>NC_133584.1:50836101-56128601 GCF_964106895.1 Numenius arquata | reverse complement strand
CGCTGCAACAAGACCCTCCCGGTGGCATTCAAGGTGAGACACCCCCTCCCGCCGCCGACGCCGCCGCCGCTGCCGCCGCTGCCGCTGCCCGGGGATGCCTCCCCCCCGCGCCGCGCCGCGCCGCGCTTCCTTCCCGCAGAGCCGCCTCTGCCCCCCGCCCCGGCCCGCAGGGGCTTCGCTGGCCCCCAGCCCGCAGTGCCTGCTGTGACCCCCCCCAGCCCGCAGGGGCTGCGCTGCCCCCCCAGCCCGCAGTGCCTGCTGTGACCCCCCCCATCCCGTAGGGGCTTCGCTGACCCCCCAGCCCGCAGGGGCTTCGCTGACCCCCCCAGCCCGCAGTGCCTGCTGTGACTTCCCCATCCCGCAGGGGCTTCGCTGCCCCCCCAGCCCGCAGTGCCTGCTGTGACCCCCCCCAGCCCGCAGGGGCTTCGCTGCCCCCCCAGCCCGCAGTGCCTGCTGTGACCCCCCAACCCGCAGGGGCTTCGCTGCCCCCCCCCCCCCCCCCCCCGTCCTGCAATGCCTCCTGTGACCCCCCCACCCGCAGGAGCTTCTCTGTCATTTGTGTCCCCCCCCCCCCCCCCGATCCTGCAGTGCCTTCTGTGCCCCCTGTGTCCTGCAAGAGCTTCTGTGTCGTCCCCCCACGGTCTGCAATGACTCCAGTGCCCCCCATCCTGCAGGGGCTTCTCTGTCCCCCGGGCTGCAGTGCCTCCTGTGCCCCTCATCCCTCAGGGGCTTCTCTGTCCCCCTCCGTCCTGCAGTGCCCCCTGTGCCCCCCCAGCATGAAATGCTTCCTGTGATCCCTAACTTGCAGGGGCTTCTCAGCGATGTCCCGTCCCCCCACGCCCCCGGCCCTCCCCGGCCTGCAGTGTCTCCTGTGCTCCTTGTGTCCTGCAAGGGCTTGTGTATCCCCCCGTCCTCCTGTGCCCCCCCTGCCTGCAGGGACTTCTTTACCCTCCCCAACCCTCAGGGGCTTCTCTGCCCCCCCCGGCCTGCAGTGACTCCTGTGGCCCCTGTGTCCTGCAAGGACTTTTGTGTGTCCCCCTGGGCTGCAATGTCTCCGGTGCCCTCCCGGCCCACAGGGGCTTCTGTGCCCCCCCCCTTGTCCTGCAATGCCTTCTGTACACACCCCACCCCCACCCCACCCTCCAAGTCTTGCAGTGGCTTCTGTATCCCGTCCTTGTCCTGCAGCAGTGCCTCCTGTGCCCCCCCTGTGTCCCCCCCGCCCCCGTCCTGCAGTGTCTCATTGCTTCCCCTGTCCTGCGGTAGCTTCTGTGCCCTCTATCCTGCTGTGCCTCCTGTCCCCCCCTCTGTCCTGCCAAGCCTCTTTGCTCCCCCCCTGCACTCCAACGCCTCCTGTGCACCCCCTGCGGTGCCTCCCAATCCCCCCCTCATCCTGCAGTGACTCCTGTGCCCCCCATCCCACAAAACCTCCCAATCCCCCCCCCGTCCCACAGTGTCTCCTGTGCCCCCCATCCTGCAAAGCCTCTTCTGCTCCCCCTGTCCCGCAGTGTCTCCTGTGCCCCCCATCCTGCAAAGCCTCTTCTGCTCCCCCTGTCCCGCAGTGTCTCCTGTGCCCCCCCATCCTACGATGCTTCCAGTACCCCCCGTAATTCTTGCTCTACCCTCCTGCCTTGCAGTGCCTGCTCTGCCCCCCCCCCCCCCCCTTGCAGCAGCTCCGGTACACCCCCCCTTGCCGTGCACCCCTCTCCCTTTCCCACCCACCCCGCCAGCACAGCACGCACCCCAGGAGCCGTCCCGTTATCTCCATCCCTGTGGGGCATTGCCAGCCTGTCCCCCCCCGCAGCTCCTGGGCACCCTGTGCCCCCCTCGAGACACCCTCACCTCCCCACAAACTGCTTTCCTGGGTTTTCAGGGTTTTTTATAAAAAAACCCCTTTCCCTCCCCAAGGAAGGGGGCATTCACCCGTCTGCCAGAGCTCAGTGTGGGGGTGTAAAGTGGGTGCCCCCTTACCCCCAAGACTAGTACTTCGCCCGCCGGGGTGCCCCTGCCTCCCTCCCTGCTCCCGGGGGTGGGACCGGAGGATTTGGGGTGGCTTTGAAGCGTCCTGGGGGTGCTGAGGCCCGAGGGTCAGACTGGGGGCACTGATGTGAGAGCTTTGCCCCCCTACCTCAGAGGCAGCCCGGGCTGGGCTGGGACTGGGCATGGGGGGGACGGGGGGACTCCTGGGGAGGGGGGTCGGGGTCCCTCCACTTCTCCTGGTGGACAAGCGAGGAAGTGTCTGGCCAGAAGGCGCTCTCCTTGGCAGGGCTCTCACGGTTAAATAATAAATACCACCCCGATCTGCACCGGGGATGCTGCTTTTAATTTTCTGTCTATATCCCCATGGCGCGCTAACGAGAGGAAAAGATTTTTTTAAAAAAACTGTAATAATAACAACAATAATTGCATGCTTTAAAGCAAGCCCTTTTCCTCCCCTAGCGATATTTGAAAGCATCCTCTCCCGGTTTTTTTCTCTCCCGTGGCTTTGGTAGGGAGAGGATGATGGCTCGGGTGTCCCATAGCACCTGCCGGAGCGGGGTGTGGGGGCAGAGCCGGGGTGGGGGGGGGGGGGCCTGTGAGAATCTCAGCGCTCCCACACCCGCTGCGTGAAAAATAACACGCCTGGAAATCCCTCGCAAGGTGGAAGAGTTTGGAAACGGTCTCATCCAGCGCGTTTCCAGAACGTGGCCTTGTTCTTGTGTTTCCCGATTGCTAGCTACGTTATCATGGCCGTTTATCCGGGACAAAAATTAGTAGAAGCGGTTCAATGAGCTGGCTTTAAAGTGACTGGTGATAACGATGAAGCTTTTCTTCGAAAATGTAGTAGGGATGCGGATGAGAGTTGACTAAAGCTCCCGTGTGTGGGGGAAGCAGCCCGGAGAGCCTGGAGCTGCAGAGGAACCCTTTGCACGGGGCCCGCTCGTGCAGGTCGCCATGGGTGAAATAAGTAAAAATAGGAGAAAAATAAGGTGTCTTCTGTTTTCGTGACTCGGCGCAGCGCTAGAAGGCTCTTTAGGTGTGGATCACAGCGGTTCTGATTTCACGGGGGGCTTCGGGGTGAGGAGGAGGAGCTTTTGGAGAACTGTGATTATAATTTAATTGAGCGTTAGATGAGGTTGGCGTTGCAGTCACTCTCTACGGAAGGGAGGCGAGAGCTCGTGCATTATCGTAGCAGCGTTGCTGTTTTCATTTGAAACCTCTGAGCCTTCTCCTACCTTAGAGCAATTCAAAGGATGCGGTCGCAGTTCATTAGAATAAGGGAAAGATCTAAACGAAATCTTAAAGTATTTAGAATATGATTACAATAAGAATACTTACATGTGATAAAAGGATAGAAAAAGGTCTAGCGCATTTCCAAGTCTTTTTTGTGTGGGTATATTTATACACGTCTTATATTTGGGTCCTATATTGCTGACCGGGAGGTATAGATCTGACCGATTTACTGATGCATCGGGAGCGTGCGTTGCCCCTTACACCCCTTCTGCGTCTGTGCTTTCTCACGCAGCGTGCGATGCCTACTTTTTAACGTATGCCAAAGATACTTACACCCTTATTCAGTGATAAATTAATTTGGAACTGAGTTGAAATAATTCTGACCGCTGGCGAAAATTTATTTCATTTTTCAAATGTATCTTGCGTGCAGCTCTCCAGTACTTTCAGACCCCGGATCTGCACGTATCAGACAGCGAAACACTTGACTGTGATAGAACAGAACGGGAATTATCTCTGGAAAGGGGGGAAAAAGAGGCAGATTTGGGCTATAGAAATCTCGGCTAAACAGTAACTTGAAAGTAAAATAGCTCACAGACAACACACTTTCTGAAGTTTTATTGGCAATAAATAATATGTTGATGATAATGTTTTGAGTGGTGTGTTAAGTGTGCCATAATTCTCGCAGAGATTTCTAGTTAAAAAGTACTCTGGATATAGCACTGTTTTAATTTAAAAAAAAACAGATATAAATCATACGCAGGAGAGGAAGTTAGTTATAAACAGTGCTGGGGTTGATTATATTTTTTTGAAATAATGCTGGATTAGTATTAGATTTGAAGTTTAAGTATTCATATTTACACACACTGGGGAGGGAGTCTGAGTGTAGTAACTAGTGAGATTGTAAATTCAAACTGCTTTTGTGGGGAAGGGTATTAGATGTGCCTATTTATATAGTTCTAACTATCTAGTGATATTCCAGCATAAAATAAATAGATCTTCTGCACCCCGGTCTAAATCATGTTCGCTTCTTAATCTTAATAGCCAGCAGTGCTTTATTTGAGTAGGGTCGTCAGAATTTGACCCTCTGTTTATGCGTCTGCCTGGGAGATTTTACTGAAATTTGCCACCTTAGATGTTACGAGTGGCTTCTGTGTGATGCTGATAGTAGCAAAGAGTCTTAGTGGACCTAAAGGCAGGGGGGAAAAAAAGGGATGTGAAGACTAAAACCTCTCCCCAGTAGCACCACAGTAGTTCGGGGGCTGTCAGCATTTCCAGTCCAAATCCCAAATTTCAGAGTTTATAACTCAGCTGTTTTAAATAGCTTCAAGCTGAAACCTGCTGTATAAATTGTCAGCCCAGATGTATATTTTGAAACAAAAAGTAGTGCAAATCAGTTATTCTGTTTTAAGTTACAGAACATTAAAATATTTTTAATAGTATCAGATGCTCTTTTGGCAATCGCTGGAAAAGGCGTCCTCGATGCCGAGGATTTTGCATTCAGAGGCCGTTGGAATTGAGTGTTTTGCAAGAAAAGTCGTTGAAGTGGCAGATATCAATGTTTGAGAGGAACTATTTAGCGTGTACACTAGGTGGTTTTTTTTTTTTTGGAAACAAGCATTTTACTCGGCAGAAAGTCGTAGTACCTGCTGTTGGATAGTAGTTCTGCTTCGTGCTTATAACTTCCGTCTTTAGGGTACATACTCTGGCCAGTTCAAATCCCACTGGACCGAAACTGGGCAAACAGGTTGCCTAACCAGACGAGAATGGTGTTATGCAAAAAATACATAGTTATTTTCAACTGGTAAGAATTGGTTTGGTTTTACTTTGTGGCTTCATCTGACTTCACGTACCTTTTTGAGCTTTATTTAAAAAAAAAAAAAAAAAAGCAAAGGCAAAATCTACCTTTAATCAGCAAAATGTGTACGTAGTTTAATATGGAAAAGAAAAGAATAGGTAAGGAATGTGCACTGGGGCTACTTTTAATCTTTGATTTTTTACACAGTCCTTATTCATTTTCGCAGTGCACTTACAATGCTCTTTCTAAGAATATGTAAAGAATTCTGGATTGATACATCATAGCATAAAATTACCAAATCGAGGGTTATACCGACAGCCTTTCAGTAGGTAAAGTTACTTTTTAACATGCTCAAAATGACGTGGATTTCTCCAGGTTTCAAAGTTGTTTGGCAAAGCTTTTTTCTAACTCGTGCTATTAGATATGTGTGCGATAGTCCTCATGGCAAAAAAGTATGAAATTATGAAAAGAACAAGGTTTTGCATAGCAGGGGAGCTTTCCATGGAATAGGACTTTATTAGCCAAAGCTTTGATTTTCGCCCCTGATTTCAGTTTGTCTTTTCCTTCGCTCCTCTCCTAAGGAGGGGAGTAGCGCAATTGCATCATGCTGCATCAGAAAGCGGCTGCGTTTCATTAACGATGCAGTTCTTGATGAGGTGCCATCAGCCCAGGGACTCCGGCCGCGGCACGTGTGCTTTCAGGCACTGACAAATTGAAGTGACATCGCCGAGTGGAAGGGGTAGGGAAGAAACCTCTGAAAAGCATTGAGGGGTGTGTGTGTGTGTGGGGGGCCTTTTAAGAGGTTTTGCCCCCTCCTGCCCAGGTGCTGCGAGCTTGTCCCCGTGTCAGGGAGGGAGAGGTGATGCTGTGGCTCTGCTCAGCTAGAGAGGAGGAGGTGAGCTGAGGCTGCAGTCATTTCACTCCCTCTTCCGAGGCCCCCGGCAGACTCGCACTTCCTCCTGTGCTCTTGCCGCCTTTGCATTTCTGGAGTTGACGTGATTTTTGTTTATTTCTATTTTGTTTCGTGAGATATAAAAAGCAGAGGTTGCAGCTCCCCTGGATGCTAATGTGAACGACAAGACTGTCCGGAGATAAGGGGTTCTATCGCAAACTGGGAAGGGAGTGTTTTATAAGTAGTCTCAAGCCCCTTGCTTTAGAGTTTAAGCCAATATTCATTTATTAAGTGTTAGAGTCGGCTCTGTAATCCCTTCAGCAGATTATTATTTGCTTATTATTTATTATTCCTTACACCTCGCTTTGAAGCTGTCAGTCCCGGTTGCCGTCAGACCCAAGGCAGTGAGCTGGTGGGACCTCAGATCTTATCCACAGCCGTGGTTCCTGTGTTTTTATGTTCAGGGCCGTTCATATCACTTTAAAGTAAAATCTTTGCTTGATAGACGGAGACTTCACAGTAGTTTGTGGCAAAACTCTGTTTTCAGTTTTGGGTGGTATTGCCTGGTGTTTTATGGCAACACAGAAAAGCACCAGGGCAGATCCTTTTTATACAGCATTGCAGCTTTGTTTTCTTCTTTCTCTTCAATGCTTCTTTTAAATAAGATGAGCTATAATTTTCAGTAATATAGTCTATTTTAAATAGTTCCAGATTTTGCATACCTTTGTCAAAAAATTTTGTTGTTTTAGAGCAATGCTGTACAGTGCACTGGGCCACATAACGCTCTCCTACATATATATATATATATATATTCAGAACTCCTCATTCTTTCCACTTAATTAATATTAAAGTGCAACCTGCAATTATTAGTTTCAGACAGGATCATTTATGGGAAAGACATTTCAAGCCGGGCTTATGACAAAATGTAATATATGTTACAGGAGACAGAATTAAATTACCCTGAAGAGTAGAAAAAGTTATATCTGACCATGTAAACTGGTAGAAACTGCAAGGGGACAGACTTCGTATCTCGAGAGTACTTTTTTTTTCAAGTTAGAGCTCAGACATGCAATGTTTGTGAATCTCTTTTTGTTATAAATTTATTATTTCCAGCATCAGTATCAGCTAACTGGGCAAAAGGAAATTATTTTCCTGATACTTTTGTGGACCTTTTTTACCCCATGTGAAGAAACGTGCGTATTTTCTTCCTCGAAACTTAGTATTCCTGTTTATTTTTACTTTAAAAAATCAGGGTGCAGTAACACTGTGGGTATTCCTGGTGTTTCCAAATTAGAAGACAGTAGCTGTCTGCTCTGTGGCGTTTATCTGATGAGGTGTTGGAGGTCTACACAACCGCTGAAGCATAAAAGCGAGACTATCAGCCAGCTGAAACATAAGGAGAACGACTTTGATATCTTCTGTTCCCCCATCCTGGAATTTGAGGGAGGTATCAGCTCTAACCACGCGCGACTCTTGCGAGCGCTAGGAAAATGCACGCGCCTGCGAGGAAACCCAGCCTTTGTTTTATATTGCATCTGTAAGAGTTTGAATCCCAGCCACGGAGCGCTCCATCGCAGCGGCGGGATGGGTGGAGAGCTGTGTCTGCTGGTGCCCCCGCTGCCGCTCCTGGGATGGGCGGCTGGAGGGGTTTCTCCCTGGCTCCAAGCTCTGGGGTCGGGGTGATGGGTGCAACCAGCAGCGAAGCCGAACCGAATCTGGGTGCTAGGGCTGCTGATAGTAATTTCGGACTTTCCATTCCAAATGCGCTGCCGCCGTATAATTTATGGATACGAGCCATGCCTCATGTTTTCTTGCCGCTCACTGGTTGCTCAGAACAAAGTTGGCCTTCAGGAGGCATTAAACCATACACTCTACATAAGGATGTTGAATGTTTCTGAAGCAATGTAACAAAGAAGAAACTCCCTATTAGGCTCTGAGAAAGGGAGACAATACAAGATGTTTCTTTGTTTGATGTGGCACTTTGTTCTGTGCTCAGCTAATACATGACTCCTCGCCGCAGCGGGCTGGAGAAGCTGCCACAGGGCTTTGTAACGAGCATGGCAGCCCGCAAAGCTGGGACGGAGACACGCGTTTTCAAAGTGTGGCTTCACGAGTTGTGGTTCTCTTCCCCTTTTCACAGGTGGTGGCCTTAGGAGAAGTGCCTGATGGGACCGTGGTCACCGTCATGGCTGGCAACGATGAGAACTACTCTGCAGAGCTGCGAAACGCTTCTGCCGTGATGAAGAACCAGGTGGCCAGATTTAATGATTTACGATTTGTGGGCAGAAGTGGAAGAGGTAGGCCTCTGCATTTTACGTGTCCGTAACTAAGTAAGAACAATGTCTAGACGTCAAATTTACTTTGCAGTGAAATACTGATCAATCTGTAAATACATCCCCGTCGGCCTTTCCTTTGGAGGGATGAACGCGTGTTTTATTTGCAAACTTCAGCATCCGTGCAAACCGAGTTCAGACTTTCTCTAAAGTTCTTCTGACTCCTCACGTCTCTGTACGTTTTTATCAGACACAGGTTTTGAAAACTGAAAAAGCAGAGTACCTGCTTCCCTATTTTAATCCCACAGCAAAGGTAGAAGGGACTGGGGGTGCTTGTGATCAGGGTTGTGCGGAGGCAGAGAGTGTATCTCAGGCCACGGCAATGGGAGATGGAGAATTCCCTTCAGCAGTAGAGCTGCTTCTGAAGCTGTTGTAGAAGACCCATAATTAAGGGCATTTTGCATATCACATGTGCTATAGGTTATGTTCTTTGAGGCCTTACATCTTTAAGGGCTGACAGCTATTGGTGGGAAGCTTTCGAGTGACTTCCCTGCCCTTTACAACCAAACTGCATATGACCTGCAAAAACAAGCTGTACTTTTCTTTTTAGTAAACTGGTTGACTTTTTATGAATTGCTTGAACTAAATTTAACCTTTACTTTAAATGACAGGGTAACTTTTAATTATTTTTTTTGAAGATGTGGAGTGCTGTCATTGTCTTCCAGCTGTTTAGGAGCTTCCTATAATCTGGAAACTGCACCGCACTCACAGAAACCCTTTGTAATCATTGCAAGTTTGCAAGAATTCCTCTTTTAGAGTCTTGTAGCTACTTTCAAATTTCAGGTAATGATTGAAAGGATAGCTCGAAGGAAGCTGGCACCTCAGAGGGGTTTGTTATATCAGTCCTTGATTCAGCCTACATACTTTCTCCTTTATGTATTTGAAGTAATTATTAATTTTTTAAACTAGCCCTGCATGGCACAAAACAGAGCAACAGAAGCCAAACAATTGTGCTGGTAAATTAGCAATAAGGCTAATTTTACAGTAATATTCTTTAGAAAGCAGTTGTAATTCATCTTAAGGAAGGAAAGACGATTTATCCCCCCCAAAATTAAACATATGCCAGAGGCCTAGATAGGCTAAATCAGTCAGCACACTTTTACTAGGGCTTTGTGAAAGTGAGTCCATCAGCCTGGCTTACAGTGGCTGTTTTTTATTTTAGTGACCTGGCCAACAATTCTCTTTATCATTTTACAACTTAAAAAGTATCGGTAATAAGGAATAACTTGAAAGACAGAATAACTATTGCAACAGTAATGCAACGTAAATAGGGAGTTCATTGCCCTTTGGGGTAAGGTGTTACCTGGCTCTTCCATTTGTCTTGCTTGCTTTGAAAAAACCAGTCTGCTTTGTTATTCTGCTGATGGATTAGGTTTGAAAGTTCTCTGGCTCCATCACTACTGCTGCCTTACGGTAAAAGTTCAGTAGCGTATCAGTCTTTCGGTAGTGCTGAAAAAGAACTGCAGTGTGATGTACTACCTCTGATCTGTGAATTTCATTTGAAACCTATGATATATACTTTTTATTAAAGCATAGGAAATGAAACAGAGGGCCTAAAGCCTCAGTAGATACAGCTACAGACACTTAAAAACAGAAAACTCCTAAATTTGGTTCCAGTAGTTTCATTTATATTTCTATCTAGCAGACTTGGAATAGACTTTTTCTCTGATCAATCTGGGTAGAATCTATGGAAAAGCGATAGTGTACTTTTCAAACCCTCAACATATTTATTTAAGAGACTTCAAAGAAAAACAAAGGGTGTGCACTGTTTTACTATATTGGCTTTCTGAGTTTTGGCTACTTTCCCAAATAGCAATTTTTATATTTAAAAAAAAAAAAAAAAAAAAAAAGGAAGAAAAAAGACAGACTTAACTGCTTGCAGACTTTTCACGCATGGAAGATGAAGAAAGCTTCTTTTGATGAAGTGTAATTATGTCCAAACAGAGCTGACCCCCTCCCCCTATATTTCTTATGATCTTAACGGAAGAAAGTAGGGCTTTTCCTTTGAAGCAGCCGGGACTCGGTGGAGGATCTGAAATGCTGCATTCTGCTGCCAGAGGCAGGATGGAGAAATTGGTCCAGACTTGTCTTCCAGACTTAGAACAGAGAGGGGGAGAGAGAGAGAGGAGAGAAGGAGAAGGAGTTATCATTAATGATAGATTTTTAGAACTCTGCTTAAAATAGCAGGGAAAGAAAGCAGTAGTTGCAAACAGAAGTGAGAAAGCTCTTTACGTAGACAAATATCGGTAAATACAGGTCTTGAAGTAGAACAGGAAAAATAAAGTAATAAAGAAATCATTTTTCGGTGGCGAGAAACTAATCCACACCTGTTCCTGACTTTAGATTTACATCTTTCTAAACAGCTCGCGCTTTGATCTCTGTATCTCGAAATTTGATTGTGGAGTCTGAATCATCAACTTACCACTTCACCTCCTCTCCCACGTTTTTTCTTGCTTCCCAGGGCTCAATGGAGAAACTTGATTTCTATACATATTAATGTTGCTTGCCTGACAGAAGCTTCACGTTTTTGTTTGTGTAATTTCTCTTAAGCGCCTTTTCTGGGCTCATAAGAATAAGTAACTGGGTCGCTTTATGTGAATGCAGAAGTTGTTTGTATGTGGTTTTGAGGCAGTAGCTCACTTTTACAAGCCCGATCCCCAGCGCAGAGAAGAAAGAATTCCTGTCTTCAATAGGCAAAAGATCATAACCTTAATTTTGTTGTGTCCTGATACTTTAATCACATTAGCATCTAACTGAAAAAATATGCAACACGCACAAGCTGCCGAGTCTCCTTTCAGGCTGATTTCTGGGGTTTGCCTTGTGCTTCAGCATATGTCCATCTCGTCCTCCCGTGTCAGCTCGGCTCACACGTGTGAATAACAAAGAATGCACAGTTTAGACACACTGAAGCAATAGTGCCAGATGACTGCTTGGCTGGGGAATTTAATAAAAGAGAGCTACAATTAGTCTTTAGCCCCTAAAAGTGGATAGTTGGAATGACTAAGGGCAATAAAGAAAGGTGATAAAAAGTGCATTAAAGGATTTCGTAGCTGAGGAGGGATATCTGTGAAATATCTGTGGAAGGCATAAGCATCGGTGAAACAGGGAACCTTAAAAATTTATTTTGTTCTTAGTCCTGTAATATGTAAATCATCTCTTGAAAGCTCTGGAACCTGAATGCGCTGGCAGGGCCGTGCAGCCCCCTGCGATGAAGTGCTGTATTTTTTTACTCAGCATGAGGGGCCTTCATGTTACTTCTTTAATGCTTCAGGTTGGTAGGGTATCAGTTAGGGACCAAAACCAGTTTCCCTTTCAAATTAGGTGCTTACCTGTTCAGCTTAGGCTGGCTGAGAGGTGATCATTTAGAAGTGCTCACAGGCGAGGTCGAAATGCAGCTCTTAGATATGAAGGAATGCATTTTTTCTGGCCGCTGTATCCTGTTGAGATAAATTTAGTGCAGAGAATCTTTAGTTACAGAATCTTGCAAACAGTATATTTTGTCGGGTTAATTTTTAGTCATGATAGACTTTCATACTGATTTGGCATATAAATTGGAAGGCCAAATTCTTCATTCAAAGTATATGGAAATTCCTTTTAGCATCTTTATTACCAGCAATATTCTACTGATTTTGTATGGGTGTCTGTGATCTGAGTGGCGTCATCACACAATTTCATAGTCAGAACTTTTTGACATGGTAGGCTGGCACTGAAGGAGGCCTTAAACCTGTCCCTGGAGAACTTACTTATATATATCCATATATGACCTTTTTCAGCCCTAAACAAGCAGGCATGGAGGCACGGTGTGCTTCAGCAGGGCTGTTGCTGTCCTTCTGAAGGCTCCCTACACAGACGCTGTACGCTGGCAGGACACAGTTTACCTCTGGGGATGGTGGATGGGTAGGACTGGTCAGAGACTGGACATTCTACATACACCTAACTCTCCTTCTGTAATGATCGCTCTCAAAAGTGATGTCTACTCCGCTCTGGTGAGACCCCACCTGGAGTACTGCGTCCAGCTATGGCACTCATGGACCTGTTGGAGTGGGTCCAGAGGAGGGCCACAAAGATGATCAGAGGGATGGGGCACCTCTGCTGTGGAGACAGGCTGAGAGAGTTGGGGTTGTGCAGTCAGGAGAGGGCTCTGAGGAGACCTTATTGCAGCCTTCCAGTACTTAAAAGGGGCCTACAGAAAAGATGGGGACAAGCTTTTTACCTGGGCCTGTAGTGATAGGACAAGGGGTAATGCCTTTAAACTAAAAGAGGGAAGATTTTTATTAGATATAAGGAAGAAATTTTTTACACTGAGGGTGGTGCGACACTGGCCCAGGTTGCCCACAGAGGTGGGAGATGCCCCATCCCTGGAAACATTCCAGGTCAGGTTGGACAGGGCTCTGAGCAACCTGATCTAGTTGAAGATGTCCCTGCTCATTGCAGGGGTGTTGGACTAGATGACCTTTAAAGGTCCCTCTAACCCAAACTGTTATCTGATTCTATGAAAAGATTTGAGAAATAATCCCTTTCCCAATGAAACTGGGGAAAGCCACCTTCAGCCGTGCATCTCCACTGAGGCAGAATTCAGCCTCCTGAGATGTTTGCCCCTTTGCTGGGGTCCTGACCTCCCCTCTAACCTGCACCTCTCGGAGAGGTGGGCACAGCTGGAGCAAAGCTACACCTGGAAAATCATTTTACTCTAAATGACAGTTATATTTCCTTAAAAAAATATCCATGTCACATTCTAGTTTGTGAAAAATACAGCCAAGACGGTTTGAAGTTGCACTCCTGATAATAAATGATGCGTGTCTCAGGCAGGTTTGGGGGATATACGGCTTGGACCAAAAAGAAAGCCCAATTACTAGATTTGACAACCAAAGCTCTGTTCTATATTATGCCTTATATATAAGCTGTTCTATATTAGGCTTGAAAAAACTGCATTAAGTTTGCGCTGTAACATATCGCTTAAGATTTGTGTCTTGATTGAATGCCTTCAGAGTTCAGCAAGAGGAAAAGCCCTAGCAACAAAAATGCACGTATACACACAGGGAGGAGGAGGCGGGGGGGGGGGGGGGGGGGGGAGGGAGGAAAAGAGAATTTTAAGTGTCTGGTAAAGTAACAGCTTAAATGAGCATGAAGGCCGAAGATTGCTGACTGTTTTATTGAGTCACTGTTGTACGCCCACCTTTTCCTGTCTCGAAACAGTTTTCAGTTTTGACTATCTGACGTGACTAACCGTTGCATATCTAACAGATTACAACTGTCAGTGAGTCTCCCGAACGGGGGCCAGCGCCTTGCGAGAATGTGCGCTCAGACGCAGGGCAGCTCCCTTTATTTATTTCTTTTTAACGTTTTCATTCAGCTAAAGGCTGCGGACGGTCTTGTGCAATCTAATTTGAACTATGAAAAATTAAAAAAAAAAAAAAAAGCAGGCTTACGCTAGCAACGTTCGTGCACACAGAAGTTTCTCACCCTCACGGGAAAGTTGGGGGCTTTCTTAGTATTTCATGGATGGAATATATGTAGGGAAAAATAGTCTGTTCCAGTAATAATGATGTCATCATATTACCCCCGGTATATGAAGGACAGGAGACGCCGATTCCCTGTTAAGATGACTCCCAGGAGGAAAATATATTCTTTCCTCATCTTATTGTAGTCAAGTCAAACAAATGAAATGATAAAACTGTGTGAAGTAAATAACATGTGGCCACATTCTGCTCTCTGTCACACAGCTGCAAAACTGGAGTAAATTTTTAAATTATCTGACTTGCTTTGGATTTACACCACTTTCAATACAGCAAAGAATTTGGCTTGTCCTCAGCAGTGAATCACTTTTGTTCTGTCATTGTATGATGACCCATTATTAAATAAGAAACATTTAGATTGTCAACACATGGACATATTCTTGACATAGAGTAAAACTGAAGGGGAGGAAAACTCCTATGGTCAGTTATGTTTTTAATTTTCACGATTGTGGTAACGACAGGGAATAATTTTAAACGTCTCTGATTCCTTACTGAACATGCATGTGACTGTTTTCATGTTGTAATCACTCATTCCTTGTTGTTTTTTTCCCTTTGTAGGGAAGAGCTTTACTTTGACAATAACTGTCCTGACAAATCCCCCCCAAGTCGCTACATACCACAGAGCTATAAAGGTTACAGTGGATGGGCCAAGGGAGCCAAGAAGTGAGTATTATATTCTTATTTTTGCACTTACGTCTGCTTAATTTTGTTTAACGGAGACCTATAAATGAAATATATCTCTTTGTCAAACATTGGTTCTTGCTCAGCAAAATCTGTGAGCGCATGCTTAATTTGGAGGCGATTGGACCACACACATACTTGCATTAAACACACACTTAAGTGCTTGGCTGAATTTGAGCAATCACAAACCTGATTCTCATTCACATCAAGGTCTTGATACATTATCTGCCAGTGTAAATGAGAACTAAATCCACTATATTTATATATAATCTGATTTAGGTACAATAGATACGGTCCTGCAACATGCTGAATTCCCTAAGCTCCCGTAAGCTTCCAACGGAAGATGTTTAGACCAAAACAGGAGCCTGATCTTTCAGGATCAGTCCTAGAGCAGAGAGAAAATATATAATATAGTGCCTTCTTGTTTGCCCTTAAATTCTTTTGCCATCAGATAATTAATGCACCTGGTTAACCTCGTCATACCTGAAATTGGTTTTCAGCTATGGACTCATCATAGACCCCTGAGGGCCAAAGAAAGATAAAATAACAGCATGGTCTTTGTTTCATATTTGTGCACAGAAAGTATGTTTTATTTAAACATAGTCCAGCAGATTTCCACTCAGCACATTTATCTCACAGCAGTGCACCTTCCTAACTTACTAAGAATCTATTTGCAGTGATCGCTGGCTATATTTTTATGAAAATTTGGGTTTTGCCATGTTCTAGCAGTTTTATGAGTAGCACTTATTTTTAGATACAGTCGAGTCTGGTTAATCCATTATGATTTATACAGCTGTCTCCCTGTCTAGCACATTTAGCTGGTAACCCGTCTCACATCATATGGGTATCACTGATGAGCCAGTTCTGGAGTTTTGTCTTAATCTAACTAGAACAACTCTTTCTAAATTGATTGGATTAACCAGGTACAGCTGTATTTAAATTACATTTAGAGATTAAGAATTATTTGATGAATAACCACATTAAAAAAATCCCTACAATGGCAGTATCTCAAATAATTACTTTGCCTTTGATCTGCACATACAAATGAGACCTTTAAGGAGCTTTCATGGAGTTTTGTTTAAAATACCACAGAGACAGAAGAAGTCGAAAGCTGTAGACAGAATTCATGCAGTTACGTGTTTCTGGTGCTAATACACGCTGCGGTGTCACCTCCTCTTGGGCTGAGAGACAGGAACTGAAATGCTTTCTGTAAGAACCATCCAGGCTGTAGAGTTTCACCTTGAATAAAAGCAAAGAAAAAGCAAATAGCTATGGATAAATTTCATTACGTAGATACTTGTGTCGCTGCCTGCTCACAGCTGAGGTGTCCATCTGTCACAGAGAGGGGATTTTGGTTCTGTCTTCTCTCCCGAGCTGAATGAGTTCCCATTTTTAATTTTCACCTATAGCTGGTGCTCCATGTCGTTTTCTTGGAGGCACAAACTGCATTCATGGAGTAAAAACTAGGGAATAAGTTAGATATAATTTAGTCGTTCCCATTTGGAGGCTGCTTCCACGTATGTATTGAGGTATCTGCAAAAGAAGAAATCTCCCAGCAGAGGACACGACCGCTGTGAGAGAGCAGAGTGGTTTGAAAATGATGTGGAGAATAGCGTGGACTACCCTGTGTAGCACAGAAAGGGAACCTGCCTGCATTGGGACTAACCGTTTTGGTGGACTGAAAGTGTGGCTGTGTTCATGTAATTTAATAAGATTTCCAATTTCTGCTGGAGTTTTTTAGTTTGGACCTGAAAGGCCTCTGGACGTGATACCTGTCTGCTGTTCTTATTAATAGCTGAACATAGGAATGCCCAGTAACTTAGTTCTTATAGCCTAGATGGAGTTATTGTATCATTCTTCATATTATTTTTTTTAAAAAGGATGCCAAATTTGAGCTTGATTATCCATTTTAATTTTAATATTTTGTCTAAATACTTAGTGAATCTCCACTCTGGGGTCAGTTTGGTTCTGCAAGTTCTGTTATTGCAGCCTGATGCTTTCCAGGCTACGACACCTCCAGTTACCCAATTTGAATTTTCAGGGAAAGAGTAGCTCCAGTGAGCCGTGGGAGTTTCACTAAAGTTCTGCTTCCTTCTGAGAGCCCCTGCGCTCGTGTAGATTTATTACTCTTTGGTAGTAACCGTTCAAGAATTGTATCTGGCATTTACGTTGCGTAAGGAAAATTAGGTGGTTGGGGGCAGTAAGGAATTCGAGTTAACGAGCGGCTCTGATAGCAAATGTGTTTTTCTTAACAAATTATGTATCAGTAAATAGTGCCCCTCTCTGCCAGGATCTGTATTTCACTTCGACATCCCAAGCATGTTATCCCAGTTTTCCTCTCTCTGGCAGCTCAACCAGAGCTGTCACATCACAAACAACTTTTTTCTTAATATACACATCTGGCGTTGGCAGTTGGACCAACTTCATAAGAGCACATGATCATCATTCATTACAAGATTAAAAAGTACCCCATGGCATCATTGATGTTTTTTAACTTTGATCTTTTGCAGTTGTGATTCATCTCAGTTATAAAACTTCCCTTTAAAGGAACACAACCGATGACTTATTAGAACCTTCGTTCTAAGTAGCGTAAACATAAAATTATGCACATCTTTACAAAATGTCATTTACTTTGTTGCCAGCTTATCATTTTAAGACATGACATCATGCTTTAGATCGTGAATTTGTAAGGCTTGTTTATAGGCAAGGCCCTCTGACCTTCTGTTGGCAAGTTGACTCGAGCGAACGAGCGCTGCGTGCTCTCGGCGGCAGCAGGAGCAGCAGCAGCAGCACCGTGACAGATATCACAATCATTTAGAGCCTGACTTTAAGAGCACCGAACAGTCATGGCACGCAGTGACTCCAGTTGGCATTTTGGATGCTCAGCACTTCAGAAAGTCAGGTTCTTAAATGTAAGTGCCATTTAGTAGTATTAAACATCTGCTTGTAGAAGCTTGCTGCCTTGCCTCTCTGTTATTATTTTTAAATATTTTCATAGAGTGATGTCAGGTTGCTCTGTTAGGAAAATCTGCCCGTTACTATACGAGAAAAGGTCTTGTGATGATTTTTCCTTGGAAAAGATTTATTTATTCTTAATCATCTGTTTCAGTCTATCTAGATTACCGTCCAGGGACGTCTACTGTGTTGCAGAGTCTCTGTGCTGGATCGAGACATTGCACTCTGAGTGATGGAGTCTAGAGATGGGGTTGTATAAGATCTTTGGGAATCATTGGGAAATCCTGCAGATATTTTTCTCTGCTCATATCCAGGATGAAACCTCTGCCATATGCACATCTTAGCCAGCAGAGCTGCCTTCCAGCTGAAAGAAGTTTTTTGGAGAAATAGGTTGTCATGAGGTCATAACTGACGAACAGATAGCAAGAGATCACTGTAAAGGAATTAAAGGAATTGAAAAACAGAACGAGAAAACCCCCCCAAACCTTTACTTAAGCCCCCCTTTGATGCCTTTGCATTACCTCATTAAAAATACAGAAGTAATGATTTGCCCTTCCCTAGTGGCACCTTTCGAATAGGAGACATGCCCTCCTTTCTGGCTGTTGTTGGCAGAAACCCGATCAGGAGGGAAATCATGTGGAAGGAGGGAAAAGAAGTCTATATAATTTTATATTTTGCCTGGCTTCCAAAGACTTTAGTTCATCTCTAATTAAAGGTAGTCTCCAAAGTCACTGGCCGCAATTTTCTTTATCAGCGTGAATGGAAAAGTAGTTCTGGGCTTTGAACTGGAGCGTTTCAGTAGGAGAAAACTCTTATTTCCTTCAGCTCCCGATTATTTCCCGGCCGCCGCAGCTTGCAAGGTGCACACGTGATGAAAGGTATGAGCAAACATCGCCTTTTTGTCTGTGCACGCTGCAGGAGCCAGCGAGAGGTTCTGCTCTGCCTTTGTATTAACTGTTTGGCCGACCTGCCTTATAAAACGCAGATAAGTGATTGAGATTTTTGAGATTCCTCGACTTAAAACCATAACAGTTTTTAGGAAGTTCTCCCTCTTTCCTTTCAAAGGCGGAGGGTGGAGGGATAAGTCTGGGGCTGGTGGAATGTGCTTTGGAGTAGAACAGCTTTAAATCTTTCAGTATTATTCTTTTTTATTATTTTTCTTTTTTCTTTTCTTTTTTTTTCTTTTTCTTTTCTTTTCTTTTTTTTTTCTTTTTTTTTCTTTTTTTTTTTTTTTGTTGACTGCCTGTCAGGAGCTGGGCTGGTGGCCAAGCAGGAAATGACACATCGAGAGGCATTTGTGTTGTGCAACATTTTGTGGAACTGATGCAAGGATACATTGTCTGTTTACGCATTCCTCTGCTAACAGCCTGCATGGCAGTAATTTTATTCAGGGACACATGGCATGCTACAGCAAGGAGCTAGATCCTTAACATCTCTTTATGCAGAATTATCACAGCAGTTAAAACACGCTGTGTGTCCCCCGTTTAGAGCATTCTCTGGCTTCCCTTCAAAAACCACTCTACCAGCCCCCCTTCCTTCCCAAGAATATATTGATTTGACTGTGGTTTTTTTCTTGCGCTGCGGTAAATCGGGGCAGTGCGGAGAGGGAGAGAGAGAGAGAGAGAGAGAGACAGAGTTTGCAGAAGAAGAGGGAGAATTTACAGGCAGGTCCTACTTTGTGCATCTACCTCGGCGTGTAAGGGGGGGGTGGCAGGTTTTTCAAGCCACGCGTTGCAGGCGCTGAACGGGGGAGTTTTTGCATCTGCGCGTGTTTTGGCACGGCGAAGGGGTTTTTAATTAAAGTCAATGCTAAATAGCCTGAGATACGATGAGCAAGTCTTGGGTTTTCATCCAAAGCGAAGTCAGAAAATCTGTGAGTCGCGCTGGTGCCTTTCAGAGTGACAAATCTCTGCTGAGACCGGCTGGGTTATTCCGGCTTTCTCCCAGCGTAAGTGGGAGCAGAGGAAGGCAGAGTGGGCGGTCTGGCGGTTTGCAAGTTGCTCTGAATGACTTTGTAAAGCTTAAAGTTTGCGTTATAATGCCCCTTTGTAAGAAATGAGGCGGAATGGGATTATACAGCCAAAGAAATGTTCAGCCTGGTGATGCTGTGGGGTTTAGGTTCTCCTCCGTGACTATCGTCAGCATATTTGAGCATGACCACAGTCCGCACACAGGCTGGGACCTGGTCCCCAGTCAGGAGTTGGAGTGTTTCCCATTTCAGTGGTACAACACCAGGTCCTTTTTGCAGTGTAAAACGCAAGACATCGTAGTTTCACTCACTCTTATTTGCTGCTGGTTTTTGTTTTTTTTTTGTTTTTTTTTTTTTTTGCAAGTGTGTAATTTCACAAAACCCTACTCGTTGGGGACTGGAGCTGCTGAGCGTTCCCAGAGGCTGTAAGAAACTGGTGGGATGATTCAAGTGTTCCTCGCCAAAGGTGACAGATGTTATATGTGCCAGTGGCTTAGGCTGACGTTCGAGATGGGTGTGTAACCCACAGAGCAGGGCTTTTTACAGTTACCCCCACCACGAGTCATGCCTGTGGAACAAGGTGACCAGGAGGTTCTCAGGGGTGGTAGCTGCATCCCAAAGACCAGTCAGTTCTTCTTTCTTCCGCTGTGGCCAGAGAGGGGCTGCTGCATAAAAACTCATTGTCTGAGGAATAGACTATGAGAGTAAAAATAATTTCTTTTCCGGTGACCATAACTTTTATCTGCTGGTGCAGTGTGTAGGGTAAGGTGAAAGCAAAACCTACTTACTTAACTCACAGCTCGAATTCATATGCTGCAGTTCTGAAATCTCAGTGACCTACGTGATCGCCGGCTCGCTCTATAGGAGGACATTGCTGCCCAGGGAGGTGACAGAGTGACCACGTATTCACTGTTATGGTGAGAGGGAAAAGGCCTTGAGAAGATTATGCAAAACAAATGGGCAGCTCTGAGCATAAACCGATTCCCTAAGATGTCCTCACCAATAGTAATGCAGTCTTGGTTTGTATTTGTCAACAGAACAGATTGTTTCCATCCCTTTGTAGAGGAAACACTGCTTCCAAACTTCTTCTGTTCCTGGTACAGAATCACAGAATGATATGGGGTTGGAAGGGACCTCTAGAGATCATCTAGTCCAACCGCCCTGCCAAAGCAGGTCCACCCAGAGCAGGTTGCACAGGAACGTGTCCAGGCGGGTTCTGAATGTCTCCAGAGAAGGAGACTCCACCACCTCTCTGGGCAGCTGTTCCAGGGCTCTGCCACCCTCAAAGTAAGGAAGTTCCTCCTCATGTTTAGGTGGAACTTCTTATATTCGAGTTTGTGCCTGTTACCTCTTGTCCTGTCACTGGGCACCACTGAAAAAAGACCAGCTTCATCCTCTTGACACCCACTCTTAAAGTATTTATAGGCGTTGATCAGATCCCCCCTCAGTCTTCTCTTCTCCAGACTAAAAAGACCCAAGTCCCTCAGCCTTTCCTCATAAGAGAGATGCTCCAGGCCCCTAATCATCTTTGTAGCCCTCTGCTGTACCTTCTCCAGCAGTTGCCTGTCCTTCTTTGACATAATGTACACTTGGCATAAGATGACCATCATGGTGTTTTTTTGATATTGCAGCTATTACTGTTTGTATTCAGAGTGTCTCTCCAGGTCACAAATAAAATCGTGGCCCCTCTCCATAGTTGTGCGGCATAGTTGTATGATAAGAGAGTTTAGCCCTGAATAGCTTACAGCCTCCATTAAAAATGCAGGTGGGAAAAGGGGTTATAACTAAACAAATGAAGTCAACGGTGGAAGTGAGCTCATTCTATATCTCCGTACGGCATGACTACGAGGAAAGGAAAAGTACCATGTAGGTACAGTGGAGGAAGATGGGGTTAAAAAAAAGGCAATAGAGTAGCTTTTCCCAGACCATTTTGTTCCTTACTTTCCTCCCAAGAGAACTGTTGTACATCTTCACTTTTGAGATCCATTTAGCTTGTTGCTGCTAATATCAGCATTTTTTTTTTCTGACACTTCAGTGTGGCACTTCTTATACCTCTCCCTCCACTTTCCAAAGTGGGTTGGGAAGTAGGGAACAGGGCAAATATGTCTGCACCAGACACTGCATCAGAGTAGTCCAAGTAGAGTACTTCTGTAGTTTTTCCTTGCTGGCAATCCCAAATTTCTTTATAATTTCTGTGTATAAAATTTATTTTTATTGTCCATATAAACTTCATTCTCCACTGAAACATGGTCATCCCAGACGTGAAACACAGATGCTGATTTAACCAGACAAGGAATGCAGAAGAGGAAATGAGGAAGAATATCATACTTAATTGAAACTTCAGGGGAAGAAACTTAGTAATGATCTCATGCTGCAGTATGTTTGAGACACCGGAAACCTTACTCTTAAGAAGAACTGGGTTCCTAAATGCATGTGTCTGCTCAGATCCGCTGTTACATATCTCATCTACAGTAGACCAGCTTACTCAGCATCATAGTGGCTCCCTGTCGACTGAGGGTGGCTTTCAGCTCTCCAAAAATTAGACAAGTAGGGTAGGTTTCCTCTGAAGTGGATGAGGAGACACAGGCACTTGTGGAAAGTGATTCATCCCCCCTATCTTAATGCCTATCTTGGAGTGCAGTGAACTGCCCTTTAGAGCTGTCGTCCCTTTCCATTGATTATAAATGGAGGGTAGATGACTAGTCTAGACTAGGCACCCTGTTTTTGACGTGGCTGAAATCAGATGAAATGATGAGATATTATCGTCCTGAGGTATACCTAACGACTGCTGTGAAATTCAGACAGCCTGAGTTTGTTTTAAAGCAGGTACCTCTGGTGGTGATAGCAGTAGAGTCACAGGTAACACGGAGCTCAGCGCAGGTTAACCAACTGTTTGCCCAGCTTCTTGGGTGGATGCTTTGTCTTCGGTTGAATGTGAACAGTCCATGCTACATTTCCGACAATGTAAGGGATTGTTTAAAGCTGGCTTTGAAGTGTCTATACAGCTGCCATAATGAGTGCAATACACACATGCCTTCAAAAATGATGCCATCTACTGAGGCATCATTATCACCTCTTGTAGGATTTCAGTAGTCAAGTACTGCTCAGTCCTGCTCAGCTTGGCTTGTGTGATCTGCTGAGATTAAAACTCAGGTTATTTAGCTGTAGGCGCAGTATTCAATAAGATTCTCACACTAACTAAAGTATTACAGCTGCATAAGAAACAACATAAAGGTGATAATACGCTTAATACTTTACCTAAAGGTGAAGAATATTGGGGAGCACATTTAAAGATTTTCTTAACACTGGGAAATATTCCATGTTCCCAATGTTCCTGCTTAACATGGGAACATATTAATTGCTCCTTCTTTATCCAAACTTAACATGCTGCCCATTTTCCTTCGGTTCTGAGATGTAATCTTTCCCACAGCGTGGGAAGGCAAACCCTTTCACCTGATTAGTGCCGGCGTAAATGTTTGTTGCTTCCATCACTCTTCAAACTCTCGTACCTTCATTTTGTGAACTTTACTCCCACTTCATAATACCCTGCTTCTTCAGTAGCCCTGCTAATTTAAATTCAGGATGCCAAACAGGTATTAATCAGGGTGCTTACAAGTGTAGAATCTGCTTCCTGCCTGTCTGTAATCCATGTGAGTAATGCCAATTAGTTGTCTGCTTCCTTAGATCTTCATACACTTTCTCATTCTTGCATTCCCGCAGTAGTAGACACGGTCTTAAATGTCACGTGCAGGCAGAAGGCACTGGAGGGTGTTTTGTTTCATGGCTCTTGGAGCTCCACAGGAAAATCATCACCTCCACAAGCACCGCATCAATGCACTGGGGAAGAAATGGATGAGTCCAGCTCTCACATTTGTAGTTTGATTTGCTAGAAACAGTGATCTAGCTCTTTATATATTCCAGACTATCACTTCACATGTCATGGCACAGGTTGAAAATTATATACATTGGTGCAGCATCTCCTTGGAAAGCAGCAGGCACTTGCAGGCACCGATGTAGTACCAGGTTTGTTTACATATGGTAAATCCTAGATTGGAATTGCAAGAGAAGCCCGATTTTAACTGGGCTTCTGGTATTAAAAGAGACCAGAAATCCAGAGATTACCCATCAAAAAGAGATGGTACTCACAATTATTTGTTGTATTTTGAAAATTCAAACCTGTGTTTCTTGGTAGTATAGAAGCTGGGAAAGAATAGAGACCTGGAAATGCAATAGACAGTTGCTGTGTGGTACAAAGTACTGGTTGGGATTACAGAGGGTATTATATATGGAATAATTTATTATAATTTTTTTTGCATGTGTACATATGTAATCAATGACCCAGATTCAGATTCTTAGGCAACAATATACTTCAATTAATTCAATTTATCTAGTGAATTTATCAAGCACTGAAGACATATGAAGTGCTATAGCATTAGTTCCAGGTTTCTAGGATACCAATTAAATTAAGAATAACTTATTTTTTCATTCCTTGGGTCTCTTATCACCATAAACTCTAGATTTGCAGAAGATAGTTTTTGCTTTCACACTGGACTCTCTTCGGCTTTGATGATCTGGGCTATGGATCCACTCCAACTTTTGGTCTTTTTTTTGATGTCTTTGAACAATTGTTTGTGAAACCAGTGCTATAATAGAATTACCACCTCTGTAGACAGAAGTGTTGACTACAGAAGAGGGCTCAGCGATAGAGCTGTGAATGTAAATTATTCAGTGTTTTAATCCATCAGCTAAGCAGGCAAAATGAAAACCCTTTTTGTGAAGGGACATATGGGTAAAACTTTCAGAGGCGCAGGGTGGGTTAGACTCTCCTTAACTGTAGTTGTCTAAAAGCTAGATCTGGTGTCTCGGCAAGTCATCTCTGGCCCATTGTGGTCAAGAGAGAGATGTACGTGTGTGTTAGAAGCTGGTTTATCCCGCCCTCAGCATCTACAAAAGTCAGTGTGCAGATCTCTGGAGGTGAGGAGCAGTGAGCACTGACTGCAGAGGGAACGTGGACCCCAGGGCTGGTGCTCAGATACCTGCATCGCCCTTAAACAAGCTTACTGCAACTGCAGCAGCACACAGCTTTGAAATGCTGCTTTATACTCCTTTTTAGTGTTCTTTAAACCTTCTAAAATGGGACTTTCATGCTTGCTTTTTCAAAAGCCACATTGAAGGGCTGCTCTCTGAAGTTTATCACATTTGAAGATGTTGGTGAAGCCCTCCTCGTTAGACAGAAATAGCCAGCGTGTGATCTTTTGTGTTTTCCTCTTCCGTGCCTGCTTGTTTGAAACTCTCAGCACTCAGTGCAGAAATGTCCATCCCGGTTTAAAATTACTTTCCCTACGCCGATGTGCTTGTTACTGTCCCTCTCCCAAGGGCTGTGGCCCCTACAGCTCAGCAGTAGTCTGGCTTTCATACGTGATCCTCATCAACTTCACGGCAAAGTCAGACAGTTTAATTAGCTTTTTACCTTCTGCTTTGGAAGAATGAGACTAGGGTATGCTTAATAGTGCCACGAAGAGGTCTCACGCAGCAGTATTCATTGCCTGCGGTATGACACACAGTCATAAGCATCCCTGAGAATTAGGACAGCAGAATTACAGCACATGAAGGATACTCAGGCTCGGTATTTAGGTAGGGTTTGCGCTTTGCAGGTGTACAGACTTTCCGATCTATGTTATTAGCTTCACTCTTCTTTATCTTTGCTTTTTCTGAAAGATGGCAGCCAAAGAGAAACCTGATAGGAGTTGGCTTCTAGAGATAGTCTTTATTATAGACAGGTAGGAGAGGGCAGTGAAATCCAGATAACAGTGACTGTTCTTTAGACCCAGCTCAAGGATGAAGGAAGCTCTCAAGGAAGCGTGTTTACTTGCAAAGTAAACACTTCACTAACTATACATTCCATGCAACACTAAGAATTAAAATGAGAACTATTTTTCTCTGGTGACCTGGTGTAGAAGCGAATAAACAGTAGATTTAAGGTATGTAACAAGGGGATACGTACACATCAGATAAATAATAACTTGTTGACATAAAAAAATAGATCTTTTTAAATTAAAGGGCAGATACCTCTAGCTCTAGGTCTTACTTTATGCATATGCTACAAAAAAAAATTACAGTAGGAAAAGTCCACGTCTGAGCACTCAGTATTGGGACATGCCAAGATTAGGGTTATTGGTGCAGCTTTAATTCATGTCCATCATATGTGTTGACACAACAATCCTTCACTGTAAGAGCACGTGCTGGTTTAGCCACAGGACAGCAATGTCCCGTGGGATGGAGCACACTCACTTACTCTTATTTTTTAGAGATCTAACAACATATAGCGCTTTATATGTTCAAAATGCCTCTCTCAGGTTGAGTTAGTGGTGAACGGTCGGTGCTTCTGAGGAATAAATCAGAAGGTCTCATAGCAGGCCCTGGGAAAAGTATGAACACACAGTGAATATGATCCGTGAACTCTGTTTGAAGCAACTTAACTATTGTCACAACAAAGACAGATAGACTTAGATAGATAGAGAGACTTAGATAGACTTAGATAGACTTACTTAGACAGATGATAGAGAGACTTAGATAGATTGGATCATTGGGCCAAATTCAATGGCATGAGTTTCAACAAGGGCAAGTGCCAGGTTCTGCACTTGGGCCAAAACAACCCTGTGCATTGCTACAGGCTTGGGGAAGTGTGGCTGGAAAGCTGCCTGGAAGAAAGAGACCTGGGGGTTCTAATTGACAAGCGGCTGAATATGAGCCGGCAGTGTGCCCAGGTGGCCAAGAAAGCCAACGGCATCCTGGCTTGTATTAGAAATAGCGTGACCAGCAGAAGTAGGGAGGGGATTGTGCCCCTGTACTCAGCACTGGTGAGGCCACACCTCGAGTATTGTGTCCAGTTTTGGGCACCTCAATACAAGAGAGATATGGAGGTGCTGGAGCGGGTGCAGAGGAGGGCAACGAAGCTGGTGAAGGGCCTGGAAAACAAATCCTATGAAGAGCGGTTGAAGGAGCTGGGACTGTTTAGTCTGAGGAAGAGGAGGCTGAGGGGAGACCTCATCACTCTCTACAACTACTTGAAAGGACACTGTAGAGAGGTTGGTGCTAGTCTCTTCGCACAGGTAATTAATGACAGAACGAGAGGGAATGGCTTCAAGCTCCAACAGGGTAGGTTTAGACTGAACATTAGGAAAGAATTTTTCACAGAAAGAGTGGTCGGGCATTGGAATAGGCTGCCCAGGGAGGTGGTTGAGTCACCATCCCTGTATGTGTTTAAGAGACGTTTAGATGTGGTGTTGGGGGATATGATATAGGGAAGAACTTTGTAGAGTAGGGTAGATGGTTGGACTCGATGATCCCAAGGGTCTCTTCCAACCTATACGATTCTATGATTCTATGATTCTATGAAAAAATCGTGTGGCAGGAGCATAAAATCGGTGGGCCAGCAAATCAGCTACCTTTGCCAGGCTATAACCAAGACTTTTAACTGAAAAAAAATCTAAGGAATTTCCATTCTATGAAACTTTATTTTTCAAATTGTTATAATTTTACCAAATCTGGATGGATTACCATGGAGATGCTGGAAAAAAAAAAAGAAAAAAAAAAGAGCCAAGCTGCTGCTCCACTCCAAAATACAGCAACAGAAAGCTCCTTCAAGAAAAGATTGCCAAAAATGTTTTTCGAGGCGCTACGTTTTCCCTGAGCGAACTCATTTCCAGGAATGTCTGAGCCATTTTGGTTGAAATTGAAGAAATGTGTTCCTTACTCATGCAAGAAAAAATGGAATGCAAACAGTCAAAGTTCAGTAAAGTTGCAAGCGACCGAGAAGTGGGTCTTATAATGGGAAACGTTGGGCAACTTTAATGATAGGCAGCCCTACCAGCCCCACCTCTAATGTATTTAATCTACCGTGGTATTAATTTACACTGAAAAATAATCCATTAGCTTCAGTGGAAATCCTGCATAGAAGATAAGGGTGGCAGTTGGCAGGGTCTCCTCGTGGGCTCCAGCAGCTCCGGCCTCGACTTCAGCAGGTCAGGTCCTTGGCTGGTGACCGACGGGTGATGAGCGAGGTGCCACCTCCAGCAGCACAGCAGAGCATGCCCTGACTCCCACCCGTGCGCCGGGGACGTGTTGGGAGAAGGCAACAACCTTTGTAAAAGATGAAAGAAAGGCCAGGCTCAGCCTGCAGGGCCTCTGGAGGCGTTGCAGGTTAGAAGGCAGCGTGCCCCCAGGTGCCGGTGTTTGGCAGGACTCTCCTTCCCCACCCCGAGCCTCTTCAGAGGGGTAATTTGGTGTGAGTACACTCCAACTGAATTGGCACAGTCCACCCAGACGTGTCAGGCTGTAACACACGCTGGGTGTGAGAGCCCAGAGAGCTTTGGGCTGCAGACCAAGACTCCTCCAAGGCTCCCAGGGTGCAGAGCCCGGCTTCCTCCCCGGGACCGCTCCTGCACCGCCGGCACCCCTTCGCCCTGCTGGGAGAGCCAGTGTGGGTGCTTCTGGAAAGGAGTATTTTTAGGCAAAAACCCCCTTGTGTTTAAGAACAACAATCAGAGGGAATTAGAATTCAAACCCTTCCCCAAACTCTGCCCTAAATCCGCGCTGCTGTCCCAGTCCCCTTCAGCTGAGGTGACAGGCAGCCACAGCCTGCGGCCGGGCACCATCCAGACCTCAGGGTGGGCACAATCCGGACCCAGTCTTGTTGCCGAGGTCCGACTGGAGTCAGTGAATGTGGAGAAAGACACTTTGGGCCCCCGAGAGTCTCTGGGGAAGGGTAAGAAGCCATGTAGACTCCAGGCCAAATGACCACTCCTTCTGCAAAAAATAAGCTGGGCTTACCCGGGTGACTGACATGTCCCCTATCTAGGGACACAGTCTGTGGTGGTTTGGATACTCTGACGTCAGCCGGTGAAAAAAGCTTTGCTTGTTGTTGCCTTCTCCTCCTCTACGTGACTCAGACCTCTGGAGATGTTGGACCCATTTAAAACCAGTAGCAAGAGTTGATTTAACAGGTTTGTCAATGAGGAGCGGATCAGAAGCAGGCAGCGTCGCAGGTTATGCTTGAGATCTTCTCCTGTGGAGAAGTCTTTCCCTCCTTCTGTGTCAAACACACAAGCTCGTACTTGGAGCTGCCTCCAGGAATGGCACAGGAAGGAACGCTCTCCTTGTGGAAGTGTTCGCCATTCACTGGAAGGGGGATGCTGCGTGGGTTTTGATTTTAAGCGAAAACAACCGGGTTTTGGAGGCAGATTTCAGAGCTGGGCAAAAGTCACCTTCAGGGGCAGCTTTATTCCCCTCACTCCTACAACTTTGTTTAAGCCTTTCCCTGTGTCTTTTGCTCTCACGGTGTTCCCATCGTTGGGAGCCAAGCGGCGTGAGAGCTGAAAGAGAAGCGTTGTCAGGAGGGTGATTAAAATAGGGATTGATGCAGCTGGGAGCCAGGGTTCAGTCACCTCCCTGGGCCCCTGCGCGAGTGTTATGTCAGACACAGTAGCTTTACCACGGGCGGCGAGTTTATGCCTTTTTTTATTGTCTCGTGCTGCCAGAAAGCGTTGACCCCGAAGAAGCCGCGCTGTGTAAGAGGTGGAGGGCAGCACGCTCCGAAAGCCGTTTACGTTTCCCCCTTTTTAATTTGTCGCTTATGGATCATATCTTTTTACATTTACGTTCTTAAATTAGTTCAGCGTGCCCTGGGCTTCGGTTCCAGAATCCACGCTGAAAACCTCCCAACTTTACGAGTTATTAAAAAAAAATTCCAAAAACCCCTCACTTAATTTGCGCTCAGTGTGCAGAACAACTTAAAGCTATAAGAAGGCTTCACATTTTTATACGGACACGAGTTCGGGGAGAGATTAGATTTTTGGGCTCATACGCAACACAGAACAATTGAATCTACTTGGTCATCTCTTCAAAGAGGATACAGTCAAGTGAAATTTGGCCCAAAATTTAAAAGCAAAAAAAAAAAATAAATAATGTTTTGGCATAAAAATCAATCTGGTCAAAATAGAATTGTTTTTCCAACCTAAATTCCATGAAAAGTAAAGCCAGACTCAGCAAATGCTTGAGATCTCCCATATGGACTGAAGAATAGTTTTACATTGGAGCACAATGCAGTTTTTTGGAGTGCATTTGAGACTGCTCCTGTTTTGGAAGCCTGCTCGTGTCTTGTTTGAATGAAGATTTAGGCTGTATATAGCAAAAAGCAATGTTAGCATATCTGGAACATCAGCCTAAAGGCTGTCTGTTGGAAGAAACGTTTCTTTTTAAAGAGCACAAAACACTCCTACCCTATGCCATTTTTTTTTCTTCCTTTAATTCTCATGTCAGGAAGTTTTGAAGACCAGCTCTCTGTGGCCAAATGAGCAAGGCAGGGATGTAGGAGGATGGTTTAGTGGCTGACGCATTTGAACGTGGGTCCTCCAGGTCTGTCATCTGCCTCTGACGTCTTTATGACGTTTTGTGCATTTGAAAACCGCTCTCAGCAGATTTCCAGACTTATTTCTATCAGTGGAAATCGGGTACCTCTTTTTCTCAGCCTCAGTTCCCCTTGTGTCACGTATAAATATTGGCACTAACCTCCCCCAGGAATGACATAAATATGAAACAGTGGTGAAGATCAAGGTGTTTGTTTTACCAGAGTTATGATTTTAAGACATAGAATCACAGAATCATAGAATGGTTTGGGTTGGAAGGGACCTTAAAGATCATCTTGTTCCAACCCACTTGCCGTGGGCAGGGACACCAACCACTAGGCCATATTCCCATCCAAGGTATATCACAGTACAAGTCAGAAAGCCTCAGTTTCCCTTGATAAATGGAAACATCTTCATTTTTTTTTTTTTTTAATTTCATATTTTTCCATCCTCAGGATGGGAAGTAATAGTTTTTTTTTTTTTTCTATCCTATTAGCTTTGAGCTCTCACCATACCTTGCTGCTCCGTATTGCAGTTACAGAACAGCGTAGCTGCCTTAGGCTCCAGATCCCAATTCCTTCAACTCCTTGAAGGCATCGCAGGAGGTAAAGGTGGCTTGTAGGAGTGAGCCTCTCATTAAATCAGCCCTTACTCAGGGTTAAATACCTAGTGCTGCTTTCAGAGAATGGCAAGTACCAGGCTCTTCTAGTCCCTGCTGAGGAGTTTTACTCTAGTATGGCTCAGAGAGATGAAAACCAGACAAAATAGAAAGTCTGAAAAGATGAAACTCCTGGATGGATAGATATTCTTTCCCCATTTCTTTTATACCGCTGACTGTTGAATGATCGCAATGCGAACGCTTTACCAACCATACGTTTTCAGACTTTGAGAAGTGAATCGGCCGCTTCTGTGCAGTGGAGGGGAGGAAGCTTTACCTCCGTGTACGTGTGTGTCTGGAGGGGTGGGGAAAGCCAGCATCCTTAAGCAAACATTTGCAACCTGCTGTTTTAGCTGGAATAGGAAAACCAGCTTGACAAGAATGAACGGCTTCACCAAGTGACATTCAGGGGAGGTTGGTGGGATTTTAAACAAATCTCCTTAAGCAAGCATGAAAACAAGCTATTTAGCGCTCATTAATGTCTCAGGTTAAACTCTTGAATAATTTGTCATGGTTAGGCTCTTTTGGTTTCATTGGTGTTTTTCTAGTGACTAATGAGATGACAGCTACACATGCTCCTCGGTATGCCACTGCTCACAATAGGGTTTAAAGTTGTGTATTTGTTATTGATGTCATTAAAGTGATGGATTTGAGCTTGGTTTCTGAGGCAGCCGACTGCGTGGTTAGGACTAATTTCTAGCAATGGTTTTGGAGGTTGAAACCAAAGTGTGTATAAAAGGAAATGTTTCTTCTTTTAAGCAAATAATTTGAACCCAGATGAATGAAATTTAAGCAAGTGGGCATCAACTCGGAGTTAATTTTGACATAGTTGTCTGGAAATCATCACCAATTAAAATATTTTTATGAGCTCGAATGTAGTATTGTCTTTCGGTGCTTATGTAAGAAAGGAACAAACTGCTTGTTTAACCCCAGCCTTGCGACTACTGGCCAGAATATATGACTGAAGTCATAGCCCTCTGGAGCTGCAGGGAGGGCATGGGCCTTGGCAAACCCCACTTTGGGGGGGCAAGGCCGTTTCCCTACCTGAACGGAAAAAATACATAAATTCGAACAAGATCGCTTGCACCCACTAGGATGTGCAGCTCATTTGAAAAGTGAATCTTACCGAATGAATTTGACGTTTTTAGACAACAGTTGCCAATAGAAAAGACAGACAGAGCTGTTTGTATCCATCTCGGTAGTAAGGGAACATTTCTCTAGCACGGGGACTCCTTGCGAAAGTCAGTGTGAGTCTTGGATGTGCAGAGACGACAGGAGCAGCTCTGGAGCCTGGGAATCCGAGTTCAGAGTGAAAATGAATCCCTTGGGTTGTTATAATCAGGTTCTTTCATGTGTTCCTCCAGACTGAATAGCTAGCGAGATAGTTCCTTAATTTGTACACACACCTTTCACACCTGCACACAAAGCAAACCTTTGATGCCAAGTGCTTGATGGAACAAGATGAGTATGTGCAGAATTAAAAGGATACACGCCACGCTCAAATATTTTTATAGCTTTTTAGACTCTGCACATTTAAAATAATAATGAATACCCTGCCTGGTGGGGAGGAGCAGTCTCTGCATTGTGAATTTGGCCTTTTCATGAGAGCACCATTGTTTTTCCTTGTTTTTACATTGCAAAGAGAGTTGAAATGTTGAAGACTCGAGTATAAATGTCTGTTGCTCTGTTTCCAACCACAGTCTCACTTATTCAATGAGACAGACTTTTAACATTTAAATTTTTCTTATTGGTGTTTATTGAGTTTTTTGCATTTTCTTTTATTATGCTATATTCCTACATCTGCATATATATATACATAATAGTACTGCATGCTTATGAAACAGCCTATCATGAGGTTTTGTTTTCCATTCCGTAATTATCATCATTTGATTCTTGTGCAGCAATGCACTTCTATTATTCAGGCTGCCAACACTGGAGACAGATGTTCAAATATTTCAACACAAACAAAACTGTTTATATTTAACTTACAGAATCATTATAGCTTTGGTATGTATGCATGGAATTTGCCCTACTGTGAAGTGTTAACACTAGACCTGTGCGCCACTTCAGCCTGAAAGAAGGTGGACCTGAAATTGTACTCAATTTCAGCCTCCAGTTGAGTCCATACCGAGAAAATTTCAGGGCTTAGACGCGTGATCAAGTTACAGGGGATGTCTGTGTTTCCACATGTCAGCTGAGCCACAGCAGCTGCCCAGTAGGTGTTCTTGGCCCCCCCATAAATGTAAGTTGATTTGATTTAGCTTAGCCCTCAATAAAAGAGGCTTAAGATAAGTGGAATCGCTACACACTTGCCACAGGCTGAGAGCATGCAGGCAGATGGTTACCATCCAGGTCCGGGACACGGTAACCCATTCCACCCCAGGAACTTGGCTGTGTATCTGTATGGTCCTGTACTGGCAACAACCGAACCCATTTTTAGATCAGCATTTACATTCTTTATTAAAAAATTAGTTGTTGAATCCCTTAACGTAGCTGGGTTTGTTGGCTTGCATAAAAACAGTTTGCCGGTTCTCCTCTCTCAGCCCCAGAAGCAGTGTTGCTCACAGGAGTTTTGAGGGGCTCATTCTAAGCAGAAATTATTTTATTTCTCAGCCTGGATGGGGAGAGACTTCTTAAGAGAGACTTCGACAGGTGATCTATGCCCTAAATTTTACCGGGCTTGACTTCTCAGATATTCTGGATATGGAAAAGTACGTTGCATTTGTTTACCTTGAACTCTATAATTCCCACAGTCTATAATATTTAGTATATAGCAGCCAAGAGCTGATTTAAGAAATTTGCTTTTGAAATCCCCTGTGGGCTCCTTTGCTTGCTGAGTAGGGCAAAGTTGCAACACTTCTCCAGGACAGAGGCAACGAGCACGATCGTGAGCTCCGTGCGAGAAAGGGAGACCGTGCCGGCGTGTGGGCAGACGGTCAGCCTGGCTCAGCATGGCCCGGCTCAGCATCGCTTTTGGCTTCGGTGTGAACGATAACTCATTTAGTCGGTTTCAGCTCAGAGCGAGTTATTTAAACTTCCACCTCTGGATTTGTAACAGCATATCCTTAATCTGCCCTTCCTTAGCATGTTAAGACCCTCCTTAGACGAGGGATTTGAGAAAGTGGTGAGTTTGGGTTTTCCCCTTTCTGCAGCCCCTTTGAACAGGCAGGATTTCCAGTTCCTTAACTCGCAATCCTCTGGGTCATTCCTCTACTCTGTGTCTACAATGGTCTAGCAAGTGGTGTCTGTCCCTGTACTAACCTTTTGGTGTCCCTAATGACGTTTGATTCTTATTATATGTAAATACGGGTGGTCCATGGATGTTCATAAATATGCACGTCCATGGGGAAGCTCCCATCTTTCTCCTGTGGATTAAGATAAGATTTTTGTAAGGGAGGAAAAGAGAAGAAGGAAGGTCAGGTCCTTCCTGAGCTCAGATGGACTGCGTGTTCAGCATTTCTCATGGCCGTGTCCAGTGGGGGAAGCTGATAGCAGAACCTTCTGCAAATACCTGAGCAACCTGGTCTAGTGGGAGGTGTCCCTGTCCATGGCAGAGGGGTTTGAAACTAGATGATCTTAAGGGTCCCTTCCAACCCAAACCATTCTATGATTCTATGATACAGTAGGAAAGGTAGAAGATGTCAGGGTGGAGGCATCTGCCATAAGTGCTTTAGCCTCCTTGCAGATCTCCAGGGAAACTGGGGAATTTGTGAGCCCTGTGGACTGGCATGACAATAAATCCATGGCAGGAGAGGGCACGTGGCTTTGCCTGGCACATCCTCTGGCAGGAGGAATCCCAGGGTCTGGGAGATGTGAGACCTCCTTGGGCGTTGCCTTCTAGCCATGGCTGCGCTGTCTGGGGAGGACAGTGCTCCTCTAATCAACACCAGTCAAAACGAGTTGGCTCAGGAGAGTCCTGCTCCAAATTGGCAGTAGCTGTGGTGGCAGGTGACTGATTAACAGTGGAGAAAGGCCAGGTGCGATCACATCAGCTGGCACCGCTGCAACCTGAAGAGGTCAGGGTGGACACAGCTGTGTCAGGCTTGGTTACCCCCCAGTTACCCCCTGTGCTGGTGGCATGTCCCAGCTTCGTGATGAATAGCAGGGGCTGCAAAGCGGACAGTGACCAGGTTTTAATTAAAGGTCTCGCTGAGATCGGCTTCTGCTTTGGGAAAGGACAGGGAGCTCCAAAAAAGTCAGTTCCTGTTAGCTGAGCACTGAAGCAAAATTTATTTTTTAAAGCGTTATTTAAAAATTTATAAGAGTTTGTTAGGCAAAAAACCTGTTAGTCTGAGTGAGCTCTGCAACAGTGTCAGAAAGCCCTGAAAACAGAGGCTTCTCCTGGAAAATGTTGACAGTGGACTAGCCATAAACCTGCTGCTGCAAGACCTACTTGGTCATTTCTCCCCTAAGGGGGAGAAAATAATTGAGATCTATTAGAGGGGAGAAAGCCTGCAGGCTGTTTTAATTTGGAATTCTGCAGCCTGACGTTAATGAGAAAAACTTTTTTTTTTTTTTGCCAGTTTTTGAGCAATTCATTTTTACATTACAGACAGTAATAAACTGTCAAGTCGCTTGTGAAAAGTTTGGCTCGATGCATTTCCAAATGCAAGGTACCAGAGCGGTCACTGAGAAATCCCATTTCACTTTGGCTCAGAGTATTGCAATGACATTTTTTGTTGTCTTTTGTAATTAGTAACTTACTTTTCTGTCATTTCTCCATGCTCCCCATATAAATATTTCTGAAATGGAGCCTCTCATATTTGCTGACCTCGTCTTTCGTTAGCAGCAGTGAACACATGGGAGTAATTAGGGATGCCAGGTGTGTTCCTCTGTGTGTTACTGTCCAGCACGTCCCTCCTGTTCATGGAAGTGCTGGTGTAGAAAAGCTCAGGTAGAAAAGAAAAGCTGTGGAAATGGTGAACCCTCTCCTGCTGCTCCACACATGGTGGCCAGGACGCAACCATAAAGTAAAGGGTACCTGGTAGAGCCAAGAAATAATTAACTTCTCCAGTAGCATACCCATCTCTAAAGGCTTGTAGTTCACAGAGAAGCAGAGCAGATTACTAGAATTGTGTTTTTTGAGAAAGTAGACTTAAATGTCTAGTGCTATTATAGCTAGAGCAATGAAAGGTTAGTGAATGGGAAGACGTAAAAGCACCCCAAAATACATGTACAGCAAATGCTAAGAGAAAGAGGGAAAAATAAGATGAATGGAAAACATCAAAGAAGAAATGTTTGCTGGTCTCTGTTGGTTTGTTTTCTGGAGGAAGCCACCACAAAATAAAAAAGAGGAGGACAAAGAAAAAGGATTAGGTTTGTAAGGAATCAAAAATGGGAAAAGTCAGGGAAAGAAATATGTGAATGCTCTTTATTTGTGCTGCTAGTGGATAAATTGTTCCCCTCTTAGTTGCTCCATTAAAAGCCAAGGATCCAGCATGTTTGAGTGATCTTATTAATCACATAGATTTAATTTCAGTAATTTCTAAGACGTGGGACAGATCATAACCTAGAGTGCTCTAGAACCTGTTAATAAACTGAGCGATGCTGATGGGAAGGGAACGATGTCTGGCAAGCCCATAATTTCAAGATGAATTGATGAACTGTCCCATTAAATTGTTATTTTCAGTAATTGTAAAAATTGTATTTTTCTGTAGACCTCAGTATACGGCAGATAGACTCCTTTCCCTCCTTGAGAGGATTTTGGCTCTCCAAAAATATTACACATTAATTTTGGAGTATTATGAGTCATGTATTTAACGCACTTTCTCCCCAGTCTGACATGGACAAGAAAGTCCAAACCTGCATATAGTAGTCAGGTAAGTAGGCATCCAGTGTGTCCAGGTACAGGGGAAAAAGCTTTACAGGTTCCATCTTAAAGAACGAAGATGAGTGGAAATCCCCGTGAAGATAAGGACCTAAGAGTCTGTGCCGTTTCTGAAAAGAGCGAGGGAACACTGGCGTTTTCCAAAGTTTTGCCTTCAGGGTGCGGCATAAAATGAAGGTTGTTATCGTTTGTGGTCAGAGATCTCATTGTACTTTCACCAGCACATTAATGTTGGCCCATGAATGCCAGCCATTATAACCATACGCGTGGGAGTTTTTACTGCTGCTTCATGTGATTAGCGCATTTTTATAATACTGCTGAGTTCCTAACTTTTCTGCAAAGTCCCCACATTACCTGATGTTATTCCTTGGTGAGGACAGCAATTCTTGCTGGCCGATTTTAAAGCAATGAAGCTTGGTTTACTAAGGTAGGATTGCCTTCTTATACGTAGTCATGGTCCTCCCTATTGAGCAGGTCTCTATGAAGGTTTGGTCTCACTTGTCCATGTCAGACTGGGGAGAAAGTGTGTTAAGTACGTGACTCGTAAGACTCCAAAATTAATGGATAATACTTCTGGAGAGCCAAAATCTTCTCAAGGAAGAAGGTGACATGTTGGCTAAGTGATTTCAAAGCAGGGTTGCATCTCGATAAACAGGTTGCCTCTTTGAACTTTCAGTTCAAATGTCAGAAAGTTAAATCAATTTATAGAGTGAATCAGTGTTCAAATGCAGTTTTCCTGTCTTTTTCTTTTTTTTTTTTCCTTTTTCGTCCTTACTTAAAACCTCAAAACCACGGTGGGTAATTTCCCCAAGATCCACTTTAGACGTTTGTGGCATGTAGCGTGAAGAGTAGGTGCAGCTGGCCAAACCTCGGCACTCTTATCCTCTTGAGCATTTTCCTCCTGTTACGGTGAATATCGCAAGAAAAGCTGCCCTCTCTCTCCCCACAAAACCAGAGACTAACTGGAATAGCTGCATCAGCCCAAATCTTGCTTTTCTTGAAGTAACGGGGAGTTTGGGAGTTTTCAGAGGAGAACTGGATCTGGCCATTCCTGCTGGGTTTCACCTCTGTCTCCATTCGCCACACCTCAGTTGACAAGCGATTCTGCTGAGAGACCTTATCAAGCATGCAAAACTCTCAAATATTGTTTAACCACAACGATCACCACAGGAAACGTTGGCCTGAAATTTAGGTTTTGTTTTGAAAACAGAAGGTTTGGGGGAAGAGCGAGCATTGTTAAATCCAGCTTGGACAAAAATATGGCCGTAGCTTTTTTTAGAGTATTACAGAAAGACAATGCCATTGCTGATGTCTTCAGTATTTCTTAGCTGTGTTGAAAGGCTCAGTCAGAGCATTTTGCTCGGGCATGGGACCGAGAAAGTACTGTTGACTTAACAAACCAACCTTATTTGGTTGTATTAGTAAGGGTGGCTTTGATAATGGTTGATAAACTTTTACAATTTTATCAGGGGTGCAGTTGCTTTGTAGTAAGACATATCGACGCCACGGCTAGAAGGGGGATTTTTTGGTACCATGCTCCCCAAGAACTGTCATCCCTGGAGGCATTTAAAAGGCGAGTAGACGTAGTGCTTAGTGAGATGATTTAGTGAAGAGTTTTGGCAGTGTTAGGTTGATGGTTGGACTCGATGACCTGAAAGGTCCTTTCCAACCTATGCAATTCTATGATTCTATATCTTGAAATGGGAGAAAATGCCCCAGATCTTCCAATGGAAAGGGATAAAACGCGAGAGGAAAAGCGGAGAGGAGACTGCCTTGTGTATAACACCATCAGGAGATGAGGACAAAACCTCCTCTCCGTAGCAGAGCACCCTGTGCCCATCCCACCTGTGGAAACCTACGGTGGTGGCAGACGCAGAGCCAAAGAACTGAGAGCTGGATTTTACTATTTACATTACCATAATTTATCTGTAGCATAATGTTGAAATTGCCACTAGAAAAAGATTAGAAACATGTTTCCTGCTCGATTTCTTCACCGCCCAGGCCACACACATGCAGAGTGTGCCATTAACCGTTGCAGAGCTCCTGTGCCCGGCGGAGGATGGTGCTCGTTCAACAGCCTCAAGCTGAGTCAGGATTTGCAAACCATCAAGAAAACAACCCCACGCGGCATTCGGTTGCGCCCTGTGGTTTGCTGCTGGTATATACCCAATTGCTGATATGATCTCATAGTCCCGGTCACTTTTTTTCTTTAAATTTACCTTTTTGATCTGAAAAAAATAGCATTTTACACTATGAAAAAATCCCCCTATCCTGTGGCAAACCTTCACCTTTTTGCTACTGGGAATTGCATCTTTCTAACACCATTGGCGGATTGGCACACTAAAAGTTATGTGTATGCTTTCTCCTGATTTAATTGGATTTGCTAGTCTGAAATGTAGTGTGTTTGCTAATTCCATAAGCTAGCTACTGCAACAAAAATCAGACACGGTTGCCGAAAAAAAAAAAGCCAAATTACATTTTAGTCCAAAAGGGATATTTCCATGCTTTAAGGGTGGTCTCCCTTTAAAATATCCTTTAATCACTGTGTGTCTTGGTTAACATCCCTGTTTTTACGGGATTCCTGTAGTTTACATTCGAAGTTGGATAGGTGATGCTTTAATACACGTTTTATTGTTTCGAACTAAAGCAGTTTCATTTTGCTTGGATTTTTACCCGTTGTTGGTTGAAAGATTGGAAGTTTTATACTGCGATCCATCTAGCTGAGGGGAAAGACCAGCAGCCCAGGGTGGCTCTGAAATAAGTTCTGAGTAAAGTCTCCACTTTGTGCTCGTAGCATAACCCAACGCTGAAATTTAAGGCTATATTTTAATTTCCTTCTACTTAATGTGGGGCACCCGCTTGTTCTTGAGTACTGCTATTTCAGGGTCAAATGTGGGAGGTAAAATAATTGCACAGGGGAGAAGTTTCCCTCTGTAGAGATACGGTTGATGCTTCTCTGCTCCGTATTCTGGAGGCTTCAGCCGCCGTTTTGCTGTCTGCCGTCGGAAGGGAATTAATGCAGCAGTCAGAGGCAAGCCTTATGCAATGCGACAGGTGCTAATCTTCCAGGAAATTCATCCTACATCCCACCCATTAAGGGAATTTTATGTAAAAATGGTTTAATGTCTCTTTAAAGGTGTCAGCAAGCATGTGAGGACCACACAGCTTGGGTTCCACTGAAAGTAATGGAGTGAAATTGTCTGCATAATTATTTTGGTTGGATTGAGAATCTGCAGTCCTCTCTTGCTTCAGGAAATAAACCTCTGTTAAAACCATATGGCGGTATTCTCCGAAGAGACGTGATTCCAGGGCCACTTCTCTTTCACATCTCCAGGCAGAGTTAGGGAAAGTTGTTATGTTTGTGCATAATTAATCCTTCTTTTTCCTTGTGAGCAGACACAAAAATGTCATTCTTAGCGTGTGGGGGGGTGCTGGTGTGTTTGTTTGCATACACACGTGAACTTGCTTTTCAGTGTACTGAAGCAGCAATAAATGGTGCTGCTTCTGAACAAAATTAGAAGCAGGGAAGGAAGGTACCATGGTGTGTGCCTACCGAAACTGCGTATCACAGAAACTCCATCACACTGCCTTATGCTTAAGTTTAGGATAAGCAACGGTACTTTTAGAAACTCCAGCCAGTGGAAGTGATGTTACCTTGCTTTAAATGAGGCCACTTAACTCGCACGCGCAAGCAAAATGAAATACAAAGGGTGGGTTTTGATTACGGTGCGTCTTATCCTTCTCTCTGGCATGTCACCTCCTGCCACTTTCACAGGTGATGGTGGGGTTATGCTGGTCTGACGTGATGGGGGATGTGATACCTTTGGTATCAATACGTTGGTATCAATACTTTGATACTGATGCTGCTGTGCTACAGGGCTGTGGTCCCACGCCTGGGTCGCTGTGGGCAGAGCCCAATTGTGTGCTCAGGATACTCCCAGCAGCCACCAGGAGCAGGGTACCCATCCCTGGGAGGGGTGGGGGAGCTGCTCCTGGCAGAAGAAGGCCTTTGACCAGTTTTTCGTGTCGCTGTTTTTGTGAAAGCAGAGAAGGAAACATCCAAACACTAAGTACAAAGGTGTGAAAACCACAGAGCTCGGTAGAGGTACAATTATTTTAACTGTCAAGTGAGCGAGCCTTGACTTTCGCTTTAAATTCAGCTGCCACAATTCTCTCTTTTTATCAGTTTTATACCAGTGTACATCCATTTATTCTAGTGATACTGATTTATGGCACAATCAACAAGAAAGCAAGAAACATTATCAAGACCTTAGCAAAGAGTAATATCAGCCATTCTCAAACACTATCAAGAAACTTTATCAAAGAAAAGCAAAACTGGAAAAAACACTTTTCATTCTCAAATCTGAGTGACGTGCAGGAAGTAAATTAACACCACACCTGGTGAGAGAGTGGGTGTCGGGGATAGATGTTCTGTTCAAATGATGCAGTGAAATATCAGTTGTGGAGAAGGGAGTGTATTTTCCTATTGTATACAAGATATATCATTTTAAACCAATGTCTTGTCGGAAATGCTGCCAGATGCTGGGGGGTAGGCTTGACATCAGATCACCCTTGGCAGCAGTTTGGCCATCTAAATCCATCAGAGATTAGAAATTGGGTTCAGTCCTAGTCTAATGTTTGTTATTTGAATGAGGGGAATTGTTAGTGCACGGAGTCTTTTGTCACGGGGGGAATAACTTGTTTAAGCATCAAAACTAGTCAATGATGGGGACCCTCCCAGCCAGACTCCTTTTCTGCTGCCAAAAAGAGAATAATCCCATAGGTCTTGTGGGAAGCTGGAGCAAAAGGACAAGGAATGACCCATCCTACCTGGAGAAGAGTTAAAAACCAAATTTCTTCCTTTGTCATAGTGCTGGGCTTCCTGTAGACTTTTACCAAAAAAAATCGCTTTCTTTTTTTAAGTATTGACTTCCTCACAGTTTGTGTTGAAACTGGAAAAACTTTTCCATCCCTCTTTTCTGTTGTTGCCTTTTTACTTCATTTAAATTGGTTAAGACAGATGAGCTTTACTTGTAAAAAAAGCCAAGTCAACGCACCACTAAAAGATATCCAATTTCTTCAGCATCACCAGTGTTGCTTGTTTTACTTTTCTTGGACAAAAGGGGAAGAGCACTTTGCGTTCTATTTTCCATCATTCTTTGATGGAATTAAATCAGGCTTGAGCTTAAAGAGAAAGGAAACCCCTCATATGTCCAGTAACGAGTGGTGCCTATGGCTTGAGTGTGCCTTATTTTCTCAGCGGAAAAAAAAGCAAGCAGTAGGGCTAAAAGGTAGACTGCACAGCTTGTATCTAAAATTCCATAACCGAGGGATCAAGTTTTGGCCTCTCAGACGAATAACTGTAACCATTACCGTGGAAGCAGCTATATTATTCCTTAAAATGAGTCATATGACATAAAAAAGAAAGCAAATAATAAAATTCAAATTTGTGCAAGCTGTAAAGACTTCAGGGCCAGGCTGTCTCCCACTGAAGACGGTGGCAAAGCCTCTATTCATGGTTCTGGCGGATGGTTTAGGCCCCATACAATCCCATTTTTCCAATTGTAGGTTCATACTTTTTTATCCTGCGAATTAAATGAGGATTTGCCACCCACAAAATAAAACCCAAAGAAAGAAACTTGCTTTAAATAGAACGAGCTATTGAGGCGATATTAATAGCATGGGGATGATGAGTATTTCCAGAGTTTAAGTACTTAAGCGTTATTTCTGCCTGTTTTAAGAGAACAGAATAAAAAATCCTTGCCACTCTTGCATTGCAGAGATGTTTTCCACTGGTGCACTGTAGTGGGCATCCAAACTTAATGACTCACCAAAATAATAATAAAATAGTTAGAGATTATCAAAGCACATTCCAGTGATGATCCAAAGCGTTCTAACGTCTTTCCAAGCCCAAAGCATACATACATATATATATATATATATATAGGTAGGGCTGTACGTATGTGCTTTGTGTACATCTTTGAAAGCTATCAACTTCACAGCTGCCCTTTTGAACAACTTGTGATTTTTATAACGAGGCATTTACAGCTTCTGTTTCTTTGATTTTCCTTTTTCCAGTGGGTTGCACCCACAATGTAACGCCCAAGTGGATTTCTGTTTAGCAGTGAAATAACAGAGCAGTTACAGCAGGGTCAAAGTAAAGCCTGTGAGCTGTAGTCTTTAAAAAATTAACTTGGGGGAGGATTGTGTGGATCAGGGGACTGGTGATAAGGCAGAGGCTTCCCCATCTCGTATGCTACATCCTGTCCACTGACCAAAAATGAATGCCCTCTGCGCTTCTCTGGAGCGTGGTCAAGGGAGAATCATGAATCCAGAAATAAATGTCGGGTCCTCTTTGGACCGATCTTCTCCACCATGCCTTGAGGAGAAACCCACTTTCTACTAAATTCGATACGGCTGGAAGCAGTAGAAGAGGTATTTGGGGTTTCTGTGGGACGAGCTCCTGAAGGGCTCCTTGCAGAAGCAGCCGGAGCAGTCGTAAGGGACATCTTGCCTGCGGTAGCCCCAGCCTTTCCCAGGCTTTCCCCGGGTGTTCATCAGCGCCGTTCGCCGCTCCATGAATGGCATCGCCCACTGCTTGTGTTGGCCACCCTCCAGCTCCCTCTCGCAGGCGCATCCCCCCCACAACCACCCGCATTCCTGGGGATTTGTTACCTTCTGGTAGCCAAACGCACAGGCAACTGGGGCAGGGGGCGAGATTTATTCTCCAGGACTCTGTTTTCCTATTGTTTTTAAGTTCACGGGAGGCTCCCTGTTACTAAACAAACTTTACGGCTGTTGGCGAAAGGGTCAGCCCCCTGTCGGAGCCCGTCAAAAAAATACTACGTTCCTGGCAGCCAAATGCAGTCGTGTCACTCGCTTCCCTCCTCTCTGTCCCCCCTGGGGCTTTCGGTAGGAGGCATGGCCCAGAGCAGGTTAAACACCTGGCTTAGGCACTGAATTAGCAACCCGTGAAGCCCGTTAGGACAGGCTTAACTTTGGCCAATGACTTGCATCTCAATGCTTTAACGCGTTTTGGGCATGATGTTATTAAACAGCCGGTGCGGGGTAGAGGCAGTCAGCCCCAGGGCTCGGGAGGGGGGGGTTTAATGTGAGATGGATGTATATAGGGCTGGAGTTTCTGTAGCAAGGACGCGATTTGTGTTTGTGTAGCTCACAGCAGAATGTAGCTTTGCTTTTCCACCAGGGGAATAAAATAAATCCAGCGGAGATAGTTTGAATGAAGCACTTCCAGGAGCAAATAATGCAAATAATGAGGCTGTTTTGTTGGAAAATCCTAGGATTTTATAGTTTCTCACTGCATTGAGGAGTTCCCTACACTCTCATAGAAGACATACGTTGTCCGAAACATTTGCTTCCAGGCTTACTGTTGGTTTTTTTCCCCAAGAAGTTTGTCATTTTTTTCTTCATACCAACGTGGAGAGGAGCACATAGGTTTTAGCTGAAGGTTTTAGCTGAAGGGGTTGGCCAGGGCTGCTGTGGCCCATCTCTCGAAGAGGGACCATCTCTCTTCAAGTAACCAGCAGATGCACAAAGAAAAAAGCAACAACCAAACCCAGTCATGGACTAGTAACATGTTAATGGTCTCCTGGACCTCTGTCTGGGGATGCAGGAATACTCTTGAGCATTGGACATGAAATTCTAGTTTTACTTGATTGCGTCTGCCCTGAAAACTAGTGGAAACTCAGAGTCATGCTTGCTGAGTTAATGTTGAAATCAATCTTGTAACAGCCACTGTGAGACAAAGAAATGACAGTTATTCTGAATTTAGAGGCACAGGAAGCTCTGGCACAGGGGTGTTAAGACCAGTACCTAAAGGGGGCCCACGGGAGAGATGGGGAGGGACTCTTTATCAGGGAGTGGAGCAATAGGATGAGGGGTAATGGTTTTACACTGAAAGAGGGGAGATTTAGATTAGATATTAGGAAGAAATTCTTTACTATGAGGATGGTGAGGCGCTGGAACAGGTTGCCCAGGGAAGCTGTGGATGCCCCATCCCTGGAGGTGTTCAAGGCCAGGCTGGATGGGGCTTTGAGGAACCTGCTCTAGTGGAGGTGTCCCTGCCCATGGCAGGGGGGTTGGAACCTGATGGTCTTTAAGGTCCCTTCTAACTCTAGCCATTCTATGATTCTATGATTCTAAGACAAGCGTTTCCAAACTCAGGTTCGTTGTGGTCTGGAATACCTAAGCAGCCACAGCCTGTGTTTCACTGTGCCCTTTCATGGCAGTGGGAGATGCCGAACCCTTTGCAGCACCAGGCCCGGAGTTAGCACGAGCTGCCTGACTTGATGTACTCATGTTAAAAATATTGTGTACGTGACTTCACCAAGCACAGACAATCACTCAGCCCTAGAACAGTAAGGCTAAATGAAACCTCAGGCGACCTAGTCCATTTTTCCTCAGAGGAAGTATTATATATACTTAGATCATCACTGACATCTGTCCAAATTCTTAAAACCTCCAGTGCTGTGTCTTCCACTTACTTACCAAGTCTGTTTTTTGTGTTTTTTCTTTTATACTTAAAAAGGAGTTTGCTAATATCATACATTAATCTCTTAAATCTCCTCTACCTCAAATGAAGCCAGCTTTTTCTTGTTCTGTTCTCAGCTGACATAGAGATCAATTGATTACCATTTTCTTCAGAAAACATTTTACTCTTATCATGTCCTTTCCTGCTCGTCTCTTTTCTAGACTAAACAAATGTATTTCCTTCAACTTTTCCATGTAGGTCATGCTTTCTAAATCTCTTATCGCTTCTGTTGCTCTTCTCTGGATTCTCTCTCCTTTGTCTGTATCTTTTTTAAAGGGTGGTGTCCCAAACTGGATGAAGCAGTCCAGCTGATGTCTCACCACTTCTGAGCAGAGTTTAATAGTTACCTTCTATGTCTTCTATGCAACGTAACCATTAATCTTTCCCAGAACTGCATTTACTTGATTTTTTTTTATTTTTTATTTTTTCAAGAAAGAATTCTATTATTGACTCACATTCAACTCACAACTCCCTGCTCCCCCCAGATCTTCCCCCGCAATGCTGCTGGCTGATTGCTTTGTCCTTGTGGGGCATTTGAGCGTTTGATTTCTTGCTCCAAAGTGTACTTCAATGCACTTAACTTTTACTGCATGTCATTTTACTGATGACATGGCAAATATCAGTTCTCCGGTTTGCTAAGACCGTTTTGAATTCTGACTCCTTTCTCCAGAGTCTGGAGGATTCCTCCCTACCGGATGTCATCTCAAGATTTTATAATCGTGCTTTGTATTGCATGATCCAAGTTATTAAAGAAAATATTATATATTAATTGGCCAAAGGCACATAAAATACCTACCTTTTCAGTATCACTACTGGTAGTCAGTGGGCAACCTTCTAACACCAAACTCTCCTCCATGCATCCCCTGTAGCTGCATGGGAAGTGGTGGAATGGCCATCCCTAGAAGTATTTAAAAGCCGTGTAGACGTGGTGCTGGTGTTGGGGTGATGGTTGGACTCGATGATCTTTAAGGTCGCTTCCAACCAAGACGATTCTATGACACTTTCTTTCCCTCAAAGACTTGAAAGCAGAGATTAGTCCATCCAGCTTCCACCTGGCGTTGGCAGGTAGAGGTGGAGCATAATAAGGGGATAAAAAAAACCCTGTTACTCACCTCCAGGATTGTTGGCAGGATCTTCAGGCCAACGTTTCTTCTCATAATCCCGGCTGCATCATTTATGTGCCCCTTAAGGCGGTCCATCTTCTAAACTTGCACATCGTGTAGGTGCTTGTGCAAGTGCTCTGATTACACAGAAAGTTGACTGTCTTCTGCAACATGAAAGTTGCCCCAATAAACCCACTCATTGCTAGCAGCATGGGACTTTTTTTTTACACGCTTGAGTGCATAAATAAGAGCAGAGAACAGCATTAAGCATAATATTTACTGGGGGAACCACCAGTTCTTTATACCTTTCAGGAGGAAGAAAGGGAGACATCCATCAAACTGTCATTACAAACTTGATGCCACAAACCTAAGCTCATGGAGCCGCCAGGAATCTGTAAACCTTTTAAAGGATACGGCTGGTTTTGACATTCAAAATAAAAAATCTTTATAGATTTTTGTGGAAAACACTGATGGGCCAGCAGCTAAACGACATTTCTCAACAGTCAGACAGACTCCACAGGAATTGAATGGATGTCCAGTTTTAGAAGGACAGGTTAATTACTTTCTGTGCTATGCCCAGGAACAAATAATACTTGGCCTGTTTTACTTACTGAGTAGGAAAAGATGTTTGAGGGTGGTTGGGTTGGGTGGTTTTTTTTTTTCCTAAAGGCTGGTGCATCCTGGCTTCTGCCTCCGTATAGCCTGAGCGTAGGTGCCCTTTATATAACTTGATACTACTCAAAATACTTGGCGCTGCAAGCAGGGGAGTGGAATGCAATAAGAACACTTCAGCAGGTCTGAGGGTGAGTAAACTCCAGTAGTTTTGGAAGGAGAGGGCAGGGTTTTCAGCGTACGTCTCTCCCTTACTTGGCATTCGCAGACAATAAGAATACCCGGATTAACATAGTAGACTCCGTTTATTACACTTGGGTGGATAAAGCAATTATCTGTCTATCACGGCTGTAGTAAATTGTGCAACAGCATTAACATGGGTGGATACGTGGATAAATGCTACTCTGCCACAGAGGGTGCTGATACACAAGATAATCCTTCAAGTCGAACTTGTAAAGACTGTTTTCTTTTGGAGTTTATATCATGTTACCCCCCGCCAGTGGAGATTGAAATGGCATCTTTTTTATTTTTAACCACGTTTGCAGGTTTCCTTAGCCATCTGAACTTTATTAGTAAGGTTATTTTAGAAGTATCCCACTTTAATCAAGTTTAAACAATCTGCTTAAAACCTGCTGCATGGATATAAACACAGTAGTCTTCGAACGCAGCAAAACAATCTGTTGAAAGATAGAGTGCAAACACGCACACATCCATCTATTACTGCTTAACTGTTGTTTCTTCCATGCCTGAATTCCCGTTGTAACCGCAGCGTTCAGCCAGCAGTACGCTCCTGGTTTTGGGGGCGTAAAACAAAACCAAAAATGAAAATGCACCTTATTGATGTCTAGAGAGCAGAGCGGCGTAGCATCGGAGAGCTCTTAGACCAGATTTAAACTAAGCGCCTTAAATCTGATTTAATAGCTGTGTTTACACCGTGTCCCCCCCCCCGTCATTCTCTTAAAGTAATCAGGTTTCGCAAGCATTAAGAAAACCATCCCCTCCTGCCAGCTGGAGGGAGGCCAGTTCAAGGAGATTTTTATTTTTTTTCTCTTCTCCCCCTCCTCTCACCCCCTTCGTTTGCTGTGATCTTTACTGCCCGGCGCTGCGGCGAGCAACAGGAATTGGCAGGCTCTTGATGGGATAGCTGCCTTCGGAAGGCGGGGCGGGGGGGGAATCCTTATTCCTCAAAGATACTGCTGAGTTAGGGTGAGGATGAGAAAGTCGGAATGAGGATCAGAAAGTCAAAATGAGGAGCTCTTGCGCTTTTGCGGGACGGCCCTTGTTCTCTCTCTTCTCTTCTGCTAAAAGAAGTGGGGAAGCGTAACAGATACGGGCAGGCAAAGAGAATTAAGGCAGGGACCGAGACTTGCGTGACAGTCTCTGTTTATATGAGTTGTCTTTAATGTCTCCGAGCGGCGATGCCAGCGATGTTTAGCTGGTTTCCTGGCACACGTGCACACAGGCTCCTTTACATTCGTGAAGAATGGACAAAGGTGAAGGCAGAGCATCTTGGCCCAAGGGGGTCCCACCTGCTTCCTCCCCGACCCGGCTGATGTTCGTACAAGGTGTTGCTCTGCTTTGCAGAACAAGATCCATGATCCAAGTCAGAATTCAAAAGCTTTTCAAGAAGAAAAGAGAAAGAAAGATGAAAAACCACTATAGCAAAGGGAGACCTTGCTCATTTTCTGGTGAGCCGATGCCATACCGCAGCAGAGGGACAGAGCAGAATGGATCCTGCGACGCTGGGATGAGTTGAAGAGTGGGAGGGTGCAAAAGCAATCCCACTCGAGCCCCTTCCTGTTCTGCTTCTCCTTTTTCTTGAAGCACCTTTTTGGTTTCATTCATTAAATCTTCCATTTTTGCTGCTTTAACATAACTTTCCCTGTGCAGGCCTTGGGGCCAGCTCAGCCCCTGCCACATGCCCCCCATCAGTCCCTCGTCTGCTGGAGGAACAGCCTGGAGCCTTACTCCAAACAGGCATTTTTCACCTCTCTAGATAGAGAAATTTTGGAAGTGAGAGGCTCCTTTGCAGCTGTTGCCGTTTGCTGAAAAACCCCGACCTCTGGGTCTGTCTTTCAGCTGGATCCATGCTTTTCACAGACCCCAGCTGACTTTTAAAAAGCACTGATAGCACTTTATAGCCTCAAAGGCTTTGCAGTGGTTGAGCTAGAGTCATTCCCATGGGCTCGAAGAGACACAGGTTACACACCCATGGGATTGTTTTCCTTTGCCCTTCCTGCCCCTTCCTCTCTTCGACCTGCTGGAAGCTCTGACTCCATCCCGTGCTGGGCGAGCTGCCTGCGAGATGAGCTGAGTCGAAATTTGCTTTCGCTCCCAATAAGTCAGTGGGGACATGACCATCGACACCAGAGATGCTCTGTGGGCTCGACCTCTATGCTGAGGTTGAAACCTGCCCCTGCCTCTGCTCACCCCGGGCTGGAGCCACAGCTCCTGGAAGACAGTAGCATAACTGGTTCCCCTGGGAACTGGATCTGGCCCTTTTGGAGCCATACCAGTATCTGCAGAGCTTCGAGAGATCAGGGGTCAGGGAGGAGGAGCTCAGTGGGATTTTGGCGATGGGCCACGTTAGATGCATAGTGTAGGAACTGAGCCCATCCACAGCGTACGTTCCTCTGTCTTTATTTCCATTTCTCTGCAATAGCTTCAGGTCTAGGGCTTACCTGCTTTGGGTGAAAAATAATGTCTTTTTTTCAGAACAAAAAGAGACAAGATCTTGTTTTCTGCCTGCGTCTGAGTGGCTCCTGTTGACACTAAGAGGGCTCTGTGTACAGTCAGGAGAATAAGATCTAATGCAAACTGGTGCCCTCAGCTATTTAAAAAACAAACACCTTTTTTTCTTCTCCATTGAGTGAATTAACTGCAGTTACTGCACCTACGTCGCTCCTTGTTTTATGAACTATAAGAACCTTTCCTATGCACAGCCTATGGCCTAATTAGGTAATTATGTCTCTTGGGTGGATTATATTTTTCTTCTCATAATTGTATCTTTACCCAAGAGACTGGAAGGGTTCCAAGCTTTTCCCTTTCCTGGGTAAAAATTGTTTGGCTCTTTTGTGTTTTGGGCTTTTTGTCATGAACTTTGGATTGGGTGCATTCGGTAGGACTGGGTTAGGGGAAGCCAGCCCAGGGATGACATTTTGTCACAAGACAAGGGACACAAGAGGGACCCTTGTGACTTGCTTCAGAGATTTTTCCTTGCAAAGAGCTGACGTGTGTCTTCTGGGCTTTTGCTGATTTATGGCGCTCTTATTTCTACCTCCGGAGCGTAGATTGACACTGCTTTGGAGTGACATCTTGCTGCAATGATGTATTGTCTGAAATTTGTAACAGAACAATGAATATTTTTGCTTCCTGCTGAATGCTCAGCGTTATCCAGTCCCTGCACAACAGCTGTTAAGAAGCCTTAGGCTCGGGTCTCCACTCCTTTGCCGTGGCATAAATGTGGCTCCCTTGACTTCAGCTTTACAAGCCTGTAGCTGAATTCACAGTCAAGCCCATACCAGTATCTCCCAGTTACATCTGATCCGTAGGACCAAATGGGATGAAATGCAGGAAGAGAATTTAAGGAGAATTTGTGATGAAATTCAGAGGACATGCAACCTGTCATTTTTTGTGGTGTGAAATTGTCTTCTCCAGCGTGTACACAAAAGCATGTCACTAGTGTGTTAAAGGAGATATAATCAGAGTGCTTGTCTCAAAGACATATAATGTCAGTAGGAAAAAATGTGCCCATTCTTTACCTTTTTAAAGCACTTTGCCTTTGGAGAACAGTGGGAATAATCAAAACTCAGGTTCTTGGTCTCCGATGTGCTTCTCATGAAGTCATGGAGAGCTTGGAGTGTATAGGCTATAAATTCATAGCTTGGTAACTAGGTGATTCTCCTTTCTGCCACCCTGTAGCCTGAAGGAAAGTCCCTTTTCCATTAAAGATTTCTTCTTTTTCAATCTCAGCACTGAACCCAGAGCCATAGAAAGCCTCGGTTCCCAGCCCTGGAGTTCAAAAAATTATTTTAATTTATTTTCCCTTCCCAGCTGTAGTCACTCCATGGAGTGACTCTCCAAAGTCCATGGAGTGACTTTCCAAACTTGACTAGCTGATGCTGAGCACATGACATATAGCCAACAGAAACCATGGTGGTATTTCAAGTTAGGTCATCACTCTCCATTCTGTCTGAGATGTCCCAGCAAATGTGTCCCCAGCAGGTAAGAGCCCAGGTTCTTACTTTCATGACCTTCCTGCCTTCCCTTGGCTCTTTTACGGAGACACTTGACTCCCACGATACTTCTTCTTGTTGAGGCGAAATCAAAAAAGAACTGGGCGATGACTGAAAATAGCTAACCCGCTTGAGAGTGATAAAAGCATCTGTTGAAAATCTGGTAACCAGATCTCCTTGGTACCAGAAAAAAACACACACACACACAAAAAGTGGTGGGTGGTGTACACGGTACAAAGAAAGGGAGTCCCTGAGTGTCAGCATCTGGCGCGGCCACGTGTAGCATAATCTGATTAGTTTTCAGTTCCACACCCACAAGCTGAAAGATAAAAACGCACACCCCTCCTCCCCGAGGAGGTAAAAATCTTCAAGCATCAACACCACATTTACATTCTGCAAGTCAGCCTCTTCCACGGCCCGATTTACATCTTGACTTCTCCAGCGGAGCGGTGGAAGTTCAGTGATGAGAGACGAGCTCACGTCCCTTTCCAGTTACCACATCCAGCAGGCTCAAGATTGCCTTGCTTTGATCTGGAAGACATTCCTTCGTTTAGTTTAAACTGAAATGATTACGCTGGAGATGAAGCCTCCTCACATCTTCTGCCGTGCCTGGGATGTTAGAGTTGAACATTAATTTCTGTGGGCCATTTTAACATGTTCTGAGGCCGTCCTGGGCTGGCGAGCACGGCCTGGCTGGCTGCAGTTTGCGTTAACTTTATTGCACTCTCTTAGTACTATTTTCTGGTTCAGTTTGTGTAAAACGACCCAAACTGGTCCTGGGGTGGATTAATGGCAATGCTTTCTGTCTCCAGAAACTAATACTCAGGTTGGTGTTTGGCTTGAAACAGCTGAGTAGCCGTGAGAGACCAGAATATTGCCTGTCATTTTGGAGCAAATAATGGATTGCTAATACCTGTCATGTTTTGTACTGTGACAACAGATGAATCAGAACAGCTTGTATAACTTTTGCCTATTAACTCTCAGGTTTTCTCATCTCTTTCCCATCTCCTTGCCTGTGACCTGATCTATTCCAATGGCCTCTGGGTCCCATCCTTATTCAGTAACACATGGGACAGCCGAAATCTTTGTGGGCTGCATTTCACAGAATCACAGAATCACAGAGGTTGGAAGGGACCTTTTAAGATCATCTAGTCCAACCAATGAAAAAAAAAAAAACAAAAAAAAAAAACCAACACAAAAAACCAAAAACAAAACCACCACACACGCAACCCACACACACACCACCACACCACCCAACACTAATCCATATTCCCAAGCACTATGTCAACTCCTCTCTTGAATACCTCCAGGGATGGTGCCTCAACCACCTCCCTGGGCAGCCCATTCCAATGCCTGACAACCCTTTCAGTAAAGAAATATTTCCTAATATCTAACCTGAACTTCCCCTGGTGCAACTTGAGGCCATTGCCTCTTGTCCTATCATCTGTAACTTGGGAGAAGAGACCGACCCCCGCCTCTCTACAGCCTCCTTTCAGGTACTTGTAGAGAGCGATAAGGTCTCCCCTCAGTCTCCTCTTCCCCAGACTGAACAACCCCAGAAGATTTCCTATCCAAGAGCGCCTGTGTGTCCCCTCCAAGCCCAATCCATTCCACAAAATTGTCTTTGCAACAGAGCAACCGGCAGTAAATGTGGCGTTGCAGGCACTGGGATAGCTGCAACATTATTTTATCCTATTCTTTATGTAGCTTTATATTGCTTTTTAATGTACTGACTGCCGCGGCAGATCACAGATTCTCCCCGAGCTATCCACACTCGCTACCCTAATCTTTTTTCCTGAAATAAAATTACACCTCATGACTGAGACCAAGGAATACAGCTTTTCTTAGCACGCTCCCCTGGGATCAGGAATTTCTCTGTCAACGGACACATATATCAATGAGAGATGAAAAGCAGCCTGTGGAATGAGTTTTAAACATGTATCACATATTTCATTGCTGCTGCTTATGTGCTACTCAGAAGGTCTTTTTAGAGTGTTTTCAGCCCATACCTCATGGCTCCTCCGTACTTAATGGGATTTTATTTTACTCTGCACAGGAATCAGGGCAAGAGACTTATTTAAGTTGCCTACACTTCTTTGGGAGCACCTCCTGAATATGAAGTTTTTGTTGAGTTTCCTGCTTACTTTCAATGTGAGCACGTTTAGCTTTTATCAAAGCATAGTAACCCGTAACGTGCCAAGCTGTAATGTAATCTCATCTCACTGGGACATTTCACTGGGGGAGTGTGGCTCCTTCTGTGGATCTCTTTGTCACAACATGACTCCATGTTACAACCCTAAATTTTAAATGTCCAGAAGGTGAAGGCAAGTCTGCCTTCGGCCCCTTGCTGCTTTCTGGGGACTTGCAGTTCCATTGATGCCTGGGGTCTTCCAGATGTGCACAGAGCTCTCTTTTCCCTACATTTTTTGGGGGGGCGCAGGGGGGAGTGAGGGAGGTGGCAACACCCAAACCCACACATCTCTAGATCATTTCAATTCAACCAGATGTGGGAATCTTTCTTCTTATTTCCTTTTTTTCCCCTCTATTCTTTCATCTTTTTTTTCCTTCTCTCTCCCCCCACCTGCATTAAAGTGCACTCCTGTCCTGATGAATTTTGTCTTTCTGGGATTGACCTAGTTCATTGTAATGATAATACACATAATTAAATACAAAATCTTTCTAGCAAAGCTATGCGTGGGCAAACAGAGTGTGATGAAAACAAAGCTGGGGTCTATCGGGCACGGGTTGGTGCAGGAGCAATGACCTGCCTAACAGGTGATTGTTGAGTTATCTGAAGAAAGATAAAATAGCTGGCGCACCGGTTTGTTAGTGATTCTTTAGGAAAAGGAAGTTGTATAAAAATAGCACAGGATTTTCCTCTGAAAATTCAAAATAAGATTCACTTTAGGGGTGGGTTCATTCCCAAATAAAGTCAGCCCTGGCGTGTGAGGCCAGAGATAGGCTAATCATGTTCGCCTTGTTTTGAGCCCTCTTGAATTTGCCTAAATGTGATTAGGGAGGAGTAGAAGTGAGAAGGGAAGGGGGAGGAGATGCCTTTAAAAAAACGGAGGGAAGAGTATGGCTGGCAAAGGGAAAAGTGAGTACGTAAAAATTGTGAAGGAAAAGAAGATGGAGAAGCAGAAGCAACAAGAGAACACGGACTGTGTGCGTGCGTGAAAGTCGTTTCTTCACATTTAGCAGCACCCAGCTTGTACAAGTTGTCATTTAAATAGATTGAAAAGATAATGCTAAAGACTACCAGGTTAGATGTTATCCTGTTCATTAAGCTGCCATTACGGAGTTGTTACAAACCCACCAAAAGTCCTTCCCCCTTGAAAGTGATTGATATCTCCTGAAGAGAGGAGTAGCCACCCATGTCAGCGCTAACACAGAGCAGCACCTTCTCCTTAAGGAGAAAGCTCCCTCCGACCCTGCCCTTTTAGACTGAGTCATCCTGGGGGAGAAAAAACATACTTCAAAGTACAAAATAATGGGTCAACTAATTAATTTTTTTAAATTGCTAAAGAACTTTCTCCAAAATTAAATTCCATCCAGTTTCTTCTCATCTCCCAGTCTGAATCCTTCACGTCTCTACCTAGAACTGAGGTTCTCTGAATCTAGTTTGGATTTAGCTGTCTAGTATTGACATTGCTTCACCATATGTAGGCACCATGGTCCCAGTTAGATGATGTGAACCCATGTCCTTCAGTACTGTGGTGAGAAGTACCATTAAAAGACCATACTACCAAGAGTGGTAGTCTGATAGTTCAGTCTCAACTCAGTGGCCTCAATTATACTTTTAAAATAAATTAACCAGTGCCAGAATTGGTTCTCTGGCCCTAAGACCGATGGGACAATCTGACCATGTCTGCAAAGCTGGACTCTTGTAGCCTGCAGGCAGATCAGCTGTGGTCACACTGCTGAGGGACAACGCAGATTATCTCAAGCCACTGGGGATCATCTGGAAGGGTTCAAACCCAAACCCTACCGAGGACCCTTCTTATTGTTAAAAACATAAAAATATTCTACCCAGTTATCGCTGGTGCCTGTGCCCCACCAGTGCTTACAGGGATGGAGGGAAACATGGTTCTGGGTTGCAGTCAGAGGGTTTGGGCCCCCGTTTCAGCTCTGCCAGAGGCTTTTTGTGTGACCTTGGTTGGTAACTTAGGGTAAGATTAATTCCTTTTAATGTTGACTAATGGTGAGAGTGTCTAATTAAACCAGTCATGTGTGCTCCCTCTCTGATCAGAGAAGGAAGAGAAAGCAAATTCAGAAGGTGAATCATCCCGTTTTAAGGCTGGTGTCAGAGACAAATGAGATGAATTGCCCTCTGGAAGTAGCTATTTCTTTCCATTAACTGTAGAGGAAGTCTACATTAGAAGAGTTTAGACTAGATGCCTGATTTATGAATGACTGAAGTTAAGTAAAATTAGTCCTGACCCTAATCTCTATGCAGGCCTGTTTCTCCATATGTTGAATGATAGAAATAACACCTTCTCTGCCTTACATTCAAAGGCGAGGAGCATCCTGTAACTACTGTGGAAAGAAAATAAGCCTAGGAGCAAAAATACAACAGTTAGAGAAGTGAAGCCTTTACTCTTGAAACATCTCAATGGCAATGTGAGCAGTACCATTTGGGGCATCCTGTTGCTTTTTGACATTTTTTTTGACAACTGAGCACCCATAAATTACTTTTCCCAATGTGGCCATACGGCACGAGGGCAGTGAGCCTGGTTTTGGGGAGAGAAACAGGAGCACTGAGGAAGGCTGACCATGCAAGGGAGTGTAGGACCCAGTCTTGGCCAGCAGCTTTGAAGGTTTTTCCTTGCGATACTGCTCTTCTCAAATGACAGTCACTATTTACTTTTTGGAAAATGTCCCAGAGGAATGAAAGTTGGTGACTAACTGTGACAGAGGAAGGAAAGGAAAAAAGGAAAAAAAAAAAAAAGGGGGAAGAAGGAAAAAAAAAAGGAAAAAAAAAAAAGGGGGGAAGAAGGAAAGCTTGCATTTTCTTAGCAAAAATCCACAACATACATAAACCAGGCATAGAATAATTGTCCCACTTGATAACTTGTACTTACACGAGGCTTCCTTTTGGAAAAGAAAGTTTGCCCCTTTAACTACCTGGTGTAGTTAAAGCAGCAAAAAAAAAAAAAAAAAAAAAAGAAAAAAAAAGGCAAAAAAGACCTTGTGTGGGTGTCCTCATAAGTGCTTATTTTGATCATAATTGCAACATGTTACACATCTGTCTGGGCACAGTTGTACTCGATAAGGCTTTCACTAGCACAACCATGCCCAAAACACAAATCACCCCACCGACGTCGCTGTATTATCGGGGGTAGCTGAGATACCTGTAAGTCCGTTAAATCTAATAACAGGTCCTTAGAGGCCATTTTGGGGTTCTTTTTTGGGTGTGTTAAATTACTAAATCCTGTCATTAACGCTTTTATTTTATGATTTGCTGTTTCCAGGGCACAGACAGAAGCTTGATGACTCTAAACCTAGTTTGTTCTCTGAACGCCTCAGTGATTTAGGGCGCATTCCTCATCCCAGTATGAGAGTAGGGGTCCCGACCCAGAGCCCACGGCCCTCTCTGAACTCTGCACCAAGTCCTTTTAATCCACAAGGACAGAGTCAGATTACAGGTAAGAGACAGAACCATAGGTTTGACTTGCACAGGCAACGGTAGTAATTGCTTATGGATATTTGTGTCTCAACTGCAGTGAAAGAGGCTGTTACAGAGCGAGAGACGTGTTCCAAGCAAAGCTAGGTGGGAAGTGGATTTTTCTATAGTGTTTGAAGCTGAAAATGTCTTACTTTTTTTTTTTTTTTTTTTTTTAAATATCGTTTTGCCGTAAATCCAAAATAGTCCAAAATAGTCAATCATCTGGGTAAATTGAGCGGGAATCTGGTGAAACTCTAACTGCCACGTTGCTCTGCCTTGTCGTCTGTGTGTGCAACGGTACATATTAGAATGAACATTTTTATTCAGCGTTCTTATTTTGCACTGGCGTTGGGGGAAACAGCCAACATTTAAAGGTCTAATAATTAAAGGAACAATAATACAATCTTCTCACATGGCAGATTCCTTCTAGCACCAGTGCTGACCACTTGTTACAATAAACGAACTGGGTTATGGAGAAATCTCCAAAGGTTGCTTGTGAGGGTTGTATGCAACATTTACGATTGCATGCTGAGAGACAGATTTCATTGTGCTGAGAGAAATCGTAAAGTACCATGTGTCACAGATTAAAAGACCCAAACAAGATGTTTAACTGCAGCTATGCCAGAAAGTTGCAACAAAACCACGAGGCCTACAAAATAAACCAATTTTGTCATTTTTCTAAATTCAGAGCTGGTTAATTTTTTCAAAAGAGTGTCAAAACAACTTCTACCTAATTTTGGCCATTTCTACACTCAGAACTTGTGCTGACGTATTTGCGTCCATCCAGGATGTGAAGAGGCGTTGCCCCTGACCAGGTCACTTGCTAGAACTATGGGAGAACTTCACCTAGATGCAAGTCCATCAACAAAACTCTTGGCTCAATTTACTAGACCAGTTTAAAACTCACTTTTGCTGCTATAGTTGTATCTGTACCAGGAGGCCTGTGCCAATCTTATGTACCAGTATTCCTTTACTGCTAAAGAACTCCCAGTATATACATTGTCTTTGAGTCAACCTAGGAAGATTTCTGGTTTCATGTTTCAAGTGGTTTTGACATGATACCAGCTGAAACTTAGCGGTTTTAACAAAGTGTTGTGGCTTTCTTCTTTCTTTTTCTTCTTTTTTTTGAGTTCAACTGGTTTATTAATTTGCAGTGAGGAAGAGAAGTGAGTGGGTTAATTTGAACCCAAAGCACTCAGAGAATTGAAACGAGAAAATGGTTCACATGAGCTGTGGCAAAGTTCTTCCAAATCTAGAAGTCTAGCTTTTAACTAGCGTAAAATGTTTATAATATACTAAATATGTCTATCGTACCCATTACAAGATACCTCCTGCCCGCCAGCTTCCCAGAGCAGGTTTTTTGGCTGGACTTAGTGTTTTGTTCACTGGACACGTGAAGTCAGGGCTCTTGTGCGTAACATTTTCTGGGTAAGAAGTGCCAAACTGAAGCCCAATTTTTTTTCTAACATACTGTCTTCTGTCTGGTGATGTTTGGAGACATACTTCCCCAGAAAACAGGGGGAAAATCTGGGGCTATACTCAGCTTTTTTCTTTCTTCCTTGTGCCTCCATAGTTTACCTATTGTGCAACACTATATCTAGGAACGAAGGAGGGTGAAATTCTTCCTGACCCCATCTGGTGATCAGCTTATGCCCTGAAGCACGAGAACTGAGATCCCCTTGTAATTTTCTTCCTAGCTAAGTGTAACCTCATATGCTGCTCTCATTCACATAAATGCCTCCTGTAGAAAATGTTCTGCTGGGTTTGATTAATAGAGTACTTCGCTGCCTCCTTATGAATCAGCAGCAGCATTTACAGATCCGGGAGGTGAAAACTTCAGATGAGCTTTAAAATAAGCCTGACTGCAAACAAAGCTGTGTGGCATTCTCTGTCTTCTCTGCAAATTTAAGAGTCAGCAGTTCAAAGTACCAGTGGAGACTTCATCGGGAGAGGGAAGATGCGGCGCTGGTAGGGCAGAGGGAAGTGAGCTGAACCGAGGAAGGGAGGCTGACTTTCCTATCTATTGTGGGTTATGTGCTTTTCTTGCCAAACAAACTCATGGTTGCGGGATGCTTTAGAATCCCAAATTGCTCTAATTTACCCCAAAATAGTGAAGACTTGGCTGGTTATTAAAGTTTGAAGAGAATAAGGGGTCTGATACAGTATTTGCCATGTTATTCCCGACCCTTCTCTCCTCCTCAGTTTAGAAAAGTCAAACACCCAGCCCTCAAAGGCTACTCGATAGCTTTCCGGTAGCCCTCCCATTTAATAAGGCAATTAAGCGTGAGCACGTTACATCAGTGTGAGCTCTCTGAATCGTGCTGCTTTCCCCGCAAGGCTTTGTGGTGCTCTTCAGGACGTTGATTGTAATCTGTAAAGCTCTACGCACTTTGAAGTTCCACCAAAGTGCTGGGATGCTTTTTGTGGACAGTCCCTCCGAGTTCTTCTGGGATGAATGGTTGCTCGTTGCCACACAAACCCTGCCCAGGAGAGACAAAGGCGATGCCGCAGACGAGGCAGCTCTTTGATCGGGTGTGAGGTGACCATGGGAAATTGCTAAACGTCCGCCTGGTTGGTGTGGTCATAGGGAGTGAGATGTTTGGGCTGTCCACCTCCACCAGTTTCCTTGTTGTGGTGCGCCATTCAGTGGGAGTACCACTGGCTTCTTAACATAGTCACCGGACTGGTATGGCTGGGGTATGTATTAAAAGGAGAATGGACCCTTGTCTGAAAACCAAGGATTTTTTTTTTATTACCTTTATTGGAATTAACGAAGCATTCCTTTAAAAATACCCTTATTTCTTAATCTTTTTACCTAGTAATTTAGAGAAAATAATTAATTCCTAATAACTTTAACAGTAAATACTGGTTTCCTATGACAAAATCCGCATTATCGCTGGTAAGCACATAAACTGTTTTCGTTTCGTTCCACTTCAGGTCTTGCATAGCTATTGCATGATTAAACAGAAATAATATTTAAAGCCTGGCTGGCCCACACCTGAGTCTGAAAGAACTCAGCACTTTGGGGTTCACTCTTATATTTCTTTTCTCTGTCTAGGTTGTGTTTATTTTCCTAGAGTATCAGAGTACGGGTTTTAGAAATCACGGCACAGTCCTAAACCTACCACAGGAGCGGGCTGTGGCGGTACGAGGCACAGAGTTGCCCTTATTCAACATGGCATTTTAACTAGGATTCTGCAAAAGCAACATCGAAGGGTCATTAAAAAACAAATCGTCCAATAAGCAATTGCCTTTGCTGAGGCAGTGCAGATTCAATTTGAACCCTGCTTGCTGCCCGTAAATCAGGGATCCTGTCTGTTCACATTTGGATACCGGTATATTTGCTTTTTTATTTTTTTTTTCCCTTTCCCTAACGGCACTCGCACAACTGGCTCGCGTATCCGATTACATTCCCGTTCAGACACAGAGCTGTTGCATCAGTGTTTCAGTAGGAAACGAGGAAAACTGTTGTTTTTCTAAAAGGCAACCGGTGAGGATTAGCTTCTCTCGGCCGGGAAAAGCCACGGGCGTAATGGCAGGAATGTGGTGGGCGTGAGGAGCCCGGCTGCGGGGACTGGGAAGTGGGAGTTAAGTGAGGTTTCATGCTCCATCACCGCTGTGGCACCGTCTGATCTATAGGCAACCTGTGACTTTCATCACTGAAATAACAGCACTCAAAAGCAGGTCCTGTGAAATCTTTTTCTTTTTTTTTTCCCTTCCTTTTCCTCTTCCCCTCCCCGTGCACTTCAGGGATGCCAGGCTTCAGTCCTCATCATTTTTTTCAGTACCTAAAGGGGCTCCAGGAGAGATGGGGAGGGACTCTTTATCAGGGAGTGGAGAGATAGGATGAGGGGTAATGGTTTAAAACTGAAAGAGGGGAGATTTAGATGAGATATTAGGAAGAAATTCTTTACTGTGAGGGTGGTGAGACACTGGGACAGGTTCTACAGAGAAGCTGTGGCTGCCCCACCCCTGGAGGTGTTCAAGGCCAGGCTGGATGGGGCTTTGAGCAACGTGGTCTGGTGGGAGGTGTCCCTGCCCATGGCCATAGGAATTTGATTGTCTTTAAGGTCCCTTCCAACCCAAACCATTCTGTGATTCTATGACTGGTTTAATGGACTGCGTAAACTGAGTCTGCTGGGAAGACCATGGGCAGAAAGCACCTTTGACTCTCAGATGGAGGATGAGGATGGTACCAGCTGGGTCTTCCTTAATTCCCCCCATTCAGGACTTGCAGGCAATGGGCTGGACACTGCCCTTTTGCAGAGTCAGGGAGAGGGCAGAAAGCCCTGCTCATCACAGCATTGTCCTGGCTCTGGACCAGTGCCTGTTCTCAGAGACCATCAGCTGCAGGACAGGTTTGAAACAGAAACGGTGTAGCTGTCATTAGACCGGCACTGTGCAAGTGCCCTGCCAGGGGTTGGCTGTGTTTTATCCGGGACCAGCAGCACTCTGAAGCACACACCAGTTTGTAGCTGGTGCACATCGATCTGAGAGCCCATCAGACATAGCGCGTGGTTGCCTGGAGCAGATAATTTAGAAACAGCCCAAGTAATAGGCTTATAGGGGGAGTTTTGCCTTCAGCTTGCTGTAACATGGAATAAAAGCTCCAAGACTGAGTGGATGAGGTGATGGAGCTGGGATTTCTGCTGCTGTGAACACAAGGGTGGCTGCAGTCTGCTGGGTTTTATACAAACTGATTGCATCCTTCAGGCGCTGGCGAGTTGCCACCGTGAACCTCCATTTGGTAAAGCTTGTGTCCCTCCTATTAAAGTATTCTTTTAACTTTATTTTTCCTCCTCCTTTACAATTTAGTTGCCCTACTGGCAACTAAACTTGTTCAGTTTATTTTTTTTTTTTCTTTGAGAAATGTGACTCTTGCGGGAGTGGGAGGAGAAACGGTTTTAGAGGTTCTTCAGGCCAAAATCTGGTCTCAATTAGGCTTCTGTACATTGGGGGGTAACTCCATCGGATTTGACTTCATTGGTTGAACTGGGCAATTCGGATCAAGCCCTGGGCTTTTAAAGATGCCTAAGAAATAGTCAGAGATGAGAAGGAGGTTGTGTTTTTGTTGTTGTTTTGCTGGGGGGCAGGGGGGAGGGTTACAACAATAGTTGGGTTACTCATGCGGAAAGTCATTTTGGCTTTGTTAAGATCAGAAGTGAGGACATTTGCTTTAAGTGTTTAGCAAAGATAGCTCCAGACAGTTTGGTTTTTAGTATCGGCAGCGTACCAGCGGCAGCAGCCGGTGCTAGGGCTGATGGCTGGGTTTAAACGAGAGTGTGTTTGCAAAGTGCGTGGACGCATGTGACAGTGGGGTGTTACAGGCGGCGCGCCGAGGAGCTGTGAGCCTCTGATTGTGCTCTGATCACGTAACTCAGCTTGGGACATGGGAAACTGATTTTTTTTTTTTCTATCACAAATCTGTGTGCCTCATAATCCAGTGCAAAAGCAGTGGAAAAACTCATCCTTTGGGGCTATTTATGGGTTTTTTCTTATTTTTTTCTTCATTGACACTTCAGAACATTTCCATTGAAGGAAGAGAAGTCACATTGCTGGAGAACCAATGTTATCAGTGAGAGAACAGGTCACTGGGGTTTTTTTTTAATTCTTTCTTTTTTTTTCCAGTTCTATGCAGTGCATCCAATCTTGGACTGATTTTCAAAACCGCTTATTGTCCATTAAGCATCAGTCTCCATTGTCCATTCATGCAGTCAACCACAGACCACAAGGGTCGAGCACCAAGTATATCTCCCGCTGCCTATAAATGTGGCGGTAAAACCCAGACACAAAATAATTTGCAATACTCAGTATTTCCTGCTTCGGCGAGGTTTACCTGGAAGTGCAAGCGGGACGGAGCTGTTTGTTCGTTAGCTTAGACCTCTCCCCCCTGAATTGTTTCAGCCGAGCCGTGCCCGGGCTTTCTTAGCATACCCATGATATGCCCTGTTGTGAGCGAATATGCTGAAAGCCGCTCTTTTCTTCACACCCACGCAGGCATAACAGAAATGTTTACAAAAGGAGGACTGCTCTTAGTAATCACTCCAAAATTTTCAAGTGAAAATGCCAACTCAAAGTGGCCCTCTGCCTCCTCTGCTGTTCTTGAATGCTCTGCTAGCTCTTCCCAATGCTGGAAGATGGGGGGCTTTTTCCCAAGCTTTTTACTGTATTTTCATATTTGATTTTTCCCTTGTTTTGGAGAGATTCCTTTAGGGAGGAATCCACACTTTCTCTGCCTCAGGGGTCTAAGGTTTCTCATGTGTTCTGGGCTTTTCGTGATTGGGAAGATGTGCTGTGCCTGCAGAGCACATGGTGCTTTGGGTGGTGGCACAAAGCCCCTGGCCCGCAGGGACCCGGCAGACATGTGCGAGCCAACCAGCTGGAGCGAATGGGGAAGCTGGTCTCTGGTGTAGGAGGCCAAGGAAAATCTCTCGTAAATCTGCTTGTAGCTTCTTGCCCTCTGGTACCAAATAGTCACTCCACCTCTTCCATGCCCAAGTGAGGAGGAGATGACCCTCCTAAGGATGTCATTATATTACCCTCAGAAGCATCCGTGTGAATCTGCTCTGAAAGTGCTGTCCTGGCAGCTGCCACCTCCAGCACCCTCCTTCCCCCCAAGAGGTTTGGTTTGGTGGCATGTGGGACCAGAAGAGATGGGCTGGTTGGGCCTCGGTGGCCAAAGTCTCTGCTCCAGCAGCATTGCAAGGAACATCTGCTGGTGAGAAAAGGTGCCATGTGAGACCCAGCTGCATGTCCACTTTCAAGGACTAGATGGGGCAGCTTTGGAGTCTGCCTCACAACATTTTGCTCTGGGGATTGGGCAATGCCACTGAGCAGTGACAATTGCCCTGTGGGCTAGCAGATCACCTTTGACTTGGCAAGGTGAAGGCATTTAGCTGCTCTCTCCTCTCACGTCCATGCAAACCTTGGCCGCTATCAGTCAGCAGGCACCAGTTGTAGGGCATTTACCGTAGGATCTGGTGAAACTTGTATCTTCACTTTCCGGTTTCCTAACAGGCCAAAGACAACTCTTGAAGCCAGTCAGCCCCAGGGCAAAATTCCCTCAACCATGACCTCAGCCATGCCTCAGTGTGGAGGAATCACAGTAACCCTCCAGCCTGGGATGTTGTGACCTTCTTCTCAGTCACTGAGCTCTGATGCATCATCTGATGTTTGATTTTCCTCTTTATTATTTCCTATTCCCTGAGAAGACACGATCTCATTTCCCCGGAGATAAATTGATTGCATTCTAGTTTCAGAGGGGCTGAAGTTTGCATCTAAATATCTGGGTGGGAAGTGGCCAGCCAAGAAAAGCACCCTGTTTTGTGAGGCACTTAGAGAGTGCCTGCACCTTAACGAACACTAACTAAATAAGCAATATGTCGTTATTGTCCTTAAATTTAGGTAGAATTTGTGGTCAAATGGAGGTTGGGTAAGTTACCCAGGTCTAACAGGAGATCTGCTTCAGGGCCAGAAGCAGTTAAGTCACAGCACAGTGTCTTCACTAACAGTCCGTCCTTTTTTCTCTCTTTCTCTAAAATATTTTTCAGTTTAAAAATCTCACAGTATTGGTCTCATGGAGAGCAGAAATCACATGTGTATATCTAAAAAAGAAATGTGGTATTGCAGCTTTGAGGTTGGAATGACCCATAGAAGCCATGTATAAATTTAAGCTAGGTGTCGTAAGATTATATGGTACAGTTTTGGGTCAACTGGTGGTCCGGCCAGCCCCATATTCTGCCTCTGAGAGCACAGTATGAGATATTGCTCTGAAAGACCACACGAGCCTTTGAAATACCACTTTTTGCCATTTGTCCTTCTTGTGTCCATGCAGACATTCACAGTTGTTGGATTAAGGATGTTAGGTGTCCCCCATGGGTGTTCAAAGTGGTGATGGTGCCAGAGCTACTCAAGATCTTCTCATGCTATGAGGACTGCACTACCAGAAGTGGCATGAACCTCCAGAAGGCAGCTCCTTTCCTGAGGTTTTCACCATCTTAGACCAAAACCCTGTGAAAACATCCTCTGCCGTGATTTTTTCCTAGCCTTTCCCTGCTATATAATTTCCTCCCAGCACTGGAGCTGACCTAAAACCAAAACTTTAAGGGACTCTGTTTTGGATTCGGAAGCAGAGATTGAAAAGCTCTTGGAGTTCGAAGGAGCTTGGATTTGAGATTGTGCTCCTGACACATCATTAATTTTAAGATTGTTTTCCCAGCAAGCCTAGGCTTTCCGTTCCCAGTTGAAGATCATTTACCATTGACTGAATGGTGAATTATAGTAGTGGAATGAGGCAGAGAAATATGTCGATATCAGATATAACAACGAGCAGTCAGTCAGATTTGAACCAGCGCCAATCTATACAACCCTAGCCTTGAAATTGTTAAAACAAAGAAGTTCATTACATTTAATGATCAAGTGTCCTTCGGATTTCTGAGGAGTTTATGTTAACCATTTATATTACTCAGCTCTAATATAAGTGGCAAACTCCAGGAAAATCCTCTTAAAATTAAATTGGAAAGTTGGGGGGGGGGTTATGTATCTATATAGTTATTTTGCTTTGAGGAAGTATCTGCTTTCCAGACATCTCTTCAAACAAATCATGTCTGAACAGAAAAAATAAACATGGGCTAGCTGAAACTACAAGGTTTTGCTGTGTGGACGAGCAGGGAGAGTTAAAAAAAAAAAAAAGTAAAAAGAAAAAAAAAGTTGAATTTCCTGAAAAAGTGCCTTTGCTTATGCCATGTGGCTGTCACATTGCTGTTTACAAAGGAGGGCCTTAACACAGTGCTGTGATATAGCAGGTTCTCCAGATTGAGTGGACCTGATGTGCTTCACTGAAAATATTGGGGAGAATTTGGAGGGATGTGCAACAATTTCTATCAGCCAGTTCAGAGGCGGTTTTCTGTTTATCGTGCAGTGCCCAAAACAAACTTTGGGCTTGAAAGTGCTTTGGTTTGACCGATGTAAAGAAATAAAAATAATAATTTATGAGGCATTCAGTGGTATCTTTGTCACCAGATATTAACTGAGAGCAAATGGTTTATAAACCCAAACACCAGTGAGTAGAACTAGGTCTGTCTCTCTCTCGGTGCAATCCACTAGTGCTTCAGCAAAAAATAAACTGTGTTTATCCTTAAAGTCATTTCCTCCGTAGTGAGCTGTAGCAAGTACATCAAAAGGCATCATTAGCTTCCGATAGTTATCCCAAACCATTTGGTTTCATATTGTTGTAATTGAGGTGACTGTAGCTAATTGGGCCAGCATCCAAATGTGACATTTTTGGACGGATGCTGATAAGATTAATGACATTTTCCTTCTTGGATAGTATTTTCAGCACTGAAAACTCTACTGTGTAATGTTTGAACTGGATAACAACTTGCCAGGCGTGCCAAGTGCTGCCTGTAGAGTTTCCCCACCTCTGAAGTCCGCTCCCTGAGCTCAGACCTGGGTCTTGTACTTGCCATCTGCTTGTCTGTCCGCGTCCCTGAGGACTGGCGAGTCTTGCTATAACACACTGTTAAACCCGGACGAGAGACACCAGGAATTCGCAGCACACCTGCTAGATCCTTTAAAACTCAGCTCACTGCTCCATTCATTTCCCCAAAAACTTGTTCTGGGGAGGAAAAAATCACAGAGTGAGACGTGAAGGGGTTGAGTCCTGGAGGAGCAGGTTGTGTTTCATTACTCGTTCCTTATAGCACCGATGTGTGTATGTTCAGTAATCCCACCTCTTTCAATTAGGCTGCTGATGTCCTAAAATTTTTCTTCCTTTTAAAAAAATTTTCTTTTTTTCCTATTTTTCTTCCTAGACCCCAGGCAGGCGCAGTCATCCCCGCCATGGTCCTATGACCAGTCTTACCCATCCTACTTGAGCCAGATGACTTCACCGTCCATTCACTCCACAACTCCCCTGTCCTCCACTCGAGGCACAGGACTTCCAGCCATCACCGATGTGCCCAGACGCCTCTCAGGTAAAGACTGTGTTTTGCCTAAAACAATTATGCAGATTGGAACAGAACTGGCAGAGGCTGCCTCCGTAGCCTCAGACAAACCTTAATGAGAGGAGCAAAGCTCAGTCGGTGATAACAGGATTAGTGCACGGCGGGCGGGGGTCAAAATCCCTTTTTTTCCGAAGTGGAAGAGCTGTTGTGTTGCTCTGAGCATGTATCATTTGAATGTCTCTAGGCCCTTTTCAGATCAGACTATTTTTGAATTGTGAACCTGATTCTATGAACAAATTATCTCTTTATTTTTTTTTTCCCTACAAGAGGGTGCTTACTTGCATGTTTTAAAGTAATTGTGATATTCTCTATTTTTTTGGTGCTTTACTTTTGGTGGTGTGTGTGATGTTAGGCGTCCTGACAGATAGATGCCTTATTTCTTCAATAGTTAAGGTTAAAGTTCATTCTCCTGCATTTCAATCCAGTAGCTCAAGAAAGCCTATTTCCTTAGTTAATGTGTACTTAAGATGTCTATCAGAAACTAACTGAGTCACTTTAGGGTAAAGATTGGACAAATTGTGCTTTGGAATGATGCAGGAGAGAGGAAATATGTTTAGGAACATAGACAAGACAGCAGCGAGGAACTGAGACTTTTTTTTTTTTTTTTATCAAACAAATGTACATTTACATACCGTGCAATTCATCTCTAATGGTCTCAGTGATAAAACCATCTGTGTGAAGTAATCTGATTGCCCCAAAGTAAGACAGAGCCTGTCGTGGCACACAGTCACCTTGTATATCTTGCCAAAAATGAGGAACCTTAGGGGAGGGAGGCTCAGTATTAAAACTCCAACCTTGCAAGTGTGGAAATATTAGCAGCGTACGCCAAAAAAGCATGTGTAATGTAAAGAAAGCCTTTATGATTCATTAATGAAAACCAAAGAATCAGTCTTATTACATCTATTTTTTTGCATGTTTGCAAGATATTATTATAATCTTGGATGCTGCTGCCATACACCTGTTTGACTCGCAGCCAGGTGGATTTCTCGCTGTCGTGTTTTCCCCTTCCACCCAGCTCACAGCGCTGGAAACGCTGATCACTCCACCGAGCTGCATCCCCGACAAGCTGAACTGCAGCCAGCAGGCGTGGAGGATTTGATTAGCGTAGACTCCTTGATTTCTTTCATCTTGGAGGAGGGAAGCTTTGTTTCTCAAACAAACAGCTGCAAAAAACCTCTGCGGTCCTAGCGCGCTCTGCCTTCTCAGAGATGCCAAACGTCTCCATGTGGGGTGAGGGTTGGAGGGTGGCGGAGCAGGTTCCTGCGGGCTCTCTCGGTGCAATGCGCTGACTTGGGTCAAAAAACTTGACAGGCTTGATGCTGAGGAAATGCTTTGTTTGGCCTGAAACAGGTTCCCTTTAAGTCGGAGCCTCCTGATGGTCTGTGTTGTCGAATGGGTTATTTTTGCAATTGTGCCCCCAGCAATACCTCCAGGAGAGGCTCGGCTGGGACCGCAGCAGCTGTACCACCGCGTACTTGCCCTGCAGCCCTTGCTTGTCTGTGTGTGTATTCAGACGTGAGCGCCTGGCATGTGGGCACAGGCAGAATGACTAAAAGACCTGGCTGTGTACATTGTGTGGCCGCGGACTGAACTTTTCTGCTGTCGTCTACAGTCGGTTGCCTCCACGCTTCTTGTCCTTCATCTTTTGGGGGCCCAACTGGCGCCTCCGCAATGCACTTACCTTTTCCCAGCATGGGGATCTTGCTTCCAGTTAGATTCAAGATTGAAAAGGGGGACTTTGATCTTCCACAAGTGCCAGAGGTTGTCTGCAGTGTTTGCTGACGTTCAGAAATGCAGAGCGGCGGTCCTGGGTGGAGGACGAGCTCTGATGCCTCAAAGAGGCGCGTTGCAGCCCCGGCTGCAAACCCTGCGGTTCCTCTCAAGGGTTTCTATGGAGCAGTGCCACAGGGAGGGAAGGCAGGATCCAACTCCTGTTGTGTATGAAGTAGAGAGAGAAATGCAAGTTTTAAGCTGCCCCTTACAGCAACCAGTTTATCCCTCGCACACAGAGAAACGCGAATCTCCACTCAGTTACATGAGGCATCTTTCAGAGGAGAGCAGAGCTTTGATGGGGGGGAAAAAATGACTGCTAAGAAACACTAAAAACATTAGAAAACTTCAGGCACCTCCAGTGCATGAGGGAGAAATTAGAGTTTTACAAGGCCTTGAATAAAAACAAACTTTGCTTTCTGATACAGTGGCAGAAATCTGATTATCAAGGCTATTAAAAGTATACAAGGTAATTTTAATGAATGCCATATTTACTGCCTGTTGCTTAACATCATGCAGGAGGAAAAATGGGTAAAACTTCTCCCTTAGGCCTTGGATGTCACACCTACAAGCACAGGACTTCCTACCTGCCACAATTTCACATCACCCAGCCTTTCCACAGACCTCCATGGCTCTGCCTAGCCAACTGCTTAAGTTGTGCTCACCCAGATGTTGAGAATATACCATCTAATGAAGCAATGTGTTCTTCAAAAGCACAGTTCCTGGTTGTATTGTCAGTTGCAGCCCTCAATTGCAGCCCTCAAGAGATATTTTTGATGGTACTCCCTTGACCAGAAACGTATCCATCCCATGGCCGAAATGGTGGTGTTCCCCACCCCGTTCCTGGGATGGGTACATCTCTTGCTGATGAGGACGTCTGCGTTTCCATCCCAGATTAGGCTGATCGTCAGAAGAGGTTTGGAGCTGTAGGACAGGAGATGACAAGGAACTGCCATAGCAGTTCATTGAATGGTTACAGTTGTTGGATTTTTTTGGTTTTTTGTTTGTTTTTATTTTTTCTTGGTTGGAAGGGACCTTTGAGATCATTGAGTCCCACCACGGAAGGCTGGAAGAGATCATCTAGTTCCAAACCCCCTGCCATGGCCAAGCTCAGCTTCCACTAGACCAGGTTGCTCAAAGCCCCATCCAGCCTGTCCTGGGAGTTCTCATGGAGTTCTCCATCCCACGGGAGAGGGGAAAAGGGCAGCAGGCTGCAACCCTGAGGGGTTATCCAGGCAGGCTGGTGTAATGTGGCTGAACTGGTCCTGCCAGTGTCTAGACTGATTCCTTTGCACAACTGAAATGTTTGCATCCATGCTGCAGGCACGTGCAAATGAGTGCCCACGGCTGTCAAACTTCAAGTATTCATCTTTTATTCTCCAAATGGGGACCGGTGCTGTATGTGCAGTGCCCTACAAGTAATTAATGATGTCGCCCATATTTGGGCAGTATTCAACAGCAAAAGCTGAAAAGCAAAGCAAAAAGAAGATTATCTGGCATCACTTACGCAACTTTTGAACTGATGATCTCTTTGGTGCATGTCTCATGTTCATATCAAGAATAAATAAAAAATAAGCTCACGAGACCATGCAATTGCCTTACCTTATTGCACCAACTCAGCCATAAAAAGAGGAGGATTCCCCATATTTTATTAAAATACCTGTCTGCTCAGACTTCCCGAGAAGACAGTGAAAGTTGGTGGCCTAGCAGATTAATATTCTTAATTAAATAATATTGTAGTGGAAACCATGGGAATATATGAACCATGGTCATTTTAGAGAGAGTTTTGCCTGAGGGACTTAGCCTTATTGCGTGATTCATAGCGAATGCACTCAGTCTTTGTGTCCTATGCATAACCAAAGTGCATGTGGGATGGGGAGCATGAGTGTCTATTATGTAATTAATGTATATGATTCATATAAATACACATCACAGCCTTTTTACATAAAGCTTTGGGACTGATCCAGCCAGTCCTCAGCACATGGAAGGTTCAGAGCAGGGAGTACAGGTCGGGTTGTTCCTACAGTCACAAGAGGGCTGCTCAGCAGCAGGTGAAGGAGGTGTGGGTATAGATGTCCCCAGGGTGGACATCTGTATCACCCTCAGCTCCCTTTTGAGGCAGTGGGGACAAACTGGCATTTGCAGGACTTGACCAGTCTGCAGGTGAGCTGTACTGGTCCCTGGCAGTGCCTTGGGAGAGCCTGTTTGTCTCCACAGGCAATAAAGCGGGTTTAGGTGAGTGGTTCAGGTACGGGCACGTCTGATCTGATAGTCTGCCTTTGGTGAGGTGATTTAAAAGATGATTTAACTGTCCCATAACCATATCACAGCCTCGTTACGCTCCAGTCCTGGTTTAACCCTGCCATGGTCTGCCTCACCCTGACCTCCACCTGCTCTGTGATTGCAGGGTTTGAGCTTGAATTTCATTTTGTTGAGAATACTGAGAAGGGAAGTGGGGAAACTTCTTCCCCTACGCTTTTCCCGGACCTCCTCACCCTTCTGCCTAAATGCTAGTCTCTTGCTTTTTGCTTCAACTTTGAGAGAGACTTGTGGGGTCAAGGTCTTTAGATGCTGGAGGACCTGCCCTGCAAGTGTAACATGAACACGTTCAGCGCTGGCTGTGGAAGAGCCTGTCCTTTGTAGCTGTGTTTGACAAATGCCCCTATGACAAAGGAGAGAATTAAAACTGAATCTGAGTAGCAGGACAAATCACCAAACCTACCTTTTCCAGCCCCGGGCTCACACTCTTTGCAGATAGTCATCACCTGGGGATGCTGCCTTTGTGCCACCATGGCCAAACTCTCCCATCCCACACGCTGGAGTCCCCGCAGCGTGCAGGATGGATTTTGCTGTCTTTATATTTACTGTGTCACTGGATAAGGACAAGCTGAGATAGATGAGGCACATGCTGGGTTCAGACCTCTGAACAAAAAAAGTTTGCAGACCCATCAGTCTGACCTAAAATGGCCAGAAAGTAGTATCTTTACCAATAAATTACACGGTGGTGGGGCCTGGGCTGTTACATACCGGTACTGTTAAATTGTCAACGAGGTTGGATTTGAGTGGGGTTGGCCAGCACGATGACAAACAGGTCCCAGCTGTGGTTTGGAAATGAGAAGAGTCCCGAACCTGTTCCCATGGGCAGCTCGGAGGCAGCCACCCCATTGTGGAGGCTAAAAGGATTTAATATTACAGTTGTGGCTAGACCACCCCGGCTGGATTTAGAGCCAGAAAATGGGCTCTGACCCTAGGCTGTTTGCTAGTTTGAGTGTAGCCAAACTTTCCCATTAATTCATCTCGCTCTGTAGATATCACCGCATCGTTTTCAACCATCCTGGACCTTCACCGGATATTGAATTTAAGAAACATTCCTGTTCTCCCAGCTCACTGAGGGCTGGCAAGTATAAATGCAACCCTGCGAATGCCAGCCATGCCCTAATAAGTGACAATACTGTTCCTTTACACAATTTAATTTTCATTCTTGTAAGCCTACAAATCCTAAAATAAAAAAACCACATATAATGGAAGCAGCTCCAGCTGAACCTCTGGATTTAGTGTTCATATGTTAATGAGAAAGTGGCTCACAGCAACGGGCTGGTTTTTCTTGAGGTCCGGTATGGGTTGTTGTCTTGGCTTTCTAACCCTGAATGGGAATTACCTTGGATTTTGCTTAATGTCACGTACACGCATGATCTTTATAATAAGGATTTTCCCTTTTGCGGGGGATTTGGTCTTTGAAAAATAGAAAGAATAACTTTAAGAAAGAAAAGTTGTTTATCTCCTTCTAATGAGCTCAGAAAACTTTGCAGTCACTAAGGAAAAACTGTGGTCATGTGAAGTATCTATTCTTGCATCCCTTAATTCCTACTAACTTCATTAAATGTTGTGGGTAATAAGCACATTTAAGGACAAGGCCCTTAATAAGAGAAGGCATTAGTGCTGTCTCCAAAATACAATTCTTTTTCCCCTTTACGTGCTCTGGGAAGCAGAGAAATGGTTAATACCATGGCTATTGCCAGCAAGGGCCTTGGTGTTAGCAGCTCCTGAAATGAATGAGCAGTTCACGCTTCAGCAATATTGTCTCAGGCTCTTGGCAAACCCAAGAAGCCAGCTCTGTTCCTGGTGCGCTCCCTGCGCTGTGATGTTTTTCTTGGTGACTATAACAATTTTCACTCTGTCTTCTTTTTTTTTTTTTTTTCTTTTTTTTTGAAATGGAAGCTGAAAGACTCAAGGTTGTCTCTGTCTCCGAATTTCTCCTAGCTAATTTTCAATGCTTTCCCTGCGAGGTGACACCGAGTTAAGGCAAAGTAAAGAACTTGGGGGAGCTCAGGTCTTCAGAAACAACCCACTCATTCTGCTGCCCTCTCTAAACTTGTAACTTCTCTTTTTTTTTTTTTTCTTCATTATTTTTCAGTGGTTCTATTTATTTTGTTTACCGCAGGTTTTCCATTTTTAGTCTCCTGCCCACTTGGTGCCACCTGGGAATCTCAGCACCTTGGCACTCGTCTGTGGGGTTTCAGTAGCAGCTTCTCTGCTGGGTAGAATCTCTCATTGGAGTAATTGTCCAGAAGATACGTTGCATGATCCCTACCTCAAGGACGAAGGCCAAATTTTTCGAGCGTGGGTGGCCTCAAATTAGGCACCTATACCCATATTTAGGTGGTAAAACAAGCGGGCTGATTTTCAGAGGTTTCAATATTATAATGTGTGTCTTTAAACCCTTTTCATTTACTTAAAACGGCTGTCGGGAGAGGAAATAAACAGGAAAAATGAAGGCAGAGGGAAAGAGTTTTATTCCTGAAATAAGGGATTTAAAAAATACCAAAAAGAAACAAGTGGAATGTTTTTAAATGGAATAAATTTGTTGCTGATACAGGCAGGAAATAGCACACTCAAATATATGTGGATGTATAGATATATTTTTATCTGAGCTTTTTTTTGCAATGTGTTTTATATTTAGGACACATATCAAGATTTGCATCTGTTTCCAGAACTTGCTGCTAACAGTTAGTAATGATGCCAAAACATACTTTAGTTCCAGCTTGAGACCAAATGATATTCAGGGCTTTTTTTTATTACTAATTTAGGGTCTGATATTAATTAAGGAAATTTTTCCATAAGTGCCAGGCCTTTTCTGAAGAACTCATTAAAATTATATTAACTTAAACCGGAATCACAGTCTGAGCATGTTTTGTAATGATTATTCTTACTGACTCTGCTGGGTTTTGTAAACAGAATGCTAATTGTTAATGGGGCAACTGGGCGCTTGATTCCAGACTTTCAAAGGGCCAGATCCTGAGCCATTACCTCAATGTGTGCTCCCAATAAAGCCAATAAGCTCCTAACAGGAAGGCTGTGGGGACCGAGCTCTTTGTTTCACCCTTATGCAAAGGCATATGATGATTTCTCCATCCCCTCGGTGGAATTGCTGTTGATTTTCTACCTAGGATGGAGCCAGTGGTGGTGGCTGATGCAGGACCACATGTGTCCTGGTACGGAGAGGGAATCTAACTCGATATGTGAAGTTCTCTGGGACATACAGGGGGATCAGGATCACTTCTTTTGCCCTTAAGTCTCTGTGGACTTGAGTCTTTGTTGCACTGAATTTGGTTTGATTAATTGCACGAGGTGATTTCATGAAATGGTTCTGTAAAATGTGGGAGAATTTGGTCCTTCTCAATCTGCGACTGTGTTTGGTACAAGATAGGTTGGAAAGTATCTCATGCCCTCTTGGAGTTGTATGGCTTGAAAACCCCATTTCTACAAATCTTACACTAAAAAATACCGTTCAAGAGGCAAAAACTGCTGCTCATAGAAATAGCTGGAGCTGCCTTGACTTTCAGTGAAATTTCCTTGCAGTTCTGGCCATGGAGAATTTGACCATGCTGAATTTGGTCAGGAAGGGAGTGGTAGAGCCCAGCAGAGCTTCACAGCACCTTTTTGAAGTGGTTTGGTAAATGGTTGTTGGCCCCGTTTTACAGATGTCCAAATCTCCCTCCCCTCTTGACGGATGTTTTAGGAGAAAAGGATCTGGTGTCATGCCAGCTTGGCTGTCAGATTTAAAAGAGTGTTGATATTGGTGATACTGGGCTGATACTGGTGACCAAAAGGGAAGGAAAGAGCCGTGTAAGCAGTTCAGGCTTTCTGTGGTTGTACAAAAGAAAACAACGTAGGCAGCGAAGGAGAGGAAGATGAATGAGATAAAATGAAGGTGCACACACCTTCACGTGGCTCATAAAGGATGTTATTAAGAGACAGCGAACTATTTGAACTATTTCATATGCATAAAGGGAGGGTATTTGGGGACGCTAATCTGGAGATCTCTTAATATTTGCTTTCAGAATGACTCAAAAAGGAGTGAGGGAAGGGATCAAAGCTGGAGATGCCTTCCTGAGCTTGGGACAGGTTCCCCATGTCCACAAGAGTGATGTGTGGGTGGTGCAGGGTCCCCTGGGGGTAACCTGACCCTGCATCCGTGTGGTGTTTGATGGTGACCAAGGAGGTTTTGTGGAGAGCAAGGATTTTTAGCAATGGTGGAGCTTCATCGATAAAACTCAGGGAAGAATAGTTTGATATTAGGAGCTACAGTGAAGCCCATGTGATCAGCTGCTTTGAACCCAGCTGTAAGATTTCCCCAAATTAGCTCTCGTTTGAACTTGAGTATAACCTTTGAGAAAGAGAAACAAAAAAAAAAAAAACACAACCCGAAAACTCAGTTGGTCTTCATTTAAAAATTTCCAGGGAAGCAAAATCCACCACAACCTTTGGTTACAGACGCTAATTAAGCTCGCTTTGGAAATGTGGGTCTTATTACTAGTCTGAATTTGTCTAACTTCAGTTTCCACTCATTTGAACTTGCTATAACTTTGTCTGCCAGATTGCAGCACCGAGTTTTATTTCTGAGGTTCGAGTGGGTTCCTGTGGCGGTGACAGATGCAACAGGGAGGTGGGTAAGGAAGGAGGTTGCTGTGGTGGGTCTCAGGGAGATGGCAGAAGCCACAGGGAACTGGACGCTGTGGGACGCAGAACTGGTTTGACTCGCGAGGAGGCTGGAGGGGAACCGTGCAAAAATATTTCGGTCGTTTAAGTTTGCTGTGGGTTCACTATGATCAATCAAATAGTGGAAGTTCCCTTCCCTAATCAGCCACACTCCTACGGTATCCGCTGAAAAGGAGTTATTTTTGGTTGAATTACTAGTGGGACTCTAGTTTTCCAACCCACCTGAAAAAACGCACTGAGAAAGCATTTTTCACTGACTTTGTGGGCTTCTGCAATTCCTTTAGGAATTTTTCTGCTTTTGTATTTGCCCAATTGCAAAGTCCCTCCCATTTTTTTCTAACAAAATGAATTTAATTCCTCACCCACTACCCTAGATGGAGATACAGGAATAGAACAACAGGATACTCATTCTCCCTTGGTTTTCATACACTGTTTAAACTTTCATTTTAAGAAACACAGCTATAGCCACGGGGGCTTTTTCCTCCAGGTTTAGTTAGTATTTGCTCTGTCAAAAGCAAAGGGAAGCCTGCAGCTCAGCGCTCGGGATGTGGCCCCGTTGGGTAGCAGACACCCAGCCAGAGCAGCCTCTTTGCTCTCCACTTTCATAACTATTCCGTAGGCAAAATAGGAAAATAGGGAGTTGGAACTGCAATAAACCCTTGGAATTACTTGGACCAGGCAATGCTGTCATTGCATGAAGAAGGCAAAAGAGGGATCATACACTCAATGCAGGGGGGGGGTTGTGGCATTTTAAAGGTGCTTGTGGAGGAGGAGAGGAGTCTGTGCTGCATCTTCAGCCCCGTCTGGGCCATGTCACCTCCAAGCTTCCCAGTTGTTTTTCCCAAAGGTCGCTCTAACCACCCGCTTGACCTTTTATCCTGTGGTAGCCATGAATGTTTGCCATAATATGGTATTTTATAATATAGAAGTGCTGAGTGTAGGCAGCTGGAGAAAGCCTCCTGGGATTCTTGGGAGAAAGAGGAGCAACCGTGCTGAGGGAACAGGAGCACCAGCAGAGAAAAACAGCCCCAGGAGATGTAAAACTAGGAGCAATTCTGCAAGCAAAAGGGAGATGTAGGGCATCTCACGTCCATCCTTCTGCCTCTTAACATCACATTTCTCTGGCGGTCAGAAGTGGAAGGTGGTATGCTTGGATTAGGAGCCATACCCACAAAGCCTCTTTCATTTAGCTGAGATGAAAAGTCCCTACACAAGCTCCAGTGATGCCACACGTGTGGTTTCCACTCGTTATTTTTAAGGGTTAACAGGGCTATTGCTGTCTCATCCATAAGCATCAGTGCCTTTTTATGCCCTTTTCTATTAAACAAGCACTGTCTAGAACTGGCAGAACATTATGAAGCCGGCAGCTGAAGCTATGTCCACCTTGTTTTAGTTGATATAATTAGGCTGCGCAATGGGCTTGCTTGGAAAACAGGATTGCAGCACAAGTACAGGACCACATGTATAAGGCACATTATTTTTAGGTGACAGATGTCTGTAAAAACACAGCTTGCCATATTTAATTCTGTGCTGAAATTTTGTTCTGTGTTGTGTTGAAAGCTGAAGGTGGGATTGAAAGGAGGTTTCCACGAACTGGAGGTCGGTCCCCTTGCCGGTCCCATTGCCAAGGCTTCGCGTGAGGTTTGGACTTTAGCTGGAGCGTCCCAAGTTTGGCTTCTGCAGGCCATGCAGTTCAGTGATCAAAGTAATGGTTGTACTTGTGAGTACCTAATGAGCCTTTGCTGGAACCACCGCTGACCACGCGATAGGCAGCGGCTGCTAATACTGTTTGTATTGCGGTAGCGTCTGGCAGTCAGATCCCATTGTGCTAACGACTATATAATTAAAGAAGAGGAAGATAAAAAAAGAAAAGAGAGGACATCTCCGTCCTCTATGAATTTGCCCTCTTAAATTAAGTGCAACTGGTTACAAGATGCACAGCAGAATGCAAGAGGGAAGTGAGGAAAGGTGAAAAGAGCCAGAGAGGTGATAGCATCTGCAGCCTCACTGGAGGCGGCTGGTGCTGAGCATGGGTCAGGAGGGTGATGTCTGAAGAAGGGTGCTGAGATAGCTCTGAGACTCTTCACCTCCTCCCAGGCTCCAGGGGCAGCAGGAAAGCAAACACAAAGCTGCTCGTTGCAGCTTGTAATAAAAGGCAAGCAGTGTTGGTCAGCATCATTAGTGAAAAAACTAAGAGTGGGGCAGAAGATCAGCTCCGCTGCGTTAGACCAAGGGTCCAGCCAGGACCTGTCACCTTCTCAGCATGGCCAAAAGTGGTGACTCAGTTCACCTGGAGTGCAAAACCAGAATATATATATTCCAAACCTGTAGGGGTTTCCAAAGCTGGAGGCTTACATGTGGATCATTGTATTTAATAGCTGTTGATAGACTTCTGTGAATCTACTCACCCTTAGGTGGGTGGGAATAACCCCAGAGGCTGGATCAGTTCTTCTGTTTCCTCTAGCTCTGCACTGTTGCAGTCACATAGGACTGACGGGGACCTCATGAGATCATCTGATCTGTGCCCCTCTGTGCAGAAATAGGATCGAACATCTGCAGGTCATTCCTGTTAAGTGTAGCCAACTGGTTATGTGCATTGCTGCCACTGAAAACAAAAATAAAACCGTGTCCCAAAGAAGGAAAAATCCCAGCCAAAAAACTTCATTAAGGTTGAAATAGATCATGTTGGCCCAGTTAAAAGATTTTTAGAAAATAAACTTAAAAACAAAGGAAGTCAAAGCTGGCATTTTAAAGGAATATATGAATAAATGCTTGAGAAGTGATGGGGGCTTTAGGAATATATTTGAAATAGCCCTGGGGTTTCTGAACGAGACTGCTGGCCACAAAGTGGGAGTCGTCGCTGCAGGATGGTGAGCAGACCTGGAGCTGTGCAGGGTCTGGCAGCGTTGACAGAGGGAAGGTGGAGAGTAGAAACCCCCGGGAGAAAGAGCATAAAAACATTTTGGTAGCTTCTGGGGCGCAGATTGCAAAGGCTGGGGACGGAGGACTGAAAATTAGACCTTCTGCAAAGGCGACTGGTTTACCAAATAGGAAGGGAAGCAAGTGCCTCAAAAACACCAGGAGGGCTGCTGACCCCAAATCTCTGCAACATAAGCCTGAGCTGAAATGGCTCATCGGAAGAGGCGTCTCGCAGAAGCTCCTCGGAGGAAGTCCCCGGGAACTGTTGATGTGGATGCTGGCATGGCCGGAGGAGCCACAGAGGAATCCTGGCAATGGGAAAAAGGCACCTCTCTTCCCCCTTTCTTCCCTCTTCCTCTCTCAAATATCTCCCTCTAAAGGGATTTTTTTGTTTGTTTTTGTTTTCTTTTTGATTCCTGCTAAAAGCCAACCCATGTTGTTTTCCTTTATGGGTGAAAAGGAGCGCAGGGGAGGATCTAAGTACCACCGGAGCCCAATTAGGAGCCATCGTATTAGATTCCAAAATTAGATAGGAAGCTGGGTTTAAGGGTAGTCCAAACCCAAGCAGTTCCTCGTTTGGCCTGGCCCACGTAGGTGGGCCAGACTGGTTTGGAGCTGTTTTGAGGACAGGCTGCTTGCCCATGGAGGAAACCGTTCCAGCCGCAGTGGAGCTGGAGCACGGCGCCTGGTCCTCAGCCGGGCCAGCTCCTGCTCTCACCGCTCTGCTCTGCAGATGCGCTGGAGGGGCGTTCAGTTTAAAGCAATTCTAGCTGTTGCTTTCTCAAGCAGATGAAGGCAACCGAAGGCGATAATTCAGGCTGACTTTGTACGCCTCTTTTTTTTTTATTTCAGATGTCGCGATTGCGTCTGAAAGTTTATTTTAAGCCAAGTTCTCTTTACTCCGTCTGACTTCCACCTTTTCTGTGCCTTCACCTGTTTAAGAGCTTATAAAAAAGGTCTGATGGTTTTTGCCTTGAATCTGTGTAACTTTACAACATCTTCCAACAAGGGATTTCATAGTATTTTCCAAACTGTGCTACTGACATTTGTCACTTGGCTAATACGAAGTATTAAAATATCCATCTTATAGCAAGCAAAATTTAGCCAGGAAAATCAAATTATATGCCCGAAGTCACAAAACAAATCAGTAGCAAGAGCCAGAAGGCAACGCATCACATTCCTTCTTTTTACAGCTTTAATGGATAAGTGGGTTGTCTAAACTTCTAAATAACATATGCTTTTTTTTGCCAGTATGAAATTATCCCATGTAATATCTCCATGATACATTTATGTTTTTACCAGCCTGGTTAGAAGTTGTCCAAGCTCTCTTTTGAAATAAAGCAAATTCAGAGACCAGCCAGCTTATCCTGACTTAACTACAGGCTTAGTTAGGCTTTGGGAGGAGCGTGCATTTCTGCAGCCTTCGGAGAGCTGAAGGCGGTGAGTCTTAACTTAATCCCCTGTTACAGAATTGTAGTATCTCACATTTACCATGAGCCGTGGCCATTCAAGTGACTGTTGCTGGGGTTTATCTGAGACGTGGTAACTTGGATTTTAAGTTTAGACCATCAGGAGTGATTTTTGCTGCTAGTGGTATAGCCTACGTTGCCATAGAGCAAACAGCCTTAAGCATGTTTACGATGTGAGCTATTACAGACCAAAGTCTGTTTCTCTTTCTCATCACCAGTTTCCTGGGAGGATAAAAACCATATTCAGACTTTACGCTACGGAGAAGAAGCATTTATTTAGAGGTGTTCAAAGTTGGGCTGGTTTGAGCTTCAGCTCAGCTGATGAATGGAGATGCTGTGTGGACAGGCTTATAATGGATTGAAATTTAGCTTACAGTAACTTGCCTTAATTTAGTAAGAAGCTCAGATTGGGTCTGAAATGAATGAAAAGAATATACAGAGGGCTTTACATTGCTTTTATTAAATGAGATTGAAAATCATATATTGTTATAGTGATTATGTGCTGAATATAAAAAGGGATACAGTGCCTCTAGTCCTGCCGTACAGCCCTGTTTAGCAAGCTCTGTCCTGCTGAATTTGATGGCAGTTTGGTGTCTAACGGGGCACCGAGTGCCTAAATGCACGGATTGGAACCTCTGTAGGTCTTTGCGTGGGCCAGTATTTGTCACCCTCAGATACCAGAGCAGCACCTCAAGCTAAAGCAGCCCGGTGGTTGCGTGCAAGGATTTCTTCCCTCTCCCTGAAGCTCGTGGTGTCTCGGGGCACGTCTGCATTACACGGTGGCGAGTCCTGCTCTGCGGCTCGTTGAGACCCACAGCTCTGCTCCTGCCATGCCGAGGGTGGTGACGTCCCCGCGCTGCTCTCGCTCTGCCCCAGGAGACGGGCGCAGCGGTTGGGCTCGGTGTTCACCCACACATCTCCCCGCAGGGCTCCTGCGCAGCCTGAGCCTCCCGAAATTCCTTTCACCGGTGGCTCTTGAGTCACGCTGACGTGTTTGACAATTTTATCATGGCCTGACGTTACCGCTGTTCGTGTTACTTGGGGGAAATGTGTTCTCACTGTAAGGGAAAAAAAACTCTGGCCGTCACTGGGTGAGTTATTTTCCACTGTTTTCACTCCAACAGCGTTATTTCGCCTGCTGCTAAAATCCTTAACCTAAGATGGAAATGCCTCCCTGGTATCTCCCCTCTCATTTCTCCAGTACCCAGAAGCTCTGCGTGGGCTAAACACCCTCATCCCCTTCGGAGCGGCTGCTCTTACGGGTTCCCGCGCAGCTCCCGCAGCTGCACAAGCAGCGAGGTGTGTCCGTCTGTCTGTTTATCCTCCAGGGACGCAGGACTTCATGCCGGGCAGGAGAAAAAAATCCCAACGTCATGTCCCTGGATGCGGACAGGGACCGAGGCTGAAAATGTCCATTGAAGGGAGAAGTTATTTTGGAGGGGAAAAGTGTGTTTTTAATTGTTTAGATGAGGGGGGGTTGTGTTTTATGGATGTCTGGGGGCTGGGGAGGTGCCCTTTCTTCCTCCGTGTACAATACTGTTAAGGAAAAAAAAATTTGGACTATCTACATTTGTGAATTTAAGGTTTTTTGGCCAGAAGCGCAACAATTCATAGGGATTGATTTTTCTCTGGGAAAAAAAAAAAAAAAAAAAAAAAAAAAGGCGTTTTGAGAACAAGGCCCGGGTAACCAAAATATGTTTGTTTTTGTTTAAATCGCTCAGTAGAGAAATCGTCTCTTGTCTATTGTTAAGAGAGAGGTTTAAATCAAAGGCAAATTCTACATATTCTAAAATATACAGACAAGGCTTTGAAAGCAAAGCCAAGCAAAACTTTAAAAGAGACCTTCTCCTTGATGCAGAAGTTTTCAGTTAGTTTACTGTGCCGGGGCTCGAGTGGAAAGAAACAGCCTGAGAACCAAATCGCAAATCCCCATTTCGGAGGCGGAAGTCAGGGTGAGCATCGTATTAATAGCACACGAGACCTTTCCACACAGAGCTCCTCGTCCAGGGCTTTTCCAGCGGCAGCGAGGAAAAGCCTTCGCAGTTTCGTGGGGATTTTTCGCGTTCGGAGTTGGCTGCGGGAGGTTTAAGCGAGCTGCAGAGCGAGGGAGCGGAGGGCCTGATCCTCTCGTGTTGGGTGGTCCCTCCTACCGCAAATAACCCTATTGAAAACAGAGGGACTATTTGTGGAGTCGTTTGTTTGTCAGGAAAAGTAGGGTTTGTAGGATACGGCCCCAATTAGCAGCCAAATTCCTGGTTATTTTCTCGTGATAAAAACGCAGCGAGCTGTCACAGAGATGCACGTAGCATCTCTTCGGTTCCCGTTTGAACTCTTGCCACTTGCTCCGTGCTTCTTCCCGCTTCCTTGGCCATACAATAATTATTCCGGCACCACGCTAGCTCGGATGAGCTGGCTGCTTCCCTCCTGCCCAGGACTGACGTGGCCTCCGGCCTTTTGCTGTGCCATTTGGGATCGGCAGGGCTCGGGCTGTGCGCTCCCTGGTTCCCGCTCGCTGGTACCCATCGGTGAGGGCATCTCAGACTTGCCCTTGACCTTTGGCTCCTGGCCGCTGGAGGACACGGGGCAGATGGTATCCAACCTTCGCATGACATCGCTACCGCCCAGCGCATCATCCCCACCATAAATCCTGCGTTTAATATCACCCAGGTACAGCCGACCTCATCCAGAGGTTGTCCTCCCGAATCCAGCCTTTCTGGGGAGATTGACTTAACGAACCGTTTCTCCCCCAGCTGCAGATTTTGGCCACGCTCTCCATTGCCTGCACAGGTCCCGGAGGGGTGGCCACCCTGCCCGACCCACGCGTGCCGGCGCAGGCAGGGCCATGGCTCTGCCGGCCCCGGGCGAGCTTGGCACGCCGGTGGATGCCGGGAGGGCATTCTGGGAGCCGCGGGAATGCTGATAGCAGCGCCGTTATTTGGGGGAGGGAGGAAGGCTCTCATGAGCTCTGTTTCTTTGTGGCTCCCTGTTTTGGTAGCCATAAGTCATTAGTGGTTTTTAATTTTTTTTTTCTTGTTTTCCCCCTTGAAACTGAAATAAGGGCTGAAAGGGTAGATTTGTCCTTCTTTTCTTTTTCTCTCTTTTTTTTTTTCCTTTCTTTTTTTCTTTTTTTCTTTTTTTTTTTTGGCTAATCTGAGGCACGCTGCCACATCTGAAGCCACTTGGCTCATTATGGATTTCATGGAAACTGATTCCCTGAAAGTGTTTCCATATGTGTGTTCCCAATATATCCCATCCTCTTCTAAATGGGAGTACAAACTCGCACACGAGCTGGAAATGGCTTCAGGATGTGACAGAGAAGTCATATGACTGGAGTGGCACTGTGTGTGGCCCTCTCTGAAAGACACGGTGTCCTGTGTGCTGGCTCCCATCCTACAGTAGATCCAGTTTCAAAGAATATCTTCCTTCCCGGCTCCTTAAAAAACTCTTAATCAAGAACCAGCAAGGAATCCTCTGTCCTCAGGAGGGACGCGTATGAGTTGAACGAGGTCCGAAAGGAAAATGTGGATGGGGAGGGAAAAAGAGGGGTTTAAAGGGTGAAATTACAGCCCGATGCCAAGGGCTTCCCCCCCCCGCCTCCCCACCCTGGCAAAACATAGTTTCTTTGTGTCTGCTTGAAGATCAGATGGTATTTCTGAGTTGCTAGCATGCAGTGGAAAAGTACAATTCATGACAACATTGGAAACAAATATTTATACTGGATAGTTAAGGCACATTTTTCTGCAAAAAAAAAAAAAAAAAAAAAAGTAATAAAGTAGACTGCTAGCCCCCGTGTATATTATCTTCCCATTCACTGGATTTAGACAGGATTCTCGTTCTGCTGCTGGCCGTGGCCGTGGATGCGGTGCAGCTCCCGGCTGGCCCTGAGGTTTCACCCCCTTGCTGTACACAACGCCGCCCAGGGTGCTATCCAAGAAAAGCCTCAAACGTTCCCTCTGATGCGTTTCAGGCTGGGGCTGGCGAAAAGCAGCCCCGGCTGAAATGCAGGCAGGAAAAATTGGGGAAAACCGAACGGAGTGCGATAGGCGCCTGTGTGCGGGTTTGTGCCATGCAGCGTTGCAGGCTTATTTCCAGGAAAAGTTATTTACTTTTTGCTTCCAACGTTACACATAGATGGCCTGAGACTTTAAACAAGGCTTTTGGTATACTACCAAGTCCTTTCCACCAAATCACCTGTGACAGCTCCAGGCTGAAGTCGCTGAGATGAGATAGCAAAGACCACGAGGTTTGGAGGCTCCCCTATCACACCAGGTTACGGGCATCCATGGGTGGCAGGTCACAACCGCAAGCCACAGACGTATTTCTGTAATGTGACCATTTGTCCCCCTCCTGTGGTTCTCGTTAGAAAGGTTTATGAGCCCTGTTTAAGTGAAGCTTCACAAGAGGCAACGTTTATAAATGAGGCAGTGGTGACTGATGCTTTCACAGCTCCGTTTCTGCTCCCCGCAGTCCATCTAGGAGGGGTTTGGTGTTGCTTTTTCCCGCGCGCGGGAGGAATTTCTACCCCTTGGTGTTCCTAAGTTTAAGACGAGCCACCTCTTGAGGGGCAGCCAGTGTTTCGATGCGTAGCGTCACCCAGCGAGACTTAGGTGCCTAAAGAAAAGCACCTTCTTCCAGCACAGTTCATCCAGGAGAAAGGTCCTGTTGAGGGAAGCAGGGCAGATGATGCTGGAGAAGTGCAAAGATTTTGCCGTTAAGCAATGTAACAGCTCTGCTTGGGAAAAGCTCTCCTCTCTTTGCAGGAGTGGTACTTTTAACTAACGGTCGCTGCTAATTACGTTATTTATGGGGTGTTTCTCCCAGCAAAGGGCTTAGGTGCTGCGCCATAAATTCAGTGAAAACATCTATCTGCGAATTAATCCGTGGTATTTTAGGTGCCAAAGCCCTGTTACCGAAGTACCAGAAGGCACAAGCGTGCGTGTTACCGTGTGAACTGCGGTGCCGAGGGACGGCGAGACAAGATGCGCGGGAATTAGGTCCTCGGGTGTTGTGTGTGAGGCTCTGAAGGGGTTAAAATGTTCCTTCCTCCCTCTGACTTTTGTGAGACTGCTGTGCTTAATAATGTTGCAGTTTAAATGGTCCCAACTAGGCCTTGAAGTTAACACCTTGTTGAGGTGAAGGAAAGGGGGGGGGGGGGCAGTTCACACCTTTTCTCCTGCTATTGTTTGCCAAGGGACCTGGTTGCTGGTGTGTGAGGGTGACATGGGAAAAAAAATGCAAAAAAAGGATGTAAAATGCTTTTATTCTTTTTCCCCTAAAGTTTTGTTCTTTGTTTTTTGGTTTGTTTGTTGTTTGTTTTTTTTTTTTTGAATTAAATGGAGGGAAAGGGAATTTGAAAACATATGATAAATAGTTGCAAGTATCCAGATGACACACATTCATCCCAAAAGTGAAGCAGGGAGGGAGAAGCCCGGTGCGTTCTTTCTGCGGTGCTGCGGGACCCTCACCCTTGCAGCAGGTAGAGACACGCTGGGTGGTAGATGTGTGGCAAGAGTGTCCCTGACCTCTGGCATGAAGCTGAGCACCAGCAGAGCTTTGAGGGATCAGGACCTAACGGCTAAGGAACAGATACGGGAGGAGGTGGTTTGGGATCCCTGGGAACTGCAGTCCCAGGCTCCATCCTGCAGCAGCATCCAGGGGGAAGCTGGTAGAGCACCTCTGGAGAATCAAAAGTCCTGCCTGGAAGGAGGCAGGAGGAGGATGGTGCTGTGTGTGATTCACTAAATCCTTACTAGCAGAGGCAGGTGACAAGAATTTACCAAAATGAAGAGCGAAGTAACACTCCCCCCGATACAGAAAGATGCTCGGGGAAAACAGAACTAGCAAATAATCACTCCCCCCATCCAAACACGCTGCAAAGAATCCTTAAGATTGCAAAACTAAGCGCTCAGAAATTGGGAAATCTCAGTACTTACGTTGCCTGTGCAACTTTAAATCAGCCTCATTCTGCTTATGCATTATATTACAGATTTTAATTACGGGATCACATGATTCTTTTCCCACGGGATTCCTGTCTCATTCAGTGCGCAGGATGGACAGTGCCTACTTAATGAGCAGCTCTTCAATATTTTGTTTTCTTCGTGTTCTTTGCATTTCCTCAGGCCTTGCTTATTGCAGAGCACTAAATCCTGCTCTGAAGAAGGAATTCTTCATTTCTTGATGGGCTTTGCTCTAATATTTCTGCCATAGCATTTGTGTACAGTTCATTGCAGTGCAATATTCCCAAGAAAGAATGAGCCTGCTTTAAAAAGAGTCCTGAGACTGACTCCAAGGTCTCCCGTAATTCAGTGCTCCTTCTGTGTGTCACCTACAGCATGAATTCTTTTCTATCTTTGGCCTCATGTGCAGACCTGAGCTCCTGTTGGCTTCAGGTGTGGCTGTGAATATTTAGCACACGTGCAAATCAGAAGCCAGCATCTTTGCTGGGCACAGAAAATAAGAGGATGTGATTTGGAGAGATTTCAACTGAGTCACGTAGGAGCCGCGTGGCAGAAACCCGTATAAAATCCAGTTTGCTCAGGAAAATAATTGGGTCTCCTTGGTCTTGTTCACTTCACCCCTTCTGATTTCTTCCAGCAGTGGATTTTGGGGGATGTATAGACAACGGTCGTCTCTGAGATGTATCCTCAGCTCTGATACATCTCCAGAGGAGGTCAGCTCATGTGCTGCCTGCAGGAGGGTTCATGTAAAAGGAATAGCATCTTCTCCTGCGATTGAAAGCTCTATCGTAGTGCGTATGGAGAAGTGACCGGAACGCTGCTATTTCCTAACTTTCTCACTCTTCACGTGGTAACCTTCATAATACCCTCTTGTTTGTCTCTAGGTGTGTTGGTAATTTCTCAGATTTCTCAAAAAAAGCAAATCCCAAGTAACCCCGCCTTCCCAAATTTGTCTTGGCAATATCATACAAACATCCACGTGGACTCCTCTTAGGCAGGCTTCCGCCATTCCAGTGAATGGAGCCACCGATGGACCAGTTCTTGCTCGGGACCGGCACAGGGGTGGGTGGGGATGTCCCTGTGTTTCAGCAATATTTGCGGAAAAAATGCTGGGACTTGGGGCTACTGCATTTTATTCCAGTCCCTGGACAAGTGTCTTTGTAGGGGCACAGACTTTTCTGCCCATTTTTAGTCAGAAAGCTCATGATTTGTTCATATTTGGCTGGATTTTCATGGCAACATCTCTCACACAAAAGCCACTCCTATTCCAAAGTTCGAGTCCTTACTTCAAAGCGTGGAACTGGTACAGCTTTTCAAAGGAAGGCTTCTCAGAGTTTAAGATTAGTAAAACAATATATTTTTCCCAGCAGAAGAGTTTCAGCTGAAATTTTAAAAACAAATAAATGCATAAATCACAATTTAGCCCGAGACAGACGCCCAGCATGGACAATTTCAGCCAGAACATTTAAAGTTTGGCAAAGCTGTAAGAGACTGAAAATCGTCTCATCGTGTGAAGTGTGTGGCATACGAGGCGATATTATCAGCTGTAAGTAATCCAAGCTGCGCATATAATTCAGAGACGTAGATGTTAGGGAAGGAAAAAACAATGTTAATAGGTCAATTAGTGCTACGTCCCAGCCTAAATCGAACTATTGAACAAAAACCCCACAAAATCTAGCATCTACTTCAGCGAATGTCTGGACGCTGAAGTTCCCCCAAACGCAAGTGAATAATTTAGCTCCTGGTAAATATATTTAACTCCATGCAGCTGAATTTCCTTGAGACGGGCTATCGAGTGACTCTGGAATACAGCACCACTTGTCTTCTTGCATCCAATGAGTATGCCTCGAGCTGATGTGCTGCAACTTTCCCTATCAGACACGTGCAATAAGCCAAGGGGGCCTTTTATTTTTGGTAGTCACCTTATAGCATTAAATGACAAAGCAAATTGCAATATTTGTAAGTGATAAAATTATCCTATAACCCTTTAAAGTAGATGTCAGCTTGCTATACCCACAAGGAGTTAATCTATCCCCGGTACCTTATGGTCTTTAATAATTGGAAGCGATTGGCCAAAGTGCTGTAAACCTGGCAGAAATTTGTTGCCTTATTTTCTGCAAACCACAAGCACAGCTTATTAATTGAGAAATGAACATTAGCCGGCATTAAGCGAGCATCTGTAAACTGAAAAAGAGAAATGACCACGGTACGCGTTCAGCTGGAAACGGCAGAGCTGCAAAGCTGCAACAGGTAAAATTGGTTTTTAAGCACGAATGCAAAACCATTTTAGTCGGCTGCTGGCAAATGCCCAAGTCTAGGGCTTTTAATGAGGCTTCTGCATCAAAATAAGTGAAACCACATGGAATTTTAATTGTTCTTATTCTAAATATGAAACACACTGGAGCAGTATTCTTGAATCTAGGATGTTAGCATATATATTGGCAGATTAACATGACCGCTTTTCTGTTCTAAACGTATAGCTCTCAGAAAACTTGAGTGCCAGGTTACGTTAGGGAGCAATCAGTCTGAAAGATTTAAAAACAGTTTAACCTGGACTCTTTCAGATGTAAAGGTTTTGGTTTTTTATTAAATATACTTTTTTTTTTTTTTTTTTGGTATTGTCAAGCACGGCGAGCTGCTCAGAGTGTATAGGGAAAGAGAATCACTTGCTGTGCTTGTGGCCGTGTTTCTCTTTCTGGCGGCACAAAATAAAGTCTCTTCTCTTTACAGAAGGGTGGTTTCGCAATCTTGCGGCCACGATGTAGGGCGGAGGATCTGTGCTTCACCCATTTAATAGAAGCTATCACGAGAGTGGGAATTCACCCATGCAAATTGTTTTCTTGCTCTGACAGAGGAAAAATTAGCATAAATCTTTAATCCTGCTGGGGAGAGGAATAAATACATTATTTACTTGCACTGTCATGTTACTATATTGCTGATCGACATCGCTGTTTGTGCGTGAGTAGATATACAAAGATGGGTGCCATACCCAGAGGAACTATTTCTTTTCCCAGTCCAGCAAAGAGCTAACCATATCTAAATGAATATGCATCTGGTGTTTCCAAGTTAGAACCAAAGTCAGCCTTAACACAAGGAGGTAGCACAGAGAGAGAAGGAGGTGGAGGAAGAGGAGGGTGAAAATGCACCAGTGAGATCACATAGCAGTGAGGATGGCAAGAAGCTGAGTTTTAGAGGCGACTTTTTAAAAAGTTTCTAGACTCACTTAGAAAGAAGACTTTAGAACAGGCATTGCAGAACACTTTTTCCGACCTCCAAAAAATGTCTTTACACAGTGGAGGTTCGGAAGGCTGCGAGCAAATCGCAGGGGGTTATGGAGAGAGCAAAAGGCATTTGGGCAAAAGTGGGGTTGGAGAAGTGAGCGTGCAGGAGCTGTGCAGACACGGCCATGAGTGAGATAAGAAAGGGTTATGGTTATTTGGCCTTTGGGTAAATGGGATTGTGCTTTACAAGCAACAGTAAAAACAAACAAGTGTGGATTTACTAGGGTACGTAAGGAGGTCTGTAGCCCCGCGTTGGAAATGCCTACGTGTGGTGTGCACATTCCCAGTCATTCGACACATACATGGTCTCTTGGCAGTACCCATACAGATAATATTTGGATCTAGCCCTGAAAGGAAGATTGCCTTTTATGTGTAAAACTGTGTGGATAGTTTGTTATGAAGAAAAAAAAAATAATATCGGTTGCAAAGAAACCAAAAATGCCGATGATGTTCTACACCCTTACACTCATACCAATTCTACCTTTGATTATAAAAGTCTTGTTTAGCTTCTATCAGGGTAAGCTTGGAGCAACTCTGTTCATGTTGAGAGAATTGCAATAACAATAAATAATAAAAAAAAAAGAGTATAAGCAGTAGCAGATTGAAAATCAGTATTTTGAGCAGCTGGGGAAATTATGTTCTAACCTTATATTTCCAGATACTTATCAGACCTGTTCACAATATAAAGGATAGTGTTCCAAAATTACAGCTTTGAATCTGGGTGGTATCGCCTCTGGCTATTGTTTGCAGTTGGGAACGAAAGAAGTTGCACCAAGTAGTAGAGTGTTTGCTGTAAAGGTACAAGTTATATTACATTCCATGGGGCTGTGGTTGGAGGGGTTGATGATGGAGACAGACCCATTCACCCCTAGGTCACTGATTCAGTTCCAGATAAAGATAATAGCAATCACATTGTCATCAGAGTCAGAAATGGGCTTTTACTGCCCATTTAAAGCTCTGTACTCAATAACTTTTGAGACGGCAGATTATAATCCCCAGGTTTCAGACTGTGTGATTTGGACGCTTGGCTGGCTGTGGCCCAGGTCCTCCAGCCTGAATCCAAGCTGTGCCTGAGCTTTGCCCCACTGCTTCCTTTAGATATCATTGAAGGCGTGGGTTAAATGAGCTGGTAGAACAGGAGAGAATAGTGATCTAAATCACAAAATGTGCCACACGAGGTGGCAGGGGCTGTTGAGTATGTGGCTTATGTTAACAACCACTGTGGTGGGTGCTATAGGGGACTAAGGGCAGGAGGGTTGGAGAGACCTTCCTTCTACACAGCAGTGTCAGCAGGTCAGATCCAAAGCCTGTCTACGAGGAAAAGTATTGCTGCATCTTACATTGAGGACAGACAGATTGTTTCAGTGTTTAGCACGTCAGTTTGGCATCGAGAAGGTGCCGTATTTTCCTTTTAGGTTAATCGGATTCGGTAGATTGACACCAAGCAGTACAGTTAGCGGTAGTGGTAGAGTAGTGGAATCTCTTGGATTTACCCAAGAGATGGGTGAACCCTTGGATCTAGAGGACTGTAAAGTTGAAGAAGTGCTGGCTGGGAAGCACAAGGAGAGCTTGTTTGATTTAATTGCTTTTCCCCTTTGTTTATATCCCGCTCTTTCCAGTTCACTCCTTATAAAAATGTATATTTGTATCTATTGCATACTGGCCTCTTGCGCTGTGCTTCTTCATTAGGATTTTTCTCTTTCCCCCTGTCTCTTTTCCCACACCCTTTTTGTTTCCCACTCTTCTGGCTCTCAACGCGAGCTTTCACCATCTTTTTCTTCTGCTCCTGTCCATCTCCCACAGTCTCCTAAGCAGATCACCAAGCTACTAACGTTTGCTTTCCAGTTCTGCTCCGAAACTTTGGGTGTTTGATGTGGGATTAGAAATTAGGCAAAATGAGTTTACCCATCCCTGTTTTGCGTTAGACTCCAATTCACAGCGTTACCATCCAGACGTTCACAGTAGCCATAAACTGTGTGGTCCTTTTTTTTTTTTTTTTTCAACCAGACTGCACAGACTACATATGAAAACAACTTTTTTCAATGGCAAAACCAACGTTGGGCTTGTAATTTTCCATCGACTGCACTGAAAAATAAAATTTGCATCTTTCCTATCAGCTCAGTGGCCTTGCCCGTCCTTCGGATCCAGCAAATAATATTTTTCAGCCATAGGAAGTAGCTGAGCAGAATCTCACCTAAATATTTAAGGCCAAAAAAAAAATTTAGGCAAGAAGTGGGGCTTAGTCACCCCCGGTGTAACTCCCCTGGTGTCAGTGGTGCAACTAACTTGGTGTTGCCAACTCTTGTAGTTTTATTACAAGTTGCATGGTAATTTCTGCTTTTCTCGAAGCCCCAGCTCCCGACGGCGTGTGCGGAGGTGGGAATCTCAGCTTTCGTGTGCAACCAGACCTGATTTTCTCAAGAGGCTCTAGCAAAAACCCAGAGACACATGACCATCAAAGCTCAGAACCCAGAAGGCAAATCAAGTCCAAATCCACCTTTCTCTTTTTGGCTCTTTTTCAATCTCTTGATTTTTGAGATTTTTTTTTTTTTCCAGGCCTGACTTGTGACCTTTCAATGCTTTGGGTTGGCAATGCTGCTCCCTCCATTGGCATCAGTGGAGTTGGACCAGGGATGAGTTTGGCCCAGCGCTTGTAGAAGACAGGTGTATGACTGTTCCTTGCAATGTATTATTTGATATGATCTGCTGTTCTCTTGGGGGCCAAAAGAAGTGGGTTTTCTTAGAAAAATAAAATTCTATCATCACTTGGTACAAAAAATGGTATTTACAGAATTGTTTTCCCCCGTCTTTTGTTATAATTTTTTAGGTGCTTCAGAGCTGGGCCCATTTTCAGATCCCAGGCAGTTCACAAGCATTTCATCCCTCACTGAGAGCCGCTTCTCCAACCCACGAATGCACTATCCAGCCACCTTTACCTATACACCGCCAGTCACCTCAGGCATGTCACTGGGTATGTCCGCAACCACTCACTACCACACCTACCTACCACCACCCTACCCCGGCTCTTCCCAAAACCAAAGTGGACCTTTCCAGACCAGCAGCACTCCATATCTCTACTATGGCACTTCGTCAGGATCATACCAGTTCCCCATGGTGCCGGGAGGGGACCGCTCCCCCTCCAGGATGCTTCCTCCGTGCACCACCACGTCCAACGGCAGCACGCTGTTAAACCCTAACTTGCCCAACCAGAGTGACGGGGTGGAGGCGGATGGCAGCCACAGCAGCTCCCCAACCGTCTTGAATTCTAGTGGCAGAATGGATGAGTCCGTTTGGAGGCCGTACTGAGATTTCTTCTGTAGCCGGCCCGACCTCCGCGAGCCAAAAAAAAAAAACCAAACCAAACCAAACCAAACCAAACAAACGGTCGACTAACTACGAAGTGCCTGGTTTTTGTGTTTTTGTTTTTTTTTTTTTTAAAAAAAAAAAGAAAAAGATTTTACCGATATGTGCAACTGTGTAGATGGGATGATAATGGCCATAAATAACACAAGAGTTACCAACACATCACAGCCCGTGTTTCAGATTATGTGGATCAAAGCACATATTTTTGTTGTTTTTGTTTTTTTTTTTTTTTCTTGGAACCGTTTTACCTTGGTTTATATTTAAAAAGTACTTTTTACACACACACACAAAAAAAATCACCCCCTCCTTTTTTTTTTTTTTTTTTTTTTTGGTCTAGAGTGTTGTAATAACTAGCGAGTACTTTTGCCAATGAGGAGAGAACGGACTCCCCGGCTATCAGGAGAAACATGGTGATGCAAGGCAAAGGCTGCATTCCCTTTTCTTTTTTAATTAAAAAAAAAACCAACCAAACAACCAACAACCTAACCATGAACTCCAGATACAGTTGCAATCATACAACGTATGGGACCCTCTTCACGCCCGTAGTGCAATTCAACTGGCTTGTATTGGTGCACATAAAAAAGGAAAGCAAAGATCGAGTTGCTTCCATTTTGCCATGATGCATTCAGATGAAAATAGCTGTCCCAAAACAACCTCTGTCCGAGCCTTGCTGCAGATAACGGTTGGAACTTCTCTGTGTTCATCGCTTCTTTTTTTTTTTTTTTTTTTTGGTTTGATTTTGGGTACTTAAAGAGAACGAGTCTTCAAGTTAGGCTAGACAACCCTGGGGTTTCCTTTTTTGCTTTTGTATCCGTTCATTTTGCCTTCGATTAGCCAAAAAACCAAAAAAAAATAACAACCAAAACCTTTAAAAACAAAAAACAAAATGTTATTACTTATGCAAAATATGAAAATGGCAATATATATTACTAGAGCCAAAATGGTATACATAGTATTTGTGTTCGGCTATGTTCTTTTTTATTTTTTTTTTTAAATTATAAATGTGTAAAATTTGAGGTTGTTTGCTAACATGAATCATCGTTTAACTTTAAAAGAATATTTATAATTATTTAATGACATTTGGACCCTTTAAACGTTTCTTAATGTAATGATATATTGACTTCGGTCTCTAAAAGTGTTTTTGTTTTTTTTTTTTTACTTATTACACTTCTGCAATGGTCTAAACCTCAAACCTTTACCCAACTCTGAAAAGCAGTTCCAGTGTGAACCAGTTTACAATGTGACTTAAAAAATGACAAACCCAACCCAAATGCATCCACGTCAAATGATTTTGGATGTAGGATCTTTTTATATAACTTATGAAGGAAATATTGTGTTTAAAATATTTTTATTAGCTGTCTGGTTGCCTTCAACACAGTCTTGCCTTTTAATCAGTAGTTGTGGAGACACTGGAAAAATGGTAGGAAGGATGACATATTTTCCACCCTTCCCCTTATTTCTTCTTCTCCCAGGATTTTATTCAGAACTTCAAAATTTGAAAATATTGATATTTAAAACGTTCTGGTTTGACAGCACAATTTGAATCTCGACAGGGTTTATTTTTTCCCAGAAAAAAATCAAAACCGTTTCAAAGCCCGTATTTTACACATAACGAATCGTTAAATATCTCAGAAATGGGAGTAAGGGAGAATTGGTGAAACTTTTTTCCCCTCCCCTTGCCATTTCAGCCCGCTCGATGGAATAAAAAGGTTCAAAACTTGAGACAGAAGCTGCCTGGTAGCGCATCGCCGCCCGTTAGCATTAAATGCTAGAGCCGTGAGGATGCTGGGTTGACTTTGAAGCTGATGTGGCTGTTGCCGTGTTAGAGAGACAAGCCCAAGGGCGGCGATCCCCACCTCTGCAAACGCTGAAGATAAAAAAAGTCACCTTAAAAGCCACCCTGGGGCTCCCAGGTGTGATACGGGGAGAGCAAATTGCACCCAAACCCGCCAACTCTCCAGAGTAGGAGGCCAAATTTTGCCCAGCCCAGGGCTGCTACGGCAAATGGGGATGCGAGATGGCATCGGCTGGATGCGGTGGGAGCCGAACTGTCCTCCCCACGTCATCCCCAAGTGGGTGATGTTGAGCCTGGTTTAGCGGGATGCTCGGCGTGTCCTGATGGGGTTTGCCGGCGTTCCCTCCTTCCCCTGCCATAGCCATCGCCATCCGCAGGCACCTTGGGGGGACTGCCGGCCACCGCGCCGCTCCTTGGCTGTGTTTTGGCTACCTCCAAAGTCTCGCAATAACTCAAGGGTGGGCATAGCCATCCCGAGCCGGACAACACCCTCTCCGCTCGTTAACAGCGAAGCTGTTAAACGAGTTGACATTAGCACGGTACATCCCTCCAATTTGCGTGATGACGCACTCTTAAAAAATAATAATAATTAATTAAAGTCTTTGCCTTCTAAAGGTTGTATACCAAGTATGCTTAAAGTATAAGTAAGACACTTTTTTTTTTTTTTTTTTCTTCTAATACTTAGTTTTCCTTCAAAGATGGAAGCTGTAATTGATTCTATTTATTGTTGGTTTGTGGTAGCTTGAAGCATACCACTGTCCATTTATTTGTAACTGTAAAATACGTTTGTTAGTCTCAGCAGCACTTAAAAAGCCAGTGTCTGGTTACACATTTCAGTTTTGTTTTTTGTTTAGTAGGCAAGAGAAAAAGATGTACTGCCAGTGCAAGCTGTTTCCTATTTAATAAAAGGTACTATATTTGTACATTATTTGTTATTGCTGAGAAGGGCTTTTTAAGGTTTACTGTATGCATATTAAGTAATTTTTAGGGTGCTTTTGTGTTGAAATGTTGTTAAGAGTGGCTGCAGGCAGCAACCCAGATTTTTTTTTCTTTTTTTTTTTTTTTCTTTTTTTTTAAGACTTTGTTGTAAAATTCAAGCACTTGGTTTTTGTTTCTGGATAAATCCAGCACAGACCAGACTTTTGTTTTGCTCAGTACCGACAGGACCCTGTTTGTGTCCCCGCGGTTTTTCAGCTGGACCATTAGGGACAGACGTTGAGAACGTTTTCTCCTCCCGGTCGAGGCACGTGTGCCCGGTCCGTGCCCTCGGCTTCCCTGGCTGTGCGGGCAGGCGTCTGGCTCTGCCTGCTCGAGATAGGAAGGAAAGGATTTTCTAAGGACCTACAGATGGAGGAGCACCAGCCTCTTGACTTTCAGTAGACCTCCGTGCTCCTGAACCCTCCTGGTGCCTTTGGGAAACCTCTCCCGGTACGTCAGGCTGGGCACGGAGGGAGTCGGACAGGCTGAGGCAGAGATGCTCATCAAAGCTTTCGGAAAATGCTTTCGAGTTCACTCGGAAATGCTCTTGAATCAGGATTTCAGACCAAAAAAATACAACAACCAAACCCCAACCGGCGCTATGTAGTTAATCATATCAGATTGATTGATGTTTTGCGAGGTGCTTAGCATCGGCAGAAAGGAGTTTTCTCAAAGGTACGACAGCCCTTCCCTTCAGTGAGTGGCAATCTTTGGCACCGGTCATAGATTTAAAGATAAAAAAATGGCCTTTTTTAACTTTCCAGCTCTCTTATCCTACCAAAGATTTACTTCCAGCACAACAGGCACGAGGTCCCTTTTGCCAAACGGAGGATTAAATCCTCCTCTCCCTCCTCCTAAGAGTAACCAGATCGGGGTCAGCGGGTCGGGAGGGATGAGTAAAGCAAATTATTTACCCCACAGCATCATTTGTGTGGCGTTTATCGTTTCTCTTAGAAGACCAGCTGCTGTGTCTTTCTTAGCGTTGAACTTTTTGGTTTTGCCAGCAGTCCCCCGAGCAAAGATTTACCGGTTTCCACAAGGTACCATCTCGAAGTGGGGAAAATTTTTGCACTTTCACACTTAGCAAAGCGAAGCCCAGCCCCGCGCCGGCGGGGGCTGCAGGCGGCCAACAAGCCATGAGCAAAAGCAATAATTCAAACCTGGATCAGCCATGAGCTCAAAGAAACCCCATTCTCTGAACCCCTGAGTTTCTTGTTGTTTTTAAATAGAACGCATTTCATTTTAACATTTTCTGAGAACTTTTTTAGATGTTTGTTTACTTCCATGTTTACAGATAACTCTTAGCTTTTTTTTTTTTTTTTTAATGCAGTACTTTTAAGTATATCAGCCAAAACCATACTTTTACAGTAACTTTTGTTTTAGGTAATATGAGTGACATTCCAATTTTTTTTTTTTTTGTTGTTGTTAAATATGCTTTACCAGTCTTGAATTTCCGCTGGAACAAAATATTTGTAGCATTTTGTGTAAATACAAGCTTTAATTTTTTTATTTTTTCAAATGCTGTCACCCGAGGTTTGCTTTTCATGCACATATTGTACAAACACACTCTGCTTTGTGCCACAGACGATGATTGTGGATCAGTTTACTTCAACTTCAAAGGGACTATTTGTATTGTATGTTGCAACTGTAAATTGAATTGTTTGGCATTTTCTCATGATTGTAATATTAATTTGAAGTTTGAATTTCATTTTCAATAAAATGGCTTTTTTTTTTGTTAACGTTCTTCTATGCTTCTTTTTCTTCCGCTGTCTCCTCTTAGCACCAGGCAGGGTTAAGTAAGAACATGGATGGACAAAGTACCGGCCCTTCTGTGGTGGCCCCATCAATTTCTATAGCGTTTAAGTTTTCAATTAAATACAAAAAGCAAGTTTCCAGGCCTATGGCTGGTAAAGGACACCTTCTAAATCTGCTCTCAAATGTTCCTTCTTTTCCTGAGTCTGCAAACTATCAAACCCTGAGTGCAAACCGCTCCATTCATCTTGGTAGACCGTTAACTCTGAAACCTAACAATGACGTTAGCCGGGACATTCTGATGCTGCGGCGCTGTGGGCACAGCTTGAAGTATAGGAAAACCTGGGAGACATTTCCAGACTGGGAAGGGGGAGGGATTGGGGTTTATGGTGCTTTTCCAGGATGGGGGTTGCGCTATTCCCACCTCTTCCTGGTCAGACCTGAGGAATGCACTTACAGATAATGTTGTGATTTGCATGGCCTGTGGCAAGAATAGCTTCCAAGCAGCAAAAGATATATGGGTAGGGAGGAGACTGGGAGAGTAGGCTCTTTTTCCTCCAGCCTAGTGTCAGGGGTAGGAGGAGATGCAGCTAATGAAGGTGAGGTGAAGTTCACCCAAGGCTGTCTGCAGGAGAGGAGAGGAGAGGAGGGGTTTGCAAGCTTGTGCCTGGTTTCATAGTAAGTTCTTATCCTTTTTAGCTATTTCTTGAGTCTGCGCAAGAGAAATAGTAGCACAGAGAGGCATGAGGTTCTGATCATTTCAAGAAACCTTAAAGTCTGAAGTTTAAATGTCACTAATACTGGTTTTGTGAGCTCTTGTTGGCTTTACCATGGACCTACACATTTCTTGCGTGGTGGTTGAAGACTGTGATAATGTTTGCGGGTTTTCAAGGTTGCTTTCATTCCAGCCCATAATCCGAGTCCTGATTTTAAGGAAGCTTTATCCAAGGGTGAGGAACCAAGCAAACCAATCAATACTCTGTGGTATAATTGCTATATAAATTGGTTTTGGGGGGACTTATGCTATGAACATTAGCACTAAGACTTTCTGCTGCCTGCTGGTGCACAGGTCAGCTCAGCTAGTCAGAGCACAGAGGAATGCTCATTACATTCTTGCTTTCACGGTCACTTAATCCAGATGCTCATAAAGGGAAATAAACAATTTTTCACCATTTAATATGGTCAAGTGGTGGAACAGGGGTCTACAGAGGTGGTGCCACCTCCGTTCTTGAAGGTTCATAGGACCCAGCTGGGTAAAGCATGGAACAACCCGGTCTGACCCTGCAGCTGAGGCTGCTTGAGCAGAAGGTTGGGCTGGAGACCTCCCATGGTCCCCTCCAAATTATCCCATGGTCCTGTGAGTCTGGCTAGGAGCTATCATCTGCTACAGGTTGTTGTTTAAGCTAAAAACTGCTTGTATGGCTGTACGGGTAACACATATTCAGCTAAAACCCATCTGAATAAAGAGGTTTGTCAGGATTAAATTCTTATATAGGCAGGTTATTAAGGAGTTCCAGTGATCTCTCCATCTTTGGTCGGTTTCTGGCACATTTCTCTGGGATGTCTACAGCAGACATGGTCAGCAAAAGGATTGGAAGAGCCAAACCACTGCTGTGACGCAGTACAGCAACTCCCATCGTACATCCTGCTGGGGGGGTTGCTTTTGATTTTTTGATTCGTTTACCCTTTTGCAGCTTGAGAAGGTGACTCGTTCTCTCCTCTGAGCCAGGAACCAACCACTTGAGGCAAAATGACCACCCCTGGTCAGCGCGGAGGAGTGCCCGATACGGAGACTCGTGGAGTGGTGGGAGGAGATCGAACTCCAAGTGCTTTTAGGCGATACTATTTAAAGACGCCTTCCTACAAGGGGTGATGACGGTTGTCTTCCCCATCTTTTGGTGTCAGTAAATAACGTCTTGCTTTTGGGTTGTGAGGGCTGAACGTCAGCTTCGGATGGCTGGAGTCAGGCCTTTGCCGGTCCCACGCAGCGTGCATACGGCGGGCAGCATCTCGCGCTGCCTCCCTTTCCCTCTTGGCCTCCGTTTTCACTTTTTAATTTCCTGTGCCTGTGAGCAACACCGGAGGGGCTCGGAGCAGCCACGTGTTGGCAGCCACAGGCCTAAATCAGCCTTCTTTGTGCCTAAAACAAGCTCTTGGGGAGAGGTGGGGGAGAGAAGGAGCAGGGTCTGACTTTATGGTTCAGCACCAAGCCCTGCGCTGGCACCAAATAAAAAAATTCATCAAGCTGTTTACTGGGGGAAAGGAGGAAATAACCTCAGTATTATATATCCGAGGATTGACAGGTACCGTCTAGTTGCCTTCTGTGTGGTCAGGAGGAAATGAATCGGTATTTTGGGGTGAAATCCCTCCCCTGGGCGACCACTCGTGGATGGCCAGTGCTCTGCATCAGCCACGGCAGAGCTCTGCAGCACTCTGGGGGGGGGGGTGGCACCAGCTGATATATTTGGGGAGGAGAGGGCATGGTGCGTGGAGGGTGAGCAGCTTTGCAGCTCAGGGACTCACCGCTCGGCTGAACGCTTGCAGGGAACAGCCCAAGAGCGTTATTCGCCAGAAATAGTTGTTGGACGGGTTAAAATTATAAGCAACTCCACTAGAACCCCATAATCTCTGGAGAGGTGACGGGGGTGACTGTGACGGGTAAAATACTGGGAGCAGGTTGAGCATTTCTACTCAACATCTTGAAATAAAAGTTTTAACACGAACGTAAAGCAGAATATTAAATATTTAGCATTCAAAAGGACTGTCTTTGGCCTGCTGTAATTATAATAGTTTTCCCTGTAGATCTACTGGTGCGATGTCAGTCTGGGATGTACGGAACTCCTCCCATGAGGTCTCTGTGATACTTACGTGGCCTTGGAGGGGGGGACATCAGCATCTACTCCTCTGGGAATAGGAAGCTGTTGGCCCCAGTAACAGATAAGGCTATGAGGTACAAAGAGAAAGAACAAAGCCTGAATTTCCAGAAGCATCTGGTGATCTGATGCCGTGCAAATAAAGGAACTTGGGACCTACAATATAATTTGAAATTGAAGTTCTCCGGCCTGCCCTGCTACTTTCATGCAGATTAATTGCATATCTTACTTAGGGTAAATGCAAACGGCATTTCTAGCGTTGACTGTGTTACCTACATAACAAGTGGACTTGAATTTCCCTACAGCAGTTTGGGTGAAAGAATAAAATAAAATCCCTGTAGTTATATCGGTAAGAACTTGTAAAGACGAGACAAATTATCTTTTTTTCTGTAGCTGGGAAATTTCAGCATCGTCTGTGATGCTCCAGGCAGCTTTGGACTCCTCTTTTTGTGCCTCAGTTTCCCTAGGTATAGAAGAGGGAATTTACTATTTCCCTACTTTGTCAGGGTGTCCCATGGACTCAGTGTTTATAGAGAGCTTTGAACTGGTTTTTGTTGTTGTTGTTGTTTAGCCCTTTTTACTACAAATCCAATGTTTGGTCTCACACCATTGGATAGTGTCCTTTGAAACAGCCCATTTCTAAACCACATGTTTAGAAAAATTGACCCACTTTCCAGACTGCTGATCTGGTCAAAAAACAATGCGGAGTTAAGGCCAAGTTGTGCTGTCTCAACAGATTTACTCGGGATTTGTGGTGGGGCAGGAAGAAAAGCAGAGATCGCTGCAATCCGGGGAGGCAGCCCTTGGCCGCTCCCCCCCGGCAGCTCGCTCGGGATGAGCAGCTGGAGCTTGCGGGATGTCCCAACACTTAGAGAAAAGCAAACAACCCATGTTAAAGTTGATATGCTGCAGCGACTTGCCAATGATTAACGTTCACCACGAGGCCAAATTCAGATGGTGATTACGCCAGTAGAGATCAGCTGAAGTCCCTCTATTAATAGCCCCACGTTTTTGGACTCCGGCACTTTTCAACCGTAAATGTGGGTGTTATCAATGAAGGGTCACCAAAATGCTGGTTGGAAGGGGTCTCCGTGGGTCTCCTTTTCCAAGGTGGGCTTGATGCAGGACCACCACCACCAGATCCGCTCGGTGTGGCTGTGTCCAGTGAGTCTTGAAACTTTCCGAGCGTGGAGACAGAGCCGGGCCTTCAGCAGAGCATCCCATCCCCTCACTTCTCCTAATGTCCACCCCGAACATTCCAAAGTGAAATCGGTGACTTTTTCCCCAGCCTCTAGGTTTGGGTTTGGGTTTTTTACCTGCCTTGGAGTTTGGACGCACAGGGTACGGTAAAGATTTAATGCCTTGTTGCACATCTATAGGAGTCCAGCGCTTGGTGACCTCTCCTTTCCAATCCCTTCATTTATATTCCTCCAGGCCAGGACTTTAGAGATCTATTAAAAATAAAGTTGGAGCCTGAACACCAAGGCAGCCCCCCAGCTTGTTTACTTTTTCATTTCCGCAGCTGGAAAAAGAAGCCCTTTAGTAGCTGAAAATGATGCTGCTGCATCCAAATGCTGTGAGATGATAGCTTCTCCCAGGAAAGCACAGTTTTTATCCCTGCTCCGGGGTGTGCGAGGCTGGTTAGCAAATGTCAGGAAATAGGAAGGAAAGGCCGTGGCAAAAAGGAAAAAAAACCCAAATAATCCAGACAGATCTCGGGAAACCTGGATGCAACGGATCTTTGTCCTTTTATTGCCAGTAGTGGTGTTCGCCTAACAGAGCAGGATGTTCTCATCTTTTAATAATAGCCAGGCCAGATGCTAAAGTCTCTTCTGCAAATACTGTATAAGTGAGAAGGAGAACAGCTGATTTCTGTTAAGCTGAATACACCAGGAGAATAAGCCAAAAAAAAGTATAAGAAATCTCCAGAGGTCTTTCTTTGCAAAGCCGTTTGGCGGCGAGATCTCAAAGTCGGGACGGAAAATCCCGTCTGTGCTTCTGTCCCTTCGCTGATCGGTCGCCGCGTGTCGAGCGGCGATTCCTGTACCGCTCAGGGATTTGGAGCAGCGCTGGGGGGGATTTCCCTCTATACTTTCAAGAGCTGCAAAATCCACAGCCTTTGGCTTTTGTGGAGCTGTGGAAAGTAGCAGTTGGTGAGGAATTTTCTTGACTTGGTCCTTGCCATAAAAAATGGTTACACGCTGAGTTGGGGCCAGTGATTTAAAATGGCATCTTTGTTCCATCTTTATTTGTACTTTCTGTTCCTCCCTGTTTTCTTTCCTTAGTCTATTTTATTTGTCTGGAAGAGATTAATTCAAACTACTAGATAGACCTGGGATTGTTTTATAAGGCACTGTATCGGACATTAAGATGCCTCTTACTCTCCTCACATTATCCCTTCAATCAACTTTTCCTTATGTTCAGCGCAGAAACTGCAATTCCCTCTGGGCAGGGATCTTTGAAATCACAGTAAAATCGCTCATGTTTGTAATGTGCTTATAGGTACTGGATGGAAAGTGTTAGAGAAAAGCAGGGTACACGGTGACGTGGTATTTTGTATTTCTGTAATGGGGCAATGTCCAAGAGAAAAAAGAACTGACTGTGTATCAGGTTCACACATTTTTCTCATATGCTGAATGGCAGTCCTCGAAAACAGTTCCTAGAAACCAGAAAAAAACCCATTGTGAAACAACGGGGAGAACTCATGCAATGTTTAGGGTTGCCGACTAATGGCTCCAGATAAAGATGTTTACGGAGAGCTTGTGCAACCCTTTTCCTCGCCAGCGAGGGAAGGTTTTGTACGTGCCATTTCAAACCTCCCTGTCTCTGCTTGACCAAGAGGATCCCCCCAATTGCTATTTTCATAAGTTTCCAATTAGGAACTCAATTTGGTTGCTTCATTTAACAGGGCACAATTTTTTATTTTTTTTTTATCTGTGCACTGCATTTATTTATAAAAGATACTTTTGGGGGGATACTCACGTTAAGCCTGGCATTTTGTGGGCTTTTGCTCTGGAGCAGCTCACCAGCTCCTTCATGACACAAAACACCAACAGGCAAAGTGCTGATGACCTGCAGTGTTACTTGATTATTGTCTCTTGGATTTACCGATCCAGGCGTGTGTGGCACAGAGGGACAGACCTTGTGCCTGCTGTGTGTTGGCAGCATCAGTGGTGAAGGATGGAACGAGGATGCTCCACTCGTGGCTGAGGACGTGTGCCCTCTGCCAGGGCAATAGGCTGCTCAGACACACCTGGCTGTATCAGACCTCACCATCTGGGGAAAAGAAAAAACAGAGAAAGATAATTTAGGTCATCTGCAGCGTGACAACCTAGAGACAGGAAAACACAAACCACTGGTACTTGAGCAGACCATGGTTCAGAGGAGCTGGCACCTCCCTGAGTCTGTTAAAGTCCAGTCGGTGGGGGCTCACACCCATCCCAGTGGGGCTGAGGAGTGAAACCCTGATGAAGATGGGTAAATGAATGCATACCATAAACAAAAGTCCTCCCGGAGGCAAATATCCATGCTCAGAGCTGTCCTCTGGAAGTAGTAGGGTACTGAAGACACCCCCTGTTCCAGCTACCCCAGAAGGTTGTGGACATCTAGGGTCAGTGTTCAGACCTTGCATTTGCCTCTTCCTTTCTGTCGAAAAGCAAAGCTAAAATGAGACCCAGTTTGCGCTTTGGGGAAGTGTAGACTTACTGAAGTCGCTGCCAGATTTGATGTCACTATTGGCCCTTTGGCATTTGAGTTACTGCTGTGTTTAAGTATTTTAACATGTGAGAGCTGATACGAGCTGCATGAAGGGATCCATCCCTTCCCTAGATGTGTAGTCCAAGCCCATCACTGGTCCATTCAGGGCTTCTCCCATCCCATTATGTCCTTTCGGCCCCACACTGGTGTTGCAGACCGAAATGAGGGGATATTCTAGCAGCTTGGCTGCTGCCCTCAAGACCCATGAAAATGTGCACCCAACAGAAAAGGATAATACTGAATTTGCAAAGGTCTCCTGCTAGAGATGAGGATGACCACAGACCTCAGACCTTGCGAATGAAATGTCAAAGTCATTTCTTTAGTGCTTCTTTGCCCACAACAACGGCAAATAAAAAATTGAACCTCAAAGACGGAAGACGTGAAGCTCAGAAACACACCCACACCCACACGCGATACGAGAAGGGGGGAAATCAAATTTTCGGCTGCATCCCCAAATGAGAAGCAGTTCACTTCTGAAAATGTTTTCTTAAGCTCACTCTCTTCTCAGGTGCCCAGAAGCGATGGGTACTTAAAAAAAGTTGTGTAATGCTTTAGATAGGTATTGGTGACAATATATAATAAGAATATGAATTGGCCTCTCTATTTACCACCTTGTTAAGTCAAGGATGGCTTTTGAAATCTCAGAGATGGGCAAAAATGTATATGGAGCTGATCTTACTATGAATCCTGCTGTTCCTGGCTTATTAGGGAAAAGTGATTGTTATTTAGTTACTTTCAGCTTAAAATACAGTTATTGTTTTTCTTCCAAGGGTTTTTGGCTGCCTTACAGCTGTTGTTAGGAAATCAGTATTTCTTAGTAGAGTATGTACCCATTTATTAATTTTTGTGACAAGGCAAATTTCAAAGAATTGAAAGGCTCTGACGCCATTTTTCTGGAAAAGACCAGTACCTTGCCAGTAAGCACATTTTTCCTTAATGGGCCAATCCCAATTCCAATTAAAAAGAAAACAGGGATTGGATTTGGGGGAATATTTTTTTCTGCCACAGATGCTATAGTTTTTGACTCCACTTTGCCCTCTTTGGGTTCACAATAAAGGCTTAAAACCTTATTAGTGAGACACACAGAGGAATGACTTGCTTTAGGTAATAAATGGTAGAATCAAATCCTGCTGGTTTTCCTTTTGTAGCCAGTAAAAGCCATTTGAATGGTTTCTGCAAAGAAAAGAGTGAGAAACGGAGCCTTGAATGCTGTGGCCTCCTGGCTCGTGACTCCTCACCTGCCAGAAGACCCCTCACAGCTCCCATGGAGCTCAGGGCTGGGGGCAACAACCTTCTTCCTAAAGCTGGAATGTAATCCCTAAATTGCCCTAAAAAAGTTTCACAGACTATATGGGTAGTGTTGACCGTTAATTTAAAAACTGAAGCTAGATGCCAGAATGGATATCCTCCACCGTGCAGATGACCGAGAGAGAAGAATTTGGCCCAAGATGTGCTTAAAGGTGATCTCCTTAACTCAAGTGCTAATTCACTGAGATTTAAGGATTAGAGCAAATAGTTTATACATTTTATTCCCCCATATATGTATTTATGAAGTATTGTGGTACTTATGTAATATTCAAATATTTAAAAATGGAACATAAGAAAACTCCAGCTTCCTCGCTGGGCGAAGCACCCTAAAACGCACCTTTGGGATTCCTTTCTGTGCGCGTGAGTGGATCAGCGCCTTGTACCTGGCTGTGTTTGTGGATCTGTGTGTGTGAGCCAGGGCAAACCGGCCCTCCCTCCCAAGGAAAACATGGTGAGAGAGCGCTGAGGAAGAGGTGGGATTTGCCTCTGGTTTTGCATGGGAAAACCTGTTCTTTTTGCAGAAAGGATTTCTAGGGATTTCCTAGGAAAATGAAGAAATTTGGCCTGTAGGTACACAGATTCGAAGGTCATCTGGGTAATTAAGTAGTGGCGGTGCTGACAGTTGTTAATGTTATACTCTTCATTGCCGCAGTGCGTTGGGATCCTTCTGTGTGCAGAACCCCAGGTAGACCATGCACCCTGAGCCCAAAATTCTATGTGTGATTGGACCGGAGGTTTCCAGGTAGTTTTGAAGACTTCAGAAGATAGGAGCAACACTTCTCCTTTGGCCAGTGGTTTGGTCATTCGAGCTGTAACGTATCCCACTGCCCCTTGGTAAACTCCAGTGTCTGATATTGCTGGTGTTGGAGATAAATTCACTGAATTTATGAGCGAGACAAAGCAATGTCTTTGGTAGACCAACCGACACAGCCAGAGAAAATGACAAGTTCTTGGATGAGTCATTTTTAGGACTCTAAATAAAAAAAAAGAAAGTGGAGAAACTGGTAAAAATTGCTCTAAGTTTACTGTAATTTCATAAATTATCTGAGACATAAATGTAGAACAGAGAGTGATCTTGCAGTGGGAGACACGAGGGAAAAGATTAAGTGCCATAAAAGCAGTATTTCTTTTGTATCCATAATGGTTAATATCTAGTGCAATTACGAATTTCAGTTCTCAGATTCATCTTGTATTGGTCTTCCTTCTTACAGGACTTAGAGGTCTTATATAGTTTGTCTTTTTTTTTTTTTTCGTCCTTGTAGCCTTTAGCAGTTGCTTTTGGGAGCTCACAGTTTAACTGTTGGTCTAATCAAAAAGCCCTCCATCCCCCAGCCTGTTTGTTTCTCTTTCGACAAGTTTACATCCTTAAACCCCAGCAGCTTCAGGTTTAAGTCTGTGATCTTGCTCGTTTCTCAGGACGAAGCCTGGGCACTGACTCCCGTAATAGCAAGAATAAGGCAAACTGGGTGGTCAGTGGGTTGCTTGGAGAGGTGGCACATCTTTCACAAGAGACCTTTTCCATCCCTGGGAGATCAGTTGGGGATAACTGGTGCATTGACCGTTATTGACAAGTTTTTGCATGCTTCCTAGACTGGAAGAAATGGTATATAGTCTTTTGCTCAAAGCAGAAAAGCAGAGCAACCAGGAAAAATGAAGTATCCCAGGCTTGGAATCACGCTAATGGGTGTGATAAGTTGTTGTGCAGATGCCTCCCCTTTGCAGCCAGCCCCTCCCAGGCCCACCTGAACAAAGTTTACCACTCTCTGGGTTGGGCTAAGCCATGAGAAAGCTGGGAAATGTTGTTTTCTGCACTCGATGCAAAGGAAACAACCCCTGTTTTCTTGACACTTTGACCCCCTGTTTTCTTATCAGCCATCACAGTGGTGTCACAAAGATGCTGAAGATAGGAGACGAAAAGGGCTGAACCACATGAATCTAGTTTCACTATTTGCGTTTTATTTGCCCTGACTTCATCTGGACTGTCGCATCCTGACTGCCTTGTTTGACTCGTGTAGAAGCAGCTTCTATGATTAGCTGCTGCTGTTCCATGAGTAAGGGAGCTCTAGGAACATGAAGACAAGGTAGAAAAAGTGAGTGATTTTGTAAGGAAATATGTCCTCCTTTCAGTTTAAGGGTTTCGCTTAGACTCTTTTGGGGTTTTAACTTAAATTTTCAGCCCTGTTCAGAAAGAGACAGAACTACTGAGGTTGTACTGTGTGTGGACACAAGGACAATATCTGTCTGTCCCTCTGCTTGTAGCTTTTCAATCCCATGGCCAGTCCCAGTTCAGTGAAACTCAGCAACTTCAGAAGTCCTGAACTCAAACCAATTTCATGATGTCGTCTCACCAGATAGCGGACACGTTTCTGTCCAACCATAGTTCTGGATGCAACCTTTATCGTGCAGCAAAGAAAACAACCGAGATGTGCTGTACTACAGAAGGCCAAGCTCCTGTGCCCTTCAACAAGGTTGGATTGCTCTTCATGCAACCACTTGCCTTAAAATTTGTGGGAGTATTTTTATTCTTTTTGGATTTTTACAGACCCTAAATTTTAAATTTAGATTTAATATCTACAATATAGCAAAGACTGAGTCTGTAGTAGGCAATAGAAGTGCTCCATAATGCCCTTTTCCTCTCCGATCGTCAAAATATTTGTAGCTTGGGGTGCACTTTTGCCATATACCAACTCTTTTGCAGGGACAAAATTGGACTTTGAACCGTTTCCCTCTGCTTCTGGATGTCCTTCAAAGGAAATACAGGCTGGACAGTCCCGCTGCCCCCAAACAGGACAAGTGCAGACCAGCATTGCCCAGCCCTGGTTTATAGGCTCAGCTGTAGATGTGCCATGTTTCCTTTTCTAAATACTGCAAGAAATTCTCTTGCATAGAAAAACAAGAGCTCGTGAAAAGGCTTTGGGGGTCACTGAAATAATGCAACTCAAATGGTGACTGTCGGCAAACGTGAGATAAAACACATTTGCTGAAAGCCCAATAAAAGAGGTTTCAAGTAATGCATTTGGTCTCACCCTTGCGGCTCAGCGTGCATGGCCCATCAGCGCGGTGAAGCTGATGTAGTGTCACTCATTGAGCTGCAGTGACACCATCGTGTGCCTGAGCCCTCTGATTCTGCAGAGCAAAGGATAAAATGTTTATCAGATTTGACCTAGATTTGGCCTTGAGTTTTAAAGGCAGGCTCATTGCTCTATGAATAAACTCAGGATGTTGAATATAAACATCTAAAAAATAGGAGACGATGACTCTTCTCACTCAACCCCTAGAAACCAGTAAAGGAGAGAATTAAGATTTTAAAAGAGAAGTCCCAGCAGTGTGGAAGCAAGATGGGAAGATGCTCCATTTAAAACAATTTGAGTCCAACTTTCCAAATCCTTGGGAACACGATACTTCCGGAGCAGTGACAACCACATTGAGCATCCATGCACATCCTACCCTTCTCCTGGGGTTATTCCTCAGATCTTCTGCAGGCTTGAGCTAGAGCTGGAGTCACACACCAGACTCAGCTCTCGATAAGAGGCAGTCACTGTAGAAACCAGAGACTTCAGCCTCTTCCAGGAACCCCGGGTGGGGTGTTTTCAGAGAAAAGGTCGACCTCTCTCTTTCCGTCCACAAAAAAGGACTAACCGTTAAAGTAGGCTTGGCTATTTTCTGAAGGTTTTTGCTGTAGCCCAAACTTATAGATAGGAAAATAATACACAGTGAGAGTAGATCTTTCTTCCTGGTGCTGCTAGTTGTTTGCAGAAGGCTTTTTTTTCCCTTATCAGGATTGCCTATCTGGGTGCTACATGTTTGCACACTTTGGGCTTTTTTTGGCCTGTCCTTTGCACTCCTGACATTTACCTGGACCCCTACCCTGGCAGACTGGCCTCCTAGTTCATTTGCCTTAGCAAAACTGATCTTGTGGAAATCTGCTTTTTCCCTTCTGGCTGAGGAAACAGGAGCATTCACACCTCTTGACGGTGGGCGGTGGTGTTGAAAGGAAAGAGAGATTTATGAAGCCTGGGAGAAAATATAGTGTAAAGACAGCAGGTGTACCAATGGTGATGTTCCCTTGGGAGGAGGCAGGAGTACATTTCCATCTCGGTTTTGCCACGTGTGAATCTTTCCAGGACCTGTATTGCTGCCGAATTAATGCTTACACATAGCAGCAATTCCTCCAAATCCCAGCCCAAGGTGGAGATGAGCTGTTTGGGAAGAACTGCTGCAAATGGACCAGTGCTGGAGCCCAAAGAGGTAGGACAGGGATTGTTGTGCCTAAATCAGAACAGACTCCCACATCTGGGATAGTTACCCTACGTTTGCTCCTTTCGTAGTTGGTAAAGTGTCACTTTGGTCTGCAATGGTTTATTTACCCACTTTAGGATGAGATAAATTATGCTCTAGAAGCATATTTCTCATCCCCTGACTGCAAAGGAGCCCAGAGGCATCTGCCCTGAGGTCTGGGTCATGAGGAGGTGCAAAAAGCTGTGGTCCTGGAGCCAATCTACCAGTAGATTTCATACACCTCGTGGCCAGGTGTTAAGGTCCAAGTTATTTTTTCAATCCTTTAAATTGATGATTGTCCAAAAAAATAGTGAGTGCACCAAATTTTTTAACAGGAAAGTATTTTTTGTAAAAAAAATATCAGCTCTAGGCACTGCCCCGGGAGATATTATTAATAGTGAGACCCTTTGAATTTGTCTCTGTGAGCAACAAGACCCGAGACCTGACCCATTAGCTGCTGGGCTTTGGGTTGAGTTTTCCAGTTTTCCTCTCAGTGGAATCAAATGCTCCAGGAATCAAAGGAGAAAGAGGGAGAAAGGCTGTTTCTCCTGCCTTTGGAATGGGTGGTAATCTTTATTTCTCCAGTACATAAATCAGATGCAAATTCACTAATGTTAAGTAACTGCACAAATGGTGACTGAGGTGGAGAGACAATCCGACCTCAAAAAAGCTTCAAGGCTCCTTCAGACAAACAGCCGTAGGCTTGGATGCTTTCCCAAAGTGTAGCTAAACATTTTTCATTTGCAAAAAAAAAACCAAGTTGGAAACCTCCCAGGAGGCTTTTCCTAAGAGGTGTCTGAACCTTCCTGCTCTGATGGGGCTAAAACCGCTCTGGGACAACCTTTGGTCATGTTGGGGCAATTGGAAAGGACCCTATGGCAGGTGGCAGCAGGGTATTGAACTGGGACAAAACCAGTCTGAGGATGGGTCTTCTGCATTTCAGCCACATCATGCCACGTCCTGAGCAGAGCAAGGTAACCTGAAAAATAGCATGAGAAAGATTTGTGTGCTGGCAGCAGCAGGAGTCGTGGCTTGGGTGTGGGTGGCACCCAAACAAGGGCTCTGGCCAGGCTGCGTGTTTCCATGAGCAGCAGGAGGAGAGACATCAATCAGCTCTGCAAAGAGTCTTGCTGGGTGTGGAGTAAGGACAACTTAGAGGCACTGCTATCCCCAGCTACATCATGTAGCATCCCCTTGATGCCAAGCAGGTATTTTGGATTATCTGGCTGTGCTGCACACCTGGGTCGCAACTATCAAAGGCACATGTGGAGTTTTTTCTCCATCTGTGCTCAGAAATGAGCTGAGGCAGTGCTGGCAGAGATACTGGAAGGGGAAAGTCTGATTTTGGTGAACCAAAGATCTCTCACAGTTGGTGCTGCATCCAGGCTGCCCTTGCATTAGCTCCTACATCCAAACGCCACAGCCACTGATCCCCAGGCAGCTCCCAGCAAAGATTGGATTTTACTTGCACAACTTTTTGGATGGTGTTGTCCTGATTTCTCTCTGGGCTAAGAACTCAGTAGTGGATGCCAAAGCTCTGGCTTTCCTCTCCCATCACACACTGAGCATTCGTCCCCTCTGTGGAAGCATGTTGGCCCCTGAGGAGCAGGTTGCTCCAAACCCTTCACTACGAGGTGCTGGAGCTTCACCAGGCATCCCTTTACCAAATAAAACCATCACTAAAGTGACCTACGCATTTGGTCCCTATTGTGATCACAGAAATCAGGTGGCAGGGAGGAGAAGGATGTCCCCAAGATGTGCTTGCCTACAGCTATGGTAGGCTGGTAGGCTTGATCCCTGGAGCTACATGAATCAAACAGTGCCTTGACTCAAGCTCTGGTTCTGAAGACACTTGTTTTTTGTGTTGTTTTGTTTTTTGTTTTTTTTTTCTATCAGATCCATGACACTAGATACCCTTAGTCCCTAGACGAGAACAGCCGCATCCAAAATGCATATTCAGACTGGTCCTTGGCTTTGTTAGCATGTCTGGAAATGGCTTGGGAGAGTGCTATTTGACTGTGCCCATACTAAAAATTTTGCAGTAGGGATGTGTTCTTGTGCCCATTCCTGCATGCCAGGACTGTTTAATTTACTATATATAGTTATAGCATATGTGTACTTGAATTTATTCTCTCTCCAGCCTGGTTCTGTGTAGAGGTTTCATGTAGCATACACTATAAAAAGTTTCTTTTTCAGATTTTCATCTTGACATGAAAGTGCATTACAACATTTGCCATCAATAAAACACAATTCCTTCCATGTGAAAAGCATTACAGCCACAGTATGGTTATTGAGTGATGATACCTGGATGACGGAAATACACGAACAGGAAAGTGTACACAGGGAAACTTCAGAAATGATGCCAAGTTTTTTGAAAAAACAACGTCTGATAGCAATGCAGATGGGTTGGGAGAATTTAGTTTGTTTGTACTCAAAAAAAGAAAAAAAAGAAAGAAAAAAAAGAAAGGGAAGAGAAGAGGCTGAGCTGAAAGAGAAATGTAAAGCGTCACAAATGAGTAACTGAGGAGGCTGGCGACCCAGTGAAGACATGTGTGAAGAACAGATTTCTTGCCTCTTGCTCTGTGGTTCAATCTTGGGCCAAGCCAGTCATGACCAAGCATCAGGGTTTTCAGGAGCTACTTCTGCTCTCAGCCTGTTGCTCATGCCCAGCTCAGCATCCAGTGCTGGGATGGCAGGGACTGAAGGTACCATTGACATTATCATTGTCTTTAATTCCTAGAGATAGGTCCTCCAGGTCAGGCTTGAGGACACTGGGGACTCTAAATGGAAGATTGTCCTCTCTTATACAGTCTACACCTAAACTAAGCAGCTGATTCCAAACCTGCTGAAACAGAGGGAAAAACTCCCATGACTTTGTAAAGAGCTTTGGATCAAGCCCTTCAGAAAAAGTGCTAAGCCAGGATCCTTCTACTGGCCCTAAATTTGGTTTTTATGAAAATGTTCCCATTAGCACCAAAAGAAATGCTAGCTGTGTTTTGACTTTAGCAAAAGTTTAGCTTAGAGAAAAAAAACATGCTAATTAACTTGTTAATTGAACCCGTTAAATATACATCTCCAAATCTTCCTGAAAATAACGTAAATCACCAGCACTGGGTTCCCAAGATGCAAGGCAAGTTGCTCGACTTTGGAATGCGTAAACATTTAGTGGAAGAAATTGCGACTTCAGAGAAAGTACAAACAAAGCAGCCTGTTTGTTTGTGCGGCTGCTTTCTCGCAGGAGAACAACCGAGAAGCATGGAAAGCCTCGAGTGTCCTCCATGGTTCGTGTTTGTAGCTGGGATCCAAAAGGGGACAGAACAAAGACTTTCCTATTTATAGCCGAGCGGCCGAAAGCAAAAGCGCTCGAGTGATGAAAAGGCACAGTCTGCCATTGTCGAGGCTTCTGAAAAGAGCACAAACCAGGGTTTATCAAAGAGCACTTACAAAAAAGGATTTTTGCTGGGTGGAAAATAAATGATGTTTTTCCATTGAATCCACCATCCCACATAATAATTTTTTTCTGGATTGGTCACACTTCATCAGAGCAGTGATTACAGACGGGGGAGAGGTGGGAGGAGAAACACGTGTCTACGTATGTGTGGAGGAAGCACTCAGCAAAACCCACAGTCTTATTATTTCCATTTTGCAAGAAATGCCAATACCACGTGTCAGAGTCAAACTGTTATATGACATCACCGAAAGGGTAGATTTTGATTTAAGGAACAAGATAAGCTCCGCTGTTTGTGCTAACAGCTGCTTTTAATGTTTGTTTTTTAAAAAATGAAACTATATACAATCAATAAATAGGCTATTTCATCTACTAGACCGGGTCTTATTCGACATCTTGCCACAGTATCAAATGACTTCATCTCTCTGCTGTGTTATATTTACACTACTACCGAGGCATTAGGAAATCAGTTACCCAAATATGTTACAAAGAAAAGAGCAGTTGTGGTGTGACATAAAATCCTTTTTTTTTTTTCCCATCTGAAACAGATTTTTTTGCAAAAGAAATTCTTTTGTTTCAGGAAAGTGTCTTTTTTCATCAAAGCCTTTTTGTCAGGGGGGAAAAAAATAATTAAAGTTTATCTGAATCACAGTTTTTGATAGGAAGCCATTTCATGGGATTTTTTTCCAGTTCTAGCTTTGCTTCTTCCTTGGTGCTTCCTGGTACTATGACTAAACTGCTCACCAACCCTGCTCCATCCCAGAAATCAAGTCATAATGCTTCAAAAACCAATATTTACACCAAACTAACTGGAACAAGTAAAGCCTGACCAGTACTTAGCTTGTAGCAACTCAATTCCTATGTACCAGCGTTACAGCCTGCTGTGGGAATGCATCTGCTCCACCTCACCACCACCTCCTCCTCCTTAATGCAACATCCATGTTAACTGGCCTGCGCTGGTTTCTGACCTTATGTGAGGGTTGTCTTGGGCATGTTACTGGGGTGTGATACTGGTAGTGCTGGAGAAGCCAGAACGACCATTGGTGAGGCTGAATTTAGGAGGCAAGCTGGGGCTGGGTTGTAAGGAGGGGCCATGTCCAGGGTGGGAGCAGAGAGGCAGAAAAAGGGGTCAGCAAGCAATGGGTCTTGGGCAGGAAAGAGCTGAAAAGCTTGAGATGTCCTACTCATCGATGACCTACCTCAACAGAGCTAGGCCCACCTAAACCATTTGTGAATTTGACTTTCCAACTGGATCATGAGACCTGCCACAGTCCCTGAAAATGAGAACACGTTGCCATTGCCAACTTAAGGAGAAAAGTCAAGGATGGGATTGGATGGGATCTTTTGGAAAATCCCAGCCAGACGTCTCTAGGTGGACAAATTGAGCTGAGATTGTCGCAAAGGGTTGCTTACATTTGCGCGTTTCAATATAAAAGAAATCACAGAATCATAGAATCATAGAATACTAGATTGGAAGGGACCTCAAGGATCCTCTGGTCCAACCTTCCTTGGCAAAAGCACAGTCTAGACAAGATGGCCCAGCACCCTGTCCAGCTGAATCTTAAAAGTGTCCAACGATGGGGAAGAAAGACAGGTAGACACTTTTCAGGGACAGAGGGAGGAGCTGTATAAATATATCTATAAATTCATGTGAAAGAGGCAGGCCCACACTGGGGCGTGACACCTACACAGTGGCCGATGCCGCCTCCACTCGCACAGCTTCTGAGGCTCTCTTGCAAAAGCTGGGTTCCAGAGGGAATAAGATTGTGTGCGAGGCTCGGATGGAGTCAAGGTGAGATATAAAGGAGACTGCAGACTTAAAGGGCATGACTGTCTGGATATGACTTCTCTCAGCCCAACCATACGACAAAGCAAGAAGTAACTCTGAGAAAGCAAAGGCAATGGGCAGGGACACTGCAGGGACAGATGGTACCAAGTAAGGGTGTTGATAAGGTGAAAAACCCTTTAGCACAGGGCATGTTAGAGGAACTCAATGCATCTACATGTAACAAGTGAACCAATTTAAGAGGCAATTAAGAGAAAACCGAATTCAAGCTCTTAACCCAATTCACCCTTCCTGCAATTCCATAAAAATTGGGGGAAACCAGGTTAAAATTTACCTTGTCCTTTCCCAAGCCACTTGTACATCTGGATATTGTGGGCACGATGTGGCTGGGGCGGGTGGGAAGGATTTGGCTTGCTCTGGGTCTGGGCTATGAGCTGGCTCGGTGCTGAGGCTCAGACGGGCACGGTTAAGCTCTTTGCCACTGCCAAGGGCCACAGTGGCAGGGATTTCCAAAAAGACTTGCTAATTCCCTCAAAGCAGACCTCAATTCTTCTGGTTTTACACCCACTTGCTCCGCAGGTGGAGCAAGGGTGAACCTGGGCACAGGAGCAGGAGGCTCTCAGAGCCTCCAATGAAAGTCAAGCTTGTTTTTCTTAGATTAGGGAAGGAGGTGGGGAGAAGGGAAAAGAGGTGCTCCCTCTGAGAGAGAAGGCAGAGATTACATGAAATAATTGATGCCATATGAGCACAAAGTCGCATTTTCTTGCAAATCTCCACAGCACAGAGCCATGATGGGCAGCGAAAAGATGACAATAAAGATGTTTATCCGAAGAAAAGGCATTTCAGTGGTGAAAGCCAGTCTGAAAGGGGACATTTATACTAATAAATTAAACAGTTCAGTGGACACACTGATTGTCTGTTATTAGCCCGGACTTGCCCTGACAGAATCATTAGGAGAGGCCTGGGCAAGCTTTTGGCCTGGGCTCTCCCATACAATGCCTGGCACGGCTCAGGAGCCAGCACAGGCCAGGGACCGTTCCCAGCGGGCAGTTTGGATATGACCACCCTGATCTGGAGGCTGAGTTGAATACTGTGGACATGGCCAAGCCATGCCTGTTGGCCTTCTCTCCAAAGACTAGGCCCTGGTCCTCTTTTTTTTTTTTTTTTTTTCCCTTCGTTTTGATGTGGTTAAGCATATTCATTTTGTTATCTTTCCAAAGCATTTAGCTGCACCCTATCATCAGTGTGTCTGCGTGCTTCCCAGTCCGGGATGTATTTATCTTTGCAACCCATCTGGTAGGTAGGAGAGAGCTATTAACCTTATTGAGGCGAGGGGGACGGAGGCGGAGGGAAGTCTGTCTGCACACCAACGCGCAGCGGCACGGTCGGATGAAACTGGCTCCGGGCAAGTTAACGAGGTTAAACATCGTAAAGACGTAGCGTGGACCTTGAAAGTGTAGTTTCTTGAATCAGCTTGTAGCTTCCCAGGGTGGAAGCCATGGCGTCACGTCTTCACTGTGGTTTTGACCCGTGCTAAGCAGTGGGGATGCTCCTACCCTTGCTACGACCACACTGGTGCTCGGCTGGGAGTGTGGGCACACAAACAAGTTGCTGCAGGGCAAACGAGGGCATGAGCTTTCTCCTCCATCACTGTACCTGTGCGTGCTTGTTACCCCAAGGTACCCACAACAAGTGTCAGGTACTGGCTACCCATCCCCTCTGCTACAGGAGAGCAACCTGCTCCCAGGGCATCGGGGGGCAAAGAAACGCACTTGCGATGGCAGAGATGACTTGGTTGGAGGTCCCACCATAGCTCACCCTGTGGGAACTTGTTTTTACGCCTGTACAAAGCGATTTGCCCCCAGATCACCCCAGAAGTCTGTGTCAGAGGCAAGGGTGGAACTGGTCTCTACTGAACTGTCTGCCTTAACCACCGAGCTGCCCTTTCATGCTCATCAGTTATTAACGAGCGTATTTCTTAAGCACCATCAGTGTGTTCATAGCTATTAAAAATATGAAGGGGTTATAAGCTTTGACCTGCCCTCTGTTCCGCCCGTGTCAGATAGCCACTGAAATGAAGAGGTGTTTATTTGCCTGGAAGTGTGGAGTCCTATGTCAGCTCCCGGCGTAGGAAGCAATTTTGCTGGGGGTCTGATCCTTCCACGGGGGAAAGGGTTTTTGTTCCTGTTTTACTCCGAGCATGGTGCCTGCACTCTCGGCATACCTGGAAAATTATCCCGCTTCGCAGCCAGCGCCGGTTCCTGGCCACCCCTGCTACATGCTAGGCTAAATTGGGAAACTAAACTCCTTTTTTTTTTTTTTTTCCTGGTGTACGGCTAGCCTCCCCACCTTGCCACTCATGAATGCCTTGCTGAGTTAGCTGTGATTTGGAAAATTAATTGACTCGGAGCCTACTGCTGAAGCAGCCTCAAAGGCAGAACACCCAAGACGTGGCGGTAGCAAGGTCAGAGGAGGTGGGAAATTTTGCGAGAGAGGTAGCAAGCAATAAGCAGAGCAGAATATGGGCACCGGCGGGGAAATGTAAAAGGAAACCATTCAGATCAGACACAGCCGTGGGAGACAAGGCAAAGGGACCTTGGGAGGCTTTGGTATTTACTGGGGGAGCTGGCAGTGCCTGCGGCGGGGAATGCCCCCAGCTCTCCGTGGGAGGTGGGGGGTCTCCAGAGACCCCTTGCCTCTAGCCAGGATGCGCAAAGATCACCCTAAGGACCACCTCCTGTGAGTGCAGAGAGCAGCGTCTTTGCTGTGTACAGAAATCTTAAATTATGCAGTTTATCTCAGGCACACCATCTGCTTGGGAGTCAGCCCCTCGAGAGAAAAAAGGAACAAGGGCCGGGTACAGCTCCATCAGGGCTTTTCTCCTATGACTTCAATACTTTTGCTCTCATTTTATGAATCTTAAAAAATGTTGAATCATAGAAAAAAAGAGCTCTTGGAGCACGCCTGTTGTCCGTGTCACAGAGAGTATGCCAAAACTTCTGCCTGCCCTAATACACCAAGGTTCATCTCTTCAGAAGTAGCTGGGGAGTGAAATCCTGTGGGAATCCTTTAGTTACTGAAACGCCTTTCTGCAGCCACACTTCAGGGCCCATTTGCGTGTAACCCTGAGCAGGTCCTGCAAATGGGACGGTTCAGACACACGGTGGAGTGCTGGAAGCGTAAGCCCTTCCCATTCACGGCAGGGCGAGGGATGGGGATGATCTGCGAGGGTGCTTTCATCCGCCTCGGCTCGTGAGGCAGGGAGACACAGCCTAAACCCCGGCAAACGCCTGCTCGGCTAAATCACATAAATTCCCATTCGAGGTGGCCCAAGGGCAAGTGCACAGACAGTTACGGAGGCTCAGCTGATAGAGAGGAGATTTGTTAAGCTGCTGTCACTCCTCTGCGTGTTTGAACTTTCCCCACCTGCACGAAGAGGAGGATGCTGGTGTTTCCGAGCAGCACGGTGCAAAGGAAAGGCATTTCTAGGGGCTCAGTAGCTGATGTTTCTGAACTCCGGCAATCGGCTTGGGTAGCCCATGCTGCAGGCACGGAGGGAAGTTGAGAAGCACACGATATGCAAAAAATGGTCTTATCCTCAATTTCTTTGGGAGCAGGAGCTGGAGTTGCTATCTCAGGAGCTGCAAAATAAGATGGTGTAGGGTAATGTTGAGGCTGGGGAAGGGATACGTGCCCAGGGGGAAAAAAAAATTCCAGTAGATCTGATTTAATTACAATTTTGTATGGCTTTGTCACCGAGCAAGTGTCAACCAGCTTGTCCTCAAAACACCTTGCCATGGTGGATGACACAACTCTCCCTCCAGGGCAGGAAAACCGAACCAACCCGCTTTGGGTAACGCTGGGAATATGCAGCAAAGATGGGAACAGACCTCTGCTCTCCCCAGGTCAGAGGGGCTGAGCCAGAAGGTGGTCTGGGATGGGAGCAATGGGGAAAAGCAGCATTTCCACTCCCTCATCGCTTTATCTGGGTCAAGTCTTCTCAGGTATGGGGGAAAGCGAGGCACGGGATGTGTGACACTGCCTCGGCTGGCAATTTCTGCTGATGTTCAGTTCGCTGCTGCCTGGAAGCTTTGTGTCATGTTTTAAAGCTAAATTGTGCAAATGAGTTGGGTCGTTATTAACATGAAAAAAAAAAAAGAAAAAAAAGAGACCGTTTGTGTACAGCTACCAGCTTGCTGAATCCGAGCGGCGCAAGGTCGCAGAGCAAGCCTGTGACAATGCTGGCAATCAAGCCCCGCTCCTAGACTCCCCACCTAGTTCCTATTCATTGCTTGTTTAGGGTAATGAAGAGCAGACTGAGGGAATTGGGGTTGTTTGCTTCAAGAGGCTGTTATAAAAAAAAAAACCAAACCCTACTACAATCTAATTCTGGCCTGGGCAGTGAAGAGCAAGTTTCCCGAGCATCTTTGCCTTGCAAACTTCCCCGAATCCGCAACGTTATACAGCTTCCTATTTTATATCTAATTTTTAAAGCAATTAATATGAAGCAAATAACCATTTGAGACATTTTTCCAAGCCATCACGCCTGTGATATCCACGGCAGATGTCTGCCCAGTGAATCTGAAGGGATGGGCTGGGACAAATACCCCCTCAAACGCTCAGGAGCATCGCCCTCTTCGCTTTCCCAATTGATTTCCCCATAAACAGCCTACGCCAAAGCCTTTATGAAATTCAAGCCTGGCTTCACATTTCATTGAAAAACCTTTAAGAAAAGCCATTTTTCATACTTAAGACTTTTTCAAATCTCCTCTAACCAGTTACATTCTGCATTGTATCTTTTGAATCTGGCCATTGTCCAACGACAATCCTTAAAATCCCTTTACAGTTTTAAAGAAAAATACAAGCCCTCATTTACCACTGGATCCAGCCTGAAAATAAAAGCTTAAATGCCTTGACAGGCCTGGATATTTTTTTGGGTCCTAAGTCTGATTTATGGTGGTAGCCAGCAAACCAGGCTGGTGAAATATTTGCTGCTGCTCGCAGGGATCTGGAAAAATGAAGTGTGAAGTTCTGAAGAGAGCAGGCAACAGTTCTCCAGTCACTAAACACTTCCAACGAGTTGGCAGCGGAACAGAGCTGTGGTCTGAAAGATGAACCTCAAAGGAATAGGGGAGGGGAGCAGTACTGCGCGCAGTGTCAAAATACTGCTGCAGCCTAAAGCTTTCCATACATTCCTGACATCGAGAGGGAAAGAGAAACATTTTCTTCATTATTTATTTATTCTCTCTCTCTTCTTTTTTTTTTTTTTTTCTTCCTTCCCCCTGCAGGGGTTTCACCCGGAGTAGGGAAAAAAATTAAAAGCAACAACAGGAGCATAGGAAGCTGCTTAAGCCCACCATAAAAATACACTGGATAAAAAAAAAAAAAAAGCATATATATATATGATCCATTTAGGGGAAGGCATTGCTTCTGCTTTGCTTATTGCAGAGAGATCTCAATGAGCGAGGCTGCGGTGAAGCATCTCTAGCCTTTCGAAGTGCCAAAGCCCAGCGATCTGTGGGCGTGGGAGCTGCGATTTTCATTCCCATGAAAAGGGAATTTCCTAGAGGTAAAAGTGAGGTGGGGATTTTTCAGAGCGCTCTTGGAATGAATCACCCCTGCATACGTTTGCCAGGTAAAACATGTGGCTGCTTCGCTTTATTTTCTTCAAAGGAAGTTAATATTCATCCCTATCGTGTAGATCATACGGAGACAGAGATAGGCTGATAAATGAGGCGTATTTCAGTACTCGGGGTTTCAGTGATCTGCTTTAGCCCCTATGAATTAACTCGGTTTCCAGTGTTCATGCTGGATAGAATGGCCAACACTGGGAGAGGCTTTTGGGGTATTGAAATGGGGATGAGCCATCTCCAAAAAACTTCCTTTGCCCTCCTGCAGCTCGGAGGGCTTGTCCCTTTCCTTATCCATGTCTTAATCCCATCCCAACAGCTGGGCACACCAAGAAATAAAAGATCTCCTCCTGTCCCCCCTTGCCCAGAAAAGCCCACAGAGGTTTTATTGCCCCCAGGCCAAGGAGAAATGAGGTTGACTTCACCCATGAGTCTCGGTGATGCATGTCCTTAGCAACCCTCTTGGCTTTGAAAACGACAGCAGCGAAAGCGGGGAAAATTTATTCTTCTTCACATTCATGGAAATGAGGATGGAATTATTTTAATTTGTTTGATTTTTTTTTTCTTTAAAAAAAGAAAAAAAAAAAAAAAAAGGCACACTAACCATTTTGGTCTAAAGCTGTCCGAGGTCAGAAGCCGGGGTGATATAACAAAGCGCTGCTTGTTTCCAAACACAAGCTTTTGGTTTGGGGAGGAACAACTGCACGTTCTGGTCTTCTTTATAGTTGGGGAATGTTCTGCCTCTGCCACGGCACGGACCGGGCTGGGGACCCTCCCGGGTACCAGCCTGCAGCCTCCCGCCCAGACAGACAGACAACACGTAGTAGTAGTAGTATTAATTTTTTTTTTTTTTTTTTTCTTGTTGTTATGAAACGGTTCCCTTTAACAGTAGAAGCATTTACGGGACATGCTCGCAGACGAACTTGTCCCCGCTGCAGCCGCGCAGCCCCAGAACCCACACCGTCTGTCACACAGCGGCACTGCGTGCCACCCACGCTCCGCCGGAGCCCCGGCACAGGCAAGGCTCCGCGCTCGCACCGGGCTCACGCAAACCGAAACCGACGCTCGCCACCCACGCCGGCGCAGCCAAAACAGGCCCCTTCAGTCTCACACCTCCTTCCTCCACCACCCAACATCCCGGCATCAAAGGGGAGAAAAATACCACCTGGGTTTCGCAGAGCTCGTCTTAGAATCACAGAATCATTCAGGTCGGAAAAGACCCTTGGGATCATCGAGTCCAACCATCTTCCCTACTCTGCAAAGCTCTCCCCTACACCATATCCCCCAACACCACATCTAAACGACTCTTAAACCCATTCAGGGATGGTGACTCAACCACCTCCCTGGGCAGCCTGTTCCAGTGTCTGACCACTCTTTCTGTGAAAAATTTTTCCTAATGTCCAGTCTAAACCTACCCTGTGCAGCTTGAAGCCATTCCCTCTCGTTCTATTGCTAATTAACTGTGAGAAGAGACCAGCACCAACCTCTCTGCAAAGTCCTTTCTAGTAGTTGTAGAGAGTGATGAGTAGTCCAGGGGCTGCCTGGAGAAGTCAGCCCTTATGCCCCTGTTCAGGCGTCATCTCACAAGAACTCAGCAAAATGCTGAATAAATCCCACCCCCTGGAGAATGGGATCTCCTGGGCCTCTTACCTTCCATCAGCTCCTGATTTTGCAGGATTATTAAAATCCTGGTGGTCACCCTTTGCTGTTTTAGCAGCTGGAGAAAGGGGTTGTTTTTAAAGTCAGCCTTAGAAAGATGACTTGTGGCAGCAAAGATCTCCCTTGCTTGTTTTGAGGGGGGAGTCCAGTGAGCTTTGTGCCAGGGGATGCGCATAGTGGATTCTGCAGGGCATGGGTTCAGACGAGGGATGCGGTGCAGCAATGCTGCGCTGTCTGGTGGTCATGCTGGCCTTTCCTTATGATAGTCCAGTCCTTTTCCAACCACCTGACTCAGAAAGCTGGTGCTGATGAGCAGGAGGGCGCTGCAGTGCTTCACTGTGCATGCCACTGTGACGGCTTTGAGGGAGCACCCCGAAATGTGGCACGGGGTCTGTGAACCCCTCCGGATGCATCCCTACTGCCACCCCCCAGGGGAGGTACATCGGAGTACAGCACTGCTACTGCTCTAGGAGCACCCCCAGGCTGTAGGGTGCCCCCATCCCACCAGCACTGCTTGCCTAAGGGGTTTCTCAGGAGACCTGCTGTCTTATCCATACCCAGCCCCAAGCCACCCACACACACTGGGTTTCTCTTCCGGTTTTGCTCTTCTCTCCTCTCCCCCGTTCCCAGAGTTTTGGGGCTCCTTTCACCACCACACACCTACACACACCCCCACCTTCCACCCCTCCCCAGCTTCTGAGCTGCGGCGTGGTGGTTCCTGGCTCTGAGTGGGCTCCAGCAGATGGTTCACCTTGTGGTTAGTGAGCTCCCCACAGCACCGGGGATGGGAACACACTTCCCTCTGGGTGGCCTCAGGACCCAGCATTAATGGAAGTAGGGCACTACCCTAAGAGGCATCAAGGGGAGGCAGGTGGCTTTCTGGGTTTGACAACCTCAGCAGGCACCAAAACATCTCAAAAAGTGGGGTCCCAGGCTTCAAAGGGTGCTGCAAGTACCTAGGAGGCTGCGTGGTGCCTCAGTGCGCAGGGAACAGGGGCACATCCGTCCCTGAACCAGAGGGGATTCCACCCCAAGCCATCCACTTCCCACACCATCGTGTTCCTGCAAAGCGTTTCTGCAGTGCTTTATGGGCACTAAACACATGGTGGTAACAGCCCTCTACTGTAATGCACCATTCCTGAAGGTCATGTCCAAAATGGCAAAAAAACACAGGCAAAATTCACAACGTGTGCTTTAATTGTCCCTCTCCACTGGCACTATCCCAAACTGCCTCATAAGCTTTGCAAATCAAGTTTCATTTATTTTTCCTGCTGCAAAGGATGGCCATCATGGAGGCAGAAAGCAGCCAAAGCTGATGAGTACGTAATGACATTAATTAAATATCCAGAAGAGGAAATTAAGCCCCCTACATCAAATTAAATCTGGACAGATAATTCAGATATGCAGGCTGTTGACTGCGTTGTTCAGCCTTGTAACTTTGAAGGGTTAACCTGTATTTAGACTGGCCTACAGAGGTGTTAATATTGATAATACCTGATGATATGAGTTGCTGAGTTGAGTTGAGCTGAGTTGATAGTGCCTGTGCACAGCCCAGAAAGCCAACCGTACCCTGGGCTGCATCCAAAGCAGCGTGGCCAGCAGGCTGAGGGGGGGTGGATTCTGCCCCTCATCTCTGCTCTGGGGAGACCCCACCTGCAGTGCTGCTTCCAGCTCTGGGGTCCCCAGCACAGGAAAGACATGGACCTGTTGGAGCACGTCCAGAGGAGGCTACGAAGATGATCAGAGGGCTGGAGCACCTCTGCTATGAGGACAGGTTGAGAGAGCTGGGGTTGTTCAGCCTGGAGAAGGCTCCAGGGAGACCTTATAGAGGCCTTGTAAGAAAGATGGGGAGGGACTTTTTAGCAGGGCCTGTTGTGATAGGACAAGGGGCAGTGGTTTTAAACTAAAAGAGGAAAGATTCAGACTAGATTTAAAGAAGAAATTGTTTACTCTGAGGGTGTTGAGACACTGGCCCAGGTTCCCATCCCTGGAAGTGTTCAAGATCAGGCTCTATGGGGCTTTGAGCAACCTGGTCTAGTGGGAGGTGTCCCAGCCCGTGGCAGAGGGGTTAGACTAGATGATCTTTAAAGGCCCCTTCCAACTCAAACCATTCGGTGAATCTATGATTCTCTGTTAGCTCATGCCCTGCCTGGGTGACACAGGTGCTTTTTCGCAGAATTGCACTATTTCAGTTCAGTGTTTAATTGTAAAAGTATCAGCAGGGTTGGAAGAACAGGTTTGCTGGGTGTCTACCCAACACACACTGGCTCCACATGCATGATAAGCTTAGTAAAACCCTAAACTTTGTATGTGAAGAAACACCACACAACGTTCTTCTCATGGATGCCTTGGGGCCAGCAGGCGTACCCTGGGCTTCCTGGCTCTGAGCGGACGGGAAATTAAGTGCTGTGCTTGAGTTTGGGGTTTTTTGAGAACTTTGAAGGGAACTTTTTCCTGTGAAACGGTTGGAAAAGGTCTTTTTCCTGTAAACAATTTCCAGTGGAAGCGCTTCTGGCCGCCCTTCATTGGGACGTCCATCCTGAGCCTCACCCCAAAGAAAGACCCTTTTGTTGAGCAGAACAATGTGGCCGCGTGGGGAAGCGGGATCAGCTCGCACTCGCAGGGTAGGGTTTCTCTCACCTAACTTCAGCTGTCTAAAACCTAGGTGTCTAGTCTAAACCCGTCATTCGGTCTTCCGCTAACGACCCTGGGGAGATGGAGGCACCTTCTCGGGGCTGTTCATTCCGTTTTCGGGCAAAACAAATCGCTCTCGGGAGGTGGCCGACTCTCCCGTGGCCGGGGGGGAGCCCGCGAGACGGGCTCTGCGCAGACCGCTGGCGTGGCGGTGGCTAATTAGGTGAGATGAATCCCACCCCAAGGAAATGGAGGTAGCTAATGAGTTGCTAGAGTATGTGTTTGCGGAGAGCTTGCCCGCACAAAGCGTGATTGGGCTGGGGGCTCTTTGGGTGGCTGTAAAAGGCTGAAAAGCTGAGCGTCGCAAGCAAGTCTTTTATTATTATTATAGCCATACCGTGCAGCTTTGCTGATGATCATCCACTGAATCAGCTCGTTGCCTCTTATTTTACACCTAAATGGTACGATATTGGGGAACTTTAAGGTATGTGAGAAATCAACTTGTGCTCTAACTTGGTTTTTTAGGAATCATGATGATCAAAATTAAGCAAGAATCCTGTTTTCTTCTGAATTCCTATAGAGAGCAGGAATTCAGTATCTAATCCCAAATAAAACCCTTAAACTTTACCAATGGCATCAATAGGATAAAACCTCATTGCAAATACAAAATAACTTGATCAGGTTTGATTTTTCTTTTTGTTTTTAATTTGCCTCTAAAATCTCATAATCCTGCTACTTCTTGTTGAAAGAGGATTAAGCATTTTAGCAGAGGTCTGTTTTTTGTTGTGTTTTTTTGTTTGTTTGTTTGTTTCCTCCACAAACACGTGTTAATCTAACCTAATCAAACACCCTGGCCTCGGACGGATGTGTCTGCTTTCACCACGTCGGGAGCTCTGTCTTTCGAGTCTGGGGGCACGCAGGATTTAACAAGCAGCTTGTCGAGCATTTGTTAGTTCTTCTAAAAGGTGATTATTGCCAAATGCACATTCTCGGTGGCTCATTAAATGCTTTCACGTGACAAATCCATGCAGCATTTTGTGTGTACAAACCCAGGGCTGTCACCATTTAGAACAAAACGCTAAATATTTACTGGCAAGGCAAGCTACAAGTATAAATATTTATACCAAGGTACAATAAAAAAGTACCATAAAACTGATATGTTATAAAGAATTTATGCGTTGAAACAGCTGAGGCCATTACAAAAGATGTGCTATTTCATGATTATATTATGTGTGGAGATTGCAGTGTTTAGGTGTTTAATTTACTGCTATCTGGCCTTTGCCGTTCGACTCATTAATCTGTCAGGTAAAGAAGTCCTAATTATATTTCTTGTAACCTGGCAAACTACAGAGAATCATGCTCATATGGGGAATAGATCTTGAAGATTTACTGGTCTGTTGCTAATGGTCCCACAGGGCTCAAAAATGGAAAAAGTACACACAAGAGCAGAAAATGTTTATAAGTGGAATCTGTCTTCCAATTATTGCGCTGAATGTATCATATTGTGCTGAGATAAGAGGAGCATGAGCAACAATTTATGTAAGATTACTCACAGGACACTTTTGAGGCAGTAATTGATTTGGCTTTGTGCATGAGCATCCTGAAATTCAATGTCCAATCGAGGTGACAAGGAGCCTGTCTCAGTCTCCTGCTGCTCCCTGTTCCGCTGCTGTCCTTACCTTACCAGGTCCCAGCCAGCACCTTCAGAGGGATGACTTCAGGGTCATGTAGCAAGGATTCCTTTTTTTCTGACTTTTACAACTATTTTGCATTGCCACAATGCTGAAGGTTGATGGGGAGTTAGTAGAGATAAGAAGCAGTTAGCTCAGGGTTAAACAGTAACCTGGCATGAAAGGGTGCAATCCAAATTTTGCAATTCCTGGCTTATATGGACTCTCACGGTCCACATCTGCCCTTATAATAAAATGTCCCAGCCTACCAACCCCAAGCTGCGGTATCCGGGGGAAATATCAGTGCAATTTCCTTTTCTTACGCTAGGCATCCACTGCTGGCCACCATCAGAGGCAAGATCTTGGACTAGATGGATCTTAGACATGAACCAGTTACTTATATATAACCCCTATATGTAAAAGTCATCTCACCAGGTCAGGTACTCATGGGCAATGTCTACTGCAGGTTCACAGAATCACAGAACAATATGGGGTTGGAAGGGACCTCTAGAGATCATTTAGTCCAACCCCCTGCCAAAGCAGGTCCACCCAGAGCAGGTTGCACAGGAACACGTCCAGGCGGGTTTTGATTGTCTCCAGAGACGGAGACTCCACCACCTCTCTGGGCAGCCTGTTCCAGAGCTCTGCCACCCTCACAGTGAAGAAGTTCCTCCTCGTGTTTAGATGGAACTTCTTGTGTTCAAGTTTGTGCCTGTTACCTCTTGTCCTGTCACTGGGCACCACTGAAAAAAGACTGGCTCCATCCTCTTGACACCCAGCCTTTAAGTATTTATAGACATAAGTTCAATATTAAAACAAAAAGCTTACAAAAAGGGGCAAAGAGAGGAAAGGGTAACAAGTCAGGACCAGGATGAAAGCTGGAATTCTGAATTGTCACTTGTGATCTGGGACCATAAAACTGTCCTCTATCTTGCTTTTTTTTTTTTTTTTCCTTTTTAAAATATATTGCTTGACACTGCAGACACGTGGGGTCTGTCTGTGGGATTATGGTTTTATAGATAACAGGCGTAGCAGGGACATAGATATCCTGTTGATGAGATGGCACGAAAGTAAGCACGACTGTAAAAACAGAAAAACAGCTCCTACCGGTTGTAGGTACCTTGGGCTCCTCATGTCTCATGCTCTGTTCTTGCTGTTGCGTTGCACTTGTGGGTTTTCTTCTATATTTTAGGCGTTGGGGAAATGCCCTGTGACCTGGGACACCCAGGGGTGGTGGGAACAGCTGCTGAGTGAACACGGGCGCTTGTGAGCTGGTGGGATTGGCAAAAGTTCAGGTGATCCTAGAAGTAGACCATGCCACCTACCACAAAAGAACATTTTTTTAAAAAAAAGCCCCACCATTGAGACCTCTGGGAAATTCCTTCCTGGCCGCAGCTCTGACACGCGGTTTTGCTCTGAGGAGCCCAGAGTCGTGTTTTTACGGTCAGCAACGAGCACATCGCGCTGAGCGCGCAATGGAAAACAGGTGCAGGGACTGGTGCCTTCGGCAAGAGCGACCCTTTTGCGGGTGGGAAAGCCTATTTCTCCTCCAATACATGGAAGTTATATGTTCTCACAGCCTGTTGTAGACAGCTGTGGAAATCCCTGCCTCACAGAACTTGCTGTCTAAATCTTTTACTATAGCGTGAATAGGAAAGTGAAAATACGTAGTGTCTAATACATTTTTTTCAAAAACGCTCTTGGTGTGAAGCCTGTGGACTAGACATTCAGCCAGTATAAACTGAGGTAGAGATACTGAGTTGTTCAATTTTACACCAGTGAAGGGTCTGGCTCTATTATTCTCTGGGTTTGATCAATGTTTTCCTCTGGCTCAGCATTTGATTAATATCACGGACTAGCCCATAAAACAGACTTTGGAAACTGCAAGATGTGATCCGTTTAATCAGTTTGTCAGTTTTATTTTGGAGACTTAACGGAAAAACAAAACCCTCTGCATAGCTATTGATTTAATATTCTTTGCCTCATATTCCCATGAAGGGAAATGAAGAAGTATTTCTGATGCATAAAATGCTGGAAGGGCGTTATCGCTACGTTCGGGTACAACTCATGTGGGAGGACTGTAACGTCTACTATCACTATCTTGTTAAGTCCTTTCGAATGCTAGCAATGAAACGGATAGTAAAATAACATTAATATGAAAATAAATGCAGGAACATATGCTTACATTTACACCAACATACCTCTGGGAGCCCTTTGCATCGTGTTCGTTTTCAGAGCTATTTAAAGATACCGTTGCTCCTCCAAAACCAGTTTTTCTATCTTGGGTTGATATGAAACTGGAAATATTAGGTTGAGCCTTATCTAAAGAAGTTTCTATTTGGGCCCAGGTGCTTCCAATGATTTTAGAGGAGAAGCAAGTGAACCTGCCAGACAGCAGAGAAAAGCTCTGCTAACCCAATTCAGGAGCGAACTTTTCCATGAATATGGGCAAGTTTTAAACACACTGATCTATGGAATAGCCATATTGATTTAAATGCTGAGCTGGACTCCAGTCTGGATGCCTACAATGGGATTAATCTCACCAGCTTTATATGCTGTAGACATCTAGACCAGTGCTACACCTGATACAGTCCCTGCAGAGAAACCGGGGCTGCAGGCTTGAATCCAGGGCTGGTTTTTTCAGGTGAGATGAATTACCCTGCTGGTGTGCCTGTTCCTCTCCCAGGGCAGGTGGGGGAGCCCAGGAAGGTGCCGAGTCGAGTCTAATGTTTACATTTGATCAGACAGTGTTGCATCTTCTAAAGGGAGGAGTATGAAGAGATAAATCAAAGAGAGAAAATGGATTAGATCAGATGGCAAGGTACAGCAGTACCAACACTAAAAAAACCTACTTTTAAAAAAATTGAGAATTGAGCTGTGGACATTTCTTACAATTTATTCTACCTTCATTTAAGGTGCTTGAGTATGAATTTTTACATTTACATTACAAAAACTGATTTTATAATTCCTTTTGACATAATCCTATTAACCTACCTAAACATAAATAAGATTTTCCATTTGGGTTCATACTAGTTTAATGAAATCATTAAAAAGATGTAAATCTGATGGAAATTCTTAATGCAAGATTATTGTAAAAGAGCAAAATTTTTCTTGATTGCTGAAGGTAAGCTGAGCAAGTTGTGCTTAAATATTGGTTCCCTTTTTTCCTGTAGCTTAGTTTATTGTCCGTGCTGTCCCTGAGCTGTGTTTCACCAGCAGGTCCTCCAGGCCTTCCCCATAAGACCCCTTTTAATTTATGGGCACCTACCAAAGCCCAGGGCAGCACCACTGAGGGTGAGGATGGCAGGAGTCAACAGGCTGCGTGGAGTTATCTCTGCTAGCTTTAGATGGCTGCCAGGTGTTCACAGCTGAGCTGGTGATCCCAGGCTGCCTGTATACTCCATGTTAAAAACCCCAATCACTTCCGGAAGGTATTTTCTACCTAATTTAAGTATCTGCTTTAGGATAATGTAAATTGGGCATTGCCAGCTTCTCCCCACTATCTGAAAAAATGATCTAGGATGAATAGGGGTAAAGATTGCACTGTAATGAGATAACGTTAACACTACCAGCGTGTCCAGAGAAGAGCAATGAAGCTGGTGAGGGGTATGAGGAGCGGCTGAGGGAGCTGGGGTTGTTCAGCCTGGAGAAAAGGAGGCTGAGGGGGGACCTTATCGCTCTCTGCAACTCCCTGAAAGGAGGGTGTAGCCAGGGGGGGATCGGTCTCTTCTCCCAAGGAACAGGTGATGGCACAAGAGGAAATGGCCTCAAGTTGTGCCAGGGGAGGATTAGATTGGATATTAGGAAAAATTTCTTCACTGAAAGGGTTATCAAACATTGGAACAGGCTGCCCAGGGAAGTGGTTGAGTCACTATCCCTGGAGGTGTAAATGTTGTGCTGAGGGACATGATTTAGTGGTGGACTTGGCAGTGCTAGGTTAATGGTTGGACTTGATGATCTTGAAGTCTTTTCCAACCGAAATGATTCTATGATTCTATGATTCTTTACGCTGGAATTCACAAAACTGATGTTAAGGCTCATACCTTAGTAGCACCCAGGCACTGAGCTCCAGTGATATCAATTGGGATCTAAATAGAAATTAGATGCCTTCATAATTCTGGATCTGATCCTGTGTAGCTTTTCAAACTTCAAAGGCAGAATACCTTAAGATTAGAAATTATAATGTATATTTGTAAATAACCTTGTGTAACTCTTTCTGGAGCATGCTGGAGCAAACACCATACATATTGGTAGCCAGATTTTGCATCTTATGCATCATTAATTTATTTTCCTGAGTGGCCACAGTGAGTTGAATGTGAATAGTGCAAATGAGAATTTGTATGCACACTAGTGCAACTCAGCTGCAGCTAAAGAGTTGCTCAAGACAGTGTAAGGTTTTGGTGTGTCTCAGTTTATAATCCTAACCCTGCCTTTTGCCAAAAGGTGCCAGGAATCAAGAAAAGAACAGGAAATTTTGTATTAGACCGTGCATTCACACCCTTCCTTACATTTCCTAACAGTAAGAAGAGGTCTAGAGAGCTTTCTGCGTTATAAAAAAATCCCATTTCCTTTTGTTGTGCTGCTGATTGACCAGGACGCAATCTTGCTGGCTGAACAACCTTTTCATTTCGGATGGGCAGGGTGTGCCTGGCTTCCCCACGAGTGAGAAGGGAAGCCAGGCACTCTGACACTTGTCAGAGGACAGCACTGATATTCTTCTGGCTTTAAGAAGTGCTATTTTACCTTCTCTCCTCTTCGTGCAACTGCATGGCCCCCTTCACACCTCTATCCCACTGTACAGGATCTGAATTAAGGAGTGGACTCATTCGTGATTCCCTGCACAAAGCATTCCTGTTCTGAAAATGCTTTTGCATGGAAGAAAACCAGATCCCTGGTAGACGGGCAGCAGGAAACTCTTTCTTTTTGCCAGTGGCTAAAACACTGTTGTTTGTTACACCTGCGTGCTGGCCTGTTTAAATAGAGAAAAACACCAGAAAATACAGGAAACGCTTACTCATTTTGCCCTGCCTGCCCAGCTCCGGTGTCTATCCTAATGCAAGCAAATACTTTTGCATCTAAATTCCACGGTGGTTTCACTCCTGAAGAGCTGTTGTTGTCCCCATCACAGATAGCAGCACCGAGAAGCCGTAGCCACAACCTCGTATTATGCAAAACCAAGACAAAAGGTTTCTTTCCGCTCTTGGCATTTGAATTTTCAGCATCCCAGGGCAGGCTAAGTGAGCAGCTCGCTATCTGGGTACATTTAACCATCAGTAAAGAGTTGTCAGGCAGATGGAGGAGGCTCCATCAGCAGTAAGGTCCATGAGCATCTCGAAGTCCAGACATTTATAGAAAGAGGAGCAAATTCTTTCCCCCTAAAGGCTTTACCCCCTTGTCTGGCTTACGTGAGAAATGAAATGACAAATCATACTGCATGTGGTTTATCATGTTTGGTTATACAGGGTGGATGTGCTTAATCCGACAGTCACCCGGGTGTTTTCACTGCTGACACTTTGTACCCTCCCAAATACTTGCTGCTGTTGGCACCTCTCACCAAAACAGGGTTTTCTTATTGTTGCAATGCCTCATTGCAAGGAAATTCAATGTTTTCCTACCTCAACATCATCCCAGGCATCGTGGCTGTTGTTACCGTGTGTGTGTTGCGTGCTTTCAGGGAGGGGGAGATGGACCACGAGGAGATGGCTCGCTGGCAGGTGGTCTGTGCTAGGGACAGGATGAAGTATGCCTTAAATCAGAAGGATCACTTCCCCTGAGTCCCAGGCAGTGAGCAGCTGTTTAATACGTGAAAGCAACACTGCCGTAGTTTAGGACAGAAAGTGAAATTTATTGCCCTATTAGATTAAATGACATAGGAATATAAAGGAATTCAAGTGTAAGCACACAACTGGAATTCGGGCAGCTCATCAGACTTAACACCCTTTTCTCACAAGCAGTTTCAATATCTAAAATTATGAAAGAGAAACAATCGCTTCTTTTTTTTTTTAATTGTTGCTTAGCGCTGTGAGCTAAAGAAATATTTCAAGACAAAAATTATTATTTGATTATGAAGCAATCATACCCAATCCAACACCACCGAGCCATCAGATGCACCATTCTGGGGCACACAAAAGCTCCATTCAGACTCTGGAGGATGAACGCCACTTCATACGTACGTGGGATAAAAATTTCCAGTGAAATGTTAGTCGTGTGGCACACCCAAAAGCAGCCAGTTTGTGGGACCCGATACGATCGCAGCACGTGGTCTGCAAAGAGACAGATCACCCGACGTTAAGGAGCACCCGAGCACCGCGGAAGGAGCAAGGGCTGGTTCAAGCAGTGTGTGTGTGGATGCAGCAATCTGATCTATTTATCTGAAATTGTTGTGCAAAAATTCATTTTGTTCACTCTAGTCTCTCTAGTTCTATACTCAGCAATTCTGAAGTTTTAGTTAAGAAGTTGTCTCCATTCTTATTTGAAATAATATTCTCTATAGATCATTTTTTTTTTTATCCCCTTTTCAACCTTATGCTGTTACCTGTCTTGCTCTTTTACTTTTCTGTTCAGACTTGTTTATTATAAGCATAATTATAATATCTGAGCAGTAAAATGTAAGTTCACTAGATTGTTCAAACTGCTATTTTTAATGAAAAATACACAATGATTTCAATTTTTCCTTCTATTTCCTCCTGTATGTGTCCTATATCTTTTTTTTCCCAGAGCTGCTCAAAACTGAACTCCCAGTGCTTTGGTAAGCTACTGGACCAATTCCTTTACAATTCATCAGTGTATTCAACTTACAGATAAAGATGAGTGTACACTTGAGAAATGTTTTTACTTGCTATTCTCTTTAAGTGTTTTTTGCTACCAGCTGTCCAGACAAAATCTAGCTCCATAATTTTAATTCTACCTAATTCCACATTTCTTTATTTGACTTTCACTTTTTAAAGGATTTCTTGAATACAAATGGGTTTGGGGGCACAAAAATTGCTACAGAAGCAAGTCTGGATATTTCAGAGCAAAACAGCTACTTGTTTTTCTTTGTTTCTACACCTTCAAAGAAACAGGATTTTGTGAGCATATTTCTCAGTTAAACAAGATTATACTCGAGAAGCAGAAAAGTTTTTTCTAGTAGAAACAGATTTGCAGGAATCCAGATATTAACTAACTAGTCAGGCCAGAGCAGCCATCCTAGTTTACATGTATTGTCTGTGGATGTGATTTTCTCACTAGCTTAACCCTCATAGTACCCACCGAATTTGTCTGGACTTCTGGAGGCTCGTTATCCTACAGATGAGGTTGGGGCATTTCTGTGGTTTACTGTTGAATTCGCAGTTCTCACAGCTCTATCAAACAGTTTGAAAACTGTTAAATTTTTGCCCCAGGGATTAAAATCATCTTTCGTTCTTGAAGCCTCGGTAGAAATCCCCAAAAGGAGGGCAGGGGTGGCACACAGAGGTTGTGCCAGGACAGCTACACCTCTCCGGAGGTACGTGATGCTGACCACTGTCTAAGGCAGGATCTCAAGCTCATTGGACCTCAGGTCTTTAATTCAGCGTGGCAGCACTTACGTTCCTGACATCAGTCTGTATATGCCACACATCTAGACAAGTACATGGGGAATATGTTGCTTTTCTAAAGAGGAAGCCTGGATGGAAAGAACCTCTCCTGCCTTTCTGCCAACCTCCTTCTTGGTGCAGATGCCCAGAAATGATAGGAGTCCGTAGATAATTGTCCGTTCCAGCCCAGGGTTTTTGATATTCAGCTTTACCAGCATCCCTCACTGCAGATCCCAGCAGCAAGCAGAGTGGCAACATGCTCACTCTGAACTTCTCCTTCTCTGATTTTAGTTCATGTCTGAATATGTGATTATTTCTTGCCAGAAATAATTATGTGGGAACAAACAGTATCTCTCTTCAGCTGGTGACTGCTAGTCCCATTGTGCATTGGCTGGTGGAGCAACTCTTGGGATAATATACAGTTCCTCCCTCAAGTATGTGGTCCTTGGTAGTGCCAGACCAGAGTGCATCAGGGAAACCTCTGCTATAGGACATAGTAGGATGCAGAGAGGGATTACGTTTCTCTCCATTGGTCCATTTGGATTCCTTGATAAGGAGTGGCTTTGAGCAATATCATCATCCAGCCCTTGTCCCACCTCCTTCTACCACTAACACTTGACATTTCTTCCCTTTTGTCCTCAGCCAGAGCTAGCGACGTAATTCAGACAGAAGAGCTTTAGTTTGCAAAGTCTGTTTGCCGGTGATAAATGGTGCACATGATGGACGGCTGTGGTCTTGAAGATGATGGAGAAGAACAGCAGGGTGCTGCACAGATTTGTGCTAGCAGCAACATTATTTAATACTTTTATTAATGGTCTGGAAGGAGGTGTAACCAAGTACATTAACTAGATCTGCACACGACACCACACTGGAGAGAACTGTAAACCAAATGAAGACAGAGAAATAACACTAATGGAACCAGGGGTTAGAAATATGAGCAGGAAACAGAATGAGATTCTGTCTGGAAAAAGGCAAACTAATAAATCTGGGAATAATAATCCAAAACACAGATATTTAATAGGAGGGTGAGGGATCTGAAAAAACACTGATGTTTTAAAAGAGCTAGTAATGATGGTTAAGAGTGACTAGGAAATGGTTGTACAATGTGAAATGGTGGAAAAAAGCAATTTTGGTTTGCAGAGTAAACCCAAAAGTATCTTGCTCTGGCACAAGGACTTGTCCCTCCTTGTGGGTATGACTTTCTACAGCACTTTGAGCCCTTACCTCCAAGCTTTATCTGTGAGTAGAAGCCCACAAGTAGAAAAAAGTCTTTACAGCTGACTCTTCACAGAAACACAGATCTGTAGGGCATCTTCTGGACCATCCAGTCCTGCATCTGCTTATTGTGGGAGGAATATTGGTCCATGTCACTCTCCTATCCTTTCTGCTCAGCCCTTCTACAACCCTCCTAAGAGGGAGAACCAGGGCTTCTCTGACGGTCATTTTGATGACTGGCAATTTTGACATCAAGGGCAGAAAAATGTGAAGGAGCATCAGTTAATCCCAACAAAATGATCTGAACAGATAAGGAGATGAAGACTGGATTTTTTAACACAGAAAAATCAACCAAAACAATTATTGCTCAATGGAACCATTACTATTCCTTTCACTCAATGAAATTAGGTTGTAGGCACCATGTTCTGACCCCTCTAATGTATGTGTCAATTAATTCCCTGGCATAAATTGAAATTGATAGGCAGTCACTTGTGGAAATGGATATTTGCTGAAGAAGGACTTAGAAACACTGTAGGAAACTTCAGGTGGGACTAAACAAGGAAAAAGATTACTAAATATCAAGACTTTTCCTAAAATGATTTGTGCTAGATTGCTGAAAGGTCTTAAAAGCATGTGGTCATTGCGGTCACCCATTCAGCAGCATGCTGACATGTGTGTGAACCTCGGGGGTGGGCTGAGATATAACGGGAGATGCAGGAAGCTGGAAACGTGTCCCACATGTATTCACTCGAGGGCACCAATCCCTCACCGGTGAGAGCTACTAGCCCCATGGGTAGGGATGCTGCGGATGCCCTGGCTGGGATCGTAAGCACAGTTTAAGCACATGAGTCACTGGCTGCTGTTCTTGATAAATGTTTCATGCTGGGCGGGTGGTGCTCTGGAAATGGAAATGAAATTATTTAAACTGGTAACTTGTTCTTGGTATCGATTATAAGACGGATAAGATGTTTGTGCAAGAATGCAGCTGCTATGAGCTGCCTCTCCAGAGGAATTCTCTGTCAGTCAACAGAGCTGAGAGTGGTAAAAGCCAGGAGTTCCTGCTTTTCATAATGAAAACATATGATCATTTCTGCTCGGGGTCCTAATTAGCGGTAGAGCTGGTTGTACACTTGGCTGGCGGCGTTATTCCTTGTGTATAGGTTGTCTTCTTGCGCTGGAGCTCATCTGTGTTGCTCCCAACCATCCGGCAATTTGAAGCATAAAGAAAGTGGGAGGTGGGATCCATGAAATCAAATCCTCCACCTCTACAAACACACCTTGGACACTGTGTTATCTCAGAGATTTTTGTTTTATTTTGTTTTTTTTTGCTTTCAAATGCTGATTATTAAGCAAGCTGTGAGAGTAAGAGGAAGGGTACATTTAGTTTATAAATAGCACTCACATTCCCTCATCAATCTCCTCACAGTCCTGGGGATTGAGGAAGAATTAGGAAAATGTCCTATTTAGCTAAACAGCACCCAAGTCTGTTTTGACCTGTAGGAGAGAAACAGAGGGACCAAGCTGCAACATATATCCAAATAAATTAATATGTGTTCACCAACTGAAGCAAAAAGTCCTTTACACACTGAGAGCCACTTACTCTCCTGTACTCTGTGCCACCTCCACTGCAGGGTAGGGAATTGCTCCGACATTGTAAGAGTAAAAAATAAACCCATGGAGCCCCGAGTATGTGTCATCCACTTAGTCACAGAGTGGAAATGCAGCTACCTCTAGGGTAGAACAGAGAAACCATCCATGTGAGCTTCACTGCAGTATTAGCTCTCCAGGCTGGAGCTTTTCATAGCTCTGCTCACAAACCCATCATTAAAAATGTTAAGTTATAAGGAAGGAGCTGTGTTAGTGTCAGAGTGCAACTGCCCCTATAGGAAAACCTTTGTTAGAATATTTTCCATCAGTCAAATTTCTTTTTTCCTAGAAGTTCTCTGGTGCAGATATTAAACTATTTCAATACTGTTTGTAGTAACCTAATAATTCCAAGAAACAAAAAATACAGCCGCTGTATGAAACACCTGGGTATATCATATGTTACTAATTTTGATGAACCATTTCAGTCTGTTGTAAACAAGGAGACCAGTTAGAAACAAGTAATGTAAATGGTCCAGTATTGGAGCTCAGTTGTTAAAATAATCCCCTATCCAGTTATGGGGATGATCTTTCAAAAAGGAAAAATATTCTGAAGGAGAATGTGAAATCTAAGAGGAAAGTGAGTGGGACCTTGTATCATTCTCCTGGCAGTGATTGGCAGGACTGTGTTTATAGCTCCAACATGGGAACCACTAATCCCTGTTAAATCTCCTGAAAAACAGCTGAAACTCACAGCATCACACAGCTCAACAGAAGCTGGGAAGCTGCAGGATATGAAAATCTTGAACCGTATCCTGTTAACTAATAAAATCCTGATAGAGACACTTCCCCACCCCAAACTCCATCTTTGCTACTGGAAAAGGAGTATATCTAAGGCGCAGCTCTCTGGTTGGGGCTCTGATGCCAGTCAGGAACACAAGTCACTTCATGCACGGTGAAATCAGACCTGGAGCTTGGGACGTCCTGTCCCCACCACAGCCCATGGGAACTGGAGCAGCCCGTACCAAAGTTCTCAGAGCACTGTAGGAAAGCTGTTAAGTGCATATAATTACTCATACGAGCATGTATTTTCAGGATCAAGGCCTAGCCTTTTAGCTACTGGGCATTCCTCCTTATTCGTATTCTTATTAAAAGCAATGATTTTATTGAAGTAGCATTCTGGCACCTGTCATACCAGACATCTACAATTACCTGACCACGGCGCGGTCCCATACGGGGAAAGACCCTGGTGTGCACCAGTTACCTCCCTGTCCCAACCCAGCCCAGAAGGCAGCTGGGGCTGTTCTGGCAGGTCCCCAGTGCGACAAAGTGGGGGACCAGTATGCTGCAGAGCACTCACCTTTCAGAATAAGAGTAGCCCAGAGAAAAAAAAAAGAATGCCATCCCTGACCTTTTGAACAGAGATGAGTGTAGAAGGTCAAGCTGAGGCACACAGAGTTCATGCTTCCTACAAAACATGAAAACTACACAAAACCTGAGTTATTTTAGCCATTTCTTTTAGGAAATGTATCCTGAATGTGCCTATTTCTCCCCCCTAAACTGCTAGTTCAGGTATGGGCAGCTACACTGCAAATCTCTGCTTTTCATTGCATTAAGCTCACTGCTTTTTAGAAGGAGCACCTGAAACATCATAAATAAACAGCAGCAGACAGCAGCACCCTCAGGACAGTGACCTGACCAACCTCAGTGCCCAGTGACCAACTAGGACCCGAGCAGACTATTAAAGGTTTCAGAGGTGGTCTGAGAACTCATCTCACCTAAGCAAGACACAAACTGTCTATGCTGTGCTGTTTTTATGGAAAGGTGCCTCTCACTCAGTAGCAAAAGAAGAGATGGAGAAGGGCAGAAAAGGGAGGAGTCAAGCAGTTTTCTAATGCTAGAGACCTGGAGGGTAGAGGCGACTTCCAGACCCCCTTCAGAGGGGTCCAGCTTGACTACGATTAGGAGCTCCACAGCGTCTCTGGGGTGGTGGCCAAACTGCTGTCACAGGGCACTGCAGGGCACAGGGCTCACCCCATCTGTCTCCGAGGATTTTAGTCTGATTGAGGTGCCTGGTCTCCTGCCGTAGTGGAGCAAGAGAAGCCCCTTTTTCTGATGCTTTCAGATTTTGGGCTCAGCTGTCCTCTAGGATATTGCCACCCTCCCCATTTATTACTGTGCATAGTATAGACAAAGCTGTTCATTTCTGGGGTCTAAGGATGAGGACGAGCTGGGCTCCTCTGCTTTAGGGCTTCGAAATGATTTTAAAGTTGATCACAGACGTCAGTGCAGACCAGAGAATCCTAGAGTGTGCTAAAATGTGAAATAATGGCTGGTGCATGGATTGAATCCAGCTCCTTGCTCTTGCTGCATATCAGTGCTTGTGGCCTTCTTATACCATGCACTTCAGTACATGCCCAGCTAGTAATGGTGCCCAGCATACTTTACAGGTGTTGGGTGGGTTTTTGGGGTAATAATCTTATTATATTAATATAAATATAATAATATTTGGTATTAATAATAATCTTTGGTAACCATTAGTGTGAGAATAACCTCCCGGATTTTGTCTTGCTTCTCTGCCTGCAATCTTCCTCCTGCCTGTGTCCAAAACAGATCTGTTTTCCTGACCCTGGGACTTAAAAACACATTTCCTGGAACTCAATTGAAAATTCAGCAGCTAATGCTAAAATAAGTATATTCATGGCATAAGTATATTGGCATTGACTGAATGATACTGCAATTTAGGATAGCAGAATTTAGATCTGATCAGGAGCGCAGTAGTCCATATTTCAAGGACCACCAAAATACCCATTTCTCAAAGGAGGACTTATTTTCTCCCTATATTCTCAGATATTCCATGTAGCTTGCATATCTGTTCGGCAGCGGGGCATGTATATAGCCTGTATATGATCCACACCCAGGTCATACAGGTTACAGAAACCCAGGATTGATTGTCTACTGCCCCCAACAGCTGCAGGGAAAAATAACATCTGCATCGACAGCTCCAAGTAGAAACCCTGGGGAGCTGGAGGCTGTGCTTCCCGAGCGTTTCCCTTGGCACTGTGTGACCCATCGCTGAATTTGGGAGGCATCAGATACTAAGAGCCCACTGTTCTGAACACACGGAACATAAAAGCTGAGTGCAACGCTTACATTTGTAAACCTACATGCTCTCTTTCTAAAATTTCCCTTCCACTACTTAATATGATACGTGAGCGCAGAGGAGTCACCTCTTGCTTCCCGCGGAGATGACTATGTAGGGAAGGGTCTTTGTAGCTTGCCATCAAAGCGGCAGACAGACAGCTGGGGAACATCCACATCTGGGTGTGCTGGTGTTTTATTGCATGTTGCATTCCATATAAATTCCATATGGAGGCAAAATCTTTTTGGAGTTGGTACCTCCTCCACGCCAATAGCTTAATTAGGAGTGTTTTGTTGTGTTGTTTTCCTAAAGGAGAGCTGCAGTCCAAGTGCATTATTATGGGTTTGCACATTGCTCTGCTCTTAATATCAAAGCTTTCGTTTGGCTGGAGGCTTCCTTCCCTGTGGGGGAAGAGTTGCTGGGTGAGTGTTGTAGGTTACACAATATTTTCCCAACAGAAAGGCAAAGCGCGTGAGTTGGAGTCTGTTGTGATAATGCACGAGAGGAAGTCAAAAGCGAGTCTGTGTGGTAAAGGGAGCCTCCAAATGAGATAACATGCAGAGTCTCATGTAACGTAACCGTTTCAGATTGCAGCCTGATGGCAAATTCCTGTATGCCTATTAGAGCAAGAAATGGGAAATAGATAAAATAGAAACATTCATGAGATGTCCGTTTACAGTTACAAAATGGCCACTTTAATGCTAGAAATGTTCTTCGTTGAATTCTGAGGAGAAGGACTTGGGGGTGTTGGTTGATGAGAAGCTCAACATGAGGCAACAATGTGTGCGTGCAGCCCAGAAAGCCAACTGCATCCTGGGCTGCGTCCAAAGAAGCGTGGCCAGCAGGGCGAGGGAGGGGTTTCTGCCACTCTGCTCTGCTCTGCTCTGGTGAGACCCCACCTGGAGTGCTGTGTCCAGCTTGAGCCCTCAGCACAGTAAAGACATGGACCTGTTGGAGTGGGTCCAGAGGAGGCCACGAAGATGCTCAGAGAGCTGGAGCACCTCTTTTGAGGACAGGCTGAGAGAGTTGGTGTTGTTCAGCCTGGAGAAGAGGAGGCTCCGGGCAGACCTTATAGCCCCTTCCAGTACTAAAGGGGGCTACAGGAGAGATGAGGACAGACTCTTTATCAGGGAGTGTAGTGATAGGACGAGGGGTAATGGTTTTAAACTGAAAGAGGGAAGATTTAGATTAGATATTAAGAAGAAATTCTTTACTGTGAGGGTGGTGAGACACTGGAACAGGTTGCCCAGAGAAGCTGTGGATGCGCCATCCCTGGAGGTCTTCAAGGCCCAGTTGGATGTGGCTTTGAGCAACCTGGTCTGGTGGGAGGTGTCCCTGTCCATGGCCATAGGAACTCGATGATCTTTAAGGTCCCTTCCAACACAAACCGTTCTATGGTTCTATGTTCTCTTTGGTTTCATTGCATGTGCGTGAGAAGCACTGAGCAGTCTCAACTGGGTGTTACACTGCATGTAGTCAGAAGATTTTGCCCGGAAATGACGGCAACCTGAGTGAACAAGACCGATAAAAATGGGAGAGGAAGAGAATATTTTTTTTGTCCAGGTTGAAGATGGTAGAGATAGACTGTATGGCTTTGTCTTTGTTACATAAAGCTGGCCAACTTGTCCCAGCCTCAACCCACTGTATTATCCTTCTTCTCCAGAAAATGAGGGTAACTACCAGGACAAGGTTCCTGACAGTGTTTTTTAATTAACTGGTAGAATAGTTTCTTAAAGGAACTAACAATTCATTTGCAGCATTACTTATGGTAAATGGGGATATAGTGTATATTGTTAGGAAGGATTATTTGCATGAACAATCAAAATCACACATTATGAGCGGTGGAAGAAATCATTCCCTTTTCTCTTGCTCTCTGATCATCACCATAGGAATCCTGTACCTACACACATCATTGCCTTTGTTTTACAGCGGAGAAATGGGATGCAGGAAAGTCTTGCAAAATAAGCAAACATCCTCCACCAAAAAAAGCAGTTGCTGGGATATTGATTGCATTCTCTAATTAAATGTGCCATGCACACTTTCTGCACAGCACATTTGCTTACAACCGACCGTCTTCACAAGAGTGGAAAATCTGACAAGTAATTTTCTGTGGGGACATAAAAATGCAAGATGAAAACCTCTAAGCTGCGTGGTCTTTAAGGAGCAATCATCCATTGAACTAAAGCTATATCCAATATTACAGTATCTTGCTGATAGATGACATAAAACAAATTTGTTACTTAGAGAGGCATGTTGATTGGCTTCATGCTGGGTGCTCATGGAGAAAGACATCTAGACTCTCTTTAATCCAGATGGAATTCCTAAGTCAATCAAATAAACATAATAATAATAAGGTTAATCTGGTCTTTACTCATTCAAGAGAGAAAAGCAGAGATGTGGATCTAATTACGTAAATATTGTAAAATCAGTTTGCATTTATCTCTTTCCACATCTCCTTGGTACAGCCCTAGTTCAACATGCTTAACACAGTCTTTTTTGGTCTGAATGATTTAATTCTGGGGCTAAAACCATTCAAGATTTGTTTGAACAAGAAAATCTTGTTTTCTTTGGAGCATTTTGAAGTAGGCATAATTACAGTGTTGCAAATGTGATGCTCTGCTTAAGGAGCTGTCAGCATTTCCATATTAAACCTTTATTTTTGGGGGTTAACAGAATTGCCAGAAAAAGAAAAAGAAAAAAAAAAAAAAAGAGAAGAAAAAAAGAAGAGTGGAAAAGAGGGGTCCATTATGGCCTGAAACTTGGTGTTTAGGTTTTTAATCCAGGAGGGAGATTTCGAAATCAAATTGTGCAAAATTAATTTGCACTGTATTCTTGCAAAACTGCTCATGTCACTTTTTTTCATGCTTTTTTAGAAAAAAAATCATCCCACAATAAAGCCCACTTATTTTGCTTACTTCTACTGTACACTGCTCTTTAAAGTTAATGTCATTTCCATACAATACCCCCAATGTAATATGCCTTAGAGGCAGCATAGATTGAATAAGTGACTTGGAGCCAGGGACTCCCAAGTTTATAATTTAGCCGCTGACTCACTGTGTGGCCTCAGGCAAACCACGTAACTTGTATGTCCTCATCTATGGTATGGTCTCAATTTTCCATTGTGTTGCACAACATGTAAGGAGCTCTGCTCATGTTCAATAGGAGCTTAACCCGATGGTGAGTGGGTTACAGGATCCTTGTAGAGCATACAAGATTTAACACAGCTCCCGCTTACCAGGTTTTGCTTATTCAGTTCAATCTGCAGGAGATCAGTCTTCACAGAGCTAGTCCAGGTGGGCATTTGGTGGAGGCATCTCCATCTGCGATTCCTGAGGCTTGGAGAATAGGCTGTCTTGGTGCTGGCACCGAAATAATGTTCTTCAGAATCTTAAGCAGAATAACTGGGAGGTTGTCTTGACTGAATGAGTAGGCTGGTTTGCACTGGACCTGCAGGAAACTCAGCTGATGTTGACCCTTTCAGCTTTCCTCAGCTCTTTACGTGTTTCTGCACTACCCTTTCGTGTCTGAGATTTTCCTCTACCATACAGCGGAGAATCAAACTCCTGTTATATATTATTCTAGTCACATTGAGAGGAGAACATGGAGAGCTTGTGTAGATAGGGGATGAGGGACAGAGAGACTCTTTCCTGAAGAACAGCAGCCCCCAAGATGTAGGTCCTTCAGCATTTAGCTAGGCTTGGGAAGGGCCCTTTTACAGCAAGTCCTGGCCTGATGTAGACCTCTGTGAATGATACTGCATTTGTGGATCATGAGAGTAGAAACATTAATTTAGAAGAGACCACTTTGGTCATCATTTCCAGTCTTCCATATTGCAAGCATATGTATACTGGCACTAAGTTCAGATGTCTCTGCGGAACATTTGCTACCCAGGCCACAACACATCCCATCTCCCAGACCCCTATAGTCATCTACAGATCTGCAATAAAAGACTAAGCATTGCAGCTGAAATGTGTCCCAGAAAGAGAACCCAGAAGGCTCAATGGGCTGCCGGTGGCCTGGGTCAAGAATAGGGCAGACATGGTGAGACTGGGCAGATCTAGAGAAACAGGGGGTCACATACAGCTTTTCCCTCTCTGAAGGGACCTTTGTTCAGCCAAAGAGGATCATGAAGAACATCCTGGCTTCAAAAAACGTTCCCCCTCTTCTTCATCCCCTGTCTACACAAGCTGCCAATATCTGATTGTTTTTTGAGCTCATGCAAACATTTCTTTTGTGCAACATCTTGTAGCACAAGCCCCACAGATTCACCACACATTTTGTGAAGAACCATGTAGTTGGGGTTGGTTTTTTTTTTTTAATCTTCCACTTAATAGTTTCATGTGGTGCCTTTGTGGTCTTGTCCTGGAAGACAGCTTACCTCAAAGGGAGTTTTTCTTGACAGATTTTTATTTTTAATAGCTGGAGACCCTCTAATGTCCTTGCACTGTTTTCCATGTTGCCCACGTAGCAGTGCTCATGTGGTCCCAGTTTTCTGTGGAATGGGAATGATAGTGTACGATATCATCTAATATATATGGGATTATAAAAGACAGGAAATCCCACCGTGATCCAGTATTCCCTGCCAGTTAACAAAATAGTTTTATGGCTCTGAGCAGACGTGTCACTAGAACAAGGATCTGGATTTGTGTGCTGCCTTTAAACATTCATTTTCATCTTTAATTTGGATCCCAAACTGAACTGTTGGAAACTCTTTTTAGCATGAGATACTTGTAGAAAAATCTTTTATTGTGAATGTGGGAAATATTTTGAAATATTTTGTTTGTTTGGGCTGTTTCAACACTAAGCTGTATTTATAGTTGTTCTTCATTCACCTTGTGGAAGTTGTTTTCTTCTGGTTGTTTTCTTGCTGGCTGGGCTTTCTTGTTGGAGTGAATCTCCATTGCTTCACACCAGATATGCAGATCTCAACATGTATGTGTAACTCCAGTAAAGCAGATTCATGTCAGGTTGGCTTGACCTACAGTAGTTTTATTTTGCTTAGAACTGACCTGAGCAATTTTCAGATCACATTAACCCAAAGTTAAATGCTTTCCTTCAGTTGTCCTGAGGGAAAATGGCAACATTTCAGGAAAATCAAGCTTTTCCTAGGGGCAACACTGTCTTTGTACCAAAAAAAATTTGGAATTGAAAAAAAAAAAAACCAAAATGGGAAATTCTGAGCGGCTCTACTTGCCCATTCTCTTGATTTTATGTTAATGCTCGAGAGTTATGCTGCTATATCAAAAAGGATACCATTTCAATCCATGGGAAACAGCAATGTTTTAATTCAGCATTACACTACTAAAGAGGATTTTCTTCTGCCATCTAGGCAATATTAACCATCCTGCCAACTAGTCTAACAAGGTGTGAGAGAAACCTCATAAAATTAGGGTGCTTTACCAAAATCAGTGGGTGATAACCCTAAAAATTAATACCTACAAAACACTGTAGTAGCCAGGAGGCTGGTGGAAACAAAAGCCATGCTCCTTTCTGCTGGAAAACATGTAAAATTGACACTGTGAGCCAGATTTTATAGTGGTTTGTAGGATTTATAAAACATACTGCAAGTAGCACTTGCTAAAACTGTACAGCTTGAGACCTGTGGAGAGAAAAATATCTGCAGGAATGGGGAAGAGCAGTGTCAGCTGTTCGAGGGAGGCTCTCTGGGATGCCTTGGTGGGGTGAATAAATGGTGCTGTGGTTTGGTTGTCAAAGGCAACGGCAGAGGCAGAAGGTTGGGGTGGTTTATAAATTAATTCATCCTTGGTTTGGAGGAGAAAGACTACTCTTATACTTAATGCATGAATGCAATATTAAGAAGAGCTGAACGTCTATAAAGCTCAGCTATTGACTTTTTGAAGTATCAGCTGATCTGAACCTCACAAAAGTGACTGCAATATTTGTGTACTGCAGAGTGGCTTTCATTGAAGAACTCTGCAATGTCACTAGAGCTGGACAGACTTTTCAAACATGGCATTTTTTTATCTATTCCTTTTGCTTAAGGCATTTCCAAAGCAGATCCTGAACCTTTCCCTAAAGCCACTCTTGCACATAATTAAATTCAAATTTCCTCTCCCCTGGACAGACGGGGACACCCATGTTGCAGTACTGCCAACTCTTTGGGTACCAGCTGGCAGACAATGCTGGTACTGAAAGAAATGATATTCCACCACCACTGCTCCATGGTTCTGCCTTTGCATTATGTCCGAATCCCACCAACCCAAAAGCATGAGGGACCAGAAGCACTGCTGGACCGGAGCTTCGCTTATGGCCACATGGGTGTCTCCAAGCCACCTGGCCTGCTAGGAAAAAAGACGACTTTCTCTTTAATAACAGATGGTGGTAGTGAGACATGAAAATTAGGACATATTTTCATTTGATATTGGAATATCATGAGCATCAGTTATTTTGGGAAGGAGTCCAAAAAATACTTGGAGAGAGTCTAAAACTGCAGATGAATCCGCAGGTTTATTTTATTGGGTGATTTCAGTTCTGCCAAATATTTGTAGTGTAAAGAAATCATAAAAATTGCTGGTGGTCCTCGCCTGGCGGGTACTTCTCACATATTTGAGACAGTTGTACGAACTGTGACAAGAATGTTTGATCTATTAGCTTAAAAACAAATTAGAGTCTTCAAGAGAAATAAATGAAGTATAGATGGTAGAAATACATTTCTCTTATCTTAGAGAGACCAGGAATTTTTGCCCCCAGGCTTTATTTGCATTTAATTATCGCAGTTTGGATTTCCTCTACTGCATGCATGGAGGTTTAGTCTGTCTCATTCCATCCTCTGTTCTGAAATAACATTAGTACCTGTTAATGATTATCATTGTCAATTATGTATTCTGGTTACAAGCACATTATAAGAAATATCAGTTTGTTTTAATAAATCTTCAAAAGGCAGCCTAAACCTGTGCCTTATCTCCTTTCTGCTTTGTAATTTATTTGTTTTTACGGTTATGATATATGAAAGACACTACATGCTCCCAGCGACTGTGAACGGGTATCTACTCAGCACTTGAATAATGAGACGAAAGACAGAAAAGGTTTTATTTAACATAGCTTTCCAAGTGAACCGAGAGGGTCATGTGTCTCAAAGATACACTGAGAAAGAAGTGAGGAATACAGGTCTAGAAATCCAAAGATTCAGTTACATACATAAAAGAGAGGAAACTTAGATGTACAGTGAACCCATAGGTGGTTTAGTGTGACACATGCTAAGTTGCAGAGTACCTGATGCTCACCATGTAGAAATTATGCTTTTTGTAACTTAAATAACTTTTTGCTAGGATAATAATTTCACTGTAGTTCTGACCTGGCAAAGGACTGATTGTCTCACTTCTCGTTGGTGTGTAGAGAACAAGGACGGTCCCATATAAATTTTTTTTCACTGCATTTTTAAGAAGAATTTTGTTTTGAGTTGTGCAAAGTTGATGTTTATGCTGTTTACCCATGCAAATTTTCAGGATTATTTTCATTCGCTGGACCAGCACTGAAATGTCCACTCCAAAAAGAACACTTTAACCAAGCATTCTTTATGTGGTCTTCAATTAATAAACAGGAATATGCCTTTCTAACCCTGTGGGTAATGATTTTTCTGTTTGCTGCTACTGTATGTAACCTAAATGAATGGGGCATTTATATACTGTCCTTTCATCTGGGATATCAAAGCACTTTATAAATATGGACCCATTGGTCTGATGTGCAACCACTGAATTGTGGCCTTCTTGGAGGTGGCATGTGGTTGACATTTTGGCTCGCAAAGCACCTTGAATGTCAGAAACTGTTGGTTTTCTCAGATGGGATAAGCTTGGAGGTGAGGGGGTATGAGACTATCTAAATTCATCTCTAACACATACCTGCCCTAACACTGGGAAGCAACACTGGTCCCTACTTTCCATATACGTAAAGTATGGGCTTCGCTAAGAGCATGACCAAAGCATCTTCCATCACTGGATCACTAATTTTGATCCAGCCCAAGATGGTGGCTGTCAAAAATTATTACCATACGGTAAGCTGGTAAATTGCCACAAGAAAATTGAGCTTGGTGGTCCCAGATTAGTTTCATATGGACAGGTGTCTATACCACAAAACCACCATCATAACTGCTACTAGCTGTTGGGTTTCAGAAGGGAGGTCCAGGACCGAATAGGCGGTTGGTAACACAAACAATTCTTCCAGAGGTGCAATCTTGAGACCAGAGGGATGAGGCTGTTTGTGTCTGTTGAGGTGCTTCTTGACCCCTTCAGTTTCCTGAGCCATCAGCTAGCTTGGATGGTGCTCTCCATCGTTGTTGTGGCAAGTGCTTTCTCTTACCTTTACACAGAGGTCCTACCCCTCCCCTGCTACCACCCCGTTAAATGGATGCCACACAAATTTTCAGTGGGGAGTGTGTATTGAAGGTATTAAATTCAGACCACACACGTAGTCTTTAACGTCTTTGGTATGACTTGGAAAAGCCTCCAGGAACACAGGACTGGAAGGACCTTCTGGGTCACTGATCCCAACCTCCTGCTATTGCAGGCTTTCACTTTGCATAATCCTTTTGAAAAGCTGACTAATCTCCAAAAATGTGGACAATCACAGGAAACCTCGAAAGCTCTTTATATGAAAAAAGTGTCAAATCTGTTTTGCACTTCTCTAACACCTTTCATCCAAAGCTTGTAATGAGTTTTGCAAACATGGAGTTAAGAATTGCCATGCCAGTGGGAGGGAAGAATTATCTTTACTGTATTTGGGAAGGAGAATTTGGGAGACAGTGAAATTATGAAGCAAATAACAATTCTCATTCAGATAAAGCTTTTAGTGGCTTGAGGACTCTGGCTGCAATGGAGATATTCAAGTCCATACAACCAAACCAATTAGACAGCCAGGAATTAGAGTTCCTGACTCTCTTTTTACCTGCCTTTTAACCACTGAACAACAGCTCAAGATTTTCCACCTGCCAGCCTCATTATTTCTTCCAGAAGAAACAGATACTACATCCTATTTCTCATGTGAAATAAAATTAACATCATCATATATCATAGTTAAGTATACTCCAGGTGGGCAGGAGATTCTGTTATAATGAGGGAAGACTATCAGCAGCAGATCACAGGGTTTTTTTAATCTATAGAAGATACAGCTGAACTATCAAAGAGAGACAAGCCTTCCTGCATTTCCACATCATGAGAAAAATGTAACTGAATTTGTCCTCAAACCCATGAAAACACACATTCCTTCTGTAGGAATAATGAATCCTGGGAAATGTACTATGTTGTATATGTCAGGGAAATGTTTCATTTATAACTCTAAGCCAAATTCTGCTCTCAGTCCCATTGATTCTTGACTAAATTTGACCTCTCTAATTTGCTAGCACATTTTTTTTAAACTTATATGTGTAATTGATGGCAGAGTATGGCCCTGGGGCTATTTATCTATCAGCAGATCATGGTATAGTTGTAAGGAATATCAACAGCATTAGAAAGTGGAGAAACAAGGTCCCCACAACCTTGAAGCACCACTGCTTCAACACTGTTTCAGGTTACTGGTGCTAAGATAAGAGTACAGATCCGCCTTTGATCAACACATCTCGCAGGGTTTTCTTAGAATTTGTTACTTTAGGGGCTGATCCCATATTTAGGTCAAATTGCAAGTTTGCTAAATGAATCTAATTCAGCACTGGAAGAGGGAATGCATGTACTCCTTATCTCCTGTACAGACGTTATATTGGCAAAAGTTAGTAAAACTGTACTGGTCCACAAAATATTCGGAGTTGAGGGTTCCTGGGAGGAAGTGAAATCCAGGATAAAGAAGCGCAAGGGCTAAACGCTGATGTACCCAGTTACACTGAGAAGGATCAGCCCCAAAGATTTGCAATACTTGGAGTAAGCAACTGGGAAGTTTGAAGGATTTTATTTGCCTCTCTTGGTGAAGGAAGGATGGAAGGAAGGAAGGAAGGAAGGAAGGAAGGAAGGAAGGAAGGAAGGAAGGAAGGAAGAAAGAAAGAAAGAAAGAAAGAAAGAAAGAAAGAAAGAAAGAGAGAAAAAAAAATGTGACTGGCTGTAGAGTATATTTTCTCAGGCCATGGTTGTCAGAATGCCTCATTTCATACCGTATTTCTACATGACACATGTAAGAAAGAGACGAAACTCTGAATTCAAGCAAAATTCAAGGGACAGGTCCTTAGCAAATAGGTAGTGGGGCTTTCTTGTTTTCTGAGAGTGACTGTCCTTACAATGCATCAGGAAGTTTGGGGGTGAAAAGAAATGACCTGCACAGAGAGCATGAGCTTTCTGGAGCTCTGAGAATATGGGCTTGCTGGCTCAGTATAAGTGCTTGGCATTGCACTGCACTTTTGGTTTCCCAAAGCAGGCCTGGACAAGGGTCATAGAATCATAGAACGATTAGAATTGGAAGGGACCTTAAAGATCATCCAGTTCCAACCCCCCTGCCATGGGCAGGGACACCTCCCACTAGACCAAGTTGCTCAAAGCCCCATCCAACCTGGTCTTGAACACTTCCAGGGATGGGGCAGCCACAACGTCTCTGAGCAACTTGTCCCAGTGTCTCACCACCCTCACAGTGAGGAATTTCTTCTTAATATCTAATCTAAATCTCCCCTCTTTCAGTTTAAAACCATTACCCCTCGTCCTATCACTACACTCCCTGATAAAGAGTCTGTTCCCATCTCTCCTGTAGCTCCCTTCAGGTACTGGAAGGCTGATATAAGGTGTCCCCGGAGCCTTCTCTTCTCCAGGATGAACAAAAAGTATTGCCTACTAATGCTCCCTTGGCCAGTGAGAGGGGATCTACAACCCCCTGCCCCTCTGTGCCTGGCAGACTAACATGTTTCCCTGCTACTCGAGTCCTCTAAGATCACGTGCATTCGCTTTGTCGTGCTCCCCAGTCACTTCTGTTACAAAAATACTTTCTGTATTGACATATGGTGTATCGGGAAAGAACCTCCTATGGACCAGGACATTTCAGATGACAGTTCACATCTCACCTTTAGCTCAAGCTGCTGTTCAGGTAGTACTCCGGCAGACTGAGGGAGAGAACTGTACTACATGGTGTGCTCAGCAGGATTGGCAGATCTTACCCCCAAATGCTAGGTTACACTAGCATCTGCCATGTGGTGGTTACATATTTTTAAATCACTTTAATCCGTTTCCTCTTTGAGATTTTTGTTTGATGTATTTTTCCATGAGAGATTCACTTTTCTTCTTTCATTAGAGGCGTGCTAGTCAGACATAGAACTTAAATGGAACTTAAATGGAACTTAAATCATCTTTCCTTAAGGTCAAATTAGGGGTGCTTGAATTGGGGACGTGCTCATTTGGAGGGTCCTACAAATTGAGATCTAGCTCTACTCCGGAAAGCTCAACTTCAGGCAGATTTTTCATTAAGTGCAGCTCCCAAAATCCCATAGTCTCCCAGTTATGTGTTTAAACACTTTACTGACTTTAGGCCTTGGAGAGCAGGGAGAAATACTAAATTTGGGGTTGTCTCTCAGCCCAAATTTTGAACATCCTGCAGAATACAGTGTCTGGATTTCTTTATAAATGACAAAATTCAGGATAATGACAATGTTGGTGCTCGTGTCTCGGCTGACTCACAGCACTGCTCCACATTTGGATGCTTGATTCAAGCCCCGTCTCTAATTATAATGTCACCCAGGGAATGACCAAGTGCAGTACCTCTGTCTGATGCTGCACAAAGTACCGTGTATTTTGTTCCAAGCCTCTGCTGCTACTACATTGAAAGCATTAGCTGTAGCACAAGCTATGCAGGGATGATTTGGGGTTCTCGTAGTTGTTTCCAAAGGCGTATCCACTTTCACACTGCCCAGAGAGACTGAGCAGCAATGTTGCCTTGAAATGGGCTCCCTGTCTCTGTGACAATATAGTCAACATCTATGGAACAGATGTATAGATGGAAGCTGGGGTTTTCTGTTGGTTTTAGGTTGGTGTTCTTTTTTTTTTCCCTGGAAGACTTAATTCTCTACTTTCTGAGGCAGGATCCTACGTGAGTTTGCTTGTTGACTCATTTATGGACATCAGCAGCTGCACCTCGGCTATTTCACATTGCTGCTTCGCCAGCCTGTCTCTCCTCACATTCCTGGTGGCGTCCAGGCTCCTTCTGACCTTGGTCTCCTAATAGCCCTGGGCTAGCACAGACTACCCGACTCACAGTCCTTGTTAAAGACTAAATGCTGTCTTTTTACAGCTCAGTTTCTATCCATAAAGTTAATCAAGCAGTCCGCCTTTTACAAGGCAGCTGACCCTTTGGTCTTTCTTCCTCTTGGCGCACCAAAGATTCCCAATGCTGCCAGAATCCCCCTCCTTCCTCTTTTTAAGGCAGTCCCATATATAAAGCAAGCAGCTCCCCCCAGGAAAGAGAGAAGCTTCTTGGCATAGAGAGGAGCCTTCCCCAACAAGGTGCATGTATTGTATCTTTAAAAAACTTCCTCTTTCCGTTAAAATACATTATTGGAGATATCTATGTATTCCTATTAGAGATGAGTCCAAACCATGAGGCTGGATCCAAACTTAGTCAAACCATGAGGTTGCTTAAAGTCGGGAATACAATCTCCATGTGTGCTTTTTGGCTCGAGCTGCTCTCCTGTTTGCAGAGCGTAACACAAAAAGCATCACTACACTGGTGGGAAAGCTGCTGACACAACTAAGAAACTGAGTGGTAAAGGCTTGTCATCAAAACCAACAAACCTGAAGGCAAAACCTGAAGGCATGAGTAATTGTGACCCCCTACCCAGCTACACAGAGCAAACTTTCTCTTCTCAATAATCACCAGGTTTTATGAAAGAAAAAAAGAATGAATTGCAGATGAAGCACAGAGCAAAATTTCCCTCCATTCCTCTTACTGGGGAAAAAGAAAAAAATCTCCTTCTTTGGACTTAGTCTGTGTATGTCTTTGCTGCAAACGGTGGCCTCTCATTTCATTAATTGACAAACACCATCCCCTAAACATTTCCAGGCACAGTCATTTTCTTTTCTCAGGTTTACTCAGTGGTTCTTACTGAGGTTCACATTTTTCCACGCATGTGTTGAGAATAAACTTACCTCTACGATCTCATCTCTTGTGCTATGAGAAGTTTTGATAATGTAATTCACAAGCAACTTCATTTTCTGGGTCTTTCTCTTTTTGCAACTATCCTGGCTTTAGCTATTTACTCCTCTCTTTGCAGCAAACTGCCCTGTTTCCCAAATACCGCAGGACTTTCTGAACTGCAGCATTTCATACCATTTGTCTCTCTTTTTTAAGGGGCTGAGCTGTCTTAAAGAAATTTTTCTCATTTAAAAATAATTTTGCTGTGGTTTTACAGTCAGCATGGTTCCCCCCCAAAAAACAAAAAAAAAAATCCCTGCGGGCCTATTTCCTCTCCTTCTCCCATGATTACGCTGGCATAATGACACTGCTGCCAATGGAACTATTCCTGTTTTACACCGGTATATTTGAGACCAAGGTCTGTAGGATGGGACATACTCAACACCTTCACAAAATGCTATCAGGGGTTGGGCCAGAAGGGTATCTCCATCTATCAAAAGGGATCTCAAAGTGTTTTTTCATCTTCAGTTCCTCAAACAGAGGACCATAATCATCTACCAGCAGGACACAACAACCTCCAGGGTGAAATCTAGCAATACATTTAACATGGAGAACAAGGCAAAGGCAGCACAACACGGCCCTTTAGGAATGTAAGCAAGGAGTACAGTGTCCAGCTCAAATTAGTGTTACTATTTGCCTCGTGGAAATGCTTGGGAAGCCCAGCCAAATTCAAGGCTCCAGTCTACTAGAGCAGCCGCAGTGAGGGCAGTCTCTGTTCCCCAGCGCTTGCAGCCCCAGTGACAAATAGCAATCAGACCGCGGGCCAGCAAGAAGTTGAGCCAGGCAGAACTAAAATATCCCTGTTGGAGTGCGGTCCCATGAGGCCAGTGTTATGTCTTACCAGAAACAAAGAGAAGAGCACATTTCCAGTCTCAAAGACTTCTCTGTCCCATTAAGGAAAACTCCAGACTACAATTAGAAAAAAAACACAAGAAGAGACGCAGACACAGCGTGCCAGTTTCCATCTAAAATGCAGCCTAAAAAAAGAGGGCGTGCTCCCAGGAGAAGGCTGCTCGCACCTTCTTGGGCTGGCGGCTCCAGCTACCTTGCTCAGGAGGGTGGCAATGTGACCCCAGAGAGAGACCATCCCTCCCCCAAACCCAGAGCCTCTGGGTAAATATTGACTCAGAGCGAGGAGTGGCTGAATCACTCCTTCCTGCCCTGCCGAGGTGTCCCCCTCCACCCAGCCAGCATCCAAGCCCACCCTGCACAGCCCATAATATCAGACGGGAGTTGGTACCCGTGGGGATCAAAGGATGTGGACTCGGGCAGAGAGACAAGAGTGCTTCTGTCTGTGCAGGGCTGACGTGTTTGTTTGCTCTCCGAGTGGGCAACATCTCCTCCAGTTAGTTACGCAGGAGGACATGTGGTGGGAAGGGTGGATAGGTGGAGGGACGAGGGACTGGGTGATGTTCCTCCGTACTTGTCACGTGCATCAGACCACAAATTCTCTGACTGCTAGTACACAGCTGATAAAGATGTTGTGCCATACACTGTTAGTGGTAAAGCCTGGGTTCATGAAATCGCTGCCCCAAGGCGCATTGAAGAAACAGTGAATTTGTGAGAAGGGGTAGGAAAAAGTCCAACTGTCTCAGTTGTCTGACTGTTGCCAGCCCAGGATTTAACCATAGGGTGAAAAGATCTGGACCTTATCTCTCGATCTATTCAGTTCATAATCTAAGGGTATTAAAGTAAAGAACAGGGAAGACCTGGGAGCCAAGTGGTGGTGACCACCGACTGGAGCTGTGAGCGGGTGCCACAAGCATTTGGGTGGCTACTGGCTTGTGTAACTGAATTGGATGTAGGGGAAGGCTGAATTTACTGTTGCAAGCACAGGTCTGGGTTTCATTTCAAGTCTGCTGCAGATTTCCTAACTGGGTCACTGTGCCAGCCCGTAACACAGAAATTATATGTTCTGCCTTCACCAAGCTGTCACAAGGCTCAAGGCTTGAAGGTTTCAGAACTGGTTGAAGATCTCCAAGAAAAAGGGCTGTGTAAGAAAGAGCATATGCTATGGATCTCTGTATACGCTGCATTACCAAAAAGTGCTGTATTTATATATTTCAAAACCGGGCACTGGGTTACATTTTCATTCCCCAGTACAAAGGCAAATACATTCCAAACAAAGCAATGTTGTTTCAACAAAGCAAGGGTTGAAATCTCTCCAGGGCTTCATTCTGTCTCATTTAGATCGGGCATAAGATCTTAAAGCAAAGTTTAGTGGTCGGCCGATCATGTTCCTCTGGGAAATGACAGAGTGGTAATTCAAAAAGGGTAGTGAAGTACAGCATTGTCTTGGTCTGCAGGACTGTTCTTCAATAAAACCAGCGGCTCACCCAGCTTACAGGAGAACATTTTGTTCCAAAGGAGCTGTGGCTCTTCATTAAACAAAAGAATTCACCTCCGGCTAGACTTGGGTGTAAAATGAAAATGTTGCTGGAGACAAAATGTCTTTGCGAAGACAGCATTTCCATGATGCCTTCCATAATTGCCTGGGCATATCTAGCAGTTGAAATGAAAGTTGGGACGAAAGGTACGTTTCCAGGGCACCGAATCCACATTTCTTAAAAATTTCTTTCAGGCTTGGGAGGTGGTTTCTGTTCAGGCCAGGGGCCCCAAGGAGGGAATAAGCAGCTTGGGTCCCTCCTGGCCATGGGCTGGCACTCACCGGCTCTACAGTGAGGGCCCAGATCTGATCACAAGTGAATCGAACCTTTCAGGACTTTCTCGAAGGCCTTTCCTTGGAGTAAACAAGTTCTCCCATGTCTGACACAGGAGATTGGGAAAGAATCCCAGGGTATCTAAATGCAAAAAATTGTGAGATATGCCTACTCCCCTCTGACTCTCCTGACACGCTCAGGAAAGTTCACGAACTGCAAAGATGCGGTAGGGTCATTCAGGGAAATAATTCATGTCCAGACTGGCATAACTCAGGTGTTCAGATATGGCTGTCTCCCACCCAGATTAACTCTGTAGGAAAGATATAGCCTATGCGGTTCCTCAGTGTATGAAGGTGAGAAAAAGCACCTCAGGCTGTGCAGCTTCAGGGGATTTTTGTTACAAGATTATTTTCCTAAAAACGGAACCATCCGTCTGGGGATGAAACATACTGGGAAATATATGAAAATTTAATGAATTTCATGAGTGAGTTCCTACTTTTCTTGCATACTTAAGGCAAGATGATTCCTTTGTCATCTTCAGATCACCTATGGGCTCTTTATTGTACAGCCAAAGTGTCCACCTTTAGCTTGACAGGAAGGTTTTGGCCTGCAGAGTCTTAGGCAGTGCAACAGCCAAGCTAATCTTGCAGAGACACTCTCTTGTGCTAGGTCAAAGCATGGCCTCCTACTCAGCCTCTCCCTCTTTCACCAGACATTGCTCAACAGGGAGGGCCAACAGCTTTGGTTCTGCTCAAGATGGGACAACAGACTTCCCGCACCCTTTTTCATGATCTCTTCTGTTTAAGTGCTGCATTTCCAGAGCTTGAGAAATGGATAAGGACAAGATAAGGACTGCTGGACCATTGGTCTGCTATGGTATAAAATTCTTATGTAGACTCTAAGGCCTAGCAGAAGCCTTGTGCTGAGGCAGTCAGATGGTAAACACCCAGGAAAAGATATAGTTACTGTGCTTCAGTAGAGAACACTGCTGTGACAAGCCTTTAGGAGGGACAATTCATCTAAAGCGTAGCATGGCAGAGGTTCAGAGTAACCCATTCTGGATATATTTGTTTAATTAATCAGCCCAAGAAGAGCCATGATGTGCAAACAACAAAGGCCTGTCCACTGCTGGCTGAGCAATGTTCTTGCTGGACGTTCTGTAGGAACCTGAAATCTCATTGACTCATGTGTACTGTATTTCCAGACTTGACTCACTGGCTACTAAAACCATAAGATTGCATGGTTTGTCTCGTATTTTTCCTGGAAAAAAAAAAAAAAAAAAAAAAAAAGCAGGTTAATATAGCTACATTTGGTTAATTAACATCTGAATCTGTTTTGAAATCTCTAGAGCATATATGTAAAGAAATTAAACTAAACTCAAACCAGCAAAGAAAAAAACCCCCAAATATCTGGAACTTCATGATTTATTTCTATAATGTTCCTGGTTGCCTCAGATTTTGGGCATAAGACAAAAGATACACATCCTCTGTCTTCTCTTTTGTGTCTCTTAGTACCTGCTGAATTTCATGTCATCGTGGGCTTATTCTAGGGCAATGTGTGACAGGAAGTGCTATTGAGAAAGGTATGAAGCGTGAACAGACAGGTGATTTCAGAGAAAACACTATCTGGCTGATTAGTATCAAAAATCTGCTGTGTAAATGGAAAAACTTCCTCACATAGTGCAAAACTAACCTGAGAAACTCATTGCTATAGGAGTTAATTGAGACCAAAACCTTGCCAAAGAACAAGAAAAAAGAAAAGAGGAAGAAAAAAGAAAAAGTAAAAAATAAACCGGAAAAATAAAAATAATAAAAAAGCAGATGGAATGTTTACAAGGCTAGTAAGAACATAATAACGACATTTAGAAACACAATAGTACTTATTAGGGAGAGAAAACAAGACTCTCAGAAGAATTAAACGTGTTGGAAAGGCTAAAAACCTTTTGGTGTAGCTAATGGCCAGATTCAAAGAGGTAATTAAGTACCAGCACTACTTTCAGTTGTAGTCCATATAGTTGCAGTCTGTTTTGAGCCTGATCTTAAATCAGATTTGTTGGCCTGCATTATATAAAAGGTGATCATAGGCAGTGGAAACATCTGTCCTGGGCCAAAAACCTGGTTCATTAATGGAATGTTGAGAAAATTTCCCGCAGCAGACATTGGCATATCTGTTACTTTTTGATAACTTCCTTGAAGGCAGCATTTATTGACCATTGACAGAGGCAAAACACAAAACAAAATGGACAAAGTGGTCTGATCAATTATAAAACTTTTTTCTCCTTACTGTTTCTTTTTGGATACCTGGAAGTAGCTTTCAGACTTATTTTAGTTTCAGAGAACTTAAAGAGTCTCTCCAGCGACTTCTCCATCCTCAGCAAGTCTCTGGGAAAGGTGAGCACATGAGGGTGGAGAAGTTGTCCTTGCATGGCTGTGGGGAGGGCTGGGCTGGCAATCTCCCTAAGCACAACAAATTTTCCCTCTGTGCCTTACTTCGGTGCTGCAAATGGGAGGAGAAAAAGGCTTCCCCGATTTAAGAAGGTGCATTAATAGAGCGGTAGGGTAAAGGGGACATCAGAGGGCTGCATTGTCAATGTCAGTTGATGGGGAAGATGAAAGTGGCCTTTGCTCCTGGCTCCATTGTGGACTTCTGTCACAGCATTTCATTTTTCATGTGTTTCAGTCTGGCCCCCATAAAGTGCAGCCAGTGTGAGACTTGTCTGTGCAGTGCTTTGAGCACAGTGGGAAGAATGTGTTAGGCAATGAATATTGTCATGAGGAATTGCCTGCTGCCCAACAATATTACCTCTCCAACGTGCCTACCTCCTCTTTTCCTGTTCCCTCTCCACACCGAGATGTCAGGGCATCCTCAGGGATTCTTTTGTGAAAGTAACAGGAGCTGCTGAGCACTTCAAAAAGTCTGGCTTTGTCCCATAGGTGTCAAAGAAGGACCTCAGGTTCTTGGAAAATCCAGTCTCAAATGAGTGTAAAAATGCACATTTTGTCAGGAAGTGAATAAAATCTCACTGAAATTAAGCCAGGGACAAAGATGAAAAAGCAGATGGCCCATGACAAACTGTGAGAACAAATTTGTTCGCATGACATGGGAATAAGTATGTACTCATAACAGACTATTACTCAAGAAACTTTGAAAGAGCACAACTTCACAGGAGTCATAATGTGATTAGTCACATAAAGCCCACTCCAGCTAGGCCTGGTGTATTATACCTGAAAGAAAAGAAACAGACCCCAAAACACACCACAATCAAAAAAAGCAAAGGAGAATTCCAAAGAGATGCACGGGTTTACGAAGTCAGAAAAACTTGTGAGCGAATTGAAATCTCTAGAGTAGCCCGTGAACTGCTATTAGGTTGCTTAAAAAGCAAGAAGGCAGAGGAAGGAGCCCAGCTGAAGTGACTCAACCAGTAGGTTTTTAATTTGACAGCACAGAGACAGAGTTGGGGTATTTTTGGTGAAATGTCTCTGGCTCTGGAACAGACTTTGTCACGTGCCCCATTACAGCATGGTTCTGGTAATCTACAATTATTTCTGAAATCCTTTCTTTTTTTTTCTTTTTTTTTTTTAATTGTGGGAGTGATGGGTGAGATTGAGTTTGAAAACCAGAGGAATAGGGCTGATTTTGAACACTGTGATCTATTGATGTGGTTTTTCAAATTAAGATTTCATACAAGACCCCTGATCTTCAGTGGGCATCTTTAATTATGTGAAAGCACTTTTGTCATTAAAGATTGCAATACATTGGTATGTATGATATTTTGGGATACCTCCATGTATCCACAAAGGAGTGGATTCCTAGGATGTGACAGGGACTTGCGTTATCTAAAAAGAAAAAATTAACAACAAGCTTGCCTAATACTTTTATGAATTTTCTATGCATTTCTAAGCTGCTCACCCAAAAGCACGTGAGTGTTCAGAACTGGTTTAGATTTTCACAAAGAAAAGATCCTCGAGACAGTATCTAGAACCAAATTCAGTTTCTGAAACCACACATATGCAAACACCCATCCTGGAGTGCTCACAATGATGGTTTTATTCAGACCTATTCTGGTGTAGTATCCGGTAATCTCTTTGCCCAACGGTGTAATTTAATTCCGTCTAAACTTGATTTGCAGCTGGAATTCCTTCTAAGCTTGACTGGAGACCAGCAGTGGGAAGCGATGCTGCTCTGAACCTGAGTCAAACCTGAGCAGCACAGGAGGGATGGCTTCAGACTGAGATCCCAAAGACGGGCTTTGTCTGTGCGAAAGCGGCATCGACCTCGCTTATGCCGACGTTGCTATTGGACTTTAATTTACCACAAACTGTTAGGACTTCAGTTTCACTTCTTACCAGACAGAGGAGGCAGGCGTATATTTAGACTTTCTTGGGAAGCAGCTGCAAAGCGAAGTGGGAGTGCGTGCCCGCACCGGCTCTCACAGGCGCACACGCAGACGCCGCTGGCTTTGGAGCAACCTCATAAACCCGCGCAGAAAGGACGGTGCACAAAGGCCTCCTGCAGGTTGCTGTACCCCTGCAGGGATTGCATTACTCGTTTCAACATATTAATATCCTTATCGTTGAAATAGGTTGTTTCTTCAGTGCTGACTCACTTGAAAGCTTATCACCTTCTGAACCAGCAGCTCATTTCTTGAAGCACTCTAGGGGCCCAAGTCTCTACTCTTTTGCACCTTAAACCTTATCTCCATGGTTTTATGCCTTCCATAGGAACAGAGGGAGCACTACCCATCTCCTATTCTGATTTGATAGGAAATTACTTGCTACATCTATATATAAAGTGAGGAATCCAGCTCACCCAACTCCAGCAATGTAGAAGTTAGCAGCCCATCAAAGATAGTTGACTTAGTCTTACAAGAAATGCTGGAAGGGGAGTAACACTCCAGAGCACGATCCTCCCACCCTTCTTGGGGACCTGATAACTTGGGATGGCTTGTCCCTAGAGGTGCTTCTTTTTCTGCTGGAGCCAGGATTACTGCTTTGCACTAGATTCCAGCTAAATGACTAATTTTAGATGAGCTGAATCCCATGCAGTGTGCTAGCCAGAGGGAAGTCATGGCCCTGCTTTTCCCTCAAGGTTTCTCCTTCACAGACCTTTCCCTTGTTAGCTGACAAAAGACTAAGAACTCAGAGTTTGCAGCAATTTAACTGCAAGGCAGATAAAATCAGTAGTCAAACAAAAGCAGCTAAGATAGCCAAGACTGCCTGAAAATTTAAATGCATGCTCTTCTCATACAGACAAATGCATGTAAGGTAAGTTTAGTTTCCCCACTCTCACAGGGCAGCCCATTAATCTTTTGGTAACATCCATCGTCATGGGCAGGACAAGTACCAGGAAACTCTCTCCTGGAGGTGCTCCTCTGCTCTCTCTCATTACTGTATGACCTCGCCTATTTAAATCCTGTGAGTTTTTAACACCCTAAGGTCCACTCAGAGGTGGCAGCACAGAAGTATTCCCTGTTCTTGCACATAGGTAACACAAAGATGTGCAAATGCTTTCTATTTGGGAGATCTGTAGTAGGTCAGGAGGGTAGTGAATGTCAGGTACCCACTGTTTCTAAGCTGGGCACCCACCCATCTTATTTTTATGCACCCAGTATAGGAGTTCTCTTTTGAAACGTAAGTATTTTCAGTTCATGGCATCCGCATCTGAGTTAGTTATCCTACATTTTTCCCAGCAAAAAGATGAGGAGAAATCTTTCTCATTCTGACAAAAAAGAGGTGATGCTAGACCTATTTAATCCAGTGACTGTGAAGAAAGGCTAGAGAATTAGACAAGATATAGACATCTGTACTGTAGACTGCTAAAGCTAAAGGTGACATGAATCCTATCTCAGTAAACAAGTTCTCCTAAAAGATGAGGCCAAGCTTCTTATGCACTCAGCAGAAAGAAGAGGGTGACTCTGAGTCTGTTCAGAGAGATGCAGCCTATGTGTCTTCCCTTTAGGAGCTTTCCCTCTATGTACAGCATAGAAAATGCAGGTGCATTCAGGGGATTTCTTCACTAGGCATTCATAGTTCAGTTGTTTAGATGAGCCAGATCCCAACCCAGGTTTTCTGAGTCCTGGATTAACTTCCCTAACTGGAGAAATGCATTTTCTTCTAAGCTACAAGCCTTCCTTGAACAGTCTGTCTTTGTATGTAGGAGTATTCTATAGCACCTACCCATCTTCCATAGGCTGGGTGAAATAAAGGATGCTAAATCGCCATGCACAGGTGGGTTGATATGTTCAAGGAAAGTCACCGTACTTGTCTAAGCATCTTGTCTTCAACATCTCTCTTCTCTGCAGGCACCCATCCAGCCCCACTTAGCTACAGCTCTGTCTAGATACAGATCTAACACCCCCAGGAATGAGCCTGCACCTGGATGTGCCAGTTAAGACGAATCTATCTGCTGGGGCTGTACAAAAAAAGTGAAAAACGCAAGCACTAGAGTTGTGATGGGTTGCAATATCCAGATAAAACAAACAAAATTAGAGAGGAAGGAAATAAATAGAATCACCCTGTTGTATATGATAAGCAACTGTAGTAGCTTGCTCCGTGCTTCATCATGCTTAGGACTTCCATATTCCTGGGTTTCCTCAAATGCCCTAACAATTTTGTCCACAGAGAAAAAATTATTGACCCTATCTGACTCTGCTTTGAGCAGGGGTTGTGACTAGAGATTCTCCATTCCCGGCCGTTGATCCAAGAGGTGCAACAGCTTCCACATGTCCTGGATACGCCAGGACCCCTGCACGGGTGCCCAGACGCCCATGTGGAATTTTTTAGATGGCAGTATGGGAGCCTGATCAAGCTGAGCAAGATGTTTTTAAAAGGCTTCATGGCATAAATAAATCTTAAGGGGGGATTAGGGAGATCACAAAGCTGTGGCTTCTGATAGGGAAGCCACGCTGTTTGGAAAGATTGCAGCTAAAAGAAGAGCCTTTGGTGACCAGATTTTGGTCTCTATTTTTGTCTATATTAGTTACTACTCCCTGTGTTTTAACCCCAATTATTCTTTAAACATTTAAGAATCATTTGTGATAGTTATTTGTCTCAGTGCTAAACCAGACTACCTCAAGATTTGTTGAGCTTCCTCTGCCCTCCAATGTATGGAAAAACATTACACTTAATTTGGTTTGTTTGGCCAGTGCGGACAGGGATTAGCCATGCTATATATGGACCATAAACACTGTTCTGGTTAACACTACAGTTGAGCCAAACCTGAACCTTTCATCTCACCCTTTGCAAACTTTGGTGGTTTGGATGGAAATGGAACCTGGGCTTGAACTGTGCTTTATTTTTGTTTTTGTTTTGAAAAACCAAAGCCCAATCAATAACGCTTTGGAAACCCAACATCCAGCATCCTCAGCCCACCTCTAGTGAACAGGGATTGAGCGCCTGTGTAGGCAGGGACTTTGTGTTGGGAAGAAAGCCAATATAGAAAGGAAGGAAACTGTTTCAAGGAACTTGCAGTAACTTTCCATAAAAATCTCAGGGACATAAGGGCATGCTGAATTTTGTGTCATAATCCCCTCCAACCAACATGTGTGTTTGGTTAGGGAAAACATGGTGGTCCCATGTGGAACAAAGATGGACTTTTGCTGGCTGCGTGTCCGATCGGTTTGGTGTTAGAAATGACAGGGAAAAACCTACATTTGCTTTTGACTCTCAGTTTCGGTTTGCTATCTGGAATACCAAACTGGCCAGTAATGAAAACGGATTTCTCACATCAGATTTTTTAGATGCCAGAAATAATAGTAGTATGGTGTTAACACCTCAGTACTTGGCTTTCTCTAGGTTGTCTTAACCTAGATAAATCTATTAATTTGTGTCTTTGTATCCACAGCAGTGCCTTAAAATTTGCACTTAATTGCAGCAGAAGTAGTTTTAAAATCCATCTGTCTTACACTGGCCATTCCTGTAGCATCTCACCACCTTCTGTATAATGTGTTCCCAATGCTAAAATAAAGATCTACAGCATGGTATAGTAATTCCATTTATGCAGATCTTTGAGGCTGTTGAAAGGATAACATTTCCTTTTATATTTCTGGCTTCCAGAATTATTGTAAAAATAGGATCACTCTTACTGTACGGTATTTACCAAGTGGGCACAGTGGGTAGAGCACCTTGGACCATAGTGTGGCTCTCCAAGTCTTTGCGTATCCCCCAGAGGCTGCTCTATCCTCCTACACTGTATGTGTTGGACTCAGTCCAAGCAAGCATGTTTCTAATGACTTTAGTGGACATTGGATGAGGTCCACTGAACCGTTTGTAAGATGGCATAGGTTGGGATGCCTGGTGTCAATAATTTCTTTCTGTCTCCATTGATTTTCATAACTGATGTTGCTAATTATCTACAGGCAAAGACCTCCTTCTAAGTTTAATTTTGTGAATTCTGTCATGCTTCCACACAGAAAAAAAAAATAAAAAAATTATTGAAGAGTTTAAGCCACCAACTAGCTCTTACTGTTTCTGGTGTTGACCTGTCCATGCAAACCAGAATGCTGAAAACTGGGACCCTCTATGAAGCAGCAATTAACTTTGGCTCCAGCAGCAGCCGATCAGCCCTCACATTTCCATGGGAGATCTGAGTCAGTTAGGACATTGCCATCATTCCATGACTGGCCAGGAAAACAGAGTAGGTAATTCACCAGCTAATGCACACCTATGAGATGTCAACCAAAAAATGTTAAGGCCTGTCCACAGGCTTTATGAAGAATGAGAGTGGAAGGATAATTTAGATTTATAATGTTAAGTTGCATGTTTATGTACAGTAGGCTCTTGTTTTTGATTATGTCTGTTCATTTCTAATTGGCCTACAGAGAGTAACACTACCAGCTGATGAAATTCCTCCTTTCACCAAAAACGCTTAGTCCCACTGAAGTCACAGCAGGCAACAGTCCATGTATGTAAGTACATTTGTGAATCAAGGCTCATGATGTGTCTTCCTTGCAGACTCAGACCCTTGCACACCTGATGCTCCACCTGCTGCCACTTCACCACCAAACTCTGAAGAACCTGGACCCTTCACAGCTCCAGTATCCCCCTCCTCTTCCTCTGACACTGGTACTGCATCATTTTCACCACCATTACCTGCCTGTGTTGCAGCCTTACATCCCAAACCACCTCCTATTTCACCATCAACATCTGCTTCTGCTGCCACTGTTCACCCTGGACGCCCTTCTCTTCCTGCACCACCCACCTCTACTCCATCCCTGCACCCTGGACTTTACTTGCCAGTAGTCCCATCCGGCAGTGCCACCCACCTCATCAACTGGCTGCCCTTCCTCACTTCTGCAACGCTGGCCACCATTCAAGGGAAGGAGGAAGACCAACCCCCTGTGAGAACGGGCTCCCTGGAAGGCATGAAGTGCTGCAGCAGCACCGCCCCACACCCCTCCCAAGATGGAAATCCCCAGGGGGCACCCATGGGAGACAGGGCTCCGGGGGCTGCTTCCTCACCGCTGGCTGCCCACGCCATGCCCCCAAGCTCCGAGCAGGCGTCGGCGAATGTGAGCGACATCCTGACAGAGCTGCGGACCATGAACAGCCATCTCTCCGTCATCGCCCGAGCCCTGACGCAGCTGGCATCATCGCTGGCACCCCAGCAGGACGCGCGTGGCACCCCACCTCCTTAGCTCCAGGCTCTGCACCATCTCACCCTGCTCACAGGGGCTGGTGTTGGCCGGGGACAGCCCCCGGTGGAGGTAGGGTGAAGGGAAGGGACCCTACCCAAACCCGCCCATACCATCTGTGCCAGTTTGCTCTGACACCGACCACGTCTCCCCAGTGGGTTCTTCTGTTTGTTTATTTCCTCCTTGTAAATGGCTGCCTATATTAAAAAATAGTTTTGTGGTCTTGTTAATAAAATTGTTTATATTTCTTGCATTCCTTTCAGATGTGCTCGCTCCCCTCCTCTCACCCATTAACCGCACGAGCACTGGTAGGAATCGGAGAGGTCTTGCACAGTGAATGCGGAGAATCTGAAGTGGTGAGAAGTTACCCACGAAGAAATGCTTGGGGAGGTGACAAAAACCCCTCTGAGCAACGTGGGGGCACACCAACAGGCAAGAACACAATAAAACTCTGACAAATTTTCCTATTTCTCTCCATCCACGCTGCATGGCACGTCTCTGTTGAAGGTGGAGCCCTTCCCAGTGCACTAAATCTCAGGGATAATTGTAATTACAGACACAGGTACGGGCCATGATAAATTGTTCAAAGTACAATGCAGATTAGTTGCCTAAACAGCCCTTGGTCTGAACAGCTACTACACAGCCTCATCGACCTCTTGTCCTCCAAGAGAGCGTCAACCAAAGGCAGCACGGCGCTGGGTTGGATTGTACCTGTTTACTTTGCCAGTGGTGCCTGGGGTTCTTCAAGGGCATAAATTTACAGCAATTAGCCCGGCACACGCGGGTAAATCCCAGCATTTCACCATCTCTTCCCCTACTGCCAAGCTGCCGTGGCTTGCCTAAAGGTGGCATTGAAGGAGAGAAACCTCGAACAACCCTCTTTGTGGATGAGGAAAGAGCTCTTGGGCACCAATCCAGGACTCACCCCTCTGAGATGTGTGGCCTGAAGAGCAGCTGGTGAGGCACCCTCGGACGCTGCCCGGCCCAGCAGCGGCACCAGAGCTGGGAGCCAAAGGTTGGGATGTGCTCGGTGCTCTGGAAGAGCCCCAGGAAAGAGGACTCACAGCTCTTGCAAAGCCATTTTGTTCATCTCAGCCACAGTCTGCCCATAGAGCAAATAAGCACCAGTCAAAATATGATGTTTTCCCAAAGGTGGGCCAAGCACGGGGCCGGTGGAGGCCGAGCCAGGCTACGTGGCTGCTCTGTCTTTCATCCCAGTGAATTAAAATGCAAGAAATGCTCATGGCAAACAAGGGGAAAGAAAGGCCTCTGTGAAGTTCGGTATGATCTTGCCTTAATTTAGCCGTGCAGCCCTCAGATATCAGGATCTGAGGCCATCTCTAGGAAAAACCCAGACAAACAGACAGATCTCTAGATAAGATTAAAGAGGAAGTATTCTGTCTATTTGCAAATATTTCTGTTACAGATGAGCCCAAGCCACAAAGATTGAATGAATATACAAACTTCCCCAAAGCTCAGGTGTATTTGAATTTGAGGTTTTGGTTACTGTATATATATTTATATATAAACCCTCCATATTTTTGTATCTGTGCCTGAAAGACAAAGGAACTGCCCTGTTCGATCACGTTTTTTTTCTAGGGCTGATCAGATTTTTTTCCCTCTGATGTATTTGGCACAAAAGGTGAAAACAAAGACATTTCATAGATGACCTTCACTACCTTTTAGTGTTGCCTTTTAGTTTTATGTGTTTCAACAAAGTGAGATAAAATGAGTGTCTTAGGAACATTTTAGCTTTTGATTTGACTGTTGTAGTTTCCATAGACTAAAAAAAAAACATGAGTAAAGAACAGTTTGTCACTTTTTCTCTTCTCATTAGGAAATATAGAAAATAAAGGAGAAAACTTTATGGTTAAAAAAATAAAAGGAATATTTTGCATTTTTACCCATCTTTCCCTCTTGCAATTTAACATGGTAGTAAATAAGTAGCACATTCTCCTGCTTTTGATAGTTTTACTTGATTTAACCTGCTGGTTTTGAATAGTAACCTTTCATGGCCTAATATTGAAAATTTCAGTGGAGTTGAGCAAGACTCACAGCCTCATTCCTCTGTACAGATAACTTCAGAAAATCCTCCTGTGCAGCTGTTGATGCTTTATCAACCAAGGTTAGGGCTGGCTTCATTTAAGTGTCTAAGGGATTTGAGAACAGTTTACATAGCATGCAAATCCAGAAAAAGCCTAAAAAAAAGTTGCCTATAGCATTACATATTCAGCTGTGAAGGCAACGCTCTTCTTTCTCAAAGATGCCACGAATGTGATCCAGCTGGCAGGGAGAGAAAAGCGCTTTTCCTGAGCCTCTTCCTAAAGGAACGAGATTTCTGTGGTCCCACAGCCACAGATTTTTGACGCTAAACACCTTTGCAGTCTGGACTCCAAGCTGACTGGTCCTGTAGCACCCTGACAAAAAAGCAGGGCCAGAGCCTGTAGCCAGAACTAGCAACTTTCAGATTTACTTGGTAGCCTCTGGCTCTCGCATGGGCACAGCCACTGGCCCTGGAGCTGACAGCACAGACAGAGGATGTCTGTGGGTAGGGTCCGGCTGAAGTGGACACGTCAGTCCTGACCAACACAGCCAACCCAAGCCTCACCAAGGCTCTGCTAATGATGTGGCCACAGGGTTGTCTTCTGCAAGTCCTCACGTGGGGTTTGTATGCAGCCCACGCTGGGCTCTGCTAGCAGCTCCTCAGCTTAAAACCCAGCTCAGGTGTGTCTGGGCAGCCCCACCATGACACAAAAGGGCTTCGCTGCTACGCCAAGAGGGGTCCTGCCCATGGGCACCTCATTTAATAATGTCCATTATTCTCAACTCAGCGCATTCAATAGACTCATGTCCCTTAGGAATTTTACTCCTTCAACTTAATTGAGCCACTTAAGCACTGCAAGAAACAAGCGGCTGCTCTGACCGCACGGCTCAGATGGCAAGAAGGCTGCCTCTGTCTCAGGTTTTATTTGGTCTCCTTGGCTTTTATCTGCAACCATCCAAATCCGGCACGGCGCTGCCAGTCCCACTGCCCCATTCTGATTGCTCACCAGCATCCCTCGCGTTGCTGAGCCCCTGCTGCACATGTGCTGCTCTGCCAGTTTGAAAGCTGGGGCACAGCTCACAAAAAAAAAAGCCTCCTAAGACATCTGAAGCTGGCTGCAGAGCAGCTGAAGGACAGAAACCCCGGTGCAGCTGGCACCGTCCCTGCACCATGTCCCCGCGCCCTCCCAGCACCTGCAGAGATGGCATGCCCTTCCGATTGCAACTGAGCCTCACAACCCATGGCGCACAGTTCAAGAGACTTTCCTCTCTAAATTATTCATTTTGATTCAGCTCGGAGAGCGAGGGGCTGAAAGTTACAATGTCTTGGTGCGTGTTCAAAGTCCCATGTAGAAATAACCTCATGGGCTCACACTCTGGTCGCTGTTAAATTATTAAAAATCCTCTGCTGGCCTTTCCTCTCTTGGGTTATCTTCAGTCTCTCCTTCTTCCTCCTCTTCTGCACCTTTGTTATTTGCAAAGGCAGAATTTTAAAGGGCAAGATTATTTTATAATTGACAGATTGTCTTTGAATTGTAACTAAAAAAACCTGAAACACTCCAGATGAGCAAAACTTAAAGGCTTGAGCCAAGTATTATTCTTAGAGTCACCATGGGTGATCATCACCCCCCCTTCTGGCTCCACCATCAAAATCCTAAACACGCTGATCTCATGTTTCACAGCTGCTCTATAAACAAATATTGAGGGTGGGTTTCAAGTCACCACGCCTTAATTATCTAAAATTTGGTTTTGTAGGTTCCTCTACAGTCATGAGAAGGCAGGGGTTCTCAGCGTGTGATTGATCCTACCCTAAGAAAGGTCTTTAAAATAAGTAGGAAGGCAATTGTCTTCTGGCAGCATCCATCCCTCTCCCCTGACTATAGACAACTAGTTTAAGCCAGATGCTTGACTTCTAGATGGCTGAAGGTAAATGAAACTAATCCTCTGTTTGGTAATTGCAGTTCATTTCAAACTGGTGAAGCATCAATATATCACATTTATTTAAGCCCTGATAGATGTGTGAGGAGCTGGAAGAGGTGAATGGGTGCTCAGGAGAATAGGACTGACAGCAAAAGTGGAAACCCCTGCAAAATATCCAGCTCCAGCCTAAGCCAGAGTTATCCTGTGCCAGGAGAGCACCCAGAGGGACACCCAGGTGATTCCCTTCTCGCAGAGATTTAACTCCTCAGGATGTGGAACTGGAAGCTAAACAACTTCATGGGATTTGAGTGATGTACTCAGTGTCTGCTACTCCAGCAGGAATTATTTAAGGAGGCAGCAGGCCGTACAATATTGTATTTGACTGCAACTCAAGAAGGTGGGAGAAATCACAGGTTTACCCAGAAGGAATAGGAAGCCGGGTGGTTTTTCGCTTTGTTTTCTCTAGCACACATTGTTCTTCCAATATTTGTACACACATTTACTGTAATGACACTCAAATCCCTCCCATAAAAATAATTTATAAAGAAGCACTGCTAGGGAGTGCATTCCTTTGCATTGGCCCAGCTGCAAGCTGGCAGCACGCAGAGCCTGGGAGTGAGCTCCCTCCTGCAGACAAGATGGTTATTCAGCATAGCTCTAGCTGGGAAGCATAAAGCAGGTATCTTCTGCCAGATGCCCCTGCGGACACCCATCTCTGCCCACAAAGCCATAGGCCTGTGTGCCTCCAGCTTCCTCCCAGACCTTTCACTACAGCATTTTGCAGAGTTCTTTGGGTTTCTGTTCAATTTATTTCAGTCCATCAGCAATTAGCCAGGACACCTGTGTCAGGATACTGGTTGCACCCATAACCACAAGGCTATATCCTGAGTCCACAGCTGCCAGCTTGGTGAGAGATGCTCTTTGGACATCATGGGGCAGAAGATACTATGCCACCAGTGTGGGCAAGGACACCTTGTGGCCACGGCTGTCCTGATCCTGGAGCACAGCGGTCGTGCTGATGCATGGCTGTGCTTGGGAGGGGGTAACTGAGTCACCCTGCCAGGAGCTGAAGCCACATACTTCATACCCATCCCATGGGTATGTGCTGCGCACATAACCCACAGGATGCAAGAAAACATACGGAGTCTGTCCAGCCACAGCTGGGTTTGGAGACCACCATGCCAGAGAAACATGGAGGCAGGCAGCTCTGCTCCCAAACTGTACAGGAGCTGAATGAGCCTGAAGACAAGGGCTCTCCCAGGTTGTGGGAGACTTTGTTCTCACACAACTCCACATGTGAGGTGGTGCACAGAAAAGGTGCAATATTTTGTGCCTGCTCAGACGTTTCTGGTCATCTCCCACATGGAATTTTCTCTCCCCTTGACAGACACTGAAGTTTCGTTTTCAACTCAGCCATGAAGAGTCAGGCTGTAAGCCACAAAGTAATTAGTGCTGGTCTTAAAGGAAATAAAGGTGACATGCTCTGGGCCAGCTTTTCAGATGGCATGAATGGATGAGACTGTCCTTTCTCCTGGGTGTGCCAGGACCACTGCACTGAGCGATGCTGTCCATCTGCTCCTCCATAATCGCGATTGATTGCTCTCTGCCCCCATTTGTTTTACACCTAGGTGTTACATTTGCAGAGCAAGGACTATGTTTTTGTTCTGCTATCGTGCAAAGTTTAGCATGGAAGAGGATTTTAAACACCATAACAGCACAAGTAATTAATAATAGCAAGCGATACCATGAAACTGAAATCTTCCTCTCAACGAAGAGGAATTCAGTAATGTAGAAGTTGAAGACAGAAAAGAGTATACCACAACCTTTTTCTGGGGTTTGCTGCAGACTATCTCTCTAAAATAAGCTGGGCAGAAACAGTAACTTCTCACTACTGCTTTTGCTTGTGGAAGTGGTTCCCAGACACTTGCTGTACATCGTATAATGTCGACATCTGATTTGATCCACAATGTTCCCATCTACCGCTCAGTCTGGATTTCCCATTTATCTTGAACTTTGGCTGAAATCTTATTTTATTCAGAGACAGATCGTATTGGAACAGCCTCCATGAAGAGCTTTACTGCTCATAACTGTCATTCAAAACATATTTTGTACAGAAAAACATGGATTTGCTCCAGCTGTTTCCTTGGTGATTCATGGCGATGGCAACAAATTGTTTTTGTCACAAAACAAAAATAAGAGGCCCCTGAAAAAAGCCTGAAAATGCCAAAGACTGGTCCTATTTCTCAATATTTATTTTATTAAAACTATGCCAGTAGTTCAAGAATTAATTGAAGAATTTTGTTTCCTCTGCACTGCTACTTCATCCATTTCCTCAAAGCTTTTTGACAATATTTATTTTGGGTCAATAGAAAAGGACATTTCTTCTTCCCGTCAGAAGAATCAAAGCGTCAGATACTCATGTGGTTCTGCTAGGAGAACACACTGAATTCTTAGGTTAACTTGGCTATCTGTGAGCTGAAATCCAAATGCCACAGTTTCTTCCAGACTCTCCAAAGTAGTGAAAGTGTTGGTGACACCAATCTGGTGTCTCACGGTCCACGATATATGTCACAAGTTAAGTGGTACATGGCTCTATTCCCTAACCTTGATTAGAAAGGGAACTCACAGGCCTTTAGGTGGTATAAATTTCCATGGGACTTTGAGCTTTGATTGCCCAGCAAGAGCAATGTGATCCGTTCCAGATGGGACCTGACTCCATGTGTTTTAGTAACTGGTGGCAGACGCTGGACTTTTCAAGCCATGCCAACCGACATGTGATAAAAACTTCCAGGGACTTATTAATTTCTTCCATATAAAATAAGGCAATTTGCACATTTTATGTTAATCCTGTATTGACTATCACTCTTAGGAGGTAAGGATGTCATTATTTTTTAAATACACAGGGCATTACTTGATCAGACTCATTTGTTTCCTCTGATGGAAGAAAAGAGCCTGAGGTGGAGAGAACTTAAGAGCTGACTAGGAGGTTTTAACTGAAGTAGTGGGATGAATGTGAGCCAAGGAAAATTTAGGCTGCACATCAGGAAAATTTTCCTAACAACGAGATATATTACTACGTGGAATGGTCCCCCCAGGGAAAAGGGGGAAGCTGACTAGACAAAGCAATGAAGAACACATTGTAGGGAGCAACCTTTAAACAGTCAGGGAATGGACCAAGTGACCTAAGTGCATTTTCCATCTCTAATTTCTCTGACTCAACCATTACAAGGGTACACTGTAGAGTATATGACTCCTGTGCTCTGCCACATCAGTACTGCTTTGGGAAGACTTCCCACAAATCCAGTCCTCAGGACGCAAAGGCACCAGTGCTCTGACCTCCAGACATCTTTGCTGGGGTCTACCAGGCATAGGCTGCTCTTGCTGGGACCTTTGGCTACCCATGCCACTCACCCAGGGGCCGCAGGGTGCATGAACTCAGGTAATTTTTGGCTAGACCTTTTTCATTCTTCAGATTTGCTTTTCTTTGGGTTAGCATTTTGCTTTTTTTTCTGACTTCTTCCCCTTCTTTAACAAAACTTTTCATGCTCAGAAATCACTAAGTTGCTATCACACTTTTCCCTAAGACAATTGGCTTAAGTTTGTTCGGTCACAGCTTTAGAGGCAAATGCAAGCTACACAGAAACCTGACACAGAGGTGGATTTTTCTCAGCATCTGGTGGTGCCCATGTGGCAGATAACACATTAGCAGACACCCAGGATCAAACCAAGAGACTTTAGAGCAAAAAGCTGAGCTTAAGATGCCAAAACAGCTTACAATGCACCTATCACGTATTCATTTTCCCTGTTGAATTGGACTGGATAAGCCAAGGAACGGATTCATGCTCTCAATGGTTTTACTTCCATCAAAGAAAATGTGGTTTCCTAGTAATGAGGACAAGTTATTATTCTGATTCCTAGATTCTGTATGTTTAAACACCAGGGGCCTTCTGATAGACTTCTGCAAAAGTTTTTTATAAATCTTCTTTAAAAAAATCTTGATTAACTAACAGCCAAAAATTTCTGCAGGAAGGGCCAGTTTCATCCCATTTCTCAAAGAAAGTTCACCCAAAATTTTGAAGTAATTATACTCCAAATGGCATCTCTGGTATTTTTTTTAAAAGAAACACCACAGATTTTTTGGTTTTCTGTAAAAGCAATCTTTTTTTAAAAAAAATTTAACTAATGAGAGTAAAACAAAAAACATTTCTGCTATAACTTGGAGAACTGAACTTTGTTTTAACTTTTCTTTTCTCTTCTCAGAAAAGTGGTTTAATATGCCTAACTACAGTGAACTTTGTGTCTGAGTATTTTTATCACCTTTCAAGGAAAAAAAGTTTTCAAAATATCACCTTTTCCATAGAAGAGAAAAATATATCCCTCTTTGGCTTATTTATTGTTTGAGAAGGAATTGCTTGAAAATATACGCAAGATAATGAAGGGCCTTTTCTGCTGTGCCTGTGCTAGAAAATCTGTATTTATTCTTAGTTTAAATCTGTCCCTGAAAACACACGTTTTGAAAAAAATAATAGGTAGGTTACAGGACAAATTCAGTGTACCGATTTCTGACATAGATTTCCTTTGTGCAAGGTGGATTCAGGGGGGTTTTGGGGCAACCTTCAGCAGCATTTAGCTCTGTAGTCTCAATTCACATCTAGTTCTTCTACGCGCTGGGCACACGCACGAATGCACTGACATCTAACAACGAAAGAGCAGCTTCATGGAAGAGAGGCAGCAGACTAGCTCTATATTCAGTGAAAGCTGACTGCACACCATAAAAAATAGATATATGAATGCAAAGAGGAAATGGCTGAAAAAGGCTTCTAGAAAAGAAGTGAGTACTTCTGCACGTTAAAGAAAAAAAAAAAAGAAAGAAAAAACCAACTGACCAATTAAAAAATAATGACTTTAGAAAATGCATTGAGACAAGACAGAACAAGTATCACTTACAGGTGGGGAAAAAATGTCCATGTCAGTAACACTTCTATCAACACCACTTTCGTTTTACCAGTTCCTGTCTAGCCGGGAACTAATTTCTTTACAGTTACTGAAGCAGAGTAACCACAAATCAAACAGTAGGAAAATGATAACCTGCTGAACTCCATGGAGGCCTCTTGAGTGGGTTTGGTGACATCTGAACTGTGCTTAGACAGTTGTGAAATGTCTAACGTGGGTCAGTCAATCAGGCTTTGTCCCAGAACTTGTCGTTTTGTGAGACAAAGTGGGAATAAAAAAATAAAAAACACAAATATTCAGAAAAGTCAAAACTGTTAAAAATTATTTATGAGTAAAAGTTGGATATTTCTTGGAAGGTGACATTAGAAGCCCTTAATATATTATAAGAATATAAAGCATGAGGGGGAGTACAAAGTGCACAGAGACACCGTTTGCGGGAGTTTTTCAAAGTTATGTTCCATTGGCTCAGGCTGCACCTTACCAAAATGAAACTTAACAGGCAGATAAATATAGCATGGCTGAGCAAAAAGAAGAAGAAATCACACTAAACTCTGATTATGCTGACATCAGCTGGCCTATAAATTATCGCTCAATAAAAACTATCAAAATGTGAACAAAAATATCCCAGATCTCCATTCTGGGAAGAACAAATATTTTGGAGCTGTTCCAGAGCAATAATTCTCTTTTTAAATTTTTTTTTCTTATTGTGATCATGTAAAGGTCTATCCATTTGGCCAGCTTCATCCCTGGGCTTCTTTTACACTCACTGTTCTCTGGAAGAAAATGCCTATTTTTAGGAAGTTCTTTCTGGAGCATCTTTAATGGCTGAAAGGCATAATAAAAGCTTTGGCCTGTAGCCTTGGCCAGTATAAATCATTGCATTTGTACCAAAGTCAAGGTATCCAATCTAATTTACATTAACTAGACATATTGCCCTGAGTGTCTTTGAAATCTTCATTCATTGCTATAGACAGCTTTGGTGTAGACTTGCCATGGTTGCACTGGTTTCTAGGAAGCTACGAAAATTTGTGCTGCTTGGATGTCTGTCACTTCACAACATAGAAAATGATCTGGGAGGTTTTTGGTATCTCTTGGAAATCCCAGGGGGATCCCTGTCTCTGTTGCTCATTTCTTCATTCACATTGCTTTAAAGTGGAGACTGCACTGAACATGGAGGATTTTTCTCTACAACAACAATCATGGAATCATAGAATAGTTTGGGTTGGAAGTGACCTCTAAAGGTCACCTAGTGCAGCCCCCCTGCAATGAGCAGGGACATCTTCAACTAGATCAGTTTGCTCAGAGCCCTGTCCAACCTGACCTTGAATGTTTCCAAGGATGGGGCATCTCCCACCTCTCTGGGCAACACATGCCAGTGTTTCACCAACCCCACAGTAAGAAATGTCTTCCTTACATCTAGTCTGAATCTCCTGTCTTTTAGTTTAAAACCATTACCCCTTGTCCTGTTGCTACAGGCCTCACTAAAATTTCTGTCCCCATCTTTCTTATATGCCCCCTTTAAGTTCTGAAAAGCCATTAGTGGAGTCCATGTGAATGAAATGGGAGGAGAAAAGACACATTTCAATATGTTCTCCTTCTTGTAAGAGATCTCAGTAAGGCTATGAAGGGTATATTTTTATTTTTCCATTGTGATGTGTATATAACTCCCCCTTGATGGGTAGAAACTGTATTTCTGCATGCAGAGCAACTCTGTTGTAGGCCTACTGCTACTCCTGATAAATCCAGTAACTTCCCAAGGAAGCTCAGAGCACTCTGCATGCTACCCATGCTGCCAGCTGGGGCAAATGCAGCCCAAAAGGCAAGATGTAACAGCAGGTAGGTCTCTGTCCTAGGTGAGGGTAGAGGCTTGGTGGAGTTCAGATTCTTCTTGCAGGTCAACCAACAGGCTGATTTGGAGCATACCACTTTGCAAAGCAACTGAAAAGGCAATGCTGCCCCAAAAAACCTGATATTATTATTGTAACTTGGGAGCCAGCTAAGATTCACGACTAAAGCAGACATTTCTTGGCTCTGTCGCAAGCTTCCCTGGCAAATGCAGCAAATGACTTCTAGCCAGAGCCAATATAGGCTGGTGTAGGTGGAATGGAGATGTTAATTTCAACAACTAAAACTCTTTGTTTAATTGATACTTTAATTTTGTACACACCTTCTACCCATGTCCAGACTGCCAGTCTTCACAAGTCTGAGCAGATTGGTGCTCAACTCACACCTCAGCCTAGATTACACGTTCCTGCATGGATCCACGCTGGTAGGTGCTCCTAGAGCAAAACTAACATACAGTCATGGATGGAGGATCCTCCCAGTACAGGGTGACAGAGATGGCTTTTGGTCTATATAAGAGGTTGGTGATTAAAGTGCTTTTCTGAGAAGAAAAATTGAGCTCCCTTCCAAGCTCAGCCTGAGAGATCCTGTGTCCCTGGAGCTTCCACTGGCTTCAGAGTATTGGTGCACAGGCTTTATATACCACATGTTGAAGAAAAAAGGAAAAGGTCATCAGGCTTTTGTTTAGCACAGAGGACTTTGCATTCATCTTGGAAAGATATTGCAGGGTTGCCATCCTTGCTTAGTGGGGTTACTTTTAAAAAAAAGTAATAATCTGGTTTTTAATTGCTTTTTGGTTCATTTCCCAGGCTTTTCTTCTGCAAGATCTTTTTTGCTCACCCCATTGGAAGCCGTGCAATGATGTGTGCCTTCTCTATCTGGTTCATGATCTCTTTGAGGTAGGGAGTCAATCTTGTACCATATCAACATAGATACAGTTGCTGATAAATAGGCAGCCATGATATAGAGTAGAAGCCTCCTGAGTTGAAAAAGATGCCTTCATAGTGTAGCCTAGTAGACTCCTTTAGTTCAACTCATCAGGCTTTTTTCAGTGAAATGCTAATTCTAGGAACTGTCAGTTCCCAAACATAATAGTAAAAAAAAATGAAAAATCATAACTAGAGGAAAACAGATCATGACAGTCACTGGTTATGATCTGTCCCCCTTTCCTGAAAGATGCTACCTCTGTACCACCCAAACCCTCCTACCATCAGTCTGGGTGACGACTGGGAGAAACACTGGCTCAGACTGAGACTGTGCCACCCACTGAGTCACTGGGACTGCTTCCTGTTGGCACGGTCCTCTCTTGGTAGGAGCTATTCTTCTGCTGAACCTCCTTCACTTCTTCTTAGAAGCCAAAAGCAGAAGTGATACGAGTCACCTCACAAGACCACCTGCTAAATTCTTCTCATGTGGTCTTGACCCAGCTGCCACCTGCTAATAAAGCATGTAAAGATACATCTTCAGGATATTGTTCAGAAGGAGAGGGTCTTTCTTCAGGATTAATTTCCTAAGGAGAAGCAATAAATACCAAAAATATGTGAGCCCACTTCCCAGGAGCCCACAAATTCTGAAAATTTTTGTCTTTATGGGAGCCTAACCACTGCTGTTACTCATGTGTAGTGAAATAAAATCCATTTTAAGGAAGTAGAACACATATTAAATATTTTTGAATATGAGTTAAATAATTTTCAAATTTGTCTTTTACAATGTGTATTTAGGTCCATTTTCTGCCTTATACAGGACCCTCCCCAACATAAAAGACTAAGGAGTCTTGTATTCTGCCTTACATTTCCAGTGTTTCTCTAAACCGTTTTTTCATACCATCAATTACTTGCTGAAGCAATGACTGAAGCCATGCAATGGTGACAACCTACACACTGGGGAAAGACAGCGGACGTCGGAAGTTGGTCGCCTGTATTTCTCCATCATTCTCATATTTGTAACTTCTAACCAGATTCAGAAAGAAAATTGTCACCTCTTCCAGACTGCCACAACAATGTGGGTCTGTTGAGCCAGCTTGTCCTCAGATCTGTGGGACTTACAAGTGAACCTGGAATTTTTGTAGAAATAGTAATCTGAGAGGAAGCAGAAGAAAAGTGGCTTTCACCTTTTATACTCATCGAGTGTGGGACAGCTTCCAAATCAATGAGTACATGTTATTCCCTGCCCTCAGTTTTGTCTTGCTTCTTGAATTACTACCATGAAATAACCAACTGAGACCCATAGATTTTAACAAACCAGTGCAAAAAACAATGTGTTCTTTGAAATCTTTTTTGAATCTGTCTATGGGTTAAACACTATGAGTATCTTATCTTTGAAAATCCTTAAGCAAAGAGACCTTTGCCTCTAAGGAATGACATTTTATTAATGTGCATGCTTGCGTATGTTAGCCTGTGCATGAATATATGAATAAAAGTATAGACAACTATTATACAAATACTTCTTATAAAGACGAAGTTCATGGAATTAAAAACAGTAGCCTCAGTGTTGTGTCTCTGAATGTGTAATGTATGTCAGTATTAGTTGATATGTACTATTTGAGAACACATTTATCACCCGAAAGCATTCCTTATTTTGCACTCTTATTTCCTGTACATTATTTCAGGCAATCATAATTCCATAGGCATTTATTTTTACTTTTTGTTTAAGTGGTAGAAGGAAAAACAGAATCAGGATATATTGGCTGAATAAACCTTGATGTCTTAGAAATTACCCAGAGAAAACTTCTCAGGACTTCTACCTACAGAAAGACCACAGGAATTAGCCCTACAAATGCTTTCCTCATTCCCAGTAGGTAAATATATAGATATCTTTTTTCTTTTATCTATTTGTTGCCAGGGTGACAGGCTTACACAGTTTGAAAGCACAACAGTAAAGCCTTAGGGTGTCACTTTAAGATAACCACACACTCAGTTTTGTGTTTAGCTCCATTATTTTATTTTTAGTTTTTCATAACAATGTGCTACTGAGAAATGCCTATTGTCAGCTCCAGGTGTGTTTGCCAACATTAAAGAACGTAATCACAATAAAAGAAAAGCCAGGAGCTATTCCACCTCCCACATGCCAAAATTAACAAACCATAGTAAAAATTAAAATCAACAATACTTCCCTTCCTCCCTTCTTCTCTCCATCCCCTGTCCTCTCCCTCCCACAAACTAACAGGCTTACTTTCAAAAAACTGCAATAAATGGATAACCTGCAGCATGGATGTTCAGTTGATGTTACAAAAACATAATTTTGGCCCTGTTTTCAAACCATTGTCTCTCTATTGACAGTGTGCCTTAGGCAGATCCCATTTTTCATACTTTAATCCTGCAGCATAACTTCTACATGGTCATCCAACAGGGGGAAAAGCAAGCCTTCACTCTTCCATGGATTTTGAAGACATGGAAATCTTTGCAATTGTCTCTACAGCCTACAGTATCTCTTGGCTTTTTTGTCCTCTTTCTAATTCAGATTTGCATTTGAGATAGGGATTTTTCAGGGGAAAAAAATACCCAAATATTCAGATTTTCCAGTGAAGAAGTTCCATCACAGGTCTTAAAACCTAATGACATGTCATACCTTTTTCTAATGCTCTATTTTATCTGACTTGTATAGCTTCTGCTCCCAGTCATTTTTTAATGTAATATTTTGCTGGTTACACTGGTGAATTCTCTGCTATCAAGCTTCCCTTCTCCACATGGGCACCAATTGGCTGTTGTGAAATGACCATAATCTTGTCCTTCATAGGTACTGCACTGTGAGAGGTCTTGATCCTTTAACCATTCTCCCAACCTGACACTTAAACAATCCTCATGGTTCTTTCTTGAAATTTCTGCATCTTTTTCTACTTTACAGTGAAAGGCTGGAGACCAGACCCAGACACAAAAGTCCAAGACAGCCCACAATATTTCTATCATGGCACATACCACAGTAAGTACACTTTCTATTCTTACTCACAATTTGCTTATTTAAATCCAAGCTCTGAATCTATTCTTTGTGTTCCATCATGGCTAGTTCATGTTCAGCCGATTCTCTGTGATTTCCAGATCTTCTCTGGAAGCGATGCCTGCTGAGCCAGATCAGTCCATGTTGTATGATGACAGGATTTGGTCAACCTAGATCCCAACCACAGCAGGAATTAGATATCTAAAATCCGCTTTCAGACCAAGCCAGCATCCCATCTGTTTGTTTTTCACATCTGTCTTGTACTGCCATTTCACTAAAATCCTCCCTTTTTACCCTGAAATTTCCTTAGGTTCTTAATTATAGCTCCTCAAACATATATGCCCCCAGGACCTGTCTCTGGCTGGACGTCACTGAAGACAGTTATACACACAGGCCTCTAACCTCTGCCTAAACCCCCAGGGAAGCTTTAAAAGTTGGATTTATTTAAATAATGAGGTAACCTTTCACCCTTTCCTTTGCAGAAAATAATGGCCTAACTTTCGCTCCTAGTCCCATCAACTGATGGTGTGCGTAGATGAGCTACTTGAGCAAGATTGGGACAGTGTGTTGAACTGTCGGTAGTGGCTCTAGGATAGTCCCATAATTATTGCAGTTGCTTTGACATCCTAAAACAAGTCTACAGTCTCATCACATTCCTAAGGGTTCAATTTGGCTTCCTCTTTTCTGCAGAGAGCTGCTACAGCAGTAGGCTGTTGGATGTGGGCAGAGAAATGTTTGAAAGCCGCTGAAGCAACCATCGGAGTCCTGTGGCTAGTTCTAAATGGCAGGGGAAACTGAAAAAGCCCATGTTTTAACCTATGCTGGGTGGCACACACTTCTTGTCCTAGGGAAAATGTACCAGTTCAACATTGCTGGACTAAACTCACAGCAGCGTCCACACATTGGCACAAGCAACCAGACTTTCAGCAAAAGTGGGAAAGCAACTGCAGTATCCACAGCTTGCTTCCCTCAGCTGAGCGGGTGGTTCAAGTGTATTTAAGTCACCTGAAGTGTGGCCCCAGGCAGTCAAAGGTAGTTTGGCATAGGCAGTAACACATGCTGATTCAGTGCATTTTCTCAGTAGCCTATTATCATTGGACCGCCCGGAGGGCTCGGACGCTAACCCCAGCTGCTGTAGACCTAAAGGAAGAGCAGTCCAGCCCTTGTTTGGATTCCGCTTCGCTCTGCAAACTGCCAGGCTACAGCACGAAGGTATGAACAAAATTCAGTAAAGCTGGACAAATCCCATGAGGCCCCAAAAATGTCTTTATCTGAGAAGGCCGAGAGCTTTGCCATCTTCTACTGGCATCCAGCCACATGCGGTGAGCCAGGACAGGTGGTCTGCTGGGTTGGGAGACACGCTAAGACAGTCTGGTCTGCTGGACGCGTTGGCATGAGCGGTTCACTGAATGGTACTCTTCTCCTTGCACATGAACGAGTCCAGTGCAATACAATGGGGTACTGTGCTGCTGAAGAAGTTGTTCTTCGGGTGAGACATTACACTCATAAAACTCAGCGGAGGTCCTGACCACTTTGTGGGCATTAAAGATCCCATGACTTCTAGCAATGACTTTGGTGTTCTGGCCATGGGCCAGTTTGGAACGCTTTGTCTCGTTGAATGCCCTATACAGCTCCTATTTAGAAATGTTGTCTTCACAAAGTCTACGTTTTGATGAGCTCATGTTAAGCTGCCATTTCAAAGTCGATGCCAAAATGGAAAAAGAATGGTAAAAACAACTAGTGATGATTACTGATAATTACCTACACATGGGTGGTGTATCAGACTCAGAAAAATACCTCAGAATTAAAAATGTCATGTAAATATAGGGCATTACTAGGTCTCTGGCTGGGGTTTTTAAACACTCAGAACTGCACATATGGAATCACACGTATTTGCTATCACAACAAGAAGTGCTGTTGTGGTGCTTAAGATCTCAGATTCGGATTGTGCACTGGGTAAGTTACCAATAATACTTGCAAGGATATGAGATGCCTATGGAAAAGTCTGCCCAACAAATTTGAACATGGTATTCAAAGCAGCTCCCTTTGACAAATGGAGCTTTGAATCACATTCATCGCTGTAGGAGGAGATGCCCACCACACTTCACCATTTGGAAGAGAAGGTCAGACACTGGCAAAACCAGGCCACTAAGTCTCCTGGAGGCGATTTAAACACAACACATCAAGATAACATTTGCTTTAAGCTTTTCATTTTCACAGCCTTATGCAGTGAGAGCAGGTTATGAAGTCTCCCATTTAAAGCCTGATTTGTGATTTATGGTGATTTATAACAACACTAAAACCTCCCACAAAAGACAAATTAATACTCAGATGCTTTTTCAGCACCTCCTTTGAGAAAAAGAGTTTTGAGCCAATGCCAAAGAGTGGGAGGCAAGTAGTTCTACTGAAACACAAATGGGTGGCAAACTCTGGAATAACACTTTGGCATGAAATATGGACTACATTTTTGGACTCTTTTCTCTTTAAAGGGTCTGAACATTTCAATTTAACAAATTAAACATTCCCTAATAAAATGAGTTGGTCAAGGGAAAAAAAGAAAAAAATTTAAACTAAGGATAAGTCTCCTTAAATGTTTTTTGCACATTTGTGTTTAAAGCCCACTCCCTGATCTGCCTCTCAGTTCGTGGTAGTTCCAAAATACAGAGTACTTTTTTTGGCTCTAGGCTTAATATTATATTACCATTAAAATTCCAACTAAATCCTCCAGGTTTGTAATTAGAACTATGGAGAGACCCAGGAGTCAAACACGAAGGATGCTGAACTTCAGCAGAGGAAATTACAGCACAATTTGATGCGAGAAGTGTTGGATGAAATTGAATGGAACAAATCAATGAAGCAGATGGGGAAAGAGAGTATGTCCAAAGATCAATTAATGCATGCCCGAGTGTTATGAGTGCTGCCAAGCAGCAGTGCATTAAGATTAAACTGGGACTCTAGCAGATGCAAAAGAAAGTGCAAAAACCATATGAAGGACAAAGCAAGACTGATGGATTCATTCTGTAGAAGACCAGTGAGTCAAATACTCTGGTTGGAATAAAATTAAAAAAAAAAAAAGTAGGATTATTTGATGACCAGTTAGAGGAGAAAGGTAATCAAATTTCATGCTTCAAGGTATAAGCTGGTAACCACAGGGGTCAGTAAGTAAGTTTTTCCTTCTCTGGAACATTGCAAAATTGGATGACAGGGTCTTTACAAGGGCTGTTCTTGCTCTCCCTCTCGCTCAGTCTTCTGGCTTTGATTGAAACATTGGGTGTGTGCCAGTCTCAGACCTAGACACAAGCTGATGCTCAAATGGTCAACTACAGCAAATTTTATTTTCTGTCAAATGGGATGAAAACCAAAACACAAGCAGAGATGAACCTGGACAAAATAAGAGCTCAGTTCTGCCTTCCTTATTCTGGAGGGATTCCTAATGCCTTGGGCGGGAATTCTGCCCCAGCATGGTCTGCAGGATTGACTTTTTACTGATGACAGATGAGATTTTCTGTATATGTAACCAGGCTGCCAGGTGGTGTTGGCAGCAGTGAAGGCCAGGCTGAGTATCTAAAATTTTTTCTTAAAATTACAAGATAAAATTGCTCAGAAAAAATAGCCCAGAAACCTTAAGAAACCAAATACTTCCCATAGGTACCCTAGCCAATACTTCCCATTCATAAACAGTGAATCTAATAATTAAATGGCATTAATTCAGGAAAAAAAAAAAAAAAAAAAAGGGTAGTGGTGCTTTGGCAGCACTTTCATAATAAAGAAAAAACTGAATGCCCCAGTGTCTTGGCCAGGAGCCCTCAGAATGGTTTTAAATCACCTCTGGTGGGCAAATGTCTCCATAGGATGCCACTTGCCCCCTTTCTTCACTTCGCCCCACCTTGGTTTATTGTTGGTATCACACATTTTGCTGCTTCTACTCCACGTTTCAGCCAGGTGCAAGGGTAGCAATCCATATGACCACATGCATGTGGCTCCATCCGAGATAATTGTCTGGACTAGCTATCAACAGAGAATAAAACAGATACTTCTAGAGCACGGTTGACTTGATCTTAAAGTAAATGTTTAAAGCAGTTCAAATTAATTGTGATGGAACAAATGTCTATTTCCCTCTCTTGATCATAGAAAGCTCTAAGACAGAAATGTCTGCATTGTAGACATCAAAAGCTTGGTAAGACGAGTGCTGTTCACAGTTCTGCCATTACTTTGATTTGTCATTAATGATTACAGCACTGAGGATGTCTTGCAACTGTTCTGCCATCTCCCAGTGAGGTTTCTTCAGGCCAGATTGGGATGTGTTTGGGCTCCAAGGCTTGACCTCAGTCTATAGGTACTTCAGCCTTGGTGATTGGAGGCAGGAGCTGGAGACACAAAAGGAGACCATTCTCCTCCACTTTGTGCTACCCTAAGGAGGCACCGATAGCACACACAGTCCACAGAGCAGGACCTTGCATAGCTGAGCCCCACAAGTATCCAAGTCTCTCCTACTCTTGCTAATAAATGAAGAGTGATGTAAGGCTTGGACCAGAGGCTGGGACCATGTAAGTTCTTTTCAAAGAGCCAGGGAATGGGCACAAGCCCTGGCATATGACTGTCCAGACTGATAAATTGTTAGTGCATAATCCAAAATTACTTTTGTCCAGGCCAACTAGCATTGTGTCAGGTAGTGTTTAGGTCTGGTTATTGGTGTGTACCAAGGTTCTTTCCCAACAGACTGTTTGGATGTGGCCACCCTGCTCTGGAGGTGAGTTGAACAGTGACAGTGTGGGATGTTCTCTGCCACTGGACTTGAGCCTTGGCCTGTTTTATTTATTCATACAGCAGCTATAGAGACTTCACTCAATAATTTTAAATCTTCTTCTGATTCTTTTTGATCACAGAACATGTAAAATATCTTGCTGATGCACATGAAATTAATGTCAGTTACAAGCGAAAGCATTGATATGAGCACAGTGTGTCACACATGGGAATGAAGCTTGGTCTTTTTTTTTTTAATTTCACCAAAAGATGCTACAGAGGCATGTTATTCCCAGACCTGCAGATTGCAGTTTTATCCAAGAAAAGGACAATTAAGGTAAGGTAACATGAATAATGAAGCAAAGCCAGTTATGACGATACATTGAGGTATCTTTTGGTCACCTCCAAGCAACAACAGTAAATATAATGTTTCTGACATGGAATGTCAGCTTGATGCAAGGCTGATGGAATGGTCTAGAACTGGCCCTGAGTCAGGCCTATGTAATGATCTTAACCTAGTCCTGTTCTAACGAGGAAAGTGATGGAGGTGACAAACAATTCCTACAAAGCTCTTCCCTTGATGCTCATAAAGGAGAGGGATAAATATTATAGAACTATGGAATAAAGGGATTTGTGAGAATAGGCAACAAAAACTAAAACCCCCATATCTGAAAAACCTTCAGGACCAGGGGATATTTATCTCCCAATTCAACCAGAAATGGCATGAAGGAAAGAGGTTTGGTTTTTTTTTGATGTTCAAAGTCCTTTAGAAAACAGGTTGCAGTGCTGAACTGGTGATAGGAAGAAAGGAACAGACCTCACAGTTCAGGTGGCAACACTGATGGTAGCAGAAATCTCAGCTGATCCATGTATCCCAAGAAGTTTTACCCTTACTGCTCTATATTAGTCAGTAGCATAAAATGAGTGTGCCCTGAAAGCAGACTTTGGTTTCACATTTAAGAAGGGACTTGGGAAAGATTAGCAAATTCTACGCTTGTGAACATGATTTCAGGAGCTGGTAATTTAACTGGAAGACAGCCACACACATAGCAGGGGAATAACCACAATATCATCACTGATGAAAGGGTGGCTTGATAAGAGGAAGCTGCAGACATCATCATCATTAATTAAACACTGAAACTGGAGAGAGGAGGGTTTTGTGGTTAAAGCATTGGACTCAAACTCAAGAGATCTGGGTTCCATTGCTGGCAGCATAAATGTGGACAAGTGCCTTAACATTTCCTTTTACCAGGTCTCCATCCGTAAAATGGGAGCAAACTGCGCTCCTTTGCTTTGCCTGTTTAGAGAATGACTTTTTCCCCTGCGTCAGCCTGCAGCAACCAGGAAAGCCAAAGCTTCGTTACGGATGGAGGGTCCAGGTGCTAAAGCTATACAAACCAATAATAAGAAATAATGGTACTGCTGATAGAAAGCTTCTCTTCCTAGAAAATTAGTTTTCAATTCACTTCTCCTAAGGAAGAAATTCTATATTCTTCCAGGCCAACCCTCCCCCCTCCTTTTTTTTTTTTTTTTTTTTTTTTCCCAATGCTTACAATGTGGGAGGTGAAAATAGAGTTCATAATGAGAACTTGATTCTGTGGGTTCCCAATGGGAGCTACATGTTGCAGGGTAAGTGTCCTGCCTTATAACAACTTTTCCTGCTACTTCAGCTGTAACTAAACTGGTAGAGCAGAAAGAAGAACAGCCGCAATAAGTAACAAGGTTGTGTTTTACTTTTTTTTTTTTTTTAAGGCCACTAAATGGATGGGAAAGTAACATGTGTAGTTACATGAGTTACATCTGCTAAATCAACATGAGACACTATGGATTTCACGCATGGATATCATGGAAAAGCTTTATTCCACTTATTTTCTGGAAAGTCTAAATCAAAGATTATTCTTCCCCAAGTGCCCTCCCTGTACAAGTAATTTCATCTCCGTCTCAAACACCTTGAGCACTGGGAGATTAATTTGCCATCCCAGGAAGCATGTTTCTCCTTCCTTTACAAACCTCCTCTCTTTGCCCCACCAACCTGGCCCCTAAAACAGACCTTTGGTTGTTTGTGACCTTGCTTCATTTTATTGACCCTAAATATCTGAAGATCGTTCCTCAGCTGAAGAACCACATCTGTGTAATGCCTCCCTCTACTGGATTTATACAGATGGCTAAGAGAGCTAATAAATGGTTGTAGGTCACTGACAGCATTGGGAAAAGATGCATTTCTGTGCACATTCAAAAATGATAGCTGGTTTGCCTTGATTTTACAAGGATTAAAAGAATGTTGTGCATGCAGCTTGGCTAAACAATGGCTAAAGGGGATGTGATAACCATCTACAGAAAGCTGTGAACATGCTGGAGTCTGCAGTTAAGCAGAGTTTAAGTGATTAAATTAGGAAAGGCTGAACTTTGCAAAGTCTGGGGCAAACAAAACTCGAACATTTTTTTGAGGGAGTGGGGGATTTGGGAGAGCGGGTTGTCAGAGTCACAGAACTGGCCTCGCTTCATCAACTCCTTTTTTTCCACTTGTAATTTAAACCTTTGCTGGTTCCTTCTCCACTTTGAATTCAATTAAAAGAACATGTGTTTTTGGCTGCAGACAAATCCATGACGTACAGTGAGGAGGGCAGAAAGAGACATTTAAAAACTATAGTCACTTCACTGTGGTGTCGACTGTTTTGTTCGCTGCAAGTGGTAAAAATTCCGGCAAAAGACACAGATCACTGCAGATGTAAGCTCAGAATTGCTTGTGGCCCACCTGTATGCAATAGCATGAATCTCTGATTCCTACTGAATCCTTGTGCCATACCACAATATTAACACTTTCTAAGTTTTTCACTTCCTCTCCCCCTACGCTTTCTTTTCAATCGTGCCACTATGACAACTTTATTTCACCTTTTCAAAATTCCTTTTTATTTGGAGCATCTGTCATGGTGTCAGTAAAGTTCTGTACAGCCTGCACAGTCAGTGGCACTGAGTTCCTCAAACCATGCTGGTGCCAGGGAGGGTTTTCCAGCCAGCTCTCTCCTGCATCACCTGCGCATGCCTAAAGGGAACTGGGAATGTCCTCATTGTCATCAAAATCAGAGCAGGAGATCTGTTGAGTACAACAGAGCCATTTTTGTCCATAATGACCTTTCAGAGCAGAATTGCTCGTCACAAATGCAGAGATGTGATTTGGTCCTGTTTTAATCATTGGATAATGTTGAACTGTATCAACATAGAGATCACAGGGAAATGACACTTTGCATGAAGCCAAATTATCCAGGATGCATCTGGCTGCATTAGTAATCTAAAGTGAGATCATACTGCAAAAGAAATGTGGGGAAGAAGAAGGAATATCATTTTGTGAGAGACCTTAATAAAGATTAGACTTAATCAAGAAAATACTCCCGTATGTGATGATGCCCACAATGTACAAAATGACTCCCATGCAAAAGGCATTTGTCAAAATCCTTTTAAAAGAACTTTCAGAAATTTGGGCAGCTGGGATTTCAGCAAACTGGAAAACAAACAAGGGAGGGCTGCTGGTTACTGCGCTGGATTGGTAAAACAGAACATCGGCCGCCTGCAGCCACAATTCCCACATGTCTCACAACTTGCAGAGAGCAAAGGGTTGCAGAAGTCGAAACCGTGGCAGGTCTGGGATCTTGGTCTTGTTTTTTCTCATTTCTGGGTCTGAACCACGCACCGAGTAGAGCAGACTTGGCACTTCAGGGAGCCTGTCTGCAGCCTGGCAGGTCTGCCTGTGCTCTCACTTTTTGCAGGTCACTTTGAAATGCTGGTTGGGCAGTTTATCACAACACGTAAATAGCTTGAGCGACTGCCAAAAAAAAAAAAATAAATAATGAAAATGAAAAAGTGGATTAAAAGAGGGAAAATCAGATTTTATAAATGTTTCTCAAATCATCTGCAAAGATGTCTTTGATTGCAGTCTCTGGTGATTTTGGGGAATAGCCAGGGATCCTGTGGGAGTATCTTTTTTCCTACCTTACATAATGTCCTTGCCTCGGTTCCTTCGAAACACGTTCACACCCTCACTGGATCCATCCTTCAGGCTGCATAAGGAAATATCTCTGAAGGACTGATGTCTTCCAAATACTTTTAGGGCTCATCTTCCCTTTTTTAGACTGAGGATGTAGGAAATGAAAATAACATTTACAAAAGCAGCATTGTTTGCAGAGGCCTGTTGTGCCAGGAGAAGGCACCGCTATCTGTGTCTCACTGTCAGATAGGTACTATTAGGTGATTTTAGCATCATCCAGTGCAGGAACAGTCTACCAGGGTAGAGCTGGAGCAGGAAGGGAGGTGGGAATGTGGAGGAGAAGGAAGAAAGGGGAAAAAAAATAGAGTATTTTTCTGTATTTGTGAGAGGTGGCTTTGTTAGTTCAATTTTATAAAATGCTTACTTTGTCTAGATTTATGGGCAAATGGTATCCTAATAAAACTCACAGCTGAAGAAATCATCTTGGAGCTTCTATGGGCAGCTCTTTGAATTTCTCTCTGGAAGTAACCTCCTCCTCATCTCACCAAAGCAGCTGCAGATGACAGCAGCATCCAGGCTCTGGCTGATGCTGTTTCCCAGGCTGCCCCTCTGCTTTGACCTTATTCTCAGCCCTGCTTTGCCAAGCAGAGCTGAAGGTCTCCTAAAATCTCAGAAAAGGCTGCTTTCCCTTACTCCAGCCATGCAAAAAAAGCCTTAGTTCTAGTCTTTTGAGAAATTATGATTAAAAGTAAGTTCAGGCTCTCGGAAAGTAACCTCCACTCTCCCTTTTCCCTCTACACTGTCCATAACGCACATTTGTTGTGGACACCAGCCTTTGGATCATCGGTTCATTGGGGAAAGGACTGTATTTTTAGCTGTTTCTATGAAGTAATTCTCACATAATTGCAACAGAGGTCTTTTAGCATGGCATTGGCTCCCAATGACAAATACCTTCACTGGCACCTGAAACCACATGCTCTGCAAATCTGAACTATTCTTCTCTCTATCTATCTTAGCTGCCGTTTTTGTCTATTGCAGTGTGAACCAACTGAGAACACAGATGGTTCAGATGAACTGAAATATTAAAATGGGCTTCAGGAAGCCTAAATAGAGCAGAGGCATGTGTTTCCATGGGTATGTCATTATTTGCATCACGGTTCCACATAAAGAAATCTGGAATAAGATGTCTAGGCACAGAGAAAAGGCTGGTTTTAACAGTGGGAATTGAGGAATGAACTTATTGTGAGCTCAAATTGTATTTAAATTATTGCATATTCATGGATAACCCAGAGGCTCCCATAGTTATAAAAAAAATCCATTGGTGAAAAGAAAGGTAGGGTGGAAAATGTCTCTTTGCACTATGAACTTTCTTCATCAGGTGTGGTTAATGCCTAGATACCAAGCATGCAAATGAGATAACAGGAGATATTAATGTGTTTTTGGGGTGTGTGTGTGTTTGTTTTCATCTTACTCTCTGGCATCTAGAGCTGAGCAAATAACAGATTCAGTACAGTGAGTTGCAGGGTTTTTCCTTGTGCAAGTTACAATCATTTACTGGCAATGTCTGCTGCTTTATCTCATGTTTGCTGAAGTGAGTGAAACCAAGAGGAAAACTGATGCAGTTGCTGGGAGAGTTTTGTTCGTGTTCACTCATGACTCTAGGAATAAGCATCCTGGCTCTATCTAGATAGCATTACAGCTTTCCCCTGCATAGAAGGCATGAACTTCATGACTCTAATTTAGGAACTCAAATTTTGATTTGGGAATGCACAAGGTAGAATTGGCCCTAGTTTACTCTCCCAAGGCCACGTTGATTCTGTCATACAGGCATCAATAAATCTTGCTTTATCAATAAAGCTTAAGTGGATATAACTTACCAGCTAGACAGGGATAACTGTGCAGGCACAATGGCAAGGACACAGACACATCGACCTTGAAGGTGCCGCCTTTCTGTAAAGGCTGTTGTAAATTGAAGTTGGAAAGTACCTTCCCATTGACTCCAGAACTGCAGGAACCCAGTCTACAGTCCCCTTTCTGATTGCAGACATCCTTTCGTCTGCGTTTGCTCTGTTTGGCAGTGATTTGTAATGTGATTATAATGTATATTTACACACGCACCCTCTTAGCACTAGCTGCCTAGCCAAGCTAGGAAACGCTGCTGAAATAATAAAAGCAGTCAATCCCCTTCCTGCTTGAAGGTTAATGCTGTGTGGTGAGTGAAAGACTTTTTTAGATTGTTTTATTAAGGGAATAAATGGGAACCAGGAGGTGTTTTAATGTCAGTGATTTCACAAAAAAAAAAAACTAGTATGTTTTTTTCTTTTTACATTTTTTTGAAGATCTCACAGGAAAACAGAGAAATAAATCTTCACCTATCAGTGCTCATGCAGGAGCTGATTGGGACTCAGGAACTAAGGATTTCTGATGGATGTCAGTCCGTAAAGATGAAGAGCAAGAGGTGAAGAAACAAGAAAAGGGGGAAAAAAAACCACAACAAAATGAATTAAATCAAGCAGTCATGTGCTGTGGGGAGTGAGTGTGTATTTCTGGGATGCATGGGCCTTAGAAACTCATTGGTCCCTGGTTTGCAGAGCTTCATCTTCTCCTTTGATGATAAGGCAGCACTTCTATTAGTGGGGAAATGGACACCCAGAGCTTTTTCAGTGTTACTGTTCCTTGGGTGAGTAGGCAGAAGCTCAAATCCATGGCAGGACAGCTTCAGTGCTAAGACCTGGAGTGGAGACATCACCAAGACCAATGAGGTTCTAGACTGGCTGAGGAGCAGCAATGGGAGTTTTGGCACTCCGGGGTGAATTCTGGGCCCAGTGGTGGTGGGAGCCCCTGGATGTCTTTTGTGTTCATTCAAGGACAGATCACTGTTGATGGTGACATCCAGGGACCTCCATTCATCTTCCCAATATGCCAAGGACATCTCCATGACAGAACCAGGTGATATGGGGGCAGTTCTGCAAAAGTAAAGAAATTATTGCTGGGATTTTCAAAATCACCCAAATGGGTTTGACTCATCATTTCCACAGCTTTCAGCAGAAATTAGATATTTAAATCTTCCTTGAGAAATACTTCCCTACCCTTATAATATGCCCATTATGTTTTCTGGGCTAGAGTCAGGCCATCTAAATTAAGGGACATAAATAAGTGTAGTAGCTCAAGGTCACCCTCAGAAGGCAGCAGGAGGCTGGTGGCCTCCTTTCTGGACTGACTACAGAGGATATCTATGCTAGTTAGACTTATCTGCCATTTAAGCTGTGTGTGCAAAGCTAGGCAGGAAAAATGTGGACCTCTTTTTCTGTAAAATAACATCGCTCCACCTTCCAAAGGCACATTAATGATCTACAAGATGAAGTGTTGAGTCATGGGGTGATGGAGACTGCAAAAGCACGAAAGGTGAAATCGCTGTTTAGGACGGAGTTGGCTGAAGCCACTTTTCCTCATCTCCTAAGCTGCCTGGTGTGCCGCTGTGTCAGCATCTTCAATGCTTTTTGACATGCACAGGGTCCTCAATGCTTTTTGACACCGGAGGGTTTTTTGTGGCACTTTGCAGGATCCAGCTGCTGAGTTCCTGGCCGCTGTGGGGACAAGGATTATGGATTTAATACACCCTCATGCTTACCCCTGTGTAAATCAGAAGCAACTCCACTGATTTCTTTGGCATCAAGCCAATCCGGCTCCTAATGGAGCCATTCATAAGAATCCCACTAACTTTCCATGGGGGAGTGTGGATACGGCCCTTGCCTTGGGAGGTCGCCGTCAGCCTGGTGGGGTTATCCCGTGAACAGGAGGGAAGAATCAGCCCTCAGGCCTTTCCTTTCTAATTCTGAGCATGCTGCCAGTGCTTAACCGTGCTAATAATTAACCCACAAGCCTGGAATTCCCTTCTCAGTCTACATGGCAGCCACCACCAAGAAAAAACATCTGCAAAAATGTAGGAGACCTGAGCTGGCTGCCCATGGGTTTGTCTAAGAGCACACGGTACAATCTGTGGGATGTAAACAAAGAGGGAGGCTAATTTCCTGAAGAAAGCTGCAGGAAATCATCCTCTCAGCACAAACTTTTTGTTGCAGGTGAGAAAAAGGGGAAGCTTTCAAAACAACTGCATATTTGGATTTTATACTCTGCACGCAAATTAACCTCTTTGAATAGGGTCGCTCCATTGTTATTATTATTATTTTTAGGTACATAGTTAAAGCTATGGTTAACTTTATCCCCTCCTGTGTTATTGTTGTTATACCACATATTAATGTAGTGCTTCTGTAGCTGGGAGAAGTATGGTTGAATTACAGTAACGCGCTACAAGCAGGAGGAAAGTGCTGTGGTTTGGCTGGTCCACTACTAGATATATACCAGCACATCTGGACAGGAGATCATGTGACAAGTAGGAAAGCCAGAAACATATCCTGGATACTATAAAAAATGGGTTCTGTTAAATTAAAAAGGCTTTAAATATTGGCTCAGCTGGTTTCTGTATAGCATTTTTAGTAGTTTTGGAATGTGTTGCAAGATTTGTGATCATCAAGAACTTGATTAAATACTGCAAATCCATTGTGTTGCTAGTTTGTTCTCATGGGCCCCGTGTTTCTTGCCAGTTCTTCTGCACTCTTGTAACACAAGCCATGACTTCTGATTCTGGACGAGAACTTTGTGTCCTCAGAATAACTTTTGTGCAAAAAAAAAAAAAAAGGAAAAAAAGAAAAGAAACCAAACACACACAACACAAAATAATAATAAAAAAAAAGCTCTGCTTTTGCATAACATTTTGGACACTTCCAAGGCTATAGCAGGTTTTCAACTGCTGTAGGATGCTAGACATGACTCCCTCTGGTTAAAAGCCAGTATGTTGACTCATAGAAATGTTAATCCTCAGCCAGACCAGTTACTAAATTTCCCTCCTGTCTCTTCATGACCTGCTATGAAGTGCTGTTCTGCAAAGACAGCTTCATGGCCATACATGTCATCCTTCTTTCTTCCTGAATGACCTGAATATCCTGAATAGTCTTTGGTTCAGGTCTGGACACAAGTCATGATTTTCTTCCTTTCTTGCACATGAAAGCAACAGTTTTACTAGAACAGATTGTGATTTTCCAAGGAGCAATGTACCAGCAGTATTAATAAATTATTGCCATGGCATCACAAAGAAAACCATCACAGTATCATGTAAATTAAGGGCTGGAAGGGATCTTAAGCGATCATTGCATCCAAATTCATGCTCTGGTTTTAGCTCTCAACCTGTGCAGAGGAACCATAGGAAACAGGAGCAGTCAGCTTGGATAAAGCATGAGCTCTTGGTAGACCCCAAACGCAAGAAGCATTACAGGAGCATGAAGGCAGATTAGTAGGATGAGTATATGAGAATATGAAAGAAATATGTTAGGCATAAAGTCAGACAGGCCAAAACAAAAATGGGATTAAAGTAGCAATAAACATACAGTGTGTCAAGAAATCATTCTATAGATACATCAGGAGTAGGAAGAGAACCAAGGAAAGTTGGCCTATTACCCAACAGAGAGGAAGAATTATTGTCAGATGATGCTGACAAAAAGGATATGCTTAACAACTTTTCAATAAGTTCTCATTTAAAATTCTAAGATGATCAACATCATGAACAATGAGTACTTCCATGATTTACTTATTCTCATATTGGTTGGGACTGATGAACTCCAGTCCAGGATACTGAGGAGGCAGCTCCATGTCCTATGAGTTAGGATGAGGGATGCACTGTTCGAGAGAATCTCATAATCAGGTCCATTTACTGTGCTCTGGTTTGCTTTCCAGACAAGCTTAGAATTCACAATGAAACTAAACAGGAAGACACACTTTGGGAGTGTTAATTAGTAGTAGCTAATGAACATAAAGTCCCTGAGACCAAACTAGAACTAGTCTTAGGAAAAACCCAAACACACAGAATGTGGGATTTACTGTTTCTTACGACCAATGCACTCCTATTGCAGCACAATGCTTGCACAAACAGACATAGCCTGAAAGAGCAGGGTAAAGCAGTCTTACAAATGTTAGCAATTATCTTTGACAAGCCTTTGGCGGAAAGGTGAAAAACTGAAATTGGAAATAGTGCCCATTGTAAGAAGAGGAGAATAAAGAAGCCAAGTCAGTTTACATTTTAGGCCCAGAAAAAATCTGGAATGAGCAACTGAACAAATTATTACACCTGGAAAATGCTAAGGAGAGGAGCAGCAGCCAGCAAGGATTTGCCAAGAATAAACCAATCTAATATTCTTTCAAAACAGGAAAACGGGTCTTTTTGATTGTGGAAAGTTGAAGCGTTTCATAATCAATTCTCTTTCACTCGCCATTTTTATAAGCAAACTAAAGACATGGTCCAGGTGAAATTAGTTTAGGTGTAAAACTGACCAAATTATTTTATCTGTTGAGTAGGTGGGAGTCTGCCAAAAAAACAAAGTATGAGATTGCCAGAGAGGTCAGTCCAGACCATGACCTGGAGAGTAGATACATTAAATTTACAGAGGGTACAAGGCTGGAAGAGACTGCAAAGGACTTCTTGAAAGAACATTCAGCACTACCATGACATTGTCGTTCTTGTCCTCTGCTGGGAATGACCACCCCATGAAACACCTGGAGAGCACTTCTCTACATGCTCCCCCACCCTCGTTAGCACAAACTAGAGGTTCAAGGATTCTTGTTTTTCTCCAGCCTTAGGATGGTGCCCAGAGAAAACCTCACAGTCCACTGATAGCTGCCTAGAGAAAGAGTCATGACTTAATCATCTTGAAACCTTAACTCCATCCACAGGAGACTTACATCACAGTGAAGTCCTGGGTCAATAAGCTTACATCAATTTTTCCTGATTCACAGAGAATTCAGTCCTGCTGTCATTAAAATGACACCAGAGCTATTGAGCGCTGTGAATGACCTAGGTGCCAGCTGATCAAGACAAGGACTGGCGATGTTGTGCCTTATTCCTCGGTGGGCTTGTCTGAAATGCAATTAGTGGGGCAGGGAAGGACATGCTGAACAATCCAACTATCTATCAAGACATCCCTATGTACAAGGAGACATTACTGTTACAGACTCCTTTAGGGAACCATCTCACACAGTGTGTATGTTATGGTTTCTTTTAGAGAAGCTTATGGGAATCATTGAGCTCCATGTATTAGTCACCAAAATGATTAATAAGGACCTAAAGGTTCACATGCACATACTTCCATGTTAATGAAGCCCTCATGCTTTATGCATGAAGCAGAACACAAAGCTCCGGAAATAGTTCTCCTCAACGGTCTTTCCAATGCTCCCATTTTTTATGCTGTAATAGACATTGATTTATTTGAAATCAGCATAAAATATGTACCAGCTCAATAAACCCCAAAGAGGTTCTCAGACTTTCTTGAGTGTCCTCATCAGGCAATAAATCACAGAAGCAATAAAGTATGTTAAATAGCTTAACCAATCATGAAGTGCAGAGCCATCAAATGACTCATTTAAATACTTGTAGGACATTAACCAAATAAGAGATACTGGAGTCTTTAAATATATATTTCTTTCTCACACTTATACAATAAGTATGAAGATAGGGCAGTGGAATTCTGGGACATAAATAAAAAATTAATAACAAAAATTATTTTTCTTATCTTTGTAAATGAGTACTGCTATATGCCATATTTACTTATCAGATATCTACTTAAAGTACTTCACTTTAAACTATAGTATTTGAAAGCTTAAAAACATTTACTATATTTGTCTTTGCTACATGCCATAGAGGAAAGGAAGCAATCTTGTCACCTTCTTAAAATAGGGGAACTGCAGGACAGAGACACTAATGGTTAAATCAATAATGGAGCCTACATAAGATTTTTTTAGGGTCTGCAGACAAAATTTAGATCCTTGAGAGCCTAAGTTTTATAATCTAATGTTAGAAAGGCCTATATTCCCTTCAGAAATATAGGTTCTTATATTGCAGCCATGGGAAGTCAGGATAGGAGCCAGTTTGCAGGTTAAGACACCTAGATCTGGTCAGCTGAGTCACTGATGACCTCACTGATTCTGATAGCTCGATCTCCATCAACTATACCTGGCGTTTCGAGATCAGCTTGGAGGTAGTCATCTATATTTACATGTCTTAATCTGAACCTGTATCCCATCCTGGCAGACCTTTTACCATCTAGAACATCATCAAAGCCTTTGGTCTTCTGGATTCATGTGGCAGCCTAAGACCTGCATCTCGCCTGCTGAGTGACTCCCTCTGATTTACAGCTTTCTCAAGGGAGTCAACATCAGACCCATAGCCCATCTGCAGGAGAAAAGACTGTGTCCAGAGCTATGACCTTCTTGTGGCTTTATGGGGGCCTTTGAAGGTTGAGTCAGGTCAACATGGAAGAAAGAAGTAAGGCTGAAGTTCTGCCTCTCAGTATGGCTGTTTAGGTTCTAGTGCCATTTTACATAGCCTGAAATGGGAATCCAAAGCTGAAACATGACCTTTTGCTGCAGAAAAGGTCTACAGAATATTCAGACATAGAGTTTCTCACTCTTGCTCTCCCTCGGGTTTATTACTCTCCTTGTTAGCTGTATAATATACTTAAGAAATAATATATAATACAAATATTTCTCATATATATGTTATATTTGTGTGTGTGTATTGTATTATAGGAAAAGAAACCGTATCTATTCCTTTATATATATGGAGCCAGAACTGGCAAGTAGGTGTTTCAAGTGCATGCGTTAACCACTAGACGAAATTGTCTCCCACCTGCCTTCCTGCTCCTGAATTCCTGCATTTCCTCTGCCTGGAGAGCCAGTTAGCTCATTGCAGACATGAGTCAGAGAATGAGCCTAACACTGGCACAGATGATGAGACAGTTCAGGGCTAAGTGCAAAGTTGAGGCATGAGCTAACATGACAGTGTAGATGTACTCGGGGAAGAGGATGGCTCAGCAGATATGCAGCACTCTGCAGGGAAAAATAAAAAAAAGGTCTGAATTGAAAGTCAGGGAGAGGATTTGAATGTGGGGCTTGTCACATTAACCCTGAGTGCACCAGTCCAGGAGTAATTATATTAAAGGGGACCCTTCTCCGTAATTTCTGTGGTAGAGCAACGGTAAAGCTCTTAATAAGCAGGTGAAAATAAAACGATTTTTACTAGTGTACCCACTCATCATCCCACAGAATGTTCAGCAGAGAGTTAGATGCTGCAGCCTGTTCACTAGTACACCTATTATTCCTGTTTTTTTGAATCTTGCCTTAAGCTTGTTAACACCTCTGGCTTCTGTACAAGCCTCCAACAACGAGTTCCCCACTTAATTACATTATTGAGGAAAAAATACTTCTTTTTGTTCTAAACCTGTAGACTGATGATTTCGTATAGCGTTTTCCACTTCCCATCTTCTACAAAATGGAAAGAAATTGTTTCCTGTTTGCTTTTTCCATAACACTCACGTTTCTACAATCCTCTATCAACTGTTTGTTTTCCAGTCTCTCTTTTTGCAGATACGGTATCGTACATACATCTGATCATCACTGATGACTATTCTTTTTACCTTTCCTGATCCCCCTATCTTTTTTTTTTTTTGAGATGAGGTGACCAGAGCTCCAGATAGTTTTCAAAAAATGAGGCTGAGTCATTCATATAGCTAAACAGTGATGTTTTATGCTTTATAGTTTAGTCTTTGATAATCAGTTTTCTCTCTCTATTTGCTTTTTAGACTGCTAATATCTGTGTTCTTATTTTCAAAGAGCTGCAGTGACTTCAGTATCTCTTTCCTGAGTTGACAATAACTCATTTAGAGCCTCTCATTGTTTATGAAGCCTAAAAGCTATATTTTTTCCACCAGGTCCCTTATTTCACCCTTGAAAATCATATTTTCAGATATGGAACCTAAGCCTTTTCCTTACGTAGGAATCTATTGTCTTATTGCAGAAGCAGAGTGCTTGGTTGGAAGCTCATCAGAGCAGAAGTAGCTACTCACTGCACGTTTGGTATCCTATGACCTAAGATGGGAGTGCTCTGTTGGCAATAAGAGACCTGTAACACCTAGCTTGGACTATCCACTGTGGTGAAAAACTACCTAATGTCTACCAGGTGTGTTCAACTGATGAGAGGATATACTGGCACATGGGATGGCATAAGGCAGTCAAATGTGGGAGAATGGAGACATGTTGGGGTAGAATCATAGAATATCTTGAGTTGGAAGGAACCCATAAGGATTAATTAGCAAATTAACAGTAGCAGATCTTGAGCACAAATTCAAGTTTGGTTTAAAATGCCCAGGAAGGGACATGGAGGGGTGTCATTGCTGACTCTCTAGTCTGTTCCTTACCTTGTCCTCATCCCTGTTGCCCCACAACACAGTGCTTCTTGTGCTTCCTTCCCCACAATGCAAAGCCCCCTGCCCTTTCGAGACTTGATCCAAATTCTCTGAAAATCAGTAGTCGTTTCACTACCAATTCCAGTCATGTTGGCAAACCTCAACAGGCAAGGCAGTATTACTAATTCTTAGCTTGGGGAAAATTTTCTTGGCACTCACCATTCTCCTGTCCTTCCAACTGTCTCTGAGGTTTGTTGGCTGACGAATTATTTTCTTCCAGACACAGTTTTCTCTCTGTGTATGAGTGTACACGCTTCTGTGTATAGGGAACAGGGTGAGTTATTGTGGCTTGACTTCTTAGCCAGATTACCAGGTCCATTTGCACAATCATCGTACATGTTTCCACAGGATTATACAATGCACTGGTCATTCCAACTTCAGCTGCACAATTTGGCATGTTGACGGTTGACTCCTCCTCCTCCCCAACCCTCCCAGAGACTGGCTTCACTCCACTGAAGTCAGTGGAATTGCCATAAAATAAAATCAATGTTGTGGAGCAAAAGAATCAAGCCCATCTGACAATATTTCTTTAACAACCCACTCATTTGGTACAGTTCAGATTCTGACAAGTGACATCCTATAGAAGGACTCATTGCCACCACAATGTGACAAGCCAATATCCACTCCTGTCACATTCTTGATAGCAGCAGTGGGTCTTGATGTCTATCTGTTTTTATTTTTGACCTGATGAATCTAGTTTTGCATGATAACAAGCCAGAGGAAAAGAAAAACATATAGTTAACGTAAGTATTAACTAACCAAAATACTTATATACACACATGGGTGAGCACATACACACAAAGATAAACCCCAAACCCTGTTCAAACCACCATGTTGCTGCAACAGATGAGATTTACCACACACTCCAACCTCTGGGCATGAAAAGGAACACAGGAGAATCCATTCCAAGCCGGGAGAGTGCGGGCTCCTGTCTCCTTTCCACACAGCCCTCTTCTGACGGCAAGAAAATGAATGTAATAATACTGAGGGGTTTTAGCTGAGCAAAAAAACAGTGCTTCAACATGGTTTTGTTGTATTTACCAATGCCAGGGCAATTTTCAAAGGACTTCAAAACAATGGGATGAGCCTCGGGTCAATGTAGCTGATTTCTGATAGATATTTTTTTCTCTCCCTTTTCCAGGGGAGGAGCTGCAGAGGGAGCCAGTGACAAAGAGCCAAGGTCTGTAAGGTTTTCCCGAGAGCGTGTAACAAATGTAGGAAACCATGAAGAGGAAGACTATAAATCAGAACCCAAAAGGATGCACTGTCCGCGGCAGCAGCTCTGAAACTTCAACAAGACATTTTTCGAGCAAGTTTTTGGAATTTTGGTGGGCTCTGACCTGCAGTTTTCACTTCCAAAATAACTTGACTTTTCTAAAGTGGTAATTTCATTTTCATGATAATGCTAAACTCAAGCCACATGTGCTTTAATTTAAAGCAGGACTCAGGCAGTGGACCTTGCCAAGAAACAGTAGAGAAACATGCTTATTCTACTAGTTTGCTTGAGGCATTCAGCATTTTTGAATGCCTAGGCAGAAATATAGTTTTAAAATAAGCCAATCCCAGAGAGAGAGAGAGAGAGGAAGAGAGAGAGCAGAAGAGGGAGGGAGGGGTAGAAGAAGGTTGCAGCACATTTTTGCATTAAGCTTTTGTTGCATTGGCTGGGTAAATAAGAACTGATGAGCTGGCAACAGAGCAAATATTATTATTTGCCTTCACTGGTTATTCTTTTATGAAAGTGAAGGTGTTGTCCAGACCCCTTCTCTTTTTCAGGCACAAACTGGCATGTTAGACTTCATCATGGCAACGGCTATTAGATTGCTTTAAATATACACTTGGTTGCACAGCTCTTTCTACTAATTAAATCCTAGGGAGAGGGATGTTTACAGTCTTTTTGGCGGCATTTTTAGGACTATTTTAAACTCTCCTGGGAGGCCCAGGAAAGCAACCTTGTCTTTTTATTTCATGAGAGGAAAATAGAAAGGAAGAGATGTTTTTTTCTGCCTCCTCCAAAATGCCAGAGGACCACACTCTTGGATTTGGGGGTGTTTTACATCAAGTGAGAAGCCAGTTTCTTCCCCCCATTAAAGTGCCTTCTGACTGCTTGTGTCTGTCATCAGAAAATAAAATTTGGCTGCAGTTCTTAAACTGCATCACTAAGGCAGGAAACTGTTATCTTCCTTGTGGAGAAAATTATACAGCCATGAGCGGTAGAAAGTCAAATGTTGCAGGGTTAGATCTTGAGTTCTAGTGACTTCTGTTGGACCTGCAGAGGCTCAATGTTTTTCTTTTTCAGGCCGCTCTAATTTTAGGTGTTCACAAAGGAGAGGAAGGTTCTTGACAAGAGGAACTAGGGGTTGCAAAAAAAAAAAAAAAAAAATCATTGATTGCCTACTAGTGAAAACATGTTTCATTTCATTGTCTTCCAGATGAGAGAAATGCTCTTGACTTGTGCCTCTTGGGGATTTTCCTCATCTAAATGTGCACGGTTAATTACAAGAGTTGGGAACAGATGCTTTGTTGCACCCCTAAGACTGCAGCTGCCCCAACTGTCTGTCTGTCTTGACCTCCATGGTGGCTGGGGACGATGTATATGATACAGGGCAAATTGTAGCCAGAGACCCGTGTTATTAGATATGAGCCAAATTTGCTGATTTTAAGCAGTCCCGTTCTTATAACTTGTGTCTGATCCATCACCACACTTGTGCAGGACAGCAATATTTCAGTCAGAGTTTCCTCCTCTGCTTTCTTCAACCCTGTGCCCAAACTTCCCCTGTGGTTAATTTCTGAGCTGTCTGTTCAGTGCGACAGTCCCAGGCCCCTACAAATCTCCCCAAATTGGGACCCAGCCGTTTCCAGCCAGGAAATCTTCCCTGTGTGCCAGCTTCATGGTGCAGCACTGATTTTCTGTTTCCATAATGTAGGACCATGTCTGAAGCTGGAAGTGGGATCAGCATGAAGGATACAGCTGGGTTCAGGCAAAAGCCCTGACAGACTCCAGGTGCCTGCTATCATAATTAAAAAAAACCACCCTCATAGGTAAAAACCCAGTGATCCACATCAGTCTACTCAGGACAAGGTTTTAAAATCCCTTGTAATAATAACCCATGTTCTCAAACCAAGCTTGGGTTTTGATCTTAAAGAAAATAGAGGGTGTTTTAACAAAGAATTTCTAATTTTGAAAGGCTGAGAGTTGCCTTTCAAACAATTCTTCCCTGGCCCTGGAACAGGCAGCCCTAAGACTAGTTAGTTGTTTTACAGTGAAATCTCTTCAGTAAGAAGTATTTAGAAAAGGAACCACAATGCCTCAAGACAGACATGATTCAATGATTTCCCAAAACAGGGATTTTAAATAAATATTGCATTACATCTTTCTGGTTTTGTTTTGTTTTTATAAGCCATCAGTAACATACATGTAGCAGCTTCCAGGAAGGATGTGCAGGTAGTGAATTATCCATAAGAAATGACCAGGGGCTGAAAGCTCAAAGCTTCCCTCTTTCCCTGAATTACCTGGCTGGCAGGCTATAACAAACATGCATGCCACCCACACACTGTTTTAAAAGAGCATTATTAAGGTTGCAAATCAATTCTTAACTCAAAAATGAACCTTAAATCATTTCCCTTGTGTGTATGAATTATATAAGTCTTTAATTAAACGAACACCTAGTATATTTTCCACCACCTAATTCAGAATGGATAGTGCTCTCCTAATTCAATATTTTGTTCTCTGCTTATTATCTGAAGTGTGACCCCAGGCCTTATTTACAGTACAAATCTCATTCTGAAGACAGAATTATTAATTTCCTTGTGGCTTCTCCTGTGGGGTTCACTACCGCAGGATCCGAGGGCTTCGCAAACATTCACTCATCAGTCTTCCCAAAACAGAGAGGAGGGGGTGCTGTCATCCCCGTTGGTCTGTCGAAGAACCAAGGCACGGGGAGGCTGATGAAAAGTGAGATCTAAGGGGACACAGTATGAGACACATGACCTGATATTGCACGCTGAGTTCGGCTGCAGTCAGGAGTGATAGCTGTTTCTGCAAGTCAGAATCTCTGATCTTATCAGATATCTAGAAGATGAGAAATGCACGGTTAATGATTTGTGGGAAAAGTTTGGATTCAGTGACCAAAGATGGGCTTAACAAACACCAGGATAAAAGTGAATCCAACTCAACTAATTTAATCAAGAGACCATCCTTTCTTTTCCTGAAACCTTCAATTTCTATTATTTTCCTATCTTTTCCACACTTTGAAAGCACTGAGATAGCAGTACTGAAAATGCCTCCTTCAGGCAGAATGCTGGCTCCCAAAGCAGAGCCTCATTGCATTGAATGAAACAGGGGTCAATGGGAAATGTAGGAAGTCATCGAGTCATTAAAATCTGCACAAACGCCACTGAGACACAAGAAACCAAACTGAAGTTGCACAAGCACTCTTAAATTTGGTGTTTCCTAACCTTTGCATCTTCCTGCAGTTAACTTTTTTTATTTCATTTCCTAGGTTTTTAAGAAGGCAGCCTGAAAAAGCAGACTTTCCCACAGGAGGTATGGTCCTTGCATCCACGTGAGCCATCAGTAGGGCTGGAGCCTCCATATCACCCTCTCGGACTTCTGCCACTTGAGGTAACAGAATAATTGGGCAGAAGGAAGCTTTGTGGAGGTTGCTTAACATCTTAAAACTGTGTGAATTGTGGTTTTTCAAAAGCCTGAAACTTTGCCAATTCTGGGCAGATTCTCACGGGGAATGCAAAAGACTCATCCCATCCACAGCAGCCAGCCAGCTGTAAAATTTGAGGTTCCCATTAGAAATCAAAGAAAATATCCCCAGAACCAAAAAATAGTTTAGTCTTCTTTGGGGAAATAGCTAACCATTTCACCCTAAATTTCTCCCCTCCAAAAAGGAAAGAAGTTACAAAAAATCAGTTATACACTAGCAACCAAAACGGAAAATTTCAGTCCCAACACAGAACCTTGGGAAAGTCACAATGAACTGAAAATTAGAGTGTTTTAATAGTATTTGTTGTGCAATCTTAAAAGTTATTGTGACAAAGGATGTTGATATGTTTTTCTTTCACTTGGAGACAGGGCATAATCTTAGAGATTACATATCACAAGAAGTTACCTTTTACCCGTGCTTTGTTGCAGTTCATTTGCAGTAATGCGAGTGAATCAGAAAATGTGATCCATTTATCAGGTGGTTTCATATCTCTCCTTGACTTTGTAGCACTTCGACTGCTCTGGTTAAAATGGTGTGAGGAATATATGCAATGAAAAACCTCAGATCATTACTCCATCTATTCCCACTCCCACTCCTGGATGAAACCTTGACTCAGCCAATTCCTTTATGGTATCTAGATAATTGGCCTAATTTGCAGAGGTGTGAAAAGATTACGAATCCCTCATGTTTGACTAGCACAACTGGAAAATTGTACACCTTTACTACCCAAATACGAATTGAGTTGCTGAACTGGAAACCTCATGACTGAAAATGTTTGACCTTGCTCTTGAGGTGCATTATCTCGTCTGAGTTGTGCGAAAGCCAATGAGAAATTTGAGTAGTGTTCGATGTGCAGTTTCATGCCTGCAGACCATACTGTCTTTTGGCCAGATAACTCTATGGTAGACCAGCAGCTAATTATTGTCAGTTGTTGCCAGTAGGATTCCTTCTAAAGGAAGGAAGCAACCTGGAGCAATCTGGAGCAACCTGGGAGGTGTCCCTGCCCATGGCAGGGGGGTTGGAACTCAATGATCTTTAAGGTCCCTTCTATGATTCTATGATTCTAAAGAGCAAATGTCACCTGCTGTAGGACACAGAGGAAGGATCAGTCCATGCACACCCAGGCGGTGCACCTCCCCGACCCAAAATCACCATACAAATGAGACCTGCCCTATGCAGAGCAGATACAGCAGGGAGCAGAGGAGTGCTGGGCGTATTCACAGGTGGAAAAGTTTAACGTCTCCCTGTGGGGTCCTATTACTCATTTCTGAACATGGTGCTCAAACCTAGCATGGGCTGGGATGCCCATGCTGGATGGCTTCTTTGGCAGCTGGAAGGGTGGCTTTCCCAGCAGGTCCCAACCTGTGTGCAGCACCAGCATGGGAGTCACACGTGAACGACTTTGGAACAAGTAGCTGGAGAGCCCCAGGTTGACCATTCAGATATTATTTTCTTTTACATTCTTCTTATATGCCAGCTGATTATTATCTGCTGTGTAAAGCATGGTGTTGGCTGCAGTTTTTATAACTAGTAACTGGGTGGGGTTCAGACAGCATTTTTTTATGAAATTGTTTGGGTTTTTTTGACAGAAATGACAATTTGTTACAAAATCCCTTTTTTTTTTTTTATCTCAGTGAAAAATAAGAAGCTCTCAAATCCAGATTAAACACATGAAGTGTTCTGAATATTTTCCCCAAGATGCAGTTTGCCAAAGTGTTTGAATTTTGAGCAGTAATGGGCTTTTTTCCCCACATTTTCAAATTGTCAGCAAAATGAAAAAAAAAAAATTGATTTTGCCCAGTACTAGCTGGAAGATCATTTAGACAGATGCTCTGTCAACAACATCCATAGAATTTAGCCCCTAGGGTGTTATATCTGTGTTTCTCAAGCTCTACTCTATCATAGCTTGCCATATCCTTTGGAAAAATTGTAGGTAGACCATTGAATTAATCAGGTTTACTTGATTTTTGCCCACTGGAACTGGAATAAACAAAACAAATGCTAATGTCTAAACCAGAACAACTACATGTCTCTCTGATGAATTAGGAAAGCCAAGAAGTATGTATTTTTTTAAGCAAGAACAATGGAGAGCTGACATTGCAAAAGGCCTGATAAATGATACTATATTGTTTTCTTTTCAGTGCTTTCCACAGTTGCCCACTTGTTTCAAGCCCAAAAGGCCAGCTCCAGAAAAGGAAATCTTGATTTTAGTGAATGCAACAACTCCCAGTCATGCTCGGTGATTTATTTGTTCACTCTATCATTAAAACCCCTCAATCTGGATGCCACGTTCTGCGAAGAGCCTTACCAGACATATTAGGATATTTGCAAGGAGACTCATTCATGGTAGTTAAAAGCAAACTTGTGCTAGCAGTGGAATATTTAACTCATCTAGGCATCCAACAATTTGTTTCCCGGTCATCTGAATTGGATCTGCCAGGATATGCTCTTGCAACGTGATGGAATAAAACAGGAGACCACTATTTTAATACATGGTCATAAGCAACCAATAAAATAGTCCATTTTCCCTCCCTCTGAAATGCTTGCAAGTTTAGCTCTGTAAAGGTTAAATAATTGGTTTAACCTGATCCCTCTATGACTCTCCTCTACCTTGTGGGAAAACTCCTGTAAGCTTATTGTAAACATAATTATGCTGTGTGGGCTTTTCATTAATCTAGCAAAAAACCACAAGATGACATGCATCAGACTATTTTTTCCCTTTCTGGAACTTGCCTCTACTTGCAGTTGCTGCAAGATGCTCATTTGTATAGTCTGAGCTTTTTTGCAAATGTACTGTGAACTAAATCTTCCCTGTTTTTTACATTCTGAGAATTAAACAGGAGGTGTCCCAGGGTTAATAATAACGAGTTTAAGGCGGACCCACTTCTTTAGCCATTACATGGCAGACAGAAATCTCTCACCCTCCTGTTACTGGGCTTTGGTGGCAAGTCAAGCAGCAAGATATTGCTTGAGAATGTGAATTACAAAGACTGGAATTTACTTTCAGCAAAGATGCTGAGCCAAGGGGCATATTGTATGTTGTCTTGTTGGCAATGCAGCCTCCTGAATTACATATCGTTTGCAAGCTCTTCAGGTGTGGATACTCTACCTTGCCTATGGCAGGCAGCTGCTTTGCTACACTGGAGCCTAGAGACCCAAATTTCCTGATCTGGGGAGAAACGGATGAGCTGGAGCCAACCCTGTTGGGTTACCCCAGAGCCAGCTGAGCACCCAGTTGAGGTTGTCTTGCAGGGAAGCAATGGGACATCTGGGAACCATTGGCTTCTCCTCCTCCTAAGGACTTTTGGAGAGTGCTTTCTGCTTTCTAAAGTATGCCATAAGTATCTGGTGGCTCTTTGGGGATTTTGGGTCAAGATGTTTGGAAAGCAGTGGCTTATTGTGCTGGGTTTGTGGTGGGTAACATGGACTTTTAGGGCGTGTTCATTAAATAAAGGTCAAATCTAAGGATATCCCAATTTGCACATATCTGCAGGCTAGTTGAGCTCTCTTCCTCTGCTTTCTTGTTCTCCTGGGAACCACATAGGAGTATCCCAATAGCTGAATGTCTCCCATGATCCAGCAGTTGCATGTTGAAGGGCCACTGACTCGAGACCGGGGATGGAAAACACTCTGCGATAGAAGAGCCATTTCCCCTTACTGTCTTTATCTATTAGGAAAAAAAAAAAAAAAAAAAAAAAAAAAGATGGTAGGACTTGGTTAGTTGCCTGAAAGGACACTTAGGGACATGAAAGAATAACATTTGGAAAGCGCTTCAAATAGTTCTGTTAAATATACTGAAATAATGGATACAGATTCTCTTTCTCACCAAAAGGAAGGTGCAGCTGGTGCTTGAATATACATTACAGAGGGAACTTGGTTAGCATGGCCTTTCACAGACGGCAGACCTGCACTCACATCATCTGGATGACAACACGGCTGCAGACGAAGCAGCTCTGACTCAGGAGTGGCAAGCGGCTCCCTGAGAGCAGCCCAGAACTGACGGATCTGTTTAGGAGCAGCACCGTACTAACGAAGCTGCTTAGCTTTCACATCAGGGCTGGCTCCTGTCCAGCTGAGCAACCGAAGGTCTGTCTGCAGGGGCCGGTGAAGAAAGCCCCACAGCTGGTCCTCCTGAGGTGGGAGCAGGGACAGTAGCTCCCTTGTAAGCAGCCCCCAACGTGATGCATGATCCAGGTCAGCTGCTGGGGTAACAGTAGCGCAGTGGCTTCTACCGACCCTACATGACTGAGGTCTAGCTGAAAAGCAGAAAACACTTTTTAAAAATAAAAAAAAAAAATTAAGCCTACATTTGAGAACCAAAGTTTGGGCTGCAGTTGGTATTGGAACAACCATGTTGTCATCTTTAGACAAATATCATAGAATCATAGAACGGTTTGGGTTGGAAGGGACCTTCAAGATCACCAAGTTCCAACCCCCCTGCCATGGGCAGGGACACCTCCCACTAGACCACGTTGCTCAAAGCCCCATCCAGCCTGGCCTTGAACACTTCCAGGGATGGGGCATCCACAACTTCTCTGGGCAACCTGTTCCAGTGTTTCACCACCCTCACAGGAAAGAATTTCTTCCTAATATCTAGTCTAAATCTCCCCTCTTCCAGTTTGAAGCCATTATCCCTCTTTGTATCCCTACATGCCCTTGTAAAAAGTCCCTCTCCAGCTTTCTTGTAGGCCCCTTCAGATACTGGAAGGCAGTTATAATGTCTCCTTGGAGTCTTCTTTTCTGCAGGCTGAACAACCCCAACTCTCTCAGCCTGTCTTCATAGGGAAGGTGCTCTAACCCTCTACTTGTCTTTGTGGCCCTCCTCTGGAACTGCTCCAGCAGGTCCATGTCATAGTATCATAGAATCATAGAATCATCTAGGTTGGAAAAGACCCCTGGGAGCATTGAGTCCTTCTTATGTTGGGGTCTCCAGAGCTGGACGCAGTACTCCAGGTGGGGTCTCATCAGAAGAGAGTAGAGGAGCACAATCACCTGCTGGCCATGCTGCTTTTGATGCAGCTGGGATATGGTTGGCTTTCAAATATGGAGATCTATAACAGGATTCCAGTCTGCTTACACTGTTATGGTCAAGATGGATAGTTCAGGGGCAGGAAACAAAGAAACACTGCACTTCAGGAACTTATTCCACAAATCAAACTGCTTGGATATCCCATCAAAATCTTAAAGCCAGGTGACTCCATGGTACAGAGTTGATAAGTGAGAATTACAGCGCCTGCAAAACAGCAAAAGAGAAAAACTTGCTGTTGCGGATTTTTTTAGAAGAAATCTTGCCAAACCAAACTCTTTTTCTGGCACAGCAACAGACCTTTTGGATAAGGGAGAAGCATAGATGTTTTATCTTGCCTCTAATAAGCTTTTGATACTGTTTTAAACAGCATTCTTAGGAGCAAGTCAAAGTAATAACACATGGGAGAAAAAAAATTACTGAGAAACTAATGGTTGCCAATACTACACTCTCTACCAGGAAATATGTCGTGAGTGGAGTTTTGTAGTAGTCTTCTGTGGTAATATTCAATGCCGTCATGAATGAATTGGTGATAGAGGAGGGAGAAAACTCATTACATACACAGATGATTAATTATGCAGGCATCCAAAAGTGGATTCTGAAAGTATATTCAGGACCAGAGTAGAATTAAACTAATTTTCACAAAATAAAGAAATGGCTGGTAAAAAATAAAATGCTATTTGACAGGGACAGTAGGGAATATTATTAATAAAACGTGATGTAATCCTTCTGCTCTACTTGGTTTGGCTAAATTTAAATTGAATTACTGCGTTCAATTCGAGAAACATGTAGACTAGTGGCAGAAGACACATACAAGTTCGACAAGAATGGTAAGAAGACTAGAAAACATGACCTGCAAATTGAAGGAATGAAGATTATTTAGTCTCTAGAGAAGACTGAAGGGAAATGTGACAATGGTCTTCAGATATGTGAATCTAGCAGTAAAGAGGAAGGGAGAAAACCATCCTCTAGTGCAGGTAGAACAAGAAGTAAGAGGTTAAAATTGCAACAAGAAAGATTTAGGATAGCCTGTGGGGAAAAATGTAAACATAAATGTAATTAAGTACTGAGATGGATTGCTTTGCAAGGCTGTGGAATCTCCAGCACAGGAGGTGTTTAAGAACAGGTAAAACAAGCATTTGCTGGGAATAATATAGCTATCACTTAGCTAAGTGTGGTTTCCCACAACAGACTAGGTGACCTTTCAAGGCTCCTTCCATCCTTTTATTTTACAATTTTGAGTGGGGAGGAGGGTGTAGCATGTTAACTAGAACACTGTATATATGGAGCAGGGTAGGAAGATCATTCTTATTTCTGCTACTAATGTGTGACTTTAAAATACTTTATTTTCCACAATAATCTTCCTTAATTTTTAATTGCTTATACTCTGAGTTATTGTGTTGTTCTTCTAAGTATCTTTGATTCAAAGATTTCTTCTGTGCAGGCATTCATATAGCCAAATATGTAGTTCCTTATTTTGGGACAATTCTGTATTTTTGACATACATTATCATGTAGGGTATAGAATAACATGAACAGAAGCTGACCTTTATTCCTTAAAATCCCCACTATCCTGAATAATAATTTTATATGAAGACTAAGGACTTCTGTATTTCTTTCCACTTTGAAGATAGTTTTTTCCATTTAAAAATTCCAGTTACAGAAGAATGGGTTAGCTTTAACTCCTTAATAATACTGTTTGTGTCTTAGGCTACATTGCTTAGTTTCTCAGTTTCCCTTCTTGAAAATAGAACTTAACAGTATTACAATAGAGAATACCATAATATTTTATTGTACTAGAGCAACAAAGTCAATATAATAAGTACAAAGACAGAAGATGCAGGCCACAAACCAGGACAAAGCCGTGGTCTGTCTGTAGGCATAGTACCCTAGGGTTTTTGTAGACCTTGGCAGAAGTACAGAATGCAAAAGGCTATGCATTTTTATAATATTAAACAGGGCATGACTTTAGTCCTGGATATATAAATAAATATATATATGCATCTTAGCTTAACATTGGTATCTAACCACGCTCCCTGGATGAACCGAATACAGTCCTTCTCCATGTGATCTAGAGTTCACAGCATAAATGAAATTCCTTTTTTCTTGAGTACTGATTGCATATTTGAGTGACTGATTACTGTGCAAACAAAAAGAGATGTCACAGAAAATCCTGCCCTGAACAGTTATGAAGAGTGACTCCAAGAAGCAGAGTCTATGCCAAACGCATTGCTCTGCAGACCTTTTCCATGGTTTCTTTTCATTTTGGATGCAGTACTGGTAGATTATACTTAGCTTTTATTTTGAATCTGATTAGGTTTGACTGTTTATTATGTATCTAAAAAGGCAAATGTCTAATTTCCACTTTTTAATATTCCGATTTCATATTTTCCTTAGCAGATTGCTAGTGAAAGCACTTTAGCTAGAAAGACTATGACACATCATCTCAAAAAATAAAGACGAGGGTGATTTTTTTCCCCACACTTGCAGAACTTTTTTCCATACACTGTTTTGGATTGAAAAGCCTCATCTTTGGGACACATACCACAAGACAGCAGGATAAACCAAAATCTTCCTTGGCTGTTCTCACAGCATGTTGCAGGAATCCCCTATATCCTTCAGGACAGAGCAGAAAACACTGAAACAACATTTCAAAAGAAATAAATCCTTCAGAACATACTACCCCAAAATGAACCTCACCTACAGTAGCTCCCTAGATGATACAGATGATCAGTCTCAGTTTTTCATAACCACCACTTTGATGCCCCTGGTTTCGCCTTAGGTATTAGCTGTAGGTACTGCTGGCTTTTTGATTGTTGTTTTAAGTTCAGCGTAAGTATTTTCCTCCGATTTTACTGGTCACTACACCAGGCCCTATAAGATCAGATTGAGCTTTGTAAGAGTTTCATTAAACCACTGCGCATGGGTTCAGAGCACCTCACCTGACTCTAAGGCCTGCAAGGGTAAGGTAAGTAGGTAGATAGATTAGGCTCCTTAATACAGTCAACAGTTATGTCTCTCTTATTGATGGTATAGGAAGCAGTGAAGGACAATACCGCTACACAACTCCTCACTTAGACGGGATGAACCGACCTATGAAACACCTATGTAGCTGAAACCCCAACTAGAAGCTGAGAGACATGGTTTATGGCAGTGATCACTATAAGTGCTACTGTCTCTGTGATGTAGACCTAGATGAATTCTCTAGAGGAACTTAAAGTTCCACTGTAATGCTTTTGCTACTCATACAATGTTTTACCATAGAAATAAATTTTTCCCTAGTGCTGAATCCCTTTAAGATATGTCAGGCCCTGTGATTTATTAATATTTACTATTTTGGTTACTTTAATACTTTAACAGAAACAAGGAGGATTGAGGAGAATGACAATCAACAATGGTCAGAGATGAAAGATGTTGTAATTTAAAAGAAGAAATATCATCTCGGACTGATTGCCTTTAGCTTCAGTATTGCCTCTTAGGGCTTATCCTTTTGTGAAACCTTTGCCGTAAATTAAATACCTTCTCCACCAACTGTAAGAAGGAAAAGATGATTTTGAAAGTCATTCTCCACTGTAAGTCATACAGAAAGTGTGTATTTCACCTGGATATCAGGTTGTGTAGGACCAGGACCAGGAGCTAGGTGCTTTGGGCCTACAATATCTCAGTGCTGAGCCTGTCATCTCCATAAAAATATATACTTTGAACATTTTATGCTAAAGAAGGGCAACCTGGTTTGGTTTTTGGTTTTGTTTTTTAGGTTTTGTTTGTTTGTTTGTTTGGGTTTTTGTTTGTTTGTTTGTTTGTTTTTTTAATGTAAATGCATAAAAAATTAACTGTCATTTATAATACTGACCCAGCAGAGTTTTCTGGCTAATAAAAAAAATCCTGTCTTCCTCTAACATATTGATTGCTCTCAAGAGTAAAACTGTTGAATAGTCCCTTATCATCAGCAGTGAAGTCATCTAAATTTTGCTTAAGGATGATCATACTATTTGCTTCCAGTTCCTTGGAACCAAAATCCTTCCTGGTTATTTATTCTTCCCCTAAAACAATGCCTCCTTCAATTCTTATGCTGACATCATCTGAGGAATTCAGGATGTGCTTACAGAAATCGATGGATTAATCCTCATAGTGACCCTAAAAGACCAGAGAATTATTATATTTCTGACTCAGTAGAGTGGGGAATTGAGGTAGAGCAAAAAATCTTTTTACCCAAAAGACAGATACATACAGTCTTAGCAGTGCAAAGCCTTAGCAAACGGAATCATGATTTGTTTTCTGGACTTCAAATCCATGTTCTAGCAGTAATACAACATTCCCTTTTCCTTCAAACATCCCTCCTTGAAACTCCTGCTTAGTGTAAATGTATTATAATCCTTAGTTTCAATATTTCAGTCAAGTCATCCCATAAACAAACACTTTCAAGAGTAAATAATTCCATTTTGAATCAACCCCTTTTGTATGTGAGTCACTCTTCCCATGTGTCATATTTGCGGTCAGATGTTTTGTGCTTTCCAGCTGAAACATACCTCTTGTCTCAGTAATTATTTAGGAATCAGTATCTGCTTTCTATATATTAGAGACCAAAAAGCTTCCAAATATTCTCAAAAGCTTTCTTGCATTTTCATCATAGCCAGTGCAACGGCAAATCTGATTCTTATTCATATAGGGTAAGCATGTCAAGTTTCTAATCCCAGCACAGTCTTTGCTGCAGTCCCATGTTATTTATTTAGTTTATCCCATGTTTTCATTGTCTTCAAACAGCGCTAAATCAGGCAAGGATAGAGCTGAGATTTTGGAACAGATTTTCATTGGCATAAGGTGCCTAACTCTTAGGCAGTTCACATGGGGAAGTAATATGGCCATTCAAAGCCTTTGGGGATTTGAAGAACCCTTCCCCATGCCCCAAAGTGCAGTAAAACAACCTCCTTCACTCTTACTTGTAGAAAGTGTGTCCGGATGAGATGGCAGTGCAAAAGAAAGTGTGTGCTGTAAAATCACACCTGAGTTTACTTCATAGCAGCTTCCCTGTGCAGACAAACCTCTAAATATATAGGGAAGGCAAATGAATTCAGTGCGTTCACCAGTCTGCTGTTTGTTGTGATCATGTTAGATTATAGATTAGAGTTCAAAATTAAGTTCTTGTCATCATGTTGGCAAAGTATGGGTATTGATGGTGTCTTTCAGTGTCTATGTGATATAGTACATCGTGGTCCTTGCAGTATTCTGTGAAATGATTGCCCCATGTCACATCTGTCTCCAGCTCTCTGCTTTGCTCTGTTTTTAAACCCAGGGAAGAGAATTCACTTAAAGCTTGGAGTTTTGGAAGAAACATATGAAAGGGTGATCAAATTCAGTGGAGTAACAGGATCCTTTTCCTGCAACCTGATCACTTATATGGGATTTTGACTGCTGGAAGGAAAATGATTTCTCTTTTATTTTAAGCCTGTCTCTGGTCTCAGACTCATTGAAGCTTTGAGCGCTTCAGGCAGGTAAATGATGTCAGAGCCTATTCCAGGAGCACCCTGCAGTGACTGAAAGGACACTTGGCACAGTTATATCTCCTTCCTGCTGGAGCACTTCTCCTGTGAGGAGAGACTGAGAGAGTTGGGGTTGTTCAGCCTGAAGAAGAGAAGGCTCCAGGGAGACCTTATAGCAGACTTTCAGTAAATAGAGGGGGCCTACAAGAAAGCTGGAGAGGGTCTTTTTACAAGGGCTTGTAGTGATAGGACAAGGGGCAGTGGCTTCAAACTGGAAGAGGGGAGATTTAGAATAGATATTAGGAAGAAATTCTTTACTCAGGGTGGTGAGGCACTGGAACAGGTTCTACAGAGAAGCTGTGGATGCTCCATCCCTGGAAGTGTTCAAGGCCAGGCTGGATGGGGCTTTGAGTAACCTGGTCTAGTGGGAGGTGTCCCTGCCCATGGCAGGGGGGTTGGAACTAGATGATCTTTAAGGTCCCTTCCAACCCAAACCATTCTGTGATCCCCCATCAACATTAAGAGAGTATCCTCAGCTAAGGTTGGCCTCAGTGGCTCAGCCCCACAAAATCCCCTTCCCTATTGTCACCCATGGGCAGGAAGGACTGATTGTGGAAGGCAAAATCAAAGTCAATTCTTCAGTGCCATTTTTCATGTCATTTTGGAACAAATGAAAAAGAAAGAAGCCCCCAAGAATGCCTGAATTAAGAGCAGCAGGGTTCAGTATTTGGTACTGATTTGGAGGGAGTGGAAAGTGAAACAAGACAGCAGAGGCAGATATGCAGAACTTTACCTTTGGCATTAGGGTCTTGACAGATAATGAAATCTTGATCAGGAGAAGAGGAAATTCACTTTAGCTTATATCTGAGGTTAATTTGTGTTGTTGTGGTGTTCACACATCAGAGTTCACTTGATGATAGTATATATTTTGCTGCACCTCAGTTTTAACTACACAGTGTCACGTAAATGTGAAAGCCTAAGCAAGGTTTTAATGGTCCAGTTGGGGGTTGCTAGAGCCTGTTGTGGGTACGTTATGTGTTTGGGAGCCAGAGCTAGTACCTGGAGTTGGTATCAACTTAGTTCACGTGGGACAGGCACAGTGTAAGCTCAATAAGGGATTCACTCCTTGTCCCACCGACAAGCAGAGGTTATATCAAGACTTCGACCGATCAACCAAGATTTTGGTTGATCCATTTTCTACAAGTATCTTTTCCATCAGCAAACGCTGTCTATTCAAAAATGGGAGCGCTTTGCAGATAGGTGTTCCTATTGGTGACAAATAAGTGAGAGCACCTTAGGTCTGTCCAGTACTCACAGCTACTGCTTGAGCTGGGCAAAAGCCGTGTTGAAATCCATGCTCTGCCCAGTTCACAGCCAGGATTTGAAGTTGCACTTTGCTATTCCTCTGGGAAGTTTCCTAACTGATTGTTTGCATTTTTTGCAAAGTAGCAACTTCAAGATTTTTTCACAGAAGAGTTCTACCTGCCTAGGTCGAGTCACAAGGCCCCAGGGTGCCCTGTTATTCAAGTACCTGTGTGGAAGTCAGTTCTCCTACAACCCAACAGATGCTTACATGGCCAGCTAGGAAGCAAAAAGAACCCTTTAGCAAAAAAAGACAAGACTGAAGGATTGCATAAAAGTGACCCAGTGAACTGTATGAAATCTGGGCAAGTTCTAGTCACTTCTTCAAGGTCTGGAGGGGAACTGAAATTTGCAGATGAAACACTAGCGTGACAGCTGGGATCTCCCCTCAGACGGAGCACATAGGTGCAGAGTATGGATCTCATCAAAGACAGACGCGATTGGGAGCCTCTTTGGTTTGTGTTCATTCATGCCTTGCCAGTTCTGCTCACTTTGATGATAAAATTCCTTCTCCCTGCAATTTCAAGGAAATGGGGAGAAAACACACAAAATACTTTGGAAAATTTCACTAAGGCTTTTAGGACAATTTTCTGTTAAGGAGGCAGTGTTTTGTCTCTAAGGGGGATTTGGAGTGTTTCAACCGATACTAAATAGGAAACTAAACCAACCTGTCACTAAAAGTAAAATGTTGACTCATGTTGACATTTGAGCCAAAACTCATAACAGGCCTTGGGAAGAACAACTAAGATCTCTTGCATCTGCTTCCTATCTGGAGGTAGAGGATATTAACATTTGCTTTACTTTTGACTAAGGAAAAAAAAGAAATTATGAACTAACACCAAAAAGATGAGCTTGAACTAAAGGTAACAAATATCTTCATATTTATAGTGTCGCTCACAGAACTAAAGCCACTGGAAAACTGTCAATATTTCCACAGAGCCACAATGCTCATTCCTAAAACGTTTTTTAGTCCCATTTGTAAGAAATCAAAGTATTCATAGCATTAAAAGTGGTGAACTGAGGAAATGTTATGAATCCTGCTCCAGTAATATTCACTGTTTGCAACAGTTAAAATAACAAAACCCAAATTTGTGGGCAAATCTGATACGGAGAAAATTTTCCTGGCCCTGTAACTGATGATGCAGAGAGCTGTAACTTCTGATAGTTGCAGATGATGCATGTCAGCTGTGTTGAGGAGATAACCTAGTAATATAGAAGACTAAAATATACATGAAAAGTGACAAGCTGGTCACTCTTCCATAAAACTTAACACATCTCTGCAAGTAAGACTTCCAGGCTATTAGGAAAATATCCTTCTAAGACATCTGGCAGGGAAAAAAAATAAAAATAAAAAAGCAGTCATTTCCACCAGATCTTGAAAGTTAGGAAATACAGCAGATCTAGTAAGTCCCGGAATACATGACCACCCAATGGTAACTGTCAGTCTCTCAGCCTTAGTTTCCCAAACTCTGCTGGAGGTGACTGAGACCGACACTCATTTCCAAAGCTTTCAGCTGGGATGTTTTATTTAATGGGTTTTGTTGTGTGGGAACTGATTAAGACCAATGATATGATAAGGTCTGCCACTTAATTGGGAAATGGTTTGACTTAATAAATCTGAGCTCAGCCACTGCCAAGTGTTATCAGAGGGTGAAATCGATGTATCAAAAAACCCCCACCAGACCTTCTGCTATGGAAATGGGTGGCAGGATCTGGCTAGATCACCGTCTGATGGACCTAATGTGAGAACCACACAGTGAGGTTTTGTGGTTGGCGTTACGCAGAGAGTCAGTCTAGGTGATCTGAATGGTGCCTCCTGGCCCCAGAAGATATTAAACAGAGCGATGTTTTGATCTCTTTTCCGAGTGTGTTGTTTGAAATGGCATTTCTTCTGTCTGCTTTCACACTGTAAGTGCAAGGTATTCACTTGCACTCATATTAGTGAGCTTTTAGCTGTTCTAATCAAGATTCTGCAAATGTTGTCTTTGGGAATGGGGCTAAATAAATTCATAAGCTTTTGCAGGAGCAGGCATTAATCAGAGCAACGCTTTTTAAAAGGACTGCATTTAATTAAATTAATTATGTTTCTTTGTATTTAATTAATTCCATGCTTCAGGGTTTCCACTGGATGCCTAGAGAGGCAGGAAGATTTTTTTTCCCACCTTTGATGAGTAACTTGGCTGCTGATTTTTTGGTGTTTATTTTTCCCTGTTTTTCTCAGATTCATCAGAGATTGGCAGCAGTCTGACATGGGACATGAGGTCAGGTGCACTGTTCCTTCCCTCTTGATTTCTCCTTGCTCCTGTGCTTGGGTTTAAACCACTCATAAGTGACAGGGCCAAGAAAATTTTCTCCATATCAGATTTGCAATAATTTTGTGCATTGGCTAGTTTCCTTGGACATTTTCACCTGGCCAGTGTCTTGCAACTGAAGGTGCCCAAACCACTGGCGATGACTTGAGTCTCTCCTGGGTGCATCCTGTGCAATACTATGGTTTTGAGGTTCTTGTTCTTTCTGGGGTGACAGATCTGATTTTCTTGCCGAGTGTTGTGGAATGTAGCCAATGGTGTTTGAATTTGTGCATAGAAAAGGCCCTTGGGGGGCCTCCCAGGCTTAGCATCTGTTACATCTTTACTCACAGGGGAGTAGATTAGGTGATCCAGGTGATGTCCTTCAGTCTGACATCCCTGAGATGGCTCAGCATGAAGTCAGAGCTTGAAATTGCTTTATGCTTGTAATTCTTGGGCAGCACACAAGTAAGAAAAGACAAACTACACAAATGACAACTAGCCACAGGTTTTAAGGAGATCCTAATTCAGACCTCAATAAAGATAGATGATATATTTATGCAATTATAGGCTCCCATTACAGTTTCTAACAGCCACCATCCTGTTAATGGCTTTAACACTGGTGCGTGGTGCAGGGCTGTGCCTGGCCGCTGTGCTGCCAAGGGAGACCTCGGGGCAAAACCCAGCTCTAGATCAAGGCTGGAGAGTGGGATCTCCTCATGGCTGGCATGAAAACCAGCTGGAAGCCAATCGTTTTCCTCCCTCCGGGTGACAGGGTTGCAGTTAAGTGCTCAGCTTGAAAGAAAATCTTGTGATGATAATTGGGAATACAGGGTGCCCAGGCACGAATAGGGATTTGTGGTGATCATAATTAATTAGGACCCTGACAAACCCCTTTGTTCAGAAAATATCTCAAATCCAGTTTTCCAATGGATCTAATATACAGATCATAAAATACAACTTTATTGTTTTTCAAATAAAGCATATTATTGGCAGAGGGTTTAAGTGTGGATATTCTGTTTTGTTTCTTTGATGTTCACCAACACAGGGACTGATTCTTCAGAAAACTCCAGGGGAAAGGTCAGCATCCAAGACCACCTTGGGCATGAAGAACAGGGATGAGATTGCAGAAATGCCTTAAAATCTTTCTAGGTCTGGACAGGACAAGGCTTGATTTAGACTGGGAGAACTAAAACTAGAGCCAGGACCCGTAGGCTGAGTAGCAGGTGCCTGCTAGAGCTTTGGGGCTCAGATCTATGCTCTGATCGTCCAGGTAAGAGACATATGGAGACAGTATTATAGGTCCTCAGTGGTCCATCTTTCTGGGTTCTTCCCTGTTGAAACCATTATTTTAGCAGGCAGGTCTTACTTTGAGATGAGTCTAGGACCAGGGTTACTAATTCTTCCTTCTCAAAATCCTCCCGCCTTCAGGTAGAGAGGACCACAGAAATGTTCTTGACACAAGAGTGCTCTTTGGCTGAGCTCACAAATTGGGTTGTCTTTTAAGTCGAGCTTTGGGCTGGGATTGCAAATGCTGTGATGGGGCTAAATGTGGAGTGTTACATTCTGGGGTTGTGTCTCCTTTCTGCCAGAAATACTGATCTGGGGAAGAAGAAAAATAGTTGCTGTTAGTGCACTGTGTCAGGTGTGACTTGCAGCAATGCAGGGCTTTGGTGTTCTTGGGGTTCCCTCTCCTAAAAAAAGTTCCAGGATGAAGATCAAACCCAAAATAGTCACTTTTCTGGCTAAAGAGAATTTTCTGCAATAAAGGTAAGGACAAAGATTTCCCAATTCCTGGGCTGAGTGTAGAATTAAATTCCCCAGGAATCAATAAACATCAGAAAACTCACTGTCTTCTGCTGAAATGCAAGCTGAGCTGCCTCCTCTAACACAGAGCAATCAGCAAGCACTTAAAAATATTCCTTAGGAAAGCAAAATGCCCTATTGCACACACTTGTCTCCTGGGGAAAGTATGAGAAAGAGCAGACAGCAGATGACAAATGCCAGTCACGTCTCTGAATGGGCTACTGGAAGGAGGTCACATATTATGGTGGGGACATGTACATACAAACACAGGAACATACGAACATACCAATGTACAATCTGTCAGCCCATCATCACATAAACTTCACACTAAAACCAAGGGGAGATTTTGCCTCAGTAACATCATGCCTCTTACTCACAGCCTCAGCATTTGTTACTTTAAAACTGTAGCAGTTTTTCGTTCGGTTGTTGCATTTAACTTTTTCCAGTAAGTTTTAAAGAAAAAAAAATACAAAAAATTCTTTCCTTTTAACAATGCTGTCTCCTTTTTTAGGTTTGCAGCTGAGGAAGGGTGTGTTCGAGGAAGAGAATGCCAGTTTCTTAAGAGAACTTTTATTTAACAAGGAAAAGGAAATAAAAAAAACCCAACAAACCAACAACCAAACCGCGGGAAAACAGTCCAAAATAACAAATCAGAAACTAAACAGTAATGTCAGTCAAACCAAAGAAAGGATCATCAGATTCTTAAGCAAAAGCTACAGATAGAGTGAACCAGACGCCAAACTGATTTTATTATGCCTCCACTTTAGCATAAATAGGCAACTGTCAAAATACAGCATCTTGTCATTCGACAAAGTGAAATTCTACTAAATTGAATCAAGTTGAACAGAGAGACGACTGTAGTTTAGACAGGCTCTCCCTCCCCTTCTGACATTGTGGGCCTGCTTGGCAGAGCGCTCAGGTTTCAAATGAAAGAAATGTGTTGGAATAGAGCAAGTGATGAAAAAAGTGTCCTTAACAGGAACTTCATTAATTAAAACCCAAGAGGCTGACAAGCCTTGAACTAATATCTTGCAGTGTTGGGGTGAGGGGTACGCATTACTCAGAGCTACAAGCCAGGTTTATCCCTCCACCCCTATTATCAGGACTGGTGGAAGTTTCTTCTGTAATTTAAACAGTATTCACTGTTGGAAAAGAAAAGAAAAGAAACACAACATCAATAAAACTGAGCATGTCGCACTTCTGCTAATCTTAGGGCAGCGTGCAGCTCTTATCATTTATAAAAATCTAGGCTATCAATTTTAGGGTGTTATACTGGTGCCCATCAGCAGAGTATCTCTCAAATCACCTAAAGTAGATTAGCCCCTGAGTGGCTTCACAGCTGTTTTCAAGGACTTGGTGACTTCTTCTGGTATTTGAAAATCCACCTTGGACAGGATAGTATCTTGGTTGGTTTGTTCATGAGTTTTGAGTTTTTCCTAGCTTTCTGCAGCTGGATTTGACTTTAGTCTGGACAAAATGGTAGGTAAAGGGGGGACTGCCCACGGATTTTTGATCATCTTGATTGCAGTAGTAGAAGAGATGGTGAAGAAGGGGTACAACATTTCCTGAAGATCAGATGTACTTTATCTTCTTCAGCACTTATAAGGCAGATTTTAACTTCAGGTTTTTAGTTTTTGTACCTGCTCTACTGCTGCATCATATTTTCCACCGTGGGACCCTGTGTCCATTTGTCTCTCCCTCTGAAGTTTTTTCTGTTTCTTTTCCACACCATGCACTTCCCTCAAGCTGAATTTCTCTTGAAGTGTCATCAAAATCCTTCAGCCCTTTGTAAGTACAGAGCCCAGAAAAAAGTACTTCTGTCACACAAGACATGAAGAAAGTAAGTTGAGGGGAGTGAAGATCACACAAGGAGCTGCAGATATGGTGAAAAATAAAAACAGGAGTAATTAAAATAGGAGCTCTGGGGTGAAATAGCTCAGATCTCATCCTGATCAGCCTGAAAGCAAGGAGATAGAAGACAGACTGCTGGTAAGTCACATTCCTGGGCATTATGTAGCTGTGTGAATCAGGCCACGTCTCCTTCTGCAACCTTCATCACTTTTTAGCATTTGGTGATAATGACTTTTTGTGATAATGAAGCAGAGAAAGCCATCTTTTCAATCAGGGGGTATTTATTTGTTTCAGTGAATGCCTGTCCTGTAGGCTGACAGAGGCAATAATCCAAAATCAGGGAAATATGACGTCTTATAGGGAAATATGACGTCTTATAGGGAAATATGAAATGGAGGATTTTCTCTGGGGACACTGGAAAGGAGAGGGCAGGAATTAGGGTTACCACCTAGCTCACTGTGCAGTCCTTTGCAACAAAGCAAAAGAAAGGATCAATAGACCTTGCTACGAATCTCCCATTCCCCTGATCATCTATGGGATTAACATGAGCTAGAAAAAGAAGAAAAGAAAGATTAAAAATTGCAATATTGAAAAGGAGATTGTAAAAGAAACCAATCTGTTATTTTTCTTTTTTGACTTTGGTTTTAAATTAGGGTATTTCACCCATAGGAGGGAACATATTTTCCAACAAAGCCCTCAAATCTGGAAATGTCATCTTTTCATCATGGACGAGATAGATCTTCCTTTCTTTCCTTCTGCTGGTCAGTCCCAGCCAAAATCCATGCTCAATAAAGTATACGGAATAAAACATTACACATGCTACACTACCAAACAACTGGTAGTAATCAGCCTATTGAAATCAGGGGAGTAAAAGAAAAGGAGTTTGACCCGTTTGCCAAAGCAAAAGGAAAATGTACCGAAAGCTATTGTAAAAAGAAGAAAAAAATGCAATGAGAAACATTTATTTCACTAAATAGAAATTGCTTACTAATGTCAAGCTTTCTTCAGGCCAGAGGAAATAGCCAGATGTTTCACTCAGGCTAATAGCACTTTTGCAGACATATTTATCTCATAGACTTTCACCTTCAGCTTTATGGCAGTTCAAGAAGTCTTAATGCAAGTGGACTGGCCATCGGATGTCTCCAAGTAACTTCTCCACCTGTTAGTTCAGGCCGTACAAAGGTTTGCATCCAAATGTAAATACCAGTTTATAACCTATGCCTATCTCTATTTAAACCTTTCCTTTGCAGTAGAGAGCCAAACAGATGTTTTGTTCATTATTAGAAACCAGATAAGTCTCCAGTTTTGTCTGACAGTTGAAGTGAACGGCTTCTGTGTGGGATTAGGTCAACAAAACTCTCATTAAGTCACTCCCCCCATTTCCACAGACCTTTCACACAAAGATTAACTTCATGCCTCAAATTTAATTTACGTAAAGGCAAAGATGTCCTCCTAGGATCAAAGTTCTGACCTAGGATCAGAGTCAGGCACTCTCTTCTTGAAAGCACTGGCTCAGAAAAGGAGATACTTCATATTGACTCCCAGGAAGACACTACTGGATAAGGACAAACTTGAAATATGAATAGAAAAGCGATAAGCAGGAAGGTAATTTTATATAAGTATGGGTGAGACCAATGCTGGTATATTTCATACATTCCCAGTGACAACATATTTAAAGACATTTCAGAAAATTGGAAGGCAAATCTCAAATTACTGGAAGTGACTTTCAATGAGAAACTCAATCTGAGTCAAAATTGTTCAGTCCATGGAGTTTATCAAGAAGATAATTGAGCAGTGATGCAATTAATGTCTATAAAAATTTTCTCAAGGAGGAAAGATGCAGTGTACAATGATTCTTTAATCAATCAGAGAAAGGGATAATGGCAGTGGAAGCCCTAAAAACTACAAATAGAAATATAACAATAGAAATGATTAATCATTATCACAAACTACAAGGAAAGCAATGGATTATTCACCTGTGGATCTTTTCAAGGGGCTATAAAAATGTTAAAAGTATATTTTAGCTAATACAAAATTATGGCTTTAAGTTATTGGAATCTATAGCCAGGTTAATGTGAACAATCTGATAGGTGCACTACCACATTAAATGTCTTTTCGTTGCCTTTCTGGTCTTAGATTCACGGAATCAATTAATCTACTATAGTGTCCCCATTCCAGCCTTGAGCATATCTGAAGCCACTGATGAAATCTTTGCACAATCAGCACACGGTTGCAGTGCTTTGGCACAGCTGAGAGATTATGGTGTTAATATCGGGAATGACTTGCATGGATCTAGTTTAAAAGCTGATGCAGGCTATGTATAGCTTGTGTATGTGGTGCCCTAAATGGGCTAAAAGGGGGGTTGACTACTCTAGGAGGCGGCTGTTAACGCTGTCAGCCCGTGCAGATCTTCTCTCCGAACTGAAACATGCAGAGCAAACTGCTATTTATCAGCATAAAAGCGCTGCCAAGGGAGAAATGAAGATCTTCCCAGTCTCTCACATGGAGCCTTTGAATTCAGGCTGTCTTCAGAGAAGTAATATTAAGCGATCTGAGGAGACTGCCTCATAGTCGTTCCCAGGCTTCTTTGTGGAGTAGCTGGCAGAAAAGATGGGAGGGAAACAGCAAAGAAAGGTGAAAGATAAAAGGAAAAGTTTGAAGTGAAATGTTTCGCTTATTTAGCTGACTAAAGTTCACCATCTGTGTAGAGCTGTGTTGAGAGCCAAGGAATTTGCATGTTACAGTGAACCGTTTATGAAATACACAAATACGTATATAAATATATTATACTAGGTTTTCTTGTAGTTGGAGGTTTTTTACCAGTAAAAGACCCTAATTACACTAATGTTCATAACTTTACATAAATCACTTGCCATAAGGAATCAACAGATTTCCAAGAATTCCCGAGATTTCATAGACAGTTTTTCAGGATTACAAGTAACATATACTCTTCAGCATTTACTTGAAGATTTCATTTCACTTCCAAAATGGGGCTCTTTTTTTTTTTCTTTCCTCCAAATACTCCCATCATCATTTTTAGCAGTCTGATTTTTAATTAATTTGTTATTGGACCATACAATATATATTAGTATCAGCCCAGGAAAAATATCCCAGATGAAAACTTCCCACTTGATTATGCAAAGCAACCTCTTTAATCCAGCTAAACCTTTCTAACACAAAAAGAACAAAATCCTCTGGAGTGCCAGGGCACATTGGCACCTCCGTGGGTTTTAGTGAAGAAACTCGCTTTCCAGCTTAACTTTGTATGTGTGAAAGGCTTTGGATTTGCAGCTCTGGAGACAAGAATCTGGAGGTTCAGCTGGTTTAATCTAGTAGAGATTTGCATAAAATGACGTTCTGGACCCATCTGGTCACTTAATGGCAGCGTGTGTAGGTAGAGAGAGAAGCAAGAGAAGTTGCCCAGCGCTATCTTGCTTGTGTGCCTTCTTTTACAGCAATTGTCGGTCTATCAGCATGTACAGTTGTAATTTATTCTGTACCCTGAACACCCACTCCGATCCTCAACCAAACTTTTTGCATTTCTTTAAGGAGATCATGATGGTCGTTCAATGCTATTGAACTCAGAAGTTCTTCTAACTCAGCCCTGGCAATCCAGCTCAGTTTTTGGCAAATTAAACACATGGAGGGGTCTGCCCTGGGCTGGCACTTTCAGTATTTTCACAGATGACTTGTATGATTGATGGGCAGCATAAATGTATAGGTATCGGCAGCATGGGAGAGGCTACATGCCTGTTGGAAGAGTGAATTGGGATCAGGATGAGCTGAACAAAGTGGAGAAATGGTCTGAAAGAACAGGGTGTAGTCTAATAATAGTACATGCAGAAGTCCAGATTGGAGTAAGAATAATCAATTGCACAAACACGAGATGAGGATGACCAGCAGTTTTTTTGGAAAAGGTCAAGGCATTACAGTGGATCAAGAATTGAGTGAATGTACATGAACACTGTCATGATGTCAGGCAAAAAGGCAAACACAACAAAGAGCAGGGTAGTCCACAAAGCCTTGAAGCACCCCTCCTGCTCTCTTCAGTATCAGTATATCCCCAGCTGAGACACAGCATCCAGGTCTGGCACCTCTCTTAAGGAAGAGTAAACACTGACCAGGGAGAAGCCAGAGGACAGCAATGAAACTCATACAAGGAGAATGGCTAGAAAACCTGGCCTGGGAGGAAAAATTAAAACAGTTTTTAAGAAGACAATAAAGCTGCAACAGCTCCTGAAGGTAACTTCTGTATATTCCTGTTCGCATGCTGTGTCCATGAAACATGTTCACCTTCTTACTTTAGAAAACACTCTACCTCCTGTCAGGGATGACTCCCGTGAAGAGTCCTGTGCCTCCTTGCTTGGACTCCTCTAAATTTGGGATCGACCTCCTCATCTCAAGCCTTTAGACAGCTCCAAACCTGTCAGCCAGCAGGTCGGGGCTCTCCACAGCCAGCTGCCTTACATCTTCTGGATGAGGAGTTGGCTGGTCCCTGGCTGCTGTGTACAAAATAATCTGGGTTTAGGCAACAACATGTAGATGATTTCTTCCCTCTGTGGAGCAATGTCTTCCCCGCTAAATTGCAAGAGCTCTTATTTGCCTTTAACTAAGAAAGCAGGAAAGTCAGCTACAAGCTATAAATGCAGATCCATTGCCTATTTAGCTTCAGGAAATGGCAACTGCTCGTTTTTAGGGCCTTAAAATTAACTGTAATAAAACATATACTTTCCTAAAAGGAGCTGTGTAGATAGCGGAGCTGAAATAACATCTGTCTGAATACACAAAAGCACAGGTACTGGGATCCAGTCTCTGCCGCCGGTGTATCATTTGAACTAGAACAGCCATTGATGCTCACTGGCTATGATTAGTACCCGTGATTTACAGAACATCCTCTGCACTGTGCAGGGTAAAACAGGAGAAGGTTGCGGGACCATGTGCACTTCCACTGTATCCCCTACTGTTGTACTAAGCTAAGACACTAGTGATAAAAGCTAAAAAAGAAAAAAAAAAAAAAAAAGTGCATTTTTATAGCAGAATATTTGATGTAGCAAAAAGTTAGCTCCCAAAGCCTCAGTCAGACCTCGGACAAAGCAGGAATGTCATAGGCTGTACAAATATTTGATTGAGGCATTCATTAGAAACACACACGAAAACACACACACAAAGGAATGCACACTTCATATAAGCAAGACAAGCAAACAGAATTTATATTCTGGCAATATTCATGCATGTGCACGCTTTATCTACAGATGAATTCTTTTTTTTGCTTGTATTCTGTTTATTTTTCATTAATCCAAAACATTTTAGCAAAAAAATTCTTTGCTGGGGATTTTCTCCAGTTCTGTGAATTACAAGGAATGCTTCTGAGAGTTTTCAAAGAAAATAATGGGCAACATCAATTATGAGTATTTTTAGCTGCATTCCTTGTGCAAATAACTTTGTTTAAAACAGTGAGTGCACAAACATATCATGTGAACAGAGCACCCGAACTGGGCATCTTGTGGACACTGCCATTTAAGAACCTGGCCATGACTGACCCGTGAGTTCAGAATCATTTGCAAAAATTATTTAATAAGTAATCATGAATATGGAATATGGAATAAATTCAAGGGAATTGTGGAATCAAAAAAAAAATGAGATAGGATTTATCGGTTACATTTTTTTGTGAATTATTAGCCTGCAGTCTGCACATAGCATATACATCTTATAAAATAAACTAAGTTCCCTAGAAAAAAAGTCTTAGGATAGACTTGAACTACAGTGAGTCTTCCAGCTGTTCAAACTGATTATATCTCCATGAAAACAATTCAAGCTTCTGTTTATTTATTTTTCAGTTATAGTCAGTTACTACTGAATGAAAGAGCTGTGACTCCAGGTGTCATGTATGTGTTCCCATTTAACAATCAGATTTTTGACATTCCAGTCCCCTTAGTCTTTAGGCAATATCTCCAGTGAGGTCACCATAAGCAAAATTCAATCACCTCCTTTGAGGTGAATGAATATTAGATCAGACCTTCACTTTGTTGTGGTCACGATCAATGTGTGCAATGAAGCCAAACCCAAAGGAATTGTTTTAAAAATACGTTGAGGGAACCATCTGAGGACATTGCAAAAACTGAATAAAGGTGAAATTTGGAGAAGAAAATACATTTTCTTGTCTCAAATGTATTAAGCATATCCATCAATCCACTTTATGGGTAGATGAGTGCATCTACACACACATATACCTGCATGCACAGAGACAGATACATGCACGCACACATCTACATGCATATAAATAGTTGTAGGGCAGGTGTCTCCAAATGGCAGTGTTCCCACAGAATCTCCCATTCTGTTTCTTGGCATGCAGACAGATTTTTCTGCCATGTAAAGACATGCTGTTATGCTGTTATGAGTTTTTTAATTTTCTGGCTAATTGTTGACAGATCATGAAATCTCAGGGCACCAAGTCAACCCTGAGACTGCAGGGGAAAGTGAAAAGCCTAGGCACACTTAGAGGCTCTTAACAACTTGTGGAATCTGAACTTGTGTCGACTCTCGCCTTTATTCTTTCCCTGAGTCTGTGATTGGAGCTGTTTTCCATGTTGAGACATCTTGGGAGCCAAGAACCAGCATGAAAGGAAGGATTGCTCTGCCCATCTTTGTAATCCCCTCTCTACAGGAGAGGTGCAGACATCTAAATAAAGCAAATTGCACTTTGCGTGTCACCAGACTCCTCATCCATCATGCTGCTTAGTCAAAACGTGTGTGTATATATGCCTCCAGTGACCTATCTACAGTGGAATACATGAGCGAGCAGGAGGGATTGCAATGTCTGTCTGGTTTCTAAGAAAGCAATGGACTTCCAGCCTAGCAAAAGAAGGCGTTCAGATTAGACCACAGCTCTCTCTGATTCATTGCCTTGGAGAAGTAAGAGCAGCTTTGGCATATACCCCTGGTATCGTGTGCCAGCTATGAGAGAAGCCACACTGAAAAGCCTGGGGCCTTACACCGTAAACGAAAAAAAAAAATAATATCTACCACAGTAATTGCTTCTTGTTAGTGCAACTCAAACCCACAGACTGCAAAAGGTTAAGCTTTTGGTATAAAACCTAAATAGAGTTTGTCATGTTGGTCCCACATAAATACAGTGCTCTACTGTTTAGGTCGTTGTTTAAATCTTCCTCTTGCCAGTGCCTGGGCCTTCTGCAGATGTCTGAACATGGGAGAAGCTTTCTGGTGTCAAATTCATTTTGAGACTAGCCATTTATTTAATTTTTTTAGTGCTTTTTGTTTTGTTTTGCTTGTTGCTTTTTTAAAAAATTCTTATTCTGTTCCCTGGAATCAGCCTTCTCAGTTTGACATGCAGAAACAGACGCACACACGTGTCACTGACATGGCCCACCGTGGCCACTGACCAAGGAAAAGGTCAGGTCTTCAGGACGTGAGCCGGTGGGTTCACACAAGTGCTCTTGTCTGCAATAGGAACACCTTCACTGCAGGAGCACACCTGAAAGTGCTATAACAGGACTCTGGGCTCTCACCAGGGCTGCCACAGAGAAGCCACAACCCCAGCATTGCCTGGGCTTGGAAACGAAAGCAGATTTCTCAAGCATTGCTGATACCTTCTCAAAAGCCTTTATGCACAATTAACTTGGGGAACTCATCACCACTAGGTAGAATTGAAACCAAGGTTATACTAATATTCAAAATATGGATGCTGAAGCACACCACAGAAACATCCAGAAGTACCTCAGCTTGCATAAAAATATGCACGTAGGGAAAGCAGCACTGCATTTACATTCTTAACAGGCAAATTTATACACTCATTAACAAATTTCCTTAAAAGGCAATGAAACAGTTAACCCAGACTACAGCTCCCTGCAGAAACTGTGCATAAAAATGTAAAAATGTTGTTTTCTTTCCTTATATCAGCTTGTGTCCCAATGAACTGCTATAAATTATTCTGCAATACAGATTCTGAGTAGTACAGTTAAGCTCATCTCAGATAAGAAAGGTTTGTTGTTTGCAAAGATGTCATGGTTATACCCACAGCAATAATGTATCTCTAGACACAGGAATCTTAGCCTGCTCGTGTGAATCCTCGTGACTTGCTACAGTGGGAAAATGTCAGAGTTAAAGATGGGTCAGAAGATGTCGAGCTAGTGATCAGCAATGCAGTCTCCTGAACTAACCTCTGAAAACCATCTTACCAAACTCAGAGGTGAAACAAAAGTTCAGCTTGAGCCATTTCAGCACAACCTGAACTGTGCTGCTCAAGCTGTACAGAAGGTGGGAAAGCATTTCATAGAAAATTCTGTAATTAGAAGGTATTTTCATTTAACAGACTCCAAATAGATTCCATTCTCCAATGACAATTTTTGCGAAGTACCTTATTTAAACACTTACCAGTATGACAATCAGGATGTAAAACCACTGGGAGTGAATGAGATCTTTAAAAGCAATTATTTTGCTAATGGTTAAGACAAGAATTTCCCTAATCATTTTAATTGAAAGTACATTGTAAAAAGTGAAATAAAACTAATAATATTGGCAATTGTGCACCCACAAAAATGTATCAGACAATTTGCCCTTCTTTAAAGTAAGCAATTTAAAGAAATTTGTTCACCTGCTCTATTCTTTTGCTTGAAGCTATTAAACATTCAGTTACACTGATTTGAGATTGCGATCGTGTCTTGCGTGATGAAAGAAGAAAATGTGTTAGATTAGATTTACTCTGACTGTGGAGCCTGGGTCACGGCTGCTTCCTATTCACTGTAGAAGAAATCTGAAGTAATTCCATTAAAAATCCTCTTATGAACCTCAAACCTGATTCAAGTGTCATTTATAGGGCTTTTTCCAAAGGCATATCTCCATATCTACCTACTGTCCTGACAACTCTTTCCAGATTCATGGCTTACCACCTCTACCGCTTTATCAACAGGCTGCCCATTAGACTTGGTTTCATCAAGCAGGGCCCGTACTCTCTCTAGCCTCTCCGTTGCTGGTCTCTGCCTTGGTGGTGGGTTCTGTCCCTAATTCCTCATGCCTACCTGTTCCTTTTGTGTCTTCTTCCCCTTGTTGGGTCTGCCCTGCCTCCTACATATGGAGCTCACCCTCAGCTGCTTCTTGCTTACCCTTGTTGGATGAGAGACTCTTGCGGCAAGGCCAAGACTTGGCTGATTTCCCTCTTACCCAGTACACCTTCTTCTAACTTTGCTGATGTTCTAGCTAAATACTGTTTAGCTATTTTCAGACAACTCTACATCCTAATATTACCCAGCCCTTCAGTGCAGTTTTCCCCTGTCACATTTGACTCACCATCGTCTTTCTCATCTCCCTTTCTTCTTGAACTTACTCCGAGTCAGATCTCAGATTTCTCACCAGTGCTTTCAAAGGTGCAACATGACCTTCCTCATTTCTTTGGTGCCATTTCTCTTGCTCCCTTTCCATCTCACAGCACTTTCCTTCCTTCCTCCTGATACAGACAGGGACATTTTTGTTCCTCCTTTAACATTGGTGGCCCTATTCCACATGACCCTCATTCCTCTGAAGTTTTCACTTTCTTCTCATTCTTACTGCATTTTCCTCTTTCATACCCCTCCTTAAAATGTTTTTCTCCCATTGCACCTCCAAAGATACTGGTCAGGATTTGGGGCACCAGCATACTTTGACTACTGATTGTCTCACTGAGTAGCAGTTGTCTCCTTCCCTTGCCATTGCTGTCCACAACTTCTTGCCTCATGCCTACTGCTGTGGTACCAGATCCCATTTTACCAACACTTGGAGAGTCACCAGGAGGGCCCGTGTGTAAACCATTAGCCCTCGGCAAACACAATGTAAGATAGCTTAGGTGGTAACTTTATTAACACAGGGTCTGTATTTATACAGCTCCTTGTTGGGGACCTAACCCTAGAGTTCAGGTCTCCAAGGGGCTAACATACTATGACTAATAATAATACTAATCCCATCAATATCAGCAAGGGAATGTTTTTGATTACAATACAGATGCTGATGTTTGAACACAAGGCTTCAAAATCTGCTTGCATTGTAATTTAAAAGAAATGGTTATGCTGTGGAAGGCCCTTTGACCCAACTCTACTTGTTCCCAAAGTGATGTGAAATTCATCCTCTGCAGAAAGGCAGTGCAAGGAGCCAATTAGACCCCCAAGACCCACAAAGGTTGAGTTTTGCCCAAAAAGTGCCTACATGTTATGAAAGTACATTGCTTCAAAAAAACACCTTAACTCTGTAACAGTCTCTTTGAACACAATATAAATGCTACTGTGGACCACAGGGGTTAATCCATTACAACAAGGCAATTAGATTTAGTGACTGTTTGGAAGATAAAAGCAGGGAGTCATAATCAATCCTGAGAACCCAGACATGATAAATTTCTATAATTTCCTCTTACTTCATAGATCTGAGCATGACAAAGCGAGTTAGGGTGGAGTGGTTACAGTCCCATGTCAGAAATGCAAGAGGAATTTTATTTTTATTAAACAAGTTACTTGTGAAAAAGGAGTCTTTCTCTCGCTCTCTTTCTGGCAATCCCATTCAACATGGTGATACATTTAGCTCTCAAACATTTTGTAGATGCCTCTTGCTAAGCTTTGAATGTCAGCTTCTGGAGGGAGATGCAAACAAAGGGGGTTTTTCAACAAAACAAAGGGGGATTCTGTTACAGCCAGGTGCCTTCAAATGCAAGGTCTCATTTCCCATCTTCTGGCTAAATCCTGCCCAGGATAGTTAAGCTGTGCTTACAGCTTTTTTCACCCACAGTGGCTAGAGGGAAACCAGCCTTGTGTAGAGATGGTATGTAGTGTTATGCACAGTCAGATGCTTCCCAAGCTGAATTTAAGTAGTGGACCAAATGATTTCTGCAGCAGAGAGGGGTAAGACCCCAGTGATTAACTGCTTGGCTGTCCACAAAGCCAAAATCCCAGGCCAGTATGAAAGACTCACTAAAAAGAAGAGCCATCGCTGTAGTTTGAATTATGCCCACATCGGTCCACTCTGCAGCACAAGCCATCTGACCTGGCTGGAGGAGGGTCCTGGCTCTCTGACAATGACCTCCAGCAACCTGTGTGTTGGCATAAATTAGATACGTGAGGTTGGATGCCTGCTTGGCGTAACTCCACTGATCGCACTGCCTTGTGATATGCCGACAAAGCAAAAGATCTTGTTCTCGTAGGCTGTGAGTGTCAGGGCAATGCCCTTGCAATGTTGATCTCGGTGCAGAGCCACTGCTCAAACTTTCCCTGGAGACTCGAGTTAGAGAACCAGCAATGCAAGTGCAAGGCACTGCCATCCCACACAGCTCGGCTCCTCTTGGCATGAGCTTGCTGGAGCCTGATAGCACCTGGGGGGCTGAGATTCCATCACAGATAGAGGGACTTCTCTCACCCAGTTTTGGCTCTCCAAAAGTTAATGACTTAACCTGGGCAAGTCTTTGAGATTCCCTCTGCACCCATGAGGGAAAAATCAGGGAGGGATTAGGATCAGGAGCAGGGAGAGGTTACCTAAAATATCCCTAAATAGGGGGGGTTAATGCCCTCTGAAGGTGCTAACCATACAGAGAGACTAAACAATTTGTATAGACAAGAACCTTAGGTTTTAAAGAGCTGCCGTTGAGTGAGATAAATACAACTCTTTAAATCTGTACCAAGCTAAAGGCAAAAAAAAAGTTCAGGGACCTGAAATTCTTTGATACACCCATCAGCTAATTAGCCTATTGCTCCCCTTTGTCCCTTTTTCCAAGAGAAAACGCCAAATTAAACAGGTTGGGCAGCACTCAGGCATTGTCCTGGCCCTTTGTAGAGATGTCAGTTCAGAAACACCACACAGGAATTCCCAGAAAGAAAAACTGTCCCTGGTGGGACAACCCTACCTTTTCCTAGAGGAATATTGGCGAGTTGTCTTCTTCAGTGAGCCCACAGCTCAGCGTCGCAGGAGTAGAGGGCCAACCAAAAAGGTGACACATCTCTGAGAGTAAATGAGCTGCACCCCTCCTTCTCCTCTCCCCACCCACCCATCATACCCAGCGACGTGTCTGCTGGTGGCATTTGGGTCAGGAGAACTGGGCTTGAGCCGTTATTCAGTGCCTTAAGTGACACTTAATCCCCCATTTGACGACTGGCCTGCATATCTGTGGTGATGTGACCAGCTAGCTGTAGTTCAAGCATTCCTCTGCTGTGTGCAGTTTATGAGGGCTTTCAGCATTTTTTCTTATTAATATAAGAATATGTGAGGAGGAAGAACATGGTAGCAATTAAGTGCAGCCATGAATTTTATGAACAGTTTGCTGGAAACCACATTAATGACTTCATCAAGGCTAAGTGCACACATCAGCCCAGCAATATTTACTTTTTAAAATAAATTTAGTGCTCAAGAAAGATGCCCAGCTGACAGCCCTGAGGACTGAAGCCCTCTCCTAGCCACAGAAAAGATATAGTGGAAGCAGTAGTAGGATCTACCTCACCGCATTGCCATGCACATGTGGGCCTCAAGCCTGTTTCAGAAGGGTCACCTCTAAACTGGCAGAATAATTCAATATTACATCCTTTGCTGCTTATCTGTATTTGGAAGAGGTTCCCGTTTACGCCAGCAGTAATTGTATCTTTACTGCTACAGTAACTAGAGCCTGGATTCTTTTCCAAACTGCAGCTGAAGAAATCAAATTACAGGTCTCCAAGAGTCAGCATCATTTCGGTGTATCTCTTTGCCTAGCAGGAACTCGAGGCTCTGAGCTGCCTATGAAGCTAATCGTTGATGTCTATTTGCTAATTTTTTCTGACACACACCTTCATGCATTTTTCCAAGCTACCCCTTGAATTTGGAAGAAGTTTCCCATAAATATCTGTAAACCTACCCTATTTTCATTACTTTGCTTCTCGCTTTAAGACTCTCCTTTGCCATAAAGCCTAAAGATGGCCAACTTAAAAAAAAAATATTATCCCAGTCCCTATCATACTGACCAGGAATGGCTTGGTGGCTTTTAATCTGGGGTTATCCCTTGGTTTATTCTCATGTAGCTGGTGGCTTGTGATCAGCTTTATCCCACTGGATGATTTATTCCAGCCCTGAGACAGCAGACACCTCCCACTGTATTGGCACCCCTGCGAGGGGGACAGTCTTAGACTATTCAGATGAATGGTTGGCTTTTGAATGCAGAAAAGTTAATTTTTTTTGACTGTTGGCTTTTCAATGGAAGAAGCCACTTTTAATGCAGTTTATGCAGAGAACACAGTGAGGTCCAGGTCCCCTGCAACAACAACAACAAATATTTCAGACAACCCCAACCACAAAATTCATATCCAATTCAAGACTCAAACACCCATAAATTTTGTTCTTGGTTATGAAATTCAGCTCAGATTCTCATTACAGATGATTTCTAAGGCCAGTGTCATAGCTGGACCTGGGCCATTCTCTGCTAGGAACGGAATCACTGCACAGAGAAAACTGGAAAATTCTCTGCTAGGAACTGAATCACTGCACACAGAAAACTGGCAAATTCTCTAAGTCTGCCGACTTGCCGAGGGTCCATTCTGTTCCGTCAACCGGGTCACTAATGAAGACGTTAAACACTGTTTGCCCCAGTAAAAACTCCTGATGCAAACCACTTAAACCACGACACTGGCCTCCAGCTGTATTTCATGCCACTGATCACAATCCTTTCAGCCTCACATATTATATATACATTATTCTTTTCTCACCTAGATTCTGTATCACATGATCCTGCATGATCCTGCAAACACTTTTATATATGTATATTTTTATATATATGTGCCAGTATGTGGCTAGCTTTAAAACTGCATAAAGGCCTGATCATTTTATAGTTACTCTTGTGTGCAAGCCTGTACAGGATCAGAACTTTTAAAATAACCTATTTGGATCCATACAAGAAATATGCATCTGACCTCAGAATGCTGGGCATCTCACAAACATAGCTGAGAATTATGTATGTCAGGAAACTTACAGGGAGAAAGATTAGAAATGGAAACTATGAATATTTAAGTGTCTCCTTGGGTTTTTTTAATGTAAATTTCAGTGAGGCCAATCTCTTCAGTCCATGTTTTTTTTTAAACATTTCCATACCTCTCAAAGTATCTAAGGTATGTTAATAACCAGCTTTTATGCAATGCAAGCAAAACTACACCGTTTCAAGTTATCAGAGTTCCTGCTTTGCAAAAATGTCACCTTCCCAAGGTTTTGCACTCATTTTTGTTGAGAAGCAAGGTCTCTCCCTGCATCTTTTCTGAATTAAAGAAGGGAGGGCAAAGGTGGGTGATGAAACGTGCTGTGAAACATAGTTATATATGAGGAACCATGCATGTAATGTGTGTTTTCATAACGTTCCCAGAAGCCGAACTTCCACTTCAGAAGAGCTAGGCTTTCACATTTCTTTTTTTCTAGGGGAGGGAAGATTTCCAGCACTTCTGTGTTTAGTTTCCATATCATGCTTTTGCTGGAAATGTCCTCTTTCCATACAGTACCTCTGAGTCATGGCTCAATGGGAACGCTGACTATAATCTCCTCTTGACATTAAGATGTTGTTGAGCGACTAGAGGATATATCAAGCAGTGGAATTCATGTTCAGCCACATGTTTGGGCTGACAACCAGTTAAACCTTGCTAGACCAATATTTTTCTATGCCGTTAGTTTTCATACCAAACAAGGTCTGTAGTAACTGGATGCCCCAATTGAGCAAAACTGTTTACAAGAAATAAATCACTCCTGGCGTTAAGAAAACACAGGCCCATGACTCGCAAGCACAGCATCATTCAGATCTTTATTTCTCATAAACCTAACCCCCAAACATGTGTATTCTCATACACTGTGACTTGCGCTTTGAGTTGTGGTCAGCACATTTCCATAACCCTTTATTATCGTGCTTACCTAATCTCTTAGCCATATTTAGCTGTGAATGCATTCATAGCTCAGAAAGGAAAAACAAAAAAAAATGCAGCTGAAAACCTGACACAAGCTAGACATTTTATTTGCTTAACACCAAACCTGAATTCTAATGCAAAACTCCCAGTGATCCATGAGGACCAAAATTTGGCCCTGAGAATGGTATGTGGCTTGTGCAAGCCAGCGGTGCGCCTGAGTTTCAGGTCCTCTTTCTACAGACCCGCAGCGGATATGAGTTATTACAACTTCTAGCTTGGCTTTCCGGTCTGGAGGTCCCTGAGTTGCACCATGACGTGTCAGGTAAGCAAGAACTCGTCTGCCGCTTGCGAGGCTGTCAGACCTCCGTGCTGCGGGCGAGTTTCCTCTGAGCAGAGGAGGAGTGCAATCCCCCCGGTGTCTTGGAACTTGGGTTTCTCAGGCAAATTTCAGACCAGAAGGTGGTTGCTCCATTTTGTTTGTGGAGCAGCACTCTCCGTTTTGCAAGCCCCAGAGGGCAGCTGCTGAAAGCAGAGAGCACTGAGCAAACCACTTGGAAGAAAAAAAGGAAATGGAGCCCAGCACCTTACTTGCTTCCCTCTCCATCACAGAAAGATGCAAACAGAACTGCTGGACCAGTCAGACTCAAAGCCACAAGATGACATTCCTGCCAGTGCCCATTTCTGCATCAAGCTGTCCAAACGACAGTGACTGGATACAACCACCACGCCATCAAGATCCCTCCACCTTGCAATGCAAGATCAGACCCTGCTGGAGAGGTTACAGAGACTGATACTCCTTGGAACAGGGTTTTTTTCCAAGCTGCAAGTTTCTCATCTCAGATAAAATTGATACTCAATCCTCTGCGTGATGCATGTAGTTGTTAGTTCCTCTTTTATAACGTAAGGAAAACAGTACTTGCATTTTAATGCCTGTAATCTCATCTCTCCAGACAGTTATCTTTTAGCACCAGAGCCTGCTTCTTCCTCTCTTTCTGTAAAACATGTAGTACAAGAAGACCTTGATTTTTGACTCAGACCTCTCATTTCCTCACTGTGGAAAAGAAAAAAAAAATGTTATTTTGAGACTTTAATTAAGTTCCCACGCTACAGAACTTCACAATTTTTTTTCTCATATAAGTAGTAAAATGGTATCAAAAGCAGATAGTTACTGTTCAAACATAGTGTTTTACTTAAATTATATGCGTTGCATGGTTCAGCCCATTTTACTAACCCTGTGGATATCAATTGCAATCAACAAACAGGGTTTTTTCTCAGCTTTTAATAGAAATAATTATGAAAACTCTTACTTCTGCAGACAAACTAATAAAAGCATTTTTCAGCCAACCTCAAGAGTGTGTGTGCAGAAATTTTGGTTACTGTAGGGAAGGTGATTGACTAGATTTTAAATATGATACTTCTGATCCTAAAAGCATGGTTTACATCTACAGGAGAGACAATTTTTCTGTATTGTTTTCAGTTACTTAGATAATTTTGAAGTATTTGCTAATTATCCCATCCTGGAAATGGCTATTTAAAGCCAAGCAAGTTACCAGATAGGCCAAAGGCTCCCACCCAGAACAACTACAGAACCCTTTCTCTGGTCCTGAGGACAAGTGGCACAGTGTAGCTCACGTATTCTTCTCCCTCAGTCCCAAAAACCCCTATGTGCCCTTGTCTGCACTGTTTATGGGGACACCATGCAGTGTAGAGACAGTACAGACCAGGTGAGTACCTTTTGGCATCCATCAATAACATGCAGAGAGCTCTGTTGATCATATGTTCCTAAGCCTGATGAGGTGGATTTTGAATCAGCCCCATAATTAATGACCTTGTTTTCTCATCTTAATAAATATTTATTATGGACAGAGGAAGAGTTGCTCCCTCATAGTTCCACTAAACTGTGCTTATCTTTCTGTTTTTCTTAAAATGCCCCATCTGATCTAATATTTGCAGTAAAGTGCACCTGGAACAGGCTGAGTTTGAATGCAGAAGTTTAGCAGAGATTAGTTTTCCAGCTTTTGGGGATGTAAGCTTGTTTTTAGCATTGACTAACATTTAGTCTTCGAGAAAATGACCTATGTGGAGTGCTTCCCTTTTTGTATTTTGGCTATGAAGATCCCCTGTCTATCTCTTTGCACAGACCTAGAAAATGTCACTTTGGAGCCCATTAGTGGAAGCAAAGGTGACTATTGCTGTCCCAGGCTCACTCCCATAAACAGAGGAGCTGGGCTCCTCATGTGGCCCTGTGTTTCAGCTCGGTGGGCAGATTTCCAGGCTTGGTGGCGAGTGCAGCAGGTAGATCTCGTGAGGCTCATGGTGGGAAACTCTATGCTTATCCAGTGCTTTAAGCTCTCTTTGAAGTCTCAGCTGTGAATAATCATAACATTTCCACAAAATTGACATAAATTCTATGGCGATTATGCTCTGTTCACCTTGACTGTGGAGCCAGAGGTATAAAGCTGTGGCACCGAGTGACAAGTGTGCTTGTGAAATTGGATAGCCTACACGGCAATTTGTAAAACTGGAGTGGGTGTTTGGCCGTTGGATAAAATTGGAACAGCTTAACGTTGTGTCATCAGTCCTAATAATATTAATAACCCTTTTTTCCTAGATGGTCATTTTTGCCAATAATCCTCAAAGTATTTTACAAAACTGGCAAGGATAATTAACTCTAGTTTATAGGATAATAATTTGAGGCACAGAGAAGTGAAATTTCTGGTATTAGAATTCACAGTCTGAGTTTTGCATGTTTTTCTGGTGATGCTAAATCCACATCTTGGACGAGCAGATTCTGAATTTGTGTCTTTTTCTACCCTAATGCCCTTTCAATATTGTATGCATGATATCTGTCTATGAAGGACTCACACTGATAGGTGAAAAAACCAACTTGTTGTTCTCGGAATATCGGTTTACTTCCAAAGCTCTGTGAGAAAAATATTTTCAGGTGAAAAGAAAGTAGGGCAGCTTTTTGAATGCAGCAATGTCACTTGTGAGGTCAACTTGCTTTTTCTAATCTGTCCAACTGTCCCAAGAACTGTTGTTCTTTAGGGATAGTGGAATAGCAAAGTACAACACATTGGCATAAACCCCTTAGAGAGATAAATTAACAAAAGCAATTAGCAGGTATGAAGCACTCAACAAGCTTTACTTTTCCTCTAAGCTGAAGTATTGCCTTAACCCTCTCACATAGCAGAAAGTAGGAACAAAGCCAGATGTACTGGGTTTAAAGGTTCAAACACTTCCTCCTCCCCTGCCCAGCGAAGAAGAGAGATGTCCAAAATATTTCCAAAGCAAATTATAATGGAGCCAACCACAAGAATGTCCTGCCATTTCACAGTGGCTTGTACCCAGCCAGTCTCACTGTTTTCCCCGTGGAACAGAGCAGAAGACTCGCAGCATGAAGCACTTCAACCTCAGCCCCGTCAGCCCTTTCCAGCCTCAGGAATCTTGGGTAATTTATGACCAAATGTCCTCAATCTCTGTGGCCACCTAGGTAATTAGCAGTTTACCGGAGTGGACTTGCTAGAGGGTGAGAGCTGTGCACTTTGGATCACCCTCTGTCACGGATGTACGGATCTCTCAGAGCACTTGGTGCCGAGTTTGCGGGTGGACGTCATCTCTATGGCGCTACTCCATCTTTGAAACGCACCACTGGAAATCCAGGAGGACTACACCAGTGTTTGTTCTTACTTTCTGACAGCTTGGCTTTCTCTAGAGTTTTTCAAGACCTTTCTTTTGGCTTTGTTAGAAGTGCTTTCCAGTTCAAATGTCCCATTTTTAACAATATCCTTCATCGCACAGCTGTTGGGGGATTAGTGGAGATCAGACAGGAAGGGCAAGAGCCACAAAAAGTCTTGGGTGCTTAACTTGTCCTCACTATCCCTCTAAGCTCCTATGAAATCCAAATCCCTGCCTTACCTCCCACATAACTTTGGAAATGTCTCCAAGGGACCATCAGCTGTATTCCCTAAGTTTGCCCCAAATCCTTGTTACTGATAAATCCTTGTTACTATAAATAGCAAAAAGCCTAACTGCAGCCGTGCTGCATCTCTAAATCCTCCCAGCCCTCTTTTAAGTGTACACCAGTATCTACCCAGAAATACACTTACCAGTGGGGAGGAGAGGAGATTAAGGAAACTCTAGCCCTCCTTTAACACCACTTGGTGTGGCACATACCTCTGTCACAGCAATGGGAAGAAACTGGTTGGAGCACGGACCCTCACCTGCAGAAGAACTGCAGGAGCCCTTAGCTCTGTACCATTATTTGTAGGACACTGTCCTACAGCAGATACATGACTTTCATATCCTGGCCTACAGTAAAGGAAGCCTGTACTTCTTCCCACTATGACACTCTTTTTATAGCTCTTCATAACTTTGTGAATTTAACCATTTGGGCTGAAATTTTACAAATGCTGTTCACCTGTTTCCAAAACAGAGCCCAAGAAAAAAAGAGAAATCCATTTTTTTTTTTTTTACAGTATAAAACACACCAAAACCCAAATAGGTGTTTCATTAAAAAATTCTACTATCCCACTTCTCTGGAGCAGAGATTTGGAATTCAGCAAGGGGCTTACCCTAATGTCAGAGACATGCCTTTTCCTGCGAAAACCTTCTCCAGTGAAATTACCTGGTGAAATTATCTTACGAAATGAGCCTTTGGGAACTCTGAGGTCGCACACACTCCACAGAGACTTTTTTTTTTTTTTGCAAGTTTAACAGCTTTGGAGTTTCCTCCAGCCTTGAGCCAAATATGAGTTTCCAGATAATTTGCTGCTCTTGGCTGTGGAAGGGATGCTGGTAATGCTGGGGGAGATGGGGGACGCCTCTCCTGTGCTCCCATTGCTCCTCCTGCTGGAGTCGAGCAGCATGAGGGTGGCTGCTGGGGAGGGAGATGGGCAACCCGGCAGTCAGGTGGGAGATGGGTATAAGCAGGGCAAGGAAAATGCCAGCCCCTCAAATATGGATTTTGACCCGGTCATTGTTGCTGGGGTTGTTTGTTAAGGCTTTTCTCACAATTACTGGAGTTGGTAATTTATATAGTTTTTAACCAAAAAACGATATTTCTGTGCAAGCTTTACGTGCTGTTGGTTGGAAGAAAAGAAGTAATCCTAATTACCAGGGGAGATATAAGCACAAATCTCCGCAGCACCAAGAGTGGGAATCACAGCAAGAAAGCAGATGGGGCCTCTTAAACCATTCTTTTCTCCCCTTGTATTCCCCTACTCCATTTTCCCACATCCTCACATGATGTATGGTGCCACCACAGGGCAGATCCTGGGTCTCGTTCACCCCTGAGACTACTGATCCTGAGCACTGGGTGAGACTGAGACAGTTTGGAAGAGACAGGGTGTGATCATTTCACTCGAGAGGTTACCATGGACTTTCTGCACATGGAAAGAAAACCGAGGTCACAAAGGCTACCTAAACTGTGGCATTTCTTAATTTCTTACTTGGCTTTGTGACCTAAATCTCTTGAAGCATAGAGAGGTGTGTACATGCATATGTATGTAATATAAATTTTTTCCCAGCTAATTTGTGTCTGGGTTAACAGACATCAGACTGTCTAGTGTGAAAATATACAATATACCAGGTAAAAATGCAGTCCAAAACTGCCATTTTTCTATGGGTTGCAAAGCTGAGAGACACCACAAATAGGATAACAAGGAGAATTTCATGAATCCTGTTGCTCAATAACCTATTGCAGCTTTTTCAAAGCCTTAGTGGTGGATTCCTGTCTCCAGGCTCTCTTGTGGTCAAGGAAGTGTCAGGAGCCACAAATGACGGCGTGTTCTTGGTGGCAGCATGCTGTCTTTGCAAGTCCTGTAGGACCCTGGTACTTCAGGACCTTCAGCTTTCATTCACTGCAAAAGTAAAAAGGCATGTGCCTGAATTTTCTGATTTTTTTTTTTCTGTCTCCTACACTTCATGCACAGCCTCTGGTTTGTACGTGTGTGAATCTGAGAATGAAAGAGGAAACTGACGGATTTATCTTTTTCACATCACTTTTCAGTAATGTTATTAGATGGAAAATGAAAAAAATGAAAACCCATCAAGCAATAGTAAAGCGTTTTTAGAAATGAAGATAGCAGACAACTGAAAATAGTTGTCTGTGAGATGGCATCAAATTTGATATGGACATATTTGAAATTTCTCAGTGAATATGGAAAGGAACACAATTATTATATGTAGTTGAGACAGACGATGGTACATGTTGGATATTCAGTTTGAATTTCACTACAGCAGTTTTCTAGGCAAGTATCTCTCCCCACAAGAAGCACTCAATGTCTGGAGGTTTTATTTTGGGCACTGTGTGAGAAAGACTTGCCTGTTGAGATCCTTGGTGAAAGGAGGTGTTCAGAAATTACTCCTGGCAAATGGGAAAGGACTAAAGCACAGTTTCCTCACCACAGGAGCAATTCTTCTCTGTGTTGTGGATGGCTGTTCTTTGAGATACTGGTGGGGACCAGCTCCTCCAGAGCTGGAGAATACCAGAGCGTCCTCTAGAGCTGGCTCAAACCAAGAAGACCAGGGTTAAAAAAAATACTCAAAGATCAAACTGAAAATCCTATTCCTTTAGCCATGTCTTCCTAGTCAGTAATAGATAACCTAAGGTAAAACTTCCTTTGGGAGACAGAGGGACTCAAAACTCTGCTTTGGATAGTTCAGAATTTTTATGGGCTTAGACATATAACGTGCACACAAAGCTTCAGGGAAGATAAACAAGAAGTAATGAGCTTAACATTCAACTAGAACAATTTAGGTTTGACAAGACAAACTTGTTAAAGCTAGGACGATATATTGCTTGGGAATTTGAGGTTGTCATCGCAGTGTTTTTTAAAACAAGCAAATGTGTCAAGAACAACATGGATGATGTTCTGCCTTGTCTTCAATGTCTTCTTGAAGTCTTTTCCAGACTTATATTCCTCTAATTCTGAGATGTCACATGCACACACATAAAACTACATCAAAAAGGCATCAGTGAGATTACAACCAGGCTTCAAAACATTTGTAAAAAACTTACTTTATACTTCTCTGTGTAATTTTCCTGTCTTTAGCCCCCTGCACACACGCATGGTGAAACAGCCACCAGCACCATTATTGCCTTTCTGCCTTTTTCAGTAGTGGCAGTAGCATCAGGGCTGGTTTGCACCCAGGTGATTTACTCCTAAGACTTTTTTCTGTTCTTTACTAATATTCATTAGATGGCCTTACAATGAGGGACTCACCTTGTCCTGAGTGTCCATATTTTGGCTTCAGACATGCTCCTGCAGCAAGCAGGCCTGCTTAGGCACCCCAGCATCACCCATTCCAGCAGAGGAGACACAGAGGAGAACTGATCAGGAAGTTTCAGAGCCGAGGAGGCTGCTGCAGGACACAGCCTGAGACTTTCTGTCCAGAACTACAAATTCAGACCCAGAATCTGGTGGGACTATCCAAGCTGTCTGTAACTGATAATACTTGAGTGTCTGAAATTCAAATCCATACAGGGCGAGGAGGAACTACAATAGCACAGTGTACAGACATAGGGCTACACACCAGGTCTCTTTCTACTCCAGACCCAAGTGATGATCAAAGGGTAAACTGACCTTTGCAATGGGTTGTCAATGACTGATCTGGATCCACTACCAAAAGAGATTAATTTGTCTATCAGTCTCAGGCTTGTTCTGCTACCTGTTATGGTGGGATGGGTTTAAGACCAGTTTGGAGTAGATGCAAAGGCAACCACGTTTCACCTCTTTGCTGCTAATGGTGAGACTAAAGGTACTTCAATGAAGACACAAAGAGACTGAAGGGATCCTGTAGGCCTTTTGCTGAGGTGATCTGACTTGAATCTCCTTCTGAAGAGCTTGGACAAAGACCATTGGCTCTACCATGAATGTCCTTTCCTTGTCACAGGTCAGGAAGGCCGCATACGTACATGACATGTACGTGTAAGCACACAGCTTTGCGTTTTAATTGCATTGTCATAATTTGCAAGAGAGGGATGAGATTACAGAAACTAGAAGGATTGTTCATTTTACTGGGCAAAATCTTTGAAATGTTTAATCATTTATCAATATTGTTTCAGTCAAAACAGTAAAGGTGCAATAGCAACTTTACTACACCTCTCTATAAATTTTCTAAATTTGTATGTGTGAAGGTTGAATCTATGGTTTCACAACCAGTTAGAATTTGCAATGCCTCAGAGGAACCACTTTGTCAAAGTGATGACTGCTTAGATGACTGGTTATAATCTGAGTCAACACTTCCCCAGATACAGAGATGAAGAAGGCACTACAATAATTGTTAAAAATTTATGGTCTCAAAATTAGTGCTTTAAGTCCCCTTTTGCAGCTATTAGCTCCTTTTTTTGCAGCTCCATTTTTTCACTCAGCTCTGCTTCACTTGATGCAAACTTAATAGCCAACTCTTCCATTTCTTTTTTCTTCTCTTCATTGTTACATGTGCATTAATAGAGACAGGAGCCTTGAGGAAAAAAGCATATGTGATGAGATAACTAAAGACTGTATCATAATTTACAATGCCAAAAGGCAATGTTTTGAAGTTGATTGACATCCTTAATTCTGGCATTTATCAGCTTTTAAATGCTTGATTCTACAGCTATAAAATGTTCTTCCAGGTTAGTTGGATCCTTTATTTATGTATTTTTAAACGTAATATCCTAAGGCTCAAAAAAACCCCACTCTCCCTTCCCTCTCCATGGTTCATCAGATGCCATCACGCTGACATCCACCTATGTCACGGGAAGGACTGGACTTTATTGATGCAGACTGTGGACCAACCACTATTAAAGCTAAAAGAGAAAGCAGCAATGGGAGTAAACTGTCATCTTCTATTCGCACTAGGTAAAGGTGAGAAAACTTCACCAGTAATTTTCACAGACATTTACTGACTTCAAAGGAATAACGAGCAATAGAAATGCTGGGAGCCATCCAGGCTGCAATGGGCACAAAACCAGGGCTGATTTCTTCTTCCCCTTCCCCTCTGACTTTTCCCAGTCTTTTTCCTACTTCTGACACTTTACATAATGCCATCCTTCTCCCCTAGACAGTCTCAAATACAGCTGCTCAGCACACAGCAGAAAAATATCCGGTATCAAATTATGCTTGTGGGCATTTAATGATTCCCTGGATGGACAGGCTGAAGAACAGCAAGACAGACAGACAAACAGATAAAAACACCTAAATAAGTAGACTGGCATAAGCAAAGGTATGCTTTTCTTTGGCCTTCTGAATATCTGATAACAGATTTAATATTCTCACTGTGTTCAAAAATGACATAAAAAATATTTAGGGACAAGTTATACTAAATTTAGAAAATCTGGAGTCAGCATTTGTTCACACACATCAAAGCCTGAAATAAGCACAGGCACATTTGACTCCATAGTACAGATGCTAATGACTTTTTTTCTGTAGAGGTTTTCTTTTTGGTCAGTCGTGTGGTGGAGAAGACAATTTTCAAGAAGCACAGTAAGTAAATTCAGTAAGGCCTAAGGAAGTGGGTATTGTCATCTGTTAACTACCATGTTGAGCTTTAAAGTTAGGAGAAGCCACAGCGCTCACCACACCGCCATGGTCAATTTTTGAGTGGTAATATCTTCCTCCAGATGTCATTATGTCAACCACTGTAATAATGTGCTCTCTCTCTCTAGCTTTGAAGGTTTTTTTCCGATCAGTGTCTAGGATTTTATCGGAAGAGTCATGGACCTTAGGGGAATAACTGCCAAAAACTTACTGTGAAAGTTTGCAGGATCAGATTACCGTGGTGGAAAGGGGGTGAGAGTCCAAGACAACTTTAGACAAATCTGTCTAACTCAGTTTATTTGTTCCAGGTTGTTTGGTTGCACAAAGCCTTATTTCCCTGTCAATAATAAAGTATTGCTGCTTATTAGAAAGGCAATTATATGGCTGTATTCTGTCTCAACAGAATGGACCTTGTAGCAAAATCATTTTGTTCCTTTAAGATAGTAATTTTCTATGGATAAAAATGAATATGAATAAAATGTGAAAAAAAATCTTTGTAAGAATGATGTTCTATGAATGACTAAATGTTCATCAACTATTTATTACTCAGTTATCATGTGCTGAAAAGACATCACAGCTTGTGCTCTAATGTTTTTTATCCTTTATCTCTTTAACCTCTTTATTCTTTGAGTAACTCCCTTACTGTAGAAAGAAAGACTCTTTCAAGACTGTTATGGTTGTGGGATGAAAACTAGCTCATTTATATACTCATTGTCTCAACTAAAATACGATCCAGAGCTAACCAAAACCCCTGTGTACTGTCCGTTACTGTATTACCCCTACAGTGCTACTTACCCATGGTCAAACAGGAAGACTATGAGGTGACCATAAACTGAGTTTATGTATCCTATGCCCAACTCCAGTGCCTTGACCACAACACCATCCTTCTCTTAAATCAGTCACATTTGGTTTTGGTTATCCAAAATATCAGTGATGAGGTTTTGCATAAGCAGCAAAGCATCACCATTGGGCTAAAAGTAACAGTTAGCTGGACTGGTCCAATCCTGATGGCTTCTGCGGGTTTGAATTGCTAACAAGGAGGTCAAGATTTTCACTTCTATTACTTGTCCTACAAAAGGATTTGAGTTTTCAGTGCCTGAGGGGAATGGATAAGGGGAGAAGGATAGTCAAGGTATGGATTTGTGCAGGTCAGCTATGTGGTCTTTGTGCTCAGGTTTTTTTTCAGGTGGTAAAATCTCATGGTCATTTGTTCCTCAAATATATTGAATTTGCATTAACTTTCTTCAGGATAAGAAGTACTGCATATTGTTAACAGCAATTCACATGTAATCGTAAGTTTCAGCCAAGGCTTGCATGAAGCCCATATAAAGAGGTTCTTCTTAAACTCAGGTGACAGTGGTCTGTAGATCTGGAGAGAGTCTGACTTCCAGCCTAACTGCCTTCAAGAAACGTTCTGGCAATCTATTTGGAACGAACAATTTTTAATTCAACAAATCTTGGTAATTTGCACCTAAGAACTACCTGAAAGAGATTTTGGTGAGATGATACGTATTTTTAATAACCGTAGAAACTCAGGAGAATTCCAGAAGTAAGATTAAAACTGATGTGCAAGTTTTCAAGGCAGAAAAGTGAGATAATGCAGATAGCTAAGACTGATATGATTTCAATTCATGGCAAAATTAAAGGAATGCAGAAAAGTGATTAAATAAGTAAAGAGTTTAGAAATAAAGTGTAATTGGGGTCACTCAGTAAGTTCAAATTAACCTGATTCTCTTTTGAAACAACACATTTGATCTATAATAATATCTTTTGAGATATATGAGGTATATAGGCAGGCTTTTGTAAGGTCAACTGACTGTGCCGCCATGCTCCTTCAACCATGAGCACTGCACAGTCTCAATAGCACATATGTTAAATGGGTTAAGAAATTATTAACTAACAGATCTCAGAAATGGGAATGTCAACAGGAAATTAGTTTTGAATATGGTGCATCCGCTGGGCTCCTACAGGGATTGGTATAATGTGTCATGTCATTCAGTGCTTTGATCATTGTTCTGCAAACAGGTATAAAAATTGCTGCTCATAAAATTTTCAGATTACACAAGGCTTATCAGGTGGCTAAATAATAAATAAAGACAGACCCTCAATACTGAGTGACTTGGATCATTCAGTAACCTCATCCCAGTCAAAGAAAAGATGGTTTAGCAGATACAGACATAAGTACAGCTCTAGAAATAAGTAGTGCAGACTGTGCACAAGATCTTCAGACCAGCGACAGATACTTTTCTGGAAAACATGAGTAGATACATTAAATTTATGCTTTGGCCAAGCTCGATGTGACCCAGGACAGGGGTAATGGGGTGAACTGTAACAATCTGTTGTGTACAGCAGGTCAGACCACATTATTTCAAAGTTTTCAGCTTTAGACCACAAGGTCCAAGTTCACCTGCCACAGGTATACAATTAAAATATAGACCTCTGCATAGAAATAGTCACTCTTGACTCTCTTTATAGTCACAGAGTCATAGAATCATGGAATGGTTCGGGTTGAAAGGGAACCTTCAAAGTTTATCCAGACCAACACCCCTGCCATGGGCTGGGACATCTTCCACTAGATTAGATTGCTCAAAGCCCCATCCAGCCTGGCCTTGAACACTTCCAATGATGGGGCATCCACAACTTCCCTGGGCAACCTGTTCCAGTGTCTCTCCACCCTCATCATAAGAAAAAAATTTTTCTTATGTCCGATCTAAATCTACCCTCTTTCAGTTTAAAACCATTGCCCCTTGTCCTGTCACTACTGGCACTGGTAAAGTGTCTTTCTCCGCCTTCTTGTAAGCCTTCTTTATATATTAATATAAAGGCCACAATAAGGTCTCCCTGGAGCCTTCTCTCCTCCCAGCTGAACAATCCCAACTCTTTCAATAATCAAGGAGAGATGTATTTTAAAGTCATAATATATGTCTTCAAATATAGATTACAAAAATAAACTAGACAAAGCAATCTCCAAGGATTCTATTTCTTTCCTTTGTTTATAGATGATGCCTGGGTGACTATCCTTGATGAGGATATCCTGGGATATCGTAGATATCCTCACTGTAGCTTTGTAAAGTTATACAATATGACTCTCACCTCAACTGACAACAAAGGAAACAAATTCCCTTGAAGTCAGGACACATCAACATGCCTCTTACTAAATTATACCTTCAGAACAGCTTGTATCAGGAATAACTCAATTCACTGTTAAGGAATCTCAAATTCAACCGACAACTTATTTTGGAAAATAGTCTGAGAAATTATGAAAGTGTCCAGTTTTCATGAACAGTTTGTCTCAGTTTCACAGTGCTCTTTTTGTATCACAGACTGTGTACCCCTCAGGTGAGGTTTACTTAATCAGTAGCCACCTTCAAAGTCTCATATTTCATTTATATCATGATATTGCAGATTGAGTGGAACGGTGTTTTCTCTTAAAATCCATTCTTCAAAGTGAATTCAACAATAACATCAATGCATTCTGATTGGTGAAGACTTCAGCATGTCTTTATCACAAACTCAACCACATCTGTCCTTCAAGCAAGTCTACTGACATTTCCAATGACGGGGAAGGGGGAATGGCAGGCCTGTTCACCCCTATGTGTCTGGCTTGCCTCTCTGACGTGCCATCATTGTTCATGCCCTACTCCACCATAATTGAGCAGGTCAGTGGTTATTCCAAGCTTCACCCATTCCAGATTCCACCCTTAACCCTCCAAAATGAGTCTTTTATAGTTAAATGATTCACTTATTAGGTAAAATAAACATGAAAATAATGTCAAATTAAAATAAAGCAAAGTAGCATGAAGTTAAATTCAGACTGACACTGAGCAAACAGTCTGGCTGGAATCATTATACCCTTTTGGAAACAGGCACGGATATCGAAGCATGGATCCAATTAGTTTCAACTCGAAGGACCCTTCCTGTTCCTGGCTCCCTGAGCTTAAATCTCACAGTTTAGATGTTAATTTAGAGTTAGGGACAATTCTCCTGCAGTTGCCATCTGTAGGAACTCAAGAAACCTGAAAACTGTGTTCTGAGGCCAAGACAACAAAAGAAATGTATTGAAAAGTATGTAATTTATCATTTGCAAAGATCTTTAAGACCTTGGTCGTGTAAATGCTCAACAGGCCTTGGCTCCTATGAAAGCTTGGAGAGAGACCCAAACCCAAGGCAGGTTGACCAAGTCTTCATGTCTGGAGCCAACAGACAGGCCAACATACACAGAAGAAAAATGAGTGGAAAGGGACGTGCAAGGGCTGCTCTGCAACTGCTTAAGAGAAGTGCTAGACCACTCTTTCAGGCTTGCTATTATTAATTGGGCTCCACAAGTGATTTAGTTAGATGCACTACCAGACCACTGCTACAACCACCCATTAGCTTTCCTGCTAGTTTCCCTTACCTCAGTCCAGCAGATACAAAATGATATGCAAAGTGGGATGAGGGAGCAAGTAAGCAGTATGGAGTAAGCTTTTGGTTGTAGGCCACTTTCTGCCTTTCAGACATAAACTCCCTTGTTGAAGCTGTGGCATGATGTAGGGAAAACACAAAACCACAATATTAACTTGGTGATGTCACCTCAGGATCCAGTTGGACACAGGATCCGTCACTGGGCACAGCTACTATTTGTGCCACCCAAGTACAAGCCCAGAAAAGGAGAGAAGTACATTTCCCAGCTGAGATAAGCACAGCTGAGCTTAGTGAGGAGAAGGCACCTTTCAGGCTCACTTGGAAGAACAATTCTCAGTAGTGCTTGTAGATTTTAAACAGTTGTTGCAACCCTACTCAGGGTGTGTATAATATGAGCTGCATCCCTGCGTGTTTGCAAACACACCACCATCCTGAGAACTGGCAGCGCCCCTCAGCTGTATCACAAGGGATGATGTTTCAATATCCTGACATGCCAGAACTCCGGAACATCCCAGCAGCAACCATGAGCTCCACAGATCAGACTTGTGCAGTTCTTGATTTTGCAAGTGATGAGAATCAAGAAGAGTGTCAGGGTATTTCAAACACTTGGCCCTTTATTTATATTTTTGGGGGGGAAGGGGGAGAATACAGACGTTAAATACTGTATCGTTTCAATTTCTTTGAAAAATCTCAAAGCAAATGGAGTCATAGTATTTCTGCTGGTACACCCATACTGTTCTTCTGAATTCTGTGCATTTGGTGGCAAGCAGTTTTCAGCTCGCTCTCCCTGCTACACCTTAAATCATCAATGCACAGAAGAGTATTATGTGTACACTTAAATTCCCTTTCAGCCCAATGAAAACCATACATATATTTTTAATTACCAAACTGTTGACTTTGAAAATTGGGCAACTGTGATTTAAAAAAAAAATAATAATCAAAGCTGCTATCACCATGTCTGCCAAGTGAGAGTGATCCAATCAAAACTTGGCATAATCAAGTGGTATGAATTCTTCCAAGCATTCATCATAACCTTTAAAACAATCCTTCATCCAAAAGGCTGATACAGCATCAGTCATCACTCCAAGGAAGCATTTACAAAATAGGTAAGAGAAAAGCAAAAGTAAAATTTTTTTATTAAAAATAATGCATATTGGGCAAGGAATGTCTTAACTTTGTTTTTATTATACTTGCTTCCCAAATACGACAGCCCATGTTGTCTACTTTTGCATGTCATCTGTGTAGGCTGAGTATTCTCTAGATGGGAACACCAGCTTTTCTGCAAAACACTTTACATCCTGGCAGTATGTCACAGGGCTACAGCCACACAAAAAAAAAGGCCATGTCTACATTATTCTTGAGAAAATAAAAACAGTAAGATGGCATCTTTGCAGAATTTCTCCTTTATTGTTCCAGGAAGGCTGAAGATGTCTGCCAGTACCTGGTAGCTCTGGGTCAAAACCACAAGCAGAAATGAAGAAAGGTGGAAGTTATCCTTGGCTCAGGAGAGCCTCTGCAGCCCCACCACTACGAGGGAACAGCATCCTCAGTGCCAGCCCCCGCCTCCCAACATGCCTTTCTGCAAGAGCAGCCACCTTCCCAGCAAACGCTTTGGTGTAGCCGGAGGTAGCCGGAGTGAACTATTGGCCCCAGAATGATTGCTGTTCATGACTAGAGCCAGTGTTACATCCAAGACCGCCTTCTGAGCCCAGTTTGATTCATTCATATTTTCAAAACCAGTAGGTGAGGCACAGAATTAGAGGCCAACTGCTGCTTTAGGACATCTCTGCCCCATTCACTATCCCTGTCATCTGAATGAAATCTGCAGAGCTTGACCTTGTGAAATTTCATGGGAGTAACTACCTGTTCTCCTACATGATCCATATCTTCCAACCAAGTCCACAGACTGCAAGCACGACTGGGACTAATGACCAATGTCCCTCACCAAACTGGACCAAGGGGAGAAAGTACAATCATTCACCATTATTTGTCTTCTGTGGTTCTCTTATTTTTACCCTTAAAAAATACAGAAGAGAGGCTGCAAAGAGCACTCAACTTTTACTAGTACATAAGAGCATGTAGAGTGGTGTATGAATTGCTAGGCCCAGGGAGGTGATACTGTAATGCAGATATAGTACCATAGAGTAGTAGTAGCTCATATAGTGTGACTTCCAAACCCACTTCTCAGCAGCTTTCAGGCAATCCTTTGAACCCAGCAGGTGTGAAATGTAAAGTAATAAATCCTTAGAGTAATGTTGAAAAAGAGAAGAAAGGAAGTATTTGAAGAGTATTTGAAGAGAAAGTATTTGCTTATTGCAAGCCTAATGCTATCATTTAATTAGATTTCAGATAAGAAACCTGGGAAAACGGTATGGAGCAGAAGATCCAGCATCTCAGCATGAGATTAAAATCCTGCCAAAAGGAGGTTATTAAATAGAAGGTACTTAGCAAGGAAACAACCAATGATTGAAGGGGTTGCCTTCATGGTCCCTTAATGATGGATCGTCTAAGGACCTTCATCCTAAGAGCTGATGGTGAAGACTGCAGTCTGGCTCCTATCAACCTAGATGTACGTGTTTGTATAAGCAAATCAATGTGACTCTGCATGATCCCTCTCCTCCATTTTTATCTCACAACAACATTGGAGCAACTTCAAAGTCAGCTCCATTTTTTTTCAGCACAAATATTGCCAGTCACTATTGCATTTAATCTATTTTAGTACTAAGCACGTCTTATAATTAAACACATAAGACCTATTTTCAGTATCAAGATATTGCAAGCTAGTTGAGCATGCGCTACGGGAGTAGATGGTAATGCTCTCATTGACCTCACAGAAATCAGGGAAAAGCTAGTAAGAAATGGTTCTGGAAACACCATCTTGAAGACACCCATGAAGAAAAAATTGCTCGTCTTGATCTCAGTAATGCGTTTCCACAGCTTGCCCTGGTGCAAGGCAAAAGACACAAATCTCAGTACCTCCTGATGGCTGCTTTACAACAAGAGATCGTGGCCACTCTGGCTCCTTCAATTTTATAAACAGTGCAGTCCCAGCACACTGGCTACTGTTTTGTATATTAAATTGTTGGGGAGGTGGTATCAATAAACAGCTGCACAGTCAAATTAGTACTGTTTACTGTCAAATTAACAAGGAAAGTGATACTTTCTGCTCTTTGTTTATAACTCTGCGCAGTTGGCCCTGGCACCAGAGAGACTAAATGAAAACGGACGGCTCCCGATGGTAGATGCTCTCCTAGATCAAACAGAAGGGAAATTTTGTTTGTCTTATAAAATAAACAGTATCTTTTCAGGTTCATGTGCTCAGAATAACAGCTATTCAACTGCACCAGCTGTTTTTTATTTCACTGCTAATTGTATGTCTCATTCCTCAACCCACTTGCAGGTCATTGTTTCCTTGCCGTTGTTCTCTGAGGGAAAGGGAATGGGAGTCCAGGGCACACGTGTGTGCATGAGGTAGAAGGGTCGGGAAACATTTAAATTCCTGGACAAAAGTTGTGTACATTCGTAGGCCTGTGTTGTACTGAGCTTTAGAAGATACACCCAGGCCTTTCATCACGCTCCTTGAGCTTTGTTCTGGGAGAGATGGTATGGAAGGGATGCCAAACACTTGCAACAGTTATACAAAACTGAGCCCGCACTGAGGGTGTTTTTCTCCCCCCCAAAACACCCCCAAAGTCTACAGTCCTTAAAGAGATCTTCTGAGCTTTTGAGTCAAAATATAAGTTTTGAACAGAACTGAATCACTGCTTTTATTAAAATGTCTACTTTGATAGGGAAAACAATATATTCCAACTGAGCCTCATTTTTAGGTGTGGTCTGGGCTACTTGGATGAGGAAAATGTTCTCTCTGCACACTGTGCTTCTTGCCATTCACTCACTCTTCTGACTTTTCTTCCTTCACCTTTCCATTTATTAAAATTTCTCTTACAATCACTAATTTTTTAAAATCCCGTGCGCTCAGACAGAAATATAGAAAGGTTGTCACCACACAACAAAATAGAAAAAAGTTGGTCACGCAAACTGTGCACAAGCTTCGCTTATATTAATATATAAATACTTGAAGTTGTGAATTAAAGTGCCATCAAAGTTACTTGCCTGGGTTCCCTGTATAAATGATGGAGACAAGTATGTTCTTTATTCAATCCTAAGAAACAACTGTAAAATAATGAGTGGGATGTCATATACTCTATGAATTTCTAAGGAACCCTAGATGAGTGATTTAAGCTGCTCACACAGTTTTAGAGGACTAAAATTCAGTGAGACAAGAGAAAGAGAAAGGTACAGAGGAGAAGGAGAGGCAAGAGAGAGAAAGAAAGAAACGGAAGGAAGGAAGGAAGGAAGGAAGGAAGGAGAAGAGAAGAGAAGAGAAGAGAAGAGAAGAGAAGAGAAGAGAAGAGAAGAGAAGAGAAGAGAAGAGAAGAGAAGAGAAAGAGAAGAGAAGAGAAAGAAAAAATTATTTATCTTTTTTGTTAGAAGACAACGTATTGAGAAATTATATGGTCATCTTTACTGGCATTTTTAAAGAACAAATCCTAACTTGCTATAAAGCAAGATATCAAACCAGGATCCTACCAATTGACATTTTCCCTGTGCTTCATCTGGATGTTTAATGATATAATTCTGATCCAAAAGCCTCTGTAATATTATTCCTTCAGTATGACACTTCCAAAATGACTAAACTTCAGAAATAAGTGAAGCTATTTCTGAACCTTTCTGGACATTTTCAGGCTGAGGAAAATTACATCAGAATAACACAACAACAAAAGATGCCCAAGTAACACACAGCATAGCTCTGCTAAACCCTAAACACGGCAGCTACTTCATCTAACTCTAATGGCATTTCTGTTGTGTGATGCCAACTAATGCAGGGCAACTCTGAAGATAAAGGAAATAATTTTTTGCAATTCTGCACCAGACCCTTTCAGAAGACAATCAGGAATGTAGCAAAAGTGATCAAAGGCAAAAGAGCCTGCCAGGCTTTATTTACTCTCTACTCCCTGTCTGTTGGGGATTGACATTTTTTATATTTTTATTTCTTTTTTAAAAACAATAGTTTAGACAAATGTGTCTAGACTGATGGTAGAGCAAATGTGACATTAATTATGGATTCCTACACAGTGGCTGAGTGTATGTGGGCAGTTGCCAGTTCCCAGGGAAACAAAAATTGCCAGGCTGCCAAACTGGAAATAGCTGCTCATCTTACCATGGTCACGTCTCTGAGCGTGACTGGTGTCAGATGCTTCAGAAGAGGTTGCTGGCACATTGGACAATTGTAGGGCAGCAGCACTGGAAAAGCGCTGCTGCATTTCCAGTAAAAGGTGTTAATGGAGAGGAGGCTACAAGGAGAGTTGTTTTCACAGCTTTGTAGGAGGTACATTAAGTCCAGTCACATGTCAGATGAGGGCTAATTTGGCTTGAGGAAAGTTTTCTGCAAACATGGTGAGGCTGTCTCTGCACCCCAGCCCAGCCCATGTAGAGGTACCCCTTCGTCTGCTCTCACAGGGTTGATTTACTTGGACCTGTCCACACCAGGATGGGTACCCAAAAAGTAGGCAATATCACAGATCTTTTGCAACAGTGTTAAAACATCTTCCTTGCTGGGAACATCTTCTATTCTGGGAAGACTTTTGTGTTATTCTGGTTCCATTACACTGGCGGCTCCAAATAAATGTGTTATCAGCTAATAAACTAATGCCTTTCCCATCTCAGTTGCTTTGAGTTGATGGCTTTGATATTCCAGCAAAAATTGCCATTATTTATTTTAAAGTTAAATCCTTCTGTTTTGCTCTATTGAATATAATCTTATTTCTGCTTTTCTCACCCTCAGGACATGAGCTTTCCCTGCACGATACCCAAGTCCTTCTCTTTGTGTCATCAGCAAATCTCAACAGCCTTTTGTGCTAGAGTGACTAATGACCATATTAAATATGTTCATTCTTAAGAAATGGTTAATGACAAGCATAATTCTTGAAAAAACTGATCTAGTAACCTCCTTCCAGCCCAATACATCATTTCTTTCATCACATGCATTTTTGCTTTCTATTGAGCTGATTCCTTACACATCTTCCAGTTAAATCATATTTGATCGCTGATGGGCTACCACGTATATTCTGATACCTTGTGGGGCTTTTGGAGGGCAGAGTAAGATATAAATACATAATAATAACATGGCAATCCCTGTAGAACATACTGCTGACCATACCCTTCAGTTTATACAGTTTATACGTGAAAGTCTGTATTGTACCAGTGTCCCAGACTGGGTTGTCGGCTTCTGCACAAGTTTATATGCAGATGTCTTTAGCAAGAAAAGTACCTTTTAATGTTTGGGCCCATGGCTGAACCTAAAAATATTTTTTAAAAGCCTAAAAAAAAAAAAAAAAAAAAAGAGAAAAAAAAGTACGCAAAATAGTTTTGTCTTTTAATAAAGACTCAGCAGTATAATTTTTAGAACTTGCCAGTGACACAACCCGTTATTGGTTTGTCCGTATTAAAAACTTCCTGGCTTTATTTTTAATTAAAAATAGCTCTGACTGGCAGAAGTGCTGAAGGCTGTAACCTTCTGGTTATCCACAAAACTAGAATAACAAGGGCAACGGGGCAACCTCTCCTCACCCTGCCTCTGCACGCTGTCTCTGTTCTCCCAGAGGGTCTAACTCTTCCCACTCAGTCTAGGGATATTTTGCTGAGTCTGACACCAAAACTGTGGAGCTGAATTTCCTGTAGGGATGCCAGGGACAAAACCAGAGTCAACGCGTAGCCACAAAAAATCCCTTAAAACTTAAGACTCAGAAAAATGAGTCAGACCGGCTGAGGAAGCCAATTCATCCAGATAACTACTCTCTGTAGCATTCAGGCTAGGGTGAAAGAGGTGGGTGAAAACTCCTGCCCTGTCATTAAAACAGCAATTTCCCTGAATTCTCCCTGAATTGAATTCTCCGTTGCCTTGAGTGATCCGCTGGCGAAAGTGCGGCAGTCAGCTCCGCTGGTGCCAGAACCACAGGCGCTAGGCATTGCTAGAGCATCGCGCCTTCTCTCTGGAGGCAACGCACCTCCCTAGCTTTTTAGTTCCCCACTTTTTTGAGGGGTGTGGATACGGACCTGCTGAGAAGAGAGTGTTGGGGTGGACCATACACATCTCTGCTGCTCCTGATCCATCAAGGATCTGAGCCTAATTGTTACAACTTTCGTAGCTAGCTTTAACACCCTGTTTAATGGCCAAGAAGCAATCAGCATGGAGTGTGGCTATTTCCTCCTGACCTGAATGAGTGATTCGGGCATGCTTTGACCCTTGTCACTGGTTCAAGTGGGCAAGGCATGTAGAAAGAGCTGGAAAACTAGGGTGTGAGAATGCCACATCCCGTGGTCTGTATCACCTGCATCTTAGCCTCCACCTAATAGCTAGTGTGCAAAATTATTGACTGGGGGTTGCCTGAAAGGGAATTAAAGATAACTATTTTATTCTTTTTTCTTTGATTTTTAACCATCTTTTTCCAGTCTTTTTTAATTTTGTTAGTAATTTTCCTGGTTTTGTTCATTCTTATTTCTTCGTGTTGAATAATGCCTACATGTTGGCTTGTTCTCTTTTGGTTTGGTTTGGTTTTCCCTTTCCAGTATTTTTTGCCGAATTTGTCACTTCTCATGCAAAGCGCTGATCTTTCCCTATCCTCATTGTGATATGAAATGGATATGAAACTACTGAAAATAAGCATTTTTCCTATCTTTTTTTCATAATTAGACTTTTGGAAGAAAAAAATTTAAAATAAATAGGATGCAACCTCAAAATAGTTTTTTTTGTATTGTACTAAAACTTGATTTTTTCATGTGGGCTAGTCTGATGCTGTTGCAATGAATTATATGTTCCCAGCATTCAAAGACTTTGAATGCTCAGTGCCAAGTGCCAGGAACTATTATTAATAGTAAGCTTTTGACTACTCCCCACCCCATAAATGACTGCCTCTGATACAGGATGGGCTCATACTTGGCATGAGCAACATATGTGCAAGACTGCACATTCATGAAATACACGTGTTCCCTATGAAAACACAGGCCAAGATACAATAGAGAAGAGAAAGGGGAGACAGGAATACTTCATAGGCCATGAGAGGAAAGAGAAAAGGCAACACACAACAATATGAACCTGTGGAATGGGGAGTCCCAGGTGAGGAAGGCGTGTGAGCCTGTGTGTGGGATCTCACCAGCATCGGTGGGATATTCATGGTCCAGGCTCAAGTGCCACTGAGACCCTTGGAGATCCCTCCCATTACCTTTTGTGGTGCTGGATGCCCAGTCCCTCTCCTGCAGCCCTGCATCTCTTGCTTCAGACCTTCTTTGTTGACCCTTTGCCAAGCTAATTCAGCACATTAAAGTGACAAAAGATGTAGCCAACAACAGAAATTGTGAAAGTGTGCCATTTCCTGCCATTTCACAGAGGTGATTCGGTTCACATGGGGGTGGGACATGCAGTAGAGCCAGCCCAGCAGACGGGCAGGACTACAGGACCCTGGTACTCAGCTGTCCAATGAGTTTCCACCCCAACACCTTCCAGAAATCTGCCTCTAGTTCTTTATGATGGCTATATATTTAGCTATTTTACTTTATTTTGACCATAAACACACAGACTGCATCTATAACGATACGTTAAACATGGGAGCAATGTTTTGCTGGATATCCATGTCCACTCAGCTAAATGCTCTCCCAAAAGTGGGCAGCGGTACCTAAAGGGCTACTGGAAACGGTTTCTGTTCTCTGCTGGCTCCCAGCTCACAACTGGGTCATGCTGGGATCAGGCCAAGAGCATGCTGGGGAAAATTCAGGCAATTCAACAACAGAGACAACCAAGGGGCCTTGGCACTGATTAATCTGTCATCACAGGTGAAGACACTGTGTCTCTGGTCAAAAAAAAAACCCTAATAGCAGCAACATAATTGCTCTCTCAAGACACTACATTCTCCGTGCACATTTGCTTTCAGAGCCCTTCCTAACAAGATGCCTTGAGTCAACAAAATATTTACTTACTTATTTATTCTAAATTTATCCCAGGTTTAAACTCGGGATACTCATAAAACTAAATTTATGAGTAACCAGTCTTTTATTGATTTCCTTCCTTTCTTCAGAGTTTTGTTCCTTCTTCCCACCTCCTCTTCTCTGTCTCAGATGATGACCCTGTCATATAAATGTTCCCCAAACACTCCCAGCACATGGACCTCAAGTTGTCACTTCTTCAGAACAGGGCTCAGGACTCATTTTTAAGGGAGTGGGGGAAGCAGAGAGGAGGGAAAATGTACAGCGTGAATTTATTTCTGGTTTTGCACTAGAACAAATCCAGATTAATTCCAGTTGTGCTGATGAAAGAGAAATTTGTCTTTGTGCTGCCCAGCAGGGATGTTGTCGGCTACAGAATATTCCCCGCCTTGGTTGTAGACCAACACAACCTTGCGGTGCACAAGGCTCTCTCTTCACAGCCCTCGCCTGGCTCAGCCCTGATTTGCTGAGATGTCAATAAGAGCTTTTCTCCTGGCTCCAGTGGGGGATATTTACAGCTCTTGCCTGATTTGCTTCCTACTCATCACATTTTGCTGGCAGCTACCTCTACTGTTGGAGGGACAAATTTGTTCTCAATTATATATCTCCCAATCGCTGACCTATGGCACTGCAAGGAGAGGAGCCTTTCTGGGGCTGGAGCAGAGTTTGTCCCTTTCAGAAGAGTGGTTCAGTGAATGTAACCACAAGTAATCTCAGGGGTTGGTTATAGCAGCTGCTGATTGCCCAATCCAGCAAAACATGCAAGCCCAGTGCTTCAGTTCAGGCCACCCATAGTCCAAATCATCTCCACATAAGATTATTCTCACCTGACTTCACCCATCGTAAAGCTAAATGTGTAGTCTGAGATGGTCCTCTGGAAATGGATGTGTTTCCTCCCATCCTAAGAGAGGTGTCTATGACCAGCAATGTAAACAGCTTTGTGGAGGTGCTCATCTCACGTCACTGGTGGCAGACACATCCTGGTCTGAGGTGGCCAAAGTCAGATGAGGATGAGCCCACCTGAAGGGTTTGGTGTGAGCCCCTGACTTTGCAGTGTCACACCAAGGTGTACTGGCGTCAGAAGAGGCAACACGCAGTCCTTGCCAATATAGCAGTTCCTGAAGATAAATAAAAATCCCAGCTCCCTCCTCCTCCGTATCACCATCAGCTGTGATCCTCGTGGCTGAGAGTGATATAAATAAATAAGCAGATCTGTGATTCTCAGCAGCCAGGTTTCTGAGAAGGTTTAACGTCTTTGTCAGTGAAGATTTTTGCAGTGAGGACCCGGTGGGAGACACCAGCCTATAGACACCAAATGGAAGAAATCCAGTTCCTGGTTCTTTAGAAAACCTGGCCCCTTGCATTTCAAATGGTTCTTTGTTTATCTCCTCCACTGCTGTCAGTCCTTGCAGTCCTACAAGGAGTCAGAAGCAATCCAGCGCTAGAAAATAGTAAATAAAAAGTATAGAGATTTGAAAAGAGAACATCAGCAGGCCTGATTTCCAGAGCTCATCTTCACAGACACTGCAGACATGGCATGAATTTGTAGTTCCCTGGGATCCAACACTTGCTATTTTCAAAGGCGGTGCAACCACCTGTTCCCCTCAAACACCTCACATGTCCGTGAGGTTTTTACTACGAACTACAGTCACTCCTGGTTTGTGGCTGTCCTCCTGTGAGAAGCCACACAACTCCTCACAATGCTTCTGATGCAGTGATGGCAAACACCAGGAAGGGGTTGACCACCCGGGTACCACCACCAAGCCACGGCTCAGCTGGAGAGGCAGCTGCAGAAACCCAGCTTCAGCTCAGGTGGGGTTGGACACATGAGGTCAGATGTCGGGTCTCAACCAGGACCTTGGTTTCTCACTGCCTAGAGAGCATGTGGGCATGGACCACATTTCAGTGACTGAGCAGATGCTCAAAATAAGGAGAAAATGCTTTGAAAATGTCATCTCCTCCACTGCCTTCGGTGCCCACAACTATGTTTGCACAAATATATCAGGGGTATCAAGAATTTTATAATGATACGCCCTCACCCATGGTTCCAGTTAAAACCGCTGTAATAAACAAAACATACAGAGCACATCACTGGCACCAGAGGCTATAATTTTCTCTGAGCAGAAATATTACCAAAAAAAAAGAAAAAAAAAAAAGAAAAAGAAAGAAAAAAGGCAGGATTTCATCCAATTTAGGAAGAAATCTATGCAGATCTTTCCTTTCATTAAACTTCTCAACTATTATTAAAGGAAAGTCAGTAGCCAAAAATTCTTTGATGATGACATTGAATCATTTGATGATAGAGTGTTTTGGGAAAGGCTACAGATACAGTGAAATGATTGGTAAAAAAACCTTGAGTCCAAGGAAGAATAAGCTTTCATATGTCACAATACTTTCCCTTTTGCAGGGGAATACTTTTACCCCTCTTTTTCAGGTGAGCTCTACACTTTCTCTGAAATACTTCGGTTTTGCAGCTATCAGGAAAATAATAAACAATGTTTTCTCTTTGGAACCTGCAAAAGATCTTGACTGATGTCAGAGAGAAAACAAGTAAGTACCAAGGCAAGAAATCTTGGTACTGCAGAATATGAAACATGCAGTGCTCTGGAAGCAAAGGTGTTTATGTTCTTATTTTCCTGCTTAAGACATGTTGTGGTTTGGAGATTTCATAAAACCACAAGGAAAATGTAGGTTACATAGTGAACAATTCATCGCTGCATAATTCCTAATTATTCCAAACTCTATTTTCTACCTATCTTTATGTTTCAGCTGTTCCTAATGATTTATTTTTCACCAGTTTTTAGTGTCTGGCTGCTGACACTTTAAGGAAGAACTGACTTTTAAAGGTGCTGATCAGTGCTGTTCAGAGGACGGAGGTATGTGAAGGTTCTCCTCTTGTTGTGTCACCTCCGTCCAGTGACACTGACCTTCTCCCTTTTTCATAGCTTTTTTTTTTTTTTTTTTTAAATCAATCACTCTCTGTTTAAACTCGGTGGAAATGCTCCCATTCAGTAAACCAAATGAGCATGTCTTCAAGCACACGCTAAACTCTATCCCAGATCAACAGACCATATAATCCCCTTGACTTCAACCCTGGATTTAAGGATAAGTATGTGACTATGGATTTTTTTCAAGTGGGAGTCAAAGAAACAAAAGATCCCCGTCCAAGCTGCATCTGGGCAGCTTTGAGCACCCATGAAAAGAAGCCGGGGGCTGCCTGCAGCCACCCCTGAGACCGAGGTAGAAAACATTTATTCTTCCTCTCCATTCATATTTCATGAGTAGTAAAATTGTATGTCCCCTGTGTTATGTGCCACAGTACACACAAATGAAGACGTTCACCCAACCCACATGTCAGAGGATGGCAAATGAGTAAAGCAGGCGAGGGGAACACAAGGTGACAATAACTGTCAGTCAAAAATTACCCATTTCAGTGCACTGGAAGGAACAATTCCTTTCGAGCTGCCATCTTACTTAAAAATGTAATTTCATTTCCAAATACTGACTTTAAATGAGATATTTAATTTTGGTATCCTGGTTAGTAAATGAAGATTAATTGTTTTGGTGGGGTTTTGAATGAGTGTCAAAACCAGCAGTTTTATATGGAAAAATTTTACTAGATTACGTTTTTTAATGAGAATTTCCTTTTGGCTGAGGAATGTTTTTCATCTGGGATACACATTGCTCAGAAGAGCCCATAACGCAGGAGTCACACACAGAAGATCTATGAGCCGTGCGTTCAAATTTTCCAAAACTGATGTTAAAAATTAATTGTGCCCCTGGGACCCCAAGTCACCAGTGCTGCAAGAGGTTCCTGGTTGGGTCCCTGCAGGTGAGGAGCCACCCTCACAGCTCTCAAGGGGCTCCTGGGAAACATCAGAATTTCACTGGTCTCTCTAAAGAGTGGATAAAAGCAGGAGAGGAGCAGATCTGTGATGTCCATTCCTTTATCTGCTATAGCGGTGGTGGTACTGAGGAGGTGAGGGTTTGTGGGTCAGTATTATTTATCAATTGAATTTTTAGCCCCCGTGCTGAGCATGGTGGACCTCAACCTGCTACATGAGATGGGAGGTCAAGAGCTAACACGGGGCACGGCAGAGATAGATGTGGCAAACAGAGCAGGGAAGAAGAAATAGCAATGAGATTGTCGTGGTTATTCAGTCTCTGGTGTCCTACATGGTCCCAAAATGAGGGAAGACAGAGACACCTGGTGACTCAGAGAGGAGCTTTTCAGAGCATGGTCTGGCTATACTTTTCCATAGACCCAGCAGATGGCAAAAAGGCCCTGAGGAAACACCATTCTTTTTTGGCTCTGGCTTTCTCTCCCCCGCCCACTTTCTCTAGTTTCTCTTGTAACTCAACACCACCCTTTTCCTCTCCCCTTCCTTTCCATGGAGGAGAAAACCTCCCTACAAGCCCCTTTATTTATGCCAGAAGTGAGAAGGCACTGATAGTCCGGTGCTTCATAGAATCATAGAATAGTTTGGGTTGGAAAGGACCTTTAAAGGTTATCTAGTCCAACCTCCCTCCTCCTCCTCCTCCAACCTCCCTCCTCTTCCATCACTGTCCAGGAGGTGAGGGCTGAGCTACTAACCTGGCCATTTGAGTGATGAGTGAACATCTTTGGACAATCCTCTCTCTGCAGATGGAGGCTCCAGTAAGACATTTTGGACTGCAAAATCATGGGAGTAGCACAGTCACTTCAAGCACTTATTGAATTATTGACATAGATTGTTATATGTTTTCATTATTATATTGCTGCATTACTATAATAGGATGTCAGGATGTGTGGAAAACTTCTTTCAAATCTTGCAGTGCCAAACGATGCTGGTGTTACCCATTCACTATTTGTCACCATGCCTTATGCTTCCCTGTAGTTTTTCCAGGGGACGGGATTAACCAAGTGCTCTGCCATCACCTCCTGACAGAGCTAGGCACATCCATCTTCACTGTTCATCCAAACTTCTCCAGATAGACACCATCATTGACTTAAGGAGTGCTCGGGCAACCCCTTGTCCATGGACAGAGTTGTGGAGGTTGTAGCAAACACCTGAGACAAGGACATTTTCCAATGGCTCAGTAGTTTTCTTGGCAAACCACTATCCGTGGCGTTATTTACAGCAGCCGGGTGCTATGGAGATACAAGTGTGATGTACTGGGCAGAGAAAAGAGGATTTGTGAAGGAGGATCTCAGCCCTCTGCACTGCCCAGGTTGGTTGGTGCCACCCTTGGCCCCTGTGGCTTGTGGCTACAGGGCAGTGCAGTCAATTTAAATCAGGTTGTGTCTATCCCCGAAAAGTGAACAGTAAAAGCATGTTAAAATGTGATTTGTTGAATGGCAACCAACAGAAAAAAATTCCCCAGGCAGCTGCTTTTCCCAAGCATTCCCTTTGCGACGGGCAGCTGGAACTGATAAAGCCGTAATTGCCCCTTCCACTTCAGAGAGCATCGCGGGGAGGGGGGCAAAGAAAGCACCCTCTGTCCTACCTGGTGGGCACAAGAGTCTCACACAAAGCAAATCTCTGAGTGGAACTGGAGCAAGGATGTAGAGAAAACATTCTCTCTCTCTCTTTTTTTTTTTTTTTTATTTTAAAAATCAGCAACTATCACATCAAGGTAAATCCCTTGGTGCTTCTGCATCTCCCCAGCCCTGGTCCTGCTGGTCATGCCTGTAGGACCATGGTGCAGGGGAGGAAGCAGAGCCCCACGTTGCTCCTCTGTGCATGGCACAGATGCTCAGCAGCCAGTGGTTTGGCTGCCAGAGGAGCCCCAGAATCAGGCTGGTCTCGAAGGGAACAATGGCATTGTTGCCACTGGAATAAACATCCTGGTGGCCCATTTGTGTTTATCTGGTATTTCCATTCTCTGCTGATTAACCCAGCCAAGCGAGGTCTTCATGTGGTAATTACAGCACAGCTCATTTGTGTGTGTTTTACAATGGTGTTGATATAATCCCACTAGAGCACCCCAAGCATGTGCAAGGAGTTCCCACCAGAAATCTAAATAACGCCCCAGCGCTGCTGACAGCTTAATAACATGACAAAGTTCAGTCTTGCTGGATGTCAGGGACAGGAATGTGGCTCAGGCTGCTCTGACCTGGAGCTTTCAAAATACCGTACAGTTGAGGCTGAGCGTTTGACAAATAACCTTTTCTTTGCCTGCTCGAATCCATCAGACGTTACCAGGTGCCATGGAGAGGCCACATGCCACTGTTAAAATGTTAAATTGAGTGGCACGGCCATCGAAAGCTCTGGGGAGGGACATTTATCTTTATTATTATTGTTATTAATAATGCAGATATTGCTGTGCGTTGCATTCCAAGGTATTTTTGCAGCACTAAATCATCCAAACGCCCATCGACGGCCCTGATAAATCACACAATAAACCAAAATTCAATACAGCTGTCAGCCCAGACCCCAAGGAAAATCTCAGTGAGCTTAATTACAAAGTTCAGGCGGGGACTGAGCCTGTTCGCACGGGGACGAGCAGCAGCATGGCACTGCCATTTCAGGCGCTCGGGAAAGGCTGTATCAGCCCTCTCCTCCTGCTCCTCAGTATCTCAGCGTTGCCGCAAGCAGCGGGACGGGGACAGCTGCTCATGACAGTATTTCTCATTGTTTTCCTCTTTATGCTTTTTCCACACTGTTTCTTTACTTCTTCCTATTTATTTTAAGCTGTTTCTTTCCATTTGTATTATTTCTACTTTTCCTTTTGCTCCTCTCTTTTTCTCCCATTCTTTCCCACTCCCCCATCACTTGGCTTCTTTCTCATCACCCCTTTCTTGCTCTTTCCCTCTTCTTCCCCTCCCGATCCCCCCATCAAAGCAAGGAAACCGTAACCCAAAGGAAGAACAGGAATTGAACCTGTGCCAACGCAATGGGCCAAGAGGCTACATATGGAACCAGCAAATCACAGAGCCATGAAGGATGTTAGTGATTTAAAGTTATGTATATTGAAGTCTGGATCTTAAAATGAATCCATAATGGTAGAGGTAACTAATGGAGAGACTTAACTGACAGCAAGCAGAGTTTTTTCTTTAACATTGTTATGTTCCCACAAACTCCTCTTTTCCGGTCCCCACCCTTCCCCTGCTCCCCTTTCTGATTACTTCAACATCCACATTGACAATGAAAAGCTAAAGCTGCTGCTTTATGAATAAAGATTTAATCCCATACACCATAAATATGAGCGCTACTCCGGCTGGATGCGGAGCGAAGCATCCAACAGCCTCTGACAGCTGCGGGGCTCTCCCTGGGGAATCGTGCCCCGTGGCAAGGGGTGGTGAATTTTCCCAGCCGAAGGGGCACGGCAGCACGACTCTCACTGCCGTGTGATAAATAACCTCCCTAGGACTTGAGCTTCGCTTGGGCTTCAGCAGAGACACGGTGCAAAAGCCGGCCAGTCCCCTGCAGCAGCTCAAACACCAACTGCACCGATTTTCCGGGATCACTGCGGATACTCAGAATTAAAATGCTCCTCAGAGGGGAGGATGCTACCATAGTTGCATACGTACATATAGAATGTTTAAATAAATATACGTATGGGTGTATGCATACCTATGCACACACACAAATCATGATACAAAGAAAAACTACACCAAAACATTACTACACTTGCAAAGTTAAACACTCCGAACTTAGGAAAGACCAAATACTGTTCATCTGAGCCAAATTTGCTACTTTTTATGGTGGCACTGGGACCTGAGGTGGCAACAGTTGAGGTGCAGGAGCTCTGAGCAGTCCCAGCTGCACGTGAAGGCAGTGGGAGCATACCCCAAAAACCTGCCTTTACTACTTAGTGTATATACATGTATATATACACACCATATATATACATATGTATGTCTCGACTGTGAGATCCCTCTTGGCTCAGGCCACCTAGCACCCTCCCGAACTATTCTGTCCCCAGCATCCTCTGGCAGTTCATTTCTCCAGAGCCTGTTTCCAATAAGGAGTTTTCAGGCAGCCATCCAGTTTAGGAGGGTAAAACCAGTATGGACAAGAGCCATTTTGTGCCAGTTTGTCCCAGAGACTGGGGGTTTTCCCAGCGCATTAAATATAACTTCACTGGTACCCTGAAAATGCTGAGCAGTGCAATGTACTGTGAAAAATCATGTCTTAAACAGGCGAAACTGAGCATCTGAAATGAAGATAAAACTCGTATCTGAAGATCTCAGTCTGGGTTCCCACACTGTGAAACACCATCCTGTCCCCCTTAGGGATACCGGGAGTGATCTAATGGATGTTTGTGCAGCAGTTACAAACAACGCTGCCGTAGAAAGCACGTGATACCACCACGATTATAAAGAGCTTCCTAACAGGCTGTGTAAGAGGGAATAAAGAAGGTCCACCACGGCACATGGCCGAGAAAACAAATTGCATCACCCGTTCAGGGCGCCAAAGGGGGCGGGAGCTGCGCAGGATGTGGTACGTGAGCCGATGAAAGCTGGTACCACAACCCACCCGCACGAGGAGGTGAATGAAGATTGCAAGGGTGACCTGAACTCCAGCAGGTTTTTAAAAGTCCTTCCCTTGGCACCGGTTAAGTTCTTTAATATTGTTTTAACAAAGGGTTGAGGGAAGAGGGACTTCATGCAATAAATTCTTTTTCACACATCTCAATGAATATACATCCACCCAGCTTTTCCCGAAACCTGTGGCTTTCCTATGCCAGGGAACTAGAAGAAATCACCCCTATTATCTCTGCTCTAGAAATCAGGAGCATAACGGTTGCTTAAGCATTAGAGAAAACACCCTTTCTTTTTGTTTTTAGCAATTTAAGCTTTCCAGACTGCTGCACCTTCTTCCCTATGGCATGAAATTCCCCTTTGCATTCCCCAATGCTGATTTAAGGAGAAACTTAAACAGATTAAAGCCCCTGGAGTGTACACACAACACAGGGGGAGAGAAGGGCTGTGTTTCCCTGTAGTTGCTGAACAAGGGGGCGGATCGGAGACTGGCCACCAGCCACTGGCATGGCCACGTTCAGCCCTGGGATCAGGGTGCTGGAGGAGCCAGTTGCAGTCCTGCTGCGGAGCGACTAGACTGCGGGTTTTCCCTTTTCCTCCAGGCTTCACCAGAGAAAGGCTAGATACTGTTAGCGGTGGCTGAAAATTGGCCAGATTATGGGGCATGTGGGTATAGCCTATATTTATTTTTTTTTAAGTATATATTTGTTTGATGTTTTGCAAGCATCTGCTTAACATTTCTGTGCTTATCTAACGGGAGGAAAGAGCCCATTCTTCCCAAAGCCAATTCAGTGCAAGAAAATGTCGTAACACTGCTGGGCCCCTTCGTTTCATCCTTCGCCAGAGGGACTCCAGAGTTCCTCTGCTACTTCTTGGAAAGCCAAGAGCAGTGGCTGGCAATTAAAGGCATCTGCTGGGCTCATGAAAGGAAAGGCATGCACGAGATATGAAGGATGGATGACACCTGAAATGTCTAAACTCTTGCCCGGCGCAGACTGGACTGATTGCAGCGTGTCTAGCAGGATGTGTAGAGTGTTACAGCAGGTATCGAGATAAAAATGAAAACCCAAACTAAGCCCTCTTTGACAAAGCTCCCCCACCTCATCCCTGAAGGAAAAGGTGCCAGCAGCTCCGCGGAGCCCACTAAGGACTCTATTTTTCACGTGGCAAGCAGGGAGAGACAGCAGTACAAATCCCCATCAGATAGAGCGATTAGCTAGGTAGAAGCGATCCTTCAGACACTGAGTGACCAAAAAAAATGACCGGCAGCATAGAGACAGGGCTGCGGAAAGGGAAAAGCTTTGGCTTGTTCAGAGCAGACGCATAAGGAATGATAAAATGAAGACAGGAAAAATGATGAGTGATCCAGGTTGTTAGTCACCCCGTTTTTCATCATTCGGGTCTGCAATGACACTCACTCATGCACAGAAATCTCTTATTTTACACAGTGCCTGATGGATCTGATGCAATCACTACCGTAAAATATCACCCAGACCAGTGTCCGGAGAGCCTGAGACCGGTGTCGGGTTTGTTTGTACAATGAGAGGAGCCAGAGCTACAGCTGCCTATTTTTAATGAAATAAACACTAAAACGCCACCGCCAGTGTGGAACATGTTTTTTGTCTGGTCAGTAAGGGAAACCCCAAGTACTGGAGCTCCTGTCACCATCCTTTGAAGCATTCAGTGCTGGCCCCCCTCAGAAATGCTCAACGGGATGGTGCATCTCATGCATGGGGTTCTGGCAACAGGGTGACATGATGGAGCACTGCAAGGTGTTGGGTTCCTATGAGAAAAGGCATGGCAGTGTCACCAATCACCCTTCACACTGCTGGCCACGGTCAAACCTTGTGCAGTTGAGTGACAGTTGAGTGAGCAAAGCCCTACTTCCATTCAGGACTGCCTACAAATTAGGTGAAAAAGGGATTGCGTGACCTTATTTCTTCATTCTTTGATACGCTTGATGTTGAGTTTTTCAGATGCCCTGCTTTTCCTCCATGCTGCCATGATCAGAGAGAAAGGGAAAGACCACGTCTGCTATGAGGGTGCATCTTGGTGCTTGCGTGTTGAGGGCTTAGTCCAAAGGCAGTGAGCCAAGGCCTTGGACTCATACAGTTCTGCATAACAATATTTCAGCACCAGTTAAAGCAGAAGAATTAGGCTGACACCAGCTTGGGTTTGAAGAATTTGAAACAAATTCTCAGTTTTATGTGACACATTACATCAAGGGAGACGTGGTACTAGAAGAGATATGGCCCAAGGGGTAGTCTTTGCTGATGAGAAAAAAAATTGACAACTAAACTAGGAGAAATCCTACTTGTTCCACTTCAGTTGCAGCTGTTGGATGATGATGAACTCTTGTTATTTCAGATAGATGGTGATTCCCTGTCATGGGCTGTGACAGGGACTCAGAGCCTCTGTCTCTAATTCCTCGCTGGAAGTGGTTTGCTTTGGAGAAGCTAAATTTGAAGTTTTGTGCTGGCGTAGAATTTCCAGTACTTCACATTTGTATATCATAGCATCAGAAAGGCCATCCTGGAGCCAAGCCACCAGCCCTGCCTCACCTGTGTCTCACCTCTCGCAGCAGAAGCAATATAAGAAATTAGGCAAACCTGCTTCTCCCTAGACCCTCCCCCAGCCCTGGTATTTAGGGACCTCTTGACCTGGAAATTGCATACAAACTTTCATGTTTAACAACTTTAATGGATCTGTTCTTCGTGAAGTTCTCATCTTCATATTTGAACCCCATATTCCTTTTGTTCTGCACAGCGTGCACCAGCAAAGGGCTCTGAAGTTTAATTATACCCTGTGTAAAAAGGCACTACTTTGTTTGCTTTAAACTTACTGCTTGATTATTTCATTAGGAACACATAACCCGTGATATGAGAAATACCGAATAACCATTCCCCATTTCACTCCACGCATTATTTTATGGACCTGCATTAAAACCCCACCGGCTCTCACATCCCACCTGCTGCGCTGGGACACTGCCTTGGAGAGAGCTCTCTGGTCCAGGCCAACACAGGGCCACCAGCTACACCAACATCTGGGGGATGGTGCATGAGTTATACCCTGGCCATAGCGGTTCTTTTAAGACAGACGTAGCTTACTTGTCCTTGACATCTTTCCCTTTTTTGCTGTTAAATCAACTTTTAGATCCAATGGTGAGTACAGCTGTATTCAAGCTGTGAGTGCACATTTTTCCTTGCAGCCAAGGGAATGTTGCCTGTTTTAAAAAAAAAACAGTTAACAAATTAAACAAAAGTTCAGGAATAACCCAATGAGAAAATAAACCACTTTTATTCAAATTATCAGGTGATAATCACTCTTGGAATATAAGATTTTGAACAGCTCCAACTCAGGAAGGTGGACTTCTTCATCTAACACATACTCATTTGAAGGATACAAAATAAATGTTTGCCTATTTATCCAAAAGCTTAAAATGAAACAATGACCAGATACCTTTTTGCTTTTAAAAATTAAATATTTCTTCAATAATAAAATAAGCTTCCTATTTACAAAAAGGACATTGATTTTAGTCACGGTTGACAGAGCGTAGCCACACAATCATAGTCTTAAAGGTGAACTGCAATGATATTTTATTTATATTATTCCTATTATTATATGTTACGAGGGTTAGAGCAGGACACAAAGGCTCTAATCAGGCTCCTGTTGTGTTAGGAGCTGCACTTATGGAAAAGAAATAGATAGTTCCTATCCCAGAAAGGTTACAGTCTGATCTAAAATCACCCATTAACAGATGATTTGCCTCAACTGAAAATCACAAGGATGCAAAGGGATTCATCCCGTCTTTCTTTCTTATCTGTGGAGACCCCGAGATGCGCAGTTACTTTTCATTGGTAACCACTATAAAATAGCTGGTTACAAATAAATTACTCTTCTTTGAAGCTTACCAGGTCTGAGTTTAAAGATCATTCCTGCTTTCTCCTTAAGAGTTCCTAATTTTGCTTTTACCCCAGCAGATCAGGTGGTGATAGTCCCACCATTAGCCATTAGCTGTTTCTGAGCTTAATGACATTTTGGAGGAGAAAAGCCAGTCCTGAACTTGGGTCTGGGCCAGTACCTAAAAATTTCAGTGTCCTTCCAAATTAGTTATTTTTTGCCTGTGTAATGCCCCGAAGAGGCACCGTGCCTGATTGTCCTGTCATTGGTCACATCCCAAATTTTCCTTTTTAATGTCATTGCAATTTTTAAGCAACTGGGGACATTTTTAGGGCCATTCAGATCTCTGAGCAGGTTGCTTTCACCATGAAGGTGGAAAACACATCCATACACCTCTTAGGACTTCCAGACTGGTTCCTGCTGTCCTCTCTCAGCTGAAGGACAGTAGCACGTGCAGTGGTTCCCCTCCCTCTCTTTCAACATTAGACTCCCCTCAAAGTAACCAGGACTGTCCCCCAAATGAGTTAGGATTTGAAAATAAGTGGGTTTTGGGGAGAAAAAAAAAAGCATTTCCCTTCACCCCCAAATCTCACTCTGTAACTTGGTTTTGATCTTCAGGCTTTAGAACTGAAAACAGTCACACTACAAAAATAAATCTATCCATCGCTAGATCACAAATTTCTATACAAATTGAAGGACCCTTCAATTTTTTAGGGGAAAGAAAAAAAAAAAAGAAAGAAAAATGGGTGGGTTACCATCATAGCTCTGAGGATTTGCACAGATGAGGACCTGTTCTCCAGAAACCAACCCAAGCAGCTATTGGGAATTGATTCACAGCCTCTGAAAACGCAGTCACTGCACGAGCAACCAGTTTTGCAGTAGGAAGGAGGGTTGGGTGGGGGTTTGGGGTTTTTCACCCCAATTTATTGTGGTTAATTCTGCCCAGTAATTTCCAGCCCTAAACCATGCAACACACTCCTGGTTTATTTGAAACCCAAGGCGCAGACGTAAAATGGCATTGGAAATGAGAAGCGAGGCAGGGCGGCAGCTCAGCACACTTAAGGGAACATTTTTAAGCCGTTTAGCCGGAGTTTATTGCCTCAGCGCAGGAGCCTTTGAGCGTTCAAGCACGACAGGGTGTGCATTGTTGTGCCAGAACCGCCCGCCTTGGGTGTGTGCGGTGCGCGGCAAGGGGCCAAAGGCTGTGTCTAAACGCACCCGCACGAGAAACGCGATTTAGGCAGAACAAAGCCCACTCCTGTTGTGCCTCCCCGTGATCATAAAATAGATCTGTGTCGTTATAAATAGAAAATGACTGGTGACAAAGACGCTGCTTTGACTCACTTCTGAGGCCAAGCTCTGACGCTGCGGTTCCTGATGTCAGACCAATTCAGCGGCTGCGCCGCAGGCGAATGTGTCTGGTTGAGGGTCCTCCAGTCCGCATCTCATGATGGCTTAATCTCATTTTCTAACAGCGGGGGATTCGCTGCCGTCCTTCGCAAGCAACGCTATGCCTCCACCCAAGGACTCTCCTGGACCCCTTCCAAAACGCCCTGCGCCCGTTGCAAGACTCCGATTGCTAAACAGCAAATTACCCCGTCCCCCAAAGAGACCGCCAGGATCATTTGGATCTGTGAAGTTGAGATCCTGCTTCTACAAAACTAAACGGTGCGGCTCGTGTTTACTCCAGCGAGAAAAAAATCAAAGAGACAGAAACAATAGTGCTGTTTCAAGAGTACAAGTTTTCCTCCTTATGCCACCTTCCATCCCAACACACTTTGCAGCATTATTGAATTAAATAATGCAGTTAAATAAAGTGAATATATACATATAGTTTCTATGTTGTCCAATCAGTAATCAAAAAAAAACCAAAACAAAACAATGGAGATTGGAACCAAATCTTAAACCCCTATTGAAATTTCTGGAGTCCTCTGTTTGTTTAGTCCTTAAAACTTTTGCTCCTTAAAACAAACTGTAGTCTTCTTGCTTAAAAATCACACTTCTACATATATTTTATACCATAGTTTATTCCCAAAGCAGGGGATAACCCCTCATTTCCTGAAAGCTCTTAAAAACTTCCTTAATGAAAAAAGTAGAGAAATCTGCTGTTTGCAAATTCTATTTACTTATCGCTTACTTCCAAACTAAAGTAGTTAATTTAATGAAGGGGGGGGAAAAAAGTGAAAAAGATTAATGTAGTGCCCGTAGCCATTTCCCAAATTCTTTAGAGTTTATAGACCTAGGGAGACAGGGAAAGAGCAACTTCTCAGCAGTGCAGCAGAATAGGCTGAAGTGACCCTGTGAAACCCAAGTGATTCTGGGAATTAAGGGATGTTCACTCCTGCTATGGTTCTACGCTGCAAACAGCTTTTAGGGCTCCCAGTAGTACCCATTAGCAAGAGCCGAGCTTTTCTGTTTTAATTTAATTTAATTTAATTTCCACCAACAAATTCCACCCCGTGGTGAGAATTGACAGTATCATGTTGAGAACCATTAAAGCATATTTGGATTGTTTTTACTCCATGTATATATAAAAAAAAATAAAATTCCCCCACCCTTCTTAGTTTTCTTTAGACGAGCCACTTCATAATAAGAGCGAGCCAGACACAATGGAGGCATCGTTAGACTGTGGGATACCACCATAGGGAGCACGGTTGGAGATAGAGCAGAACATGCTTTGGCATCACACTGCCAGCATGGTCTGGTCCCAGCTCCGCTCTAAACCTCCCCATGATAAACCAGAACGGAGCCTGGCAGCACTGATGGTGTCCCTCCAGTTACCACCGGGACAGAGCTGGTATCCTTCTTCTGCAATAGGACCCCATATATCACTGGTCCTTCCTTTTCTCCTTGAACGTTTTCTGTTCTCTAAGGACATCTTCATGCTTGAAACATCTCCGTGCTTATGTAGCCTTGGGCTCTACTGGGAATTCCTATTGGGAATTCCCCCGCTGGGAATTCTGCCACCAGATTTCAAAGGAAAGAGAATAATAATACTCTTCATTAATATAGGCTTTTCTGTCATGACTTTTAGGCCCCTATCCAGGCGAGCAGGCGAGCACATGTTTAACATTAAACACATGAGTAGTCTCTATTCACATGCTGCAAGCTAGGAATGCTCATTAGCGCTGAATCACGGCCCCAGCTGAGCTGCTAACACACTTCAGCCAGAGAGTCGGGCTGCACAAAAGGTGCCACCGAAACCTTTCATCGTGGTTGCCCCATCGCCGGCTGAGCAGCTTCGTTTTCCACTCCGGCGCTGCCGCTCCAACGGGCAACGGATTGCCTGTTTGGCAGCAGAGCCACGACCTGCTGAGCTGCGACAATGTCATCCTTCAGAGCTGGTTAGCTGATGAGCCACAGCTCAAAACACACCACATTCAAGCGCAGCCCTGGGACTCTTTTCATCTTTAGCATCTTTCCAATAAATGGTGAAAGGGGAATGATTTGGGGCATCGGGGGAATAACATGATTACTGTGGTCTCCGAGAGGCTGCAGAATCCTGTAACGCTGCGTGGTGAGTGCCCGAGGAGGTACACGGGCTCTTCTGACCTTTAGGTCAAGCATTAAAAGATGGACAGATCAAGCTTTGAAAACCAGCATTGGACGTGGTGTCTGTGCTTTCCTAGGGCTGGAGTGATGTTTGGGACGTGGGGCAAGGAAATAAATCAGATTAATGACTTCTGCTTTCCCTGCACATAAGCTGAAAGGTGAGAGAAGGGAACAGGACGCCTACTTTCGCTGCCTAGCACTGAGCTGGTGGGTTCTCATAGTTCAGGGTCAATACAGCCCAGCAGATCCCTCCTGACCAAGGAAATGGGAAATTTTCTATCTCAGAGGGAATATCTCTACATATCCTGGGGAAATCCATAGGCAAAGCTACCTTAAACGTGGTGGCTTGCTCAGGTCTGTGTTCTGAAAAATCACAGTCCAGACTAAACAGTCTGTCACTCTTGGTTAAAGTATCCCAGATGAAAAGACACATTTTTTTAAAAATGCTTTTAATACTGTTTTCTCCAAGAAAAATCATTACCTCCTTCAACTTCTCAACAAGTATGAGCCTCACAGCTTTCCTGCCTCCTCTGGAATTGCTAGGTCATCGCAGACATCAAAATTAATGAAGAGATGAAAGATTCAGCAGAAAGGCAAAAATCTTACTGGAAATATATTTCTTAATATCAAAAACAATTCAAGAAGAATGAGTATATCTAGCAGAACAATAAACAAGTGCAAACTTCCTGATGCTTAAAAGAATACACACGAAGGAGGACACAAGACATCGGGGTTATTCTTTTCTTTAAAACATCAATTAATTTTAAAAAGTGAATGTTTCCATATGTTTCTGGGGCTTTACATAAGTGGGATTTCCACTGCCTAAATTTTTGCAATACCTTAAACTCGGCTAATTAGCCAAACGTAGTCAATGTAGAAAGGGGGCTCTCTTTGCTTCATCCCACCAGACAGATGGGTTATGCTAGAAGGTGCTTCCCCATGTGCCCATCCATGAGCACCCTCCTACTCAGCACTAAGGAAACAGCAGAATGGGTACAGCTAACTTGGAGTTGACTTTGAGCAGGGATGAGAGAGGAAGAAAGATGGCTAGGGGTTAAAATAAAATAAATACATATTCAAAATAAATGCCACGTGCAATTCAGCTGAAATTTCCTGTAGGAAAGAAAGATGTCTAGCTTCTCTGTGATATAGGTTGTCACTCCTCCACGGCAGTGGCTTTTCAGCTGATGCAAACATAGAAGTGCTGGTAACCTGTAGCTCTATATTCCACATCAGTCCTGATAAAGCAATATCACTGTATGATTCTTTCTATTGGAAAAAAATGTTTGTCAGAAGCTCTCTTTTAAACAGTCTTCAAACAGATACTTCCCTAGTCCTACCTGTGCAGCAAGATAGACTTTTTGAATTGCCAAGAGGTCAACAGAAAATAAGAATAACTAATATATGGGATCCTCTAGTACTCCCATACCTCTGCTAATAGAAGAAAAATCAATATTAGTTCCAATATGAATGGAGTGTTGGATTGACTGAACAGGGAGCTTTGAAATAAATATCTAAGAAATGTTTGGATGAAATGGACATCTTTACAGACATTTGGTCTGCATTTCTGAAATGTAGATGATTAAATCCACATTGTTGGCTTCTTCCCCCTCTGCACTATGTCTTTCTTTACATCTTGCAAAAAATTTATGAACAAAGTTATTGTAAATCTGCAATGTCTGTCTTGTCACTTAGATTCTTTTCAGAAATGCTGCCTTGCCAATGTAGATATACAATCCTGTATGATTAATATTTATTACTTATAATTCTAAATACAATGGAAGGTCACCAAAAATACCCTGCCTAAAGGAGTCTGGAGCCCTTTAAAATCTCACTGGTGATGGATCCTGAGTCTTGAGAACTGAGCTCAAAATCTTAGCAAAACACTTTTCTACGTATGATTTCCAGTATTTCCTGCTTCTGACTATGGCTAAAGCCAAAAAGCACAAAGGTGAGCAAAAGTTACAGATCTGAAAACATGAGCTTGGATTTCAAACCCAAACAAAGGTCAGGGAATGCCTGAACCTGTCCATAATCTTGGATCAGCCCATAATAGAGTGAGTAAGATGCAAAGTTAGGAGGCAGAGCAAGATTTGAATTCACACAGAACAGGCACGATAACTGAAAACTATTTAATATTCCACATATTCTTTCTCATATCCATCAATACATTATATTTATAATTTTTGGGAGTGTTATCAAAGAAATGAAGATATTTAAGGATTTTTTTATTATTAATTAAAGGGAAGGTAGCTTGGGGATTTTCAGGTTTTAAAATGAAATCCTAAAAGCATTTTAAGAACATGAAAATCATCTTACAAAAAGCTTGGGTTTTTTTTGGTGTAGGCCCAACCATTTTTAAACATAATTTTTTTTTAAAACAGATGCAATTTGAAGCTGCTCAGATCAACTGTGTTTTGGCCCTCTTCTAGCAAAACCAAAGTAAAACAAAGTAGAACATTTCAGAACCATGGGATTCGGCAAATTGGTGAAGATTCACAAAGACAGAAGAAATCAGGACAGACCCTGAACTGCTTTTCACTTACCCTGCCTGAGATCTGCTGAATGTTTGGACAATCTTCTTTGAGGAACTAAATACAATAAGCACAGAGCAAGAATCTGCCTCTGCCTCTTTATTCAAAGATTCACTGCAGCTGTGATTAAGCAAAGCCACTAATTGAAGCACAAACCTGAAAAAAGGCAACTGAGAAAATGTGGATTCTGTTGATCGGCATGCTCCTAGGCAAATCCTACTGAAAGTAAAAAAAAATCCCAGGGACCATTCATCAAATAGAAGAGTTTTCACTAGAAACAAATTTGCAGAACATTTCTAATAATACTTTTCTAAACAGACAGAGCCATCTTGACCAGTGTGCTGAGTGAAAACAAAGCCAGAAAGACAGACAGGAGTGAGTCAATTAAAATAAATAAATAAATAAATGCCTTAATTTACCAAAAAAAAAAAAAATCACAAATAATTCCAATCCCATGAAGAAATGTTTTTAACAAGCCACATGTGCTTGCACAGACACTTCTAATCTCATTAGGTTTTTCTGGCTGCTATTAGTGTTCTCTGAGCCAGCTGACTTCTCAGCAATATTTTAAAGAGTGTGAGCCTTTGCCCTGCAGTCTAGCCATTGTTAAAATAGCCCATTCTAGGGGAAGACTTGGGATTTCATGGATTTTCTTCCAAGGTTTTGGAAAGTTCAGGACAAATGGACCATTGCATGCAAAACAATAGTCAACCACAAACTATCTTCACAGTCAACGAGTGACATTCTGCTCCCAGCTGGGTTAGTGTGAAAAGCGGAATAATCCCACCAAAGCAACAAGATGGCTTCAGATTGTCATCGGCATCACACGGCAGAAGCTGGCTCTCGATGCGGTCTCCTGTCCTCCATCTCTCTGGCTGCAAACGAACCCGCTGCGAGGTTCCCCTCCGTCACAGCTCACCAGCTTGGGGTTCCCCTCAAATCAGTGCAGCTCTAGCAGCTCTGATCAGAAGTGGAGCCACATCGCGTTACAGCTCAGCTTTATTTTATCTTTGAAAACAAGGATAAATTCCTCCCCAAACTGAAAATTGAGAGCCATGTGCACTGTTGTACATATTAGGGCACATGATTTTCATGCAAAAGAGCTGTCATTCTGAATTTGCTAAAGTAACGTGCAAATAATCACTAGTATAAAGCAGATTGTGGCAGGCAGACGCTACAGATAGAATAAAATAATCGGTTTTAGAAAACAATCTTAACTCAGAACCGTGTAACCTGGAAGGGTAAACCCTGGATGAGTGGGACTAAGGCATCATGCATGGATTTCTGCTAGAATACTCGCTGAATTTCTGGTTGGAAATGTGCCTCTCTGATTTAGCCTGCCCTCTTTCAGGGTCTCAGAGCAAACTTCTGCTGGGGTGAGATGATGAGCGCTTGAAAGTGACCCACCTGGAGCCCAATGCGAAGAAAGCGTTTCCCCTGCCTGGAATTCATGTGCAGCAATAGCTTCCCCCTGCCTATCCAAGTTTCCCAAGATAGCAAACATAAAGGAACTGGCAACCATACAGTCAAGACAACAATGTCCTACGTGGTTGGGTTTGCTGTGCCAGTTCCATCTCTAGTCGCTGGAATCAATACGCTGCCCCCGTTATTGCTACGTCTGTGTGCCTCTACCAACCCGCAGATCCACTGGGCATTTTGGCACTAGCCCCGCTCTTCCGAGGGCTGCCTGCTCATTTGCTCATTCACTCTCTTGCACTTTAAACATTCGGATCCAACAGCATCATGCAAATTTTATGCAAAGTAGTATCTGCAAGTCTGACATATTCACTCAGGCTTCCCCCTCTTGCGCCAAGTTAAAAATAAATACCTTATAGACTCTTGGGCCTTCTAAGACAGAATAAGCATTCAGAGGGTTTTTTAAATATAACTGCTAAGACCATTTCTCCTTTAGGGTCAAACTCCTTTTTTCCCCCTCTCTCTCTCTCATATTTTGCTCTGCCTCAAGGATCTCAGCAGTAGTGGGGGGAAAAGCATCCTTGAAATAATCTTGAATAAGAGAAGAATCAGTTCTGTGTGTTCCTAACTCTCTTACTTGAAATTTCAGCTAAGTTCCTATTTTTAAAACTCCAAAGAATACGGGTGGTGCTATACCCCCAGCATGAAACAAGAAATTAGTTAAGTGGACTCATTTCCAATACTGATTGCGAATAACACTAGTTGAGCCAGATCTTATGTTCAGGTTTCAAAGGGTCTTCACCCCCTGCACTAGAGCTGCCTTCTCTTTTCTCCAGGAAGAAGCAGATTTGTCCCTGACCAATACACGTGAACAGCTGAAGTCCTAGGGATGCCAACCAGATAGTGTAATGATAAAGTATGTCTTAAGGCAACAAGGAGAAGAGTCTGTATAAAGGGGATACTGAGCCACTGTTGAAGTTAGTTAGGACTTGCTGAGCCTCTTGGCCACGTCTGCGTAGGCTTGCTCGATTTCTTTGTCTGCTGCACAGGTGTTGGTGAATTCATCCCTGGCGTAGGCGTTCTTCAGGTACCGCCACAGCCCCGTCATCTCTGTCGGAAACTCGAAGTTGCGGTATTTCTTTGTAACAATCTAAACCAAAGATAAAAGAAGAAAAAAAAGCATCTTGCTAGTGATATATCTCCAGATTTCTTTTTAGAGAGCTTCCTACTCTTTCTTGTCATATAAATAGTAGCAAAGGACAGAAGTGTTTGGACATTCAGGGATTTATGATAGAAAAGCCTGAAAAGTGACTGTTGGTTGTCCCCTATCTTGCAAGGGTGCTACTTGGCCTAAGGACACTCTAAATAAATGGCCTGGCTACTGTCACCAAATTATGACTTTTCTGGTACCTGAAGTTCATTAATTTTACCATGTTGGGTTTTGGTGGTTTTTATTAGTCTTAAGTACATCGCTTAAAGGTGAGATGCCACATAAGAGCGAGCTGATTAGCTGAATCATAAAAAGCAAGATAAATTTCAGAGAAAGGGATTTTAACAACTATATATAACGTATTTTCATATTAATGATTTAATATATTTTAATATATGTTTAACATATTTATATTTAACATTATATTATATTTTATGTATACTGTATTTCTGTTTCTAGTATGTTTTCCCTGGCCAATGGTGTCAGAGGATGTAACCACCTACAGCTGTCGGAAAGCTGTATCCGCTTTCATGCAAAGGCAGAATTCAGGGTGGTATGGGCACCATGATTGAGAAACCAAGATGATTTAGCAGACATTAGAAACAGGAGTATTAGAATCAACGGGGGGAGAAAATGGTTATTTCAAGACTTGTTAGACTAGGAAATTGTCTATCAAGGGAAATTTTCAAATTCTAAAAACACTTAGGCCCTTATTGAGGAAAATAGCTAAGTGCATACTTAATTTTAAGCACCTGTATATTTCCATTGAAGTCAATGGGACTAATCTGTGCTTAAAGTTAGTTGTTTGGTTAAGTAGCTTGCTGGATTGGGATATTTCAGTTTTCCTGTAAGAATATATCGTATAGAATAATCCTGTGGTGACAGAATGAACTAGCTGATAGGAAGGGATGGATTAGCTGATTTAATGAGTGCTTCCAATCTCTAATTTTTCTGACAGTATAAAACTGTTCCTGGGCATAAATTACATACATATGTGCCACAGAGCTCCCCTTTATTTTTAAAGCACATGGTAGAGCTGTTTTCCATCTCAGATTTCTTAGGACAGTCGTGTTCTCAGAAATGACTGTGATTTGTTTTTATTGCCAGGATCCACTTGGTATATGCAAGTCCAAATCCTGTCCTAAACTGCATTTAATTAAGCATTCTTGCCTTCAGTGATGCTTCACACACACATGGGGAAGATAAAACCTGCTGGGCAACTTAAGTCAAGATTTTCACAATTTCCAACACACATCTTCCATCAAATCAAAAAGTCTTAATAATTTACCCTTTTCTTCCATCTGCAAAATGCTTTTCAGGCAATATCCTATGGCTATGATTGTCTGAGAAAGATTTTCATTCTCTTTTGACATCTTTCATTCCATCCCAAGGAGACAGGAACCAGTAAGGGGCCACACATTCATTTTGCATTGTCTGACTCCAACATCACCAATGAAGACCAGCCAAAAAAAGAGCTAGACCTGTGAGGATATTATCACATTTCTTACCTGGTGACATATGCCCTTTTTTTTTTGACTTTTTTTTTTCTATTTTTTGCATGTGTGCAGTCAGCTTCCAGGCTCAGCTTATGTTTTGGCTCACGGAGCCAAATTAGATGCATGACTTGGCCTTAATTCCTAGCTTTCTTGCTTGCCAAGGTCTGCCAGGTACTTGCTTTATTCTAAAGAAACATGTAATCTGATAAATTATATAAATGCAACATTTAGAAGTCAAGATGATGTACACCATTTGCACTATACCAGCGACCATTGTACATCTTAAATCCTGGACCTTGGCAGTGACTTTGATTTGTTAACTTCTCTGTGTGAAATACCAGCTGGAACAAATATTCTCCAAAAAGACAGACTGCAGCTCTTAAGTTACAAATGAGTGGGAACTGACTAAAGTTTTGACATCTCTCTTAAGAATAATGGAAACTAATTAAAATGAAGTATGCTGCCACTTGCAGCAGGGTAAAAATAAAGAGATGGGATACCTAGATCTTAATATTGTCTTTGCCGCTAATTAGAGAAGGGACAATTTACCCATGTACTAAATACAAAGTTGCTTAAGTTAACCTATAGGAAATACTGACGAGAAAAAGTGTGTTTCAAACTCTGCTCTTCTAGGACTTAAGATATCTCTGATGAAATACATGTTGGCTTTAGCTCATGGCTGTCAGAGCAGGGCACTTCATTGTCAGATTTGAGCAACCTGGTCTAGTGGGAGGTGTCCCTGCCCATGGCAGGGGGGTTGGAACTAGATGATCTTTAAGGTCCCCTCCAACCCAAACTATCCCATGATTCTGTGAATCTTTGACCATTGCATGACATCTTTTACCTTGACAACATGGAGTTTGGGCAGAAGGTTGCAGTCAGCAAGAGTCAGGTCATCTCCATCCAGAAACTTGCGTTTAGACACTTTCTCCTCTTCAGTGCTGTCTGCATCAATCTCCTCTGGCAGAGGGGTCCTCAGGTAGTCATCCAGCTTCCTCAGAGCCTTCACCAAGCCTCTTTCAAGGGCTTTGCAAAAAGCAATGAATACATGATTAGGGCAGAGTAAGAATTACTTAGAAACACTCATTGTCAATGGCTATGGTAGCATCTAGAAAAAAATAGACAAGAATCATTTCTTTGTTGTTAATTTGTGCTTCAATGTCTACCCAATCTGATGACAAAGCAGCCCAGTAATGCCTGTCTGAGGGTAAAGCTCATCCTGCCATGGGAGAAGGGGACACAGGAAGCTGTTGTGCCATGTTTTCTCATGACTAGCAAAACCCCAACAAAGCAGTGAAAGAGATCATGGAAGGAAAGAACAGCTTCGATATGATACACGAATCAAACACATTCACCCTATGATATTTTTCTGGTCTGTTGAGGCCATCACACAGTAAATTGGAGCCCTGTACACTGCTACTAAGCAGCCAGGTAGGACTGTAATGAAGAGGAATTTTCTAGCATCACTTCAGCTCTAAAAAGTGGTAGGTTTACTACTTCTAAACCCCTTCCAGAGTAATTAAAGGCAATAGCAATAATTCCAGAGATGCTAACCAGAGCTCTACAGCGCTGGTAGATGCACTGAAACTGAAATGAAGTAATATAACAATAATTAAATACAAGACTACACAAAAGAGATATTTAGCCACTCTTAAGATGCCACTCCTTTCAGGTTCAGCTTGGGTGCAAATTCTCTTTTTGATATGTTTTAAATCGGGTACCACATTGGAGAAGAGCCCTTGGACCTCTCACTTCAATTACTAAACACCATGTCCCACACTGACACTGGCTCCAACAAATTCCAGGCTTAAAATGCCACGTAGACATAATATACAGCAGAGTGTATTTTTTTTTGCTTAAAAATATCAACCTAAGCACAGAATTTGTGTTTTTTTGCTTTACCAGCAGGATAATAGGAAAACTTGATTGTAATAATGCACTTAGAGAAAGCTGAATGACTGTACGCAGGTTTGCATGTTATTTAAACTGCAAACACTCTTGGGCAAGAAGGATGTGTTGCATCTCCACTCGAAGGGTGACAAGCACGATGGGGTCCTGGCCCCTGACAAGCGCCCCAAAGTGCTAAAGCAATATAAATAAGAAACAGCAAGAATTTACAATGTGAAAAAATAACAACATGACTCATGGGCTTAGGGCCAGAATTTCAGCTGGTGAAAATTACCTGCAGTGATTTATACCTGCTGCAGATCTGGCCTGGAGTCAGCATTTAAGGCCTGATCCTGTAAAATCTTATATCTCTGAGTAACTTACTGCCATTTAACTTAGGGGAGACTACTCAGTGAGTCAAGTTACCCAGGCGGTGTAGAACTACAAGGCCTATGGAGATAAATATATTTATGGAGCACACCGCGGGCTTCAGAAGGCAGCAGCGATCGCCCCGCGTAGAGCAGCTTGCTGGCACAGGTAGCTCCGCTGGCTCTGCTGTCGGCCGCCCCTGTGTTTTTGGCACCGAGAAAAAGGCGGTGCGTATGGGGCCATTGAGAGAGCAGGAGCTGAACACCACAGAACATGATTTCTCTGCTGCCCTAACATCCATTAAACCTTCTGCCAGTGGTGGAAGTCAAATTAAGCTGCCTGATGTCTTGCTCCCACTGAAGCCTCTTGGCCAAGCACCAGGGAACCATACCAGCTCTTTTGTGGCTGACTCCTAGACACAGTGGCAAATCCTGGCTTAATTGATTGACTGGAGAAATGACTGCGATCCAACTGAAAACACCCCAACAAACATAGCAGGGAGGGAAAGAATTTTATTTCTGAAAGCAGAGCATCTAAAGCGACTGAAGTGCTGCCATCCATAAAACAAAAGTGTTGCCATCCCTTATTTAATCAATTCAAATTGAATTTTGACACTGACATTCTGCTGTCAGATGCTGGCAGTGGTGTCTGTAATCGTCTCCAGCTGTGCTCCGCCGCACAACTTCTGCTGAAGGGTAATAACTGTAGAGCATGTAATATACCCCCATGTGGCAACACTCAAAAGATTTAGCAATCTCTTTTTGGTTTGACCCATAACACCTGTTGAATAGATAGTCCTCCTTCTCTTGGTCAGCCTCAGACTATGTCCTCTTACAATGAATTCATTTAGAGACAATGGAGTCAAATTACTGTGATTTAATTCAATTTTGCACATTCAGATTTTAGAGAACTGGCTTAACACTGAGCATTTTCCAGTATCCCCTTCACCCAGTAGGATCGTCGGTTCTCTGAGTCATCTGTGCGATATTTCCAGTATCGGTACTACATCAGATGCTTCGTGCTAGCCTGTGGGGTCGGTTATTTGTGTGTGAAGACAGGAGCATCAGGTGGGATGTGTTTATGTAACTTTTCTGGAACTTATTAGAGTTGGGGTTTTTTTTTCACTCTTACTGATATATCAAAGTGCGTCATGGCTGCCTCAAAAACAATGCCTGGAGTAAAGCCTATTTGTGACAGTGGGAAAAACATCTATCTGAATTCATACTTGGCACTTGCATATGGCAGCTTTGGGCCAGAAATCAGCGTATGTTCAGGGTTCCACGCATCTGTGACCCAATTCACAGGCTCTGCTGGAACCCACAGGATCCTGACGTCTCAAAGTGAAATCACCACATGCTCAGGACCATCTCGTATCCTGATAGTGAAGAACTGGACCACTACTTGTGACTCCAATGACCCCATTTAATCAAAACTCTCCTGATCCTAGTAAATCTCTGAGAAAAGCTATGAAAATAGAAGAGTAATGAACATGGGAGAACTGCCTTCAGAGTAGTGACATAATTTTGAAAAGTTAAGAGAATTAAGATCCTAAAATTGCCATTTCCAATGGAGTGTAGGTATATAGGATTGGATTTTTAAAGCCCGTTGATGGTTTTCAAGGCATTTTTTGAAAATATTTTTTGAAATATGCAAATATCCATGTTGCAAATCCTACTTTCTAGGTGTCCTGACACATTCAGATTTGTCTATATGAAGTCTTATGTTTCTTGAGAAGGTCCTCAGGGAAATCCCTACTCGAAGTAGGAGGATGCATAAAAGAATCTCAAAAATATTGAAACAAGAGGCTTCTAGCCCCCACATCTAAGAGAGAGCCAAATGTCTAATGTTGGCATGGGTGGGAGAACCCAATTTATATTTGAATTCACCAGTGACCCCCCAGAAGAGAGAGGTATCAAAAACAGGTCAGATTGTAATTTCTTACAAAAAATTTTGAAAGAAGTGCTGTGATTTTACCAGTGGTATAGGGAGAGCATTCTCTTGGAAAGTGAAAGACTGAGTTTCAAATGCCTTTTCAATGTGATGTCAGCCCAGATCTGCCAGATGAGACCCCACCTGTGGAGTATCAGGTAATTTGTACAGCCCTCCTATAGAGCTGTTTCACTTTCTATAAATGACTCAACATTCACTGGATCACCACTGAAGGCTAACACCACAGGTAAAAGTCAGAAAAGCTCTCTCATTTCCTCTCTTATCTGGTTGATATTTGAACATTATGTGCGAGGTGAAAAAACATGAACAGAGACCAAGAAATAACCTCCTCAGAATACCCTACAGCTCTGAAGGTTTTGGGAGTCTTGCTAAGGAGAGAGCTGTCTGGGTTCATATTACTGAGCAAGCCCAGCAAAAGAAAGAATTAATGCTAAACCTCCATTACTATGGCTATTCTGTGAAAATTTGGATGACAATATATAGTCTCCACTGAGAATATACGGGACAGTGGGCACTCACCAGGGACGGGGTCTTGTGAATACCAGTCACAGCACTAGACTGAACGAAGACATTTAAAAAGATGTGACTAACTAAAAAGTGACTAATTCCCCATTTGTGAACGTACTACCCACAATGAATTTCAGAAGTGGCTAAGCAGCTAATTCCCTTGGCAACTTATCCTCTTGGAAACATCATTAAATAACTAAGCACGTTTGCTGATAGCAGCTGAGGCTCCACTGCAAGTCAATGAGTGGGATTAATCCTCCCTAAAGTAAATGACTAGGTTTGAATTAAACACCCTGAGTTTCCTCTGTGGTCAGTGGAGTCCTCTCTTTTACAAGTAGTTTAGATGACCCCTAAATCAGCTGTGTGGAGAATTTTTTCCCAAAGTGTCTAATCTCAGCCTTGCATTGTCTTGGTAATGTCAGGGTGGAGGATTCAATATTACAACACCAAGTAGAACTATGCCTGAGAATGTGGCTCTGTGCTGCTTTTGAAATTTCTACCTCTGATTGCTTCCCCACCCTGCAGACTTTCAGCATGAATTTAGAGATCCCAAATGTGACCAACTCTCCGAGGGGAGCCCTGTCACCAGGTTACCCATCCTAACTCCTGGAAACCATCCTTCTGGACAGCACAAAGGCACCATATTCATATTGGCTCCACAGTGATGTATTTAATATAATTTCAAATTCCAAGTCCTACCTGTGTATATATACAAAATCCATGGTGAAACCATCTCTCTCACCCTTCACTACTCTTCTCTGGGCTACTTACGCAGCCAAAGAGAACTTATAGCAATCACAGTCCTGCTGTGTCATCCCACCAATAGTAAACAACGATATTAATAGAAAATCCTCGCGAGCTCTTTGTGATTTTCCTTCTCCCTTCAAAACTATGCTTTTATACAACTTTACTTAAGAATCCTGAGTTAGAAGCCAGAAAAATAGCACTTTCCAACCTCAAAGCAACCACAGAACACTTAATGAATGTATTACCATCTGTCAAATGTACAGGGTGAGGTTCAATTTAGCTGATGATACCTAATTCACAATGACGCTCTGTTTTCAGCAAAAGGTTACTTGATGTTGAAGACTGAGATTAACAAATCCTGACATGCACAGAAATACAAATAATGTAACAAAAGTTAATAATTGGCAAAATTGTGCTCTCGGTTACACTGACATAAAAGAGGAGTAACTCCACATTGTCAACAAGCTATTCCATATTCAGTCCAGTTCAACCAAGAACAGACTTTGGCTCTGTTACTCAACTCTCCAAGCAAGAACTTCCTTAAACTATTGGCCTGTGCGACGATTTCCAGGGGACAAAGAGAAATCCTTGTGTCTTGAAGCACTTAATACCACAACTGACAAAACATTGGAAAATGGAATGCATGGAGCAATCCTGCAAGTCAAGGGGAGGGCCAGATGACAAAGAGTCATTACGAGGTACTCGAGGTGAAACTTTGGCCATACCGAAGCCCATGGAAGTTTTGCTGTTGACTTCAGTGGGATTAGGATTTCTCCAGCAGCTTTTAAAGCCAAAAGGGACTATTATAATCAGTGAATCCGAGCTCCTAAATAATACCGGCCATAAAACTTCCAGCCTCATCGGTCATTTCCATCTCTATTTTCTGTGGGTCAAATAAGGCTGAAGCAAAATGGAAAGTAACTAGAAAGTAGTAAAAGAAAAATGGTTCGGAAAAAGCAAAACTGATTCAGGCTGCCCACACCCACAGCATTTGCAGAGGTCAGATGAGGACTCTTCTTCCCCTTCCTTGAACTCCAAATATTTCCTTCCTTGTTTAATGCCGGGACGAGGAGAAATAGCAAAGCAGACAACGCACATAAACGCCAATCTCTGTGGCCTGAAGGAGCCACTGGAAGGCCAATCATTCCATCCTAAAATAGTAGCCTAGGAAAAGCTGAATTACCACCAGAGGAGCCTCTCTCTCGTTTGAAAATAGGCAGACTGGCTACTCAAATTTAAAATAGCTAAAATTAGGTGAGATGACTCCTATTTTATGTGTCTGAGTGGAACCATTTGCAGGATGAGGATTTTACTTGATAGCTGTTATGGGAAGAGATGCAAAGCATAGAGGGCACAATAAGAGCAATAAGAACAATTGATTCTTTGGCCAAATTGAACATAAAAACTATTTGATTTACATTAAAAGAGAGCAAAATTAGTTCAATTTTTTAAACAAACTTAAAACAAAATAACATAAGATTTCCAAACAAACATGAAAACAAAAAGAAACCTGTGTTTTGGGATGGTTGGTTAAGTCATGCCTAGACATTCAATCATTTTCACATCACCTCTAAAATACTGGTAATCTTCAAAATTAGAATGTCATTTCCAAATTAAAAAGAAAATAACCTTTTGTTTCAAAAAGTTTAAGACAAAATACTTTTACCTTTCAAAACAAGTCATTATTCACCAAATTCAACCCACGTTTGCCAATAATTCAGGTTACTCACACAACCCATGGCATTTTTTTGTCAAATAAACATTTTGTCACAAAATATTTTCTCCAAGACAAAGTGAAATATATGTGGCCCTTTTCATAAGTGAACACCACTGAAAGCACAGTGACAGCAAGGCTTCAACATCATCGAAGCCCAGCAACATAATGGCTTTTGTAGCCATCATCTGAAACCACCTGAGACTGACCTCAGCAGAACTGCAAGTTCCTTAATTGTCAAGCCCAGGCAAGTTCAACAAACAACAATCCACGTACAAAAATGAACAATGATTCCTGCTGCTACCCTGGATCACTGATTGATGCTTTTCCTTTTTACTGCTTTCTTCCACTGCCCTCCAGTAAGATTTATCCTGTAACACACGCAAATGAACTTGGTGAAATACGCAATGAGGAAAAAGGGGGAACAGTACATAAATATTCACCGTCTCACACAAACAATCTGAGATTTATTTCTCCTTTAAAAAAACAAACCACCTTTCCTGATCACTTCCAGATTCACAGTTTGATATTATATGAGACCCAATACTGTTTTCTGGTAGAAGAGGGAAACCAGCTAAGAAACTCAATTTAAGGTAAGAAAATAATATCATTCTACTAGTTTGACAGTCTGATTAAAGACCAAGGATACATATTTGCACTCTCTTTTTTCTCCATCCTGCTCATTTTTTTTTCAGGCAGGCTCAACAGAGTATTGTAACTTTAATCTGTATGGATTAATCCTTTTCACATGGAGGAGCTGCGACTGCAACACACGCGTCACTGTATTATATACTGAACAGTTTATCTTCCTCCCTCTGATTTCAATATAACCCTTGAGATTTGAGGGCTGCCTTGATTTCTTCTGTTTAGCCATTTAAGAGTCAGGTGTCTCGTCTAAGTTGGTTATGAAGGTTTCCTCTCTGCTCAGAGGTACCAAGCGTCTCCAGAGGGCAATTCCTTCCAGCTGCCTGGGACACCTGATTTAAACTGGTGTGATTCATTCCATACATGGCCTTCTCACCGCGTGGATTACAGATGAAGCCTAAAGGACTAGCTCAGACTAGACACCTCACTTTCAGGGAGGTGAAGTTAGGTGAGATGAATCCTACCCTTTGAATATAATTTCACAGTCCACCTAAGTGATGGTAATACCTCCCAGTTTTTAAAAGTTATTTAAATATTAGGGCTTACTCCCCAAAGGGCAAGTACATTGCCAGTTTGAGCATTGCAACATCCTCTCCAGGCATGTTTCTGCCTTGTAAAATCCCCAGCTCTGAGCAGCGTCTATATTGAGAGGCAAATGAGTGGGCAGTCACTAAGAGAGCCATTGGAAATGCAGAGAGGAAGGATGGAGGTTGTATGCTCCCATGCATCCAAGGCATTTAGATGCCTAACTCTGGGCCAAAGGGAGTTTCTGGGCTGAGTCACCTCTCCTATTAAAGATGTTTCACTCGAGATAAATAATTCAATATTCACTGGAACAGAGACTTGAGTATGTTCCCACAATAAAGGTAAATGCCCATACAATCATGCTGAAAAGTTGTGATCTGCCTGTTTCTACTCACTTAATGAATCAACAAACACCTAGTTGTGTACACAGAAAATATATAGTATACAGTGTCTCTTATTTCTTAACTCTACTTTCCTGGTTAGGGGGTTTCCCTAGGAGACAGGGGTTCACATTCATCCTCCAGAACAGTCAGAGCTGGGACTTGAAAAGGGATTTTTATTCCTGGTCAGTGTTCAGGTGAGCATACACCAGAAGAGGTATAAGTCACACAGACACAGATGCACACATGCAAGAAACTACACAACTTTGGTCATAATCTATGCCTAAATCAGGCATAAATAGGTACATATTTTCCATACATGTTGGCAAATATGTTCTGTGTATGTTCGGTGAGAGAAACAGAGGTGCTAAACCCCAGGAGCACTTCAGCCAGGACTCAGAGGGACATGGAGCTGAAATACAGCCCTTGGATACCCAAAGCAACCTTTGGAACCCAGACACATAAAAAAATCTATTGAATTCCTTATGGATAAGATTCACCTTGTCTAACTTCAGCCATCTAAGTATTAGGTCCAACCCAGTTGTCAAAGTCTCCGTTATAGATAACAATAAAAGACAAGCACCCCTAAAGTAAGTTCTCCCAGCTTTAGATCCATATTTGAAGGTAAATCAAACTGCCCTTTAGAAATGGATTTATGTCCCTCTCCATGGATCACAAAAGAAGACAGGACTATTGAATGACTAATGTATAACTTTTAGACAGACTTAGGTGAGATGATCCCTCCCATATCACCCCTCATCCCTTCCCTTCCTTCCCCACCCCATCTACAAACCCTTGATGTGGATGGGTTGATTACAGCTCCATCCCAAAACTTTGGGACATTTTGACAGATCTGTCTCAAAAACTCCACAGAAAGTATGTCTCGGTCTCAGAAAGACTGAGACCTTGATTACCCTGTTACCCTTTCCTAAACCAGAGCATGATGATCCAAGGGTTAAAGAGTTTACCTGGATTTAGGAGACCTGGGTCTCTTCTCCTCAAACTTTACTGCGTGACCTTATATAAATTATTTAAGTTCTCTGCCTTCTAACTTCCCTTCTAACTTATTACGAAATAAGGATAATAGCACGCTTCAGCCACAAACTTTACATTGGTGAAAGCAGTAATGCACCAGCCATGGGAGTATGTTTCAGGTTGAGGGGGATAAACTGTAAATATAGCCCCCCCAAAAAAGAGGTGTCATCCTATTTTTGTGATGCCATCTATCCTACTCCCAAATTAAACCCAGTGAAACAGGTGAATCAATAAAGTCTTTAAGAAGAAAATGAAACATTTTTCAAGCATCTAGGAATTTTGTTTTGACTTCCTTCTAGTTTTAGACTAAAAACTCAGGTTTCTTGCTTCCCTTTTCTTATTTGGTTTTAGAGTGGAGGCAAGAAATACATGTAATATTTGTAATGTTATCGTGAAGAATGCAGCTGGAGAACCTTCAAAGGCTGTTTTTTAAGAAGAAAGCCCAGGTGTTAGAAAGGCACCGAAAAAAGGGTTCATTTCCAAGTCTCTTAGAAGTCCAAGCGAGAGTGCAGGAAACAAGTGAATGTAAAACTACTGGCCTACAAGTGCCCCAGGAAGAACAGTACCTAACTTGCATTTCACAAATCATCGGAACTCTGTAGCGGCACGTAAGCGACAAGCATCGTTTCTAGAGCACGTCCCTGAGGGCCTAATCCTGACCTCGGCGATGCTATTCTTGTGCAGGTGTCCCTAAACCAACTGCAGATAAGCGGCAGCTGATTTGCATCAGAAACCTGAAAAAAACCCACCATCAAGTCCTGCAGATTATAAACCTACATACTTATAGGATGAGATTATCGCTCCGCTATCTTGATTTTTAAGATGCTGTGTGTTTACTCAGATTGTAAAATTTTCTTTTGCTGTCAAAGAGCAAACAAGATGATTCTGGGACTAACAAAGAAAAACTAACTACATGTTTCTGCATTAAAATAAGCGTGAAGTTAGCGCTGGTAGAGTGCAACTGGTCTTCAGTGACAGTGCTGTGGGGACCCCTTGTGTTCTAATGGTTAAGCAAAGATCATTCCTCTACAGACTGTTGGCGCTTGCGTCTTTAATACCAATTTCCTCCAGTCCCAGGCATGTAGTGGAATAAAGTCTGCTTTTGTTTACACCAGGATAATCCCAATTGCACTCCCATCGATTTCAACTAAGTAATTTCACTGCGGCAGTGGTGGAGTGAAGACACAGGAGAGGGAAATGCAGCAATACTTAGCTAGCAGCACCTGAGGATGAAGTTTTAAAGCTTATTGAGTTCTCAAATCCCTCAGTTCACTTAGGAAATCTCAGTCTCAAATAGTTTTATTTTAATGTTTCCAAGTATTTTCTGCCCTTTGTGTTCAAAAATTGTTACTCACATACAAAAAAAACCATGAGACGATGAGATTTACAAATGACTCACATCTTAATTCTTTTCCATTGTTTCTCTGCTTTTGACATTTTTTGTTTCAAGCTCCATAAAATGACTTAGGGATCATTGTGATTATGCCTTAACTTAACCTCTCTGAAAGGAGCAGAAGCAAAAAATATTATAATTATGACTGGATATATGAAAATTTTTCAAGTACTAGTAGGGAGGTCATATCCTCTCTGTTGCAACAGCCCTGTTGCAACAACTATTAAGAACATTTTTTCCCAGTTCTTGTGTCCCCAGTTAAAAAGGGCTTTGAAAATTCAAGCAAGAGGTTGAAGAAGAACAATAATATGGTGCTAAAGGACTGGAAACAAGCCTCAAAACATCAGGTTTGAAGGGTTTGTTTGTTCTGCTTATCAGAGAGAAGGCTGAGTGCACAGATGCTCACTCAAGGACACAATATCTGGGAAGCATGAGGGAGCTCTTCAGCCTTTCAGATGTGAAAAGGTCTAATGGCTGGAAGTTGGACAAATTCACTTTCCGCATTGCCAAAGCAATGAACTGTTTAAGGAACAAACAAGGAGAGAGGGGAAGTGGACTTACTTCTTGGGGTGGTTATACTGAGACTAAGAAAACCCAGACTTTAATCCAGTTCTGGAAGAAATAGGAGAAACTGGGCTGGAGGGGTACAGAGTCTCATGGGCAAGTCATGGGCCTTTCAAATTCCTAATATCATCTTTTAGGTCTTGGAAGAAGGACCAAGGTAGGTTGACTGTACCACCCTCAATGTCACAGAGAATTTGCTACTCAACATTAAGACAATGACTGTAATAAAATCTCGTGCTTCAAGACTTAAGATGTTTGCAAAGATCACAGTATCTTTTCTCCCAATATGCAATTAATCAGCTGTGTTATATGGCTTATCCATGTCCATCCGGTCATTCTCTGCTACAGGTGGGAACAGTTCGACCAATGCTTTGGAGTGGTGCAGAAAGTCTTGCTGAATAGATGCTTTCCTCACATGTTCACAGTCATCCTAATTCCAGGTTAAGGTCCAGGAAATTATTTTTTTGGCAGCTTTGACTGGCCGAATGACCAGGATTCCCCTTCCTCTGCAGTGCACAATATGAACCACCTATTGCCAGCAGCTGGGCATCTCTCATCCAGTAAATTCCCCCCTCAGAGGGGCATTATGCATCAAAACCCCTTCAGTTTCTCTTATTCTCTGCTCTGATACAAAAAGCCTTATACTCTAAAGGATGAAATGCTAACATGGTTGCCCAATGAGCAAAATTGACTTGTAGGTGATTTGCAGATCATAGTAAATAACACAATGTTCCTTCTAGGCTCAAACTTCATGAAATTCTGAATTTTTTTCTGCAATCAGAAGAATTGGGATATTTAGAAAAGAATTATGTCTTCAATTCCCATTTAGTCACCTTATTCCCAGCACTGTTTTCAAGCTAAAGGTCAACTATTTGGGATCTGATCTAATAAAGAAAATTAGCAACACTGATTTTCATTTATGTCTCATTCTTCTCTTCCCTGCTATTTTATGAAGAACATTTGCATGCATAAAACAGAAAAATCTGTTTTGGGAAAAACAGATTCCAGGCCAATCTTCCTCCCTTTGAAGTCATCAACAGTTCTGCAAACTGAGTTCCAGGAGCCAGTCACTGGGCTCTCCATCATGTGATAGCTTGGTCTACAATTGCTAAATATAAGCTCGTGAACAATCGGGACAGTAAGACCAGTTGGGTGCTTAAATCTGGACATTTGCTCATATAAGATTTGGACACCTCACTGAGTAAAGCCATGATTTCATCTAAGTCTTTGCTGTGGGGAACATACTTAAGATGCATCAAGTATATCACAACGAGGGGAGTTACCCACCAGTGTGAAACCATACAGCAATGAAGTTAAAACTCAATTCTAAATAATAATGTAATTCAGGCCTCCCATTCCAGCAGCGAGGCGCTTAATTCCTCCCAGGACTGCTGCCGCCAGATTGCTCTAATCCACTTCCAGCTGTGCTACTGCTCCTGTGTGCGAGCATGGGAGCTCGGCTGGGAAACAGAACAAAGCATCCCAGTAAAGCCAGCAGCACTTGGAGGAATATTCAAACACACAGGGGAAATAATTCCCTCTTAAAGAAGAGCATCTGCCAACTACTGTTCCCGTTGCAAGGATTTTAGTCTAGGCCTGGCCTGTGCATATAGGCCCTGATTCAGCAAAGGCTTGAGAACATGCCTTAATTAATAATTAATATCATCAACCTCGTTGACTTCAGAATATATTGTCAACTGGTTTTTAGGGCTTTGCATATTCTCTGTTTTGAACATATATAAATATATATATCTATTCTTTCATTTTTTTCTCTCCCTCCCTATGATGCTATGGTTTCAAAGCTACCTCAGCACAGTTGTGTCAGAAAATTGTCTGCTAATGCATTAATAGTAAATATTTACTGTTCCCAGAATGGCTGCACCTAATTGTGCTAATCAGGCATTACAAGTCCCTGCCTTGGAGGCCTCACAGTCTGATCACATCTGGACTTAAACAGAGTTTTAGTTTTATTTTTGTTTTGCTTTAAAATAGTATTTTTCACATTTCCATCAGGAAATCTTCATACCTCAATTAGCAAGGTCTTAAAAAAACAAAAGCCCCTGAATGATAAGAAAGTTCAGAAACATTCTCTAGTATGGTACATATTTCTGAGATTAAGATGATGGTTTGTTATCATTTTAGAAAACTGAAAACCTCTTCCTTCCAATGGCCTAAAATTTCAATTCTCAGTTTTGGCAGGTCAAAAGATATTGGTCCTTAAAGCTGTCACTGGTACCAGACAGAATATTGATGGCTCTGGGCCTCCAGCCAGCATGATTTTGAGGAGAAGTTTCAAAAAGTTATTTCTCAAGCAAACTTATTTTGCAAACTGCTGTTTCTGAGCATTTTAGAATCAGTCTTTGATTACTGGGCAGAAAGCAGATAAAGCAATTTAGGACAGATGATAAATGTAACTTGCGGTATGACTTCACAAGTTAGCACACAGCTATCACCACTGTTTTAGCGGTCTTTATATGTGTGTTTTTATAGAGACAGAGTGGAGAACATTTTTATTAACATATCATGAGTGAGTTATATGGGTCATCCCAAATGAATGGCAATAAAAGCTTTATATCACACTCACCAACATGTATTTGGTACTTTATGTGCCACAAATGTTGCAGAAAAGCTATTTTACATATGTTTTAAAGACTGGGTATTTTTTATATTAGGGCTGGTTTTGTAAAGCTGCCAGGCACTTGAGCTACCAGGAGCCCAACAGTACTCAGCTTAGAGGGAGCCATAAAAACTTGTTTAAAATGTTCTGAAATAGCTTTTTTGTGCTTCAAACTGCCAAAGTTAAAGATCTGTCATCTTGATATGTTCCATCACACAGCAAGTCCTTTTCTCTAAAAACAATTTTAAAAGCTATTTCTAGTCCTTCCTGGCTGTGTGACAGAGAAAACTTAATGTTGTCACAGTGCAGGACAAATTGTGGTTCATGCCAGTCCTTGGACAGGTGTGGGGTTTTGTAGTGGAAAAGGGAAATTCTGCAACTAAAGAGGAAGAAGGAAAAATTTTAATGACAAGTTGATACGCAGGCATACGCGTGCACACACACACATATATATCTCTCTATATATTTATATGGCACCTTGAAAATCTGTGTAAAAAGCATAAAGCATTGATATTGGTCCTTAATTAGAGCCTGATCCAAGATCCCTGGCACAGGAAACTCCTCATTGATTCAAGGGCATTCAAACAGCATTCTTATCTTGCTCCGTTAAAATCAGAGCTGACCCCCAGCATCAAGAAGATCCTTCCCTGGGTACCTACATCAGCTCCGGTGCCACGAAGGGTCCGCAGCACAGAGCTGTTATTACTGTAAATATTCTACGTAGGTTTTTGGAGTGACCTGATTTTCTGCTTATTTAAGGAGGTACGCGATGGCTTCCAGAATGGATCAGAGCACGCCATCCAGCCCGTGCAGGTACCTACACTCTGGGTCTGACTTTCTTCTCAGCAGGAGTAACTCCACAGTGTAAAACTGATGTAGGCCAGTTTTTATTCCAGCCCTGTATGTGTGTGCATATCTTCTGTATACATACACACGCGGCAGATGAAGAGAGACATTTCCCACCTCACGCATTTAACCACAAAGTGTGATGTAGCTACTGAAAGAGGTGAACGGCATTTAATCACATGTAACCTAATGATTTAAATGCGCTTTTATTTTTGGCCTCTTGATGTAAATCCAAACCAGACAAGTGGAGTCCTCTGGTCAGACGGCTGGAAATTCCTCTGCATGAAATCATGTTGGTGGTCTCCCGGCTCAGCGCCTTCTGAAGAGCCATACAGTGAAATATCCTTCCGTACCACTAATGAATGCGCCCACCCACACTGGAGCTGGTGCCCCCTAAGAACTCAATTCAAGAACAACTTTTTAAACTCATAAATGAAATCAAAGGGCTCATTCTATGAGCCAAAGAACTTACAAGTTTAGGCGGGACGGTTAATGGGTGGTTACTACAGGTTGTCCCCTTGGTTTGCAGTACACAGTCTCACAAGAAAAAATAATAAGCAGGATACCAAGTATGTACACAGCATTCCAATTAATTAAATTTCATCCTCCTCCAATGAATACATAAATTGTTGCTACCCTGGTTACTTTCAGAGCTTGAGTGACTTGCTCAGCATCAACCAAAGCAACCAAAGTAAACTCACGAGAGCCTGGTTTACTTTCCTGTGCTCAGACAAGACCCCTTTCGAGATATTAAACAATCACTAAGCAACCCAAATTGGCCATGAAAACTTGAGCAAGAGCATCCAAGAAATCATTTTTAAGACTACTGCCACTGCCCTCTCCCAAGGACTCCTGTTCGTGTGTGAATGAGGGCTTGTCATTTCAGGGACAAGCGGTGGAGCCCGGTGGCAACAGCCAGAGGACTGAATAACCCAGTTGTGCTACTGAGGCAAGACACAGATCTGATCCCGCGACGAGGAGATGACTCCTTCAGAGAGGCCTGTTATAAAATTATCGAGTGACACGGGGGGTGGAAGGAATCAAGCCCGTTGTAATTGAACTGACTTGAAATAATAAATGCACACACTTTCTTTAAACACAGCTTGCCACATCCTGAGAATCTGGAATCAATTCCTTCCCTTTCAAGAAGCTTAAAAGTGGTGGGACTTTGATATGGCATGAGCATGTTTGCTTCTGGGCTTACAGCCCTCACCAGCCCGTTCCAAACCTTTCAACGTTTTTATATTATAAGACAGAAAAGTTAGGAAAACAAAGATGGAAAAAAAGAATCAGAAATTCAGGGAACTATTAAATCAGGGCAGCCCAGCTGCCAAATACCTTTGGTAAGTAAATGAATCATGATCAATAACATATTGCCATACAGACTTACAGAAAAAGGTTATCACCTGCTCCTGTGCCAGGCATAAAACATAACGGCGTGTGGCTAATGAAGTACTGCATGAATCCAGAAAAAAAAAGTACTATTTTTCTCTGCAATGTTAAAGCATTTTACTTCAAAGTAATGTTAACTCATCCAGAAAAAACATGTTTTTTAGCATGAAAACTTTGTCAAAATCGATAGGATACTATGAAACACTTCTCTTTTGAAAATGTTGCATTTGTAGGAGGAAACTACCTTGACAGAAGGGAACGTATTTTGTTAAGGGGACGTTTCAGCCCTGATTGTAAAGCTGCTTGCTTTATATATTCACATATTTGCCAGCAGAGGGTATCACAATCTTAGAAACAAACAGACATATGTACCATTGTGTCTATTCATTTACATGCAAGAATTCAGACACATGCTAAACCAAGAAATTACAGATCTTGTTTCCGTCAGTAATTTTTCCACTATCAGGAAAAAAAATAACCATTTAGCTACTTAAAGGCTACAGATTCTATCATCAGTGCCATCTCACCAACTCTCTCGGGATAGGAAATACTGCAGTGACACAACCAAGTGATGGCATCACTTGAAGTCTGAAATTGTTGCCTGACCCTGGCTGTAAACCATCCTGGGAGGAACACCAGCTAGGGCTATCTTTGCCGTGCATCAGGTTCTCATTATTTCTCACATTCAGTATCCTCATACTGCATAAATCTCATTAATTATCCCAACCACTTCATGCCACTTTTCTGCAAAGATGTAATAGCCACAGGCTGTAGTGAGAGCTCGTGTTACGTCGACCGCATGATCTTCGCTAAACCAGTACGCTATGAAGAATGATCATATATAATTACACCTAACCCACACTTTTCACAGCTAGAGATAGGCTGATGCTACAGATTCCCAGCCTGATATCCCACGCATTAATGAATCACCTCCCTGACTCCCAAGTTAAGGGAAGGGAACATAATTTAAACAACCTGATTTGGTGCTTTAGCTCACTTGGTATTCAGCACTCCCCTACTGCCAACTAAAATAAACTAAAATTATTTTTTATGTAACGGTCTGGGTTCTCCATTCTATTTTGGATTTATTAACATGCTTTTTTCTATTTGTGTACTTTGGTCATGTGCAACTGATGTCCCGGTCACTGGTGTGGCTTCCCAGCTTAATCCAAGCACTTGTGTCAGCTGGAGCTGGGAGCCGATATAGAGGATGACTTCGGGACATGTGTTATCTTTATCTGAGAGCTGGGTGTAGAGGAACTGTTTAAGTTAACCACAGGCAGCAATCTCCGTTCATTTGGGATCTCACCTGCTCAGATGGAGACAGGGAAAAGGACATTCTCCTAAGTAATTATATTTTATATTTAGAAAATGTCTTTTTTTTTTTATTACAGAATTATATATAACTACTTTTCCTGTTATATAGGAAAGATAATGCACCAGAACCTGCTGCAAAATGACATGTATCAGATCAGGGCTAGAACCCCAGATCCCTTTTTGACTGGTGCTGAAATTTTAAAAAAATACCAATCAAAAAGAAATAGGTTCCTAAGGAAACATGTATACAGTGATGCCGCCCTTTCCTTTTTGCACAGTCTTTCCACTGCTCAAGAGAACTAACACCACTACCTTTTACTTAACTCATCTGCCATTCAAATCAGCCTTCAGAATAACTTCTGTAGGTTCAGATGAATTGGATGAGAAAGTGGGTAAAATGTCCCTGGGATAAGGGAAAAGCTATTCTTGCTTAGCCCTTGAAAACTGAAAGTCAATTACTCTGCTGAAATTGAGGTCTCCTTCCCGTGTGGCATAAGTCTGCACTGAGAGTCCCAAGGACTCCGAGGTCCTCAGGTACTTTCCTCTGTTGATAGAAAGAACATGTAGGTACTACTTATACTCTGCTCATCTCTGCTTTATTCTCCTTGCGCTGCAGCACTCCAGCTGTAAAAAATTAAGCTAAAAGCTTTTCTTTACTTCAAAGAGGAAAGTTGAGTATCAGCATGTTCAGAAATTGCTACGTGTCTGGATATCACAGAGATCCAGAGTGTCTGGATATCACAGGAGCACAAAGCAGCTAACAAAACGGAGTGAGGAGAGGGAACAAGGATTGTTGCTGTCCTGCAACTCACCATCTATTTTCTCTATAACCTTGGTGTGCTTAATTGCCATTGGGAAACATTTTCCATTTATTTTCAAGAGTCCCTAAACTGAGAGTTTGTTAGGCAGAACTAGGGAAAGCCCCCATTAATCACACTGCGGCTGGCAAAAATGTGGAGACCCGACCATGAGCACTTTGCGGGGTGAGATCCCTTATCTCACAGTAGCAGATGTCCGCCCTTGAATCCCAGCTCTGGGTATGGCCAGAAGCAGACACCTCTAGGACAGTCATTTATTACCGCCTGGAGCTGCCAGCCCTTATGAGTCCAGGGATTTGCATATCACAGAGTCACTGAGAAGCGACGTGTTGGGATTATGCATGTGGACAAATACCCGGGGCTGTTTTAGAATGCAAGGGGCAGCACAGCTGAATTTACGGTTTACAGTTGTGGAGCAGACCATAAAAATTCCTTGTACATGGCCAAGATATTTTCACTGTAACATCTATTTAGTCTAACTCTTAATTTATGTCCCTTTTACAACTTCCTACAGAGGTTAGCTGAGCATCCCATTAGCATTAGACAAAAAAATAACTTTTTAGTATCCCTGAGAAGTGAAGCACTATATTTCCTTCTGTTAACAATGCAGAAATATTAAGGAGCAGATTTTTATCTGACATAAATCATCATTTACCCATTTTCATCTCATGGGTCAGCCCCAGGCAATGAAATATAATTGCACAGATGAAAACTGTGGCAGAGCTGGAACCTGAAAAAATCTAGTCTTCTCTGAATGGTATGGTATGAGCACATGGTGTTTAACATGCATTAGGTCTCTCTCTGTGAAACTAGTAATATAAGGTAAGATGTACATCAGTGAGAGACTGCAAATATTCTATTAGATCATCTCAAGGGATATGGCAGTGTAAATCCATTAGCTTTCATAGAGCAACATGAAAGCTCCATCTGAAGCTTGGAGCTGAAATCTTGCCTCTCTGAGGGGAAAGGAATGTGGAGAAGAAAAGCAATTTCATTAAAAAGACAGTGTAGGGTGCGTGTAAATATGCATGGCATCTAGCTTCTGGGGGGGGTCATTGCTTTTGACACACAAACGTGTGAAGGAAAGTCTGAAGCTTACAGAGTGCAATAACATTTCTTAAATCCACTTCTTTCATTTAATTGCTTTATGTTTAGTGTCTTAATGTAACTCAGTTTATATGAGCAAATCGGCTATAACAGTGTAACATAATCATGGGATAAGTGGGCCAAGAGTCCGATGGCCACATCTCATAAATTATGAAGGGTCAGGGCATGAGTTGCTCTCACTCACTGATTCACTGCTAAATTCTTGGTACTAGCACAGTTTTGGGTCCAGTCAACACACACTCCTCTACGCAGAGTAGAAGAGGTAGCACAGACCACCAGCTACCTCCAGTAAGCAGCATGGAGTCCTGTTCTGGTGAGGAAGCTGGGCCGTACAGACAGAAGCCCTGTCATGGCAGTTGGTAAAGGGGCTACTAAACACTCTCCGGACTGTTTTATTTATTAGTATAGATGTAGTTAATTGAACCGTGGACGTGTGAATTGAGTCCACTGAACCAATCATTTCAAGTTGATCAGCAGCAGTATCTGATATCATATAAACAGAGTTTACAATAAAACGATGAGAGAATGGCAAAATTATTCCACTTCTAAGCACACAAACTCCCTGGCACATTTGGTAATGATCTTACTCACCAGCATTATCCTGCTGCTTGGTATTTTTGATGTATGCAGAAAATTTGGAAAAGATATCAATTCCAGCAGTGTTTGATTCCCGGTGCTTAGCAGCCAGCTTGGGGTACCTGGAAAGGGAGAAGGAGTGCGGAGAGTAACATCGTGTTACCAGCAACATAGTGATGATTACAAATACAATTTACAAGAAGAAAGAAAAAAGCCCTGTACGAGGAACTGCAATTAACGCTGTCATTTATCTCAAAACAACAGCTTGGCAAGTCCCTCTTAATAATACCTGTGTTTGTCAAGGCAGGCGTTTGCACAGTTACACAGGGATGGCCTCAGGACAAAGGTAATTGCACTGGTGCTTTATGTTACCACGATCCAAGATACAGTGGCCTTAAATCAGATGGAAGCATAAATTTGCAGAAAGGTGCAGGGGAGTTTGGCAGCCAGCTTATTCTATTATGAATGGCAGTCGTGTCTAATTCCCTACGCCGAAAATGTGCTCCGGGAAGTAATAGCAAGGCATGTTGGTATTACCCAGCTGAAGGAACATAAAGTTTTCAGTCTCTGAATTGTTTTTTATAGACATCTGGTGCACAGGGATATATCGATTTGAAAGACCAACACAAACTAACGACTCCTACTGACTTCAGCGGTCTTGGACCAGAGTATAGAAAATTTAAATATCTGATCTCTTGCCTCAGGACTGGCCTATAGCTGCTGATTCACTTGGAGGTAAAACACTCCATAAGGAACCATGCCAATTTTCATTGATTCATAGATTTTAATGTCCAAATCACAAGCCAACATTTTTTTTCCCCATTATCCTTGTATTGAGTCCAAAACATTTGACTAAGGCATATCTGGTGAATCTAAACCTTTCCTTGGTAGCTTGTTCCAATGGTTAATCATTCATATTGAAAAAAATCTGTGCCTTATTTCTAATGTGAATTAGTTTGGTTATAACTTCCAGTCGCGGGCCGTTGTCATTTCTTGACTAGAATAACGAGCACTTTTCTGCCTCCAGAGCCTCTCATGCCCTGTAATCAGTTCCCCTTCCAACCTTTCTAATATGCCATACGGCTCAGAAACCTCCAGTTTTTGACTGTAAAATGCTTTTCCTGGCACAGATATTTTGTGTGGCAATTCTGGGCACCTATTCCAAGTTATTTTTAGCTTTGTAAAATGTGGACACCAGACCCCTACAAAAATTTTTCTAGTATTGGTGTCCTGAATTCTGCATACAAGGGCATCCTGAAATGTGTACAGAGAAAACATTCTGCAGTTATTAGTCATACAAGTAACCTTCACACATGGAAGTCATCTCACTGAAGCCAGCAAGTTTCATAAATAAATACTACTCCTGTAAGTAAAGATTGTAGGAGGGAGCGCTTTTTAGGAACTCCTCTTAGGACATCTTTCATTCCTAGGAAATGGAATATTGACTGAAAAAATCCCAAGTTCTTACTTTGGAGGTGCAAGAGTCTCTTCCAAAAATTCCTCAATCTTGTTAACATCTGTCTTGACTTCTCCATTAAAAGTCAGGAAAGGTGGGTGGGTCCCAGGAGCCAGATTGTGTAGGTCAGCTGGCTTTCTGCAGAGAGAGAAAAAGTCATGAAGTCACTAATCTTTACGGTTAGGTAGTTGCACAGATATTTATAGTTCCTACAAAATCAGTTGTTTACTCTTCTTTTTTTTTTCTGTAGTTTGTGGTTAAAAGACTTTGAAACTACCCCAGGCACCCTGTTTAATATAAAAACATTCCACAAGTGAAAACAGAAAAAAAAACCCAAACCCTAACCTGATTCCTAACAATTTTGTTGTGCACCACAGACTCCCGAGTCCAGACACAAATCTGATTGAACTTTGGTGGGGCCTTTCTATAGGGAAAACACTGGATCATAGAACTATTTTCAATTAAACTGAATGATTTTTACCTTTTCAGGTCAACAGTGGTGACATTGAACACAACTCCTTTGAGCCACAGAATCATGAAGAGACGCTGGGAGAATGGGCAGTTCCCAATGCTTTCTCCATCTATACCGGCCTGAGGAATGGAAAAAGAGGAGAAATAGATTTCAGACTTGTTAGTCACTTGCCTCCCTCAAGACGGAAAATTGGATTTTGAAAGAAAAATATCCAGTTTAAAAACAGTGCCTGTTATTAACAGCAGTGCCTGTTATTTAATATAGTTTACCGTCATCACAAGAGTGGCGTTACCCCAGCATTCAGCCTTCGGCAGGAGCTTAAGAAAGCAACCTTGGGCTTCTCCTGAGGGCAGCTCTGGGTAAAGGAGGTGTTTCCCTTGCCGATGGCAAGCAAAATCCAGGAGACTGTATATTCTTTCAATCACTCTTGTCCCTACAGGACTGCCGGCCTCACAGACACACTAGAAAACTCAGGACAGGTTTTCAGCTCTATTTAATTCTGTGGACTGCAGCTTCTATCAGCTCAAGGTCTACTTCACTGTTTTACTATCCAAAATGTGGACCTTCAGATCTAGACTTAAAACCCAAGCACTCCAGACGTTCACTCATTCTTGTTCACATCCAGTAAAGCAACAGCCTCAGACACAAACAACCAGATCCAGACACAAATCTCCATCCGAATCCTTCCAAGGTTCAAGGCAGATTTCAGCCACCACATTCAGTCTGTTCCTATCTCTGGTACCTAATGAGTTGCCTACAAACCACTACAAAACAGTAAAAAACTGCTAGTGTTAGCATTGAGGAAACAGTCTATTTTTTCCTCTAAAAATTTATGGTCCTTAGCCATGCAAATTCTGACTTTGAGCCATGGAGGGATACAAATAACACGAGCTGAACCGAGCCAAAGCTGCGTCCAAGGACAACATCCTTCTACAATAATTACGCTTGTGGCCAAAGCTTTCAGGACGATAATGGTTTTGATAGATTTCCATTTTAATTTGTGGTACCATTGTGTTTAAAGGATTCTTATAATCCTGGTGAAGCAACCAACCTTCCGTTGTTGACCCACATGGGTTGCATAACTGTATTTTATGCACACAGTGTGTGTCTGAAAACGGCTGATGAAAGAGCTAAGCAAATACATGCCCTTTTCCTTTGGAGAAAATATTATATTACTCTGCTCTCATGAATTTTATCTTATTAATATTCAAGCTGTGAGGTAGCATTTCCCTGTCTTAAAGAAGGAATCACTTCTAATTATTGTAGTTCTATGAAACAGTCGTAGCACAAGTGAAAACATTTTGAGATGTGTCCAGTTGCTACACATTCAGGCCTTGCATGTGAAACGTTTAGCCGAAAGATTTTTCTGGTAGGTGTCACGAATCTTTCTCATGTCTTAAATGCAGCTTTTGATGATTTTGGGTTTAAAAACAAATTCCAGATTTCCCATCCACCAAACTCTGGAGCGAGTGTGGATTGCAGGCTTGGAGACAACCCGCCATAAAGTTTAGGGCTATGTAAAGAGTTTTTCTCTGGGTTCAGATTCGGTTTCAAACACTCAGACTTTAGAGGTATTTGGATACAGGGGAACAGTTTGGCTGCTCTTTTACCTGGCGTTACGGGTCTGCAATATGCCTGGCACATGGCATATGCAAGAACCAGCAAACAATGTGGGTGAAAGAGTGGTATGGAATGAGAATGAGCGAGAGAAGATGCATTTTCCCATCTGCCTGAGGTGTGAATAGCCTAGTTTTGCAAAAAATTTTGTTAAATTGCTCTCTGTGTTCTGCAAATTTCATGGCAAAACAATGACAATGTTACCATGGGAATACCAGGCACCACCATGTTGCATGCAACAATTACTGCAAAGTCACATTTATTGATTTGGCTTTGGCTTGTTAAAACATTGCCAAGAGCTTTTTAACTTCTTACCCTTCCTGAAAAGAGGCAAATGCTATAGGAGAAAACAGCCATATGACACCAAGTTTCCCCTTGGCTGTCTCACCATCTCAATCATAATCATATCCATAATGGAGTTGGCTAACTGAGTCTACAAACAGTACATTACAAATCCAAAATTTGAAGGAAAACAGATCAATGACTGAATTAGAGGGCAAAAGTGTGCAGACAGAAGGGCTGACTCTCATCTTACCTTCTCCGGATTTACGGTGGCTTATAGCTCCATTGAGTCTGATTCACTCTTCACCTCACTCCCTTCAAAGTGAGTGTAAAACCCTGATTTGCCAAGTCCTGCAAACACCCTGCTAGCAAAGGTGTCTCATGTCACAATGACATGCAAAGCTCCAGCCCTCCTGCAGGTCTCCATCTCCTGCCTGTCCTCATCACCCACTTTTTGTGCTGCAAGTAACAATTTCACCTTTTTCAGGAAAGAGCCTCGGGGAGACCATTTCCCTGCTCTCTCCGATTATATATTCTTATACAAAGGTTAAGGGTTACCTAGATCTGCATATTTTTACACGTTCTCCATCCTACAAGGCAATAGTGAAAAAACCTCTTGAAACCAGAGAGGATTATTGGGGGAACGAAGCCGATGAATGGCAACGAATACACAGAAGTGATGGGTCGTGTGAGGTTAAGGGATGGAGAAGTCATTTGAGACAGGAGAAAGATGCAGAGTCTGGAAGAAACAAGATTCACTTAGACATTAAAAATAAAATTAATTGTGGAGGTTAAACGAGGCCTCCGACAGCCCCAAAAGGTCAAAATATCTTCCCAACACTTCCAAAAGAGTGGGAAACATTAATTGCTAGAGACACATTGGGAATAGACAGAGGAAATTCCAGAAACTAAAGATAAACTAAAGAACGGTATGATCTCTGTTCAAAGCTCCTGGATCTGGAAGCCAGGCTGATGATTTGGGTGGAGTCTGACTCATGGGTTTTGATCTCATGTGACTGGCATAACTGAAAACGCTACCACAAATCACAAGGCAAACTGGTGACAGAGGAGGGAACAGAATCAAAATCTCCCCAGCAACACAATTTATCCATTAAATTCAGCTCTTTTTCTGCAGAAATTATAGGCAAGGCTTTGTCGGTTTTGTGAATCCTTTCTCATTGCTTCTAACAGCAGTCAGTAATTCAATGTTCAGCACTCAGAAAGAGCAAAACCCTAGTAGGTAATAACTTCAAAGGCTTATCAGAGTGTCTCGAGATCCCTTGTGAAGTCTATTAACTACCAGAAGGAGATGAGGAAGAACAGAAAACTTCCCAGGCTTAGTCACTCTTAGCTTCAAAGAAAAACAGCTTGCTTAAAGCACCCCAGTAGTGCCTAAACACAAGCCTATTATCTATCTGTCCAAGGTTAAGGGCTCAGAAATGCAGGAATTAAATAATACCTTCATCGAGATCAAGAACTCAAACAGTGGATGACAAGAAAAGAACAAATAATTGACAAGCTGGAGAAACACCATTTATCCCTGCTGTTATTCACAAATGAGCACAAAAGCTTTCTCACGTAGCTTCCCTGAAGCACAGCAGAAGTGATCAACCACTTATAAAAAGGAGCAAGTTGATGATATATGCACTCTCCCTGCCAGTAACACTGGATATTTCTGATTTAATGATTGCAACTAGGGATAGACCTGTGGCTTTGTGGGCACTAGGATGAAGGAAACAGGGTTTTTAAAGTGCACTATAAGTCCCAAAGCTGTGAAAGGGTTTCAGAGCCACCTTCTCCCTGTAGATGAGCCGTCCTTCCTGTTTCCTATGGAGAAGGACCTCACCTGAAAAGGCATATTCCCAGAGAGACTGTGGAAGAGTAAAACAGTCGAGGATTTGCTGGGTGAGACTCTGACCAATGCTCATCCCACTGAAAATGCCTAAGGGAAGGTCTCCTGTGAGGGCAGGGGGGGATGCACATCCAGAAGATGAATCTGGCCACCTTTCACTTTGATTGAATCTGATGAGTATCTAAATTTAGGTGGGATGAATGGGGACCCCAGCTATAGAAAAGCTTGGAATCTGTGGAGGCCTAATTGCTAGAGAATTATTTTGCTCTATCCTGGAAACATAATTTTCTGCTTCTGTTGATTCACACAAACTTAGTCTTATTAGTTTAGCTACTAAAAAAAAAGATGCTTTTCTACTTAACCTCCAGCAGTTTATGTACTTCACACCAATTGATGCAAGGTCCTGACCTGGGACTTGGCATAATCACATCAGGAAAAGCCCACAGTTATACCAGCTGCTTTCCTCCATCTGAGCAATGGCAAGAATGAATGATGTTCTTGGAGAATGAAGAATAAGGAGAATGAAGATGTTCTCCTTTATTATTTTTAAGGCACTCCTCCTTAAATACTTCAGCTATTTTTAATGAATTAATTAAACCTTAAAGATATTTGTGTGCACAAGTGGGGGATGTACTGCCACATTACCAAGGAACAAAATTAAGAGGGTTTCAGGGGGTGGGGAGAAGAAAAAGTCTCAGTGATTTTATGAGCTTGTGCCAAGTATTTTTGTAAAGTAGCAGTAATATCAAGAGCCTCCAACCACTGCACAGCACAGCTAAACAACACGAACAGGGAGCTCTTCTCAAGTTCGAGCTACTACTTTGCTATAAATGAAATAACTGGAATAAACTTCCTCACTTGTCCCAAAAATCCTCCAACCTGTACATGCACAGTGACTGCAATGCACGCAGACAACTGTATACTATTTTAACTAACCTTACAGGGGGAAGAAAAAGCAAGTTTCAGTTCCAGTTATTCCCAAAATACAGCAGCTTTAAAGAAGTATACGGTCATTAATAACAACTAAGCATCCAGCTTAAAAATGGCAGCACTGGAAGGAGTTGCCTATCGGAAAGCACTGTGTTTTTTCCAGGAAAATAATATAATTGGTTTTCTCCTTCTCTTTTAGTTTTTCATTGCATTGAGCACAATGGTCCAGTGCTCTCCTAGTCTCTGGAGTAAAGCAGGGAGACATTTTTGATGACACTAAAACACATTTCTTTTTCAAAAGGACTTTAACAAGTTAGCAAAAGCAGGCAGGGTAATTCACCTCAATGTTTCCCAGTAAGGATTAAGGAGGGATTTGATTTCATCATCCCTACAATCAAAATCTAGACTCACATTACACATGGTTACACCCTCTCTGTTTTAAAATTGGGAAAGCGCCTGCCTTTTGACACTTACTCTCCTTACGCTCAGGACCCAAAGGGGAAGTGAAAATCCTATTCAAAACGCAAAGCAGGCCAGGAAATATCCTATTTATTGTGCCATTAAAAAAAAAAAATCTGTCTTAGTAATTATACCACACACACAATAGCACAAATCTCCATTGTAGGGAAAAATCATTGGCTGCAACATGAGATCAGACATGCCAAGGTATTGCTTTAGTAAGGATCATTTTTTTCCAGTTTCTTTCACAACTTCTTGTCCAAATGTAAAAGCCAGTAAGCTATTTGGAGTGCCACCAACGGAGAGGCAAGTTATGAAGTGTATATTCATAGAGCAGCGCTGGTAGGTCTCAAGTAAGAAGTAAATCTTGTAGCGCAAGCCCCTGTGTATCACAGGACACTCTTGTTGACTGTGGCTCTGGTTCAGGAAAGCATTTAAGCATGTGCTGAAATACATCCCAATTCAGAGGAAGTATATGCTTGACTTTAAGCATGTTCTTAAGTCCCGACAATTTCAATGGGACTTAAGCACATACTTAAGTACTTTCCTGAATGGGGGCCTATAACAACAGTAATAAATTTGCTGTGCAGCATTTTAACTTCATTGGACTTCTTCCGAGATTTCATTTTGCTAGGAGGAACTCTTAGCAGTAGCCTTCCAAGGGAGGGCAAAGTAGAGCAGGAATATATTCCTAAGCACACACACATGGAAATGAACCATGTGCATATATGTCAAATAAAAATAGAGCATTTGCTAGAAAGACTGTCAGGGTAGTAACGAAACAAAAAGGAAGTGGTGAAATTCTTTAGCCAGCTCCTCAAAAGCCAGCCAAGATGTTGTCCAAGTCTGGCGTACATACAGACATACATAATGGATGCACATAAGCTTAGCTTGGTCTGCGCTGCCGGCCAATTTGAAGGGAGCTGGCTTCTTACATTCACTTCAAACCAGCTGAGCAGCATCTCAGTAGAGTTGAGGAGCTCCAAGGAGCAGCCCTTGCACTTCTCGGATCTTTGCAGTATTGGGAGGGATATGTTTGTACTCTTGAGACTTTCAGGATTTTCAGGAGATGGACTTGCAGGTTGGAGACCCCGTAGGCATCAGCAGTTAAGCCATGACAAACATTTTCTTTAGGTTTGGTAAATCATCATTTTCCAATTTTTATATTCACGTGGATGGCAGCATGGACAGGAAGGGATCCGTCGTATAGGTCACCTTCTTCCTAGGGATCCTTTCGTGGTGGCTCAGTCCCAGTTACAGATCAGTTGACTCAAGCTGGTCCATGCCCCCGGTGCAGAGCAGATTTACCTGCCACATCAGCTGAGGTCTTGGTAGCAGAAATAGCTACGTGCACAGCAATCAGCCTGTACAAATAAGTCTCGGTTTTACTCAAGGGCTTGGTTAGAGCCACTGGCCACTGCATATGTTCTGCATGAAATATGTTTTGCTTTGAAATAAACTTTGAGATGCCTGAGAACACAAATCAGTCATGTACAGTCTGGATTTAGGAAACTACAGACTCATCACAGGTAGATAGACTCAGCATATGAAAATGATTCGTGTTATTCCATTGCCTCTTCTGCTTTCTTTAAAGAACCAAAGGCCCATGACTTAACGAATATCAACAGAGTAGAAAAGCACAGACTGCTCCAACACCCTGGACCAAGAAATGATTTTGTTCTCATTTATATCTGTAGATCTCTTAGTTATCATTGCATGCATTCAACTTCATGAGATATTGATAGTAAATCCTCTAAGCAATCCTGCTTCAGCAGGGGAGTTGGACTAGATGATCTATATGGTCCCTTCCAACTCTAAAAAAAAAATTCAGTGAAATTCAGTAAATAATCAAAGGAAGCAGGAACTATTACGAAACTTCCTACACCAAAATATATACAGCAATTCCTGAATTAAGTATGGGAACAAAATATTTTTTTTCTAGGAGGCCATGTTCCAGCATGCTTTGCTGTGAGGAATATCTGCAAACCAAATCTGACTTTCACATGGTGATGTGTAAGGGAAAAGCCCCAAGAAGAGTAAGCGTCATTAAGTGACATCAGCAGTATCACAGAGACAAAGCACACATAGCACGTCTTTCATTGATAAGGAATCTCTTAATGTCAGCAAAATACTGGCTGTAGGACGGGTGGTAAATGCAGGCTGACATTTCTAAAGTGGCTAGCAGTTTTAGATCCCATGAGACAATTTGAAGGCAGCTGACTTCTCACAAGTATCAACTCTCCACACTTGGAAAATCAGGCCAGGAGCCACCCAGATGAAATAGCTGTTTTTAAAAACCTTAGTAAGAATTTTCTAGATCTGCTTTGGGAGTATCCATGACTGTGAGCTTCTTGAGCAACTAGGCTAAAAATTAATATGAAATTGTTGAAAAAAAAAATCTCCATTGGAACAATATTCTTTTGAGGAGCACACTTGGCATTTGACAAATACCTGGTGGAGACACGCAATGGCTTTGGCCACACCACCTGGGAAATACGCCTGGAGTCCTGATCTTTGGCTGCCCCACCACAGTCCAGCTGGAGGATGGGCAGGGTGCTGGGACCATACAAAGCTGTAAGAACATGAGGTCCCAATGTGCAGCTCGACCAGGATTCACGGAGCTCCTGGCTGCCCAGCAGCCCACCCACCAGCCAAAATTTCCTTTCAAATTTATTGAGGTTATTTCAGTTTCCCTCCTTGCATAAAACCCACAGATTCTGTTCAACAATGCTGTGAATGTTTTAAAATGTGTTTTTTAGAGCAAAATCTTGAAATTCTTCAAAACACAAAATTGCCATTCTCATCACATCTCTCATTAGCAGATTATGCACAAAGTTTGTGTGTTTCTGGACATAGCAGACTGGAAATATATATGTTTCTTTCTTGGCTTGATGGAAAAATTAGCAATCATCATTTACACTTCTTCCTGAGCCTTTTCCAACCTCATAAAGCAATTGTGCTCCCATCACTCACCAGTATCATGGCACAGGATCCCGTGTACCCACATTAGCCACAGGATGTAACCACAGCAAACAGCTTTTAAAAGCTTTGCGTTTGGGGGACCTTCAATTATTTATTGCTAATGAGAGTCCACGGAAACAAGAAAAGAACTCCAGAAATGACAGATATGTAAGACTAACATATGGAAAGATACTGGAACAAATGATTAAACAGTAGGCTCACAAGCATCATGTGGAGATGTAAAGTTGATAAGAAAAGACAATAAGGACTTATCAGGAGCAAATGACATTAAATCAATTAATTTTTGTTCTCTGACAGGTTACCCAGCACAGTGGGTAGGAAGGAAGCAGCAGGTATCTAGAAGCTGACTTCTATAAGGTTTCCAACATAAGTTCCAGACCCTATATTCATAAACAAAGTAGGGAAACGGGAACTGTATGAAATCTCTGCAAAATGCTTGTATGAGTGGTTGAAAAAATACTTATGGAGTAGTAATAATCAAATTTTCTGTTAGTCTAGAAACACATAACAAACAGAGGTACCATAAAGGTCTACGACAAGATGAGTCATGTTTAATGTTTCCATTAGCAAAATGGAGGAAGGAATAGACAGAACCTTACAAAATTTCCTGACAGCAACAAGTACAGAGAGGTTATTGGTATTTCCCAGGAGAGGAGTAGACTCAAAGTGATGCTAAGAAGTTGGAAAGAAGTGTCTGAAATCACTTAAATGGAATTTAGGAAAGTAAACTTCAAGGTAGAAGATGTAAGAAGAACAAAATCTAATGTACAAATGCAGGATGGGGAACAGCTGGTGAGGCTGCGAGGATGAAGCGAAGGAGGTTTTACGTAAATCACAAACAATATGAATCATCAGCTTATGCAGCTACAAGCAACAGCAACAAGATAATGCGATGTTCTACCACTCCATAACAGTCCTCAAGTGTGTAGAAGACTGCTTTACAAAAAGGATGATGATCCATTGTTGTTCATGCCCACAGAGGACAGGATTAAGCATTTTGCTAAATCTGCAACAATAAAGCTTTAGGGGAAAAAAAAATCCTGTGTAATTATAGGGCTAATGAAACACAAAGCAGGCTTTCTAAGGAGGTTGTGTAATCTGCATTAGTGGAGGCTTTGAAGAAATCAAAAGAAAAAAAAAAGTGTTGGTAAAACTGGTCTCGATTTATTTCATCCTGCTGCAGAGCAGAGAGGCTGCATAGGATGGTTTAAAATCCTTTCTAACAGTATATATTAGTGACTCTGACAACAAAGCCGTTCTTGCTCTCAGTGCTCGACACTTGGTGGCACAGACTTTTGCTTTCCTCTGACCTGCACAGGATGGATTCCTGCCCCGGCGAAGTCAATGGGAATTTTGCCCTTGACTTTGACGGGACCAGAATTTCACTCATAGGTTTAATGGCCAGAAGGGACAATTAGAATAATCTTTCCTGACCTTTTGCATAATACAAACCATAGACTTCACTCAGCCTGTAGCCAACATCTTGTGGCTGAACTACAATATATGTTTTGAAAGGTTTTTCAGCCTAGACATATGCTAGAGTGGTAGTAAAATCCCCTCTAGTGGCATACGTTTGCATTACAGGGTGAAGTTCTGTGGAAGTTGACCACAAACATCCCATTTGAAGGATTTTGATAAAGGCAGCTAATTTGTTCCATCACATATGTAATTATTATTTTTTTCTTATCTATAAGTTGCATTGCTCTATGTGGAAACCTTAGTCACAGGATTTGGAGAGTCAGGCCACAGCAATACTCAGAAAATCATCACAATTTTAGTCAAAGTCAATAAATATGCTCAAGCATCAGCTACCGCTTGGTTATCTTGGCTACATCGGTGTATCTCATAGGAAGAGGTAAGGATGTTGAACAAGAAAGCCACAAGTCCCTTTTTGAGACAAACTTGTTCCGTAACATATTCATACTGGATGGGTATTCATGCTCTGCACACACAGAATGCAGCTCCTACATTTCAGAAGCCTACACCTGTAGGGTCATATTCTGGTTTTGGCCCTTTGGTGACACAGCTATTAATGGATTATCCTCTAATACACTTGATCTAATTCCATAACAGTCAATATTCACATGAAATATTCCCACAAATGACAAATATTCCACCGACTTCCATGAGAGCAGCAGCATATTTTGGATTCAATAGCTTCTTTCTAACAAGTGATTAAAACCACAAGTGGTTTTATGGGCTCTGGAGGCAGAATCTGGGAATTGATCTGGTTTAGCTATTCACAAAGCACCAATTACAATCGCTTCAAATATTGATGATTCTATATCCTGAGAGTCGATTAGGTATGTAAAAAATTCATTCCCCCAGGAAAGATGTAGAAAATAAAATGATAGATCACTGTCAAAAGGTGTCATGGGCAATGCAAATTATAGTCAAATTATTACTGTTTCTAGTAGAGATCAGGTACAAACAAAGGAGTCGTTTCTCCAAAGCAAGCTCTATGCAGAGCTCCAGTTCCCATCACAGTGCCAGAATCCTGCATGCAGTTTTTCTTGTAAGAACTAAATCTGTGCACATCTGGAATTTGAATGTCTGTTAAAAATCTCTGAGGCAGGGACGGTAATCTGGTCATACACTATATTCTGCAAATGTTGATGAATTGCAGCCAAATTTCCATGCCTCTAAGCAGCGTATCGGACTAACAAATAACAACAGCAGCCAGGTGCTGAAAGTTAACACTGAACCTGAAATCAGATCTGGGGCTGAATTATTTATTGAAATTCCATTACTTTATTTGTACTATTAGAAGAGAGAGTCACTTGCAGGCACTGCAAATAAAGGTCTGAATGGAGGGGGGGTGTCACTGATAAGGGCATTTACCCCTGCATCAGCTCACCCCAGTGCAGGCCATAATCTGCCCTCGATGGCCTCATTTTGTATCTTATTTAACATCATACAAATACTGTCCATCGGTGACTTTTATTAATTTAAGGTGAAAGTAACTCTCAGGAGGTTTCCTGCAGTGGGCAGGACTTGGTCTTTCTACCTCCTCTCACGTCTCCAAAGCTCACGGTGCTGCCGAGGGTATGCGAGAAGCCTCATCCCGAGATGCAATGAATGTTTATGGCTGTCCCTGAAAGCAGGTCGAGTTGCATTGCAAAGGAGCAGCACATCGCAGGCTCAGACTAGTCTTTGGATTGACTTTTGCATCTCAGTACAACTTCCCAATGCAACCCTCAATAACTTCCGTAAAATAATTACTTACTGATAGAATATTCCCAGCATTTGGACTGCTATGAGAATAGAAATGCAACATAAACAAATTTTCTGGTTCCCAGCTGCTCACAGAGAAATCATTACAGAGTTTTGGAGATATTTTTTCACGTTGAATATTTTCTTATCTGCCAAAACTGCTCTACTTGTTCATCTGATCATTTACCCAGACATATACTCCAATTCAGCCGTTAAAGGGGATGTTGCACTACAAGGTTCTCTTTGCTGATAGCCATCTACAAAGCAGGGGAATGCAACTCTCTCTGAATATTTAATTAAAGAAACAGAGAGAAAGTTCGGAGTTTGTAAATGTAAATACCTGCAACGAAAACATGAGTCTAAGCCATACACACAAACAGCAAGCAAACATTCCTTGTGACTCATCTAAAAGCAAAACAATTTCTGTTTTCAACATCAAACGTTGAAAAAAAAATAGTGATGCTTTCCCAAAACTACTGAGAAAGTTTGAATAAGTGTGTGTACTAGTAGAAACACAATTTACAAGTATTTTACGGTACAGACTCCTGAAACTAATGCATGATAAATGCTGTAAATAGAAAAAAATAGTTGGATGAGTGAGTGGAGTTTTGGATCACATTTCTTGTCTATTTGCCATCTCAGTGCAGGATGATTCTTAAATCTCTGTGTCTACACTGTTTGGGTCAGTTTGAAATGCTCCGGTGAGGCTGCTTCACAAACTTCCCATAGGAAACATTTTTGGACAATTTTCTCAAGAGGCATTTTGGCTTGATACACAGACCGAATTTCCTCTAATTTCATTTTATCCTGTTTTCCAGCATTAAAAAAAAAAAAAAAAAACTTAATTAATTTTAATTCAATGGTATTTATTAAAATAATTCTTACTTTTCTTCTCTTTATATAAAATATGCCCTAGCACCTCTCCACCTCTTGCTGTCCTCTTGCTTCTGGGATCCTTGACCATGCTCTCATTCTCATCACTCCAGTCCCTCTCTCACCCAGAGAGAGTTCCTCTCTCACCCAGACCCCTCATGCTCCACGTGGACCACTCTCCAAGAAGGCCAGCAGTGATCCCAGCTTGATTGTGCAGCAAAACCCTTCTCCAGCCGGTCCTTTCCTACCAGGCCTGTCTCAGAAGCAATCAGTAACCTCCTCCTCCTCCCCAAATCTCTTTTGCTCTCTTACCCCCACAAAAAATCACTTTCTTGATATTTTTTTTTGTTTTATGCCCCTCACCTTTCAGCCACATACTCTGTTCACTGGCTTCACCAACCAACTTGGTGACAGCAATGCCAAAATCTGCCCCCACCTCCCATTCCTTCCCCTCTATGTCCACTCTATGTCTCTGACACTGTCGCCCAGCTGCTTTATTCAAATTAAACAAATACCATTTGATATGGTGGAAATGGAGTGTGACACGGGGATGATGCCCTGTAACTCCCCTCACCCATTTATCATTAAATTCATAACCAGGTGCCACCTTCTCCTCCTCTGAAGACAGTCTCCAACCATACCCTCTAAGTCAGACCTTTATTATATTTTCCTCTTGTTGCCTCATTTTCACAATCTTTTCCTGATCTGCAACATCTTATAAATAATCTTACGAACAAGTTCTTTCTCACAGTTTTGTCCTCTCTCAAGCTCAACAAAAAAGACACAAAATCTCATCTGCACCTTCTTCCTATTGTCAGTTCTATAGGAAAATATCCACTAAAATTTGTCACCGCATTCAACCTGGACATTCAGGTTTGGGCTGACAGAGCTGGATATTTAAAGCAGTGCAAGTGGGACATCGTACTTCCTATGCTTTGCCTGTGCTTTGGGCCTAAACTTCATTCTAGATGAAGTCTAGAATGGACTGGACAGAGAGTTCATGCTATCAATCTACAGTCTTTCTAGTCTTCTATCCCACTTCTATATATTTTATATTTACAGTTTTATATTTTGTATTTTATATAAACTATTGCATAATTTATGTTTGGTTTATATTTATATTTATTATATTGTATTTTTCTATTCTATATGTTTGTTATATTATTTCTATTACATTTTACATTTACTGTCTGTTGTGCAATCTGTTAACAGGCATAGTTAATCTATTTCCCAGCATGCTTAATCAATTACAATTCACACCTTCTGGTGCTATACTCTTAGACAGGTAATTGGGCATAACCATCACATCTAGAGAACGGTTGAATCTCACCCAGCTTCATTTCTCTGGTGGCTTTTTGTTTTATCCTGTGCTCCTGCTCAGAGAAGGCAGCAGGTTCCCGTTTGCAGTCTGTCGGAGAGCCGTAAGCCTGAACAACTACCATCTGCAGAATGCCATTCAAACTCCATATGCCAAGCACCCACCAAGAAAAGCTTATTGGAACATCCAGGTTAATGAAGTAATTGAGAAATGAGCATTTTGCAAGAGAATTTCTGAACATTTTATATACGTTTGTGTACAGCTAGGCCAAATTCACTCAAGTGCCTGAATAAATGCTGAAGAATTAGCTATCTTTTTAATGTTTACTTATAATCCTCTCTGAAACAGATTGGTTTTATTATTGTCAAATGCCAAGTGTGGCAGGTGGTTCTTGAAAAATAACAAATACCAAGAAATCCTATAAATTCACACTTGCCATGAATAGCCAAACATCAGTCAATACAAAAGCCCTCTGACTGACAGCAGGGTACAATGTGGTTACTACTAACTGCATTCACTCTCAGAGGTCCTGGATATGGCTTTAAAGACAGTTTAAATAAATATTTAGATAAATAAATCTAAATAAATAAAATATTTAAATAAAATTTTAAATAAATTTTAAAAAAAAACCAAAATTAACAAAAACCCCAAAGCCCACAAAATCTTTGGTGCCTAGTGTGGAAGAGTCATCCATGGGCTAATGATGAAAAACCCCTCTGGCCCATGGGAGCTGCAGGAGGGCGCTGCCACATGCGCAGGCGGGGCTGGGAGCCGTGGCCAAGGTCGGGGAGGAGAGGCTTTTCCTTCCCCTGGAGAAGAAAATCACCATTTCACGGTTTGTTTCTTTGTCAGGGGAGTGGGACAGCGCTTCCTCTAAGCTCCCTTCCTGGTCACATCCTTCCCAGGCTCTCCAAGGTTGGACCTGAGTAGCTGTCTACAATCAGCAATTTTTAAAATTATTATTCTTGCAGAATCATCTCTTTTGAGATAAACATTGAACCACCAGACCATCAGAGGTCCTGCTCAGCCCGGTAAGAGGACGATGTTTTCCCTATAGATGCATATCACAAGGCTGCTGGTTTCAGAATAGCAGGATGGGGTAGGTACTTCCCAATCTGAAACAAGTCCTTCCGTATGCATGTTTGACTGCTTTTTTTATAGACTTGAACCTCATGCAAGAGCCAGATTTCGAACAGGACGTAGAACTTTACTGCAGGACTCAGATTTACTGACATTAAAAAGAAAACAAAACCAAAACTTTGAAGTTAGAGCATCTCAGTGTGAGAAAGGACAACTCAGTAAATCGAGGCAAAAGTACCATTCCTTGCCAAACTGCATGGGTGAGTCAACAGTCAGAGAAGAAAAAAAAATTAAAATCATACAAATGTTAGTGCAAGTCTGAAAAAAAATGCCTTAATAATGAAGGGGTTTGGAGCACTGGATCCTCTTGGCATGTCCTGAGCATCTAAAAGAACTGGGCACCAAAAAACAACTAAAACTGCCATTCTGAGAGGTGCTATAACCTGCAAGAATATTCCATGATTCAATCCCTCTTCATCCAGGAACAGCTTTTAAAAAAATACTATAAATAAAATAAACAAACGAAACAGGTCTGCAGTTGCACACTGAATCAGCAGCAACAGCTCATCACAAAACACAGGGCAGTGAAAGAACACCATTTCCTCCCATGATAACGCAGTCGTATCTGTTTGAAGCTGCCCATTCAGCAGCGAAAAGCAAAAGGAACGCAGTAACACAACGTGCCTGTTGACCCACACAAATTGAATCACAATCTAGAAAAACACCGGCAACAATAGCAATGGTTCATCGGGGCCAGTTTCTCTGATTTCCACTTGTTTCAGACAATATACAGGTATGGACGCGCAGCAGCACCCAAAGCAACAAGAGCAAAATGCGGCGGGTGGTGAGGTTCAGGATGTTTATTTGGGCGTTGAAATGTTATGGGGAGGACAAGTTTGTCAACTGATATAGAAAAGCATCTGCCCAACCTGAGAATTAACTCAGGATTTTGTGAGGAGTTAAACCACAGTGCTTGAGTAGCTTTTACATCCATTTGTAGAAGAAGAAGGAGGAATGCAGTTTTAGCTGGAGAAACTACCGTATCTCTTGTATCTCCCAGTTTAGCTCTTCCTTCATCTCAGCATCAAGGTCTGACGCAAACTGACCCATCATTCAGAGCCCTGGCTGAGACAGCATCTGCTTCAGCCTTTGGAGCCCCTTCCAACGTCTGGCCCTTGCATATCCAGACAAAGATAAGCAATTATGTATTTAACTACTACCTGAACTAATCCCATCCCATTATCACACCCAGGACACCAAGGAATATGATAAGACATGCAAGAAGCAAAACATAATTTCTATCAGACTGGCTTCGACCAAATTTGTGCTATTTTTCAGAGACACAGAAATCCAAGATTTCTTCTGTGCTTTGATGGACAGGTTCTGGTTTGCCAAGATACCCTCCATTGCAATGCCTTTATTGAATCTAACTATACTTGTTTCATTAAAGCATATCTGGTCTTGACCTGAACCAGAAGAAGAAAGGGCATGACCTCTTTGGTGGTTCATTCCAATGGTTAATCACCTTTACAGTTACTATTGAGTTTATTTTTCACTTGACTATATCTGACCTTAACTAACTGTTAATATTTCTTGTTATACTTGTTACCACTATATTAAAAAGCCCCCTACAGATACATTTAATATTGCAGTCAAATGACATGTGGTCTTTCACTCAGATGAGAAAGACTGCCTTAAGGATGGCGATCTTAAGTATATTTTAAGCCTTAAAATTATCCTTCTTTTTATCTTTTCCAATGTCATAACACTCATTAGCTCCGTGTGCATTTGAAAGAGCCAGCCAAAAGATAATCTAAACCTTGACTCCTCCCTACTAATAGCAATAGAAAAAAAAAAAAAAAAGGCAAAATTGTGACTAGTACAATTTGTGTATTTATTATTGCAATATTTACTGTGAGTTACTAAGCAGGTGTGGCACAGGAACACTGAATCAGCGCTGCTACGTGCTGTACAAAAACCAAAAGAAAACGCAAGAGCTACACCTGAAAGACGGAGCACAGGACTGGAGTGGTGTTCTTGCTGGACCTCCTGGCAAAAGGCCACCACTTCTCAGCTTCTACACCTGCAAAGTGCTGACCGCAACTGTGAAGTGCTTCAGAATTGCTCTAAAAAGGCCTCTGTTTTTCATCTCAGGGACTGGGCTTTGCGAAGAGAATCATGTTCATAAAAGGCTGCCAAAGCATGGAGCTGCCTGCATAGGCTCCTGTCAGAGCCGGGGTCTAAGTACACTTTATGGGTGTCAGCATCCAGGAACGTTAGAGATCTTTGTCCTGCTTTGAGCAACACAGGATTAATTTCTCTTTCAGTAATTTTACTTAGTAGTAATGTCTCTTCTAATGCTAGGGGAAACTGCATTTTTAGAAGACTCTAGAGTCTGAATTTATGAACATATTTACTTTATAGCCACCTATGGTGTGTGGGTTTCAAAGTCTCAGTGTTTTCAAGGTAGCCAGGTGCGGGGATGAGGAGGAGTGAGACCCTGGCACTTGACCCCAGGCTGGCCACCAGGATTATTTCATACCATGAACGTCACATTCAACATAAATTAGAAAGTTTGCTGAGAAGTTTTTTCTCTCTCTTCCTGGATGGCTGCGATCCTGAGAATTTCTTGCCCTGGTGTTGGACCCCTGAGCCCTTCCCTTCCTCCTGAAGCCATAGTGCACGCAGTGTCCAGTGTTTGCTGTCCCTTCCCAGGAGTCCACAGCTTCCTGTGACAGAATGGGCTGAGCATAGTCCTTGTATATTTTATATTGGTATCGGGATCAATATTGGTTCTCGAATATACTTAATGTTAATTATTTAGTCTTATTCTATTAAATCTGTTTGTATTTCAGTCCTCGGGTTTCTTTGTTTTTTCGATTCCCCTTCCTGGGTGGGGAGGGGCCATCGGGTGGTAGAATAATGGTCTAAAAAACAAACCATAACTTCTCTGTGCAGCCTGTTCCAGTGCCTCACCACCCTCAGAGCAAAAAATTTCTTCCTGATATCTAATCTAATCTCCCCTCTTACAGTTTGAAGCTGTTACCCTTCCTTCCATCACTACATGCCCTTGTAGAAAGCACTCTACAACCTTTCTGTAGCCCCCTTCAGGTACTGGAAGGGGCTGTAAGGTCTCCCCGGAGCCTTCTCTTCTCCAGGCTGAACAACCCCAACTCTCTCAGCCTGTCCTCATAGGAGAGGTGCTCCAGCCCTTGAAGCATCCAGAGTAATGTCCAGAGGAAACCAACAAATGCAAGAGAAGCAACAAAAAGCAAACAAAAATAGTCAAGAAATGTTTTTTTTACAGCCTGACTTACATAAGAAGGAAAAAAAATTACTATTCCCATATATAATCTTTTCAACTTTTAAATGTGTGAAATTGCAGTTTTATAGAATTTAAGACAAATGAAAATCAGCTTCAGCCTTGAATATTAGGCTTTGAACATTCTTATTACATTTTGCATTGAGAACATACAGGTGAATGCCATGGGCTGCTGTCATCTACTCTGTACACAAGGTTAGTGACTATCAAGAATGAAGATTTAGAAGAGCAATCTATCACCATCTGGGCAACTTCATCTTTAATATAGTGTCATTTAAGCCAAAGTAGCTATAGCAGGAAGAGGTTTGATTCCTACCGTCCTACAGGTGCATAAGTAAGTTCTTACAACACAGCTCTCCTGAAATACATTTCAATTAGTGCTTTATCTGAGTTTTTTGCAAAGTTGCCAGAAATACATATAAAGGAGCTATTTCAACTTCTTTTGGCAATCAGACGCATGGGAAAAAAATTGGAGAAGCACCCGAGCTCCAGATATACAATACCTCTTAGGCAGAAGTTGAACTGGGGTACCCCAGGGGACCAACATAGAAGTCATGGGATTAGAACACTGGTATAAATGCAGGAGTCTGAAGGACTGCAAGAACAAGCAGAAAAAACCCAGAGAAGTTGAACAAGAACGTATTACAGAAGATACAAGACCCTGAGAAGGAAAAAGGAAAGAGTGGACAAGGTGCCAGCACAAAGGACCAGGTTGCTCAAAGCCTCATCCAACCTGGCCTTAACCACCTCCAGGGATGGAGCATCATGTATCTCTCTTTAATTTTAAGTGATGTTCAGGATGCTGTGCTAGGGATAAGGGTGAAAAATGTTCCCTGCACCCACAATGAGTCCCCATCTGGTGGAGAAGGACTGGCATCAGCATTTTATCAAGGTGAGGAGAGTTTGAATAACTTTCCTTAGAGGAAAGTTATTCAAAGGAGGCAGAAAGCAAAAAAGTAAATAAAGCCTCCCAAGAATTTGGGTAGTAACCCCAGAGTATTGCTGAGCTTAATATATCACAGACTTTGCATGGCAGGACCTTTTCATATTTTGATTAGAGCTGGACAAGAAAAAATAAATAATCAGAGTTTCCACCTGGTGGGAGCTGTGGCTGCTGCTCTGTATTAAGATAAAGAGCTGAAACACCTAGTGGAAAGTAGAAAATGTGTTGATTTGGATTTTGACATTTTAACATGGCAAAACTTTGCTATGGTGCAATACCAAACTGCATCTCAGATGCTCCGTGTCCCAGTCTATTTTCTAACACATCTTCTTTTACGACACTGTAGCCACGTGATTCCTGTGGTGCACCAGAGTCGCTGAATCAGACGAATCTGTGTTTTATTATGGAAGAAGTACTTCAGCCAGTAAACACCATCATTAAAAAGGATATATATATAAGGGTAAAATCATAAACACTCTAAAAGATAAATTATGAAATTATTATTGAGAGGGACAGAATAATACTCATTTACAAGAAATCATTTAATTTAATACAGTCAGAGGGAACATCCTGTGGATCTGCTCCACATTTACGTGTGAACTTTGCAATCAAGTTGCACAGCAAACAGCAATGACATGCTGTAAATGCAATCGGTTGCAGAAAGTTCTACCCTTAGGTATTATTAAACAAAAATTACTGGCTTTGGATCTTCAAAACACAGCTGAATTTATTTTGAATTATTTTTGTTCCACTGTAATAATATCCAACTCCTAAGTCTAATATAAAAAATCACACCAGGAATACATGATGCTGATTAAACTCATCAGACCTACAAAAATCAAAGATTTTAACTCATAGCTCCGGATGTAATATATATCACTGTTATCGCATCTAGATGAGTTTTATTGCATGACAGCAATACAGAACTGCAAACAAACATGAAGAGCAAAGGGCAAGGAAAGAAAGGGAATAAAGATCTGTTTTGGACTTTGTCAGCATTAAACTTTACTGTGTCAAATAAACCATTTGAAGTTTTCAAAGTACCTACTATAGCAATTTAGGTACCTGCTCAGATTTCCTACTTCAAGTAGGATTTACAGATTTTAATAGAGTATGAATCCAGCACAAAACCAAACCTTTCCTTATACCATCTGCTTTTCCCTATGACTTTGACTCAGCCTTTGCTGGAAAAAATAAAAAAAAGTATCATAGAAACCTTCTTTTATTCATGTATAAAACTAACACACAAACTCACAGCCTTTTAACACCTGACTCTATTAAAAAAGAATAATTTGAACAATCTTCTACCAGAACTTTTAGCTGCAAAATGGGAATTCTAACGTTTATGTTACCTCTTTGCAGCATTGTTGGGACTATTTTGCTGATATCTGCCAGATTTTGAAGAATTATGCGTCATACAAGAACTAAGTAATACCGTTGCTGTAATGATCAATATGTTATCCTAAACAGTCCTTACACAGCCTTCCATCAAAATATATCTGACATAGCCAGGTGAGCTGATACCAACATTTAACTTTGGAGCAGAGGCAGATGTACTTCCTACTGGCTCTCTTGGAAAGGATCCCTGTGTATTTTTGGGATGCTATGTCAAACGATCTCTGTGACATTTGCAGCTCTGGAATAGCCACAGCAGAGCCATATATTGCCGATAAAAATTTCCTGGGGACACTTACTGAAGCTTCACTGTCATCGCTGAACCATGACACAACAACCTGGAGCCTGACGAGATGTGTGCTGCCAGAGACGGGAAAAGAGCTATCTGTAGCTAAACATAGAGCACCCAAAGCACACCAGTGGCTGTTTCTAAGTACAAGTAATAATAATTATGAATATCACCAGTTTTTCATGGTAGAATTAAAACACTGTATTTACCTGATTTGACTGTGTGGCTCAGAAAAGCTGGAATAAAGGAAGGAGTTAGTAGGTGGAGTTTAAACAAGATTTCAAATACACATCAGCCAGCCTAACTCTGCTGGCACTGAACTCAGTGGTACAAGCCCAACTGGGTTTTATGGCCATGCGATATGACCCATAGTGAATGTTTCTGAAGTCTTATCCATTCGAATTATGGATCCAATGTATAAAGGTATTTAAAGAAATAAAATTATACATATTCAATGAAGTATATGAATATGTTTTGTTTTAATCAGATGTTTTGATCACAATTAACATATATGTTGATGTCATCACGTTCAATAAAAAGCAATTAATCACTGCCATTTATATGAGGAAAAAACCAAACCATGGCAGATACGGGTGTCACTCACCTTTAACCATAAACTAATGATTAGATCATGAACTTAGACAGAAGGAGACATAGATGAAAATCCCTCCTTAACTTGAGATCCAGTTTCCCAATCAGTCCCTGAAGCATTCCAGACTAGGTGCAAAGTGGCAGGGATAGTGATTATATCCCTGCCAAGTCTTTTTATAAATTTGGCCTGTTTAAACTATTCACCGCCCATCTCTAATACTCTCACCAATGAGGCACTTTTGTCTTAACGCAAAACAAAATCTGCAAATGCTCAGAGAGAAAGCAGACGCGCAGACATAGAGACTCTGGGTTGTATAACTCAGGCTAGAGCTTCTTCAAAGTATTGTTTTTCTTCAGCACAAGTTAAAACAAGCAACTTGTAATTTAAAAACATTTGCTAGGCAGTCATTTGATAATTTATTGAATTATTTTCTTTTAACAGGATAAGATTAAAGCAAAATTAGATCTTGCCAAGGTGGATGTTTTCCCCTCAACTATCTTTTTTTTATTATTTTATTGAAAATGCTTTATAAGAGCAGAGAAGTAACTGTCAGACCAGGCAGCATCTCCCTGATTTTACTGAGTCTGTACTGAGTTGTTATTAAGTTTCTTGTTTAAAGAATGCGATTCAAATTTAGGAGGCTTTACACTGTTCTTGTGCCTATTTTATATACATACAAAGTCTATAGACTTCAGTGGAGTCACTCCAGATTTGAAAAGAACTGAGCAAGGCAGAAATCGAGCCAGAATTACATTGAAACACCCAAGTCTCCCTGCATGGAACTTATGAAACAGGTTTATAGATGTTTAAACAAACCTTTGTAAAACTGTTTTCCTCCCAGTATATATGCTGATGTTCTGACTACTAGTAAACCGTGTAAGTTTGGTAACTTTAATACTGATGCACAAGGCCGGTACGCAGGAAGAGGAGACTGACTTAGGCTGCTGACCATACACTGCCTCACCAAAATAAGTTTGGAAGAGATATGAACTGTGGTGCCCGTCATCTGCACGACAGCTCCAAAGGGATGGAAAACGCAAGTTCCATAATAAAGAGAAGGTCCAGGGTGACAGCTGAAAAGTATCAGAGACTGCACACACTGCCTGCTTTGTAGGGTGGCTAAGTGTCTCTTGAAACCTGAAAGGCCTGACCAACCCCATGACCGAGGATCCAAAAAAATGCTATTGTGAGTCTTGGACCACCAGACAGGTTAAACCAGATATTTCAGTATCATTATTCCTCCTTGTGCTTTTCTCTCTTTATTATTTCCTCTTTGCCTAGAAAGTTTCGCTGAACATAGGAATGATTTTATATGGAACCCAAAAGCTGAGTTCATGATACCCAGTAAAATACTCACATTACTCAAGAAACAGAAATGGACATTGTACCTTCCAGATCTGATTGTGATTTCTAGGCACCATCAAAATACTTCTCGAGGGCAGACTATGAATCAAATAAATTACAGAGACTCTATTGTTATAATGAGTTAAAAGGCTCCTGTCAAGTTCTGTCTCCCAGTTTGTAGAGCCATTACTGGTTTTGACAACCGCAAAATTCTGAAAAATCAGTTTTCTTAGCAGAGTGACTCTCGCACCTTAAAACCACAAAAGCCTTAATAGTGAGGAATGACTGTTTGTACTTGGAGTAACATTTTTATTTATATCTTCCTTTAAGGCTACATTCCAGCAGTTCACCAAAATCTAAACCAGCATTAGTTTGAAATCACCCTTCAGCAGAAATAACTTCTTTTTATAAAAATCCAGAAAATGTACAAAAAGAAATCCCAGAGGGCATAAAAATCCTGCACTTCCCTGGGATAATTTCTGGGATAATTCTGTCCAAAGGAGAGGAGAAGAAAAACTACATCCTCCCGAGAGCAGTGACTTCTGGGCTTTTGGCGCCAAATCTTGCCATCGCTTTTAAACATACTCTTAACAGACACTTAAAACTCTCCGAACTAAAACCACTGGAGATGACAAAGGGCTCACAGGTTCCCTGCACATCTGCGAGCATACCAGGACTAACCTCTTCTCTTTGCGATAATCCTCTAACAAGAATTGACTGCAAGGGGCTCTACAAATACTTCAGTGCTGTTAGTCCTTGAACCTTACCTTGGCCGATATCATCCCCCCGAGACATTGCAAATACACCATCACTGTCCCGGGTCATGCACGAGGTGCAGCTCCTAATGGGGGAATGGGCTGAGAGCATTCGGTGCATCTTATGCTTCAATACCTTCAGCCAACAGAAGGGGAACACGTTCAGTGTATGAGTCAGTGAGTGCGGAAGATCGAGGCCTTTGAGAAGTCTCTCTTGCTTCTTACATTTGCGAGTACCTTCACATTTTCTCTAGATGAGTGTTTGGCGTGAGTGTGGTTGAATGCTTGGTGAAGTAAAGCCTTACACCTTTTAAGCAAAAGCTCTTGCACACCTGAGCTGATGAAGATATCCAGAATATTAATCCCTCAATACCACAATGACTCCTGGCAGGAATAACTGCCAGCTCACTCCTTGTTCTCCTTCTACCATGATGATACCACTGTCTTTTCATTGTCAGAAGCATGGATTATTACATATCTTGTTATAGAATATTTCTAAGGCAGGAAGATTTTTAAAATCAAATATGCTTTGTACCTTTTGTGTGGTTTTCTTCAACTTACTCTGAGCAATGCAAATACACAGTTGCACTCTCAATTCTTGTTTGTCTCATGCTTTGTTTTCCATGTATACAACGTAACTCCCTTCAAATTAACATTTTAGATATCACGCACCACTCTAATTCTGAAATGCAAGGAATGTACATCCAAACACCTGTTTCCACTGCAAACAGAAAGGAACCATAAAAGTTCTGTGATCCTCCCATATAGATTTTAATAGTCTGTACATAAAAAGAGCACCATTTCAGTTTAGTCATTATGTTCAAGTATACAGGTGCAAGACTGCCAGAAAAAGCTAAATATACCTTCCATCAGGGTGTCATTTATACAGAAGCACTTTGCTTCTCCAGCACACAAAGAATTAAAATTAATCTGAGTTACAACAAGCTGGGTTAAGCTCAAAGCAAGCGCTACCTCCCGATGCTCGCCCCCCTGAAGCTGTCGCCAGCGTCTCACGCTACCGCATTATCAGGCCTTTTTTTTCTCTGGCAGCCTCTTCCAATTCCTTGTCAAACAAGTTCAGAGAGGGAATTGCTGCCGGAGAGTTTCAGTGCTGACAAAAGGCCTGCTTACACAAACTGCAGATCTGATTAAGGCAGCACCATCTCCTCACTGCTCCTCTGCTCTGCCCGTTCTCACCATCAGCCCGCTCGTGTCCTGCCCCAGATTTAGGGGGCGTTTATCCTCAACCAAGCACCTTGCAGGAACAAACGCTCGCTCACAAAAAAATATCTCACAGATCCAGGTTAGAAAAAGAGAAAAATCAATGGGGAGGGTAACAAATAGGCGTGATAACCACTTAACCTGTCTGTGGCACAGCAGTTGAGCCAGCAGAGTCCTGGTGGTGCCCAGCCCGACTGCACAGGCAGGAGATACCTGACCTGTACTGGGTGACAGCCCGGCCCTTTTGTTTACAATCATCTCTCTACTTGTCTTTCCAAGGCTCCTGCTCTCCTGGTTGTTAAATAGAAAAAGGAAATAGAGCAATTGTGTAACACCTTTCCTTTTTTTAACCTGAGACAGAAACTGCTTTTATTAGAGACTGGTGAAAAACAGCCCTTTCTGGTTTATTTGTGCCCGTGGAAGATACAGTTTTCTCCAGGCCACATCTACTGCCCTACATTTTTCTCACTGATCTCTGCATTTTCTGGCTGTGCGTTCATTCAAGGATGCAGAGCAGAACTTTTTTCCTTAGTGAAATATTAGCATCACAAAAAAATTAAATGATGAAATTCTCATTGACCCCAACATCACCTGTTATTAGAATATTCCTCAACTGTAGTCCAGTATATTTAGATTTGCCACTTGTCCCAGCATCCCATACTCATCCAGAACTTGCCACTTTTCTGTTTTTATTTTCAGTCTTAGAACAGAGCAAGTGCCTTGTCCTTTGTAGACTCTCTCCTGGATCAGCCTTTATCTCCCCTTACTAATATGCTGTTCTCTTAAATTTCATGCTCCAGCAAAGTTTTCACCTGTTCATATTTCTCTTATACCCTCCTATTTTTCAACTTTTAACTCCTCTCTTTTTTGTTGTTCCTCTCTTACTTATTTTTCAGCTTCTGAGCTGTATAATTTAATACTCTGGTTACGTGCTTTACTATACAACTTTTTAGACTTTTAATTATATTAATGGCACCTTTCCAAAACATCAAGAACTGCAATTTTTCAACCTAAATGGAAAGTCTCCAGGAAGATACCAATTAATTCTTCTGCCCTGGCTCTGCAAATTATGAGCTTTATATGAGAGTCTCTACACAGTTCTGTAACATGCATTATGCAGGAAGTCACATTACTAAAAATGTTCTTTCTGGAGTTATAAATCTTCAGGTGATGGCATGGCTCAACTGAATGGAGTGCAAATTTTTTTCCAGTAATGTATGGATCCAGAACTTCACACAGTGAATCTGGGCAATGACCTTCACTTTAGCAGCTGATGCAGTCGAAGAACCATCTATAACAAACATCCCGATCAGCCTCAATAAATAGTGTGGGCACTAAAACATATCAGGAGTTAAATGTTTGCATTCCAGAATACATCTATGATGACAGAGCGCCAAAAAATCCCACTAACCTGGTTTTTAGCCTAAAAACATCTCCATTAAACTCACTTTGGTAGAAACAACTTGTAGAGGAAAGTTATCAGGATGTATGGACCGAGGCAGATCCCTTTCGATACATTAAGATTACTGGGCAGTTATGAACCAGGAATTCTTGTAAAATCAGTTTGCGAGGGAAAAAGATCTCAGCGTTGGCTTGGTTCAGAAAGGCTGCAGCTGAACTGACTGGTTTTGGAACATGCATGAAAAGGCCGTGTATACACATCATGGATGTGGCTGACATTTCAGCTTACAGCCCAAAATATCCATCTGGGAGTACAAAGCAATTACATACCCTCAACTTGACAGAAGGGAGGGGCTGGAATTTGCTTCCCCAATCATTCAGTGCTCTGTTTGCAAAGCACCTGATATAACTCCCGCATGTTAATAATAATCCTATTGATTTACAGAGATGGTTTAGGCTCAGGGAGACCAAACACCTGCATTTTATATGGCCATAGTGGATTTCAGCCTCGGTTTACATAAAGGCTTTGAAACGTGCTCTGAACGTCAAAAAATCTGAGCTTTTCACCGGGACAGAGTTTGCATGAAGTTTGCTATTAATAAGGTTATATGTGTAAGGAGCTTGAACTGTGCCACTGGTTTTAACGGTAAGATTTTCAAAGCCCAAGACCAACAGAGGTACCCAATTTGAAATATTCTGAAATCCTAGCATGTAACAGGTGTATTTAGCTTTCTGTATTTTCAGTTTCTATTCTCAGTTACCCTTGTATAGAATCTGAATGAGCTTCGGGCTGAGGAAACTGAGAGCAAAAACTGATTTAGTTTTCATTTTTTAGAAAAAAAAAAAAAAGGTATTGCAGGAAATAATCAGAAGACTGCCAGTTTATCTCAACCCTTTCTGGTTTATAATCGGTTATTGTTTCAGACCTGACAGCCTCTGCTGAGGTACCAAATCATGGTAGCCCTCAGCACTTCCCAAAAATGGAGAAGGAAGTCAGGATTCTTAGTGAAAAACCTGGCAGTCTAAAGTCAGGACACAGCACATTGCAGGCAGCAGGCTAAGAATAACAGGACAAACTCACGAGGAGAGAAATAACAATAAAATACAGGAACTCTGACTCTCCCTCCTCAACATTACCTAATTCTAATGTCACGAAGAAGAAAGCAGCGTGAACGTGTGTGCAAGAGATAACAGGCTGTCAAAGCCCCGCTTCCGCTCAGCGCCAGAAAATTAAAGTTTGATTATTCAATAGAAGCCGAGCTGATCCCAGTGTCCAGTTCACAGCGCAACTTACCTTCACAAAGAGCTCAATTTCAGGGTCCTTTCCTTCCCCGTTAGGATGAAGAGAGTCTGTCATTTTTCACCCCCAAGGCTACCAGCCGATCTCCCACTATTAAGTGTCAAAAAGGAGGTTTCAGCTGCACAGCGGATAGGTTTCCCTTCCGAACAGCTCTCACAGAGCTTTTAAAACATCATTTGTAATGAAAAAGCTTGAAACCAGCAGAGAAAACAAGTTTGCACCTTAATAAATAAATAAGAATCTTTAAAAATAAAGGCAGGCAGCAGAGAAGCAGTCCCGGTTACGGCTGTGTAGTTCTTCAGAGCAACAAGTGCTGCTGTGCTCTGGTACAGTATCCTCATCTGTCAGAGCTGCAGTTCTAACCGCCTGCCCAAAATAGCCCAGAGCATAAAAAAAGAGGGTGGGGTTAAGTCACAGGGGAGGAGACAAACTCCTGGTACCTACGGCAGGATCAGTCTCTGAGCAAATAATTCTGCTCTTCCCCGTTTTCAGCGTTCCTGTTGTTCCCTCCCTTATTCTACAGCTGGGAGCACCAGTGACAGGGGAAAAGGGAAGCTCTGCAGCAGGGTGGTTTCATTGCTTTAAGCAACAGTGATGTTTTCTCCTTCTTTTCTGAAGGGTGCTTGTCCTGTTCCTAGCTCTTCAAAATCCTGATATTGGTTTTGCTGAGAATGGTAAGGAAAAAAAGAGCCTAATTTCTTCACCCTGTGCATTGGCTGCTGCATCAGTGCAAGGAGTGTGCAAAAAAGCAAAGTTCTGCCTCAGCGAAAACCCCTGCGTGTGGTACAGAGTGGTACAGAAGCCAAAACTGAATGGTCCTAGGTGAGAAAAGCACCCATGGTGCCGCCACTCCTGATGGAGTTCAGGGGCAGAGGAATGGGAATGGGGTTACACAAGAAAACTAAAAGCTTCAGGGCCCTGGGAAAATAAAACGTTTGGGTCCCATAACAATTTCACAGCGCGTCCCTTGGGGCGTTGGTTGTAGAGGAGGGACAGGAGAGTGATGATACACTGGGGTGGAGTATGGAAGAGAACTTCCAAGGGCCTCAGCCTGCTATTGACGTACTGTCATCATCATCTATACTCCCTTCCTTCGCCCTGCATTCCTTGCGTGACTCAGAGATCACCACACAGCAACGCTAAGCGAGAGGTGGCACAGGACAGAAAGGCCTGACACAGCCAAAAGGCATGGAGGAAGGGAGTGCTGGCACCAGAGAGGAGACCAGACAAATGCAAAGGGGTCTGGTGGGACTTCCTCCTCATTGCCATCATTGCCTGGATGGACTGCCTACCTTCGTACCCTTCTGCCCCTGGAAGATCTCTTCCTTCACCTCTGCCCTCCTGCCCTCTCCTGTTTCAGGACCGCCGCAGCTCGCACTGCCAAGCACGAGCAGTTTTACCTTCCCCTTCTGACATTTCTAGAGGCATTTCTAGTATGGTTTTGACATGATCAAACACTTGCCTTTCTTGAAAGTGCTCTTAGCTGTGTACTTTCGTGATGATCCTTAATTCCCTCCCGTGACCTATAGGCATTTGCCACAGGGACATTTGACACAAGCTCTACGGGAATTTCCCACAACAGCTGTTTGGTGTGCACTCCACTGAAGCACTGAAATGGTTAACAAGTAAATCTCATTATGCTGTTGCAACTGTAATTACAAGATAATCAACATTATAATTAGTGTAAAAGTGTACTTATGGTTTTTAGATCTAATTAGCACTCATTCAAATAACTGGAAGGTTAACTATAAGAGAATTAAGTGTTATTACTGCTTTGATTTCAAATTTTTACATGTAATTTTTTGACTAGGTACATTAATTACCAAACATTTATAGTATAATTATTCTTAGGCCTGCAGGCAAACTTCCAAGGACATGGGCTACATGTACTTACATGTAGAAAAAGAATCATTGCATTGTAATTATATATAACAGTTATAAAAGTCTGCCAAAAACATAAGTGTAGACACCATATCTCTAAAAGGCATCCCGAAATAATATATTATCAACTACATGATTATAAGCTTTTTTTTTTTGCTGAAAAATTGTTTTGCTTGAGCACCTCATGCAACGACGCAATTTCCCTTTAATGAGGGCTCCTGGAAACAACGGGAAGTGGGTCATCTTGACTGAGGTTACCTGTAGCTCCAGCCTCATTGAAAACACTGGTTTGATACAGGCGAGCGCTTTGAACAATTCCTATCACAGAGGGGTATGTATCAGCTCTGGAAGAAGAAAATACTGCCAGCTATGAGAACAGCAAGAAGGTAATACTTCTAGTGCAAACTCAAAATGTTTAAATAAAATCAGCATTCAAGATATTGGTACTCATGAGATGTGATGCATGTGACCTATTTAGATGTCTCTTTTAGAGAAGAAAAAATGTGCCCTAGAAGTGCCTACTTTTTTCCACTGGTAAATAAAGGGAGCCCAGGGTAACAACCTCAGATAAAGACATCATAATGGTCAAACAAATCCTGCTGTAATTATCAAGTAATAGAAATCTGTGGCTTTAGTGCCTGTTTTCTATGCACTTGTCATCTCCCACTTCAGAAGTTGTACATGCCTTGTGCTTCTGAAAGTTAAACTCTAGATGTAGCAATTTCGGTAGAGACTCAACATGTCAAAACATTTAAATCCTTCCTTCCCAATTACTGTCTGGGTTTAGTGGTGTATTATAATTAGTTTGCAAGACGAAGATTATTGTGCTGAGGCTCAGCAAAGCAGAAGGGAAACTGTGCAACACAGAAAGGGAGCTAAGATGCCCTGAAGCCATTTCCATCCTGACCCAGATATCAACTACTGCAGGAAGGAGCCAGACCCTGTCTGGCTCGAGATGCTTCTGGGCAGCAGTGCCCCTGGAAGGTCCCTTCCCCATCTGCTTTCATCCACGAGGCACCTCCTTGCACACATTCCTGCCCCAGGACTTGATATGGGGCACTCAGAGGCTGCAGAAGCTGTAGTGTGGATACCACACATCTGGTACTCCAGCTGTGCTTGTAGGTATCCACAGAAAGAATAACCCAGCCCACCTCAAAAAAAGCTCTGATTTTCAAAAATCTCCCTATGGAACCCCTAGAAGAGACCAAGCAAAACAGAGTCTTTGTTCATATAAATGCTGTGTTTTCTAAAATAGTTTGTGAAAGCTGGATTTAAGATAAATATTGTAGGAGCCAGTAAGCAACAGGAAATATATATATATGTGCACTACTTCAGGAATCTATTCATGCATTTACTTCTTTGCTGTCATATAAAACTGACATCACTTACATCTGGGTGGAACCTTTTTGACTATAATGGTTATTATTGCCTACGCAGCTCTGTTTTGTGTTATGAAATCAGCTCTTTCTTCAGCCAAATTAAGGGTAAGATACTGATAAATAATTAGTACCCTCTCATTTTACTGCAAAGAATGAGTCGCTTAGTTTGGCCTATCATTTTCTCACAAGTCAGAAGTAGCAGAGGCTTTGAGTTACGCACAAGGACATTAGACACTGAATTATGAACTCGTTATAAGCCAAGTCATTATAGTTTGAGGTTTATGAGATATATAAATGAATATGAGCACGTCATCCCATTAATAAAAGAAGAGGACAGCTTCAGAAAAGGAACCATCACTTTTCCACAGAAGACCTCTATTGTAGGTGAACTCTGACGCACTATCAGCTTTCACAAGCCTGATCCAAGCTTCACTTCCAGCAAAGATTTGTCCCGAGGGGGTGAATCAGAGGCCAAGCATCCAGAATGTAATTCTATCGTGGAGTTCTGCAGCCGACCGCTAAGTTACCAAGAAGGATCAGGGCACAGAGTGCTTGAGTCCCCCGGTGCTCCCTTGGTGCTGCCACCCAGCTCCTTCTGTGGGAGCGGGGCATTACAAGCCTGATACCACACAGGTAACACTTTTCATGTTGTGAATAAACTTCCATTATGGATGAAAAGAAGAAGTAAAATCTTGCTGCAGCTGCAGTAAATGGTATTCAGGGCTATAATTTTACAGGGGAGTTATTTACTTGCTTAGTTGCCTAAAAGAACCCAACTAAGCAGCAACCAGGTACAAAATCAGCGTGTTTGAATGGGTTAGGAAAATATATCTTCTAGGCACAGTTCGGAGTTACTGGTAATTTGCAAACCACATTTATTGCATGCTAGTATCTTCAACATGCTATTTGTTTAACAAGTCAGCAAATGCAAGGGATCAGTCCAATTACTTTAATTTCCTTTTGAATTACATGTCACTATCAAGTTCTTGCTTGATCTTCAGAAAAATAAAAAGGGACTCATCTCAGATATTTGGGGTCAGACTGTGCGTTTCTCCCCAGATGTACCAGACATGCAAGGATGCCCGAAGCTCTTCTCATTAGCCTCATGCCAGGGTTGGGTAAGCTGATCTTCTCCCTCAACCCCAGAGACGTACAGTGCCTCAAAACCCGCTGGTTTGATGGAGGAACTATGATCTTGTTCCTTATAAATTGTCCCACACTCAAGGGCATGGAACAAAAGACATCAAGTGATACAATAGGCATACAGCCCAAATGTCCCAAAAAATGGGATAGGATTGGCAAAACCTTCGTCAAAAAACCCTGCACTGCAAAAAACCCTTAACTGACACATTTATATATATTGCTCTATATCCATCCCCCAGACATTATGAGCCATTATGCAGCCACAAGCTACAGCAGCTCTCCTTTACCTTATTATGAAAATGCATTATTTTGGCTCTAAAGGTCTCTGGATGAAACAGCTGTTTAACAGAATGGTAGATCACTAGAATCAGCTCAGAGAGGATTTTCGCAAAGTAAGTTCTAGTCCAAAATCATAAAATTATTTTTAAATATAATCATGTTTTCACATGGATGCAGTATCAAACTTTGCTGTAACATTAATCAGCGCTAACAACTTCAAGAGAAAAACCCACTGCTGTTCAGTGTGAAGAGGGATTTCATTATGGATAATTATCTCAGCGCTTGCATTGAGACAGTCACAGTGAAACGTTCACAGAGAAGTGGCACTTAAAATGTACAAAATCATCTCCTAGTGCTGCATTCAGTAGACAGCCTTCTAGAAGGCAACAGTTTATTCCTTTATTTTACTATCATTCCAAAACTGTCATTTAGATTAAAAACAAAAGATACTTCCAAACAGGACTGAGACTGCTCTGGAAAGTGGTATTGTAGGGGATACAATGGAGAGCATTAGATTGTCCTGAATTGTGGGCTGTATGGGTAATGTAGCCGATGAAAGGAGGAAGGCAGGTATCTTAGTGCAAGTCCCTGTTTAGATTATTTCTTTTCATTTCTCGGTATGCTTCTTGTCATAAATTAACTCTAAATTAATTATGATTTGAAGCATTTGCATGCAAACCAGGGTGAAGTCCCCCAAGCCTAGCAGACAACACACTATTCCAATCCCAATTTATGAATTACCATTTACAGAAAGTGTTCAAAATGGCATGTACAACTCATGCAGATGTCAGGCGAGCTTTCTATTCCCCCCAGTAAATAAGGCCCAAAACCACACAATTGCTGCTGATTTCATTGGATACAGTTGAGTTTCGCTCTGTTGTTTAGCAAACAATTTGGCTGAAAGCAGAAATTACTTTCTGTGTTCTGAGGCACACTATTTCTAAAAGATGAAGCCTTCAACATCTCAGTTTGAAATTACTTGTGACTCAGGGCTAGTTCCCATAGGTTTCCAACGGTGGCATCAGTGACATTTAGCTGTGCCAGATGAAGCCATAAAGTACCTGCAGAGCAGGTTACGTGCATGGATCTGCACAGCGGATAACGGGATCCTCTGTGATGTATGTTCTATTTGGCTTAAGAAGAGGGTCTCTGGCTTCTGGCCCCCTGATAAGCCCATACTCATTCACTGTGAAATAGCAGGGATTAACATCTTCACATCTCTCTCTACGGCAGCAAAGTTTAACCTCTGCATACCTTATGGTCCACCTCACCAATGGCAGTGCTGTTCGCCTGGGTTAATGCAGCTGCCTGACCTCGAGCCTTACGGTGAGCTGTAGAACTCTTCCACTCTCCTTAGAAAATTGCCCTCATTCATTTTTCATTTCACCTTTTGGTACTTCTGTGATAAAGTTTCCACAAAGTTTGCCAATGAATGAGCTCACTTTCCTTAGTGCATCACCTCAAGCTGTTATTAAATGAATGGCGGGTTGTTTGGGTTTTTTTTTTTTTCCCTTCTTTCTTCAACGTAAGAGTTCAACATCTTGAAGCACCTGACGTTGACCTAGTGACACCTCATTTTAGTTTTTCTTTGTTTGAGGACACTTTTCACCGTAGAGTTAATGTAGACAACCAGGATGAACAGGAGTAACGTGGTTAGTTAAGCGCTGATGTGAACCCCTCTGCTGCAATTTTTGCTGGTGACCACCATGCGCAGGTTATTAGGACTTCGAGGACCATATCCCACATCCTTAAGTGAAAGATGGTGGTGGCAATTCTTAAAGAAGAGCTTAGCTTAAGACTGAAAGTAAATCTTAGTGTGAAATTCAGCTCTGAGCACAGTCTGAATAGCGATGGGGTCTTGTTTAAGTCTGTCTGAATTGGGAATACTGACTAGTCCAACTAGTGACGTAGGATTTTTTTTTTCCTATTAAATGGAAGATCTTCCAAAAATTTTTCATCTTTTTCCGAAATCACAAAATTTTCACAGATCATGTAGCAGGCATTGGTTTTATGAGGAAGGTGTAGGCCCTTAGTCACCAGCTGCAATATCTGGAAGCAACGTCATAGATCACCAAAATGCCAAAGCCCAGAGTCATCTTTGCAATCTTGCTGCTCTGACCTTGGTGACAACTATGATACAACTCTAGTAAATGGACTAGGTTTTCTGGCGAGACCTGCATCGGTCAGAAAATTGCTAATGAGATATGGAACCCTTTACTCATTATTAGCAATTTCTACTCATTCCTAGCCAAGCAGTGAGAGTTGATGACAGACTAACTCATAAATATATATAAAGGTATCTCATGATGTTGAGAGAAAGCCTACCTCTGCCTGCAGACGATGGCACCAGTAAGAGACTCTCGGGTTATCTCTTGGCTACACGTTAACACAGAAAATGGACTTTCAGAGAGGAAAGGTGAAGAGTTCCAAACGGTGAAGTTAGGTGTGCTGTAAGGATTGACTCCTCTCAGCTCTCTACCTTGACTAGGTGTAAGCCACTGCGTGGGATTTTCTACCACCACAGCTCACGCTGGGTCTCTTGACCAGAAAAAGACTTTAGTCTACAGAACTACCAAACCAACATCCTCTGCGATTATCTCATTTGCCATGAGAGATGTCTCAATTAAAAAATAAATTAAAAGGTAATTGGATGTTCTTATGAAAGGGAAAATGGCTAAGCTGTTATAAGTGACCTTTTCAGAAAATTAAGTATAACGAATCAAAACTGGAGGCAAGTTAGCCAGGTCATCTGTCAGTCTTGCAGGATATTATAAACCTTGCAGTATATTATTATAAACCAGAAAAAAAAAATAATATAACTAAACTGAAGGCAATCCAGCCATACAAATTTCATAGTGCAAAGCTCCATAAAATCAAAGAGGAGGACTCAGAACAAATGGAATTAATATACAAGGGAATAGTTTACTATTGACAGGGCTGATACTGCCACCTATTTTTAAGACTTCCTAATGTTTTCCCTGATTACACTCTGTTTCAATTCAGTGTAACTTTTGCCTGACTTTAAAAGGGGAGCTCTTCAACACGGGTGTCTGCCTTCTTTATTCATCCAAAGTGCTTCAGACATCCAAAGGTTTATTGTCCAATGCTCTCAACCAGTGAAGTCCCTGTTGCCCCAAAGTCTACAGTTTAAAACAGAAGACAGGCAGAACAGATATGCAAGGAAGTGGTTTCCCCAGAATCAACAGCATGGCTAAGAATAGACTCCTGAACTCCTCAACGTCAGCTCAGTCAAACCATTGTCAAATAAAAACACATTTGTTTTTCCAAGTGTTCAGAATTCCGTCGTCACAGAGTATACTCCCTATACAGTTGAGTTGTGTGAGTATATACACAAGTACAACATTTTTGTACACAAAAATACAGGTATTCTACAGGCACGCTTCCAAAAAGACATTCCACCAGTCAACCTGTCACAGTCTGCTCAGAAAGCCTGCTTTGAAAATCTGGCCTTCACTTTGTGTCTTATTTTTCCTGCTTTAAAGTACAGCTTGGTTACTTCCCCGTGAGTCACACAGTTCAGTGTGTGTCTTTATTTAACAAGTTAATTGTTAAGTGGAATTAAGCAGCAGAATGTTCTTTGGCTACATATTTGCAGGGACTTGGAGAACACCGTCTCCTCCCTTGCTGGTGCTGGAGAAGGGAATGCCAGGGCAGCCGTGCTCCTCGCTGGGCTTTTATACCCCAGCTATTTTTAGCTGTTATCAGCCACGGCGCGCGGGGCCAATCCGCGCCCGGTGCCTGCCCGAAACTCTGCTCCTCCAGGCCAAACTCCATTCCCTGCAATCTCACAGGGAGGAGCCAAATGACTGTGAATTTGTTGCTCTAAACTTCCCCTGTTCGTTAGACGGGCTCATTAACACACGGCAAGGCACTAGAATAGCAAAGTGCATGAACAGGTAGGACCATGATGAAGTTACTGATTCAACAGATAAGCACCCTGCCTACATGCGGTGAAAATAAGTAAATTTAAGGTGCCTCATAAAGATTAATAAACTATCAAATCCTGCAGTATGATATATATACAAAAAACAATCTGTGTGGTTTCTACAAAGGTGTTCTTTTGTATATCACCTTGTAACTATGCACTATAAAACTAGAAACTACTTATTGCTGATTATTTACAAATCCATGTGCTCACCAAAGAAAGGGAAGAAAGACTGGTGCCTTTTCAAAATAGGCCACATGGTGTATAACAATTTTTTTTACACTGGGCCTTTGTTCAGTATATTTGTTTAATATCTTTACACAGAAATATGATCTTGTAGTAACTTTAGGCTTTGAGAAATTGATGGTGGGGTTAGACTGCTCGGACATAGACCTCCAAGACCACATTAGATGCCCTGGGCTATCCTGCCCAGCCCCCAGCAACTGCTTTTCACAGGATCAGACCTTTTACATGTTACAGCGGCTGAATCCTTTCCCCAGCTGGGAAAGCTGCTCTTTCTCAGATGGTACCCAGTCAGATTTATCAGGGGATCAGAATTCCCCATTAGTTGATCTACAACTTAATGACTGATCTCCAAGAAATTTAGACTTGGCAAATTCCTCAAGACAGTCTATACTAGGTCCCAGAGTGTTTAATTCAAATAGATCGTCTCTGAGCTTTGTGAACTGCCATTTCTAGCCAAAGTAAGAATTACTCCTTCTCCATATCCAGCTTCTGTTCCACCACGGAAACAAAAGAGAAAAGCAAGCAGCTCAGGACAATGTTCAAGAAATTTTCTGTCTGACAGACAATCATTAAAATGGACTTAATAAATTTTACACAGATGAATCCCCAAATACAAACAATCTACATGTACAGAATACGCAAAGTACTCTGAGTAATATTCTGTCTGCACTGAATCAGTGCAATACTCTTTTTATTCAGCACAGCTTACATTTTCAGCCCAAGCATGCTACTGTTTAGTAAATGTAGGGCAAGTATAAAACACTTTTGCTGGCCAGATTTTTAATCAAATACATTTTGAAATAAACAAAAAACCGGTACAAATACATGTGAGCAGAGGTCAGAAGACAAGAGATTAAATACCTACATATTCAGATGCAAAGCTTCAACCCCTTCCATTTGCTTCTCAGCCAGTCCTCAAGCTACAGGGATACAGTGTTGATGTTCAGATGCTCAGCTTTCCCAAAGAGCAGTAACACAGACAAGTGAACAACCCCATCTAAATGTCAATTAGGGATCCAGAGAGAAGCCCTCTGAAGCTGTTGAATTTAAGATTCAGGACTGGTAGCCAGGACCACTCTTAACACCACCATCCCACAGTGGGAATTATGCCCTGCTGGTGCTCTACAGGCAGAGTAGGGAACCTTACAATGATGTTAGAAAAACATTATTGCTGCTGAAAGGAAAACAGGTGTCAGGATAAGTGGAAAAACTGTGAGAGGCACCAAGAAATTAATGAAGCTTTTTCTGACTGTCTCTAACGTGTTTACATCAGGACATTTCACCTCAAATAGAAATCGTAGGTATCTTAAAACAGGAGGTTATTATAAGAATCTTTTTTACTGCTTGTTTAGTCTAACTATAAAAGTAGAGGCAACCTGAGACAGGACACAGCTGCAAAAAAAAGGCACCTTTGTGGAAAGAAGGTATGTGCAAAAGGGAATTACTATGATGACTGGCAGAAATGGAAACAAAAAGGATTGGCTGGTTTAGCCCCAAAACAGCTGAGGATGTCTAAGCCTAAACTGATTTTAAAAAGCGCTAAATAAAAGAATGAATGCTAATGGACCATGCTGGTCCAAGAACAAGGATATATTAGCTGCACATGAATAAATGTCATTTGGAAATTAGAGTAAGGCCTCAAACCATCAGAGCAGTGACATTCTGAAACAGATTTCCAAAATGAATAATAATGGCCACTTAGTTTTTAGACTGACCTTGATCAGTTTATGAATTATGTATTCTATGATGTGACTGTCTGTGACATGTCCCAAAAGATCACCTCCAGTCTCAGGAATTTTTTGTCAGATTATCAGGAACAAAAAAAAAAAAAAGAAAAACACCAACCTGGTGAGCGTGCAAAGATTTCTACCTTTCTGTGCCTCATTTTTTAGAAACATAGAAGCAGGAAAATATTGGTTTTCTCTCAGAAGATGGGTTCTCCAGTTTTAATTTATTAACGCTTGTAGCCTGCTTTGAGGTGACTGCAGGGAGGCTGCAACTTAACTTGCAATCAATTAACTCTCGAATCAAAATCCTTGATCAAAATCAAGCAGGTTTCAAATGCTGCTTGCCTGTACTGAAACCAAACCTGTGCACTGATTTACTTCTCATCTATTCCTAGTTATCACAGTTGTACCAACAGTAAAAAGTCAACAATAATTGTATCATTAATTGATATGGAAAGGATGATCTAGAGATCTAAATATAAAAATCACACCTGCAGATAGCAAGACAATGACTCATTTTAGAGTGCCATGCTGCCTCCTATAATTTTTTTTCCCCACAGAAGGTAGTTTCATACAGGTTTGTAACATCTGCCACTAAGCAGTTCTAAGTATTTAAACAATTGCCACCAATACAGAAAAATATTCAGGTGTTCCTTTTCAGCCACAATCACAGTGTATCAGAGGACACCAAAAATGTTTCTAACAGATCAGTAAATGCAGTTGCAGAACAGTGGAAAATTTTCCTCCAATATGTCCCAAAGAAACAAAGTTTCTTTTATGGAATCATAGAATGGTTTGGGTTGGAAGGGACCTTTAAAGATGATCTAGTTCCAACCCTCCTGCCATGGGCAAGGACACCTCCCACTAGACCAGGTTGCCCAAAGCCCCATCCAGCCTGGCCTTGAACACTTCCAGGGATGGGGCATCCACAGCTTCTCTGGGCAACCTGTGCCAGTGCCTGACTACCCTCAGGATGAAAAAATTCTTCCTGATATCTAATCTAAATCTCCTCTCTTCAGTTTGAAGCTATTACCCCTTGTCCTATCACTACATGTCCTTGTAAAAAGGCCCTCCCCATCTCTCCTGTACACCCCCTTTAGGTACTGGAAAACTGCTATAAGGTCTCCCCAGAGCCTTCTCCTCTCCAGGCTGAACAACCCCAACTCTCTCGGCCTGTCTTCATAGGAGAGGTGCTCCTGCCCTCTAGTCATTTTAGTGGCCTCCTCTGAACCCCCTCCGACAGGTCCACAACCTTCTTTTGCTAAGGACCCCGGAGCTGGACACAGTACTCCAGGTGAGGTCTCACCACAGCGGAGTAGATGGGCAGAATCATCTCCCTCAACCTGCTGGCCACACTGCTTGTGATGCAGCCCAGGATGTGGTTGGCCACAATTAAAATCTTAAGCTGTGTTTGAACCGGAACCTATGATTCCAAACCTGGTAAATTCAGTTGGCTTTTCTAGACACTATGGTGTCTAAAATAAAAAGTAACTACAAAATGAATATAGTTGGAAGAAACCCATATGGAGGTTGCTGTTAAGGATAAAGTCTGACTGAAGTTAAAGTGCTGGTTCTCAGCCTTGGAAAGATGCTAAAATGTGTCAGATGATTTTATCCGATGAAGTTAGACTGCTCAGTGAATAACCAAACTGTCCAATATTGCAATGTTTGTTCACTCTTGCACTTCAACTCTTGCTGAGTATGGACACTGAAAGAAAAAGGAAAATTAAATAGCTTGAAAAAAAAATATATCAGTCTAGAGTTTGCTTCCAGATACCCATTATCAGAATTAGCAGTGTGCAGTGAAAGTTTATGGCTTGATTCAGTTGCCTAAAGATATCCAGCAGCACTGCAGAGGTCCTAGGATAGCTGAGGAAGTCTGTAAACATATATGAAAAAAGGATCTATGGAGACGCATGGCCTTCTGCAGGGGCAGCTGGAGGCCGGGAGGGAAGACTTAAGACATCTAAACCAGCACTGGATGCCTGTGGTTAGAAAACTGAATCAGGTTCCTGCTTGATTCAGCGAAGGGAGTCTACAGAACAACTAACCTCATCCTACAGATGATGCCTGCACTTGGCCATGAGAATTAACGTCCCACTGCACTATCTCAGATAGCTTGCTTTTTTTTTTCTGCAAACGAAGCCTAGATAGCCTGCAGAGATATAGTTAATAACTTAGCTTACAGACACACCATAAGCCAGGTGAGCCAAATCCGACCCTTGATACCTAACGAAAACAAAAAGCAGAGTAGAAAAGCAGCTTTCCCCTTGCAGATTCCAAAATAATTTACATATATCATTACCAGTTGCTTTGCAAAGACTATCTGTTACTTTGTGTTTGTAAAACATCAGTCTCAGTAGAGCTGCTCTTTAGGTACTTCTGCAATAAACAATTGAAAAATAATACACACCCCTCTATATTGGACAGAAACCGTTTAACAGCTGACAGTACTGCTACCCAGATACGTTGTCAGCGACAGAAAAAAGTAATCAATCCACAAAATCCAAACATCTTCCTCTCTTAAAATGTAACAAAAGGAACTGAGATGTTTCAAAAGAAAACAACAAACCAGGCTGGGTTAACAGTCTTATTTTCAGAACATCAAAGAGGGAGTCATAAAAAGAAAATTACAAGGAAAAGAAACAAGTAAATAAATTCCATCTTAATTTTCCCTCAGTATGACCTATATATTTACATTGTATTTGCTATTGCTGCAATCACTGTGCAGTAACAATTTCCTAGACAATACGGGTCCATATTTTGAAGCTGTTGCTACGCTACTGAGCTATACCCAGCTACAGGCGCTGCTGGAGCCCAAAGCTGAAGGTGGCACAGGAGTGTCAGCTGCAAATTGATTCATGGACCTTTCCAGAGGCAGAAAAGGCACATGGGCAAGGCACAGACTCAGCAGAGGTCAGAAGTGAGACCTTTTACCCTTTGTATCCAAAAGATTAAGCAAACTGTTTATGCCTTCCTGCTAAAGCACACGTTCTGTTTATGACTGATAGTCGGGGAACTGGATGTTATCTGTAAAAGAACTGCCATTCGCTAATCTGTTCACACAAGCACACAGAGTAATTCAGATAAGCATAAATCAAGCTATGAAGAGACCCACAACACAGTCTTCCTCCTCAAAAATAAGGGTTGCATAGCTCCTAGGTTTATATGTTAAGACTTAAGAGATTGCCAGTCTTCTATGCATAATAGGGTGTAGGAGGTGGTCATAAAGCCATGCTGTGTCCTCATAATATGGTGCGGAGATATTACAGGCGCATCTCTATTTTCTGAGTTAGTAGAACAAAAGCTTTGGTTATAGTAAGCTCCACACCGGATTTATAGCAGAGCAATTCTCTGACTTCCAAACCATAGTGTTTTCAGTGACAGGTGGTCAGAGTCTGACCACAGCACTCGGAGAAACCTAATGCTTTTAAAGTCAAACTGTGCAACAGAACTGCACGAGAGCTGCTTCCAAACGGGCGAGTAATAAATGGTTCACAACGTTACAGAACGTTACAGAAGCATTTATTGGGAAATACCGGGGCTAGAAGATGAACTTTGTAATCTTAAATGAAACGTTAAAAGATACACAAATACGTTAAAATTCAGCAGATAAAGTGTCCTGAATAGAGAGTTGGGCAGATGATGAATTAGAGGCACTTGCTGTAGTAATTCTTATTGGCACTGCTAAATACACTACCTGTCCCTGAAAACCAGAGCTTAAGAAACCTAGAAATTAACTCAAAAGAGAAAAGGTAAAAAACCCCGTAAACCAAAAAAACATCCCACAACTCAAAGTTTAGAAATGATCACTCAAGCTGCAATACAGGCTGAAAGAACTGAAATTGTTTAGTCTAGGAAAGCAAAAACTGAAGGAAATTTGATATCTATCTTCTATTACATAAAGGACCTATTTATTAAAAAGAAAAATACCATAATTCAGAGCACCAGAATTTTAATAAAGGAAAATATTTGTCTTGGGAAAATAATTAAGCATTGACAGAGACTAATTGGTAGAAGTACTGAATCTGCCTCACCGAATGTTTTCAAAGAAGCATCTGTTAGGGATAGTCTAGATAAGACTGAGAGCAGGAGGACACACCTTGCCACTTGATATTCCAGACCTGTATTTCTGTATGTCATTGTACTTGTAAACTATCTTAAGTAAGACCATTTGCAGTGAAAAACATCCATTAATTACATTTAAATTATCAAAAAAAGTATCATGTTAGGATATTGTCTCCCCATTAGTCATTTCTTGATGTGCACACATTCACTTTAGCATGTTGCATCTTGGTCTGTAAATCTGCTGTGACTGGAGAACTCTGAAAATAGTTCTTGGATCTTTTCCTTGCTCAAGTTGCTCAGTTAACACTATTTAAAAGGTGGACTATGAATCATTTAACCTTTTTCTAAGCTTATTCATAAGACCAAAATAATATTTGCTTACTTCCATTAGTTTTATTATTAAAAATATTTTTAAAAGCTAAAATGTCATAAAAAAAGCCAAATTACTATAATTTTATGTACATATAGAGAGTTACACCTGCCACCTGGCTTCAGCCAGAACTCCCTTTATTACCTGAAAACCTCAGTGGAAATGACAGGGTTTAACACCAGCCTTATGTGCTGTATTGGAGTCCATTAAAAGACTACGTGGCTTGTATTGGAAAAGGCATTTGGACACCCAGTTATGCTTGCAAATATCTACTACCCCAAAATTGCAAGCACAGTTGTTTTACTCTCTGAACTATGAGTGTAGTAAGAAATAAGTGGTTGAAAATTTGAAAAACTGATATTCTCCTTAACGTTGATATCCATCCCTTTATTTGAAACCCCCTGCAGGAGTTCCTACTGAAAGCTACAGATGTTCATCTGTGCTGGGAACTCTTTTACATTTCGTCTGCTTCTAAGAAATGCTCAGTTCTGCTCAGCAAAGCACCAGCATAACCACTAACTTAGGACTGGGCATCCATGTATTCACATTACAATTTGTTTCTGCTTTTTTCAAATAATACATGCTAAAAATTAGCTATGTACCGTAACTTCATGTTCTAAACCATTAATAAACATTTTTAAACATAACTTTCTCAACAGATACCAATATGCTCCATGAAAGAACAGAAAAGCTAACTCAATGGGAAGGAGCATGATTTTTGCAGTGATTCAAGTGATTAATCTCACTGTCCCTGTTAAGAATCATAGAATCATCGAATCATAGAATGGTTTGGGCTGGAAGGGACCTTAAAGATCATCTAGTTCCAACCCCCCTGCCATGGGCAGGGACACCTCCCACTAGACCAGGCTGCTCAAAGCCCCATCCAGCCTGGTCTTGAACATTTCCAGGGATGGAGCAAGAACATGGTCTTGTTGTTCATAAGAGTTCAGCTCAACTTCACAAGTCAGCAGGGAGCTATCACAGGCTCGTGCCATCAAGTTAGAGCCTTCAGATCTTTCTGACTTGGAAACAAGGGAGTGGGAAGCATCTTGCAGGAAAAACAGAAATGCCCTTTCTTTACCAGCTACTGACTTAAAGAAATTTTACTAAAGGATGCACTAATCCCAATAGAAATGGCTAAAAGCTTAAAATTTGATGTACAGAGAAGTTAAAAGCAGTATCTTCCTTAAAACTGCACTCTTAATAAGCAATGGTATACAGTGAAAGGACAGGAGGCACAAATTGAGATACACAAAATTTGATTTAAACACAGGAAAACACATTTTTACCATGAGGGTAGGACACTGGAATGGTTGAACAAAGAAGCTGTGGATTCTTCATCTTTGGAAATATTCAAAACCTGACCAGATGTGAGTCTGAGCAACCTGTTCTAGGTGATCCTGCTCCGAGTAAGGGGTTGGACTAGATGATCTCCAGAGGTGCCTTCCAGCATCCATAACTGTTACTCCAGTGCAGTGATCCAACATGCACGTTCACAACGCGAAACCAAATTAAATATACTAAATTTGTACTGTTTGCATAAGACAAGGTGTTTATTGTTTGGGGTAAAGAACTACATCCTTCTTTTGGGAACCATGGCACAAATGTGCACAGAGAAGGTATAATCTGTAGCCTGTCTCGGGTCGTCAATAAACCAGAATGGCAATAATTTTCTTCTGAAAAGAAAATAGAGGGATTATTCTTTAAACAACAACTCAAGCATCAAGAAAACAAAAAGCTTAAATTTTCAAAGAAACTCAACCTTCAGAACACACTGCTCAACAGGGAAATACAGCAGACAAGTGAAAAGGTTGGGCCTCTGAGCAACAGTTACAATTAGGTCAAGCTGTCCCATGCACTCAGTAACACAGCCCGTACGCAAGTCATATTTCTGTTCAAATTTCAAAGGCTTTTGTTTGAAGAAATGGCAATGTGATTGAAAGGGCATTAAGGTGGCTGTGACAAGCCTGGACATGCTGGATTCACAAATATCTCCATGCTGGTACATGCTATATTCTGCTATTAAAGGTACGGGGAATTCCTTGATGAAAGTCAACATTTTTTACCTTATGGCACATTCTGAAATAGGCCACTGACAGTGGACTGATAATCACTAAAAGGTAAGTTAAAGTGATTTAAACATTTTCATGGTGTCTAATAACACAGAATGGACTACAGAAATGGTTATGCAGTCTGACTGAAACTATGGTCCTAATTATCACAGATTATCACAGAATTGTCAGAGTTGGAAGGGACCTCTAGAGCTCATCTAGTCCAACTCCCCTGCTGAAGCAGGATTGCCCAGAGCACATTACTCAGGACTGCATCCAGGCGGGTCTTGAAGATCTCCAGAGAAGGGGACTCCACAACCTCCCTGGGCAGCCTGTTCCAGGGCTCTGTCACCCTCACCAGAAAGAAGTTTTTCCTCATATTTGAATGGAACTTCCTATATTTCAGCTTGTGCCCGTTGCCCCTCATCCTGTCACAGGGAACCACTGAAAAGTCTGGCTCCCTCCTCCTTCAAGCCACCCTTTAGATACTTATAGGCATTAATAAGGTCTCCCCTCAGCCTTCTCTTCTCCAGGCTAAAGAGTCCCAGCTCTCTCAGCCTTTCCTCATAAGGGAGGTGCTCCAATCCCTTAATCATCTTTGTTGCCCTACGCTGGACTCTCTCCAGTAGCTCCCTGACTCTCTTGAACTGGGGAGCCCAGAACTGGATGCAGTATTCCAGCTGTGGCCTCACCAGTGCAGAGTAGAGGAGGAGGATGACCTCCCTTGACCTACTGGCCACACTCTTCCCTATGCAGCCCAGGATTCCGTTAGGGCACATTGCTGGCTCAATGCAACAGCACTTACAGGATTCTGATGAAGTTAAATTTCAGTTCCAGGGAGTGCACTTCAACTAAGCCAGCTGGACTGTAAATTAAGATACCATTTAATCTTCCCACTATCTCTAATTTTCAGTCAGCAGCAACCTCTGTCTGACACTCACGTTTCCAGTCACTCACAGAGATTTATTAGTGCTACAAAGGAAGGAATAAATAGTGGCAGAATTGTAATCACCACTATTGTCCCACAGCAAAAGGTCTGTCACTGTTAATGTCTGCAGAAAAGAGCAAATCCAGAAGATCAAGCCAATTTCAGAGCAACACTGGCCTCGGGGGGACTAGAGACCATATGAGAAGGGAACCACCTATGAATAATAGCCATTGACACAACTGTGAGATTTAGTTCCTGAGTGCAAGAAGTTTTAGCCCTCAGGTATTTCACGATTCTTGTTATATATTACTCTATGACCTTCTATTTTATAGGCTGACTTTTGCTATCTAGATAATTAAAGCTCGCAAAGCTGGCTCTGCACTTCATGGAGTTAGTGCTTTATTACCTCAATACCAGAAAGAACGAAAAGCAAAAAAAAGCAAAAAATGAAGTGTCATAAATTTCTTAAGGAATAAAACACTGCCATAGGAGCTCAGTTCAGGACAGAAGGATCCATTGTCCTGCCCACCTGGCCTCCAGCTCCTGCTGGAGAAGGATCACAGCATGGATCACTGGAAAGCCTCACCTCTCATCTCCCAGCCAGGTAGGGATGTCTTGTGGCCAAAGGACATCTCAAAGGCACGAGACACTTATGTTTTGTCACATGAATAGAGTCCAAAGTTTGTACTTCTCTCTAGACTAGCTGATAAGCCCCTTTATGGGATACTCAGCTACTCTGCACAACAAAAGCTAAGAAAAGGACTTCCTCAATCCTCCTCCGTTCTGACTGTTCTTTTCAAAGTGCCCCTCTTCTCCCTTCCCAGAAATTCAAATTAACCCCATCACCTCTGTTCGAATGGGAGCATCTACATGCATTTTCTTTTTTCATGCACAGAAAAAGAGGATACCATTATTTTGAAACAAGAGGAATGTGAACAAATAAGGAACGGAGAGAGATGATTTTAAAGCAAAAGTAAAACACGTTGCTAACACCATGAAGTTGCTATAAAAAAAAAATATACTCAATTGTTGCAACTTTTAAAACAGGTATGCAGGACTACAAGCAGAGATATGAACTGGAAACAACACCACAGATCTTACTTTGTCTGTAGAATTAATATATTTTTAGTAACAACCATGATCCAGTCACAGAAATAGGAGAGCTGCAGCTTCAGAGAGTCATACGGAGTACGTCCTATGAACAAAAAGGCCAAGTGCCCTCACACGTGGCTCTCATGGCTCACTTCTACAGAAATCAGGGGCAAAACCCCTTGTGGCAGTGCCAACCCCTTGGACCCAGAACGATTCACGACCCTGCAATTAGTAGATACTCCCTCTCTTGAAGGTTACACACCTTTCTACAAGAGAAGATGGAGTTATACTGAAATTCAAGAGAAATGGCTGAAGTTTTATGGTTAGTCTTATGCAGAATAAGACTAAGTAACCTGATAGCCGTTTCTGGTTTGTTTGTTCTTAATTTATCAATAATTTAAATGATCTAAATTTATGCAAAAATCACAAAAGCAATCACAAAGGATTGTCACACAGAGAAAGGAGATATGAAGGGGGAATAAGATCAACTTTTCATCTACGGAAAGACATGACACAGGAGAAAAACACTTAAATCATAATTTTCTTAATGCATTCAAAAGAATCTCAGGATTCTGTTGACACCCTATGGAAGTGCTCTCCTTTATCCTACAAAAAAATATAGGATAATTTTTTTAATTAAGTCTGTTTTCCAAGATTTACAACAGAAACTAAATGAAGTATTAGGAAAGTCCACCAAGCCATTTGATCTCCCATAGCTCGTACAAGATAATCAGCATCTCGCACCAATGCAAAGGTTATAGCGTGTTCTTGCTTAACTAAACTAAATTAACCAAATACAGATGCGGCTGAAAACACTTCTCACTGTGTGTGGTAAGAAAATCTCTCATCCTGCCTTCAAAGCACCTGTGCTTTGAGGAACAGATTCTGACAACCTTATTTATGTTGAAAAGTGAAAAACTTCACAAGACTTCTGTAGAAATGAGAGAGTATCACCCTCACGGTCTATGGTCCTATTCAAGGGAAGCAAGAACTCAAAAATTTGTTTTTTATGTAGTTAAAAAGGAGGAACTGTCAGGTCTGTGTTACGGCCTAATAAATATTGAGAATGGCTGAATGCAAGAGTTTTCATGAAGGAAAGTATAGTGTTTATTTAAGAACACTCGTGTTTATGGTTTAGAAATTTCAGTAATACTTCATAAAGTTAGAGAAAATGTGAAAGTCCCCTCAGTAATTTATAGCTAGCTTGAAATTAATGACACATGCATATTAAAATTGCCACAGAAATACATTAACCTAAATATTGAAAAAAATAAAAGAAATACCTTTTTCAGGGATGAGCATTTGTGGGAATTTTATTGCCATTATTTAATCTATATATTTAGTCTTCTTCATAGCATTAACAACTAATTAATAACTAGCTAATTTTGAGCTATTGGCTACTAGATATATAGTTGTTGTGGTTTGGGCCAGGAAATGCAGGGATAACTGAACTAGCTTAACTGAACCAGTTCAAGCAGCAGTAGTCTGGCTGTAACTGCAGGGAGATTTCACAGAATAAATGAATTGCAGCAACAATCAGAATACTTTCATCATACCCATACTTCCACTTGAAGTGAAGAAACCCCAGGCTTCTCCACACAACACAACTCTTCTCTTTCTGTCCCTTAACATGTAAGATGTAAGTGAATGGATTGCCCCCCTGCAGCACACAGGCAGCAGATTTGGGAACAAAGCAGCAGACAGTTGTATTTTACTGATTTGGAGGACACATATATTGATTTGGGGTTTAAAACCACTGTATTCTTAGAAGCACCCAAGCTCTTACCTTTACAAACAAGAAAATCTCACAATCTTCCTGAAAGCTGTAGGTTTCTCCGAAGTTATTGTTAGGGGTGAACTTGAGGGAAGTCAAAGAGTTAGAAGAAATGCTCTGGCTCCGACGCAACTGGGTACCTGGAGGAAAATGCATGTTGCTCTCGAACATCATACCCTCTACGTGTTTATCTTCCAAAGTTGGGCTTATCAGATCCACCTCCTGGCATGGGTGGTCTTCTTCAGCACCATGGTGAAATAAAGAACCATCCTCTCCATCAGCCCCATGCAGAGAGGCCACAGAATTCCTATGGCTATCTTCTGAGCTCTCTTGACTACTGTCCATGCTCTCTGGGATAGTACTGATGGAAGAAGGAGATGCTGGATCTTCATGGACAGCCTCATGCTGAGGGGCCACAGAATTCCTGCAGCTATCTTCTGAGCTCTCTTGACTTCTATCCATGCTCTCTGGGATAGTGGTGATGGAAAAAGGAGATGCTGGATCTCCATGGACAGCCTCGTGCTGAGAGACCATGGAATTCCTGCAGCTATCTTCCGGGCTCTCTTGACTACTATCCATGCTCTCTGAGATAGTGATGGAAAAAGGAGATGCTAGATCTTCATGGACAGCCTCATGCTGAGAGGCCACAGAATTCCTGCAGCTATCTTCTGAGCTCTCTTGACTTCTATCCATGCTCTCTGGGATAGTAGTGATGGAAAAAGGAGATGCTGGATCTTCATGGACAGCCTCATGCTGAGGGGCCACAGAATTCCTGCAGCTATCTTCTGAGCTCTCTTGACTTCTATCCATGCTCTCTGGGATAGTGGTGATGGAAAAAGGAGATGCTGGGTCTCCATGGACAGCCTCGTGCTGAGAGACCATGGAATTCCTGCAGCTATCTTCCGGGCTCTCTTGACTACTATCCATGCTCTCTGAGATAGTGATGGAAAAAGGAGATGCTAGATCTTCATGGACAGCCTCATGCTGAGGGGCCACAGAATTCCTGCAGCTATCTTCTGAGCTCTCTTGACTTCTATCCATGCTCTCTGAGATAGTAGTGATGGAAAAAGGAGATGCGGGATCTCCATGGACAGCCTCATGCTGAGAGACCATGGAATTCCTGCAGCTATCTTCCGGGCTCTCTTGACTTCTATCCATGCTCTCTGAGATAGTGATGGAAAAAGGAGATGCTAGATCTTCATGGACAGCCTCATGCTGAGGGACCACAGAATTCCTGCAGCTATCTTCTGAGCTCTCTTGACTTCTATCCATGCTCTCTGAGATAGTAGTGATGGAAAAAGAAGATGCTGGATCTTCATGGACAGGATCAGAAAGATTATCCCCTTTGTCTTCCTCAGAGTCTGTAATCTCGTATTCAGTGGTGTCATCAACATTTTGATAAACATTGGTAAAGACCTGATCTTCCATGACTGCTGGCTGGTGAGTTTTGCCTGCCTTCTGATACCTTAAAAGACTACAATTAAAGTGAGATGTTGACAGGCAAACGTTCTTTAGGAGGGAGCAGCGGCTGTGGTATGCGTTCTGAACGCTCTGCTACACATGGCAGATCTCCAACAATCATTTACAGAGAGCTTTAAATCACCAACTACACTTCCACTGAAGTAAAAGATAGGGCTGTCTCACTTTTAACCCCTTGGTCAATCTGACTGCTGGTAACTATATCTTAGGAGCTGTAATCACTTTTTGTTCTTTGAGATATAGCCTGGCCAAGTACGGAGAAAAACAGCTCAAGCATCTGTCAGCATTAGAAAGCTACAGTAAAAAATATGTATTCTTTCATAGGAAGTAAAAAATACTTTTCCTGGAAGTCTTATGTATATTTTGTGTAAAGAGGTAGAAATGCAGACTTCACCCATTTGCTCATATTTTCAACACACAAAAGCCTAGCTTCAAGGGAAAGCAAGGCAAAACTGCCTCAATAATACAAGCAATCTACAATGTTAGTTGTGGTTAGTTACAACATCATCAACAAATTATAATCATTTATAAAAAACTACAAACAAACAAACAAACAAAAAAGTGATTTATCCACAAGAAAAAGACAGCAGACTTGAACCCTTTCCAGTTTTGCCACTGCTGGCTGGTGAGTTTTGCCTGCCTTCTGGTACCTTAAAAGACTACAAATAAAGTGAGATGTTGACAGGGAAACGCTCTTTAGGAGGAAATCACTTCACATTTAGCGACTTTATCTCCTCATGTATAAACTAGGGCCAAGACTGTAAACTGTCTTGTGAGTTGTCTTGGAGTCTCGGAAAAGACTAAATAAGCGTTAACTATTATTACATATACTTAATACATCAATTACTTATAATCACATTTAGATTATATATCTCCATGTCATAAGACATAGAGGCAGTGTTCCAAAGCTGGGCCCGTGCAACTTGACTTCAGTGATCTAGTTAGCCACCTTGCTATACAGCTCCTCTTGCCTGAGGAATAGAGACACATAAAACTCCACAGAACGTAAAGCAGATGTATACTTCCAGCTTCAGCATAAAATGAGCTGCCCTCTTAAAGACAGAGACACATTCCAGAGTGTCTGAAATCAATGGAGCTGAAACTCATTAAAGATCCAAATCTGAATTTATCGAAGTTATGAGAACCTCAGACGTTACTGACTAAAGACTTTTTATCTATATGTTTACTGCCTCTGGATTGTGTAGATTATTACTGGAATTCTTAGAATCTAATTACATTTGAACTTTTGGGTTTGAGCCAAAAGGAAAAAGGGAAGTGTTTTCCTCCTGACCCGTCCTTGTAGCTTCCCAAGAGTTAACCGCCGCAGCCAGGTGGAGTTTCTAAAAGAAACACACAAGAGAGGTTAGAGAGAAAGACTGTAACTCCAGCCATCTCAAAACAGAACGACCAGGGCAAACACATGATGTTTCGCATGGTAGAGTAGCAGGTGCTGCCTGCCTGAGATTTATGATTGTAGTTTACGGTCATTATTCTTACATTGAACATTTTAGACAACTAATAAAGTTAAATTTCAAAAGCAAAACAATACTTCGGCTTATTAAACTTGGATTCACCTTCTAAGGCTCCTAGATAACCCCAGAAGTGCCAAAATCATAGTCACAACCACGCTTAATCACTCTAACAGCGAGGAAAAACAACACAGCAGAATTTCAATTCCCTACACGGAACCTGCAATACAGTACAAAGACTGTATGGTATACCAAAGCGGGTATCAGATCTCTTAGCTGATGACTGCATTTCTGGCCTGATGCAATTCAAGGAGTTCAAGGATACGTAACCCATATCAAGGCCAAATTTCAACTATTATTACCCAGAAATTCCTGCCTGGCACAAGTGGTCCATCGGCAAACAGAACAAAGCACATTTCTGAATGTAACTCAGCCACAATTCTTCGTGTGGAAATCCTAAATAAGAGATTCTGAAGCATGTGCTATGAAATCTGTACTGCAAACTTCTGGCATTCAAGAACAGCTATTAGGCTAACAATAAGACTGATTTAAAATCATGAGCTTAAACTACCGAAGCTCAAGAAACTTAGAAAACCAATGAGCTGACTAGAAACTTTTATAACTTTATTTTTTTTATGAATATTTTTTACTTTTGAGAAAAAACTTCTATTTCTTCACATTTTGTAGAAATACAAATGTATTTCTACCTGCGTCTGTTCAACTTGCTCTGAGCATGGCCCACTCCCACTGATCTTCAACCCCTTCATACAAAGAGCACTTGGAGGAATAAATATGCTGGGATCATAAAAGTTCCCTCCTTAGTCTCTCTGCTGGCAAATAACTTGAGAAAGAGAAAAGCTCGCAGACACATTCCTGACACAAAGCAAAGAGCAAAGTCCAGTTGCATAATATTAAATCAAATGACTATTGGGGTTTTTTTGCTCCATGAAGAAGACATTAGCAGGATACAGCAGCACCTGCTGGAGGGTAGAAAAACGTCACAGGTAAAATAAGGAATACGAGCATAATGTATGAGTATTGTTTAAAAATATATAAATAAATACAGTTGATGTGGATTTCATTAGTCAGAAATAAGTTACCTATGTTTTCCTTTCCTCGGCCCTCTTCCAAAAGCAAAGAAAAGCATCATTCAGCTCCAAGATCCAGACTTCACTCTTGTGACAGAGTGATAAAACCCCAGAGTAAATTTGACCACACTTAAGAATTTATCCAGGTGAAAATCAGGTGCATTTCAAATCACAGTATATGAATCCACTGCTGGTTTACAATCCTTAGAATTCATCTTCAGGGAAAAGAGAGATACTTTTCGTGCCCTAATTCAAAAGTTATGTGATAACAAACGAGATGAAAACTGAGGCGTCCACATTGTGACATGAGACACCAGCGTCCTGGCGTGCTCCCCTGTGTCCTGTGCTGCTCCCTCCCTATTCCCCAGCCAAAAATGCTCCAGAAAAGGAGCAGGGCAGACCAGATCTGTGCATTCAGTGAAATGGAACTTCTCTCCTGCAGAGAAGTGAGAGGAAAGAGGTTGTATGAGGCCAGAGAGCAGAAAAAGGTCTCGGCACCACCTTGTGCTCCTTTCTCCATTGGAAAATGAAACCCTCTGAGGAACAGTCCCAGCCCCACAGCCACAAGAACGGAAGACTACAAAAAAGAGAGACCACCAGTTTCATTCATTCCCTAAATTCCTCTACTTCCAAATCTAGAAGGTGTTGAATTAATATAGTATTTAATAATACCAATACTTTCTGCTGTTAGTTCTGCAATTCAAGTTGTGTCTCTTACCATTGCGTACACCACCCGTACCTGTATGAGCCACTCAGTAACACTGGTTACTTGCTTTGCAGAAATACAAATAACCATAAGCAGCAAAATTCATATAAAGACAAAGAACGTGAGAAACAGAACTCCTTGTTTTCAAGGCTTGTTTTTTAATTCATGACTGAATTTCCATTTTTATTCTAACCTTATTCTTTTTAAAGCAAGAAATAGCAGAATCAAGATGACCATAACTCCAGCCAGTATACATAGGACAAGTTACAGTCAACCAGCAAGATCTCTCAGGTCTCATTTTTAGAAACTTTGTTTATACTAAATTTAGCTCTCTATTGTTCAGCACCTAGATTAAGAGAATCACTGATTCTTTCAACAGTCCAATGGACAGCGATGGGCATCTCAGAGTATGTGATAAAAAGAAGTGGAAAGAATTACGTCAGAAAGAGACTAAGTATATTCTGGAGATGGTCTTTATTACTGAAAAATTCAGTCAGCTGAGCTCCCTAAAATAGGTCTTTTTAGACAGCTAGGTTGGAATTCGCCTACACTTAAAAGCCTACAAATTGACATCAAAACTCATGCTAGGAACCTAGGTAATTGACTGGTTCCCTCTACAGAGATACACAGAGCTGAGTTCAGTAGCCCAAACACACACAGACATTTAATGCTAATTACGGTGTTTGCTAAGACCAACTTGATTTTATCTGAAGGACAGCAAATATAGTAAGGACCCCAACATGCTTAGAATAGTATGTTAAAATCAGACTACTGAAACTTTATCTGTTCACCTTGCAACCCTAAGTGAAATCAACACCTCCAGCTTTGACTTATTTTAAAATGTCAAGCAGAAGACTGGCTTGTAAAGAAATTCCTGCATTACTAGAGTCAGTTATCCCTCACCTCCAGAAGGGAAGAGAAAGGAAAGAAGGAAGAGTGACGGGAATGTCAGAAACCTAAATAGCCTACCTCATATACTCTCAGAAATTAATTATTAAAGCAAAAAGCCACACAATTTAATTCAGATTCCCAATGCAATAAGACTTCTACTTGCGTACCCCTTTATTAAGGCCAACAACTTACATGTCTTCCAGACATTCCACAGTATTGGAAACCTCAACTTATTCAAGTAGCTTCAGCAGTTAATAGCCCCATTTAGAAATAGCAACCCATTTCTGTTGGAATTTCTCAGGAGATCATTTCCAGTTGATTATTGCTATGCAATAAGTGCTTTAATTAATTAAAGAGCCATTCAGTTTTATTTTTCTCCATGAAGACACTTGCACACTTTAAGCAAAGAGCCTGTAAATCTTTTTTCATAATCTAAACAAATCGAGGTCCTTCAATTACTTTCTCTAAAGGATCTTTTTCCAGCAGTATGAGAAACAAAATTGAATACTTAAAACACTCACAGTTCTTGGAAACAGCTGAACCTGAAACTGAATGCAGGTAAACAATGTTTATCATATCAGTAGAAACTGAGGAATCTTAGCATCCCATAGTATCAGGCTCTCCATTTGCACTTAAGAGCACTCAGTGCAAAAATCATGAACGTTCCCAGCCATTCAGGATGCTGGTTTTACAAAAATAACTTTTTTTTTTCTTTGTAAAGCTCAAACATTTCCAAAAGCTTTGCAACATGCAGTTCAAGTCCATTATCAAAACTACGCTGTGGGCTCCAGGAGAAAGACTGTTTGTGGTTTACAGACATATAACAAGGGAGTTGCAATAAAACCATACCACTTTGTTTTCACTCCTGACTGCACTAAATACCTGGATGAAATCAACCACAAACAAACTTTCTCGCATTGTTTCCAGCCTCAGCCTTTACTTACAAGGTTAGCAGCGCCTCAGCTCTTCACAGCTCATTAGCAGTAATGCTTTATTCACTGGCGATCTTGCATGAAACATCCCGAGGAAGACCTTTATCCTGCATTCAGATCTTTTAGGTCTTGGCTCTGTGCTCTCACCATGAATGACAGACTCAGGTTCCTCTACTCAGTTATTCTCCAGCCGTTAACACTCACAGACCTCTATAATAGGAACAGACTGCGAAAACCAGCACTCTTTAGAGGTCCAAGCATCTCCAGCTCACCACAATTTTTCAAAATGGCAAGATTTGGCAAGAAGAATGAACAAGACTGTTCAGTATGGCCCTATTCTGCTCCAGCCTTTGGATGGTCACCTTTGGATACTCAAGAAGACCATTGGACCCACGCTGCTATGAAGTGCTACCTTATGAAGGCCAAGTAGTTGCAGAGGTATGTTCACAATTTTATCTGTATTGTATGTGTGCATATGGAGTTGGTTCATCTTCTGAAACACACGCTTCCACTCAGTTTCATGTTAACTGTTGACATGCACAGCTAAAGCAGTCTCTGTATTCTATTTCAGAGGTAATAAGGAAAACAAAAACACACAGAAAAACCTTTTCAGAAGACAACAGTTTGGGAGAAGACTTTGATCATCGCACCACTTCACATAGGAGTCAGCACCTCCAGAAAACTGTTACTCAGCTGACACTGACCTGGATTCTGTGGTCTTGAGGGGCTGGTTCTTGAATTCATGATGTAGTAACTGTAGTCACGGAGTAGTAACGGAGTATTGACCTTCACCCAGATTTTGCTTTGCTACTGACTCCATAAAAGGCATATTTAAAGCCAACGCATCAGTAAATTCGACTCTGCGTAGAACATGCACTTCTCCACTTGTAACTAGACAAACAACAGAAAATTATTTTGCACAGGAGACTCAACTCTCATCTTATCAACGGCTTCCAGTCGTTAAAAATACCAGTAGTCGTCGTCAACAGACATTTGAAAACCTGCTTTACTTGCTGCAGGGCCTAAACAATTATTCTTGATTTGGATGTTTCAAAGCCCTTTATTTGGGGTCTTCCACTTCCTTTTATAAAATTTTGTTTGGTTTGCTCTCCAACTCCATGGCTGGAAACTCCAATAGAACACCTGACAGCCTAAAAAATATTGACTTTTTATTTGCCCAACTGCTCCAAGGAAAACATTTCTGTTTGCCTTTAAATCTGGCATCATTTCAACACCCTTGTTTACCTCTGAAACTAAGCGCCCTCAGAAAGCCCAGCAACCCGGCTTCAAGCTTGTTTACAGCAGAGGCTCTAGTAACCGAAATAGAGGCGGCAGAGACACCACACCAGTCTGTACCATCCTGCCATGCAGCCTTAGGGATATCATTCCATAGACAGTTTGAGAAACAGCACAGTTAAGAGCCCCGTTTTGTTTATAGCCTCCGTATACAACATCTTCAGATTAAATGGGCACTAAAAGCTTGAAGTCTAATACAGTTTAACAGCTGTTAGTCACCTAGCCCTTTTATGGTTTTATGAAACATCTTCCTATTTTTATTCATCTCAACTACATAAAAATGCATCGAAACACTAGTAAAAGAAACACTAAAAAAGTTGATCAGAGATCTGTCACATGGACAAAACTGAGAAAAAAAATGGGAAAAATACAAGAAAATGTTTATCTTTTAATATTCAGTTATTCTAACTCTGAGTAATGAAAATGCCCTGCTTTTTCTCAAGCAAGTACTTAAGACAATTATCTGAACTATTCATGTGCAACATCTCGTTTTCATCCAAATAAATAAGGAGTTGCTTTCCCTCCACAACACCGCCAACAGGAGGGAATAGTTTCCCATCTAGAAATAGTGTGTTTTACTATGTCTAGCCAAACAAGTGAGAATATTTTGAGGTTGCCTACCCTTTACTTCCTGTCCTTGACTAAATTCCACTGACACAAACAAATGCATGTAATGGTTTTCAAGCTGCAAACATTCAATCGTACTACAGCAGTAAATCTGCACAGCTTCTGGCAGGATTTGGTATGGTCTAGTGCTTGGAAGAACTGCAGTCAATACAGCCAGCTGTGGGGTGAAATACAATACAGAGAGAGATTAAGGTGAGGAAAGGCAAATATCTTGGTAGCTCCCAGTTTTACTTCTCTTAATGTAAGTATACACTTAACTCATGCATTTCTTGTAGGCACACAGTGTAAATGGACCCAAGAGTTGTATTAAATACGTGGTACATGTCAGCTAGCCCAGTTCAAAGTCCAGACCTGGTATGGTATGCTGCCTTTATGACGTATCAGTTTGGACACATTCTATGAGGCTGGGCTCATGAACAGGTAAACACTGCAAATAGGTTTTAAAGCACATGGGTGAGTCTAAACAAGAGCTTACTCACACCTTTTAGGACTGAAGAGCTGAGTAAGTAGGCTGCCAAACAAGGTTAGCAAAAGAGCCTTGATGCTTAAAATTTGTCTGTATCTCTGCATAAAGTTTGTAACAAGACCTCAATCGTAATTTAATGAAATTAGCTAAAAGACTGCACCTGTTATGTATTTCCTTGGCCTCTAATTCCCTCTGTGTAATAAACATTTTGAAGGAAATATAATAAAGTAATTAATAAAGGACACTTCCCCCCTCCACAGCATCAACTGTCACATGCACATTTACAAAGCTGAATTAGTGTAACCAAAAAAAAAAAAAAAAAAGAAAAAAAAGACCTTGAATTGAACTTGACATACAACATGTGGATAGCTGCAAGTAGTCTTATCTAGCTCACCTGGAATTATTTTTTTTCCCTCTTTTACAACCCCGTGTTTTGCCACACCTGCTACATTCCATAAATCAAGGTGAATCAGGGGCATGTCACTTTATTCAGAGTATTGTACCGCATCTTTAGAACCATTCCACAGTTGGCATGCACAGGTAGCACAACGTGCCGAACTCATACATATGTGAAACCCATTAGAAAGAAACAAGCCTAAACCCATGCAGCGTTCAGAATAAACATACTACCAGGATACACAGAATGAAATTCAGATCCTCTACTTAATCATGAAGCCATAGACATGTCTTTTTCTCAGTTTTTATGATGAAATTTAAAATGGAGGGACATTCTCTGCTCTGTCATATTAAAGGACACTTATTTTCTTTATGTACATAGGGCTGAATTCATTGTTATTCAGCACCAGTGACTTAACAGGTTTTGCAGAATTACTAATCCTTTCTCATAATAAAAAGGAAAACCAAAGGAATGTAAACTATTTGCCTTTATTTATGAAGCAAACGTACACCAGAACCCAAACCAGGCCTCTACCCATCGTACCACACACTGCCTTTCTAGAAGGCAGCACTGGCATTCAGAGTACTTACATTCACCAACACATTTCCTGCGTGTATTCTTCTAAGTTTTAGGGTAAACCAGTGTTGTCACAAGACAGCACAAAAAGGTCATACGCAGGAAAGAGTAAGAACAATCAACTTTCAGAGCCATGTGGCCGAAAGGGAGTAGGAGACACAGAGAACAGGATATTTGTAATCATGTTGACAAGCACCGTTGCCTTGCCAAGGCCGCAGCCTGGGGCTGCTGCAACTCATGCAAAGGAGGCAAGTTTCGAGAAACGTGGGGAAATGCAGGACAGCGCCCAGTAACACACCCCGTCACTGCCTTGCCTCGCACCATTGCATCCTTCTGCAGCTGCGGGGCACCCCGGCAAACAGCCTGTACCCCAAGCGAGCTCTGACCTCTCACCAGCAGGCCTCACCGTCCCACCCATATCCCAGCCCAGGGGGGCTAACACGCCTCTCATAAGAATCTGTGCTCCCTTGCAACCCACCCCATCTCCCTGCTTGTGCAAGCCACCTCACACAGCCCCCCTCAGCCCCGCTCCCCTCAGCCAGCCATGGCTCCCTACAGTGCCCTGCACCTCAGCCCCCCTCACCACAACTCACCTCCCCTCAGCCCCCCCATGGCTCCCTACAGCTCCCCTCACCTCAGCTCCCCACAGCCCTCCCTCACCTCAACTCACATCCCCCCAGCTCCTCTCACCTCTCCACACCCTTCTCACTTCAGCTCCCCACAGTCCTCCATCACCTTCTCTCCCCTCAGTTTCCCCTCACTTTAGCTCCCCACAGCCCTCCCTCACATCTTCCCAGCTCCCCTCTCCTACTCATTCCCCCGTGGCTCTCTCCAGCTCTCCCCTCACCTCAGCTCCCCACAGCCTTCCCTCACCTCTCCCCAGCTCCCCTCTCCTACTCGTTCCCCCGTGGCTCTCTCCAGCTCTCCCCTCACCTCAGCTCCCTTCAATCCCCCATGGCCATGGCCGATCCCGATCCCGATCCCGATCCCGATCCCGATCCCGATCCCGATCCCTCGATTCCCGCCCCCCCCCCCAGGCTCCCCTCACCCCAGATCCCTCCAGACCCCCCCCTGCAATGTCTCACAGCGCCACGCCCACTCCGCTAGAACCAATCAGAGCTTCCGCCAGCGGGCCCCCAGCCAATCGCATCCGACGGGCCCCCCCCGCCACAGCCGCCCCCCCCCCCCCGCCTTCCCGCTAAGGCAGCTGCTCGCGCGGCCGCCGCGGAGATGGCGGTTGGTACCGCGCGGCGGCGGGTGCGCAGGCGCGGTGCTTCCCCCCCCCCCCCCCCCCCCGCTGCCGCCGGTCACCTCCATCGCCGCGGAGCAGCGGGCCTTCACGGTGCGGCGGGGCGCAATCGCGGCGGGCAACGGGGGGGCAGGCGGGGCGCAGGGCCTCGCGACCCCCCTCCTCGGGACTCGTACCTCCGCCGCCACGGCTTTTAGGTGAGGGGAGAGGGTGGCGGGGGGGGAGGGGGCGGTCGGGCCGGCTGACGGAACCTCCCCGGCAGAACAGCGCAGCGGGCTCCGGGCGCTGGGTTTTCCCCCTGCGGCCCTTGGGGAGCCGGGCCCCGACGGCGGAGAAGTTTGTAAGGAGGCGGCGGCGTCTTGCTGTGAGGTTTGAAGGGCGGGATAAGTCATTTGTGACTGACCCGAGCCGCCTGGGGAGGCGGAGAGGCTGAGGAGCTGTAGCGCTGATGGCCCCGATACGGCGCGCAAAGACACACAGCTTTGGGATCTTTGGAGTATTTCGAAGCTAATATCGTGGTCTTAGGTCTTACTGCGCAGTGAAAAGCTCTGGTTCTGCTTTTTGAAGCACCTGACAATGTGAAACGGGCGTTTCTCTGTTCCATCCCTCATCTCTTCTCTTCTTTATTTTTCCCCCTCTTTAAAGGGGCTGTGTGTTACAAGTCCTCTCTATCGGGAGACACCTTAATGCTGCTTTTGACCATCCTTTCTTCTGCCATTTGTATCTTCTTAAAGAAACTTCAACTGTTGGGGGGCGGTGGTGATGATGGTGATTTCCCATGCTTTGAATTCCTCTCGCTGCTAAAGTTTTAGCTAATGTTAAAGCCACTTACGCTTTTAAAATAACACACTCAGAGCTTTACAGAGTTTGGAGAGAAGGGTTAAGAAGGGCCCAAAGATACCACTTCAGTTAGGAAAATACCTGCTGTTTCTCCTAGAATCACCCAAGTTTGTGCAAGTGAGATAAAGGAGAAACTTGCTGGAGTAGGGCTCTTGAGAAATAAATACGCTCTCTAACAGTATTGTAGAAGCTTTTGTGAAACCTGGAGCTTCACTTCCTTTTTCATAAAAGTTTGTAGAATAATTCTGGACCTTCCTGAACAAAGCGTGCTGGTCCTACATAATAAGTTTGGGGGGAGGAGAAAAGCTTCCAAATCATACCTTGCATTCATAATAGTCATGAATTCCTTGGTGAGAAATACTTGCCTCATAGCTAAGGTTACTAATGATTTTTAAACTTTTTTTAGAGAGAGAGAAGCATGATAAGGTAAGACGAGGTTTAAATACTGTTATGGTAGATGTATAAGAGCTTAGAAAGAAAACAGAAGTAGAAGTTACAGCTGGCAATTCCATGTGTAGAGTAAGCAGTGAGTAAATAGGAAAGTTGAAAGGCTCAAAACTCTTCCAGCAACGTGAGAGGGTGGAAACTGTGGAAGAGAAAAGGTAGGATGAAAAACTAAAATTTCAGTAGAAAACCAACTTGTGGCCTGACCAGTGATGTGTAAGCAGGATTTAGAGCTGCACAGGGCTCTTAAATATGGAGCCAGAATTGTTCGGGTGCCTGTACTTGAGTGTGAGGAAAAATACTGATTGTCTGTCTTAGAATGTAGAATTTTAATAAGACACTCAGAACGATGGAATTATTGCTTAAAAGAGAGAAAACAATTCTTCCTTTCGTTTAGTCTGGAATGAAAAAATCTCCTTGCTCATTTGTTTTAATATATGAAAAACTATGACAATATATGAGAGACTTCTGAAGTCAGTAGGGAAATACAGTGCTGATTTCAGTGGTTGTTTAGACCGGTTATTTTGCAGTTAACCTCTAGAAGGATGATGTATGTAATGTATAGCTAGTTAAACTGGTTCCGGTACGATTATTTTGTGTTACATGCCTTATCTTTTTTTTTAATTTTCCAGGTGCATCTGATTACCTACTGAAAACACTTTGAAGTATCAACAATGAACTCGATGTTAACGTTACTTTTTTCTGGATTGGTTGCCTGTTGTGGTCACTCCACCGGCGATTCGGTGTCCAGGTTACTCCTCGTGTCCTTTGATGGCTTCAGGGCTGATTACTTGGAAACCTACAAACTTCCTCATCTTCAGGAGTTCATTGCGGATGGTGTGCTTGTAAAACAAGTTACGAATGCTTTTATCACCAAGACATTCCCGAACCATTATACCATAGTGACAGGTTTATATGAAGAAAGCCACGGCATCGTGGCTAATGACATGTATGATGTGGATGCCAAGAAGAAGTTTTCCCAGTTCAACGATTCGGATCCCTTCTGGTGGAATGAGGCAGTTCCAATTTGGGTAACAAATCAACAGCAGGGAAATGGAGTAAGTGCTGCTGCAATGTGGCCTGGTACCGATGTAAAAATTAACGATACCACCCCTCGGTTCTTTATGAAGTATAACTTTTCAGTAAAGTTTGAGGAGAGAGTGGAGAAAATTGTTGCGTGGCTGAACAGCTCTAATCCAGTAGTCAGTTTTGCTACTTTATACTGGGAAGAACCAGATGCAAGTGGGCACAAGTATGGACCAGAGGATACTGAGAACATGCGCAAAGTATTGGAAGAAGTGGATAATCATATTGGTTTCCTTACTAAGAAATTGAAGGCAGTTGGTTTGTGGGACACTATTAATATTATAATAACAAGCGATCATGGAATGGCCTCCTGTTCTGCAAAGAAGCTGATTGTCCTGGATGAATGCATCGGTCGCAATAATTATACTCTGATAGACAAGACTCCAGTTGCTGCAGTGCTGCCAAGAGAGAGTATGTTTTGGTGTTTTTTAAGTCATACGCTGAGAAATAAATCTTGTTTATGTTACTACTAAAAAGTACACACGATAGTAGACCGTTGACACCTTTTGCAAAGCCAGGGTAGTTCATATTGAAGAACTTTGACATAGCTTAATGAATAAGCTAAAGAATGTTTGGGTATTTAGAAATTACCTTGTTTTGGTAATCAATGGGCCAAGGAGAGTTTCTTGTCAAATTGCTGTGGGTGGTAGAGATGGTCCTGGTACAGCTTGTTGAGAAAGTAGACAGGCGCGTAGTACGCCTGCTCTCCTGTTTCTCATTTCCTCTCTACGGTGGTAATTCACAGTGAGCATGAAATAAACCCTCGTGCTTATTCAGAGCAAAAAATGTCACTGTCTAAACTTCCAAGTAAAAATCTAAACCCAACTTAGATCCCTTTACCCCTTCTGTTTCTGTGAATGAAACTTCACTTTTCACACTGTAAATTCCATTTTTGTATCTTGGAGTAGTTACTGACAGGCATGTCTTAAATCCTGACGCTGCTGGTCTCAGTTGCCACAACTGTGGCTAGGCTGAAGCAATTCTAATGAACAAAGTGATTTACCCAGTAACAAAATGTAATACTTACTGCTTTGTATATAATATTGACTACTTTGATGTGCAATTGCTTTTTCTTGATTTCTGTGCTTGAATTTTGCCTTCCTCCTCCGCAGGCCCAGAGGGTGAGTTGAATTGTAGGTTCAAAACCACAGCCGTGAGGTGCCCGATTTAAAATGAGAACAAATTGTGAAATCCACCTCCATAAATGTAGTGTTTCATTAAGGACATTGAAAAATCCTTTTCTATGTGCCTTTTAAAAAAATAATTGTTTTGAAAAACATGGTTTTTAGGTTTAATGACAGATAATTGCAGTAAACAGGACATCATTTTGAGCCGTTTAACATACACATTTTTTTCTCGGCAGACAAGAGAGATGTGTACAACTTACTGAAAAAATGCAACAATCACATGAAAGTGTATCTTAAAGAAGAAATTCCAGACAGATTTCATTACCGTCATAATAAGAGAATTCAACCCATAATTCTGGTTGCAGACGAAGGCTGGACAATCGTACAAAATGAGTCACTTTCAAAATGTAAGTGCGTTTTCCTCGTTTGTGTTTTTGGTGGCTTACGTTTTTAAGCTGTTTTGTTTTTATTCCAGCCATCTGTAGGATGGTCTTAGTTTAGCGAGTGGAGTCCTGGCACTGTGCATCTTTAGGAACATCTCAACGTTTTCTAGGACCTTCTCAGCCTGAGCCTGGAGTGTTCTAACAGATGAGGAAGAGATGGGGATATTCCATTGGCTGAAAAGCTTTGTTATGTTCAATTTAATAGCCTGAGGTGCACTTTTAAGAGTTATCTCAGGCAAGTTAGCAGTCTGTCTCAAGCTTCCACTAGAGTGTGGTTTAACTGCTTTTTGTATATATAAAAAAAAAATATATATATGGGGAGCATAAATTGAAGAATGCAAGACACAGCATTTGATATTGCAGTGCATATACTAGGAAAAAAAAATAGGTGGGAGAAAATACTAAAAATAATAGGAATACAACAATAATGAGCAAAGAAGCCGGAGTTCTTCTTGCTAGGGGCATCAAGTAGCATGTTTTAAAGACAAAAACTGAAAAGGATGTTACCTCACACAGTGCATTGCTAAGCTCTGCACTTTCTTCCTTCTAGATGATGTGACTGACTGTCAAATTACATACATACATATATGTATATGTGTGTGTATATATATTTCCAGATGTTTCACATGCAGGGTTTTTTTGGCAGACGAAAAAGGCATGTATAACTTAATGAAAAAAAATGCAAGAGTCACGTGAAAGTATATCTCAAAGAAGAAATTCCAGACAGATTTAATTATCATCATAATGAGAGAATTCAACCCGTAATTGTAGTTGCAGACAAAGACTGCACGTGTGTGTGTGTGTATATATATATGTGTGTGTTCAGAAAGTGATTGGACAAATTAATGGAAGAAAAATCCATTAATAGAAATTAAATAAAGTAGTACCAGCTCCCAGGAGGTTTCTGAGCCGCCAGCAGCTCCAGGCGGGTTGGGATGTCGGGGCTGACCCTGCTGGGTACTTCCCAGACTCCCTGCTGCGACTGCTGTCAGAGACAGGATGCTGGGTGGTGTAAACTCTTAGTTTCACCCAGTTTGGTTGTTCTTACTGTCTGCCCTTTGCACGTTTAAATTCGAATTTTCTCATTATTTGCACAAAAGTACTACTTTCAATGTAAGATATGTTTACATTTTAATTTCCCGATGGATTTGCTACAGTCATCTTCAAATTTACAACATTTAGCACTTACGTTCTCTAATTAGAGGTGTCTCTCTTGTTTACGGTTAGATTCAATTTCAGGTATCTAAAAATAGTTAATAAGTTTATATTTGTAAGTAACAGCACTGTATCAGTTGAAGTGAATCATTTTGAAACAATTTTGCAAGCTGAGGCTTCCCAGAAGCAGGCAGGGGAGGGTTTAGCCTAAAAGGCTATTTAACATGGACAAAGTGGCAGCGCAATGACTGGCGAGTGTGCCAATAGGATCATGGAATGGTTTGGGTGGGAAGGGACCTCTAAAGGTCATCTAGTCCAGCCCCCCTGCCCTGAGCAGGGACATCTTCAACTAGATCAGGGATGGGGCATCTCCCGCCTCTCTGGGCAACCTGGGTCAGTGTCTCACCACCCTCAGTGTAAAAGATTTCTTCCTTATATCTAGTCTAAATCTCCCTCTTTCAGTTTCAAGGCATTACCCCTTGTCCTATCACTACAGGCCCCACTAAAGTCTGTCCCCATCTTCCTTATAGGGCTCTTTTAAGCATTGAAAGGTCGCTATAAGGTCTCCCTGGAGCACGTTATTAGGAAATTTGTGGTCGCATTTTAGCTGTTTACATTACACAAAAATTGGATGGAGTATTTCTTAAAAACCTACCAAATGTCCAAGTACTGGTGACCTCGTAGCCACAAACGTTTTGTTACGTGTCTGTCACAGGCATTGTGATCCTCTGACTGTATTTTGGGTTTGACTATTTGAGTATCTCTTCACCTGAAGTACCCAATCTGGTAGGCATGATTTGAGGGTACTTAATGTACTTGAATTGAACACCATCAAGGGGAAAGCGCTTGCCTTATAAGAAGTAATTAAAGTGTCTGCTTTGCAAGGGCAAAATGTCTTTCCAAAATCTGAGAAGTACAAATTCGCATTCCAGCTACTGACTCGTGGGGTGGCAACATACTTTTCAACTTGGCATGAGGAGTGGGAAGGGAAAAACTGGGGATGTTGAAGACTGAAAGGAAAAGGGATAAAGGAGGGGGGCTGGGAACCATGGCTGGAGACCAGTATGGGAAAAGACTTCTGGGGATTGGGGAAAAGGGACCAAACTCTGGGCTCACAGAATCACAGAATGATGTGGGGTTGGAAGGGACCTCTGGAGATCATCTAGTCCAACGCCCCTGCCAGAGCAGGTCCACCCAGAGCAGGTTGCACAGGAACGTGTCCAGGCGGGTTTTGAATGTCTCCAGAGACAAAGACTCCACCACCTCTCTGGGCAGCCTCTTCCAGGGCTCTGCCACCTCAAAGTGAAGAAGTTCCTCCTCATGTTTAGATGGAACTTCTATGTTCAAGTTTGTGCCCGTTTCCTCTTGTCCTGTCACTGGGCACCACTGAAAAAAGGCTGGCCCCTTGTTCTTGACACCCTCCCTTTAAGTATTTATAGGCATTGATCGGATCCCCCCTCAGTCTTCTCTTCTGCAGACTAAAAAGACCCAAGTCCCTGAGCTTTTCCTCATAAGAGAGATGTTCTAGTCCCCTAATCATCTTTGTAGCCCTCTGCTGTACCCTCTCCAGCAGTTCCCTGTCCTTCTTGAACTGGGGAGCCCAGAACTGGACACAGTACTCCAGGTGGAGCCTCACCAGGGCAGAGCAGAGGGGGAGGATAACTTCTCTTGACCTGCTGGTCGCACTCTTCCTGATGCACCCCAGGATGCCATTGGCCTTCTTGGCCACAAGGTTTTTTCAGTGTTCAGTCCAACAGCTGCTTTTATGTTCTGCGTTAGTCTTTGGTTAAAAACTCCCCTTTTGGGAGTGCGGGGGAGATAAGAAGGGGGGAATTACTTGATATGCAAACAGTGATGTTAACTCTTAACTCTGCCTTTCTCCAGTAGGTGACCATGGCTATGACAACGCTCTCCCAAGCATGCATCCCTTCCTGGCTGCTCGCGGGCCTGCTTTTCAGCGGGGATACAAGCAGAGCACGATGAACAACGTTGACATTTATCCCATGATGTGCCACATCCTGGGACTGACACCGCAGCCGCACAACGGCACTTTCAGCAACACCAAGTGCCTGCTCGCTGACCAGTGGTGCATTAATCTTCCAGAAGCTATCGGGATAGTTATCGGGGCTTTGATGATACTGACTACCTTCACCTGCATTATAATAATCTCAAAGAATAGAATAACTCCCCCAAGGCCATTTTCCCGACTTCAGTTACAATGTGATGATGACGATCCTTTAATTGGATAGCGTGTGAGGAGCCTCGCTTGCTAAATAGCGATTTCAGGAAGGGTTTGAACTTGCACTGGACGGCTTTCTTCGATGCACTTTAAAGGTATCTGTATAAAGTACTGTACAGCCAGATCTCGCTAACTTGTTTGTGCTACCTGACTAGTTAGTAGTCCTGTAAAAAATATTTTCAGAACAAAATGGTCGACAGGTGGCTTTCTGCTGGAAGAGACGCTTAACAAAATAAGGATGCTTAATTTTTCATTCAAGCCTTTGAACACTTTCAAACTGAAAATCCAAAGTGTGAACTAGCCAAGATAGACTAAGTGAATTCTAACATTTGTAAATGATAATTGTTTTGGGTTTTTTTTTTTGTATTAAATTTAAATTAATGTTGACTCCTTTTAGTGTTCTTGTACCTGTGTTGAGAAGATCTCTTTTTAGGAGAGTTCAAAGCTCTATGTTTAGACAGTATATTCTGATTTTGTTCTTAAATTTGGGGATGAAGGGTGTAGAGAAGATCCAATACTTGGGTTTTCACCCTAAGCCAGCAATATGACCGGCAACCGGTGAGAAGGAAACCAGAAGTCAGTGAGGAAAGAATTAGTGCATATCACTTCTACTCTGAGCAATAAAGCATGTGGTTTGGCAGTTGCAACGCTGGGCAAATGGACATTTCTAGAGGTGTGCCTATGGATGACTCGGTTCCACGGATCCTGCACTCGGAGAGCTGGGATGGTATTAAGTTGTTTATCTCAAGGATGTCGATTCAATCCAAGAATCCTTGGATTGCTCAGTTTAATGGGCTGTAGTAGTAAAATTACTGTTTCTACACCCTGTGAAAAATTTTTCAGGTGTAAACTCTGCTGAAGGTGTTTCTGTAATAAAGGTGGTTCTGCCCTGTGTACCAGCTGATGGTTATCTTTTGAAGGCTGACAGGTGCTAAGTTCGATGTGCGATCATCAAGTAAGGATTCCAAACTCTTATTTTAAACCCTGGAGATTTAAAGTGGAAAAATGAATGTATTTTTTGAGATAAGATGTGTTATCTGTAGTGTCTAAGTTGTACAAATGTCAAGTTCTGGTGAAGACCAGTGCTAATGGTTCTCTTCATTGAGACTCTTGAGTCCTTGTCCATGGTCAAGTCTAGGAACTTGCCATAAAAAAAAAAAAATTAATTTGATTTAGCCTCTGTGATACCTTATCTTTTAGTGAGGAAAGAACGTGAGGTGAAATCTTTAATGCTAACCCAAAAGTCCTTTTCCTATGAGTTACCGAGTCCTTTTCCTACAAGTTGGAGAGTTTTAAGAACTGATAATTTGAAGGGAGAGAGCTGAGCTACGTGGTGAAGTGCAACATAGTTTCTTGCTCACAAGCTCAAATTCAATGCAATTTGGTATTAACCAGAGAGTGTTTTTTATTGATCTAACCGGGAGGCAGTATGGACTTTGGAGGGAAGGGTTACTTTTACCCGCCCACTGAAAAAAAAAATACATTTGAATTTTTAAAATGACATGTGGAACTTTTACTAAATTGTATCTTTCTGAGGATTCTCTTGTACTGATTAAAAACACAATATAAAAACTAACCTGTTCCGCTTTTTTTTTTTTCCCCTCTTCTTAAACTACTGGTTTCTACTTACTAATGCTTTATTCTGGATTAATCTGAGCTTGACAGAGTAACCGGACCGAATACGGAATTCACTTTCTCATCCTCCTGGAAGATTTAAAGTAATTAAATGCAGTAAGAGGTCAGGTTAATGAATAACTTGCAGGGGAGAACCCAGGCTTAGAGATGCTGTCAAAGGGAGGATGCTTGAATTCCTATCGTGGAGAGAGTTGTTAAGTTCTTGTAATTTTGCTAATAAAGGCTGCCATCCTCAGAGGGTGTCAGACATGCTGGGAGGTGCTTTGCATCATCCATATACAGAAAGGTTTGACTCAATTGAGGTATCTTTATCTTTCTGGCAGGCTTGGTAAGACCAAACTGTACTGTCCTCTGCCTGCGAGGGGTTTTTTTCTAGATGCTAAAACTGATTAGCACAGTATATGCTCTGATATTTTTCCCTTCCTCCTTCCCCCGAGTAGTTGTCGCACAGCATGTGATGGATGTGGTTTCAGTTCCTCTGTACATCGCCATCACAGGCCAGGTGTCAAGGTTACCACTAAGATTTTAATTAGCGGAAATGTAAATGTCAACTGAAGTGCAATGGCAGCACTGTAATCTGATATACAACTATTGTTACAGATGGGGAAATCTAGGTCTAAATGCATTTCTCCTTCTAGCTCTAAGGTAGCCCCTTCCGGTAAGAATTGCTGCAGGCAACTGCGTTCCTATGGAAGCAGAAGGTGAGTGGGAGCATCCAGCAGAAATCCTTAGTACCCTCTACTCCTTCTCCCTTTAGCGTTCAGATTACATAGGGCTGTCGTGGGAAGGGTTTAAAGAGAAAGTTTAAGTACTAATCAAGAAATAGGACAAACTATAGTTTGGTTACATTGCTAATTCTTTTCAATCGGTATGGTCTGAAAGAGGGCTGAGTATTCTTCCTGGCACAATTCTTCGCTGCTGGCAGGGAGGGTTTCAAAGTAGCTCTCGTACATCTAGAATTTCATACAGACCATGGGCAAATCAAGAGAATCTAAGAAAACACCTCTTTCTCCTTAGAGACAAAGTTTTGATATATTTAAAGATGATTATTTTTAAAAGCCTCAAACATGATGAAATATTTCTCCTACCTAATTACAGTTTGTATGAATTATTACTTGCCACAGTCAATGGCTGATTTCCTTTTGAATAGGTAATTAATTCAGAACAGGAACATGAGAAGCTGTGGCTTTCCCCTTCTTCAAAGCTGGGATAAAAGGAGGTATCATACGATAGTTTGTGACAACATTTCGGGGCTAAATAGACGGGACTCTGCAATGTTCATACAGGGCACGTCGTTAACACTTAAGCTATCATTGAAGTTTAGAAAGGAACAGGGGAGGTTCCTAACGCTGCTTCCCAGCAGTAAAGAGCGATGGTTCGTTATACTGACTGCCTCCGTAAGGGAACTCTCAACACTTGGTAGACAAGCCTTGAAACACCCACCCCCTCTGGGGTGATATGCTTTTTATTCTTTTTATTTTATATATATAAAATATATATTTTCTTTTTATTTTATATATATATATTCTTTTTATTTTATATATATATATTTTATATAAAAGCTTTTTATGCTTTTTATTTATTAGCAGCAAGGAAACAGTTCCAGAATCCAGCTGATTTCAACTAACTATAGGTCTAACACATTTGTTTTAGGGGGAAGTTTAACTTGCTATAAATCAAAAAGAACGTACTGCCTACGAAAATAAACCAACAACATCATGTACCTCCAAAGATCACACCACGGGGACAGATTTTTGCTTTAATATGCACGGTACCACTGTTTATTGCAAAAAAAACCCCCAGTAATAGACATTTGTTAATACAACTCAGATGAGGATTTCATTATGGAAAGGCCATCCATTTGCAGCGCTGCAGACACCACTCTTGAACTTACCCTTTTCACGTGTTTGCAACAAATTTTGTAGTCTAACATCTCATAAATGCACCTTTACTGCGGTACAGACATGCCATTTCTTGAAAGGTAGGTCCAGCAGCACAGGTACGGTCAAGCCAGCATCCACGGCCATCGCTTAAGCAGGGAAGAAGAGCTGGAAGTAACGCCTGTGGTATTTGCATTTTAGAAAACAGCCGGACTCAACGATTGTACATTTGTCATTCTTCCCACACACAGCTCAAGATTGTGTTGTCCCACACTTCTGAAAAGTCACGCTGCACAATCCTTCATCTTGTAATAGGCATTTTTGTGCTTTTGGTTGCTTTTTCTGAGACCACATTTCTTGTAAACAGCATTACTTCAGCTCCTTACCAAGAAAGCCTGGAAGATTTTTTTTTTGTACCGTTGTTGGTAACGGATAGCTGTAATTTCCATCTACAGCAGCAAGGTGGGAAATGAGATCTTTTGTAAGAACTTCGATCTAAAATTCCTAAGTTCTATCCCACTTCCAGTTATTTTTACTAAAGGCATACACTATGCAGAGTACAAGAAATATCTGGGATGCGTATGAGTTAATGCCGTTCTCCCCCAGCCGTCGTCGTCCCCCTCGATTCCAGCTTTGTTTTTTCCAGAAGTGTTGTTAAATGAAGCGAGCGCTCACTGCTTGCTAGCGCTATACCAAGATAGGAGTTCAACTTCAGCGTTTCCAAACAGGAAGAAACAAAGAAAACGTTTGACATCTGTCTTGGTTAGAGGTAAAACAGAACCAACTTTCCGTTCAGTAATTTTACATCTTAGCTAAGCCTCTTCTAACTCTCCGAAATTAACGGCATATTGTGGAGAAAACTGCTTGTTCTCAAGAGTGATAAGACCGACGTTTGTGCTCCATGCCAAGGAACGGCGTGCAGAGAGGCTCTTGCTTATACTTATTGCTAGAACAACCAAGGTCAGCCAAGTTCGTTATTTGCCCCGTTGGAGGGTCAGAAACAGAAAAAGCCTAGAGGGGTGCCACCTGTGGGGAGGAGCGCAGAAAAGAGGTGACCCAAACCTGAGCAACAGGGGTATTCCATCCCATCTGCCCCATGCTCAGTATAAAAGCTGAGGGATCAAAGGATCAACTCTCTTCCTTCAACGGCCGACATGCGAAGAGGACTCTGTCTGTTCATCTGCCTTTGATCCTGATCCGTGTGCTCCTGACTCCAGAGCTGGAACCCAGTTTCCATCCGCTGCTGAGTCCAATCTGGGACTTCCCCAGTGCCTGCTGGTCACATCATCCTGGGAGCTTGATATGTTTTTGTATATATCGTATCTATTTCAGTATTTTCTTCTTTTTGAATTTAATACTAATACTTCATTAAAGTAGTTTAGTTCATTCTAAACTTGTAAATCTCCTTATCTCTTCCTCTCCTCTCTTTTGGGGCCAGGGAGGAAGGGCCACCTGTCATTCTGTTTTTGGTAAATTTGGCCAAAACCACAACAACATCTCAAAGTACGCTTCACAGGTCGATAATGAAAGACAAATCATGCAAGCTTCTGTTTCCAAGCTTAAGTTACAAGCAGTACACAGTGTACTCAAATCCACTTTCCAATAAACTTGTTCCTACATCATTAAAAGTAGCACATACACAGAAACCAAATCCCACATCCTCCCCAGCCAAAAAGGGCAGTCTGAAAAAAAATAATCTCACATCACATCAGAGAAAGTTGATATTTTTCTCCAGTGGCATCATACGTGCTTTCAATTTCATTAAGCAGACACCCAACAACTCAAAATTAACACTGGCAAATATCCTGACAAGGAAACCACCCAAGAGGTACCTGCAAATACACCTACACAATACAGGAAACGTGTTTACACCTAACCTGAAATACCCGAATGCTGAAAGATTCCCTTCAGCGTTCTACAGTTTTGTTTTACCCTCCTCAAAGAAGGGCCTTACAGTGCAATACAGAACGATGACATCGAGAAGAATTCTCACGTTCGTGTTCCCAAACCCTTCGTTAGGGGAAACTACTGCTCGTCCCCTGTTGTGTGTTCGGGCAGGTAAGCCTAAGTCTCAGGACGACTGAACAACGCTGACCAACTTTGGCTCCTCCTTAAAATCAAGGGTCACTTTGGCTGATGATAGAACTACACCTCTCACAGTTTAAAAAGTGGGAGTTTAATTAACACTTCTGAGATGACAATGCGGTTATTTTTACATCTGCCATAAGCATTGCTATGAAATTACTGCGATAAGGAGGATTTCTACTAAAGCAGCCTGTTCCAAAGCAAGAAAGTATGTAACTGAAGTAGCTACAGGTGAGGATTATCACATCTCCCCTTTTCACTGTTACCCCCTTTTCACTGTTACTCCCTTTACCGAGGCTGGAGCTCCTTCTTTGAGCGCACACTAAATTTGTGCTACAATTTGTTTTTAAGTTGCAAATAAGCAAGAAAAGGTGCACTCAATGCATCAATTTGCTGTCTGCCATCCACTTTATGGAAGGTAGATGAGGCAGTGATTAATAACAATTTAGAGGTTTAGGTTTTCTACTTGGATTTCCCCAGCCTCTCTAGAAACTGCGGTGAACATCATTACTGCTTTCATCTCGGGGGTCAGGGACACCTAGCCCAGCTGATTTCCTTCAGTGATCTCTTATGAAAACGGCAACGTAGGAAAACAAGGCAGTACAGGGAGCAGTAACAGCAGGATGGCAGAGATGAGTCAGATTAAGTTAGATAAGATTTCACGCATATCCCCCAAATTAAGGGGCTGTCCTCCACCAGATCTGCTGGTTTCCTGCCTTCCTGAATCTACTGTTACAGCCAGAATTTCAGCATAGACCTTAAATTGGAGTATTTCATTGCCTTCCCTCTCAAGTGTTCACCGCACCGAGCTGTGGTCTCTGGAAACTTTCCACATCTCTTTGCAAGACAGCTCAATGCCAAGCAGGTGCCCCTGCCGTCACGGAGGAATCCGATAGATCATTTCTGACGCAGGGAGCAGCAGCTGGTTCGTGACATGGCACTGCAGAGTCACCACTGAGGCAGCGAAGAGCAGGCTCACTCCTGAACTGACCCAGACGTCGTTCGTTAAGTCTGGAATTAAGTTCAGCAAAATGAGTCTTGTGTGAGCAGCCCTCCCAGCTGCAGCATTAGACCATTACTCACACCTTGAGTCTGACAGAGCACGTTCCAAGGCCAAGACGTTCCCATCTTTGCCCTCTGCTGGGTGCTATGGATAAAGCAATAAATTGCACTCACAGAAATACCAGACCGATTATTTGTGTGAATCTTGAAAGAGCTTCTTTCCCCTTCAGGCATCATACTCAGAAGCAAAGTGCGGAGAAATACTAACTCACACAGGGAGGGGGAAAAAAAATTCAGCTTTTAAACAAGTCTGACAACTAAACAACTTTTCTCACTTCATACCATGATTTTCATACAAAGCTTAGTCAGCAGCTTCTCACCTACCATTTAAGTGAGCTCATCAAAAAACCCCACAACAGCAAGATTTATTGCCTCACAAAAAAGAATCAGAGTAATATATATAGATTCGTTGACTCAGAATGAATAATTTTCCCTGACAAAGACTTTCCTCTGGACGAATAAACTCCAGTCTTATAACTTTTTTCATATTAAAGTGTGCTTTTTCAGATTTAAGAGTATATATGGCTTAAGATGTATATGGCTGTTCCTGAAATTGCATGGCTAATCCTACTCATCAAATTCTAAGGTCCACCCAGACGTATCAGATGAAACCCAAGACAGCAATCCAAGCTCACGCCCGAGAAGTCTCCAGTAACAGGTCTGATGTTACACCCAGTGACAAGCTTGACAGCACTCAAACCAGCTTGTACATGAATGTTCCTTAACTGATTCCTGAGCCCTACTCTCAAAGAACCCTCTTACCACAGAAATATAGACGATTCCATCTGGATACACAGGTGTTGTGCTTGTACGTTCCTTTAAACTGTCAGCAGCATAGAATTCCCAGAGAATGTAGTCCAGTGTACAGGAAACCATAGAAAAAGTAAAGACCTACATTTACCTAAAATTGTAAAGACCTATATCTACCTAAATTAAAAAAAAAAAACCAAGAAGTAGTTTAATGCTGATTGCTAAAGACAATACCACCTAGATTCATATTTGGGGGCTACAACTAACACAGTAGTTTAAAGAAATATGCCTAACTCCAAACTTAGACACTTAGCACTGCATGACCTAGCTTAACAATAATGTTGTTAAGGCAGGATTGAATCCACCAAGCTACCTGTCATGGTGATCCATGCAAACGCTTCCTTGGGCAGGGAAGAAAAAACACCCCAAAGAAGTCTAGTCACATTCAGTGACGTGTTAGATTCTAAGAGCCTTAAACCTCTCAAAGGAAATAAAAAAGGGTTGGTTGCAAATTAAATCACCAGGAAATAGTCTGTGACGTGCACCTCGGCTGATGTTAGAAGTCGCTCAGACTGAGGTATTCAATGTCACCACATGTCTAAGAACTTAAACAGCTTTCCAGGTTTACCTAGAATATTTTCAGCCCCTGAAAGATTAAGTGGTTGTAGGGTGAAACAGAAACACGCTCTTTCTCTGCACACCTAGTACGTTGGGACTCCAGTGTACCAATGGATCAGTATCCGCTTCCTTTTACTCCCCATGTGCTGATCCACCTCTATTTTTTTTTTATATAAGCTTATTTTAAGCATCAAATAGAAGATAGTACCAAGCATTATTAATCTTGCAACAGTGGCTGTGCAGCTTCAGGGTGTTGCATTTGCATGGTATTCGCTTGGGTGAGGACAAAATGCTTAACAAAAACTGCAATAAAAACCACAACAAGAAAACCGCCCAAAAAGACTCCTATAGCAGTAGCATAGGTGTCTGCTCCGGGGGCTACAGGAACTTCTTCAGCAAGTAGGTCTTTCACGGCGCTGAACGAACCGTTGCTTGGCAGCGGGTTAATACCAAGGAGATGGCACAATAAGGGGTACAAGTCTGTAGCATTCATGCCTTCTCTGGTGGCATTCTTTCGGAAAGCAGGCCCAACTGCCACAAAAATTGGATGCATTTCTGGTAAGATGTTGTCATATCCATGATTACCAACTAGAAATAAAAGACAGATAGAGGTCAATATTCTGAAGTTGCAAAACAAGCATTGAACCTTTTCCCAGAATTAGCGTCACAGAGAAAAGGAACAGCCATCATTTATTCTTGCAGAGGTTTAGAAGAATCATTTTGAACAACAGCACTAATGTCTCCTTGCAAATACCAAGCCTCAGAACCGCAAAGAGAAGACGCCTTAAAAAGAAAAAAAGAGTGGACGGCACTATTTAAAAAAAAAAAAAAAAATTAAAGAAAAGTAAGCTCACATGGCAGTAACAGCACTGACAATGGCATGCTGTACTGCATCCAAGTTTCCTTGTTTTTTCCTCAAGGACAAACTCCAACTTTGCAACTGGATCAGATCTCTTAGGAAAAAAAAAAAAATCATCCATATAGAGACAGACTGTCTATTTGACTCCTAGAAGCAGAGAACTTAGGCTCTGACTGCTTTGACATTTTGTCCAATGTTATGTACTATTTACTCATGAAGAAGTAAAAGAGTTCACAGGTCTCACTACAGGGTGTCCAGTGGCCCTTCCTTACAGGGGCACTACAAACTCTGAGCAAGTGAATAAACACGCAGGCACAAAAATCTGCTCTCATCAGCTATCAACAACCAAAAAACTTGTTAACTCTTGGAGGTAACGCCCTTCAGCTTCACAACAAGCGGCAAAGTTTAAAAGGTTTTCAATTAAGAAACTTAAGAACTGACTGTATGACACCTGTGTTTTTTCTCCTAACTAACCAAAAGTCTCCATTCTACCTATAATAAATCTCAAAATGCCAATTGAGGAACTCAAGTGGTTTTTTTTTTTTTTTTTTCTCCAAATCACCTCGAATGCATCTTACTCTATAAGGCAAATGAAAATGACTGCTGTACAGTGACACAGCATTCACAGACTCTTTCTAGAAGTAGACCCAGGTTACTGTACGTGGAGGCTTCCACAGAAGTTGAGGACTTGCAGAAAGCACTCTCATATTTCCAACCCAACCCTTCTCCAGTAAATAAATAGTCCACAATAAAACAAAGCTATTCATCCTCTATTCAATATCTTCAGTTGCAACTTCTTTCTTTTTTTAATCTCTCAGGAAGTGATTGTCAGTTTGCTAGATCTCACAAGAAGACCTCAAGTACGTGGCCACTAAATCATGTGAATGATCTTATCTCAGTAAGTTCCGTCTTTAGAAACCGTAAATCCCATTCCCCCTCCCCTGTTAGTTGGATGTTTCCCATCCCATCAGGAAAAAAAAATTATAAATTCTACATGCTTAGCTTCAGAGTTTCCCCTCCCAGTCTTAAAAAAAAATATTATAAAAATTAACATTGGTTGAGATTGGGAGAGAAAGCACCATGTCTCTGACTAGGAAGATACAGCAAAACACTGTAAAGACAGAATACTTACGTTGAAAACCGTCAGACTTATTCTGTACAATTTCCCATCCTTTATCAGCTACTGCTAAGATTGGCTGAATTTTACTGTTGTGTTTATAATGCAATCTATCTGGAATCTGCTCCTTTTTATATACAGTCATGTTGGGATGAGCATTGGCCAAAGCTTCATATACTTCATCCAGTTTGCCTTCAAACAAACAAAAGAAACAAAAGACAAAACTTAAGAACACTGATATGTTTACTGAACTCATCAGTAGTTTAAATACAGCTGGAAGAAGCGAGCAAAATACACTTCCCCAAAAGCTAATTATAGCTGTAGGAGACCACAGCGGATTACTGTGAGAAATCCGGAGCGCCATTCACACCTGGCATCAGACTTCACAGCCTATTCCTAAGCAGTAAGTCCCTCCCTAATTTTAGAAAAATCCCGCATTTCATAGTTATCAGAATGGAAGCTTCTCACAAGAATGAGTTAGAAAGCATTCAGTTAAGTCTCACAGAAAAGAAACCAGCTCCTCCTAGCTCCATGCAAAACCTGAAACCAAGAAGACAGATAGCTGTTGAATGTGTTTATGAAATAATGTGCGCATTAAAGCCATATTCTGTCTTTCCCCCAGTTGGCTATCATGACAAGTGACACTTTTTATTTATTTTAAAGCAGCTTAATTGTTAGTTGCTCTCCTTTAAAGGGCCAAAGAGAGCAGACACTTTGTTTCTTGGCATCTCTGAAAACTTATTTCTCAGTGAACCCAACTATTTATTTCTCCTTCTAAAAGATGCTCCAATAAACAGCTACGTATTTGACCTCATTCGATTCCCAGTTTTGATCTCCTACCATTCTGAACGACAAGTTTAGCCAATGTAGAAAGAGTAGGGAGTTTGTTGCTACGCGCCATGTAACATCATAGCATCAGCAATTAATTGCCTAGGGATAAGCAAAACCAGCTTGCATTAACCTTTCAAGGGAAGCCCTCAGGTCACAGTCCAGATTCCAGCAAGATGTTAGGAGCTGTACAAAGACTGCAGGGGCCAAGCAGGGAACACACGACAGACACACGAAGGGACAGGCTGGACTGGCAGATGGAGATGGCACTTTTGGTCTAGGACTGTCAGCCACTCTGTGTATTCAATGTGTAGGAGCACTACCTACTCCTTCTTATTCTTAGTGTCTACTCCTGTCCCTTCCCTAGTCATTTACTGCATGGTGAGGGTAAACCCTCAACAGCTGTACTAACACTACCAAATAAATAGGTATTTTCCACCCCCGATTTTTTATTTGCTGAGCTTTGCTTTCCAGTAAAAGTCACTGACCAGCCAGACAGCAGTTGGACAAGCTTGAACAGCAGCACACAGAAAGGAGGAACAAGGGCACAAAGACAGGAACACAAAAGCAAGTTCAGAAATCTACACAGAATCATAGAATTGTCTACGTTGGAAGGGACTTTTCAGATCATTGAGTCCAATCATCACCTAACACTGACAAAACCCATCACTAAACCATATCTCTAAGCACTACCTCTACCTGTCTTTTAAATACCTCCAGAGATGGCAAGTCCACCACTTCCCTGGGCAGCCTGTTCCAATGCTTAATAACATTTTTGGTGAAGAAATTTTTCCTAATATCCAATGCAAACTTCCCCTGGCGCAACCGGAGGTCATTTCCTCTTGACCTATCGCCTATTACCTGGGAGAAGAAACAGACCCCCACCCCGCTACACCCTCCTTTCAGGTGGTTGCAGAGAGCGAAAAGGTCTCCCCTCAGCCTCCTTTTCTCCAGGCTGAACAACCCCAGCTCCCTCAGCTGCTCCTCACAAGACTTGTTCTCCAGACCCCTCACCAGCTTCGTTGCCCTCCTCTGCAGCACCTCAACATCTTTTTTGTAGTGAGGGGCCCAAAACTTCTGAGCAAGTTTCTTCAATCCCCCCCCCCTCCTCCATCAGAGCACAGATTCCTACTGAGGGCTGTGCAGTGTGTCTCACAGCCTTCTGTTACGAACCAAATAACTCAGCTCCATGACTTATTTCAGTACTTTGTGCTACACACACACACAATTCGGACAGACAGCCGAGTTCACAGCTAGTCTCTGCAGCCCAGTTTCACCACTACAAGGTCTGAAGCTCGGTTGGAAGACGTTGACATTTTCTTTGTGGCCAACACTGCTGTTTTTAGCAGACAAGTGGGATTTAAGCACATCCTGTCATTTTGACTTCTCGTTTCTCACCAGTTCTACCTTCCCAGCCTGCTATACATCCTGCAGTGGGTGTTCCCATGAGTGAGTTCTTCTCCGACTGCCTGTCCCAAGAAACGGTCATCCTGAGGACCACAAGAACAAGTACTTAGTTTTACCCGGGATGCTGCCTGAAGTAAACCAAGGATAAAATCTGGTCAACCATTTACAGCATGCATGGAGTTTTGAATGTATCTCAGGAAAAAAAAGTCTGGGAGGAGGTGCCCAATGTCTTGAAAGAAACCATCTTCGTTTTCCCCCTTCAGTTCCTAGGATCCAGTAGAGAAATTCTGGAGGAAAACTGGCAATAGATTCATGTATAATGTTTCTTATCTCAAATTGGCATAAAAAAACCCCAATCACTAAACTTAAGAAACACAATAAAGGTCAAGAGGAGACAGTAAAAGTCCAGATACAATAGAGAGAGTTACAGCAACAAGGAAAGGGACTCCAATCTAGCATTTCTAGGACTATATTAGTAACAAAATTAATTTCATTATGTCACTTTTCTATATGGGTTAACAGGGAGGAGAAGCCTCAAATATAGCGAATTATGACTTTACACTAAATTAATTATTTGAATTAATATATTTATATTAAATGCAAGAAAAAGGCCAGCATCACCAGCTGTGCTACAGGCACCATCCTTGTCAACACATAATTAGTTCCACACACACTAATACACTAGCACGGTTAAATAATGGCTTTAATCCACCTCTCAGGGAAGAAATATGCAGCCAAACAGTTAAAGGAGCAGAAATAGCTGATTTTTAAACATTTAAAATTTTTCTCAATGTCTAAGTTTTACCATTCCCTTGGTTTAAGCAAGACAAATGGAATGACTGTTGAAGAATCAGTCTTAGGTACTTAAGTATATGTAATTTCATCGCTAAACTGAGAACGAAGGTCATTGTTTTATAACAAAAATTACAGCTGGTAACACAGAAGGAAGGAATTTTAGCTGTGCTCAAAACTAATTCTTGTTTACTGGTAATGTAATAAATATCTGAATCTCTGGGCAAAACTGAATCCAAGCTATTTCTGAAATCCATCAAAATGGCTTTTTTACTCTTCTGTCATCTAATTGCCAGAGAGATACTGTTTCTTTTCAGCATTTAGCAGACAGGAGAATCAGGTTACGCATCTTCAAGTTCTCATTTACTGTACTAAGGATGTTTCAGCACTAAAGTTTACTTTTACAACTCCTTTATTTGGTAACGAGAACATCCTGGGCAACCATGTTTGTCTGCATTAGGTGGGAGGTCCCAAACTCAGCTCTTCTGTCACCACCGAGAAGAGCAGCACCCAGCTACAAGCACCCGAGTGTGCTAAGGCAGGAAAGAATCTCAGTTTGGACAAACTAACACTTTGGAGTATTCTTCAAACTGAAAATGACAAGAGATACCTTTAAATGTGTAAACAAGTAACTTAAATCTGCAAAATACCCTCCCTGCTGGGGCATTAAATACACAGTGCTATCCATTAGTGATGGAAATGTTATTGAAAACTTAAAAACCACCTTTTTCAAAGGTCACCTTAAAACTCACCTTCCAGATTGATCTTCCAGATCCTCTGCCCACACACAAAAAAATGCTATTTTCCAGGTTAACGCATTCACACCAAAGTTATAGCTTTTGCTCATCAAAAGAAAGAGCAGCACCTCTACATCAGTGACATTAAACACACATCTGACACTTAAGCAACCCTTCAATGACTGCAACGAGACTTCAGATTTCAATTCCAACAGTATTCTTGCCCATTATTATCACAACAAAAATGGTATGAACGTAACTAGCTGGCTGTTCAGCGTGATGGGGGAAAAAACCTGAAGCGTACTAGAATAGCTGGCAGCTAATCAAATAGCCAGCACAGGCTTTCCTTTTATCAAAGGTTCCCATCTGGTTTCAGTTTACTATTAGAAATCTAATCTCCCACTATGGCTTTAGCATCTTGATGAAAGGCAAGATAAGCAACATTTAGTTGTTATCTATCTAGAACGCCATTCACGCTTGATAATGCCGTTAGATTATCTTACTTCTCATAAGGGCTGAAGGGTATTTGGCAATATTAGTCAACAAAAGACAGATTTGCTCAGTTTTCATTTCAGAAAGTTAACCCAGGCTTTCGACAGAGCTAACAAAAAGAACAAAGAGGTGATCCTGCCAGCACTCCTTTTTCAAGGCTGATGTCCTACTGGCATCAGTGCTGCTACCGCCACCTCAGTTAAGGGACAAAGTCTATAAAATATCAATACTCAAGCATTTTCTTCACAGAATTTTACTGCTATAGCTCCTACCTTCTTTTGGCAAAACAGCTACTGCAGGAGAATGGTCAATGACTGTATAGAGCTCTCTATTCACATACTGATCAAGCTCAATGAGCCTTTCCGAGGAGGACTGGGACATTCCATGATCGCTTGTGATTATGACATTTATCACACCCCACAGCTTTGCTTTCTTCAGTTCAGAGATGAGATAACCCAGCTTTTTGTCAATATCACTGATTACCGGTCCCATCAGTGGGTTTTCCGGGCCCAGAACATGGCCCATCTCATCAGGCTGTTCCCAATATAGGAGACCAAAGTTTATGGGTTCTTCTGATGTAAACCAGTCAATAAGCCTAGCAACTCTATCTTCAAAGGAAACAGATTCATTGTAGGGCATATAATACGTAGGATAGACTCCATGGATTTTGACATCTGTTCCAGGCCACATAGCTGCTCCGGTTTTATGTCCCTCCTTCTGGTTTGTTACCCATATTGGGCTGGCTTCTTCCCAGAATCTGGAGTTATGGACATCCATTTTGTTCAGAGAGAAAGTTTCATTCAGAATAGGATCATACATCTCATTAGCAACTATACCATGGCTTTCTGCATAGAGACCAGTCACCATTGTATAATGATTAGGATACGTTTTCGTTATAAACACATTCGTGACCTGTTTGACATGAACACCATTCTCCATGGCATAATGAAAATTGGGAGTTGAGGCTTTATAGATGTAATCCCATCGAAATCCATCGAAAGATACTAGCAAGACCCTGGGCCGGGCTGCCTGGAGAGACAACGAACTTGGAAGAAATAGTAAGAAAACTGGCAGGACTTTCCAGTAGCAGTTCATGGCTATTCTGGAAGGTATTCGTCCCCTCTTCTGAGGCAACATGGCATCTGTGGGGCAGAGACAGAAGATTTGTTTGCGTTAACCTGTTTGTCAGAGTCATAACGTAGCTTTAAGAATGAGCAGCTAAAATAGTCGTTATATATTTATAGATCTTGCCTTACTAACACTGAGCACTCCAAACATAGGAACAAAACTTTTTACCTGTCAGTTACATTGATATCCCAATTTCAGAGATGGGAGGTGAGAGACTACACTTTGTTGAATGAAAAGCAACTTCTTTATCCAAGACCACTGCCCAATCTCTTCCTTTTTTCTTCCTGCTCCCAATACACAGGAACTCCTGCTCTTGCAACTTGACAAGTTTTCAAGTATTTTCTGTACTCAGAATTGTAAGAAACCATCCTATGAGTAAGCTTCTGTGTGTTAAGAGTTAAGATCTAAACATCTGAGAGTAACAAGGTCCATCCCTACCAGAACTTTATAACCCTCATTAAAATCTTCTCTTCTGCGCAAGCGTGGGCACAGACACACTAGTGTCACCCGGCAGAGCAGCGGCTGGGAGCAGAAGCACATACTGGAACTGGAGGACTCTTCACCTGCACAGCTCCCACCAGGGAGGGGGGACCAGCTAGAAACCATCACAGCTTCCCAGCCCCAACACTCGGTATGGGATTCCTAACTGTACTGAGGGCAAATTCTAGTGGAGATACTAACAAATAAGCTTTGACTTTCAGATACAGGAGTATATCTGCTAAAAAGTTTTGCTGCTCAAAAGGTGTCAGATCAAGAATTAAATAAAGAGCAGGAATATCAGTTTCCCAACATTTTATCACAACCCTAATGTGATCACAGCTCCCTACACAACTGACCTCTTATTGATCAACTAATTCTGATGTTTACTACCAAAGATCACTCCTAGTGTATAGACAGCTTTACAAACAAGTCATACAGGTAGCGTGCAGTTTACGTTCTTCTCACTAACCACTTATGTCTCTGAATGTTTGGAAAGAGGTGGCTGAAAGATTCAGCAGTACAGTTGTGAGCCACTGGAAACACTGCATCTTTCAAACAAGCATCATCTGTCCTTTCCAGTCAAATGCCACTGCTACCTGAACACAAGCAGCATGAAGTATGAAAGATACTCGGGTGCTGGAGCGAGTGCAGAGGAGGGCAACGAAGCTGGTGAAGGGCCTGGAAAACAAATCCTATGAAGAGCGGTTGAAGGAGCTGGGACTGTTTAGTATGAGGAAGAGGAGGCTGAGGGGAGACCTCATCACTCTCTACAACTACTTGAAAGGACACTGTAGAGAGGTTGGTGCTGGTCTCTTCTCACAAGCAAACAGTGATAGAACAAGAGGGAATGTCTTCAAGTTGCAACAGGGTAGGTTTAGACTAGACATTAGGAAGAAGTTCTTCGCAGTAAGAGTGATCAGACACTGGAACAGGCTGCCCAGGGAGGTGGTTGAGTCACCATCCCTGAATGTGTTTAAGAGTCGTTTAGATGTGGCGTTGGGGGATATGGTGTAGGGGAGAACTTTGTAGAGTAGGGAAGATGGTTGGACTCTATGATCCCAAGGGTCTTTTCCAACCTGAATGATTCTATGATACAAGAAAAACAAATCCCATCCATGAACTGCACAAGACGGTGACCACTCTACACTGTACCCTAAAGCATTTGCTCCCTAGATAAATATTCAACACTAATTCTGGTCATATGACTTAAGGATATCAACTATTCCTACGACCGGCATTCCTTATCTAATAGCGTGACATATTACACACAACTTCATACTGTATTGGGCTGTACTCCCCTGCCCAGGTCTCCCTCTGCCCTTCCCAAACACTTGCTTGTCCAAAACTCAGTTACCTAACTCAGGGTAAGTTCCCTGCAAGAACCCTCACACAGGATTTCCCCATCTATAACTGACCTCAAATTTCACGTTGATATTCCCCACTTCTTGCTCAAGAGCATCAGCCAACCACACGACCAGATACTGTCCAATCCAATCCTGCACGTCGGCTGTACTGACACTCCACACAGTTCCCTTTAGGCTCCCATTTTTCAGCAATCCTCTGGAACCAGTCACTACTGAAATTTGGCTGGAAAACAGTGATTGTGTAACCAATAAATCCATATTAATATCCAGAGTACATAAATATCCTAGCTAATATAAAGAGTGATAGCTTAACAAGCATCTCAAAACCAATGCAATGATGGAGTAAGATTTGTTATTTCGGTAGAACACAAGATATTTTCCATGGGAATTTTTCCTACTTTTGATTCCCCAACTAAATCTCTCATGTATATGTATATATATACATGCATTGTTGACTTGCAGGCAAACGTTACACTGAACCGGTGTGTCTCCTAAAATTAAAATCCAGGCCTAGAGCTCTGCTTAAGAACGAACTGACACTTCGAAGCCGTAACTCCCCTTTCAGCAAACGCCACAGACTCAAAGGCTGCAGAATCACTCGGTTTCACCCGATGTGGGATTTCTTTCAGCTGAATCTGAAGGAAGATAAGGAGAACACACCGCTGCGGCCTTCTGAACCCCCTCTGCCAAACTAAACGGAGCCCGAGGCTGAGTCATTAAATTGCCCCTTTTGGGGAGTGACAAGTACGAATTTAGGTCCTGTGAATTTCACACAGTTTATGATGTCAATATCACCTAATCCTTTAATGGCATCTTTTCATAAATAATGAATAATGGTGATTTTGTTGGTTTTTTTCCAAGGCCTTCCTATACTGGTCTTCACTGGGTACAAGCTGAGCAGGTCTCTGCAGAAGCCCAGCCCCACACAGCACAGCGCCGGGGTTCCCGGGGGGCTCTGGTGGGACAAAGTGTCCGACTGCCCAAGGCTGGGGAGCTGCCACACAGACGGACAGATGGACAGACAGACACACAGGTGCCCAGGGACCCGTTCAGCAGCCAGAGGAGCTCAGCACACAGAGGAATGATAAGACCAGGTCGGCCTTCCCCCTGCACAGCCGCCTCCAACAGCGGTCGGCCACCCCTGTGGAGGCTTTACCTCACCCTGACAGGCCAAACTCCCCAAGCAACACCCTGAGAGGCCAAACTCCACAAGCAACACCTTGAGAGGCCAAACTCCCCAAGCAACACCGGCACCGAACAACCCCGCGCTCCCACTCGCCAGAGACCCCCCGCCTCGACGCGCAGGGCAGCCCCCACCGAGCTCCACTCGGGCCTAACGAACCGCCCCTATGCCCCTCGGTCCAGACCGCCCCGACTCCCACCGCCCCGCCGGGCCCTCCCCTCACCCGTTACCTGCCGGCGGCGGAGGAACACCACACCCCACTGCCACCTCACCGGGCGGAGGCGGCGGACGCACGCAACGCCGCGCTGCGGAGTGGCCGGCGGGGCTGTCAGTCAGCGCCGGGTAACGGTCGCGCCGCCGTGAGGGGAGGGGAGGCGGGGCGGGGCGGAGCCGCCGTGAGGGGGAGGCCGTGAGGGGCGGCGGTGGGCGTTATAGCGGGTCGTACGGACCCTGGGAGGGATGGGTGGCGCTTCCCGGGTGTCCCTGAGGCAGCGCCCGGGGGAAGGCCCCCGGCGTTTTATCTGCCGCCTTTAGGAGCGGAGCGGCTTGGGGAGAGCCCCGGGTTGCCGGTGGGGCGGTTGTGCGGGCCGCAAGACGGGTGTCGGTGCGTGTGGTGAAATTGTTTTAAATAGATGATAAATGGGGCAGGGGCTGGGCTGGCTGTGCTTTGACCTGACTTAAGGCAAGGAGCAAAATTCACTTTCCGGATATCGGCAAGTGCTTCTTCAGTTTAAAAAAAAAACCTATAGAATCATAGAATCGTCTCGGTTGGGAGGGACCTTTAAGATCATCGAGTCCAACCATCAACCTAACACTGAAAAAACCACCACTAAACCATGTCCATCAGCACCACATCGACACGTTTTCCAAATACCTCCAGGGATGATGATTCCACCACTTCCCTGGAAAATTTGTTCTGATTTGGGTGTTTTTCTACCTGCTTTTTTTCACCTCTTGTGTTCTGAGGCTCTAAACTTTCCATTCTTTTCCTGGAAGGTAGTTTTTCCTGTGTTGTGATGTTCAAGGACAATAGCTGTGTCCTGGAATGAAGAGGAAAATCCGCTTGTCCCTCCTCGCCTCACTGGCAACTGAACTGCTGAAGGGGACAAAAGTCTGAGCTGGGTTTCCCACTTCCATAGTTGGGGATCTGTGGTACGTACAGGTCCAAAGCCCACTCCTTGTGTTTATACACAAACCTTACCCCACCTTGTGGCAGTGTAGAAAAACCATTATACTTTCACTGGTGCATAGGAACGTGCTACTTTGTAGCTGGCACTGCCTAATTTAAGCGTCCTGGTGCAAACAAGTATTACGATGCAAAGAAAACAAAATTTTGGGGATTTTTTTCTTTTTTTTTTTTTTTTTTTTTTTTGGCCTAGTCCATACAGGATGAACTTGCTGTCTTGTTGATGGCACCCTACTGGAGGCTTCACATCTCTGACACAGTACATTATTAGTAAGCGGGTAGAAAAGGGTTACGCATAACCTGTGTACAGGCTGTAAGCCAGGTAAGGTTCTGGTTCTGTCCTCTCCTTTCTCTGTGAAGTTACGGCTTGGCTTCCTGAGCTGGAGATCACTGAGCTGGCCGGGCTCCTGCCATGAGGGACTCATCCAGCAGGTCAAGGGAGGTCATCCTCCTCCTCTACTCCGCCCTGGTGAGATCCTGTCGAGTGCTGTGTCAAGTTCTGGGCTCCCCAGTTCAAGAGAGACAGGGAACTACTGGAGAGAGTTCAGTGTAGGGCAACAAAGATGATTAAGGGATTGGAGCACCTCCCTTATGAGGAAAGGCTGAGAGAGCTGGGACTCTTTAGCCTGGAGAAGAGAAGGCTGAGGGGAGACCTTATTAATGCCTATAAGTATCTAAAGGGTGGGTTGAAGGATGATGAAGCCGGACTCTTTTCAGTGGTTCCCTGTGGCAGGACGAGGGGCAATGGGCACAAGCTGGAACATGGGAAGTTCCATTCAAATATGAGGAAAAACTTCTTTCTGGTGAGGGTGACAGAGCCCTGGAACAGGCTGCCCAGGGAGGTTGTGGAGTGCCCTTCTCTGGAGATCTTCAAGACCTGCCTGGATGCAATCCTGAGTAATGTGCTCTGGGCAATCCTGCTTTAGCAGGGGAGTTGGACTAGATGAGCTCTAGAGGTCCCTTCCAACTGACAATTCCGTGACTCACTCGAGCCCAGGGCAGTGGTGAAGTCTGGTCATCATATCTAAATTTTTTAAGTAAGGGTGATACCTTCCACCCCCTTACCCCAGCTCTAAGAACTGTAGTAGGAGATAAGGCTCTCTTAATTGTTTTCTTAATATGTTTTTCCCTCCCTTCATTAGTTCTGTTAGAGATACGAGACTGAGACTTGTACAAAACAGGAAATACATATTGCTGCTGCGATTGGTAGAAGCTGCAGGAGAAGCTGTGTGAATGTGGCTTTTGTACACAGCAAACTGAACGAGACCACACCTGGAGCACGAAGATCATCATCCGATTAACTAGGAAAAAGAGGACTCACATTTACTGTTGGTTCAACTTGAACTTCGGCCTCTAGTCACCGAGATCCAGAGATCCGGGGAACTGCACGCTTCTGCAGTGGCTGGAACTGGTCACTAGAGGGTACAGGTGTATATGGATTTAAAGCACTGTTCTAAATAGCTGGAAATGCTAATATTTGTCTTGGACGTAAGAAATGGCTCAGGTCCTTAAAACTGTTATAAAATGAAAACAAAGCATGGACAAGGAGTTTGCTAATTCCACCAAAATGTTTAATACCGTAATAGATTTTCACTGAAGTACAGAGCTAATGTGAATATTTGTACAAAATATGTGGTTAAAAATAGTATTGATTTATAATATATACAGATATGTCACATCTGTGTCAGAAATGCAGACACTCGAATGAAAACATGAGTAATGTTCTTTAAATCTACAACAACATACATGAAATATTTCTGCAGCTACCCACGGTAGGACAACTTGCCAGGTTGACACTTAAGGATCCGTCAGTCGTTACAAATGGCATTTCTTTCAGAAGTTTCTGAACAAGAACCCTGTTCTAAAATGGATTCAAAACATTTACCTTCATTAACCGAATAGTGAAGAGAACACACCTGTGTGACGCTAACGTAGACACAACTTTCTCCTACTAGATAAATGATCAGTTACAATAATTTGTTAAAACAAGGCTGATTTTCCGGTGTATAATAATAGAGAAGTTTAATCCTTCTTGCAGGATACTCTGACTCGGGTGAGTGAGGAAGCCCCTGACCGTAGCCCCGGAATCTCTGTGCAGCGACTGAACAAATTGACAAAAGGGGAGAGGCGAATTAAGGTTGTTTTTTATTTTTTTTTCTAATGCTTTTGAGCATCTCTGCAGTGGAGGTTCTTGCCCTTCCCTGGGGATCGCTGCTGCTGCTCTACCTCTAACAGCGTGAGCTCCCCTCCAAGCCAAAGCAAATACACTCCAGGCTTCAAATAGACCTGTGGGAAAGAGCTTTTACAACACTTCCTCGCCATTTAACCCCTCGATGCCACCGTCTACATGTATTTAAAAAAAGAGCGCAGCTCACGTTAGAAAAAACATCTCCTTTTAAGAGGAGCCGAGACTATTTGAAAGCTGCTCTACTCCCCCTAGAAAATGAGCTAAAATGGGAAAAGTAGTGCTTGGTTTTGGAGTTGTTTTTTTTTTTTTTTTTGCTACTATAACTAATTATTCAAGAGCATCGCATGAGGATGAGTATGACTGAGGGTCTGTCTGGGACTCTTAATCTGTTCCTGGTTTTGCTTTTTGGTAAAACAGAACTAAATAGGATTCCTTAGGCAGAGGGAAATCAAGGAAATGCAAAGGTCTTAAATTCGTACTAGTATGTGAGAGAAAGTCTTGAGTGGCTAAATGTCGAGTGGCAAAATATTTACCACTAAAGAAGGAACAAAAATAAATTTAGTAAAGGTTCTTTAGAGGACGCGATCTGAAAGCATTAACTTTAATCAGGATATCCACAATAACCTACTTAAATCCCCTCTCCCATAGAAAGCTTGTTCCAGCTCCTCAGGTCCATGACAGGTATTGCCTTCAAACAAGCGGTTCCAGAAGTCTGTCTGTAACGGCACCAAACTGACTGCAGATCTCGTCACCGGGCAGTAAAATAGGGAAGGACCCAACCCCTGTGAGTTGTTGAATCCACTCTTAAGAAGTTGGGGCGACCATCGGTGAGCTGGTGAGTACAGACCCAGCTGCAGAGCTGGAGTCTGCTCTGCACTTTCCAACTCATCCTTCTTAAACCGCCATCTCTCTTGATTTCATTGTTAACTCTTTAGGACAAAAAATGAGGCTGCCCAAGGAAGGGCAATAGCCAGACGATCGGTAACAAAGTATAGAGAGATTTAGCTGTAAGTAACCAAGGCAGGAGCCATGGAAGCTCACTCAGGCCCCTGCCGTGGCCTGGAGAAATACTCTCAACTCCCATCATTCGCTATCGTGCAGGGTTAAGGTTGCACGTTATCGCTTGCATGCTCAAATGCCCAGTATAAATGAATATTCCCTATTTTTGTGTGCAAATTAAGTGCGCATTGAAGTTACATGCATGGAGACAGCCGTGTCCTCAGCCAAAGACCAGTTTGAGATCCTCTGGGACACACAGCTCCCTGCCATTTACCACAGAAACCTCGAAGCTTATTTCCAGGAGCTGTGCCCAGCGCCAAGCAAGAGGGAAGAGCCACAGTCGGCATGGAGGTGATGCCACGTTTCAATCCGATCAGGTGAAGAACCTTACTGTAGTTGGGGAAAGCTCACTTGTGCTCAACAGTGAAGAGTAAATCAGGCCTCCTATAGAGCACTTTACCTCTGAATTACTCCGTAAGAAGATGACTATTACTGCCTTTTCTAATCACACAGAGGTTAAAGCCTGTTGTTTCAAAAGGAATCAGTGAGCTCAGAGCTTACATTTCCAACGAGACTTCTTAAACGGATCTAATTTTTAGAATCATGAACAATAATCCTTTGAGAAACCAAGTCTTTTATGCCAGCCACCCCGAAAAAAACCAATTCCAAATGCAGACCTGAGTGATCAAATATAAGGATTTCACAAGCCAGTTAATGAGCAAACTCATTTCTGGATTCCAATCCTTTGCAAGATCCGGTACAAACTGACGCAAGACACTACAATTAGTTTCAGTTTTTGTAACAAGTTAACGTTAATAGAACTTTTCCCCCAGCCTGGGTGGGAGCCGGATGCCACGTCCCTTATTTAAACACTCAGGCCCACCGTATTCACCCCTTGTTATAAAAGCACAGTAAGGACCACGTCAGCTGCCGGGGCCGTGCTTTTGCTCAGGCAGGATTGCGCTGTACGCTGGTTTTGCACACCCCTAACCAAATCCACAGCAAACCAGCGCAAGTTCACAGGACTCCATAACACTGCAGCAGTTCAAAATGGAACATGGTATAATCCTGCCAGTAACAGGGTGATTTTTCCCCCCTAGTTTCTACTGTCACACATTCAAGCATTTTCAGTTCTACCAGTTAAGAGCACAGTGGTACGTACCAAACTAATCAGTTAATATAGTTTCACTTTAAATGTTGCTTTTCAAAATGCTAACGCAAGCGGAACACAAAAACATTGTTTGCCGTATTTATTTTTTTAAACTAAACTCTGAATTATACAAGTGTAAAAGTGATTAATTAGCCGATAGCTTTTTAATGCTCCTATAAAATATGACTAAATAGAGTATCTCAAAAGTATGTACAATAGAATGGGAACGCTAAGGTAATCCGTCACAGTGCTCAGACGTGCCGCTAGAACCAAGTCTTGGACCAAGTTCGGTTCTTTACTCTGTACAAAGAACAGTCTGGCTTTTTGCAGAAAGCTTTTTCGCTGTTGCTGAATGGGAGGGAGGGGGTAAAAAGACCCAAATAAAAACAACCCATTCCTCCCGACCCATTTAGGATCAAATAAGTGTTAAACAATTTATCCATAGGGCACATTTTTATAACATAAAGCACTTCACAATGCCTATGTCTGTAGTCTCGTTATGGTTGAGGAAGGGATGCTCTTGCCATGTTTTCTTGCTGAAAACAAAGTGTATGTATATGTTAGTGAGGGGGGAGTCTGTACTGCCTTGTCTTAATTACAAAAATCAAGGCCACAGAAATTCTTTGTTCTTTTGTTCCAAAGCAGCAGATTCCAAAATACCCTTTCTCTGTGCATTGTAAATGTTTTCATGCTCTTAACCGTACTTAGGAAGTCATTATAATTTCGATTTCATATCTGAAGAGGTCAGAAAGGACAAGTGGGCAGCGGGCAACAGAAACAGAAACTGCCCTCTCCCGATTTCCTCCTTTAATTTCCAACCAGCAGCAGGAGCACGGTCCACTCGGCAGAGGGCCCCGGGGCATCGCCACCAGCCGCTCGCGCGGGCTCCTGCCTTGGAAAAGAAATTAAAAGGATGTCATCTGTGTCACTGTGCATCGGGAGCTGTAACGGAACACAGAGATTTTGTTCTTATTTATAGTCTTACGACACGAGAGACTCTAGCACTGGGGACACCTGTGAACGGGGTGAGTCAGAGGGACTGAGCTCACAAAACTCCCAGTTTTGGGAAGTAAGCAGGGGCTCTGCCTGTGAGTTGCTGCATTAAGTGGGACAGTCACTCTTCCAGATGGCCAGCAGGTTTTGAAAAGCCTTTCTTCCATTGCCAGGCAAGAATCAGCCTTTAGCAAAATACCAGGTCCTCTTAAGAGAGAGTCACAAATGCTTTTACGATAGGGACATTATTCAGTACTGCCTGAAACATTTTTCTACGATGACCACATTTTAGCGTAGAAAGGTGATATATAAGCTTTGCCCATAGCTACAACGGGCTTCTCAGGTTTGTAGTTGTGTTCCTATGTCTGTGTTCTAACCAATGAGCCGTGTTCCACTCCCTCCTGGGTAAGTACTACTTCTAAAGACAAAGAGTAGTCATTGAATGGGGCCTGGTTTTAAATCTGTCTGAAAAATGCACTTTGGGGAAAGAACATTTAATGTTCTTTAATTTGCAGTGTAGTTTTCCACCAATCGAGGCCAAAGTCCCTAGTTCAGAACCAAGTCCCTCCAAAGTCTGAGTACGTGGGTACAAGGAATAGACTCGGCCTCCAACACTTTTGCAGGTAAAAAAATCCAGAGTATCAGCTTTGATTGGAGACACCTCTGATCGCTTACATCAGCTGAGGATGCGGCCAGTAATTTCTTCCCCACAGCAGGTATCAACAAAAAAATCTTAGGCGTTTAAATCTTAATCTCCCTGTTTACACTGGGCTAAACCCCATGGACCGTAGCGTTCTGTATGTTCTCAAAAAAGACCGTGGTGTCACTTCTGAAACACTGTAGGTGCCCTGTAGCAGCGTTTTGAACGGGAGCATCAGGTTATAGTCCTAGGGCAGCAAGTGACAATTTATTTATTTAAATCAATTCTAAATGCATCACTGAAAAAATAATTGAAGTGAAATCTCTAAAGAGTTACTTTAAGACAGCTTTACACAGATACCGTGAGGATATGAAAGCCTCGGGTTTTGTTCAGTCTCTGCTGTATTTAATGTGCTTCTACGGGTGTAACACGCGCACGACGATGTCCGTAACAATTATCACGTTATAGACAGATGCTAAGAAAAGCGCTACATCTCACCAGGGGTATCAGGGGGCTGTGGCGGTCAGGGAACGAACTGTATGAGAATGGCAACTGTATGAGAATGTTCCTTCTCAGAACATCCTCACGTTGAGAATGGCACCTCCCGTCTTCATGGACAAAGCTACTGCAGAGCCCACAGCCCCGGGCAAGGGGGACTTGTCTCTGCTGAAGCCTGTAGCCTCACCGCGAATTCAGGGCGAAACGGAACCCTCCCTCGGAAACCAGATCGTTAGGTTTTTATGACAAAAGTCTTGATTACGGAACCTAAGCTGACTTTTCAGATCCTAGAACGAGCTTCCAAGACGTATTTACTTATTTTAAAACTTGTAAAGGATTTTAAACTCTGGAATCTCACTGTGCCATTTTATAGTCACTTTTGGGAGTACAGCTGCAGCTAATTAGCTTAAAAATCCCACCGTATCTTACACATATGCTTGGTTTTCTGCAGTATTAATTTCAGTGGAACTACTCATGTGCATAAATTAAGCGCATGCTTAAATATATGCAAAATCTGAGCTCAAATGTCTAGAAAATATGTTCTCAAAATGACAAGTAGGCATTTAAAAAAAAAAAATAATCAAATCATCACGGCAGGTCTGGCAGACAGGGAATCCAGTATCTGTCTGCTCTCAGCCGCGATGACGACACAGAACAATCCTTGTAACCCAGTATACATTGCAAGTGAAAGAAACATGCAGGACAGAGTGAAAAAAGGGGATTCGGTTGCATGCAGTCTAATTTCAAGTGTGTAATTATGGTCCTGTTTTCTTTGGCCTAAAAAAAAAAAAGAAAAAGAAAAAGAAAAAAAAAAACCCAAAAGAACACCAACTAACCTCTCCTCACCTCCACAAACCCAAACTGCGTACAGCTCAAAAAAGGGCTTCAAAGCACAGAAAACGGGGAGGGAAAAGGTGTGAATATTCGGGATGTACAGGTAATTACTAAGAGTTTCAGGGCTATTCAACACACCACTAGGAAGCCTTCAGCCTGCAGCATCGCTGGAACTTACAGCTACAGCAGAGAGCAATGAATCCCAGCTGAAACGAGCAGTCGGTCCGCTTCTCTTTCCTCCTCGGGCTCAGAGAAAGTACCACTCACACCTTTACAGAAGATAAAATTACAGTTTCTATTGATATTCTGGCTCCCTCCTCCTCAGAGACAAGGACTGAGAGACACCAGAGCCTCCAGCAAACTGCTGCCTCTGCCCTCAGCCCGGAGAGCTCTGTCTCACAGCCCCGCCACCAGTAAGGACCAGTGTACTCTACAGCTGCTGGTGGAAAAGGCTGTTTTTCTGCTGTTTCTAAAAACGTTGCAAAGATAGTATTCCTTAAAGAAAAATGCCAGGGGGACAAAAAGGCCACCAAGCTGCTAGTAGAGTGAAAACAACACACGGCCCCCACTTAAAAAATTAAAAAGAAAAGATGAAGATCTGCTGGGGAGCTGAGGAGGGCAGAGGAGCTGGCTGCTGGATGAAGGGCGCCAGCAAATATTGTGGGAGTTTGAATATCAAGCCTGATCTCGGCCTAATTGCCCACCCTGAACGACCTCTCTGGTAGCGGGTGTTTCAGCACACAAATTATAGCTGTGAAAAAATCCTCAGGCTGAAAACCTCCCTTTGTTTCTTCAGCCTTGTTTTGTCCTTTCCAGAAAAATCTATCAGTTGGTGTGTGATATGGTTACACATACAAAGATCTTTTTTTCCTAGCCCTTTTATTACGCAGGCTTTGATTACTGTGAAGGGATTTCAAGGAGTTTAATGTCCCGGTACCCAAAAGGCGATGGCTGCCTTTCAACAAAACAAAGCAAACAAAAAACCAAGAGCTGTGCTGGAGGAGAGAAGTGCTGCTTCTGCCGGAGAGGCTCAGTTAGATACGGGAGGGGGCAGACCAGGGCGCCGGGTTTGAATGATTTTTGGCTTTGGAGAATTCTTTGGGTCCTCGTCTTCTTCCATGTCGCTGTCGCAGACGTGCACTACCACGCTGGGAGTGGACTCCGTCCCCGCGTGCAGCTCGTATTTCTCTCCTGGAAGCAGAAAAAAAAAAAAAAATAGTTAGATCAAAGGATGATCGTCTGACCATGGTGCTCTTGGACCGCAGAACACTCCTGCACCTGGAGCGGGCAGATGAGTGTGTCCTGGTCCTAAACATAGGTGAGGGCAAGCACGGGCAGCCTGCATCGGCTGTCACTACAGATTCTGAGGATCCTGCCCCCGGGGGCAGCAATCATTGGTCTGTAAAGCATAATAAAATATACTATAATGGTGTTTTGCATCAGTATTGGTGACCAGCAGCACTAGAAAAAAAAAAGACAAGAAGAGTACAAAGAGGAGAGACAACACAGAAGTTCATGGTTAAGAATAGGGACTGGAACCCAACCTATCAAACATCTGGTCTGAAGACATGTCCCACCTCTTGGACTGGGGCTATTCTTTCGTTTGTTTGGGTTTTTTCAGTCTAGGGTGGCTCCAGTCCCATTTGAAGTCTGCTAGATTCTGCAACTTGTCACCTCCAGACACACATCAACACTTGGTTCAATTGCTCCAGAAATAAAAAAATCAAAATACATTTATCTGCTCCAGACAGATTTTTGAGACTCAAATCTCTTTAGCTGGGGCTGTAACAAATTCTGCCTCTACTGATGAGATTACACAGCACGGCCTATCAATGCTCACTAGCAGGCAAGCGTTTCAATGGTACATTCCATTCTCCAACTGGGTACATTCCTTATTTAAGTCTCCACCAAGATGAGCATGGCTTAGGTGGTTACCTGCAAGAGTCCACAAGCAAACAAAGGAAAATCAGGATCGGGCATAGGGCCACAAAGATGCTCAGAGGGCTGGAGCACCTCTGCTGTGAGGACAGGCTGAGAGAGTCGGGATTGTTCAGCCGGGAGAAGAGAAGGCTCCAGGGAGACCTTATAGCAGCCTTCCAGTATCTGAAGGGGGCTACAGGAAACCTGGAGAGGGCCTTCTTATGAGGGAGTGTAGCAATAGGACAAGGGGTTAATGGTTTTAAACTGAAAGAGGGGAGATTTAGATATCAGGAAGAAATTCTTTCCTGAGAGGGTGGTGAGACACTGGCCCAGGTTGCCCAGAGAAGCTGTGGGTGCCCCATCCCTGGAGGTGTTCAAGACCAGGTTGGATGGGGCTTTGAGCAACCCGGTCTAGTGGGAGGTGTCCCTGCCCATGGCAGTGGGTTGGAATTAGATGATCTTTAACGTCTCTTCCAACCCAAACCATTCTGTGATTTTATGACTTTCAGTCCTGCATTCATTCTGTTGGCACTACGTGTGTTTTGGATTGTAAGCAGGATGTAAGCAGGTATTGGATATTAAATTACAAGGAATTAATTTCAGACTGTAAAGAGAAAAAGTTCCCATGGTGACATTTCTGACAGGACTACTTGGTCTTTCAGAAGTGACAAACACCCATTAGTGGCACTCGAGACTAGAAACCATTTCAGATAACGCACTGTCCCACTTTGGACTCTTTGTCATCGCTCTCATTTCCAGACCCACAAGTCGCAGTTAAATTAAAATGGGCTTACGCTGACCACACGCACATCTGAGAGCTTGGATTTTTTTTTCCATAAGATTGCTCCAGAACCACTGCATATTTCCTGCAAAATACTCTGAGACGAGGGAGGTGAGGTCCCAACGTACCTCGCTGACCTCTGCTCACGGTGCAGCAGCTCCTAAATGCGTCGCGGGCAGAACCCGGCAAGGATAGGTGTTGTATGATGACAGTGAAAGGGCAGTCCCTACACCTCAAAGCACTTGCAGTTTGCTCCTGTTACTAATGTGGATTTTTATTTATTAGCAACTTTGCAGCAGGGTAATTCAGGAGAGGAAGGGGCTGCAGGTTTGGCCCTGCATTGGCACACGCAGTTCTGGGACTGTCATCGCGTCCTATTTGCGCTGGTAAATTCTTGGTCCAAATACGACTGGGTGGCTTGGGACTAGAGGACACGCTGCATTTTTGCCTAAAAAATAGGAGGCAACTCGTGAATAATAGCTATAAGTCAGGCATCTTGCTGTGAGAAATATTTTACTGCTGTGATACCATTAATGTTGACATTTAACTGCTCTATTTTTGGCAACCTTTCCTCTGAATCCAAATTGAGCAAAGCATTACAGGTCTTGCTGATAGGCTGGAATATAAAAGGAGGAATAGCTTGGTTGTGCTGCATTGAGGAAATTATATGGTTTTTTTCTTTGCCTATTTTCCCTGCGGGCTTCAGCTAATTTCTCAGCTCTGGGCTGACGTCAATGCTGCCAACCAGCACCGAAGGCCACATCGGTCACTGTCGGCACCGCGGAGCTGAGCACACGCAGCGCCGGGCCCGCTCCTCCTCCACCAGCACCGCCAAGTAAATCACATTCACCGCCCTCTTAAAAGGTAATAATCCCAGTTCAAATGCCACATTCTTTTACGGTTCAAAATCCTTCCCAGAAGGACTCTTTCCCCTGAAAAAGAATGGTGGAAGTAAGTACAGACACAAGGAAAAAAAAAAAAAAAGGTATTCGGATGCCTCTGGCACAAGTAACTGCGACAGCAATTAATGTCACTTTGCAAATCAAAACGTGAGGCACTCATAAATTAGGTTTTTAAGGCACAGAGTTATTTCTGAGCCCAGATGAGCTGCAGACTCAGTTCTGTACTCACGATTATTCACGCCTGCAGAACTGTGGCTCAGACTGCAGAAAACCTCTTTATGGCTGAGCTAGGAACGGCCCAGCAGCAACTACGGGGCTTTTATACAGCTGTACCTTGTTCCTAAACATAACTGTTGTTTGCGGAAAAATACTAAGGTAATAACTACAAAATTAAAATCCAGTAGATCCAGCCAGATTACCCCTTCCCTTCTGCTTTTTTTTTTAATGTTCGGTTTTGTTTTTTTTCTTGCCTCTTAAAAAACACCTAAAAAAGAATAAAAATTGAGCTAAACCCACGGGAGTTAAGCCAGGGGAGTAATGGCTGAATCACTGCAGTCTAGTTCTGTTTACAAGACGTAGGTTGGCCCAAGCTAAGAGCAACAAGTCGAGTCACCGCAGTTAAGACTCAACAGCTTCTGGAGTTAATACCAGTCCAGTATTTGTGCAATTATCTCATTCACCTGCCTCCTGTGTGTTCCCTACATTGTCCCACCACTCCCGCTCCTCCCACTTTCCCGGAGACCTCTTACAGGTTGAGCCAAAGGATTCCTGGGAAGAGGTGTTTTTCTCCTCCAGCAGTCTTTGGGCTACCTCTATCCCTTAGCGATAAGTTATTTCTCATGTAAGCTAACATAAGAATGGAAACTCACATAAATTCACTCAGAAAAATATCATCAAACTTATCAAATACGCTCAAACATCTAAATTCTGCCTTCAGGATATAACGCAGGGAAGAATTAAGCTGTGGCACCTCCATCTTATCGATTTGTTAGAAGACGTTCCGTGAAAATAGCAGCGATGTTCCCCTATTTGTTTGCTTTGCATCAGAAAAAAGTAGGAATTTGAAGTTTCACCATTCAACAATGGGCCCGGCTGCTTTTATGTCACTTGGCACACACCCTTTGTGACCACATTAACCACAAGCAAACGCGCAGCCTCAGGTGACGCAAGGAAGATGACCACAGGAACAGCACAACAGCCACTTAACGATATTTCAGAATTAAAACTAAGAGCATGTGATTTTCTATCCCTTTGTGAATCAGTGCTACGACCTTCCATTGATGCTGCATCTCTTGTCTAATATGGCTCTTTTGTCCAGCAAAGAGTATGATCATACACTTAATTAATAATGAAGAAATGTTAACGATACCGTGCTGCTACCTCATCCCTGATTCTGACTCATGATCAAAGGTTAATGGGTTCGGAGCTGTCCGTTCCACCTTAAACGTGTCATTAGGCTGAATATGAGCCGGCAGTGTGCCCAGGTGGCCAAGAAAGCCAACGGCATCCTGGCTTGTGTTAGAAATAGCGTGACCAGCAGAAGTAGGGAGGGGATTGTGCCCCTGTACTCAGCACTGGTGAGGCCACACCTGGAGTATTGTGTCCAGTTTTGGGCACCTCAATACAAGAGAGATATGGAGGTGCTGGAGCGAGTGCAGAGGAGGGCAACGAAGCTGGTGAAGGGCCTGGAAAACAAATCCTATGAAGAGCGGTTGAAGGAGCTGGGACTGTTTAGTCTGAGGAAGAGGAGGCTGAGGGGAGACCTCATCACTCTCTACAACTACTTGAAAGGACACTGTAGAGAGGTTGGTGCTGGTCTCTTCGTACAGGTAATTAACGACAGAACGAGAGGGAATGGCTTCAAGCTCCAACAGGGTAGGTTTAGACTGAACATTAGGAAAGAATTTTTCACAGAAAGAGTGGTCGGGCATTGGAACAGGCTGCCCAGGGAGGTGGTTGAGTCACCATCCCTGGATGCGTTTAAGACCCATTTAAATGTGGTGTTGGGGGATATGGTATAGGGGAGAACTTTGCAGTGTAGGGTAGATGGTTGGACTCGATGATCCCAAGGGTCTCTTCCAACCTATACGATTCTATGTTTCTATGATTAGCATCATGAAAACACCTTCCACTTGCAGTCCCCTCATCCAAGTGCTTTACAAACGATTTGGTGCAAATAACTGGTGGTCCTTTGTTTGGGAGAGTGTTTATGTTGGCCCAGGTGGCCAAGAAGGCCAACAGCATCCTGGCCTATATCAGGAACAATGTGGCGAGTAGGACTTGGGAGGTGATGGTCCCCCTGTACTGGGCACTGGTGAGGCCCCACCTCGAGTGCTGTGTCCTGTTTTGGGCCCCTTACCACAAAAAAGACATTGAGGTGCTGGAGCGCGTCCAGAGAAGGGCAACGAAGCTGGTGAGGGGTCTGGAGAACAAGTTATTGCATGGCACAGATGTCATCAGCGGAGCCAGGATCCATGAACTAAAGCCAAGGGAGAGAGGCAGTTTGGGAAACAGGCAGGGTTGAGATTGGGAAGGGGATGCCAGGGCGGCACCTGGGATGCTGGGGAAAGGCGCTCTGGGGAGTGCAGAGTTAGAAAGCGAGGGGGTAGAGGACACTGTTGAGAAGAAATTGGGGTAACAGGTTTGAAAGAGGCAATGAGAGAAGAAATATGCAGGTTGGGGAGAGGACATGGAGAGGGTAAGACTGTTTTCCAGAAAATAAGGACTTACTGTAGTGCCAGGAAGATGGTGATGGTTTGTAAACTGTCACACTAATAAATGGCAGAGCAAACAGAGCTGCCCCTGCTGTGAGAGGAGCAAGCTCTGCTGTATACACGGAGCTGAGACACAGAGATTCCCCCCCTGCCCCTTACAAACATTTATCATATAAAATTATTTCCTGTATTCCTCAGTAGGATGAAACTAAGACCTTATAAAATGTTATGTAGAAGACACGAGGGCCTAGACTGGACAAGAGCTTGGTAGGTTGTCAGCGTTCCTGTAGGAAGGTGAGGTCCAAGTCAGGTCAGGCAGAGACACAACCTGAGCCTGGCAGGGAAATAGCAAACCACCACCCTCGGTCAGCCCGATGCCTGGGTATCTTCATCAGTATTTGAAACTACTTTGTTCTCTTGACAGTGGAAGTGTTCTTCATCAAAAAGATTAATGATCACATTTCTTTTTTTTTTTTGCAATATATTGAAAAAATCGTAGGCTGGTGGTCGGAACCAGGCACAGTCACCGTCCCTGGCTCTGACCGGTCTATGGCGTTCTGTTCGTGCCTCGTTCAAAGCTCCATTTCTGCATCTGCAGAAAGTGAGAATATACATCAATCAACCAGAAACTTAATTAAATATGCCATGGTCTTCTCTAAGGAGTAAATGCACCCTCACCGATTTCAATTTCAAGCTGAAGGACCAAGAGGCGGCTTCCTGCCACGCACAGCAAAAAGAAATCTCTCCCGTCAGACCCCTGAGCTGCACGACAGTCACTGCTGCAGCCACGAGGCTCCAAAAAAACCCCAAACCTGTCCCAAAACTGAGCTTGGAAAAAGACAACACACAGCGTATCTGTTAACTACCTTCTGGCCTACTCATTTTACTCTGGAGCGAGTCTCCCAGCCTGTGCTCCCAGAGACAGTTTTAATGTTTGTGTCCATGATGATTGAAAGGAGATGACCTGTGTTCATGGAGCAGGAAAGTAGCGTGGGTCTGTGTCAAAGTGCTGTGTCCCACATTCCCAGCAAAGCAGGTTACAGAATCACAGAACCACAGAATGGTAAGGGGTTGGAAGGGACCTCTGGAGATCATCTAGTCCAACCCCCTGGCAAAGCAGGTCCACCCAGAGCAGGTTGCACAGAACGTGTCCAGGCGGGTTTTGAATGTCTCCAGAGAAGGAGACTCCACCACCTCTCTGGGCAGCCTCTTCCAGGGCTCTGCCACCTCAAAGTGAAGAAGTTCCTCCTCGTGTTTAGATGAAACTTCCTATGTTCAAGTTTGTGCCCATTTCCTCTTGCCCTGTCACTGGGCACCACTGAAAAAAGACTGGTCCCTTCCTCTTGACACCCTCCCTTTAAGTATTTATAGGCATTGATCAGATCCCCCCCCTCAGCCCTCTCTTCTCCAGACTAAAAAGACCCAAGTCCCTCAGCCTCTCAGGCTGGTAAAACTCACCTCGTATGGAGGACAGAGAAAGAAACTGTTCGCTATTTACATTCTCAAATGAGTTTTTTGGTCCTCAGATATTGATCTTACCAAATCAGTGTGTTTAATACAGCAAAGATTCCTCAGGAGTTAACGACACGGGAGTCAGGCTCTAACACTCAGAGTTCTGTAAACAACGGTGCCAGTGAGTATTTTTTGACGGCTGCTAAAGCCACGGTTACATTTTTATTGCGTTTTTTGAACGAAAAGAAATCTAACGTAGCTGAGGCTAACAGTGTTATTGGATGTACGGCAGCACCTTTTACTGATGTGACACCGAGAAATCGGTTTTGGTGGGATTTGTTTTTCAATGAAATTCTAAACATAGTAAATGCACAGCCGAGAACCGCAACGCTATTTTAAAACCGCCACTGCAGTTAACTAAAATTGATCTCTCCTAACAAGCGCTAAAAATAGAAAGAAGAGAGCACACAATGACTTTTCATATCGCTCCCTGCAGGCTCCTTAGACACGGGTGAATATGACCTTCACGCAGAGCTGTCCCGGAGCGTGGGACAAAGAGTGATATTTCACATTCCACTGCTCTAGAACAGGAATTGATTTATTACCCAGCGAGCTAGGGAATTCGTTTACATGTTTCCATTTATAACACTGCTGCATCAAAGGGGAAAAAAAAAAAAAAAAAACCAAGGGAGATTTTTGTTTTTCTTTCATTCAGCAATTTAGAAGCAAAGCATCAATTCTGGTAATAATAATATGCAATATAGTACGAAGTGTTACACCCGACAGCCCTTTTCTATGGGCTTTCCTGCTGAAGGGAAATAAAACACAGGAATCTCTGGCGTTTGCCTGATCTGTATTTCCCCCGTGTGAGACATCCCATGTGAAAAATGAGATGAGATGATCCTGCAAACCTCGTGAACCACGAAACGCCTCTTCCTGCACCCCACGCGCTTCAGCTCTGGGTTACTCTGGGGCAGTTACACAAAAGCCCCAGTGATAAAATGGAATTTTATCTGCAATTGGAAGCTCAGAACAAGAAAGCAGCATCTTCAATAGAGCTGGGGAAAAAACAATTCTCCCATCCCACAAGAATTTCAAAAATAAACTCTGATAAATTTTCATGAGCTCACCCCCCCAAACTGTTATTAGATTGGAAATGGAATGTTTTATTTTAATACAAAAATAGTTTAACTAGCTATTTGTTCTTCTGGTTTTACAAATGTAAATTAGACTAAAATTTCTCAATGATACTGCTCAGACCTGAAACCGGAACCTTGAAAATTTTAGAAGAGGATGCTTTAACAGCTATTCCCAGCTCACTTCAATTCGTGGCATTAGCTGAAGGTGGGAAGGCAGAAGAAAGTCTATCTGCGTTATCCACTGACATCTGTCCTATGTTAATAGAGGCTACAACTTATCCTGGGGCACAAGCTGGAACATAGGAGGTTCCACTCAAATATGAGAAAAAACTTCTTCACAGTGAGGGTGCCAGAGCCCTGGAACAGGCTGCCCAGGGAGGTCGTGGAGTCCCCTTCTTTGGAGATTTTCAAGACCCGCCTGGATGCAGTCCTGAGTAACATGCTCTGACATGCTCTGGGCAACCCTGCTTCAGCAGGGGAGTTGGACTAGATGATCTTTATGGTCCCTTCCAACTCTAAAAAATTCAGTGAAATTCAGTGAAATCCTGTTCCTTCTGCATACAACAGCTTTAAACAGAAAATAAATGGGCAGTCCCAACAGAGCAATCCTGCCAGGGTTGGGGAACGGTAGCTCTGTCTCAACAAACTTGTTAACGCGAGAGGTTCCCCACGCGGGTGGAGACACAGAGATGCTTAAATGCTCAATATTCTCCATCTTGGAATGCGGTACGGAGCAGATGTGATATAAAGCAAAAACTCATCAAGTTCACGGAGAAGCATTTGTCCACTCCTACACGAGCCATCAGTTGTCTCATCTAAGCACAAACCCAAGCACAAGAAATTCCGTATACAAGCTTTTATCTGCCGTTCAGTCAGAGAGTACTCATGAGCCGCAGATACGATATAATTCTGCACATATACACGGTAAAACTCATTCTTAAGCAAAGAACCAGCTGAAATGCATCAACTTAAATCCAAAGCCTTAATGCAACTTACAGGCTTCACACCAACTTCCTCTGCAGGGATTATCTGCGCTGCTACTTCTCCTCCGCTTTTCCTGACACGTTTTCAGAGGGGGACCACAAGCTTACCTGGTCCGAGCTTCGAAACTGCATAGAGGAGGTCGTAGTTGATGACAGGGGTGGCATCATCTATTGGCTGCCACCCTACAGGTGGGGAGGCTGGAGGCGAGATGAGAAACTGTTTCGCAGGCTGCGGTGGTGCCAAGTGAAGCTTGTCTCCATCTGTCTCGGCGGTCTGAATCTTTAAAGGATAACAAATACGTTGTTTAGCACGGGATGGGTGAATAGAACGATTACTCAAATCATACACTCCTAACACCAAATGCCACCCAGGCAGGGTTTCGGCGTCAGTCTCAGCAGAGGAGGCCTGGAGATGAAATTCATCTCAGCCTTACAGATGGTTCCTCTACAGTAAATACACTGTGGGGGGCTGTTGTATGAGCAAAGCTACAATGTTTGTGCCTGTTGTCTATGTTCCGCGAGGATAAATGCAAAGCTTTGGTATCCACAGCTGCTAGTTCAGAGATTTTTGAGGCTGAAAAGATATTGTTGTGATCTACTGGCCTAAACTCCTAAATATAAACAGACATTAGAGAAGAAGCCAGTAACTCCTGCACCAAGGCTTTATCAGTAACTTTAGGAAGGTTTCTGGATATTTGAGTTCTTTAGGGTGAAGTGATAAAGCGATCTATCATGTTCCTTAGTCATTTGCAACTCATTTTTCTCATTTTATTTCCTTCTTAAATTATTTAGCTTAATTCCTGGCTTTTCTCTGGTATATTAAAGGAGCCTCTACATAAATGAATTATGCTGCAGCCACATCTGAGCGAGTTTACAGCCGGCTCAGGCCCAGAAGCAACAAACTGCATTTGCACGACAGCAAGCCTGAGACAGCACCGGAACGGGGTTTTGCAAAGAACCAGTTTGGGTCTCTCAACTCCCCGTTCCCCAGTTCTGGAAGTGCTTATTCAGTCTGGCTCAGGCCCATATAAATATAACCCGCTCCAGACACTGCTGCTTCCACATCTTCATTCCCTGGACACAACTAATAAGCTCTTTTAAGACTGCATGTACTGGAGAGCGTAGTGCAGATACCTAAATGGCTTTGCAGGAAATCAGCTTAGATATGGAGTCTAATCGCTATTATGCTCGTTTTTCTGTTTCTTGTGTTATCCCAAGGTTTCAATTAACCTCTTGATTGTGCAGTCAGAGTGAAACGATTCTCAGACCTGCCTAACAGCACTTTTGAAACCTTTCAGAAAAAAATTTAAAGCCAGACCTAGGAGATTAAGGCACATAAAATGGGATTGAGGTAGATTTTCAACACTTAAATCCAACTAGAAGATCTTCTGAACTCATCTAACCCGTTAAGCATATTGGTTTTTTCACTACTGTAGTTTCCCATCCTCCTGAGGATCTGCTTCTGCTTAGGCTCAAACCAGCTCCTGTTCTCCCCAGGCTGTAGAGGCCCAGAATTTAACAGCTTTTTAGGTTTGACTGATACCTTCAAATGAGCCTGCCCTCAACCTGAGACCTCTGAAGGACCATTCTGGCAGCTCAAACCACACTTACATTGCTCATAAGCACTAATGAGCATTCCACTAAGCCACAGCAACTTATTAAAATACATCCAGAAGAGGTGGTGGTTGGGTTCTCCATCTCCCTCACCCTTGTAGTGACAGGACAAGGGGTAATGGTTTTAAATTGGAAGAGGGGAGATTTAGATTAGATATTAGGAAGAAATTCTTTACTGTGAGGGTGGTGAGACACTGGAACAGGTTGCCCAGGAAAGTTGTGGATACCCCATCCCTGACAGCGTTTAAGGCCAGGCTGGATGGGGCTTTGAGCAACCTGCTCTAGTGGAGGTGTCCCTGCCCATGGCAGGGGGGTTGGAACTCGATGATCTTTAAGGTCCCTTCCAACCCAAACCATTCTGTGATTCTGTGGTTCCATGTCCTGGCTGGGGCCTGGTACTCACCCAGGCTGTGGGAGATCTGGAGTGTCTCTTCCTTGGCCAAGAAGAACTGAACCCCCATCTGGCACTTTCCACCAGATGGATATAATCACCTGTGCCCTGGGGCTGGGGGTATTCCTCTCCCCTTACGTTCTCCCTTTTACTTGAGGTTAATAAATTCCTTTTAGAAAATTCACACATGTATTCGGTAAGGAAAAAAAAAAAAAGGCAGGAGGAAGCCTGACCGTGGCTCAAGGTTGCAATCAAATAAGTAACTCAGCCCTATTTTTTGTAATGAACTTATGATACTTTACATCACTGCTTTTCTTTTTATGGTTAGAGAGTTACCCACAGAAAATACCCAGCGCTGTAAATCAGTTCTAAGCTATGAAGCTTCTGTGTGTTGAATAAGCAACTTGGGTCCTAAGTGGTCCTTTAAATTTACCGCAGCCCCACTGGGCAGGTACAGCTCAGGCAACGTAAGGATGTTTGAGTAATCTTTTAGCAGAGAAATTGGGCATGGGAGAAACCTTTATTACTTTTATTCAGTGTTACTGCGCAATATTTCTATAAAAGCTAAGCACTAACATAGAAGTAGTTTCCAGATTTCATTACCTGTGCAAAATACAACTTTAACTTCTTCCCTCTGAACTGTGTTTCATGCAGCTCTATTCTGGCACGAGCAGCTGATTTGGGACTACTGAAGTTTATCCGCACGCGCCTGAAGCTTTTAAACAGCTGGAATGTCACGCAGTCATCGTAGGCACGGAACAAGCCTTCGAATTTTTCCTGCAAACGAAAAAGAAATAACGCTGAAGGTTAACTTTGTGCTCAGTCACATCAGTCTGTGCCAAAGGATAATCTGGAACGTGACGACAAGCGTTTAACCAGGAGGTTTCAGCCTGTGGCCTTCGGGGGCGGGCGTCCATGGGTTAATAAAGGCTCCGTGAAAAGACACCAAGGAAAAGCACTGGTCTGGAAGTGCTGAGCTCTGCAAAACGTTTGGGGGAAAGAGTCTTCAAATGGAGAACGCAGGAGGTGTTGAACTTCTCGTAAAAGTTGAGCAAAATTGCGATAATGGCTGGTGAAATGAAGCTGAAAAGGGCATATGACTGAAAATACCAGACAACGGCGGTCTCAGCTGTGCAAAGGCAAACATTGTGCTGAATCACAACGGAGTCAGCAGACAAAGTCAGGCCCACTCTAGCAGAGGGTTACATTCACATCAGCACCACAGGATCATTTTGTATTGTATGCTATGTTCTTTCTGGATGTTTTGTCATTTAAATACTTAGCACAGATAGACACTCGTTCCTTCGGAGTTCCCGTAGCAGCAGGGAAAGAAACTGGGTAACTGGAAACGACGACCTGTCCCAAAGACAAATTTCAGGCTTATAAATGTTTAGCTGTAGAACTCCACGTTCAGAAGCACACGCCACAAATGAGGATATTTTAACATTGTAAAAGAAGGGTCTGAAATGTGCCACATCTATGGACCTAGAGCTCAACAGCCCTTCAGGGTACCTTGGCAGCCCGGGAGGATCAGACTCTATCTGCAGTTTCTCTGTAAACCCTGCGCGCATAGAGGACGAGTTCCACATCATCAAATAAAATCCAAGTCCTTACGTCAATTCTGACACGCTTGTAGGGGTCTTTTCATGCACACAAGCACAGATTCATAAATTGCTAAGACTGGAAGGGAGCAGTTATCATTTGGTCCAGCCTTTGCCTTTACTCTGATCTCAGACCCCCATCCATCGAGTCTCAGGTAAAGTCCTGGCATTTAAACTACCGCAACCAAGACTTGAAGTCTTTGACGATGGAGAATCAACCAGAGTAAAGCCCCGTCTTTTAAGAGCTCTTTGTCCTGAAAAAAATACCGTTTGAGATGATTGGTCACACCGTTTCGTATACTGAGGGCTATTATGTCAGGTGTTTGTATAATTACAATACCCTGACATTTTCATCGATATATGTGCAAGTAAGCACGTTTTTACATATTTTAAAATATAACTTCTTTCCTTCTCATCCAGGAAAACAATTTCTTATCCCTTAGAGTGAATAACCGGTAGAGGCTTCAGAAGACGAAATAGAAAATGCAATTTATGTAATCCCATTGATACTCCAATTCTCATCTGTTGATCTTACAAGCAAGACGGAGAATCCAGAACTTAGAAAAATAAATCCCGAAGCCCTGTGAAGCTGCACCAGGGAGCACTGGGAGCGCTGTGGGAGTCCCTACCGTCAGCAGGACACGTTTGTTAAGGAGTTAACTGGGAAAACAGACCAGTTTCGCGGCAAGGAATACGAAACGCTAACGCGCGTGTGCCAGATCCCCTTTCATCCACTGCCAGCTCCGTGGGCTTCTTCCCCATCACTGATATTCCATCTCTGGCACCCTTTCAAAGGAACCTCCCTGCGGTCTATTAAGCTTTCATGATTTTCATTTCATTCCGCCTGACCTCACTCACCTCTTCCTCCCACCACAGGAGATACTTTGGAGGAATAAAAAAAAAGAAAAAAGAAAAAGGAGAGGAGAGAGCTGGTCTAGCCCTACCGCCTAACCTTCAAATTGTCAACATTTCACACCTAAGTTATGTTTTTTTAACTGCTTTGCTTACGGTTTTGCAAAATTCCATTTTCCTGAGCAGAAGTCTACATCCAGTGACATTTGTGTAAAGGTCAGCCAAAAGCAGCAGCCACCTCAGCCCTGTCCTCCTTGGAATTTTGATGCTGCAACCTTCCCAGTGACCGGGGGAAGGGAGAGAAAGGGACAGGGGACCAGCGTGTGCATAAAAAAGGACTTTCACAGCGTTCAGAAATATGCACTACTGTGGATAATCTAAACAAAAAATAGTGACTAATTAAAGCTGATGTCTTTATGTTACCTATATTACCTATTTCAGACTTCTTCAGTATCTTTTTTAAAAAGCACCTTGGAGTAAGCAAACTTAAGTGTGTGTGTGTGTATATATATATCTGAGAGATATCTTTATGTTACCTGTATTACCTGTTCCAGACTTCTTCAGTATTTTTTTTAAAAAGCACCTTGAACAAACTTAAGTATATATTTATACACGAGCGATATCAAGGTATTTATATTTTTATATATATTATTATACAAATATATAAAAATATATTTTAATATATATTTTATATAAATTTATGTATTTTATATATATGTGTATATATATGAGATGATCAAGGTAAAAATAAGCAGCATGGTGAATATTTCCTAGCCCCCTGAAGTACCTCTCGGTTTCCCTACAAGTCAACAATGAAATCATTCATCATATATAAAAAAAAAATTAAAATATTTCAGCAGCCGTGGAAGAAGCCATGCATGGACTTGTCCGGACACTGGGAAGTAAGTACCTATTACAACTGCCTATTTATGAGGAAACAGACTCTCCCTGTATCGACAGAGCAGTATTTTCTTGCATGGGCCGGCCCTGTGTGCAGAGAATATAAAAAAACCCAGAACCTGGATCTTGGTGGGAGGCATAAAGCAAAAGGGAGGACGAGATTTCAAACGTGGGTCCAAGAACAGGGAGCACAAGGAATGTTCTGGGCACATTTCTGGACAATAACTGAGATACACTCTCATTAGGCAGTGAAAGGGACAGATGGGAGTATCTCTAAATAAAGCTGATTAAGTTCTGGACGCCAAATGTAACGCTGGGAGAACATTAAAGCGCTATGGACTTTATTCTGCTTACTTTTCAATTTGATATTGGCAGAGCTTTAGAGATCCAGCTTTGATTAACGCTCCTAAAAATGCCGGGGGGAGGAGGGAAATCAAGCCCTCTATTTGATATTAATACCGGGCTGTCTGTCCGCAGCGGGGCCGCATCTACTGCGCCGACCGAAACCGCGTCTCCCCTTAAAAAGATTCATACATCTGAGTTTCTTCTACATTTTCAGCTGATAATAATAATGACCTCAGCAGAGGTCATTAATCACCAACCGCAGTTAACGGCCCTCAGCTGCATCTTGAGCCATCCCGACTCCTCCCAGCTCGGTATTAATTCCCAGGAAACGCCTTATGCCTTAATTGCTATTGCCTGTGACTTCTAATATCTGCTGAATGTACTTATCTGGATAAAAGTCTTTCAGAGTCTTTCCAATCCATAAGAAAATATATCATATACATTTTAAAGACCTAAGCAAATTCTCTCCCTTTAAAGTTTTGTGGATAAATTATTCAAGACTCATAAGCCTCTCAATTCAGGACTTTTAAAGCGCTTTTAGGATTCAGTATTTTTAAGATGCTTGTAGAAAATAAGTCTTTAAACTTTCAGAAAACTTTGAAAACTCTTCAAAGAAAATAAAGGAATATTCGAAGTTAAGCAGCAGGGTTGCTACTCTTAAATTAAAAGTCAAAATGCAGAAAGACATGAGTGATGCATTTATTTCTGGGATTTTGGCATGTCTTTATCCATCCCAAGTATGCCTCTGTGAGGTCCAACTGGCTCTGGCCAACGTGAGCAGCCTTGACCAACCCTGCAGAAGTTCTCACTTCTCCATGGTGGGCTCCATCTCGCTATTCCTTTGCCCAACTGGGCACCCTTCCCCAGTTCTTTCCAGTCACCTTATGGCAGCTCCCATCACCCGTCGTTCACCACCTCCAGCAGTTTCTAGAGTTATTTTCTTTTTTTAATTAACAAAATTAGCACAAAGTAGGAACATGCTAATTAAGGCTGCTGATTACTCAAGCTTGATTGTTATCATTTAGGACAGCCAATGCCGAGGACAAAGACAAACAGAGCACCATCCCAGGCAGAAAAGAGCACTGGAGTAACGGAGCCCAGCTGAAAGCCTGGGAGTACAAGGGTCCAGCTTTGCCCCCCTGGACTGAGAACTATTTCTAGCCCTAAATGGGAGCTCACCTGGGAACCCAGATCCTGCAAGTCACACCGTAAAAGCCATCAGTGAAATGCAGCCATAAGGAGGCAACCGAAATACTGGATGTATCTGGAAAAGCATTTCCAGTAAAGCAAGGGAAGTATTAGCAGCATTATATAGAGCGCTATTACAACTCATCAAAATGCAGGTTTTGTTGCCTGTACCCCAGACAGATAAAGGGAATAAATTCAGATAAAGGCTACAGGGAAAGAACAACCTACTGAATAAGACATGAAAATGCTTGGCTTATTTAGCAAAACAAAGCAAAGCCTGAAAGGAGATGGGACAATCATCAGGACAATGGGACAATAACCAGAACTCTGTAGAATAAAGACTAGAAGATTGTGTTGGTGTAAAACAAGTGGAAACAACTGGCATAAATAGGTTTAGGCTAGAAGTTAAAGAAGGTTTCAAACATCCGAGTAATGATCCAGAAACAACTTTCCAATTACAGCAGCAGCGGTAAAAGATTTATTTTTTTTTTTAAGATGGAATTTGGTTAGTTCATGCGAGGGACTATGACAAAGTATCGACACCAGAAGCATTGTAAAACACGACTGCCTGAATTAGCAAGTGAATTGGGTTCCGACACAGCAAGTTCCTTCCAGTTCTGTGTTCCCAGTGATTTATTTCCAAACATTTCTCTCATGAATAGCTCCGCTGGTATTGTGTTCGTTCAGGACAAAAGCCAAGGCCTAATTCCAATCAACGGAAGCCTTTCCACAGACATCAGCGAGGTTTGGATCACAGCCCTAGAACTCGAACACAAATTAACATTTTATTATTCAGTGTGTTTACGCTCATTATCACCCCTGTTACACTTTTGATTTAGGAGGTGGCTGCGATTTAAAACTTTAGGCTAACCCTTTTTCCTAGCGTTTTGTAAGCAAATAAAGCAAGCATTTCTCCCATTTCAATTTTTCCTGTTCGTTTATGTAAGTGAATCCAATTAATGATACACAATAGGGAAACTGAGACATAATTGACAATTACGAAATATGTTTCTCCTGAAACGAATTCTGTACCTGATAGACATTTTCATGTATAAATACAGACTGGGGGATGAGGTATTAGAAAGCAGCCCTGAGGAAGGGGACTTGGGGGTGCTGATGGACGAGAAGCTGGACATGAGCAGGCAATGTGCTCTCGCAGCCCAGAAGGCCAATCCCATCCTGGGCTGCATCAAAAGAAGTGTTGCCAGCAGATCCAGAGAGGTGATTCTGCCACTTTACTCTGCTCTGGTGAGACCTCACCTGGAGTACTGTGTGCAGGTCTGGAGCCCTCAATATAGAAAGGACATGGACCTGATGGAGCGGGTCCAGAGGAGGGCCACCAAAATGATCAGGGGGCTGGAGAACCTCTCCTATGAGGACAGACTGAGGGAGCTGGGGTTGTTCAGCTTGGAGAAAAGGAGGCTCCGGGGAGACCTCATAGCGGCCTTCCAGTACCTGAGGGGGGCCTACAGGAAGGCTGGGGAGGGTCTGTTTCCAAAGGCCTGCAGTGACAGGACGAGGGGCAATGGTTTTAAGCTGGAGAAGGGGAGATTTAGATTGGATATTAGGAAAAAGTTCTTTACCATGAGGGTGGTGGAACACTGGAACAGGTTGCCAAGGGAGGCGGTTGAGGCCCCTTCCCTTGAGATATTCAAGGTGAAGCTCGACGAGGCCCTGGGCAACCTGGTCTAGTTGGGGGTGTCCCTGCTGACTGCGGGGAGGTCGGACTAGATGACCTTTGGAGGTCCCTTCCGGCCTGGACCAATCTATGAATCTATGAATCTATGTAAGAAACACACTGAAGTCTCAGAAGCCAGTGTTTTCTGTTTCCACGTAGCCACGCCAGCTGGAGCGCTGCAGAGCTTGTGCAGCGGCACAGGAGGAAAGATGGAATTGGAGAGAACATACGGAGACCCTGCACTGAAGAGCCCAGTAACAAAAATCCAGTTCTGGGCTCCAACAGAGGCAAGTTGGAAGAGCAACAGAAGAGGACTGCAAGGATGATCAGAGAAGTGGTGAGCCTCTCACAGGAGGTAAAGGCAGACGGTCCCACCTTGGGAAACAGAAACTGTGATTCCTGCTACATCCAGTTCTGGGCTCCCCGATTCAAGAGGGATAGGGAACTACTGGAAAGAGTCCAGCAAAGGGCAATGAGGATGATTCAAGGATTGGAGCATCTCCCTTATGAAGAAAGGCTGAGAGAGCTGGGACTCCTTAGCCTGGAGAAGAGAAGGCTGAGGGGAGACCTTATCAATGCTTATAAGTATCTAAAGGGTGGGTTGAAGGAGGAGGGAGCCAGACTCTTTTCAGTGGTTGCCAGTGAGAGGACGAGGGGCAACGGGCACAAGCTGGAACATAGGAGGTTCCACTCAAATGTGAGAAGAAACTTCTTCACAGTGAGGGTGACAGAGCCCTGGAACAGGCTGCCCAGGGAGGTCGTGGAGGCCCCTTCTTTGGAGATTTTCAAGACCCGCCTGGATGCAGTCCTGAGTAACATGCTCTAACATGCTCTGGGCAATCCTGCTTCAGCAGGGGAGTTGGACTAGATGATCTTTATGGTCCCTTCCAACTCCAAAAATTCAGTGAAATTCAGTGAAAAACACATTACCAACAGAGTAACTCCCAGTTTACAGCAATGAGGATGGGCATAACGGTTAATTCCAGAGGGATAAATAAGCTGCTGGAATGGCACACGTTTTTAAAAAATTATAAATAAATGCATGAACCTAGAAAATATCACCTGGAAGTAATTTTGGGATTGGGATATGTCAGTGACCCATGAAGGCTATTGTAAAGTCTGGATATTGAGTATGGCTCTTCTCATCCAGGGTTTAAGAAGATAGAGGCAAGTTGGAAGAGCAACAGAAGAGGACTGCAAGGATGATCAGAGAAGTGGTGAGCCTCTCACAGGAGGTAAAGGCAGACGATCCCACCTTGGGAAACAGAAACTGTGATTCCTGCTACATTTAAGGAAATCAGTAAAAGTTGTGAAGGGAAAGGAATTATCAACTGATGGTTATTTTCATTCAGATATGAAACAAAGACTGTCCATTAAAAAATTTAACCTTGAATTGAGGAGGTCATTTAGGATTAGACCGGTAAATTTTGAAAGTGCCCCTGGCCCAGACGTAGCAAAAAGGCTAATTACTTTCATGAAAAGGATAGGAAGGACAGACCATGGAACAGGAGGCTCACTTCTAAATATTTGTTAAATCAGAACATGGCAGGAACTCCTGCAAGTAGCCAGTATAAACAACAGCCTCATCAACTATCACACTCTCTGATTCTGAAATACCAACATTTGCCAGGAAACTTTGAAAGCGCACGTGAAAAAGCACTATTGATTCTCAGTTAAAATTCCAGGAGTGCTGAAAAGGGAGGAAGTATTTTAACCAAGTTATAACGATGATCAATAAAGAGCTCCCAGGATCTTGTCCTCATGCTTTTATAAACTGGCAGGAGAATCAAATACTAATTTAGCGTTCAGAGATCGCCTTAAGGCACAGGTCTCCAGGTTGTAGCTTTTTATTTTACCTTTCACGGAAGACAGTTGTGGTCAAGAGTGTGAGGTCTTCCTACTCCCTCCTTACCAAGGGATGGAATATTATTTCAATAAAACATTCAGACTGAATACTACTATCTGAATTTTGGGCTTGCAGAAAGTTTCTTCTGTTATTAAAGGGAATCTCTCATACAATCCTGTAGATGGAAACAGCCATGAAAAAAATAAAATGGAAAAGTGCATCCTTCCACCATCAGGGTACATTTTATCACGGCAGCATTTCTACACGTGTAGAAAAATGTGAAATTTTGAAAGAATGGAAAAGAGAGGGAAGACTGGGTCAGGAGGTAACCAGAATTACAAAGTATCTGCAATGACCACCTGGTTACAGAACTGTCTAAAAGAATCATAGAATCATCTGGGCCGGCAGGGACCTTCAAAGGTCATCTAGTCCAACCCCCCCCACAGTCAGCAGGGACACCCCCAACTAGACCAGGTTGCCCAGGGCCTCGTTGAGCCTCACCTTGAATGTCTCCAGGGAAGGGGCCTCAACCACCTCCCTGGGCAACCTGTTCCAGTGTTCCACCACCCTCATGGTAAAGAACTTATTCCTAATGTCTAATCTAAATCTGCTTTTTTCCAGTTTAAAGCCATTACCCCTTGTTCTGTCATTGCCGGCCTTTGTAAACAGACTGTCTCCAGCCCTGGAAGGCCGCTATTAGGTCTCCCCGGAGCCTCCTCTTCTCCAGGCTGAACAACCCCAGCTCCCTCAGCCTGTCCTCGTAGCAGAGGTGCTCCAGCCCCCTGATCATTTTGGTGGCCCTCCTCTGGACCCGCTCCATCAGGTCCATGTCCTTTCTATGTTGAGGGCTCCAGACCTGCACACAGTACTCCAGGTGAGGTCTCACCAGAGCAGCGTAAAGTGGCAGAATCACTTCTCTGGATCTGCTGGCAACACATCTCTTGATGCACCCCAGGATGCGATCGGCCTTCTGGGCTGCAAGTGCACACTGTTTCTCAACAAAAGCCTGTTTCTCAACTTGGAACTCAGGGCAAAGTTCTGCTTGTGGCTTCCTGAATAGAAAACTGCGTTTAAATTTGAGCGCTGGGACAGTGGTGAAAACAGCTTGGGTTTGTTTCTTTATATTAAACACAGCACTAATTAGAATCTTTCTAAACTGCACAACTGTCTCAGCACACCAACAAGTCAACCCTTGTTTGCTGCCCCAGCTCACGCAGCTTGTTCTGTGCTTGGCTTTCTGTGGTTTTTAAGGGGTGGAGGGCAGGGAAATTATGAGCCAAAGATGAAATAAAGCAATACAAATAATAAGAAACAACAAATAATAAATTGTAAGGTTGGACTTCGAGAGGGGCAGATTAAAAAAAAAATTAAGTCTTGCTCTCTTTGGTTAAATCAAGACGGATTTGCTTGCACTACTGCAATCCTATTAATGCTAAAGGGGTTCCTCATACCTCATTAAGTCTTACTACATGGTCAGAAAGAATACGCATTCTGTATTCCAGACGGGATGCTAAATGACTGTATTGCTCTGCTCTTTGCAGTGAACCAACCCGAAACGGAACCACACTGGCCACAAAACGTGTCTACACACAGCCCCATGTTGCGCTTAGACACCAGGGCTATTCTGGAGGCATCTCCATAGACCTTGTAGATCCCCAAGGCTGCATCCAGGGTTTTGCTTTCATTATGTGCCAAAATCGTGCTGACACCATAAGTATTTCATATAAGGTTTACTGCTTACAGATGCTCCAGAGAGAGACAACAAGATGACCATGAGCCAACAAGGTGCCCTTATGGCCAAGAAGGCCAATGGCATGCTGGGGTGCATCAGGAAGAGAGTGGCCAGCAGGTCGAGGGAGGTTATCCTCCCCCTCTACTCTACCCTGGTGAGGCCCCATCTGGAGTACTGTGTCCAATTCTGGGCTCCCCAGTTCAAGAAGGACAGGGAACTGCTGGAGAGGGTACAGCAGAGGGCTACAAAGATGATGAGGGGACTAGAACATCTCTCTTATGAGGAAAAGCTCAGGGACTTGGGTCTTTTTAGTCTGGAGAAGAGAAGACTGAGGGGGGATCTGATCAGCGCCTATAAATACTTAAAGGGTGGGTGTCAAGAAGAAGGGGCCAGTCTTTTTTCAGTGGTGCCCACTGACAGGACAAGAGGAAACGGGCACAAACTTGAATATAGGAAATTCCATCTAAACATGAGGAGGAACTTCTTCAGTTTAAGGTGGCAGAGCCCTGGAACAGGCTGCCCAGAGAGGTGGTGGAGTCTCCTTCTCTAGAGACATTCAAAACCCGCCTGGACACGTTCCTGTGCAACCTGCTCTGGGTGGACCTGCTCTGGCAGGGGGGTTGGACTAGACGATTTCCAGAGGTCCCCTCCAACCCCATATCATCCTGTGATTCTGTGACTTTGAGAAAGTATAAGGGGCATTGCACAATGTAGTATAGACATCTGTAATTCACCATCAAAACCCATGATGAAAAATAATAGTTAGGAAACTGGAAGAAGCTTGATAGAAGAAGCATTTCACCCCAGGACTGAGGCGATCAGAACCACCCCTCACCACCAGTCAGGTGGAGGACAGTCCACCAAGGCACGATGGCACCACAACGAGACCGCAAACCTCCTGGGCACAAAACAAGACTCTTTTTGCCTCTCGAAAAAATCAGCCGAACTAAATAAATTTATGTTCAGCTTCCAACTCATCAGCACACCAAAAGGTACAGAGATAATATCTGCCCCAAAGCTTAATGGAAATGGCGTTCACATTTCAGAAGAGGCTGACAAATGTCAGGGGCACAGAATTTTGCTGCGTTGCCTTTTCTGTTTTTAACCAGCTCACATCCCTGTTTACCTCAATGTGACGCACATTCCTCCCGCTTAGCTCCACTGATCTGGAAACCAAAGGCTCCTTCAAGATGAAATAAATTGTTCCTGTGGCAATGCCAAGGGGGTGATTTAATATAGTTTGGAGACTTCTCAATTCAATTTCACACCCAACGATTGAGCTAAAAGAAAAAATCCACACTTTACGTTTCTTCTTGATATGAGCGCTGCTATTTTACTGTGTCACCAGCAACCGATTTTCTGAGCAGTCCGTGTTTGAAGTACCCCCGTTCCAGATGCCGTATCAGCTCCCCGAGATGCTGGGAGCACTCTTTCAAACCGGCTACCCAAGCGCACGTTATACGACCAGGTCAATTAGTTTCGCCCCCAGTGCCAGGGAATGCTCTGTAGAGACATCGTTCTTTGTTCTCCGAGAAGCTACTTTTGATTCCTGTGCTGGGCACCATTTTGTGCATCACTCTTTTTTTTTTTTTTTTTTTTTTTTTGCTTTTTGCATCATATTTGGCAGTGAAAAAAGAGCAAGAGCAGGTTTGTGGAGGACTTAATGCAGTTTCTGTTTTCCAAACAGCAGCCTTACATTTTGGCTTTAGAATGATAAAAGTAATGCTAATAACAAAGACATGAAGAAAAGATTCAGACTTTCCTGAAGAAAAGACTTTTTTTGTTTGTTTGATTTTAAGAATTCAAACAATAAATGAGTAGATAATATATACAGTGAATTCCAAGGAGCTCATCTGCATTGGATTTAACAATGTACATAATACTATACCAGCTATCAATTTTGTCTTATTGCTGCAAACATTGAAGCCCAGCAATTAATTGCTAGCACAAGGAACAAATTGCTGTCTACATGTCTAGCCTGTTTCAATAATTCCTAAAGTTCCTATTATCTTAATTTAGCAAACAAAGCGAAGGAAGAATAACAACCTTAATTAGTTTTCATCACTGGCTGCTATGCTTGTATCAATAATGGGGTTCCAACAGGAGCAGATCTCCACAACAAAACAGTTGGTGCTGAGGACTTTCTGATCAGGTGCCACGGACCGAATGCCCATTAGCAGTTGGAGCGTATTAAGCACACTTTTGGAGTGCATCTTCTACATTAATTTAATCTGAAAGGTATCCAGTTCATGAACTGCTCTGTGATGTGAGCGAGAGTTAATGAAGATTAAGAGGAAAGTTGCCTCATGAGAATCCCCAGCTCAGACTAAAAATGCTAATGGAGAGGCAAACCAGTATCTCTCCTAAGAATAGTTAGCTGGCACTGCCAGAAAAGCCAAAAATAAAAGAATTTTAAAAGTGCTAGAGACAATAATAAATATGGGACTGGTAGTCAAATTCGTGGAGGAAACTAGGATTAAGGTTATGTATTATAAGAAGCTGCATGAAAAATATTCAGATTAACTGTATAAACTTAGGAATCATATGAAAAAGAACATAAATATCCATCTTATTACACAATTTTGATTGATCTTTGACAACTTAAGTTTCATCTCCACAAACCTTCCTCTTCTACACTGAGGCAAAACCAGACTCGCTTATAGTCACAGTGCCCACTTTTGAGCAACCATGGGAGGAGAACCATAACTCATTCAGGAGCATCTTCCTTCCACAAGCGCACAAAACCCAGTCAGAGTATCCAGAAAGCTCAGCTGCTTAAAACCCTGTTACGGAGCCTGTTGAAGCGTCAGGGGACACCTCTGTTGCTGTCAGTGACGCAGAATCAGGACCTCACTGAACAGAATGCTAAATGCAAGAATGAAATATAATAAAGACAAAACTAAGAGCTGAGAAACTGTTTTATTTATACTCTTGGAGCTGTAATGTTGTAAAGCCACCATAAAATACATACTATTCAATCCCTGTATGTGTCAACCCAGCTAAACTAGAAAAGCAAACAAGAAAAAGCCACGGGACAGTTTAAACAAATACAGTGCTTGCCTGGCCCATTCCTGATTTACTATTTCACCTACAGTGATCAACATTTATAGCAGCTCAGCTGTTTCTCATCGCAGTCATGGAGAATGCTCTTTCCCTTTCCTCTCCCCAAACAACTGCAAACCGCACTACCGTGACTAAAAATATAGTTTCAACTTGTCTGGATTTAGAAAGGATACTGAGAATTTTGAAAGCGACCATTAAAAAAAAACAAGTAAGAAAGTGGAAGAGAATCTAATCTTGTGCTTCTCCCATATATGTTATTTAACTGTCAAAAAAAAAGTACAAAGGAAAACTATTGACCTACCAATCCACATCCTCAGAAGTTTAGTTAAAAAAAAAAAAATCTCTGCTGAAATGTTGCTTTGAATTCAAAGGAAAACAGTCTAACCAGAGACAAATATATATAGAAGTCAGTTTTCATTCAAGGCGTTAGTCTTTCTTTGCACCCCTGCACTAAAACATAAAGCAAAGAGCCTCCTGCTGTCCCTTCTCGCCTTTCTCCCCGCCATCGCAGCCCACAATTAGTGGGCAGAACCCGCGGTACCGTGACCGCTGTCTGACGCTCTGGTTGTACCATTTGGCTGTTTCTCATTCTTGCCAGTCTGTCTCCACCATCTGTCATTCGCCGTCTTACACTTCGTTTGCAAATTACTCAGGCAGGTCTGTTGTCTGGATACATTCGAACAGCTCCTGGAAGCTACAGCCTCTGAGACCGGAGTCTCTTTGTACAACAAATATACATCAAGGACAATAAAACGCCGTCTCCGGTTAAGTTACTGAATTTTACTTGATGGGCTACGTAAGGATTTGAGGGCCCAGGTCCCCAGGAGAGACGCTTATGCCATGGCACAGCCTCCTGCGGTTTAATACAGCAACCCCCTCCACATCCCGCTGAACAACAGAGATCCACGTAGTTTTCTTAAAATACATTAACTTGTTCCAGTTCCTAATTTTGCTTTAAAATAGAGAAGTCATCTAAGCGGGAAAAGATGGATAACAGAAGAGGAAAATGAGGTGAAATAAACAACCTTAAAACACAGTTCAGAAAGTACATCATCTCGTTTAAATCGAGATCCAGAAAAAAATACATTGAGTTGCTGCAATCTCTTAAGCAAAGTTATTTCCAGAAAAGGCTTTTATGATTCACGAAAGTCTCCTTCTGTAGCTTGCCAGTGAAAATCCATCTCATCATGGATTCTTTATGGATATTTTTTTTTTAACCTATTTTTGCTCCTTCACTGATTGTTTATAAGAAAACATTTCAGCTTAATGCGTTTATTTGAAAAGAAAAAAAAATCTTTTTTAATTATTATATAGGATATAGAATTTCCTCACAAGAGGAGGAAATGGAGACATAGGGAAAAAAAAAAAAGGAGGATAACTACAGGTAACAGTCTGTTCCTCCTGACTTAAAATGGCAGAAATTTCATAGACTAAAATGATTATATTTATACATTGCACTGAAAGAGGCAACTATAAAAGACTGCAAGTGTATCACACTCCCACATTCACTGATTTGGTTCCTTCAGAGGACCCTCAGATGAGCTATAACCTGCTGGGTATAATTGATCTTAATGCTGTTACCACTCTGCCAAGTTTACCTGTGAATTGGATTTTGCAGATCGTGGCAGAAAATGGATGGAAAGCATCTGCATAAACAGAAATGCTACACTCTTCCCTCCACACTTTTTCTGTATTGTCACTGTAACACCTGTTTCAGAATTGTCCTACAAAAAATGAAGACGCTTTTCAGTTTAAATAAACTTCAGTGAAAAAAAAAAAAAAAGTGCTTGAAATATCTTTACACTTTGAGAGGTTGTTTTGTCCCCCATCAGAGGTCACAGTCTTTAGAGGACTCTAGGATCCTAAGCTGCACAGATGCTGAAATATCAAAGAAATGCCATACAGTGGTCTATCTGCCTAATTAAAAAAAATTCCACAGCATACTTTCATTTTCAATATATACAACAATGCTTAATTAGCCTCTAGAACTTTATAGTGTTATAGCATAGAATCAGAGAACGGTTTGGGTTGGAAGGGACCTTAAAGATCATATAGTTCCAACCCCCCTGCCATGGGCAGGGACACCTCCCACCAGACCAGGTTGCTCAAAGCCCCATCCAACATGGTCTTGAACACCTCCAGGGATGGGGCATCCACAGCTTCTCTGGGCAACCTGGGCCAGTGTCTCACCATCCTCATCGTAAAAAACGTCTTCCTTATGTCCAAGCTAAAACTACCCTCTTCCAGTTTAAAACCATTACTGCTTGTCCTATTGCTACACTCCCTCATAGAGAGTCCCTTCCCCATCTTTCTTCTAGGCCCCCTTCAGATAACGGAAGGCTGCTATAAGGTCTCCCCGGAGCCTTCTCTTCTCCAGGCTGAACAACCCCGACTCTCTCAGCCTGGGAATCCTCACAGCAGAGGTGCTCCATCCCTCTGATCATTTCTGTGGCCTCCTCTGGACCCACTCCAACAGGTCCATGTCCCTCCTGTGCTGAGGGCCCCAGACTCGGAGGCAGCACTGCAGGTGGGGTCTCACCAGAGCAGAGCTGAGGGGCAGCATCACCTCCCTTGCCCTGCTGGCCACTCTGCTTTTGATGCAGCCCAGGATGCGGTTGGCTTTCTGGTCTGCAAGCGCATAGTATCTAATGAAATCAAGAATTTAGTACATTTCAGAAAATGGGGCTTGTGTAGCCCAGAAGCGAGGTTTTTGGGTGGATTTGGTAAGCAGCTTCCCAGCACCCAAGAAGGAGTCACTGAGATGACAGACCCGGGCTGTGCGTCAGGTACACAAGGGCAGAAAAAGAAGGAATGGTTTCTATCCGCCTCGACAGCCGCCAGTACTGTCCACTCCCGGACAGGATAAGGACAAGGGAATTTCAGTCTTACAGTGATATAATTGTTTTATTAGGCAGATGGAAGAAACCCCAGGGTGAAAAAGCAAATATTCCTGACCAAACTGCTCCCATGTCATTTTTCAACCAACTGGATAATTTCCAGTTGGCACAGACTTTGTTTAGAAACAAGAATTGGAAAGTAGACTAATCCTATCTTACAGCTAAAAAAAGCACTGCTCTTCATCAAAATCATTTTCATTTCCTGATGTGAAAAAATATATCAGTAACAGCACGATATTAAAAAGATACCGGACTGGCGTTATGAAACTGAAGCCGCTCTTCGCAGACGCCTGTATCCAGAGCAGGCAGTCCGAAGGCAACGAGCCCAGTGACTAGCAAGCAGAGCAGAAGCCAAATGCAGATTTTATTCTTTTGATGAACAAGTGTTTTTTTTTAAAAATAAGTAGGACGCATAAAAATAATTAGTAACCCGTAGAGTCCAGTTTCTTGCCCCGTGGCACTGTTTCACACCGTCAAAGAAAGGTATGTGCCTTGCGAATGCCATTACCTGAGTCCAAAGTGTGTGTGTCTGCAGAGCTGGAGACAAACTCACTACGAGAAAGACAATAAGGGGCTGGAGCGTGTCCAGAAGAGGGCAACGAAGCTGGTGAGGGGTCTGGAGAACAAGTCTTGTGAGGAGCGGCTGAGGGAGCTGGGGGTGTTCAGCCTGGAGAAAAGGAGGCTGAGGGGAGACCTTCTCGCTCTCTGCAACCACCTGAAAGGAGGCTGTAGAGAGGTGGGGGTCGGTCTCTTCTCCCAAGTCACAGGTGATAGGACAAGAGGAAACGGCCTCAAGTTGCGCCAGGGGAAGTTTAGATCAGATATTAGGAAAAATTTCTTCACTGAAAGGGTTATTAAGCATTGGAATGGGCTGCCCAGGGAAGTGGTACAGTTACCATCCTTGGAGGTATTTAAAAACCATGTAGATGTGGTGCTGAGGGACATGGTCTAGTGATGGCTTTGGTCAGTATTAGGTGGATGGTTGGACTGGATCTTAAAGGTCCCTTCCAACCTAGCTAAACCTAGGATTCTGTGTAGACTCGAGGAGTCTGGCCTTGAGGTCGATGAGATTTCCAAAGCACTAAAGTTTGGTGCAAATAGATTCTAAATGACATGAGAAGACATGGGACTACACCAGTGTCGGAGGAACTTGTCAGTCAAAACAAACTGGGGCATCCTGTTCCTTACTGAGGTTACGTCTTCTAATGTCAGAGGGTCTCCCAGACCCCCTCAGCCTGAAGCACGGACTGTACCTGCATCCAGCTGCAAATCACTGCATTGCACTTGTAGCCTCGATAACAGAATTTACACTTTTCAATTTTAATTGAACTGCTTACTTAATCAGTATGGGATACTAGTATTTAATTAAGAAGAACAAATTATCAACTAAAGGTTAACAAGTTCATCCTACAAGTCCCTTAGTGCAATCCACAGGCCCTTTCTAAGGGGTGTTTAAATCAGAAACACAGTAGATCCAGATTTGCTACATATAAACCTCAAATTCAATGGAAAACATTTAAGGAAGAATAAATCAAAAGAGGCTGAAAGAAAGTGTACCTTCCTATAGACAAGTGGTCTTAAAATAGAGTAGTTCAATATATATCAATCTGCAGCTATTACCAACGACATACTTAATTTTGCAGACATATATACACCTATTGATTATTTTACCATACCTATACCAATTACTTATTCTGAAAGTAAATTCTCCTTATCCAAGACATTTGAAACCTTTTCTTAAAGTCCATCTCCTCTGCTTCTGTTTCACTATGAAACTATATAAACTATAAAAACTATATAAAACATTTAAAGCTTAAGCAGAAATTCTAGCAAACACCGAGCCAATGACATTCAAAAATATTCTGTATTGTTTTCCAGGATGCAGTATGCAATGAGTAATCTCCTGTTTCAGGACTGCTACTGTATGCCAAGCAAATGTTTTTATTAAGCAAAATTTAGTGACACCAAGCTCTCTCCCGAGAAATATCACTACTTTGGCAGTTAATATTGTAGGCAGGTAGCTTAAATCACCACCATTTTTCCAACAGTTTCAGTCTAGTTATCTGCTACAAAAGCAAGAAATAGATACCTAAGTATCTTTCCTCTTTATTCATTTATTTAAAAAAATTCAGACAAAAATGCATCAACTTCCCAAACCTCTAAAACTTAAAGTATGCCAATTAATTACTTCTGTCTAACATAAGCAGCATACTTAGTACTGTTACGGCCCCGCATTTGGCTTTCCTCCCAGCTGTCGTGATTAATAAGAGGTTTTTTTTTTTAGTTCAATGATTCTCAGATTATGGTTCAGGGACTAGCAGTAGCCTGCAGAAAGCTGGCTGGTCACAAAGTCCTGGAATATCCTCTAATATAATCAGCTGTTTCTAAAGATAAAGGTACCACCTTTAACGCTTCAGTAGTTTTCTTCTTGGGATCTGTAAACAAGAGAGCAACAGGAAATCTCATTTTTAGACCAAAAAAAAAACGCGCATCGGAAAAGTCTCACCAGCCTGAAGAGACAAAGGGCGCACCTGCAATAGCGAGTTTGCTTAAACTGACCTGTGGCTACAGTAGCACAGAACCCAAAAATCATGAACTCAATAGAATTAACGTGCTGAAGAACAACACAACGCTTTCCGCAATTCGGGAGCTTTCAGTCAGCTTGAAAACAGGAGTCAGAAAGCACCGGCCGCTTGCAAACTGCTATCCAAGCACCAAGCGGGACTAGACGCTCATCCACAAAGCCAAGCTCTGTAACGGCTTCCAGCAGCAGAATAACCCCACCACCACCAATAACTGGCTACAGCTGAAGCGTGAGAGCAGTGACGGTGCCGTCGGAGGGGCGGCCATCCCCGGTAACGCTCAGCTTCTGACGTTCTGGCAGCTTTGCCACCTTCTCTCTGGTTGTTTGTATTTCATAGAATCATAGAATCATCCAGGTTGGAAGAGACCCTTGGGACCATCGAGTCCAACCATCTACCCTACTCTACAAAGTTCTCCCCTATACCATATCCCCCAACACCACATCTAAATGTCTCTTAAACACACCCAGGGATGGTGACTCAACCACCTCCCTGGGCAGCCTATTCCAATGCCCGACCACTCTTTCTGTGAAAAATTCTTTCCTAATGTTCAGTCTAAACCTACCCTGTTGGAGCTTGAAGCCATTCCCTCTCGTTCTGTCATTAATTACCTGTACGAAGAGACCAGCACCAACCTCTCTACAGTGTCCTTTCAAGTAGTTGTAGAGAGTGATGAGGTCTCCCCTCAGCCTCCTCTTCCTCAGACTAAACAGTCCCAGCTCCTTCAACCGCTCTTCGTAGGATTTGTTTTCCAGGCCCTTCACCAGCTTCGTTGCCCTCCTCTGCACTCGCTCCAGCACCTCCATATCCCTCTTGTATTGAGGTGCCCAAAACTGGACACAATACTCGAGATGTGGCCTCACCAGTGCTGAGTACAGGGGCACAATCCCCTCCCTACTTCTGCTGGTCACGCTATTTCTAACACAAGCCAGGATGCCGTTGGCTTTCTTGGCCACCTGGGCACACTGCCGGCTCATATTCAGCCGCTTGTCAATTAGAACCCCCAGGTCTCTTTCTTCCAGGCAGCTTTCCAGCCACACTTCCCCAAGCCTGTAGCAATGCACGGGGTTGTTGTGGCCCATTTGCTTTAGAGCACACTGAAAATTAGCCCTGCTAGCCCAGCATCAGTGTAACAAAGAGAGAGGATAAGTGATATGCACTGTCCGGACGTTACATGCAGGGAATCGTACCCTGGGCTGTATCCCCAGAGCGTGGCCAATAGAGCGAGGAGGGGATGCTGCCCCTCTGCTCTGCTCTGGGGACACCCCACCGGCAGTGCTGCCTCCAACTCTGGGGCCCCTAACACAAGAAGGACATGGACCTGTTGGAGTGGGTCCAGAGGAGGCCACAAAGATGATCCGAGGGCTGAAGCACCTCTTGTGAGAGAGTTGGGGTTGTTCAGCCTGGAGAAGAGAAGGCTCCGGGGAGACCTTATTGCAGCTTTTCAATACTTAAAGGGGGCTTATAAGAAAGATGGGGACAGACTTTTTACCAGGGCCTGGAGTGACAGGACAATGGTTTTAAACTAAACAAGGGTAGATTTAGATTGGACATAAGGAAGACATTTTTTATGATAACGATGGTGACACACTGGCACAGGTTGCCCAGGGAAGCTGTGGATGCCCCATCCCTGGAGGTGTTCAAGGGCAGGCTGGATGGAGCTTTGAGCAACCTGATCTGGTGGGAGGTGTCCCTGCCCATGGCAGGGAGTTGGAACTGGATGATCTTTAAGGTCCCTTCCAACCCAAACCATTCTGTGGTTCTACATTTGCTCTGATTACAAGAGAATTACACAGCTGACTATTATTCATTGCAATTCACTAAAACTCAAAGAGATTTGCATCACGCAACTGCTCAGACACATCAATTTCTTTATACAGCTGTGATTTTGATTTCTTTTCAGGTGTACTCCTTTGCACTCTTGTTGCTTAATTAAAGTTTGTTCAGAATTGTATCCCTGCCCCACTAGCATAGTGTCATCCATGCTTTTTTTTTTTAAAGGTTTTTCTCTGTTGACTACTGTCATTAATCTCAACCTGGTTCCAGGAAGAAACGTGAGCTTATCTACTTAAATGCCTTCACCATTTGAGAATGAACCGCTTCTGGTTTAGACATTTTTTAAACAACTGTGCACTCGCCTTATGGTAATTATATTTAGACTGTAGACTACTTACGAAAATGACTTGAACAGTGTGAAAGCTTTAGTCAAAGTATCTACCTTCCACATCTCCTTTATCCCACTTATCCAGTTGGCCTGTCAAACAAGGAAGACATATTGATTTGACATGGTTTGCTCTAGACATCCCAGGCCAAATTACTTCCAAAGTACTTACAAACTTATTTCCAAAATTCAAATGAGGAAAAAAAAAAATTCTGTAATTATACAGACTTTTCTCCCCCTCCAGCTTTTAAACACAAACACTATTTTTTTCTGTCTCCCATCTTCTGCAATCTCTGTAACCTATGAATTCTCAAAGATAATTTCAAATAGTAGAAAGATAATTTCAACTATATCCTAAAGCATTCTTTGCTAGATTTTATCAGGTCATGTATACTTGAATAACTGTCTTACCTCTGTATTTTTAGCAGTTTTTCTCTTCTCTGGCTACTACTAGGGTTGTTATTGGTTTTTTTTATTAATTTAGCTGATTATCTCTCAAGCACTTTATATACACAGAAATCAGTCATACCATAACCCTGCCCACATTTTCGTTATGTAGGTACATTGCTGTTAAAGGATTTACACATTGTTTTCCTCTTTTTATGCATCACAAGACTTTCTTTGTCCTTATTTAAATCCTCTGCTAATTGAAATTCATTTTGTGATTTTGCACACTTGGTTTTCACTTTACATATAAAACCTTAAACTGCTGTAAAGCAAAAGAAGTATCTGATCTCGCCATAACAGTCTCTTAATGTACATCCCATCTGTCCTTTGCATCAGGGCAGATAATCTCCATTATGCATTCAAAAGTGCCTCCTTAACTGCTAATTCCCATGCACTTCTCGGTCTCTCAGATAATCTTCTTAGGAGACACCATTTATCAGCTCCATCAGGCTGCTGGAAAGGACTTTTTAAAAAAAATTATTTGCCTTGTTCATCTGATCTCAGACTTTCTTTATTTCAAAAGCTTACTTTAAAACAATTTTCACCAATAGTACTTGCCATTATTCATTTCTTCCTTAATTGCTAAGATTAAAGTCAAAAATGAAATACTAATTACCTACCTCCATTTGCTGAAAGAAATGTGCCCAGAACACTCTCATAATTTGATATGTCATGTCGTACTGTATCACTTACTGTTTGGATATTTTCAACAATTTAGCAAGTATTGTTATTTATTTCTAGTATCACCTACCACATTGGACAAAAAACAACAAGGGAAAACACACATTTCCTTCTCGCATTCCAGAAAGATGAAGCAGAAAAGAAGACAGAGAAGGTAGGAATAAGGTATATTAAAAAAGAATAGGGTTTTGGGTGGGGTTTTTTTTGGTAAGGTTTACAAAATGCATTCTGTCTCACACGTGCTTAGTCTGGCCACATTCAAACACTTAATACCTTGTAAGACATTTAACAGCAAAAAGTTTTGAGGAGAGAGTTTGCAGCCCAGAGTAACAGTTCACAAAGGGATTTTGTTGCTCGGAGGCAGAATGGAAGCCCCTGGAAGATGCTTTCAAGAAAACAAAAGAACTTTCAAGAAACCTAAGGTTTCAACCCTAACACCTTGGTGAAAGCTTTGTCAAAAAGTCCTTTTTTCAACCATTACCTGGTTTTATCTGGCATCTCATGTCAGCTTCTGCTCACAAGTCCCTTAATCATTCCGCTACACCATGAGAAGTCAAAGTCCTCTGTCCTCACCTTGGTCTCCCATTGATTATTCTTTTCTCCATCAATTCTCCCTATCATCCCAAACTTCTGTGCCTCTGTCCCCAACTCAGGTAGCCCTGCCGTGACCTAGCTCCCTGCCCCAGCATCTTCAAGTTTTCTCCATTCTTGGTCTTGTACCACAGAGGCACTTCTGATGGGAAAAAAAAAAAAAAGAAAAGAAAAAAAACCAAAAAAGTCCTGTCATCATACTGACTTCCCTCCTCTGAAACCCCATACTCTCCTTCCTCATTTCAGCCACCTTTTTGAATAACCAGCTGGTTTCCTCCTCCCTCAGGTTAAAATCACAGCCTAGAGGACTTCCAACTATGACCTGCTCCTTGAAGATACCTGCTTGTCTTAAATAGAATCATAGAATCATAGAATGGCTAGAGTTGGAAAGGACCTTAAAGATCATCTAGTTCCAACCCCCCTGCCATGGGCAGGGACACCTCTCACTAGAGCAGGTTGCTCAAAGCCCCATCCAGCCTGGCCTTGAACACTTCCAGGGATGGGGCATCCACAACTTCCCTGGGCAACCTGTTCCAGTGCCTCACCACCCTCACTGTAAAGAATTTCTTCCTTATATCTAATCTAAATCTCTTCTCTTCCAATTTAAAAGAGAAATACATGTTCCTCTTTGAAGGAGAAAGGCGTAAGGGCCACTTCTGATGGTGCGTTGTTTTGAGGTTTTTTTTGGATCAGCACTAGCAAATAAAATAAACCCCCCCCCAAACACCATCACCGCCGCCCCCAAACAAAAAGACCCACATCAAACCAACAGCTACAGACAAGTTGTAGTTAAAACAAATTTCCCAGTATAGTTCAATTAATTAGACAATGAAAAAGTTTTTATTCTTGTTAGTTCAGTTATTGGTTTTCTCTCAGAAAGAAGGAAAACTAACCAAAGCTGAATGGACCTTGCCATCAGGCAATAGAATATGCAGCAAAGGCTGATGGAACGTGAGGTTGGTAAATTTGGAGTCAGATAATGACTCCAAGCAAATGTCAATAAGAAACAATCTTATTTCTTCCATAAATGGAATTTCATTTCTTCAGAGGACAGCAGTTCTTTTACTATAATTTGTTCATCTGCCCGCACACCAGAACATCTGACCCGCATGAAATCTCAAAAATGAGATTTCTGCAAGGTTTACCGCTTCTCTGGCCATGACATGGGTACAACGCAGCAGAACTCACGTCGCATGATTCAGCTGTGCGAATGCCTCCACCTTCTACGGCCAACGTATCAAGATTACTCACTGCAGTCTATGAAGCAGACAGATACTTCCACAAGTGACAAATTGAGCTGATGAAATTACAGTGTCCGGCTGCCTGCTGATACCGCTCTGAGCACAACAGCTTCATTGCGTTTCTCAGCTCAGTGACTATTATTTCAACAGATAGGACTATCTGGTGCTGCAAAACTGGAGGTTCTTCCACGCTGCAGTAAGTTTCTCCTGCTAATATGAAGCCATCCTGCAAGATAAAGTCCATCTCTCTGGCCAGATGCTGCCAGAATCTGAGGCAGATTGTGAAAGGTAGCAAGTTTGGGCTAATTAAAAAAAACAAACAAACAAACAAACCCAAACCAACAAGGAAGTCTCTGGAAAGCATCTAGAGCTCAAACAGCGTTTGAAATTGAACATCTACAGCAACAGATTATTAAAAACAAGGATTATTAATTACACCAGATCCGGTACATTCCAATCCAGTTTCCTAATCAGAAAACTTATTTCCTGGTTCCTTCAGTTTTCCATCTGCAAATGAGAATACTTGGCGCTTTTTATCTATAAAGCCACTCTGAGGTTTTTCCGCAACTCCAGGGGTGCGGAAGAGAAACACAGGCTGCCACGGAGATGGAAGCAGCACCCAGCCCTGCACAGGCCCATCTATCTGGCATCCCATGGTGCGGTTTGCTGTGGGGACATCCTGCAAGGACAGCGGGGATGTTTACTCCACCAGAGCTGCAGCAACCAAAGGCTTCTCCTTCATTCAGCACCAACAGAAGCCCCAAGTGGGGTCACCAAAATGCATCACGGGAACACTGATGTTGTGAGAAGGTGATTGTGCTTTCAGGAAGTGACAACAATAAAGGAGAAATCAACCCAAATTCTAGATGGAAAACATAGGCTGGAGCCAAACTAATGGTTGCACGCGGAGGGTTGGACTAGATGATCTCCAGAGGTGCCTTCCAACCCCATATCATTCGGTGATTCTGGAAGGATTGTCAATGAGGGGAAAAAAAAAAAAAAGAGTGGAGAAGTTTAATATTTGGCCAGAAAGAAATTAAACGTATAATAGCCTATACTGCAGTTAGTGCAAAGGGCAGCCAAGCTGTCATGCCTCAAGCCTGCAGCAATTGAGGCTTATCTGTATGGTCTACACCAAACCAAAAGTCAAGTTTTGGGGTTGATCTGGAGAAGAAAAGGCACGGGGAGACCTTTTTGCGGTGTTTCAATACTTAAAGGGGGCTTGTGAGAAAGAGGGGGAGGGACTCTTGGTCAGGAAGTGGAGTGATAGGATGAGGGGTAACAGTTTTAAATTGGGAGAGGGGAGATTTAGATGAGATATTAGGAAAAAATTCTTTACTGTGAGGGTGGTGAGACACTGGAACAGGTTGCCCAGAGAAGTTGTGGATGCCGCATCCCTGGAGGAGTTCAAGACCAGGCTGGATGGGGCTTTGAGCAACCTGGTCTAGTGGGAGGTCTCCCTGCCCATGGCAGGGGGGTGAACCTAGATGGTCTTTAAGGCTCACTTCCAACCCAAACCATTCTGTTATGTAAGACTCCACATTGGGATGTTAACAAATACAGTTACTTTGAGGAGGGTTAGGCAGTACAGTCTCAGAAGTCTCCCATGGGGAAAATTTTAATTCCGTTGGCATTTAGAAGGAGAAGGTGCTTATTGAAACTTAGCCATGTGATTGGGGGAAATTTTCAGGAAAAGCACATGCATACAGTCCTGGGAGCACTATAATTACATGGATGGAAAAAACAAAATCCTGCAGCTATCAAGCACTGACTGGAGGCTTAGCTGGGCCAGTTTCTGGCCCTTGGCAGCCTGTGTGTTGGCCAAGTGTTTGATAAACTGTGGCACTCTTCTTGTTCAGCGTCTCTTTGCCAAGAAAGAATTCACTGCTCGAGACCATACGGTCATGGTTGTTTGCATTCTAGCATATGATTAGATAGTATCATCCGCAGCAAAGACGCTGTTCGGCACACGAACAATCAAAACTAAGCAGATTATTTAACGCCTTTGGTAAAATCACTCCTAGAAAACATTAAAGGAAGAACTGTCCAACCATAAAGCATATCTATCAGTCTATGTGCAAAGGAAGTTGGTGCAGACCTCTGCCTCAAAACCTGCAACTTCTCTCAGTATCAAAGCTTAGATCGTGCTAAGAAGCAGCAAACGGTATCAGTAAACCTTGAGACAAAACAGTGGACATATACAGTACCTTCAGAGAAGAATGAGACTAGATCACTATAGACCAGAAAACAACATACCCTTGAAAAACTTTAGAAAACCAAAGGATTTGATACTTCACCTCTCCAGGTTCTTCTGGGAATTCTAACCAAAGTCATTATTTAATGAAAAACCAGTATCTCACTCGCATCCGTATTAAAAGGACCTCAATCTATAGCTGTACTGATTAATTCTTCAAATCTGCTAAAGAAAGTCACCATCTCTTCCTTGTTCCTCACAGACTGGGCCATTTATCAGTATAATTGCAAGGTCCATCTTACCTTGGATAATGCTACACCATCTGGCAACACATTCTAGCTGTTATTTATTTTCTTTTGATTCCAAATTGCTCATTGTCTAATTATCCTTATGAAAAGGAAATATCTTTACGTGAATTCCAACAGAAAGGAGGATCAAAAAGAATACAAAAAGCTCTGACTTGTTCTGCTGTTCCCCCTGTTAATATAAAAGAGTGAAGAATGATAAGCAGAAAACATGGCATGTTCTCAGCTGTATAAGCACCTGCAGCTGCCACTGACCTCCAGTCTAACAGCCTGACTTTCTCTGAGTCAAGCAAAAAGCAAATACAAATAATTGAAGGTAAGCCTAAAGGGCATATCACAACCCTTAGAAGTTTAACCATGGTATCATTTCTTCTATGGAAACTTCTTAGGGTTCAATTGCCTTCACGTGGGGCAATTAGAAGGATAAAGCAAAAGCCTAAACTTATTTCTGTGACACGGGTTACAGCAGTATCTCGGTCTGCAGTAGCACTGGGTGACAAGTGAACAATTTGAGATGGAGTGGGTCCAGAGGAGGCCACAAGAATGATCCAAGGGCTGGGGCACCTCTGCTATGAGGGACAGGCTGAGAGAGTTGGGGTTATTCAACCTGGAGAAGAGAAGGCTTCGGGGAGACTACAGGAAAGATGGGGACAAATTTTTTAGCAGGGCCTGTTGTGATAGGACAAGGGGTAATGGCTTTAAACTGAAAGAGAGAAGATTTAGACTAGACAGAAGGAAGAAATTTTTTACACTGAGTGTGGTGACACACTGGGACAGGTTGCCCAGAGAGGTGGGAGATGCCCCATCCCTGGAAACACTCAAGATCAGGTTGGACAGGGCTCTGAGCAACCTGATCTAGTTGAAGATGTCCCTGCTCATGGTGGGGGGGTTGGACCAGATGACCTTTATGAACTCAAACTATTCTATGATTCCATGACTCTAAAGAGTAACAGAAGTTGTTTCAAGAGCAGTCCTTTCATGCTATCAGGGCATTTTTTGGTAGTCATGCTGTTGTCTGGTTTCCTCCTTATAGCACTATCCCTATGACTTATGCAGTCTCTTCCCACAAATCAAGCTTACGTGGCTAAGGAGAAGAATTTGAAAAAAAGAAACCCTGAAACTCTCCCAACAAGTCATGATTTCTGCCATTGGGCAGCTGGCAGCATTGGGCAGCAACACTCCTCCCTTTTTCTACAGCTTTTTTCACTCGATTCTAGTCTTACAGCACTTAAACCTTAAATCTCAGAACATCTCTGTGAATGAGCCACTTTTACAAATCGAGAATGGAAGCGGGGAGGAAAAACCGCAAGAACCTCGTGTGTTTTCACCCTCTAGACCTCAGAAGTTCAGATATGACATTAGACTGCAAAAGCTCTCAAAGGCAACTGCAGGGCAATGACTGATCTCCAAACCATCCACCCCAAACAACTAATATTAGCTGTGTGCTCACTGGAGCATTTGAACTGAATAATGAGTTTACAGATTGACAGAGATCCTGCTCCAACGGGGATTAATCCCCCAAAGCAATATGGTCAAAACAGTGAAACTCTTTCTACTATTTCCCTTTGCTGGCTGGCTCATGTCCATATTGGTTTTTTCCCTGCATTAAGATAATGTTCCTATCCACATTACTTTACATTACTGTCTTCAGATACAAATTCGATCAATCGGGATCATTAGTATTTCTTCTCCGCTACAGCAGTGCCTCGTGGTCCCAACCCTACCTTGATGCCTTGTGGAATGGTGCATGTGAACATAATTGAAGAGAGAACATGAAGAATTAATAATAAGAGAATACCTTGCTTAGAGGAAGAAGTACAAGTTTAAATTGTCTTCCATTCAGCAATGCCTGGAATGTCTCTATTAGAAATAAACAAGATATTCATTAGCTAATTGCTTATGTAACAAACATCATTACATACAATTATCATGTAGAGGCACTGAAAGAAGAATTTTAATTATCCAGGTGAACTTCAAAGCAGAGACGCACTTTGTGATTTCTATGGTCGCCTTCTCAACTTTACTAGTTCCCGATACGCCGGCACTGTACACTTAGCGGCGTGTTGATTAGCCTGACCCAATTTTTGGATTGTAAAAGTCAATTCAAAGCAGCAGCTGATCAAAAACCCAACAGGCCTGTTGGATGGGTTCACGGATGGCAAACCAACGGTGTCAGTGCCGTGGGCCAGCTGCCAGTTTCAGGGCATCCATACAAGCCTCTCTTGGAAGGATGAGCCACTCCAAATGCTGAAACTAAAAGGCTTTGCCTTCAGTACTAAGGAATCGCTCTCCTGTTTCAGAGGCCAAATGGAAAAAAGAATATTTCCGAGCCTGTCTGCCAGATGCTAAGAGCACAGCGCCTACAGAATAAGGTCACTTGCATAGGTGGAAAAGCAGCAATATGCTAAGCAGCTTGCTCTACTCCAAACCCTGTGCCCAGCCTTTGCCTCTCTGTAAGAATGTCCCAGCACTGATGGGCCGCTGCTCTGGAGGAGTGACAACTTCAGGAGGCCCCATTGCCACCACCTGCTGCGAGAGCTCCTGCTCTACAGCCCAAAGACATACCAAGCTCTCCCACTCCTGTCCACCCTCTCTTCAGCCTGCTGGCTGCGGTCAGCCTCCCAGGCGCGTCCAACCCACGTGCTGCAAGTGGGACAAGGATGGCCCAGCACAGCCGGCATCCTTCTTCAAAGCAACACTTCCATTCTAACCCTAAATTGAAATAAAGAAGAATTACAGAATCATAGAATGGTTTGGGTTGGAAGGGACCTTAAAAATCATCTCGTTCCAACCCCCCCTGCCATGGACAGGGACACGTCCCACTAGACCAGGTTGCTCCATAAAGCGAGCCATGCTGCAACCATCTCCTAAAACCTAAACCACAATCCTGGCTGGCATTAGAGAACTACTTCTACAGGACTAATAGCTCATTTTAATAAGTCTCATCAAGCACCACACATATCACAAAATCTTTAATATATCCATTCTACCACTGAAGGAACGTTCCCTTCACACAGCCAGAAGGTTCCTTACAAAAAGAAACTTACCCCTACATGAAAAGCTCTGCAGCAGAAGAAAAACTGAAAGGACAAGAGCCTGGACTTCAGTTTTCAATACTGCTTGTGCCTTCCAGTTGACCTGCAGAAGGTCTGGGCAGAGGGATGCACAAAGGAGAAGAGAGGAAGGGGAGGAGGCAGGATTTCTGTGCTTGCTTTTGCTCTTTAACTTCCACACCCTTCCCTTCTCAGGAACAGCCTCCTTCCTTTTTAACTTTAAAGCTTGATGTTCCCCTCATCCTATCAAAGTCAAACATTTTTACGTGCGCAGTGACCACACTGTCAACAAAAAAACCCACCTTGAAGTGAACCTCTTTTGCAGACAAAAACCCTACATATATGTATTTATTTATTTGCTGTAGCTCTCCTGGGAGCGAGCAAAGAGCAATGGGTCTCTCCACCTTTAGAACATCAGAAGCGCTGAAACTTTCCCGAGAAGGATGCCTACGCCGCAGCCTGCTGCGTAGAGAGGGACTGAGGACCAGCGCAGAGCCAGCCAGGCTGGCAGCACTGGAACCATCCCAGCACAGCCTCCCACAGACCAGTTTGTTGACAACCAAGTGAAAACGGGTCTGCAGCGAGGTGTGGGTCACCGAGGACAGGCTGCTTCTGCCTTGAAGCCAGGCAACTTCAAGGTAGACTTACCGTTTCTAAGCTGCACTGCAGTCTGCAGTGCAGTCTCCATTGTAAATATACCCAAAATCTTTGCTCTCAACGCTTTAATTCAGAGATCAGAAGAAAAAAAATAAATAAAAAAAAAGGCAGTTTTAACCAAAGGAAACAAAGTACAGAAAGTCCAAGTAACATGAAAGGGATTACAATTCCTGTAATGTCTCTGTAACCCTTTTGTTCTCTTTTTATCCCACGTTCCTTGGCCACACTTTCCAGATGCTGCAGTTTGAATCAGGCTAATCTAAGTCTTGCCAAAGCCAATGGAAAGCTTTCATTTTATGCTCATTTTATGGAAGCCAAAAATGTTGCTTTTTTATTGCTACTGTTATATGAATAAGGATACAAGAAGACCACTACAACGTTAAGTTCTTGCATAGTCTTATGTTGAACATGGACCAGACACTAAAAGACAACTGCTCCAGATACAAGCCCATATCAATGCAGGTGCCATTCCTAAATTAAAAAAAAAAATAAAATTAAAAAATATATAAGTTCTTCTGTAAAAAAGAAAAAAGGAATAAGCAGACAAACATTTTACTACTTCAAAACACTACAGGAATCATGTCCCAATGCAGGCACGACTGCTCACCTGAACTATTCCTCTGAATTATTCCCTATTTCATCTCCAAATCCACCACTGAAAAAAGAAAAAGCTTCTTAAATTAAGAAGAATCTCTTGCTGGCAACACAAAAGCATCTGTACAAAGTGTTCATGATATCACCTGGTAACAAACTAACAGGGAAATAAAAATCATAATGATCTCCTGCAAATGAAAGTGGTTTTATTTCCAGATATTTCCACTGGCTTCAATGTTTGACTCTGAATGAAACAGGACAAGGGTTCAGAATTTGACCTCCAATTTGTAAATCCTTTTTCCCCTGTTCCGTTCTTTTTAATACTAAGAACAGAGCAGAAGTACGATCAGATTAGAAACTAATGTTGTCTGTATCTTTGTCCTTTAAATAAACTGCTGAATATCACTGTATTATGCCTATGAGCAATTTCAGATGATCTGTGAAAAGCATACCTAAAATTCCTCTTTCAAACTTAATTTGCAGTGATTTTCTTGCAGTAATATGAGAATAAATGAAAGAGATAATTGATTTCAACAGTAGGCAATTACACACAATGATTTTTCTACAGCAGTTGTCTAATTAAGAGACTATGAGCCCAGCATATGAAGCCTTTGATTTAAGCATTGTTGTTGAGGTATTCGTATGATATGCAAGATGCACAACTTTTTGTATTCGGTTATATTGCAGATGCACCAAAATACTTGCTACAAACTTTTAACCCTTCACAACAAATTTATACTCGTATACACGGTTTGGATCTGAAAGAAAAGAAACAGCTACTGTTCAACTGAGTAGAAACATCTGAGGATTACCAACGTTGATAAATAACATGCGTGGCAAGGCTGATCTAAAAAGTGACACGGGACTAAAAATATCTCCACAAAATTAACAATGAATGATTTGTTACGAGTATGAAACATGCATTTGCACAGCTGTCAGTTATATAACCCATTTCTTCTATCATTAAAGAGTAAACACTAGTCTATTCTTTCAGCTTATCCAAACACAGTAAGAAGCAGGCACGATTCTCTCCCATATTTCTCTCCCCTAATTAACAGATTATTTTTTTTTTTAACTGCCTGTCTTTTACTGCCGCAGCAGAATCTCATCTGCCTCCTTATTCTGAATTGCTACATACAAATGCCTATTGCTCCCAAAGGCTTTTCTGAGAAGCATCTGTAACAAAAGAATTGTAGGCGCATACCTTAACCTCTTGGTTGGCAAAAATCTCCACATCAACCCCACAGGCAACCAGAGTGGAGACATCACAGTCCATGCTCCGGGCTGGCATCCCCCCCTTTTGTACACAGAGTTAGGCAACCTCAGAGTAACAAATGATGGGAAGGAAAAATAAAAAAAATAAAAGAGACTGAAAAAAAAAAAAAAAAGGAAAAAAAAAAAAGAAAAATCTTCAATTCAGTATGGCAATTGAACAGTCCAAAATTCTGTTTCGCTGCTGGCAATAACTGCCAGCTTCCGACGAGAGCTTCTTTGCACTTAACGGAGTTGCTCCTCGCCTTCCCCTCGCACACCCACCAACTGAGCAGGCAGAGCACGGGAACAGCGCTGCTCCATCTCGCACGGCAATGACATCACCGCAGAGACTGACATAAGCTAAATCTATTTTTTTTTTCTTTTTTTTTTTTTTTTTTTATTTCCCTTCCCCAACCCTTTTATCTCTAAGGCAGCACAGTGGATCAAATTGAACATGATTATGTGCTAAATCTGAACTCGGACTAAATCAATTCAAGCAGCGTTCGCTGGCAACTGAGTCATAGCTGTTGTTTCAGCCGAGTGCTTATGTTGGCAAAAAAGATCGCCTGACACTGAAAGCTCTGCTCCGAGTGTAAATTAACCCAGCATTTAAAGCCACTAAGCTCAGGGTAGCGTTCGTTACTTTATTATACTTTAAAATCCACAGCAGAGCACTAATAAAAAAAAATAAAATAAAAATAAAACAAAAAAAACAACAACAAAACCCTCAGCATTCTGCTTTTAACAGCTCTAAGTCTTCTTTTTTAATAAAATACGCTGTATAACCCCACACGTGAGACTCGAGAACATCCAGCTCCTATCATCAGGAGTGATCAACGTACTGCAAATTCGATGCCAGTTCTCAGCCATACAAGTTGGGCTACGACTAATTTTCAGGAAGGTCAGAGGGATGTGTGTGCGCGATTCAGAAGTCAATACCCCTCCGAAGAACACAACATGAACATTCCCCTTGAAATGAGGGATTCACACCAGGCAACCTTTATACCATCTGTCCTTGGGGTCACTCCTTCACAAAAGTAACAGCATTCAACTGAAAGACACAGATTTCAGTAACCTGAAGAAGTTTTACACCTGCTGACTCAGTGGTCTAGTTTATGCTTCGCGAGTTTATCTTTTAATGATAAAGTATCTACAAAATTTGGGACTTGCAAAGTTGATTTTTATCCCAGACTTGCACTATTTTTTTTTCTTCTAATGTTTCGTTTTTGTGATCCATAAATTACTTTTGATTGTTGTGGGCCTAGAGATGACATTCATGGGTAAAGTCAGATTAACAGGCAGAATTAAAATATTTAAGTATTGATATAAACCTAGCAGCAGCACGTAGCTCGATGCAAGAGCCTGCTCTGCTACTCCACTTCCATTGACAGCTATTGCAGCTCGTACCACCTTCTGTGATGCCGCACATGATTTGATTCTGATATTTAAACTGGGTTGTCTAAAGCTATCTCACAGATACTTATGCTGAACCAGGGTCAGTTTGGGCCCCAGACTACCATAGCCTTAATGAAATTCAAAATGAAGACACCTGGGAAAAAAATATATCAAGTTCTTTCCACTAGAACTGTGCATTCAGACACCTATAAGCAGAAGCAGCTTCAGATTAGACTCGAGCCACCCTCTCATACTCTTTTGCCAGGATCGTAAATGTGACGAGGGCAGGGAATTCCGGATCAGCAGAACAACCTCTGCTGAGAAATCCACTCTTCACCCCCGCGAGCTGGCAGTAAGGTCAGATGCCCATACAGAAAAGCTGAGATTTCTTATTAGAACACTCTTCTCCAAGTTCTACTAATGTATTTTCCCACTTTTTAACTTGCATTTATACTAGCCCCCTGAGCAGTAATCACAAACTAAGATCCAGAACCAGGACAGAAACATATCCCAGCACTAAAGACTTTGCAAACCAAGATCAACAGAAACAGATGGGGTAGTACAGGGCAGCAAATAATCAATAAGATTGACCACGATAATCAATTGTTTGGTACACCAGTCACTTAATCACTGTCAAGTTTTTTCATAAACCATAGGAAAAGACTTTTTAGAAAGAATTTGACGTTAACATTTTTGTTAAGGTGTTTAGAGGAACACATTAGCACGTTTAGAGGAACTTCTATTCATATATTTGAATATATATTTCATATATGTGATATCATAGAACAAAAAAAAAGCCATAAATCTGCCTGATGGAGGTTCGAAGGAAGCAGCAACAGAAAAATCATGTTATCAGGAAACTGAGAAGTTTGCAAGTGGTTATCAAAGAGCTGGAAGGAAACACTGAAAGAAAAGACGAGTCGTGTATATCTCAGCCTAATGAAACTTTTAGCAGTGTGGACCAACGGGACAAAAAACATAACAACCATTTGAAAAAGGAAAAGACAAGAATTAGACGATGCTGATTCCTAAGGTCTAGAAAGGTATCTGAAGTGAAAGTGGTGCCTGGCCTGAGTGCGGTTTCATGGCAGTGACAGGAAAAAGATCTTACAATACGGAGCTACACTGGATAGTTCCATAATGTTTTATTTCCTTTTTTCATTTTTAAAACTGTCACCTATCAATTTTAATAATCCATCTCCTTAAATCTTCTTATGAAAACTGGTACATGGTGTGCAAACTGACCTGTTCCACTTCATGACTATTCTTGCACTTCTACTATTCATCTTCTTTCAAAACAGAATTATTGCAATTTTTGCAGTCCATCTGAGTAAAGAAACCGTACTGAGATCACAATTACTTTCACTTCTTGTTTCTTCTTTGCTATTCCGAAGCATAACCTATTTTTTCCCCTTAAAAACCACTCTAGCTCACTAGGGTATTTTAGTGAGCTCTTTACAGAGACAACCTAGTTGGTTTTGCTTCTCGAAAATAAAGATTACCTAACAGAATCATAGAATCGTCTAGGTCGGAAGGGACCGTTAAGATTGTCTAGTCCAACCATCAACCTAACTCTGATAAAAACCATCACTAAACCACGTCACTAAGCACTATGTCAACCCGTCTTTTAAATACCTCCAGGGATGGTGCCTCAACCACTTCCCTGGGCAGCCCATTCCAATGCTTAATAACCCTTTCAGTGTAAAATTTTTTCCTAATACCCAATCTGAACCTCTCCTGGCGCAACTTGAGGCCTCTTGTCCCATCACCTGTGACTTGGGAGAAAAGACCGACTCCCACCTCTCTACACCCTCTTTTCAGGGAGTTGCAGAGAGCGAGAAGGTCTCCCCTCAGCCTCCTTTTCTCCAGGGTGAACAACCCCAGCTCTCTCAGCTGCCCCTCACAAGACTTGTGCTCCAGACCCCTCACCAGCTTTGTTGCCCTTCTCTGGACCCGCTCTACAGGAACGTTTGAGGAACTCTACAGAGCGTTTGAGTACTTCAACTTACACCTTTCAATATAAGCCATATTCTATTTGTTACTAGTCACTTCTCATTTGAAATCAAGACGTAATCCTATATGAGATTTTTTTCAGGGCACTCTACAATTCCTTATAGTCTCACCTAATGTTCATAAAAACAAAATTATCATCAGGTAATTTAAAACTGATTAATATTGACTGCTTTCTCCAGGTAGGAGACTTGTTTTTCAATCAAATTTAAAGAAAGATTCTTTCCATTTCTTTCAAAACAATTCTTACCCCTGTCTCTAAATGGTCTTGCTAAATTCAATTCAGCAAACTCCCAAGAAAAAAAAAGCTACATTTCATGCATATTTTAAAGTATCATATTTAATAAACACAAATTGATATAGACACATAATGCACTTCAGCATACTCGAAGAACCCGCTCTTTCAGTAGATTCTCCAGATCACAGATCCCAGCTTTTGCACTAACATGTGAGCCCAAAAGCAACTTTCCACCAATTTTACATTGGGCCTAAGGCCACGACCACTAATTCGGAGAACAGAGAGAAAGTAGAGTTTTTAACAGTCATTCAGAAGTTTCTCAATTCGTTTCAGGTTTTGTCCATAGTAACAATTGTGCATGGAATTCAATGGGCACTATTCACTTTGTGTGAACGTTTCAGGGGAGTGAATTTAAGAGCAATTGAGACCCACTTGTATATCTAGGCTGGGTATGGAAATACCAAGTTTTTTGTTAGGTGTATAGCCAAACAGGTTCTAGAACTCAGAATAACACTGATTAAATGTAACTCTAGGTGGTATTGTTCCTTCACAAGAACCAACGTAATCCCACAGCATCACTAGACTCTGATGATTAACACTTGATGATCAAGTTTTATACATGAATCAGCAATCCCCTTCAAAAAGCCAAAGAGTTTCCAAAACCAGAAGGAAAATGTCATGTTGTTCCAGCCAGGGACAATCTTGCATTCTGGATTCGTACAGCACCTGGGATAACGCAGTCCTACTCTACAACCTTTCCTCCTGTGCATGGAGGTTTTGTTTTTCTGCAGCGCTACCAGAGTTACAGCTATGTCTCAGCTTCATACATATAAATAGTGCCACAGATTTAAGACTTTTCAAGTTCAACGGTCAAGTCATTAAAACAACTGGTGTGAAATCTTAACCTTCCTTTTGCAAGCCTTAGGGAAACTTCACTGTATCTGGACCTCACAGTAACATCAGCCACACCGTAACCAAAAATACCAGCTAAATTCAGAAGCAAGTGTGACATTTTTTGCTCACTGGATGAAGTTTGTGCTCGTTATTACCAGTAATAGAGGGTGGGTTTTTTTTCTGTAGCAGCTTTGCTTGCAGGTGCAAATCATATTAAGGCATTGTACAAATCCAGAAAAATAAAAAGAAACCCTACATCAGTGACCCTTTGGCACTTGAATGGAACACGGGAAATAGATTCACATTATGTCCAAGTCAAATGTTTTTAATGACGTGCATCTTCAACCTATTACACAAGTCTAGAGTATTTAAACCAAGCTCCCTTACATACCTGGAGCTACGAACATACTTTTACAAATACAATCCAATTTAACAGCATAAGAAAAGAGAAATACTTTTAAAAACTTGTAAAAATTTAGCAAGAGGCAGCCCTGAAAAAAAGCCCAGATAAAAGACAGTTCTTCCAGTTTCTCTGTCTGCAGCAGAAGATAAAACAGACCAGCCAGATATACTCTTCAGGAGCAAAGTTAGCTTCTTCAAAGAGGTCTTTCATAAAGATGCTAAAAGAAAGTGGAATACTGAAGACTGAGTAGGGTTCAGCCCAGCCATAGAAGGAAAAAGAACATGCTTAATTACTTTTTTCCTTATGGCAGTGAGCATTGACTCGTCCTAAAGTAGATTATGCCCAAAAGGATGGAAGTAACAGGTAATCCCAGCCAGAGGAACACACCAGCAACAAAACATCAGACCAGGGGGATCCAGGCCAAGAACTGGGAACCGAGGGGAGGAGTTACCCTTGTCTTTACGCTGCAGATTATGCTCTGTGTATATTGAAGGGTGAAAGGCTAGCGCTTCCAGGACACAATGGAGAGGGATATGTCTGAAGTTAAGGGAGATGTGAAAGCAAATCAGATAAAATACATTACTGGATGCTATGAGCCAGCACGACCATGCTAGATGAATTCACCGTTACCTGGAAATAATATTCCCACTCTTAATTCCCAAACAGAATAACCATCAAATGTTACTCTGTAAAATGATGCTCATTTTAGCAACGTTGTAAGGATTTTAAATCTTGATGTATACCCTTTGTAATTAATGGAATCTCAGGCTTTTTCATGTATGTCCATTAGCAAACTTCTCCAGGAATAGAATCAACAGTGAAACAAGAGTGCGTTAAGCCAGAGGAAGCCTATGTGCACCGACTCATTCTTTCCTAAGTGCTATATCACTATCAAAACTCCATTAATTTTCCAAGGCTGTGGAACACAGCAATATCAAAGATATAAAACAGAGCATCTAGAGCATTTTTGAAGTCCCCAAAGATGATAAACAGATGAACTATACATCAAATAAGGTATCTTTTATATAGAAAATTTAACCAGCATTTACAATAAATAAGGAACAATGAATTATCCAACAGCTACAAACCCACTGATATTTCCAAGATGAGTTTGACCCCCAAGCTAAAGTTTCTACAAATTCTAAATTGGCAACAATTGTGGCAAAAAAGGACTCTGATTCACCCCTTCTCACAAAAAATTCCTATGATTTGAGAATTTTCAAAGACTTTAATTTTGGCCAGTGAAAAAAAAGAAAATGGAAGTTTAATGAAACTTAGAATAATCCTAAATCGATAAGTTCCTCATGCGTGCATAGAGTTCTGAAAATCCCCGGCGGAACCATGCCTTTTTAGAAAGGTAACTTTTCTGTATTATAAGTGATGCTTTACTTTTTTGTAGGTAATAACTCTGTCAGTCACACTTACAGATCTCAGAATCTGAAGGTCCAAGAGTCAGAAAATAAAACAAATCATAAACATGATGAAGGATTTCTCCCTCCTTTAATAAAGATAAATATCAAGCAACCCAAAGACCCACATAAGATAATGTGAGAAAACTTCAGTGACTGAATAAACGACTTTGTCATTTAGCCAACATCATTTTGCTGTCTCATTTAGCTACATACAAGTTTCAACTCTGAGTCAGAATTGTTCAATTACTTTTAACGTGGGAGTATCATTCATAGTCCCGAGCTTCCAAGTGCGTGTGGGGAGGTGTGAGGGGGTGGAAATCACTGCATGCGTCTTCTGTCTACTGGAAATGGTTACAAATCCTTCCCTGTGCCAGATCCACACAGGATGAGAACTGCTGCAGTTCTAGGCTACATAACCCTCCCATAAAACGAGCTGCCGCAGTTCAGGACGTCCTTGACTCATTTGGCGAACAGATGACCACCCCCAGAATACATAACACACACAAATCCCTGATAACAGAAGAGGATCACGACCCTGCAGAGTAAGCTAAATGTATTTGCAGTCTATCTACACAGTATCATAGCTAAATTGCATAGGTTTCAGTTTTAAATTAAAAGAACTAAACACAGATCTCCACATCCTGGTACATACGTTGCCATTACCGGCGACAGATTCAGGACTTCAGGAGGGATAGCTCGTGCCGTGTGAGGTGCCTTAGGGTATCCATGACACATGCACCGACACGCGATAAAGGACCTCTGGAAGACCCTTCTCTTCTGAACAACCAGCCAGAGCCCCTGAAAGAATCCTTAGGATATTTAAATCTGCACTAAGCACCTGAATTTGGGCAAGTGAATGCTTCTTTTTCAGTACACTCCATGGGCTCTAGAGTGGGATTTTGCTGACCAGCCACTTGATGTGTAGTTTAGGAAGGGCAGGCTCAATCTCTCTCTAACCTCCACTGGTTGCTACCTAGATTTCTAGCAACTACAACAAAAACTTATACATACAGTGCATATGTACATTTAAATTTAAGCGTTGATCTTGAACTGAATCCTACACGTTACCACTGTGCCTCAATTACTTCAACAGCAAGATAGGAATGGTGACACTGACCTACTGCGTAGATGTAGGGCAAGGTAAAACAGATTTTCCAGGAAAATTCTAATTGACAGATTTTTACATTATCTTTAATTCTATACAAGACTGCAAAACAGGTGATGCGCTTACATATATTTACTCTTACAGTACCTGAAAACAGAATTAAAACTAGGACACACATAGCTTCTGTAAGAGACTGCCACACACCCAGGATGTCAGGCCAACGCTCTGAGAGCTGCAAGAAACTCCAAAAATCACATTGGGAAGATGGAGGTGCCCATAGGCTGGCACAGGAGCAAGACGCTGAAGAGATGGATTCAATTCTTCAGAGAACTACCTTTGTGACCTTGGATGAAGAACACACAGGAACACCCATTCAGAAGGGCTCAGAGCCTTTGTGTTTTATTTGGATTTTAAGTGTAAGCTGGGCAGAACAGGTATTCTCCATCACGTTATTTAATGGATGATGCCAGCTGGGATAGGCCTGTAATACTCCTGCCTAAAAACGTGATTTACAGTTATTCATGAACTGTGTTAACAGCTTCAAAATGCATTTTTAAATCATTTCCATTTACCCTTACTTGTCTCAGACTAGGAAGGGTATTTAACATGCCTGTATGTTTTCCTTGTCATTTGAGACGCTTCATCACAGCAAAATGCCCTTGAAAGAAGAGCCCGGAATACCAATGCTCAGGGCTGTGAGAGAGACCGGCCTTATCTCTCCACTGCAGCTCTGCACAGGACACGCAGGTGAGAGATTTAATAGCTGTGCTGAGAGAAACCAGCGCTTACTGCCAAGCCAGCAAAAGCAGTCCAGTTCAAAAGGAGAAAAAAAAAAAAAAAAAGTAAATTGTCAAACAGCACGCAGTCAGACAGCAAATAATGAAGCAATGAATAATAGATTTCTTACGTAATCGCTATTTTATCCTGGTATTATAAGGTGGGTATTTATTTTGCTGCAACACTTTAAACCAGATAGTCTCTTCTGTTAATCCCTTGATCCAACTGCAGACAAAAAGAAAATAATAAGTGTTGATACTTAAAAATTACCATATACAAATATCCATTCTTGTCTTCATTACAGACAGAAGACGGCGTCTTCCATTTTGATAAATTCTCTCCTATTCTTTTTTTATGTTCAAAGGAGAGATGGAGATTAGACAATATGGGACCCAGAAGTCAGATATAAAGCTTCTCCAGTGCTTCTAAAGTGAAATTAGAAATCTGTTAAGGAAGTTGTGGGGGTTTGCCCTAGAGCGTATAACTGATGATCATTAAAAAGATGAAATCCAAGTAATTCTAAAATATTAGTGAACTTGTAGCGTATTTATAAAGTGTCTCTCTCCGAGTCCCTCCCCGCAATGCCAATTTCATGATTACACAAACAGAAGAAAGAGACCACAATGGCCCATTTAAGAGCCCGTATCTTATGTGAGGATAGGAGAGACCAGATTTAGATTCCCTCTTTTCCTCTCCCTAAAGAGCAGACTTATTTTCCCAACTAGAACTTGAGAAATAGTCTCCTATTGACCCAGCCCGGGAAAGGACTAGAACCAATCTTCCATTCTTCTGCTTTGCACTCTCAGCTCACTCATTATTTCAGTAGTTTTTATGAAGCGTGATACAGCCCTAAACAGATATGAACAAAAATAAAATAAAAAAAAAATTAAACCAGAGCTAGTTCCCAGTCATTTCACATATGCAGTATTGATACAGTGGTTTCAGAATATGTGCATTTAATACAGTTCTAAGTCATTTAGTCACTCTCTAATAAAAGGGCATTACAATGCACTGTCAAATTGACAGTAACTAAATAGCAGTTACAGAAAATTGATCTTATTTCAAAGCAAATTACCTATATCTAAACAATCAGCTTCCTTCTGAAACATGGAGCTGCAAACACCGAACCCAAATGTATGCTATTACACAAAACAAGACATTCTCTAGTAGAAGAACGTTTCCATACAAAAATTCTAACTCATTCTAGTTTTGATAGTCTTCAAGAAAAAGAAAAAAAAACCAACTAAGTATTTCTGAGTTGAGTCACCCAGATCCCTTGGAAATCTTGTATGGACTACACATTCTGGCCAAATTACCAATTCTGGTCGAGCTACCACTAAAATGCCTAATAAAGAAAAAGCCTCTATGTCTACCAGTGCAGATTTTTCCCACCTTTGAAGAGCGGTATTGGCCATACCTGCAGTTGAAGCAGCAGTTCTGCATGTGCCATACAAAGCCTACGGTAGATGCAAATTATCAGCAAGACAAGACCTCAGGCATGCTTGTTATGCCTCACCACCTTATTTTGTAAAGCCTCTTAATCATATAGAAAATCCTAGACAATGGGGACTTTTCAACTTTTTTTTTTTTTTTAAAAAAGGCAGGAAGGGGAGAACCCCAAAATTGGCTCCAACTAACCCAGAGCAGTTCAGCTGTTACTTCAGCTTTTGGATTTTGTTTGGTTTGGGTTTTTTCATTTAACTTTATTTTAATCAGGAATCCCTGTAAAGACTTGAAAAAAAAAAAAAACAAAAAAAAAAACAAAACCAGAAACAAATGTTTCTATCAAGTTCTGTGAAGTTTCTTGTTTTCTTGGAAACAAGGCACTTTCTCAGCCTTAGGTTTTTATTTATTTATTTTACAGCTTCTTATGGTCTTCTTGGTTGCTTTATATCTAGGCAGACCCAGCTCATGAACTTGGTCACTTTGTTTCACAGCTTTCCTGCTTTCCTCTGTAAAGGAATCTTTCTTTGCAGCACACAGCAAGTAGGACTTACTGTCAAAAGGCAGTTGTTTGCTCATTGTTGAAAAGGCAAAAGATACAAGTATTCATTTGCAATTTAATATGCAATTTTAAAACAGTATCTATAAGTTTTAGTCATAAACTGAGTTTTTACAGTCAGGACTTCACCAATTCTATTACAATTTCCTCAGGCCACAAGGAGAAAGTTAGGCTCAAGCATTACAACACACAGCAAGAGGCATTTGGGTGTACCACCTGCTCTCAAAGGAATGCTTGGAAATACATGGTTTTATTCCGTGGCACTGTTTTCATCAACTTGAACAAGAAGAAATTCATGGTCCAAACCACCCATAACCTAAGGAGGTCAGAACTCTTTAAATTACCTCTTAAAAGACTGCTAAAAAGTACTCTTAACGCTGGATGACATCCAACGGCAGCAGCCACTTCTCATGGAAAGGATACGCTCTGCAGCTAATACAGATTTATTTCCACTCTAAATTACTAAGCGTATTTCAAGCATGTTTATGTTTCTATGACAGAAGGAAGTAATTGAAGACAGTCATGAGCCAAGAAACATTCCTTGAAGATAACTGAATTAGAACTCGAACAGAAAAAATAATTTCTTATCTTTTGGACAGAGCAACCAAAAGAGTTATAATATTTCCTGTTCCGTCAATGTTCTCTTAGCATTTAAAATATTATTGTAATGTCTGGTTGCTATTTACAAAATATTTTACATACACAAAAGAATGCACCCAGATTTCTGAAGGGACATGCACCAGACTGTACCATATACAGTAAGCAGATTTTTAAAAAGAACAGATTCCCCAGCAAAACAATTCCTATATCAGGCTGCAGACTGTTGGAAGGCAGAGGCCTGCCCTGTATTAGACTGTCCTAAGAGAAGGCCATTGACGCCTTCAAGGCATCACATTCACTGTAGTGATGGCCATAGTATAAAAAAATTGCACAGAAAACATAAACCAACAGGGACTACAAGATATTCATTCATAAAGATACATATTCTGACATCCATAATCAGAGTCCCAAATTTACTGCCTTGTTTCTCTAAAGATACAAAGGAGAAGGTGGATTTCGGATAGAAAAGTTTCTGTATTAAGATCCATTTAGACTTTTAGACTATTTAGACTCTTTTAGACTATTTAGACTGAACATTAGGAAAGAATTTTTCACAGAAAGAGTGGTCGGGCATTGGAATAGGCTGCCCAGGGAGGTGGTTGAGTCACGATCCCGTTTAAGACCCATTTAGATGTGGTGTTGGGGGATATGGTATAGGGCAGAACTTTGTAGTGTAGGGTAGATGGTTGGACTCGATGATCCCAAGGGTCTCTTCCAACCTAGACGATTCTATGAATTCTATGATTCTATGATTTATATGTGAGCTAGCTACAAAACTGTAATGAATGTTCAAAAGCTACTAAAGGGTTGGAAGGGACTTCTAAAGGTCCAACCCTCCTGCAATGAGGGGGGACATCTTCAACTAGGTCAACTAGCACTTGGAAAAAGTCAATGGAATCCCAGGTTCCAGCAGCAGAATACTTCCACGTAAAGACAGACAAATTGTGTCACTTCACAACACCTCAGCTCAACGCTCAGAGAGACAAAAGACGACGGTGGCGTATCAATCAAATACACACTTGGTATTAAATAACAAACTCCAAGATGTCTGTGGGAACACTAATAGGACAACACAATTGGCATTGCTGTTGGAAAGAAAAGGACAAGAATAGTTTGAAAGATTTTTAAGTATGGGAGGAAAGAGATGCAGAACAAAGGCGGCAATAAACTTGAAATAGAACTGTAAAATAGTGGCATGAATATGTAAGAGTGTCAGTGCTGGAGCGGATAAAAAAGAAGCCTGAACGCACTTATTTCATACCATTTTGCATCATCCAGTACATCAGAATCATCGTCACAATGATTCATAAAGGAAGACGCCCAACAGCAATGTTGAATAATGAAATAGCATGGGAGAAAGTGTGGGAGTCAAGAAACCCAGGCACATGGTCAGCTCAGCTGAGAGATTATTGTGGCAGATACATTCCTTCAGCCATAGGAACAGGGGAAATAAATAGTTCTTAAAGCTGAAGAAACTCGGCTTTAAGAACTATTCTTAGAGCTGAAGTTTGCTGAGCATAGACAAAATTAGATTAATCGTCACCTGGAATCAGGGCAAAGATACTGCGACATATTCAGCATAAAAGAACAAAAAAAAAAAAAAAAGACATCAGAAAAGGAACAGGAGTTTGGTTTCAGTCATTCGAGTGTTGCCAGCAAAGCACACGTAAGCGTCTATTGGAACAGGCCAGCTGGATGTAAGCAGCCAGATAAGAATTAAGAAGCCGAATCAACTCCAGCTTTTGTGCTGATGACTGAAATCAGGTAAAAAAAGGAAGGATGCAAGGCAACTTAAAGAGGGTTCCTACCAAAAGGGATAACGAAGCACAAAGCAACAATGGGTTATGTCTTATCAGGAAATTGGGAATACAGTATCAAATCCAAGTCTAACAGGAGCTCACTAATAACCTAAACATACTGGAATATAAGACATACTGGAAGCTATTTTATTTCCAGAGAGCCTGATTTTAATTTGGATAAAAGCTTCAAGAAGTGCCAAAGATGTGCCCAAATTTGTGCAATAAAACAGTTCTAATTACTTAAATCGGTACAAGGAATTGATCATTTTAAATTAATTGGTCTACAATGATAAATTTAAGTGTGGGCAAACAGGAACCAGGAGAAGTCTGATACGAGTAGACCAATACTCCTGAATCTACCAAGAAAATTCTACTTCCTACGGAGCTTTTCTAGGAATGCTTTGTAAAAACAGTCTTAAGTTGTGACTCTTTTTATAAGGGGAGACAGACAAGGAAGAATCAGGGAGTAGCTGCAGCTGGAAGACAAGTCTGGAGATCATTTAGTCCAACCCTTTCCTCTGTGCAGGGTCAAACTAGAGCAGGTTGCTCAGGATCATGCCCAGGTTTTGAGTATCTCCAAAAACTGAAAATCCAGTCTCTCTAGGCAAGCTATGCTAGCACTTGACCGCCTTACAATAAAAAACCATTATATTTTTCTTTTAGTATTTAAATGAAATTTGCCTTTTTTTTTTTTTTAATTTGTGCCCATCACTTCTTTTCCCTGAACACCACCAACAACAAGATTCTGGCTTCATCTTTTGCACTCTTCCCCATCAGGTACTTATACATCCTGATAAACCCCCCCTGAGCCTTTTCTTCTCCAGGCTGAACTGTCCCCGCTCTCTCAGCCTCTTCTTATACGATGCTCAAGTCTCTGAATCACCTTCACGGCCCGTTTCTGGACTCTCTCCAGTATGTCTGTCGCTCTGGTACTGGAGAGCCCAGAACTCCAGTTCTAGAGCACAGCACTCAGATGGGAGAGAGCAGAGGGAAAGGGTCACATCCCTAAATCTGCTGCCATGACTCTTCAGAATACTGCCCAGAATGTCTCTGGCTTTCTTTGCCACCAGGCTGCGCTGCTGGCTCATGTTCTACTTGGTGTCCACAAGGACTTCAGGGCCATTTCTTTCCAGCCAGTCAGTCCCCAACATAGCCTGCTACATGGGGTCGTTCTCGTCCAGAGGCAGAACTTGGCATTTGCCTTTGCTGAACTTCATGAGGTTCCTGTTGGCCTATTTCTCCAGCCTGTTGAGGTCCCTCTTTATGGCATCTGGTCTCATGGTTTTACATTGCCACTCCTCCTGGTTTTACATTGTCTTCAGACTTGCTGAGGGTACTCTCACACCCATCATCCAAGTCATTAATGAAGATGCTGCCCTAGCAGCAACCCCTGGAGTGAACCACCAATGACTGATCTTCAGCTGGACCTTGTGCTACTGATCACAACGCTTGCAGCCCAGCAGCTGAGCCACTTTTCAATCCATTTCACTGTCTACACATCTAGTACCTACTTCATTAGTTAGTGTATGAGGATGTTACAGCAGACAGTGTCAAAAGTCTTATTAAAGTCAAGATAAACAACATCTACTGCTCTCCCCTGATCTGTTGAGCCCATCACCTCATCACGGACCACCATCAGGTTGGTTAAGCATGACCTCCCACATATTTAACATTTTATGGATTACTAACATTTACAATATCATAAGGAATGAACCAAAACCCGTCTCTAATGTGTTTGGGTTTTTCTCCCCCATTATTTCACTGAATTTCACTGAATTTTTAGAGTTGGAAGGGACCATAGTTACACTTCTGTCCCCTCTGCTTTTTATTCTATCTCCCCATGCCTGAAATTTAACTAAGCATACCCCAACACAATAACTTATTTGGGGATGGCTGTTCAGTAGCTCCACACCACAGATATGCAAAAATCAGAATATAATCCATAACGATGGGAGATCAATTTATGTACCAAAAATGTATTTTTCTTTTAAAATGTTTGAGACAGTTTCCATGACTAAGAATCATGCTAATACAGCCCCAGGCATTCTTTATTATTCTAAGTCTCCCCAAGCAGGTGAGAAAAATCTTAACTTCAGTACATTTTACATACACAACAGTATTTTATGGGTGCATCTATATTTGCATTTAGTTCAGGATTGTGCTTTTGAAGCAAACACCCTGAAAACCCCCACCTACCACATGTTGTTTTATACCAGTGATCAGGCTGGGCGTGCCAACTGGATTTCTCTGGACAAAACTGAAGTGGAAAAAGCATTCCAGGGCCACAGTGAGCACGCTCAGTCCACAGGATTTAAACTAGACTAAAAAGTAATCGGAAATACCACATTCCCACACAGATAACATAAAACTATCTTCTTTTACAGACCCACACCTTCAAGACCTCAGTCCAGAGAGAGCTTTGTTTAGCAGAGGTTGTCAAGAAGTAAGAACTTAAGCACAAAGTACTTAGCCGCTATTATGAAAAAAATTAAGATGTTATCAAAATGCAAATAAGATTAGGTTGCTGTGGGAATGATGCTAACCATTTTCCATCTCTTCACAGTCATGCAGGAAGGAATGCAAAGAATGAGATCTTCTGACCTGCAATAACAACGATGCACAGAAGGGCCAGGAACCAGCCCCAAATAAAAGCATGATTTTAAAAGGCTTGCAACCAACCACGTTCCGTCTACAGCAGCTTGTATGCAAGGGAGTTCTAAGTTTGCCAATTAAACAAAAGGCATCAGCCTTTGAATCAGTTTTCTTCAGATTTGCCACACAGTTCACATGTAAAGATTAAATACTTTACAAAGCCAGTATTAGGAGAACCACAGCACAAAGAAGTTACTGATTTTGCCGAACAATCTTCAAAAGTCAGTGAGAAGAACACCCATGTACATAAAACCACATTACTTTCCAGGATACACCAATAAAGTGCCATGTTAGTGTATGACTTATGAGACAGTAGAACCATCTAGGTTGGAAAGGACTTCTGGAGGTCAAGTAGTGTATGTAACCTCCTAGTGAAGGCAGGGAGAGCTTCAATGTTAAATCACATTGCTCAGGGCTTTGTTCAGTCAAATTCCCAAAAAATCTTCAAGGATGAAGGTTTCTCAGCCTCCTTCAGCACTCGATTCAGTGCTTACCCACTGTGAAAACTGTTTTTCCCTTATATCCAGTTGGAATTTCCCACATCACAACTTGTATTTGCTGCCTTCCACCCTTTCATTGTGCACCTGTGAGGTCAGGGTCTCTTCCCTACAGACACTCAGAGTTGAGGATGACAATGACTAGGTCCTTCCCAAGTTTTAGTCTTCTCCTCCTCAGGCTGAAGAAACCCAGCCTCCACAGACAGCCTCTCCCTGTGTTATGTGCTCCTTCAGTGCCCCTCTCCAGACCCTCTCCAGTTTGTCTGCATCTTTTCTGTATAAGAAAGCCCAAAACAGGACACACTATTCCAGATACCGCTTCACAAGTAAATAAAATACATCACCTCTTTCAGCTGGCTCGCTCTGCTCTTGCTGACGTAGCACATTATGCAGTTAGCTGTGACTGAAGGCTAGAATTTGGAACATTTTAAAATGCAGAAGTCACAAAGTGAGAAAATAAAAACGAAACACAGCTGGAAGCAAATTGCCCCTGTCTACTGCATCCTCACAGATAGAGGGGTTACCCTTCAGGTGACTTTCCACCCAGCAATAAAGCTGCTTCCTGCACTGCACAAATCTCGCCACATTGCCCCCTGGTTCTCTGCGAAGCCTCTTCCCACTATCTCTGCAGCTTGTGCTTCTGCTCCCAGCTCTTCCTCAAACCCTGCTGCGCTGCAGGCTTCTTCATCTCTTAACCTTTCTCCCTTCCTACTCTGCGTTCCGGAAGTCTTTCCTAGTGCTCAGTTGCCTCCAAAGAAGAAATAATTTCTCTTTGACTGTCCGGTAGCTCAGCTTTCAGGGTCCAGAAGCTTTCTCTGTAGGCCATTAAAAAACAAAACCACACATACAACAAACAACATGCTAATGCTAAGCATTCAAATATAATGTAAATATCACCTGTTTCATAAGCATTTTAGAGAGCTTTGAGTAAGACTGACTTATCAAAATCCTTACCCAATGATCTCATTTGTAAGTTGAGAAGTACGGGCTACATGAACAGACTATTAAAATGGGTTGAAAACTTGCTGAAATGACAGGCTGAAACGTTAATAATCAAGTACTCAACAGCCATTTGGCAACAAGCAAAATATCCTAAGGGTCAGTATCGGGGCAGATACTGTTCAGTATTTCCCTACGGATTCCTGGCATTAAGACAAATTGCAAATTTGCTGAAAAGTGCAAATGACAGTAAAAAAAGATAGTAAAATATGAGGTAAAGCCTTAAGTCATGGCTTGGGAGGTCCTGATTGGACATTAGAGAAAAAAATTCCTTCTCTTGAAGGGTAACGCAGCACAGATGTCACCTACCCAGAGCAGTTGGGGAGTTTCATGGTTTTCAAGAGCTGATAAAAGAAGTGTCCCAGCTGACCTCATCTAGTGTTGGCAACAGTCCTACTTCAAGCAAAAGGTTGGGCCAGATGGCCTCCAGAGATCTGTTCCAACCAAAGTCTCTGATTCACTGAAGATACTGTGCAGGAACTAAATTGCTCAGGACACCAATGATAATTTGGGGAACACTCCCGGGGAAAACAAAGCATCTATTTGGATGCACCAAATAAAACGCTTGCCATTCTGCTCAGGGAAGTGGATACTCACTGCCACTCTCAAACTCAAAAAGGAATTTGTTAGTTTCAGGCCTTCTGAAACTAACATTCATTACAGATTCTTAAATTATTATTTGCATGAGGAAAAGCAGGGAGGTCTGCTTGCCCGTAGACTCAAAAAAAACAACCACCCACCATCAAGTGGAGAGTAATAATACAATATATTTTGCATTGCTTAGAAAAAACTCCCTTGCTTTTGTATGACAATTCTCTGTCAAGCTGACTCCTTGGCTGTCACTTAAATATCACTGTAAGGACACTGAAGTACCTCACTACATTTACCCAAACTTTGAATTACAGTGTACTTCACAGTGGCTTTTGCGTAGACAAAGCCATCTTTTGACCTAGTTGGCCTACAGGCTCTTCCAGTATCATCAACAGAAATAAGATGAATACAGGATTGAATTCCAGTTAGAGAAAGTTGTTTTGCAAATAAAACAATAACTATTGCAGTAATGAGTTGTCTCTCTACCTACAAATATTCAGTGTCATCTCCTCTATGCTGCTCTGTACTTGTCCAAGTTTCTTGTACTCAATTTTAGTTGCCAGTAACTCATTTGTTTGAAGTTAAGCAAGCAGACTTTCTACTGGCTTGCTTAAAATTACCTGACTCTTCTGCTAGCCCAAGAAAATCAGTTTCCATATCAGAATTATTTTTCTGAAGTACGTGCACACACACTACACGCACAGGTGCATGCAACACACAAAAAAAAGCAGAATAAAAAATTCAAACTGGAAGTCAGACTTATCTGCCCTTACATATTCAGAATATAGAAAAAAGTAACCATCGCCCAGAGTTTATGTAAATATATTAAGGTAATTCCATCTACACACAGTAAAACCATTTTTAAATACCACCTTAGAGCAGGAAGTTTGTAATTAAATGGTGTGGTTTAGGATTAATTGAAAAGTCAAAGTTGTATAAATATGAAATAAGAGGGAAGTGAGTCACACCTACCCAAAAAGTGTTCCTGGCATCACGAAGGCTTTATTAATCATTTTGGTTGTGTTTATTCCTCTAGGGTCTGGTACATTGTACTAGGTGCTGTGCTAACAAGCATCACAGTCCTAACACACTTACGATACAGCATAAGCTACAGATAAGGGAAGTAAATCATCATATGAAATAATAATTAGAAAACAAAAGACATAACCTTAGCACCTGTAACTTTCTAGCTGATAAATCATCACAAAGTTTTTCTGTTGGTAAATCTTCAATTTAATATGCCAAGGGGGCACAAACTTCTAAAAGCTTCATGCAGCAGACTACTGCTACCGGAGGAAAACTGTTGGTCAGTATGAATACGGGGATAGAATTTTGATCCAAATAGAGTTACCAAAGCAAAAATAATTGTTCTCCCAAGTAACCGCAATTCATATTAAATGAACTACAGAAAGACAGAATTTGATACCAAGAACTTACACCCTTCTTTAAGAAAGCGGTCTCACATAGGAAGCAGTGCAGCATCAAGGGATTAGTAATAACCGCAAATTAATTTATTGGGTTTGTTCTTCCCAGGCCCATGTACAAAACAGAGTAAGTTTATGAAAACAATTTCTCTACAGCATCTGTAAAGTGAATATATCCCAAGCTGCATGCTCATGTTGAGGTCTTTTACGGCCCACAGCACTAGAGTTAAACGAGCATACAGCAGAAGGAATTAAAAATGGCAGAGCTTACCAACTTTTGATACAGATAAGTGAAATTCAATAATCACATCATAGGTCAAAGAAATCAGTCCTTTTGGTTGCATGCCTTGAAAAAGATACTTTTTAACGTTCAATGCATTTAAAACTACTGATGTATTAAAATATATCAGGAAGCATTCTTTTCAGTCCATTCAGTTACTTAACTATCTCTATGCATTACAAAGTGACTATACCCATTAGTTACTAATTAGCTCTGCAAAGTATTTCGGTGTATATCTGGAGGACATCCTCCCTCTCCATAAAGATCAGAATACTTAAGATTTCTCCCAATTCCCCTAAACAGTCAAGTGGAGAGAACATAAGCAATATATTGTTAAATTAGAAGATACAAAGATAAAACTAGAGTATTTATCAAGTTATTTAACAAAACCAGTCTCCTTACCAAGACTGCGCTATGAACAGCACGAGTACTCAATCCTCCCATTTTTTTCAAAACATACTGTAAATTTATGTAAATAATTTACTACTGCATATTTTAGCTGATCCCATTCATCTAAGCCAGGCTGAAACTTTATCCATTTTATGCATTACCTTGCTTTCCAAGTAATCCTATATGCTTCAGTAGGGCTTTGCCAAGTTAAGACAACAAATATACATCAACATGGATCAGATTTTAGTCATCTTAATGGAACAGTATTTCCCCTCCCCTCCTTTTCTTAAAAAAGATAATAATAGAAAAGGTCAGGGGCTACCTGTAACCTTAAATAATTCTCATGATACATTTATCGTAACAACATCCCTGCTACAGTAGGTGGGAGTCCTCCATTAGACATAAAGCAGCCTGGTCAGGATAGAAAGATAAACCCGTGAACACAATTTGGGTCCCAAGTCCCAATCGGTTGTGCTTCCTCTCCACAGCACGGATACCAAACTATCCACTAAGGATCTTCCACTCAGTATGTATCTTGGATCATTTCCTTTGTAGGTGGAGGTACAAACATCCTTGTGTCAGCTGGTATGAAGAACAGAACGTGTACAAATCACAGATAAACACGTTGATGGGGGCAAACACAGAGGGAATAGACAAGGGTTAAGGGGGGGAAAAAAACCACCAAGAACTAGAAAGAGATATTTTAATGTTATTTTACCTACGTAGTCTTGGGTTTTTTTCAAATCATGGTACGGAGAGTTGAGAGAGTAAATGGAATCATATCAAAATACAATATTACGATTTCAATTACTGGCATATATCAAGTGGAGAATTTAAAGTAGCAGGAAGAAGCAGAAGAGTAAAGAAAAAGCTCCCATGTTTCTTTTCCAAGCTTTTAAAAAGGTCCTTATCCCCACCTTCTGGTGAGTCTATTTAGACAGATGAGAGATTCCAACGGTGAAAAAGAAAAGATCCTAAAAGATACAGAAAAGCTCACATTTACATATCAGTGTCGAGAAGCAGATGCTTCCCTCACAAAAATAAGCTCCTACCTTTTTCTTAGTTCAGCAGTAGTAAGTACATAAGGTAAGCAATGGACTGAAATTACTTTAAACTCAGCAGAGTAGCCATGTTGAAAGTAGCCTTTCTTGCCAAGGGGCAAGAAAGCAAGAGATTTAAGCTTCCAGTTTCAAGGGGGGGGTGGGTTGAGGGGGGGTTGTGTGGAGGGTTGACCTTGTTGTAAATAACATGCTCTTTAGTGACACTTTTAGGAGTACAGAGAGACTGCAAAAACAAGTCTCCAGGAACAGGATTTGCATTTGTTCCAAGTACTTTTTTTTCATGCCTCAGGCCTTTTTTTTTTTTTTTGTAATTCAAGTTTTCACGCACTGATTTCCACCATCACTCCGCACAGGCCAGATTCTAAACCCTTCCAACATTCTAGACATTTTTTTTTTTTTTTTTTTTACAGGCATTGACCTACCTGTTTAAAAGGAATCACCTACAAAATACCAGCCATTCATCTCACCTTAGGAGAACAAGATCTTTTCCCAAGCACTGAAAAATTGTTAACTTCATAAAGTTCAACTATGCAGCCCAGTATTAAGTGCTGGTCCAAAAACTCCCACACTTCTAGATTCGGTTTACTGTTATCAGTGCAGCAGTGAGGCTATTTCATCAAAAATTAGCTAGCACAGTAGGACACTCAAAATCTTCAACAAATATGAAAGTGCTAGATGTATATATATAGAGAGAGATTACACACTGGATATTTAAAAACACATTAGGATTCTGAGCTCTGCAGACAATTAAGAAGCATTAAAGCAATTTATTAATGTAAAGCACTGAGAAGCAATCGGTTTCCTGTGGTGCTTATATCAATACTTGCTTTTTGGAAGGCTGCCTTCAGCACTGCAGAGCACTTAAATTTCAGGTGCATAAAATGCTCTGTTCAAGCTTTGCAGATGTTCCTACTCACCTTCAGTTCAACTGCAGTGTAAAAGTCAGCAGTGTTTTAATTCAGAGTTTGAGTGGCTGTATTAACTCTCTGAAGTTCATACTGTGTCCAGTTCTGGGCTCCCCAGTTCAAGAAGGACAGGGAACTGCTGGAGAGAGTAGAGCAGAGGGCTACAAAGATGATTAGGGGCCTGGAGGTTTTTTTTTTTTTTTTTTTTTTTTTTTTTTTTTTTTTTTTTTACGAGGAAAGGCTGAGGGGCTTGGGTCTTTTTAGCCTGGAGAAGAGAAGACTGAGGGGGGATCTGATCAACACCTATAAATACTTAAAGGGAGGGTGTCAAGAGGATGGGGCCAGTCTTTTTTCAGTGGTGCCCAGTGACAGGACAAGAGGTAATAGGCACAAACTTGTACATAAGAAGTTCCATCTAAACGTGACAAGGAACTTCTTTACTCCAAGGGTGGCAAAGCCCTGGAACAGGCTGCCCAGAGAGGTGGTGGAGTCTGGAGACATTCAAAACCCACCTGGACACATTCCTGTAAAACCTGCTCTAGGTGGACCTGCTTTGGCAGGGGGTTGGACTAGATGATCTCCAGAGGTCCCTTCCAACCCCATATCATTCTGTGAAGTTACACATAACTCAAGTTTCACGTATCCATCAAACACATCATGGTAATGCACATGAATACTACAAACAAGCTTTTAAAAAAATGTATTATCTTCTAGAAGCACATTCTAGTTTAAGTGAAAGTAACTTGAAAATTAGAACCTACATGCTGAAGTGACAGACAGAACATGCACACAGCAGCACCCTCTGATTTTATAATCTGCAAGAAGCAAGACTGTGATCCAGAGGAAAGCAAACAGCAAGAGGAAAAAAGCAAAGGCAAAGGAACTGTATGAATTCCTACTTCAGATGTTTTCTCTGATCTTTCTGACAAAGTAGGCAGGCTCAAGTATTTAGAAGGAGGCCATGATGAGAACTTCATGGGGTTTTTTTGTTCAAAATGGGTTTCAGTAGACCACCTCAGGTAATCAAGAACCAAATTATTTGAGGAAAAAAACACTAGTTTCATTAACATTCAACCATGGATGATTTAAATGGAATTTTAAAGACAGACCACATGCTCCACTGAACTGAAGTCAAAGCAGGAAAACCAGCCTCAAATTCTGTGAAAGAATCCAAAAAGCTGGAAAAATAATTTTTGTTCTTGTATCCCAAGCACATACGTTCACTGCACTTCCAAATATTTTGCTTTTGTCCTTCCAAGGAAGGAAAAAAACCTCTGGAATATTAAGTGTTTTGCTAGATGCAAATAAAGCTGGGTAGGAAATAGAGTCTTGATGGTATCATTGCAAGATTTTCAAATATTATTCTCCTCTATAGATACTACATTTTCTACTGTGGTTTGGGAGATCAGGCAAGAGGAAGGAAGAATGTTATAAACTTCTCTCAACACCCATCTCTAACTTACCTGCACCAAAGTTCAACCCAGCACTGCCACACGTGGGTTCAGACACCAGCAAAGCACCTTCAGCACATCATCTCTGGCATCGAGGTTCATTGAGACTGAAGCCACACTGCTTTCCATCAGGATCTGCCTTTCCATTCTGCTTTCAGCTGTGTCGAGAGTCTCTGGACCACCTCTTCATTTACACTAGAGTCTCATAAAGAAGGTGCACCCAACCTTTGATTCTGCACAGCTCTCTAAAACGCATTCTTTGTCCCCCACTAGAATTATTGTCCCTATTTCACACGCAATGCTTCCATGAGTAACCAGCCTAAACCCTGACCATATGTTCAATCATGTGACCCCAAGATATCACATGAGAAATCTCCAGTTAATCCAGCAGGCTTAGACTGGTATCAGGACACCAGAGCTACTTCTACATGACAAAAGTTAAGCAGTGTCAAGGCCTATTTTCGAGTCCTGAGGCCAACTGTCATGGAGTAGCAAAACTGCTCCGTGAATGAGGACTAGCTGGAATCTGAGGGTGACCACAGTGGTACGGACAAGGGCCTGTCTGGCAGCATCTAAACAGGGTGGGCAGAACAGGGTGCTGGTCACAGCAGCCATCGATAGCCCTGGTCACAGAAAGCAATGGAAACAGGTCCAGGTCTATCCAGGGAGTCAGGAGGAGAAAGAGAGGGGACCAGAGCCAAAACTAGAAAGGCTGCAACGTAAGTCCAAGGACAGGACTTGAGACAGGTAGACCCTTGTAATTGTTCAGGCCATGAATGAAGGCCCCATCCCGAGCTTAAATGGAGCTCCTGGACCAGTAAGCAGAAGGTGAGGCTGGTCACAGTAACTGAAGCCAGTTTTTGCCCTAGGGGCCCTGATGCAAACTGCCACATGCTGGCCACATCTACACTATTAAGTGAAAGTTAAATTATTTCAAGGAAACTTAACTCTTAGCTTCTGAAACGGCTACTGGGAATGATCCCAGGGACCATGCAGACTCCCAAACTGTGCCTGGAAGTTGTTAGGGAAACTATTATTTGTCCTCAGCCAAAAGCATGTCATGGACCATTTTAACAATTCAGTTGAAAACATTTATCTCACATTATAGCGCTGGAACCCTTGCCAGAACATTATTTGATTTACAGCAGCCACACAGCCCAAGACTAGAGCATTAGATATTACATTTTCATGCTTGTTAGGATTTCATTTCTTCTCAGTAGATTCTCACTGACATTCAGTTGAGTGACCCAAAGCAACACATCAATTTTGGTTTTAGAGAAAACTATGACATGCAGAGACAAAACAGAAGTTTCCCTTTAAATCCAATTTAATAAATAGGCCATAAACTACTCTAGGGTCTGACTAATCTGCACTCCTCTGGTTTGCCCCTCCTCTCAGCTTTGTTACTAAATCAGGTATAGCCAACTATTTATACCACCCTACCTGGTAGAACCACTGGTATGTTCGCCGAGGACAACAGAATCTATTTTACCAGGTTTGCAAGCAAGCACATAAAGAAATCATTTCAGACTTGCTTCCTGGCTATACACAGGAAACTGTAGATGGAATAAAACAAGTAGAACTAGGAAAAAAAATTCAGAGATGTAAAAAAGTGGAAAAGACAACAAAATGTATGCCTAAAAGCTAAGTTCAGACTATGAGCTGCAATACACTGCAAAAAATAAGATCTAGGTTCACCGTAAGCAAAAACAATGCAAGGCAACACCGATACTAATAATAATTACTCTGCAAAACTATTTTGCAGGGCTGAAATAGGGTGAACACTGTTGGTCACATTGCACAAAACCAGCAAGGATTAAAAATTATATTTAGTATTTGAATGGTAGGGTATTTAAAACTACAGTCCTTAACATATGTTATCTTTCCTTCTTCCCCCAGCTGAAGAGCTCTGTGGTACGCGAAGGAGTCAGCAGATGGCACCCATGGCACTCGATACAACCCGAGCACACACATTCCGATGTCCTTTAGTTCACATACAGTGGATTATTCACAGAAAGCGTGAGGGTTTTTTTTTTTTCTGTACCAGCCGGGATTTTCCTTTTTACAATGTAAATAGTCTAAATGGATATAAGTTAAGTTTATCTTTGCTAGCAAGGTGACTTGCTGCATGATTATTAGGTGCAAGGAGAGATCAGAAAAAAAGTGGAACACTGCATTTCACTTTCATAACTTTAATCTCAAATTCCACAAAATCAATGTTTTATCCAGTTTTCAGAAGTGATACGTCTGTGTTCAAATACTCACCTTCACCCCACCCTACACACACCTAAGACATGACCTCAATAAAAAAGAAAAAATGGTGATTCAGGCGTACCTGAAAACTCAAACATACAGAAAGCATTAACAAGACTCTGAAGTTTTCCTAAAAATAAGTATCACAGAATACTGACATAACCTGTGGTCTGGGGTTAATAGCTACAAGAACATGGATAACAAATAGCTGAAAGTCCTTCAAAAGTAAGGCAGGGAGGGCATTAACTGCTAATGCAGACATAGAAGAAAAAGCAAGGTAGGTACCAAGTATTTCAAGGAGATCAGCCTATCCAGGAACTGCAGACCACATATTTGTGGTACATATAAGACACAAAATCCTGAAACAGTCACTGTCCTCACGTGTCTTTCAGCTTATAAAGCATTTTCTGAGGCTCCAGTGTCTGTTAATGTTTGTGATCAGACTCCACCCACCCCACCTTCAGATATACTACCAGAAAGTAGTTAGTGGTCTGGTTTTTAACATTGGAATAATTCTTATTCAAAGTGTAGATCTGTGCAAGACCTACTAACAGGAAAAAAAATAACCACAGAAAGAATGAGCTGGAAAAAATACCAAGATTGTACTGGGAATGGAAGATAAGAGTTTAAAAAAAAAAAAGTCTCATCTTATTTTGTAGTGTATTCAGTAAAGGTATAGATAAGGCATACATTCATCTCCGTGGTTTAAGACTCTGGCAAATATTAGATAAGGATTTAATTCTTAGACCTGAAGTAAATACGTGAAATGCAGATACGTGGTTTGGACAAGCTGTTTTAAATGCTTTTTTTCATTGTCACTTCATAATGTTAATCTGATACATTTTAGATGAACAGAAAGCCTAGAGTTTTGAATAGATAATCTGAACTATGCTTCACCAAGTGACAGTCACCTTCACAAAAAGTTCTCAGAATTTAAATACATACACAAGACAGACTGTACCTGCTACATGTAGGTCATAAAACAGCAGGGAGTCAGAAAAACCTCAGTTTCAAAACTGTAAGGGTGATAAAGACAACCAGTAATGAATAAAGCTATTTATTTTGGAAATAGTTATTAAAAGGTATAAGCTTTATTATTTAAACCATTTGAAACTAGAATAGAAAAAAAGCAAGACATTATCTTCCTAAAAACACTCCTGTACCATCGGTGCTATGTGTTTCTCCCTCTAACTCCTAAACAAAATTAAAATGCTCTTAGCAGCTGTGTTACAGAGCACACAGCAGATACAAGGGACACTATGTTTTAAGGAAACACCTGAAATGAACTGGTTGTAGTGACAAGGAAGATTTGTAGTTACAGATACCAAAGATAAGGGGATTTGCAGGACACGGGAAGGAAAGACAGTATAACACTGTTCTGTGACATAGTTCTGCAATTCCTGTTGAGAGCAATGGGCTTTAAAGGAACTGGGAACTGCTCATGACCAAAACCTTTAGTCAGATGGTGAGAAGCAGCCACGCACATTTATTCAGAGGACAAGGATCACTAGTGGATAAGAGTAAGATGGGTCTAGAAGTTATTCATTTAAGTATATTTAAGTATATTTCATTACACAACCTGAATTTTCTCTTTGCTTGTTAAAAAGACACTCTTGGGAGAATCCACCCAAAAGCTTTGCAAAGGCAAGAAAGTGAAAGCACTGTCAAAATAAAGTTAAGTTTGCTAATGTCCATGTTTGATACGGCATCGGAGCCAGCCTCCGGATCAAGGCTTGCACCGTACCAGGGCTCTCAGTCTGCACATGGCCCTATCCCAGAAACTAAAGGAAAAAAAAAATAAAAATAAAAAGACCTCTAGTTCCCAAACTCTTTTATCTTCAGAAGAGTCATGAAAAATAAGAACAGAAGAGACATCCATTGTTTGAGTTTTATCATGGCTTTTAGAAGTCAGCCCCATGGTACACACCAGTCTGCTACTGAGGCTTTAAACCAGAGCCCACTCCCACTCAGCCAGGGGCTGGTACTTTATTTCCTCAGCATTTTATAAAGTTTTCAGTTTTGTTCTTCCCTTCTAAGCCAGCCCCACCCTGGAAACACAGGAATGAAACTACTATATTTCTCCCCAATACTAGTTCCAGTACCATTAAATGCAAAATTTCTAAATGATTGGATGCAGCAGTCTGTACAACATCTTTATGCTTTGTAGACTAACTGCAAAACCAATTAAAGACAACACATACTGATTTGAATCCACCCTGCTGCAGCGTAATAGATGCCTTCATTACTCTCTTGCCAGGAATAGTGTAATTTCTTTTTCCCATCCTACTGTCGTCTGAACTTCCAGCTCATTAGTCTCCATCACATGGAGAAGGTTTCTCTTATGCGTCCAAGACAGACACGTTACATCTACCATATCTGCTCCTGTATTAAGTTTCAAAGCCCAGTACAAAAGTAGTGTAATTTAAGCAGGGTAGTGTCCATAAAACGCAATCAAATTAGAGGGAAAGAACTTACAGTTAAAAGTAATCACATTAAAGCAAGACTATAAAAGTAGTACAAGATACATTATTTTTAAAACCATTCACACACTCCTATGACCCAGGAAATCAAGAATTTGAGCAAAACGCTCAGCTGACAGAATAGTACAGTTTATCAGCAGATCTGTTGCCCAAGCATTGGATCTGAGAACACAACTGCAGCAAATGCTGAAGCTTCCATCAACTGCCAAGAAGCATGAATTTATCTGGCACCAAAGAAATGTTTTCAAATGCAGAGAAGTAACAGATAATTCATCTCACCTTGATTCAACTCTGACTATGATCTCTCTCACCTTTGTGAGACTCTGGAATTTGTCTTAACCAATGCCACCATCCCAAAGCTGCCGTCTCTCTCTTCTCCACTGTTTTACCTCAAATCATGTTCCAAGATGACATTCCTTTTAAAGCATTAACTTTTTTCCTACCTCTATAAAGCATTATTTATTAATTGCATTAAACTCTGGTGCGGTGTTCTTCATATATATTTCGTATGAAACATTTCAGAAATTCCCTTAAATCACCGGTGGAGTTGTAAATTCACTGTTTTGAATGTGATTAAGCCACAGTGTAGCTTCTGTAAATGCAATGTCTTTATGCGTTGGTAATGAAAGTTGACCTTCATTTTGAAGCCTTTTCCTTGGGCCAGAAAACTGATATCAGAACTTGTGGATGGATTAGGACCTCTGATGGTATTAAAATAAGGAACAGCTGCTGCCCTAACGACATTAAAATGGCTTTACTGCACTTTTTGATTACTATCAGCTAGAAAAACAGTATTTTTGTTGACTTCAGAATGACAGTTTGCTGGAGGGAGAAGGGCAAATCTGTGTTTGATTATTAGCAGATATTGGCTGATAAGAACTACTCAGTGGAACAAACCAAAGGCTTTTCTATAAACTACATAAAGACAGGTTTTTCCTTTGAAAAATGTAGCTCTTGCTTGTGTAAGAAGATACCGGAAGGGTCGACTTCTTGCTTTAATACACTGTGTCAACATAAAAGTTTTAATTAAATGCAAGGGAGTTCCTGTAGAAGTCATCGCTGTGGTTTATTCCAAGTATGACCTGGTGCCTATCTTCTCAGCTTTTGTACTGATTTACGCCAATGTGCCACACCTTCGATTGCCAGGTTAAGAAAAAAAGCCAAAAAACCCCCCAGGAGGTCAAGAACAGCAAGTATCACCAGTTACAATAAACCAGACCCTCTCAAACTTGCTAAATAGGAAACGGTATAAAATAGCATGGGGGGATTGCTGCTAAGTTCTCTTATCATCCCAGAAAGCAACATATCCAGCTATTATCCTGGAAAAAAAAGATTCAGCATTCCACAGACATGCAGTCGAACTCTCAAATATTTTCCAGCAGGATAATCAGAGGGAAAAAAAACCAACAGAACTTCTCTGTCAGCATAACTCCTTGGCTGAACTCAGCTTCCCAGCTGACACCGGTAGCGAATTCAGAGGAAAGGCACAGTAGCCTCAGCATTCCACGCCAGATCTCGACTTCCTCAGACATCAAAAGGCATTTGAGTCCAGGAATTTAGTTCAACCTTTTATGGGAGACAGAAAACTGCAAAGTCCATTGTCCTAGAGAAAGGAGTAATTACCAGAATGATTCTTTATCGACTGAAAGAGAAGACCTTGCAATTCCCTCTGGCTCCCAGAGCCTATGTTTTCTCATGGCACAACAGAAGGTCCTCATAAACCTTGGCATCGATTTACCTACATCTTTGTTAAAATGTCTTATTATTCAAAACTCTGTATCCTTTAGCAGAACTGATAAGAAAATTATATTCCTGTACAAAAAAATTTGAAGTACTTGCCCTGAATGGTCCTTTCCCAGGAAAGATTTCCCACCCACCCTGGTTTCTTGAGATAACACGTTCCCTCTAGACTGCCCAGTAGAGCATGTCTGCCGAAAGCCAATACTAGAAGAATTTTTCCATAGTTACTCTTAAGGAGAAAAGTAAGTTTCCAAATTTAAAAAGCAGACAGTAACTGCTGTCTTGTGTGCTCTGGAAAGAACATTAATCAGTTTATTTTTGTAATTTACAAACAACTAGTATAGTTAGATGCTTTGAAGCACTACTCCCAAGTTTCAGCTGCAATGAATGCAGGCCTACCTTTAACCCAGTTGGCCTTTTGCCAGGCACGTTCTCCCATCGAAACCAGGGCATTAGTGCTACCAAGCACCGTGCGCATGGATGGGAAAACAACCCCAAGTACTGTATAAATTATTAGACAGCATCCACATTACAGACAGTGGCGTTTCAGACCCAGAAATACTCGTTACTTTGGTTGGTTGAAGATTTTTGGTTGTTTAAAAAAAAAAAAAACACACACTTTTTTTTTTTCAGAGCAGGAATTGAATGTTGATTGAACTGAGGAATATTTGGAGCTCGGTAATTCCTGGATGCCAACAGGATAACTGTGGCAAAGTATACCTTCTACTTGCATGGGATCAAGTGTGCATATGCACAGATTCAACCTGACTGCGCTGTTACCACTGCACAATCTCATTATACCCTTGGTGTTTCTTCAAAGGCTATCAAATCATAAAGCTTATGCGTTTTTCCAGAAAGACATTAGAAATGCTGAAGCCTTTCGGTAACAGCCTAAGCCAGACGAGACTATGACTTCTTACGGTTACATTAGAAATTCTGCAGGTCACCTCAGCGAAAATTAGCATCAGACCCTATATACATATAAAAATACATGAGCTGCCTTTAGCAACCTCAACAAGTTGTCTTGTTAACAGCAAAATGAGTAACCATAAGTAAACTCCTCATATATATGTATTAAAATTCTAAATAAGTAAATCACACCAATCATAATTAATTAATTTTCTTCCCCCCAACCAGAACAAACACTCAGCAGATCCCAAATGTCAATAAAGGCTAACTTCACTATTGCCCTTTCTCCAGTAAAACCTGAGCACCTTACTGTTACTGTGGTTCTCCACTCCTAGGGAGTTGTAGACACTCATACGTTTTGGAGCACCTAGTGCCAGTCACATTTAGATAGTTCATATGATACGGTATATTTGACTTCATGAAGTGACCAGTTTCATTATCTGAGCTCCTCAACATAACTCACAACCGACTCCTGAGTAAGGCACAGAAACAACAACCACACAGAGGAGCTGTCACACCAGCAACCCTTTCCATCTGTCAATACCTAGTTGACCACCACACTCCAGCAGCTATACCATAGAAAGTAAACTCAGGTAGGATTATGAATGACAAACATCAACAGCTCTTTCGGGTCGTAGAGAGGACTCACATAATGGGGCTGAAAAAGTTGGGATTATCCCTCCAGCAGTCAGATGGGATCTCAGATGCAGAGCATAGAAGTTTGTAGGCGTTTTCAGCTGAAATAACTGTCTCTGTGAACCGTATCAGGGCAATAAAGTATTTGAAATGAGTTACAGAATAAAACAAATGCCATAGAAAATGAATTTTTTTAGACAACATACTTCTCAGAGCAAGAACAGCCTCCTTTAGCTGTATTTCATAGAATCATAGTGCTTCCATGATCACACAAAAAAAGTCCTTAGATGTCTGTAAAGCACCGCCCAGGAAGAAGCACAAGATAGGATTCCTGGAGGGCAGCTATGATTCACGAAGTGCTGAAGCACACTGCTTCTGCAGCCTCTCTTTGCAAATCTGTATTTTCATTTTACTAGATGCATATACAGCGTACACTAAAGAAACACTTCCATTTTTACAGAATGACAGGGAATAACATTCATCCCATTTATAAAGCATAACGAAACAAAATAGGTAAGGGTTCCACAGCACAAGGCATGGTCTGTTTCAAGTGGCAGTTTCTGATAACATTATCACATCAACAGACAACAACCTTAAAAGGTAGAAAAACTGAAAGTAAAACAAAGCAACAGCAAGTGTACCAGGAAGGCAGAATGAAGCCTGCATTCCTTTCCAGCCTTGGAGCAGTGACTTCATCTTTGCTGGGGTGACCTTCCACTGAGTCCAGGCTTGAATCCTAATATTAGACTAAAAAGAAGTGTGCCACCCTCTAAATAGAATGATGACTCAACACCTAGAGGCTTCAGTGATGTAATATGACCAAAGAGGTTTTGACTTCACAATCTAGATTTTTAAAAATGAAGGCAAAAGGAACAGATCTTCCCCCGCAGAAACAAAGTCTGTCTCCTAGAGCATCTTCTGGGATTAGCCTCTAGGAAAAGGGACCCAGAGAAACATTTCATGCGTGGCAACAGACACACCGGCTCCACTTTGTTTAGAAGGAGCACTTAACAGACACATTTCAATTATATGCTTCAGAGTCAAAGCATCAGTAGAAAGTTGCAGTTCCAGAATTAACATACAAAAGTTAAAGACAACACAGCAGTCCACTGAACAGTCTGGTGTCTTTTACTGCACCTTAAAAGTAAAAATAGCAGGATAAAGATGTGCCTTGTTGGAAAAGCTGAATGTAAGTACAAAGGAAAAAGCCTTTCCAAGTAAGGCCAGAGAATTCTCTTAAAGCATCATCCTTGGACAAATATTCCAGCAGTCACCGGAGGTAGCCTTAAGCCCAAGCTCAATAATACACCTTATAAAAAAAAGTCAAAGGAAGTCTAATACAGGCTTCTGTAGGAAAAGCAAGTCGTCATCCAATATACGTAAATTAAGTTGTAATGTGAAAGAATCCATCATGAAAATAGTAACTGTTTTAACAATAAAGTCCTGCCATTAAAGTAGGGAGTTGATTGACTTATTAGTTTAACTTCTTCACTCGTCCCCTCCTTACCCCGCCTCCATTAAGCTTATGTTCAGGAAATGCCTTTTTTTTTTTTCTTTTTAAAATCGCCTTCATTCCCCAGTCTTGCATTCACACACTGACCCTCCTCATCAGAAGAGTAGGATACACTTATACATATATTCCCAAGAGCACAGACTGGAGGAGGCTGGAAGGGACCTCTGGAGGTCATCTTCTCCAATCCACCTCACACCTGCTCAAGCAGGGGCCCCTAGAGCCAGCTGCCCAGGACCACATCCAGACAGCTTTTGGATACCTCTGTGGAGGGAGACCATACCACCTCTCTGGGCAACCTGTGCCAGTGCTCACTCAGCCACTCTCACATTTTAAAAAAAAAAAAAAAAAAAAAAAAAAAAAAGTGTTTCCAGATGTTCAGAGGGAAGCTCTTGTGTTTCAGATTGTGCCCATGGGCTCTGGTCCTGCACCATTGAAAAGAATCTGGCTCTGTCTTCTTTGCACACCGTCCCTTCAGGTGTTAACAGACACTGATAATATCCCCCTCTCAGCCTTTCTTCATAGGAGGGATGCTCCAGTCCCTTCATTGTCTTACTGTCCCTTCACTGCACTCTCTCCAGTATGTCCATGCCTTCCTTGAACTAGGAAGTCCAGAACTGGACACATTTGGTCACTGTATTTTCTCACGCAGAAATAATATCTCCTATTGGTTTGAATTACATTGGCAAGAAAAAGCACTTAATGGACTTTGGCTATCATTTGCTAGGCAGATCCACCATAACTAAAATGCTCAGAAACCAATTCATCGTTCTTTACCCAAAATAAAACCATCAAGTTTAACAGATGCCTCTTCCAATTTGAACCAAAGCAGTAGAAAAAAAGAAGAGCATACAGCATCTAAACAGCTTGAGGAAACACATCCTTCCCTGACGTAAGCATATTCTAACAGTGACAGTTTTGTGTAAGCATCTCCTGAGGCATTACAGCATCTGCAGAAACCATCTTAAAAGACAAAGATATCTGCTTCCCTTTGACAGTGTGCTTACCAGTTGCAGCCTGAAGGAAATTACAGTCCCCTTACAGAAAGGTTGGTTTTAAGAAACTGTAATATATGCATAACAAAAGCACAACAAAAGAGTTACTATCCGGAAAGCCCGAAGGCTACGTGTAGCTATTAACTGTTAAAACACACACATATCCACCCTTAGAGTAATCAGTGTCATGCCCTTTGGCTCGACACCACAATTGCTTTATCAGGAAAGATAAAATGAGCAGCACCTCCCAGTCACACTGTCAGCCAAAAATAACAGTCTCAATTTTGCCATATCTTGCTCACGTAAGTAACTCCCATCAGTTTTTCCAAGAGACATGTGGCAAATCCCAGGGTTTAGGACTAATTTTATTCTTAGCTTCTTTACAATAAGACTTCAATAACCCAAGCAAGTCACAGAATCATCAACTGGTTTGGGTTGGAAGGAACCTTCAAAGGTCCCTGCAACAAGGAGGGACATCTTCAACTAAATTAGATTGCTCAGAGCCCCATCCAACCTGACCTTGAACATTTCCAGGGATGGGCCATCTATCACCTCTCTGTGCAACCTGGGCCAGGATTTCACCACCCTCAGTGTAAACAATTTCTGCCTTATATCTAGTCTAAATCTTCCCTCTTTCAGGTTAAAGCCCCTACCCCTTGCCCTATCGCAACAGGTCCTGTTAAAAAGTCTGTTCCCATCTTTCTTATAAGCCCCCTTTAAGTACTGAAAGTCAGTGCTGTATACTCAAAAAAACCCAAACCCACAAACCCCAAAATCTGCCCCTACCATTAACAGGTTATACGCCAAAACAAATGATCAGAACACAGGACCATGGTGGGGATTCCAGCTGTGCAACAGGCCTGCTGGATAACCTACTTCTCCACACCTTTGTTCCGCCTTAAAAACTAAAAAGCTCAGTATTTTCTAGCCACATTAAGAAGGTACAATTTTGTTTTCTGTACAAAGGAGCAGGCTGTCCATAACAGGAGTGGAGATAAACAAAACCACCTCCCTTCAGTTGTAGCAAGCTGTTCGTGCATTGAAGCTGCTAAGCCGTCCTGTGCAAATCCTTAAATGCCCATATTATCAGCCCAGCTATCCAGGGCATTCCCCTGACCCAAGTAGAGATTTCTTTCCAAGAACACAGGTCTGAAAGGTAGGGAAGTATTTTTTGACCAGCTGCTCTGCTATCTATAATCAGACACATGTAGCTAGTACTAATCCACATTCCTCCTTTCTTCTGCCAGTGTTTAAGAACAGGCAGTCAGTCTTGAGCAGCTTCCTTTAAGCCACGTGGCAACACTTGTCTTCAGATCCCAGGGCCCACAGCTCTTTATGAGGACTTTACTCTGTCTACCTTGAGAGCTCAGGGTGCCAGCCAGGAGAAGACTCAAGCCTGGCCTGATACAGTTTCTTCCTCTGTAAAGGACACGGCCTTCAGCTGCAAGAATTCCTCATCTTCAGAAAATGAAGGTCCAAACTCAAGCTCCCTGTAGATGCCATCATCACTCTTGGTAGGCAACAGAGAACTCTAAGAAGTGCAGGACAGCCACATGGTACCAGTGAGAGGGTCTGTCTGATACAGGACGCAGTAAGAACAGACAAAGGGAATCAGCGCATCCACGGGACAGGTCTATGTGCAGCTACGTATTCCCTCAGGGGCTGCTGCAAGCCCTGACTCAGGCACAAAACAGAATTTAACCTATATCTGATACAAAGTAGTTATATGCCTTCAAATGAAAAAAAGTTTTTAAGGCATCTGCTTTTATAACCTATCTTTAACAACTACATTGCTTAGATATTTGTGTGTTAGAAGTTTGAACTTGACAGTTCAGCCTCTTACACTTCAAGTAGTGTAACTTTAGAGCTGTCAGCACGAATTATTTACATTAATACTGTTGCACTCCAGAGCCACTCAGAAGTTCATATACTTAAATACTATTTATGCAGCAAGTTCACACACCAAATCAAAACCAACATTTACAATGACAGGTTTCTCCGGCTTTCTTTACTAGTTAATTTGTAACTTCCAAACCTCCTTTTTCCTCCTAAAAGTGTAGCTCAAGAGTAAAAGTCAAAGATACATTGCAAAAAAACCTGTACTTTCTGTAGAACGGATAACAAAATGAAACTACTGTAGATATAACCATTACTGTAATATGTTCTTTAAAAAATTTAGTGTACCACTACGTATACATTGGATCAATATATAATTGAAGATATGATAGTTTGCAGCATTTATTAATTGTGATTGTGTGCGATTTTAAACTTAAGCTTAGTAACTTGACAATATTTTATACTGCATTCATGAACACTTGTCCTGCAGCAAGAGTTAATAACAGAAAGGATTACAAGTATTAATAAACTAGGAACACAAGTCCACGTTCTACAGGAATAACAGAAATCATAATCAGCTCCCCAGGCCCTTGGATTTAATGAGAAATCTGAAGGTAATCCCATCTAGTTAAATATAGACTTACAGAAGTAACTACTTACCTGCAAACAGAGCTGTTCAATCCATGTCATTGACAGTTCACAGACGTGCACAGGGAAGAGAATACCCACCTCCACAACCCAGCTGCTGTTCTTAAGACACATCCTTAAGCCCTACAGGTCTCTGGAGATTGCCATCCCCAAAGATACTTACAGAATCACCCAGTCCATTTTCTTCCTTTAAAACTGGACTTTCAGACCCCTTCAACTTCACTAAAGTTCTTTACCAGATGGTTATAAAATACCATAAAATGGCACAACGTAAGTGCAAGATGCTTGTTAGCAAAAGGACTTAAACACAATAAAATGGTGCACTGCTTTCCAAGACTGCAATTGAGAGTGTAGGATTTTTTATTTATTTATATGTATGACCATTTTGTTTAGTGCTGTCGTATGAACTTTTATTTTCTTTTAACTTGTAGTACTCAAACATACACAAGACATCATTATGGAAGACAAAGATGTCTAAAAATTAAAACGCAAACAATTCCACTTGTGCAGCCTCAACAGACAGCACATTCAGCACCTTAAACAGGAAACTTGTACCCTTAGAAGTCTTCTTTCATTTTCCCTTCATCTGGTAATTTCCCCACTAAATACCCTTTGTCCAACCTGGTCACCTTCGGATCCAGTGAATCTGTAATTTTTTCCTGGATACCTCATCAGCCGGTTCCAGCCAAAACCCACTTTACCACTGCCAGCTTGTTTTCCAAATTGAAAATTCTGGATGAGACACTCAAGTAGCCTCAGATGTTCCTGTAACAATTAGCCTAGACTAATTTCATCAGAAAATAAAGCCCCAAGCTATCAGTTTTATATTCCCAACATCTCCATCAGGAAGTTTACTAGGCTAAGAAACAGGAGCTGAACACTTCCTGCAAAAGTTGATTATTTTATTTTTTTTTTTTTTAATTTTAGGAGGACATTGTTTCAACAGTCTTTTAGACTAATTGCAGAGTTAAAAAAAAAAAATTGTCTCGGGCAGTTTCTCTTGTGTTTGTTCTCACTATCATTCATTTTAGATTTTTCCAAATAAAAAAACATTTCGGATAACTTAAAACACTGGAGACCTTATTGCTCTCTACAGCTACCTGAAAGGAGATTGTAGCAAGGTGGGTGCCCGTCTCTTTTACCAAGTAAAAAGTAATAGGACAAGAGGAAACAGCCTCAAGTTGCACCAGGTGAGGTTTAGATTGTGTATTAGGAAAGATTTCTTCACTGAAAGGTTTACCAAGCGTTGGAACAGGCTGCCCAGGGAAGTGGTTGAATCAACATCCCTGGAGGCATTTAAGAGACACACAGACGTGGTGCTGAGGGACACGGCTAGTGATAGACTTTCCACTGTTAGGTTGATGGGTAGACTCAATGTTCTTAAAGGTCTTTTCCAAGCTAAATGATTCAATGAGAAAATACAAGAAAGGCAGCCTCCCATCACAGTGGTACATGATCAGCAAGTGGGAAGAACTCTCACACGTTTAACTTTGCTACCTCCATCACGACTGCAACTATGGTTGCTATGAAGACATGTACCCACATTTCAGTATTCTGCAAGTCTAAACAACAAACATTTTTGTTGTTTTCCAGTTGACAAAAAGACCATTAAGCTCTTGAAATAAACACCATGGCTTAGAAAGAAGTCACGTTTGTGATCCAGTTTCTTTGTACAAGACAGATAAATCTGTTTCATTGAAACTGCAATAAACACCAACACAAGGCATATGTTTCTTTTACATTGAAAATATGGAAACTGACACTGTACCTTACTGTCCTCATCTTCAAACACAGACTGGTGAACATTACAAGCAAAGAGAGAATTTGGGAGATCGTTGAAGTCAATTATTTCATTAAAATCTTCCTCTGCAAAACACCTCTTTAAATCGTTGTCTCCATTTATAGAGTAGAGTAAGAACTGTCCTCCGTCCTGCGGGATGCAGCCATAGTGACCAAGGCCTCGCATTCCAAAGAAGTAGGAGTCTTCCCTCATCCCTGGCAGCACAGAGAAGAGAGACACAGTTACACTACACTTTTAAAAATACCACATACACAAGTTAACCCAGAAATTCTTAGTTTGTAGGAAGAATATTTCACTCTGTTTTAAGGCAACGATTGACCTCAGAAACAGGGTACTAAGACAAGTTTCACCAAGGCTCAGGTAGGGACTTGGCTTTAGTTTCATTTATTAGCACAGAAAAAAATCCAACCATATCAGCACAAGCTGCTGAAGACAACCAGAAGGCATTACTTAAGTGCTCCTTGCCCTAAGGGAAAATACTATGTTGTACACGGGTTTGAGAGAGTCATGTGTGTTACTGGGAAGGCAAGCTGGTGCTTCTGAGCTTGCAGTCAGCTTTGAGAGAAAGTGTAATGCACTGGGTAAGAAGAAAATGAAAATAACTTTGAAAACTACACCAGGCATAAACTCAAAGGGAAAAAAAAAAAAAAAGGCAGCAAAAAAGACCCGTTTGGAAAGTAGCACAAATGCAGAATCATCAAAAAACAGAACAACTAAAACACATCACTATTAGAAGTACTAAAGCCAATTTTTTCTACAGTTTAAAGACAGAAAGCACCCGGTTTTTCCATGCCCATTAGCAATTTCTTTATTTGTATCTTAATCACATTGGGAAGCAAATAAAAAAACCTAAGGGAAGAGTGGACTCAAGAGGTGACTCTCAACACCTTTTAGGAAAATCGTGCTGACTTGAGTCTTTACCCCAAATTCATCAGAGTAGAAAGATAATTTTAAGACACGCAGAAGTAACAAGCCCACACATCAGACAGCATCTCTGCTGTTGATACAAGAGTAAACTTCATACCAGCCAAGCAGAGTAAGTAAAGGTCCAATTAATTATCAGTGTGTTAATTAGTATAAATTCAGGTATTCATCAGTCCTTAGTACAGGTGTATTGGGCATCAACCTCTATTATAGAGCTCCAGCAAGGTGACTAGAAGCTATGCAGAGGAATAATTAATTCCCTTGTATTTTCGTTTCTTTCAATGCCAATACGCAATCACTGGCTGCTCTTTCTCCTCATAACATAAGGAGTTTAGGAGTTACATAAACACAGTGTGCTCATCTGTTTCAGATTTGCCCTTGCTCTATTGCGGACTTGCTATTGTCTATAAATAGTTGTAAATATTAGTTCAAATACACTATTTAGGACTAGCGGCCAAAATTAAACCCTATGGGCTTATTACACTTAATCTCAGAAAAGCAAAGCTGAATTATGGAGCTAATTTGCCACGCCTGTGCCTTTCATATAACCTTATTGCTGCTGCTGCTCTGAAGTGACATTTGGCTGATGACAGAGCACATCGTTCCATAACCTTGTGTTAAGGAAATGTCAGTAATTGTTATTGCTGAAGTCTCGGAGCTAATGACAAAAGTCCACAAGAGAAAAAGTTTAAGTCATGCTCAAAAATATCAGTTCACAGCACTGTGTCCACACTTACCACTCAAAAAAGACAGATTTATTATCCAGTATTAGTCAGGACAACTAAGGCTGGAAGGGGTCTGAAGAGGTCATCCCATCCAAACCACAAGGTTAGACCAGGATAATTCGGGACCTTGTCCAGCGGTAACCACTGTGCAGCAATACCACTCATAGTGCATACAATGATCTGCAGAGAGCTGGTAGGTCACAGGATCTTAGCTGTCCTCCTTTTCCAGGTACTAAAATACGTTACACAGCTAAAAACAGAATAGTTTCCTAGTCCTGTGCTCTATGCATGTAATCTATGAGGGAGGGGTTTAAAACAAACAAGGATGAGGTTCTGTAAAGAAGCAGGTGAGGTATGAAAGCCTCAGGCTAATTACCTTTTTTACTGTGTCAACCTGAGGACAGCTTTTTAGACTATCAAATACACACTAGTATTTGCACCCACTCGGTCTGATACTAGCACAACTACCTCCAACTACTTTCATTTTAGGAATTTAATTCTAAATTAGAAAAAAAAAAAAAGCCTGAACAGACGACAGTGGAGTGGCTACAGCTTCAACAGTAGACATGATGTAGTAAGAACTCAGTGTCACTATTGCGCCTGATATTTGAACCAACTCACTTAAGCCTCGTGTTACTGTACATTTCAGTGTAAACATACCCAGGTTTAAAGAAGTCCTCACTTAAAGCAGCGTAAAGAAGTCCTCACAGCAGCCACCACTGGGGAAGAGACTTAAATTCAGAATGTATCACCACTCTAGCAGAAAATATTAATAGATCACTCACTGCAAATACATCATCTCTAAATGTGTTTGCCATCATGTCTAGCCTGTGTCAAGATGAGATTCATTGCTTTGAGGTTTATGAAAATAAAACCTCAAGCCCAGTATGTTACAAAATATAATTTACATGGCAGAGCAGACTTTCACCAGTGAGTATGAAGAATTTCTTTCACAACAGGCAAACTGATGGCAGTCAGTGAAGATACTGATTATTTTATAGTCACACCGGGTAAAACCCATCTTCCCCCAAAGCATGAAGCTGGAAGAGCCCACTCAGCAGAGAGGGATGTTTCAAAGTCATCTTGACACAACAGACTCAAGAGGACAAAGATGACACAAGCTGATGCTCAAAAGCTGAAGGAATTCAGATTACGAATTAACGCCTGAGTATTCTAGTGAGAAGCGGGTAGATTAAATGGAACTGGGAGTAGTGAAGTTTAAGATCTACAAGAATGCCCTAGGATATAACAAAACAGGAATCTGCTGGCTGAATGGAACTGGGAGTCAGAGTAGAGCAAGAGAGGCAATACAGTACATTGGTTTGTTTTCCATACACATCTCTATTTATATTAGTTGATTTCTTAAACCGTACTTTTTTAGACGAATAAATAAGCTTCACTTTCACTGAAAAGTATGATAGTATGTTAAAGATAACTTTGTGGCAGCTAACAGATTTCATACATCCTGTTCCCCGATGCACGACACCGCTATTAGGGTGTGCGGAGAAGTAAAGAATCTCAATCTATCAACAGAAGTCAGAAAAGTCTACAGTTTTCTTTACTAAACTGTTGTTTGTTTATTTTTCTCCTGGTAGAGCCATATTATAAAGTACTACATAGGAAAGGAAGCTTTTAACTTCAGCATTAAGGAAAACCACTATGACAAGCAACAAAACAGAACAGTATTTAAAGTTACCATGATGAAGTCCAGATTTTTAACTATCTTAACTGGCAATAAGCATACACTATAACAGGTGATTCTACAATAGATAGGCTTCAAAGTTCCATCTGAGATTAGAAACCAATAAATACTCTTACATTATGTGGCAGTAGATTTGCTCTGCTAGAGCTGTTTAACAAGAAAAGCTTGCTCCTTTGTTCAGTCAATTCTTGGGACACATTTGCTCAGCGGGACTCTGGTATGGACCAAGTCTTCTTAAGAAAGTCACTGTCTCACATGCCTTTTGACCATCTCTTTTTCAGGACTTGTAGGTAGGTGTATATACAAGCACATGCCTCTTCTGCACTTTAAGATACACCCAGAATTCTGATCAGTGTTCCCTCCACTAGCAAGTCAACTGACAATACCCTAATTATTAAATCCTCTGCCAAATTTAAGATGGGACCCACACAGTTAAGGATATCCGCCTAGAATAACTATCGATTCACAAGTTTTACTTTGCTATACGAGGGCCATGTGCTGCAGAATATCAAGCACAGCACCACAATTAAAATAGAAATCTCACCAATAAAAATATATATGTTCCCCAAGAGAAATAAACTGCCTACGAGTCCGAGCTCAATGATAATCAGAGGGGACAAACATAGTTGAATCAACAACATTTGTTGGCACACTTCAAGCCCTTGGGCTGCAAGTTCAGACTCTGACTGGACAAACTAGCACTTCTGCCAAAAACCACAATATAATCTGTCACACACCTCAGGCTTCCCACTTCCAACACCAGTCACTTCCTACAAAGACAGGCCCCACACTACCTTTTGTAATGGAGAAAGCACCTCCTGCTCAGATTCAAGGTACAATTGCACAAACTGATTCAGCTAATGGAAAAGACCAGGCCTAAGGAAAAAAAGTTTGAGTAACTCCATTGAGTATATAACTGACCTGATTCACTTCATTGCTGTATAGATATTTGTAGCAACCAGAAAAAAAAAAAAAAAAAAAAGGCCAAGTTTCAGAGTGGACAAGTGACAGCAAGAGTTAGAATGGAACTTTTCGGCAACTAACCTACTTAAAGCGTTCATGAAATTATCATTTAAGTTTTCACAGCTCTGCATGAACTTCATAATAAGTCACCATATCAGAAGGTACCTTCAGCAAGTCACAAGCTGGAAATCTTACCTTTTTCTGCATTATAAGTAATGTTACACACATATATAAAACGAATCATAACTGCATATCCTTTATTATATCTGTCTAACACCTTAAGGCTCAGGTGTCCTGGTCGTGTTTTGTGGCTGCTTTGAATTTACTTGCCACTTTAGGCAGTCCTCTGTCAAAAACATTCTCTTTCCAATTATTCTACTAATTTAGAATAAAAGAATTTCCATTTCAAATCCCTTAAAACAATTAATTCTAAATCATGTATAATCCATGAACTGGATTGCCCTATAAAATAAATTCAATTAGAAGTCATCTTTTATGTAACTATACTACAATGACTGGATCATATTCCCATTTATATTGGAGCTCCTTTCCACAGCTTCTGACAAAATAAGTTAACTCCCCCCTCTCTTATGGTCCCTTTTAAATTATAAAAAAAAAAAAAACCACCACATAGAAAGGCACCCATATAAAAGTAAACCGTACTCAATTTTAAAATGTAATGAGTTGAAACCAAGTTGTGCATTTGCTTCTCTCTTCCCAAATCAAGAAGTTTTTCAGATATTCAATACTTACCAGAAGTTGTCACACAATTTCAAAAAAAAGTGGCAACACCATAAAAAAATAATACACTAAAGCATCATCCAGCATCAATACTGATGTTAAATTCATTCACCAAGGTCTTGAGTGGGACCACACTAGCAAACGCCGTAGCAGGATTGTTCCCTTTAGCAGTCTGAGATACTGAGACATAAACAAACCTGAGCCCAAGCTCATGCAACCTCCAGCTAATGCTGATTGCTCCCCACATCCGTTTCTCCCCTTGAAATAAACGTCACCCATAGGTAATCTGTGTTCCCAGGTTATTTCTGATTTTGGTGTAGCGTTTTGACCCTAAACTCTCAAATCAGAAAATATACTACACAGACTAGAGCACCCCAAAAGTGCAGTACTATTAAGCCTTGGAAAACCAAACCAGCCACTCCCCATAGGGTCTGGAAGGGTAATCTCCTCCTCACTTCTTTTGTGCTGTTAATATGCACAATTAGCATCACTTTACACCGATTTAAGTAATTTCAAGTTTCTCCCCCTGTGGTCAAGGAGTGCAAGAGCTTGTAATTTGTGATAGTTCCAAACGTGAAGCAAGCACCCTTCCCACTGGGACAGATTAGGTCCTGTCAGTGTTCTACCCTGCAGATACTGCAGCCAAACGTTCTGTAGAGATTCCAGGTGGGAGCCAAGCATTCATTCTGTTACCTATTTTTAGACACGGTACACCTCTAACTAAAATTAACACAGGCCAGCAGAAAATTATATTCATTGACAAATAGCAATAGCTTACTGGAGCTTCTATTTGAAAAACTGATATCATAAAGTATTGCTTTTTTTAGTGTAAAACTGAAAGGGCAAAGATGTACATCTTGTTATGAAGTTAGACCCCTACAGAGGAAAGAATTCAACAAAACTTCAGCTGAAGTTAAGACAACATCAGCACATGGAGTGTTTGAATGGACCAGCACCTTATATATCACCAAGCACGTATAGATTTATCCACTGTTTTTATAGTAACTAATAAGGCATTTCCTTGGTCACCATTTTCCTGTCTTAAGAGGTTTTTTTTTTTTAAAGGAGCCCCTGAGGGACATCAAGAAACAGGCACGTATCTCTTGAAATTGCTAGGAAACTTTACTTTTTTTTTTATTAAACACTGCTTGCCATGACAAACAACATGACTAAAAATAGAATAAAGCAAACAAAATGTTACAAATAGAAGCTTTAAATATAATCACTATAAACTAAAAGTATTATTGAGTCCCGAGTGCAAACCTGGAAACGGTAATCTACAGGAATTAAGAAAATTTGGGGAAAAAAAAAAAACCAAAGCAAGAAAAGTTGCAGTTGTTTTTCTAGAAGGGTCTAGAAAAACTGTACAGATTTCAACTCTGCTTCTATTAAAACAAAACAAAACCCACCACACCAAAATGAGCAAGTTTTACCATAATTCAAAGGGGTGGAGGAGGCAGGGGAGGAATCAAACCCACGAAGTTTTTACTGAAACACTTAGTTTTTACTTAAGATTTCGTTACTGACTCAGTGAACACAGAGTCACCAGTTTCTGTAGCGTTAGCCTAAGGATACAACTCTTGCTGAAGTCAATCGGACCCACACTAAAGACTTCGGCAGAAGGCAAGAGTGTAACAGGGAAGTTCAGACAGCAGTAACCTACTGAAATTTCATTCCATTCTGCAAAATGAACACCAAAGAATAGTATTATTTTTATATGGTGCTAATTCTTCACTATGGAAAGCTCCCACGGACTTAAATGGAGACATTTTACTTAATTAGAAAGAGCAGAACAGGACCTCATGTGACAGGATTAATGAACTGTTGCAGCCTCAAAAGCAATACAGCCGATAGTCACCCCTTCCCTCAACCTTCACCTCTGCGTCTCCCACCTGGGCAATGACTATTCCCCTTACAGCAGGGAAAACTACCGGTACAGTGAAGTCCATTCACATTTTAACTCCAGTTTGGCTAGCTCCACACAAAAATAGTGTCAAATCTCCACTATTCCTCTCACAGAGGTTACAGATATGAGGAAAGGGATTTTATTATTTTTTTTTAAATGCTAACTGGTGCAAATCCCTAATGTTCTAATCCTTTCCATTGACATTCTAGCCGTATTAAATTTAGCTGAGACTCTGCAACTATTTTTGGAAGCTTTTAACATCCGAAGGGACTATTCACTTTTATTCATCTAAAAGCAGGGTTGGCCGGCTCAAGCAGTTCAAGACCTGCCTATTGCTCAAAAGGCTGAGATGTGCCTCCCGTGCCAGGGATGTATCCTAGGACCAGTAAAGGAACTCGGCTGGCATTGGCTTGTTAAGCAATCTCCAGCCCTGGAGGAAACAAGCCAGCAGTCACTGGTGCTCAACCCTACTAAGCCAAGACTCCAGCCCCATTCCACAATAGGAAGATGATGCTTTGAAGCAACCAACGCCAGGCCTGAAGATTTTGCATGCTGTTCTTAAGGTCAAGAAGCTGGGCTATGATTAATCAACCTCTAAAATTACCACAGTAACATTAAGGTATTCAAAGAACAAAAAACCCTCCCCAAACCTGGAGAAACCAGAACAAGCTTTTCTATTACCTTCACTTGGCCTCTACACTACTCTATTTAAAGCGAGCCAGTGTTATAAGGGGCACACAGTATTACAACGTCGCTGGCCGTCAGCCAGATCTGTCACCTCACACAGGGGTCAGTGGAACACTCGTTTAATAGCCCTCTGGCTTGTAACATAAAATTCATGACTATACCCCAATTCTTACCAAGACCTGCTTTCCCTTTCCCCGTTGGGAGGAAAAAAAGGAAGAAACCCCCTATGTCAGAACTACACGCTACAGGAGCTGTTCACAGTGTTTAACTCCTAGAAGATACTCAGGGCACTGGTGATGACTCGGAATAAAATTTCAGAGTTCCCTTGAAAATGATTTTACACACAAGTAACTTATAACTTAAAAAGCATTAATGACGCTAGTGCAATGACAAGCATTTTCAACGCAAACAGTGACAAACCAATCCACTCAACCTGAATACACACTACAATATTCGGAAGAGGACAGACAAACTAGATCACATAGGTGACAACTCCTCCTCAGAAGTTTAACTCCTCCTCCGTACAGTTCCTGCTGCTAAAAATGAAAAAGTTACCAGTTATGGGAGTTGATATTCTACAGAATATCTTCTTCTATCCTTGTTTACCGTGATGCATTTGTAGTTTTTCCTGATTGTTTTATATTCCCACAGTATTCAGACTTCCATCTGTCCAGGAATGACGTGTAACCATGCAATCTAGTTTTACTGCTACAATAAATGCAGCAGTTTCTTTAAAATAATTCTGTGTTTTCATAGAAAAAGTTTTTTCCTTTTCAACAGGACAACTATTCTAGCTAGGTAAACAACACAAAGAGCAGACCTATTTATAAGTGCAGATCTTGAAAGCCTAACACAGAAGCTCATGTAAAGCATAACCCCAATTAAGCTATTTGTATTATTTATTTCAGTTTTATAAACCTATCATACGTTTTCCTTTTGTGAAATCAGACTCCAAACTCAAGTTGAAAAGGGACCAAAACATTTTTAAAGGGATACAGAACAGCCTAGGAGAGATGGAAGGGAAAAAAAAAAACACAACAGAGAGCTACCTGCTACATAAGCATCAAATAGCATCGGTGTAGGACGCTGCAACTAACTTTAAAGCAGCCCAAGAAGACAGTCCCTCAGGGATACGGGCTTCACTGCATCCTTCACGCCAGCCTTAAGTTGTCCAAGGAGGAAAGACAGCCCTGCATCCCTGGAACTTCCACCTGCCTTGAGCCGAGCGCTGCCCCCCCGGCTGCGGAGCCCCCATTTCACCTCCTTGTGCCCCACACCGGGGGAGGCTCCCTCCCCTCACCCCACGCTCCTCTCCACACCCCCAGCGGAGCAACCACCGGCTCCGGAGGACGAGCCGCCACGTCGTTCTCCCTCACCCCACGCCTCCACCTCCGCCCACCGGCCACTGCCAGCCACCCGCCCGGGGCTGCGCGGCGGGCACCGAGCTCCCCCGGCCGGGAAGCCCCGGGCTCGCCCCCTGCATCCTCCCCCCGCGCCCCAAAAGCCACGGGCGAGCGGGGCCCGGAGCGCGGTGGCCGCGGGGGGAGCCGGCGGGGCGCTTACATAACCCCGTCAGGGCGGGCGCACGGCGCCAGGTCGGCGGGGCAGGGCTGCGAGCGGGCGGCCCCCGCCGGGGAAGGAGCCCCCCCCTCCCCGGGTGGCAGCGGCGGCCCTGCCCTTACCTGCGGCGGCTCGGTCGCCCTTCGCCTCGCCGCCCTCCTCCCCTGATGGTGGTGGTCGCCGCCCCGAGGACCGCGCCGCCGGCTCCTCAGCGAGCGCCCCGCACCTCTCGCCTGCCCGCGCCGCTGAGGCGAAGGTGGAGGACGAGGCGGGAGGGAGAGATGAGGGGACACCGCAAGCCAATCAGAAAACCCCCCACCCAAACGAGCAGGAAGGAGCCGCCAATAAGAACGCGAGGAGCAAACTGGCCCCGCCTCCTCCACCCCCCCTGGCCACGCCCCTCACCTCCTGCCGCTTCGCGCCGGGTCTCGGTTACCGGCGTGGGCGGGCGGGGAAGGGGCGGGGGGCGAGGGGCGGCGGGCTCCCTGCACCGGGTGGGGAAAGGTGAGCCGGGGCAGGGTCTCACGGCCTCCCCGGCACGCAGGGAGCGGTAGGAACCAGGCAGCGGTTTGTGTCCTCGGTACTAGCACGCGGCGAAGCTTCCCTCCCTCAGGGTGTGTGCCCCCTCCCTGAGGTGAGGAGAGGAGAGGTGAGGTGGGATGGGGGTGATGAGGAGTGGGATTGGGTGGGGTGAAGTCATGGGTGATGGGGTAGGGAGATGTAGGATGGGATGAGGGTGAGGAGGGATAGAGTAGGGAGATGTGGGGTGGGATGGGATAAGGTGGGATGGGGCAAAGAGAGGAGGGGTGAGGTGAGATGGGATGGGGTGGGGTGAAGAGAGGTGAGGTGAAGCGGGATGGGGGTAGGGAGATGTGGGATGGGGGTAGGGAGACGTGGGATGGGGTAGGAAGATGTGGGGTGAGATAGGGTGAGGTAGGATACAGGGTAGGGACATGTAGGGTGGGATCAGATGGGAGTGAGGAGGGGTGGGATGGGGTAGGGGAGAGGTGGGATGGGATGGAGATAGGTGGGGTGGGATGCAGAGAGAAGAGATGGGATGGACGCGCACACAGCGCCTGCACACCTCACCATGGTTTTAGTGACAAAGCTCCTAATGCGCCCCGTGGTGATTTTGTTGGGGGTTTAATTCCCTCTGGGGGATGGAGCTCCCAACCACCATTCCCACTTCTGACCACCGCTAAGCACACTGGCCCTTGAAGTGAGCTCCATCTGGAATTAATCGAGTTGTCGTTCATTTCTTCAGACTAACAGGTGAATAAAGCGTCTCTCCCCGCTACGGAAGGTGCATTTGTAGGACTCCTAAGGAGCGTCAGGGTTACAGTGGAAAAAGGCCATGGTCGTGATTTTTAAAAAAAAAAAAAAAAAAAAAAGCAGTCATGATTTTAAAAAGAAGAGAAAGCATTCAGATGCCCCCGAGGCATGCTTTATTAAAGGAAGGGCTATTTTCTCTCTTCCAGCTGTACATCCGAGACTGCTAAGCGTCAGAGGCTAATGCTGATTTTCTGCGGTCTCGTTGCTTTGGAATGTAATACAGAGGGATTCAATCAATAGCGTGATACAGAAATGTAAATAGGTTTCTGTAAAGACAGCTTTGAAAATCTATAGAATATAACGGAGAGCTAGAAGACTCACATATCATTATTAAATACCCTATAAAAAATCCATGGAAGGAATAGTTCTCCATTAGATAAAAATATATAAAAAGATGAATGCCACTTATAGCAGCACGTTCCAATAACAGCAGGAAAAACTGTTGTAATGAATGTGATCAACATTGTATCCCACCTCATCTCTGCAAATACCTAAGAGCAATGCGTTGTGGAGTGTTGTGTTTGCAACAGAAGAGTTTCTTCCTGGTCCCATTAACTAAGGACTGTCTTATGCCTTGATGCCTTAGACACCTTCCAGGCTTTCTTCTTTGGTCCTACCTTTTTAATATATAATAATTAATGGATGGTAGTAATTATTATTACTTGTTGTTTTATCCTTGTGCCTCAAATATGAATCCCTGACCGTGATTTTATCACTTTAGGCACTGTGCAGAAGAGAAAGCAAGCTGAGGAACCGAAGATGTCACAATGTAAACTAATCAGGTTTTAAATCAGATGATATGCTCGTTGTTTGGATTTTTGTTAAGAATTAAACCTGGTAGGATATCTTCCTTTGTCTCCACTTACATGTGTTCCCTTTGCATGGCGTCTTATTTAATATTCTGAGTAGGAAGAGCATCCACCGTGGTTTTTTCTGTCCCACATTTTGTGTTACACAATTTCCTTGTGTCTTCTTATCCCCCATACCTCTTAACTGTGTCTTGTTCACGGTAGCCAGGCTCAAGTTTTATTATTTTTCATATTTTCATATTGGGAAAAATATTTTCATTGTCATGAAGTTGCCCTGGCTTACGCTTTCCTTGTCGTAAAATGGGAATCTCTACAGTTATGAAAGAAAGCTAATCCGTGTTCAGGAAAAATCAGGAATGCCTAAGTCAATACTTTGGCTTTTATATGCATCCAGACATTATTGCTAAGATGGGGAAAAAGACCCAAATTCCAATGTTTGCAGTAAAAATGTCCTTCAAATTTGATAATAATGAGAATGGCAAGAATTGCAGGGTTTTTAGTAATACCTGTTGTAAACATTAAAGTTTTCTATTAGGAAAGATCACAAAATATGATATTATTTAGACGTGGAAAAGTGGTGCTACAAAGGAAAGAGTAACTGAGAGAATGTTCTTCTTGGATCCGCACCATTTACCCACTCAGACCCCAGTGTTATTCAGGCCACGCAGCTGGAGTAGGCACCTTGTGCTTCCTAAATGCCGTGGGCATCATCCCACAACCCAAGTAGCTGTAGAGTGCCAAAACCTGGAGGAAGCTGAAATTCTGGGAAGGATACCGAGGGAGGTGATAAAACAGCTGCTACTTGCAAGATTTGTAAGCGGCGCTGGAGTCCTGCTCCCACAGAACCCAGTGGGAGTTTTGTTACTGGTACCTCTGAGCACAGGTTTAGCCCGTCTCATCCCAATCCTGAGCCGCTCGTTATCTTCAGTTTGCACCTGCTCCTTATCCACAGATTTAATCTGTAAGCAAAAGTGGCCTCTCAAATGTGAATTTCAACATAAAGAAAGTGCTGTAACCAAAAGACTTTGCCCCCCCTGTGTTATGCTGATTCTGATCATCAAAACACAAACACTGACTCACTCCTGCAGCATTTGAAGGAGCTTTGGTGAGAAAGTTTTCTCTTTTCAGCAGAAATGAGTCAGTAATGGCTCCAAATCTGTAGATTCTCCAGAAGTGAATGCTGCTTCTTTTACATTTCGGCTCACTGAGATAATCCCAGATTCTTTGGCCAGATATGGATTATGATTTCTTGCAAATGGCTGAGTCTGGAGATTAGAGTGGATAAAGCAAGTAAAATTAATGTTGACTCTATCAGCATTAGCATACCCTTGATTGTTTTATGTTACTTTTTTAGAATATAAAAACACAGTTGGATCTATCCAGCTCTGTATCTTGTCTCCAGCAGCCAAGACTGGATGCTTAGTAAAACAGTGCAAAAATAGACCATGTATTCTTCTCCTATTTACCTTAGAATTTTCCAGAAATTAGAGAGGTAGGGACATTTGGAACTCAGGGTTTTATCCAAGCTACTATTATTAGGAGCTACCAGTGGTCCTGTTCTCTAGGAGTTTGTTTTAACTATTTTGGAGCCCGTTTGGGGGTTTTGCTTTCCACAATGTGCCGTGATAATTCTTCACTGTGTGAAAACAGTTTCAAGTCTTCTTCCAGATTGTTTTATTAAGTGTTCTTCTGTTATAGAGGCAGTAAATGAAATTTCTTTTTTGATCTTCTCACCATCATTATTTTCCAGACTTTAATTGGATTTCCTTTCAGCTGTCCCTCTTTTAAGCTGATGTGGTTTTCTCTATTTCCAGTGTGAAACTTTGTCACCATCCTTTCTATCCTTTCTAATTTTACTAGAAAACACTACTTTCTTTAAAAATTTGATTCTACTAAAATGACTATTGGATTTTTCTGGATCTGGAGGAGGCAGGAGCTGTCTGGCCAGAGGACTCAGAAGAACTCAGAGCATATGAGCAATAGAGTCCTATGACTTTGGGGATCTCCTTGTCATCTAAGGGGGGAGCTACTAATTCTTAACCTTCAATTCCCCTTTTTGACCACTTTCTAGCCCCACACCAGCATTTTCAGAGAGCTTTCCACTTCAGCCTCCAGATCTCCCACAGCAAAAGCGACAGGTCGAGCCAGTGTCTATGTATGTATAGTTAGGGTTATTTTTTCCCGTGTACGTTACTTTGCACTTATCGCTGCTGAATTTCATCTGCTATTTTATCGCCCAGGCACTCAGTACGGAGACAACGTTGCCTCAACACCTTTTTGGTTCCATCCTGTACGTGTGTAGCAATTGCAAAGCAGCTTAGATACAACATATTGCAGATGTTTAAGGAAAAACGTGTAAAGCAAAGGTCGTCTCCTTTTATCTTTTTTTTTCTTTTTTTTTCAGTTGTCTACAGGACATTTTGCACAGCTCTGGGCGCAAGAAGAAAGATTAACAGTTGCACTGATTAAAAATTGCTGCAGAAGAGGAGAGTATCCTTCACTTACTGGAAAATTTCAGTGCCTGCAATGCCCTTGCACGTGATATTCCATGAGCAGGTCTATGATGGAGCTGAGCCCTTTCCTTCTTTGGGGATTTGGAGATGCAGAGAAGCACAAGCTTCTGCCGTGGATAGGGATGCTGGTTCTCTCCAAATCTGGTATGTGGGGGTCAGGCAAGCGAGGAGAACCTGTGGCAGTGCCCTGGGAACCCCTGAACTGCCAGCCTTGCAGAGGGACAGCCCCTGCACTGGGCTGTGTTGCTCCCTAAGCCCTCTCTGTAGTACATCCGTGGTGTTTCTGAGCATCTTCAGGGTCAGACAAAGGTCAGACAGGAGACTCGAGTCTTTTAAAGCAATGAGAAGAGGAATAAAGAGTCTTCGCATTTTCCATCCACTTCTGAGACTGAGAATTGCCTGAAAAAAAACCTCTTTTTGATTTGACATTGCAAAAATTTCCCTATCTAACACAAAATAGAGCTTTATTATCTTACAGCTTACCCTCAGTTTTGAAGACAACAAAAATGCTATGGCCCAATTTCTAGTTAAGGAATATTTTTAACCAAGACATGTTTTTTTAGCCTAGATGCATGATAGATCAAGGGGAAAAAATGGGTTTCATTGACTTTTAAAACAATCTCCATTTCAAGAAAGAAAGAAAAAAAAAAAAAAGCTTTTTTGTTCCATAAGAAATGCCATCCTTAAAGTAGCATCTCAGTTCTCTGAAATCTGAAATATTACTGCCAGATTTAAATTATCCCATTTGAAAGAGGATGCTGAAAGCTGAGGAGGTTTTCATTTTGTTGAAATATATTTAAGATGATTGTTGTCACCTGTGGGCTGCCTGTTCCTGCTCAGCCACCATCTCTGTGCGAAACGAAGGCAGCGCTGTGTGAATCGCTGACGGTGCGTCCACCTGCTGCCCAAGCTAGGAGCATCTCACCTGGTGAAGCAGAGGGGTGACAAACTGCAGAGGCAGAAGGTTAAGGTAACTGATTTCCTTGTTTCTTTAAAAGGTTTGTCTTTTGCCCTTGACTTCCTTTTCCCAGTGATCTTCTCTCTGCAGAGCCTTAGACTGTTTATTTCATAACGGGTTCACTAAGGTCAAGGCCTGTGCAAGCTACCATGCAAATTCAAAAGCAGTCTTGGAGGAATAGTCAGAATTCAGCAGCATGACTGAGAACGTCAGCTCAAATTCCTCAAGAATAAACTGCAGTTTGCTGCCATGTGTTAACAAGTAGAAGGACTTGGTTTCTAGGATTTACCCAACCAAAACACGGGAAGCTAAAACATCTGGCTTGTCAAAATTATCATAAGCTCATAGAGGGAATGACAAAGATGCCAAACAAATAAAATCCAGGAAATGAGCACAGTTTAGCCAGAACATAAGTTCAGTCTCTAAACATACCATCTTACCTTTCTGATGCGCTGATCTCTATCTTTTTTTTTTTAGAATTAAATTCTGTGGGAGGGAAGCTTCATGTATTTGAGGAAGTGCTAAGCATCATGAGGGTATTTAGTAAGTAATTCTTACCACCTCTCCTGCTATTTCTTTGATTTGTGATGAGAATTATTAGAAGTGACTTGCCCATTGTGACCCAAATGGAAATAAAAAAAAAAAAAAAATGCAATGAGCCATAGCTATGTGACCTCAAGCCAAACGCTTCAAACTCATGTACCTAAATATAGGCACCTAAATAAATGGCCTGATTTTCAGAAGCGCTGTGCAACTCTGAGAGTTGTAGGTGCTCTGAAAAAATCAAGATGCTTATTTAGGTATCTAAATACAGACAGAGCTTCTGAATATATTATTTAATCTGCTTCTGAATGTAAACAACTAAGAAAACAAAGGTACTACAAATACTATTTTTACACATACTAATTAGAAAACCACAGAGTGTAATCAACTGCAAGACACAATTTACTCCTATAAAGTGAATAGTGTGGTAATTATTGTTTATTAATTGTTGAGAAGTAGTGCTAGACAGGTTTGATGGAGAAGACCATTGTACTACATTTCTTTGCCTTTTATTAATCTTTATCCATAATTATAGAGATTGACACAGAAAGGCTTTAAAAACTGTCAGAATAAGGAGTTTTGTTTATATTGAGAGATCATAAAAAATTATTTATGTTTCATTCTCTTAAAGTGCGATCCATAGGCTTTTGGCGGTTTTCTTTTCTTTCTGAAGTCTTCATTCATTATTGTGACACTTTTAGGTGACTGTTGAAGGCATAACTGGAATATCATTGGAAGCGGAGGAGTGTGAATGATGAGTTATTAGTCAGCACATGACACCACACACGCATTCGGTTAATAGAAAATAAGCAGCTCAAGCAGGTAAGTAGCAACTGAGACTATATTTTTGTGCCTCAGTCATGAATAGCAGTAAAGACTTACACACGCTGCCTTTTTCAACACTTCTACTAGGATATGTGTTCTTCAGACACATTATATTAGTATATGCTTACTTATATTATTATTTTTGTATATTACAACAGTAATCTTCTAGAAATACATCACTGATTGGCAGTTGGCCCCTAGATGGTGCCAGTGCCTACGTACTGCCAGCCCTTGTGCAAGGTGAACACTGGAGATGGCAACATGGAAGCGGTTTTCGTGACACAGGTACTCTTGGGCAGTCACGGCTTCCATGACATTGAGTCATTGTGGCAAAGCAGCCTCTGAAGAGTGTCCTCCTTCCACATCAGCCAGAGGGAAGTCTCTACCCCTTCCTCCTGCTCTCCTGGCTGCGTGACAGAGCTCCAGAAGATATAGCAACTCCATCCAGGCATTATGTCCTACCAAGACACTGATCTGCCAGTGTCTTGCAGTGTTGCACTCCAACTTTAAGGTTTTCAGATATTTGGCAGCCTGGATATCTGAAAATCCTGAAGGAAAGAGTAAACTGGGCTTAGAGCTGAGCTGGGAAGGGGGGAAAAGGGCACTAGTGAAGTTCCCAGGGAGAATGGGAACAGTAAAGGGAAGTTAAAAGGGAAAGGAGAGAGGAAACAGGGCCTCTGGTCTAGATTCTGCCCTTGGGCTGCTCCAATGCCACCTCTGGAAGAAGCCCACTGTGCTGTGAATTCCTTATGGAAATCAGTTTGCAGAAAGAGCCTGTGCGGGAGATGTCCCATTTAGACAACCAGCCCATCAAGACATCCAGGTGGTGAGATGCTCGGAGTCCAGAAGGTGGGACAGCCCCAGCTCCCACCCTTTGCCTGGCCTCCACCTTTGACCCCCGTACAAAAAATGCCAACGCTGGCGTGTCTCTGCGTGGAGGGATAAATGTTTCTCGTCATGTGCAGATCCGAGCTGGCAGGTGTGGGCAGCTCGAGGCAGATGCTTTAGCGATTGCAACTTTTGCTATGTTCCATCACGTGGATTTGTCCTGGCTTGTGGGGACGTGGAGAAGTCATTACCCAATTTGTTCCTGCAGGCCCATATGCCTACAAGTGCAAACCCTGCGTGTCTGCAAACCCCCGAACCGGACTGCAAGGCCAGAGGCTGCAGGAAAAATTTAGCAAGGCTGAACATGTTGATTGATACCCAAAGGACAGAGTTTAACCATCTCCTGCTGATTCGTGTCTTTTTATTATTTTAAAGAACAACCAGATCATTGGGAGGAGGCTGGCTTTTAACAAAGTGTTGCTTGATTTCAGTTGGTGGTAAGCAAAGACCAGTTGCCAGGTTCTCAGACAGTAAAACATTCTTTGGTTTATTTTTTCAGAAAAAGAAACTTCAAACCTCAGGTTTAATGCCTGAAAACACTTTTATAATCATCCTTTTTTTATCTGTGTATTATTCCAGTTCTATAAACAAGCTTAAAATAGTAAATGCTAAGACCAAGATTTGGACAGAAGAAGAGCGTCAAAGGCAGTATCTTGAGCTGTAATGAATTATTTAAAGAGTAGAGCTCCTTAAGGATCTTGCACTGCTCATCTATTCATTTTAACCTGGGAATCACACTCGGGCATCCATGTCACGATACTGGAAAGCACTTGAGCGATGATGGTTTTCACAATAAAGGCCAGATAAAAGGGCAGTGCCTTGAAGTTGCCTCTGGATCTGTATCAGCAATAACAAAGACCAACACTGTGAACCCACTGAAACTTCCGTGTTTAATTGAAAGAGTCAGGTCTAGCTACGATTGAGAGCTTTGACATGAGAAAGAGTGGCAGAGCCCTGTCTTCGGCTCGGAACCCACTTTACCAGTGCAAGACCCCACTGCTAGAGGAGCCTGGAAATGCAGCGCTGAAGGACTACGTCCATAGAGCCTCACTTGGCTCTTATTTGGGACAGATGTTCACAGAAATCACCGGTAATTCTCTTGGAGCAAGGACCCAGGAAAAAGTGAATGCTGAATCTTGCCGTACCCTAATTACACTTTGAAAAGAACATGATCCTCCTTAGCTTTAGGCTTCTCTGGCCAGCTGTGATTACCTAATCTGATGTCTGCCTTGCGTGGGGCATTATACCCTCAGAAAAGATGTTTTCTGCCTTTGTAGACTACCTAAAAGTTGCTCTATGGAAGTGGAATGCTGGTATAGAGAATTTAGGTCTTCAGACTTTTCTGATTTATGTTTTGCAGATTTCTAGAAGTAATCAGGTTGCCTTTCTCTCCTCTCTCTACCCCAGGAATGTACACATTTTGATCAAAAGCTTCAGTTACAGAAAAATGTGCAATTTTTTTTTCAGTACTGTTAATATAGAAATGTAATTGCAGTCCTTGGTAAAACAATTCCATTTCCTGATCTGCATTTTTACCTCATTTCAGCTGGGAATCTGCTTGTTTTCACTTCACTGAATTTCACTGAATTTCACTGAATTTTTAGAGTTGGAAGGGACCATAAAGATCATCTAGTCCAACTCCCCTGCTGAAGCAGGGTTGCCCAGAGCATGTCAGAGCATGTTACTCAGGACTGCATCCAGGCGGGTCTTGAAAATCTCCAAAGAAGGGGACTCCACACCCTCCCTGGGCAGCCTGTTCCAGGGCTCTGTCACCCTCACTGTGAAGAAGTTTCTTCTCATATTTGAGTGGAACCTCCTATGTTCCAGCTTGTGCCCGTTGCCCCCCGTCCTCTCACTGGCAACCACTGGAAAGAGTCTGGCTCCCTCCTCCTTCAACCCACCCTTTAGATACTTATAAGCATTGATAAGGTCTCCCCTCAGCCTTCTCTTCTCCAGGCTAAAGAGTCCCAGCTCTCTCAGCTGTGAAGGCCCATCCATTATTGAATCTCAGTATCCTCAGCCTGTGTTCAAGTCACTTCTGAGCATTCCCTTTCCTTAGTGAACCAGATTGTCTCCAGGGCCTGGCAGGCTTAGCCACATTTTCATCAACTTTCTGATTCAGCTCTGATCTCTCCCAAATCTATCAGCAGCCTTTTGGAATCACAGCAAGGGCAATTACAGTGCTATCAATGGGAGATGTAGTATCGAGAACGAGAAAAGTTCTCGTTTTCACATCCAAAATGCGTGTTATCCCCTTCAGACATAGTACCCCACTGGAGCTCGGGCCCATGACTCCTTCCTCACTTGTCTTTTTCAAAGCTGCAAAGATTTAACAGTAAGAATTGCACTGTGCTTGTACGTGAAGCTCTTTCGATGCTTGTTAGTCCAATACTCTGCGTGGTACTCGGGAAAGGTGACGTATCAAATTTCTAATGCAGGAAAAGCAGTGCATGAGTGAAAAAGCCTGGTAAAGCTTAGGGAAGTGAGAGTTTAGATGTAGTTCCTATCTCACAGGTGGCTGCTAGGCCATGGCTAGGCAGCCTTCGAGCTCATGCTCCTCTGTAGTGCTTGGCTTTATGAAAGGACGTTGTATTTTTACTCAACAAGAAACTTGGCCGTAGCCTTTAAATTCCAAGCTTTGCATTAAAACCAAAATATTTCTGAAGAGTCTGGGGGTACAGCTGTTTCGTCAGCATCTTAGAAAGTGTGAACCAAGAGATTTAAAATATTTCTTCTGACTGTTTTGACTGTAACTCTACAAGTAACATAATTCACCAGTAGCACAAATCTGACAGTTCCAGTTCAGGAAAGAAACTTACTCAAGGTCTTACAGACATCCATTACTGTGAGCGAACCGGCTTGAGTGCTCTGATGAGCAATACTTAAAACTTCTAATTCATATAGACTTTGCAGCAGCGGGCAATTATCCTTATTACCCCAATGTATAGATGAGGAAACCGAGTCACTGAGGGATGGAGTGATTCACCCAAAAAGCACAGTGAGTCAACGGGAGAGCTGGGAATAGAGTGCAGAATTCCCTGCGTTATCCATTGGAGTCCTCAGATAATATCATTTTATAAATGCTCTGTCTTTGTAAAGACTTCAGTGCTATAATTATCTTTCCAGGACTCTCATGGAAACAAGATATTTATAACTCCATTAAACCTTTCCTAGTAATTTTATGATCAAAGTGAAAAAAAAAATAAATAACGCTGTGCCAATCAGTCGCATGTCCAATGTCATTCCGAATGGCTACCTGATGAAAGCTTCTCCTTGGCTGGTTCAATTAAACGCTTGCTGTCTTCTGAATGCCTTTCTTGCCTCTTAGTTCCCCTTCCACCGCATACCGGTGGAGAGGAAGTATTTTTTGCCATGTGATGAGCCACACATTTAGAATGTACCGAATAACTGGGAAAGATGCTTGCTGCCAGTAAAGCCTACTGGTTGATGCTATTAATGTGACCGTTTTAAAAAAAAAAAATAATATATTTTTCCTAAAAGCCCTTGATGTCTGCCAGTTTCACCTAAAATGAGCAAAGCTACCTCAGTGTTTCCACTAACCCTCGTGTATCTTTAAAATTAGGACACAGATGCCAAGACTAACTGTAAACGAGGGGTTAGCAACCCAGGCATGTGGACCCGGGTTCAGCAAAGCACTTAAGCGTGTGCTTAAATTGAAATCCGTTCTTATTCTGCAAATCCATGTTAAGTGTTTGCATAAAGCAAAACACAGGCTTAAGTCGAGTTTTGCTTGGCACAGCGCTTAAGCGCAGCACAGAGCTGGGGCCTTAGAATTAATTTCTTTTCGAGAGGAAGTCATTATTTTTAGCTTACCCCTCAACGGCTAGAGCCATATCTTGTGGTCCCCAGATATCTGTTTTCAGGAGGCGTACGTGCTAAGCCCAAACTTCTGGTTTCTGTGACAATCAGTGGCACAGAGAAGATATGGAATGCCATTACCAGCGTCAAGAAAGAGACCACTTGAACTACTTGACTGCTAAGTACAGATGAGAGGGGCCTTCAGTGAGGCTCGTTAGAGGGAAGACATGAAAGAAGTCGTGATTATTCTGGGAGGTGGCTGCTGATAGGACGGGTTATCTTTTCACCATTCTGACTGGAGAAGATTCGCTTGCAGTAGGTCAACAATTTTAACTCAACATATTTTGATGAGTTTTCTGTCAAATGTTTGATTTCCATAAGAAATATGATTTCAGGGAAAATGTTTATACTTCACTCAAAAGCATCTTAAAAGGTTTGGCTGCAATGTGATAGTTTCCATGGGGTTTTTTTCCTGAAACTCTTCTTTCATATACAATAAAATCCAAAAATTTTTAAAGGAAATTTGATTTTAAAGAGTTTTATTGCTCATTTCTTATAACTCTGGATTTCTCCTCTCTCGTTAAGAAGACTCCTACCGTTTGTTTCACTGGCTTCGACATGGGAGTTACTTATCCCAATATAAATGAATAACAACAGCCCAAACCGTGGGTTTTGCTCAGATGGATCTGGCCTGTGGCACGTCTGGAGGAGAAACCATTGCATTTTCTAATATGTTTTTTGAGGGATGCCCCACTGCATTCCCTTTAGCATCCCTACTTCATACATAAGGTAGAAATACAAAGATAGGTCAATATACTTTTTTTTTTTTTTTTTTTTTTTATTTTTTGGGCTAAAAATCTCCTGCTTGTGGAAAGGAGATTGTGGTGGTAGCATGAATAAAAACTTCATTCTGACTCCTTCTACTGATGTGCAGAAAAGCTTTCTGACAGTAGGGAGAGTGGGGTAGTAGGACAAACGCCCCATGGAAATTCAGCACGGCCGTATTTAAAAGCAGACTGGACAAACACTTGAAGAAGAATAATTTAGATACTGTTAATCCACTCCTGAGTAGGGTATCGTGATGATGTTTTAATACCTTTTTAACCCTGTCCCAGTGGGAAGATGCTGTCCCTCCCTCTCCCAGAAGCTGCTGAATTATTTCCAGGTAGAAGACCCCATTTAGCTCTATCACTTGACCACCACATGGCTTTACTAATCCACCTCCCCCGGGTTTTTCTACCTAGGAAAGTATGGGAAGTGCATGGAGCTGTCATCCACCCCAGCGCAGTCACACAGTCACGGGATCCCAGAGTCAAGCCCACTCTTCTTCACCTCCTTCTTTGGTATCTCTCTGGCTGTCAAGAACAGGTACTTCTTTCCTGCCAAAAGCCTACACTTTAATAAAAATATACCCTGTCTTTCAGGACAAATATTTTCATGACTGATTCTAGCCTGCTAGGGAGTTGCTAAATCTGGTAGCCCCACAGAGGCAAGGCTTGACGCAGCTCCATGGCCTGGGGTCCAGCCTGCGGCATGGATTCCCAGCAGACTCATGCAGAAACAGCACAGGAAGGACATGGACCTGTTGGAACAGGTCCAGAAGAGGGTGTGAAGATGCTCCGAGGGCTGGAGCACCTCTGCTGTGAGGACAGGCTGAGAGAGTTGGGGTTGTTCAGCCTGGAGAAAAGAAGGCTCCAGGAAGACCTTAGAGCCCCTTCCAGTATCTGAAGGGGGCTACAGGAGAGATGGGGAGGGACTCTTGATCAGGGGTGTAGGGATAGGACAAGGGGTAATGGTTTTAAACTGAAAGAGGGGAGATTTAGATTAGGTATCAGGAAGCAATTCTTGACTGCGAGGGTGGTGAGACACTGGAACAGGTTGCCCAGAGAAGCTGTGGATGCCCCATCCCTGGAGGTGTTCAAGGCCAGGCTGGATGGGTCTTTGAGCAACCTGGGCTAGTGGGAGGTGTCCCTGCCCGTGACAGGGGGTTGGAACAAGATGATCTTTAAGGTGCCTCCCAACCCAAAGCACTGTGTGATTCTATGAAACACACACGTACAACGTGTGTACGCAATGATGGCCCCACTGGGCAACACAGGCAGAGACGCTCAGCGCTCACACCGGCAGCACCAACGGCTTCGTCCTGCTCCCCTCTCTGGCAGATGAGGGTCAAAGTCTGCGAGCATGACATATATCTAAAATACACATGTACAGTACGGACCCCTCCAGTAGTCGGTCCTGAATCCTTGTTCTCCCCAGCTCTCCACAAGAGAGCCCTCACCCAGGAAAAGCTTTGAAAATGGAAGAAGGCAGGACAGACTGCAGTGATCAGGCACAGGGCATAGCCAGTCGGCAGCCTGTTTCCAAGCAACTAACCTCTTTTATCCCCTTACCCCTTTTTTTCCTCCATGTTTATTCCTCCCCAACTCACCTCGATCCCTCCCTTTCCCCACCCTTGGTTCCTCCCCTAAACGTCCCACAAGAAGGGGTTGTGCAGCTGCTCCTCCCCTCATCCCACAGTGTGTCCCATACCCACAGGCAGCGTCCCCTCTCAGCCCCAAAGCTGGGACACTGGTGGCTGTCACCCTTGTGGACACGGCCAGCCCCGGGAGGTGTTGGGCAGGGCATTGCTCAGGGTCCCCCACCTGCTTTTGCTCCTCCGCTCCTCTGTTTCTGAGGGGAGAATGTGGTTTTTATCACATACCCTCAGACAGTCCCCCGGCTGTTCTTGCAGGATATGGAAGGAGGGAGAACATAGTTCTCACCAGGCACAAGATCACACCAAGTCTGGAAAACTCCCAATATGCAGAAACTACCCCAAAATCGTGCTCGTGTTTAGGACGGGTCAGAAGCCGTGTGCGCTGGTGCGTTATTAAATCCTCACTTTTAATTGGCTTCAGGTGCCTTTTCATCTTTCTAACCCAACCGATGCTCAGCTTCAGGTTATACTTTCCTTTAGGGACCTTTTTAGTTTAAAGGCAAGTTTGCCACTACAGGATTTTCCTTTTTTGAGCTCTCTCTCTTGGGAAAAAAACCCAACCAAAACAAAACCACACATATACACAAAATAAACCCCAAACCCAGAATTAATTAAACAGAAAAATAAAACAAAACACACGTTGGGATAAAAAGAAATCTTCGCAAAGCTACAAGATACCTGAACAGATATAGTGGACATTTCCAAATTTTAAAAGTAAAATATAACCTTTTGGGTAATGACCATACATGTAAACCAAGGGAATAGTTTTCAGTTCTGGAAGAGATTCTGAAACGCCAGTTAAGAGTGCAACTTTTGCAGAGTAGAAGTCGGATGAATCATTTTTCCAGCCTTATAAATCATTAAAGTTTGTTAAATTATCGTATCCATAATTGAGGTAAGCAAAGCATTTAATGACTTCTTAGACAATGTGTTATTTTCCTATGGATGTTATTCCCATGGTTTTTACTGCTGCTGGAAGTCCATTTGTGTTTTTCTGCAAATACCTCTAAAACGATGAATAATCGTTACTTAAAAGACTAAAAATACATGTCAGCCCTTATCGTATATGAAATCTGACAGCAGTTAAAGTGTTGGTATCTGAACTTATCTGACAGCTTCTTTGAACAACTTTTACTAGCTATTCTTTATAGGATTAAATATTTTTAGATTTGTGCAATTTGTTCTATAAGTCAGTCGTGTTAAAGGGAAAGTAAAAGTGTTCTAGACGTTAGACAACCGGCCTAACGAATGGCAATAGCTTTTCCTGCAACGGCTTTTCGTTAGAAGCCAAACGTCATGATCAAACTTTCACTGCAAATTCACGCAAGGACCGATTCTCAATCCTGTGGAGCAAATAAAGCTCAGGAGAAATTTTAGGTGCTCCAGTGGAACAAGACCCCAGTGTTTCCCGCGCTTGCAATTTCTTCATTATAAATGCGTTTTTATTTGCAAAAAGTTGGCCCCGATCGTAGGCGGAGCAGGCCAGATCTTCACCGAGCGACACGGGCAGCGAGTGATACATAAGCGAGGCGAGTTTGTCGTGGCTGCAGATCTGCTCCGGACATGTCTGTTCGGTGCCGTCCCGTATTTTGTGCATCCCGGCACCAGGGAGATCTACGGAGTTGCCACACGGCGCCGCTTCGGCCTTGGTTCAAAGAGACCTGCAGGAAGCAGCGACCTGGCCCACGGGACCTGCTCTTCCGCTGGTTCTAGCACAACTTACTTCCATGCAGGATTTCCAAACGTAGCACCTTTTTGTCCAGAATGCCTGGTTGGTGAGTTCAGTATATCAGATCTGCGAAGTCTGTGAATAATTGGCCTGCAAATTATGAACGGAGGAGGAGAGCTTGGTTTATAAATACCAGGAGGTAGGCGATCAGGTGAGGAGCACAGATAGGACTATACTGGTACGGCACACCACAACCCAGAGCATAAACAGCATTTAAAGTTTAAATTAAGAACCGTTAAGGCAGAGAACCGATCCGAAGATGTAGGACAGGGACACAGCTCGGCGGTCCGTCCATCTGGGGGTGGCTGGCAAAGGAAGGTCAGTTAGAGCTGGGCAGCTTTCATTCCCGGCATTTATACTGGATCCGGAATGGTGCCGTGGGTTGCTGCGTCCCCACCAAGTGTAAAGGGCTCTGCAAAAAGCAGAAAATCAGAAGAAATATTTAAGTTAGTTCAGTTAATGGAATTATCATCGTGCTTTAATATTAAGATATAAACATATTCTTGGAGTTTTGGTCTCAGAGAGCCAAGACCAAATACTGAGAGCATTTCTTGGCTTTGCTGAAGCCATTGAGTAGAGCCTTCATCACTGCTTTTTATTCCACTCACTCTGACAGAGGATGACACATGAGATCTTAAGAAACTCTAATGCTTTTGAATATCTTCATCAGCATAATTGCCTGTGGGTGCAGACCCAAGTTACAACCAACTGCAGTGAGAGTTGATTGTACGACACACCGTCAATCAGGAAGAGGCGACCTTCCTCCATATTCTGGGTGGACTTTCCAGCGCTACTGGAGATCAACATCTCATGTTCTTCAAGGACACCAGAGGAATTAAGTTCTCCAAGCTTCCAACTTCCAGCCTAAAAGGGCAGTCATACGAAGCCCATGCCGTGCATCTGATTTCATATCTTTAAAGTATTAATAATCCAGTTCCATACTCATTGTTTTTGTGAGTGGCAGAAAGAAATTCTAAAATCTCTTGTAATCTTTAGGCAACGAGGAGAAAAAATACTCTCGTAGGGTCGTTCCTGTACAGACAGCGCAGCCCCACTGACGTTGCCGGAGCTATGCTGGCTTTTCCGAGTTAAAAGAAGATGGGGTTATTCATTACATGTTTTATTAAAAAAACATGACACGTTTTATCAAAATTTTGCTTCATCAGAGATAACCACAGTTGAGCATGGCTGTTCAGCTGAGCGTGATGAATGAAGGATATAAGGACATGGAATGCTATATAAATGCACGGATTTTTTACCTCCTTTGGTATTGCATCCAAAAGCACAAATTCATATCTGTATAGGAATAGCACAACGAACAACTGGATTTCCATGATAGCAAACCACCTGCAAGAAAAGGGAGGAAAACGTTGGCCTGACCATCACACGTGCGGTAGCATCAGGCAGGAAACAAGGGGTCTCTGACACATTTTACATTCCATGCTTTAGTTCTGCCTGAGAGTTTATCTCATCTCCAGCAGGAAAATATGCTGTAGCTTTGTTCAGCTTCGTTACCCAGCAAAGAACACGAACGTAGCGGCTGCCCCTTCTCTCCGGTGAAACGTTAGCCCGACAGCATCCCTCTGACACCTTGGTTTAAACCAGCCCCTTATCATTATGGTTTTTTTCCACTGTATAAACATTTATGTTCTTCTAACGCTTGCCGACTTGAAATAACTTCATCGGGGTGAGAAGACAGTCAAATATAGAAAAGGCTATATGACTAATTGTGCTATATAAAGTTATATAATTCAGCTGGGAGCCTGATGACATCAGAGTGGCTGTGACAGCGGGAGTTATTATTTAATGCGTCAGCGTTAGAATGCGGTATGAGACCCAAGGGCGTGCTTTTTATATTTTTTTTCTGTAACGCTCTCAAGAAAGGTCCGCCTTAGTCAGTGTGGAGAAGATCTCAGCTGACTGCAGGTGAACTCCCTCCAGGCTGTTGGTTTTTTAAAGCTGATCTGCACAAGAGCTTTCTGCATCCAGGCACTAGCATGTACCTATGCCAGGTCATGGGATTACTCACTTGCAGAGTCTAGACCTAAGTCTTAAATACCTAGTTAAAAAATAGTAATACTACCTCGCTCTCCTACGCAGTTCATTTTCCGTTTTCTGAGGGACGCTGGAAAACTTGGATAAAAGATCTATTGGGGAATTCACCGGGGAGAAGGCCACATGACGGCACATGGCGTCAGCCTGGGTTTGGGCTGGCAGGTGTGAAGAGGAAGCTAATAAGCCCCAGGAGACCCAGACTAACTCCTGCAGAGCCATCCACATCCGCACACTCTGCTCCGGAGTGGGAGGATGCTTGTTTGCTTTGGCTTAGCTTCAGACCCAAATTATCTCCGTGGTTTCCCATTGGAATTACCTTGAGATAGGGAGCTTTTGATGACCATGAGCTGGGGGGAATGCAGTGCAGAGATAGTTCAATGGAAATCAGCTCAGGTCAGGCAGGGCTTGCTAACCCGAACTCCACGCCAGCAGCACCATACAAAGGTGGGCTCCTTACAGTCACTGCGCTGATCGCACAGTGTGGTCCTGAGCTCCTGCTGCTTGAGGTCCTGTCTCTGAAGCTCAGTGGTTTGGCACAGATGATGTGGCCAAAAATGCCAAAATGCCTCTAGGTTGCCCTGAAAGTGGAAAGGCTGCGTTTACAGGGTTCTGTCCTTCCAACACAAGCACAGTCGGACACGAGCTGACCAGCACTGACACATCTGTACCCATGGTGGGGTTCATCTGTCCGTGCGGCAGCGGATATAATCCATAACTGCTAGATCTCAAAGTGCTTCTCCCAACAGGCTGCTGTTATTCTACCCTGCAAACAGAGATGCTGAGACGCAAGGATGACAGGCAACGCACACATCTGAGGGTGAGCCGAGGGACAGCCCAGGAGTGAAGGGCAGAACCACAGAGTCCCAGTGCGTCCCAGCATGTTGTATGGAGCGGAAACCATGAGCTTTCTTGCAGCTAAATTCCCCTTAGTTCCCACCTGCCTTTTCTATTCATGACTGAGTTCTAGAGCAGTTTTCCTGTAAAAACTCTGATTCACTGATGCCTTCCTGTTTCATTTAGTGACAAAGATGTGCTTTCTGAAATCTTGCCCCCAGTGCGCTGCTACGTGTTGGTGTTGTGCTGGAGCCCAGCTGTGGATTGAGGTCCTGCGGTACATCGAGTCTGAGGATGAAGTCATGGCTGTTGCGCTGAAGGGTTTACAGTGTCAGCAGAAGAGAGGAGAGACAACAGTCGGAGCCGTGCAGGATGAGCACAGTCACACGGGCAATAGTCACCTGGTTAGATAAAAGCAGCTTCACTACCATCAAATTTTTCCTCTAGGTAAAAAAGATGTAAATGGCTTTGTGGTAGCTCTTCCCATGTCAGTGTGCTAGAATATTTGACAAGTTAGTTATTTTCTAGCTTTCAGCTTGATTAATTAGCTTTTAATTTCATGATGAACTTTTGCAATGGAGAAATTAAATGTTTAATAATATTCTTTTATAAATCCCAGTACTGAATTAAATGAAAATGCATCTTAAACTTGAATATCTTTGTTTCATTCAGCCATACCAAGGAAATCTGCAACATAGGATCTAGATACATCCCTTGGTTTAATTTCCTTTCTTCTAAGACCACCACATTATTTTTTTAGAATTATTGCTGAAAAGCAGGAAGGTGTGTGTTACCACGTGGACTCCCAAAGGCTTTGAAAGGACTTTGTCAGCAAGAAAAAGATTCTCCATCCGTTGTCTATGCAGAAATGTTATCATTTTCTTTCCAACCACAACCTTATTTTCAAGATATTATCAGAGTCCAGAGAACAGCCTGAACAAAGAAATAGGTCAGTCTATATAAACAAGCAGCTTTCAGAAACACTGTTTTGCAGCTTCTCCTGTACCTGCGGATGCCTCCTGTGAATTCTGCTGTGGCCCTCGCTGGGAGCCAGCCTGGGCTCGTGTTTAGCTCAGGAATATGGCACAAGTCACGGAGGCAAGGCAGTGAGTGAGCACTTTCCTCCAGCAAGCAAAAGGGTTGAAGGCGGTTTAATTAATTTTGTTTATGTCTTTAATGCCTTCACAAAGTTTATCTGACAGCCACGTCCCGCCTGCTATAGGGTGCAGAGTCAAGAACGCAGATCCTCTGCAACACCCTCTGGATTCTTCGATCCACGTGGGACTCTTGAGTTAAACTGACCAGTTTTAAGGATTCTTGGTTGTTTGCTTCCTAGAGGAGACCAGGTTTTGAAGGCAGAGAATTGAGCATAGAGATGTTTGAACACAGAAACGAGGAGCAGCTGGCTCCCTGGGACTTGTTCCAGGAAGAGGGACAGCAGAGAAAACAACAGAAGGAATGCAGGAAGCACCGAGCCTGGCATTGCTGGAGGAGTGAAGAGACACGGGATCTGCAATTTAAGCCATCATACAATTGCGTGGGCCTTAATGCAAAGACAAGATTTAAACAAGAGAGGAGCCACTTAAGACATTTGAAGATCAGCAAAGATGTGAAAGAGGATGGAAAGAGAGTCTCAGACCAGCAAAATGTTCTTTAGGTTAGTTTAGAACTGGTTTATGGCAACCTAAATACCTGTGTCTGTAAACTGGCATGTTTGTAAGTGGAACAACTCTTCCTCGAAGAGAAGGTGCCTTGGGAGCAGCGGAGCTGGGCTGACTTTCCTCCCTGGGGGATATCCCTTCATATCCCCTCTCATATCTGAGACCCAAGTCTCAGATTCTGCTTTTACATCGTGACTTAACCTGTCTTTTCCAGGAATCAAACCACTTTTAAAACAGTTTAAATGAGGCCCAGATAATACTGAATGTCAGGGGACTTACAAAGAGCAAAGCGATGAAAACATTTTATCTCCAAGTGTAAGAGGAGCCCAGTTCAAGAGAGTCGTTCTCTGCAGGGTTTGGGAATAAATAAACCCCAGCTGTTTCACTGACCTTCCTGGACACTGATGCTTCCCTCCTCCGAATGCCACAAAGCTGTCCAAGAAAGCATTCTTCTCTAAATTTGCCTCTTTCCAACGATCCTGTGGGAAGAAACTTTTTTTTTTTCCAAATCAGCCTTATATAAATAAAGCTTAACTTTATTTCTCCAGGCTAAAAATGACCTTGGACAGCTAATCCTCGATACAAGTTGCACTAATGCCATTTTTTGCATTCAACCTGTTAGTGTTAGAGTCTGGATTCAAAGGGCAGCACCAACTCAGGGAAAGAAATGAGGGTCCTATTTGAAACATACTTAGTGCTGGAAGGGTTTTGAAGATCACCCCAAAAGCATTCTTCTTATACCTCCCCGTTTTCTAAATCCTGCGTCTTGAGCTATCGAAATGCCTATAAAAATGCGACCTTCTCCTTTTAAATATATGCACATTCAAAGCGAACGTTCAACCAGTAGCTTCCCCCAGCCACAAAATTGTATCACCGTGCACTAATGGCTCATGCACGTCTTGCACACAAACCGTTTGTAAGTCGCTGTGCACAGATAAGTGTAAGGTGTATGAGCTGTCACACCAGAGCAGGGCAAGGATTGCTCAGCCCCTTTCTCAGGTGCAAGCCAGCGTGTGAGAAAATAAACTCTTCTCAACAAAAACAGCCTCTCTGTACTCAGAGGGCTCCTTGCTCCATCCTGAGCTGCTTTAAGGGGAAAGGAACAAGGCCATATGGGCTAAAGTATGGGTGGGTGACACTGACAGCAGTAAAACTCTTGAATGCCGGGTGACAAACCATACCAGCCTCCAGAAACTCAGTGCAACGCTATCAAGGCCTTCAAAGTAACACCCTGTCAAGTTTATGGTGGCTCACTCCTCTGACTAAGCCATTTAGAGAAGATGGACCAGGACATGGACCTGTTGGAGTGGGTCCAGAGGAGGCCACGAAGGTGATCAGAGGATTGGAGCACCTCTGCTATGAGGACAGGCTGAAAGAGTTGGGGTTGTTCAGCCTGGAGAAAAGAAGGCTCCAGGAAGACCTTAGAGCTCCTTCCAGTACCTGAAGGGGGCTACAGAAGAGATGGGGAGGGACTCTTGATCAGGGAGTGTAGGGATAGGACAAGGGGTAATGGTTCTAAACTGAAAGAGGGAAGATTTACATTAGGTATCAGGAAGCAATTCTTGACTGCGAGGGTGATGAGACACTGGAACAGGTTGCCCAGAGAAGCTGTGGATGCCCCATCCCTGGAGGTGTTCAACGCCAGGCTGGATGGGGCCTTGAGCAACCTGGGCTAGTGGGAGGTGTCCCTGCCCATGGCAGGAGGGTTGGAACTCGATGATCTTTAAGGTCCCTTCCAACCCAAACCATTCAATGATTCTATGATAAGATGTAATCTTGTGTTTGTTTATTTTGAATTTTTTTTTTTCAAATGGGGCTGTTTAGAGCTTTCTGAAGAGGAAACCTGTTAGCATCACAATCCAATAAAAGCAAGAAAAAAGTCTCAGTGGTGATGAAGCAAGGCAATACCATTTGTAATGACAGTGTCCAAGGGGTACTCACCTATTCCTCTTGGAAAAAAGGGTGAGTTGCTAAAAATTTAGCTAGCTCGCTTTTTAGGAATAAAGTTTCTAAAGAAATAAGCTTCTGCATCAAGTTTTATGCTTAGGCTTTCAAAGAGGCAGAAATTGGTATGAGGGATTTCAAATTGGTGAAGACAGTTTTCTAGAAGGGAAGTTTAGTTTAAATTGTTCTTTGATGTATTTCTGCAAAAAAGACGAACAGTTCTCTAGCCGATGGTGCTAAAAAGAGCAGTTGCAAGCCTGCCCACACGGCCACCTGGAATGGAATGATAATCAAGAAACTCTAGATGAGCTACTGAATTAGAAGAGCTAATACCTACCAGAAATCATCTGACTGGAAAGACCAATAAGCCTGGGTAAATACATGGAGACGAGCTACACAAACAAATAACAGGGAGAGGAGAGTTCTTGGAGTTGGGTTCAAAAGTTAAATCAGTGGGGTCTTTCCATGGTGGGCTTTGAATCAAGATCAAAATGATATAAAGTAGTACCATATTATTTGGAATATATAACTGAACTTTAAAGTCTTGCTTATTCCTACAGGCTCCTCCTTCTTTTGCACATCTACTCTGTATACAAGGCCAACCTGCAGACAATGGGGAATACCCAACTTTAAGCCAATTTGTCCACGTGCTTTTGTTGTGAAATAAGTGAAGAGGAGAAAAGACAGCGAAATACCCACGCTCAGAGCGACAACTTACAGGTTTGAACATTTCTGGGTCTGGAAAATATTTTGGATTCCTGTGTAACCAATATGGTGACAACATCAGCATGTCACCTGCAGGGATGATGTAATTCTGAAAAGGAGAAAAAAACTCTAAGAAAAGAGAAAATCACAGGTTCAACTCACAAAACAGCCCCTCCTTAGTACTTCTCTTCCATTAGCAGAAGGTCCTAACAGAGGGCAAGCGAGGGTGGTGAAGCCATGGTGGGCATATTGCATGTTTGAAACTTCTTCTTGCTGTTGACCTTTTTTTCTATAAGTAGGACCTGAACTGAGAATGTGGAAAGACTATTTTTGTTCTAATTTGGTTTTTCAGGTATAGAAATAATAGAAATACGATTTCTGTCTTTCCTCTTTCTTGATGTATTGTGTGAACTGGTATTTTTTGCTAAATCTTTTGTTAAGCACATTGTTCAACATGCAAAGAAATTCATAAAAAGTCTTGTATGACAATAGACATTTATGGGACTTCAGTAATTTCTTAAATAGGCATGAATGCTGATTCCTTAAGAGAATGTTTTTCTCCCAAATATTTATTTGTTAGACTCCTAAACACTGACACTTCCCTTCTGAATGGCAGTGAAGAGGACAAACAGAAAAGGAGTTTTATCAGTTCCTAAATTGTGGTCCCTCCTACTCTGTTTGTTGTGTCTGATGACTATTTCATATACCATCTGCACAGTATCTCCAACTCAATTCACTTCAATCTAAAGTAAATTCAAAATCGAAGGTAAGACTGTGAGCAAGAGAAGCAAAACCACGCTTAAATTAATGATGATTAAATTAATGATGATGAATAAATCTATTAAACCTAAACAGAATACATATGTGAGATTGTGGAATATCTCTAGTATTTGAATTTTATCCAGATCTTTTGGGAGGCCCCTTTCTAGACAAATCATATAGCATCCTTTTGGGGAAAAACAAAAAGAAAACCAACCAACAAAACAAACAAACAATAAAACTCACCTGAATTTTTATTGGATTTACTACTTTCTTGGTGATTGCACCTGGAGACCTCAGCCGTATGGCTTCCAAAGTGCACCATTTAATAAACGGGAGCTTCTTAAGCTCCTCTTCAGAGACTTCTATTTTATCTTTACCTGTTGCGGCATGAGAAAGAAGAGTCTGTGTGAAAATTAGATTTCATACTTGTTTTGATAACATGCTGACATGTCTTGCTTTAAACCTTCTGATATAATACCTCAAGACTTCAAGACTTTGTTTATACTCAGAAGTTTTCTTTATATTTCAAAGTAAATAAATGGACCAAAATCAGTACAATTCAAGAAAAGCCCTTGAAGAGAATTTAATAATTCTAAGGTAGATATGGCATTGGCCAGAAGAGGCCAAACAAAGGTCATCTTGGAAGTTAAGAGTTCCTGGACTTTTTCAGTACATTGGTAGGACACTGCATGGAAATCTCAGGGGCTGTAGGCACCAAGAGCTCTTGGGCTCTGTTAACGCCAGCAAAGAAAACAGGGCCAGGAGAAAGGCTTAAGCACTGGTTCGTGATTATTCTTATTGGTTAATTATTGACATGCTCTTTGATGTGGTTTTGACCGATGCCAACTAAGAGTCTTCCATGAAAGTCTAAGCAGGGTTAAGGGGACTGCATATACGTGAGTGACTTCTCCCAGTAGGTGACTGTTTTTGAAGGAAAGGGATTAGATGTGAGGGCAAATCGTGCTGGACAAATTGGCCTCAGATGAGAGAAAAGAGAAAAGTTCCTGGCCTGTTTTTCCACAGAATAGCTGTAACTCTGGTGAACATCACACCATGAAAAGCAGCTGAACTGAAAAACCTCAGGCGACCTTACCAGAGAGACGTGAAAAAAGCACAAGACTGGTTAATACAAATCTAGGTCTAAATGATAGGTGTGGAATGAAGAGACAAGTACATACAGTTCTTTTTCTACCTTCTCATGATAACATCAAAGATGGTTTTGCTTAAAAATATGTCTCGAGCATATGCTGACTAAAGAACTCGGAGCTGGACTCTGTTATCAGTAGTACCCTCAGCAGCAGCATCCATTATTCCCAGCAGCTGACCGTTAGCCGTGTGCTGGGCCAACGCAGAATAAATCATTTCTAGGTTCCAGAAGGACACGATCGCATTTATTACCTGCTTTGCCAAAAACAGAAGCCAGGTCTTCCATGATTTTCTGGTAAATGGAAGGATTAGAGAGTATGAAAACAAGGGTCCAAAATGCAACCTAAACAGAGATGAAAGTACTTTAACTTGGGAACATGGAACAGAGTTGCAGTATCTTTGTAGCAAATCCCAGAGGCAGGCGAAAACAATACTAAACACTGGGACTGTTTAGTATGAGGAAGAGGAGGCTGAGGGGAGACCTCATCACTCTCTACAACTACTTGAAAGGACACTGTAGAGAGGTTGGTGCTGGTCTCTTCTCACAAGCAAATAGCGATAGAACAGGAGGGAATGGCTTCAAGCTCCAACAGGGTAGGTTTAGACTGAACATTAGGAAAGAATTTTTCACAGAAAGAGTGGTCGGACACTGGAACAGGCTGCCCAGGGAGGTGGTTGAGTCACCGTCCCTGGGTGTGTTTAAGACCCATTTAGATGTGGTGTTGGGGGATATGGTATAGGGGAGAACTTTGTAGAGTAGGGTAGATGGTTGGACTCGATGATCCCAAGGGTCTCTTCCAACCTAGACGATTCTATCTATGATTCTATGATTTGTGCTTTTTGGATGTGCCTGTTGTAGGGCGGATGCGCGGGAAGCTGTGCTTCCAGGATAAATCCACATCTAAGGGCTCAGATCCTGGGAGATTAGGTGTGGTCATCTGCTGTGTACCTACCTTCAGTGAACACTATATAGCTTTGGCTTTGAAACACAGAACCCTTTCTGTAATTTCAGATAACTAGGTGTTAAAATGAATTACTAAACCATTGTGTGTGATTAGATTTAGCTGCATGAATGGAAGAAAAATTAGATAGTAAATTCCTACTAATATTAGCAGAAATGAGGTTAAATAATTTGCAGGGCATTGTCACAGTGAGTCACTCTAAAACAGGCAGGGAAAGTTTTAATTAACAGCAAAACAAGCAGTAGTATATCCCCCTTAGAAATAATTTGCTAACTCATTATGCAATGAAGTTGAAAATCAAGAAATTTAGGAAAGGAGAAAATCCTCTTAAGTAGGATGAAACCAGAAGGGCTCGCAGCCCTGCCAGGAGTCTCTCTCCTCTCGCTGAGTGAGCGGGAGATGCTGTCTGCACGCAGACCCGGCCGGGGCCATCTGTGCTGGGGAGGGATGAGAACTCTCACTGTTATTTCCCAAACAGCCCCACGCGGATGCAGCCCTCCTTCTGCCCAACAAATCTGGTTAGGTTGGTTTTCTCATAGAGCACTCGGACACCGCGGCCTCGCTCCATGGGCTGAGGAGGGATGACCGAATTGTTTCAGATAAAAGGGTTTAATGCACTCATAAAAAATCCCCTTGGAAACTGAAAGGCCTTTTTTTCATCATTCCAGTCACCAGAACAGTGGTTGTGACTATTCTGAGAAACAACGGAATATCTGTATGTCTATTTACAGCTGAATATTACAGGAGTAAGTCATGATAGTGTTGTGGAAGGAATGTCAGTTATCCTGATAACAGACAGCAGGCTGTGCCTCTCACTTATACCAACATGTGCATCCACGGAAACCTCACTGAAATGGATGAAATTCTTTTCGGGTAAACTGTAGTAATATCCAATCTAGAAAAACCATAGATATACCCATCAGGAGTACATATAAAAATAACTCACTATCATTTTTTTTTTTTTCTAAATCACATCTGTAAGAGACATAACTGTGCTGGGAAGAGCTTAGTAGTCATGGTAAATAAAGGATGTTTTCGCTGCTATGGATTTTTCATCTGAGAAACTCCTATAAATGTCTTTGGTCAGCCTAAGCTGTGTCAGATATATTGGGCTTGTTAGCATACATATATCTGTACCATTAATCCGTCAAATCCGTTTCTAACATAGACAAAACTTAAGCGGCAGTGGAATCAAACTATTGCTTTTCTTCCCCTGAAGCAACGCTGCCGTTTGTACAGCAGATCCCCCAAAGCGCAAGAGTCAAAATCACTCAAGGATTTACACACAGATGAAGTTACTCTATATTATGGGGTTTATATTCTTTACAATTGATAACACCAGGCTATTTAAAATCGAGTCGCTACTACAATACAGCCGCAGTGCTTCAAAAATAGAGTTAACTGCTCTTCACAGCTTAAGACTGTGATCTTAATAGCTAAGAGACATATGTTCCCGAAATGTTATGATAGGGGATATAATAATTTAGGAAAAATACAAGCAGAGCTTTTCTTGTCATTGCTTCTGTGTCATTGCAGCCTGGGTATATTTGTGGTGATGCGTGTGGGCGTGATAATCCCTTCTTTGGAATACATGCAGTGCGGGTGACCTCTGGTTCAAAGTCTTTGCTTCCCAAACCCAGGCTTTTGGGCAGGTTGGAGAGAACGTGTTTCTCTGGCTGAGGTACTTACAGGGACAGCGTTTGCTTGGGAAGCCCAGAGCATCAGGAGACCGTAATTGGGACCCAGATGCTTTCCTTGCAAGTTATCCAGGAGATGATGCAGTAGCGTCTGTTATAGATGAAAGATAATGTGTATTTTCAAAAATATATTAAAATCTGGGTTAGGGTAGGGCTCACTAGAATTCAAGGATATAACGCAAGACTAGTTTATCAAAGAGGAGTAATGTTATTTATGGGGGTTTTTGCAGTCACAAAGTAGAGATGACAGCTGTTAAGAGAAAGTGAGGCTCACCCATAGGCAGAGGGCCAGAAGAAGTCAACGCGCCACGTGAATCCCTACTAAATACTTGCACTGCCCTCCATTTTCTTAAAGTTTTTAGGGAATCTGGTTCCCTTGCTCGCCATTGTTGCTTGTATGTGGAAGAAAGAAGAAAGAAATCTCTGTCCTTTTTTAATTCCCGCTCTACTTCTCTTCTTCAAAGACCCTGAAAATGGGACTGAACAAGTTGAACGGATGGAAATGAAGAAAATGTTCTCTCTGTTCCTGCCAAAAACGTTCTTGTTATGAAAAGATGGTCTGATATTTCAGCAAAGTCCCTGGTTCCGGGTGCTTTGTTAGTGACCTAACCAATGACTTCAACGGCTTGATGTTCTTTGAAACTATAGCAACTGTGTAATGTTCTAGCATCAGCTTTTGCTTATAGTATTTACTTAAATACAGGGGGGAAACCATGCGTTCAAGGCAAAGCTTCCTGTCTTTTCAGAGGTGAAAAGGATGGCCTTGAACAGAAAATGACTGCTCTTTTTTCCAAATTCCCACCCAATCTAAGACACCAAGTATGTGCCTCGTACTTCCTGCACCTTCTTACCTCCCCCCCCCTCCCCTCTCCAGCCCTCTCTTTCTTTCTGTTATTCTGGTTTATTTTATGAAAGAAAGTGTGGTATGTAAAGCCTTTAAAGTCTAAATAAAACCTGGTTTGTTTAATGATCTGTTTTATAACCATTTGGTAGATCAAAATTCCCAGGCCAGTCTGCCCTCGCGTTTGTCGTCTCTATAGACAGAATTCCTGCCATAGCTAAGGAGAATAACCAGGGGGACAACTTATCACAGCTTTGACACAATCAATATTTAGGGTACTTGGCTTCCAATCCAGTAATCTGCTATTTTCTACTAGTCTGGCTGCTGGAAGATCTACTCACTCTACACCAGGGTTTAAAAATAGTACATGTAAGGTTTTGAAATTTCACAGCGTGGTGCCCTCAGAGAAACAACTGAAGAGGTCTTTCTCTCAGCTCTTTCAACTGCTCGCTGCAACTGCGATACTGGAGGCTGGCAATGGGTCATAGCTCTGAACCCATGGCTTAAAATTTCCCGGAGGAAGATGTTAATTGTCAGAATTGTAGGAAATATACTAAAATGAGAAGCGGGACTCAAAATTATTGGTCTGGCCTAATGTAGGTGACAGCAATACTGGACAATTATGTACAGCTATCAAAGCTGAGATATTTGGCTTATTTCTTCCAGTACTGAAATAATTCCTGTCCTCCATCACTTCAGTCACAATATACAACAAAGTCATCTTATTTCATAGCCTTGGGTGTTTACCTTGGATGTGGTGTCTGAAGGATTGGTCTTTTCAGCATCTGACACGACTTTCTCAAATAATTTTAGAAGCCATTTTTTGGATTTAGACCAGTTCCTGTAAAGAAAAGCAACAAACAAGAAGCACTTAACTGAGGCAGCACAAACCAGCCTTTCCTTTTCCGTGAGAAGGACTCCTTGGTTTCTTTCCAAAAGCCCCTGGGCAGCAGTCGGTTGATGAATACTCAAGTGTCAATCTGACAGTAGTGTTGGCTTCACCTTGGCCAGACCTCATCTTGCAGCCAGGACTTGTGACTTCAGGATTCCTATATTTTCATATCTATTCCACTATGGGTTTTCATCGTGGCTTTGGACAATTGCTCAGCTCAATCTTTTCAAGAATGACCTCCCCTAAGAAAATAAAGGCCACATTTTTAGAACATCTTTTGTTCTTTCTGAAGGTTATCTGGAGGTGCTCAAGGTACTGTCACAGCCCTGAGAGCACTCCCTTCTTTGGTGTTTGGTTGCCTCCACCCAAGGTCAGCCATGTAACCTGGGATCAGTCTGCTGGGAAAACAGCCAAGGTGTGGGAAACAGCAGAGAGATGCCTTGTTGGGGACCCCCTCAGCTTGAGACTCACATTTAGGCTCAGGCCTTTGCCTTTTGCCTAGTTCTGCTGCTCCCTGACAGGTCCACGCTGGACCCTGCCCACCTAAGCAAGGTTATTTCTGCTTTGTGCCAGGAATCATAGAATCACAGAATCATTTTGGTTGGAAGAGACCCTTAAGATCATCAAGTCCAACCACTAACCTGGCACCGCCAAGTTACCACTAAACCATGTCCCTCAGCACCACATCTACCCCTCTTTTAAATACCTCCAGGGATGGTGACTCAACCACTTCCCTGGGAAGCCTGTTCCAGTGCTTGAAATGCATGAGAGAAGGTCAGAACTTTGTTGAAGCACCTAGCTGAAAGCCTGCCTGACCCAAGGACACACCATCGATAAAGACAGCGGATCATCCTCCAGGGGAAATGTCTCTTGTGGTTGATATCCCAGCAAGCAAAATGTCTGTAACGGGTACACCACAAGCATCGTCCCTGCTCCGTTACCTCAGGAAGCACTCAGGCATCTGAGAGGCGTATTCGAAGTCCTCATCATACTTCTGAAAATGTTCTTCAAACTCCTTGATTTCACTTGTCGGGCAGATGCCTTTCCCAAACAAAGTGTTCACCACTGCTGGATACATGACGTACCTGCAAGGAGAAGATCCCCATGACTTACAGGCCATGGAGAAGCTGCTGCAGCAGTTTTAGGTCAGGACGTAGTGTGTTGAATTGCCAACACTAGACGTACAGGACTCGAGCGTCACACGAGTATGGAATGGCTGGCACAAGGCTCATACCCACATCCTTATTGCAGGCTTTGAGCAGAGTCTGGGAGATACATGGACCTCAGGCTAGTCCTCTGCATGTGGCTGAACTTCAACAGTTGGTGTTTGGTCACCGAGCAGTGGCAGAAAGGCTCTGGGTGCTGAGGTCCTCTTCTCCCCATTAGCTACCCCTCTTATTTCAGGTTTGCCCATGTGGACCTTCTGGGCATTGCACAACCCCTTCTGCAGCCAGACGTTCTGAGAAATCCTCCCTCTGGCTGCAGCTTTTCTGGCTTTTTTTGTTTTATTTTATCTCAGTCCTTCCCTATTTGCTCCTCTCTCATCCTGCAAACCCTGAGCTCATTTCGCAGGTCACTTCACCTGTACCCTTGAGCTCTGAGAAACCCTTACGCAGCCTTTGCTGGGTCCCAGCCACTGCTAAACACAGATTTCAGGCAATGGCTCTTTCACTTTCTTGCTTTTCTACAGATCATAAGGAAGATGGAGCCACCTGCTGGCTCTGTGGATTTAATTTTGAGGCAGCTAAATAATTATCCCGGGCACTGCATTCCCATTCTATCCTGTGTTGTCTGGAAAAAACATAAGAACAGTTTACACTCAGCACAGATTTACTGTGGATAACTTTTGGATTCTGTAGTTTACCATCTAGCCTATGACTTTTTTTTTTTTTCATTTTAGACAAATAGCAGCTGATTTGGATTTGATGACTGGTGTCCATGACATTCTTCCAAATAGGCAATTGAGGTGTTCCTCCCATCTGGGAGAAACACCTTTAGATGAAACCCTGACCACTCTGTGAGCCACCTGAAACTGTGATGAATATCCTGAGACAGCTTTTCTAAAACTTGCGAGCCTGCACTACCCCTGCTCTACGGTAACATCTCCGCTCCCATACAGGACACCCAGGTGTTACAGATGTGCTAAAAAACTCCCTTACCTTACCAGGTCATTGAGGTCGCCCATGCCCTCCCTGCCCAGATGGGCCATGTGCTCCTGGAGTTCCTTACACAAAGTGCCCGTGAACATGTGCAGATTAGAAGGACCCATTTTTCCCTTCATCATGCTGTAGAGGTTACCATGGTTCTGATAAAATGCTTTCGCGGGGACAGAAACTAAACATAAAGAGAAACAGAAACATGTTGTGGAATGTAGATGAAGTAGATTTGCACTGAAAGATAGAGTAAAAATTTTTACACATATCTTGCCACTCTAATTTAAATGCCTTAATCCTCATTTTCCTAGAGTAAAATTCCCAGAAAGCTTTGTTTTAACCCTGTAAAGATTTTGATGAGCCATCTGCTTCTACCAGTCTGTGTAACATCTTCCTGCCTCACGAAGCTCCCATGCCAGAACCAACAATCCAGAGATTTCCCCCCAGCTTCAGTGGGGCTGTACAGAGATGTGCATGCACCCCGCAAAACTGACTGAAATTAAAAATAAATTAAAAATAAATTAATAAAGAAAAAACAGTTTGGGTTTTCATGCTATAGTGCATTGTCTCAGTCATATCAGAAGAGGTTGAGAGAGCTGGGACTGTTCAGCCTGGAGAAGAGAAGGCTCAGGGGTATCTTGCCCATGTGGATAAATATCTGGTGGTGGGAGTAAAGATGAGGCCATGCTCTTCTCAGGGCAGGAAGCACAAATGGGAACACAGGAGATTCCACTGAGACACAGGGAAGTTTTTATTGTGAGGATGGTCAAACACAAGAACAGGTTGCCCAGAGAGGTCATGGAATCTCCATCCTTGGAGATACTCAGAACCCAACAGGACACAGCTCTGAGCAACCTGCTCTCTCTGGCAAATCATCTGAGCAGGGTCTTGGACTGGGCCATCTCCAGTGGTGCCTTCCAGCCACAGGGATTCTGTGATTCCGTGATTTAACCTCTCTGCCAAGTTGCTTCTCTCTCATTGCACAGTCCAAAATTGCCAAACTACTCTGAGAATTCCTGTCTGTGAGATTCCATGTGGATATGAGCACGTGAGCTGATGGAGCGTGCCAGTGCGGATTGGATACACACCTCATCCCTTTCTAATGACTGTTTTATTGCAGGGTAACAACTAATTATTGCTGCAAGCTGATATTCAAATTAAGTAATAGGACAACATACTATTGCTCCTAACCTTGTACACAAAGGAGGAGTGTCTAGCCACAGAAAGGGACCTGATCTCAAACTGGGGTTACTTAAGGTTAAAAGTAATAACAGTCCCTGGGTCAGAAACCTTTGATCCCTTGAGACTGAATCCATGTCACTTTGCAGCCTTACAGTGCTGGATCCACACGGAGGAATTTCATTCCGCCTTCATTTTGTAGCACGGTCATGGGTTAAGGTAAGCATTTAAGGCACGATCAAAAAGCCAATGGGCTTTGGATTGGGCTCTAATGTTCCTGGGTAACTGGATTTGACTTCCATTAAAAAAAGAGCTAGGTCTCATTTACCTGCGTTCTCGACAGCTGGTTGTACTGCCTGTTCAAAATTTAAGTCTTTAGATTTAAAAAATGCTTCAGTTCCTTCTTCTTCGGTCACAAAAGTATACCGTTTTCCCAGAGCGAATATTGTGAATACAGGCCCATGCTGGAAAAAACAAAGATTTCGTATTATTGTATTGTTAACAACTTGGAGGAGAGCCCCAAGAGGGCTTCAGGGCTGCGGAGAGTGGAGGGAGGACCCGGTCCTTCCTGCTCTCTGTACACCTCGGCTCAGAAGCACACAAAGATGAACAGGAATCAGATCAATATTTGTCGACTTACGGACCAGCAGGGAACATCACGGGGGCCTGCCTGACCTCCTGCAGGGCAGGAGAGATTCCTTCCCCAAGATCAATATTTTATATTTGAATTACATTTTACAGTTCAAAAAATACAACCTACCTGGATTTAAAGAAATAAAGTGATGGATTATCTTCTGCATCCCTTGGCTGCCATAACAAAGTACTCACATTGTAAAAATCCATAATCCTACCTATTTCAATCTACATTTTTTTAACAAAAACTCCCCACCCCTGCATCCTTTAAATGTTTGGGTTTTTTACATTATTTTTTAGTTTAAAGGTTCTGCTAATACAATCGCTTTCTTGTACGGGTGCTTAAAGATTAATATCAAAATACCTAACAACTTTGTTGAGACTTATATTCACGGAAATTTTTTATACCATAAATAATTCTTTTGTTTTCCCTTAATCTAAGATCCTAAGAGGCCTCTCAAAACTTTCAGCAGTAGGTACTCACTTCTGAATTCCTACGTTGTGAAAAAGAAAGATCACTGATATTTATAGATACTCTAAAATAGCAAACAAATGTGCAGCACCTACAGGCTGTCAGATTTAGGCATAAAGACCAAAATTAGGAAATAAAGCCTCTTTAGCATCTTTTTCTTAGTGCAGGCGATTTCTGCTCACGTGCAAAAGCCTCGGAAATCAAAAGCCCAGAGTTAACATTTATATGCACAGCCCCTTCTTTTGGCAAAGTTACTGTACAAATGGAAAGGTTTGGGGGGTTCCTTGGCGTATCAGGGAACCCAGTTTTCTTTTCCAGGTTACATTGCTGACAAGGGTGAGAAAAAGGTTTCTGTAGATCTGTTTGGAGCACCAAAAAGCTTCGAAACCTCCTTGCTCACACGGCTTCTGTCACTGACTTTAACCATTTCTTTAGTTGTCTGTGTCTGTACTGTAAAGCCTGTTTCATCAAAAGCTCTGAAGCCAAGGAGAACATTCCTCTTGACATCAATTCAATTTTGATTGTGTCCTTCAACTGTAAATTATTAAAGAAAGAATGACTGTTTAAACTCTCTGGGTGACAACAAATAAAATATTGTTTTAATAATAGCCAAATTGCTAAGGTTGGATTTTTATGGCTAACAGCAGGTCCTCATCATCAGGCTAGACAAAAATCAGTGATTTTATACTGTTTTATAAAATCAGAGTTTTAAAATTGTAAATTAACATTAAAATGTACTTAAACTAATTTAAAAACAAAATTAAATTTGAACTAATAGCAATCTGCAATAAAACTTTATTATTCAATTAAGGTCACACTCAATTAAAGCCTGAAACACCTTATTTTAAATGATTACATGTGAGCAAGATGCCCAAGCTCCCATTACGGGCAATAGAGATGGAGTCCATGCAATCAGGGGAGCCTAAAAACCGGTTCATCTGGGCAGCTACTGCACGTATCTGGTTATGACGGTGACCTGAACCCCCCCCCTAGACTCCACTGGCAGGACAGACTACGTGTGTCCACTGACCATCAGTAAAGCCTGGACCTCTTGCTTACCTGTAAACACCTACACAAACTGTCTGGTTTTGGATCTCATCCAACATACTGCAGTCCATTGAACCGATATTAAACAACATGGAAATTTAAAAAGTGCAACTCAGCTTCGTTGAACAGCACAGTGATGGTGGATACGCAAAGACGCATCCTTCGGAAAGCAGGATTTTGTGTCCAAGCAGGAAATTAAAAATAAATATCTAATAAATTAAGTGTAAAAGTAAAAACTAAAAAATTAAAATACTAAACAAGGCTTGAGGATCAAGATGCTAATGGCAATCCCCATCCCCAATAATGAAGACTTTTCCAAACATACCAGATGCAGGAACTCTCCCAGTGTGTTGCCGAGCCTGATAGATGCTGAAGGTGCAAAGAAACGGAGTGGGAAAGCAATCTGAGTTAGCAATTGCGTCAGTTTAAGACAATTGGAGCCTTTCACTGCGAGTGACGGACTGAGACCTTGTTTTGAAGGAAGTATTAAGTAGAATAGACTTAAAACAAGTGCTGGGTAAATCAGTGATAAATATTTCAATTCAAAACTCTAGAGGCATTAAAATATGAAGTTGCAGAACTACCTACTGTGATCCATTAAATCACCCTCCGTGACAGCCAGGCAAACGCGGTGCCTTTCTGAAGGGCTCCTGAAGGAGGACCTGGGAAGCCTCAAAGCATCATTCCAATACTCAGCAAATTTTTACAAGCATTATCAAAGACCGGGATTAGTAGCAGTGGATAAACAGGATGTACTGAAGAAGAGCCCAATACAGCTTTTAGGATATGTGGCCTTAAGCATACGCCTAATTCATTCCTTAGAAGAAGAAACTAAAAGTTTGTGGATCTGGAGTCATTTGGGAGTCTAAACTATGAGGAGACCTAGAAAAAACACAGAAGAAGGTGGCCTAGAAGAATCACATTCTGAAATGACCCCAAGATCTATTATACAAGTGCTAATAATTAATTTAGAGCTCTCATCTTGCTAGGAAAGGAGCAGAGAAAGGACAGCAAATATTTAAACCCATCCTGGGCTCACACCTTCAATTTAACGTGGGTCTCTGCCCGTTCCATCTCAGCAAGATATACTGAGCTAGAAAAGGCAAAGGTGCGGACAGCAAGCATGAACGAAAGGTTCAATAAAAGGAGACTAAGACAAATCAGGTCCCAGGAAAGGTGAAAAGAGAATAATTATTCCCAGTTTGTCATAATGTAGGAGCTAATGGGCACCTACTAGAAGCCAGCTTTCTTCACATGGTTCATGGTTAAATTATGGGTTCATTGTCCTGGGATGCTGTGGAAGCCAAAATTACACACAGGGTAAAAAAAAGGGGATTAAGTTATCATAGTCGGGTCACCTGGGTGCAAATTCCAACCTAGCAAATCCTTAAACTGTTGACAGCCAGAAGATGGGAAGGAGAAGCAGAAGGCGGCATTCTCTCATCTGGGTGTGCTCCTTACACCCTGTCGCTGAGCATCTACTAATAGCTGCTATTTGAGACAGACACCTGAATAAACACATTTTTCATCTGTCCCGGTATAATTATGCTGACATTCTAATGTCACGAAAACAGCTACCGGAACAAGCTGTCACGCCGCTCTGCTTTTGCCATCGTTGTGTTACGGGTGGGTACCAGCAAAGCACGGGCATTGCCTGCCAAAACTATGTCCCAGTTTACTGCTCCGTCTGAAGCGGTGTTTAAGGAGCCCTTGATGACACAGAGAGATAGAGAAAGCAAAATAAAAATCCTGTCGGGATTTAGGGCCTCTGAAGCTGCTTTCACGTAGGAAAGCTCTTTTTTTCCCCGAGACTGAGAAACACCGCACAAAACGGCAGAGCCACGATGAGAGGCAGATCTGAGCCTGCATGAAAGTGACGCTCCAGAGAAATAGAAACTTCAGGAGGACGTTCTCCAAAATCCCCAAGGAAGGAAATCAGGGAAAGAGCCATGCAGGGAGCAACCACTCTCGGCTGCAGCCCTGCCAAGACTCCTGTGGGGAGCAAGGTGCGCTGGGCTGGTTTTCTCTCCCTTGGCAAGCACACACACGGGAGTTCAATGCCACGTCCCCTCTCTATCTCAGGGACACGTATTTTGGTCTTCTGTGCATGGGACCAGGGCCACAGACCATTAGTGACTCAGCCACGGACACTCTCTTCAGAAACGCTCTACCAGAAGCCTTGTCCTCTTCTCCAGTGTGTTTCCCCTCCACCAGACCTGATGCAGGATGCACGTCCCCTGCCGTGTAACCCAGCCAGCCATCCCTCACCCAACCACACACAGCCGATAAGGCTGAGGCGTCTACCCGAGTCCTGTGTCACGGCACCACATCCCAAACGCAACCAACACACCGAGAGTGAGGTTTGGATCCACAGGTCCATACAACAGCGCAGAACAATCTCACGGGTTGAACTCAACTTGTCGTGTTAGCTTAATTAGCAAACTGATGAGAAGCACTTGGAATTCCTTACGAATTCTTACCATGTTTGCCAGGCAAAGTGGGGAACCACATCTGTGGAACCCCTCATGAAGCAGCTCTACATGTATTTTGTGTTCTATGGTGGCTTGTTACCCACCCTGCCCATCTCAAACTGCCTGCAAAATTCCTTTAATTAGCCAGGCAGCTTTAGGAGGAAGAGGTGGTATCTTTTATTAGACCAGAGATTAAATATTTCACTAGAGCAGAGGATCTTTCTTTTCTTAGACCCACTGATGACACAAAGGGAAAAACTGACAATTCTTCCAGCCCACGTCTTCTGTAGGAGGAAAAGAGAGGCAGAGAACTTTGAGCAGAAGCAGTGGAAGTCTGGTATGTTACACCAGGGCTTGGGAGAAAAAGCAGTGAGGGATATACAGAAAAGGGACAATGGTAAGAAAGTTAACTGTTTAAGAAATAAAAAGAAATGAGTGTCACTTTGTCAGACAGAAGGATTAATCCAGGGGAGGAATTTTCTAATTGCGAAATTCTTGCAGATGTATTTTGCAACCCCTGTAATGCCTCTTAGTGACCCTTTTGGCAGCAGCACCTGTTATTTGCTTTGGCTGCAGGATGCTACTGTGCCTACTCCTTTAAAAGGGAGGAGGCAGAAAAAGGTTTATTTTTCCTGCCCTCAGAACTTCTCGCCAGTGTGGGAGTCGAGGAGGGAGGGAGACATGCCTGGAATGTTTAAGGAGAGGAAGGGGATAGGAAGAGATGATGGTGTTGCAGGCAGGCAGCCAGCCTGGGGGCGACAGATGGAAAGGTCCATTTTGGCCCAGGGGGACCGCAGGGAGAGGTCACAACTCAGAAGGACACTGAGTTGCTGGACTAAGAAAAAAGTCAAAGGAAAAGTCCTATCTGCAAACACACAGTAAAGGGGAGTTATGTAAGAAAGCCTTCTCTTTCAGCTTTGTCTTATTTCGAGTTTTCTCCTATTGAAAAAGTTTCTTGTCCCAACAAAACCTGGGGTTTATAAAGTCCTTCAGGTGCTTCTGGTGTGTTCAGATGTGGCAGCAGCTGCCATAGCACCAACAGTGGCCTAAAGCATCTCCAGGCAAATGAACATCAAAATTAATGGACCCAGAACCACTAAGTTTGCATTTGTACTTCAGTGTAAAAGTTTTGCTGGTTCACTCTGTGAACGAACACCCCAAAAGGACTCTTCTGTCAGATTTGTTTTAAAATTTCATCTAAGAGGTTTTGCTAAAAGCTTCCTAGCAAAAAAGGCAACTAAAGGCAAGCTTAAGTCATGGTGAAACATAGAGTCATAGAACTGTCTAAGTTGGAAGGGACCTTTCAGATCATCGAGTCCAGCCATCAACCTAACACTGACCAAAGCCATCACTAAACCGTGTCCCTCAGCACCACGTCTGCCCGGCTTTTAAATACCCCCAGGGATGGTGATTCCACCACTTCCCTGGGCAGCCTGTTCCAATGTTTGACAACCCTTTCGGTGAAGATATTTTTCCTAATAGCCAATCTAAACCTCCCCTGGCACAACTGGAGGCTGTTTCCTCCTGTCCTATTGCTTGTTACTTGGGAGAAGAGACTGACCCCCACCCTCTACACCCTCCTTTCAGGTAGCTGTAGAGAGGGATAAGGTCTCCCCTCAGCCTCCTTTTCTCCAGGCTGAACAACCCCAATTCTGTTCCCAAAAGGCATTGCACTGGACAGGACAGTTTGCCAGGCTGCTTTAATCTGGTTGCCACCAGGATTTGTTTTCAATAGAACAAGGAGGTTCTCTAACAGCCTCCTATCAGAAGAGTCAAAGAAATATTACCATTGGGTTTATTTTTTGAGTGAGGCTTGATCAGTTTATTTAAAGGACTATGTGCCATGGTTTCTGAAATAGTAGGAGAACGGACTGGAATGAGTTTTCTTCCAGTCCTACGTTTCTGCCCTAAGATGAGTGAACAAGTAACTGACCATGGTTTGCATAAATGAATGACACAGGAAGGACATAGCAATATAAGGCTAAAACCAGCCTGTTAAACTCAAAGAAGCCAAGGAACTCCAGATCACGCCCATGAGCTTACTCTAAGGTGCACCCAATGTCCTTCAATACAAGACTGACAGCTCTCGATGTTCTTACACCTCATACTTCAGCTGATTACACTTGAACCTCTGCTTTCATTTAACACCACGAGCTTAACAACCATGGCTGCAAAGAAGTACTTACGAATATGAAATCTAACAGCTGAAAATGAGAAAGAAAATTTTAAACATCCAGTAGTTACTAATAATTTTTTTTTCAAATTTCAGGATGTTACAGTGGTTTCAGTTTTAGCTAGTTTTTCCAACCTGTGGGCTGTGCGATCCTTCAGTTTTGAACACCTGAAGCTGATTACATCGCACCAGTAGCAGGCGGTATCATCACCAAATGGGAAGACGGGGTTTATGTCGGTTAGTATTAGCTGCCTAGAAATTAAGCATCTAATCTAAATTAATCATTTAGGCTCTCTCTATCAGACATAGAGAAAGAAAGGCATGTCCAGGGGGTAAATTTTCACACCCGTCTTTTGTAAGCTTTTTGGGATGGAAAAAGTTTCCTGCCAAGAATGCCTGTGCCTCTCTCACATGTTGAGGGACACCAGCTGGTACTCAGAAACCTCACCTAACTTGAGGCACACAAATAATTAGTCTCCTGGTCCCAGCGCTTGGCACAGGGCTTTCCACGTTATCTGAAACCAAGATTAACAGGCAGCCAGACTGCAAAAGCGAAACAGCAGAGGTGCTGGGTGCAGACAGGATGATCCCAGCACAGACATCACGCCTGGATCGCATCCACAACTCACTGGTGCAAAGCCGATCCTTCACCAGCTAAATGCTTCTGACGTTATAAAACGTGACAGGAAAGGAACAAACTTAAAGCAGAAGTTTCTCCTCGCCTTTTCCCCTCGCAGGCAGCCACCCTGAGCATGCACCCACGAGCAGGCACGCCGCCACAGCCATTACCTTGCTTCTAGCTTCCTCTATAAACTCCAGAGGAGCTTTCCCAAACTGAAACGCAGCTCCAAACCAAGGGATCCAGCCCCTGATGCAAGGAGGGGAGCTCGGGTTTCTCAGCTGAGACAAAACAGCCTTGACAATGAGAAGTCCCAGGATTGCTGCCAAGAGGAGAGCGAGAGCCATTTTGCCTCTTCGCTGCCCGCCCGCAGCAGCTGCCCCGCTTCCCGCAGCACCCGGCACCACCGCGCTGGCCGGAATCGCCGGAGTCAATGAATAGGGCCTCTTTTATCGGTCTTGCCAGCTGATCACTGCCATGGAGACGAGACGTCAAAGCACCAAGCAGCCCAGGGGACAAGCCCTTGTTTTGGAAGAGGCAGAGCCAATTGTCCTCCGCTCCTGGACCAGGCCCAACGCCCCGGCTTGCAAAACTTAGATGCTGCTGTGATAAACCCTTGAACTTTGCACCAGTTGCTGGAGGGCTACCCAAGCAGCCAGGGACACTGCGGCAAAGCAGCGTGTTGCTTTCTTCCCTTAAAAAAAAAAAAAAAAAAAAAAAAAAAAGAGTATTTTTTGGCAATATCAGGATTCCAAAGCAGAGAGGCTGTGATTTAGCAGATATTTAGCTTCCAGCAAGGCAGATGGCAAGAAACTTCTGCAGGCACCACCTGAAGCAGTAAGGCTTATGAAAGGTATCTCTCACCTTTCTGAGCTCACCTCTTCAAAAGGTCCCTTCCAACCTCAACTGTTTTGTTTCTTGTGTTTTTGATATTTTGTCTTCCTTTGCTCTGGTTCTTTCTCCAAATCTCTTCTTCTGCTCAGTCCCAGACTCCTTGGTTGAACAAGCCCTGCTCAGCCTTTCTAGCCCTTCATCTATTTGCTCCATAGACAAGCATCCAGCTGTACATCCATCTGCATCCATCTTAACACTTCTCCTTTTACTCAAATACTACCTTCACACATTAATTTCCTCTTTAATAAGTCTCAGCCTTTCTAACTCTGTCTCCGGAACTGTTTCCCCACATCCTTCCTCCCGCACCTTTAGTTCTGTCCCATTACCCTGCCCGTGGCAGGGGGTCGGAACCAGATGATCTTTAAGGTCCCTTCCAACCCAAACCACTCCATGATTCTATGATTCTCTTTGTATCTGTGCTCTCAAATCTCACTAGAATAAAAACCACGCTGGTGTCTGAGTAAGAGGTAGACCTGGACTGTGCTTGAACTTGTCCTCTACTAACCCAGAGGCCCTACCCACTCACCAGCTTTATGTGTTCTACTAGGAGAACAATATAGTTCATCATTACAATATTTTGAATCATCACACCATGGGAACGCCGCACCGTTTGTACGGTGCACACTTTGTACACCATTTTGTGTGAATGTGATTATTCAATTTAAAGCATTTCATACAAATACAGTTGAAGTCCCTTCCTATACACAAACAAGTGCACAGACAGGAACCTTTGTGCCTGCGCAGACAGGCAGCACAGTAAAAGTAGCACAGCAGAAAGACACCTGATGATAGAAGGAGGTTAAGAGCTGTGAAAAACAGATCTATGGCCTTCATTAAACAGTCATGGTGAAATACACTGGGATGTTACATACATTGGTCATAGCTGCAGAAGGAAAATCCCAAATATGTCAACTGTGACAAGTAGGATGTGGATTTCGCAAACTGTCCAGAAGAAACAGATAAATCACTTTTAACACTGATATTATTACATTTCTATGTTTAGCTATTACAACTCTTTGTATGCTTCTTTACTGGTTTTATTTTATACATTAAATTCACAGAATCATAGAATGGTTAGAGTTGGAAGGGACCTTAAAGATCATCCAGTTCCAACCCCCCTGCCATGGGCAGGGACACCTCCCACTAGAGCAGGTTCCTCAAAGCCCCATCCAGCCTGGCCTTGAACACCTCCAGGGATGGGGCATCCACAACTTCTCTGGGCAACCTGTTCCAGTGTCTCACCACCCTCACAGTAAAGAATTTCTTCTTTCTTCACAGTAAAGAAATTCTTTCTTTTCCTATAGAGGGATGTTAGGTCCTGGTCCGATTGTTGGTCTTGTTTTTCTGTTGGGTTCTCACATGGGGTAATAGCGATAAAAGAGCTAAAGGCCCTTCTCTGCTCCCTGAATCAGAGATGTCTATGCAAGCGTCTGTCTCCAGGTCAGCCTCATTTCAATATGCCAATATCCTGTGGGAAGAGAAAATTCTTCCTCACTGCCATTCCCAGATCACTCTGGTTTAAAAAAGAACTTATCTCCCCAGACTAAAAATGACCATGGAGAGCTGCTCTCTCCATAGGGTGTCACAATGCTGTGGGGTTTATTTTAAGGAAGGATCTAGCTGTTGTCTTCCACCCCCTAAAGCGTGGTTATAGCGAAGATGGAGTCAGACTGTCCCCAGAGGTGTACGTCTAAGGGATGAGAGGCACTGGACGTAAGATGCAACGTGGGAAATTCTGACTGAATGTAAGGAAAAGATGTTCACAAAGTGGTTAAGCACCGGAGCGGGCTGCGGTTGTGAAATCCCCATCCTTGGAGGTTTTCAGAAGGTGACCAAACAAGCCCCTGATGTAACTCTGAAGCTATCCTTGCTCCGAGCAGACGATTGTACTAGATGACCTCTAGAGGTCCTCTCCTCCCTAAATTACGCTACCAACCGACCATGTACAGGCTGATATATGGTGGCACAAGCTGATCCAAGCCCGGAAAACAGCTATGGAGGGAGGCACAAAAGCACTAACAGCAAATGGCATAAAGTGCCTAGAATAAGGCTCTGCGCTGCTCGTACCCTCAGTGCAGCCGGGCACGTCGGCATTTCACTGCAATACGTCCCCTTCCCATTTTAATCAGGGGTTTGTCAGCAGTTTGGCCCATTACTGCCTGAATTGTGACAAATTCTGACCCATTTCAAACAGATGGATCTGTTGAAGGATCCAGAAGGATCCCATTTCAAACTGGTTACTGGTTACTGACAAGATGAATTTGGCTCACTTTAGCTGAATATTTCACCTGCAGTGATCCCTTCATTTCCCTGAATTGTTGTGACCTGGACTGCACCCCAAACTGTTAGTCAGACAGGGGGGGCAGGGGGTTGTTCTGGGATAAGTTTCTGTGACCTAAAAAAATCCTCAGATCCTCTGCATGAGGATTAGTGATTAATGGCTAATGATTAACTTAGTGATTCAGCTGAGCCTTAATGATAAATGAAAAGCTTCTCTTGAACAGCACATGCCTTACTCTTTTTCTTTTTTTCATGATGAGAACCTAAATATGCCTACATTAATTTAAGAGAAATTAGGACTGGCACATAATTAACGGGGCTTCAGGATTCAGCCAGGAAAAGCTTTAAAATTTTCACATACAGGACTTTGAGCAGAGATCGGCTTCTGTCTTCCTGGGTGTGTGTGCCACAAACCGCGCTGCTCTGTGCCTAATCCCCAGGAGATGTGAATTATTACAAGCACTGGGAAGTCAGTTGTCCAGCTCGGCATGTTGCTAACACAGCTTTCCTTAAACCAGATCTGGATCAATTCATTCATCCCAGGTGCCTCTGCAGGGACGTAGTTTGGGGCTCCCGAGGTGCTGCTGTCAGTGACAGCAAACAGACCCCAATAATGTTCTTATAATCTTGACGTCTCGTTAATGATATATTTAATTTTTTTTAGTGTAGATAACTGGAAAAATCGTGCGTGTGGCTGTACCTGCACTGCTGGTTCCCCGGCAGTGGGTAGTGTCGGTGCCAAACTACATTTCCCAGGAGCCTGTTGCGTGGGAGTCTCCTGTGTCACCACACAAGGACCTCGCAGCTCCGCAGGAGGCACTTGGGCCGCTGCGGATCCTGGTGCTGGCGCTGGAGAAACATGACCTTCAGCAATTTGTCTCCTAAAGGACCCGGAGGAGAGCTGAGCTAGGGTCTGCTTGTCCTCCAGAGCCTCGCGGGGTGGCTGGTTAGCCTTGCTTCATGTTAGACGCTAGATGTCACCTGCAGAAGAAGAGAAGAGCTTACCTCTTCCAGAGAGATGGCCCCGGGCCAGCAAATTCGCTCTGTCAGTCTGTGCAGCGGCTGTGGCAGAACTAGGTACAGCTTCACCGGGATTTTCTGAGAGGGGAAGGGGGTCAAAATTTACTTACTGGGGGCAGGGGGAACTTCAGTCCCTGGATGCCTCGTTCCTCGGTGTTTGCTCCGGCTTTTCTGCTCCAGCAAATCTGTTCGTTCCACTCTGCTCCTCGTGACTTTTCAATAATTTTAGCCTTGCAAGTGTTTTATGCCACCTGACTGTGGCTGGAGGGAGGGGTGGTTTTTTTTCAAGTCAAAATCTTCGCCTCCAAGACCCAAGGGCTGCAGTCACAACAGGGCAGTTGTGATTAATTTAAATTTTGAGCTTGCTGGGTTTCGGGAAGAAAACGAGAGGCAGGATGATGTGTTGTCTAAGTTTGTAGCAAAGGGGCTGACTTCTTCAGGAATCGCCTTTGCATAGCTAATGCGGGTTAATTAAAGAAAAAATCAAATCTGACGTTTCTGGTTACAGTGAGATGTCTCTAAAAATGCAGTACAGTGAACTGCTGGCTGAAACGCAGGCAAGAAGCACCCTGGCACCTGCGTTGCACTACTTTGTGATCAGTAACTTATTTGTAATACTTCTCAATATCCTATATAATTTCTACAAGCTCTTACAGGCAAACCGGTTGCATTGCTCTAATGATTTGAAACTTCTGAATCTTTGCTAATCTTTAAACATGAATACCTAACTTAATGCACGAATAGAGTGTAAATCTGCTGAGGCTTTGACTGCATTCCCATAATATCACCAAGTCCTGCTCTGGAAGGACCCTGTAGCGTGGCATGTTGCAGAGGTATCCAACCAAAGTCAACCCCTGCTCCTGGGAACTCACCGCCAGAGACACCTCTGGCCTGGAACTGAAATTAGCAGCAGCAAATATGTGCCCACAATGCTCCAGGAGCAGTCCTGGGAAGCTGAGATTGAGGTGGACCACCTTCCCCGGCCACCAGTTATTTCAGTGAGAGAAATAACAGGCTAAACATGATTTTTGTGGCCAGATGTCACCAGCGTGGTAGGTCTCCCCTTATTCACATATATTCCCTGCTCTTTCTCTTCAGTAACATTTCCCCTGGATCTCACGAAAACTCGGCTGCAGGTCCAAGGTGAAGCTGCCGTCTGTCGCAGCGGAGCTGCCGCTGGCCAGGCGGTCCCTTACCGTGGCATGCTGCGCACCGCCGCTGGCATCGTGCGAGAGGAGGGCTTACGAAAGCTCTGGCAAGGAGCCACGCCAGCCGTCTACCGACACATAGGTGATTATCTGCTCACGACGGGACAAGTTTGGGTCCTACCTTCTGTGGCCAACAGCCTTTTGGTGTGAGCTTGCCATATCTTCTTGTACTTTAAATGTATCTGCGAGGACTTCTTCAGTCTACCCTGCAATCCCATTTCGAAATATATAGGATTCTGGCTCAATGTCCTCTCTTCCCTCTCTTCCCCATTCCTTCACAGCCTTAATCTAGCTTCTGGGAAAACAAAATATAATTTCCCTGTGGTTTTAGCAGGAAGGTTTTCAGCACACGCAGGCACTCAGAGTCCTCAGAACAATAAATATCTTTTATTTGAGGGAAGTGGGGATGGGCTGAGAAAAAAGGATAAGGTTGCAAGCGGTAGGATGAAGAAATGCATTAGTGGTTTGGCCCCAGGTAACCGCTTTCTGTGTTTTATTTGGAAATATGGTGACAGCAACAAACCTCAAAAGCGCTTGTGGGAGGCTTTGTGCTTGGCAGCAGCCGAGAGGGAAGCAATGCGGTCGCCTCTCCTGGGCATGCAGGCATAAACCCTGCTGCCTCCTGGCAGACACGTGGCTCAGCAGAAAGATTCTCCGACGTTAAGAAATTCTGGCTGTAGCTTTGCTGCCAGGCGGCCCCCTCGCTTTCCCCACTTTGATCAGGAATGGGAGAGACGCGGCCAGCTGACCCAGGCAAGCTCTGGAGTGTTTTACAACCCATCTCTTGATCTCTGTGTCGCAGCATGTCCTCCAGAAAGCGCAGAACTCCAAGAATCGTCTCCTGCTTTTGTTTTCCACAGTGTACTCCGGCGTTCGGATGGTTGCGTACGAACATCTCCGTGACTCCGTGCTTGGCAGGTCTGAGGATGAAAGCTTTCCTTTCTGGTAATGTTGCATATTTATGCTTTTGCCTGTTTGTGGATTGTCCTTACTGTAGAAGTCCTGCAGCCCGAAAACCCCTTTCAGACCAACAATCGGACCAGGACCTAACGCTCACTACCCTAATGAGGGTTAATACAAAGTAGGGGTTTAAGCACCAATCAGGACTTTCTGACTTCAGTTTCAGAGCAGTATCTTTTCATTCAGCTGGGAACAGGACTGAGAAATATTTAAATATTTCAAGGCCAAGTGCAAGGTCCTGCACCTGGGGCAGGGCAATCCCAGGCACAAATACAGGCTGGGCAGAAAATGGACTGAGAGCAGCCCTACGGAGAAGGGCCTGGGGGTGTTGGTTGATGAGAAGCTCAACACGAGCCAGCAATGTGTGCTTGCAGCCCAGAAAGCCAACCGTATCCTGGGCTGCATCTCCAGCGGCATGGCCAGCACAGCAAGGGAGGTGATTCTGCCCCTCTGCTCTGCTCTGCTCTGGTGAGACCCCACCTGCAGTGCTGCCTCCGGCTCCGGAGCCCTCAGCAGAGAAGGACATGGGCTTGATGGAACAGGTCCAGAGGAAACACAAAAATCATCAGAGGGCTGGAGCACCTCTCCTATAAGGACAGGCTGAGAGAGTTGGGGCTGTTCAGCCTGGAGAAGAGAAAGCTCTGGGGAGACCTTATAGTGGGCTTCCAGTATCTGAAGGGGGCCTACAGCTGGAGAGGGGCTTTTTGCAAGGGCATGTCATGATAGGAAAACAGGCAGTGGCTTCAAATGGGGACATGGGGCACTGCTTGACGTGCTGCCTGGGTCAGAAATTATTATGCCACTATTAACGAGGAGCGTAAGAATCGGCCAGTTTGGTGATTCTAGTGGTGTATTTTGGCCCAGGAGATGGAAATTTCCTGGCTACTGAAGAGGCAGATTGTGAAGGAAAAGACACTATTTTGTTCCTGTGTGTACAGCAGTTGTCACCCTAAGTTAAATCTGTGCATCCGTCCTGAGAAGACAACTGATCCCCAGAAAAAAACCAAACCCAAAGTCTTAGTTTTGCAGGTTCAATTCAGCAACAGTTAAATCTCACTCAACCCCATTTTGACAAGGCAAGCAGTATATAGCCACACAATTAACTCGTTGCCTGTGGGGAGTGAAGCAAATTTTTCTGTAAGTTTTGCAAAATTTGGTAATTTCTAATTGTTAAAACCTTATCACTGTTAAAACCCTATAATTGTTAAAACCTTAAAACCTTGGGTCCAAAATGTAACTGTTTTTAAGATGGGATATATAAAATCTAATACAGATGAAGTACTTGTCATGCCTGATGCTGTGGGAAGGGGGAACTCGGGATAATACAGAAATTGCTGGCTCTACTAAAATAAGTGGAACCAGAAAATTAACACAACTCATCTGGTAGCAATGGGAGATAAAGAAAAGTTTTATGTATCAGCAAGCAGTTTAAAGCTTTAGGTTGGCATTCAGTTATCATAATATATGGAGCACCGTATTCGTGTGCCTTACTCGTGTACCTTGCCATCCTGCCTGTAAACCCTATGTGAGGAGCATAATGTAACCTGCAGAGGAAGAAGAGCACCCTGGTGACGGATAATAACTTGATTTTTTTCCAGATGAGTTTTAACCATTTCTTAAAATGGACAAAAATATTAGACTACCTTAACTACCTGCAGTCGCCACAATTACAGAATCACAGAATCATCACAGAATCAATCATCACAGAATCACAGGATGATACGGGGTTGGAAGGGACCTCTGGAGATCATCTAGTCCAACTCCCTGCTAAAGCAGGTCCACCTAGAGCAGGTTGCACAGGAATGTGTCCAGGTGGGTTTTGAATGTCTCCAGAGACGGAGACTCCACCACCTCTCTGGGCAGCCTGTTCCAGGGCTCTGCCACCCTCAAAGTAAGGAAGTTCCTCCTTATGTTTAGATGGACCTTCTATGTTCAAGTTTGTGCCCGTTTCCTCTTGTCCTGTCCCTGGGCACCACTGAAAAAAGACTGGCCCCTTGTTCTTGGCACCCACCCTTTAAGTATTTGTAGGCATTGATCAGATCCCCCCTACAGACTAAAACGACCCAAGTCTCTCAGCCTTTCCTCATAAGAGAGATGCTCCAGGCCCCTAATCATCTTTGTAGCCCTCTGCTGTACCCTCTCCAGCAGTTCCCTCTCCTTCTTGACCTGGGGAGCCCAGAACTGGACACAATTATTACTTAGAACTTTGGCTGTTAGTATAAAGAATAACTATTTAAATCTTGTTTCACCTGGCTCACGCTGTTCAACCCTTCAGCTCGAGCACTGCAATTTGTGAAGATTTTCATTGTATTCTGGAGGGCTTGGGTTTTTTTTCCCCTATTCGGCAGGAAAGCTGTAGTTGGAGGAATGACTGCGGGTGCCATTGGACAGTTTTTCGCCAGCCCGACTGATCTGGTGAAGGTGCAGATGCAGATGGAAGGAAAAAGGAAGTTGGAAGGAAAGCCGTTACGGTTGGTTCCTCTCGAAGCTGGCAGTTTTTTCCTGTTAATGATTTACTCTTTGGCTGAGGGTGTGGTTCTTTCTGTTTTATGCTACCCCCTCTCCCCAGCTGCTCGGAGCCCTTTTGGGGAAGGGCAATGCCCAGGAGGCACGCAATGGCTCTGGGCAGCGAAGAGCGTGGGGGATCCAAGACTTCCTCCTTATTCCGTTTATATTCGCCTTCCTTATTCTGATGTATTGGTCCCCAGAGACCACAAACCCTCGCCCATCCTATATGTGCAGCACGTCCGTGCCAGCACTCTGCTGGAGGAGGGAAGGATGCTTTCTGAAGGGAAGCTGGGAGAAAGGATGGGGGAAATGGCTTGTGCAGGATGCAGAGGCCCGGGGAAGGGCTGGGTCACCTGCAGATAGCAGGGCTCAAGACCCTCCTGCAGATACCAGGACACGCTGCTCTTTGCATCCGTAACTGCTGGCGTCCCTTGGTGTCTCGTACAGTTGGTATTGCCACACAGCTGTGGGATCAAAGGGCTGGCTGTTGTTAGCGAGCAGGTTGCTGCTTACCAGGGCCACCAGTACGTTTGGTAAAATATCATGGCACGAAGGTCAAAGGTGGATCAAAAAAATGAACCAAAAAATGGATACGGGGGGCCAGATCCTCGCAATTGTAAATTGCCTTCCTGTGTGAGGACCTGGCACAGCAAAGTGCTGGAATATGCAAAGATTTCTCCATAGCTGGTCTCTCTACCTACTGGTTGCCTATTGATTTCAGGTTTCGAGGGGTGCACCACGCATTTATGAAGATCCTGTCCGAAGGAGGAATACGAGGACTTTGGGCTGGATGGGTGCCCAATGTTCAGAGAGCTGCTCTGGTGAACATGGGAGGTAAATTTCATAACTTGGTCTGCAGCGCTTAAGGCCACATCTAAGCTTTAAGGAGAGTTCAGCTGCTCCCCTGGTCTTTGTCTCTTTGTTATCTACACTGGGGACCTCTTTGAAGGGCACTGCAAGTGACTTCTGCCTTGAGTGTTTTGTTCCTGTGGAAATCAAGTTGCTTAAAAATAACAAGTTGTGCTTGAGTCTGAGGGATGGTGAGCTGGGAGCTGAGGGGGTCCCACAGCCAGCAGAGCAAGGACATCACCAGCCACAACCCAGCTCCCTGGTGCCCAAGCAAGGTGAGCAGGGCAGAGCCAGTGAAGGCAGCCAGGTTCCACCAAGATCCAGATCCTCAGGAAAGCATGTGGTGATAAAGCATGTTTGAGGCCAAGCCAGGAAGCTGAGCCAGTATCAGGTCTGGTGAGGGCCACCAAGGTCAGACACAGCCCAGTGATCACCAGTAGGTCCACGGTGATAAGAAAGGTCCAAGGTTGAGTTAGGGAGATGGTCCATGGGTCAGTGTCCAGATCAATGAGGGCCACAGCCCAGGCATGGTGTGATGGAGCTGCAGACAGGTGCACCTACAGGTAGTTCAGGCAGGGACCGAGGGTTATAAGGTGAAGTGGCTGCTCAAGTTCTTGGCTGATGTAAGAAGCCCTCACTCCTTGCATATATTTGGTTGGACTAGATGATCTTAAAAGGTCCCTTCCAACCTCTGTGATTCTGTGATTCTGTGATTCTGTGATATATGGAACATGATATAACTTCCATGCCATCATCTACTTTTTTTGTCTAACATTTCTAACGTTTTCATAACACTGCCCAGAGGTTGGAGAGGTAGAACTGTCCTTATCGCGATCTTTCTGGGTTTGGTTAATGAGTTACTTTGCAGAATTCTCCATTTGGGATCCATTTTACCATTTGTAGGGTAAATCAGAGAAGACAGTAGGAGAAGGGAGCATATACTCAGATGTCTTAACGACAGGACCTAGGTGCCACCAGAAACTGCGGGCAGAGCGCTAGCTGTGCCAATGGGAGGAGTTGCACTGGAAATTTAGGTCTTGCCAAGCCTCCATCCACGTCAGTAATGAAGAGACACCATTTACTTCTGAAAATGCCGTTTTTTCTCATTATCCTCCTTACAGATCTCACCACTTATGACTCAGTGAAACACTTTTTGCTTCTGAACACGCCGCTTGTGGACAACAGCGTGACTCACAGCATTGCCAGGTGCTATATTCCCCGATTACCCCTTTTCCACTGCAGAACGTTTCCAGCCTCGCTGTCTTGAGCTGCCTCTCTGTGCCAGCAGAAGCCCCCGTTCTTTGGTGGTGGTACCACTGATAAAATGCACCTTTATAACTTCTTTTTTTTGTGCCTCAGAGGATATCTTGGTACAAAGGACACCAGACAAAGGATGCAACCATGGCTACAAAACTGCCATCACTAGAAGGGCCTTGCTGATGCATCCAAACACCTCACGCATCTGTGAGAGCACAGGAATTGTCACTTTTCTAGAATTGCTACTGCTTTTCTGAATTGCTACTGAATTTTATCTGACCTAGTTTTAATTTTCGCAAACCGTAAGAATGAGCAATACAAACTCTGCAGAACTTTTACTCCCTTAAATGATGAAGAAATCTAATTTATATAAACAGCTAAAATAAATTCGTATCATAAATGGCCTGTTGTGGGTCCCCTATCCCTGCCTCAGAACTGCACACAGAGGTGAGGGAAGCTGGCGCTGGGACGACATCTGAGCAAGAGCCTCCTCCCAAAGCGAGTTTATGTTGTTATGAGATATTACCCATGATTTTATGATAACTGTTGTAATATATTATATCATATATTATTAGAACTGGAACCACGATGCTTAAATTGTCGTGATGAATCTTAGTTTCTTCTTTAAGCATCTGTTGCTGTTGGCAGTTGCTGTTCTGGCCTGGTAGCTGCTGTGCTGGGAACTCCTGCTGACGTGGTCAAAACCCGGATAATGAACCAGCCGAGAGATAAGCAGGGGAGGTACGGACACCTCAGAGACCGACTTTTTGGGAGAAAACTGAAACCCTGAGTCTCACTGATTTCACTGGGAGAGAGGTGCTAAATTTAATCTGCTCTTTAGAGGTGCTAATTTGCTCTTCGTCTTTCTGATGATCGTTTTACTGATTTAGTAAATGTCTGGGGGGCGTTGTTGTGATGGCCACCTAAGCACACCCAGTTACTCCAGTGGATTTGAGTTCTGATGAGACTCCAGTGAGCTTACAAAAGAGCTCTTGCTTGTAGAAATTTATCTGATATAGATTATTCTTTTTTTTTTTTTTGGGGGGGGGGGGGAAGGATTTTTTCAAATTGCCTATTTGTAATCCTAACAGTATTTGTTCTCCTTGCACGCTGCTAGAGGTCTGCTGTACAGATCTTCCATGGACTGCTTGATTCAAACTGTACAGGGCGAAGGGTTTATGTCTCTTTACAAAGGCTTTGTACCAACCTGGATGCGAATGGTAAGTCCCTTTTAACTCTCTTTACAAGGCAGTTGAACAATGCGGCATTAAAATGTAAGGAGTTCTCTCTGCGTCAACACTTTTCCAAAATTATTTGGGTCTCTCCATGTATTTAATTGCATAGTTGAATGTAGTGGATGACAAAACTGCATGCTGTGCCCCTTCCCCCACGCTGCCTCTTGCATCTTTTTAATCTGGAAAATGCTGTTCTGCGTAATTGCTAGTGATTTTCCTTGCTTTTTTTACAATTTCAGGCTCCCTCCTTTCTCCCTTCCTAAACTCTCCCTTGTTCCCAGCCCTGGACTCCCTTCACATTCCTCTTACTTTCTTTCCTCCTCTTGTGATCCAGGAATTGCTTTATTACTGCTCCATCCCGGATCTCACTTTTGCCCCTCTCGCGTTCAAGCCAGTAGCTTTTTCCTGTGTCCTGCTGGGCTGTTAAAGCTACATCTGCACAATTGAGCCAAACAGCAGTTGGAGCCTGGGCACTGGAACTTGGCTCTCTGGACTGTTAGTGTGGGCAAGGGACAATTCCCAACAGCGAATTTAGATGTGACAACCTTTTTTTTTTTTTTTTTTTTTTTAATTCTTTAAGAATTTAACAATATGGCTAAGTCTAGACTCTGGCTGCTGTCTTCAAGGTCTTGACGCTGCTTAATTTACCAGATTGAGCATTAAGATGGAAGGCAAAAGCCTCCCCTCTCTAATTTAACTGAGTACAACAGTGGCCACAGCCTCTGGTAAGAGCAATTACAGGAAGGTTCTGCTCGGTTGCTCAGTCCCCATGTCCCTGAGCCGGAGCACGTTCAGTATCGATGGGGTCTTTGCGAGTTTACTACTAAGCAAAAAAATTTTCATGGAGCATACGCCAACGTAGATTTCCCAAAGGCTTGTAATTTTGGGAATGTTTAGCGAGTGTTTCAGAGGAGCAGGAAAAGGTGTTTCCCTAGGAACAAGGCAGCCTTTTGCCAGACACCAATTTATTGCAAATAAAAAATAAAATAATTAGAGTAAATGGGTGCAGGACCTAAATTTTATGCAATAGGAACCATGTAATTTTCTGATTAGGTTTTAGAACAAGTAAACCCTTCAAAAAAAAATTAAAAAAAAATAAATTCCAGCATTCAGCCTGATGTAGCCCCCAAGTATGAAACATTTCAAATCAAACATTTATGGGTTGGCAAGCTGAAAGAGTTTTAGGTGTCCTGTGAAGGACTGGGTAGCCCTAACCATATGCAACACTACAATATTTGGATGAAAGACATAATGTGAGATTTTAAGCCTCTAACTTCGGTGTTTGCTTTCACAGGCTCCCTGGTCACTGGTATTCTGGCTTACGTATGAACAAATCAGAAGGATCTGTGGAGTTAGTTCTTTTTAAAATCATGAAACCAATATTCACAAAACAAAGAAGAATCGGAAAGCTGAATTCTCATTCCACAAGGCATCACCTGAGGGAACTAATTCATTTAGGAGACTGGCAGTAGGATCACGTGTATAGGTTGCTGCCCTAAATCCAGACCCCACTGGTTAGGAGTAGCCATGACTTAAGGATACTATTTGCTTGTCAGACTTGCTTGTCAGACTTGCTTGTCAGGATGAAATTGCCACAATAATACTTCAACTAGCAGCCAACATCAGCTTTCTGAAACAGTAAACAGAGGTAAAAAAAATCTACCAAGCAAGTAGAATATAATACTCTTTGCTTGTTTGATAATAGACATGGTTCCTATTGTTAAGGACAAAAGTAGGTTGAACAGCACAGCACTGAACATCTTCTGTGCCTAAGCAGTCCATATAATTATTTGGGAATTTTTGTTGTTATTACATTTGCACACACATAAAGAACTACCTCTCGTTAGTTTGATGCCTCAGCAAACCAAGCTTTTAGTGCTAGGAACTGAAAAAGATTACAGCAGCTTACCCGATTTCAAATTTGCTTTGCACAAAAGGTGGAAGGGATTGTGTTCCTCTTACTTCCCAGAGACTGCCTGACCTCTTCACTCAACTGTGTGAACAGTGTCCATGAATGAAATGCAGTCCTGGACCCAGGAAATCAAAAGCCTGGTTCGCTCTGTCCTCTTGAGGGACTCATAATACGCATGCTGTCCACAGAACTGAACTGAACTACTTGTCCTGTGAGAGCCCCAGCACTGACGTCGCAGACTGGGTCATTAAGGTACCACTTTTCCATGGAAAGACACTCTCTGCCCATTTTAAATCTAGATGAAAGTATAATGTTCTCTTCAAAACCGCAAAATGTTTGAATAGGAGTGATTTTTTTTTTTTTTTTTAACCTAAAGCTCTCCAGATTTCGTAGGAAAGGGTACTGCTGCTGTTTGTCACTAGGCTTATCTTTGGCAATCAGGAGGCAAAAATGCAGTATAAAAGCAAACATAATGTAGACAGAATAAAGCTGGCTTTGATTTAGCAATATCTAGTAATGAAATGATTGTACAAGACTTAATTCTCTGAGTAAATACTCGGCATTTCTTCTGGTCTTTGGAACTAGTATCTTCAATGTGCCAATTTCTGATTAAATACAGTTTGGGCATCTTCTTGGCTTGCACTTGTACTTTTTGATTGTATTGTAGATCTGTTGTGGCTGCATGCAATCGGGTGTGTGATTCCAGCCTGGAAAAATTCTTCTCACCGTTATTAGGGGGTCAGAAGTTTTTGTTCAGAAAAACTGTTATTTTTCTGTCAGTCTGAGAAACTAATCTGGGTGCTTTCCTTCTTGCACACCATCACCAGTGATTATAAACCGGCAGTAAAAGCAGCTTCTTCAGTTACATCCTGACTGGTCCGGCCTGCAATCTTGTTACTCGGATAACCCTGACAATGGATACGCAGAAGTACCTCATCTATTGAGTTTAAAAAAGTACTTTTAAAAGTCTTGAAGTGAAAAACTCTTTTAACTCTTAATAAAGTCCCCTTTTTGAGCAGGAAACACTAAAGAGATTTGTAACAGTGCTGATTCCTAGTGTTTTGTATTTAAAAATAAATAAATAATTTGAATAGGAAACCTTGCCACTTTCTGCATTACTTATTAGTGTTTTGTAATTGCAAATTGTTCAAGCAGAAGTTTCTACCCTGTGAAGCCCTTGGCCTTATTTATTTAGAATTTACCAGCTTCAGTTTCAGAAGCCAAGAGTTAGCCTGAGGATGGCACTGAGGTTCTTTAGCTGGACTCTCCTGTAGCCTAAGAAAGGCTTGCTGAAGTTCTGGGCCTTTCTCTTCCTCACACTTCTGACCATTGTCCTTAAAGGCAGCCCCATCAAAAGCTTAAAGGGCTCTCTGGAAAAATAGGGGGACGAAACCAGGGAGAAATCACAGGATTGCAGAGAATACATGCAACTGTGCAGTGTCAAAGCACAGGCTATCTCGAGGGGGCCACCAAACACAGCATCCATGTTTGCCACTTCCCAAGGCCCTCAGAGGTGGTCCTTGCCTGCAGCTGCCCCATCCATTGGCAGGACAGCCCCAGATGCTGCTGTCCCTCAGTCCAGTGTCACCCTCCCCATGGTGCAGATCATAGAATCATAGAATGGTTTGGGTTGGAAGGCACCTTAAAGATCATCTAGTTCCAACCCCCCTGCCATGGGCAGGGACACCTCCCACTAGACCAGGTTGCTCAAAGCCCCGTCCAGCCTGGTCTTGAACACCTCCAGGGATGGGCAATCCGCAACTTCTCGGGCCAACCTGTTCCAGTGTCTCACCACCCTCACAGTAAAGAATTTCTTCCTAATATCTAATCTAAATCTCCCCTCTTTCAGTTTAAAACCTTTACCTGTCATCCTATTGCTACACCCGCTTGTAAAAAGTCTCCCTCCAGCTTTCTTGTAGGCCCACTTCAGATAGTGGAAAGATGCAATAAGGTGTCCCTGGAGCCTTCTCTTCTCCAGGCTGAACAATCCCAACTCTCTCAGCCTGTGTTCCTAGGAGAGGTATTTTATCCCTTTGGTCATTTTTATGTCCCTTCTCTGGACCCACTCCAACAAGCCCATGTCTTTCCTGTGCTGAGGGCTCCAGAGCTGGACACAGCACTCCAGGTGGGGTCTCATCAGAGAGGAGTAGGGGGGCAGAATCATTTCCCTCAGCCTGCTGACCACGCTGCTTTGGATGCAGACAGGCCTTGGGGGAGGTGGGTGTCCCGTGTCACAGATGGAAGGCGCAGACCGGAGGGCGACAGGCAGAGGGCAACCTCCACCTCATGTGCTGAGGAAGCCCGAGGCGCTGAGGGAGCCTGAGGCACTGAGGGAGCCTGAGGGCAGCTTGCGGCAGGCCTGGCTGCGGGCGGAGGGGAGGCCCTGCGCGGCCAGCCCGCCCCTCTGGCACTCTTGCCCCTCTGGTAGGTTGTCTGCGGCCAGGCCGGAGAGAGCCGTGGAGCTCGAGCTGCCACCGGTGGAGGCCCTACCGTGGCTGCCGGCGACAAGACGCTCGCCTCAGGGACCGCCGCCACCGCCCCACCCCGCCCTCACACTGCAGCCGCACGCTGGCCAATAGGAGCCAAACCCTGCACGCACGTCCCGCCCCGGGAGCCCGCTCTGACCAATGGAGACTGAGAGGGCTCGGAGGGCTCTCTCCGAGCCCCGCCCCCTGGCCGTGCCGGCGTGGAGCGTTCCACCCCGGACGAGGGCAACTCCAGCGGGCTCGGGGCTGAGTCCCGCGGCTCCAGCGCGCCCCGGCGACAACCTTCCTCTTTGTGCGGGCTTTCAGTACTTCTTCTTTAGCGGGAGCGTCCTATGTATTACTCTCTCAGCCCCTCCAGTTCTGCCTTTACATCCCACGCACCCCCTCCCCCCCGCGGCGATCAAAATGGACTCGACCGCCCGCGTGTCACGTGGGCGGCGCGTGCCCTATGAAGCCGGGAGGTGCCGGCGGCCATTTGTCTTGGTGCGGGCGGCGAAGGCGGCAGGATGAGCTCGGGGCCGGGGGCGCTGCGCCCCGGCGCCACCGTGTCCCTGCGGGTCTGCGCCGTGGGCCTGCGCCCCGAGGTGCCCGTGGTGTGGCTGTGGGGGACACTGGGCGAGCGGAACGCTGACTACGTCCGCCTCCGCCGTGAGATCCAGGCGACGGTGGGGCCGCGGCTGGCAGCCACCCTGAAACCCGGCGGGGTGGTGGCCGACGGGGCTGAGCTGTGCACTGGAGACCTGGGCCTGGTGGAGGTGGTTGGGCTCTGGTATCGCTGCTGCGTGGTGAGTCGCCGTGACCAGATCTACCGCGTGTTCCTGCTTGATGAGGGCTGCACAGTGGTCACGACCCCCTATTACCTGGCACGGGGCTGCAAGGAGCTTTTCCACCTGCCACCGGAGGTGCTGAGCTGTATCGTGGCTGATGTCATGCCCTCCGGGGGTCTCAGGGGGGCACCCAGTGGGGATGCACCAGCCTACACCTGGACAGTGGAGGCTATGGAGTTCCTCAGCTACCTGCATGGCAAGGAGGTGTCTGGCCTGGTGCAGGCAGTAGTGACACCACAGCTCATAGTGCTTGAGCTGCCCCAGCTAGTGGCCCAGATGCATCACCTGGGCCTGGCCAGGCAGGTCCCTCCCAGCTGGTTCTGCCAGGTGGTCAGGTGCTGCCTGACGTATGGACAATTAAGGAATAAGCTCAAGGTGCAGCTCCCAGCATGTTCCCTTGTGCCTTCTGCAGTGCCACAGCTTCTCCATGGTTTGTTGTCCTATCAGCCTGTGTCACCTGCCTTGGATTACTTCTACCCACAGCTTCAGTTGGATATAACAGAGCCTGTCTTAGTGACGCATGTGTCTGACCCAGACCACATCTACTGCCAGTTGCAGAGCCTGTCCCAGGAGATCCGTTGCCTTTCTGATACCATGTGCCACACTTATGACCAGCGGGAGCAGGATTTATTACTCAAAGTGGGTTCACCCTGTGCTGCCTGTGGCAGAGATGGCCAGTGGTACCGTGCACTCCTGCTGGATCTTACTGCTGGGGAGCAGGACCAGCAAATGGCTCTAGTGATCTTTGTGGATTATGGCAGGAAGGAGACTGTGACCAGAGCTAACCTGCGCCATTTGCCACTTGAGTGTTTTCGTACGCCTGTGGTGACTTATGCCTGCGCTCTTCAGGGTATCTCAGATGGGGGTTGTGGGTGGTCCCCATGGCAGATCGATGAGCTGAAAGCGTTGGTGCTAGGCAAAGGAGTGAGTGCTCACATCAAAGCCTTTAACTCCTTCGAGCATTGCTATTATGTGAGCCTGTATGGGGAAAACGGCATCAACTTGAACCATCTTTTTGGGGTGCAGGCTTGCTGCCTGGTCAGCCAAACTGAGGCTCAAGAGCAGCTGGAAGTAGAAGAATCCACAGCTAAATTGGAATTGCCACCAGGAGCACCTCCTGTTGCTTTAGCACACGGAGGTTTGGCCTCTGCTCCTGTAGTTGGTGTGCATCTGAAGTTGGGCGCATTCCATGATGCGCAAGTGTCCCACCTCCGAGACCCATCCGAGTTCTGGCTGCAGCTCTATGAGCATCGCCGGCTGTTCAGGCGGCTGAGGCAGTGTATGTGGAATTTTTACTCCCACACCACGAAGCTGGATGATGCTGGGTGGGACGTACAGAACGGATCCCTTTGTTGTGCCAGTGGGAAAGAGGGTGCCTTTTATCGAGCGGTGATCACCAGGGTACTGGACAGTGAGGTAGAAATACACCTGGTGGACAGGGGCGATACCGAAACTGTAGATCGGTGTGCGGTAAAGGAGCTGCTCCCTCGGTTCAGGGAACTGCCTGCTTTAGCTTTGAAGTGTTGTTTGGCAGGTGTCTCGCCTCTGAGGGGGAGTTGGAATGAAGCATCTGTGGCTGCCTTCAGAGAGATTGTACTGGACAAGGGACTAAAGGTTCGCTTTTTGAGTGCACAGGGTGACAAATATATGGTTGAAATTTTTGACCAGTCCCAATTAGGAGAGAAAAATGTAAGTAACCTCATGGCCCAGGGAGGGTATGCTGAATACCAGAGGTGTGAAACACCCAAGACTCTCCAGAAATCATCTGGTAAGTCTGTGAGCCAGGCCTTTTCCCCAGTAAGTGATGGGGAGCAAAACCGTCTAAATGCAGGGAAGAAGCTCGGAGAAGAATCTGATCTAAAGACAAATGGTAGAGCACTTAATCCTTGTACAGCTGTGATGGTCAGAGAGGGCCCTCTTGCAGCCATTCACAATTCTGAAAGTAGTGAATCTCTTCCTGCTCCCAAGTATGAGGGCAAGGAAAACCTGCCAGTTTCCTGGAGACAGAATTATGTGGAAATGAAGCCAAGTTCCTCTTATGGAGGCCAGTTAGAAGTGGGAAGTACAGTTAATGTCATTGTGTCTTATTTTGAAAATCCTAGTTATTTTTGGTGTCAGTTAAGTAGAAATTGCCATGATCTTAAGGTATTAATGGCTGAAATTCAAGAGTATTGTAAAAATTCATCCCACCCACATACTTGGCCAAGTTCTGTATGTTTAGCCCGGTACTCAGAGGATGAAAAATGGTACAGGGCTTTAATTATTAGTGAAGTTACTTCTGCAGAAAAAGTAGAAGTCGTATATGTTGACTATGGCAACAGGGAGTTCGTCTCTCTAGTGAACCTCCGCTCAACTAATGAACGCTTTCTTAGGTTAGAGGCTCAGGCTTTCAGGTGCAGCCTCTACAACCTAATCCAACCAAATGGTCATGATCCTTTTGCTTGGGATGAGGAAGCAATTCAGGCTTTTCAGGAGTTTGTGGATACTTCGTCATCTCACTTTGAACTGAAGTGTACAATATTTGCCTTGGCTTCGATAAGTAACAAGGAGCTATTTAACATTGTAGATTTAATGACACCTTTTCAGAGTGCTTGCAGGTTCCTGACTGAGAGAGGTGTGGCCAGACCTTTGTCTCCTCAAAAGTCTCTGGTATCCTCGGTTCAGCTTCGTTCTTACTATTACTCTATGCATGGTATCAAAATTGGGAGTGAGGAGGATGTTTATATTACCCACATTGAGGATCCCTGGACATTTTACTGCCAACTTGAAAGATGTGCAGATGTCTTAGCACAGCTTACTGATAGCATCGGTCGCCTAACTGAAACAATGACCAGCTTAAAAACTTTGCAGAAGTCTGGGAGATTGTGCCTAGCAAAGTATACTGACAATCACTGGTACAGGGGAGTAATTACGAAAACAAAACCTAATATGGAAGTCTTCTTTGTGGATTTTGGGAACACAGAGACAATAGAGAAGGATCATCTGCTTCCTTTACCCAGGGATGCACGTGATATTTTGCTTTTGCCAATGCAGGCCATAAAGTGTTCCTTGTCTGATATATCTAATGTTCCCAAAGAAGCTGCAACATGGTTTAAGGAGGCCATCCTAGAAAGGCAATTAAAAGCAATCGTGGTAGCAAGGGAATCTGATGGTAAACTGTTGATTGAGTTGTTTGATGGTAAAACTCAAATTAATGCAAAACTGAAGGAGGAGTTAAGCTTGGCAAACAATACAGGACTGTGTAGGCAAGTAGAAGATGAAACTTTGTGCTCTCAAAATGCAGATGTGAATGAGACTGCAGAGTCCCCTTTAAATGCAGGTAGGTCTCTTGAAAGACAAAAATGCAGCTCTGGAGATCAGGGAGGAGGGGAGAGTAGCAAAAGGCACTTCACAGAAGAAGATGTAAACCTTTTTCAGCCTGCTACCAAGGAAGATCTGGCAGCTGGATTGCTAGAATCTGGTGACACGCTTAGCAGTAAGAAGGATGCTTTTTTGTTAAATAAAGCAGGGGAGGAGTCTCTGCTCTCTGTCCAGATGGGTACACAGTCAGACATTAAATCTGATGCTGAAGGCGGGTGTATAAGGCTTGAAAATGTATCTGATCTACTGCAACAGAAGGTGGTGCCAGCTCTTAAAGTGTCAGTGTATGTGTCGCATGTAAACGATCCCTTGGATTTTTATGTTCAACTAGAAAGTGACGAGGCTCAGCTTAACAGCATTTCGGAAAGCTTAAACAATGGGCCACAAGCAAAGAGCCCTTGTGGACAACTTTTCCAAGCTGGAGACTTAATCAGTGCTGTTTATTCAGAGGACAGCCTGTGGTATCGAGCTGTAGTAAAAGAGAAGACTTCTGACAATTTGTTAAGTATACAATATATTGATTATGGTAATACTTCAGTAATTAATGTTGATCAAGCGCACAGGCTCCCTGAAGACTTGTCATCTATTCCAGCAATAAGCATTCACTGCTTCCTAGGTGGGCTTAGATGCAAAAAAAATATAGACTGGGCAGAGGAAGCAGTGCTGTACTTCACCGAGAGAACAAGTGAAGTTCTGCTGACGTGTGAATTTGTAGAGAAGGTTGAGGATAAATGGAAAGTTATTCTCAGCGACCATCAAGGGATAATAACAGTGGATTTAGCCAATGAAAATCTTACGAGTAGGAAAAGATCTTGTTCAACAGAAATACTTGATAGAGAGAACAGTGATGTGGTAACTGTGTGTGAGCCTTTGCCTCCTCAGGCACAAAATGAAACTTCCTGTGGGAGCGATTGTAAATCATTTATCTGGAAGTTTCCAGAAGCAGGTCAGACTGTAAAAATTTATGTCACAGTGGTAAATGGTCCAGAATATTTTTGGAGTCGCAGTGTGGATACAGAAGACATGAACTACATAGAAGAAAAATTAGAGGAAGTTGAAAACCTTGGACTAAACTCTTCGAACAATTTCAGTCCTTGTATTAAAAATGGTGATATGTGTCTGGCGAAATATAGTCAAGACGGAAGGTTCTACAGAGCTAAAGTCTGCAGCGTAGCAGGTGACAACATAGTTGTTAGACATGTGGATTACGGAAGCGAGGAAGCTGTTAGCTTGGAGATGGTCAGACAAATTCCGTGTGAATTGCTCAAAGTACCTAATCAAGCATTTGCTTGCTGCCTGTCAGGTTTCAATTCCTCAGAGGGCTCGTGGCTTAGTGAAGCAAAAGAGAAGTTTTATAATGCGACCGAAGACCTCTTATTAGAAGCTGAAGTAGTAGAAACTTGGGGAGATAAAGCTTCTGAAGTCCCTCTGTCTGTTGTCAAGCTGGAAGCTGCTGGCAAGAGTATTAATGAAGAGATGAAGCCTTTTTGGAAGGCTAATAAAGGAACTGGCAACAATGCTTTCTCAAACCTTGAGAACCCCATACAGGAAAACAGATGTTCAAACAATGATATGGGTCTTTGTCTCAAAAGAGAAACTACAGCTGAGCATCAAAGCAGCTTTGATAAAGAGATACCTCTATCTGAAGGAGAGAGTGATAACAATGTATTATTAGAACCAACAAGAAGCTGCGGTCTTCAGATTTTGGGGAGTGAAATGAAAGCTGCAGAACAAGAATTATCTGAAGCACCTTTGGGAGGGGATGCTGAGCTGAAAGCAGAACTGACAGGCAGTGCTTCAGCAGCCAGGCTTTTCCTAAACAAACAAGAACTGCAAAGATTGCCAGTGCTCCGGGTACGGTCGTCTTCAAGTGATGAAACAGGGAAGTTAGTAGAAGTGGATCAATTACAAATGCACTCTTCCTACGATGATCTAAAAGAGCTCATACTGGAGCTAGAGGCACTTTCAAGGCAGTCTTCCTTTGGTGAAGAAACAAAGGAAGCTCTGGAAACAGAATCACTAGAAATGCAGAAAGCTTGGGGCAGTGAAGCGAGAGAGAAGGTGTTGGAACAGGAATCATTTGAGCTGCCAGTTGCAAGTGAGGAGACGGGGGAGTTGGCAGCTCTGAAATTTCTTGAAATCTTACCATCACTTAATGAGAGAGAGAACTTGGTGCCTTCAGTTAGTGATGGAGAGAAGACAGTAGAGCTGATGCCTTCTGATGTTCAGCTTTCTTTGGGAGAGAAGGCAGCAAAACTGGAATTGGATTTGTCTGGAACTCATAAAGCAGAAGTTATAGAAGATGATTGGATGGAAGTAGAGTCTCCTCCCCTAAGGCTGTCTTCATCAGGTGGTAGATCTGAGAAACAACCGGACCTGAAGACCGATGATGTGCTGTCAATGCTAGGGGCTGAAATTGAGCAGCTTCTGGGACTGGTTCTGCCTAATGTGGAGCCTTCTCAGGAGGATGGGGAGGAGGACTTGTTAGGTTTGGAACGTGCTGCACTGCAAAGTTCTGCAAATAGGGGAAGTCAATCTCCATTTCTTAGAAAAGACTTAACAAATCTGCGGCCTGTTTGCACTGTAAAATCACGTGACAGTCAAGTTGAGAAACGAAAGGAGTGGCAGAAGAAGAAGGATGACTCTTACGTGGAAGAATGGATGAAACAAGACTTGACTGACTCATTTAAAGAATGTGCAGATACACTTCTGCTGTCTTCACACTGTAAGCCTGGGGATGAAGAAGTAGAAAAAAAGCGAAATGAGAACTTGGCTGACTGTGGTGCAGGTAAAGTATCCAAATTTAAGGAGTTAAATAATCAAAATGTTGTGCACATTCAAACCAGAGAATAGTCTAACAACAACTAATCTAACTTTGAGAGGTCAATGATTTTATGTTGGAAATATACTTCTTAACAGGAAACGCATTTTCAAGATTGTTCAGGATGACAAATGTTTAACTTTCAAATGCTTATTAAGTAAAAGTAGTTTGGAGGGAGGCAGGGGAGTATGGGAGCAGGTTTGTGAGGCGTTTGAGTTTTTTTGGAGGGTTTTTTCCTGTGGCTTTTTTTCTTCCTCCTTCATTGTTATGTCATCACTTTTGTAGGACACAATGAGTATACTTGTAATCTGAAGGGCTTTGCTGTTGGTTCCAACTGTGTGGTGTGGACCTCTCTAAAATGGTGCGAAGCTCGCATCTTGGAAGTATCTGAAAAAGGTACCAGGGTAAGTATGGTTTGAATACTCTTTCTGCATTCTTAAGATCTGGTACTACTTTGGTCTTCCTCCAAACTTTGAATATTTTGCAGAAGTCTGTCACAGAATTTAAAACTTGGTGTTGCAAAGGCTGGTTCTGGACTTGCAGACTGTGTACAAAGAGCGGTATCTCAAAGAGAGTGGATGCCATATGTCAACACTTGATATTCCCTTCACTTCTTGCCCTGCACTGGTTGGGAAAACTGAAGGATCTGGCTCCTGTTTGAGATGCATACTTGTATGTGTGTGGTTCTATCTGCCTGCAAGTTACTGTTTAGCTACAGAGCTGTGTGCCATTAAATACTCGTGGAACTTGGCATTGTTTGATGACTTAGTGCTAGAACAGTAGAAACTTAGGAAGAAACTGGAAATTATACTGCAGTTAATAAAGAATACACAACTATTCCTACTTCAGTGAAATGTGTGTTGAATTAATGTTTGGTGGGTGTTTTGACAGTAGACTGTAATTTAATGGGCTGCTTTGTTCTATGGCTGTTTAAGCTATGGGATAAATGAGAAGTCTTCCTCCAGTTCAGGGCAACTGTGTGTGTGTATATACACATATACTTAAGTAAAAGGGCCTTTAAGTTGTAATTTACAGTTGCAAATCCTTACACTTAATAAAAGTAACTTTTTGTAAAACTGAATGCCTGAGAACGGGGAAGCCAACTTTTTTGCTAGTAGATTCCTTGTGTATCTATTCAGATGAGCGTCAGGTATGTAGTGATAGCCCTTTTCATCAGTTTCCTACTGTTTCTGATCTAGTGAGTGTTTTCCAGCCTTCCTGTCTCTTCATACTTGGGTTAGAAGCCTGGGAGAGTCTTGAGCAGATTCAGTACCGATATTCAGCTTTATTAGATGTTAATTTGCTCTTCCTTGTGAGGCCCAGACTGAAATCCTTCTCAAAGGCAGGAGGTCCTCAGTTGTGTTTTCCTACTACTGTGTCTTATTTGCTGTGTGTATTCTCAGGATCCATTGCTGTGCTAGATACAGTTTGACTCTGTCTGTACAGGTCTTGATTCTCTCCAGTGGCAATGAGGAGATTGTGGATCCCGAGAACGTCTGGAACGGTATTCCTGACTGGGCTTGCAGATCATCTGAGGTATGGCCATGTGGTGGTGGGCTGGGCAGGACAGTACCCATTTTCGGAAAGGGCGGTCCAAATTTAGTTGTGATTCTTTCTGCATCGCCATGAAAATAGAAAGACAAAGTAGCATTAATCTAAATCTGTGTGTTCACACTAACCACTAGAAGCACAGTATTTTTCTTTAAGAGATCATATTGTCCGTCCTTCTTTCATGGATCTGTGTGGAGACTACAGAAACTTGTATCAATCTATTATATAAAACTGATATAATTTATGTAAACTATTTATATAGATTTATATAAACTGTCAGCCATCTGGCCTGAAGACTGTGAATCCAGTCTGGGAATAGATTAATGAAAGCAGTTTGAAGGAAGAAGTGTTACTGGAAGACTAGTATTAATCAAGAACTGTGGAACAGTGCTGGTGATAGGTGGCTTTTAACAGATTACGCCAATAGAGCATGGAACTAACTGCTAAATCATTAAAAATACTTCTATTATGAGGTAATTAGGAAATTATAGTAAGGTTTTTCACCAGTGGTCTTCATGAAGTACCCATGAATGAAAAACTCATGTCTGGAACCCAAAACTGAGGTAGTTTGCCGTGCTACTGACAATGGTAACAGGATGAATTTCCGGTTCATTCTTCACGTGCAGTTTTTGCATCAAAGCAAAAAGTGGTCAGAAGACTTCTGTAGTGAGTCGTAAGGGGGTAAAACAGTAGTAAATAAGAGTCCATCAGTGCTGATGTTAAAAGCTAGTCTAGTATTAAAGGAAGCCCCTCAATGGAAAGCTATCTTGGCAATAGTGCCAGCTTCCTAAGACAATCCCCTTCTGTTTAGGCAATAACCCCTGCAACAGAAAACTTGCAGTCCTTACCAGAGGAGTCCTTACTTCAAGGTAAGACTACCTGAAACCTCACAAAGAGGTTGTGTACTTGGTGGTTGGATACTTTCTAATTTTCTAGAAAATGCTGTATTTTAAAAAATACAGTTGAAACTTCTTTTTTCTTTTTTTTTGATCTTGCGTATTTAATACTGTTGTGACTTTCTTAGTAGCATTAGCTTCTGTGCTGTCAGTTTAATGGTGAATACATGCAATGAAAGCTGCTGCTCTGTCTTGATTAGAAATCAAGGTAGCGTTTGTTTATTCAGCATAGTAGACTGAGCCTCTTGGACAGGATGGGGTGGTTACACCTAAGTTATAGATCCCTGGTAGGGTTTTGAGCAGTGGCCACCAGCATGCTGCTCTTGCTCGCGTTTTGAGGCAAGGTGAGCGACTGCAAGGCAGACCCTCCTAAGAGTGGTAGTTTGGGATTTGAATGCCCCAATCCTTTAATAGATCTTGGTCTATGAATCTAAACCCATAATAATACCATTTTAGTTCTAAGGATGGTTTGGGACTAGTGCATGTACATCTTTATTGTTACTTCAAAATTTTGAAGTGTTACTGGCAAACACCAGTTCTATTTACCAAAGAAAATTATTTCTATAATCTGTGGAGTCATAGAGCGGTTCTGGTTGGAAGGGACCTTTGGAGGTGCTCAAAGCAGGGTCAACTAGATCAGGTTGCTTAGGACCTTCCTTTCAGGTCTAGAATCTATCTAAGGACAGAGACACCAGAACCTCTGTGGGCAACTTGCTCCTGTGTTTGACTGGTGGTTGCCTGATGGTGACTGATCTAAGCTCAAGTAGAGAGAGCATTTGTGTTCTCAGTGTTTGAACTGGTAATTGTATTTCAGTACAACTGTACTGATAGCTGACTGCTTATGGGTAACAAATAATGAAGCCTGCAACAGACACCTAGTCACCTGTTGGCAAAAAAGTAGATTAAAAACTTGATTAAAATGTTAAACTGGTGAATCTACAAATCCTCCCTCAAATGCAGCATTACTCTTGATCTTGCTGTTTCTGGTTTTGATAATACTTCTAACAGGTTTTACCACTTCATTTTGGGATTTTCCCATCTTTGGTTGCTAATTATTATTATCCAAATTTGAGAACTCTCTGTGTTCTTGAGTACTCTGCATGGTATTAGTGCATGCACCCTCAGCAACGGCACAGAAAACATGGGCTAAGGTTATGCAGAACCGCATCTTGCTGCATGCGTGGGTCACTGCCTGGAAAGGTGGTTTGAGTAGAAGGTACCCGATCCCCAGGATGCAAAAACTCCTGGAGTGGCTCATGCTCAGGGCACTGAGGGATGGAATGGCTTGAACTTGTAACTGAAATCTGGGAGCACCACTCTCTTCATCTTCTTGGGCAGTTCCGTTGTTTCAGCTGTCTTATGCAAAGTTATTGTAGAAGGATAAGTGTAGTCTTTTAATATGGTCCAGTCCAGTTGATGACATTTAGTCTGAAGCCTTGTAGAGCTACGACTTCACATATTAATGTGTTTATACGAGTTTACAGGAACACCTTGATGGGTCTAATCTGTTTTTATTCCCTGTAGAAAAGCGAACTGGCTGCAGTTCAGATTTAGCTGAGGATCTTCATGTCCTCCAGCATTCCTGAAACCAAGTGACACATTGACCACATGAAGCTGAACCAGTACCTGTGTACACAAATGTTTCCATGGAAATGCAATTTGATGGGAAGAAGAACACAGGCAGAGCATTGAGCGTTTCTTCTACTGAACTGAACAAACGCCTGTAGCTACTGTACTTCCCTGTCAAGGAATGGTGCTTGTTGGTAGACTGTCATTGTCACCTTGGCTTCTTAGAGCTGTACTTTCTTTACTAAAGTAAGAATTTGCCTCTTGACTGGAATTCCTTACTGATTGTGTGCGTGCACTAACTTGTATCTAACTGTTGGTGGGTAGTCCTTGAACAAAGGTTTCTTGTGAGTTGCTGTACAGGCTACTGTGTTGCACAATACTGCTTTCTCATGTTTTCTTTTTGAAAAGTTGCATTGTTAAGTGTGGGGTTTTTTTTTCCCCTAAGAAAAATTGAGGGGTTTTTGGTGGGTTTTTTTTTGGGGGGGGGGTGGGAGGGTGTAGGGTTTTTTTTCTCTGTAGGGAAACAGTTGTTTTGGGTTGAAGCCTTGCACTTGGTGCTGTTCTAAAGCAATGGAAGAAGCTGGAATAAAGCGTTGGCTAGCATATGCTGATCAGTGTTTTGTTAATGACTTGGGTCCTTTCCTTGTGTGTAAGCCCAAATGCTGTTTGTGTATGGAGTATCTTACTTGTGCTGGAGTTACATGTAGTCATGCACATCCTGCAGTTACTGGTTCTGTTCTGACCCCAAGCAGTTCTCTAGAGCACAGAATCACAGAATGATATGGTATGGGGTTGGAAGGGACCTCTGGAGATATCTAGTCCAACCCCCCTGCCAAAGCACAGGAATGTGTCCAGGTGAGTTTTGAATGTCTCCAGAGACGGAGACTCCACCACCTCCCTGGGCAGCCTGTTCCAGGGTCCTGCCACCCTCAAAGTGAAGAAGTTCCTCCTCATGTTTAGATGGAACTTCCTATGTTCAAGTTTGTGCCCGTTTCCTCTTGCCCTGTCACTGGGCTCCACTGGAAAAAGACTGGCCCCTTCTTCTTGACACCCTTCCTTTAAGTATTTATAGGCATTGATCAGATCCCCCCTCAGTCTTCTCTTCTCCAGACTAAAAAGACCCAAGTCTCTCAGCCTTTCCTCATAAGAGAGATGCTCCAGGCCCCTAATCATCTCTCCAGTAGTTCCCTGTCCTTCTTGAACTGGGGAGCCCAGAACTGCACACATTGCTCCAGATGGGGCCTCACCAGGGCGGAGTAGAGGGGGAGGATGACCTCCCTTGACCTGCTGGCCACACTCTTCTTGATGCCAGCCTGTGAGCCGTGCTGAATGCTTTGAAACACCATGCAGTTATGTACAAAATAGAACTTGTATTTTTGACATGGCCTTAATTGTACTAATTAAAGATGAAGCGTTTCCTCCAGACATGGAGCAGACCTAGAACAGTTTTGCTGCATGTGTACAGTGCCATAAGGCCTTCTTAAAACAGCTGCAGCTTATCTCACCTTTTATTCTCCACCTGGTATTGAAAAGGGTTTTCTATTTTCCAGTCCTGTTCCGTGCACTCCTGGTATGGCACAGGTTCTTCCTCTTCAGAGGCTATGGATTTTTCATACTGCCATAATGTTTTAGGAACCCAGGATCTCTGACACTGTAATAGTCTGGCTGAGGATCACAGATCTCAAGTGTTGGTGCTTACTGAAAAAGAGGAACACTTGCATGTTGGTTCCCTTAATAAAGACAATACATGATGGTAGGCTGGAGAGAATTTAATTAAATTCTGAAAAACAAGTCTTGGGTGTTGTTGCAATCTCATGTTAAGATCACAGATAATATAAATACTTAATTACACTGTTAACTGCTTTGCTTGTTCCACTTGCTTCAGTTTTGTTTGTAACCTGATTTTGAAACAAATAGGCTACGGTTAGAAGTAGTCCCGCTTTTGCAAGGCTTATTCAGTTAGAAGTCACCCTTCCATGCAGCAGCTTCAAAGAGTTTTGTTCTACTAATCAGAGCCTTCTTTAACCAACCACATAGCCGGCTGCTTCTACTGACGGATACAGACAGCAGTGATGGTACCTGGATAGAGACGAGAGTCTGAACACCGTGAGAGACATCAAGACGATCGAGCAATGCTTACATAGTCCTTTTTAAAAGGAGTGGTAGAAGTGACACATCTTTTCTGTAATTTCACCTATAACAGTAGGACTGAGTGATAGTGGTAATGGATTAAGGAGAGGCACTGCTTGGAGCTTTGCCTAAGGGGAATTACAGTTACTACAACAAGAGTGACCATTTCAGCAGCTTTTGGAATGGAAACATCCTCCGAGTATGGCAGTAAACACAGATCTTAAATGTTAAGTGGATTAAGTTCATATGAGAAGTACTGTGTCTGAACAAACACCTTTCTCAGCTGTTATCTTAAACTATTTCCTGTAGCTTTCACAGTGACTTTTATTAAAATAAGACAGTTTTGAAGACCACCTTCCACTGGCACCTCCCTGACTAGAAGGAGCAAAAACCTGCTCCAGCTCTCAACTGTTGTCAGAGCACAGCTGAAATACCAAGTAGTTTAGTAACAATTTAAAGATGATTTTTTTTTCTTTCACTGCAAAAAGGGCTTGCTGGATGCAAACTGACTTAAAGCTTGGTAAGCAGAATTTTAGTTGAATTCCTTGGAGCTTAATCTCTCTGCAAACTTGATTCTAAGTCAAAACCAGAAAAAAGCATTTAAATTACCAACAAGTGATTTTTTCCCCCAGCTGCCTATAAAGCAGAAGTTACCCTGTTGCAGTATTTCAAAGAATCCCACTAACTCATTTGAACTAAAACCTCTCTACATTTTCAAGTTAATGTAACCTAATGTCTTATCTTTATTTTCTTGTTCCAGACCCCAAAAGCTGTGTAGGTGGCCAATACTATCACGTGTCAGAGCAATGTCTGGCCAACATTAGTGTCCTGATGTCTGTGGCGTTTTCAGTACTTCTTTGTATTCTTTATTCAGGTTCAGCTGGAGATAAGTCAATATTGGTACCGGGAATAACATTGGGTCCTATGCCATCCACAAGAGAATCCCACTTATCGAAATCTTTCTTGAGACCTATAAAATGCAGAAAAGAAAACCCAAGTGGAATGAATTAAGTAGTCAGCTTTTTGTAAAGTTACATCAAAAAATTAAATTAATAGTACAAATGAATCAACATGGCAAAGTAGGGGAGGCATGATGTTTTACAGAGGGAAAAATGACTCCAGGTTTTTATGTATTGGAACAAAACTGCAATGTTCCTCCTCTGAATTGCTTGGATTACAAAAGTAACTAACAAACCTCTAGAAAAAGAATCTGACTGTTGTTTTTTCTACTTTTCTGACACACTTCCTTTTGGTTTTGTTCTAAACAGAATGTTTATATAAAAAGCTTCATAGGAATTAAGTATTAATTTGACTTCATACTTTGATATAAACAGGTAACTTACTCAAGTGTTTCTGCAGGAAGGCTAATGAAGCATGATTGCTGATATCAATAGCTTCATTTGGATCTATTTCTCCTTTTAATTTGAAAAATCTTCCAATGATTCCTCCGCTCACAAAGGTGAAGTCAGGAAAGCTCTGATGTACTGACCCCCTGCAAAGAGAACAAGGATCAGCAGGCTTGTAAGAATGCACTTGTCCGATTAAAAGATGCCGTGGCTTGCACAGACTTCTTGGAAGACAGTCACGCATCTTACGCTGTCGCCTTTTGCAGAAGCAGATAAACCAGTTCATCTCACGAGCGTGCAAGATCAGCAGTAAATTCTGTCCTATCCATAGAAGGGAGGAAGTTTTGTATGTGCTTACTGTAACTCGCTGTAATTGCAACGGCAGTACAGAGTAGGCTTGGCAAAACTTCAAGACCAAGCCGTGTCCCTGCTGTAAGGTGGATTACAGAGCCACCCGCTCCCCTGCACACCGTGCTTTCACTAGGTGAGTGCAGAACTGCACCCAGAAGGCAATTTGAAGTGTTCAGACACAGATGATGCACGAAGCTCAGAGCAAAACTTGTGCCCTGGGGCAGCAACACACACCTTGGGGTATCTCAGACTTAGGGTTACTGCCTGCTTTGAGGGAGGTCTCCATCTCCACTGTGGGGACACGCTGCTGTCTAATTTAAACCTGGGCCACGAGGAAGCACTGACTGTCTGTCTGTCTGCAGTTACATGTAACTGAAGCTCCAACAAGAGAATAAAGATTCATCTTCAGCCACAGAAAGGATGGATCCTCGACACTTACTTGATAGTGATCATTTTCTTGTTTGCATCATTAGAGCCGAGCTTCTTCATCTTTAAGATATTATCAGCCCACTGGAATTTTTCAGAGTTGATAAAAAGCAGCGGTTGCTGGACACTGTTTTGGTAAATGTCATCACCTACTGGAAGCATCCATGCATCGAGGGCAATGCCACACCTGTCAAAAACCACTGGATATTGTCACAGGAGCAGAAAGCTTTGTATGGAAGTTCTCACCGTGCTTTGATTTGCAGGAGACATGGGAAAGAGAAACTCTCTATGATACTGAACAGGTAAATACGTTACTGAATCATTTCATTTTAAAATGATTTCTACTCTGGGGGAAGAGAATTAATCCATTATTGCATTTGTTGTCGCCATTCCCAGGTGCAGCTGGGCACAGGAGCTTCTGCAGGGTCCCACATTATCAGGATATGATATGATACAGCCATTATGTTCCACTACGTCCCCACAGTTCAAAAAAGCATGACTTGAGAAAACAAGACATGCCCATCATTAAGTAGTTGGGGGATCTTAGGTAAGGTCCCCTGCTCCAGACCTCTCAAGTTCTAAATGTCTCTTGCTTGTTTTGCCTACTTACCTGAATCTTATTTCTTTGCTGAGACTCTCAATAACTGTAGCACCACCAAAAGAGTGTCCCATCACAGCTATTCTGCTAGTATCAACAGAATCCTGTCAAAAAAATCCAGGTGCTGTAAGAGACTTTCCCAAATTTTTTTTTTTTTTTTGAAAGGGAGTAATTTATTAGAATCATAGAATCGTCCAGGTTGGAAGAGACCCTTGGGATCATCGAGTCCAACCATCTACCCTACACTACAAAGTTCTCCCCTATATCATATCCCCCAACACCGCATCTAAACGTCTTTTAAACACATCCAGGGATGGTGACTCAACCACCATTAGGCAATAGATCCTATTGAAGTAGGAAGAGCATCATTTCAGCTCCGCTATTATCTATCCGGCTTGGGATGACTTGAGAATATGTTCATAGATTTACAGTGTGATCTTCAGAATAGTTTACAGGAACCAGTTTAGAAATGAAAGAGAGAAACCAGAAGCATTATTAGGCATTTAACAAAACATGGTCAGAGCCTTTCACTCACCTTTAGGCTATTCCAGTCAAAGTTTGAGTTTAGTACATTCATCACTTCCTCTCCTGAATTGATTTTAAGAATGACATTGAGAGCTTTGATACACTCCTGTGCTCTTTGCTGCACCTGGGGAGAAAGAGAAGTGGGGTCAGAGCAGTGGAAGGAATTATCAGACAGCTGCTAGGCTTGCTGGCCCTTTGGACACAAAATTTGCTCTGATTTTTTTCCCCCATAAGTGCCTGAGACAATAACGACTATTCTGAACTGCAGAACTGAACTGTGAAACGGAACTCGGACAAGGTCTGACCAACAACAAAACTGACCTCTGGAGGTCCAAAGAGTTGAAGCTCTTGTGTAGATCTCTGCACGCGGAGGAATTTATCAGTACAACATGTGCCAAAGCCCCTCCTCCGGTCACTGCTCGGAGAAGGGGTCCTTGGGATGCACAAAGGCTTAAGTTGCACAACTACAAGGAAGGCTGACTTGTGGCTCCTCCTCATGCTCACACTGATGAGCAAATGTCATTACATCACCTGCCTCATCTGCATGATAGCTTTGAAACTGTCTTTACACCGGCTAAACCCAAAATCAGAAAGAACCAAGAAGCCCTTCCCATTATATATTTATACACATTCTTGAAAACTGTACTAAACCTGTTGCAAATAAAGGTTTTCATTGTTTGGTATAAGAAGTGGTTTTACTTTTGATATTTTAGTAAAAGAAAAGCTTCAAAAAGAACCAAAGAACGGTCCTTGGGAACTGCAGTGTGTAGGCAGCCAGCCACATGTCTGTGCATCATGGAATTTCAAATAAATCTCTATTTCCTGACTTCTCTACTAGTGAAATTTGCTGGCAATGGCTTCTGGAGGTTGTTTGCAAGCCCAGACACAATGTATTTAGACTCGTAAGTAGGATGTTGTATGCACACAGGAAATGACACTTGTCCTGCTGTCTGTATGGCCCAGGGAGATAAAGAGAAACGCCTCCCTGGCTGAGTTGTCCTTAGCTGGAAGAAAACACTCCCATATTTTAAAGGTCGAGTCAATGCTTGAAAGATCTTGCCAGTATGGCCATACCACATCTAGCACGGATGCTGCTTATAATCAGGAAGTCTGCATTGTTTACATTGCTATAAACCACGTTAAAGTGTGAAGAAGATGAAGCAGCCATGATTCATCTTGCTATCCAACAGCAAACAACAGCTAAGGCAAGCCTAAGGCCACACAAACATTCAAATTCAACTCTGTGTCACTTAAAGCCTGGGCTGGGCAGGAAAAGCGTGAAGACACGGAGAAGAAACAGAAAGTTGAGTGGAACCAGAGGAGAAAGAGCTGACTAAGCCTGACAGTGCAACTTCACGAGAAAGCTTTGTGGGGGAAGTAATTTATGCTCTGAAGAAAGCTGTTGTCGGCTTTCCCATCTTCAGGAATGTAGAACTTAATACATTTTTATATATCCCCCGAGTCATGGCAGAAGACTGCAGACACGGACAATGGAAAGAGCTGCCTCATTTGTGCTAACCCCCCCGTCCTGCCTCACCCCCTGGAGCACAGACTTAGGATGGGTACCTGCTTATGGCGCAAGCAGCGCTCTTCCTCTCCAGTTTTTAGTTTCCTGTAGTAGATCCACTCCTTCTCCATGTTCGGTGTAGACTCTTCCTGTGATTCAGAAACGGACCTTTTTTTACAATAATATGTTGCTGAAGCAGATTCGTCTCTGTAGTATCAACAAAAGGTTATTTCTGGGGATGTATTCCATTTGGTTTGAGATGAAGTCAGCAGAAGTTTTACATGTCACTTATCTCAAGAGATCCAGCTACCAACCAGTGCTGCTGCAATCACAACTGAGTGTAGACAGACTTTCTACACAATGCAATAACCCCACCAAAACTCCCACATCCTTTATATTCTCCAGGTTCTAACAATAAGAGAGGGAAAAATAGCGTGTCTGGAGAATGATGAATGCTATCTACCCTGGGGCTTTTCAATCAAAGGCTTATCTAAGCAAATTCCTTTTTCTTAGGTAACAGTTGAGCTAGAGAAACTGGGGATGTGGGCAGGGCTGAAGAAGATATGCTAGTTTTTCTTTAAAAAAAAAAAAAAGATCATAAGTTTTTCTTTAGAATAAATAACTTTCTATTCAATGTGAGAAAGTTTCTTTCCATCAGAACTCAAAAACGTGCCGAATACGCACCTGTGCTCCACAGCAGCCACTATAAAGCCCTGAGAAGCCATCTCTATACAAATAGCAGAATAGATTGTCCTGCAAACAAAACCGCACTCTGGTGAGACACGCGCATACATAATTATTTCAATTACACTGCTCTTTAAACATTGACCACACTACGTATGCGCTAGCCCCCACTCAGTATTTCTTCTGTTTGAATTTGCTAGCCAGCAGAGCAGGCTTTTGCATGCCAGGCACCAAAGCCTGGTCACAAACCCTCGTTACTGTTTTACTATCTATTCAGATGAAAAAATGCTAACGATTCAAAAAAAGTAGCACATATGACACTTTTGCGGCCTGGAAATCAACTAGTTAATCTTCACAACATGCTTATGGATTGGTAAATACCTTCACCCCTAAAATACAAAGGGAAACCACAAATAAATACACCAAGCCTGCTTTTATTTACTGCTGTTGATATCAGTGGATACTGATACACAGCAGCCTGTTCTTCAAATCTCTTTCAACCCCACGGGGATCTCACTTCCCTACTGAAAATCTGTTCAGAACCATCCTTGGAGACCGCTGTCTCCACAGATGACAAAAACAGGTTGTCAACAAACTGCAGAATTACCGAAAAGCTCCAAGTCCATGGGAAAAAACGAGGAGTGGGTATTTTTCTCCCGGTTTAAAAGCAGCATTTGACTTTGCAGGACAGGTCACTGAACCTAGACAGAAATCGAAGCATGTGTCATTATTACTGGAATGAGAGAAAGCCCTTGTTCCTGCGGGAGAGATCCCAAGAATCTCGTGACCATTGATTTCAGAGCAGCCATCTGAAGATAAGGTACCAAATCTCATCCTTAAAATACTGAAGACAAATATGGATCTGATTCTGAAAATACTTTCTACTTGGCAGAAGATACCTTCCTCCTCCTCCTCCCATCAACAGCCAAGCACAAGGCCTATGTATCTTTTAAACCCTACGAGAACAGATTTTCAAGAACAGTCAGGCATCCAAGTCTTGTTGGTGTTCAGACCTTAGTATCTATCTGACCTTTGTATATTTGCACATATCCCTGTGCGATTTAAATCCCGACACAGAGGGGCAGCTTAGCCAAGCTCTTCCTAGAGCAAATTGCTCCGAGAATTAGTCCCGCAGCAACAACACGCTGCTTACGGAGCAGTGAGGCAATGACCTGCTCATGCCCTTGCGCTAGTGAAGGAATAAAACCAAACCCAGTCTTACCAACGTAGTACTGGAAAAGCCTTTGCCCTACAATTCGGTACATGTTAAGGAAGTCGGAGAGTCCCTGATAGTACTCTTTATCCGGAATCCATGGTGCCTCTTCGTTATCTGTGGCATCGCATGATGGATAATACAGGCGCAAGAAGCTTCCCTGGGATTAGGGAGGGACACAAAAAAAAAAAGGGAAGATTGATATTTATTTATATATGGAAGATAAAAGCATTTATATCAAGGGCTTCAGATGTAAGAATTACAGCTCAAGAGAATTAAGAGAATCTCACAAGAAAATTATTATCCTATAGAGGCTTTGATGCCAATCCTGTCATTAGCTTTTTGTCCCAGCAATGAATTTAAAGTAGTGTGACTGCTGGCATCCAGGTAGAGATACAGGTCGCCTTCTCTAGGTTAGCCTATAGCTAATTGAAAACGCTCCATTTATTTAAGTGAATCATTACAAACCCTCACTACCTGTTTGATCCATTTCTGCATCTTGCTGGATCTTTTCTTTTGTCTTCCTCACTGTGCCTCCCTTCGGGGAACGGTACGATGAAGCAGTTCAAGCGGCTTAACGGGGGTGACTGTGTCCCCTTCACCCTTCCAGCTGGGAGCCACCATCGCTTTCCTTGCAGTGAGTCCCATGGAGCTGTTACTCACCCAATTCCTCTTGCTAAACCTGGGGGGGGTGTGGGTGGGAAGGGACCCTCCTAGAAGTATATTTTTCCACGAGGTTAGCAAGACAAATTTTACCCTGAAATTAATTTCTGGAAGTGTGGTCCAGCAGAGGAGATGCAGGTAGAGTCAGGGCCACAGTCTCAGTGTGGCTATAGTGTTCTTGGCTGACCTGAGCAGAAGGCTCTCGATAAAGCTCCTGGCCAGCTGCACAGCAAAGCAGGGCAATATATTGTTCTTCCTCCTCATCAAGGCATTTACAACCCTGTAGTGGTCCATCTTTCTAAATGCAACTGTGTTAACCTGTGTTTTACCTGCCTCATTTTCTTACCACCGGTGTGAATCTTCTTTTACTGCCTGCACTCCAGGTCTTCCAGGAAACCAGCCAAGCTTCCCACAATCACACGGACCCTCCATACCCCCTTGCCAGTATTTTTCCTACGCAGACAGCAGCAGTGTACCAAGGGCACACCTTAAAGCAGACCTCCCGGCGGATGAGCTGTGTGTAATTTGCATTCTTACTTCCCGGTTTGCGGGGGAGTTTACGACACACTATTCAAATGCACTGTCTTGCTCCGACTGTGCTTTTGTTTTAACAAGTTAAGTCTAGGGCCAAAAAGAACATGAGCTTTGGAATAAAGTCTGGTTTCTTCAACACTAATTTATCAGTTTCATACACAACGTGTACCAAAAGCTTGTTTCGTGAAGCTTGTTTCTATTTACTCATCAAACTTAAATCAATCTTTGACACAAAGGCCTTTAAGGAAGAAATCATCAAACTTCACCCACGCTGGTAATGATATTGATTTGATGCCGGAACAGTCCTGGAGAACTTCCCCGGGTGACTAACTGCTTCCCAGAAAGGGAAAGAGGTTCATTACCTGTGCCTGGGAGAACTGTAATTATATGGCTTGCTCATCTAAGAAAAACGCATGGGCTGATTGCAAAGAGAAACTAAGCGCTTCTTTGTGCTACTACGGAGTAAGCTCAGTAGAGCAAAGGAAAACATATGAATAACCACTACAAACCGGTCACAAGTTCCACTACACCTGGCTAAGTCCGAGGAGTAAAACCACAGCGTAAACGCAGGCGCGGCCTCACAGGAAAATTAAAAAGCAAGAGGATTTGAAATGGAAACCCACAAATGAGCTCGTTTACTCTCCCCATCTTCTTATGGTGGCTTCTCTCTGTACCAACCACTTGCAGAATGGACATCCCGTTCTTTTTCAGCTAGATAAAATTTTGACAAGACACCACCCTCATCACCCAACCCTGCCAAATCCCATGGGGATCTCTGTGGTGAGAAGAGCTACAGTCACGGAGACTGCGTGTGGAGCCTCCCCAGGAGCCCAGCGCAGAAGGGAGCGGTGGGGTGGCTGGGAAGAACCCTGTGGGGCCCAGGAGGACACGGTTTCTCTGCAGTATCCTGCGTAGGGCAGTCAGGAAGGCAAGGGTATGCGGAGGAGGGAGCCATGGGGAAGGCCTGCAGATTACATCCATCTGGTAAATGCCCAGTTCACATCCTACACTGGGACAGAGAGGATGGAAAGCTCAGCTGTGAGCCTCAGCCATGGAGCACCCCTGCACATACAAGGCCTCCTGTCTGATTCACCCGCAGGTTGTTTCACTAACATTGCGGCTTAAATCCAAAGGGAGAAGAACCGAGAGCTTTACCTCAACCGCATTGTCCGTCATCAGGTCTGTGCATCCCACCGAGTGCGGTCCCTTCCCTTCGGGGATCCTGTAGAACTTCTCAGTGCTGTTGCTCCCCATTTCCATCGGTTCCTTCACCGACAAACCTGGAGAAAAGCACAAAGCAAATCAAGAGACCCCCCCATGGCCTGTGTGACCACATCACCTACTCTGAAAAAAATCCACCGCGTTGAAGGTCCAGCAGGAGGAAATTCAGGGTTGAGGCGACACAAGAATTTGCTCAGGAGAATCCGAGATCCCAAATCCCAAGTGATCAACCTGACCTGCTCCATTGGGGAATCTCCTTGGAGCAGAGTGTCCTGAATCCCAAGGATGGGACAACGCCGTGGACCAAACAGAAAGGCAGGGAGGAATGTTTGGCTGGGGTCGCCGCGGTGGCACTGGGGAGGTCGAGGTGACACGGAGCAGCAGCGGTGCCACTTTTTGGGCACAAATAGAGATGTGCAAGCCCAAGAACGGCGAGTTTTGGGGGGGGGGGGCTAGGGGTGGCAGTTCCCTCCCCACCTGGCTCCGACCTGGAGCTGCTCCTTCTCGAAGGAAGGGCAGAGAGGGAAGTTTTTGCAGTAAACAAAACCGGCCTACGCGTCTCGGGGAGAGGGATGTCATGGAAAAACTCGACGCTGTAGCCGTTTTTCCGAGAGGAATGGCGAAGCCTGGATTTGATCCCTGGAGAGAAAAGGGAGGGCTGCCCGAGCAGGAGAGGTTGTTGGGAAGGTCTGACACACACACATACCCCCTCCCCGGCCCCTACCTCGGTGACACCTCGGAGCCAGGCTGGGGACGAGCCGAGCGCAGGGGGGGACCCGCCGCATCCCAGAGCGGGCAGCGGGCGTGAGCAGCATCCCCCGGGCCAGCCGGGGCGGGGGGCGTTATCCACCACCTCCTCCTCTCCCGGCAGCACCCCGGGCACGAAGTGGAAGAGCCCCGGGGGCCATCCTAACCCGGCAAGAGACGCTCCGCTCCTCCCGGGGGCGGGACGGGAGGGGACGGGAGGGGACAGCCTCTCCGGGGAAGCTGCGGGGCGGAGCGGGGCCGCTCCTCCCCGGAAAGGGCGGTCGGTGCCGAGCTGCGTGTCCGCATCCTTCTTTCCTTCCTTCCTTCCCTCCCTCCCTCCCTCCCTCCCTCTCTCTCTCTCTCTCCCTCTCTCTCCCTCTCTCCCCCTCTCTCCCTCCATCCATCCATCCATCCATCCATCCCTCCCTCCATCCATCCATCCCACCCTCCGAGATGGTGCGGAAGCTGAAGTACCACGAGCAGAAGCTGCTGCGGCGGCTGGAGCTGGTGAGCTGGGAGGCGGCGGGGGGGAGCCTGGCCGAGGTGAAGGCCCTGCGGCGGTACCGGCTGGGTCGCCGGGAGGACTACGTGCAGTACAAAGCGCTGGCCCGCACCGTCCGCGCCTTGGCCCGCCGCCTGCGCGACCTGGGGCCGGCCAGCGCCGCCTTCCGCGCCCGCTGCGCCGCCGCGCTGCTGGAGAAGCTGTACGGGCTGGGGCTGGTGGGCAGCCGGCGGTCGCTGGCCGTCTGCGAGAGCCTCTCGGCCGCCGCCTTCTGCCGCCGCCGCCTGCCCTGCCTGCTGGTGAAGCTGCGGATGGCCCAGAACCTCCGCCACGCCGTCACCTTCGTGGAGCAGGGACACGTCCGCGTGGGGCCCGAGGTGGTGACCGACCCCGCGCTCCTCGTCCCCCGCGCCGTGGAGGACTTCATCACCTGGGTAGACGCCTCCCGCCTGCGGCAGAAGGTCCTCGACTACAACCAGGAGCGCGACGACTTTGACCTGGCCGCCTAGGGATGCTCTGCTACCCTGGCTTCATCGTCCTGCCCCTTGAAACCACGTGAAACCACCGTGGTACCACCATCAGACGTTCACCCCCCTGAAACACACCTAAAAGGGGAAAACGTGCTCCTTAGTATGAGCTAGGAGGAGAGCAACGTGTTCTAGTAACCTGTTGCCCTTCTCCAACCCCGTATCGTTCTGTTCTGTGATTCTGTGAGCTCCCTTTCACGGCCAACGGCTCTGATCATCCGCATGGAGAAACGTCCTGTCCACAGCCTTCCCTCCAAGGAAGCAGCCCAGCTCCATCATACTTCCATCCCATAACGCCAACGTGCTTGGAAAGGTCCCTGCCTGATGGCAGGAGAGGGGGCGGTCGGTCTTTAAGTGCTTGGCTGCTAATAATAGCTGCTGGAAGGGCTTTTAAGCCTGGCCAAGCGGCTGGTTTAGGGCTGATTTTGGCAGCTTTGCTGATGCTTTTCTAAGAAGTGGCCCTGCAGGTCCCTCCTTCAGCCGATGGGCAACCAGAGGAACTGCTTCTGGAAGGGTTTTCTTTTGTCACCGAGGGACGTGTATGTGGGGAAACGCTGGGGTGGTTTGGGGTCAGCAGTAAACAAAGAGGCCAAGTACTGCGTTTCTGGAACTGTAAAACTTCTAGCCAAAAATGGAATTAAAAAAAGAGACAACTTTCTTTTCATGTGACGTCATGGAGGGAAGTTTGACTCTCTGACTTCAGTATCTTTGCTGTGTGAGGGGTTCCGGCTGACAATTAGGCATCGTTTACGGAGCGGGATGTAATTGGACCAAAGCTATCCTAACCCTACCTGCAAATGTGGGGGGAGCTTTTGCATTTAGCACGGAAGCCAAACAAAAACGAGTGCCTGAGGGGGGCGTCAGGCCTTCTGGGGCTGCTGGGAACTTTATTCCACTTTGAAATAAAGAGCGGAAAAGCAAAAATAAAGCAGTTGTTTTAAATTGCTGAAGAAACGTGTGCTATTTTTTATGATGTAGTTCCTCTGAGGGTTTCTTCTGATTTTTAAATATCCCAGTTAGCCCTGTTTGTCATCTTGTAGAACTTCTTTTTATGCAACTTTTTTTTACGTAACTCTTTTATGTAACTTTTTTTTTTTTTTTTTTTTAGCTACAAGGCTGTTACTGAGTTACGAAGTGGGTTTTGCTAGAAATTCTTTCTTTCCCTTACCCAGGGCCATGAAAGGATTTGGCAGTAGGATTAGGAGCGGAGCTGTGACTGCCCGTCCTAAATCCAAAGGGCCGGAGTTCAGCTGCACCCACAGCTCTGGATGCTTTTGTGTGGCTTTTCTGAACAGGTATTTAGGTGAGGAGTGAAGTTATTTGAATGACCAGGAACTGTCATCAAATATTATGTCTATGCTTTACAAAGCAAAATAAAAATAAATATTAAAATTCCTACCAGTCTCGTGAGCCAAATGTATCAAGCAGAGCATTGACCTTGAAAGCAATAATAGATATTAAGAAAAAGACACAAAAGAGGCGGGGAAACCCCTTTGCTTATCCTATGAACTACTCCTGTTTCAGTAAAACATCACCTGTAACACCTTAACAACCTTTTTCTCAGGGCACGCACCTTGCTTATGGTAAGAAATTAAAATGGAAAAGATGTTTCTCACCTGAAGCATGACTTTTCTTAAACTCCTTTCCAGCTTGCATCTAGAACAATGTCATTATTTTTGGGGAAATTAAGAAGGTGCCTAATTCAGGTGCAGGTAAAAACAGTGCATTCGCTCTGCTTTACTCTTTTGGGGGAATTTAAATAACAGCACAGTGACGTGCCCTGTGCAGGGCATTTTACTGCTCGGATGCTAAACTGCTGTTCTGCCCAGTCTGTCCAGCCCTGGAAGGAGAAGCAGAAGAGGAAATCTCGAGCCTCCAGCCTGTGAGCCTCTGTAACTTACATCATCAGCCTGTTCTTTTTGTCCTAAACTGACCTTTCATTCAGCCCTGCACCTCCATCATCCAGCACCTCCAGTAACGGAAGAGAAACAACCCAAAGCCCTGTAGGCTGTTAAATTACACGATGATGGTGGTAACTAATTGATTTCCCTATGGAAGCTGTGGGATAACAGCATCCATCACCCCTACTCTCCTCCCGCGCTATTGGAAATCAAATCCTTATGTGCATTTGAAGAAATGCATCAGGTTGTGTCTTTATATGTCCCTGTGTGCCTGAAGTCTGGAAGTCTGTGGCCTTGCTGTTTTTTCAGTAGCTGAGACCTGAGATGCGTGTCCTGCTCCTAAATTTTTCATAGCCGGAGCCTACGCACGTCTCGGGAGGAGGAGACCTGGGTCCTCTTCCAGTGCGATAAACGGAGCGTTGTCTCGATGTGAAAATAGAAGTTACATCTGACAGCAGCACGCTCACGTTGTCGCTGGTAAAGGCAACAGGTAGATGATGGATTCCCTGTATTTAACAGTGTTTTTGCCTCTAGTTCGTGGGTTTGAGTTTGTTTCCCAGAGCCAACCGTGCTGCGGCCGGGCGGTTCCCGCAGCCGCCCCGGAGCCCGGGATTGCAAAGGCACAGGAAGCAGCTCCGACAGCCTTTCCTGGCACTTGGATAAACACAGAGGCATTTTTTTTTTAAATTCCAAGGCTGGATCTCACATTGCTGTAAATCATCACCAGCTTCTGTGGGTCCGTGTGAGCTGGCACGAGGAGGTGATCCGGCATTGCACTTTTTGGGGCCAGATCCTGCAAACTCTCCAGCACTCTGGGAACTGCCAGAGGGAGAACTTATGTGCATGAGAGCGGCAGGACAGGGTCGTGGCTGTCACCGTGCTTCTTCCCAGCACCTTCTGAGGTGGGTTTGCTGTTCCTCAGGCAGCTCAGCATCCCCCTGAAGCTCATGGGATGATGCTGGTGGAGGAGGAGGATGGTGCTGGTGTCTGGGCGAGCTGCCCCCATACCTGACAAAACCTGATCTCTGTCACCTCCGCCAACATCCCTCCCGGCAGCTGGGGGCTGGAGAGGTGCCACCTTCTCCAGTGAGGGAGGAAGGGGCTGTGGGGCGCTCTGGGCAGTGCAAGGGCCATCAAAGCAAACGTTCCCTCGCAGGAGCTCTCATTTGGACAATCAGCAGCGGTCAGGGAGGTTTTATCAGAGCCTATAGCTTTTGGTTTTTTCGTTGGGGTGTTTTTTTTTTTTTTTTCCTCCTGACCTTGGCTTGTCCTTTATTTGAAGGCTGCCAAAGCGGGGGAGCTGTGCTTGGGGAATGTGGGGGAGCTGAAAGAAAGAGTCCTTCACACTGACGCCTTTTGTGTCGCAGGGGTGTAAACGGCTGGGGCTGTCACCGAAATGCAAATGTGTATTTTTCTACTGCTCTGAGCCACTTTTTTTTTTTTTTTTTTTTTCTTTTCCCCCAGTAAACAAGCATACTGCACGTTTTAACGGCTGCTGCCATCCACCATCTTGGTGTGGCTTAGCGCAGAGGTGGTGTAATTTGGTGATAACACATCACCATGAGCACAGACAGCATGTGGGGCTGGGGAAGGACGGTACATCCCCCTTCTCAAGGCGGGAAATGGAGACTGAGAGAAGGAAAGGTGCCACCGGGTGATTCCCAGACTTTTGGGTGATACTCCTGCATCCTGGGTTAGGCCAGGGCCTCCCAGCCACATCTCGGGGCACTTCCACGCACTCATCCCAGTCGCACTCCCCACTGAGATCACAGAATGATAGAATGGTCTGGAGGTATTCCCCACTAGATGGAGGTGTCACTGTCCCCTTCTGGAGCTCCGAGTACTCTGTTTTATGTACATCCCTTGCCTGATTTGGCACTGGAGATTGAACCAAAGAGCCATTTCTCATCACTGATTCATGGGATCTCTGCATAGTCCCTACCCCAAGTGCCAAAACATTTCACCATTCACCGAGTCTGGGGGAAAAAGCACCCTTAAGTGTTATGACAGCGTTTACTTGAGAGCCCCAGTTCTGGTCCCTGCTCTTAAATGCCCTCTTTTAGGCAATGAAGCAACTTTTCTCACCCTTTGCTCGGGCCTGAAAAGCGGGACCTGGGTGATGGAAAACCTATCTATCTGCTGTGTGGTGGGGATGCGGGGATGTCGGGTTGAAGCAACAGGCAGAAGCTTTGGAGTCAGCAGGAGAAGGCACTGAAGACCGCTTATGGATCTAAGGGGCAAATCCAAGTGTACCTCCCCCAATGGAAATGTCCCCTCTCGCTTCTCTACAAGCACGACTCCACTGCAGAAAGGTCCCTTCCCCCCAGATATTAGCTGATTTTGAAGAGAGAGTGTTTTACTTCCAGCAGGCAGGGAAAAAGGGGAGGCCAATCACTAATGACAGCCAGAGATGGAGATCTGAGCATCTCTGGTTCGCTCCTAGAGCTGCCCATTAGAGGAACCCGCGTGATCCCAGCAGTAAGTCACAACAGCTTCTTGGCTGCTGTAGATCATGTCGGTGGGGTTAATACGTGCAAGTCTGGATGGCATTGCTGCCCTCGGTTCCTACCCTGAAGAGCCACCACCTGCTTCTCCTGGAAAGGCTCAGATGGCTGTGTCACGGGGCAAAGTACAGGCAGGCTGTCCCAGCGGGTTCATCTAATGTCACAGTCCACCACCTCGTCACCTACATCTGAGCTCATCAGGTTTAAAACACACCGGGGGAGGGAACCACATCCTAAACCAACCGTCTCTCTCTGCACCGACTCTTAACAGCAGCCAGGATGCAGGGTCCCACACAGGCGTCCACCTTGCAGATGCCAGGTTTGGGGCAGATGAACGCCGTGCGGGCAGAGCCCCCAGAACCTCCTGCTCTGCGACCCCCTTCAGCTTCCCAGAAGAATTTAGGTTGGGAAGGACCGCTGAAGGTCGCCTAGCCTGAACCCCTGCTCAAAGCAGGGCATGCATGGGGCTGCCTCGGTGTTGCATGTCTCCACGCTGGACGCCTGAAGCAGGGTTTGATCACCCCCACTGTGAATCTTTTGTCCCCCTTCCATCTAGTCTGAGTTTCCCCTGCTGCAGCCTGGGACTGCTGCTTCCCGTCCCACGCTGGGCACGTCCGTCTCAGGAGGGGGGTTGCTTTTCCCCGTGGGAAGACTCAAATCACCGTTTTCCCAGAGCACTGCCCGTACACACAGTGGGGAAGGGGGATGTCACCGCATCCCCCCCCTGCAGCTTACCCGGCGCGAATCCCACCCCTCCGCAGGGACATGCAGGAATTTGGGGCCAGATAAGGGGCTGGAAGGGAGGAAGGAGGGTGCGAGCCCCCATTGGGGACAGGCTTTGGGCTGACGCCAAGGAGCAGGACCATCAACAAGCAGCGCAAGGGGCTGTGCAGAAACTACCCAGCTCTTTAAAATCCCCCTGGCACCACCGTCGCTCCTCCCCAGACCCTTTTTTTATCCCTTTAGCAGCACCCGGCATGCAATGTACCTGGTGTGTGGTGTCTCGGCCGCCCTCCACTCCTGTCCTGCTGGCTGGAGGAGCAGGATGGACCCTTCGGCCGTCCACAGCCCTCCGGAGCCTGGCGAGAGGCGGCTGTTCCTGCAGGAGGACGTCTCTCTCGCGGGCAGAGCGACTGCCGGGCTCTCCCCGAAGGGGAGGGACCAAACTTTGCCTTAGTTTTCAGATGAGACAATCTTTCTGGGAGAGATCTTCCCCGGACCTGGAAAACAAGTTTCCGGCATGGAGCCATCCCCAAAAAACACTGCACGGCCCAGAGGACCCTGCGGTTGCTGAGACGCCCGGCTGTGCCTTTGCAGGGCAGGGATGGGTTTAGACACGGGCTTGTTTGCATGTGGCTGTGAATTTCTGGCTTTCCTCGCTGCGCTGCCGAGCGTGGCGGCTGGATCAAGCACCGGGATCCCGGCGAGAAAATCTCTCCGGATGGGTTGCAACATCCCGCGGAGGAGCTGCGACGCTTACGGCTGGGCGAGGAGGGGAGACCTTTGGCTCTAGGTCCCTCCGTAAAAATCCAACTCTTTTTTTCTGGCCTTATGAGAAGGGGATAACAATCCCCTAGGGAAAACGGTCCCACTTTTGGGCTCAGCTTCTGGAGCAGTTTAAGGTGGATCAAGCACAGGTCCCTACTGACGGGGTGGATCTGCGCAGCCCCGGCGTTTGGCCCCTCAATAACACTGAGTTTAGGGAATTAACCCTAAAACCAGCACCAATAATAAAAGATTAGTTTTCTGAGAGATCAACAGGTTGATCCAGCTGATGAAGCAGCCATGTGAGGTTCAAGGCTGGCAAAGGGAGGCAGCAGGGGAGGGACGGAGGGAGGGAAGGCAAAACTTGGCTTGGCCCCAGTTGTTTATGAAGCTGCACCTGTGGACCGTCTCCTTGGCGAGGTGGTGAGCTCCTGGGGTGGGATCATCTTCCCCTCCCTTTGCCTGTATGTGCGTGGGTATGATCTGAAGCTGGCAGAGCACAAAGCTGCTTGAAATTTAAGTTATATTTTTAAACTTTGATTTATTTTCTTTTGACATTTCCTTGGGAAGGAATAAGAAAGTTGTATGAAAAGGTCCAAAATTCTTTTTTTTTCTGTACTTTTGTCCGGAACTCATTTCAGTGATAGGCAGGATGCGTTAAAGTGTAACATTTTCAGGATAGATTTAATGCTGATGAAAGGTCTTGGAGAACAACTCTGAAGACCTCTGCTTAATCTAAAAGAACAGGTTCTTCAAGGTTAGTGAGCAGCAATGAGGAAGAGGTGGTGTGTGAGTGGCTAAAGTAACAGAGACATGCCAAAGCCAGTGATACTTTTGTGGCCCACTGAGAAGCTCCAAAATTTATTATATTTTTTAATATAATCAGCCAGTTATTCCCAGATGTTCAGATGACAAACTCAGTAGAAGTTGTGTATGGGTCTTTCTCTTGGATCTGGTCTATGTAGTCCAACCACCTAAGTCAGGGAACCTACTGAAGCAGTCTGTGAGTCCCTCTGACCTTCATATCTCATCTTTTTCTTACAAGAAAGCAGGGTAGAGATGGTGGTGTGTCCTTCCAGCCTAGATCTGGGATGTGGTGGAGAGGTTTATGGGAGTTGGGGTCAAGGAAATGGCCCCATTTTCTCTGGCTCCCAGGATGTAGCCCCTACGGTTGCAAACCTTCTGTCTCTGGATCTCTGCAAGATCCAACGTTGCTCCTTTCCAACATGCTGAATGTGGAAATCACAGCCTTTTCAATCTGTGAAAATTACTCCATGAAGTAAACGCAATGCAAAAGCTGGACCAAATCCTGAAACTCTTCTGGTTTATGAGGGGGACTGGACTAATTAGCTTAACACCAGCTGTTGATACCAGAATATACAAGTTTTCTCCCCACTGATTTGGCCAGAATGGAGAAAATATTGCCGTGTTTCCATCCTCAGGGATACCATGGTGATCCTTGCAAGCTGCTTAAATTCCCTGCCAGCAAAGCAGCTGGGGAATATCCCCTAGCACAGGTGTAATTACTGAAATCCACAGCCTTGCAGGGGCTGAAGATCTGCTTGCGTTTCTTGACGGGGGTCTGGTGCATGGGCCTGGAAAGTGCAAAGCACGGCTGCAGAGATGAGATTTTTAAACAACGTAGCATAGCTGCGTTATTTGCACCAAAGTAGATCAGAAGATAGTTGCAGAGACATTTCTTTCGTTGCAATAGAAGGCTACCAATAATGGATCTGCAGCATTGGCAAGGGAGGAGCCAGTTTCCATGGCAAGTGAGTACCAACAGACCGGTGGCAAGTGTTTGGCCTGAGCTGACTGTTCGTTAGCAACATCCTGCAGAAAAGCCAACGTGGTTTTGTCCTTCATATAAAGGGCTGCACTTTACCTTGGGTTTTCCTGACTGTAAATTCCACATCACCATCAGTCTGTGATCGCTTGTTTGAAGATAAATTATTTTTATTCTTCCTATCATTCCTCTTTCCTTTCTGTTTTTTTCTTTTGTTTTGTTTTGTTTTATAAATCCTGGTTTCTCACAGTGCATGTCTCATTTTTAACCCAGGTGCTGTTTGATCTGTTAAAATTCCTTTTGAGAGGAGCCGATATATCAGTCAACACCCACTAAACGACCATCACCCTTTTACCAGGCGCCTTCCTGAAGAGCGCAGCATGACAGAGCTCCACGAAGCCGTGGCCTTGGGGGACTATGACCTGGTGGATGAGATTTTGAGGACGGGGCGCTGCGACCCAAATCACAAGGATGTCGACTGGCATGACAGGACACCGCTGCACTGGGCTGCAGCAAAAGGTAAGGGCACTCCCTGCTCTGTTACCTCTGGGAACCACAGCATTAGCATCGTAAAAGGTGATGTTGATTGTAATTACCTATTCCTACCATAGCAATTAACACTGGCGATAGTCACAGCTCATAGAATCATAGAATGGTTAGAGTTGGAAGGGACCTTAAAGATCATCGAGTTCCAACCCCCCTGCCATGGGCAGGGACACCTCCACTAGAGCAGGTTGCTCAAAGCCCCATCCAGCCTGGCCTTAAATGCTTTCAGGGATGGGGCATCCACAGCTTCCCTGGCAACCAGTTCCAGTGTCTCACCACCCTCACAGTAAAGAATTTCCTCCTAATAGCTAATCTAAATCTCCCCTCTTCCAATTTAAAACCATTACCCCTTGTCCTGTCACTGCATTTCCTGACAAAGAGTCCCTCTCCGGCTCTCCTGGAGGCTCCCTTCAGATATTGGAAGGCTGCTATGAGGTCTCCCCATAGCTGATCCTTTTCTCCTTAATGAGGAAAAAGAGAAAAAATACCAATTTAAATGGGAATTTTGCCTTCAAAATAAGTTATGGAATTACCACCAAAGTGATTTTTTTTTTAGCTTTTTTTTTTTTTAGCTTTTTTTTTTTTTAGCTTTTTTTTTTTCCATCCTGTGTGAAAATCTACAATTTACATGATATGTACATATAGCACGCCTGCTTGTCCCTCGTGTTACTTTCTAAGTGGTGTCTTCATGCAGTGCAGAGGAGTTATTTCTCATGTACGCCTGCACAAATTAGCAGAAAGTCAAACCCACTGTATTTATACCAGTTATTTATCAGAATCAATAAGGCAAAGTAATTACAGTGTGTTTTACATTGCTCTCCCTTTATCCCACCTGGTCAAAGGAACAGCACGGGGCTCGAGTTGTTTGCAGCTCCCATTTGGTCCTTCGCCATCAGAAGCATCTGGTAAAGTCGAATATCCCTTTGCAGCCCCGAGAAGAGGTGAATGCAACAATACATAACGGATAATTGTACACAGTGTAAAATGGGAAACGGAACCCATACTCCTCTGTGCTGGGGTGTTCGTTACACGTTGGGATCTCACACCATGGCATCTGTCTTTGCTCAGAAGTTGTGCGATTTACTGGTTTACACTTGACACCATGCTTTACTTTTGCCCTGATTCCTCATTTGGGCAGCAGCAAAGGAAACTGAGCTACTTAAGAAAAGCTGCTCCGTGTAGGTATAGATATACAGCAACATTATATATAAAAAGTTAATATGTGATTAAAAATGTAAATTGTCAAAGCATGAAATCAGGGAATGAGGATTTATAAATGCTATGACCGTCTCTGATAAATCTAAAATGATAAGCACTGAAAACTATGGCCTGCAAGAATGTTTCCATATCAATAGGTTATTGTGAGAGGCTGATGAGAGGCTGATGTGGCCTAAGTGCTGTTGGGAACGACCAAGCTCAGTAAAGGCAGGGTGAAGTGGGCAGGAAAAACTTTTTTTACTTCTTTAAGCAATTTCACAAATTAGAAAAATGTGAAGGTGAAAACGAGTAATCTCCCTACCTCTCGTCAAACAAACCTTTCTTTTTGTAAAGCTGTTCACACATTTTTCCAATTTTTTTAATCTTTAAATTTTATTTTGTGTTGAATTAAAAACCAAAAAGAAACAAAAAAGTAGTCAAGAGCCAACTAGTCAATGACTAATTGAGATGTACTGTTCAGAAATTAGTAGAAAGCTTTTTTGTTTTATTGCCATTTTTGTTGTAAAATGCTTCTGGAAGCAGTCTGCATTGAAAAATAAACATTCAGCATTTTCTGATGTGTATCATTTATTTGATAAATCAAATGGCCAGGTGGTGGGTGAAATCCATCATTATATGACTGAGGGAATAATGATCAGGTGCGTGCCACCCTCTTCTTCATCCTGAAGGTTTAAAGTTCTAATGCAGGTGCATCTTCTCTCCCTGTTTTGCTGCCCCACGCAAGGGCAATCGGAGCTGGTCAGGCTCCTCGTGGACCACGGCGCCCGGCATTGCCTGCGGAGCGACGTGGGCTGGACGCCGGCTCACTTTGCTGCCGAGTCGGGGAGACTGGGGGTTCTTCGCACCCTCCATTCCCTGCACGCTGCCATGGACGCGGCCGACCTCTTCGGCGACACTCCCAGGAGGCTCGCGGAAATCTACGGTCACCAGGACTGCTCCAGGTTCTTAGAAATGTGAGTAGCCACCGCCGGTCCCGCAGCGGCAGCCGATGGGGCTCCAGCAATGAAAATTAAATTGGCTGCTATAGAGAGGACCAGAACAAATATGAGCGTGTTACTTTTTTTTCCATCTAAACCCTACTAAAGCCATCAAGCACAAGCAGTAGATAAGCAGATATGGGCCTTTGTCCCAGGGGAGCCATTGGGAAGACGTTCATTCCTTCCACTGCCTTCTCCGGTTTGCCTTGGTGTGTTTTCAAAATTGTTACCACTTCATGACATCATTGTTTTTATAAGGATGTTACAGAGCAATTATTAAGCAATAGAAATGGAAGCAAGAGCTAACAAGTATTAACCCCTTAGAGTGGTGAATGCACAGGTTGAGTTGTTTAAGAACAGCTCTTTAGCAGTTGGTGTCAGTGTATGTATATCATTTGGCTCTTCTCGTAGTAAAGAACTGAGCCATCCTTTCTTTTTTTTTTTTTTTTAATATTTATTGAAGATTATACCATTTGATCTGTTAATAGGATGGCTAATTATTACTTCCAAATTTTTGAAAACTCCTTATTGCCTTAACTGCTTGCGGTTATCACTGTGGCACCGCATGCAACGAGTTCCCGATTACCGTTTCCTGCTTGTCAGCCACTGATTTGGCTCAGGGATATTTTCATCCTTGCAAAGCTGTTTCCCTGGATCAGGGTGTTGTCCTCCAGAGGTCTGAGCTGTGTCCCACACCTCCCTCTCTCTAAAGCAGTGGGACAGGTCACCAGAGGCTAATCAGCTGGTTCAGTGCAAATTGGGGTCCCCACGCATTACCTGGTATCTCAGTACGTTGCTTGTGAAACCTGCACATGCCAGAACTTGAGGCGCTGAGAACACTCAAAGGCTTTTTCTCCCCTGGATTTTCATGTGAATTTACACCATAGTCCTTAACTGGCACCTTTTTTACTGCTGCCACGTTGTCAAGACTGCTTTGGCACTGTAGAAATCATGGAGATTTATTTATTTATTTATTTATTTATTTATTTATAGACACGCATCCTACACATCCAACTCAACATCTCCAGCTTGCCAGTTCAACACAAAGAGCTGCCAAGTTCAAAATCAGGCACGGTGGCTGGGCAAATGTCTGAGGTGGCCAGTGCCCACCAAATGCCACCTTTCATTAATCCATGTAAAGCTTTCCGTAGGTGCTGCTGTCCCTTTGCTGTGCTCCTACAGCTGGTTGGTTCCTGCTGAAAGGCTCCATGCCCACCTTTAATCTTGTCACAGCACCGGTGTCCTTCCGTAGGAAGAGACACCCAAACTGTGCAAAATCCCCCTGTGGAGCCCAAAAATCTTTCTAGGGGAGCCACATGTTCCTGGTTCTAAGCCCTGGCTATTATGGAAGCTGATGGGATTTTACCTGCCCACCCCACATCCAGGAGGCTAAAGCCTTGCCATTTATGGAGCTGACATGATGCAAACCCTCACCGTTCCACGCAGAAGAATCAGCTCTTATTGCCCTTAAACCTTCAGTTTAAAGAAATTTAAACAACAAGCAGCTGATATCTCAGTTTTGCTAATTGGGCACTTTCTTCCAGAGGAGGGTTTCCTCTTTATACTGTTCTCAGTCCTTGGCTTGCTTAGTTTCTATATCGGAGCAGTAAATATTGCCCATCCTAGAGAGTGAAAGGTCCTCAGGCTTGTTGCCCTGGATTAATAATTTATGGCAGTTGCTTACCTATTCGGTGCTGTCATTTTTGCTCTAATCTCGCCGTTAAATCCTGCTTAGCGAGTCCGGCCAAGCCTGTAGCACTTGCCCTGCTCTTGGCTGTGCAGCAGAGCCGCGGCGCTGAGGTGATGGCAAGAGTGTGGGAATTGCCGGGATGATGCCGACGGGCGATGCCGGCGGCTGACAGATGCCTGTGCTGGTGGAGGCGGCTGGGAGAATGACTGACAGGATGATTGACACCCCTATCTGAGCCACCTAGGCAACAGCCTATGGCGACTCTTGTAGCTGATGGAGGGTTTTCTGAGGGGAATGGCTAATTTAAGGTGGAAAACTTGTCTTTCAGGGCCACGTGCTGGCCTGAGTTGACCTGCAGCTGCATGGCTGGGAGAACTTAATAACCGGGAAGGTGCTTTGAATGCCCATGCCTAGGACAATTTATAAGGTGCACCAAGCCTGTATGATCACCTCACAGCCATAATGCAGGCTGTGGACAGCCAAGAGTTTATCACTGAGGCTCAGAAACCCTTTCTTTAAGCCCACCCACTATAATTTGCAACCACAGTGGATGCCTTCACCCTCCTGCAATGGTTTCACCTCCTCATGCCAGCAAACTTGGAGGTAACTAGGAGGAATTACTGGCATTTGTAGTATAATATGGATTACCTTCTGCTCCTTCAGGTGTCTGGAAGGTCCCAGGGGTGATGTCCATGGTTGGGCAGTGGGTCCATGGCTCTGGTAGGAGGTGGGCAGTACTGATGTGCGCTGGGGACAGAAAATGTGTGTGTCTGCGTGCTGGTGCTGCTGCTCAGCACACAGTAGGTCTGCCCTCTGCTCGCGGTGTCTGTGGTATTGGTAGGTAAATATGGGGGATATTTTGTTACAGAGCATCACTCTCAGTTTTGGGTATTTGCCTGTCATGCAAAAAGAGAGAAAAGGCAATTTTTAAAGTAATAGCCTGTGCCAAATGCAGGGCTGATGTGCATATCTGGACAGGGCTATGAGCACCCAAATCCTTGCTAAACCCCAGTTCAGCCCCCTCTTATCATCACCGTGATCCTTCCACGCTGTGTGTCTGACCCCAGGGGCTGCATCAGCACAGACCTGGGCTGAGCAACTGCTCTGAGCTGGGGACTGTTTGCATCAACGTGGAAATTTAACATCAACATGGAAATCCTACATGTATCGACAGGTAAATATTATTAACATGTAAATATTAGGAATATTCTGCTACAGAGTACCCGTACGGCTCACCCAGGTTTGCATGGACATGCAAAGAACAGGAAACAGCCTTCAAATCACAGCTGCTTCTGAGTAACAAATGTTTAATTTGCATCAGATTTTTTTTTATTTTTTTTTTTATTTTATGAGAAGAGCTTTACCCTGGATGCTGTGAGAGCTGCCAGCGATGGCACTGAGGTGACAGAGACCCGTGGCTTGTGCCTGCTGCCAGCCTCTCTGCAAAGTGCATTGAAAGTGCACCAACAGCTGCTGCTATCTAAGCCCAGGACATATATATACACACACATGCATATGTACATACACATATGTGTATATATATACACCCCCCACACGCATGTTTGTGTGTGTGTATGTGAATATATATACACATCTATATAGTAAACCCACACTATGCAGCACATCTGTGTGGAGCTCAGCCGGGACTGGTGTGTCAGTGCTGCTGTATTACAGAAAAAAGGGATTTTTTTTTTTCCCAATATTTGTTGGTATTTTTGTCAGAGCTCCATAAATACTGAGTACCTACAAAATCAGACCTCTGCACTAGCAGAAAAGGGTTTGTCTTCTCTTCGACAAGATGTACAGTGGGGGTGTCCATGCCCGGGTGCTGGCAGTGGGGGAGTGCAGGGGGGTCTCTGTGAAAAGAGACCACGCCGGACACACCGCAGGTCACAGCTCAGCCCATCAGCCACTCTGGTGGCTCCTCCGGGAAAACATATTTAAGAAAGGGCAAAAATGCTGCCCAGCAGTGAGGAGTGAGGGAAGAAGCGTGAGAACAGCAACAGCTGACCCTGCAACACCAGGGTCGGAGGAAGAGAGATGCTTCAGGTTCCGGAGCAGGGATTCCCCTGCAGCCCATGGGGGACCATGGTGGAATAGATATCTACACTGCAGCCCATGGAGGACCCCATGCTCGAGTAGGTGGACATGCTCTGAAGGAGCTGCAGTCCATGGAGAGCCTATGCTGGAGCTGGCTTATCCTGAAGGTTGGCCATCCCATGGAAAGAATCAATGCTGGAGCAGGGGAAGAACGTGAGGAGGAAGGAGTGGAAGAGACAATACGTTACGAACTGACCACAACTCCCATTCCTCATCCCTCTGCGCTGCTCAGGGGGAAGAGGTAGAAGAATTAGGAATGAAGGAGGGAAGTTGAGCCTGGGAGGAAGAGAAGGTGAAGAGGAGATGGTTTAGTTTTGTCTTTGTTCTTCATCATCCTATTCTATTTTCAATTAGCAATAAATTAAATTGATTTGCCCCAAGTCTGTTTTGCCCATGACAGAAATTGGTAAGTGATCTCTATTTTGACCCAAAAGCCTTTCTGTCTTTCTCTCCCCACCCTGGTGAGAAGAGGCAGTGAGAGAGCAACTGGGTGGGCATCTGGCGTGGTGGGTCAAGGTCAACCCACCACAGCAGCTCCTGTTTTTCAGTACTTTCTCCTGCTTACTGCTGACATGAGATAGAAAAGGCAGGCTGAGTTTTTCCTTTGCTGATTTTTGAAAGAGAAGTAAAAGAAACTTTCAGTGACTTGAAACTTGGAGGTTGGACTAGATGATCTTCAAAGGTCCCTTCCAACCCAAACCATTCCATGATTCTATATCATGTGACTTGTACGCAGGATAGATGTGCTCGTTCTCTTAAAATTCCTCAGTGTCTACAAAATGCAGAAAGCAGCTGTCTACTTTTCAGTTTGGAGTCACTTTTTTTCCAAAATAATTGGCTGTTAACACCAAGCATGTGCAAAGATTGTAAAGAGAAAGTTAACAACACTTAATAGGAAAAATATTTAAGAGCTGTAACTTAACAAAACTGTAATTGTAATAAAAAAAAAAAATATTCTACCACCCAAAGGAGCATTTTGGCCTTGATGAAAGTGGTTTTTAATTTACTTTGGTTATTTCCAACAGGAAGTGTAATGAGAAACCATTGATATTTCAAGGCTATAAGGAAAACTAAGGCAAAGTATGTTTATTTTCAGTTTAACTTGTACAGTGTCCTTCACTGAAGATCTGGGAGTGTGTTTGTTTCATAGAAAATACAATAATATAAGAAAAATAAAATAAGACTTTGGTAAATCACAGATACCAACTGCTGTCTCGGAAATCCCAGGGTCTGGATGGATGATGTTTCAGTGTCTGACATCCACAGGTTTCACACACTTGAAATAATGGAGAGAACTTGAAAAACACAGCTAAAAACCCCGGCAACCAGAGGAGGTTTGAGAATGATTTGTGTATGGAGATATTGGACTGGGAATAATGGTATCTTCTACATAATGTTTTCCCGTGCAAAATTTGAGCTTCTGCAGCACAGCCTTATTTCTATGATATTGCTTAATTCAATTTATAATTTAAAAAACAGAAATAGGGATGAATTGTAACATTCAGTTCTGGATTTGAATGCAAAGTTTAGTAAAATTTCAGGGCTGAATTGGATTAGGATTGGATAATTTCTGAGGTTAAAAGGTCATCTATGTCTATATAGATAAGTATAAAGAATAACTATATACAAATCCTCCCAAATTCCAGTCATCTTCAGATGTGATGTTTTGACATTAAGAATGTCTAGTATTTATGAATGAGCAGTACAAAAAATAAAAGAAAATGGAAATGTTGCGGTTGCAGTGAGTTAATACACCGTGTACAATTGCATTAAATGTGCATAAGTCTATTTACCAGCACACAAATTCACAAGATGAGTCTTTGAGGCTTTTTTATGGTTAAAATCATAATTCCACTGGTAAAAGTCTGATCTCACCATAGATCCTGACTGAAGGTTTCCCACTTCAGCCCAATTCTCGCTGAGTACCTGGACACTTGGGGTGATGAATGCTGTTGGATTTGCGATGCTCCTCAGTGTTTTATCATGTATTGCTGGCAACAGCGTTTTGACCATACGAATACACAATCCCCTGATCCTGTAGATGGGCAGCTCATGAACAGTGGTGTGACTGTGCTGTGCTCAGTATCTGAAGTATCTTGCTTTCTTCCCCAGAGCAGAGGTGGAGAGCAGGAACTATCGCAGGACAGCCGCAATGAAAGGAATCTCCTTAGACCAGAGGGATGAAGACTGGGAACTCAAGAAAGAAGAGCTTGAGAGAAATCCACCGTGTTCTTGGGAAAACTACACATCCTCTGCTCAAAAGAAAAATAAAAAAAAGAGGGAGGAAGCAGTAGGGTGCCCTGACTATTTGGTGCCACTGAGAACTCGCAATGCAGAGCAAAGACACTGACAGACCCCAGGTGCATCTGCAGGGTGAAATATGGACACACAGGAGAAGCAGATGGGCACACGTATGCATTTTGTGATGTTCTGGAAATACTGTCATTAGTAGGGAACAGGTAGAAGTGCTTCTGTCTGTCTGCATGTCTATACGTATCAGATCTCAAATATCAGAAAACTGCAGTAGTTTAAATATGCTAATGATCTAGTTCACTGAAATGTATAAATTTACAAAAATGACAGCAGCTACCCATATCATCTGAGAGGGAAGTGGTTTTGCTCCTAATTGATTCATGAAAGCATCCAGGACTGTGGTTCTGTTCACTCTGGTGACATCTGTGGCTTTTGCTTGTTTGCTTCTGGTCCTGAGTCAACCAGGGAGCTCTATGGACGTTTGCAGCCTCTGGTGGTGCCTCTCTCTTTTCTTTGGGAATAGGGTGTAGTGGCTTCTTCTGGCTGAAGGGGAGACCTTGATGTTGACCTTTTACTGGACACATGGGTCTAAACAGCCTGTATCTACCATACCTGGCCCAGCAGAAGGAGAAATGTGCTCCCTTGTTGCTGCTTTCAGACATCTGTGACTGCCAAGACAGTCAGAGCACTGCCTTATTTTTAGCAGTGCCCCCAGCCACTTTTATGTCTGTGCTCATTGGAATGTTGTGGAACTGGTCCTGAGCGATCCCTCTGCTCATCAACACTTTCCATGGCAAAAGCATTTTTAACGGTTTCACTCCCCAACCATAAAAAAATTGAATTTGACCCAAAGAAGTTTTCCATCCCATGCCAGCACTGGGCAGACATTCGTATTGCCTTCTGACATCTTTTATGTGTCTGCCTCCCTTCCCCTCTGCTTCCCCTCCACCACCTAAACCCTTCTGGAGTACCTTGGTTACAGTTGTCCTTCGCATCCAGCCACAACACTCAAGCATTGCAATCACAACCAACAAATCTCTCATCCATCCCCTTTTCCTAGGTTTCCAGGGACTAATTCAGCTGTCTACACAGAGGTGTCTAATGCCACTTGAGATGCTCTCAAGTACCCAGGCTGACCCTGCAGGTCTCCAGAAGATCCTGTACTGTAGCTCCCAACCCTGTGCAGATGTCTCAGATAGCCTACGACTTCTCAGGTGACTCGAAATGCCTATGTTCAGGCAAATGAGTCAAGCTTCAGCTTTGTCTTTTGTCATTTGCGCTTTCCAAGCCATATGAAAAGGCAACACCATTCACAGTTGCCCTGGATGTTGAATTAGTGACAGTTCAAGTGGAGACATATGTGGGACAGAGTGCTTGTTACCGTGCTGATTAATTAAATTAAAGTAATTAAATTAAATTAAACAGGCCTGTTCCTAGCCTTGAGGCCTTCTTATAGAGTGAATCAGTGTCCATTAGGGCTGTTGCTACACCTGAGATTACTCCCTGGAGAGCATTTTGGGTATATCTAACTCTGCAGACCTTAAGGAAGCCTCTGAGGTTTGAGGCTCCACACCTGGTAAATGTACTTCTTCTGGGTGAGTGTTTTAAAACTGAAACAGAAACAAAAGCTGCGGAGATGCATGAAAAAATGCACACCTGGCACTTGGTATGAGGTAAGATGTTTCTCTGGGCCTGAGATGATGAAAGAAATGAATAGTTCAGGTTCTGCTCTGTTCAGGCTGGAACTATTTCATGTTCAGATCATCGGCTGTGGTGGGTTGAACTTGGCCAGCTTCCAGACCCCCACCCAGCCACCCCTTCACTCTCGCTCCTCAACAGGACAGGGGTGGAAAATAAGATGGAAAAGATCATGGGTTGAGCTAAAGACAGGGAGATGGCTCATGAGTGACTATCATAGGCAAAAGACTTGACTTGGGGGAAATCAGTTTAATTTATTGCCAGTTGAAGATAGAGTAGGACAATGAGTAACAATGACAGAACTAAAACACCTTACCCCCACCCACCCCTTCTTTCCATGCTCAACTTCAGTCCTTCATTCCCAACTTCTCTACCTCCTCACCTGCAGTGCTGCAGGGGGACAGGGAATGGGGGTTGTGGTCAGTTCATAACACACTGTCTCTTCTACTCCTTCCTCCTCATGTTCTTCCCTTGCTGCAGTGTGGGACCTTCCCATGGATTGGTGGTCCTTCAGGATAAGGAGCCATGCTTCAGCACGGGCTGTCCAAGGGCTTCAGTCCTACAACGCATGTCCACCTAGTCCAGCATGGTGTCCTCCATGGGCTGCAGTGTGCATATCTGCTCCACCATGGTCCTTTGAGGGCTGCATTTGGAAAACCTACGTCACCATGGTCCTCTGCACGGGTTGAAGGTGAATCCCTGCTCCAGCACCTGAAGCACCTCCTCCCCTTCCTTCTCTGAGCCTGTTTGTTGCAGGACTATTTCTCAGAGTGTTCCTCAGCCCTCACTGCCAGGCAGTGCTTTTGCCCTTTCTTAAACATATTTTCCCACAGGAGCCACCAGCATTGCTGATGGGCCGAGCTGTGTCTGTGGTGGGTCCATTGGAGACATCCGGAACTGGCTTTCCCTGGAATGGGGCGGACTTGACTTTGCCTCACAGAGACATTCATGGATCCTCCAGATGCCAACACCTGGGATGGACACCCCATACGTCTGCCCATAGGTCACTGTGCAGTGAAAGCATGATTTTATTCCACACCACACTTGGCACTAAAACCACCTTCCTTGGTGTTTTACTGAGCCAGAGTCCATTGGTGAGAGCAGATCTCATAAACAAGTTGGAGTAGAGCAGGAGAGCAGTTGCACAGAGTGGGAGAAATCCTGTTTTGGCACGAAGTGGGGCAGTGAGATGACACAAAAGGCTGGGGTGGGGAGTGGGCTCTCCACCCCATCTGTCCTCTCTGAGGCCATTCCTGCATGGCTGTTTACAAGTCAGGAACCACCTCTGGTGACTAACAGTGATCAATGTATTCACGCATAAGTTATAAACCGATGCAAGATAGTGGTACAACTCATGATATTCCAAAGTACACAGCCACAGCAGAAATAAATGTAAAAGAAAACAGATATAAACATAGTGGTTAGTTAAGTAGTTTCAAACAGCAATTACCAAAGCATTTTTAGACGGTTTGCAGTCATTGTTATTCCCCTTCTGCAGCTAGCCCATGTACCAGCTCTAAATTACTCTCTTATTGACAATAATTCAACCCAAAAAATTATCTAAATCAAATAATAACAATAATAATTTAATTCATAATAATTTAGTTTGAAGTATTTTCATGAATTTCCCTTCACTTAGATGGTGCAGATAGAACATCTGTATTATCTACACTGGCTGGAGAGTTGCATTAGAGAGTAAATTACTTGCTTTTTCATAATATCAACATTTGTAATGGGCTCCACCTTTTATTACATTCCCTACGTCATGCAAACCTTGCACTTCACACAGGACAAAGTCCTTCGCAGTGTCTTTTCCAGGTTGGGATTGCTGAAAATTAGAATAAGGGAATGAACAACTGGAAAAGTGTACTGAAATACTAAAATGAGAAATGCCACAGGGTTTACCTTCTTTGTGGCATAGATCAGTGTCAAGATCAAACATGTAAAGTTGATGCTGTAAGTGACGAAGAAGGACAGAATAAATTTCATGGCTTTGACATGGGCATCCGTGCTGATGTTCTTCCCTGAGTCTGTCTGCATCTTGCATTTGTGTCTCCAGAGAGAAAAGAGGAGGAGAAGGGCAGAAGAGATTACTGCCATGAATGTGGTGGCAAATCCAAAGCCAGCGAGAAAAAAAACAGGGAAAAAGTGTTCATCCATTCTGATATTCGTTTTCCAGAAATTTCCTCGGGTGGTGGCATTGTGGTTGCTACAGAGCACTTCATCGGTGATACGGTAGACAAAGATGCTGATGACCAGGGATAAAAGCACTGAACCCAACAACAGCCACGGCACAATCCTGTCAATTTTTACTTTCAGATAGCTGAAAAAGATGTGCCTGAAATTTGCAATTTTTATACAATAAAAAATGCAAAGACAGGCAGAAACCCACAAGTTGGAAAAATTTAAAAAGCTTTGAATAGATGCCAATAGTTGGGGTATCGGGTAAACATAAAAGTACCGGGGATAAATTATTGAAAGTAAGGAATACACCCATGTAATGCACAAATACCAAAATCTGCAGCATCCCAAAACCAGCAAGATCTTCTCATTAGAGTTAAAGTTTTTCTTTTTGACCCAAGCAATGCAAAGCACAGAAGCGATGAAAGCGTTTATCCACATGCCAGCAAACATCTGAAGTGAGATGATGACCATAGCCACGGCATCATATGAAGTGGCATTAAACTGATCTTGAGAGTAACAAGCTTTCATCCTCCAAGCTGGGTAGCGGTGCTGGGCCAGAAAAGTAGGTTCTTGCACCAAAGCTTCAGGCAGGTTGGCAGCTGCCGTTTCCCGAGTGTCACAAATGGAACAGGAGCTTTATAGAGCTGGTGGTGGGGGGGGCTGTGGTGCTGCTCCTATTCAGGGCAGGGCAGGTGCAGGAATGTAAATGTGCTGGGCTATTCCCTTACCTGGTGTCCGTGTCCATCTCCAATATTTGAATTTCATTTCAGAAGAGCTGTGTTGAGTGACACAAACAAAGTAGGTGCTTTTCTGCAGTGGGCAATGCTGTGATTTGTGACTATTGTATGTTTGATTGCTCTCAGGATTCATGATCTGGGTTCTCCTGTCCCATCGTCACCTACAATGCTCACGCGGAGGGGTGCTCTCAATGGTGCAGCCACTGTCCTCTTTTGCTGAAGAGTCCAGGAGCTGCAAAATTCAATCAAGATGCTGAAAACTGGAGTTCATTTTTATCCTTTGAGGGCACTCGTATGGCCCATGCAGGTAGCAGTACTGAGTGTGCAGGAGTGTGCAAAGCCCCTTCATGTGGCGCCCAGGAGGAGAAACTCTCTGAAAAGTCAGAGGTAAAGCTCAGACCTGCTCTTGCCCTCTCACCAAGGGGCCTTTCTCCTGCCTTGCTTCACCCTGGCCCATGTGACTTGTGTTCACAGGGAAAGGCCTGGGTGAGATTCCCATGCAAAACACTGGGACACATGGCTCATAGGCACGTGAGCAGGGCCCAACCAGGACCCCTCACTGTGGTCTTGCTCTGAGAGACAAAGTCTTTGAGATCTCCCGAGGAAACCCAAACTAGCATATTTTGCTGGAACTTGATGGCTGGAATTCTGTTGATTACAAAAATAACACTATTTTTAATTTAAAGATGATGCTTTAGAATAGATGCCATAGAATCAGAGGAAAACAATAATTTATTTGCATCTACCAAGATATTTTCAGGAATACAAAAAGAAATCCCGCTAAGCAAACTTTCTCTTAAAGTGATTTATTCAGGCTGCAGACCATAAGCCTCTTGTTTTGAAGAGGTTGTTTCTTCCATACTCAGCAGCCTCGGTGGTCTCATGTCAGGATGGGGCCAGGATGGTTCATGAAGCAGAAGAAAAGAGTGAGATTATCTCTGAAGAAGTCAAAGAAATTTTAAATAATTCAATAACTTCTGATTGCTACAAGAGTTAATACACTAAGAATAGTTATAAAATGAGCAGGCAGATTGCTTATCAGGTTGGTTTATGACTATATCTAGTAAGATTAAAATCTGCTCTTCTTTTTAAAGTTCACTTTTTGATGGCTCATGCTTATCAGTACTTCTGAAGGCTATTCACCTGCAAGACACTGTATCTACACTGGTAGGTAGCACCAGATGATCTTCTGAAACGGATTCCTGGAGGATATGTTGTTTCACAACACTGGTTACCTGCTCCTCTGCCGTTATGGTATTCCCACCTGATCCTCCATTTTCTGGCTTGGGATCAGGGTGAGATTTCGCTTTATTTGTCTGTGATTTTGAAACTGTACTTCCTGTGTGTCAGATCCAAAACTCTGTTGAAGACAGAGGTAAGGATGCAATGTTTTTATGTTAGTGGATGCCTATCAGTCATTAAGTGGGGAATTATATCAGCTCATGTTGTTTAGTCACTAACTTAAGTGACTTATTGCTTTTGATAGTTGATGATGTTGATGGAGCACAGCTTAGGAAGGGCTTTCCAGAAATAAACTCAGGTAAGTCAGGACAGTAAATAAACAGAGTGTTGAATTATTACAGAGATCTAAGCTAGCTTTTGGGGACCACAAGTCTGGCAGATGTGATGGCACCAGAGGGGTCTGGAAGTTCCCTCCTGTGTGAAAAAAATCCCAAATGCATCATGGCTACAGTGCAGGGCAATTAAAAATGTGTGTGTGGGGAACACCAGCTGCTTCTGGAGAGAAGGGAGAAGATCCTGCCTTTGGAGTCTGGTAGCAGCCAGAGAAGATGGAAAGGCAGAAGCAGGGAGCAGGGCAGAGGACACAAGGGTTCATAAAAGGTTGGTGTTGGAAAAGGAAGATGGAAGTCCAGAAGAATGGTTTTATATGAAGCCCAAGATCTTTATCTTAAATTTGGAAAAACACTCAACTGCTCCTGGGGAAGGGTCAGCAACCCCTGGGCTGAACCTGCATCCCTCCCCACTGCAGTCTTCTGTAACACAGTTCCTGGAGAAACCTTGGCAGTGGCTCTAATTCAATTTATGCCTTGTTGATGCGCATTTATCTTAAATGAGTTGGTTGGTTTCACATGACCGATGACCAAGATATGAAGCTTAAGTAGCTTCATACCTGAGCATTGCCTTGAGAGAGTTTTCATTTCCTGACATTGCCTGTTATCTGCTTTATGCTCTAGTCTAAGTTTCTTCTGGTTTTGCTGACAGAACAGAAACATGGTGTAGGGTTGGGTTTTTTTCTGTTTTGTTTTTGTTTTGTTTTCTTCTTCTCTACATATGTGTGTGAGGACAATATAACTAATTACTGTAACAAAAGGTGTGAATATGAACTCTCTGTGCCAGGATTGTACTTATATGAGGGCATTAAATGAAAATGTTATACTAGCAGGACCATATAGCGGCTGGGGTTTGGGCTCAGCTCTGTATGGTGAATCTGGCACCTTAAAGAAATAAGTGTATAAAATTAGAGTCTCAAATGCTGTGCTCTTAAAGCATGGAAGATGTGGATCAGCTGCTTAAAACACAGGTTTCTGTTCCCAGTTCAAATCCATTCCCTCCAGAACCACTCTAGAAGGGGAAGAAGTCCTCCAAACTTTGTATCTACCAGCCCCTGTGGATATTTTGGATACCCTTGTGCATCTCAAACGGCACCAGACACCTCTGTTTTGGCAACTGGATGGTCACACAGCTGTAATGGGATCCGAGACATGTAGCACATACATAGGGACTGTGGGGTAGGCATTTAGATTTAATTGCTTGAATCTGAGCTTAGTTCAGATTCAGGTGTTTGAAAAGGTGAACAGAACCTCTTCCCTCTCCAGAATCCTTGTCTTTCTCCTTTAATTTTATGGGGAATCCCAGATGATTACCCTAGGTTAGCTAACTAGTTAGGCTATTAGATGCCTATCTATTCCACCTATACATCAACTTCAATGTTCAGAAGTCCACAGTTGTTTCACGATACAAGCCTGGGAAAAAGAATCAAATTTTCTCTAAGCAGGTGTTATGAAATTGTTATGGAAATCATAATTCAACCCCAAATCCTCCTTTGCTGCAGGAGGAGAAGTGGCATGTTATAGTGTGGCAATGGTTATTTGTTTGCTTGTTTTCTGGGCTGTTGCTGTTTAAAGCAAGATGGGTTGGTTGACGAGACAGCCTGATAATTAAATTGTGTGGTCTTTGAAAAAACACATATTGTAGTTCTTGGTACGTTACTCTGGCCTAAATGGCTGTTGATCTCATTTCAGAAACAGGAAGGAAGCTTTTTGAAGGTGATATTATCTTACCAGTATGTGCTGCTGATCTAAACCGACATCAGAAAGAGTGGAGACTGGGCTTAAAATGTTAACACAAGCGTGTTGATCTCATTAACAGGTGGAAGCGAACGCTCCCAAAACCAGCTCCTACGGATGGAAATTTCCCATCCCCTATATCCTAGCTGACAGCCTGGGTGATAAGACTTTTTGTTATGGTAGCACTTTATTTCTTACTTTAGATATACTCTGGTTTTGTCCAGCTCTTGGGGCTGCTTTTGTTTCGTTTGCTTTCGGGTTATGCTGAATTAATGTCCTTGTTACTGCTGGCCAGACAGAGCAACACAGCTCTGCCCCAGCACACATTGTTTTCCATGTAACAGCCCCAGTCACCAGCCGGATGCTGATGAGCAACCAATTTAATTAGTGTCAGTGTATCTGGCTGAGATCTCTAGATAATGAGGTCAGGAAATCCTAACCTCAAGAACACGCATGTTGTTCTAGTGCACCCTTCGTGCCTTATCTCTTCTTAACAGCCCCAGCTCAGCACAAACAGAAAGGAAATGCAGATATTTCATAAGTTAAAAAGTCCAGAGCATTCTCCCCGCTTTTTTTTTTTTTGTCTAATTTTAGGCACTATTTTAAATTTTGAACAATTTAGGAGTTGAAACTAATAGTAAATCAGTGTTAAAACCCTATGGGTCTCTCCTGTGTTTACCAGCCCCAAGCTCAAAGTTTACAATGCTTGAAATTACATAATAGCATGCAGTAAAATCACCCAGCAGAACCTGAGCAATGCCTTGAGTGTCCAAAAGTCCGCTTGTTTGTTTCAGCACTATCAGTTTCTCTGATAAAAGGTGTTATCTCTCCCTATGGCCTCTGCCAAAATTACTCCCATCAGGGAATTCTGCTAACAGCTCTTTCATCCAAGCAGGCGTTTTTTATATATGGTCATATTTCTAATCTTCACTTGTTCATACTTTCTGTCTAGAATTATATTTATAATGTTATAAAAGCAGAACAACTGCTATCGTTGTCCTCTGCTGTGTGTTTCAGATCTGAACACCAAAGGTGTTACCCGTCAGGCGTTTGACATGTTCAGGCTGAAGTTTTTTGTTGATTTCAGACCCCACGAAGGGCAACAGCCTTACTTGAAATTTGAAAAGCTGGACGGGTAATTTTGTATTAACAATCCACTTTGTACCACCTTGTTTGATATGATAGTTTTTCCAACTCGGGAGACATTAATTATCATTCTTGCTTGTACAAAGGACATAAATACTTGAGCCACATTTCTGTCCCAGAGCTTATTTGTACAACACTGGCGATAAAACTCAGTGCAAACAGACTAACCAAAGGTATTATCTGCATTTGATAGAATCATAGAATCATCCAGGTTGGAAGAGACCCTTGGGATCATCGAGTCCAACCATCTACCCTACACTACAAAGTTCTCCCCTATACCATAACCCCCAACACCACATCTAAACGTCTCTTAAACACATCCAGGGAAGGTGACTCAACCACCTCCCGGGGCAGCCTATTCCAATGCCCGACCACTCTTTCTGTGAAAAATTCTTTCCTAATGTTCAGTCTAAACCTACCCTGTTGGAGCTTGAAGCCATTCCCTCTCGTTCTGTCATTAATTACCTGTGCGAAGAGACCAGCACCAACCTCTCTACAGTGTCCTTTCAAGTAGTTGTAGAGAGTGATGAGGTCTCCCCTCAGCCTCCTCTTCCTCATACTAAACAGTCCCAGCTCCTTCAACCGCTCTTCATAGGATTTGTTTTCCAATATTTGATATTGTCTTCCAATTAAGATGTTCTCTTAATATAAGAAAACACTATTTTATCTCCATTTGCACCCTAGCTACTGAAATGGATCCCTTTCTTGGGGCTCTTTCAGGGAAAAAAAAGCAAATAACTTTCTCCTGGTGTCGATTAGGGGCAGGGTATGTCCCTAGCGTGTTGGGGTTAGCGTGTAGATTCCTCCTTGCTTTCAGAGGCAGGGTTGGGTTTCACTCACCAAATGTTGAAGCCAACAATGTCTACCGCTGGGCAGGTCACCACGGGTCGCCTTTGCAGTCAGCGGGGAGGTGGTGACTCTTCCAGGCCACAAACTCTCTCACTTAAAATAGAAATCTAAAATAGGTCTGGTGACTCACAACCCAAATGCCTGTTACTGCCCAGGGAGCGTAAAGGTGCCAGGGAAGCTAACTCAGCAGCAGATGCCAACACTGTGACTGTCTAAAGTTAGGTCAGAGGACCTTCCTGTTTTCTGGGAAGTACCATCAAGAAGCTGGTGACACCAGCCAGTGTCTGTGTCTGGGAATCCAGTGTAGATCTTCCCTCGGGTGTGGGGGAGACTGGTGCATAGCATTTTTGGGCAGCGTTTTTTGGGTTTTTTTAAACCCACAGAATTATTTCTGAATGGACATCAAAAGTCAGGATTTAAGTTGTATTTAGGAACCAAACCAAGGAAGATAATGCATCCTGAGTACACTGGCTGCTCAGCGCCTCTGAAAATCAGGCCAGTTATTTAAATACTTTGGTAAATATACACATAACCAACTGGCAAAAAGGAATGAAGTGGCCAATCATTCCTGGGACAGGGACTCATTGCCAGGCTGTGGCAGGGTGCTGAAGGTACACGTTGGTCCATATTCTGGTGTTGCGAATCTAGTTGGGGCAAGACTGAAAAACACAGATGGGAAATTCTAAAAAATATTATTTTTTTACTTTTACCTTGGTCTTGCAGTTGAGTTAGTATGTAGATACAAGTCATAGAAGGTATTATGCAAAATGGGTGCAATTTTCTGAGTTTTTGTCTTACAGGTGCTGGGACCTTCAGAGTGGCCAGATGGTGATAATAGGAGAGAGATGTGACTGTAAAGCCATAGTGCAACATGAGCTCCTGCATGCCCTGGGGTTTTACCATGAGCAATCCAGGACAGATTGTGATGACTATGTTCAGATATGGTGGGATGAAATTATTGAAGGTGCAATGCAGGTCTGAACTGATTGAGAATCGTCTGTAGATGCATTTTAATTTTTTTTTACAATGGTAAAAAGTGTCTGGTTGAGAATGGCTGCCTACAAGTTGACAGCCAGACCATTATTTAGTCACGGGTAAAACATTTTGAAAAGATGTTATGTGCTAAGATTTATTTCTGGTCTTGCCTAATCACATGTGAATGTTTTTGTATAGGTTTTGCACATGCCTTTGACAAACAGAATGACAGTCTCCTTCTTGACCTCAATACCCCATATGATTATGAGTCAGTCTTGCACTATGGACCATATTCTTTCAACATCAATAGCAACGTTCCTTCCACTACAACAAAAATTCCTGAATTTACTGAGATCATTGGGCAGAGGTTGGATTTCAGTAGGACTGACTTACTGAGGTTGAATTACATGTACTACTGCAGTAAGCCCTTCTTCTCACACGTGTATTTGAAAATCCTTACTCAAGCTTCATGTTACATGGATGGAGTCACACAAGAGGAGTAGGAAGACTTCATTCTTGGGATCCTCTTGCAAAAGCTAAAAGAAATTATAGTTCTTATGCAGCAGCAAGCTCCATGGTGGCCAGATGCTAATTTCTTTATAGAACAACATTGGAGTGAATCAAGGGTCTAACACCTTTCATTCACACAGACTTTCCCATAATATTGCATGTAATAGTTACTGTTTCCTTCATGAATTATGATCATCATGCTGTTGATGGTGATAAAATCTTCAAATAACAGTAGTCAGGAATTGAAGCTCTCCAAAATCTCAGTATTTTAAGTTCCTATTTCTGTGATGTTTGGTAAGACAATTGGGCTCAGGAGCGTGAATGGGGATAACGGTGCTTTCCAGCTGCACTGGCAAAGCTTTGAAAGGAAATACTCCATGTGCTGTACGGTACCGACATACTATGTTAACATATACCTGAATATTCCCACTAGTTTCAGCAGAAGTACTTCTGATTTACACCCTGAAGACAGAAATGGGCCACAGAGCTTATCCCAGGCAAGCTTAGAGAAAATTATGGATGTTTGAAAGGGAAAATTAGCACACAGGGGCCAAGCTGGCTCCCAGAAGGAAATATTCAGCCAAGAGAGGGAGAAAGAGATAACATATTTCTTTCAGGAGGAAACATCATGTATACATGGTAACAGAGATGTAGATGTGAAAGTCTGTGTAGTTTTCAGTTGTATTAAGAACATGTTTCCTGTATGTAAACACTCTGGAGTGGGGTTAACAGTGAGAGCCTTATTTGATATTTATGGATGTGGTAAAATATGTTACTCTATTCCCGGCAGCTTCGAGCCTCACCTTCTTGGACCAGTGCTCCTTTGAATACCTCAATATCTGTGGGACGGTGCAGAGTGGACAAGATGGTGCTAATTGGGACCACATATTAGGAAGCCAGGAGATGAAGACCGTACTTTGGTGGGAAACTGTGCAAGTAAAACCTGTAGTCTTAGATGGTCATTAGACTTCACCATGCTTTTATGAGAGGTGAGAATGAAGATATACAACGATAAATAAGTCATTAAGAATACCCTTCTATTAATGTTAATCACTGTATACCTGATGCTAAACATGACTTTTGAATTTTCGGCTAAAAAGGCCAATAATTGTCATTTAAACTGTTTAACCCTTCCTTAAATCTCTTCTTTACATTATAACATCTCATGGAGAAGTGACAGTTTGAGACTTTGCTGCTGTAAATTGGTGGTAGCTCCATTAAAATGAAAGGAGCTCCAGATGATTGCCACAACTGACTTTGGTGAAACTCCATAGAAATGAGTCAGGTGAGACTGTCCTCCTTTTATGCGTATGTTACAGGATTTTGAGTAGTTTTCTAGTTTTTGTTTAAAGCTGAAAGACACTTTCCCTTTGTACAGGAGTTCACCTGATGCATCCCCACAGAAGTACACGCATAAGCAGATACAATACACAAATCTTGTTTGTAGACAAATTTTGACATAGAAACCAATCCAGAATCATCGAAATAAGAAGATGAGCTTCAGCAATGTGTCATGGAACAGGAGGAAACCACTCCCTGAAGACATCGAGGGAGGGGTTGTTGCGTGATACAGAGCCGTATCAGCTGCTGGTAATTCAGTTTGTTTGAGCTGCACCACATTGGGAGGCTGAAGGATTACCTAAAAAACAAACCCACAGTGATTTCCCCTCTTCTGAGGAAAGTGTTGCATGGGGTCCTTTTGATTGAGGCTTTGGCTCCAGCTGCAGTGATTTAAGCATATATTGAAAAAATATGATTGTACTGAGTTCTGCAGTATTCTGATTGCTGCCGGGACACAGGAATCGAGTAGGGTCTGTTGTTTTCAGAGGCAGTTGGGAGAAAATTAAACACTGTAGAAAAGTATTACATGGATAGTCCAAAAATCCTCAAGCAAAACGTTTCTTTTGAAACTCACGGTCCTGAGCCTAACTGCTCTGTGTACAAGTGGTCACAGTGAGGCACATCTGCCTCCCAAAACACAAGGGATGGTTGGTTACAGAAGTGTCTTGTGGTGCAGGAGAGGAAAAAAAATGCTGAATAGAAAAGAAAGTAATTTCTGTGGAACGTGGGCCCAGGGAGGAGCGAGCAAGAGATGGCTTTTGGCAGTAGCTTTTGTGACTAACCATCACTTGTGTTTTGGGAACATACTTGCTTTTGATTACAGTTTGGAGATCTCATGGTTATAGCAAATTTGCAGGCAGTGAGGAGGAGAGCAGAGCAGGTGGGGCAAGGGGATGTTCCTGTTCTCATCACATGTGGGGTTTGAGAAGGCAGATGTGCTCCTGGTGAAGGGCACCATGCAAAAAACAGCACTTGGAAGAACCTTCAAGCAGGAGCAAGATGAGCAGGAGGGTTGTTTAGGTCCCATCGTTGGCATTTTCTTGTTTTTAGAGGAACAAGTCTGGCTGTTGTTTGATGGGCTATTTGTTTGCGGTTTGCAGGGTGGGTGGTTTGCTGACACTCTGAAGGCTCTGGATGTGTGACAGAGCATGTGGCTGGGGAGTTGACGGCAGCTTCCTGCCTCTCGTGGTTGGTGACAGACAATTAACTGCGCAGCTTCAAGGAGGGGGAAGAAAAAAGGTTTAAAACTTAAATAGTCAGCCTTCAGAAGTTTCCCGAGAGCAAATGGGTCAGCAGTTATTCGAAAATAAGCCACTTTATTGAGTATTTATAGGGGAACTTAGTGCAGAAGGCCAGCAATGTTTATGGGAGGACATCCAAACACAGGCACGTAGATGGAAACATCAGTGGAGCTCAAAGCAGCATCGGGTGACAGAGTAGTGAGACACCGGAACAGGTTGCCCAGGATATTGTGGATGCCCCATCCCTGGAGGTGTTTAAGACCAGGCTGGATGGGGCTTTGAGCAACCTGGTCTAGTGGGAGGTGTCCCTGTCTGTGGCAGGGGGGTTGGAACTAGGTGATCTTTAAGGTCCCTTCCAACCCAAAACTTTCTATGATTCAGAGTTGTTGTTCTCTACATGGTCTCTGCTATTTGCATCAGTCAGCTCCCAGACAGACAGAAAAGTGCAAACCCATAGAAGCAGCCACAGAGTATTTGGAAACCCACAATGTGATGTAGCTTGAAAACGTCGTTGCTGTTAGGAGAGGGATTTCCTATTGAGAGGGGATGTACTGAGGCTATTAGGTGAAGCTGATGCACTTGCTCAGTTGTCTTCAAGAAGCTGATTTAAAATTGGATTATACAGAACAGGGCTGGTACAAAGGATGAGGGTGTGTGGGGTCCACCTTTGTACCAAGGAAGACTGAAGACTCAGAGAAGGTATAACTCCAGCCCATAGACTGAATTGCAGACTGACTATGAAAGAAAGGAAATAGGTATTGCAAACACATTAGCATGAGAGTTGATCCCATTGCATTATAGCTGTGACGAACTGCTCTTCTGATGCGCTGATCTCCACTGGCTGCGAAGGAATCCATCACTGATGGGTGAGATGAATCCTATCACCCTTCTGAAATGAGTTTCCTTTGGAAAATATCAGTGCCTGGAAAGTGGAAACACTCTGTATAAGTAACTAATCATTAAATCAGACCTGACCCTAGTACAGGGGTCAGAGCACTTGTCTCAGATAGGAGAGGACAGTTGAGAGCATGCCGTGATAATCCAGACTCGCTCTGCACACCCAAGGGCTGTGAACATCAGTCTGTGTACTCTCCTGGCAGGAGGATTTCTCCCTTGCTCTTCATGACAAAAAAAAAAAAAAAAAAAAATAAAATATATATATATATAAAATGCCAAGTTCTTGTTTTCATTCCAGCAGGGAGCGGAGAAACTTCTGAAATGGCAAGAACTTTTGCAAGGTTGGAAAGCTGCTTCCCATGAATGCTTAACCAGGAACGTGTGCTGCCTAATAAAAATGCAAAGAGTGGTCTACATTTCTGGCATACAGAATGGCCCAGCTTTTCTGCAGGTTATGTAGGGCATTCGGCAACGCTGCCAAGTCCCCTTTAGCAATAAGAAAAGCAGCTGAGGCCTCTTAGTGCTTTCCCTGACAACGCTTTGTACAGGGAGTAATTCACTGGGGGAAATTCAGTCCCATTGTGCCAAATGGGTGCCAGTGTTCCTGAAAACATTTGCAGCTGCTAGGTCAAAATGTAGTTAAGAAAGACTTGTTAGGAGACTGCACTTAGTCTCCAGTTATAAGTGGGTTCAGCTTAATTTCTAGATATTAAATCTAATATTGTCACATTTATAAGGTTCCAGTCTCTGCATTTGAATATTCATTTTTATACCAGAGTACCTGAAAACTCAGGGGCAGTGTTACATTGCCTCTGATGAAGGTTGGAAGTCGTCTCTGTATAACCACTGCAAGTCTGCACCATGCTCTGTGCCTCCAACAAACCTTTCCACCCTCTCTCCTTATCTCCCAGCCCTTTTTCAGATCACCTCTGACCCAAGCCCTCTACTCTCTCACCCCAGTCTCCTTCCAGCTCAGTAAACCCAGGATCCCCTGCCGGGGTTGAGGAAGACACAGACTGGAGCCCCATGCACACCTGCAGCTCCCTGCCCTTCACACTTCCCCTTCCTCTGGGTGCTCTCCTTACCAGGTACTGCTGCACCCTCTAGAGATACTTGGATGAATTATTGTTGCTTCGTTTCTTGCCTCTGGAGTCAGCCTGAAAGTCATCCCAAAATACACAGTGGAACTGCACTATATACTCCATGAATTAAATTAATTATTTTTTTTTTTCTTTTCTTGCAGATCTCACCCCTTTGATTACACCTGAAGTCCCAGTCTGATCCCTGAAGTGCCCTCAACCTCTTCACCACAAATGCAAACAGTTATCTATGACAGGTAAAATATATTACTTCGCTAAAGAAACTGTAGACTGTGGTTTCTGTATTTTAAGAATTTGAACTAAGTTTCCCTGTTCATTTTAAGAGATTAAGCCCATAGGATCGTCAAAGATTATTTGGAGAAGCAAAGTGCTTCTCTTAGATCATCTTTTTTCTTCCCGTTTTCTTCCCATCCTTCCCATGTAAGTATTTCCCATGGCAATGCTTACTTTCCAGTTCTTGTGTCTGAAGTCTCTCTGTCCAGTCTTCCCTAACCAGCAGTGCTAGTGCTTGATTTTCCAAGATCCTGTTCCAGGACTTCCCTTTTCTCCTCTTCAAGCCCAGCTCTCAGTAACGCTCACTCTTGAGTATTCAGCTCATTAGGTCACTGCTAAAAGAACAACATGCTTCCCTGCCTTCATCTGCGGCTGGACCCAATTCAACATTCCTGAGAAGTTTTCATGAAACCAGAATGGGAATTTGTTTGGATCTTGTAGTGGGTTGACCTTGGCTGGCCACTAGGTGCCCACCAAGACGGTCTATCACTCCCACTCCATCAACAAGACAGGGGGAGAAAAATATGATGAAAAGCTCCTTGACCAAGATCAGGACAGGGAGATCACTTACCAATTACTGTCCTGAGCAAAACAGCCTCAGCTTAGAAAAATTGATTTAATTTATTGCCATTCTAGAATAGGATAATGAGAAATAAGAACAAATCAAAAACCATCTTCCCCCCACCCATCCCTTCTTCCCAGGCTCAACTTCACTCCCAACTTCTCTACCTCCTCCCCCTCCAGCATCACAGGGGGATGGGGAATGGGAGTTATGGTCAGTTCATCACGCATTGTCTCTGATGCTCCTTCATCCTCACTCTCTTCCCCTGCTCCTGAGTGGGGTCCCACTCACGGGAGACAGTCCTTCATGAACTTCTCAGCGTGGGTATCTGACTCCTTTCTAGGACAAGGTAGTCACTTTACATAGGCACATTTCCTAGTTGCGTTTGAGGCTTCTTCACACTGAAGTCCAGTGTCTCCTGCTAATACTCCTGGGAAGCAGTGTGTGAAGCACCTCCAGAGCACTTTTTCTTCTCCTCCTACTCAATCTCTCTGTGTTGTGCTGTGGGTGGTAGTGTCTGTGGCACAAACCTTTTCCTACCTAATTGCTGAACAAAGAGGTGGACATCCTTACCTTCATCACTTGTAATCTCAGATGGGAAACAAGGGAACAGGATTCAACGGCCTACGTTTAAGTCATGAACATGCTCCAGGGCTCATGGAACATCTGCAGGGTGATAACAGGTACAATGCAGCACCTTGTGGGAGATCTAGAGTTTTCTGGAGCCTTGGCCCATGTGCCTTCCCTGATCCATGTCCCCCAAGAAAGAAGACAAGAATTTGTCATCTCTGAAACCCACCAGGGAAGAAAGGAACATCAAGCTAGAAGGTCAAGGATCTACTGATGTATTTGACTGCCTCTGGAGGCAAAGAGTGGCATGTTGTGCACCGGGGCATCAGTCCCAGGATGTGTTCAGCCATGGGAAAAAACTGTTTGGGCATTCATAATCATATTTCTTTTATCTCTAATCTTTACAATGTCATGTTAATTATTAACTGAAAACAACACTCGGCCAAACTCTAATGTCACTGTAGTGCTATAAACCCGGAATAATTCTGTGTAGACTTTCCCCCTGTGCAGTCAAGATTGTAATACTGACAGATAACAAGCACAGTGGAAGGAATCAGTAACTTTGGGTCAGACTGAGATCTTCTTACACAGAGGCTGGGCGGGCCTTTTACCAGGTGCACTAAAGACATGAAGTTATTGCATTCCTCTCTGTAATGTTCCTCAAAGTGGACTTGGGTAATTGATAACAACAATGCCATCATGTGCCGTTTAGGAGGAAAATCTTGCTGTTATAATAACGTTACAAAGGTGGAAAGGTTGAAGCTGGTTGGCTGATGTTCTGTGGAAAGATCAGCAGCACGCCCTATATATTGCAAGGGATGAGAGGGACCAGCTTCTCTTTCCATTGCAAAAATGCGCTCCAGCATCTTCCTGCTCTCCCTAGTGCTTCTGTTATCTTACGTTTATGGCACTCCAGTCTCTGTAAGTAGAATCCTAATTTCTACAGGCTCCTCTCAGTCCAGAGACATCTCACACCTTATACTGGTTGTATTTCATTCTTTCAGGTTGGGCACCTCTCCAATGAAGCTGGTAAGTGCTCTGGGAGCTGGTTTGAGTTTTGAAGCATCTTCTTCTGCTTGCTGTGTGCCACCGCATCTGAGCACATAATGTTTTATCTGTCTTGCAGCGGCAGATGCTGAACTTGGTGAGGTAATCAAAGACATTCCAGACATAAACTTAGGTGAGTTCATGCCTGCATTCTAATAAGGCCTGGAAAATTGTGAGCAAAATGCTGAATTTTCAGTATTGTAAAAAAGACGTGTGTGACTGATGGTCAGATAGTTTGTGGTAACAAGAGAAATATAATTAAGTGAGCTCTGAATTACCTTCCTCTTGCTATGCCACATGAATCTACCCTAGGACTGTAACCCTACGTAAACAAGGGATGCAGATATCTGTCACTTCTGAAATTTGGACAGACCCGCAGTATTAAAGCAGTAATATACTGTATCAATTGGAAAAGCTCTGGAGTCCCACCACCATCCCCCCACCCATGTCTATATGATTTTTATGAAGTTTTACAAAGTGGAAAATAGCTTAGATGTTTATTGAGCTTCTATATGTACTAAGGAAACCAAATGGAAAAGACACAATGCACTGTACTGTCTTCCTCTGTGGGTTTTTTTTGGTTTGTTGGTTTTTTTTATTTTGTTTTTTTTTTTATTTTATTTTATTTTTATTTTTTTATTTCCTGTAATGTGAATTTCTATATAACCTTTGATGGTGCACTGTACAATATTCTTCCTGATGTAGTACTCAATATTACTATATTCTCACTGTGTAACTGTGTTATTAAACTAGACATGGATAATGGTGGCCACCAGACTTCTGTCACCAAAAGTGCAGACCTTGCTTAGTAGTAAATATTGAGTAGAAACTACCGTTACTTTTAGGCCTGTCCCTATATTTCAACATAAAGAGGACGGTCCTTCTTTATTTTCTGTAAATGCCCAAGGACATTAACCTTGTACAAGCAGGCTCAATATGGTTTATGAGGTGAAATACGTTTGATATTTGATATTTCATTTACGTTATCTTTCATTAAATTACTTTTCAGCTGCTGGACTGGACCTCTTTCAGGGTGATATCTTGCTCCCTGTAAGTAACTAAAAACTTTATCACTTGTCCTTACTGTATTTTTGGTACAAATCAGCCCATCTTCCCTCACCAGACATGTCACCAGCTCTTAATTCCCTTTTCAGAAGAATCAGCGAAATGCCCTAAGAAATGAGATCTACAGATGGAAGTTCCCCATTCCCTATATTCTGGGTGATGACCTAGGTAATGCAGATAATTTATTCAGATTTTAGCTCCAATCTTTATTTGCACTGGAGTCACTGTGATAAAAAAATTGACTTATTCAGAACTGGTTCTCTCACATTAAAATTCACTAATAACTAGACAGCTCCTTTATATCAAAACCATCTTTTTTTCTTCTACAGCTATCATAACAAAAGACAATTTAATCAATCATTTTTCCTTTCAGTCACTTTTCTCTTGGTCCCACGCGTATATCTGTGTGCGTATCTTACCTCTCCAGGGGGAACGACCTGCAACGTGTTAAATGTGCTTTCCTGATGCATATTTTCCAGATCTGAATGCCAAAGGAGTAATTCTCCAGGCGTTTGAAATGTTCCGTCTTAAGTCTTGCATTGATTTCAAGCCATATGAAGGAGAGAAAACCTACATATTTTTTAGAAAAGAAGACGGGTAAGGTTTATATCAATTTCTTTTTATTTTTGCTGTGTAGAATCAGCTGGGAATTAATTTCATTTGGCTGCAACAGTCTAAAAGTTTATTCTAAGTTTCTTGTCGGCAGAGAAAAAGAGGCCACTGAGAAAGCAACACAACTTACCTCCTTAGACACAAAGCTTGGAAGCAGCTGCCTCCCTCTGCTGACTGCAGAGGGCATTTAGATGATGAACTTGGAATGGGCGTCTGATGTTTGGATGGGTACTCTTTGGTGAGGTGAATCCCAGCATCCCTGGGTTTTCATCAGCTGCTTCCACTTTCCTACCTAGTGTTGTTTTCCATTTCAGTGGTGGGTGAAACAACCCCCACGTACTTCCTCTAAACATATCAAGGAAGTGAATAGTCAGAATTTAGGTTTTGAAATCTTTGGAAGACAAGCCAAAAAAAGCTGTGGAAAGGCAGTTTATTGTAACATTACTATTGTTTTAGTGTGGCTCTTCTTTAACAAAAGGTTCTCTCAAAATTTGAAAGGGTTTTGTACCCAGAGATTTGGGTTTTCGGGAATGGGAAAGATTTATTTCATTTCCTATATCTAAATGTGTTTTGAAAGAACATGTAGAACAGCACAAAAAACTTCTCACTATGTCAGCTGTGAATATTTCTTGTTCTCCCACAACTTCATAAAGGCATGTAGGCACTGATATTTCTGCCCTCAGCTCTTCCTTGGGTAATATGTCCTATGACACTTCTTTTACAAGACTGCAAGCACCATGACTTTTGACAAGTTGGTGCTGAAGAGCCTGGCTCTGGAAGCTCCCTGGTAGCAGCTATTCTAGAGCTCAAGCTCTTTGTTTTCAGTGCCCACATTAGTGCGCTCAGAGCTCCTTCAACAAACTCCACCCAACGCTGCTTTGTCATGTGCAAATGAAGCTACAGTACAAGCAGATGCTCTTTAGCAGTAGCCTCTCACATCACCCTTGGGCTACCCTAAAAAGTTCCCAGTGGATTGGCTGAGGAGCTCCTTTCCTCCTCAATCATGATTAGCTTCTTCTGAGTCATGGAGTAGGGTCTGGGCCCCCGCAGAAAAATATGACTTCACACCTGTGGCCAATGCATTGCGCAGTTGCTGTTCAAAAGAAAGAACCAAATGCTGCTATTCTAAATCCTCCTAGATCTCTTCCCTTGCCCAAGTGATTGCAAAAAAAGCTCAGTCTGTCTTGACAAGTTTACTGTGTCTATGTATATATTGTTTCATGGCAAAATGGCAGCTGGTACAGGACTGAACTTCTGTGGATCTCAAAAATCAGGGGTGAACCTGTCTAAATAGAGGGTACGTAAAATGTTGGGCTCATGCAGGTGACAGCGAGTATGTTTTTGAGGCTTAGCCTGCTTTCACAGTGGAGTATCTTTAGAGTATCAAGGCATCCAGGCAGCATCTAAATGATGATTTATGTTACTCCTTTTATATTTAAACCTTTTTTGATATTACTTCAAATCCAGCGAGCCTACTGAGAACTTAAATGTAGAGAAGAAAACTGCTTAACAGACAGTAAGGTGTCTCTCTTTCTCAGGTGCTGGTCCATGGTGGGGGACCTGCAGACTGGGCAGAGACTCTCTATCGGGGCAGGGTGTGACTACAGAGCCATCGTGGAACATGAGATCCTGCACGCGTTAGGATTTTACCATGAGCAGTCGAGGATGGACCGGGATGACTATGTGACAATCTGGTGGGATCAAATTATTCCAGGTGGGTTTTAACCTTCAAGTCAGATTTTGTAAAGTGCAGATTCATCATTTTCCATTCTAGATTTCAAGACCTTGTTAAAGATATGATTTTAGAAATACTGGGTCACACCTGAGACCACTGTAAATCAATCTGTAGATGTAGCAGGATTTTGATACAGCTTCTCTGGTCAAAGACTGGGAACAGCACTAAAACCAATTCACCTTATTGCTAACTTTGTCTCATCTTGAGTCATGGTGATGATGATGATGTCAATAGTATCGAGACTCTGACTTTTTGCTGTGCACTGTAATGAACCACCTCCAAAGCAACAAGTCTTACAATGTACTGTTGTGAGCTCCATGATGTGCAGAGGTATGGAAAAGTTTTCAGTGCATTCTTTTTTATTTTTATGCCTGTGCATTAACCCTTAAGTTCAGTCCTTCAGGATGCTTACTGTTAGACCATCTAATCTGACTTCCTGTGTATCCCATTCTTTACAGCTCATTGATGTTTGATTTTTAATCTACTGAAGTCACATGGGAGGGTGCAGAACTGCAATCTAAAGGCACTGCTTTGTTGCCCATATGACTTCATAAACAAATCTTGATAAATTGAATATTTTATTGTAAAGTAGTTGCTTTCAAGTATACCAATTTGGCCTCAGAAAATTGTATCCAAGGGGCCATCCTAAAGCCATTTCCTTTCTGATTTCTCTGAAAATGAAACACTTTTCTGTTCTTTCACCAGGCAAAGAGCACAATTTCCTGAAGTATAATGACAGCTTCATCACTGATCTGAACACCCCCTATGACTATGAATCGTTGATGCACTATGAACCATTTTCATTTAACAAAAATGAAAGTATCCCCACAATCACAGCAAAGATACCAGAATTTGATAACGTAATTGGACAACGTCTAGACTTCAGTGCCATTGACCTGGAAAGGCTGAATCGCATGTACAACTGCAGTAAGTCACAATTCAACCATGGCAAACTGTTTCTTTGTTTATATTTGAGCCTGGCTGGTTTTCCTCCCTTATGTCTCTAAAACCACAAAAAATTCTCCTCAGATGCTCTTGAGGAAGTATGGGAGAGGATGTGTAGCGTAGAGACGCAAACAGTTTATTCCTTCCTCACCCCCCTCTTCAGCTCTGCTAACTGTCATTACTTTTGTAAAAGTTCAATTACTCAGTGAAAGTCAATCCATTCACATCTTTTCTTCTGTGTTTCTCCTGGGCATTCAGACGTGTGGTTGGGTCCTGCTGGTGGATGGGCAGCTTCATTGTGCTTTTGTGAGGTGAATGCAACTGTACTTTGTCCTCTTTTGCTGACATTTGGTCTTAATTAGATTATTTTGCACTTGAGATTGGCTAAGTCTAGAGTCCAGCGCCGTCTAGTTAGTTGCTAAGCTGGTTCACCACAAGATGTTATCGCCGCATGTGATTGTTAGTGAGAACTTCTTGTCCCCATGGATATGCCAACAGAAGCATCAACTTGCAAGCAAACTAAGCTGAACCAGCCTAAAGTAACTGAGTGAGCTTTGCTTGAAGTGGAAGAACAGTGCTCATGCTTATCAAGCAGAGAACTGGGCCATGAAGAACAATAACCTCCAGCTGAGGAATGGTTAAATACAACACCACCACTCTTCACAAAGTGACTTGTCTCTCCAAGGCTTACAAGCAGGCACAAAGGCAGCCTCTATCAGTCACTGCCGCATGGCACTTTGTTAACTCACTTCTGTGAAGTGATCAAATGTTGTTATCTTTATGCAGGGAATCCCTCCAGGAATCAAATATTTCCTCTTTTGAATCTTTGGGCTCACATCTGTCTTCTATATGTGAGGTCTATATTTGTGTAATCAAAACCCCCCAACATTAGAGCAGAAGTTTTAATGAAATACTACTTCAGAGGTAATAATGTGTGCATTTTTTTTTCAGCTTCAACTCACACTTTTTTGGACCAGTGTTCTTTTGAGCTTGAAAATATCTGTGGCATGATTCAGGGCACCAGAGATGATCTAGACTGGGTCCATCAACTGAGCAGTGCCACTGGGCAGGAAGACCACACACTTTCTGGGCGCTGTAGAGGTAAAATGAAGTAACAGAACACTTTCCTATGGAAAAGGGGTTAGCTGGAGTAAGGATCCCTTGTGCTGTCTGTACTGGTTTGTGTGCTTTACATAGTCTTTAACAACTTCTCTGAACCTGTCGCTGTAGTCAATGCTTGAGAAAACCCAGCACTGGCTACTCTGAAAACACAGGATTAAATGACCATATTTAAGATAATACCCAGGAAACATTCGAGTTGCAATGTTTCTGGTTAAGCAAAAAGCATTTCTTATTTTCATGTGTCTTGGCCCTGCGAGTGTGAGTTTATGGTTGCACTTGTGTTCTTATTGAGGTTTTTCAACATACTGGAATGTTCTCCACACTGGCAAGATAAAAGGGGATAAAGAACAATCTTAACTAGTGGCCTTTTAAGTATAACCTGGAAAAGTATTTACTGTAACTTCCAAAGTCTGAGTAAGAGTTACGTTACCCCATGATACGAACAAAACAGCACTCATAGACATCCATAAATGTTGTGTTTGCAAAGCAAATAATAAGCTTGAGCAGTGCTGGTTGTGGAGGTAGAAGAAAGTTGCAAAGTATTTTATGATAGGAGTTTAGGGATAATAATTTTCTTTTTCACATGGTAATTTAGTCATTTTTCAAGGAAGAAAAATCTCAAAAAGGGTGGAGTCAGCCCCAGTCACAGTGAGCTAGTTTGCAAGTGAGAATAAAGATTAAATCTCATTTATGACTGCCAACAGGCAGTTCTGAAAAACAAGGGCCAAATTTGTCATTATTTAGACAGGGAAAGCTACTACAGAATTTAAAAAAGAAAAAAGTTGCTTCTGTTGTAAATTTTGCACAAGTACAGAGTGAAGGAATCCTGGCCTCTGGCACATTCAGTTATGCTTTGTTACTCTTTGATAAAGGAAAAATTTGACTTGCTGCGCTCAGGAGTAGTAGGCTATTCCCCTTATGTGACCCACCCACTGGAAAGAACAGATCCTCAACCTCTTATAACACTAGTAGTTGTCGATCGGGTCCCAGAATGCAATATAACTCAATAAAACCACCTGACAGCTTCCATAAGTACATGTTCCTAACTCTCATCTGATTGTTTTCATTCTTTCCTTCCCTTTTTTTTTTTTTTCCCCCTCCATATAGTATAATTATTACTGAAAAAAAAATGCAGCTGAGTTCTCTGAGTTTATCGGGTAAAATCCAATCTCTCTGCAGTAAGCACTTAACTTGCAATTATGCTTTAGCATTTAGTGAATTGACGCAACATAAGTATTGATGTTCTCTGAAGAGTACCCCTCTGGAGAGGGTTAGGTGCCCCTGAGGATCTCCAGAGAGCCTAGATGAATTGCATGAACAGGGAGTGCCTCTCCTTTTGGAGACCTTCAAAGGGTCATTGACTCCGTCAGGAATTTAGACATTTTTTGAAAACTCCTTCTGCAACCACCTCAAGTCAGGGTTAATTTTAGGTTTCTGACACAGATGGATTGTATTTTGCCCAAACAATTCGACTCTCTTGGCTTTTGACTTATTGCTGGCTAAACTGAATGAGGGAAAGAACAGCCTAAAGCTTAGGGAGGAGCTGGCAGCCTGGCTCTGGATTTGATCCCTGTATCCTCATGCTGAAGTCTGCTAAGGCCATATCCTAACTGCCACAGATGCTTAATGTTGCCACTATTTGTCTTTCTTATCAAAAAGGAGGAAGAACCTTGATTGTCTGGAGGTTGATATCATGATAAACTCAACAACCATGTTAGGCACCTGAATAAGGCTCACAGACCTGTTTCCCACTTGGAACAACAGTGATCATACTTATATGTAACATACTTAAATTTGGCACCATCCCTGGAAGGATTTAAAAGACAGGGTAACATAGTGCTTAGTGACATGGTTTAGTGATGGTTTTTTATCAGAGTTAGGTTGATGGTTGGACTAGAGGATCTTAAAGGTCCCTTCCAACCTAGACAATTCTATGATTCTAAATTTAACATTAATTTAACTTACGGGGCAGTGTCATATATGTGCATAAAGCAATTAAGTATCTTTGGCAAAGTTTCTGCAGGTATGAGTTCAAGGCAAAGTAGATGGAGAATATTCCCCTGACATGGTTAGAGTGAACACGATTAACAGCTCCGCTCACCATGCAGGGGGTTGTACCGGGTTTGTACAGCTATGGGTTTAACTGATGATGCCCCCGATGTTAGCTTTGACAACAGTCCAAGAAACCAGCCCCCAACAGAGGGAGTTTTTACACAACAGCTAAAAGAATTTCACTTGTAAATTTAATCATAGTCTATAATGAATCACTAGAGCAATGCAATACAGATAAGATGTGACAAGTCCATGTGATACCAAGATAAGATGCATGTGCAAGTGGTAAATCCCTTGAAAATATAAGGATAAAAGTAGACATTTCAAATCTAAAATAAGGAACACTTCAGAAAATGTTAGTGGGAAATTAACTAGAGGGGCAGGAATTCTTGAATAATTTCTCCAAAACTGAGAAGCTGATTTTTGAAAAGTTTTTCGACAAGCCGTAAAAAAGAGCTTATTCATGTTTATGGTCAGGAGAGTGCTAGTTCTGTGTCCAACCCTTTTTTATTATCTTTATCACTGATTAATCAGTTATCTTACTCTTTACAAGATAATATATCATGTGATCTCTAAGATCTCACCTTTAGATTATCTTCAATATAAATCAAGTAAAAAAATAAAAAGTCTACTCGTTACAGAGGATTAAGAGCTGACTGTAAGTATCATATCTCTGACATTCCTGATGTATCCAACTTCCAACGAGACCAACTAAGGCAAAATTGACATAAGCTGCCAGCGATGAGTTCCATATATATGATAAGCTACTAGTCCTGTTGTTATCCTGGTCTGTCTTGGATGGTTGTCACATACCATTTCCTCTACTGGTCGTGTTAAGTACTACACTTAGGCCTACTAAATTTATCCTTTCAACGGATAATGTTAATGATAAATTTCCTAGCAGGAAATCTGGAAAAAGGCAGTGACGCTCTACACTTTCTTCCCAGGTGCTGGCTATGTCATGTACTTCAGCACCAGCTCTGGCAGGGCAGACGAGGTGGCACTCCTAGAGTCTCGAATCCTTTATCCAAAGAGAACTGAGCAGTGCCTCCAGTTCTTCTATAAGACCACAGGAAGCCTTTCTGACAAGTTGATCATCTGGCTTAAAGAGGATGATGGCACTGGAAACGTTCGCAAGATGAGGAAAATTCAAACCTTTCAAGGTAATTCTGGAAATATGAGGAATATATAGAATATTAGGAGAGGAAAAGTTGTCTTACTGAAACCACAAATGCAGTGCATTGGCTCAGAAATCAAAAGATTGTCCTGAAGCTACCAGAATATCTTGCAATGCAGCTAAGAATTTTGGTATTACATGAGGGCATTTAGCAGTGAAACTGTGAGTTGTAATAATGTAATTTAGGTGCTCCACAGCAGAAGTCATGATGTTCCTAATAATGTTATATTACACTCAGTGATTGAGAGGGACCCCAAATTCTGCTGGAGATCAATTGACTAGTTATAGCTACCATATGATCTAACAGTCAACTGTTCAGATGTAAATGCTTGTGCTCATCTGCAGTCAATAAGAATCCCAGCCTGATTTTTATATGGTTGGAAATATAAAAACATATGTAGTTTTGGAAATGTGAACTGAGTTCTGGCTTTGGGTGATTTTGCTAAATGGGCCAAATTCAGTTACCGTGGCACTATGCATTTATATTGTCAAAACCCAAAACCTGCCTATACCAAACTGCAGCAGTTTGCAGGGAAGGATAAGTCCCTGGAAAAGTGGCAGCAACAGTTATTTCTAACACATTGGGTCATTGACACCCTTCCACTTGTTAGGTCTTGGCCCTTAGCCTGTTCCCTTCATACTGGAGACTGTCATTCACTGATGTGTGAAGAGTTCCTAATGCAATGTGTCCAAAGCACATCATTTAGAAGGATAAGGCAATGTGAGTATATTATAATCACAATATCAACTTAAGTTCTCTAGCCTTCAGGACTCTGTGAGAGGATCAGTTGTCTCAAAAAGCAGCTGGAATGGATGTCTGGGAATAAGCTGCTTCATTATATCACTAATCATGCTGATGGCAATGTTTTGCTTTCTTTTTACCCAAGCGGATAATGACCATAACTGGAAAATTGCCCACGTAACCCTCAACGCTCAGAAGAAGTTCCGTTATGTCTTCCAAGGACTAAAGGGCAACCCCAGCTCTTCATCTGGTGGGATTGCTATCGATGATGTCACCCTGACCGAGACGCCCTGTCCCACAGCTGTGTGGGTCATTCGGAATTTCAGCCAAATCCTCGAAAATCCGTCAAATGACGTTATTCAAAGCCCCCGATTTTATAGCCCTGAGGGTTATGGTTTTGGCATAAGTTTGTATCCCCACTCCAGAATCAGTGGCTACACTCGCGTTGCCTTTCACTTGTGCAGTGGAGAGAACGATGGTGTTCTGGAGTGGCCAGCTCTGAACCGCCAAGCTGTACTCACGGTGCTGGACCAGGACCCTGACATCTTGAAAAGGATGTCCTCAAGCAAAAGCTTCACCACAAGCAAAGACCACATTAGCTCAGGTAAGTGGTGAATACCTGGAGGAACCCAGGTCAAAGGAGCGAGTGTAGGACCCAGACTTGGGCAACTTCAGTTGCATTTCCCAATTTGTGTCACTTTCCTGTGTATGACTCAGAATTCCTGTCTGCAAAAAATGATTGAGTGTCAAAACTGATGCATAGAAGGCTGGTCTTGTTATGAACAATCCTTGTGTTTGACTCTAAATACAGAGTTCTCCCATGAGCTGGCTTTTCCCATTCTACCTGTGGTTTGCCCATTATGACAGGTGACATATCGCCACAGGATGGTGCAATGCCAGCACGGTGCTCTATTCCCTTATTAAAGCAACAATAATTGAAGTTAAACCTGCATTTTGGAGGCTTTGTTAAGTTGAACATACATGGTCTGAATGCACAGGGTTCATACTGTAGCTGTATTTAAGAAAAAAGTACCTGAAAACACCTGTGAGATCAGACCGCAGCATACGAAGCCTGTCTTGCTTGGCTGGGTGTAGACTGCAGATTACAAGCTCTTTCAGACATGGGCTACCTTTTAACTCTGGGTTTATACAGCGTGTAGCACCATAGTTCCACTATCCCTAGGGATGGATGTGTTAATTCAAAGAAATAAGAACAACAGGACAATATTGAATTTGGTACAGAATAAAATACTAGAGAAGAATCTCCATCCGTCTTCGCTTTCTCCACTGGAAGTTTAGTACACACTTTTTCAGTAGGAGGTTTTAAACCTTAGGTATGAATATGTTTAACAGAACCAGAGCAATGAACAAAATCTGCTAGACTCTAAACCACAGGTACTTAAAAACTGATGAGGGAGTGCCTTTACACAGGAAGGAGCTCTTAGTTGGTGACAACGAGGAGGTAACTTGCATTTGGTTAGTCCTCAATGAAAGGGGACTTTCAGTGCCCTCACATCGACTGAGTCCACATGCAGACCATATCTAGGGGTCTGCTGGCACACATAATTTATCATACCTCTGGGATTTGTTTGGACATTTCAGCTCTGAACTTGATTTTACAGCATAAATCCCGTTTAACACTGTAATGCACAAAAGAGTCATGTCATGCTTCCAGCTGCAGAACTTTGTGGTTTGTGTCCGTCACTCATATTCTCTTTGCAGGTGCTAGTGGAGCCTTAATATGGGAGAAACCATCAGTTTCTGGGAAATTTGATGCTTCATGCAATTGCTATAGAACTGTAGACTGGGGATGGACTAACTTCATATCCCACAGCCAGTTGAGACAGAGAAGCTTCCTGAAAAATGATGACCTGATTATATTTGCAGAATTTAATGGTAAAGACCCTCTTCCTGATTCTCATTACAAAAGCAAATGGGTGGGTGGTCCTTCATATTTCTTTACACACATTCAAGTAACTATTGCCAGCTGTCTCTGAGTCATCTTTTATTCTAATGGGGCTCAACTTTTAAAAGCATTTCTGTCTTAGTTTGAGGTGGGTGATGTTGGCTAAACTGATTGTGAGTTCAGAAGAACCTAAAAAGCAAAGATTTACTGAAGGTTAATATCTTAGACACCTTTAAGCACCCTAACCAGTATCTATGTCCATTTCTAAGCATTGAACATACTAAAAGGCCATCCTTGAGTTTATTTCCATACAGAACAGCCACATTTGGCATAATTTTTCAAAGTACGGAATACCACTGATGTACCTAACTAGTTACCAAAATTTCAATATTATTTTCTGTCTTGTGCCTTGAATATGCAGAACTTACTGTGGTAAAGCAAGAGCTCTGTAAAGGGCAAATGGGCCAGGAGTACCCTGCAGTCCACAAAGCACCCCGTGAGCCCCTGGTATGAAAAATACTGCATATACCACCATTTACTGTTACCTGATGTCTTTCTCCTCTCTTTCCTTTTTTTTTTTTTAAAAGATCTAAGTCACCTCAATAAAACTGAAGTCCCTGTTGAACCTGAACAACCTGCTTTCATGGAAGGCCTCATTCTTGAAAGGCAGAAGAGAGCAGCCCAGGATATGGAGCCCATTCAAGACTGGTTGCCCTATCCACAAGACCCGTGTGACCCAAACCCTTGTCAGAATGATGGAGTCTGTGTGAATGTGAAAGGGAGAGCAAGCTGCAGGTACCACAGACTTCTTCCCTGCTTGCCTTGATTTTCTTCTGAACCAAATGATGCAGCTAATAAGTATGCAGAGGTACAGACCTCAGAGGTCTGAGCCACTAGGTTTTCAAGGAAGTGTAGGAACAAAACACTTCACAACACTGACTGGTTTCTACTAGCAGCTGTAAGGGGAGGCAAGAAACCCCATCCTGTGCTGCTTCCAGGGGATGTAAATAGCCTCCAAACCTCAAAACAAGGCGGGGATGTTGTGATGTGAACCCCTCTAATGGGAACTGCTCATCCAGGATAGTGTGTGTGAGGACACTGAGGTGGGCCTATAGGGCAGGACACAAATCCTCATCCATGTGAATCTGTACATTATTTTTCCAGGTGCCCATCAGGACGTGCCTTCTTCTTTACGGGTGAGAGATGTCAGTCAAGGCAGGTCCATGGGAACATCCTGGGAATGACAATTGGTGGAATTGCTGGAACCATTGTCTTAACGATCGTCCTAATTTCCATGATGTCTAGAAGATAAAGAGCTGCAGGGGGATAAATCTCAGCCTGCTATTTTTCCATAGTTCGTATGACATCAGTTTTCAGTGAAAAATGATGAATACAACTTGCAGAAGACCAGTCAGCATATAGATGAAATGCTTTATCAACGTCTTGGCAGAAATCTGTTTACTCTGTAGAACCTGGCAGTTAAAGAACATCACATAGAACTGCTGTCTAATGTAAGTTCATACCCTGCATCTCTTGTGTATTCTTTGAATTTCATTTCTTCATCCAATAGCAAGCAGTAGCGCCAGAAGTCCATGCATTTAATCCCAACCACAGTTCAAACTTAGTTAAATAACAGGTAGAAACCCTTAAAACACTGGAAAACATCATATAGAAGCACATATAATAAGATTCTAGAAATGTTCCTATAGAAATTACTCAAGAAATCTAAAGGGCACATATCCATAGGTATGTAAATCAGTACATCATAACTCATTTTCCATGGAGATGTGCTGGTTTACGAAAGCTGAGTAGCTATTACATAGGATTCATGGTAAACTACTACTAAGTACTTTTAACCAATTCTCTGGCAGGGAAATAATTTCATATTAAAGCTAGTTGTTTTTCTAGGAGACCTCACCACAGAAGATTTTCAAATATTCAGGAGTAAATCTATGCATAATCCAAAGTACTTTTACACATCTATAAAGCTCCCTTGATTTCATCAGGCAGTGGATGAAATTGGAGCAGATCACCAGTTATCACAGGATTGGATCTGCAGCAGTTACTATTAAATTCATATCCCTTTGGAAATCACAAGTCAGGGAGAGGGGTGGGAGTGTAGGAAGATGAAGACTGGGTCGGTGATACTGGTGGGTGTTGGATAAGGTGTTAACACCCAAGAATATATTGCAGATGGCTCGAAGCAAAGGATCTAGTATGTCCCAAGATCTCTGCTTTTAAGGGCTCTAACAGTTTCCACACTTGAAACTTGGTTGCCTAGGTTTCCTCTGAAAGCAGTTTCTTGTTTTCTGCATATCAGAATGGAAAGAGTTCAGAATACAAATGGTAAATAATTGCAGAGAGTGAAGCTGTCCTTGTATTTATCACGTACCTGTCACAAGGAATGGCAGCCAAGGGAAATGCACTCTCATGGCAGTAGGTTGTACACAGAGAGCTGTTTTCTGCTTGGTTTTGCTTGTTTTTACACTTGAATTCATCCTGGTGCTCACACCAGTCCTGTAAGTAAGGACGAACCATCCAAATCATGGTATATTTAGTTAAGGCATTATCAACATGTTAAAACTCGGTCCCTCTTATTCTCTGCATTTGGAATAAAATCAAAACAAACACTTATACCAACTTTTCCTGTAACAAGTCTCACTATCTGTCTGGACCTGACCACAGGTGAAAATTAATTACAGACGATTACCTTCTGCCAGCTGGATTAGAGGACTCCACCTTGGGTCAAAGGACTCCCCCACCCAAGCTGACAAGTTCATAAATGTCACAGGGTTATGGAATGAAAGACAAGGGATCCATAAAAATGAATGTTATTATTGCAGGGTGCAGCTTGCTAGTTAATGTGCGAGACAAACAAGAGACAGAGAGGATCGAAGCAAGTCCTAGTTAAGTCATTTCCTGCATATCATTTTGGTGTCCCCAGAGTAAAGGGACACCAAGAATAAAACTACAAGCTGTCACCACTCTCTCCAAAGACATGCATAGGCTCTGACCCTGTTCATTTTACTCGTGTAGACAGAGCCCACATCTTCACCACTTGCCAAACCACACACTGACTCCGCTCTGCCAGGGGAACTTGTGATGGTGTGCCAGTCTAGGAAGATGTCCCAACAGGTGACACTGGGTGCATTTGCACCGTGCTTGATGCTCTGTCTTCCTATTGAAACCTGGGAATAAAAGTCTGTCCCCGGTCCCAAGAGAAGGGGATGGAACTGCTCTCCTCCAGGAAAGAGGAGAGCAGCTGGCGGCTGGATCCAAGGATTACTTCACTCCAGACCAGGAAGCTGGTTTTGACCTGCTCTCCTGCATCTTCCGAGCAGCAGAATGTGATGGTTGGGAAAGACAATAGCGACTGGCCCTGTTCCCTTTGGATGATGTTACTTTAAGCTTTGCACTGGGGAAGGAACATGTCCCAGCTGCCCTTTGGGCTCCCCTAGCCCCACTAGCTCCTCATCCTGAGAGTACCACAGTTCAGAGCATCTCATCAGTGCAGAAAAACCACCTCAAGGGTATAGCTGCAATCACTCTCTACAAACATTCCAGTATTTGCCCCTTTTATGGGAAATTGTACACACAGTCCATTTTCCTTGGTATCTGAAGATTGATAGCGTCAGTCCTCCCAAAAGATGCCCAAAAGAAGAAGCCCAAAACAATCTGTTCAGCCTGCTCACTTCCCCCTTCTTCCTCAGTTCCCAATCAAAGTGCTTTATTTTACTGTCCACCAGGCTTTGTACTGGGTACAACGGAATGCTCTATTATCTGCAACAAGTGCTCCAAATATCCCCTAAACATTGTTTGACTGATGTCATAGGTGGTTTCCAGGATCTTTACAGCTCAGCATCACTGCTCACTCTTTCATTTTCTAGGAGTCTACACCTCCAGGATACAGGATTTCCCTGTACTAGTAGCAAAATCCATGTTGGGCAGTCACTGTTGCTTGCAAATGGACACTCACTTATTTACCAGCAAGAGAGGAAGGTTATTATGGGCAATACATGACACTGATCAATGTTGGATAAAGGTCTGAACAGAGCAGCAAAATCAACAAGAATAATTGCTAGGCCAACTGCTTGTGTCACTGCTGTTGGGGGAAATTATCTCACAAAAATTAGGACAGCCTCAGGGAGCAGATGTGTTGGCTTCCAGGCCAAGTTAACTCAGCCTTTTTTATGTAGGCTCACTGTTCCTGCCTTTGGCTTCTCCTGCTTCTGAGTTGATCCAGGAAAGCATCATGGGAATGGATGAAAGGTGCCACGGCCACAGGTGCAGTTTTCTGCAACTCCTGGAGTTCAAAGAAAAATAACCATCATGGTGCCAATGGTGCAAATTCTGCACTCAACCCGTGAGCCACAAGGTTAGGAAGAGAGTCAGCTGCTAAGCGGTGTAGTTGTAGATAGTTTCTCTCTCCAGCGTGTCTGCACTGCAATTAACTCAAATATTTTCTGTGTCCAGTCACTATAGGATGTAGTTGACAGCCTCTCTTTACTCTCTTAAACATCGTGTCTCATAAAGGCAGCTTTGCCACAGTCATTGGAGCAGAATATTGAAAGCACGAGTTTCTAAGGCTCTTAAAATCTGTATTTGGGCTCCTTAAATTGACCTGTATGAAGTTGCCCAGAAGCATTGAATAAGTGTAGTTTCTAGCCTGAGACCTTGTTTGATCTGTACCTCTGAACACCAGGTCAGTTCTAGAACGGCCTCCTAACTCTGACCTTCAGGAGAAGGACTATAACAACTCTGACCTGCCATCTGGAATTTCTCTAGAGAAGAGTTTTTTGGAAACTGTAAAGCAGATTTTTTTTTTTTTACTTAAGTGTTGTATGAAGGAGAACATTTGCTTTAAGTGCAAATACAAACAGCAGCTGAAGAATTGGTGATATTTGCTCATGGCCAAAGCAATCATAGGCCTTTGTTTCCTGTTCAAACATGCATTTAGGGTGTTCATTTTCCCAAAACCAAAGAACTTTTTCAATTGTCCTTTGCTTAACTTGCACCACTTGCATGGGAAGTGTGAATTCCCTTTCCCTCTAACCTCCACTCGCAGGTTTTCCATGCAGAACGTCAGTCTTGCCTGTGTGCTCCACTCTGTGGTGGAGCTGGGTTAGAGACCTGCAACCCTGGCACGGGTTTGCAGCTGCTGATACCTTGCTTGCCTTACCCACCTATTTTACCTCACTGCATTGAACTGGAAGCAACAGTGGTCCAAGGAAATGGAGACTGGAGACCTGGATCATAGGGAAGGCAGACACCACATCCTCTTAGTTTCTGCAAAAGATCCATGTAACCTATAGAAGACCCTTTGGAGTCACCAGGTGTTGTCAGCGTTGTAGGTAGCTCTTGGCTACAGGGAAGAGATGTAAAAGGCACAGCCCAAGCTGCCTGAGCAGAGAAGCAAGGATGCATAGCTTTTCCAGCTCCCAGCCCCAAGCTTAGGATGTCTCCTGGGAAGAGCTGTCACAGCAGTTGTTCTCAAGCAAGGTGCCTGTTCTATCTCTTGTGGGTTTTCTAAGGCCAAAACCAGGCTGGATGGGGCTTTGAGCAACCTGCTCTTGTGGAGGTGTCCCTGCCCAGGGCAGGGGGGTTTGAACTCGATGATCTTTAAGGTCCCTTCCAGCTCTAGCCACTCTATGATTCTGATTAGCAATAGCATCATTCAAACGTGTGAACCTGCCTCACTCACTTACTCAAGGCAAAATAGGATCTTCAGCCCAGGCTCCATGGGGTAAAAGGGTAGAAAAGACTTCTGCAGTGATTGTTGGGGCATTTCAGAATTAATTTAAATGACTCAAGGGCTCGTAAACAACCCCACAGATCTCTGCTTCCTCACCTCACTGGCAGATCTTCTGCTGGTGCAATAAGAAGCCTCTTTCTAACACTTCAGAGCATCACAGTGAGCCAGCTCTTGTGTGGCTGTTTCCTCATCCAAGGCTGGGACTGGAACTAGTCAGTTCTCAGGGACACATATTTTCTTTGTTGCAAACAAGACACCTCATCCTTCCCAGCATGGCTGGCTGCTGCAGACCTGCAGTTGAACAGGGGCTGTCACTGCAAGGCTGGTTGGCCATCACTGCTCCAAGGATGGCTGTGACTGACTCCTTTGCTACCCTGGATCTCCTGGCCTTGGGGACAGCACAAGCTAAACGATTTGGGAGATGCTCGCAGCAGTGTTGGACCGGGGACAACCAGGACCTTCTCCTGAGAGTACTGTTTTGAGTGATTGCTCCTGCCAGGCAGCAAGTGGAAAAAATCCTGCAAGCTCTCATTTGGCCCACAGGCTGGTTCATTTATGGCCTTGTAACACTGGCAAGGACCTTGCCTTTTAAGATCCACCCAAAGATGTCCCTTCATTGCCAGACAGCTCAGCATCACATCCTGACTTCGCATACAGTTGAGACCCATGCTTTGCTAAACTGGAAGGTGTGGTGAAACATTGGAGGCCAAATGGCTGCAGAGATAAGATGTGGAGGGACTGTGGTGTCTACAGGGACTCGTACTTTACAGTTTATGTAATGCCTGTTCTAACTCAGTATTGATGATTCTGCAGCAGGTCAATTTTGCACAAACTAATTCCAGTGTGGGTTAGGCCAAATGGCCGTCCAAAGGCAAGTTTTGGTTGGAATAATGTGTGAAGGTCTGATTTTCAAGTTTCCACCGGCCATGCAGTTCAAAGAGATTCTGGATTTTCAAATATTTCTTAATGTCTGTGTTCTAGTTCTAGTACTATATCTGCATCTTCAAGCAAAAAGAAATTGCTTTCAATATAAATAATACATTTGATTGATGCTCGTTTATTGTCTGCAGTCATCATCACCTTCCCACACCAAACTGTTACACGACTGTAACTGTGGGCAACAGTCTCCCATCCTGGTTCATCCCAAAGTCCTGGGAACAGGTTCCCCACTGGTAAACATAGGCCTGATTCCCCTACAACCAAATGGGGCTGGACTACCCAATAGGAGCATTTGATATTGGCCTCAAATCTAAATCTTCATGATTCCATCTCTCATATTTTACATTAAGTTTTGTAACATTTTTGTGCGCTATAAATGTTTTGCAGGCTCTCTCATAGCCTTCTGCTTAAGACAGGAGTCCTGCCTTTGAAGGTACACGGGCTTGGAAATAACTGATTCCACAAATGTAGCATTAGAGCAATAATTTATATAAAACCTTTCATCCTGCCTGGCACATGATGGTTTATAGTCACTGCAGAGTTGACTCTCTGAGACCTCCAAGTGTGATTTTCCTCTGAGAGGAGACCCAAACATACAAACTTTACACAAGAGACTCCTCGCATACTTAACACTACTGTGCATTAAACAAAGGCAGTCCACTCTGTGGTAGAGGGGAGCAACCATCTCTGTCTTACCACATTACATAGCAAGGGAAGGACAATTATAGTTAAGGAAATAAAGCTTCCTTTTCTTCAAGAAAGTGCCACATGGAGCTTTCAGTACATTCCATCTGAAAGAAGACTACGCAGGAATCATCATGGTCTTCATTCTATCTAAGCCAAAAATGAAGATCTGAACTGGACCTTCTCAGCTGTGAATCTTTGGTTCCAGAAAATCTTAAATAGAAAGTGGAGAGCACTATACCCTATGGCCTTTCCAGGCTCTATTAAGAAGGCAGGAGAGAAGCTATGAGGTACTTGTGTATCTACACAGGCTTTTGGAATCAGAGACTTGATAGCAGAAATACTAAAACCACCGGAAAACAGCTGTGTATAGCACTGCAATTCATGGCTCAGTACTGCATAGTGCTAAGCACCCTCTTAAAGGCCGAGAATTCTTCACTCCCAATGTCTTTTCCAGCACTCGAAGGCCTTCAGGTCCTCCCAAGTTTGAAACATCTTGTCATCTCTTCTGGGATTGGCAGCCCCTGCAAAATTCCCCTTCTCAAAGCTTCCCTGCCTTACACATTAATGAGAAATTATTACTCCAGAAGAATGAATCAAGGCACAGTTTAGTCAAAGTGAAGCAGCCCACTTCTTGGTGTCTCACAGGTGCTTTTTGTATGTGTCTTGGAAAGGGCAGAGGTCCTTTCAGAGTTACGTGATTTAGCACTTGCAGTGCCTCAGTTAAGCAAAGAATATGACTTGGAAGTGTTTTCGGAGGAAGAACTGGATGGCTCTGAAGATGATACTCTGTATTTTCCTGCAAAACAAAGGACAGTGGTTAGACATAAGGACAGATAACATGGGACATGTTGGCACTGCAAAATAAGGACAGTTAGACCTGTCCTGATGACCCAGGTGGCTTTGACTTGGTCTGCAGCCCTGATACGAGCTGGATTACAGCAATACCAGCAATCACAGAAATCAATGTGTTTGGTGACAGGGGCAGGATATGTCATCTTGAACTGACGATCATGCTACAGGGTAGCAATTTACACAAGTGGAGGGACTCAGTTGTCTTCCTTGAGCATGGGTACACATCTAGAACACGTGTTCTTGAGAAGAATCCCAGCTCCCTTCCTCATGTGACCATGACGGCTCTAAACTAAGACCCAGGTGCACAGAACCCAAGAGTGCTAATAATGTGGGAGGTTCAGGTGGCAGCAGCATGAGAAGCAAGTTGTGGGCAAGTCTCATTCTTATGGGTGGTCCCATTCTCAGTGTATCTGGCTAGTGTGCTTGTGTAAACTTACTGTAGCACAGTCGGAGACCAACTTCTTCTTCTATTATCTGACTAATGAACAGATTTTAAAAAGCAGTTGCTTGCCTACATTAAGCTCCTTCATCTCCCACTTTGACCAAATGTCGCCATCTTCTCTGAGTGATGGTTGGATGCAAAGATTGCACATTTGGGAATGAAATTACTCATATTTTCAGCAGTGCTTCTTGCAAAATGCAGTCATAAGTGAACCGGTGACATCCATAAAATGACTGCCAGAGAGCTTTTGAAGAGATAAAACTCCAAGGTGAAGAGTACATGAACAGTAAATGAACTGAGGAGCACTGTGTCATGATATCATTAAGCCCAAAACAAAGGTCAGGTAGTGGGTTTTAGAACTGGTGAAACATGCCACCATCCAATACTTGGTTTAGTGTTGACAATTATGCTGTTAGCATTATACTACAATCATGAGCAATTATTCTAGTGATTGCAATGAGTTATTACAGTTCCTTCATACTAGAAGATGAAATACTATCTATGGATGGATGGATAGACAAAGAGATTGATAGACACCAGGACAGACAGAACCTGGGAGTGAGAACTCAGGCAAAACCTTGTTTGTACTTCAGTAGGAGAGATCTATTGTCACATACCTGTTTTCCCACATAAGTTGTTAAAGGTTCTTGAAAATGGATAGCTCATAGCAAGCATTGGTGTCACCAGGATCAGGGAGGATGACTGTAAAAGAGAAAATTACTTTTTGTCAAAAGCCTAGAACTTCCTTTCTAGCCACACTGAGGGGAGGAAAAAGGTTAGAATAAAATATTGTTCAGTAGTACAAGCAGGCAATCCCCAGAGGGACAAGTTAGATGTTTGTGAGGCAACAAATTCACCTATTTGCATGTTTATGATGGCGATGAAGGAGATAAACTTTAAAATATACTACAGGACACAAACAGCCTGTCTCTAACTGTTGGCCAGGCAACGTGGCTTAGGCTCCCGAGCCTGTCATGTCAGACAGCACAGAGTTCTGGTCCCTTATCTGAGTGAATATATCCATTAAGGTAGCCAAAAATCTAAGATTTACATGCTTGGGTATGGTCGTTGAAGGCCAATAGTTTAAGATAGTCAGGTGCAAATTTAACTTGACACGCTAGAGGGCATTGGAACACAACTCTGCAGTCCAGACGGTCAGGAAGAAACTTTTTGCTAGTGAAATGAGGTTTCTTTTTCACTTCTGGAGTGGTCTGAGAGTTTAATGGGATTCCTCCACAAGATGTGCTTCAGAGGCTGAAGAGTCCTCTGTCATTCTAGCACAGCAATCATCCCACCTCTTTGGTGCTTGCTCTGCTCTGCATCCTTCTAATTGGGCTATATCTTTTTTGAATTTAATTAAGCTCAGTTGTCCCCATGCCAGTATTTTCCTGTGGCTTAAATGACTCTGCCTCCCTTTAGGCATTTTGGATGAAAGGCCTATGGTGCCATGAGGCGTGTGGAGGTGAGGGACGCAAGGAGAGAGGAACCAGGAGCTGCTAAAGATTAGATGGTGTGAAGGGAGGAGATACGTGGCTGGCACAAGACAGCCTAGCTCCATTGCTTCCTAGTAGCTTGTAGCAGCTGAGTCCTATTTTACCCTTTTCAAACAGCCACTGAGCATTTTTAATTGGAGTCTTTATCTCTGGAGCACAACTTGAAATGGAAGAAATTCCATTTAATCATAAGAGAAAGTTTGGGGTTTTTTATGGTGACAGTAGTAAAACAGCACAACTTTTTGTCCAAAGAGTCCGAAGTGGATTCTCCAGCTTTAGAGGTATTGAAAACCTGATGGGACAACATTCTAAGCAACCTGCTCTAGTGTACCTTGCTTTGAGCAGTGGGTTTGGACTAGATGATTTCTGGAGGTTTTTTCCAACCTCAACTGTTCCATGATACTGTTTACATCTCTGTTCACCAGGAGCACTGTCTGCATTTCTGTTCTAATTGTATTTCTCAAGAGTCATTTTCCTGAGGCACTGAGAAAACTTTATTTTTTGTTTTAAAGACGGTAATGGAACCGGTTTCACCTTTAATGCAAATGCCTGTCCTGAGTGGAGGGACTTCCAGATGCCCATTCAAGCTGTGCAGAGATGAGTGCAAGAGTCACTGGGCCAGAAGAAGTCTCTGCAGAAGGAAGAGAAGCCTTCCAGGATCTTCCATAAGGATTCTGTCCCAGTTTGCACCATTATTTCTTTTTTTTTTTAGGCTCTGAATATTTTGGGTTAAATGCAGGGATTTGCTGAGTATGGGACCCAAGTCTCTCCTCTTCTAGGAGCATGTCCAGGCCACATGGTTCCAGAACCACATTCTTTTATGCTCTATCTTTTGTCATTGAAGTCTGAGTCTTTGCTGCACATACATAGACACGATTTTGACAAATGATTCATACTTCCTCCCATTTTCTGTTCCCAGCATAAAGCGCAGGCTAACCTGTCTCCTTGTCTCAGGAGTTCAATTTGTGATATCTCCATCCTTTCCTACTCGTAGCTGAGAGGCATCTTCCTCAAGAAGTCCCCTTTGCATTTCTCTTAGATTGTGAATAAATAATGGTGCCACTGAAATTTTCTGTTTTCTGGCTTAAAGTTTCAATTACATTTTGTGGTTTGTTTCTTGTGGAATTTAGAGAAAATGTCCACCAAACTTCTTCTCATTTTTTACCAATTATAGGTGAAATAATGAACTCTGAAAAAGGACGTATATTCATATTTATGTTGTCTTCTCTTTCTCTGACTAGTTCTAATAAATAATTCAGAATATAAAGTGCATTTGACTTAAAAGACACTTGGAGAACGTTAGGCTATTAAGCAGTAACTCTGAGATACATTCTTAGGTCAAGGTTCTAACCTTTGTTTGCTGTGAACTCCATTTGGACATCGAATTCCTCTTCAGCAGGGCTTCTTGTATCTATTTGTTAAAAAAAAAATTATCAATCAGTAAATAGAGCAATTATGTTCAAATTCTAACAGTATTTTCACATAAGGTAAGAAATAGTTTGAATTCTTACCTTCTTGTCCCAGAGAGTCCCAAACACCAAAATGAATAATCCCTAGGAGACAGATAATTACATGCATTTTGATGATAGCAACCTTTTAATTGTAGTACCCCACAGTTATCTCAAACATTGTCCGTATTGACTATTTAAACTTTGAACTCTTTGATAAGAGGCATTTTTCTAACTGTGTCTTAATCAATTGCTGGTGTGGTAGGAGTTCTCCAGGCCTGGTCTATTTAAACTGTGTGCATATCTGGTCTGCAAAAGTGACAGAGAGAGTTTGCTAGCACTAAACATATTTGGAAGAAGGGACCTTTGTGCATGGAAGGCATACCCTGCTTATGCTCCCCAGATAAGCTAGCAGGCTCACAATATAAAAGGCCTGTTTGGTCTGAAGCATACAATTTTGAGGCCATTCTTAAGAGACCAAGTGTACATAACTATTGTTTCCTTAAGAGATCTCCATTGTATTGGGATCCTACTGGGCAGCTAAATATTGTTGTTGGAAAAATCATACTAACTGAAAACTCTCAATCCTGTGTTTTTTGCTTAGTTCTTCTCTTTATTATTAGTGCTTCTTAGCTGTTCTTGATGACTTTCATGTTGTTCATACTCTCCCATCACTTGAACCCACAAAAGCATAGTGTGATGCCTCCAGATGCACTGTAAATGAGACCGGACATGCTGAAGCTTGCCCACATGTGAGAACCCTCGGAATCATTATGAAGCCCTCCCGGACCAACAATTGGACCGGGACCTAACACCACCTGAACATAATAGGGCTATTTTCCTGATCTTCAGGAATGAAGTTCTTCCCAAATCTACTGGCAAAGCTGGGCATTATCTATATGTCAGCTTTATTGATAAGACACATCTGTTAAGGCAGCTGAGGATATGAAATACAGCTGCATTCCTGGAATGGGTTTCCAAAGAGCCTTTTGGTAATAAGGATGTGCAAGGCAACCCCGAGCTTTCCCAGGCTGTTTTTATTCCCCCTCCAAGCACAGCACTGCAAGAATGTCACCACATGTTAAATGGTCATAGAGGAAACAAAACCATACATATGTGTTACTCACCTGCAAAGCGTTGAGCAGGGCAAAGAGGATGTGGAAAGCTCGATGGCTGTTTTTGATGATGGTGGCAAGGCCAAATCCCCAGGTGAGGCCTAGCAGTGGTGTTAAGATGGCCACACTTTTGCCAATTTGAAACAAAGACTTCCTCTCCTGCCTGTTTGACCTATCCCCAATAGTTGGCCTCAGTATTTTTATTATAACAACTGCAGTGATGAACAAATTCATGACCACAATGGTCAGGGCAGGTACGACGAAGGCCAAGAGAGCTTTGCTGTCCTCCCAGTTGAGCCAGCAGACATCTTTTCTGGTGTAATTGTTCTTTGGCAGTGTGACAGCAAGGGTGATGACTGCAATGACAAAGGGGCATCCATATCCCAGACAGAATGCCACTGCTTTCTGAGTGGTCTTGCTTGTATTATGCAAGATGAAGACCAGTCTGTAGAAAAGAATGAGGCCCAGGCTGAGCATCCAGAAAAAGACACACAGGTAGAATAAATGGATGAAGAAGGTGGCCACAAAACAGATACCTTTGCTCATCTGTTGTTTTTGGTCATTGATAGAGGCAGTGACAATGAACCAAATGTCGGCAATCAGGAGTGATGTAGCTATGTTGAGTATACAGACATGGCGCATATAGGAGGTGGTGTTGTTCGTCACGTACTTCCAGACTAAGGATTCAATTATAATGCAGGTCACCAAACTCAAGATTGAAATGGCCAGGCCAATGTAGGTAATGTAATCTTCAGTGTTTATCTGGTAGATTATATCAGGTGACATCAGAATGGAGAATGATGTCAAGTGATTGCAGGAGCAATGGACATAATTATCTTCTCCCTGTGTGGCTGTGCAACCCTTAGTATCCCAGCCACCTCCAAGTTCATTGAGTTTGAAGTTCCAAAAGACACACTGGGGTGTCTTTAGAGATAAGTTTTTCTTTTCAAAGATCATATTAATTTTGAACTTCTGGCTTCTGTTGCTGCTCACAGTTGTTGTTATGAGTAAGCCATTCACACGCTGGGTCTTGTTCTGGGGCAAAATATCTCCAAGTTTTGAGTACATCACACTGACAATAGTTGAATTTTTGGTTAGAGTCTGAACTTCAGTATTATCAATGAACACATCAACTGTGAGGTTCTTTGTACTGCGGAAGGTCTTATTATAATCTGTGCTATTTTCTGTGACAGCTATACCGTGTAGTTGAAGGGTTTGTACAGAGACGGAAGGGATGGTATTATTAACTGGCTGGAGGTTCAGGGTAAAATTTTCTATCGACTTCATCAATGAAGAACTTTTGGGTCCCTTCCCTTCATTCAGGTTTTTCCAAACTTGACATGTGGAATTTTCAACAATAAAGTCCACTATGGAAAGGAAATTCTGAAATAACAACAGAAAAATGCTGTTACTGAAATCCCATACAAATCATTGTTGTTTCTGATGGTTCTAGAACTGCCTTTTGAAAAAGCCCAGCATTTTCTTATTTTCTCAATCTATGTGAAACCTTCAGTTGTTAGCCTTCTTAATGCTCTATTTTGAAATTAAGGTTTCCAAAAGTGGAGCTGTGTGGCTTTTTTTTTTTTAACATATTCCATAGTATTTTTTTCTTCTCCAGCCTTCTTTCCCTTCTTTCTCAGCCTTTGTGCTAGCTTTGGTTTCTCACTCTCTCTCATGAAGTGTTCTCCAGCTACAAAACATCAAGTCTTTGTGTGCTTTTCTGCTCAGAAGAGCAGTCCTTTTCCTCTGTAACCTCATAATCAGAGTTCCCAAGTATTTCTAAGATATGTTTTGCCATTCATTTGTTGTTAACATCTAATTGTTAATCGATCCTTATTTCAAACTCTTTTTTTTTTTTCTATTTCTGCTCCTACTCAAAGAATCATGGAATCACAGAATGGTTTTAACATTTAAAGATCATCTAGTCCAACCTCCCTTCCATGGGCAGGGACATCCAAACTGACTTTGACCTCTTCCAGCGATGGAGCATCCACAACTTCTCTGGGCAACCTGTTCCAGTGTCTCACAACCCTCACAGTAAAGAATTTCTTCTTTATGTCCAATCTAAATCTACCCTCTTTCAGTTTAAAACAGTTGCCCCTTGTCCTGTCACTACAGGTTCTAGTAAAAAAGTCTATCTCCATCTTTCTTATAAGCCCCCTTTAAGTAATGAAAGGCTGCAGTAAGGTCTCCCTGGAGCCTTCTCTTCTCCAAGCTGAACAACCTCAATTCTCTTAGTCTGTCCTCATAGGAGAGATGTTCCAGCTTTCCTCTGGACCCACTTTCTTGTGCTGGGGACCCCAGAGGTGGATGCTGTACTGCAGGTGGGGTCTTACCAGAGTGGAGTAGAGCAGCAGAATCCCCTCCCTCGACCTGCTGGTCGCATTGCTTTTGATGCAGCCCAGGATACAGTTGGCTTTCTGAGCTGCAAGCACACATTGTGGCTTGTGTGTCTAATCTTTCATATGTCTAATCTTTCATCCATCGTTCCTTGTTCTTTCTTCTAACTTAGATTGCTAGAGACATTTAGGGATCCCTGGAAAATTTCTAGTTGCTAAGCGTACAGCACTCTTTCATGTATAGGCTCCTTGTCTTCATCATTTTGACTTTTCATAAACTCTTCTGTATCTTTGCTGTCTTTTCATCTCTGCTGTCATTTCTTCTCATTCCCTTAATACTTTTCTGCTCCTGACCCTAACTAGCTGTGAATTTTATTCAGAGAGGATGTCATCCTCTATGACAAAAGGGGCTGAAGGGCTTAATAAGTATAGGTAAGACTTAAAACCTTACTTGAATAGTGGTCTTGTTTGCCTCTGCTGGGATAACAGAGACCATACCCAGGATGGTAACAACTGCACCTACGTCTGCAGAGCTGTTTATTGGGGTTTGCTGCACTCTCATCTCATTCGTAAGATGTTCAAGGTAGGCAGGTAGGATTTTATTTCTCTCTGGATCATTGACCAAGGACTGGAACAGAAGATAACAATTCATCACATATGTGCCATTTCCCTGGAGCTTGATCATCCTTCATAATGGCTGAGGGGAGCATGCTAAACAGGGCCCAGGTCTGAGGTTGGGCAGCGGCCCAGAGCCGTCCCTACTGCATCGTTGTTGGTGTACTCGGTAACATGGTTTGGGCTAGTGCCAACTAGCGTTCACCAAGGCAATGCCCAAGCACGGTTCGGGGAACACCCCAGGACAGCCACTTCTCCCGCTGGACGCTATGAATAAGGTCACCTTGCCTGGGGGAGAGAGCGTTCATGTGTATGGGTGTTAGCCACGCAGTGCCACGTAGCCTCTGGGCCAGAGAAGGGGAGCTAGCCTCTTTCACTGACTTCTGTAGAGATAGCCAGTCGTTTCTTATATCTTTTAAAAGATAGTTGTAATTATATCTTTGATTTTTGAATGCTTTTGAATGCTTTGAATGCTTAGATTATGTTAAGCAAAAAAACTACCCAACAAAAATTGTTGCTGTCTCCTACCGCCCCCACCCTCAACCTCTAGAAAACTCATAAATGTTACCTCGGCTCGACTCAGCAGGTTGTTTATTGCTGCGGACAGGCAGTCATTTCTTTGAAGCTTCCATGATTTGTTAGAGCACTTGTAAGTTTCATTGCCTCGGGTAAAACCATCTGTGCATTGTAACTCACAGCATGGCTTTACTAATATGTCCCCTTCCATTCCAATCCCAGAGGTGTCTGAGCAGGAAACTTTATTATCTGTATGGACGAAAAGCACAGAGGTAGAAAACTAAGAAGCGGGGAGATGAATAATTTACCCCCATCGAACCTGTGATCTCCCAAAGTTCAGAGGTCTTTAAATTAGTTAGGATTTCAGTTTGCTCTCTTCATTAATTATGACCTTTCAGGGTGTATGTCTAGAATTCCCAACTTTTTTGAATCATGAAATTAAAAAGGAAATTGAATAAAGCCCCTTGGTTTTGAATATTGAATCAAATCACCTAACCAGTACCCAAAGTTTTAGGATTTGTCTGCTTGATTATAGCGTTAGATAGGGGTGGAGTGGGATTGTATTGACCTCTATGTGAACAGTAATTCATACAAAGTTTATTCTGCTAAAGGACTCAGTGCTTCTGTAGCACTAACAGGAAACTCATTAAGACCTTGATAGTGAGGCCTCAACACCCTTTCGATGAACAGTCTTGCTAATTGGCTTTAATTGGGTTAGTCATACCAGTAAGTACCTGCTGATTAAAGTAAATAAAGTGTCTGCATATTTATGGCTTAAGAGAGTGAAATCTGGCCAGATACAGTGATTCAACAGTAGGCACCACTGCTGTGAAAAAAACCAAAAATTTCTGCATTATGGGGATGTTCAACATTTCTTTCTTTCCAATTTAGAATAAGAAGCTGAAATATCCAAACTCAGGTCAGAACTAAACATCAAAATTGGATTCAGCAATGTTGAGTTCTAATTACCCAGCATATCCTGCAGAGCTGACTGGGAGCTGGGTCCGCTCAGGTCTCTGCATGGAGACCTCATGGAGGTTGCCGTTCTTGTGTTTGAAGTGGAAATGCTCTCCCACAGGCTGACCTCCTGAGCTAGATGACTTCTTCCTGAGACACTCCAATCTTTTATCCTTGCTAAATTGTTGGTGCAAGCTGGGAGATGTATGACCACCCTTCAACACAGGAGACAAAGCTGGTTGGTGCAAGCTGCACCAGAAGGAGATAGAGACAGAAGATGACCGAACTAGAACTGCTTGGGAACATATTGAGGCCACTGTCAAATACAGTGATTTATTGTTTTCTTAATTTCAGCAAAATTGATATTTTCCTCTGTATTTCAAAATTTCCTGTCAAAAAAAGGAGACAAAAATTCTTGGCTAACAAAAACTGCTCCTATTAGGTGTCACAGGTGATAAATTTGTGGCATCTGATTTAACAAAGATACTGGGTTTTCCTATTTAACAGCTTTGAATAGTAACTTTCGTCTTACCAGGTATCAGGTTCAGTGTTATATTATTACTCTTGACATGCTGTCCAATGCTGTTGTTAAACTTGCAATATGCTGTGAGATTTTTCACTTTGCTGCATTCTGTTTCTGTGTAATTGCACGTGTAGCAAAGCAAAGTTCCATTGTTCTTGTTCACTGTATGGAAGGATTAAGATAGGTTAACGCAGATTTGGGGTCAATCAGCTAGCAGACAGCAGAGACCTTCTGCAAAACTTTCCTTGCTGTGGGACTTAGAGAAAAAAAAAACTTCCTTTGTGGAAAAATATCCACTCTGAAGGCTAATGTCTGTCTCTAACTACCCACTTAACAAATCTCCTGGCAGCAGCTGCATGATCAGTACCTTTTCAGCCACTGGTATATGAGCAAGCCCTGCCCAAATCCTCTTTTACTGTGCAGAAACCAAAATTTGCTTTAGAAACCATTTTGGAGAATACTCTTCCCGCTTCTGCTTCTACCACAGGATTTTCATTTAGGCTGGGATACTCTTTCATTGTTCTTACATGGTTCTTCTGAACTCAGGATCTGTACCACAGTCCCATTGGTTTTCATCGTGCCTGTGCCTGAGGGGACCTGGCTGCAATCTCTTCCAAAAAGATCTTGTCATTTTTCTTAGCAACTGAAGGACCCCTCAGTCTCCACTTGCTTTACACTTCAGCTGGTTGTTTTGGCACTACTGGATGGTTTATGAATTTAGGTGGCTTTTCATTGCTTTTTTTAAAATTTACTGGTTTGTAACCTACTTGAAAACTTCTAATATATAAAAACGTGCCAGGGAAGCTGCAGAACTGCCCTAAATTCAAAGACATAGAAGCTTGGGCTTTTGTGCTGTTAAAGATAAGCTACCTGTACCCTTGAAGAAAATAGAATAGTTCTTTCAACTGCATTCTTAATGTGTTATTCTACATTTTTCATGAATTAGTACATCGTCTTCTTAAGTAACGTTTCCTTGATACTCAGTTCAAAAAAGTGGCAGAGTGGAAGATAGAAGCAAATAAATGGATTTCAGCAATTTCTAATCTGAACAGCAATGAGGATGCTCAGTTTTCACTCCCTGGCAAGGCAAACCAAACATTGAATTTACCTATTATGTATTTATCACTACATCAGTGTCTTCAGTTGCTCTTCTGTTAATCTCAGCCATGCTCCCCGGGCATGGGAACCATCCTAAAAAAAGCCCATTTCCCTTTTCTTACAGTCTCAGGGGTACTTGTGCATTGTCATAATAGCAGTAAATACGAATTGGTTACACAGACCTAACTGAAAACAAAACAAAAAAACCCACCCTGGTTTGTGAGACATAGTGCAACTATGCAAGTTTATTGTTCCTTACCGTATTGACATTCCTTTTCTCGAACCACAAATGTAACGCTGTAGTCTTCCCCGGCGGTAGCATTTATGCAGCACTGAAGGATTTGTGGTACTTTGCACCGTATAGATGTTTTGATGGGGTTTATCAGGATGTTCTGCTGCAGAGGCAAGGAAATAACGTTGATGGTCATATTGGCAGAACAACACTCCAAGGGCTTCTGGAAGAATGTGCAGATGTAGGTGCCTGAAAGAAGTGACACAAAAACTATGTCTCAGTCAACAGAAGTGCCCCTCGGCGTTTGCAGGGCCATGAGTCCAAATAATGAAGAAGCCCAGCGTTGCTGGCAGCATCATGTCTTGCTGTTCCTCCAGCAGCTATAATTTTAACTCTTTATTTACTGTGGCCAGGCTTCACAGTGATTTGCAGGGCTAGAGGTGCTGTAATGATCTGGTACAGAGATATCACTGCCTTTATAGCCAATACAAACCAGGTTCACTCACCGTTCCACTTCTGTGTGGCTCTCATCACTGTGAGCACAGATTTGGCTGGATTTTTTGTATTTTTGATGCATGTACCACAGTCTACTTCTGTAGTGTTATTTCCAGACTGGATTTTCCAACTGATGGTGTCATAATTGCTCACATCGCTTTCACACGTTAGACTGAATTCATATCCCTCAGAAACTGATGAGTTTACTGTCGAAGTTATTGTTACATGGGCTGAGACAACACAAGATAAATGTCATATTATTGAGAGTCACTTGTTATAATCATTTGCTTGCAAATGACATGTGCCACAGAGGCCACCTAGGCACAGAAGAGCTGATGGTCTGTTAGGTGCTACCTGACTCTTACCTGCCCGGAGGTACCTCACTTGGATGTTTTGACTGCTCCTGGCACCGCTTCCAGTCTGCAGCTCACATGTGTATGTCGTCACCATACCTGACTTCTCAGGTGGGCACAGTGATTCATTGATGTTCAGCTTGTATTCAGTGCAGTTTCCTCTGAGACTGGAATTACCTAGAGAGAAATAAACATTCCTTGAAGGTCTACAGATGTCCAAAAATACCGGGGCTCTGGAACTCACAAGGATTCACTCTAGCTAAGGAAAACCTTGTGGGTTTGTATACAACCTTTGACAGGATGGCATTTTTAACTCATCATTGCTGAAGATCATTCACATCTTTTTGTTTGGCAACACTCACTGTTGGTCTTCCATAGGCCTGAAGATGGCTCTCAGCACAGTGCTGGGCACCTACTGACAAAACCAGTCTAACTGAGAGCAACAACATCGCTTGGATACCTCAGGATAAGCCAAAATGAAGAATATTCTGGTTCAGTCTAACCTCATTATCTGCGATATTCAGGATGAGTAAGATAAGTAAAACAGGAGTAAATACTTCAGATTTTAATGTCATCTTACTTTGAAAAACACTTGGAGGTAACTTGTCAGTCATTCAACTTTAAATCTGAAGAGTTCTGGTTTAGCTATAGGGGGAAAACCCCACTAAAGCTGTCCCACGCTACAGCTGGATGTACATTTGGCAAGAGCTCCTGAGGGGAAGCCTGGCTGCCGGGAATCAAGGCCAAAAGAGCTCATTATAGGATCACCCCTCTCTCTGTGACCACCACTGCATGCCAGTACCTGTCCCCAATGGAAATGACTGTACACACAAGCTTTGAAGGTTTTCTTTCACTTTGCTGTCCAGCTTTCTGCTAAATTTCATTTTTAACAAATGGTTAATAGTAAATAGTTCACCCATACCTATAAAATCTTAAGAAGACAATAGGCTGTCTATGACTACGGTTCATGCACATTTATGAGCATTTCTGTTGACATTATTTTGTAACATTTACATGGCGCTTTATCAACACTTTATATTCATATTATAAGTAAAGCCTTGTGGGATGCCACTGACTCAACTGGCGTGCGACGTATCATGACTACAGGTGAAGAGGGAGGGAAACTGTGCAGTCAATATTCAGCTGTTTTAAAGCACCACCTGCCTCTCTTGGTTGCCAAATCTCCGTATGAGGTGCACAGAAGCTTTTCATACCCCAGGGGTGATTCTGGAGATAGTAGTAAAGACTGATATGCTCATCCTTGCTCTCAAGACTAGAGAATGCAGAAATAAGATTTTTGGAAAAAGGCAGCATGATGCTGTTCCAGGCAGCTTCTTCCATCCAGGATGGCACAGTTTTAAGCACCCAATGTCTGCACAGTGAATGGAGGTGCCCAGAATCCCACTGGCACCTGCACAACACACATGGAGTCTGTACCACGCTCTCCATCCATCATCCTTCCCACACACATGCCATCCTTTAGAGCATGCCCTGTGCTCATCCTAGGCCTTTGGGGTAGCCATTTAGGAGATCTTTGCAGAACAAACTAACCCAGCAGGTGAAAAACAACCTTTTGTTAATCTTACCTGTAATATTGATTTCTCCGCTTACTTTCCAGTCGGCAGTAAGTGATGGTGAGTGTTTGTCAATACAGCAGGACAGCAGAAGACCATTTTTCTGCATTTCAGGACAGTTGCATGTAACATTGATGTCATTTATGTTTGGACTGATGTTTAGCTGAGAGACTGTGATTGTTTTTGTGTCACTGTATATCAGTGTGAGAAACCGATGATTTCTGTTTGTGAAAGCGCAGCTGTAGGAACCTGTAAAGCATAAGCAGTATCTTAACATCAAGAACACATTTTGATGTTTTTCCCTCTACATTTGGAGATAGGAGTTGGGACCTACTTCCACACCTGGTTTTCACATCTCCCTGCTCTGCAGTGGCTTTGCTACTTGCTAATCAAAACATACCCTCAGGTCATCTGCAGTATGCTCTCTGCAGACTCCTGGTGCCAAATCTATCCAGACAAGGCAGCTTCAGTGTTGATGGGTACTTGTGAAGAGACCAGCTCTCTGGGACTGATATACTTAAAATCTGGCTGAGTTAGTGTGTTGGGGTTATGTATACGGCCCATAGTCTACGTGGGAGGAATATGTCATGGTAAGAACGTGGACTGACTGTGCAAAAGGTTCCTACAGAGAATGGGTGAGAGAGAGGTGCCCAGGATGGACCCCACAAGAGCTGGCACTCAGAGTGTAGGCACCTGCACTGCTCAGAAGGTATTGCTAAAGAGAGAGGAGTATTTATCAGCCACTTTCTCAGGCACTTGTCTCCTGGATACAGCCAGGCTTCCTTTTGAAATTGGTAATCAGAGCTTCAAACTTCCCTCATACTTTAGGTACATGGGTTCTCCTTCCCCATTGGGACAGCGAGTAGGCCACTTTCATAGGAGTGGAGACACCGAGGTTCAGGGCATCCTTAGCCCACAGAATTTTGGAGCCAAGACTCCTACCTCCCATAAACATGCCCAAATACCTGGTCCCAGGTAACCCTTTTTTGAAGCTGAATGTAAAATTCATGGTCCCAAGAGAAGAACTGAGTGGGAGCTCTGATAATACGCTATAACTCCCCTGATAACTCCTCCCAGCAAAATGCCACCAAGTTACCTCTTTCTGATTTTCAAAGAGCCCTAAACATGAACACATGAAAAACAGTAACTCCACGCCCTGATTAGCTAGGTTATGTTTGCAAAGGGGGCAAGGGCCATCCAGGACAAATTCAACCACAGCCTCAAGTTACCACACCAAAAGGGTGGGAAGGCTTCACAACCATGTAGGCACCGCTGTCTGCTCTGATGTGGCAGTGAAGCCTTGCACTAAGAATACCCAGGCCTGTATAGTCACTTCAGCCAGTTCACATCTCACTGGCAGTGCCAGTCAGTACGTAGTTCATTATAGAAAAAACCAAAACCCTCAGGAAAGTTATGAGGGACAGTGCATTTTTCACATTTACTCTAGAAAAATATAATCACTGCATTCCTCTCTGTTTTTAAAGAACTGGCCACACTACAGGTTTACATCTGCTGTTTTAACAGAAGAAAATCATACCAGAATCATCCATTGTAACGTTGACAATTTCAAAAATCGACATTGAGGTTTTCCCATCCGTCAAATTTAGGAGGTGGGTTGAGATGATCTGATCGTGGTGGTACCAAGTCACATTCTCAGATGTTGAATTTATCTCACAAGTCAGTTTTACCGTATCTCCTACAAAAATGTCTTCAGGGCTCACAGTGAAGTTTGTCTGATCTGGCAAGACAAAGAAAGAGGAACATTTTGCATTATTGTAATTTCCACTCAAGTCTGTATGGTGCCTTTCATCCCATGGGGATCCTAGGTGCTTCACAATTAATATACGCTCAGCATCAGTTGCAGGGCACCACCTCTGATAAAAGCTATGCAATTTTCCCACAACATATTATTCTATCTTTGTCTGCCAAAGATCCTGGTAGATTTTATGAAGGGAAACAGAATTATGACCACCACCACTACTTTCTAAGTAGATAAACTGGGAGGAGAAGCAACCAGGTTCAAGTAATCCTCTTGATTACTTGACAGTCCAGCACTCAGTGCACTCAGAGTACGGCACCTCTGGGGCACTTCATCAGGCAACAGAATTTTAACACACTGTACAGCAGCAGCACGGAAAATGTGCCAAGGAAGCCAGAGGGAACCTCTTCTCATGTAAACTGCAAGAGATTTATTGTTTTGTTTGAAGAAGTGAGAAGTGCTGGCAGCCTGATATGCTCCGAGCTGCCTCAGTTCTGAAGGTGAACTCAAGGGTATTCAATCTCTCTCCCATGGAGAGACTGCCTCAGGGTTCAGTGGAGTAGCTGGGAGGATTTGGTTTTTCCATGGGAGGTACGGCATGCATGGTCATCTCATGTAAGTTCTAAGCTTTGGTGGCACAGGATGAAATGAAACAGCCAGAGAAATACATGTTTTTGAAGGTCCAGTGTCAAATAATCAACAGTATAAGGCAGCTACGTGGTTCAGGCTAGAAATACTAAAGTAAAGGTCAAAGGAAAATACTGAGAGAGCTTTAAACTTACTAGTTATTTTTGTTGTGAAGGTATCTTGGTTTAGCCGGTACACTGAGTCTAGAAATTGTGGTAAAATTTTGTTGGCACTTGCTATCTGTTCGAAGCTTGCTGCTCCTGCTTTTACTATGTAGTTCACAAAAACACTTCCAGGACTAAACAGATACAAGAACAAGAGAAGCACAAGAATTAAATATCACTGCATACTAGTGGTTTTCTATGTAGTGGTGACCCATCTTGCATGGCTAGGAAGACTTCACAGGTTTCAGGAGGAAGGCTCCTCCTTGACTCAAGACTTGCTCTGGTAAACAAGATGGTTGTGCTACAGCTCTTCCCAAAATAGGAACACCTTTGTGTGACATCTCCTTCGTCTACCGTCTGTTTCTAGGAAACTTCCCTTAGAAAACCTAAAATACAGCTGCATTTAAATATGTGTGGACTTAAGTAATTTCTCTTTTATCCAAGCCCAATGTTATCTCCAGAGTCAATGCACTAATTCATCTTTCTGAAGACCTGGGAGATGACGATAGGTTGAATCACATCCTTTTCCCCTTTTGGGTGGAATTCAGTCTTTCCCACAAAAGGCTTGGATCCAGATGGAGAACGATTAAGTTTCTTGTGCTTTTGCACAGGAGTGAATTTTACCCGCAATCCTACTGCCATGTTAATAGTTGGGCTTTCTTTGGCAGCTATTATACTGCTATTCAGCATGTATATACTGGGCGTGGGGTCTAGCCAGAGTGAATGCAGTCTTTGCTGACTTGTGTCTCCTTGAGACTGGGCAGAAAGATTTGTGTCCTCCAGGAAAAAATAAATATGTTTACTTACCTGAAACCAGATACTGCTGCCGATACAAAGCCTGGTAAACATCTGTAGCTAGCATTAAACTGTAAACAAAGACATATTACGTGACATAAGACCTCTGTGTATTACTCTGGGGTGCTTAAAATGGAAACTCTCAGTTCAACATTGATGTGAGTAAGGGCATGTAGCATAGCTGATAGAACAGGCCTGGTGCTCTCCCCGCTGTCACAGGATGAATTTGTCTTGGTTGTTTCATTCTATGTGTGCTCATGTGGATTTAAGCTGGGACCAATAATGTGACGTTTTTTTCCTGCCTTTGTTGCAAAAGGTTCCTAAATGCTTCCCTGTTGGCCAGCATATTGAAATGAATGGGAATAGTGTCATAGCCTTTCAATGAAGATCAGCTTTGGCCCACTATGTAGCTACCACTGCTGCAGACTTCACAGCTTCCCAACAGACATAGGGACAATGCACCCGATTTCCCAGACACTTAAGGTAAATACTGTATTTCTTACCGCTTTTTCAAGGTCAGCTTTGTATTTTTTGTATGGTTCAGAAGAAGAATTGTGGAGTTCATCACAAAAGCCTATGTCGAGTCTGACTGACATTTGCATTTCAATGGGCTCTCCCATACCACATGAGTCTGTAAGGAAAAACATAAGAATAAATGTAAAAATAATCTAAAGCAATGCTTATAAAGTGATTTCTTAGTTTTTTCTTCTAACCTAATCATAGAATCTTAGAATCATGGTTTGGGTTGGAAGGGATCTTCAGATATCATTTGTCCAGCCCCCCTGCCAAGGGCAGCGACACCGGACCCGATCTTGAACACTTCCAGTAATGGACCATCCACAACTTCTCCGGGCAACCTGCCCCAGTGTCTCATCATCCTATAGTAAAGAATTTCTTCTTTATGTCCGATCTAAATCTACCCTCTTTCAGTTTAAAACCATTGCCCCTTGTCCTGTCACTACAGGTTCTGATCAAAAGTCTTTCACTGCCTTTCTTATAAACCCCCTTTAAATACTGAAAGGCTGCAGTAAGGTCTCCCTGGAGCCTTCTTTTCTCCAGGCTGAACAACCCCAACTCTCTCAGCCTGTCCTCATAGCAGAAGTGCTCCAGCCCTCTGATCATTTTTGTGGTCTCCTCTGGACCCACTCCAACAGGTCCATGTCCTTTTTATGTTGGCGGCTCCGGAGTGGGAGGCAGCACTGCAGTTGGGGTCTCACCAGAGCAGAGCAGAGCAGAGGGGCAGAATCCCCTCCCTTGACCTGCTGGCCACACTTCTTTTCATGCAGCCCAGGATACCATTGGCTTACTGTAGGAAGTCCCATGTGGGACTTCCACATGGAAGAGACACTAACTCTAGTCTTGGAAATAGTATAGCATTGTTGATATGCGGCTGTCCTGTGATAAAAGCACTGCCTCTGAGCAGAGTTGATTAGAACAGTCATGCTGACAGTACTGGGCTGCTTCCAGCTCTAGGGCTGCCTCTGGGTGTCTCTGCATGCTGCTCCATCACAAATCTAAGGCAGAGCTTCATGGAGGTTTGTCTTGGAATGCAGAAACAACAGGTAGTGCTCCACCGCAGTGCTGCCAAGCCTAAGTGTCCAGTCATCAGTCAGGTTCCTAAAAAGTCACGGGCACCTTGTCATGAGAGTCATGAAATACAGCCAAACAAAAGGTACATGCTGGGGGTTTTTGTTCCTTCTCTTCTCTTGAGAACTATGGCACACTCACATTTGTAAGCTCCTCTGTTGAAAACCTGATGAGATGAAACTTTCTTTGCTTAGCGAAAACTGAAAGTCCCGAGGAGGCATATCAGTGACTCCAGAGGCTGGGGCTCCAGCATGGCACTAGATATCTGCAAGTACTTGGATCAAGGTGGACCCACATCACAAAGAGAAGAACCCTAGACCATTTCTACAGACTTTCCGCATTCATAGGCAATGTGGTAGCCAGCTCAGTCCTGATGTGCTGCTTTATCACACCTTTAACAATGTTCCATCTTCTAACCAGTGTATGAGTTGTACAATGATGAAGTTCAGCATTGTTTCTCCTTACCTTTAGTCTGAGGCTTGCAGTAATGCCCTTGGAAAAGCATGCCCTTCATATAGCCGCAGGTCCGGTTGGGTGCTAGGCTGGCAGAAGGGCAGGTTATCAAGTCACCGCACACCTCACTTGGCCAGGCGTATCCATCTTCACAAGAACAACAACTGTGGTTCTCACCACTGGACTGACAGACTAGTGTCAGACAGACAGAGAAATACTATGAGAATGGCAAATGGGGCATAACGTATTGCATGATATATATTTACCCTGCTGTATCTTTATGCCACTAATCTCAACTAAATGTTGCCCTTCTTGTGAATTCACTTGAATGGTGCAAAGGTGATGATCTGATGCCTTCCAAATATTAGTATACTAATTATAAATAACTAACCAGAAATGGGAACCAGACTGGTACTGGGATAAGTCTGACCAATTACTTTTAAGTAACTAAATGGAGATGTAACGCCTGATCCTCATAATTTACCTGGCATATTGGCCAGGGTCCTATGACAGTTTTCAGACTGGATATTTCTATATTGGCTAGGCTGAAGGCAAGTGTACAGGCTTTTAAAGATTGTAAGAGCACGTAAAGGTCAAAGTCTCAGTGGCTCGTGAGGTGCTGTGTCATCCTGACAGTATCCTGACAGACGCTGCATGAGAGAAGGTGACATTATCACAAAGTGCTTTAAAGACACACATTCTCTCTAATAAAAAACACCCCAGAACAGTTCACTGTAAGTTTTTCTGCTCATAACATCCCATTGACACAATAAGATATTAACAAAGTGATTTTCACACATTGCATGTGACCCTGAAAGCCTTTAAAAGATCCATTTGCATGTTTTGAGAACCGTTGAACATTTCCTTTCACTGCTTTATGGGCCAGCGATAAGAAATACCAAATTTCCTCCTCTACTGTTGTAAATGCTTGGTGTGTTTCTATATCCTCTACTGTGTTATCTACTTGGATGTGATGTTGCAAAACCACAACTCGGGTGATAAAACCTGTCTGATATCTTGCCTTGTAAGAATAAGTTAAGTGAGTTATATCAGGCAACGACTGCATCTCGTGCGGGCTGTTTCTGTCGGGGTCAGAGTACAGCCTCTTACAGCGATTGACGTTCCAAATCCAAGTGGAGGGAAGTAAACAGTCTGACAACCCCTGTCACAGCTTCCTGAAACTTGAAAGTAACTCAGACTACTTGTTAGTAAAACCGGACCAAAATCCTTTGGCTCAGGCTTCCTCTGGCTTTGTCCCTTCCTTAGGAAAAGTGCTCAGGGCTATTCCTAATACCAACATTACACGAAGAGGAGCGGTGGGATGCAGATAACAAAACATGCAGATGTGTGCTACAGCTTCAGCCTTGTTGGGTCTTTCCATAGACAGCAGAGACAGTTCAGCTTTGCTGATTTTTAAGCATGTTGGATTGTAAAACTGGGAGAGATCAAATACTGGCAAAAAAGCACATCACCCAGAATATAAAAATAAATAACCAACCCACCTGTTGTAATACTGATGTTTGAAACTTTAATTTCTACATTTGAAATATTTGTTGAAACTGGAAGACTAAGGTTTTGGAAATACTTTTTGACTGGGTCCAGAAACGATGAATCCATAAGGCTTACTTCAATATCAATGGTGTACTCCACGGAGGGAAGGTCAAAAGTAATCACTGAAAGAGAAATAGCATGAGACTGGAAAACTGTGTGTGAAGGTAAGGCATAAATGGATGGCTTCTGTTTCAGCATTTGGGCCCTGTTGCTATTTAATGGTAGCTTAGTGTGGCTTTCTGCTTAGGAAATCTTCTTGATTCCTACCCAGCAGATATTCTGCATGTGTTTTATCTGCTGCTTGTCTGACAAAAGCCAGATTTCTTTGGTCTCAGAACAATAGGAAGCTGATATAAATGGCATTACTATATATAGAGAAAAGCTGCCTCATCCTTTCTCTCCTTTGACTCAGCAATTGAAAGGGTTGTCAACCAGAGACTGAAGTCATACAGGATTATCTTTTGACCCCAGTCCTGCTAAGAAGCTTGGGTCGCCATGAATTTCATCTTGCATAGAAGCTGTGCCCATATATGTCAGTCTCAAAATTTCCCTCTTTTCTTTGTTTCTTTACTACTGTACTGGCTTTGGCTGGGGTATAGTTAAATTTCTTCATAGTAGCTTATATGGGGCTATGTTTTGCAGTTGTGATGAAAACAGTGTTGATAACACAACGTTTTTGTTATTGCTGAGCAGTGCAATAACAGCATCGAGGCTTTCTCTTTTTCCCGCTCTGTCCTCCCAGCAAGCAGGCTGGGGGTGCACAAGAAGCTGGAAGGGGACACAGCTGGGACAGCTGGCCCCAACTGACCAGTATGATGTCACACACCATATGACCTGCAGTGTGACATCCACACCGTATGACATCAGCAATAAAAGCTAGGGGAAGAAGGAAGAAGGACGGGGAGGGCACTTGGAGTTAGAGTGTTTATCTTCCCAAGTCACCATAACACGTGATGGAGCCCCGCTGTCCTGGAGATGGCTGAACACCTGCCTGCCCATGGGAAGCAGTGAATGAATTCCTTGTTTTGCTTTATCAATTAAACTGTCTTCATCGCAACCCATGAGTTTTTCTCACTTTTAGCCTTCTGATTCTGTCCCCCATCCCACCTGGGGAGAGCAGGCGAGTGGCTGGGTGGTGCCTAGCTGCTGGCTGGGGTTAAACCACAACTACCCGTTGATGATCACAGTCCATAACCTCAAGAGATGCTTCCCCCAATAACGATTTTACCCTTGGCTTACTAGAAACCTGCTCTGTTACCATAGATTTGTGTACGTACTGTTTCGCTTCTGCATTTGCATCTCTGTCTGGAAGCTTTCCTCTCCTAGTGCACTTCCAAACTGTGGAAAAAAGGGAGGGAAACACTGTGAAAAAACAAAGCGAAGCTTTAGCTGCTGTTGTTGGCATGAAGGAATTAGTGAAGAAAATGCCAGCATAGACAATTTTTTTCCCTCTGCCAATCTTTGCCCCTCCCTGCCCCCCTTTTCCTCTTTAAATGAAATATTTATATCTTCCAAGCAGGGAAATGTTAAGCACCAGCTGAGGCATGTACTGAGTTTGCAGATCTCTCTCTGCAATTGTCTCAACTTCGCAGAAATTCTTTGTCTGAGCTACAAACCAGCTCTGGGGCTGCTGCAGCGCTCTCAGTCCTGGGCCAGCCTTGCAAACTGCCTGGGAGACCTGGCCACTCAGCCTTTGGGTCCAGAAAGTGGCTTCGTATTACCCGCTGCTTTCCTCTTTGCTCTGAGCTGCCGGCTCTGCCGCAGCAAAGCCAGCCTGAGTAGGAATAAAAAGGGGACTGAAATGTCTTGGCTCCAGCTCGGGTGTCAGGTCAGCTGTTTTGTGGGCCATCAGTAGCACACATTTGACCAGGGCAGTGGTGGCACAATTTCAGTACGACTGGGTTCAAGCAGGGTGCAGCCAAGTGTGATGCAGACCATCTTATTTTTTTAATCATGCCCTAAAAATACATTGGCACCACAGTTAGCAAGAAAGGCTAAAGAACAAGCAAAGACGTAGGCAGGAAATTTGCAGCTTTGCCAGTTTCTTGAGTCCTAATGAAATCTTTATTTACAGAAAGGGTGAATAGCTTGGCAACCCTTAAGTCATCTCTTTACATAAAGGAACCATCTGGTATGTGATTAGAGCTGGGCTTCATATCGCAGCTGTGCTGGCAGTGAAGATCCCAAGGTCCATTGGTTTTTTTGCACTGCTATGAGTAGGACCTTTCACCTTAGAGGTTAGCTGCAAAAGTTACAGAATGCCCACTTTGATCCACTTCTTCATCCAGGTTTGGTCTCATTGGTTTTCTATTTTAATTATTCTCCCAAACAACTACTGCAGTAAAGTCTGAATCCAAGTGCAACATATAAACACGAGTGACTCAGGAGTGGCATTTTGGTCATGCGTACTCATATCCTGCTGTCAAGACAGTGGTGGGACTCCCATCACCTACCTGTAAGCACCTCCATGCCTGAGGTAGTTTTGTTGACTTATTTGGTTTCTCTCTCTCCTAGGGTGGGTGAATCCCATCCAGGACCAGTGCCCACGTAACTGTTACCCAGGCTTAGCTCCAGGAACAGCGAATTAAATCCCTTGCAGACCAACACAAGTGAGAAACCAGAAGTTTTGCTCAGTTCCTTCTGGAGAGGCTTTAAGACTGGGAAGCAAGAAGAGCCCAGTTCCTGGATTTCTCCATCACTTTTACACACTGGGGAGATTCTGGGTTCAGTTTCCCCACCTGATCTTATACTGACTGGTTTTGTGGATGTACAGGAGAGTTATAGCATCTGGGTGCTACAAGTAGAGACCAAATGAAAACCAATAGGGCTGGAAAAGGATACTCACTACGTATTCGATGAATGGACGAAAGTTTGAGTCCTGTGATGTCTGGCAACATGCTGTGACCAGTAGAAATAGGCAGTGGAGACCTGCAGTAATCGGGGATGGCATTTTGTCCAGGGACTTTGCTGTACAGCCTGAGAGGAAAAAGAAGTAAAAAAATGAGGGAATTTTCAGCTGACTCACACAGTAGGAAATGCCAGCACACTCTACAAAAACAGTATGTTCAGAGTTTTTCAGCACACTCTGCTTGTTCACTCCATCCAAGACAAAGCACGGAACAAGGTCTGTAATTATTCCTCTGCCACTGTCACCAACTGTTTCCCTTCATATCTCCTTTTTTTTCACATCAGCTGTACCTACTCAAAACAGAGGGAGAAAGAAATGGCTTGGAGAAAGTGGAATCCTAAGCAGGTTCCTAACAGGAACAAGTGAGGTGCTAGAAATTCATCTGCCATGAGAAAAGTTGACTTTGGATCTTCAAATATTCCTCGCAGGGGTACTTGGCAAATGCATAGCCGGAACATGAGGGAATAGTTAGAAATGTTGCTGTAAGTGGGGGCCTGCCCCATTGCATCAGGGAGAGCTCTGCCACCAGCTGTGTCCTGCTTTGGAGGGGATGTGGGACTGTCCCTCTCAGCTAGTGGCTCATCATGGGCTCTGCTAGAGATCCCTGTATGTTTGTTAACCCTTGGCTAACAAGGGAAACAATGAAGAGTGATATCTCCTGGGAAAAAAACACTCCTAATTTTGAGGTTTTAGTATACATCTATCTCCATTAATTGCACTGATGTTAACGAGTAAATAACTTAGAAGACAAGAATACTGACACACCGGAGTATAATGTGGTGCCTGAAGTCAAACCCCAGAAACCCAAACCTTTTCCAGCTCATAGGTACCTAAGCTAATTTATTCAGGCAGTAGACCGGATGATGAAACTTAAAGGCAGAGGCAAAACATGCATGAACTCTTATAGCAGGTCTCTATATAGACCCATATATATATATGTGCATAATCTATATATTTTATGCAGCCAGAGGGAATAAAGAAAAGGAGATGAATTATTCCTAACAAAGCACTTCCTTAGCTCCAGAATCAATAGCTAGTAGGGAGCTAGGGAAAAAGGCAGAAGCCAAGCAGACTGTGAAAATCATTTTAAGAAAGGAAAGCACTGAGAAAAGACTCTTAAGAATAGTTCTGAACCGTACCTGAGTAGATCACATCAGCTTGATTAAAATCATTACCTTTTGTAAAATTATGGTCTTTTTGGATTGAAAAGCTGTTCATATAAGCCAGCTAGGTCCTCAGGCTTTGAAAAGCTGTGAATCACCAGGGGAAAGCAGAAAAATCAGCACCTCCTGAGGTGATAATGAACATTAGCAGTGGCTGCCTGTTGCCACCACATTGCATATCAGAGCTGGTGCTCCCAAGAAGACAGGTGGCTGCACTGTGACTTTCCAGCTCAAAAGAGCCCATGACAGAAAATTGTAACATGAACATGATCAGTGGTCTCACCTTGTGAATGGATGGAGGACAGCAATGAGCTTATAGCCGAGCAATACACGTGACGTCACCGACGTGGGTATCCAGCAGGGTTTTGTCAGGGTTTCTCACCAAAGGTGGTTCTTGGAGAGATTCATCTCCAGAGGGACTTCACCTGGATACTGACCTGGTTAAAAGATAGGAGACAAAAGTTGGAAGAAATTATTTACTTTTCCAATAGAGAGATCTCATCACCAGAGCTCTGAAGGCACATGCATGTAAGCCTGTGTCTTGCCCTCTGTTCTCAAGTGATGTGGAAAAGACAGTCATTAGTGATACAACACCGTGGAAAACTTTAAATGATTGAGACTAACAAATGCAAAATCTGCCTGTGAAGATCTGCATAGACATCTCAGGATACTGAGCGACTGGGTCGTGAAATTAATGAAATTCAACAATGATAAGTGTAAGGCAGAAAAAAATGATCCTGACATTATGTATTCTGTGATGGACTCTGAATTGACTATTACCACTCAGAAATGAGGCTTGAGAAAATATCATCTGAACTCTGAGGAGCAATTAAAAAGGAAAAATTAATTTTAAGATATTCTAGGACAACAACAGAGGGAAAAAAACACCAATCCAGAAAACTGCTATCATCTAGACATTTGAGCTGACCCAGTATGGCTGCTGTTACGTTCCTTTATAGGAAAAGCTAGAAAGCAAGACCTCTCACTGATTCAGAATATCTTCCCATTGCACAGCAAAATTCATTTAAAAAAAAGACTGTTACAGTCTTTTTTGATCCAATGGATTGAAAAAAAAAAATCGAGGGGAAAAAAAAAAAAAAGTAGAGAAAAGGAATTGTCTCTTCAGTTTCCTAAACTTATCCATCAGTATATCCAGCATTCTACAAAAGAGTAGATCATCACTTCATCCACTTGTGACAACCTCCACGGATCTGGCTGATCCCAAGACGAGGATGGATCAAAACAGATCAAGAGGAACTATTGCCAAGTTATAAGATGTGACACAAGTCCTTGAGGTAGTGACACGACAATAATAGAACACTAACAAAACAAAGATTTCTGATAGTTTTGAATATGCAGCATACTCTCGCAGCATATGGTACAATAGCTTGATCTGTACAAAGAACTTGTATTTCATTGATAACGGGTTGGTAAAAGAGATAATAGAAAGGAAAGAAGGTCATTAAGCAAAGTTTATGATGAGGTTAAACAACACCTGCTACAGTTTTGCACGTAACTTTTGCACTGTTCACAAACTGACATCCACATTCAAATATTGCGGGTCAGCTTCTATTTTCAAATACACCCTTTATGCAACCATGTAGCTGAGACCAAATGCCCCCTTAATCGTATACATAAGAAACCATACAGAGCGCAACTCATGCAAACGAGAGCCATGCTGCTACTCAGACTTTAGTTAGAAGTCCAAAAATCCCAAGCCAGTATCTAGAAAATCAGAAAACTATAGCAAATAACAAACAAATATCAAATAGAAAATGGGGGAAAATATTAACATTCTTCTCAAGAAATGTGGCTGTTCTCCTTGTTCATATAATTTCTCGTGGAAAAAAGAATTGCTGTAAATTTTTCAGTGAGCAATTTCTCAAGTGTCTATCTACCTTCGGTTGGTAAAATAGAAGATAGGTGGACATATTCATCTTTTCTCATACAAACTGTCTTCTAGGAAGCAATAAGTATCTTTGATGTATAAAGCCCCAGAGAGCTAATGCAGCCCAGGTTTGCTACAAAATCTCTTCTTCTCCACAGCATCCAGGCTGAAAAATGTTGTTTAAAATTAAGTCTAAAGTGCAGAAATTCCTAGAGGTAAATAGCAAGGTCCCACTTTAACCCAGGACAGAGGTGATTTACATTACCCCCTTTTTACTTTTTCTATAAGGTTTTTTTTTCATAAAGGCTGCAAAATAATTGCACCCTGTCTTGCAAATCCACCCAGCACAATACTTACCATCCCATATATTTTAGAAAATAAAGAAGACATCCAGAGATATAATATCATTTACCTTCTCAGGTGATTCAAAGAGAAGATCTTCTAATTAGATCCATCTTAACCATCCTCTGCTTTCTACTACAGCTCAGGCTGCTCTCTCAAAGGGAAACCAAGACACAGGAACTTGTCTGATTAGCTGAACATGTTATTACTGCCCAGAAAACAAGTTGCCTCTAGAGCCTGCACTCAATTTTCAAGTGTGAGGCTGAGCAGAGATGCCACTGCAGAAAACGCACAGGGCATTTCAGGAGGAGATATTTCCTGATACCATTCATCAGGTAGTGCTCATTATTTCCCCCTGCACTGATCCAAGTCCTTCAGTGTCTTATCTGCAGATTACTTTATCAAGTGGACTAACTTGTTCCACCGCTGTTACTCACCTGCTCCGTTCTAACAAAGGAGGGTGTTGAAGACCAAAAACAGTAAAATCATGTTTTGTAGCTATGGCAAAATGTCTGTGGGCTTTGATTTAAATAACAAGGAAGGAAAACCCTGAAGTTTTTCTACCTGAGCTAACAGCTTGCTCACTGTGGGCTGGACCTGGTGTTGGTGCCCTTGGAGAAGCTGCACAGAAATGCAGACCTATGGCTCTGATGGTCACAGTGGAAGGTGGGGAAGGACAGGAAATTCCCAGAAACCAGTGGAAACTCTGATGTGTTATGTATGTTTCTACCCTGAACAAAATCTGGAGCCAGGAACCCCCTACACAAAGAGAGGACATCTGTCCAGATAATAACGGGGCCCTTGTCCCTACAATGTTCAATCACAGCTGGCTTGTCAATGGAATTTGTCTCCATAGCAGTGTGTGTGAGAGACAGTGAATCACTCGGCTCATGCAATTTCTGTGGAAAAGCCTGGGATTAAACTCATCTTGTGGGGTATTATTTTTAAAACAGTGATTAATTCAGGAGACAAGTCTATGGAAAGAGCTCCTGTTCACCCGCGCCCCGATACTGGAATCAGTCCCTGTGGAGATCCTGACGTCTCATAAGAAGTCCATGGGGAGGAGATAGCCTCATGGGGTAGGCAGTTGTGCCCCAGGATCTCCAAGGCCACTGTGCAGGAGCTGAAGGCCAGGTGGAACACACCAGGGCATCCCAAATTGGCACACATCTCCCAGGTAGAAAACTGAGTCAAGCTGTAAATGCCACTCATTGTCACACCGCAGAAGGAAAACAGAAGTAAAAAAGTCAATAAGGTGCCTGATGAGGTGCCATGCCTTTCCCACTTCGACACTACTTCCCAAATTAAGGGGTTGTGTAATCTGGGCTGTCTAGCAGCTACATTAGGGTCACGTTTCCAGCTGATATTGCCTGTTCCAAGGGGACAGGAGGGATGGCTGTCATGGCAGCATTGGTCATAGTTTGGGTTGTGCCCTTGGTAGTGGTCATTTTTGTGTCACAGTGAGCTTGGACCAGGTCTTCAATCCTCTATCAACTGTCTGTGGTGAGTGTGTTGGCTGTTCCATTTCCAACAGCCCTAAGACATGTCACAGCACTTCACCCCTTGCTGGGTCTGAGTCACAGAAAGCAAAATGTGTGTTTAGCAAAGTTTGCCCTGCAGCCTTTGCAGGTGCCAGCATTTACTGAGGATACTGAGAATATCACAGTGTGTGCCTGTAAACTTCTCACTTCTTCTTAAGTGAGCCAACTGGAGGGTACACTGACCTTGGCAACAACGCAGCCAACTCCTGTTCCCTCTTCTGCAAACCTGGTCACCTGCTGCTCCACAACGGGGTGAGTCAGCCTTCAGCCTGCCATTCTGCAGCAGTTTTCAGGTGATTAAATTGGAATGATGAATGCCCTTGTTCCCCTTAAAGCTTGTCCTCACTGTGGCGGTGGCATCAGTCTGGTTTATTGCCCACCAAAGCTGGTTCAGGAATCTGCTCAAGCAGAAATCCGAGGCTACATCTACAGCACCACTGCTGGCCTTGGTCTGGTGCCTTCCAGACCCCTCTCTGAGACAGTTTAACTCTCTATCCCTGCAGAAAACTAAACGAGCAACAAGACATCTACCTTGCTTTCATCTGAGTGAGTTTAATAGCCCAGAGAAGGGCCCAGTGAGTGCCAAGACCAGAGCAAGGAGAGGAGCAAGGTGGGCAGGAGGGTAAGGAGAAGGAGGACCTCTTCCCTTCTGCCCTGGCAAGCAGTTCAGCATGAGTCCATGGTCTACCCCTACAGAAACAGTCGTGTAGTTTTCCCTCAGTGTTGCTCTGTTGGCTGTCTCCTTGCAGATTAGGACAAGCAGCAGTGCCAGCACAGAGGATGGGGTGAAGAGGAGGGAGGGCAGCCTTGGCTTAGACCGAGTTAGCTGTGGTGGATCCACACCTTTCACATTGCCAGCCCTTGACTGGAAAACCACTCTGATTTAAACCCTCCTCCTCTTTTTTTTTTTTTTTTGTTTGTTTGTTTGTTTTGTTGCTGTGGCTTTCAAACAGTTTTAACCAACAGCACCAAGAGCAGCCGAACAGGTGAGTGAATCACAGGCTGTAGAGCATGGCTGGACAAATATCCGAATCTGATCAGATCAAGCAGTTCAAAGAATTTCTCGGAACATACAATAAACTTAGAGAAACTGCTTCCTGGATTGCATAAAGGATTTCAGTAGCAGACAGGTTAAACCAGAAGAGATGACTTGCTCAGACCACAGCCTACGGAAGCATTTAAAAACAGCACAAAGGATCTCCATAAGATTTCAGGAGTACCACCCACATTCAGCAGAATGAAGCTCTGGCAGCTAAAGCAGGACTGCTTGGCCAACCTCATTGGACAAGAGCACTCTGTTCACCTTGGGGTGTGGGAATGGGAGAGAATGTCAGCAAAGTGAAAGGATTCCTTAAAAGAAGGTAGACACTGTATCATCAAACTGCAGCTTAAAAGTATGAGAAATCTTGGTTTGCTTTGCAGGAGAATGTGAAAGTTGCACAATGTCAGAGCACTAGGTATGTAATCAACTTGGTATGTGAGCGCAGGGGGATGTCCTGACCACCCTGCTGTTTTTTCCTGTATGTATTCATCATGTACTGTCATGTCACCAGAAACTGTGAACTTCCTGGCTTTTAAAGGTTCAACCCCAGAACACTTCTAGTTTAAACATCTGAGACTGCGCTTAGAGAGCCATCACAGGCTCAAGGAAGCAAGCAAAAGGTCTGTGAGAGGATATCTGCTCTGAAAGAGGAGCACTCATCCAAAACAAGGCAGAGCTACACTGATCCTGTAATTCACTGGAAATGTGCTGTTACAAAACCATTATAAGCACATTTTATCTGGCACAAACAAAATAGACCGGGGTAAATGTTCCTACATAGGTGCAACCTGAGACATACTGTTCAAAGCAAGAGTAAATGTGGAAACAACTTAGAGATGAAGTTAACAAGATACAGCCCTCTTGACTCACCCATCATCATTCCAGTCCTGGCTGTTAACAGTTCAGTCTCATCTCTAGAATCTAACCTTGGTGATTTGTGTATCAAATCCCATTGCCGCTTGTATCCCAAACTCAGGAAAAGATGGTGTTACAGTTTGAGAAAACCTGTAACAATTTATTGTAATTTAGACAATCATTCTATCACCTGATGACCCTTCCCCAGCCGGGGAAGGGGAATCGGGGAAAAGAAGAAACATGAGGGTTGAAATATAAATAGATTTAATAGGATAAGACTAAATAATCAACAATAATAATAAAGAACTAGTATTAATCCTGATACTAATATAAGACATACAAGAATTATAGTCTGCCAATTCTATCAGCAGGAAGCTGTGCACTCCCAGCAGGGGACAACAAATGTTGGACACTATGAGCACTACGGCTTCGGGAGGAAGGGAAGGGCTCAGGGGTCCGGCACGAGAGCAAGAAGTCCTCTGGACCACCGCCATCAAGGGAGAGAGAATCTATGCAGCAAACTTTCTAATTTATATTGAATGTGATGTTTGTGGTATGAAATAATCCCGTTGGCAGCTTGGTCAATTGCCCAGGCCTCGCTCCTCCTCATCTCTGCACCTGGCAAGGCTCGAAAACACTGAGACCTTGAATCCCACAGAGCCTAGCTGGCTATAAAGTAAATATTTTCACAAATTCAGATACTTTATGGATAAATTTGGATAAATTCCAAAAGTGGGGGTCTCCCAGGCATTAGAAGAGAAGTTAGTCCTGTGTCGCTCAACCCAGGACAGATGGCAAAACCTCTCAGAAGCTGGGTACAACACTGCAGGTTCTTATTATTTTTGTTGTTATTATTATTTTTGAGTCTGGATTTTGAACAGTCGGCCTCTCAGAGAGGTGAGTTTTAGAAATGGAAGGACAGAGTGAATCCCAAGCACATTGGAACTAATAGGCGGATTACGATAAAAAGTTTTGAGGTGAATCTAGCAATGCCTGGGGCTTCATTTATTATCTGTCTCACATAACTTTATATAGTTTTTCCCACTTCAATCTTGCAGAAAAGAATATGGAGGGAGTCCTAGCAAATTGGTACCTAAATCCACTCAGCATGATGATGTTGAAAATAAGGTTAATCTCATTCTGAAGTTCATTAACAGGTCGTTTTAATTTAAGACCTGGAAGGTAAAAAAAGTGCTCTACTCGATGCTTTGGCTGGAGTGGTGTGTCCGGATGTTGCTGTATTGGAGAGCATCCAAAGGAGAGCCATGTGAATGCTAAGACATGAGCAGAGTGCGACCTTGGGAACAGGTTGATGGCTGTTGGCTTTAGATAGGACAAGACTCAGGTAAGGACACAACAGTCTGTCACTTAGTAAAGGACTGACATAAATGTTCACAGCGACAGCTGGGTGAAGGGTAATGTGAAATCACACAATCTGAAAAAAAGATAAATAAGTTGGTGATTATGGAAACTGTGTAACTTCAAAGGTTGGAGGCACTGAATTTGGCTACTCAGGGCAGCTGCAAAGTTCCCTTCAGTGGAGGTTTTTAAGAACAGACAATAAAATTGCTGTCATGGAAGAGAGCCCTTGATTCTGCCCCTATGTGAGTTTGTGGTGATGGGGCACCAGGTAGATTGTTAATCTTTTCCAATTACCTCAATTAGCTCTTTCTTTTTCTCTACACTGCTTCAATTTCTGTGCATTGAATGAGTTCAAAGAGCTTCAGAGGAGACATGCAAGACCACCGATTGGTGTACTCAGAGCTGTGTTTGGACTCTGCTCTACCATCTTAGACAAGTTCTGGCATTCCTTTCTGGACCACTCCAGCACAGCATTCCCACTGGTTTAAGCACAGAGGAGCTGAACTCTATCTACAGCCTTGTCAAGGCTTTCCCTGAAATGACATTTCCAGAGAAGGGCTCTGGTTCACACCCTCTTCTACATCAAGTCACATTTTCCATCCTTGTTTATGAAGCATATACTTTTCCTTCTTGACCTATGACTTCAAATTCCTCTATTCCTCAGTAAGCTTTCTCATGAATAGGTGATGACCTTTTTACATACTCAAATAGTCTGCGTGGAAAATGAAAATAATTTAGTCCCAGCTCTCTGCAGATCAGGCTCAAATCATTCCATGACCAAGCAGGACTTCCTGCAAGAAGAAAATAAATCTGCAAGACTCACGTTTGCAAGGCACGGTAGCTGGGATAGGAACCACTCAGCCAGATAACTGAGAACACAGAAAATACCGCCCAGCTGAATGGCCAAATTATCACATCCTTCAAGTACTTCTAATGCTCTGAGAGCAGCTGACAGAACTTTCCAAGGGCATTTCAACATAGTCTGGACAGTACATCATCCTAGCCCTCCTGGAACAGTTCGCAGTTGGACCTCCTGCTTGTCAGTGGAGAACAGCAATCTGCTGGATCGGTGAGGGTATTCTGACATGAATAAACATTAACTCAATAGTTATTGGCTAAGCATTACCTGAGGGAAGGAGGAAGGTGTGAAAGTATCTGCCACATTTGGCAAGACATTAGCACTGTCCCGGCTGCTGACCTCTCTGGGAAGACACCACACTAACGCTAGACCTCTGGCTTGCCTCCCTCATGGGGCTGGGTAACAATGTTCACCTGCGCTTATACCCATTTCACTGTGTTGGGATAGGAAAGGCCTGCTGAGAACTAACTTTTCTTCAGAGTACATACCTCCATCTTTGGCAGGGAGATGATGCCCACATAGCTCATGGCTTCTCTGGCCTTACCAGCATAACATGGTGCGGACACACCTGGGTTGTACCAGAGCCAGAAGTAATGTATTGTTGACATGCTGTATCATCCCTTGCAGCAGGGTTTGGTAGCTCATGTCCGGTGGCCAGACTGCTTCTATAGACACTTTCACAGCCCTGTGGCTTGTTACTTGGGTTTTCCTAGCTCAGATAACCTCTGTTCACTGAGCAAGACCTGGCTTATTCCATCTTATCCTTCTGCCTGACTCCTAGATTTCCATTCTCTTGTCTCTTACAGGCAGACACATTTGGTAGCCTCTCTTAGCCTGCCAAGCCATGTCTTCTTCCTAGAGTCTTTGGGACAACATTTCTCATTTGATACCAGAGTTAAGGATGGGAAGATTTCCTGGTTCTGAACACATCTGAAGCACAGTTTCCAGGCTCACAGTATGAGAGACGTGGACATACTGGAGTGAGTCTACCAAAGGGTGATGAAGATGATTAAGGGGCTAGACCATCTGTCATACCAAGGGAAGATGAGGGAGCTGGGACTGTTTAGCCTGCAAAAAGAAAAGCATGGGGGATCTTCTCAATGATAAGTAACTGATGAGGGGAACTAAAGAAGCACCCACCCTAGAGTGGGTTCTTTGGTGAGGGATTATGAAAGCAGAACCGTAAGTTGAAACAAACATTTATTTATTAGAATACACAGAGTTACTCATCCTCATGCAGCCATTCCAGAAAGAGGTATCTTATTACTGTTGGCTGAAACTTTTCTATGCTCTGTATCTGGGGATGTGACTCCTCCTGTGCAGAAGTAGAGATGAACACACCTTTGGCGTCACCAGGAAGAGGGTAACAAACAACTCTGCAGCTGCAACATGTCTTCAACCAGCAGAGCTCTTTGTGAGGTGACTATTAGCCCATAGCTCTTGGACTTCTCCTAGGGCTGTAAGACACATCCTGGGTCACTGAGCCTATGACTGACGTGTGTGATCAGCCTCCTAAATTCTGCTTTAAGAGGTTTGTCAAGCCTCACTGCAAAAGCAGTAAATTGTGTGTCTGTTTTGACTCCTTTGTTCACACTGAGAGACCATTCCCCAGCCTCTCTAATGGGTGGTGGTTGCTTAACGCCATAAGCAGATTTGCACTTGGTTGGATGCAAGGATCCTCTAGCCCAGTTGCTGCTTGTCCAACGTGGGCTACAGCAAAGCCCTAGGGAAGAGTTTCACAAAAGCAAAGTAAGCTTGTAGCAGCACATCTTCAGAATTTCTGGCTGTCAGAGGTACAGGGACTTCTGGAGGCAGAGGCAAGACCTTGGTGTTCAACAGCCCTTAATGTGCCTATTAAGCTTACACAAAAAGAAGTAAACTGTAAGAAAACACAGGAAAACATCAAACATGTGGATTAGGGTCAGGTTTGGTTTTTAAGTATCAAACTGGATGATATATTTTCTCCATGGCCTCATAGCAGCATACATGACTTTCACATTCCCCATCAGTTGTCTAGGCTGAAGAGTCCTCTGTCATTCTAGCACAGCAATCATCCCACCTCTTTGGTGCTTGTTCTGCTCTACATCTTTCTAATTGGGCTATATCTTTTTTGAATTTAATTAAGCTCAGTTGTCCCCATGCCAGTATTTTCCTGTGGCTTAAATGGCTCTGCCTCCCTTTAGGCATTTTGGATGAAAGGCCTATAGTGCCATGGGGTGTGTGGAGGTGAGGGATGCAAGGAGAGAGGAACCAGGAGCTGCTAAAGATTAGATGGTGTGAAGGGAGGACATACGTGGCTGGCACAAGACAGTCCAGTTCCATGGCTGCCCAGTAGCTTATAGCAGTCCTATTTTACCTCTTTCAAACATCCACTGAGCACTTTCTCAGTCACTGGATCTCTGGGGCTAAAGCCCTTGTTTTTAGTGACCATCCAGTTTGTTATTCCTCAACCACCACAGAAGAGCTTCCCTTTCTGTGTATAAAACATGACCTTTGGGTAGTGCGTAATAAGTTGGATGATCAGACAATGTTTGTTTCAGACATGAAACACACAATGACTTTCAGAAACACACACCCAGGCACAACAATATTTCATGGGAGAGTTGGCTAAAAGGGAAAGGGGGGGCAGGGGAAGTCGCACTGACCTTAGATAACACATCTGAATGCGAACAAAAATAAAATAAACACAAATTAATCAAGGACTCCAAATTGAACAGCTAAATGATAAGGATTTAAACAGGCAATAAACAGGCTGTGAGGTACTTTCTCTGTGATGTTTGAGGAACTGTGTTATTCCAGCTTTGTGCCTAGTGTGGCCCAGGGGGCTGAGCCAGCTGATATGCTAAAGGGTCTGTAGGACTTGAGCAGAGGTTTGGTTTTCAGGGGGGCATTTATGTTTTTTTCACTGAATTTCACTGAATTTTTAGAGTTGGAAGGGACCATAAAGATCATCTAGTCCAACTCTCCTGCTGAAGCAGGGTTGCCCAGAGCATGTCAGAGCATGTTACTCAGGACTGCATCCAGGCGGGTCTTGAAAATCTCCAAAGAAGGGGGCTCCACACCCTCCCTGGGCAGCCTGTTCCAGGGCTCTGTCACCCTCACTGTGAAGTTTCTTCTCATATTTGAGTGGAACCTCCTATGTTCCAACTTGTGCCCGTTGCCCCTCGTCCTCTCACTGGCAACCACTGAAAAGAGTCTGGCTCCCTCCTCCTTCAACCCACCCTTTAGATACTTTTGGTGAGTTAGTTACTTACATGCAAATGGATGCCATGGCACTCACAAGCAAAGGGATGAATGGTCTTCGTGCCACATGGCGCATTAATATGCCAGGTTGAAAATAGTAGTAGCTGGCATCAAAGTGAAAAAGGCATTTAAATCAGCGCTTCACTGGAAAAAGAAAGCCCTGCTTAGGTCTTGCCCTCTTCTTGGCATTTCTTCCTCACCTCCGCTCAGAAGGTTTTTCTTAATTCCAGCTAAAGACCTCCTGCTTGATCTTTGTGTTGGAGTTTTGCAGAAAGAACGAATTAAAAAAAAATAAAATGCAAAACAATGAGTTCCCCTCTGCTATTCCAGCTCTTTGCACGTAGCTGGGTACCTTGTGTTTTGAAAGATTGTGGAAAAACACATGCCAGGTATACATTTGCTTACCTCTGCTGGCTGGGATGGGAGAAGGGAGGTAGCTATGGCTTTCCCTTCTTCTCACCCTTTTTGGAGCATCTGCAGTTATTAGTGGCAGGTCTATCTCACAGCTAGCATTAACAAGGCAGGAAATTTGGAGCTCAGCACTGTGTGAGTACAGGGAAGGTGGAACTATCCACGTACTCCCATATCGATATAGTGAAGAGTGAGGCCTAACAACATCCGTTGAAGTGGAATTTCCATGGGCTTCAATGAGTTTTGGATTAGGTCCCTAAGTCAGGCCAGCCACGGGTTACTTCTATAGACTGAAGTACTAGAAAGTCTGATGACTGCATTCTTCCTGCTCATTTCGTTTTATTAACCTCTTGATTTTTTTCCTGTTATTGCTGCAAGCGCAGCTGGCTGTATAGGAAGCTACTGCATGTTGTGTAGGTGTCAGCCATTTGGAGTTTGTATGATCCCGCTCTGGACAGCAGGAGTTTCCTGCCTGAGGGCCTGGCCTGTCACACCTAGCAACAAAAATGTAGAAGTACAACATAGCATCCACCTTTTGAACAAAGAATCGTATAAATGGAGGGAAATCTCCTATATCAGTGAAAGCAGATCTCTGTTGTCCATATCTCATAATTCCCTTCTGTAGTTATCAAGCCTGAGAGAAAAAACAATTGTTTACTTTTTGTTCCACTGATCTCACTTCCAGCCTCATTATTTTTGTACTGGTCTGTCTTCCAGAGCACAGGATAACTCAGATGTGCTAAATAATGGTAATATTTAACTTTGAAGGCTACACTTGTCTATAATGTTTTAAAAATCATCAGAGCTCATTCATCTTCATCACTGGCATTAGGTGTGAGGTCAAAACAGAATATCATCAACACGAATGGGACTAGTTTGTTTTACTAATGTTTGGAAGATTTTAAGGAATATTAGACTTCAGACGGATGCTTGGCCTGGTTCAAAATGACATCACACTTCAGATTTAGACCAGGGATGATCCAGCATTGTGAACCCCCATGGTGGATGTTAGGCTCATACAGCATAAGAGCATGGCAATGCAAAGACAACTTGTACCTGATGGCAGGTTTGCTCATGAGATCCAACACCGAGCTGGATAGAGGAGTGGCATTTCTCAGGCCCCAGGGTGCCTTCAGAGAGCTTAAACAAACGTCTGCCATGAGTAGATGACCATCTGAGGTCTCTTTCTGACCTGTTTTTCTGGGAGACCTAGTAAATAGCCTGTTCCTTGTCTCAGACAATGCCAATGCTAAGATTCACAGAAATTATTCAAAGAACAATACGGGCCAGTTGGCAGCACAGCCTAGGCTGTCTTGTTTCAGAGGGAAAATGAGAGTTCAGGCATGCAGAGGTGAGCTGTGCCCTGACAGATGGCCTCAGGTTTAGGGAACAACTCCAGATTCTTATGTTGCACTGTTGCTATTGCACGTGTTTCTCCTAATCCTAGCATGGCCTAAGGTAAAATGCACATTTCAAGATCAGAAATATTCTTCAGCTCCTCTGCTCTCAATTGGATGAGGCTGGTGCCTAACTTTTGTGGCATGTCCCATGGCACATCTTAAGAGGCACTCGTGTGTCTCTCAGTGGACTGTACAGACAATCTAAGTCTTCAGTAGGAGTCTCCTCTGCTTCAACACCTTCAAAAGTCCCCACATTAGGGACAAGGGAAGCCTGCCTTAAGTGCTGTCAAATGGATTAGGTCTTTGCCGGGTTTGCTACTATGGTGCTGAAACAGTGCTGGAGCCACCATTGCAAGGCTGCCCAGAAACAAGGCATTTAGGAAAAGAGCAGGCAGTTTTGGAGACAGATTTTAATTAATAGCACAAAGCACTTCCCCTGTGAGGACAGGCTGAGAGAGCTGGAGTTGTTCAGCCTGGAGAAGAAAAGGCTCCTGGGAGACTTCATAGCAACCTTCCAGTACCTAAAGGGGGCCTACAGGAGAGATGGGGGAGGGACTCTTTATCAGAGAGTGGAGCAATAGGACGAGGGGTAATGGCTTTAAACTGAAAGAGGGGATATTTAGATTAGATATTAGGAAGAAACTCTTTGCTGAGATGGTGGTGAGACACTGGAACAGGTTGCCCAAAGAATCTGTGGATGCCCCATTCCTGGAGGTGTTCAAGACCAGGCTGGATGGGGCTTTGAGCAACCTGGTCTAGTGGGAGGTGTCCCTGCCCATGGCAGGGGGTTTGGAACTAGACTATCTTTAAAGGTCCCTTCCAACCCAAGCTATTCTATGAGTCTATGATTCTACGATCTTTAAGGTCCCTTCCAACCCAAACCATTCTAAGATTCTATGTTTCTAACGTCTTGTGTGTCATTACTGAGATAAGGGCCAGTGGTCACGAATGGCAATCGGACTTTTTAAGCCATAGGCTTGAAACAGGACAGATAGTGAGAGGAAGGAAGGAAGTGCCATCAGTCCTTTTTTACAACCGGAGACACTTGAGGCATGCACAGGCTCATCCGGGATCTCAGCCATAGGATCAGTTGACTCAGATTTTCAGGATCCCATGCAGGAATTTAAAGAATTTTTCCCTGAAAAAGGAACAGTAAAACAATTTCAGGAGCAAGGGGCATGCTGTGAACAGCCTGCCATAAGGCACGTAGGGACAGCTTTGGAATGAAGATGGGTTTTACACATTCAGCCTGATGGTTGCTGAGGGCCAAGCCTGTGGTCACAGGAGCGAGCCGAAGCAGGAATTCTAGTAGACCTTTTCCTCTGTTTATGAACAATTGGGGGAAGCTCTGCTGTTTTGAGGAATTTCCGAGGACAGTAAATTACATACTAGATCACAGCTCTATTATGTTTTTGGGGAAGGCATTTGGAAATTAATGTTTCGTATTAAGATTTAAATGGGGAATACATGCAACTCTACTACTCACAGGCATCCTCAAACCTGGCCTGCCACAGCATTTTCTCTCCTGTTGAGGTGGGTTTAATTGGATCCTGGGTTGACAGCAGCCAACCGTGTAAGCAGACCTTTGCTATCTCTGTGTTTCCGGTCCCTGCTGCCAAACAAGGATGGTATTAGCTGACCCTACTTCACAGGGTGTTTAGAGAGAGCCTGAGGCAGGAATAACCCCTTAGTGCTCACCCTGTTAAAGGGAGAGCTGTAGAAATACCTAGAAGGCAAATGAGGCACAGCTCTCCCCTTTCAGCCAGAAGGAAGAATTTCTATTCCAGGAGTGATCAATTTTAGGTCACCTTTGACTTCTTCCTAAAACAAATATTACTTTGTATAAATTGGCTGATTGAGAAGACACAAGGGAGATAATTTTTTTTTCTGGGCTGGGAAAAACCACCTTCGTATTCAAAAGTGGTCCATTAGAAGGTGTCTAAAAGGTGAGCTAGATATCCTATTGTGGCAGGTTGACCCTGGCCTGAAGCTATGCACCCACACAGCCACTCACTTATTCCTGACCCACCAGCAGGAGGAGGGAGGGATCGGAAGAGCAAAAGTGAGAAAACTAGTGGGTTGAGACAAGTACAGGTTAATAAGGGAAGGAAAGAGGAAAGAAAAAATAAGTGATGCGAAGACGATCCCTCACCACCTCCCACAGGCAGACCAACGTGCAGCAAGTCCCCAAGCAGTGGCCACCTTGGAAGACAACCCTGCCCCCTGTCCCTGTTTTTTCTTGCTGAACGTGATGTTAAATTGTTTGAAATATCCCTTTTGTGAATTCCGGGAAAGAGAGAATGCCTTGATGCTGTGCAAGCACTGCTCAGCAGTGGCCAAAACATTGGTGTGCTATCAACACTGTTTTAGCCACAAATCCAAAACACGGCACCTTATGGGCTGTTATGAAGAAAGTTAACTCCATCCCAGCTAGACCCAGTACATCATCTTGTTTGGTTTGCTCAGATGGGAGCTATGATGGAGCAGGGAGGGCTTTGGGGCAGGATTCATCACAGGCTTCCACAGGGATACACTGAAGTTTGGAGAGAAGAAGGAGGCTGGGTGCAGAAATGATGCATTAAGGTTACAACATCCATGCCATGTCATAGGATGGTTGCCAGAGTGAATCCTCCCTTACAGGCCACCACCACGAGCAGACAAGCCCTTAGAATAGGCTGCAAATGTAGTCAAAAATTCCATCACAAAGTCCAGCAGTGCAGCATTATAACATGCAAATATAGTACTCTAATTACTCGACAACCTGCCACAGTGAGTTAGCTGCTCTGCAGGAACTGCTCTTTCCTGCAGAAAACATGGGTTGGATAATTCATCCATCAGAGAGAAATAAGCCATTGCAAATCATCTTTCCAAGCTCTTTCCCATGCTCCCTGCTCCTGCACACCCACCTTGTGCCTTCCATCTCACCCACGTGCCTAATACAACCTCTCCAGCCCACCACAGGGCCACCATCATAGCCCTCCTCCTGCAGTTTCTGCCCTCATCCTGTTCAGTCCTCATGCAGGATGATGCCAAACGCAGATAGGGGGGAGAAGCTGCTGCTTCGTTACCAGACACAGCAGGTACTGGATCAGATTAGCTGATGGGTGGTAACTGCCCGTAGTCACGATGAGCAATCTGCAGGATCATTTGAGAAATAAACTCTGCATAACCATGCAGCTACAGTGAATCAGCTCATGAATCACAGTTGGATCCCTCTTTGAGATGACAAAAACTGGAAAATCGTTTTCTGAAAGGAGCTTGGTTTTACTGTACATTTATCCTATCTGGTCTTAAAAAGCCACAGTTCTTACACAAGGCTAGGAAGGCCCAGAGAAGCTGTGAATGCCCCATTCCTGGAAGTGTTCAAGACCAGGCTGGATGGGGCTTTGAGCAACCTGGTCTAATGGGAGGTGTCCCTGCCCACGGCAGGGGGGTTGGAACTGGATGATCTTTAAGGTCCCATCCAACCCAACCCATTCTATGATTCTATGATTAGTTCTAGCAGCAAATCATTTCAGTTTCAAGTGCAGGTACATTCAATTTACAATGTGCAAATATAGCCTCAAAACTAATGACGCCCTCACAGATGATGCAGTTCACACCCATCCTTGCCTACTGTAAGCCCATATTTCTTCTGGCAAACCACAAATTGCAGCCATGAACGGCTGCAGCAGCAGGGAGGCTTTCTTGATTAAGATGAATGGGTTAAAAAAGGAACTCTAGTAAAGGCTGCGCTGGTCTTTTGTGTTTTAACAATGAGAGGAAGCTCTGCCTAGTTTGAGGAATTTCCCACGTCTCCAATTCAGACTTTGGAAAACTGCTTTATTAAGCCTGTCTAAGAGGTGTTAAAAAAATAAAAATAATCAAGGAGATTAGGACAAAGATATCTTCCCGGAGCCTACGCATGTTCTGTTTGTTTGTTTTTTAAACCTGGATCACCGGAGGCAAACGCAGAGGAGTCTAGGGAAGTTAAATAATGACAAATGCCAAATACACCGGGCTCCTGCTGAGCTGGCTGAGCCATTAGTGAATTCAGTCAAGTGTCACTGCTACGCAGATGTTAAAGATTTGCCCCTAAATTTTCTGATGTATCACTTCATTCTGCAACGTCGCCAGACATCACAAGACAGAATAAGTGACAGAAACAGATGAGGAATTTTCTGGGTGAGAGGAAAATCTATGGGTTGAGAAATGCCATTTTCACCATGCAACAGCAAGTGATGGAGCGAGGAGAAACAGAGCCTCAGGCTTCCAAATTCCCAACATCCTTTCCCTTGCTATTCCCTTGCCTGTTACAAGCTCATTGCCTCCCATAAAACTGTCACTGAAAGCGAGAGTTACAGCATTCAAACAATTACACCTTTCTCCCCCAAACCTGAAAGCTTTTTGTGCAGGTAGGTGAGCACCACTTTGCCACTGATGGGGAGAGGGAAACACGGCTGGACAAGGACACACCACAGCTGTGGTTTTTCTGAATCCCAATAATTTAAGCGACCAGTGGGTACTGCTGCACCAGAATGTTTGGATGGAGCACAACTTTGGGGCTTATAGAAGTCACTGCAGGTGAAAGCATCAGAAAAACATCCCTGCATCCCCCTGACACTCAGCACTGCCAACAGCACTCCAGCACTCCAACATAACACCGAAAAACTGGCTTTCATTTAAGCAGCTCAAAACACAGGTAGAAAAGAGTGGAAACAAGATAAATGTGACACTCAAGGACAATACACAGTAGTGTCCCAGCCTGTGGCCCGGGGTGCCCCAAGCCCCTCTCCCCTGTCACCAAGGGTCACCTAAAGTGAAACTGAAGGGGGATGCAAGAGGTAGCTCTTAAAAGAAACAAACTCATCATTTTGTACAGCTGACAAAAATACCGTGCCTGTTATCTGCATTGCAAACCCCAGCCACTGCAAGCATGAAACAAAGTGAAAAAATCCAAATGCTATTGTGGTTGATCTGGGTTTTTTTTTTCTGAAGCTGTGTAGCATGCCTTAGGAGGTAATAAATGCAGTCCAGATTAGCACACTATTTCCGTGCATGTCCCTCTTTACCTCTGCAGCCCTGAGCTTAAACTAGATTGGTTATAGCTTCTATTAAAATTCACCAGCCAAGCTAACAGACATTAACACTATATCAGAAGCTTAAACGGCTTAATTCATTTCCTGAAAAGCCAAGAGCATCCTACAGAAAAATGTCAACTAATCAGCACAAAAACGAAACGTACGCCGATCCCACTTTTCCCAGTAGAAACCTGACGCAAGTTCACCAGCCATGCAAAGCCTGCACTGCAAAGCCAGAATCCAGCCCTGAAAATTCCTCCAAGCCGCCTTCACCTGCCCCAAACTGTTCAACCCCACAAGGAGACCGATGTTACGTTTCACACACACCATCCATACCTGTAGGGCACCCAGTGCTGGTCCTGTTAGAGTCTTTTCCCAACTGGTCCTCCTGCGCCGGGAAGGAAGCTTCCCATCCAAGTGTCAACTCCCGCCTCAGTCTCTGCCCTTTGTTTTCCCCAGAGCTGGAGACACACCTGCTTTTCCGTGTGTTGCTGTGGGTTGTTGGGCTCGGGGAGGGGTTGTTTTTTGTTTTGCTTTTCTTTTTTGGAATGAATTAAACAGCCTGTGAGCGATTCTCGGTAAGCAAGAGAGAGAACCTTTTGGCTTGGTGGTGATTTAATCAAGCAAACCCCGTGACCTCCCTTTCCTGTGATCAGTGGGAACTGATCCTTTCTCCACCAGCACGGGGTGGAGTTGCAGCTAAAAAACACAAGCCTGGAAGCGCTATGCTGGATGGGCAGGGCAGATCTTCTTTCTCCGTCTGTTGTGTCAGAGAACACGGTGATTCCTGCTGGTCTGAAACACGGAGATGACCTCTGGGCAGGAAGGAACCTGGGAAATATTTTCTAAGTGATTTCCTGCTGTTGGGGGCAAAGTGGATGCAAGTGACACTTGGGCGGGGGTGCTCACAGAGTGTGATTTCAAGATGAGGAAACCACTTTTTTGGTCATCAGGGGTGTGAAAGTAAAAGAAATTACTTTTTTTTTTTCTAGAGTAAACTGCTCTAAGAGCCTCAGTTTTCACTATACACAGTGATCTGGAGCCGAAGTTGTGTAGCTGCTTCCCAGATTTTCAGCTACAGTGCCTTTCATGCTAAGAGGTGTTGAGATACTCTGCAATTAAGTATAGGAGAGCCTTTCCACATGTGTTCATGCAGTGCTTGCATTCAGCAGCACCCCAGCGATGCAGCTTTGGCACAAGGGCTCTTTGTCAAGGTGCAGAAGAAATCTGGGCAGGCTCATGCATCCAGAAGGAGAGCCACCCCTTGGAATGATCCCCAAACTGTGCTGGGCAGGTCTTGCTGCCTCACACTGGGGCTCCTGGAGGTGGGATTTTCATGCACAAGCCAAACTACCGCACCCCAGAAAGATGGGGATGGTTCCCCAAGGCTCAGCCCTGGTTATGCTGATAAAATGAAGGACACTGTAATGACCTCCTTGCTTTTGTCTCTCCTGGCTATGCACCATTTCTGATGTTCTTGCAAGATAACACACTACAGCACCATGGCCCAACATCAACCCGTTATATGGCACAGGGCATGTGCCATCTGTGGTGAGTGTTGCTTTCTGGAGGAATCAGCTTCTCCTTCTTGACTGTAGAAGTAGCTGAGGACAGCTAGTCTCTCTCTGCTTCAGGGTCTGAGTGAGGTGTATCTGGACCATCTTTCTGAGGGTGTCTTAAAATGGAAAATTGTATATAGGACTCCAGACTCTACCGCTAATGGCATCCTTCTTTCTGGACACAAGAAGAATTTATTTTAGTACGTTGATATCTTGACTCAGGATCACTTTTTAGTTACTCCATCATGATGCAGTTCATACTATAAAGGCAAGAAAGGACATTGGAACATTTCACTGCTGAATACATCCACATGCTCACTGACGTACACTTTTTTTGGCACAGAGGAGAGAAAGAGACAGAGAGGGAACCTGAGATGTGTACCCCATTTTTATGTGCTTTCAATTAATGAGTGTAATCCATATTTCCTTACATTTAACAGCGGTCTCTATATCTAACAGTAGTCACTTCATTTCAGTGAGCTTTTCAGTTTCATTTGCTTTTGTCTGGCTAGAGCTGAAAGTTTTATTCCCATTTATCTCCTTCTGTTGGCTGGGATGAGTAAAATGTGATGGTTGTGACATCTAGGAAAGAAAATGCTGTTGAGATACTACAATTAGAGTGACAGAATGATTATTTCTTTAAAGTAGTGCACCTGCGTGATTATTTCTGAAAGTATATAGAAACGACTCATAGTATGCTTATTGTTCAGTCTTGTTTTCCTGACTTTTATTCCCATCTATATTGCAGTTTGCTCGTGGGTGGAAGATGGTTTCCATCCCACTGGTACTTTCCAAGGCTTCAGAACTGTTCCTATTCAACATAGAGATAAGTTTAAAATGTACAAGAAAGCCTGGGGCAGATTTTACTGTCACATCTGGGAACTGGAGAGAAATGGACGCTAGAAAATGGTTAGATAAATATCAAAACCAGCTCAGAAGAAAGTATTTAAATTTGCTCAGACAAGAGATGCTTATTCTCTCTATTGACTAATGGGAGCTTGAAGCCTAGCTCAGGAGCAGGTAGCTACATCACTGGCATTTCCAGTGCAGTGAGATGAACAGCACTCTTTGTGGAAAGACCTTGCTGCAATCAATGTGTCATTAGATTATGCAAAATGGAATGGTTCTTTGGACTTCGAGATAAGAGCTGACAGGGATGGGTCAGCGTCATCATCATCCAACAACTCGATTTTCCAAGGTGCAGACTGGTGCTTAGGCTGGACATATACACATTTTGAAGGGAAAAAGGAAATCCTGAGCTCTTGATATTTGAGCAGGCGTGAGTAAATGCAAGCTATTTCATGGCTTGGATTAATCTGTTTTAGAGATTAGGAAAGGCTTGCAGGACCTCAGGATAGTCCTATCAATTTTTCTTCTATATCGTGTGCTCTGTCTTTGCATGGCAAAGCTTGATCAGTTTGTACAGCACTGAGCACTATGGGGCTCGGAAGCTGGCTGGGGCATCTCGGTACAACTATATCCAAAATAAAGCATTAAATGCCATGGGTCACTAGAAGAATGGTACAGCAGGTATCTCACAAGCCTGTCCTGTCTTCAAGGAGTGTCATGACCATCAAGTGAGCTGCGATGCTCTAATGTACACAGGGACAGCAAAAGGATATTTAAGTTATCCTGGTGATTCTGGCAGGGAGCGAAGAATTAACCTTTGCTCTTACTGGGGACAGCAAATCCTGAATTCACTTTGTTCTAATGTGCTGAGAAGGAAGGAAGTAATGAAATGTCTCATTATACGTCTGACTTGAGTAATATATTTAGAACTGACAGTAGTGCTGAAGGCTGCACAGTTTTAGACCAAAAGGAGCGACGTGCTCTGGACTATCTCACAGTTGAGCCAGTGCTCAATTGAAACTATTTATCTGCATGAATAATGTCCCTGAAGATTACTTTTTTTTCCTGAAGCACCAGGAATTCATTGCAGTGATAGAACAATTAATGTGGGTATTCGGAGTACGCCAGTTGTACATTGCCGTTGCCCAGCTTTATGGGTTTGTTTTAGGTTTATGTGACTCGTGTTTATAATGTGTTTTTTTAGGCTGGTTACCAAACTTGTATGAGTTTCAGCACAGCAGAATGATGACTACAATAATGTGTAATGTAATCATCATGTTGAGAAGGCATAAACTGCTAAATGGCTATTTAATCTTCTAGAGAAAAGCACAGAAAGAGCAAGTGTGGGAAGCCGAAGCTGGACAAGTTTAATTTAAAAACAAAGCTCCACATTTTTAATAATCCCAGCTATCAACCATACATGCAAACTTCCATGTGATTCTCTACTGCTTGACATATTTCTGTCACAGCCGGCTGCTTTCTTACATGATGTGCTTCATTTTTCTTCATTATTTGACTTAGCATAGAGATACAGGTGTTTGACATCCCTGATACAGGACCTGCTCTTTCAGCTTTTAGACTCGCTGGAGATCTTCTGTTATTAAATTAGGGAACTGGGGACTTTAGGGGATTGTGGTTTTAACAACGTGTTTTGTCTGGGGTTATATAAAGCTTCATGTGCTAAAAGCAGTATTGACAATAGGCAGCCAGGGGCCTTCATAGCTGATAGGAAATCCCAGTGCAGAGACACCAGCCAAAGTAGGAACTTCTGCAAAATGATGGAGAACTCATTGAGCTCTTGTGAAAACCAATAAAGGAAGTGGAAAACGCCTGTAACTGGTAGCCTTTGTGTTCATGCGATTGTTGAATTTCCCCTAGCAGAAATCATGCAGTAATTCCTCCAGGGATTTTTGAGTCCCTACCCACAAAACACAACCCACCCATCTCTTTCTGAAACTTCAAGCAGCTTTCTTTGGGTTAGCTAAGACCTGTTTAAAATGGATGGCTTCAGGCAATGGCTTATTTTCCCCGTCCTTTCTTCTGACAATGGACAATGAAGGAAATGCTTTTTAATGGTGCATTACTAAACAGAAGTGATCACCTGAAGGGACTGGGTGTGGAGAGCTCTGCAAAGCTGTATCCTATGTAACATGGGGCTTGAGGAGTCCATACAACACATATTATCTGTACATAAAAGTCATTAATAGAAGTAATAGTAACAACACAGAGAAGCCCAGCAGTCAGAAGGATACCTTTGTGTTGAAGGTGTAGAGACCCAGAGCTCCTGCTTTGAAGAGCAGGACAGGTAGTAGCTGGAGATGCACAGATGGGACAGGACAGGGACATAAGGAATGGTGCTGATCCTGGAATATCAAAGAGAGAAGAAAAAACTAGGACAATGCTCAGGCTAGACATGATGTGGGCAAGCGCAGACACCAGCAGAAGGAGATGGAAGAATGTTGTCATCATCCAGGTGATTCCATCAGTGAGACAGCCAGAACTCGGGTGGGGATGAGGGGGAAGAGGATATCTCCTAGAGCTGGAATCAAGCAGAACCTGCAGAATTTAGGCAGTGCACGAATGGGAGCTCTTGTAGAGTTATAGTTCCAGTGGTACACAGACTTTGGCATGGGAGTGACCTCACACACATGAAGAATCCAGCTGGGAGTGTTTTCAGGGCCAAGACCTTTCTCTTGAAAGTCTGGTCAGTGTAGCACATAGTCCAACACGGTGGGGAAGTTGATGTGTTAGATTATGATAGAAAAAATGGTATTCTTCTTCTGGGGCAAAGGGGAGGGTGTAGGGAAAGAGCTTCAGGAGCTTTTCTTCTCATCTTGTCACCATGACAGACAGAAAAGTGGGGACACTGAAGACTGTATGTATATTGCCTTTTCTTATGTTCTCACGCTCCTTTCACTTAGTACTCTATTTACTTAGTACTTGATTTATTTACGAGAGAGAGGAAACCTTACATAGGTAGACATTAGGATAATAAACTTGCCTAGGCAGGATTGGATTTAAAATCCTTGCTCTGACAGCAAATGTCATAAATGATATTAAGTTACAATACCTTGGGCAAGTTCTCCAAAGTGTTTTCTGTGCTTATGAAGGTGAAGAAGAAGGGAGCCTGTGAGAGGCTCCAAGGTGAAAGAATATGGGCTGTACAACCACTACTGCTTCACATTTAACGTGAGCTGGCTGAGGTACGTGTCAGTGGGTCGCATGTATATTTAGTTCATGGATTTGCATATCATTTCCAGTGAAAAGAGACCTTTCAACCCGGTCACAACCTGTTTATGCATCATGCAGGTTACTGGTTAAGAGCAATCTGGTCATACAGTTGCTTCCCAGTCACCCTTCTGCCTGACATGTCCATCAGCTCACTGCAAATTCCTAGCAGGCATGAGACAGCAAAGATCAGATCTCTCCATAAGAGCCATGGAGTCACCACATGGATGACTAGAGGTAATTGAGCCCAAAGAAAGGCAGATACAAAAAGGATTTATGAATTACAGCTTGCAGAGAGTCTGTATATATATATGTGTGTGTATATATAGCCCATTCAGTCAGCAAGCCATTTCCTCTTTTGCATAGAAAATGGCTAGGCAAAACAGAGACTTCTGGCCATACATAAACCTCTGTATTTGGTACAATTCCCTGTGAAAGGCACTTTTCCTGTGTGAATGTGGTTGGTTTTTTCCTTTCCAGACGTGAATGAGATGTCTTCACCATCATAAGTTCCCTCTATTAAATCAGAAGACTTTGCTGTCCGTCTTTGCTCTGGGACAAGAAACACTCTTTCTGCTGTTTAAAAGAAGTCAATGTTGCCACAAAGGTCCCCTGGCCAGATATCCATGACACTTTTAATGTCACCAAAAAAAAGACAACAGCATGTTTACTGGGAGAAGCAAACTAATTTGAGGAAGGAGGTTTTTTTAGCCATGAGTATGCTTTGTGTATTCCAATGTTTGTTAATTCCTTCCCTAACAGCCTTTAGACTGATCACACAGTTTCTCTGAAGGATGGAGATATTGTCGTTTCTTGTAATCGCAATGATAATAAATACCTACATGTTTGCTGTCAGAGACTGGGCTAAAGAACAAATACCTAAAGGACAAGTATGTTTTGTTTGGCTGTACAACAGCTGGAAAAGATGTCCAGCTAGTCAAACACCAGTTAAGTGGTTGCCAGCTATACGGCAAAGACTTTTGTCAGGCCAAGAGCCAGGGTTCGACAGACAGGAGAGATGTGAGTTGACCGATGGCATTAGGAAGGGAGGGAGAGTATAGAAATGAATTGGGGGGCACTGTGGGGAGGTGATGGATAGGTCTGTTGGAAATACAGGAGAGAGTTGGGAACAGATGCATGAGAAGCCAGAGAAGGACTACAGTAGGGTCTAGGGCAGATGTGGTGACTTGAGTATTGTTATGGTAAGTATAATAGGGAATATGGTGGGACTCCATGATACTGCAGTAGAAGGTGTTGGATATAAAGCTGGGGAAAAAAATTCATTACTTCCTTGGTTCATAGGGCAACTTGTATCTTTTTACAGTTCTATGCTAAGCAGGTGGGAGGTTGTTGAAAAGTCCCAAATGTTCCTGCACCCTAAGAACTGTGGCGAGAGAAGCCCAGGACAGTGTCCTGGGTGTGGAGCCAGAGCAGTGGGGAAAGTCACCCTGGCTCCAGTGGAAAGGCAATTAAACAGGCTTTTGTCAGTGTTACTGGAAGGGGAGAGGTGGTTCACCTAAATTCCTGTCTTCTATCAGAGACTTTCTTGTTTGCTTACAGCCTTGTGAAATGGGGAAACTCTGCCCTGTAACGGCATTAAGGAAGGCTGCAGTTTGTTTTCCAGGCAGAGTGGAAGGAATCTGGCACAGCTTAGCTGCTTAGCAGGGGGATGCTGACAAATGGCACCCCTACCCCTCCCCGAAACATCCCCCTCTCATCCACTACCTCAATTTTTGCACTATCAAGTTCTTGTGGTGTTTGGTTAAACTTCCTCCAAGTGTCTTTTCTTTGTGCCTGATCCATGATGTTCATCAGCCCATTAGTTGCTTTTTGCTCTAGATGGGCCGTAAGGAACTGAATTCTTTTGCAGATTGGAACCACCAGATATCCCAAATGCTGGATATTCAGCATTTATTTTTCAGGTTATCCTGTACCTTCAAGTGCTTTTCATTGGCATGGAAGTCTCCAGCACAGCTTCTGGTTGACTTGCAATAGCGCATTTCCAAGGACTGACAGATTCCCAGGAAAACCAATGGAAACACAGCTGCTGAGGGACCTAGGACTTGGCTTACAACTGACTGTGTGGATGTTTAACCCACAGGAGAAGGAGAGATGCAGTGCCAGGGAGAAGAAAAAGCTGTCTGTTCCACATGGCAAGAGCCTGGATCTGGCAGGGCAGAGCCCTCACTGGTGGGTACAGTCCCATGGCACCTGAACAAGGAAAGCACAGCAGGTCTGGTGACAGTGGCTGTGTTCAGCCATAGTCCCATACTTAAACAAGCCCGTAGTAAAGCTGTAGGTCCAAGGTGAAGCTGGGAGGTCACATCAGCGAGTTGATGTTGGGATTAGCAAGGTACAAGGCTGGGCCCATGCAGACATACAATGCGGCTTAGCCAGGGACTGAGGGCAAATCTTAAGTGTGGCTCCCGAGCCAAAGTGGGGTGCCCGGTGAGATGTTTCCCAGATTGTTCTCATACCTAAGATGTCTTCCCAGCAGTCTGATCACTGGGTACACAGCTGCACCCTTGCACAGCTGACCTTGGGTAGAGGCAAGCAAACCTCAAAGAGGAGGAAGGAGCTTGCAAAGCCTGTCAGGGCTCTCAGGGCCATAACACTTGCCCTTAGACATCTGAATCCATAGGGAATGATTACTGGGAGTATTTCAATGTGTAGAGATGCAGTTATATTACAGAACTCAAAGATGCCTAGATTCAACATGAAGAGGCAATGCCTTACTTGATAGGGTAAGAGCATCTGCTCCTACCATAATGCTTTGCCCTCAGTTCAGTGTCCAGGTTTGCCATTACACATGAGGAGGACCGGTGGCCATAAGGTTTAGATCCAGATGAAGTGAGAGTGAAATGCAGGAGAATGGGGTGGTATTTGAGTACCAAATTTCTTGTTCCTTGTCAGATGTGGGATCCGTCTCTCAGCAGCCTCACTTAAACTCACTTAAAGACTTTTCCTCTGGTTGGGGACCTCGGTTGCACTCATGGCTTCAGTTTGCTGTGCTTTCTGTGTTGGAAAAGAAAGGAAAAACAATGAGAGAGACTAATAGAGAAAGAAAGATCTGAACAGCCAAAAAAAATTAATTTCTTAACAAGGAAAACACTCACCTCAGCGTTAGACGCCGATGGGGTAGATGCCAAAGGGGTCAAGTGCCAGACACAACCTTGATTTGCAACTCAGTTCCCCAGATATGAGATCAAAGTTTGGCTTGTGTTTAGCCCCTGAGCTCTCTCATTTGCCAACACCAAAAATGCCTCCGTGGTATGCAGTCGTACTGGTCTGATCCCTTAGGCTAAGCTTGGAGTCTTTGCCACCCACACAGAGCTGACGCGGGTGTTGCTGAGCAACTGCAAACTGAACCTGAAAGGGTTTGGGTGAGATAAGCATAGTGGCTCGGCCTCATTCACATCTCTTGGATGTGCTGAGACTGCACCGTATCGGTATTTCTGAAGTAAAACAGGTACGGGTGTGAGGTGCTCTGTCTAACAACAGTTTTTGCTGGAAAGCACCTGTGCTTTTTAAAGTAGACAACTCCCTAGACAAAACTAAGAGCCCATAGGCATGTGTGTAGTTAATTGCCACTCCAGGTGCCAAGTTCTGCATACATTATCAATACCCTTGTTAAATACTCTGAAAGTCCCTATCAGCCATTGCCTAAGCCTGTAGATGCCTCTGTCTGCTCGGTACTTACCTGGGTAGACCCGTGTTCAGCTTTGCAGGTTTCTGAGAGTCCCTTCCTGAGGAGCTCAGCCTGGACCAGCTCCAGACATAGTCCACGTAGGGAGACATTTATGAGGATTATAGGCTGTCCCTGGCCAATGCGAAGATCTTGGGCTGTGTGTGCATTTTACGATTTCTTCCAGACTTGTTTTCTCCCAATAGTCTTTCAGATCTCACCTCTAGAAATGTCTGGAAAGCCTGTGGGATTGTGGCCCAGTACAGAGATATCACCTGTAGAGCAGATCTGGAGAGAAAACTCTTGCTGCACATCCCAAAACCCTTCCAAGAGAGAAAGGGGAACACAGGACAGGGCAATAACATACCGAACTATCAGGTTAATGCATCCTGAAAATGCCATTTATGGATTAAAAAGGTTTGTTTGTTTATTAACCAGCACACCTGGCCCTTTTATTAGTGCAGCACAAAGATGGTTCTTTCTTAATGGTTAGCACAATAATGGAGAAGAAATATCAACAATGGACTGTGTACATGAAAATAAATCCCAATCTTAGGTTAGGGTGTGCTTTCAGCATGCTCAGCTGATGTTAGGCACGGGTTTGACCTTCTCGCTGGTCCCAGCTGAACAGAAAGGACAGCAAATTCAGCTTGAATTTCCTCTCACGACAGTTTTGCACCAACATCATTTCATCAGCACCAGTGTCAATCCTCCTTTTGCAAGGATGGAGAAGAGGACCAGACCTGTAGACTGCAAACGGAGCCCCTCCTTTGGGACTCTTCCTCCTCACTTCCCAGATCACTGAACATGCTGATCCCTACAGAAAAGCTGATGCATTGCATGCTCTCCCTCACTCCAATTTTTGGAGTGTCCAATCTGTCCAAGGGGAGGCTGAAGATAGCTGAGATTAGAGGTGGTTGAAAGATGGATTTTCTCCCCAGCTGAAATTCATAACATACTGCAAAACTTATATCCTGCTCTTGGGCCTTAAATGAGAATCTCTAATGGGGTCTCTAAGAGAAGGAAATACAGCAAAAAATATTTTGAAATAAACAAAGCACTTCATTTTAGTTACCTGATAAATGTTACCTGATAAATGATACTGGGATTGAAACAGAGGCTTATCCATGGGTGTTGATGGTTACTCTCAACTTTGCTGGCTGTCAGTCAAATCAGTGAATACTCAAATTTTATAGAATTTGAGCACTGGGAGAAAATTTCCCTGGGCCAAGGTGTTGAGAGTCTTCCACCAAGCCCAGAAGTAGTTCTTGTTTCTTGTTAAGTATCCCAGGTGTCCAAGACGTGGATCCCATGTTCTAGGTTGCCTTGGCTCCCTAGCAGGGGTTTGAGACATCCCAGGACCCTCAGCATGAGAGAGCTCTGCTGGGAAGAGTTTCCCTGGAGGCATCACTGATGGTGGCTAGGACTCACAGGCACTGAGGAGGCTGGCTTCTAGCACACATAACCCTGCCAGTGTTTCATCCATGGTTTTGTGGAGTTAGACACATTTCCACACAACTTCATTTGTGACAAAATAGCGTTTCTCAGTTAAAAAAAAAAAAAAAAATTCCACGGAAAAGACCCACAAGCTTTCAGCACTGGCTTTTCTCCTGGTTCCCATCTGCACACGAGGTTGATCCAAGTAAACCTTCTACCTTTGCCTGGGTCAGTTGTACATTTCCTGCAATTATTGTTTGCCAGCTATCCTTCCTGTTATGAAAGGGAAGCTGGCAAGATAAATTTCTTGGGACTAGTCTACACTTGAAAGCACTGGCCCTATCCTAACCCCAGCAAGGAATGCGGAGGGACATGTGCTGTCACCCGGCACAACTCGGAGGGGTCTCCCAGGGGGTCAGGCCATCCTGCTGTCAGCAGGTGAAAGAGACACAGCGGATAGGGACTTTGTTGGATGGATGTGGCACATCCCCTGTTTTCTCTCCTTTCCCTAGATCCCTTGCACAGTAGCTGGTTTAGCACACTGCTGGCTCATCCAAATCCACCACCCTCATGGTCCCAGCACTATCAAGCAAGGGATAATATGACGTGGTGCTGCTGATACACATGATGAAGGCTGCTGGTGTGTAGGCATGACCTTGGGAGCTGTGTGGGCAAGCACCTTGAGATCACTCATTAAACATGTCCCTCTGGCCCCACTGATTGCATGGAGCTTGTGGTCCTGGGGTAGATGGGCAGGCTGTGGTCACTGTGAGACCTCTCTCCACTGTCTGTTGCAGGATGTGTCCCAAAGGAAAAGTGTCATTTCTCCTCCCATCCGCCAGCATAGAACAGAGCTCACTGCTGGTGGGTTTTAGTCCTGCCAAGGACTACAAGGTGCTACCAGCCCATGCTTACCCATTTATTCACGTCTAACTGCAAGGAGCCATGGGACAATTCCTATCTATGTACACATGGCCACAACGCCCATTCCAACGGCTAGAAAGCAAGATCAGATGGGACAGATGCCAGTCCCTACTGCTTTCCGAGAAGAGCAGTTTTTGCTTTCTCCTTCTGTTTCGCAGCTTTAAAGTCGGTCAGATGCTCCCTGTGGAGCACAGCCCAGCTTTCGTGTTGGTTCTGCTCAAAAACACACATTGATCTAGCTCAAAACACCGGCAAATCTGACCAGCCTGGGTTGCCTGCTCATGGGGCTACCGGGTGCAGGTTGGCCGGTTCAAACTGCAAGGGATGTTCGTAGGATGTCTCTAAGAGGCCTCAGATGAGCAAACTCTGTCTTATCTTGAGTAAACAGGTGATACTTTCTGATAAGCAGACATGATAGAAGCAGGAAGGAAAACCTGAGGTATGGCTGTCCACCAGCATCGCTCAGCTGAGCAAGAAAATAAATCCTGCCTTTTCATGCGGTTGGGAGAGCCGGGGAAGCCTTTCATCCAGCCTGCTCATTTTAAAGGGAAACGGTTCCAAGAATGCAATATTTACTTAGTATTAAACGCAGTCTTTGCCAAGCATTGAAAAAGATAGGTTTAGCTTTTGCTTTTGTTGGCTAGCGGTAGCCTGTCTGTCCACTTTTGTATTAGAATTCCTACAGAAATCCTGAGAGTTTTGTACCAGACTCAAAATTTGCTCAGGCAACTTCATCCAGCCTTTGGCATCCTTTCTAACTGGGGGAACTGAGACATGGAGCACTAAGCTCCAGCAATATTCAAAGCCTTTGGGGGACACAGCTCTTCCAAACAGCACAATCACTGCTCAGTGCTTCCTGGACCCCATCCCCAGTTATTTGTATCCTTCCCAATTAAATATTTTGTTCAGAGAGGAATTTTGCCCAGTCCTACCAAGAAGTCCTTGTTTTAGGTAGACCTAAAGGTTCGCACAGACACTTCTCATGTGTCTGCAGGCACAGCACCAATGACTTCCTTCAGATGTGAAGGACAAATCCTTTTAAATGAGTTCATTGCTGCCTTTTGCAGCAAAATTCCATTTTGCTCCCTGAGCAAATAAAAAACCGCTCCGTGTTGTCAACCCAAGGGACTGCTTTGTACTGCAAATGAATTTTTCCTTCAAGAAGGACCTTCTAACTCCCTGTGCACGTGTGAAGTATTAGAGGGAATAAATTAACATTTTTCTCATGCTAGTTTTTGAGCGGTGCTTGCTCCCTGCTACCCCGGGCTGCTCCATTGGCCCCATGCTTTTTGCAGGGATCAAGCAGCAGCTCTGGCTGTGCCTTCAAGCCTCACCCTGCTCCATGGACACAGCTCCTGGGGAGCTGTGAGTGGGTCAGTGCAGCTTTTCTGCTCCCAACATGAGCAGGAAATATTCATGTACAGGAGGGCGAGTTCCTCCAGGCTGTAGGGTAGTCACCAGTTAATAGGATTTAACAGGTACCCACCGGAGGTGGGCTTCGATGCGGGGGATCACTAAGAAACCACTCATCTCAAGTCCTCCCAGACAAAAACCCGGGAGAAGGAAACCGAACTGGGTACTGCTCGTCCGGTGCATTGGCAAAGGATGAATCGGTTGATTTAACAAACAGCAGTTTTTCAAAGGGAGAAAAGAAAACGTTAACAGGAAGATAAAGAGTAACACAGGATACCTAATCACTTCTGCAAGGCATGATCATAACTGGTTACTGTCCTTATCTCGGTGTCCCCAGGGAGGCAATCATGAGATCAAAAGCTCTTGAAGTGAGAAGGTGCATTTTTAGTGCAACGAACTGTGCAGGTCTCTGAGGGCTAACGATGGAGCGGCATGTGGTGGCTGGGGGGGGCATGAGCAAGCTGCACGGGAGGGAAGGACAGATCCAGCACAGCTGAAATCTGCAGGGTCTTCTCCTAGAGAGGGGTGTGGGGAGAAGACAACACCTGCGAGCAGTTACACATCAGCTCTCCATCAGTGAGGGGCAATTCTGCCTCCTCTGCTGCCCACCCTGATTCCCCAGCTGGCAGCTGGAGATGGGCTTGGTCCAGCATGTTTGTTCCAGTCTGCTTAAAACAATCCTTGGTATTTATGGCTGATTCAGAGCCAAAAATATGTCCAACACCCAGTCAGCCGGCTTTTCTTGGAGCTACACAAATCAAATCAGCCCTTAATTGAATTCCCCTCTGTTGAGCAAACTGGAGCTCGAGCACTGGGATTTCCTTTGATTGTTCCCACCGGTGAAGCTTTCATCCAGTTTCTCTCTTGCATCTAGCACTTTTTAATGACTTCATATTTAGCTGTATGCAAATCGGCTTAATGAACTGGGGATGCTCCCAGCAGGGCAAGGGGGAGGCAGAACATCAAGCTGTTAGAGCGGTGTATTCATGCTCCGACACCAGTGTCAAAGGTGGCACACCAGCCACCTAGTGCCAGCAGCTACTGTAGATGTGAGACTCGGTGGATTAGACTGCTCTTTCCACTGTCCCACCATGCTTAGTCACTTTTTGCAATATAACCTAAATTGGCTGCTAAATAAACTTCAAGGCAAGAAGCCCCATGAGCCGTGGGAAGCTTTTGCTCCACAGGGAGCTCTGTGCTCCATGTGGGTGCTGTGTTCCTCCATCAGTGGATGGTGGGGAGCAGGAAGATGCCCCTGATGGTGCCCCACACCCATAGAGAGGTGAACCCCTGGGGTAATCCTGGGCAGCCTTCAAAGCTACCTCCCTAGCTCTCACTTCTCCCCTATCAAAATGGCTGGTGCAGGTTTGCTGCAGGTCTGGAGATGGTGGTGGCTAGGTTCGATCAAGACTCCAGGTCCTCAGGTAATTTGAGGTGATGAGGCAGGTCCAAGGTCAAGCTACAGGTCAGGGTCAGGGTCAGGCCTAGTGAGGTAACCAGGCTGAGACACAGCCTGGTGATGACCAGACAAGTCCACGTGGGCAAGGCAGGTGGACACAATGGGAAACAGCCCTCAGCTGTGCCATCTCCAGTCTGGCACCAAGTCCTGGCAGCCAAACCACTAAAGGGGATGTGCTAAGAGTGCTGCCAATACCTACTTTCCAGGAAGGGGAGATGCACCCACAGCAGCATCCCACTGTCACCACAACCAGACTGCGGGCACCCCTCAGTTACCTTCCTCCCAAGCTGGTAGGTGGTTTTGGATGAGAGCTCAGGCTCAGAGCAAGTCTTTCACAGCAACAGGCTTTCATTCACCACATACATCTCTCCCTAAGTCACCACAAGTCCCACAGAAACCTTGTACCCTTCCTCCCTCCTCAAAGAGGTGACAAAAAGGAGCAGCATTTTCCTTTCTGTGGTGACAAAGGACCATTTCTTGTCACTTCAAACAGCCTGGATGCTCCCCATCTTGGGGACAGCCTGCCACCTTGTGTTGAAAACTAGGGAATAACAGGGTGGTTTTGCTCAGGGCATTGAAAACGCCTCAGGCATTACTTAGTGCTTTACGTTTAGGACTCCTGGAGCCCAGAAGAAAGGAAGAAGACCTCGAGAAGCTCAGCTCTGTAGGGGAGTCAGGGACGCAATAGAAATCGCCTAAGTGTTGCCACTCCTGGCTTTGGTGGTACAGCTGCTTTCAGGTAGGTCATTGCCTGGTGTTTCTCTTCCCAAACAAGGGCAAGCATCTCCTGGGACCCCCATTTTGGACTGTCCCTTCTACAGTGGAGGATTTTGGTCCATTCAGGTTGGGGCAACGCCCTACAACTGGATGTGACCTTTCTTGCCCCAAGCATCATTGAGGTGCTCAATGGGCATCAGAAACGTAGATATGAGCTCCAGGTGCAACATATAGGACATCAACGGCCAATGAGTGATGGCTGGAGGCCAGGCCAGATGCTCAGGGCACCTCATACAGACCTTAAATACCTGTGTGAGCCAACGACTCCAGGTCCCCTCACACCTCAGGGACTTCATCTCAAACTGGTCCCTGCTCGACTTCCACTTGGATCCTTTCACTTCCTACACTCTTAACAAGCATAAAGTGTTAATTAGAAAGGATAGATGTTTATAGGGTATAAGATTCTTTCCAGATTATTTTTTCATTTTTCTAAGTGCTCCTAAGCGTGTGACAAATTCTTCTCATAAATCCTATTAGTGGTTAATGAACCCAGGGGGAGACATGCCATCTTCTTGCTGAGCCCTGCTGTAGCTTTCTACAGAGATTCTCTTTTATTTCTCCTGTCTTTCATAGTTTCTTTCATATTTTTCTTTTCTTCACCATCAGCCTTTCTACCTTCCTTATGCTGTTCTCCTCCTCTGCTCGTTCTTGCTGCAAGCAGTGTGATGTACCACACATACCCCATTCATGGGTCAGCCAAACAGCGCACACGTGATGTGCAGGTGCTATGCAGGATAGCAGGTATGGGTAAAACATTCACCGCAAAACCCCATTTGCCCAGCTGTATTGACTCTTGCAGCTCCCAGCCAAGGGGTGATGGCAGCTGGGTTAACCGTGATGCCCCGGCAGGGACAAGGGCAGCTGCCTTCACTCAGCTTCCACAGCGGACACGTAAGGGCTGAGCCAGAAAATGGTGATGATTCAGAGCCAGCTTAGAAATGGGGAAAAGCCTTGTTTCGTCCTCCTGGGTTTGGATTTTGCTGCTAACACAGACCTGATTCCTCTTATTCTCGCGCAAACAAAGAGCTGCCCAGCTGGGAAAGGCTGGGCTTCAAGTTACTCACTCAGAAGCAATGGTTGACTTCAGAGATACCTGTTTGCTTACCCAGAGGGTGATGACTCAAGCAGGCACAACACAGTGCTCTACACGAGCATGGCAAAAGTAGGATTTTGGGACTAAGTAGAAGCACCAGCTGCTTCCTGAAATGTGTTGGCCATTGCATGTCTCTGGTGTAACTCATTGGGGTCACAGTGAGATGGTGCAATTCAGCCTCGTGAGCGACCACAGGCTGAGCAAGGCAAAGTTGTGCTGTTTTTTTTCTAAAACAACCTTCCCTTTCTTCCTCCAGTGGCTGGGCCAGCTGAGAATTAGTCTGCAGGATTAGCTTTCCACCTACACTGAGATGAACCCAAGGAGAGCTCAACTGCAATGATTTTTCCTTGTTAGTGGTGGGCTGCGGACGCAGTTTGGCATCCTGGCACCCCCTGGATTCTGCCCGGGTGGTGAAGAGCCTCTTGGCAGCTCAGCTGGAGAATGACTTATGGGTTTGTTTACTTGCTGGGGCTCCGACTCATGTTCAAGCTGAGTCAATTTTTCACATTTTGCTAATATGGCATGTGCACATCAGGCATGAGGAAACACGCAAAAGCTGCAGAGACTCAGCCATGTGTGTGCACTCCTGGGTTTCCTTGTTCCTCCATACCCGTGCTGGCTGAGGCGGAAGGTAGACCCTACTTTCAGTTCAAGCCTTGGATGCTGACCTGCTTACGCGAATGCAAAATGATACGTAAAAAGATTAAATCATCTTCTAAAGAAGGTCTGAAATCCTTGCTTTGCTTTTCCAGTAAACAAGCAGGTAACTGTTTACTGGCACACTGTGAAACCCGGCCAAGAAATTGTGCAGAGTGCTAGCAACATCAAAAAAATGACTCCACGTGTCCTCATAGCAGCAGACCTTTTAATAAGATGAGGAACAGGTACAAGGCGAGTTTCCAATTACTTTAACAGGCATAAAAAATCGGGCTGTGCCTGGTCATGGCTTTGTGATCTTTCAGTGGAATTGCTATTTGGTACTGACTTGCTCTTGCATCTTTATTGCTTATTTAAAATGTGCCTCTGCTTGGACTGGCGTTTCGTAATTATGGCACTTTGGGCTTCCACATCTATTGCCTCAGAAAACATCACATTAAAACTTGTTCAGCTGTACAAATCCCAGCCCCGCAGACAGAACTCAAAACATCACTGGCGCCTTCCTGGGTTCCCTATAAAGCACTGAAAAAGCGGCCCCCAAATCTGCAGCAATGATCACATCCCTGGGACTGTGCCGCTCTCACCGAATGCTATGAAAGTGCCCTTCGGGCTTCTGCTTCGACTTAATAACTTCAGTGCACATCAGATGTACTCCAGCACCGAACGCATTTACCTCCATTCCTCCACCAAAACGGATTTACCTCTACTGCAGAGCACAGTATTAAATTATTAAGTAATTTACTGACTACTGGAGTTGAAAATGGTGTTGCTTGCATTAGGAGGTGCTGGGCTGCGCAGGTATTGAGATGGTTAGGTTTAACTGTTGTTGTCCTACTTCCTATTCTACTGCTGCTCCCAGAACTGCTGGGGGTTTTGTGACAAGTGTCTCCTGTCCCAGCTTTGTCCCTCTGCTGTGTGGTGACAGGTCTCTGGTCAGATGTCGAAGAGCATTGAAATCCATGAAATCTTTTGGTAAAATGTAACTTGGTTCATTGACAGTACATAATATCCCCCCCAAAAAAGGGGAAATCTCCTTTCTCAGGCCTCTACAACCAGTGCCTTGCCCTGAGAGCTGTCATGTCAAAATTGCCCCCAAACCCCTTAAACTGGGAATTGGTGCTCAGCAACCTGTTTCCACCTCTAGGTTCCCACCCCCATGTGCTTTCCCACAGTCCCTGTATTGGGAATTGCTGAGACCAAACACAACTAAGCAGCGTGCTTCCTCACACCAAATAGTTGCTTACACACTACAAGAGATGCCATGGAGGAGCTACTTCCCATCACCTCCTGTATACAATGGCTATGAGTTCCCCTGAAGTCCCATGGAATACGCAAGAATGTGGTGGAGGTGGGTACCTTGTCGAGATTGGGCGTGAAGCTGGCAGTGGGGCACTTGGCTGCTTCATGGTGTTGCACATCTTCTCTTCTAACCATGAGTGGTGATACGGAACTGTGACATATTGGTGGAATATGGGAATTTTTTGAGCTGGTGGTCACAGGTGGGCAACTCCTTCTTACACGAGGGGACAGTAGGTGTAAGAAGCAGTGGGTGAATGCTTCTGTGGCTATGGAAATCTAATATTCCTTGCTGCCACTCACATCAGTTATGTCCTTTGTGTTCTGGAAAGAAGATCCAGGTCCACAAAGATGTTTAGGAGCATCACTCCTTTATAGGCTCCTAACCCATGGGTGTTTATGCCACTGGTAAGAGCTAGGTGCCTGCAGGTCTTTCACACGTACATTTCAAGCTGTCATTTTGGCAGACATGCAAGGACCTGGTCTGGCTGGAAGAGCACAAACACAAAACACAGGATGTCCTGCGTGGGAGCATCGGTCGGGAGGGGACATTCTGCATCTCTACTTCCAGATCACTGAATCACATCACCCACGCCTGGAAAACGGCCTTCATCGGGCATGTTCTTGGCATCCTGCCTCCATGCACAGCACTTTTCGGTGTTCTTGCTGAGACTCATGAGGCTGAGCTGTGTGTTGGTTAGCTTGACAGAGGGTGTGCTAGAGGCTGGCTAGAAAAATGCGGAGGAACAGGAGGACCTCACAGGCTATCAGGGTCTCCAAGGAACTGGGACTGAGTCATAGCAGAAAGACACAGGAAAATAAAATCAGAGAGATATGTAGATGCTGCTAGACCAAGCCCAGTGCAAACCAAACCTGAGCCTAGGCTTTCAGTGTCACCCTTTCCCCCCAATATTTATTTATCAAGGAAAAAAACTACCTTTTTCTCCCCTGGTTCTAATTGCAGGCAAATGAATGAAGATGCATCTTGATGAGGAGAAAGTATAGGAATTTCAAAGGAAATCCAAACATTTAATTTTGAAAGTTTAGAAATGCCATGTGCATTTCAGCCTCTGTGTAGTCCTTTATGATGCGTAACCTGTGGCAAAGACGAAGGAGAAAAAAGAGGAATAAAATCTTTGTAAAATGAGCATGATCAGAAGTTCTCATCTGGAATTGTCAAGGCAGGATGTTTCGACATTGTCTGGACATTTTTTGGTGCTGTTGGGGCAGGAATGGGAAGGCTGAGGCTGAGCACAACACCTGTGGGTCCCACTCAGGCTTTCAGTGCCGTGCAAGAGTTGTCCTCGCCCACGATCAGCTTTTCAGGAGAAGCAGTTTGAAGCCCACCAGCTCTTTGCAGGTTTGTTCCCATGGGTGTTACATTTCAGCAAAAGTAAGATTTGAGCCTTTTTTTTTTCTCTCTCTTGCATTTGCTTTCCTAACTTTAGCCTCCAGAGGGCGAAAACCCTTCAAAAAGACGCTGGCAAGAGCTCCAGCTGAGCTGGAAGTGATCTGCTCGCAAAACCGCAGCCGAAAGACCCGTGATAAGGAATTCCCCCCAGATCGTGCATTTTTCCGGCCCATTTCTGTGATGACGTCTCCAGCCCCCAAGCCCGACCACTGTTGCAGAGGTTGGGACGATGGCCTGGGTGAGAGAAGGGGAACATGAACTCCTGACTCAGGGCTTCCTGGAAAGCTTTTGGGATGATGAAATCGGCTGGTGCTTTACATCAGGTGGGAAGTTCTTCAGTGGCTTGCCCCGGGACCTGGTTCACAATCCTGGGCGATGCAGGAAAGTCCTAATGCCACTGATGCCAATGACATGCTGCTTTTCCATATGATATACAAGCAATTTCTTTGCAAAGTGCTTTAGGAAAGAGGGGGTTCTGTGACTTGCCAGCTTCAGAGGGGGCAGAAAATCCTGCTAGACTGGAGCACCCCACCTCTCTACCCCTAACCCAAAGTGATGGAGAAATGGGTCGCAGGACAGCCAGTATTAAAAGAAGGGTTGGATGCTCTTGAGAACAACCCACACATTGCTGCATGTTGAAGAGACCCGGTTCCTGAGAAATGCTGAGCATCTGCTCTAAAAAATACGTCCTTGGCATGTGTCTCCAAAGGAACTAGAAAAGCAAGAACTGGTGGGAATATCATACTCATGGACAGAGAGGGTATTGCTGGCTCCCACCTGAAAAATCAGTGTTTTAAGAGGATACAGAGACAAGATAGAATGACGTAGGAGCAGTTTGGGGCTGAGGAGATGGGAAATAGGGCTAAGGGACGTGACTGAAGGAGCAATTAGACTGCTGGGGGCCTCAAGTGCAAGGCATATACATACGTACGAGCTATACTATTAATATACTCACTCTATATAGTACAATTCAGTTCAATTCTATAGTATATTTATGGTGAGATGGGAGGCCAGAGGTTCATCCCAGGCTCACTGCCAGGCTGCGGGAGGATGTTGCTGTCAGCTGGAGGGACCCAGCACCTCTGTGTCCATCCAGGCACCATCACTGAAATAAGCTAGGTAATTAAATCATTTACTGCTATGTTTCTGTCAGATCTCATTACATGGCACCTGTGTTATTTTTCTGCTTGAGTGATTGCCTGGATTCTACTAGATAGATATCCCATCCCTGATGAAATCTCTTGAAATAGCCTCAAAGGGGACATTTTGTCAAGGCCAGCACTTTCTTCTGCAGCATTTATGCTGTCGGGGTCTAATCCTGGGGTGGATGTGGTCCTGCCTCATCTGCCATCACAGCTCACCATGGGCAGCAGAGGAGAAGTTCGGAGAAGGGACACAGGGAAGATCAAACAGAGCCTGCAATGAGTTAGTGAGGGCTCCTTGTCTTTGAAAAGAGGTGGCTGGAGGGGAAGCATGGTGAGGTTTGCGAAATTGGGAGAGGAAAAGCTGTTCGCTGCTTCATCTAATTAAAATTAAAATTAGAATTAAAATTAAAATTAAAATTAAAATTAAAATAAATTAAGTAAATAAGGGCATCGGCTGAGATTGTCAGGCTCAAACCAGACAAATCAGTAGGTGGTTGGTACAAAGTCTGGCAAAGAAAGTTTGGGTGGCAAAGGTTGGTTCTGCTCTCTCTGGAGGAGCCTGGGTGGTCATGGGAGAAACACCCATGGAGGGTCACCCAGCAGGCAGAGACCCCAGGGGCTGCAGGCGCTCCCCCAGCCACAAGTGGTCAGAGGCAGGAGGGTCGGCGGGGGAAATGTCAATACCTGTTATTATGCCTTTCCCAGACATCTGCTTGTGGTGAGTGTCAGGGATGGGACAGCGGGTGACAGGGACATGTGGGTGACCCAGCACCAGTCCCATCCTTTTCTTATAATCCCTGCGACTGATGCGAAGAAGCTGCAGCAGAGACAGCCCTGTGCAGAGCCTTTGCAGGCTCACCTCAGCTGCACTGTTCCTCACCTTGCTGTCGGAGAGCAGGCGTGGGTGGCTTGTGCCAGCACAGATGCTGTCCTTATGCTGGTCCAGTTGGAGAAACACCTGGAAACAGACACACACACACCCCCCCAGCCTTCATCCGTCTGCGTTATACCAAGATAAGGAGTCTTCCCTCTGCCTCAGCTGCCTCTTGTATCCAATAAATCCTGATTTGTTTTTAGCACAGTCCAGCATTAACAGCACAGATGGAGCAACGATACTGGAATATGCATGGCTTTTAGTCGAGAGGAATAAATTATAATGGTACACAGAGGCTTTTTACTATGGCTAGGATGGGCATAAATATATCTTACCAAAAAAAAAGACCTCTTTCTCCCCTGGTTTTCTTTCCCATCTGAAATAATCATCCTGCCCAAATGCTCGTGCAGAGCTGGCTTGGGCTCGCAAAAGAGTTTAAAAGCTCCATCTTTCAGTTTTTAATTTGCATATATCTGACATTGAAGGGCCTAAACATGAGCACTGCAAAGCTCACGTGTTTTTTTCGTTGCTGCTTTTCAGAGTGTTACAGGGTTTTGAAGTGGTTTGTACTGAAGAAAAGTGAGTGTCAAATACAGGGAGCAGCAACAAGCCTGTTGTCAGAGCAAACCCACCTTCACAGGATTTCCCAAGTGTTTTGCCTTTATTCTGCATTTTGTGTGAATGTTCAAGCTGTTTGTTTCATTTCTTTTTTCTTTTTCTTTTTTTTTTTTTTTCCTTAGAAAAAAATAAAGCAGACAAGGTTTGAAAGCAGAGAACATGCCTAATGCTTCAGAGAGTTTTTCTAACGATGCTTGTCAGGTCCTTCATCTGGAGCTGCTCGGCTTGACAGCCTGTGAACTCCCATTTCTTTAACCAAAGCCCTGAAAACATGATATTCTGCTTAAACTACCCTAACCCTTTAAACTACTCTAACTCTTTATAGCTGTTTAAACTGCTTAAGATTCAGCTACAGTTCAGATCAATTCAGGCGCTAAAGGATTGCCGAGTAGCCCAATGCTATAAACTCGCCCGGCTTTGAAATTATCTCAAAATTGAAAATGTTTCAACTGGTAGTATTTAAATATTCATTGCTCTAAATCTAAGAAATTTGCTTCTAAATAGGATTGAATTATAAGTCTCAAAGAGATTTGCAGCACAAAGCCCCATTCGCAGAGAGCCTGAGTAGCAGTTTTAAAGTTATTAACTTCTGCAGTTAGGAAATTCCTCCTTAAGTGGCATCTTTAACAAATGCTTCACGAAATTGCCTTCACCGATCAAAAAATACAGATGCAATTAATTTGTCTTGAATTTTAAACCCCATTGACATCAACAAAATGAGCTGCATTTTATCTCCCTGGCTTCCCACTACCCAAGCTGAGTGCAAAATCTGGCAGTGACATAAAATCGGTACAGCTCGATGTTTTTGTGCTCGTTTGCTCAGATTCATTAAGCCAGCTGTGATGGGGATGTGCAATCGCACACGCGGGCAGGCACAAACCCAAAACCGTTGCTGGGGTGAGATGGAGAAAGCCCAATCCCAGGCACAAGGCGAGTTGTTTTTAAAAGTTACGAGCACCGTGTGGGCCACCCTTTAAAACTGCAACAGCCCAGGCAGTTACGTGCATCAACATGATGCTGTGCTGGTGGCTTTCTGCCAGGCTTTTAGCCCGCCATAGCCGGGGTCAGAGGAGGTGACACCAGCCCGGGTGAGGAGCAGATGCCTCCAGTGCACAAGATGAGGTGTGTTTGGGGCCAAGTTTCTCTCCTGCCGAAAGAACAGGACGTGTTTTTCCTAGCTGAAATAGGGTAAGAAGACCTTGTTGGGTCACCTCTCCCGCCTCCGCCTGACCATGGAAATGAGTTAAATATCAAATTCTTCAGCTGACCTGATTAACCGGCTCCAGTGCTGCTGAGAGCCACTGGGGTGGAAGCAGTGGGAAATGGGCAGCTGTGGGATGCGTTGCAGAGATGTGCTGGGCATTAAACTCGTCCAAAACACCTAGCAAAACCCTGTGGGGACAAGGTCTGCAAGCTGGGGGCCGGTGGAGAGCCTGCTCGCTGTGGCAATGGGAATGGATGACCTCCAAACCACCACATGTCCCAGTAGAACCACCACATGGTGCTTGATGCTACTTCTCTTCAGCATCTTCCCAGCTGATAGTGGGTGCAGGTCTTTGGCATGGGACTTGAGTACCTACATCCCACAAGAAGATTCTGCAAGTTTCACTCAACCCTTTGATCAGAAATCACAGAATCATAGAATAGTTTGGGTTGAAAGGGACCTTTACATTTCTAGTCCAACCCCCCTGCAATGAGCAGGGACATCTTCAACTAGATCAGGTTCCTCAGAGCCCTGTCCAGCCTGACCTTGATTGTTTCCAGGCATGGGGCATCTCCCACCTCTTTGGGCAACCTGGGCCAGCGTTTCACCACCCTCACTGTCAAAAATTTCTTCCTTATATCTAGTCTGAATCTACCCTCCTTTAGTTCAAAACCATCATCCCTTGTCCTATTGCAACAGACCGTGCTAAAAAGGGCCACTTAATCTCCTCAAACTCCAGCTTGGAGGCGGTGCCCAGGCTGGCACCAGTCACAGCAGTGTTGGGCATCATGTATTGGGGCACAGGGACCATTCCTGGCCTTTAATGAAGTATTTCAGGTGCTTTAGTGGCGCTGGTCATGGAGGTTTCATCGAGCTTGAGGATGAAGGGGTCTATGGGGTGCTGCAAGAAGGATTACATTAAATAGGATTTTAATGTGGTAACGTCAGCTTGCCAAATGATCCAAAAACCAGCAAGCACAAGAAAATCACTGCTTACTCTGGAAAAAATATGCATTTCTTTTTATTTTCAGAAAAAATGTCTCTTCTGGAAGGAAATGGCTGTACATTTAGAGCTGGGCGGCGGTAAGACGCTGGCATTTCAGCGCTGAAAATTACACCTTGTGCTTTTTAACAGAGCCTTGGGGAACGAAGCGAATGAATGATGCAGGGGACGGGCACTGCAAGCCTTAATATCACACTCCGGCCACTTCCCTCCCTCCTGCTGGAGCTAGCAGTGGGGAGCATCTGGCCTTCCTCCAAAAACCACTGGCAATTTATCGCTCCGGTATTAAAGGCTGGACTATGAGCCCCTCACATCACCCTGGGAGCAGCGGGGCGTAAATCCGTGCCGCTCACTCTGGGACCACCACCGCGGTGGGGCAGCTCTTGGTGGGCGTCGTGCTGTCACCTTCAGCCTGGAGGAGGTCTGGGGCCACCGAACAGCACTCACGCCTCTTACATCCTCGTCTAAGAAATGCTAATTGTGCGGCGCTTGCTTGAGCCGGGGCTCTATAATTAGCAGTGCTGCGTCAGCCTGCGTTCATGCCGCAGTATTAATCTCGCAGCTCATTTTCCAGGAGCTGCTGGGACTCCAGACAAACTGGGGGGTTATTTCGGGTGACTTGTCCATCATGCAGTTTCCCTGGGTCCATCCATCCCCACCGAGCGCAGGTTTGCCCTGTAATGGCAGCGCTGGATTTTTACAGCGACTACCTAATTAGTCTGATTGGGAAACACTTGTAGAGTTTGAAACAAGGTCCTGTGGGCTTCATATTGAGACCCCAGTGGGTGACACTTGGGAAGGGAGCTGAGACCTGGCCTGGGGACCCAGCCTTGGCGCAGCACCGAGCACCAGGGCAGCATTAGAGGCGTTAACCCCAAAGGAAGGGTTTGCTGCCCTCAGGGGAAGCATTTTCACCCGTTTGAACACCCAAACCCCAAACTGGAGGGTCAAGTCGCCCATGGCTCTTGTACATTGGGGCCAGTGTGCCAAAATCAGTGAAGCTGAACGCTATTTTAGGATGCAAGCCAGATTCTGTATAACTCTTCCACAGGTATACGTGTATTCATTTAAAATCTGGCATACCATCCTGGTCTGGTTCCTCCAGAGGGGTCTCGAATGGGCCAGAGCTCCTGTGGCTCAAGATGTCAGGCTCAGACTGAGCCCTGCATGGCCACCCGTGGCAGCAAAGCACTGCTGGCGTTATCCATCCTTGGGGATCAGGCACACGAGTACATCGCCTCGGGGGTGGATGCAGGAAAACAGCCCCCCCCCTCCGGCCCTTCCCACTCCACATCCTTCCATGCTGAGGTCCTCCAGGGATGCAGCTGTAGGACACAGAGCAGGGGAAAGCGGAGCAAAACAAAGGAAGTGGAAAAGACAGTAAAGAAGAGTTTTAGTTACTCGGTTTGAGGTGCAGAAAACCCAGGTTACTTTTATTTTTCCGATTAAAACAGCTTTTTTTCCACCTCGAGTATGGAATTGCTCAGGTATCCTAGGGGCACACTGAGCTTCCTCCATAGAACGTGCCCATGCTCGTGAGTTCAAAGATTATGTCTGCCCGTGACCTGCCAGGATTTGGTCCCTGCTGGACCAGCATTTATTTCCCTGCCAGATCTAGAAAACATCTTAGGTTTGTCTCCTTGGCACTTCATCCCGCCCGCTGATGGCACAGCTGAGAAGTTGCAGTTACCGAGCGAGTGTCAGCCCCAATTTATGTCACCGTAAGAGGGAGAAGAGTCAAGACTATTACGTGTCTATTATATTAGTGGCCCTATTTCTAGGCTAACAGCAAGACCAAGGCGTGTTTTGCAGAAGCCTGTGTGCTTTATCCCAGGCAACAAATCCTGACTCAGCCTGTTACATAAATTATTTATCACAATCACGGAAAGTTAGAGGAGAGGAAGGCTGAATTAGTCCAGACAAGGAGGTTGATGGAAGTGAAGTGAAAGCGTAAGCAAACAAAGCAGGGCCATGAAGGCTCCTGATTTCACAAACTCAGCATCAGCAGAGCCTGGCTCTAAGTGCCACCAGTGTGAGGACCATCCTTGGCGTGGTTTTGGTGCAGAAGAGTTCACACCCTCCCAAAGGTCTGCTCGGGGTGGGGAGACAGTGACATCACCTTGTCCTTGGGGGAAATTTGGACAGGGTCATCCCGTGCAAGAGGATAAGAATTAATGTTTCGGCTGGGGTCGCACCATACTAGCTGGCCCTGGAGCTTCTGAGTTTACTCACCATCTCAAGGATATTAGGAATAAACAAGACTGCAAAGAATTAAAGTAACCAGGGTTTCCCAGCAGCAAGGGTGCTCCCTTGGATGTCCACAATGGGAGGGGAGAGGGGAGAAGCCAGGAGCCGAGCTCATCAAATGTCAAAGAGCTGCAAGGCGATAGACCCACCATGCCATGCAGAAATGTGGGGCTCAAGATAAGCACAAGTACAGCCCCAAAACAGGGGCAGGCACTCAACAAATAACTTTTTAAATTGCCACCCATTGCCCCAAGTCAGGCAAGGAGGAAATCTGGAGGGAAGCTGAAAGAAGATCCCTGAGGTTAGTGCAGAGGTGGATGCTATCTCACCTTTAATTAGTGACGTGTGCTGATGGCACGTGGCTGTTTCCATGCATTGGACGTACAGAAGAGGACCCTGAGGTCCAGAGCAGCAGCAGCACCAGCTGCAGCCCTGACTTCCCACGTCGCAGCTGGGCTGAGCTGGAGGAGGTTTGATGGGGAAGGAGGGACTCTCTTATCCAAGGAAAAGGGAATCTGGCTTGTGGTTTCTGCTGGGTTTAGCTGTGGCAAGTGGGGGGACTCCTTCCTCCTTCTCCCCACCTGTGCTACAGGGGTGAAACCATCCATAGAGGGAGAGCCTGAGGACGGGAACCCCTTAAATGATCAGCCATGAGTCAAAACCCTGAGAAAACCTGACTTCCTGAGCCCAGAAGAAGAAAGAAACAAGAGGGAATAGGATCACAGTCTTCAAATACCTCCATGAGGGAGCCAAGGGGCAGACAGGGGAGGATAAACATCAGGCAGGGAAAATATTTAATTTAACTAAAGGACCATATTGACACTAGAGCAAAACAGGATTATCTGCCCATGGATACATTTAATTAGAGGAAACTTCACAGCTATTAGAGCAGAAAAAAAGCAGAGGTGAGGAAATAAAAAAAGAAAAAGGAATGCTAGTTCCAAGATTAAATGTCATTTTTTAAAAGAAAATTTTGTAAGATAGCAACAGCAGGGGTGGGTGAAAGGGTTGATGCCCCATCCTGACACCTCCTTTAGGTGGTCTGACTGGGCTGGTTAATTCATCTTTACTGTCCAGAATATTGAATTTTTCAAGTGGAAAATGGAAAATTCTGCCTTTTCTGTGGATGGTTGCCTAGAGAAGACATGGAGTCTCCATTCCTGGAGATGCTCAAAACTCAACTGAGCACAGCCCTGAGCAACCTGGTCTCAGTCTGAGAGTAGATTTGATTTTGAAGCTGTTGCTGCATTGAAAAAGGGTCTGGACCAGGTGATTTTAGAAAGTCCCTCCCACCTTAAGTTAATTTTATGGTTCTAAATTATCCATCATGCAGCGAAGCCCTTTGAAAGAAACACAAGCTCACTGCTCTTGTCCAGGCTGGTAGGTAGGTAGGAATCCAGAGAAAGCTGTCTTTGAGGGAGGTGAAAATGCTTTCTGCTGCCTCGTGGTAATATTCAAGAGTCAAACAACTTTGAATATTATTTTTTTTTAAAAAAAAAGCTTCATTATTTTCCACTGTAACTTACAGGCCCATAGATAACTGGCATTGGAAAGGACCTCATGAGTCTCCAGTCCAACCTCCTGCTCAAGCAGGGCAAGCTGTGGAGTCAGACCAGGTTGCTCATGGCTTTATCTGGCAACGACTTCTCTATTTGATCTGCTCCGCTGTCCTCAGGGTGAAAAAGTTTCTCCTTATACCCGCCTGGAACCTCTCCTTTTTCAATTTAGGGGCTCCATACAGTTTAATAAAGACCCCAAACTCCTGACGGACAACCTCAACCCCAAACCTGGTATTGAAGAAGAAGAAGGGAAGAAACCAAGACAACAGATTTTTACAGTGAAACAAAAGTCTTTCATTTTGGACACAAAGTGTTTTGAGGTTAAGGATGAGGTGAGCTTAGGAAAGACGAAGTTTCCAACAATAAAAAGGGGATTCCCCCCTCCTGGCGCTGAAGCTGGATCCATGGATCTGCAAAGGTGGAAGATTGCTGGACCAAAAAAAGAGGACACCCAGCCTGGATGTTATTAAGTCCCCCAATTTGGGCTAAGGAGGACCTAAGCATACACCTCCCCCATCCTTCCCTGTGGTCTAATCCACTTGCTTTTTATACAAAAAAAACTGGGCAGGAGCCCTGCCTGGCTCAGCTCCTCACCAAGACCTCCTGCTGCTGACCAAGGAGCTCCTGCCTGGGCAAGGCCTCTTATTCCCAATGGTAGGACTAAAAAGGGTCAATCCTAGGGCTCGTCTCCACCTCCACACCTCTCCCAGACATTCCCAGGGCGAGGTCCCCAGATCAGGGACTCACATCCAGGGAAGAAAAACCAAATGGGAAAGTGCTGTAATTTGTGCATTTGTGTCTGTAAATCACTCACTGCGAGTTAATGTGGGGATTATTAATCATCATTGGGATTATTAATCATTATTATGATTTCAGTCAAGCAAGGGATTTCCTTCTTCAGCATCAGGAAAACAAGAAGAAAAAAACAAAAAAGGAATAAAGAAAAACAAAAATTAAAAAAAAAAAAAAAAGAAAACTGGCAGGGTTGCAACATTTTATAAACTGATCAATGTTTTTCTTCCCCAAAAATATGAAAGACTAGCTTCTGATTTCGAATTAGATCACTATTGTGGGTTGATCACACAGACAAAGCAAATCTGAGAAGCAGAGAGGAACATCTCTAACATCGCTTAAGTGACTTCAGAGCATTTAGGCATCTAAAGAACAGAGATGAGAACCTTGCCTGGCTGTAACCTAAATCTGCAGAAAGGTTGGCACAAGTTTAGGAAACCCCACAAAGCCCCTGCCTGAGCTGCTGGTCAGCACCTTCAACAGCTGATCCAATATTATTTGGATGCTTCTGGGGTTTTTTGGGGGGTTTTTTCCCCCTTTTTCTGGATTATATTGGTTAAGAAAACGCTTGAGAAAGGGAGGGAAGCTGGAAGGCAAAATTAAATCACAGCAGTAGGAAGGGAACTGTAAACCTCATAAATGCTCGTATGGTGAACAAGCAGCCGTGCCCTAAAGGCTGGTTTGATAAACATGTCAGGGGGTGCCACCACTAGGCATCTTCTCCATGAATACAGAAATGACGGCTCCTCTTATTTCTCCCCATCTTCCCATTTCCTACCAGTTGCCCTGGAAACTTCCCCGCCGCGGTACTTGCAGGAGCAAAGTCCAAGAGAAGAAAACCCAGTTGCAAAGCCTTCGTGACTTAAAGCTCACAGCCAGGCGATGCCAGGAGAGGATTTCCGTGTCAGCCATCCCTGTGCCGACCTGCCTCCATCCCACACACTGCACGGCCCAGCCCCACACGCCCAGGAATGGGCACAGACCCCCCCCCAAATAACCCCCACATCCCACGCCGAGCCCGCCGGGCATCCTCGGGTGGCATCGCCACCGATCTCCCCGCAGGTTATTCACACAAAGGCTGCACAGACAATTCCTCCTACACGGAGGCTGTGTTGCAATTCACAGTAATTAGCTGACGTAAAAGGAGCCGGAGGGCTGAAAAACCTCCTGCAAGACCCTGGGTGCTTTTCCAAGTGGGAATTTGAGCAGCCACGCCGGAGGGCTGCCATTAATTCCCCATTAGGATGAACTCCAGTTGGGCTGGGGTAAGAGGGGAGTGCACCAGATGCCTTTTTCTTCTGCAGGGAGCACCTGCAATTCATGGAAAGAAAAGAGAATAATAGTTAAAAAAAAAAAAACAAAAAAACCCACACAGATCTCAAACCTCATTTGCACTGGAGGAATTAAAAGACCCTGGAACAGCAGAGCCATCCAGTCCTGAAGATGCCAGGCCACGCTGGAGGCATCTCCGGAGAGTTTTGTCCCAGCAAACACTGTGACCTTGGGGGGAGATGCAATTTTCATGCCTCGTGTCCAAGCCTGCAGCCAAATCCAGCAGGATTGCAGCGGCTGGTGTTTTGTGTGAGCTACATGAGAAATTTTGATACCTACAAGGTGCCAAGAACGGACAGAGGTGGGGAGCATGGCTGGACTTATCTCTTGCTTTCTGTCCCCGTGGGTTTAACAGGCTCTGCCATCCAGGACTGCCACCCCAGCGCCCAAACCCCCCTCCACTTGGATGTCCCCAGTTGGAGGACGGCACACAAGGAGAAACACGACGACTGAGTGAGCAAGGCCAGGCAAGGGGCAAGGCCAAACCACACACTTCAAACCTGCACCTCTCACCTGCAATGCAGACCGGAGAGCACCTTTTTTTAATGCATGTTTTGCATAAAATGCAAAATGCATTTTCATACGTATCAAGGTCTTTATATTCACAGCTTTGCCTTGCTAAAACCATTTAGCCAAAAACTTCATTCGAGTTGCACACAACCGGTGTTCATAGAATCACAGAATGATTAGAGTTGGAAGGGACCTTAGAGATCATCGAGTTCCAACCCCCCTGCCATGGGCAGGGACACCTCCACTAGACCGGGTTGCTCAAAGCCCCATCCAGCCTGGCCTTGAACACCTCCAGGGATGGGGCATCCACAGCTTCTCTGGGCAACCTGTGCCAGTGTCTCACCACCCTCACAGTAAAAAATTTCTTCCTAATATCTGATCTAAATCTATCCTCTTTCTACTTAAAACCGTTACCCCTCATCCTATGGCTCCGCTCCCTGTTGCGGCACGCAAGGTTTGTGCATTGCCCCCAATGCCTCAAACAAGCCACGTACGAGGACAAGGACAACCTCTCCTCCCTGTGGAGTTATGCCTCCAGGTCACAAACCCGTCTATGCCTGGTTTATTTTCTGAAGGCGTAAGAGAGCTGGCTCAGAGGAAGGGCGGGAGCGCTGGGCTTGTGGCTCCTCACACCTCCCACACCGCCAGGAAATACCCTGCCTATACGTGTGTGGCTCAGCTGCTCTCAGACACTTCCCCTGCACACCCCCAGATACATAAAATATTTGTATATGTATTATATACACACATAAATACATAATAAAAAGAATTTGACATATACAAATAACATAACATACAAAATATTTATGTAGTATATATGAATATATAGCATTTGCATATATATTTAAGAAATAAATATACTGCAGACACATAAACATGCATACAGCAAAGGGCTGCTTAGAGGTGACAGCTCAGAAATAGGAAATGGTGGAGCCAGGGTCAAGACCAACATCCAGGTGCGAGCAAAGGAGGGAGCGATGCTGGAAGTGTACACAGCACAGACAGAGCCAAGGATTGCCCAAATCCTGGCCCGTCCCATGACCTGCCACCAAGATGAGTTAAGTGTCCACACAGCCTGGGGACCCACTCGCCGGGCTTCCCCGTGCCTCCTTGGCATCTCCTGGCCAAGGCACCTCCACAACATGCCCGCTTCATGGTGTTTTTTCAGCTGGCTGCTGAATCCTCTTTCCAGGACTCTTTTTTGTTTTTTGCTTTACCTTCAAACACCATCAGAAAACACAAGTGGCTGCCGGGATGGGAAGCAGAGCTGTAGGATGCAGGAAAGCTCCGACGGTCCCCCAGGAGGGTGGCACTATGGCTCCAGCATTTACAATTGGTGGGTTTGGCTGGGAGCACCTGGGCCGTCAGAAAGGAACAAATCCCTAGTTTCCCAGCTGGACTCACTCTGAGAACCCGCCAAGGATAATTTATAGCCGGTGGTTTAGAGCTTGGCTTAAGCTATCGATCAAGCTCAGAATCACACACCATCCTTCCCCTTGCCAGTTCTTGCCCAGGCGGATCGACAGCAGCTACCAGCCCTCCCAACATGGAGACAAAACCCCCCCCACTTGCCAACAGGGTGGTACTCCATCTCAAAATACTGCTTTTAGCAACCCAGTCTACGCCAGGCACACGAGCCACGCTCACTATTTGCTCATGATGCTTTGAAGACACGTTGCAGCCACTGAGAGCTCAATGCTCCATTGCCAGGGAGGGAAAACCCCACCCCAGCGCTCCCAGTAACGGCTCTCGCTATTTCGCACTGTATTTCATCTGTCCATGTGTTGAAAAGTTCTAATCCTGTACCTATGTATAGTCCTGTAACAGCAATTTTCAATGCCAGCCAGAAAGAAAACACAGCACCCTAGTTTATGGAAAACACTCCGGAGCTAAGTATACAAAATGACAGCATTATAAACCAGAAGCATTTGTCCCATTAAGGTTTCCATTCACAGACAGAATAACAAGGGATGAGTTATTTGGAAGCAGAGGTTTTAAGGACATCGGTAATGTAACAGGGCGAGAGAAACGCTGCGACTGCGAGACCTTCGCTCAGGAGTGACTCAGCACAGCAGCTGCAGCCTGGAAAATTAATATTTCAGCCCCCTCAAAATGCCTGCAAAGTCTTTCAGAGCTTGAGAAAACCAACGCTGGAAGCCCCATCAGCCATCTGATCTGCTCACCGCTACCGGGATTAACACACGCCCCCCCCCACACGGCTCAGTGTGGGCAACCTGCCCCACGGGGAAGCATCTCCCCCAGGCTACAGAGAGCTCCGGCAGCGACCCTGGGGACTCGAGGCAGCGCCGTCAACAGTAAGCAATCACATTTTGGCCTCAAAGCTAAAGGAGACAACCCCCTGACCATCCCTAAACCCCAAAATTTCCCCCTTCACCCCCCGCCCATGGGCACCCTGAGCAGCCCCAGGTGTCCCCAAGCAGAGGCAGGTGTTAAGGAGGTTAACACAGAATCATGTCAAGTAACAAACACCTAGTATTTATTAATAAATTAGTACACTGGAAGGCAATTTTTCAATTCATTCCCCCTCTTCCCCCACTCCCACCCTTTCCCACCGGGCAGCACACGCCACCCTCATGATTTCTTCAAATTGAGCATAGTACAGACTGTTCGTTACGGGAGCATAGTAATTGCAATTATAATCAGACTTCTTAACGATGCAGCTTTTTCCCCCCCACACCCCCCCTCCCTTTTTGTTTGTTTCCTTAATAAAAAGTGAAGTTGTGATTTGAAGAGACTATTTAAGACCAGGTAAGGTCTTTGGAGAACCTATCGTCGGCCACGTCTGTATAAAAAACAAGAGACACGAGTGTAAAAGCATAGCTTGGTTTAAGTCTTACACCACGAGGAGAGCAGGACCACCGGCGGCCGCCTTCGCCCCCCCACGTCCAGCACCGGCTCCCTTCGGGGCCCCCGCCGTTCCCACGAGCGGCAAGGCAAAAAAAATAACTCCTTACATTCGACTGAAGGCAAAGGACCTTTTCATCACCTCGAAGGCTGGTGGGACCGACCCTTTTCCTTTGCGGTTAAAGCGCTTCTGCTTTAGCTTTATAGGAGCGCGACGCATTGTCCGGGTGAAAACCATACAATAAATAACCGTGCTAGTAAAATCTCAGCAATGGATATGAGCTATACAATAGTACATTAAAAAAAAATAATAAGTCAGCTCAGGTGGGAAGCTTAGCTGCATTAAAAGACAGTAACCAGCAACGATTGGGTTTAGGTTTTTTTGCGTGTATTTGCCATTTACTGCTCCGAGGCGAAGGGAGGTGGTGGGAGATGGTCACTCCGAGCGACAGCTTTGACAGAAGAAGTGGGTTACAGAGCAATCCCCGATGTGTTAAATTACATCAGATTCGTGGTCTTTTAGTTCATTAACTGCATTTTTTTTTTTTTTTTTTTTTTTTAAAGTGCATCGACTGATCTGATTGGAATGAGAAACAAGGAGAAGAGAGGCTCGGGAAGGGGACAGAGGGTGCAGAGACTTGGACTGAGCGATAGAGTTAAGGTGGAGGGGTGCAACGCTGGCAAACCACCCCTCCTCCAGAAACCAAGGACACCTCAACGAAAATACTGGCCATATATTCTACAACAAAACCTGCCTGCGTATTGTCGGTCATCTTAACGAGTGCCAAGCTAGCTCTAGCAGATATTCGGAGAGCATGTGGTGACCCAGTGCCTACAGTAAGTCGGGAAGGTGGCTATAGACAGAGTCCAGGAGGGTCTGGCTGGCTTCCTGGCTCTTGACTCCGGCGATCTCAAATAGCCTGTCCAGCTTGTCTTCGGCCTGCGGGATCTCCTCTATCACGTGGAGCTCCTCGGGGTTAAGGATGTGCAGCATGTCATCGAAGATGGGCTGCAGGTCGCAAGGGTCCAAGCGCACCTGGCGCAGGACGGTGTCCTTCTTTTCTGTAGGAGGAAAGGAGAGGGTGGTCAAGAAACCCCTCAATAAACTTCTGCTAACTAGGGCTTGTTCTCCTTGGAGACCTCAGTTCATCCCCTGGTGCCACCTCTGGAGAGGGACACGCCACCAGGAGAATCGAGGGAAAAGGTGGAGGATGGTGAGTGATGGGGAGGGGAGACGATGGAGAAGCCAGCGCTGCTGAGGCACCTAATCCAGGATCCCACTAGAGCAAACACAGCATTTATAAATGCTGAATGGCCAATGTGGGAAAGTGAAGTGGAAGGGGAGCCAAAAAAGCTGAATTCTGCTCTTTTGAGTTGTTTTCCTTGGGTCAGCTTCATTTCCGCACCCAAGTATAAATTCGGTAGATTGACTGAGCTCAGTGTTTCACCTTCGTCAGAAGCTGAAGATTAAATGCAGCAAATTAAATGCAGTAAATTAAACCCCCACAAAAAAGGGTGAGTGACTAACAGTGATTTACATCGTAAGTCAGACGCTGCAGCAAGCAGGACCAAGCGTGGGGGGAAAAAAAAAAAAATAAATTCGATCTTGAAATGACATTTTTTCTGGTTTCATCTCATGGAATAACCCAAGGGCCAAAAGTCAGAAGAAACGTCCCCCAACATCCAGGGATGCTACAAATTCTCCGGCAGCACTTCAAAGAGTTAAAAGCCTTTAAAGGTGTTTTTCCCTCTCAAATCTGTATCATCTTTGCTGACAAGATAGTCTGGTCTAGAACAGGGAGGTGATACACCCCTGGAGAGCCAGTTTTCCCAGTTATTTACTTTAATGATACCATGTCGGGCAGCTCTGCCATGTGCGCTGACCGCAGGGGACATGCCATGGCATCCCTTTGGTCCTCCCGCTCCCCACCCCCTAGAGTGATTTTGGTACCTTTGGTAATAAAAGAGCCTGTCCGGCTGAGCGCGGAGGAGCCGCTGGAGGTCGAGTCGCACCGCAGGAGGGGCTCTGCTTCGTCGACGAAGAAACACTTCTTCTCTGAAGGAGAGGGCTCCACGGTGAGGATGGTGGCCTCTGGGGGCTTGGGGCTGGGCACGGGGCTAATCGGGCTGGGGCTCACCGGCGGTGCCAGTCTGTCAGCTTCAACCTTGGGATGGGGAAAGAGAGGGATAATTAACTCAGGGGATGCTACGCAATGGGCTTGGGCTCAAAACCATCCCGATGGGGATTTGCAGCAGTTTTCAACATGCCCCAGCCCACCCTCAGTGAGTGGTCCCCACATTCGGGTGGCCTCCGCCTCCCAGGGGACCTACTGACCCAGAACAGGCACAGGAGATGACCCAGAGTGGACATCAAACAGGGATTTGGCACATCAACGCTCAACAGGCAGGAGGGGTAATTAATGCAACCTGCACCCTGGGTAGGAGCAACTCTGGATGGCGCAGAGCAACTGCAGCAGAGCATCTTAGCTTCATTTTCCTTCTCCCTCTCAGGTTGCTAATGCCCAAAGTACCAAAACCCCCCAAGAGCCAAACTCTTGGGGGCTAAGGGTGATAATGCCAAGTAGGTAAGCCCTCCCCAAAACCCCTACCACAGATATCATTTCTTAAAAGCCTGGCTCCCCGCCTCCAACCAGTGCTGAGGCTGCAGGGCAAGGGGATGTCCACTGCAGCACGCTCCTGTTACCTGCTACATGGTTAACATTTCAGGTTAATAATTTGTTTGCCCCCTCTTGCCCCTGTTTCCGTGAACACCCTATTAATGCGTGATGGATTTCTCAATCCATCCCATCTAACTTCCGAGTCCAGGGCCAGGAAGGACAAGCTGGGGCTGGCGCTGACCCCAGCATCCCCCCCAGCGCCTTTGCTTTTTGCTACCCTGATGCCAAACAAGGGCAAGCGTTTGGGTTCATGGTCCCAAAGACACAGGGAGCAGCAAGAACTGCTGGAACACGTTGCGCAGGGAAGCAGAACCTGCTTCCTAACTTGATGATGCTCTGCATCTTCCTTCTTGCATCTCCTTCGTGCCTGCACAGCACCAGCCAACATTATCCACCCCCTCCATCTCTCAGCGTCCCCTCGGGATGCAAACCTTGTGCAGACCATTTCTGTTTTCCATTCCCTGCTGGGAGGAGAGGCTCAGGGAAGCGCCCCCATGTCCCCAGCTGGCAGCTCAGGCACCTCTGCAGGTCACCAGGTCCGCCCAAAAACGTAGCTCTAAGCATCACCTAATATTTAACTTCTTTCCAAACCCCACATCCCTGCTTGAACTGCCAAAGCAGATTTACGAGCGTGCAGGCCACTCTCCCAACAGCATTTCACAACCCTGTTTTCTCCTTCTACAGAGGGAAGACCAGGCTATTCCTGCTCACACACTTTTGCCTGCTATCCAGGGCTTAAAATACAAAATTTGGATTAAAGGCTGTGGGACAGGGAGCTGCTGAGCCACCTCCGCGCCGGCATGGATGTGCCTGCGCATTCCTCATCCGTGTCGAGGAATTTGCCACCCACAAATCACATGTCTGCTGAGACGCCCATTAGTTCACATTACATTAACACTGAAGTCTGTTCCCGGTAGCATAAAGGGTTTTCTTTTTTTTCCCCCCACTGAAAATAAACAGGGGAGGATTTGTTCTAGCTCAGCACGTTACGCAATAGGCATGTTAAAAGTCAGATTTAATTTTTAATTAAAAGGATCTGCCTTCTCCTCTGAAACTCCCTCTCCAGTACAGCCCATCGATGAGAATCAGCCTATTGCCATTAACGGGGGAAAAGCAAGGGAAGGACCAGAAGAGCGGCTGGCCGCCTTCCAAATTGCAACATGCTCTGATTTCCCCTTTAAAAAAACCCACCCAAACAAACAAGGCTTTAGGCGTCAGTTTTCCCCCCCGTGCAACTCATCTATTTAATATCCAGCCACAAACCCACCTCCTGATTTCCAAAAAGGGGCTCAGCAGCCCAGGGAGCAGCCGGCTGCCCCGGCTCTGCCTTCCCAGCAGAGAGGAAAAAGCCCTTCCCAGAAGCGTGCGAGTCATTTGGAGTTTAATTAAACAGCTGCTAAAGCACGTTAGGAAAAAAAAAATAAAATAATAAAAATCACCCAAGGTTATTTGACTGTAGGCGTCCCGGGAGCCCAAAGCTTTCCAAATTGCTGAGCGGCTGTGAGCTTACGAGACAAAGTCAACAGGATGCTCGGATGTGTGTTAATATTTAAACCGCGGGAAGAAAGCAAGTGGGAATGAGGGTTTCGAAAGGCCAGGGAAAGCAGGAGGTTGCTGCGAGGTGAAGCCTGTGGAATAGGTGTAAAAATACACTATTCATAGCCCGTGACTCATTTGCTTCAAACCACCTCGGCCATTCCTATTTTTAATAACGGTGGTGCTCGACCGAAACCGAGCTCTGGCCAGAAAAAAAAACCCTAAACCCAACGCCCCTGAAGGCCTTTTGCCTTTCCAGAGCCACCACGTTTCTCACCTTTGCGTCGTCGTTGCAGGGGTCCTGCGCTTGCCACTGAGGCTGCATTTGCACCTGCAGACAGACAGACAGACAGACAGACGGGAGACTGTTAGACCCACGGACCAGCGTGGAAAACCGAAGGCGCCGCGGCAGCTTCGACGCACCAGCAGCTTCCCGCGACCGGTCCCTCATACCGGGGCGCTCCGCCAAATCTTTTTTCTTTTTTTTTTTTTTTTCTTTTTTTTTTTTTTGAGCACTGCAGCGAGAGGTTTGCAATGCCAAAAAAAAAAAAAAAAAAAAAAAAAATCCTAAAAGCTCCCTTTAGGCTGCGGCTCAAGCACTGACATCCTCATGGATCCTGATTCATCTCAGAGGATGCTCTAAGCAGCTGAGGGTGTCTGAAGGTCCTTCCTAAAAGGACGGAAAGGGGACAGAAGGGGATGGGTGCAGAAGATGACACAGGCCTGGCTTTGTTTTCTTTTCACAGCTGCTCCCAACCAGCTCTGTTTGAACTGGCTGGTCCCATTTTCTGCCTTCGTTTTACTGTACCGCAATGAAAGCTCAGCTCGGACAAGCAGAAACTGCAGCTGCTGTGCTAACGTTAGGAAGGAGCAGCCGTGGGCATTAAATAACCCCTCCCTTGGGCGCTGCTTCCCTGTAATTCCTCCTGCAGCAACCAGGCGGTAACAAAAACCCGTGGCAGGTTTGCTGCAGCATCAGCCCGGCTTCGTGCAGCCACGCTTGGGTCGGGTTTTATTGCCCCAACACAAACGCGACTCAAAACTACTGCTTGTTTTTCAAAAAAAAAATTAAAAAAAAAAAAAAATAATAATAAAAAATAAACCCCACGCATGGGAAAATCCAGCAGGGAGCTGGGATTGGAGGAACAACCTCCGCAGAGGGTGGCTGCATACCCTCTCGGGATCGGGGATAAATTTAGCAGCGAGGACACCGCTTCCCGGATCCCTGCCGAAAGATGACACCCGGCTGACACTAGCCCTATTCCCAGGTCTGGTACAACTCCATATGGGATGAGGGAGGAGAAACCCCGGCACATGAAGCAGGGTGGGCTGGGTGGCAGCCCTGCATGGGTGATCCTGCAAATGCAGGCTGGTGTCAGCGGGGGATGCTCTCGCTATAGTCCCTACAGGCACAGGGAGGATCCACCTGGATGAGCAGCTTCATGGCACACGTGGCATCTGGGGGTCCACCTTCAGGGCAGACCGGACCTTGGAAGGTGAAACATCATTGGCTGGGCCATAAGGTCTTGCCAAGGTGGCACAGAAACCCAGTGATGGTCTGCAGGTGCTGCAGAGCAGGAAGCAACCCCTTTGCCAACAAGGGAAAACACATGGGGTGGGGTGGGAAAGCCCAAATGTCTTCTCCATGTCCTTCACCTCACTGGGCAGGTTTCAGAAGAGTGCTTGGCCACCACTGCTGTGGTGGAGTCAGGGTCCCTCAACACAAGGCAGCCCTGGCTACTTAAATCAAACCTCACCACAATCCAGGATGTACAATACCAGGTCTGGAGAGGGTTTAGATGCTGAAACCAAAACACCATCCATGGAGGAAGCAGTTCTTCTGCACTGTACCTGGCCATTTGTCAGCCAAGTGCTTCTCCAGCAGGAGACGGTGTCTCCATGAGAGCTCCTGGTGGCTTCTCCTTTCTATGGATTTGCCCAGCCACTTTTTCAACTCAAACCACAATGAAGAGTTGATGAAGTCATGAAGAAGAGTTTCCAAAGTCAACTACAAGATGAGTCAGTCAGTACTGAGTTTGGCTTGTTTTGACCCCAACGTCTCCTAGTTTCGTCTTAGGCTCCTGAGCCCAATATACTGCAAACACACAGACCCAAGGAGACACGGCTACCACAGCAGGGAAACCTCAAATATAACTGCATCTACTATAAAGTTTATAATTTTGTGCTTATATTATTTACATTTGCATTACTTTAGAAATTATTAAAATTTTGTTTATTGCACATTCTCCAGTCTGGTTCAATCCCAACCTTGGTTTGCCAATACCCAACTCATGCTTTAGAGGAAAGCAGTGATGCCCACCCCAGCAAAACCCAACCAGCCCTACACCTTCCCCGAGGTTCCGGCCACTTTATCCTACAGCTTTATGCCGCAAATAAAGCCTGATGCAGGTCCAGAAGGAAAAGTTACATACAATTTTGGGGTTTTTTCTCCCCTAGCTGCCCGGGCTTTTCCCAGCCCTCAGAGTTCAGCCTCGCGGCTGGGAAATCCACCCAACAGCTTTGCCCCCGCTCTGCCGCCACGTGAGGTTAACGCAGCACAAAGCTAATTGCTAATTACTGGGTCCAGCCCAATTCTGCTTTGCCAAAAGAAGAAATGAAGGGGATGGGCAGGAGCTGTCGGGGCTGGATTTGGGGAACGTTGCTCCAGGCTCTTGCCTCCCTCCTCCTTCCCCCAGGGTTTTGACCTGCAAAAGAGGAAGAAAAGGAGCCAGAAGGCGCTCCCACAGCCACATGCCTGGACACGGGGCACTTTCAGATCCTCTTCTCCTCCAGCAACCCCCAAAAACCCCATGGCTTAAGCTCACACCAGACCCAGCCCTGACATATCTGCTGATTCACAGCAGATTATCCGCAGCGTGCAATTAGTCCTGAACCTAAACCCCGTCGGGCTCAGGGCTGCGGCTCCCCCCTCTCTATTTCCAACGTCTCCCTGATTAATTTGATTTATTTTTTTTAAAAGCTTTGCTGAGGCTGCACTGCTGAACACCCTGAGCAAGGCTGTTTGCTTCACCTCCATCCGTTGCCTGAAATATTTCAGCCGAGGCCAGCAAAGCCATAAATAAAAAAGATAAGAGCTTAAAGCATTGCTCACAGCAGGACACTTACGGTAGCCAAGGTGGCCAGCTGTGCCAGCAACGCCCCAGGCCAGCCCGGGCGAGCACAGACAACCCTCCCTATTTGCAAAACACTGCCACGCGCCCCCAAAAAATAATCCCGTTACCCAGCGCCAGCACCGCATTGAACTTCTCTGTTTTTAACCCCCAAAATGGAGAATTGCAATTTGCTGGGATAGCAGTGAGAAACCTCTCCCTTTCCTCCCCCCACCCTCCAACCCCTGTTTTTGTTGTTGTCAGCACCACTAATTTGGGGTGTGCCTGTGCTCACTAAGCAGCGCCCCGGCTCGCACGCCGCTGCCCGGGGAGAGATTTTGCAAACCTCGAGCTGGAGCAGCGTTCGTGGCCGGGGCCAACCTTTCACGGGAGCCCCGCGAGTTAAACGCACCCCAAAAAAAATCATCCCACAGCTGCTGCGCTCGTTGTATTTTCTGGATCAGCTGAAAAAAAAAAAAACAAAAAAAAAAAACCCACAAAAAAACCAAACCAACCACCCAACCTAGCAAAGCGATTCAGAGGGCTAATCGCGTTTTAACCTAAATTCATTCAGCGCGATGCAAAACCAGCATAATCTCCCACAGCTGAAAAAGCCGGTGAGCCTTCGGCGGAGCTGCTCCCTACCCAAAGGAAAATGTTCCTGCCAAATACCGTAACACTCCAGACACTGCCATTAATTCCCCTGTGCCTATCGGGGGTTGTAAATATTTGGATTTCGGAGCCCAAAAGGCTGCCGGGGGACTGGGGCACTAGGGGAGAGAGCACCTTTGCCTCTGCAGGTTTCACAGGCTGAAGACAGACACCAGATAAAGGATTTGGGACAAGGATGCAACAGCAGGGGGGATGAAGGGAAGCTGGGTGGGTTTAGGGTACCAATTTGCTGTCCAAGAGCCGGGTCACCAAATAACACAATTTCTACCTATGAGCTGGGGGTGTTGGTGCTTTCTTACGATACAGGGTCATGGGGAGAGATGGTGGAGCTCCCCTTTGTGCCCAGGGATGCCAGGCAAGGGCCAAAGGCATCACTGATGGCACAGCCACCTACACAGCCCTGCCGGGCTCATCTAGGACAACCTGGCATGCATTGGATGCTCGCTGCTGGCCCAGGTTATCCCAAGGGCATCATGCCTTTAGCCGCAGGGAGGACACACGCTTTTGCATTGCTTAGAGAGTCCTCACTCCCTCCACAGCACAAAAAAAAGCTCTATTTATTATTTTTCTTTTCTTTTCTTTTGCACAACAGCTTCTGCAGGGCCAGTTGCTGGGGAGGTGCAGCGCAACACCCACGCCTGCCACCAACGGGGTGAGCCGCTCCTTCGGATCAAACTGGTTCCGTTTGGAGAGAAACTGCCTCGATTTGCCTGTGTTTGGACAGAAAAACCACCAAGAGCCAAACCCGGATTAGCTCTAATTAAAGGCTTTCCAACCAGCGCGGATTAAAAGAACCCCAAACAAAGCGACCTCAGCGCCTGCCCCTGGCATTGAGCAATCTGCTCCACCGGCTGCTTATGGTCTGGACCGCCAGGATGCAGCTCAGGGATTTGGTTCCCCTTGCACAGGCTGCTTCCCACAGCCTTCTGCATCCCTCCCAGGGCCACTCCATCACCTCCTGCATCCACAGTGCAGGAGCTAATCCAGGGAGAGGAGGGAGACAGGTTACAGCAGGTAATTCCTTGCAGAAAGGCAGTGTGCTGCCATGCTGAATCTGCACCCCGGGGTGCTTTCCAGCTTCGACATCTCATGCACTGATTCAGAGACTGGCCGGGGACCTTCGGGGCAGAGGGACTGCACAGGAATGGCCAACCCCTAAGGCTGATCATGAGGGATCCTCATTCAAAAAAGCCCGATCGGATGCATGGAGGAGAAGAATATGCCAGCTTGGGTGAATTTTTAAACATCTCGTTTGCTGAAACAAGCCCTGCTTCTCATGTGGACCCACCTGAGCTACCTTCTAAAAAGATTAGCAAACCAATTTTGCCAATTTCTAGGAAAGCAAGTGAAAGCCACAGGTGACTACCAGGCTCCAGGTGCTGCTGGACACTGGGGAACACAGCACACTGTTTTAAAAAACGAAGAGAAACATCCTCCAGGAGAGCTGGTTGGGAAGTCCAGAAGACTTGCCTACAAGAATCCATGAGATTTGTGCTTGCTCATTCTCCAGAGCATCTCCTCGCTGTATTTTCAGAGTTATGGGCAACCCAAGGAAACAGCTTGTGTTTACTCCATTGTTGTGACTCCACCATCCCAATGGGTCGCCCAATAAACCCTGCTCTTGAATCCCCCCCGCCCCGACACATGCTGTGCCCCACAAGCTTTACTATACACAAAGGTCCACCTTGCCAGGCCCCTACCAAGTGCCCACAGGTTTTCAGGCCCCCACCCATTCCCCTTTGGGTCTGGGTCATTGCTAAGGTCAATAGGAGATGTTTCTCCAACTGGTTTAGGGGGAAAAGCCCTCCCTTGACTACCCCTACATCCACCCATGTGTTGTCCCAATGGCTTCTATGTTCAGAGCAGCCCCATTCATGACCATTACGAACACTTCCAGAAGACAACCAAATTATCAGAGCCAAAAAACCAAAAGCACACTGACAAGTAAGGCAGAGGTGGCCAAAACAAACTGCAAAGGTCACCGAGGCACCTCCCAATGACTTACACCCGGTCCAGACCCTGTTGCAGAATATTCTGCAGCAATTTATCTAGCCTCCCAAAACACAGGACAGCTTGTTTTAAGGCCAAGGCTGCCAAAGAAGGGCAACAAGTCTGGAGAACTGCACACATGGAACCCCCATGCTACCAGTCACCACCTTGAAGGAAGCAACTTGCTGCTCTACAACAACATGCTTGGTCCTTCCCTCTCACAAAATCCTGGGCATTAAATTTATTGCATTTAAGAGCAAGTTTAAAGGGGGATGTTTCTTCCTCCATGTCCCCAACACAAAGGCTCGAGTACCAGGTCCTCCTTGTGACCTTCAAAGATACAGGCAAACCACAACATGTGGGACCCAAGAGCCTGTCAAAACTTTGACAAGGTTTTGAGCAAACTTTGGCAAAGCTTTGCTCAAAAGCAATGTAAAGCTTAAAAATAAGCTCCTGGAGCTCCAGTGGGAGATGGAGTCCAGCTACTGGGCTATCAGCTGAGCTCGAGGCCGCAGCTGGGTCCCATGCACCCACACGCTCACCACAGCAGACAAGACCTGTGCTACCATCAGACAAGAGCGCCTGAAGCCCAGCCCATAGTTACCGGCGTGGTGTCCTCCATCAGGCCTCGGATCTTCTCCACCACGTCGTTGCGGCGGTGCTGGCGGAGGGCGCTGATGAGCTGGGCCAGGCTGGCCTCGGGCCCGCGGATGGTCCAGTGCTGCAAGGCGGCGTAGGCGCGCTCGTGGTCGGCCGCGTAGCCGTTGGAGAAAGCCGCCACCTCCCGCTCGCTGGCGTTGCACAGGAACTGGTAGATGTCCTTCCACTGGCTCCCCACCTGGGCTGCCACCAGCTTCAGGATGTCGATGCCTGCGGGGCAGAAGAGCTACAGGTGAGGCACGGGGGTCTGCAGCATTGCAGACATACGCTTTAGCAAAGCTCCTCCCATGCCTAAATAGCCATATTTCCCTTTTCTTTGGTTGTTTTTTGTTTGGAGATTTTTATTATTATTATTATTATTATTTTTAAGACCTTTCCTGAGGCCAGGCTGCAAGGAGCTCTGCAGGCAGGCAGCACCCATAACGTGCTCAACACCCACTCTGCAAGTAAAGGGTGACAGACCCATAGGTTGCTCCAATCGAGCCAAACACGCTCTAAAATTAGCCACGTTAATTTAATTGTAAAACGTCCCGTGCTCTTCAGCAGAGGAAAAACCCTGGTACCCAGCCACCGCATGGCTGCAGGAGCAGGGGACGTAGCAACACGCTCCTCCGTACGCCTGCACTGCAGCTACCGCTTTGAACAGGAGCTGGATTAAGAGGTGAGTCACCAAAGCATCTCTACAAAGGTGAATATTTCCATAACAGAGCACCTATAGCAGCTACAGTGGCACTTAGAGCCGATTCCGGTGCAGACCGGTGGGATGACTCAGTTACGGGATGGGAGACACTGCACCAGGGGAGCGTTGGGTGAATGGAAGATCTGGTGTGGGATCTGAAGAACAAAAAGGCAGAGCTTCTCTCACAAAAAGCCCTTGAGACACGTTGGTTCAAGTCGGTGAAGGTTTCCTCCCTTCAGCTTTGGGAGCAATGCAAACAGCGCACTCATCCCTGCGTCTACTAAGAGACCAGGAGTTAAATCTTCGAACAAAGCCATACCTCTTCCATAACGGCTAATTAACCTCGTTTTATCAAGCCGAACACCACCTTGTTTTAAACCACCACGAGAAGGGTCGGCAGAGGTGAGCTGCAGAGATAAACTCACTTTTTTCAGAGATGCCATCACACCTCGGGTTTCCTCGCGAGCCTGCATCCCGCCCCCCCCATCGCTACAGGGGCTGTTTCTCCTTCCCTCTGTGGGCACAGCAGCTGCCTCCGCAAAAACAGCTGCTTACAGAGGAATATCGTAGCCAGGGTCTTCCCTGCTGGCCTAAAATTGAACAATTTCTAATGCAGTTTAGACCAGACCTCCCAATCACACCTTCAGGTCACAACCCTGATATAGCCAAGTAGATACATACATATATATATACACATATATATTTTTAAAATAAATATATACATATAAACTATACAGCCTGATACAGATATAACGATATCTCTTTTTATATATATAAAAACAATACGGCCCAATATATATCTCACATATATGTGTGTGTATGTCTATATATACATAGATATAGATACAATACAGATATTTTTATGTATCATAAGCCTTTTTAATATCTACATATAGATACTTTATATATATGTGTGTACATATATACACATATATATAAAATATCTATATGGCCTGATATAGATATTTTTATATGTGTATATATACCTATCTACATATGATATTTTATATATGCGTGTGTATATATGCTTGTGCACACACACACATATATTAAAAAACCCCAACTATACAGCCTCATATAGGTATTTTTGACTCAAATCCTTCCCCATTATTAAAGTAAGCTTATCAAGACCTACTATATATAGACTTCAGTTTTCACTTCCGAGCTAGATAACGTCGCCATGACCTCACAGCGCTCCGAGCATCCGCAGCCAACGTTCCACCTGCTCTACAGCAGCAAAATACCAAAGTACAAACCACGTTTTGTGTATTCCAACCCTCCCCCCACCATAACCAGCAAACCTCCCTCCCCAGCCGATTTATGGCGATGCACATGTGCCATCTCACATGGAGATGTGAGGGTCGGGGTTTCTCCTACCATAAAAGCTCAGCCCAGAGCAGGGGATGCAGCCCCCCAAACCCCAAACCAGCCACAGGGCTTGGTTTTAACTATGGAGAGGTTCAGAAGAAAAAAAAAAAAAAAAAAAATTAAAAAAGCGCCTTCTTCATTATTCAAAATAAGCCCAAGACAAAGAAAATGTTTCCCAGCATTATGGAACAAGACAAGGCTGTGAATATGCTATTGAGATTTATGATGGGGCTAATTATCTGAGGCACATAAATACATGTTATCGCCCGTCACGTTTCAACACGGTAGCAGGAATTAAGCCTGGTCTCGTTAATTCCTCCCGTTACTCAAAGGAAGACAAATTCCTTTCCCTCGATGATGTTGCACCCATCTGTGCCGGCTGTAGGTCTTGTGCCGGGAGGACACCCAGCACATCACACCAGCAGCCAAGCCCCGCGTCTTCAGGTACCACAAACCATGCTGATACGGAGCCCAAAAGCCAACTCAGGTTTGGAATCAGATCCTTTAAACCAGCAAATTCAACTAGTTTTGGCATAAAACCAGTCAACGCTTAATTTTCCCACTCAACCCAGGAAAAAAAATAAATCAAAAATCCCTGGCTTTGAGGGTAGAAAAGGCTCCGCAAGGCTTGTGCACCAAGGTAAGGACAGCAATGCAAAGGGGGAGGGACGAGCAGGTCTGCTGCTGCCCATTATATATCTATATATAGATATATCTCAGTGCGTAAGTCATTATCTCAGAGCTTTTCCAACCTTCATATTTAGGGATAATTTTTTTTTCCTGGGTTAAGTGATTGATACATAATGATGCCTATTTATATATATATATGTGTGTGTGTGTATGTGTGTGTGTGTGTGTGTATATATATATACTGTGTATATATATATTGTGTATATATATATATATATATATAAAAATAAATCAAATGCTGCCCATTTTATATATAAAATGAGCAGAGCTGGGTCCCCAACTGTGCTGCCCTGGGGTGAGATGAAGCATTATAGCTGGGTGGGAGCTTCACCCACTCCCAGGTGCGTCAGTCGTACAGAAGCATTAAAACATAATTTGCTGGTTTATAACCCCCGTGTGGCACATCCAGTCCCTCCCGGGAAAGGAAAAAAAAAAAAAAAGGAAAAAAAAAACCCTGCTCCCATCTGCGTATTTAATGCTGATAAATCCCAGTATTTACAGCTGCTGTACTGGTGAGAAAAGTTTTAGCTGGTTGCGACTTGTTTGGCACCAGTTTTACACGACATTTACGTCCTAATGTGCTCGGGCAAGATTTACAACACAGCGCTCATGCTCCTACTGGCATTTTCAAGTTTAGTATATTTAATCTCACCGTTCAATAAAGTGGCCCCATAAACATGTTTATATCCCTCGGCAATAATATCCCAGGGCACGAGAACACACCAGGCAGCAGAGGACTTAATGGCGCGTAATAATCTTTGGAGAACAAATGTTCCATTAAAAACGAATTTGGAAATGTCTACCTTAATACTGTAAGAACCTTAAACTCATTTTCTTGCAACTATTAAACGAATTTAAGCCCCATATGTTTGTTACATCCACTGCAATATTGTGCAAACAAAACCCCAGAGAGATATGGAAGAGACACAGACGCGAGCGCAGATTTGGCTCCAGTCAGTTAGGAAACCATTGCTCCCCCTGTTCTCGAAAAATAAGATTAAAACCATTACATGACAAGTTGCAGCTCTACACGCTGCCAAGTAAGACTGCTCAAGCCATTTACAGTAACTTAATTCACTTGTTCAAAATGAAAATAAAATGTTAATGCTTATAATAAGCTTACAGTCCTACTATTTCCATATTTCCAGAAGTCCTACAAGTTACTCTGCAGAGCATTAATAGTGCCGGAGGGTCCTCTTGGGATGGGAAGGTGCCCACCAGGGTGCACGGAGCAAAAACCTCAGCTCCACCTTGGGTCCTGGGTTTTCATCACCCACCGAACCACATGGACCTTCTCCCACTAGGCTTATCTGCATGACAAGGCTGAAGATGGGCTCAAAGCTCTCCAGAGCCCAGCAAATCCAAGTAAAACAGCTGAGCCCGGTGGGGATGGTGCTTTAATCCACCTGTTTCACACTTCCCACGTGAGGCCAGTCACAGTCACGTTGGTGCGATGCTGAAGCTGCTCTGAGCTTGCAGACACCAGACAACCACAAGAACAACCTGGGAGAGCTGTCACCATCCTGCTGCTGATGCAGGAGGCACCACCACTCTCTCCATCATCAACATCAGGGACCATCACCATTTATTACCAGCTCTGCTCGCCTCAGACACAGGAATTAAAGAAAAGCCCCTGCTGTGAAACCCCCACAGCTGCCTCCAGCAGAGCCACGTGTGCCACGGCCATCCTGGAGCAGGCAACGACAGCGTCTGAAGGATCCAGGACAGCCACGTGCATCTTGGGTACCTGGGAAGGTGGCATTTAAATTGCCATTACCTAAACATTGCAATTCTCTAAATGTTGTGATGGGCTACTCCATGTAACCATCTAATATTTTAAGGTGGCCACAACCCCGGAGCAATGAAGAACTCCCCTTCAAGCCAGAACAAGGCCAACATGTTGCACACAGGAAAATGTGAAGCCCAAGAGTGGATGTAGACACATGGGAACATGGTCGCAACCAGGCATGTCTACAACCAGAGCAAACTGAGATAAATGGAGACAAGTCCAGAGACAGATGAAGTGGCACAAGCAAACAGCACTGCTGAATACACATCCAGCTCATCTATAAAGATACTGAGCTGAAGGGAGGACTTTCCTGGAAAGGCAAGGCAGGTCTACAGACAGGTCTCTCGCCTCCAAGCACGCTGCTCACCTCTGCCCCAATCTTCCTCATAAACTCCATTTCAGTGACTTCCATTTGCTTATTTTGAATCTGGTTCAAGATTTTTCGCACCCATTTCCAACTCCTTCAGGTGTCTCCCACCTCATCGTGGTGTGCACAGTTCGGCATAGACGGAGCAGTCACTCCTCCCACCCATGAATGTCACTGGGATAGTAATCACGCAAGCGAACAGGACTTGGCCAACCTTTAATGACTCTCTTGAGCTTGTTCTGGACAAGCCTTGCTCGTCTTCTGTAGCCCTACTATTTACAGGTTGGACATCAAATGAGTCCTTCAGCAATCATTTGGCCTCAAGCAGGGCAAGAAGCCAGCATGGCGCCGGGCCATGACCAGGGGTGCTGGCACACTTACATACAATACACCTGCAAGAGACCATTTTTCCTCTTTGCCATTGCTTTTTGACATCTTTCAATAAACTTGAGAAGAGTAGAAGAGCTGCCCTGCCAGAAGGCTACACCCAGGCACCTGGCAGCAGATACGGTAAAGTCTAACCACAGCCCAGCCACAGAGGAGCTTCAGTTCCTTCCTTTCCCCACCCTCTCACAAACAAAAAGCCGTCATTATTTTCATTTTCAGAGCCCAAGCCAAACATAATTTGGTATTTTTCATAAGAGAGCTTGCTGAGAAGCTGCTGCCTTTAAGGGAAAATCTCATGCTCAGGTCTACAGAGCCCTCCCAAGCCACGTGTCCTCCAGTCCACTAACAATGAGGGGACACAGCAGAGAGAAAAGGATTAACACAACATTAGTTCCAAGTCTTATAGGCTGTCTTATACAGCTGGGAAGCAAAGGTCAGGAGATCCTCCAGGACCTGTGGGTCATCTGCCCCGGGTTCCAGAGCCAGCTTCATGCATTTTCAGAAAGGCTGGATTTCAAGAGACGCCAGGCTCCAGCCCTTCATCAGCAGGGTCGGGTCCCACCAGCCCACCTATAATACCTGCAGGAACTGATCTCCACCATGCCAGTACCAACTGAGCTAGACTACCTGGAGCCTCCACCACCTGCCTACTGACACAGGTATCCTAGAGGTGGGCAATGTTAATTGCTACACCCACCCTACACATAGACCAATGGCTTGTTCATCAACACAATCCAGACCTCCCAATAACAGAGACATTGAAATCCATCTTTTCTCTACAGAAAGGACACTATTTGCCATTACTGGGTCTTCATCCTACATGGGAAGAGCTGTAATTCCATCACTTTCTCCATCTGTCCACTTCAGAGCACATGGCACCACGTGGAATGACAAATCGTGACCCTGACAGGCTGGTTGGGTTTCAACACTCACACAGACCTCGAGGATGAAACATCACAGGTGGAGAGCACAGCCCAAAGGCACACGCAAGTCAGACAGGAGAACCGCAGTGATGCAGCCCAACCCTCCCCTGTCTTCAGATAAAAGCTCCAAATCACTGCTAACCCAGCTCTGTTCCTGAGCTCATCCCACCTACCTCCTCCAAACATCCTCCTGACTCATGCGAAACGCGGCCGCAGCAGCCTATTTTTACCTCTGAACACACACCCAGGGCCCGCATGTACAACCGATGCGGCACATTCAAACTCCCATTGACCGGACATCATGGCTTGGCCAAACCAGGACTTTGAAATCCCAACTCCCTGGCACAAACACCTTTCCAAAAACATGAAAATTTCACCACCGTTGGCCAAAAAGTGGGTGGTGGGGGTGGTGTTGGAAACTCAATCCGCCCCAAATATATTTTAGGTACTAAATGCGGAGGTTTGGAAGATGTGTAAGGTCCTGCACCTGGGGCAGGGCAACCCCTGGTATCAATATGGGCTGGGGGGGTGAAGGGATTGAGAGCAGCCCTGAGGAAAAGGACTTGGGGGTGTTGGTGGGTGAAAAGCTGGACATGAGCCAACAACGAGCACTGGCAGCCCAGAAAGCCAACCACATCCTGGGCTGCATCAAAACAAGCGTGGCCAGCAGGGTGAGAGAGGGGATTCTGCCCCTCTGCTCTGCTCTGGTGAGACCCCACCTGCAGTGCTGCCTCCAGCTCTGGAGCCCCCAACATAAGAAGGACATGGACCTGTTGGAGTGGGTCCAGAGGAGGCCACAAAAATGATCAGAGGGCTGGAGCACCTCTCCGATGAAGACAGGCTGAGAGAGTTGGAGTTGTTCAGCCTGGAGAAGAGAACGCTCCAGGGAGACCTTATTGGGGCCTTCCAGTACTTTAAGGGGACTTACAAGAAAGATGGAGAAAGACATTTTACCAGAGCCTGTAGTGACAGGAAACAGATAATGGTTTTAAACTGACAGAGTAGATTTCGATTGGACATACGGAAGAAATTCTTTACTGTGAGGGTGGTGAGACACTGGCACAGGTCTGGAGACATTGTGATGCCCCATGCCTGGAGGTGTTCAAAGCCAGGTTGGATGAGGCTTTGAGCAATCTGGTCTAGTGGGAGGTGTCCCTGCTTACAGCAGCTGGACTAAATGACCTTTGAAGATCCCTTCCAACCCAACCCCTTCTACGATTCTAACAAGGGCCTTTGTCGGGACAGGAAGAGAGGACACACTTATGAAGACTTGTTAGCGATTTGCAATTTTTCCCATGGAGGACAGTGCTGGTATCAGACCCTCCCAGGAGCCAGTGATTCACATCCTCAGCCAGCGCTGCTTGGGCAACAAACCACTAAATGGTGGTATTTGTTTTTCTTTTAAAATCCAAAAAGTCTTGCAGAGCAGGAAACGGACTCCTGACAAACACTTCCCACATGCTCCCTGGAAAAATAACTTAATCAAACCAGGCAGCTGAAGAAGGCTTGTGATCAGCCACATGTGGTTACAAACATGTTTCAGACCTGGGAACTTGAGGGTCAGCACAAGACCTCCCTTCCCAACACACTCTACGTGGAAGTCACCTCTATAGGAGTGGCACCTTTGCTTCAACTCTGCCAAGACCCACAGGAGCTCCTGCCCACCACCACGGGATGCTCTCCCCGCATGTATCCCTACCCTGGCGTTGAGGACCTGCAGAGTGGACTTGCTCTTCCTGTGGTTTAAAAGGGAACGGCCAGCACAAGTATTTTATGTAATTATTAACTTTTAAACGGCTTTCACAGAGTTAATCTTCATTATAACCCTCTCGGACAGCTGGTAACGCTGAGCGAGCAGGGCCATATAAATATCCAGACACCCGCAGATGCCAACCCGAGGATTAAATTCGCCTTCTGCATTTTTTTTTTTTTTCCCCCCAGACAAAGCCTTGACGAGTGAGGGGAAAAAATATCTGCCTTGTTATTCGAGGAGTTACGAGCGAGAGCCTCACCCATGTGAGAAATCACAGCAGAGAAACAAGTGGCGGGGTTTTGGCCAAAAAACAAGGACAACCCTCCTCTCCCTGCAGAGCTGCCCCGCCGCCGACGCTCGGCCCCACACCTTAAGGGGCAGGCAGAAATCCCGATCCCTTATTAAATTAATCCAGGGGCCACACAGGAATTTTGACCATGGGATAGTTTGGGGTGGGTTGGTTTTTTTCCTGGTTTTCTTTTCCTTTTTTTTTGAAGCAGATTTGGGAGCAGACGTAGCAGCTTCCCAGGGCAGCTCCGCACAGCCCTGGGTACCTCGTGGATAGATGGCTCGTGTAGTAACACACGTGAAAAACGATCAAGCACCGGCCTTCAGGCCCGCTAATGCAATGAGGCTTAGGAGCAAGACATGATGATAAACCTGCACACGATTAGGTTTCCTTCTCGCTAAGCAGAACAGCAGTCTCCCTCGTTTGTGTTTTCCAAGGCTCCCCGTCAACCACGAAGCCTTGGTCAGCTCCCGCATAAACCCACTGGAAACCACACAGCTTCCCAAAAGGTCAAGGATGAGTCTGGGGCAAAGCTAAGCAAAGTTTTGAGTCGAGCAGTTTGAGGAGGATGGTGCTCCGAACTCATCAGATGTCACCCCAAAGCTCCCACGGCAGAGGTTTGTGCTTCAAACGAAGAGCTGCTTCATCCCACCCCAAAGCGGAGCACCACACTCGTGTTGGGAGCACACGCAGCAGGAAACACAGAGCTCCCACACAGCCCAACAAGCTCCAGCGAGGGAGTACCCCTGTTTTAAGGCTCAGTGGTACAACAGCATCCGTATTTCTCCTGGTACCCGGCACATACCTTTCCCTTCCAATTTAATAAGCTCCTCTTCTGCCAGGGTCTCACTTAGCAGAGGTGGATGGACTGACAGACGACCAGCAGTCACCTGCATTCATTAAACTGCAGATGCCAGAAGAGAGACTGCTTTGACAAAAAAAAAAAAAAAAAAACACCACACCACCACCTTCTGCCTCTCTGTTTTGGCAGGTAGACAGACATTAATCCCTCATTTCATGCTCTGCCTGCCAGAGCCATATTCAGGTTTGCACACAAGCCCAGGGCGGCTCCTCTCCAGGCGTAACCGCAATTACCAAATTATGTTAGCAGCAATGGGCACACCTGCCCTCGTGAGATGCTGCTGGCCATCTCTGCCCGACCTGTGGTCAGGGCACAAAACCTTGAGGCCACCACAGTTTGAGACTGGCGAAGCTTTTAACCCCGTGGCTCCTCCCCAGGCTCTGCAGATGTGCAGAAGAGACAGAGTCCCCAGAGGTGTGTTTCCACAGCAGCTCCTCCATCCTCACCCTGCCTCCCAGAGTGATGCTCCTGCCACCAAGCTGTACTCCATTCAGGAGCTGACCAAAGGGAAAACTAACCCTACAAAAAACCTACTATATGACTTTCATCTCATTTACCCATATGAGCACTAAGGAGGGGTCTTAAAGTAGCATCTAGAGTGACTCCATAGACCTCCAAGTGCCATCCCTGCAGCTGGGTTTCCTTATTTAGGGTAGCAGTGGAGAAGGGAGTGACACCAGGCTTATGGAAGAATATCCACTGCTGGGTTGTTTCCATGCACTTGCTTCCCTTCATTAGGTGACGGATCTATAGAAAAGATTATGGTTATGTGTGGGCTTGTTTAGTCAATGTGCTGACTCTTTAAGAAAAAAAAAAAAAATCAAGTCATTTTACTCTGATAAGCATCTTCCAACACTAACCATAAATGAGTATCTGATTCCATGTGAGGACAAGCCTGCAATGACCCCAGACGTCCCGATGCATACTGCCAACACACTCGTTGGTTATATTCACGTGGGGACGCTTCGGAGCTGCAGCACAGGGTCAAGTTCTCCATGGCACAGGGTTTTCCAGTGAGGCTCTGGTCCCTCTTCAACACCTTCACTGACTTGCTATGGAGCAGACCAAGCTCAACCTTGGCCTTGGTCCCAGAGCAACCGAGCTGCAAGCCAAGGACCATTCCCTACGAATCACCAACCAAGATGATCCCAGTTCCCAATGTGCTGAGAGCTGGGCGTCTCAACAGCTGAGCAACCAAGATCCCCAAAATCCCAACACTCCCCATCTTTTCAGCATCATCCCCCACTTCCCCGCTTTGTTTTCCATGCTGAGCCATTTTCAATACATGCTCTTCTACCTGCAGTCAAGCCTCAGCTCCACCTCAGCTGCAAACAGCTTTTGCAGAACAGTTTCTTTCTCTGATTATTTAACCAGAGGCTTCCTGGCTTCGCTCTCACCACCCACTGCAATAATGTGCAATTACCAGACTTGAAGAAAAAAAAAAGGGAAGTGGCATCTCGTGCCAGGCCAACGCTGCCAAGATCTTCAATCTTTCTAACTCCAAAAAGAACCACCAACAAAAAAACCCCAAACTTTTCTTGCCTCTTGGCAGATCATTTCAGGCAGCTTCTTCTGTCACAGGAGGTTTTCCCCAAAAATGTAACATTTTACACAGTCTTTGCCCCTTCATCCTCTGCTACTCGATGGGTGAAAGTCAAAGGCAACACTATCAGCGATGCCTGCAAGATGACTGCAAGCCCACCTTCATGCCTTGCATAGGCCGACGCAAAATTTCACAGTTCCAAGACGTTCAAGAGACAGGCTTTAATTCTCCATTTTTATTACAAGCTCAGTTCCTTGCCTTTGGAAACAGCTGAAGAAAGGAAATGGGTATTTGCTAAAATGAAGGGATTGTTTAGAGGGAAAAGTTTCCAGCGTGTTGGCTGTTCTTCATCTTCTGGAAGAAAGCAGTCACACAAGGTTAAAACCACCGAGCGCTATCAGCCCAGCACCCACGTCGTGCAGGCACCACGCTGATAATTTCTTTGGAAATCTTTGGCAAACTTCTTTTCCCCTTTGGATTCCCATCTGCGGGGCTAGAAAGTAAGAGCCAGATGACGCAACAAGAGGTCCAGCTTCTCCAACCCCAGCTGCGCTGTTGGTGCTGCTCTACCTTCACGATCCCATGCAGACAAGACCTGGGGGCCTTGGGGACAGCCCCCACCATGGGGATGGACATGAGGACAGACACGGAGGTAGGGTGGCTGCTAACTCAGGCCATTAGTCATCGCAAGCATTTCCCAGACCTCTAAACCATTTAATCCAGTGAGAATCATCGGCATTTGCCGTCTTGGCTGGAACACATCCATGTTAAAGACACGGGTCTTGTTTTAACACCAGCCTCCCAAGCTACTGCTAATTTTAGGTTTGGGCTGTTATTTAAGGCACGTATTATGACCAGAGAGAGCATGGGGCATACGCACCAGCTCATGGGAAGATGAGGACAAGTGAAACACCCCACGACAACAACTGCTGCTCAGGATCACACTCGTATCTCAACTATTTAAGCAATTCAGTATATCAAGCACCATCAGGAACCGGGCAAGAGTTTGAGCCGCTGCTTCCATCCTAAAACCCTTCTCTTTTTGAAAGAAGCCCAATCACAGCGAGACGTCTTTGCTCCAGCATTGAGCAGTGCTGGTGCCACCCTGACCAGGCTTCACCCAGAACCTTAAATCACTAATAAAAATTGATAATAAAATCCTCTGAACGGGCAAAGCCTTGGATGCCAGCTGTGCTCCCGTCATCACGGGAGGTGCATGGCATGCTGGCACAGGGGCAGTCAGACCTACGTCAGACCCGGTCTTCCCTTTCAAAGGTTAAAGCTGTTTACTGAAAGGATTAGGAGGGAGGAGATGGTAAACTAGGAAGAAGTGGGGGGAGACTGTGCGCAAGAGCTACGTACCCAGGCTTCGCCCCGGCAATAAACACACCTCAACTCCTTGTTGGCACGGCCAGCCAACACGCAGGTGGGGATGTCATAGGGATGTCAGCACGCTGCCAACACCAGACCCCAGGGCTTCACCCCCAGCCCCAGAAGATGATTTAAACCTAATTTGCTCACCCTCCACATCCCTAGTGCAACCACAAACCAGGCTGGCACCTGAAGACCTGGGGAGCAGCCGTGGTCCTCACACGTATGGAGGCTTTGCTCTAGCTGCCTACCATGGAAGGATCTGTGCTGGCAGCACAGGAGGGGAAAGATTTCCTCCCTGCAACAGCCTGAAGTTTGTTCCTGGCTATATTTACCCTTGTCTGAAATGCTGCTTCAGGATGAAGCATGATTTGGGTACAAACACTGCCGAAGCAGCAGAAAGCTAAAGCCATGACGCTGCAGCTCTGCAGTACATCTTAGCTGTACAGCCAGTTATTAAATAAAAGGTCAGTTCCTCTACGGCACTACATCTTCTCTTGTTTCAAGTAAACAGTCTTAAGAGCCAGACGTTTCAATAGGAAAACCAAAGAGGGATTTATACACCACCACAGAGGAGAACAACTTCCATATCTGACACGACAGAGCACCACCACCACCAAGTAAGAACTAACGAGCAAGGCCCTTCCAGCTAACGCAACGTGATCGAGGCAGCACCAGAGCTGCACTAAAAGCAAGACAAAGCGTTAATTGGTTTGCGCTCGTTTGCCTGCCTTCACTGCACAAAGTTCAACCGAGGACATTCAGTGGCAGGAGGAAGTCATGAAGCCACCCATGCCAACACGGAACCAGCGTGACTATTGCAAGAATGACTGGGAGGGATGTGCGAAACCACCCGGCGTAACAGGGCAATTCAGTTCCAGACCTGAGCAGCGCGATCAGACACTGGGCCAGTTTATCACCTAAGTGTGATTTGTGCTGTCACAACCAGCTTATTTCCCAAGAAAAGGGGAAAACTTCGCAAATATCTTGGGAATTACACGCACTACCTGAATTCAGCTGTTAAAGGATGACAGAGAAGACCAGAACAACTCATTTTGGGAAGCACAGGATGACACATGAATGATGCTGTCCCCCAAAGGATGACAAGATCTGGGAGGTGGGGTTATACCTAAATGGGTTAACATAGCCTTGTTGCTCACCACGTATCACCTGATCTTGCCAGCAATTCTTTAACCTGAATCACGCTTGGTGACCAAACACACAGCACTGCCCACAAAGGCAGCTCTAACGTGGCCTCCACAAGAAGGTCCAGCTGCGGCACGGGGTCTGAAACATCAGGTTAGAAACCAGAGCTGCACCCACTCAGAGAAACTTGGTCTGGTCCCTGCACTCAGTCGCTCCCCATCCTGTTCAAATTCAGCCCCTGCTCTGAGACAACACCACTCCCTGCTCCAAAAAATAGGAAAGTGAGAAAATCAACCAACAGGTAATTAAGGTCACGGGGAAAAAAGTTAATAACAACCAGCCGCTTTTGGCCAATGAACCATGGCCAAAGCCATGTATTATGTATTATGGCACCCACAAATAAAGATGTTTAATAAGGTTCTGTGACCCTGTTGCAGATCACTCACCATCACCCCAAAGACCATGCTTTGGGTACCACTGATTTCAGGGACAATGGAGTGCAGGGGTTACTGGGAAAAGTTTTTACAAAGGGAAAAAAGCACAAGAAACCACACCCCAAGGATTCAAAAGAATTAAAAGGGAACTGTTAAGTAGCACAAACACAAGAGAAGGCACAGAATTAATTCCAACAAGATCTTACTGGTTCTATAAATGCATTAATGAAGGCAAACAGAGTGTAGGTCTATTAATCAGCAGGAAGGAGAAGAGAATACATGACAGAAGATGCCCTCCTCAAAATCTTCTTTGCTTTGTACTTTAGCACTCAAGGATAATTTTCATCAAGCCCTGATCTCTCTTAAACCTTCCAACCTTTTTTTCAATCCATTCTTTGTTTGGCTCCCCCTTGTTAAATGTGCTTTTCTACAGGTTAACTGTGAAGACATGTTCAAGGTTGAGCAACCTCAACCCAAAGTAAGGACTCGTCAGTGCTGTCTGTCTGCACGGGATAAGGGTGTGTGGGGGTCAAAATTGTCACTGTAGATTTGCAGAGGAAGAACCATATATCCTACCTGGTGTGGTGGGAGGTGTCCCTGCCCAGGGCAGGGGGGTTGGACCTCAATGATCTTTAAGGTCCCTTCCAACTCTAACCATTCTATGATTCTATTCTACTAGGGAGATCACAGCTGGTTGGTACTCACATTCATGCCACCAATAATTTATCATCGATTTTTACAAATTTCAATTTCATGACCACAACGGGTCATCTTTAAAATCTCATCAAAAAGCTGACAGCAAGTCATCCACCAAAAGAACCGGAAAACACTACGAAGTAGAGCCTCCAGAAAGACCTCACAACACCATGGAGCTGTACACCTCCACGACACAACCCGCCTGGCTCCAGCACAGGCGAAACGCTGGGGACACAAGCCAGCAATCAGGATTTAGGGCTAAGAACCTGAAATTGAGGCACTGCCAAGAGGCAGAGGATGACTTAGCCTTCCAGAAACAGACAGGGTGAGGGAAAAAGGACAACACAAAAGACAACTAGACCCACATCTGAATGACCAAGAAAATGAGGTGAGAGTGAAACAGAAAAGTAGAAAGGAGAGGTGAGGAGGGAAAGAAAAAAAAAAAAAGGAAAAAAAAAAAGAAGCCTTCATTCAAAATCTTTTGACCAAGGATGGGTGAGAAGAAGGAGAGGAGGTGGGGAGAGCAGGTGACATTCCCTCCATTAACTCTTCCTTCAGGAGCAGGGACACACCATGGGAACAGGGATGGGGAGAAGCCAAGGATGAAGAAATATCTGAGGAACCTGTTATATGGGCTTTGTCCTTGCTACAAGACCCAGCAAGTCAAAAAAGGAACCGGACACTTGATGTGGGTGCACTGTGTGGGATGGCACAGAGGACACTACCCCCCACAGCCCCCGGTCGCCACTGCTCACCGTGCCCGTTGCAGTAATAGATCCACTTCTCCCTGTTCTGCGTGGGGGTGGTGGACTTTTTCATAATAGCTTTTTCTACAATGGCACTGGGGTCTTGCCTGGGTCCCTTCTTCAGAGTCCGTGAGCTCTTCCTGACGCTGCAGACGACAATAACCACCAGGACCAGCAGCAGGAAGAGGACTATCATCCACGGCAAGTGTTCGTTGATGTCAAAGTGCTGGTGGACGTTCTGCTGACCTCGCCGGGGTGGCCTGTATGGGATGTTGGACTTCTCGCCCCCCGCCATCTCCAGCGATGGCTGTTTCTCCAGCGCTTGGCTGGTCTGCTTGTGCCGGTAGCTCTGGGCCTGGCCAGCAGTGTTGGAGCCCACCAGGGTCCCACTGGTGCTGTCCGTCTCGTTGGCCGAGGTTTCGTTGTAGTTGCCCGCCGTGCCACTGGATGTGCGTGGCACAGGAGAGGGGACAAAATCGGGAACTGAAGAGTTCACACCTGTGAAAGGAGAAGAGAGCTCAGTGTCACGGCACCGGAGACGGGGTACGGCATCATGTCACAGTCCAAGACCTGCCTGAGCGTCTGCTTGGCCAGCAGACAGAAACCCAATGCCAGGCAGCGAGAAGGGGAAGAGGTGAAGTTAAGGTTTGGCTCTGGGAACAGATGGGTACGGTTACAGAGGTAGGTTCAAGATAAAACTGACCCTTGTTGGTTAAGGCTAGTGGCAGTTTGCTTAAAAAAAAAAAACCAACCCAAGTGATTAAAGGCATGTTGTTGTCAATTTGTGTTCGTACATTCTGTACTTCTCAAAAAAAACTACAGCTTTGAGGTTTCTTAGGTTTATGAACTCCAAGTCTGGAAAATGTGGTATTTGGGCTAGAAACGCATGAAAATTTGGAGGCTTAGTATCTCTCTACTGCGTTTTGTTAAGAAACCACAAACTTTTTTTATCAGCACTGCAAGCAGCCGTGGATGCACCAAGTACAAAACAGGTTTCAGAAGCAACCCAACCTCCCCTAAGAGCTACTTTCATCTTTATGGAGTTTTCTTATCCACCAACAGCTCTCAGGTCCCAGCCAGCTGCATGACCAAAGCCTGGTGAGAAGAGGAAGGGAGGACTTTTGTGGTAAAACCCAGAGCTTACTTTGGAAACTCGGCTTTTCAAGATCATGTCTCATCCCAGTTGAGACACAGAGTGGGTGTAACCACCTGTAACCTGATTTTGCCTCCGAGTTGGTTACCCAAAACACTCTGACCAGGATGCAAACAGGGAAAATGCTTTAACTTCTACCTAATTGTCTACAGTTAGTTTCAAAGTTCAGGAAAACACCCTCCCATCCTCTTCCAATGACACACCAACACCATATCAAGCTTTGAGATCTAACAAAGGAGAAACACTGGGACCCTACCACTGTCAACACTTCCCTGCTATTGTATTCACCAACTCAGGCGTTCAGACCATTAAAAGTTGCATTTTTTTAATTAAAATGCCCCATCCGAGACACTGCAAGGAGGCTGCTTCCCAGAGAGTGTTAAGCATCTCCCTAAAGACTAAAATGATATATCATTTTTAATTAAATGAGAGAATGGGGAATTCAAACTGGTTCTTCCCACCAGTGACAACTAATAGAAATCTTAAAAGGTTAAAGAAAAAAAATATGGCACAGTGTAGGCTCCTGGAGAGCTGTTTTGGAGATGGATCCCATTCTAGCCAATATGTTGGCTCAGCACAGGGCAAAATGCAGCAGGGAAAGCATGGGCACGAAAGCAGTGAATCCATCAGGGGAGCAGTCTGGTGGAGCAAACCTCCTCTCCTGCCAGGGTTTTCCTGCTGCACTCTGCTCAGGTTTGCCACAAACGCACAAAGACTTGTGCCAGCACAACACAGACGGGAAAAGAGGCTGGGGAACGTGATGTCCTTACAAACCAAGCAGTAGGACAGCCAGGAGTCCAATCATGACCACAGTCTCAGTGAAAATGTTATTAGATGTGGTTTAACACAACTGAGGACAACCCAGAGCTGCAATCTGGCCACAAAGCATAAGCATAGAAAGGTTCGGGGTGGAAGGGACCTTAAAAATCATCTAGTTCCAATCCCCTGCCCTGGGCAGGGACACCTCCCACCAGACCAGGTTGCTCAAAGCCCCATCCAGCCGGGCTTTGAACACCTCCAGGGATGGGGCTGCCACAGCTTCCCTGGGCAACCTGTTTCAGTGCCTCACCACCTTCATAGTGAAAAACTTCTTCCTAATAACTAATCTAAATCTACCCTCTTTCAGTTTGAAGCCATTACACCCTCGTCCTATCACTAGCAAAAGCATCATCCATGCTTTAGGCTAGGCTGCCCTTTAACAGCCTAAAACTGAGGCAGGAATGCAATCACACGACCGAAAACACATCTGTGTTTCAGTGGTGGACATTACCTTTGGGAAGATGAGCAGTTGGTGGAACTTCATAGGGCTCTTCACCAGCTTCAGTGCTTGATGAAGCCAAAGACGTGTTCGGAAGAGACGCTGGAGAACCACAGACGTTGTCACTCTCCTTCGTCCCTGGCTTGACGACCACCATGTTTTTCGCAAAGCAGTCAGTGTATGTTTTGCACTTCATCACACTAGAAGGCACATCAGAAAAGGTACCACGAGGGCACGGCTTGCACCTAACGTCTTCCGTCTCAGTTCCTTTCTTGCGGACGCCCCAGCCGACCGGGCACACCGTGTAAGGGACGCAGGTATCGTTCGTCTGAAACGTACCAGACAGGCAAGTGCACTCGCGGTCAGTCAAGGCAGAGCAATGAGTTTTCTCAATCATTGGCAGTTCACAGGGTTTTCTACAAGGGTGGCACCGCTCTATGCCGTTTTCATGCTTAGTAAAGGTCCCATCCGGACAACGGCTGCACTCTCTTAAGGTATTCTTTGTACAATGTTTAGACACATAGGTTCCTGCAGGACATTTGTCGCAGATCAGCTCTTTGTTGGTGGCACGGTCGAGGTGGCGGTACTTGCCAGGGGAGAGGTCGATGGCATTCTGCTCGGAGGTCAGCTTTGACTGACCATCAGCGGTGCCAAGGAGCATGAGCAGCTGGAAGACAGAGGGGAAGTATTAGTCAACAACAGGGCACGAGCAGAGCCCTCTCCGCTGGCGATCCCTTGCGGGATCACGAAGCACATCCCAGAGGGATGCAAATCCCCAGCGGGACCACAGAGATGTTTCTACACACAGGGGAAGGAGCTCAGCGAGGTCGGGGTGGAAGAGAACCGGTGCCGAAGGCAGCACCGTCTCCGGACACGTCACCAGCTACGATTAGAATTCCTTAAATTTGACACCAGGCTTCTTGGTGAGACTAAGCATCATTTACACTGCAACCCTGCCAGGGCGGTAAATACTGCTAATTGTGTTTCAGCAGTACGTGCTACCTGGCCACCCCATAGGAATTTCAAGGCTGAGAGGCTCCAGCACGAGCCAGGGACATGCCAAGAAGACAATGAACACACGCAGGTGGCAGCTCTGACCTGTAAAACTTTCCTCCTCTGTATTTATCCATCCGCACTTGTTCAAACAGTTACCTTTCCAAATAACGCCGAGCGGGATGAGGTCCGGGCTAGCAGGTATTACTGGACTAGTTCTCAGCCCCTCTGCCCTTCCACAAGTTTTTATGACCCTGAGCAAGTGTAGGGTTTGGTGAGACCGCAAGGGATGTTCTGCTTCAAGCCTCCAACCACATCTGAACCCACTTTAAACCAGATGCATTAGCAACAGGAGAGAAAACGTGATGCTGTTTTCAAGCTCGTTGAGGAGCTCTGCGGTAACTCAGTTCCTCATTGCATCAGATACAGGTAAAAGGTCTCCTGTTTTTAGACACTGAACTGCACCCAGCTGGCTACAAATCTGTTTATCTATTTCCAATCCTGGGGCTTTATTCCCTTAGTTCCTTTGTATTGAGGCTGCTCCATCTCAACAAGAAGCTCCATCTACCAAGCAGGACCTCCACTTCCTCCAGAAGACCTGTGCGGTCCATGGATTTAACGTCCGCTACGCCAGCGGAGATAAGGGACCAAGAACAAAAGGCGTATCAAAAGAAAGGCCCCCACAACCTCATTCGTACAGCACGCAAAGCAACAGAAAAAAACACCTTAACATTTTCAAACAGCCGCAGGCTGAGTTAGGGGGGAAAGAGAGAGGAACGAGCCAACGTTACCTTGAATTTCCAAAGGTGCTTTCCTACGCTGAAGCTAAAAAGAGCAGAGACCCTAAGGCTTTTCAAGAGCACAGCCGGGCACATAAATCACTTGGCTGTGTTATACAAGCCCCCGCCCTCTTGCTCTGCTACCTACTCTGGGCTATCAGCCAGCAAGAATAAATTCAGAAGCAAGGGGAAGAGGAAAAAAAAAAAAAAAAAAAGAAAAATCCTCCCAACACCATGACTCTGCAGAAGGCACATCGCAGCGGAGCCGCAAGCCGCGTCATTTTTGGTGCAGTCTCTCGCTTCCTGGAAACACACAGCACATTTCTCTCTCACCTGCTAAATAATTTACGGCTCAGGATTTGTACAAAACACTTCAAATTTATTATTTTTTTTTATTTCCCCCCCCTCTCCTGAAGCAGTGATTACAGAGCGGGCAGAAGCAGGCAAGCCCGCAGGAGCTGACAAGGATCCTGCGGCGGCCAGGCTAATTACAGCACGTCAAATTAAAACAAAAAAGCGGGGCTGCCCTGGCAGGCAGCAGAGGCTTGCAGGATGCATTTTATTTTTCCCCTCCCCTAAGACATGATTTCACAAAGTGCTTAGCTGGCTCTAAGGAAACCTGCCGCCCGTAATCTTCATGACGCAACCCTGAATTAGCAAACCAGACACAGCGGGATCTGGTCTCCCGAGGTTGCGTGGGGGGGTCACCTACTCATCTTCCTCCCCGTGCCAGCGACCGAGCGTCAGGGACAGGCAGTGGCTCTCCTGCCTCGCCGGGGATGAGCTACATGCCACCAGCTCAGATCCTGGTTTCTCCTTCAGCATCAAGCCAGACCTCAGGAAACCCACGGACAACCCTGCACATGCCACGGGTCCCATCCTGCTCTCTTTTTTTTTTTTTTCCTGTCTCCAGCACTTTTCCATCACTCATCTGGATAATTAAAGTCAGTGGGACACGCACTCCCATAACAGCACCAGCTTTAGTTTTTGTTTGCTTCCATTTGTTTGGGGTTTTTTTTTTAAACTTTATTTCAAGCAAAGCAGCACTGGCGCTGTTGAACATCTCCAGATCTTCAACCGCACACGTACTTCCAAGCTTAGGGACAACCAAGAAGTCCCAGCGGGGGCCAAGCAGCACCGAGCATCCGCTGTTTATTCGGATCGGTGTTTCTGGACCCTAAAAACATCCTCTTGCTCGGGTTTGGTGGCTGGCACCACGCAGATCTCTGCAAGAGAAGGCCAGGAGGACATCCTCAAGAAAAAGGGGTGCCTGCTGGTTTGGTCCCTCACCCTCAGGACTGCCCAGTAGCACGCAAAAACCAGACCTTTCTGGCTGATACACCCAGTCTCAGTGGCAAAAGCAGCAGAATAATGAAGTGAGCTCTGCTGAGCCACCGGATTTCAGTTCATTACTCCAATACTGAAGACAGTGTACAGGGTAACAAAAATCACAGAGAAAAGGAATCGGTGCGAGACACCGCTGAAGAGCGGATCCGATTTCAAGCAGTTTCGGTGCCACTCTCCGTGCCCGATGCAGATGCAGCTCCCGACACCGAAGCCAGAAGGGGGACTGGGACGTGAGACGGGGCAACCACGATCCCAAAGGGCATCCCCAGCTCTGCATCGATGCCCTGCACCGCACGGGCAAAGGCAATTCCTGGCCACCTTCACCTCCTCCAACACTTGGAGGTTTTATGGTACGAGGATCAGGCTGAGGAATGCTCTCATTTTCACCTCTCCGCATCGGAGAAACGGCTCAGACAAGGGAACCTTCGTGCTCGGCTGCAAACCCTCGAGCCAGGAGGACCCCGCAGCTGGTCCACAGATGGTGGATGATGGTCCACCACCACCCAGCTTGATGGTTCCATCTCCACGGTCACATCTATGCTGTGCCTACATCACCCTTATAAATAACTGCACGCTGTAGGAGAGACGCCATGGGCAGTTTTGAACAGTAAATAGCTTTCGGGAGGCCACAAGCCTCCCGGGGCCGTGGCAGGGACACAGCGGCTCGTTCAGGACCCAAACCCACCCCGTGAGCCAACGCACCAGCAGAAAGTTGGTGGCTCAACAGGCATTTGTGTCCTGAAACGGGGTGACACCTCGAGGCAGTCAACGTCTTGGGTTGCATACAGCGATGCCTCCTGCGGCGAGGCAGTGATAAACCCAAAAAAAAAAAAAACCCAAAAAAAAAAAGAAAAAAAGGCAAAAGCCAGCTAAACGCAGGTCACTTAACCCCAGTAGAGAAGAGCAGGAGCAGAGAGCTGTAGGCGAGCAAGGACTGATATGGTGCTAAATTGATCCCCTGGGAACAGTTTCCGAGCAAAACCAGCCGAATTTGGTAGAAATGGCAGCTGGCTCCACGGCGATGCCTTGGCACAGGTCGGGGACGGGCTGCACAGCCCTTCCCGAAGGTCAGCTGCACCCTCCGCCGACCAGCACCGGGAAGTCGCTTGCGACATTAAAGGAGGAAAAAAAAAAAAAAAACAAACCCCAAAAAACCAACCAACCAAAAAAAAAAAAACCCAACAATAAAACAACCCCAGAAAAACAAATAACCCGGTCTGGAAGTTTTACGGTAACTTTACAGACAGGAGGAGCCCATCTGCCCCGCACGCTGTAAAAAGGATCAAGTTACTCCGAAAAAAAAAAAAAAAAGCTGCCTGCGAGGGGAGTATCGAAGAAGAAAACAAGTTTCTGCTTCTTGCAGCGTGACCAGCTACTGCAGCCGTTGGCTCGGGGTTTGCGAAGCCGAGAGCCCGGGGCTCGCCCCGCGCCGCGGTCCCTTGACTACGTCTGGAGAGCGAAGCGCGGGCAGCCGAGCGTGCCGGAACAGCAGCACCGCTCACATCTGGTCCCCAGGAAGGAAACCCCAGCAGCTACTCCTGCAGCCAGCGCCGACCACGGTTTTGCCCCAAGCAGATGAAATCCCCCAAGCTCCCCCAAAGCCCCGCGTCGAGGCAAGGAGACCCCCGGGGGTGCTGGGGGGCGGGGGGAAGATGGTGGAAACCACCTTGCGGCAGCCGCTCAAAGCCCGTGCCACGCAAAGGAGGAAACCACGGCCAACACCAGCCTTTACGCAAGCGCTGCTATATGAACGGCTATTGCTCAAAATCCAGGCCGATTTGGGTTTGCTGCACCAGCACCTGGCGAGTCGGACGCGCTGCCACGGGGCTGGAAAGACATTAACTCCTTGCGGGGCCAACGGGAGTTGCCCAAAACGTTGAAGACGAAGATGAAGATGAAGAAACCCTGGCCGGCGGCCAAGGGACCATCCCGCCAGCTCAGGAGCAGAGAGAGGAATTCTGTCTCGCGTCTCGTTTGCTCGTAGGATGAGCACACGCGTGCACACGCAATAAACACACGTTTGCTCAGTCTTGGCTTCATGTCACAAAATTGCCGGTGTATTTCCCTACATTTTCATACCATTCCTTTTTACTCCCCACCCCACCCTCCCTTCCCTCTATATCCACCATTCCCAACTGACCTCCAGGATCCCGGCTGGAGCTCCGTATCTCAAGCTCCCCATCGGCATCTCATCTTCTAGATGGGCAGCAGCGCTCGCTCCTCCCCGTGGGGACCCGGCGCTGGGGAGCACCCACGGAGCGCAGCGTGCACGGATCCCGGCTGCTCCGCCGCTGAGCACCGCTACCCTCCGCCTCCGGAGCAACGAGGCCGTTTCTAATGCTCTCCCAAGCTTTAGATTATTTTTTTTTTTGTTTACTCGGATTCCTGTCGAGCCAGCACCAGCTTGCTAAGATCCACCTTGAGTTCAAGAGCAAGTGTGCTCCCCGGTTACACAACCCAGCCGCAGCAGCTGCGGCGTCTGCCTGACACACCGAATTACCGTCTCTTTCCCACCCCTACCCCCCCCCAAAAAAAAAAAAAGAAGGGATGGAGCCCTGAAGGGATGATTGGGAAGGGCCCTACCTGGGGAGGTAAAGCTGGAGGTGAACCCGCCGGAAAAAATTAAGCGTTAAATCAAGGCTGCTGCCTGCAATTAGCGGCGGGGAGGTTTGCTACCTGCCCAAAGGGTGGTAAGAAAAGCGGATGGAGGGATGGATGGAGGGATGGATGGAGGGATGGATGGAGGGATCCCAACCCAGTGCCGAGCTTGAGGAGCGGGGCAGGGAGGTGAAGCACGGATCTGCTCAACCCTCAGACCCGGCACAGCCCTGGATGAAGCCTGAGGGGAGGATGCCGCCCATCGCCCGCCTGCACTAACGCGGGGATGGAGAGGATGGAGCAGGGGGACATCGCACCCGGCCGGGCTGCATCTCCCGGGGGGAGACACTGGGGAGCACCGCGGAGACGGGCGGGGGGGCTGCAGGACACCCAAATACACGCATCCGACACCCAAATACGCGCATCCCCCCCCCCAAAACACACCCCTGCCTGCCCCCCACCACGCCGGCAGCATCACCCCCCCCCCCTCAGCCGGTCAGGGGGTGCGGGCAGGCAGCCCCGCACTGCAGCGCGCGCACCACCCCACGCACCCCCACCCCCCCACCCCCTCCGCGGATGTTGCGCGGGCGGCGCAGAGACACGGACACCCACACCCAGACTCACCGTGAGGAAGCCGGCGAGCGCGGCGGCGGCCCCCATGGTGGCGGCCGGGGCCGGGGCCGCCGCGCAGCTCAGCGCAGCGGGCGAGGCGCTGCCCGTCCAGCCGGGCTGCCTCAGGCGGCGGGGCGGGGGGCCGGCGGCAGCGGTGGCGGCCGGCGGCGGGGCGGGGGGCAGGCGGCCATGGCGGCGGGCCGGGGCCGGGGCCGGGGCCGGGCGGGGCGGGGGCCCTGCCGCCCGCCGCGCTCCCACCTGCCTGCGGGGCGGCCGGCTGCGCACTGCCGCGCGCGGCGGGGCGGCGCGCACGTGGGGCGGGCGCGGCGGGGGCGGGGCTCCCCTTTGTGGCGTCACCGCCCGCCCCCCCCCCCCCCCCCCCCCCCTCGCGCAAGGGCGCTCCGCTCCCGCGCAGCGCCGCCACGCGCGCAGCATCCGCTTCCCCGCTACCGCCGCCGCCGTGTGCCGTCCCCGCCCGCCCCGCCATGCGCCCCTCTCTCCTCTCCCCGAGCTGCCTGCGCGGGTCTCCGCGCCCGCGGAACGCACCACCCACCCCCGTCCCGTCCCCGTCCCGTCCCGTCCCCGCGGTGTGCGGAACCGCGCGTCTGGGAGCGATCGTAGAATCATAGAAGGTTTTGGTTCATAGAAGGTTGGAAGGGACCTCTAAAGGCCATCTGGTCCGACCCCCCCGCCATGGACACCTTCAACTAGACCAGGTGGCTCAGAGCCCCGTCAAACCTGGCCTTGAATGTCTCCAGGGATGGGGCATCTCCAACCTCTCTGGGCAACCTGGGCCAGTGTCCCACCGCCCTCAGTGTGAAGAATTTCTTCCTTCTATCTAGTCTATATCTACTCTCTTTCAGTTTAAAGCCATTACCCCTTGTCCTGTCACAACGGGCCCTGCTAAAAAGTCCATCCCCATCTTTCTGATAAGCCCCCTTTAAGTACTGAAAGGCCACAATAAGGTCTCCCCGGAGCCTTCTCTTCTCCAGGCTGAGCAACCTCAACTCTCTCAGCCTGTCCTCGCAGCAGAGCTGCTCCAGCCCTCTGATCATTTCTGTGGCCTCCTCTGGACCCGTTCCAACATGTCCGTGTCCTTCTTCTGTTGGGGGCTTCAGAGCTGGATACAGGACTCCACCTGGGGCCTCACCAGAGTGCAGTAGAGGGGCAGAATCCCTGTGTAGCACATTCCCTGTGATGGTGGGATGCGTCAGGGAGCAGACACGTCGTTCCATGAGTGGGGATTAGCTGGAAGCTGAGTGTGGCCATGGCACAGGCCGTGTCCTCACGGACCATCCTGCAGCATCTGAACAGGGTGGGCAGAGCAGGGTGCTGGTCACCGTGTCCATCGATGGCCATGGCAAGTGATGAAAACAGGTCCAGGTCTATCCAGGGATCCAGGAGGAGCAGGACATGGGGCAAGAGACAGCACTGGGAAGGCTGCAAGGTAAGACCAAGGTCCTTCCAGGAGACAGAAACAGAGATGAGGCTTTAGGGTGGATTCAAGGTCCGACCAGGAGACCGGGGCTGGGGGGAGAGGCCCCAGGTAGGGCTGGTCAGGACCTTCAAGGTTTATGAGTGCCCTCAGGGCACACAGCCCCTCTGGGTGCCCCAAATTATATGACTTATCTCTGCAATGCTGGTTGCCCATTGAGGACGACATTCAAACACCTGATGTCCAGAGCCTGCAGAAATCCCGTTGACCAACAGTCATCTTTTGGAATCATCCTGACGGCAGCTGAAACGAGGGGGTTTCATTCAGTGCCATGCCAAAGAGAACAGCACAGAACCCCTGTGAACGACAGAAATTCTAAAAAAAATAAAAAAAAAATAAAAAATAAAAAGGAAAAAAAGCAGTGTTTTTGCTCTACCAGAGGAGCATGAGCTTCATCCAACCCCTTCTGAAGCCCACAAGAAGCCTCCTCCTGATTTCAGAGAGGTTTGAATCCAGCTAAAAGGCTCCTCTCCCAGCCAAGGTGGACTTTTTCTTCCTATACTTTCTCCCTATCTAATCCTGGAAGGGATTAACGACCTTTGGGATCCTGGGAATGAGCCTGGAGAAGAGCTTCCCTCCCCTAGCCAGGGTGGCAGTGGCAGGACTGCTGTTCCCAGGAGGGGACAAGACAGACCGTGTCACATGTGCAGGGAGAGGACCTTCCTCCACAGCTGGCCGTGCTGCTGTTCATGTGCTCCAGAGCCCCGCTTTGGGCTTTGCCTTCCCCTGGGGCCACCAAACCTGGGAACAACGTGCTCTTCCCAGGAGGTCAAGGAAGGGAGAGCCTCATCCCAAATAGCCATCACGAGGCAAAGCAGGACCCAGCAAGGCTGCCCAGAAGGAAACCTGGGCTGCCCAGAAGGAAACCTGGGATGCCCATCTCTGCTTTTAATTCAAAATAAATTGGGTAAATACCAGGCCATGACACAACTGGGTTAACACCGGCCTTGTGGGTGGTGGAGGGGATTTTAAGTTTAAAAATGTGCCGCTTTCTGATGAAATACAGGGCAAACCTTGCTCCGCTGGAGCAGAACTAACCGGGCCGGTTGTGTCCGGGCTGGAAGAAGGTTTGAAACCCCCTGGCAGTGCCGACCCACGCTGGATCCACCAGCAGTGTGAAAGGCAGTCTTCAGATTGTATTAGGGAAAAGCAGAAAAATAACCATCCGGAGGACGGAGTGACTCAGGGGACTGGCAATAAGATGGATCATGTTACTGCCGTGGAATGGATTCCAATTAGTTACATCCGCTTTTAATTATTATTATTTATACAGAACCTAAAGGCAGCCCGCAGATTATCCAAAAATGCACGGGCTGATCTGTAAACCCCCCATTGCACCCCCCCACCTCCCAGACCTGGTAGTGACAAACACCAGTCACGCTGCCGAGACTGGTTCATACTGGCTGCCACATACATTGCTTATTTGCGTCCAACTTGCTGCATCTCCACTTTTCTCACTCCTCGGAAGGCAAATGGGGAAGCGGGTGACGGAGGTCGGTGTTTCACGTTAAGTGTTTTTGGTGGCAGCAGCAGCTCGAGAAGTTCCTCCTCGCCCTCCCTGCATTCGGTTCCTTTTTCCCCCTTGTGCCACCCTGTGAGTCATGCAAATGCAGGCCCGCCGGATCTACCAGGTCAGTGAACCGGTAACTCTGTTAGAAAAAAAAAACAAGAAGGAACATATTTTTAACCAGAGTTGGGGAACCTCGTTGCTCATGTTGACCGGAGATCCTTGGGTCTTCGCTAAGATGGTGGTGGGAATCTAAGTGAGCGATGGAGGGTCATCCACTGACCTGGTTTGCCACCAGAAACCATCTTCTCTTCAATGGCAAGCTCTCCTCTCTTGCGATGAAAAGCCAGTGGTCCTGCCTAGTCATCTGGTGCTGTTCAAAGCACGTTCGTGAAATGGGAGCAATTGTTTCAACAAAAGAAATTATTTGGGAAACGTTAAAGAACACGCTACAGAGCCATCACCTGCTTCATCCTGTAGAAACTAGAAGCGTTCTGAGATGTGATTTCTCATCACCTATCTGCGATAAAAGAAACCAAGCTAACAGGACAAGAGGTAACGGGCACAAACTTGAACGTCAGAAGTTCCATCTAAACATGAAGAGGAAATTCTTTACTCTGAGGGTGTCAGAGCCCTGGAACAGGCTGCCCAGAGAGGGTGGAGTCTCCATCTCTGGAGACATTCAAAGCCTGCCTGGACACGTTCCTGTGCAACCTGCTCTAGGTGGACCTGCTTTGGCAGGGGAGTTGGACTAGACGATCTCCAGAGGTCCCTTCCAACCCCATAGCATTCTGTGATTCTGTGTAACAGGGCAGAGGTAATTTACTTTGGGGCTTTCTCATTGTCTGTACATGGACCATCGCTTCCACATCTTCTGTAGAAACAGAACATTTCTGGGGAAGTTGCTTGGGAAAATTCACAGCTCCGATTCAGAAAGAAACCACAATTATCACTTGCATGAAACTGGGAAGTTAAGCCAACAAAGCCCATAGACTTCCCTGGGTGAGGGAAGGGGGAGTTTGGGTGGGAGTTCTCACCCTTCTGGCCCTCCTTATGATCTCCAGGAAACTGGGAAGGGAAACGTCTACCAAGAGCAGATGTTCCCAGCAGGAACATATATATACATATATATACATACACAGTGGTTTCTAGCAGGATGCATGGCAAATGCAGGATTGCCTGCAGGAAGGTCTTTCGGGGACTGAGGTGAGATGAGAAAACATTGGTCTTCGTGTGAGATGATGACTGAAAAAGAGCATGAGAACGTCCTCTAGATCAGCAGATGGAGCAGCTCCCCCGTGGCCTTCTGTCCAGACTGGGACAGAGTGCATTTCTGCCGTCTCTTTATTAAATGAGCTTTTCTCACCTTATGCTGTGGGAAAACAAAATCCTGTTCTGCGTTACAGAGCTGAGATGAGTCTGGGTCTAACTGTAGAGAATCCGGTTCCTGCCTTAAACTTTTTGCCAGCAGCAAGTTGCTTTTATGTGTTATTTTAATTTCACTGAATAAGAAGCATCAGTATAGAGTGAAGGTGTATTACCACTGATGGATCTCCTGCCGAGGTATCCCACGGGATGCCAGGGCAAGGAGCCGGGGAGGCAGCTGGGGAATGAAATGCAGCACTGTTCGACCCAGGTTTGGTGGCCATCACCCCGGAGCTGATCTCTCTTCTGGAAGACTGATGCGCCGCTGAGAAAGCGTGTTTTCCCAGAGGACCTTAAGAAAGGAGAAGCTCAGGAGCTGAAGGCAATGCTAAGTGCACGAACAACACGACTTTAAACCGGGCTGTGGGATCACCAGCAGGTGAGATGGGGAGCTGAGGCTGCGCATGAAGCACAGCTGGCGCTGCATCTTCGCCTCTGGCGAGAAACAGGAGAGGGGCACACGGGGCCGGCACATCAAATCCTTTCCAGGTCAGTGACCCGCTCTAAAGAAGTTTCCCTTCTGTCCCCAGAGCAGCGCAGCAACGCAAGGGCTGGAAAGCAGAACGGTTTATCTCCGTCTGAAAGCCACTGCTGCCTGCTCGCCGAGTTCAGTGCAGGTGGAGCAAGCCCAGCAGTCACGTCTGTACCCTTCAGAGGAAAAATGATGAATATATGTAAAATTAATGATTCTTTTGGGGGGGATTTATCCCTTGGTTGTATGGAGTCTTGTTTTCATAGAATCATAGAATGGTTTGGGTTGGAAGGGACCTTAAAGATCATCTAGTTCCAACCCCCGGCCATAGGCAGGGACACCTCCCACCAGACCAGGTTGCTCAAAGCCCCATCCAGCCTGGCCTTGAACACCTCCAGGGGTGAGGCATCCACAGCTTCTCTGGGTAACCTGGGCCAGGGTCTCACCACCCTTGTAGTGGAAAATTTCTTCCTAATATCTAATCTAAATCTACCCTTTTCCAGTTTGAAGCCACTACTCCTCATCCTGTCACTAGGGGTAATGTAGGAGGTCCTTTGGCTCAGCTGGGGAGTGAGGCTCATAGTTTGAAGCCTGGAGGCTCATCTCAACCTCACCAAAACCACAATGACTCTTGGCATGTCATGTCGTGCCCACATTCACCTTCTTTCTTCTCTTTGGGTGCAAGAGCTCCAGGTCTGAGGCTTGAATGGTGCCTAACAAAGCAGAGCCCAGCTCTCACCCGAGGCTTCTTGATGGTCATGAAGTCGGAAATGAAAAATTGTTTTTATGCATGTATCTCAAAAGTCTTGCAGTGTCCCTAAGCTTACAGTGGAGAAATCAAGGCAGCAAATTAAGCTTACAGTGGAGAAATCAAGGCATGGCAGCAATCAGAGAGTTGGCAGCAGAGCCGAGAGCTTCACGCTAAGCAGAAGACCACGTGTTGTCTTGCTCCTTTGAGCCCAGCACAGCCTGAGTGGGACGGGGAGGTGGCAAAGGTGACAGGGTGGTTTGCAGAACTCTCGGAGAGCACTGCGAAAATCAGTATGACTTTCCCAAAGCCAAATGTTTCCCTGGGAGGGTTATGCGCTCTTCTAGGTTCAACATGACAAAAAGACACCCAACAGCAACCCCTGCAAAGCCGTGATTCGTGTCAGCTGTGGACGCAAGGTCCCTTTTGTGTCAGACGACCCGGCGCACGCGATGCTGCCGGCTTTGCGCTTCGTGGCGCCTCCAGAAGGAGCGTGGGAGTGGCACAGCCAGCCGCTGCCTAATCCAGCCTAAATCCTCCTGGTACGGAGATGAACCAGCGACTAGCTCCCACCACCTCTAACCCAGCAGGCTTCATTTCGCTCGGCTCAGCGCAGCGCTTTTTTTTTTTTTGCTCGAGCAAGAGCTCGGAGCCAGCTGTACAGCCTTGGGGTTGTGGGTTTTTTTTTGGAGCCCCAAGAGAATGTCACTTCCCGAGTGTCCTTGCTCGGCCACCCCAGCTGCACCCAGCAGGGCGGACATCGTTGCCGAGTGATCATGGATAATCTTAGTCACAGTTTAACGTCTCCTCCTCCCCGCAATGTAAGGGGGGACCCCGCGGCTCCGTTACCCCAGGGCTGAGGGCACGCAGGGCTGTGTCTGTGCCAAGGGGGCTACGGCCATCGGATAACGGTGTCCATGGGGGCAGGATGGTCAGGGTGAGAAGTAACTCACAGGGGCTCTGTGAGTTTGATGTGTTTGCACAGGATACGGAGTTATCCAGGGTGGCCACTGAGGGTGACTGGGAAGAGATGCAAAGAGCTTAAAATAACGTCTGACCAGGCAATCTGAGCACATGGATTTGCCTTTTGGTATGGCCTTCGTCATTGTGTCCACTGGAAATTAAGCAAATAGGAGTCATAAGAAGACACTTAAAGGCAGAGGAAGCCTTTGGGGTGGGGGAGAATCTGCATTAGGAACCATCTTGCCCTGTTCAAGTAGAGTTAACCATGAGAAGCTTGACCTCCGAGGTCTTTGTCCACAGTCACTGCAAAATTAAGGCTATTTGGTAGCTGAAGTGTTATGAATGTTTTATATTTTTCCTGATAAAAGTCTAAATTGAAGAATGGCCGGGGATACCATAGAAGTGATGTGCTTTTTGCATAAGGTCTTGAAATGGCAGAATATGCATTTTTTCTGCAGCGTAGTCTTCAGAATAAAGTACAAAATGATGGTTGGACTCCATGATCTTAAATGTCCCTTCAAACCTAGACAATTCTATGATTCTATGTAAAACTTGGTGTCCCTGAAGATGAGCAAGGACTCCCTCCATGTGGGTCACCGCCACCCAGGAATGAGATCCTGGAGCCTTTCACAGGCTCCCCTGAATATCAGGGCGCAGCACAGCGGCGAGCGAGGAAGGCAAAGAGCCTCCCCCGCATCCGTGAGGATGATGACGACGGGTGCGGAGGAGCCCCTGGATGGGGAGGGCTCAGCAGGCACCGTAGCGTGGGGGATATGAGGCTGAAGTCATGGATGATACAGAGAAAGCCAACGGGGAAATTAGTAACGTATCACTCACAGCACACGTCGGTGATGGAGCCTGGGAACATGCTGGGTCTCTGAATCACCGGGATTTGTGCAACCGCGGTCCTGGCAGCGCTGGGTGTTTCCCCCCGCATCAGCTGAGTGCTGCCAGGCAGCCTTTTCCCCGGTCGGTCGGCGTTGGAAGGAATGCAGGGAGCAGCCTGCTGTCACCTTAGGCAGCTGCCAGGGGTCCTAGTGGTGGCTGGATGTCCTCGGCACCGTGGGGAGTGGGACAAAGCGGCTCGGAGCCATTTGCTCCCACAGTCCAGCACAACTATATAAAAGCCTCACCCAAATTTGGCTGATTTAAATCAGTTCAGGCTATTTAATCATCATGTAAGCAGACACAGCTTAAGGACTAATATATAGATTTAACGATGATTAGAGTATCTTGGTGGGTTGTGTAAGGAGCTGGTTATGCCATGGAAAGCTTTCAGTGGAGAGCCAGGGAGCGAGACCTCCGGCACAAGGGAGCTCAAGCCTTGCTTTAAGCACCAGTTTAGAGCCTGTAAGAAACAAAAAGAGCCTGTAAGAAACTCCCCGCAGTCTGGCACTCTCCTGCCTTCACACATTTTTACAGCGTGCAAATCCTCCTCCAGGAAATTTAGTATTAGAGAGCATCGTTAACACAGATTATTGCTGGAGAGAATAACGCCCCTTCTCGGGGCTTGATGTGTAGAGCAGCGCAGAGGTGACAGGCCAGCTCACGCGATGGACGTGTCCCTCCCATCTCACCAGCCTCCAGGTCCTTCCTAAGGACTGGGCAGTTCTTCTCTGTTCCCTTGGCAGCTTTTCAGACCCTCTCCTGTGGTGGTTTCTGCTCGTTTGCCACCGCAGTCATACTCAGGCTGGATACGAGGAGGAAGGGAGGATAAGTCCCACTCCCCGAACTCAAATCACCTTCAGCCGTGGTTTAAACAAAACAGCTCGAACCAACCTAAGAGCTTGCCACTGCCAAACACAGAAGTCTCATTCCTGTCCTTTCTCCTGCAACTCCAGGCCACCAGCCCCTGTCCTCCCCTCTGTCTTAGCCCTCACGCTGGCCGATTCAGCGCTGACTTAGCAGAAACCTGTTCCCTTTTCTCGCTCGGTTATTTTTGTGCCAGATTAGTAATCTGGGTGCGTGGAGGCTGTGCAACACCAAAGTTGATGCAGGGGGGAGAGACAGAGGGGTGGTGGAGGATGGTGCCAGGCAGTCTGTGGGTGGGGAATGCTCCCTATGGATGCGAATGCCGTCAGAGCCTATTCCCAGGTCATATGGGAGCGGAGGTGGTCAGTTGGAGCTACAGTGATAACTGGGGTGAAAGGCCTGAGACTGGGAGAACTGGGCAGAGACGTTGGCAGGTTGCTGGGGTAATCCCAGCAGCAGCTGAGGAATGACCACCATGGCACGGTGATGGCTGGGAGATGCTACGGGAGCTCTGGGTTGCACCAGGCCTTGCTTGTAGCTCGCTTCATCCTGAGTTCTGCCCCATCACTGCATGGCACTTGCTGGCTGAGTAGCAGCAGGATAGTGGGATGCCCAGTGCCTTAGCCACCACATTCCCATCCTTAGCCCAATTCTTTCCATTTGCACCTCTGGGAACCTCCTCTTCAAGCTCTGAAGTGTCTATGAGCCAGGGAACAGCCCTGAAAGCTCTGGATGCTGCCCTGTCTAGAGGTAATGCTGTAATAAATGCAACGTTTCTGGCAGCAAGAAGAGGGCAATTAAGGAACCCTTAATTTCTAAAGGTATTGCCCAGAGAAGTTGTGGCTGCCCCATCCCTGGAGGCGTTCAAGGCCAGGCTGGATGGGGCTTTGAGCAACCTGGTCTGGTGGGAGGTGTCCCTGCCCATGGCAGGGGGGGTGGAACTTGATGATCTTGAAGATTCCTTCCAACCCAAACCATTCTATGATTCTGTACTTCCGAATACATCCCTAATCTTCAGCAGAAACCTGGGAAAGCTCAGTCAAATCAGCTGGGGTACTCAAGGGACTATCCCGCCCTGTGAGCCTTTCCCCATCATCCTGCCTCTGCTCTCCATTCCCCACTGCCATCCCCCAGCCATCCTTCCCCTGCTTCCCTTCCCAGCTATCCTTCCCCACTTGTGAACAAAGAAACTTAACAAAACGGCGCTTTGCGGAAAGGAAAAGAGGCGAGGGAAACAGGAAAGCAGATAAATATAACAATAAACAACCACCCCATCCAAAGTACACAGAGAAATGTTCAACTCTTCCCTTTCTCTTTGCTTTTCCGGGGCCTCCCAGGAAAGCTGGCTTCTGCCTCTGTCCCGCAGCCTCCCACTGTGCTCAGTTCACTGGTGTCAAGCCTCAGGCTTATGCATTTCTCCCAGGCAGCAGATAGCCATCCATCCATCCAATCCATCCATCCATCCATCCATCCATCCCCATGAGCCACTACTGATCATTAACTGTTCAGTGATGTCCTTAGCAGAAACCCCATATTGCCCTCTCTCAGAAGACTTCCTCAATAAATCAAAACCCAAGGGCAGCCCATTCTTTATGCAGGATTTCTAATAGTGGTTGTGCTCAGCTGAGGTCTCGAGGCCACGGAGCGAGAGGAATTTGACCCAGGAACAGGAGTGCTTGTGGACCTCGGGTTTCTGTCACCGGGTTCACCTTGGGCTGAAGCAGGACTGGAAGAGGAGAGACTCAGAGCAGGAGCACAGGGAAGTGCATTTCTGGCCGCATCGCCTGATGAGTGACGTGGTGCCAGGCAAGGGACAAGCTGTTCCCCTGCTCATTATTGTTACCAGATGAGTGGGGGACTTTTACGATGGCTGGTTTTGGATAATCAAATGCTGATTGCGACAGAGGAAGGAGGGTTGCACCCCCTCATCCCTCCTGTGCCCCGCTCTAGGCTGGAGGGGGGGTGTCACACGCACAGCCCCCTGCCCTCTCCCACAGGGCTTTGTTCCTGGGGCTGACGTGCAGCATCCCAGACGTGACTGCGGATCCCACCCCCCCGCGAGGCCCTGCTCCGTCTGGGGTTATTGTGTGATGCCCAGAACAATATGTTGTGGTTGGAGTCACAAGCCGGGGCCAGCCTGGGAGAGCGCCGGGAGGCTCCTCGCTCCCCCCCTCTCTGCTAGCGCTGGTGGGGAGGCAGCTTTCGGCCATCTGGTAGCTGTGGGTTTGGTGGAGGTCCCACAGCAAGGGGGAAGAAGCAGTCACCGGTCCTGTTCCTAGAGAGGAGGGCCAGCCTTTGGCACCGACTCTGCCTCAGACACGCTGTGTGACTTGGGCACAGGATGTCCTTGAGCACTGTAGGATCACAGGATAGCTCATGTGGGAATTGACCGCAGGAGGTCTCCAGCCCTACCTCCTGCTCATGCAGGGCCGGCTCTGGGGTCAGACCAGGTTGCTCAGAGCTTTGCCCAGTTGAGTTTTGGAAACCTCCAAGGTGGGAGGCAGCACAGCCTCTCTGGGCATCCTGTATCAGTGCTGGACTGTCCTCATGGTGGGAACGTTTTTCCTCCTATCCAGTCTGAACCTCCCTTGTTTCAGCTTCTGCCTGATGCCAGTTGCACCACTGTGTAGAGCCTGCCTTCATCATCTTCATATCCACCTTGCTATCTGTTCCCCACCAAAGTTCTCTCTTCTCCAGCCCGGCACCTTCAGTGTCCCCCTCCCAGCCCCTGTTCTCCAGTGCCCGGAGCATCTTGGTGGCCTTTAGCTGGACTCACTCCCATGTGTCCCTGTCTCTCTTGTACTGGGAGCTAAAACCAATATTCAGATGTGGTGTCAGCAGGGCTGAGCAGGGGGGAAGGATCCCTTCCCTCGACCTGCTGGCAACACTTTGCCTAATGCAGCCCAAGGGGCTGTTGGCCGCCTTTGCTGTGATGATGCATTGCTGGCTCATGGTCAACCTGGTGTCCACCAAGACCCCTAGGTCCTTTTCTGCAGAGCTGCTCCCCCACCAGTCAGCCCCAGCCTGTGTTGTAGCATGGGGGTTGTCCCTTCCCAGGTGCTGCCCTTGGCATTTCTCCTTGATGAAGCTCGTAAATATCCTTGAAGTATCAAGTCAGAGAGTGACCAGCCAGCAAGTGCAATGTGGGCTTGATCTTCTCACATGGACTTTTGCTTTGAAATGCTTTGGAAAGTCCCTTCCAGGACCTACCTGCATCTTACGAGGGCCTAAAATGTCTGCTTTCATCTCTCTGCTTATTTGGGATGTTGTGGTGGCTGGAAGCTCAGGCAGAGGTGCAACGTGGGCCAGTGAAATAACCAAGAACAGTAGAGCCGTGTCTCATGAGAAAACCTTCTGCACCACCCAGCGCCAAGGGGAGGACTTGTGGGAGTTCTGGGTGACCTCAGATAGGACTTCTCCTTCCAGTGCTTCACTGCAAAACCCTCAGAAGGAGTTGGGGGCTTCTGTGTCCTCCAGTGCCCGTGGCACTGTCAGGGGGGAAGGGAAACTGTGTCCTTTCAGGTTTTGGGAGTCCAGTGGGCTGCCTGGGTGAGATATCCCTCAACACACATCTTGTTTGCACAGCCATTTTGATGAGGCATGGGGCACATGCTTGCGTGTGGCCAGGAGCTGGGCTTTGAGTGGTCTGGACTTCTCTGTCCTGGCTTGCTGGTTGATCTCCCTTGTTACACAGGTCGCCCCAGGCTGAGCTGACCCTCAGAGCCAGCTTGGTGTGGGATATCTTTGGCTCAGCATCTGTTAGTCATCTTCCTTCGCTGTGTGCAAGCCCTTTGGCCAACAAGCATGTTGGAAGATGTTCATTGCATTTGGTAGAGGCAAGGCAGAATAACGTTCTTCTCCACTAATTACACAAGGAGCAACAGTGTCTTTAAAGGCCATATGAAGTGAGACGTGCAGGAAGATACCATTTCTTTTCTGTGGATGAAGACAAAGACCCCCTTGGCTCCTTTGACAAGGAGTTCCCATTCTTCCCCAGCTTACCACAGCAGCAGTGCAGGGCCTCACCCTCACCACAGAAAGGTCCCTTCCCCAGACCAGAGTATTTATTCCCAGGACTTCCCCGCCCCAGGGCTGCTCATTCATCTCTGGCAGACAGAACGGAGCCTGTCACAAGAGCAGATGCAAAGCAGGCAGAGCTCCCCATGAGATCCTTCACCACCAGAGATGATAAACAGATGGGGAAATCTGCTGGGAAACGCATTGACGTAAGAAGTAGGTGAGAGGCTGGAGCATCGTCCCCAGGGAGGTGGAAACACTCTGAGAAAGCTGGACGCAGAGACCAATGCACAATGGCTCTTTGATTCCCCCAGACGGAGAGCTGCTAATGGACCATTTCCTCTCCCAGCCCTCCTGGGGGTCGGAGATGTCTTGCCCTCACGTTATCTCTCACCCTGGCTTCTTCTCTCTGGGATTTCCTCTGACGCCCTTCAGCAAGCTGCTGGGCTCGGTCATCCCAGGCTAGTGTCCCTGGTAGCATCCCTCTGTCACCAGAGCTGCTGTGTCCCGAGGCGTTGTTCTTCAGAGGATAACTTACTGCTGCAACACAAGCCTACGGAGCATGGTCCCATGGAGAAGCCTCAGCCTTCCCATCTGGAGGGAGAGGTGGGCTCAGGCATTTCTCCAGGATCACAGTCTGACTGATGGCCTTCCTTGGAGAGGTTTTCACACCAGGGATGCACCCTACTGCATCGGTCCTTCTTGGAAGGACATAGCCATCCATGCAATTGCCATCCATGCAATTATTAGTGTGTTTTGCATGATATACCTCTCCCTTTCCCCGCCTAAACTTAAACAGGGAGTAAGACCCCCATGGCAGCCCACGCTTTCCTGGCCAGGTGGACGGCTGCCAGGAGAGCAGCACCTCGGGCCACCGCACTGGGCACGTGTGGGACAGGAGCACGCCCAAGAAATTCATCCCTGCAGCGTCCAGGTGCTGAGCTGGTCTTTATTGTTAAATTTTAATTACCGGGGCTGAATTTTAATAGAGAAACTGTATAATTCCACTTTACATCCCAGCCCCAAGGCCAGGTTGCTAGCATCAAAGAGTCCCTAATGATGAGGTTAGGGTTTTTTGTTGTTGGTTTTTTTTTTTTTTTTTTTTGGTTAATGCAACAAAAATTCTTATTGGATTTGGAAATACAGGAAACAAGTTGCCCCGGAGGAAGGGGAGGCAGAGGGCTGCCTGCGATGCAAAGCTGCCGGGAGGCTCTGACAGCCAGACATATATTGCTGTTTAAAATACTTCATAGCGAGCAGCACTACAAAGTCCTTTCTTTGTTCATTTCTCTCCCTAGCACTTCACAGCATGCAATAACTTGGATTTATAAATTAAACATGCTCCTTGTTTTAATATATCGTCTACTTCTTATTCCATGATCCTATAATAGGATTTTTAATTGCCTGTCATAGAATCGTGCATCCTCCTCGCAGCCTGGGAGCGCGAGTGTAACCATGAGTTCATTGGCCCATGTCAGTACTAAATGGTGCATTTAAATCTTCACATTAACAAAAGCGAGGAACACGAGCAGGAACGTGGAACAGTCATCATTAAGGAGAATTGTTTTCTGTGGCAAAAAAAAAAAAATGAAGAAAACCAAGCCAAAAATACAAACAGATTTCTTTTTCTTTTTTCTTTTTTTCCCTCCCCAAAGGGAAAGGCATTGCACAGTGTTTTAATTATTGCTGGGTTTATTTTCAACTGATGCGTATCCAACAGCTTGGACCCAGATTAGAGTCCAAAGGGCTGGGACAGGGGGCTAGAAGACCCACTCCAAGGGTGGCCACACACCCATGGTCTGCTGCTTAAACTGGACCATCCAGCTCCAGACCCCTGTCCTGCTTCATTTCCTGCAAGAGACACGGTCATTTGCTCTGCGCTGGTGAGACCCCAACTGGAACGCTGTGTCCAGCTTTGGAGTCCTCAACACAGGAAGGACATGGACCTGTTGGAACGGGTCCAGCGGAGGGCCACGAAGATGATCAGAGGGATGGAGCACCTCCCCTATGAAGACAGGCTGAGAGAGCTGGGGTTGTTCAGCCTGGAGAAGAGAAGGCTCCGGGGAGACCTCACAGCAGCTTTCCAATATCTGAAGGGAGCCTACAGGAGAGCCGGAGAGGGACTCTTTGTCAGGAGATGTAGTGACAGGACAAGGGGTGATGGTTTTAAACTGAAAGAGGGGAGATTTAGATTAGATATTAGGAAGAAATTCTTTCCTGTGAGGGTGGTGAGACACTGGAACAGGTTGCCCAGGGAAGCTGTGGATACCCATCCCTGGAAGTGTTTAAGGCCAGGCTGGATGGGGCTTTGAGCAACCTGCTCTAGTGGAGGTGTCCCTGCCCATGGCAGGGGGGTTGGAACCAGATGATCTTTAAGGTCCCTTCCAACTCTAACCATTCTATGATTCTATGATTTTTCCCTGCTTCTATGCTCAGTGATGCCAAAATTGCTGAAATCTGTGCTGCTGAGTCAGCCCAGCTGAGATGTCCCTGCCAGAGCCTGGGAAACCCGGGCAGATGAGGGCACCAGGCATGGAGACGGAGAACGGGGCAGTGGGTGCCCTTCTGCTGCTGTATTCAACCTTGGTGCACCCACACGCTGAGCACTGTGCTGCTCCGGTCTCTGCACCCCAAAGAGGGTGCGCTGGGGGGAGAAGGGACAGAAAAAGGCAATTAGATGGTTAACGGGGATGGAGCAGCTGCCCTGTTGCAATTTAATATGATTTCCTCTTGCAACACTTGAATATCTGCTCTTTGTAGCAGTTGGCTGTATCCTACGGCTTTTATCACAGCTTCTCCTTCCTGGCAAAACAAAGTTAAATCCTTCAACCTTTCTACTTTTTCATATCTTAATCTTTTTTAATTAATTACCATCTTTTTCAAAGTGTACCCTAAATAGGAGACTTGCTCCAACTGAGACCTTATCAGCACGAAGGAAAGTCGAGTAATTACCTCCTCCTCTGGCTTACACACAACAGTCTTGTTATTGCATCCTGGAAAGAGATTTGCTCCTTCTACTGGTGTTTTCCCAAAGGCAGATTTCCCATCCCCATCCTTTGTGACTTGCTGTACCTCCTCCGTTTCTGCTGTACTGTCACCTGGTAAGAGCTCCCCGGTGGGTACCGTGCGTTTGATATCGCTCCTCTAAGAGCTGCAGTTTGTGCTGTTATTTATTGGATTTCATCTTGTTCAGTTCAGGCTTTTTCTCTGATTTTTCAAGGTTATTTTGAATTCTCATCCAGTCCCCTTGGGTGCTTGCAGTCCAGCACGAGCTGCATCTTTTAGAAGTGCGTTCCCTGAGCCATCGTTCAGGTCACCTTTATGCCTGATCCGGGAGGACACTGCTCAAAATCTCCTCTTTGTCTGGCTGAAAACCATCAGCAGAGACTCCAAGTGTCTTTTACTCAATTGTTCCTGTGTTCACTTTCCCATATTTCCTTAATTAAGAAAATTTGTGAAATGTCAGGTGGGACTATTCCAAAAGCTTTACCTCGATCACGGCACATTTCAGCTGCCCTAGAGGGAACCTGAGCTGAACACTATTCTGGTTTGGGCAAATTATTTCTGACAAATTCACCTTCTCTTCTTATCCCCATATTCTCCTCTGGCTTCGTATCAACTGTTTGTTTAATAATTTGTTCTGGAAGTTTTCCAAGGCTCAAAGTTATGCTCCTGGTGCATAATTCCCACTTTTTAAAGAGAGATATTGTGCCTGCCGGTTTCTGCCCCATGGGACCTTTCCTAGCCCGGAGTGGCTGAGAAGAGCATCACAATTGTTTCTTCTGCTCACCTCCCACAGGACGGTCCTCCGCCTGTGCTGACTCCATCTCCTCTGTCCCACCTAAACCGTCTCCAGCCGGTTTCTTTCTGCACCACTCCTTGGTTTGATTAACGTGTAATTAAAGTGAATCAGCTGGTGAAAAAAAAGAAAGGAGGAATCTTTTTTGTGAACACAGCACTGGCCTTGTCTGAGTCATCCCTTGGTTACCCTTTTTCCTCTTTCTTTTCCTTCTGACGTATTTATAGATTCTCCTGTTGCCTTCCCACCCTTGTTAGCTGAAACTCATTCATGCCTTCCCATATGGTTTCACAATAGGGTGGTTTTGGCTGAAAATGGGTAACGATTCCCACGGTTCCCACCTCCCTCTGCCCTGTGTTGCTGCCCCTGGGTTTGCAGCAGGACCACTGGGGTCGGTGGTGGTGTTTTCTGCCTTCCTGCTGGCAGGATAAACCACCCGGTACCTATAGGGCTCTACCCCAGAGCTACCCACAGCTTCCCTGTGTGTGTCAAAATCAGCCAGTTTGGATCCAGCGTCCCTCTGCCCTTGCTCTTGCATCTCCCTGTTCGTGAAAAAAATACATTCTGCCACTTTGTGATCACCCTCCCTAAAATCACTCTCCCCTCTGGTTCCCAACCAGCTCCTCCTGGTGACAGTCCAACCTTGGTAATTTTTTGTCCATCTGAGCTGAAACATTATCCCCAGCATCCAAGGGACCTGGTGGACTGTGTCCCTGCCTGTTATTTCCAGTTGTGGGTAATTAAAAGAACATCCTTGGCTGTTCTTGATAACTGGAAGAACCTCCTCTACCTCCTCCTCACATCTCCTGCCGTGGCCACATCCCAGGCACAGCCGCATGTCTCCTTCCAGCACTGCCTTCCTTTCCTCTGCTCTTCCCGGATGACCTCTGTGAGGACGTAAGTAGGTTTCTGTGCTGTGAGCTGGTTGTGTACAATGTCATCATTCTGGCTGTGTCTTAAGGGTTCATGCTGTACTTATTTATTTCCTAGTTTCTTGGGGGAGGTTGTATAGACATAGTAGATAATCACTGCGTTGCTCTTTTCCCTTTGTCAGGTTGGCTTAAACCAGCACTGGGTTTTGTCCAAGAAAAATGTATCCTCCCCTGTCTCCCATATTTCTGTGCCCCTGCCCTGGGTGGGGGGTTCTCAGCTGTGAAGATTCAGCCACCAAAATCTTTGTTCCCAGCCAGAGGTGGCTGATGTGTCTTGCACTGCTTGTCCCAGGGAGCACCCAGGCTGAAGGCTGAGTTTTCTTCGTTTGGGGTGAGGACCGTGGATCTCCCAGCTTTGATGTCCCACTGTCATCCAAGCCTGAGCACTGAGCCCTCTTCATTTCCATGTCCATCCGGGGTGCCCTGAGCCCCTCCAAACCCCACTGGCATCAGGGGCTGGGGCTCACAGATTTCATCTGCCACCCAAACCAGCAGGTTAAGCCAACCTGCATCACAAACAAGAGACCCAGGACGGAGGAGAGGGGTATTTAAAATGGAAATTGGGTTCTGAGATTGGCCCCAAACAGTTCAGGAAAATGTTATCATTAACTGTGAGATGCCACCGCAAATATCACTGGCTGGAGCAAGAGATTTGAGCATCCTTTCTCTGGTCTTCAATCCAAGAGTTTATTTACTGTACATTGCAAAATAGAGCCCTTCCTCCCTCCCCATTTTGTGTTGAACAAACAATGCTATGTCTCTCCTGCCACTGCAGTACTGGGAAAAACTGGGTCATGCATATAATTCTGCAGAGGGAAACAAAAGGCCATTCTGCCCCTGTTGGATCTCATATTTATGGATGCTGTGGCACATTATGGTAATTCTCGCTTGAATCCAGCATATAATTAATAGCTAATAATTTGGCGGTGGCATTTTTACACGCAGATTCGGGGAGAGATTCATGTCACAGTGGACAAGACAATAAAACATGACTGACACATAAAACTGCTTGCAGACTTTCCAAGGCACCAGATTCCCATCTCCGCTTTGCCTTCTGGCTTTTCATGCACCCTGCCGTCTTGGAGGGTGTTGTTGATAACTAATTCTTTCCTCAGTTTGCATCCTGCTCCATTTTTAAAAAAAAATTACGAGCATGTCTGCACGCAAAATTGGATGGTCGATGAATTTATTAGAAGTATAATGTCGACACCTGTTCTGTGCTCACAGAGGGGCAATTTCAGGAAGGTGGTAAATGGTGGAGACACAGGAATATGCTGGCATATACTTGCTTGTAGATTCATAGATTGGTCCAGGCCGGAAGGGACCTCCAAAGGTCATCTAGTCCCACCTCCCCGCAGTCAGCAGGGACACCCCCTACTAGACCAGGTTGCCCAGGGCCTCGTCGAGCTTCACCTTGAACATCTCAAGGGAAGGGGCCTCAACCACCTCCCTGGGCAACCTGTTCCATTGTTCCACCACCCTCATGGTAAAGAACTTTTTCCTAATATCCAATCTAAATCTCCCCTTCTCCAGCTTAAAACCATTGCCCCTCGTCCTGTCACTGCAGGCCTTTGGAAACAGACCCTCCCCAGCCTTCCTGTAGGCCCCCCTCAGGTACTGGAAGGCCGCTATGAGGTCTCCCCGGAGCCTCCTTTTCTCCAAGCTGAACAACCCCAGCTCCCTCAGTCTGTCCTCATAGGAGAGGTGCTCCAGCCCCCTGATCATTTTGGTGGCCCTCCTCTGGACCCGCTCCATCAGGTCCATGCCCTTTCTATATTGAGGGCTCCAGACCTGCACACAGTGCTCCAGGTGAGGTCTCACCAGAGCAGAGTAAAGTGGCAGAATCCCCTCTCTGGATCTGCTGGCAACACTTCTTTTGATGCAGCCCAGGATGCGATTGGCTTTCTGGGCTGCGAGAGCACATTGCCTGCTCATGTCCAGATTGTACATGTCGATTTTATAGGTGCTTGTGTACAAGGTGGATAAACTAAACTTTGGCTTAGTGAACAGGCTGAAATCACCAGGAGTGAAAATCGGTGTAAATCTGTTGATTTCTGCACATTTTAATGATACTTTGCGCTCCCCTGTGCATTCAGCCAAGTATTATCTTGTACATATGCACTGAGTGACTCGTTACAGTGAGATCAATCTCAGGCCAAAGAGATGAAAATAAAATAAATAAATAAAAACAACCAACCTGGAAAAATGTTTCCATGGCTGTGACTGAGGACAGAAGTGTCCCTGCTTTGCTGAGGTCGGGGTGTGATGCGGCCACTGCCCTCCGAGCAAGGCTGAGGCAAAAAAGGTGATGAAGCAGAAATCCCTGCCATTATCACCTTGGGATTATCGGTCATAATCCTGCGGGGTGAGACGAGGTCTCAGGGCAGAGATGTTATCTTCCAAGCGTGTCCATTCTCGCATGCTGCTGCGTTTCTCTGGCAAATGTGGGGTAACATATGGCCTGGGAAAGCAATGCTACAGACCCCTCTCTAACTTCCCCAGGTGCACACACAACTCCGCATCATTACACGTCACCTAAACACTAAATATCTGCTGCACTTTTTCATTTCTGCATCTGTTTTTTCAAACAACAGCCAGCTAAGGCTGTGGGTCTGCACTTCCCCGTGACAGCATCTCCCGGTACTGCCTCTATACAGATATTCTTTAATCCCCAAACAGCCTTATCAAAGAAGGCCCTATGTATATTCTCTCTTCTCATTGATGCTCCAAATAAATTGTGTGAATCAATGCGCTGGCAGGACTTTGGAATAAGTAAGAGCATGAGCATCAGAGCTGATATTCCCTGACAGCATCCCATTCGGAAGGATTTTAAGCAGCCCTGGCACACATCCCTGTGTGGCCTCGGGTGCAGGGCAGGTTTGCTCCTCCTAAGCTGAGAAGCGAAACAGCGGGACAGCACTGCGAGCAGTGGCTACAGCCTTCCGGCTCCTGGAGGACCATGGCAAATACGAGCAGCATCCCTGCCAGCCCTTGTTACACACACGGGACTGCGGGATGTGGTCCCTCGGTGGTGCAGGTGGGATCACCAGGGAGAGCAGGAGGTGCATGGGGCAGCAGGAATGATCAGCCCCTGCACACCCCACCCCAGAGGGGAGAAGGTAGTTTGGGGCTGCTGATGATGATGATTAAAAATACCTTATAACAGGGTCATGCTGGCACCGAAATAAGCATTTTGCCATTCTAATTCATGGGAGTTTTGGATATAGGTAGATGATTTAACACACCCTTTTCCCAGCCCGCTCTCTGCCCAGTTCCTCCCTTGCTGGTTTTGCTCCTGCTGTAGCTGTTCTGCTTCAGATGCAAAGAAAGAAAAATGTGACTGGAAAAGAGGGAGGGTGAACACATTTAATTTCATTTCATTTTTATGGGCCTTTCACTGTATGTCATCTGCCTCTCATTTAACACACTGGTGACATTTGCATATTCCCCGAAATGCCACCTAGGAAAGAAAACACATGAAGAAATAGCTTGACATAGAGAGGGAGGCGTCCTTCAACGGGGCTGACTGCGGACGTGCCAGGCAGCCTGCAGGCACAGGCATCCCTCTGTGCCGAGCCGGCCCCGGGAACCTCTGGGCTGCGGTGGCGAGATGCAGCGGCTCCGCACTGCAGATCCCAGAGCCTCCTGCTCTTCGGTTTTGCCTTACGGTGATCCGGCTGCCGCTCGCGAGCAAAGCTGATGTCTGGGAAGTAGGAAGTATTTTTGCACGGAGGCGATCCTCTGCTCCTTCCCTCTCTGCTTGCGCTGTGTGCTGTTCCTCCAACGCTTTCATGACTTGCCATTTCTAGGAAACTGCAGGCAGACATAGAGAAAACCATAATAATAATGATGCTGAAGGCAGTTAGTGCTGGGATGCAGATAGCTCCTGGTTCTGGGGAGCTCCCTGGGCCAGGCACACCAAGGCAACAGGAACCCGGACAGGCTGGTGAATGAATTTACACTTTGACACAGGGGCTTTGGGGCTAATATCACACATCCTTCAGCGAGAAACTGCTGTTTATAGCCTTAAACTGGTGATTGATGGCTTCTGATAGGAATAAAACATCTCTGCAATTGTAGCCGACAAGTTTGGTACAGACAGACAGGACAATCCCTCTTATCCCCTATATTGTATATGTCTTTAGAGCTGCGGTGGCACTTTGGGTGTGAAGCTCAGCCCATAGAGACAGTCAGCTTAAAAGCATAGGTGGCACTTTGTACCCTGACCCTGGCTGGAGGCCTTACCCACCACCTGTGTGTGCCCTTCCCAGGGAAAAGGCGGTGGGATGCTCCAGAAGTACGCATTTGGCCTGAGAACAGCCCCGGGGCTCTCTGGCTCTGGGCTCAAATCCAGTGCTGGAGCTGACCTGTTTCATGCTCTCGGGCAAATCCCTGCCATGGGGATAATCACGCCCGATACCAGTCTCCGAGGGGAGAGCGGAGGCTTTATTAGCTGATGTTTAGGAAAGGCTTTGAGCAGGAAAAGTGTATTCGGCGTTAAAAATGAATGAGCATCAGCAATGCCAAAAATGCGTGTGATAAAGAGGAGAAGAAAGACAATATTGGAGGACAAAATGCTCAGGGAGCAAAGAGCTGGCCCAGACAGAGCAACAGCTTTGATAGCATCCAGGCAGAGGGCATGGCTGCAGTGCTGGCCCTGGCACAGTGTCCTTTGGGGACCAGTGGCGTAACTGGCTTGTCCCACCTTGCCCCGGCACACAGAGCAGTGGAAATCTCTCAGCATCCTCCTGGGGACCGGCAAGTGGGAGATGTGTCATCACCACCGTCCTTCCATCATCTCTTCATCCCCGTCCTGGTACTCGTTGGGCTAAAACCACCTCAATTCCCCTGAGAAATGGGTGATCTATCAAACATTTCATGCTTCCATCCCACCACTGCCTAGGCTTATACCTCCAGACTTTCCCTGCCTGCAGGGCTCCCGACCTGAGGCTGAGCCTTTGCTGTGCACAGGAGGACACTATCAGACAAGAGAGATGTGCCAGGTTCACAACAGGGTAAAGGAGATGGTAGAGGAAAAGGTCAGGTGACTTTTGTGTCACCACTGTCATAGATCTGAGCTTGGCCTTGTGTCTGTAACAAGCCCAAGGGACTGAGAGAGTGGGAAGGAGGCCTTTTTCAGATTATCTAGGCCATTGGTCCTTCAGCTGGTCCTGGAGGATTCACCCACACCCAACAGCACTGGATTTCCCTCAGAAAGAGATGACCAGCACCTTGTCAACATCTGTATGATGACTGTGTCTTTATGTCCAGAAACATCATCAAGCAGATCTGCTTTTACAGGGTCCGTAACAAAATTGCCAAGCATTCAGCAGGTCCCATGCAAGGAACAGCCCTGTGAAGCCTGCCTCATTCCTCCTCCCACTTCTCCTAAGACTGAATGCCATCCTTGGTCCAAACCAAGAGGATGTACCTTCCTTGACTACCAGAGCAGGTCAGCGTGGAGATGTCACCGCAGGGAGCCACAGCTCTCTAGACTTTCGTTGCATTTGTGGTGACGTTAGTTCTGGCTTTGCCATGAGAAGATGGGTGTGAAAAGACACAAAAAGGAGAATGTTTCCTACAGCTGAGAGCCTGAACGCAGCCATGACTGAGGAGGCAAACCTGCTGACTCACATGGTGTCCCTGCTGCTCTTCAGGCTCATCTCACACCGCAGGGAGCCTGCTAGCAACCCTGTCCAGAGCACTCCTCCATGGTGTTCCTCCTGTCCCTCCCAGGCAGCTCAGCTCTTGGCCAGCAGGGACACAGAGGCTCTCTCTGCAACTCCAGCAGATTTCCCAAAGCCTCAGATGGGAAAGGACCTTATAACCCTTCTCTTCCCAGCCCTCTAGCAAAAACCATCTTTGATCTCTTGTGTATTACCACTGTATCTCCCTTGTGACGTGCTTCTGTGAGAGGGAAGGAAATGTCCTTTGGTCCCAGTACCCAGGTGAAGGTACGGCTCTCATGCACACATGCTAAAAGTACACTGTGCCTCGTGCTCCCAGGGAAATGAGGACACTTCCTACTCTTCTCCCTGAGGAGCACAGCTGAACTGCTCGCAGTGAAAGTACTGCCAAGCTTCCCAGATGAACCGCATGTCACTTCCCACGTCTCTGGAGTAGCAGCTCTGACATCAAGCTAACAAGCGCTGCCAGCACGCCAGGAGCATTCACCCTTTTGGATGTTTTTCCAAACCGAACGCTAGCTCTGAGCCCCTTTGAACTGGTGACCCACCATTACTGTGGAGCAGTGAGGTGGAGCAAACTATGTGAGACCCAGGACAATTAAAGTAGGGACCAGAAGAACCTTTGGAGCAAGTCCTTGGACCCATGTTTCACATCGCAGTGGGTGCCCACAGCAACAGGATCTGCAGAAGGTGGATACAATAGGAACCAGGTAGGATCGAGCACAAGGTGCAGCAGGACAACAATGTTGTGCTGTAATCAGAATTTCTGCTCAAAAGCAGTTTTCCCACTAACGGCACTGGGTGCAGCCTTACACAATCACAGCTTTCCCAGCCAGCCCACTCCTTATCAGGGGGAAGGGGAAGGAAGGGAAAAGGAATGAAAACTGTTTGTTCTTTCTCATATAGAGGAGAGAGATTCAGAGGATGGACATTGGCCACGGGGCTTCAAAGACATGTCTTCAAGTTTCTTCTTTATGATAAACACCATGTGTGACCCTTGGCAAATCAGAAACTTACATTCTGTCGGAACATCTAGTTTGATTTCTTGTTTGACACTGAATTATAACATGTAACCAGCTCCTCCTGTTGAGTTCAACAGCTTGTGTTTGACTAAAGCACATATTTCCCATCTGTTCTTCAGCCTCAGTCCTTTTTGCTGCAACATCGCACTGTGAGCTGGTACAGATGATCCCCCTAAATCCCTCCAATCTTTTTCTAGATACATTAAGTCCCCATCCTATAGGCACTGCCTGTTTTCCTTGTTCCCCAGTCTATCCCAGTGCATGGAGCGATATTCATCCTATGCTGTTGGAAGAGATACAGGCCATGGTACAACTGCTCTGTCACCGCAGTTACTGATTACCCCACCAATCTTTCTGCGATATCTCCAGCTTTTACCAGAAATTGTATTTATTTTTGCCCTCAAACTAGTAGCAGAGTTGAACAGTACTGGAATTAGCAGCTCTTTCTCCAGTTTCCAGCTGAGGAGATAGAATACTTATGTTGCCTGGAGCTATCTATCTATCTGTACCATTTCAGGCTAACAAGGTGCTGCACAGGTCATTCCTTTCAGTAGACCTGGATTATCCTACACCTTATGAGGCTCTGACACGTGGGCTACTGCCCTCCAGCAGCCCCTCCGTGGGAAGACCTCCAGAAGAACCCATCTTTTTTTTAACGGAAGAAGGGAAGGAAGTTGATGGGAGCAATGCGATAGAAGGATACGGAAAGTCTTGGACTTGGGCTTAGTGTAAGACCTTGTTGTCCTCTCATACAATCTTGGTTCTTGCTCTTCTGGAAAATGGGCACAGTGTTCCCTAAAATCAGCATGGTGGTGCCTCCACGTCTCAGCAACTGGAGACACAGCAGAGGGGAGGTAAGAACTGCTGGCAATGCCAGAGCAGACCGGAAAGCCCGATTTCCTTGATGTTGCACTGGGATTTGCAGAGTTATTTTCATGCAGAATTGGAAGGAAACTTCAAGCAACATTAATAGAACCAAAATCCTGCACAGTTTTGTTTTGGAAACACAGAAGTTTTTGAAGACGAATCTGGCTTCCAAGATACCTGGCAGCATTTGGACAAAAGTGACCGGATTCCCAGTGATTTCAGGGCTGCTCGGGGGAGCGGGAGCTGCCAGAACAAATGGTGGCAGATGCCTCCATTCAATACAATAGGTACGTGGAGAATTGTTACTGGTTGCTGGGTTTTGTTCTTTTATTATATAGATCCTCTGAACTTGATGACAAATTTTGAAGGCCAATGATGGAGGTCATTGAGAGGGGAAGGAGAGCTAGTAGGAAAGGGAATAACCAATTCCATACCCTTCGAGGGGACTCAGGCCCACCTCAGATTACCGCGAGGCTGGCAGAACACGTAGGTGCAGACAAGGCTGGGAATGAGACTACCAAATGGACAAACAAACATTTTTTTTCCAATGCGGCTTTTCCCTTTCATTCCTGCACTCGGGGGCCGCCAGCCCATGCTGCCGCACAGCCAGAAACCCCCCACCCGCATCGCTCCCCTCATTGCCGAGGGTCCCTCTGAGACGTGTCTGGTTCCAACCATCCAACACGTGTGCAGGAGTTGCTGTGAGCACAGACCCGAAATCCAGCCCCTCACAACACGTTGCCATCTCTGCCTCCACTTTGCCTGCAGGCTCTTGTTGCGCACAAGCTCAGGGTATCCAGACACTAATTTGAGGCTGGGGGCTACCACCAGCAATAAATACCACCGGTTACATAGGGACAGGGGCTTTACTGCTGAAAGGAGCAGCTCCGCAGGCCCTTTGCTTCTGCGTTTCAGAACACAAAATCGCAGCCACTTATAGCTATACTGGTACTGCTCGGTGATGAAGGAGCTGCTGTATTCCCTGATGTGAAGATGATGCTCAGGAAGAGAGATGTTTTAAGGAAAGTGGAGCTCAGCTGAGTTGTTGATTACAGATTTCAGCCCGTGAGTGATAACACAGCCAGGGTCCCGAGACAAATCGCCATATCCAGGTTTTCAGACACGGGCTATTATCCTTTAGGGCTGCTTTGAAACACCTCTTGGGGGCTAATAAGGATCATCATTCTAAAATGGTGGAACCCATTTCACAGCAGGGTAAAGTAGGCATTAATATGTTTAAGCCTAGTCATCAAACACACCTTTCATTCCAAAATGCCTGAGAAGCTTTGCCATTTACAAGTCAGCCCAGCCTAGAATACTTTTAGTATGCCTTTGTATGCCACCCCAGGCCCCAATACTGAGAGCAAGACTCCTTCTTGTTGCCAAGAGTCATGAAGGGATCCTTAGGCAATAGATCCTCCAAAGATTTTAGCCTTTCCCTGCCCCCCCAGGCTGGTCCTTTACATGGCATCAAGTATCTTCCTTGTGCAACCTTCACCCTGTCCCGTCCTGCCCAAGCTGGATGAGTAATGATAAAACCCAGCAAGGAGGCTGGTTTCTGTTTGCTTTTATTTTCAATTAGCAAGACTGAGCCTGGGGAGAAGGGGCCCAGTGCAGGTCTTGGCCATGGTGTCAGTGTGGAGCCTGCAAAGGCAAAGGCAGACCAGTGGTTTGCAGCTCAGATCAGCAGGAAGGAGACAGGGACCAGAGAAAGAGGAAAGGAGTGATTGGAGGACACGTGGAGAGACAGCCGAGGAGATGGATGGGAAGGGAGGAATTGCTGTTCTTTCCTAATGCTACTGTCTTCTAAAGCACTGCCCCAGTGCTACGCAGTGCTGTTCTGGTTCGAGTGACAGGGTTGCTGAGTCCTGCCTTATTCCTCCTGATAGAATGGTGCAAGGATGTCTCCTTCCCTGTGCTAAGGGATGAAGAAGGACATGGACCTGTTGGAGCAGGTCCAGAGGAGGGCCACAAGGATGATCAGAGGGCTGTAGCACCTCTCATACGAAGACAGGCTGAAGGAATTGGGGTTGTTCAGCCTGGAGAAGAGAAGGCTCTGGGGAGACTTTATAGCAACCTTCCAGTACCTGAAGGGGCAACAGGAGAGATGTGGAGGGACTGTTTGCAAGGGCACATAGAGATAGGATGAGGGGCAATGGTTTTAAACTAGAGCAGGGTAGGTTTAGGTTAGACATTAGGAAGAAGTTCTTTACAAAGAGGGTGGTGAGACACTGGAACAGGTTGCCCAGAGAGGTGGTGGAGGCCCCATCCCTGGAGACCTTCAAGGTCAGGCTTGATGAGACTCTGAGCAATCTCATCTAGTTAAAGATGTTCCTGATTACTGCAGAGGGGTTGGACTAGATTAAAGGTCCCTTCCAACCCAACACATGATATGATTCTAAGAAGTGAGGCATGGAAAGGTCGAGGACTGCGGGGTCCCGACAGCCCTGGGGGCAGCCTCTGCAGCAGCAGGTTGCAAATGGCTTGGCTGGCCCTTTCAGATCCATGGGGCTCCTCAAGAGGAGATGTTGGGGCCTTTTGCAAATTGCTTGGTAAAACCTAGAAATCTGAGCAGCCACTGGAGTCCCCTGGTGATTGCTGACATAAGTGACTTACCCAAATGACGACTGCAGTGAGGGGTTGGATCTCCTGGGACCTATCCTGCAGTCTGGGCTCTTGCAACACAAAAGCTCTGCCCATTCCAGCTATGGTGCCTGGCCCTGTTCTTGTGTCACCCCGCTGTGATCATGCCTTCTGCAGAAGCAGAGCAGGCGGGACAGAAGGGCAGTCACCTGGTGCCTTTCTTGCACTAGTTCACAGCTTCACATTTCCACCAAACTGGTCCGTGAAGGTGGGTTTGCACTAAGATGCCCCTACTGCAGTCCAGCCCAGCCAAGGTATGGACACAGGGTCTGCACTGTCAGATCCATCTGGGGAGCTGTAGCTCCAGTGAGGACGTGGGACTGAGCTGAATAGCAGCGAAAGGACTCTGCAGATGTATGCAGCTATATTTTCAACACATGTGAGCCGGAGCTCTTTATATTTCTCTTCCAGATCACTCTGCACAGCGCCTGTGAGACATCCTCCAGAGAAGCTGACCCTGATGAATGCTGGGCTGCGTCGGGCAGGTGGGAATAGGCAAAGGGTGGTTTGTTCTGTGCGCCGGGCAGGCTGTGTCAGCTTCCCTGAAGGAACGGCTTTCGGCCAGGAGAGCGCTGTCTGTCCAAATGAGCATGCTCTTGCCTTGATTCGTCTGGAATTTGTCAAGGGAGCCAAAGCTCAGCATTGCTGTGAGAGAACATTTTGATTTCCATTTTGGAAACATCATCACTTTTGGTTTTGTCTTGTAAAAGTCATCTTTGCCTTTTGTCTGACTTTGAGGTTGCCTGGTGTGATCAGGCTGCACCCATACTGTTACACTTTTACCCTTTAAAGAGGTGGGTGCATCCAATTTGGTTCTGGGGATGGTCCCTGTGTTGGGTTAGGTCCTGCATCCACCTCGGGAATTGCTTGGGCCAAGCTGGAGCCAAATCTGTGCCTGGGACTGTCCCACCAAGATGAGCGTGCAGACAACTGAGCACCAGTGCCTGGACATTGCAGTCACACAGATGTGGCCTTTGTGTCCTTCTTTGGTACCAGGCCCACTGACACTGAGCAAGTATCTTCTCTGGCAGCTCAAGGGCAAGGAATTTCCTTTGTGGAAATTCAAGTAGGAAAGCTTCTCGCTTCACTTCTCCATGGCTTTTATCTTCATAAATGCAAGCACTCAGACATAGGGAAAATAAATATAGAAGTGGAAATCATGGGAGGAAAGGCAAGAATTTTTTTTTTTTTTAAATAGCAAAATATTGATGGCAGTCTTGTAGTATCAGTTTAAGGTGGGGTCCCAGCTGTGGAAATTCTCTGCACAGGCGGAACATGTGCCCTGTGGGGAGAGAAGGGCTCTGAAGGGGCTCGGTGTGGGAAAGGTGGTCTGTTCAGCCCAGATCTGATGACATGACAATGCTCCCCATTCAGATACAATGTCCTTCAAGTAATCTCTACGTGTTTCAACCCCCCTGAGAACAAAATTACTGTGCCTCTTCAGTACATAACAGCATAGAAACGGTGCCATCCGCTACCCCAGCAACTTCAGAGACCTTTTTTAATCATACTCTGTGTGGTAAGGGAGAGGAAACAAAACCCTGTTACAGGTGTAGTACCAGAATTTTAGAGAACAAGCCCATCTTTTCAGGTATCAGGTAAAGCTGCAGCCCCTTATGCCCAGCCTGGATGTTACTGTGTAGGTAATGATCTGTTTACATGATTTAAACTCCCCAGGCTCCCCAGGCTTGCCACCCATGACAAATCTTCCTGCTATCTCCATAGCAATCTGCTGCAAAGGGCTCTAGCTGGAAAGGATGCACCTTTTCCCTGGCTGTTCCAAGCCTGTGCTTTTAGTTTTCCATAAGAGTGCTTTTTAAATTGGCTTGCATCCCCAATCTAAATGTATTATCTACAAAATGCAATTTTTGACTGTGCACGGTCACAAGAGAGAAACGCCAGTAAAATTGAGTTGCCAGGTAGGAAAAAAAGTCAAGCAGATTGGACCTCTAGAGGCTTCCAGCATCAAGAGTGGAAAAGAGATGATCAGACACTCTGTTCTGAGCTGTATTTTCTGCAGTACGTTAGGTGGCAGCTGCTGACTTAACCTACTCGGTGCCTGCCGGTACACCGCAGCTAACAGCTGTATCTCCGCTGCAGGCAGAGATGGGATGCAGCGTGTGCCGATCGATGTACGTGAGGTGGCTCGGATGCGGCAGGCAGGAGGGCAGGGCTGCAGCGCTGCCCGCACAGGCCCGTTGGGGCGGCAGGGGCTGTCGTACTGATGTTCTCACCCAGCTAATATCATCGGCGTTCAGAGACATCAAAGACATCAGAGCACAGCTGAGATGGGGTATGATTGAAGGACCATGTGCTCATTCATGTGCTGGACCTCCAAAGCGGACAGGATGGGATGGAAGACTGTCAGGAAAGAACAAGGACAGGGTGGGAAAGATATCAGAGAGAACAAGGGTTAGAAAAAACCCATTGTTTGCAGGTTTTGGGGCACCTCAAATTACCCCTGGCAGAAAGCGAGAACCGCACAAGGGCACACAGCCAGGCTCCCACTCATCTGAAGCCTCAGCTGTCTCCACGATGCAATGGTTAACTGGCCAACACCATGGCTTGCAGAGCCATCTGCTGACAGAGGGATGCAGGACAAGGTATTATTTTTTTTCCCTTAATATGTAGGGTTTTTCCAACTTTGACCACACAATTGAGAGGTTTCTGGAAGGGCACCCCACAGGCAGTATGTCAAGTATAGTCTGGCTCCTGCTCACAACTCAATACAGGAATCGTTTTACTCTGCCCATCTTCTCAGTAAGAAATATTCAAATATTGCTCCATCTGTAGATATGGATCTGTGGTGCAAGACAAAAAAGGGAGAAATGAAAGTTATTGTGAAGTATCCTTAGAAATTAGGAGACAGACTTTTCCCCTCTGCAAATAGGAGCCCTGCTTGAAAATTGCGATACTTTAAAATTATACATATTGTGGGCACAGGCCTCAAAGTTGGCCAAAGACACAGCAGTGCCAGGAGCAGGGGGATTGAGCTGAACAGAGGTATGCTGAGGGTGCAGGGCTGCAGATCCTGAGTTACCAGAAAGGCAGGGGTACATCCACTCATAACCAAGTTTCCTTCCATGCAGACACTGCTCTGCCACATTAGGACCCTCCACTGGGCAGTTTTTTATCTGCTGTAAATGCATACAAGCCCCAGCACTTTTGGTTTACATCAGAGGAAAGAGGGGTGGACCTCTGCCCACTCTCCCTTCTCTCCGACAGCTGTAGAGACAAACCTTTTCTGCCTGAGCCGAGTCTGCCAAACAGACTGTGTGCTTATTCCACAACAATACTGTCTTCTTTTATTTGTGTGCGAAAAGCGGAATTTAGAATGGGTACAATTCCAGTTTTCAAAGTGCTACATGCCTTTGGGGTAGAAATGTACCATTTCTTTAAAACTATAAACAGATGCTGTGATTCTTAGGCTTGCACAGTTGATGTTTCATGGAAAGCAGAGCTTACAGTGATCTAGAAATAAATTCCTACCACACTAAAACGCACCACAGGATTTTTAGTGGGGAAAACAATTTCTTTCAAAAGCATTTTATTTGTTTTTCTATTTTAAAATAAGGCAAAATCAGAATGAACTGCATGGGTGATACTATGTGAAAGCATTGACATTTTCTCCCTGCAGGAATCCTGGAGATTTTGAATAAGATCAAGCTTCAAGATGCAATGCCATCACAAAATGGAGTTTCTGACTGCAGGTCAGTTTTGTCTTCAGCTCTTTCGGTGAAGAGCAGCCTTTGTGGCAAAATGTGGATGCCTTCAGCATCACATTAGCAGGATGGAGTTTGAGAGGATCATAGAATCATAGAAAGGTTTGGGTTGGAAGGGACCTTTAAAGGTCAGCTAGTCCACATCCCTGCCACGGTCAGGGACATCAACTATATCAGGTTGCTCAAGGTCCAATAAAATCATAGAATCATACAATTGTCTAGATTGGAAGGGACCTTTAAGATCATCTAGTCCAACCATCAACATAACTCTGATAAAAACCATCACTAAACCATGTATCTAAGCGCTATGTCAACTCATCTTTTAAATACCTCCAGGGATGGTGCCTCAACCACTTCCCTCGGCAGCCTGTTCCAATGCTTAATAACCCTTTCAGTGTCAAAATTTTTCCTAATATCCAATCCGAACCTCCCCTGGTGCAACTTGAGGCCATTTCCTCCTGTCCTGTTGCCTGTGACTTGGGAGAAGAGACTGACCCCCACCTCTCTACAGCCTCCTTTGAACCTTAGGGTGACTGTCACTCTCATGACTATTGTAGTTGGAACTCATCGTGTCCCAGATGAGCATCTATGGATTGGCCTGGTTTTCAATGTGTTTTTTGAAATAATGGTACACCATCTTGGACAATGAGCAGACTGGGCTTTGTGGACCAACCCTCTTGCTGGGTCTGATGGATGTGCAAAAACGACTAAGTGTCTTCTCAGAAGGGGTTGTGATCACATGGAAAGAAACTTTGGCACAAGGCTAACTCAGTGCATCCCGTTTTGCTCGGAGACTTTTCCCAATATTTACACATAGGAAAGGATGCACAGAGAGAAACACGTCTCTCTAGAGAGCCGTGCTGGAAGGCAAATTATTCATGCATTTCCTTAATACAAGATCTTTCATATATTAGAGTAACTTTATAATTCCTAGTAGAAATTTCCCATTGAAAACATCAGTTTCTGTAAAAACCCTGTGGTTAATTAAGGGTTGTGCATGTCAGCATTAATTATACTAAGATGATAGTTAAAAAGGTTTCATTTCACAAGTGATCTTCTTTGTGCAATTTAATCTTTGGTATGAGTTTATTAAATCATAATGAATAGGAAAGCATTTTGATCATTATAAAAAAAAAGATGTTTTTCATGCTCTTTTGAGATTTTACTTCTAATTTTACTTGACTGAATTATACCAGAACACACACACATATATATATATAGGAAAGAAGATTTCAAAATTACATGAACTTGTAAAATTGAATTTCTAAAAATACATTTGTACATGCAAGCATTTACACTAAAAACATGTATGATGCAAACTCTACCATCACCTGTCAGCGTAGCCCAAATCCCTCTGTTCCACTGGCATATGTAAATGGTATGAGTAATAGCTGCTTATTTTTTATATCATCTAATCCCTACACCAAGGATTTTACTAGTGTGTTATCCCTTATGACAGGAATATCAAATATATGGCTGGAAAACAATCCATCCAGACGTTTTACAAAATATGACATGGATATTTTGTTTAAAATTTCAAATGAAGAATAAGTCTTGGGAAATTTTACTTTGGCATTTAGTGAGGAAAAGCAAGGGCAAGGCTTCATACAATCTATTTTTTTGAAATTATTTTCTCCACTTTTGCAATTATGCAACAAACTCACAATTTCAACCATGCTACTGAAATGAATGAGAATACACACCTGCCAACATCTCCTGCTGAAACACAGGGGGGCTAAACTGAACATAGTTCAGAACTGGTTTAATCTGAACACTGACTAGTGCTTTTTTTCCCACTGGACACACAGATTTGATTCATCCTTTATTAGTTCTGCCCTCTTCAGCGCATCATTCGTTAGCTGTATAATTCCCTATGAACTTTGCTCCAGTATAAGAAAGTGGCTTTCCAGGAATGTAAGCTCTAGCGTGGCTCTTCACACCTCCAAACTTCACCTTTCCATATATGCCTAAATTAGATCAGCTTTAATCTTCCCCTCTAGCAACCTTCCCATACAGGCTATTTCTTTTGTTTCCTGACAATTCAGTTTCTCTCAAAGAAACATGTTCATTCATGGACTTACCCCGAAGTACTCAGGAACATGTAAGAACACTGATGAAATTATTTCAGAGTAAGTTTGTATGAAGACAAACCCCAAGACTTGCTGAAAAGACTCTTCCCTGTGCTTCAGGAACTCAGTAAGTTTGCAGACGACACCAAGTTGGGTGGGAGTGTTGATCTGTTTGAGGATAAAAAGTCTTTGCAGTGGGATCTGGACAGGCTAGATCAATGGGCCGAGGCCAGTGGTTTGAGGTTCAACAAGGCCAAGTGCCAGATCCTGCACTTGGATCACAACAACCCCATGCAGCGCTACAGGCTTGAAGAAGAGCGGCTGGAAAACTGCCTGGCAGAAAAGGACCTGAGGGTGTTGGTGGACTGTCAGCTGAACATGCGCCAGCAGTGTGCCCAGGTGGCCAAGAAGGCCAGCAGCACCCTGGCCTGTATCAGCAATAGTGTGGCCAGCAGGACTGGGGCAGTGATGGTCCCTCCCTACTGGTGAGGCCCCACCTCGAGTGCTGTGTCCTGTTTTGGTCCCCTCACGACAAGAAAGACATTGAGGTGCTGGAGCGTGTCCAGAGAAGGGCAACAAAGCTGGTGAGGGGTCTGGAGAACAAGTCTTATGAGGAGCAGCTGAGGGAGCTGGGATTGTTCAGCCTGGAGAAAAGGAGGCTGAGGGGAGAACTTCTCGCTCTCTGCAACTCACTGGAAGGAGGGATTGGGGGGGGGGGGGTCAGGTCTCTTCTCCCAAGTAACAGGTGAAAGGACAAGAGGAAACAGCCTCAAATTGTGCCAGGGGAGGTTTATATTGGATATTAGGAAAAAATTTTTCACCAAAGGGTTGTCAAGCTGCCCAGGGAACAGGCTGCCCAGGGAAATGAATGAGTTCCCATCCCTGGAGGTATTTAAAAGTCATGTAGATGTGGTCCTGAGGGACATGGTTTAGTGGTGGAATGGCAGTGCCGGGTTAACAGTTGGACTCGATGATCTTAAAAGTTTTTTCCAACCTAAACAATATATGATTCTATGAACGAATTATTCAGACATGGGGCATGTAGAAAAAGAGAGCACAGCTACTTTGTACAATTTAGAAAATACCTACTTTACAGAAATGGTAATTAATTAGTTAAGAATTTAAAGACTATTTAGATTAGTACTGTTGCCAAGGGACTCAGCATTAGTCAGCTGAAGCTCAGCAGTCCTGTAAACTCCAACTGTTACTCATCCACTATGAAGCAGGGGTATGGATTCTACCAGAAAGGAGGAACAGTTCCATACAACACCTGTAGCATGTGTGTATGCGCATGTGTGCTTAAGTACCTGTACACGTAAGACCATTCGCTAGCATGACTGAATAGTCCTTTTCTCCCAGGAATACTACTGCTGATGCCATCAATGCAGAAAAACAGCCACATCGCTGAGCATCCCACCCCTCTACTCTGAGACTGGACTGCATCTGGCTGGAGACATTGGGTTTGTGATCCTCATCCACAGTGAGTAGCTGTAGGTAGAAAATAAAGCTCAGCTACTCTCATGAGCTGCCCCAGAGCATGGGCGCAGATGGAGCGAGAGAATAGAGTAGGGACATGGGGACCCCAAGATTTTCCTGCTCCTTCTGCATCATTTCTCTCTCTCAGGAGGTTCTCAGTGTCAGCCAAGGGTGTCTTTGTCATGATGAGGAAATAGCCATTATTCTCTTTGGTGAATTCAAGGATGGGCTGCATGGTGGCAATGGGTAGGGACTCACAGGTAAGCTTTGTCTGTGATTAATAGCACTCAAGGCTTGGAAAGTGCTGAAATTTGAATGTTCTGGGTCATATTTTGATTCCAAAAAGCACAGGGATTTTATTTCCATCAAATGATGGAAATCTGGCAGTTAAAGAGTTAGCATGGGCACCTCTAAGATGTTTCAAGCCAGAGCTGCCAAGCAGGTGGAAATGATTGCTGGCTAGCAGTGAATCCTGCCACCGGAGAGGAGGAATCACTGTTCTTGGCTCAGCCCACGCGGAGGTGCTACAGCCTCAGGAACAGGTCAGCTCACTCAGAGCAGAGACAGACCATACACAGACACCCAGCACCACAAGTTATTACTAGTTAGTTTTTAACAGGATTTTTTTTGTGTGTGTAAAGCATTAGAATACTTACACTTTATCTTTTCCCATATTTATTTTGTAATGATGCATCCAAAAAGAAAAGGAAGTATCAGCTTGTGTTCTTTAGCTCAAACAATATAATTCTTGTAAAACTTCACAAGCAATTCATATCTGATTAAAGTTGGGCAAAACATCTTTTTCCTAACTTCAGACCTGCCTTTTTATTATGCTTCTCATAAAGGAAAATGTTTGTTGTGAACAATAAAAGGAAAGTCCCACTTTCCGGTGAATAGCTGTAACATCAAACCTCAGCCTTTAATATAATGGGTTCTTATTCTCTCCCTGCACTAAAGGGCAGCCCAAGTGAAACATTCCCAAGAAGAGATGGGGAAAAAAAATCCCCTAGAAACAATGAAAAAAATTTCCCAAACAACGAAACACTCAGCCTCTGTCTTGTGCCAAAGCTCTCTGCTTTGCTTTCTACCTGACTGCCTGCCAAGAAATGAAGAGCAAAGCAAGACACAAGATCTTTTCCCCTGGGCCAGAGCTTTCACGAGGAAAGAAGAGACCAAGCAGATGGAAAAAAGAAACAGAATTTCTTTTGTAAAAAGCAAGGGGAGAAAGACGTGTAATATAGATGAGAAAAATGTGAAAGGGATAGATGAAGCATTGAGTGAAAGGGAAGATGGAGCCATTTTTACCATCATGTAAAGATTAATTAAATCGTGTTCTGAATGTGGGCGCTGACGGCGACTCCCTCTGTGGCTCTTCAACTCACTGTATCGCTCTGTCTCATTTTATAGTCTGCAAGACAGGAAGAAAAACTACCTGCATTGTTGAACTGTGAGAAATCGGTTAATGATTGAAGAGGATTTTAAAGATGGGAAGCGTGCAGCATTAAAATTGGTCGTGGGTAAATACCAGGTGGCTCAACCTTTGCCCTCGGCTCACATTGGCAGCCAAACATCTGGGCTTTTTACATTTTTGCTCCTTAGTAAAAATATTTTAGAACAGGCTTACTTTATGTTTTGCAGAATGCTTAGAAAAATGTTACAAAAATTACTGTCAAAACTCTCAATTTATTTAAACAAAAACATTTTAAACAGTGGAAATGAAAAATAACAGAGAAAAACAGGAAACACTTCAGAACTATCAAAATACTGTTTCCTGGTTTGTGTGGGAAACAGTCAAACATTCAGAAAATACTTGGGTTTGGGTTTATCCAACCTTAACCAGAGCAGCCCTTTAATCATACTGTTAGGTTTCAGGCATTCAAATAGACTAAAAATATGTGCTTTAAATGGTCAAAACGTTCCTCTCTCACATGCTTATTAATAATCCTGGAGCAAAGTACTACTTTCACCATTGGCAATTAACCCTGAGTCTTATATTTTCTTCCAAGAACTAAGTTGCCATTACAACACAGTAGATGCAATATTCCTTCTCCTTTTACTGCACTTACTTGGCGTCTCCCTGCTGACTTTGCACACATTGAAAACAGTGATTTTACTGTGTGAGAGAGAAATGCTCCCATCTTATTTCACTGAGGCTCAGGATAACACCTTCACCTCCCTGGATGTAAGGAAGAGTTTCATCAGGAGCTCAAGGGGAACAGGACTAGTTGTCCCCTAGAACAACAATAAAGAAGTGATATAATTGCAAAAAGTCTGTGGTATTTTGCTTAAATGGTATTTGCTTATTATTATCTAACAGACAAAAGCTAACCTACTGCACTATGCAACAGAAGTCCTGTATCAAAAGGATTTTGGCACAATGTAGATACTGGTTGAATTCCATGACTAGTATAATCCCAGGGACAAAAACCAAGAGCAGAGTAAGATACAACAAGGAAATGGAATGAAGAATAACACGAGGACATTCTCCGAAGATATGAAATATGAAAGAGTTAGTCCAACGTGCTAGGAAGAGAGAAATAATATTGGGCGATAGGTTTAATGTCTTTTTTTTCTTTCAGTAGTCACTCAAGAAAAAAGAAGTTTATTTAAAATGCTTAAGTAGCCAGTGTAAGCGGGATGAGATGTTAGTTGTCACTCTTGAGAAGGTGGTGAGGACAGATTAGGTTCCAGGGAACTGAAGAAGAATAAGCACGGTGAGTATTTTCATAAAAGAAGGAAGGGAGGTACGTAGGAACTGTCATTAATCAGTCTGACTGCATTTTCCGAAAAAATATCGAAACAATGTTTGTAAAATGCAGAAAACATCTAGTTAATAACAGCCAACACAGATTTGTAAAGAATCAATTTGTTCAACCAGTGTATGTATGTATGGCATGTAAGATGTTGAAATAACCTTTCCAGTCTATGTAGTACTGCTAAGGCTGCAGATGTAATAGATATGCTTGGTCTGGGGAAAACACTTCAGAAAAATGTAAATAATTCATCCATTTCTAGAAAATTCTAGGAAAGAGAACAGATGGGGAAGATGATAACAACCTTTATATACACAAAAATACTTCCGAAAAGAGGAAAAGAACTGTTCTTCCTGTATGCTGCAAAGGAACATAAAATAATCATCTTAAATTACAGAAATTACACTTGCACTAACATTTTGAAGTCCCAAGTGACTGAACCGTTCCAGCTTGCGTTCAGTGGAATAAACTCTGTCCTGCAAACTAAGCAAAGACCTGCTCTACAATAACTGATTTGTTTACACTCAATGCTCTCTTTTATTGGAAGTTTATCTGGCAAAAATCATTATGTTATACCTCAAACAGTGAGTCACTGAGCTTCCTCTTTAGGAGGACAAATGAGACCAGGGCCACAATAAACTACAAGTAATCCCCACGGATCATGAGTTCTGATTGTCGGAATTCTTTGCAGGCAATCATTTTAAAACTTCCTTCCTCCCTACAGAGGCTCCTTCTGAATAATAAATAGTGGTACAGAACCAGGGTAACCATGCTGTATTGCTCCTGGTAGAAGAATATCCTCCTACAAGCATGCCACCATCTGCGGAAAAGCTCTTTGAACCTGCGCACAAGAAGGCAGAAGGGCAGATACAGGGGTAAGGTAGTAGTTTGGGAATCCACAACATGTTCTCAGACAGATCAGCAAACAGTGGTGGCAGCAACTGATGCTTCAGAAGCAGAATTCACAATGCCCAAACTCTCTGTGTGCTAAAGTTTCCAGAGCAACACTGGGATGGTAACCACCAGAAGGATGCTCATGAGGAGGGTAAGAGCTGGCCAAAGGTCTCTCTTTACCAAACAGTGGCTTTATAGATTCATGAAAAAAGCCAGCAGGCAGTTCCCTAAAGCTCCCCAGTCCCAAATAAAGACCTCCCCAGTCAGAAAAAGTGTTTGAGTTGCATGCAGTGTATGTTTATGGGCCCATAAGGGCCTTACCTTAACAGAGGTGGAGGAGAAGTCTCTGCTGAGATGATCTAGTTAATAAGAGTATGGTAAGGTGGGAATTCAAAGCCTTTCAGGAAAAAGCTGCAGCTGGAATATGAAGTCTCCCTCCTGAGCAAGAGATCTGGGCAGGCATTGCCTTTGCCTGTGTGCGGGTGAACACAGCATTGTAGTGTACGTTACACAGCTGGAGAGAATCAGCCCTGACAAGGGTTGCCTCATTTCTAAATTCTAAGTAGCCCTTGGCCAAAAATTAGGTCCAGAGAGGTTTAATCCAGACAAGTGTTTGCTGTAAAACATGCGAGTAATCCTGGGATTCACGTGTACCAGGTTCCCACTGAAAACGCTAAAAGCTCGGAAGCAGGCTGTGTACTTCAGATGTCCTCCTCAGTGCTAGTGAGGCTCTTCATTTTTTTAAAAACATCATGATTTTAGGCGAACTTGCTCTGGCATGGAGCACCTGGTAGTTAGTTTTAGATTGTGCCACTGTGAACAGAAATGTGCTGTTCTGATGCAGCGTGTGTGCAGTGTAGATACGGGGCAACTTACTGCTGTGGCCTATTGCCATATCACAATATTATTATCCCTTGGGACGGAAACAATGTAGATTTATGACTTTGCTTGAGTTCTTTGTTTTGGTTATTTTTTCCTGTCAGGTTATTTTTAGTGCAAAATCGTTGCAAATTATGTCGAGAACAGGAGAAGCTGGACTAAAACCATGATCAGAAACACTGCTGTGTATGAGGGAGGTTCCTGCAGACAACAAGAGTCAGTGGTATGTTGTATTGCACAACCCTAAAGAAATCTCTAGAAAGCAATGTGTTACCTCTATTATTTTCAGACAGTCCTCAATCCAACCTGCCGTGGCGTGAAGAAGCAGCTCCACTGGGCTGTCAATTTTAGCAGCTGCAGGATAGGATGCCTTGAAGTGAAACAGCCACTTTCAAGAAAAACCACGTCTCTGTGTAAGGACATGAACTAGCTGACACAGTCCCTCCCCTCCCACTGCTTTTGAAGAATACACAATATTCAAACCCTTAAATCACTTGCAGGCTTGTCTCTTCTGTTCAAGACATTTTACATCTCCCTGGGCTATTTCCATTCAGAGTCAGAACCATGGTGTTTCTCAGAAATTAATTAACGAATTCACAACCTCTTTTGGGTGGCTTGGGAAACAGCAGCATGGATGAACGCACCACTGATATGGTTTTAATATTGAGCTGTCAGAGGTACAGGTACCTGACAGCTCCTGAAGCCTAATTACGGAGCACAACTTTCTCTGTTGCCATCTGCCTGCTCCAAAGAGACAGCTGTGTTTCCTTCCCTTTAACGAAAGAGTGCTGTAATAATAGCTTACAAATATTTTATCTCTGGAAGCAATTATTAGTTTGTTTTAAAAGCTGAGCTAACACTGGAGACGTGTTTATTCTCCAAGTAGACACCCTGTATTTGAACTATCAAATTTCTCGTTACTATTTTTAAACCAGTGTTGTGCTGTTGTGAATGCAAGTTGCTTCATCTGCTACAGAAAACACCTTAATTTGTTAATGAATTAACAAAAGAGGAGTTAAGGGAGAGGTTCAAGAGCAAAAAAAAAAATGTGTTGGGAAATCACCTCGATTCCAAATTAAATTAGAAGTGTGTGATGTTGCCAGAAAGCCCCAAAGCTCTGATGAGCTGGTTAATGCTCACCGCCCCTCCACTCCCCTCTCACCGAGTGCCCTCCGCCATTGGTCTCCATCCCTCTGTGCTCCTGCTGCTTCTGCAGCCAGGAGCTTTCTGTCTCCTGTGGGACAACGATGGCAGCAGCCATCGCCAGGGCTGGGACATGCTGGCCTCCACTGGCACTTCCTAATCATTGCTATAGCGCTGTAAATCTTAATCCAAAACGCAGACTAGGGCCAATGTCGCTCAGTCTGCTTTTGTGAGTGCCCTCAGCAGGATTTTGTCCTTGGTTAATTGTACCAAGGTCTTACGACAGTAATTGCTCATTTGGTGGAGGCCACCATTGCAAGTGGCTGCTGGCAGGAGTCTGAGTCACAGGCACAGTCAAATTCAAGGGAAGTTCATCTTTTCTGAATATGAGAGTGCTGAGGAACATGCAAGCTGGACAAAGTCAGCTATTTGCATTTTTTTCCAGGCTGTGGTTATTTTTCCTTCCTTTCCTGGAGGAAGCATGACGTCAAATTCCTTCTGTAGCAATTACAAAATGTAGGTAGTGTGTCACACAACTTGTGTTCATGGCTGGCTGCACAAGAATTAATACCACACCTTTGAGAAGTGGCAGGATGCTGCCTTATATCCACAATGGGTGATAGTGTTTGAATTTTGTGAACTTGTATCTCCTACCCCCTCAAAAATATTGTGTTATGACTGTACACTGTGACGCTGCTAAACCCGAGCATCAGTTCCCTGTGGGCCTGTGTGGGATTTCTCTCCCTCTTTCATTAACCCTCTGCAGATGACCTGGTCTCCTGAAGGGGACACAGGACCAGGCAGAGGAGGCTGCAGGCTAGCAGAGTGTGGGAAGAGTTACAGCCACCTCTTCTCTGCCACCACCCTTAAACATTCAAGATCAAGTTTGAGTAACCTGATTTAATTGAAGATGTCCCTGCTCATTGCAGGGGAGGTTGGACTAGATGACCTTTAAAGGCTCCTTCCAACCCAAACCATTCTATGATTCTATATCAACCCAGTACAGCCCTCTCCCTCCATCCTTCCTTTGCTCTTTCCCCTGCTGGGACCCCTACTGATCCCTTTTTTGTGCCATTGCTCTTCTCTGCTTTGGCATTTTGGTGAGGAGAGGAAAAAGGACAGCAGATGGAAAACAGGGTGAAGCTCCCCTCCTGTCCCTTGGCCCGCCTGGAGCAGAAAGCCAGTGCGAGTAATACAGCCCTGGTTCAGCTTTATTCCTCTACTCTTGGGATCCTACCACACAACGAAAGCACAAAACTGCTTCGTTGCTCCAAAAAGCCATCTAAGAATATAAAGCCAGTTCTTGCGCAAAGCCTTCCCGCTAAGTTCAAAGTCAGCAGGGTCAAGTCTGCAGGAATAAAATGGGAGCTGCAACATCAAAGGCAGGCAAAGAAAGGGCACAGCATGAGCTCATGGGATTGTTTACTACGTAACGTGCTCTCCACATATTTTATACCTTTTGCTTGGATCTCATTTTCCTTTGAACTCCAGACAATATGCGCGTTTAGGCCCAAACCCATTCCCACTAAAATAAGTGGATGTTTTCTTACCAACTACAATGCAGATTAGATCAATTCTTTAATCTCATGTTTTCCTCTCGAACACTATAATCAACCATTTTATGCTTGGTTGGATGTAAAATGAGCCCAGGCAAATTAGCTTTATTTCAGAATTTTGTGTTTTCTAAACTGTCTGATTTTGGTGGGAATACACCAGGGCCTTCCCATCCGTAAAGGTGAACATAGACGAGATGTAAACGGGAAAACTGTGCAGCTTCTTTACCGTGAAAACACTGGCTGAGGTGGGAGCACAGACCGTTTTGATGGATACTAAAGAGAGGCCACAGTCACAGGCACTTCTGCCCTGGGACAAATCAACAGCACAACACAGGGTATGCTGGTGAATCTGATAAAGCATCTTCAGAAGAAAAATCTGCGCAAGAAAACAATTTAAAGATTTGAAAAAAAAAAAACCACCACCAACAAAAACATCCTTGACAACCCGAACCACTCACAGTCACTGTTCCAGCTACTCTCTGCCTCGGTCCTCTCCCGTTGGCGGTGTTTTCTTTGCGCACACATATAGCGTATGGTAACCGTCAGAGCTCTTCTATCTTGTAAAAGAAAGGTCTCAAAAGTAACGGGAAGCTTGTGAATAGGTCCTCGTGACACTGGAAGGGAGACAGACGCATTATGTAATTTACAGGAAGTGCTTCTGGCAGCTTCGCAACTACAATTTCTATAAATATCTGTTGTAGAAAAAACACAGGGACACAAAAGCAGCTTTGTCATAAAAACGACGACACACTGTCGTAGGGAAATAATGTTACTAGACTTTGCAAAAAGAACTATACTCCAAGGCAGTTGGTTTATATTTTGAAGGAGGAACCTACAGCCTCCAGATCCTACTGGGCTAAACTCTGCTGAAGTCCTTTCGGTTCTCTACCTGGGCTGAATTAGCACTTGCTCGTGCTTCTTAGAATAAAGTTTGGTCCTTGGCAGAATTGTGGCCCCATGTCATTTCCCACGATTTGGACTCAAAGTTTTGTAGGGACAGGTGTTGCTTTCCCAGCGCTTAGCACAGCTGCAGCCTTTTGCCAACAGCCAAGGAAATCATAAAAGTACTATCGGCTTTTCTGCAATACTTCTGGAAGGCCCTGGTTGGCAGCCACAAGGGCTGGCTTTGATTATCTCTGAAGGTCTGTTGTGAAGATTGGTTTGAGCCCCAGCCCAGGCACCTGGGAAAATTTACTTTCCCATCACAATAATGAATCACAGTCTTTAGAATGATAGTAGCTTATTAAAGGTGGAGAAGAAAAGATAAGCGGAATAGCATGTAATGACCGGGTGCGCTTTTTCCCAAAGTCAAACAATAAACAAAGTAAAACAATTTGAAGTCTTCCTCTATAATTTCATGGCAATAAACTGCAGGATAGTTTGTGTCTCCAGTACTAACACCCCACTGGCAGCCTCTGAGCCCTGTCTCTTCTCCCAGGATAAAAAAAGCTGCTGCCACAAGTCTGAACTGCACACCCAAGCTCCTTCTCTCTTCTGGCTCCTTGAGCAAGTTGTCCCTTTTTGGCCATTATTCCTCTTCTTCTGTGATCTCTTCTCCAAGACCCGATTTCCCCAAAGGATCCTCCTCTCTCTTTTTTTAATTAAGTACTTTCATGCCCTAAAGCTACAAGCTACATGAAAGATCAGATGGCCCAGTCACTCTAGGCCTGCTTTGGCTTGGTGGACTGGCTCAGGTTTTTCTTGTGTTATAGTAACTGGGTAATTTCCTCTGCTTTCACGTGCTTGGTTGTTGTTGTTTTGTTTTGTGGGACTTTTTTAACAGAAATGCTTCAAATAGGAGAAACTTAAATGAAAGTCCAGCATCTTTCAGATGCCTACCTCAAACATGCCCGTTCATCCATTTCCCAAGGTCCCTTCTTTGCTGCCAGACTCCAGCTGTTTGCTCCCTCCTTCCAGGCTGCCACATTTTTACAGCTTTCTGGATGGGTTCCCCTTCTCCTTTAGACCTCGACCACCAGGCTTATAGCTCAGAGGCTTAGGTCAGATCTCGCTGATACAAAGACTATGTATGAGCTGTTTCCTCTTGAGCTCTCATGCTCATTTCCTGGAAAAGGCATTTGTTTGCCTGGCCTGTGTTTGCTCTACGGGCTACAACTCCTTATCAGCCTTCTCCTCCCTCTGACCTCAGGCTCCTCTCCTTTCATCTTCTCTCACGTTTACCTCTGTGCCTGGAGCTCTTTTGCCTTCCCACGCCATGGACTTTCTATTTTTCTGCTCTGGATTGCCCCTCGGCTGCTTTGATCAGACTGGGCTCTGATGCCCAGACTATCTGAAATTGGTTACGGAACTTACTACATGAAAACCAGGTGATTTATAAAATAACCAGTTAGGCAGTCAAAAATAAAGGCAACTAAAATACATTTGTGACTGTTAGAACCCCTTGGGGGGAATGATTTGAGTGGGTTTTTAAACCAACAGGTATATAGCAGCTTATCCAAAAACAAGTACCATCTTAAAAACTACTACAAAGAAGATTATCAGCATCCCCTACAAACAGGCAAGATACACATAATAACCCTGTGGATTAAATACCATCTTTTGCAAATGGTTTTACAGAATGAAATAAAATGGGTACACACTTTAAACAGAAATAAATAGTGTGTGTGGAGGTGAGGAGGAGAAAAAGCGGTATGGGCCAAGGGAGAATAAGCTCTGTTTTAAAAAAAAGCCCAAAAATACACGTGAAAGGAGACAAAGTAGAAGAATGGGAGACGAAGGACTGCATAGGGCAGTGCTGTTGTATTTACAAAAATAAGTAAATTGAAGGAATAATGATCTTCTGTTTGAAGACAAGAAGTTAACATGTAAAAATGACATCATGCCTCTTGTTTTTTTCTATCTCCCTCCCTGCAAATACAGCCTGGGAGCACAGAAGAATGGCATTACTACATCTCATGCATCATCATTTCTAATGGAAGTTACAATGCTGTTATCATGCAGTGACATTTATCCCAATACAACCTTTCTTCAAGGATCTTGTACAGCGAAACTCCAGAGCTTCCTTCAGTTAGACACGTTTGGTGCCTGTTTGCTGTCTTTGGGAGAGGTAAAATTCAACTCTCTGCATATTTTATGTGCCCTGTAATAATACCCGCTCTTTCACTGCAGAAGAGGCATTCTGTTGCCCTCCTATGACACTTCTTTGGGGTTGCAGCTGGAAGATGTGTCACTGGGACGTCCCTTTGTTTCTTCACCATGAACTAGATGCTTGTGACAGATGCTGGATTGGCAGCCCCACAGAAACAGATACTCCAGGCCACCAGCTTACACAAATGGTGACAGTTCAAGTGTCTGGTTTCTGTATGGCACCTATCACTTTGCTGCTAGACCACACAAGTTAATCAGCAGCTGTCAAATAGCACCGTCCAAACATTTCTTCTGGGCTGGGGTGGTAACTCACCTGGTTAATGTTACGGGAGCACAGCCAAAGCTGATACGAGATTTCAGTTCTTTATTTCAGCCTTTTTTTTCCCTTTTTTTTCCTTTCCTTTTAGGGAAGGAGAGATAGCTGCCCTCCTTATTGCAGGTCTGCACTTCCACCTGCCTCTTTAGGGATGCCCTTCTGATAGTCTGAAGACTGTCCTTGAAAAGGAGAGGCATAGGGTGAAAGTGGGACCACGATAACCCACTGGAGACAGCAGAGTTACCCAGCTCGTGGTGATCCTTACACTGCCACCACCATCTAGCACTCAGATTTGGTAATGCTAAGCTTGCTCTGGCATCTGTGTGCTGTATTGCAGTCATTCATAAGTATTTGGATTCATTTGTCAAAGGCAAAATGGTAATAGTGAAGTCCATGCCATACAAAGCACAGTATCAGCCTATAAATGTGCATGGGTTCCTGTGCCCTTGGCTTCTCAAGCAAGAACTTGACCCTTGTGTATAGAACCCCTAAAAAATAAACATATAAGTATATCCATACAGCACATGCATGCATACACGCAAACATACATTATATATATGTGTGTTGTACATACATGAAATAATGTCATCAAGTCCTTTTCCCTGCTAGTAAAGCAAATCACATCTTAATAATCCATTACATAAAATGAGCAGGCTTCATCCTGAGAACCATTAATGTCGCTTCTATCCAAACTGCTGTGTGAATGTTGTTCCCAAATATCATGGCTGTGCTCTGCGGTAATATTTGCTTTCTAATTTCCACTCTAAGCACATCCAGCACCACGTTGTGCCCACTGATTCTGAGCAGTGCTGCTGTAAGCTTTAGTCATTTCCTCTCCCCAGACCTGCTTACGGATGTATTTACGGAGAGCAAATCCCTCCCTTCTCAGTCTTTGTTTTGTGAGACCAAACAACCTCTTTTAGGCTGCTCACACTCCAATATGGTTCAAATGGCTCTTTTCTGTACCTATCCCAAGCTGAATTTACTGCTCTTGAACGCGGTCTTTGCATTCATTTTACAAGAGTAGGTCTTACCAGTTACATAAAGGGATTCTTTATCAGGGAGTGGAGTGATAGGACATGGGGTAATGGTTTTAAACTGGAAGAGGGGAGATTTAGATTAGGTATTAGGAAAAAATTCTTTACTGTGAGGGTGGTGAGGCACTGGAACAGGTTGCCCAGAGAAGTTGTGGATGCCCCATCCCTGGAGGTGTTCAAGGCTGGGTTGGATGGGTCTTTGAGCAACCCGGTCTAGTGGGAGGTGTCCCTGCCCATGGCAGGGGGGTTGGAACTCGATGATCTTTATGGTCCCTTCCAACTCTAATCATTCTATGATTCTATGATGGTATCAACATTTCCCGATATAATGGAAATGCCTCTCCTAGTAAACTGAGGAACCATATCTGCCATTTTTGTAGCTGCATCATGTTAGTGGGTACAGCCAATCGCTACTCTGATTTTTCTTCTCAACATCTATCCTTCTCACCATTAGCTTAAATGCAGGACCAGGACCTTGCACTTTGAACTCCTGTCTTTCACATCAAGAGGCTTAAAAATAGAAGGAGTATAGTTGGATTAGGCCAGTATTTTATTACTTTCTTTCCACTTCGAGACTTCCTCTTTAAGCAGCTGTGTCTAGGTCTTGTCTCACTTTTGGGTACATGAAGCAATCTCCAGAAACATGAACTAAATCTAACTCTAGATTGTCCAACATGCAGTGTTGTTTGCAAGGAAAACATTTTAATAGCAGAGTGTAAAGGCAAAAAAAAAAAAAGAGGTGCTGCAAGAGGAATATGTATACATCTACTCTAATGATGGCATTCACTTTATTAAATGTTAGTCATCAAACTCTAAGCTAGTTGTGTGGTTTCCCTCTACAGCCACCAGAGAGATGCTGGCGCCTCTCCAGGGTTTTTATCACTCATATTTTAGGCACTTATTTTAGGATCTGATGAACTGTTTCCCATCAGTGCCTGCTTCTTCCTTTCCACAGATTGTCAAATGGATCCGCACCAGCAGAGTGGCTGAAGCGTGCAGCTAAGATCAGGTGAAATGAGCCTCTCTTCACTGTTCATGTTAAAATTCAAACTAATATTCCAGTCAGCGACTGAAATGGCTGGGTCCAAGAGATACCTGAAGTGCCATGCTGTACCTTTCTAAAAATTCCATATGGACATTAGCACTTTTCTGGACATTATTACAAGGGTGGATTTCATACATGGGTGTTTCTGTGTTCCTTTTGTCCGCTAGCTCTAGAATAACTAAATGTTCCAGTATAACACAGGAGTAGAGCTAGTCAGCAGGAATGAAAAACACTGGGGTTTTGACACTTGCATTTTTCATGCACTGAGAAGAAAACAGACCACAGAGCAATCACCTGGGATGTCAGGGAACTGGTTAGAAGAACCGCACTCCCTAAATCCAGCCGTTACTTGACATGTCATGAGACAAATATAAACACTGAAAGAAAACTGTAGGATGTTCGAAACGTATCTTTTTTTTTTTTTTTTTTTCCAGAAGCAAGTGGTTTTGAGAACATTTATTGCAAGAATTGCTGTAATTTTAAATTGGAACAAAAAAAAGTTTGGGAATTCTGATTTCCCACGAGAGATAACTGGTGTAGAAAATGGCAGAGAAGGGAAATTGTCTCTGACCAAGCCTGTGTTACCATCTGTCCTTATAACAGACCGACCCTGTTTTCTAAGACCTCCCCCTGAAAAAAAAAAATTGTCTTTTATCAGACCGGTGCGTCTAAACAAAACTATTGTTTTCGCTCTTGTTTGCGACAAAAGGTCATGAAGAGACATTGGGAGTTCCCTAGTACAGCAGGAGCTCTGGAACAACTATAAACTGGAATTTCTAAAAAGGAAGGAATTTGATGTGAAGGGCCAAGTCATAAGGATTAATTAGATTCAAGAAGGGATGCTGACTTTCAAGTAGTCTGGGCTGGAAATAACACAGATGGAGAAGTGAAAAAGAATAGAAAACATTGTGTCTGCAAATTGTTCTCTGAGTGGGTGTTTTTGGGAGGGTGCCAGCTAAAGGATTCAGCTTTTGGTAGGAAAGGTATGAATTATCCATGTCCATACCTTTGGGTAATGAACTCACAAACCGGCTGATTAGTTATTCTTGCTTTCTTAGAAAAACCACTCAGGTTTGTGACTATATTTCGTGATGCACTTTGGGTGACTCGGATACTGTGGCAGGAGCACATTCCCCTTTTCTGCCACACAGCCGCCTCTGCACCTTCTGGTGGGCAAATGCGAGTCCAAACAATGCAACAAACTACTCCATACAACTAATTTATTTGTGGTGTTTTTCTCTGACTGTGCACAAAAAGCCTACAAGTCTTTGCACCTTAATCAGGAAAAGTAGAAATAATTTCAGTTCACTGTCCCACCTAAAATGGGAACTGAAAAACATTTCACTTGTCAGGACATAAACCCAACCTTCTGTTTGCCTCTCTAACTTCAATGTCTGTGAAAGCAGAATAGAAGCCTCTTTTCCTTCCTCAGATCGAGATGTTGGTAACTGTTCAAGTGGAAATACAGAGTGAAAATTTCCACTTGTAGCCAGTGAGTGAAGGAGAAAACATCTTCCGCTGTTTTTGTGGGAATATGCTCTGGTAAAATGAATAATCTCCAATACTTTAACTTCTTAGGAGGGAAAATATAGAGCAATCAGGTGCTTCTGAAGTGCTCGGTCGGTTGTTAGGCTGATCTTGCCGTCTCTCTAGAAAACCTGATGTGCATTGTTGGCAGCAGGCATCAATGCCCCAAGGGAGAGGATATACAAGCCTGCAGGAATGTAGATAAATATCTAAGTTCTTACTCTACATGACAACAACAAAAAAATAACCAGCGAAAGCCTCCAAAGCTCTGCCAAGGGGCCCTTCTTCACAGTTACAAATTCCTTACTAAGGTGAGAGCTAACCCTTCTGATTGAAAATATTTCATATTTATTAGATCAAATCACAATTCTGATTTTTTTACCAAATAAAATTGATAGGGTTTGGTTTGTCTGGGGATGGGGAGGGAGAAATACGTGTCCTTTCTTGCTCTGGGCATTGTTTTCTCTGCATAATGCCTAATGGTTTTGCCAGCTGTAATTTACTTGATAACTTTCAGGACCAAAAATGCGAGTAATCAACTTTTTTGTAAAATTGAGCAGCTTGCTGGACATAGTTATACACCTTACAAAAGCACCTACTGATTATAGCAACAAATCCTAGAGTCCAGGTAATATAAATGAACGAGAGGGTGTGGAATTTCCAGGGGAAGTAGTATTTTGTTCTAGAATTTTCTGAACAGTGGGTATTTGGTCAACTCTGGCGATTCCCCAGATGCACAGACTGCCCCTTGGGAACGCTATTTATAAACTCAAAAGCAGCTGAACAGCTCTCAGAAAAAGGCTGCTACTTTCAAGAAAATTAATGACAATCTTACATTGTTTGAGAATGAAGAGAGAAGAGCCATTGTGTTAAGCTTAAAGCATGAAGCCATAGAGAAGTATGTTTGCACTCTTTTTTGTCTTGACCTTTCTATGGAAGACTGTGATATTGATGAAAATGCACCGCTCGTAGCATTGTCAGCTTAGAAAAATCAATACGGGAAAATGTAAACATACAGGTAACTCCACATCCCTTTCTCCAACAGGCTCCCAGGAGTCCCCGATAGCGGATCACTGTAGAGAACATTGTGTTTTCACAGCCTGGAGCTTGCAGGGTGTGGCTTTGCTGTACTTCCATTAAAAAACCCTCGCACTAAAGCCACAAGAAAAGCCAGGATGCAAAATAGTTACCTGAGTGCAAGTAACAGGTCTCGTTTCTGCACCTGATCAGTCTTTTTGGTGATTGATAGCCTGGTTTGATTGGGAATTTTAAAAATTGCGGTTGAACATAGTTTCATTGCAAGCCCAAAGTGCTCTGAAGACTTAACAATTCCTTGCTTTCAAAGTTTCCTGCTGGGTTTGGAAGCTGAACTGGCTGAATACGACCATCAGGTGAGGAGTAGAACTAGCACAAGAGCGCGAGAGCCAGAAGCAGGAGTTCAGTGTCAGGGAGTGACACTTTCCAACTGCGGTAGCAGTGACTCAGCTGCTTTTGGCACTGCACTGAGAGCACAAAGGGGCTGTACAGGTATCAGTGACCAGCACTTGAATACAACGGCACTTTCAGTTGACACCATCATCTTCCCTGTGGCACAAAAAAGCACCCTAACAGATAACATGCATGCATTACAGTGATACAAATATTAATGATGATGTATCAAATGCCTTAATAAAACTTACTACCTTTTGAGCAAACTTTATATCTTTAGATCGTTGCAATTAGGACTACATTGCTTATACTGATGGAGCAAGGGAAAAATTACATTGCTAATACCGTATGTTTTGTGTGAAGTCGTCTCTGCAGAGAAAAGCTTCTTATCCCCCTCCCGGAGCACGTGTGAGAACTGTTACAACAAGCAGCAGTTTTTCAGTTACTTTTACTTTGGTAAGAGAAAATGGCTGAAGGCCACAGCTGTTGATTTATTCAGATACCGAAGGAAACCATTAGCCCACTGGACCCTGAAGATGAGATTTCTTTGTGCTAGATGTTAATATAAGGAAATCCCAAACAGTGGCTGCCAAAGGGACTTAATACAAACGCAAAATGCCAAATGCACCTAAAAGGGAAGGAGGAAGGTGGTTGCTTATTAGTGAAAAAAGTAAATATGCTGGTGAAAAGAACAGTTTGTGCTTTTTTTCTGCTGCTTCTTAAGTACAGTGTGATGTACTACAACAAAAACCGTGGAGATGAAAGCTCTCCTGTGTTTAAATCAAATACGGTATCTTTGAACATACAGATCTGGTTACAGAGATGGTTATACCGTTAATGACTATATGTCCACGTGAAATGTTTTTTATCAGCATGACGTGGACTGAGCTTCTCCACAAACTCCCTGCTGTTTACAGCTTTGTATTAATTAGTTGTAATAGCCCAGTATAAATGAATTGAATCCTCAGAAGAGATGTCAAAGAAAAAACTTAGTAGCTGCCATCAGGGTAACTACTCCTTCAGGTTACTGTTATAATGGCCTCATGGCAGAAACATGATTAATTGTTGCCTACACTTAGCCTGAATTTCAGATACACCCCCTACTCCCCCAATCCCTTTTCTTTCAAGATTCAACACTTACAAGTCCTTTCATACTTGTGCAACAGAAGTGGCATTTTGAATACTTCATTCAGGATTTTAGAAGTATTTAGTACTGGACAAGCTGTTACCTACAAAAATGTTTTAATCAACTTTGGATCCGATCTGAAGGAAGTACTTTTATACAACAATATGAGACCACAGAACTAAAACTTCTCCTGGCTCCCCGTCTTGTGCTCAGCCCAGCACAGTTGAGTAAGGCACAGGAGTTTTTGCCATGAAGCAAAGGAATGAGAGGAAAATTCAGGCTAGAGCTGGTTATGGAGAAGGGAATGGGCTTGACTGAAGAAGTTGATAATAATGGTGGAAATAGGTCAAGTGGTTAAATTTGAAACAAAAGACAGAGGAATTTGTTGCTGTTGGCTGATGCTCCTCCACCTTTTCAACCAAGAACATAAGCAATAAACAAACCATTTTTGTGGTGTTGCCACAACAATTTCCAGCTAAAGATAAATAAAATTAAGATAAACTTCCAGTGTCCATAGTACTTCCCTCATTTTGGTTGCTTGATGTTCCATGTGTGAGAGTGCAAGTGTAGCTGGTTTACAAAGCCATTTTCAATTATATTGCAGACCAGCTCCTGAGTTCTCATCGATCATCACTGATCTACAGTCCACGGTCTCAAAAATATGGCACTAGTGCATGATTCTTTCGAAAGCCTGAAAACTAGCACTCCAAATTCCTTAATATCACCAGCTGTCTGCAGTATTTCCTCCTCCTTTAGCATTAATCTGCAAGAAGGACTATGACTAGTTGCTCTTTACCTGGATGGAGGGAGCTGTGCTGTAGTTGCAAAGGGTCCAGCCTAAGAGCCCTGCAGAGCTGTTAAGATGTCGCATTCTGGAGTGTCTGAAGAAGGAGAGGAAGAAAAGAAAGGCAAAGTTCGTATTGCTTCTTAAAATAATGCACCCCCCCTCCAAACCCAAAGTTATAAGAAATAATAGGATTAAATATTAGTGTGCAAACTTAATTTGCCCCCTCCTTCAAAATGCAATTTTGATACAGTTTTTATTTACATAACAACTGCTCTGTGCTTTTATATTTTCTTTCTTTTTTTTTTTTTTTTTTTGAAGAGTCCTGCCTCATTCTGTGGAATAAGCAGACTCACTCTCCACTTCCCTTCCCAGTATACAGTGAAGGGAAAAATACTGTGCGTGCTGAATGAATATTTTCCCACCGATTGTATTTTTTTTGAAAATGAAATATATCTGCTGCTTCTTCAAACCAGCAGAGGGAGTTTTCTCATCTAAATAATTTTTTAACTTCTGAACCACAAACCTGTCCTTTTTACTAGTAATGTTATTAGGAAATGCTACTGGAAAAAAAAAAAAAAAGGTGGAATTTTACAGTCAAGACTGTTTAACTCTTTAATTCTAGAGGCTGTATGCTTCCAGTCAATTTTTAGGGGTATTGTTGGGCAAGAAGTTGCTGTCATGAAAAATGCAATAGAGTACTGAAAGCATGAAAAATTGACTCGGCTGGAATGTTTGGGAGCAAATTATTTGGTTAAAGGGGAATGTACAATTATTGCAGTACATGTGCTACTCAAATGTGCATGAAACTTTAACTTGGTAACAGCTGACACATGGTTTTTATTTGAAAAAAAAAAAAAAGGCCGTTCCTCTATTTTTTTATACTCTAGGGAGAAGTTTTGAAAGTTCTGGGTTTAGGTTTCTTTATTTGGAAGTAATGGAGTAATTTTAAGATTACCACAGTGGCAAAAAAGTTCAAGTGAAATGTGTACTCTAGCACTGCTAGGAGAAGTCTGTCATTATTCCTAGGTTTTTTTGCAAGAGAAAAAAAAGCATCTCCAGTGGTGACAAATTGTATCATTCTTATTTTATGTTATAAACCTACATAGCAGGCTCTATACAATGATCTCTCTTGTAAAATAAAATGTTAGCAGTTACTGATATTAACAGTGAATATTTTCTTGATCTGTGAATGTGTCACAACTCTTCCTCTCTCAATAGCAAGCAGTAAATTCAGATATTCCTTAAGCTCAATCATAAAGCATTTAAAATGCTAACCTTTCACTTTTAAAAGTTTTGTTGAACAAATTCCATCTCAGGAGAAAATAATCACAGTTATTTTGGGGAACCTAATTAAATTTGAAAATATTTGGGAATAGGCACTTTTATAATTCCATAGTCAGAGTATTGGTGCTCTACATTCTGCTTGAACTGAAAGAAATGTTTGAATAAAAACCAAGATCCAGTGTTCCCTGTATATCTATTAATATAACACCAAGACTGTATTTTCAAATACAAAATATTCTATTTTCAAAGGACCACATAAATACCAATCATTGCATAATACCCAAGTGAAAATATCTAATTAAATGTTTTCAGCTTTTATTAAAGTGGAAAGTGAGGAAGGACCTCAATAGAGGTGATTTAGAAGGTAATTATTGGTAAATAAGCATTTAACACATGACATCAGACATAGAGCATATAGAAAAGAAACAAAGTAGTCACATGGTTTAATGGTTGAGCTATAATAGTTAATAGTTAATAGCCAAACACAGATGTATTTTCCTTATATGGATTACAGTTGCCAACTCATATAAGAATGCTAAATAGGGGTCCCTGAGCTTCTTTTGAGTTACACATGAGCGGACTCTTGCATTTTTGCAGAAGTCAGGGCAGCGAAGTCTTGTCAAACTCAGCGAAGCGTAAGGCAGACACAACCGTTCAGCCTCACAAAACTCATGGGCCAAAGCCCCAAAGAAGGACCAGCTTTAGACATGGGCAAACCAGAAAACTGTCCAGGGCTGGAGATGATGGATTCAGCAGCATTGCAGCCAGGCGTCCAGACAGAAAAAGGCTTTTGGGCTCAGCAGCCACATGGGCTCCCTCAGGAACCATCCCATTTCTGCCTCGCTGGTACTGAAAAGGAGATGGAGACTAAAGCACAGGACTGGCTGGATGCTGCTGCAGTATTGTCAGAGCAGACGGGCTCTGAATAAAGTTCAGCTTTTGTCCTCAAACTGCTAAGAAGTTCTGAGTCATTCCTGGCCACAGTTATCATGACATGTAAAAATAAAATAGAATTTCAGAAAGCCAGTGTCCTGCTAGTCCATAGTGTAAGATTTGAGAACTGACCTTTTGCTCTCCAGCATCTTCTAGAATGAAAAGGAGGCCAAAGGTGGCTTCATGTCAGCTTGAGTATTCACCCAGAGCTGATCTAAAGGTAGTAATGATGCTCAAATAAACTGGAATGAGCTTGGAAAGCCTACATGGAGCTCCTTCAACTCTCTGAAAAGGCATACACTATGAATATTTTATTTCTCAACTGTTGTTCATGCATACTTAGCCTTGTGGCAGGGCTTAAAAGGGTAAAAATTGCTGTATCGGATCACATTTATAATTCCTCTCATCCTTTATCCTTTTTATAGCATGTAGCTCTTCAGAGGAAGTGGAAAAAAAAACTACAGAGAAGACAGATGAGGATAATTCATCCTCATGGAAGTTATTTTCTGAATTTTTGTTGGGAGTGATTTCAAATCTTAAGGATGGTGTTTCCTTTCTGTCCCAACTCTCCTCTTGCTATTAACTATTGTAAATCTGGGGTGGGGAGAGGCTGTATTTTTATAAAAAAAATAGCTTCTCCTCTTAAGGGGAGTATTATGGGGACCACTTATGAGTTAAATGCTATACCTGCTTCAAGGAAATTCTTACTATCACTTGTACGTTTCCAGGTCTGCTGTCGGAAGAAATGGAAGCACAGTCTGCCCCAAAGTACAAAGAAGGAGATGAAATATCATACTACAATATGGCATATGCTCGTTTACAGCCTCAGACTTCACATTTTGCCTTCAGCATGCATTATCTGACTCATTTGCTGTTTATATTCCATGAGAAAGATGCTAAGCAAAAGCTGGCTCCTGGAAATACTTGACATTCTTTTTAGGCTAATTTTGTCCTGAGCGTGGCTGAAATGGCTCATTTTGAACCGCTCATGAAAGGATGGCTGCAGCAGGGAAGACAGAGTATTTTCATTTCAGAGAGCCCTGCTGCGCTGTATTCCCTGATTTTCATCAAAACCAGAAGATGTTTACTTGCCCTTTTGGCCTCAGGGTCACTGTTTTTTCCTTAAATTGGTTTAGTTCTAAGTAGTCGTTTTCACTCATTCCTGAGTTTCCCACAAAAACTTAAGCAGTGGCAGCCTGATATAGCTTTGAACACTTTCCTCTAGTCTTTACTGCATCTTAAAAAAGAAAGTGCCCTGTAAACTCTCCAAAAGTAACGTACAAGCCCATAAACAGGCACAAAAGGTTCGCTGCCTCGGAGGCCGTGGGGACGTCCCTGCTTTCCTCCTCAGGAACTCCTTGAGCCAGGACCCTGCAGTCATAAAACCCCAAATCTCACAACTTCTCTTCCCGAAAAGGGCTTCCCAAAACTACCCCGTGATGGGTGCGTTTGGGTAAGAGCTGGAACCTGGATGCTGCTGGGCGAGGAGGTGGGGAAGCCCCTGGACGCACAAGGCAGCTCAAGGGCCTGAGAGGGCCGAGGCTTTGCTGAGGGGTGCGGGCAGGACCCCCACCCCGTGTGGGAAGGGGAAGGGGATATCGTCTCTCTGAGGCATTTCTGAGGTTATTGGTCGACAGTCGGCTGAACATGAGCCAGCAGTGTGCCCAGGTGGCCAAGAAGGCCAACAGCATCCTGGCCTGTGTCAGCAATAGTGTGGCCAGCAGGACTGGGGCAGTGATGGTTCCCCTGTACTGGGCACTGGTGAGGCCCCACCTCGAGTGCTGTGTCCAGTTCTGGGCCCCTCATGACAAGAAAGACAAGACGTCGAGGTGCTGGAGCGTGTCCAGAGAAGGGCAACGAAGCTGGTGAGGGGTCTGGAGAACAAGTCTTGTGAGGAGCAGCTGAGGGAGCTGGGGGTGTTCAGCCTGGAGAAAAGGAGGCTGAGGGGAGACCTTCTCGCTCTCTGCAACCACCTGAAAGGAGGGTGTAGTGAGGGGGGTGTGGGTCTCTTCTCCCAAGGAACAGGCGATGGGACAAGAGGAAACGGCCTGAAGTAGCACCAGAGGAGGCTTACGATGGATGTTTGGAAAAATTTCTTCACCGAAGGGTTATCAAGCATTGGAGCAGGCTGCCCCGGGGAAGTGGTAGAGCCCCCATCCCTGGAGGTATTTAAGAGCCGTGTAGACGTGGTGGTGAGGGACGTGGTTTAGTGGTGGACTTGGCAGCGTTGGGCTGGTGGTTGGACTCGAAGATCTGGAAGGTCCCGTCCAACCAAGACGATTCTACGATTCCTCAGGAGGACCTGAGAGGAAACGGCTGTGGGGAGGGCGGGAAGCACGGCAGAACTCCGACCTGGGGCAGGGGGAAGCGGGGCGGCAGCGGGGCACCTCACTCCTCCCGCCGGCGGCGGCGGCGGCGGCGGCGGAGGAGGAGGCGGAGGAGGAGGAGGAGGAGGAGGAGGAGGAGGAGGAAGGCGGCGGCGGGCGCTGAGGGAGGCGGGCGGTGACGTCACCCCGCCTGGCAACGGCGGCGGCGTGGGGGCGGTGGCGCTCGGCTCTCGCGGGATTTGGCGACCCCGGGGCGGGGCGGGGGCGGGGCCGCCGGTGCCGGAGCTCGCCTGAGGCGCGGCGGCGGTGGCGGGCGAAGCGCTGGGACGGGTCTCTGGTCCCCTTCGCCCCGGGCCGCCGGCGGCTCGGAGTAGATCCCCTTTTCCACGCCCGTAGCGGCACGGATGGAGCCGCCGTGCCCAGTTTGAGCGCGTCGGCGGGACCCGGAGCCGCTCCGCCGAGCCCGGGCGGGCGGGCGGGCGGGCGCAGCATGGGTGAGTGCGGCGGGGAAGGTCTGCCACGGTGCGGGGGGGAGACCAGCCCCCGTCTTCCCGCTCCCCAGGGGCCACCTCCGCCGGCCTTTGTCTGAGGGGGAGGGCGCGGGGCTGGGGTGCCCGGTAAGCGCCGCCGCTTCGGGGCAGCCCCCGGGGAAGGAGCGTTGCTGGCACCCGGTGGCTTCGCAGGAGGGACCGGAGGAGCCGCCGCCGCGGCGGCAGGTGCCCGCAGGTGCTGCCTCCTCGGCGGGACGAGGAGCGGTTGCGGGGTCGGGAGAGGCCGGGGCCGGTCCCTCCCGCCCGGCCTGTACCGGGGGGCGGCGGCGGCGGGGGCCCGGGGCGGGAGAAGATGGGGGGCAGCGGCCGAGGTTCCGTGGTTTTCGGTGAAGAGAAGCGAGGATTAACAGCCCTACGGCGGACCCTGACCCAGAGCTGGCTGGAGGGAGCTTGGCTGGAGCGGGTTGGTGTAAAAGTTGTCCTGACTAAATCTAGCCCTTTTTGGCTTTTTGTTCCCCCCCCCTCCCCCCCGCTTCAGTTTGAGCTGCTGCCTTCATCCAGTTCTCCACCAGTGTTGGTTTAAATAAAGCAAGTGTATAACGACAAGTATTCCTGTTTTCATGATGTGACAGTTCAGGTTTATACTTGAAACAATCAGTTGCACTGGGTCTTTCTGGGTTTTTTTTTTTTTTTTTTTTTTTTTTTTTTAAATGTAATAGCGTCTGCATAGGGAAGTGTGAAAGTGTTTCTTAAAGCCCGCTCTTCAGAGCCCTTTTTCCCTGTTCAGAGTTTCCCCGCTGGGGTCCAGAGTGGCCCATGGACCATTTTGTCTGTCTCTGCTATCTCCACTCGTGTTGCGTTCCTTGCTTTGCATCCCTTAGCATGCACTGTGTAACATCAAGTGCTTGATGTACTTATGGAGGGGTGGGTGAAGAGCCTGGGGGGGGGGGGGGGGGCGCTTATTCTGCTGCGTGCAAACCTGCCATGAGCATGATTTAAACTTTTTAAGTGGAAACATACCTGGTTTTTGTATAGCTTTGCTTCCTTCCCCCTTGTGCGTAAAAAGAAGGGAAGAAGTGCACGGTGTGCAGATCGAATGTGCAGTTAGTGAGGCGATACGAGCTCCTCCTGACTTGTCTTCCTCCTGCTTATAAAGACATGCTTTCAGTGTTTTCATCTCAGGGAAAGTTGTCTTGTGTGGTCAAAGTGTACTTAAATTGAAGTCTGAAAATATAAAGTGAAATTGGTGTTTTAGGTTCTGATACAAACCAGGCTCTAAAGAACTCACTTTTTAATGCTTCTTGGGATTATTCAGAATAGATAAGGATTACTGTTTCTTTCCTTTTGGGCTGCATGGCCTTACTTGCAAGTGTCTACCCAGGTTATTGTGGTGGCCTCTGATGCTAGTTCCTAAAGTGTAAAGGTTTAGTGTGCTAATCAACCATTTTGAACTCAGACTGTGTAATGCTGAAATGTGAAATACCTGAAGATTTACATATGGTAGGTCTGGTTTATTAGAATTATTAGTATGCTCTTAGGAGTACTGTGTAAGACTAGTTAAAGGACTGAGTCCAGTTTATGACTAATAATTACTATAATAATTGTTGTATGTGCTTTTTTTCTTACCGTTCCTTTTCTTAAGTGTAGGCTCTTTCTATGCCTCTTCCGATTACAGTAGTGAGTGTGTTATTACTACTCCAGAGGCGACTGAATTGAGTGGGTGCATACACTCTGTGTCAAGTATTGTTATTGCATGGGTTGTTATAACCATAATAATTTGTGTGTGTGGGCAATTATAGAACTCTTTCTGCCAGAACGCTGGCAAACCTCTGTAAGTGATTGCAGAATGATCCCAGAGCCTTTTAAATTGATTTTCCGTGAAGGTGTCATCCTTTATTCAGATTTTCAAGTGTTGCTTTCTTGTGACTGAAAGTGAGGAGGAATGTACAGTAAAACATCTCTAAAAATGAGTGGAAGAACTTACTGTAGTTTGCATTGCGCTCACTATATTTAGTGATGGCTTCGTGCTTACCTTGAAGTCATTATTTTATTAGTAACATCATGGTAGAGCTGACTCTTGATAAGAGACTGTTTGTCTTTTACGTTAGCTTATGGAAGAGATTTTACATGCAAGAGGTGGCTTAGAAAGGACTGTTAAGGTATCTTTTTGGCAAACTCGAGGGTTTCTGAAACTTACGGAGCAGTAAGAACGGGGCAGTATGACTCTGGAGGAACCAAAAGGAGAAGGGCAGAAGTACAAAATGCCTTGAAACAGGTTCTTTTATGTTCTTGTAGTAGCTGGAAATTAATGTTGCAAGAGCATGTGTCATTCCGGCGCTTGAAAGACGGGAAGGAGGATGTTATCAGAAGTGACAAACACTAGACCATACAAAGTTACTAGTAATGCCCAGTTACATGCTTGAACACTGTCACTATAATTCTTCTGTACTAGATTAATCAGGTAGATTCAATATATTGCTATACAAATAGGTAGAGAAATAGATTAATTAAAGGAAAAAATGTACTCAGATGTTCTGGGGAAAATGCTTTGATTGAATTACCTTTTTGCTGTCTTGGGTTGATAACTGCTTAGAAGGAGGTTCAATTCCATGTGTTGGTTCGTTGTAACATCTGTCTGGTTTAACTCCACGGCTCAATAACAGTTGATTTTCCTATTTATAGTTGAGAAGCGGTTTGAGTATACAACTTGCACCTTAACAGGAAGGCTGAGCTAAATTTGCAGTGTCCAACCAATTTTTGTATGGATTTCAGTAACAGTTGATAAATTTCCACAGTGGTACACTGAAATCTACTGGACTTCTGTCAATATCTTCTTAGCTATGTGAGTTTCCCCCTTCCTCTTTTTGGAAATACAAGAAAAAAAAAATAAAACTTGTGCAAGCTTTGATTTGTGGTTCTAATGAGTTAGTACGTTTAGATTTGCTGCATTTCATCTTCAGAAAATTTTATAACTTTGAAATACTTTAAGAAGCCAGACATACTTCTTCATCGCCAACAGAATGGGTATAAATATATGTAAACACATTTGGTGTATAGAAATTATTTAGTAAGTTCATTGAACATTAAACTTGTGTGAAGCCTTTTGCTTTCTTCACCTTCATGTCAGCAACAAAAAAAATCTGGAAGATTTTTGTAAACGGACTGAATACTTTTAAAATAGTGTCACAGGACAGTGAGTTTCAGTATTCACTAGTAGTATTACATTTACTAGTTAAAACAGTACTTCAAGGTTTGTTCTCTAATTTTAAACAAAGCCACACAACCCAACAAAACCCCCCTAAAAATCCACTCCAAAAACTCCCAAACGAATGAGTGGGACGAATGAGAGTCCTACTGCTAGTATTTTTACCAAGAAAGATGCAATGTACAGTTTGAACTTTATTCGCGCTAAATTATGAAGAATAAGATGACTTAATCAGAAGTACAAGCTAATACAATCCTTCTGTACCAGGGTACTTCACGAGCCTAATGTTGACAGACGAACTGTACTGGTACTGACAGTGTTGAGCACAGTGCTTTATTATTATAATTTTCTTTATTCTAGGCAAAACTGTGAGGAAAGATGATGGAAAGCTGACCTCTGGAAGAGAGGTGCCTAAGCTACTGGTAAACCAGATTACAGTAATTGGGAAGAATTGATGGATACTGGGTTTGGGTCAAAGTAGAGGAGAAGTCCCATCAAAAAGTGCTCGAGTTTTTGTAAGTTCAGCTCTTGCCCTTTTGTTTGTCCAAGAATGTAAGAGCTTCTACGCTGAGAGTCCTGTCTGTGGGGCAGGTAGGGAGGAAATGGATATGGAAAGCAGATCCGTCATGGAAAGTTCTTTATTTTTTTATAAAAACCCAGGGTCTGGTAATAGTAATTTATGGACTCACTTAAAGGTGTTTGCAATTTCACTGGACCTTTTTATAACAGTGGTGGGCCATCAGGGACTTGTACAAAGGGGATCAAAGAGGAACGTGGTTCTAGCCCTCCACAATTACCTGTGGCAGTGAGAGTCCCTATTTAGTATGACTGGGGCGTGAGGGGGAAGTATGTCCTTTCAGTGTGAGGGGTTTTTTGTTTGTTTGTTCGTTTTTTCCTACAGCTGCTGGTTGCTCCAGCTGACTCCTTTGTATTTTTGAGGAATGGTGGATGATTGCTTGGTGGCCTCAGCCTGAGAAGGCTCTGTGCATCTGTTTTCCTTGTGTGCCACCCATTCCAGGTGCTGGTCATCTCAATTGTGGTTTTAATGGTTATTTTAATTTTGATACCACTTTGGTCTTGTTGTGGAGAGTTTTTCAGGACTGTGTATGTGTTATTCAAGACTTAACTCCATGCAGGTGGTTTCTTTAGTTTTCCTAACAGTTCTTAGAGCCTTTTTTTTTCAGCTAGGTAGGATCTTCTCTTTGAAGTCTCATCACCTTCATTGGCGGTCTTCACTCCCTTCTGCCTGTGTTAGGGTTTTTTTTGTCCTTTAGTGGGATTTTTGTTGCATAAACACAGGAAGTGCGTGGTCGGGCACATTGTGCTGTCTGGGGCTAAGGGAGGTGGCTAATGGGGCTGTCTCACTCTGGCTGTCATTGCTCTGCTCTTCCCATCCGTTTTGATTCCTTGAAGATGCTGTCACGTATGACTGCTGGTCCGGTATTTCCCGAACCCACTTACATAAAAACGATTTGTTAGGAAAGAGCAGCAATTAACATCCTTGAAGTGGCTTAGGTCATCTTGACAGAAGTGGGTAGGTCGATCAGGTGAAATTTGTTGTTAGGGGGCCTGGGGTATAGTAATTTCTAGCAGCTAATCCAACCTGTCATTACAACCTGGGCACTTAAAATGTGTCTCTGGGCCACTACAGAGGGTTAGCCCTTTTCTTCTGTCCCTTTTAAAGTTTGTTTTGTTTTTAAACTGTCTTCATGTATTTTGTAATGTAGTTAAATTATGTTTAGAATCATAGAATGGTTTGGGTTGGAAGGGACCTTAAAGATCGAGTTCCAACCCCCCTGCCATGGGCAGGGACACCTCCCACTAGACCAGGTTCCTCAAAGCCCCATCCAGCCTGGCCTTGAACACCTCCAGGAATGGGGCATCCACAGCTTCTCTGGGCAACCTGTTGCAGTGTCTCACCACCCTCACAGTAAAGAATTTCCTCCTAATATCTAATCTAAATCTCCCCTCTTTCAGTTTAAAACCATTACCCCTTGTCCTGTTTAACTTTTTCTTCTCTTACACTCTTCCATGAACACTGCTTTTCTCTTCTCTGAACTGTGAATGCACTAATGTGCCCCGCTCCCTGTGAAGGTGACAGCGGTGCCTCTGTGTCCCTTATCTTCTTGGTTGTGTGGTGATGAGAAATTGTTTTACGTAACTTTGTCACTGTGATGGTGCAAGTGTAACCCTGCTTGTGCATCGCCCTCAGCTGTTCTGTTACACTGGATGGCCTCTGTAGATTCCTCTCACCCTAAATTGTTCTGCATTTCTTAGTGTAAGCTTAATTAAGTTGAATAATGTTGTGACGCCAGTGCAGGTATTTACTTTCTCTGACTAATGCCGACAAGTATTTTTGGGTGGGATTATGTTTTATTGCTCTAGCTAGATCGAAAATTGACTTTATATAAAATCAATGTGAAATGTTGCTTTTTCAGAAATCTTGAATGAAGAAAATGAAGCATTGTAGATATTCTTGAACAGTATATCTTAATTTCCTGAAAGATTTAAGACCTGCCACTACTAGAGCCCTAAATCAGACTGAGGGAGAAGTTGTAGTATGTGTCTGCCACATGAGTTAAATCTTTCCAGATCTGGGGTGATGTACACTGGAGACAATATAATATGAGCTAATTTAGAATATTGAGTCAACTTTTCATAAAGGAATATATATTGCCTATAACATGCTCAAGGTATTAGGCAAGGTTGCTTTCAGTGCAATAAATTAGAATCTAATATTTTGAATTATTTAAAAAAAGGAAATATTTTCCTTTAATTTCAGCAATTTGGAGAGTGCTGGCTTGTGATGTTACAGGAGAGGTTTGCAGTTTGAGCTCTCTGCTGAACTCTGGAGAAGAAAGTGGGGATCTCTCTGCTTGTGCCAGAGAGCTCTGTGATTGTAAACTTTGAGTTTAAATTTGGCATTATTGGTTAAGAAACTCAAAATGAATTTTGTCACCTTTATTGCTTCAACCAGATAAAGTATTATTTTAAACTATTTAAAGCACTTAAGCTCATGCTGTTTTCTTAACAGTACCTAAATCACCATGAACGTGATACTTTTTGACAGGTGGAGGAATACATAAATGGTTTTGGAATGAGGCAGTACTAGGTAATCTCATTGTATTTTTTCACTTTCGCAGCAGTTGAGTCTCAGCTACTGCAAATAGATTTTTGTGGATTGGAATTATTAATGATTTTTATTTTAAATTAAGAAGGCAGTTTTGCCTAAGTTCCTGGAAACTCGCCTGATTTACCATGTAAAGAAGACTCTTAAGTCATCAGTTTCTGCCTCTTGGATAAAATTGCTAAGTGGTCAGTCTTAGTCAAATGGTTTTGATTGTATATGCAGTTTGATCTTTTTAAGCTGGCACTGAAATAAAGTCTCTGCCTTTGCTTACCTCTGGCTAGTGAGTATTGTCCTCTTCTCTTGCTTGTATAAGCGGAATCTTCCACAACTTCCCTGTTTTCCTGGATTATCTTTCAGCCAGGCTGGCTCCCCAGAAACTGAGACTAAGCTCATGGCTGTAAAAGTGGATGGAAGCAGGAGGAGGTTGAGGATGCTGCTTACAGCGGTGTCAGCTGCAGCACTTTTACAGCAGTCATCGAAATCCTGCCTGAAGGAAACTGTCTTCCTGTTTTAACTCTTTAGTTCAATTGTGGTTTTATTGGAAACACACCAGTTTACCTTAATTCCATGTTGTTTGGTTGGTTTTTTTTCCAAGCTGGTTAAGTTTCTTAATTTTTTTTTTTTTTAAGTTTCTTAATTTTTCAGGAAAAATACAAAAGCAGAACAATAAGCAAACTTCTCTGAATGGTTCAAGTTGCTTCCACTCAGTGCATTTTTGGGACTGGTCAGAGGAAAAAAGTTCATCCTTGTTCCTTGAAGAAATCAAACTGCTATTTTCACTGAGCTTTCTCTCTAGTTAAGGAGAATCACATCACTTAACTCTGAACAAGTATCTTTACTTATAAAAGGATTTGTTTTAAGACTGCTTTGCTTGTAATCTCTCTTGTCCTGAACTCATCCTGTGCGTGCAGTTTCCCGCTGTGCTTCAGCAGAGATAACTTTAGGCTGCTGCCAAAAAGGGCCAGAGCTTTGTGATGCCTCTTCCTGGCGTGCCATGTCTCTGGTGGTTGAGAGTCTGCAGTGTGGGCTGATAAACTGGCTGTTGTGGAAGAAACTCTGATGCCAGGCTTGCCATCATGTCAGCAAGCTGGAGGGTGGATGGGACTGTATTTCAGGAGCCAGGGAAGGGAGAGTGCTGCTTCTTTTCCATTTTAGCCTGCAGCTACTTTGCACTAAATCCAAGCTGAAATTTCTTAAGTTTCTTCTGTCTATATTAGTGGCTCTCCCTAAGTGTTCATGATTCAGCGAACTGATTATTTCACAACTTTCTTGTTTCTGATCCGTAAAATGTTTTTTTTTAAACTTTGTCATCTTCCTCTACTGATTTTAAGCTGGCCAAGTGTCCTTTTAAAACTGTGCCTCTAACTTGCATTCTTTTCTTTTAATTGGCTTAATAATACCTTTAAAGAGCAAATAATTCCTAGACAGCCAGAACTTGTTATTGAGGCACTTGTTGTATATCTGTGGATTTTGCTTTTTGTTGTCCTCAGTAATAGGTATGTTTTGAGAAGCAGCCTGAGCACAGTATGTAAAAATATGCCTCTGTCCTTCTATACTCTGATTTTCCACAGTTGGGCTGCACTTTATTTTTCCCATCACTTAAATGCTTTTATGGAGTTTGGCTTATTTAGTACTGTCATAAATCAATAAATGCAAGATGAACTAGAATAAGCCTGCCTTAAGGTAAATTACATTGCTGTTTGCACTTAGAAACATTCAGATGTTAAAATATCGGGGAAGTTATTAACTACTAGACCAAATTGCCAAGGGAAGTGCTAGATCCATCATTCCTTGATATGGTCAATCCCCCGGATGATGCCCATAGCAGTGCGTTCTTTAATCTTGCCTTTTGGCAGGTTTAGTGCTCATGTGTCCACGGGATGATCTAGTTCAAGACACTGGCCGGAGCTGAATCCAACTGGAAGAGAATCAACTAGCTGATTTGGCAGCCAATGAAACCGGCACACCCTGGAGCAGCACAAAGGAAGAGGCAGCGGTGTGGGAATGAGTAGGGAGAGAGCACGCAGGGTCACTCCTTCATCCTCAGGTTGTTGGATTAGGTGTAAGAAACTCTATTCTCTGTAAATGACTAAAGCAACTGTTCCTGAAAAGCAGAACCCATCTGTCTGGTTTCCTAAGTGGTTAAGTGAAGAATATTCTTTTGTTCAGACTTTTGAGTACAAGACTGCACAAATTTAGCTAGATTTGGAAGCTGCCTGGGAGTGTCAGCAATTTCAGATGATTATCTGAAGAGCTGGCCATGGGCTGTTTGTTTTAAACCTCAAATGTCCCAAACAACACATCTTTTTCTGTTCATAGATTCATAGATTGGTCCAGGCCAGAAGGGACCTCCAAAGGTCATCTAGTCCGACCTCCCCGCAGTCAGCAGGGACACCCCCAACTAGACCAGGTTGCCCAGGGCCTCGTCGAGCTTCACCTTGAATATCTCAAGGGAAGGGGCCTCAACCACCTCCCTGGGCAACCTGTTCCAGTGTTCCACCACCCTCATGGTAAAGAACTTTTTCCTAATATCCAATCTAAATCTCCCCTTCTCCAGCTTAAAACCATTGCCCCTCGTCCTGTCGCTGCAGGCCTTTGTAAACAGACCCTCCCCAGCCTTCCTGTAGGCCCCCCTCAGGTACTGGAAGGCCGCTGTGAGGTCTCCCCGGAGCCTCCTTTTCTCCAAGCTGAACAACCCCAGCTCCCTCAGTCTGTCCTCATAGCAGAGGTGCTCCAGCCCCCTGATCATCTTGGTGGCCCTCCTCTGGACCCGCTCCATCAGGTCCATGCCCTTTCTATATTGAGGGCTCCAGACCTGCACACAGTACTCCAGGTGAGGTCTCACCAGAGCAGAGTAAAGTGGCAGAATCACCTCTCTGGATCTTCTGGCAACACTTCTTTTGATGCAGCCCAGGATGCGATTGGCTTTCTGGGCTGCGAGAGCACATTGCCTGCTCATGTCCAGCTTCTCGTCCATCAGCACCCCCAAGTCCCCTTCCTCAGGGCTGCTTTCTAATACCTCATCCCCCAGGCTGTATTTATACTGAGGATTGTTTCTTCCCAGGTGCAGAACCCTGCACTTGCTTTTGTTGAACCTCATGACGTTCAACTGGGCCCACCTCTCCAGCCTGTCCAGGTCCCTCTGAATGACATCCCATCCCTCTGGTGTATCGACAACACCACACACCACTCATCTGAGTTAGTGCTGTTCCGAAGCCAGGTAAGATGAGATGCTGTTCTGAAATTGGGGTGGTGGAAGCGCTGAGGGCAATAACTCTTTTGTCGACGTGTGGATAAAAGCGAGTATGTTAATCCCGTTCTATCCTAGGTATGGTAGATAAGGAGACAGCAGATCTTTTAGAAAAGCGCAAACAGCGGAATATGGTCCTTTTATTAAGCATGGACTATTACAAACTGTGCTGTTCTGCTCTTGAAAATTAAATACAGTGCTTTGATTGCCTGACTCAGACTATGCGTGGTACTGAAAATATACCTTGTCCTTCAGCACAGGGAAGGAGAGTTTGTCTGTAAAGTGGAAGACCATAGTTAAAACCATTACACTAACGTTTTCACATTATGAGAAGCCTAAGTATAACAGGATCTGCTTTTACTGCATACCAGTATCTGTGTAAGGACGTGGTGCTGGGGAATTGTAAGCTCTCTCGGATGAAACCCTTTGCAGCTTGAGGAAAGCTTGAAGGCATTTCTTGTAGCTGTATGTGCTGTAAGGCTGTATGTGAATGAAGAATGTGGTTGTTTTCAAGTAAAAGCACAATTCAGAGTGCATAAAATTGTTTCCTCTAATTTTCATGTGTTCATCATCTTACTAGATGCTTGTTTCGTGGGAAGAGGGTTTGCTCTTTCAAGCTTAATGCTGCATCCTTACTGAGAGAAAATAATAATATATATATATATATATATATATGGATTGTAAAGTAAATGGCTTCTAATGTGGAGATAGTAGAAGAAAACCTGCCCTGGTAGATAACTAGTATCAGGAAGCCTCTGGCTTGATGAATAGCAGATGAAATAAAGCTGTGTATGAAACAAGATGTGCTCTCACTAGAAAGACACAGCCTCCCATCTCCATGCAGCAAGAAGACCACGCTGATTTCCTGTCAAGGCAGAGTTGCTGGATCTTGCTGTACGCTGCTGTATTGTGCTTTTGCAGTTCTGAGCAGTGATTGAAGTGGTAAATCTGTGTTTTTAAAAAGCTGAGGTTATATTGCTGATTTTTCCATCCTCTTGATTTTTCTTTTTTTTTTGTGCGTATTTGGGCCACCAGGCTCGTGCCTGGTAGTTGTGACGTGTGGGGACAGTCAAAAGGATTTCCTTTGTGTTTCTGAAATCCAAACTGCCACTTTAAGTGAACATGTTGAGAACGGTGGAGGTGAGGGTGAGCTTTCTATGAACTTCCATTCAGGTGCACTGTCTCTTGACCACAGCAACTGGTATCCCTTGCCCCAGACAACTTTTCATAACCTCCCGTAATGCCTCTGCTCCCTCCCCAAATTCTTCAAATACCAATCGTTCTGCGTTGCTATCAATTAGCTGTGCAAGACACAGCACATGCTGTAGCTGCTTCCAAGCTGCATATTTGGTGATTAGCCAACCATCAGGTTAAAAGTGGAGTGTTGGGGCAGTCCTAGAGGCTTTTTCTCAGGGAGGACTGTGTTTTGGTGCTCTGGTGCTGACTCTGCAAAAAAAAATAAAATAAATGTGCAGCTACACTTCTGGCATGTTTCAACCAAATGGGTGTACAAGGGAAGAATTATTGGGAGTGAAGCAGGAGGATAAGGCTGATAGGGATTCTTCAAGTTCTCAAGATTGTGTTCAGGTACGTAAAAAAAAAAAAAAAAAAAAAAAAAATCATAGATTCATAGAATGGTTAGAGTTTTAAGGGATCTTAAAGGTCATGCAGTTCCAACCCCCCTGTATTGGAATCCACAGTGAATGAGGGGGTGACAGTTGATGTGCTGCAGTACCGGGGTAATTCCAGCAGGAACCTCCTGCAGTTCCAAAAAGACAAATACATAATCCAGTATCTAGGAGGGAACAAGCTCGATGTCTACTGGGATAGCAGCTGGCAGATCATGGGGAGTGGTGGTTCGCCACTACCTGGCACTCAAGAGTTTGTCTTTAAAATACCGTGTTTGGTTTTGCTTCTCTTTCCCCTCAAATGCAAAGGGGATGCCAACAAGCCAGAGAGTTGAGTGTGGTTAGGAGGCTACTGCATATAGTGTGCAAGAAGTTAGTCTAGCCTGGAGAAGAAAGTGATGCTCTTCTTGGAGGCATGGGGAAAAAATGGAAATCAATGGCTGCAAGTTAGGACAATGATCATTCTTATTGAAGATAACGGGAAAAAGTTACTATGAGAATTGGGCACCACAAGAGGTGCCCAGGGTGGCTCTTTTTTCTCCATCCTTTGAAGATTTTCAGAACTGAGCTGGACAATGCCTAGAGTGATCTGATTAGACTTTGAGGTTTGGCCTTGCTCTGACCAGTTTGGAGTAAGCCACCTCCAGAGGTCCTTTAAAACCTTGTTTTTCCTGTAATTTTCCTGCTTTTCCTGCAAGCCATGCAGGTTTGAATCACAGTCTTAAGATATGCTTAACTAAATTTAAGTTACAAAGGGTGTTTAAAGGACTCAATCTCCGAACTTTTAGAACATAATTGAACTAATGAAGCAGTTTTATCTCCTTTAAAACTATCCAAGATTGAAGGACGCCCTTAAACATTTGCAGTTTTGACTGGCTTTTGTAAAAATCCGTTGCATAACGGTTTCTCTCTGTGCATTTCAATCAACAGTTCATTTTCTGTATTGACTAAAATGTCCACGCTAAAAAGTGAATTAACTTTATTAAGGCCATAATTAGTATGGAGTGTCCTGACAGCCTGAAGCCTGATAGGAACACTTGTCCCTGTTTCAATGCTAAGCATATTTTGTGGTTTTTGCAAGATCCCAATCTGGGGCCATTCAGGCTATTGCATCATGCCTGTTTTTAAAGATGAAGGGAACACTTTGTGCACGCTCCGAATGATGCTTTTAAGTTTCCATAAATTTATTTCAAAGCCAGATTCTTGCCATGCTTGCAGAAATACTGATTGTCATTCTGAATTAGATATGTGCCAAATTGTGGGCCATCTATGAAAGCATTTCTGCATTTTTTTTTTTCTTTAGAGCGTGAAAGGAGTTTTCTGTTGTCTTAAACCCAAAAGGCTTTCAGAGACTTTCTTGGTTTTGTAACTCATGAATTTGTAACCTGAGGTTATGATCATGCTGTCTGTTTTGGCTAGAAGAGTCCTGAAAAAAAAATCTGCAGGAGGAGCTGAAGCTTTTGTAGTAACATGGAGTTCTGAGATTGAAGGAAGGAAACTTTTATAAAATTCAAATACAATTTTGTGTGTGTGTGGTGACTTTATAAAAAGAATTCAAACTAAGACAAGCAACAGAATCTTCGGCTTCAAATTTATTTTTGTGAGCTAATTATCTAGTAGTAGTTTTAAGGGAAAAGCTTATAAATATGGTGTTGACCCTGTGGTACTTCTACTGTTTATTTGGTGCTTTGGGTTTGAACTAAATGTAAATGAGGTATGATCCTTTTGTTCTTCAGAGCTTTTTGGCATGGCTTTGTTGTAGCAGCTTTTGTAATTTGGTGTTTTGCAACTCACCTTGAATGTTTTGCCAAATAGATGTTATAAAATTAACTTAAGGGAAGGAACAGAGGAAGAGGCGTAAATCTATATATGGAACGGTGTCTGAGTCATGAATTAGGAAAATGTGGTGTGCTTTTTTTTAAAGTACATTCCCCTGTGTCCTCTAAGATCCCTGGGTTTCTCTGCATATTGAATTAATAGCAGTTTTCCACATTTGCTCGTGAAAACATTTGCTGCCTTTCCTGCAAGTGTCACCTCTCATTTCCAGGCTGGCTTCTTACAGTGAGCTCTGCTGAGACTGAAGGAAATAGCAAGTAGCACAAAACATCACTTTCTGGTTAATGTAACTTCCCAGGTGAAACATTTTGACCTCTTCTATCCTTACAAAGTAGCATCAAATACCTGTAGGTGGTAGAGATTTTACTCTAATACTTTCTGTTTCACGTCTTCTCTTGCTATGAAGGGAGGAGTCTGGCAAGTCCCGCTGATAGAAGTGAGGGGGCAAAAGCAAATCCACAATTTTAGCATTTATTAAGTTTGTGACTGAGCTTAAGGCAAGTACTTCTGATAATATTGGAGAAGACGTGATCAGATGCTTCTTCTAGAGTTGGTTCAACATACCTGCGGTGAGGAATGTATCACTAAAATGCTTTTTTCACGGCTGGCTGGTGATGATGGCTTATCTACAGAATACAGTTGTAGAATTATGAGGGTATATATGAAAATGATTTGCTTTAGGGAAGTGAAAATTGACAAACAATTTTTTCAGTGTGTTCCGTCATACACAGTGGTAAGCACTAGAATACACTCTAGAAAATTACAGGAGCCTGAGGTAGGAAAATGAGGCATGCGTGATTTGCATCTCCAATGCTTCAGGGCAGGCTGCTGGGCAGGATTTCTCTGTACTGTTTAATTTCCTCACAAAGTATCTCGCTAATTGTACCAGAGCCAGTTCAAGAAGCTCATGTTTGAGATGGTTACTGTTAGAATGTAATGAATTTCTCATTACTTGAAATAGTTTAGGAGGAAAAGCCTATGTTCTTTACAGTTTTCAGTTGCTCATTTTTGTAATTATTTCAGCCACTCTTACTGGGCTGTAAAATTAGACATAAACTTTTATTAAAAATGTGTGGTGAGTCATTTCTTGGAGAATGCACCGTTGACTTGCCCAATTTAAAAATGCCAGGCGGATCCAGGGCGGCTTCCAGACGGACCAGTTCTGTGCTGACAGAACCAAGGCTCCTGACTTTCAACTGTCTCATGGGTAGACTGCTATTTTTGTTTTTATTTTTATTTTCCTTTTTTTAGGCATGCTATTGATGTTGCTCTAAGTAGAAAATGTTTGTGCTGGAATGGGGTGATACAGCATAGAGCGAGTTACAAAAGGAGCAAGGAAAAATTATAGACACTGCAGGATGGGAAGAAAAAAAGAAGAAAAAAGTGAAATGTACTCAAATTGCCTTATTACTGACTCTAACAGTGACTGGAGCTGTCTGGGGATTGTACTGTCTGAGAGTTCATCATTGGGATGTCGGTGATGTAGCAGCCAGAAGGTATTTTTGGGAGAAGTGTTCAGTGGCTGAAATTAATTTCAGTTTGGCCAACTTCTGCAGAGTTGCCTGTCAGCTGTAGATGTAAAATCAAAAGTGTGAGAAACTTCTAATGAGGGATCTGACTGATCTTGTGGATCACAAGAAGTCTGTGAAAGTGTGTTTCTGAAAGAGAATATCCTAAAGGCTGTTCCTGATACCTCCTTTTATTTGTATGGTATAGCTAACACCTAGGTAAAAATCTCATTAGAAGATTTTTGTCTTAATTACAGAATGATTCAGGTTGGAAGGAACCTTAAAGATCACCGAGTTCCAACCCAGCTGCCATGGGCCGGGACACCTCCCACCAGACCAGGTTACTCAAAGCCCCATCCAGCCTGGTCTGGAACACCACCAGGGATGGGGCATCCACAGCTTCTCTGGGCAACCTGTTGCAGTGTCTCACCACCCTCACAGTAAAGAATTCCTTCCTTATGTCTAATCTAAATCTATCTTCTTTCAGTTTAAAACCATTGTCCCTTATCCTGTCACTACAGGCTCCAGTAAAAAGTCTCTCTTCATCTCTCTTATAAGCCCCCTTTCTATACTGAAAGTATGCAGTAAGGTCTCCGTTATCATTAGAAAGTATAAATGTGGTGGGACCCCATACTTCAGGAAAATAACAGACCTGCCTTTTATTCCAGATCATTCCTTCCCCTCTTCTAGTGGTAATTTTTTCCCGTTGAAGCTCATAGTACTTAACCAAAACAGGAAGCTGACAGTACCTGGGCTGCTGCTGCTGAAGTTTGGGCAAGCAAAGGCTCAAATGAGGTATTAGATGTTGTGAGACTTAAACAATATGATTGAAAGTTGTTTTGGTGCTGGTTCTTGGGTTGTGTGTGTGTGTTTGGGCTTTTTTCCCCTCGGTGTGTGTTTATCCTGACTTCATTTTTTTTTTTTTTTTAAAGGTATCTTTATAACAGTTTAAAATACCCTTAGTATAAGCACTGGAGACTACTCACTAAGTTTCTAACTTACCTTCCAAACCATGACATATATCTAGCACCTTTTGGGTGGCAACTTCTGATAGAAAAAAATATACTGTATTCCAGAAGAATGATATATTTTCTTGATAATGAGTGCTATAGTCTTTGATTGGAAAGACTTGGATTTTTAAAATACCTTCTAAAAGGAATTTTTTCTTTTTTTTAAATCTGCTAGAAGGGGGTCTGGGGCTGGAAGACAGAGTTGCCCTTGCACAGCGCTGCGGGAATGCGAGCTCAGGCAGGGATCGTGCTCTGTCTGATCAGCTCTTACGCCGGAGAAGTGGAAAGAGGGCTTGTTGGGGAATTTAGCCTGACTCTGCAGCTTGGCTGCTTGCCATGGCTCATCTAGTGCTGCATCAAACCTAATGAGCCTTTGGAGACGTGGGGTGTGTTGGAGCGAGTGAGGGCTGTCGCTTCAAATGGAGCGAATCCTGTTGGGTTCCAAACTGAGCCCCTGCTGGGTGGCAGTAGGGTGTCTGTGGTGCTCCCAGGGTTTGGGTGGACACAGCTGGGCTGGCTTTATGTAGAATCAGCTTGGGTCCAAGAGGGTGTGTGTGTTTGTATTGAAGGTGTCTTCAGTGCTTGAAAGTAATGTTTGCTATGTTAATAAATTCTACAGATTTAGGTCCTTTGTCTTTGAAATAAACCACTGCTGGAATAATCAGCTTACAGAAATTTGGGAGTTAATTGTTTATGCTTAAAAGAAAACATACATAAAATGACATGAAAATCTTTCAATTCCATTGGCATTATGTTGTTTTATTATAAACTACTGACAGAATCCTGATGGCTCAGGGGCACTTTGCTTAAAACAAGACCTTAAGTCAATACTTGAATATATGAGGTCGGCATTATTTTAAACTGCAGAGCATCTCCTCTGTCCCTTCTCTTCCTTGCGGCAGCAGAAGCTTGCTTGGCTGGCAGACAGAGGATCAAAGCTTCGGGAGCAGGGAGCAATGTCACTGCTTTGGCACAGAGCTGTTTATCAGGACTGGAGCTGGCACCACTGGTACGGCTCACGTGGGAGTAGGTACAGGTAGAAATGGCTCTGCTATGTGTCACTGCTATTTCCGAGGCCACACAGGAGGTGCCCAACCTCCTTTTGAGCTACTGTGAAGACAGAACATCTTACTTATGATGCTTAACACTTTTCCATTAGTCCTCATGATGCAACTGTTTTGCAAGTCCTCCACGTGGAGGGTGAATGTGATGGCTCCACATGGTGCAGCTCAGTTGAAATGTCTGCTGTTCTCTAGAGTGCGACTTAGAACTGTTGACTTACTGAAGGTTGTGGTGAACTGCACTCTAAAATGTGTCTAGACTGCATGGTCTCAGCTAAATATACTCTTTCCTTGTTCAGTGTCTTAGAACTGGATCCCTACCATCAGAGTTGACAGGAATCTAGTGGCTTTGCACCATTAATGCATGATGTTAGGAAGTGGTTTTGTGGCAGGTTTCCGCTATGTGCAAAGCAGCAAGTGGTGAGGGGCAAGATGAGTGTATCCGTAGAGGGTAAACTGCTGACGTTCAGGACCTGACACTCATATTGCATGTTTGGGATGTTTTTATGTCATCATAGTTCTAGTCTCATCCCGTGGACGTAATGCCTGCTAAAGATTAGGATGCATTAAGAGTGGTTCCAAGCAGCATATCTTTGATTTAGTTTCAGTGAAAAGAAATCCAGATTACTTGCTGCGAACTGAAGCACTATGAGTAAGGGTGGTTTGGAGCTCCTGATCTGGACGGTAACAATGATGTAGGTGTTGATCTAAGTTGGCTTTGATGCAGTCCTGTGTCTCTGACCCTGCAGTGGGCCATTTTAGGGAGATAAACTTGAAGAAAGTTGGCACTAAATAGTTTTCTCCGGGACTGTTTTCTTTATCTGATTCACCCGTAGTATAAATAAATACTAATTTAAGTGCAGAGCAGGGTGAAGGGAGTGTGTGAATGCACACAGAAGAGAGGGTGGGATCACAGCATCCTTGGGTTAAGATGTCTTGTAAGTACAACTTCCCACTTTCCATTGGTGATGTAGCTGTCTTGGGCACGACGAGAAGGAAATACTGTGTATTTCCATCCGTTCAAGGTTCAGTCCCTGGGCTGCTTCTCATCCTGATGGCTACTGGGGTCTGAAAGGAAGGAAAGTACCTTTTTGCACAAGACCAGGGGTCAGAGTGGTTTCCCCAATAGTGGGAAATGTGAGGCGCTTCCCTACTCGGTGTGAAGAAGACCAAACCCACATCTGTACCCCTAAAAGAATACTTTGATCTTTGGGGAACTGGTTTTTATGGCCATCGTGGGTCATTGTGTAAACAGGAGAGTGAATCACGGGTGCCAGATGCAGAGCATGGAAGGAGGAGCTTGGCTCCAGAGCAGTGGAGGCTCTTGGCCAAGAGGGATTTGTCTTTGGTTGCCGAACCCTGGTGCTCACCTTACGCTTGTGTCTTACCAGGAGAGCTTTGTAGGATGAAACTCATGCCATTTTGGAAGCAGGGGCCAGAATTTAAAGAGACCTGATAGACTCACCACAGCATATAGTTGTCATCGGTGACTTAGGTCAGGGTAACAAGGAATTACATGGTGTTGAAGTGGGAAAAAAAACATTCTTATAACCACTACTTATGTTTAACACTTATGGGTGTGTTTTCATATTTCAGTATTTAAACACCTGAACTACTTCTTCAGTGTTAAGATCTGTCTTCAGTGGCCAAACATGTACTGTAGTATTACTACTAAAACAGCTGGAACTCTTATATCTAACAAATTATAGGCATGTTTCTGGGGGATAGCATTTGGAAGGAGTTTTCCCCTTCAGTCCAATACCCGATTTTGAGATAGTTGTGAAAAGAAGAATGATAGTTAAAAGGATAAGATTGTGTTTTCTGTTGTCTTTTGTCTCTAGTGTAAGCTTGCTGTCTGCTATGAAACTAAATACCTCTGTAACTCTGTATGTGTTCATACATACTGACAAAAATGTTAGCTTGGTTTTCTAGGAGACTAAACTTTTTGGGTTTTTTTTTTTGTGATAGATATACAGGTGGAAATAAAAATACTAATAAAGTTTGGTTTGGGCATCTAGCAACTGTCTGTTATGATAAATTGGAAAAGCAAAATCTCAGTTTTAGCATTACTGCAGTTCTACTGGCAAGATGCTTCTGGAGGCCACACAACTTTCCAGACTTTACATTCCAATAAAATGACTTTTAATCTCAACTGACCTAAAACCTGCCTGAAGAAACCTCTATGCAGCATGGCAAGCAACTCAAGCTCCTCTTGCTGCTTGATGTTGGACTCTGTCCCTGTCTTCTGCAAATTTCAGCAAGGCTTCCTGAATAGCTTGAGACTTAATTCAAGGATTTCAGTTATCCCATGAATGATTTTTTTTTTTTTTTTTTTCAATTTTTAAGCTATTAAATGTGTTTTTCATGGGGTTTATTTTATATCTGGTTTGTGTCTTTTTTTTTTTTTCTGGCTACTACAGAAAGGTCACTGGACTCTGATGTTATTGTAGTATCCTAAACAAAGTACCAAGAATGTGAAATTGTGCTCTTTGCTGGATGAATGTTTGACACTTGGTTATTTCTATTGAAGACACGGGCATGCTAGAATTTCAGTATATTTTCCACTCTTTTCCTTGACTTGCTTATGGGGTGTGTGTGGGGGGGGGGTTTGTTGTTTTATATTTGTTGTTTTTTTTTTTTTGTAGGGCTCCCAGAGGGCCTTTGTTACCTGTAATAGCCAACTTCAGAAAGAGTCTGAGTAGCTGAAGACTTCCTTTGTTGAAAATCAGTGAAGATGGGTGTTATGCAGCCATGCTTATCGGGAGGCTTGCCTTCTGCTTTGGCACAGGGATGTGGTTGGCAGAAGAGCCGGTTGTGTAAGTTTTGGAGGAGAGTCCACCTGTGCCAGCAGTGACTGAATGCCTTGTGCATGCAGCCTTGCTATGTTGGCAAAAGCGTGAGCTATTTTGTCAAAGAGGCAGTTTGTTAGACAGGGCACTCTTACTCTTTGCCATGGGGAACAGTGTAGTCTGTAGTGGTTGAGGGGACTGACTGGTTTTGACACGTTTGATCTGTTTTATTGTTTCATTAGTCAAGTTTTGGTCTTACTTGAAACCAAGAGCTGAACAGACCACTCCCATAAAGCCTGCTATAACCACCTTTCCTCCAGAGATGTCCAGTCAATGTGTTTTTACTTAGCACTGTTGATTTAATCAATCCGCTGCCCCAGAAAATGGGTCAAAACCTTCAAAAAGCACCGACTGGGAAGTTAATTAGTTATGTTGGAAAGCTGTCATGGCTGGATGACAGAAAGTTTGGGTATGAGGATGTTGTGGGAGACAATGTCCCAATCCTTGATGAAGCTGAGATAAACTATGTCCGCTGCCTTCCCATTATCCACTAAACTCATCATGTCATCGTGGAAAACTGTCAGGTTGGTCAGGCGTGATTTTTGTCTTCATACATCTTTGTTAATTCCCGCTATCCCCACCCTGGTGCTCTTGAGTGGCACAGGCTCAGCTGCCTCTGATGCCTCATTGAACAGAGCTTCTGGCCCCTTGACTGCTACCGGGGCACTGACCCTAGTCTCGTGTTTCTAAACTTGTTCTGTCAGTACTTACCGTCTGTTATAACTTATTTTCTCTAGTACCTTAATCAACCTGACTCTGATTTGGCCTGTCATTTTTTGTTTCCTTCACTCTTTCCTCGGTTGGAAGGATGTGCCAGGTGATGTCTTATGTTTGTTTTGGCAAAATTCAAAAGATAAGGTTGCCACATATTTGTTAGAGATCTAAGATAAAGACATCTTTGCACGCTGCGTAGGAGGTGGTTTGTGATGGTCCCTGCTGCTTCTGAAAACTAGGAGAATGTTGTCTCCCTCTCAGGTGGGCTTTGGTCCTCCTGGATGTGCAAGAAAAGCACGGTTAACCTCACAGTGTTCATGCTCAAGCTCGAGAAGACTACTTTTCATCCAAGACTTGGTCATTTTGGACTTCAAAGCGACAGATGACTGATTTGAGTTGGGTTTGAAATTGAGAAAGCTAGGTATTTTCGGTAGTTTGTGTTGCTGGGGGGTTCTGCTGCACCTTCTACCAGTTGAGACTTTCTGGTTTTTGAAAGTTTTGACCAGTTTATATTACTGAAGTCCAACTTATTTCTGGCTGATTTTAGTATCACATCTGTTCTTGAGTAAAGCTTTCAAGCGAGAACTTGAAGCATTCAGAAGTATTCAGAACTACTTCAAGCATTGAGAAGTACGGACTGACATGACTCCGAATTATTGTTGTTATAAGGAGTTGTGATTCCTTAAAAACATTTTCTGTCACCGTTGAACACTGTTTTTGCTTGGATAATTATTGTACTTGAAGACCTTTCAGAGGCTTATTTAATCTGGATTGTTTTGCCAGTAGGATGGCTTCTTGCCCATCGCGCTGCAGTCCTAATTACCTGGATGGTTCATCTACTGCTGCTTGCTAATATTGAAAAGCAAAACCTGTAAGTGTTCTTCTTGAGGACCAAGTAGTAGAGAGGTGTATAGCAGCTTCATGTTTATGTATCACCACATGAAAAAGTGTATGGGATGAAACTATCTTGACATTCCCCATGACCTCTATCACTTTTCAGGTGAGAGAACAGAGTTAAGATCTGTTTTGTATACGTATCCATGGAAATGAGGGTGGTGGTAGTATTTTGTATCACTGACAAATACAAGAGGATATTCGGCACCTAAATCTCAAAAATAAAAAGCTGATATTCATTTGTTGCTATTTATCTTTGGAACACTGACTCATGGATGGCGACTGGGAAGTTTTTGAGGTCCTTCTTCAGTTGTTGGCATGACTGAATCTGTGCTTTACAGTCTGGAAAGGTGACCAACATGAATGTGTAGTGCATTGCAAGCACAAATACAGAAATGTCACCCCAAGGAAATAAAGAAGCTTTCAGAATAATTAGTTCATGTTGACATAGCGTGGCTGTGGTTACCTAGTACTTCTGTGGAAAAAGGACCAGGTGTTTGGCAGTTGGAGTCACAGTCTGCAATGCTGTAAGCATTTACCATGACTGACACTGTGCTCTGATCCATTTTCCATGTTTAACTTCTTAAAACTGTCCTATAGCGTGGATGTTGAAATATAATACCTGCAAATGTGGTTTGAAACAGTTTATAATGAGATAAATATGTAATGTGGATATTTCCCAATTTTTTATGTGTTTGTAGGTTTCCAAAAATCATTGGGTTGAGTTGGTTGGGAGATGACATTTTTATTTCCAGGCTGTAGGTGATGAATGAGTTTTCTTTATGATCTGCAGCTGCCAGAATTTCCTATCTGTTGGGCAATATTTCACGTCAGCCACTCAAAAAAACCAATTCAGTGCAGAAGCAAGACAAAACTACTATTCTTGCTGCAGACAGTAATGGGGAAATATGATGCTTTGAAGCAAGCTTAGAGAATACGTTTGGCAAAAACAAACGTATATAGTACAAAAAGTGTATGGAGTTCCAGGTAACTCTGTTCATAATGAAAAAACCCAAATTTTTAAAGGAAAAAAGGCAAAACTAAGTCTTCATGATTATATTCGACTGGATCTTTTGTTAATGCGTGTATTCAGAAAAATAGTTTGCCAGAGAGAGATCATTCTAGCTTCTCTTGTTCATGGCGCCACTGTGTAGTTCTGTTTTTTACCAAGGGTTGTCTGACTCCCTCTATAAGCAGCAGAGGAAAAAAGGCCACATTCCAACGTGTGTGCAGCAACACTTTTAATCACAACTGTCCACAGATCAGAATTATACATTGATTTAATGGAGCTGTAAGTTCGATACCAGGAAAGAATACTTTGTCCCATTTGATTCCTTAAATTGTGAATTAATTGTTGGGTATTATCATGCATTGATAGAATTAGTAGTAACCTGGCAAAAAAACTACAGCCATTCAGGATTTCCATCTTTTCACCCTGTTATGCTCTTTTCTTTGTGCGTGTTTGTTGTGATCTGCGGAGGAGAGGGAGGTTTTGGCGAGAGCAGTGTTACATAGTGCCTGGGTGTCCTGACTGGATTTGAGTGAGAGGGAAGATTATTTGATTGCTGCAGGCTTGTGGAATTTTCTGGCATAAATAGAATTTCTTGATGAACAAATGAGTTTTGATTGCCAAACAAGCCTTAAGCTGTCAGTAAGCGGCTCTCACAGCTCTTGTGCAACATATGGACAACTGTGTAAATACGTTGCTATGCTCCTCTAAGTAAACTGAATTGTACCAAAATTAATGCTCACTTGCTTGTTCTTCTTCATACAAACCCAGATGAATCTGAAGGAGGATGCCTTTTACATATCTGTGCAAATTAAGTATGATATTGTCAATCATACACCTTCTGGCTTTATTACATTTCTTGAATCAAGCCTGCAAAAATACTGTGTGTGCAGCAATCACTTTTTTGCAGACATAATAGCAGATGAAAGTATGAGAATTAACAAAGCATTGTATGTACACACCATACATGCACAATTTGAACCTTTCTCCTTCCTTGGCCCCAAATATGCATTGAGTAACAAACTCTTGCCCTGTGGGCAGTGGTTCATAATTGGTAAATCTTGAGCTGGGAATTGGCAGGGCAGGAGGGAAAAAAAAAATCACTGCCAGCCATCCCTTCTGCCACATGTGCACGAAAAACCACCAACAAAATATGACCCAATGTCATATTCCGAAATTTACTTTATTCTAATACAATCCTACAGTCCTCAGTATAAATACAGACTGGGGGATGAGGTATTAGAAAGCAGCCCTGAGGAAAGGGACTTGGGGGTGCTGATGGATGAGAAGCTGGACATGAGCAGGCAATGTGCTCTCGCAGCCCAAAAGGCCAATCACATCCTGGGCTGCATCAAAAGAAGTGTTGCCAGCAGATCCAGAGAGGGGATTCTGCCACTTTACACTGCTCTGGTGAGACCTCACCTGGAGTGCTGTGTGCAGGTCTGGAGCCCTCAATAGAGAAAGGACATGGACCTGATGGAGTGGGTCCAGAGGAGGGCCACCAAAATGATCAGGGGGCTGGAGCACCTCTCCTATGAGGACAGACTGAGGGAGCTGGGGTTGTTTATCTTGGAGAAAAGGAGGCTCCGGGGAGACCTCATAGTGGCCTTCCAGTACCTGAGGGGGGCCTAGAGGAAGGCTGGGGAGGGTCTGTTTACAAAGGCCTGCAGCGACAGGACGAGGGGCAATGGTTTTAAGCTGGAGAAGGGGAGATTTAGATTGGATATTAGGAAAAAGTTCTTTACCATGAGGGTGGTGGAACACTGGAGCAGGTTGCCCAGGGAGGTGGTTGAGGCCCCTTCCCTTGAGATGTTCAAGGTGAAGCTCGACGAGGCCCTGGGCAACCTGGTCTAGTAGGGGGTGTCCCTGCTGACTGCGGGGAGGTCGGACTAGATGACCTTTGGAGGTCCCTTCCGGCCCGGACCAATCTATGAATCTATGAATAATAGGTGACTGTCAAGTTTTTTTTCCCCTCTCTTTGAAATGGTTGGGAACACCACAATTCACAAATGAGTGTTACTGTAAGGGAAACACTTGTTAGCATTTGTTGTTATGTCTGCCTTTTTGTACATACATGGCTTTCAAGTTGCATTTCCATGCCTAAGTTGCATTCATTCTGATATTTTTATTTTTTTTGTAGTGGACTACATCGTGGAATATGACTACGATGCAGTGCACGATGATGAGTTAACGATCAGAGTTGGGGAAATCATCAGGAATGTGAAAAAACTGGAAGAAGAAGGATGGTTAGAAGGGGAGTTAAATGGCAAAAGGGGCATGTTCCCTGACAATTTTGTGAAGGTGAGTTTTCTGCATTGACTTGGTTTCACTGTGATCGTACAGCGGGCTCGTTATTATTAAAATGGCTAGAATTACACATCTTGTGTTTGTAAAAAGATGGGGTTTTTTAACTGGAAGACCTTTTAGCTGATTAATTTTTTTTTTTTTTAGTATGCTTTTGAATACATTTTTTGAGTAAGTTCTGCTGTCTATTCTTACTCACTTTAGCATTTCTCTTGGTCTGTACCCTTGCACTGTATATTCTGTCTCCTTCTTCCTGTTCAGTGCACTAACAGTTGTCTGTAGCTGTGGTGACCTGCTTTAGTGAGATGAACTGATCAAAAAACCAAAAGCCCCAAAAACCCCAAACCTACCACTACTCTCAAGTCATGAGAGAGTTGAAAAAGCCGGGGTCACAGCTCTCACAGCTCGGCTATAATGAAAAACTACATCCTCAGGCTGTGGTTGTGTGGGTGCTTCAACCTGGATTAAGCTGCTTTGTTTGAAGAAGCAATTCCGTCCTACCCTGGACTCCTTGCTGCTGGCACCACCTCTTCTGTGACCGTGCAAGGGGACAGGGCAGGGAATGTGTCCAGCTAAAAGGTGACTGAAATCGGGCTGGGTTTCAGTTTGTTTTGATTTCCTGACCAGGCTCCCCATTTGTCAGCAGGAAATACCTGAACTGGGAAGGGTGTGAGGGAAGTGCTCCACTGAGCTGCAGCACTCTCCTGTCTCTGGATCAGTCGTCACCTCTCTAAACAGGATCCTCTTCTTTGGAATCTCTGTCTCACTCAGTGCTGTCCAACTGACTTGGAATAATTGTCTTCTGCTGTGAGATATTGCTTCTCAGACCTTTTATTTAACCTTTTATGTATATTCTGTGTTTGTGTCTTAATTTAAGTTCTTGTTTGCACCTTCCACTTTTTTCCTGTTTTCTTTGCAAAATTCTAAATGTAATATTGAGTATGCACCTATTTGTTAGTTACAATGAAGAAGTCTACAAAGCAGCTATAGGTGTGCTATTCTGTGTGTAACTCCTGAAATTCAGAATCTGTTGAGCTGCAAGTATTTTTCTCATCTAAACTACACAAGTGTTACGGAGTTGTTATGCTTTGCTACTTTATGCTTTCTAACCTTGTTAGTAACTTCCAAGGATTCCTTAGTGTAACTACTGTAAAGCATAATCAAAGAGAATTTAGATATTCCTCTCTCTTTTGAAGTGAAATTAATTCTGTGCAAAACAGAATTATCTAATTAAAGAGAGCATCTATCGTTTGTTTAGTGGCCAGCCCAGCCCAAACCACGACAGTACCTTGCTGTGATACTTTCATCGTTAAACTGAAGGGGAAATTTGTCCAGTGCTATAAACACTTCTTTACACTTGCTTACATAAAATTTGGCAACTTTTCTGTTCAACTTACTGAAAAAGCAAAATTATTTTTTATTTACTCATGTTTTATTTACTGTGGAGCAATTTAAGTATCTACCTTTTAAGACTGATGGGAATAATCCAGTTGTTCTTAGAGTCTTTTACCAAGGAAAAGTTTGAAGTGAAGGAATGCCTTTCACTTGTCTAATATTTTTAAGTTGTTTGTAGTTCAGTTCAAAGTCTGGTTTGAGTCCTGTATAAATTGTAACTTGATTTTACCTTAAGTGATGTTTTGATGATAACTGTGTTGATGATATACTTAATTAGCACTCAAGTGCCATATGGGAAGAAAGCATCAGACATGGCTCTTCACTGGTTCTTGGGTCATCAAGAAGGTCTTTCTACTGAACAGCAAAGAGGGGTCAGATGTGCCTTATTTCTGTGTTAAAAACTAAACTTGTTGGGTGTTTTCTTGCCCTTCTGCAGCTGTGGCTTCTATGAACTTCGTTTTAAATTATTTCCATCCTGAAAACTCTTTACGCCTCTCAGCTCCAGGTATTTTTAGCTTTACAGCTGTTCAGTATGTGTGTGGCATGCTTGGATATCCTGAATTACAGGGGACAGTCAGTTTTCTAGAAGACATAGGGATTTGGAGAAGTGGAAAGGAAGTTGTTAGAAGAAAATTATCTCTGGTTTTATGACAACAGGGGATAACTTGCCTTCTTGGTGTCAGAGTTGAGTGCAGTTATGAGGCTGATCTTGGGAACTCTTAAGATGGTATGCGTAGGCTGGAAGGCTGTTATGCAGTGATGAGATTATGGGAAAGCATTAATTGTTAGGGAAGTGAAAGTCATGGTTTTCTTCATGGCCGATTCGGTTATAGTTTCTTTTTAAAAGTTAATTTACAGGTAGGGACAGACTGTTTCCGGGAAAGCTGTTGCAGAAAAGTGGCTTGTTTTTTTTTCTGCCTCCGTCCTCGACTATTCTCATGTGCTGCTGCAGCAGGTTGTTGTGAAATGCTACTATGACTGGACGTCTGCAAATACCAACCCTCAAGAGCTAAACTCAAATGCTCTGGCTTGGCCTGGTGCAATGTTAACACCTGCAAGGTGTGGGTGAACTGCTGGAGGGAGGTGGAAACAAGCAGGGTTGTACTTTGGCCTTGTGAACAAGGAAGGTCCCTTGAGAAACAGATATACTCATTGCTGCCTCACCCAGTAGCTCACCACCACGAGGTGGTGGTGGCCTCTGTGTCCTCTGAGCCTTTGTCTTTCTGCTCGAAGCAGGAGCCTCCCTAGAGCTTCTGCAAAGGAGCTGTTGGGTTGAGAGTAGAGAAGGAAGTGTAGCGAGTTGATTGGGAGGGGTAATGACAAGAAGGATGCTGAAAAGGGACAAATATTACTAAGTTTTCATGACCCACACCAAAGGGAAAGGAGGCTGAAGGTCTGAACAATGCAGTGAGGAGGAAACATCTGGAAGGGGAGGGCTGGGGGGACCTCTGGGGACATGGGGTGGATCTCCCAGGTCAGGTCAGTAGAAATGTGACCCGAGAGAACAAAGTGGTGTGGACAGGACCAAGGGATGCACCAAGTTTTATATGTTGGGATGCAAAATTCTGGGGCTGTACTTGAATATTTATTCCTTCCTAAAAGGATCTTCCTATTCTCCTGTTATAAGTGTAATTTCATGCATTAGATGGGGATCTGGCCTCAACTCATATGGATAAATCTGGGGCTTTTTGATGATATATATGCTAGTTTGTTAAGAATTGAACTGAGGCCAGGGTATAATCTCTCCACGCAGAATTTGGATGGTAAATCATAATCTGTGCTGATCTGAAAAGGATTATTGTTTGAAATTGAATGTGCACGTTATCCCCTAGATTCGCTTAGCTGCTTCAAGTATAAAATATTTAAAATCATAATAAATATATGAGAGATTAAACTGGATGAAGGTGGACATATTTTTTTTTTTCCAATTGTTAAATGTTTTTACAGAAGATAAATGATTTCTTTAAAAGAAGCCTTTGATTTTTCACCAGACAACTATGTGTGAGCTGGGGGGGGACATGATAATTCCAGCTACTTTAATTTTTGCTCATTTTATTAGTTTGTCTCTTCTTCATCTTGTCTGAGGGCAGGAAAAGAGCATGCTGCCTTGGTGGTAACTGCAAAATGTCCTTGGCTGCTGGGCAGCGTGTGGTTGCTTCTTGCCTGTTTGAAGGGCAACCAAAATGTTGACAGGAGGATTATGGCTCCCTGGATGTGCTGGATGCACCAGATTTGGACCGTATCATCATCGTCAAAGCAGATCAGTCCCCTTCTGTTCCCTCCTTCTGGGCTCTGCTAATACGTAGGATTTACTGATGTTTTACACAGCTCCTCATGCTTTGACTTTTGCATGCTTTGACAAATGCATCTTTGCTATTTGAAGCATGACCAAGTGCTGTCAACTTCATTTTGCGTTGTTGAAGTCATGCAGGAAATAGCTTTTTGATTATGTCTTCCTTTTTTTTTTTTTTTTTTTTGTCCCCAGGTATTCTAAAGATTGCAGAATAGTTTTATGTAGTGGTAGCAGGTTTATACTTCATGTGGTGGTAGAGATTGAGTCTCTGCTGTCAAAAGTGCAGCAAAGGAAGCTGATAGTATGTTTCAAATGGGTTAATTTGTTGTGCAGACAAGAAGGTGAGCTAAGGACTTTGGAATACTCGTATGCAGAAAGGAATGTCTGGAAGCTTCCTGTGGATCCTGATGGGATGCTGATGCTTGGTACCTTATAATATCTGCTGGTGACTTTTTGGTTGGGTGTTTTTTTGGCTTCTACCCAAGCTTTTTTGCTCATTGATGGTGAGATTCCGAAGAAGGATCAGAGCTTGGTAGTGCCTGGTTCTGAGACCTGGGTGTTTTCTGAGAGCTCATCACCATCACAGTCTGAGATGGTCTGTCCCAAAAGGTGCAGTTCTTGGTGCTGACTTGTACCTGTGTTGTTTTGCATTAAAAGAGAGGTAGATTCAGTTAAGGGGAACGCCATAAAGCCTCCAAAACATCCTTGGATACTAGTGTGACAGTGTCACTGTGTTGGATGGAGAGGGATGTATTGTAAAGGTTGGGAGGGAAGTCAGGGGGTGGGATGTCCAAAGCAGTCCTGAAACCAGAGCTCAGGACTGGTGGAGAAGCTTGTGGTGACTTTATAGTTAAAAACAAGTAAGTAAAAACAAAAAAAACCAAAAAAACAAAAACAAAAAAAAAAAAACCACAAAACTAACAGGCAATTACACTGCCCACTTGTGAAGCTGATTTCCTTAAATTCACTTTTCGTAATAGGCCTTTTAAAAGATTTTTCTGCCTATATTGTAGTGTTGGATTTTGGAGTGCATGGATTTCTAATTTTATTAACAAAACCTGATTTGAAATTCCTGTTTAACTGTGTGCATACATGCTTTTAGTGGGATTGAAATATTTGAATTAAGAGTTCTTGTTCCTGACATTGTTATTGCCGTTTTTCTCCCTCTTCCTGTATGGGCAATTTAAAATAAACAACTTCATAAATTCCTGAAAGGAATTAGCAGTGGAAACCCAGCAGACTTTTATTGTTTTCTTTGAGAGTGGCTTTTCCTTTCTAAAACTCATCAGTGTGAAACGTGCACATGGACATTCATCTCCAGCATGGGCTACAGCGGTGACGCTGTTAGACTGAATGTGTGAGGGTTTTGGAGCTGTTAAAGTGTGGGGGATGTGGAAGGCTTTTTCATTTGGTTTTGGGTTGGTTTTTTGTATTTTTCTTTTTTTTTTGTTGTTTGTTTAGAGTAGCTCTATTTGCTCTTCAGCCAACTATTGTGTTGATAAGCTGGAAGTGATGATTTGGTTTTTGTCCTTCTGCTCGTTTTTGAGGTTCTCTGTCTGTACATAGCCCAGAAGGTTTTTAAGAACATAAGTTCCTTGTTTCATTTCATTTATTGCTATCTTAGTTTTGTAACTAGCTGTATTGTGACTAAGATGCCTTTTCACAGTAGTAAAACCAGTTCCATCGTAAGCTCGAGGCAGTAAACCGACTGAGGGAGGAGCAGCGGATAGATTAATTAGTAGCTTTCATCAGTTAAGGTAGAAGAGTGTGCGGGTAGGCTTCAGAGGCGTTGTGGGGAGCAAGCCGGACACTTCTCCAAGTGTGTTGGGGACATGCTCCTCTTCAGCCGCCCGCCCAGCAGAGGACGCGTCTGCCATCGGGCTGGTTCAGGGGAAGCTTTTTGCCGGCGCAGGTGCATGCCGAGCTCAGGGCCCAGCCTGCAGCCTTTCCAGGTTAACACCTGAACTTTGCTCGCTCTGACAATTTTTTTTTTTTCTTCCTCCCTCTAAATAATAAAAAAAAAAAAAACCAAACACTGTGCAACTCTGGGTGTGTTCGAGCAAATATGTCCTTGGAAGAGGTAAGCCGGCTTTATTTTCCGTATGTTCTTAATATCAAATATTGTAAACAGAGGTTGCGTTTCAGGGTAATGAGCATGAACAGCAGCACAAATGTAGAAGTTACGATTGCAATACATTTTTAGGTTTTATTTAATATATAGCATACATTTGTGGCCTTGGAGTTGTTTGTATAATAGAATTACTTGGGTTTGATTTAGCTTATCTGCCCTTCCGTGGTGTGTAGAGACACTTAGGAGCTGCAGACAGCTATGGTGCTTGCATGAAGAATTTCTTTTAAAAAGGGTGAGTTGGTTTTTAGAGGTTACTTTCTTGTTCCACTTCCTGGTCTGTGTGTTTGTCCATGTAAACAAAAGCCGAGCCCCTTTCCTTCCCTGAAACACCCCCCCCAGACCAAAACTTTATAGTATTAGCAGAGCTGACCGACCTTCTTAAGGCTGTGTCTTTGCTGCCTCCTTCCTGTGTCCTCGCCGGTGGGATGCTGTTATGCACCGAACGTGCTGTGAACCGGTGAGAGAAGTTCTGGCTGAAAACTCCTTCAAGCGGTAGCATCTCTAATTCCTTTTCAAAAACATAAAATTGAACCTCACCCAGAACTTTAAATAGGAATCGTGGAGTCAAGGGGGATTGTGGGTGAGAAAGTGTCACTCTCTCCTGTGTCGTTCTTAATTCTAATTTGGGCACAATTCAATAGTGTAGTAACATTAATTAAAAAAAAACGAAACAATAACTGTAAGCTTTTAAACAATGTATATAGGGTAAGCCATGTTCATCTACTTTGAAGTAACTGGGATGCCGTTCTAGAATGGAATAAAACGCGTATCTATTTCCAGAATGTTGGGTTTGCTCCTTTGCTGTGTGTTCTGTCCGAATTCTTTGCATCCAAGTAAGGCTTGGAGAAAATTAGATTTGCATTAATTTGTTAATCAAGCGATATTTTGGTTTATACAGCCTGTTTCTTTTGCTTTATTTTATTTTTTGAGGAAACTGTCGTGGCAGTGGGTTGTGTGGGGAGGTGACACTGAATCGCTCGGAGGTGTCGTTAGCGTCCCAGGGAGAGGTAGGCAGCCCTGCCGGTAAGGAGGCGATGCTTGCTTTGAAGCTGGCAGTTCTTGTTTTTCAGAAACAAAGATAACGTGCAAGATGGAAAGCCATATTAAGTAATTTTGGTTTCAGTGCTGAGTACGAGAGAAACGATGGGTGTAAGCTGGCTCTCTGTCTCCTGGCAAGAAGTGCAGCTGAGAGTTCAGGCTGGTGCTTTAAGACCTGTTGCTGATGTGATGGTCCTATCTGTTGTTCCTGCTGATGTTTTTTTTTTCTTCTGTTTTTTTTTGAGAAAATAGTGCCACTGGAGAGTGTATCATCAGGGAGTGCTATGAGGTCTTGCCTGAGCTGCTCCTGTTCATCCATCGGCAAGTGTCTGGCATTTGGGAGAATGTTGATAATGATTCCTGTGCTGGTGGGGCGAGAGACGGGTCTCTACTAGCTATTCTGGCCTGAATAAACAAGGAAATAGGTTTCTTCCAACTGGAACAGAAGTGGCTTGGGTGAGCCTTGCTTATGATGGGGGAACCGTTGTTTCTAAAGAGAAGATTAAAAAAAACCAAAACAATCCAGCAGCTGAGAACATCGGTAGATACAGGCAATGGCACTGATACATAGGCATATAGTCACAAATCAGAGTTTTTGCTGGGATTCAGAGCTCATTATGGATTATTCTTGTTCCTGTGATTTTTGCAGTCGAATCACTGGATTGACTGCTTGGGTTTATGCCAGCCGGGCGCCGTCCCTATGAGTTCCCTCTGAAAACTGTCCGTATCTGGCGTGAAGAGAGGGAAAAGCAAAGCCTTTGAGGCTGGTTTGAGTTCACAGATGGTGTGAGACTTTGCACCGTGGAGCTGCTGTTGCTGACACAGCAGGGCTACCACAGCCGCTCGTGGGCACCTGCCCTGCCAGGTTGTCTTCTCATATCGTCGCTGTGTCTGCATTGGGGTTTTATTGCCGTATCGGTGTTGGTTGAGAATGGGTGAATTATTTCATACTCCAAGGCAACAGGTATATTGATTGTAAAGATACGCCATGAGGAAGTAATGTGGATTATTTAGCTTGAACGGACTTTTAGATCTGAAATGTCACAGTTGCTTTCCTCAAAACCTTTTTTTGGATGGTTCATCGTTCTGGAGGGGGGAAGTTAGCTCTCCTCCACTGTAGGGTTTTCAGTATTAAATTTATTTTTTGTTTTCCTTCCTTGAACACTGAGTTCTATCTATTACAATGAATTGAGCTCAAAGTTAGATGTGGTAAATGTTTGCTAGGCTTTTGCTAAGTTTTTTCTGTACTTTTCACATCCTAAAAACATTATTTCAGGGTATGTATGTGAGTTCTTTGGCTTTGGACTTGGTGTAATAAGCTTTCAAACTCTTAGAAGCTGCTGCTGCTGATGGGAAGTGCCCTGTCACCTCTCTATTCTTTATAAAACAGCAGTAGAAAGCAAGATGTGCTTTTAGTTAAAAATGTTAGTTAATACGGGTATCTTAGATAAAATGTAATCTTCAAACCTCTTTTAGTCTTCAGTGAGATTTTGAGGTGTATATTTTTAGCCGTGATTTAGCAAATCTCATGAGCGTTTAATTTTGTGCCGTAGGCAAGAGTTGTGATGGGACATGGATGTGGCAATGTTTTAATGCGATTTAACCTTTGTGCTGAGGTGGCCACAAGTGAAGTGCTGGAGGTTTGACAGGGAGTGGGGAGAGATGGGTGCTCTGGGAAAGGGACACAGGGAAGAAAGAAGCTGAGTACAACAGCGGATGCGGGAAGCCAGGATGATGGCGAGAAGGAACAAGGGATGTTCCAAGTTAAACATCAAAGTGGACCTGTAGTGGTTAATAGATCACATATTTCTCTGGACCAGCAACAGAGGCACTTAATTGGGAGAAGGGAAAGAAATGTGTCTTCCTGCCTTTCCCTGCGTGGGAAGCTTGATAAAACACCACATGCTGCGGGAGCTGGATCTATGTCTTGCCCTCTGCCACATGTGGTATGTGGTTTCATTCATCTAAAGCACTATTTAGTGGCTGATGGTTGACAGGACATTAACTGTTAGTTTATAAAACAATTACAAGAAATATAATTAAATTTCCATATGTATAAGCAAGTAGAATAGAAAAGAAATGCAGTTAACGTTTTTGGATGTTTTTATCTGGCTGTGAATGCGGCAGCACCATAGAATATTATTTAGATATTATTTTTAGAAGTATTTTAAGGCTAACTTTTTTTTTTTTTAAATTAAGTGGTTGGGAGATGTTGATGTAAACATCTGTGCTTCCTTTAGTTGCTCCTGTTAATTTAGGATTCTGTGCCGCTCCCCTCCCTCCCCCCTCTTGGTAGGTCTGGTGATCTGAATGCTGTGCTTTTCTGCATCTGGGCTTTGGTCCTTGTTGAAAACAGATGGAAAGAGTCTTTTTAACATTGTAAAAGCTTCTTAGACATTACATGTTTTTATGTCTCTTGTATTTTGCAAATGTTAACAAGAGCTCGGATCAGAGTCTGTTTTGACACTTGTTTGGCACAAGTCTTACAGGTATCCAGTTGTCCACAATAAAAAAAAAGTATACTAACAAATATATGCATGTATAATAATATTTATATATATATATATATATATAGTCTGTATCAAGATCTGAAATTCCAAGCCTGCTTCTACATTCCCTCTGTAGAGATGAGTTTTCCTTATTGAGGAAAGTCCAGTTGTGTACCTGTTTGTCACCTTCAAATATTACATTCACTCAATGGCTCGTGCTTTAGTCTGTAAGTCTGAAGTGACTCGGTAATTTTTTTCATGCGTCCCAGAGATCCTGCTTATTCCATGTGTTATGTGTTGTGAGAAAGAAGTGATACCTTGCCTGATTGATGATGCCTTTCTTCCTAACAGGGAGGCAATATGATTGTATCATCTATATTTAGCATAGCTTATAACAGATGTAAAAATATTGGTCACTTGTTAAACTTCATGCCGAGTGATGTGATGTGGGTGTGATTTAATAGAAGGAAACGTTGGGATTCTGTCTGAAACTGGAGAAGTGTGAGTCTGGCTTGAGTCACTTCTTCTTTAGGTAATTATTTTCTTGGGAGAAAAAGTTAGAAAGCGTGATTTGAATCTGCTGTAGGCACAAATATTAATAATTCAAATTTCTGAAAATATTTCTCCAACCATTTATGAAACTGCGATGCACAGAGAGCCTGCAGGTGTCTTCTGGCATCGCTTGACGGTGGCAAAGTTTATCTACCAGGACTTTGCATCCTTGCTTTCTCTGCTCTCATGTTTAAAGCATGTGAAGACTTTAGATGTAAATGCGTAAAACTCGGGAATTTCCAAAGTCCTGCACAGCCCGTAATGGTCTCTGAGTGAGGGGTGCATGGTGTTAAGGAGCGACAGCAGCAGTCGCTCCCATAGCAGTAGGTGTCTGTAGCTCCTGTGGAAAATGCTAGGGATCCATGTCAACTGGAAACTCTTTCTAACTTTAGTCTTGAATGGAAATGACCTTATCTGGGGTGTACAGGAGTCAGAATATGAAGCAATTTCAGTTTTGGTGGAGGCAAAGACGAGGAGTGATGCTGCCTTACTGTTGGTTCAGTCTGATCTTGGGTCAGCACTTAAACCCAGTGGTTTACTGTTAGACAGTCCCTACTTGGGCTGTAAATTAGGCAAAAAAAAAAATCAAACCACGACACATGTCAAATTACCCAGGAGGCAATTTGTTTGGCAAAATAAAGGTTACAAAGTTTGCCCGTTCTTCAGATGATAACCACTTTCATCTTTAAAGTGATTTGTTTCTACTTTCAATAATAATGTTTAATCCTCTGGGGACTTACAGACCTCTCCCAGCCAAGCAATTGTGTCAGGAGGTGGAACCTGCTCTGACCTCTGAATGCTCCAGGGAAAGAGTTCAGGAGCTTCTCAGCTCTTTTTGCTCATAAAGTTGTCTTATCTGTCCCTTTAGTTCATGGCAAGTGTGACAAAGGAATGGGGCAGATGGAAATAGCTGCAAATTAGTCATTATTTCTTTGCCTTTATTAAATACTTCACCTCTGTAGACACCTGCATTGAGGGTGAGAGAACTTTGTTTTCTATTCAAGGAGAAGACACTGGCAAAATGCGAGGACGTGGGATATCTTAAATCTAAGAGACTGGAGCTGTTAAAGCTGCCCTGTGCCTGCCTGTCTGCTGCTGTAACTAAGACTAAATGCAAGAGGTAATGGGTACTTAAGTAATTAGTTACGTGAAGATTTTTGTGTTCAAGAACCGTGGTTTTTCATTGTGCTTGGACAGACAGATTATGGCTATCTCATCTGTATGCAGATTTTTATATGTATTTATATAGTCACACACATCCATATGTGTTATTTTTCAGTGATGGGGTTTTGCAGGCTGTGAGGGGAAGAGAGAAACTTGTATTTACAAAGCTATTACCTGTAGATTTACCACAAGCTTCTGATTCCTCTCTCCCCTAAAATAAGTGACAGGTTCAATTTTGACTTCTTTATTTTCTGCCCACATAAGACAGGAATCATAAGCTTAATTTGCCAGTCCATAGGTTCTTTACTGCTGTTCTGATGGGGAGGAAGAGTTGAGAAAAGAGGAAGAGAAGAGGTAAGAAAAGGGAAAGAAAAGAGATGAGAAAATCGTTATGTGTAGTCTCAGACACATGTTTGTGTATTCTTCATCTCAGCCTCTTCGGAGATGGAGACCATTTTCTGTTGCTTGAGATCTTGCTTTAAAATATACTCAGCCAATAAAAGAAATGCACATTGCTTTTGTAGAAGCTGATGTCTCATAGCTTACAGCGAAAATAATGTAAAAAGTCTAAAGATGATTGTTCTTGGTGTGACGTGTTTAGAAGGAGGTGGGCAGCGAAAGGCTTAATTTTTATGCTTGAAGAATCTCGCTAAGGACTTAGATTTCCTGGATAATGAACTTCTCTGTGCCCTGTAATTCAGGAACAGACTTTGTATTTATAACTATCCGTTCCTCATGTCCTTCCAGACGATCTGACCTGCTTTCTCTGTCTCTGGTGCCCTGCGGATTGTCGTGCTCTTGGCTTCTGGGGAGGGAAGCGGGGAGGATCCCGCTGTCCCTGCTGGAGCGATGCCGGGGCTGGCGGGTGATGGGGAAGGCTGGGTGCTTGCTCCCTTAAAAAGTAGGTCAGGACCGCCTGCTTATTTGTTTATTTTAACGGGCATCATGAGGCTATAGGTAGATTTAGGCATGTTAGATTTTTGTCTGTGTATAAAGAAGAATAATTCTTGGTTTACATGTTTTAAATCTCTAAATGATTTTGAGATTTCTCTACATAAATATATACATTTCCCTGAGGAATTGTTAAACTGTGACAGGTGCAATTAAAACAAAAGCCCCTTATGATGTCCCCAATCTTTTTTCGCTGTTGAGTTAGATTTATATGCATTTTGGCATGTCAGCCTGTAGTGATTTTTGGCAAACTTTCTAAGTGTTGTGAAATACGTGTTCAGTGGAGATTATGAAAACTTCAAACCTTTCTGACTAGTGCTGTAGTTTGCAGCAGAAAGAGTGGGTGGTTTCTTCTCAGTTGAGTGTGTTTTATGCCAAGAGACAGTCTGTATTGACCTTCTACTGCCAAGTCATAAATGCATAAAATCTGTGTTGCTAATGGAAACATTGAGAAGCCTTGAACTGCAGTGGACTGGCATAATCAAAATATTAAAATTTCCAGCTGCAGTTAATGTCAGATTTTCATTTGTTTTTTGCTGGCTGGCAGCTGGTGATGGCCTCATCTCAAAACAAGCTGAGGCGTCCTGGAGGGTTTCTGTTGTTGTCACAGCACAGACTCTATTAGCTTGGATATACGAGGCTGACTTAAAAACCAAGAGAAACAAAGGAAGAAAAAATGCCTGCCTTGTTGTGAAGCCAATTGGGCATTTTCAGGTTGGATACTGTGGTACCTGGGTCATTTTATCTTTGGTTCGGATGGAGAGATGAGACCTGTGGGCAGTGTCATTTTCCAACCACAGAAAGTCAGGCCTGTCAGGCTGTTCGGTCAGAGGTGTGAAAATTGCAGACTTGTTAATGGGGCATTTATTAATGCTTGAACTGATTAGTGTCAGTTTTCAGAGACCCAAACAGGTACGTATCTTGTTTAGAAGCGACTGCTTTTGTAAAACCTTAGTATGTCCAAAAGGTTAGAGAGTCTCAGCGATGATGCTCAGGATGAAACTGTTGGCAGGGGTGATGGGTATGAATGTCAGAGGATCCTGACATGAGCTTTTGAATAGGAATCTTAGAGCAGTTTCCTACTGTTAGGACTAATGTGCAATACAGGTTTGTGGTGTAGTGGACCGCATGCAGGTGTGGAGACCAGGGATTCCTGAATTAGCTTTAACTTGATTTGATTTTATTGTGGTTTTTAATGCCCTGAGGAAGGATAATTAATGCTGTTTTTCTTTAACAAGAACACTCCGATTCAGGCGTGGCTGGTATCAGTCCTTACCCATGTCTGTTTGTTGCAAATCTTTTCTGTTTCTGTCTCATAGTCATCTTGATCTTTTCCTTGCATCCTCTTGCCTTTTATATGTCTTGGATTAGGAAGGCTTCTTTTACCTGTCTACTGAAGTATTCAACTTTCATACCTTAGCTGTATTGGGAACGTCTGGTGGTACCAGTCTTTCCCAGTGTCCAATCATTCTTTCTGGTTTCTGCTAATGAACATCTTCATTAATAAATCTTCAGCCTTTGAATCTGCCAGATTTTCTTTGTGTAACTGATGCTCATAGAATTATTTTAGATCTCTTATCTTTTACTCTAACTCCACTATATTTTCTGTTATATTTGCCATTGCTAGTCTTGTGTTAGACTTTGAGTATTTCCTACTTGTCACCACTTCAATTACTGACTCAAGCCAGGTAAGAAAGTCGCTCAAGCATTCATCCTTGTGTTTTGGGGTCTGTGGTCTTTCATTGTAGTCTCAAAATCATTTCCTGTTGTTTGTAAGCTATCAGTTACTTTCCTGCCTTTGATACTACTGCTGGACTTCAAAAAATATATTGTCTGTTTACTACAAATGTAAAGGTGATGCTTACCTTATAGCCTGTTCTAGCATTTGGAAGTGGATTTTGGGGTTTTCTTGTTCTTTTTTTTTTTCCTTTTTTAAAATTTATTAGAAGTAGATCATGTTTTTGACCAGGCTGCCTGTGTATGTCTTCCTAATTGAGATCTCTCCTTTTCACAAAATTATTGCAGCAGCCACATCTGAAGTCTTGTGCGAAGTGTCGGAAAGGAGCCTGGAGCTGATTCCTTATTGGGAAGTGTTACGATTGGGGAAACTGGTTAACTGGGGAGGCTTTAGTTCCTGAAGCAGCTGGAAGCTTTTGGAGGCTGTATAAATTGCATAGCAAAAGATTATAACTTTAAAAACCTGGGGGCAAATCTAGGCAAATCTTCATGTGCTAATATGTTTTTCACCTGAGCAGAATGGCCTTGTTAGTAGGACACCTAGAAAAGGTGTTTTACATGCGGCAAACTTTTCAGCTGTAGCCAAATTCAGTTCCTTCTGGTTTATCAGACTTGCAAGTAACTGGCCAAAAAACAGCTGTAAGACAGAGACCGACAAAGTCTTTGAAATGTGAAATTTCTCCTCAAATGAGAGGTAGACATGATGCTGTGGTATTTTGGAGCTTTTTTTTTTTTTTTCTTGGGAGATGGGATCTCAGCAGAGCTATGATCTCCAGGGGGAAGTCCCTGTGGATGAATGAGAGTAACAGCAGGAACTACTCGCCTGTTTTCTGAAAAGGCTCTTTACGTAATGTGGAGGAGTGGGAGGAAAAATTGTGCTGCCTGTAGTTTTGCTTAGTCGACTTGCCCTGCTCTTTTGGGAAATCAGAAGGTGTTTTGGACTGTTTGACTTGAGGTTTGTAGTTTGTTTGGAAGCATCGGTAGCTTTCCAGACCTGCTGGGTTTTTCAGCTGGAGAGCCACAGCAAGTAGTCTGGGGTTTAATGTTCCAGAAAGCACCAGACAGGTCCCTTTGAATACCCTTCTCTATTTTTGGCATTTCATTCAATGAATGGGTTTTGTTGTATTAAAGCTTATGTTTAGTTCACATGACATTAATAAGAGTGTGTGTGTATGTGTATATATATATCCAATATTGTTTTCAAATATTATTAAATATTTCATTGCAGCTGTAGCTGAAACAACTAGTGGAGTTGTTAACCAGTGGCTACTGGTGATAAATGCAAGAATTGTTCTGAAGTGGATCATGAAAAAGCTGCAAAGTAGTCATGGGTGTTTGCTTTCCTCAAGTCATTGCAATGCTGCTGTGGAGGGAAAGCTGATGAGCTTTGAGGGTCTTGCTAAGCACATGAGTGTATGAGATTCAGTGGATGTAACACCTAGGTTTTCAGAAAGTCTTTTGACAGTTTTTCACAGAATCACAGAATGGTTAGAGTTGGAAGGGACCTTAGAGATCATCAAGTTCCAACCCCCCTGCCATGGGCAGGGACACCTCCCACTAGAGCAGGTTACTCAAAGCCCCATCCAGCCTGGCCTTAAACACCTCCAGGGATGGGGCATCCACAGCTTCGCTGGGCAACCTGTTCCAGTGTCTCACCACCCTCACAGTAAAGAATTTCTTCCTAATATCTAATCTATATCTCCCCTCTTTCAGTTTAAAACCATTACCCCTTGTCCTGTCAAGGACAAGTTATTGATCAAGTTATTTTGATCAAGTTATTGAAGGAATGAGGTTGTTCTGAGACAGAAGGAAAAATTTTTTTATGGATTGGAAGTTGCTTAAAGAATAAAGAGCGAAGGACTTCTCCTCCATCCTGACAAGTCATTGATAAGTTGGTGATGGTATCCCCCAGGAGCTGGTTGTGGAACCAGCTTTGTGCAGCATCTCTGGTCATCTGGAGAGGGGATTTAACAGTGAACACTCCCACTTTGTGAGTGCTGTTAAACTCTTATGGGGTTCAATGCCATGCTGTTGGCAAGAAGCTGGGCAGGCAAAAAGAGTGCCAGTAAATGCCAAGTAATGTGTGTAAGAATAGGTAATCTGTACTTTGACTACATGGAACTTCCAGTTGAGAGCTGAGTATCAGCTCGTGGATATCTGGCTTTCAGCTCCCCGAAATCATCACCTCCAGGTGCAGTGACAGCCCAAAACACTGGTAAGGTGCCAAGTGTCATCAGATCTATTGAGACCAGGATGGGGACAGGCAGTGAGATGGTTAAGGGGATGGAGCAGCTTGAGATGAGGGCTGGCAAGGCTGGAACTCTTCATTTGAGAGGATGAAGCCAAGGGGGTATATGATGAAGGTTTACACAGCCGTGGAGGTAGTGATAAACTAAATGCATTGGTGGGGAGCACGCACTGGGACAAGTAAGGAGTCAGCTTAAAGTAGATAAGAGAGAGGAGCTTTTTTTATGTAGCGAGCGAATGTCTGGTGTGGAAAGGGAAGCTGTGGAGGCGGGCAGGACCGTGGGTGCAGAAAGAGATTAGACAGCTTCATCTGCAGACATGAAAGGGTGAGGGGAGGGGATGTATCTCCCTAATGAAATCCTTATGGGTGCTCTGGGAATGGGGGGAGGATCTGGGTAGCAGGCTGGAGCTCTAAAGAGCATCTGGGATTGCTACTGTGTTCTGCACTAGATGGGCCATTGATCTGACTTAATGGGTTTCTTCTTGTGCAAAGTGATGATTTCCTTCTTTCAGAGTATTTTGTTCTCTGGGGGAATCTCATTTAATGAGCTGATGCTTGTAGAGTAACTGCTGAGTACGTGGCCTCTTCTGTGAAGAACTGATGCTTTCTTGTTTATAGGCTTCTTTCCCTTGATTGGCATGTTCAATTCCAGTGCTAACATCTTACTTTAGCAAGAGGAAGGTGGGAGACAGTTATCAGAAAAATAATGTCTCTGTCACTTCCCTCCTACACTTTTCCCCTCACTTCCTTCCACTTTATTTTTTTTATCTCACTTTCTTCTCCACTTGTATCTTTCAGCAGTATGATTGCATCTTACCTGTAAACAACCTTTGAGCTTTCTGAGGTAGAGACAATGACCTAATATAGTTTTATATACTAAAATATTTTATTTAGCGCCCTATCCTTTGGGTCTGTCATCGAAGTAATATTTGTATTTTTTAAAATGTTTTCAAATATGAGCTGTGACTTAAGAGTTGTGATATGGGACTTCTGGGCTAAAAGCTGCTTTTCTAGAGGTTAGAGTAGATGGCTAAAATACTACCTGTCTCTGAATTCTCAGCACATCAGCGTACCTGTTTACTAATGTGGCTGTATGGAAGGGTTAAGTTTATTAAGGCCTTTAGTATGTTTAGGTGCAGGATGCCATGATTTTTGAGTATAATACATGATTACACACCAAATGGTAAGTACCTGAAATCTGTGGAGCGCCTGTCTAAAAACACTGACCTCTTGGGTAATTCAAATGGCCTCTCAGTCTTTTAAATCTCTTGTTTCAGGAAGTTAAGAAGGATGTAGAGCCCAAGGATGATGCCGTGCCACTCAGGAGGGAGAAATCTGGCAACGTAGCCAGCCTTGTGCAGCGTATCAGCAGCTATGGGCTTCCAGCAGGAGGATTTCAGCCTCATCCCCCATCCAAAACCTTCAAGAAGAGTATGTAGCGTTTCCCTTTCCTTAAATTGCATAAGCTGCTGACGTGCATTTTTTAAATAAGCATGAATTATTTAATGGCTGACTTAGTTTTAAGGTTCTGTGGAAAGCAAGAGACATAGGAGGAAAAACTTTGATTCTAAGCCAAATTCTGCTGCTGGATACATGGGCGGAAAGCTTATGTGTAGTTCTTAACAGCAGCAATAGGGATGAATTTTCCTGAGAACAGAATTTAGACTTTTTCCAGGCTCTAGAGAGTTGCTCTGTAACTTCATGTGAGCTCCACTTGTACTGTCAGGTCCCTGTATGAGAACTGCAGGCCTGTTCATAATAATAATAATAAAAAAAAAAATCTTGTGGTCATTTCTTCTAAACATAGAAGTTTTGCTACAAATTCAAGGCTCTGTGATAAGGAAATACTCTCTAGTTCAGGTTCTTCTTGTTTAGTAGACTTGCTTCTAGTGTGAAATAAGGTGGAATTGATGGTGTCTAAGAAAAGGAAACGGTCTTCCGTTGATTGTAACTGCAGCCCCCAGGATGGCCATGAGTGCAGACCTGGCACCACTGTACCTCTGGTTTCTATGTTTTAATGCCAGTATTTAATCCAAGGTAACTAAAACCTAGAGCAGAAAACTTAGTGTTCCCTGCATCCAGAAAATTGACTTGTGGTTTGTATTTGGACACCTCAGTCTCTTATAAGAGACGTTGCTCTAAACTACTCTGGCTTCCTCTGTCTTACAAGGGATTGCAGCCATTTATGATTTAATCTTGCTTTTTTTTTTTTAAAAAAAAAAAAGAAAGAATTCAGAACTTACTGTTTCTGCTGTGTTTATGCTTAGAGTTTTTGCCCATAAAAGGAGAAGATCCACTAGTTCTCTTTTAAAGCCTTGAAATGGGACCACCAGACTTAAAAGTTTGTTGAAACCTTCTAGGCAACTAAGGATGTTACCTTTAAAATTAATTTTTATATGATCTGATCTTTATATGTGTACTGGCAACAGCACATGTGTGCTTGTTAGATGTTTGAATCAGCAGGCTTTTGAAAATCTAGCTGGAAAATTCCTAGATTAATGCAACCAGGCTCTGAAAGAGAATCAACATGATCCTTAGGGGTCCTTCCAATTTGATATATTCTAGGAACATGATCTGATGCCATTTCAGGTGTTGGCAACTCATTCTGCTCTCTCTAACCCTGGAACGATCCCATACTCAGCATGTCTCCTCCTTGTGCTGGTGGCTGTGGCCAGATAGTAGGTACAACTGGGTCTCAAGCCCTGCAGTGCCCTGGCTAGTCTCCTTCTCCTGGAAGAAAGTGGTGTTCAAACACCTTCCTTCAAGCACACAACTGTTTACTTGGCACAATGACAACCTCTGGAATTTCCATTTTACTTGCTGTTCCCTCTTTCCTGGAAGACTGTTTAAACAGCTCCTGCAGATCCTGTTTGCTGTGTGCCTGGGCAATCGCTCACTCCCTTCAAAAGCTTTCCAGTGCTCAGTTGTCTTCCCGTTTCTGGTTCCCAACCTGGTAAAATGGGGTTTATGATGTTAAAAACAAAGTTAAGCTGCTTTATTAGCACGTCTCCAAGGTGCGATAAGGTAGGTTGTGTCTGCTGGGGAAGTCCCTTGTGTGGTTCTCCTGTGTAACTCTCACTGAATTCAGGTATTTTATATCAGGATGGTAGTAAGCTGCAGGCAGCTATCAGATAGCTGGCTGCCTTTATTCAGGGAAAGGAAAATACAGGAGGTGTGCTAAATTATGGCAACAAAGGGCTAAATTTGGTTTATGCTGTACAAAACAAATAAAACCTGAAGCCAGCTGTAGTTGTTTTGGAAACGGACAGAATTGCCTGGGGGCTGCCAGCCCAGCAGCAGGGCTGCTGCACCAGCTGAAGCTGGAGTGGTGTTTTAGCTTCATAGGTTAATCCAGGGATTTTCACAACTGGAAGGCAGCACTTCCTAAACTGGGTATCACTGAAAACAGACTGCAGGTGAGAGGGAGTTCTGGGTGTGAAATGCATCTGTGGGTTTGTTTCCCCTCCCGCCATTTGCATAGAACTACAATATGAAAAGGAATGCTGAAATAGGTTTTCTGTTAAATGGCCTTGACTTTTTAATTTGCCTTTTTTTTTTTTTTTAGTATCAGTTAATCTCATACAAAGGAGGAGCCCTGAAAGCGCTGTAGGAGGTAGTAAAGGCCAGTGGAGCGTTTCTGGCAATTACTGTTAACCTGGCAATTCCTCTTGGCTGGGGTATGAGTTTCAGTGGAGTTAAAAGAAGGCTGCGTTATGTGGGCAATTACATGTTATTAGAAATAACCCATAGAGCTTCACAGTTCTGGTTTATTTGTTTCCTGCCCCTTTTAAACTCTTCAGAGCACAGACCATATGCCAGCATGTAGAAAATTCTTGATTTGGTGAGCCCTCTCTCAGCAATTTTTAGTTGCTGAATATTACTGAGCTGCCTGGCGTGTTTTGTACTGGGGACGCTGGGTGTGTTGGTCTGCTAAATGTCTGACTTTGGACTTTCAACGCTGCTGTAGTAAGAGAAGGATCAATCTTGGAGGCAGTTATCTGTGTTTTGAACTGTTTTTATCCAGCTAATCTTAAGTGCTGAAGCCTGAGAGTGGAAGGGGTGCAAAGTGTAAGAGAGTATGGAAATTTATACAGCTCCTCCAAGCTTAAGCTTTACCACGTCAAGCTTTTGATTCATATTTTCACTTAAACTGTGGCAGATTGTTTTTGAGGAGGATAGGGAGCACGTGTGGGTCATAGCTCAGGATGACGATTGCCTTCAAAAGCGTGCTGGCTGCTGTGTTGTGGAAAAGGTTGGAAGGAAGGGGCTCCTGTTTGAAGGAGAAATACCTAAACTTTCCAGGTTCATCAGCAGCATCACTCCGGGGTATGTGCAGGGTAATTGGGCAATTGTAGCTTCACACCGTTCTGTCTGGAGGGGTTGTTGGAAGCCACTTCAATGGTTTCCCCTCTGGGGATGTCATTTTGTCTTTTTAATACCTGCAAAGCTTTAATGATACATGGCGAACATCTAAAGACGGCACTGTGTTTTAATTTTGCCTTTGTCAAATGCTGCTAATTGAAGCTTAGGTTGAATTTCTCGACTCCATACTGGCCCTGAGAAAAGGCAGGTTTTTTGCATTTGCAGATAAAAACGAGTTAGGATTTTGAAATACGAGACGAGCAAATGTTAGCATTACCTCAGACCTGTAGTAAGCAAGGTCTTTGTTAGAGGGCAGAAAAGCTATTTGCACTTTAGTGTTGTGCAGAACAAAACATTTGTTTTTTCTTTCAGGATTGCTTAAAGGCTGGAGGCTCCAACCTGCGCATTTTCTTCCAAGCAAGTGCTAACACCGCAACTGGCAGCGGTTGTCATTTTTGCAGATTTTGGTCAGGAAATAGCTTGAAAAATCTTTATAGTGGGGATTTATCTGACTTTTTTTGTGTCAACACATTGCTAATTGGCAGTGTAGTGTTTATTTGTTTGTAATCGGCAGTCTGTAGAGCTCAATGGTTTTCAAGTTCTGCCTAAGATACAGGTGCCAGCCTAAAGTGACACAAGCAAACTGGAAAACCAGCAGCAAAAGCTACGTAGCTTTGGGATGGTTGATGGATGTTCTGGTCAGATTTGATCCTCAGGAGTCAAGTGCAGGGAAAAACTAGTTTTTCTTTGCACGCGTTCTTACTTTTGCCATTTCTCTTGACTCAGAGTCCAAGAAGCGGCAGTGCAAAGTGCTCTTCGAGTACATCCCACAGAACGAGGATGAGCTGGAACTCAAGCTGGGGGATGTGATCGACATCGCTGAAGAGGTAAGCTGTTTTACAGAGCTAGTTATCTCTTTATGTGGCCAAAAGTCAAATTGTTTTTATGGCCGATTACCTGAATTACAAGGATGTTTGGAAAAATAGCATGGGAAGTAGAGTTTCTGAAGCTAAAGCTCATAGTTTAGGAGTTTTCAGGATCTAATCCTAAATCAATGCACGCTAGATGTTTGGGGGAAGCATTTGATCATCACAGCAATAAATTGTGATCTGTTAGAGATGTTTGGCTCTGTGATTCTTGTTTTTAGGATGTTTATGCTAAAACTCTGTGACCAGTTGCCTTGAAGTTGACATACTCTATCTTGGTTTAGGTGAAAAATGTTATTTGGCCTGGTTTTCAAGTTTCATGCTTTCTTGCAAGCTCCGTGTAGCTTTGAACTAATAGTAACAGTATTCAGCACAGAAATCTCTACCTGTAGTACAATATACTTCAAGCCATTTCCACAAAAATAGAGCGAAAATGGAAGGAACCTTTTCAGAACTAGGCGGAAAACTTCTGCAGAACATGCTCTGACCTTCACTGGTGCCATTTCTTCTTCCTGGCTCCCTGAGGGTCTGAGGAAGGAGAAGACCAAATATGTCTGGTGCTTTCTAGTAGCTTTATGAGATTGTTTTTTCATACACATGACCTCTTTTGAAGAGAGTGCTAACTCCCCAGGATCCTGACGGTTGCCAGGAAGGACTTTTCCATTCTCCTAGCAAGGAAAAAGTTACCCTTTTAGATACATGGCACTAATGACTTCTAGAAATTCTCTTTGAATAAACAGAGCAAGTGACTTGTAAAACCTGCTCACTAAAATCCCAGTTTCATAAATACCGTTGCGTGTGGGTGTTTCGTGAAGGAGTGCTCCTGCATAACCTCACCAGCTTAATCTGTGGATGGTGTCTGTACATAGCAATCATGACTTTGCATGGTCCAACGTAAGTGTTTACAAGAGAGAGCACCTGCAGTAACCTCTTGTGGAAGCTGCCGATTTGGGTCACATGTGTCAATATCTGGAATTATTCTGGGAGGGGTGTTCAGTGTGATGTATCAGAGATGACCAAGTAGCCAAACAGAATAAAAAAATCAAAGCACTTCCTCATCTGGTTTCTTAAGGAAACATGGATTTTATTTTATTCTTCTAACTTTTTTGGTCAGTCCTCACATTTCTTCCTTTCCTAATGATTTTAAAAATACATATTTGTAGTACCCAGCCTTAGCTACTTCTGAGAAAAACTGGTAACAAAGGCTAACAGGTAGAAAAATATTGCGGCTAACTACTACCACAGAGCTGTTTGCACACTGGTTTCATGATGGTCCAGAATAGGCTTGAAAAGTGTAGGGTAAGTCTACTTCACAAAACTCTGCTGATGGACCAAAAATGCGAAGAATGGTACAAAATACCATCCACTGGTTGTGCAATAAGCTGGGATAACTTCTCTTAGGTAAGTTGTCTTCACTACTGTGAGACTAACTTCGCTTCCGTTTATATATAAAAAGGTGCTATTTATATATATGCAGATAACTTACAACTGTCGCTTCAATGGAAGATCATTTGGTCCCTTTTTTTATGGGGAAAATAAAGTAAAATTAGCTCCGCAAGGGGATCAGTTCTACCAGTTACCTGAGAATAATTCAGTATTTATCCCTTGCAATTGTTTTCATAAATTGAGTAGTTATAACTGATGCTACTGATGGTGAAATCAAAGCTGGAGGCCGATGGATTCAGAACTTAAATGGCTAATATTCAAGAGAGCAGGCTACAGGGATCAGAAGTGCCTTGCAGGGAGGACCTTGTGCTGTGTGCTGGCTGAATCCCCAGGGGGTTTTATTTACTGAATATGTGGATTTTGCACGCAAAATAAATGCACAAAGTGCCCACACAAAATCACAAAGTGATTATAACTATATCATTGCTGTAAAACTTTTAGTGCTTCTTCATATCTTCCCCCCCTCTTATGTCAGATGCAACACTAAATAGCAGATTTATTTCTGTAGTTTTATATTTATAGTATTTGCATGCTGTGTTATCAAGCATAATCAAAATTCCTATGACTCCATTAGGGGACTTTTTAATAAAAAAAAAAAAAAAAACAGACTGGCAAAACGGCTTGTTTCAGCCTTCCCCTCCCCTTTGTTTAGAAGAGTCTGAGTTTTCCTCATCTTATAGAAATAAGTTGATGGAATTCACACTCCAAAAAAAAAAAATAAATATATATATAGTACTGTTACCGGAGCTGTAACTCCCTCTTGTGGAAATGTATAATGTGGTAAGATTTCAAAATGGAAAATAAAGTGTTGTGAAACTGTCATCTGTGTTGCTAGTGTCCAGAGATGCACAAATGCTCTCCACCGGGGCATGTAGAACTTTTACCTCTTTTTAAATGTCAAGTAAAGATACCTTTTCTGGTCACATAGGTTTTATACAGTCAGGTGCTTTTAAAGACAGCGTGGTGGGGAGGCTGAAGCAAGTATGCTCAAGGAACTTTTGTTTTATTCCTGCCTGTCTCTGAACTGGCGTAGCTTTGCCTTCCACGTCTGTTAAGCGCTTTGCTGACCTTATTTCTTGGCAGGAGAATAAATGGATGCTCGAGTCGCTTTCTGTACCGTAAGCATTAAAAGTCCCTTTCTCGTGGCTCTTGGGTGTAGTATGGGTTAGTCAAGGCATTTGAATTTTGGTTTTCTGTAACGTATTTTGTAAAGCACAAGGCATCAGAGCCTGCTCAGCACTTGTCAGTAGTCCACGCTTAAAATTTCTTTCAGAGGACCAAACTATGAATTTGAACCATCCACAGCAAAGCTATATTTGAGCACCGGGATGTCTTTAAAAATAACAAAGCTCTTTCATTGCCTGTCTGTCTCTGTAGCTGCCAGGCTTTGCATGCGTTCTGCTTGCCTGGAGGTAGGCTACTGTTTAAAAACTGTGCCTGTGTGTCAGACGGTGACCTACAAAACAAGGCTAAAAAAAGACGATGTAAACAACTGCCTTTTTTTTTTTCCCAGTTGCTTTTTTCTTATCTAAAAACAGCTTTCCAGTCCCAAAACAAAGCAATTGAAATGAAATATTTTGAAAATGTATCTTAATTTTAATTTTAAATAGTGCTTATTAGGAAAACGCATTCAATTAATTTAAGACATTTTGCAAACTCTTCATAAATATGAAGAGCACAATTTTTACTCAGTCTTCTGGCACTGTTTCACACTGTAACCTATGCATGCCCCGCTTTTGTTTTTTCTCATCTGGGTGGTGAGGTGGAACTGATAAACATTCCATTAAATTTTGGAGTATTGCAGTGTAAATGACACACCAGGAATCCAAACACATAACTGAGCTTTGGAGTCATTATGTTCCCTAATTCCTGAACAGGTTTATTTCCAGTGCAAAAATGAGTTATTTTATGAATAATAAAGCCAACAAAACTTGGCATCTGACGAACTTCTATCCTTAGGACTGCTGTGCCACCACAAAATCCTCGTGTGTCTCAGCTGCCGCCTTTGACTGGCCAACTGGGATGGGAAAGTATCTGTACATCTAGAGTCGGGTGTCTGCTCTTCAGCCAGTCACCTCCTGTTAGAAGGAAGGGATAACTTAGTTTTCCATTACTCTGGGATGTCCTTAAGGACTCTTCTCTGTTCTACCCAGCATCATCTTTGAGACATGGGTCTTTTGACCAAAATTGGTTAAAGCTGCTCAATGATACGATGCCAGCGGGAATAGGACTGGTGGCAACTAGGTAAGAGAGGAAAAGACAGATGGACAGCAGGATTACATAAAAGTTTCCTTAGAAAGCCAGGCTAAAAGTTGCATCTTTATTTCATAAAAAGTTTAATATTTTCTTCTTCTGTTAGATGTGTAATGCCTGTTATTCTGTCTTACTGTGAGAAAGTTGATGAATGTCTTGCTGCTCTTCTGGTTTAATTGGCATAGGGCTAGTTTTGTGTTTTAGGTTTATTGCTGTAGTGATAGACGTGACAGTAAATTACTTTATTACTCTTCTTTTTGCCTGCTGTTTCTACAGCTTTGGTGGGTTTCTTTAAAGAGAAATCATAATCATTTGAACTTTTCCAAAGTTGTTTGTAGAGTTTTATAAGTGAAGTATGGATGGAATTGATAGGAATTTCCTTTTGCTTTATTGGTAATGTGTGAAATATTTCTATACAGGTAGAAGAAGGCTGGTGGAGTGGAACACTAAATGGCAAGGCAGGGTTGTTTCCTTCAAACTTTGTGAAAGAATTGGAATTGACGGATGATGGAGAAACACAGGACACTCTGGATGACACAGGTGGTATTCTGTTTGTTGTAATCCTTTGGCAAAGTCATTTTAGATCTCAAGTATAATTTGGAGTATTATCGGTATAGTACAACAAAAGTTGTAAAGAAGTCAAGCTTCCTAAGAACAGTAAGTATTTACTTTAATTCTAGAAAGTATTGATGCTGAGTAGGAAGATCCTGTCTTGCTCCCAATACAGTTCTAATAAAATTGCAGTCAGCGTCTTGATCTTGCAAATGTGTATTCTGCATTTTATCACTGAAAATGTTGTCATATTCAGGGTTGAGCTGCTTTTCACTGAATTTCACTGAATTTTTAGAGTTGGAAGGGACCATAAAGATCATCTAGTCCAACTCCCCTGCCGAAGCAGGATTGCCCAGAGCATGTCAGAGCATGTTACTCAGGACTGCATCCAGGCAGGTCTTGAAAATCTCCAAAGAAGGGGACTCCACAACCTCCCTGGGCAGCCTGTTCCAGGGCTCTGTCACCCTCACCGTAAAGAAGTTTCTTCTCATATTTGAGTGGAACCTCCTATGTTCCAGCTTTTTTTAGTACTGGATATAAAATTGTTCTTCCGTTTAATAGCTTTTTTCAGTCTTATTCTCACAGATATGAGTTCTCTAACATGGAAAACTTAAGTGTTTAACCATATCAGTTGAGAGTTAAAACTTGAATTAAATCAAAGCAGTATAGAGAGCCTCCACTTAAAATGAATCCCGGGAAGGAGGCCCTGTTTTTTTATTATGTTTTAACCTAATGATGAAATGTTTTTAAGGCAGTATTTATATTTAGCCATTCCATTGTGGCTAAATCTTTGCACAGGAGTTAGCAGGGCTCATTGAAAGAGCTTTAAACTAGATTTGAAGGGGGAAAGGGATAAAACCAGGGTCACTAGAGATAAGCCTGGGGGCAGCACGCCAGTGTTTGAGGGATGGTGTGCTACTGAGGTTCTTCGGTCTGGCATCTCAGTGGAGGTAGGTGATGGAGATCCATGCGGCAGCAAAGATGCAAGGGTTATTGATGTGTTAGAAAGCATGGGAGCTCCTGAGAATAGTCACGTAGGAATTAGGGCTCCTCCCCACAAAAAGGTGGCAGGATCAATAGCCCAACTGAAGTGCATCTACGCTAATGCATGCAAGCAAGGGCAACAAACAGGGGGAGCTGTAAGCCATTGTGCAGCAGGAAAATGATGTAGTCACCATCACAGAAACATGGCGGGATGGCTCACACAACTGGAGTGCTGCAATGGATGGCTATAAATTCTTCAGAAGGGCTAGGCCAGGAAGGAGAGGTGGTGGGGTAGCCCTGTACGTTAGGGAGCGTTTTGATTGTCTAGAGCTTAATGATAGGCTTGAGTGTTTATGCGTAAGAACTGGGGGGAAGGCCAACAAGACAGATATCACGATGGGGGTCTGTTATAGACCGCCCAACCAGGATGAAGGTGCAGACAGGCTGCCCAAGGAAGTGATTAAGTCACCATCCCTGGAGGCATTTAAAAGACATGTAGACGTGGTGCTGAGGGACATGGTTTAGTGGTGGACTTGGCAATGCTAGGTTAACAGTTGGACTCAATGATCTGAAAGGTTTTTTCCAGCCTAAATGACTCTGAGTCTAAAGGGCTCTCATTCTGTGTTATGGTTTAATCTAACAATAAAATGTTTTTATTAAATGTTTACATTTAGCCATTCCTTTGTGGCTGTGACTGTGTAGCTCAGGCAGAAGCAGATGGTCTGTCGCTGAACAGTAGTTGGGTGCTGAGGGGTCCCAGGCAGGTGCATGCTTTACAGGCCATTACTCTGTACCCTTAAAACTGCACTTCAGAGGCATTCTGTATATAAAGACCTGTTTGAAGGCTGGGGATTTGTGATGTGGTACTGCTGGAATGGGAGCGTTCTTTGGGAACAACATTTTAATGCGAGTTAATTGGTGCTTAAAGGCAGCTGTGTAATGTTCCAGGGAAAAAGTGATTATTTTTTTTTCCCTTGTAGTAATGTGTACCCTCATTTACAAGATGTTCAGTATTGATTGTTTCTAATAAGGGTTTGCCCAGAGATACAAAAGAAATGTCTGGCTTGGATTTTTTTTTTTTTAACTGTGGAAATAATTGCAGTAGCATAAAGCAAGAGTTGTTTGACTTGATTGGTCCCAAATAGCTCAATGGCTGTCTCCTTGGAGGTCAAGTTCCCTGAATTTAGTGGGGTCTGGTGAGATAAATTTACAAATGAGTATGTGTTGGGCTTAATTCCTGAATACTGAGATCAGTGGGACTGAACAGTAATTTGAAGTAATTGTATTTTCCATCAGTAACTAACAAGTTAGGATTTTTAGACCCTCGCACCCCCAGGGGTTGGTTATATTTAATGTTCGGTACTTTCATGGTCACGATCTTGAGTATCTGCTCATTCTTTCCTCACTCCTGGAAACACCAGTAAATACCCCATTCGCTGAGAGCTGCCGCCTTTCAAACATGCAACCTGGGCTTTTCTCGTGAATGAATTTCATGAATGAAATTTCTAGCTATCCTTTAATAACTAAGCGAAGACTAAGTTAGTTGAGGAAGGGTGAAAAACTGAAGTCAAGAGACTATGTAACTTCACAGTATTACCAAAACCCCTGAAATTTATGGTTAAGGGAAAAGGTTTTAATCTTTATTGCAATAAATTCCCAGGCATGCATACACTGGGAAGAACTTAACTAAAAGCCTAAAAGATGTGGAGGCTTTTCTGAATCTAGTTTATAAAAGCTGTCTATTTTTACCTTACTGTCTCTTGGAATTCTGCACATGGAAATAGTTTGCCCATGAATACTAGTTTGTAGGTTTTAACAGATAACACCTAAACTAAGTTATTATCTGTACTACATTTATTGGGGTTGGATAAATGTTGTCACTTAAAACAGAAAGATTAAAAGAATCAATGATTTATTCTTAAACAACCCCATATGATTTGAACGTTTAACTCTTTTAAAAAAGGTTTTAAGTGTTATCAGGTTAAAAAGCTATTTAAAGAAATTTGCAAAAACCTCTTTTTGGGTATTTTTGATAGTGCCTTTTGAGCATTAAGAAAATTTCACTTTGTTGTCTTGAGAGATATCACTCTACTACTGAAACACAGTTTTCTTTTTTTTTTCCTGTGGTAATGGTAGGACTCATTATGGACCTTTATTGATTATTACTTTCAGCAGCTATAGCTGTGCAAATGACAAGCTTTTAAATGTTGGACTAAAAGCACATCTTCAGAGACCGCGTAAGCAATGTTTCATAAAACTAATGGAAAACATAACATTGACATTAACAGACTGTAGAGCCTGAGTGAGAATTGAAATGGCAAGAAATATTAGTGACCTAATGACTTAGTTGCCAGCATATTCAATGCAATACTGGTGTCCTTTCAAATGGTCTTCTGTTAAATACACAGCTAAAATAAAAGTGAAGTATTACAGCTATGATAATGCCCCTAGAAAAGCTGTTTAGCAAGAGCAATGCACACAACTGTGTTACTTCCACTTTTTTTTTATTAAAACAACTTTTTCTTTCTGTTTTTTTTTTTTTTTTTTTTAACTTTCAGAGTCTGTTTTCAGTGGTCCTACCTCACCTGTGGTCTCTCCAGGAAATGGGGGTGAACCTGGATTTGGACCAGCACAGCCAAAGAAAGTCCGAGGTATTGGATTTGGAGATATCTTTAAAGAAGGCTCAGTGAAACTTAAGACAAGATTATCCAGCACTGAATCAGAAGATAAAAAGCAAGATAAGGTTTGTAGCAGTTCATATTGTTATTTTGGGGTTTCCTGAAACAATGACTTGCAAGATGTGGAATATGAAGACATAATATCTTACAGATATTGAATACACTGGCCATTTTAAAATGTCAGGCTCGAGGAATGTTCTCGTGTTCTCTCCGAGGGAATATGTTGCTCTTGGAGAAGACATGGCTCTGGGCAGACTTTATTGTGTCCTTTCAGTGTATATAAAGTGGGCTTATAAGAAAAATGGAGAGAAACTTTATACCGAGGTCTGTAGTGACAGGACAAGGCACCATGGTTTTAAACTGAAAGAGAGTAAATTTAGATTGGACATAAGGAAGAAATTCTTCATGATGAAGGTGGTGAGGCACTGGTACAGGTTGCCCATGGAAACTGGATGCCCCATCCCTGGAGGTGTTGAAGGCCAGGTTGGATGGGGCTTTGAGCAACCTGGTCTAGTGGGAGGTGTCCCTGCCCATGGCAGGAGGGCTGGACAAGATGATCTTTAAGGTCCCTTCCAACCCAAACCATTCTATGATTCTATGAAGGCACGTTGATTTTTCCTTGATTCTCTTCAGGCTTAGTCCCTTGCAGCAGGAGTCAGTTGGACCACTACATCTTCATGTGAATGCTGTTAGATGGGGGTTTCAGGACATAACTTTCAATTTGCTTTCTTGTCATGAGATTATTCATTCAAAAGTGTGTTTCCCTACTTTCTACCTTGTAACTTGGCAGTATAAAGAGCCTATCCAAAATATGTTCCATTAATGTCAAGTCTGCTCAGACATTTTGAAATGTGTAATTTGATTGTGTATAAACACTAAAATATTTTGGCTCTCTGTTTTGTTAGTTGGCTTGTCTGGAAGGTTGTTGTAGGCTGTTTCTCAGCAAGAGGTGAAATGAAGTGAGAAAACCATTTTGTGTAGCTTAAAGACAGTGAAATAAACAGTTGAGTTTAGCACTTAATATTCCGCTTATGCTTGTTGCTGAAGTCATCCCAAAGGCGGGCAGACTTAACAGAACAGCCTGGAGAGGCCTGGGAAGATACTTCTCATGAAGATCTTGTGAAAACAGAAGGTTTCTGTGGATTTGTGCTCAACTTGCTTTGAAATTAGATGGAGGGATGCTGAGAAGGGTATTCTCAGTCTTTCAGCCACTAAAGAAAAAAAGCTGTCGTCAGGAAACTCTAGAGAGGCTTTTTTCTGCTTGGGGAATTTGGAGACTGTTCAGCACAGGAAGGCTGAGCACTTTTGAGTCTGAAGTGCTCCAGAGTATATATGCTTCAGCAAGAGATTGTGAAATAGGTTTGAGCTGGTCCCAGCATCCTGCCTGGGCTCAGGCTATTTATACCTCACCTGCCTAAACTTCCTCTCATATTTCTAATTGCATCCCCTTTTGGAAGAGGGAAATGTAGAGAACTGTTTCCATGTTGGAATTGTTTAATGTGATAGGTGGGTTATTTTAGTGCTTCCTTCATATAGCATTCTGGAGCGAGTTAAATTGCATATGTACTCTGAGAATGTCCCCAAATGACCGTGGCTTCCTCTACGGTATGTCAGAGGTACCAGACACCAGCCCACAGGCATCGTCTGGTTTTAAGGAGAGTAAATTCAGTTCCTTTGACAGTAGAAGGTCCGTGAAGTTTAACTGTGCCTGAAAATGAACAGAGTAACTAAAGGCAATGGGATTTTTACCATCAGTAACACTATTAGGGCTGCTCAGGTAAGCACTGATGGTAAGATTATATTCTGTGTTGATAGCTCATAGAGCTGTGAGGAAGTGGATGCAGCTGAAGCTGTCTGAATATTTCTGGCAGCTTAGTCTCCTGGGGAAAAAAAAAAAATTAATATTGGAACAATTATTTTGGCTAGATGTTAACTCTGAAACTAGTTACTGTTTGCAATGCCTCTGTGTGTTGGGGGAAGCCTCTAGTGACATTTATGTGTTCTGGTTCTGTTCTGTACGAATCATTCAGAGTGAAGGGAAGCTGGGACAGGCTTTCATGTGCTCTTACATTTGTCTGAGTAGTTGAAAAATTGTTTGTTCAGCTGAGTTTGTGTATAGCTACTGAATATTCCTGCTTTATTCCAGTGCAAAGTAAAGGTGGTCAGTGAGTTAATTTCAGCAGAGCTGTTAAATAACTGCTTCTGTTCTGCGCTGGAGGAGGCAATTTTCAGGGTAATGGAACAGTAACTCTTGGGGACTGCTAGAATACCATTGCAGAAGTATATCTGGCAACGTCCTGTGCTGTGTCGTTAATCGGTATACAAAATTCTTATTGCAGTGGCTGTAATGAAGTAACTACAGTAAATTAAGTACTTAATGGGAAACCTCTTGGAGGTGGTCATTCACATCATCGCAACTACTGAAAACCTGAGTATGTCCTGTAGCCTAATAAAAAATAAAACTTGTAATGAATTTCTGTTAACAAAGTTCTCTTTCGTTCATATAGCCATCACCTAACCATCCCTCTGGAACAAAGCTAATTCATTTTCCCAGTACAACAAAACCTGAAAACTCATCAGAAGCAGCAAAATCAGAAGCTGAAAGTAAACCCAAAGGTAAGGCTGATGGAAACGTACTTCTATTACTTGGTACGTCTATTACCATCTATTGTCAATTTTTTTTTGTGTGTTAAAATCTTAAACTTTTGTGTATACTGGGTTTTTGTGTAATGTTCTGTACCTTTGAGGAGTTACACAAATGCAAAAGAGTCTGAAGGAGATTTTGCGTGTGTTACTGTGGAAAATGAATACCAACCATTTGTAGGGTTGTCTCCTGGACCAAAATAAGGTTAGATTATGAAGTTTAATTGCAGCAGACCCCTTGAATTAATTTGCTACGTTAACATGCTCAAACTGACTGACTTTCTGCCTATCTTTTAGTGTTCAGCTGGGGTGTTGAAAATCTGTTGCTGTGGAACAGTCCCCTAACTCAGTTTCTGTCCCTAGATTATAGAAGTTACTTTCTAGACTCAGGATTTACTGTGGAGTTCCCAGTGTGCTCTCATAACTGTAGGCTAAGCTTCTTGCATCAGCAAACTGGTGCTTATGTTTTGTTGAAGTCTCTTCCTTAGATAACCCAGTTCCATTCTGGTTCTGTTTATAATAACTTCTTTTTTATTTTTCTTATCTCTAAGAATTTATGACTTCATTTAACTACCAAATTGCTTCGTTTTATCTAGAGAGATATTTTTAAGCCAATCCAACACATCTTGTGGGATTGCCAGCCCCATATGAAAAATTAACTTCAGTTATGTGATGTGTAGACAGCTCGTTTCACCTGGTTCCAGAGCGGATGTTTTTTCTATTTCTGTATTGTAATTTCAAGTTTATTTTTGTTTTATGTGGAAATACCTTATTTTGGTGCAAGTGGGCTGTTTTACATGGAGCACATAATTTGCAGAAATAAGAAAACTGCAAGAAACAATTGTCTTCTTGTCTGTATTCAGGAGTCTGGCACAACAGGGCGATAGAAATGTCAGGTTTGTTAGTCAGAGCCCTGGTTTATCTGTACCTATAGAATTATATAGGGCATCCATGCCATTTTAGCCGTTTTTTGGCTTTATTGCATTGAATAGCTATAAATAGCATTACCATGTTTACAAAGAGCTGATACTGTCAAGAAATGTTTGGTTTAGTGGCTTGATGGTAGTTAATACTTAAGTTTTCCCATTGCAAAGAATATATCAAATGTGTACAATGCATTTGATGGAAGCTGATGCTTGCTTGCATCTTTGAAATCTTTACTAAACTTCAAAATTAGGATAATCTTGGGATCTTGCTTTTGAACCATTTCAGAGCTATTGCTGTAAGAACCAGCAACAGTGCGCAAGCCCTGTGCACTGGGAAATTTGGCTTGTTCTGAAATGTTGCATAAAAATTAACCCAAGTCTGCCTTAAAAAATATGAACGTTCAGTGCTGAGCAGTCAGAACATCCAGTATTTAGCTTTTTTCATAATTTCAGGTGCATCTCATGCTAAAAGCAAAAAATGGGACCAGTCCAGTAGCCATGCTGAGTCTCTGCTCCCCAGGGAAACAAATACATCAGAGAGGAACTTAAGTGTGGTGGTAACAGATGCTGTAGGAGAATATCAGTAGGTAATACCTATAGACACCGTTTTAAGAACTTAAAACCTTTGGAAGAAACCTTAGTTTTCTTTTTTAGTGTTTTTATTTTAATACAGACCATATTAGAGTTTATGTATATCATCCTCAGTTTTGAGAGAGCAAGTTTATTTTAAACTGTGTGCAGTATGTTAGCAAATAAACAGATCTCTAAAATGTTTAGACTAGTGTGGTTTATTTTGGTGTGGCTCTTCTATTTCTGGGAAGCTTGTTTTGGCCTCCGGTGCAAGTATGTAAAAATATTTTGTTTAAAAAATAAAATAATCACAATTTGAATCCTCTTTCCCCCCATTATGTTAGAATACAGCATCTGTGATTCCTGCTACTGTGGTGTTAGTCCCAAGTCTTTGGAAAAGATTCAGTTTTAAAATACATTTTATTAAAAATATGTACTGAAGTTCAGATTTACTGTTTTGTAAATACCATCTTAAATGGAAAGTTAAACTGGACTCTTTCTTTGTCTTAACTCCTGGCAGAATATCAGGCTCCCAAAAGGAGATGCTGAAGTGGGAAATTGTTCATATTCTTAATGTACTGGGCTGGGTTTCTCGGACGGTGCTGACTGGGGTTCGCAGCCTGGCACGTATCGGGATGGTGGCAGCCTGCAGGGTGCAATGCTCCCTGTCCCCAGCCTACCTGGCAGCTGGAGCAGAGCGAAAGCTTCCTGTTCTGGCACTGTTTTCTGTCTGTTGTGGGACTTGGTGTATGTGAGGAGGGGAGAAGTGCTTGGAGAAGGAGAGAAAAGAAGGATTGAGTAGTTCAGCTGTACTGGCCCAATCCCCAGGCAGTAAAGGAATGCATGTATTTTTACAGAATCAAGACATATAGAAATGTGTTACACTTATTCTTTACTAATTAGTAAAATGCCCAAATTTGATAGATATTTGTAGTATACATGTTGAATTATCTTATTTTTTTAGAGTCAGTGTGCTTTTTTTGGACTTTGATTTGAACGTTCATCTCTGACATGGCTCTGCTTATGTTTCCGTAGTTCTTCACAAACCACCATAATCTATAGTTGAGCAGTTTTGATTATTAGACAAGGCAATAAAATAATGCAAGTTCTTGTACCTGGGATTACTCATGTCGTGAGTAATTGCATATCTGTGTATAATTATATAGATCTATCTCTTCAGCTTGGCATACTTTTGGGTTTTAACATAGTGGTTGGCACTGACCGAGGTAAATTTTTATTTAAGAATACAATTTGTACATTTTTCTAACTAAAGATTTATATCTGGATCAAACAAAATCCAACAACAATAAAAAAAGATTCAACTGCAGCTAACTCATTTATTTTCTTACCATCCAGCCAAAGGCAGTCATTAAGACTTGCAGTGGATCCTACTGACGATGTTGTGCTGCTCTCGGACTGGGGGTTGATGCAGCTGCTCCTCTGTGTGTGTTGTCAGCGCCAAATACCTGATCGGTCATGGCAATACATCAGAGTCCTTTTTGTTTGCTTCCTCTTCCTTAATCTGTCAGATAGGGAAATCCAGACTTTCTATCTGCTAAATTATTTTGAATGTGCTGGGTTAAAAAAGATGGGGAAAAAAAAAAATAAATATGCTTTGCAATCAAGACTTTTATACTAATGTATTTTGGCCTTTCTCATGTTGTTTTTGTTCTAGCGTGGGAAAGGAAAACAAACCCTCCTGCTTCTTCACCTGAAATCATTATCACAATTTTAAATGGGTTAGTTATTGAATTGTACCAAATGGAAAGAAAGGAATTATTCTTTCTGCTTTTGCAGAAGAGGCTGTGACTGTCTGAACTGATCACTCAGATGAGCTCTGGTTTCAGGTGCTTAGCCAAGGAATTCCTTTGCTTCAGTTACTTGATTTCACTGCAGAGTTTCAGCAAAAGTGCTGCTTGGGTATTTGAAGTTTCTGTAATTGTACAGAAGTGTTAATAAGGGATCCTTGAAACAACTGTATGTATTTAATTAGGATTGCAAATTTGAAATTTGGATCAATTCTGAGAACAGATAGTGTAAACTCTCAATGAAAAGCTTGAAATCATTTTTTGTCTAAAAGTAGCTCAAAATGGAATATATAACGCTATGGGGAGAGCTCGATAGGCTGTTACAAGTTTAACTGAGTAGGCTTCTCTCCCTTGGAAGTCAGAGTACTTGAATTAAGTTGCTGTTGTGGAAAAAGTGTGTTAGAGCTTGAACTACTCACTTCACAAAGATTTATCTCCATTGCTCTGTACATCCGTAATATTTTTCTTGCAATATGAATTACATAGTGAACCTTTGTAAAGCAGTCTCAGATGGCTGATCTAGAAGGGAAGTATGATTATAGTGTTAATTTCTGAGCTATCCTTTCAGACAGCCTAAGTGAGCTGGTATTATGTTCGTTACTAGCCATGGTATACAAATGTAGTTAATTGTGCTGCTTTGTTTCAGCCAAGGAATATTGCAGGACGATATTTTCCTATGAAGGCTCAAATGATGAACTCAGCTTTAAAGAAGGGGAGATCATTCAAATAATCAGTAAGGTAAGAAATTTGGTCTACTTTAACCATTTTCATAGCTTTTGTGGGTTTTGTACCGGTAGGTAATGTGTAAAATGGGAAAGCAAGAGAGTCTGATTAAATACTCCTGGAGACATATTTGTCTCGTGTGAGAGTCAATTTTTTTTCTCCCGCACTTGGAGATATTTAAAGATCATTCCAGAGTAGGAAGTTACCTTAGATTCCAGTCAGATCAGTGTATACACCCAGGACCAAATGCCTTTTCAGTGAGGAAATTGGAAAAGCTTTGCAAGTAGCCCTTTCACCTTCAGAACTTGTACTTTTTCCTCTGGTGATATTTCAGGCTAACCTAGACGTGGTGGTTGGAAAGTATTATTGTGTCAAAAGATAAGGAATTAATATCTGTACTTAGTGATTATGATGTAGGTATTATGAAGAAAACTGAGCAAATGTTTTAAGTAGGAGAATGAAGTCCAGGTGTTAGAGATACTTGCTATTTCAGAGTAACCATACAGAAGTTAATGAAATTGGACTCTGTAGTACTTAGTTGAAAGGGTGACAGAGGGAGAAAATTAAACTTTAGCAAACTTTTTTCAGCACTAATTATCTGTTCGGGTCTTTTTCCTGCTGATCCCTCCTTTAGGTTAATGTGGGGTGGGATTTTTTTTCTTAAATTTATTTTATTTTACATTTTATTTTTTTCCCCTCGCCTTTATCTGTTCTGCATCTCAGCTGAACTGAGTGCTGAACTGTCCTTGTTGTGTACTGAACTTCGGGATGAACTACTTGGTGCAGCTGACGGTGGGACATGTCAGCAGTAATCCACTTGGATTTATATGCAGGAGTGACATCTGCAGTATGTTGGATCTGAGACACAGAGGAAAGCTGTTATTTATGCTGCTAAAATATTCAAATAACATCATACTTTCTGTTCTGGACAGACTGAGGCCTCAATCCAGTAAGATCATGTAATGGATTTCTGTGCCACTGATTTAATTCTCCATATTTTTTTTTTTCCTTATGTCTTAATGTGGCTATTTTCCCTCAGTAGGGTATATCTCTTGCTGCTTCACCCTTTTCAGACCAGTGGACCTGATCAATCACATCAGAATCACTTTTATTTAGTTGAATTGTGTGTTACTCCAATTGCACTTGAAGTATTTACTGAATAAGCTATTGGTCAAGGAAGTTGAGAATATTGAATATTGTACATTGGGTCATAACTGGGTTTATGTACTTTCCTTCCCTTTGCAGATCTTATCCTTATGCCCTTAAGTATGTTGTAATATAATTAGATCCTGTTTTTTAGAAAACAAACAAAAAGTGACCAAACCTGATCTGATCTGCAGCTGTTTCCCTTTCCGAAGGTGGCCAAAGTATTCCTCATAAATGCGGTATTTCAGACAAGCGATTATTTTATATTGTGGGTAAAAGCAAAAAAGTTGTTCTTGTAACTGTATCTGTTCCGGGGAAAAGGTAAATATTGATTGAAATGTCCTGTTGTTTATTTTAGGACACTGGAGAGCCAGGCTGGTGGAAAGGAGAACTCAATGGTAAAGAAGGAGTCTTCCCAGATAATTTTGCAGTTCAAATACAAGAGTCTGATAAAGACTTCCCTGTAAGTTCTTACATGTATCGTTTAGTATCACAAAAAAGTATTGATGGAAATGCAAGGAATAAAAGACTTCACATCTCATCGTGCTGCTTAAAATATTATTACAATTGTGCTAGTTTTTAACTTTATCTTGAATTAGCTCTATCAAAGAAGAAAGGTGTAAAGGTTAAACTGATTACTGAATTAAACCCTTAGTGTTTTGAAAGGAGATAAGCAGTCGATCTCTTCTATCTGTAGTCCTGTAAGTAACTATAATTGCAAAATGCTGAGGGAACCCTGTGGGACCAACTGGGATTTTTCCGTGTTAAGACTTGCCAGTAGGTTGCAGTGCATGAAGGATGACCTTTAGGTGGGATGTAGAAATATTTTTTCGCCATCTAATGTGCTAACTTGTAGAATTTTGTGTTTTCATGTGGTATTCCTTGGTCTTGTAATTACGTTTTGGGTTTTCTTTTGTGGTGGTGTTTTTTTTTTTTATTTATTTGTGGATATTAGTGTGATGTTTTGGTTCTGGACCAGATTATGTAGCAAAGATGGTTGTGTCAATTCACAAATGTATGTCAACCCTAGATGGGACAGACTCAGTTCCATGACATCTAAATGTTGAAGCCTGTATTTCAGCAGAACGGTTTCATAGTAATTTAGTGCCATTTGGTCTGGAATTTGGAGACGTTCTCAGAGGATTGCTAGATACAACCTGACAGTTATTAATTTAGCATTTAACCTCAGGTACTTATCGTACACAGAAAGTCTAGTTATCCCAGTCAGCGTTTTCTTTTCAAATTCATTCTCAGCTTTGCAAGGGTGGCATAAATGCTGTACTGTACAGCTGACTTGGTTTGAGGGGTGGGTGGGTAGTATCGCTGTTCCACGATACAGATTTGCTCCATTGAAAGAGAGGAAAAAAGCAATTCTTCTGCCATAAACGATGTTTCCTGTAGACAGACCTTGCTTTGATCCTTTATTCTACCTTGTGTAGTGTGCCTGAGTACAGGGATTCACCTTGCACTGAGCAGCTTTTGAAGTTCAAGGGGCTGAATGGCCGATTATTGTAATCGGCTATTTGATATCAACGTAATAAAAACACAGATCAGAATCACAGAATGGCAAGTGGGTGCTGAACTCTCAGTATAGTTGCTTTTGATAGAGGCAGCGGTGCTGCGCAGCTGGGTAATGCATTTGCTTTTTTGGGAAAGAAAGAAAATACGGTCTTGTTACTTAAGTTCACCAGCTTTTGTGTTCTCTAAAACTAGAGAAAGAAATGTAAGATGGGGTTTCATGCTTACGTAATTACATTTCACTTGTCAGAATAAAATCTTTCTGCATTAAGGGCTTATTCAATAGCGGTGGGGGCGCAGAAGTGAAATCCATCCATAGCAACTGTTTCAAAACTACCCACTACGAGGCACTTCTGAAGGGGCTGTCTTAGACTCAGCCTATATGATTTCAGTAGTGTTTGTGTAAAGAACAAGTGTTTTTTGTAGGCTTTCGTGATTGTTTTATCAGTGAGTCTTGTCCTTCGTACAACCACAAAGAGGCCTCTTTTCAAGCATTTTCATGAATCGGTTTCTGAGGGCGAGGCAGCTCGAGATGTCTGTCCTGAGAGGTGCCAGTGCTCCTTTAGCAGGAGAGAGATTCAAATTCCGTTTTACCAGCTTAAGTAATGAGTGGCTGCATTTTAAAATAGAGTTTTCAGTGTTCAAACTGTGGCACTGTAATACTTTGTAAACTTTTAATGGCTAGAGTAGTTTGTGCATCTTTTCCCACTTACATTCCTTGAGCTTCCTGTATATTTATATATATATATATAAAAGGAAGCTCAAAACAATGTTTTTCATGTAACTGCAGTGTTAACGTTGCAAACACTGCTGTTTTGTTGTAATTTAGAAGTCAATTAATTGAAATAGGTCTTACGATATTTAGTTTAGAGCCTTTTTTCTTCTTTCAGTGAAAGTGACCATTTTTGGTTCAAAACTTTACCCGATTACTCCTTTAAACTCGCATTGTATTAACCCAAATTGAGGTTTACATATTGAAATTAAAATGGCTGCAATCAGAGCAATTCTTTGGACTAGAAAAGAGGCATTTCTTAATTTTTAGTTCTTTGTACCTCTGCGGCTTATGCCTGTTGCTAAAGCACTGATCTAAGGTTTAAGAATCCTGCATTTTGTTCCTGTTTTTGCACCTGCTTGTCTGGGAGATATTAGAGGAATTATTCCAGTTCTCTGTGTTTTCTGTCTGCGAATTGATTGCCTTCTTTGTGAAATACTTTGAAATCAGTTAGTAAACAAGCTAGACATTACAGGGTGCATAACAAACCACAAATAAGTCTGTCTTTGATAGAGAATATCTGTCTGTCCTGACTTTGTTTTTTTTTTTTTAATTGCGTTTTGCAGAAGCCAAAGAAACCTCCACCTCCAGTAAAAACTCCAGGTATGTAGTGTACGTATGGCGGTACGTGTCCGAGGAGATATTAAATTTCAGAAGTAGTGCATGACTTCAAAAGAAGATTCAGAAGTAGCTTTGAGTTTCCTAGTAATGCAGGCACCCCTAGTCACAGCTTGAGGCTACTTTCTATGCTTTATGTATTACACTGCTGCTATATATTTTGCAAAATTATGATGGAGCCTACTTTGGAAACATTTTAATACAGGCCTACAGTTTGCTGGACTCAGATGAGTGTTTATAAATGGTGTTACACTCCTTGCAAAGGAGAAAATATAAACACAAATTGGTGTATGTCATATTTTTAGTTAGTGACTAAGATAATTAAAGCTTTTTGAGAAACGTCTATGGTTTGTTTCTTGCATTCAGCTCCAAAGCCTGAATTGCCAACTGGAGAGAAGAAATTCCCTTCTTTGAGGCCCGAAGAAAAAGGTGAGACGGGTTTTCTTCACAGTGAACTTCAGACTCTGCTCATGTAAACGAGATACAGTTTTTAGCTTGGCTGCTCTGTGCAACAGATCCCTATTCAGAAGATATCATACAGATTCTCTTGATACCATCTGTGAAGTTCTCGTGTCTGTGGTGTTGCGGAAATGTGTTTAGAGTGATTAGAGGAACTACTACGCTTTCATGAAAGGTGTATTTCTTGTTATTGCCTTGCATTCTGAAAAATGTCTATTGCACTGCATAATGATATAGTTACTACTTACTTAAGTTTAGTTCTGTGATAGTAACTGAAGCTTTAAATAGTAAGTTACTAGAAATGAAAGCATTTGCTGCTGTTTCTGAAAGTTTTGGATGAAATCTCTGATAGAAAAAGAAAAGAAAGAAATACACAGAATTGTTGCAGCACTCCTTGGAAAGACATTACAGTCACAATGCTCAGAAACTGAGTTTTCTTGTCCTGTTAATTCTTGCTATATTCCATGTTTTCTGGTTCCACAGAATTTGGAGGTGATTACCACTTTATTCTTAAAATATAAAGGACACCTTTTTTAGTAGAAAAGCTACTATCATCATAGAACAGTATTTTATATTTGAAAAACTTGCCAAGTCAAACTGTTTTGGTTGTGTTAAAAGTCAGAAGCTTAAACAGGCATGCAGTGGTTGGATCTTAAAGAAGAAATTCTGATGTTATTGCAGCTTAACCATGTTAGAAAAACATTCTCTGTGGATGGTGAGCTGTGGCTGACCACGGCTGAGCAGCATTTGGATACGGAAGCCTGCTCCATGGGTTTCCTGGCCTCCCTTGGGTAGTTTCTATAACCCACATTTTAAACAAAGCAAGTTCTCAGGTGTTTCATGTGAAGAATACTTATTAAAATCAGCTGTTTCCTCTTCATGCAGGCAAACAAATTATTTTTTTCTGTTGGAACAGTATCTTCAGGTGTGAATTGAGATCAACTGTATGATTCTGGAAATTTTGATCTCTTGGCTCTTTATAAGTTTTAAGTTTATTTAAACTGAAGTAAGTTTAATTTTAGACTAGTTCTGTTTGTACTATGATCCTAACCTTTGCATAGTTGAGTTCAACTGTTTGTGGCTGAATATAGGAAGTGACACCATCCCAAATGCTTAGGAACTTGAAAGCTTCTGAAAAAATTAAGTAAGGTGGAGAACTGCCCTTTACTGTGGTACAGGAAACGATGGAGGAAAAGTTTGTCTGGTGTTCGGTTGAAGGTCAGGTCTTAAAAGTTACTTATTTAGATAGCAGCAGTGTTTTCTAGAAGAAGTGCCCTTCTATCAGTGCAGTTTTACTTGTGGAAAAATAACCGTGTTGATACTAGTGATCAAATTAATTAAGTATGAAATTGTACAGTAATTAGTTTTCAAAAAGAATTTTAATCGAGCAGCTCTAATCATAAGCTATCAAACCGTGTAATTTTTTAATGCCTATTGGGAGACTGATAAACCTGCCTTTACTTGCAATCAAAAATTGATGAAAAGTTAAAAGCACTACTTCTGTAAGTATTTCCGTAGAAATAGTGAAGGACACTTAGTGGTGTCATGTAGAAATTCTTGTCCGGTATAAATGGCTTCAGATCAGTATTTTTACTTCCATTATTAAACTGTTCATTTTCAGCCAATGCTGATCTTTTTCATTGTGGAGCAAAATTCGACTAAGAGGCATGCCACTTTTTCCAGCAGAATTGTCGGATTTCTGTGCTCATAGTGAATCTTGACCTTTTGGTATTAAAAACCCTCCGCAGCTAAGTGGAGAAAGTTAATGTTCAGATTTTGAGTGGGAGTAATTGAAGGGAAAACCAACAGATGGTAATTTAGGAATATGATTTGATGATGAAATTTTTTCTGCCCTGTTAATGAACTCACTTATTCTTAAAAACAGAAGGCGTAATTCTCAACTTGTGTTCAGCATAGCTAAAATGAAGTAAATGATCTTCAATAACACTAACTGGTATTGGGCATTTGAAATTTAAATCTTGCCTATAGGATCAGTAGGCGGAAGCAGCCACCACTGATAACAGCCTGTTTTACACAGGACACTCAGCACCATCATGTGGCAAAATCCTTCTACTACCTCAGTAATTTGTGGGTTTTTTTATTCAATACTGAGACTGGGAGGAGATGCCAACCGGTTTAGGTCTTTTGTTCATGTCTTCTCATATATTCAAATGGCCCAAAGCAGGAAGATAATTCTGCCCTGGATAATAATTTTTTGCAGAAGTATCTCTATGATCTGTTTACTTCCAAGTATTCCTGTGAAAGAAAATTGGTGTTTTTTCGTTTTACGGTGGGAGGACTGACACTCAACAGCGGCAGGACTTGTCCAGCGGAAGTCAGTCATGGACCTGCCAGTTCAGGCACTTAACTGGGATGGAGCAGAAGCAAATTTTCAACTCTACTCCCAAATCTGTAGCATATGTAGATGTTTTACAATACCAATACTTGGTTAAAAGAAAGAAGGGAGGATAGGGAGAATCAAAGTTGAAGGTCAGTCTCTCCATCCCTATTTTACTTATTTACTGCCCTGTAAGGACAGTATTTGATTAGGTTGTACAATCATTGAACAATAATTTTAACTCTATTTTCATATTTTGAATTTGTAGGAAGATAGACTTTATCTAAAATCAGTTATTCAGATAAATATTCTTTTTTTCCCCTTTTTTTTCCATAGATAAATTATGCTGTTTGTGTGTATGGAAGAAGTCTAGTTACAACAAAATAAAAAACAAACCCTACCTTTTTAAGAGGAGATAAGGTAAATTCATAGAAAAGGGAAAGAAGCAGCAGTCCAAAGAGATTCTTGCTTCTTAGCTGTCATTTGCAGTGCAGTAATGTGAATCCATAATTTCTTACTACTGTTTCATGTCAGTAGAAAGACTTTTTTCTTACTTTAACATAATGGTTTTTAAGTTCAGGTTAGTAGCTTGTGTGTTTTGATAAGGTATCACTTAAGACACTTGCATATCTTTTTCACTTTTATCTGATCTTCAAAGAAAGTATTTCTGACAGCAGTTGCTTTCTAATTGATTAGCAGTGTAAGAATTCTAGACAACATGGGTTTTTAAAATGTTATGGTGACTTTTTTCAGATGAGAAAGGAGCTTCGGATCAGAAGCCTTTGAAGCCACAAGCTCCTCAAGTACCACCCAAGAAGCCTATTCCTCCAAGCAAGACCAACAGCTTACTGAGAGCAGGCCTTCTGCACCCAAAACGTCCAGATAAACCTGTTTTACCATCATCTGTATCCAAGTCAGTATAACTTAAAATATACTTGGTGTATACAATTTATTTGATTTGTTGCTCTGTCCTCATGGATGAGGTGGGAAGAAACTTGTGTTTTAAGGGTGAAGAGGATGCGGGGATAAGTTCTGCCCTACACTTACCAGTGTCTTGGTTCTCCAAGTTTTTAATCCGTGTAAACTTACAACTTTCTACTTCTTTAAGAGATTGACTGCCTCTCAGAGTAAATACTACAGCATAACTAACCGTGGGGCAGATGAAGTCACAAATCTGTGGGCTGCTTTGCTTTAACCTAGCATAATGAAGAAGTTACAGCTACAGTAGCAATATGGTGCAAAAAAATCTGTGGACATGGCACTTGAGAATTATTATTGGGTTGGAAGAAACCTGAAGATTTGATCTGCATCAAGGTTCAATGTTTCAACACTTTTTGTAGTATAAGATAGATGGAAAGGAAAAGTTGAGCACAGTTAGTACCTGTGCTAAAGGTACTCAGTGTAGCTCGTGCTCCTTTCGGGAAGAAAGCACTTATTACAGAACCACATCCAGTCTCTGTGCTCCATCTTGAGTATTCTCAGTTGAGTTACTGGACAAATAGTGAAGACAGGGCTGCTAGCTCTTTTTTTTTTTTTTTAACTGCGATAAAACTTCCAAATAAAGGATTTGGGTGATGAGTTAATGACAGGGACACATTGAAACTGAAAACTGGTCCACTTATAAACTTTATTTTTATGCTGTGGCATAAATGATGGCAAGAATTGTAAAGGAAAATGTTGTCTGCTTTGTTGTTGTTTTTGTTTTGTTGTTTTTTTTTTTTTTTCTGGTGTGTTTTTGTTGGTTTGTTGTTTTGGTGGGTGTTTTGTGTTTGTTTTTTTTTTTGTCCCTGGATGATGTGACCAAACACGCAAAGAATGCGTGGTAGCATAGAAGCCATATATACAAGATACTGTTATTCTGTACCCAGAAAGAAATAATTTGTTCTTGGCAACTTTTTTCTTTACAGGAAGATTTTGTTGTCAAGGAGTCTGAGTATGTTTCTGAATATTTCAAGAGAGGGTGTTTTTCAGCTCTCTTGTCTTCTGTTGCACTGTAGTGTAATGCTTTAGATTTACCTGCCAAAATGTATCCTGTAGTAAAAGTTTGGGATTATTTTTACAGGGGGGTTGTACATGTCTGACAGCTCTGAGAGAGCTGGAACAGAAGAATTGGCTTTCATAGGAGGAGAATTGCTCTCTGAAAGACTTGATTTTAAGCAAAGCTTTAGAAAATATATATAAAGTCTACTGAATTTTTTCCATTTACTTCTAATTCTTGGTATGTTTCAGTGGTAAACTACTTCATCTCTTAACTAGTTATGTTGTTGTTTTTTTTTTTCTTGCTACAGATCTAATGGAGAAGTTGTTCCTCTTCGACCGAAATCTGAAGTTGAGCCAGTAGCAAAACCAAAGTTAGACTCTGAACCGTTACCACTTAGACCAAAATCAGTAGAGGTAGATTCACTTGTGGTAAAGAGCTCTAAAGAATCAGGTAAGAAAACAGTAAATATTCTTTGGGGTCTTTCTGTTTGGATTGCAGGATTTTACAAGGTTAGAATAAGCTTTTTAAGGAATTTACTCAAAATGCAACAAAGTGCAGTTATAGAAAGTTCAATAGAAAGATATTTTTTTAGAACTGCTGTAGGTAGCTGAAGGTAGGAGTCAGTAAGTGATGGGCAGAAGTCAGTAGGCTCTTCGGAAGTAAGTGATGAGCTCTGTGTTGTAACAGATGACAGGAAGAAAGGAACATAGGTAGTGATTTGTTCTTCTGATTTGAAAGCATATTTTTTTTTTTTGCTGCCACTTTTACCTTACGTTTTTATGAAATTTGTTTTCCTTACTGACTGGTTCTGTTTGTTCTGCTCTTGCATTTCAGATAACTTTTGCTTTTCTAGCTAACTTGCGTATTTTTAGTAATGCCATTGCCTTCAGCATTCTGTGATTAAGTTCATAGCTATTCTAGATTATGACTTTATCATACCTTAAATTTGGGCCAGCATGGAGCCAGTTTCATGCTTCTGTCTTTGCTTAATGCACCTTGAGCCAAGCCTGGCAGCTCTTTACATCTAAAATTGTCCTATAAAAACCTTGATACTGGTTAAAGCACCGACATTGATGATCAGGCTCTCTGAGCTGCTATTATACAGTTAAATTTTATTTACTTCACTACTTTACTTGATAGAGCAACTGATTTCAGTCCTCTGTGTGCCTCTTAGGCAGACATCTGTCGTGGGCATATTTTTTTTTTTTACTCTAAACTGTTTTTATTGAATGACTAACCACTGCAGGAAAAGCTGTAGTGAATTGTACTTGCAGTCTTTGGCTTGACTATCTCAAATGCAACTTTTCATCTCAGAAAAGGTTTTAGTAATAGTAAGTTTTTAAATTGTAGTATACCTTGATTTTTTTTTGAGGCCAATTATGATATCTGGGCTGTAGAATAATTGGTCCTAATGTGTAGTAATTTCATCTGCAAGATAAAAATAACACATTAAAAAGCTGAAGTGGTTTGTGAATAGAAAGGTGCACTCCTGATATTTTTTATTTGCATCAAGCATTTCAAAATGTGCTTCTAAACTTAAATGCTTTGTAGGATGAAGTATTAGTTCATGTATGTTTTTAATACCAAAGTTACATTTTTCTGAACCACAAAAAGCTAGACTTCAGCAGGTATTAAAATGTCCTGGAAATACTACAAATACTGTCAGTGTTACTTATATCCTAAAGTAATTGTAAGTTTTTTGTTTTTTTTTTATTCCCCAGAAAAAACTATGCATATACTGTGATATGCCTTGTTTTAAAGACTTTTCAATTGGCAGTTTAATTATTGCCTCTTTTTAAAAATGGAGTTTGAGTGAGGGTACAAAGGAAGCACTTCCAGGTCAAAGTAAGCTGAAAGCTGAAAGTGATGCAAAATCCAGCCTTAAAAATGTAAGCTTTGTCGTCCTACTCAGATGTTTATCCCTAAGATTGTGCTGGATGTGTTACTCTATCACTTATCCCCAGGAAAAAACTCCCCTTGAAAACAGATGGACCTTTCACTTTAATATGAAAAAACAACCCCAGACCAAAATTTGACCCCCAGCCATCAGATAAGGAAAAGCTTTAAATATTCTTTCAGATAAGGAGAAATACTCAAAAAACATACAGAAACATTGATCATATTGAAATACCTTCTCTTAAAGCTGTATGTGGAAAAACTGCATAAATGTTTCTCTGTTCGGTTAGAATTCAAGTACTGTAAAAGACTCGAGCTGTAATAGTAGCATGCTGAACATGTAAAGCGATTCTGTTTCTTCTACAAATGTTTCTTTTTCCTGCTTTGTAAAATAATTTTTTTGTTCAGAATCTTTTTCTAGACATTCCTCTCCTTGACTTTTCTTTCCAGATTTTGTTTCCTATCCTGTTTGCCATGTTTCCCTTCTTACGTGTCAGGAAATTACCCTACCCTTCTCCATTTTGGTAAGATAACAATCTATAAGGAAATCCAAATGCTTTATGCCGTACACATAGCCTCTTCTTAACATCATAAGCGTAATTTTCAGTTGCAGTTATTGATAATAAAATTTTTGGGTTTCAATTTAAAATGCTTTTTTTGTTTCTTTGAATGCCTGTTTTCGTTAGCTGTTAAGCAAGAATTCATTTTTAAGTATACTTTTCAATTAGGAGCTTGTAGAGGTAAAAAAAAAAAACAACAATGAAACAAACAAGAAAAACTACAGTCCAACTATTGATAAGCCAAACATAATTTTTCTAGTGAAATGTGTTCAATATCTATAGGAGTAGATGTATTTAGGTTGACTGGCTTTGTATTTCTGTAGTGCGAGTTAGCTAAAGACTTCATAGTTATGTTCTTTAGTATTATGAGTGTTGTAAAATAGTATTTGTGAAATTCCCATATTAGGCACATGCTTAATTGTAGCAAATACCTACTATTGCTTAACTGCAAATTTAAATAGTCTAAAGCTTATATGTGTCCCCTAAATTTTTGGGGTGCAATCTCAGCAAGATGAGTAATAGGAAAAAGGACTTCTATCTTCTCTTACTCGGCAGATTAATGTGAGGTCTTGTCTTCTGAAATATTGGATATGTTTCACTTCTATCGTGGGTTTTTAAACCCCAGCCATGTGAGATGTTGGAACCATAATTTTTTTAGACACCCTTTCAGCTTTGCTTCTTTTTGTGAAGGCTTTTTAAGACAAACTGCTATGAATACACTTGAAGCATTCACAAATATTAACAAAACCTCTCACCTAATTGTATCTATTAAAGCTCCTAACAGTTCTGTTACGGATCCATGTTAAGCTTGCAGGAAAGACATTTCTAATAGTCTGTCCTAAGTAGCTGTTTAAGCTTAGCCCATCTTTCTAGAAAGAAGGGTGCTCTTGCTCAGCCTTAAAATAATTTTTTGACTTAAATTATCCCCAGATTTATGGTATTGCTCTTTTGGCACTATGATGGAATTTCCTTTAGCGATTACTCACAGGCCGTCCGTAAGAAAGTTAATTGATAAATCACTTTATTGATTGAAATGGGTGTAAATTGTGAACTTTCAGTGGGTTTCATCAGTATCTTTATTGGTTTCGGTGGGGCCAAGCTTTCTCCTAAAATAACTAAGAAAGCTGTTGAAAAAGAAAAACAAACAAGCAGACCGCCTAAGCCCACAATAAAACAAACAAAAAAAAACAAACCCAAAACCACCAAACCCACAAACCCTAATCCCCACCAGCCTGTGTTTTAATTTCTTCCTTACATTCAAGCAAGAAAATGGAAAGGTAAAAAAGAAAATTCAAGTACAGTCAGAATTCCCTCTGACTGTAACGTGCTGGTAATGTTTTAATGCTGAGCAAATGTCTCAAGTGTAGTAATTTCCTTTAGAAGCTCTTACAAATGGCGGGGGGGGGGGAACCCTGGCTTTAGTGTCATCTCGCCATCTATATTTAAATCATATAAAATTCAAGACTGTAGCAGTCTTCATCTTCAAGCCTTGTCAAACACTGTGGGTTTTTTCAGAACTACACAGTATTCTTAATCTGTTCTCAATATACTTAATGTCCCTGATGTTTACTTTGTGGAGAATGCCTGGAGACAGGGCTGACATTACAATTATAATAGGAACTCAGTTTAAAATTCTTATTTAAATTTACTGCCCAATGATTTCTCATTTCTGCTGAATGACAAAAGGAGGAGCCTTTAAAGCCAAAAATTTCTGAGATGGGGGAAAAGGCATATTTATTTTTCCTGCATTCTTGTCACCTTTTTAATAATACACAACTAATGTAAATCCTGTTTGACGTTTTGGCATGGGTTAGTGCTCTGGGGTTAGTGACAATTGAGTAAAGAACATGAAGATATACCCTTTGGTCACTGTTGCTTGACTTCTAATAAGTTAAATGTTTTATTGGCACAAACTACAACAGAAGTACCTTCGTAGTTAGTTATTTCTCCCTCATCCTCTTTTCCGTCAGCCGCTTGCCATTCATCACTCTTCTGTTTCTCCTTTCTTTGTTTTTCTTCCCCGCTTTTTTTAATTGCAAATATGATTACATGTTTACAAAAAACTGTCTTTATCTTTAATAAAAATTAAAAAGCAGCAAAACTGATTGGTAACAAATAGTGTTATAAATGCTTACATTTCAACAAGTTAACAGATGATGAAGTAAATACGTTCAAGGATGTCCAAAATATGTGAATATTTTAAGGACTGCAAGACTAGTAATGCAGAGTAGAAGGCATTAAAATTAGTTAAAACATTCAGTGGAAAACTTAGTGCCTATCGGTATCAATTAGCTTTGACAACGTGTGAGTCGAACTTGGATTAATCAGATGATTTTTACGTCACCCAAATGCTGAAGTGGTATTAATGGTCTGGCTCAGTGTTCCTAGGGCTTTTTTTCTTATCTGACCTCCTGCTATAGCTTCAAAATGAATGAGAAGACAGGGAAAGAAGTATCGTAGCTTCTGTTTGATAAATCATAATGTCATGTAAAAGTCAGCTGTCACAAAAAAAACAAAACCTTGAATGTTAGTTTTGATGCCCATAGTAAATGCGATGTAGCATTTCAGTTAAACATTTAGAGTCTCCAGAATAAGCCTAATGAATTTGTGTTGTAAAATGATACATAATATCCATAATTTTATGTCAGTGCTTAAATAAAAATAAATTATTACACACCTGTTGACAGGTAAGTATTATTATTATTTTTGTGGAGAAATGGTTAAGAAAACTACATATGAAAAAACTACCCTGCACAGAAATGTTTGCAGTTAATGTCTTGTTAATGTACTTTCATCAAAGTCTGGACATGTACTTTACCGTGTTGCTTTTATTTTTGTCTTAGTCACTAAACTAGGGTTTTCACGCAAATTTAGTGACAAGAAAGTCTCTTCTCCAGAATAGTTGAATATGGCACCTCTCAAAAAAGCAGGCATAAATAAATCTTTCTGTAAATACTTAAGTCTGTTTTATGCTGCAATGTTACTACAGCACTTCTTCCGTTGAGAACTCAAATTTAAATGCTAGTTGAATGAACACCTAATTTTTTTTCAAGTGGGAAAATTGTTGTTTCCCAGATATATCAGTCATGTAGCTGTTTCATATGTCTCATGTGGTGTATGTGCTGGGAATTTTTGAAATAATAAGAATTCTGATTATTTTTTTTAAAGGAAAAAATTAATAAAAAAAGAACTCGGCAAAACCTTCTGGTCTTGATGATGGTCTGTTATCATCTTTTTCTAGATCTGTTAAACTTTGATGATGTAATAGCTACCTCAGATAATCTATCACACCCCACTGCAAACCGACCCAAGATGACTGGTAGGAGGCTGCCTTCACGCTTCAATACTGTGAGTATATGGGTGTGTTTTCCTGCTAGTGAACCAAGAAAAAACTTCCCAGGAAACAGGGTTGCACTTGGAAACAGTCTTAAGGACTGTTTACCCGAGAGTCAAATGCAAAACACCGCAGAAGTTTTTAGTTCCATTTACGAGGGAGGTGATTCTACCCCTCTGCTCCGCTCTGGTGAGACCCCACCTGGAGTACTGTGTCCAGCTTTGGAGCCCTCAGCATAAGAAGGACATGAACCTGTTGGAGTGTGTCCAGAGGAAGCCACAAAGATGATCAGAGGGCTGGAGCACCTCTGCTGTGAGGACAGGCTAAGAGAATTGGAGTTGTTCAGCCTGGAGAAGAGAGGGCTTCAGGCAGACCTTAAGTGTCCCTTCCAGTATCTAGAAGGGGCTACAGGAGAGATGGAGAGGGACTCTTTATTGGGGAGTGTAGTGATAGGACGAGGAGTAATGGTTTTAGATTGAAAGAGGGGAGATTTAGATTAGATAGAAGAAATTCTTTACTGCGAGGGTGGTGAGACACTGCAACAGGTTGCCCAGAGAAGCTGTGGATGCCCCATCCCTGGAAGTGTTCAGACCAGGCTGGATGGGGCTTTGAGCAACCTGGTCTAGTGGGAGGTGTCCCTGCCCATGGCAGGGGGTTGAAACTAGATGATCTTTAAGGTCCCTTCCCACCCAAACCTTTCTATATCATCAGATGTTGTATGGTTCACTCATGCCAGTTACCATCTACATCTACTCCCTCTTAATGTTTGTGTTTTACGGAAGCACTTACAGGCTCCCAAAAACGTCAAGGACTTGTTAAGTACTGCAGACATGCTTGAAAATCTTGCCCAAGATTCCGATGTTTGACTTAAATTCAGCTGAAGGAGTTCTCGGGGGGAAGGAAAGTTCTGACTGGCAGAGAAAGAGAACTATGGTAGTCTGGCAAGCTAAGCTTGCGTTGTTTTGGGTTTTTTTTTCTTTTTACTATTGCATCCTTAGAAACATGTGACAGTTCTTTTTTTTTTTTCCTACTACTTTAATTTTTTTTTAATTTTGAAAATATTTTCATTTTTTTTATGAACGGTGCACCAGGCAAGTCAAAATCTGTGTCCAGAAAAAAGTTTGAAAGTGCAGAAAGAAGAAGAAAGTGCCAAACCAAAGCCAGTTGAAACAAAAAAGGTAAGATACCAAGGAGCTAGAGAAGTACCAGGCAGATAGGTATTCTGTTCTTCTTGCTCGTATTTCTGGGTTAGATTGATGCAACCATCTAAATGCTAATAACTGTCTTTAAATGCAAGTCACCCATGTAATTTTGTATAATGTTCACAGTAGAAATTTTAGTATAAAGTTTGTTTATACTTTAGTATAAAGTCCATCAGTTTTGAGAACAATTGTATCGGGTATCATGAAACCGTGGTGATATTTCACAGTCAAGTTTCATGTCTGCTCAGCCTTTAGTCTCCTGACAGACAGAACAACTGAGCAGATCAGAAAGGTGCACGAAAGATTGTTTGTTATGAACCAATGGGCTCCATTAAATCACAGGGTTTTTTTAAAGTTAGAGAACTGCAGTGTGACTACAGGAACCTCAGGGAAGTGCTTCATAAAGAGCTGTATGATATAACTCTCATGTACCGCAGTAGTCCATTTGAATTGGACATTGTTTTTTTTTTTACCTTTTGGGTAGAAAATTAAGGAAACTTGTGGATATGTAGCTCCCATATCAGTACAGCCTGTATGCTGTAAGTGGTCAGTTCATAAAGATTTCATTTCTTGGCTTTCTACTGATTGGTGTGTGTGTTTGTGTGTGTGGTTTTTTTTTTTTTTTTTTTTTTTAGCCATCTGCATTCAGTCCCCCAGTTTCATCTTCATCTCAGAGACCAAGTTCTGTTCTACTCAACTTCTTTCCTGGAGATGTCCAGCTTAAAGGAGAAACAGATGATGAAAAAATTTCTGTGGAAGAGCTCAGGACTCAGGTTAACGATTTGATGAGTTTAGTAGATGCACTGAAGAAAGAACATGGGTAAATATTTTCCTTCTCAATATACAAAGAGATATGTAGACATCTTCCAAATGTCTTTAATACTAAACTTCTTAAAAACATTCTATTCAGAACTTCATTCTTTAGAAGTTGATCCAACTTGATGTCCTAAATACGTACAAATTTCATGTCAGTGTTTTTGGAATTTGTACATATTTTTTCCTTCCTACTTTGCACTCATGCCTTCATTACAGCTCTTTGAAAATATTTGTTAAACAGTACTTTCACTGTAAGGAAAAGTAGATAATTTTTGTGGTATTTAACATAAGTGCGTGTGCTGGCCTGGTGTAACACTTTGCACAACTACTTGCAGTATTGACATGACCGGTTGTAGGGAAAGATATTACTGAGCTGTTCACGTTGGTGATTGTGGTGACCAGTCATCTGTGTGCATGTAGAATTAAAACGTAACTGGTGTTTGAGTAAACATAGTAAACAACAATCTGCAGGGACTATACCTTATTTCTGGTTTTAGTTTTACAGCACAGATATTCATTTTGGTACTACTTAAACGATCACTAGGCGCTAACCAAACTGACTTTTAGAGTGACCTCTTGAGAGATTAGAAAGCACCAGGATCAGTTGGTTTCCAAAGCAAACTAGTAAATTATGAGTTCTGGTGATTAATGAAATAGTTCTTCAGCAATTTGATGATAATTCTTAGCACTTTCTTGCCTGAACATAGTAAAACATGAAATAAAACTTGTTTGGAGAACTTTTTATTTTAGATTTTTATTTTTCCCTGTTCTGACTTTTGTTTCTGATATATTAACTATTATTAGGAGAGAACTGGAAAAACTAAAGAAGGATTTGGAAGAAGAGAAGTTGTTGCGAAGTAATCTGGAGGTAATGTTAGCAATTTGAGCTGGGGGGAAGTTTAAAAGTATGTAAGCAGTGTTCCGGAATTTGATGCCATGGGAAAGTCTTAAAACCTGTTCAACTTTTTTTGTATTGCTGTGTTGGTGTGTGGTTCAAGGAGGGCCTCACGAGGCAGTTGGATGTATATGGAAGACTTGCAGTTCATCTTTGTTCACCTCTCTATTAAAATTTAACAATATGTGTGGGTGTTGGGATGTGAGTTCAGTTTAGCTTTGCTAGGTTCTGCTCTTTGCTAGAAATATGTCCAGCTGGACGTGTTCCAAGAGAGAATATTAATACTTTGCTTGTGTAAGACTGAAGGACAAATTTACTTTATGTAATCAAAAGGAAAAGAGGGCAAAAGTAAACTTTCCTAAATTTTAGATGAACTGCTTAAAAAGAACTGAATGCATCTGACAAATTTCCGTATGAATGAACACCACTCCTCTCAATTCATTGATGAAGGCATCTACCTGCATTACAGTATGATGCCATTAAGTACTTCATAAGATGAGCTCATTACAGAAAATTATTTCCGTCTGATACAAAGAGGCATTTTATTTGTGAAATAGTATTTCTTATTGACTACAAAACTACTTTGGAAACTTGAGAAGACCTTCCAGTGTGTCCTCTCTTTAATGTGTCTTTAAAGCCATCAATGAGGCTGCCTTAAATACGCACTGGGGAGGAAGAGGAGGTAAATTCCATGTATCCTCTAAATCCAGTTGAAGAAATACAAATTGATCCATGGCATGGTATTTTGCATGAAGGCTGCTTTAGGAGGTGGGGATGTGTGAAGTGATTCCACAACCCAGCTTTGACTGCTTTATTCAGAGTGAGTTTGTCCAATAAGATGTACCAGAACTATAGGCAAATTTTTTAATTATTTTAAATGCTTGTTCGTTTAGTAGCGTAAAATCAGCTTTAAATATTGAGCTGTCAAATGCTTCTGTGTTACAGTTTTATTTATGTGTTTTTGTAATACAAAGGTTTTTTTTGGTGAAAGCTCTGAAGACTTTAGATTATTCTTACTTTAATAATGACTCTTTCTTTCCAAAATGTCCATTTTTTCAGCTTGAAATAGAAAAACTGAAGAAAGCAGTGATGTCTACATGAGACAGCTATGGACTCAATATTTTTAACTCATCAGGAATTCAAAGCAGAACACAAGGAGAACTGACTCTTATTTCATAATTACGGATGTTGGTGTTCTACAGTCTTAAAGAAAAAAATATAGTAAAAAAAAAGGAATATAGTCTTTTATTCAGAGAGATAAGAAAACAGAGAAGAATAACGGTGTAATTTTTTTGCCAATATAAAAGAGGCCTTATTTCTTACTGTGCTGGAATTGCAGACCTTATTTTTTTGGTTTGCTTGAAAATACTACTGAATCTGTATAGAAAGGAGAGGGAATTCTTAATAGATTTTTATTGAATACCTGTAGCTTAATTTTTAAAGAGATCTATACAATAAAAGGGGTGATCTATCTTTACAACTAATCTGTAAAATAGTCTATTGGGAGGGGTGGAATAACTGTACCGTAATTGTAGTCACTACTTTTCCTCGACATGCAAAAGGGAATATAAGATATTTGTATCATTTGGGCAGCCTTACCCGGCGTTACGCTGTCCTGCCTGTCTGCAGTGAGGGTATTAATAATATGCTGTTTGTAACTTATGTAATGAGATAGGAATTTGTTAATGCAATGAAGCAGGTGGAACTCCTATGCATTATAGTAAGAACGAATGATCTAATCTGGGTAATTGAGCGGAACACTTTGTCACTTGCACTATTGGATTAAAAAGGGATTTAGGACTGAATCATGACGTTATGACAAAATTAACCTTGAAAACCACAAAATGCAAGAAATACGGAAACAAGATCGGAATCCAGTCTTAACTCAACCTGTTGTGCCTAAAACCTTACAGCATGAAAAAGTAAACCTTAAGTCACAACACCTGTGCTTCTGTGCATCTAAACTGAAGTCATTCGTCATTCTGGTGGTTAAATACGCATCTTTATCTGTTTCTATGATAGTCAGGTCTTGTTTATAATACGTCTTCAAATAAATCCCTTTGGAACTTTGATACTCTCAAATGGTCTCAATATTTATGTATTTATGCCATAAACTTTATCAGTATATTGTGTACCTCTAAATTTAATAACATCTTTGTATTTTAATGGGCGATTGGAACAGTTGCTTTGACAGCATTGTGCTGGTTTCCAAGACGGCGTCTTTCAGATTTTACGGAAAACGTTTGAAATCTTGTGGATTGCCATTATCTTTAACCCCTGGGCTCAACACAGTGCACCAGAATAATATACAAATAATATGTAAAGTGATGGAAGACAGTAGCATTTACTGCTGTGTTCATTTGATTAAAGACTTAAAACCCATACAGCTTTAGACAGCCAGTCAAATGCATTACTTGTGTTAGTGATCAGCTTGTCTCCTTTTGGTCTACTAGAATTTACATGACAAAAACATGCCACATAGTTTGTAAACTTCACCAATAAGACAAGTAATTAAGTTTCTATTCATGGAAATAGTCATAAATACAGTAATTTTGTAGAGTGTCACTTGAGCAAGTGACAGGAAAGTGTTACTTCTTGAGAGCATACTTTCTCCACAGTTGATGCATCATGAAATACATCCAAAAAGTCAATTGGAGAATGTTTGTCAGTTGCTGATTTAAATTATTCATAAAATTTGTTTAATCTGCTATGCAAGTATTAGGGAATATTTGCCAGTCACATTGCTAATAAGCTGATTCAATATTAATGCTTTGAACTTTTAATTGCCTTCGATGCATCACAAATGAAGACTTGAGCCAGATCTTTGCATTGAGGAATAATGAGCAGCAGTAACGCTTCTCGTCGGACACTAAACTCGTACTTAGGATTCGTAACCTCTTAGTCAGGTGATGAAAAGCAGGAATTAGCCGAGTTTGTTATACAAGCCCTTCACTGTGATCCGAGCATGAAATGAATCGCGGCAGGGATTGCTCTGCAGAAATCACGTCTGCCCGTAAGCTGGCAGCAGACGAGCAGAACAAGACAATCAGTTAAACCCACAAGTTAAAAGTGTTTGTTATTTAATGGCCTTTGTTCGTTATAGCAATAAACGACCCAAGTGCAATGACTTGATTTAATAAAACCCTCCGTTAAAAGTCGCTGCTATGAGTGTTTTTAGCCGTAAGGAAGTTGCCCGTATATATGTCTGTCCCGTCTTCAGTGAGTGTTATGTACTGGAGCGGAGGGGGAGAGGGTAGTGGTTTTGAAGACATTCCACAGTCCAAGTTCCTAAAGCAGTATGCTCCACTGACTTGTTGACCGGTGCTGTAAAATGATGCATGCTTCCAAACTCAGCAAATAAAAGAAGTTTAAAAACCCATTAAAATGTCTGCTCAGTTCTGTTCAGGAACGTTTTGTATGCCATTAAATTCTTAGCAGGAGGAGTTTGGGGGGGTGGTGGGTGGGAGCAAAATGTATTATTATTTATATAGTCCCCTTTTGAAGCTTTCAGGTTTTAATTTACTCACTGGGATGCTCTGGTTCCTGACTGTCAGGATGGCTTAGGATCTGAACAGCTGAAAAAGTTAATAGTTTTCTTTGCAAGTGTAACTGGGAATGTTAACTTCTCAGTATCTCTTTATTCCCTTTTTTTTTTTTTTATTTTATTTATTTTTCTGGTTGGTCCATATTGAACTGAAGTTACTGTGCATCTTCAGAGGCTTTTTTTAAGGTCGCTATTGCCACTCAGTAACATGGATAAATCATAGAATCATAGAATGGTTAGAGTTGGAAGGGACCTTAAAGATAATCTAGTCCCAACCCCCCTGCCATGGGCAGGGACACCTCTCACTAGAGCAGGTTGCTCAAAGCCCCATCCAGCCTGGCCTTAAACGCTTTCAGGGATGGGGCATCCACAGCTTCCCTGGGCAACCTGTTCCAGTGTCTCACCACCCTCACAGGAAAGAATTTCTTCCTAATATCTAATCTAAATCTCCCCTCTTCCAATTTAAAACCATTACCCCTTGTCCTGTCACTACATCTCCTGACAAAGAGTCCCTCTCCGGCTCTCCTGGAGGCTCCCTTCAGATATTGGAAGGCTGCTATGAGGTCTCCCTGGAGCCTTCTCTTCTCCAGGCTGAACAAACCCAGCTCCCTCAGCCTGTCTCCATAGGGGAGGTGCTCCATCCCTCTGATCATCTTCGTGGCCCTCCGCTGGACCCGTTCCAACAGGTCCATGTCCTTCCAAATGCGTGTTTGAGTGACTTCTTAAATATATAGCGAAGAACTGAAGAGTGAGAGTATGGCATCTTTAAAAGGGGATATGGATGAGCAAAAAAAAGCAAATTAAGAACACAACAGAAGGGCATTTTTAAACTGCAAGGCTTTTAGTCAATCTTCATTGTCTGAAAAGCTTTTGTTTGCATATGACGTATGCAAAGTTGTCAAAATAAAAAATGACAAGCCTACTTTTTTTTTTAATTTATTTAAACACCATGAAGATAATATTTTTCATTAATGTTGCTTCAGGGGAATGAAGTTTCTTATGAGAAGCTGTAATGTTTTGCAAGGGTTGACTTTGATTTGTGTAGCAAAGTATCTGCTGCACTTTAATGAATACAAGGTATTTATTTAAAAATTGTAAATAAGCAGAAGTCTGTTAACTCTTTCCAAAGGAAATGGTTAAAAATGGGTTTTCACAGCTGCCTTACTTTTTGGCTGCTGTTAAAGCTCTCAGAGATGTTCCTGATTGCTGGCTGCTTGCTTTCTCAGAGCAGTGTCAAACCAGCTGTTTGTTATCTTGGCTAATAGGATTTTGCAAGAGCAGCAAAGACAAACCACTCCCTCCTTGGTGCCCAGGCACGTACCTCCCAGCTTGAGGAACACAATGGGCCTCCACCAGCTGGTAGCACCGGAGACCACTGCTGGGCTCAGGGCTTGGAGCACCCTCCTTGAATTCATGGAAACCTTATTCGTGGTTTGAATATCATTCTAAGCCCCCGGGAGCAGAGATAGACACTCCTTCCTTCTGGGAGGTGCCTGTGTCTGAGCGTTTGAAGCCTTTGTGTCCTTCAGAGGTTGCTGCTCAGGTTGAGGAGGGGTTTGGGAATTGAGGGTTGTTCAGTCTTGCCATTGTAGCACAGGTTCAGGGAGTGTGTAGAAGCACAACTCCAGGTGACCAGGGGAAGAAGCCTTTTGAAAGAGGTGTTCATACCTTGACGAGATCTGGTCTTTGGCCCTTTTCCTCTGATTTAAAAGGTTGCGAAGGTGCCACCTTTTAATTTGTCTCTAGCCTGTTCTGTATCAAGAGCAAGTCCTTAAACCTTCCCGGGTAGGTTGTTGGCTGTGTCCAGTTGTGCTCAGCTTAATTCCTCCTTGGTATCGATGTGAGATGCCAGACTGGCTATATCGAAACAGAAGAGTAAGTAATACCTACCTTTAGGCTACAGCTGGAGACCTGCCTTGTGGCTGGGACTGACTGAAGCTGTGGTAGCAGACAAAAATGACGTTACTTCAGGAAACCCTATAAGCTCATGGCAAACACGTTGCAGGACTGGAGAAAATAAATAAATCGGTGACCCAAGGGGCCCTGCGAGTAGAAAGTGTTAGAAATTGCTCTTCTGTTATGATAAACTACCTGCAGTAAATTAACTGGCTATTGGAAATCCGGCTGTTGGAGGTGAGCCAACGGTGAACGTGGCACAGGGTTGGGCAGACAACTCTCACCCCTCGTGATGGGTGCAGCCCGTAAACAAACGATTATTTCTTCCTCATTGAGCTTTTCAGCAACGTGAGTAGTGTCATCTTTGATTTACGAAGGGTGATGCGTTAACTCGACCAGGTTTTGCTCATGAATTTTTCTGGTTTGGTCTCTTAAATCTACAGGACCTGCTAAGTACATGAGAGCAGAAGATGCCTCCTCCAGCGGGAGGAAGGCTACAAGCCAGGCAGGTGTGACTCATCTGTGCGGACTCCTGGCAAAGGTGGCAATCTGGCAGTTTTGTGGGTGTGTTTGTAACTTGTTTTGTCGTTTTGCCGTGCAATACCTCCATTGTCATCTGCGGGTTCCTCGGCGTCGATCCAGTCGGACAGGAAAAGGAGGAGGCTGGTACCAAGGTTATTTCTTCATGGGAACGCTCCAAATGAATCAGAGCAGCCGAGCAGCGCTGGGCGAGACCGTCCGAGTGAGGCTGGGGCACGATGGCAGCAGATGAATGGTTAGGTGCTTGCCTGTGATATCTTGAGGATCTCCGCCTGTCTTATTTTGCTGTAGTTTTGCCTGGGATTGTGTTTACAGGAGAACCCAGACTTCTGCAAAGAGTAAGTACCATCACAAAACAACAGTTTGCCAGAACTGCTTGAAAATTATCAGTGGTCTGTGAAATGGGTTCACTTGCGGTTTAAAATGCACCTAACTGCTTAGGCTGTATTTACTTTGCGCTTACTTACTCGGTTTCATATTACCCTTACATTTGTGGAAATAATTAAGATATCTTAATTGTCCTATGATCTTTTTGCTCGTGATTTTGTAATTGGTCTCTAATCACACTGCTGTCACTTTTTAAGAAAATCTGACATTTTCTTGTAGCTGAAGTCACTGGAAAGATCACTCTCCTCTCAGAACTTGCTTTACTTAAATTCATGTTTTCCAAGCGTGTTCCCTTTAAAAATACAACTAATACCATTCTGTATAATTAAGAGCTTTAATTTTTATTCTCAGATCACCGTGTCAAAGACTCTAAAGTCTCCTGCTGCAGCCTTTTTCACTTGCTAGGTAGCAATGGCGAGTTGATCACATTGTGGTGGCTTTATTGAGTTTTAAGTAGCTATATAGCCATTCAAGCCCTAAAAAGAATAGATTAGGTTCTGTAACAACAGATTTAATATTTCAGAAAAAAAAAATAAAATAAATACACACAGTGCAAGATTGCAGCATTTGGGGAAAATATATTTGTCTAGCTGCTTATGGCAAGCCCAGTGTAAATTTTTATTTTATATAATATTTATGTATGTGTACTATTAAAAAAATATATATTTTTATATAAATATATATAATTATATATATTATATATATAATAATTGTAATTCCTGTGCAGGATACCTTTCCCCATAGACTTCACTATAGTTTGTCTTCTGAAATAGTGGAGAGGGGAAAGTTGTGACCCCAGGTGACGGAGAACCCTTTGGCCGGAGACCTTGGGTCCACCAGCCCCGGGGGATGTGGGTGTAGTTCCCACAGTCACCACTGCTTGGGCTGAGCCCTCTGGTGGCTGTGACCACGTGGGGCTAGTCTGCCCTGTGTGACAGAAATTAAAAGCATCCTGCTAGAAATTAAAAGCAAGAAAGTGCTTGGGGTAGAGGAAGGGAAGGCTAGTTCCGTAGAGCTTTACAAAACGCTTTGATTTTAAACCAACAGAAGTTGTAGAGTAAGGGCTTTGAATTTAAGGTTATGATACATCAACCAACATATGGATTATTTATAAATACATGATCAGTTTGCCTTTTTTTACTGTTTTAAGAGGTTCTTTCCTATCTCGTAACCACTGTCTAACCACTCACTCTTTCTCACTGCAGTTGAGGGCTTTGCCTCCCTGGGAGGCTGTGACCAAATGACACCAGCAGCTGGTGACAGTCTTCTGAGTTGGGTGGGAGATACCTGAGGGTATGGAATTGTCTTCTTAATAGAAAGTCCCTTCCATGTGAGAGGGTTTTGACAACTCAGCTGCTCATGTGCCTCTGCCCTGGTGGAGCAGAAGCCTCTGGAAGAGAGGAGGAAATGTGTTTACAGCTTCTTAAAAAGGGAAGCAAAGTTAGTATCTTGGTGCTCCTGCTATTGCTCTTCAAATGTGAATGAGTCCCAGCAAGGATGGGTCCATGGAGGAACAAGATGTTCTTCATAGAATCATAGAATCATCTGGGCTGGAAGGGACCTTCAAAGGTCATCTAGTCCGACCCCACCCCGCAGTCAGTGGGGACACCCCCAAATAGACCAGGTTGCCCAGGGCCTCGTCAAGCCTCACCTTGAATGTCTCCAGGGAAGGGGCCTCAACCACCTCCCTTGGCAACCTGTTCCAGTGTTCCACCACCCTCATGGTACCTCATGGTAAAGAACTTATTCCTAATGTCTATCTATCTAAATCTACTTTTTTCCAGTTTAAAGCCATTACTCCTTGTTCTGTCATTGCCGGCCTTTGTAAACAGACTGTCTCCAGCCTTCCTGTAGGCCCCCCTCAGGTACTGGAAGGTTGGGAGGGGAAAAATCCAGGGGACGATTTTCAAAAAGTGTCAATTTTCTAGTTGTGGTGTCTTGGATTAACAGCTCAGTTTCTCTTCACGGACCTTTCTCCAAAAAAAGCCCTAAAAGTGCATTCCCTGAGCTTGGATGAGGACATCACTGTCTGATACCCTGCATTCAAACTGTGTGTTCCTCTTCATGGCAGGAGATAGTTTATGATTAGATATGTATTTTCCTCTATCAAAAGTACCATAATTGAATGTTTTTTGGGGAAGGAATAGCTGTATATGCTTTCACATGGGTTTATGTCAGTTTATCCATGTTTTTTTCCCCTATAGTGACAGTGACTTGCTGCTCCATCGCTTGTTTAGCTCTAAGTTTCTATTGCTGCATTGTCATTACCTTGGGCCTGTTCTTGCCGTGGTGAGACTGGGTGGTTTCCAAGATGAGTCAAGGAAAGGGACTGAATGAGACCAGCGTTTCGCCGGTAACGTGGGCCGGTATCTCGGTGAGCCTTAGATACCTGGAGCTGCCCCAGATTCCTGCCTCACGTCAAGGTAACAGCCCGGGGTGGAGTTACCTCAGTGATTAAATACAAACTGGATATGGATTTATACGTGGTGAGCTCAAGGATTCCCAGCTGTGAAACGGAATTAAGGCTGTGAGCATACAATAAACACTTGTCCCAGTGTTTATTGGGACACTGAAATGGGAAAATTCCAATACAGTCCTTTGTCTCTAACCTGTAGGTGTTTCCCAAGCACCTCCCGTTCTTCAGCAATATGGATCCAAGTCTTTTGGTTCACTTTTCCTTATCCATTTTGTTTCCTTAGAGCTAATGGTTACTGGCTTTAAATCCAGAAAGTGCTTTTACTGATACCAGTTGAGTTCAAGAGGATGGCACAGAGTTCTCATTTAGAGAAAACTTAGAAATTCAGTGCATAAATCTAGCTCTTCCTTTTATGATCTTTTCATAATTAAGTAATAAACCTGTGGGTCTAAACATATAATTAGGTGAACAAATGTCACAGATGAAGGGGCCAGCCAGCTGTGTGCCTGGCCCTTTGATGCCAGCAGAGGATGAGAGCTTGGAGTTTCTTGGATAGAAAAAGACACCTCTGCGCCGCCAGTGCAGGACCCCTTCTGTTTCAGCATCCTCTGTCCTGATCAGTCTCTATCGGGGGAAATTTGAGGGTCTTCTATCAAAGCAGGGGGATTTGGTGAGCCTCCTCCCGTGTGCGTCTTCTGAAATCCAACTTTGTCCCCGTTTGTCACCTTGCATTTGTTTCCTGCTTTAGTGCTTTAGCTCACTGATTCCATGGATTGTATTTATTTAGTACATATCACGATTCTCTTGAATCCACAGCAGCTGTTGATTTTCCCTTGGACATGCGTGGCATCTAATAATCAGATTTGATGTAACACACTGTTTTTCCTTCATTCCCTTTATTATTATTATTTTCCTCCAGCAAGTATGCCTGTAACAGGTTGCATCCCAGGATATTAAACTTTTACCAGGGATCACGGGAAACTTCATGGAGGGGCAGAGGCCCGAATCCTTCTGCAAAGCAAATAACACTTGGCTTCAGTCTGGTCCCTGTTTCTCAGATTTGGGTATCGGAGCCCTAAGGGCCCAAGTTTCCTGCCTCCCGTGGCAGGTCTCATCGGGAACTGCTCGAGGAGAGGGAGCAGCAGCACTGAACCCAGTGGAGGCAAAGCTGTCTTAAATCATTTCAAAAGGGAACCACAGGCTGAACAGCTTTAATAAGCTTTCCGCCTTGCAGTTCACAGTAAATTATTAATGCAGTAACTTCCAGTGTTGGACAGATTTATTTATTTTTATTCTTTTTTAAGAAAAGGTTCACAAATCATTCTCAGTAAAAAAGCTAATGAGTGATAAATGTCTGAAAATCACCTTGCCAGCCTGGTAAGGACAGTCTTTGGGATGGTGTTAGCTGCTCTCTTACTAGCAACTGGACTGTGTTCAAAAGTGAAAACAGAGGTGTCTAAACTTCTTCGACGTTCCTTCTTCCAGGAGGAAAGCAGTAAATGCGAGGCGATGGATGTGAGGGTAGCCCACTGCCTGCTCCTTTGGGCTCTGCACGTCTTCCCCGCCGCGCCACGCAACGCTCTCAGGGTAAGTTCCGACAGACCAGGTTGCTCGAAGCCTCATCCAGCCTGGCCTTGAACACCCCAGGAATGGGGCATCCGCAACCTCTCTGGGCACCCTGTTCCAGTGTCTCACCACCTTCATAGTAAAACGTTTCTTTGTTATGTCGAATTAAGCCTAGCCTCTTTCAGTTTATAATCTCATCAAATTGAACATACTGGAGAGCTTAAGTCTTACACAGGCCTTTTAACTGAGTAATAACTGCTGGGGGCATGTGGGATGCTGTCCCCTAGCTCAGTAGGTCACTTCAGCAAAAGGCTGCAACTGGAAGCTTGACGTATAGAGACAAACTGTTAGTAGAGGGCTCTCAGTTGGTCTGTACGAGCCAGGGGCCATGAGCTCTGCATTCTGGACCTTGAAAAGACTTCTGGACCTCAAAAGGACTATTTTGCCCTTGAAATCACCTCTCCAGTTTGTACCAAGGAGTCACCTTTTACTTATTTAACATTCATTGTACATTCCACTTTTCCTTATTTTTCAGGTTCTCAGTAAGGAATCAAAGACCAGTGATCAGCAAGGTACAGCAAATAGCTACGTATCTTTAATTCTTTGTGAAGCGTTATCATTTCAGTACTTTACCCCCGATACCCATCTCATGGACCAGAGTATGCTGTCTCACACCTTATAACACTATCTCCTTGACTTACTTTCCAGATGGGTGTGTAAATCTCATTCCGTGCAAAGATAACGGGGCTATTTGCATTCAGCCTTGTTCTTCCTCCTTCCACGGGGAGACGAGCTTTGTCTGCGAAGACAGAAAGTGGCAAATGTTCGCAGATGCCTGTGCAAGCCTGGATGTTCAGTCCCTCTTTCAGGTGAGGTAGCTGTTGTCCATCTACTTTGCCATACGCTCATAATTTCTTGCAGAGGCATCCCCCTTCTTCCATACCTTTTGAACCTTGAGCAAAGGGAAGAAAATGTGATCCTGAAACACAGATTACTTTGGTAACAGGCTTTGACTTCATCTTAAGTCAAGGGATGGGAAATGAATTTGGGATATCGTTGTGTGGAAACGTAATTCAGAACTGAAATTGTCTTGTTCACTTGGCCTATGTTCTTCATGCGGAACTAAACCAAGACAATGAACCTGAGAAAAGAGCAACACAATTATCTGTAATAAACCAGATGATTCATGGTAAATTCTCCCCAAATACAAAGTGAAGAACTTTTTTCAAGTGACTGCAGTACTAAGATGCTGCGTTTAGTTCTTGCCCCTTCTTTTGTTGAGGCAAGCAAGACATTCTTCTCAGGTGAGCTTTGGTCCCTGGTTTCAGGCCATCTGGCACACTCATTGCACACCCCACAGAGTGCTGTACCTCTTGACTGGTTGTAGTTGTAGCTTCATTTTCATTCCGTTCATTAATTCTCTCAAATCTGTTTTCCTCTCTTCAGAGGATTTCTGAACATGAACTCCTTCCAAGCTCCGGTGGACATGTTAGTGTTGCTGGAGAACACCTTCCATTTGTAGGGGAAGGAAAGCCAGTGCATGGGAAGCCCGGACACGGAGGGAAATATTTTGGTGCTGATGACCATGGGAACAGTAACTGCCGAGCTGATTTTTCATGCATCATCCCAGAAATCCTGTCTTCTCCCACCGTTCCAGGAAACATTGCTGATATCGTGGAATTGCTAAAGAAGATTTCTCTGCTGTTATCAGAGAATGTCAATAGAGGAAAAATGCAGGTATTTACTTTTATGGGCTTTAAGAGGTGTTTCTGTGCTTTCCAGAGCCATCCATACAGTGTTTTGTCCTTATAGCCATTATCCAATGAAGTGGTGGCTGCAAATCACATGGAGATCACCTGGGAAGGGTTTCCAGGCAGGGCCATGTTTGTTGTCAGAGAAACTGTTTGATCTATTCATGTGTGGTAGAAGTACTCTGTGGAGTAAAAAAACCAAAAACCAAACCCAAACCTTTAAATAAAAAATAATAAAAAATAAAATAACAAAAATAAAATAATAAAAGCAAAAGTTTTCAGGAACTGCTGTTATAGACATGGGAGAGCAGTACAAGGAAGAATTCATTTTTAAAGTGTGACACTGTAGGGAAGGCAGCCATGGAGATGCTGACCTGCAGCTGTGTTTGCCATGGGTTGCACAATGGAAACTGAAATCTTTCCCTGATGAACTCAGAAATTAGAGAGGCAGGGAAAGAAATGTAGGGAAGGTGATGTAAGCAGACCTGAATTATGGGTCAGCATCTGGAATAGAACTTAGCTATCTTGATTTTTTGCTTTGCACTTGCTTCTCCAAGCACCTTTTGATCTATGATATGAAGAGAACGGGACAATTCTGGTAGTGACCATGCCAATGAGATGTTTAGGTTTGGCTGTGATGGTTCATGGGGACCTCCTGTTCATTGTCAAAGAATATTGCCTATATAGAAATCACTCTCAAATTAAATGAGCCTTTCTGGACGCTCTGCCGGTGGAATAATTGTTGGTTTCTCTTAACATAAAAAATAACTTATTTTTATCTTGTTGGTTTCAGAGTTACAGCAGGATAGCAAACCATATTCTGAACAGCTCCATCATTTCCAACTGGGCTTTTGTAAGGGATAGAAATGCCAGTTCAATATTACTGGACTCGGTGAATTCATTTGCTGGGAAACTTCTTCTAAGGAACGGGTCAGAAAGCATACAGGAACACTTCATCTCTACGAAAGGCTACAGCATACATAAAAATACTTCAGGGAAGAGTTTTGATTTTTCTATGGAGTTCAATAACACAGGCAATATCGCTGGGCACATGGTCATTCCAGAAGAAGAGCTTTTGAAGTTACCAAAGACTTCCAAAGCCATCAGCATTGCACTTCCGACGCTTGGAGCCATTATAGAAACCAGCCGTTTGGACCCTGGTTTTGTGAACGGAATGGTGTTATCGGTGTCCCTGCCGGAAGAGCTCCGGCACATTTTGCTCACCTTCGAAAAGGTGAACAAACTGGAGAACGTCAAGGCTGAGTGTGTTGGGTGGCACTCTATGGAGAGGAGGTGGGATAACAGGGCGTGCACGATGAAGTCGGACAACATCAGCAGCGTTGTTTGCATATGCAAACATCACCGCCGGACATTCAAATCCTTCTCCATTTTGATGTCCCCCACCATGCTGCGAAACGCAGCGCTGGATTACATTACACGTGTGGGGTTAGGCCTTTCCATCTTCAGCTTAGTTCTCTGCCTCATCATCGAGGCCGTCGTCTGGCACCACGTCACAAAAACTGAAATAACCTACATGCGCCATTTTTGTTTGGTCAACATTGCTGCGTCGCTTCTCGTTGCAGATGTTTTGTTCATCTTAGCGGCTATTGTGCACCAAAGAACCCTAAACTACCAGCTGTGTGTAGCAGCCACTTTTTTCCTTCACTTTTTCTATCTTGCCTTGTTTTTTTGGATGTTTGCCCTGGGCCTCTTGATTCTCTATGGGTTATTATTTGTTTTTTTTAAGATAGCGAGATCTGCATTCATAGCTACAGCATTCTCTATTGGATACGGATGTCCCTTGGTCATATCTATCCTCACTGTTGCTATTACTGAACCAAAAAATGGGTATTTAAGGAGCGGAGCCTGTTGGCTCAATTGGTATGAGACAAAAGCCCTTTTGGCTTTTGTTGTACCTGCTCTGAGCATCATTGTTGTGAATGTGGTGGTGGTGCTGGTGGTTGTGGTGAAGACTGGGAGATCCTCTGTTGGAGAAGGCTGCAAGTCACAAGATCTGACCAACATGATCCGAATTAGCAAAAACGTGGCGCTTCTGACACCTCTTTTGGGTCTCACCTGGGGGTTTGGATTAGCAACAATTGTCGAGAGTCGCTCCCTGGCATTCCACATTACGTTTGCGCTACTGAACGCCTTCCAGGTAAACTCAGCGAGACTGGGAAGAGTGTGCCCTCAGGCTCTGAGCCTGGGAAAAGGCAGCAGGACAAAGAGGGGCTGGCAGCATGCGTTGTGCATGAAAAACAGGATGTAAGCTTTCCTTTCAGCTCAACTATTCTACACCTTACGTGCACTAGGCCTCCTGCACTGACATAGTAAATGCAGATGGGTGATGGAACAAACCAGTTGGTGCAAAGTGTGATGAAGAATTAAGATGACGAATTTATGCTACATGTAAAATACCCTGCTTAATGTCCAGTAACTGCAAATATGTCTCGTCCATATCACTTGACAAATATGCAGAAAATTCTCACTTTCTTTAACTCCACAGTATAAACATCCAATGTTACTTGACATACCGTTGTATCCCCAGACTGCCTTGTCTCTTCTTGCCTAATGTTGCTGCTGAGTGGGTTGAGAAAGTCCTGGTATGAAACCCATCAGTCCAGTTCATAATGAGAATTAACATGGGTTATAGATCCATTCTTGACATTCCTGGGGAGCCTGTGTGACCTGGGTGGATAAACTTGTTTTGCACGTTGCTGTTATCTGAGTCATAGGTGATGAGCTCTATCCTTAAGGAAATGACATCTAGAAGCATTTAAGAAACATCATGTGGTTATGCTGGTTTTGTTAACTGGTTTTGCAATTTTTTAGGGATTCTTCATCCTGTTATTTGGGACACTTCTGGACAGAAAGGTACTTGGGTCACTTCAGCACTTACTCTGGTTTATATGAATATTTTCCACACTGATAAACTGTTCCATTTAATCTTTAATATTCTTTTTTAAATCTACAGACGAGAGAAGCCTTAAGGATGAGCTGCCTTTTGTCAAAGCGGAAGTGTAGTCTAGCAAAGGTAAGTTGTTTTGTTTTTTTTTGTTTTTTTCTCCTTAATGGCATAATTTACCAACTCACACACTTTCTTATTGTACATGGAAAGACTGGAATCACCCACTAAATCTCACCTAGCTTAACATTTTTCTAAGACAAGTGCTTGCTGAAGGACATACAGGTATCTTGAAAGCATGTAGGGGATATGAAGTTTCTAAATGCTTGAAGTGGCAATCCATAGATTTTTATGACATAACCTAATGCTGATGTTACAAAATTTAAAATGGTATTTTAATCTAATATCTTCACCTGTAGACATCAAAGCCCTTTAGATAGAGAATGTTGATGAATTTTTTCCCATCTGTAAAATAGATCTGCTTTAAGGTTACTGACTAAGGAAGGAACAGAATTAGGAGTCCAAAAATCCTAATGTAATGACCTGTTTGCTGCCATCACAAAAACATGGATCTGTTTGAGAGCAGGGCTGCTTTAGGATGTCAGTTCCAGCTGAACATCAGCTCAGGATGGGAACCACTCAGAGACCAGCCAGGATGTTTGGTGCTAATTGATGTTGTGTACTCAGAAGAGCCTGAGGTTGTTTTGTTTTTTTTTTTTCAAATATCAGGGCAATTCTTTAAAAGGAAATGTTTAAACCTTGAGGAAACAACTGTGTTTCAGCAGCTTCCTAGGAAAACGTTGGCAGAATTGATGTTCCAACATCACTGAGTTAGCGTTTCCTACCTCAGCTGGAAAACTTTTATCTGCTGTTTGTTAGATTTCTCTTGGTACCAAGGCTTTAATGGTTTCATGCTATATTTATAAAAGGGAATCCCCCTTAGCTGTCTCACAAGTATTGTCTGCAGTGCTCCTGTTATCCACCAAAAAAAATGGTGTCAGTTCAGCCTGGACTTTGGAAAAATAAACTTATTTCCTTGCTTTTCTCCAGTCTGTTAATCAGTCCTGATTCTAGTATTGAAAGCTGCAGAGTGTCTTTCAGTGACAGTGTGTTCAAATGTACTTGGTTTATGAGGAAAAAATAGTGGGATTAAGGAAACTATACCTCCTTTCTGCTATGAGCATTGGCTGGTGTGTATTGGGTCATCTGGTGCAAGGGTGGCTGCATGTTTGTGCAACTTCTGAACCCTCTGCTTCTTTCCTCTCCAGTTTAGTCTTCAGTTGCATCCAGCATTGCCGTTATGTGCTAAGTTTAAATACAGTGCAGAATGCCCTCTTTAAAAAAAAAAAAAAAAAAACCAGTAAAAAAAAACCCAAACAACAAAAATAAAACAAAAAAACCAGAACACCAACCAACCAACAAAACAAGTAACAAAACAAAGCAAACCCCAATAACAAACAAAAAGACCAACCCCCAAACTGCTGCTAAAATTAACTGTTTCCTACCTAACACAAGAAAAAGAGAAAGGAAGTGTTTGAGACAGCTCCACATTTAATAAACTGAGATTACAATTCCTGCTTTTACAGATCCAGGATCCAAATAGAATTGTAGAATGGTTAGAGTTGGAAGGGACCTTAAAGATCACCCAGTTCCAACCCCCCTGCCACGGGCAGGGACACCTCCTACCAGACCAGGTTGCTCAAATCCCTGTCCAACCTGGTCTGGAACACCTCCAGGGATGGAAGTAAGTAACAGTGAAGACGTTTCACATCTTATCAGGCTTTAGGTCAGGACTGAAAGTCTGAAAGTTAAAATTCTCTCTCGTCACCACCAATATAATATTCTGGAAACAAAAGGTGGAAATTTCACTAATCCCATGACTCAGCAACATTTGCTAAAAATATTAAGTGATCTCGCTGAGCACAACTTGATGCAGAAACCATGGCTGTATATGCCGAAGAATTTGGATCGATGTTGTCACTCACCTGGGTGGAAGAGACCACGTGTAGGTGTTTCCCATTGCATCACAGAGAGGGGGAGAATGTTAGTCATCTACTTTTGTAAACTTGGGTGTCAATATGGAGTTTGACTCATAAGAGCCGGAAAAGTTAGTCACACCTGAAACGATTGTTAAAAAAATTAAACAAAATCTTGTTTCAGGGAGCTTCAGAATGAGACTTTGTATCTGGGACGTTAGTGGTGAATCTGTAAAACATCTCGAAGGGTTATGCGGACTCTTGCTTCAAGTGTCCTGGTTTCTCCAGACTCATAAGAGCCCTTCTTCTGGGTCAGATCTTAAGATAACCGTCTTGTGGTGTTTCTCGCAGGACTCTGAGGCACCTCCTGTTTGAAATGTAACCTCCATCTACCTGGATGATATATCTGATCTGACCTGTTGATTTCTTTTCCCCTAGTCCTAGCAGTGGACAGTTGTCTTCAGTGGATCTGGCCAGTGAGAGGAAGCACAGAACTCCTGGTTTGAGATGAGCCAAAGTGGCTGAGCAGCTCGGAGCGTGGACAGCACTGTCCTGGAGCACGACCACGGGAAGCATCGTGAAAACCAGAAAAGAAAAGGTCCTGAACCTGCTGTCAGGAGCAGGAAATCATCAGTGTTGCTGCAACCCTTGGAGGAAACACGCTGATTCATAAAGGTTGTTTCTTACCTTTGTGAAAGCTGCTGTGAGGAGAGTTTGTCCTCGTTTGCCATTTCAGTGCTTCAATTCTTCCTTTTTTTTTTTTTTTTTTTTCATGTCAGTGCAATAAGGAGCTGTACAGCATGTGGAACTGGTCTAAAATTATTTTATTTTTCATGTCGTGTACAAATGTTGAGTATTATCTAGCTGATTTTGGCTGTCTTTGATCAAAAGTGATTCTATCAGATGGCTCTATATTCACCATTTCCATTTGTCTTCCAATTCTGATGGTCAACGTAACTATTTCTGCATTACAGCTGTTTTCTCCATCTCAATGTTTGTTCTCTCCATCTCAGTACTTGTGTGTCAAAGGAATCATACACAGCATTTTTTTTGGTCTGTCAGGAGAGAATTTTCATTCTTTGTCCAGTCCTGCAAGACAATGACAGAGATTAACGAGAAAGAGCACTCTGCAAATAATTAGTTTCCCTCTTTAGGCATGGGGAAGCTTTGAATATGCTTCAGAGTTGATTCAAGCGGATGGAGATCTCCCATGTCCCGTGCAATGTACTAATGAAGGAAATGGTTCGTCCATGTGAGGTGGTGTATCTGTTTTTATTAGGAAATCAGTCCTTGGTCTGAGAAACCCTTTCTAATGAAAGCTTTGATAAAAATGTTATTTTCTCTTGTCAGGACAAATCGATGCTTTTAAAGGGAAATAAAGTTGAAATTTTGTCATTGTTTCTAATAAGTGGTCCTTATCCTTCCCTACGAAAATAAGTAGAAAAATGCCCTTTAATATCAGCTGGTATTAGTCCAGTCAGAAAGGACTCATCCCCCTGTGACTTCACATATATTTGAAATATAGAAGATTTAATTGAAATTATACGGTTTAATGTCATTGACACCCCTTTACTGAAGAGGGAGAAAAAAACCCTAGCAAATGAGCTGGGGGATGTGGGGCATCTGATAGGTACTATGGAAAAACCCACAGCCCAATGTCTCGAGGGGAGAAGCTGGGGCTCTGGAGGGCACAGCTCTGCCCTGGGCCACGAGTCAGTTCTTGTCCCCAGGACTGTTGCGTCCTTGCGTCTTCCTCTCCTATTCTCTTTCCTCGTAGCTTGTAGTCTTGTTACAAAAGACTATCCCTGCTCCTTTCCTACTGCACATTTGCACGTTGGAGAACTTTGATCAAATAGAGATAAAATAGGGCTTATGTGCCACAGTAAAATAAGTTTAAAAAGACAGTTACCCCAAAGTCTGCCTCTTAGTGTCAAGCAGCATCTTCTGTGCTTTAGCTTCTTTCTTTCCTTGAAGCACTTAGAGGGTTTTTTTTCTTTCCTTCCCTTTTCACCCTTTCATAAATTACATGTAGTATCTTGGAGTTGTCCCTGTTAAACCTTTTTCAGCATCGGTAGCATCTTCTCCAAGTCCCTTCATGGCCTTTTTCCATGTAGTATCAGAGCTACGTGCCCCTCCTGCTTGAGGGTTTTGTTTCATTGTGGTGGTGTTGTACACTTGATTTATGAATCGGCTACTGTATTTTAAAGAGTTCAAAGACTGGCAGGAGATGTGTAGTGTCAGGTGAAGGTGTTGGTCAGTGTTCAGTGTGTGTCCTTGGCAGACATGAACCCTTGTACAGGTACCTCTGTCCCGTCTGAAGGAAGGAGACCACATTGTGCAGGTGCAACTGCTTTGCACCTGAATTTGCTGCCATATATTTTTAAAAAGACCTCAGTTTCCCACCACTCTTCTACTTGGGATGGCATTTAACTCGGCTGGTATTTTTTGTTCCTTTGTTTTACTGTTAACAGTGAAAATTTATTCATGAAATGTTGTGATTTTCTTAGAACACCTGAAAATTTAAGAGAACCAGCTTCAAACTAGCGCCTTACCCTTCTCTGCCGTGTGCACACATGTGCACGTGAAACCACCGTCCATTACAACTGTGGATTTATAGGCAGTCTCGGATGAGGCTTCCTGGATTATACACACACACACCCCTCCAAATTCCCAGGAAATTCAGCAGGAGTCTTGCCCACGCAACAGCTCTGCAAAAGGAATCTGGTGCATCTGCAGTTTGTTGAATAAAGCATCTAAACCATTTATCAAAGGGTGTTTGAAGTATGGTGCTTGTCTCCAGAAGCTGGCACACAGCAGAGTTTTACCCTGTATTTTGTGATCATTTAGGTATTTAAAAATAACTGGGGGCTTACAAAGAACCAGTTAATGGTACAGGACGAGCACTGAGGTTTTATTTTTAATAACCCAAAATTAAACTGACCAGGGGCATTTCATGAATAAATGTTTTTGAGAGGTGAAAGCTGTAGCTGTCCTCTTGGGGTTGTGAGCTGTTACTTCTCTAAATTCCATGGGCTGATGGCTCAGTTCTAATTGCAGCTGGGGGGAGAAATATGAAGATAACTAGAGTTGGGATTCTGCCAGTTTCCCAAATTACTGGTGTTGCAACAGCTTAATGTCAGCGTTGAAGGGGTGAGACAGACCCCTTGATGTGCAGGAGCTTGTTTTGGAGTTGTTCCACCCTGCCTGCTCAAGTGGTCAGAGTTGAAAACCCCAAGTGCTGCTCTTCACATGGTGTCACAATTAATCATAGAAACCTAGAAATTTCTAGGTTGGAGCAGACCTTTAAGATCGTCGGGTCCAACCATCAGCCTAGCACTGCCAAGTCCACCTCTAAACCATGTCCCTCAGCACCACATCTACACGGCTTTTAAATGCCTCCAGGGATAGCAATTCCCCCACTTCCCTGGGCAGCCCGTTCCAATGCTTAACAACCCTTTTAGTGAAGAAATTTTTCCCAATATCTAATCTAAACCTCCCCTGGTGCAACTTGAGGCCGTTTCCTCTTGTCCTGTTGCCTGTGACTTGGGAGAAGAGACCGACCCCCCACTTGGCTACCACCTCCTTTCAGGGAGTTGCAGAGAGCGAGAAGGTCTCCCCTCAGCCTCCTTTTCTCCAGGCTGAACAACCCCAGCTCCCTCAGCCGCTCCTCATAAGACTTGTTCTCCAGACCCCTCACCAGCTTCGTTGCCCTTCTCTGGACATGCTCCAGCACCTCAATGTCTTTCTTGTCGTGAGGGGACCAAAACTGGACACAGCACTCGAAGTGCAACCTCATTGTGGGACAATGCATTATTTTTTTTTCTGTAGACTTACAGCATTGGTTGTAGGGCCAAGCATAGAGAGTTGTCAGACCTCCTTGGCCAGGCAGGTAAAGTTGAAATTTTTTTGGTCAAGCTGAACATCAACCCAAGTTCTTGGGGAGGACATTAATTTATTGCAGATACCTCAGGTTTTACTTTGCCTTTCCAGAGAGAGCCAGGCAATTTCCCCTCTCTTTTTCTATCTAGCACAGGCATCTCCTTCATGGTTGGTGAATCAAAAGAGAGGAAGATGCCAAACCAGCAGAGCCTTGGCAGGCTGTTAACAGGACTGCTGGGCTGCCCTGTAAAATTTACTTGTGGTAGATGCTCGCCTGCACTGTGAGACTTGGCACTGCTAGTTCCAGGCGTGCTTCCAGCCTGCTGCCTGCGGCTCCAAGAACCAGTGGGTGCTTGACCTGTGGTCCTTCACAAAGGCATTGTGTGGCTCTGGGTCTGGCTTGTTGGTTTGGCTCATTGAGAAATGCCGTGGTGCCCTGTGGTCAGTCTGCTTGGCTTTGGATGTTAATGGTAGGTGCTGCTGTTTCTCACATAGACAAGCAGGGTTTGTAGGGTTATGTCCCTCCCAAAGTTAAATCTCATTTCAGTGTATTGGGGGGAAAGCACAGGTTTGGACATGCAGTGCTTTTCCACTCCTGCCCCCATAATGAAGATGTAGCTAAAATCTGTGGTGGGCTTGCTCCCAGGACAGAGACCCTTGGGGGCACTGCCTCCTCCTCTGGCTCCAGTTTCAGTTGGGTTTTTTTTTTTACCTTCTCTCAGCATTCAAAGCTTTTGATTCTTAGAAAGGCCAACAAGCTTTGTATTTTCCTTGTGTGGCTAAAAGTGGATTTCTTTGCTATTTTGAGCATTTTTATTCTTACCTGCTTTACCAAAAATTGGTGTTCCCCGTCATAATTTTTTTTCAGCTGCAAAATTCTTCTCTCTCTTTCTCTCTTGGCTTTCCTCCTTTCCCCTTTCCTAGCATCTATCTCTCTTTTGTTTCTAGTGCCTATTTCTAATTTTTTGAAGGCTAAGACGTGGACACCTTGTGGCCTTCTGGCTTATGCCATAGGGCAACCAGTAGCTGCCTGGTATACCACTGGGCTTTCCTAAAGATGTCTTCATTGTTTTTTTTTATTTTTGTTTGGTTTTGTTTAAGCTAATAGTACTATGCGAATGTATTTTTAACAAGTCTGTGAATACGATGGAGTCAAAATTATAAAACCAGCAGTATTCCCTTGCCCTGATCCCCAGGTCAGATATCCTATTTGTGTTCTGTAGGCAGTGACGCTGATGACTTAGAATATGTTATAAATTGTAAACTGTCTTCACTATAAGCAAAATTGGGTCTTTTTTTGTTTTCAGTCTCCCAAGGGGAATACATCAATATCAAATATCATTGGAGTTATATATAATTTTAGCTTTTCTATTATCTCTTGATGTAATCAAATCTTTCTATGGTTCTGCTCTAAATCCTGTAGTTGGAGGTGTTTTTCTTGAATGACTTCCATCTGGGTGTAACAAAGAGAAATCTTTTTAACGGTGTAAAGTTTGTTTACATGCAATCTACCTTTCAGGCTAAATTTGGTAGGACACCGTGTTCCTTCAGGCCCCTCAGGTTCCCATTGTATCTGAAACCCAGCCCGAATTTAGTGACACCTTGAGGCTAGTTCAAACTTAGGGAAAAGGTGTATGTCTCATCTGATTTTACAAAAATAGTTCGTCTGTCACTAATTACTGCAGCCACGTGCTAAAATTGCTCTCTTTCACAACTGGAAAAAGTCATCTTAGGTCAATCTGTTTACTTAACTGCAGCCAGTAAATTGAATTGCACTTTTATTTGCTCAGTGGTGCTAAACTTGAAAAGCCCAATGCTCTCGTGCTTGCTTAAACATCAGTGTTTAATTATAGCTCTTCAGCCCACATGAAAGATGTACATGTACCCTTTGGGTACTTTTGTTTCAGGTTGAGACCAGTAATAAATCATCTGTTTGGGTTGTTTGAAGATTAAGTGCTGAACAATGGATTGATTAGAAAGATCATTCCGACCCTTGGGGGACTGCAAGTCAAGCTTTATAATTTACTACTTATTCATGTTGCAGCATCTCTGGGCAGGGAACAGGCAGATTATTACAATTACTGGGCTATTGGAAGATCGAGCTATATTTAGCTTGAATTTGTCCAGTTTCAAGTACCTTTCCTTAAGTTGTACAAGTTAGTAGTGGAACAAAGTATTATAAGAAGCAGTGAGTGGGTTTTCCTTTCTCTGATCAGGCTTTTGGTAAACGCTAATTACTAGGATCTGTACAGTGGTGTGAAAGCAGTTCTCCAGCCTGTGAAATTGCCCCTTTTGGCCTTGACACACAATAACTATCCCAGGCCTTTCTTTCCATTGCAGCATTGTTACCAGTAGCCAGACATGAATTTCTAGTATTATAGGTGGCCATCCCCGGGCAGAGCTCTCTGCTTAGGCTGGCTCTTTGATGGCAGTTGTAAGGAAAAGAAGGGTGGGGTAATTGCATCAGTGTACCTGTATTGGTGCCAACCTTTTCAATAAACCCTGCTATTCATTAGTAGTATTTGGCCCCTATCCCTGCTCTTGGAGTGTTGTTTTTTTTGTTTTTTTTTTTTTATTTCCAAAAATGCTTCATTGACGTCAGTAGTTAATCCTGACTTCTGGTGGTACAAGGGAGCAGAACTGGACTTGGGGTACCACTCGCCTGTTTAAATCACGTCAGATCCATCACATTGCTGTGCATGTCTCTGAGAGATTTCTATTTCCACAGTAAGGGATTCATTGTTTCTGGGTAATGACACTTACTCATGCAATCTTTTCTTCTGTCGTGGTGTAGCTGAAAATCTCCCGCATTGCTGGGATGGTTGGTTTGGGAGCTCTGGGTCAGCCTGGATGTCTTGCTTAGCTTCTGCATTATTGCAGAATGTTATCTTAATCTCTGTTGCCTGCGGAGCCCAAGGTATTCGTGTAGCCAACTGGAGTGGTACAGGAGAAATCCTCTCCTTATCTCCTGTACTGCAAGTGTAGGAACTGCTGGGCATAGCAAGGAAAGGGCAGTGGAATTTTGCAGGGGCAGGATTTTGACCTGTTTATCAATAAGCTGTAAAGCCATTAGAGTATAGCGCGTGCCAGGATCTGCCAAAAAATCCACTGAAGACAAGACTTGAAGGCTGACTTTGAAATGCGCTGATTGATAGTAAAATTCCCACTGACTCCAAAATGAACTGCCAAGAAATAAGTGTCTTCAAAATGTCTGCTTTTGGGAAAAGGTTCACTGATATTAATTTTTTAAGCTTTTCTTTTTTTTTAGGCCAGAAGAAACTGTTGAGATTAATTAGAGCCTTCTCCTGTCAGATGTGGTCAAACCACCTTTCAACCTTATTTTGGGCAAGTTAGACAGATTGACCTGTCTTTTTTCTTTCAGAAGGGAGTTGTAGTATTGAATTTGTATTGATTTCCTTTTTTGTTAGCTGACAGAAGAATTAATTTAGTACACAAATACATCCTTCAGGTTACACGCTGGGTTAAACTAATAGGAATTTGGGTCTTCTTCCTGCAATAGATGTATGTGAAAACCCGCAAGAAAAAAGGAGAGTCGAGACAAAATTTTTGATTACTGAGAAATTAATAACAATTAGTGGTTGACATCTGAAACAGGTAGAAGACAACTCAATCACAATGTCGGCAGAGAAAAAAAGCTGCAAAACTTTAGGTTTTTTGACTAGGTCACGGGAGGATTTGTGCTTCAGCAACCAGCCCTTGAAATCCCATCTGGGACCTGCTGTGACAGCCAGACTGGAGCTGGAGGCAGGGTTTTGGCCTTCAGGCTGCTTCCAGAGGGTTTGTGTGTTGTGCAGCTCCCTGTTGGGTTGTGCAGATCCACGGTGTGTCTTGTGGCTCCTCAGGTTGGTCAACTTGTACCAGACCCATTTCATAGTGAGGCCCGCAGATGTTGTGATGGTGCGAGGAAGTGGGAGCATGCTGTGGGGCAGAGGTGGGAAGTCCATTAACTGGTACTACCGTGGATACCTTTGCATTGAGGAGCTCTGTCCCAAGGCATTTGGGACATCTGGAGGTTCAGTGTGTGGTGATGGGAGATAGCAGATGCCTGAAACTGAAAGCAAAGGGTGATGCAGAAGTGAGGAGATGTCCAAAGGTTGCTCTCCAGGCAATCTGGAGCTCTGCAGTTTTTAAACAGCAGAAGAAGGGAGCCTCTATCTAGGACACTTTCCTATGGAGAGTTTGCAAGGAATAAGCATGTAAAATGGGGTGCTCCTGATGAATGCGTTGACTCCTTCCTTCTAAAGGAATGCTTCCTTTTTTGCTGGTCACAACCCTAAATTGCTTGAATTATAGAGCTGTATAATAGCTGGCATGTGTTCCTGATCACTTGAGCTACTGCAAGATTCAAAAAAATAAACATGCTTTATGGAAATGGAACTTAGAACCAGAGGGCAGAAAGGACATAGGCAGAGTGAGAAACGCTATCGTTGCTTCCAGCTTTTCTATGAATACTAGTTTGCAGAGAGATGAAAGAATGTGAAGGAATGCTGTGTAAGTCAAATGAGCATGACTGTCAGCTGAAACATGCCTAAAATATAATTGTTCTGATGACGGAAGGGTTACCTCTCTCCACATACTACCTGAATGGCTGTCACGCAGTCCTAATTTCTCCCAGTGTGTAAATTCTCTTGGGAAACCTCAAGAAGTGAATCCTCCTTTTCTAATGTCAGTATGGATAATTGTGTCCAAGAATAGCTCTAAGGCTGGCTTCCTCCGTGGAGGAGATGTGCAGGGAGTCTGGGTGCATAATTTAGCACTGGACGTGTTGGACACGGGCACCGACGCTGAAGCAGAAATGGTCACAGGTGGAGCTGCTGAAAACTCTGTCTGCTCTTTGGAGGAGAAAAAACCCAAAAGTTTTCCATGGGGAAGGTCTGATAATGGTTTGCAGACCTAGTCCTGCTGTGTAGCTCCCTGGTCAGGATACAGTTGCTCAGAAAAGGAAAAATGTTTTACCAATTTTTGTGGCCAGACACATCAGGCTGAGTGTAATCAGGCCTGGGACGATCCACCGCTCATAATAAACGCATTCAGAAACTTAATACTTTAATTAATTAATCATTTCCGTAGCAAGGCATTAATATTTTCAAATGTGGATCTACCTAAATGTTTTTTACAGGGGCTTACATATGATTGTGCTTTTTAACTGTGTTAAAAAAAATATCCATGTATGTTATTTATAGTAGTGAAAGTTGTTGATAACTTGGAGTTTATTTCTTCAAGGTCTCCCCACTGGTAGTTGTATTCTCTGGCCTCGGTTAACTTCCCCCTTGGTAAAATGGGGTAACATAAGCCTGACCTGAGTACCAAATATGAATATTGAGAATGAGAACGCGAGCTATTCTTTCGTGCTATGATTGCACGGAGCTCTGCTTGCTGGAGTCGTGGACCGTAGATCAAGATCCTACGTGATGCCACACTGTAAGTGAATAGTAATGAATAATAATAAATAGTAACAATAACGCTAGTGACTCTGAAGGCTTCCTCTTGAATATTTTTCATTATGCATGAATTTTCTCTGAAAGGTGTTGGTAGCAGGTAAGAGAAATATTTGCAAATATGCCCCTGCTAAACAAAAGTTGTTGCCCTTAATTGTAAATATTGCTGATACAAAGGGAAATGGGCATCCTACAGACATTATGTCTGGAGTCATGTGTTTTTATGAAAGAAACTCTGATAAAAATTACATTCTTTTAAACTGTTGAACTCTGGGCTTGAACTCTAGTTAGCCTGATACGATTTGACATAACTAAATCATTGTTTCCAGGAAATAAAAACAAGTCATGTGGCTCAGAGATAGATCTTATGACAGCATAAATAAAAGCAAATAGTGTTAAACAAATTCTCGGACTATTTCTTCAGGGTAAACCCATGATTTCCGCAATGTTTTATTGCTGTTTTCAGACCAAAGTTATTTTATTGGTGCAGTAAAGACAAACCATGCAAATAAGAAAAATAGAAAATAAAAGTAATGGGCTTTGCTGAGTTCTCTTGTACAACAGTGCGATTGTCCTAATAGGTAAATAAAAACTGAAAGTTTGAAGGAGAAATTGGGGAAGTTGTTGGAAATTTTCTTTGCCCTGATGTAAAGATGTCTGAAATTTCAGCTGTCATGCTTTTATATATCGAGATCATCTTGGCATTCATTCAACCCAGGGTCTGTACAAGTTAGGAATGAAGAAAGCATCAGTGCAACAAAATGTCAGTTGTGGAAAACAGCATTTGAGGCAAGTTCTACCTGATTTTCAACTTTCTTCCGGTCTTCTCCTGGGCTATTCAGCGAACCTCAAGCCTTGCAGAATTATTGTTAGTGTAATAATTTTACATTGTTCTACTTGTGTTGCTTCTCCGTTGAAAGGTAACTGAAAGATACCAGTTCTACCAGTTTTGAGGAAGCTTTTGCCCATGAAGTATCCTGGGTAGGGCCAGTCTGTCTGCACGATGGACATTCAATTCTGAACCGACGTGTTAGGGCAGCTCAATGAGCGAATTTGCTGTCAACAGACTCACTGAACGCTGCTTTATGTTCTCTCACCCCCACAAAGAGTAACCCTAAATATGAAACTCTTAAGGCTGTTCCAGGTTACATACCTCTGTAGCATCTTTCAGGTGAAGTTTATCATTTTAGTTTCTCAAGCAACACAATTCTCAGTGCATTAACCTTAAAGTCGCTCTAAAGATAGAAAGTGGTAGATTTATTTGTGGATGAAAGTTATTTCTTTGGCTTTATCACTAGACTTAAAGGTGTGTGTATGCATGTGCACGTATCAAAATACACTGCATAACAACAGGAAAAAATAAATCCATCTATGCAATATCAATAGAGGCTCTGCATGGAATAAATTCATTTGTTTGTTAACATCTTTATAGGGCTTTAGATATGTAGAGCTATTAAAAACAAACCACCGAAAGACGTGAAATATCTCTTATAGGATTAAAATTTACCAATTTGTGGCCAGCAGCAAAGATGTGATATCTGTTACAGCATGCATGGCTGGGGCTACAGAGTAATGCGATTGTTTGTTGCCTGCACTCGTCTAAGAGAAAGATGAGCAAAAACATAAATTAATTTCCTTGTCCTATTTTTTTTATCATCAAAGATACAGACAGTTACTTCTTGGAGAGGCTGAGGTGAAGGCAAGAATTTTCCTCTACAGGTTGACTTGAAGGATTTTAAAAATGGAAACCATGTGAGAGAATGAAAATACAGAAAATATATGGAAACAAAAAATCAAACTTTTTGCTTACAAAACTCCTAACTTTTGGTTAACAAACTGAATAGTTTAAAGGTTTGCTGTTTTATTAACCACAAAAAAACTGTTTTCTGAGAGAGTAGCAGGCTCCTTCACCCCCTCTGAAAAGGTTCAAGAAAAGAACTGAAAGCAACTTCATTATGAGAAATCATAATTTGTATAATTTGTGTATCCTTTGACAGCATTGAATTTGAGATTAAAATCTGACTTTGAATCCTCATTCAATATTTCCTGCATCTGTAGCATGAACCCAATAATGGCTTTTCTTACCCTTCCACTTCCTGCTTTTGCCGCCACGGGAAACTTCTGATATACTTTCAGATGAGCTGTGTTTATAGTTTTTTCTCAGTTCTCATCTTGTTTATGCATGTGTGCTCCATACAGCACTCACAGCCATCTCGGAAACATCTTTTTCCTTCTGGGTTGTGAGCCAAGCACCTTTGGAAATGGCTGGTCTGACTCCATCGCATCGAGAGCACCTTCCTAAAGCCATGTAAAGCCAGAGACAAGCCAAGGGCAGGGAGAGCATCCCAGTGGCAAGGGAGCGGCACCCAATTAAAAGTTTGGGCTGCTTGCGTGACCTTGATAAAAGCAGTTTTTAAAAGTCAAAGTCATATTGCTCAGCACATTCACACTTTCTTTTTCCTGACCAGACAGCCACTGAAGGTGCAAATATAATGGAATCTGTCATTTTAATGTCATAGATTTTCCCCCTCTTTCATCGGTGTTAGCACCGACCCGCGGGGAATTTGCAGTGTGACCTCTGAGCTCTCCATTCTGTGAAGCACCTCATTTGTCAACCAGAGTCATCTGCACAAAAGAAATGCAAAAAAGTAATTTTTCTAAAGCACAAAAATACATTTTAAAGGGATAATACCCACGAACACCCAAACTTTCCCTCTTTATTGACTGGATCCTAAACCAAAATGCCAGGATTTCATCCCTGGGACCAATGCATAACCACAGCTCTTCTCTCCAGATATTAACAGTTGTGGAGAGGTATTAGAGATGGACATAATCTCAGATCTTATCAAGCTTATTTCCATCAGTCGTATAACCATGTAAGTCTGTAAGAAAAATTCAGGGAGTGTAAGTAAAACAATTCTCCATCTTGACGAGCCCAGCTCTTCGCAGGCAGAGTATAGTGGAAACCATGTGTGAAATTATTAAATATAGCCTATTTTCAATAATTAATTATCACCTTCTTTTCTATCTGTATGCAGGGTAATAATCCACGCTCACTGTTAGGCATCTCCTACCTGGATATACCAGGAATAACGCTAACAAGCACCATCCCCTTACTCAGAATTTGTAGAGGTGATTTAGTTGCATCTACAGCTCTTCTTGCCTTTACCATTGCGCAGAAAAAATGTCCCTTGGTGAGCCAAAAGATGTGACCTGTCAACGTTAAGCCACTTACCTTAAAACAGTGTATTTATTTCACAATGTTTATCAAAGAACTTGCGTTGTACAAAAAGGCAGCAAAGCCCAGCTGAGTTGGGGAGTTTTCAGGGTTTACAGACTTGGTGTCTTACAATTGAATGATGGACCTTACATAAATATCAGTACAGATGATCATTTTTAATTTCATGTATAGCATGATACTACTGGTTAGAAATGTGTTGTAAATTTAGCAGTGTTTTACCAGGAACTCTCAGAAACTGCCAATATCTGCAACTGGCTTTTTATTTTCTGTAAATATTGACCTAACTGTTTAGAGCAAGGATGATGAGGTGAAGACCCCAAGACAGATATAGCTCAGAAAAAACCCTTCACCTGACCTCCAACCTTTTACCTTGCCGTCCTCTTCCCTGGGACTCCCACATATAGCTTACTGCCTTTTCCCACAGTGAAATTTGGAGGAAATGGAGAAATTTGTAGCTGAGTGCTTTCCTCTGCTTTTGGCAGGGACCCTTCTGGCCTTTGCTCAGCTCTGTGACTGATTGTGCAGCATTATAGGAGCAAAAGGCAATTGCCCTGGGAAAAATACATGCCTATCTTGTCCTACTGCAGGGATGTGCCTCGTAATGCTCCAGGGCATAATTGCATTTTTCTCCCAAGAGCAGTCACGTGCACTATGTGTATCTGCTGGTGCTATGGGGGTGGGACAGCTGATGGACAGGGAGAGGGAATAGGAAGAAAGTCCTGGATCGTTGGCACGAGAAGATACATGACCAGTACATATGAATTTGTTAATTTTTGGTGTGGCTGTTGTCTAGTATGAGTCATGAGTCATCGTTCTATATCCCGACTGATGATTAAAATTTCAAAAAATGCCAGAACAAAGAGTTTGAATAAAACTGGAACTCTATTCTGAATTTCATGTCACTGATCCTTTGTGGGAAAAGTTGGGGTTCTTTTCAATTTGTGAACTTTTTTATAAAGACTTTATGAAAGCACTTTTTTTTCAGATTTGCTTGGCACCAAAACTCAAATTCCATACCTTTGTTCTGCTGAGCTCCTCACTGATGTCAATCAAGCTACTCCTGATAAACGCCTAGAGACAATTTGGTAAATTTAGCAGTCCAGATTTACCACAGATTGTAAATGTAACATAAATAACCAATGTCATCTCCAGTTTTGCTTCCTGCATTAATTTTATGATGTTAATTGTGAACAGATGTTTTAGATGGCTGATTACTTGTCTCTTGTTCCATATTTTTCCTTGTCACCTGTATTTGTTCCCAGCCCTTCCCACATGGAGTAATTGATATCAATTTGGTACCTGTGTAACTGAAGGTTTAACTCAAATTTAGTCAAAATGGGTCTAATGTAAAAAAAATGCTCAACACACACTTTCTAATTAATCGACAACCTTCCTCCCCTCCACACTTGACACATTATTCTCTTTTTCTCAATATCAAGGTATGATTTTTTTTATTTGCCTCTGGCACTAAATATTTTTTTACAGAAAATCACTTTCAATTATTTTCCTAGATTTTCTGTGCTAGTTGAGACTTTTATAAAATCCTCTTTCATTGGGGCTGTCTGTTGTGATATAAGATGTAATCATGTATTAGGGAAAAAATATTTAAATAAATTCCTCAGGGAGAGTAATGGAAGCATGTTTTTGTCTTAGCAAGTTAATGCATGATTTCACTTTTGCACGTGTAAAATGGCTGCATCAGTGAAACATTTTATGCTGTTGGTATTGCACAGCCATGTCACTTGTACTAAGATGTATCAGAAATGGTTTATTTGTTTTCATTAGAAATAGGAGGTGATGTGACTTTTTCCTATTATTATCTGATTTTTCTTTAGGGGAAAATGTCAGCATGACTTGATTAAATTAACATTCTTGAGGCAATATTTCTGACTGTGAACTTTTCTCAGAAAACTCACCCATATGTACTGATCATCTTGAACTTTAGCATAAATTTGGCATGCACTAATTTTGCTGGCAAATTGTTAATTAAACAAACTTTAATTATGTTTAGCAAAACCACGAAAAGCCAGTCAAAGGTGTAGAAGAGTATGTCTTTCTTTAGTATTCTCTGTCATGACTTGGGAACAGTAATCTTGGAAACTTAGAAATATTATAGCTATATCTCAAGACTCCAAAAATGTCAAGGAGATTGAATGGGAAGGAGGCACCCTGTAATTAAATGGACGGTATCATAGATATAGAAAATTATTACTTAAATAATTTTAAAATTAATTTGGGGTACAGGGAGAAAACATTTCTGTGCAATGTCTGTGAGCCTTTAATCAAACACTACAGTTGTGTGAGAACAAGAAAGAAAAACTTCCCTAAATTTTTTTTCTCCAGAGTGTTTAAGAGTTGCCTCTGTAATTTTACAATCTGAGGTAAGGCTCCTAATAAATGATTAGTTACAGTGTCCTAGTAAGTGATTCAGAAACAAATAATATTGCACATCTCAAACACATGCATTTGGCATACTGTGGATTTTAGCCAGAAGACGTTTCCAAGCTTAAACAGATCCTCATTTTACTGGTACTTTAGAGGACCGTAATGTGGTAATGGATCAAAATAAAATGAGTATGAGAAATACTCTCCATTGTGCATGTGAAGGCAGAATGACACGTTTCCAGTGATGCATTAGAGGCTACAGCTTTCAGTGTTGGCAGACAACTGCCAGGCAGTGAGTTAAATGGTCTGCCCTGGTAGGGGTGGTTTAATGGCTGAGCTGTGTTTGTTTGTCAGGGTGCAAAAGTAAATCCATTTTATTTTCATGACGTAGAAGGACTAGGGACCTCATTAAAGCAGAGATAAGAATAGTTCAGTGAAGTACCTATAAATACTCATTGTTGCATGAGTGCCTGCCTCCTAGACAATGAGTTTGTGAAGCAGGAATTGCATTTGTGTGACAAGAGCAAAATACAACCATACTTTGAATGGTTTTAATTCCTTGCAAGTTTTTCCAAAAGTCCCCTCTGTAATAGTACCTTATTTCTGAACTTCAATGTTCTTGGAAGAAGCCCTCTCCATGGGATGGATATCTCTGTGTGCTTTCATGCTGAGTGGGGTTGAACCTCAGTGTGGAGGTATCCATGTGTCACCCTTGTCTATGGAGACTATGGACTAACCTGGACTGGATGCCTAATTTCTGGAGCATTAGGTTTAAGGGAAATGGATCCAACTGCCTTGTTCTTCACTTGTTTTTGTATACTGTGGCACATGCTAGAACACAGAGAGGGTAACGGAGGTCCCTCCACATGAATTGTGTTTGATTGATTGTTTTTGTATGAGGTTGGGCACCACAGTGCCCCAGGGAATTTTGTTGGCTATTCCCAGGCTGGAAGCTCAGGCTGAGGACTGAAGGGATGTGCAAAGGAAATTATACTCTTCCTTACAATTCAATGGCTATTTCTTGCATTTTCCAAAATATCACAGCTAAGTTCCCTGAGAGCTAACAAGCATTAATGCTCCCACTGGATTCAAGATATGGAAGACCCTGTCTCTCCCAGAGGACATCTGAATATCTCTTTGCCCTTCCTCGCAGTGGTATGGCATGAACACACAATCCTGCTGTCACATTTTGTGTGGGACACACATGCTGCTTAGCTTTATCCTTGGCTGCATTGCTTCACATCCCTCCTCTGAACCATAAAGTTGAGTTCATATTCTCCATCTCTGTTTCTCAGGAGTGAAGGAAAATACTCTGCCTCCTGAATCCTAGAGTCATTTAGATTGGAAGGGACCTTTAAGACCATCGATTCCAACCATCAACCCAACACTGCCACAGCCACCACTAAACCGTGTCCCTCAGCACCATGTCTACTCGTCTTTTAAATACCTCCAGGGATGGTGACTCCACCACTGCCCTGGGCAGCCTGTTCCAATATTTGATAACCCTTTTGGTGAAGACATTTTTCCTAATATCCAATCTAAACCTTCCCTGGTGCAACTTGAGGCCATTTCCCCTCATCCTATCGCTTTACTCACACCTGTATTTGTGCCTCTCTTTCCAGAGGTACGTTCCATAGCAGCTCTGCACTTCACTTTTGCTATAAGCACTCAGAAAAAAATCTTGCTGGATAGAAGCAGAAAACCTTCCTGTTCTTGTTACTGAAAGAAATTGCCAACGTGCCATTCCTGTCAGTTTGATCTGCATTTCCCGGTTTTGGTGGGTTTGATATAACAGCGGGAATTTACTCAGTTTCTTTCTTTTTCACTTCAAACTTGAATGGCAAAACACTTTAACAGAGAAGAGCTCAGTGACCTTGTAAATATGCACGGCAACAGCTCGTACCAGCATATTTGGGTGCAGATGTGCAGTGTATATATAATTTATGTTGATGCCCTTGAAATAATCTAAGAAAGTCCAGCAGTGGCTGGTTAGTGTGTGATTCCCTGTCATGATATGCCTGAGTCTTTTTTAAAATCTCTGTACTTCAATAGGGAGATGTTAGCCATTTACCAGTCCTCAAGGGATTGCTCTCAGAGTTGTGAAAACTCTAGCCTAGCATCCCGGTAATTATATTTTTTCCTTCTGTGCCTTCCTGAAACCGTTATGTTGAAATGATGTGTTTACAATTACAAAGAAGTTATTTGTTAAAGTAATTTCTGCTTCTTGGATAGACATTATTTTCAAGTTCCAGTTCATGTTATAAGGTCCAGCCCTCTGACTGGGAGCTCCCAGTACTCCAGCAGAGATCGTAACATTCATGTGTCACCATTTAGAGAGAGAGACTGTGAACAGCAAGGGATTTAAAATAAATAAATAGACCTCTTCTGAACACTTGGAATGGTTAAGGTGAAGGCTTACCCACCATCATGGGTTTGTCTGTTTTCAAATCTTTTATTCCTTCAGGGAGAAAATATTTTTAGAGGCTAACACTTCAGGTTACACATTTTCACTGGAACTTTACTCAGTTGCTATGTGGGACATTAGGCTCTCACAGTGTGAAAACTGTAAAATTAATCCACTGAGTGTAGAGGGCTCTCTTACTTACCCAGAAGTTTTCTCCATCCCTCAGGTAGTATGATTTATACTGCAGTGAGAACCTTACAAAAGAAAGACTTAGAAAAAAGAAATTTGGGTCTGTTCTCATTGACTTTTGTGAGACCGAACCAGGTTTGGCTGCTTGCTGTGGCTCTAGTTACATCTTCACCTCTCCATGCTGCAGTCACCCAGCGCTCTACCTCTTCTTTAGTCTATGTCTTTTCATGAATATAATCTATTATGACTATCATCTTAAACAGTTGCAATGCCTCATTTGATTTTATTCACCAGCTAATTTTACTCTGTTCATTTTATCATCTCCCAATTAATCTACTTTGGACTCAGAACTTCGTCTTGTTAAAAATGTACGTATTGTAGTAAAAGAATTTAAAAGCACGTTGAACTTTCTTATGCTAAATACATACTTAGTATCTTAGATATATTATAACATCAGACAATAGATTCTCTGCTTCTATGCATCTTGAAGTAATTAAATCCCCACCATGATGTTTGATTTATATAAAAGCTTTTTGGATTTAATGCTAGCTCACAGCTTGAGGACAATAACAGCATTATCTTTGCAATACTTGGTATAGTATGAAAAAGAATTAGTCATTAAAAAGTAATCCTTTTGTTTGTGGAGAAAAGGTACAATTAATACAATGGCTGTTTCAACAATTAGGCTGCATTTTTTTGTTGTTGTTATCAGGACATATCTTCTATAGGAGCAGATATACATTTGTTTCCTATTAAGTTAATGATCAAAAACTCATTAAAATCCACTTTGTGCTTATTCAGAATACTTAAACTGCAAAAGTTGTTGGTTCTGCTCCCCTTAGGAAGAAGCAGCGGAGTAACTCTTTTCTTAGAAATGCATTGATAGCATTGTGCCTAGTCAAAGAATGAGATTTTATTTGCAGGAATTGATTCCTTTTACTACCTTTAGCATCTTACGTAATATTGCTTTGGGGTGATACAAAAATGCCACTCAGAATTGTTTGAGGACATTATTTTAATCACTATCTTAAAAAAAAAAATTAAAAAAAAAAAAGGAAACAAGAAAAAAGTTGAGTCTCATAGGCTTTAGTACTTAAAAGGACAAAGTGCTCATTTTTACTAATGCTATGTGGTCTCCATTCTGCAAGTTTTATTCTTTCAAAGGGCATGTACATACTGTTCCTGGAATTCTGTGATAGTCTTACAATTCCTCTGCTGTAGTTATTTGTAGATAGATGTTATGGGTAGTCATTTTTTTCAGCAGCTTCTCAACGTAAATAAAAATCACTACTTGGCTTCTACAGTGCCATTTTACAATAGTTTGTGTTTGGTCATCCAGTATTAAGTTGTGTCTCATAAACCACATAGACTGGGAAATTAAAACGTTATTATTTTCTCAGGAACTGTCAGACTTTTATGACCTTAGTTCTTTACACCCACACCTAACTGTTACAGAGGCAAAAATCATCCTTAGTCCAAAAGTAAATGTACTGGTTTTGACTGATTTAAACAATCAGCAATAAGCCAGGTCTGCACCTATCCTCAAAGATCTTGCTTAATCAGGAAGAGATTGAATTAACATGCTTTGGGTGCATTGGCACTAGGAACTTTAGCAGGATCACAGCTGGCTCTTTGGCCCTGATTCCAGCCAGTATTTCAGGGCTATGAAGCTCCTTTGGCCTCCAAAATGGTGTGGCCACATCCAAGCTACCTTTTGGGAATGATTGGGATTTGTTGGTAGAGTACTGGTTTGTCTTGGCCAAAAATGTGCCAGGGACTACACAATCAGCTTAATAAGTGTAGGTGAGTGAGACTGAGTGACGGGGAATGTGGCTGACAAAAAGAGTCACTCTGAAGTCTAAAATAAGTGGAAATAGAGATGGTATGCCCTTAGGAGATAACGGCAGGAACTGCTATTATGTTATTTCCTGACCACAGTTTATCCTGACATAAAGGACTGTTCCCATCACAGGGTCAACACAGACCCTCGTTCCACTGCTGTCAAAAAGCTGAATGGTCTCCTAAATCGTATCAGAGAAGTCTTTCAAAAAACACAGGGAGAATGAATCCCCCAGGTACATGATGTATATAAAACCTCTGGGGTGTAGTGACTCATATTGAATAAAGGTGGATAAACTAATAGAGATCCTGAGCGTAACTAACTGTGATGTCAGAAATGGTGAATCTCTCTTCATGAAGAAACTGAAGGCATTTCATTTATTTGGATGGAAAAATGAAGGTTGAAATGATATTTGTTACTATAATACACTGAGGAAATATATGTTGGAACCAGGAAACTGAGCTGCAGGAGAGTCTCAACATAATAACAAGTAGGTGTATCTTCATGCTGGACATGAGAGAAAGGTCTCTAATCATCACTGAAAGAAGGTCAGGAGTAGGCCTATGGTAAAATCAAAAGGAACAAACAGCCAAGCTGTAAAGAAGAAAAGAAAAGAAAAAAAAAAAAAAGAAAAGAGAAAAAAAAAGAAAAGGAAAAGAAAAAAAAAAGGAAAAAAAAAAGGAAAAGAGAAAAGAAAAGAAAAGAAAAGAAAAGAAAAGAAAAGAAAAGAAAAGAAAAGAAAAGAGAAAAGAAAAGAGAAAAGAAAAGAAAAAGTATGATCACTTTATGCCGGGTTTGCCTGCAGTGTTAGGTGATGAGATTCAAAAGCTCCAAACATTCTTCCTAATGCTGTGTTCCCACTTTGTCTGGATATATATATATAGCTCTGTAAATCACATATTAACTGCATTGAATATAATGTTTGAATATGGTCTCTGTACATGCATTTATATATCTTATATAAATATTTACATGTACATCATATATATTTATATATGTATTTAGAAAGAGGATATATTGCTCCAGCTGGGACTGGCAAGCACAGAATGGGGCAAATTGCCCCAGTCCTGCTCACCACACTATTCCTGATACAAACCAGGATGCTATTGAAAGACTTATTGAATGCATTAGCAGGGGAAAATGACAAATTTATGTTCTTGAGCTGGTTTAGGACAGTAGCACTGTTTTGGTGGTAAACAAAATTATAGATGGAACAGCAGGAAAATGATCTGAAAAGACTTTGATGGTGTTTTCTGCTCGGTGGTATTGCAGTTGTTGACACGGGTGCAGAAATGCCATTGCCAGGATGGCAATACCTCTGTTTCGTGCTTGTTGCTGGTGATGGTATCTCTTGGATAGTCATCTAGTGAAGCTGACAAAGTTGTCTTCATTTTTTTCTTTCCTTCAGTGGCATGCCTTGACATGGGACATGTTGCCAGGAGTTTGGGGGCAACACACTTTTCTATAGGGCTGGCTCCTGTCTTATACAGATTTTGGCACCAGTTTTGTAGCTGCAGAACCAGTCAGGCAGTCCTGGCACCCTGGAGAAAGTCACCATGACAGAGATGTCATCGAAGCAGCATCACCTCACTGAGCCACTACAGCCATTGCGTGTCACACATTTTGCAGAGGTGTAAACCGGTAAGAGAAAAAGTGGGTTTATTTTTGAGGTAGGTGTTTCCAGCCTCCTGCCTGTGCTGGGCCACATACATGGAGAGACCTCTAACATCCATCCTTGTGTATAAACACACAGTGCTTTGGATTTACATGTAATAACCCCCAAGAAAGTCACAAAATTTGTCAGCGTATAAGAAAACAGGAAAAGTTGATGTTGTAGCCCCATTAAATGAAGGTTTGTGCTCTTCTTCCAAAAGTGTATGACATAGATGCAGACAGCTGCCTTTAGGTCTCAGAAATTGAAGAGAGTGAAAAATTGGTCATGTCAAACTCAAATTTTGTTGCTTTTTGCACCCAACTGTTTGCAAGTGTTATTGGTTTGTCCTTTGCCCTTTCCTCTTCTCCTGTGGTCCTCACTTTAGTCACTGTTAAGTCCAATTTTCTGTATAAGTGCCTGATCCTCAAGGTATTTCCAAGGTGTCTTCTCCCTGATGGGAAGGTTTCCCTGTTTCGTGTTGGTTTGTTTATATCTTGTGTCAAATGATGCAAAATGGATGAGTACTGACATATTGATAAAAAACATAAACACTGTTTAAGGTTTTGGATACCTGTTTAAAATATGAAGTGTGATTTGTCCATCCATATTTGAAGTTTGTGAAAAGACCATGCACGATTTGATGTTAAACCCGCATCTATCGCAAACACATTCAAATGGACAAAATGGAGCATTTCCTTTGTACTATTTTTCCACAAAAAAACATTTAATTAATTTGCTCAAGCAACAGTCTGCTGTGATTATCTTTTTTTTTTTTCTTTCTTTTTTTTAAGTACACCTTTCATTTTTAATTCACCAGAAATGAATCAATGACCAAAGCTCACCAAGCTATTTCACATCTCCAGGCACCAATTCTGTTGTTTTACCACCTTCTGAGTTAGTTGGGAAATTTAAGATTTTTCTTTGCTGCCACCTCCTGTTGCGTTGAAGGTAACGCTATTTAGGGTGGGGTTTTGGTAGTATAAAAGTGTTAATTTAATGGTAGAGTTTCCTTGCCACCCTGCTGCATGCAGACTCTTTCCTGCTAACATGCTTGCTCTTACACGGGTGGTATGATCCACGTTGGCATGATGAACATAACCCAGACCAGGGACAACAGTCTCCAAAACACCTCATGGCTACTTGTTGGGTTTTTTTTTCCTCTGGAAGTAAATAGAGCATAGCAAATAGACTTCAGCTTGACACTTGTGGGACTGGGATGACGAGGAGCCTGTGGTCCAAGGACTAAAATGTGTGACATGCACAGGGAAGCAACATTGCCTGGGAAGGGAGTGAGTGGGAAGAGAGGCAAAACAGGCAAGTGATAAACAAGGCTGAGTGGGAGGCTGAGAGGGGGAACTGCACGGGGAACTGAAAAGGGAGGATGTCCCTGCCCTGAAACATTAAAGGGAGATGTTGGGGTTTGTCAAACCATAGACTTCAGAGCAGGGAGGTGTGTGCGTGTGTGTGTGCACACTCACACAAACAAATGAGACCAGTGGAAGAATCTTTTTGTGCTTAATATGATTGTGAACTGATCAGGGTTGGATCAGCTGAGCTATTCTAAAATGGATCAAAAAAAAAGCCTACTGAGACAATACATCCATTAACAAATGGGAGCAAAATATAAAAACTGGTTTTGTTCTTTAGTCTTAGTTTGAAGTCTCCATGGAAGAGATTCTGTTTCTTTTCTGCAAATACCAACCTGATCCACAACTCTGCATAGGCCAAAGCATCCTTATTTCTATTAGCTATTAAGCTATATTATTACCCTTAGAAAGACTCTGACCACCTCAACCAAATATTAGTTCTTCTAATACTATTCTAAAAGTCAGTACCTTAGCTTAGGGTTAATTGTCTTAACTAGTGTTACCTCGGTATTGCCTGAGCTGTTTCAATAATACAATAAATATGGAGTGTTTTAAACATTATTAAGTTTTATTGTCTCCTTTAAATGGAGAGAAATGGAGAGAAATTGAGAAGCTGAAGCTTGTCTAATATACTGGAAAATTAAAAAAAAAAAAAAAAAAAAAAAGGTGTCCTCTTTCCTTTTTTCATTTGCAATGAAGATAGTGAGAATCAATGTGAGAAAATGATGGATCCAGCGTGACTTGTGATTTTCCCCTTCCTCAGCCTGCCACCAATGTGTTTAATAATTAGATGGAGGCAGAATTAGGTGTTTGGACTCCATTTTTTATATCTAGGGAAATGAAATATAGCAAGAAGTTGCTACAGTTTCTAGCAATGAAAAGGCAAAGTCATTGCTGAAATTGCTGAAGGGTCTTTGGTTTCAAATTCAGAAGAAATCCTTCCATCAAAACAAATATTTAAAGGGGCTATATTATTACAATCTTTTTTTGCAAAGTAGGGAGTCCAAATGAAGTGTGAACTATTAAAGCAGTCAAGATTGAAACAGGCAGTTCCTTATTTCAAACCCAGCAAGAATTGCCTTTGGGTCCAACATCATTAATGTACAACCCCACAAGGTTAATCTCTGTCAACAGATGTGTGTGATTTCTTTCTTGAACTGGCGGTACGAAGTAGAGAAAAGTACGATGCAGGTAGACACAGATCAATCAAATACTGTTTCATAGTCCTTTAAACCTCGTTATTTAATGCATTTCACTACCTGTTACTTTGTTTTCATATGTAAAAATCTTTTTTTTTTTTGTGCTGGTTTCATCAATATTTACTTAGCATATGGGCTGTTTTCATAAATGGGTATAGTTACTTTATATAGACTCAAAACAAGAGGAGTGGGGAATCTGAGAAGTGGTCTAGGCCATCTCTCTTCCCTATCTCTTCTGTAACCATTTCTACTAGACATCAGTCCAAGCTTGTTGGTTTCTTCCCTAGTGTCTACTGTGAACATCTTTTGTTGAAATGTAGCCCTGTTCCCTTCTTGGCCTTTCTAACATAGGTAAGAAGCAAATTTATTCACTCTTCTAAACATTTTTACACTGTTCAGAGGTGTCTCTTGAATAGTTTACATTTCAGATTAAACAACTTTTTTTTTAAATATATATTTTATTGTGGCTTTTTTCTTCTTTTTTTTTCTTTTTTTTTTTTTTTTTTTTTCTGCAGTTCTGCTTATTCTGTTGCCTTTTTTCTAGACTCTCAAGTGGATGCATTTCTCATCTTAAATATGGGGTCTACTAATACTTACCAGTCTACCAATCCAAATAGGTGATATCAACCCCAATAGGGTCTACCAGCCTACCAACCAATATAGGTGATACAGACAGCTTGTCAAATTGGTGAGCTTTTCACAGCTTCACAATAAAAATCATTATTTTTATTTATTTGGGCAGTGGAATTGATGAAGCTTTGTTTTCCTATTACTCTTCATCCATTAAAGCTCGTCTTCTCTTTTCCCTCTGAAACAATCGTGCTACATTCTTTCCATGCCTCTTAACCTTAAGAGATATTGAAAGAGAAATATTATACACAGAAATATTGGTGCTTCAGTTGTCTGATGAGGCATAAACAAAGGTTGATGCCTTCATTAGCCACCATCGATGGCACAGGTCATGGTTCTGCCTCCTTTCTTTCCTGAGGGTTATTGTTCTGCATCTCTTTTATCTATGTTTTTATTGATTTTTCAAAGCATTAAAAGAGATATAATTAGAAAATTCTACTCATTTCTGTTTTGGAGGGAATTAATAAGTTCAAAAGTTATTGGAGAAAACTTGGGCAGTGTATTTATGTAGTCCTCATTTCCTTAAGAAACCAAGAAGCAAATCAACCACTTAATTTTCATTTAATTTTCTGAATTAATGTACATTTTCAAGGATAATGAAATTTAAAATTATTATTTAGGAAGTATTTAACACCAGAAACTTTGATTTCAAATTTTTAGGAAAACTAAGTTTTTCCATTTTTCTTTATATAACTTATTTCCTTTTTTGAATGATTCTATGATGAAGATGGTGTTTTCTGTTCATTTCTCGTGCTTAAAGATAAAAGGTATATAGATATTTAATTTTTTATAATATCAGCTAATGTTAGGTGAGATGAATCTTAGCCCGCATGTATAATTAACTTCATAGTTCATGGAATTAATTCTAGAAATCTGCTCACCTGTATATGATGGGATGTTGCACTTTATTTGGTTGTCCCTTTGCTTTGTACCTTTCACCTTCCTCCTCTTTGGAGACTGGGGGCCACAGGCCAAAACAGAAGATCTCAAGATGTCTTCCTTGCTTGCAATAGGACTTTTTTGAAGTGAGATATACCCAGATGGCCTGAGTGACCTGTCAGCAGGTGGCCTAATTTAAGGTTGTCTTTGGCAAGTTCTGCAGACCCAGGGGACAGAATTAGTGGCTTGGTTGATCACACAGAATTTTTTTATGCCTTAGTAAGAGAAAAATACTTCTAGATGCATGCATGTTAAAGGAGACATTGCTTACATTTGCAGTGGAAGTTGGTACAAGTTGTTTTGGAGGGATGTGTATAGGACAAGTTAGAATTAGGAATAATTTTAGACCTAGTTCTCTAGTCCTAGAAAACCCGGCTTTTTTAGGGAGCAATTCCCTTTACTACTCTCAGCTATGTTTTTTATACCGAGGTGAAATTTCTTTTGACATAGAAATACACTTTTTCTCTTGAGGATTACGTTCTAAGAAGAATGAGGTTGTTTTTTTTCTTGAGGCAGAAGAAGAAAAGGGAAATATTTTATGTTCCTACCTGACTCGGGTTATCTGTCCAAAAGGAATGGTACTGCAAGCAGCTACCTACAATGCATAGAGGGAGAGAGTTGTGTTTTGATGAACAAAACACACTGGAATTTTCGTGCTTCCAGTTGCCTTGTAACTTCTCAAGAGCTTACAGGTGATCAGTTCATAACATGCCAACAGGGAAGGCCTGGGCATGTGCTCAATGGCTCCACTTGGAAAATCCTCTCTGAACATTAATATTTAAAATATCATCCAAATGGTGCTAGTGGATTTAGGATAGTCAATGACTCCGTTAACAGGTTTTGGCAGCTAGAAGATGAGGCCCCAAGAGGGGATGGCACCCACCACCACTGAGCTCTTCTCAGCCTTAAGCTTAGCACTGGCACTGTATTAATTCGCTCTGTCACATGTCATGATGTATGTCTTGGAGGTTCACACAGCCTTTCCCTCTAACGAGTCCTGACATCTATTTCTTAATGAGAGAGTGCGAGTGCCATAGGAGTAATTTGGGTGGGCACATCGTGATGGATGAGGTTCTTGCACTCAAATTTCCCTCTTTCAAGCCATTGTGTGTAGCCAAGCTGAAGCTGCATAAGCAGAACAGGGAGTTACTTAAGTTTTATCTCAGCTGACCAGTGTGACATTAAGCATCAAGCTGTGATTTTTTTTTTTTTATAACCATATGAACGAATGTGCTGAACATTTAAGACAACCTGCTGTTGGTCCAGGACCATGTTTACTTTGGACCAACGTTCCACTTGCTGCACCGAGAATACTGCGTAGTCGTGCAAATGATGCAGGTAACAGGGGGCTTCATTGTTCTTCATGTTGGTTGTTGAAAAGACATGTTACAGGGCTGTGGTGTACCCATAAGCAGCCATTCTATTAGTTGTCTTACTATTTGGGTTTTTTCTTGTTTTTGTATTAAATAAATAAATACTTTGTTATGAGGCTGCTTTAGAAATAGAAAAAAAAAATCTATGAATGAACTGGGAGGCTGAAGGGGTTTTTACCCCTCTACTTTTTTTTTCTAAAAAATCCCCAATTAAATATTCATTTTTGTGTTCTTGCAAGCATGTTGGCTGTTGGCTTTCATTTCTCTATTTATGACAGTCTTGACATGAAAGGTACATACCACTTGAATTCTTCTAAGCTAGGGAGGACCAGCAGCTTCTTGATTCTCTTCAGCCACTGGAACAACCTGATTCCTCATTTTCCTAACTATGGGTTTTTTTCCCCCAAGGTTCCTGAAAAAATGTTCCACAACTTGAATCTTTTAAGTCTCACATCTTCACTAAGCCCCACGTGCCTGAACCAGTTCATCAAACAGTTCACAGCATCTGCATTGGTATCACATCCTAAGCCTGGCCTGATGCAGTCAAAATCTTGTTACGGACCTTGTACACACAGACAGGAATTGGTTGCTAACCAAATTAAAATAAGGCAAAAGCAGCTACTGGTCCAATTAAAGTGACACCATGCATTAGTAATTCAAATTGCTTAATGAAAACAAAAGGTGTGATTAATAGCAGTATCCTGGCTACACTGTCCTCTTGCTGTCCCCCTTCTCCAAGCTACTTTCCCACCCTTGAGGTTGTCCATGATTTCCTGTAGGTGCTGGGCAAGGGCTGTCATGGAAAGATGTCAGTGCCCCACGCTGCCAACGTTGCTGTTGATGGCAATAGTTTCTTCTTCTGATGCTCTTCAGTTTTGCGGTTTGCTTGGAGATATTTTTATACTGTTGTTTGTTAGTGAGCTTCGTTCCCAGTGATCTATGATCCTATACTATGCTAGGATTTTCACTCACACGTGGTTCTTTGCTGGACTTTTGCCAGATATGATATGATTAAAACTTACTAATTATGAACCAGTCCAAGTTTTAAAGCTGCTGAACAAGGACTGGGGTTAAAAAAATAACCATTTTCTTTTGCTGTTAGGGGTTTACTCACCTGACTACTTTGCTGCTAGAGCAAGCAAAGCAAGTCAAGACCAGTTAAGATGAGAGCTAACAAAACGACTTGAGGTTTGTTACTAACAATGACAATATCATATCACCACCACCACCTGCAATGAACTGAGAAATAAACTCAATTTTCTTCCACTGCTGCCTTTCATGAGTTGTTTTCCATGATTTTTGCAGCTTCGGAGACTAAACTCTTTTCTGAAAATAAGTTTCATGGCCCAGAAGGACTTCAATTTATACTTTACACCTATTGGTGTTTGAGTCCATAGCAAATATCAAAATCTTCCTTAAAAAATGGTGTTATATGTCAGAAGTATCAGTGGAAGCCCTGGAAGTCCAGTTCTTTGATTGCTGCTTTGGAGGAGAACCACGCTTCTGTTGTCTCCTAGTGCCAAAGGCTCTCAGTGATGCTATGAATTACACTCATCTTTCCCTTTTCCTCATTTTCACCCATTCTTCTTTGCTCTTTCCAAGTCCTGACCCTCTTGTGTTATAACACCTTCTTTATCCCTCAAGAAGTGCTGCTGTTTACCATTGTTCTCCATGTTGATGTGAAAAAAGTGGAGATGAGGAGAGAAGGGACACCATGTAGCATCTGATTTTGGGACTTATCACCTACAGAGCAGCCGCTTACCTCGGTCTCCTTCTCTTGAGGCTTGTAGGGTAGCAGCACAGGAGTGGCTTTGGAGGGGCTGGAGCTTCTGGAGCTTCGCATGTCAAGAGCTTTCTTGATGCCCACAACTCTGATGCACACACTGACAGTTTGGAAGACTGAAAATCTTACCTAGAGTGATTTTTCTATTTGAAAAACCGTGTGGTTTTCATCCTTCTCTGCCTTGATTCTTCACCCTGTAAGTAAAACATGGCACTAACGATGAGCATTTTCTGCAAAGCAGCTTCAAGTCAACTGAGCATAAAGCACTGTGTTTCTGTTAATTCTGTAGTGAAGTCTCTGGAAGTCACTTGCCACCCAAGGTTTTTGATGGTGTAGCCTGGATTTTGGGTCAGTTAGAAAGTTACTCTCTGGCATTTCATGATTTCTCCCTCTATACGCTGTGCTTATGGGCTGAAGGATCTGCCTGCGTGCCAAGGAAGGCTGCAGTTTTGGTGAACTAACTGGGGTCAGTCTGCAACCGAAACTGGGCTACTCCCAATCCCTTCATTAGAAAAGGAGAAAACATGCTGCTTTTCTGTTTTATGTACCCATCAGAGAGTGATATCCAGCCTTACTGTAAGACTCTGCCCTGGCTCAGGAGAATCTCTGTATTTCTGGAAATCATTTGCTTCCTCTTATCTTCTTTTACCACTGTAGGATACAATCCTTTTTCTTTTTTTACTTGTCAGATACAATCCTTTCACCTCCCAGCAAGCATAGAAACACACCAATGAAATTAGCGACGATCTTTTTTAAAATGAAGCAAAAAAAAAAAAGTGTCATAGTCTGTATTGACCTTTGGTATTGAAATGACATGTGAAGTTGTTATTTATTAAAATCTTTTAGTGACTTCTGCAGCCTCTTAATTCCTACCCCCTGGCAGAAAGGTGACAGCGTTAGTCTCTTCTCACAAAGCAACTAAAATGTTCCCTGCAATATTCTTTCCATATCCAGGACTGGATTAATTTTGCTGTGTTTCCCAGGAAAGCACTTCTTGAGCAGGCAGCTGATGAAAGCGAAGCGATTCTGTGGGGCAGAGCTGTACAGACTCAGAAATCTGTCCCGGTGAGGAAAAATCTGGGACCGAGTCTTGTATTTCAAATTTGTAGAATTCTTTTGCCAACTTTAAATTTTATTTTACTGCTGTGGGGATTGGAAGTCGGGTCTTCAGTTCGTGTAAAAATTTACTGAGTTCAGGGTAGTGATGATGATTTACACACATCTCTTCTTACTATCCAGCCCAGTTTTGTAGGTGACTGGTGGTGCTGGTGAACGTGAGTGAAATACAGTGCTACAAGATGCTGTTTATTAACTGTGTGAAAGCACCTTTTAGGACCGCAGATTTTTTTCCCTTTCTTACCAGAAAGTAAGAATCACTTGATGAGAAAAAACACGTAAACCTCCAAGTTTAAAAGCATTCTCCATTTCGTGGCGCGGGCGATAAACAGGATTACAGCTGTGCTGGCAGGAGGGATCCAGCAGCATGTGACATGTGGTTGGGAAGAATTTGGCAGGTTTGGCTTACACCCCTTCCTTTGCCAGTGGTGCCCTCCCGGGGGTCTCCCTCCGAGGGGTCACTGCTGCTTTGAGAAACTGATCGGCACGGAGGCAGGGGCAGGATGCTCCGGAGAGTGATTTTCATGGGGTAAAGTGGATGATCGACAGCAGCACCGCTGGGAAGAGGGAGAGAGGGAGGAACAACACAGCATCCAGAGGCTGGGAGCCCGGGTTGGGAAGGGGGGGAAGCAGAGAGGTTGCCTTTTACTGAGGAACAGCGTGATTTTCTCCTCTCCCTCTTGAATTCTAAAACTTGAGACGTCAAGAGCGCTGTGGATTTATGCTTTTACAGATTGCTCCAATCCAGACACTGAAATAAAAGCAGCTGTGGAGCTCTAGGGGGGATGCTCTACACGGAGTTCATGTATAAGGTAAGTCCTATTTCTCCTCCTGTTCTTGCAAGATCCTGAAAATGTGGGTGTGTACATGCAAAAAATGCAGGTGCAAAATTGCATGCATATGTGCACATTTAAGTGCTTACACTGTGTATTTCCACTGTATTCTTAATTTAGGTCCATCTTCATACTAGCTTCACTAATAGTTAGTTTCACAGAGAATTCTCTTGATTGCCATTCTGCTTTTCTTGTCCTCCCTGTGGAATGAAATGTTTCGTCACAGGAATAAAGATTTTAGGGTGTAGCCTTCTGAAAGATAGCTGAGAAAGTCAGAAAAATTTTCTGAAAGTTTTGATATATAGTGATTGCAGTGTGTTCTTTATGTCTTTCTCTCCTCCACTCCTTCTGATGGCATCAGGGTCTCTAGGCATGTGTGATATAACCGGGGATAATTTCATGATGTAACATGCCAGGTCAGCATAATGGCATTTTGATAAATATTGTCCTTTTTGGACAGTAGTTTTCCTTTAGTCTTTTTGGAGACCTACACAGATCTGGCATTATCTTTATTACAGAATGAATTTCGAAGAGAACTGATGATTTGTGTGTTTGGGCAATATCAGGAGCATAAAGTATTGATTGATTGTTTTGATACTGATTATCTGATTGATATTGATTTGATACTGATTACTGGTGGATTTCTAAGAAAGAGATTAAAATGAATGTCCCAAAATACTCTCATACAAGTATTTGCAGAAACTGTGTTCGTGTCCCTGCCCCACAGCTGTGCTTATTCATAGAGAGAAGGGAATTGCCTGGAGGTATAAATTGTAAGCACAGTGTCCTGGTGGCACTTTACACTAAAGAAAAACCATTTAGCAGAACTCTAAACTGCATTTAATTGCAAATTAGCACTGAAGTACTCACCCGAAGAGTCGGGCATCAGCAAATCCTAGTGTTTTGCATGCGGTTGGAGAGTGTTTCTTTGCCGAGCAGGATGGGATGGATGCAGGCACCCTCTCTGTGTGCCCTGCTGCACCGGAGCTTGCAGAGCTGAGCAGGCAGCAAAAGGACAATTTTAATATCAGTCTCAGCCTGTAATAGGAGAGAGATCCAGCAGAGAGAGTGAGGGAAAGAGAGTCGGCATTTCCAAGTTACATTCCCAGCCTCTGACTCGCTATATGACTGCACGTAAATCACTAAGCCACTCTAATTAAAGTTTATGAGCTGGAAAATAGTTGTGCATGTATTTACTCCAGGACTTACTGTTTTACATGAGAAAGGAACAGATGAGATTTCATAAGTTGGTCCACCAGGAAGCCAGTTGTTTCTCTTTGGGAGAGGATCGGGCTTTTGTGTGTCTCCAGGACACTTGTTTAATGGACAAATGGAAGGTGATGGGGAAGCAGAGGAATAAGATTGCCTCTGCAATAGGAAACCTCCACCTAAAAGTGTTCCAGGAACCAAAACCAAAATTGCAGAGCTGTATCCTGTGAGTTGGTATTGCCTTTCTATTCTTCTTTACCTGGTCTTGTTTTCATAGCTTTTCCTTGTTGCTTGTTCTCCTGTGGTGCTGCTATTGGCGCACTGTTTTCTTGGTTAAAATTGTACTTGCTGGGTTACTTACCCCCATTTTTGCCATCTCTGAGCCATGCCTGAATTGTGACTACTTTTCCTTTTTTTTCTAGACAGTCTCTGCTGGTTATGTAGCTCCTGTATTTGAGTGGCACATACTTTTTTTCACAAGTCAACTTCAGGAAAGCAGGAGTGTGAAATTTGCTTTATCGCTGCTGTGCCCTAGGTACCATAGAAATGCTCATATTCACTAAAACCTTTGCAGCCTCTTCACATCCTGTGAAGTCTGCTCACTTTTCTTTTGCTATGTTTTGGCTCAAGTCTATAGACCATGCTAATTCCCTCTGCAAGATTAGGAGGGGGCTAGAGCCAGACATTTGGCACAAGTAAGTCAGCGCTACTCCGCTGCGGCAGGTTCGCACCCTGAAGACCTGCTCATCACCAGGACTCCCAGGAAAACTATTGCAAGAAAGTAGAGTGCTGTCTACCCAGACAAGAGGAGGGGTGTGTGCTCTGAAACTCAGAAGCAGGGTGAACTCAAAACATGGATATGAGGAATTTCTGGTGTGCCAGAGGGCTCTTTGTGGATACAGTGGGAACACAGATCTGTTCCCCCTAACATGTTGTTTCTTGAAGTTCAGGAACTTTGCAATGAGGGCTTGAAGCTGGAGGTGAATTTTTTAATCCAAGCAGGGCCCGTGGTATAATGTGTTCTTCTTGGGCAAGCTGTGAATGTATGTTGGGTGCTGATTTCCCATGCTCCTCAACAAGGGCACTGGGAATGTCCTCTGTTGTGGGCACTGGCTCAGGTGCATGGTGCTGTGTGGCATGTTCTTGTGGTGGTGGTGTGTACGATGCTTTGCAGTTAGGTAGATTTTATGAACTAAAGCCTAAGTAGAAAGAAATCTGTTCTGTTTTTTATCAAACATTCATGTGGCTCTTCATTTTAATTTTTTTTTTCCCAAATCAAGTTTCTATCAATGATTCTTAATTACCCTCTATTCTCCAGATAAAATAAAATCTGAATTCAGGTTCTTCCAAATTCCTTAATGCTGTCTTCTCTTCTTCCTGCGTCTGCATCTCTTGCAATTCATTTAAATTTTGTGGTGTAATATCATGGTGACTTTCAATTTTTTTGGAGACCCTAAAAAGCACTGTTGATGCCTGTTTCTTGCCGAAGAAGTGACACTTCTCACTGTACAAGTGCACTTCTCCATATATGTGTTGCCTCTTCAGGGCACTTAAATTGTTCTTCCTTGCGTACAACCCCACTTATAATCTATTTTGCATCAACAAATGAAGGCTGAATTCAGCAGATTATTGAATCTAAACTAATTACACTCCTAAAATAGTGAAATTAATCCCTAATATTATTTCTTCTAAAGAGATCTGTCCTTTATATTAATTATCAGATATATTAATATCAGATATTAAGGATTTTGGGGAGAAAATGACTCTCTCTCATCTAACGATGTGAGTTGTATAAGTGAGTGGTCTTAAGTTTCTCTCTTTGAAAACTTTAATTAGCCTCAGGAAAATATTACCTAGGGAGGCTGTGAAATTTCCATTGCTAAGACCAGGCTGGACAATCACCTGTAACAACATAACCAGAATTTATCCTGCCTTGAAATCAGGTAAGGAGTGTTTGCTTGATGTCCTCTCCAGCCTGTTTTTCAGTCGTAAGGGTTGTAATGATTGGATGCCACAATTTCGTTTCTTGGTGTCTGCCTTCTGCAGGGTGCAAAGCCCCAGTCACCACTCAGCTGAGTCTCTTGGAAACACCACCCAGTCTCCCAGGATTATCATAGAATTATAGAATGGTTAGAGTTGGAAGGGACCTTAAAGATCACCGAGTTCCACCTCCCCTTTATTATTAACACCTCCGCTAGAGCAGGTTGCTCAAAGCCCCATCCAGCCTGGCCTTGAACACTTCCAGGGATGGGGCAGCCACAACTTCCCTGGGCAACCTGTTCCAGTGCCTCACCACCCTCACAGTAAAGAATTTCTTCCTAATATCTAGATGCTCCTCCTAGAGCATCATTAAGCATCATGGTTCTGGCCTCTTGGAAACCACACGCAGGGGGTTTTATTAGCAGCCAGAGTGAATAGTTAAGAGATTTGTCTTCCTAATCAGAGGTGACTGTTGTGAAGGCTTACACTCTAGCCATCTTGCTCAAATATATTGTTGTTTTCAGAAGAAGGAAATTTTCCACAATCTGCATGCCCCCGAAGCTTCAGATTCTGCTCCTGGACACAAGCATATATCTGGCTGCTGCTGGAGATATTAGCAGGCATTACACCACAGAGAGCATTATTTGTTGTTTTGTTGAGCTATAGGAAAACAAACCCACAAATAAATTGTAAAATTCAGATGACTTCAGGCTTGTGGATGCTGTTATGTGCCCTTTGAATATTGAAAAATAACTGTATAAATGCAGCACTTTGAAAACATAATGCTTGTGATTTTTCACATCAAAAATTAAAAACATAACAGGCTGCTGAGATGAATCTGAAATTTCAGTTTTGATTTCCTTGTTGTAAATAAATCAGTTGTATTCCAAAGATGCTATCCTGGGAAAAAAAAAAAAAGGCTTCAGGTATCTGAGTATGACATCACTTGCAAAATCATAGTCTGTTGTTACTGGAGCTAATAAGTTCATTCTTATTCATAAAAGCATTGCATGCCTTTACATCTCTAAGGACAGCTTGTGGTTTATAATAATTTTCCAAAACAACAGAACGCATTATTCTTGCTCATATCACTGACTTGAGAGCACACATTGGCCCACTCCTGCCGTAGACACAAATTCACTCTGTTTTCCTTCTGGGAGAAGAGGTTTAGCAATTTGCTGAAAATTGCCCATCAAGTAGAAGAAGGGATGAGACTTTGCAGGAACTAGGGGGTTGCTCTGTTCTTGGTCCCCCAGACTTTTTTGCTCCCTTGGGAGGATAGGGAACTGTAAGAATCTCCTTCATGAAATGGGAAGAGAGGTGGACTAGGATGGAAAAGAAGGACAATGGCAAAGTCATGGTGTGTGATGAAATATAAATGGACAAAAACACAGCCTGGACAGACTGCATCAGTGGTTTGCAACTGCTGAGGTAGCAGTTACTATGAAGCTCCTGCCTTCTCCAGATGATGCTGTTGAGGCAGATGTGACCTTAAGCTCACTTGGGGCATGGAAAGTCTCATGCTCTGTTTGCAGTGTGCCAGCCACCGAGGGGTCTACAAAACCCTGAGGCCAAATGTCAGTGCCCAATAAAAGACAGGTAATGGTCAGGTCCATTCTTGTTGCAGTCATTCACCTCTTGCAAAATGTCCTGAAGGTGAAAATTCCCTGGATTTGTCCAAACCTTAGGAAAGACATCAGGAGTTCAGTGCTCTGCAGGAACAACTGAGACTTTTCTCCCTGCTCGTTCGGTGGCCTCTCTGCATGAGGAAGGGACCAGGAAGGTTGCAGCTATTCTGTGGTCTGCTCCTTTCCTGCAAGAGGTGGGGAAGGCATGTTCTTGCCTTCCTCAGGGTAAGAAGAGCCTGGCCAAGCTGCAAAGGACATGGTGAAACACCCCAGCAGGGGAGACGAGGAGAGAGCAGGAAGAAAAACTGATATACGGCTGACAAAATGACATTGATTAGGCCAAGTAAAAAAAGCCTAAATAACTTTTTTTTAACAGGCTTAGAAGTTTTGAGGCTTGATATTGCCTTTTTATAGTGTCTGAGTCAGGATTTTGGATCTCCTGAGGTTGGCTATAGTGGAACAGTTCCATTTTAAAGAATATATTATTTAAAAGAGGAATTGTTTGTATTAATTAAATATGAATGTCTGCAGCACAGGAATAAGAATGAGTGCATTTCTAATAGGAAGCAGTGGATCGATTTCTTTTGTAACAGTTTCAAATCTGTTTTCACAGGCACTGGGGGCCTTTCAGCACGGGATGTGCTGGAAAGATGGTCGGTAGATGAGCTAGAGGGTAGGCTGTGGCTTGGTACTCTCTGTACCCACACTTTGGTGATTGGAGACCTACTGCAAAGTGGAATCCTCTGGTCCTGCAAGGCAGCAAGGAGAAACCAGTCTTTGATAACTGCTTTATTTTCCAGTGCTTGTCCAAGTTGCTTGGATAAGTTGTCCAGTGCTTGTCTACAATGATAGATGAAGTACTCATGTTGCAAAACATCTTTTAAGAGATGGATTTGAATCTATGCTTATTAATCAGAATGAAGGACTCAATTAAAAAAAGGCTTGTCTTATCATTCACTTTTTGGGGGTTTTTTCATGTATTTGCCTTTTTGTTGGCTAGCTGTTTTGGGTTTTTTTTTTGAGCACTAGAGCTTGGAAAAATGAATGTCTTCAGCAGGACCTCAGCAGCAACTGTGTTGCTCTACAGATCCACTGCTGTAGGTCTGTACTGCTTATTAATGTAAAAGTAGCTGCAGACATTCACATAACCACTTGTGAATTTATTATTGTCCCATTTTTTATAATTATTGCATTGTTTCAAAATTCAGTAATGAGTCTTACTACTTTTAAGACTGAAAGGAAATAGAATCACCTAACCAGGGCTTTAATTGAAAATTTAGGTTTCACCTCACCCCTAAACACGTTAGGGTGTTTAGCCTGAGATGGGGGTCACATAAACCTGAGTGTAGCTTTTATCCTAGCCATGCCCTTCCAGTGTTGCGATGTGATGTCACATTATGTGGTTGAGCAGATCTTCTGTGATAGGTAGGCATAAAGTATTTTCCTAGTATCAACATCCAAAAAGTTGATGTTCCAGAAGCTCTCTGATTCCTTCTTGCAGGAGAGATACGAGACATTGCAATTTTACTGATTTCTGTTGCGATTAGCACCAAAGCAGCAGTCTGATGTGATGAAGCACAGTGCACTCCTGAAGTGCAGGAAATGTTAGTTTAAACTTTTCTTAGTGAATTCAAAGTGGTGATTCTTCTTCAACAGGTGTGAAAGAATCTACCCTAGAATAACCAGCAGCCTGGTGGTTAAACAAGTCTTCCAAGGAGAAAAGACAGATTCCCAGTCCATAGTTTAAGTCTTCAGATTTTTGCCTTAAACTGAGCTTAAATCAAGACATTCTTTTTAAGGAATCTCTTTTACTACATTAGGATGTCAAAAAAAAAAAAAAAAAAAGAAAGAAAAGGGTGGTGCTCTGCAATTGTTTTGAGATAATTTTTCTGGTCGTTGTTATTTACATTCCTAAATACAACAGCTAGTTGGACTGTTGGGAAATACTTGGCTAAGGATGTGTGTCACAGAAATGAGTTTTGACAGCTGTCACCAAACTGGAGAAAACTGAGTACTGAGAAGGAGGTATTTAAAGGATGAAGCAGCATTTGTCACCAGGTGTGTTGGACTCATGGTCCGTGTTATCCGCGTAGCAACCAGGATGGGTGCAGGAGGACAAGGCGATGCTGCCTAAAATACGCAGGGAAAGTTTAGAATAAAAATGACACTTGACAGTATGACTTGGGACCCAGCAGACACTGAGAGCTGACTAACTTTGCTGTGGAGACTCTCAGTAATAGATGTCATCGGCCAAATTAAAGAAAACGATCATTCCCTTTTTTGCTGTTAAAAAGATAACAATACCCTCTGGCACTAATGTGTCCTTTTAGCTTTTGTCTTTTATAGACTCAGATAAAATTATTCATAGTTTTATTGTTTTTAATATGTCATGAGAGGGCAGAAAGTTATTTTCTTAATTAACACAATTGATAATGTTATCTCTTTAGCTGTATTAGTTCTAAAATGAGCTCTACTAATTCTTTCTATGAGGTGGCACTGGGTCCACGGACGTCTTCTATTTCACTCTACCATTTATCCCTTGGTAAATTCATCTGCTTCTACAAATGAATGCAACACTTCTATGTGGTCGATGACTTTGAATATAATATTTCATTTAATATAATATTTTGATATAATATTTATTTATTTAAAATATTTAAAAATTATTTAATATATTTATTTATTTATTTTAATATAATATTTATAATATTTAATATAATATTTCATTCCCTGTGCTCTCTTTTCAAGCGCATCAAAGTTTTGCTGCTGCAGTATCTTTCACAGAGGAATCTCTTTGCAGCATCCGATTGCAGCTGGGTTTCTGCCATTTCTGTGGCACATACTGCATACTGCTCTTTCTCATACTAAGTGACTTTTTTTCTCTGAGCTACAACACACTTTTAGGCTTCTTTGATTTTTTTAAAAAGTGGTTGGCATTAATATTTCCTTCATTTGCCTGCAAAATTACGAAAATACTTTCCCCACTTCATACCAGTTTGGCTGTTTTCCATAAACTGAATGCATGCATTTTTGGCAGGCCAACATAAGTGTAATGATTCTTTTCTTACTAATTTAGATTAGGGACTTCAATTTTGCCAATATCTGCCAATATTTAGCTGAGCCACATGGAAGAAGGCATAATTTGAATCTGGGTGGGTACAGCCCACCTCTGCAGCTTCCCAATATGTTTTAGGAGTTCACAGGAACTTGAAAGAAAAGAAGATTGGTACAAATATGGATCAGTTATACACTGAAGTTTATATTAAAATAACATTTTATAGTCCCTGCCCCTGTCTCATGAACTTTCAGGGGCTGTGGATCAGAACCTTTATGACCTTTATCAGGCATTTAACACTGTGGTATCTTAAAAAGCTCATGTATAAGCAAAACCGACAAAGTTAGCAGTTCAAAGCTTGGTTCCTGAAATAATTCATCTGGGAAAACACACATTCCCTACATTTGCTAGGCTTTACCTAATAGTTTAAAGGTTATCCCTCTCCTTACCTTTTTATCCAACATTTAAGCACTAGATGCTGATCAGGATTATGGCTTATCTTGACTTAGAATTATGAGCAGAATAATTATTCTGACTTTTAATTACATTCTTGTCTATTTTTTACAATCTAAAAGTGAGATTTGATTCCTGAATGGAGCTTCATTTGGGGAGCACAATTAATTCTTGCGTGATCAGGATGATAAAAATCTTTTAAAGTCATCTTCTGTTATTAAAATCCTGTATTATATCTCACTGGAACACATTTTGCGTAAATCAAGCAAAGTTGTTTTTTATCTTCTGATATCTGAAACGTCTTTTATTCTTAATTTGCCAGACATGATTTAAAATAGTGAGGAAAGTTTGTGTGTCTTTACGGAAGTTAGATTTTAATCTCCCTTTTCTTTCTGCTAAACATTTTCAAGAAATAATGTGCTCTCTCTGCTTAAAGACAAGATAAGGGTTTTTCTTCTTTTTCAACAACCAGATAGTACTAGTCTGTCATAACATTAACATTTGCAAGCAGCTAAAAAACTTATGTTGAGCCAAGCAGTAAAATCTGCCATTTTGTAGCAGTCCAGTTTGATCAAAGAAGGCTTCTTCCTGCCCCATGGCTGTGATTTGTTTGGAAAATCTGCACCTTTTCTTCTAAAGCAGGTTAAAAATGGCTGGGCTTAACGTAGACAGCTGTTGAAATTTCCTATTTAATGCTATTTTCTTTTTCGCGTGCTTGTAAGTTGGACAATATAGTCCTTGTGAGCCACCTAATATCGACTTGAGTGGGAAATTTTAGTGTGGCTCGAGAAAGGAACATGCCCTTAAACACTCTGATACTTACTTATATCAAATCCAAATTGTGCTGACAGCTCTCAGATGTACTTTTCCATTTGCATCACTTCAAACACCCACATGGTTCAAAGGCTGCAGCGATGTGAGACTTGTGGAACCATGCAAGCTGGGAGACAAAAAGGCACCAGGATCCTTTTAAAGGCCAGGTGGAATTTGGATCAGGACCTGCAGCTATGATTGGATGGAGAGGATGATCAGTCTGGTTATTTTGTTTCCCAGATTCATGTCTTGGTCCACCCTTTTGTACAAGATGGTCTCTTTAGACCATATCCAGGCTGCTGTACCATGGTGCCTAGTCCAAACCTAAATGGTTGCTCTACCATCTGGAGCAGTGATCAATTTGGAGCACATATTCTCCATGGCTGTAAAAGGAAAAAAGTGCTTATGAAGTCACCTAAGGTATTTTTTTTTAATTAATCAGCCTTTGCTAATTTTTTTGCTTTTATTGAGGAAAAAAAGAAAAGCAATGAAGCTTCTGAACTTTAAAGACTAAATGCTACTTGGAGCCATATGCCCAGGACACCTTTTGTCTTCTCCCATGTCCATAGTGGCAATGTGCCTCCATCACCTGATTCCCTTAAACAAACTCTTTTTCTCAAAGCTAGAGGGACAGCAGGGAGGGGATTGTGGGTGCTTCAGGTGTAGGTGGGTGTCACCTTCTACGTGTCTGGTCATACAGCGAGTGATGTTATTGAGAAGACCATCTGCCTTCAAATTGCGGAAGAGACAGTAAATGGGTAAAATAATGAAACGTTTTCTCTCCTTGCTTAATCTCCCTGCAAGTTTGGACCTTTGAGGGGTGAAATTTAGAATTTCACAACCTGTCCCAGGTTCCACAGCTAAAAGCATGGAAGCCCTGGGAGTCAAGTGCAAGGACAACTGGGATCACTGAATGTCCTAAACAGCTCTGGTCTGGGTGGTTTCAAAGATTGCAGAAATGTTTTTGTCTTATGCTAGAGTTTCTCGCTTTACCTCTTCAGTTGTCCTGGAGCGTTCACTTTATTGATCTTAACACATTTGACCTCAGTAGCCCATTTCCACACAAAAGGAAATGGAGAGAAAATTCAACAAGCTTGGCAAGATGTGTCTATTATTTAATACTCCTGCTGCTTCTTCATAACTGTAATAGCCAATTACCAGTTATGTATTACTGATTTTCTAATGTAAAGTTATTTACATGAGAATCCACCACCTAAATGACTGTAAGGACAATTTATGGGAGTAACTTTTCACTGTAAAATTTGGAGAGCTACCATTTGTAGCCACAGTGCCCCTCAGGATATGTAGAAATTGCTGGGACTGTCTTACTGATAATTCTTAGTTTCTTGGGATTACGAGAACAGCACGTATAGATAAGGACAACAAGTTCAGTATGCGTTAAACACACTGAGCAATAAAGCTATTCAGACACAAACAATTGGCCTGGTTGGTTTTTCCGTATTGTTGGTCTTGGGTCACTCTTATACCCAGCTGGAAACATGAAGCTCCTTAAGGTATTTGGGGAAGGCACTTCAGAAGCCCTGGCTTGAATACCACAACACACCGGTGCCTAGAGACTGCTCAGATGGATTACCATGATAAATGCCGTGTGAGTAATGACATTCTGGGATACGGTAAGTCATGAAATAAATCACAGCAGGATGCTTTATGCAATTATGAATTGGATCCTGAAATGCCCTAGGAGGTGGCAGCACAAAAATGAAGACAGGAGGATGCATCTCGTGTGTGAACAAAAACACCATTTTCTGGTGGCAGACGTGGTCTATTGCAAAATCTGTTCTTTTCTTTTTCAGACACTGAACCAGACATGAATGGGATGGCATCAGATCACAACAGTTCCTCCCAAGAAGAATACCTCCCTCACTATCTCCAGAAGGAAGACCCCTTTGCATCAAAGCTTTCTAGAGAAGCTGACATCGTAGCTGGGTTTTATTTGACAGTAATCGGTAATGATTTTTTAATTTGTCTTTCAAATAGGACCATGTCACTGCATCCTTGAGGCACTCGCAAAGAGGGCAGAAGCTGCTGTGCATTAGATGTGTAATTACATATTTCCTCATACTAGAAAGAAAAATCTGTGAGGGAGAGGAGAGAATGTGTTAGAAATATGGTGTCAACAGTGTCAACAGTTAGTGTCAGCAGACTTTGGGTAGCCAAAAGTGACTAGCAGTGGACCTTCCATCAAAAATTGAAGAAATACTCAATTGTTTTTCTACTCATCGGTTACTGCCTTGCAGTTTAATCATTCCCGACCAGAACTGGCTTTTGCCCTTATGCCATATGGGTTTTATGGCCTGTTTTCAAAGCCTCTCTCATGTGCCTACACAGCAAAGAGAACATCCTCAGACATGCTCATTTGAATCTTGCTCAGCTCCTGGCATCAGCTGTCCTCTGTTACATATTCTATTGAACCATATTTTCTGCCTAACACCCTCCCTTCCCTTTTGTTTTGGAGTCTCTTACTGTGTGCAGAGTGGCTTTGCAAGCAGAATAAATGCAATTATTTATTGGTTAGTGCACACAGATGATAGCTGGGATTGATTTCCACCCTAAGTATTCATATGCCAGGGAGTTGTCATTCACCTGGGAAATACCGGTCTCTGATGCTTCTGGGAATAAACTGGTCCTTGTTTTTGATGATTTGCCATCTTTGCTTTGGTGACAAGGGCAGGTTATAATTTTTTGTGTCAATATTTCTGCTCACAAGTACTTGAGATTCTAACTGTTGCCTCATCACTTACGCTTCTTTCTATGGTTTAGGCTTCCTTATGTTTTGTGGCTTTAGCCTACGCAGTTTCTCACAGCTCAGCAGCAGTTTTCTCAGTAAAGCCGAGCCAAGGTCACGTAACGGTGCTCTGGGTGTCAGACCACTGAACACCAGGCTGAATACAGCACATATACAGTGTATTCCTTGACATTTATTTTGGTTTTGATTCATTCTCTTGTTCTATCAGTCCTGCACAAAATACAAAGCTCTTTCACTCCTACCTTCATGTTTCTCATTTGCTGTTTTACATCCCTCCTACCTACTCCCTCTTATTGCCTTTTCCGTGGCTGCTTTAAGTAATCTAATCTTTTCTGCAGTGGAGGTCTCACAAAGGCTTTAATAATGTTTATTTCTCCTTGGTCTTCTGCTTATGTCTTTATCGAAAAAGGAGTTCAGAGCAGTGGAAACGGCAGGTGAAGCTGTTATCTCTGTGCTGTTCTCAGCATTCATGCACTTTTTCATATGTACTTTAGCTTTTCATGTACATGTATTTTTTTCTGCTGCTACGCAGACAGATGTCTTCACTGAACTGTCCAGAATAACCCCCCTCGGTTCTTTTTTTCCACTCAGTTAAGCAAACCTAGTTTTAATCCCAGGAAATATGTCTGAGTAGTTGAAATGAATCCTTCCAATGTAGACTGTGTTGCCTTGTTATATTGGCTGTATTTCATGTGGAAATATTAAATTCTAAAGAAATACCTCTGCCAGGTTTGAAATGTCTTGAAAAACATAGATATAAGCAAATTAAGGCAAGGAACAGAAATCATGAATTTCCAGTGAAAAACCAAAAGCTAACCATGAAGGCACAGACTTACATGAGCAGTGTGACGAGACTGAAATTATAGTTTAAAAAGGGCTGATAATCACTTTGATACTGGATTTATCAGTAAGATTCCCACCTTCCCGCTGCTGTGGGCTGGACATCAAACAGCCTGTGGTGGACTCATTGCACCCAGTGGCCCAAGCCAGGAAAGTTCAAGCCATAGTTCTGCTGTATATATGTGCAACTCCACTTTAGACATCATATCCTGCATTTTGGTCTGGGTTTAACTTATTTTTTCATGTGTTTGTTTTGCATTACATTGGCAGGTTTCATTACAGCCAAGTATGCTTTTCAAATACGAATGTAAATGCTGTATTTGCATCTTCCTTAGACTTGCATCTATAGCATTAGATCCCGCTGGTATCCTGCGCAGATATTTTTAATTCCTTTTCATAATCATTGCAATGACTTTAAGCAGTCATTGCTTCGTTGCTGGTCAGTCGTACCCTCAGCCATTTCAGCAGCAACAACTGTTTTCATGTTTCCTAGAGCAGCAAAGCAGTGTTTCAGGCACTGCATGCCATACGGTAATGAATATTAATTTGCCAGAGGCCAAGAGAAATACAGGGGTTTGTGTGAAGAAAGAAAGCGTTATGCTTTTTACCAGTGAAGCTTAATTATACATCAGAACTCAGACACTAAGAGAAAAAAACTGGTGGAAGGAGCAGTGCCTGGTCTTCTTCTGTGCTTGTGAATAGATGGGGTAAGTAGTCTTTAAACACATTTTTTTTACCACACACACAAAAAAAGGCTTTTCTTGGGCTAATGCTTTGCATGTGAGTTGTACCTCACAAAATCTCTTTAGCTTAGTGCCTTGGGGATGCCACCATCAGCTCCTCTCGATGTGCAGATCCGTATTTTATCACCCATTCATGTCTAAGTGGATGGCAACATTTTGATAATAACTTGGACCTGAGAAAATATAAGAATTTAGAAAGAAAACAATCTTTGTTTTTCCCAGGTAAATATCTGAGTGGTTTTTTGGTTTTTTTACTTTCTGCAAACAAAAATAATCCTAAATTTCCTTTTCCACTAAGGTGATTTCCAACAGTTCATAGCATCCACATTTCTGTTGGGACATGTAGCACTGCCATGAAGAAATTTTTGGTGCTGGATAGTGTATCTTGAGTTAGTGGAGAAGGAAGTCCAGCTCTGTTGAACCATTCGTTGATATGAAATTCCAGACAAAAGGCTTGCTGAGGCTGTAAATTTGCTTTAATTGACTGCTTTATAGTTAATCCTAGCTCCCAAGTATCCAAAATAGTAAGCAAAGACTATGTGCTTAAATAGCTTTTGGGCATGGTTTTGTCTTGAGGTAACTCTGCTGTATTGCAGATTTACTGCAAGGAAACTGGGTAAAACACAGAAAACAGAGCCAGAGCATTCAGGTCCCGTCCCCAGCAAGGGGATGTCTATGTTTTTTTATTGTAGCTTTTGGTTCAGGCTGAACCTGTCCATTGTCACCTTCTGCCACTGAACCGTGTCCTATTCGTTTGCAGATCCCTTCCAAGACATGGTGACCCTCCTAAGGATGTCCTGCCTGGACATCCTGGTAGCAGAGAGAGGGACTAGGTGGAAAGACATGGTGGCTGCGGAAAGGTGGGAAGCCAGGAGGTGGGGATTGCTATTGGGCATATTTTTGTGCTTGAGGCATACAAGGTGCAAGTGAGTTTAAAATTTATTTCAAACAGGTGAAGAAGACGCACAGTAAGTGAACAAGGCTTGGATCCTATCAGGAAACTCAGCAGAACTTTTAGGGTTGGGCTGGTTGTACAGCTGAAGTATTACTGTTTGAAAATATAAAAATATGGGGTTTTGTCTTTAAAGAAAATCAGGGGTCATGACCAACCTGTGATAAATTCTCTATGAATGTGTGATCTTTTGTCTTAACTAGTTCATTTCCATGGGTAATTTTTTTAATTGTCTGGGAAAAAAAACACCCCAACAGTACACATGGTTATAAGAATCCAATTCTCTTCACTTTGTCACTTCCCCCGCTAGCTTTTTCATCACTGACTTGATCAATTTACTGTACGGCCGGGTAGGGTGACTAACTACTGAGCAGACACCTGCTGGCTGTCAGCTCCTTTGAAAGTCTGTGGCAAGTAACTATTGATTTGCAAACTGTTTCAGCATGCTTCCTCAGCCTGTTAACAAACAGCTTAATTGAAAACAAAATCCTAAACTAGCTTTTTTTTTTTTTTTCTTCTGATGGTTTAGCACTGCTGTCAGATTGGAGAAAAAGAGTCTTATTTGTTCAGACTACTACTTTTATACACTTTCACCTTTCTCTCCAGGTTGGCTCTTTCTCTGAAGGTGTCACTTTTAGTTATTGCATCCTTGACTCTTTGTGTACATATGTCTAATAGTGTTACGGTGCCATGGACAGTTATGTCCTGGACTGTTTGTTTCTGGAAAATAGCCTTTATTTTATATCTGAAAAGTCTTTTTTTCCCCCTGTTTCCAAACCCAGGCTCTGCCCAGGCACACAGCCTGCCAGCACCTACCAGAGCTGGGAACCTGCACCAGCAAGGGCTTCGGCTAGCTGTCAGGAAAATCTTTTTACTAGTAGGAAAAATGAAGCATTAGGTGCTTCTAAGGAGATTATAAAGTTTCTATCACCAAGAAGTTAAAAAAGAATTCAGATAAGCAGTTGTCAGATGCGGGTACAGACAAAAGGCAATTTAAATTATTGCTGGATGCCTTCCAGCTGTAGGATTAGGAGGTCAGTGGGCTGGGGCTCTCTGAAACATTGCTATTAATAATGAGCAGTTGCTTCAGAGACTTGTCTGATGAAGACATCTCTCTGGACTGTCAGTCAGTTGAAAAAGATTTGGGGAAAATGTTAGGTGCTTTTGAAATGTATTTCAAATTAAATGCTGGCACACTAGGTATCCTAAATATCACTAGAGAGAAAATGGCATTAAGAGAGGAAAAGATTAAGGTACGTCAAAAGCACTCAGCAACACTGAGATTCATTCACTTAGCTGCAAGGAAGAGAATAATTCATATGAATACCTGTATCTACTAATAATTCAGATTAAATTTTCAGACCCATAAGAATAGGATGTGATTTAAATTTCATTCCCCAACGAGAAGTTAAATTTGCTGAGAAAACCTAAGATTCAATGATAAGCCAGCTTCTGTCCTGTCTATTTTTAAAAATAATATAGAAAACAATACTGTCAGTATAAAAATATGAATTGTTTCCAATTAGACAAATGTTGCATTTACCACTGAAACTTTTGAAATCAAAGTATTTTTCTCCTGTTTGGTAAACTTTGTTTCCACAGTTACTCACATCTCTTGAGAAGTAGTCTGGTTTCAGGGAAACATTTTTCTCTCTGCTGCATGGATGTCCCCAGGTTGGGTTTCTTGGAACTCTGGGGACATGGCACCCTTGGAAGGTGATCATTCCATTGATGGGCCAGAAGAAATACCCATTTAATTGATGAGGTTTAATTCCTAAGGTCTGGCCTCCCAGCAGACTGATGAAAATTATGTGGTGTTCAAAGTTACAATATTTGAAGAGGGCAGCGTTGCTGGGTGGATGGGGGGCTGCTGTGGTCTTTCTGTAATATGGAATACAGCTGTTTGCACCACCAGAGCCATGTGTAGGAAGGCACCATGAAGACTGACTTTCCTGCCTCATCAACCGAGAAAAGTTGAGCTATTTATGACTTTTTTATGGTAGTGTGGAGGGCTGGCCTTGGCCAACAGCCGAACACTTAGGGCAGCCACTTGCTTACAGCCCCTGCAATGGGACAGGGAGGAAATAGGAAGAATAGAAGTAGTGGAGACAATGACAGGGTGGAGGTAAAGACGGGGAGATCATTCACCAGTTACTGTTGTGGGCAAAACAGACTCATTGTGGGGAATTTAACTTACCTGGAAACAGTTATTTTCTGATTTGGGTAATGAGAAACAAAGATGACAAACATAAAATACTTAAGGAAAACATCTTTCCTCCCCCTCTCCCAGGCTGAACTTCACTCCAACATCTATCCTTCTCCCTCATTGCCGTTGTATGTCCCTTTGGTGAGTCAACTGCAGAGGAGGTTGGAGTCTCTGCCACTCTTTGCTCTTCACTCTTTTCTTCTGCGTCTCCTCCTTCTTACTTGTCTCCTCTGCCCCAGTGTGAGGCCTCCATGGGCCATGGTCCCTTTGGGGTGTTCACCATTGTGGAGGACTTGTGCTTCCTGAGAGGGATGTTGTGTGCTGTCCTGTGTTTGCACCGCAAAACCATCACTCCAGGCCCAAACTCTTTCAAAAATGAGTTCTTTAAGGGAACTGGAAACCCTGCAATTTGTAGTACCAGTGTGATTAGCTCCAGAGCTGATTAACCACTTGCAGTGTTGGTCCCTGCTGGTGGTGATATGGCAAGTAAAGATGTCAGCCAACATGAACAGGATCCCTCCTTGTGCACTGAATTCCACCTGGAAGTTATCAGATATATTTAATAATTTTTCTTTCTCATGGTAGAAATAAATTTTTATTGTAAAATTTAAGATGTGATATTAATATCACATATGTATATATGTTATTTTAGAAATTTTTCCCGCAAAGTCTGGTTATAGTATTTAGTAAAACTATGGTTGGCCAGAGATTGGTGTCATTGTGATTACAAACAGTTGAATTTCTTGTGGCTGTATAAAGGTTTGTGAAAAAAAAAAAAAGGGGTTGATGAGAACTGAGGAATGATGGGATTTCCGTTATGTGCATTTAGCTGATAGCTGTGCAGGCTCAGATGGTGAAGGCAAATGCCCACTGCACAGGGCAAAATAACATTTGTTGTGGGAGGGAGATGTCTGCAGTAGACGTCTCTATGAGCTGCATAATGAGGATGAGGTGATCATGTTTCAGAGTAAAATGTCTAGCCTTGGGACCACAGGTTCAGGCTGAAAATATCAGAGAATTTCACAAGGAAGGTGGAATAATGCTGTTTTTGAGGAGAATTCTAATTTGATTGTTTTTTTTATTTTTATAGGGATTCTTTCAACTCTGGGAAATGGGTATGTTATTTTTATGTCCTCAAAGCGAAAAAAGAAGTTGAGACCTGCTGAGATAATGACTGTTAATTTAGCAGTGTGTGATCTGGGCATTTCAGGTAATTTCATGTCTTATTTTCACTCATTTTTACTATCCCACCATTCTTTCTGGCAGCAGCCAGAGACAGTCCTCTGGAAGTCACAGGGAGCGCAAAATGCCTTTTGCTCCATTATTTGCATTTAAATAAGAGAGAAGGATAGAAAACAACATTCCTGAACAGCCTGATGGAAAGAAATGAAAAGTACAGGAAAAAATAAGGTTGGATTTATGAATCAGGCAAAATTCCTGTTCACCCCAGCACTGGGGAGGCCTTCAAAGACAGCTCCCGTGTGCTTCCTAGCACAACCACAAATAACTCGGTATTATGGTTGAAGAAAATTATATTTTCTTGCCATAGGGTGCAACAGGAGGGATCCAGGTACCTCAAAAATACATCTTTAGCCAGATATGACTGGGGAGGGGCATGAGGGGAAAGAATTGGAAAATCCCACCGGCCATCATCTTATCAAAGCTAGTAATTTTCTCTCTAGTGACTGTCCTCTTTTATCTCTGGATCAGGAAAATAAGCATTTGTGTCAATCTATAGAGTAAGAACAATATCAGCCAACTGGAGGGATTTATATTTCACCCCCACAGCGTGGTTGCTCTGTCATGAAAGGAGGGAACTTTGGAAAAGTTTGAACAAAGTTGCAGAGTCAAAAGCCTTTGGAGATCATTCCTTTGGCTCTTAACGTGAGTCTCATTTGGCTGCTTATGGCTACATGCGGATGCAGGGGGAGGACTGGATGTCCTTTAGAAAAGGACATTTTGGATGGCAGACAATCCAATGGGTATAAAGCCCTGATGTGACTCAGCTGACCATGAGATATCCCCAGTGCAATATAAACGACAGTATGTTCCCATGCTCCCAAAGTCATCTTTCCCTATGTGTTGCATACACCGGGACCCCTGCCCCCAGCTCCAGTGCACCCTTTTCCTCCCCTTGTCGCTGCCAAATGCTTTTGCCTTCATCCAAATGCCTAAAATAGTACTGAACAACATAACATGATGGCTCCCAGCCTCCCAAACCCGAAGCTCGTAGTGCTCTCCCTGCACACGGCCAAGGAGCTGCTCACTCCCTCAACTTCCAGTAGTTTTGATGCCTCTTGGTGCTCAATAAACATGGTTTTCTGAAGAAAATATTTATTAATTCAGCAGAAGAAAGGTGTTACCATAAATATCTCTGCTCTGCTACCACACAAAGAAGCCCCAATGATTTCTTTGGTATATCTGTAATGGAGACACTATTTACATCTTGCAGCACTTAAAGGTGAAGAAAAAACCAAAAAGACCGGTTTTTGCCTCTTCTGTAATACTCCCACCTCCTTTGTGTCCTAAGAGTCTGTCCTATTTTATAAGGCTCATAACTGACTCCAATGAGAGTCATTCTGATGAGACAGAGTGTTTCAGGAGAATTTCTGTAGCTATGTGTGGAATACATAGCTATAGGTATGTAGCTATACACATTTGGAATGTAAACAGGTATCTCCTGTTTACATACCATACAGCTTGTTTGGGAGCTCCCTTAGCATGAGGGCTACTAGTTTCTCTGTTAAGGCCTGTCATCAACATACTGCTTGGTCACCTTGTCTTCCATAGGGATCTTAATGTATCTGTGTGTTTAAGTTCCGTAATTAGAAATAATTGTGATTGGCACAGCCATATGTGCTTTTTCTCCCTTCTCTTTCTTTTTTTTTTCTTTTCTTTTTTTGTTAATGAAAAATGTTGACTTGACAAATGTGATGTGTTCCATCTGCTGGACCGATTGGAGTGAAGATGGGGACATTTTCCCAAAATCTTCATATTTCACACACTTGCCTTGGCACCTTGTTCAAGAAGCAGGTTCTGCAATGGCTTCCTGCAGATTTCCACAGGGTGGCACCAGCCACTTGTTCAAAACTCCATCATGCTCGTTTCGCAATGATACCATGCTCTAAGTCTTGTGCCGCTGAAGAGAAATTAGATTTTGTGCAAATAAATGTGTCGGCCTTTAGAGCTGGCAATGATTTACATGAGTAAAGTTGCTGGCTCTTAGCATATATCCTAGACCTTGCCATATTTCATGCTTTTCTTGAAACCTTAATCGCTGGGGTCAGCTTTTGCTTGAAAAATTGAAGTACATTTATTCTACTTGGAGGAAAGCACATGATATATTGACCTGAGCACAACCTTCAGGCTCAGGTAGAATTTCCCTTTACAGGCTTAGGCTAAAGGAAAAGAATCCCACAATATCTTGTTTAGAAATAGGTCTCATTTTGAATCGTTTTCAGTCATGATGTTTTTGGCATAGAAAATGAAGCAAAGGCTATTTTCTGCAAGAATTTGTTTTGATAGAAATGTTTTAATTTTCTGTTAAGAATGAAAACAGAATGTTTAGCTTTGCATCAGTTTGATCTGAAATGGAATATTTTTGGGAACAATCCAAAATATTTTTCTACAGATCACTTCAACAAAATTGAGACTTTTGTCTTGACTTCTATAAATAGGTTACCTTGTGGGAATTACAATTTGCAAGATCATTTTTTCTTCTTTATAAATGAATTCACTGAGCTGCCATGGCATTACAGAGAGTGGGGTTCAGCCAGGAAAACTAGCCCAGGGCAGCTGAGATGCTTTCAACTCCTCGAGGTGCTCTGGCAACTCCTGTGCAGGAATACAGTCACAGGAAGGTGGAATTAAATATTTAATGTTGTTTGAATGTTGCAGTTGAACTGTTCAGGCCTTGGAGCATTTCAGGTCAGTCTGGTAAGCAGAAATGAAGGATTCAAAAAACATGCTGATACTCCTATATTGTAAAGTTTTGAGTTTTCTATTCCATTAAAGTTGATTTTTCTGTTTTTCCAGTTTGAGACAAAAAAAATAAAATAAAATCAGGAGGTGGAGATTTCCAGCACAGAAAATTACAAATTCCAAACTTTCTTGTTTTAACGATACTTTCAAAGAATATGAATAATGTTAATCTGTTTTAAGGTGAGAATGGAACAACATATGACTTCACTTCTTCCATAATGTAACACCCACTTTTACAAATGGAGAAATGAGCGAAGGTGCCACTAGGACAGAGTCTCCAAAATAGTTAGGTATTTCCCTTCCGCTTGGGGACGTTTAAAACTTTTTAACGTCTGTGGCCAGGTGACTTGCTGAGAGTTACCAAGGAAGAGTGTGGTACGGACAGGAGCTGAAACCACTTCTACAGCTCAAGTCCATGCTGTGACCATAGCACCACCTTCCCTTCTAACCTAACACGTTAGTACAGTCTGCATCCTACTGTTGGGCCTTGGTAAGTTTGCAGAAGTCCTCTTTGAAGGCAAATTTCTTTATCCTGTGTTTGAAAACCCTCAATTGATTATAGGGATGTATCCTAACTAGGTCTGTGCCTGTTTCAACCCAGACTCACCCATCATCCACACTGTTTGAATGTGTTTGTGTGTGGACTTCACACATACTTTGAAGTTTTCATAATGGGAAGAGCTTGTACATGCTCATACCAGAGTATGGAATTACTTCTGGTTCACCTGGTCAGCAGTAAAGCACCTATTTCTAGCCATTCTGCAGGCTTGGCTTATCCTACCATAGCATAGATGCGATGACATCTAGCTACAGCTCTCTCAGGCTCAGTCCTGTGGATGGAGGGCACACAAGTAATCACATCTGTTGTGCCTGAAGTCCTCTCTCCACCTTGCAGAGCATTTTTACTGGTATTAACTTTGGACAAAGGGGAGAGTTCACTTTTCTGTAAATGGGTGGTTTCATCCGTGATGGATTTTATCAGTCAACTGACATTCTTTTCTCCTTTCACAGTTGTAGGAAAACCCTTTAGTATCATTTCCTTCTTTTCTCACCGCTGGGTGTTTGGATGGATGGGCTGTCGCTGGTATGGATGGGCTGGTTTCTTCTTTGGCTGTGGGAGCCTTATTACCATGACAGCCGTCAGCCTGGACAGGTACCTAAAAATCTGCCACTTGTCTTATGGTAAGAAAGAATACTTTATTAAACGATATAGTTTTCTAGACTGAAATAATACTTAAGCTCTTCAGAATGCTTTTGTTAAATGTAGAGGGGAATACACAGATAAAAAAACCCAACATATTTGCATGATCTAAGTAATCCCAGCTAAATATGTATTGCTGGACATATCGCCTTTGCTGTTGGCTCTCTCCTGTCTGCTTAAGCCATGAGGTTTAGTTAATCACTCACAGATAAATTGCTCTGTGTCTATCAAGGCCTATTAACATTAACAGATGCAAGTATTGCACGCATTGCAAGGTCTTACGGACCAACACACAAAAGTATTCCTTATTAGATGTCTAAATTCCTTTAAGATATATGGCAAGCTATTGTTATTGCTAAAAGATTTGGATATGCAGTAGGTTGTAATGTGGTATCTTCTCTCTAATGTGGAGATGGAACCTGAGAGGACGAAATGAGTTTGGCAATGAAAGCCGTTATCACCATATCTATCACTATCCTATATCTCTTGAATATGATGTATTATATGCTTCATGCTTTCCAGTTAAAAGATGTTGTCACAGTTTAGAAAGGATGGTTTTTCTTTCATTGGAAGCAACTAACTCCACAACAAAACACAGGGAATACTCAAGGTGGCTTTATATATAAGAAACACCTTGCCCTTGTGACTTGAGGGACATACAACAGATTTCATTATAATGACATATAATATTAATCATGTAATGTTAAGTTATGAGAAATGTTTACAGCTAGAAAGTGTAAGCATGCTGGTCTGTCCAATAGCTGAGCATGCTCTCAATTAAAAGCTGTGGTACTGTGTTAAGATCTGTTATCATAGATTCTGGTATGTCCATACTTTTTCCTTAAATGTGAGTGCAGGGAAGGTCTCCCTAGCAGAGTTTTGAACACACTATTCACATTAAGCAGTATTTCAGTTCTTCCTATGTAAGTCTTATCAAAATAATTCAGTGGCAATCCAAATTATAGACAAATTTTCACAGACTTGGTGAGCTGAAGTAAATATTTCATGGCCAGCTACATTCATGCCATGAGCTCTGGTATTTAGTATGACATCTTAGTTCAAGAGAGTCAGAACACTTCAATACCTTTTTTCTCAAGGGCTATCTGATCATGGTTGTCCATACAAAATGATGAAGAGCAATAAACAAATTTAGCATGTTCACTCTAGATGGTTAACTTAACCATTTTCTGTATAAGGCCTAAATCAGTAATTAGGAACCTGGAGCACCTAATTTACACCTACGCCTTCATTTTGCTCCAAAAGCAGCAACTGGTTTTTTTGGTTTTTTACTTTAGGGTTCTTTTTTTGGTAATAGGTTGCTATGGTTTGACAGCAGCAGTGAAAATAATATTACTCTTTTCATACTCAAGCTATTGTTGCATTTTTTTCCCATGCCTGAACACAACAAACCACCTTTCTGTCTCTCAGCCATTGTGCTCGAGTACATCATTTGCCAGTCAGTGCTCATTTTCCTTCCAGTGATCTGGAAACATAAAATCAGCTGGGGAAGGAGCACTGGTCACATCCAAATTACAGTTATTTCTTTGCTTTGTTTTTTTTTTTCAAGTCATTCTCACACCCTGAAGGAAGATCCTCAATGCCAGTGGATGGGGAGTGAAAACAGATCCAAGGTGGAAGGAGCGGTTATAGTACCATAGTCTGACTTTCTGCGTAAATCATAGGTTTAAACTTCTTAGTCCTATATGAATCCAACATATTGAACATATGTGATGACGGAAAGCTTGTAAACTGAAGCTTTTTCTAGATGAATTAGAGTTGTACAGAAGATGAGCGGAGAGCCAATATTCCACTCCACAACTCCAGGCATGCCATTAACATTAAATAAACAAAATGGGCAAGGATACATGAAAACACCTATTACAAATACTTCTGACAGTACACACATGGTGATTTACTGTACTGGAAAAGAATGACAAGGTGAAAATAAATCTTGGATATGTTATTTCCTCTGTAAAGCCTTGTCTTTCAGTAACTTGGGTTAATAATTTGACAAGTGTTCTGAGATCAAACTTTAACCAGTTAATATATGACAAGAGGAATAGGAAATAATGTAAGTTACATGATACAGTTGCAGGTAGTGAGCCTTCATACTGAATAACAAAAGGCTGAGTTAAACACTCATAGAACCATAGAATGGTTACAGTTGGAAGGGACATTAAAGATCATCTGGTTCCAACCACCCTGCCATGGGCAGGGACACCTCCCACCAGACCAGGTTGCTCAAAGCCCCATCCAGCCTGGTCTTGAACACCTCCAGGGATGGGGCACCCACAGCTTCTCAGGGCAACCTGTTCCAGTGTCTCACCAACCTCACAGTAAAGAATTTCTTCTTAATATCTAGTCTAAATCTCCCCTCTTTCAGTGTAAAACCATTACCCTGCATCCCATCACTACACTCCCTGATAAAGAGTCCCTCAGCTTTCCTGTAGTCCCTTTTTAGGTACTGAAAGGCTACTATTAGGTCTCCTCAGAGTCTTCTCTTCTCCAGGCTGAACAAGCCCAGCTTTCTCAGCCTGTCTTCATAGGAGAGGTGCTCCAGCCCTCTGAATGATAGACCCTACAGAGCTGTTGTCAAACAGCCAAGAAAACTCCTATTACATGTGTAGAATGACATGTTCAATTGTGCCAAATACATGTGGACCTGAGGCTGTAATTTTTAAATTGTCTTTCAGGTACCTGGCTTAAGAGACATCATGCATTTATCTGTCTGGCAATAATCTGGGCCTATGCTACATTCTGGGCTACGGTGCCATTTGCTGGTGTGGGCAGCTATGCTCCTGAGCCATTTGGGACCTCCTGCACTCTGGACTGGTGGCTGGCGCAGGCTTCGGTGGCTGGACAGGCTTTTATTCTGAGTATTCTATTCTTCTGCCTCCTGTTCCCAACTGCAGTGATTGTGTTTTCCTATGTCAAAATCATTTTAAAAGTCAAATCATCCACCAAAGAGGTTGCTCACTATGATACCAGGATTCAGAACAGCCACATACTTGAAATGAAGCTGACCAAGGTAGGTAGAAAGATTTAACTCAGTTTGCTTTGTCGGGTTGTAAAAGCAGGCTGGGAGAACTTCAACCATATGCTCTCCTATGTTGAGAGACATTACAATGCTCTGAAGGTGGTTCTTTTAGCTTTCTCCTCTGTTGCTGTCAAAATACAAAAAACATAATTTTGTGATTAAGGCACTCGAGTCCCTGAGGTTGTGGTTCAGTGACCTTACACAAGTCACATCATATCCCTCTGGCCCTGCTCCCCATCAAAAAACTCCCTTTGCTTTCAGAAGCAGCTGTGAAGAATGATTTTAAGGAGTTTGAGGTGCCCAGGAATTATAACAGAAAACCAGATAAAAAGCAGATAATTGTAGCAGGGACATAAAACTTTCAGACAGCTTACATTCCTCTGTTAATGAAGATATAAACCAAAGTCACTCCTGTGACATTGCAATTGTTTTTATGCAAATCATTTATCATTTAGGTTCAGCCAAGAGCTGCTGATAAAAACTCACTCAAGTGATAAAATTAATTTTCCATCTCAGACCGTACCCTATTTTCCCTTTCTGATTGAATCTGTTTTCTACTTGGCAATGGTAGACAGCCATGATCCTTGCTGATACTGGTTATTATGCCAGGAAATCTCTCAAAATTAAAACTTGTACTGAACAAACTCAGATTCCTTAGCTGTAAAAAGTACACCACCCTCTGTAAGCCATGCCAAGAGAGAGACAAGCAGCATCCTTTGATTGGCTGATGGAATTTTATCATGATTTGGTGAAGTTGAACTGGAAGTTGTATAATACACAGAAATAAGTGACATTATGTCTAAACATATTGGAGAATCTCAGCTAGCCACCTGTGTGGTCAGTGCTGCCAATACAGCTGGTAAAACTGTAGTTGCCTTTAAAAAGGGTTGTTTTAGAGCAGTACTTTTTTGCGGTTATTCATGACCTTTCCTTTGAAGAACAATAAAAACTTTTGATTAAGTTGCATATTTATTTTTGCTATATTGGAGGAATCACATAAAACTTTAATGTGATTTGAGTCCAAACAGAAGTTGCCACTTCTGTCTCAGATCTACAATGGAGAACATAAAGTTGGGATAGATATAGATACAGAAAATGAGTCTCCGTTATAACCCATTTAACTTCATAGCCAAATTTATAACAAACAGGTTGTGTTTGAGATCCTTGGCTCACATGCACTGTTTCTTCACAGACAAACAACAAAAAAACCAAAACCTAAAAGAATGATGTTTTCCTGAAAATATTACCATCAAAAGGGGGAACCAAGGGCTCTGCAAAAAAGATATGCAATATCCCAAACCCTTGTGTTTTCTGATGATTTTTTTTGTTGTAAACTTGCTAATTGCCTTATTCCGAATAAGTGTGCATATACTACTATCAATAATAATCTGTCAATGGCAGTAGTATAATGGCATATGTTCTTCAGTGTGTGCTAGTGCATGATGTCATTTGAAGCTATATCAGGCTGTGACTGAGTGCAGTTAGGCTGGTTCAGGTAAAGTATATAAATCACAAATTTTGACACCAAGCAGTTTTTCTTTAGTATTTATATTAAAGATTCCTATGGCTATATTTCCTCATTTATAAAGAAGTCATTTTCTAATTTACCAGGGATGCAACCTAAATGCTTTGTAGAAATTTGCTTTTTAAAGCACCTACAGATTCTAATGGAGTACAAATCCATGCTATGGGTTAGGAGAAAGCAAACTAGACATCATACTAGTGTTCTCATTTTAGTTAAATTCGCAATAGCTTCAATTCCAGCCTACCTAGGTAAATACAGTCATTGTTTTATCTGCTGGAGTGGGTATACCCAGAGACTTGCAGTTCATGCCTTATTGAATGACTTTATGCCCACTTTTTTCCATGTTTGTTTTGAAAGGGATTGAAATGGTTGGCATTTTTTTCCAGTGGAAGACAGAACCCCTCCTGAGTGCAGGCAGAAGATAGATCTAGTTATCAATACTCTTCTTCCTCCTGTTGCCAGTGGCCATCCTCGTGGCAGGTTATTGGTCCCACTGGGTTTTGACACCTCTATGGGACATCAGCACAGCCTACAAGAGAGGAAGAAGCCCTGCATTAGATCTTTTCTCTTCTTTTCCTAATTTCTGTTGCTTTTGCCTCAGTGACTGGTACTGAGTGATTCAGAAGAAGGAGCTACAGTAGATATAGGCAGGAATACACCCTCCTAAACAAGCTCACCTACAGAGACACTGAAGCTCCCCCACTTCCACGTACCATCAGGACCTAATTCAGTCCTGGAAACTTCTTCAAAGACTTTGATTTTTATGAACTTTGGAATCTGATTTCAAAGAACCCAGAACCTGGAAGACTTGTGCTTAGTAATTTTGTTGGTTTTCTTTTCCCAGTGCATGCTTGTTTCAGTCTGGAACGGAGAAGAGATTGGGTTTCTTTTTGACAATCTGAGGAATATTTGGTTGGAAGAGGCTATAGAAGTGAGAGGCTTCTCAAAAAAGCAAGAAAAAGAAATAAAGGAGAAACCCTCTAGGAAATGTTTCCAGTTTCCCTGCATTCTTTCAAATATCTTCCTAAGATTTTCACAAATTTTCAAAGCTCTATGTTATATATTATCCTAAAAAAGAGAGTCTCTATGTTTTGAAAGGACTCTCCTCCTTAAATTATTTAGATTTAATGTCAAAGAATTACAAATATTCTGAGATCTCATTTAGTTTCCTCATTTTTAGCCAGACCTTATAGCATTTTTAAAGGTCTGTGATAACAGACTCATTAACTGCTCTGTGTCAGGTGAAAGAAAAACAGGCACTAGACAGAGGAGAAATGCGTGACAGCTTTTGCTCATATTGCATGTTTATCTGGAGTTATCATTTTTCCTTTACATTCTGTGGCATGTTCCCTTGCATTCTGCCTAGCTTTGTGCTGTCAGTGTCTTAACTCTGATACAATAACATCTTTCTCTCTTTTTTCTTTTCCTCTCACAAGGTGGCAATGTTGATCTGTGCAGGGTTCCTCATTGCCTGGATCCCTTATGCTGTGGTCTCTGTGTGGTCGGCTTTTGGACAGCCGGATTCAGTTCCCATTCAGTTTTCAGTGGTACCAACTTTGCTTGCAAAGTCAGCAGCCATGTACAACCCAATTATTTACCAGGTCATTGATTGTAAGTTTGCCTGCTGCCGGTCAGGTGGTTTGAAGACACTGCAGAAGAAGAGCTCTTTGAAGAAATCAAGGTAATTTCTTCTTTCAGAAGTCAGTTTTCTTTAAGTATACTATGTTCCCAAAACGTACCAAAACAAGATCTACCAAGAGTCACAGCTCTTCAAATCTTATTTCTTTTTTTTTTGACCGTGACCTATTCAGGATCTTTCTTGCCATGGAAATTTGCAAAGTGATTCTAGGTGTAAAAACAGAAGCAAGAAGATTCTTACTTTTAGATCTAGCTGCAACTCCATTGATATAGTCGGAAAAAGTCCCATTGGTTTTCAGATCACCCCTGTCCTCCTGTTCCTTTTATTTCATGTCATCATATGGGTCACCTCCAGAAGGTGTTGATGACCTCCCTTGCCAGTGAAGTAAATGGGAGATAATTGTGTTAATTCGTTACATAATTAACCTGTTAATGCTATACCTTTCAGGCACAGAATTAGCAGGGAGATACAATCGTTCCTTAATCACCCTGTATGTACCACTCACACACACACACAAAGCAAACAAATCAAAGTGTAGTAAAGTCTTATTAAAAGGCCTGTCTTGTATTCTCAACTTTCTGGCAAAATCTGTGCTGACCACCAGTGGGGTTCCTGAAAACACTAATTGGAGGAAAAATGCTTCCAGTTCTGCGTTATGCCAGACAAGTCTCTTACTTCTGTGATTGAACAACAATGAGATAATGATGGATGTTAATCTGACAGTGTAGACTAATATAAAGGCCACAAATGCCCTGCCACATATAAGTGACTATGAATCCATAGGTTTCCAGTAGAGTAATTTGCTTCTAAAGCCTAGAACGTACGTGCCTTAGCATGTACTTACTAGGGGCATGAAGGCCCATCTCATCATTCATATTATTCCTTCACCAATTCCAGCATTTTTTGATATATTGTTCAGAGAGTGAGTCAATATCTTGAGCTTCCACAGCTTCCCTTAGCAGATTATTCTGTAATCTTACACTCAGATTTATCTCATCTGCAGAACATACAGAGTTTATATATCTTGTAAGTGTTTGAGGTGCTGAACTTAGAGTTTATCAAAAACCTGTCTGCAGTTTTATGCAAATGGGAGACTAATCTGAAGTAGCCTTCGGTGAATCTTTGGAGGCTGGATTTGTGTTTAATGTCCAGGTTATCACTCTGAAGGAGGAAGGAGGTTTCACCTAGTCCCTTGCGCTGAATGCAAGTTGGCTTTCCTAGGCCTGTGCAGTGAAGAAAATGATCTGGAAAAATCACTTCCCAGAATGAGGAACTTAATTGTCAGCTTGGTACGAATGAAATGATTGTTGTGTTTTCTCTTTCCCACAGGATGTATACCATTTCTGCACACAGAGACTCGACGGCGATGAACGAAACCCAACTGGAAGTATGAAGGCTCATTTCGCATACAACAGATAAAAACCTGATGACAAACACACATACTGTCTCAAGTTCCTCCTTCTGTAAATAAATGAAAACATGATGACAGTTTCATTTTACTCCCTAGTCCTATGTACAATGTAGTTCTTTCCATTCTGATCAAAATAGTGCAATTAGAGCTGGGCAAATGCTTTAAGTACTCAAAGGAAGAAGGAACAGAGAAGATTCATGTGTATAAAAAAATTTTTAGTCACTTCAGAGCCTTAAAAATACTTTTTTTTTTCTTTTCTTTTTTTTTTTTTTTTTGGTAGCACTAACAGAAGCGATAGTTTGGACAACATTTTCCTTCACGGGAAGGGACATATTCACAAAGGCCAGTTTTAATTTGCTAAAGCTAATCTCCCTGGATTCCTACTGCAGTCACTGGAGAACTGGAGCATTAGAGAAAGGATTCCTTAGAGGAAAAATTGGAGCTTCACTTATCATGGCTCTGAAACACCTATTGGAGAAACATTAACCCGCTGATTATCCCTTGTGGATATCTCTCCAACTCATGTGGCTACAAGCTGTCTTAAAACCACTTTGATTTCAGTCTTTCAATATTCAGAAATATTTTGGTTTTAGCCAAGGCAAGATGAGAAATGCCACGCATACACCACTGATGGTCAGCATTTGTGAATGAGAGGGGGAAATTCTCTTGTTCAAATGCGATTTGATTTAAACAATTTTGAATCGTGAATGACTGACTAATAGATAAGCAGAACCTAAATCAAGTCAGCCCCATGCAAGGCAAACTGAGCAAAATGATAGTTTGCACACATTTTTACCATTCTCTGGCCAAAAATACTAAGAATGAAATGTGATGGCAATGAGCAGACAGATTTGACTTTTTGAATGGTAGCTGACTTTTTTCACCTTGTATTGTACTTTTCACTGTTTTTTATGAGATCATTATTGAATATAAAATGTCAAATCCTTCCTCAATCTTAAGCATGAAACCAGAGTCAAAACTAGTGAATTCATGAGAAAGGTTACAGCATAGGTAGCAGAGAAGTCTTTTTCAGGTGCAGTTGATTCCAATTTTAAAACACTAAATCCTGGAAGGATGAGGATTAGGAACAATTTAGGAGAACAACAGTCCTGCTAAAACAAAGCTTGTAAGTTCCTGATGCACTCAATAGAAAAACAAGGTGCCTTGAAAAGACCTGCAGAGTAAGGCAACCAAAATAGTTACGTTGGATCTGAACCATAATTATTCCCATTGTCTTCTTTTTTTTTTTGGATTTACCTGAAGGTAGAGGCATCGCTACAAACCAAAAATTAGCAGTCCAGTATAAGAAGATTATTAATGTTTAAAATAATGATTTTGATGTTTATATGTAATTTCTTTGGAAATAATATGATACTATAAAAATAAGTAAATTGTAAATCAAAGATTCTTCCATGATGATTTATGTTGTTCATTAAAACAACAACAACAAAAAGTTACATGGGTTAAAGTTTTCTTCTAAATTGTTCCTTTAAGGAAAAAAAAACCACAAAAACATTTAGGAAAGAGTTTCAGTTGTTTTCCTGTTTAACATTTAATGGTACTTTTTATCATACTGTTATTTCATAATTGTGTTTAACCTGTATTCCCTGCCATACCAATCAGAACTTCTTCTGTAGCTGATCTGTAGTGATGTTAATCTAGTTTTCTACAATAATATCATAAAGGTTTAAAGTAATCTGATGTTTACTGGCATGTCCCAGCACTCCCATTCTGCAGAACAAACAGTTTCTCAAATGGTATCCAGACAATGTAGCAGAAGTTGAATTTTGTTGAATTTCCTAAACTGAGATATGAAAGTATCACTTCCTCCTCTGTAATGTTTTAGCAAAAGTTTGAATAAACACTAGGAGAACTGAGAGAGGTACAAGGAACTGCCACGTCCCCTATACAATATTTTATTCTAAATTTTTTCACAAAATTGAGTTCTTTCACCTCCATAGATCTTTATAGAAGTTTATTTCTTGACTATGGTTGCAAGTTGCACTCAAGAATTGATCCAGAGCAAAAGGCATCCTTCACAGTATTTCCAGATGTGGTTATGAAGCCATTACCAATCTTCCCTTCATTTTCCTACAGCTTTTAATCCTTTCTTCATCTAGGCAAACTTTGGTTGATATCTATAGATGTTTATCGTAACTAAGGTCTGATGTGAGGCAGACATCCTGTGGCCCTGTAAGTGCAGAGCTGCTGGTAAGACTGAAGGAGTTACCCACTAGTCTAGCCAGATTTCAGAGGAGATCAATTCACCCTGAATCCTTCCTGCAGTTACAACTGGGGAAGCTCTTCTCTTACCTTTTAAAATTATGTACTCTCTTCAGAATTGCTGCTGTGTCATCCCAGATGACAGTTGAGCTGAATTTTAAATTCTTAAAGAATGCATTTCTGGATTCCACTACAGGGAATATACTAAATACATGTGTTATCTAAATAGGTCAGAGGTTTAGTAAACTCAAAATATGAACTTCTGGAATCACGATAAACATGTTTTGTATGATTTCCTTAAATATATTTATTTTTTATTCAGTGCTATAATTATATTTGTTTGAAGATACAGTTTAACTGCTACTGAATAGTATCTTGCTCTGTAAGAAACACTAGGACTCCAATTTGACCAGGAGTTGGAGACGTGTTTAAGCTGAGCATGTGTTCAAGTGAAAGATATTTTTCTGAATCAAGCAAGACATAAACACTCAAGCATGCAGTGATGTAATTTAAATGCAAAATCCAAACCTAAGAGCTCATGAATCCCATCTGATTCAACGATAAAAGAAAACTGGAGGACCTTATTTGTATAAAGCAGATCATACAATCAGTTCATGCTCTGTTTGGGATCACAGTGGTAGAGGAATAAGGGGCCTTATTATGGATTCAAATTTTCAAGGTCAGCTTTGAATTGAGTTGAAGCCTGGTGGTTCAAAAGGTAATCATTTACCACTGATGCTCAGGACAGAGCTTTGTCCTCTCCATGTACCTAGTCTGATAATTGATGATTATATAAGACTGAGACATGTAACCTTGGTCTAAGGTCATCAAAAGAAAGTGAATGTCTCAGTTTCTTTTCAAGAAATCTACTAAATATTTTGCAATAGTTGAACTTCTACTGTTTTGTGACCTGAGCTTAGTCAAAGCACCAACAAAGTAAAACCTACTCAGTATGATAAATAAGGAATATGATTCTAAAGGAAAATTTCTTTATTGCATTTTCAATATTTTAGCCTCCTTGTTATATTAACAAAGTTCCTCATTTTATGTATTAACATTAAACCAAATGTCTTTCATTGAAAATAGTGTCCTCAAGAATAATAGCTATGAATGAAAATCTTTTGTTATATATCCTGTGTGCATATTCTGACTGAGCTGCCAAGAAGCAAAATATTATCTGAATTCACTGTCGGTGGCTTGAAGGAAATAATTGACACAGGTTAAGACTCAATTTAGATAATGAGCTGACCTGGACAGTAATATTGTCCCAGTGAGATTAAGCCACTAGTCTGTATTTCAAGGTTTCAGACAGTGTAATTATGCGAACCATGTGGATATGGAGACTTTTAATTTGGTCATTTTCAGTCCTAGATGAAGAATGCCTATAAACCTTCTCCTACAGACTTGGAAATCTGTTGGCAATGTAGAACTATCAAGATTTACAATGCTTGATTGTAAGCAATTCAATCCCCTTATTTCATGTGAAATAGGGGAATTAAGCAAACTTCTATGGCAGAAAAAGTTGAAAAAAGTTAAGCACTAAAAATGAAAGTTATGGTTGTGAGCTTTTGAAAGATAGCAGAGAGTGTTTGTCCATGAGGTGAAAGCAGTTGTAACAAGATTTATTTCTACGCCTGTAACAATAATGAAAAAAGCTCCATCCCAACAAGCGGTTTATTAAAAATATTTATGGTGTACAGTGCAAGATCTCAGCCTGAAGATTTTTGGCTTTGTGGCATCCAAAGGGAGAGAATATTGATGCATCTTAGTATGAAGAGCATATGATTAATAACTTGACAGGCATGATGCTAGTGAATTGGATTCTTTAGTGGAACTTTCCTCTTGGATGTGCATGTGTGCACTGTGCATGGACAATGGCTTTTGGAGTGTGACCTGCCTTGAGTGTGCAGGGTGGTCTTGATCATAAAAATAAATCTGAATGGCTTTTAATTTACCAGGCATTTAGTTCTTCTGTAATTCTACATTTTTCATTTTATGATTGTTTCTACTGCTTCTTCCCATTAGGGAACTTTCGGACACATCAGTCTGCATCCCTCAGGAAAGCTCCTTTGACACCTTTTTAGTTACATTTCCTGGCTCAGGATGCTCCCAGATGAGTTTTTCCCTGGGTAAAAAGCTCTTAATAACGTTCACTGCAACACCCTCCCTCTCCCTCCCTTCTCCCAAGAGAGATGGATGACTGGCTGGTTTCCTCCGCATCCACATCTTTTGAAGTTTCACAGGTCTTTGTAGTTCTCCAGCCCCAAGGTAGAGCATTTAGCCACCTGAAACTAGATTTTCTGGAGAGCTGTTCCTGAGCTTAGAGCCTTGCAATGAAGTGAAAAGGCCTTTATTATCATCACCATGTTTACACCTGTTCTTGAGCCATTGTGCATCCCACACTGACCTTTCTCTCATTTACATGGTTTGCTTTTCAGGATGACTTGTATTCCCCTTACTTGGCACATGGTGCATTCAGCACTAGGGCTATTTTTGTAATCGCCCAGCATCATCTTTACTGCCCTGGTTATGCCCCTCTTTCACTTTGTAGCTGGTGGAGTGGATCTTGGACCTATAGGTCAGAGCAAAATTTTTGGAAGTGCAAAGCTTAGTTACAGGGTTTCAACCTTTCTTTACTTCTGAACTTAAAGGATTCTTCACTAATTATGTATAACGAGCCTTTATCAGTCACTGACTGCAGTTTAGTGTCTCAAGTGGGTAGAGAAGAAAACCCTAGAAAATTGCTACCTAGTTTGTTAGAGATCTATTCTAAGAGAGGTATTCAGTATCAAATCAGCCAACTGCAACATCTGGATGAAAGATACTAATAAATAGCAAAGGTTCAGTAGGCTCCCTGGATCACTAAGATAGACTGTTCTGTATTTTGGACCTAACACCTAAAGGGAATTTTGGGAATAGATCACTTAATCTTTGCATAAAATACCAAAGAAATTTGTGAAATATCAAGTAAACAGAGCGCTAACCAAAACCTGACTGTTGCACAGAACACATTTTAGTCATAGATGGTGGATACAAAATGTGGTACAGTACACATTTTAAATGATGAATAATGTTTACATTGCATCAATATAATCCTGCATTAATGAAAAATATTAAACATAGTAAATGGATATGTGTAGAAAATAGATATGAAAATAGAGGTGTGAAGGTCTTCTCAGTTTGTAAAAGGGGCGACACAGAGGCTGGTGTGAAAAATCTGGCTCTTTCTGCACCAATTTTGTAAAAGATATCAAGAAAGAAATCTTGCCTTAGAGTTTTGCATTCATGGAAGTTATTTGTAATAGCTAAAAGTGTTCCTCTGAAGCATCTGACCATCCTTTATCCTGAATTGCAAGCCATTATCTTAGATTGATCAGTGTGTGAAGAACCTGCCTGTCTACCTGCAGTTCCAGTCCTTGAAGCTAAGGAAAGCTTTAGAGAAACTAAGGGAAAATGTAACAGGGAAGAAAAAAAAAAAGTGATCATGATAAGAAATGGAAGCTGAGGAGAAAATGACAGGGTTAAGTTAAGTAGCCTAGAAGCGGAAAGGTCTGAGAGTAAATTATATCAGTCTATAAATAGTTTTAAGGCAATAATAATGTAAATCAAGGAAGGGAATTATTCACAGTCTCAGAGTGTGATAGAATGAGAAATCAGAGTTGGAAGCTAAGGCAGAAAAAGCTGAGATGAGACATTCTGAACTAGAGGAACAATCAAGTTTTGGAAGAGAACCCAAGGGGATGTTAGGGTATGACTTATCAGATATTCAAGAACATATTAGCTAATCCACTAGCACAAATTATTTACAACTGGAAATACTTCTGAATAAGGATTTTTAGTCCCGATATCTGATTTTCTGAAAAATCTCCCTATTTAAATGTTGACAATATCTCACCTTAGGGCCTATTGTTATTGCTGGGGAAATGAGTGCTGACCTTGCTGTACAAGGAAACTCCACTTTTAATGAAGTTCTTTTAAAATCCAAAGTTGGTGCAATGCAGTGGCATGTCTAAACATCAAGTTAAACTTTGTTATGAAAGAAGTAGCTTTGCTTTCTCAGTTACTGGATGAGCTTTTCTGGGAGGTATTGTTTTGTAACACTTGCAGTTCAAGTTGAAATAAAGTTCTGTAATTTCTGCCACAGACAATTTCTTGGAATAACATATTTTCAGTTATGCTATTGAGCTTTCAAGAATACAGTAATAAATCTGGAATCTCAAAGTGATTAAATTTAAATATACCAAATAACCACAGGGAAATTACATTAGAAAATTGCCTTTGTTAGTGGTTTGTGATCTATATTTTGATTCTTAGGAATTATATTTCTGATAGAGTTAAATTTACAAAGATATCCATAGATTTTTAGTGATACTGACCCAAAATAACTGAAATGTGATTGTCATCTCAAATCCTAGGTGTATTCATTGTATAAAAAGACATTCCTGTTACTGAAGGTGCGTCCTATTAAGAGATTATTTCTAGTGTATATGCTATATTTATTGTTTCAGTTTGTTGGCAGTAGAATTCTATTCACATTTAATGTCCTGATACTGATCTATGCTTTGTAATGTGGAGCAATAAATCACAGGCACTTATTAGCTAGCTTTCTCCTTCTTAGTTTAGGGGATCAGATTCCTTCCTGATGAAAATAGGTACACACCTTCTTACAAATCCATGGTCTACGTCTATTTCCAGTTTATAATGTAAAAGAAGACCTTGCATTTCCTGTTTGTCTTGCACGTTTTCCACCACAGCAGCCTTACCAGCCTTGCTGGAGTTGCACCTGTTTTACACCACCAACAATAAAGGGCCCGGGTCCATAGGGATGAGGGAAAGTCGGCAGGGGCTGGGATTCACTCCTTTAGAGATGAGATGAATCAGGAGCAACCCCTCTGAAATCAGGGGAATGCCCATGCTCTGAAATGATGATAGAAATAAAAGGAGAAAGCATCTTTTCAGCTTTATGGGAGCACGCAAGACCCAAGAAATGCCAGATGTATTGATGACTTTCTCGAGGCTAGTTCTCCAGCTCTGACTTAGACAACTAGAACTTGAGCTGAGAGGGTCCCTCTGGCTGAGAGGAGGTACCAACTCGCAGTAAAGAATTTAACTTGGCCAGTAGTATAGAGGCGAGGAAGGCCGAATGCCACGTTGTTCCTGTTGCTGAGTGATTTCAGCTTCCTCCATGTTCTGCTCCATTATATTCTTTTTAAAATGCACTTAACCTTCCCAGTGGCCTAGTGGACTACACAGCTGAAGTGTCAGTAATAGCGTGTTGGTGTTGCAAGCAACATTCAAAGCTGTATACAGCTGTAAGAAATTAATACAGAACTTTCTAGAATACTTATTTCTACATCTTTTTTTGGTATACTGGAGCTCAAAGTGTCATGGAAGATCTGAGTATGGTTATTAATGAACCTCAGAGGTCAGAGCGGTGGGAGAGTTCATAAACCACTGCAGTCTTGTAACTCACAGTATGAAATTCAGTTGTCAGTGTCCATAAATGTTCCCAATGCATTGTGTGTCAGTGCAATGTCCTGGAACTGCAATCAACAATATAAGAGAAAATTTATGGAGTGAACCTGTAAATAACCGTGTAAGTTCTCAAGTGGTGTTGCTGAGTTAATATGTTGTTAATATATGACACTGTGTTATGAAACAGTAAAGAATCCAACATACTGGCTGCACTTAATACCAGGGGACACCTTGCTGTCATTGTATTGGAACAAAAGATCGGTTATTTTCATTTTTCGCTGCCCTTTTTTATTCCTCTAAACACACAACCAGACTGATGGCATCACGGGCAGACTTTATTTTCTGCACTTTGTTATCTGAATGTGCTTTCAAATAAAGCAAGAGAATGGATCAATGCCGTTACCTGTTGTTTTGTCTCTGGGTTTTGATTACGAAGTTGTGTGCTTTCACACCATGGCTGCTTTTGGTGTCATTTCAGTGCAAGCCACAGCCTGCACTTGTCTGTATTCCAGTGCTTTGTTGTGATTTGAGTGGCTGTGGAGAGAAGGTGAGGCCCCTTTTGGTATAATGAGAAGCACCCAACGCCTGAGGTTAAAAAGTTGCTTGTCCTTGTCTCTGCCACCCTGATTAAAAGGATTCTCTATATAAAGAACAAAACGCTTTCTCCACTTCTTTTCCCCTCTGCCCCTATGAACCCAAAAGGCAGACGGCAGCTCTGGCCAAGGGATCCTGCAAAGCTTCAGGAGGTACCATGGGTTGGGCATCCTGGCCCAGTGGAGTGTTACCTGGACAGGTTTTTAATATGCTTTTCCCTGAGGGGACATGAAAGTGAGATGCTCTCCTTCTTAATAGTAGCTGTGCCCTGTTCTTCTTTGAAGTAACTGAGGGGAGTTGGAAACTGGGGAGAGGGGACAGTGTCTGCTCTTAACAGGCATTGGCATTTGGGTTGGGTGTAAGTTTAGGTGGGCTGGCAGCTGCTGTTCGGGATGCGTTTGCTTATGCAGCTGAGTAGTAGCATCACATGGAAAAGGCAAAAGTGAGGGGGTTGATTAGATGGGATGAGCAGAAAGTGCGTGAGGCCAGGGAGCAGTGGGCAGGCAGGCAGGGCTGCTTGGCTTGCCTGCATACCATCTCCTGCCACACAGCACATTGCTCCTGGGTGCTGCACAGGGGGAAATGGTTGCAAGGGAGAGCCCAGAAACCCCACCTGGAGTGGGTCTTCCCACTCTGTGCTCTGCAGTTGGGCTGTCCTGGCTCAAGGACCATGTCCCTAGTACCCCATAGGGTTTTCAGGAGGGGGGCTCAGCCTCCACGTGAATGGACAGTATAAGGAGGGATAGAGGAGGGTCTGTGCTACAGGAGATGGACCAAAGAGTCTTATGTTATTGCTTCATACACTGATCTGACCAGTGGTCATGCTGCTGGATTGGAGAGAGGATGGGAAATGAGCTGGAGCGTCTCTGGAGCAATGGCAGTGCTGAGGTTGGATTCTTATGGCTTGGAGGGGTTGGTGGGCTGCACACGTGGGCAGTCCGGCTGTGGAGAACAAGAAGAGGTAGTCAGCACTCATCATCTTACTTTTTCTTTCCATCTGACAAAAGACACAGAGTGGAAAACTTTGTTAGGCAGTACTGGCAGCAGTAAAGTGATATGGGCAGGCAGAGGCTACATAGACTTCAGGAGCTCTTCCTCCCAAACTCATCATCCAGCCTTTCAGCAGTATCCTCTTTGTAAATCTGGCCAGCCAAGGGTCAGAAACTGAAGGAGATTACACCAGTGCAAAGCAGAATGCTGGGTGGTACTCACTGGGCATGACCATGTTTCAATCTCATTTTGCTCTGTCCCCTCGTGAGCTCAGCTACAGTCGAAAACGTGATGGGAGGAACAGTAAGCAACAGGACTCAGCTGGAAAATAGTGCCAAGCTGCTGCCTGCACCCCTGGCATGCCACATCTGCACCATGCACACACCTCCAATTCCCCGTCTCAGGGGAAATAGTGGAAGAGGTAAAGATCTGGTGAAGGGCAGCAAAACCCTGTTATGAGGCATGGAACAGCTTCTGTAGAACACCAGGTTAAATGGACTCACCTCGGAAGAGGGAGAAGTCTGATGGGATACTGTACATATCACAGATACCATGGAAAGACTGAAAGGATGTGATTTACAATTTTTTCAGAATGCAGAAGTTGGAAGGCACCAAATGAAACGTTCTGGAGTAAAGCAGCAGGCTTGAGGCAAAGGCAAGGATGTGTGTTGTCCTGGCAGCACATCATTAAGTGGCAGGGGGGCACTCATCCTGCAGTAGAATTTGGGCCGCTGGCCGATTGCACAGAGGCACTTTGTGATCATACAAAGGCAAAGGCACAAAGTGACTTTTCTGTAGGAGCCACAGGAGCTCTTCCTGGCAGGGCCTGATCCCACAGAAGTGACATAAAGCACGATACCTGACAAAGTGTTCAAGGATGCTTGAACAGAGTTCCTTTCATGGCCCTGGAGAGGGATGCTCCTCCCCACATCCCACGAGTCCACTGAAACTGAGAGTGCTGCGCTTTGATTTCATTGATGCAGGTTTAGATCCAGTGACAAGTATTTCAAGGCACTGAAGAAGGTGTTTTGTCTTTCTTTGAAGGTCATGCTTAAAAATGGCATAAAAATAGTTCTTTGAGTGAATCAGGGGCTATTTCTATTAGCTTTCTTGAAAGCCAGATAAAAAGAACAGATTTTTTTTTTTTGCCTTTATTTTATAGCCATTACTTTGATATACTGAAAAAGAAACAAGAGGTTTTGTAAAAAAAATTATGAGCAAAAAAATTATTTTTAGATCAGTAGGAAAACCATGAGACCAGGGAGAGCACCATAACAGATGCGCTCTCCATGGAGATTTGGAGATTAGTGAGGAGCTTTCTGCTTATGGTAAGCTTTTTCTGTAGTGGAAGCCGAAAATAAAAGAATTTAATCAGGATTTTAAAAAAAAAAGAAGAGGTTCTGGTGCATGTAAAACTTACATGTGGATGTTTAAACAACCAGGGTTTGCAGATAGCAATCAAACAGGGGTTTAAATCTCAATGTAAAATGTTGGTTTCACTGTTGTATTAGACTGAGGCTCGCTCTTTATCTGAGCTTGATTTTTAGGAGTAAAATACTGTGAACCATGAGTATTTTATGACATGGTGCTGAAGCAACACTGGATCTCACAGAGTGGGTGTTTTGGGCCAACCCTGAGTTTTTAAAGCCCTCTCCACATGAGAGCTCTCCCTCAGTAGCAGTAGCTGCAGTCCCTGAGGGTGCAGGGCTGTGGTACATGGGAATCTGGTCAGGCCAGAAACGGGCTCCTAAAATTGTTGTGTGACAGGAAAACAAGTTTGTGTGAACCCATCCTTAGTTTTACTGTAATGTTCCCAAGGGTTCAGTGCATAGAAAGCATGGTGGAATAGTGAGGGCACTTATGGACCCATTGTTCAAAAAGATGTGTATGCACCTTGTAGAAGGGAGTCCCCTTTTAGAATATTTCAGGGTAGTCACCACAATTTAAGTTTTAGATTTTTCCCCTCAGTTCCTTTTCTTTCCTTTAAACTGTTAAATAGAACAACAACAAAGTCAGAAAGGGACATGACTCAGTTGGACAAAGTTTGAAGTGGGTTGCTCACTGATCTCATTTCTCTGGAGTACTATTTTTTATAATTTGACTCTTTTCTAACTTTGATTTTGTGCTGATAGATAGGGAGAACTTTTGATTCTAGCTATGCTAGCTATAAATAACTTTTCAGAATTTCTTCTTAAAATATTGGGATGTACGCTGCTGTACTTCTATTTATTTTGATATTTTGTGGAAAACTGCGTGCATAATTTTTCCACTTGGAATGGTACATGCTTGATTCTAGAAGAATATTTTAAAACCGTGTAAAGAAAATGACAGATTTGCCTGTCAGAAGGAAAGCTGTGGTGGACTTAAAGGCTACATACCACCAGTGGGAGTCAAATATCAGGCTTTAGTAAAATTCTGCTCTTTGCATATATTCCTCACCTATATACCAAGTGTAATCATGACATTTTTCCCATTTTCTATTAAGACTTTTGAAAGCTTTTGTTGAGATCCAGAATAGCAGGTGGTGCAGGGTGCACACAGAACAATTGGACAATGAAGGTTCAAGTGTCTCTTCACTCCCATTTGGAAAAGGGATTTCAGTCAGGGTCTGCTGTATTTCAAACGCTCTTTACCACATGCCTGAGAAGTTAGTTTCTCTATTTTTCTCTGGCCCAATTATTACTTAATTGTTTAGTCAAAGTGAGTTGCCCTTCTGAAGACACTGAGAAGTAGAAATTGAGACTCACATCCATATCTTTCCAATAAATATTCTTACTTTCTCCTGATGTATCTAAAGATCACCTTCATGCAACAAGGATTCTTGCCCAAGGAATTAGTGTAACCTTGAAATAGCTACCCCAAACCCATGTCTTTTGTTATGGATGTGAGCCTCAATTTCCATGTCTCTGAATGTCTTCACTAAATTTGCTCTCAGTGACCACTGTCTTAAACTACGAAATCAGTCTTTGCTAAAATTATTTCCCAGGACAAGTCTTTTAGCAAAGGATTCATTCATTTAAATAGTGATGAATCTTGCAATACTTAGAACTTACCCTGGAATAATTCTGTGGGTTTTGAATTCCCTTAGTGGAGTGCCTGGAAAGGTGTTTAGGGTTTTTGATGAATCAATAGCCATAGGATGTTGTTTTGTGCCTATCTCAGGAACCAACATGAATCACTGCTATATGAAGAATAAAATCAGAAGGAAAAAAAAGATGAACAGAGAGGAAAAAAAAGGAAAATGATACTCTAGTTGAAAGCAGTTTGCTGCTCTGTACCACACTTGCAGTAAGGTAGATCTGGGGATAATGGAAAAAATAAAAGTTTTCTTTTTATGCAAAGGAAATAAAATAAAAGATGAAGGCATCATGAATGATGCAGAGATAAAACTGCCAGTTTTAAATGAGGTGGGGTTTGAAGTTGAAACTTTGAAGTTTTCTATTCCTGTTCCATTCTCATCCAATGCATAGTCTTCCAGAAGGTGCGAATATGCACTGGATTATAGTCATATGGAGTTTTGCATAGAAATTGGTTAACATTAATGCCCTAATGCATCACAGTCATGTTTGAGCAGACAGAGAGACATGTAGCATTTTGGAAACAGAGTGAGAAAATAATGATGTCAGCTTCTATGATGTGCTGAACTGTGCTTGAGGCTTAAAAGAGTGAAATGCAGGTGCTTATCCACTGGTCACTCCAAGCTCTCCCTCTTTGTGGTCTACCACTGGGGCACTGGTGCATGTGCAGGACCTGCATACTCACCACCCACCTCCTTTCTGCTGATATACTGTTCCTGTGGCGCTACACGGACAGAGAAACACACAGTACTGAACATGTGATTACAGGCATAATATTAGATATACTTGGACTGAACCCTGCTGAGCAGAAACAGGACTATACTAAGCTGGTTTTATATCTGTTTTGTGCTTTCCTTGTGCACAGCTTGAATGGTGGGACAGCTTCATGGCCATGCTAACTCTTCCAAGGTCACAACGACTCTCTAAGAAAGGCAAGCAAAAATATCTGCAGCACACTAAAATTCTGGCTGCGCTCCAGCACTCCCCTTTTTTAGATGACTTCTGTTGCCTCCATCTTGTGAGGGAACCACCTTTATTCCTCAATTTCAGTGTCAGTTTGACTCATTTATATCACTAGATTGGACAATAGCCCAGTGGCTATGCCATTGGGTAACTGTGCAGTTTCTTGTCACGCATTACTCTTCCATCGGTACAAAGGGATTGAGTTCAGACAAACTCCAGGGATACTGCTGGGATTAATAACAAAAAGGGCTGTATGGCACTAAGACAAGGTATAGCATAATAAATGTCGAGTATCGTAAACCTCACCCACATGTGGTGCCACAGCCAGAGCCTGTTGCTCCCAGCACTTTTGCTTCAAGATCTGAAGGAACAGAAGCAAGAAATCAGCCTGCAGTGCTATTTACAGAAAAGCTGTATCTTGCTGAGGAACGACAGCAAGAGAAAGGTTTTCACCTGAATGGCTGAATAGAAAGAGACATCATCAAGTAACACATTTATTTCCTTATAGGTAGGCATACAGGGACTTATATTAAGCACTGTCAAAGCCCTGCTGGGAATATATCCTCAGCCTGCCATGTTTATTACTGCTAACATCAGTAGCAGGGGTGCTTTCAGGGATGCATTAAGCTCTGCTATTTGAAACAGGGACACACCATTCTGTGGAAATACAATGGGCATGTAACTGGGGATAAGCCTTTTGAAGAAAAAGAGTTTAGTGGACAGCTGACAAATTGTCCAGGTTTGGCATGGGCAATGCCTTCACAGAGGGGCCACTGAGATAAGGAGAGAAACCATAAATTCTTGCAGTCAAACGTGGCCTTTTCAGAAGGCTTTTCTTTGTTCTTCTGTAGCTCCACTTTCATTTTTCCCTTCTCTGGAAAATTCTCCCAGTCCTCATTTGTTGTAATGTTTCATTAATTTTCTTATTTGCTGTGCAGACACAAGGCAGGATAATGTTTTTATTACATTATAGTCTCATTTTGGAAATGTTGCCGTCAACCTTGCTTTTGTCAAATAGCTTATATGTTTTGCTTAAATATTGCAAGCCTGTTTATATCAGCAAGTAGCATTCTTTTGGCTTTGGATAAATGCTGAAAGCTACACCAATGGGAAAAAAATGCTTTAGACAAATAAAAAGTGACAGCAGATATCTTATGAAGAGCTGTTTATTTGGATTTCAGTCCTGAAGGCGCCCATAAAGAAGAAAAAAAAAAGAAAGGTGTAATTCATCTTCAGAGAGATCCATTTATTATACTTGCCTACCTCCATGTAAAGCTCCTTTGCTTGCTAAAGGATGACAACTGGCTGAGAAGGAAGTAGTGGGGAAGCTAAGGAAGGACAGGGTGTTTTTCTATTTCCATATACCAGACGGGCCTGGTGCTCCTCTAAGGTCAGGTTCAGCAGAAGGTAGGAGGCTGTGACACCTCCAGTAGACTTGTATTAATAAAAGGGGCATACTTGGCAAAGCAGTGTTGCTGGAAGAAAAAAATATAGACTGTCAAGCTTATGAAAGTACTTAAGAATGGAAAGTTATTGTCCAGAGAAAAACCTCTTTGCTAATCACAAATAGATTTCTTTCCTCCTCTCCTGGGAATAGGGTCCATGTGTATGCCAGCAGCAAAGGACGCATCAATAAACTTAGAGGCAAACCACAGTAAAGACTGTTCATTCAAACAGATTGATATTCAAGGTGCAGCCATCTAGATGGCATCAAAAGCTGAATCGAAACACCCACATTTAATATGCGTGTAATTATTAACCTAAGCCTCTTTAGCATGCCTGCCCTATGATCGCTAGAAATCTGGGGTAAAATCCAAATGAAGTGGTCAGTTCCCAGTGGATGCTTGCAAGGTTTCTCTGAACATGCCGTTTCTGCTCTCAGAATGCCATTTCTGCATCTCTGCTGCAATGCCCACAAAGCCAGAGTAAGCCTCTAACACCTTTTTGGGCTGTGCATCAGCTCCATCCGGAGCTGCATCCACTGTAGATAGAGAAGACTGATGTCCTGGGGACAGCCAGCCTTCATCAGCAAGTCTGAGCTACCTCCTCGCTGTGGGGTGGGGAGACATCAAGACACACCAGCAGGTTAAGCAATGGTAAATGGCTGCTAACTTTAATATAGGGTGGCAACGAAACAGCCTTTTCAGCAGCAGCTGAGTGTGAGCACTCTTCCTCCGTCCCAGAGCTGTAATTACTGTAATTACTGCGTCCAGTCACTGAGTCTGGCAGATGTTTCGGAGGAGATTTGGTTTGTAGTGTATAAATACAGAACATAAATTAATAAATAAATAGTAGAAACCAGGATAATATATTTTAAGCACTGATCTTGATTAAGAGTTGAAACAGATTCTGGAGGGAAGGGGTGGATTCCCCATTCCTGGATGTCTTTAGTTCAAACCTCTAAAGTTTTGCCTAACTAAAGGTCCAAACCTAAAGTGCTTTTAAAGAAAATGGTTTGGCTTTAAGTAGTCCTGAGAGGAGCAGGAGTTGGACTTGATGGTACTTATGGCTCCCTTCCAATTTGAGGTATTCTATGATACTATGATTCTATGAAAATACAGTTTAGCCATATATGCAAATTACTGTCTGTCATCTAGGGGTGACTGGGTGACACACAGTGGTCCTGATAAGGAAGAGGGCAAAGGCAGATGGCCTGACTGTGGTCCTCACCTTAACCTCATGAGCTCATAACCTCATGCAAGTAGGATGTTGAAGGACAGATGGAAATAGCTGATTGTCTCTTGCAGGGCAACTGGCTGCAGCTTACACAAAGGGAGATGAGTCTTTTCCTTGCACTTGGGCAAGAAAAAACCTATGTTTTTCTGCAAGCCATATGAGCAAGAGAGAATGTGGCTCTGTTGGGTAATGGCTGATGTGAGCTGAGAAGATGACAGTGCACTGCCTGGGTATGGACATACCACTCCTGTTCGAAAGCATGTGGACAGCGTAGTGTTCCTGGGGGAACAAGATTCCTCATGGCATCAAGTCCTCCGTGCTTCATATTCCACATTTAAAATTCCAGGGGTAACTTGCAAACACCCTGTGTGTAGGAATTTATATATGTGGAAAACCTGTTTTTCTACAGGACATCAAGAAGGGAAATATGTCCTTTAAATGCTTTTTGCTAGGAGTGGTAACGAGAAAGCCTAAAGGTTTCAGAAACTGTGGATTATGATTAGGAACACAAGAGGTTTGCTGCCTTCTCCTGTAACTCGGTATTTCAGGAAAACAAAAAAAAAGATCTGGAAATTAGTTAGGCAGGAAAAGCCTCTTAAAAACAGCAACAATAAAACTAATGATACAAATAGAGCAAAGTAATTAGCTGGAAAATCCAAATGCATACAGATCAGCCCAGCTGAATGGAATACAACCTAGCATGCAGCAGGAATTAGATAAAGACATTCCTGAGGCCATGAACATTATTTTAGAGAGACGGGGTGGCAGAGAATTTACCACAAAGCTTAAGAGAAGACAAGGGAATAGCATTTTTCAAATAGTAGGCATGATGATTTCCATAGGGTAACCTTGCTTCTGCCTGTAGCAATGAAACAAACAAAAAGGAAAATAACCAAGAGCAAGCACTTGGCTCCCATTTTTCATGATGTGTAATACCTGGTTCCTCAAACAGAAATGTTGATGGATGGAGACTGCTCAAAATGTCTTTTTTTTTTTTCCAATTGTGTTCTGCCACTGAGTTTAATAAATCATCATTGTTCATCCCCACTTCTTTTGTGCAAATGACAAGTTCTTGAAATTAACTTGTTGGCGTGACTATCCAACAACTGGCATGTTCATATTAGCCTTCAGCTCCAGTTTTACTGATGCAGCAATTGCAAATGTGCAGTTTTTCTAGAATGTCAGGTTGCTGTAAATATTTATTTTCAGTAATTCCCATTCTCACAAAGCATCTAAGCTTTCTGTCTGAAGCTACTGGATCCTGGAAATCAACAACTGATCACAGTGTCCAAGCCTGCCTAGCCTAGAACCTTCTTCCAATTATCTTGGAGGAAACATGGGTGTGTAAGACATGGAGAATAACAATTATTTGTTGCTTTCTTGATTTTACATCCAGCAATATAGGCAGTTGGACTAGATGATCATTGTAGGTCCCTTACAAGTGAAATTTCTCTTCTCTTCTCTTCTCTTCTCTTCTCTTCTCTTCTCTTCTCTTCTCTTCTCTTCTCTTCTCTTCTCTTCTCTTCTCGTCTTTCTCATAGTCAATATGATTTCTAGCAGGCAGTTTGGACGTGAAAGTTTCACCTAATAAAAATTAAGAATTATACTAAGTGAGATATTTATCTTACCACTATAACTGTGTGATGTTGTAACTGTCACAGCTGTTTAATTTTCTAGCATGATAGGATAGACAGGGGATTTGGGGGAAAGAAGTTTTCAGATCTGAGATAAAAGTAGATAATATCTGGAATATGGCAATGCTGTCTTGGATGAATGACAATTTAGGATTGAATAAAAAACCCTTTGGTTTTGGTGGGGTTTGCATAGGCAATTTGTAAGACCTTCTGAAATCAACCCAATTTCTAATGCCAGATACTGATTGCATTGTCAGAGGAAGGTGAATGGTTTTCATCTGTAACCCTGAATTCCAGACAATATATACTTTTCAACCTACATATTGAGCATTAAAAAGGAAGACAGCCTCTGACTAAATTATGCTTTTAGTAAGAACTTGGAAAGGTCAACTAAAAAGAAAAAGGAAAGAAAATAAAAGAACTAATTCTTTCAAGTTGCTTAACACACCTTGCTTTGTTTCCTTTTCCTTTGTGTTGGTAGTATTCCCTTTAGAAATTCCCAAAGGGCATGTGATTTGAAAACACACACTCTGCCTTTTTTTTGCAAGCTAATACATGGGATATACCCAGACTGACCCAGGGATGGGATAAAAGGAAATTTTCCATTCCATTACCCTTAATCCTGACTCTTTAAAAGCTAGTGCTGTTGACAATGTGCCAAATGTAGCCCGTAATGAACCTTATGAATCACAGTCATTGTTCCTCTGGGGTAAAGGCACAGTACAAAGGTTATTGTATATATTAACTACTTCAGTGATTCAGGTCTTAATTATGAAGAAAAAGACTTAAGTGATAACTTGGATGTGAGTCTTTTAATGTATATGTGAAAGTTCTTACTGATCCTTCAAGCATCAAAGATGCTGTAGACGTGGTAGATCCAGCTCTCTTCCCATCTTCCTAGAAAAGCCAATGAGAATTAACACCAGTCTCAATAAAAGCAGAGAGGAACATAGGAAAGGAAGCCTACCCTGGCCATCTCCAAAGCTGATTCAGTTGAAAACAAAGAAATAGCTGCATATGGCTTGCTCATTAACCTGCACTGATGCTTTGTTAGATTTCTCCTCAGTTGATTGTGCCATGAAGGAGATGACTTCTCTGGTATTGTCTTTGGAGCTCTATTTTCCTTACCTCGTGGCCTGTATGCCAATGGATCATCTGCAAGAGATCTCAATACACTCTAGTCCTGAAAAACAGTATCAGAAGGGAGTATAGAAAAGATTTGTGTGTTGGATCTCGTTGAGACAGAGTTAATTTTCCCCACAGCAGCCCTCATAGTGCTGTGCTTTGCGTTAGTAGCTAGAAAGGTGTTGATAACACACCAGCGTTCTGGCTACTGCTGAGCAGTGCTCCCACAGCATCAAGGCTGTCTTGCCAACATTCCCTCTGTTTCACCCAGTAGGCTGGGGATGGGCAAGATCTTGGGAGGGAACATAGCCAGGACATCTGACTCAAACTGACCAAAGGGATATTCCATACCATATGACATCTGCTCAGCAATACAAGCTAAGAGAAAGGAGGAGGACTGGGAGGTATTTGTTGTTACATTTGTGTTCCACAGCAACTGCTACACGTACTAAAGCCCTGCTTCCCAGAAAGTGGGTGGACATTGCCTGCTGATGGGAATTAGAAAATAAATCTTTGTTTTTCCTTTGCTTCCGCATGCAGCCTTTGCTATTGCTTTATTAAACTGCTTTTATCTTGAACCATGAGGGTTTTTTCCATCTTATTTTCTCCCCCCTTGTCCTGCTGAGGAGGGGAGTGATAGAGCAGCTTGGTGGACACCTGGTGTCCAGCCAAGGTCAACCCACCATAATTTGTTATAACTTGGAATGGGATTCTATATTTATTATCATTTAGATACTACTTTTTGGATATATCATAGTTTCTTGTTACAAATTAGCTGACCTTGATGCAATTAAATCTGGAACCTCAGAAACATGATAGAGCTTTTATGACTTTTTCTAGATGAAGAGTTGGTCAACATATGTTGAATCATAGAATGTTCAAGAAAACTGTAGTGTGGGATTCTGTTCTTTGCCTTCTTTTTCATTTTTCCTGAAACACAAACTAACACTTATGAATTTTTTTTTTTTTTTTTGCTTTTCCTTTTAATAGCTATCAAATTTTTTTCAGTGGGAAATAAAAGTAGAAATAACCTAGTAATGTAAAAATGTCTTCCTGTTGCCCACAAAATCTAGTTGATGCAGATACATACGTTATATATATATATACATATATAATACCATATATATGGCATTGTGAATAATCACAGAAGACAAGGAAGGAAAATGACAGACTTCTGGCACACAATGTCCAGTTTTTAGAGCAGAAAAGGTCCATCTGTACTAGAATTAAATAGTGTCAGACTTCATTCTCTGGTGCAGAAATCAATAGGCACAATATGGACAGAACTATAGTATTAAAATAAGGTATTAAAATATAAAATCATAGGACTGTAGACTAATTTAGCTTGGAAGAGGAAGATGACCTCTGGAGATCAGGTAATCAAAACTTCTTTTCAAATAGGGCTGTCTTCAAGATGACTTGGGTTTCAGAGAGCAGTTCAATGCCCGGATGAGTATGAGCATCTCCAATGATGGCAATTCCATGACCTCTCTGGGCAACCCATTTCAACATTTGACTACTCTTATGGTGAAACTTATTTTCTTTGTATCTCACCAAAACTTCCCTGGCAAAATTTTGTGCCCGTTGTCACTTGTCCTTTCATTGTGTACCTCTGAGAAAACTCTGCCTTCGTCTTTATTCTTTAACCACAATTAGACTGTAAAAGTGTGCTACGAGATCTGCCCTGTAGCTTTATAGTAGTCTAAGTAATTTCCACTTCAACAGCCTATCTGTGTATGTCACATGCATCTCCAGCCCCTTGACCATCTTAGTGACCCTCAACTGGAATCTCCCCAGTTTGACTTGTACTCCTTGTTACCAGGGGGAGAGGGATAAAACTGGACACTACACTGCAAACTTTGGGCCAACACCATGCCAAAGACTGCTCTAACAGGTTATTAGTATAGACAACCAAATTCTGGTGGCTAGGTCTGGCCCTGGCATTAGCATGATGATACTGGACAGATGAAACAAAAAATTCAATGGGTATAGAAGGACTGTTATTAGAATAAAGACTCCCTCCATGAGAAGTGTTTAGTATTGGACAGAGTGAGTTCGTCAGGAAGCTAGTACAACACAGCTTTTGCATCATATTATTTATGACTTTATCCACAGTTTTTCAGATTGTGTTCACTACAGAAAGGAAAGGTCCTCAGAGACAGAACTGATCAAACATCAGCGCCTCTGCTCCATGAAAAGTACATTCTTTGTAATCTTAAACCTTTCTGATGAATGTCAAGGTTTTGAGCTATTTTAAGAACCAACAGTTAGGGGAAGAATAGATTTTGAAATTTTTTTCCTGAAATGATACTTGAGATCCGTCATGGTTTTATCCTTCATTGCAGCCAGAAGCCTGAGTCCATCTTATACAGCCCAGAGTGCACAGGCATGTAACGCATGATGCAAATGGTTCAGGCAATGGGTTCTGCTACTACAGCGAGAAAAAATGAGAATAATTTTCAATCAGAGTTTGGATCACTGCAGAATGTCAGCAAGCTTGATCCCAGGTTATAAAAGGTATCTGCAGATTTTTCAGGTGAACAGAAAACTTGTGAAATTTAGCTTGGGGATGGTTTATATGAAAAAAAAATATGCAAATAATAACCAGATTGTTCTGGTTTATCATCTGTGCAGCTCTGCATATTGGGCCACAAGGAAAATGTGTTAGCAAATAAAAAATTCAACAATCTAGAAAGAAGATTTGCCTTCAAAGGGAAAAGAAAATAAAAGGAAAATTTGGCACAAAACCAATAGAAACAAAGAAATGAAGGTGCTAAATCAGATTTCTTGTTGTTCTTCTTGATGTGGAGCCTTTTTTAAGGTGGAATAATGGGTAAGCATATTCCCAGGGGACAAGTGGTGTTTTCTGTCCTAAATACTTCTTTTTGTAAACACTTAATGTAAAATATTTTTGGCTGATTTATCAGTCACCTTCAAACTCCACTACAGAGGATGCTTTGTTTATGCTTAACAAATGCAAAGAGCTCTCAGCCGTTTGGGTTGCCTGTTTTAAATGTAAATATGAAGACATGTGTTTGCTTTTGGTTTTGACCTTCCTTGGTAGCTTCTGCAGCTGATGAATCTAAAATGACAAGAGGCTTTCTTCCCATCTGATATTTCTGCTAAAACTTTGGCTAATTGTAAAACACGAAGGGAAACAGAGGAGCTGGCTGTAAAATTGCTGCACTCAATAACCTCCGTATTGGCCATTGACGTCAAAACAGGATGATCAATTCCTGGAACAAAGATTTAAAGACCCACTAGAGAAGAATCTGAATTTTTAAGAGAGTAGAAAGCTATTTCTTACTACCTCAGCACTGTTCTACTGTATGTACCAGGAGGAGAGTGCATATCTTGATTAGAAATTCATATTTATACATAATGCATAGAAGGAAAACATGAACTTTAGGATCATTTGGAGATCCCAGAGAGTTTAGTCATCAGAGGAAAGCTATGCTGAGCAATCTCATTGAAGCAGTTTTTCATTTGCAACGCTTATTACCAGACAGTGGGATCTGGTATACTAAAACCAAATGCTTTGTGTCAATTTTTCTCTGCATTTACTAATACTGACACTGATAGATGCAGAACGCAGAACGAGGAGAGCATCCCATTTTCGAAGAACATGCATTTCAATAAGCATCTCAGCTGGCAGGACAGTCTGAGCAGTGGCTGTGTTCCTGTTGTCAGCCCCTTGGCTTTATCTCTATCCCAGATAACTAAAGATGAAGCAGGATTGTAACCACCACAAAATCCTTCCTCACTTACCACGATGCAAAGTGACTGACTTAAAAAACTACAAATGATTAAAATCTGACCCTGTTTGGATACTCCCCCTTCCAAGTTAAATAGCACAGCTGCCTAAGAAAAGACTTCATCCCACCCTTTGAGAACTTCTCCTATTCCCCACAGGCAGAATACTTCTGGTTACAGTCGCTACAGAGATCCCAGCAGAAATTCTCACCTTTATTCTCAATCTCCAGACAAAAAAATAACCAAAGAAGATTGATGGCCTTTTTGCATAACAGTGATCTGTTTGAGGTGAAAACAAGGGCAAGAAAATGAACCAGGCAAAATAGGAAGTACTGAAGCTCTAGTAACATAAAAATGGTTTAAATAATGCCGATTCTTTAACATTATCTCACATTTTCAGGCTGCTGCAATTATCTTATAGGTATCAATTTGGAGAGGATGTCAGAGAACTGATTTTCAACATTGCTGCTGTTATAAACTGTGGCCCAGAAAAATCTGTTATGACCACTGCTCAGTTGGGCTGGTACAGAGGTGAGAGATGGTAGGCTTTCCAAAGTGGGGTTAATGGACTATTTGTGTCTGCAAAGCGCTGCCTTTCGCATGAGGGTGATCCTGCATGTTTCAAAGATGAAAAAAACAACACAGCATAGAGGAAAGGAAAGTGAAACAAAAATCAGACAGTGTGATTAATCTTTCTCTGAAAGGACAAAAATGCAAGTGTATCAAAGACTTTTAAACTATATAAGTCCTTTCTGAAAACTACATTTCAATGGCAGGAGTTACAGGAGTGGCATGAGAATTTTCTATGCCTGTGAAAGCAAAGAAAGGAACAGGATTTTCTTTTTTTTTCTTTTTTAACTAACATGATCCCACCAAAAGAGGCTGAATTTCTGATATGGGTTGTTAATGTCAGAGCATTGGATCTGCTTATAAGAGGAGACATGATAAGAGCACACATAGTAATGAATGATTTAGGGGTAGCAAAAGAGAAATCTACATAACTAGATCGTCAGTGAAATCAAGTAGAAGCAAATTTTACACTCTGGAATAGGATTTTGTTTTAGATGATTTATAGTCAGTGGAATTTGTGCTCTCAGCAGTATTATATGAACCATAGTGACCTTCAAAGAGGGACTGAGTGATTGCAAGGATAACAAGAATAGCAAGAGAAGTTCTAATAAATAAGAACAAAAAAGGGCTTTGTTAGGGGTTTTGAATCTTGTCTTCCAGACATTCAATTTATCTTTATAAGAGATCGGAAAAGATTTTATTGTGGAGATAGTTTACTGCACCTCTGGTTTTGGTATTCTTTATTTTTGGTGGTTTTTTTTTTCATAGAATGATCATAGAATCATAGAATCATAGAATGGTTAGAGTTGGAAGGGACCTTACAGATCATGAAGTTCCAACCCCCCTGCCATGGGCAGGGACACCTCCCACTAGAATGGTAGTAGAATGATATGGTGGTTGAATGGATTGGGTTAGAAGGGACCTTAAAGATCATCTTGTTCCAACCCCACCTCCCCACTCCCCCCTGCAATTTGGAAACTGTATGGAGGGGAAAAAAAAAGATGAGAAAATATGTCTGATTCCTGCTGGGGGTCTGAACACACTTTGCAATTCTCCTGCAGGCTAGGGAACACTTTGGACCATTTAGCACCAGACCTGGGCTGGATGAATTAAGGCAGGCTCCAGAGCTGCCCATCCATGGCATGAGACTGCTCGCTCTGGGTTACTGTGTCCTGCAGAGAAGCAGGTGTAGCGATAGGACAAGGCGTTTAAATGGTTTTAAACTGAAAGAGGGGAGATTTAGATTAGATATTGGGAAGAAATTCTTTATTCTGAGGGTGGTGAGACACTGGAACTGTGGGTGCCCCATCCCTGGAATTGTTCAAGGCCGGGTTGAAGGGGGTTTTGAGCAGCCTAGTCTAGTGGGAGGTGTCCCTGCCCATGGCAGGGCGGTTGGAACGAGATGATCTTTCAAAGACCCTTCCAACCCAAACCATTCTATGATTCTATGACCTAGCAAGTGGTGGGCATTCACTGCATCTTGCTGGAGTTAACAAATCCCTCCCATATGATTTAAACTTATGTGGCATGTATGTGTTTTGGGTAGGGCTTTCACTGAATTTTCACTGAATTTTTTAGAGTTGGAAGGGACCGTATAGACCAGCTAGTCCAACTTCACAAGGAATTTCCCCTCAGTCAGGGAAATTCAGAGCTTGGATTCATCTCACCTCATGTAGAACAAAAATTCAAGCACTTAAGTTAGAAACCTTGTCTCTCTAGTCTCTCCAGGTAGTCAGTGGAGAGAGATAAGCATCATCTGTCTTACATCAGTGTAACAATGATATAATCCCCTGGCACAGCTCTGCTGCTTTCAGAACCTTGAGCACACGCATCTGAAAATGGGTAGGCAAAGCTTGAAATTAATGGCAGGTTAAGTATCGAGAGAGACGACCCTGTTGTCTGTTTTATACACATGTGTCAACAACCACTTTCAGTCCCTGGACGTTAGAATGGATCTACACAGAGGAAGGAAGTGCATTGACACGGGACTTTGCAGCTCGACCATTTTATTTCACGTGACTGTCCCCCAGAGAGAGAAAATACATGCACACTTACTTGCTTTATTTGGCAAATCTTTAATTAGAAAATCAGTCTCTTCTTTATTATAAAATTTCACAGGCTGATAAATCTTGCTAGGTTACAGAGAGAATATTTTTTTTCTATGAACCTAATATAAAAGTTAAAATAAACAACAGCATTCATCAGATTATCTCTCCCCCCAACTATGTTACCTATTACAAAAAAACCTATAGTCATCAACTTTTATTTAAAAATCATAGATGTATATTGCAGCCTTTTATGACTCGGAGGGATGATATTAATATTTGATGAATTATTAATCGTTTTCTGGGACTCTGACTGGCAGGAGTGGAAATGCAGCAGGCTTCGATCTAAATCCATACATGGAATTTCAATGTTCTGAACTCAGCAAAACAACTATGTGCAGGGGAGCACATAATTAAATTTAATGATTATAACACTGTCTTTTTAAAAAGAAAAATCCAAGTATTGATTAGCATTAAAACATTAAAATTGATTACACAGTGAAGCTTGCGATTTTACATACAGTCTTTGTGCCAGAGTGCTGCTAACGTTGTGCTGGTGTCTTGTGCTGTCTGTAAGGTGTGGGCATGCCTATGAACCAGGAATCTCCAACCAAACACTGTGGGGCTTCCATTCGCATGACATGAAGGGACTTTGACTAAAAGTGCAAGGCTGTAACCTGGACATTTTTATAGAACTGCATTAAATGACGTGATCACTACTTAACTCAACCATGCACCGACATGCGAGGGTAGTTGAAAAAAGCCCAAAGTGTGTTTACCACATGTTTACAAAACAGCTGCTTCCCTGGAAAGAAGTGTCCGAGAGATGAAATGAAACCTCATGTGAAAAAATGAATATACAATACCTACATTAACTTATGCTCCTCATTAAAATTATGAACATTTTGTCATTCATATCTAATTAATAGGACAGAGTTTAAAGTCTGGGGTTTTGTATCTTATTTTGCATAGTCCATTTAATACCCGGTATTTTCTTGCTTGCATGATTAGTGTCTAAAAGAAACAGTTAAATAAATACACAGTCATTTACATAATGTCACAGTTTATTTAAAGCATTTTGAAGCTGAAATGATGAAAAGAGGACTGGGTAAATTACTTGGGAAACTGCACATAATTTATTACTACACTGAGTAAGTATATTGCACTTTCTAAGATAGTCACTTTTAAATTACCAACTTTTAGACACTGTCTAGATAATTTTCTGTGATTTTACCCTTCCCCTCCCAAGCTACAAATAAATATACAGCTTTAATTATGTATTTTAGTGGAAGACCTACTGAAAATAATTAATTGTTGTCACCCCAAGGTCAGGATCAGCAATGAACATAGAAATAATGCAGCTCTTCTTGTTGGACCCTTCATTGCTGATTCCTCTGTATGTATCCATACCTCTTCTGAGGTGCATTTGTCAACAAGTTCTCAGATTTCTCTCTCAGCAGGCTTGTTCCAAAGCCCACTGGTGCTCATAAAAGTATTCTTCTTGTTGCTAGGCTTCAGGCAGGTCTCATATGTGCCTCATCCTGATCTTTGTAGTTTTCCTGGTACTCCCTGGGAATAAGTGTTGCTAGATATTTGGCTGTACCCCTTGTTCTGTCTCTTGGCTGCCATCCTCAGAGGAGACGTACTCCAAAGAAATACCTTCAGAGTCACAGAGGACTTATTCACCTCCCCTCTGCAATGTGAACATCTATGCCTGAACTAGACCTTCCAAGCTTCCTTCCTTGTCAACAGAGAGAAGTAGGATATTTCAGGGCATAACTAATTTGTCCTAGATTTTTTCACTTTTGTTATGGTACAATGGATTGTGCCCAGGAAATGCCTACTTCTGTCTCCCGGCAAAACATGGACTCTACAAATGTCCTTATTTTGGTCAGAAGAATCCCAGGATCTCATCTTGGAATCTTGGTTCACACTTATATTCTTGGGTTGAAAGTTTTAAAAGCAGTCAACATTTATTTGTCAACTCTGATCAAGGTCAAAGTTTAACTGCAGAAGCCGGTGAGACTGTTTAGCCCAAACATACTGAGAAGTCTGATTTTAACCTTTCCTTTCATGAAACTGCCACCTTGAAACTGCACATAGATTCCTAATCACATGATTTACTAGAGGATGAATTTGTCTTAGCTAAGAAAATAAAGCTGGATAGGAGAAAGATTCCATCAAGAATTAAACCAAAATTGGGAGCTATTTTTTTTGCTAACTAATCATCAGCAAAAGAATCAGCACTGTGGTGTGCAGGTGGTTTGGCTAATCATATGGATGCATTTCAAAATCTTCCATATGTTTCAAAATGCTGAATGTTTCATAACTAGAAGTACTGTATACTTAAAAAAAAAGCCAGACAGGTCTTACATAGTGGAACCTTTGATGTTAAAAAGACTGAAGTTTGGGATTCATTGTGCTGGTGTTCAATTTCAAACATGAAATTGAGGAGTTTTGAGTTCAGAAGGTAATTTCATGTAATAAATGCAACACAGCCTCCCTTCCTAATTTATAACCTGATATTCAAAAGGATGAAGGAAAGGTCAAAATAAAATAGATCAGAAAGCGTGGCATTATCTCCTCTTTGTCCTCAAAATATCATTAGTAACAGAATGGATATTGGGAAAGATTTGGACTTAAAATATAACATTGACGGAAGTGATATTACCCTGGAGATTATGCTAGCATTTGTCCTTGTATTGCTGTTCAATCTATCTACCTCTGTATAACAGGCTGTTGTCACTTATATTTCAGTCAAGTCATACCAATGGTTTCGGAAACAGGCCACTCCTGTAGCTGATGCAAAGACCTGCTGAAGCCAAAGGGAGCACTTCCAACAGTTTCAGGAGGCTGTGGGGCAGTCCTCAGTGCAAGCAAGTAAAATACAAATCATGACAGAATGAGCAAAAGAGGGAGCCTGTATCCAAAAGGACTCGAGTTTTGAAAGCTACCAAGTAACTAATGCCTCCTTAAGCTTTTGCAGAACTCAAACCATTTGATGTTCATATGCTCTAGCGATGGTCACGGCATGAAAGCATGCCCAGAGCCTCACAAAGGGCTGTTCAGCAAGCACTAGACAGACTATCCTTACAAGAGTATAATCTAAGCAACTTTACTAAAACACTGGACATTTTAATGCTCAGTGGTAACTAATACTAGGAAATGCTGGAGCACAGCAACAGAAAACGAGGAGTTCCTCCTTTACAGTGTGCATTACATTTTGTTTGAATGATGCATGAGATGCCACACCGCAATGTATGCGCTGAGAAAGCAGAACCATTTGCTGATTCACACTGTAAATTTTCATCCTCACAGAGCAAGAGTTAAACTCTGGGTCATAAACTAGTAGAATCTATCATTTGATTACAAACAGCTGTTTAAATATATATATACACATATATAAAATAAATGAATCATTTATTTACACTTGGCAATAAAACATGAGGCTGCTCATCCATTATTAATCCCTGCAGTAGAAAACAAGAATAGGGATGCAAAATTTCACTGGAACTTTTCTTGCTTGTGCTGTATAACACTATGCTCTGAAATAAAATCCCTTGTGTCTCTCTTCCCTTAAATTTTGATCCAGAGCAATCAGCAAAACTTCTGCACAGATGGGAAGACACATGGTACTCCTTGCCCAGGCTTTCAAGCAGAGAAGAAATGCTATCTTTTTTATTTTTTTGTTGAGCATAGTCTAATTCCACCTGTCACAAGAGAAAACCTAAGTCAATTATGAAAGTAAGAGGGAGATGTGAGGGCTGAATCTCTGCTCTTTTTTTTTTTTTTTTTCACACAGTAAATCCATTGTAAATCTGTTAACTTAAATTTTACCAGTACTGGAGCGATATCATATGTGGGAGATTTCATGGGCAATTATTACCAGCACTGTCTCATTATTTCTTCTAACTCCCTCTGTGTGTCTTTATCCATCTGCCCTCCCCAGGGTTGTAGCTGCCTTGGTGTAATCTTTGGGGTGGTTTTTTGATTTCAAGAATGCTTAGACAGCAGAGCCCTCCAAGCCCTACTGCACAACTAGTAGTTCAGCACAAACCAGTTTCTAGTCCTTGGAAAATGTTGTTTTATCAACACTTGCTTTTCTTGTAAATTGGGATGAAAAGTTGGATTTTACTATAATATTGTTGTTTACCATTTAGTAATTATTATTATTATTATTAATTGTATCTTAAATCCTGAAAGAGATGGATGTTTCATTTTGGTGTGTTTCAAATGGGATAGAGCTTTGTAATATTTCAGTCTCACAGTACTTTTTTTCAGTTTGCTGAATTTAGACTCTTTCAGTTGTTGTCCTTGGGACATTAAACTATAATTCCGTGTCGTGGCACACTGCCTCCTCTTAGGCACTACAGTTTCAGCATCCTGACTGGCTTGGAGCTGGGCTACCCATCCCACAATACCAACACAAGTCCCCTGGGATCCAGTGCTCCTGTGATCCTTTATTTAAGGGGGACTTACAGATACACAACCTTGGCACTCCATGAAATTTACCATTTGGCTCCAGAGTCAGACCAGTACATGGTGAAGAAATAGACCTTTGTACAATAACTCTTACAAGGTACAGAAAATCATCACCAAATGGGCTGAGCTGATGCTGGGGAGGCAGGTTAATGCATATGATTTGGGAAATCTAACCAGCTCTGCTGATGTTTAAAAGCCTTGATGGGAGCAGAAACTCCACTGCTGCCTTGAGAACTTGACAACAGCTCAATCAAGGAGTCCCACCTTTTTGGGGACTGTATTTTGTCTTTGATCTTTGTTCAAACTTTACACAGAGAAAATTTCTTAGGTTATGCTGCTGAGTGCATGTGATGCAAGACATACCTATAACAAATAAAAAACCTATCTCCCAGTGCCTATTTACATGAAGAAGTGGCCTTGACTGTGTGCAAATACACACACAAGACTTTTGCACACTCCTGTCAGGGCAAGAGATGCTGCTGCGCTGCCAGCAGATAAATAATCGTATCCTTCTAGGCAGACAAAAAAGGTTTCAACAGCTACCAAAGCAAAGCTTTGTTTCTCCTTTGTCCAGGAGAACCTTGTTTCAGAGTTAGGCACCGTGTTCATACTTTATTTGCAGACATGTAAAAGGGTTCATGCAAAGGTAACACTGTGGGCAATGCACAAAAGCAGAGAGATGTGCACGTTGAGAAGCACATGAATATCTTTCGAAGAGGCATAATCTCTCACAGGACAAAATAATTCAGTGTATTTACTTACTCAACACAACTCTGCACAACTCCTTCAAGAAGCTGCTCATTCAGATTAAGAGTCTAACAATGTCCCCTTATTCCATTGCTATCTACCCTCCTACTCTGTTGCTATCTACTGTATCTTCCTTCACCTCCTCAATACACTCTTCACTGCATTATCTGGCATTTCACACTTTATCTCTGCTCTGGGTACATCAAGACATTGTGTTTCTAGGACTGTCAGTCCATCATTTTTTACAGCTACTACGATCACATAAAAAGAAAGAAATTCCTGATGTGCTCTTACCCAAAGGCTCAGATCTAGCTTTTCACACAACCTAGAAATTTTTGAATTCTTTTATTCCTGTTGAGCTTAGAGAAATTAATGGTATCTGGACATAATAATGCAAGAGCAGTACATCACGTTCTAACTTTTCTCTCTGACATTCATCACAACCCCATGCATGTATTCATTGTGTTGCCAAGTTTCTTAGATCCGTGTGGTCTGCACAGTCCTCTCATTTTTCAAAGGTTTTAGTTTATGATGCTGATTATACCATAGATGCCTGTAAAAATATATTCTTGGTAGCGGCTATTGCTGTAGAAGTAACTTTTCTCTTCTGTCTGCTTTATCTAATTAAAAAGTGGGGTCTGTTTTGTTTTGCTTTGCTCTGCTTAAACTTTATTGAGTTTCAGGACACAGTGAAAAATTTACTCTGTTTCTTGGCTTATTCAGCAAAAAGGTGTTCAGTGACCTAACATTCTTTGTTCCACTCTTATTTATGTGGTTTTCAGCTTCTCATACAAAGGATTCAGATCCAGTTGCTCCCAAACCACAAAACAGAAGTCAGAGGCACAAATCATATGAGGGTGGAGTTTTGCACCTAATCTGAAACTGTGTGGTAAGTGAAATCAAATCCCTGGGTCCAGATTGTCTCCACTTGGGAATGACCTAAATGACAGTGTGGATGTGGTTTGTTTCTCACATAAGCAACTCTGTAATCTTAAAGTGTAATCCAAAGATTACGGGTGCATGCTGAGTGCTCTTAAGTCATCAGTGAGATCTCAGAAATGATTCCTGATGACCTGAGATGTGTCAGGACAGTGCAGGGCACCTGCAGAACAGAGGGGAGGAAGTAAATGTGCTTCCTGAATGTCAAAAAGCCCTTTTTTGAACTTGCTTTGTACTTTGCTGCTTTAGCTCACACAAGATGGAGTTTTGTAAAGAGAATTTAATTCCTTCTCTACAATGTATGCTCCTTGCCCCCACTCCACTTACGTGTGGTTTCCACAGACCTGTCCTGTCCATTTCCCAAAGAATTTTCATTTTGAGGACTTAAACTGAGCTGTAATCAGGATTAAATCTTTGCTTGGATTTCTCTTCCAGAGTACAGACGTACTGTTTTTGAGTAGCTGATCATGCAAGTGGGTCGGCTTGGGTAGAACTCTACATGATGTGATTGATTTCAGCGAGTCTCTGGATCTAGGATCGAGCCTTTCTTTCCTGTTAAGTGACGGTAGAGGGCTGAGACATCAAAGGAATTGTAGCAAGATTTTAAAAATAAAACCTCTTTAAGCTGACTTTACCTGCATCAATAGTGAAAACTATATCTTACATTATAAATAATGAATGAATTTTTAAAAGATTAATGCATTTGTATCTGGCTGTGCTTCCCAGTTCCTGCTGCAATGCGCTCTTCAAAAGCAGTGAAACTTATTTGGTCTATTTCAGTTTTATTTCTAGGCAATTTCACTTTTTTTGGGTTCTCCCATTAACACTAGGATGGCCAGGATATTCAAGCACATCTAAGGATTTTTAAGTCCTTGATGAGGTATCTCTTATAGGGTACAAAAGCGGTGAAAGTACAAGCTCTGAAAAACTGCCCTCTTGAAGCTCTCAGTCTGGGGAGCTCCACTAACGAGGCAATCTCAAAGGTGCTGTACAGCCAGGCTTTTCAAAGACTTTAGAATGATAAAAGTACGTTTCTGCTAGATTTTTAAAAGCTCCTAAGCAGTGAGCCTGAATGGGAGTCAAGCGCAATCTTTAGGTGTCTCTTAAAAAATCTGCCTCATTTCCTGACTTTTGTAGATGTTGGCCACCTTGGGTCATTAGTGCTTCATGGAGGTTTTTTATACTTTTGGCAGTGTTTCAAGGGGATTTCTGTTACATTGGAACTTCTATTTTGGCTCAGCCACATCTGTTTTTAGCAAGTCAACACATGAATCGCATTTCCATGAACCAGCTGTCAAGGGACTGCTTGTTAGACTTTATGAGCAGGAGATCCCTTACGCTTCTGCGGTGGTAAGAGAGCTATTCCTCTGGGGATTCCTCAGAAGAATTAAAAATAGAAATTTGGTTAATTGAGAACACAAGTGCAAATTTATGCTAAGGAGATGAGTTATTTATAACAGGATGGCCAAAACGACAGTTTAGAGGCCATTGCTGTATTATGTCCCAATGAGGTCTTCAGGAAAAAAAGGGTCATCTATGTTTGAATACCAGGGGGTGAATTAAATGCTTGAAAAATGAGAGAATAAAAACATAGAGAAGTACACAAAAATTATATGCTACCAAACTGCCATTTGTTACTAATTATATTCTTTTTAAACTGAGGTTTTTCCATTGTAAGGATGTCAGAAAAAATTATGATGCAGTCACCCTTATTTGTATTCCATTGGTGTACAAATAGATTTGGGGAAGAGTTTTAATGTTACAGTGCATTGTAGACAGAAATGGATACCTTTTCATTTAGAAAGTCATCTCTCATCTCTGTGGCTGAATATGGATAGGAAATATGTGCCAGTGTAACTGCATTTTTATGATCACAGTTATAATCCTAATTTACAGCAATAGCCAAATCATTGCTGATAGCAGGAAAAGGATTTCAATGAAAGACTAATTATTTTGCCTGGTAGATGTAGCAGAGTACCTCCCAGATGCAACTCTGATCTGAACAGTCTGTAAATATCAAACCTTGAATTTAGCTTCATTCAGAGCTCTCAGAGGTCAAGTCATGCTCTCTGTTGACCTAAAAGCCAAGGACAATGTTGTAGCTGAGCCTAACCATTACTACTCATGTCACGTACTGTAAGAGATGCAGTTTGTGTTGCCTTTTTTTTACCCCTGGCCATATTTCATAACCGATCACATAAGATATGCCTCGGGGAAAAGGGAAAAAGAAGACTGAGACAGTAAAATGAAGTATGCAGCTCACCTGCTGAGCCAGGGAGCTGAAGCAGCCTATGCTTCTCCATCCATAACAAGCCTGTCACGTTACCCAGAGGGTGCAGGGTCTAGGTGGGAATGGGCAACTTGACCGGTTTAGGGTGTTTGAACCCCAATCCTACAGATAGGAAGGCTGTAGAAGGCACCAGGAAAGTGGAAATACAAAAATAACCAACACTACAGCCAGACTGGGAGCGTGGTTCTGAAAAATATCTATGGGAAACTTCTTGGTTTGAACTGGTGGCAAAGAGGGGACTTTCTGTGAGCCAGAGAAGCTGCTTCCTCCAGCCTGGAGGCAGCCTCTTTCACGTGCCTTGTAGGTGAAAGAGGAGGACACTGAAGAAATAGCTGAATTTTTTATCGATTTCTCCTGCCAACAGAAATGACTGACTGCAACCTCCAAAATTTGGATAATTGCCAGGAAGGGAAAGAAAAAAAAGTTAAAGCTCTAAAAATAGATCTACTCCTCTCCATTCTCTCCATTTCTATTCATCTTTTTGTTGGCTGGTGTTAAACATTATATATGTAGGACAGGAGTGAGTTTTCCCCTGCCTTATGCAGTTGCAGATTTACTAATATTCTGAGGGCTGTGGACCCCTTTGGAGATTCTCTTTTAAGATGTACTCTGAGAAAATGATTAGGACTGAAAACTTCCAGCCATTTGTTGAGAGACATTTGCAAGCATCTTTGAAAGAAAATGCTGCATAACTCTGAAACTCTCTATTCTGAAAATGATAGAGCCCAGAGAGGCTTTTTAGAATTGCAGTTCTGTATTACCACAGGTGCACATTTTACTCAGTAGTCCTAAGAAAGCAGATGCTTAGGAATATTTTTGTTCAAATGTGTTTCTGCTGACCTCTGCTGACACCATTACCTTCAAACATAAATATTTATTCCTTAAGTATCATGACTTTGAGCTGACGCTATCATGACTTTGGCTTCCCAAAATTTCATGGTCCCTTTGGCACAGAAAGAACTAAACAAGCCACACAAAATTTGAGCTGGTCCACATATACACTATTTTGATAACTACTTAGAAGAGACTGTGATTTGTACAGTACAACAGAACAGTGGCAGAGAGGTATGAGCTGTATTACCTAATCTGCAGTAGAGGAAATACGACTCTGATGTATATGATCATGCATAAGTCATAAACTTCAAATTTACAGTTTTAGTTACTTGATCATTATCCTTGACATTATTTCCTGGGCAAGAAAACCCCTTAGATACAAATTTTCAAGATTGCCTGAAAATTAGGAAAAACGGGCTCCACCATCACATGAACTGAAAAGGCGGCACTTTGCTCTGAGTTATTTCCTTAATTTTATCATCTGTACCCAGAAATATTTACTCTTCTAACAAGAAACCAAGAAGAAACAGCAGCATGGTTATGATATGACTGCTTCTTTGCATTGCTAAATTTCATTTTTAGCTTTATAGGTTTTCTTCTCAACCAAGAACAAAGCAAATCCCATTTGCAACTGGTCTTTATTCCTGCCTTAGAAGGAATTAAATATCCAGCTACTTACAGTTCAATAAACTCCTCAAATCCTGCGTGAACAAAATGAACAAAGCTCATAAGCACATGCTTCTCTCCCACAGACTCCAGTGAGATGTGAGCCTGTGCTTGAAAGATATGAGCAAAAGTGGGAATATTTATGCTTGTAAAGCTACGCCGGGTTAGCGATACCAGTGTTAGTTGTAGAGGATCTGTGCAAAGGTGCTACTTTGGTTTTGAAAGTGGCATAGTTGTGTTGGTGTGATGTTACTCTCATGATAGCCTTATTTGTGATCAGGAGTGACAAGCTTTGACACAGTGCCGTGCTGACAGAGCCTTGCATCTATGCTTGCAAAGCTGCCTTGTCTTCTCATCACTGCAGAACTACCCCATGTAGAAAGACTCTCTGCAAAGCTATAGGTTGGCACAGATTTTGAATTCAGTAAATATATTCCCTTGCACACTGTAGGATGAATCTAAGTAAACTATGCTTATATTAGTCAGTGGTGCTTATTCTACTTTATGCCCTGATTTTGCTGTTTCCAGTTTTGTCAGACTTGGATCGAAGGCTAAGTGGTTGCAGCTAAAGTGATAAGCAGCAAACCTATTGGCCATGCACCAAAGAGGATGTTTCAGGACTTGGCATCAAGTTTTGAGAACCATTAGGAGTTACTCCAGGGGAGCGTCAGCGCTGGGAAACCCCTGTGAGCAACTGCAGGAGCTTTCATAGAGCGCAGGGGAAAATCTGCTGTGAGCTGTGATGCAGCGCTGATTGCAAGAAGCAACAACTGCTTTGTGAGTCTGGAATCCTCTACTCGCTCCTTTGGCTCAAGGGGACAGAAGATTTTCCACACCGCATCAGTGATTAAGCTCTTAAAATGTCATGGATTTGGAAATGGAGGAGCAATGACGTGAAGAATATGTTGCCTTGGCTCATTCCTTCCAGTCCCCCAATACGCTGGTATCCAGTTCTCCCAAATAACACAAAGCAAGAGCATCCAAAGGATAAAAGTAAAGGGCTTGTGCACTGGATCTTGAACTCAGCATTTTTGTCTTTATCTGTCGGGAATCAGCGGGGTTTCCAGTCTCTTCAGTTGAAGAGTAGAAGAGATTGCAATTGTTCTGAATGAAAATGTAGTAGATGCCTAATATCAGCACAAACTTACATGGTGGATAACATTCAGAATAGAGATGGCCTCCTTGTCTATCATAGCTCAAGAAGAGTTATGGGATTCCAATTTAATGTGATAAAATGTCATCACAAACACGAAATTCTAAAGCCATCACTCAATGATTATAATTAGCCGATGGCAAACTGCTCTGAATACTAAAGCAACTATGAAAGGTGAAAATTCTCTTAATTAGCAAAGATGCAGAAAATGTGTGAGACTGACTCACAGCTGAGAAGGTGCCAATTAACCTGGCCCAGACTGAGGTGATTAGGAGGGCAGCTCCAATTGTCTAAAGGATGTAAAAACTGCTAGTGTGGTATTAGGTCTTGTATTTTTCCATCCCTGGGCCTCTTCCTCAGTGCTACCTTCAAGCACATCGTCTGTTAACATAAAGTCGTTTCCTGAACTGGCTGCTGAAAAACAGACCTAAATACAGCAAGCCTTAACAATATTCTGCAAATCTTTTCAGATATTAACTCTTTCAGTGAGTATGATCCGTACAGCAATTTTTCTGCCTGGGTGTCACATAGTCCTGTTCAAGCTCTTATTCAATACTGTTGCAGGGAAGTCTAGACCAAAAAAGACTGGTAAATTTACCACCCCAGACTAATAAAAAGCAAGAAACCATTTCTTTCCATATGGTGGCATCTTGCAGACACAACACCTCACGCTGGGTGTCTGATCATTGCATTGTTATAGTTGAAAAGCTGCTTAGCCCGGACTGATGTTACACCTAACAAATTCAGTGGCTGCTTCTCATTGACTTCAGCAAGGGAAGATCACGCCACCTCCTTCAGATTCAGACCACAGGAGCACTGACCTGTCCTGTCCTGCCAATCGCTGTACAAAACCAAACTGCTGCAATGTGTGTGGGAGCCACAGTTTAATTTGGTTTTAACAGCAATAGCATAGTTACTGCTGATAATCAGGGCAACAGGGATTTCTGCACAAGCCAATCACTCAGGTACTTTCTCAGCTTCTCGGAAATGTTCTGTTTGCATCCCATACTCTTAAACTCAGATATGTCTGCATGAGCTGCAGTCATATCTCTGCGATGCATCTTAGGAAAGAGCACTAACTACTTGTATTCCTTTAAAGGAGAGATGAAAAAAATAGCCACCAGCGCAACTGCAGCATTCCCAAGCAAAACGTAAATTACAGTTAGAAATCCAAAAGTGATCATGAATGAGATGGGCAAAGTAAAATTTGCTAATTTTGTTTCCAATCTCTAATGTTTTTACATGCACCCACAATTAGGATATAGGTCACCTCATCACAGATGATGAGTTTGGATTGCAGCCCCACCAGTAGCATTTCTGAAACATTTCATTTGCTGTAAGAAACTATGCCAAACCTTTGAGTTGCAGGACCATATACATGTTTTTGTTGCATGATGCCATGAGCTCATAGAAATTTCAACTTCTATCGACCACTGCGTCATTTTTCCCTATACTGCCATGAAGATACCACCTGTCTTCCACACTACACACTGATTTCTGAGCTGCACGGCAGAGAACCAACAATTCAGAACAGATCTAACATCCATCAACCAACACACCATCAAAATCCATACAGATCCAATGTTGAGAGTATGTCGGAGTTATATGCAGGAATAACAACAATGAAAATGGACATGTTTTTTTGGCAGAACTAAAATTAAAACATCAATCTGCATTAAAAAAGGAATTAATTGAAAACCTCATTAATTGATGACAGTTTTACTTTAGTAGGTCCAAAATTATGTGTTTATGTGTTTATTCAAATCCATATTACCTTTTATATCTCACAATAATCTTCATTTATTTCTAGTTTTTCAAAAAACTACAAATAAAAATAACTGGAACTATATTATTAACATTATTATTGGACAAGAACTGGCTAAATTTCTGGAATGACAACTGCAGTTTTCAGTACGAATTGAGCAAAGACTAGAAATAAGCTGCTACAAAAGACTAGAACAGATTGGAACAACCGTCTTTATCACTGGAGGGCAGTATAAGTACCAATATAGGCTAAAATAGAAAACCCCCAGTATCCTCAGCTGAGTGGCTTTATCTACCAGAACAGTAACTGCTGCTTCTTTAGAGTGGCCAGCTACAAACAGGAGATTCTGCAGACAGCAGGTCAGACCTGAATTGGGAAATTCAGAAAGACAGAAAGACAATTTTCTTGTCATCAACTTTTCTTTATCATTAAAATTTCCTAGACCAGACCTGGTTTGGGAGGGAGAGAAATTTTCTATGGCCAGAGATCTTCTGGAAGTAAAATTTGACATTGAGCTTTTCTCTAATTTTAATACCAAATATAGTTGCAGAAGCAGTCCCAAGCCTTTGGGTATCTCCCCAAAGATACCAGGCATGGCAGGCATACACCAGCCTTGTTTCTTGGAACTCAGCAAAATTTAAGGGCTTGATGGTAGAAATGAGACTCTGCTTCATTTGCAACGTGCAGAGAAAACTTTGTCAAACTTTTCTATGTCTGTGGCAATGAAGAGGAGAATTTCATGCCACACTTCTGGGCTATCTTTTCTTAATCATAGCAATCTATGAAGTTTCTGGACCAAACATTCCTTAGAAAACTGAAAAAAGCACTTTAATTCTCTGGGACACCACTGTTACTTTGGGTCAGATATGCATCCTCCCTCATGAAAATGAAACTAGGACAGAATCAACACAAGTAGAAATGACAGCACCTATGATTCTGTGATTCTAAGTAGCTATGATCTAATCAAGGAAAATTTTTTTATGTTTCCCCTTCAAATAAATCTGACAGAAGAATAATAATGGAGAAAATTGTGTATTTTACACCAAATCAGTTAAATCCAATAAAAACAGAAAACAGAAAAAAAAGCAAGAAACTCTTGTGGCAATATCAGTAAATTGGTTGGTTAAATATTTCTTATGTGACAACCCTAAGCCAGACACAGAATCTTGAAGACAAAGTCCTCAGTAAGTAAGAAAGTGTACTTCATTTTTCTGTCTGACTTATATGCGCTGAGATTCTTGGCTGTACATGCAGGAATAATTCTGATGAGCTAATCATCTTGATTTCCAGAAGAACCTGTGCCATGGATTGACAAGAGGATGTTTAACATGGGACCATCACAGATATGTTGCTACAGCTGAGTGTCTGTTGTGTAGGTTGCAGTATTTGGTAGTCCTGAATTTCTAGGTATAGACTTGGTAAATTGCTGTAGTGATTTGCAACATGAGCTGTACAATTTTGATGACAAATAGTATTTCAACTGAAGTAATTTCATGACTTCTTGCAATTCAGCTGAACGTCCTCGTATTATACTACCAGCATGTGGTTTTTGCACTCAATATTATCCCATATTTGGCAGTGGAGATATTTTGCAGCTCAAAGACACAATAGAGTTCACCACTTCACCATGTGAGACGACAACTAGCCACTTTCATGAAGGAAAGTTTCCTCAGCAACAACTAGCAGAGACGGTTTTCTAGAACTGCCCTTTTTTCAGTGCCTTTTGGGGCCACTTGCCGGAAAACTCACCTGAGGAAATGGTGATTGATTTAGAAATGGAAAATAAGTGTATCTGTGGAAAATAGCCTAAAAAAGATGGACAGACCTACATCTTGGGTCAGGTGCCTTCTGCAACATGACCAACAAGGTCATGTTCTCTGCTCCTGCACTTTCCTTTGAAATGAAACCATACCCATGGGTAAGGACAGAGTCTTAGTCCAGTAGGTTCCCTGTAGACAGGGTACCAGGGACAAGAACTTCAGAATACAACCAGAGACTTCAAGGCAAACCCCAAAGGTTTGCATTTGCACTTGATGGGGAAAATGTGACTGAATATGAAATACATGACTTATCATGTCCTTCTAAGCTCACTATTTAATCAAGGGCCTGAGAGATGCTCATGCTGGTACCTCCAGTATCAAGAGCAAGAGAAGTGATAGCACAGAGGCAGGGGCAGATCTCATATCCATGAGGCAGTGTTGAGTATGATGTGGTCAGGTTCCCTCGGGCATCCCAGCAATGGTCAGAGAAAACCTGAGAAAACTGTGCCCCATGCCTTTGCACTGGAAGGGCTTGAACTCCCAACTCTGACACTGTGTGAAAAGGAGTTGAGAGCTACCAAGGTCATGGAGGAGAAGGGAGAAGCCTGAATGTGAAAGCAAGAGAGAACTTGGTGAGAAAGGGCCTGTTGGCATGAGCGGTTGGTGAAGAAAGGAACTGGGTTATGTCCTATAGAGGCCATTATCTAGTCAGCTGTCTCTGAGATATTTAAACATTTGGTTGCACTTAGCATAACCTCAGGGCAGCAGTAAATGATCTGCTGATAGTCTGTGAGGGACTACATGCCAGCTCAGGGTTGCCAATTGCTCTGCCCTGCTCTTCCCAAGACCTGAGATGCCCTGCACCCCTTGTGAGGAAGGAGGTGCCATGTCCTGGTGCTGCTCAAGGTCTTAGCTCCACATTTGCTCTTAAAACAAACCCTTTTCATTTCCTCTAAAACTAAATGTAAGGGAACAGGCACCTGACAAAATGGTCCTGTAATACGCATTAGTACTGAATATCTTTCTATTAAAGAAAGGGAAAATTCTGCTATTTAAGAGTAATATATTTTATTGAAGATTTCAGTCTTTCAAAGACATAAGTATTTGGTACAGAATTTCAAGCTCAGTAAAAGGTTGTTATACAAATATGGTCATGGTATAATCTTGAAAAATACTAACAGTTTTCAGCAACAAGGGAGCTTTACGAGGGAAGAAAACCAATATTAACTTATGGTGTTTATTTGTAGCATAGTAAAGTTGCCTACACCTGAGAAATTTCAGTAATTAACCAACTGATGCTAAATTCATATAAAGAAAGGTTAAGCCAATTCTGCAACTTAAAGGGAGACAGAAAAGCTGACCGTTATGGGCTGAAAAAAACAACCAAGCACTGCATTAAATTAGGGTGCAAATGGGCATAAATAACAGTTGGAAAAAAATTACCTTCATCTCTTCTACAGTACTTGCTTAATTCAGTCCTCTTTGTAGTGACTGTTGGGTGATCTCAACTGTCTTGTTTGGAATGCTCCAGTCACTCAGCTGCCACCCTGGAGCCCTAATGACCCATCTTAACCCCCAACAAACAAAGTGAACAGTCAAACTGATTATTGCTCATCACCTGAAAAGTTATTTCTCAACATTTTCACTGCAGTTACAATGAATAGAGATGCCTCAGAGGGATTAGTCTGACCCTACTTCAGAGGTGTGCTCTCAAGTATAAGAACTAGTTATCCCAGGCTATTCCCCAGCTCTGGTAGCTGCCATCAGTTGTGTGCAAGGGCCCTCACCCTAAAGTAGCTATCTGAGCTAGATGAATTCTAGTGCCTATTTCTCTCTTTTGGCTGTAGCCTAAGAGGGGAAGTCTTTGATATCTGATTTTCACATGTCCCTTTCCATCTGGTCGTGGAAAGTATTGACTGCAGACATCACAGGGGAAGACTTATTTCATGAAAAAGTGACACTGTCATTAGACTCTTAAATGCTTATAGTGCTTGTGTTTCTATCAAGCTCGTATTTTAGGGCAAAGTTTTTACAAAAGTATTGTTCTTGTGAGGAACAGAGATCAGTTACCCTGAACCTTTTTCAGGATGTTGAGGAAATGTCTGATTTAAGGCCTTCCATCTGCTTTTCAGATTAGAATATCTGCTTATCCCAGTTTTCAGACTGGCAAAGACTTCTGGGCATATTTTATATACGTCTTGATGGTTCCACTCAAGCCAATGGGATTATTCAAAATGCTTACAGCTTGGCAATTACCTCTGTTTTTGCAGGAGTAGGGGCTTGATTTTTTTTCTGGTATATATAAGTGTTCCTCACCAGATGCAGCCCAAGAACGTGTATAGCATGATTCACCACTTCTGTCCCATTCATGTCATCATTCACATTTAATTTAATTAAAAATCAACAGATGATGCCATGGCAAGTTTTACACTGGGCACAAAGCCAGATTTTGTTTTGTTTTGGTTTGGTTTTGCTTTTTTTTATTGGCAAAACTGGATTTAACTTCATCAAGCAATTTTGTGCTCTCTTATCCATAATAGAAGCATATGCAGCACTTCTCCAGAGTATCACTTGAAAGGAACAATGAATTACATTAAATGAAAAGTTGCATATTTTCTTTAAAAAATGAGGTTTAACATCATAAAATACTATATTCTCATTCTGATTCAAATATCTTCTTGTTATTTTTCCAGGACAAGTGCTCATCAAGGCTTTGTTCTTGCCTGAGTGTTGCATGACTGTAACAAATCACTTAAAACATCCCTGAGATGTCTCACTTCAAGGAAATCGAAACCCTGATAAGTATATGTGCTTGGCACGGTTTTTCTACAAATTGTGAAATTGGTACTATAATTGTAGGATTTAGTATGTTATGGGAAAAGAACCTTTTCTTTTAGGGCCTCTTTTTCTGCAAAGCTCATATTTAACTTGAAGAACAGAGATAAGTGCATCCTTATTTAGTTTGGTACTTAAACACATGCTTAAATTTAAAGATGTCCCAGTCCATAAAGCTTAAGAATTTGATTAAGCTAAATCATTTACTTGAGTGCTTTGCCAGATTAAGATCTCCAGAAGTAAAATACCAGTATGAATATAGGCTGTATTGGTGTCTAAAGTTACAAGTTGGCTAGTAAACCAATGTCAGGGGTTGGTCTCTGGCCCCGAAGGAGGCTGGCATGGTCTGTCAATGTCCATACTATCAAACTCTCCTGTAGTCTAAAAAAAAGGGTAACTGCAAACAAGTTGTCTGGTGGGAATGGTTCCTGGGCCATGCCCAGGAATTGCAGGGGAGAGAGCTGGTTTTCTGGACCAAAGCTGTGCCAGGGACTTCCCTAGATATTGAACAGTTTTGAAGACTAAATATCAGCACCTGTGTCTTGTCATAACCTGGAATCACCTCTGAACCCAACTGCCTCAGCCTTAAGAGGTTGCACCCTAAGTTCTGTGCTTCAGCTAGCTTCACTATGGCCAGGACTTAGATCAGGTTTCATGGTGCTGTTGAGCAGCAGTTTGTTTTTATACTCTGAGGTAGTGAGAAGAGAACAAGTTCTTGTTCTGGGCTAGGTACCATCACTGTTTAGGCTTTCACAGCTAGATAAGCCCTCTCTGAAGTTCTCACACAGGTACAATAACTGCAGCTAGGCTGGCACCTTGGTCAGTCTGTGCTTTTCCACCTCATGTTGGAAAGCTGATCTGGCTGCAGAACTGAATTTTGAAAATCCCTCTTCTTTTTCTGTAGAGGCAAAATCACACATCCCACAAATCCTGCGTATTTAGTATTTGGGTCTAGATGTTGGGAATGAGGGCCTATGTCTAAATAGGTACATACTAACACTTCTGCTGTGCCAGATGCTGCTAAATCTCCCTTCATGTGGGGTTGATACCCGTGGGGTTCTCTCCAAGTGAAAGTCTGCTTCTGGCAGACAGGATGTTTTCATAGGTCAGGAACTATCTTCGGTGTGATAAACATGAAAAAAGTTCAGTCCCTACTGATGAAAGAAAATAAGATTGAAGTATCATGCCAGAATTGCAAGAGAAAGAGAAAAAAATGTTTTGGACCAAGATTTCCCTATTCATGTAGAATTTTACTCTCTATTCAGTTGACGTTCCTATTCAAATTCTCATGTAAAAAATTTCTATCCATGACAAAATCTAAAATATTTCATGTCCTCTTCTCAAGTGACTTAATGAAAGAAAAGTGATCCTTTTTGTCCTTTACAGAGGAGCTCAGTACAACATCCAACATACAGCTGGAAAACTGAGAAGCAGTCTTACAGTAGAAGGCTGTCACACTGCCTTACTCTGGGAGAAATCCCTTCTCCAGAAAAAGCTGTGCTAATCTCTTCATGATTTTAGTACATAAACAGGGGAGACTCTGATGTGTGTTCAGGAGAATTATACAGCTGAGATTGCCAGAATAGTGGTGTTGCAAGTAATGGGGAGACCATTATCAGTCTGTGCTAGAAATACTGCCTGGAGTAGGCTGATGCAGAAGGGTTGAAGTTAAGCAGGACACTGTTGAGGTACCATTAATTTTTCTCTACTTAAGGCTGTATTAGCATTTGCAGTAGAATACTTGTTTCCAGAGGCTTGTATAACTCAGCCTGGAAAAAGTGCTCTGAACAGAAACTTGGCACAAAATATTCCAAGCAGGGGCAATATTTTCTTTTTGAGGGCATGAAGAAATACCCATTTATTTTTGTTTCTGAAACAGAAAAGCATTTCTGTGATAAAAGCATGCTGAAAAAAAAGAAATGCCTCCAGTAAAAAGAACTAGAAAGAGTAGAAGTTTACAAAATAAAAAATGCAGAAAAATGGAAATTTAAGCTTAATTATTTTCTGAGTTTTCTTACAGACTCTTTTCTGTCTGAAGAAAGTTTTTAGCTATTTGGGTGCTATTATAAATTAGCTAGTTCTGTACCAGAGTCTGCACTTTGATGCATCCAAGCATCTTCCATTTATTTCAACAGGGTTATGCTCTCAGAGTTTTCAAAAATAAACAGGGAAATTTCAGGTTGAGAGCACACACAGAAGATTAAAGTACAAAATAAGTTGAGCTGCAAAGGAAAGATAGCCTCAGGGAGTGGAAAAGAGAAACTTTATTTTCTTTAATGCGGAAGCAGGAAGAAAATGAGGATAGTGTTTTGGGCACATTGTTACGTCAGAGAGGAAACAAAGCAAGCCAGGAAATATGAAGTTCAGAAATGCTTCATGCTTACTTGTTTTCAGCAGGATTTTGATTGCCTCTCTTGGCAAAAATGCCAGATCCCTATGCTTGGCCTGAAAAGCCATAATTCTGATTAACCTTGTGATTAAGCAATGACTTTTCACACCACTGGGGGTAAGATGGGCACCTAAACTTCACACTGGATGCTTCACTTTTAAGCCATGAAGGAGGCAAAAAACTTGGGGAAAAGAAAGTCTTGCAGGTTAGAAGGAAAAGCTTCCAGAAAACTTTCTTATACCTGAGTGATGTGATAGAAGAAGCAGTTGCAATTCTCCAGTTTCAGGCAGATGAATTGATGTGTGGGGCTCTGTACTGAGAAATGGGGTTCTCTCAAGAAACACCTCCAAAAAATTCCCTACAGTCTTCTTGGTCAGAGGTGTCCGCCTGTGAGCTGCTGTGATCACCAATTCCAGATTACTCCTTGAGAAATTTTGAATGTTGGCACTCAGTGCCAGGTAGGTTCCTCTGTGTATCTCCAGGAGATTGTGGTGCTGCTGCTTGTACAGAAGGCAGAAAGCAAACAACAGGGGAACTCCTGTGCTTGCAGCATGGTGTGCACCTTCTGTCCCTCATTCATAGCTTTATCAGGTAAGGAAGCAGCTCTGGATCTCCTCCCCAAGGGCTTGTGAAACCCAGGATGGGATCCTTTCCTTGCTGTACATGGAAAACAGGTCACAGAGAGGTCCATGCTGAGGTGGGGGTATCTGCACACATTTGATCTGTGACATAACTTTATGCAAGACTATGGTGAAAAGATTTTAGGTGGTGGATGAGCTTCTTTCTGTATTCAGTTTCCTTCCCTGTTCAAATGCCTTCTTGCTCTTGTAAGATGGTACGGAAGAAGAATCAAAGTCTATAATTTGATTATACTACCATCCACACAATATGTTTCACTTGGTTTCCACTTAACCTTCAACTCCTGAGATAGCCTTAACATCATTTTTTATTTAGAGCCTTGCTGAAGCATACGCTGCCTCTTTGTGAAGTCTCCCTTTTCCTCAACACTACAGCATGTCTCCTGTTCACTAACTGCCTAACTTTGCTTCCTTTCAGTGTTTCCTAGGACATCAACTGAGAGCTTGAGGTACTCAAAAACCTAGTGTTGCAATGAAAAAGAACTTATTAAAGTTTATAATTACAGAAAAATTAATCAAAGAGACTTAGCATGGTACTTGCATAAAGACAATAAGCCAAGCTCTTGTCATAGTGAAATATGGAATAACTCTATTGAAATAAATCTTAATTATACTAGAGTCACTACTCAGCATGACTTAATTAAGAGTAGAGCAGTGAGACCCTTTAGGGAAAAAAGGAACACTGATTACACAACTCCTTTACTTCCTATTTCTTCCTTTCCCCCCAGTTCTTTTCCTTCCCACTGGAGAAAATTTAAAAACTACAGTTGTTCAACTGAACGCAAATAGATATTAGCATGTGGCAGGTTACATCCTAAATAGGAATTTTTTGAAGTAAAAGATTGAGAATGATAACCCTGAAGACAGCCTGTTTAAATTTTCCATGCAAGGCACCATGCATCCATACCTATCTTGGCCATAAAAAGTATGCTGCTTTGTTACGCAATAAATTTATGAAACATCAGGTACTGGACTACAGAGGTGAAGACTTAATTCTAGCAAAAAAGACAGAGGAATAGATTAATTAAGGTTAAAATAGCCCACGCGGGAAAGTGTAAAGACAAAACTACATAAAGAAAATATACCTTCACTGTAGTCTCCCGAATGCAGCATGCAACAATGGTTATAGGGTATAGACAGATATATTGTTCAACAAGCACATCAACAAGGTAAGAGGTTCATTTGTCATGATTTCACTTCTTACCAGATAGAAAGCATGCAAAGCCAGCTATATCACGGCAATAAATCTGTTGACTTCAACAGAGTTATCTCAACAATGAATTCAAACCAATACACTTTGAGGGCATGAAACCAAACCAAGTAGGAAAATTCACACAGGGTTCTTGGCAGCTTGTGTAGACCATATCAGACATTAAAGGAATATGTGCAATATCCCAGGGGACTGCAAAAAAGGTGGATAGCGAAGATCCAACATGCAGCATGTATCAGAGTGTCAAATTGCTTGCCTGGGCTATGCCCTTTCTTCACAGGTACTTATGTAGCTCCAGTTGAGCTCCAGGTGCTGCAGAAAAGGGTAGAATTTATTGGAAAGGACTGAAAGCAAAAAGCTTATGCTGCTTGATTATGAGCTGCCCATCCCCAAATGATTCTAGTGTGAACTGAATTATAGAAGATAATAGTTGTTGTTTTTTTTTTTTTAGCTTGATTTGAAAGTTTTCCTTGGTCTACAGAGACTTGTGTATCTGCAGGAGTTAATAGCTGCAATGGCTTTTCCTGGTAGATCCAGAAAATGGTTGATAAATAAAGCAACCAAATGACATCAATGGAAGGTCTGGTTTGTTTTCTGCTACACTCCCACATTGGCGTAGAAATAAAAAGCTTCTAGTCCCAGAGTGTAATCTGTATATCTTGTATCTGGTATATACAAGTGCTACTGCACATGGATGATATTGAGGGAGAAGCTGGTTTGACATCTCATCAAACTCTAACTCATTTGTGCGAGCCCACCTTCAATATTGACATATTCTGATTTCTTAGCTCACTGTTCTCTGCTAGGGGAATTCCAGCGGCAATTTTTAAATGCTCTGTTCTGCATAAAAGCCTCAATAAGCCAAACATAAAATTTGAGCTGAGTTACTCCTGGGATTTATCCCTAAAATAGATGCGTGGGAGGCAACTTTCTGAGGTTTTCTTCTTTTCTCTTTCCCTTGATACTTAGTCATTTTAAGTGGGATTAATCTCACCAAATCTGGATGAGTCTGCATTGCTGATGTCTGTGTCTGTACTAAGCACACTGAGCTTCCTTTATCACCAATGGACAGAAATGCATTTTTTTAAGGTGTGATTCATTTACTCCTAATGCATAGCTGTAAAATGGGTCAGAAGTTTCTGGCCCTTTCCTAAGGCCATAAAGGGAGCTCAGATATAAATATCTACATTGTCAACATCCAAAGCTAGATGAGACGAATCCTGGCTTTGATGGCTTTGGAAAATGCTGCTTTCTTCAATACAATGCATGACAGAGATCCCTGGGGTACATTTGGACAGTACAAGAGAAGATCGGCATCTTCCCGTGTGACACGCAGAGAGGGTGTGAAAATGGACACCTCCAGAAGTGATACCCAAGGGTCACGGTTGTGCTGCAACAATTTCAGTTTTGTATAGTCAGTGGAGGAAATGAAAGAAGAGGTATGGAAAGCTTGACATTCATAACCAACAGTACTAAAAAGGATGGATATTGCACAATGTCTTCAAGATGCAATCAAGGTCAGTGAATACTTCCCAACTAGAGACGCATCTGAGCCACAGCCCAACATTCAAACATCCCCTGCTCCTAAATCTTACTAAACTATTTCGATCTCAGTTTTGCAGCTGACCCTTCAATATCTTGGACCAAACCAGTAACCTTGATCTAGCTGCACCTGAAGTTTGGATCTGGATTCAAACTTTGGAAGCTTTACCTATCTGGAAAGCTTATCTTTCTCTAAAACCTCTTGCACGCAAAAGGTGTCTTGAACAATCAAGAGCTTTGACCACTCCTAAAACACAGAGGTCATTTTTGGCAAATGGTAATGGCGAAGTACAGAAAGCATAGGGAAGAGATGAAACTGCATTCCTTGGAAACAGAAGCAGCTAATGAACATTAGAACTGGCGTTCAAATGGCTTTTTGTGCTGCAGGGGAATTTTCTCTGGCTCTCCCTAACCATGAAACAGTAGGAAGAGGTGAGACGTGTCACATAACAAAGAATCAACTTCTTGCAGAGAGCTTTTTAGTAAAACATATGTACACACCCTCATCAGCAAACTCTGCAGGTTTGAGACTGAGTTAACCAGCCACAAATAGACAAGTATACACATTTTGGAAGGCAAACAGCTTCCAGACATCTTTTAAAGGTACCCACAAATAATACAAAGTAGACATAAACACTCCATATAGTGATAACTTTACATAGTGTCCTCATGGATACTATATATTCAGGAAGACATCGCTCATGTAGGTGATGCTATACCATATTCCAGAGAGTAGAAAGCAAGCCCTTTTAAAATACTGAAAAGGGAGATGGACATGGCAAGCTCCAGCACAGAGCTGGGCCAAGAGCAAACTGAAATGGCTAGATCTGTTTTCATCCCTTCTCTTGGACTACTAAGCTGTATAGTTTACAAAGCAGAGAAAGTCATTCATAGTTCTTTACAGTACGATTTCTAGTGTCACATAGTAACTGCAAATTTACTGCACTCTTCTGTGAAATTTCAACTGCCATAACAAAGCTTTATGCTGCACACAATCAACACTCAAACATTTAGGAGTAATAACAAAGACATTTCACCCTCCCCTCCCCTTCCCACAGGGGACCGATCTGTCTTTTTACAACTGGGGGTTGATTCAGCCCTGTGCAAACCTTAACAAGGTTCTTTGTGTGTGTGTGTGGCGAGTATTTGACTGACGTTTTGCTTAAAGAAGGGGAAAATCCCACTTCCTGCAGCATATTGCAGGGACCAGAAATCATATCCCTTCATCCATTGGACCAAATATGTAATGATAATACTATGCGGGTGCTCCAGAGCTGACTCAGCTGTTACACGATCACATTATGCCTGTGATATGCAATCCATCATTACATTTAAAGTGCCTGCTTGATTAATATTCAGCATTTAATGTCAACACTGAGAAATTAGAATTCAAAAGTGTTACACTGCAGGAACTGCAAATACTGCTGCAGTGGTAATGGCCTGGATTAGTTTCATGAGATCTGTTAGTTCAAGGGGAATTTCACAATTCAGAAATACCAAAATGCATGTATGGTATTAACTACCAGGTGTGACCTCTTGGGATAGAGGTCATGTCTCACATTTAAAGAAACTAAATGTTAAATTTCCAAATGGCTATGATTATTTGTTATCCTACATAAACAGTACTTCTATCATTTAGCAGTAGAGCTTTGCCATCCATATTCACAATAACACTCTAATTGTAGTGTTACAGATATGCATGGTGTACTAGAATTGGGAAGTACTTTGGCTTAGATTGTTTTAAACATCTACTTCCCAAGTGCATAGGTTTCATCATAACCAACTTGCTCAAGAAAATAAGAAAAAAATACCATGACATTTTTTTTATCTCTCTTGGTCTTGTTCCCTTTTCTCATTTGAGATGTTGTTGTTTTTTTTTTTATTTTTCCATGGACAGAATTATCAAACAAATGTGCCTTTTCCCCTACTGTTTACTTAATGGTAACTCTTTTTTTTCACCTTTCCCTCAGTCCTACACTTGACAGATCAAGCAATTCCCGTTAGAGTTACAGTTTGAGATTCAGGAACATTTAACGGCCAACAGACTTTTCCCTGGTGGACAATGAAAATTCAAAGGAAACATCTGAGATTATTTTTACTTTCATTATTTTTGTTAAAAAAAGTTTGCACCTTGATGTGTCATGAATACCCCTTCTTGATCTTCCTTTGCCTTGTCAGACCTGGCCAGCACAAGCAGCTGAGATCTTTGCTCTATTTTCCCTGCATCTCTGTGCAACGCTTTTTTTAAAAAGAGAATATGCTATTATTTTTTTCTAAGCCTTTCAGACTGCTGTAACATGATCAGGATTCTCCTGAATCTCTATGCATTCGATCTCTTCTCGTTCCTTCCTTTTGGCCCGTTTCTTTTTCTTGTGGTGCTTTTTGGAAGGTGGGAAAAAGGTTAGAAAGACGGGCAAAATAACAAAACAGTGCAGAAGTGTGCAACTGCCGGCAAGCAGCAAGCATTTGAACAGTGTGAAGGTCAAGTTTGAAGGCACAAAGAGAAGGGGGACCAACCCAATAAGAAAAGAAGAAACGTTCTGCAAAATGGCTGTCCCATGCTCTTGGAGGGAGTTCTTTATACACTGAGTTCGGGTGTGCTCAGTAGCTAGTACAAATGTATAAAGCAGGGGTGCACAGTGATCTATGGCAAAATTCAAAGTGTAGATAAGGCACAGTATAGAAATGCAATCCATGTCTACATTCCATAAGGTCATCAAGCCAAGGACACCCAGCTCTATTGAGGTGACACTGAGAATTAACCAGAAATTTCCCAGAGGATGGATAACCAGGAAGAAGGTCAGTATTAACACCAGCAGGATGCCAAAACCAGAAATCAGAACAGGCATAGTTACTGATAAACCATAGTGGTCCATGAAAACAAAGGTAGGATTGAACACAATGAACTTGATGCTCTGTATAAGAGAGAGTGGCCGCAGCTTCTCCAACAATTCTACCGCCTCCCTCTGTGTGTTTTCACTAGTCCTGGCCACCAGGTACAAACGAGAAGCAATTATGTTGTTCTCATCTCCAGCTTTGGAGAAAATGATGTCATTTTTGAAGTGCTGGAATTCTGGCTTTTTTAAAAAGGAGCTCTGGAGGATGCTGATAAAGTCACTTTTGTTGGTTGCACTGATGTTACCCACTCTAAGGTACTGGTAATACTGTTCAATCCAGGACACTGTATTGAACCCCTGGCTTAGTGTTTTTAGGTCTTCTTGCACAGTGCCATTCCAGTATTCCAGAGGTTCATAAATGTAGAAACCTATCACTGGGCTGTAGTTGCTGAAATACTTTTGCTGTATGAGGGCATAGGAGACGCTGGGAGACTCACTGGCAAGAAGGTTGATAATGTTGGCTCCATCATTAATCTGTAAGCACCCCATAAAGGAGAAAGAGGCATAGATGAGATACAGTATCACCACAAATGGCTTGACATAGATGTTGGTAATCCACTCATTGTAATGCTCTCGGAGGAAATGCTGGATAAAGTGATGCTGGTACGGGTTGGTCTCGTGATGAGAAGTGTGCTGATGGCCATCATTCATCATGGTCTGGAACCACACAGGTTTCCGGTCCAGATATTCTGCTGAAGGAATTTTACAGCAGAAGATGCTGTGATAACGGTTCTGCTCCAACTGGCCAGCAAAGACCAAGCAGGAGCCAAAGAAGGAGAAGATATAGAAGTAGTTCAACAGGATGGAGACACACATGTTCTGGCAAAAGACTTTTACAGCTTCAATGTTGGTGAAAGGGCTTGCACCCATGCCGAAGGCTATGAAATACAAGGAGCTTGTCATTGTATAGGAGACCATGACATCTGAGTAGGCATCTGCTACTCTGTCCTTGAATGGCAGATTCTCTCTGGTTCGACGCCATCCTGAAAGAAGTTCAAACACTCCTTTGGTTCCATGACCTGAAATGAGAAAACAAAGTACATACATGTCTATATATAAAGGGGGTCCCATCCTCCTCCAGGTTTTCCATCCTTCAGCAGGTAAAAAATTTTGTCAGCTAAGCTTCATTATGATTTTGTTATCAGTTAAACTAGTGAAAACTTGTGAAGTGTCTGTTGAAAACTAGATACCAGAATTCATATGCGGGTGCTTAAATTAACAGCTTAAATTAACAGCTTAAATTAAACCTGATATTCTGAGACTTCCCATGCTCAGAAACGAAATTATGAAATACCCTTTAAAAGACAGTTATTGATTTTATCAGACATTGAATTAGTTCCCAAATAGGCTGCCTATATAGCACAAAGGAGAACAATAAGTTTAGTTCAAGTCTGGGATTCATTCTTGAAATCCCTTCTGGCATCCTACATCTTTCAAGGTTTAAGGGATTCAGTCTGAAACACTTACAAATGTGAATAACACCATTTTCTTCCAGAGAGTATAAATTAAAGACATCATTTGGGAAATGAGAAGGTGTGACCAAGAAAGGGACACCTTGCTTCTTCATGATGGACAAAGGGAAAAATATACTGCCATTAAGTCCAAATAACCAGAATAATTGGTATGATGGTTCTCTACCTACTGAGTGAAATTGGAACTTCTCAGTGATATTACACAAGTTTCCACACTATATGAAAGTTGACATGCTGGTGGTAATGATAGAAAGTACAGTACTGGCTATATCACTGGTCCACATTAATTATCTTGAAAATGTATGGTTTTGGTGTTTTTTTTTTTTTTTTCATGATTATGTCTCTCTCTCTCTCTCAGCTATCCAGAGCTCCTCCTGGAGAGAAGGAATTCCCTTCTCTCAGAGAACACTCAGAAAAGAGCCAAACACGGTCAGTGCTCCATGGCAGGTTCTTACTTTGTATTCCATCCTGAGAAGTATTTTAGGGGTATGATTTTTAAAAAAATTAAAACTTAGTACAAACTTACTTTTGTTTTACTCACCACAGTCACAGTCTACAGCTATTAAACTTTGGGACAGGATGGCAAAGTTGAAGCTAAGCTCACTGGAAAAGGTTTAACTAGTAAAATTCTCCATGATTTATACATATTCATATAATTTATATATCGAGCATACACAAACGTATATTTTTTTATTCCCCATTAGAGATTTTCAATTTTGGGGAAAATATAAAAACTAACATTAAAAAACACAGCCAAATGTGTTTGGCTTTCAAATGAAAATTTCTGGTTAAAAATTAAAAACACATATTTGTGTTTGGATGAGAAAGTGAAAAGTTCTCTGCACTTTCCATCAACCCCTGACAAAGTTCTGGACAATGTAAGGAAACACACTACTGAGCAGAGAAAGAAGTAGAAGCAGATTGTGGAAGCTCCTGTCTCTGTGTGCCTTCACTCTTTGCAGTAGAAGAACTGTGTGCAACAAAACACGCAAAACGGTCATTTTCTTGTAACACAACCAGAAATATGACAACAGGAGATTTTCAAAAAATGAAGTGTGCAATAATGAACAAAAAGTCTGTTGAGTTTGTCTTTTGACTTAAATTGTTTGGATTCATACAGCTGCTTATGTTGCCCAAAGCAGACTCCTGACAGCCATTCTAGACAGGTGAAATTACAGCATAAACTGTCAAGCTCTGTGAATGTTACCTGCTTTACTGCAAATCAGTGTCCCCAGTGAAAGATAAACATACAGTATTACAGAACTCTTGCAGTTAGCAAAAGCCTGTGTGGAAACACTGCTCTTTTGCGAATCACCATCTTGGTTCAGGAGGGACCTTAAATTCCCTGGTAGGCTTAGGGTGAGTCTGTTCAAATTCTCAAGGCACAGCTTTCTTGTACACTGACACTTTTGGACTGCCAAACAGAAAGAATTGACTCCTTGGGCTAAGTAAAGCTGCAGAATCCAGTGACTTGGCTACAATTTTGTATTATGCTTAAAGCAAGTGTGTAAGTACACTGCAGGGTGTGGACCGGGCTGGCTGGTGACTACTTCCAGTGCCCATGTCCTGGCATGGTTTAATTTAATGGTGTTAGGAGCTGCATTTCATTCTCTTTTGGGATCAGTAGAGCACAACAATCTTCCTCAGATTTCTGTGCTTACCCCCTCCCCATCTACCAATTGATTCTGGATGGTTCTTTTCCAGATGTTCTTACAAAGGTCCCTTTAATGTATGATTTTACCACTTAAAACTTGTTGATGTCCCATAAAGCCATAACACCTCTCTTTCTGAGTCAGCTCCTGACCTCATTCTTGCCACTTCTCTTCCAGGTTTGGGCATCCCTCCTCTTTCTCTCTCTCTCTCTTTTTGTTTTCTTCTCTTGTGAGGAAGGCTGAGGGGATGAGTAGCAGCACAGGATTTCTGCTCTTATTACTTGTGTCATTCCTCCCATCTCCCATCCCATCAAGACTCTTCCACTGAAGGCAGAGTGATCACTCTGAGCAGAGATGCTGTCTTCTGCCTCAGTTTCCTCTCTCCCAGGTACCTTGCTGTGATCTGAGACAAAAATCTACAGACCTCACATTGGAAACATTCATTTAGGGTCTAGCTGAGACTTTGAGAACCACTTTCTTCCAAAACTTCTCTCTTCTGCCTTTAACAACATGATGGTAGCCACATTGGGTGGAACCATGGATTGCTCTACCTCTACCTAATTGACCTGACAAAGTTCAGGGACAGATTTTCAAGAAAAGGATGCTGGAAACAGGAACAGTTCTTTTCAGTTTCTGCCTCTGAAATTTTAACACTCGGGCAAAAGGCCTGCCAAAACCAGAGCTGCATTTGCAACATCATATTTAGAGGCACTGAGGGACCTTTATTCACCTGTCTAGTCCATTTCTAAATGCACTCACACTTTTGGCCACCACAGCCTCCTGCTACCAGGAGCTTTATAATTTCATTACTTGCTGAATGAAGGAAGAACTTGCTTTTATTTGTTTCAAACTATCAGCCAGTATAAATTTATGGCTGAACTAAGCAAAATGTAAACCTGTTGGGTCATGAGCAGTGTCTTTAATAAAATCTGCTCTGTGCATGTGACCTTTGTTCCTGGGATCTCCCATCTGCATAGTCCCAGCAGCCCTGACCCTTTTGACACCTCTCCTCGACCACATGTCCACAGCTAGGTGTGCTCTCCTTTGCTGGCTCTCCAAGATGCATGTGTTAGTTTGCCATCTGGATGTTACCAATAAAATATAAAATATCTGAGTTCTACCTTCCACTCCTCGAGAGGAGATATAATCCGGGATTTTTTTTCCTCTTTCTAGGCATCAATTTTCACAAAACTTCTAGGATTGCAGTAGTCTCTGAGATCTCTGTCCCTCATCTAGATGTGACTGAAATGGGCCCATAATTTGCAAATGTACAGAAAAAATATGGAAAGCTCTTGTTAGGGATTAGAGAGGAAAGTGATTGGCAAAACAAAAGATTTTGAAAATGTTTAAACAGTTAGTGTGGGTTGTTGTAATGTTTTCAAAATGGAAATTTGTCAAAAAAAGTCCTTTGGCAGAAAAATTTTAAGTTATGATGGATTGGCACTTTCCAAAGAAGCCTTAGATGAAGCAACATTCTACCAGTTTTTTTTAAAACTTATAATAATATTGATTTTTCTTTGCTTACTCCAAAATTTCACTTATCTGCCCACCTGCAAGGTTATGTTCACAGCTACATCTTTACCATGTTTTTATTGTTACTAATTTATAAATTTTAGTGTATCACATTCTCAGTGATGAGTACGTGGGTGCATTTAAAGTAGGTACGTAATGACTAATAGAAAAGGTTTTTATTGTGAAACATATAACATATGCAAAAACTACCCAAAAGTATACATTAATGTGTATGCACTAACTTGTGTCAATATTGAAAAGTAAAATACCATAATTAAACTCCAGACTTTTTCTCTAATAGAACAAGTAGTATCTTAAGGAAATAAAGTATTGATTTTTGTAATGTCTTTGAGGATGAAAATTGGCACTAATTTTCTTATGATTATTATTACATAAATATAAAATTTCCATTTATCCCCCTTTTACAGATAACTTCAGCTCTATCACATAAATACAGGGATTGGGGAGTACAATGCAGTAATTCCTTTGCTGCCATGAGAAGAAATCTTTGTCTGACTGGTTTTCCCACACCATTACTCTGATATGAAGTTTTCCAGTCAGTCTCTCTGTTGTTCTCCCCAGATAAGCCCCTTTATTCCTCTTTCCTACCAAGGATACAAACCATTTTTTTCTGAATTGGACAGAAACCAGTATTTTCCTGACATTTCTGATGATTCAGACACCACTGTCACTCTGTAAAATTCTGTTACTTCAGCTTCATCGCTAATGTCACTGACAACACTGACAGTGGAGTTAAGTTCACTGAGCAGTTCTAGGAAGGTTCACAGGGTCTTTGGCTCTGGGTCAAAACTGCCAAGTTTCTCTAGTACTAACATGACATGAACGAAGTACAGCAATTTTTTATTTGCCAGACAAGCAGTGGCCTATGACTACTTACGAAGAAAGGAAACAACAGAAATTTTAAGTCCAGTACTTGTGAGGTTATAAGAGCAAATAAAAGAAGCTGCAGAGAAGGTGGAAATGTGTGATGCTTTTTCTGCCTCAAATTTCAAAACAAAAGGTTAATTATGAGCAGATATTTAAAATTAGTTTGAAGAGGTCAGGGATAGAAACAAGAAGAGTGAAATAACTGATTAAAGACCACTTGATTCAGTTAAGTTTTTTCAAGCTGGAAGAGCCTGGAGAAATTAATAAATTAAAAGCTAAGCCAAAAGCAACCTCTGAACTATTAACAGTGAACTTAGAGAATAAATGCAGATGAGATGGTCCAAGAAGAACAGAGAGAAAAGCAAAATATCTGCCTTTTAAAAGGAAAAAGAACTTAATGTCCACCACCTTAGTTCCTATCTCAAAAGATAATAGAATAAGCAACTATAAACCAATTTAACATCCCTGAGTAGACAGGAAGGTGATCAGAAAAAGCTGATATAGATTTATCAAAAACAATTAAACTCAAGTCAACATAATTTCTTCCTTTGAAAAGTAACTAGCCTAATGGAAAGAAGGAGAAGGAGACAGGCTATTTATCTCAGTAAAGCTTTTGATATCTTTCTATTGGTCTTAGCAAGTTTTTAAATGCTATTGTACTTACTATTCTGACAAGCAAATTAAGGGAATACCATCTAGAGGAAAATATGGCATATATATATTCAACTGTTTGAAAGTGTGCACATATAGAGTTGTTTCCACTGATCTATCAGTTCTCACAGGGACCTTGTAAGTGAAATTGCATCAAAGGTCCATCTTGGGCCTGGTTCTTTTTTATTTTTTCTGTTAATGATATGGACACTTATGGAATTTGTGTATGATGTTAGACTGTGGAGGAGTTCAAACCCTTATAGAGCAAGACTTAAATCTTGGAGAAGTGGACAGAGATCAATAAGATGAAATTTAATAAAGATAAATGCAAGGCACTTTATGTTAAGAAATCAAATGAAAGAAATGCATATTAAGAAATAACAGATGAAGACGAAGTAAGACAGAAGATTGTCTAGAGGATATGGGGAATTTCAGTGGGAGTAAGTAAAAAATATTCTGTTACAACACATAAAAAACTGAATTATCAGTAATAACATAAAAATTTGGAGGCAATAATTTTGCTCACTCTAGTATGATTGAGGCATAACCTGTAGCACTGTTTTCTGAAATGGGGTATGACATTCTCATAGAATCATAGAAAGGTTTTGGTTGGAAGGGACCTTAAAGACCATCTAGTTCCAGTGCTCCTGCTGTGGGCAGGGACATTTGAAAAAAAAAAAAAAGGGAAAATTTGGGTCAACGCCTTGGGGAATAAAACCAGCAAACAATAGCCTGTTTCTGAAATATGAAAAGCATAAAGAAAAGCCAAATGAGTTGGCCTTTTTCCCCCCGTAGACTGGAATACCAATGGGGACCTAGTAACATTCAACATGAAGAAAGTTATCATGAAGAGGAGAGCAATCAATTCTTTCTCATTTCTTCTGGCAGGAAGACAAGGAATCATTAGTTTCATTTGCAGAAAAAAAACCATTTAGGTTAGATATCAGAAAAAACAAAGTTTTCTTCCTCTAAGGTTCATAAAAGACTGGAACACATGGTCTAAAGAGGTCATAAAGTCTTCTTCATTGCAAGTCCAAAGGCTAGATTAATAAATGTTAATGGAAGTGCTAGGTACATCCTGTCTTAGAGATGTGAGGTGGATTGTATGCCGGTTCCTGAGGTCTCTTACACTTGTACCATCATATCTAACCTCAACTTAAGATACCTAGGATTACTAAGCAAAACCGGTCTGTCTTCTGTGTTGTCTCGGTCAAAGGATGCCTGTTCAGCATTTATCTGGTGCTTCTGCTACAACCCGTCAACTTCTTGGGATAGGAATTTTATCTGCACTTGTCGCTCAACATAATATCCACTGAGACCTCAGAAGTCACTAGGCACCACTGGAAGGAGGGTCTGCCAGCTTTTGTAAGCTTTCTAGGAAGGAAGAGCAGCATGAGTCTGTACTTTTTTGCTTCAAGACAGAAAGGAGAGGATTTGCTGCTATAGATGATAGCAGTCAATGTGATGATAATCTTGTTGTCTGTGCTATATTTAAAACCAAAACTGGAATGGATACTCTAATGGGGCTAACAGGAAAAGAAATCACAGAGCTTTTAATAATAGTAAAAAAAAAAAAAAAAAATCTTAGAAGTAAGTGCCACAGCACAGCTTTACTCAACATTACCGCACTAAGAAAACCAAGTATATTCAGTTTTCATTAACAGCCACACCTGTAATCTTGTATGCAGGATGCAATGACAGCTCTTTTTAACATCATAGTGGTGGAGGTGGACAGTAAATATATTTTTACATTAAAATTCTTTGCTGTGAGTCTACAGGAAATGACCTTTCCATTAGTTTATCTAGAAGAATAACCTATAACTCCTTGAGGGAGAGAATCACAGTTCTTTTTCCCTGGGAACAGGGGAACAGGGCACATGGAGATTTTTTTCTTTCGTGGCACTAGAGACACAAAATCACATCCTGGAAAAACTGGGCGTGTTTTATCTAATCAATCCTCCAAAGTAGTAGCGGCTGTGCCCATTAGTAGCATATTGACATGACGTATTCTTTGACTAAATAAATGCTTTAAGACGATATAGTTATTTGGGTAAAATGTAGCAGCCTGTGGTATTCAGAAGGTGAGGTTGTGATCTAATATTCTCTTCTGGTCTTATAGTTTAAGAAACTATGAATTTATCCAGCTGTATTGATTGAAAATAAACTCTATTTTAGATAGTTTGGGCTCATACAGTCACTTTTTTACAGAGAAGGAACTTTCCATCTCAACACAGTAAAATGTGTGATGCATTTGTTCTTCTGCTCAGTCACTAATATTGGTATATCCCCATTTACATTTAGAAAACTGAAGCCCAGAGATTAACCAAAATGACCACAGTCAGCAAGGATCATCCATATTTCACAAAGACAGAAGTAAAAGAAAGAACGATTAAATTACTTATTTTTGAAGATTCAGTAAAACCTTGGGATCCTTGATGAAGAAGGCAAAGAGAGTTTGAAGCTTGGTGATACCTTAAGTAGCATTAGGATATTTGAGGAAACGTGTACCTTAATCTAGATCCTGTTCCATAAAGGTAAATCTCAGGAGAATGCACCAGGGCAAGAAGTAGACCTTGATCTACTTGGCTGAGTAAACAACTTCCCAGCTTGATTAACGATAAGGAGAAGATAGAGTATACTTTTTTAAACTAATCTAAAATAAAGGTGGGAAAAGAGTGTTTTTCATTTTATATCTCTCTATGTACATCTAAAATGATTGCAATTGAATTGCTCAGACAGTTGGATTGTTGACTGTTATCTTCTTTGTTTGGTTTTCCCTTAGCTATTATGCTGTTTTACTGGTAACTAGGGTAACTAAGGGAGTCTGATGGGACAGGTGAGGGACTAAATCACTCTCACAGTGGTTAGTGGCTTACTCTTTTTCCGGAAGCTCAGTACAAGAAGTGAAATAGGATCTCCCCCTATCAGTAAGATATCTGGGATGGTTCAGACTTTGGGGACAGAGGGTCTAACTGTGGAAGCAATGCACCACTGACTAGCATTGTTCAAAGGGAGGAATTTCCTTGAGTCATAGGGATTATCGGTGATATTACAGTATTTATACCTTCTGAATGTCACTGAGCTTACAGCAACAAATACATAAAGCCCAGCCAAGATCTGCTGATGAACCTCCTGCAGAAATTTCATTTTCACTTAACATATAATTCTTTATCTCATCTGAGATATGGCATTTTCTGATATTAAAAAGCATCTAAACAGATCAATTAAATAATTTCTAGGTACATGTTCCTCGTTTTCCATGACATTTTTTTCTCTAACCAGATGTATGCATACATGCTGACGGATGGGTTTACGCACCCTGATGTGCCTTTCCATCTTGAAAAGTATACAGGATAGAATTGTTCTTTTAAGTAACAGATCTCTATCGTAATAAATTGGATAATTTACAGAGCTGGAGTTTATAGCAGGAGTGTTTAACCAAGTGCAATGAAACCTCAGCCAGTTGAACCATGCACCTTTAGCAACAAGGACCTCAGGGAAATCTCCAGTGCTACACAAGGGATTCTGGTATTGCTAGATTTTAGCACTTTCGACAAACACAGCAAATGCACTTGAAGCTATCACAAATATCATAAATTAAGTCAGTCATGCCCAATAGATATTTCTATTTCTTTAAAAATATTTCTCCCAACTTATGGCTACTTTATGGGCCTGAGCACATTAGTGGCTTCCAGCTCCCCAGTTTTGGTGTATCCCCATTACAATGTGAACCCCATTAAAATAGTACCAGTGTATCATGGGGCACTTCTATTAAATTACACAGACTATGACTGGTGCTTTCATGTGTGCTCCAAGTGACTGCATTTATTTCTGTGCACATGAGCACTTCTGAAAGCCTTTTAAATAATTCTGGGAATTGCTGATGAGACCAAAACATGAAAGAATTAGTCTCCTCATGTGCATTTCAGTGCAGTCGGGCAGATAGCAACCCTGTGAGGGTTTGAGGCTGAAAAGCAATGAGGAGAGAGGCAAACACTTGATTCTGTTTGGCGTTTGCTGTATAACGGCATTTCAGAAGAGCTCAGTTCAGCCTAACACTGCTCCCATGAAATATTGCCAACTTCTCAACCACAGCCATATCATTGGTATCTGATCTCCTTGGAATGACTACAGCAGGAGATGTTGACTATATAGTAATGTGCGCGACTATCCCAATGAAATGCCTCTCTCTTTTCACCAGTTAGAAAATGAGCTGAGGATTTTACCTAGGGGCCTGACTTTTAAACTGCTAAAATTATGTGAGAATAATCATATTTTCTGTCTCCATCCTGTTTTCTTAAATCTTTCTATTGCAGAAGGAAGTCTATAGAGAAACATACTCCTGTAGCAGAAAAAAATGATGTAATGACGTAGCAATCATAGCGGAGTCCCTCTGTTAATTTGCCTTCCAAATCCTAAGGGACATCAATCTGTAAGATACATTAATGCCACTCTGTTGGAAGCACAGATGAAAAGCGATGGCTCACTTGTTCTTTTGGTCTCTTTTCTTTTACATAGTCTCTTCAGCTAATCAGCTCCACAGTCTTTGACACTCTACCCTTTCCCATCCACCTCAAAATAAATGTTGCCCGAGACAGCATAAAGAAGCCCAGACATGAACAAGCAACTATGGGAACAGGGCTAAATCACATGGTGATCATTTACTGACATGTCACATCCCTTCGGCCTGTCTTCAATCTTTCATTGTTTTCTGTTTCGCATTTTGCAGACTCTCCAAGGCAAACACTGGTATCCCTGTTTGCACAGAGACCAGCGTAATGGGACCTTGATCTTGATTGGAATTAAGAATAATTAATGCTAACATGATTTTGGCATCTCTGATTTTGAATCTTATCCAGTTTTGGATCTTTCATACTGACAAGGCCTTTCCAGAGCTTCACCATAAGGAGTCCTGGGTAGAAGCCCAGGGTTGGGCGCTGGAGATGAGCCAAAGACCTGCTAGTCCAGACAGAGACATGTTTCTAACTGAACTGTAGTGACACCACTTTGTATTCAAGGTTTGTTTGTTACAGTTCATTTTAAGGTCAAATTTTACAATTTTTCATGCCTAGAAGCTCCTCTTCTTGTTGTTAGAAGGAACTGAAATATTAAATAGCAACTTCCCCCACCCCGTGCATTGAAACAGAGCTGAACATGGAGAACATTTCAATGGATGTGATTAGTCATCAAGCTGCACACCTCATTATCTAAGATTTACGTCTGAGCTAACGTATACTGCTTGCAAATTGTATATAAAGTTGGAATCCTGCTTAGTTTTCTGCTGTGCTTAGCAATGAATTAAAATGCTTTTTGCTGTTTCGCATCTAAGCCTTTTAATGAACATTGTAAACAAGGACTGCACATATGGAAATTGCTATTCATTGACACGAGTTTAAGTGACATATAGAAGACAACGGAGCAAATTTAGATCAAGCTATTAATGAATATATTATATATTCATTTATGCTAAAAGCATAGGATAGATTTGTGACACTGATCAGGATGATTTGCTTATCACCTGGATTTAATAATCCGTTAACATCTGAACGAAAACCAGAAGAATAAGGTACTAGTGAGCCTCAAGAAGGGAAAATACTTTTATAAGGTGTGGATTCTAGAATCCAGAACAAAATAATCCATATCATTATAGAAACAATGAATTTGGTTATTTGCTACTTTCTGGCAGAGAGAGAAAAATTATAGATTCTTCAAAGAAAAGCAATAAAATGGTTAAATAGTTGGAGAAGCAAATAAAAGGTGTGGAAGAATACGTGTCTGAAAAATGGCTGGGGCATTTGTAAGTTTGAGGAAATGAAGATGGCGTACAGGTGTTTGAAGAGAGTGGGACAAGTTTCTGGGGTGGCCCATGGGGGAAGTGTTATGAAAGGGGAAAACGTTTACTTTTCAGTGGCAAGATGCATTTGTCTGCACAATCTGAAGTTTCTGAACTGCCAGAGTGTAACAAGCAATAAGCAGAAAGAAGTTCATCCTTCACTTTCCCCTGTGAAATTAGTAATCTCACTGACTGATGTCCCCTTGCTTGAACAGCTGGAAGCTCTCCTGGACTAAGCTTTGTGGGGTTTTATAGCCCTTTGAAAGGGATAGTCTATCTGATCGTGGATATTTTTCATACATCCCCAAAGCCTGATGAGGCACCATCTTTTCACACTTGCTGAAGATCTGGTCCTGTGGTTAGCCGGGTTCGTGGGGATTGTGATAGGCTAAGGAGTGTGATTACTGCATCTTGGCTGAAGTAGCTCATTTTCAATTGCTACCCCAGGGCCAGGTTCTAGCTGAGAAAAGCAGGGCTAACTTCTGTCTCGATAGTTAATGCAGGTCAAATCCATTCCTTCTCTAATAGTTTCTGTCTGGGTGACACTGCTGTGCAGAGCATAGCACGCCTGCTCTTCACTCGGCCACTGAGGTTTCCATCTAAACTACTTATCTTGATGTAAAAATACACCTTTTCTACAACGAAGAGATAGCTCAAGACCGAAGGGAATGAACCCATTTGCTGACAGGGTGATATTTTTAACAGCGCTGTTAGTGCAGGATTTGCTGACATTTGTTTACTTCAGGAAAGGGATGGGAAGGCAGAGCGGGAGGCGACATTAGCCTTTCGCTTCTGTTTGCTGGGAGGGAAGGAAATACAGGGGACTGAGTCAGCAGTTTGAAAAACAGGTATTAAATCTCCCTTTCCCTTCCCAAAAAGCCCAGGTTCTGCATTGCACAAGAATGTGGAGGGAGGCTTGCCCTTGCCAAGCCCGAGACGGTGCTCGGGGCGGAGGTGTTGGATGCGCTGCAGCACCGCGGCTCTGGCTCAGGTCATCCCACTGCTGGGACCGCTCAGGCTGGGGAGCATCCTCCCATTCGCAGGCAGCTGCCAAGCGGCTGATGCAGTGATGTGGCTGCTGCCCTACGTTGCAATCCACAAGCAATCCGTTGCAATCCACTCTGCTCACAGAGTGACCCTGTCGGGGAACAACAGCCCTCTCCCACATTCCCAACATGCCCTTATAAATTTACCCTGGGGATCACAGCCTGCAGATCTGGGATGTGTAGGTTGCATATATACCATTTATCAAACAGTGGTTCCAGGGAATGACATAGATGCAGGAATTCATTCAGCCAAGCTGCCAAATGGCTATAATGGCCCTCAGCATGCATCTGCATGGGCAAAAGTCCATCCCTGGACCTAAGAGTTTCCTCTCATTAGACAAAGAGTGAAAAGCAAAATGAATCAAAGAGAGAAGAAATGACTCATCCAAATGACTGGAATAAAACCCTACTCCTTACGTTTCATTATGCAGCTCTGTTGAAAAATTGCAACTGCAACATATCGATGCTCTGCCTGCTGCTCCATGACTCTCGGCTAGACTCATACCAAAATTGTTCAAAAACCTGTAACACTAATAATGACCATTCAGGAGGTTAACAGAACCTGCCCACATTCATGAAGGAAAACCGCATGGAAAGGGTCATTAAAGTCAGAGACAACACATTTAGACGTGGAAATGAGTGAGCCAAGAAGCAGCTGGAGCCAGGGGGAGTGTTTTGGGAAAGTATAACTTTGTGCTTGACCTGTTGAAATCCTCATTTTTAAAGCACTTGCCACTGGCTACTATCAGAGATAGGATGCTGAGCTAGAGAAACACTTTGGCCTGAATCGGCCTGAAGGCTTTTACTGCACGTCCCCTGTGTATTCATGGGGCTGACGGCATTAAGAACCATATGCACATGAAGAACGAATTAAAGCTGTGCAACTCTTCTGGCCCAGGATTCTGGCATTTAAGTTTCTGACTTTACTGATTTTAGTCTTATAGTAATACCATTTAGAAAGTTGTCTTTGAATTGGTACAAATACTTGTCTCATTCACCACATGGTCTCAGGCCTGTCACCATTTGTACACAGCACTGATTACAAATTGATTATTTTGCCATGGGTTGATATGGCAGTGTATGCATCAATTCCCACATGCACTACATGTATTAATGAATATCGTGACCTCTGTGAGATTTTTATGGGCATTACACCAATTTTATGGCAGGGTAATTGGGGCAAAAAGAAATCTAATTTTAAAATATCACCAGGACCCATCAGTGAGCCCTTGGTATTGATCAGACCTTGCTGTTCTCAGTAACCCAGGACTTTTATTGCAATTTATATGCTTAAAGCCTGATATAAAGCAAAGTTTGCATATGTCATGCTTTGGGGATTCGCACCTTGGGTGTTAAACCAAGACGTAGAAGAATTAAACCATGCAAACTAGTAAGCATCTGTTAAAATATGTTGCTTTCCCAATTTTGAAGATAGCACATAACGCCTGCTTTTTCTGTAAGCTTAGACTCCTTCCCTTGCTGCTTTTCGTCCTTTTCAAGAGGCAAGGTTGACACCAACATAGGCCTCCTTCACGGCTCTGATTTCTCCCCCAAATCACTGGCCAGAGGACCCTGTGAAGAGCTGGAATTAGACCAACAAGCTCTTTCCCAGTTTTGTGGTGCATAGCCTCATCTTCAAGCTGCTTCTCATAAAACCTGGTGAAATGGTTGTAAATAAAGCACAAGATGAGCTTCCTTTTCATGGTAAAACTCCCACAGACATCTGATGCACCCAGTGTTGGCATTAAAAATATGAGTGGGCCGGCTTGTGCGGGACTTAAAAAGAGCCTTTACCAGTTAGCAGCATTTAGCAGCTCATTAAAGTGTCTGAAATCTGACCTTTAGCAGTCTGTCCCAGGGGGGTATAATTAAGCTTTCACTTAATTATTATGCTGACTAAACTCACTGTAGCCTTAAAACAATATATGAGAAAAATTTCTGGTTGGGGGAGTGTCCTTTTTGCTAGGAATATCAGGAGCAGTGAGCCAGCTGGTTGCCCACCCTTTTCCCAGTATTATTTTGAATATCCATAATTTCGGATGTGCATAATTTTGCACATGAATTTAGTTTGAATATGTGCTTTCCTAATACCCCAAGAGGAAGAGAGTTGGAGGAGGACTGGAGAGGAAGTGCTTTCTCTAATGAATCTTTTGTTGTGCATAGGTCCCTACAGAGGTCACTGGAGATTCCTAATCTGCATCCATTCTAATGAATTAAATATTTCTAGGGTTAATTTTCTGTCAGGGAGGCCAGCTGGTGCAATCTAAGCATCGCTATGCTATTTTACTTCTTTAGCCTCCAAATTAGAATGGCCACATGCAAATCCTAATTTGTATCTGGGAATTATTTGGGAAAGTGCCATGGACAGGGCAATACCATTTCAGGGAATGAGCAAATGATTTAATACCGTATAGAGAGTCACAGCCCTGGCCCTGTTTTCTGTACTGGTGGAAGGGAGAGGAGCTGCCTTACTTTATAGAAAACTGATCTAACAGTACATTGTTAGCGCCAGCTTTAGGATGAAACCCTCAGCTGTACTGAGCCTGTCAATCCCACCTGACTTCACTGTGTGCATTCATTAATTTATCTGATCATTAAGAAACAGCAGAGTTTTCATGGTAATAGGAACTGGGGAGATGGCCTTCTCTTTTCATCTGCCATGCTGATTCAGCTATCCTGCTTCTCTAAAAAGTCTGACGAACAGGAGATTACCCCTTATAAGAAGCCCAGTGCTGTGAAAGAAAAGAGAGGAATGAGGAAACTGCTGGATCCAACTCCTCCAAAACTTCTGTTTTTAGTGCTTTTGATACACTTTAGAATGTTGCATTGTCAGTCATTGCAATGGGCATAAGGCAGAGAAAACCTGAAACCTGGACTGCAGACCATATTTAATTGCTTGGTAGCTGTAACTGAGAGATGTAAAATGTCTGGAGAGAAGCAGCCTGTTAGTCTGGAACCAAAAGAGGGTTTTGCTTGCTAAGCTCAGAAGAAAGAAAATTATAACCAGAAGCAAGGTGCTGACTGTTCTCAATGAATCACTGGTCTCACGGCATGCATCTTTTTATCGCTTTTATGTCAGCAAAGCTTTGTGAGTAGCACTTCGCAATGTTTGCAATGCTCTCGGTATGTTGAATTTACTCAGAAAGGCAAATAACAATAAATATAAAAAGAACACACTATATACATAAATCACTGCAATTTAAATGTGGGACATAATGCAAAGTTATGTTTTGTTTTAAAAAGAGATTTTAAGATTGTTTGCCTCCTACAGGAACCAATATACCAGTTTATTTTACATGATTGCTTCTGAGAATGTTGCCCATTCATCCAAACTATGACATCGGAAATTGCTGTCTGCTTTCAGTTTTAAAGAACTAAAAGTGATTTCAGATATTGTCATGAGTTATCATTATAAGACTGAGCCAGAAATTTGTATAGTTTCAGTCTATATGTCTCAAGCTGATAAATGAGTGTTTTAATGGTATTTTCATTCATAAGGTTCCAACTGCACCGTACAGACTTAAAAGATTGCTAAATACAAACCAGAGCACTAAGTCAAAAATTAAAAATGTAACAGCAAGGAGTATTAAAATTTATCTTCTTACAGCAACACTATCTGGGGTCTGTAAGATGCACCCTGCGTCTTCCAAAGTGTATTTCTCAAGAGAGGCAGTAAGTTACCAAAACAAATGCTTACCCATGAAAACATTACTATATAATCTGCTCTTTGGAACCTCTTTGTATATACAATCTTATTCTTATGTATGTAAAGTTAGTATTAAATATTTTTCCTTTTAAATGTAAAGGTGAAACCATCGTGTAGTCACGCTCTCACTATACACAGACTTCTGCCGCTTGAGCACCAGATTGCTGCAGCCCTGTGCAGGATTTGCAACAGCAGCACCCGGGATTCCTCAAACAGCTCCAGTTTCTTGTGTCCTGTGACTGCGCAGGAATCCTGACCCTCAACTGAGCAAACCAACGTTTTCTACACTCTTCGTTTGCAAAGAAAACCCCCAAATTCTGACACCAGCCTCCCAGGCGAGCAGAAAACAGCCACAAATATCACTTTCTTTTTCCTTCTTTTCTTCCTGTGTGCCAGTCTCAGAAATTTAAAGCCAATTTCATGGTGAAATCTACTACAAAACTTTCACCCTATTGAACCTTTTTCTGGGGAGTTCAACCGATTTGTAAGCACTTCTCATGCTCCTGGATAAATTCCAGTAAACCAGAATTATTGTCTTTCTAATTAGCAACTCTTTACTGTCTTAAAAGTTATCTATGAAATGTAAGAGGTCTCCTTCTTTTAATGCATCTTTTTTCTTCCCTGAATGTTGATGAAGCAGTAAACCAAACCTCAGCTGCTATGATTTCAGTTGGTAATGTCTCACAGAACCCATATAAAAAGTTCATTAGTTTTATAGGGTACTATTCTCATTGATGGGGATTTACCTTACTGCGTAGAGGCTATATGTTTCCTCAGTGCCTCTTTTCAGGGCAAGGCAGGAAAGGAGCTTTTCTCTTACTTACTTCATCTTGTAATGTTGCCAACTGGCCAGCATGCCCATACCAGCCTGACAGTCACACCTGTGCTTCTCCAAATCAACCCTATCTGCCCCAGGTGACACAGGAGGAGAGGGGGAGGCCTGTGGACTGAAGATGGGATTTGGAGCAAGAAGTCTGTGAGATATTCGGTGGGTGAACAATTGAAAAAAGGTCATATTAGAGCTGTTGGAGTCCACACGTTGCTAATTTTTCTTCTGCGGCCACTCCTGCTGTTGCCAGTGCCAGAGGAAAACAGCTATTGATGGAGGTGACCCCGACCTGGAAGAGCTGTGATCTTCTCCAGCCTGTGGCACTATCAGAAGCTGCAGTGGTGTAGGTCATCCCTCTGACCATGGGGTGTCAGGGCTGGCTGGCTCTCTCCTCTCAGGCTGCTCATTTCTGCTTCCTTTTTTTCTCTTGGGGTGAGAGAAGACTCACCTGCCCTTGCAGAAGACATGGAGAGTGACATTTCTGGAAAAATGTATTTATGAGAAACAAGAATGTAGCTGAAGGTGATGGTATGGAGACAAATGTAAGGGATAAGGGAAAGAGCTGAAGGTATCATCATTGCTTAATGGACCTGGGAAGACCCTGGAGCACTGTGGGAAAAGGTAGAAAATAGAAAGTACTTGGGGAGGGTGGGACACGAGGAGGGTTAGGGGTATTGTGAGAAGGTGTGGAGCTGATCCAGCAATGCAGAGACTGTGCAGAGGCCACATTCACAGATGTCTCTGCGTGTAGTGATGTGAAGCTGTTCTACTGTGCTTCGTGCTGGGATGTCCCAATACAGCAGTCATCAACCCTTCGTTACTGCAAACTGCTCCAGAGAAGAGCACATCTTTCCAAACAAGAGTGTATCTGACCTAGCTTTCCTCTCTTTAGACTTCTGATTATTTGCGGTTCAGGTTGCTTCAGTCCTTCAAGCTGTCTCCATAGATAGTGCAATCCACAGTGAATGGAGAACTCAATATGATTACACCTATGTTGTTACAGAAATTAAATCAGGGACCATTTCCTGCTCTGGAGGCCAGCTGTGGGATCTGGTCATAGCCTTAACACTAGATCTCTCTTCTCAGAGTGAATGGCTATCTCTAAATAGTTCTTGACTCCCAAACTATGTCTAATAGTTAGGAAAATGTGAGTTGTCCCTGAACAAAGGCATGCCAGGGACATGCAGAATGTGCAGAGACGGGGATCCACTGTCCTGTCCTGCCTTCCCTGTGGCACTGTGATTTTACTAGTATAGATGCAGCCTGCAGGTCACCCCAAGGATATTCATTCCACGTAGACACCCTGAGCAGATCTCTTTCTCTCAGTTGATCTCTCTCTCTTTCCTGTGTAACTTTAGGTATTTATCTGAGGTCTTTAATCATCCTAAGCTCCCTCTATATCTAGAGAGACAGACAGAGGACAACCTAGTTTGTCTATCTGGAGATCTACAGGTGTCTGTATAATTGACTTAGAGGGAGCTTGAGAAGACAGCTTCAGATGTAGACAGTTTGGTTATATCAGGCGGACTGAGTCCATGCATGTGTAACTAAAGACCAAGATCATCTCTTAGGAACTGGTTCATTTGGTGAGGTAGGGATTTGTACTGAAGCCAAGGAGGTGGCTGGCAAAGCTGGATCTCCACACTGTGAAGTGTTCAGGCAGATTGTCAGGTTTTGGCTGTTATGTGTTGGGGTTGTTGCTGGGGAGTATTCTGAGACCTTATAAAAATATACACCGATATGAATGGAAAGTTGTTGTAGACTTGAATTATTCCCATTAGGAGGTCTGCCTTCTCCATGCCAACAATAGCTAGAAGAGATGCCCTTGCATAGTAAAGAGAGCAATATCTAATTAGCAGGGAATAAAACCATAGCATCAGCAGATCATACAAATGTTATGGTTGCAAACTGCCAAGAAGCCTGTCATCAATTAATTTTCCTGCAAACCATTCTGCAGAAAACTCTTCTTGCCTTTGGCACAGGCAGAACGATGATGGCAGATTTTATTACTTCTGGAACAGGAGAATGGGAGGTGGTGTGTCCAAGCAGACTTGCCAGCAGCCCAGATGAAGGCAGGGTGTGCTCATATATCTCCTCTCTGTCTGCTTCCTGGGCTTTCAGGTATGGACTGAGTAGAACCAAAACCAAAACGCTCATTTTCACTATTAGCCATTTTACCTCTTTTTCTTTTTTTCTCTTTTTCTCTTTCTTTTGGCATAAACTATTCTCAATTGCTTTTTACATATTTTCTTGTTCAGGTGTAACTTTCTTCTCCTCTGGTATTTACTCACTGGTAGCAGGGTGCTCAGTGACACACGGCCATGTCCTCTGACACTTGGTGACTCCCACTGCAGTGATTCTTGCAGGGTGGCAGGAAACCCAACCCAGCCTTGCTGTGCACAATTGCACTTCTTCTGTGATCCCCATTTTTGTCTGCAAATGCAAAAAGCTAAATGCCAATCAGTTGGCCCTGAGCTTGCCTTAAACAGAAGACAAACTTCTGGTGGAAATCACAAGTTCTTATTCAAAGGAAGTAACAATTTAAATTCTTGGCCTACAAGGGTGAAGCACACAAACTGTAAAATATTAGTATAGAAGTTACTGAAGGCAAGGGTCCTCTTTTGGCTATTGCTAGCTAGCCACTTTTGTTAGCTTTAGCTAGGGAATTTGTTCACACATTTATTTACCGCATAAATACTATCCCTTGAAGAAAGACCTTGGAGACATGTTCTAATCTGCACATGCACAGTTTTACTTGAATGTCTGCTTGAAGATGCAGCTAATGAAAATGAGTTAGCTGCAAACCATTTTATTGTGGTTATCCTTAACAATTTTTATCACTGCTCTTGAAGTATCCCATCATGTCTCAATAATCTTTCTCATCCACTTCTTATTTTCTACTAATGAACGTGAATTAGTTTAGCCTTGTTAGTAAATATTTAGCATCCACAAGAGTGTTTTAGGTTTATTCAAGAGCAGATTTAGAACGGCGAAGCAGCTTGGTGGGAAAATTTTTCTGTCCTTATTCTTTCAGGTTCAATTCAGACTGAATTGTTGACATTAATTTTCACTCTGCAGTCTTGTACCATAAAGGTTGGTTTCAGTTTGCTATAAATTTATAGAGTACAAAAGTAACCAACTAATGTTTTTTTGTAGTAACGCATAGTTCTTTCCTCTCCTCTTCTTAAGAGTTGGCTTTAAAAAGTGCCTTTTAAATGAATAAACCAAGTGAGATGAGACAAAGTGAGAGAACAGAGAATGCCTGTCTTATTTGGGGATTATGTCACTCATCTGGGACCGAGTCCAGTGACATTTCAATTGAATCACTGATTCAACAAATATTGTCAAGGCGGACGGCCTAGAAATGCACTGTCTCCTCCCCAGTGCTCCTATTGTGTGGTGATGTGGACACTGTGCTGGACCGTCAACCGAGTGGGCACTGATGTTCTTAGGCAGTGAGGGAAATTAACCCTGGATCTGGATCTAAGCAAGTGTAGGCACTTTTTGCATTGATCTAATGACAGGAAGGGGATACTTTTCATCATTTGCTAATACAGATTTATTTTCCTTTGTTTTACTTTTTTTCCCAAGGGTCTAAAAAAGTGCTTTGATTCAGGCTGAATTGAACATTTTGTATCAAAGTAATTTTTTTTCAGCATTTTGGCAAGAAAAGGATGGAGAGTTATATGAAAGTTTTTCAGACTGAGACTCCCCACCTTGAACCTGAATTTTAGAAATGCATGAAGAAGTCGTATAGCAAATCCTTAGGTGCTTAAATGTGAGTTGATAGACTTCAAAGAAGCTTTGAAAAGAACTTAAAGAAATATTTGGAGGACTGTAAGAAGAACCTAGACATTGCTCTGTCAGAGAACAGCCTCAGTAAACAATAACTAAACCCAAAGTCAGGTTCGATGAGGCTTTGAGCAACCTAGTCTAGTGGAAGGTGTCCCTTCCCATGGAAGAGGGGTTGAAACTAGATGATCTTTAAGGTCCCTTCCATCTCTAACCATTCTATGAGTCTATGAACTTTCACATGAATTTTAGATGCTTTAATACATGCAGTCCTACTCTAACATCTTACATGCTCCGCTTGTTCATGTTCATTTTTCAGTCCATAATTAAGTAAAACAGGAAACTACCTGCCTGATATTCCCTCAGTTCCCAGCCTCAGCTGTTTTCTTTGCAAGCTTGTACGTGGTACGCCCTGATATTTCTTGTTTACTCTTCAAAGACACCAAGACAAAGACAGGCACCTGAGCTTCCTCTTTACAGAAAAAAAAAAGATTAATCGGATCTTAAAATAGGTGGGATGGATTGTCCTCTGGAGACATCCACCTCACATTCCTGACTATTGAGGGAGTCTAGAAACCTAATTTTCAGACTGCTAACTGTAGGTGAGATAACATAGAGATTTTTAGGCACTCATAACATTAAAAAGGCAGTTAAAACTCTATGTCGACCTCTAAACTGACTGATAGACATCTAAGCCATTTCTCCATCTACCTCAAAGGCATTTTTAAAAATCCCACTAAGTATGCATGTATAGACATTTTAACATATGCCAATTTTCCCTTAGACACTCCTGAAATTTGATTTATGCTCAACTTCACAAATGTCACCCTACCAATTTTCCTGAGAACTATTTTAAACTGAAAAAGCTGAGAAAGTACTGACAGCCTATATGCCGAGAAAGATGAGTGCACCAAGCTTATTTAGTACTTATACATCTTTCTAGCTGCTGAAATCTTTACTGGAAGCCAACTTAGAATTCAGTGCAGGTTTCATGTAATGACATATTATGATTAGGGATCCATGCTGAAAAGTCCACCATGATAGTACTGGGGGAAAAAAAAAAGAAAAGAACAAAACGGTTGAATACTGTACACATTTAACTTATAGCATCTTTAGCACAAAAGCATTAAGGGTGAAGCCTTAGACTTTCAAGAATACTAATCAATAATTTTCATATTAAATCCTAAGGATTTTGGAACTTCACAAGTCATTTTACTGAAAGCTTCTCTTTGCTTTAAAAGGGCTTTTGCATTTAGTGTTTTTTCTGTAACTCAAGAGCCTGATCCACATCGTTTTTACATCAATGTAGTTTAATGATCACTGCATTCTGAGTACCAGTGGAAGTGTTGGGGAAATCAGGCTGACAGCGTCAGTGCAGAATGTGATTAACTGAGAAATATTGACCATGATAGACACAGATGTAGAACTGTGATTCAAGAAGGGGGAATCCCTCAAGGACGTGAGTGAGTAATTTCTCATGGTGGCAATACTTTCATCACAAATTCTGATACATATGCCTCATATCATTCTTGCCAAGGTATGGAAATTACTGCAGAGTGTCAATTAACAACATAACATTTTCCTAGGAAATGTACCACACATTAAACAGAGGCATTTGCCACATGCAAGACATAAAAAGCACATGAAGAGAGTCTAGTGACCTGGCATCCATCATTTATGGGAAAATGAAAATAAATACAAGAATCACTAAAAGAAATCACTTTATATGTCTTTATATTAAACTTTATGCTTCTTCTCCCTCAGGGAAGGATATTAGATTGGCTGGATTTGACCTGTTCTTGACAAATACATGTTAGATCTTTCTTATCACCTTATTATCCTGCCAGTGTTTACAAAGTGATTGTGCAACAATCTTCTCTATCTTTGTGACTTTCACAGTCAGGTTGTCCAGTCTATAAGTTTCTGGATCCTTCTTTTTTTGCTGCTATTTAAAGATAAGTATTATGTTTGCCCTCATCCCATCCTCTGGGGCCTGCCATGGCCTCCACAAGTTCTAATGGAATAATTGCTAAAGTTTACAAGATTATTTCAGATAGTTTCTTGAACCTTTGGAAAATAAATTTCATCAGGCTCTGCTGGCTTGGAGACATTTATCTTACCTGACAATATACAGTTACCCAAAATCACTAGGGAATTGATTCAGTTGCCTAAACGTAGGTGTCCAGGACTTGAGTATTCAAGATATCCAAACATGACTGACAGGATTCATACTCTTAGAAAATTGAACTGAGTCCTGAAAGTGGAATTTATTTGTTGATTTAGACCCACAGAAAGGGGAAGGATTCAGATTCAGATTCAAGTACATAAATTTCAGTGTCTGCAGTGTAAGTATGCAGCTGGGAGGTGAGTATTAATGGTCTCATCACAGTCAGTGGAAGCCCTTTCCACAGTCAGTGAAATCTATAAAAATATTCGGCACATCCTGAAATGGATAAATCCATTCACAACTCAAAAGCTCCCTTGACTATGTTTGCTTCCTAGTGATGAAAACCAGTTGTGCAAACATAGACATCTACTGGCATTTCAGACACTTCTGAGCATCTGACACACAGACCAAGGTAGAGCAGAATGACACAGGGCCTCTTCGTGTCCTTTTGACTTGGCAGCTGGACACCAGACAGAACATGTCCCAGGGCTTCTTAAATAGCACAAGATACCTGCATTTAAGCGGCTGAATCCCAGCTTTGACCTCTCTTGATACAATTGGAACCAAGAAAGCCTTATCTTGATTCAGATACCCCTGCATAGACATCTCATGCCATTAAAGATGTCCTAGGATAGACAAGCTGATGGGTTTCTATCTGTGATTCAAGAAAAGCTTGAGTTCATAGGTCTCTAAAGTAATGTCCCTTAGCATGATTCAAGCAGCAGTGACGTTGTTTAAGTAACTTGATCAACTTCTGTTGCACAAGGTATGTAAACATCTACTATTCCAAAGTAAAATTATTTTCTCATTTTTTCTCTCATTTTTTGTCATTTTCGACATTATTTTTGCTGTAATACTATTCCAGCAAATAGAGAAAGCTTATCTTTTGCAATAATCCTACTGAACCACTTACTTAAAATTATGGTGACACTAGAGAAATCCTGGTAGCAACCATCCAGGTCTTGCCTGTTGTTCCCCAAGAGCCCAAGCCAGCTTTTAATTACTTTGGCACTCTCTTTGAAAGTCTATGTTTTCAGATTGATCTAGATATTTTGTTAGTGTTATGGTTAGTGACATTCTAAATCCACCTATTCCCTCTGAGATTAAGTGTGAGTTGTCAGGAAACAGAATCATGGAATCATTGAATTGTCTAGGTTGGAAGGGACCTTTAAGATACCCATTGTTAGACTAGACCACTTGAGACTCATCTACCAATGTGTAATATTGTGGAACTCCAGATTAATCCTCTTCTTGACTTAAAAGATAAGCTGTGAGTTTAGCTCTATGTTCTTGTGATTGCTTCATGTCATGATATAAAGTGGTCAGAACAAACCATGTAGTCATTTTCTGTTCTTTTGGTCTGCTTTGAATTCAGTTATTTGACAGTGATCACTTTAATGCCTGTTTCTCGTTGATCGTATCTCCTACATTCATATATAGTCTAGTTACCCAGAAAAGATCCCCCTTTATCAACACCAGCTGTCATTCATTCTCACTATATTATGAGGTTTTTCATAGCTTCCAAATCTCTTTTTATATTTTATTGAAAATGGAGACAAGATAACTTGGAACTGGATCCAACATGCACTGAGGTATTTTTTTGCCACTGTCTCTACAGAAGTGTGCTACAGGTTATTGAAACCCAAATTCTTAAACCTGTGTCATGAAGTAATTTTAAGTGGGTACCTCTACACCAGTACATTAAATAATGCCCTGGAATGGGCACTGCAAGTCTATTTGCCATATTTCTGATTGGCAGAGAGGTCGCTGGCACAGGTTTGGGCTGGGTAGCAATCTCACAAATAGTTTCCAGGCACGGTTTAGGATGTCTTATAGGCCAGGAACCATTCCCAATAGGAAACTGGGATACAGCTGCCCTCTTTTGAAGGCTAGGAGATTTGAAACATATGGATGCTGTTAGATAATGCCAGCTGGCCTCCAGGATAAAAATAAACAGTGGCACAGTCTTGGTAACTGGTATGGATACAGCATTGTTTCCAGTGGTTATTGGATACATAAATCCTTAAGAGTATGGGAATCCAAGCTACAAATTATTATCATTTTTTATCTTCCTTGCTACATATAGATTCTACTTAAAATCAAACAGACTTTATTTTCTTCCATGGAGTTTCATGTAGTATGGAACATCTGGACTGGGGTTCATGTGAACACATGTAACTCTGAGCTAGATGTTTAGACACTCTTCTTAGTCCACGAAAGAGGAATGTTTCTAGGGGACAATTCATTTCAGTCTAGGAGGGCTTCTAAATCAGGGCAGATGAATTAGGACCCAACAGTACATATTTCATCCCACTGGTTACAAAGGGAACCTACAATGACTTGCTCAGGGAACCAGCTCAGACAGCTATACTGGCTGAGCATGGCTAAAGTTATGACAAATGAATCCCACCCTTTGTTTCTTCTGGCTTCTGTGAGTGTCAGGGTTTCATTTTTGCCTTCTAATTCAGTTTTTACAAAGGTTTTATTGCTCAGCAAGAGTTAGTTACTTAAACCAAATAAAACAATCTCAAGATCAGTCTGTTGTTTTTCTGGTTTTTCTGTGATAATAAATGTTTTATTCCGTGTAATTCCTTTTTCGACTTCACTAAAAAAAAATAAAATCCTTTATCTAGTTACCTGATTTCTTTCCTGTTTGTCTAGTTTACACTTCACATAAGAATGATGATCAATGAACATCTTCCCTGTTCTCCTTCAGGATTTTCCCTCTAACTATTACTGTCTTAATTATTCTATGTTTCAGAGTCTGCCTAACAGTTCTAAATCTTTCCTTTTCTGTAGATGAAGACCAAAGAGCTGTAACATACTAATAAACTTCTTCTTGGAGTAGTAAATTCAATCATGTATTAATAAACACTCACTCTCAATTCACTCCTTGCCTTTAAGCTCTTGAATATTTCTCCTCTATTAGTCAACAGAGGCTCCCAAACTGTCTCAATTCAGTTGCTTGTTCAGAGTGTCAGAATAAATAATTAACACAGTTCAGCAATTCTGTGCTAACTTTTCCTCCCTGTAACTGATTTGTAGAGGTGCCTTATGAATAAAAAGCCTCTGAACTTTCCTAAATCTTCTAAGGTGCACAGAAACTTAACTCTCACTTTATCTGTGGGATAAGATACCCAAAGACTTTTTGATGTTCTGGGTTTTTGTCATATTCAATTATCTTTCCTGGATTGAGTGACATTTTATCTCTGAAGGGCTAGAGAAGATGTTTCTCTTATTCATGTGTTTTCCTTGCATGTTGCAAGATGGGAAAACAATAAACAGCTTTGCAAGCTTAGACACGGCCCTTTGGCAGAATTTGAAAAACAAGAGAACTCTTCTGCAAAGAGGCTGTGGTATTCTGCAACAGATAAAGTTGTCAGTTATCCTTTAAAATAGAGGGGCAGAATGCAAATCTCATCTAATACCTGACTTTTCTTCTTCTTGTTCATTTTCCCATTTTCTCACCTTTTTCTCTTCCCAACAATTGCCCATGATTCTCCTCCAATGTCAAGAAATGGTCTTTGTGATTGCTCCCATACAGATATCATGGGCTGGCAATGAAGTTCTATGTAACTCCTGCACGGGGTGCCAGACAACTCCACAGCTCCTCTCCAGTTCTCCAACATCAGATACTCCTCTACAGCAGAAGCCCCATATAAAGTTCTCTCTCTGTCAGGTGAAACTTTCCAACTAATACATCGTGTATTCCAACATTTATCAGATTGGCGTTAAGAGTCCTGGAATGTTTTCAGCCCCAGACCTGGAACCAGAGTGAATTGTTTCCAGAACTGTTGAATTGTTGGGATGGTTTGGCCATCAGGAAACATTCACAGAAATAAAATTTTTCTTCCTGGAAGATCCCACTTGGAGGGTTAACTTCGTCATCAGGTCTAATGTAACAGACTTGACGTTGGAGAGGGACTTATGTAATTTTCACATGTAAATGTAATATTTAAGAAGAGGAAAACATGTAAGACAATGACTAGAGAAAGTGCCAACAGCAGAAGTAGTTAAAGCAGATAAGAAGTTAATATTGACTGCAGCAGTTGTCAAGTAGGAAATACAGGTAAGTGTAGTTGTTTTTTTTTCATCTTGTCATGCTCTATTTTATGCCATATGAAACAACTATGGTTCTTTTGTTTCCAGAAGACTGGAAGGATTCAAAGGCTCACTGGTTTATTGGGACTATCTGAACATGTTTGGAAGTCACTCTCAATAGCACTAGCAGGTACCAAGTTTCCTAAATGATGTTTCTTTAGCCAACCCACTCCTATGTTATGTTCCCCACCGCTGCTTGCTTTTCTCTATCATTGAAGCTCAGGGAAAATTAAAATATTAGGCCTATCTTTTCCCTCAAAAGCTAAGAAAGAACTTCTTCCTCCACCTCTTTTTCCCTGTATCTTGCCCTTCAGCTTGCAAAATTAATATTCTTACTGCAATACATTCTTAGAAAAAATACAATAAGGATAAGCTGTCAGTGCAAGATTAAGTTCTTAGTGCAATATGACAACCTTTTTATTTATTAAAAAAATATTCTATTCCTTATAATAAAAAAACCATCCATCTTAACTAAGATGTCTGGAAGTCAAGTTTTTTGATCAATGTTCAGCAAGAATTTTCTGTGAGGTCAGCAAACATTGGCAGTCTTGCACACATCAAGAACAAAAAGAGTAAATATAAATGGAAAAGTTTAGTTCAGAAAACTCAGGCTTTGCTTGATTTGTAACTGTAGAAAAGAAGAGATCAAATAATGTTATTTTTATCCTTTCTATCTTTCCAAAGATGAGGTGGGGATATGAAGGAACAATAATTTTTCACATCTTCTGCAAGTGTTAACTTTGATCTAAACCTGTAGTTCAGCTTGGAGACAAATTTACAGCATCTAACAGTGGCTGTGTGCTTTAATAAGAGTTCAAATCCCAAAAGGTCACAAATTTACTAGAGGGGTTGGAGCTTGAGAGAAGGAGAGGTGACAAAGCATGTCCTATCAATACCATGGTACAAACTGCTGTATGCGTTGTGTCACATGAGGCATGCAAAGCTTTGCAGCATCTCTTGTGCTTTTCCTTTTTCCCACTCTGTTGAATCGGATCGCCAATATTTTTTTAAAAGAGGGGATAAGGAAGTCCCAAGGCATTTGCTTTCAGATATAATGCCAGCAAATTATGGGTTCCAAATGGGTTTGGAAAACACACTTTTTGGATTTAAACATCTTTTTATTTCACTGTGTGTTTTTTCAGCAAAACAGATCTAGTTGTCATGGGCAAGAAGGTGTAAATTGGAAACTAAAGCAGGATACCACTTATACCAATTCATTTTTCTTTCTGATGAGGTTACATTCTTGTACAGTGTCTGAATTTAAGTGTCTTAAATTCAGAAAGAACTCAAATTACCATGAGATACCATTTTTAACAATGGACCATTAACTTTGAAAAGCCATTTGGCAGTAAATGTATTTTACTAAAATATTGTCCAGAGACATCTGTCAGGATTAGGAATGCATTAGCGTAGGTCCTTTATAGCTCGAAGACTATAATATGTTATTTGAAGAGATTCAAATGCGGGGGAAAGAAGAAGTTATCTTCTATGACATTCATCTAAACAAAAATCTACTTGCAAAAATAGCCAAGAGTATTCAGCTGCAGTGTTGTGGTAGTGGCACCACTAATGCTATCAGTTCAGAAATGTGAGGGCGTAGAGAACACGAAGAGCCTGAAGCGTGAAGAAATATCAGCCCACTCTCTTTTCTTACGCAAGATATCTAAACAGATGTAGGTGAACACAGTAGATATGTTTCCACAAAATTAGCTACACACCCACAGCAAATCTCATTGAGAATAAGACTGCACAGTATTTCAAGAAGCCGTGCTTATAAAGAACAGTTCAGAATATCAGAGTCAGTGAGAAAAAACAAGTTATTTTCTATCAGAAAGCTCATCTTTTGGTTAACTTTTTTGTGGAATGTCTTAACTTTTTTAATGTTTCCAGCTTTAAGCAGCTGGAACTTTTAACAAATTCCAGATAACTAGAAGCCACCAGATGTCTAACAGTCAAAATGTGTTGTTTTTTGCCTAAAATCAAGTGTTTGCTGAAAAGGAGAGTCAATGGTTTTCTTTTGTTTTTGTCAAACAAGCATTACCCGGGGGGCAAAGCATGTGCTTTCATGTAGAAATTCTTTAGCTGACAATGCCTTTAACAAGTTGTTTTCTGATCAGCTATGCTTTAGGAAGAAAAAGTGAGGAAACGTAAATGCAAATCCCCAAAACTGGCTTGCATAAATGCTATAATGAAGCATGACTTTCTGTCACACTTCCTCAGCTGCCGCTTTGTGGTATCAGAGAATCTAGAAGTGTCTGGAAATGGAAATGTCTCTATTGCAGTAATGGATCAGTCCATAGAGAAGATAATGTTATGGACACCAAGGGTAGTTGGGAGTCATCTTCTCTGTCTTCAGCGAAGAGGAAAGGAATCTAGTCCAAAATTATCACCTCTTTGGTCACTGAGGAGAGAAAAGAGACTGCCAGATACCTAAGATAGGTACGACTCTCTACTAAGAAATATTAATAAGTGATTTGATGCTAATAAGTATGGCTTATTTATTTTAAAATAATATCCAAAGACCTAATCATGATAGACATTACACAGGATATAAACAGATTATTTTCTCTCAAGTTCCCCATCCTCTTCCCTGTAATAACTGATCTTCCTAAAGAGATTAATCTCTCAAAAAACTCTTTATGAAGACTTATGTGTGGGTGATACTGAAATTGTTAAGTATCTTGCAGTTCAGAGTCTGAGAAAAAATAAATATAATAGTGTATTTTTTCAAGAGAGAGCTATGTAAATGCTTGGATGTGAAACCAAAGTGGCTGTCTCAAGGTATTCCAAAGAGCTTTGAAATTCCACCTACATTTTTTGCCATGTAACATATATCACCTGATTCTCCTCATCATGTGGCTGTCCAGACTGGTTGACTAAGTGTTCAAAACATGATGGTGAAGTAACTGAAGCTCTCTGGAAAAAAATAAGGAACTTAAATTCTTTTTTGAGTAGAAAAGGAAGTCAAAACAGCCTTAAGCAAAGAGCCACAAGCCAAGTCTGCATAATAAACAGTGAGGTTGTTCTAAAACATCACTAACACTTTGTTTCCCATTCTGAGTGCCTGTGAAGTGTGACATTACTTAAATATACTGCACATCATAAACTGTGAACATCACTCTAGACTCTAGGCTGTGATTCAGGAAAGCATCCCATTCAGGAAAATACTTAAGCATGTACTTAAGTGATTGGATTTAAATGAATGTTTAAAGCTAAACATGAACAGAGATGAAGTTATGTCTGTGCTTAAATACTTTTCTGAATTGCCATCTCAATTATACTGCCTTAAACCCAAGTACATCTGCTAAAATTTCTTAAATTACTTTGAATTCACTCCTGTATAAATGAGCTCTATTAGTCCTTCTTCATTTTTTTTTTCAAAATAGATCTCTAATCTTTTAAGTTACACCAAGGATGAGGCTGTCCTTATGAAAATTAGGGAAGGGGTGATTTTTTTTTTCTCATAGCTTTTTAGGAAATATAAATACACTGTCGTTTTTAGTAATTCTCTACAGAATTCTTCAAACATGCCTATGGTGGAAACTGGAGGTAAAACATTCATAAGAACCATCCTAGAGGAGACCAAAATGATTTTCAAGCATATTTAAAATGGTTGGGGTTTGTTTTGTTTTAAAGACCCCTGAGAATAAAAATGTTCAGTATATAGGTTGGCTAGTGGAAAAAGTCTTTTTTTGTTTTTTAAATATATTGGATTTATCTTGCTTATGAAATGTTTGTTATGTTCTCTATTCTTCTTTTGAGCCCATAGGGATTTTTCAACCTCGTTAAAATGTGCCATCTGCTAGAGACATCCGTTATAAAATTACAACAACATAAATTTATGTGCCTGCTTTATTCTTAGGAGGAACACCAACACCTTGAAGTTCAAAGTAACATGCTTTTACGGAGTGGCTTTCTTAAATTTTCTTCCCTCAGTTATCAAAATATACAAATAAAAAAGTTCTCACTAGTACTAAATAGAGAGAAAATAATTTCCCTTGTAATCCAGCTAAGTTTATATGTTTACTCCCATCCCACTTTCCAGTCCAGAAAAAGTGGACTCAACTGCATGAAAGATTTTACTAATATTGTTATTTGATTATACAATAGCCAAAGGTTTGTATTATTTTGCATTAAGGAAGACGATTTGCAGAAGCATGGCTCTTGCAGGACCACAGATGTGGCAAGGTATATTTTGTTCTGTTACATTTATACATTTTTCCACAAGAGAGAAACAACACCGGATCCACCACAGGGTGTTAGAGAACATAAGCCTTCAGAATTAACTGGAAGTATTCCTATTCATGCCAGACAAATAACTAATCCATAGATTTTTTTCCCTTTTGGCAAAAACTGGCAACAAAAAAACAGATGAAAGTGATAAATCATTCCCTGGTGGCGGTGAATGATGCTGGATGCAATTATCACAGAAGTCTACTCCAAAGCTTAGATGGGATTTTGCTCTCATATTGTAACCTTCCAGGCTCCAGCTTCATTTCTAACAGTTGTACACATGATTCAGGAATTCAAAAATAGAGCAAATAAAGTTTTGGAGAGACTGAAGAATAAGAGATCAGCTTCAGTTTACCAGAAATGGTGGGGGGTCTGTCTCTTTGTAAAGGAGATATCTCTTTTCAACCTGTTTTCTCTTAGCCTGCCCTGATAACCTCTGAAAAATGTGAAACTCCACAGAATTGTTTTCATGGACAGAAGAAATCACAATGAAAATGGTTCTGAAAATAACAATCTAACAACAAAAAGGAAGTCAAGATCCAGATACTTGTGTAAGCAGTGATGGCATAAGTAGTGATGGTTACTGCTGAAAAAGACCAGATCAAGCAGGTATTTTTTGTATTGCATGGTTTCAACACATTTCACAGCTCATCCAGTTTAGGTCAGCAATAGCCTGAGGGGTGGGGAGGGTACAAAGTCTCTATAGCTTCTATGTGGAATATGGCATTTAGTCTCAGATGTTGCTACCTGGCTTCATCCCACCTAATTTTAGGCAATTAAGAGGTACCTATACCAGCGGACAGTTGCACCAGATTTCCTTATAACCACTGGGAAGAGACAGATTAATGAGATTAGAAGCATCTGCTGGAGATCCCTCTTTCCCTTCGGCTATAGAGAGCGCCTTGGGCCAGCAGGCATCTCAGCTGAGTGCTTGAAATTAGGAGAGAGCAGGAGGAGCCTCAGGGTGCATCAGAGAAAGGTGTGGAATAGATGATATGATGCATTTCCAAGAAAGTAACCATGAGTTGAAGAAAGGGGTCAAATTCAAAGGCAGTTCCTGGCAACTTTCTATCTTCAAAACCCAGTCAAGGAGGAAGTTTCTATCTCATGCTCTGAGGAAAATAAAAAATAAGACAAAAGCAATGCAATAATAACATCAGAAGAGTATGCACACCAGGGAAAGAGCAATATCTGGTCACACGAACTTCACCCTGGTGAATTAGCCTTACAATTTTTTCCCCTGTGCTATGATGGACTATTTGTTCTAAGAGGTGCTTTTCTGTTTGAGTAAGGACTATATAATCATTAAAACAGTGAGGTGTAATTCTGAGCAAGTAGGAATGAATGAGAAATTAACTTACAATAGAAAGACAAAATGCACTTTCCAGCACTGACTACAGTGTCATGATAGTGCTACCATGCACAGAGGTGTTGTCAGACCCTCCTGGAAGTGCTCTCCAGCCTCCTCCACACTCTCTACAGCTCAAGGACTGCTGGGGAGATGCTTGGGGATGCAGGGGAAAAAATCTCCATCTGTGCTTTTCACAAAGGCCATGAATCTAGAGCTCACACCAAATTCAGTGGAGTTAAGGTAAGTAACAAAGCAAGTAGGATGAGAGTGTCTTGTCTTTCATTCTTTTCTTGCTGTATGCAGTTTGTTCCAGAAGTGCAATAATTTTCTCCTGGAAGGGAAGTCACATCACAAAATCACAATGGTCTCTTTTGTTATTCTGTCCTACAAAGAATTTTACTTGAAAACTACCAGTATCAGCTGTTTTTCCCCATGGAGAAAGGATTTCTTAGCACAGACCAATGCAATGTGGCAATAAACCCTTCATAAAAACCCCAGCCCTCAGCAAACCTAAAATAATCCTTTCCCACCTTTTGGGAGTGGACCGTGCACCATTACTGTATCAGGAGACCTTCAAACCTCATCTGCCGAGGCTGTGAAATTCACTTGGTTTAATCAGCCCAGAGAGCATGTTCCTACTTTGTCAGATCTCAGATTCAGCTGCAGAAAAAATTGCACGGCTCTCACAAATGAAAAAAGACACTTTATTTCTATTCTCAGAAATACAAACGTATTTATATACTTCTATTTTAAGATAATTTTCCCTTCTCACTGGATAGAGTAACTAAATGCCAGGCTGATTAAGGAATTAAAAATTTTGACATCTGGTTGGACTAAGTGTGCTTAGTTTATGGCAATTAGAGAGGAATTGCATTATTTTGCTCTCAAGCAGAGCTTAAGATCAGGGATGCCTGGACTATTATTCCCAGAGGTGACTTTTACAGTGATTTTAAGATGCCAGAGGAAGATGTTCTGAAAAAAAAAAAAAAAAAAGAAGAGAGGAGAGGATGAATTTATGTGCTTTTTTGTCCTCATATATCTGTTTCCTGAATGTAAATTTCAGCAGCTGATTCCTTATTAAATTCTGGAACTGGCAGTTTTTCTACTTCCTGGTTTTTTCTGTGTAATTTTCCAGCCTTGTGGTTAGAAAACGGAGCCCACCAATTTTTGGTGTGATGCCACCGTGATTCAAATATGGGCACAGTGTTGATATATGTGCTTGTGTCCGTAAGCCTGGGCTGCATGAAGCAATGGGCTCCATCAGTGCATCAACCAGGGCTGAAAATAATGCTCAGGGAAAAATACTTGGTAAAGCAGCAGACCTCCATTCATTGTAAGCTTCATTGGACTGAGACTGATTTGTGCTAGCTCTACCACATATTTGTGTGCTACTTTGAGCTGGAAATTTTAGCCTAATCAAACTGAAAGCTTTTATATCGTTCTTCAAGAGCATCAGAATTTAAAATAGGAAGGGGAATATGGAAACATTGCTGCAGAATTTAGGGTACCAATGTTGTATTATGTTTCCTATGTTATGATAATAGTGGTTAGGTTGATACTGAAATCCTTTGGGTTACATTTTCCTTTTTGTCATAATCTAGCCCTACCTCATTGTCTTTCTGGCAACCGGGCAATTCAGATCAAAATCTCAAAAGACCCCACAGGCAATTATTGGACTAAGCTCAGGGAGGCATTTAGAAAACAGAGAAAGTTGGTGATTACCCTTAGAATTGAGTTGAGACTTTTGTCGTCTTGGGTTTTTTTTGTCTTATCAGATGGCATTTGTCCTCCCTTGCACAATGCAAGGGAAATCGAGGCTGCCAGGACATTTTTCAATGAAACCAAGCAGTTTTTAAAGTCTGCATTTGGAAATCTCTTTATCTCTTATGAATTATGTGCCATCAGGTTTACATGGCATGCCATGAGAAGATTATGTCTTGACCATGAGAGCTACACAGATCTCTCATTATTCTCAGAGAAGCTGCAGACGAACAATGGCCTGGTACACACCAGGTTATTTAGCCCACACTCCGCCAGAGTTAACTCAGAAAAGACACTCAAGTAAAAATATTGAGGGAGTATGTCTCCACCCAAACAGCAAATCATGGTTAGATGTTTATGATACGGGTGTTATCACAAGCACTTGGCATTGGAGGTGGCATTCCTCTGCCATCACAGATACCCCTGGGTGAGATGTCTAAGCTGAGGACAGTCTTCTCCTTTGCAGCAAAGGAGCAGCAGATGCCCTGTATCCTCTTGAGACCATATGAGGGATGTTTGCCCTTTGTGGCTCTCTCCTTCTCTCCACTGACTGTAAAAGCAAGTCTGGATGAGTTCAGGCATATGCTTGAAACCCTGTAACAGCTTTTCATGAGAATGATCATGTCATGGTTCTCCTGTCCCCTGGTGTCATCCATAATGCCTTAATTCAGCATAGCCATTAAGTATGTGCTGTACACATACTTCAGGAGTGTTTTAATTTAGTCATATTTAACATCAGTATTAAATCCTTCCATAAACAGAGATGTTTCCTTGAGTTATGGCTATCTTGATGCAAGCACTAATTGAAGTTGATAGGATCTCTACTGGCTTCCATTGGTATTAAACCACATTTTTTGCAAGCTCTTTCAGGTAGGTATTATCTTTTAATAGCATTTATGTTTTAAGTCCAACAAGCTACAAATCTCAATGTCTTGGCAACTTGTGATTTCATAACTCCCCCTCAAGAACAGATCAAACAAATCACACCCCTCCCCCTCCCGCCCAGCTTTGAATGGAGTGCTGTAGAATATTGGGGTAAAGATATATCCTAGAATCATAGAATTGTCTAGGTTGGAAGGGATTTTTCAGATCATCAAGTCTAGCCATCAACCTAACACTGACAAAAACTGTCATTAAACCATATTGTTAAGCACAATGTCTATCCTTCTTTAAATACCTCCAGGGATAACGATTTTACCACTTAGTGGGCAGCCTGTTCAAACGCCTAATAACCCCTTCAGTGTAAAATTTTTTCCTTATATCTAATCGAAACCTCCCCTAGCATTCTAAACACAATGCATTTTTAAATTTAGGAGCACGTGGAAGATCATCTACTAATTTTAGAGATCTGAAAGTTATGAATCTAGTCTAAACCAGTTGTCAAAGTCCATCTATAGTCAGTGGAGAGGGACAGGCACCTCACCATCCCAGGTAGGTAAAATATGTAGGATTGATCACTTTCTAGGGTACCTGCTTGTCACCATCAATTATAAAAAGAGTCAAGACATCTAATTAGGCTATAAGCCTCAGCTTTGAATAGTTAAGATACACAAGATTAACTTTTATGTAGGCATCTACCTCTCTCCATTGGGTCCAGAGACAGCCACAGTCTTTCTGCTGGGGATGATAGGAGCTCAAATTCCTCTTTGAGCTTCGATATCATATTAGTTGTTAAAATTTATCTTAGACACTAAGGTAAATAATCTGAATAAAACTCCAAGTGTATTAGAAAAATGGTGGATTAAAATCAAGCACAATTGCATTGATTAGATCAAAAGCCCATGTGGTTTTATTTATTTTATTCCCAACGATGGCTGTAAAAACAGAAAACACAGACTTCACCAATTTTGTTTTATAGCAGAAACTTTTTCCTCAGCACTCTTGGTGACTCAGCACTCAAATTATCGTATTTCAATATATGACCCAATGTAATTAGGACAATATTTTTTTTTAGCTGGTTGTTACTTTTATGCTGTAGCTGAGTCTCCAGAACTAGTAATTTATCTCCAGTGATGAGAGTCTGCCCTCTTTTCAGTATTAAATGGCTCATATGTTGTAGCTGTTACGTGAAGCAGCAGAGATTGGAAGACTAGGGACTGTTTTTTGGAAAGCTCTTTCCTGCCAAATCCCCTCATTTCTGCAATGGCAGATGTTTGCATTTTAAGACCCAGCTTGTTTCATGAGTTCTTGTATTTAATGGCACTTTTTCTGTGCTTGCATAGAGAATGCGGGAATTTTTCAGAAGACCCTAAGGAGGGAATCAATCTCTCCTAACTTTAGCCATGTAGAGTTTTGTGTATAATCTAAATTTGTTGTCCTTGGCTCCCTCTCTTGTCAACACAAAGAGAAGAGAACATCAAGAAGGGTTCAAAACTATTTCCAGCTCCCACCTGTGATGGGAAGAAGCACTCCCTGGAGGTACTGCTCTGTCTGACCACCGCAGGGTCAGCCTGGACAACTGATGGGTTTAGGCTGGACACTTTGGTTTTAAATAGCTAATGCTAGGGAAGATGCATTCTCATACAAATCATCTTCCTGCGACAAATCAGATCCTCTGCTGCACAGGGCTTGGGAAAGCCTCAGGGAAAATTGTGTAAGTTTTTTGTTTTTTGTTTTTTTTTTTTCCTTAAGGCGATATCTCCTGACAGATACATGGGGTGCAAAAACATCAAGCGCACACTGACAGGAGGATAGGTAGGCTGAAAAAAAGGCATCCTGACACAAGAGGACAAAGGAGTGACAGACAAAGAGTGGGAAGAAACACCATGGAGCACAGAAGGGTGTGATATGAAAAGGAGGCAAAAGCAGCAGTAGACCTACCACTTTCTGCCTTGATATTACTGATCCAGCTCTGGCTGCAGTTTTCAGGGTTATACCCCACCTCAGAGCAGTGGTGCATGGAGCAGACAGGGAAGAAGGTAAGAGATAGGAAGGCAGAAGTAACTGTATCCTTCTCACTGCATCCTCTCAAGGCCATGGGACAGTAATTTGGGACCTCAAGCAGGTTACCCCTTTGCAGCTCCAGTATAGTAGCAGGACCTTGTCAGTGGGGGAGGAAAGGTCTTGCCTTCCCCAGGCCACAAGCTTGTTTGATCTGTACCTTTATTTACAAGTTCTCAGTCCAACAGGAGAAAAACATCTAATGGTTTCATCTGCAGAGTCAGCCCAGCCAACTTCATTGCCTTATTAAAAATGGATTGATGCAAAACCTCTCCCCAGTGCTCAACCCAGCATCTATGTGGATGCAAAATATCATGCAAATTAGGTAATTAACTAGGTTTTGCTTCATTAATAGATAAATCAGAGCAATAAGAGTCTTCCTAAACACTAGCTATGCATTTCTCCAAAAATAGGACATCTAATGCAATTATTTTTATTAGATCTTTTGTATCTGATCACAGAGCATAAAAAGGAATTAGAGTTCCATGTTTATTATTATTAAAGAATCCCCCTAGCCTCTTTATTTCATTTGGCTCAAAATAGAAAGCAATGCTGCTATTGTAATTCATTAATTATCAGACTCGCATTCTTATTCCTAAATCAAAGATTCCTACTTTCAGCTTGTTCCTATACACTGGAGTTAAGCATATGTTGGAAGGACAGAAAGCTAAAGCTGAAATTATATTAAAATACTCAGAGGAGCAAAGAGGCCATATACTGTATACTAATCTGTATTTTTTAATATTCTGTTTAAAACAAATAAGGATGAGTGAACTGCAGCTTTTGAGCATAGACTCGTCCATGGAACTTCTACGCGAACTGAAGGAAAACCCACTAATATTTTTTAACACATCTGTCTTTGATTTCCTACCAGCTCTGTCACTATAGTATCCGATCACTTCAAAAGTTACCGGATATATATTCATGGTTGTACACTTCATTATATAAAAGCTGCTTGTAGAGGGTGATAGCATTTCAATTATGCTGTAATTTTGAAGTTATCCCTGTATAATTACATTTTAGGCTAAAATGTTTTTGTTACTACTTCTATGCCACAAACTGTGCTTATTAAACATGAAAGAAATAGAGAAAAAAATCAATAACTCCATCGCGTAGATGAACTGTCAGTTATGTGAAAAATGGGCATGAAAAGTATCTCAAAGTTAACTGCAATGTAGCTATGTTATCATCTCATTAGAACAACAGTGTAATTATAGTAGTTGTTCTTGAGAATATATCACTTAAGCCTTTTCTTCTGTCAGAGTAGCAAATTTATTTTTATAGAAAGATATAAAAAATATTTTAACTAACAAAAAGAAGAAACTTCAGTCATTAAAAATTCATCAGAATAAAGATTCAAGATGTGTGGTTGTTTCTTTTGGGGTGGTTATTTTCTTTCTTTTTTTTTTTTCTTTTTTTTTTCTCCTGAGCCTCATCTTGAATCTTTTCACTCACCCAAGTGAACTTATCCCTTTTAACCTTTTGCTTGTTCTATTCCAGGCTCGGTTCTTAGATCAAAAAACCTGGTCAGCAATTTTCCAAGTTTTAACCTTCTTACCTGCTCCATAAGATATGTTTAAAGGAGAAAATCTGCCTTTAGTTAATCCATATTTAAGTGGGACGTTTGGGGCTTTTGTTTACCTAAATAGATTGTAATGCTGTAGGACGAAGCAGAATAAATCCTTACCAACGGATTTGCAACAACGGCTGTTGTTTAACTGCCCCAGATTGGGTGGCAGTTACCAAGACAAAAAATGTGGGTCTCTTCATAGAATAACTGCCCATTGTGGGAACAGCTGTGAAAAACTGCCTGCTGGTGCTTTCTGGGGAGGCAGTGTCTTCTTCTCCGGTGTGAAAGCACATGACAGCTGAAGTGTGTATTGAGGAAGAATACACCAAATCAATAGCTTTTTGATAAAACCACAGTTAGTTACATAGCACAATAGTACTTTAGTAACCATGAAGGTGTGTACCTGAGCCTCACCCTGCTTGTGACTCCGGATCACACTTACTTTGCAAGTTCTCTTGCAAACTGTTACTCAGGCCTTATATCTCACTTTTAATGTATTTCATTCCTATAAGTGCTCATATTTAGCTGCAAAATGCCATATGTAAAATTTCTGGTAGGATTTTAAAATTATTTTCCTGCTCACATATGTGACATTATACATTCTTTCAGTGCAAGTCTCTTCAGGACATTGCTGATCTTATAACCCATCCAAGGTTAATTACGCTGTGACTTCAGCTAGATACTTGAACAGAAGGATGCTGATATCAGCTAGGGATTATTAAAATTATTTGCCATTGCTGTTGCTACTTCTCCGGCGAGGCTGGCGCCTGTAGCAATTCTGCTGGCACCGTGGCAGATACTCCTGTTCATTTATCTTTTCATTGAGCAAAAGAGTTTTCCTCTTTTCTCCTTTATCAGCCAATGTCTAGTATAGCTGAGGTATTTCCAGCAAGACTCCGACCTTCGCAATATCATTATGGTTATCCTGAGAGGACATGGTTATTACTTGCTTGTAGCTCTTCAGGTGGGCATGTCTGGGTGCAGACCAACAGATGAGCAAGCTGCTTCCCTTCTTTATCCTCTTTCACCTTAAATGCTAATCTGCGCTTGAATGGAGGTCCCAAAGTGCACAGCATAGACATATATAGTATTAGAGCAGCTGTCTCAGTCCTCTTGATAGAGTTTTGGTGGTGGCTCATGGCCAAAACATGAAGCAAGCAGCTATATCCCAGTGGTGCAATGCACCTCCACCTCTGCAGCAATACCCTCCTCAGCCAAGTAACTCATGGCCCGATTCCAACCGCGTTCAGTTGTATCTATCACAAATAAATGCTTTGTAGTGAGATAAAATATTTCGATCACAAATATCAAATTAGAAAGTAGTTTGAGTCGCCTGTCCTTCTCTCTTTTCACATGGCAATGGCAATCCCTGGACACCTTCCCAAGCAGACATCTAGTCTCCTCCATGGTTACTCCCACCCATGTTTTATAGCAGTTGGGTGGAATGGTCCAAAATCAGACCATGCAAGGAAGACACAAGGGCCACGTTAAATTTCTAAAGCCAGGTTTTTCCTCTGTGACATTGTTCAAAACTTTCTGTTTTCCCTTCTCTCAGTCTCTGGAGTGAGTTTGTTTTGCAGGGTCCTCAGGGCCTGGAATGGATCTCACACAACAGGGCTGTGCTATGAGCACAGAAATAATAAAAGCAGAAGTCAAGAGTACATCCGTTGCAAGCTATCCCAGACAAATTAATTTCTGGGGCAATTCCATTGACTTTGATAGACTCATCCTGTGAATTCAGCCATGACAATGAGAAGTCAGGAAGAAAAGGGAATGGTTTCTGCCATTTCCACAGTGATTTATTGAGAAGAGTTTTGGGAAGGGGGAAGATTGATGGAGGGTGAAGTAGAGAAGCCCCTTCTTTGACTCAACACATACATATTCTGTCTCACTACAAAGCCAACAAAGTATTTTTTTTCTAACAGAAAAATGCAAACATCTTATTCAAGCATTCGGAAGTATCTGGTACAAGGAGCTCTCCTGTTTCATGATGGTCCTATTTCTCTGCTCATATCAGGACCATAGCAGCAAGTCCTTCCTGACCCAGGCATCGCAGGGCTCTTCAGAGCGCCCTCCAGTCAATGGAGGTCCTTACTGTAGGCAGTTGACTGCCTGTGATCAGATAAGATGGGGATCTGAGAGATAAATAAAACATAAGAGCTGAACTCTCCTGGATGGAGCATGAGCAGACCATACTTAGGCAGTTAGCAACACAGCTATTGCAGCCCATGGCAGAGTTTCAGCCATCAAAATCCAAAAAGCACCACGCAGATGGACAGTCAAGCCCAGCTCATTTTACCAACGCAATTTCTGAAGAGCAATGAGATAATTTCAGAAGATCTAGGAAAAGGAAATCCTCTCAGCCAGGATGCTGAGAGCCAAGTACCTTCTAGTTAGACAGTTTCTTCAGTGCCCCTCAACATGGTCCTACTCCCAGCCCTCACAAGAAACGGTGTTTTCCCAGACACTGGGAGCTTTTGTGGGGAGACACTGCAAACCAGCAGCTGGGCGAGCAGGCAGCACATATTGCGGGGCTGCTGGGATGGGGCTGGAAGGAAATTCCCCTTCTAGCTTCTTCTGCTGGGATCCTCTGCCCCTCCATGCAGATAAGATGAGGCCTTAGTTGTCACTTGGAAGATTATTGTGTTTGACTATTAAAAGAACTGAGTTAGCAAATACGAAGAGGCAACAAGGAGACTATGGATTATGGTTCGACAATGTCACCTCGTCTGGGGATTATCGGCACATGCAGCATGCAGCTGGCACAGAGGGATTTACGAGGATGCTGCCTCTAAGAAGAAGATGTACTGGGGAAACATTGTTATCCTGAATTCTTTAGGAACTAAAGAAGAGATTTGTAAAGCAGTTAGAGGAGGCTTATGGCCACATGTCATACGCTTGATGCAAATAGGAATCAAACGCTATAACTGGAAACAGAGATAGAAGCAAGACCACGGTTTCATGCTGAAGAGCCAGACACTTATAAGGTTGTGGGAAGAAAGGCTGAAGGAAGAACATTTGATGAACTATGTGGACCATAGGAAGCCTGAAGTATAGGAGGCAAAAAGTGGAAGAAAATGTATGACTAGATGAATCTGTGGAAGCAGTGAAATGATACGGCAATATCTTCAGGAGATGGTCAGCAGCAAATAAAACTGCCATGATAGGAGTCAAAAGGAAAAGGCAACATGACTGCTATATTTCCATTTCCCTTAAAAAATACTCCCTTCTACTGGTAATTCTAAACACCAATTGCATAAAGCAGCAGTTTCTGATTTCCAGAAAGTGCTAATTTCCCAAATGATTTGGGTATTGCCTTATTTTGTTACACTGGAAATTTAGTATCCAGCAGTGATCTGAGGAATTCAGGCTACCGAAGGAAAGCCATAAATGGATAGCTGTGATGAGAGAAAATTTTAAGTAGTCTATTTCTGACCCGTGTTACGATCTGAGACACTGTGTATGGGCTTTACGCTGTTGTGAAATCCTGGCTGTGAGTACCACAGAGCCAGTGAGTGTGTTAAGAAGTGCTACAACTCGAATCAACAAGAGCTTGATTTTCGGCTCGTACTAAGACTTCTTCCTTCACTACATTTTCATAAAACCAAAATACTCAGCCTCCTCATTTACCGTACCAGTGTGAAGAAAATGGTGGTTGCAACCAGCTTCACTGAATTGCTGCCAGTTTGTATTGGAAAGATATAAAAAGGGACGTCAAAGGACTGAAAATGTGAATAACTAATCATGATGCTGATCTTAAGAGATAGAGTAGAGCAATTACTAACCACTGAAACCAACTTTCATGTCTAGGCAAAAGGAAAGATACATATTAAAGAGGAATACCGTTAACAAGGTACCGGACAAGGGAACTAGATGAAATTAATCTCTCTGCTGAGAGGCAACACATGGTTTAACAGATATATGAATATTTCACCAGCTTTCTGTTCGGATTCCACACTAGCCACAAGGTGGAAACGCTGCATGGGTTTATGGAAGAGTGATGCTGTTACGACTAACATGTAGCTGGAAGTAATATAAAAATAGAAACTAACAGAAGAGATGCAGTATGTCTTGGTGAGAGAAAATCCTTGTGATGCAACATCTCATGCAGTTCTACTGTTGTATGAGTTCAAGCAAAATGTGATCAAAAGCCAGTGAGCTATACGAACAATAATAGCTTTCCAGTAAGTTTCACATGCATTACATTTATATGAGTAAAAAGATTTGTAGGCCTGAAAGAGTTTGCCAGATAATTCCCAGCTGCTTTGAAGAGCCTAAAAAATAGAAACGTTCTAGAACAAATGAAACAAACCAGTTTAGAAACCTCTGTGCATATCAGGTGGGTCAGTAGAGCTTGGGCACTTATCAAAATATTCTAAGAAGAAAGTTTTTGGAAGTGATTTTGTATTTTTGGTATGTTGGTCGTAACGTGGTAGTCTTATGAAATACCATTAAATAACAGAGCGGTTCTTATCATCAAATTATTGCGAAATAAAAGGTATGTAACATAGAGATATGAACATGAGATTATTCTGTAGGAATATTTGTAGGAGTCTGGTGAGTAAAGATAATTATCTGAAGTTCCCTAAAGGTGGGCATAAAATAGGAATAGTGGGATAATGCTGAGAAGAAAAAAATTTAGGATGAGCAAAAGCAAGGCTGGTTTGTCACACAGACGGAAGACAAAATTTCTGTTTTTCCATAACAGAAACTTCATCAGTTTAAAGACTAGTGAAAGCTATTACGATTGCATGGCAAAACATTGCAACCTATCATTACTGCATCGAAATCCAGTTTTTGAGGTATAGCCTGTACACTAAAAGCGCAGTCTTGGTCTGAAAGTTTCCAGTCATACAGGGTCCACCAAGCCCTGAAAAATTGTCCCAGTGATTAATTGCTTTTCATGTAAAAGAATTGCACTTTATTCTGGTACAAAGTGGTTTGACTGCAGCTTCCAGGCACTGGATCTTGCTATGTCATCTCCACCTGCCCTATACTGCCTGCTATTGAAAACAGTATGAAAATCGTATTCCTCCCAGTGGAGGACTCCACTTTTACAGTCTATTTTTGAAACATCCTCTTGGAAGGGCTCAGCAGTGCCTTACAGATACCACATACATGATAGACATCTACCTTCTATCAGGTGAATCCCACTCAAAATGCTAATTAACATCTCCCTAAAGCCATTCACCAAACTGGTGTCACCTTCCTATTCTTTCTCTAACACAGATCTGCAATTTCATCCTCCCATGTTAACAACAGCAGCACACTAAGTATTCATATTCGATGTATTATCTACTGTGATCTCGTTGTTTTTGCTTTCAGGGATGCAATTCCTCATCTTGCAAATGTGAATACATTCTTTGTTTCTAGATGCATTATCTAGCACTTAACTGTGATGAAGCACATGTTGACAAAACGAGCCTGCCTGATGATGTGCTCTGGCTGCATTTTCATTATTTTTAACTGCCAAACCTTGCATTATCTGAGAATTTTACTACTATTGATTTCTTTTTCACTCCAAAGCATGGGGAAAGGTGTTGAATAGCATAGAAGAAAATGGTTTTGGCCTGAGTATTTATGTCTTCCCAGAAGGAACAGTGTGCATTTACAAATTAATATTTCATTGCTACATTTAATATAAACTACAGTGATTTAATGTAGTACAAATACATGTGTGTATCAAAACATTGTACAAGAGCAAATCAAATTACCATTATCTGAATATACTACACCAGCATGGTTTTTTTTCTTGTGTAAACTTGGAGATTAATTTTAAAAAAATCAGGCTTATCTCATTAAACTTATTTACAATGATATCATGGAAATAATTATTGCACCATTTAAAAAGTTACTTTATAGGATAATATTTACTGATTCATGTTGCCATCATATTTAACATTAAGATTTTAGATATCAGATTTATCTTCCCCTAAACTGTAAATTCTTCAGGCTAGTAGTTTTTTTCTTGAAGAACTTGGTATTCCTATAAGCATTTGTGTGTGGCTTTTCAAGGAGTTTTCAAAGAATTTGGGTTCCCAGTGTCATTAAAAGGGAACCTAGCACAACCAAATCCATACAGGGTGGCTTCATAATACAGATGTTTAAACAGATAGGACCTCATCAGCCTTACAGAGGAGACTGTTACAAAATCACAAATGATATGGGGAAGATCTCTAGAGAAAACCTGTACGCTATCTCTTCCCACACAAGAATCAAGGTCATCAGTGAAACTAATCTGTGGTATAGTTATGACAATCTCAAAGAATAACACAGAGTTAAGATGAACTTGTGGATGCTACAAGTTTACATGGTAAAAAATCAAATCAACAAAATCCCAGAAGAAAAACCTACTGGGAGCTGCTAAACCCAGAGACATTATCCATGGCTCCTTGAACCAGAGGGATAGCCTAGAAACTGTGTACTTGCCCTGTCCTGCTGTTCTTTCCAAGGCATCTGTTACCAGGCATTGCCAGAGATAAGGTATTCAATTAAATGAAACCTTGGCCTGACCTGTCAGAGTCATTCTTAGATTCTTTGTCCTAATGACAGGAGAAATCACCCTCAAGTTTAGAACAGATCCCCAGATTGGAGAAGATTAAACTTAGCTGAGGTGATACTTGTTTACTGAGCTTCAGATCTAAGACATCCTAAGATGAAGACTTTGTAGTCACAAGAAGTTGGATTCAATGACCTAAAGCTTCCTTCAAATTTCACTCATTATTCAACATACCAAACTCAATAGAAGGGTGTTATGCTGAAATTTATCATCCTGAAACATGTCATCTTTGTTTTGTCATGTAAAGTTAAACCAATACTCTCCATGAGAAAACAAAAATCATTCCTAACAACTTCATCTCGAATTTGTTGATAAGGGACCTCCAATATGACCTGTGTACTCCATTTTCCTATTCAAGTTATCAGTGGGTTTGTGACCCGGTTACACACACCATTAAGGGAAAAGTCATGGAAGAAACTCATCTGTAGGTAAAAAACCCACCACTCTATTTTTCAATATTTTTTGTGATGCTTTCACTTTTCCTTACTCATGTCAGGTCAAACAATCCCCTCTTAGAGTTAAAATCCTTGCAATGTGTTTCAGTAAAAGATATTAAATGGGACATTTGTATCACCGAGTGATGAAACTAAAGATATCCCCATCTTCTAAAATAACCACTGAATAAACTCCAAGGAAAATTTATCAATAGGTAAACCAAAAAGTTGCATAAGGAACGCATTGTTTGATGCGTGTTTTGCAATACAGTGTCAGGTCCTAGGGATGCAAGTGTCATGGGGTCGGGTAAAAGACGTCACAAAAGACAAGCAAGGGTCTCCTGGAGTTCTGACAATATTCTTACAATTTAAAAGCTGACAAAATATATTTTCCAACTTGTGAACAAAACTCCTGAATGGATGAGGTTTGATGATTTCATAGCTGCAAAAGGTGAATCATGACTGTTTACTGCAGATACAGTTTTTACTGTTTCTTGTATATTATATGTAAGGAAAATGGACTGACATTTTTGTCCTGTTTTGTCCAATGTTTTGTGTTTGTGTATGGTTTTGGGTTTCTTTGTCTGTCCTTGTCCAGCAATTGCTTTTGTACCTCTTGACCAACTTCAAAAATTGTGGCACAGCAGAAGAGATTTCAATCATAATAAATTTCTACACATTTTTTTGGAAATAGTCCTTAAAGAGATTCTATTACTTTCCCCTGAGGGAAAGAATAAGTATCTTAGAGGTCAAAATCCATGTAAGAGAGATCTTTTGAGACTTGCTTCATTAGCTGCATTGTTCAGAGCCTGACTTCAAATAACCTAGGAAAGAGGTAGAACATCTGTATCTATGATTAGTAAAGCCTTCTCTCCCTCAATATCCTACCAAGGTTATTCATTTAAAAGCAGGCTAACTGCATGATAAAGTTCTTACTGTTTCTTGGCTCTGATGGGAGAGATGTTGAAAGCCCACAGAAAGGATTACAAAAGGCGCTGAGCTGTACTTTTGCAGAGACTCGGGTAGTCCAGCAGCTCTCGCTCCTAAAAAGTGGTGCCTTGAAGTTGACTGGCACTGTGATGGGAGGGGTATTTGCACTAATTTTTTGCCTAATATATTCGGCTCTTTCATAGCCCCAACATCACACTTTCTGGTAATGCATTCAGCAGCGTAGTTAACATCTCTCCTGTGGGGTCTTCTACTCTTTCAGCTGCTCCCATGAGGAGATTGTGCATTAGAAGAGTTTTGGTTTTGTTCTTTGCACAGTTTCTTTTTGCTGTGGTATCTGCTCTAAGCACAAACAGGCCTTTTGTTCCCAGAGCTCCCAGTCTAGTTTGAGAAGGTTTAAATTGCCTTAACCGACAACTTTGTGCTAAACTGTTTTAAGTTACTGTAGAAGGACAAAAAGTTCCATTGCTCTGCACTCAGTATGCAGAACACCCCTCTGCCTTCAACTTCTGCCACTCTGTATCCTCCCTGGAGGACAGTAATTTATCAACAGTAATAGTAAAAATATCAACTAGAAACTTAAAGAAACACAGAAAATTTCCTCTTTACAAAGCAATGCAAGTGCCCCCTCCAGTAGATTATACCTGCGTTTTTTGAATTTATTGAAGTTTGCAAAATTATATAGTGCTAATTGGTTTCATGGCTTTGCTGGCAAAATAGTTTTCTTTATATGGGGGATATCAGCAGCGATGGAGGTCATAACACCAGGAAAAGCTACAGCATTTAAAATTTCTGTGGACGGTTTCCATTTGAATATGGGTTGGGAGGTATAGGTTGGGCAGGTTTAAAGTGTCATATCAGGCTGTAAAGAAATGCTTTTCTTCCTTGGACTTTTAGAACAGAGTATGAGCAAAAAATTGCCTACTGCTGAAATACTACAAATTACTGCAGGAAAACGCAATGACAAGGTGCCAAGGCATGGTTACATATTCTCAGGAAACGCAGAATGATTTTAGAGACTGCTGAGCCACATTATGGGGCCATTGCATTCACCAGTGAAATACAGCCACGTCTGGGTAAAAAAACAGCAGCTGCTTAACAGACCCCCACCTGCAGAGTGCTTTGAGCCAGGCAGAGCTCACCAGCACTGTATCTAACCTGCGCGGCAAGGGGAATCTGAAGAAGACAGAAATGTAATTATCCACACTGAATTTCAGCTAAGACAGTGAGGACAGTAGAGCCACCCTTGCAGAACAAAAATTAAAGAGCATCTTTAGTGATCCAAAAAAACTGCAAAGTCCTGAGGTTTTGATTTCATTCATTTGATGGTACCACTTGCAGCCCTGTGCCTACATCTACTGCTGGTGCAAATCTCACTACCACTTTGAGCATCCCAAACAGCATCCTTATCTTGCAGATGAAACATGACCAGCTTGACCACATCCATCAGGACTAACACATGGAAAGTTGAAGCTATAATACCTCAGTAAACCTTTGTCTGAAGGACAATGACATGGAACATTCTTGTTGAATAACGTAGACTGCTGCTGTCATTTGTTACCACCTGTGGAGCAACAAGCTTGGGGCCAGTGTGGCTTCAGCGTGCTGTGTGTTACTGCTGGAAGTTATCCCACCAGAAAGGAGAAGTCACTTCCTGGGAAAGAAATAGGGCAAAAAAAAGGATTGGAAATGGAAAGGAAAAACAGAATTATTAAAGCTCTGACTGGCTCATGCTTGTACAAAGGACATATAAATGATGCAATATTGAGTAAGGTCTTTTTAGTTGGTTTTGTATTTGCAATAGACTCTTTAAGCTTTTAATTCTGTGCAAGGATTTTGGCATTGCAGATGAATATAACAGATAAATATTGATTTAGAACATTTGGCAAATGGTCTATTGAGTTCTGTACCCTGTTCCTAACTCTTCAGGGGAAAATTATCAGGCTGAAAGAGGGCAGCTATGGGAAAGTTTCTTCACAGGGAAAATTTCTCTGTGCCCATTTTTTAACTGGGCATTTGAACACAGTCATTAATTTTTATCCTTTTCCTCACTGTTATGTTTTAGTGTTGCAATGTTATTCAAAATAATGAAGATGGTTTAGCTGGCTGTGTAAAAATCCAACCATTTCTGAATCAGGCTGAGTTTTGAGCCACAACCATATCTCAACAGTGAGTTCCATGGGCTATTTGCACACAAAATGTATTCCAGGAGAAAATAAATGCATTTGCTGCTTCTCATTCACAGAATCACAGAATCTTCATGGTTGGAAGGGACCTTTGAGATCATCGAGTCCAACCATACACACACAAAACCCACACCAAACCAAAACAAAACAAAAAACAAACAAACAAAAAAAAACCAACCCAAAAAATACCCCACAAAACAAAACACCCAACCCAACAATCTCAGGCATTAGAGCATGCCCTGAAGTGCCACGTCTACACGTTTCTTAAATACTTCCAGGGTTGGTGACTCCACCACCTCCCTGGGCAGGCTGTTCCAGTGCCTGACCACTCTCTCAGTAAAGTAATTCTTCCTAATATCTAATCTAAACCTCCCCTGCCGCAACTTCAGACCATTTCCTCTGGTCCTGTCATTATTGACTTGGGAGAAGAGGCCAACACCCACCTCTCTACACCCTCCTTTCAGGTAGTTGTAGAGGGCAATGAGGTCTCCCCTCAGCCTCCTCTTCTCCAAACTAAACATGCCCAGTTCCCTCAGCCTCGCCTCATATAACTTGTTCTCTAGACCCCTCACCAGCTTGGTGGCTCTCCTCTGGACATGCTCCAGCACACTCTTTTGCTTAAAAAACAGAGGCACAACTTTGGATTTCTCTACAGAGGAACAAGATACCAAAGGAGAGCAGACAGGGTGCTTGACAGACCACAGATCATCCATGCTATGTTTCCTCATGTAGCAGAGCCCACCTTTCCTGTCCAGCAGAAAGGAAAGGTCAATGCAAGATTGCATTTTCCCACCACACACCAAAGAGCACAGGACACATCCTCAGCCTATCTCACATCTGCTCTTTCCTGCAGATCCACAGTGCTCCAGCAGAGACCAGAAGCCACCATCAATCTTCCCGTATGGATGGAGCTCACAGGAAAGTGTGAACTGCAGTAAAATATCTGGGAAGAAAAGATCTGGTAGGAAATTATATCCAAGCTCAAGTAAGCACAACCCTACATATAAAATATCCTAAAAGTATTTGCAGATACATAGATACTGTGAAAAATTACTCTCCACAGCCAGGCCAGACTATGAAGTTATAGGTATAAGCTGCAGCAGTGAAAATATTAAGAAATACCTTTATAAATGGATGGCTGTTTAAGCACTGGAACAAGCTGTCGAGGCAGGTTATGGAATTGCTAGCAATGGTGCTATTCAAGGCTGGATTTGACACTGCCCTATTAGGGATGATATACGTGGAGCTAAATCATTTCTGCCATGATGCAGCTCCCTTCCAGCCCAGATGAGCCAAATGTAAATGTGATGTGCATCGATACATACCAAGTACAAGGAATGAAACTCCTGCTAAATTCGATCAACACGCAGAAAAGGTACATCCAATAAAGAACGTTAAATAACCCAGCCATAGGAATGAACTTTGTCATGAAAGGGTAGAAAAATGAAAGCAAGAGGTGTTCAGATAAATGCATGAGGCATCTGAAAAGGAAACATCCTTTACTTCCTCAACAGCATTTGTATATTGATTAAGAGTACTAAACATACATTTTTAAGTGCAGAAGAAAACCATTCCTTTTAGCCTTTGACTTCTTAGCTCAAAACATGCTCTCTTCTCTTATGAAACCACTTTTTTCAAAGGATTGTAGAAATGCTTGCAGCAAATTAGAAGCAGCTCAGATGACAGCTACCAGTCTGTTAGCTGCAGATAGAGAGCTGAAGAAGCTGTTTCAATAATAATAACAATAATAATAATAATAAAGACAACTATATTTGGAGACTTCACTTTGATCAAATATGTTAATTGAGTTCCTACTAGAGTCAGAAGAAGGAAGAGTTTAGCTCACTCTTCTCAAGTAACAAACCCAGCCAACATCTTTTGTGTTTGCTCTGTCATTCTGAGGACCTGGTAGGGATGGTCTGTGCTTGGGCGATGGTCCAAGGATGAATGCTTCAACATGAGCTGAAGCTCAGACCTGCAGACCCACCTCCTGGGGTGGAGCAAGTGCCATAAGGGATGATGACATTTGAGTTGATAAAAGACCTTCTGGTAGGTCTCTACAGCAAAAGAAGAGGTAGAATTCAATCTGTAAGAGATTCAAGTCAGTTTATGTACATATACTGTATGTGCACGCATGTATCCATATCTTGGAGCTTATGTATATAACCTTAGGTGTAAAAGTCTAAGCAGTCACTCTAGCTTTTCCAGAGATGGATAGGACTTTCCAGAGACTAACTCAGCTCATCCCAAATATGTATTGAGTGATGGTCCAAATGACTTTGGAGTTGCCTATTTCTCTCTGTTGACTGCAAAGGAAATCGAGATTGTGTCACTTCAGTTAAGGGAGGAACATTTGGGACACATGAAATTAGATGCTACGAACCCTGTTGTTAGGACTGCAGCTGGCTGTGCTGCTTCTTGCATCCCTTTCTGCTGGGTGTGAGAAATTTCAAAGGAGATATCCTCATCTCACCTGTGTTTGGGGAGAGAAGGATGGACCCAGTCCTCTTGCCTCTCCATAACCATGCCTCTCCAGGACATGACTGCATGGCCAGGCTGCATGGTGTGAGCATAGCAGAGTATCCCAGACAGCTTTGGTCTTCTACTGAAAATCCAGGAAAGACTGTTCTGAGGGGGGGTTATCCTTTCATATAGAAACAGAAAAAAAACCCAGCCCTCTCCAACTGGGACAAGACTTGCAGGGGAGTGTACCAGGTCAAGGAAATCAACCTTACAAATACAGATAATGCCTAAACCCATTCATATTATTGTCTATGTTGTCTGCCCATCCAAGTCGGTAATTTAAAATATTTTTATATCTTTCCATTTTTTTCTCATGCTGCCAAACATTTTTTGTGTGTGTGTGTTATTCCCATTTCCTACTGTAAAAGTCAAGAACAGACATTTTCTAATTAAGGACAATGTATTTCCAAAGTCCTTAATCTGCTGAGTGGACTGCCATAGCATCTAAAATGACAGATTCACTGTATTTCTAAGGCATGGAGTGGTGGGGGTTTATGTCAGTAGGTCTCCTTGCTCTACAGGGTCATTCTTTTGCTCCTCATACAGATAGGAGATGATCATATAACATGAGATTCATATGGGATTTGCTTTACTGATGCATCAAAAGGATAAAGCCAAAGTCAGAGTCACTCTTGAAATACTCCTAAATTGCAGCTGTAATCAGAAAGTCCATTGTTTGAAGCAAAGGCTAGAAATGTTGTGATACTTCATGTACAGGTAAACTAGTGATCACACACACTTTAGTTCTCACATTTGTTTTCTGAGGTTTTAAAAAAATAATTTCCTCATCTGCACTAGGACTTTTTTCTGTAATTTCCCACAACTCTACCACTAATGGTAATACTGTGACATCTCACATTTACTTAAAGGTGATCACCAGCCATTATTTTAACAACTGCCATCCAAAAGAGGTTAGATTGCTTCTGTCTGAAATGCTGATAACTGCCTGGAGTCTTGTCTGCTTTTGCCTTGCTTCCTTCTTCCATGTGAATAACTCAGGGGAAGGAATAACTGGGAATTTCAAAAGAAAAGTCTGCACTGTAAGTACAATCTCTGCCATCCATCTTGTACTCATACACCAGAGATGGGATTACTGCTGGAAACAGGTAGCCTATTGCTTCCTAAAGCTTCTGTATCTCTTTACTACGCCACTATTAACAGTATTGTTATTGGTGGTAGTAGTAATAATATTGCAATGTGTTGTAGGGCATCCATTGAGCTTAGTGTTCTCTAAAGACTCAATGAGAAATACCCATTCCCATGATGGTCTTTCAGATCTCATGGTCTGGATTTACAAAGGGCAGGGAATATTTCTTACACTCGCTGTGAATCCAGCCTTCTAAGAAACACATACACTTTATAATCGAAAAGCATAATTACACTCTAATTACATCGTATTTACATTTTTAACACAAGATTTCCACTAATCTATATAATGAGGTACTTCATGGACTGGCCAAAAATAATTTCAGTGTAAAGTGATATAATTAATATACCTGCATTTAAAAATATACAGTGAGATCCTCAGCAGAGTTAAATCATTATCTCTGTGATGATATCAGTCTGGTTCCTGTGCATTAAAAAGCAAATCATGGGAGCAATAATATCTCAATTATGTAGTTAACCTTCTGGTTATATTAATTAGTAATGATTAGACATGGGAAACCATAATTATGTCACGTACATAACATCCCTTTGAAATTGCATTGTGAATCCAAACACAAAAGGCAGATGTGAACACCTAACCAGGTCCATTTCTGACATCTAGAACAAATCTGAAACTCAATGATATGACCCTCTGTCTCCTATCTGAAACACAGCTAGTTTGTATTTGTCCCAGAAGAGAAATGCAAGGTAGAGTTGTCCCATATTCTGATTTCACATGGTGGTTACTAAAACCCAACTTTAAAAAAGAAGAGAGAGACAAAGATCTAGGTCCAATCCAGTTCCTAAAGAAGGAAGCCCTGAAGCTAAAGAAGCTCCTTTTCTCTAACTCACGACTTTTAGCCACCTGTCTGGGGTACAAACAGCTAAAAATCAGCACCTCTTGTTCCTGTTCGCAGGAGATCCTGGCAGTCAGAGTAGTATTTGCACAGGACTTTTCTGAAGACTTGCTCCTCACTGGCTCCAAAACCACAGTGGTAGACACTGTACTGGAGAAACTGTTTTTCCTAAGGCAGCTGTCTGTCTGAGAAGAACCTAGTATCAGGAAGAGGGAGTCAGAGCAAGCAGGATTTTTCACCACTGTCCTCATGTCTAACATGGGACTGAACTTTCTGACCTTCAAGGATAAAGAAGAGAACAGCCAGTCTGAGCTACCACTCTTCCCCCAGTATATCAGAGATATGCTTTATCCCAACAGACCATTCCCTCACAGCAGGACTACAGTAAACAACTAATGTGTAAGTCATTCAGTCCAAATTTAGAAAACTATTAGAAGTTTCCCTTTTATATAGGCTTCTGTCACCTACTGAAACCCACAGAAGATCTGCACTGCGGTAGGAATTACGGACCTTTGTACATTTGTGCAAGTCCAGAGTTATTCCTGTCGTTCAGGAATAATGGAATAATGTCGTGCAGGAAAAAGGACAAGTGCAGAAGAACACCATGGAATTTCCATTAAAATTAATCCTTTGAAAAGTGAATGTCAGAAGCAACTGTATATTTTTGACCAAACAAATGTACTTTAAATGGACATTTTGCAAATGTCAGGTTGAAGTGTTCCAAAGTTAGGAGCTGCCAGAATTAAGGTTGCCTGTGCATTCTGCGTAGCATTGCATTGCAGACACTTTGTGGCTCTTATTCCCTGGTTTACCTTTTATTTTTCAATCTAAGTAACTTGACTTTGAAAGGCTGACTTGCAAATCTGGCATCTGTAATTCCAGGAAACCTCACTTTGCACACTTTTTCATCTATATTCACTCAATTGTTATTTGATGTATTGCTTTGTGCTATGCTAGCAGCAAGGGACATGGGTGCAACATGGGACACAGTTATGTATTGACCTACAGTGTTTGCAGTCTCGGGGTCTTCAATGGATCTGCTCTAAGGTGTCAGATCAGTTCACAGTAAACCAGGCTCAATAGAAAACCCTGCCCTGTGGGGACCCCGGGTCTGTGAGGCCATGGGTGTATCATGGGCACAGCAAGGTCTCATTAGCTGGCATTGTCATTTAAGGGACTAAAGGCACATGGCACTTTGCAGGAGGTAACCCGATATGGCTTTGGTAAGATGTGATTCCTCTCTTTTAGTTCACCAAACTGTAAAACTATTGCTGAATATTCACCAGCAGCAGTTCCCAGGCATTGCAAGATGTTCTCTAATGATATTTCCAATTCAGCCTGAGATTCCTGAATGAAATGTCTGTAGAAAGGTTACGTAAATGTTTTCTTTTTCAACCTGAAGTTCATTCAATATAATATTACAGCAGCAATTCTTGCAAAGATCTCCCTTCAAGAGAGGTTGTTTTTTTCCCTTTCTTTTTGCTCTTGGCAGTGGTTGTGACAAGAATGACAGCGTAAAACACAGCAGAAAGTTTTAAACATTACTTTTCCTCAGACAGCAAACAAAATCCTGGATTACCACCATCCTAGATGGGAAACTGAGCCACTCAGAAACTCCCACCTTTGTCTCATCCTAGGGCCACAGCATGTGTGTAAATTGAGTGCAGTGCTACCGCCATTTCAATTGATGCTCCTGGCCCATACGGATGCTGATGCTTTTGAGGTCAGCCCGAAGATGAGCTTCACCTCCAGGCACTGTTTGGGGCTCATTGGAGTGGCAAATCTGGGACCTGTCAGGCCAAGGGCATGGGCCACCCATAACTACAGCTGGCTAAAAAGGGACACCAGCAGAGGAAAGGTGATTTTCATCATTCCAGTGGTTTTTTGCCTTTATTTCAAGTTGCTGCACAAGCAAGGCAGGGCCATTTGTCCCCACTCTTTGATATGCACCTCCTGACACCCAACAAAAAGGTTGCCATAATCTCATAACAAGACAAACATGAGCCTCCCCTTCCCCACTGTCGTCCTATTCTCCATTCTGCCACAAAGATCTCTTTTTCTTAAACCCCACACTCCTTGCTCAGGTCAGGATCCAGCCCTGTCACAACGCAGCATGTTCTCTACTAATTCTCTGCTGGCGTTCTTCCCTTCCCCCTCTCAGCACTTTCTTTCCATCGAGTCCTCTTACACTGCAGAGCTGTGCACAGCATCTGAGGAGCTGGCATGGGCATACCATGCCAGGGGCCATTGTCACAATTTAACAGAGCAGATGATTGAATTAGAGGTTTTGGCACAGCTTTATCAGTATTAATGAGGCTGAACCAATCATGCAATTCCTTGGAGTCTTTTGCGTCATGCCTCCTTTTCTCTTCTGGAATCTCAACCATCCCACTCTTTCCCACCTTGGTCAGCTCCTCCAGAGATGTTGGGTGCAGGACTGATGAGGCCATAGCTCAGTCCTCTTGGTTAGTGACATGGTTGTATTATCAGGGGACAGAAAAAATAGGAGTCATGGGGTTACAAAGTGCATACACCTACATGACTTTTATTGAGGGAAAGAGCAAGAAAATGTAGGGGGTTTGGGGGTTGAGATTTTAAACTAAGATACAGGACCCTTCTCCAAACCTTGACTCTAGCTTGTGGCTTTGCATATTTAGTTATCTCTCACTGTAGCATAGAACAAGGACTTGAATACTAGAAGTATGAATGCAATTTAAGAAATTAACTGTAAAGATGCAGAAATCCATCCACAGGTAAGGTTTCCTGACATCAGAAATCCAGCATGAAGGTTTTTGGGTCTGGGCTGCCACTGCTGAGATTTTGCATAACGTCATCGCTGGTGTTCAGACTCATGATACTGCGAAACTCTGACAAACTTGGATGTGATTGCACCAAACAATGCTGCCTCAGCAAGCCATTTTGGGCACGTTCCCCTCTCTCTTTCCAACGTACCTGCCCAGCAAACTCATTAACCACACAGAGGCACTAAAATGCTTGGAACAGAAATGAGAACAGAAGCAACAAAAACAATTCTTCTGCCAAAAGAGTTGGGTTTATGTTTTTCCTTCATCTGCACCTTCCCCTGCCCGGGCGCAACACAGAGGAAATCTCTGCAGCTGATCTGGGACTTCACAAACCGAGGAGGGATTATGCACTACAGATACTGACAGACCCCTTCGCTTACAGCCTGGCAACCACCCCAACCGTAATCTCCTCTCGGAGATAAAGTCCATCAATCTTATTCTTACACCAACCTGTTCCCCTCTGCCCCTCCCCCAAAGCTGGGAGAGCAGCCCTCCTCAGGAAGGATGCTAAATTCTTTCCTTCCTCAGCGCCCTCCTATTTTAACTTACTTTTTCGTCTGGCCTCCCATCCAAGTCAGGTCAACACATATCCATTTTCTGTGCTGAGCTGACTAGTTTTCAATAACAATTTCTCCTTCATTTTGTAACAGAGATCAATAAAACTGCCCCTCTCTCATATTGGCCGAGATCCCAGCAACGTCATTTGCTCTTTGTTGTGTTTCCCTTTTACTTTTTTCTTTCTTTTTTTTTTTTTCTTTGTTTTTTGGCAAGGCACAGATCAATTTAACAAGATGAAAATGACTTAGACTTTCACTCAAGGTAAAATCTGCACTTTATAACCCAGGATGTAATTTACAATCCTGTCATTAAGCTCTGTTAATCCTATTATTATGAAGATAAATAATTACCCATAGCGAAGAAAGGGATTCCCAACAGAGTAGAATTATATTTTCCATCAGTAATGAAAAATATCCCTGCCGCAGTGACACTGGAAATACAGATAGTGAGTACTCCCAAGAGTCCCAGGAAAGGTTTGCTACGCAGGCAGTCCTTCATGGAGCTCGAGAGGGTAGCAGTCAGGAGAATCAGCATCAGGCTCACCAAAATCTTGCCCCTGGCCAAGAGGCTGGTCTGGTGGAAGTCCTTCCAGAGGCTAAAGGACGCTAGTGAGTAGAGCTGCAGATCTTGGTGATCCAGCTGCATCTTGTGCATCAGTTTACAGAATTCACTCTCCCACTTCTCCCCAATGAGGTCCTGGGTGACAGAGCCATACGTTTGGAGGTAGTAAGTGATTTGGATGGCTCTGGCTGATTTGACTCTCTGGTCCTTGCTGTTTGGTACTTCCATGACCCCTCCGAGCTGGTGGCCAATAAAACTGCTCCTTCCATCCTGGGAGGGAAAGTAAAAAAGATGAGCATGTGGTTATCCTGTGTAAGATGTGATACAGTGATACCGCTCGACTCTACCTTCCTTTCACAGACATGTCAAGAGCTTGGCTCAAAGGCCACTGCAGCCAACAGCCATCGTGCCATTCACTCCAGTGGGCTTTGGTACGCATCCCTGGTCCCTGCCACTGCTCTGTTCCTTACTTGTTACAGACTCATTGGCAATTCTGTGCTGCAGTTCAGGGACTGCTCAGATACTCGTTGTGATCCCAGATATTCGGGGACTGAAATGTAGCATGCAAGCTCCTCACCCCATGGGAGACGATTGCTTTCCCACGTTTTAACTGTGACAGGCAACAACAAATCTCCAGTTACTGAAGTATGAAATGTTTGAGATGAAGATCAATTTCTGGAAGATTTGCAATTTCCTGACACTTTGGAAATGCTTTTAAGAAGTTGGAAATGTACATAAAATTAGGTCTGGTTCCTCAGTACACAGCTGTAAATGCAGATAGATCCAGTTTAATAGCTATTCTGGCTTTAGAACAGTATAATTAAAATCAGACTTTTTGAATTGTTTAGTTGAAATTTCATGGATTTTTATCAGTGGCACAGAGATAAGAATCTACCTTACACCTTGATTTAGCCAGGATTTGGGTTCTTTATATTTCAAGAATATAAACCTTACTCTGGTCTCACTTAACTCAGTATATGCTAGGACATAAAAACTCCACAACAATCAGTAAAGGACACATCAGGTGCCCTCAGAATCAGCCCCCACCTATTTACAAGACCAGACCACGTCTTTGTAGAGTTATCAGTTATCTGGTCCCATATAGATTTTGTTTTTCTTTTTTTTTAAGAAAAGTTTTATAAGAAAGGTCCTTGATTTTTAGCCGCTGGTTATTCTAGTTCTCTAGAATAACTGTGATGTGGCCCTTTCAAGACAGGAGAAGCTTGCATGGATTTAGGAGATTAAACCCAGTTGCAAACTGAGGAAGGTGACTCCGTAGATGATTGATTGGATAAAAATGTCCTAGCACAAGTAACCTCTTTGATCAAAAACTCTAAACCCAGGGATTAAATGTCTGTTGCACACCAAAAACCAACACGTTGGTTTTTTTGTGTGTGTAAATGGGATTAAAAGTTTTCAGATTTCTTTCCTCTTGTATTTAATAAAAAAATAAAATTATCAAGCCAGTTAATATATCAAACATCTTGCAGCAGTGAGTTCAGATGAGATAATACTTTTTGGTTAGATGCGCTATGGGAATGAGCTGACTGACAGCCCAAATTTGGGAGATGCTCTGCCCTACACACACACATGGAAGCAGTCATCTGCAAAAGGCCAGAAGCATTTGAGGGAGACACTTTTAATCTATTACATCCAACATTAACCATTTCTAGAGACACCTGTGCTGCACGCAGGCCATTATCTGAAATTGCCAGACCTGCTTGGTATAATGATTCCCATCCTCAGGAAAAATCAATGAAGCAAGGTACCAGGCTTTATGAAACATAGAAGTCTTCCGGGATGCCTGCTCATAGAGCAAATAAATATTGTAAATTGAGAGACAGTGCTGAAAATGTTTTATATACTCACCTTGCCTTGTCTCTAATAGGTAAAGGAGGTGATCCTCCCACCGAGAAATTTCTGCCTATGCCTGCTTTCATGGCAGGAGCTCACACTGTTTTCAGCATTTGCCTGCCACAGCCCAGGGAACGTGACAAAGTGCTTTTCAGAAGTTCATTTTTTCCCGATTCCCAGTTGTTATTTCCCATTGAAATAATGGCTTCTGGCGAGGTATCCTGGCACAAGCTGACATGAAAGGTGATTTGCAGTCTAATGCCAGCTTCTCAAATCACCTGAAGCCTCATTGCAAATGTCATATAAGCAGAGACAGCTAGCACAGAGGGGCAGCTGCTGTTGTTTGGGCTCCAAAAAAATACTTGTCTCTGGCATTTCATGTTAGAATCCTATTTTGATTCGTTATTTCTACTTTTTTTCTTTTTTTTTTTTTTGAAGGAGGGGTCATACCTAACACTCACACGCTCACAAAAGGTGCATTTCCAAGCTGGTAATTAAGATTTGAGCAATGCAGTCCCTGCTCACATCAGATGCAACTTCGCAGTTAAAAATCCCCTTTGGCACTGCTTTGAAATTTTAGGGAGAAATGTCATATTTCCTCAGTATATATGCAGTGTTGACATTCAAACGTTTTCAGCCACTGCAGGATACTTTAGCAGCACAGCTCCAAACTCAGACAATGGACTATAATTCAGATTTCATTGATCCACTATGCAGCACGCACAGCAAGGTTATGGGAAACTTTGCGATGACCATCTGCCTTCCTCTGCAAAAGGTGCACTGAACGACGGCAACATTTCAAAAGAGGCAGCAGAGCAGGCACAAATAAATCATGTTCTGCCGTATCTCCCATGAAACCGAAGATAACGGCTATTTGTTACACTGATGTACAACAGGGCACCCAGCTCATATGTCAGCAAAATAGAGAACGAGCTTTCAGGTGGAATCGAGGAAATCACAGATGCTGAATTGCTTTGAGGTTGTTTTGTCCATCCCCTTCCTTCCAAAGCCAGACTGCTTCCTATTTACACAAGGGTTTTGCCTCTGCTGCTTTTATAGCATGCAAACATGAACCTGCCACCACGGCATTTGGGAAAACGGGGCCTTTTTCTAATACAGCTCACATGCTAGCTTTGCCAACTGCTCCAAGTGAGATAAAGGTCCTGTTGTGCTAGACAGGGTTGTCGCACCAATGGTTATAATTCCTCAGCAAGGAAGACAGAAGAAAGATGGGGAAAAATACTGCCTTTCACCCCATTTTACAGATGGAAACTGAAGTGTGAGAAAATGAAGACCCAGCTGCCAACAGGATTTTCAGCATTTCCTAGAGACCTCCAAGTCAAGGACCAAACTACCTCTTGGTGTCTCATGGGCACTTCATGGAAGTTATTCACCATCCCAAGTTCTCTGTTGTCCTCCAGGACCACTTTGGTGAAAGAAGGAGACATGAATGGCTGAGCTCCTGGGCTAAGCCTAAGGTTTGGGAACGAAATGAGGCCACAGTGACCTGTACAAATGAGGCCTGAAGACCAGTTAAGTTTTGAACAAGATTGCCTCATTCTGCCTGGTTCCTCAATAGTTCCTCAAACCACTTTCTTCTGCTAATTAGCACATTCTTCCTGTCATATGCCTACATGATGCTATTTTTAATTTCATAACAATAGTTTCATGTTTCAGACTAAAGATCCCTTACACATTTTACCTGCTTATGTTGTTACTCTCTGAGTAGCAGAAAAAGCACCTATGTATCTCCAGAAGTTCTACAACACAAGACAATAACTGTCTTTAGCAAGGTCATTAGCATGGCTGGAGCTTGAATTTCTGATTCCCAGGCTGTGTCTATGTGCCTTTCTCTTTCTCTCTCTCTCTCTTTTTTTTTTTTTTTTTTTTTTTTTTAATGTCTAGCAAAAACTTCACAGTGTCTGTTCTCTGTTCTCCCAGAGGACAAAAAAGGCCGTCGTCCATTCTGATGGCAGCTAATTCTCTCTGGATCTGAGCATCTTTAAAAATGACATGAAATATAGATCACTTGCTGGGGCATGTGATATTTGATCTTAAACAGGAGACAACCCAAAATCTTTGCTTTGATGGATACTATTAAATTGGGTTTTGTGTCCTCCCTTCTCTTTTTCTAGATGTCCCAAAGTCGTTTGGTGGATTTAAACCCTGAAAGGGAGGAGGACGAGAACTAAGGACTCTCAGAGGAGTGAGAGATGACAGACATCAACAGCATCATCACCTTTTCCCCTAGGATGATGGATTTTGCCACCTGTGTTTATGCAGACTTGGCCTGGCATGTGGGTGAAAATCCAAACTTCTTGCCTGTTCAGCAGTAAAAATCACTAATGGTGGATGGATGGATGGATGGATGGATGGATGGATGGATGGATGGATGGATGGAGAATAAACCCCTACTATATTTCAGGCTTGAAACTTGTCTGTAAAGGATTATTGGACCTTTATTATCCTGAGAAGATGTGTAAATGACATGGGGATGTTTGGCTTGCTCCAGAGCTGAGTTCAGGACTTCTCAGGTTAAACAAAAACAGCTGCTCCTACTGAGCTAAATATCTTTTGCTGGTGCTAATCTAGGCATAGATCCTCGCTGCATGCAGCCCAGAGGGTTACTAGCAGTACTCCCTTACTACTAAATTACCTGGGTTTTTTTTTGTTTCCTTAATCATTGCAGTGTGGCTGCTGCAGCCCCGACTCCCATGCCTGGGGTTTCGTGTGGTCGCTGCCATCTGCCACACCAGCCCTGGGCAGATCAACTTCTCCTCCCCACTTTGAATGGCACCAGCCTCCACTGATTGCCCTCTCATGGGAAAAACAGAGGGTTTCAACGTATTTTTGAGATGGCATGGCTCCTGCCTTCCCAGCGCTCTGCTTGGAGGAGGCTAGGGCTGGTGAGAGGTTTAAAAGTCTTTTCAGATCCCTGACAAGGAGGAGAGGAGCCTTTGTACCCGATTTCTAGATCACTCACATTCACAAAACCTTTGTCAGCAAATTTATCTCTATTTTATTTTTTCTTTAACTGCTCCCTCTTATCAGCTGGAGTGATGGATAATTATCAAACTACATTCTAGAAATGTTAGGATAAAGCATGCAATCCTGGTTAAACTTTATTTTATCTCAAAACCTTAAAAAAGTTCAACAGAGGAACACCAGGATTGCCTGTCAGAGTATAATGTGTGATAAACATCCTGAGACAAATGCAATTGTTTCTCCCCATGATGAGGACATTCGTACTCTATCAAACATAGGTCATATAAAGTATTACACTAAAATCCACAGAGGTCAGGACAAAGTCAATTGTTTTAGTTCACCTAAAGTTTTCATAGTAAAATAAAACAAAAATACCCTTTCTTCGAGACGTTATTAAGGTTTTAACATATTTGATTGCTCCTACCTCCCTCTAGCTCACTGCAAAACTTCGGAGGGAGTTTTTTTCTCCCCAGCCAAACTGATTCCTCTGTCCCCATCTCTCATATAGTTATCCATGGAGACCTTACACCAGCCGATCCCTATTACACAGCCACCAATTACCAACAATTCCCGAAGCATCACTTCCAAATGGTAGCGTGCAACGCCTATTTATGCCAGCACAGCCGTTTTCCTGCCCTCAGAGTTGTGTAGGTGCTCCTGCACACCCACCAGACTGCTTGCTCTGTGTGTCCCGGTGCAGCTATTCTGTACGGCTCAGCGACAGAGAGAGAGTCCAGGGCAAGTGAGCCCTGAGGGCAACACATCTGAGGTAAGACTGCCCCTCACCTGGCTGGAACAGGGGCACAGGCCATGTGGTCTGTTCCCTCAGCAAAAATAAAAAGTATAAAAGTGGTCATGAGAAGCTTTCCAGGAAATAATCCTCTAGGCATCCGCTGCAATAAAGAGCAATTCAGTTATTTCCAGCTATCCAGCAATGATGAGGTTCAGCTCACCAGCTAGTCAAGAAAATTTGTTTTGTAGTCACTGGGAAGAGTCAGGCATATCCAAAGGATAATCCCCCCATCCTAAGGAACATGTTAAAATCAGACTTGCCCTCTGCAGTTGCTTGTCTCTCTCCATTTACAGCAGAGGCACAAGATTACTTAATACTTGATCCTAGCTTTTGTCAGGCTAAAAAGTTAGGAGACATTAATCCAACTTTAGTGAAAGATGCAAACACAAAACTAGCTGACCTGTCTTGTCATTCCTGGCCCACACTGGCCCCTTCATGGGCTTGTCCTGCAGCTTAAAAAGCATCCAGACTTTGAGCCCCCTCCTCGGGAAATCAAGGATTGCTAGCGTGACTTTTAAGTGCAGGAGATGTGTACCCAGAACACCCAAAAGGCAACCAGGACTGTCTGATATCTCTTTCTGATGGGTCTGGGCTCTAACACAAGCCATCCAAAACTTACTGGTTTGGATTTCTAGTTTTTGATCAGGTAAATTGAAAAGAGACAAGAACAGGAGAAAAGTATTTCAAGACACTTATAAACTCTAGGATTAATAACAGAGAATAAGCGAAGTGTACCTAACACAGAACTATTCCCTCCAAGTAAATCAAATTATGGAGGAATTCATAAGGGTGCAATAGCAAAGTGTGATTGCTATTAGAGAACTCTTCTCTGTGGAGAAGCTTCTGATGCCAAGCGTGCTGTGTTTCCAAGTGGTCCTCTCCAGTTTGTTCCTTCAGTATCACCTTATCAGGTTTTCAGGTGTCAAGAGATGGAAAGGCCAGAGGAAAAACAGAAAAGGCTTCCCATTCCTCATCAAACCTTCCCTCCTAGACTGTATTTCACTTTCACATTCTTCAAGCTGTTCATCACTTAAGTGACTCCTTCATTCCCAAGGTCAAACACCTGTTCAGTCCATCTCAGATCCCACCCCGGTTCTTCTGGGAAAAGCAGGGTGGATTTACTGCCCAGTTCACCCCCAGCCCAGCTTTGGCCCTGCTTGTCCTAAACTGAACCTGTGCACCCAAGGACACAGTGGTGTCCTTGAAGCTGCTAATTAATACCCATGTTGGCTGTGATTACACACCTCCCCTACATGGGGAAGGGTACTGCTGGAAGATGGGGGTTTACAGCCACAGCTGTAAACAAAGCCACAGCTCCCTCCTCACTTTATATTGTCCTTCGAGATTGTGTTCTGCCCTGTCCAGGATGAAAACCCCTTGGTGTAATCATCTTGGGCTCAGGCCTTTGCTTTTACTGCCTGTTCCTGCCAGTGGAGTTTCCCTGGTATTACAGAGCAAAAAGTAAGACTGCATCCAGCCCCTAAATCCCCCAAGATGAGGGATGATGGACAAAATAATTGCTGCAGGCCAACACAGTCCCCCCTGCCCATCCATGAATGTCCAAGGGATGGTTGTGGACAAACTAAGCAAGTGGGAAGTGGGCTTTGTGGGGGAACTTATGTAGCAAGAAAGTGGTCAATGACACAAAAGAAGTGAAGTTTGTTGTGACTGTAAAATAAAAGTGTGGCTAAGGAGTAGGGTGATGTAAAGAGACTGGAGATGTGAAAAAGGAGGAGGCAGAAATACGAAAACACAGGCTGAAGGGTAATAAAGCAGCAGTTCTCATTGCACCCTGGTCATTGAGAGAGAAGGCAGGTGGGAGCAAAGTTGCTTTGACATCCTCCTGCAAACAGCAGAGCTGGCTCTCCCATGTCCAGTGTCACCGTGCCAGTGACAGCAGATGAGCACAGCCCTGCACTGCAGTCCCGGCTTCAGCTCTGGTGGCCTTCATGCATTTCCACACCAAAAGTCACCCTTCAGGCTGGGTAGCGCATGTGTTAAAACTGTTAAAACTGGTTTTCTACCCCAGGACCTCCACGCTTCACATCAAGCAGAAGAGTGTTCATATTTTTCATATATTCAAGTCCTGCTTTACGACAGAGTTTTGCAAGGAGGTGCTACATGGCCACATGGAAATCTAAGTTCCTGCATTGTATGGTGCAGTTGTGGCCCTCCACCTATGCAAACTGGCACAATATCTAGGCTTTTGACGAGTGCTAAGCCATGAATCATAGCATCATAAAAGGGTTAGAGTTAGAAGGGACCTTAAAGATCATCTTGTTCCACCCCCAGTGCCCTGGGCAGGGACACCTCCCACTAGACCAGGTTGCTCAAAGCCCCATCCAGCCTGGTCTTAAACACCTCCAGGGATGGGGCATCCACAGCTTCTCTGGGCAACCTGTTCCAGTGCCTCACCACCCTCACAGTGAAGAATTTCTTCCTAATATCTAATCTAAATCTTCCCTCTTTCAGTTTAAAACTCTTACCCCTCGTCCTATCACTACATTCCCTGATAGACTCCCTCCCCATCTCTCCTGTAACCCCCTTCAGGTACTGGAAGACCGTTATAAGGTCTCCCCGGAGGCTTCTCTTCTCCAGGCTGAACAACCCCAACTCCCTCAGCCTGTCCTCATAGGAGAGGTGCTCCAGCCCTCTGAGTTTGTCTCTCTAGCACAGTTAGTGTTCATCCCACAGGATTTTGTTTGTGCCAAGGAGAAACATAGGAACAGACCACTAAGGAGACAGCAGTGCCTCAAGGAACATGTCCAAAATACCAATATTTGGATATATACAGTTAAACACACATATGCAGGTGTGTGTATGAAGAACACATTTACCATCTCTTATATTTGGCAAACTCTAGGAATCTATAGCATGAATACTACATTTTAATTCTGATTTCATCCACAGCCCAAATTCGGTTAAAGATGTTCAAAGGAAAGGAAGAAAATTCCAAAGAGCATAAAAAGACAAGACACGCTTTTTCAGTGCCGGCCAGTGGTCCATCTAGCCCAATTTTCAGTCTCTGTGCATTTCTAAAGCATGACACATCAAGATATTGTCCTTCACAATATGGCTGTAAGATATCTTTGGGAGTTTCATAGTTATTGTGGATTTTCCAGCTCTTTAACAAAAAAAAAAAGTTAAATCAGCTGCTGGGAAGGGGGAGAAAGCAACTAACTGTCCAATTTCTAACAAAATTCCTTTCCCAAATGCAGGAATTGGCAACAAAAATGAAATTGGCAACAAAGACTAAGTAAGGTTAATGAATTAAAGCTTTCTTGTGCCTCAGTGAAATCCAAGAGAATTTTGCTATCTCAAGCCGGTCCAAATTCTTTCTCCAAATGGAACTGAACAAGACAATATTCCACCATAATGCTTTCTGTCTCTTGTGAAGGTCTAATCTTAAAGTTTTCTTCTAGTCCATAGAGTTATAGTCTAAACAAGAACCTAATTCCTAAAGTTAAAAAAAAAACAAAAACACAGCAAAAAACACTAAAAATGAAGAAAACCACCTTTTTTGTCTTCTTTCCATATCAACCAAAGCAAAAAGGTACAAAACTGTTTGCAAAACTTCACCATGCATTTCATATGCCCAAGCTCAAGGGGTCTGGGGAGGAAGAATGGGATTCAATAATTATGCCTAAATGGATATCTTAAAAAGGATCACAATTTTTCACTGAGAAGTTTGTAGGCCCTCTCGCTTTGTGCGCATCCCACTGTGTACCTCTTCTAATTGTTTTCCCTACACCACTTGAAGTCGAATATGCACAAGAAATAGGAAAGAAAACCTGCTAGGAAGTAAAAGGAATTGGATTTGTCTGGTTTTATTACTCCATCTAAAGGAAATGTTAAAAAATAAAGAGCAGAGAATAAAAAGTAAGGGGTAAAGCAGATCCACCAGCATTATTTAAGCTCTTACAATCTGAAGTTTCAATAATGACACAGAAAAGGCTGTTTTTTCTTTTTAAATTATGTTTTATGTTGGCAAACATCTCCTTAATTTTCTCTTGTCTCTGCTCTTCCTGGTTTCTCTGGGGACGAGCAGCCAAAGTACTGAAACGTTGCGATAATGTTCTATCAAAGGCAAGAAGAAAAGAAATAACTGAGAATCAGAGAGAGCCAAGCGTGATGTGGCAAGGTTTTGAGGCTAGCTTGATTTTGAGGTTAACTTCCAGCTAAGCAGTTTGGAGGCTTAACTAAGCCCAGCCTTCAAACACAAGGTGCTGCTGCGTTTTTACCCAAGTCCTATTCAGGAGCTTCCACTCTCACGGTGCTCAGTAAGATATAACAAGGCACTGCACAAAGCAGATACAGTTAAGGACACTTAACACTTTCAGCTGGAAATTCTTCCTTTTTAAGAGATAACTAATGAATTTTCCTTCTTTTTTTTTTTTAATCTCAAATTTGGCATTGTGAAGCAAATTCTCTACCCTGAAGCATCCCCCCCTTCCCTCCAGCACACACTGGTTTTTAATGAGTTTGGCCATTTGTTAGCTGGAGACAGCCAAAAAAATGTCTAGTTTCAGATGTTTTTCCTTTCTTTTTTTTTCATAGTGTCGGACCAGAATCTGGAAAGGGGTAGTGGGAATAAGGCATTTAAGTAGGCTGGTATTTATGCATTAAAATATAACTGAAGCTGGGGTTCTGGTTCTGCACATGAGACTCCAAAGTACTTCAGAATTCGGTGGGTTCAAAGGGATTTTTCACCCCCACATATGACCATCAGCAGGCAGCTTTTATATTTGTAAATTCTATCTCAAGATCACCTGGTAACGCGGGCCTTTCGTGATAAAATCTTATGTTCTTAGTTGCCTATAGAGATGAAGATGCTGTCATGTGTGATTCTCTAATATGTTTTAATTCTTACTCCAGTCAAAAAAGTAAAGCTCACAGCATCATCTCCACTTTGGGCTTCTCATTGCCTCCTATCACTGGAGAGCTCTCCCACTGGAAGTTTGCTGACATTATGGGGACCAGCTTTGTTTTATTTTCTTCAGCCATACTCTGTGGGAGAGGGTGTCTCATTAAAACAACAGTGTACTACAACCGGAAAATTTTACATCAGCCCAAAACCTTCATCTAGAGATTGCAGAAGTTGCTAACAACTGCCACAGATCAAGCTCCACATGCTGGGAGCAATTCATCTTGATGCAGGGGCCTGGGAGGACCCACAGGAGGTAAACCAGATGCTGAGGTTCAGACCATAATCACTGGTCATCAGTGAGATTCTGGCATGGCCCAGGACCCTGCTGTGCAAGAAGAAGCTACCCATGCTCCAAAGATCTTCCCATTTGATGCTAGAGTTTCCTTAGTCACTATATTTCACAGCATGAACTGGTGATGCTGCCAAAGGAGAGGTCCTTTCCCTCTCCTTCCTGAGCCTGCACCTCCTCCCTGCCAAGCTCGGGAGCAGCAGTTCGTGTGGCATGTGGTGAACTGGACTGGAGAACTAATCCAGATGCATGCAAACTCAATGGGAAGGAAAAAGTAAAAAGAAAAAAAGATTTAATGCCCTCCTTGCTGCCAGCTGGCTCAGGATTTCTTTAATTCCTGTGCTCAAACCCCGTAGTCTGGTGGTGGTGTCAGTTCTGCAACACCTGAATAGCTTCATCCTCAAGGTGGCTGTATTTCACGGCTGAGTATTTGTCCTTTCGTGCAAGTACACAGTAGCTATTAGCTTCAAGCAGAGTTTCTGAGCTGGATGTGCCACTTCAGCCAGAACAGGACTCAAAACATGAAACAACCGAATTTTAGACTCTGAGGCCCAGGGTCAGGCTGCCTAACCCAACCTGCCAGGTTAGAAAGGCCAGGACTGCCAGGCTGCCTGCTCAAGGAGACGAGAAAAATAGGGCACCTCCACAGGGGAATTTTGATCTTAAATGGGCTGAATCTCATTCTTAGGGTTTTCAGTCCTCCTAAAGCCTGCAGTGTCCCAAACCCTAATTTAAGTACCTTCATTAAATACTGCAAGTTAGGTTATACGTGTTCCTAGACTTATATGGTAATGTAGTACTATTGTTAAGAATGAGTTCAAGTTACCAAGTAAGATGAATATTTAGTCACTGTACATAGGCACTTATGAAGAAATGCAGTATTTCACTGAATTTCACTGAATTTTTTTAGAGTTGGAAGGGACCGTATAGATCATCTAGTCCAACTTCCCTGCTGAAGCAGGATTGCTTAGAGAATGCTACTCAGGACTGCATCCAGGCGGGTCTTGAAAATCTCCAAAGAAGGGGACTCCACAACCTCCCTGGGCAGCCTGTTCCAGGGCTCTGTCACCCTCAGTATACTCACCATATATACTCACCAGTATATTCATTGCAAATAATAATAATAACAACAATTACCACCTTTTCAACTTGTCTGAGACATTTCCCTGAAGACATCAAAACTTTTTTTCCCCAAATAGACGTTTTACAGTTATTTCAATGTAATACGTGTTTTAAAAAAAAAAGGCTTTTCAAAGTCTCCTGGAGTGCAAAGCGATTTTTTCAATTTATATTAGTATAACCTATTTGGAAAGGTTTTGATTCTGGCAGAACAGGAAGAATTGGACTTTTAATTTTAAAACAAAAGTGCTGCAGATGGCGGGACTTTGTGGTATCTAGCAACCTTTGGATTTCAAACAAATATTTAGGGGAAAATTCTGATAAAGTAAGCCAAAGCATAATAAGATGGTAAAGCACTTCCAGAAGATAGAACCTCAGCATTTGTCTTCTGAGTAGTCTGCAAAATCTCAGTCTCCCTGATGCAATAAACTGCCAATATCTGGCAATCTATTTTGCAGGAGGATGGCATTTAATTCTGGTTCCTTCAGTGGAAGCTAATTCCTTATTCAGATTAATGTATTTTAGTTCTTTTGCAACTGTCTAATAATAATTTCCAAAAAGAGTTTTTCAAAACCCTGCCAGAGACTTGGTGTGAGACAAAGCTGCAGTGGGCTTGAGGAGAAGCCTTCGCTTTCCCCATGAAATTATTTTGGAAAGTTTTTTTTCATGTCAGTGCAAATGCAGATTATACCCTACATCATTCAGAAACACTTCACCTGACATAAGTCTTTGCTGTAACGATCTTAAAATTTAGCATGTTCCCATGCTTATGAAAATTTAATGGGTTTTTTTTTGTGTGTGTGTGTGATTTGAAATGAAAATATGGTGGGATTCAGCTCACCTAATTTTAACCAGATGAAAGGTAAATGCGTAATCTGAACATTCTTTCTCTGGTCCATGATGTCTCTGAAGGGTGAATTCATCACCACCTAAAGTTGTTGTTTAGAAAAGTGAAATGCGCTGCTTCTGGAGGTTCACCCTTCTCTCCTCTGATTGCACACTGGGCTCAGTTTAGACCAGATGCCAAACATAAAAGGGCTCAAACTCAAAGAAATATATCCCATCTTTGGGATGGGTTTTCCCACTGTGACCCTCTGTATAAGCATCCGCAAAGTACTGCATCATGGACCTTCAGTGGTGGGGCAGGGTCGCAGCCTGACTCCGCAGACCAGACCAGGCACCATCCCCTGTAGCAAATGGCCTCATGTTGTGGATGTTTTTCAAGAAGAGGAGAAGAAACGGCCTGACTCCACAATCCATTTCACAAACATCACCAACCTGTTCCTAGGGACTTGGTCTGCAATTACACTCAAGCTGGACAAAAAAAAATAGTAGAAATGATCCATCTGAATATTTTTTAACTGTCTTGCTCAACTGAGTTTTAAGACTGTCCGCTATGAGAATTTTTCCCTGGCACAACCAGAATATAACTAATGAATAATAAAATTCAACAGGGACAAAATGGAGCCAATTCGTGACGTTAGGGGGATGAGGCTATTCGAATTTGAAGTGTTGGGGAACAAGCAGATGATGTACAACATGACCAAACAACTTCAAGGTTGGACCATGCAAAATCTACACAGTCAGCACAAAACTCAAGAATACTGATTTCATTCTAGAAAGATAACAAAAGGACCAAGGCAAAGCAACAGTCTACCAAGGCTTCTCTGATTATTTAACACATCATCTATAGCCTCCAAAGCACTGTTTTAACTCAACATGCAGGGCTGTCTTTTTCCTGGAGAACTTGATCTGCAAGAAGGCAAAGGATGAAGGACAACACCAAGTAGTGAAATGTCCATACTTTCAAAGCAGTGTCAGAGTCAGAAGTAAAATTAAGTGCTTTTTCCGTAGGGGTTGCAAAATCCCAACTTTAACACCAACTTTGTCTTTGACCATAGTCCTATCATTTAAACACTGCATCTTCAATTTGACATTTGCAAAACTCAGCTCACAGGAATCTGTTTCAAGGGAGGAACCTAGATTGTCCTTTGGGGACCAGAATGCAACCAAAACTCTTCAGAAAACTGTGTTATTTTCTGTGCGGGTTTCTAACTGCTCTAGTTCTGTCTGTGTAAATTCTCTGACTCAACTGCTGCTGACATCTCCTCCTTGTTGAATATTATCTCTGCATTTCATTCCTGTGCAATTCAATTCCACTTCCCGATAATTAATAGAGATGTTAGATGAGACCAGACCTAACACAAATTCTCCAGATACCCTGCAAGATACCTTCCATAAACTTGTTACGTTATCATTTATCATGATTCTTAGTTTACAGTCTTTCAGGCAGTTTCCAGCCCACATGACTGATTTCCCATTCAAGCCAATCCAAATTAATTTTTCTATTAGGATTTCCTCATAATCCAGGGAATGGGCTAGACTGACCTTATAAAGCTTTTATGTCTTTAACCTCTTGATGTTACACGGAAGAGAATTAGATTGTTTGTAAAACTCCAACAGCTCTTTGAATTTGTCCAGTTGCACCACAGCACTACTTTATGATGGGAAAATCAATGTAAGGGAGAGGAGGAGCCGAATTGCAGCAGAATATGAATTAATGAATACACGGTCCTCCACCAAAATCATCATCTGACAACCCAAACTGCTCCTTCACAAAGCAGCATCTGAAACGTCCTTTCTGTCTACCGCATCCTTAGTGAAGAGGCTATAGGAAAGACCCAGTTCAAACTGGTCCTACCATTTCAGGATGCACTTGAGTTTCTTTGAGTTTCATTCTGGGATGTTCTCTGTCCTGGTTACCTTTTATTTAGCTACTGTAAAGGAAGTGAAAAAATGTCCTATTTTGCCTTTATTTTTCCTTGTCATTTTTGCTACATCAAAGAGTAATTGGGTTTTCCAGTAAAAAAGTATCATCAGAATCATTCCTAAAGGAGTCTTGTTCAGATCTGTTAAGTAGTGACAAATGACCTGCTTTAACTTTCCTTTTGAGGTGAATATTCTGATGAAAAGACCGCTGAACCATATGCAATTACAGTATTTGGCGTTTATATAACACATTTTTTTTCCCCTTCAAGGATCCTGTCCTCTTTTTCCCACCCCCAAAATCTTATACTAGAGGCAAGAGGGTGGTAAAAGTTGTAAGGATACAAGCTTTATTCTTTTAGGATAAAAAAACTCTTTTATTTAAAATTAAATTCTTCTCAAAAATGAAACATCATTAAATATTTTATGAGAGCAGGGGAGCTCTTAAGCTTGTCAAGCTTGTGAAATTTATTTTTGGGTATATAACTAAAGCCTAATACTTGGGCTAGTCTTGAAGCCTGGGGAAAAAAAGGACTGGGGAGACATTTGTAAATATTCAGAAATGTTCATGTTTCTTTGTTGGTGTCTCCAATTCCTGTGTAATTTACAATGATAAATCTGTTGTGCATCAACTGGGTGAGCAGTGATTTTTATGTGCAGACAGAAAAACAGTTATGGACAGGAAAATTAATGTTAGTTAACAAAGAAACACCAGTGGTAGAGCATTTATTGCCACACCTTCCAGCCACTCCTGAAAAGAAGTAGGTTTGTCATGTGCATCCAAAAGTCTATGGGGTGCAAGCTCTGTTGGAGGATGTTTTATACTTATCTGTGAATAAAACCTCCCTCAGTAGGACAGGAGTCAAGAACTTGAGCAAACTGAAGTGTGGATTTTGAGAAGAAAAATGCACACGAACATTTCTTTGTTACGTCTGCTGAGGATTGAATTTGTTAATGTATTTAGTTAATGAATCAAAATCTGCTCTAAGAAACCATCCTGGAAAATGGTTAGGAAAAGGGTGATTTATATTTAAGTCACAGGCCCCGTCAAACAAGAGACTGCGTTGCATAATGAAGTACCGCTAACAGCATCTTTCTTCTTAACGAACTGCAAATTGTCTTACAAACTAAACCTGCTCCCGAAACTGGAAGTGAAGATGACTTGGCCCATTAATATAGTGTCTTGTTTTCCCGTGAAAAATGACATAAAAAAACCCAAGGCACCCTGTTGGGGGACACATTCATGTCCACGGCTGTGTCTCCAGCCACACAGGGATGCTGCCAGGCAGAGGTGGTGGAGTGATTTCATTTCTCTGTGGTTTTCAAACCAGAGTGACCCCTCCTCCCCAAAGTTTGAACATTGGAAAACATTTCCTTTCAAAGTAACTTTTATTTCTTCTCCTTCATTTTCTAATCTACAGTATAATGTGAGAGAAAAATATTTTGGAAAGAATTTTGAAAGAATACTTTGAAAGAACCATTTCAACACAAAAAAATAGAAGCATTTTGTTGGGGATATGTCAAAATGAAACTATGGGAACCTGCCCTTCTTTTTTCTTCCTCCAAGACAAAACTAAGGGCAGGGTAAACATCGTTTCTCTGACATTTTTGATTTCAAGAGTACTGTAACTTCTGATAGAGAAAGATTCAGCTGAAATGTGCCCTACATACAGCACAGGTAATGTGTGATTTAGCACAGATAAATAAGTGATTTAGCTCAGAGGGAGCAAAACACACTCCATGGCCACTTCTGAATCGTAGCACCCTTCATGAAGCTGTTGACTCACGTGAAAAAATGCACCATGCATGTGGTAAGAATAACACCTCCCCACCAGACTGACAACACTTGTGTAACACTGGTGGAAACAACCATGCAAGGTGTAAGAAAAGCCAGACCCTGCCTTACACAAGGGCAACTTCTCTGTCTTCCTTAGGTACCTAACTTGGGCACCAGTTTTAGATGCCCACTGAACCGGTCCTACAAGTGACATTTGTATTATATATATATTATATGTATAAAATATAAATAAAAATCTATATTATATATAATACATATAAAGAAATAAATATATATATTGCAAGAGGATACACATTAGGTGTTTGGGCTTACCTCTGGAGGTACTCACTGGCACCTCCCAGGTCTCCCACTGACCGCACAAAGAAATTAATTGTGGTGGACTGGCCCATTAGGAGCTTGATCTTTAATCCCAAATTGCATACCTTAGGTAGGTGGGCTGGATTTCACTTAAAGCCCCTGCAATGTGGCATTGCCTTCAAAGGCATGGGAGAGGTAGACAAGACTGCCCTTTGCCTTCTCATATGCCCTCAGAGCAGACAAGCAGGCTTTAGGGCTTGTGCAATTGGTGTCTTTATAGAAGAATTATTCTGGGAGGTGCCAAAACATTTGCCATCGTACGTGTTGAGGAAACATTATACACCTGTAGTGCCAAATGACTTTTTCCATATTATTTATGATAGTTATCAGACCAAAAACCTTTTTGCAAAATTAGCCAGGCAGTGATGTGCCAGTCTCACAGCCTGTGATCCCCCCTGCGGCTCCCTGGCTGTGGTACCAGTTTGCTAGCAAAACTGGACTGGGGAAGGGCATATTTGGGGCTGGAATGCAGAACCAGTGAGAAAAGCTGATCTGGCCAACTCACGGCTGTGGGAGGGCTGTCCAACGTCTCACAGTGCCGCTGCTGGGCCCGCAGAGCTGGCATGGTGCAGGAATTAACCCACCAACGTGTGAGCAGAATTAAGGAGAAAAAAAAAAGCCACAGAAAAATCTCTTTGCCATACCAGAGCTACCCACCAACACATTATTCCCAGTTTGCCCTTGAGCCAGTTCCACAGTAATTCTTTTTAGCTGGAATTCCTCCCACTACCACCCACCAGGTCACACTTACTAATGTCATCAAGGATCTCCAAGCACTTCACCCAAAGTTCCTGCTCCCAAATGGCCTAACCGGTGTAAAAATGAAGCTAATTCCTACCCAGTGAATCCAGGGCCAGGGCAATGACATCTGTCATGGCGTGTGATCATCTCTGCAATGCTCAGGAGCTCTGTCACTGCTCTCCCCCTTTCCAGGATCCTTCACAGCTCCTCTACCAAGAGCTTCCTTTACTCTATTCTCCACATGAGCATCATGCGCCTTGGTAGGTAGGACAACAGAGAACAAGACTAATATAGTGAGCAAGAGAGGTAGAAAAGACTTTATAGCTTGCCCTTTCTGCCTCCCGTTGACTTCCCCTCTCTTTTCCATCAGACACAGCACCTGCTCTCCTACATTGTTTAAGACTTTGTTTCATCTGTGTTTAAAGCTGCTTTTCAGCTCAAGTCCCAGCCATGCACAGCGTCTCACTGTTTGCACTAGGAGTGTGCAATGGATGTGGGGTCTGCATAAATTAAAGGCTTTTGGTAGAAATGCAAGATCATGATTTTAATAACTCAATTCACTCTTCCTGGAAAACCAGTCAGCAGGTTTTTTCACCAGGATTTCTGTAATAATAACTCTGCAGAGCTCTGCATAGGGCTCTTTTCTCTTAGTGGCTGAAAAGGTTTAATACAGATTTTGTTCCTAGATTACTATTTTCAAAATGTCTAACGCAACCTTACCTACATCATTGTTTACTGACTAAGAAAGGTACATGTGATATGCATACTCACATATACATAAAGGACATTAAATAATTTAAGACCTTTTTTTGACATATTTACTAATCTAATTTTCTCCTTGTAAATTTGCTCCCACTTCTACCAAAGAAAATATGTTTAATCTGTTAATGTTGTTTTAAGGATCTGATCCCCTCTCCATTAAAGTATCTTTCTCTGGCTGGGAAGATGACACGTCTTTACTAAGGCTCATCAATTGTATTCTCTCACCTTGCTAGAATGGCGGTATCTGAATTTGTTTTAATTCTTGCTACAGATAGCAAGAGCACCCATCCATTGTAAATTCAGGGGGAGATGTTCAGAGCCCTCCAACAGCTCACACAGTCAGTACAGCAAGGGGCTCGAAAGACATTTTGGAAAGCCATAGGGATGGCTGAGATCAGAAGATGTTATGTCAGTGTAGAAACACTGCCAAGAGTTAACAATATTTAGTAAAGGAAACAATTTCTTTTTTTTTTTCTATCCACAGTGGAGTAGCTATTGTAGGAAGGTGGCAAAGTGCTACTGGACTTTCTACCTTTGGCAAGAGGTTGACACACATCCCAGATCCGCAGTGATAAGTAGTCATTACTAACCAAAGGGGCTTGCAATTACATCTTCCTTTTTTCTCTACCCAAACAGTCTTCCAATTGCTTCTTTATTATTATTCACATCACGGTAAGGTCTCCAGAAGGCCTGGCACTGCATAAAAGGCCATGTCTACCAGCAAGTGCTGACAAAACTGGAGGGTGGAATAGCTGGGAGGGGCAAGGCATGAAGAAGCTGAACAAGGTCATCTGAAAGATCAATGGAGAATATTTGCTTGGCAGTCTTTGACATGGCCACCGTTCTCAGCTACTTGATGGGGAGGAATTAACCTCACATCCAAAGAACCTGCTGTCTACAGCCCTGGTGAGGAGAAGGTGGAATTCACCCCAGAGTCTGATAAAGAACGTTAAGTTCATAACTGAAGAAAGGCAATGCAAAAAGAGCACCCTAAACCCCATCCTGACTTTCATAGGTTTCTTCTGTCTTTCTGCTGTTAGTTTATGTTGGGACAGCTTGTCCTGGTACAGGTTAACCTGGTTTCATGTCCCTGGTTCAGTCAGGGCTAATAGTCTGTCCTTCCTTTAGGCAAGAGGGTTGTCTTAACACCTGGTCTAGCAGAGCTAAGAAAAGGACTGTTCCCAATGTGCTAAGCAGAGGAAGGAGTGGAGAATTTTCCTAAAAATGCAAGGAAATGCTTAATTTCTTGCCCACATGGAGCAGGCAGGCTGTCTGATCAATGTCCTCGAGAGCTGATAGATGCAGGGACATCTCCCAGCTAACCTGCTGCAGACACCAGCTCCGCCGGCCCCTCCAGGTGAGGTTGGTGAGGAACCCTCCCAAGTCCTGCCGGACAGTATGAAAACACAGTTGAAAGAACAAGAAAAAGACAGAAGACAGTCTTTTCTTTTCTTTTTTTTTTTTCCCAAATAAGTTTTCCCAACCTGTGAGGCAGAAGAGGCTACTTGCTGTCAAGTATTATCAGCTTGCTTTCACACTACTGAGCAGCTACTCCGAGCTCAGCCTGCCCAATCCTGTCTTGATCCGAGAGGCTGAGGTGAAAGCTATCTGCAGCCTCCAGCCTTCCTCTTCTGATACTCTCCCTGCCCGTGTTTTGGGTTTTTTTATTTTATTTGACTCGGCAAATTTTGCTAGCGACAGAGCGCTCCACAGGATGCTGAGCCACGGGCTTGGATTGGGACAGGCGGTATCCTAAATGGGTACAGAGCCACCTTGCCTCCGAGGAAGCATCTGGTCCTTGGAGTCAGAGTAATCTTATATTTGAACCAACTTTACTGAAGGAATAAACAGTTTGTGGATATTATTGATATGCAGATGCCTACTCTGCTGTAGGTGGGCTCTGGTTTTATATCCTCTTTGTCCCATGGATGTAGTCGGCTCCTCAGGGTCAAGTAAGGAGGAATTAGTCTTAGAGCAGTTGGAAAGGCTCCGTGAATGCAATCGGAGCAAGACTTATTTACATAAGTACAGCTGTTAGCGTGAGAAAAATTGAGAATCTGGCCAGTAACAAGTCTGCAATTATAGGTTTCAAGATGTTAAGTGAATGCAAGTAACTTTTCTACTTAAGCAATAAAGGATTCAATATCCAGCTGATGTGCTTATCACAAATGTGGTAATAGAGATGTCTGTTTTATTGGCTGCTGTTTAGCTTAGTGTTCATAAATGACTGATACGTAATTAATTGAAGGCAGCATTACAAAAAACAATCTGCTTACAAAGGCTCCTTTTAACCAGCGGTTGCCGTATTCATTCCGATCTCAGTGAGGTAAATTCTAAGTTATTATGTTTTCTCAGATAAACTAGCAAATAAACATGAAAAGAAACAGTAAAGGTGAAATACCTGAAAAAAATGCTTTCTTGCTTTTTTTTTTTTTCCTCCAGGTAAGGACTGTGTTCAGAAATCTCTCTCATTCTTTGTCGTGATATTTATTTACTGCTCTGAGGGTAGGGGCACAACATATCCAACCAGATACACACTGTTATCCCCAGAATGGAGTAGATATACCAGCCAGGAACGGACCCTTTCCTGTGCTAACTCACTCACCTTGCCTAGGCACCATCCTAGAAGTCTTAATTGACAAAAATGATGCCAGGATTTGTTAAAAATTGTGATTTAACATTTTGATGTCTGAGGGTGAGTGCGCAGCGTAGACTTGCCCAGTCTATGTTGTTAGGGCACAGTCCAGACCCCAAGCACAGGAACATTGGTTTTTTGGCCTGGGCTGGGGAAACCATGAGCGATCTTGAAGGTCTTCATCAAGACTTCATACATCCAGCTTTGTTTTCCTGCTCTGCCAAGGCCTATCTGCATGACCTTGGGCAAGTCATTCTTCTGGCTGGGCTGCAGACTGCAGCGTAGTGTAGAAATAACTGTGAATGGGCTACAGACTGTCCCCATAGCAACAGGAGCAGGCTTTTCATACAGTCTGGTTCACCTGGCCTTTCAGAAGACTAAACTAGCCTACAATGACCCCTGTGTTGCCGGAGTGGATTTTAAATCCATCTCCAGCATTTAAAACCACACTGCAGGCTGAACTCTGGATGTAAGTACCATCTCCCTGCTCCTCCTCTGGTGAGTGGATAGACCAAGACTTCCCAACTTACAGAGGGGAAGTTAAGAGAAGTGTAATCAAGGCTATAAATTCTTCCAAAACTGCAGCAAGTAACGATTAAACAATCGTTACCTTTCACAGCCATATTTTCTTAGGAAAAGCCAAGCAGTTTCATTAGATTTTGCAGCCCAATAGCAGCTGTTTCAAAATCAGAGCAGTTTGCCGAAACCTGCTCGTACGGCTCCCACAAAGGTCCCTTGAAAGACCTGGGAAGAGCGCACCCACAGCCAACCTTCAGCCAGCCTCACCTGGCAGAACTGAACCAATTTGAACTCCAGCAGGAGACAAGAGGAGGGACAAAGTGAGAGCTGCTCACAAGACTTGAGGGAAAGAAAAAAACTACAAGATGTGTTTGCAGCTCCCAGATGGAGCAGGAGAGCGGCTGGAACAGCTCAACATTGTCATTGTGGTTCCCAAACCAGTATAGGTTGAGACTTAACCCATGTCAGCTGCAGACTGAATACATCTGGAACGCTTCGCAGTTTGTAAACCCACTGTATTGTTCTTACAAGAACTTTACTTAGCCTGAGGCCATTATTAAAAGAACAATACAGAGCAAAATTTACCAGCATTAGCGAAGCAACCCGTCCTTTAAGAAAGTGAGGCAACCTAGAAGATCCTGATGGGTCTTTATGGTGCAGGAAAGTTTAGCTGAGAAAGCTCTGAAGGACATTGACGAGCAAGTGTGACGAACACTTGTCCACACTGAGTAAGGGCAGCCAGATTTGACCCTCTTGTTCACATTCTTATGAGGTCTAGCCACAACTGTCCGTTCACGTCACGACTTAAGTAAAAAGAAATAAAAAACCTCATAGTTACAGCCACAGGGATTGTTCCCTTTCCTGAACATCCAGAGGCTGATCTACCCTAGAGGTATTTGGAGGTATTTCTGGTTAAACACATCTAGACACCCCAAAACAAGCAACACAGGCCTGGGTTTATGCAGCCTTTGCTCAGAGGTGCAGAGAGAGGGAGGTCAGTAAATAGCCTGGGAGCCTAGATTAAATCAGGATTTTGGCCATGGCTTGAAGGAGAGCAAGAGATGTTTGCCCACAGCTTCCTAACCCTGTAGCTTGGTAGATGGGACAACAGAGATGACAGAGAGGGGGTTCAACTAGTGAACTCATCTATACAAAGTAGTAATTTATTCCCAGCAGCTGGAGCCAAAGAGGCCAGAGGAGGTGAGTCTCTGGGGACACGCCATAGCTGAAGGCCAGTCCAGGTTCAGGGCTGATTGCAGTCCCACAACAATGTCCTTACCGTACCAGAAAAAGAAAGACTGTGGCAAAATGTGTTTCTTTCTCAGTAACACCAGGGACTCTTCCTAGCCACAGAAACGGGTTGTAATCGTTAGCTTTTCTCTAAAGTGCAGTCACAGATTTCGGCGGCTTTACCTGCCTTCACTGATAAGTGGGTAGAAAGCTCCCTGCTCTGTCCAACTTTAAACCTAGGTGCTTAAGGGCATTTATTTCTTCATCTGGAAGACGATACACAACAGCTACTTGGGGGATTGGAGGTGCTGGGCTGGTATTCAGTAGCGCTCAGAGTCAGACATCTATGCTTTGCGAAAACCTTCCTCTGTGTGAATTATCTACCAATCACTTATTCCAATAAATCTCTAATCCAGACCACATTATTTTTTCCTTTGCTTTTATCTTTAAAAAAGGAGGAGCTGCAGGCACCCTCCTAGTAAAAAAACTTATTGCAAGTGACCCCATCCTATTTTTGCCAAACTCAGTTAAGGCTTCTCTACACAAGAAAAGTAACCTGGATCGAGAGAGTAGAATGACTATGTCTGTATAAAGCTGGTTTATAATGATGTTAGACCAGATTATCAGTGTTCTCCGCTGAACTACTTTAATCCTGACTTTAAAAATAAACAAGATGGAAAGAAAGCACTTTAATTCTGCAATAGCAGGATTGTCTTCGCAGTGAACTAAAAGATAAAATTTGTTCAGGGATATTTAATCCAGAATAACTCATGTTTCTGAGCACTCCTTGCACTCAGGACTTTCCAGCAGCAGCAAGGACACCTTTTCATTTCCACACACTCAACTCAAACAGCCACAACTCTGCACAAAGCAATTTCAATAACATCTAGAGCAACGGGACCAAATCCCACGATCCCGCCTGGCCTTTTTACTGAAGCAAAAAGACCAATAAAATCAACCTATGTCTCTGCTTCACTTTTTTGGGGCAGGGACTGGTTTGACTTTTTTCCTAGTAAATGAACAATAAGAAGCAAATTATAACTTCAGAATCTGGCCAGTACTTGCAAGAGCACTACCTCCCTCATCCCTGAGGATCTCTTTGAAAAAAGGGGAACAGGTAACCCCAAAGAGCCTCTCTGGTTTGCAAGAAGGACCATACCCTCTTCCCTATGACCTTAGCCACGAGTATCTAGTGTGCTAGGGAGTTTGTTACACTCTATTAAAATAATGCCTGCATCTGGTGCAATGCCTGGGGGGAGCACGCAGATATACTCTAATTCACAGAAACTTTTTTCAGCAGCCACCTGCAAACTTTGCACCTTATCTGCTCATAGCGGGTTAGTCCTGGTGAACTGGGTTGCTCCAGAGGAGAGGGAAAGCAGATGGGTGCTTGTGTGCCAGGGAAATATTCCTGAGATCATTTGTGCCGAATTGTCTATTCTTTTAATTGGAAGGACTGAAACTTCTTTCACCTTTTACCTTGTTTTGCCTTTGCTGGAAGCATCTAGCTGATGGGATCCGTCCCAAAACTCCAGCCCATCCATCAGCGGCAGAGTTAATTATTTTCACACCGGGAGAAAAAAATTCCACCTCCCTTCCCTTTCTTTGCATGCAGGTGAAGAAAAAGAAGGCAGGACACCTGAAATTGCTTCTGGCCCAAACCTCCTGCTGCTCCTACGGCACTCGCAGAGGCAGGGAGATACAGGAGCTCACTGTGCATTTGAGGAAAGCCTTTTCTGGTCATATTAAAGATAAATTATCCCACCACGGCAGCGGGGGTGGAAAAGGTGATGGTGAAACCCCAGCGCTCAATCCCCCCTCCCGACCTCCTGTCCCTTTTCCCCCGATGTATTAACCCTTCAAGCCATTGCAAGGTCTCCCGGTCCCGAGGCTCTTCTCCACTCCCTGCTTCTCCTGGTGCGTTCGCATCCAGTCCCCCCACCCTCCCTCCTCTTACAGAACAATAGCAAGGCACGGCTTTCAGCCGCTTCCCGAGGAAAGCCCAGATCACACACATTTAGATACAGAGAGATAGATATGATTATATTTCTCTTTGCTGTTTAGGACAAGAAATGAAGTGCTGCCTCTTTAATTGGCAAAAGCATGCAGTAAGAGCATACCTTTAATTTAGTGTTGGGATAGCTCACTTGCACCCTGGCTGTTGTCTTATTGGAGAGGGCAGCCTGCCTCAGATCCTCTAGCACTGAAATAATATCATCCAGCACGCATTTCTTATCCTGATTTCTCAACACACACAGATGGGAAAAAGTATAATTATAGCCTTTGTAGTTCACCTTCATTTCCAGCACGGCTCGGTGGATCTGCAGGATCACATCAGCCTGATGCAAAATATTGCCTCCGGGTTTGGAGAGGAGAATCACCCTGCCATACCTCCCCGGGGTGTGCAAGTCCGAATACAGCTGGCTTTTGGATTGATCGAGGGAGAAAAGGCTGCTGGCTAAGCTCCTCTCGATCTTGGCCAGGCTGTGGCTGGGGGCTACCAGGCTCTCCAGGTCAGTGTCAGGCTGGAAGCGGTTGAGCAGGCTGAAGCCGAAGATGATGGTCAGGACTGCGGGCACAGTGAGGAAAAACACCGGATGCCTGCTCACGAATAAGCCCAGCTTGTAGAAAAACGACTGGAGCCCTCTGTGTATCACCTGCCGCAGCATCCTCCACCAGATCCAGCCTGCAGATGCTCCTGGCCGTCTTAGAAAGCACATGTGACATGTGTAGCTCCTTACCCCTTCCTGTCAGTTTCCCTTTCTCTCTCCCTCTCTCTCTACTACTCCTTTAAAAGACTGCAGCAAGTTGCAGCAAGACAGCCAAATATTGATCAATGGGGTGTGTGTGCGCGCGTGTGTGTGTGTGTGTGTCGGGGGTGGAAGGGACCGGGCAAAGGAGGGAGGAGGAGGGTTGGGGGGGGTCCTTGCTTTTTTTTTTTTCCTTTCTCTTTTTTTTTTTTTTCTTCTTTCCTCTCTCCTCCCTCCCCACCCCAGCCAACTAGCATCTCCACCCCCCTACCCCCCCCCTTCCCTCCTTCGCCCGGGTGCCCCCCTTTTCGCCGGCGAGGCTCAGGCGTTGCACCGGGAGCGCTGCCGGCTCTGCAGTGCCCGCTCCGCGCCGCTCCGCGCAGCCCCGCGGGCGGGCACCGCTTCTCCGGGGCGGTGCAGCCAGAGCCGGCAGCGCAACACCCCCCTTCTCTCTCCCCGCTGCGAAGCCCCGCTGCTCGCTATACTCCCTCCGTCCTCTCCACACACACACACACACGGAATTTGCCGGGGCGGGAGGATGATGCTGCATTTTAACGTCCCCCGACCTCACCGTGTCCCTTCATCACCGCCCTCCCCACCCCCCCGGCCCTCACCCAGGGCTCCCCCGCTCCCCGCCGGCTGCTGGAGAAGGGAAAGCTTTGCCCGGAGACTTTGCGAAGCGCTTTCTCCCATCAGCAGCATCAGTCGACGGGCTCCGCTCTCCGTCCCCGGGTCCCACGGTGCTGTATCCCCCCCCCGCGGCCGCACCTGCCCCGACTGCGTTGTGGCTCTTGAGGGGACACACACACGCACCACTCCGGGCAAAACCCCCACCCAAATTGTCACCTCACCCCTTTCCCCCGTTTGCAGCCCGAGGTCGCCCAGGCGGAGCTGCCTTGTGCTCCTACGAGGGGGGAGAGTGATTCGGGGAAGGGCTTGGGGGCAAGGGGAGGAAAGAGGGGATGTGTGTGTGTGTGTGAGATGCTCCCTTCTGTCCGAAAGCCTGTCACCTCTCCCCCTCGGCCAGCAGCTGTGACCCAAGACAGGTAGGACAAGGCTCCTGACACCCTCCAGCTGGAAAAAAAAAAAAAAAAAAAAAAAAAAAAAAAGAGTTTTTTCCAAGCAAAGACACCAGCAGACCATTACATAAGAGGAGAAAAATTCTGCAGCTCCCCGGACCGAAGGAGAGCGGCAGAGGAATGCATGAGTTTGCAGCAGGAGAGCTGCCCACCAACTCTGCTCCTCCAGGAGCTTCTGCCAGGACTGCTTGGGACAGCAGACCCAGCCCTAGCACACCTGAGAGCCCCTTGCAGGCAAGGCAGGAGAAAAGGCAGGCTTTATGCTTATCTCAGAAGTTCAAGTCACAGAAAAGTAATTAAAAAAAAAAACAAAAACAAAAACAAAAATCGCAGATGTCTGCTCGGTGCCTTCTCTTCCACCAAATTCCTGCTGTATTTTAGCTAGTTTTGTCAAGAAGAAATTGATTTATTTTGGGACGGGACCGAGGACGTTGTGCAAAGCCTGAGAGAGCAAGGTTCTTCCATAATAAACCCTTGCTGAAACAGAAGGAGGGAGAATGGAAACTGGGGAGCTTGAGACTGTCGGTTAGCCGGCTCTGCCCGAGCCAGGACTAGACAAACAGCAGGCTATGCTCAGCTTGAAGTAATTATCAGTGTTTTGGAGAAAAAAATGTATATTCAGCAATCCCTTTGATGCTAACACCTCCCCACACACTTCTGTGAGGATGAACAGAAAATAAAAAGAAGGAGCCCATCTTTGAGGGCTTTGGAGGGTTTATGTTAGTCACAGAGACAGTAATTGAGATTGGGACCCCAAGGTCCTGCTGAAGTGCAGAAACATGAACTTCTTCCAAGAGACACGACAGAGAGGCTGGGAGCATTGGATTGGAAACCTGCCTGACTAGAGTCAGTGGCTAAGATTCACAACTGCCTTGGTAAAACCAGATTAATTTTTAGACAATTGACTGGGTGCTGCAAGCACATCACACCTTTCAAATTCAAGCTGTTTTTATTTAGTGGCCTAGATACTGCTGATCTGGAGGCACTTGCAAACGTAGGATGGAGTTCTTAAAAGTAACAAGAAGAAGAGGTTGAAGGTGGGAAATTCTGTAGAAAAGACCCTATCAGCTTCCTATTTGCTCATCCTAAAGCCTTGCTCATGATGGAAATCTGCCTCAACAACCCCAGGAAATGCTAAGCTTCATTGGTACAAACTACAGCTCTTTGTCTATTTTATGATACACTTATGCTGACGGTTGAGTGCTCCCAGTGAATAAAGTCTAAATGCAAAGGCTTTATTGAGCCTTTGTACTTACACACATAAGCCAGACCTTGAGTGGGAAGTCAGAACCTGGTTCCTCATTTCTACACATGCAGGCTTATAATAGCCTTTGGGTCCTTCATGGTTTCCCTTTGTGGCTTTATATGGTGCTGGGACATGGTCTGGTAGTGAGAAAGCTGCAATCACTTCTCCTGGTTGCTGTGGCCTTGCCCAGTAAGCCCACCACAGAGCTGATCATTGCTCAGGAGGTTGACCGCAGGAAGAGTTCAGGAGCACAGCACAAGCAGTCTGGACCACCCTCAGAGGAGAAGGTCCCTCTAGTGCTTAAATAAGATATGGCAAAGGATGTTTTTTTTTTTGTCTGCAGCTTCTCCGGGTCTTGGACAACTTCTGTCTGCCAGGATGCTGCCGTGGAGCATTCAGACACGGTGCTGCTGAAGCACAGACCGTGCAGAGAGAGGGCAAAGAAATATGTGCAATGAAAGGTGTGACTGAGCACACGCTGGTTCCTTCCTGAGCAGGAAAATAAAGCAATATTGCCAAAGGGCACAGGCAGTTGGTCTTTCCTGTCCCTTGGAGTACACAATAACAAACTGGGATTAGTGCTCCCATAGGTAATGTGGGTGATAAAGCGACCGGTGCATTATGTTGGTCATCTCAAATGGCAAAATCCATGAAGGACCTAAAAAGTCAGTTTGAAGTACGTCTCAGAAATAAGCAGGGCATCAGCATCTTTCCTCAGAACAGTGTTGGGATATGCTGATATTTATATCCTCCCTGGTGTCATCCAATGAATCCTCTTTAAAGGGGAATAACCAACATATCAGGGATGTTAGATGGGGGAAATTGAAAGATAGTTCTCAGAGTCTGGAGCCCAGAGAAATACCAAGCCAGTGAGAGATTTGAAACGCTCAGAAATATTTAAAACAAGATTCAGCTTAGAAAAAATGCAACTGTATCTGGAGAAAATAACTGGAGTTGCCTAATGCCAGAAAGGAGACAACTTTGGGAACAAATGATTGTGTAAAAAAAAATAAAATGGATTGCAGTACAGAGCAAGGCAGACATGACTTTGGAAAAATGTTACATAGGAGAAAGTCAAAGCAATACACATTTACTTGCAGAGAAATCCTAAAGCAGGGAGTGAACAGTCCCCTGTGTAACCCTGGTGTGGCTGCACTGGGGAACTGTGTTCAGCTCAGAGGTTACTGAGACACAGTAAAACCTGTCCATAGCTTAAATAAAAACTATCAGTGAGCTCAAGGGGGTTGGTATAGGTGCACTGATTAGGTACTGAAGAAGATAGAGTCAGGTGCCCGAGAACCAGATTGCCATAGGTCGATTCATGAGCAAGTAAAGCTACAACACAAAGCTACCATCCTATTGACGTAATGATTTTAAGTTGTTATGGTTAAATAGCTGGGTGGATATAGTAAAAATTAGTGGTACAAAAAGACACTATAGAGTGAAAAACCTCGGGAATGATTTAAAATAGCCACATAGGCTGCGTATATAAGAGTAAATAAAACAGACTTCAGACTCACTAGCAGTTCATGTTCTCACACCTATATGATTTTCTACCTCAAACTGGGAAAGAAAAACTCCAGTGTGATAGTGAACTTAGTTCTAGATATGTGGATTTTAAGAGAAAATCCCTTCTTACCAATTCTCACTTAAGTTCTGAACTTCTCTGAACTGCAGGTCCAGCACTCTACAGGAGCCCAGCAGGGAGGACAGGGGTGGAAAGGGGGAGACGGTGGGGTCTCTGCATAGTAGCAGAGGATGAGGGCACTGGAGAAAGGATGTAAGAGCCCTCAGGGGGAAAAAAAACATCTATGGTTGTTGTGGCTGAATTTGCTGGTTTGTTTTTGTGCTATGTGCTGGTTTTGAAAATAGTCGAGAAAAGCCTGCCAGCTACAGAAATGGAGAGTATGAAACACTGAGGTGCCTCATGCCCTGGAGGACCAGCAACCTTCATCCACAGACTTTGGAGATTCTAAACAGAAATGCCAGAGGCTGATGAAAGCCAGGGACAGTCAGGCTGTTAGTAAAGGCACAGGAGGCTGTAGAGGTCATAACGAAAGGACAAGATGCTAAAGAGCCTTTGAAACTTGTGTGGGAGGAAGCAAGTATCAGATCCTTTATGTATTGATACATTTTCAAATATTCTGCTTTATTGTAAAAGTTTTAACCCCAATTGGGTGCTATTTCCTTAAGGAGCTACACGGCAGTTGGTGAACTCGCTAAAACACTATGCACATAAGTAAAGACTGCCAAGCCAGGGTTTTCAAAGGGTTAAGTTTTGTTGAATAACATCAGTCAATATTTTCACATATGGAAAAAAGATTTTGAAAAATATTGGGCATAAAAGCATTGTTTTATTCTACATTTATGGGATTGTTTTGTTTTTCCTACACCAAGCAAGTTCTTCTAGTTTTGAAAAATCTAACAATGTCAATACAGACATCAGGCTTTGGGGAGTAGGTTTAGAATACTTTTTCTTTTTTTTTCTGATTAGTTCTCAAATATTTTTTAAATTTCAGCTTTTCACCAAAAATTAGCAGCTTTCTTGGAAATTTCTTAGAAAGAAATAAGCTGGTTTTTCACCTGTTTTGGTTTTTTCTTTGGTTGCAAAATATACTTGCCATTATATAAACAGCTATAGCTAATTCACACTGTTACCTGATAAAAGCCTCTGGTGTTAGCAAGGAGCTGCGAGATCTGAGACAGCTAAGAGCATCATAACATGCATAATGTTAATGTATTATATTTCTTGAGAGGACTGAAAAATTAAAATACTGAAAGAAGACAGCTTGCAAAGATAGCTGGGAGCAGCGGGCAGTTAAGTAATATGTTCTGTGTGGGTGGGGAGTTTAAGCTGTGGGTTTGTTTTCTTTTGTGAGAGAAAAAATATTGATTCCGCTGGGGAAAATGGAAATGACTGAGAAAGATACCTCAAACAAAAAAAAAATCAAACAAATACGCTCCCACATGTGTTTCTCCTTATTGCTTCTGCAAAAATTAAACCCCATCTTTTCAGCTCTTGTTACTGTGCTTCCTACTGTCGTAAAAGGCTAACAATGAATATTCATTTGTTCCATCACCATATGTCTTTATTTTCATGTCCCTGCTTATTTGGAAAAGTACTTTGAAAACAAAGGTGTCTCTAGATGGAGATCTGTGGAACTGTAAATTATACCTGCTACCTGTGTCCTCCTTAAGGGCTTTATGCAGAGACCGTATCTATCCTGTGGGATTTCAAGCTGACCGGTGAAGCAACTGCAATGTATGTTTAACGCTGCAGACCCAAAGGAAGCTGGAAAAGACACTCCTAAGCACAGGAATCCCAGTAAGAAAATAGATGGTATTAATCCTCGGTCTGACAACATCTGGGATACCTGCCTTGCATTATTTCACCTCCTCATTGAGAAGGGAGGGTAGTGTTGTTACTTAGCCCAAATCAGAGGGTGGTATCATATGGCAGTGTTATTTTCTGTTCACAAAGAACTAGGGAAAGGCATCACTACAGGTCTTGTAGAAGAGACCACCTTCATAAAACGTCCTCCTAAAAGGCTTCCCACTTCTCCTTTATTGCAGGCTACCTCTGCTAATTACATCAGCCTTAGTCTGCCTTTTTGGAGCTGGCCTGAGATGGCCTTTGTTGTGAGTCCTGTGAGGACAGGGCTGAATCCTGTAAGAGAAGCTGCTACAGAAACTGATGGGAAGGAGCAAAGCACAGTCAACTTCAGGGCTTTATTTCTTTAGACTGACAGGAAACCAAGAGATATGCAATAAATCTCACCTAGTGGTGGTGGTGGCTTTTTAAGGACATGAAGGGCATGGTGGTTTTAACAAGAGGTAAAAAGGAGCATGAAAACTAATTAATTTATTACGTACGAAAAGACTCTCAAGATAAAGTACTTCATTATTCCTAAAAGCTGCATTACCTTAAGATATTTATAATAGGGAAACAGAGAACATATTTCATGAAGAGCAAACCTACGTGGTCATGAATCCATACAAAATGTCTCAGTCCGGCTTCTTTCTTTTTAAGAGTAATACAGATTTAACAAAAAAAAAAAAAAATAAAAAAATAAAAACAGAAACAAACCAAAAAAATTCCAACAACCAAAACCCAAACCAAAACCAGTGGGACAGTGTCTGCAGGAGTGTGAAGCATTTGACTGCTGCCTGGAGGGGATCTAGTCCTGTTCCTGCCCCTGTCCCAGAGTTCCTATGGGCTGTAAGTCTCCTGTCAACTTGGAATCACCACGTCTATTTTGGCAAACCACTGGACTTTCCCAGCCACAGCTGTGATGGGTGTTGAGCTGGGGATATGACTATCCTAGTAAACGAAGCGGTGCCAGGGCCCATTTTCTAGCCCTGGGACCAGCTGGCACAGCCTGGCTGTGTCTATAGCACTAAAGTGTCTCAGTCTCCGGAATAGGGTGGCTGCATCCAAACCGACGTCTCAGAACCATCCCTGGTTGGTGCTGGATCCTGACCCATGCTCCGGAATGCATTGGGAAAGTGCTGGTTGTTTTGGGCCAAAATCATTCCAGGCACCATTCTAAAAATGTAAGAATATAAACGATTGCATTCTAGTGTTTGGGAATGTTCCCGGGCACCGTTCAATCTACTGACAGAGGTAATTACAAGATGGGATTTGCCTAACCAAATGTAGATGCCTACATCTGAGACTGCTGTCTGGGTCTGCCCCAGACAATGTATAGTCAATGAAGAGAAACACGTGGGCATAATTTCTCTCATCGTATGAGATCTAGTTATCATTAAGTGGATGTCTAATAATGGTCACATGGATTGCACCATAAAAGCTGTGTTAGATAACACTGACTATAAGAGTAGCCCGGAAAGGCTAGGTCACTACATTATGAACAATTTACCCTAATATAGACAACCCAGAGTAATTATAATCCAAATGTAGGTATCACAGACAGTGCTAGAAGCAAAACTGGAAAAAGACTCTGTGGGAGAACAAAGATTCAGTCTTAAACTCGTAAACAATCCCTGAACCATCTTTTCCTGTATTTTATTAAACTCTTCTCTTCTCAGGTTTTATCTTCTGGCTGCTTTCACAAGATGTGACTAAGTCTGTGTATATCTGAATATATGGGGGCCTGATTCTGTTTGCAGGTCCCTTGGCAGCAGTGTAAGAGCAATCGTAACAATTTACATTTATACACTTCCTTCCACCTGATAGCCTCAGAGTGTTTTACAAATACTGATTGATTATGTTTCACATTACTCCTGTGGGATGGCTATAAAACAGAAAAATAGAAGAGTGGATTATGAATGACTGGAACTGAGAGATAGGCAAAGAGAAAAGAAAACCATACCATTAGAAAAAGGAAGGACCATTACTTCTCCATAAAATCAGAAACTCGGTGATTTTGTCCCCATTTGCACCAGCTGGAAATTCAATTTTCATGCCCCAAATTCCTGGCAAAGTATGAATTTAATTCAGGACATATTTTTGCCTTAATGAAAACTCTGGATGCTCTTAAGTCTTGGCACAGCATATGCTCTATATGGAGTAAAGATGATTCTCATGTGTGGTATCAGATTTTTGTTGCACCGGACTAATTTAATGTACTTGATAGCAAGACAGGCTGCTTAGCCAATACCCATGAGTGAACAAGACAGATTCCCCTATCAGTAGAGACAATATAGATTTATACAGGTCAAGTGGCTTCACAGGGAATGTGATCCGGTTTATCTGACTCAGTGTCAAGTTCCTCCCAAAAGAAGAGGTGAAATTCCCTATGTGGTCAGTGGGGATAGGCAGGGCGCTCTGGAGGCCTTCAAGGAGAGATCTTGCCTGCCTGAATTTAATCACCTAGATTAGATAAAGCAAATCTTCCTTTTGTGGCCTTAAAGGCATCTGCCATCACTACTTGCCTAGGAACTTGGGTGCTTATTGTAGAGCTGCTCCAATAGGAACCAAAAATACAGGTGGTGTTTAGAAAGCCAACCCAGGCAAACTGGATCTCTCCTAAGGAAAAGAACATATTAGAAAAATCACATGCAAGTATTGGAGTGGCAGTGAAAGGAAAAAAGCGTGTCCTTCACCAAAGACTCACCTGCTTGCCCTGTTTGCTGGCTTGCTGTCTGCGGAGGCTGCGGTCCCTTCCCTGACACAGCGCTGCTCGTGTTGAGTGATTCACATGCTCAGCCCCGGGAATCCTCCTCCCCACTCCTCCTTGTCGTTGGCTACATAACCTTGTCTGGGATCAACTCGCTGAGTGATGTGTGTTGCTGTGCACTGTTGCTCCATTCTCTGCATTATTTAGCATGCTGACAGCAAATATTACCAACGGTGATTGCAAACTGCCTTCCAGAAATAGGGGATAGCAACAGACCTAGCAACAGTCTATACAGAACCCTACTAAGAGCATCCTCCCTCCATCACCGTTTCCCATTGACAAATCCCTTTGCAGGTTTGTGAATGAGCCTGTTCTTAATCTCCTTAACACGTGCTTTATTGATATTATATGGAACTAATTTTTTAATCAAAATGTTATGCAGCAAAATGTCAAACACCGCACAGAAGTCTAAATAGATTACATTTTTGTTGTTACCTTAATTAGTCAGCCTTGGAAAATCATCAAATATTTAAATTGCATTTGTTTTATGAGACATGTTTTCTGTACAATTTTGGTGACTAGTATTAATTAATTATATTCCCTATTACTTATTCATTCTTCATTAATTCTGTATTAATTTTGCCTTTTTTTTTCCTGTATCAGTTCTGTTATTGAAATTACACTGGTTTTCCCAGGAGATCTCATTCATCATTTGTTATAATTGACACACATCAGCAGGTTTCCCACCCTTTGGAACATCTGGATTCTGTTCTTTTGGAAAATGCTTTTCTAGAAACTCTTGGGGCATGAAAGTTGCCTCAGCCTGCCGATTTTCCTGTGTTTTGATTCATAGCCTCTCTAGTTTTTCCTGATGGTGTTGAGTAGCTGTGTCAAAAGGAGCGATGTCATTTCAGTCAACTTCTATGGGAGATGAGGAATACAGAGGAAAGGAGAGAGGCAGCAACTGCAGGAAAAACACTCCAGTCCTGTATGAGTTCAGTAGTTTTGAAATATGAGAATGAGCAGAGAGAGATGGAATAGGGAGAAGACCCATAGGCAATTATGACCTGACATGAGCTGCACATGGAAAATTGAATGGTCACTTCAGTTCTGGCACACATCACTATACAAATGCTTCCTCCCCTCCTTCTTCTCCCTTCTGCATGTGCATTTAGTGGTTCTCTACCACTGTTTACTTTAACCAACTGCTTCTGCCTTTGATGGATCCTAACCCTCACCAAAGACCTCAAGCTTTTAGGACCTGTTGTATGCAAGAACAAAGTCCTTCCTCTCAGCACATGTCGTCCTTTGCAAGAGTCTGGTACTATTCCTGGCCAGGAGAAGGGAAATCTCCAATGGTTTAGGTCATTCCATGAGGGAATGGACACTGCTATACATCATACTCATTAACATTTTCTTGGACTGGATCCTTCAGCAAGATGGGTATTTTAAGAAACTGCTTCTCTTCCTTACTTGTTAGAAGCGTTAAGAAGGTTTAAATATTTGATAGTGTTTTTGCTTCCATTTTCAGCAAGAGGGTCAACTGTAATCAAATCAGGTGGCTCAGAAAGTGAATGCCAGAAACAAAGGAATAAAAATCAAAGTAGACCAAAAATAGAAGAGGTTGTAGAGAACACTTAGATGAATTTAAATTGGATTCTCAGTTAATATATGGGAAAATATCTTGGTGTTATTGTCAAGTGTCTGTGAACTCCTGGAAGTCAGATGAGGTCCCATAAGATAGGAAACAGCAAATAAAGTGAACATTTTTAAAAAGGCCAAAGGATACTGACCAGCCAGCCAACCAGGCATAACGAAACAGTAACTGTCAGCTCACAGGGAGAAAAGAGCAGTAATGAGGCTTGTTTTTTTAAAGAAAAAAGTGTCATTTCCTTCTACAGCAGGCTTCAGGATAGGTAAGAAGCAGTAGATAAATAATTGACTTTAGGATATCTACTGACATTGTTTCGTATTATTTTCTCACAAACAAACTGGAGAGAGATGGTCCTGATAAAACTGAAGTAAGGTGGATAAAACACTGGTTGGAAAATGACTGCCTGAGAGTAATTATGATTTATTCATTTTCCAAATGGATGTACTGTGACAGATTTCTCAAGACTCTTTCTTTGGTCAGGTGTTACCAAATATTTTGAGCTATGCCAATGATCAAACAGGGAGTATGAGAATTACGTTTGCAAATGGGATCGAATGGGGTGAGGGCTGAAAGGACCAGAGAATGGAATAGAAATCAGAACAGGGTGGAAGAAATGGATGCAATTCAAATAAATGCATATTTGTACACTCAGATAATAATTACCTTAAAAAAGGATACGGACTGTCCAGATTAATAGGTATTTTTTAATGAAACGGGTTTTTTACCAATCACAATCTGGACATATTTCAAAAAAATCAGGCCATTTCCAAAATAGCCAAACATTATATGGGATGTGTCTCTAAGACATGTCACATAATCCTTCTGCTTACACTTTAAGGCCTGATATGGTTTAGTCCCAGTGTTGTTGCAAGTTATAAAGAGATGAACGATAAATATACTTGATTTGGCCAGGGTAAACTGTGGTCCAGACTTGAAGTTTTGATTCTGAGGACACAACTCAAGGACCAGAGGCTGTTTGAAAGATCCTATCTCAGTGCTGTTTCAGGATAGCCAGACTGCTCTGACCTTTAATTTCTACCTATTGGCCAAAAAAAGGTCATCTCTGTTTTATTTGTCGAAACAATTTCCATTGTTTACACACGAGAAACCACAAGGAGACAAGATAAGTAGGGTGTTCATCTTTATGCAATGTGACTGCCACTCTTTTCCCACCTCAAAGGGGACATAAATCATCTCTGCCTCCATACTTTCCTCAAGTTGTAGAAATCTCTGTCATTGCAATAGTGCCCTCTTCCTCTCTTCCTTGCAAATTCACATCTGTATGATAAGAAGTTTCAGGAACCAGTGCCCACTTTTGTCACACCATTTACTCAAGAAACAGCCACAGAATATATCAGACTGACTTCACTACAAGCAGGTTCCACTACAATGCATGAGATATCATACCCCAACAAACCATGAATTGATGCTTCAGTCAATATTTTTCCTCTGATGTTCTTTGCCAAATTTAATTATTGGGTTTGACTTCAAGATTCTGTTATCATCAGCATGAAAATTATCGCCTGAGTAACTCACTGCAGCAGAAAACTCATCATTTGATATCAATGGCTTTTAATTAAATTGCAATAAAAGATAAACAAAACTTTTCAAAAGCAAATTTATCTCTGTTTAAATATTTCTGTTTCCATCTCCTGTGAAGTCACATTGCCCAGCTGAAAAGTCAATCTCTGAAAAGTCAGTGAAACCCGTTATGTGCCTTTTACCTTTGCTGAGCTGATTCCAGTGACATACTGTCCCAAGGTTAGGGAGCATGAAGTAGAATTTCAGCAAACTAATTGCCCAGGGCTCTGCCATGAGCTGACCAGATTGCCCTCTCTTTGCCGTGAATGGCTCCATCTTGCCAAAAGGAGAAAATTAGGTTGTCTTTCAGGAACACCATGCCAAGATCATGAAGTGCTTTGCATATTAGGATGAACTTACTGAATATGATGTGGTGCTCTGAGGACAGAGTAGAGTATCACACCCCTTCCCTTTCCCAAGTATTTATGATATTTCTCCCTAATCCTAAACTTTCTTCCCTCTGCAAGCTTCTCAGTTTTTCATGCTTTACCTAAGTATTTTCCTTTTGAGGCAGTTCTGCTCCCTTTAAGAAAAAATATTCCTTGCAGTATGCATATGCAAAGGCAAAGAACAAATTGGACATGATGATATTTTTCAGATATATGGAAAGCAGACATAAAAAAAAGGAAGAATGAATGTATTTTGCATGTCCTTTGCTTGTCCTAGGATACCATGTAATAAACTTCAGCAAGCAGGTTGTTGGATACTGCACCAAAACCTTCTGACACAGAGAACAGATGAGCACTAGCACCAAGTGCCCACAGAAGTGGTCCAGTGTCCAATGCTGAAAGGTTTTATGAGTGTACTATGAGTTTCCCAATAGTCCCTGTCTTGAAGTTTCTCTTAATGGAGGAGTATGGGTGCAAAGCTCATCAGTTGTGGAGCAGTTCATATTTCTCCAATCTAACCCTCCTCAGGAATTAGAGAAATGAAAACCTGGATGGTACTTTTTTTCCTAAAACAGGAAGAGGAAGAAAAGAACATTTACAATATACACGTTCTTAAGTTCATCTTCAGTGGTCGGCAGAATCTGGGACACACTTTTGCAAATATTGGATATTCTCTATCTATATGCATTTGCATAAGAAAATACACAGAATAACCTAGAATAACCTCATTTAAGTTCTTTATTTTTTCATTTCTGTTTTACTGAAAAAGTGTGAATGACAAATTTCTTATTTTCTAAAGATGTAATTATCTTCCCGTTCCCCCACATAGTAAAGTGACAAATAGCTTTCACATGGATCCAGGAATTTAATTAAAGTACAGAAACCAAGGTTTTTAAAAATCATTTTTCTTAGTTAAATAAAATTATCTTAAATATGCTAGATGCATAAGCAGGGTTGGAGAGCTTTTAACGACGTTTTGCATCTAGGATGAAGTTAAACCATAATCTGTACAAATAAATTGAACAGATTGCATCAGAACTCCACAAGATTTTACTCTAGCATTACAGTAGCAGATCTCATCTGGCAAATGGGAATAAAGAATTTTCCCACTTTGATTCCCAACTGATTTCTTTACTTTGAACATGCTAGCACCTAAACACATTGACTATGTCAGTGGTAAAAACAAAAAATGCACTGCACTGAGACAGAGCTTAATGGCACTGGCATTAATTTAGCTCTTCAACAAGTTCCACTTCCTGCTACTTAGTCAGTACTTTTCACAGGTTAAATGGTTTCACATTTTTATAACTTTGGTAAGAACTCTGAGCTGCTTGAAATTGTTTTAATTTAAATGATTTATATAAATAGCAGTAACTATATGTCTCAGTTCTAGCTTATTCTAAGTAGATTAACACAGATGCCAGAATTTTAAATTAAATATTAAAGATGTTTATTATTGAAATAAAAACATAATTGAAAATACCATCATTTCATCTGATATAATTGTTTTTTAGCATTTTATTATCTATCCATTTTTCCTGCTATTTCAGTTTACATAGTGTATTTTGTATTGTGATATTGAAATAATACACAGTAAGAAGTCAGGAAATCCATTTATTGGACGGGTTACAACTCACCTGACATGAGCTGTTTAAAAGTTATATGCCTAGTCTCATCTAGTTAGATAGGTCACTTAGTAATCATCTTCACCACGAGTTTCATCTTAGACTTATCTTAGAATTTTTTGTTAGATGGGGATAAAATAGCTTTTGGACACAACTGTCTGTCTCCAGGGACTGTTGATGGTTAGTTCAGACCAGTTACATAACCTTCAGGTGGCTGAAGTCAGGTAGGATGAATGTTCTCTTAGAGACTAAGATGGTCATTTGCATTGTCAGCTACCATCATTCATCCAGGTGGTCTACCAAAGGTATCACTCCTTGCAATGGGGCTGAAAAACCCGCTCAGGAAGGGCATGGAAGCTTCCCTCTGCGCAGAAATTGTGGAATGTTTCAGTAAGTCTGTCCCACTTCTGTATTGGTGTTAACATGGCTCCATGGACAAATGCAACTACAACTCACAGCAAACACAAAGGACTGCATCTGTCTACCATGAGACAATCCTGAAACAGCTTCATCACGACAGGCTGGCACTTCTCCTTGGTGCCTGGATCAATCTTCTCCCTGGAAGTGCGTTTTTCACATGCCAGCCATTGCATATTCAGACATTCCTAGGGAGTAAATGAGTTAAAGCCCAGGCTGTTGTCTATGAAATATCAGGACTCATCACCCCTCTGTAGAGGGTGTTTTTCTTTCAGTCATGAGGAAAGAAGGAGAGTAAAACAAGTTAATGCAATGCCATTCCCCCAAGAGAAGGTGGAGAAGCCTCAGGAAAACCAGGGAAAGAGGAGAAAGGGACCAGCAGGAAGTTTGAAGGTTAACAGCATGCCCTTGGCATTCTCTGCATAGGAAAGCTGCCAAGAGTTTCTTTTGTCACACTGCTTTTTCTGAAGGCCTTTTGACTTCACTTAGCTGGTGAATGGAAAGCTGCACACGAAATAAATGATGTTTGTGAGACCAAATGTCGCCAAAGCATTCTTCTCGCATGACGGTCTTTACTTCTCAGTGTATTTTCCTTTGGAAACATCCCTTTCACCCCATTTCAGATACTCCTGCTTGCTTCCCTTTAGATTCCCTCTCCAGACCCACGCCAGAACGGCCTGTTCATGATCTCTTACCCACTACAGCAGCTCTGAATTTTATTTGTTATACACAGAAGCAAACAAAAGCACAACCAGCTCCTTCTCCGCTTCCTTTATTTATTTTTGTTCAGCAACATACAAGATTTCTTTCACTTCCAGACTGTGCCATCTTTTGGGACAGAGATTATTTTTACCAGTCCATTCCATAAAACACATACTTATTGTTGAATAATAATAATAATAGTAATAATAACAACAACAAAAAAAGATGAGTGAACGATTTAAAATGTTCATCTGAGGAAACATATGACAAGGTAAGAGATGACATGGGATTTAATGAACCCACATCTATCAGCAGTGTGGGTAGAGTAAATGAAGATACCCATTATCCCCTTCTAGATGCTGGTGGCCATTGTACTTACACAAATATATATCTGTTTGACTACCCACAGCCCTCATCTACCCCCTCTAAAGACCCAATTAATGCTCATGTCTGCCAAGTTAATACAAATGCAAATAGTCTAATGCAGGGACAAATGTCTTCTCCTTGTTTCCTGCACGTGTCTTCCCCTACATTGAAGTGAAGGTAGTTTAACAGCACCATGGTTGGCAGGCAAAAACCTCCTGGAAGAGGCGGAGGGGTTTCTGTTCGTCTGAAGCTCATTTGTCGGTGATCCATAGCAATTCAGCTCCTCAATAAAGACATATGTTGCCGTGAGCTAATGCCTTGCTGGAGCCACCGGGCTGAAGGGGCTTGTGATTGGCTTGTGGGATATCTCATTCCTTACTGTTCTTTTTTCATTTAGTATAATGGAAATAAAGAACTCAAAACAGGAGGGTCTGACAGGATAATAGGCTTGTGATGCTCTGAAAATAAACATCTACCTCCGTCTTGACATTTATTATCTATAAACTGCTTGGCTTCTTTTTGGCAGTTTTATCGTGTCAGGAGACCATTATCCTGTCACAGCACTGTGTTGCACTGACATTATCTCGTAAGCAAATTTGGTATTGAATTTACAGTTCTGTGGATATTTCCAGCCTTACACTGCTGAAGGCTCAAAGCAAGGTAGGGCAGGTCTTTGAACACACAGGTGATGGGACCGCACCAAGGTTCATGGGGTCAACCAGCTCAGGTACCTGGTAAAGAAGAATGAGTGCTGGTGGCCTGTTTCCTTCCTTGCACTGGAGCAGGGCTTCCTACATGCACAAAGAGCATGCTGTCACCACAGAATCACAGCTTCTCAGTGGAAGCTAATAATTCTTTTACTGTGCATGGAACCAAAGTAAGAGAATAACCTGATAATACCATGCATCTTATGAGGCATTAGCACCCTAAGCATGTGCCCAGTAATGAAATCTTAAAATAGAATGTAAACAAAACCAGCATTAGTTTGCATCAATTTGCTTCTGCATGAAGGTAAAAGTTCTAAGACTGGCCAGATAGAGTTACTGATGAAACCAACCCAATGCAACACGAAAATGATATTCATTCTGCCATAGTGTTCTGTAGTGTTTCCAATGCCAAACAAAAAAAAAATCTTTTGAATGCACTTATTAAATTATGGATCCAGTGAAAAGCCATTGTTTATAGTCTGCTAACACCTCAAGATGTGCTTCCTGAAAGAAACTACAGAGACAGTTTCTCAATATGTCAAAGATGTATTGTTTTAGGGAAACTGATAACTTCTCTGTCCAGAGACTCATAAGAACCATCTCTCTTGTTCACCTAAGTAATGATTTATCACATTATAATAAAAAGAAATCCATGAAAAACAGTGACCATAGCCTTTTGCAGCCAATTAATAAAATTCACAGACTTAATTCCCAGGATAGGGAGAGCTGATAAAAATCTTCCAATGCTAAGAGTCTGTATTCGATTTCATTTATAAAATGCACCATAGGTCCTGTAGAGCAACTCCTACCTCCTTCATAATCTGACATCTACCTTTGCAAGGCTGTTCCCTCTCCAGTGTGACCACTTTTATTTATGATTTACCTGCAGCCTGAGTTTCCTGCTTCTGTTACCCTTCGTAATCCAATCATATTGGCTTGTGAATAGACTCATGGAATTGCCTTTTAAAAAATAGCCATTACTTATAAAAACAATCCTTTTTTTAAGCTCTAGTGTCCTTTTTTTAATAGCTTTTCTATCTTTAAGAGAGTATTCCCCCTATTTTCAGCCTTCTTCCCTTCTGAAGCACACTAAGGAGTCATTCTCAGGTAGGAGTCAGATGTCAAAAAAAAATTCCCATGCCAAGTTAGGAAAATGTTCCAAAACATTTTTCCATGGAGAAGGTATAATGCTACATGACCATGATACTCAAGTCTGGTATATGCATTCACGTATATTTTATCCACAGAAATCTCAATGTTTTAATGCCAGTGGTTTTTCTGACCTTTTTTTTTTATTATTTTTTTCTTTTCTTTCCAGCCAGAAATTTTACCCTGGGCAATTATCCCAGCACCATCCTCTATCTGCCAAGAAGCTACTGGAGTCAAGTAGCACATCTGTAATGATTAGGAATCAATGTGATCGACATGGTAGCCTGCCACAAACACTTACAGAAGCCCTCCTGTTGCAAGATACTTTTGTTTTGCACAGTAATTCAGAGGTCTGTTATAATTCGTTTTTTTCTGGGCTCCCTCTGTGGTCAGTGGAGAGGCAAAAGGCCCATGGGGGAAGTATGGTCCATCTTGTCTCAAAATCAGTGGGATAAATTTCCTTCTATTTGACTCCCTGTGACTGGAAATGGCATCATGGCATTGAGCATAGCATGAGCCAAATCGCTTTGCAGGTTGCTTGACAGTATTGACCAGGTTCCCACTGAGCATAATGGCAATTTAAACACTTTCATGAATCCATCTAGATGTGGATGTGGAGACACCAACACGTAGGTGTCTGAAGCTGGAGCTGAATCTAAGCCTCTATGAGAAGCTCAGAGAAGAGGTCTGACTTTTAAAGAGCCAAGGTTGGGTGAGGCTAATCCTGCTCAACCCCTACCTCACTTGATATTTGGTCTTTTTCAGGCTTAGACTTTTTGCTTCAGTGGGCTGCTGAACATTATGCAATCCCACATCATTTAATTGATTGTTCTTTGTCCAAATTAACAGATCATCTGCAATTACACCCATCAGCCAAAATCCTCCAAGATCAGAGTTGACAAAAATACTTTTGCCTTATTGAAAAAAATCAAGAGTTTTTCCAGGGATTTCAATGAAGTCCGGTTTTAACTTCTAAAATTTTTGGTGTTTTTAAATATGCTGAGGCAACCTGATATTTTTTTTTTCCTTCATAAACATCTATCTTCAAAAGAGGATTCTAAAAACTTCATTCTTACTTTCTTGAATCAGACCTGCCAAAAAAAAATTGACTGGCATCCGACACTGAAACACATTCCCTTTTCTTCCCCTTAACTTTCCAGTGACATTAGAGATTATGTGCATTAAACAAAAATTAAATACATAACGCAAAACATAGCTGGTGTTGGAGGGTGTGGAAGAAAGCAATTTAGCTTTAGGTCACCAATTGCTGCTTTATTCAGTTTTTTGGCGTGACAGTGGCATTAACACCAAGTCCCACAGAACAGCATATGTCAAAAAAACATCGGATAGATACAAAATTATGTGGGTATTTTGGCCAAACATGTAAACCATGATATGTTTTCATACCTTGGTGGTAAGTATAACTGTAACAAGAGTTTGTCTTGTACTGGCAAGTGAAGAGCGGGAAGATGTAAAACAGAATGAAAACTGAGGCAAGAGAACACCACTGCTTTAAATATGTGTTGGAGAAAGAGTTTGAAATATATTTTTTCTTTACTTTACATCTTCTAAAAAATTAGCTTAAGTTACTATTAAAATGAAAGTGAATTAAAGTGAGAGGTAAAGAGGTGTAGGGTTTTTTATAAATAATGAAGAAGCTATATGTTTTTATATTCTTGTAGCCCACAACTACTCTTCCTAGATTCAGTTGTTTGAATGGTAGGAAGAATGAACAATTTAACCTGAAAGACATACAGGAATTAAAAGGAAGGTAGATTTCTGCTGCTAATACCAAAGCTGGTCACCATTTTTGACTAGGAATAATTTTTCATTTGGAATATGTGGTTTTGTTAAAATTAACATATAATTGAATTGAATCAGTGTTAATACAGACTATCACAGGAATCCATTTCAGTGAAGAAAATAATCCTTTAGTGAAAATTGCATTAATTGTCTTGAAGAACTTACATGGCTTCAGAATTACTGAAGAAAATACAAGTTTCATCTACAGGAGGAAACTTTGTCCAAAGATAGTCATCTCCATGGAGGAACCCTCCTAGGAATGAAAGAATCTATAAAGCGTATAAACTCTGCAGCAGCCACTGCAGAAGTTAAGAGCTCTAATGACAAAGGTGGCTGAGCATATAAACTCCACATACCTCAGATAAAAGCTGATATGAGTTTCTCAAGTACAATAGCTTATAGTTAAAACCTCAGTGAAAGGCCTCTCTGAAACACCAAGGAAAGCACAGTTTCCACATATTTAATCTTCATGATTAGGATGCTACCAGAAAACTTCATGCCAAGGTTTGATTTTGATGATCAGAACCATTACTGGTTCACAGAGCAAAGTAGGCTCATGGGAGATACCTTCATCAGGGATATAGGCTGAGTCCATGGACCATGGATATAGGTCATCGCAGGAGCAAAAAGTAAGAAATGCTGGGGAGCTGGAGATCTGTTGCAGGTATTCATGGAGCCCAGAGAAAGACCTTTTTCCAAGTGAGAACATTTTCCCTGTTCCCTGATGGAGGATATGCTCTTTGCAAGCATTTGTATATAGCATTTTTGATGTATGCAACTGAATAGCGAATGTGATGTTCCATCCTGAGGGAAATACTGAGATTTACAGATTTGGAAACTATTTTCCCAAATGTTTTCATCTAAACCAGGATGAAAATTTTAAAGAAATTGCTATGTAACTCATAACTTTTTCAGTTTGGAATTGTAACTTCATTGAGAAATGCTAAACCTAAATTATTTCCCCCCCTCCCTTTTTTTTGTTTTTTAAATTAAACTTTTCTGAACTATAAATTTCATATCTGTTTCCATGGCAAACAACCATGTGCCACTAAACCTCTGTCTTCACTCAGATTTTTATAAGTTTTATTTTAATGTTATTAACAATAACTTATGGTGGTAGGGCTGAGGGAAAACTTAAATCCTGTGTGAGTGTATTATACAGGCAAATTCTATCCAGCAGAGACTCGGTCCCCATATATAGCCATCCTAATGTGTTCTCATGATAAAATATTAAGGAATAATGGTAATATATGTATGCTAATGCATTCAAATAAAGTTCATTTTAAATCTTGGTTTAATGAGGGTATAAGCAAGGGCAGACTTTCTGAGCATCCTGAGCCCATCCAACGTGCTGATCCTGATGTGCTGTGCCTGCATAAGGAACTTCAACAGCAAAGGTTTTGTGCCTCCAGTAGGGCCAATTATCAGGTGTGTTGTTTCACTCTGCAAATAGTATGAGGTTGCCCTTCCAGAGCCTTTCAAAGGATGAGGCTTGAATGATTGAGGTTGAAATGTTTGCTCTTCCTCTGTTGCTAAGTTTCAATACTGATGGAGGACAATGCACCGCAGCATCTTCTGCGGGCAGACCTGAGCTCACTCAGTGTCCACACTTCAAGCTGACAAGAAGCTGCATAGTCACGATCAGTGAGACACCAGTTCTGATGCCCTATGGAGAAAAAAGATATCATCATTCAAAGTCAGTGTCATGCTGCCATTACCAATAGCTTCTAGTCATTGCAGATTGTGGGTTGAATGAACCAATACCAGCCTGCAAAAGGCCATGAAATCAGCTACAAAACAAGCAGATTAAAAGTAGATTAATCAGGTGTATCTCCGATTCAATGTTTTTAAAGTAAAGCTCCTAGGAACTCCAGTGATATTGGCATTAATCCCTAAAGGCTGTATTACTTTTCTAATGGTGGTTACTGAGAATATTTCAGATGAGCGACTTAGAACCTAATATTTGGAATATCATGGACTATTTAAGGTAGATGAGCCCTGACATATTAAGATGTGAGTTCTGCTCTGATACAAAAAGTCTCCATAAGCTTGACAAATCCAGACATCGTCTTTTAATTGTGCTCTGACTGCTTTCCCCTGAAGCACAGATCTCTTTTGGGCTGGTGATTTGAACAATGTCTTGTGCTTCAGAAATGTGCCTGAAAACCAAACTTTGCACTCAGAACTTAATCCAAAGGCAAATAAAGTCATCCTGAATGTTTGGATTGTGCCCTTTGGACTGAGAACAGGAGTCAACTAATAATGCTGCTCTAAGTTTTTGAGTTTTCTTTTGTTCATCTGCTTTAGACAAAAGTTGGACTAAACAAGATTTGTGGCAGACATTTTACTTGGAAGAAAACAAGGTTGAGGGAAATAGAAAATATTTGCAGAACTGAATTCACAAATCTGTAAACATGTGAATTCACTGAAAAATTCTGAGACTATGCAGAGGATTCATCTTACCTAACTGTATCCACCTAAGAAGCATAAAAAGTCCACTCTATATAGCACTGACATAACTCCTGTCCAAGGCAAAAGAGTATAGGGTCACATTCAGTTTTGCAGTGCCAAAGTTGTACCAAAATGCCATTTTCTTCTTCACACTAATCAGTATTATGTTTCGCATGGAAAAAAATAATAATAAAAAATGTAGCCCTGCCATCAATTTGTTTGATCAAGCACTACAAACGGGGAGAAACCAACTAATAAACAATATAACGATGCAGAAATTAGGAAACAGTTATTAAGATTAAGCCTGTGTTGAGTAACAACCAACCTGTGAAGAAAATAACAGCTTTGTGAATATCAAAAATTTGAAGCAAAGCCACAATGAGGCTTATGACATGATCCAGAAAAACAACAAGCTTCAGATATTTGCTGAAGCTCCAAGAAGTGAGTTTGCCAAGCTTGTTCTATTGATTATGAGGCCCTTCATAATAAGGAGGCAGAATAGACCTCTGAAAGAGAGACCAGCAGCCCTCCAAAACCCCACTAAATGGTCTCATCCTATGTTTCCCCCTACTGGGCACCTTGAAATCTCCTCCCAGGTCCCTTCGCTCACTCTAGGTCTTTGGAGCATCATAAAGTCTCCTAAAGTCCTCTCAGTCCTTAACCTCAGACCTCACAAACACTTACTGGCCACTTCCAGCCTGCCCTGCTGGCCCTTGGACCACCCTACCCCTGCCAAGAAGTCCAGAGCCAGCCAGTCATTAGCTCATCCTCCAAAGAGCCTCATAGATGCCTCATCTATCCACTTTTTTTATGTCTTGAAACTGGCTTCATTTGGCCGCTATGCAAGGAATGAAAATTGTCTTTGCCGGCAAAAGTGAGGACTGGAGGGTGCTGCAGGGCTGAGGACTGGATGACAGAATAAGAAAGGCAAGAGGACAGAGGGTAGGGCTTGGAAAAAGATTGCTGCAGTCACCTTAACAAAATGAACACAGCACAGGAGTAATATGAGGAATATACAAAAAAAACCCCATGAACCTGTTTACAGGGAATTAATTATTGAATAATGCAAAGCAATAACTGCGCGAATGAATTCTCCAGTAAAATTAATTACACAATGAGGCAGTTAATATAGCAAGAAAATCCAGTGATCAACAAATATGAAGAGTCTAGGCAAAGAATGGAACTTGCAAAAAAAGCATTTTCAGTTCGGTTACTGCCCTGTATATCTGAGCTATATTTTCAGTGTAGATGGACTTGATGTGAAAATTTTAGCGTTTTTTTTCCTTTTCATTTCCTTCAGATCATTTCATAAGACCAGGTGATGTGGGAACATAATATTTTTGGGGGGAGAGAGCTACTTCAGTTTGAAAACAAACCCTTAGTTTCAAATAAATGTCAATGTTTGTAGTCAAAAACTGTTCTCCATACAGCCTGCAAATTTTCAAACAGCTCTGGAGCCTTTGTTCAAGGAGTCTACAATTCACTGAACAATGTCACCCCGATCTTCTATGGTGCAAAATGTGTGATGCTGGTAGAAGGTTAGGAATTATTGGTAATGGCCAAAAGAGGAGGAAAACAATGAACAGCAAGACTGTGGCTGCATAGGGTGGGTGACAGCTACAGCCCAGAAACAGGCATTACGAAAGATACAGCCTGAAAGTCTCTTCTGGTTGCTGGAAAACTTTGCCACATCACTCTATAAGCAGGAGAAAAGCCCTCTTCACTGTGAAAGTGAGGAAAAGAAAAGCAGAGCACCGCTGGAATCAAGACACCCGCTGCTGATGTGGTCCAACATCTCACAGTGCTCAGATTCAGCTTTTTCAGTGCACCAAGGCTGCATCTAGATCTCGTTTATCCCTCCCACCCAAAAACTGCTCCGGTCAAACAACCTACCCACCACCACATGGAAGTACCAACCGCCTTGAAGAGATTGTGAACTTAATTCTGTTCTGCAGCATCTATGCAGTCCCTAATGATATCAGCGGAGTAGAAATAGGGGTAATTGGAAACAGAATGTAGCCAATTATCTTTGCAATTTCAATCCACAGTGTGAATAATGGAAAAAAAACCACCTCTGAGTTTGTCTTCACTGCAGGGTACTTTTTCAAAATTTCTTTGAGATTTATTTTACTGGCTTAAGGGAAGAAAAAAATACATAGTGGAAGAATGCATCTTGTACATGAACACCATCCCAGAAACTGTAACTGCTTCCCTGAAAAAAATCACTAACCAGTGAAGAAAATCATCAATATTTATTCTCTTGCCTTCTAATTGGGAAGTAACATTCAAGCTTTTGAATGCGACCTTGTATGTTGATTATGTTACTCTCCCAGCAGTTGAATCTCATCATTTATCCCAGCCATTTACAGAGAACACGCTGTATAACATGGAACATCCAGGTGTTCAAGGAAATGCAGCTGCCTGAAGGGTCACTGGGAAAAAATATAGACATAGCATTAATGCTCCATGTACAAGTCGTAGTCAGAGAATCTCAAAGAAGATGTTTTCTGTGTCATCTGGAAGGAAATTCATCACCCAAATGCACACAGCAGTGCATACTATATACCCTGTGCAAATTATACCTGAACAAAGAATGGTTGCCCCTCCAGGAAGAGAGCGTACGGGAAGTAAGTCAGTAGAAAAGCTGGCAAAAACATTCTTTGCGTTTAACTAGATGCATAGAAACACCTGATTTGGTACTTATCTATGCAAGAAAGTATAAATTCTGAGCTTATATGTAAGTTCATATATATAATTATAGCTATAATATGGCTATATTATGCAATATATATAATATATATAATTATATATATATAAGCTAGGCATTGTGGCATATCTGGGCCTGTCATCTTGATTGCTGGTGTTTATGTGGATTTCCTTTTCTTCACAGAGGAGGAGCTTTGGTAGGTTTTATATGCAGCACAGTGCCCATGATAAACACCTGGGAGTGTGACTCCTGATTTAAACTCAGGGGTGTGATAAACTGCGTAATCAAACATCGGCTCTGCATGTTGAATGTGATCTCTCAGGTAAAGTAACTCAGAACAGATCACTTTGCATGCAAGGAAAATTACAGAGAGCCTGTCGATGGGTCAGTCCTTTTTAGCATCTCCTCTTCTCTCTGAGAATCGTGACAAACCGAGACCTGCCCCAGGCGCATTCCTTGTGTGTGCCAAAACTGGAAACCTAGTAGCTCAGAAACTAATAGTTGTGACAATTTTGTTCACAGATAGGAAGTGACATTGTGAAGTCCATTGATTCAAGGGAAACATCTACTTAAACCTTACCAAGTCTAAGCCACAACAGTTCTTCTAGAGAAGAGGAGACTGTGGCTGTGTTTGATAGGGCGAGCTCTGAATTAGTGCAAACATCCTCCTGGAGGCCAGCAGAGAACAGCCCAGCATCCGATGTATCACCAACTTACAGCCAGGATGACTCTAGTTTGTACAGGTGTAAGAAATTGGTCTCATGCATCACAACAAGCTGCTCAGATAAGGCTTTTTAAAAACACTGCTCCTGTTTTATTAATTACTTGAGCTAATGTTAAAAGTAGCTTGAGGTAGGATAGAGGTTGGGCCAAGCTCCAAGACAATATCCACTCCATTTTGCCTGAGAATCCACGACTATCCTCCCAGTGTTTGGCAACTCAGAGTTTAATTAGCAAAAGTCTTGAAAAATTATGTACTCTCCCCCCGCCCCCCTGATTCTCTCTTCAAATCAATGCCACTAATTAGGCCAATTTAAGCCTGAGCAATAAGGCTGAATGCAGATGCAGTGGTATTGTAGACGGTGCTGGGAATGGGAAAGGTAACTCAAAGGAGGAGTTTCTTCCCATCATAAGACTGGGATCCTAAACCACGCCAGGTTGTGCAGTTTGGAAATGTGTCAAAGGAAGTCTTATTACTATGGATCTATCATTGTCTATCACTTCCTAACCCAAGGTGTGTAATTTAAAGTGGAGCTGTAGGCTGTTGTTTAGCTCTACCTCAATTGCTGCTAAGACTCTCCATGTGGAGGGTCTGACTTTGGCCATCACAGGATGGATGTCTGGTCTGAAAAACTCACGGTCAACAGGGAGAGATGGGCATCTCCTGAAGTGAGTTCCTCCCACCAAAGGCGGGTGCCAAAATAGGTTTGATAAATTCATCCCCAGAGGTAAGCTAATTGCAGTAGAATTGAGGCAACCACCTTAGACTATATGGCTAACTGTTGGACAGCAGTTTAGTAAAATGAATCCTGTCATAAAAGCATATGCTCTGGGATCCAGGTGAGGTGCCACCTTTCTTATTCTAGTTACAAAGCACTACATGTGGAAACTGAAAATGAACAAACCAAAAAACATGGATAATTGGCTATACTTAGTAAGAACTTATTCCTCTGCAGTGAGTCGTACTGTATTCCTGGAGGTTGGACATGGTCCAGGTATCAATTCCTGTCCTCTCTTGTTGGGTTCACTCCCTGCTGGGTCGGTATCACACATCCTCAAATTCTGCACATGCAGATTAAGAAATAAGCTCTTTAAGGTTGATTTTTCACCATTTCAGTGTGTCGGGAATGATTTGTGAAGTGATGTAAGGATTTCTTTTCAAGCTCAGTCCCAGTTCATGAACATCTGCAAGAGAATACAGGCATGTTATGTTGGGCTTCGGCACATGCAGGCATGTTCCTCAAACACAGCCTCCAGGCTCTTCATATTGGCCTGTACCAAGCCTTAGCTATTTCTGCAGCTCATGGGGTCATGTGCTTTCAGTGCTGACGACCCCCACTTCTATCCATTTGCTGTGTCAGCAGTCAGATTTAATTAGGTAAAAATCATGAACTCCATTTCCCCCATTCCCTCGGTGTTTTTTTTTTCTTTTTTAGCCAGGAATCATTTCTCCAAATATTATATGTCTAACTCTTATGTGGTTACTTGAGCCTGGTCAAGTAGATGCAAAGATCTTCAAGGCATGCCCAGAGATCTTTTCATTCCCCGTGTCTTAAGAGGAACAGGTTCACTTTCAGGGAATACCCCTCTCTCTGCTCTCTGTCAGTCAGTGTATGTTAACATGGTCTAGACACCTCAAAAGGTATTCCCTTCCAGTCTAGAGTCACATCTAATTACAGGTGTCTACAGGCATGTATGACCCAGGGACTCAACACCACTGCTCACACATCAGGTTTTAATACCTTTAAAGATGCATCAGAGCATCTGAAACACTCACCTGGCTCTGGCAGACGTCACAAGGATCCTATGGGACACGTTCCCGCACACACACACCCCCTAGGAGGGGTCCAAAGGGACAGGCACCTCCCTCAATTGTCCCTGCCTGAGTGGATCACAATTGTACAACCCCAATGAGCAGTGAGGCCACAGATATTTTCTACCAACATGACTCTATTTTACTGACAGCTGAATTACAGCTGATCCAGCTGGTCACCAGGCTGCAGCTGAAGCTGACATTTACTAGAGCAACCTGTGCAGATTCTCATTGCTAGTAAGTTATGTGCCTTAAACTACGCACTCACAATTCAGCAGGTAATGATAAATATTCCACTGACAGCCACCATTACTTTACTTATTCATTTATGTAAAATTCATGTAAACATGTCCAAGTAGCATAGCATTCTGTGCCAACCATTATTAGAAGGAATTAGTTTCATTTTGTAGAGTAACCAAGCTGGAATAAAGTAAATGATCAGTTCAGTAAAGATGCGAGATAAACACTGATCCCATTTAAAACCTGTGACTTGGAGTCTTATAGAGAAGGATGACTCCAAATGTTTCCATATTCACCTTTATTTGAAGGTCATTATCTTCAATAAAGATGGGGATGGCTCTCACAAGATTACTCTGATTTTTGGCTAGAATTGAGCTAGCTGTTTCAAAACATTTTTTTAAATGCTGTTCACTTTTAGAAATGGTTTGAGTAATTGGGTTTAAATATAGTAGCTATCTTTTTGTTTTTTTAAAAAAAAATCTTACTGTAGTCCCTACAGCTACTGTATAAATACAAAATAAAAAGTGATTCCTTCTTCAAAACTCCCTAAGCAGGTAATTTCTAATAGGTGAACAAAAAAAGCAGTCATAAAGAAACTGATGATGTTACAGACAGTAGTTTGCAGCACCCAACTAATCTGAAAGTTATCAAGTTTTTATAGACATCCCAGCAAAGAAGAGAGTCAAAAAAAAATATGAAGATGAAAGAAGACTTGACCTTGCAAATCATTGGCAGATGATGGTATTTGGCTATTTTAATTTAGCTCCTTTGCTTATTAGCAGATGGTCTGTATAGTGTTAGGTTGTAAACACAATTATATTAAAGGATTAGCTAAACTGTTTCCATAACCTTTTACCATGATGGACCAGCTAAGAATAACTGAATAATGCTCTTGTTGAGTACCAGACCTTGGTACATACATACAGCTTGCATGTGTGTTAACCTAATACCTTTTACTTTTGCTCTTGACTTAGACAGATGGAGACTGGCTCATTCTATCAATCTCAATGCCATAAACAAGGTTAAAAAAAATATTTCTGTCCAAGATCAGATCACCTCTTAGGCTGCTCTTCATTTACAGTCACTGCAACACATACCAGACCATAGTTGGTAATATCATCTATGTTACTGGTTGGTCACAGTCTACCCAGTACTAATCATTAAAGTCATTGACTTGTACCAAATCGGTATTCCGGACTTCATATATTTTGAATATATATATTCTGAATATATATTCATATATACTTCTGAATATTCATATTCAGACTAATATTAAACCAAAGGTTGTTTTAAGGGAACTTGCCCCAAGCACCTGGGACAAAACAAAGACCAAACATAAAGCTGTAAATTGGCATTATGTTTGAAGCAGGAGGTTGAAAGAAGATCTTTCACTGTTAAGTGACAGAGAATGAGTTAAGATATAGTAAAACCATAAGATATAGTAAAACCATAAGATAAGTAAAACCATAAGATAAGTAAAACCATAAAAAAGAGAACTTTCTTATAATTGGTGCAACAGAAAAGACAGCATTAATAAGGAAATATACAGAAATAAATTATATGATCAGAACAATGCAGTAGGAAAGTTATTTTTGCACCCAAATTATGGACAGATATCAATAAAACCAAACTCTTGTTTATTGAGGCTTGAGTCATCAGTTGCTCAGAGCCTGTATAGAATTTAACTGGATGGATGGATTAGAAAATCTGCATCTTTTTTTCAGAAAGTGTCTGCGAGATTTAGAAACAGCTTGATGCGGCAGAGAGAAACCCATCTGGCTGAATATCATGCCAAATGATAAGCTTGATTGACAAGGATGATGGCGTTCTTTTGCAAAATGACTGAAAAGGGGAGAAAAATGCAAGTAGAGGGAGGGAGTGGAAATTAGGAGTGTTGTTCTTACATTTCCAAAGTTGTCTCTGTTTTTCAAGCTTCAAAAAAAAAGTATGACCAAAGACACATGACTTGCCTGGGAGGTGTCAAGAATGTTTCTAAGGGAATTCACTTGCCTTTTGGATAGTCATCCGCTTTGAAAATTAGGTCCCTCAAAACCACTAGCCTCCTTTAGAAATGTAGGCCATGATATTCTTCCCTTGAGTTGGTTTTTGTTAGAATTAGTAATAGATACCAGGAATGCTTCACCAGCACTCTTTTCCTGTGGTGGTTTTCCTATGGCAGTTTTCATGTAAAAGATCTCCAAATCCGGGCAGAAAAATCTTCACTTCTGATTTTTTGCTTTAGATTTCTCCATTACAGAAATGCTCCACTTCCACACACACAAACAGAGCAGTAGAGGGAACAGTCCTCAGACAGTGATGATTTTATAGGATTTCAAGGGTCAATGTTAGTTATCAGTTGTAGCCCTTTTATTTAAATGACCCATTTCAGGGAGTGAAAGAAAAAACCTCCCCCCAGCCCGCTCAGCCATCTGCTGCAAGGTGTGGTTTCACTGTCATAAGTTCCAGCATTCACCAAATACGATAAAGATCAGAAAAAAAGAAAAATGTGCTTTTGTCTAAGTCTGTTATATAAAAGGAAAGAATATGAAGCAATCTCAATAGTCAGCAAAGGAAGGTAAACTCTAACTTAGAATATTTTATTCATTTGCCCGTATCAGCTGCTGTAAATTCTGACAAAATACAGCACCCATCTTTCCTCTCTATCTAATCACGGAAGAGACAGACTCTATTTTTCATGTAACACTGCAACTACCAGACAATAAAAGAAGATACCATAATGGCTATGCTTTTAAGAGCACACATTTTTGTTGTTGTCAGACACTAGTCGTATGGGAGCTGAAGGTAATACATAATTCTGAGGAATCACCTATCAGGCAGCACAAAGGGACACTGGCTTTGGGAAATATTGAAGAATCAACGCTGTATTAGCCCTACAGCTCCAACCCCCTCTGATTCAATGTAAAGCTTTAGTCAAGATCCTTCTTTAGATTAAGCTCTTGACCTTTTCTTCTGAGTTTTCCTATAGGTGGTATTTAACAGTGAACTACGATTCCTATTTCCAAATGATTTGATATCAGCATTACTGTTTGAAAAAGCAGTTGGACAGCTAGCATATATGAAATACAGCCAATTCCTCCATGAAAATTATGGGTATAGGGACCAAAATATAGGAAACATGGCCTACATGTCCTAATATTCACTGTCCTAATATTTCATTTAATACACAGGAATCAGGAATTTCTTCATCAGACAATATGTGCTAAATTCTCTTTTCTAAAAATTTCTAGTCACTCAGAAATCTGACTGAAGGTGATGACACCTACAAATGGTCATCCTTTAACAATCAACCACTTACTTGAGATCAGACTGGATTTTCTGGAAATGTAGGACAAATCTGGAAATTGCTCCTGATGGATGGATGAATCCCTTTCTAAGACATAACAGAAATAAATTATTTTACGAAAATGAATTATATTGTCATCAACCTGTTCTTGGAAAAGACAGGATTAAAGCAACCAGAGTCTTGTTCATTAATATAATTTACTGCCCTATATAGAAACAAATGTTATGTTCCTTTTGGTTAGGACCAAGTAAGCAAGAAATAATAAATGACAATGTTTTGGACTCAAGGATTATGTCTTTGTCCTCCAACAGACTAGCTCAGCATGTTTCATCTGCTGTCCTGCTTCCCCACCTCCTGATCTGCAGCCCACAGTCTCCGTTTCCAAGCATGTATAGCAGGACACAAACACGCACAAGTAGTATCATCAGTATGAGGCGGGATTCAGATGACCAAGTACAATGGTGGGATTCAACTTGAGATGAAGACAGTTAAATCTAACAGTTTACATTTAGGGCTGTGGTGCCTTAGGAGATCAACTCATTTCTCAGCATATAGTTGCCTGGTGACATATTAGATGTGTTAGAACGTCTAAGACATTAGCACAGGGTTAAGAGATATTAGGAATTAGATTTGTGTTTGATTGGTGCTGTGCATTGCCCAACACACGTCTCATGTCAGACCAACTTCACCCTAAGCTCGCTGTCCCTTACAGAGTTTTTGACCTTGATTGGTTTTAGGGTATTTTTTCCTCTCAGAAGATTTTCTTAGCTACATCAGGTGGCTCTTTCCACCGGTATGTGAAATACCAACTTGCAGAGCACTCAGCAAAGCAGGTAAGGGAGGACGGATCCTGCACTTAATGGTTCATCCTTTCAGATAGCCATGTCAGCACTTTGTAGAAGCGAGGTTTCAATTTTTGCTTAAAATATGGATCCAGTAACACTGCCAACTGACATTTATCTCTGTCATTGAGCCTGTCGGCCACAGCAAGTGAGGACACAATTCAACAGCTACTTCTCTTCACTGGTGTTCAAGCTACGGATCCTTTTATTTTAACACAGGATTGCTGTTTTTTCCAGCAAACAGCAACAAGGCAATAGTAGCAAAGTTTGAGGAGAGACGTTTCACTGAGTGAAGAAGCCCTATGTATTTACTCAGTGATTTCCACTCTCCTGCCTAGTAGTTAAATATCATAATCAGTTGAGAGAGATTTCTTATTAATGGCACTGCAGAAAGTCATTGTAAGGCATTGTCTAGAATACTGTCCTGGCATCACCATGGAAGAGAAATTGCAGAGGTCCACATGGAAGATCAGGGGAAAAGAGTCTCTCTGTTAAGAGAGGACTAGAAGATCTTGGTCTATTCAGTGTAATGAAAAAAAACCTCCAAAACTGTGAAAGGAGAGGGATGAGAATCCATTGGGGCAAAAAATAAACCTGAGGAGTCAGAAGAATTAACCTAAAGGCCTAAATAGTTACCAAAAAACAGTTTTAAAGTCAGCTGTGGAAAATGTAAGCATCAGAGAGATGAGGAGCTGTAATTTTTTCCTTTAGACAATGCTCAGTCGTGGTGACAAGGGTGCATTACAGCTCAGGCTGCATTCCCGTAGGGCTGACAGAAGTCACTATTTGGTCACATATTTTACAGAGTCCCAGTGTCATAGACTGCTTGTGGTCCGTGTATGTCAAGGCTGACCTGTGCATAAAGTTCCCAAGGTCATACAATAGTTAACTGCGACTTCTAACAGCACAAAGGCCAATATCGATGGTGTATATTGCACGTTGCATGATCAAATGTAAATCATACATCCTTACCTAGGGAGGATAAGAGGAACATATTGGGGAAGGGAAAATAAGGGATGGAGATAAGACATGGGATTCATCTCCCACATTCATCAATAGCAAAGCATATTGCTGCAAGAGCGATGAGTCTTCCCTATACTCAAAGAAGAGAAAGAGGTGTTTAAGTTATGATTCACCTGACCAGTTTTAAACACTACTATTAGGATAAGAAACTGCAAGCTCAACAACTACACGGTGTCAGTGAAATCTTCCCTGAGAATTTTTGAAGGAAATTAGATACAACATGTTTCTTTATGGAACAGGGAGGGGGATGTTGCAAGATTTTACTTTATTATTAGGCACATGTATATAGATAAGAAAGCCTGACTGAGATTTAGTCAAGATGATATATATCTAATGAAGCTAGCAGTTTTGGAGAACATTTCTGGAAGATATGAGGTAGCTAGTAAATTTTGCTTTCACTGAGAAATAGTTAGGTTTTTTATATAAATATGGGCTCGTTTCAAGGTTGGTGGGTACAAGTAATTATATTTTATGGAGATAACAGATTAAACTTTCAACACCCATACCCAGTCAGCTGCAATGTAAAAGCTAATAATAACTGTCCTTGGGAAGATTCAAAGTAACATCCAGAAAAATCAGAAAAGGCCAGCACTGACATTCCTGAAATAGCCAAGAAAAAATAATTGCTATGAATAAACAAACCAAAAGAAAAAATATCTTTGTACACCAGAAAGAGACAAAGTATAAATCCAATTAAAAAAAAAAATCGTTTGCAGGTCACCTTAGAAACGAACAGCCCACAGTCATCAGAAAAATCAAAAAAATGCAGTAAGGATGAAAAAGTTCGAAAGGAAAACAGTGTGAACTACAAATAAAAACGTCCAAGTTACAAAAAGAGCAATAACTGCTTTGCATGAGCTTCTAGGCTTTAATAGCCAAAAGAGGGGAGTGTAATGATGGCAGAAATTTATAAGAGAACACAGATCACTTGAATATATTTTAAGCTGAAAATCCAAAGTGACAGAGCAGTTTCTGGTATAGCATTTAGACAAATAAATAAATGACATGGACAATACACTGCCAAATATGGCACTTGGAGACAAAGATCTTGGTAAGAAAGCACATAATGTTTTGACTGATTACTTATTTCTTAACAAAAAAAAACCCTAGATCTTCTCACAAACTACTGCTAGCTCGTGTCTGTGACAGCGCAGGTGCTTAACACTCACAAATTCATGGATTTTCCTCTTGGGGTGAAAATACACATTGTGAAACTATTCAGCAGTCACATATCAAGGAGGTTCTCTTATTTGAAGAAAAACTGTCCCCAAATCCAATCAGGTTTGCTAATAACTAAATGCCTCCAGGTCATCATACTTTGTTGACATTCTTAATGGACTGGATATAAAAACAGGTAAGGAATAGATATTTGGGGACTAAATAAAAGTGTCTGTGCCTTGTATAGACAAAGCTACAGAGAATTTTAGGCCTCCTCTGCCAGCATCACTTTAATGACAGAGAGAACACAGATCTCAGATAGCAATAAGAGAATGTAAGCCTACAGATGTATGTGATTTCTTCTAAAAATGTTTGTCTTGCCTTCCCAAGAGCGATGAATAGAAAGATAAAGACATTTTTCCCCATGTCACAGGCCATGCTGGGAACTCTGCTGTACATTGCATGTCTCCCTACTGAACCCAGAAACAAACCACACAGGATTTGCTGCCAAAGACAAAAAGTCTTCAAGAAACCAGGATGAGATTCTCCCCACCTGCCTTCAGAACTTTACTGTGCAGATATCTGCGTCTGCACTGCCTGCACTCTCTTAATTATCAGTGGAGAGAAATAAGTGCTTTTAAGAAATTAGTCACCTAATTTCTGTCTCAGGATAAAATGCATTTCAGCTTACAACCATCTAATTCTTTCTCCATTATTATAAAGGGAATCTAGACACTAGTGCCACGTATAAAAATCATCATTACTGTCAACTATTAACACTCCACCAGGGACCTGACCACAAAATTTTACATATTACCTTGCCTGGGTGCAAGAAGCCTCACGTTCTCTAAGGCAAATTAGAAAATACCATTTCCTTAGCAGCCTGAGATCCATAAGCTTCCAGCGCGGAAGGCAGAGAAGAACCTTGCTGTTGGCTGCTCTGCTATATCTGGGAAAGAATATCACATAAAGGAAAGGATATTTGAGAGCTAAAGGTGTCTGCAAATGTAAGAAGAATTCCTATTTGTAGCCAGTATCACCTCAGGATGTGAAATTAGCACATCACTCCATGCTGACATGTTTGCTCGTTGTATTAATACTCAGACATGTTTCAGGGCTCTGACATGGTGGTCTACCAGTAATTAAGATTAAGGCACATTCTTTGTTGACAATTCACTGATGAATTAACTTGTCTCTGCATTCAACCCTGGATTCAGAGTTTGCTTCATTCCTTAGTTAGGACAGAAGACTTGTTATGATTTATTGCAATCCTTATTATGATTAATAGAGCTCTACATTGTTCATCTCCTGGGCAATGAATGCAGGATGCCTATTCAGCCCAAGGAGGACCACGTGGTCTCAATTTCAGATCAACCAGCCTGGTTACAGGCTTCCACACAAGGCATTTTTGAAACCCTGTTTCTCACTGAAGGAGATCAGCTCACTAGTTTTGTGCTTTTGTTCTGTGCTCTTTAAACGTTCTTAACTATATGTTGCAGGGCAACTTCTGATATTTTTCTGATGCATCTACCACGTACCAAGCCTATCACTTAAACATTATTCATTTAGTATGCTTCAATATATTAGCAGAATGACATCAGACATAGCAATATGAAAACTGCTTGATAAAATGTCAATGAGAAGCTGCTACTTAGTAGGAAATGAAGAGGATGGGAAAACTTGGGAAGTAAGAACATTTAAAAACAAATAATGGGATAGGGCTTTTCCCACGCTGATCAGAAAGCCAGCTTGCTTGAGATACACTGGTTTCCTATTTTTAGAATACCAATATCTGCAGTTATTTACTTAATACAGATTAAAATAATTTATTACAAAGAGCATCTGATAACCATACAGAGTCAGGTGATTTTATACTAGGGGATACAACACTGAGGTTTCTGTGCTGAGATGTCATTCCAGGCACTGAAGTTGTGGTCAGGCTGAGGTCCCTTCTTCCAGTTCCCCTGAAATCTTTGCAAAGTAGTCTCTGAACTCAGGTAAATTAACTAAGATTTCTTCCCAGTACATTGACCACCTGTTTGTGTAAAGCCTAAATTTTTAATGTAAACTACCAACTAATTACCCCTGTAATTACTGATTTAATAAATGCCATGTGTCTTCTTTATGCCTACTAATAGTGCAATATACCCAGTTTAAACACAGGTAATGCACATTTGTCTTTTTAACTAGAATTTTGTCAGTGTAAGCCTAATTTCTTGACTACTTTGATTTCTAGCTTGTCTGGAAGTCACTACATAAAGTCTAAAAAGCTGATCTTGAAGCTGCAGTAAATATACATAATGAATATTTGCTTATTTAATAGCTGGCTGCCATGAAACTGCCCCTTAAGGGGTAGTTGACAAGAGTAATTGTTAATTCCTGAGGTATACCTTTCAGATGGATCTGTATGAACAGTAAATGAGGTGACTAGCACCACTCACCTCTTCAGCCTCAAGAGCTCTTTCCTACCCTCAGCGGAAAAATGGTTCTTAATTGACTTGAGCGAGATGTGGAGTGAAAAGACTGAGAGGTTTTTCTTTATAAAACCTGTTTCACTTCATACTGGCACAGATTTAGGACTGCTCTAATGATCAGTTATCATTTCCCAGCTAGCATAGGTAGAGGAGAGTTTGAGAGTCAGTGACCTCTTAAACCATTCCCAGATCCACAAAGGAATACCAGATTTCACACCGAAATCTGCCTTTCAGAGTGGGTATTGGTGTAATGATGTGACCCTGGGACCCCACAGTAGGGTAGCAAGTTGGCCGTGGTGCTGTGGTGGCATGGGCTCTGCACCCCTGCACGCCCAATGCCATTAGTGCTTCTTTCAACAGTTATTCACTGAGTCTGCCAAGAGGAAGAAAACCTAATTACAGTGCAGTCCTTCGAATGGGGTTGTGATTCACATTTCTTGATGTAATTCCTTTTTATCTGCACTGCTGGCATCTTTAGAATGCAATATCTAAGTTTAAAAGGGCTAGTTTAAGGAGTATTGTGCTCCTGATTATTTTACTCCTTCATCATGTCAGCTTTTCATGCTCTTTTTATAGTTTTGGTAAATACTGCTGCTATCCTAGTATCATACGCAAAAATGAATGCCAAAGTGTAATGAAAAGGAGTTTTATTTTAAGAATTCTGTGCAAGCAGAAGAGACCTGCAAAAGACACAGACAGTGCCACAGGATCAGGATATCCGTGTCTCTTGAGAGACAGGATCAGCTACTCTGAGCACCACTGAGACCTCAAGAAATGGAAGGAACAGAGGGAAAGCCAAGGAAAAGCAATAAAGGTCAGTGTAGACTAATTGAAGAAGGAAAAAAGCTTGCTCGCAAACTCTCAAAGATATTCAGATGCCTACAATCCTTTAAAACTAATGATCCCTCCTGGATTTCACTGGGTATTTAGGTACCTATCAATGCTAAATAGTTTAGACAGGTATTGTGGGTTTAGCATCGATCGGTGACTATACTGAATACTTTAGACACATATCATGGATGTCCAGGCCTGACTATCCACAGTAAATGGCTGGAGACACAACAGCAGTCACCTCCGTTACAGACAGAGTGGAAATATTCAAGATGAAACAAGGAACTTCATAACCAGGACTGTCAATGGGAACATTTCTCCTGGGGATCCTCCATTGAAGTAGCTGGCAGACACAGCTGCAGTTAACAAAACCCATGTTTCTAGCTGTTTCACCCAAGAAGATTTGGGGGTGGTGCTGGAAGTTTGCAAGCATAGTTCTCCTGGTAAGTTTTAAGCTTCTCGTAAGATGGGGATGTGTACTCCTGTGGGTGAGACTGGTCATTCTGACTGCATCTCTTTGCTGGTTAGCGCTAAAGAAATGGGATTCTTTTACTTACTATTGAACGGGGATCAGAAGAAATCCAAGATTCAGCAGGTCACTTGCAAAAGCCTGAACTGAACGCAAGGCCCTGCTCACCCCCCCCAAAGAAAGTCCCCTGAAGGCTTGGGCATGCAATAAATACCTAGCAAATGCATCAATGACTGTAAAAGAGCATGCAGCTTCAACCCTGAAGAACAACACCCTCTTGTTTCATTGAAACACAGCCCAGGCCTTTCACCAAGAGTGTTCATTCAGGTCTTCATGATCTTTGCAGAACTGCCTTTTTGGCTCTTTCAAAAGACCCCAGATCAGCAAAAACTCTTGAATGAATTTATGTTGAAGGCAAAAACCAGAAACCTGTTCCTTCCAAACATCCAATTTTGAGTGTTAGCTTGGTTTGACCATGCTGTCCAAAGTATAATAGATAATGCATTTTAATGGGACAAATCCTCACCCGAAGAGTTCAATGATGGAAATAAATCTTTTTCTGGCTCTACTGTGTTTGACATAGGCTCAATTCTAATCTCATTTACAGAAGTCTGACCACGACTGGCTGTATTGAAATCGACTGAATTTTCCTAGTGTGAAAATAGGGCAAGGCCCCCTAGCTACAATTATGAATAAAAATGGTTGTATAAAATAAGGTTTGGGGTCGAAAGGAATCCCATCGACAGACTGAGACACAATGACCTTTTTCTGTGAGTGGAAAAAAAGGGCACATTTTTTTAATACAGAAAAGAAAGAAATGTTTTGCAAACTTCTTTGCTTGGTCTGTGGCTGTAACCAGTCTTAAGTTTCATAACACAGCTGGGAGGCGGGAATTAGATGCCTCTGCAGACTCCTTTATTTTGTTTAATTACTTTCATGCCACACTGAGAAATCATGATCAAAACATTACATTGAATTAGAATGTTTTCACTAATAGATCTGTAGGTGCAGAAGGATATAACCATCCTTATCCATTAATAGTATTTACTGTTTTTCTCATTTTTTCCTTTTATTCATTTTTTTCATTGTTTTCCTTTTATCTCTGATTAGGTGCCTTGGAGGCATGGGTTCATCAGGCTTTGGAAAGTGAAGAGGGTAAAACAAAAATCTTTAGTGCTTTGTACTGCGTTCAGGTTACAACGATTTGCTCACAGCTCTTTGCCCTATATGCTCCCTCTTCTGAACCCAGTTCCACTGAAATGCTGCCTTGCTGTGTTTTCCTCCTCCTCCTCCTCCTCTTCCTCCTTCTCTTCCTCCTTCTCACTTCCTTCTTTACCCACTGCCACTGAAGACATCATCTTCTATCTCACTGATGAGTCATACAATCTAGTCATTAGTAGTGACTCTACCATCCTTTTAGTTCGTACAACCTATGCTTTGACATTTCTTACCCTACCAGGTTTCTTTTCCAGATATATTTGAGAAATTTATACTGAACTTTTTTCACCAACAAAAGACTGGATTGCTGATTAAAGCTATTTTTTCCCATAAAAGGTTTCTTTTAAAGAAAAAATTCAAAGTAGTGTTGAAAAACTGAATGCCCTAAAACTCAGCGATTTTATTTTTATGGATATCCCATGTGAATAATGGGTCAGTAGCCTCATGCCCTTGTTTCCTGGGCTCAGCTTTGTGGCTGGCTTACAATTTTTGTGAGGTATAGCTCCTGCAAGTGGGAACATCATGATAGCTCATGGGGATGAAGTCTAACCAAAAACTCTACCTACAAAGGAAAGCAAGATTTAAATCACTCAAACTATTACTCACGTGAGGAAGCAGAACAGCGTTTCTCAAGCAGAAGGTTGGAGGCAAACATCTAGTGGTATTAGAATTGGTGCTAAAATTTAAATTTTGAATAGGAAATTTACAACAAGGTAGTGTTCTTCCATCAAAACCGTTGTAAGAACAAAACCCAAAACATTTCTAATCCTTTCGTTTCAGCATGGGCTAGCCCCAACTTTTTGTAGACTGTTGCAGCCTCCTGTTAGACTGCTCCCACACCTCCTGGCCTCTTCAGAGCATAATTGCTGTGATTTCTCTGCCCATTTTTCTGAGCAGTTTTTTCACCAAGTACCCATGCAGCCTTTTCTTACTGCATCAAACCAGTGCTCAGCTTCTTATCCACCCTCCACATCTCAGCCTTTTCCAATTGTTTACTGTTTTATCCTGCCATGATGACTTGCACATGGGCTTCTTTCCTAGCTAGCTGCCAAATTCAGCTTCTAATTTTCCCACTCTTTTGACATGCCTTTGTACCTTCCTCTATTCAGAGAAGTCACATACATTAAACAATCTCCATAATTCATGGTATTTCATTTTTTCATTGCCAAAATTGTCTCAGTAGCAGAAATACTCTACTGATAAATAGACAGTCTCCATTTTTTTCTCTTCTCTTTGGTTGTGAGAATGATCCATTTTATCTCTGTTCTTTCTGTACGATCATAATTGCCATAATTCATTAATAATTCAAGCAAAGTCCCTTTGCTTGTTTCTCATGCTTTTTGATTCTTGCTGATGCTACAGGATACTACTGTTCTTCTTTCACCACCAATGCAAAGCAAGCACAGTCCTTGCTGGTGCTGACCGAGCTATCTTTAAACAGTTTAAGACTAGTTTGGGTGCTGTATGGAATCTACCTACAGCAGCACGGTGTACTTGTCTAGCTATCCATCAAGCCTCTTGAGTTTTTAGCTTGCTGAGTGCTCTGTGAGATTGCATCACACAATCATTGACTTCCATGAGTGTTTTGGAGCACTTCATGAGCTGAGATCAGCTCTGGTCCTAATTAATTTGTGCCTAAGTTTTCAAAGCTGTGTGAGCACTCACTGAAATGAGTGGGTTCATGCAAATGTGGACAAAGATAGAAGTACCTAAAGTTATTTGCAAACTCATTCAAGTGATTCTTTTTTTCCAAGTGCTCAGTCAATTTCAGATTGAAATCACAGAGAGGTGGCAGGAAATCAGGTCATCAGAGCTGTCGAAAATGATGTGTTAAGTGAAAGTTTAAAATCTAAACCTTACAGCTTCCTCAGTCCTCATAAATTTGTGCAGTAATGCCCAAAACATAGAAGATATCCAATCAGTGAAGAACCATTGTCCATAGCAATTCATATTAACAGATTTTTCAATCTATATTTACTAATAAAGGTGAACATGCATCTTTGTGTTTTCACTGACACTGGATGTCAAGCGAAGGAAGCTTGACTGACATTGCATCAATCCATTCAGCCCACTCCCAACCTTCTAATTTTTTCATGCCTCAAAAGGTGCCTATAAAGTAAAATCAATACCACCACCTCAGTGGTATTTGACAGATGATTCTGCCTCAAAGAATACATGCCTGTTCCATGTCATTCACTGCATTACGCAAGGAAGAGAAAAAGGAAGAGCTTTATGCAAGCAAGAAAAAACACTACAGTCTTGTAAGGCCTCATAATCATGTATCACTACACCTATATCTCATTTTGATCAAACACCAAATTTCCATGTTATGTCATAGCCATTTGGGCTTTTTCTACCGACGTATTTGGCAATGCCTTCAAGCATTTTGAGATGATATACCCGTGTTTATACTATCATATAAAATTAGCCAAGGATCTTTTTCTAGCACTGAGGTCAAACAGAGTGAATCACCTCATATCCCCACATCTGCTTCTGTGCATCCCTAACCTCCTTCTGCAGTCCACACTGCTTACTGGGAACACTCCCTGGCTGAGGCTATTCCCTGTTCAAGGCCTGTACAATATCTGGGAGAGTTTAGGTTGGCACGAGCCAGTCTTGGCCTGGGGATAGCACTAGCAGCACGGGCACTCATGGGAAATACTTGATCTCATGTCCTGGTCCCATTTTATTTGATAATATAGACAAAGTTTGCCAGACCTTTAGGTAAAAAATATGTAAAGATGTAAATATAGCATTAAAAATCCCTTTAAAAATGAAAAAAATATATTTATTGTGGACAAAGTGTCCATGATTATTTACAACACACGCACTAGGTTCTAGCAGTTTGTACTCACTTCAAGTGAGATTCATCTGCTCAGAAGTGGTTGTCTAATATAAGTGTTTACATTTGACTAGACCACCCTTGTGTCTCAGTGAAGAGAAATGTAAGCATTTTGGATGGGGTCATTTCATCTTAAAATGGAAATCTAAAAGACGTCAGAGACATTGCACCTGAAAGTGTCTGGTTTAAACTGTAGATGCATAGACACTGAAAGGGTATTGCGTGTCTAAAATGAATAACACCAAGGGCAAGTGCAAAATTAACTGTGCCCTAAAATATATATTGTCTTGACTGTTGGAACTGCAATTTCCTCAAAAAATCCAGCCATTATGTGTTTAGGAAAGCATCTACAAGGTGTTTAATGGCTGAGCCAATGCCTCATTGGCTCTTGGCTAATAGTCTTTTCCACAGTGATTTGGAAAGTGTCTATAAGCAGAATTTTATTGCATAAATCCCCCTGGTTTTGTATGAATATTAGCTGCATGGTTTGCCAATGAAAGGCATTATGTGCTACAAGAGCTAACCATTATCGTTTATCTTCTCTGACTTTCTGAATCTAGGAAAATGGTGGCAGTGCCAGTGATTTAGCTAGTGTTTCAAGAAGCTGCAAGATGTTACCTGTGAGGAACTGGGTTGACAGGAGGGAAGGGGTGAGGCACAAGCAGATACCCAGTTGCTCTCCACCATCTTAACTTTTTAAAAAATAAAATATAGAGCTAATCAAGGACGTTAGGATGATGCACATATAATTTAATAGTATCTAGATGGATGCAGGTACTTAAGTTCAGATTTCTTACCCCAAAAACCCCCTCTCTTCACTAAGGGAGACACTTGAATTTGGAAGGAATCACCCTGGTTGCCATGCAGGTTCTTTAGGTACCAACAGTTATGGTTTTTTGAAAAATGGATCGAGTTTGTGCCCTTAAACATCTGTTTTGGCTAAGCTCAGTGACCATCAGGAATCTGACATTACTAGTTCTTGCTCGACAAAAGAGCAAGATGAGCCAGGGTACTCTAAGGTCTCTGGTTAGGCTGCTTACAAAACTCAAGATGGGATTCTTTATTTTTTTTTTTTTAATTCCACCTCTTCTATCTTCTACCTGGAAATTAAGAAAGGACTTACTCCAGAAGTGGAAAACTCAGGTCCAAGATAACACTTCCTCCATTGATCCCATCAAACATGTTGCAGAAGGCCCATGACATCAGAAAACAGGGTAGAAGAACTCTGAATCTATGAGACAGCATTTCCTACCAGATGGGAAAAGGGGAATCCTAAATCCTTCAAGTGTTTTGCAGGAATCAAAAGAAAAGCCATTAAATTAAAAATATAAAAAACTAATAAATGAATGAAATATAAATCAGAAATAAATCTGGGAACCTGAATCTAGGGCAGTTTTTCACCCTGTCTGTATGGCTAGAATATTGCCCTACAGTTATGATTCACCTATATATGATTATTAGAATAAAACCAGGCTTTGCCACATACTTTGTAGAGAAAACCTGAAGTTTTCTTAAAGTTAAGATTCATTCTTTCAAATTACAGATACAATTTCCACTCCCAGCAGACAGCTCCAGGTGTGGGATCCCATGGACCTGTTGTCCTGCCTCAAGCTTCTCAAACCTGGAATAATCTGGGAGTTCAACCACACATCTCTGCACAATATGGTGTAATGATTAGCTCTAGGCAGCTCCCTACTCATACAGAACGTTATTCTGGATCCTGTTCCCTGGGGAACCAATATAAGGCTTTGAGAAAAACATGTCTAAATTCATACCTCTCTTCTTCCTTCATTCTCTGTGACATTTTTTGGTGTTCTTCAGAAAAGTGTTTCTACTTATTTCTACATATAGCTTCAGAAAAACTTCCCTGCAGTTTGGCAGTGACTCTATAACCGGATATCTGTATTAATTGCAGAGCTGAGTGAATAGTAAAAAATTAGCCGCTTTTTCTTTTTATCCAAAACTGAAGTGTCCATCAGAGGGAGGCAGCTTCCACAAAGCTGAGCCTTATTTAAATTCACATCCTATTTTGAAATGAGCTGGATAGCTTAATTGCATCTGGTCAGTCAGTGGAATTTCCATTCTCTAATTAAGTATTTGTAACCCTTATAACATAGACTCCTTTGGAGAACAAAAAAACAACAACCCAAAACCACCAAAACAAAAACAAAACTCTCATGCTTTCTTCTTTGGTTGAGGATATGGAATAATAATAACCTAGAGAGGTGAAAAAGACAAACAGACAAACAGGATTTATGAATTTTAGAAAATGTAAGCCTGTTTGCTCTGCTTTGGCTTTGATTGTGGAATTGTGCTTAGGCTAAATTGAGCTAACATATAATTTGTCAGCTGGACAAAAAATACTGTAATTGTTCATTTGCTCCTGTCACCCTGACAGAAGAAAAATGAAAAGTAAACTTGCCAAAGCCTAGCTGGGTCTCTGGCTTGTTTGAGTTCCTCTGCTGAGGGCTGTGGAGGAGCAAACTAGAGCCCTGGCCTGTCGCCATGCAGAGATGTTCCATTACATGGTGAGACCTTTCCACCATCTGCCCACGGTAGAAGCACCACCTGGGAAGAAGGTACCACAGTTTGGCTCTGAGGTATCACATGAGGCAAGAAGTTGCTGCTCCATGGGACTTGAGCTATTTTACACTTAAGTGGTTCTTAAAGTATTCTTCAAGAGTTACCAGAAGAGGGAATGAGAGAGAAAAAGGAGACCTTGTCCTGGCTTCAGTCTATTTATTGATATGGAGCAGGCAGGTTTGGCTGACTTTTATCACGCCACGTGAGATGTTCACTTGGTAAGCCAAGCAAGTGACACATTTGAGGCAGCACAGATGAAGTGCAACTGCAATCTCCACTGCCATTTTGCAGTTTAGAAAATAACTTTTTGCCTGTGGAAGTTGGAGGTGGAGAATGATGAACTCATAGCAGTACAGGAGAACTCTCACTGCTGACAGATATGTTTTAATGGCTGAGTACACAAAGGGCCATCAAGGATCACTGATAACAATATCATTAAATGTGGAAGCATCACGCTGTGCGTAGAGGTCATGGGTAGCTATTAGCCATAGCGAGGTGTTTATTGTAATTGTTGAAGTTCGACTTTGTAGCCATATCTGCATTAATAAATTAAACAGAGCTGAGGCCCAAGCACCTCCGCAGTCATCAATGTTGTTGTGTGCCCCAGGATCCAACAGTGTCAAGGGGTCTCATAGGTGAGTTCTGCTTAGCTGGAGAGGAGCACACAGGTTCCCCCATGGAGGTAAACGCTCCATAGGCAGGAAGAATAAAAGGGATTTCCAAGTAAAGCACCCCCAAAAGAAGTCAGAATCCCAGGGTTTCAGAGAAGAAATTCAAACTGAAATAAAAAAGGATAGTGCATGTTTCCTGGAAGAGGAAATTCCTTGATTTATTCAGATTTATTCTGAGAATGAACCATTCCCTGGCTAAGGAGCTGCTGCACAGGCTTTGGCATTATTTCCTCAAGAAGAGAAAGATGTTTGTTACTGCACTCCTGCTGCCCTTTGCATGTGGCAGGAAAGCAAGGAACAGAATAACCATACATTTCTATTTTTCTGTCCTCTGTTCTTTTTTCCTACTCGCTCCGCCTCCTTCCTTTAGCCATCATCTCCATAGCAGCAATCAGCTAGCACATATATTCTTAAAAGTAGGAACAAGGTCAGTCCTATCCCAGACTGGAAGCTGCGAGCAGGGAGAGGTCTTGCAAGAAGAACTGCAGCTGCCACCAGATTTGACCTCTGTTCATAAAGTCTCTTAGCCCATGGCATGGGATGCCCTGGAACGGTTATGGCCTGAAATATTTACATTTGCTTTTTGGTTTCATAGCTGATGGCTTTTTTGTTATTTTGAAGGTGCAAGATAAAAATTAATAAAGCTCTTAGGAGCTGCTAGGATTAGCTACTTTGTTTAGATAAATAAATCAGAGAATAAAATGACATAAAAGAGAAAGCATATTTTATGAACATGCCCTCTGTTACACACAACTCATCTACAGCTTTTAGAGTCTCATAGCAAATCCTCTCATCCAGCATTTCTGTTTAAGAATTCCTGTTAGTTTCTGTCATCTTTCATCAAATTCCATTGAGATTCAAATTCCCTGTACTGGATTTTAACTTGAAGGCCAAGGGTTTCTTAAAGGAGCAAAACAATTTGAAAGAAATCCTGAGAATTAAGATTCTGCCTACAATTTTCCTACAAATTCTGACAAGAAATTTTTAGATCCGAACTGTTTTTGTTGAAAATAGAAGTTCCAAACTTGACTTGTTTTATAGATTTTATTCAGCTACATATTGAATAATACTGTCCAGACATTAAAAGTTACTCTCTTTTTACACTTTTTTTTTTTTTTACACATAAAGGATTATCAGATGCAGAGATAGCACAGCTCTTTTACTGATCTTATTTTTTTAATGTACCTGCAAGATACATCTTTTTAAATTTATGCACTATGGAATTCAAGAATTTTAAGCCTTATTAACCATGTTTCTACTCATATGCTTCTAATCACTTTACTCTGGGGTTAGCATTTGACAAGGGATGTGAGACAGAAGATGTAGAAACAACAACTAAGTTAATTTTTCCAATGACCTTGACCTAATGCCACGTGTAGTGCACATGTGCTGCTTTCAGTCATGTGAGCCTATAGGTGGTTTAAATTAGTCTAAACATTTAAAGTAGGCTGAACTATGTAAAAGGCTCTGAGAATTTAAACAAAACCAATTCCAAGATTTTAAGTCGTTTGAGCTTTATCTTTCCCTGGCTGAGCTTTACCCCAACAGAAGTCAAATTTTTAAAAAAGATCCTTTTTTAGAGGATCATTTTTTTAAAGGATGACAAGGTCTTAGCTAAGAACAATACATTTGGGAGATAGGGAGGTTAGATAGGGGTAGGCATAGCTGTTTATAAATGTCATGTGTCTGATGGCTTTGGGTCCGTGAATTTAGGTGATTTTGAGGCATCAGATTTAACTGTATTGTTGAAGTGAGTCAAATTTGCAAATTCAGGAGTCAAATTCTGCTCCAGTTTGGGAGCTACAAAGTCTCCTGCACATATTGCTTTCAGAGTCAGCAGCTCCAATTCATGTTCTTTTCAGCCCACTTCTGCAGGTTCTCTTACTTCTGTGGACAGCAAAATGTCTGGAGATGGTCCGAAATAAATCCATCTTTGCATTTCTTGATGAAATTCAGCAAACATTGACACGGCACACACATCAAAACATATTTCAAAACCCAAACATTAGCTGAGCATAAATTTATTCATATTCTTGACAGATAACTGCACCAGGACAGAGAATGAAGAGGAATTGGATTGAAAGCTGGTGGCCCTTGCAAATGAATGAGTTGATACAAGCAATTTGGGTTGATACCAATTCATGGCACTGTGCAGCTAAGGAAACAAAGAACAAGTGCAAAAAAAGGATTAATTTAATTACTTGAAGTGGGAATCAGCCTTTCCCCAGACTGCAGGATGATAATGGAGAATAAACTCTCAGTTACCAAGTATGAGAAATGTAGCCCTGACAAGAAAATCCTCAATTTGCTTTGCATTTTATTGGCCTTCTTTTTTCCTCTCAAAGTATCTAAAATCCCTGTCCAACTTTTTGTCATTTTATGTCTATTTCTACTCTGTCTTTCTGTCTTTTCTGCTCTAAGAGTATCTTAATGTCTGATATTCCATTAAAGAATCACTTTAAACCATACTTTCTTGATTTGATGCATGATAATGACTGTAGACTGTACCACTAATTGTCCTTGTCATAGAATCATAGAATGGTTAGAGTTGAAAGGCACCTTAAAGATCATCTAGTTTCAACCCCCCTGCCATGGGCAGGGACACCTCCCACTAGACCAGGTTGCTCAAAGCCCCATCCAGCCTGGCCTTGAACGCCTCCAGGAATGGGGCATCCACAGCTTCTCTGGGCAACCTGTTCCAGTGTCTCACCACCCTCACAGTAAAGAATTTCTTCCTAATATCTAATCTAAATCTTCCCTCTTTCAGTTTAAAACTGTTACCCCTTGTCCTGTCGCTACACTCCCTGATGAAGAGTCCCTCCCCATCCTTCCTGAGTCACCCTTTAAGTACTGAAAGGCCACAATAAGATCTCCCCAGAGGCTTCTCCTCCACACTGAACAACCCCAACTCTCTCAACCTGTCTTCACAGCAGAGGTGCTCCAGCCCTCTGATCATCTTTGTGGCCCTCCTCTGGACCCACTCCAACAGGTCCATGTCTTTCCTGTGATGAGGGCTCCAAAGCCGGATGCAGGACACCAGGTGGTGTCTCATCAGAGCAGAGCAGAGGGCCAGAATCCCCTCCCTTCACCTGTTGCCCACACTTCTTTTGATGCAGCCCAGGATAGGGTTGGCTTTTGTGTCCACTTAGGCTCTTTCCTAAAGGTGGCCCATATCAGGGATCTGATAGGATGATAAGGCTGTACTTCATACTCTATGTGCTAGAGAAAACAATGAAGAAACCAGTTAGCCATATTTTCCTAAGATTTTGCTAAGTTTTATCACTGGTTATTCAACTTTTTAATGAGCACATGACTCTTCTGTGGGAACAAAAGCACCATTTGGGACCCACACTGTATTCTAAAACACTAATGCAATTTATGTGTTATTTCATCTGCAAGTAATTCAACCCTCTCTAGAAGTTAATGTTTAAATTGAAGAAATTAAAGTGCTGTTGCAGAAAATTGAGCCATATAAATGTCATATGATCACTGAAAAAAGGGACAAATGTAAGGACGGCCTTTCTGTGAGACAAAAAAAAGTACCATCCCAGAGCATCAGACTGGTGAATGAGACTTTCAGCACCCAGCAGCAATAGCAAAACCCCGTTCACAGAATTGTTTACATTTTTCTATACTTGCCCATCAGTCAGTGCCTCTGCAATCATAGAATCATCGAAGTTGGAAGGGACCTTTAAGATCACCAAGTCCAACCATTAACCTAACATTGCCACAACCACCACTAAACCATGTTCCTCAGCACCACGTCTACCTGTCTCTTAAATACCTCCAGGGATGATGATTCAACCACTTCCTTGGGCAGCCTTTTCCAATGCTCGACAACCCTTTTGGTGAAGAAATTTTTCCGACTATTGAATCTAAACCTCCCCTGGCACAACTTGAGGCCATTTCCTCTCACCCCATCACTTTTAATTGGGAGACCGACCTCCACCTCTCTACAGCCTCCTTTGTAGAGGAGGTAGTTGTAGAGAGCAAGAAGGTCTCCCCTCAGCCTCCTTTTCTCCAGGCTGAATAACCCCAGCTCCCTCGGCCGGTCCTCATAAGGGCTCAATCAGGGCTTTAGAGCTGTCATGGGAAGAGGAGAGAGCAGACATTTAATTCAGCAGAAGTGGTTATTTAGCAGTTTTACATTATATTCAGTCGCAGTGACTGAGGTTTCCCTGGGAAGGTTTGTGGGCTACACATATGTGCACCTACACCCACAGAAGAGTGAAAAGGCAACACCCAGGTTGTGTTTCAGAGCCTGGCTGTTGTGCGGGTGGCGTTTGGTGTTTGTTATTGCGCTGGGCTCCTCCGAAAGGCTGTGAGCCAGCAGCAAGGAACAAGGTTTCCTCTTGGCCTTTTACTCACTGCTGAACATCGAATAAGCTGCAAAACCAGAGGGAAAAGGAAAATGAGATTGCACTTTTTCTTCGGAGCAGCTGAACGTGCTCAGGGGAAAGTGCTGAGCAGGCTGGGAGAGCCCAAGGAGGAGGAAGAGGAGAAAGAGGAGGAGGAGGAGGAGAAAGAGGAGGACCTGCAGCAGGGCAGGCACTGCAGCACCTGAACTGCTCTCGCTCCAGCCCTTGGACTGCGGGGTGAGCAGTTTAAAGAGGCAAATCCATCTCTAACCTCTGGGTGACTCCGGGCCTTCTCCCAGTGACTGAGTCATAACAAAATGGATTTTGCTTCTGCTAGTTTGCAGCTTGCCTTCGCTCTTGCAGAAAATGCAAGTTCATTAAGAATAACTTCTCATTCTGTGAGGGAACATAAGAGTTTCTTTTTAACCCAACAAGCTCAGTCCACAGAGCAGGCACTTGGATGGTAATAAACTTTGGGTAAACTAAGGTGTGATCTTCACCCACTGGTCCAACTTTTCTCACCCCACATTTTTCAGCAGCTAAGAGTTACCCTGTGTTTTGGCTTGGCACATAGCTACTTTTTATTTATGCTTCGTTGAATTTTCATGATACTTACACATCCTGATACTGGAGTGGCCACCATGTTTTTCAAAGTAAATATCCCCCTGTTCACCAGCATCACAGTTCTGTTCCCTCCAGCTCTTTGTTAGGGAAGGGATTTACTTTTGCAAAATAGCATTTAACACACAGCTTGGCTTACCTATCCCTGTTCCATTTTGTCAGCCGTCGGTGCCAGGATGGAGAGGTGATTTTGCTGCCAGGTGACAGGATTGCAGCACTCAGGGAGGTCTGTTTAGTGATAGGAGTCAGGGCTGGAAACTTCTTGCCGCAATTAGCAGTAGTTCTCTGAAGGGTGACTGGCAAGAGTGTCCTGCTGGGCAAGGAGGAGGCAGCCAGCCTTTCCCTGTGCCAGGTGTCATAAAGTCTTTGCTGGACCTGGTGGGAAGATCTTGAAAAAAATGTATTGGTGGGATGTTATATCTCTATTTTAACTGGGAGGATTTGGAAGCAGCTGGAATTGCAGGGGATTTTCCTGGCAGGAGTGATTAGCATGGTCCTCTTTGGCAAATCTACTATCGCTGGTGGGTTGGGAGTTTGCAGCTGGGGCAAAAAATTGGGGTGTTCCTGTTGCTGCCAGTGGTGTGGGTCCCCTGAGCAGCTTAGCTGCAAGGAGAAACAGAAGAGCATCTGAGACATCTTGTCAGGGAGGCGAGGTAGGGGAAAGGACAAGGGTTTACACGCCAGGGCTGTCCTGGACATCCTGTTCCAGCGTGACTAAGTATGGCTTCATGGTAGCTGGACTCAGGATCTATCTCTAGGTTTAAACACTTTCCTTAATCACTGCAGCATCCTACCACTGTGTGTTTGCTGGTTCCTGTTCATAAAATATTTATCATGCTGTTTCTGCATCAACAAGGTCTAAAACACACTGAAACAGGAAACAAAGACTTGCCTTTAATAGGATAAATGATGCTTTTCTACCATTCATTAACCACCATTTTCCCTGCTGCATGAAAAAATCTGTTACATTTTGGAAGACAAACGGGTAGGAAAGACAGTGGGCACCCATGGAAAAAAAGACATTATTTGTCACAATTTAAGATTTACTATAGGAGGTGTGTGCAATGATGACCCAAGGGAGTTTCCTAAATACTGCAAGATCTTGTGATAGATTGAACTAATAATAGATATTTATCTCCACTGGAGATGCAGGCTAATGGCCATGACAAAACTCTATTATGATATTAGATTATTGTTTTCCAATTACATAAGGTTTAGTTTTCAGAGGAAGTGAATGTAGCGAGATAATTTCAATATCAAAGTTATGCAGGGAAAGGAACGTGATGCTATTCCAACTGTCAGCAATTATTTCTATTATGGAGCATTGCCCATTCCAAGAATTTATTCTGTTGTCCTTCTTACACTCCCAGCTTCGGGAACATGGGAAGTTCAGCTTCTCTTTTTTAATGCATGAGAAAGCCTGTTTCTAGCTTTTACTGATGCATGGGAAAGTTTGGCAATGTGAATGCGTGAGAAAATAGGACAGATGAAAACAACTCTTTTTTTTTTTTTTTTTAAAAAAAAAACATAATTTTAAGCTAATCTTCTAATTCTGGTCATAGCTCAAAATCAGCATTACTGCTTATGTTGGTTCTGGCAGCTCTTGACGATAACCTACGTCTCAGTGTGGCAGACAATGTAGAAACATAAAAGCCCCAGCTTAAAAGAGGCTACAGAACAAAATTAGTATCTTGCCTGAATTTTCATGGAAGTGAAACCTAATTCCTGCAGTTTACCTTGATCCACAAAGCATCTAAATGTAAACACAGTGACAAACTGGATCCAAATGGTCAAAAATATTAAAGAGCAATGGGTACTTATGTTGCATGTCATTCTTACACAACCTCATATTTTCTCAAAGGCCTGAAAATAAATACTTTGTAATTGTAATTTATTTAGCTGTATACAGTGATCTTGGTACATTTTGCAAGAAAAAGATGATTACATGTCCAGTTACTTCATCCTGTTCAACATGAAATACAGACTGGCATCTTTGCAAGCCCTGAATTTCCTCATTTTAAGGAGGACTAGTTTCTTTTAATGTATTTTTTTGCTGTGTGACTAATATATTGGACAGAGATGAACCATCACCCATTTTTTAGTAGAAAGTTATATTTCTCCCCTTGGGTTTATCTAGTGAATGATATGCAGAGACCCAAGAAAAATTGTAATTGGGATTTTAATTGAGAGATTTTTCCAAGAATGAAAGCAGGTTTTAAATTATATAGTGGAGGACAGAGCCATCAAATTCCACCACTGACTAGTACTATAGCTGTGCTTGCCATTTACAATGTGCAGCCAGGCTTGGAGGGGAAAACCTGGAAAATAATAAACCAAAAAAAGAGTTATCTATCATCTGTGTTTCATTGATTGCTCAGAAATAGCAAGCCTATGTTTAAGTTGGACATGTGAGAAAGAAAACTTTTCCAAGTATATTTTTCTCGCCATCAGTGTAAAGGATCAGCAGTGTGGATGGGTGATTTCTGACATGACAGTTTCAGTCATTATAGTTACCCTGATAGCAGGCCGAATCAAATACATTTTGGTTTTGGCTTCAGGTACAGAAAACAGAGATGACACTTTCCCATTTAAGTGGTAAACAAAGCCCACAGTAAGTTTTATGGCACCTGAGGTAAAGTTTTCTAAAGGCAGTTAGCTCCACATAGAGCTTCTGTGCAGTGTGTAAGGATGGCTTGCCCTAGTCAGACATGAAACAAATAACCTGGAGAGACATGTAGGGAAGGTTTTTGAATGCTATTGTTGGGGAAAAAAAAAAACAACACCTAAGTAAAAAGCACATTTTATTTTCCGACTAAGAATATAAAGAATTTCACATGGGGCAGGAGTCTTTTGTACATCCTTCCCACTTAAAAGCCAAATGCGTTCATATTCCAGTTTATCAGAGTCTGAACTCATATGAACCACCAACTTCTTATTCTCCTTTTTCTTTCATGGCTTGTAGTTAGCTCTTACAGTAAGTTTTCACTTTTCCTTATTTCCTACCACAGCATCAAAACATCATTTCAAACTTCTGAGCAGCTTTGCACAGAAGACCTGGCAACAAGGTGTAAAGAGGGTGGAATCAGAAGAGTGGAGCACATTTCTGATCCCAAGCACCTCATGAGTACACACAAGAATCCCATGCCTTAACCTCCGAGTCAAACGTTTGCTGTTATAATGCTCTGAGCTTAATTCATTTATAGCCAATAGTACAGCTACCAAAATCAGCAGACATATATTGAGTTTAATGGGGTTTAGATACAGGTCATGCCAAAGGAAGTTTTTTCCTGAGAGCCATGCACTTCAGTGGACTCTGTACACTACTGTAAGCACACATGTACATCTCCATTAACTGTTTTTGGTTTTTTAACAGCAATCAAAGAATCCCACATGCCTTAGATTGATTGGGTCTCCTTGTTTAAAACAAGTTGAGATCTACAGAAAGTCAATATAATCTGAGTCTCTTAGACAAACTGCAGCAGAAGAAACTGCTGTGATTTCATTTCCCAATATTTTTTCTTCATATTGCATTAAATGACCCAACACTTTGATTAAATTGAAAATTTAATGTATTGGCATTTTCAATGCCTTAAGATTTATGTTTTTCATGGTTTCTATTTATGTTCCAGTTTTACTTCATTATATTTCTTGGAAAAACTCATTTCAGAGGTCTCTACCAGCTGCCATGCAATGAAATCCAAATCTCAGAGAAGCCAGGGTTTCTTTCATCCCTCAAGCTCAGTGGGACCACTTATGGTACCTGTTTACTCCAACAGGGTTCAGGAGGTTTTGGCCCATCATCTTCTTTGAGCTAGGCTTTTCTGTTTTCCATGCATGAGATAGAGAGAGGCATCAATTTAGTTTGTAGAAAAAGTTGTTCATATGGGAGAAGTCAGATGCTTTCAGGGAGATCAGGGTTTCATTGTGCCTTGTGCAAGGCATGCAAGGAGCCGCAACCACCATTAAGGCTGCTAAAAAAAGGAGTTGTTTTTCCAATGTTTAAAATGATTGCCAGAATTGCTGGTTTCTATTGATACTTCCCCATGCCTGCACAAGCCTACCCCTCAAGCTGATTTTTCTAAAGAAGATTCAGTAAAAATAATTCAAGTGTTTCCAAAGGAAAGAGAGAATAATACAGGATTTTGCCTATCCAAAAATGAAACCAAACCAAATGTTACAACAGTTGCACTAAGAATTCTTTCAGGATTCAAAATTTGGGGTGTCTATGATTTTGGGGGGTGTCCTATGTAATACTGTGAACATACTTTTTACCTTCCCATCACAAACCAAGCAGAATTAGCCATGGTTTAAACTTCCAGAGTTCTTATTTAGATGACCTTCTTTATTGGTGTTGAGCTTAATGCTGAATTTGTTTGTTGCAAAGGGTGGGTGAAGCTACCGTAGGGTTTGTTCCTACATCTGCTGGTTGAACCTGCTCTGTACAGAGTATCTTACAGCAAAGCATGGCTTTCACCTGCAGTTATTTCTCCTTCAGGGGCTTTCCACGTGACAAGCTCCAGGAGTGAGAAGATGAAACTGCCTCTCCTGTGCTTTTAGTGCTTCCTGCAGCTGGCAGCCTGACAGCGAGGGAAAGGGGAGAAGACAGCCTAGCTCCAACACAGAATGGGGGGGATGGCAACTGGGAGTGAGATGCAAAATAAATGCAAAGTGGGACAGAAGTGCCCTCCCCCAAAATGAGACAGAAAGGCAGGTGAAGGCCTGGAAGAAGGAAGGACGGACAGAAACAGAAAAAGGGCTGGGGAATAAGCTAGAAGCTAGAAAGTGGTACAAAAGGTGGTGGAGAGAGTGCAGGTAAGAAAGGATGGGTAAGAGGAGGCTGAAGACAAAAGGTTTCTCACAAGGGAAACACCCTATCCTCCATAATTAAGAACTGGTGCCAAATTTTGTCTTACTTTTGCTTTCTAGAAAACCACTGTGATAAGTTCAGTGAGGGCTTCTGTATGTACACCTGTGTGAGCGTTCCCTCTGTGCTGGAACAGTTGTGCGTTATGTGTATGGGGATGCACCTATTTCCCCTAGAAATGAAAGTGGGTAACTGGGATCCATATGTTCCTTAGCCTTTGAGCACTTGACATTATAACCTGAAAGGTAAACCAATTATTTTTTTTCAGTATAAAAGAGGGAGACCTCGGCCTCCTCCTGGGAAACACAACAAGGTGTGTCTTTAATGCAAACACAAATGGGACACTAAACAGGTAGACAACAAAATAAAAATAGCTCTGCTGTACCGTGAAAGAGAACAAATAGAGTTTGAACCTTAATTAACTCCTTCTTTAAGTACCAGACAGCAATCAGCACAAATTATGGAGTAGGAGCTTTTTGCTCTTGAAAACATGGAGTCTTTGCTTCCCTGCCTCCTCCCCTCCCTACAGCTGCAAGGATCCAGCTGAGATCAAGAATGCTTTTCGGTGGTTTTTTTATAGCACTTGTAAAAATCAAGTCCACAATCAACTAGACAAAGCAAAGCCATCATGAAAGGAAGTAAACATCCGGCCTGGGTGCGCGCGTAGCGTGCTGGCTGAAACCTACCCTCTCCAGCACAGCTGAGAGCCTGCTCAGCAGTCTGTGCGGAAGGAGCTGGCAGCCTTCAACTGGGCTCTAATGAGCCTCATCAAACAAACAAACAACAAAAAAAAAAAAAAAAAGAAAAAAAAAAAAAAAAAGAGGCTTCACAAATTAGCACCAAAGACAAGTGTTAGATGATTCTTCTGTTTTTGTACAGTGCACACATCCCCATCGCCTCTGGGGGTGGAGGGAATCTGTCCTAACATCACCCCTCTGAATGTGGAGCATCTGTTTTAAAAAGGACATTCTCCCTTCTTCTGGAGCCAGTAGTGCAAAACAGGTGCTGCTCGGGGACGAGTCCTCTGACTTTTTGGGGTGAGATAAATCACATCTTGAAGCACCCCCCACCCTTGATGATTAAGACCTGTCCAAATTCTTTCTACTGTTACTGTCTTCTGCTGATGGGCTCCGAGAAGACCAGCAATTAACAGAGATGTTGCAAGGATGAGGAGCACATCCCACCAAGCTAGACTTCATGGCCGCTATCCCATGTACCTTCTGTTTCATTGACTCAATTGATGAGCAGCATTGTTCTGCTTATCTGCGTAAGGTGGGCCCTTTCTCTTAGTACAGCATCTCACGTCAGAAAAACAAAAGATATCTCACCAGCTTGCCACACAACTAGGGGTATCTGTTTCTCACTCAGCACGGGACCATATTCCTCAGTAAAATTTGCATGTGATCTGAAAATATGGAAGGAACAGTATATTCTTTACTATGCCAAAGTCTCTGCAAATGTGGCAGGAACTGCAAAAGCTGCTTTCTTCCCCCAAGAGCTCTGATTTGTAATAAGAGCAGAGACTAAAGAATGATTCTTACATAAAACCAAACTGCACAATTCTACCTAATTATTTGCCCTTGAAAGGTGACTTTCGAATCTATCTCCTGATGCACTTCTTTTCCTCACTGTGATTCTTTGCAGAACTGTCCTCATGACAAATATCATTTGAATTGGGGACAGCCCTGCCTGGTGTGCATGCATCAGGAGCTTTTTCCAATAAGCTGCAGCTCCTGTCTTAATGAGAATAGGAGCCTTATGACAACTACAGGGCTTTCAACAGCAAATGCAGCTTCAGTACAGCATACACAAGCTTCTCCTTGCTGAGGAATAAACTGTCAAATTTTGCTTCATTCTAGTTAAAAAATAGCCCAAATACTGCAGCGTTGGCAAAGAGGGGAAAGGCTTGGTTTTAATCTTGACTCCTCTGTTAGGAAGGAGGAATGCTGAGGAGGCTTCTGTGGAGGCATCTACACTAGTATTTTGGTTATCCTACACTGCAAAGGGGTATGAGAACACCCAAATGGTCTGCAACTGAGGAAGAAAATGTGATGCCAAGATACTGCTAACATGGTCCAACCACGTGCAGTCCCTTGGACCAGGTTGGACCTAGACCAAAGCAAAACACTCTGAAATGTAAATGTGGAGGTGGTTGCATCCTCAGCACCAACTGTTTCACTCTTTAAATCTACTCCTGCCGGTCTATACCGCCTGTTAACATAGACATAACCCAGTCGTGTGTAAGGACAGGGATATGACAAGTGAAGGTGTGGGGTCTCGGACAATTGCCAAAGACGATAGGGAGGTTTCCTCATCAGGGCAACGTTGTGATGTGTCTGCAAGGGAGAGTAGTGAGGAAAAATAACTGGAAAAGGCTGCAGGATTGGAGGTGTCTGAGCAAGCTGACACACTGCATCTAGAGCTGCAGCCATGTCAGATACTGAAATGAGTCTAGGAGGTGCGGGAGGAGAGGAGAGGTTGAAGTGGGATATGCAGAGCTGCTCAGGGGAATTGGCTGCTTACAGTGATGGGGCTGCAGAACATTGGACATTCAGAGTGAGCGTTTTGGACACCACAGAAATCATATGAACTCTTGACTGATTTTAGCTTTTACAAATCCAAACCCGGACAGATAAGGCTGCAAAAAAACAGGATGGCCCCAGTTTTCCCCCCAGCCTATTTCCATCCTGATCGCAGACTAAACTCAGAAGCACTTTCCCAGATACTCACGATGAGTTAATTTCACCTACCGAAAGCACAGCCAGAATCAGGTTATGGCAAAACCTAACTCTTTTTGGTGAGTCCTTATCCAGCCAAAATTAGAACAATCTTTTCTAAAATGGATATAACTTTTCTAAAAGAAACCTGAGGAACAATTGACAGTGTCTGAAGGCAGCGACCAGTGAATCATAGTGAACTGCTGATGGAAAACGTGACTTGGTATTGTTTGGCATGGCAGGGCCAGTGATGTCAGCCGAGTGCAGTAAAATGGAAACGATTGATCTGATCCTGCTTCACTTGCTGAAGCGGAGGCTTGGAATCAAGTTGTGCAAAGCAGAACTTTTGCTTTCTGTGGCTTGTTTTAATTCATGAAGTAGCAGCTTTAGGGTGTTTTCATTTTTCAAAAGACTGAATTCTGAAAATGTTGAAATGAAATATTGCAATTTTTGAAAAAAATTCCTCTTTAGAACAATTTTAAGTTGGATTAAACATGATTTCATGAAGTGTTTTGGTCAGTCTCACTTCACGTGTTTTGGCAACGAAAAACAAACAAAAAAAAGCTTTTAGTGACAAACTATGTCCTCCGGCTCTATACCTCATTGACATGTAAATTTGGAAGAATGATTCATGAGAAATAATCTGTTTGGTGGAGTGTAGCCTCTCTGCTAGGCACTAAGGGCAGCAGCTAGAGGTGGGTTCAGTTTGTAAGGGCTGATAATAAACACCAGCCTGAGCCTGCACTTAAAAACATGGAAAAATCCAAGTCTCTGTACATTCAGTGAGCAATATTTCCTTCCGTCCAACTCTCAAATTACTTAAAAGAACAGTATCATCCTGAGGGAATAGAGAAAAGAAAGACAAGGAAATAAAAATGACAACATGAAATAACCACCCACCCTTTCCTTTCCACACAACAGTAGCATAACACATCCTTCTCATCTTCTTTCTTGATGGAGAAACTGCAAAGGCAGGTGGAGGTTTTCCACCCCAGATACCCCCCCAGACCCTGCTGACACCCAAATGTTCTCAGATTGCTGGTCCCTCTCACGCTGGGATCCACAGCATCCTCGGTGCTGCACCTGACCGCATTAGATGAAACTGCAGCTCTTCATTCCTCTCCAACAACCTCCCTCCTTAACCTCCTACTTTTTCTAGCTCATCTTTTTTTTTTTTCCATTTTTCCTTGGTAGGTTCTATTCTGCGACCAGACAGCACACCACACTGAAACACAACTTTGTTACCCAGAAGAAACTTCTCAGATATTTTTAATGTATTTTATCCAAAACTTTCATATTACAAGGCCTCGAGTGATTGCACTATTTCATGCAGACAATTCACCATGGTGTGTTTAGCTGCAGCTGGGGACCCCAGACTTTCCCACATTATTACAGCCATATTTTTCACTCCACCTTATGGCATGAATTTTTTATTTCTTTAACAAAAACGTTTCCGTTTTTGATAAAGTAAAAAATGAAAACTGAGCTCTCTCCATTGGTTCCTTCCGTGCAATCCCTTTCTCTATGCCAAGGCCAGTGGAGTTTTCCTCTTCCTGGGTCTTTCATCCCTCTTTAGGAAACAGCTCTTTTTTTCAATCCATCCCAGCAGGAATACAAGCATTTACCCTCACCTAGGTTTTCAATTTCATCATGAATACATTACAGCTTCCCTAAGACTTAGCTGATGTTGCAAGTACTCACACAATTTTTGGTTATCTTCACTTCGTCACCAAAACTGGACAAGCGCAAGATGCCATGTGGGATATGGGTGTTTATATTTAGCAGAGAATCCATCATACTATGTTGTTTTGTCATTTAAACTACCTTAATTTCAGAACACACCAGTGCCAGACCAGAATCTAGCTCTTTTGTAGCTGAATAAGACGTTGGTCTCACTGTTTAATGACAGTGGCTCATGATCTATTAATTCACCAACCATTTCTTCTTCCTCTTGTCTCTATCATTTATGTATTCTATAAGAAAATCTTTAGCTCTTGAAAGCAGCGTCTCTGCAGGAACACATCAGCATGGGAGCTGTGTTTAGAACCTCTTCTGTTCAGTAGAAATGTTAAAACAGTTCCCCATTTTCCACTGAAAGGTAAGAAAAAACCTTTTACCATGAGGGTCATCAAACACTGGGACAGGTTACCCAGAGAGCCTGTGGAGTCTCAATCCTTGGAGATACTCAAAGACTCACTGAACACAGCTCTAAGCAATGTTTCAGGCTGACCATGCCCTAAGCAGGGGACTGGAGTAGATGATCTCCAGAGGTTTCTTTCAACCTCAACCATGTTGTGATACTGTGAATTCCACACAATATGTAAACAATGCACAAAAAAAGTGCTTTAATTTGTTCTTTTGGATGCTGGAACCTTTCCTTCTGGATTGAGTGTTCAACAGCAACAGGCAGAGACCTCTAAACTGACTGAGGATATATCTAGAGCACAGCACTATTTAGGAATACTCCAGCTAGCATGGGTTTCATTGCGTTCCAGCTGTTAAAGTGCAGAGCTCAGGATGGGCTTCTCTAGAAATGGAAAGTAATGCTAATTTATCTACTAAAACTAGAAAAGACAATGCAGAACCACTTATTATATCTCCATGACATCTTCTGTGTAACTGCAGTATGGGAAGTGCTGGGGCAGTAGAGAAGCATTATCCTGCAGCTATAAAGCACAGTTATGGATTGACATGGCACCTTGGCTAACACCTGTGTGTATGGGTTACAAGGTACCAAGAACCGGATTCTTCTCTAGGTGACCCTACATGTTTGCATAATACACTTCTCCTTGTAAGAGGAACTCTGTTGTCTGTCTCAGGATTTAGTAATTCAGTAATTTTGAAAAGGTCAGCTCTGGAATTTAGCCTATTAATCAAAATGTAGGCAATTCATTGCAGGCTAAGTGGTAATTTCAATTTAGCATCAACCTGAGGGCACATGCCTCATCCTTTTAGCAGGCTAAATTTATCATTAATAGAAACATTGAAGTAAACGATGTCATTGCTGGCAGTGTACCGATCTACCATCAGGATCAGATGATATGTATAATTCCCAAGCCGCACAGAGGAAGGGCAATCAGTTTAACATGGACTTGTAAATAAACGCAATGAGTTAGCTTCTCAGACATTTGTATAATGGAGAGTGTTGGCTTTGCCTTAGGCAGCAAGGAAGGGACAGAAAAAAGTGGTTCTGAGTAAATATTTTCATACTTCTCTTAAGAATTCTAATTATATGACTTAAAGGTTAATGTTATGTACATGCTTTTTCATGTTTTCAAAGATTTTCATAACGCCATTTTCTGCCTAAGTTCAGACATAGAAGGGTTGATTTACAGAAACCTGGGGAAACAGTCTAGACTCACAAAACCCATGAACAAATGGAAATGGTTTCCTTCTGCAGGTGGAAAATTGAGATATGAAAGGCTAGGTTTGCTCTGTTTAACCACAGAGCAGTGGAGGTCCCTCTGTGGGCAACAGAGAGGTAGGTACATCCTGAAATCAAATCAGATCTTAGCTGGGTAGAGCCACCTTCTGAATCCTCTCTGTCTCTCACTGTTGACTGCAGGGAAGACACAGAATAGCTAATCTGCCAGCAAAGGCATTTCAGGTAGATGCTAAAGAGAGATGAGAGTAAATCCCCACCTAAATGATTTGCTTCAGTTGTCACAGCTTGAGATCGCAGAGTAATGAAACCAGGTTTTCCAGAATGCCAGTTGTTATGTCAGCCATAAAAGAGATTTGCTGACTCTACATACATACAGGACTTCTCCATAAGAAACACAAAGACGTCACTCCTCATGCCTGTCAGTCATCTACAGAATCATAGAATTTTCTCAGGTGGAAGGGACCTTTCATATCATTGAGTCCTATGATCAACCATAGGACTCAAGTCATTGAGTCCTAGTCCATCAACCTAACACTGACAAAAACTATGATGGTATATTCACCATGTTTCCCTCAAATACATAACACAACAACCAACAGCAGTCTTTAGCAATACAACATAGGCATTAACTGTGGTAAAAAGTATTATTTTGTTCCCAAAATCCACTCTGTAGTATATAATCAAGAACCAGACCTTTGTATTATATAAAGTGATAGTGAGATATTTCATGAGAAAAAGATGATATGCCTTGACTGAAAATGTTTTAGTACTTTTTTGCATCTTGAAAAAGAAAGAAAAATATTCAAAGCATCAATAATATTTGCAAAAAGAAAGGTTCCAAAAGAAATAACTATTTCTGTGAGAATTGTAAAAATGCAGTTATAATGACATGCTATTTTAAATGTATTGTTTGGAGTTGCCCTAGATCCCCCTAAGGGCATTCTGCCTAGACTGACATCCTGTCCCTGGAAAATTTTAAGGGAAATGAAGCTTCACAACTCTCAACAGGAGAATGTTTCAGTTGAACAACTGCAAGCAAATTCACAGTCTAAGAGTTTCAGTGGAAACATTGGTGATAATTAGACAGCAGGTCCTGTCCCTTCAAATTGGTTTTGTACTAGTTTGTCAGTACAAAAACCATGTTAACCAAAATTGCTAAGATTGTGTAAAAAGGTAGATATCTGCATTTAAATTTTCATTTTTAAAAAAAATGTTATTTCTAGACTTAAATCTATGCTGGCAACTCCTCCTATGACAAAGAGTTTCTTATAATATTTAGAATTAATATTCAGTCCCTCCTATTATTTGTAAATACGGAAATGAAGGACAAATTCATCTCTGGTGTACATAGCAGCTGAATTTACTGTTATACTTTTAATCCAAATTTTGCTAAGCCTTAGTTGATCACTGGTCTTCATCATCTTTTGACCTTCATCTGCTAGTGAACATGAAGCCACTACTGACACTGTCAAATGTGGCTGAAGCACAGGGATAACACACAAAACTGAGCAGGCAGTGGAACTGGAGGGAAAACAGGAATGACATAGGTGAAAATAGGTGACAAGAGAAGACTTGACTAGGATAATGGGTCATGCACTCAGGCTAAGAGTAGTTACTTTCATTGTGTTAAGAGATTTCTACCTAAATGAGTCAACATTCATGATAGCAAAAGGCTTCCTATTGTTCTGAAAAGGTGTGCACTGGTGTTATGCACCAGAATTGAGATTATGGAGAAACTTTAATTTTTTCCCAAACATAAGATTTAGCAGAAACCAGAAAACAAGAAAACTAGTTGTTATGACAGTAGCTCTATATACTTGAACATATGGGCTAAACAGTACACCAGAGTATTTCCCTACCAGAATAACATATTGTATTTATCTGCTGGAAGATACATGGCAAGTACCAGTGAGAGCTGGCAGTTTTCTGATACTCACTGTTTTTTGCCCTGCCTTAACTATCCCTTACATTGGTACAGGGTCTGCCTTCTGGATAAACTTTCCTCCATCATAGAAGTTGTGCCCACACAAAAACTTCAGAAATAATATTTTGTTTCAAGCATGATGTAATGATTTTTTTTTTTTTTTTTTTTTAATGGCAGCCTGCATGGATGTGTATTCAGTGCAGGACTATGGAAAAACTTAATGTCCTAAACAATACTTAGCAAAATCTCCCGTGAAATTGTTTGCAGCCAGGATATTAGTCATCAGAGCCCATTGTCCGTTTTCCAGGAAGACTTTGATTAAGACAGATTTATTACTGGATCCTGATAATGCTTGCAAGAGTAGGGACTGAATGTTAATGACTGCCAGTCAGTTTGAATTAACCTGTCTTGGAGGGACTTGAGTCAGTTAGGATCTCAATTTATACTTTGACTTGATGGCAGTGGATTTGGTTTTAAAATCATCATCTAATATGCTAGTACTTAGATACTGCAGGAATGGAGCTCTCAAAAAATTTGATTTGACCTCAGTAATATCAGTACATTAAGAAACAATATGTAAGAAACTGCACCAAGACTGCAGACCTACGGAAGGGTTTAAAGCCATTTGAGCTGCCCTAGGGTATTTCTGGTCTCCCACAGATGGTCCAGAGGAGTGCTTGTCTCCCACGGGTGCTGGTAGTCATATGTGAACAGCTAAAGACTCCATTGGTGCTATCTACCTATGTGAAAACAAATAGATCAAGCCCCATTTATTTACCACAGTCATGCAGGCAAACCCCATACATTTATTCCCTTGTGAAATAAACATTAATTGGACCGCTGAAGAAAATTGAAGAAGAGCTGTTAGCCTTTGATCTCCACAAGCATCTCCTCTTTGTTTGTCCCTGCCTTTTCTTTTTTGTTTTCTGTTTCATCCACAGATATGTAACATTTTGTATCTCATCAGGAGTCCGATATAAAAACACAATAAAGTCTGTTAAATGCTCTGTCAGAATGGATCATTCAAGTGAATGGTAATCATCAATTCTTTCATGTAACGGCGGTGAATTAGCAATTATTCGGTATATAAGATTTCCTAGGAAGCATTGCTAAGCAAAGCTCAGTCTGTCCCTGCATCGTCTTAGCACAAGAATACAAAACCTGCCATCCCTCATCTTCCACTGCATTACAACATCCTCCAGAAATTTCCCATAGTCTTTACCAACTCCAAAACTACCACTAAGTTACCCAGTGTACCCCATGATGACAACATATCTTGCCTCCTTCCAGCAACGTGACCAAACGCAGAAAGTGGAGTGAAGCTGAAGATAAGTAGGGCATTGTCTAATACACAGTTTAATTTGATGATTTTTTTCTATTCCAATCCCTTGATCTATTTTTATGACTTCTAATCACAGCAGCAGGATTGTTATAAAGAGAGGACCTGTAAATTCAACGCTGCTCTGGTGCTTTACTGAAGGCCAGCTTTGGGACAACACTGTTAGGCATTATGTGTAGCTGAAGAATGTCAGGATATCAATCATCACATATCACATCTTCCAAGGGTGTCAGTCTGTATGAAAATGGTCAAATACAGTCTACAACATGAAATTCACTTTGCCTATCATCAAAATCTGCCTGCTATATTAGTTGGCACAGTTTGTGAAGATGAAGGAATGTCTCTGTAACCACGGTGGTAGCTGTTTTTGAACAAGACACGTAGTTTTTAATGGGAAAGGGGTTTAAAAAACACACTTCAATATCACAAGAGAAGGGATCCAACTTGACATGCCATCTGCTAAGTGCCTTGTTACCAAATATCAGCTGGGGAAAAAAATTGCAATGGCTTTATGTATAAATAGAAGATGTCAGTTTGGAAGTTTGTCAAACCAGCAGCTTTTAGAGGAACTATTTGTAAAAGAAAGATGTCAGCTTTCAGTTTTATTTTTGTTCTTCTGTTGAAGATGTATCTTAGAATTGATGTTAATGATTTTTTTATTCTTTGTAATTAGAGAGCAATCAGATTCTTTTTATGATAGTGTGTTTTTTCCTCCTTAGTAGAAGTTTTGTTGTAATTGACCTACTTTTTTCTATAATTTTCACAGCTGAAAAGAGATAATCCTATATAAAATAGGTTTTAATTGACTTATTTTGATACGGTTTACACAGATGAACAGAGCTAGTCCTATATAAAATAAAACCCTGCTATTAGTATTCTTCCTCTTTCTAGTGTTCATTTACTCATATAAATCCCACTGGCAATAAGGCAATTACACCACAGATGGTAGAGTTCAAACAAATTAGATTCTACTGGCTCTTCACAAATAGCTTCACTGCACAAACTTCTCCAAAGCATGTATGCACCGAGCCCTCATCTTGCCACTCAATCGCTTGCATAACATCACCAAAATGCTTGGTTTTATCTGCATTTCATCTTATGATCAGTGCCTCTGCCCTGGCTCCTTCTTTTGCTTTAGCTGACCTCTCACAGCCATATACCTTTCCCCAGTTAAAGCCCTAAAAATGCAAGTGAAGGACAAACACCATGTACTCATCCACTCACAGAGTGCTTTTCTTGTAGTTTGCATCTCTTCTTTCCAATTGCTCTTTCACTCTCCCACCTCTCCTCCACGTGTGTATATGCATGTGCCTTTTATATCCCTCAGAACACAGATTGTGTCTCCTTGCATGTCCATGTAATGCATTTTACAAGGAGACTTCAGCCCTGGTTACAGCGAGGGTTCTACTGCTCTGTGTTACAAATAACTTCATTAACTTCATTAATATGGCAAAATCTATTCCCCTGCAGGTTTTGCATAGATAGATAGATTTATTCTTATCTCAGCAACTCATATCAGCTTGGCTGCTGCTGTAAATAAAAGGAGTCTTGCCTTGGCATGAAGGAGTGCAAAGGCAGCCTCTCTAAATATGGAATAGACGATGATAAAGCTTGAGGAGCTGGATAGCCACCACACCATCAAATCAAATTTTGGAGCACTGCAAAGCCAGAAAGGTCCCGACATGATGTTCCTCTGGTGAAATTGCCTCAATACGCATTGACGCAACAAAAGTAGCTGAATCGCTATTGCTAATTGTCTATGCCTCTGGTTTGGGTAACCTGAAGTTCTGGATCACTTCCATCCAATTTCAGCCACAGCAGATGCCTAGTCCTCTGTGGGATGGGAGTGGTCCAAGGTGAATGCGTCTTTGGACAGTCTGCCTGTAGTATGTGTTATTTAAATTCATAGGACAGGCATCCTCAGAGTAAAAGGGGCACCTCCAGCTATATTTATGAAACTCAAAAGAAGAAAGAATGACACCAGACCTGGGTATTTCAGCTGAATCAGAAAAGAGGTGAATAGAGGACAGAAAAAATATTCAAAAGCTCTGACTTCAGCTCAGGCATCACAGAGTGAAAGCATGAAAGTTTGAAACCAATATTTGATTGTACTCTCAATCAATCTTAAATCTTCAGCATATCCTTACATATAGTTTAAAACTTAGTGGCTGTAGGAACTCTTCCCTGCAACTACTAGATTTCCCATTTAATGGCAACATCAAATATTCATCGCCTTAAGACCCAAGAGAATTTTTAATTGACTATACTTTACAAAATGTTTTCTACTTTTCAGATGATTTGACGGGTGCTTCCTGCATTTTGTGTGCGAACTTTTTTCTCATTAATTAAATTTTATATTTAAGTCTTCCCTCTTTAAAAGGGAAGAGTTTCTCTTATTGACAGAAACAACGTTCAGGGCCCACTTCTAGAAACTTCTTGCTACTAAGAGTATCAAGTTATGTATTTTAAACATAAAAAAAAAAATCTCACTGGCTAGCAGCTTCCATAATCAAGTCTACTTTCATTTACACAGAAAACTTGGCACAGAAACCCAGAGAAGGCAAATATCTGCCTCCAAGGTTTGGATATGGAAACTAAGTTCAGTCCACCGCCTGACAGTGAGGTTTTTAACTTAAGGAAGCTGTAGTATCTACTGTCTCCCATCTGGAAGGTATTTGCAGTGCTCTGGCTGCTGTATACACCGAGATACGGAGGCAATCCTGAAAGACTGTCTTACAAAAAGATAATTTGGGATGCAATTATAACATGCCCAAGTAGCGAACATAGAGAAGAACTAATAAAACTTGTCTGCTGTGGGAGCTGAAGAACTTTAATTAAGGTAAACTAAAGTTTAAAAAAAAAATTTAAAAAATACCAAAGAGTTAAGGTTTTACAGGTAAAATTTATGTTGTGAAAGAGATGGAAATAAATAAAAAATGAAAACAGCAGCAGGAAAAAAAGTCTGAATTGGATAGTTTATTTACAAAAGCAGATTTTAAAAATGAAGTTACTAAAGAGACCAAGTGCCACATTTCTGCTGTGCCCTGGACATAGCTTTGCTACTGGTTTTGTTCTGTTTGAAGTGAATTTTTCTGTGGGGTTTTTTTTTGTCGTTTCTTTATTTATTTCTCTGTTTTAATTTTATTTCTTGGCTACTAGTTAGATTCACCTGTATTGATTCTAGGGTTTTTTTTACACACTTAACTTTGGAGCAGCAAAGCCTCATAACAGCCAGCAGTGAATAAACTGCTTTGACATGTACAGCCAAGAGTATTAAAGGTGGGAAGAAGACAGCACCCAATGTCTAATCTAAAATAGTCTGGGTAAGCTTTTATCTGACTTAACCGAGCCATTAAATTTGAAGGTGGAGAGAATAAGCAAGTGTTGCTGGGAAAAGCATGGCAGATCAAGGAGAGGAACAGGTGAAATGCAACACCCAGGAGGTGCTTGGGCAGGAATTCAGTTCCTGGGCAAATCATAGAGTAAGCCTTCTTCAAACACATTTCTGAGTGCACAATGGATGAGAAGGTGGTCAGGAATCATCAGCACAAATTTACCAAAGGTAAATCATGCCTGAAACTCTGAGTGTCCTCTCTGATAAAATAACTGGTTTTGTGGACAAAGAATCAGCGGTGAATGTTATTTGCCTTAATTTTGCAAGGCTTTCAACACTGCATCCCACAGTATTCATGTATTGAGATGTTATGGTCTGGGTGGGTGGACAACCAGATAAAATATGTTGGGCTCAGAGGGCAGTGGTTAACAGGTTGTGGTCCAACTCCAGGCCAGTGAGAAGTGGGGGCACCACAGGGGTCTGGCTGGGGACCTGGGCATTGAACACCTTTATCAGTGACCACGAGGAGGCCCCCCCTGTGATGCCAAGAGGTTTTACATTACAGAGGAGGAATCGATGTAAAATGGGGTCATGGTGTCTTGAGGAGCTCTAGGCTTACAGAAGACTTCTGGGATCTTGTCAGGGAGCAGGGGAAATTCAGCTGATAGCTCTGGAGTTTTCCTTGTTTTAAAAACTAATGACTGCAGGAAACTGCAGGACTGGAGACAAAGCCATGAACTGTAATGCATGGCAAGGCATTATTTCTGTGAAATACTGGGTTGTATGCTCCAAAAGAGAGAAGGGCAACTAAAAGAGACTCAATCTCAGAGGCAGGAAGGGCTGATAGACATCTGACAATTGACTGGAGTAGACAGGGAGGCAGCATCCATTTAAAACAAAAGATTTTAAACACTCAGACCCCATTCAGAAGTGAATTGAACAAAAGTATCCAAGACTGCTAAGGAAATATTTCAGCAGCATCCATACCAGTGTCAGGATTCTGGGTCTGAACAGGAACATCGCATTTGGTAGGAGCTGATGCAAGTTCATTTTCCCTCATGTTGCAGTAGACCAGTGGCACCTACAAATCAACGTTCCAGCCAGACAAAAGGTACCCAACAGCAAGAAACCAGTAACACAACAGTGAGCCTTCCTCAAACTGTATGACTAGAAAATATGGAATACTCTTACCATATCCTGTAAACTGCCTATGAGCTGGGATGTAAGTCTAGGAAGAAAATGTGAATGAAATTCAGGAGAAAATCACTTAAAAGAGGTTTTCTGGTAGCCAAAAGGGATTGATACCACAATTCTGAAAAATTCTGGCCAATACTGGTTTTAGAACACAGCAAAGGGAACAGTTGGATTTATTACTGCAAGTGAGTTAGATGGAAATAGAAACAGAAATAGAAGTACTGGTATTGCAAGCTCTCTATCTGTCTATTTGACACATTCACATATAAAGGAAAGGGGTAATACTCAATTTGCATTGTTTCCCAAATGCAGAAAAATGAAAAAAAAAAAATCTTTGTGTAAAAAGAATGGCTTTCAGGGCTAAAAAAAAAACTCAGATATATTAGAAAGAAAAGAAACACTAACTAAAGTAGGGAAGCAGTAAAATACTCAATGATGCACGGAAGCCAGATGTGTTCAAAAACCTATTCTATTCTGTATTTTGAAAGAAGCAGTGTGATCTACACTTATCACTTTAGCATGATAAAATATTTTACAGTCCATAAGTAACTCAGCAGGAAATTACACCATACCCATAAGAAAGAAAATTTTTCATCAAACCCAAATAGCTTGCACCAGAAGTAAAAAAAAAGTTGGCTTAGGGCATTTTGGACAGCTGCTGTTAATTTTCAGTATACCTAGTACTGGCACAGTCTGGAAGGATGGAGAAACATTAACATCCTAATATTCAGAAAGTGAACAGGGATAACCCAAGTAACAAAAAACCTTCTATAACCCCCAATAAATTAATGGAAAACCTGACTGAGCATTCATTTATCTTAGAGAGAAATAAGGAACAGGGATATAAGCACTGCCTCTCAACAGTGTCTCTTGAAAAATAAATCATGTCACATAAGCCTGATTACATCCTTCAGGACACTACAAGTTCAGCTGATAAAGGAGTCAGTAGAGATATAAAGTACTTAGATTTTTGCAAGGCATTTGACGTAGCACAGAACAATCTGATGAAAATACTAGAACTATAAAATATTAATAAAATCCAGTTTAAATAGATGAGACAACACCCAATCTCAAAAAGTAGCCGTTAATGTGAAATCATTAAATGAAGAGATTAGTTGTCTCTTTTTTTTGTGAGATTGGTATGACACATTCATTGAGCGAGTATAAATATGCTGCTGATAAACTCAATAAGAAAAGGCAAATTTGTAAATCATCATTGCAGAGCAGGCAAAAAGAGGGATCTTGATTACTATTTTTATGACTTTTTTTTTTTTTTTTTAACTGTCACAAGTTATCTCCGGGAGCAAGGGCTCCAGTGCAGATATACAGACTAGGGCCTGTGGAGTCTCAGAAGCATTCAGGTGTTCTGGATGGATGAAAATGGAGCAAAAAGTAAGGCTAGGAAGCAAAAGGTAATTGTTCCCATGTCATTTGTAAAACCAAGACCAGAATGCTACAGTATAATTTTGATTTCCAAATTTTAAAGAAATAGTGAAATACAGATGATCAGGTTGATGGGAATCAATGTACTGTGAGTACACGCTTCCAAAAAATCCTAGCAAGCTAGCTGATATGATGCCAGATGAAAAGCAGGTACAAAATCAGGGGTGAACATCTAGCAATGGACGTTCAGCCAGGGACTGTGCTCTTAGCTGATGGTGGATTCCCAGACTCTCTTTCTCCAGATGAAGAAGGAATGTCTTCCTTCAAGGTTCTGTGTAGCAAAAATTAAAAATAAGATTTGGAGCTCAACGCAGGCAAAACTTAGTAAAAGTCAATGGTCCATTAGAGACATTAAGCCAGGTAAAGAAAAGATCTCCACTTTTCAGGTCTAAATCTATGTTGCATGAATGTCACGGGAAGCTTATATTGGCAGATTTAAAAAAGATACATCTTAAAAATGACATATGAGAGGAGCAGAAGAAAATATACCTTCATCTATTTATGTTCTGAACTGGCCGGACCAGAGCCAGTAATGCTCCAAATGTGGAAAACCTTCCTATCTCCTAGCATTATACCCTGGCTATGTCTCTCATTTTCATATTCCCAGCAAAAAAGAATAGCAAAACTGTGACTGAAACAAATGTTGATTAAGAGAGAGTTGAGGCTTTTTCCTCCACTCATTTTAGCTGGGTTTTGGCACAAAGCAGGAAGGCAGAAAAGCTGTTGGTGCCCTCTTATCTTAACATTTCCATCCCAGCCGTAGGCAGCCTGCAATGAAACAGCATTTGCAAGTATGCCATAATGTTACAGCAAATGCTGCCATTCAGCTGGGATATTCCATCGCCCTCCAACCAACAGTCAGGAAATGCCCTATAGGATAATTGACAGGCTACCGTGAATTACACAGCTATAAATAGCACACCACGGGTGCCTGGTGAAAGGATGATAAAACACAAGTGAAAGTTGAGTTTTTATGAAGTCATTTGCACCACAGAGAAGTATTTATCGCTGTACTTGCAGTTTTTCTATTTTTCCTTCTCCAATACATATAGAACAGGGAGCAGACGGCAATAAAGAACTGTGAAATATGTTCTTTACGAAGTTCACTCTCTCTTTCATTTCTGTATTCTTTCTGCTCCTGCTCTTTTGCTAAAGTTCATGTAGTATCATTCATATCAGATCAATCTTGTTCCTATCTCTTCCTCCAAACTGCTTTCCTATCAATAAACCTCCCTTTGTTCTTCAGATCATCACAAAAGACAGGGGAGGATGGGCACGCATGTGTTCTTGTAACATGCCTATGTCTACTGCTTTAAGGAGCATAGAGATATAGCATTCAAAATTTTCCTTTACTACAGAAATAAACCCCTCATTTTCTGTTCTCAAGATTGAAGAGACAACTTGAAGGATCATATGGTTGATTAGAGAAGAAATACCTCCCTCTGAAAGATACAGAAAAGATTAATGAAAAATTTAAAGATGAAATACAACCTTCAGGAAGGTTAAGGACAAATAGCAGCAGATACGCCTGGTATTTCTGCATGGACACTTTACCCTTATCCACATGCACAGTATTTCAGCAATGTAAAAAACACAGATAACTACTCATGTAACTGGGTGTTAGCCCAAATATGTCTGTATTTTTATATTGCCATACACTTGACAGAAGCACACAACTGCAGTTGAAGAAATCTGAAGATCTGTACAATTGAAACTTTCATCCAAAATACTAGTTTCCATCTTTGCTATGTTAATGTTGATAATAAATAGCTTGGATCTCTGATCATTCATAGAAACTTTTTTAATCTGTCAATAAATAATTACCATTAGAAGTGTCTCATTCTTTACCAAAGACAGAGGCAGAGAAAAATCAAGAAAGATGCTTGAAACATAAAACATTAAGTATGGTTCTTAAACCAACGCTGTCTCCTTTTTAACTGACATGACATTACCCAAACTGCCCTTTGGCAAAACATAAGGAAAATGTTAGTTAAGACAGGTTGGAGACTTTGTGTTTACTTGAGGTCAAAGTCATCCTAGTTTCCTGAAAGCAGAATATGAAATAGTCACAGAGAAGAAGAAAAAAGTAAAGAGAGGATGCATTATTTTGTCTCCATCATGCTCCACTGCAGAGGACAGTCACACCACAATATCTTCAATAGCATAAAAGGAATCTCATATTTTAGTGGTTACTTCAGTACAACATTGGCCAACAGGTTAGGTTTGATTGCCTTTGAGAAGTATCAAAATTTATTCCTGATGGTGTAAACTACCGCACACTGTTCACTTTTGGGTCATGGGTTCCCACAAAACACAGTCAGTAACTGGCAAGAAAAGAAGCTAAGAAATAAAGGTAAGGGAAGGAAAGGGAAAATAAGAAGAAATAAGAAAGGAAGAAACAAGAACATGAGTCTCACATTGCAAGTGAGGCTCATGGCCTATCTCAGGCTTCAGAGGTCTGATACAAACCAGATCATTCTCCTTCATTTGGTCTAGTAAGAATGACTCCCAGAACAATACAAGCCTGACGGTACCATAGACCATCCTGGTATCTCAGGAAGTAAAGATAAAGACACTTCCCATTTGAATTTTATTCACCTGGTCTCAATGTTACATTACGTCCTCAAGGAACACAGATGGATGTTCTCATTCCTTTCTTTGCTAGTTTCAGCTGATCAGTTTTGGTTCATTCACTTCTGATCTCTTCCTTCCCAGACATGATCTCAATGTTGTTCTCAAGCGGTATCAGCAGACTTTTTTGCTGAGGTGTGTAGCTGTCCCCATGCATATGGCTAACCAATGGCAAACCTGCTGACTTAGTATCTTCTGCAAGGAGCAGCAGAATAATTTACTGCTACTCAGCTGATGCAAGGGAATTTGTTAGATTCCTGTAGTTCAACTGTTTATCTGAGTCAATGGTCTCCCTTCCAATTCATAATTTGTAAGAAGTAAAAGTTGCCATTTACCTATTCTCCACTTACTGCTTAAGCTTGTCCATTTACTTAAAGGTAGATTTCATGTCAGGGCAAAGACTATCTCATCCTCTGCACTTGTACGGAATCTTTCACAAATGAATTTCTGATCTCAGTCGCAGATTTAATTAGTTGCATGTCCACTTATCCAGATGCTTCCATGGTCTTTGCCATTCCAAAAAGTGGGAGGATGCAAAAGGAATGAAAAAAAATCAGCTAACTCAGATCGTATGAATGAAATTTGTGATATGAAATTATTATGTGATTCCTGACAGAAACTGATCAGTTTTCAGAATATTTTCAACATTCATTCTGAATACTCACTCCAAGAAGTCTGGACCAGAGAGAAAAGGCTTTCATTGTATTGAGTACCAGTCAAATATTCTCTATATTCCTTCAACTCTTCCTCAAAATTTTTCCTCTGCTATGTAACTTTTTCTTCCTCTTTATTCCACTGAGCATCACAGAATCTCGTTTAGACTCGGATTCAAGAAAGCAAACCAATCATCGAATAGAATCATAGAATCACAAAATGGTTTATGTTAGAAGGGACCTTAAAGATCATCTGGTTCCAGCCCGCTGCCATGGGCAGGGACACCTCTCACCAGACCAGGTTGCTCAAAGCCCCGTCCAGCCTGGCCTTTAACATTTCCAGGGATGGGGCATCCACAACTTCTCTGGGCAACCTGTTCCCATGCTTTGACTCCATCACAATTCTGAACAGGATTTAAGGTACACTTAAGGCTGTGATTAAGCCAAATTCTCCTTTCCTGATCTGGTCCTCTACAAAGCTCTCAGGTTTTCACAAAAAAAGATAAAACTGCAGCAATTAGGAGCTGATTTTGAATGAATGAGTGAATGAAGACTCCTTTCCTTTTCATAGGCCACACCAGCTTTTCTGTACACTGAAAAACAGTAAAGCCCAGGAAAGGGAAAAAAGGAGAGAGAGATAAATAAAGAAGAATGTAGTCGCACCACATGCAAATAACCAAATCTGTAAGTGAAGCTCTGAAGAAAGGAGAAGCTCTCTAAAACAGTCTCAAAAGAAAAAAGGAGGCCAAGCTTCAACTATTTTTACATAGTGTCAGTTTGCAGCTCATCAGCAGGACAGTGCAAGGGAGGATTATGCAACTCCTTCAGGATGGTTATCCTGTGAGAAATGCAATTAGAAGGGCTCTGCTCGCAAAGCATGTCAGTCTGGAAAGGTTTCCTCAAAGGGAGATATCTACTACCCATCCTAAAAGTGGGTCAGGGTCAAGACATAAAAAGAAATGGAAAAGGAAAGAGGAGGAATATCGTAACGTGGTGAAGGGGTGTATGGACCAGGCCTTTTACCCCTCCCTTGTACCCATGAGTTTGGCAAGGGCAGAGAGAGAAAAGGTCTCTCCCCTCTACCACAGGGTCCCAAGGAAGGGCAAATAGGCTCGAGAGAGTGGTCGTGTCATCACACTGTTGACAACAGTAGCATCAAAAGCAGCAGGAATTTAGTGGCAGACAGAAGGAGGCCAAGGATATGTGAGGAAAATAGTGTTCCCCCTTTAAAGAAGTTTTTCATGTACTGTAGTCCTGCCTGTCCTATAGCTTGTTGGAACACAGCTAGGGCTGCGCTGGCATTCACATGGTAATTGCTTCAGTCACAACGTGTTCTCTGTGCCAAGTAAGGCAGTAAATAACTACACTGAAACCAGGCAGAAGGCTGGAATTGCAGAACCAGGAGCAAAACGGCTTCATGTGCACGTTTCCTGCAGCCCTCTGGTACCAGAGCACCTTGTGAAATGCTCAGGTTGTTCTTCTCAAGACAGTCCAAGGGCTAATGTCAAAGGAGCTGCAGATCCTGTGGTTCAACTATCCCCTCAAAATGCTAGACTGAGATCATGAGGCACCCAGTCCAACTGCAGGTGTGCGAAGGTTTTTTTAATTTTTCAGTTACTGAACATAAAATTGAAAAAAAAAAAAAGTTCTTTTCACTCCCGTTACTCAAATGTGGGCATATTTTCAAACTGAAGGGGTTAAGGCCATTATTCTGTTCTATGGGCCATTGCTTCTGATCACAGAACTAAAAGATGTAATCTAATAAAGTGATTTACTCTTGTAGACCGATCACAGCACGTTAACAATAGCTGCCCCTATCCATTCATGAAGGTGCTCAGCATATAGACTTAATGAGCATGAACAGCAGCTCCATCTACACAATAGATGGTCCTGCCACCAATACAAAAACTGTGCAGGATTTCAGCAACATGCTCCAGCAACAGACTTCTGTGAGCCCATCGTGGTTTACTGGCTTGATGATAAAAGGCATTCTCTTTTGCAGACAGAAATCAGAAGGCATCTGGTCATCTATGCACTGACTTGCATATGCTGCAGTAATGAGCCTCTTTCAACTGTGTTTTGGTGATGAGGCAGCTCCTCAAAGAATGGGAACAGAGGTATGGCCATTGTCACAGTACCACATTGTTCGTCACAGAGAAGTGACTTCAGTACTTATTTTCATCAGCGAAACCAAGCGGTCTGACCAGTCTCTTTTCCTCTTCACTACCCAGTGTGCATAAACACAATGTCATCTCATACATACTGCAGCCAGTTACTCAAGTAATTCAGAGACAGATGCTACATGGAAAGCAGACAACATAGTCAGCCTTCCCCTCTAGGAGCATCCCATCTTCTCTCCATTGGGAAGGCGTGAGCTGTTTAGCACTACAGAAAGAGCAGAGTTATGGGCTAATGTTCATTTTCCTATTTGAGTACCAGCCCAGAGGCCAAAACTAATCACAGTGGCTCCTATTGACATGACCCTGGTTAGGTCCATTCTCAGACCACGTGCTATAGACAAACCTATCCTTAACCCAGTTGTTAGGGTGCTGTAGTTCAAGACACTGATTCAGACACCTGCTATCCAGAGTTCTCAAACCCTTTCTGACTCTGCTGTCAGTGGGCAGAAGAAACTGCAAGTCTCCTACTGACACCTGCTATGAGCAGGTTGAATATGTCCCAAGTGGCAGCATCACAAACAAGCCCTTTAACATGCAGTAGCCCCAGACCAAAATCTGTAGGAAATTAAGAGCCAAAACTTCCTGGGGAGATGCAAGGCTCCGGAGCTGGTAAATTCTGGTGAGTTTTGTACAGCTAAGAAATTATCAGATATTTTTTTAAAGCAGAACAGGGAAGGCCCTGAGGAATTTGCTAACTCAAAATAGGAAAGAAACACCCACAGCCTGTTTTAGATCCAAAGCAATGCACTAATGAAGATCCTGAAATTCAGAGTCCCCCTCAAAATTTAATTTTAGCAGCTTAGCTGCTGTCTTATCTTAAAAAAAAAAAAGACTCTAAGAAAAGAAAATCAAACACCACCCACTCCCTTTACTACATCTATGTCAGATCTCCCACTCATCTCCCTTCCCCTTGGCTCCAAGCTTTTCTATTTCCTGATTACAGTCAAAGGCAAGGGATTTTCCCATTATCACCTGCATATCGCATCTGAAAGATGTGAAATGTCTGGAAAGAAGAAGCAGCACAAAGCCTTAAGCTAGATACAGGACTGAGCTGAATAACTTCAGCCCACCTCTGTGCTGGGGACAGAATGTGGCATGCGGTTCACCGAACTCATTCAGACGTTTTGTATACACATTTGTATTGCTTTGTCAACTGGTCCTCCTAACGTACATGTTCCATTTCTGTAGAGAATTAAGGGAGGGATGAAGGAAGGCTTTGAATGGGTCCAAAAGAAGATCTTTTCTATTTGATGCAGGTGCTTGGGCTGAGTTTGGATTGGTCTGGATTGTTCATTGCTCCTCTGAATTACAGATGTCATCATAGATGCCCGACTTCATTGTAGATGCCACGTGAGGTCACCTAAAACAAGTCCTCTGCACCTATAGAAAACCCCAAGCCAATTCCTTCCTAACAAAACATGACATTGCACACACAGGTTTCTCCCCGGTGGAGGGCGAATGAGTGAATGAACTTCACGAGGCAGATGTTGGTCTCAGTGCTCTGGTGGAAATCACTCAGACATTGACAGGGCTGAGGGTTGTGTAAGGACAGAACAGCAGCTCTGGAAGAGCTTTACTCTTGGAACAAAATACCTTCCACCAGAATCCAGTCTTCTCTTGCATTCATCTCATCCATGAAGTGATTTAGCCTTTCCCTTCCTCCCAGCTGTAGGGGATTCTCTCTGCCTATTGATATAAAGGGGTTTGAGTGAGGCAGCTGACTGAGCCCTCTCAAATGAATTCTTTCAGTTTGTATGGTATGGGCTGGGGGGAGGAGGAGAAAAGCAGAAGATAAATCTATCTATTGATGGATGTATAGAAAGATGTAGAAAGAGATGTATCTATTAGGTATTAAAAATCCTGTAAGTATTCTGGGCTTCTTTCCTCTTACCATGAAAAATTAGGTATTAATATTGAAATACTATATACCCTAAACCACAGTCCCCCACAAACACATTTACTTGGCTGTAGCTTTAAATTTTAGGTATTAAAGTGGAAGTCTTGAGACCTATTTTTCAGCTGCCCCTATTTTACTTGGGAAATTGTCAATCTCTTTTTTTGCTTCTTTGAACACAACTTTCCCTTCATAGTTGGAAAACTAAGGCCGTAGGAACATAAGTACAGCAGCATTTGGTGAGACCAAAGTGCATCTAGAACAATCCTGCGTGTCTCATAACACTCGATAGCAGATTCATGTGAACATGTAAAATAATAGAGGCAGAGTAGTTGATCCTGCACTCCCAGCTTCCAGCTGCCTGATTTTTTAGGGACTTTTTGAGTTGGAAAGAGCACTCCTATTGCCACATTTAATAGTTTTCAGTAGCCCTCTCTTCTTGCTAGATTTTTCTCCTATAAACACACCAAATCATTTTTAACCACTGTAAATGCATTGTTTTGGTAACCCAATTATTCCCATTAGGTGAAAAAGTGCTCACTGTTACTTTATTAGATTTTCCTTCATTCTTCTGAAATAAAAAATAATGAATATTTTTTTCAATTGAGCTTCTCCACAGCATTCATGATTGCAGACTCCTCTATTGTATCTTCTTTTCAGCCATTTCTTCTTCAAACTGACGCATCTTCACTCTTTTTCATTCTCCTTGCATAACATTTTTTTGGTGTTTCTAGGTATCCTCATTGCCCCATCTTTCTACTGTTTCAAGGTCTAAACAGCTCCTTTTAAAGATGGGCTCATTGGTATTCAGGATGTGGGCAAGCCATAGATTTATACAGTGGTATAATGGTATGTTCTGATTCTTTCTTCATTCTTTTTCTAATGCATCCTAACATTTTATTTGCTTTTTTGACTGTTGCCAAGTATTAGAATGAGGTTTCCAGAGAACTGTAAATATCCAACTGCAAAGCTGTGGTAAAATATTTTCGCATGTGCAGTCCTTGATCTAGTTTTGTTAAATTTTAACTCAGTTGACGTTAGTAGGAGTTTCAGATATATTGTGGCGTAACAGACAGGCCTCTGCATTAATGCTACAAATACTTTTGGGATTAAGAGTATCATGTGAATGTGCTGCATTTAAACTAGATGAAGGCAATTTGAAAAAAAATAAAAAATAAAAAATTTTATCCCAACTCTGGAATCCAGTCCTGAAAGTATCCATGCATACAAGAAGATAGATTGCTCTTGTTACTGTGGGTTTCAATGCTTCCTTGCCCAAACATCTTACTGAAGAATGAATGACTTTTATCACAAAAATGTGAAGCGATGAAAGAGGACAGAGCCCTGCCATGGTAAGCACAGATGAACAGACAGTCCTTGCTGCAAGGAACTTCTGATCCAAATAATACATAAAGAACAGGAACAGTAACAGCATGAACAAGTCAGTGCCACGATGTTCTGTCAGGAGGAATGGCCGGGCTTTTACAGGGAGAACAAAACCTGAGCAGGGAGATGGCAATGGAGAGAGAAGCTGGAATACAGGAGTACAAAGAGAGTCTGAGAGACTGGGGTAACGGTAGACCAAAGTGAAAAGCCTGTGCGAGAAAGAGACCTGGATTTCACAGCTGGAGGGGAAGAGAGTGCTGGGAGCTACGAGCAAGGTATCACAATAGTCTGCACTGCCATGGAGCCAAGAAAGGGCTGCTGAAACTCTTAACCCTTAAAACAGTGGGGCCACTGAAGCTTAGAGGGGCAAAGAATATGCACCCTGCACCCCCTGAGACTGCGTTTAACCTCAAAAGGCAGATAAGCAGCAGCGTCTTACCTGATACCACAGACAACGTACTTGATCAAAAGAGGCAGGAAGTCACAGTGCTGAGGGGATACAGATTTATTATTACTCCCCTTGGTTTCTTCATCCCTGGCTGTGATGCAAAGCGTGTTCTCTGTTCCTGATCCTGCCTTCCCAGAGAGTGGGAGGAAAAGGATTACTCTGCAGCACTGAGCAACAACAGTTGCTCCTGCAGCAGGAGGAAACCATGGTTTGCACCTTCCCAGCCAATTTCAACTTTTCTTCTGGTCCAGTTCTGCCTATTTTTTCCCCACAACAGAGTGAGAGAAGGCTTTTTAAGGAGAGCTGTCCATCAGAGCTGCCTTCCCTATAACAGATGAGCAGATTTTGAGGATGGGAAGGGTACCTATGCTCATTTTTCTAAACTTCTGCATGTCACAGTGCTGCCTGGTGTAGGTATGGCAACTCCAGGGAAAAAATCTGGTCCATTAGCAATGCAGACTTCCTAAAGTTCTCAGAAGGAAGTAGGCCGCTGCTAAAGCTGGACATAGTTTTCCAGGTATTGCCCAGTGAGCAGCAGAGTGCAGGTCTTTACTGCTCTGGGATCCCTCTGGCCAGTCGTGAATAGCAAGAAAGTTTCTCAGAATTTAATCCCACTTCATGCAGGACTACAAGAAAAGCTCTCTCTCACCTGCTTTCTGGCACAGTTCTGCTGCTTCCTTGATTATCCATCAGATCAGCTGTTTAAGAAAATTCTTGTCATGCTGACCAGCTGCACCTGGTGTAACAGCTCATTTGGTAAAGAAGAAACCAAAGACAGAAGACGATCTGTCTAGTAAAGTCAGGCAAACAAAAAGCTAGCGAGATGGTGCACTTCCCACCTTTACCATCACTCCAGCCTCTTCCACTTGCTGTTACCAAAAAAGACCTGGAACATCTCTGTTACGTGGGAAGAGTGAACTAATGATTCACAGCCTGGGGGAAACAGTTCAACTTGCTTTTACCTTTCACTTTTCAGAAGCTTCTCCTTGTGACAAAATAGAAAGGCCCATGATCCTGGAGAAACAGTCTGTTTTAGCTTCCTTCCCCCTGTCGTGTTCCCCATGCTTAGGGATCTGTACGTAGGTTGGCAACTATATACATATATCTCTTGCTTGGTAAAAGAAAGAGCATAGGCACATCACAAGGCTGTGTTAAATTCAGTTCACAACCTGCTTATTTCCTTTTGTGCCTTCATTAACTGATTTTTCTTCCTTCTTCTAAACCTAGCTCCTTGACCTTGTGAGAACAACTTCTTATTTCTCTCCCTCACCCAAGACTCCACAGCCTCCATAACTTTATTTGCATCTTTTTTCTATTTTACTATAGGTAGCATTAAAGAGCAGAAGGGAGGCAAACATACGACAGGGATCACTCTATTTCAGTACAGCCTTTTTTCTCACATCATAAGAGAGTTATTTGGAAACCAGTTTGAGTTTTGCAACCTATTTGTCGCCATAAGGCTTAGCTCTCCTCCAGCCCTGTTCCTCCAAGGATCTGAAATTGCTCTACAAATGTCAATTAATTAAGCAGCCTCCATGCAGAAAGTTTCATAATACTCATTTTAAAATGAGAAAACTAGAGCAGTGAAAGCGTTGTTTATTGCCAGTTAATGGTAAAATTAGTAATAGACCCCTGGAGTCTCCCAGACCTTGTCTTTTACTGAATTGCATTCCTCTTCATTATTTAGAATGGGATGGTTTTTATCCCATACTTTCGAAAAGGACTTCTCCTCTTCCTTCCCCAATACCGTAGAAACATCTCCCTTTTCCTCATAACAAATATCATGTAAGTAGGCATCCCCTCATGAATAGAAAGGAATCTCTCTCATACCTAAAAGGACTCAGTCGTTAGCCTTTCGCCACTGTTTCCCAAGGCCTTTCTGGTTACCAGACCAGGCATAATCAGAACCATGCTGTACTAAAAATCAGAGCAGGGAAATGAGCACATAAAAATCCCGAGTATATGAATGAATTATCTTTTGCCAGTCTGAGTCACAGGACACCTGTTGTGTCAGGTGGCTTGTTCAATGCCGAGAAAATAAAACCTTATAAATAAAAATATTTGTGCAACATACTTGAAATCACTGGGGAGGGAAATACAAACCTGGCTAATTCCCATCTTGATGAGTGACTTAACCACCCTACTCTTACGCTTCCATCCTCACTCTTAATGGTTGCATCAGATTTGGCCTGTGCATACGAGCCGAGCAGGTATGAAGTGGAATGGGACCTGGACAGGCTGTGTCTCCTATCTGGTCTATGACTCCAGATTCCCTTTTTTTGATGAAAAATTTGGATTTAAATAGAAGGATGGTACATTTGGTGATATCTTAATAGGGAAGATGAGATGCAACTACGTTTCTCCCTCAGATCTAGTGGTGCAGAAGCACTTTTCTGTCTCCCTCTGTTTAGAGTGCTTTAATATTAAATCTGCTTAATTTTACATTACCAAAGCTATCTTATTACATGGAGCTTCATTTAATTCTCCTAGGGAAATAGAAGGAATAGCATCAGGAAAACAGAGCCGGTGTCCTTCCCCCAGCTTTTTAGCTACTTTGACTGACTCCCCAATCTGCCTACTGACTGTGGAGCACAGGTGGAACAAACAGCCCAGGGATATAAACTCTAGCACCACATACAGCCACCTAAATCCTTTTATGTGTCTAGAATGACATTCTCCAGCTAGCTGTGCTATCAATCTACCCTCTAAATTGCACTTGAGAGGAAGCAAGGGACATGGGGAAGGAGAGCAGAAACCCAGGCTGAACTATATAGCCTACAGCATCTCGTGGTCTAGTTCTTTTGTTTCATTTCATGTGCTGCAGTGCACAGCTTTTTAGGAAGTAACCGCTTCTGATACATGAAAAATATATCTGATCTAAATTTATGCCACTCACACTTAGTATTTTTCCTCATGCGCAGCATCTTTAAAAGTACTGCCGCAGAAATGAGACTACTGGGACTAAGGCTGATGGCAGAAAACAGAAGAGCCTTTGCTCAAAACCAGTCAAGTCAACATGGTTTCCAGCAAATTTCAGATGCTTATGCTTAGAGTGACCTTCTCTCTTAGCTGCTGGGCAAGGACTGATGTGTATCACGTCCAATGCCTTGCTGAGGGTGATCTCTCCTCAATTACACTTCTCACACTGGTGACAGAGCACTCTCAAATATTGCTCAACTTCATTAACTTTGTACTTCAGTGACTGACTGAAAAAAAAATAAAAAGAACACAACAAAACACAGTTTCACAGTAAAAGCTGCATAGAGGATGTCACCTCAGCCAAATGTGTTTGAATACCAATCATCTCACACAAGAACAAATGGGGGTGATTTACAACAGATCCTAAATTGGGAAGATTTCAGCAAAGGCAGCAAGAATGCTTCATATGACTAGACTTCGGTTTGTTACTCAGATCGCTTTGCTCCATGCAGTTGTATGGTCTGATTCAACATTTCTGAAATCAGTTTCCTCTGATGTCATTGGTTTCCACTCCACCGTTTGTTTAAGCAGTCCTCTAAAAAATGGGTATGTCTCTCCCTTCTCTGTCCCTTGCACATGCTGCAAATGAAAGTCCCTCATACTGCTGCTCATTTGTCCTTTGCCAGGGACGGCCCTTTCTCTTTTGCTACATGCTATGCAGCGGCTGCCGTGAGGGTTCAGCCACAAGTCCAGAGAGATGAGATTGTGGATCCAAAGGCATTCATTTCGTTCGATTAAATATAGACACTTCTACCCACAACAGTCACCCCAGGATTCCTTCACAGTCGACAGAGAGAAATAAGCATATTTAGGAGAGAATTTATCTCATCAGATTTAGCTGATGTCTAAAATAGCTCAAATGAAATGCAGACTGAAAGAACCCATCTTTCCTCATTGATTAGAAAGGAAGCCTGAGGGGTTAGATCAAATATAAATGTCAACATTATAGGCAGCAAGACAGGTGAGATGAATCGCAAATTAACCTCCCAGTTAGATATGATGGGCAAAGGTAGGAAAAAAGAGAAACAGGGAAATGAAGGCATTCATGAAAAGGTACACAGACTGTCCTGCGAGGAGCAGGGAGTTGGACTTGATGATCCTCTTGGGCCCCTTTCAACTTGAGATATTCTATGATCCTATAAACATCATCAGATCAGAAATAGCCCTCAAGCCTGTCCCATTTCCATCCAGTTCCCTCAACTCTTTCTCTGCAACTTCAAATTAATTGTTGTACAGCACAATTACAAAATTCAGTACATAAATTCATAGACACAGAGATAAAATTTATATATACTTAAATTATATTTTAAATTATACCTGGTTTTTGACCCAGTGAGTTTCTGTTCCTGGAGGTCAGCGAAACCAGTATTTTGAGATCTGTTAATCAGGGAAGCACATAGGCAAATAAGCATATCTTAACTTTAGTTCAGTGAATAAGAGTTCTTCTTTCTCCTCTCAATTTTTCCATCCTTGCTCCCCCTGAGGTCACTAATGTAATTGCTCCTTTCAAGTATTAATTCAAAATGAAAATTTCACTAGCAACCTGTGTCGTTGGTTGGGAAGAGCTGAGTAATTGTAACAGTGAATGTCTGAGATGACATAGGATACATTGACTCACTTCTGTCCAAGAATATGAAGACTGATTGAGCCACTAAATAAATAATGACCTTGGCTTTTCCTCAGGTGATACTTAATGTTGAGTTCAATGAATACTGATGGTCATTAAGATAAACGTGCTTATATATTAATCCCATCTGTTGGCATTTTTATGAAAATACTCCATACAAATTTAGGTTGGGATTTTGCAATGAAGAATGGGGAAGTTTTGCCCAAAACACTGCTTTATGCTACTGAGGTTGACAGAATGGAACTAGAAAATCATTGTTTCCAAGATCACTTAAGGGGTTTAGGTTCCCAGAATTCATTAAGACCAAGCATGTGCCCATCATCAGTAGCAAATAATACCCATAAAAAGAGATGGTGAAAACTTTCCACAGAATCATAGAACAGTTTGGGTTAGAAGGTCATCTAGTCCAACCCCCTGAGATGAGCAGGGACATCTTCAACTAGATCAGGTTTCTCAGAGGCCTGTCCAACCTGACCTTGAATGTTCTCAGGGATGGGGCATCTACCACTTCTCTGGTCAACCTGGGCCAGTGTTTCACCACCCTCACTATTAAAACACAAAGGAAACATCATCAGATCAGAAGTAGACTCACCTTTTCTTAGCTTTATGTCCTGATTCAATTTCATCCAGAAGCAAGGGCTGCACATTAGTAGCAAACTGTACCACAGAAGAGGGTTTGATAGTTCTATAAAGCATTCTGAATGCTGCCAAGGTGCAGTGGAATTACATGCTTCAGTTGCAGTATATTTGCAGCCACAGAGGATGGGATTCATCCTCAGATGAAGACATGTAATTCTGTATGTCTACATGGAGAAGTCCGTATGTGAACTCTGCAACTCAGCTCCCATGAGACAATGGGTATCTAGTCAGTATAAACTGGTACAATCTAGTCAGTGCAGCTTAGAGGGTGATCCAGTTCATCTGAAAGTTGACATCTAGGACGTCCACTGAAGCAAGACTCGATGGCCTACAAGACTCGGTGGCCTAAGAAGAGGTCTCCAGAATAACTTGATGGTGGTCTCATCTGAAACACTATGATCCCTTGCGGGTTGTGTGTCACACTTGCTGTGTGTGACCTTCATAAGGATTACTCCATGGGCTAGAAGTAATAATGTAAAGGTGAAGCATCACTTGGTGATCTGGGCAACTGGGCCACAGCTGTACTGGTAAACTAAACAATTTTGGGCCACATTGCCTGGCCCTAAGGCCAACTGATATGTTCTGGCCCCATCCATACAGCTAAACCTTCTTAGCATCCAAAACAAGAGTCAGCTGGGCTTTCTGAAATTGACCCTGGCCTGTTCCAAGTCTCAGGAATTGTCTGGGAATTGACTGAAATAATTCTGCTTTGTTCAGCCAAAACACTGGCAGGGGCTGCTCTGACAATTTCATGCTACAATTGAGCAGTGGAGTCTGTGCCCATGCCCTAGCACTGTTCAAATTACTGGAATAGGTAAAATCTACTTGCTTATCTGTTAGGCCTGTATATCTTGTGTACCTCAATTAGATGCGTAGATTCCTGTGATTAGGTTTTGTTTCCAGCTCTTTTTAGTGAACTAGAGGCATCATGTTGCCAGCCTCGCTTACAAAAGCCAGTGTGATCTCTACAGATTAAAAGCATTAGAATAACACCTGGGTGAGTTTTACACACAAAGGCTCCAATTTCATCACAGTGACAGGAGGCACCTCCAGACCTGTTTCCCAAGGAGTGAAAAAAGGACAAAATCCCATCAGATCACATACTGGAAGTCCCCTCAGTCACAAGATGAATGTAGGGCTGCAATGCAACCGGCGTGGGTGTCAGTCTGCTCAGAGCATATCACAAACTCGTCTGCCAGTGGTGGAATAGCAGATGGAGATCCTGGTTCCAGAAAGGAAACACAGGTTATGAGACTAATGAGGAAGTAATTATGTCCTTTTTCCCTCAAAAGGATCAAACGGGTGGGTTTTGGGGTTTTTTGGTCTGTTTTTTTTTTTGTTTGTTTTTGTCTTGTCTTTAAAGTGGCTTTTATATTTCTTAGCGTATGAAGATAGCTACTCAATCCCCAAATAAGTTCACTGTTATTTGCATTTAAATTCAGTTGTTTATCACTCAATTGTACTCAACCACTTGATTTTACCTACTGCAGAAATTCTCCATTTGGGTGTGCATTTTTTTCTCCCCCCTCTTTCCCCACCTCCCAAGTGAATATTAACATCACCTGCTGTGATAGCTGTTCTTTCAGCTAGCTCGTCACAGCTGACTAGGTACCTGTCAAACCTGTCACAGATCCACAACATGCTGTCTCCCTCCAACTCCATTCACATACATGTGCAAAGATGATTTTGCAGGGGAGACTTTACATGGGAATTCAAAATGAGACCATTATCTCATACTGCAGAGTGACTGGTGAGTCCTCTAAGACGCTACAGCCCCAAAGGTAGTTTAATCACAACTTTGCTCTGTATACCATGAAATGCAATTATTTTATAGCTAACCAATTTCAGAATTGGTTAAGGTAGTCTGAAGCAGAGACTGTGCTGGGCTAGCATCTGACACAGGAGGATTTAAAATTGATGTGCCTACAGGCACTACTACAGGTAGATGATTTGAGTGGAATGACTTTTTCATTCCTCCTTTTGTAAATGCTGCATGCTGTGATTAGTTTTCAGCTGCTACCAAAAAAAGCAAATCCATTCCCTGTTGTCCTCTTGCATAGGAGCCAATCTCCACAACATGGCCAGGAGGACAACAGACCCACAGCCAAGGCTCGGCCCTCATTGGTGTCCCCACCCAGATTTCTCTGGAGGAGATCTCCCCATGACCACTGACTCTGCTCTCGTGGCCCTGAGCCCCAGCAGCCAAACCTCCAGAGAAGAGGGGATGCATTCAGGGTCCTAACATAAGACAAGTGCCCGCAATTTGTGCAATAAGACAGGAGTGCAACAGAGATAGAGTGTGGACTGGAGAGAGGGGTGGAGAGAACAAAACTACTTCCTCTGGTGACCACCCCCCCTTTATTACATACCCAAGTTTCAAAACTTCCATCTCCTTACAGGAGAGCAGCACATTTACTGAGTAAACAGCTTATGGAAGGACAAGGGGTGATCAAGTCATTGACAGTAAAACACTTAATGATCTAGGTCCTTTCCTTCTTCATAAGTTATGCAGACTGATTTTCATATTATATTTGTTACTCACGGGAGTAACAAAGTAACAAAGTTACTCATGTGAGTAACAAGTGAGTGGCTTGTGACAATAGTTTTCCCCCCAGGGACTACTTGAAAATTATTTGATGCTACTACTGTTTCAAATATTCAGTCTAAATAATATACTGTTGCTTCCTCATCCCAACACAACATAGTTTTTGCTGCTCAGTGGAAGCATTCACAACCCTTGCCTGGATTTTCTAGATGGCTGCACAAAGATTTCTGATTATGATATGCATGCAAGTACAAGTCTGATGTATATACTACTTTCCCTTTTCACAAAAGTGTTAGAGTGGAAACAATTGCATACAAAAGGTCCTTGCCAAGTTCAAACAAAGTTGGAAGTGCGTGGGTTTCCTGCAATAGCTGCTCCTTTCTGTAGCACTTGTTACACTAAAGGATCAGGGAGCTGCCTGAGCTGTGAGGAAAAACTTGCAAACTGCTTTACAAGTCGATGGAGTACCCGTATTTTCTGGGAAATTTGAGCAGCCTGCAAACGTTTTAACAGAAGTGACCTCATTCTATCAAATGTGAATTGTTTCTCTACTTTAAGAATGTCAATACCTGAACAGTTTGAGGAAAGAGAAGTTTAGGGATATATATTATAGGCTTTCTTCTCCTGGCTGGAATGGGAGTATCCAAGCGCAGCACATCACTGCAATACAGGGACTCACTGCAGTCCTATTGGTGTCGTGTGTGCAACCAAAGACAAGTGCTCTCTCTGCTGAAGAGATAATAAAAAATAGGGTAATTTGATACTAAAGTGAGATTATAAATAATTACTACATTCTCCTTCATTCCACATATCATTGTCATTCTTTGATAAAACCCAAGCTTCGCCAGCCCCTGTAGCCTTAATGGAGCACTGAAACGTTCAACACACAAAGAGATTGTTGATAATAGTGCAAAAAAGTACTGAGCAGCATGCAGAGTGATAAGAAGAATTTAAACATTATAAAGCAATGCAGTTCTGGTGCTCTTTCTATATCTGTTGGTGTTCTTTTGCTTTTTGTTCTTGTTCTTCTATAAGATTTCAAAATCACTTTGCCATTTCTGTACTTTTGTATCCACATAAATACATACATCTGAGTATCTGTCACTTAGACTCCCTGGAGCTTGTAATGATATTCTTTTCAAATATCAACAAAAAGCCTAATATCTCCATAGCTAATGCATTTCACCTGACTGTTCTCTGATGGGCAGCAAAAAAAAACACCTGTGTCACACATTTGAGAAAAAAACACCTTTGGGATTTCTCACGTCCTAGGTCATGACAGAGCCTCTCAGGAGGAACTGTCTGCAAATATTCACGTAGCTTCACTGATGTCCTTACTTTCTTACATCATAAGACCCATGAAACTTCACAAATCCAGCCATCCACGTCTTCCATTTACTTTGTTTCTGTCTGCAGACCAGTGTCGTCTTCTATTTTCTCCAGTTATCTGTGCCCGAAGTATTTGCCACCTTCTGCTTCATCTGCAAACTCCCAGGGTAAGTAAAGAGTGTGTGTTTGCTCCCAGCACATATAGCACAGCACAGTGGAAGACCCTGAATAGGATGCCTTAATGATACAGCAATGTAAAAAATAGCTAGTGTTTGGTTGTACTCTGCTTTCTACTTCTGAAAAAAAGGAGGGACTCAGGAACGTAACTAGAAGGTTCTCAACATTGTTTTCCTGTTGTGCTCTACCAAACACCGCTTTGTCCTGACTGACAATACCCCCTTGAGTTGTTATCTCAGGGCTCTCAAGGTAAAGTTGGTTGCTTAGCTCTTTTCAGAGAGTTCATAAGAGTCTTTTCTCTTTGTATCTTCATCTGAAGGCCAGCACCTTACAGCTGGGAGCACTGAGGAGCCTCTAACTTCCTGAATTACATAGGCTCTTAAATTACAGAGAGTTTGGTTTTTTTTATCCCTTCTAGGACCCAAACTTTCCATAGGTGTTAAAACACTCAGCTACCCTACAGACTTGGAGGGCATCATTGCTTTGGTCTAACCATTTCTATACCTCTGCTCAAGGGACACTGAATTAGGATCCAAGTTCTGCCACACTCAGAATGTTCTAAAGCAAACCCATGCAAGCATTGGAGCAGGTTGCCCAGAGAAGCTGTGGATGACCCATCCCTGGAGGTGTTCATGGTCAGGTTGGATGGAGCTTTGACCAAACTGGTCTAGTGGAAGGTGTCCTTGGCCATGGCAGGGAGGTTGGAACTAGATGATATTTAAGGTCCTTTCCAACCCAAACCATTCTATGATTCCATCATTCTATGATTTTTAGTTATTGACATTACTGTTTTACAAGCAATCATGCTGTGTCAGTGGAAACTGGAAAAAGTCTTCCTTCAGTTGCCGGTGCTGGTAACTAATGTCCTGCTCTTCCCTGGAGAGCCTGGAGGCATTTTTTCTGCAATTGAGATAAAAGCTTGTGGTTTGATTGTTAGCTTGCTTTCTTAGAGTGAGGATGTTAATGCAGTCATGATGTCAGCCTATACATGTCTGCTTGTCCTATCTTTTTAAACTTAATTGATCTCCAGGACCAGTTTCATGAAAATTTGACAGGAGTAAAATTCTCAGGTACATCAATCTTCTAGAATTTTCATGGAAATAGGCAGCACTAATAGCGAGATTCTGTTACTGACACTTTATAGCGAAGATTACGGTACAAGCTGAATTTTTCATCCAGTTTAGATGCAAAGACCTTGGACAGTGGAAAAGACTCAGTATACACTTCTATCTTATTAAACTGCAGAAATTCTAACCACAGTGCACAAAATCTTAGGAAATTGCGCTTTGTTAGTTTTGCCATTTACAGGAAAACTTGTAAAATGCAGATTTTGTCTTTATTTCTGAGTATGTGCTATCCATATGTATATGAAACAACCAGAACTTACTAAAATAACATGAAAGATTTGTTTTAAAGTCGTTGTGATATGAACTCGCAGCTGGAAGGACTGTTTGTTTATCTATCAAAGGCTCTTTGATGTTACTCGAGATGCATGTGGACACATTTCCTACAGAACTGGTTTGTAAAAAAGCAATGCGATCCAAACTGTTAAATGATGAAATAAGGCCTTGAATACTTTAGATGAACAAGCCGTGAATCCCAAAATGAGAAATACCTCATCCATTGCATCACTGGTACTCATGAAAACTATATGCATGAATCCAAGCCACTGCTGTGCACCCCCATGAATGGGCAAGGCAACTGATACAGTGAAGAAACACCATGTTACCTCCAGATCTTTTCTCAGCAAACAACAGCTCTGTATATAATTTTCAGTCCCGTTTATGAAAGACTTACAAGTGATCTTCAAAAATACACCTAGAAACACAATCATAACTGTACTGGATGTCAAAAATAATTGTATCAGTAGAGACACAGTGATCTGACACACAGTAATTTTCCTCAAATCTCATTCCAGCTAGTCACTAGCTTTTGTGCTATAATTACCTGTCTTTCTGTCTCTACAAACCACAGGGGCTACAAATGTTATTACTTCTGTTCTGATTAAGAATCCTGCTCTGCTCAGATACCAACTGTTTTGGTTTTTTTCTTTGAAATTGTCTAATCAGCTAACATAATAAAATTAAATTCAGAGCTATTTCCAAATTCTGCTTAGTTTGAAGCTCTCTGGTTTTGCTTTAGAACCAAAGACCCAATGAATCTAAAAGTTTGTGTACTTTTCCATCTGGCAATAAGAATGTCTAAGAAATGGTACTTCCTCTCTTTGCAAATTTTGTCTCACTTCTGTCTTTAAACTGTAACTTTATAACAATCCTAACTTCATTTCAACAAGATATTGGCTGATTCTTAGCTCTGTGCTTCTTATAGGAACTAAAAAATGTATTAAATTTTCTCTTCAAAACTGTACTATTGCAAAAATAAAGAAACCATGCACTGTGTTAGCAAAGAAACAGAAAGATGCATGTGGATAAAGATATGAATTTTACCTGGAATCTTCTACCTTTTTGTACTCACACATAGGGGAGGGCAACTCAGCAAGAAGCTTCCGACAGGAAAAACAGTGTGATAAGAGATTTCTTCAGTATATTCTTCTCAGTTGTGTGAGAAAGTGTCCTACAGGTTTCAGTGTGACAATTCCCAAGTCGGTATGAAACAAAAGCCATGGCGCAAATATAAAAATGATGGCTGAGGATCTCAGTTTTTTTAGCGGCACAAAATGTTATCACTTCCAAAGACTTCTTTTCTGGATCACCTATGAGAAGTTCAGAAAATTGGGTATCTGCAAACTTTAGACATGGAGGTGTCTGAAGGAACTGAATAATTCCGAGATGTCTGCAGTGATGGGCTCAGGGAGCAAGAATGAGTCAGCACCAGAGTAAGGACTGACTGAACAGTTACCAGCACCCAGAGAAAATGCCATGAAGCACTGATTTCTTTCTCTCATTAATTTGAAAGCCAGTCTGACAAGAGAGCTTCCTCCATTTGGTCTGCTGCTTGATCAATGAGGAGGGAAATAAAGATGTTGTTGTCAAAAATTCTGAGATTTTGCACAAAACCGACAGTGCCTCTACCAACTCTAGCCCATTCCTCAGCTATTTATTTTTCCTTAAGAGTACATTTTTAGTATCTAAATTCATGGTGGACCTGCAATCTGTATCCATATATCTTGCAATTGCTGTCAAAGACTGCCATGGGAAGATTTGTTTGTGGTAAGGAAAAACACAATTTGCTTTACTGTTAAAGAAAATTTATGAAGGAGGATTCTCCTTTTCTGAATCCAAATCATTAAATAATCATATTTTTCTTTTAGCTTAGCAAATCTTATTCATATATTTGAACTTAAGGATAATCACTGCATCTGCACAGAAAGATACATAGAGGACAGTGATTAAAGGATTTATAGAATCAGAATTTGAGTTACAAATACTGAAAGATTTTTATTCTAGAATAATTACTATTCCCAATAAAGAGAAAGGACCATGTTTGTGACATTAATCGATAATAATGTAAAATCCCCATCTAAAAACAAAAATCCACATTCAGCAGAACATTTTCTTTAAATGACAACTTGAAAGGGTTTCCCTCTGGAACATGTAACTAGGAAGATCCCCAGTCTGTCTCCTTCTTCCTGTCTCAAAAATTGTTAGCTTATCAAGGAAAAACCATGGAAGTGAAACAAACCTTTGTCAGACTGTTTCAAGTCTATTTTCTCCATGTAATGCCTGTCTAGTTCTTAGTAAAGCTAAAGGGATTTATTTGCATTAGAATCCCAGCAAGTACTGAACACCTCATTTCATCTTAATTGTATGGACTGAAATTTGCAGCTAAAATGGAATTCACAGGTGTTAAGTAAAATGAAATGCACCTGTAATTGATTGCAATGAACCTGCATGTTATGTCCTTTATTCGAAAAGATCTGGTACTATGTCCTATCAGTTAGAAAATTAGGAAAAAATCCAAACATAATTGATATAATCAAACAAAAGCAAACTGTCACTAAGGCTAAAATATGATGAATTTTCAAACATTCTTCTAACAACCATGGCTTGGAGCCACCTCGGGCACTCTTAGTGAGCAACAAATGTCCACACACGTATGGGCAATATTTATTTTTATAGAAGGTGTGTGTCAACAGCTTTATAATATACAGTGAAGTTTCCCTTTCTGAAGGTAAATCCAAAATGAGTAAGAGACTAGGAGGTTAGCCCGGTCCCTGCGCACACTCCCAGGCCATCTCCCTTGTTGCTGTTGCACATTCGAATTTGCAGCTCCCAGCAGCTCTAGGAAAAGTCCCCCTGGAGCCGTGCAGCCCCCAATCTGCAAGTCCCATTCAACGTTTCAAATATAGTAACATATTACTGTGATCATCTGCATTTTATATTGGGAACACATTCACCAAGGACATGACCTGGTTTCTGTTAGGAATGTAAGGGGAGCATCAAAACTTCCTCTGCTGATACTCCTTCTGCTTCTCTAACTTCATCGCTAAGGTCATGAGACGTTGGAAGGGATCATAGATCTGAGCTACCTAAACGGCATGGTGCTAAAAATATATTTATTCAGAATGGCTAATTAAGGTGAATGACTACCAGTCCTCATTAGCACTGAAGTGGTGTTAATTTGATTAGACTTCTGGCCTAGATAGGCTTGCGAGATATTATGTTCCTAATGCAATTTCTCTAACGAGAAAGCATTTCAGATGAGATGTTACTCGTCAATGTCTTTCTTTGTATAAATATTAAGTAGACATTTGCCTTTTAATGTTGCTGTAATTTTTAGGGAGCAGGGAAACAGCAAAGATGTAACATCTGTATTGCCTTGGGATATGGGAAGAAAGTGAGAAAATAAACTTGTAATTCTTGCTCCAGTCTCATTATTTAAATAATTTGCAATGCTTTCCCATTGTCAGTAGAAAGTCATACTTGAAATGTGCTCATTAAACCTGTCTTTCTTTTAACATACAATTATATACCTCTTGCTCTTTAACTCAAAACTCTCTTCAGTCAATATTTCAATGCTTAAACATAGTTAACATGACAACATAAGTTTTAGCCTAGAAAAAATACCTTCTGCTGTGTTCCTTTTACCAGAAGGCCTGGGAGGAAAAGGAGGAATGTGCTGTTTACTTATTAATTAGATCTGTGCTGGAATAAAGCTCAAGAAAAAATTACCCATTTAGTTGGACTATGATTATTTTACAAGAAGTCTTGTTTAGTGCCTCCTGGACTATAAGGTTTAGCCATCATCAGAAATATAAAAGTCTTTTTATTGAGCAACACTTCAATAGATAGAAAACAAGGATTTTGTGGTAAATGCCAAATGAATGGAGTAATTACTAAAAAATGCCAAGTAGTTAATTAGTCCCATGAATTTCATGGGTGATCCCATGAGTTTCTGGCACAAAAAAACCCGCAAAAAACAGGGTATATTTGTAGGACTTCTGGGGGCAGATTCACAGGGCAGGGATATCAGACCGTGTCATGGTGGCCATGGCGTTTCTGCCAAAGCTAGGGGGAAAGTTTTCTGGTGTCCTCCTCTAGACACAGCCATTCCCTCTTTTCACCTACCCTGACCAGCAGAAGCAAGGGGATCAAGTCCTTCTCCCTTTCCCACTTTTTTGAGCATTCCCAGCCCCCTAGCCAAGCCTGCCACTCTCTTTCCCCTTCCCCCTTTCCACTTTCAGACACATGCCAGTAGCTAGAGAAAGGTGAAGAAACTCTGGTTCCCAGGGGCTGCTGAGACAGGAAGAAAAATAGAGAAAATTTTATTTACATTATATGCTAAAAGAGATTTATTCACAACAGGGTGAGGAGAGGTTGTTACACAAAGTACACTTAGATACTGTACTACAGAAGAGGAAGATGACATGGGAAACATGGAGAAAGAGCAAGAAAAATACATTTGCCACAACCCTTTCAGTGACCTTGCTCAGTCTCTCTATTCCACCATATCTCCTCCATACCAAACATACTTTACTCATTCTCCTACCTCACTCCTCCAAAATGCACCCTGACACAGGCTTCCTCCACTCACTTCCCTTGTAGCCATCATTTAATTCCATGTTGCTTCATCTATAGAATAAAAAAAAACAACATTATTTTGACATAACTGGTGTGGCAAAATTAAATTTTTCTTACTATCATAAGACGTTTATGCTGGATTTGCTAATTCCTGAAATATACTTAGACTTCTGAAAATCTGCTGGAGAGATTCTCAGGGTAGAACCAGCCTCCACGAACTGGAAAAACAAGTTCCATCAAGGGCAAGTGGCACTTGGCTTCCGGATTGCTCAGGTGTATTTTGAAAAAATCTCTTCTCCGGGAGAAAAATTTTACTTTTATTTGTTTTTAACATCTTCTATGTATACTTATAAAGTATTTCTGCAGGACCACACACTTGTGATAAATAAAACTGTGTGGCAATGAGAATTCAGTGGTCTTGAATAGAAGGGGATGTAGTACTCTGCAGAAGTAAAGGATCAGAATCTGGCTCATGGGAAATAAAGTTATTTTATGGCTCATTAAGATTTATTTTCTGTTCTTCAATATGGAATGGAAATTCTGCAGATGGAGAGCATATGTTTGGCTCTCGGAATGACAAAAGCAGTGATCAAGGGAGCCATTGCTTGCCCCAGTATTTTCTCATTTTAAAAATAACTTGTCTTCTCAGAAAAATAACTTGTCTCTCTTGTTATTTTTAATTTCATTCAAAATTTTCCACTTTTTATCTAACTAATTAAATACTTTTGGACACTTTTTCCAGCTTTTTTTTGCACTGGTTTTGGCTGGGGTAGAGTTGAATATCTTAACAGTAGTTAGTACGGGGCTGTGTTTTGGATTTGTGCTGAAAACAGTGTTGATAACACAGGGATGTTTTTGTTATTGCTGAGCAGTGCTTACACAGAGTCAAGGCCTTTTCTGCTCCTCACATTGCCCCACCAGCGAGTGGGTTTGGGCTGCACAGGAGCTGGGAGGGAACACAGCTGGGACAGCTGACCCCAACTGATCAAAGAGATATTCCACACTATATGATGTCACGCTCAGCAATTAAAAACTGGGGTAAGAAGAAGGAAGGGGGGGGATATTCCCATCCCAAGAGTGATGGCGTTTGTCTTCCCAAGAAACTGCTATGTGTGATAGAGCCCTGCTGTCCTGGAGATGGCTGAACACTTGCCTGCCGATGGGATGTACTGAATGAATTCCTTGTTTTGATTTCCTTGCGTGCACAGCTTTTACTTTACCTATTAGACTGCCTTTATCTCAACCCATGAATTTTCCCACTTTTACCCTTCAGATTCTCTCCCCCATCCCACTGGGGGTGGAGTGAGTGGGCGGCTGTGTAGGTTTAGTTGCCATCTGGGGTTAAACCACAACATTTATTTTGCTTATTTACTAGTAAAAGTAGTTGTACAGCAATTAAGAACTTTAACAAGATGAAGTCAGAACAATTATAGTGTTTAATACTCTGTTGGACCATCATTTCAGTAAAGTCAGTGCCCAGTGCAGATGTCTCTGAGAAAGAATGGATATATATACAATTGGAGTTTTAGCACTGCTGCTTTCATAATGCAGGTTGGGAATGTTTTTAAATTGATATATTATTTAACTCTGAAATGCAGATGACTCCATGTCAAACAGCCTGTGAGTCAAGGTAAGTTGAAAGATAATAGCATTGGGAGGAAGAGGAGGGTTGTTGGACTCATCATAAGTGACTATAACTGTGATTCATCCTGGCTGCCAACATTATCTTGTTAAAGAGATAACTTTATTTCCCCTTTCAAAAAAGTGCTACAGAAGACAGCTCAAGAGAGTGGATTAATGGTTGCATCCTTGTGTTCAGTAATATTAAATGCACTGAGTGCTTCTTTCACCACTGAAACTTTATATGTCATTAAAATTTCTAAATAGATTTATATAAAAACTTCACCAGGATTTATAAGGCCAAGTTTTAAAAAATGATGGTCAATAGTGTCATAAAAGATTATACTTCTTCCAAAATTAAAAAGTTGGCATCACAATAAATAAGGAAGTGCATTATAACATGGTAAAAACTTCACATGCGTCAATGCCCCCAACCACTTTACTACCCTCTTAAAGGACAGAAGAACAAGGACTTTCATTTCATTTGGCAAAAACAACTCGAATGTTTAACTCCATTCACTGAGTTTCTGTAGCCTTTGAAGATTTATGTCCTTTTTAAAAAATGACATTTTTTGTAAATATTATGGGACTGATCTAATAAAGACAGTATATAATCTAATGGAATAATAGAAAACAGAGACTGCCTGGTTTAAATAGTCAGGCACTGTCCTCTTCTTAGTGAAATATCATGTTCTAAAACATGCTTTCAAGTGTTTTCTCGCATCTGTTATAAGTATTTCCAAGAGATGGGCCTTCTTTCCTTGCCTATGGACAAAATGAAGTATCATCTTCCCCACAAGCTGATAATTATCTAATCTGTTGAAACAAATTCATCTAAATTAAAATCTTAGCCAATGTTTTGGAGGACAGAGTTCAGCTAAATTTATGGACGTAAACTAGATACATATCAAATGAAACTGGATGTTATCTAAAGAAAAGTGAACAAAATTTGCTTTGACAAGTTCATACAAGTTAAACTGCATTTAATGACTTTGGCTGTTAGTATGGTGGTGCAATGCACATTTCTTATAAAAAGTAGGATCAGTCCAACCTCTGCTCTAAATTATATCCATCCAACATGCGGTTTCTAAATGAATAAGCCAGAAAACAGAATTCAGCAGTTTATAATGCAAAAAAGTAGGTACTAAGTAGTCAGTACATATATGCCTTCTAGCTCTATCCTTGCCTGTCCAAGTACCTCAGGATGCAGGTAACTTCTCACCGAATGGTACTTTTTCTGTATTTCCACCACCCATCCTTCTCACCTGAATTTCTTTGTTACCTTCTGTATCATGAGAAACACTGGAACTGAAATTAAAAGTGTAAAAACTGTGCTAATTTGAAAATACAATTGTTAGATTGTTTTGAAATTTGTGAGGGAAGTCAGGAGTGAATTGACCCAGGATAACATAAAAATGCAACAAGGAGCAATAAAAAACCCTCCATCATTCTATGCAGCTTTTCTGGGGACTTTTTTCATAAAGTCTGAAGAAACACACCTTTGTTAGCACCTATATTTATATTCTATATGTAGATAGAATGACTGTGTGTAGATGAATTTGACATAGTACAAGACTGTTATGGATAAGGATGTCATTTTTTTAGTCTGGTTTTCTACCAGATAATCTTCTGATGCACTTTAGAGAGGGAAAAGTACAGTTTGGAAAGAAAGGGGGTACGTTAGAAGTTAATTCTCCTTTACCAAAGTTCAAACCTCACCCCTTGACCTCCTCTTCCAGTCTTTTCATGGTGCCTTTCTCTGTGACATCTTGTTCAAGCCCATTCTTGTCTTTCTAATTAGAGATTTCCACCTTCCTGTGAAAGGTCTGTGTTGCTGTTACAGAATGGGTATGTTTTGCTTTTGTGAATGCCATGTCAAAAGAAACCTGTATCTCTCCCTGAAGCCAGTCAGAGAGAAGTGTATCAGGTCTTCATTGTGTCCACCGATCAGTGGACACCGATCCTTGAGTGCTTCAAGGGGTGCTGAGGCCACTGTGTCAGAGAAGCAGGTTTGAAAAACTTTGTTAAGATTCCTTTGCAGTCTTTTAAATATCTCTCTTTCCCTCTCATTAAGGACTGATTTACACCATGGTTTGGAACAAGGTGCAGACGTGCCAAAGTTGTTGAAGATTTAAGCATTCAGTTGACACATAGCATTTCTGTCTGCAGAGTTAGAGGCAGAGCTGGTTCAAGTTTCTTTACATCCACAGGGCAGGCATGCCCTAATTATCTCAGTGATAAAGAGCAAGATGTTTGAATTTGATATCCTGGTGCCTGTGGGACAGAGCGGCTAGTTGAAAGCAGGTCTGTTAAACCTGTGTTCACGCTCAATGCTGCTGCATGATCCTGATCGAGATGGGGCTTCTTAGGGGCTACAGGGGTTTAGGCACAGGGTGTTGCTCTTGTCCAGCCAAGATATAACACAGGTGACATTGAAAGTTACTCTAATATTTAGAGTGGGGAAGAGAGAGTAAAGGACAAATGACTTTGATTTCAGTTCCTCAGCTTAGAGCACTCGGGAAAAAGATTTCGCTGACTCGGAGAAAAGCTTATCATGATATTGACAAAGTCATCCCTAGATTAGAGATAGGCTGTGGTGCACAGCTTGTGACAGTAGCTACACAAGGACTGTATCAAACTGCATAGCAGCCTGAAATATTTGTGTTCATATCACACTACATCACTGGGTTTGGCCGCCCTAGGGCTCACAGTTCCTCAGCCTTCTTCCACATCCACCTAGTCCATTCCCAACATACTCCTCATACAGTTTTGCAGGAGCTCACCATTTACTACAATTTTGCCTCTTGGTCAGCAGAGGCCATGAGGAGAGGAAAGCACAGACTCAGACAAGAGCAGTTTTGCAGAAGGAGCAGGAAGCAACATGGGTGCTTGGAGGCCTCCGTTCCATGGCTAACATTTCTGTGAATGAAGAAAGCTTCTAGATGAAAAAGTTTTCAGGGAAGGATCCCCTGTGAAAGCAGACAAGTAAATGCTTTCAGCACAAAAAGAAGAGCCCAGCAACAACTAACCCATCTTGTCATTTCCTTTATTGCAGTTTGGAAGCCAGTTGGTCCCCTTGTGGGACTGAGGCTAGTGCACTGACAAAATACACTATTTTCTTGCCAAATGGACACATTTGAAAAAGCTGCTATTTCATCATGATGAGACGTTTAATTTGCCGTGCCATCTAATAGGTAAAATAAAAAAACAGAGGCTCTAAAACACACCACTGCCGTGCCGAGCTTCGAAGCTCCTCTCCCTCAGATAATGCATTTCCTACATTAACGAGATGGAGGCACTCATGTGTGGTGCAATAAAGACAAAATCAAGTGCTCTTTTGCAATGTTCTGTCAAGTCCTCCAGGAAACTCTGTGGCTGCAGCTTTTATACCCCGATTCAGAATTGTATCAGAGGAAGATATAAAAAAGCAGAATCCAATATAGGCAGACTCATCTGGAGGCTGAAGAAGTTTTGAAGCATTATAATACTACCAGGACATAATTAAGCAGAGGGTAACATAATTAAGCAGAGGGTGAAAAGGCTAGGGGCGTACGAAAGTCTTTGAGGGTTTTTTTCAATGAGCTCAATGGAATGTGGATTTGACTTAAACGGCATGTGCTAAATTTGTCCAGAGCTTTACTGATGAGATTGTTCATCCTATTTTTCACCCCAGCATGAAGCTTTTGTTGCTAGTAAGATGAAAACATGTAATTAATCAGTAGTTCTACAACAGCATGCACGCCCTGTATTAAAAACATGAATCAGGCCACATGGGCTTCTAGCCTCTTTTTATGAAATCTCATTGCATCTTCTCTTCCTCATTATCCCTCAGAATGAAAGCCAGGAGCCAAAATTCACAGTCCAGAATGCATACCGTATGGGATTCAGGCAGATCCTACTCTTGCTGCACTATGCAAACAAAGCTTTTACAGTGAAGATGTTATTGACCTTGTACTTAGTGCGGTATGTCCAATCCGCGAGTCTCCTAGATGTTCCTCAGCTTTCATTTTAATAGCTCCTTAGAACAGATGCTCCTTTCTTCTCCTTGTATTTCTTTCTATTCCCCTTAATGATGTTTGCTCTGAAAAACATCAAGATAGTGCAGCAGAGTAGTCTGTGCACTTGTTTCAAAAAAGGGTACTCTGGGTAGGGCATTTAAGGTCTACAGGGTGGATGTGCAAATTGGAGTTAGTCAACATGGTCTCTTCTTATAGCCAAACTGAAGAAATAGAAAAAAAACACTTTATGAGACAATTAATCTGGCTTGTTTCAAAATGGCATGGATATTGCTCTAAAAATGTCTCAATACAGAGGGAGCCCAAGGTGACTGCCTCAGTCATAAGTGTAGGTGTCTACATCTGGTGAGATGAAACATTCATATTCTGTCTACAGCTTATTTTAAGTTTGGACAACAGCTGACAGTCAAGTTCAGAACAAGCTTCATGTCCAGTTGCAGATGTGAAAGTCATGGATCTGGGATACCTTTAGGGAATGCTGAGAGAGAAAATGTGAGCCTGCTCTGATACCTTTCAATAGCCTAAACACGCACCAAGCATGTGGATGGGTCAGATAAACTATGAGTAAAAGAAAATGATAATTGCAGGAAACTCTTGCTAAGTACACAAAATGATTAGATCAGCAATTAGGTTGGTCCCTTGGTCCAGCAAAAAAAAATCTTGAATTATTGTCCCTGCTGTGAAACCATTGTGGAAGCACAAGTCATATCAACTGTGCAGACAAACAGTATCTAGCATAATTATGTTCCTCATCTTGCTTGCCACTCCTCATCGTGGCTGCCATCTGGAAAGGTCATAAACCATTTGTCCATTTGCCACTTGGATTAAGAAATGTAGAAAACTGTGTCTGATGCAGGTTACTTCTCTTTTCTTTCCAGTCAGTTGCAAGGACTCACAAAACAACTGGAAAGGGTAAGCAAACAAAACTGCATTCATAGAAAACATCTCCATTTTTTGTTCTCTTCTCTACAGGGTGGAAAAGGGTGGAAAAATGTGCAGAAACTACAGGGCATTTCTACAGGGTGGAAAAGTGTGCACTTGCTCCACAGAAATGCATCTGGAATTCTGCAGAAGCATAAATTAAAGCTTTTTACCATCCAACTGCAAGCCTACTACAAAGCTACATTTAATTAATTAAATATGGAGATAAATCGTCATTGAGAGCAAGGAAAGTATTAGGTGTTTTAGAAAAGGGAAAACAGATACTTGTTCTCAGTGGGTATTTGATAAGCAACTGTAAGGCAATGAGGCTGAGACAGAGGAGGACAGTTCCAAAAGACTGGAGTGTCAGAGGAGAAATTTCTGACCTAGCTGTAGGTGTGTGTTGAAGTAACAGAAGAGAGCTTCTGTAAAGGGTTATCTACATGTTTCCTCCCAAATGCAGTTTAAAATACAATCCAAGTTGCAATTTGGGAAGCAAACAGACATCTCATTGCTTCTCGCCGCTGCCCTTGCTGAAACCACCAACTCCAGCCCATCCTCAGATGTTCATCTTTTCCTGATGATTATCATTTTCCTGTTCAGTTCCTGCTCAGTAGCCAGTAAGAGCGCCATTTCTATCAACAGGATCCAAATTATTTCAGTAAATCTGGCTTGTTTTGTCTGAATCAGGCTAATGAGCATGGTCCCAAGCTGCTGAGCTGTTTGTTAGGAAGGTGAAGTAACTTTGCTGGTGAGGAACAGCTGGGAGCGGTCTGAGGCTGGTCACCTTTCCAGCCAGTGAGGACACAAAGGAAACAGGAACCTCCCTCTGCCTGACAGCAGCCTGGAGCGAGCCAGGCAGGCTGGAAAGAAAGGTCATGACTACAGACACTGGGAAGACTTGTAAAAAAATTCAGTACCTACCTGAAAAAAATTGCATTTGTTGAGACACAGTTACTCCAGTAAAAAGCTATAGGTCTTTCATCTTTGTGGTTATTTTCGCTTCCAGTTGTCTCATAACGCTCTCAACGGGGTTCTCTTTCCATTAATGGTCTTCCAGTTGATATTCTCTGATGTGCATTAAAGCACCTGTCAATTATTCATATTACATGAGCACCACTATTTCTTTTAACAATGAGATTAAACTGTTTATTGAAGCTGCTGACGTAGGCTAGTCACTAGTGGGGCATTTGGTTCATTACCTTGAATTTTCCTCTCTGCTAAACCATCAGTTAAAAGGTCTCAGATGGGAACCCTCCAAGCTCCTTAAAGGATTCCGTGTAACAGGTGAGAAAACACTAAAATGTGCAAAGAAACGTTTCAAAGTTTGCAAAGATGGAAAGTTAAAAAGTATTAAAGAAAAGGACTATTTTTCTCATTTTATTGGTACAAATCATGAGGTTTGCAAACGATTTTTTTTAATAGAGACTCATTTACTGGAGACAGTGTGCAACTGAGTGGGGAATCAGCCTTGATGAACCCAGCTACGACTTAGAAATGAGGTATTTGTACCGAAAGCAATTAATTCTGCTGAGATTTATTTAAATTGCAAATGCAGGAAGGAGATAATTTCTGTTCTGCCCTGTTCATCAGAAACTCCACCCTATCCCAAACCTCTCAGCATCAGATACAGCCACAAAATATTCAGAACAATGTCATCAGAGCAAACTTTAATTAGGGGATCATACCCAAAGGGCATGGCACTATTTCTAATTGAGAGTTTTTTGTCCCTTTCAAATTAACATTTCAAAAGGCATCACATGGAGTAAAGCCTTGGTCCTTCCCATCAGTTTTAAAGTTCTTTAAATTTGGGACATGACAGAAGGAAGAGACATGATAACTGTGTGAAATTTTGAACTGTCAGACTGCTTGTTTAAAACAGGTAGAGTTCTGCTTTGTGAGATAAATTAAATTCATCAAAACATATTCCAGGTTTATCTGTGTGGAATAAAGAAAGGAAGAAAAGAAGGAAAGAAGGAAGCCAAAGAGTAATACCATTGTCATGGTTTCTGATGGGATAGAGTTAACTTTTCTATTAGCATCTCCTGTAGTGCTATGTTTTGAATTTGGGATGAGAAAATACTTCTGAGAGCACACTGGTGGTTTTAGTTGTTGCCAGGCAGCCAAGGTGTTTTCTGCTCCTCATATTGCTCCATCAGCAAGTAGGCTGGGAGGAGACACAGCCAGGACAGCTGACCCCAGCTGTCCCCAAAGGGATATTCTATACCATATGACGTCATGCTCGATACATAAAGTTGGGGGAAGAAGAAGGAAGAGGGGGAATGTTCTGAGTGATGTTATGCATGATGGAGCCCTGCTGTCCTGGAGATGGCTGAACATCTGCCTGCCCATGGGAAGCAGTAAATGATTCCTTGTTTTGCTTTCCTTGCATGTGGGGCTCTTGCTTTACCTATTAAACTCTCTTTATTTCAACCCCACAAGTCTTTTTCATTTTCTCACTTTTAGTCTTCTGTTTCTTTCCCCTATCCCACTGGGGGTGGGACGCAGCAAGCAGCTGCGTGGTCCTATTTGCCAACTGGGGTTAAACCAGGACAACCATTAAGTAAAACAAAAAAGAAAGCGTGGAAGTTCTTCTGCCAACTGGTGCTCCCTTTGTTCAGACTATCATGACAGAGGTCTGAAATCCCAGCACAAGTACGGTGAGCCTCAGATGCTGCCAGAAAAGTATTGGCAGCAGCTACTTCCGTGCTCAAAAGCATTTTGACAAGGTGAATTTACTCAACATTTGAATAGAGATTGAACAGAGCATCTAAGTGGTCTTCTCCTTTCTTTCCCTTGATGGAAAGGGCTAAAAGAAACAGTGTTCCCAGCTGCGTAAAGATTTGTGTAAGATATTGTGAGTTGCAGGAAGTAGTTACCAGATGTCCTGGTAGTTGATCACACATTCCATACCTAACGCTGACCAAAGTAGCAACCCCCACCCATTCCAGCTCCCACGCTTTCCTTTGGAGATAAGCCAGGAGGGACGGATGCTCACCATTGCTTAAGTGACCCAAGCTTCAGAAAGCAGATGGTCTTTTTGTTTTCATCCTGCCCCCGCACACGGCAGGGCACCAAACCTCCTGCAACTGCCAGAAACATCTCTTGGGACCACCAGAGTACAGCAGGGAAGAGGGCTGAATCAGGAAAAAACATGGAGAAGAGCAGTGGAGAAAAGCGCAGCCCAACCAGGTCCATCTCTGGGAAATCCTATGCACTTGGCTTTGTGCAAGGAAAGTCACAGAGAGAAGAATTGCTGAATTTAACCATGGAAGGGAATGCTACATCAGGATTTGTGGTCAACCGCAGAAGGAAGAGTGGCTTTTTTTTGTCTTTCTCCAGTAATTGCTAGAGAAAAAAAAAAGATCAAAAGAGCAACATATCATTGGTCAAAACCCAAAACTGCTGAGGGAGAAACAGTATCATGATTTAGCACCCTGTAAAAATAAGAATCACTATTATTTATTATTTGAAATAATACCAGGGTTTTTTGCTGTTGTGTGGTTTGTTTTTTTAACTTGACTGCTGCTCTGCGGAACTGAATTTTCAAATATTTCCCCATGTCAGAAGACTGCATTTTCTCTCAAAATGAAAGTTGAGTCATTTACGCAGCAGGACATTAGAGAATGAGACCTTCAGGAAAACAAAAGGGAAACAGCAAATACCAGGAAGTTTGTCATAAAATCAGAAAAGCTGACAGCGCTGGCAAAATAGGAGAGTGCTTGCACATAGTAAGAGTGTTCCCAAATGTAATTTATATTGGGCCAGAATAGACACTGCAGAGCCTGCAGCACAGCAAAGAGGTGTTCAAACTCAAACCATTAAGTTCACACATGGTGCAGCCAGCGCTGTGCAGACTGGACAGACCAGATCTGCGTTACCACAGTTGGACCTCTGCTGTCTTTGCAGAATTAATCAAATGGCAGCACAGAGTGACTCCAAAGCCTGTGAGCACTCTGCTGCCCACCTTTCTGGTCCTACATTGTGGCAAAATTCACCTGGCTAAATGTAGATATCTGTGTCTGAGACAGACACTGCGGGCCCTCTTTGCAAGCAGAGGAGATCTGGGCAAGGTACTTGGTGATTTAGCTCCTCCTAAGGCAGGTCAGATGAACAGCACGCTAAAAGCACCCACTTCAGGTCTGTAAAGAGGATCCAAGGAAGGTTGCTCAGATATAGGATGCCATGAAGTAGCCATCCAGCTTCAGATGAAAGAAATCCACCTTTTGGGGAAGAATGACTCCATGGAGAGCAGAGGAGACTATCAGCATCCAAAGGATCTGTGGAGATCTTAGGAAAGGAGGCTGTAGCGAAGCGGGAATTGGTCTCTTCTCCCAAGTAGCAAGCGATAGGACAAGAGGAAATGGCCTCAAGTTGTGGCAGGGGAGGTTTAGAATGGATATTAGGAAAAAATTCTTACTGAAGGGGTTATCAAGTGTTGGGACAGGCTGCCCAGGGAAGTGGTGGAGTCACCATCCCTGGAGGTATTTAAAAAATGTGTAGATGTAGTGCTGAGAGACATGGTTTAGCGGTGGACTTGGCAGGGCTAGGTTAATAGTTGGACTCGATGATCTTAAAGGTCTCTTCCAACCAAAACGATTCTATGTTTTCATGACTCTAACCACAATAGCAACAGCCTCTTCTGAGGAAGACTTCAGGGCATGTGTGATCTGCTCAAAATCTGAGAGACCCCAAAACTTATCAGAGAGTTGCATCAACCTCTGTAACCTTCAAGGTTGTTTAGCACAGCACTTACTCAACTTGCATTGGACCTAAGAAAAGGAATAATTAATGTTTTCAGGAAAATTAATTTTCCCAGGAGCATTGAGCATTCAGGCACTAGCATTAATCTTTCTAAATGTTATTGTTGCATTATTGTTTGCTTCTTTGTTTATTGGCTACAGTTATTCTTGACCTTCTTGACTATAAAAAAAATGCAGGCAAAAATTTTATGTAGGCCACAAGGAGCTCAAATTAGAAAATACAGGAGAAAATAATTCATATTCTTAGCTCACAGGAATTAGTGATCTGATCTACTTAGCTACTCTTCAAGGTTCTTATGCATTATAAAAACCTAATAAGAATGTGTTACAAATAATGAGAAGGCAACTAGTGAAATTAGAACATTTTTCCAAGGCCTGCTTGAATGCCCTCTGAAGTCCGTGAAGCAAAATGAGAGTGTAGGAGCTTGAGTTGTGTTTGATACCAGGAGTGCTGAGCACCAAGGCAACACAACGTCAACTCTTCGTTCACTGTAAAAGATGGGATGTGAATTTATTGCTCAGGCTACAGGTTGTACAACTGCCGGATGCTTACTACAGCAATAAGCTTTCATGTAAACATGAAATGCTTGCAGCGCTTTAGTTTTGCTACAGAAATGAAGCAAACATTTGTAGAGACATAAAGGCCTGGAAAAAATTGCCAAAGGGCAACTACTATTGATCTCTGTAAGAGAACTCTTCAGGGGAGAAAAGCGAGCTTCATGAGTATAGACTAGTTAAGATACTTGGAAACTTGATTGTGGACCAATCCTCCCTCCCACCTTTTGATATTCATATTTGGACACAATAGTGACACTTCCATCAAATCAAAAGTTCTGGAAAATATGAGATACTGAATCACTTCATTTGGATCTGTTTTTTTTGAAACATGTTGATCTTCTGAAATTCAAATAGTTCTCTTCAGTTTATTGAACTGAGTCCAAGCACCTCTTCATTAGTCTAGTAATCCCTTCAACAATTACATGTTTTTTAGAAGCAGTAGTCAGGGTGCCATCCGCTTTCTCCCTTTGGTAATGCTCCTTGCTTGGACTGTGGCTCTCAAAACCACAGCTATTATGTGATAACCAGTAAGCAGACCTCTGGCTGAGACTGGGAAAACTAGAAAACTCAGTATGTAAGAGGAGGACAAGGTGTACCAAGAACTAAAGTAAAGCTCCAGAGGAAATTATGGCACATTATGTGGACACACGTTAATTCTGAACTATATAAAAGATAAAATGGATTGTTGGTTTTGAGGGTTTTTTAAAACCATTATTCCAGACATTATTTGTTAGTGAGAATGAGAGGTGAGAATGGTGGGAGGAGATTGTGTTTTCTATTCAATTAACTAATGTAAATTGGAGCAACTTTCAGATGCTTAAACCTTTCTTCAGGTCTGAAAAAAAGCAAGAAACTTCCAAGCTAGCTTGAGAAAAGGTCAGATTACACACAATTTCGGTATCTATTTATGCACCCAGATCACTTAAGGCAAGAAGAGAAAATTTGGGTTTGCTTTTACAAATGATACGCCCTTATAAATGTCCGGTCATCTCCTGGCTTGCTGCTTGAATAAGGAATCTGTCTTCTTCAGGAAAAAAAGCAAGATATACTTCAATCGGATAAGAGGCTGTAAATCCCCTATCTGACCCAGCTGGATTCATTGCAGAAGGAAGATTCCAGTATGGCTTCTTCCTAGACAATTGAAGAATTCAGGTGACAGTAGATTTGTGGATACATAAAGGGGTTAAAAAAAATCCAGAAAATTATCAGGGGAGAAAGAATTTGGGAAGCCAGGCAGAAGTAAAACAACGCAGTGGGAGGCGGTACTTTGCTGTTTCTGTCCAGGAAATGACAGGAGTGAAATGATGGACCTTGGAAGGACACATGAGTGGATTGACTAATCAGGAGCAGAGCTGCTCAGAAGTACTCAGATATTCTGAATTCATTTGTCATCATTTTTAGGGACAGTTCAGCTCAGACAATGTTGCTCCAGAATTCTGGCAATGTTTTGATGGAAGCTTGTTTGGCTTCCTACCAAGTTATTTCTCCAGGACTGTCACAAACCAAACATTCAGGGTAAACTTACTGATAGATTGACTCAGATCTTGGAAACCAAACCCCCCAATAAACAACAGATCTTTTCAGGTCTAAAGATCTGAGGTCATCTCATGGAATCAGGCTTTTCAGATTCTGGAGGTTTTGTTCTGAATCAAAAAAAGAATCCATTTTAAAACATTAAAATCTTCTTTAAAATAAAACTTCTCCACTAAACTCTGCACATATCAATTTTTTGGAAAACAATTATGGATGGTCTGGGACAGTTAACTTTTTGGCTTCTTTGTATGAAATTCAAGCATTCTAAGGGATGGTTTGATATCCTTTCTTTGAAGGTTACAAGTAGGTCATAACGGTGCTTATTGTTCCCATTTTTGGATCCTGCAGTTCTGGCTTTCACTCTGTTCAGGGCTCTTCAGAGTCCTGCAAATACCTGAAAACTGGCAAGTGCTTCAGCCAGGAATTAACACTGTGGTTGAAGCATCAGTGAGTAGGAAGGAGTAGGATCACACTCAGATGCTTTAGACAAAAGTTCCTGTGTTTCCACATTCCTATGATATTAGGGAGGCACTTCCTACACCTGCCTTCCCATCCTTCCCAAGATCAAGGTATCATTGTCCTTCATTCTGTTTCCCAGGGGAAAATCATTTTCCCAGGGACCAGGAGATTTCCTACCCCCAGATTTCCTCTTTATCAACATGTCCCAGCCCTCTTTCCTCTTCTCCTGCCCATTTTGGGAAGACTGTTATATTAGCAAATAAAGTCAGAAAAGGATTGTTCTGCAGCCTCAAGGGCAACCAATACAGTGTGGCTCCTATCTATGTAGCTAGAGTCACTTGGCACCCAAAATAGAGGTCCATCCAAAGTGGCCATTGGGAAAAGCTGTTGGGAATGGATAATACAAACATCAATTACTAATTCAAGTAGTGCGAGGACAGATCTGAGCCTTGGCACACAGCTGTCATTAAAATAGTCCCTCCTGGTGTTGTCACCGGTCAGCTAGCATTGCTCCAGTGCTGCCTGGACACAGGCATTAGCCCTGGCCAGAAATATTCCCAATGGGAATCTTAGATATGTTTTTTCTTGTTTGGAGGCAGAGTGTTTAAAAGTAAGGCTGTGTCCGAAATGTGCCAGCTGGTGTTGGGGCCAGTGAGCAGGCCCTGGTGCTGCTTGATATTAGAAGTATAGCCAGGGCATACACCTCCCCTCCAGCCTCTATCCCCGCCATCTGCTGTATGTCTTTCCTCAGGGTCTTCACATATTGTCTATCCTGCTGTTCCCCAGAGTCTCAGAGCTCAGAGAGCCACCTTCACAACCCTGTCCCTGTCCTCCACCATCCAGAGTCCATTTGGTTCAAGTACTTTCCATTCCCTCATGTGTCAGGGACTATGCCCACAAATTCTCATTCCCTTATACATATTGTTTCCCCTTTCCTTCACAGCATCCTCTTTTTTTTTTACATTTTTTCTCTCTCTGAGATTCATCATTTAGGGTGTCAACACCTTAAACTGTTGGGAAACACTGACACTGAAGACAATTTTTACACTGGAAAGTGTCAATATGTGCTGTCAACTGTTTTTATGATATAGAGACAGTGACAAGAGCTGGCTGCTGACAGGATTTCAGCACGTCTGTCTAACACCCACATCTTCCTCCTCACTTCCCACACCTTGCCAAAATCAGCAGGCTTCTGCTTATATTAGGTGCCCTTGGATATTCCACCTGGTCTCCATCTGCCAGATCAGGAGGACATGGGTATCCTATAAACTCTTTGCCATATCTTCCAACCCCAGCTCAGGCATCCCTTGGGCATCTCAAATGCACTGGACTGCTATGTGCCTAAAACTGAATTTGATTCCTAAAATTTGATGTCTAAAAGGTCCATTGACTACAGTGAGAGTTAAGACAGCTGTTGTACCTGTAGGCACCTACCTATGGACACCTGATCTTTACTTTAGACTGAACTGAATCACTCTATAGGTTCCTTCCAGTATATTAACAAAATAGAGAGGCTGTGATTCAGACGCCAGCACAAGTTTCTGCTACTATTTGAGCTGCCTGAGGGACCCCTATCCAGTCACCAGCAGCCCCTCCGGGGGCTCAGATCTTCCCTAGGGCCTTTGTAATGTGCAGCCCCCGGGCAGATCCCTTGGATAACCTAGGGCACCACAAGTGGCACAAAGCACCTATGCTCAGGCAGTTAAATCCCATTCCTACTTCACTTAAACAATTGCATGTCAATACCTAAATTTATATCTTTTATCTCAAAGAGAGGTCTACTCTAAAACTACAAATTAAGCCTTTCAAATGCTTGACAGATCAGATTTCTAAGCATTGTGTCTTAGATTTTCATTGACTCACAGTGTCAACAGCCCAGCTCAGTTAAAACTCTTGTGGTTTCCAAAATAAACCCTTGCTTATATTACTAGCAGAGGAATATTACTCTGCTACACTAGGTAAACAACTAGTTAAATTTTAAGCTCTTTCCTAACTCCACTAAGTGTCAGACAAACACTTTACTGTCCTGGATGTCAAAATACGTACTTGAAATTCTATTAGGTAATTTTCATCCATTTCAATATGCAGAAGCATCTGCTTAAGGTTAAGTCAATGGTAATTTGTTTTGTTGAGTCAGGAACCAAATATATCATAAACTTAGGGCCAGATATTCAACATCCCATTTCCTCACAGTCATTACTAATGACAAGGGGAAAAAAACAAAACAAAACAAAACAAAACAAACAAACAAACAAAAAAAAACCAAGAAAGAAGACTTTTCTTCACTGGTAGGGCAGTGCAACATTGACAAATTTTGTCTGGAGAGTTTGTGCAATCTCCACCCTTGGAGATTTTCAAGACTTATTTAGACAAAGCCAATGTATGATGTGATCCAGTGCTGGTAATATTCCTTCCCTGAGTCAAAAGTTGGATTAGAGGAATCATTTCCAACCAACACCTTTATAATTCTGTGATCTATAAAAACCCAAACTTTTGCATACAACGTGAGAACCCTTTGAGGAATAGAGGACAAACTTTGCCCTTGGATTTGATCTAAGCTTCCACTGATGTTAATGAGAATTATGAACATGTAGCTGAAGATGAGATTTTGGCCCCAAAATGAAGATTCAGTTGATATATTTGAGACATATGTCAGATTTTTAGAAAGATTTTACCAGTGATATTTTTGCTGAGAAAGGTCAACTGACAGGCATCTTCTTATTAACGATAATTTCTAATAGAAGAAATCCTTTATTCTGAACTGAAAACCACATTATAGTGGGGCTTGGAACTTGTGGCTAGCCAATGCAATACATCTTCATAGGGCTGCAGACCTTCCTGAAGGAAATGCTATCAAATCTTTAAAGCCAATTTATTGAAGGAAATTGCAGACAGCTTGAAAACATCCATGATCCTGTGTCCTGACATTGGCTTTTAAGATTGTGCTATGACTTTGTGTCACTGTTCTTTCTTATTTTGGTCTTTCACTTTATCTGACTTTGGCTTTCATGTCATGTCTTAAGTATCACTTTGTCTCTTTTTCCCCACCATCATCTCTTCCCTTTCTCTATTTTGGGTATGACAGGATCTATTTATTTTCTCCAGTGTGTGCCCTGCACACACAATTAATGAACTCCAGTTGATGGGGGGGGTGTTGTTTTGGGGTTTTTTTCATTAAAAAACTTATATTCCCTGCAAATGACCTCTCCCGTTTTACGTATCGGTTCTTCAGTAGGATCTTTGACTTAGGCACTATGCACATTGTAGGTTTGGAGCCCATGGCACACCGTAGAGTCTATTTCTTCTTTTCTTCTTCTCGGCACTCCAAATTCCTTGTCCCAATGTTTTCATTATGCTTTCAATTAATCTGAACAGTGAATCAGAATCTTTCCATTCTCTTTACAAAAGCATATCTCTTTACAAAAGCATTTCCAGTGTCTGTCTGTGTATAAAGTTGCCACATCATAGTTCAGTTCAGCTGATAGTGAGGACACTATGACTTCATGGTCAGGCTATGTCAGCTCTTTATTCTCAGACTAAGGACCATGGTGGGTTTTTAACATTTAATGTTTTCCACCCGAGGAAACAAATATCTTAGAATGATACAAAAGCAGGTTCCTACAAATTGTCAGAAGGAAGAGAAAAAATAAGAAACTAAACAAACAAACAAAAAAAGGGAGAGATTTAGCCAAGCAATAGGTGTTTTTTAAAAATTATTTACAGCTAATGAATACTGGTTTTATTGTCCTGACTTATTATCGAATTTCATTTGAAAATATTGAAAAGTTTTGCTCAAAAGAAGTAATAATTCAGAGCCAGAGTCTGAAGTGGAGGTATAGTGCTTTTCTCCTTGAATCATTTCTCTGTGAGAAGAAAGTCCCTGAAAGTAGCCAAGAGCCAGACTCAGTTTCACCCTTTCTTTCACCACTTCCCACACCTGGGAATTTCTCTGTCAGTCTGTAAATGGTATAAATGGTACTTAAATTTTTCTTTTGACTGTTCCCACTTTGCCTAAGTTAAAAAGCTCTGTGAAGAATAAAAGTTTTCTTTTGCTTTGCTTGATTTGGATATTTTCAAGTATTTTAAAGTAAAAATGAGCCACCATAACATTTCCACTTGACTGAAGGCAAATTCCTTCCTCTGGTTGATCAAGATTTAAATTCCAGAACTATGCTTTACTTTCCGCAGGATAAGAAAAAATGTGAGCTAATGCAGACCAGAGGATTCAAATAAATAAATAAATAAATAGTTATATTGAGTTTATCACTACTCAGTCAGAAAATGCAGAATTCCATTCTTATGCCAATAGCTGGGGTTGTGTCCAAAAAAAAAAAAGTCTGAAAAATATTTCTGCAATCATGTTTAAATAGCAAAGTTGCAGGGAGAAAAAACGGGATTTTTATTTAAAATGGAAAATATTATTAAGGAATTTCAAAACCTGAGACATTTTCAAAATTGACCAGTTTTACTTTTTCCTTTTACTTTGTCTCCCCTTTTTCACTAGCATGTAGAAGAAAATAATGGTCCCTAGGTTTGATGGGTAAAAGAAAGGTTTTGAGAACTGAAAAGGAAGGTTACATTTCTTTTCAACGCAATTTTTCAAAAAGATAACACTTTTTCAGAATCCAATGACAAACACAAAGGTAAGAAATATAAACCCCTCGAGTTGTACTGCTTTTTGGTGGTTGATTAAAAAACTGGAGGGGTGGGAGATTTTAAAAAGTGTTATTTATTTATATTAGTATCTACACGTGTATTGCTAGTTAACAGCAAATACACAATCTGACATGCATCAAATAAAGAGTGAGCAATTAAATCTCTTTTCTCACAACTATGAGAATATAACACAAGCCCTCAAAGACCTAAAGAGTGATTGCAAACAAGTGAAGGAAGGACAATCACAACATTTATGATATGTTTTAGATTGATCCATCTCAAAGCATAAATGAGGCATAAAAAATCTGTCCACTAAGGAAAAAGCTTCCTTGACCTTATTATTTGGCCAGGAAAGAACATTGAAGCTAAAATACTCTGGTTATTAGGAAACATTTGCATTCTTCAAGAACTCTGGATGGCAAAAAAAAACATCTTTGAGGAGTAGCTTAGGTGACCCTCAGATTTTACAACAGTGGTACTAAGTGAGCACGTACACCTGACATCCAGAGATGTGGCAGGCAATTACCATGACTGGCACAATTTCAGTAAGTACTAGTTATATATTGTCTTCTACCTTACATGCAGCCATTTTTTCTTCACTAATCTGCAGGAAATAGCTTGGAAGTGTGAAAATGCATTTTGAAAATTATGTTAGCTACATACTAGAGTGCCAGTTTCTATATCATGGTGCTGCTGCCACCATGGAAACTGCACTTAACCAGACAAGTTGTGATCTTCAGCTTCAGCCCCATGGCTGGCTAAGTGGAGGGGGCAAATCCCATAATAGAGTGAACCTGGCTGGCTCAGTGTCACGTAAGCAGCTGGAGCACCTTGGAGCATCAGAAAACATTCAAAGAAAGATTACAGAAACTGACATAAAATTACATCTCAAGGCGGAATCCATACAAGTAAATCTGACATTGTCAACTCCCTGACAAAAATATAAACAATCAAACTTTATATAATGCTGGTGACACATCGTGATAGTGGAGAACACATACATACCTAGGTATTTTGAGACCATTTCGCAGCAAGAGGTTTCTTTGTCTCAAAAGCCCTTACAACAGTAAAAAACAAAATAAAATCAGTAGCAGCACACAACTAACCAAAAAGGGAAACAAAGGAAAACCTTGTAATTCTGAATTAATCACAGCATGCTTGCTCAATCAGATCCTATTGCCTTTGTTGGCTAAAGATGGATATTACATGATGAAAACCAGGTGTCTGAGCCACTGGAGGCAAAAAAAAATAGATAGGCATAAATTGTCTTTAGGAGAAGGCTGATGCCGCAATCCCCTCTTCCTTAGAAGAGATTTTTATTGTAATAGTTCAGTGTTGTTTTTTTGTTAATTTGGCAAAAGTTGTCAGGGGGATAAACCAAATCCCTCCTCCTGACTGCACCAGAGGATTCAATCCTTCTTCTGGGCTCAGGAGGACTGGGGTGGGAGATCCTCCTTGCTACCAGGACTGCACATGCTTTGGTGGACCGAGCATCCTGCCATCTCCCTGCCAGCGCCCTGTCCAGGCCTTGCAGAATCAGTAGCTTCCCATCGCTTTCCAAGAGTAATGTTTGTTAAATGAGCTTGGGTGGTTTATTATTTCCTAAAAATATATATGTTCCAACTCATTTAAAAGTGAATGAGGAGAGCAGGAAGTGTTACAGTCAGTGCTCCTTAGCAGGTAAGGCTGAATGTCCATAACGACTTCCTATGGCCTTCTGATCCCTGAATCCCCAAAAAAACCCTAGACTGGCTCAGACTCAGACCTGCGAGGTCCATCCTGGTCGGTTCAGCAGCACTTGTCCATCTGAGAGGGGAAGGCAGAGCTCAGCCTGCTGCTCTCCCCATGCAGCTGAGGGGACAAAGGCAGTAGGAAACTTCATACCCCCTGTGCCCTGCTAGGACAAAGCAATGAACCAGCTGCCATGTCTGGAGGACTCCAGCAGCAGAGGATTCCACAAGAGGAGCCTTCAACCCCCATCAGCCCTCAGATCCCCTGGCATGTTAAGAGGTTGCCATATGCCTGCACGGGAGCTCAGGAGACAGCAGAGGCTGGCAGGGTACATCTCTCTCTTGCTGCCCTTGGAGAAGAGCAGCAGCCTCTGGCACACACTCACCAGGCTGAAGTACATTTCTGTATCTCTCAGGCTTTTGGCATTCTATGATTGCCCAAACCTAGACAAAAAGATGACCAAATTTAGACAAAATAGATGTATTAGCAGTGGTTGGCCCTAGTGAAAGAGAAGGTCTGGAGGCACCCAGGACAGAGCTACCCTCCATCTCTAGTAATATTAATTTTTTTCCCCTTAGCAAAGACAAAATGGCTGCTGGCACCGCCATTGCTCCTCACAAAATGTCCGCCTTCACTGCAAAATGGCTGCTGGTAGCTTCTATAAACCACCAAGGTTCAGCTGGTTTGTTACTATTTTGCCGTTCCCCATGCCAGGATTTTATTCTCTCTGCTGTCATAGCTCGTCCTCTGCCTGCTCTGCCTGCTGAAGAGAAGAGGCACGCCTGGCTCTTCCCTTTGGGGTGCCATTAATAATTCTCCCAAAGGGACAAGATGGGGAGGAAAGGCCACAGACTCGCAGCTTCATTGCCACCTTCCCTGACTTAAAAGGTAATCTAGTGAATTACATGAGATTTAAACATTAGAATTGTTAATGTTATTGAGAGGGACCAGAGGAGAAGAGGAAATGTAAACAGCTAGGTTTGAAAAAGCACAGGGGAGAAAACAAAGACTGAAAGTGCAAAAAGGAAAATAGGCCAAGAATAAATTTGCATCTTAAATTCTGCTGAACTTAGTCTATTAATAAGTAGACAAATCTGTCAAATTTGCTCATCTGAATGGAAAGTTTTATATCAGGCTACACTTTCCCGGAAGAAATTAATACAGGCTGCACAAGGATAGAGGCAGTGAAAGCCCCATACAAGAAGAGTCGGCAGGTCTCTGCCAGCAGCAGCTATTGATTCCCTGTCCTGAGAGGGAGCATGGATGATGGCAATGCAGGCTGTCCTGCTTTGACACTGGAAAAGATGCAGCTTTTTAGCTAAATCGGATGTGTACAAACCAGGAGTCTTGGAAAGACTCCTGCCTGTGCCTGACTTGACCAGGTGGGAACAGCCATTGAAGTAATTGCAACGGAAATTAAATTTGTGAAGTACAAGTTAATCTTGATGTTTTGATTTTTTTTAGGGAACTCTTGGGTGTATTTCTCCCAAAGTGCCACTTGCTGGAGGCATGCCATTAGGTGTTGTTCATTCAAGATACACTTTTCTAGTCCCACAGGTAAGAAATAAAGGATGAACAGCCTGGGTCCAGTAAAGATATTAAAAACAAACAACACCAATATGTAAGACCACCCCAACTATATTGTTTCTTAAATCTTATGACTGCTGGAGCCCGAACTTGTAAATTGTCAAGGCTGGTATCACTGTGCCTTTGCTTGTCCATTCCTTTATTACTAAAGTTTTCTTCCCTGGATCACTATCCTTAAAATGAAACATTGAGCTTTCACTCCACAGAAGCTTCTCCCAGCAATGCCAGCCCAGTGAATTACCCAAACCCCCCTCCAGAACAAGTCATCTGAGGTGACTCTGCCATAGACTGACAGCTCTCTTGTATTCCAGATTTTGGTCTTCCACTCCTTCTTTCCCAATATTGGAAAGTTTCTGTCTTACTTATATGTCTTTTTATATAAATGCAGACACTGTAGTTGTTCTCAGCAGTCATGGGTGGGTGAGATTCTGACGCTCAGGGTGTGCCATAGCTGAGGTACCTACTGCCATTTGAAATGCTATGGTCTATCCCATCTAGTGGAGACCTGATGGGACAGAAGGACACATGTCCTTCTGGAGACCTTTTCTCTCTCCTGGTAGTACTGTGCAGATTTCTGAGATACTCCAGCATACCTCAAATGGTAGTAGGTGCCTATTTCTAGGCAACTACATCAATTTTCTTAACTCAACTGGGTTCAAGATTAAGACACCTAAATTTAAGTGACTAAACTGGTTTTATGGACACTAAGAGCATAAACTTATATTAACAGAAGAGATCTTGTCAATACTGTTTGTGGAGCCTAGAGAGGAATTCAGCTGGACAGCTAGGAGGGGCTCAGTTTGGGGATTTGCCCACCTGTGTTGGGAATCAATAGGTATTCCTCAGAGGAATGTTATCCTTCCTTCCTTTATAGTCCATGAAGAAAAAATGGCAACTGTAGAATTCACCTAACCTATTTTGGATGACTATTTTTGGATGAGGTTGTTTGCAACCTAGAAATGTCTTTTGTTACCGCTGTCTATGTCAAGAGTCTATAAGAATACCTCAAAAGCATATAAGTACAGAGTAGACATCTGGGGTTAGGTAAAATGAATCTAAAACTTTTAGTCATGTTGATTTGTATCTCATTTTCAAGCCACTCTATATGAATCAAGGTTATCTTCTGAAGGCACAAACCCATAACATTTTCCAGGCAGTTAAAAGCTCACGTTTTTGCTCCAAGATATGCTTGTATAAACCAACTTCAAACCAGAAAACTGAGCAAACATTTTTGCTGCAGTATTAATTTAGGACTAATAATCTCTGCTGATTGGGAATGAAGGAGGATGCAGCCCTGTGCTAACGCACTCCTAAGACTTGCTGTTTGAGCTGGCTCACACCCAGGTCCTTTGCCCACTGGGAGTGCCAGTTCACTTCAGACTGAAGCAAAGATTGTCTAGGTGTACCAAAAAATGAATATGTTCAAACGCCAATCTTAGGTTTGATGCAAAAGTACAGGGTGAAGTTCTTCTCAAGGTTAGAACTAAGGTCCTCTCTTGATCTTTCTGACTTCTAATTCTTTAGGGGTAACATCAACACAAATAAGGATGTTACAACGTACAGAGCTATGTGTTGTATTTTTTCTTGAAAACAGAAATCACAATGTTAATGAGGTATTTTAAAGCCTTTGAAGATTTGTACCTCAGCCTTTTTAGATAAAATACAGATTTTCTTCATGAGGCAGTAGTTTGTATTTATTCCACCCAAATCTGTTAAGTCAAGGTCAAATATTTGCAGCTTTACTCTATGGAGTAAGCATTACCATAATGGTACGGTTTGGTATAGCAACAGAAATATTGAAAGAGATTATTATTCATTACTCTGATAAATAATGAAACATTTTGTAAGTGGATAATACGGTTCTATTTTTTCAAAACAAATAGTAATGGAACAAAACCTACAGAATATTACCAGCTGGCGATTTGCCCTTTAAATGTAACAGTATATGTATCTGGAGTGTTGCAAAATGCATAAATACAATATAAACAATTTCTAGACAGTATTCTTCCATGGTGATACTTTAAAACTGAAAAGCATTTTGCCATCAATAAAAAGATCTAACTATGACATATGTCAGAAGAAATATATGTATTTCAATGAGTTAGTAATGCAAGTTCCAATCACCATAGTCTTTGGAGAAACAATCTCATTTAAAAGTTGGCAGTCAATTTTGAATCATGCTCTATCCTTTCTAGTCTCCCCTAATTTAATATATAGCAATGAAAACATTTGGAAATAATTAGATGCCAAATAACCATTAATAATTTACCTCGTGACACAGATTGAGTCATTGAAATCAAGTATTTCAGTGCTTTTAACGAAACCAGTAACAAGTCTTCATATATGAGTTCTATAGTCTCCAAAGAAACTGAGAAATGAACTATCTATATGCTCTGATATATAATGTAGGCAGCATTTAGCTGCAGATAGACATAATAATGGATTGCCCGTTGTGTTAAAATGGTGATTACACAATCATTGGTTTTTAGTGAGTATTTCTATGCCTTATATTAGCTGTCCAGGGCCAATTAATTAGTGATAGCTATATGCAGCAAAGAGGCAGCTATATTGTCATTTATATGCACTGTCCCATGTTTACAACATTTACCCAATATTTTAATAATTATGTAAATAAATTATGAAATTATACATAAGATCAACATACATTACTAGATTATAAAGAGGAAATGTAATCTGAAAACACTATTGTTTCTATTGCCCGTGTTTGTGACTCCTCTAAACCCTCCAGGAAGATATGTAATTAGCATGGTGAGATACCTACAGATGGAACTCAACAGTAATCTGCAAATCTCTGTGTATGGTAGCAAGTAAATTACATCCTTTTGTAGGCCCTCTTACAGCCTTTTGCAGACACTTCATCTTGGGGAGATGACAGTTTCTTTGCAGAAGGCTCAGTTTTTCTAGTTGAGATAAGAGTGGTAGCGTCTTGTCCCAGAGGATGTGCCAATGCCCGGCCAGCCTTTGCATGCCCTTCTGTGACCACATGGACAACACACTGTCTGCTCCACACTGCAACAGGTCACATTTCCTGTCAGTACCAGAATAGGAATGGAAGTCGGTTATTCTCATTTCTCGTCGCTTTTAGGGACCTTAGAGAAATCCATGAGTATTGTTCAGACACGACCAGTCAATAGTTCCTATTACAGTAGAGATTATTACACATGCATTCTTTCAGGTAATACTTTTATCAATGCTGATCGTCATTCATTCCCTTGAATGAGGATTCAGAACCAATAATACAGAGCACTGAACATTAATGAGTTCAAAATAAAAAGTCCACAATTGAAATTTGTTAATCCAAACAAGATACACAGCATTGCCCATACCAAGGGGAAACCAGGTACACTAACTGTATGATTGTGAGAACTGGAGTACCAAAAAGGAACAAAATTGAATAGCACAAAGTACAGACTTGTGCCCTTAGGGACTAATAACAAGAGTTTCTACCTTTAGGTAGAATTTTATCAGTCACAAGTAATGAAAAGTTAAAGGATCTGGGTGTCTTATACAGTCACTGGATAACTGCAAGCCACTAATGTGATACAGCTGTGAAAAAGGCTAATGCAAAGCTTATCTGTTTTCAGGAGATGTAGAGAGATACTGCTATCATCTACAGCCCTCCTGAGACCTCAGATAGAGCATGATTGTCATCCACAGTTAAGTAAGAGTGATTCTAACTCAAAAAAAATAAAGAAGAAAGACCAATACAGGGATGTTTTGAATGGAGAACCTGCCTTTAAATGAAGCAAATAAAAGAGTTAGGCTTAGGAAAATAAAGCCTAGATGTAATACAGTTACTTGGCCTGTATATATTGGCATCTACACTCCAGAAAGGTATAGGTAGGAAGTAGGCTGAAGGTGGGTAAAGAACAAGCAGTTATTTAAAGACTTTGAGGGCTGAAAATTACAAGGTGAGTAGATAGTCATCAGATTTCAGAATAAGAGAAATTAGAGATAGGACAAAGGAGTTGCCTTCTTAAAATGGAGTTTGATCATTTTATGGAAGGAGCTATTCAACTACCTCTTGAAAATACCAAGAAATTGAATTTGAATACCCAGGAACTTCTTCCCAGTCTGTGCTCTCATGAAGAACTAGCTTCTACAAAACAAAGGCTACGTAAAATGGGTCTTACTCATGAATATTAGGTATTTTGTCTCACTTTTGCTTGTTTAATGTTTGTTGGAAGGTGTTTGGACACAAATCCAATTAAATGTTTAGGATCTCTTATCTTATTAATCTCCTAACTTCCTACTAGACTCAATAATTTATTTATTTGAAAATGAAGGAACCTAAAGAGATTTCAGGAGCTTGAATTTCAGATGGGAACTGTGTCACAGACAATGCAGGGAAAGGGCAAGATAAGAAAATAGGGATGATGATGACATGTGGACCAGAGCAGTGTTTTCCATAATGAGACATTTTATCAGCTTTAGTACTAAGCCAGAAAAGACCACGTTTGACCTCCACTATATGAAAAAACATTAAAATCGACTCTATTACTCACAATATTAACCCCAATAACAACTATTATACTTGACTATGACGTGTTTGTCTATCACATAAATTCTAGGAGGGCATCCAGTCTTGACTTGAAGGCATCCAGAAATGGTGAATTCATCAATTCAACTGGTAGTTTGTTCCAGTGATTAATCATGCCTAGTGTAAAAAGTGTGTAGTGCATTTCTAATTTGAATGTGTCTGTGAGATTAAAGAGCCATTTTATATCTGGTATTTCCTCCCAGCAGAGGTTTATGTATTCTGCAATAAAGCCAATGTTTAAGCTCCATCTATGTGGCAATCTGGCAGCATCCCAGCTCCTTATCAGAGTGAGTCTAAGGCAAATGTCATTCCCCTCCCATCACCCACACTCTGACTTCTGTGTAAACAAAATCCTGGCTTCCAAACTGCATGGAAGCCTTGGGTCTCTGGGTGTGGACTACCAGAAAATCTGAACTCATTTTCTTCTCCCAGAAGGTAAATTAGGAGTAGTCACAGTCTTTTTTATTCATCAGAGAAATAACTTTTACCATAAAATATTATTTTTCAGCCTGGAAACAAACTGTGGCTCTGCTGCATGTTGTCCAGAATTTCGGTGTTACTTTAAAACTCATTTTAAATTAGTATTTGATATTATATTCCAGTACCAGTCTCCCCAACGCCATGGTCCTGCTGAAAACCACCTTCCTGCTGTTATTTCATTAACACATTCGAAAGATAATCTTATTGTTTTTCCCCATAATGACGATGGGAGGTCAGATTCAATCACTTGTCTCTTATCCCTTATGACCCTACATCCTTTTCAGGTTTTTGGGGTTTTTTTTTTGTTTGGTTGGTTGGTTTTTGGTTTTTGCCAGTTCCTTCTTTCTTGGAGTGACAGCCATTCAATATCCTAATAAATCGTAGTTAATACTGTGGTCCTGAGGAAATCTAGCATGGAACAGTAGCCATAATTTTCAGCTTTTCATGACCTTGGAAATGTGTTTCCAGGAGAAATTTGAATATATTTTGGCTTTATTTTGGTATAGTGCTGAAAAATAAACAAGGAGAGAAGGGAAAAAATACTAGTTCACAAAATAAAACTGAATCACATTTTTAGACAACTTGAATGTCTTTGACAAATCCCAGCAGTAACTAAATGATCATGAGGACTGAATTGTCCTTCCCAGAAGACAAACAGAGCAAGTGGAACAGCATAGTGGTTCCCTTTCCTGGCTACATTTTCAGGAGACAAATACTGAAAACGCAGTTGCCTGGACATAAATATCCAGTGCTTTTGAGATGTCCCAGTGTACATTGCATTCTTTAGTACCTGTGATATTTGTAATATCTGTGAGATGCACAGGAATGTCTCTGATAAACCAGAGCAAATCGGACAGCATCATGCTTGGGAACAGAGTCAATGCCTGAATGACTGGCTGTAGTCATGGATGTGCACAGTCAGGTCTTTCAAATTGACAGCTGAAATGCAGATATTGTTATGCACATAATGGGAAAGCTACGGTTTACTAGCAGTGGGGGAACTTCACATACCTCAGATGTAAGGATGGGCAAGCGCTTGGTAGGATGTTGACTGTGTATGAATTTAAAAGATGTAGCAATCTTTTTCTACTACCAGATTTTTAAAAGGTAATCCTAAACCAGTCCTTTAGTTGGCATCCATAGCAATAGTCTTATTTATATTTTGTCTTTGTTGACTGTCCTAACCCTTTTGTGCATAGTACCTCAGACGAGAAATAATAAAGCCAGGAAAACACAGAGAAGGCTGAAATGGGTGCTTCCTAGTGTGGCCTGACTTTCCTGATAGAGCAACTAAGTTATGTAGGGCTAAGTTAGCTTTGACTTTTCAGCCTGGAAAAGACTACTCCTGAAGGACATAAAAATTAATGAATGACAAGGATGGAGTGAATAAGAGATTATTGCTTACTACCTCCTCCAGTATAGGAAGAGCTAGGGGTCAGCTGCTAACGTTACTGGGGGAAAAGCTCAAATCAAAGCCAAAAGCAAAAACAATTAGTTATGAAGAGTTTGGCCAATGATGTTGTGAATACCACAAGTTTTACACAGGCTGAAATGAAAACTGGGCAAGACAATATTACACTGAAGTTACTAAATATGCAGAGATTGTACAATTCTCGGGAAATATTGGAGCCTGGGAATATATTCAGGAAATACATCATTTATGCTTAGGCTATTCCTTTGTTTCCTAGGCATTTTTGTGTGTGCATTCTCTTATATAATGTCCTATGTAAATGAGCCTTTGTTATGGATCAAAAGGCTGGTGCATCATGAGACATCATCAGCAGAGCCAGAAAAATTAAAATGTGATGCAGTTCAACAGAGCACTTAAGTGCATGCTTAGTTTGATTTCATTGAATCTTCAGTTTACGCTTAACTGCATTGTGGAATAGGAAAGGAAACAACAATCTGCTTAACTCATCTAAGGAAACAGAATCTGTGTTTATACAACACAGCAAACTACAGACCTCTGTACTGAAAGTGCCTGCACTGAGAAAGTACGTCTCAAGTGCAAGGAATTGTGTATGTTGAGGATGCTAAATTAGAGCTTTCATGTGACAGAATAAAGGAGGACAATATTTAAATGGAATCGTTTTGTTTTAGTAACATCAGCTGTAAGTAATAACATATGCCTGTATAGTCCAGGTCATATCTATATTCAGTCTATGTTACAAAACCTCAGTCCTGTTGGACTAAAGATATGCATCTTTAAAGATATGCTATGGATATATATGATCTAACGATACCCCCCAGGAGCTCCTGGCTCATTAACTTACTCTGCACTGAGCAGTAACGTGGCACTAATCTTACCAGGGAAAAAAAACCTGCCAGTTCTTAAAGTTGTATCGTCGCCAGTGGGAGCACCTTTCTTGTCCAGCCTGAGTTGGCATTTTGCCACAAGACTTTGGGAAAAGTAAGGAAATGGCTTCAACCACATGCAGTGAAAGTTAGAGCTGTGTATCAGCTGTGGTAGCTTGTTAATTATCATAAGGGCATACCAGTGTCCAGGACTGGAAGAGCCTTAGGAGATGCAGATTTCCCTTGCTTTGGCTTTTCATGTGCTTTATGCCTGTTTCCCAGGTCCTTCTGGATGCCCTGATAAAATCTGTTATACTTCACATCAGTTATGAGATCAGAGGTGCTTGGTAACATTTGGACACACTCACAGAGTGAGCAGGTATGACACAGGACCTCAGCTCTCATGACTGACACTGGGAGGTTATATGGATACCACAGGGTAACTCAAACAATAAAATATTTAGACAACTGAACTGATCCCTTAGGGTTCTGTCAGTTTGAAATTAGCAAACACAGAATACAGACATCTGCATAGGCTTCATCAGTTAATTAGATATTACCCTAAAATATGTAAGTAACTTTCAAAAGCAGATGTGAACAGGACTTCTGGAAAACTCATGCTGTAATGAAGCAGCCTGTCAAGGTGAGTAGGATACTTCAAGTCATCTCAGAGGGCATGAGGTGTCTATGTTTATGTAGGTGAATTTTGCCCAAGACGTTTTCTTCAAGGAAAGCTGAATGGCCACCTAAGTTCCGTAGTGCTACTTTAGGCACTATGGTCACTACATCAGTTCCCCAGCTACTTCTTCAGAAGGACACAGGTCTTCTGTAGGTCCTTTGTCAGCCACTGGTAATCCTTGGTCCTCTTGAATACTATAAAATACCTTCATGTGAGCCTGAACCTGAGATCTCCACTGACTAAAACAGAAGTTTATAACCTGCCTCAGCTATTGACACCTACATGTAAGCATTCACATTTGGGTGTTTTGTGTCACACCTTGGTTGCCTGAGCACATACATGTAGTGTCATACTCTTCATTAAGATAGTTTGCTATTGTGCTTTTGATGATCTTTTGACTGATAGCTTGCACACAAGCTTTTAATGCTTTTGTTGATCCTTCTAAGATGTCTTGCCTTCCTCCTCTCTCTTGGTATAGAATCAGAATAATAGAATAGTTTGTGTTGGAAAAGATCTTTAAAGGTCATCTAGTACAACCCCCCTGCAATGAGCAGGGACATCTTCAAGTAGATCAGGTTGCTCAGAGCCTTGTCCAACCTGACCTGGAATGTTTCCAGGGATGGGGCATCTACCACTTCTCTGGGCAGCCTGGGCCAGTGTTTCACCACCCTATTGTAAAAAATACTTCTTCCTTATATCTAGTCTAAATCTTTCCTCTTTAAGTTTAAAGCCATTACCACTTGTCCTATTGCAACAGGCTCTGCTAAAAAGTTTGTCACTATCTTTCTTGTAGGCCCCCTTCAAGTACTGAAGGGCTACTATAAGGTGTCCCCGAAGTCTTCTCCGGCCTGAACAACCTCAACTCTCTCAGCCTGTCCTCAAAGCAGAGATGCTCTATCCCTCTGATCATTTTTGTGGCCTCCTCTGGACTTGATCCAACAAGTCCATGCCTTTTCCTGTGCTGAGGTCTCCAGAGCCGGATGCAACACTCCAGGTGTTGCAGAGCCGGACGCAACACTCACCAGAGCAGAGCAGAGAGGCAAAATCACCTCCCTCACCCTGCTGGTCACGCTGCTTTGGATGCAGCCCAGGATGCGGTTGGCTTTCTGGGCTCTGAGTGCACATTGCCAGATCAGTGTGTGTATGAAAGGCTTCTTTCCAAAGTTCACTAAACTTGTGTTGCTGCTTTCTCTCACTTTTTTCATAATTTCATGTCTGCGCTCACTCAAACCATCTTCCATTTTTTTCTTTATTAGTCAGAATCAAATCTAAAGGAGTTACTCTCCTTATTAAAGTTCCTTGTCCTTAACATACCCCAAGAATTTTGAAAATCACTGATGTCTCATCACACTGTAGGCCCCACACTATTTTACCAGTTACAGTCCAGTTAATTAGAAAATCACTCCTGTACAAAAGAAAACAAGTGGTCTAGAAATAGGTTTGTTCCTTTTGTCTTCACTCAGAAGTACCCAGTAACTCTGCCTTCTCATCTCTTCTGGAACTTCAGAGCAAACATTCTTTTCATGAAAGGCAAAACCTTTTTTTTTGGCCTTGCCTGCTTGTTACATTTCAAATCTTGTTATGGTAAAAGGGAGAATAACTTTTTCGTGAAGCCTAGAATTTATTGCTGGGCTAATTTAAACCCTTAACATTCTAATAAAAGAGTTATCATTAGTCCAGTTACAACGATATTAACATTTATAGTTCAAATGATCTAATTATTACAGAAAAATGTCATTAACAGTCAAAGTTGTTATATATAAACTTCCTACTGTTTAAATATCCATCCTTTTTTTCTGAAGCAGTGCTCATCCTTCCAGTTCCCTCAGGTCCTGAGGCTGACAGAGCCAGTCTGTCTCAAGGATGGCAGGGAGGGGATCACAACTGGTTGCCAGTGGCCCAGACTTCTTCCAAAGTGTATTATGATATTAAACCTGAGGATTTCTTTGTCTTCTGTTTTGCATCCACTTGCAGTTATTTTTATACATTTCCTAATGCAGTATGTATATCAGTCTTTCCTCACTTGCTCCCAGGTAAAGTTTTTCTATCTTCAGCCATTAGCTGTTAATTGAAGTTATACAGCGGTCCCACCTTCCCGCCATGTTTTTTAGAGCTTTACCTTGTATGGTATACACAGATACAGTTAAAACTTAGACAGTAGCTACCTGACCATTGGACAACCCTTGTTACTGCTAAAAAAAACTAAAATCAGCTCAGGGAAATACAACTTCAGAAAAATTTTGAGACTTGCACTCACGAGTCAATACAAAGCCTATACTGGTAATGGCAAAAACATGCTTACAGGGCCAGGTGACCTCAGAACAGTGTAAGTTGCACCAACTATATTTTAAGCAAGATACTTGCTTGTACCCAAACCAAATACACTGTAGAGATCCTAGAACCTAGCTAATGGCAATAAAAATAAATAGTGAACTGTAGTTACCATGGCTGGTACTTTAAAGAAGTAGTATTTCACCTTCTCTGTGTCCTGCTCACTCTTTGATTGCACAAAGACTTCCAGGGCCGTTGCTCCTTAGGTGGGCTGTCGCAGCACCATGTCAGCATCCTGGATCCTCCCGAGGAGCTGCAGATCTTGATGATACTGATTTCCTCCTCACCTTTATGTTTGCCTGGGTCCAGTTTTATACATTTGCCATAAGAGTCCACGTACTTATTGCTTTTAAACTGGTCTGCTGCTTTATGTTATACCTGAGTGTTGCTGTACAGAATATTCTACCAAAGGATTGCAATATATCATCTATTTGCTTTTGTATTAACTGTTGTTTAAATGTTAGATGACACAATTGTTGTGATTGTTTGTGTCCAACAAAGGTTGGACAAAGGTTGATATTATCTTATCTTCTCAGGCCATAAATCCTGGTGTAGGAATTTTAATTACAACACAGCCCCCGTATTCTGGTGTTTACAACAAAGGATAGCAATAGGGCTAAGTGCTTGCTCAGTGAATTGAAACATCTGGCTCATAGGTGTATCCCTACACTGAAGACAGAAATAGGTGCCCACATGTAGGCAGCTGTCACCACTGGGGACATCCTAGGGAATCATATCCTTTTGGAGCATCAGCTAGAAGTGGAAGCAACCCCTTGAGGAATGTCAGGTAATAATACTGCATGGCTGTACATTGACAGCTGAAACAAGCCACTGCATTTAGGAAAGTGATTCATTTGTCTAAACATAGAGCCACTTGAGGTGTCCTAGAGTATTCAGGATATCCATATGGGGACACAATGTCAGATAAGAAATTCCAGGAAATCTCAACTGACTTGAGATGCTTCTGTTTAGGCAACTGAGTCAAGCCCTAGGTCTCTGAAGTTGATTCCCACCCTAAATGTCAGTTTTATCTACATTAGTACTCTGATAATGTTCACAAATGTATCAGCATGCTTTAAGCTAATATTTAGACCCTAGTTAATTAAAAACAGCTTTTTAATCAAGAACTTTCCTCATTTCATCTTTATGAACGTTAATATGATTTTGTACATCATTCATTTTTATCAGTGTCATGCCAATGCCAAGGCTTTTAAAAAGGCTTCTTGCCAAAATAGTTTAGGCATATGGAGTAGTGTACCCCATTATAAGATTCACATAGAAAGCTATTCCATTATGCACTATTTTCTGCAAGGATTTTAAACCTGCAGGCTGCACTTAGAGATAAAACAGAATCTTGGAACTGAGTATCATCTAATCTGAAGTATCCTTTTATTCTGTCTTAATAGTGTTCTTTTAAAAGATTTCTCATTTTTATGGGATCTTTGTAAACAAATAATTATAAATATTTGAGCTTTTTTTCTTCCTTAAATTACACAACAGCAAAAAACAAGCTTTAATTCAAATGACATTTCCTGATGGAAAACTGTCTGCAAAATTATGTTGATCTGAGCAACAGTTTGAACAGAAGAACAGCTTTGATAAAGTTCTTATTCATTCAACTTTTTACTAATTTGCATTGCCATATTTTCTTCTTTAGAAACACAAAGTATAGTACGTTTTGCCCCAGAAGGGAATAGAATGACAGGTGGTCTCAATCAAGGTTTTGTTGGCTCTCTGTGCAAAGCCCAAATTTCATAATTTGCTGGTTATTGAAGTTCTGACAGCTGTAATTGTGGAACATAACTGGATGATCTAAGTCTGAACAGGTTGTGCAACACTTGCTAGATAATATATTATTCAAATGATGTGCTTTCCGAGCAGTCTTGAAAACTGTCAGTGGACTAGACTAGGTATCAGAGGAATTAAACAACACATGTTTTGCTCTATTCTTTGCTGTGCTAAAGCATCCTACTTAGCTGATGTGGCCTTACTGCTTCACAAGTGAATTTACTTAGAACTAGTCTGAATATATGTATGTAACGCTGCGTTTTTGTAGCAAAACCTAACTTGGAGCAAATAACTTAACGTCCAGCCTTCTAGATAATACGCAAACTAATTTAGCAAGCAATGCAAGCTGGACATTTGGTTTTTCTGCATCTTTCTAGGTCAAATAATTTTTAAGAGCTGATTTTCCAAAATAATGTTAGAAGACATTTCAGGACTTGAAAAGTCTTTCGTCTATCAAAATATCATGTGGCATGCCAGTAAATATGTCTTATTACTCTCAAAAGATTAAAAGTATTTCAGTAAACTGGAGTTGAAAAAGAAGATTTGGGGACAATTAAGAGGAGGTTACTGGTGCAAGAGAGAGATAGAAAACACTCAAAATCATAAAGCTAGCCTCATGTTTTTAAATTAATGCATTCATGCTAAAATAAAGTGTCTTCAAAGGACAAGTCATCTGTTTCATACTGGGCAAATACACCTGCTCAGCAAATCATGTCCTTAAGTCAAGGGGCTTGAAATCTATGTGAAAGTCATTCAATATTTGAGGAATTATGCAGAAAGGGTTATTATGAATATAAAATATTTCTAAACCTTGTTCACTAAATTATTTCACTGAAATATACCTCAAAGAATGGGAAAGAGAAGAACAGTTATCATGATTGCACTGTCTAAGTCTCAAATAAAGGCACTGGGCTTCAGCTGAACCCTTCACAGTGGAAATGCTTACCTCGTCCAGGAGCTATTCCATGTCTAATACACAATTGGTGATAAAAGGAAAATAAAGCAAAAATGACTGGGCAGCATCCTCATCCTGCAGCACACTGCTCTCTGCAGTAAATCTGTGTGATGGTACTTTTTCTCTTCTTGCAGACTGCTGATAATGCAGCAGCAAGGAAATGTCAATTAGCACTTCCACTGAGAGCAGAAAATTCCATATAGATGGATCCTCACTGCCTTTGTGAGAGTTTATATACACATAGCATTGTTTATATCCAGTTTCTACCAGCACATCCAATCAAAATGATTTTGCAGTGGAAAATACAGAGGATATTTAATTTCTTCTGAAAAGAAGCAATGCTAGGAAATGATAGGGGGAATAACATAAACTATGACAAGACAATGAAGTCTTTACACTGACCTTCCAGAATATGCTGAAGTTCTGATTAAGAGAAACACTTTAATCTTTCCTTAATTCCTGCTTAGAGATAAAGGGGCCTTATCAAGAACCATAAGTATACCCAGGAGGCTAATACATGCCTAAACACTCTGCTGAATAGGCTGTCATTAAAACTTTAGCTTACGGAGAAACTTGATAGTTTTATAAAAGGTAGACTTGGAGGGAGTGTTTGGTATACTGTCTTTTAGATATTTCTTCTGTTAGAATTCCTGTTTCTTTGCTGTAGCAGTCAGCAAAAGAGTAATGTTAACTCTTCTCTCCACACAGCTGTACTGTAGCACACAGTATTTCCCCATGTTTAGATATAAGATTCTGATGCAAGCATCACAGCCACCTTCCTGGTGGCCATCACCTTTCACATTCACCTTCTTCCTGCCTTGATTCATCCAAGCAGCTAGGCAATTCCCAGATGGTACCAGTGGACAACACGGGCTAAGAAATTTCTAGAGGTTGTCATCAGTTTAGAAGTGGAGTGCGGAGCAGCCTCAAGGATGTGACAAATTGCAAGCAATGCAGAAAAACTGGCAAGGCAGAGGTTAAAATAGTTCATTAGCTACAGCACAAGGTAAGAGAGGGAATTCCATACATTTGAAAAGTTTAGACACCAAGTGCTCCAGGTTTAACTAAGTTACGACTATGAATGCAGGTGCAAAATTTGAGGAAGTATGGGTTAAAGCATGCATGCAGACTATTAATTTTGGAATAAGTCTTCAGGATCAGTCTCCTGGGAGAGGTGCTGCATGTTTTTCTGTATGGGACATTTATATCAAACCTAGATGACAGTGACAGCAGAACGATTTTTTTTTTGCTGTGGCATCTTGGGGAGACTAGAAAGTGTCCTGACAGACACAACTGCAATTTTTGAAAACCTTTTTGCCTCCTTGTCATTTCAGTTTCTCCCCTCCTTGTAGCCATTCACCTCCTGTCTTCTGTTACCAGTCATACACTAGAACTGCACCTATCCTCCTTATTTTAAGAAATAAAGATATGCTTTGTATGTAGAGTAGTTCTCTCCAGCATCTCCTTTTGTTGTTTTTTGCTCCTTTCTTCTGCCCTGTGCATCTCAGAAGCAAAACAGATCTTTCAGGAAAGCCCCACGTGAACCTAACTCTGCTTTTAAAAGACTCAGTGAAAGTTTTGCCAGGGAGCTTTAAGAGAATAGCTTAGCTGTACTAGTTCTTTTGAAATCCCATCCACAGATGCAGCAGCCTCTTATGATCATGGAGAAATTAGCCTTCCAGCCGAATGTGGTAAAGGATGTTTCTTCATACATCAGAAGGGAGAGGTTTTGTGAATATTACTGAAAGGGTCTATTAAAAGCAACACACAGCAGCTGCCACAATTAATGTACAACAGGGGTTGCAAATTAAAGTCACAGAAGCAAACCAAGTGGAGTCACAGGAAATCTCCTCCAAAGAGTTAAGACAAATCTGCCAGGATGGAGATGTAAGGCCAAATCTTCAGTTAATGTATATCAGCATTGACACTAAACACATTTATGATCCACTCAAAGATCTTTCTCTACCTCTGCAATAAACTTTCCATGTTTTCTCTTTAGGATTCTTCAGCTTGGACTGAATTCACTGTAAGTGCTCATGACATTAATTCCTCTCTTTCTTTCTCAAACCAGGAGTAAATGGTCTTATAAAATCTAAGCAATTAATACTTTCTTCATCTAATATATTTTGAAGGCTTGATATTGCTACAACGACTAGAAAACATAGTGCATTGCTCAAGTTACACAGATGACAGCTGGAATTATTTCTCTTTCCCAATCCCAGTCTTCCTCTGACATCTCTGAAGAAGACAGAAAAAGCAAAACTTAATTTCCAAACCACTAACTAATCTGGGTCCTTTCCTCATCATAGTGATTCACTTGAATGTTTGATTTCCAGACCCGAATGCCTGGGGACAATGGTCACTTTTGTATTTCTCAGCAGTGTCTAGCAGGAAAAAGGTACTTCCTTTGCAGAAATGTTTGCAGTTGCCAGCATCACCCTGCAACCAAATAACATAGAAAATTGTTCAATCAGAGATGAACCAGAGAAGTAATCCTGCTCTGCCCTAAGCCCATGAGTTATGATTCCACTTGACACCCACAGGCTCTACCAGGCATTTTCAGAAATGCTTTAAGAAAAGAAGCAAAAAAAATGGGGGAAAAGCTCTCCCTGCTTATGTTATTCTCGCATAAAAACTTTTGAGGGATCCTTTCCTTAATGCACTTGCTTCCCAGACTATCAGGATATTGAAATGGGAATCTGCTGACCAAAGGAAACTCAGTCCAAATATCTCAACAAAAGGAATTATTCGAGATTCTGCTGGCATGTACAAATTATAGAGTAAGAGCTGGATATTTGGCACTCTTCTGCTGACTGTAATTTGCTGCATTTGACTAGTCTGCTGTTTGCTTCACCACAACCCATGGGATGCCGCTGGCTAAAACATTGCTTATAACCTGGATTTCTATTTTATTAGCCTTCTCCTTTATCTAATGACAGTCTGTCATGTTCTGGGATGCCAGAACAATGTTTGCCTGATAAGATGTCTCCTGGGAAAACAGGCAGTTATAAGGGATAAAAGCATAAAAAAATAGCCAGCTTCAGCAAAAACTGCTGCTCTGTGAACTTGCTTTAATTGATATGTGATCTACTCTTGGTGCATTGTACTGCCACAAATGTCATTATTTTCAGTTTATTAAGGATGCTTACAAAGAGAGAAGAGTTTTTCTAGAAACCTGACCTGTTCTATGCTTTCCAGACCAGTGATATGAAAAATGAAGTGTTCTTGGCGGAGGAGGAAAAATAGGCCAAGAGAAACTTTATTATAAAACTACAGCTCGGAGTTACATGTTTTCATTTGGACATATTATACCATAATATTCTAGTACCAGAACCCTGCTATGAGCAATCTGTCTTCATTGTGCCTATTTAATATGCATGGAGAGAGCAATAGCTTTAATATCAATTCTCCCTTCACTGTGATTTTTTTTCCCTTGGATTTCCTCATTTCATTTCTCTCCATGAACTTTTACAGCTCTTTGCAGCACCAAAGAATAATTATTCTTGTGGCATGTTCTTTTCTTATCTTCTCAGCCACCACTGGGCTTCTTGTTCCTGGCAAATAGAATTTTGTGACCAATAAATAAGGTTTCTAAGGACAGCAGTTTGAAAAACAGGTGTGAAATGCAGTGAAAATGTCATCTACTTCAATTTAGATATGCTCCATTTCAGTGACTAGGCCAAACTTTGATCCCAAACACACATAAATCTGTGTCTCATCCATGTTTTGGCATCTGATTGCTTGAGAGTTTAACACGGACCATTCACTGTCCTGGGAGAATACCCTTAGGAAATCAAAGGACAGTTTATTTAGTGAATATATGACCATCATTGTAATAGGCAGTTTCCTATCGATTAAAATATAAAAATGTCTTATGTCCTTCTTGCTTCTTTGTCACCCTGTGAATTCCCAGGAGTTCATAGCAATAAGACCATGTTTTCTAAGCTATGTAATGTCATAATTCACGTAATTCCTTATCTTTTCTGGGTTTTTGATATGTCTTTTGACTAGGAATCTCAGAGGGTAATTAAATTTATCCTCTTCATAGTACATACACTCACAGCTTCTGGCTCCAAAGCTTTAACTTCAGATATTGAATATTCTTTTTACCATTGCAACAAACAACACTCTGTAGTAGCCCAGATCATGTATTATTTCGCCAGTGATGAAAAGCATGTTGCTTTTAATGAAAATCCACAGCCTTTTAACATGGTCAGATAATTGCATACAATGAATGCTCTGTAGGATTCATGAGTGCTTTGCAAAAGGCATCCTTTAACAGATGCAGCCCATAACCTGCCCCTCGTCGTCCATCAGGCCATATTAAGCAGTCTGCATGCGTGATTTGTGAAACCTCATCAAAAAGTTAAGCACACTGTTTCTGATTAGAGTTTCCATAATAGTTAAGAAAAGATACTGAGGGCAACAAAAGATTCTGAGCACTATTGGGATCTGCCAGGATGTACATATCAAGAGCCCACATGCCAGTTAACTGAAAACACTACATTTTTGTCCTTTTGGGGGTTTATTTTTAATGAAACAAAAAATCAACCCAGAAACAGGTTGTGAAATAAGAATACAAATAATTTAATTTCATATCAGCTTCTTTCTTCTTTTTCTACTCACCACTCTATCCTGGCTACGTTCAGTATGATCAGCGTGTCCTTATCGCAAGGTCTTTATTTATATGTGTCCTCAGAACTCGGTAGACTGTGTATGTATGGCTATGACATCTCTAATTAAGCATAGCCAGATAACAGCACAATGCCGTACCCATCAGAAATCTTCCAGGTAGATGGACCAAGTGGTGATAGCTCCAGCCCAACCCTACTGCTCCCTTGGAGACATATCGATTAGATTTTACAGCTCATTACTTAAAATCAAGAGAAATATAATGTTCAAGTAATCTGTTTGCAGCTTAATTTCGTAACATAATTAATTGTTCTTCCCCAAGAAGGGTAGGCCCTTCTTGCCACATGTTCTTTTCATTGCTATTAAACCGTTTATTGAGGTAGCTTGCATGGGAAGCTCAGCTAATTGTAAACAGCTGAATACTAATGTGACTTTGATAGAAGTAAGGCTCAGTGACAGAGTGCTGGCATTTTTTAACTGGGTCTAAACTCTATCATCCTTTTTTAATTCAGAGGATAAATTAAATGTCAATCTGAATGCTCACATCTGTTACAGCAGCCTATAGTCAATAAAGGTAACTAGGAAAAGCAGTCAGAAAAGAACATTATGCTTCTCCAGGCTTGTCTTTGGAATTACTATTTCTGTAATTATTTAGAAATGTTTGGTATGGTTAAGATTCAGAACTTAGGCTTATACCATCTGGTGAGGCATCCCGGCCTACCTGTGGCCTGATGATACAGGAGCCACATATATTTTCTTGAGAGATGGAAATTGGCTTTGGTCTGGGAAAAAACAATTTCCATCGCCTGAGAAAACTGCCAGATGAAGGAGGGAGATCTGACGGCAGGATCAGGAGACCTGTCACCACCATGTCTTGATGTCTACCTGACACCAGGTTTCTCGATGTCTGCCTGCCACTGAGCAGGGCCTAACAGCAAACTATTTACTTAAGCTATTCTCATTTCAATTTTCAAATCCTACTAAGTGTGAAATAGCGTTAGGTTTGCAACGAAGGAGATGTCAGTCTGCTAATGTTCATACTTAGATGTACACAAGAACGCAAATACAGCTCTAATAGACAGGTTCCACTATGCTGTCCCAGGCAGCTTGGGCACCAGTTATCCATAAAAAATAAAATTTACCTTTCAACACTCCTAGCTGCCAGTGCAAATAGACTGAAAAACACAGTGACAGTCTGTAGACCTTGCACAGAACTTTTTCCTGCAGTATCCTTGTAGCTAGGTAAAAGAGGAAAATCCCATGTGGACAGGAAACTAAGTGTTACTGGACAGTTCTGACATATTTTTATATCTCAACTTTGAATGCAAATATCTTAATATTCCTCCTAAACAGAAAACACATCTCTGTAATCAGTAGGCAAATAGCAGGACACTTTCCAATTTCCTTTTTATTTTTTTTTTTTTTAAAAGAAAACTATCCTGTATTTTCAGAAAAGAAATCATAACGCAGAAGCCAGGAAAAAACATCCATGAACTCGAAAGGAACAGTGATGAAACCACATACTCTAATCAAACCTGGAGCAATACTAATTCAGATAAGGAATGACTAGAAAGCCTTTTGCTCCTCATCACACAAAAAGCTCAGTCAATCTAGATTGAATAGGATTGCGGAAAGCCAAGGGCATGCACTTTCATTTAAAAAAGACAGCCTTAGTATAAATCTGTACATTTGTTAATAAGGCCTCAAGACAGCTGAACAGGAGCAGACACCTAACACTCCTGAGCAGGGACAGACCCAAGCACATTCTTATAATTAAGTGTGTGCTTGCAGTGTTTTGTTCTGTTGGGACCTCCTCACGACCTTCATTATAAACTTGTGTTTCAGAGATGAAGCTAAAAACACAGAGGGTTAAGAGAAAAGCTTTGTAAGTGTTTGCAAACGTAAAGTGGGAACAAAAGCATTAATGTGCACTGGGTTTTATTTCTGGCTGCTCTGACTCCAGGTTTGGTCATCTGTTTGGAGAGTTATTAGGAATTGTGTCTCCTGCACTGCCCCAGCCTCAGCCCAATGATTTCTTACTCATTTCTGTTCTAAGATTTAAGAGCAAAAGTGACAACTGAAGTCCCTTCCTTCACAGCTGAGTAACCAGGCTCATGACAACTTAAGAAATGAGAAAAAGAGGTACGTTTGCTCTGACTGTAAGAATATAAAATACACTTTTTTCTTTGTTGTTCTTTTCTGTAAGTAAGATCTCAAGAGTAAGAATTGGCTGACAGGGACTTGTGTTTTTACAAATGTGAGGACAGAGGGTCCATTCTGGCCATAGGAACATTCAGCAACATTCTTTGAGGGAGAGAAGAGTTACAAAAAGGTGGGTTCAAAACTAAGTAAACTATTAAAATTCTTAATCATCAGGTGATTATCAGATGATCATATCACTGTTACTTATAGATCAAAAAGAGAAGGCAATCCCTGAGGGAGCTTTTGTGCTATTCATCTGGTCCCCTCCCTCTACCCTATCAGTGGTAGGGTCCTGTACTTGCCTTCAGATTTAGCTTTCTGCATCTTGGAGTCATTTGTGCTGTTCACATGTCATCCAAGACGATGTCCATCAAACACATCCATACTGCAAACCCCATGAACCATGCATATGCTTCTCAGCCACATTAGGATGGTGCTCCCCTGCCCATGTGGGAAAGTGTGGGGAGCTATTTTCCTTAGCATTCTTTTCACAAGTGTCAACTAGCCCTGCAGTCCCTGGATTCCGGCAAAACCAAAGAAAACTTACTTCCTCCAATGCCCAAAAACTATTGAAAACCAGCTGAACGAAAGAGTGCTTTCCAGGTCTTGGGGTACAAGGAAAAGGCTGGAAGAAATTTAGTTCACAGTGTAAAATGACATATCTCTCCATGACTAAATGTATTAAAAAAAAATAAATATAGATCTGAGTCTAAATAATAACAGCATTATTGTTTCAAAATGAAAGCACAAGAAAATTGCACAAATAACTTGTGCTCACCTATGCAAGTGTAGAAGAAGGGTTTAAATTCACACAAACAGAATTCCTTGTATGCCTAGTCGATAGCAGATGGGTATTGCCTTGTTAAATTGCATATTTGTGTGTGTATCTGAATACACAGAAATTAATATACAGAGAAATATATATACACAGAAAATAAATACGTTTTAATAAAAAAAAAGCCCTTCCATAATTAGAAGTACTCAAGAGGAAGCGATGTTTCTGTGATAAGCTGCAGACTGACCCAACAAGACCAGCTGTGGCTGTGTTGTTGCTCTGTTACTGTGAACTATGTGATTTGTACATGAGAAAAAGCGATTTATCTGAGGCCCAGCCTTTCTATTTCAAAGGTATTATTCATCTAAATCCCTGTATATAAATTTAGAAGTATTCCAGGCCCTGAGTACCTTTAAACAAGTGATATTACTTGCACACAGATGGACTGAAAGGCGATACCACTTTTCTTCTGGGTGGTAAATTTGGCAGTGACTGTGCCTGAAGACTCAAAGGGATTATGAAAAATAATAGAACTGGCTTCCAGAGCACTCTCTGTTGTGATTTGAGTTCAGCCAAGTGACCAGAAGGAGCTAGACGACAGTTTAATTTCAGGAGAACAGACATTCACAGCACAAAACCATTACCAAAACTTACAGCAACGAGATTCTTCTGAAAAGGGTGAAGGACTTAATGGAGTTGGAACCTGTAATACCTCTAGGTCAAGCCAAAAGTGCCCTGAGGAGAAGCTTGAGCTGTCATGGAGGATAGGAGGATAGGAGACTTTGATCTCCAGGGCTGTATCAATCTTCAATCAGCACTGAATTAACAAGAACAATTCAGAAGCAAAGTGAAGGCTTGTGGGCTCTTATCGCAGCTAGTCCTCTCTGACCTTCACAAATAAATCTAGGCTGGGAAAGAAAAAAAAAAGTTGTGTAACAAATGCTGCACAAGGAAAAGTGATGCAATAGCTAGACTTTAGAGGACAGCACAGATCTCTAGATTCTGATGAAAGGGAATCCGATCAAAAATAGCCAGGGGACACCCAATCAAGGAGATGGGCAGCTGATGACCTCAGCAGCTCTTGACAGTAAATGACATTATTTGCTAAAAAAAAATCAAATGTCCCTGCTGAGTTTCTTTGGAGTACTTTAGCTCACCTGTTCTCAATCCACACCGCACTTTCCCTACATTTACTGTGGTCCGTAGTAAGGAAAAAGACCGTACAGCAACAGGGTAACTGACAGCCGGTACAATCACTGCAGCAGAGAAGGGGTGAGTAGGAAAGGTCTCAAACCTGACTCTGGATGCTGCCCCCTCCAAAAAGAGGAGATTTTTCATTATTTTGGTAGGAGGTTGTTGCTGCTGTTCAGGGGGAGTGCAAATCTCTGGTGTCGGCAGGCAGCACTTTGCCTGGTTTTCATTCCTGCGGTAGGTTTAGTTCATGAATAGGCTGGAAATTGTTCCTACATTTGTCTGTGACATAGACAAATAATCACGGACAAAAGCCCTTTAGTTTGAATGTTTCCATTCAAGCTCTTCTACATAAATAAACTTGGAAGATGTTTACAGATTACTTTTTTTTTTCTTTTTTTGACAACCGTCTATGGCAAGGGCTATTCTGGGATATGAGAGTGTCCATTCTGCACACTCTAAGACTATGTTGAAAGCTGTTGATTGCCATAATTTTTTCCTTTCTTGAAGCAAAGCCTAAATCAAGTTCTGTTGCAGCCATCCTAGGCAGCTGCAATCACCTCACCATTTCTTTCCGTTATGGTCAACTTCCCATGCTGCAGTTCCCAGCGTCAGATGCTTTGATCCGTCCCAGCTGGCATGGAGCCACACGGGAAAACAGGAATAAAGAGTTGCTCGCTCATCTCTGCCATGTCTAGGCTGGTCAGCAACGTGCTGTGTGGTTTTGAGGGAGATTTTGGACAGATACTGGACTCCTTCCAATATCTGAAGGGAGCCTACAGGAGAGCTGGCAAGGGACTCTTTCTCAGGAAGTGTAGTGACAGGACAAGGGGTAACGGTTTTAAATTGGAAGAGGGGAGATTTAGATTAGATACCAGAAAGAAATTCTTTACTGTGAGGGTGGTGAGGCACTGAAACAGGTTGCCCAGAGATGTTGTGGATGCCCCATCCCTGGAGGCGTTCAAGGCCAGGCTGGATGGGGCTTTGAGCAACCTGCTCTAGTAGGAGGTGTCCCTGCCCATGGCAGGGAGGTTGGAACTTGATGATCTGTAAGATCCCTTCCAACTCTAACCATTCTGTGATTCTATGATTCTATGATTTTCCCTGCAGATTTTCGAGAGTGGGGAGAAGTAATCAGATATATGCATCCTCCCTCAGATGCACCTGATCACATAGGAACCCTGAGTGAGGGCAGGAGCAGGATGAATCTTCCATGACGATTTAGTTGTTCATGCTCATCCTTTGCTTTCTGTAGCTCTGGGAAGTGTTATTCTTCCTCTGAAGAGCACTGAGCCTGTTGGATTCAGGCACACCCGCAGAGCCCTATGCAGAGTGGCTGTGACATAACATTGGGCCCTAAGGATGTGGGACTCTGCTGTGCTTCATAACTCTGCCTTTTCCAAACTGGACCAATGGAAGAAAAGCTCTGTTTTCTCTTCCCTGAAACATGGCCACCTCCAAAGTAGTTGCCTCTGCCTTGTCTGAAAATGAAGAAGGAGCCACTGTGTTTGAACAGTGAAGTCATCTGATGGGCTTTTCCTGCTCCAGAGAGGTTTTTTTTTCTGGGATGGTGCTGATGTCAGTCCATATCAGACTGTTTCAGATTCTCAGCAGAATCAGCCTGGACACCACTACAGCACTGCGTCTTATTCATGACAGCGAACTCTCCTGCACAAACACTATGGCCACAGACTTTTAAAAGAAAACAAACAAAAAAAAAAAAAAAAAAAGAGAGAGAAAAAGAGAGAAAAAAGGATTATAAAGGATAATAGAGACTTTGGCAGCTGCCACCTAGTTTCGGGCTGGAGAGACCTTAATCAACCCCTGAGCCTGCTGTGATAAACACTGCTCCTCTCTAGCTTCGCATGATGTATGTCTCTGTGCTCAGTCATCATACACAAAATGTTTGAAAACAAGGTACCAATGTAAATGAGTCCGGCACTGAACATGACCATCTACGTGGTGAGAATTACACTTGAAATAAAACTCATTCTTCTTGCCAGCAGATTATTTTTAAAAGTGCTGTTAAATGTTTTAGTGATGTTAATAAATGATGCTTAAGGCACTTTGGAGAGAATAACAACCCATGCTGTTATACTAATAGTGCATACTTTTAATCTCTTCTACAACAGTACGTGAGAGAGCAAAGACAAGTTTCTCATTTGCTTAGGGCTTCAGCTAGCTTTGTAATACTGCTTGATAAAATGTCAAACACTGAAGAGTCTAATTATTGTTATCCTCAAACAGTTATACATCAAGAGTTGGACTCCCCAATAAATTATGAGATTCCAGCAATAACAATCAAAGTAAAAGTGTTGTTTTCATTCACTTTCAGGTTTTGAACATTTATAGGTCAGATTTTTTGGTTTTATAGGTAACCATGAAACCAAAAACGTTTTTGTCATCACTGGACTCCAGGAACTGGAGCTATAACAAAACCAGGCAACATTTTGAAACTCCCGCTGGCAATGTCATGCTCTGTTCCTGTGTAGACTGACTCCAGAGACAGAACTATTTGAATGAATGAAAGTACTGGTGTATTAACCTGGTTGCAGAAGAAAGCCCAGTTTGTTCGCACAACTGTAAATTTAGATGAGGACATTTGAAACAAATCAAGTAAATCAATGAAATGGATGAGTAGGAATATATCAAGATGGTATTTAAGTCAAATTAAGATAGCAAAGTGAACAATCTTTTCAGTCAATTTGATGTTGTAGATAAGACAATACCAACCCAGTATGGTCAATGCTATACTTCTTGGCCTATGAGGATCAAAACCACACAGCACCTTTCTGAATCACTCTGTGAGTCAGTATAATCTACTGCACCATGACGTTCCTTGCAATTGTGTCTCTAGGAGAACAAGGAAAGGGATTGCGTGGCACTTCTATGTCACAGCCTTCCCACAGGAGTCTCCAAAAAGTTGACCATAACAGCTAGTTACCCACTTGGAGTTAGCTACAAAGGCTCAGGATTTTTTGCATCAGTGGGTCCTTTTCCTGCCAAGGAAGCTTATTGAAACCACCTGCATGCCAAAGAACTTCAGGTTCCCAGTTAGGGTATCACCTACATGGACCGGTTTAATGTTAAGGGTTAAAAGGACCTTTATCTTACCACTACAGGCGTTTTGCACCATTGGGCATGAATAACGAATGTAGACCAGATTTTAAGGCATAACATTATCACCTTCCATGTACATACAAAATGTTTAGATCTATATGACTGTACTTGTCAGGATCCGTGAGACAGGTGACAGTGCAGAAAAATCAATTATCTTATCAACCTTCTTTAAAAGGTTGCAGGTTCCTCTCTTTGTGCAGGTTGGAGGTGGAGCAGATTAATCCACTACCAGTCATCTCAGCTGAATCAGGGTGGGTTGCCAGACCAGAGCAGACCAGAAACTGGTCTTCCAGAACCATAAGAATTTCAATGCTGTAAGATTAATCCACTGCCAGTCATCTCAGCTGAATCAGGGTGGGTTGCCAGACCAGAGCAGACCAGAAACTGGTCTTCCAGAACCATAAGAATTTCAATGCTGTAAGAAAGTTTCCAGTCACGAATCAAGTCGATCTTTTGAACACGACTTTGAACTCAGCATCTTGAGAACGTTGGAATAGATCCAGACAGAACATTTCACCCAGTTTTGCTCTTTGGTTTTAAGTGGGGGGAACACAAAGAAGAAAAATTAGTTCTGTACCCAAGGAGGAACTTCACCCTTTAGAAAATATTGAAGACATAAAATTAACTTTTCTGAATTTGTGGCTGGATTTTGTTTTTCTTTGTGTTTGTGGCTTTGGATGGAGTTTGGTTTGATTTCATTTTGTTTGGTTTCATTGAGTTTTCATTTGGTTTCATTTTGTTTTGTTTTTTTCCAGTGGGAAATTTGTGAAAACAGTAACTAGAGCAGGTTTGATGCTTGATGAAATGACATTTTTTTAAAAAAGAAAACATTTTCTCCAGAATTCCCTATCCGTCTTTAGTCTACCTCTATTTTAACATCACAGAAGAAAGTGGGAGATTCTCAGATTTTCATAGAAACAGTTTTCACCCCTCTGAATCATATCTAAAGCTGAATCACAGCTGTTACTAGATAATGCTCACTGTGACCCAAGGATCTGTGCCACAGCTTTCTATTGATGCAAAAGTAATGCTGCAGATTTATTTGGAAGCATTCTCTGTCCTCTTCCTTTCTTTCCTTTTTTTTGGCAATACCTACATGCTGCTATGCTCTGACCACACAACATGTTCATCTTACACCACTCAGCTGCATTATGTCGGGACACTATTAAATATTTACCTTCTGCAGCATAATGCAGCACTTAAACACTAAACTTGCCATTTCTGCCAGACAAACATAAACTATAGCAGGGCTTATAAAGTTATAAGTTCCAGATGGTGATGAATAAGTAATGTTGCACCCTGGGCCTAATTGCTCTAAGATTCTAGATACCTGCAAACCATCAATTATACATTACAAGTGCTGCTCCTTAATTGTTTCTTGCTGGTATTTCAAAAGAAAATGCAGCACAACAATGGCACTGTACTTGCAGGGAATTTATATTTGAAAACTCTTTCTTTACCATTACTAGGTTTTTAAACTGTTCTTTAGCTCTGAATGAAGTTTACAAAACTGGCATTGAAAAAGTTTTCAAGAGAAAAAATGAGAGTTCTCACTGCCTGTTTCACGTTAAAAATTGGAATTTACTTGCTGCATGACAGTCGTTGTGCCTAATAAGTAATCCAATAAGAGGCTGGGCACTGTGCTTCCCTTATTAGTGATTTTAAGAGGCTGATCCAATTAACTTGGAATTTTACCCTAATTCAGTCTCCACTAGCAGCAGAAGAAAAATGACTGCTGAGTATTTCATAGTTCACTCTGCCCTTCCAGCTCTGGAGAAAGCAGTTGCCAGCCTGGTCACAATCTCAGCAGGAGTTAGCTGCCCTTGTCTTTCACAAACCAGCAGAGCTCTCTTGCCTGGTGAGCTCAGCTGCATTTCTGCACCTGTTGACCCGTCCCTCTCCCATTGCAAATGGGCCCTCTCCCACCACTTCTCCAAAGAGTTCGTGGTGCTTGCAGAAGACTTGCAGTGAGGAGCATGGACCATCTACAGGTCAGACTGACCTTCAACATCCTACCTATCCCATCATGCCTTGTTCCATGTAGGATTGCCTTACCTTTGCATTGATCTAGGACATCAACACACTCTTGGAAGGTCAAACATAGAATCAGAGAATAGAATCATAGAATCATCATAGAATGGTTTGGGTTGGAAGGAACCTTTAAAGGTCGTCTAGTCCAACCTCCCCTGCAATGAGCAGGGACATCTTTGACTAAATCAGGTTGCTCAGAGCCCTGTCCAACCTGACCTTGAATGTTTCCAGAGATGGGGCATCTACCGCCTCCCTGGGCAACCTGTGCCAGTGTTTCACTACACTCATTGTAAAAAAAATTCTTCCTTATATCTAGTCTAAATCTGCCATCTTTTAGTTTAAAGCCGTTACCCCTTGTCCTATCACAACTGGCCCTACTAAAAAGTCTGTCCCCATCTTTCCTCTAGGAAAGGTCTGTCCCCTTATCTCCTTTTTCCCCCTTTAAGTACTGGAAGGCCATGGTAGATTGCACCCAGGCACCCAAGCCTATGTCTGTACCCAGTTCAAGGGTACTTCTGTTGGACAGTTGGACAAAAGGACAGTGGCAAGGACATTGGTTGAGGCCTCACAGTTTCAATCTGTTGACTAATAAATTGTAAGGATGATCCTGGCCTGGCTTTGCCTCCCCTCAGTGAACACCATCCCAAAAAACCCCTGGGCATGGCTGGGAGTTCGTATGAGCAAGGAACTGCTCCCAGCAAGAAGTTTGTATGCGGCCATCCTGCCTCCGAGACTAAGTTTAATATCCTGAAGAATGGCTGTTGGATGCCAGCTGGGCTTGGAGCCACTGGAAAACCCTGGCACTGCTCAATGTGCAAAGATGAGGCTTATGGATACACACATGCACTGCAGTCTGTAGTAAGGCAAAGGGAGCCATGCACCGCCCTGCGTTAGAGTTCACCCAATATTTCCACCAATCTACTCGGGGGAAAGGCAGATTTGGATTTGAGTTAATGGTGTTATGCCACCTCCTTGGCAGACACTGCATTTCTGTGGAACTTGAGTCAGTGAAGTACTCTTGATTCAGGTAATAATATGTTATGCAATGAAAGTTTAATTTTAACTGCAGAAAAGATTGGAAAATAACAAAACAAAACTGTAGCCCAATGAATTTAAAGGCTCCTGTCTGCTGACAAAATAAATCATAGAATCATAGAATGGTTAGAGTTGGAAGGGACCTTGAAGATCATTTAGTTCCAACCTCCCCCCCCCCATCATGGGCAGGGACACCTCCCACTAGACTAGGTTGCTCAAAATTCCAAAGAATTATTGAAATAGAACATAGAAACAGAATAAAACATTTCACCTCCTGCTACCTTTGTGTTGCAAGATTTCACAAGAGAAAAAATAAACACAATTTTAAAAATCACTCTGCCAGAATTAAATGTAGTGATTCAGATAATGCAGCTGAAAGATATCTGTAGCCTAGACCTGGTGACTGATTGTATAGGTAAATTCAGAGAAAGACTGATTTCTTCTCAGGGAATTAATTGACAAATTGGACCAAGAAAAATACATCCACAGCATTATCCATGTCTTGGTCCTCACATCAACATACTTGTTACTGTCACAGCTCTTGGATTCCATATACTAAGTAGGGAACAAGTATTTATTTCATTGATGTTTTCGATTTGTTTCCTGTGCTGGTGAGCTTCTGCAGTGTAAAGGTTTGGGTTTCTGGCTGAAGGCAGGCAAATCACTCCCATCAGAATATTAGACTTCCCGAATTTCCACTTATTTTAAAGCTGAATTACAAGGTTAGAACTGGCATTGCAGATAGTTTGATAGTGCTCCAAAACAGTACAGGAGTGAAATAGAAACATTTCCAGGTATTTGTGCAATTAACTGCAGCTCCTTTAGTGTCTTCTTAGTTAGTTTTGGCAGGAGGAACTGTATGTTCTTTAGGAAAAAACCTTAATTATTACTTAAGTGTTCCCCAACAAATATATAGCATCTGTCTTGCATATGTAGGCAGATGCCAAATATTTTTCTGTGTTGCTGAGTTTTCTATTGGGATTTTGCATTTTACTGTGAGTGAACTCCTTGCCTCACTTCACCTCTCCCTTCTCCCCCAACTCGTTAGACAGAGATCATGCAGTACTCTTCTAATTAATATATACCCATGTGAGCTAAAAAACTGTTTCTCCAAAAGTCCCAAGTATAGGGCAGATAAAGCCAGACACTGTGATTCATTTAATCTAAATTTAGACATCAAGTATATACACAGCTACCTCTAGACTTTTCACCTTACCAAAAGTTTCCCAAATAGGCAATCTTAAAGCCTAAGTCCTCCAACCTCTTCTGTCTACTTCAGGATGTCTGCTTCCTGAAAATATATAGACATCTAAGTGCTAGTCATTTAGTTAGTTGAATCTGGGGCCATGTGTCTCTTATTTGTCTTTCTGGTTGACTATGTGTAGTGTCTGTTTGGCCCCACAGACATTTGTCAGCTGGCACAGCTGTTTTGCCCTCTGTGTTGTCTGCAGCAGATTCATGATTTCACCTGTTCCTTATTTTATGTATTTCCTCCCATCCACCTGCTTGGGTTTCTTCTGCATAGGATGTTCTCTCCTCTGTGAGCACAATTGCATACTTTGGCCTTTTTAATCCCTTTCACAAAGGTATGGATTGAACCATGTCTAGTTCTAACCTCTAGTTCTAACCTACTGCCCCATTGCTAATGGTCAATGCAGGCTGTTCTGGTGAAATTTCATCTCTTGTCAATGCAGAAGACATGTTAGGCTTCCTCCACATCTGTTGGAATGTGGGTCCCAGCCAGTGACTTTGTCCTCTGTCCAACCATCGTGAATCCAGCTACATATTTATTTTATTTCAGTCTGTCTTGTCACTTCACAACCTGGTCACTTGAGTGTTGCAGAGCCTAGGTGCCCTGTTTATCAAACAAAAATATTAAAACCAAAAGAAAAAAGAAAAAAAATATGGAAAAGATGGCACATACATATGCAGATGTCTCCATTTTTGTAGTAGAAAAGGGGATATAGAAGAAGAGGACCTAGAAATTCCATCAAAATTTCAATCCCTCTACAGAAGAAAATTGTTGGGGTTGAAGGAAAATTTACTCTGCCACTTTAAGTCACCAGAGAGAGAAATCAATAGACGCCAACTGTGCTCGGACGCACTATTTTCTATAATCATAGATGTTAGAGTTGGAAGAGGTATATTAGGTTTTACTAATCCATCTCCCTGCCATATAACTGCATTGTTCTTTACTGTACATTCTCCACTGCCTTTCCTGATTTAGCTTTTTAAAACCTGTACATCTTAAAATAGCAGGGTAGAGACAAGATGTGAATAGTTAACTTAGGCTTATTCTTTACCCTCAGTAAAATACAGTAGTGCATTCGTTCTGTAAGACCGTGACCTCTGTGTATTCTTGTCAGCTCCTTTGTGACGTTGTATTTGCTTTACGGCAGTGAAAATACAAAAAGTTCAAGCTGATTCTGTTTGAGACATAAGCCGTTTGTCCCAGGTTTTTACATTCATTTTAAAGAATGCATATTTCTCTCTGATTACATATTGCTAAGTTCCTGTTATAAGGAATTGGGGTGTAAAACAGCAGTGCAAAGGGAGAATCCCATGGAAGAAGAAGAAGAAGGGTTCAGAAAAAGTCTGGTGACCAGCCAGCCAATATTGTAAAAAATTATTCATAGTCTGCACACAACACACAGCTGTTAGGGGCTCAGGATCTGCGAGGTGGGAGAATTTAGGAACATAGCTTGAAACGATAAAAGGGAGCTGCAGAAAGGCTTAGGAAACTGATCCATGTAATAATGAGCAGAGCAGTTTCTGAGACCCTGGAGAGCTGCACATTAAATAATATACTATTTGTAAGGTAAAATACCTTGGGCTTGATACTGATCTCACCCACTCTGATGTTACAGTCCTGCTTTTTCACTGACTCAGAGGAAGATGACCCTGATTTATACCATCACAGCTCAGAGCAAAGTTTGTCCCTTGCACTGGAACAGAAGCAGGTTATTAATTAATTCTGTTACAAGTTTAACCTTGTAGCCTCCAAAGACACTACATTTCATATGGTTTAAGGGAGTTATAAAATACAGTGGGATTAGGAAGCAAAAAAAATTAATTGAATTTATTCATTCTGACTTCTAACTGGCTCCTGGGTCTTCCTATTACCTGCCATTCTTTCAACGCTAAGGAGGTGTCACTTTGACTGTTGCTGGCATACTCCTGTTTTCTTCAAGAAAAGTATTTTTCCTGTATCATATATTCACATTTTCCAGGTGCTTGATTTTCAGCTCAGGCATTCTGAGAGTTGCTGTTTCCAAGTTTGTTGCCAAACCGTCTTTTCTTTTCCCACCAGGGTTTCTCTGATACCTCTTTTCAAGAAAGAAAAAGGGAAATCTCAGTAGGCTGTAACATAGAATGAGAGGATCGCAGCAATTGCTATGATGACTGCTCTCACCTTAAGGCATATGGGTTGCCAGTTATCCGTGCAACCGCATAGCGTAACAGATATGGGGGATGAGCAGATCCACTGAGACCCACTAAAGTCCCTTAGTCTTACCCATGGTCATCGTCTCCACCCCATTTGATCAGGGCGTACTTCACAAATCCATTACTTGCTGTATGACTACAGTCTTTCAGAGGATGCATCTGGTTGCATCTGGTCTGCTGCATCTGGTCTGCAACACCTTGCTCTCTGCTTCCTCAGACCCAACACGAATCAATCCTTGGGACACTGAAATTGCAAATGGGGTATATTTTTCCCTCCTCTCTGAGAAACCACATGTGAACACTTGCAAGGATGCATTCACATTGATCTGCATTAGCTAAAATAACTGTGTGTGGAAATGGCAAGAGTTGGTTTTGGGATTGTTTCTTGACTGGCAGCTGTGCTATTTGCTTGGTCACTTTCTCTTGTTAGTGCACAGAGTTCCTAAAACTATTAGTATATTTATGGAGTTCTTCAGGGCACTGTTCAACAAAATGCCCTATCCACATAAATAGGTCAAAAGTATAGAATACAAACCCTTGGGCTGGGACCAAACCAAAGAGTGACCATACAGGAGGGTAACCCCCAACCAGCAATGAACTACCTATTCCCACCAAGAAAAGAGAATTTGGAATCAGAAGTGCCAGTTCAATGCCAATATTGAATTCAGTGCTTTATAGGGCAAGCAAGTTAGGAACTGCCTTGGAAGGAACACAGAAAAAATAGCAAGCATTATTACACAACTCTGTAAACCAATAGTGCATGCATAGATTGCATATGATGTGCTGTCCTGATTCCCCCATCTCCAAAAGAGGAGTTAAAGAAAGGTAACAAAGTAACAGATTCCATAGAAACAGATTAAAAACCATGAGATTCTTCCTGGACCATAAAGGAAAGAGAGGAATATATAAAATGTACGCAGCATTCTAGAGATAAGCATCTGTTAAGGTCTTCTGCTGAAATTTGTAACCTGAAGAATGTGTTTAGATATTCCTTGATCTCCTTTTTCATTATCAGTAACTATTTGAACAATACACATTTCTGCCATCTATAGGAATTAAGAATCTGCCCTTGAATGTTGCTAAGAACATGGCCCCAGTGATGGAGAAAAATGTCCAGTTCTGCACCAAAGGTCCTTTTTGGTCCACCTGCTATAGCTGCCCATAGCAATGCAATTACTGTGGCATCTGAACCAACAGAGCAATGAATGATTCATTGCTATGGGCAGTTGTTACCCAGTCAATACAGTTGAGGCGCCAGAGTTAAACAGCTATAAAGTACAGCCAGATACAGCTTTGGCTGACAGGCATTTTCTTTCATATATTTTGATTTTCTCCCATTGCATTTTTCAGCAGACCTTCAGAACAAGAGGCCTTTCAAACCATGTGTCTCGCTCCATTGACCCGACAGGGATCATAGGCACCTGCATTAGAAGGTTGCTTTATTGAGCACTTCATATTTATGTGCAAGTGAAGAATCCAAGTGAGACGGACTGGATCCTAGTACTTCCATTTTCCTCCATGGAAATGGTAATATTTTCCCCTTTGGTAGCCGCCACTTTAGTTTAGATTTTGGTTATGTGTGTTTGTGGAGGGAAAGGAATACTTACGCAGTAACATGGAGTCTTTGCACGCTATTTAAATAATGCAGATAATTACAACATATTCCAACTAATTTTTGCCCTGAGTTATTTTGACTTCCTGAATGGAACAATAGCAACAAAATAAATGTCCAGGAATGGGTTTAATTCTAGCTACAACAGCTAACACAACTCCTTAGAGGTAAGCTGAGAATGGATGAACAAATTCCAGCAAATAGCACTATCAAATAACCCGAGAATTTCCGGTTCAGATCCTCCTTAACTCAAATCTTTGCAGGCCTGATTTGTGTTTTCCTCCTCTGATGTAACTGCTCTTTCTACCCTATTAAAATTTAAAAGGCTAACGTGTTATGTTTGAAATTTCCATTTACTGTCACACAGCAAAGTATGACCTGAGTAGGAAAGCAGAAGAACCTGCCATTTAGAGCATCACTGGAGTCAGATGTTTAAAGGTACCTTTTTCCCGCTCTGAATTTCCGGGTTCTTAAACTCCTTTAACTATCTGGCCCTGGGGCTCTTTAAATGCAAATGATAGGCAGATTAATTCAGTAGCTCACTTGGAAGATTTAGAGAGGAAGAGAGGACCTGCCTGCTGGAACGCTGAACCTAAGGTACAGCTGTTCAAGAAATACAGCAAAGGACAGGTTTGAACGCAAGAGAACATAATGTACGAGTTAAATGGGTTCTTTCTGAGCTTGTAGCAGACTCGCTCTTAGCTTTCACTCCTTTCCAATTTGGCATCTGGCCCTTCTTAAAATTTCTCTCCACTAACAGTGGAACAAATTTAAACCCCCTCCAGAAGTACATTTAACTCAGAGCTTGTCTTTTCCCTCCGCCTTTTCTGATCGCTGCCTGGTTGTCAGGCAAAATAGTACTGGCCCATTCGGCAGAATGAGAGAGATACCAGCCTACATGCGTTGCCCTCCACCTTCCAGAAACCATTCAGACCTATCTTCCATTAACAAGATATTTATTTCAGCTGAAGAACATATCCACAGGGGAGTAAAATGGTCCAGTTCATTTTCATGATGAGATATTGGCTTCTCTGGGAACTGCAGAGAAAGAGCATCGCGGCTGCAGCGCACACCTTAGAAGCCACTAAAAGATGCTCCCCAAAACAGGCATAAAAGTTTTTCTGTCCCCAAATTCTCTAGACAAAGAGGCTGGACACACTGCAGAGCTGTGAGATGACACAGTACCCTGTAGTCTGAGGCAGATTAATGCTGGTCTGCAGAGAAACTGGATTACTTCTGCTGATTGACCGAGTGCAAAATTTACTGAAACCTAAATTCCTAATTTCATCCAGAAAATTTGGACCTGATCTCCAGCTAAATTAAGAGCACAGAATTTCAGCAAAATGAGTCTGGGATCAGAAAGCAATACATGCCCTTTAAAAATCAGAGAAGGAAAACACTGTACCATAGTTCCCAATTTCATGTAAGTGTTCGTGGATTCAACTGATATCTTCAAGATCAGTAGTTATAAACTCATCTGCTGCACACTTTATTACTTAATAATAACTACAAATGGTGACAAACCTATTGCCACTGCCTTGCAGAGGTCCACAGTTACATGATTCTTGTTTTAAGAGTCCTCAGATTGCAAAAGGAGAACAATCTTTGTCATGGATGATATTTTTTCTGTGAGAAATGGGCTGAAATAAGTTCAAACCGAGTAGCCATTGTTTGTCTAACTGTTTCACTACTCTTTTCAGAAGGCAATTTATTTTGCAGTTGACATGAAGTCAAGTTTCAATAGACAAGAACATCAACCAAGTCCTTTGTGATGTGACACTGAAAAAGTTTACTTCTTATAGAAGATCTCCAAAGTAATGAGGATATTCTAAATATGTCAGGGAAGCATTAATGACAATTGTCGCTGAAGGCTGAGAAGAAGTTAAACAAAGCCATGCTGAAATGGGTGCAGCAAAACCAATCAGTTGCTAAATTTACAATTAAATTTATAAATTAAAGAACTGAATGATTTTTCCCAAGTTCTTGCAGAAATGTAGAAAAAACTTCCTCCCTTCCCTTCCCTTCCCTTCCCTTCCCTTCCCTTCCCTTCCCTTCCCTTCCCTTCCCTTCCCTTCCCTTCCCTTCCCTTCCCTTCCCTTCCCTTCCCTTCCCTTCCCTACACAAATCCCACCAACACTTGGCAGGATAGCTGGAATCACAGTCATTCTTAAAAAAGGAGGCATTCATTAATAGCGACAACTGCAGACACAAGCAGCTTTCCCCTCAGCTTGAATCCAAGCTTTGCTTTGTTCTTTGCCAGAGAACACATCCTGTCTGCAGCTCCATAAGGCAAAGAGACATCTGCAGGTGAAGATCTCATATTCACTTGCTGTACAACAAAGAAATGCCAGGGCAAACTGCCTTTGGAAAGGACAGTTTCTGTTGTAAGAAAAAATGAATTTGAAACGCTTTCAGACAACTAATAAAGGTGATATTCCAATAAACCCATTTTTTGAACTGTTCCTCTTTCTCTGTACCTCTTTGTCCCGCACTTGGGTCACACCAACCCGATGCAGTGCTACAGGTTTGGGGAAGAGTGGCTGGAGAGCTGCTTGGCAGAAAAAGACCTGGGCATATTGGTCAACAGCCAGCTGAACATGAGCCAGTAGTGTGCCCAGGTGACCAAGAAAGCCAACAGCATCCTGGCCTGTATCAGCGATAGTGTGGCCAGCAGGACCGGGGCAGTGATGGTCCCCCTGTACTTGGCACTGGTGAGGCCCCACCTTGAGTGCTGTGTCCAGTTTTGGGCCCTTCATGACAAGAAAGACATTGAGGTGCTGGAGCGTGTCCAGAAAAGGGCAACGCAGATGGTGAGGGGTCTGGAGAGTAAGTCTTATGTGGAGAGTAAGTCTTATGAGGAGAGGCTGAGGGAGCTGGGGTTGTTCAGCCTGGAGAAAAGGAGGCTGAAGGGAGACCTCCTTGCTCTCTGCAACTACCTGAAAGGAGGGACATGGTTTACTGGTGGCTTTGTCAGTGTTTGGTTGATGGTTGGACTTGAAGATCTTAAAGGTCTTTTCCAATCCAAACCATTCTATGATTCTATCATGGAAATAGAGAAAATATGAACAGTATATTCATGAAATATGATAATGATTAATGCATTATTAGCAACTGTTGTGCAAGCTATAGTTAGTTAACTTCAAGGATTTGAAATCATTGGAGGAAGGATTTCAGCCACACATACTCCATTTACTGGCATTATGTATGACGTACGGATATCTCAGTAGATTTAATATTTTTAAATGGAGACTGGGAAGTTGAAATTTCTGCACCATTTTTATTAACAACACAAAAAAAACCCCACCAAAATTTCCACCTTACTGGGTTTTCTTGTATTTATCACTCAGAGCGTACAAGCCAACATTTCAATGAGCCCATTTATTTAAGATGTTTGAATAGTCTCAGTTTTTATCCGTGACATAGAAAAAGTCGGTATTAATGGACAAAAGTAGTCTATGGTCCTTAATACATAGGAATGCTTGCACCTGAGGAATTTAATCCATTTCCACTCATGGAGTAAGTGGTATATCTAGGTTATCCTCAACGGCATCCTGGACAGACTAAGGCATCTACTCTCAAGAATGAGGAGCGAACCAGGGTGCTTGACAGGCTGGATCCTGCTCCCTGCAGAGTCACTCGAGACAAAGGTGCGATATCTCAGTGAATTCAGGATACAAGATGATCTGGACATGGCCCATCTTTCTCTCTATTTTCTGTATTTCCATCTTTTTCTGTATCTACCTAGGATGCAGCAGCCCTGGAGAAACCAGGGTCAGATGCCAGTGGCAGTACTTTGCAAAATCCCACCATGGATGAGGCTTTGACACCACACAAACCTCAGACCCTGTGAAGCCAAACCATCTGACTTCTGCCACTGCCCTCATTTGACACGGTCCACTCCTTGAACATGTGAACTAATTCAACTCAAGATAGTTTGACAGGCAGAAAATAAGTTATCACATCTTCAACCTTTTCCAGGGAAGAAGGATGGACCATAATGTGACTCTTTTCTCTAGAATCTGTTCTATTTACAAACACTTTTCTCTGCTGTTCTATTTCAATCCCGTATAAACAATTATTAGAAATGCAGATTTATTTCTTCCAAATGTAATTGTGTTCTACAAACCACTCGAGTGTTGTTGACCATGACTAATGTTAGCTGGCAAGGCTCACAGGGGAAGCTGCTTTTGGAGGTAGCTCGATCTGCTTGTGGCATTTCCTTTGGAAAAAAAAATAGAGAAGCTGAAAAATTATGCATGAAATATACCTTGCAGTCTGAAAAACACTGATTTGCTATTACTACCTAGAGTAGAAACAAACACACACTGAGCAAAAACCTCTTAAATGGGAGTCCTTCATTTATAAGAAGGTTATGAGTACATTGCGATTGTAGAGAAGTGTTGTGCAAGCTTTTTAACCAAGGACTTCCAGGTCATGGTTACCTAATAATTAAAATTAATTAAATTTGCCTTTATTTTACTTGCTTTTTTTAACTTTATACTTTACTTTCCTTGTGTGGGTGTCTGAGCACGGTGAAAACTCAACTGATTAAATGTAGGCATCTGCTTTGGGTAAGCTGAATCGCACTTTAGATTACATTGGTTGTGTGACAGAGAAAAATTTCTAGGAAATTAATTTTTAAAATTTATATTTACATGTATAACTTCAAAAAGGAGAAATATATGATATTGCCATCCCTTTATTTATAAAGAAATATGCTGTAATTGATAGTAAATTCAGGGCATTCACATGAAGTATAATTATCTTAAGATAGCTTCAAAAACTGTACATTAAACAACAGTGCTATTAAAAATAATAATTTTATTTACTTAGCATTATATAGTGATTTACTTGCTATAGAACACCATTTTTATTTCATAAATGCTCCTTACAGCCCACTCTAGCATGAGATCACTGACATTATCAGGACCCAGCCACAAAACCATCTTCTGTGCAGTCACTGTTCGACAAGTCAATTATTAATCCAAATGCATGCAAACATGAATATATTGACATGTTTATAGTAGTTAAAGGCCAGTGTAAATTGGTTTTTTTAGTCCCCAACATTTTCAAGATTTGTGAAATGGTCACATTTTCCAAAAAAAAACAGAGAAATAAACCAGCCAATGGTAAGAATCCAAAGAAAGCGAGAAAACTGGTCTACAGCCAAAGCATGATAAAAGATCACTGGGCTCCAGAAAGCACTTATAGACCTGCCAATGACAGTTCTATCAAAACAAATCCATTTCCCAGTGAATTTGATAATTTCTGAAAAAAACCCCATTGTTTTTGCTGAAAAATCCCAGGCTAGCAGTTGCATTCATTCATAAATTCAGTCAGCATTATCCAAAATACAAATGTCCTGGAATTCGGTGTCCCTGCGAGCAAGGTAAGAATGACCTCCATTTTACAAATAGAGAGGTAGGAAACGCGGTGGCTTTTCCAAGGTTCAAGGGAAGGTCACATAAGAACCAGCTACTATAAAGTATTTATTCTGCAAAACTTGCTCATTCTAGCATTACTTCATTCTCTAATCGCTTTCCACACCCTTTTTCTTCTTCAGTCTCACAATTGGGTGTTGTTACTGTCCAATATTTTAATCTTTCTAGGACTAAATTTTCCTTTTAAATATTTGTACAAGGACTTATGCAAGGGAGAGCTGAAAGCTGACTGTGTTCTCTAGACAGGAAGGTAATAAATAGCAATAAGAAGAATGCTGATTAGAAATCAGTTTTATTGGCTCCCAAACTTGCCCACTCACAAGTTCACTTCTTTCTGGGGAAGTGCTTTAATGACTAAAACAATATGCAAAAGAGAAACAATATTGATGGCCCTAATGGAGGTTGTTTATCACTCTAGCATTCCAAACTCGTTCAGGGGACTCGAGAAGCACTAAAGTTCCCATCTATCAGCCTTGCACTGCAGCAGAGGTTTAGGCACAAAATGCCCAATTGTCTCCTCAAAACAGACTTTCCTAAACTCATGAATAAACTTTATCCACAAAACTTTGATGTTAAGTAGGAGAACACTTAGAAACCTAGCTACAGACAAAGACAGTTGAGAAAAGGAGGTAGACACAATTTCTCTCTGGAGGTGAAATTAATTTCAAAGGCTTAAGTGAGCTGTAGGAGGACTGTATCCCACCCTTCAGCATAACACATATGCACATGGAAAGAGATTTAAGGCTCCCTAGGCCTCTTTTAATTTATTATTTCCAAATGTTTGTTAGTGCTTGTCACTGCAATGTTCTGTTTAAGGAAGGGTTCCTTGAATACCTGCATATATATATACACACACACACATATATATATATGGCTTTTTGCTCTATAATTTCTTCATTTATACTTGAAAATCCAGCAGCTGTTGCCAGAAATAAAGTATGTACTACTGTAAAATAGTGCTGTGCAAAGATTTAGTACAGACAGCTAATGAACTTTACAAAGGTCATGGAATGAAGTAGAAAAAAAGTAGAAAGAGAAGAAAATCTTCCAAACGATAATTTGTGCATAATATGGGAATGAACTTTAAGTCATATATCTCTTGTACCCCAAATGGATCCCAAGTATTGTTTGATATGTCCACTATTGGAATTTCTTCATATGTGGAATTCATGAAATGTAAGTGGGTGTTTTGCACTAGCATCTGTGGAGATCAAACATCATCCTTATGAAAATCACTATGAAAATGTATAAATAGCCCTTTTATTTATATCAATTGCATAGAATTTTATCATTAGAATTGTATCATTCATGATTGCATATATCAGAGATCAAGTGAAAAATACAAGTTTTTGGAATAGCACACATCTTATTATGGTTCTTTTAATCCATAGACTTTTTATGACGTTTAGAAGGGAGTCCATATAAAATTAGACAACATCCATCCAAATAAAATACTTTCAGAATTCAATAAAAAGGGTGAATCTCAGTGAATATTCAGCTTTGCAGTGCTTTCCACTGCTCAAGGGTACATTGCCCAAGTCCTTATTGCCAAAGAACACTCCTATGATTCTTTCTGTTAGCTAAAAGATTAAAACATAAAAGTCATTGTAAATATTTATTTGTCATTACAGGGGCAGATCTCTATAAAGAACAAGATAATCACTGTCCAATGTTTACATATTTATTTCAAATGCAGTAAAGGCTTTCTTCTAAACCTAAAGCAGTGACAATATTTTTTCACACTCTTTAAGTGAGGAGCCAATTTAAGTGGCATTTTTATTTGTTGGGCCTCCCAAATTATGAATGATTAATAAACTCCCAAGCTTCCTAAATTGTGAAATAAATAGAAATAGAAATAAAAATACTTAGCTACAATAGATGGGATTCATTTAACTCTATATGTTTTGTATCGTAGATGCCTCCTTTTAAGCTGGTCCCTCAGTCATCCTTGTAGCCAATGGAGAAAAATAAGAACTAAGGTTCACCTCAGCCAATTGTAGAGGTTAAAAACAGTTCAGATGAATTATAAAAAAAAATTAAATATTTATTTCTCACATCTGATAATTTTTTTCAAGTTTAATGGCTGTTAAAGTCAATAAACCTGGAGTATGTTGGAGGTCTGTAAGCTGCCGGAGCTCCATCCTTTTATGTAAAACTACAGTGATTCACAACAGGAGGTGGTCTGACTCAGGGATTTCTAAAAGTCAAGGAATTCAATAAATTTTGAAGTCAGCATGGTTTGGGAGGGACAAAGATTTTTATTTTCTACAGCAGTCTAGTTTACCCCACAACCACTCATCGCCACCACACTTAGAGCTGAAAATGTTTAAAAACTCAAGAGCAGACTATACACTGCCCCCTTATAACAGATTGGTGGTGTCAGGCACCAAGGTAATACTGAACAAAGCTACACTTATGGCTCCCGTAAGGCACTTATAATTAATGTACAGTAACAGTATTCTCCATCAGAGATCCCATTCGATGCATTAAGGCATTTTAATGATCAAAATGTGTGAACTTTCCAATTTGCTGCCAGATTAAACCTTATTTTACTTTGATGCCCATGACCTGTCCCTGAATAGACCCTTTTCTCGTTCAGGTTCTCATGCAAAGTTAGCACCATGTAACAAATTTGCATATGTCACAACAGCTACTTTGAAAAGTCACATTGCTCAGGCACGCAGACTTAACGAAGGACAGATGACAAAAAATGTAGGACCTGCTTTACCATTTCATAAGAAAAACAAACAAAACTAAGCTCTTGATGGAAACTTTTCTAAGTTTTAGACTCAACTATAACCGCAGTAGTTTCCCAGTGAAATTTCTAAATATTCCATTGTTATCATCATGCACTAGATTCAAATATGGTTTGCTGGTTTGCTCTAAACATGATTAACTCTACCTTGGACTCACTGTATCCAGGGCAATAATTTAATACAGGAGATGATCTGCTTAACTATGAGGAGCAGCAGACCCATGCGTTCCCAATGCTTGTCAGGGTTCTCTGAGTAATTTTGTCATAGGATTATCCCAAAGGCCACAGGACTCAATCCTCCTGCCTGTCCTGAATCAGTGAAGGTTTAGCTGAGAAGCCTTTTTTATTCTTGTCCCAAAGAAATAAACACGCTGTAGTTTTCCAGGTGTGTGCATTTCCCATCAGTATTTAACATGGTGGATAGAGACTTACTCCAACATGTGGAAGATGAGCAATGACACACTTGCTTTCAGTAATTCACACAGGACAACTCACGCTGACCACAGATGTCTTCACAGATGACTTGCCAAAAGATCCAGATTCTGCTATGACTGTTGTCAGAGTCATGTCAAAAACTCCAAGGCACTGATTCAAAAAAAAAAAAAGTCCAGAAATGTCAGAGATGCCTCCTTGTCCTCAAATTATAGAATCATAGAATCATCTAGGTTGGAAGCGTCCTTTAAGATCTTTGAGTCCTACCAATTCACAGCAATTACTGCTTTTTACTTTAGTAAAAAAAAACAACCCACAAAGCAAACAAAAAACAGCAGACCCTTGAAGTAGAAACAGTGGTCCCCTTGCCTCTAGCTTTTAACTCTCTTGGAGCATTTTTTATTCCTCTTATGGATGAAGTAGGTATTTGTACTCATAGGAGGACAATACAGGAGAAAATTGTCCACTGCTACAAGCGTGCAACCATAGGGCCTGTTGGCACCAGAAATAAACCTTCCTTGATTTTCTGTCATATGGCATCCAGCCTCAAGCACTTCTTTTACTCTCTGTCACTTTCCCAAGTGCATCCAAATGTTATGTATTTGTTCTCCTTCCTGTTACATTTCTCTTGTTTTCTGACTGAACTTCTGCTGCTGGAAGCTTTGTGGCCTGTGCTGCACAGTGCTCTGAAGAAGCTTCATCTGCTTCTTGCAGCATTAACTCCCAGCGCTGCCGCAGTGCTGGTCTCAGGCATTAACTGTAATTATACGATTAAGTGTAGGCAATAAGAAGCCTTTCTCTGAAAGTAATACTTTCAGAGGATTCGCTTTGCGAGGAATCACACTCATCTGGGTCAAAACAACCTGACAGATACTTCTACATGCCATCTGTTTCTGTATAACACATACACTGCTTCTCAGTGCAATATTAACCCTTCTCCTCGTGTTTCATTGATTATCATAGATTGCTCTTTGATAGGGCATTTTTCAAAGGCCAATCCCTGTAAAAGCCTTGACACTAGGAAGGCTCAAAGACACAATAATTTTTACTGTCTCAGGGGAGAGAATCTATTAGTACATTTGTATCATTGGCATCATTAGGAATATTACACAGAATCACAAAATCATAGAATATCTCAAGTTGGAAGGGACCCATAAAGATCATCAAGTCCAACTCCCCAACTAAAGGGACTAACTAAAACTAAACCACATGACGAAGAACATCATCCAGATGCTCCTTGAACTCTGTCATCATTAGGGTCCTCACATTTCAAGAGAACCATGAATGTTCACCCTGTTTCAGGAAGACAGGCAATATCAAAACACAACCAAAACTGGCAACAGTTTATTTACTCTTATCATTCAGTCTGTCTCAACTCCTCCTGGACGTGTAATCCCCAGTGCTTCTGCCTTCATTTTCTTGGTGTTCTGCTCGAGACTCCACAACCATCAGCTTTCCTGAAATGTTGTCATTGCCAAGCTTTTATTGGTAGGCAGCCTGTTCTGAATTGTGCCTCACTAAATTCACGGGAATAGGTGTATGTCATCTACCAGTGGCTTCTGAGCTGCAGGCTATAGGGCAATGGCTGCAATTACAAAGGGCGTATTTAACCTCCTTTTGTCATTTTACTGTTGACACTGATAGCAGCGGACATTAGCCTCTGGAGGATAGCATTTATAAAGTCCTCCCATTAGGGCCTGGGCCCACCAGACTGTGGCTACAGCATTGATATTTAAGCACTTAGTACCATGATAAAGCCAGTAACAACATTCAATGTGTTATTCATTTTATGAATTTCGTATTACTGAAATATTCCTCAATATTTCAGATTCACCTTTTTTAAATGGCCATGTCTGAGAAGAGCACACAGTTGCTGAAATCACATCCCTTCAAACAGCAGCTTTTCAAGATGTATCCCTATTTTTCCTTGTGTCGTTCTTAACTCCAATTTACCTGGTAGGGACAAATAATAAAAAAATTAAAAATGAGATTCCATGCCTTTGGTTTTCTGGAACCACTGCGTCTGCTGACCTAGCACACATTGCAATGAGGGGTGCTGTGGGGATCACGAATGAATCAGGAATTAGGGTGGGATCACAAGCCTTTGCCCAGGTGAAACAGCTTCGGGGAAAGAGAAACAGAACAAGGCAGGCAAATAGTCACAGGTTTGGGATGTACTTTTGGACCTGTTGGCTATGATGACAAAGCCATGGCAGCTACCACAGTCCCTGGCCTTCTCCATAGGCAGTGATTTTCTTCCTCTTCTGCTCTGCAGCAGCAGGTCTCTGCCACTCTTCATGAGGTTGCTCTGTAACCAGGGTTGCAGAAATACAGGTTGCATGTAAGTTAAATATAACCCTTTAAAATAAGAATGAAAACGGAAAGAAGCTCTCCAAGCAGTGTAGCTGAGGAGGTGGGGATATGTGTGATATGTGCAGGAACCACTGTGTGGGAACAGAAGGAGAAGGCATGTATTTCTGAAGCTAGTTTTACTATCAAAAGTAACATTTTGTGAATCCACCCTCTCCTTAAGCATCCTGTTCAACCAGCTGGTGCTACAGCACACCAGGTTTGGGGGTTTGTTCTTTTTCACACCATCCTTGTATGTGTCTTCTACAGTTTCTACGTCTTTCCTCGACTCTGTGTTTCTACTTTGCCCGTTTTCTGTGTTTCTATCAGCTTTGTCTTGTGTCTTATTTTTATTCTCCCTCATTTAGTTTCTCTTCTGCCTTCCTGGCTTTCTGTGTTCTCCTGGCTTCCTTCCAGCCTTGCAGCAGTATTTGTCCTCACAGCATCTTGCAAGGTTCATTCTGCAGCTAGGTCTTTTTTTTTCCTAATTTATTAAAAATCCTGGGTTTTCCTTTCAGACCTATCAGACTTCATTTCCAAGTGCAACAATTTCAAATGTATATTTGAAACACTCCCACCAACATCTGTTCACCTATTAAAAATGCTTCATTTTGCCATTCAGAAAAACAGCCTTTCTCTGTAGAGATGCTGAATAGAGAAACACAATTCCAATAATAAGAAATGGAAGAGCAGAAAATTTCTCTAGGGGAAACGACTCAGCTAAAACCAAAGATACAAAATATAAATATATCTCTCCAACATTGGATCACCAACAAAAAGATGGGACTTGGAACAGCAAATGACACAATCCTTTAACTAACTGTTAACGTAAAAAAATAAATATTCTAATAATGGAGCTATAAAAACTCTTGTTTCTATGACAAGAATTCTCATGACCCTTAGTAATAAATGGAAGTTATTTCATAGCACCCTCTGAAATAGACAGACATTGGGCACAAATCAGTTTCCTAAATACATGCAGCTAAATGGACTCTTCACTTTGGGTGTTGTAGGGCAGCCCACCTGACTCCAGCTGCTGCTTCAGAAGAGTGCTGGGTTTTTTTAAGTGCCATGTCCTACCTGTCAGCCCTGTGCAGATGTCTGGGATACTCAGCGGTGCCTTCAGTCGTGTCCCATCCCTAAGTTTAGGCAACTGAGGCAAGCCTGTATTGTTAAACATCTTTTGTACCATGTACAGAAGACCCAGAAGAGATCAAAACTGTCTTCCACAGATGAGGTCAAGCTGCCCTTACACAGACATCCAGTGTGATCTGAGATGCCCCTGGGCACTTCACATCTGCTCTTCCTTTTGTTCCATGTCTTACCTGCCAGCCCAATCCATGTGGATGTCTTGGGTACTTTAGGCTGTCTCAGTGGCACCTCTGTTTACATGACCAGATCATTCACTAAGGTGCAATCACCATAACTAATTAAGATGACTAAAATGAGATCTGTGTTTAAAGACATGCAGCTCCTGTTACAGTCGTTGGATATCTGATTAATACAGTCAATGACATGCAGAGAGTGATTCAGGTGTCCCAAAAGGAGGCACCTACTGACCTGCTGAATTACCTTCTAGGCTCTCCTGGCCAGATTGATTATGGCTCTGCTTAGACACTTAGTTTCCATGCAGACATATACATACAGGGCCTTCTATTGTGTTGGCTGAACTTCAGACTGAACCCTGCTACAGAGGCCATCAAGCACACTTAATATCTCACTGGTTAAATTCCAGAGAACAAAGTCTTTCAAATCCTAGACATGTTTCAGAAATCTGAAGTGGCACATCGGGGCCCAATTCAGTCATACACACAAAGGCATCTAATGTCCTTTGAGAGGTTGTAGGATGTCCAAAGATACCCAGATGGATCTGGCAGATGTGACATTGAACCTACAAGAGACTTTATGTGTTTCGGGATGACAACCTCAGGCCAGGCAGGATAATCCCAGACATCTCAGATGCTACTAGACACCTATGCTCATTTCTATATTAAAATTAGATATTTATTATAATATGTACCATATCTCAGTTTTGACCACATGACAATCCTTCCTCTCCTCAGTCAGCACATGTAACTGTACTGGTCTGATCTTGCAAGGCTCTGTTGGAGGAAGTTTCACAGTTTCCCACTATAATAATTTACAACTAAGAATGTTTTTTGATTGTTGGGGTTTTTTTATTATTATTTCTGCAGTGCATCGTGAGGATCAGATGATCTCAAAGTACACTTCAAACATCCTGACTTCACCTGACTCCTCTTTTTCATGGACTAAAAATTGTGTGTATTTCCTTTACTTCCTTGTCTTCTTTGATGATGTGAGCCTTTCTGTTTCTTTGGTGTTCTCCATGTCATCCCATTCATATCTTTATTTCCTTTCTAAAACATTGTGCAATGACCCCAGTGAACAGCTCTCTAGCCTGTCCTCCACAATTTCCATTAAATTTGGGAGTTATGCTTCTGCCCAATCTAGTTGTTCATTTCTTTCCGATATTTCTATTCCCAAGCTTTCCTGTCAGCCAGTTGAAATGCACAGATGACTTTAGGTGCTTAGGTATAACACAATCCCCTCTCTGCAAATATGCTGTTAATGGGGCATAAAATGTACTTGATACAATGCATACTTTCTTTGGATCCTTGATAAGTCCTGTGGCGGGCACGTCAGCATTATCACTGTGGCTACTCAGCAGGGACAAGAATTGTGAGCATGATGTCATGCTCCATGTCTCTCACTTTCTGGAAAATAAACAATTATGGCCAAAATCCAGCCACAAGATGTTTTTGCAGGATTAGATATGTCTTGAAGTTATCATTGTTGACAGTGGCTGAGCTTTCCCATACCAAGGTCTAACTACTCCTAAACTTGTGAAATAAAGTAATATTTGTACAAATTCCATACAGCTATACAGTAGGGCCAACAGATTAATTCTCACTGTAATGAAACTGCAGTAGTCAAAAACTCAATCTGTATTCCTAGGAAATATTCAGCTTCTTTTAAAAAACAGTTTTGTCTTTTAGCTCCCAGTTTACCAGCATCATTTTTCTAGCTGCAGTTGACCTGGCCATCCCTTGTGCTGAACTTCTTCATCTTCTAACTGTCCTCATTTTGAGCCTATGTGTGTCAACAATCTATGAAGATGGACTTAGATTTTAAATTTTCATTCTGCTTCTTGTTTTTTTTCTTATTCTAATGGAACACTTTCATCTTGAAGATCTTGGCCAAGTGAAGTCTTTAGCACTAGAGATACGAGCTTGTGTGTGGTACTGATGGCCTTCCTCAAGTCAATTGGAAATGACTAGAAAGCTTTGATCTCCCTAGGGACAGAATTTTGAATAATTACTTACTTCAGCCCTATTAAATTTTGAAGTAAGTAAAAGAAAGACTTATCTTGGACTCCAGAACAGCAGACCCAGATGCTGAGCCCTGAGGAGTTAAAAACACTGGGTTGTTCAATATTTTCCTTTGACTTTCTTTTGTACCGCAGAGAATATTCTCCTGGTCTCGATCAAGCTTAATAAGTAGGGCTTTCTTTGTTAGAAGTAACATCTATTTCAGTGATGTTGCTGCTAGAGTGAGATACTATTCAGTTTTCATGTGGTGGCAGAATCCAACCACCAGATGTGACACCTCTTACCTTGGAAAGGCTTATGCCTTTCTCATGTCAGGTGTTATTTATGGCTGTGGTCTGTTTGGCCTCAGTGATCTCACACATGTGAACGTACATTTGCAATTGTTATAGTTGGAGATGAAGACCGGAAATCACAAACAAAACTTTACTCAGTAAAGCCACAGCCATCTGAGAGGGGTGACTCTGGGAAGGATGGAGCACTGATCTGGCTGCAGTGGGAGTGAAGGACAGCAAGTGTCCCAGATCTGCCTCAGGGAATAGTCACATTTGTCCTGCAGTGCTGGAACGTTCACTGATCTCCACCACCCTTTCCCACCCATGTGTTGGCAGGAGTCCCCGCTTTGCTGTTGGCATGGGAGAAGTGAGAGTTTATAATCTGCTTTAGCACAAAATCACCCCACTCAGCTGCACCTGCTGCTGATGTAGTTGAGCTAACTTCTACCTGTCGGACAAAGGAGTGGTAGATCCTATAGCTCAGCTCTAGGGTCAGCAATGGGATGGCAGCAAATTGAGGGGTTTTTGCAGCTGTAGCATGACAGCAGAGGGAATGGGAGGAGTTATTCAAGGGCTGGGGCATGGAGTTGAAAGCTACATAACAGTAAAATTCAGCAGAAACAACATCAAACTATGACTATTTGGACACAATGAAAAATACTTGAAGGCCCCAGTCCACAGCTTGGAGACTATGGAGGTAGGTGTCCAGAAATACCTGAGAAACAGGCACTGAGAAGGATTGCTTGGAGAAATACAAGCCAGACCTTATATTTGACTTTTCACTGAGGTTGGTGGGAGGATTTTGGTGTCCTGCCTGAGTACAGTGCATAATCAAAGAGTAGGAAGCACTGGGATACAGAAAAGCCCTCAGGTATCCAAAGTATTAGATTAAATAATGTCAGCACAATTTGCATTTAAAACATCTTTATGGGGACTCTGTGGCTTGTGAATTGCTATATTGGGTAATGAAATAGACTAAATTAAATGTCTAACATTTTGTGCAGCAGGCCAGTTTTTCATCTTACTGATTAAAGCAGGCTTCTTCTCCCCTATTTCATTCAAAAAAAAAAAAAGAGATAACATGCAATCTAATTTTTAGTATCCTCAAATGAGTGTTTCTTCAAACATGAACTCCTTTGTTGTAGCTGACGAAAAAAATTATCTTACGAAAACATGCATTTCAGCCATGTTTCTATTCATTTTTGAATGATTGCAAATGTCACTTTTAGCATTTTTTAATTGGAGTGTAATGGTGCATCACTAGATTTCATAACCTTGCAGTCTGACTTTTATCACCTCTTATCATTTCTCTTAAACATCAAATTCAGCAGGAGTTATGACTACTTCTATTAAGACCGAATTAGACCCATGGATGGATGAGAATAGTGTTAGATATACATTAAAAATTAGTATGGCTCAATGCGCTCGTGGTGTAGTTTCCTCCATTACACTATTCTCTGTCTCTTTATATTTGTAAGTTGTACCTGTCTTGCGAAACCACAGTGTCCAACAGTTGAAGTGACACCAAGTCACCACTTGGTTCTACTAACACCCAATGCGAAATCTATACTGGTGTTTAACAAGCCAAAAAGATTGGATTCCACCTGATATGATTTTTCTTTTTCTTTCAAAAGCTTAATTTCATCCATTGAAATATATATAAAAATATTAAAAATATATATAAACATATAAATTGCAGGACTGCCTATGTTGGAATCAGCATACTCACAGCTTGGGACTGTACATAGCACCATTAGTTTCGTGAACCTCAGTGTACCTGCAGATTGCTTAAATTTAATTTTCCAGACCCAGTAAGTCCTTTGCAACTTTAATACTTCCAGAAATCATCTGAATTTATTTCAGCCCACACAGTTTGATATCGCAGGTAGTTTTTGCATAAAAATCCCAACAATTTGGAGGGGAGGTGATCAGTATACTCCACAGAGGGAGCAGGTCTAAGCTTAATCAGTAACAAGTCAATCAAAAAGGAAGTAAAGATATTCAGAATCAGCTTGCAATGCCCAAAAATGTTAGCATGGGGTGGCGAATGGAAATAGAAAACGGCATTTGTAAGTTTTCTAGACAAGTATTTTCCCTTACAGGTGGCTTAATACTTGGGAAAGCTCATAAATAGAATTTAGTAGGGAAGAAAGTAAATCAGCATCCATAAGGATGTTGAGTTGCCAACCTGTTGTTGTTGTTGTTGTTGTTGTGATTAGGAGAAAAAAAAACAACAAAGAAAAGTTTTCTGCATAAGTTCCACATAGACAGCTCATTTAGATTCTTTATAGTGTATGTATTATCTGGTTTTATACTACATAAGATTTTAAGATATCATTTTAAAACATTTGAAGTAGATGGGAAAAGTAAAATATTTTTACCATATTTTACCCCTAAAATACCAACCCAGGTAGTTTTAAGAATATTGTAGATGCTTCCCTTTATACTGAATGGACATAACATTCATTTTCACTGAACCTTAATTTCTTAACCGAAAATGATCATGCAACAATTTCCCAAGCCACTCAAACCTCAGTATCTATGAGGATTCAGAGCGGTAGATACATGAATACAAAAACAGGTGCAGTCATTCCTGACCTTTGCCTGTTTGTTTCTATCAGTCTTTTTCACCCACTCCCACAACACCTAGAATGACGTATTTGAGCTCTGCGTTGCCCTGGATTTTTTCCTGGTTAGAGACAGACAGCAGAGTCACTCACTGAGCATGCGATCCTTCCTCACTACATCTGCTGATGGCAGAGACCGGAGACTATCCAGAGCTCGAGAATGGGCTTCAGCTCTGGTTGGCAGCAAGGAAAAAATTAACAAGGGCTGTGTCAAGTTCCATGACCTAACAAAACCCTACATCTCAGCCTGAAAGTAGTCTTATTTGTGCTGCCATCTTCATGCCTCTGTTAATGCACTACTGGAAGCCATCAGTATGCATTTACGGAGCTTCCCTACCCCGGTGGACACACTGTTTGTCAAAGTCCTGTGTATATTTCAACATCATTTTTTCACAGTTTTTTGCATGATCTTCTGGATCAGAGAGGGGCTGAAGAAGACCATGAGAATATCAGTGGTTCTCAATGAAAAGGCACTGGTGCAGATCAAACCCGCTACTGGACTTTGTGGTCTTCCTTTAGACTGCCAGAAATTTCTGGGAGCAGGAGACTTTGAGGTTACAGTGGAAACTTGACATGGTTCTTTGCTGTGTTTCTTAATAAAATGTTCCCATTCAACCCAGCCAGCCTTAAATTTGCCTAATCCACTTTGCCTATTTCTAATTATGCTGTCTGGAACTTCGTAAAGCAAATGAACATCTGTGCCATTTCGATGCCTCCCAGCCGTCCCCACCTTCGTTTGACCCTGTCATATGCTGGCACCGTACAAAGCAGTAGGTACGTATAGGAGTGGAAAAGGGAGGCAGGAGGTGCATCGTACGAGCACGTACTGACTCCAGCAGGATGCACAGACAAAATGCAGGCTGCCCGTGAATGGAACGGTCAGGAGGAATTTTACCAAAGACAAAAAAAAGTAATTCCCTGGCTGTGTTTTTAACCTCCAGCAGACACAAGCTGAGGGGACCAAGAAAAAAAATGAGGGCTGAAAATTAGCCATGACTAAACCATCTCATCTGATGCTTTATTGACTGCAAATAGGTATGCTAGATTTGATATTAGAGGTAACCGTGTGACACAAAAAAAAGAAAGAAACAGTAATTGCAAAAGGTACTTGTGCTTGAAGCCAAGCAGCCATCTCACTTTCTGCACTGGTTGAGAAAGGAAGACAGCAGTGTCCTAAAATGTTAAGTGTTGATTCACAGGTTATCTCATGCACTGGCAAGATTGACACTCTTTCTTCAACAGACTCTTTCTGTAACCTTTATTATGTTGTTTGAGTCTCATTCAAAGTCCTTTGAAGTCACTTTGAAAAGATAACTGAGAGCTGAGACTGGAACTCTTAGCTACAGCTGTGAGGATTTATTTTCTTTTACCATGTGCATCAGGGGAAAATGGGCATGCTCATCACTGGCTTCAAGACATGAAATTAAAAAAAAAAAAGAAAAAAAGAGGTTGAGAGGAGAAAAAAATATCACCCTATCCTTGTGTCTGGCTGCTCACCAACTGATGGTCAAAAGTTGATCTCAGAAAAAAAAACTAAGCCAGTGTTGCCCCATTTCAGCCACCGCTTTGCAAAAGCCCAGTTACTCTCATGAATAAAGTCTGCATGAAACGTTTTTGTGACCTGTCCAAACAGCCCAAATCAATTATATTAGGGGAGTGCTGTCATGTAGAAATACTCCTCTGATCAGGAGGTTGAACTGCAGCCACTGCAGCTTTAGAAGTGACAAGAAATCTCCTGTCCTTGCTTGCTTTGTGTTGTAAAAAAGAGCCCAGATAGGTGAACCGGGATGAATGACCTGTACTATTTTCAAGATTTGCAGGGAGGTTAGAGGTTTTCTTAGGACAGAAATATGACTGTGTTGTAAAGGAAGGTATGTTTATAATTGAAAGACATTTGTCTGAAACAGAAAATATTTCTATTTTCAGGGGAAAAATGGTTGTTTTCACTGCAGCAAGAGCTTATATTTATTCTAATAGGAACTTCCTTCTTCAGGATAATTTCTACTTATGTTCAGATATGTTAAGTATTCAACAATGTTTAAAATCATTGAGACAAGCATCTGGTTAAACAGAGAGTCCTGAACAAGCTTTTTTGCTCTATAGGCTTGCAGGCAGATGAGGAAATCTCCACTCAACCCCAAGGAGAGAGGGTTAAAGCATTTTTGACTTAGAGACCTCAAGTCTGCTTTTGAATATTACTGTTCGGTTCAGCAAGTTGCATGTGCTATTAATTTTAATGATGCTATTAGACCAGCAGAGGCCATCATCCGTTACTGTGCATCTCTAACAGGGTAAGAGACCCATGCACACTGGCTATGTCACCCTGAACAAAAGCACATCTGCACTAACGCAATCCTTCGTGCTGCAGACCTCAACTGCTGGCTGAAAAATGAAGATTTCTTAAGGGTAAGTAACACAGAAGATAAACAAGAATATTACTAAACTTGTAGCCAGTACCTGAATCATTTTGCCTTGAGATATAGATAAGTGATAAAATAGACTTCCCTTGCCTAATTCACTTACCCAAGTTGAAAGTGACAAGAAAATAAAATCCTTTGGCTCTTCTTACTGGTTTCTGAGCCTTTCCTGTCTCTAAGGGTGTCTGAACTGATTACAGGACACAGATAACCCAAGCTGGCTTTAAGTATAGCTCTGTAACAGAGCAGCCAAGGGTATACGAGGGTTTCGGATAGTTACACTTCATGCAGTCTCCAAGCCAGTTTCCAGTTAGCTCAGTTATCTTTATACAGCACGTGTTTTACAGGGGAAAACACCCCAAGCAACCAAAATGTGAGAACTTTTCCAAAGTTTTGGAGTCAAAGTGCTTGAGTTTCTTACCTTAAAGTGTATGCATGACAGCTACCAGCCAGAATTGTCATATACAGAATCATAGAATGGTTAGAGTTGGAAGGGACCTCAAAGATCATCGAGTTCCAACCCCCCTGCCATGGGCAGGGACACGTCCACTAGAGAAGGTTGCTCAAAGCCTCATCCAGCCATATATAGGAGAATAATGTGTAAAATGGGGGGAATGGGAGTGCTATGGGATTATGACAGTTTCAGACAAGGCTAGAAAACTAGAATTTCTAAGAATAACACCAAAAATTGGGATGATTTCTCCCAAATGCATTTGCTATGGAAAAGTATAATCAACATAATTCTCAACCTGACTTTCTTAATTTTCGCAGTTTTAATTAGGAAGATACCAAAAGGCTAATCAGGAAAGACTCATACTTGTTAATGTCTGAACAGAGGAGACAGCTTGTCCTAAATATTTCTGAGTGACAGTGGTCCAGGAAACTAGCAACTGTGTGCCCTCTACATACACAGAGACATAATCATAATAAGAAGGGGAAAACGAATACAATAAGAGCTTCTGTTGGCCATATTTCTTCATCCAATACGCGCCTATTCATGGCATTCGATTATGTGTGTAAATCAATGCTACTGCTTTGCTAAAATTACAATACAGTATTCATTGCCACAGCGCATTGGTTTTAACGGTGTTATGTTCCAGCTTGCCAAGGTCATCAAAAGTAATTTTTTTGAAAAACAAAGGAAGAACCCCACTCCCTAAGAACCATTATGTCCCATGGAAAAGGACCTTGAAGGGTTAAAGAAATGCAAAAAGTGTGAGAAACTTTCATAGTGCTAGGTCTAATTATAATCTGAAATAATATCTCAGTAGGAAGAAGAACATGAAATCAAAGTCTTTTGTGAGACAGTGGTGACAAGAGGTTTGGCTGCTCTCTGATTTTCCCCCTGAGAGATCAACCTGCTGGGAGCCCTCCTGGCTTCAGGACAGTCCGTAGCAGTTTAGTTTTTGGAGGGGGGAGCACAGACTGCAGAAGGAAGAGTTTGTGGAGAACATGACAAACTCAGTCTGCAAGCACATGTTATAGGCAAATATTTTTCTCCACAGGAGGCCAATTTAGCTCCAGAAATATGGAGTCTATGTGTTATTTATCTCCCAGAACACAGGACCAAAAACTTGATGAGAAATACATGACTTGGGCTTGTATGAAGTAACTCCAAGGCGATGGTCATCACAGATGGTCTGAGAGGGCATTGCAGGGGAAAAGCTGCTTAGGTGGTGCAAGCTAAATTGGAATTGAAGCAGTTTATCCATTTTTTGTCAACACATAGTTAACTGACAAACGGTGAACTGTAGGTTCAGGGTCAGGATCAGCAGTATAACAGATGATCACAAAAATAGGCACTTTGAGTTGTTAACACCTACAGAGTTCTAAACGTGCCGTCCCTCACTGGCTAGGTACCACACCTCTGCAGCATCCCAGAGCAGGATACTCAGCCCAGCCTGGGCAGGGTGGTGATGCCATGGGGCAACTTCTGGTAGCCCCAAACCAGGTTCACATTGCTGCTCTTCTCACTCCAAGATCTCTCTCCCTCAACACAAATTTTCACGGTGCTTTGTTACTTCTTTCCAGGATGCTTCGTCCATCATTTCAGAAATCCCTTTGTAATTCACCAGTTACTGTTTAATATGGATGATGGTCTTCTTCCTACTTAATATGATGATTTTGGGACACATGCCCACCGGACAGTTTTTTGTGCTTGATCCACACTTCTGTGTGCCCTCACACTCTTATACAAACAGGGCTGTTGTCCAGACCATTTGCCCAGTGGGACATGCAGGCTCCCCCACAAAGGGTGTGAGCTACATCACCTTAAACTGCATTTCTGACTTTGAATTGTGGTATTAAAATTTCAATTGTTGTAGTAGAAAGAAGTTGTAAAAGGCCACTTGTTCTCATAGTTTCCTACTTGAGTTCCCAGTGGTCTTTCCCCTTGAGGTTTATTCCTTGAATAACATGTCTTCCTTTGTTCATGTCTCTGTGTTTATACTGATAAAATGGTTGTTAAATGTAGCTGTTTCTTCTATTCATTGCCTGTAGGCTGAAGCCATAAATCTCTAACAACTATAACTAAAGCATCTGGCAGCCATTTTACATTTGGTTCACAGGAAGAAGTTGCAGCGGAGACTTATGTGTTAAGCTTTCTCCTTGGCAACGTGTAGTTCTATTTGTTTAATACAGAAAAGGAGCATATAAGTGATCTTAAAAGCCTATCAACATAATATTATAGGACAAACCATATATTCCTTTCCCATAGAAATCACATTAGTCAGAGCTGTATATTAATTGGTCGAATCTCTGCATCATTTTATCACTTTTTTTTTACTCCTTTCCTGCTACATAAACCCATTAAACCGTTCTCTTCACCATATGCAGAGAGAAGTAGCAACCTACCCTCATGATTTTGGTTTGCATGTACATAGTGGATATGAATATCTATTATTACAAAAATAAATAGTAATAGGGATCTCTCTATTAACATTCTCTGTACACAAAGACAAATGAAAAGACAATGTCATTAGGATCCCAAAGAGAGTCAGTATTGACTGAGGGATGGCAGCTACATTAGAATCAGGGGCTGTAGAAAGTTTTAACCTGCTTTTGTCAGACTTTTTTATTGTGATCAGATTTCTTCTGCAGTACTGAGATGTATCTTTCGGCAAGCCAGGCAAGGAGTTGTAGCGCCATGGGAACTATTTATAAGCGTGGGATCCTCAAGTATGTTACTGATGTGCTAACGCAATTTCATTGATCCCAGTGGAATGTATTATGGTTCATATAACTGAAGCATGGTGCAGCTGGCAGCAAAATACACAGAGACCTGCTATATCCTCCACTTGTTTAGATAAGTTTATTAGTTCCTGGGCTCAGCCGACTCTACCTGCTGCTCACTTATTATTTCTGCAAGCATTGACAAATTGAAAAAGTGACAGGAGGCCCTGGGCTCACTCGGAGATCAGGCAACTTATGATCTTATGCTTCAGTGCTGTTAAGATGCCACATGCTGTTGTGCTTCCTGTACTACGTTAAAAATCATCTTGCAGATGTCTTTTTGCTTCTGTGAGGCATATTACAAGGCTTATCAAAGGTGGGAAGTCTTGCTCTTCAATTCTTCTCATCCTACTTCTGGATAAAGGCCATATTGGCTACTGAGCTTGCAAGAGATAAGCAAATCCTTGGGCCTGGGGGACAATTGCCTATCATGAGGTCTGCTTTTTAATTAAGAGGGCTGGGAAGCAGTGACCTTGCTGTACTTTCTACATACAAGTGCAGGAGTAGGAATAGTGATGCATGCTTTTAGGATATTACATTGATTTGAGGGAGTCTTGTTTTCAAATAAACATCATCCAACTTCAGCAGGTTTCAGTTTTGTACACACGGCAGCTCAGGACGCATTACTTATCCTTTAAGTAAGACTAAGTAGAGTCTTCTTCTTCGTAACTAGGTGGATGAGCATGTCTGTGAGATGGACACCTTCAGTTGTGGCCCCGCATTCAGAAGGAAGCTACCCAAAATATACCACAAAGGGTTTGAGATGTGCTTGTAACAACCCTGGGCTGGCCTCTGAGGCAAACTAGATCAATAACTTTCACCAGCTGAGGATCGAGACTCCTCATGAAAAGCAAAGAAGTAACACAGATACATCCTGTTTCAACAGGAAACCTCTTCTTTGAATCCAATTATAGGTACTGACTGCAAATGAAGAAGGTGCTATACTATGTCGTAGTAGTTCTGTTACATTCTCCCTCCTCATGCCAGACAATTATTGCCTTCAACAGCACGAGGAAAAGCAAAGAACATCTCCTCTAATTTATTTGATGGTACTGAAAAGCAGTTTGGAAAACTCCACAGCACTTTTCTTCTGTGCTCATGCCACATAAATGAGGCAATCATTACGACTGTCTTTTTTTCTCCCAAGGACATTGAATACTGTGCTCAGGGTGAAAGCGCTCGTACCCCATCAAGGCAAGCAAAGTCAGCAGTCAGTGCAGCAAAGTGTGTGTGGCACAGGCAGGTCCTGCCCATGCCTGTACCTTGAAACACACTATTTCGAGCAAGATTTCTTTATGCAGAGAAAAAAGCCGACAGCACCATGATCCCCAGAAACATGAGTAAAACACACAGAGCTTTCTCCATACCATGTACATAGACCACACAAAGGAATGCCAAAATTGATTTGTGATCAACTGACCCCTTGGAGGGGGCTCACTATTAAAATATGGCCAAAACAACTTCTTCAAACTAATTTTTGAAGAGTTAATGGTAGGCGAGCTAAGACCCAGATAAGATCCCACAGCCCATTCTCAGGAGTGACAGAGATTTTCAAAGTGAGTGGCATCTCTACAGTCAAGTGTGGGCAGGGATGCATTTCGACTGCCTGCACCCTGATCCCATGAGTCCCAGATTCAGTTTGGAAACGCTGCAGCTTGGACCGAGGCTAGTGAGGAGCGTTATGTACATAGCCAACTTCCCAGATCAAGGCAGCTTGTATCTCATGGGGTCAGAACATGTTCTAAGGGATTGTGTAGTGAGACCTTAACTGCCCTTTGAAAAAACACGTCATTTTTTTGTCATGATGGCTGATATCAGTAATTCCTTCTTCATTGTCTAAGCCTTGTCTGACTCCTGCTTCTAGCTGAATCTCATCACCCTGAGTATGTGCTCCAGTGAAAAGCAGTAGTTGTAAAATATCTTGAGTAAAGCTTTTGACATCTGATTGCAAAGCATGTTCTGTGATTGAGAAAAGTACAGGCTGGCTGAATGGGCTTAAATAGACTGAATATTAGTTGGATTACCAGACTTAGAGGGCAATAATGAATAGTTCAGCATCCAGCTGGCAACCAGCAACAAGTGCAGTACAATAGGGGTTGATTCTGGGATGATATTATACCATATCTTTTTCAATGGCCTGGATGATCAGACAGAATGCATCTTCAGCAAATTTGCAGGTGAAGATGGGGTGGATGGAAATACACCAAATGACAGTAAAACTTCAAGCCACGAGGGACTTGGTAAGCTTGAGTCTGGGGCCAACAGAAACCTCATGATGTTCAGAAATGAAACAACACAAAATTCTACACCTGGGACTTTCAAACTACATACTTGGCTGCAACAGAAGGAACATGGCCAGCATATTAGAGGTTGTAACCTTCTCCTGCTTCCTTATAGGTAAGTCACACCTGCAATGCTGTGATCTGTTTGGAGTCCTCTAGTTCAAAAGATGTATTGAAAAACACTTGCAGAGTGGTAACAAAATTATCAGGGACTTAGACCATACAGCCTTCAAGAAAAGGTGGGGGAGTTTAGTTTGTTTAATCTAGAAAAAGGAATTTTAAAGATGATGGAGCCAAATTCGGCTTAGTAATAACAGCAGGTGGTAAAACATTCAGCAATATCAATAAAGTCCAGCTTGGGAGGCTGTGGCTGGATATTAAGAAAACCATTTTCACCAGGAGGGTAGTGTACTCCTGAAATAGCTTGCCAACAAAAGCTGTTGGATCTCCAGCCTCAGAGGTTTTCAAAATTCAGCTAAACAAAGCTGTGGTTTACACGATTTACTCTCAGCAACACCTCTGCTTAAGGTTGGAGGCTGGGTCACTGGCTGGAGGGCCGGGCCCAGAGAGTGGTGGTGAATGGAATGAAGTCCAGTTGGCGACCGGTCACGAGTGGTGTCCCACAGGGCTCGGTACTGGGGCCGGTTCTCTTCAACATCTTTATCAATGATCTGGACGAGGGGATCGAAAGCACCCTCAGCAAATTTGCAGACGACACCAAGCTGGGTGGCAGTGTTGATCTGCTGGAGGGTAGAGAGGCTTTGCAGAGGGATCTAGACAGGCTGGATCGATGGGCTGAGACCAACGGGATGAGGTTCAATAAGGCCAAGTGCCGGGTCCTGCACTTGGGTCACAGCAACCCCAGGCAGCGCTACAGGCTTGGGGAAGAATGGCCGGAGAGCTGCCTGGCAGAAAAGGACCTGGGGGTGTTGGTCGACAGCAGGCTGAACATGAGCCAGCAGTGTGCCCAGGTGGCCAAAAAGGCCAACAGCATCCTGGCCTGTATCAAGAACAGTGTGGTGAGTAGGACCCGAGAGGTGATCGTCCCCCTGTACTCGGCACTGGTGAGACCCCACCTCGAGTACTGCGTCCAGTTTTGGGCCCCCTACCACAGGAAAGACATTGAGGTGCTGGAGCAGGTCCAGAGAAGGGCAACGAAGCTGGTGAGGGGTCTGGAGCACAAGTCTTACGAAGAGAGGCTGAGGGAGCTGGGGTTGTTCAGTCTGGGGAAGAGGAGACTGAGGGGAGACCTTATTGCTCTCTACAAGTACCTGAAAGGAGGCTGTAGAGAGGCGGGGGTCGGTCTCTTCTCCCAAGTTACAGATGATAGGACAAGAGGCAATGGCCTCAAGTTGCGCCAGGGGAAGTTCAGGTTAGATATTAGGAAATATTTCTTTACTGAAAGGGTTGTCAGGCATTGGAATGGGCTGCCCAGGGAGGTGGTTGAGGCACCATCCCTGGAGGTATTCAAGAGAGGAGTTGACATAGTGCTTGGGAATATGGATTAGTGTTGGGTGGTGTGGTGGTGTGTGTGTGGGTTGCGTGTGTGGTGGTTTTGTTTTGTTTTTGTTTGTTTGTTTGTTTGTTTTTTTTTGTTTTTTTTTTCATTGGTTGGACTAGATGATCTTAAAAGGTCCCTTCCAACCTCTGTGATTCTGTGATTCTGTGATTCTGTGATTAAGTCCCTCCAGAGGTCTCTTCCAGCCAACGTTTCTATGATTTGTTCTCCAGAACTGCACTGGCCACATAGATGTGACAAACACTAACTGAGAACGGTTTATTTTCCCACCTCTCTCCAGTGGCTGTGTTAGGCACTGTTGGCAGAGTTTTATTTTACCATCAACATGTCATAAAAGTCTGCACTTTCACCCAATAGAATCAGGAAAAATTACTGAATGGGAAGGGATATCTGGATGTTTGGTCCAAACTCCTGCTCAAAGAGCAACCGTCAGAGTAAGATCAGGTTGCTCAAGGTTATATAGCTTTTTGAAAATCTCCAATCTTGTCAAGCTGCTCCAGTGCTTAAGCACTCTCATCATGAAGAACTTTTTTTTCCAATGTGTAATTGAAATATCCCCTGTCATAACGTGTTCCCACTTTCCCTTTTCTCTGTATGTTTCTGCAAAGAACCCATTTCTTCTGTCAGATGCTCATTAGGACTCGGAAGACTGCAAGTGAAACCCCCCTCAGCCCGGCTACAAGGATACCATGGGAGTCTGTGTGAAAGAACTTTCTTAAATCAAAGTAAAGAACATCCACTGCTCTTCCCTTGTCCTCAGAGCCCATATTCTCATCACTGAAAGCAATCAATCAGGTTGGTATAGCAAGATTTAACCTTGGTAAATCCAATCTAGTCCTTTCCAGTCACCTTCGTGTCCTTCATGCGCATGGAAATGGCTTCCTTGGAGACTTCTTCCAGCAATTTCCCAGGAAAGAGGCAAGACTGACCAGCCAGTTCCCCCTTGGTTTTTTGCATATGGGAGAAACAATTACCTTTTTTCCAGTCCATGGGGAACCTCCAATTGCCACAGCAAGAGAGAGAAAGTGACCTCAGAATAAAGCTGACCAACTCCCACAGCACCATGCAAAATGTGTTCCAGAGAATTAAATCTATAATTACATTTTCTAACAGAGCTCAGAAATATCTTTCCCTCAGCCAGAGCTTGTACAGAATTAAGTTGGCAGATTCAGAACAGGGAAGATCCGCCCCGCCTTCTATATCACAATTCTTAATGTATTATTTTCTAGCTATTACTAAGAAATAAGGGAAGATATAAAGGCTAAAAATAAAATCAAAAGGGTTTAACTTAAAAAAAAATAAAATCATAATTTCATAAATACATTGGAAAATGCAAATTGGGAAAGCTTTGGGGAAAGCAAGAGAAAGGTCCTCCTGGAAAAGTTTCAGAAACAAAACTGAAAGTGAGCAGCAAAATAAACCGACCCATGAAAAATCTGAGCTCTTCTGCTTGCCTCCAGCAGGCACCATTTCTCTCTTCATTAGAGAAGAACAGATGAGCTGCCTTTGCTGTTCCTTTTGCATAGCTGCCAATGGTGCAACACACAGGTGTTGCCAACTCTCTGTGCTGTGCAGAACCCCGATTAAAATGAGCTATTGTTTCTTTGATTTTTTTTCCTGGTCTTTTTTTCCATCTTCTAACCAGTTCTATTTTACTTCTTCCCTTTTTTCTGTGGCATTTACTGATTTTTTTTTTTCTGGAATTTTTTTTTTTCGTTGTGTTCCTCTTCACTGTATTTATTTTTTATGGCTCTCATGTCATGTTCTTTGGTTATTCTGTGGTACCCAGCATAGGTCCCTGACATAGCTTTCTAACTTCTGACTCTTGTCTCCTATTTTACATTTTCCAGACACACAGACTCCTATATTTGTGTGGCACAAATACAGATAAACTTTATGCCATGCTCGGAGCTCCAGAGCATTAATGGAATGCAAAAAAAAAAAAAAAAAATAACAAGCCATAATGTTTAGAAAAATGTATTTATATTATCAGAGAAAATAATTTACACAGTTTTCCAAAGCAACTGGCTAATTCATCACTGATGGATGACTTTAAACTGACCTATCTCCAAGTCTAGATACTCAGAACTAGTGAAATATCTCAGATTATTTCTGCATACCACCTCTTTCCTGGATGTTCACAGAGCAGAAAACTCAGTCGGGTCCTTGTCTTGTGTCTTGATTCCTGCCCACCTTCTGAACAACTCCACTTTTGTTTCCGTCTTATCTACTCTGAACTGTACTGTGAGACCCGTGTTTCTCAGACCCATTGACAGCAGGTTAGTCTTTCCCCTTTTCTATCTCCGGAGCTAAATCCCCTCTAGGTTCAAGCCTGAATTTTGTTTCTCCCTCCCAGGGGTGTGCTCACAGCCCTTAATTGCAGCCATTTCTCGCTCTCTGGCTCGGAGGAGCAGAGTTGCTGCCCTGTTCCCCGAGCACTGCCAGGATTTATGTGAACAATCTTTCTTAATGCTTGGTGTCCCATTTTAATGCCAGCCTCGGAGATGGAGACCCACAGTTTGAGAAATGTTCCTGTCACTGTGTCAATATCCTCCTTTTTGAGATTCTCTTTCGGTTCCTGCTCTCTAACACATCAAACATGAGGCATGGACAGTTTATCCCAGACCTGCCAGGGCTCTTTCATTCCATGTAACACGAGTACGTCACGGCTGCTCTTGACATCAGCAGCATGTTAAGTTTTCAGACACCTTCAGCTTGGCCTGTTGTGCTGACTGTCCCCGTAAACACCTGGGAGCCAGCTTCATTGCTTGCTTTCATACCTTCTGAGATCTCTTCTATCCTGACACCTGCAAAAAATAAGGCAACTGTTAAGCTCTGCCAGCACAGCAGCTTTATTTTGATGACCAAAATGCTATTGTTTTGGGAGGAAATTTATTGTTTCTTCTTTCATACTGGATTATAGATACTTGCAGGCCAGGGAACCATGCTGTGCAGTCTCTTAGGCAGCTCCTGGTACATAAAGAATTGGGGCATCTAAGACAAAGTGCTGCCAATGTTCTCTGCATGTCGTGTTACCTGATCCAGCCAGGAGATTCAGTCAACACTTGAGCTCGTGGGGAAAAACCTCTCCTGGAGCTTCAGGTCCTGGTAGAGGACAGATCCACACCGTTTGACTGGGCAGCCAAGCGCCTGCCTTCCACAAGGCTGCACATCCATCACAGCTCAGCTTGCCTTGCAGCAAGCATCAGCTGTTCCTTCACCAGTCCAAATTCCTGTTCCTCCTAATTCCCTGGTGGCAAATAAAAAGCCTGTCTGCACCCCTTCCTCCAACCTCCTCCCATGGTAGGAACAGCCCACAGGACATTCAGGGAGAAATAAAACTTGGCTTTGCCTAACGCTGTGGAGAAGTCCTGAGGCAGTCTTTTCCCGGTGCCCAAATTCCTGAGGAGCTGGATCATTAAATGTGTTCCAAGCTTGTCCACCACTCAAAGAATGTGGCAGGAGGAAACTCTCATCCATAGTTCTCACAGGGGCCAGGAAATGGGGATACAGGAACCTGTTGGATTAGCAATGCTGATGCCAGGTACTAACACAAGGGAAGAACTGGAATTGGCAAACCTTCCTAGCAAAGGGCTTTCCTGTTACAGTCAGTGGGTTAAATACCAGCTTTCTAAAGAAAGAAGTGACATAGCTGAATCCTTATAGCAGTTTGAAGTCCGGGAGGAAGCATTTGTTTTATAAAATGTTTTTTCTTCTTTGCTGCAAGAGAGCTCCGGTTATTCTCCAGCCTCCTCTGATTCCTCAGGGAACCACATGGGGTTGTTTCCATTCTCTGGTTGTGCTGATTTCAATACAATTTTTTAATTTTTTTTTTCATCTCCCCAGAAATATGTCTGCTAAGTTCTGCCATCCCCTTGATGTGCAGTTTTTTGGCATCTCTGCACAGCAGCATGGTTTAATGAGAGGGAAGGGCTGGAGTTACCCGCTGGCACCTGCTCTCATTCCCTCTCCAACTTCTCTTTAGATTGAATGAACTTCTGTTATGCCAGATATTAAATTGCACTGAATTCTACACTTGGCCAATTCTATTATCCTCTCTCTTGCATTTTTCAAAAATACAACCACAGTTGGGCACTCAAAAAAGGTCTTATATTGTTTGCATAACATATACATTATATACTGCACACAGTGAATTTAGTACACAAATTTCCAAGCATGTCATCAGAAACCAGTAACCAAGACCTGGAATATCTACAACAAAACAGCCAGGAGTGCCAACGTCATTAAAGGAAACGCCGATGCCAGAACAGGGATCACAGCCAGGGGTGACAGTGCAGTGGAGGAAATGTCCCCAGACGCATGAAAGGGCAGTGGAGTCATAAAAACCAGCCTTATGACATTTCTTCACCCACACTAACAGCCTTCTGCCCCCACAGATAAGTTGCACGGCAGGTTTAAGAATGGTTATGCTGGGACATGCAACCGACACAGGGAACTGTGGCTTTTAAGTTTTGAAGCTCTTAAGCTCCCTGGCTGTTTCCATCCAGGAGCAGGTTCCACCCACTTACAGCACCTAACTCACCTCTGACCTCCTGGGACTGAGCATCGTGTTCCCTTCTAAGCCAAGTAAAAGACACTAGGACGATATGAAGGACTCAGAGGTGCCCAAGGTCAATATACAAGGAGCAAGAGAGTGGAAGAATTGATTGTTCTAACATGAAGTACAAAGGATGCATTGCTGGGATCTCACTGATGCCCCTCAGCTCTGTACTCTTGTCCTTTCCCAAAACTTGCAGTTCTCTTCCCGAACCAAGTCTGCAGTCACAGCAAAAGGGAGTTTTGTCATCCTTTGGATATCATCCTAAGGCAGCTGATCTCATTCCTGCCTGCAATGCCGAAAAGCCTTGGAATGGCTCCTCCCCAAATGAAGCTAAGGGAGTATTTTCCTCTGATGAGGAACAGAGAGAACTATCTGCTGAACGTCTCCGGCAAATTGTGTGGGCTCTGGGGATGTGACTGCTCGCAGAATATTCCTTAGCAATAGCCTCCCTCAGGAGCTGTGCTCTGCACGGCAAGGAATCTCTGTGCACCCCCAAATTCAGGTAGTACAGCTCCCAGATTGGGCTTCCCCCAAATCAGACACCCCCATACTGAAGCATTCTGCAGGCTGACACAAGTCAATAGCAGAGCAGAGTCAAATACTTTTGTTTCTTCAGCCAATGCTCTTTTATTCACTAGATTGCACTGTATCTTATATAACAACAGTTTAACTGCATAAAATCCACCACAAATGTTAAGTTCAAGTGAACATAAAGATTTTCTTCGTAACAGTTAAAACATTGTTTCAATCTGTGGAAAAATACATCTGAAGTAAATTTTTAAAATGTTTTAAAGTCATTCTAAAAATGCCAAAAACCAGCCTTTCAACATTTTTTCCATGTTTTTCTCTGTTTTTTATGAAATTCCACCAGCTTTTGTGACAAATCAACAAAATCAGTATTTTTTACAAGTCTTGCTTATCTTAGAGTTCTTCCATCTGCTCTAACAACTGATCAAGATAGATAAAACTTGTTGTCTGCTGATTTCAGTGGGGGCTCTGTTAATCTCACTGGAGCTGTCTTTTGAGGCCAAACGTTTATAATGCACACACACTTAGAGAATATTTAAAGAATTACTTTGCGGGTTTAAAAAATACTAAACTAAAGCAACCACATTCCTGCAATGTGATGGACTCGCCTGGCGAGAGGAACTGCTTCCAAGTGACACCATGCATGAGAGCTCGCAGATTATCACCTGACACAAGTAATCAGGTTGGAAAATTGCTGCTACTGTAATTGAGTCATTCAATTGCGACTATTGTTGGAGTTATCTCCTCCCCCTGGGCCAGGAGGCAGAGACAGATGAGCAGTCAGGTCCTTGTACTTGAAACACTCCTAGCATGGAAAACTGCAATGCCGCTGTTTTGTTTTCCAGAAATTAAAGCTGATCCTCAGGGGAAAGGTGTCATCTAAAGATGCAGGGAAATTTATCTGTGAATCCAGAGGAGACTGTCAAAGTGAGTATGTCTGAATCAGCCAGTATTGGGGCTGATGCTTTGTTGGCTTGCAGCTTCCCTTGCCTATTTATGATTTCCAAAAGTTAGGTACAAAAGAGTCTAGCAGTAGAAGCTTGTTGAGAATTTTTATTTGATGGCAGCCTACTCGGGCATTTGCTTACCATCTCCGGGTGTCACGATCAAAGCAAATGAGAATCACAAACACACTGAATCTGATGGTCTATTTTGAAAATTCAAAGTAGCATCCGTCATCCAAGTCAGTCAATTGATCATCATGTCGCACACATCAAAGCTTTACAGGGGTAGAGACTAGCTAAAACTCTTTTACAGTTCTGCCTTGCAAAGCAGCTTGATGGTCTATCAGGGCAACAAGCTTGTCTCCCCAGGCTCTGCAACACAAGCGTAACCTCAGCCTTTCAAAGTACATGAAGCCCTATGCATGCGGTTAATTATAAATAGTGTTGAAACGGAAGCTTAAAAATGGAAGGTCGTGTTCCCTCCATCTGAACATTAAATCCCTTCAAGATCAGGCTGCCCTAGATAGAAGTGGCTGCATTCTGCTGTATGGTGTCTGTATTACAAAATGTTCTTTGAAATGATCAGGTGGTAAAAGGAGCTTGACTTGTACTTTACCGAAGAGCCAGAGCAAAGAGGAAGGGTTAGATACACTGCCTTGTCTAAGTGCTCAGCTAACAGCACTGGCACATTTCTTACAGCTGCTTGACCTCAGGAATGTCTCATTGTGAGCTCTCTTTATCCCAATGGAGACGGGCTTCAAGGAAAGGGGAAAGCCCACAAAGCACAGGGTATAAGGCCTGTAGTCCTTCAAATGTATACGTTGGATTTGCAGTTATACCAGGAACTGTGACCTGCTTAGTAGGATTTATCACATCCACCCTTCTTTAAACTAACATTCAGTTACAAATGTAAAAATAATTGAGTACCAGAAGTCTTCACTAGTTTTCTACCATTGCAAATTGACACTGGCCAGAATTACTTTCTTCTTCCTTGAAGGACAACAATGAGCAGAAAGCCATGCCAAGCCTGACTCCAGGCCTGTCCTTGGAGAAGTACTGTCTCTGCTCCCCTTGGGGCCTCGCTTTGTCCCATTGCTTTTCTTTCTGCCCATGTTAACCCTGTCAATGTTAGCTTTTCTCAGTGTTAACCTGCCAAAGACAAATCCTGTGAACCAAAACCCTCCCAATATGAGACAGGGAGCTTGAACCCAATTCAATCCAGTTCAACCTGCTTTCCATCACTCCAGAAAAGTACCCTAAAATATCCCTTGGGTGAGCTGAATAAAGAAAGAACCTGCTCCTCTTGTTCCTTGTGGAAAAGGGAGATGAGTCCTAGTATGGCCACCTAAAATTGCAACCAAGTACTTTTTGTGGGGTTAAATAATCATAAGATCATAGAATGGTTAGAGCTGGAAGAGACCTTAAAGATCATCTAGTTCCAATCCCCCTGCCATGGTGGGGGGACACCTTGTACTACACTTTTGTTAGAAATTTTGGGAGGAGGGGATTTTTCTGGTTTCAGTGAAAACCAAAAATATGTCATTTTGCTTCATTTTGCTTTTTGTGTTGTGTTTTTTGGGGTGGTGAGGTCTACTTTAGACCTTTGATTGATTTGGGTGTGCTGTATATATGTAAGAATATTTAGGAATTCTTGGAGACTGTTTTTGACCTTCAACTGCAAAACCAGATGGACTTGTTTCTCTCCTTTTACTCTTAAAACCACAACAATACCACTTTCAACATAAGTCTGTGCTTTAGGAAGCATACAAGTTCTTTTCAGGTAACAATCAAGTGAAACCAGTGAAAAGCTCTGTTGCACCTCACGTGGAGGATAAAGCAAGGCCACAGCCTGAAGGAGTATGTGGATATTCCCAAGGCTATTAGAAAACTTCAACAACATGAAGCCCATTCCTGACACAATTCAGCCCATAAGGAGCTCCAGAGCAATGACAAAAATTCGGTAATTCCAATTACAGATGTGCATGGATATTGGTAGGATTAGGTACTTTGGCAAGGGTATAACGAGAAAATAGTAGCACTGATATCCTTTGCAAGCCTATTTTTTGCAACTTCGGCTCATATTTAATAGAAATCTGTGCAACCCCTGTCTTATAGCCTGGTCAGAGAATCAACAAAAGCTATAAGAGATTTTACTGACTGATCTCCCAAGAACACAGATGCGCATCAGTTCTACTCGGGCAGGCACGTATTGCAGAATCAGAGCTCTAGTTTTTGAACCTCATTGACAGTTTAGCTTTGCTTTCTCCAGTTACTGCTCTTGACCAGAGTTGTAGTATACGTTTGTCATTACAATTCCAGCACCATATTCATCTGATAAGAATTCAAACAATAAAGTAGGTGCCATGAAATTAATCTAGCACTCCAGCAAAAATCAGAACAATGGGAATTGATGAAGTACAAGCCTAATCCATTCTTCTTCAAATCTCACTGTCACTACAAGGTCCACTTGGGACTGTTATACAGGCTGGATTTTAGGTTGGATGAAGTTTATGGGAAGAGACTAATAAGTATCTATTGATTGTATCTAAGCAAAGACAATTACAGTACACTCATCCAATTCTTTTCAGTGACACATAGATTTAATGACAATATGTGTTAACTGATATAATCAATTTTCTTAAATCAAGATAAGAATAGGTCCTTAGCAGAAAGTATGTATTTCCTGGATTTTGCTGTGAGAGGCTTGCCTTGTATAAAATTCACAAGATAGAAGGGGCCATTAGAAGCAAACCCATGCACAAAGGAATCAATATAACGAATAAAATCCTGTTCAAATTTTTGTCAGCTCCTAAATTGCCTGTCTTCATTCCTTTTTCTGTCCTGTTTCCCATCAGGTACTGTAAGCATGTCCTCAATGGCAACATGAGACACAAAGCAATTCTAGGATGCTGTAGGTGACTTCTGCTCAGTTCCTGAGCCCCATCCGGTCTGAAGATGCTTGTGTCGTCAACGGCATATGAGAATGTACAGATGCCTACAATTTACTGTGACTAAATAGTGGTGACTGCAAATGACAGTGGTAATGATATCCTGGCAATCAGAGCTGAGGATGAGTCACATGCTGGTTTTTAAATGGAACAAAGAAGACCAATTGTATTTCAATTCTGCAGGTGTCGGAAATTGCACTGGGGTAAATCAGTGTAGAGGACTCCTTTTTTGTGGTTTGTTGATACCTCTAGAAAGTAGAAGCTCAAGCAAAAATTTTGGTTAAACTGAAACAAAACCCTTCAGATAGCTTTTGTTAAATGGAAAAGTAAAATCCAGAAAAAAAAATATTTTGGATTCTACAATTATTTCAATTCCAGACATTTCTCCCATGCTAAATCCAAAGAAATCTGAAAATTCAGATAATTTCAAATAAAAACTTTTTGGCAATTGTTAGGAAAAAAAGTGAATATTTTCTAATTATTTTATTAATGTTAGTTTAGGAACTGGAAATTTGGAAAATTTTATGAATGAAAATGCAAAAAAAAAAAAAAAAGAAACATGAATCTGAAACCTTTTGCACAGCTTCACATCTAGGACCTATGTGAAATATTAAGATTCCATGTGACTCAAATTACAAATACTCCTGTTGGGGTGGTGATTTGAATTTAATAGTAAGGCTATGCCTCAAATATAATGTTTTTTATAAAATAACACTTCGGCTCAAGGGAAGTTGTCTTCATTGTATGTGTGTTTCTGCAGGCAGAAGTCATTGACTTCTGTTTCCATAAAGTCAAAGTACCCAAAATGTAGAGTGCAGCATAAAGAAAACAGCTTTGTGCAGGTAACGGTCTGAGGAGTCCATGTCACAGAATCCATTTTGTCCCCTAATCCAGAAAGGACAAGACAAAGACAGCCTTAGCTCCAAAAAGTAACAGCTTGTGCTGTTTAGTTCTCAGATCCCTGATTCAGCTACTATTATATCAGCAAAAATAGCAGCTCTCATACACGTATCCTAAGTGCATGTTAGGAATTGGAGTTGAAACTATTTCAGGGTTATGTTTGTAATGCACAAGTGTCTGTCTAACCTATCCCATTATCTCTGGGATTGCAGAGGTATTACTGACACTTCAAAAACATTTCATAAGAATATTCTACAAAACACTAAAAATGCTTGCTAAGTCTTGCAGGGCTCTGAAGAGCAAATGCTTCCCTCATCCACGGATGAAAAGGTGCTTCTGTCTCATTGACGATCCAAATATCTTGAATAGAATTTTATGAAAAATGAAAAGTGTTATCAGCAATTGTAATTCACACTTAAAAGGGACTCTCACTCAGATATCTCTATTTTACAAGCAAGCCTCATTGTTGATGTCTGCATGTCATTGCATCCGTTTTCTGGAGTGCACTGATGCAGGGCAAAGCTGAATGGTTGGTACCAGCCATGCAAGAACTCATTTGCTGTCTTGAGAGATAAACACTTGTAGACCTCACATGTGGTATCACTGATGTGTCTGTGAGACCTCATAGCGAAGCCATGCTGTATACCCAGTGCTTGGGCAGTGCTGGAACCTGTTGCAGCTGTTATTAAAGAGATCCTCTGGAAAGAAAAGGAGGAGAATGGGCTGGAAATCTCTATAACGACTGTCACGCTGCTAAATTCTGCCCTTGGGCAAGCACAGCACCTGCTGAAGGCAGGAGGACATTTTTTAAGGGACTGGCATTTCATATTTCTGTAAAAATCAAATCCAGGTTGGCTCACTGAGTTCTGAAGGAGACTATCTTCAGAAAATTCCCTATAAATGTTTAATCATTTCATCCTGGATAGCATTTAATTAACAATCTAATTAACTTTTCTGTATTTCTTGTTAATACATCCAGCTGGCTCCCCCCATTTTGTTTTTAAATCTCATTGATATTTTTGGGCTTTCTAGATGTCCCTCAGCCTGTCAGGGTACAACCAAATTCTCACCTTGATTTTAAAGAGGATTATGCATGTGCACACAACCTTTTAAATCCCCATTATTTCAGAACCTGCTTTAAAACCTTCTAATGTTTTTATTACAGTTTTTATATTCTAGAGGAAAAAGTAACAAGGAAGAAGGAGAAGATATTTCTTACCTTTCTTTTTGCAGTGAATCTACTTAAGACATTTAAGAAAATATTTTCCCTCTACTTTAGTCGGGGGATATTAATAAAAAACATAAGAAAGAGGGAAGAAGAATACTCATGAGGGGAAGCAAACGGAAAATGTAGATCAATAAAAATGGCTGCATCTTTCTGAACACAATGAGACACACACATTCCTTTTCATACATCTTCTCAAACCGAAACCTGAGTTGAACTTCTGGAATCCAAAGTTAATTTTCCACTACCCTCATCTCACTCTTCTGGCTTACAGGCCAAGTCAGGAAGAGAAACAGAAGGATATGAGAAGAAATCCAAGCCTGGACCATTCTCAAGAGCCACAATGGTCTTGTCACCACCAGTACAGAGCAGTGCATGGTTAAAAGAGAAAGAGAGTCCCAAAAGCAGTAGCTCTGAGTAAACCCCTCCCAGGACTGAGCCCACACTCCTACAGTGTTAATTGGAATAAGTAATTTTCATTACTCTTTGCAAAATTACTTACTTATCAGATTCTCAGATCCCATAATCCTGCAGATTATACAGTTGTCCACCGCAGCTTCACAAAGAGGACAGAGCATGTTACTGTTGTTGTCTTCCTCTCTATATAAATGACTTCTACTTAATTATTGGTTTATAACAAAGAAAAGCAAAACCTCTTTCTTTCAGTCACCTCCATGCCATTCTGGGAATTAAAGCTATTTTCATACTCTGCTTATTCTCCTCCGAGATGTGCATGGATCTGATAACTAGGATGTCATAGACATCACTGCACCCTCAGCAAGTTTGCCGATGACACCAAGCTCGGTGGCATGGTCGACACACTGGAGGGAAGGGGTGCCATCCAGAGGGACCTGGACAGGCTTGAGAGGTGGGCCCATGCAAACCGCATGAAGTTCAACCAGGCCAAGTGCAGGGTCTTCACCTGGAACGTGGTAATCCCAGACACAAATACAGGTTGGGCGGAGAATGGCTGGAGAGCAGCCCTGAGGAGAAGGACTTGGAGGTGTTGGTGGATGAGAAGCTCAACATGAGCCGGCAATGTGCACTGGCAGCCCAGAAAGCCAACCGCATCCTGGGCTGCATCAAGAGAAGTGTGGCCAGCAGGTCACGGGAGGTGATTCTACCCCTCTACTCTGCACTTGTGAGACTCCACCTGGAATACTGTGTCCACCTCTGGAGTCCCCAACACAGGAAGGACATGGACCTGTTGGAACGGGTCCAGCGGAGGGCCACGAAGATGATCAGAGGGATGGAGCACCTCCCCCATGGAGACAGTCTGAGAGAGCTGGGGTTGTTCAGACTGGAGAAGAGAAGGCTCCTGGGAGACCTCATAGCAGCCTTCCAATATCTGAAGGGAGCCTACAGGAGAGCCGGAGAGGGACTCTTTGTCAGGAAATGTAGTGACAGGACAAGGGGTAATGGTTTTAAATTGGAAGAGGGGAGATTTAGATTACATATTAGGAGGAAATTCTTTACTGTGAGGGTGGTGAGACACTGGAACAGGTTGCCCAGGGAAGTTGTGGATGCCCCATCCCTGGAAGTGTTTAAGGCCAGATTGGATGGGGCTTTGAGCAACCTGGTCTAGTGGGAGGCGTCCCTGCCCATGGCAGGGGGGTTGGGACTAGATTATCTTTAAGGTCCCTTCCAACTCTAACCATTCTATGATTCTATGATTCTACGATCACTGTGGCTCAGTCAGGGCCCATTCTGCACTACTGGTTTTCTTGCTTTTCTGGAAGATAGTGGACTTGCTTAACCCACCTTATGTATTCACGACATTGGCTTCTGCTACTCTTTTGACAGAATTCACCTAGTCTAAGAAACAAGCTTGCTGAAGTTTTTCAAAGTAACCAGCAACTCTCAGAAAAACATTGAAAGGCAGAAATACTGCAATTAGACAAATTTTACTCAACTCCAGAGGTGTTTTAATGGATTTCATTCATTTAAATGGATTTAATGATTGGCATTTAAAATCAGGCTGTGAATGTCCTCTCCCACTTTCATCTCTTTGTAACGAGGATAAACTTCAAAAACATCTGTTATTTACTTACATATCATCAGGACAGAACAAATACTTGAGAGCTTCATGCCTCCGCTACCAGTTTCCCTTCCACACTCTGAGGGCTTTGTCCATACTAAATGCAAATTATTTTGAGAATTTTCATATTGACAAGAGATGCTGCATCATTCGGTGCTTAATGACAGACAGCAAACTTTCTAAAATAGCAAGCGCCATTGGCCAGCAGGAGGCCAATAAGTATGATATCCTTGTCATTAAACAGTCACTGAAGGAGGTGATCTTTGCTATGTTAGCAAAGGGAACTGTTTTGTTCTGTTCTCCTCCTACTCATTTTATCTCCAACATCAGCCCATTTTCTGTCACTGAGGAGTATGCAGTTCAGTAGAGACTTCCCAATAATTGGGGCTTAATTAACTGGGATTAAATACTAAAGTAACTTGCAACTGTAAATGTGTTAGACTGAATCTAGAAAGGAAATAAAACCTGGAATTAATCTCAAAGTCTGTGTTGCTGCCATTCAGGGACTATATTTATTCAATTTATTCAATTTTTTAAAAAAAAAAAAAAAAAACAGGGCATGAGGACATGGGACTTGTAATTAATTCAGGGTACTGGGAATTTTAGGTTATCAGTGAACCGAATGATGTGTGTTGGTGCATCCTATTTCAACAATCTATGAACTGTCTTTTGGTGCATAAGACATTTGGTGCGGAAGAGAGAGTTTGGGACTCCAAGTGATGAAGCAGTTTCCTGATGGAGTAATTTATGGAAAAAGATTAACAGGTCTCAGCTTTACCCCAAAATGTTTTAGTAAGACCCAGCCACTGGGGTGATCCAAAGGGATGAAAATTAGTTTACTTGCTTTTCAAGGTTTTAGGAACCTGAGCCAGAGCTCTGAAACACATAGGGACATGACATATTGGCTTTAGTAGCTTCTGATCTGCCCTTTTGTGCCAATGCTTAAATATACATCACAGAATGACCAATCCTATATCAACATTCCTGGCAATACCATTATGTAGAAATAAGGTCTGGGCACTGCTGTATTTTCTGCTTCCAGAGAGAAGGTAGGCAAATGTTGCTCAAGAGTTAATGACACCGTTGATCTAAAAGCGGGTCTGCCATCTCATTGCAATTCAGGTGCCCTTCATCTTTTTGACACACTCTTTGTTCTCATGGATATTAGTGTGTCCCACGAGCTATTTGCAAACCACACAATGATAAGCAGTACTAAGAGGAAAGAATGGAGTCAGCATCACTGGGTCTGCTTAGTAACGAGCAGGAAGACATTTTGAATGTAAATCATGTTCTTAAATTTGCAAACTACGTGAAAAAGAAGGGGGGACAGAAGGAATAAACTAGACCAGGCAGATCAAGATCAAATTTCCCAACATTTGAAGTCTTTGCTCATACCATTGGATTTTATATACAGACTAATTAAGTTGTCTGAAAAAGAGACACCAAACACTATACGGCAGCAAAATCTGGCAGTAGCACACTTCTCTCCTTGTTAATTCTTGGAGCTTGAAGAATCTGGTTTCTGTTTCGATGCTTTCAAGGATAGTTTTTTATTTGCCATATTTCACTGATAATTATTTCATGCAGCAACTTTTATACAAGTAGTTGCTGTGTGATTATGCTCCAGATGTCTATTAAAGTTGATGAATGTATTTTGGTATTAACATTCTGTAGTATATAAAACAGTTACAAAAGGACAGATGGCCCCTTGTAATTACTATTTCTGTTGATTATTTATATTTCTGTGTTGTCTAGAACTCCAAAAGATGAGAAGATTGCAACATGAGGTGCCATTTATTCCCAATGAAAAAGACTGACCAAGAGCAATTTGACAGGTAAGAGGGAGAGAAAAGAAGATATATTTTCTATAATTGTACAGATAAGATGCTGAGGAATAAAAATGAGAACCTGGCTACATTTCTACCAGCAAACTGAGCAGTACCAGGGGTTCTTTTCTGGTTCTGAGATAAAATGCATGTGCTTTCTGTGTCCCAACACTTAAGCACTCTTAACCCCCCAAAAAAGATGTCTGAATTAAAGTGTCTGGCCCGTGCTGACTTTCAAATTGTGCCCAGAAATTTTCTGGGAGATTGCTAGTTGGCTCAGTCTAAAAACAGTTTCAACAACTAGTCTACTGATTAAAAGTAGAGAAGGTTGAATCGTTGTGCCCCAGTGTTGTCTAATTTATGCATATAGATGTAGCACCATTTTAACACAGGATCTAATTGACACCACATTAATACCTGTCAGTTGACAATGTAACTGCCCATTTACGTGTACTTAGTCCAGGGGAAATACCATAAAAATACTTATCCCACTATCTAAGGGAGTTAAATCAGGTCCTTGATGTTTTGTGTTGCCACAGAGGCTAATGACACCAGACCCTCACCTTCTATTTAGTGTTGGCAACAGCAACTAAAATCAGTACACACAGGTGCTTCTGAATATGAGAAAATCCCAGATGCATGTTTGGTAAGGCAGGTTGGGTACACAAACTTCATTAAAGGAACGTTTTTTAAAAGTTCCATTTGGGAAAACATGTGTTCTAAAAAATCGTTTTTAGGGTCTCAACAAAAAGACCTCCCTTTAGCTTTTTCTTGGAGCTTGGATTAGTAATGGAGAGAATATCTCCAAGGACAGAGATTACACATCCTCTGCAGGTACCTGTGCTAAGGTTGTGACCACCCTCATGGTAAAAAATAATTTCCTTATATTGAGTCTGAATTCACATTGTTGCAGCAAATAACCACAATCTCTCATGCTGTCACCATGCTCTTCTCTGAAAAGTCCCTTGGTCGTCTTTGTTTCTTCCAATCAGAGAGATGTAGCCAGCAATAGTATCCTCCCTGAATCTTTCTCTTTTTTCCAGGCTGGAAAAACTCAGTTTCCTCAGTTTGCTTCTTGTACATCTTGTTTTCCTACTCCCCATCATCCTGGCAGGCTCATCTGCACTGACTCCATCCAGTGAGTCCATCTCCACTGGACTCACTCCAGTACGTCCCTGTGTCTCTTGCACTTGGGGAGCCCAAAACCAGGATATGGTTCTCCAGATGGGTATCACAAGTGCTGACTGGAAGAGAAGGATCACTTTGCCTAGACGTGCCAGCTGAATTCTTGCTAACCAAGCCTGGGAAGATGTTGGCCTTGTTTATCAGAAGGGCATATTGCTGGTTTATGGTCAACTTTTTGTCCACCAGGACCCCCAGTTACTCTTCTCCAAAGCCACTTTCCAGATGGTCAGCCCCCGGCTGGTACTGGTGCATGGGCTTACTTTGTCCCAGGGGAAGAACTCTGCTTTTGCCTTTGTTTAACTTCATGAGACTCCTGTCAGCCCATCTTCCAGGCTGGTAGGTCTGCCTGAATAGCAATTATTTTCTGCAAACTTGCTGAGAGAGAACTCTGGTGTGTCATGCAGTTCATTAATAAAGGTGTTAAGTGGTAACTATTGGACCTAGTATTGATCGCTTTGGGATGTCACCAGTAACTATCCACCAGCTGAACTTAGCACTTCCAATGCACTTGCGCTTTAACATATTACCCTTTCTAGTTAGTTAATTTCTGTTCAGAATTAAAAAAAAAAAAAAAAAATGAAGGAAGGATACATTTTGTGATAGTAGCATGACATATGTGAATGAAAATCAAAAATATGTCCATAATAACTAGTGACAAGCTCTGGACTGAAGAAGAAAACTGATATTAATGATATTTTTGTCAGATTCTGTTTCCAGTGCATTCTGCTGCTAGGTCAACCTTGGATTATTTAGATATTGGGTAATTTTCCATTTATGATGTTAAAACTTCTGAGTAAATCAATTACTTAATATTATTGCCAATACCAGTATAACTATTGTAATATTGGTTACAAGTCTATAACTAGTCTACAACTAGTTCAATAACTTCAACTCAGATTAACCTGAGTCAACTGCAGTAAACTAAATAATCTACTAAGATGGTCCATTTCTATGACTGAATTCCTTTGTTTTCAGTTAGAAAATAAATTAGAGGTATATGTACTGGGGATCAGGATCTCAGAGCAGTTCTGTAAATATAGAGCAGTATTGTCTCTGAACTAAACATTTCTTTATGTCGAATCAGAACATTGGAGTTTTTTCATTTCCCATTATTATCTCTGTTGGAATGGTGTAAGACCATAAAATAAAGACATCCCACTGAGTTATTGTATAACCTTAAGAAAATGGTCTGTCCTTGTCTGGACAGAAGAGGGCTGATAACAAAAGCCCTTCCCAGGAAACATTCAGGCACATTCCTAAATATATCTTTCGGATGAATATTGGCAATCCATAAAGTTAACCACCTCTATGAATTATTTACGGTTTCTAAGCTCTAAGGGATGGGTGTGCAATTCTCTCTACCACCTTAAAAGCTCTGCCTGTGATACAAATTATGACCTAATTATAAATTCAGTATAAAACTCTGGTGAATACAAGTCTGTTTTGCCACCATGAGAGCAGCTAAGAGCAGCCACATACAATAGCAGTGGTGCTGCTGGTAGTGGGTCTCCTGTTAAGATACCATCGCTTGATCATGCTTGATGCCATGGTGTTCCCATTGTATCTGTCCCCCTACGACTTCTCTGGGCCAGCACCAGAATCCTGCAAGCAGCAACCAAATATTCCACTAACATGGGCCAAAGATTTTCTTTTAGTGAACTGTACATTGTCCTGTGGCTTCTTTTCCCTCTTTTTGTTATTTGTTGTCACTGAATTAAGACACTAGAGGTTGTCTTTTGGAATGGAACATCCAAATACAGCAATTTTTAAAGCAAGAATGAAGCAATATCAGCCATACCACACTGTTGCCTGTGTGAACTCCTTTTAAGTGAACTCCATTACGGATCCCAAGGGGCACTCTCCTGTCTGTCTTGCCTCTTAACTCTTTTCCTCTTCTCTCCTTCCTCAGTGCTCTGTCACTTCTGTTTCATGGCACATTTCTCAGATTTCTTCCAGAAGCATTGTCTGTCATGGTAGAGAAATGCAGTCACTGTTCCCTTTACTATTAATTAATCTCAAATGCTTGCACAATTCTTTCCATAAACAGTTTTGCACAAATGCCTATTTTCCTTTGGATCAAAGACTTTCCTTAAATGCGTTCCCATACTTAATACGCTGTTGCATTTTCTTTTGGCTTTGTAATGCACTTCCTTGTTGGACAATGAAGACAATGGATCTCTAAAAGTTGGTGTCTTCATTTCAGTCTCTTAGACTGGCTCTCTTTACACAGATGAACATTTCAAATGTATGTTAATGTGTGGTATGTACACACAGACAGACATAAACATGCATTTCTAAAACATAAGAGTGAAAAAATTGCCTGTATGCAGAAGATTTAGAAATACCAGAACCAAATCAATAGGAATTCTTTTAAATGACTGCTTTTTTTTTTTTTTTAAATTGTGGCTGCTGTGGCACCTTTACTCACTTTATAATTGGCTGGCCAGTGAGTGAAGTGTGAGTTGTGTGAGTTGTCCCATTCACCAGACCGCAGGCTGTGGACATAGTGAGCAGAGGGCACAGACGATCACTCATGAGTTGTGTGATAAGGGACGTAAAACCAGAGCAAGGTCTGTCTCTGCACTGTCCCAGTTGCTTCTAGACACTTTCAGGTATTAAATCCAAGAACAGCGCTATGCAAAATGCATAAATAAGTGTACCTTAGTTCTTTCTTAGGTCTAACTTAGTGAGAAAATTAAGTGATTCTTTCAGATTTCAGTGGAGTTTTTTAAGACCAACACCCTTGATGGCTTGATTGTTTTTTAGGATTAGCCTTTCTGGCTATATAACTCAAGAGACTGGAAACTCCCTGAGACCATGAGGAGGTTTAGGGTCCCCCAGTGAAAAAGGTTTGTGAACTGAAGTAGGATGGCAACTCAGCATCATGCACAAGGCAACCTCATTGCTTAGACACACCAGAAGCACACTAGTAACAGAAGGAGTCAAATCACATTGGGAAATGGCACGCGGGAAGCTGGAAGAATATCAAAACAGCATTAGACCATGGTCCATCTCCTTCACAGTGTTACATTAAAGGCTATCTTCTGTATATACTTAATTGCTTAATTAGATGGAAGACAATAAAAGCATATCTTTGCCCCCGTATGGAAATCAAACCTCTCTCAGATACACCAGTCTCAGCAATCAAACGCCGAAGAGTCTGTCATCACCTGCATGTGAATTTCAGAAAGGCCAGGTCCATCTCTATGAAGGATGAATCTGTTTGTAGTCAATAAGCACGCAGAGTTCACCCACTTCTGTGTGGGGCAGTAAACATCGTGCACACTTTTCACAGCCTCCATTGGACCGTCAAACAAATGAGTTTTCCCACTTCTTTCTTTACCACCACAACAGTAAATTATATTTTCCCATTAACCACTGGGGTTGTTTACCTCAGCTGGAATTATCTGGCTAGAATGTTACATAACACTGATATAAATGTGTTACCTCAGAAATTAGTGCCAATAGAATTCTGTGCAAAGCTTAGACAAGGCAATGGAAGGGAAGGGCAGTTAAATAAGATACTTAAGCCATTAAATGTTTACATTATAAATATTTAGGTTTGGAAACTAGACACGCTGCTATTCCCTGAATGTCACCAGCTATTAATTGTATAATCTGTGATTGTAAACACACTTCTGTTGTTTTTAAAGCATTTTGGGCTTTAAAGGCTGAGAACAGTTGAAAAGCAGTCAAAATTTATTACCAAATAGCTTGTTCACCAGACAGATTTCCTTAATAGCTTTTTCCTTGGAAGGGTTTGAAATTACACCGTTTCATATCTCGAAGCAACCATCTCAGAGATTAATTGGAAACATTGAAGATGGAGGAGGCTCCAGTAAGTCTTCAGAAACTCATAGATGGGTGATCTTGCGGTAAAAATTTGCCAAGTACCCACATATGAGCATAAGAATACCTATTCCAAGCAAGAATAAATGTCCATTTTTAGCAGCATCCTGCCACCAGCAGCGACTGCAAGCAAGTGTATACTGTGTAAGAGTATAAGAAAAAGCAAAGTAAGTGTTGATTTCCTCACATGTTCTGCCTGCCACCAGCAAGGGCTCTCCGATAGCAATTCTGTTCAGTATAAGTTACGCTGGCATCAATACAAGCATCTTTTACTTAAATAAATTTACAATATTAGCACAGTAGTCAGGCTGAGCTTTTTATTCCATTTTATAGTCTTTCCCTCCCTCAGTCTCCAGCTACACTAGGCTGAATGATGTCTCTCGAATCACAAGACTCCCATCACAGAGGCTTAGACCATGTAATAATGGATGCAGAGCAGGCAACTAGGTTATATGAAGTGCACACCTGTACGCAACAGTGCACGTTGTGGATGTCCTAGCTGGCATCTTACAGCATGTAGTGGATGGCCCTTCGCAATATTCTAAAATTGGTGCTCTGCCATGGCATTCTCCAGGCTGCAAGGCAAAGCTGATGGTAGGTTGCTTTGCAGTCCCAGCACAGATTAAGGTCACAGAATCATAGAATCAGAAACTCATAGAATCGTTTATGTTGGAAAAGACCTTTGAGATGATCAAGTCCAGCCATTAACCTGACACTGCCAAGTCCACCACAAAACCATGTCCTTCAGCACCACATCTACCCATATCTTAAATACCTCCAGGGATGGTGACTCATCCACTTCCATGGGCAGCCTGTTCCAATGTTTGATAACCCTTTGGGTGAAGAAATTTTTCCTAATATCCATCCTAAACCTCTCCTGGCACAACTTGGCGCAACATTTCCTCTTGTTCTATTGCTTGTTACTTGGGAGAAGGGATCAACCCCCCTCTCCTTACAACCTCCTTCCAAGTAGCTGTAGAGAGCTATAAGGTCTCCCCTCAGCCTCCTTTTCTCCAGGCTGAACAACCCCAGCTCCCTCAGCTGCTCCTCATAAGACGTGTGCTCCAGACCCCTCACCAGTTTTGTTGCTTTTCTTTGGATGCAATGACCACAGGCAGCTGCCACAGGGAATCAAAGACCAGGAGGGAAGTAACCACTCTGTGCTAGAGGTATGAGAGGCACAAGTACAGTAAGGGGTGGGTGCAAAATAATGGGGAGAAGAGCTTGAAGTGAGAGCCAAATCCTCAATCTCATCCTCAGCACAAGTTTGGTAGGTCTGTGAACAGAAAGGCAAGAAATTAGGGCGTCAGACTTATGCATCTCTTCTCTAGTAGTGGGATCTCCATGTCCCTTCACTTGTATCCTTAGCCAGTTCGCTTTCTTAATTTCTAGGACTTCCAAAGGGCAATTGAGCCTCTACATGACCTCTCAGCTGCAAAAGAAGCATGTAGCATGCAAGTTACTCAGTCACATCTCAGCTGTGTAATTCTGTACAGAGCAGTCAGGTCCATGAAAGCTACATAAGCTGACAGCACCAGGAAATACTTGACTCTTCCCTCTTCTAGCCTCAAACTGGTGCTTTCTCAACTGTATCTCTTCCCCTCCCTAAAACAACTCCTCTTTTAATTAATATTTCACTTGTAACCGATTTCTTTGTAGAGGTGACAATGCGTGTGTGTATGTTTGCATATGTGCTTATCAGAGAAATGCAATGTCAGTGGAGCAGCAATATGCATTGTTTAGAGCTGGCTAAGTAAACAAGATGTACTTTGCAAAAAACCAGGCTTTCACATTTGCAAACACTTCTGATCATTCAGTTTGAACCTCCTCCTCCTTTACCTTTATTCATGAAAAAAAGAAGTCACTTTCTAATCAAAAGGTTTTTTTGAAAACAAAAGCAACACGTTAATTTCCAAAGCCTCTAAAACATTCTCTTTTGATGTTTTGAAGATTTTTCTCCCACTTAATTTTTGAAACAAAATTTCATCAAAATCAGTGTGGTTTCATGGAAAATATTGGAAGCATTGACTAAAGTTTCTGGAAAATATCGATGAGTAAGTAAAATCACATTAAGTGTCTTGGAAGAAATAACTAACTACAAAAATGTATCTATAGCATTCCATAAAAAACAAATCTGTTGCTGCCTGCTGTTAAGATCTGGTGGGCAGCTTTTCAGATATCGATGGCTCCTGCAGTTTTCTTTCCTCTAGTGTGCTGCACAGCTCTTTACTTAGCGCTAAATTTGCCTATAATGATCATGCTAGCATATAATTACTATTCATGTGCACACTCGATGCTTTGTCATCATTCCTAAGTATTGAATAACATCTCTTAGGATAAGGAATACAGTAGAAGGAAGAAAAATGTGCTGTCTTTTGGAGGTATGCCATGGTTCACATGAATGTTGCTTGGTGCTGCCAGAAAATCTGGAAGTTGAACCTTATTCCTACACCCTCTCTCTATACTGAATCGATTTCTCACAAGTCTTGTCCTCAAGCTTTTCATCTCCAGTTTTTGAAATCATTAGAATTATTTTGGCATTGCTTCCAGGACAAGGTCAATAAAACTTCAAGGTCTTACTCTGAGAGATTGGTTGGGGCTGTGAAAGCTGTCTGTGATTAGTATATGTGCAGTGTTTCTCTGCAATGTTAAAAGAACATCACATCAGCCAACTGAAATCTCATATTTCCATATAGAAGGGCACCCAGCACTGTTTGAAACTCCTATTCCTACTAAAGGTATGAGAACTGTTTCTTTTCCGAAATCCAAGCTAAAAATATACTAACTGCTGCCCCACTTTCAAAAGGAATATGCATTTGTGCTTTATCGAGGCTGAAATGCATCCCTCAGATGGTTATAAAATATTCTAGGTGCTGAATGTTTAGATATCATTAGATAAGCATTTTGAAATTTCAGAATCTTTGATCTTGTTTAAAATATTAAGAAATTGCTGTTTTAAAAAATTGCTTTGAAAAATGAGGCTACAGAATCCGCTATGAAATGAAATTTCTGATATTTTTTTTTCTTTTTTGCTGACCTTCATGAAAAAGAACAATTTTGCAAATTCTTACATGGCAACATTCTGCATTCAACACACTGGGGTCATCTTCCTGTTTCTTTATCCATCCGGCAGGCATCCAGCCTGGGCTAATTTTCCAGATTCCCAGCACAGCTAGTACAGAAAGGCTGGTGGGTGCAAACACCACAACATTCCTCCCCAGAGGTATCTCTGACGGGAGGTTAAATTATCCTCTCGCGTTCCCTGCAGAGGGAAAGAGGATGGCCAGCTTGGAGTACACAGATAATTTTTAGACATACAAAATTCAGTGGGATGAGTGTCACTCAAAGGACCCAAATGAATTGGAATACCTCTATGAGTAAAAATTAACCTGGACAAAGAGCACCAGTATTAGATCCACACTGTCTATATATTTTCCCCATCAAAACAAAACAAAAAAAGTCTGAGTTATCCTGAAGTTTGTGGGATCAGAGAGAAAACAGTGTGGTACATAATAAAGGAGTCACTTGTTCCAGCTTGCTAGAACTGGTTCTGATACAAAGAGGCTGCAGGAGAGAAGAGAAATATCAGACACCAAAAGGATTCTCATTTTCTTGTGTGAGGAGAAAAGAAATCAGTCAGGATAAAATCTAACATATCTCAGAGATTTCAGTTGTATAGCAAGAGGAGGACAAGTCTATCTTTTCATCTCCTGAAGGGATTTTGTTTATTTGTTTGTTTCTTTTTGGTAAAAACTGGCTAAACTTTTTCAATCTGACATCAGATTTGCTCTCTGATTAAATTGTTTTTTTGGAATTTCTTATCAATTTGTTCTGGGAACTATCACACAGATGTAACATATATTAGAAATGTCAGAATACCATCTGCAAGCAGAGAAGGAAGAACAGTATAGTCACTGAAAAATATCTGGTTTTTTTAATTATTATGACAATACTCTGATTTTTAAAATTCAAACTAAGCATGGGTGTCAGAGATAAAGGAAATGCTGCACCTCGTAAGTGAATGCTTTGTACAATCAGCAACTTTACAAAGATTCTTATAGTATTTTTTTCATCTTAAGTTTGACATCAACATCAAAACAAATACCCTGAACTGCCATAAAAAATGCATGAACTAGCTTGTTACCCAGTCCTCCTAAATTTAACATCTGTCTGTTACTTGAAAAATTGATTCAGAATGGTAATTGGATTGTCATTCTGCACATCTGATGTATTCTGATAATTTGGGGCATTGGAATATAAACTGCATCTTCACTGTTAACCAAATCTTCAGACTGTTGATGTCCAAGAGAGGCCTCAGGAGCGGTTAAATCCAGTGATTTGTGAGACTCATTAATCTGAGTTCTTCCTTACCAGACATCTAGAGAAGAGAACTCAGCTTTATGTCTACGGATGTGTCATCTTCAGCCTGCGGTAGCCCCAGTCCCTGAAAAATTAACAGTGAACAACAAAATAGTTAATTTCATGATCTTGGGCAATTCTGTCCATCCACAGAAAATACCAGATCAATTTCAGATTTCAAGACTGAAAATTAGCTTTATTTCAAGCCACTGCAAAGGATGGGTAAGTACTGAAACAGTCAGTGAAGGGAAATAAAAACAGCCTTACAAGGTATTCAAAATATTTTGTTTGAGTTTGACTTTCATGTAACACAAGTGGAAAATCTGAATTAGTAATTTTGAAATGAAGTAATAAATATTTTGTCATTCTGAAAATACCAGCCTATACCACAATGATTTCATTTTGCCATGCCTTTTTTACTGACTGAAATCCAAAAGAAACCAGACTAATTCCATGATTTTTATTTTTCTTAATGCCATTTATTTCCACTGAGGTTTCTATAAGTCCTGCTGTACTGCCAACTCTCTTCGAAGAAGGAGAAATTCAGGACTGGAAAGCTTCTGGAAACAGACTTTATCAACTGACTCATGCCATTGTCAATGTGTACAGCACAGTGTTATTTAAGAAACAACGGGCTAACTCAGAACTATGGCATTTGGGCAGTATCATCAGTTTATGAGTCATCTGAAGTCTGTCTAAAAAGTCCATCTAATACAACTGCTGCAGAATACAGGAAAAATCCACATTTTTAAATAAAACCAGCCAAGACAGACACATACAAATGTAACAAAGGGGACTACAATCCTCAAAACGATGCTAGCTTCCTCTTTATGGAAGAAAAATGCTGTTTATAGTGCTGTTTGCCCTACTGAAAATCCCAACACACACAAGAGCTTTATCTTTATTGGGCTTTGCTGGTGCAGCCGTCTGTTGGTTTCTTTTTGTCCTTATCAGTGTAAATGGCAAAGATCATTGCAAAGTACAACAGAAAAATAAAATATTATTATAGAGCACATGGGACAGTGTAAGTCTCATGTTGGTTGGTACTCCTAACGACAGCGAGAATTAATGCTATGTCTGCACACAAAAGAATCAGGTACAAGTTAAATCACTGAATATACAGTAGTTTAAATTGGTATTCATCTCAACCAGCTGGAAAATACTTCATGTAAGGCATGGAAACAGGGTCACAATTAATATAAGCCACAACATAAGGAATAAGATTATATATTCAGAGGGTTTATGCTAGTTGAATCTCATTTATTTTTAAATACCATGTGTTCGTCAGAACGGCAGGTGAAACTGGATGTAGCATAATGTCGTTGTGAAATATGCAGTTTAACTCACTTGCAGGCCAGTTTAGTGTTTGTCTGTTATGCCCTTGACCTAACCCTTCATTTTTATAAAAAGATCTTAAAACTGTCCAAAGGTGTCATGTATTGGGAGGGGTTATATACTGGGACTTGTGTCTTTTTTTTCCAACAGTATTTTTTTCACTTTAAATTGCGATCCAAAAAAATAAAGTAACACCTTCAAGAGCATCCACTGCAAATATAATTTTGCAGCTTTATCTAACTCAGATGAAAACTCATTTTTGCAAAACAATGTGCTGCTGAAAGGTTCCAGTAGCCCTGCCCATATTTTTTGTACTAAAAAAAAAAAATAAAAAATGACACTTGCTATTAAGTTTATTAATTACTGCTACATATGTAGTAATTAAAACATTTAATTTACTTTTATATTATTCCACTTTGAGAATATTATTTATAATTAAATGAAATTGAGTTGACTGTGATTTTACTGTGATATAACACAATAAGACCTAACATCCCATTAATATTAAGAAGTATATTTAATTCATATTGGAGCTGCCATCAGAGAAACAGAAGACTGCTTGCTTTCCAAATTATTTTGGACCCAAATTGGGTTAAAAAATACAAATTCAGAAACTTTTTAAGGAATGAATGATTAAAAACAACATAACAATATTAATACTTTTTCTTTGATGAAAATGGCTGGTTTGTGAAGCCCAAATATATAATACTAGTTTTCCTGGGCTGTTGTTCAAAGAACTTCTTATTCCAGATCTATTTACCTGGATGTAACTTTTTATTCAGATTTGGGAGGAATAAGGCTGCATGGAATAGATCTACATTTCTTTCAGAAGTATTTCAGTTTGCTTTACGCTGCTGCCGCATGTTTTTATTAAGAAATAGCTCTGTGTCGTCATAATTTTAAACTTATAAAGGTTTTTGAAGGAAAGTTTATATCTGTGCACCTGAATTTGGATTTGATGCTCCACAAGCTTGAGTGCTGGATCTGAACATTTCTGCTGTCAGTCACTGTGGTTTAATGCTGTCAGATCATGAGACATCCCCCCCCGCTGACATTCACGCTGCATAAGCAGCCCACAATTACCAAAATGAAAGGCTGTTATTGCCGTGAGAAGAATGCAGCCCTACCCCAGAGTGTGCAAAATGAGGGGTTGCAATCACCAGCCTCGGATAAGCGTTCCTGAACAGCCCCTTTTGACGGAAGTTCGGGTCTGAGTTTCAGAGCCCTATTCAGTGTAGTAATACACATAATTGATGCCTTTTCATCCCCCTTTGTTCAAATCTCCAGTCAGCTTAATTAAGATCTTGTGAGGGGGTAATGAAGTAAACATTTCAACGAATATCTGCATTAGTTTGATGGCAGATGCCTGCAATTAAAATACTGTAGCTGCATTAGAGCACATATATTCCACGTTGCTTTCAGAGCTGTTCAGACCTTCCCAAATGAGTGTTTTGGGTTTTGCCTGGATGGTGCGATAACAGCCCGAGCCCCGAAACTTCACAAAGACTGAGGGAAGTCAAAAGGGACGTGGACTAGACCCATCTAGAACTTGGGTTCACCTCTCCTTTTCTTCTTGTGGAAAGAACTTTGAGTGTGGTGATATATATTAGAAAAAAATGGGTAAAGCCATTATTAAGTATTAATTTAGTCAGGGTAAGATTTTAGAAAGATAGGGGGAAAAGGATGAGAAAAAAAGTGACCAAATGAAAGAAGGGTCAAGTAACTTAGCTCCTTTGGTAACATTGCCAAAACAGTCACTGTCATGTCTTAAGAGCTTTGAGTTTAGTAATATATACACATCAGACCATACCTTTGAGTTTGGGACCAGAGGATGGGAGAAGATACCCTCTGTGGCATGGAACACCCTAATTTTCATTAAAAGGCTCTGGACTGCTATAATGAAAGATTCTTGAACTGAACTCTTCATCTCAAACTGCCTCTCCACATAGTCAAGTGGGCACTTCCAATCTTGCAATTTCTCTGACTTATGTTGGCCATCTGCTTTAGGGGAGAGCTAACAGTTCCCATGAGGTATCTATGTGACACCTAATATAGATAGAAGTAAGTCCCATTAAAGTAACCGTCACCGTGTGCCAGAGAGCAGCAGCCAGCCAGCTCATTGTCTTCGGCTGTTAAAAGGTAGACCACCACCCAGGGCTGGAAAGCTTTCTGGGCAGGTTGTATTGCACTGACAGACCTATGAAGGACTTTTGAGCTCTTGGAAGCTGAAACGACACAGTCCAGAAGCAGAGGAGCTGGTAGTAAATAAGAAACTGTCAGAGTAACCTGACAGACAAACTATGTGGAGCATAGAAAGAAAGGCAAAGAAATCAAAGCAAGTTTACTTACAGGTATTATTGCAGAGAAGAAAGAAGCAGCCCGCATAAAGGTGGGACAAGAAATTTTAAGAGGTGGCTTTGACATTAAATTTCTTGCATGGAAGTGACCCTTAATTTATGGGTTTTTTTATTGGTTTACCCAAACAGAACACCCATGGAAAAAAAGAAAGAAAGGGAAAAAAGGACAGCAGTCTGTCCTTCCCCACACCCCCGCCTTAGTTCTCTTTTTTTGGGAATCAGTAATAGAAAATCTATTTGAGAAAACCGCCGTCACTGCTACCCTGCAGATCTACCACAGCAGATCCAACAGAGAGGTATACCTTGGTACCTACGTTTTGATCTCATTAGAGAAAAACATTTGTACTACATCTTCATTTGTATCCCAGATGATGGAAATGGAAGGGAGGAGGGATAGAAAAGAGCAAAGAAAATAAATGGAATCTCTTTCTTCCTCCATTTCCTTCTTATCCACCACCCAATTAGTACTCATACTGTGTTGCCCTTGTATCACTGTGATTTCCAGTACAGTGGTAAGTCCTTCATTGCCTCTAGCTGCCAAAGCTTCTTAATGAGGGAATTACCATTCACAACTGTTACAGCAAACACAGAAAACACAATCTAGCAAATCCTCTTATCATCTGGTTACTGACAATGATCTAACCTCTGCAAGCCAATTCCAAGCATCCATTCGCCTCCATAGTCTATTTTCTTGCAAGAGAAACCAGTTTGCTGCAGCCCGAGCTCAAGAGGACATCCATATCGATAAGCAGACTGCAGCCGGTTGGGAGCTCCCTCACCCCGTACTGCTTTCCTGAAATACTCCCAGATGTCTGGATGAAAGCTCTCTGGGAAACATTTCACGTTATTAGTACTAAAGGGAATGGATTACAGAAAACAGAGATTCAAGGGACCTATTAAGGGCTCCAAGGTACTGCGCATTGCTCTCAGGGGGCTACTTTATAGTGCTTTGTCCACTATAGTTCTCATTTTGCCAAAGGGATGTACAGGATCCAGAGGGAAATGTTCCTGAAAGGGAGCTATAACTATCTACAGTAATGTAGGACCTCAGCAGCCAACAAAAGGAAAGAAGATTGCCTTTTTTGTTGTGCTACCACATTACCCAAAAGAAGGCAACCCCACTGCCACTGACATAAGTAGACATTACTTTATATTGCTAGGAAAGCTAGAAAAACTACTTGGAAAAGTGGATGTGTCAGAACAAGAGCCTGGATAAAGTGAAAATAAATGTGTGCTGGAAGAATTAGAGCAAAGTAATGGAACAGGGCTTTGACGTAATTAAAAATCAACCCCACTTCACACCAAAGAGTGTAATGAGTGAGCAAAATTAACTCCAGAACACTGAACTACTCTACAACCTGCACATGATATGTGTAACAGAGGTCAGTATGTGACAGCTTTTGCTGTTGGAATAAATATATGTTAAACAATTATTCTTATTGTGTTAGGGAATGTGGCACTTAACACCAGAGGTATATCAGTGTTTCCAGGTATTCGTTTCACAGGTGGTTCTGGAGGTTGGCATATTCTGCTGCCATAAAGTTTTCATAATAAAAAAATACGGCAGCAGAGAAAGCACGTTGTTTTTTCTTTTACTTTTCACTATCACCATTTAAAATTGCTTTTCCATGAATGTGCCAAATTATGTTTGTGCTTTAAAAATCACATATCGACAGCAAGTGACAGTCTTCTTCCTTTTCAGCATAATATGCCTCCTCATTTCAACTCTTAGAAGGACTAAATAACAACACATAAAGACATCATTTCAAAACAAAAACTGTTACTGAGTTTTGAGGCTCTTCAGGCTTGACTTTTAAAACTGGGATGTTTCAGAATATTTGCTTTAAGCCACTCTTTTGTGTCACAAATTAATGGCTAACAATAAATTTCACAGAAATACAGTCCAGGAATTTCCATTGTACCATGTCTTATAATTGCTTATGTTTTCAAGCATTATTCAGATTTGTTTCTGGTGACTAGCGAACGCCTTGATATATGTCAATCAATTGCATGTGTTATCTGAACTATTTGAAGTATTAGAAGTGTCTGCATCTGAGAAAGATGGGGATAAAATCTAGTGATAGTGTGAACCAGCACAAACCTCTTGCCCGATCACCACACGTTCAGGGAGTAAATAATTTTTCTCAAAAGATCCCAGTCTTATATAAAGTCATTCTAAAGGTGTTACCTTCAACTACATGCCCCAGTAAGGTCTCCTTGCATTTTCTCATCCTTATTACACAAGGTGCAAGAGTAGATTATCCGAAGGTCAACTTTCTTTATCTTCATTTGCAGGCCATGGTTCCTGTTAAGCTATTGTCCATAAATTTGAAAACCTCACTGCTGCCACACATCTCTACATAAAAATAGCTGCACATAGAGATTAATTCACCTCTTTATTTTTAAATAAAGTAAATTAGATAAGCTCCATGGAGCTTACACTATAAGGCTGGTTTCCAACACTTGGCTCCTCCCCTGAATTCTCGCTAATATGATTTCCACATCTTAATATAGGTGTCCCACAACTAGAAATGGCTTATAACAGTCTTTTCAAAGCCTTATCCATGGGAAAGATCACTTTCTTATGCCTGACACCTAGCTTTTTGCAGGTTGAACTCAACAGACCCCAGAATCTTCTTTGAGCCCTCAGCAACTCTCCACATGCCATGACAAAGCCTGTCTTCTTCTTTCCCTATTGTACTAGTTTTGTTTATCTGCACTGAAATGTTAAATGTCTAAGTTTCTACTGCAGGCAGTGAACATCTAGTCAATACAGTCAATCGGATCTGGAAAGTTGTTCAGTTGATCAAATGTAGATTTACTGTGGGAAAAGCTGATTCTCCAGTCTTGAAACCAAGCCATCCAAACCATCCTAATAAATAATAAATTACCCCTAACATTTGCTGCTCTGTCAGTCTTTGCATCATCAGTAAGCCTTACCATAAAGCGTTTGCATTTCCTAAATTATTGATAAAAATATTAAATACAGTTGAACGATTATCTAAGAAGCCACACAGGTAAAGGCTAATAAATAACACCTGTTTGAGATCCATCACTGAGCAAGTTTTAACTCATTTAATACCTGACTACTTAATTAAAGATTTTTCCATCCAAACAATACTAAATCTAGAGCTTTTCTAGTCAAAGGAAATTTATTTCCATCCTATTTCTTTCATCAATCATAAATATAATCCTAGTCAACAAAAAGAATATGTATATTTTACAAGATGTTCTCTGACACCATGATAACTGATGTCAACCATATATTTAAATTCTATTTTTTGTTGTTAGAATTTTAAGTGAACTGTTAACCATTTATGGTCAGAATTAAGTCAAACTAATAGGTATTTAAAATCTTTTAGTATTTGGAATCTCTTAAGTTTTCAGAGATGTCTACAACAGTTTGTTAAAAACTTTCCTCACTTAAAACTGACTGCGAGTAACAAAGACTAGTTGACTGGGAAATGTTTTAAGGTCAGAAGATAATATTCTCTGAAAGATACTGCAAGATGGCAAAAACTTTGCTCAAGTAGTATTGAAGAGATGAAAATGTATTGTTGTGGTCTTCCAAGGAGAAATTAAGGGCAAAAAAAGAAGTGTATATATATAAATAACATTATTTTGGGTTTCCTGATTTATGTTTTCTTTTTCATACAGGCTCTTTGCAGAAAACTTAAGGGATGGGATTCAGCCTGGATAAACTCAGTGACCCTGAGTATGTGCGCAGGCCCCCATATATGAGCAAGGTGTTTGGCACCTGATGAGAGTCCGTGGGAGATGAATGCTGAGTTCAGCCACCCAGACACTGACTCTATGCTGTTTTCAGCCATTTGCCTCTTCCATTTTTAAGGATTGAGACAGTAATATTGCTATAAATTTAGGGGCAGCTTTTTAAAGCTGTTTAGAACCCTAAGTTGTTGACTGATGCCTGGATAGCTTTCTGAAGCATACTAGAAACACCAGTCAATGACTGCGTGTTTCTTTACACATCTAACTACCTGAAAAATCTAGTCCTTGACCCTTCTTTGAACTATATGATCTAGGTGTTTTTAATAAAGAAATGCGTTACTTTCACAGCTGCCATCATCATTTCAAAGACGTGCATATATTAAAATTATAATGGCAAAGGTAAATTTATTATAGTAACATAAATCCATTACTCTGTTAATTATTCCAGGCATGTTGTGTGCACAGAATAACATTCCATATAATAGCTATATTCATTTGGCCTTTTGGGTCATTCAGCATATAAATTTTTCATGCTTAAAAATTATGCTACCTTATGCTGTGGTATTCATGCAATAGCTCACAGCTCTAACCTTCAATTTCAAGTGATGCTAGCAAGCCTTTTTGTTTTCCATTGATCCTTCAAGCTATGCCTGTGTCCTACTATGTAAAACAATTAAGGACATTTCTCTGAGGCCAAACGACATGGTTTGACTGATGCTCATATATTTAAACTCTCCTTCCCCTGAAACAAAGTCTCTACTTTCAGATTATCAGTGGGAATAATTTCTGAGGAATGTGATCCCCAAACAGTGCCGGACCACTCTCCGGGGCTGTGCTAATTAGCACACACCAAGAGCATGCCAGGAGCTGTGCTAACCATTAAACAGTACGGGCATTTGGAGGTCAGCACCTGAGCCTGTATCCTGACACTGATTTGCTCCCTGGCTGATTTTATATACCACTGAGGCTCTAACATGGCTGATAACAAAGCAAGGTAATAAAGAAACTACCCATGGGCAAAGAGCAACATCTCAGAGATCAGAAAATTCTTTATCCCCACAGTTGTCTTATGGAAATCATCAGTACCAACGTCAAGATGCTCTGCTCTTTGGACAAGCAGGTTGACCATCCTAAAGGATCCCAGGGTGCATGTTTACCTCCCCAGGGCTCATAAGGGTGGGGAAACCCACCCAGCATCCACAGAATTACCTGGCAACAGCTGGCAATGATCTTCTGGGTGCTGATATAGTTGATGCTTTCATTGCTCTGAAGGCAGGAGGGGCTACACTTACAGCAGTTCTATATATAACTTGAAGTCAGACATAGCCTTGGAGCGTACAGCTTCATTCTAACGTTGAACTGTATAGAATAGAGAATGATAGCATATATGTACTTGTTGTGGGTTATCCTTGGCCAGCAGCTAGGCACCCACACAGCCGCTCACTCGTTTCCCCATACAGCAGAATTGGAAAAGCAAAATGAAAAAACCTGTGGGTCGAGATAAAGACAGCTTACTAAGTGAAGAGGGAAAAGAAAAAAATAACAGAAAACCCAAATGAGTGGTGCAAAGGCAATCATTCACCACCTCTCACAAGCAGACCGATGTCCAGCCAGTCTCTGAGCAATGGGTCCTTGGAAAGACGAAACCTCCCCACCACCAGTTTTTATTGCCACGCGTGACGTCATATGGTCATATGGAAATATCCCTTTGGCCAGTTCAGGTCAGCTGTGTCCCTTCCTCGGCCCTTTCTCAATTTCTTCCCCACCCCCAGCCTACTCCTGTAGTGTGAGAAAAAGAGAAAGCCTTGACCCTGTGCAAGCATTTTTCAGCCATAGCTAAGACGTGTGTGTTATTAACACTGGTTAAGACAGACCCAAAACAGAACACCATACAGGCTGCTATGAAGAAAGTTAACTCATCCCAGCCAGACCCAGTAGAAAAGTACTCTACACAAAGGTTTGCTGGTCCATGCAAGCAGTGTTACGTCTTTTTCCCAAAGATTGTACATCTTAGGAAAGCTGTATTCTTTTTAAAGAGAAATGCATTTCCACTGCTGTAGAAAGTAATGGACATACAGAAGGTTTTGAAAAAAACAAAGTCAACAAACCATCAAAATTAAGTACACTATATTGAGAGTGTCTAAAGTCCAGGTAGAGATAGACAGATTTTGATAGATTTTAAAATGAAAGATGTAGCTGAAAGAAGAAAATACAGTAGATGTGGACTTTTGTGTCCAATCGTTTAGACCTACAAAATAGACAATAGGAGGAAAGAGGACTTGGGACCTCATTCAAAAATCAGATCACCTACATCCTGCTTGAACTCTAGTCTGCCTGTATTTCCCCGAAGAAGTGTTTGAAGGGTACCAGTTTGGGTATCTCGGTTACTAAATAGATTGCTTCTGCCACAGTCCCATTTTATGTGGTAATGTAGACAGGTTTGGTCATGCTCTTGATGTGGTACCTCAGTCCCCAACCATAAAAATCAAAGTTTCCACGTAAGGACTTCACAGATACATACTGAAGACAGTGTGATAATCAGGGAAGTTTAGGTCCCACGGATAGATTCTCGTTATTTAACTTACTAAAGCAGAATAAAGACAGTATTGCTGGTTACAGAGACCCAAACAGAACTATAGCCTTTCTTTAAAAAAAAAAAAAAAAAACTTCTCCAGTCCCTAGTCAGCTATAGAGTAGATTTTTATGTTTTTCATTGAGTTCTAAACAAGAAGGACCCAAAGATTGTAAGGAAGTCTTTCCTAGCATTTTCAGCTCCCTAAGTCCTAGAGATCACATTTTGCAGATGTAGTGTTCTCCTCTGTTGCCACTCTTCCTGTTGTCTCATCTCCAGACTGATGTTCGGTATTTCTTCTACAGTGCTTCTAACACTGAGCCATCAATTATCCCTGTAACATGAAATATTTTATCAAAATAATCAATTAACTAACCTGACGGATGACTTGATCAGAACAACTTGAACTTTGCTCTCCCTCAGACTGTTGCCTCCCTCTTCAGTTACTCCATGGATTTTCTGTGACACAGTACCATACCGAGACAACAAATAGCACCACGTTATTACCCTATAGGTTTCGTGGATTGATGGGATTTTTGCTTGCTAATTTTAGACACCCAGCTTTAAGCCACCAAGGAATGGCAGGCACTCCACGTAATGCCAAAAGTTCACATTTTAAGAGATGACTGTTTACCAAAAAAAAGCTGTATCTGAAAAGTCTCTCAATAGGTATCAGCAAGAGCATGTAAAAGTCAATTATGCTTTTTAAAGAGCCTAGTACACCAGAATAAGAAAGCTTATTTGACTAGATTCTTAATGTACTTTAGGTTTTGCTGAACTTGTACAACTTTCATTCTGTGGCAAATTATACAGAAACAGATTTGGAGAAGTGTTTTGCTGAGCCCGAGTTCCAGAGAAATTTGTGCCGCTTTCTCTCTGGAAACAGAGATGATAATGAAGTGAATTTACTGTTCTCTATTCAAAGGCTGTTTAGTTCCTTGATTAGATTGTTTTAGTAATATAAATTGCCTACTGCTGGAAAAAAAAAAAAAAAAAGCCTAAACTTTTCAATCAGTTTTACCATGAGAACCAAGCCTGAGAAAATGTCATTTAAAAAAAAAAAACAAAACAGAAACAGAAAAATGAATGTGCCGCTACAGCTCAGTCCGATAATAACCTCCTCTGTAAAATTATATGAACTCTGTGTTCTGGAACAATAGTATAAATGAGTTAATTGTAGATCTAAAAATTGTTTGCCAGCTGCTGTCTATTCTGTTACCAACACCTGCTTCAGCTCATGCCCTCATTAATTAAAATGTGATGAGCAAGCAGACAAGCTCAAAACATGGTGCTGACAATGTCTGTACAGCTGACATGAAATCCATATTTGTAGACCTCATCCAAAGCCAGGAAGTAATATATCTGTAATTCAGTAGAGAAGGGGGTTTTTGGTTGATTTTGGGTTGGATTTTTTTCTTCCTTCAGAACTGCTACAGTAATGAATCTGTTCATTAAGGCTACATTTTGGTTGTGGTAAATTGAGGGAAGAAATCATGGAATTTCTAGAGCATAAAAGCATCAATTTAAAAATTATACTTATGAAATAACACTAGGTAACCATTCCAAACAATATTTGGCCATTTAAAAATTAAATGCAGATTGGAAATACTTAAGATATTATCAGTTTTCATCACTGTCCTTTCCTTCACATCAGAACTAACAAGAGCTGTAACATATCATAACTGGATAATATCTCTTTTAAGAATTTTTAATGCTCAGAAGCATTTTTATTTTCTGCAGCAGAAGCCACTAGACCCCCAGGATATTAAGTCCCATCTAAGGGGGGGATCTCCTTCTGGTAGATCTACAAAATCCTTTAAAATATGGCCCTAGGAACAAAACCCCACAGCTTTGTAGCATGTTAACACACACTAATTGAAAACATGTGTTTTGAAATAATACAAAATCTTAATTCCCTGGTAACCTATCTATATTCTGCACTTAAAAACAACAATTTCTCTTTCCTTTAAAGATAATCACCCTGTCATGTCTCTTCTTACAAATGTTCTTCTGCTTCCTAGGTACCAACTACCTTTGCTTTCAAATGGTGTGATTAATTGATCTAATTACACTCTGACTGGTTGTTCTCAATTTGTATTCAGTTTTGAAGATTTTTGCTTCTACTTTTAAAAGAAAATACTTTGCTTTTATAAATTTATATTCTAGCCTTTACTGAGCTTTGAAAATAAATAAGCAAGTTGTAATCTGAAGTGTGATTTTAGAACAATTTGATTTAAGATGTGATAGGATGGGAGAATTCTCCAAAGTTTAAACCTCTTCGAGAAGATGACAACTGTGTTAACACCTAGTTTCTCCTTCTTGTGATGTTACAAGAAAATGTTTGCTAATAAGCACATAAAATGACAATTGTTGAAGCAATCCCAACAGATATATGTTCTCCAGAAGTGTTTTGCCTTGTCTAGTTTTTTAATGTAAAGCTTCTGAATATTAATTTGACTATGTATCATGAAATAAAATTAAATAATTCTATACTATAGGTACTATTTAAGATGTTTTGTTTCTGAAATTAAGTTGGTTTAGATCTTTTGCTTTGATTATTTTTCTAGGTTATTGTTAGTGCTTTGATTTTTTTCCCCAGACTGTTGGAAGGAAAAAAATCTCAACTGTAAAAGTGAGAGAAAGGGAAAGCAACAAACAGACCTTTTCTAGCACACCAACCTAGACCTTTTTAATGCTTCATTTTTTTTCCTGCCCCACACTCTGGACTCGTCCAGCCTCAATGTGCATGTGAAGTGGAGATGACTGTATAGTGTTTATCTCACTGCATATCCTGGTGTGCCTTACACTAAATACTGCTGATGAAGAGACAGATAGTCCGCACCTGAGATCCAATTCATATTATTCAGAAATCTCCTCAAAATGCATTTTAAGCTAATTTCCACAATGAATCTCCCTGTTGACTGGCACCTAACTGTTCACCGCAGCAGGAGATATGCAAAGGAAAACAACTGCTGGCATGGATTCACTGAAGAAAGAGACAGTTATTCTTTCATGATGTTTAATGATGGATTTAGAACCTCTTCCTCCTTTAAATTTGTAACCTTCATATAATTACAGTTCTCCTTCTCTTTCTCTGTTTTCACTCACATGGCCTGTACACAAACAAAAACAGTGAAATTCACATTTCCCCAGTGGTCTTTAAGTCTTTTGGTACTTACCAGTACTAAGACCATGTATTAATTTTCTTTATTCTTTGAATTTCTTACAATTTATAAGTCTTTCTGCCAGTGTGTCCGTCAGAGTCATAGTAATTGTGCTGTATTTTCAGATTCAATATTGCTCCAAAGAGGAGGCATGGAATTTTTTCAGTGGCAGCTGAAAATACAGTGGTGTTATTAGTTTTCATATACACTTTAAAAATTGCATTCTATGCCCATAATGCAGAGGATAGGTCTATTACAGCAAACTGACGAGCAAAGAAGCACCAGGAAAATTGAAACTGCCATCTGCATATATTCAGTGCTAACAACATTGCCAGCTTTTGTTTAACAAATAGAATGCTCATGTAAAATTAGACGGAAAAAGACAATGAAATTAAGCATATGCCTAAAGTCGTTTGATTCTATTACTGTAAAAGCCCATTAGAAAATAATTACATCACTACACTTACTGCTGTTGGTGTGTAACCATATTGTAACAGGTGAAATTGGAACTGAAAAGTTTTTTAGAAGGTATTTTAATTCAGGGGCAATTATGACACAGCCCACCAATTAACTACAAGTTCGGAGGGTATGTAAGAGGAACAGACTTGAGCCTCAAAGCATCTCACATTATTTGCAGAAGGCAAAAGCTAATCAGGTGAGGCCAGAGGTATTTGAGCAATTAAAGCATCATTTCATATACTTAATTTGGAGCACTCCACCTAATTTAAAGAGAAATTATGTTTCAAAAAATGCCCTCATTGAGTTGTTATGAAAGAAGCAGAGCTGAGGTGCCTTGCATAATGGATCCTGCCCTTGCTGATCCAAAGACATACTGAGGAGCTCTCAGTTCAGAGAACCCAGAGCTTAATCTGAACATGACGAAACATCTACATGTCATGTAAAAGCCTGCAAGACCCTGACTTAGGTATTGCCTGACCCAACGTTATTTCATCCAGTGCAAATTCAATGGTTTCTGATCCATCCTCCCATGTACAGCATGGACAAGTCTGACTTTTCCTGTCCAGGAGAGTTCAAGGGATGGCTAGAGGCATCATTTCAAGGAGCCTGGAGTAGATGACTGCCTGACGTGGGTTCAGCTGAAGTCCACCCAGCTCAGCTTCCCAGATATGTTTCTGGTGAAACTCTGGCACAGGTTGCCCAGAGAGGTGGGAGATGGCCTATCCCTGGAAACATACAAGGTCAAGTTGGATGGGGCTCTGAGCAACCTCATCTAGTTGAAGGTGTCCCTCCTCATTGCAGGGAAGTTGGGCTAGATGACCTATAAAGGCCCATTCCAACCCAAACTATGCTATGATTCTATACCAGAACAACTGGCCTTGTACAGGGGTGCACATTCTTTAGGAAAGCCACCAAGGATATCGGGAAGGTACCGGTGCCATGCCATGTTCTGTCACCAGCTTTGCTGATTGTTTTTAGGGTGGTTCAATTCAGAGCACTACAACCAAAAATAACAGTGGTTTTGGACAGACTGGCTCCTATTCAATATCTTCTCATTTGTATCTCTACAAATTCAGGCTAACTTTATAGATGCCACTTAGCATACATTAGCATAAAACAAGGCAAGTGAGAGACAGGGGGGATGAGGCTCATTAAATTTATATCTAGTTTTATGTGGAAGAATTGTAAGGGTGTGTACTGACTCTGGTTGGGATGAAGATAACTTTCTTCAGAGCAGCCCATTTTGGGTCTGTGACTAAAACAGTGTTGATAACATATCAACATCTTCGGTATGGCTGAACCATGTTTGCACAGCGTCAAGGCCTTTTCTTCTTCTCACTCTGACCCCCCAGCAACTAGGCTGGGGGTAGGCAAGAGTTGGGGTAGGGACACAGCGGGGGCAGCTGATCCAAACTGGCCAAAGGGATGTTCCATGCCACATGATGTCTTGCTCAGCAATAAAAACTGAGGATTTTGTCTTTCCGAGGGAGCTGTTGCTCAAAGACTGTCTGGGCATCGATCTGCTTTTGGGAGGTGGTGAATGAGTGCCTTGCTGCAGAAAACACCAAGAAAATGAACAGTGATATCACTGGGTGTCTACAGCTATGCAGGGACTATATTCTAGACACATGAGTGCGTGACTTTCAAAAGAGTGGCCTAATGGCTGAGATGTACAATATGTCACTCTGTTGAACTATCCAGCTTTGGCAAAAGTGACTAAGGAAAAGCCAAGGCCAAGGGGAGACATTTGCAGTTGTTCACTGTGCTGAATACAGACAATTGAACAGTATGCCGAAGCTAGGATGTGGTCAACTGTACAGTCAGATGGATAGATTTGAAGCAAGGAGGTGGTCACTATAAAGGGAGGCCAGAGCACTTGATTTCCTAAATTAGGTCACCCCGTTAAGTGCCTTAATTTAGGAGGATGTAGCTAAACTACTCAGTTTGTCTTTGAAATTCCAGAGCTTTGCTCATGAGTGGATTTGAGACCTTTTTGTCACTTGAAAGGGAGGTCATGGACTACACTCCAAAGACAGTTTGGATGTAGCCAACTTGTTCTAGAGACTAGACAACCCAGATTTTACTCTAGTTTAGTTGTCTACTATTGATGTAGCTAGAGATGACTGGAGATGGGAGCAAGGTACTTTCCCAGCTCCCCCATTTCTCACAGATTTTACTGTTTCCATTTGAACTAGAACCTGATACGTTTTTCTCAACATATAGACAACATGTATAGACAATAATACAATCTTTGTCTGTTCTCAATGTTTTAAGCACTTCTTCCTAGTTCACTTAAAATAAAAGGCTGGAATTTTGCACTGAAGTGAGTTCTCCATCTCCTTCTTTTAAAAAAATTTGTCCTCCAGTGAGTCCGCAGCATTTATCAGCCGAGTAGCAATCCTGCCTGGGAGTCAGGCGTTTGTGCAGGGGAAACTTGAGCAATGTCAAGTTTTCAGCTGGATCTCAACATGTTTAATTCCTTGTAGACCTGCTTCCATTTTCCTCTGTTCCATGCATTCATGCTGTTTACAAGACGTGTGGCAAGATTTCACCTGTCGCTTTCTTCAAATACATTCCTCACCAAAACAGGCAATTTAGATTTTAGAACAGCTTCTTCAGATTGACTTTCTGCAGTTTTGTACATGTGGGAGTATGTCCAGATGAAAAAGCAAGGTAATCGGGTGGAAGAAATCCTTAAAATTCAACCATATTAAATATTAGTATGGAGATAGCATCCGCTTTTCCTTTTTCCACCCTTCTTATTCCTGCCTTACATGTTTGGGTTGTAAACACTGCAAGGCAGGACATGTTTATACCTAAATGCATACATTTTTTGTCTTTAACAACAAGGCTCCTATTTTGACTAGGACCTCTGGGAACTGAATTGCAAGTTAAAAAAGATGACAAGCAACGTGGGCAATGAGGAATAGCCATCCTGCTTGTTTGTCACCCTAAAGGAAAAGAGTTTGCATTCTTCAGAGTGCTTGCAACCTATCACGAGTGGTAGTTCTCCTTGATTATTTTTTACTGTGCGCTACAGAGAAGCAGTGCGATTCCCTTCATTACTGACCTGGTTGATAATATAGACTGATAAGAGACAGAGGTGAGATCAACACGACCCCTGCCATGTTGCTGTGCTCACAGCCCACCTCCTGAAAATCCATTAACATTGCCAATCGTTTTGAATCATGAATCATTTTGCCAGGCAATGTTTTTCAATGTTGAACAATTACAGTTAATAACTTCCAAGATCATGGTAAAGAAATCTATCCTGCTTCCTCAGTGGAAACACTACAATAAACAAAGCATATTTTAAAGACCTAACCTTGAATAAGAGTGGTTTTAAAACAAAAATGTGCTTAGTGGAGACACAAAAACCACCATCTGATGTAGTTGGTACAGCTACATAAAACAGAAGGATTGGCTGCACTCCAACCATCACTCTTAGAAATAACCATACGGCTCACGTCATCACACAATTATCATCCTGTGGAAATTGGTTCTAATAGTTCCTATCAAAAGTCACCCAGGCTCCTGTTTTTAAATATCAAACAATAAAAGCATAACAAATACTTTGGGTCTGTGGAGTTTCAAGCATTCATCTTTTGACATCCCTTCTACAAAACCAAATGAGTGAACATTTATCTTTTGTAGCCTCTTCTGAAACTCTACATTTTAAAAATGAGTGCAGATTTTCAGCCAAAGCTGGGATTCCTTGGTGCCTTCTGGCAGCAGTGCAAGGATAGTCTACCAGAAGAACGTCTAGTGATATTCATCCTCGAATGGTCTTAGCCATAATGCTGAAACTGTGGGCTATCGAAATGCATTGCATGGATGTACAGATGGGCACAGATGCACAGCAGACACCAGCAGTGCTGCATCAGGCAAACGACCCCCAGAGCTGTAACATCCTCTATAGGCCAAAGAGTTCCTTGTGTTATCTGCACTGAAGATTAAACTGTGCCCAAGCTTTGGGGAATAAAATGCCACGTCTGAGGAACTGAGATAGATTGTGCTTAGCACAGGAAGAAAAGTATGTCTACACAGAGAACACTCTAATGAGGAGGTGATATGGCAGAAAAAAATATTTCCAGGTTAGTGAAGCACCGTAAGAAAATAGTGCGCAGAGTATTATCAGGAGCTTTGTTATTGGTCACAGTTCACCAACAAATTCTGAAGTCTCATTTCCTTCTGCAGGTAATAAGTGCAGTGGCATCCTTTTTTCATATCACCATCTAAAACTCAAACCACAAGAACTTTTCAGAGACTCAAAGTTCTGAAATTTTGAATTTCTGAAAGTCATAAACAATAGCGAGGGGTTTTTTGCTCTGCCAAAAAAGTTCACACCAAAACTGGTGTATCATTATATCAGGTGCTGTACCCAGTTGTGGCAACGATTCCTGTTTAAAAAAGATTAGTACCTAAACAGATAAGAAAGACGTAGCAAATTCATAATGATTTGCCAGTAAAATAATCTGAAGTTTGTCAAATATGCCTCATATTATACAGGGTTTTTTCAAGTACTGTTAGGTATCTGACTTTTCTCAGGTTATGAATAATCTATTGAATTAATATTTTAGTAAACTGAATTTGGACTTCTAAATGAAAAAAAAAAAAAAAAAAATCTACGATTTAGCTGCCTGGGAATCGTGCTTGCTTTACGGCCAAGACTTTGCGTGCTGAATTGCTGGGAATAGTATAATAATGAATGACACTTTTGAAACCATCAGAGTAGTTAAATAAGAAGTCAGACCCTTTCCGGAGAGTACACTGATTGGCTTGAGATCAGTTAGAGTAGATATAGCAAGAATGAGAAAAACATGAAAAAGCCAGACTAAAATGGAACAATTAACCTCTCTGCAGGAAAAAGGGCAGAAAAACTACCTAAGCCAACTGCAGATAGCTGTAATTAAGGGATTGTAACTGTCTTTGAACCCGCTAAGAAATACCACAAAGGCGAAGACTAATCCATTTAGTCTAGCACCCTACCTCCCACCGGCCAAAGATGAAGGTTTGTGGCCAATGATAATCAGCAGATTAAGCTAAATGACCGTAATGAACTCTATTCATTTTCAGCTCTGTGAACGCCACCAGGAAAGACATATTATCTTCCCCACCTTCTGGTGGTGGCCTTAATAGTGCCCTAGAACAGGAGGAAATCTGTGCATACGTGAAGATTCACACGAAAGTATCTATGAGCAAACAACTCCCTAAATTATTCCTCACCTCATTTCACCTTCTGACCTTGCAATGTCAGCAATCTACCTCTTTTTTTTTCCTTCCTAGTGGTTGGAGATACCCATCCTTCTTTACATCCTTTCCTAAAACTTATTTAGCTGTTTACCTGATCAATAGGTTGCATATCAAAGGTACTTTCTTCTTAGGAAGCGCACTTTACATGTAGTAATTTTTCATGCAATACCATTTTTGCATCATTATAACTATCATTACTTGATTATTAATTAGTACCTAGAAGATACATTAGGGAACTAGTAAAAATGCATGCAGCCTCAACAGAACTGAAATCACTTTCTATGAAGAAAACAGCTAAATACAAAGACAGGGAGCCTGGTGGCTCTTCCAAAATCCAGGGATATCCTTAGAGAAGGAAGATAATAGCAGTAGGTGAGGTGCTTCCATAACAGCAGGTGGACCTTGTAGAATGTTTTACACTTACCCTTGCTGGGTATTTGCAACTACTTGTATCTGTACCTTCAGCAGAGAGTGCAATAGCACAGTGAAGAGAACAGAGAAGATGGGACTGACGTTGACAGTGGGCAAAACACACATCACGGCTTGTGAGCCTCTACTGCTCAGCTCGCTCGCGGGTATAGCCGTCTCCAGGCATAGGCACTGTGCTGGCTGCTGTTTGTAGGATGTTCCCTGTAAATCAGTTCCTGGTTTAAATGAAAGGTTAATGGCATATAAGGTGCAATCCATCTGACCAAAGGTAAATATCAACTTCAAGAGGAGCAGAATCCCTCTCTGGGATTACTTGGCTTCAACAGTTATGTTTGGCAATAACAGTTAGCTCTCTGGAGACTGTAACAAGAGCTTAGACCTCTAGACACCTACACATATGTAGCTAAATCTGAATCTTAATCCTACTCCTAGTTCTTGAGGAACCAGACAGCTCAAGGTTAATTTGCATTGTGTTGCTGTTTGTACCTTTAATGATTCATTAAACTTAGATGGCTCCCATAAAGAATCTTAGTCAAGTGAATACTCAAGTCATTCTTAAATTAGCCATAAACATCTTCATGGAAAGCAAATCATTCAGTATCCAAATTTCTTCTCTATTCCTCACATAGATGTAAAATAATAATAAAAACAACAATTATAATAATATTATTATTTAAAAGTTTGTGTTGCTTTATTGTTTTAATGTTTTATTTAGAGTGTGTACTTTTATTTAAAAAATGAAAAAATATTCCAAAATCAGGCAACAGTTATACATACCACATATTTCAACAATTTATGCCAGTGACTCCTCTACAAAGGCCACCATGTGATGAAAAACCTTAGAGGTTCGTAGATTGAACTCATAGAAAAGGCCAGTAGGTAATCCAATTTACCTTGCATATATCACTGAAGACTTCTGGTTGTCTGAAGTTGGTATTCTACAAAGGTGTTCACAGTTGAGATGAAGAAACTTCTACCTGCTTTGGTAACTCATTCCATTAGTCAATCAATCCCACTTCACAAAATATAGTGTTGATTTCTAATTTGGGTCTCTCCGAGTTTAATTTCAAGCAGCTGACCCTCAGATGCAATCTCCTATATTCTACATTCAGCTTCACTGCGTTGTTCCAAAGAATCTTAATTTTATGTCTCACTTTATTTAAACACCTTGTCTGAATTGATACATCTTAAGCAGGTGATCTAGGGTACTGTATACAACATTTCATCATAGTAGTGCCAATTGCCTGACAAAGTCTAAGTCATCCTCAATTTTTATCTACCAGAATTTTACAGGTATTTGGAGATCATTAGTAATAACGTTAAAGTGTTGGTCCCCATGAGAAACATTCCTATTTGACTGACTCTCCGTTGATGATTACCATTCATGGTAGTGTGCTATTTTTAAAACTTCTGTTTGACACGATTTGCACTGATGTTACTGAGAGCTAGCAATATATTGCAGAAAGTCAGGCAGCACTCAGTAAAACACCTACAGAAGTCTAAGTCTAGAACCCTGAGAAAAAAACTAAGGCCCAGACCTGATAATGCTTTGCCTAGGCCATGATTCAGGCCATGAGGTGATATTTTTTTTGATCGTGGCATAAGAGAGCATTATTCAAATTAATGCTGTAAACTGCAGTGGTTCAGGACTTCATCCACAACAGGTAGTTTTTCTGTAGCAGAGATGACAAGATCACCTCAAGGCAATCACTTCTCCATCATGCAAGACGAAGACTTCTCCATCCGTACATGAGAGCCCTTTGGAACTAAAGTTCAATGACGCAGATACCTCCTTTTACGTACCTTTCTGTAATACCAAAGGTTTTATTTTCTGACTTAGCAGGGAAGGGAAAAAGTGAACCATATCCAGAGGAAAATAAGGTTGATATTTCCTTGCAGTTTCATGCATAACATGCAATGGAGAGTTATAGGCTATTTTTAGTGTATATATATAGTAATTAGCATATCTATATTCATATTACATTTAATGTGTGTTTATAGTAACAGGCCAAAGGAGAAATATTCTGTGGCATAATGTTTATAAACATCATCCTGATTCTACATTTTGGGAAATTAAGGTTGAAAGTAAATTGTGATCTTTGTTCTCAAAAACTTATGAGTTGTTCATGACAGGACGAAAGTTGCCTTCCCACATAATGAAGCTGTGTGAAGAGAACATCTGGAACAGTAAACTAGTAAAGGCTCCTAGCCAAAAATGAAAGTGTAATACAGTGAATGAACCAAATATCACAGAAGGAGCAGGAGAAATAAATTATTTTTTATGATCCCCACCTCCTGAATGAATCCCTGAATTGGAATTTCGCAGTTCTGACCTAATTAAAGGAGGCAACGTTGAAACTCATGTGCATTTGCGGATGAAAGCCAATACCTAATGCTATGGTTTGCAAACGGCAGTGGGCTGGAAATGGTGGTGTTGCTCACAAGTCACACTGAAACAAACGGCCTGTGAACTTCAGCAGATGCCAGAAGAGCAGAATGAGTGGAACCTCCTCCTGCCTTGAGCATCACAGCTAGAGTTGGACTTCAGCCTCACCCAGCTTCATTTCCTCTTATTTACAGGCATTCAGATCCAAGGCTCTTTCTGTTCCCGTCTGCAAACACTCCATCACAGGCACAGTTATTAGTACAATTATTAATAGCACTGAAGAACTGCATAACTTTAACCATTCTAAGAAAAAACTGAAAATACACATGATTTTTGGAGCCACACAGATATTTTTTCAGCAGAGTATTTTTTCCTTCCAAATATAGTGTTTCATCATCAGTAAAAAAGAGCCTTTTGTTGAAACAAAGTGAGATATAATAATATGCTTCGAGAGTATCTGAACTTCCCTTTCAAATGACTTCTTTTTAACTTTTTGGGATGCCATAATCCATAACGAATAGTTGTTAAAGCCTAAAATCAGAATGAAACATTTAAATGTTTTCAAAAGAATACAGTTTTAAAGGCCTGAAATTTACTTTTTACAAAATTTTGATTTTGAAGGGAGGAATTTTGGAGTTTTGGTTGTATTGATTTTTTCCTCCCATTTCAGAATAGAATTTTTTTTCCCCAACTGACAAAATTTCCTGGAAAGTAGATCATCCAACTCCCCCGTGGCCTTATTAGTTTTGTCAATCAGCCTTAAAAATAGATATGTGGAAATATATACAGAGCTAAAGGTAGTGTAAAGCAACATGCTTGCAATTGCAGTGTGAGGCAAGAGATAAATCATTGCTTGACACCTCGGTGGAATGTGGGATTTCATTTCAGTATCTCAGTGCTGCTTTTGCCGCACTGGCTATCCCAAAAGGATACTCCTCGAGCAGGGTCCTTCCATACATCATCATTTTATATATGCTGCCACTGTGAGCACTCCCAGAAGATCACAGCCAGGAATATTTTATGTACCCATGCAAGATCATAAGAAACAAAAGAGGGTCACAATTCTCCACTTTGGCATACTTGGGGCAGTCATTTGCAGGAATACCTGTTAAGTGTTATGGTTCCAATCTGTCTTGGTTTCTACACAGATATCTGCACAGATATAAACAGATACCCAAAGGTAAAGGACTGTGGATAATCACATCCAGCTCAGACACCTCTAAGATGAGGCTGTAGTACTGCTTCCATACAGTTTTAATGGTAATGCACAAACAGCATTCTTTGCTGTATTTTGACTCAAAATGTGCTAATGATCCATTCAGGAAGGCACAAAAAATGTGAAGTGAAGTGAAGTGAAGAGAATAGAATAGAATAGAATAGAATAGAACTATTAAGAGCATTGCAGATGCAGTTTTAAGAACCATTTGCTGTCTGCAGCTGGCTACACTTGGCTGAAGTGGGAATTCCCAGCCCTCCCAGGTGGTTTGTTTTTCAAAGCCATCTCTTTCTTCATGGAGCTCTTTCCTTCCAGTATAACAACTCAGTACCCTTGGGAATGTAAACATCTATGTTCTGCAAGTGTGTAACTGCTCACAGCACACTCAGAAGCTGCTGTAACTCTCTTTGTTAATGCAGGATTCTTTTCTGCTAATACAAAACTGGTTGCACACATACCATCTGGCTACCACGTCACCTTTGTTTGCTCACCAGACCTGTATCATGCCCAATTTGCAAACCAAGATAAGGTCTCTCTTTTTTATGAGTGTTCTTAATGCCCATAGTTTTCCGGTTTGCATCAAAAATGTCTGCTCTGAAAGACAAGAAACCATTCTCAGATATGTCTTATCTGTTGTTTAAGGGTGCTGTGGTTTTCTTCATATTTACAGCTGGGATATTAAGGATGCTGAAGAAATTGTGAACTAAAATCAACATTTAAAAAATAAAGACATTGGAAACTCTAGCTATGTCTTTTTCAAATCCTTCTGAATAGGAATGCCTCATTTCTAAGCAAAACGTGTAAGGGCCAGATCTGATCACTAGGGCAGTTGATTCATGTCATCTGAAAACCGCCCCTTCATGGGCTTTGCAGTTCCATAAAATACAAACATAAAAGGTGCAAGACTTAGAGGAGATTAACCTTGCAATCTACTTTGTAACCCTGATACTGTCTAATTCTGGGTTTACTGAATGTCTGAGATTAAAGCAATGAGAGTTGAATAGATTCCAGCACTTTTCAGAATCAACCTCAAACTCCAGGTTGCCTCTGGCTCCCCCCAGCTCATCTGAACAAGGGAAGTTTCCCTTTGCCACTCCAACGATCTTCATCATTCCTCCTAATGAAGCTCCTTATCTTTTCCATTTTCTTCCCACAAAGTCCTTTTCTCTAGCCTCCGTTATTCAATATTCATATATTAGATCCAGTACCAAAACTCAACTGCCCAAAAAAGATCCCCAATAGTTGTCATCCCTAAATTTAATGATGAGCTAAGGTTGGTCTTGCACAAGACCCCATTTTCCTAAACACCATACAAACACATCATTAGAATCAGTCCCTGACTCTAAAAATCTAAAGAGTAAGAGGAAGGTGAAGGTGTCATCTCACTAACACATTGCCATCCCATCCTCTGAACTCCAACACCTTCTGTATCACGTCGACTTTCATCTTGGTTCCAGCATTTTGAGGAGAACAGATGTGGCTAGGCGGCAGGAGGCCAAGTGAGGAGTATTTTTCCTGCTCAAGAACTGTAATAGTCTTTGGCTCTTCAGGGCTGTTTTTAGCAGTCAGGACAGCAGGTGTCTTTGAATGGCTCAGCACACCTTCTGCCATTTTTGCAGGCTGTGTTCAACCGTAACATTGCCAAACCTGCAAATGAACTGCTGAAGTTGCTCCCGTACTTGCCTTTTTACTAGCTGTGCAAGGGAACACAAAGGTAAAAATTCATATATAAGGGAGAGAGAATGCAAATGAAGGGAACTCCTAAGCTTATTCTGTTGGAAAAGAGGGAGATGTATTGCAGAAGATGACAGAAAAGGATCAGATAATTCAGCGTTCAACCTTATGTTAAAAACCAGAACACCACTTTCTGCTGAAAAGTTTGCTGGGAGGGATCATTTCAGAGCTGCTGAGAAGGTTTCCTCACCAATCCAAGGAATGGAGGATGTGACCACAGCTTACACAGGTGCACGTTAGATTTAGAGCAGCCTAATCAAGGGCAGGTAATAAGATAGCTTCTGTAACAGCTGCACATAAACAGCAAGAGCACCCAGCAAGATGAATCAATAGGTGTCAAACTTTGTGCTATCACAGAAGTACCTGAACTACTTAGTGTAAGGTTAACTCTTGTGTTTACGCTACATCAAGAGAGAATAATTCCCTTTATGCCAGCTTTGAAAAACTGCATCCCATCTACTTTAATTGATGAATAAAGTCTAATACTTTAGACTTGTCTTAATCCATTGGGAAGGATAGCACCTCAAAAAAGGGTAAGTTGTCCAAAAGAAGTGGAATCATGCCACTGGGTGTTGAGGGTGCCAAGGGACCAGAGGTGAATCCTACCTCAAAGTGACTATCTAGTGATATAAACACATCCACAGGGTCTGACTCGCACATCTAGTCTTATTCCCAACAAGTTACCTGTACATTGACTCATTAATTCGCTATCCATCCCTCCTTCTGTGAGAATAGAGGTTGTGAGAAGATAGATATAAAGGTTGTGTTGCACGTATTTATGAGTAACCCTACATACATCTCTGTGGTGTGCATTCATTTACAGGATGGGCATTCAGAACATTGGTATGCATTTAGGAAAAAAAAATGAATAATTTACATTGAGAATAATTTCCTTCATTCAACTGAAATACAAACCTTAGTAAGAGCTTTCGATAAGAAGATCTAAAGTTTAATATTGCGGTATGTAAAAAGTTTCTTTCATCACTTTTAAATAGGTGCTGCTATTCAGTTCCAATTATTTCTGCACTTCATTTCCTATGAAGAAAAAAGTAAATCATCGCACTCGTTTTATCTTTTCTAAATATTATTTACTCAATTTTATTAATCATTATTATTCAAAAGAGATATCTTAAAGGAACTTATATTAAACTCCATTATGCAAAGCATTGTATATTCATATACCAAGAAACAATGCTTGCCTTATGGCATAAATAGATAACAGACATGTTAAAGTTCTCATTTTGCGGAACAGGAACTTACACAGCAAAACTGCACCAAATGCCCAATGACACAGAGGATGGCCAGAGCAGAGCTGACTTCAAGCCCTAAGACTCTGAGGATATGTCTACTGGGTTGAAGGGACTGAGGTCTTGATCCCTAGCCCTCCATGGCATGTCTGCTAATGTGCTACGCCCATCCATATGGTTTTGTTTGAGCTACTCCCAGTTGAGAAAGGAGTAAATTCTCAGTTGTATTCTCATTGTCTGTAGATGAGTTTAAGTTTGTGTTCCATAGAAAATATCTGTCTGGTTTTATCTTCTGTAATGTTGTGCCATCATTAAGCTTATCCCTTGGCTTTTGACTAAACCTGTCAATGGAACACAAATATTTACATCATCTTTTTCTCTGCTGCCAAACAACAGCAAAAAAGAGAAACCTCATATATTTTTTTTTCCTTTATTAACTTTAGTCTACTCAGGCTTGTGAGTTGTAGGTCATTAGAGCACAGTATTATTTCTCCAAAGGCCTGCAGCACAGGAAGAACAACTCTTTATTCCCTATTTTTCCTTCTTGTAAAGCATCTTGTAAATTTAAATAAAGTTACAAGAAAAATTTTTATAACAATTGATTCCTTCAAATTGCTACACTACAGTCCTTCTTTTTTTCAACCCTGAGACGTTCTTTCCTGCCACTGCGGGGAAATAGCCAATTTTAAGCAGCACAGTAAACCTTTCTCCTGATCTCTTAGTAATAACATACCGTGCAGACCGTCTCAGTAGTGCCAGAGATCAGCAAACACCAAATACCAACCCCTCAAAGATTGTATTTAAGCAGAGGCAAAACAATGAAATATTTTGAATTTCCATAAGGTCCTGTGAAGTTGTTAAGACACCCATCAATAATGAAAGATGTTCCTTCGTCTCCAATACACACAAGCTTACTCTTTTTCTATAGGACATACTGTTTTATTTATGACCAATAAACAAACACTGTGGCTGTTTCAGTTGTTTGCCACATCATTGTCATTGATGGCATCACCACTGACTTTGCCACAGCTACCACACACTCGGCAGAAAGGAAAGCACAGTGATGTGCCGTCCTGCCGAAACAGATCTGGTGCCACACAGGACTTTCATTTTCATAGAATCATAGAAAGGTCTGGGTTGGAAGGGACCTTTAAAGGTCATCTAGTCCAAACCCTCTGCTATGGGCAGGAACATCTTTTGCTATATCAGGTTGCTCAGAGCCCCATTTCACCTGACCTTGAGTGTTTCCAGTGATGAGACACCTACCACCTTTTTGAGCAACCTGGGCCAGTGTCTTACCACCCTCATCCTAAAAAATTTCCTCCTTATGTCCAATCTAAAACTACCTTCTTTCAGTTTAAAACCATTGCCCCTTGTCCTGTCACTAATTAATTAATTTTCATGATTGTGACTGTCCAAGTCAGGGAAAGAAGATTAATTCAGTACCATGCAGTGAAAAACCTCAGTGTGAAGTAAATGCTAAACCTATAAGGAATATAGATACAACACAGATACAGTGAAAATTCATGAAGTTGTATCTCACACAACTCAGAAAGTCACCTCAGAAAGATTTAATCAGTCTAGTCTTTTTTGACTAAAACTGTGGTGGCTGCATGAGAAACATGGAAAATGTTCTTTCTTTTATTGCTGAGGAACAAGACAAGGTGAGGGGAATATGCAAAAGTGACAAGAGAAATGAAGATATCTACTTGGTCAAATAATCCCTTCCTTCTCTTCCTCACTTTCCATGGTGTTTTATTCAGTCTTCATCCACTGCCTGTTTGACAGAACATCTACCATTTCCTTTACACACCTAATCTGCAGTCAAAATATTCTCACCATGCAGGAATTATTCACTGTATCTAAACAACATTGAAGAAGGATGTAAAAATGACCTCATTTCCCACCTGACCTAGGAAGACAGAAACTGTTATCCTGCATCAAGATAAGACACATTTAATCCCAAATGCCACCTCTGCCAGTGGCCATTTTCAGGGGCTGAAAAAGTCCGTCACCAGACTGAAATGAGATGCTTCTGACGTAAAGTTGACTATATATTACTAATCCTGCAGCATGAGGTTTGATATCACTTCCTAGATGTCCAAAGCAATTTCAGAAGTACTTTTATCCATGTAACAGCAGTTCTACTTCTTTAATTTATTGCATTCTTAGTCTTAATTGCACACTATAGGAAACCGCATTTCTTTTTCTTGGTCATGAGTTCCCTCCCTCCCACCTTTCAATTGTACATAAACCTAGCACACCTAAACATTTTCCCTGGAAGATTTTATACCACTTTCCAGAACCCAGTGGTATGGAAGAACCCAGAATTCCCAGAATATGCAAGTACTTCTCAGTGGTCCAGTAAGTGAAGCAATCCATGTCTTCCACCCTCTTTTTGTAAACAGGTACATACAAGCACTGAGGTTCTGGATTCTGGATAGTGATTTTTACAGTGATTTCCTAGTTATGCACCAGGAAGAAGAGCGACTTCTGTGAACAGTATTTGATATCCACTTTACATCCCTAAGAATGCATGCCTATAGTTCTTCCACATGATCTGGGTACCCATAATACCTTAAAAATATTAACCATTCATGTGTCTCTGACAACGTTCACATTGTTTTGGTTGAAGTTTCTCTCCTTTCCTATTGACCTTTGAACTGCTGCAGTCTAATCCCCTCACTTGTTATCCTTACGTATTTTGATGGGGTAGAGGGTTAGGCCAAATGTAAAGACTTCAGTTACTCTGGCTGCTCTTTAAATTTCTTAAATTTATTTAAAATTCTTCCTATTCTTGTTTGTCCACCAGGTTCAGTGCCATTGCAATCAGAATTTCTCTGCTCTCGCCTTCCTGCTCCAGTTTTCTTTTTTCATGGTTCTTCACCGAGGATCCAGTCATCCTACCTGTATTCCCTCTTCTTACTCACTGTCAGCATAACCCATCCTGAGCTTCATACCGTTCCAGGTCCCCACAACATGTGTGCCAAACTGGCATGATTCAGAAGGAATTTCATGGGGATTCATGGAGCAAAAGTATCCCAAGAGATAGACCCTGTAGGTTTAGGAATTTAAAGACAAGAACACAGATTCAGAACCACACCCTTCCACACCAGTGTCAGCAAATTTGAACTAGAGCAACAGGGAAATTGCTGATTTGTAGAGGACCTCTGTTGGAGATGGAATCAGCTGCCCTTGCATAACATATTGAGTTGTGCTATTGTCCCACCTCGCCTCCAGAGGCCTTTGGGCAGCGGCACAGGTCTCATATATGTCCTGTGTCATATCTACCACTCTCATATGGATATCTCAGCTATCTAAAAGTATCTCAAATGGCTGAAAATTCCTGCAAGTAAGCCTCAGTGACCAGCAGGCTGCTGACATATGGGAAGGACCTGCTCATTACAAATGATACCTAAACTCACCCCTAAAATCCGGTTGTTCAACTAGGGCATCAAGCAGCCCTTGGACATTACCTTTTCAAATTAAACTTCTATTCTGATGGTTTCACAGGTCATTAACAGCTCCCTGATCCAGCTGTAACTGAAAGCAATTAGACACCGTAGGAGGTGTATAAACAGATTTGTCTCCTCAGGCATCTCATTTCTACCGACTGTTATGGGAGATTAGACACCTAGCACGCATGTAGACACATACTTTATAGAGACCTAAATCTAAGTGCATAAATCTGAATGCTTGTGTTAAGAAGGCTACCTTCAGGGCTCAAGCTATAGGTGGGCCAACAGCCCAATACATAGTCAAAAAGTATGCATGTGGCAGATCTTGGCTTGAAACTTTTAACATCACACTAAGCTTCTGAAAAATGTCCGGGACATTACCAGTTACTTTTATTTCATCACAAGAAGCATTAAGACTTTCCAATGTGCTGAGGGTTGGTGATGATCAGCAATGAACATTAGGAACTCTAATGTTTCTGATACATCAAAGAAAACACAGTTCTGTTACTGCATCTTTAAAGAATGACCAGGCACCGAAAGGCAGCATTTCGTCCCACAGTTCTGAGGTCAAGCAATCTGCTTTCCTTCTTCCTAATGAAGGGCAGAAGTTATTATATTTAAATCCATTCTAACTGAGACCCATCAGAAATAACTGGTGAAAGTCATACTAGCTTTAAGTTTTTTAGCCAGAACAAATTTTGGAACAAAAATTTTGAGAAATACGTTCTTGGCATGCTCTAAATTGATTTGACGGTTTTTCAGTGTACTTCGTTCAACAGGACAATGAGCTGTATTCACATCTGAAATAATGTCACTGATTTAGCTTTTCCATGAGTTGTGCTAAGAGCTTTTCTCCTGAAATTGCGTGAGGATCACACTGTTCAGAAAACAATGTCAGCAATCGAGAGGATGGCAAGTCAGTAGATGTGATCCTAAGTGGGATTGTGTGAGTCTAGGTGGCAGACGTAAAAGCTCTTCTTTTCCCATCAAAGTCATTTATGCAAAGCATTAAATATTTGAGTCAGGAGGACAGACAGGGGTCTTTGTCTTATCAAGGATCCCAACAATACTCAGCTTCACAAAACTGTGACATACAGAAGGTGACCAGAATGAGAGATAAATAATTGTAGGATCTTGGATGGAATGATTTGATTAGGATAAGGACTACTGTCTGATGACTACAGTGCAACATTTCTCAGATTCTTGGACAGGACTGATAAGGATGGCAGGGTATGATCATTCCTTCAAGCCCATTTTTCTCTCTTTTCTTCCCTTTTCCCTTCTCTCTAGCACCCTGAAACGTTCATTTCTCACAGAGCTGCATAAAACACATCACGTTTACTGTGAAGCAATGGAGACAGGCTGTGTGCAAGCAGCCTGGCAGGCAGGGAAATGCTCTTCTCATGCAGAGGCAGAAATGAGTCTTTTCCCATCTCCTTTGTCCTTGCCTGTGCAGCCTTGCACAGTTGCCAAACCAAGGTAGGACTGTTCCTCTTCCCAGAAGAACCCTGACTGGCCAGTTAGGACAAGGAAGCTGTGAGATTGTGCTATGGGTAAGGAGCGAAATACCTGGTGATTTCTGTGCCAAAAAATAGCCCAGACAGGCTGTATAAGGGAAATGGCCCTTGTGGCAATGCCAGGTGTTTGGGAGAGAATCTGCACAGAGGTACACGGACACAAGACCTAGGGAGGACAAGTTCATAAGGGACAAACCATTTGAGATTGAAAATATTATGTGTACAGAAATAGGCTATACTGACTACCATCACACCTTGTAGCTATTATCAGCACAGCACAGAGATAGTGGCAACTCTAGGGAGAAAGTGAGGCTTAAATTGCTGTAAAAGAAAAGAGTACTCCAGTTTTGAAAGCTCTGAGAACCACAATCTTAGCAGATTTATCCTGTAGATATAAAACATTTTTCCATATCTAAGTTTAGTATCTTGGGCTAGCTCTGTTGTCAGTGGAGAAAATGAGGTGAGTTAGGCAGCTCCAATGGGTGATTCATTTCAGACACCTAACTAGGGTGACCAGAGTAGATTTAGAATGCATGTGTAGATGTCACAAATTATATCTATTCTTCTCCATGGACTGTAATGAGATCTGAGGGTCTAGTTCAGATTTCAGTGACGAAATATCTCAGGGCAAGAGGAATCCCACCCAAATTAGCCTTGTAAAAAATTCTCAGTTGTTTAATCAAAGTATAAAGCACTTTGATTAAGTTAGATTACTGGCTTCTAAACAACTTAGTTTGTACCATTTTGTGTTGGGTTTTTTTTTCCTCAAAGTGTACTTGCAAACTAACAACGTCTAAAACCAACCTCAGACTTATAAGAACATTAAATGTTGCAGTATGAACATTATTTAATGCTGCAATATTAATCAGATGAAGGATCTCTGGCTTTTAGAAACACAGCTATAAGTAGGTCGCTCCTTGCTCTGCAGCAATCTCTTCTTGATTACAGAGCATTTAGTTTTAACAGGTCGCTATTTCAAATAACTTCTGCAATTCAATATTTTCTATGGATTCCTTGGAAACTCAATAGTCATCTTTCCAGAGCACTCATGTATATCACATGGCTTCTTTCTATTTTAAAATTTCGTATCAGTTAAGAGTTCCTCCTTTCCACTATCACCAGAGTACCTAATAGCTATTTTGATTTTCTTTCTGGCTGCCATTTACACTACTTCCCATCATGGTGCCATTTGCCATGTTAATCAATGTGGAATTTCAAGAAGGAATAACCTGAAAAATCCTGATCTTGTATTTACTTTTGGGACCTTGTCTGAGATCACTTCTAGTTGTGGTCCAAACTTCACTACCTCTTGTAATTTTACTGAAAGGACTTGCTCAAGTATTCAGCACCTCCACCCTTGCTTCCATTATCAAGTTGGTCTGCTGGCAAAGGTTATCTGTCAGCCAATGTTAATCACACCACCGTTTTTGTGTAGTATCCAGAGGTTTAGATTGCAATGTATCGAATACTTTACTCAAAAAAAAGATGGATTACATCCACCGTGTGTGTTTCACCCACCACCCTGTAATATCAAAAGAGGCCACAGTTTTTGTCAGACATGATTAATGTCTCAAACTCATGGTACTTATTGCTCAGCAGGTCTATTTCCCCAAAATACTTATCTTTACAGTCCCTCACTACTCATTCTAGTCTACTGAAGTCAAGCTAAGTGGTCACTGATTTCCCAGGTGGTCTTAAACATCCACTGTGCTATTTCCACTCAAATAGCTCCTCATTCATTTTCGAAGAGTATTTTTCTCCAACTTGTGCGTTGCACTATATATGGCACTTTGCAGAATTAGGACACAATCACTGTTTTTTCCTCAAAGAGCTTAAAATTCAGAGGTTTCATCTGGTGATTCAGTGGAAGTGTTCTGTAGCCACATCCCTATCAGAAAGTTAGGGTAAATTATAGAAGGCAAGCTGGTGATTCAAATAAAGACAGAGACAACTGAAACCATTTGCAAATGAAAAGTGTTCCCAGTTTTAGAAACCAACAGTTTGAACAAGACATTGAAAAAGCACGCAAGATAGCAGATGCATGGGGAACAGCGTTGGAGTGGTAGGCGAAAGGAATGAATTTCAGCTGGCATTCAGACTAAAATAACCTTCATCCCAGGAATACGCGGGTTATAGGAGGGAGACACACAGAGGAGAGAGGGGGGAGGAGGGAGGCAGGAAAAAACTGCATAATCATTAGTCAAAAAATGTGATGAACCAAAAGCCGGAAAACCAAATTAACTTAAGATGAACTCAGGCCTTAAGCTGTGCAGCACCCTTCACAACAGGGAAAGAATTTAAATCTGAGAATGATAGATGCAGAAATGCACCAGAGAACATGGAGGAGTAAGAGACAAATAGGCAAACCAGTGAAAAGGAGTTTTACTGTTACTCTTGAACTAAAATGGAGAAAATTAGCCACAGAAAAAGAAGCAGGAAAAAAGAAAAGATGGTAGCTGTGGTGCAAAGGAAAATATGGATGTCAAATTTATCAAGGCAAACATTGGATAATTTGGAAAGGATCTGAGACTGATTTGCATTCTGCATTGCAGTCTCCTCTTTTTCCCACACTCCAGCTCTGCTTCCCAGAGTCAAATAACCTGTATTATTGGCAGGATCCACCAGTCTGTCAGCAGCCAACCTCTTGGGCAGTCGCTAGGCTTAACACATTTCTCAGGTCGGCTGTCTGTGGGCTGTACCTGGGATGGCTCCATGGCTGGAAGGTTAAAGCACACTCCCACCTTGCAGTCACCTACCCACATCACTGCCCACCTGCAAGAGAAAGCTCCTAGGGACAGACAGACAGCAGGGTGTCACACCCTGGAGAACAGGATCTCACCATGCCTGGCCAATATGAAGAGGAACTTGGGTGTACCTGGGACTCTGGCTTGAGAGTATCCATCAGTAAATAAAAGCTGAAGCCAAGGGGTTACATTATGTTACTGCAGTTCAGATCTCCAAATGGAGGTCAACAATTATTTCAGTTCCTATAATTTCTGTGTCCATGAGGGGCCCATTTTTTTGCTGAATAAAATGCTGTGCCTCTTCCCTTTTTATATCCATTTTTTCAGACCAATAAAGACTACAAGTAAACAACAGGAAAACATAGTCAAGTATGTTCCTGAATAGCAAAGAGCAGCTTTGCCAGTTCTAATTACATTTTGTCTATAAATGTATTTTCCTTTATTGCTGGATCATGCCATTCTTTGTTGAGGAACTGCAGTGATTTGAGAGTTAGTGAGCCATTAGCACATTGCGAAGAGGAAGATTTTTGTTTCCCAGAGCTTTGTAAACAGGTAAGCAGAGAGAGCAATAGATCCTTGCCTAAGGAGCAGGCTGAGAGCTATGGTTGCAAAGAGATATCAGGCATGTAGCAGATACCTGTCATGGTTGTATAGGAGCCCACGGTGACTTATTGTACACCTTGAAGGTAGGATGCCTCTTACCACCTCACAGTGATGGCTGAATGGTGCATTGCGCTTCTCAGTAAAGACTGATCTGTTGGACAAAAGCATAATTATATCTAGACTCCATGGTCTTAATACCTACTGTGAGGTCCTGAAGATACCACTATAGTCAGAGGAATTATGTTGACCAAGATCACTTGGATCCCATACAAGACTTCTGTTCAATCAATCTTCTTTTCTTCACAGTGCTCATTCCTGGAGCTGTGCAGGTCTCATCTACCCATCTACTACATCATGTAACACTATTGCTGTTACATGAAGAGTCCATTCTTGATCTGGGAATAACAGTGATTCCTAGCAAGCTGGGTTCAGCAGCCTGCTGTGATCAGCAAGACTCCTGGGCAGTGATGGCCGTAGGCTGGGACCAAAACAGACCTTTGGTCTAGCCAGGCACCAGTGCTTGTTACTGCTTTTATCCAATTTTGTAGCCCAGATCTGAGGAAGAAATTATTAAGACTAGCGGTGTCTCTTCTCTTCATAAAAGTAAAATCTCTACCATATCAGTCCTGTGGAAGGAGAAATTAATCTCATTTAATGAAGACGCATGAAAGAGGTTAAAAACTGTAAGAAGTCTGCATCCTATTGGAAAAGTTTTTTTGTTCTGGTTAGTGATTAGTGTTATACTAGCACTCCAAATTCAGGAACCAATCTCAATTGCAGTGGATTCTACATAGCCTCTGCGTTGGCTCTGCAGTGAATTAACAGGTAACCAGAAGAAAGGAGAAGAGGTGTGATCTATCCACTTTGTTGACTAGCTATCTCAATTTTTTCTGGTCTCTTTTTGTTTGTTTGTTTGTTTAACATGAAAGCTAAGAATTTGTTTTAATGACAAACAGCTTTCACATGGTTTCCTTCCCAGAGGATCCTTTTAAATACCCTAGAATCGCTTCGTTGAGCGACAGGAAAGATATGACTTGTTCTGCAGAAGTGCCCTCCAAACAAAGGAGCCCTTGATAGCTCACTGAGCAGGCAAATTGACATTGTTGTATCTGCAGATCAGCAAAGGGAAGCTCAGCTTCCCCACGTGAGCTCAGCCTGGGAGCTCTGCGAAGGCCTGTCTTTTGTGAGTTTCCTGGAAGAAACTAAAAACACATTATCTTTTTGCTGCCATGGAGACCTATCTTTGCTAAAGCTCTTCCCTGTCCTCTTGCCATCAAGTTTTTCAGTTGTCCCATGTTCAACATGCAACAGAATTCTCCTGCTGAGAACTGAAGCCCACAGTGGACAATTCCACTTCTCAAGGGCCGTGATAATATCTAATAGGTGGGTAAAGCTCTTCTGCACAAGAGAGGTTTCTCAGGGACAATGCTAGAATTCAGGACTATTTAATCATGTTCCAAGCTAAGGCATGGTTGTGCAACCTACTGTCCAAAGCAAGTATGAGAATACAAACTACAAGAAATGAATCTCCAAACCCAAATACCACACTGCACACATAGTCCTCCCCACAGAGGAAATACAAGATAAAGAGTGGCAAACGCTAGTAATGTTATTTAAAATAAAATGCACAGTGAACAGCTGCATCAGCAGACATTAAGAGTTGAGAACACAATACACAGAGATCCTTCTTGCCAACCTCAAGCAGGAAGAGAGAGAGGAAAAGGGGGGTGAAGTAAAGACTGCTGGAGACAGACTTAGCTATTTTTTTTTAGCCATGTATTCCAAAAAGCAACCCACTTTTAGCACAGCTCTGGTTAAAATAGCAACTAAAATATTAGATTAAATGCTTTTTATCAAAGAAAAAGGTGGAGTTTTTTTCCTCCTTAAGAGCTGTCCTAATTCCAGAGGCCCTAAACAGTCCCTGCTTTCTCCAAAGTGCTGATACTCCAGTGTTGATGGTCAGAACATTTTGTTTGTCTCCTCTGGATCCAGGCTGCTTCTCCTCCAAAGAATGTCACTGTCTACCATGAAGCAAGACAGTGTACAGCTGTGGTGCTCCTGGCTGCAGCACTCGTTAGGGGCTAGATCTGCTTGCCATGCAAGTGGGGAGTGCAAGCTGCCATGGGGTAGGGAAGAGCACGCCGCTTGTTTCCGGTAAGTCAGGAGATCAATCACACAGTACAGCGGGTCCCCCTTTTCCTGAAGCACTATACTTGAAAGTTTGAGGTATAAACCTCAAGGGTAGGCACAATCAAGAGTTATACATGGGTACCTGGATACAAGTCAGCAGAACTAATTTTTAAGTGTCTGATTTTTGTCCCTCCTATAACTCCTCTCTCCTCTAAGTAATCTTTTCCATTCCTCAGGAATCAAGAGCATGCTACCATATGATAGCAATGTTTTGCATTTCTGTAGCACTTGCTGTCAGAGAATTCAAGGACTTTAGAGACCAAAAAATACTTGTAGGAGCCTAACAAAGGTAAGGAACAGGAAGCTCAGAGCAACCAATGGACTACCTAAGGATGGGATGCTACTCCTGTGCTTCTGGATCATCATCAAGCAACACATGCAAGCAGATAAATATCGTTCTTTCAAAGCAGAACTGAAATCAGCAAGTGCTTAAATCCATTTGCTGTCTGAATGGTTTCTCTGTGACCCCCCAATATCACTTTGGTTACATGAGACCGTTCAGAGCAGGAGAAAGCACCCCATCAATACAGCTGAAGTGAACACTGAATATGTTTTGCGTTATTGCTGGATACCACAGTATTAATGCACTGCTAGTCAGAGATACCTGAAAGACCACTTTAGCTTTCAGTTAGGAAAAGCTTTCTAGCTTATGCATTTTTGGTACCGGCCAAGGTGAAAAAAATATCAATCAGTGCCTTAAGACCTACCAGCAAGGCAATCGAAGAGGAAATAAATGGGCAAACACTTTAGCTGCAATTCAGGCACTATTATGGAAGAAGCAGCTTATTCAGCTAAAGGTCTTCTTGACTTCAGCCTTTCCAAAGGGCAGGGGTATATCTCCTCTGTTAACAGCCTGAGAGAAATGTACTTCACTTCAAATGAAGATGCTGTTTTGCCTTCAATATTGCTTCAATATTTGCCTTCAATATAAGTAGCAACTTTACTCTGTTTTCTATGAAAGGTAGTAGAAAAATGAATTATGTGGTAATGCTAGCAATGACACTTTACATTTTAAGCAAGCAGGCAGAAAAATAATGTCTTTTGTTTATAACATTCTCCTTAAACTTGGGTGTTTACATTTCTGAGAGAATACAACTTGGAGAAAGAAAAATGTTCTTAGCTTAAGTGTTATTGCAAGGTTAGAATTTCTCTAATGCTGTTTCTAATAGTAGCCTCATTAATTTACCTCTGTAGGATGTTAGCGCAAAAAATCTTTTGCTAACAGTTGACTCAGAGATGGGTGGATTCTGTATTTGTAAAATGCCTCATGATGTGCAAAAAGCAGTTTTTTATTTGCATTTTTATATCCTACTTCTGTTCCTTTATTGTCATTGCTAGTAATGTTCAGCTTTTGTACATTCCCTTCACTGATACTTGGTAAGCATCTGGTGTTTCTTCAAAACAAATTTATCCTTAATACTTAATAACGGTATCCTGCATTTGACCTTCAGTTACAACACATTCTGTCTTTAAAATGAGAAGAACACTGCTGCTTATATTGTCGCCCTGCTCCTCTCATTTTTATTTGGCCATCACAATAGCTACGTACCCTGTGGTACACACATCCTTAAAATAGTCATAGTTATTTTTAATTTTCTCTTCTGCTGTCATTTCTTATGTAATTGCCTTACGAGACACCCTCACTCAGCTTCTCCCTTTGAACATAGTTCCTGTTTGACATGGAGGGCACTGAAACTAGCCCTAGTTCTGGGAATCAGGGCAATAGGACACAGACAGAGCAAGCAAGACTGGAGGTGCATGTAAATCCCAAGCAAAGACTCCTAAGCATGGCTGTACCACATCAGACCAAACTCCTCTTCAGCTTAGTCTCTATTCAAGGCTTGTAGCATGGGCTTCATAAAAGGGGACAAGAAAACGAGTATAGAATAATCCACCTATTATAGCCCTGAAGCTTCTAGCAAGCAAGTTTAGGGACTTTCAGAGCTAAATGCTATTGCTAAACACATTTAATAGCCATTTTATGGACATTTTTTTCCACCATTAATTCCTCTGATTACTTTTTTAAGCCTATATATACACTCAGTCTCCACAGTGTCTCACAGTTATACATCCCACACTTATCCACCCTGAAGCACTGATGAAACTTCACCCAGGTGGACCAAGAAGTTAAGAAAGGATGCTTCGTTGCTGTACATATTTAAATGGGGAAGGCATTTCTATTAGTAAGAGGACCTTAGGACCTGCTATTTCTATGCTATTCTAAGTGTTTTTCAGAAACACCTAAAGAAAAGGTAGTAAATACTTCAGAAAAATGTTGAATTCTAGCAGTAAAGCAGGGTAGATGAAGAGTTCTTTTTTACTTTTTACTTTTACCTTCTCAGAACAGTAAGAATTCACTGTAAATTGTGTTTCAATTAATACAAAAACCAGCACTCAGTAGATGCTTATTTTGAGAAAACAGCCAAGACGATGTACAGATACAATTGGTCTCTGACTGCCAGTTTTTAATTCAGGTTGTCAGTTGGGTGGAAGTTTTAACCACTGACATAGGAAGAGTATGGGTGAGTGGTTCAGAGCAACCAAGTTGCACTTTTTAAGCACATATGCTGTTAGTCTGCTGCAGTTATGAGGAAAGACTTACTGGTGTTATGGTAGCTAACATTAACATATTTTATGCTGTAATGGAAAGGAGGAGCAGAGTGCACCTTACCATTTACTGTGGTTCTCCTGGGGAGCAGTAACTAATTAAGATGCAGCAACACAATTGCTTGCAGTTACGTGCCTGCGTCCTAACCCAAAATTTCAGCCTGGATGGGTCAAATTTGCTTCCCATCAGCAGGGAATCTTTCAGTGCAGATATTTCTGCTGCAGAAAGATCAGTCTGCAGCATCAAGCATAATTCAATTCGTCCACAGAGATAACCAGGACATAGTCCAGCTCTGCTGATCCTGAGATCTATTGAATTAGATCCGTAGGAGGGGCTGACCTGAAAGCTTGTTGTGAAATTTTGCACATTAATCATGTAAAAGACCTAACTACTTATATATGGAATTGATTTCATGTGTTTAGGTACCTTCCAAGCTTATTCAGGACTTGTCAGCAGTGCCACCATCATAAATTCACAGAAATATATATCACCACACTTACAGCAATGATGTCATTTCTAAAAGTAGGAAAAACAATGACTTTAAATCAGGAGGGTACCTCTGGACTGTCAGAAAATACAGATGTATATGTGCATGGCTACATTTCCCCATGGGAGTAGCATGCCCAAGACATGGAAGGATTTCAGAAATCATGTCTATATTCATATTTTTAGGCACTAATGTTGCTGATATAATGGCCAGCATGACTGGGAAAAGTCAGCATTGTGCTTACTCTTACAGAAAACATAAACTAATACAGCTTCAGGAATTTTACAGTTCTTAATGGTCAGAGTGAAATGTTTTGTAGCCCTACTAACTACTGTTAATGGGGAAGTGACAAAGGCACAATAGTGCAAGGATGTTGGTATTAAAGCCAGTGAGTGGGAGGGCTGTGGATCCCGTGTTACAGTCACATCTTTCACACTGTAGTTAAGAGATGTCAGTTCCGGTGTGCCTGTAAGATGCTCTAGCTCAGGTACAAATCCTTGTACACCCATGCCTACACTGTTAGAACTGATTGCAACGTTACCTGTAAAATCACGGAATCACAGACTGGTTGAGATTGGAAGGGCATCTGGTCCAACCCTCCTGCTCAGGCAGGGACATCTAGAGACAGTTGCCCAGGACCATGTTCAGACGGGTTCTGAATATCTCCAAGGATGGAGACTCCACCACCTCTCTGTGCAGCCTGTTCCAGCGCTTAGTCACCCCCACAGTAAAAAAGCATTTCCTGATGTTCACACAGTACCTGCCATGTTTCAGTGTGTGCCCATTCCCCTGTCACAGCACCACTGAAAAAGAGGCTGGCTCCATTTTCTCTTCACCCTCCCTTCAACTATTTCTATAGACTGATGAGATACCCCTGAGCCTTCTCTTCTCCAGGCCAAACAGTCCCAGCTTTCTCGACCTTTCCTCATAGGAGAATTGTTCCAGTCCCTTCATTGTCTTCATGGCTCTTCATTGAACTTTCTCCAGTAGGTCCATGTCTTTCTTGTACTGAGGAGCCCAAAACTGTACAAAGCACTCCAGGTGTGGCCTCGCCACTGCTGAGTAGAGAGGAAGGATGTCCCTCAACCTGCTGGCAATACTTTTCCTAATGCAGCCCAGGATACCATTAGCTTTCTTTGCTGTAAGGACACATTGCTGGCTCATGGTCAACTTGGTGTCCACCAGGACCCCTAGGTCCTTTTTTGCACAACTGCTTTCCAGGAATAAATATCATAGTGGTGTCTGAAGGCAAGAATAGTTCTTGAGGGCAAGAATTTAATACAGATCAAAAAAGACCTATCTTAATAATAAGACTATCACAGTAAGACTATCTTAAATCATTCGTGAGTGGTGATGTGGAACATTTTGAAAAGGAATTTAGACCTGAAATACAGGTGTAAAGCTTACTGGTATTTTTTGGACATTGGTGGAGATAATTCCACATCTGACTGAGAAAAATAGTTAGGCATCATTCTGCAGCATTTGGTGTTGTCCTCTGGCAGCGACTGGAAGCCAACCCAAGTAGTCCTCAGAACTGATTTGGTGCTGCAGTTCTAAGTGTGGAACAGCTCCAAGACTAAAATCCTTCATGACATTTCTTGTGTTACCCAAAAGTGAAAAGTAACACATACAACTTTTCAAAGCCACTTAAAAGTGAAAGCTCTTCTCTGATTAACTACTCATCATCATCTGATGTACACATGGTACTCTAGTCCCTCTGGTAGGCTGAGGTTTAGCCTGACATCTGAAAATGGTGATAGGTTCCACCCAGCACAATATAATCTCTGTTAACTGATTCATATAAGCCATTATAGGGGAAATAAACAAAGGACCTCAGCACCCATCTCTTGTATGCCAAATTTTGCATTGAATGGTTCCTTGATTATTGGATGTACATTCATTTTACAAACTACTGTCGGGAGACAAATTCAAAACTCAAAATCTTTTCATTTCCTTGGTTGAAACACTTCCAAAATTTCTTACAGCGCTTTTGTCTCAGATAGTTTTTTATGGCCTTATTCAAATTTTGCCTTCCCCCTGGTGACCCATCAAAGTGGTTTCCTCACTAAAATTGTCATCCTGCACAAATGGTGTAGTCATGCTTCGTAAGTCACACAGACTAGGAAGCAGCTGTTCGTTCATGGCTACAGAAAGAATTGGAGACGGGTGTATAGGACTCCACACAGAAATCTTTGGGCACTTCCCAGAAGCACAGGTGCAATGGAAATCCATGAGCCCGGTAAATGATTACTCTACAAGCTCACTGAACCGGAGCTGTGCAAAACTACCCTCTTGCGTAAATACACAAGAAAAATGGGACAGTTGGCTTGGCAAGGTGTCGATGCAAAAATTAGTTATGCAAGTAATATGCATGGCTGAGGTTACACAATTGGCAAACATGGGTTGGGCCAGGAAGAGCATTTGTTCCCAAGTCCTTCAGAACTAAAACCAAGGGCAGAGTTCAAAAATAAATGCTGTTACCTGAAATGAAGAGCTGATCCATCAGTCTCTCTACCCTGATTTGCCACACACATTGTATATCAGCTTCAGAGGAATATGTGTGCTTGGGTACTGACCCACTATAAGACTTCTTAAGTCCATAATACCAATAGCCCATTGTCAGCAGAAATATTTGAGCCATAGATCTTCCACATTCTGGTTATACCCATTCCAGTAAGTTATAAAGTGCCAGTAATTGCTCTTTGAGTCACCCTGAGGCAGTGGAGCTATTTGGTCACATCCTCACTGTTAGACTTTCCTACCACCCACTCTAGGGTGGCTGTATCCAAAATGCCCAGTGGAAATGGTCTCAGGTTCATGTTAACTTCCAACATATAACCAAAAATCTTTTGGAAGCAGCTAGTTAGACCACGCTAAAGATGTGCCAGGAGCCATGCTAACAGTTTGACAATACAGAGGGTTGAGTTTCGGTGCTCAGGAAATCATCAAGCACTGTTTGATTTGGCTGCACGAAATGCTCGACCCTTAAAGGCAGAACATGGCCATGACCCACAAGTCCTAACTAACTGGCTAGAGGTGACTGAAAGTCTTCTTTTTTACTGCTTTTGTACTTATTTGTCTCATTGTATTTTTTTTTTGTCTACCAGGAGCAGACCACAGACATTGTCACTCTGATGGAAACAAATTTCTGAATTTCAATACTCCCTGTGTAAAAAAAAACACACCACTGTTAAAAATTTGTTCTAAATTGATGTCCTACACGTTTCAAGGAATACTCTGCTGTTCACATATTATGGGTTTTCATGAGTAAGAGCTCGTCATCCAATTCATTTTTCCACCGCTTTCATGATTTCATAAATTTTGGTTTCTCATTGCTCTTCTCTCTTTTTTCAAAACCCCATGACATTCTTCATGAGATGTGGAGAACCAAAGTCCTCATAGCATGGGTATATCAAAGTTTTATATAGCAGCAAAGGGACATCCTTTGTCTGTTCCTCAGATACCTTCCTAGTGGTGTCTCTTTTCCTGTTGGCTCTTTGGCTGTCACAGCATATTTAGCCAGTGATTTCAGAGACCTGCCAACAGCGATGCCAAGGTGTCTTTTCTGAACTGACTGTAAGTATTGTAGAGGCACAATTTACACTATTTTCCCTAGATGAACTATTGCACACTTATCCTCCTTTGCCACTTTCTTTACCGTTCATTCGGGTGTGTTAGATCCCTCTAGAATTCCTCAATGTCAATGAGACATTCGTCAAAGACAGTGAGAATAATCTTTATTATCCACAAATCTGAACCTTTAACAATTTACTTACTTTGAGATAACAGATGAATGTCAAATAAAATTAAGAGTGCCCACACTGCTAGCTGTAAACCCAAGCATGCTGGAAACTAATTCCCTTGACAGAGAAGCCCTAATTAAGGCACCAATCACTGAGAATGGAACAAGGCTTACTAATCTGTAGAAACTGAGAGAAGACCTCACATACCCACTTAACATCAGTGTAAGCCGAGGATACTGTCACCACAAACGATGATTGCATCAGTTTCCCCAGTTCTTGTTCGGCCATATTGTTACCATGTATTTTCCATGTTTAATATTGCAGAATGATCAAGATGACGTATACCCATGATGAGCACCATCAGTGACTAAATACTCAGCAAGATTTGCATGCAAGTTCTTTTGTCTGGACAGACAAGTGTTAGAAAAGTACAGCTGGTGTTGCCATTACAACAGGAGCAGTGGCTGGGTAGAGAAGCTACTGAAAACCTGAAGTTTGACAGTGGTTGTACTATTTCACTGACACTAGTGTGAATGGGCCAGTTTTTGTTTTCCTGGCAAAAGAAGAAAGGCATTGCAAATATAGCATGGATCTAACACAGAGACTCATACATAAAACAAAAAGAGAAAATGCCATGGTATTACAACATGGCATTATTTCATTCTTATTGTTGGTTTATATTTTCCAGATGCTCTTTCAGATTCACCCTCTAGGGGTTTAAGATAGGTAGTTTCATTTTTTGCAGTGAAACACAGAAGAATTCCCTCGTCACTTTGTGGGAGGGGTTCAGTAATGGAGGCATCCATGGTTTTGAAGTGCATACAAACCAAACATAAAAACTCCCCCTGTTCCAGCTGCGAGAGCCACCTGTAATGAAAAAACCACAATCTAACAAGTCTTATTTCTCTTTTTCTTGCAAGATTCCCTTAAGGCATGTTTGAGAGGATATCCGTCTTTCTCTTCTCATCACCTTTTGCTCTTGGACCACCTAATGTACAACACAAATCAACAATATGCAGGTTAAAACTCTTTTAAAACCTACGGAAGAAAATGCAAAGCAAGTCCCACAGGTCCCACAGCAGCAGCAGTTTGGCTGTGTGCTAAATGAGATCCGCTCTAAACACAGAAGCAGGGCTGTGTAGAGACTAGCTCAGACAGCTTAAAAACATAAGTTCCCAAAACAAACCAGCAAAAACCAAGTCTTTTGAGCATATTTGAAGAGGAGCTTGTGTGCTGAACAGCTACCTTCTCCTCTCCAGCACTACCTGGTCCTGCAGAAGATGCTGCCTTCCCTTCTACCTCTGTGCTTCTAGCATGGCTGCAGCTGATGCTGCAGCTGATGATGGAGAGGCTGCAGGGGAGGTACCCTCGCTCCTCACAGCTTTGAACCCCTCACTTTTTCCTGATGGCCAAAGTGCACTGCCAGTCCCTTTCTGGCTTATACCCCCAGGGCTTCTGTTTGGGGAGTGGGGAAAATGAAGTTTGTGTGAATGGAGGATTCTCCCATCATCCCGGGATGCTTCTCGGCCCTGCTCCTGGATACAGGGACTGGGAATACTAAGGATCCATGAATACATAGATAGTTTTAGAGCAGAAAGATAGGCTTTTCCTCTTCCTATATTCTTTTGGGCTACCAGAAAAAAAATCCTGAATTTAAAAGCATGTTTTCTTTTTCTCTTTTAGCTTTCAGGAATGACTGTGGTAGCTACTGTATGTCTTCTGCTTCTTATTATAGAATCATAGAATTCTAGAATCATCTAGGTTGGAAGGGACCTTTAAGACCATCGAGTCCAACCATCAACCTAACACTGCCAAAACCACCACTAAACCATGTCCCTCAGCACCACGTCTACACGTCTTTTAAATACCTCCAGCAATGGTGATGCAACCACTTCCCTGGGCAGCCTGTTCCAATGTTTGATAACCCTTTCAGTGAATACAATTTTCCTAATATCCATCCTAAACCTTCCCTGATGCAACTTGAGGTCATGTCATCTTGTCCTATCACTTGTTACTTGGGAGAAGAGACCAACCGCCACATCTCTACAGTGCAGCAGACAAGCTACAGCCATCTTATGGCTCTGCTGCAAAAGATCGATCATCCTGTTTTTTTCCTAATGCCAGCATAGGCTTTGTCAGTCCTTACTAAATACAGATGCAGTTAAACCATAATCAGGTGTTGACATGGTGGTATTCAAAGGTATGGCCCAGTCCTCAGGAGGAAGCAGACTACATTGGTATAAAAACACATAAAGCTGCAAACCTGTTCATGCTAGCAAGGACAGCTAACACGATACAGCATTCAGGCTCAGTCAAGTCCACAGCTTCAAAGTGCTTGGAGGTCTGTGCCCAGTAAATCTATCTTTTCTGACATATGAGTGACAGAAATGGAGTTTCTGCAGTTTAACGACTTACTGCTTGTCAGCTTCATCAAGGTAAATGGCCACCTTCACTTTGTTAACTGAAAGAGAACATGGTACCTGACATCACCAGGAAGCTTTGGACGGTAACTGAAGTTGATGGATCCCATTCTTTTGGGACAAATAAAAGTCATCTTTGTGGAAGAAAGGGCAGCATAACTATGGGGGCTCACAAGAGTCTGAGCTATCACAAGACTCCTTCCAACTGCAAAGGGATTATCATCACAACATCCCAGTGTAAGCATAATAGGTTTTAGCAGGTTTTATAGCAACCAAGGTCCAAGAGACCAATGAGTAAGCCTCTCTGACCTGCTGCTTGCTATCAAGCATCTCTCAGGCTCCCTATAAACCATCTTAAAGGACCTAGTTACACAAATATTACATCCTCAGAAAATAAAATATCCCCAAATCAAGAACTCATTGCAAAAATCTCTTCCTCAGCTAAGAGTTGACAGTCATCACAGTTCTCAAAGCACATTGCTTAGGATAGTCTTGGGACATGCTCCACTGATGACAATACACACATCCTACAGACATATACACAGAACAGAGTCTCTGGGTGGAAATGTGGGCTCAGCTTTTCATACCCTTTAAACAGGCAACCAGAGCAGGATGGCAATATCTGCTTTACTATGCTGCAACAGCTCTCTGGGCTGGTATTTATGGATAATATTTCCCAGGCTCAATCTCCAGTCTCATTTGGACTCTTTCAAGGATAATGACAAGTTCCCCAAGAGTGACAGTGTTTTCCTGAAGGAGATGTTTGCCATATGAAAATAGACAAGACCATCCAAATACATTTCATCCAGGTTTTCTTATTGTTCTCCATGGCTGTTAGAGTGCTATTATTTTAACAATTGTGCTGGTACAGCACAGCATAGCTGCTGAGAGAGCTCCCAAAAGCAGCCTTTGCCATTGCTAAGGTGTCAGCATGTGCACTTTATACACTCATTTTTATTACTGTTAAAGTAATTACCCCTGAAAGATTGTCCATCACTACTGCTTAATAATGTATCCATCGATTTGATCACCAGCAGAACTGACAACCAGAATCAGGCAGATTATTGTCATCAAAATATTAAAAAAACCTGCACTTTTTTACTGAGCTGCTATATTGAAGAATTGGGTTTTGCCTAGTTGCATAGTGATCCAAAAATAACACATGTTAATACGCAATAAACCTTTTGGCAATATCCCCAATTACATTTAATTTTTTCCACTATACTAGGCAGAAGAAAATATTTTGGTTTTCCATTTAAAAATTGAAACTAGTCACTTTAGTAACTACACATGTCTAACTAATGCTCTGTTTTACTATGCTTGTAAACAGTTTGTCCCTTTCCCTAGTCTCTCCATGATCGGTGTAGAAAACAAAAGCTCTTGGAATCATTGGCAGATTTTAAGACCTGCTTCTCATCTTCTCTTACCTTCACAGATCCGTTTTTTCTTCCTTTCCTACCAGCATGTAGCTGAAAGTCTATATCCTAAAAGTCCAATATTTGCCTCTTCTTAATGAGCAGTAACTCTGGATCAAAACAGGTTGAGGAATTCCTCGCTATGAAATGAAGAGTTACAGGATTCAATAAGGAAGTAGAGGGAGAAAAATTTAGAGGGTTGAATCAAAATAGAATGTAGACCCAAGGAAGTCAGAGTACAGCAGGTGTCTCTTTAAAACTACATTTAATACAACTTCCATGGGCTGTAAGAAGAGAAAGAAAAAAAGAAGCAGAGATATTGTTTCAATGAGGACATTCATGTTTTTAGTTTAATTTAAAGAGCAAACATTAAACACATTGAAAAAACCAGCAGTGTACAGATGTTTGTGGTGGTGAACAGGATTTGAAGGACCCATGTCTGTCGCAGACAGAGTGATCAGCTTCACTAGTTAGAGTGAAGTAGTGAAATATTTATTAAGATGAAACAGTGATTTAACAAAATCAGTAGTAAGTGCGATAAAACCAGTACTAAATGTGATAGTGTTTTACAAGATTCAATGTCAAGGTACACTCTATTATTTACTGCATAGAGGACAGGGTCAGACAAGCTGTCCGGGAGACCCTCCTGTTGAGTTACGAGGTTCAGAAAGGACCCCCTTGCTTCTAAACTCCTTCTCAGAGAGGAGTCTAGCTGCAGCTGGATCCAATCCTAGTCCCAAACTTGGTCAACGGTTTACGTCTAAAGGATTATATATGCGCAGTCAACCTTTTATATCACTTAGCTAAGATTTCAAAGTTTAGCATGCTATTAGTCACTTACTTTAGAATCAGTCACATTTAGAATCTGTTGCGGCAAGGAATCTCTCAACCTCAAGGAGTAGAACCTTAAGCGAGCGTCCTCACAAAAGGGGAGATCCTGGCGTGCAGCTCGCTGCCATACAGGAGAGCTCCAAGGGCTCTGGGGCTGTCCACTATTTATAGAGTAAGATAATTGACCTATAGTCATATTCTCATGGGAACAAAATTTCTAGGTCCCCACTCCAGACAGTGTTTTGGCTATGTTGCCAGCACACCGCCACAATGTCACATACCTTTCCTTTACCATCTAAGGGAAAAGTATGTGAGAAATGGCCAAACTTCACAGATAACTGAAGGTAACTTTTTTGGTGAATAGAGTCTTGCAAGGTCACAGTGTGTAGGAAACCTGTCAGTAATACCAGACAGCAGTACATACAGTATCAGCAAGTAAAAGTATTGGGAATATCAGACATGGGTATGGAAGCTGTAGACTGGGAATATTGGGGGAAAAAAAAGTAATTATGGATGTTGATTATGGTTTGTTGATTTGTCATAAGACCAGGTCAGAGAAAAGGAGATACAAGGGCACTGAGAAGAAGCATCCAGGAACAACAAAGTTAAACAAGTCTCACTGAATTTAAGTCATTTAAAAACCTTAAAAAACTTTTAAACTATTCTCCTCTTTAGAAGATTTATAAAATTTCTTCATTTCAGTGTCCCATGTTCAGCCCACATTTAGAATTCTGTGCATCAGAAGATCCCAGCATATGAAAGGTGCTTCCATCCTGGAAGAAGCATGTCTTCCTTAAATGTGCTTTACAGTATTCTACAGTTTTTCCTGACTGAAAAAGTCGAGTCCAAAAAGGACTTTGCAATTTTAAATCACCATGTTGCTACACATTAAATAGTCAGATGAAAATATGCAAGTAATGAGGTACCTGTGGATGAATTTGAAACAAAAAAGCAAGACAGAAAGATCGTCTGATTTAAAACAAAGACTGCAGTGTGTTAGAAGATGACTGTGCAATTACTTTGGGTGAAAGTCTGTAAGCTGTCTAAAGGGACTCTGCTGCCACTAAAAAGGCTATTTAAGCCATGTTTTCCTGCTTGCTGATAAACACACAGCCTATAGAGCAGTCACTGCCTGGTGTTTCCTTTGGGACCAAGCTATAACTTTGCAATCCTATACATTCAAGTTTTGAATGCTGATACATCATAAAAATAAAAAGAAAATAAACCGAAAGGTCCCTCAAACACATAGAAAGAATTTAAAAGAGAAGGAGATTAAACTGCTGGTGCTCAGCTGCTCCTTGTAGAGCTTTTTGTGAGTTTGTTTCCTTGCTAACATCAAGACTCACTCCATCGTGTCCTTCAGACCAGCACTGACAGGCACACACACTTTCTGCTGTCAAGGACAGGATCCCTTAACTGTTTCTCTCCTCCAAAACCCTGTTCTCTGCCTTTTCACACTCCCGTTCTCTGCACATATCCATGCTCTTCCACCTACAGATACCTTCTGGTCATCCCGACCTTGAAGATGACCAATGTCCATCATTTCCAGCTTTTCTCCCCTTTTCTTCTCCTAACTGAAAGATCAAGACATTGGAGCAGTAACTGTGCAGTTCAATACCCATGTCATGCTTTTGCTGAACTCTTTCAGTTCTTTTTCCATAGTTTGGATGTAGATTATGTGTAAATCCCAATTTCCTACATAACTGTGTAATACCTCCCACAGCAGAGTCTTGATCCTTTTATCAACAAGGTAGCATTACACATTAAATCATACTAAAATGCATCATTTTGCCTGCCACTCAGGACAGGTCATTGCCTGATCATCGACACTGCCCCCACGTCTGTATGTCCTGGGGACTGTTTTGTTTCTGTGTGCAGCACAAATGGGTGCTGATCTTTTCCCAAGGTTTCTCAGTGCTACTAGGGAAAAATTTCACCAACCTGATGCTATTTTCAAAGAAGCTTGGTGCACAACTCCCTCTGATCTTTCCTTTTTAAAATCCTCAATCTCGGTTTCTCAGAAAAATCCCCAGCTTTGAGTTTTCAATGTGACTGAAAAGCAATTACAAATCAAACACTGGATTTTCCTTTCAGACACGATGCAATAGAATTACAATGATCTGCTGACATTTTTTGTCATACTCAAAAAGGAAAAGAGCATGGTTTTTTAATTCCTTCTGCAGACTGTGATAAGATTCCTTCCGCCTCTCACATAGCTCTCTTAATTCTTATTTTCCAATTAGATCTAATTGCATCCTGTTCATTCAGTGCTGACCAGCAAGAAGCTGCACTTCACATCCAGTTCCTTCAGATGTAAATTAAGTTAGATGTGCAAGTTAGTGGTGTCTTTGAGTCCTAAAGAGGGGGATTACATGGCAAAAAAGGGCATTCCCTGTACAAGACCAAAGGGGAAGACCTGCAGACTCTTGGTAGGGCCACAGCTACAGAGCTTATTTATAGCACAGGCTAAGTCTAGCATGGGAAAACAACAGTCTCCACATAGTCCTTATGAAATTTCAGATCATAACGATCCTTGGGAAAGTCCTAGCTTTTTGTACACAGTTTTTATAAAGTATACCCCATATACATGTTTACAAAAACAGAAACAAAGAAAAGTCTGTGTTTTTAATCAAAACGGAGAGGGAAGAGATCTCTTTCTTAGTGCTTCAGAACATATGATAGGTCTCTTGTCATCCTCCACTGCCAAAGAATTTGCCCTACTGAGTCATTCCAGAATGTCATCTTTTATTAAGAAGTAGTATTTACAGAAAAACAGCAATCATTTTTTATCTGGCTCTTCTCCAACTGTTTTTTTACCTAAAGTTTTCCTTCTGTGCAGCAGGATTTATATAATGCAAGTGCAACAGATGTCTTCTATTCAATACACATCATATAATTAGAGCATTTCTGCTCAAAAACTATCAGGTTGACAGTGGTGGCCAAAGCACCTGAGACAGCAAGCATGAAATCCTACAAGGCACCACAGATACCTCCAACCCAGGCTACAGATGATCCATCAGAACTGAGGCTCTGATGGCGGTAACCTCAGTTACCACCCATCATCTGAGAACCTCTAAAGGACAAGCTGGGTCCCCCAGCTCAAAGAGACTGCAGGGTGAAATGCATTTCCTCAAACTGTTTCATATGCACCTCACTCCTAAGCTTCCTTTACATTACTTTCTTGAGGTATGTGGCAGGTGTCTCCTAATGGCATATTTATTTCTGTGTATTCAGTGCTCACTGGAGTGAGATGCGTGCTCAGCTATGTGGCACAGTGTAAGGCCTGTTGGTAAATTTTTATTCTAAAAAAACCCTGTCCTTTCAATGCTGCCTAAAACAATCACTGTCTTCCACCAGTATCCCCAGCATCCTCACCTACTGCATCAGCTGTTCTTGCTTGTGAGACCCAAATATTTGTATCAGTAGTATTCTAGGTTATATGAGCAGAATATTGGTGACAATGTAAGAAAATGACTATTCACAGCTCAAACTATGTCTTCCCTGAACATGTAATTAGTCTTACACAGAGAAAAATCATTAGGCCCAATGCAGCACTGAATTTGTATGTAGATTTTTTGCTGATCTTTATATAAGAGATGGTCACACACTGATTCCTGATAGCCCAACAGCGGATAGTGGAAAAGGCAGGCTTCATCTGTCAATAAAACTCTTTCTGAATGTTTTTAAGTATTCCCTCACAGATCTAACTTACCTGAAGGGCCCAAAAATATTCTAAAGGGCCACAGATTTCTTGTTTCTTTGCTTGTCTGACTGCAGTTGCTTGGCTTAGACTGCACTTTATTAAGTGTTTAACAGGAGTTACTGTTCCTGGCCATGTTGATTTTTAAAAAAGCAGTTTTTAAAAATACAAAGACAGATCAATGGATTTTTAGTTCTTCATCCTCCAAAGTGAGTTACTCATTTTTCAGTATGTGTTGTGCGTGCCCATGCACAGGGAATAGTCCCTTGTGGTACCCACCCATTCAGCAGCAATGATGGCATCTGAACCGTCCAATTAAGTGCTATTACATTCAAATTCTTGACGGGAGCCAAGACATGGAGGTTGCATTTCTATTAACCTGTTCTCTGGCCCTGAGGCCAAGTAGCAAAGTCTGCCCACATCCATACTGCTACACTCCTTCAACCTCCATAACAGGGTAACACATCCAAACGGCCTTTGGGGAGTTCATGCAATTAGAGGAAAGCTAGGAATTGACAGAAAATGTGAAATACCTACGAAAAACTGTTCTACCCTGAGACCAATTAAATACTCAAAGAGGAGCCCATAGAGGCTGTGAGAACCCTATCCTTGGACATGTTCAGATCTTGACTGGGCACAGCCCCTGAGTACCTTGCTTTAACTGGACCTGTTTCAAGCATGGGGTTAGACCAGGTGATTTCCAGAACTTGCTTCCAACCTAATTTATTCTAGGAATGGTCCTCGGCCTTTGCTGACTTCCGGACAGTGTCTGGGAACTGTTTGAGAGACTCTATCCAGTCCAGGCAAAACCACGCCAAGCGCTTTGCTAAAAATTTAACAGTAGAAACGATCAAGTTCCAGTGCTCAGGGATAATTCCTGTCGCTGGTTAACTGACTAGAAAAGATACTGACAGAGATGTCAGTATTCCCAAAGTCATACAGAATGTCTGGAACAGTGTAGGAAGTCCAGTGCCCACTTTAACTAAGATTTGCTCCATATCACCTGGTATACTCTTCCTTTGTCAAGAGGTTTGTTAGGGCATCCAGCTTAGACTGGGGTGAAATCTTGACGTGAGCTTTAGTTATTGTGTTATGGTTCTTGTTGGAATAGTATTTTCACATTCAACTGTTCCTTTCTGATACTAACCTCGAGCCAGATCATCCCTTTGTAAGAAATATTAAGAGACCTTAAAGGCCACATGCTTCAGGAGGTGGTGTTGACAAGTGGTACACATGTGCTTTTCAGAATCTGGAACTTAGTGAATAGCTTGCAGTCACAAAAGACTGATAACATCAGAGACCTTTTAAAAAAGGCTACAGAACTAAATTTGGCACCTCACCATATGGTTTTAAATATGACCTTCCCAAGAATCTGCACCCAGATTTATGTTTGTCTTACTGGACACCAAGGTGTATGTCTATGGCTTTTTTTCAGGTGGATAAGCGTTTTCTTTGCCTCCCCTCTAGGATGGCCAGATGCTGGTAAACTGCAGGTTGAAACTGTTGGGATTAACTAAATCAGCAGGATTAACCATATCAAGAGCAAAGTTCTGCCTAATGCTGCCAGCTACTGGATTGGCCTGTGTTAGCATCGGAAAGACCCTGCAGACAAACTATGCTTTACATTTCGTGACTGTTTTGGAAGTCATAGGTGGGTGCAAAATTGTGATCTTCATTTGGGAATTTACAACGGTTGTTGTTTTGATATCTGTGGATGAGAAGTGCTTTGCCGTAATTTCACATAGCAAGGTGAAACAATCTACCTAAAGCCACCCGATTTGCCAGTGGCAGACCCAGGAGAGCTTGCTCTGCTAAGTGCCAGCACACAATCAACATAACTTCCATTTTTTCTCATTTCAATGAACTATTTCCCCATCTTACAAATAATCCCATTTTCTCCCGTGGCTAATCTTTCCCATTGAGTGAGTAATATTAGTTGATTTGGCATTCAGGCTTTGTCCCTTAACATCACTGACAGATGGCTGTATTACTGATCTCTCTATAAGTGGAAATGTAATGTTGCTATTCCCTCAGCCCATCGGAGCAAAGAATATTTATTACCCACCTTGCATTGGTTTCCTTTGCAGCTCATGCACTTTGCACCTTTCAAGAAGAGTCCCTGGATGCCATTGATAAAAGAGCAGCTACCTCTGGATGCTGGCTTGGAGGCGTGCAGTAGATCAGCGGTATGTGAAACAGCAAGGACAACTAGATGGATAATTTTTCTGCACTAAAAATAAACAGTGAATAACCGTTTACATTTAAATAAGCATATTCAGCATGTTCACATATTATATTCTAATTACTTAATAGCTTGAACTTTGTTAAACGGTGCATTTTATAGCACGCATTCAATCTTTCTTACATCGCTCTGATGATGCTGACAGCAGCAAGTAATTGATTTGGGCTGTGCTTCAGGTACTCAAGTAAATCTTGATCTCTCTCTCTTCCTCACACACTCATTCAATTAATTTCTTCCTAACTTTAATTGACATTCCTCTTTTTTCAAGGGTTCCCAAACTTTATTTCTCCAAAGATGCTTTGTCATTCTACTTGGTTCCTAAACCCCTTCCCTTTTGCACACTCTGGTCTTCCTCTTCTGGCTGCAGATATATCTTCCCTAAATCTTCCTTTCCCCCAAGTCCCAAACATCCTTTCTCTTTCCAGACATCTCAGTTATCTTACTTTTTTAGGGGGGCAGAATTAGGTGTTCAGGTAGCAGTATAAAGCTATTGCAGCTTGGCTAAGGGAGCCCTGTATAACCCACAGGTTGGAAAGTCACTGTTATGAAGTAGGATAAACACTACTACTAAGCTCCCATCCGTACAGAAAGGGCAGCGAATCTATTTCTTACTGAGAAAAAAGTAAGATTTTGGGAAAACACACATTAAAAACACTGCTGTATTAACAAAAATTAAATTTATTCCTTTGCTTGCCTGGTTGCCTGCCTTGCCTCAGGCTCGGTAATGTTAAGGCTCCATCCAGACCACGTGTGTTACGTTTCTGCTTCTCTCATAGTAGAACCTGCATGTCTTGTACAGCTCCAAAATAATAGTACAAGAGTTCCTTGATTGTGGAAATCTCCCCTTTATAAAAAACATTGGCTAACAGCAAGGCACGAAAACACTGCAGTGAATTTATGCCTCAGGGAGGGAGAAAAGTTACCCAAGGGATTACTTTAGTCCATTTGTTCCCCAGAGCCGAGTGTCAGAGACAGTTGCACAAAATAAGTTACTCTCCTTGACTTTTTGCATACATGAAAACCCTAAAGCTCAAGGCATAATTTCTCCTGATAAGAGCGCTTACTCTGACACTCCTTATGACTGCAATAAGCATTTTAATGTTAAGAACATCTACTCTTAACTCCTCGTCTATCTTTAAAAAGGCAGTGTTTCATGGTTTCAAGCCACACTTCCAAAAGCAGCACATTGCAGGATCTTATGAAAAGCATTTTTAACAATGGTTAGAAAATCATTTGCAGAATTATGTTGCTTGCTGTTGAAAAAGCTTTCAAATGATTCTCCTACCCAAAAAAGGAAGTTGAAAATTAAAGCAGAATAATTTTAAATAAGTTCTGATTCATAAAGTTTCTCTCATATTAAATTCTTCTCTTAATTGGGCTGCTGGCATAGCTGTGCAGTGAAAGAGCCTTCCAGATCAATGTGAACTGGGCTAAGTATGCAAGTGTGTGCTATAAAGTCACCACTGGTAAAGACAGATTGCAGCTTTAGCTTTGCTGGAGTGTATCTACCAGGACTTGTGTTTATGTAATTGGTTATTGTCATTCCACAAGATTTGATCGTGCTAATGCTGTAAAATGATCAGGAACCTCTCAAAGTGTAATCGGTGCAATATAACATGCAGCACAGTGTCAGCCAACAAACAACTATAATGTCGATACAACACGGCCAGCTATGAATAGTGTGTGTACTTTTGAGATGGGGTTTTGTTAGTCTTATAGCGAATTCCTCATCTACAGTAATCCATTTGTGGATGTTTTTGATAAGGCTGAAACAACTTAAATTCTCTCCAAACAGTGAGATTTCAGTAGTGCTTTGATTGCATATACATAACAAAGGGCAATCTAAATATTTTATCAGAAGTCATCATTAATACTATTTCTGCAACAATTAAAGATGATAATGTAAATACGCACTGAAAAATACTATGAATATGCTCATTAAAATAACACCTTAAGCCTTGAACACAGATGGAGTTATATCTGCTGGGCTAGATGTTGTAGAAACCATGAAAGAGAACAGGTATTTTAAATGTAAAAGCCTTTTATGAGAAGCTGTTTATTTTAATAGGTATTTTTAAATTGTGAAACAGGTTTCCAAAGGGCACAAATAACTGAGTTTATAGAGGCATAAGAGAGGTAAAGAAAAACAAGATTAATAGCTTTTGCACCTTTTAACAGTCACGTTCCAATTAGGCTTGGATCTTTAGCCTTATCTGAATATATATATATATACACATATATATATTTTTGAGCAAGGTTGACCCTCATACACATGCTTATTCCTGGTACAACTTCATGTACTTTCACTTTTTTGGAGCGTAAGACACAATATGCTAGGTTTTGCAATTTAGTTTAGAACAGAAATAGAGTATAATAGTTCAGTTGGAAGGGACCTACAACAATCATCCAGTCCAACTGCCTGACCACTTCAGGGCTGACCAAAAGTTAAAGCATGTTATTAAGGGCATTGCCCAAATGCCTCTTAAACACTGACAGGCTTGGGGCATCAACCACCTCTCTAGGAAGCCTGTTCCAGTGTTTGACCACCCTCTTGATAAAGAAATGCTTCCTAATGTCCAGTCTGAATCTCCTCAATTCAGCTTTGATCCATTCACATGTCTCCTGTCACTGAATCCCAGAGAGAAGATATCAACACCTTCTTCTCCATGTCCCCTCCTCAGGAAGCTATAGAGAGCAACGAGGTCGCCCCTCAGCCTCCTTTTCTCCAAACTAAACAAACCCAGATCTGGTCATGTCCTTATCTAGGGATGCAGCTGTCAAAGACAGGAGCACCAAAGAAGAGAGCAGCCATGGGGAAGCCCCTGCCTCCCTGCCCAGGGCTCTTCCAAGCTCACGTCAAGGCTTTCCAACCCATGTCCAATCCAGAACAGGAAACACCCATCCTGGCTCAACCATGTCAGCAACCCTACTGCAACAGGGGCCACCAACAGTGTTTTCCCCACTGGGACGTGGACACTAGGTACCAGGAGCTACTGTGCAGCCCAGCCGTTGGCTACCTGGGGAAAAAGAGTGGATGGCTTTGCTGTGTCTGTAGGGCGTCTAAGATTGTAACAGGGTATGGGTTGGCTCTATCTTATCTGTCCTGTAGGACTCTGACAGTTCTCTGACTAAGTTTTGGAGGAGGGAGAGGACAGGAATGTGCTATGGTCTGATCACATCCCTATCCAGGTGTCCTGTTGTAATAGGAGAAGCAACGAAGGAGGAGCAGCCACCCTCCACTGCCATGGACACCCTCTGTCCATCCCTCCCCTGCCCTCTCCTCTCAGCCCTTGTTCTCCTGCCTACTCTTATGCCACCCTGGTCTGGTGCAGCCCTTTTTGCACCCATCTGAGCCACTCATATCACCAACAACTCTCCTGGGACAAGGCCACCACCAATGTTCTGTCTGCTGTGACACAGCCATGACATCACGAGGGCTGGTGCCTGGAGTTAGTGCTGCATCACTGACATGGTTACTATCTTCCACCATTCAGGCACGAAGAAACAATTAAATAATAAAAATAAATAAATAAATGAGAAATTTATTTGCAAATACCTCTGAAGATTCAATTACTTATTTCAGATGGTGTCTTCAAATGTTATGTTCCAAGAATCTATTCACTGCAGCAAAAGGACATTCCAGGAACAAAAACAGGGCTCATAGCATTTTCTTCTTGCTTTGGGAAACGTTCAGCTATCTAGCCTGAAGCTCATAATAATTTCAGAGAGAGAAAATATACATTTTAATAGACATTTCTAAATTTCCCAAGCTCTGTATTTCATTTCCTGTGAATTCTGTGCCATGTCAGTCACAAAACCAAGCAGAAAATGCAAAAATGTGTACAAAATTGCACAATAATGAAGAGTATTTTGACCCTTGAATGGTCAGAATGAGTGGAGAGATTTAGAGTTTATTTCTTTTGAGAAAAATAGTAGGAGAAATAGTTAGGAAAAAGCAAAATATGCAGAAAACAGAATGGTGCAGTAAACCAGCATCCATGGGCCCGCTTCCGGCTTCTTATTCTGAAACAATACATTCCTCTTTAAATGCTTTCCCCATGTATACCCGCCTATAGTTCTTACTTTTCCCCTTCCAGTGTCATTATACTCATGTATGTACAGAGCAATTTGGATATTTGCTGGAAGCATCGCACTTACAATGCATATGGACAACGTGTATGTGTACATACACTTTACAAAACACCACTGGTTTTGTCCAGCTGAGCAGGAATTTAGCAGCATGGTGATGAAAATCTTCTTCTACAATTTCCAGAAACATCAGTCAAGCTGGGGCAATTTTCATTTCATCTGTTACTGGAATTATGGGAAAAGCAGAAATCACTTCCCTAATGGCCAAAACTGGCTCTGTCACTGGGTTTGGACAACAAGAAGCCTCATAACTGAAGTTTGGTCTGGCAAATAGCAAAGTTTCATTGAATCTGCACAGTGATGCCAGCTTCTGTCTCCAGCTTTGCTTCCCTGACTCTTCCAATCTGTCTAGTAAGTGAAGGAACCTCATTAACAATTAATCAGCTTCTCTTGGACTCCAATGCCTGTGTGTGTTTTGGAAGGCTTCTAATTATGGATGGCTTCATTTAAGAATGCATTAAATGCTCTACAGATTTGAAAGGAATTCATCACAGTATAATTAGGTTGATAGCTCTTTGGTCATCAAGTGGCCTACCATTTCCCTCCTGATGGTGGTTTAGATAACGATACTGAAAAATGTAATAGTTGTCTCTAATGACTGACCCTAGACTAGAACAAATTGCTTGCAAGTCACAATTTTTCACTCATCACTAACAATTTGTGGCCTCTCCATCGTCACAGACAGCTGTCAATCAGAATGATTTTTGACTCATAAGCAACATGGGGGTTTCTCCAACAGGACAATGCAATGGGACAGTGTCTGGATTAGGAAGCCCTGCTCAGGAAAGGGACACAGAGTCAGCAGCTGATCTTTACTGGTCACAAGGTATAGTTCAACACCCATCCATTACCATCTTGTCATCAGGCTGCCAGTTAGACTCTGGTTTATTCCTAGGCACAACAGGAATAACATTAATAATGCTACAGAGCTCAAGACAAAAAAAAAAAAATATCTGTAGAGACATCATTTATGACATTTCCAGAGCAGGGACAGCCTCATGATCCTTTTGGAAAGCTGGGTGAATAACATTTCATTTCAGTGGTCAATCCACAAAAGTAAGTAAGAGGAGAAAGAAAGGGAGATCTGATTCAGTCCAAACAAAATTATTCTTTTCAATCAAACAAACCAAAACCAAAACTCCTCAGAATAATCCATTTTGCATCAGACAAAAACAGGTTTCATTTCATTTTAAATAATTAATGTCCTTTGATTTTTTCAACCTAGCCAATTTTGACACGAGCTGCTGTTTCAAAAAAAAAATCCATCTTTTCATTTAAGTCAGAACCAGACTTTTAACATTTAAGCCATTTCTCCAATTTATTGGTGAAGCTACTTGATAGTTTCACAAAAAATCTTAATTTCCCCTGCAACCCATTTTCAAGCAAATTCGATAAATGTACACAGAACTTGTCTGCTTGTCTTCCCCAGAAAAAAATACCAAGTCAAGATTCTCTGGCCTGCTGCAAAAAGCAGCCTGTTTCCATAGCTGTCGCTTCCCCTGCAGTGAGGGAGCCTGAAACATCCCTAATGCCTTGCCATGTCTATTAAGCTTCCCCTCGCTGGCTGGCACGCTGCTTGCAGCACCCAACACAGGCAGGAGTTTGGAGCAGCCTTGTCAGCTGCAATTCTGACTCACTTTCTTGGCCCAGCTTCAATCGGCTGGGGAATTCCCTGGAGGGTGGATGTCTGGGCATCACAGCCCCTCTGCAATGCCTAAAGGTTAAAGGAGCACGGAGAGACCCGTTGAAGGGGTCTTCCTGCAACTACCTTCATGGAAGTCATAAAAGCCTTTTGAGATGCCAGCACCAAGGGCACCAGACAACAACTCTAGGTGGCAAGCTGCAAGCATACTCCTGCCAGAAGATTTGCATAAGAGTCTGCTCAAACTTTTTCTACCCATTTGTGTCCGTAGTTTTGACCAGAGAGCAAAAAAAAATAATCTTTTGATATCCAAACTAGGCAGAAATAAGTATTTTACCTAGCAGAGACTGCTTCAGGGCTACTAGAAAAGCCCTGAAGGTGACATGAGATGGTGTAGAGCAGCAAAGCCAAAACAGGTCCGTGACCCACTGGCACTGTTTGTACATCCTGCATATGGCAAGGGTAGAGGGCTGGACTGAGAGAGAGCTCCCAGCCCCAGCAACTGTTTCCTTCTCACCACCAGTCAACGTCCAAGACCACGAAGCCTTTTGAGAATGAAAAAAATCCCTTTCTATCATCAACAATGAAGCTTTGTCCAGACTAGAATTGGGCAACAAGTCTTAGTTAAGCCATTTCTCATCCAGATATGGAAATGAGGGCTGGCAAGTTTGTCTTGATTTTATTATGTTGCATCTCTGACAAAAAAAAAAAATTAACTCTTTCATACCCACATTCTCTTAGTGAAGTGCTTGACATGTTGAAGTCAAAATAAAATAGCTGTAGTACTGACATTAAATTTTAACACCTAAATATGCCTAAAAGTTCAGTTACTTTGAGTTGAATGTAATGCTTTGTCTAGTTCAAAACACATTGTTTTGAAAATTTTGTTTGGGTTTTGATTCTTTTTATTTTTTTTTTATTGAGAGGGAATTCTTTTGCTTGAATTGAATTTTCATGTTATTTTTTGTACTAGTGACACATTGAAAAGGTTTGCTCTGTTGATCCCCAGACCAGACTTTTCTCTGAAACAAAGAATTACATAGGAATTCTTATAGGATCTCTTAAGAAAAAAAATACTAGACCACACAACTTTGAGGGCAAACATCACAGAAGGTTTTTTTTGCACTTTTGCCTTAGTGGCCACTGGTTTACAAAGTTCTAAAGATTTGACGCTTAATCTTGCAGCCACTGGTAGCACTGTATAATCATGCATCTCTGTTTACTGCAAAGTCCAGGAAAATGGTGTTCCAGGTGTGTTCCATAGGGTGCCCAAAAGCAATGACTTTTTCTAGCCACAGTTGTTCGCATCCTTGGCCCCACTGTAGCAGCTCAGTGTGGTTCACATTCAATTTTATTCGTATATAGGTATCATGGCTTTTATCCTTCGTAAGTTGTGCAATGGATACAAGCCCTTCATAGTGACCTCCAGGAAACAGTCTCTGTTGATTCTCTCGCTGGGCTAAATTCTGGGGAAACACAATCACAGTTGGCCCTGAGGTTGCAGAATAAAAAGAGAAAGAAGGAAGAACACCTGAAAAAAACTACACCAGGCAATAGAGCAAGTTGGACTTGCTCAGTGAGAGCTTAGACTTCTTCACTTCTACATCAGGAATTATAATTTCAGACTACATTTCACAGTAAGGGATTGTGGTTTATGCTCCATGAGAAAAGGTACAGAAAATACAGATGGTCTATAAAAAAAACAGAAATTAATCCATACCCATGGGTCAGTTGGGGATGAATGAAGCCATTTGATTGAAAACAAGAACGAGGCTAAAACAAACATCACATCCAATCTATGCAAAAACCAAACTTGAAACAGTTGAAAGTTATTTGGTAAGCAATGCTCTTTCTGTCTTTTGCCTCAGCACCATGTGTCTCTGATGACTAAAGGCATGAAAACAAAGTCCTGGACAGGTACATGGAGCATTTGTTGATTCCATGAGAACAGAAGAGACCTTTCGTCACCCAGGACATCAATAATCCACTGTGCGAGCAGCCAAAAAGCAAAATGTTACTGATTCCTGTAACTTAAGCAAAGAGAAAATTGCCCTGGTTTTAGCATTTTGATAGATTTACTTTCCTATTCAATCACTGATTGCAGGGAGGGGAAGGGACAAAAAATGTAAGGACAGTCATGCAGAGTCTGAGATACCCTTCAAGGCAGGATCCAGAACACACTGGCAACTTCAGCAATTGTAAATGTTGGCTCAGCATTTGCTGGAGCAATGGGAGGAGGGTATTGTCACTAAATCCCCTCAGTGAATAAGTCTGAATCTCATGGAAAGAAGGAAATGAGGAAGATGTTGTTGGGATAAGAGAAGGACAGCGACTTTATAGACCTGCAACAGGGAAAAGAGGATGCAAGAGAAGAGTTGGGGAAGTTGTCAAAGCAGTCAGGAAGTTTTGTGATGAAGAGTTTAGATCATTTCTGAATTCATTGGGTGCTTTAATGAAAATATTGCCAAAATAGGATACATTGCTAGCTTATTTTTCATCTTCTTTATTTTTGTTGTTGATATCAAGACAATGATATCTTATTGGCACCGTATATATCCATGTATTCAGAGATCAAGAGGGTCAGGATTTTTTTCCCCTCTAGTTTGGCAATATTCCACTGAACTGACAGGTTTTTAATTATTTTTTTTTTTCTAGAGGGACATTTAAGTGGATTGATTTTGAATCTTTGACATTGTAATCGATACATGTAAGAGAAAATACTAACTCACAACTGCCAGTTTCTGCTGTGGTAGTGGTTTTCTTCCTTAATACCAGATAAGTTCAGTCACTATCTAAATAAAACATGCTGGGTAAACACATTTTCCCTAAAAGCAAAGCTCTACCAAAACAAACAAGGATAAAAAGATCAAGGATGCCAAGTCCATCCAGTTCTGCAGTGTCCCACATAACGGAGCCCTTCCACCTCCTCTGCACTTTGGGCTCTCCCCTGGGCACCTGCCCAGTCCATTGGACTAAAACAAGAGTGGTCCAGGCTCATGTGAAGAGGAGGCTAAACTTCCTCCTTCTGGTTGTAAGTGAAACTGGGCAAGATGTGTCTGCCTGTCCTTTCAAAGCAGCTTTATTCACCCTCTTCCTTGAAGTGCATCATTCCTCTGAAGCATTACTTCCCAGCACCGACATTGACACATAGCTCTCTGCAGTGACAAATGGAGATGCGAGATTGGGGTGTTTTCATGGAGAGTGGCCAGAATTAATACAGCTTTTGTATTGCCAAGGCTCATACAAAGCTCAAGTGTCATTATGTGCCGCTAATTAGTCAAGTAATAGATATAACTCCCACAGCATGAAGAGCTGTTATTGTTTTCCTATGCTTTTCAATTGCTGCCCCAGGAGCATCCCATTTAAACAGGGATAAAGTGTGTCAAATACAAGGTTATTGTTTTGTATATTTAAGGTTACGATCCCTGTGATAAAAGATGCGTCAGGCTCAGTTCTCAAAACTCAAAGGGAACATGGGAAAGAAGACACGGAGGCTGTGTCTGTATTAGCAAATTAACTATTGGCAGACCCGAGTCCATTTCCTACCACCTGCTAGACTAGTCCCTCACCAATTTTTCCTCTTGGTCACCAGTACCTTTTGAAGCACAGGTCAGAGCCAGCGCAGGTCAAGAACCATTGCACGTGTCCCCCCTGTTGCAGCAATCAGACACACCTGACAGTGTGATACGTTGCCTCTTTCATGCAAGCTGGCTTCAAAGCTGGCGGGTGTCCACCACTAGGTGTGTTGGGTTTTTTGCCTTCACTTCTTTTTCCTCTTAAGAAATGGTGCTGTACATTGCACCTTTATAGAAGTTTTCAGCTGTCTTCCTCTTTCCAGGTTAAACAGCCAGCTTACAGCTATTTATTATGTTTATGCTGTTTGTTACCTTTTCGTTTTATCTTCCTTACAACCCCCTACTTGCTTCTCCTCATCTGGTTTTCCAGTGTCCTCACCTGGTTATGCAGTGATCTATGTCCTCCTACATGTTTTTTGTCAGGCTGAACAAACCAGCCTCAGCTAGTCTCTCTCCTATGATAGACTCATCCTCCTGGTCACCAGTAAGCCTAGAAGTTAAGCAATGATAGGGATCAAAAGCCATCTCCCCTCCTGCCATGGAAACAAGAAGTGCAAGTTTCATAGACCTTTGTGTTCAGTGAGTGAATGATGTTAATAAATAAATGTCATTCCCTAGCATCAGATCTGAAAAACACCCCTAGCTAATAAAAAAAAAATCCTGCTCTATGCACTGAGAGGACTTTATAGTTTTCTATTGCTTCACGTATAATAGGAGAGATCTTAAAATATTTTCCCAAAACCGCAAGTAAAGAATGGGCAGGAATTCAACACATCCCTTGGGTTGGACTTCCTAGTCATGGAAGAGACTGCTGACTACCTTAGCATCACAGATTACTTAAGGTTTGCTTTTTTAGCTGCTGCTACATTTGACACATTTTGTTTAAAATTGTTGAAAGTCATTACTACCAAAACCTGGACTTCCTATAAATAAACTAGTGACTTGTTTTCACTGCAGTCCTCAGGGTTTCTTTGCATTCCATTACCATTTTGTCTCTATCTTTGCAAATTATGATTTTGATTCTAACACATTAGATTTTTAAATATTTCCCCAGTTCTCCTCAGCTGAGTATTTGCAGGCATATCCATTTCTACATGCAATCACCCTCACACATTTGCACCAGATAGATAATGAACACTTGAGTGTTCTTCATTATAGAGACAGAAGTCAAGAGTCACAAACTAAGCAGCTGTTTCAATAAGACTGCTCTACTGAGAGCCCTGAACCTCTCCACCATTCTCTAAGAGACAAACTAGGGAACAGCATTTGAGCATCATGTTTTAACACTGGAGAGATCTTCTAAACAGCTGGGAGTAAGCGGTTACGGAAAGGGTCAGAAACCTATCATTATTTCAATGAATTGTGCAGGTAAGAGGTAGAATTTCGTTAAAAATAGCTCAGAGTGCATGCTCTAAATCTTCATTTGCCAATGGACAGGGATATTTTGCGTTTGAAAAAGCAGCAAGTGCACATAAGAATGTTATTAGCATCCTAAATGCCAATCTCACACCGGAAAATTAAGCTGTGCTAGTGAACATACTTGGGCGCTAAAACCCAGTTGTCTATATACTGTTAAATTGTTAGAGTGGTCCCTGGCCAAATGCAGTTCCCCCCGACAGCTCCTGGATATGGTTCAGAAGTTAACATAAGCCAGAAACTATTCCTAATCGGCACTTTGGATGCAGTCACTCTGCTTTGAAGGTTAAGATAGTTTAATAGCATAGATGCAGATCATCCTGTGCCAGTTGGCTTCAAGTACCCAGTTCTATTCTCTCACCTTTTAATTAGCCAGTGAAGATACAGCCAAGCCCACCAAAGTGATCTCTTTTACTTTTTTGTCTTTGGTTATTAGACAAATACTAAATACGAATACTTCAAACTTATTGCTAGGTACATAAATCAATTTACAGGGGTTAAGGAGGAGTCTGAGTCATGGGAGATATGAAGAAAATAATCCAGAATCACACAAGCAGCCTGCAGCAGAGGGACTTGGCTCTAGACCTCTCACAGCCCACATCAGGTAAATATACACTATTGGACCTTACCCAGCCCAGTTTTCCCTTCCACTAGACTAATCTTTCTCTGATTGCCTGGCTACATGCTTCTTGCTTATTTTACAATATTTTAGACTTTATATTGGCTTTGTGTTATTTATTTAGGAACTTTGAGTGGGAAAACAACTTTTTTCATATCTGTTTGCTCAGAGTATTTTTACATGTATGCAGTGAAGCAAGTCAGATGAGCAGTGAGGCTCTTTTCCCAATTTTCCGCTCTTTACCTCCTTGAATACACGAGAGGAAATACCAAGCTTGTGTATATTAGTCCATCCCTAATAGTTAACCTTAATTTGTGGAAGGGGCACTCAGGGATTCTAATTGTCTTATGATTTTTTTTGTTCATTATGGCAAAGTAATTCAAGGCACTTCACACCCAGCAGTAGCCAGAACGTGAGAAGGAAAAAGTACAGATCAAGCTGTTGGAATCAAGAGAAATATGCACAACCTGAGGTGTTTTCTTCCACCCACACACCTTGCTCAGCAATCAAGACATATTCAATGCCTCTTTAAAATGAAATAATTTAAAAGCCTACCATTTTGCCAACTCTTCTTCACTCCCATTGCTCTAAACTGTGCTATTTTCCCTGCGTAACTACTGGTATGAGCATAATTTATTAATTCCAATTCAGCTGCCCACTGGTTACCACCAAGGATCATCTGATGATGAAGGATACGTGCTTTTGCTCATTTGCAGACACATAAATGCATGATGTCCTGCTCATTCCCCAAGGGGAAAAGCAGTGCAGCATCCTCCATCAGAACTGCCACTCTCTCACCTCCTGTTACTGGTAATTTGGCCGGAAGAGCTGTGGCTGTTGATATTTAAAGGCTTGAGGAAATCCAGCCATTCTGTTGTTAGTGGAGCTAACGAGGCAAACAGTCCATGTGCTAACTCAGATGGCTAAGTCCTGCAGTCCATCCCCAGTTGAAGTCAGTGGGAAAGAAGCCAAAGGAGCCTGAGAAAGTTTGATTATTTCTGAACGCAAAACTAGTAGTCAGTCTGCTGGCAAGTGACCAGCCATCAAGAAATAAACATTGATTAAGCTTTGGTCCGATTGAGGATTTTTAGTGCTGGCCAGAGCAGCTGAGGTGGGAGGAGGCCGAGTAAATTGAAAAAAAATCTCTATATGCATTTGCATTGTTGTCTCTGCTCCTTCAGCGTGATAGAAAATCCTGTTCAATAGGTGAGGAGGCGCTTCATGAAATCACATCAGAGGGAGAATCAAGGGGAGTAAAGGGTCAAACAGGATAACTCCTGTGATTTTTGAATGTCCAGTTTTATCATTTTTAGAATAAACACTTACAATTTTACCCTGTGGGAAACATTTTTCATTTCATAGTTTCAAAATGTTCTATTATACAATAATAAAAATAGTGACCTATTTTGACTAAAAGGAAACTACTCTTTTTATACTCCAGACCTTCACTGAAATATTCAAACAGAGGAAACATTTCAGAAAACATCTAAAAGCCCCGTGATTTTCCTTTGCTACATTCATTCCATGAACGCATCCTATATAGAGAGAAATGGTGACATCACCATCTGTAAGCCAGGGGAACTGGCACACGTTCCCTAAGGAAATAATTAGGAGCAGTTCGATGAAATATAGCAAAGGAAATGCCAGGTGATCATCAGTAAATCTTTACATCTCTGTGGAAGAGGCCCATGGGAGATGAGAGCAGTTCTCAGTTTCAATCACAAAAGTTCATCTCATCCCCTTAAACATGTACATGATGCTGTGAGAATCGCTGAAAGTGGAGAAGCCCAGAAGTTCTCCCAGCTACCCCATGTAAAGCACCATCCAGCCAGCATGAACCACAAACAACTGGTGTGCAGAAGGCAGTGGAATGCAGCATATAAGGGGTCAAACATCAATTTTCCATTTACACACCCTTCTCACAGTACACTGTGGGATGTTCTGCCTGGAAATGTTTTTTTTTCAGGACTGTCTTAAACTTTGTTTGGGACAGGATATGGAAGTTTCCCGAGAAATGAAAATTCCAGGTGTTTTTTTACTATTTGCAGTGATGATAAGTTCCAGGAAACCTGGCAGCTTGAGATTTGCTCATCCCCACTGTGTATTTTACCACTACAGCACAAACCACTGTGCACAATGTAACACGGACGAGTTGTGCCACAGTGTGGCACAAAGCCACTTTCCTCCAAAACAAAACCTACAGACATAGTCACCAGCTCAACACTTGGAGTGACAACCCCGTACCACCAAAGTCAAACAGAAGTTTCTCCCATTCAGCTGAATTAAGCTGAGGTTTTATTCCCAGCTGACAACGGGTAATGCATTACCTTTCTTGCCCTTGGCAATCTGTAGCATTACCATCTTCCAAAGAGTCAGTCAAGATCCATTTAACTTACTGCTCTGAAACAGACCTTTTTACTTCTGGACTTTCCTTCCTGGCATTTGTGAGCAGCTGCTGCAGGGAGCTCCCTAATGCTCTTCCCAATGCAGAGCTTGCTAGAACAGAAGCCTTTGGCCTTGGCATAAGCACAGGAGATTGATAGTCTGCTCCCACGCCTGCCCAATGCATTTTGCAAACCCCCCAGCCATCTGGGCAGAGAAATCACTTCCTTGGAAGGGAATGCATCCCCCACTGTGAGCAAGTTTTAAAAAGGGATTGGATATTGAATGCTAAATAATAAAAATATGCATCAGCACTTTCTCCACCTGAAGACTGGTCGCTGCAGCAAAGCTTTCACCCTCCATCCTTTTGCATTTGTCAGGTTGTTTTTCTAACTCTGTCTGGCACAAACACAGCAAATCCGTCTTCATCCCACCTCAGTGCCTCCATGCCTTGCACAAAGGTACTGTTCCTATAAAGCCACTTATGTTCTCTGAGGGGTGGAAGTAGAGTCATGGTCCATCCCTACAGCAGGAGCAGAGCTGAGCAACCTGCTGATAAGGTATGCTCCTTCCCCCAGCATCATGAGATATTTCTTCTTGTGGCAACTGCAAGAATAGTCAAGACAGATCTAAATAATAACATTAGATAATTAGATAATTAAATTATTAGATAATAACATTAGATTTTGAGTTAACAGAGTCTTTTCCACTGAAGATGCTGTAGCTTCTTAAGACCATGCCTTGAGTTAAGCTCCCCCTGCTTGTGGTAACTCTACATCAACATTTCCAGTGGAATAGTGGTAACTCATATTTGACCAGTGATTTATGTCAAAGACATTTTTAAATCCTTCAAGAGAACCATATAGATGGGACTTATCAAGGAATGAATCTAGTTATTAATTTTGTTACTTTTTTTTTTAGTAAGAAAATACAGATTTATTTAGAAAAGTTTACTGGTGAAAGTGTCCCCAAAGAACAGTATAGATATTATTATTTTTTTTATCAGCAATGAATTTTTTTCTGGCAGTTATAGAAGATGCAAGAACAGGCTGATGCTCAAGGCATTCAATTTCAATATGACAGACAGGGCCACAGCAACCTGGTGCAAACCAGAGCTGAAAACTGGAGCCACTTTGGTCCCATCCCAAAACATCCCACAGCCAGAAACTCAGAATTCACCCTCAGATACATGAATATCCCACCAAAGGTGCTGACATTTCCCAAAGCAGATTGGGAAGTTTTCTAACAGCTTCCCTAACACTGCCAAAACACTTTTTCCTGCTTGTCTTTTATTAAGAGAACTTATTAAACTATCTATCAACTATCTCCCACAACTGTTGGGCATCTAAATAGCGTTTTCATGCCCTCTCATACTACATATGTGCAGAGCAGGCACAAGACCAAGCGCTTCACTTGAGTGAGATCCACTAATCCCTCACCTAAGCTTGAATGTATCTTCATATACTGATCCATGTCCCAGCTCCTGCATTCTCCCTGCAGATGAGGCAGAGGGACAACCCCAAGAGAAGAAACGTGACTCCAAATTAGACGTCCAAAGCTGATGTACATCTCCTACCCAAGACCAGCTCATGGGGCTACACCACAGACCCTTCTTTTCCCCTCCTCTCTGGATTTCCTTCACCTTGAGCAGTTCACATATGACCTTTTCCACTTAAGTAGTGGTTAACACAGAATTGTTTTCATTAATAGAAAAGGCCTCCTGAGTGACTAATTCCTCTGTTAGACAGAACAAGGTAGGTGTAATAACGACTTCAACTGGGTACTATATGACTGCAGGGCGAAAAAATATATTAAAGAAATAAATTATTGGATATACAAACTTTATTTGGGATAAGTCTTAGAAGGTGCTTTTAGAAGCAATAATAACAATTATAATTAATGACTGCACTGCCAAGTATTGACCAAAAGATACTTACAAGTTCACCTTTCATTTCCCTAATGCCTGACTACTCAATTTGTTTTCTTATTAAAATCCAAGGGCTTTGTGAAAATGCCTTTGAAAACAATCATCAGGATACAACTACTCCTTGAAAAAAAATAAAAGAGCAAGAATCAAATTTTATGCACCATTTACCTGGTAATACTTATTGTTTTAAAAGGGTTATATGGTATTTTAAAATCAAACCAAGTTAAAAAAAAAAAAAAATTATTGTCATATTTGTCTGTCAGATAAATTACATATTTGAGGACAATTGTACAGCCAGTGAAATGACTCTGGGATCTGCAAAAGGTCTGAGTTGGGAAATCCTAAAATTACCAGAATAAAGTTATTTGGAGAATAAGTAGAATGACGGTTAATCAAGACAAGAGGAGGAATAATGTGATAGTTAATTGTAATCACTGACTAACAAAGGATAAGACTATGTTGTCCAAAGGATAAGCCCAAATAGCATTGAAATAAATACAGAGAAAAAAAAAAAAAAAGAAGATAGATTTGTAAATCAGATTAACAGAATTAATTTAAATCATAATTTTCCTGGCATCATTTTCTTTTTGGTGCGTCCACTGATAGCATATTATGGTCCTGCATGTAAGCATACATAAATCACTCAGATTTTGTACAAAAGGATGCTGGAGTGGGTCCGTCTTTCCCACTCCTTCCGCAAATATTCCCAGAAGGGACATTCAGCGTCCTTCATCAGTGCTCGCATTGCACTACATGCTTGGGTGAGCCATCAGTAACAAGGAGTAAAACCTTGAGCTTGAGTTTAACACAATAAATCGCAATTGCTTGAGCCAAAAACATGCTCGGCAGTGAAGACTGTAGTGATCCAGGTGGTAGAGACAGAAACGTACCTTCAGTACAGAATCAGGAGAGACAGCTTTGAGAAATGACACACAAGGCAGTCTTGCTTCCATGCAGAGCAAGCCCAGAGAATATTTGTAAATTACAGAAATGTGGTGATGGATGTAATCAAATATACTAGTAAGGCTGTCTCTACCTGCTGGCAGGTCAATACACAGCATTATTCGCATGGTTTGTCCCTGCAGGTGAGGTCTATTCGGCAACAGGAAATTTTGCAAAATTTTAAGTGTTTTTCCTTCCTTTGTAGCAGAGGATATGCATCATACAGGCATTTACAACTCATAAATCCTCTGTAGTAACAGAGTCAGTACCTACATTATCAGCAATGCCCTTTCTGTGGGACCCTGAAGTTTCCAGAGCTCTCACATGGAATTGTGTCCTTTTGCTCTTAAACAGAGGAGACAAAAAAACGGCATCGATGGAACTTCTAATCTTTTTGCTTTTTGTTTGCTAGAAATCTCCTGAAAGTTTGTAACTTATGTTCTGTGGCATGGATCCTATGAACTACCTGTCCATGCCACAATTTACTTGCAATTATGAAACAACCAAGTTTGAATTTGCCCTGCCCTTTCAGTTCCTATATGCTCTAATGCTGTGAGCAGTTACTTCATTAAATTATATACTAGATTGTCAAACAATGGTTGTTTCCCATTTTTACTTCTGTGACAGGTATGTTGGAGCAAAAGGTTTCCCTTGCTAATTAGGCTATAAATAGCAGTGCTTGACATGGGGCTTTGCTTCCATGTGCAGCTGCCAGAGGGACTGGAGCAGAGGATGTCTAAGCATGTGACTGCAAGAGCAAGGAAAGCAAACACACAGCCCCCTTAAAACAAAAGAAAGATTCTCTGCAGGTAGGTATTGCTCTTTCTGTACAAAGCTCTTTCTGGGCTGCTGGAAATGGGCAACTGCGGTAGAGGTACATTATGGGCCTTATCTATGATGGCTGGCAAGACAGGAGGAGTGTGAGTAAAGATAATAAAATTTCTCAGGAAAATACTGGGTTTCACCAAACTCCTTCCTGGTGCAGTGGAGCAAACAGCCCAAGTCTGCTCTGAGGTTGAATGTTGTACAGAAACCCCAGTATTCCCCCAAAGTATGGGTCCTTCCTCCAGAAAAGTCACTGCTGCTAGCACATACCTATCCTGAAATACAACCTTCCCTGCTCTGGTTTGGCTGCAATAGTCTCTTTTGAGAGGCTCTTAGGCTCACCCCTTCCTCAAATTGGTCTATTCACCTCCATTAGGTGTAGGCGGGTCTTCAGGTTTTTATCTCCTGATTTGAAATAGGGCTTTCATATCCCAGCTGGATTCAGTACGTCTGTACTATCATCCACTGACTTACAGATGAAATGGAGGGCAGACTTCCTAACTTCTTTGACCTAACCCAAAAAAGTGTTCCTCTCGTCCCACTGAAGGACATAACCAATTTCTATTTGTTCAATCTTCCAACAAGTACCAAATAAACATGGTAGCAACTGGAAAGTCCATGAAAACTCGACTCTGTCTTTTTTTCTACTGTATGTATTTTCTTTGTCCTTTAACACCTAACTTCAAAGTGGTGTGATGATAGATGATTTTTCAATTTGAATCATGATCACTATTAGATGTCAAAGGACAAAGGAAATAAATCATTCTGAAGGTGTTGGTGATGGTGTTTTCATCATTCAAAGCTCTTTCCAAGTTGTTGGCAAACAAAAGTCTTCCTTGATGATGGTAATTTCATGGTCTTTATCTCTCCTTGAGGAGGAAGTGCACTTGATGGCTTTGATTTTTTGTTATCAGTAGCCTAGTGATTTTTCAGAGGAAAAAGGTCAAAAACTTTGCATAACAATAAAAAGAAGACTATGAATAAGAAATTAACAGTGCAGGTACAGGGAAGAGGAATTTTATGCTCTTTGGAATTTCTGTAAGAAGAAAAAAGTCCCTCATTAAACTAGGTTTTCCTTGCAAACTCAAGGAAAGCAAATCAAATTCAGTTCCAGTGTTGGAAAGCTGAAGGTATTGTATGCAGTAGAGTTTTGCAATACCAGGGCATCTTCTTTGGGGCTCTGCCTCCAAGTTTGTGGAACATTGATATTATGTCCTTCAGGCACAGTAAGGACATTTGAATGCTGAAAAATGTGTATCGCATTTTTCTATTCAGACTATTCTGTTGCTGACCTATTGAGCATTAGCATTGTCAGAACCGTCTTTGCTTCATATTTTGCGTCAAGCAATGCAAAGCATTTCATCTGAGTTTTGTTACAGCAGCTAAAAATAAAAACATTTTGCACTTCAACACAGGCTTTCCTTAGCCTCCTGAAGTAGCTTTAGAACACAGATCAGCACAAAGTCTCCAGTTTTACAGCTGAGTGATCCAAAAGTCTCAGTAACTCCAAATGTTTACACTCTCCCTATCTCCAGGATCATAAACATGCAAAGTCAGTCGTGGTATCACAGATGAAAAAGTCAGATGTATCATATGCAGTGATCCACATTGCTTTACTATAGCATTAAGATAAGAGTCCTTGTCATCCTCTTTGGCACAGATGGTGGATGCCCTTATGCTGATGCTGGTCCCACTGGAGTCCCTTTAAGCTTGACAGCCAGGAAACACAGCTCCCTGTAACTTGGTTATTCTGCCTAAATGACAGACCAGGCCTTCCAACAAGCCACAGAAAGGTGCAGATATTTAGGACTTTGCAGGGATATTCTTAACCTTTGAGGACTCTAGAGCAAACTGTGGGTTACATTTAGGTTTTGGAACAAAATCAGAAATCCTGTAATAACTTTAGCTAATAAATTAGGACATAAACATAAAGAGAAGCCTGCCTGACACCAGCATATTTCCAGAAATCATGGAATCAACTTGCTGCCTTTTGTTTGGGGTTCATGAATATTTATTAATACCTTACCAAAAAAGCCCTGGTTTTATAGCCAAAGGTACCACAGCATAAATCACAAAACAAGACAGTAAGTGAAATCTGTACGGACAGTTTTGGTCATTAAGTTTTACTGACAAACCCATTTGATAAAATTATCATCTGTTGCAGGTAACGGGCAGAGACAGACTTTACCACCACAGTTTTCTTCACTCATCACCACACGTAAATCCTCAAGCTCAAATATAAACTAAAGTCCTGCTCAGTGCCACAGAGATGTCCTGTGCTGGTAGAAAACAAGGCAGGCTGTCACAGCTGGAGAACCATGCTGCTGGTTACTGACCATCATGCATTCTTCTACATATAACATCAAAGTCTTCTTCTAGATGCTTAAAATATTGCCTGTAAAGAGAGGTTTCCTCCTGAACTTGCACACTAGTTTGGGCTTTCCAGGTTGCTATCTGTCTTACAACCACCACCAGCGTATTAGCACAGCCCCTTATTTAACACTCCTGAGGATCTGGAGTTAAAGGCTATTTTTGAGAAGATGTAATTGAACTGTAGGTCTACTATTCAAATTTATTTATTTGTCATGTTGCTCAAGACACTACCAAAACACTGGAGATTTCTATCACCTGTATATGATAAACATCACAAAGCAACCCATTTAAGCAATATTACTGTAGTGAGTTCAATGCAGTACTCACTCTTACATGTCTTGAATAGGCAGTTTTTTTAAAAAAGATGTTCCTTTTCTGTACCGCCTTTTCCTTCCAACATACATGTCAATGCATTACCTCTCCATCTCATTAAACATTTCTACTCAGAAGACCTCTTTTTTCCCCTTCCTCTGCTCATTAATTTCTTTCTTCCTCTTTCCCACTGTTTCTCTCTCCCATAATATTTTTTTATGTCTCTGGAGCATTAGGGGATGGCTGGGGAGAGAATGTTGTTTGTAGAACAAATGACACGGTGCACAAAATCCTATTGTTCTCATATGTATAGAAACCTGCAGCAGATCTGGCTTAATTTGTCAGCAGCCTATGTGTAACCATGTTTTAGAGGGACATAGAAAAGATTTGGGACCAACCTGTTTAAAACCCAATTAGAGGGACATGGAGCTAGACACAGGTTAATGACTGAAGTCAAGGATGAAAAATATACAAGTCTATGGTGCTCAAGCTAAAACGTTAGTAACAGACAGATAAAGGGGAAGCATGTGATTGCACTCAGGAGTGACTGCACTTTTTGAACTTGAACTTAATAGCTCGATGTCTTACATGTCAATTTTTCAAGGAAGGAAAGTCTTCAAGCATGTTTACGCAAGGCTCCTCCCTTTCTGGATGCTATAATAGCAAAAAGGCCCCAAACCTGCCTTTAGACAGGGAATGTTGAAAATAAATGTTGAACAGAAGAGACCAGGCTATCATGTAATATAAATCAGCGCCTTTCCACAGTCATCAAAGAAGTAGCGACTTATACCAGCCAGAATTGGAGGTCTCAAAGAGAAACCAGTGTCATCAGTCTAGTTTTGGAAAGACAGCACTGTCTATCTCTCTAAAGCAAGAAGGGTTACAGGTAAATAAAGAGACCTAGCAAAAAATAGCAAAGGCTTGCAGCTTGGTCCTTAGTCTGCACAAATTGCAGAGCCAACGTCATCAGCAACTGTAGAAGTGAATAAATCAGGAATACAATTGCAGACAGCACAGTGACCATTACATCTGAGGACAATATCACCCATGGTGGGATGATTTAAATTCAAAGCTATTGGAGTATTTTGGAAGGAATAATGCAACTGTAAATGGCAATTTGCCATTGGTCACATTAAAACTTTAGTAGATTAATAAGGTCCCAGGTTTGACCATCTGGATAACAATAGCAAGATCATTTTACCCAGTTACTCCCTGTACATAACCTTATTCCTTCTTTTTGACTAAAACATATTTTCTTTGTGGCCAGTCTGAAGATACCATAGTTCCCTGACCCAAAAATAAAATATTCTGTCTCTTTAGCCCATTTTAATAATCTTTCTCTGAACAATTTCTACTTCTGTTATATCTTTTTTTATGGCACAATATAAAAAGGAAGTAATCAGGGTTGAGATGCAGCACTGGTTTATACACATCAATGAAAATGACCCTAAATATTCCCTGGACCTTTATTACTAAATAGTCACTTCATTATGTCACTGCATATTACTGACCTTCAGCAGCAGTGCCGTGCAATATCTCAACGCCACGTTCATAGTCCTGCCATGAAGGTGTCCCTCTTCTTCTGAGTATTATTTTTATCTCCATCCCAAAGCATCATGAGCAGATATTAGTTCAGCCAGACCAGTCAAGTCTATACCTACAGTGTTTCATAGTCATCATTACTGCAGTTAAGGTGCCACTTACCAAGTCATAGGTATAAGATACGAAAGTGTGCAAGAGACATGACAGGCACATGTTTTATAGACTGTTTTACACACATTAGTAGGAAGTGTTAAAGGTGGCATCCCTTGTGCCACAGGATTGCCACCTCTGCCATAAGGAGTGACTGGTAGATCTGTGTTATGACACAAGTCAGGACCAGCGAGGGAGGCTGCGGATGTCCTGCGTCAATGGCTGCATTGCAAAGTAGATTGGGCCATGGTGCTGCAGGCGTGGGAGATTAGCTAAAGGGACAGGCTGCATTTAGGATTGATGCTGATGGCTTTCAGTGATATTGGAAATGATTTCCTTGCAAGTGTTAGCTCCCACACTCCTGGCAGAATCACTCATGTTGTCGAGGTGAAGAAAATGTTCCCGACAAGCCCATCACCAGAGACATTCAGGTGTTTCTCCTCTGGGAGGAGCAAGGGCAGAATGATTTACTGTTCTCTGCCTATCTCCTTAACTGCCCGAGGCAGGGCACACAGACATGTCATGAGAGGTGGGAAAGGTTATTTATGTGTTTACCACTTCCCCTGGTGTCCTAAAATGTCCCCTCCTCCTGGCAAGTCATCTGTTATCTCTCAGGACAGAGTGTGACTCCAAAACCATCACAAGCAACGCTGTGACTCAGTGACATGTGCAAAGAAACAGCCGAATTGGAATGATTTTAGAAATTACTAAACTTGCTGTGTGAATATCCTCAGCGTGGTCACCTCTCCAATCAGCAGATGTCATGCACGGCCTTTTAGAGGCTTGGCCAGATACAGCCAAGGATGCTCTCCTTTAGTCTTGCTGTTTTGAAAAAACATTCACATCTCTTTTGTTTTCTCTTGCTGTCCTCTTCCTTTCCCCTCATTCCTCATGAGCATCTCAAAGGCAACATAGACACAAACAGGCCCTTTCCCAGCCTTCCTCTCATTTTTCAGAGCATTCTTAGTTATAAGAGCAGAAAAGCAAAAGTTTAAAAAAAGCCTCTACTTAAATAACCCCCTTGAAAACCTGTCTGAAAAGAAGACACTTAAAAATGAGATAAGTGGTACATTCAGGCTGTGATGGGACTATTTTGAGCCTCCCCTTCTTGGACTTTTTTTTTGAGCTCAAGTTCAAAGATGACAGTACAGTAGCTCCTCTGAGAAGAAGTGAAATACATGGATGACTTTGATAAATGAAACTATTCTTTCCTATGATTGGCCTGTAAGGAAAAAAAAGGCGCTAAATAGGACTAAATTCTTCCACAGCAAAAAATAAAATAACCAAAAGGGAGCAAACTCTGAGCAGACAGTCCCTCTGACTACATTTCAATGGTGATTAGAAAGAAAAACAGAAATAACCTTCAAAGAGTGCTTACACCTGGGTGTGTTTAGTCAGTAGCAGCGGTCAAAACACACAAGAAACCTGGGCGCTTGTCTAGAGTGGGGAAACCTGGGACTGCTGCAGATTGCTGCAACATTCCCAAATCTATTGCTCTAATGGAAGCCCGCAAAAAAGTCAGGAAGATACTGCATTGTACCTGGGCTGCAGCAATCAACCCCCCGGAATCAGGAACAGACCTGAAGTAATAGGAAAAGGCCATAAGAACAAAAGTCATTGTGCCAGTGCTTAATGATATTTCTAGACCTTGTAGCAATAAATGTCCCAACTACCAGGGAATGCAGTGACCAAAAAAGCAGTGATGCTATTTATAACCTCACAAAATGAGAAGAATTACTCAGCTCACAAAACACGGCATTCCCTACAGGGCATTGCTTGTTTTGGATTATTGTTTAAGAGAAAAGATGGGGATCGCTGCCGTTGAGTCGTTTGCTGTCCAAGCTGTGCTACCTACCTTCACAATCTTCTTAAAATTCTTGCTGTATTTGACATTTATTTTAAACCTCCAGCACCAAGAATAGTGACAGTATGGAAATATCAAACAACAACTGGTTTTCATGTGTTTCCCACATGCCTGGCAGAAGGTATTTTGTAGGAAGCATATATTTTCTATCCCTTGGACCCACAAAGTTCACAAGTCTAAAAATCCTTAGGAGACTTTTTTCTTCTGTAAAAACCTCATTATTTGTGATATTGTCTCATGTTTTTGGGGTGGTCTTCTTTGTGATTTTGGTTATCAATACTGGGAACAGCTGCAGGGTTTAATTCTCAGTCTCAAGATCGGCCAAAATAAACTTTCTGAGGAGGGAAAACCAGTTGTTTGATTTGTTCAGCTCAATAAAAACAAAGTCATCAGCTTCTCCGTTAAGTTTTAACAGAAACATCCATCTGTGAACAATATGAGAAACAGTCAGGGGGGGGAAAAAAAGCCACATGGATCTTTTTCGTCTGGATCCCCAGGCACACTATCCTAGTTACTGTGCTGGGCTGCTAACACTTACACAATAAATAATGCTCCAAATTTATCCCAGGTGTAATTCGACAGAGTTACTACAGGAATGAATTGCTCTGCTCGGATGTGATTACCCCCATTTATTATAAACTCTTTTGATAACTTGTTATAAATCTTGAATATTTCTAGCTTCCATGCCAGCGCTACGAGCAACACGCTCCATGCGACCGCAGCGGAGGTAGCAGTTTGGCTGACAGAGAAAGGGACATTTAGGCACAGATGCACTTTGCTGCTATCTGAGGCAAGATGAAGATTGCACTCAGAAAAGGGGTCATTTAAAAGCATTTGTAAGAACTTTATAGTTTAACATGTTTGTTTAGCGTGCAATTGTTGGGAGGCCTCCGGAGGTGTCTGGATATACCAACCTATTTTGCTTTTTCACATAAGTAAGCAAACAGAATGTCTGCAGTGAAAAATCTTAGTTCTGACTGATGTGATGACCTTGATGTACAGATGTGATGTATGCATCCCTCCTCCTCTCACCCTGCAAAGCTGGAGAAGTTCTCACATAGCAACTGCCACCATGGAGCGTTCAATCCCATCACGTGCTGTCATCCACTCCACTGCAGCACATCCAGGAGAGCACCCTCTCCTGTGCCTCCTGTGCAGGACAAGTGATCCTTCAGCCTCCAAGGGGTGGCTGTTTTCCAAGTTGCTTATCTTCACATATAGTCCCTAAAGAGCAAAGAGACTCTGGCAACACAGAAGGACTCAGCAAGAAAAGTGTAGAAGAAACCTACAAATGTGTAATGGGGGAAAAGAATTGAGAAGAGCAACAGAGTGAACCTGGTTTGGTACTGCCAGAAGTCACTCCGTGTCATCACCACCCTGCCCAGGCTGGGATGAGTGACCTCTCGTGGCGATACAGCAAGGGACAGCCTGGGGTGGTGGGCAGGGACCCCCAGGTGCTATGTGTGACCTTGCAGGGCATTTCACCCCAGTATGTGTGGTAAAAGCACATGTACATCTAGAGCACCCACATCTACCATGGGAAGGGGGTTCCAGAGTATTACCCCAGCTGTATTATTGACATCTATCTGTTGAATTAATTTATGTTGAATCTGAATGTACTGTTCAGCAATTGTCAGTTAATTACATGTCATTATTAATACATTGCTTTGAACATGATTTGGGTTTAGAGCAAATTAATCTACTCCTTGTAAAAACCAGTAGCATTACTTTTATATGACACAAGTAAAATATCTCATCATATTTAATGGTGACTCAGACCCTTATATCCACTGATCCTTTGTTAGATCTCATAGGGAACATAAAATACAGTGTAATAGCACTGCAATGTAATAGCATCATCCTTACCCCTTCACTACTAACAAAACAGTACTGCAACAATTCAGTTTTGAAACTTATAGCTCATTTATCCATTTACTAATGTGCCTTAAAATCAATTTACAGCTAATTACCAGGTGGATCTGGAGAAAATACACACCTAATATGGCAAGCCATTGTAATACACCCATTATGCTTTCTTCTTCTTCAACAGTAACATCTTTGATCAAATTAAATCCAATGCTAAACTTAACTATTGCAAGCAGAAGCTTTCCACATTCCTATTCACACCCGTTAAGCACAACAATCTTGCAAATGGATATGGTGAAAACAAATCCCTTCAGCCTTGTTTATTTTGCCTGGTAATTGATGAGTAACCTTGGGGTATAGATGTGCATCACCCTGATGGGGCTGAGCACAAACATTTATGGTGTTCTTTTGTAGGTGATGGGTTTCCTTTCTGAGAGACTCCAAAGCTGTTTCCTCTTGCAAGCAGGATAACATGAGGTAAAGGGTGACAACCATTTCATTTTTACTGCAGAAAAGGGTAACAATCTGGTTAGCGAGATGACTTCCAATCTAACCACTCCTGTTTGGGCACAACAGAAGGAAAACCTGCATGTGCCTTGATAATTTATTTAATTGAACTACACTGAAAAAAATTAAAAATCAGGACATTTATTTCCAATTATTGATTTTTACACTGTTTCATGTTGTCTTTCACAGCAGCCAGTTTTGCTCAAAGTTCTACCTCACCTAAAATCCAAAAAGTGAAGAAAACCTCCCCTCTTTCTGTAATTTGCCAGTCAGTGGTTTCCTGAGCCAGACATCACATTATTTCGTATAGTTGTCCATGGACCTTTTTTCCCTAGAAGTATGTAACTGCTTTTTGATATTTGTTGTTAGAGTGGTACATGCTTTGTGGCCGGTATCCTGAGACTGAAACATCATTGAGCAGTGATACTTGCCATAGAGGTGATAATTATCGTACAGCCCAATCCAAACACATGTAAGGATCTGCTCAAGTCTAAAGTATCTCTGGATACAGAGTTTAACAAAGATTTAATTTTGCAGTGCTGCCATACTGGCCTGTTTTCTTAAGTGACAGAGCAAAGCTTTTTAGACTCAGAGGATGAGGTCATTCCCTACTCCAGCTATGAGTGACTATAGTCATTCATGCACATCTACAGTTTTTTGGGCATTCACCACCTGAATTTAAGAAAAGAACTGCAAAGGTCACCTTCCCACAACCACATGTTTTAGCAGATGTTGCATCAGCAATTACTAATTCTACTGAAAATAGGATGTTTCGGGAACAAAGCAGATTCAAGAACACCATGAAGACACTAAAACGGCTGATGGGAATGGGGTTATCACTCATCCTCCCTCCACTAGAGCAGACAATAGCAGAGGTGTACTCCTGTGGAGGCATGAGAAGATCAGTGGGAGGAATGGCTACCATGAAAAGATACACCACACAGAGAAAAGTCACAACCATCTTTCTTCCCTTGGCAAGAGGAGACACACCATTAACTACTCAAGGGCACAAAGAAATAGGAGACTGCAGTGGCCTGAAAAGCAAAACTTTGCATCCAAAGGCACCTGCGTAATACTAGATACATGTGTGATAAATAGGCCCAGATCCATTAATGTATAGATTGACTCCTTGTTACCCTACCATATGAACAAAGGCAGAATGAGAGGTGTTGACCATGTCAAGACAAAAAGGCTCATCTCCTTCTGCAGTCAATGAGAAGAATGAAGTGGCCCCTTTCACAAGTAATTCAGAGCAGTAGACTCCTCTAGATGAGATCCTCACATCTTGAATGATGCTGAATGCATCTCCTGCTGATTGTGCCTGTTCCTCTTGATGATCGACCTTATCCCCCTCACAGGGACCTTGGATTAACGGATATCAGTTTTGATTCCTTTGCCCACAGGCTGGCATCTACAAAGTAAGTATCCTTATTTGATCTAATTGTCCAGGATCTAACCATAATGGAGGCTCACTTTGAACCGAATGGATAGTATAACCACCTTGAGCCCTTTTCTTATCACTGTAACAAAGACAGCTAAAATAGATAAAATTGCCCATCACTTTCCATCATGCATAAAGTGTCCAAGATGGCTGTTCCAGATGCAGACATCTACATTGCAGACATACCAAACCAGAAGGATGGTATCCTGTTCCTTAGTAAGGTAAGATGAATCTCATCAATATGAGCCTGTGTTCAGTTAATTTAATATTCTGCCTTTGGCAGTAGTTAATATCTAAAGTGCAAAGAAAGTCCAAATTCAGCTGGACTACATGTGATCATTAATGATTTTAGATGCCTTTCCAATTAATGAACCATTCAGAGGAAGCTCTGACTTTTCATCAAACATACTTATGCTTTTTAAAAATCCACCAAATATTTTCCAGTAACAACTGTATGATTTGCAAAGTATCCATTTTGGTTTAAATCCTGATGAAGACAGTGAAGAATATCCATTGAATTAAATAGGCTTTGCCTCTTGACCAAGGAGATTATCAAGATATGATTATCAGGGAGTTGGGAGCTGGGATATTTTTCCCAGCGTCTGGCTTTCCCAGTGCCTGCCCGTAATGTTTCCTCTCTGTGTCAGACAGAGGTTGCCACTGGCTTTGAAGAAATTCAGTACTAATAGCACCATCTGGCAGGGAGTGACAAGCTTAAAGAATCAAAGACAAGAATATAAATCTAACAACTTCCAGCTCAGGAACTATCTCCCCCCTCCCCACAGATAAGATTGCCAGATTGAAGAGAGGTGGGAAGATTTATTTGGAACAGAAAACAGTGTATGAGGAATGAAGGAATGAGGGTTAATCGCTTATTAATGAACTTGTAAAAGCAGGATATTTCCCTATACCCTAATATGCACAGATCAATTCTAAGTCCCTCTGAATCCTCCTAAGGTTGTTGGTTTTGCTGTATTTTCTCACCCTGGGACAGAGAGATCCCATTGCTGTGACACTTGGCAGGCTAAACAAGGTCACCTTCTCCCTTTCACACAGGGACACTCCAGCCAGGTTCTGCTGATTTGCCCCATCCTGGTTTCTCTTAGGGATAAATATATCTCTCTTGGGTGTGATAAATGCAATGCGTGAGCACTCCAGGTCCCTGAAACAAAGGATTTGCAAAACTTACAAACACCTCCAGGAGCTGCAAGATCAAGGTACATTTCTTGCTCACTCTCCCTCTGCTTTGTGTCAAGACAGACTCCCCTTTTCACCTCTTACCTTACTGGGAGCTGGGCAGCCCTTGTACAGGAAACTTCACGTAGCATCAGACCCCTCATCCCAAAGTTCTTCTGTCACTCTCAACGTCCTCAGCCTCCTCTGCCTGTTCTCTGCTCTCCAGGACTGCTAGGATACTCTCAGGGGAGTGTGACATCCATCTCAGTGTTAATTAATTTATTGGGATCTATTATATCAGTGCTTCAAGGGCTGGGAAAATTTGAAAAGATACAAATAACAAGGGACTTAAAGTTTACTGGAGCCCTCCACTGCTTTCCTTCTCTTCATCCCAGGTGGCTCTGTGTAGACTTTTTTTTTTTTTAGCTATAATGTTAATTGTGTTGGAAATCCTTGCTCAAACAGACAAGGTGATCCCAAATGAGCTCTTTACCTGGACGAGTCTAAATTAAAGCATGAAAGTCTTCTTTTGAGATTCAGAGAATTTTTCCCAAAGGTGCTCAGCTATTTCGTCTGACAGAGGATGGCCCCTGTTAATAACTATATCATCATTGATATCAACTTTCAAAAATCGGGCCCATGCCATTTTTTATACACAGTGGAATTGGCTAGAGGAGAGTTTGGGTTGTAGAAGGTGCTTTTACCTAAAGAGAAAGTAAATTTTGTCCTTTCTGATCGCTGAAGTAACCTCAGCTTCCACCTAATGACTGACTCCCTGTCACAGGGGGAAGAGGAAGATCGGACTATATGACATTGCTACGCTCAACTTATTAAGTGAACCAAGCAAGAAATAGGCTGTGTCAGGAAATGTCTGGCTTGAAGGGTCTGCAATGTAGAAGTCTGCTTACCCCTGAAATACATGGAAGCTAACTTTCTTAATATTTTTGAGAAACTGGTGATCTGAAGACCGTAACAGATGAGAGTGAACAGTCATAATGGTCATCAGTGCTAGCTTGCAGATCCACACAAAGACTGGGGCAGGACTGGAAACAACCTATTACAAAACAGGACTTTTTATCTTTCCCTAGAAATGTAATTGACTGACTTTCTTTCCAAGTGAAAAAGCAATTGCCATTTTCTCCCTGCCACCAAAGCTTCTTCTGCCATCCTGCCTCCCATGTCCCATAATTAGAGCAGACACACGTAAAGTTTATATTGACATTGAGCACCACTGAGCGGATGGAAACCCCCAGGAAGAAGAATATATATGAACGAGTACGTATCCTAGAGTTTTACAATACCTTGTGTTGCAGCCTCCAAAAACCATCACACAAATATAGATCACTTACTTTACAGGTAAATGACTGCAAGATAACTGTGTGGTCCTCTTTCACTGATGTCTCTGACCATAAGAGTTGTATTGAAAAAGTTAAGGGTTATTAAATGGGATGAAGTAAGTAAAAAAGATCAATAGTAGTTACTATTGATGATCATTTGTTGCACTTTCCTAAAGAGGAAGAAATATGGGGTTTTGTTTAATGGCACACACAAATAACACACATACCTTAATCAATGTTTTTTCCCATGCTAAGTTATAGATCTTCTTGTTGTAAATGTTCTTTACAGATATAGAAAAAGTCTTTCCTTTGGCTAATAAACTTACATCAAGAAATGCAGCTACAAAAAAAAAGCAACCAAAAAAAATTAAAAATCACAACCAGCTGTATGAATATAAATTGCTTTTTAAGTGCAAATGAATCAGATGATTGACTGAAGATGAAATCTACATATATGTGCTGAGCCTCTAGTTTGTATTTTCTGTCACTTTTGCTCTGAATTTCAAGTTGTAGGATGGTTTCCTTTGTATTCACATTTCATTACAGTCCAGTCATGGGTGGGCTTATGGGTGTCTTCTGCTTTTCTCAGTCACTGCATCCATGTGTCTGAATAGGAAATTGAGGATATTTAGCATGCTTGTTTCTGTGCATATCTATTTCATTATGCCAGACTGGGCAGCTGGTCACTTTGCAAAAAGACCAAAAGCAACACATTTTCTTTTATTCTTTTTTGGGCCACTACCAAGTCATTGATGTTTGCTTATTTTTTCATTTTAAGTATTGGGCAACCCCCTTGCCCCCCATTTTTTGTGCTTAACATTGAAAGATTTGAGGTTAATTTTATAGTTTGTGTGATTTTTCAAGGATCATGTCTATAAAAATTAGATTGTAGAGTTCTAGTGAAAAACAGCCAATTGTAGGGGCTCCATGGCCTCCCAGAGACAGCAATTTGAGTGCCAGAATGCCATGTTCCATGCTGCTGTCTAGCCAAGATGGGAATCTCACTATTGTTATTTTCAGGCTGTCACTATAATCAATATGTAGCAGTAGTAACAGAAAAGGCCTTTACTATAAAATCCTGCACACATTAGTGATAATAGAATGGTCTGTACTAAAAATTCTTGCATGCCATGAGCTAGGCAGTTTAAATGATATAGGTAAAAAAAGAATTGAAAAATATCCACATCATGGGTCAGAATACAAAGCTGGGAAACAGTGTATGGATTTAGGATGCTGGAGCCAAGGAGGGAAAGGTGGAAGAACTGTCTCCAAAGAGGTTAAAGGAGAACAGAGACATCCTTGGTATTCCCAGATAGAGCTGTTCTGAAATAAGGGGTGATCTCCAAAGGTCTTAAATGACTACAAGTGATCTTCTAGTTAAGCCAAGGTGGCTGACTGGAATAAATAAATAGCATCATATTCCCCTGAGGAAGCCTTTCAATCCGTTTCTTGTGTATTAAGCTTCTAGTTTTAGACGTGCCTGTGTCCCCCCCTTTTTCCAGCACAGCAGGAACAAACATTTTGCAGCATTCCCTGCATCTTACAACTTGTTTTCCAGAAGTCTCTTTCAATTTTAATAATAATTTGCCTACAATTGACTGACTGGGTCACCTTCCATCCAAAATGTCGTTTGTCCTAAGTCTTTCTATTTCCATGCTTGTACAATTCAGAGACATTTTGTTCCATCTGTCCATCTGGTTAACACACCTGCCTTCTCTTCCTCCAGGTACAGAAGCTGATGACTATGACAAATAAAAGATTAGGCTGAAAAACAATGCAGTCCTGTTACTTCATCACACATGCTATTTTTAAAGGTAAACGTCAATGAAACTTCCAACTCACTTTTTATTTCAGCAGTAATGGTCCCCTGAAGATTTGCAGGGAGTGAAAGTCAAAAGGAAGATATAGGAAAGCAAGTCTATTGTTTGAGCAGCCTGAAGCATCACAGCCACATATGACCTGCAAGAGAATTGAATCAGTTCTTTCATTTTTAGATTCCATTGCCCAATATATTACAGCCTGTTCCAAAACATCTTTCTACAGAAAAAATTTTGCTGATTGTTAAGGAGGGTCAAGATTTTTTTCAGCATAAAACAAGCATTCAGTTTTGACTGGAAAAGAAGACAGAGATATAACAAATGTATGCTATTTGTTGTTGGGTTTGTCGTTTAAAATAAAGAGGAAAGGCATAGCTTCCAAACTGCACTGCAAGAAGCCTCATTATATATATACGTTATATACGATCTGGTAGTGACCTTGTGTCTGTTTGCAAAAGAGAGAGAAGAGGGAGAACAAGAGTTACTTAAGTTGTGGTTTTCCATGGTAGCATTTCATAGTAGATTATTTTATTAGTCCATGGCCTCAAGATCCATGGACCTCTACTTCTCCAGACTTTACTAAGTAGAGATGACAGATGTGCTCCTCCCAGTGCCAATACTTTGCCCAAGCACCCCTAAAGTTAGTGAAAATATCAATATGCCCAAAAGAAGCCATGAAAAGTGTCTTACACACAAAAGGATCTGTGGCCATCCCCTTTAGCTTTTTATTTAATTACAATTATTTTTCATATGAGCTGAGACAGTTCAGAAAAAAATGCCTGCAGGAGACTTCTGCAATTCTAGTTGAGTTCACTAAACTGGTCAATGACTGACCAACCTCTTTGCACCGAATTGGGTATTCGATACAGACTCTCAGACTAGGTAGAAACAATATCAAGCAACCCAAGTGGTTCCCAAGGAGCAGTTGGGTTGGCTGCGGAGTTGTTTGGAAGGAACAGATATCATTTTGCATAAGCCTTATGAAACCTGGATAAAAAGGAAAGGAAGGTATTAAAAATTATTCTTACTATAAGATGCTTATGGACTTGCCTGTCCATTAAAAGTTTGCCTCAAGTTTCCCTCAGTGGATGATCTTGGGGTTCAGGAGATGTGGATTCCTCTGACCTCATTTGGGTATCTAAAGGCTTGCTGTCTAGATTGAGGGTTTAGATCCTGCTGCTCTTAATGAGAATAAAGAAGTAGAGGGAAATTTTTCCTACCCTGAAGTACATGCATACAAGATTAATTGCTCTCTGGCGCCCAGCAAGCCAATCTTTCTGAAGGATCTCCAGTGAGAGATTACACCTGCCTAAAGAGCTGCTACCAAAGGATGTCAGATAGGATTTCCCTTTAGAAGCCTTCAAAGGCAGCTCCTGCAAGACACTGGCTACATAAGAAACAGAGATATTTGCTTCCAGCAGAACTGTTTCACCATTAGTCTAAAATTTAGGTTCAGTCCTGCTCTTCAGGAATCAAGTGAGGAACCCAATGTAAGACAATTAACAAGACCTATGTTCATTTTGTAGTTGGAAGGGGAGGGCTATTTCACAGCAACACACAGCAGGGAATGCCAGATAGGTGGAAACATCTCTGTGGCAAAGTCATTTTGAAATTAAATACTCAAGTCAATTCTGGAAGGTACCTCCCAGCTATTTACACTGGGACAGGGGTATATCCAGGTTCACAGGAAATTCATTGAGGATGTTTCTGACACTGTCCCACAGTTAGAGTGGACATACAGAGAACCTAAGCCTGATGGCAGCAGATATGGGGCTGATAAATTAAAGGAACCAGCTTGGCACTTTCTGCAGTTAGTTAACAGGAGGGGCTGGAGCCCTGATTCCACGGTGAGGGGCTGCACCTCACAGAACCAACTGTAACTGGTGAGCTGTCTAAGGACGAAAGGAAGAAATGGACAGGCCTGGAACAAGAAAATACTATTTCAATATTATCAGGTCGACACTGGTACTCCAGTGATTCCTCCGCTCAATGCCCTGCAGCGTGGGTGGCTGCCACCCCATGGGTGGGATCGTCACACACACTCTGCCCCATGTGCAGCTTAATAACACTCCGCGGTGCAAATCTGAGCCATGAAACAAGTGTTTGCTGGTCTCTGCTCAGAGGCAGCTTGCCTCTGGAGCCAAATTCTGCTCGCGTATAAGTCAACCGTAAAGATTATCCACACTACTCTGGGAACAAGATCAGGCCTTTTTCTATTATGCAGTTAATGCTCCTCCAATTGTTGCTTATGAAAGATGATAACATGCACCACCAAGAGAGCACTTTATCAAGAGTAAGGAATAGCACCAAGTTAAAGAGAAAAGTTGTTGAATTGAGCATCCCTTTGTCCCAAAGCTGTAAAATTCATCTATAAGGATCATATTCAGCAATTGCTTTGCAATTACTGCAGGCTCTGAGGAGACAAATCTTTGTCCTTAGCTTTTGTCATCGCAATAGTCACAGAAGCTTAGAAATATAAGCTGGAAAAGACCTCAATAGGTGATCTAATACATGGCCCAGAGTCTTTGTTATTCAAACAAATAAAGGGTAATTTCTCCAGTACAGGTGCTCTACGATTACTCTACTGCAATTACCATTACAAAAAAGCACTTTACCAGCATGGCAGTAACTAACAAATCAAAGGCTGTGCTGTTCTCTGAGCTCCTTTAAGATTTACAGCAAAATATATCCCTATCTTCATTTTGCACCGTGAAGTACAGTGAAATTGTTATAACACATTGCAGTAAATCTCAGAGAGCCTTTCCATAAATCAGGTGAGAACTTTCCCTGCCCTTCCAGGGCTGTGGTTAGGTGTTGTGCTGGTAAGGGTCCCATGCAGACGGTACCAGTGAGCATTACCTTTGCACTGTCCATATTCAGAAAAAGGCAGAGTCATAACCCAGACGTGTAGTCTGGGCAGGAGGTGGCTTTGGGCTTCTCTAACAGCAACCAAGACATGCATACATTAGTTCTCACGCGAAAGTCGAAAATGGTTAGAAATCATCTTCTTTGTGCTGGGTCCCTCATCGTGCTGCCAGATTTGACTGTAGTGAGGGAGATAGAAGCTATATGAAAAGGGATTTTAAGGTGTTACCAGTGAAGACAATTGTCCCTCCACCCCTAGACAGACAGCAAAGGACACAAAATTTCTAAAGCAAGTACCTCAGGGCAGCACACAAGCTCCAGCAAAAACGCAGGTTCAGGGTGATTTTTTTGGTTGCGGGTTGTTTTTTTGGTTTGTTTTTTTTTTTAGTTTGGGTTTGGTGGTTTTTTTAATGATTTAACCAAAATTACCACTTGCATGGCTGAGTGATGCCTTGCTTCTTATGCCAGGTCACCTCTGAGGCAGGCATTGCAATCAGGTTTTATCTGATAACATCAGAGCAGATGAGCCAGCTGACTGTACATACAGTAAAGGAAAGCTGCTAATAAAGATGCCTGACCCTAGGGACAAAGTTGCTGAGATCCACAGTGGAGGGTGAAGCAGTGTGTGCACTGACAGTTAAGGTCCATCATGTGATAAGCTAGATGTGACAGCAGACTAACAGAAAAATTAATTAGCAGCAGCTGAATTCTTATATGTGACCCAGTTTCAGGAAAAAGAGTGAAAATGTTTTCTTTAAATGGCTTTCAACATCATCAGCTTCCTCAACACTTCTGAATCTTTTGTAAAAATGAGACACCAGATGTAGGGGATGGTAACATGCACTTAGTTGTCTGTCAGTTTGGATTCAAAACACTGCAGGATACACCCCAATGCCCCACATTTTTTAAGCACTAGAAAATATGTATTTTCTGATGGAAAGGTCATTTTTAAAAGAAGTGTGATAAATATGAAGAGGAGCTGCCCTCCAGAATTATCCACAGTGGACTTCCGTAATGCAAGACTTCATTTCATCAAGGTCTCCTGCCTCCCAATACAACCTAGTCCATCAAAGTGTCTCCTCCAGATAATCAAATCAAGTAAATATCAGACATGATTTACATAAGAATTTTTAAAGCTCATAATTTCTTTCACACTAAGAAGGAAAATACATTTTAGAAATGAAAGACGTCTAAATGAAGCACAGTTCTCTACATAGTTGACATTTAGGTATGGCCAAAGATCAAACCTTATCTTTTGCCAAGGTAAGAGAAATCAGAAAAGCCGAAGAGCGAAACATAAAACCAACATAAACCCAATGTAATTCAGTGCTTCATGTCATCCTTGGAATCAGAATTTTGTTGAATGCTGCAACTAGACCTAAAATAGAGCAGCATGTCTTGCCTGTTTCTTATTTCTTTGCATAAACAAGTGAATTTAAGTGATAAGGAAAGATTCCAGATCTTTAGCACTGCAAGCTGAAATATTCTACTTATCTGGAGGTGAATTAAATCTGGGAAAAAGAAATGTGACTGTGAAACTTTCATTCATTGTTGATAAAGTCTTAATTTAATGTAGTTCCATAACACAAAAAAATTTTTCTGAGCTCTTAATTATTTGCTAAAGTATCAGTAGCTGTTCTGTAACTCTTATATGAGCAGCTTCATCCAATTTTGAGGGAATAAAGCATACACTTCTAAAAAAAAGTTGTGTAAAATAAATGTAAAAACCAACTGAAATAAAATGGCAAATAACAAGAGGACATTGTTGACTTGTGGCTGGAGTTTATTCACTTGTATCCTGTGGACACAAACAGGAAGCCTGGGACTGCATATTATCAGAGCCAACCAGGGAAGAATAATTCCCTTTTGCATAAACTATTGATCCTTCACTATGTGGATTGATTTTGCAGCAGACAAAACAGAGGCTTTTTGCGCTATTTCATGAAAAAAAAGAGAGATCTGCCTTTGCAGATATTCCGGTTCAGTGACCCAAGTACAAAAAATTCAGAGACTTCACACTCCTTGCAACACTGCCTGGTCCCAAACATAGATTTGAGCTTTCCCTCAATACTGAAAGTCCCTGTGAAAACTATGAGCTTTCCTTTCTTTATTCCTAGCAAAAGTTACATCTCCCTTAGAGAAACCTTTCCAGGTGAAAGTTTTGCCAAGCTGAGTACCTTTCTGCACATTACTTACTAAATTTTCGTGTTGGTGTCCATTTACGGACACTTTTCAATAACAAATCTTTTGAAAAAAAAAATCCTATCCAGTTCTGTATGCTATAGTCAACAGTTTAATTCCCCACAAGATTGATATACAGTGGTGTTTCCATTTCTACAGTGTTTAGCAGTACCAAGACAGCCTGAAAATGCTCACAAACACCTTACAGCCAATCCAGCTCAGTGCTGAGAGGGTACCTTCCCCCTAACCCAACCTGTAAAAACCAGCCAGAGCAACCTTCGCTGCTTATCTACCTTTGTCCCTTTCAGTTTTCACAGCTGAATTTTATTGCCAGATCCAGTCACAAACATCTAGACCATAGCATCCCTGTTTGCTTCTGCGAGTTTAATAGTTCAGCATCTTTGTCCTGTGCCGTACCTTATGCCTTCAGGCACGGTGATCATCCTCAATGTTGCCTCTGAGCAAGATTGGGCTGGTTCACCCTGTGGGGTGGTAGTTTGTCTTTTAACAAGATGCCTACCAAAACCACTGCTGGGAGAGGCTGGAGTGAACTGGTTGGAGGTTTTTAGCCTAAAGAAGGTTAAAAAGGGCTCTCGGTGCTTTCTTCCACTACAGAAAGGGTGGCCAACTCTTCTCATAAGTGAACAGTATAAAGGAAAGAAGAAATAGACACAAGTTCCAGCAGGAGAATTTCTGACTTTATAAGAGGAAAATAAATTCCAAGTGATTAAGCTCCAGGAAAAGTATCCAGAGAGATTGTGAAATCTTGGTCCTTGGAGATATTCAAAACTTGAAAGCAAGCAAATACTTGAGCAAGCTGGTCTAACTTTGAAGTTAAACCTGGTCTGAGCAGAAGGTTGAACTTGAGACCTGCAGAGCTCCCTTCTAGACTCAGTTATTCTGTGGACTTATTAATTATTCTCTTCCATATCCCAGAATTTAATGAAAACCCGGAATAGTGGCCCTAGTCAGAGAGAAGTGCATTTAGCTTTCAGTCAAGGTCATAAGAAACCAGAAACACTCATAGGATGCTGCTTGTGTCCTGGAAGTTCAACAGGAAAAGCTCTTTATGATCACTCAACCTAAGTCCTATCACTTCTGTACCATGAAGGACAGTACAAACCATAACAGCAAGGTCCGGATACAATTGCAACCCCCTTGTGGCACTTTTTTAAAGAGATGAAATATAAGCATATTACTCTTAACTAATGTCAGCACTGCAATCCATACAGATGAGGCTGCTCAAGGAAAGTGCAACATTTTTTAATGTATTTCAATATTTCCCTGGTACACCCTCCCAGCACCAAACCATTTGCAACTCAGGCTCTTTCCTAAGACAAAGGTTTCTTATTTTTATTTCATACCTTTCAGTAAAATAGGTTTTGATCAGTTGTCTGGAAATTTTTTAAGCTCATGAACATTTTACTATGCAGTGTCTTGTGTTAAATCATCCAGTGAAAGACACCGGATAAATAAAACATAGACTAACATATCACATTACAGAAATAGATCTTGGGTTTGTTGAGCATTACTGAGAAAGAATTCCCATCCACAGGAGGCACAACAGCTCCATCAATACTTGAACAAAAGCAGTTAGACTTTTGATTAACTCGCATGTGTTTTTAAAGTTCAGTTAAAAAAAAGAAAAAAAAGCCAATTAATTTCATTTCACCCAGAAGAAAGTGAAATATAAACCATGGAAATTAACACTGTAATAATACTGTTCCAGTTTTCTAACTGCTCTGGCACGGCTGTGTCTGTCTGGAAAACGTCAGATTGGTCTGAAAACCCCAGGCAGGATGAGTGCTTAGCTTGTCTTGATCCACATGACTGCACAGTAGGTTTCATAACGCAGGCTGAAAATCTTGAACACAACCTGGGAAAAAATGGATCTGGAAGACCCAGAGCAAGTAACATTAACCATTTCTTAATCCCAGCTGACATTTTATGCTATTTCTTCTATGATATTTTTTTTTTTTAGGTACTGTCTCTTTCTTTATTGACAGCTCAGAATTTCATATCAGTTTGCAGGGAAATTGATAGCACAAAGCTCTCACAAGGCCCTGAGTTGTGCACGTACACTGCATCTCCAGCACATCACAAGAAAGGGATGGGGTGAGGGTGAAGCCCCAGGCAGAAGCATGATGGTCAATCTAATTTCTTGAAGGCTGAGTGCCTCAGAAAATCCAGCTCAGAGTGATATCCAGGCAGTAAATGGGGAACTGCTAATGGCAAAAGGGTTTTTTAACCTGGTCTTTCTACCAACCCTGTATTCAATAATGCAGGACAGCACCTTGCTCCTCTCAGGTGACCAGCCAGGAGCTCTTCCCTGGAGGTCCACTTAGGGGCCCTTTCTTGAAATAAGATGCAGTGATTGTCCTAAAATGTCTTTTGCACTATCTCACTCCTCCTAGCCCATCACTTCCAGTTTCACTATCCCCTCCTCCACGAGTTTATGCAACCACTGCAAGCATCTGCTACAGCTCTGCCTCCCTCTGTTATGCCAACACGTTAGTCTGGCAGCCCTATACTGTCGATACCATCACCATCTCCAGCTCAGGATCACCACCCAGCACGCATTATCCGGTCTGATTGGCCCCACTGCCTGGCAGACACGGCTGTAAAGTATTCTTTGATGATTGCCAAAGTTCCTCATCACCTTGATACACGTATCGCCGCTACTACAGGCAAGTCATTTGGGGCACCACACTGGCCAACAGCATCTATGGGTTAAACGAGGCATAACAATTCAGGACTCAGCTGTTGCCATTGGTCCAGCACATCTTTTCTCCCTTTTCAGCAGTAGACATTCCTGATTTTGTCTCAGACATCATTCTGAATATTTTGAAATATTTGCAAGTACTGCTTCGTATTAGAACTCAGCTGCTGTTATAGTATCTTTTGAAATTTTATTTCCTTTTTAGGTTTTCTATTTTCTGTTGTTATCTTTCGAAGATTTGATCTTGTTTCTGCTGGATTTTCTTTCTTGTCAGTGTTTAGTTCTGACTGATTAGCCAAGTCACACGTTGAAAGCCATCAAAACTGAGGACCCTTTAAAATAAAAAAAAAAAAAAAAGAGATAATATTGATGGGAAATATTGAAAATCAGAGAAGACTGGACTGTTAAAAAATTGAGTGTTACAAAACTGTCAAGTAAAAATATGTTTCTACCAATTTGAAATTAATTACAAAGCTGTAACTTTTCTTTGGAAGCTGCCAGTCATTTTCACAATGTGAAACAGCACACAGGCACTTCCCAACAAATGAGAAGCTTTTTTTTTTCTTTCACAGTTTTGTTAGTCAGAAATGGATTTCATAAATGCTCGGGTGCAATTTGACAAATCTGCTATTGCAGCAGTCAGCTACTGAAGCAGTAGCAGCAGTGAGGTGTAATGGGAGGTATTCTACATTTATTTACACCACCTAAGATTTTTCAAAGGATTTTTCTAAATACAGATTTTTACCAAGCATTAACATATAATTAATCCTGCTGAAGTCAGCAGAACATATTTTGCCGTAAATAAAGCAAGGATTGTGAAGCAACAAAACCCTGCAGAATGAGGAAATTATGATTTTAATTTGGTGGGTGTTTTCAAAAAAAACAAAAGCAGACATATGAAAAATATCACCATGGGCCTGAGCACATGGTTGTGTATTCCCATGGGTTATTTAGTCCTACGCTGTCATTAGTGCCTTGGTAAAAAACTGTCCCCTCGCTGACATAGCAAGACTATCATAATAACTTCACAGGCGTAATTGCTGCTAGTCTTTCACCTGGCTTAGCCAAAAAATTTATAAAATCCTAAAAATCCCCTTGCGTCCATTAGCTGAATACAAGGAAAAAGTCCAGCCTGTTGCATGTGGCCCAACTCTGTTGTACCCTCATTGCACTCTTAGGAGAGGGTGCAAGTAATGCTGCCAGAGCTTAGGCTTTTTCAGTATAAGCAAAAGGCGCCCTGAAATTATAGATTTTGCTATATTAATGTCCTCAAGGATTGCAGAAAGATTGATTTGTCATAGCACAAATGCCGTATTAGTGAGTTACCAACAGAGGAACCATCGATGTTCTGAGTGTGTCCTGCTACGCATGGAAATCAGTGTGGCTGGAGGTGGGGTGGGCAGGACCCAGCAAAGCAACAAAAAGATCCTTCAGGGAACTTGGGAACCTGAGATTAAATGTGGGTGACAGGAGAAGTGAGCAAGATGATAAACAGGAGGAATACCCTCCTGGCACTGTAAGTTAAAAAGCATGAATGAGCCTGCACTGAATAAGTGTGAATGGTGCTTTGTATTTTCCTAAAATCACCCTGTTTTTTAACTATAAGTGAACAGGTAGGAGGATGATTATACTGAGGCAAATATGCACACAGGAAGTAGGGTATTTCAAGCACAGCACAGATCTATGCACAAGAATGACTGATAATTGATGGATTTTTATTTTGAATTAGAATTAAATAATGCTGATGCTTTTGGAGACGCTAGCAGCAGGGCAAAGCCAGAGGCATCCTTCTACATTCAGTGGAGGATTTCCTCCTGGAAGCAGGAATTAACGAAGGCAAAAACATTGCGAAAGAACTGAAGCTGGAAGCACCGCACGCTCGACTCATAAAGCTCCAACTTCAAGGACTGCTGATTCTCCTAGCACCTTGCAGGATCATGCCCTCCATGTTTGCCTGGAGGCTGCAACACCCGCAGGGTTCACAAAAAAAGAGAAATTTTTACACTTGACTACACTTCTGGGAAAAAGAGAAGGGTCTATGAGCACTTCAAGCAGGAGGTAAAAAATATAATGGTGGTCTCGTTCTCAGTTTGCGGTGGCTGACGTTGGGCATCTGTGAACAGCAGACACGATTGTCTCTCAGGATAAGCTGAAGGGACCACTACCCCGTCGCAAGGCTGTCTTCTGTGCAGGTGCACCCCACCTCCATGACTGCCTCCATTCACATATCCTTCTGTTTCAAACAGATTTGATGTTTGAAGAGTCATCTCCTTGCTCTTGCCCACCAGTGCAGGTTTCTCTGTGCCGCTGAGGCATCTACTGATTTCACTATACTGTTCTCAGTTTTCTCTCTGGAAAAATAATACCTGCCCTGGAGTAGTTTTTCTGTTATGTGAACACATGTAAAACCTTGATTTCTGAACAAAACCAGGGGAGCTTTAGAGTCTGATGTCCACAGATGAATGTATTAAGATTGTTCTTTCTCGTTTTCCCTTTGTGCACCAACTTTCTTAGGGAATAAATACACTCCCTATTCAGTGTTTCTCCTTTGTTTTCCCTTTGCATTTATTTATTAAGAGCCAAAACCAACAAGGTCTTAATGTCTCAGAGTGTCATCACTGTTGACTGTAAGGAACAACAGTGCTTTTGGGGATGACGTTATTACACCTTCTGAAAGAATAATCCTTCCATATGACATATTTTCTCTCTCTTTTTTTCTGAATTGCCTTGTTAACTAATAACGGATTTGTGATTTTACTATATATACATAAAATAACATGCCTGGGTCCAAAAGACAAATGTATTTTCAAACACATCAAAGTTTGATTGGTTTAGGGTGCAGGGGGTGGGTGGCTTTTGGAAATAGGAGACAGTGAACATTTACTGGAGAGAAGGGTTTAACCAAGAGGGTCCTCACCGACAGTATCTAGTTTAACACGAGAGAAAAAGATCAATTTATACACAAGTTGTAATTATGTGGCAAAACTCATTGGCTCTTCTGCACATCCAGACCCACCATTCACCCAAATCAGGTGCTTTGGGTAGAGCTTAAGGATCCAGAGCGGTACAAAAAAGACACTTCCACAAATGTATTCTCCCAGGAAAATATATGAACTGTAATGAACATCTTTATTAAGAGAATTTAAGAGTTAGGATCAAGAGTTTTCATTGTACAGTATTCTTAAGGACAGAATCAATTATGATAGTTGAATATGATTCTTGGTCAATGGATATAAGACTATGATTTCTTAATACACAGAGATTCAGAAGAATTAAACATCTCAGCATAGGCTTATAGGACTGTAACCATGGACGATGTGGGGCAAAGAGAGCACGAACATGCTGCCCCATAAACACTTATATGACAAATGGCCAGGAAGAGAGATATTTGCATGGTCCTACCTCTGCTAACCTTGGTGGCTATCAAAGGTAGCTGTGCATGCATGAGAAGTCTGATAGACCCAAACCCAATTTGCATTTTCTCTTCTCAGGGAAGAAGCGTTACTCTGTTGGGTCAAAGCTTCCTCAAAGCTTCCTCAGCTGTGACACAGATATTCACACCGAGCAAAAGATGCTACCTGGCCCATGACTACATTCTTTCATCTTCACAGACAAGGTGGACTTGGGAAGCTGAAATCCTGATGCTGTACATGATGAAATAATCTTAGCCATTTCTTGACCATAACAGACTTAAATTTATGACTATCACACACCCTTGATTACAAAATACATCACTACATTCAGGAAAATCTGTTATTATACCAGAACAGGTGCAAAAAGACAATTTTGGACAACCAGCTCCTGTTTGGATGCTTAAATCCTGACTTATTTTTATCCTGTCTGTGACTGTGATATAAAAGACCAACTCCATCCCAGTCCGCAGGAAGTGGAAATCATATCTCAAAAAGTGGGTATTTCAACACAAGTTTCAGGCTCATGTAACACAGTGGGACATACCAGTCTTGATGTGAGTCCAGGCAAGAGGCTGGAAATTATTTTTAAAACATTTCTTCCATTGTAAATTAGAGGGAAGCATTTTAAATCATCACACCAAACATTGTATTGGCAAAATATGCAAAGTGCAGCAATACAAGTGATAAGAGGACACATTCTTTGAGTTTATAGTACATTAAATACTGTAAAGCCCTAGGAAATAAGGTATTTCAATTTCAATTCAACATAAGAGTATTTCCTTCTTAAATATGGAAGATCGTAAAAAGACACATTACTTGAAAAAGGCAGCTATAATCCCCACCTTAAGCTAGAAAACAGATCTAAGAGTTAAGACACAAGTGTGCCAGAAAGTTTGTATTTAAAATTACTTCTTAATTCACATGATAGCACTTAACACCCACTTGGGCTTTGCTCTCAGGGTCAGCAAAGCCTCTTTATTTTGACTGACCAAAATATATATGGAGGAAAGAGTCTCTGGCCATGAAATGAATTTCCTTTCAAGTCAGAGAGGTGATTTTAAAGCTCTCTACAGCACCCTTGTTCTCACACATGGAGCTGGGGTAAGAAGTCAGAAGACTGCATGCTGAAACAAGGTGGTGTACTTAATTAGAGAGTAGTGCATGGTTTTGTGAGTCCCAGAGCATGAACACTATCACCAATTTTGCGGCACGCTGGACTCCACTCATGAGGTGCCATTATTGTGGGAATATGAAAATTAAGCTATCTTTATTCCTTAGGTACTTTCTGTCTCCTAGAATGAGGTAATTAAGAATTAGAACACTTTTGCCAAGCACAAACAGCCAAAGTGAGAAACAGTGGAAAATGAAGTTATCATAGATCTGTAGGTAGCCTGGTGCAAGACACCAGATCTGTGGAGGTCTCTAGTCCTAACTCCTGCTGAAAGAAAGACCATCACCAGCTCTGGATCAGGTCAGCTATGGCTTTGGCCAGTTCTAGAAAACTTCCAAGGATGGGGATGTCAACACCTGAGTGATCTGTCCCAGTGTTACTCCATCCTCTTGGAGAAAGTCTTTTTCTGGTATACAATTTGAACAACTGAAGCCACTGCCAGTGGCTTCCATGTCATGTTAAATCATCTGCTGGTACCAAAAAAAAGATGGACAGATATACCAAGAAGAGTTTAGCTTCACCATATTGGTAAATATCATTCAATTAGTGTGGGCTGTTATTAAGGTGACTCTTTGGCCTCCTCTTTACATGTGTCATCATTCATTAACAAGACCCATGTCCTGCCGTTTTTGAGCTGTTTGTTGTTCAGTCAAATAGTAATTTCCTCTCAGCATCCACCTTCTGAAAAGGAGTGAAGATACAGGTATCAGGCCCTTCTGAAATGATAGTCATTATCATTCCTTTCTAGTTTCAGTTGTGCAGATTCACCACAGCAAAAGCAAAAGAATACACTAGTGCATTAATAATAATGTGTATCTGGTATTATTTGACAGACTGTATAACTTGGATGCTGAGCAGCAGTACAAAAGCATCTGGACAAGGAATGAAAATGCAAGTACCTCATTGCCTTGATTTGTTGCAATGTGAAAAAAATCCATTTAGTGTGCAGTGAACTTCAATCACACCTATGCTGTAAGGAAAGAAATTGTTGAACGAGAGTTAAAATTCTCACTGGAGCAAGGTGTGTTACTGCTGTGCTGTCTCTGTGCAATCCAAACAGACCCCTGACGTCCACCCTCCCTCTTCGTACAGGATCCACCTCTTATAGTAATTACAATGGTCCAATGCCTGGTCTTGTTTCATGTACCACCATAGAGGTAGCCTATATGGCTTTTGGAATGTCATTAAGACCTAGATTCATCCCACATAACTTTAGATCACTGAGTTAAAGATGCTGTTTCCTCATCGCTTTGAAATCCCTCTGTCCTCAATGGAGAGAGAAACACCTTTTCCCACTTGGAATGCGTGTCGTTTGACATAGAGGAAGCCTTTGACAACTGTAACATCATCATGCCCTCAGAAATGTCCCTAACTAGGGCCTTTCTTTTTTAGTACTTCATAAAAATCTGTTCCTTATTCTCTCCTGTTCCTCACTCCCATGCCCCTCTCTGAAATGTCAGTAATATCACACCGAAAGCTGTGAGACAGTCATATCCTCACAGCGAATGCACATTATGAACAGGAGATGAGGTCCTGACTCACATCACTGCATTGCAACTCAGAGGTTTCTAATCTGAAGTGAAAGAGTACAGCCCAATACAGCCTGAACCCAAGAAAATTACTCTTGAATAATTCATTTTTTCATAATGAAAGTTTTTGAGATGTTGTTAATTTTCTAGTATGTAATGCATCTCCCTGACACTTCTTCTGATTTATGTTTTGCTTTTTCATACAGAAATTATTACTATGAACAACAGAAAAAATGACAATCTAATGCCCCAGACATATAAAATTTTGAATGGAATCTGGTAGAAAGATATGACATTTACACATTCACAGTGTCTATTTCAAATTGGGTTCACAGATTTAAAAAATCCCAAACCCTTCTTTGGGGAACATGTCGGTTTGGGGAGAGAATAGAAACTTTTAATTCTTTGCCATCTATATTTGATATGGTCTAGAGTAATACCAATCCAGAGTGTAAAACTGAACAGTGATCCCTGGTCATTCAGCCCTCTGGCACTCCTGCTTTGAACGAAAATCGTGTTTCTGAAGAAATCTCTACTGAAAACAGCAATTGTCAGCATCCTTCTTAGCCTGTATGGTGAAGAAGAAAGAATGAGTGTCCAGAAAGGAAGAATATTTTTTATAATTTGAGAAATAATATTAATGGAAAGCTTCAGCAAAAAAAAAAAAAGATTTGGTTTTTTTTTTCCCATGGGGAATGGGGGGAGCAGAGGCATCAGTTTGCCATTCCATTTCTGAATGCACATATATAAATATAAATGTATGTGTGTGTACATATTATATGTCTTACAACTTTTTGTTGAGAAAGTTCATTCATCCTTCAGTTTTGACAGGAAAATCAATGTAGTGTTAGTTATGCAATTTTCACCATTTTTTGAAAAGCACCCACCATTTTACCAAATCTTTAAAAACACAAAACCTTTAGGTTGCATGTGCTTTACAAAGACTTGCAAGAGTCCAGCACATAAATTATGTGTCCAGTCCACCAGCACTGAGCATGTCCAGTCTAAACTGCATGCAGAAACCCAACCTCATTTGTTAGGTTCTTACTGCCAGAGGGGCAATGATGTTTAAGAGCCTGAAGGTACTAACAGGGGCGATGCCCATAGCATGGAGAAGACATGGACCTGTTGGAGGTAGTTCAGAGGAGGCCAAAAAGATGATCAGAGGGCTGGAGCATCTCTGCTACGAAGACAGGCTGAAACAGTTGAGGATGTTCAGCCTGGAGAAGAGAAGGCTCCAGGCAGACCTTATAGCGGCCTCTCAGTACCTGAAAGGGACTACAGGAGAGATGGGGAGGGACTCTTTATCAAGGACCATAGTGATAGGATGAGAAGTAATGGTAGGGTAATGAGGGTAGATTTAGATGAGATATTAGGAAGAAATTCTTTACTGTGAGGGTGGTGAGACACTGGAACAGGTTGCCCAGAGAAGCTGTGGCTGCCCCATCCCTGGAGGTGTTTAAGGCCAGATCGGATGGGGCTTTGAGCCATCCGGGAGGTCCAGCGGGAGGTGTCCCTGCCCATGGCAGGGGAGTTGCAACTTGATGATCTTTAAGGTCGCTTCCAACTCTAACCATTCTATGATTCTATAAGACTTTTTTCACTGTACCACCTACAATAATAGTTCCCGAATTCTCTGGTGAGTTACCTTAAAAATATTGTGCGTTGGCTTCTTTCTAATTTATAGTATATATGATGAAGTCCATGGAAACTGGGGCAGGATAGAGAGGTTGAACCTGAGTTGCATCCTGGTAGAGTCAGGATACGACCTCTTAGAAGCACTCTTAGGGCCAGGTGTGCCCCGAGCATTCCGGTTCAGGGGTCATACATGTCCCAGCAATGCCTCCAGCAGACGGTAAGTGAAGGGTGCTCTGCTGGGGCTGGCAGAAAGCCCTGACTTGTAATCAGTCATGTTAATTGCAATTTAAGACCAAATAGGAATTCCCACTTGCATAGGCAAGGGGCATAGGCAAGGGGTTCGGTACTGATGGAGTCAAAAAGAAGTGTAAGGACCATAAGATGAACATCAAATGTACTACAGCATCACTCTCCATTCCACCTCCCAATACATCCTGTTTTTACCTGCTCCCAGGTAGGACATCCAGCAAACACATTCTCCAGACATTGTTCTACCTCCTGAGGCAGCCTGCCAGGCAATGTTTTGCAGCAGTTTGACTTGTTTTGAGCTCCTCACCTTCTTCTGGCCATTAAATTCTTGTTGAGGGGCCCAGGATATCACTTGTGACTGTGCTGAGAGAAGTAATTTTGGAAGGAGAAGGAGGGACTGGATCTAAAAGTGGTCTCTTCCCTCCACCCTCACGCTGCAGGAGACACGTCTCATGCCCACATGCAGGGCAGGACACAGGTGAAACAGGGCTTGGGGTTCAATGGCAGGTTCAACGTACTGGGGGATTGCTATCCATTAGTTTGTGAATACTCGTTGATTTGCACCAAGGCACATCTTTTGGGTGCTACCTGATCCTTCTGCTGACATGGAGAAAGGAAGGAGAAGGAGGAAGTGTCATAGAGACAGGAGCTGGGCAATAAGGTGTCGACGCTACAGGAGAAAGCCAGGCAGAACTGCAGCCTCCCAGGTGGACATATAAACAGCCAGTGAACTCACAGAGATTTGAGAACTCCTTTTGAGATTATTTAGAAAGTACATATTTCCTGTGCTCCATACCCTGTGGGCATAAGGTAAAAACACATTCAGTTCTTTGACCGCAAAGGAATTATGTTGATTTGCATTTAAACTAATAATGAAGCAGGATATTGATCTGCCTCTATCACTACATATTTTTCAACTTCTGCAATAAATAAGGAAAGGATTATGTCAACCCACCCTCACAGCCCATATCCCTTGAAAGTAACGCTTAGGCTGCAAACCAAACAAGTCATGTCCCCATGTAACTGAATAAAACATGCTCATGGAATTATAGACCATTTCCACACACGGGCAGAGAAGAGAGGCAAATTAAAATTTCATGAACTGCCTTAACTTTGACACTTGCAAAGTCTTGATCACTCACTGAGAGTTCCTTGAACACAGTTGCATGTGCATGAAGTTCTCACATTTAATTTCCAGACGTGAGTATTTAAGATTGCAGGGTGCGTGTGCAATGTCTGGAAACTAGATTATTATTATCATTAGCTCATTTTCTCCATGACAAAAGAGTAGTGAATGTTAGCTGTTTTCATTTTCCAGATGCCCCATTAATTCTGTGCTGTGCTGAATGGGATGGTATCATCGATCACCCATTGCAACAAATGTGAAGCTATATTCACCGGAATGCAGCGTGGTTGCTGGGAAGGCTTAGTTCAAGTGTGTCTGGGAAACCTCACTGTTAGCCAACCAAACCCTTAGACACTGTATTTGGTGTGACAAGGAGGTGTGATTTACTGGTTACATTAGCTGCAGAAGTATACTGTGGGGTTTGGGTTGGTTTTCGGCTTTTTTTTTTTTTGTGCTGCTAACTGGAAATATCAGAGCATGTATTAGAGGTCAGACAGGATTTGAAATTATGCCCAGTTTGCAGGAATGCATAAATTACATTGACACACTCAGTAGTTTAACACGGGCCCAGGCTAAGCAGTAACTGCAGTTGTATGGCCATCCCATCTGTCTCAGTGGGCAGAGCTGGAGACCCCTGGCTGCTCCCCACAAGCAGTGCAGAATGACAGACAGATGAACCTTCCAAACTCATGGTTTAGCCAGCAGGGATGGCTGGTCTCCTTAGCATGACCAACTCAACGCTTCCTCAAAGAGCTCTTCATGTGTCTTTGCACCACCTTGTCTTTTGTGGGCTTTTTCACTGAGGGGTTTAAGTACTTTACCTGGAAGAGTAGTTAAGCTGTGCAGCCTTTGTCTAGTGCTCTATCCACATCTCCATTTCTGAGCTAAAGAACATCAGCCTGAACTTTGCCCTGAGCAAGATGATTTACAGGTTTTCCCTGTTTGCCTGTATATTCTTTTCTTTCCCCCCACCCTCTTTCAGAAGTAACAGGTCACCCACTCTGACTTTGAGGATACCTGGGCAGAAGAACTCCTTATTTTGTATAAAGCCCTAACACCCAGCTTCTTGCTATCAAGTGAAATAAAGGGCAGTTCAGTCTTCAGGCTCACTTGATACTTACTTTTTCTACTAAGAATGAGAAGTACAAAAAAAGCACCTAGGTAATGTAAGATGTGGTGCAGGCTTCTCAATATGTACTTGTCTACTGGGAGAAGGGACAGCATCGGTAGCCTGGACTGAGCACACATTTCATGACAAATAACAGAGTTGCTCAATTCATTTTCTTTTTTTTTTTTTGCTCAGAAATTATTGGCGGGGGGGGAGGGAGAAAGAAAAGAAATTCCCTTGACACATTTGTTATTTTGCTTTGTCCAAAAAAGATTGTGTTCAACAGAGTGGCTGATGATGTTCAAAATTCACATGGCATTGCTGAGAGGAGACAGGTGATGTGACTCGTTGCATTTGTTGGGACTAGCGTCTGCCCTTGGGTGACTTCAGTAAAGTCACCTCTTTGCTCTGAGCCTCAGTTTTCTCTGTTCTTGAAGGGGATGATCTGCACTTTTTGAAGTTGCAGTTAGGTCTCCTTTTCCCTCCTCACATGACGACCCAAGATCTCTCCTATCACAAGAGAGAAGGTCTGAGCAGATCTCTAAAGAAGTTTCTCTACCAGCAGGAAATCTAAGTTTTCATAACAAAATATTGAGCTCATAAGAAAAGAGTACTCTATCTTTGAATGATTCAAAACCTTTCTTTAGAATGATCAGAGAAAACTTCAAGGCCTTAGTAGTGCACAAGAGTCCTCATCACTTTTATTTATGGGCATTAAAAGCTCAGGTCATAAAATGTGATGGTGGGAAGACTGTTATTATCTCCCTTTTATTCTTCAGAACAAACCAATCTGTGCTGAGAGGCACACAGTGACACTGGAAAGATGTCATGTAATGGAAATATGTCATCAAAAGATGATGAATGCATGTAATTAACTGGAAGAGTACACACCCGAGATTATGTAAATCTATAGATAAAGGCATCAGAGTGCTCAGGTTCAAATGTACCCTTCTGTGTAGCCTCACCCTGTGCTATTTCAAATGTCATGAGGATGCTGAATGAAAAATGTAATTCCAAATGTGAGCAGAATATAAATATAAAAAAGAGCTGCCTTTACAGTGTAATGTTATTTCTCACAGTTAAGAGCCTGCATCTGCAATTCCCACCTCTTCAGCACATCAGCTTGGTACTTAACTTTACCCACATGTTTAGACCTACTGAATAGTTCATACCTAAATATTTTGTCAGATGGCACCCTAGAGAAGGCTGGTCTGTCTTGAGGGCAACCAGAACTGTTCAGTACATCCTCCCTCTGAGAGAGAAATCTCTATTCTCTCCCCATTAAAATGAATGCCTAAACCTAACAATGTGCCTTCCTCATACGTGGCGCATCCATCAAGCTGACAAATGATAAAAATATAAACAAATGAATCCTGCTGCCATGCCCAGCAGTGAGAGAGACCTGCAGTATTCGATTAGGTAGTCCATTTCCCCAGCCTGAGCAAAACTGTGCTTTGCAAGACCCTTGCTACCGTTTTTCCTAGCTTGGTTGTTTTTTAAGATCAGGCTAAGTAACTAGCCTTTCTAAGATGATGTTTGCTAACCTGAAATCAATAGAACATCCTACTGAAGACTAATGGCATTTCTGCACAAGTTTCACCCTTTTGGCTGTTTTAAAGCATTAGAAAAATGAGCTGTCCACAAAGTAAATATGGAGAAATGTTTCAAGCTATAAACACAAGTCAGAGCAAAGCTATTGGGACCTTTGAGTGTAAAAAACAGTTTTGGTGCTGAGTTAGGCAGAGGGGGAAGTAAAGGACCTCTGGTGTAAGATCCAGCCGTGACAGCACTCAGAGAAGAGTTCCCTTTGAAGCCAATGGGACTGTTGTTGCTGCTCCCCAAGTGTGAAACAGTCAGAATTTCAGTTCCAGTAATATAAAAATTCAGCTCTGTCTCTCATATTGAATCAAACTTTAATCTGCAACTGTCCAACCAGCCTTCTTGTGTCAGATGATTGAGTGAAGTAATACACCAGCAGACGAAAAGTGGCAGAATCATTGTCAAATGTAACAGCAAAGGTTCAGCATGCTCCCCTACGATATTAAAGGTGATCTTTTCCCCACTACCCAAGAGGAGCTCTCTATATCTAAACCAAAGCTTGACCAGTCGTATTGCAAGTTGTCCTTTCACAGTAGAGCCATCTAATCAGATCCTAGGCCAGAATAAAGCCCTTAACATATATGCAACATGGAAGTAGAACATGGCTTTCTGCAATCAGTTTTGAGATACTGCTGGTGGCAGAAGATGACTGTGAGGACCAGGGGACATTCTGATTATGTGCCACCACAAAGGCCAGTTCCACCAGTCTGCTTCAGAATTGTCCTTTTGGTTCAGGACTCCTGGGACAGGACTACCTCTTCTCCCAGGAATTAATTAATTAATTTGTCCTTTCTTTTTAATTGTCCAGTAAGCAAAAATAAAATCTAGTTTTACAAGGTGACACAAAAATACAAGTGGAGGTAAAATCTCTGTAAAAAGCTTATAATTAATTTGAAAACATAGGAACAGTAGGGAAAAGTGATATATGCCTAGCACTAGGGGACACACATCAGATGATGCAGGTGATGATCTTTGTTGTAGCACCCCTGTCACATTTGTGGCAAAAAGCACTGATGTCCAAATCAGGATTATGATTTTGTTTTTCTATCAAGCAGACAGGCAGAGATAGAAAAAAATCCTCTGTAATACAGAAATCTCTGCAGTAATAACAAGAAACACTGAGAAATATACTCCATGCACTTCTGATAATATAAATGTTCACTTTTACAGAAACTACTTTGCAAACATGGAGAGAGTAATTGTTTCCATTTTTTAAGAGCAGCTCTTAAACAGTGTTCTTTTTCTGGGCTTTTTTTTGTAAGTGATATGTTGCTAACCACAGAAACACGTTTATTCAGTGCTTGCTGTGCTTGCAGTACTTATACAGCACTTCTTCAGAATTCCAAAGTGGACACAAATGCCACATCTCTACCAGTACATTAATTACCCTGTCCGCGCTCCTTTCTCTGCCCCCAGCAACACATCACAGCTCAGCCTCATGCTGCTAGACTCTCTTCCTCTACCATACAGGGGGGCCTCATCCATACCATCTATAGGGAATATTCCTTGGCCCATGATATCTTCCAAAGTGTGCCTGGACATTGTGGCAGTGTTAAAGCAATTAAGTAGTAGAGTCAACCACAGACTGGAGCTTGCACTCAAAATTTGTCTCTGTTTAGTTACTACTGTAGACGTAAGTCAATAAACATTCCAGCCTTAGCCTGAGGGTTAATTTGGGCAAATGGTCATTCTCCATGTGCAGCTCTGTCCTTAATTTAGAAGATAAAGACTTTAATAGTATGGACGTGGCCAGACTGGTCTGGGAGTAGACAGCAACAGCCATGGCACTGGTGCTTTTTGACAACGGAGCCTGGGAGCTGTGGACAAGGGTCTGGGAGTGAGCTGCGCCCCTGAAACTCTCTGCAACGGGGCTGGCACTGGAGCAGAAAAGCATGCACTTTATTTTTTTCTGTTTCCTCGACACATATTAGGTGATCACATGGGAGAATTTTGCAACTGTCAAGTAAATTACACCTTGCTAAATGAAGTATTATACATGCTACAAGTGCAGGTAGCAATTAATCTTGCAACACAAGAACAATCTTCTTGCTGCCTTCTTCAGACTTTTCCTTCTGCAGCCCATTCTCCCCTCTACAAGTTTCATGCAGTTTTATTGCACGCTGGAAGTCTAAATTACTAAAATATTCAAACAAAGCAAAGATGAAGAAGGTCCTTTCCTCTCTTATCCTCAAGAGTTAATATTCTGGTAGTCTTCTCCAGGTCTTCCAAAATCTAATGTCTAGCAGTGACTCAACAGATCTCACACAAACCATCCTGCGCAGCTGCTGCTGGAGCCGTGCGAGTCTCTGAGTCCTGCTTTCTGTGAACACAGCTAGCACCAACTGAGGAGGTGCCAGCTATGGTTTGTTGTGCTGCAATATCATAGCTAACTAGTTAACTAGTTTCTCTAGTTAACTAGAGTAACAAAGGCAGCCAAAACAACCAGACCTCTCCCTACAAGAAAGACATTGAGGTGCTGGAACGTGTCCAGAGAAGGGCAACAAAGCTGGTGAGGGGTCTGGAGCACAAGTCTTACAAGGAGAGGCTGAGGGAGCTGGGGGTGTTCAGCCTGGAGAAAAGGAAGCTGAGGGGAGACCTTATCGCTTTCTACAACTCCCTGAAAGCTGTTGCAGCCAGGTGGGGGTTGGTCTTCTCTCCCAAGTAACAAGCAATAGGACAAGAGGAAACAGCCTCAAGTTGCACCAGGAGAGGCTTAGGATAGATATTAGGAAAAATTTCTTCACTGAAAGGGTTGTCAAGCATTGGAACAGGCTGCCCAGGGCAGTGGTAGAATTACCATCCCTGGAGATATTTAAAAGACGTGTAGACGTGGTGCTGAGGGACATGGTTTAGTGGCAGTTTTGGCAGTGCCGGGTTAAAGGTTGGACTCCATGATCTTAAAGATCCTTTCCAACCTAAATGATTCTATGATTGTATGATTCTACCTACCTCAATTTTAATGGGCACTGAGTTACAGTGAGACTTTGCATGATCTAGAAAGACAAACGTAGGGAAAGACAAACCAGAAGCGACTGCATTAGGCGTGAAGCAGGTCAGGTGAGACTTATGAGCCTGATTTTTGCCTCTCAATGATTTTTTTGTCCATGATTTCAATGGTAAGAGGTTCATGTCCCAATTACCTCACTAAGACAGTGTTTTGAAAAGGCAAAGTTAATTCTTATTAGTTATCATTGAGCTTTCAGAGGACAATTAAGCTTTATGCATATATTTCTATATGGAAATCAATATTTGCATAAACAAGGAAAGTGAAGATTGGTCTACACCTTATTGGTACATAGGTGTTATTATTTATACGAGTCAGAAAAATATTGTATTGCTGTGTTTACTTTAAAAATATCAGCCTATGTTTTCTTTTTTCTTGCATGCACTGGTGCCATTACATGATTAAGTCACTCTCTAATAAATTTTGGATCAGCAGCCACTATTAATCTGTACTAAACTTTCTCCTCAGTAATGCAGATTTATGTGTCTGGGGTAAATAAGCAGAATGCCTGAAAATGGGGGTGTGCCCTCACAAAAGATATATTGTACTTTTACCATGTCCCTTAATTCAGAGATCAATACATTATTAACCAGTTTATTGCTAAAGATTTGTGGTATTCATTTACTTTTTATCAAATGTGTCACCCTCACGGCTTGATAAATTTACTGTATCCTCCAGGTACTGATTTTGCCCTACTCATAAAGAGAAAAAAAGTTCCAATGAACTGGATTTTTTTGCACTAGAATCTCAAAGAAAAGTAAATCTTCTCTTTAATTCCTCTGACACAATAAAAGGTTTTTTTATAATCTTTAAATATTGGCTTGGTGGAGCTTACCCAGATCGTGAAGATGTGATTCTTCACTGACTTTCTGCTATTGTACCTAATCCACTGATGCAACAGATTGTTTTGGGAGTGGCGCATGAAAAAGGAGAATCATCTTCTGATGTCCTTCTATCAAAAAAGACATAGGAAGTCTCTGAGCTTAAAGCACTGAGAAGTCAGAAAATACGCTCAAGAAGTCCCATTACATGTTTTCCCTGTTGTCATCCTGTGGTGGAGGCACAGCACAGGGTAAGAATGGCCATCAACCAGATCCCAGAGGAGTTTGCCTTCCTCTTGGCAGGGCTAAGAAAAAAGGGGACATCTGCATCCCTCCTAGTGACTTAATGTATTTGCTATACCAAAAGGAGCAAGTCAAACATATCGCTGCTGGGGACTGGGACGCTCACAGAGGAGCAAGCTGGAAGGGCAGGTTGCGGTGCTGTTCTCTGCTTCCTTGGGATCCCTAGGAGCCAGAAAAGTTGGAATATGATTTACGGCCATCCTGTAGAAATAAGGATTGGGTCCAGAGAGTTGGTATTTTCGAAGATCCTGTGAGCCTGACTGTCTGCCTACTGTTTATCACTGCTGTCAAAGGGATGTAGCTTTTGGAGAAGGGTGAAACTTGCTACTGTGACACAGACACATTGCAGACAACAGATGAGACAGCTGCACTGTGAGATTAAAAGAAAAACAGATCCTTTCATCTCTGATGTTCTGCTCTAGTTTGAAACCACAGAGAGAGTGGATGTATTTTTCTTTTTCTATTCTCCCTTTGAGGTGTCTCCCTTCTTTTTTTTTCTGCTTCACTTTCATTGCAAATGCAATGCAAATAGGTTTGCAAATGTGACAGAATTGTTTCATAATCATCACAAAATCCAGGTGCTTGTTCTGGTAGAAACTGGTGCAGCAAGATACATCTGTGCCTTTTTCGCTATATTTACCAAACCTCAAAGTTTATCTGCCTGATGGGTAAGGTCAAGACACAAGGTTTAAATGCACATCCTCCAGAAACTGAGCTTATAACTTTTTGCTTGGCTTCCAGTGTAACTCAAAATTCTTTTATTTAACTATCAGTCATGGCCATGTAACTCATGTAACTTGGCTGCATTCTAGCAGTTGCATGGAATAAAACAGCCAACAATTCACCAATGTATTATTTTCCTTTCTTATTGAACCATAGGAACTTGAGCAGCACTTTTTTTTTTCTTTTTTAATTGTCATTAAGCAAGCTGCTGACAGGCCAAGTGCAATTAAATTATTATTAAAATTCAGGAACTCTTGCCATCCAGCACGTTCTAAATGAAGCTGTCACTCCAAGCCATGGAGCTATTCTTTGTGTCTTCCTCTCCTGTAGGACCAGTGGAGAAGATAAACCTATGCATAAACGGCTCATGAAAAAAAGAAAAATCTTTAAAATTTGTGCACACGTATCTTCCGAACCTTCATTTATAAAAGTGACTTGAGACAGCAACATACAGTGACACATCTAATGGCTGCCCATGAATTCAAATTCCATAGTTCTTCTTGAATTCATCCTTTTTCTGCCATTCAGCTATTCAGAAACCCTAGCAAAACAGGAGTCTGACACAGTTATCCCTGTTAAATCTGCAACATTGGGCCATAGTCAAGGCCTTCTGAAAAATGCTTGTCCCTCTGAATGGACGAACAGAAGTCCACTCTGCATTAATGCAAGGGACGAGCAGGGTTTGGGAATGTGTTTGCTTGGAACACTGGCACAAGTGGAAGGATAGCACTACCCAGGCTGCCTGATTGCAGAGTGCAACCAGAGATACCAGACTCTGAAACCCAGGCTGCAAGGGCAAGTCAGCCTGCATCAGCATCTTGGGGACCTGCGTCTGACCTGCCTCCAGCTGCCACATCTGGACACTAACTGCGTACGAGGGCAGATCTCCAAATCTAATGCTGAATTGCTCTTGCAAGGGGACTCCCCTCTCTAGATTATAACTAGAGTAACTCGTCTTGTAACTCATCTGCAGCCCCTTTACTCTTAGGTAGGCATTTTTCCCTGACCAGAGTACAGTGGGCATGGGCATGTTCAGCATCTGTAAATTCTCTGGTGGTTTTCTCCCATTCGATACAACTTTCACCCATGCTTTTCTCTGCTGCTGTCAGTATAGACAATTTCCACATAAATATGATTAAAGTTCCTTAAATTGTGTTCTTCAAACCCCTTTCCAGCAAATGTTGTTCTAGAATGAAGTCTGATGGTTAAAGAAAAAACGTAATTTTTGTGGCCACCTCCAGTCAGGCTGTCTCCCCTTATCCCATTCTCCAGCTGCACAATATGGGGGCAAAGACCACTCCAGAGACCTCTGGGTCCATGTTTCTGCAACAGGGTTGGGAAAACATGGCATGTACCCATGTCCTACACACTTTTTGTCCATGGTCTTGGTTATGAGCCTGGTGGTAGGTGGCCACGGAGCTCACATGTTGACCAGAAATAGTCAGAAGCAGGGCAGCTGCTGGTGGGCAAAGTAGCAGCTCATCCATCCTTCCTTAAGGTACAGCACATGCACAAGCTCCTGCCTTCTGAAATGTTCTCTGATTTGGCTTAGATCCACACTTGGTCTCAAGCTTGGGTGTCCTGTGAATGACAGCGGAGGGTGGACTTGAAAAGATGCACTTAACTGTCCGTGATGGCTACTATTCAAAATAAAGTACCTGTCCCAACCCCCATTTTTCACTTTTTACTTTCGCTTCATGAACTGTCTTCGCCTGAGGGAATATTTCTGATGAGGACATGTTTGTTTGCTTTGCTACCTACTGATCTGTAACAGCAAGTATTTGCTACCTTCCAGGCTGGCACCACACAGCTTGTTTTCCAAGGCGTTTGCAAAGACAGCCTGCACCGAGCCAGCACAGCCATCGATAGATAAACCAACTTGCAAGTGCAAACGGAGGGCAGGCAGAAGCCATTGTATTTACATAATTAAGTACACCACTTAATGAATTCCCACTGGACCATGGTGTGGCAGGGTGATTATGAACAGCGCTGGGGAATGGTGTGCTTTGGATTCCAATGGGGATTCAGCAAAGGGCCGGCAATTAACAGTCAGTAGCTAACTTACTGCCAGCTTGCTTGAAACTGGGTGATGATCTCTGTTTATGTGGCATTTGGGGTTTTTACTGATCTTAAGTATGAATGCTCATCCAATCCAACCCCAGCTTCTAAAAATTAATGTCTAAAAGGAATAAAAAAAAAAAAAATTGGGGAAAGAACGATACTATTTCAAAGCAAAGGTCTGAGAACTGGAAGGAATCTGCACTTCCTCCTTTCTTCAGAAAACCATGTCAGGTCCTGAAGTGTTTTGAAAATGTCATCATAATGCCCACTAATCCCTCAAAAATCCATCAGGCAAAAAGAATGAAGCATTTGTTTCCAAAAATAATAAACCAGACTATACTTGGGACATTGACATCAATGGGAGCTTTAACATGATTCTTCACATACAGTGGGACTTAAAAATTGAACGATTTTTTTAATAGGAAGCAGTGATTTCTTTTTTGGGGGGAAGAACAGCTATTTTAAACCCATATCTTTACTTCTAAACAGTCATTAAAATATCGCTAGGAGCAAAACTCTGTTTGCCTGAAGTTAGCAACAAATGCTGCTACGGTGGATCTTACCATGACAGACAGGGATTTGACACCATCTAAAATGCCCAGCGCACTTCACAGGGAACACTGATTAGATAAGTCTTACATTAATAAAGCCAGCCTGATTCAAAGCTTGACATAGAAGTAATAAATTCTCATGGAATAAACCTCAAATAATATTTTTTTTCCTGCTCTAGTAAACAAAACATCAAGGCAGAAACAATATTTCAGCTCACGGCAGGACAGGCTGAGCAATCTTTTTTGCTAGTTAGCACCAGACTTTTAAACAAGAGGAAGTGATTTATTACTTCGAGAAACCAATTGATCCCTTTCTCTATCAAAATGTATTATCTGCCTGCCACTAAAGGGTGTTTCCCCACCAAGTGAGTGGAGACTCTGTCAATATACATATACTCTTCTCAGTATATATATATTTTTAAACCACTTACCCAGGAAGTTAAAGGAAATCCTGAGCTCCCAGGGGTAATGTAGAAGCCAAAGTCTTGGTGAATTCTTTAAATTCAATGAATATCACTAAGCAGTCTCCGAAGTACTCATGTTTTGAAGCTCATGGTGCAAACATCATGGGTCTTCCCCATCTGTGTACCCAGATTGAACTTTAATGAATCTCTTACGTATCCTCTTAGAAAGTCATGAAAGCACAGCTTCCAGTTGTAAATATCGGATTTTAGTTTAGGGAGCAGTTTAGCCAGTAACCAGTGCTCCTCAGGAAATTGTTTTCTTCAACTAATAAAGGACATTATAATTTATTAGATTCCTATGTGGTAATGGCAAGCAGCATTTTGTAATGATTCAGCACTGAAAGATTAACTCTGATTATATTGCTGCTTTAGTGGCAATCCCTGGGTTGTCAAAACCACTTCTGATTCCTCTGACACAAAGTGACACCAGCTACTCATTATGTAAGACTTACATCCAAACCCCGAGCCTGAAATTGAATGAGGACTTATAAATAATGTATCAATAAGGTAAATTATGCAAGAATTCATTCCAGAAAGTGTCTGAAGTCATCAACAAATTAGATAATAAGGAGGTCTTTTTTCTACTAACTTAAATAAGCAAATTGAAATAGGATTTCTTCAAGAGCTTCCTCAGCGGTTTTCGTAGCAGCTACTTGGGGTTTCTGGGCAATTTCATTTAAACTGGGACTTGCAAAGTCTGTCATAAACCCAGCGAATTCCCATTTCATTTTCTCTCATACAATGTCATACAAGGTACTTTCTCACTCTGTTGGCCACTGGGGCAGCTGGCAGGGAGGGGTCATCAGTCTTTCTTCCATTCTCCCCTTCTGCATCGAGGGGATTGCACAGGAGACGTGAGAGCATCTCTAGAGCACCACAGTCCTAACACGTATAAGGTTGGAGGCTCACGCATTAACCTCTCTGCCTCTTGCTCGTCAAAGTGGTGGGCAGGCACCCAGGGTGACAGTGTGCAGATTGCAGCTTTGAGAGGGACCCTTCAGCGACCTTCTTGTTTCTAGTGTCAGGTGTCATTATATTACCATTACACAGAATCTCATCTCTAAAAGACTTTTTAGAGAGATTTAAGCATCTTGTAGGTTCATAACCCTATCTCCCTTTTGCATTTAGAGAGAACAGTCATTCCTGATGCCTTTTATTAGAGGAGAAATTCGATACCCATCTCTGCAAACCGTTCTGAATGGTTAGCTCATGCTCCTTTTCAAGTTAGACAGTTTAAAATCCTCAGTAAAGATTATTTCCAGGTATCAATTAATATATTTCATTTAAACATTTAAATGACTTCTGTAAAACAAGTACAGCTACCATATTGGGATTGTTGCAATCCCAAGGAGAGGTTGGAGTTTCGGGTGTTCTCCCTATTCTGCTGCCAGAAAGACCGTGGTTGACAGCTGACACTGAGAGACATCTGCCCTAAATTAGCAGTAGGTACCCAAATCCCTCTGCAGATTAGTGGGATAACACCCCACATACTCCTGTGAGTACCGAAGATCTGAGTGAGAGCATTGAGTGATGCCAAGATGGACCAGTGCCTCACTTCTGTTTGATCTCCCTGTGGGAATTAAATTTCCATGGATTCCCACCCACCCCCAGGTCACTCTGGAGGCTTTAAGAGAAAAGAGTGGACTTATTTGACCAGAGTACAGACTAGTAAAATTATCACTATACTTAGGGATAGATGAGCAATAACTTTTAAGCAAAGGTGTAGTTCCTCTGTGCCATCCCAGATGTCTATTTTAGGATGAGAACAATCACCCTCTGGAGACACAAATTTCTCTGTACTGACTGTACAGAGAGTCCAAGGTGATTAGCTTAGACTTTGACAATGAATTTTTAGATAAATAAGACAGGTGAGATGAACCTGATCCAAGAGGACAAGACAATTGTTTGTGTGACTAACGGCTGACAATGATGATGGAAAAAAACCCCATATTTTGGCCCAACATCTGATTTCAGTAGCCAGCAGCTGGTGGGCGAGGTAGCCTTTTCCTAAATGTTCAAGTGGTAAGGTGTTGTCATAGGTTTCACATAATAAATGTAGGGCTGAGCTGCATTAGTAACATATAATCATATTTCTTTCATGACATGCAGTGCTCTCAGCTGTATGCACTGACATTATTAAAGCTACTAGTATAATGGATAGCAACAGGGGATACATTTGTGTTAAATGGCCTGTAGTAATTGTGTCACTGAATTGAGCTAATAATCATCACATTGTGCCACAATACCTTGGAAGAACATCTTTTCGGATTATCTAATACTATAGAAATGAGATTCTTAGGCTTACTGAAGGCAGATTTCATCTCATCTATGATTTTTATTGAGGTGGGATTGATGTCCTGCTTCACAATTTCCAACTCATCTTCGGAAGCCTGCTGCCGGATCAAGTGAGCAATGTAGCACAACCAAACTCCATCGCACAGCTTTGCAAGACAAGCAGCTGCAGTTATTACAGAGGTAGTGTCAAACAAAATCTAGACTCTAAATCTTTTCTCAAACTTGGCTTATGCAATGTAATTCCAATGACCTTAGTACAGTCACACCTGACTAACAACGGCAGAAACTAGTAGAGAAACAGACGTCATACATAAAGAATCAATTTTTTTTCATTTGTGTGATAAATTTCATTTAATATAGCTGGAAACCAGCAGTGATTCACAACACTGAGCCCGGTCTTAGTTTCTCAGTTCCCTTGAGACCTCAGCAAAGGGGACTCAACAGCTTAGTCCAGAATTATTCTTTGTAAAATTACTCCTTTGGCATTTTCTGGATTTTCTCTGCAGAAGCCATCTAAAAAACGTTGCGTTCAGCGACTCCATTGCAAGGTGCTTGTTCAGAAAAAAGATTGCACTCATTTGTTAAAATGCACTGTTTTTTCTACTGAGAGCAGGTTGCCCTCATTGTTCCGGTATTTAAAGGGTGGCTACAAAGAAGACAGAGACTCCCTTTGTACAAGGAGTCACCTGGAACAGATGAGGGTTAATGGGTACAAGTTAATCCTCAGAACATTCCAACTGGACACAAGAGGAAAATTTTTCCCAATGAGAACACTCAGCCGTTGGAATAATCTCCCCAGGGAAGTGGTGGATTCCCCAATGTTGGACACATTTAAGATTCAGCTGGACAGGGTGCTGGGCCATCTTGTCTAGACCGTGATTTTGCCAGGAAAGTTTGGACCAGGCCATCCTTGAGGTCCCTACCAACCTGGTATGCTATGATTCTACAGTTCTATGATTATAAAGAAATTTATGGTCTGATGGGGATTTCTTTTGTGTGAGAAGATTTGGGACCAAGACATTGGAATGGCTTCTAGTGTATGAACTCCACAGTTGTGAATATCAGTTTCTTTCACAATGGAAAAACTGACAGATTGATAAGTTTAACTACTTTTTTTTTTCCTGCTTTCTTAATAGTGCACCTTTTAATAAAAGTTCTTTCTCCAGACACTCTAAATGAAAATGATAAGCATTTTTCTGATTTAGAAGCCTTATATAGCCTTGGTCTGAGAAGTGAAGACCCAGCCTCTAGCTCAGTTTCTTTTTGCACAGTCCCCAGCCTGGCATGTGCCTGGTGTTGGTATTGCTGCCTTTGTCAGCTGTGTCACCTAAGATGATTAGCCCACCCTTGTTCACAGAGGTGTATATTTTTGTCAACCGTTTCCACCCGCTGCTCCTCAGTCTTACCGTTGCTCTCGGGTTAATTCTCTTTACAGCAAAACTGGCACTAAATCAGGAACATGAGCTGTGGATGCTGTAAGGATGTGGAGCTTCGTTTGTTATTTCTGCATAGCAATGGAGCAATGCTTCGAATGTGAACCACGCAACCTTAAATGTGCGCAGAGAGCAGATCCGAGACAATCCTAATGGCTTAAGTGCAAAAAAAAATCCACAGGGAGATGATTCCCCCATAGTTTCACCGCAGTGTGTAGATATGACTGTATTTATTTTTCTGTTTAGCCTCCTTTTCTCATTATTTCCTCTTTTCTCTGCTATAAGAAAAAAAAAAATCTTTGCTGCTGGAGGCAAACAAATAAAATGATTGCAGCTGTATTTCTGAACTGCAACTCTAGCACAATCTTCTCCCATGGGTGTCAGGTGTCCACTGTAGATATTAATTGGTTAATTCAGGTGAGAAGAACTAAAATAAAAATGTTGTGTAACTGCTTCTCTGATTCTGTTGTTGTTGATATCAGTAAAACCAAGTCTAAGAGACTGTAAAAGCTCATCATACATAGTTGTATTTTTTTAAAAACTACTGAGATTATGAGAAGCTATCAGAGGAAAAGGTATTTTCCAGAAAAACAGGGAGAATCTAAAGCAGGTTAACTGATAAACTCACATGTACACACACACATTTCTTTATGCATTGCAAATAAAAAATGCCCTTCCAGAGTTTCAGCTATTTCCTGAGTTTGATATCTGGGCAGGGTAAATAGAAGCATTTGTTCCAGCTGAACAGCAGGAAACAAACTGAATTTATCAGCAAAGGAGAAGCATGAGTTTAGCTCCACATTAAATTTGCTTTCCTTGAAGGCAGGGAGCTGCACGGTCTATTGCCAGACTATGCCAGTTGGCCTCCAGGCCAGAGAGCAGGTCCTCATTTATTAATAGCAGAAAAATGCGTTCCGTTTTCTGAGAACTGCTATTTTTTTTCCCATATCAGGCAGCTCTGTGCCATTTCTCCTCATTTTTCCACATTCATCGTGGACAAGGAGCGCACCAGATGCCAACTGCCTCCTCCCAGCACCACTGACTTGCTCTGTAACTCTCCTTGTACCCAGGAACAAGGCCTTCGGGCTGCCTTAACTCGAGTTTATTTGCTGATGAAATAGCACAGAGGGAGCTCGTAATGGGCAAAGGAGCTGTCTCTAAACCTCTACTCTCTATCAGATTCTGCTCCCCCATTCAGCATGGAATTTAAATCCTCTCACAAATGGTTTTGGTAGAATAGCTCACCGGATTAAAGATGAGTCACTGCAATGAGACTGTTCCCAACACCTGCCCGTGCTGTAACACTGATTTCAGACCAGTGCAAGTGGCTTAGCTCCCCACATCATGTGGTCATCCAACCCCAAGACTCTCCCACCGGCAATGTGGATGGGGAAGGCCCCCAGGGAAGGGAACTGGTGTGACACAGAAGAGGGCACTGCCCAACAGAGAAAGAATCACATTGCTTGTTCATGTTAATTTGCACCATTTAGGAAGGACCATACAACAACTTGGCCTTAAGTTACCAATGGACACCAGCTGTGGGTCTGGCACCATGATGGAGAGTTTGACTGGCTCACCTCTCTTGTCATTTCCCAAGCCTTGCCAAATAAGAGCACTTTATTGAGTAAAACAGCTATCTATGAGAACAATTGCTTAATCACACCCTCAACTAGGAAAACAACATTGGTTGTTGACTTTAAGCAACTGGTAAAAACATCAAGCTTTCCTTTCACCTCAGTGCTGCTTAGGGCAGAAATCACTGAGGCACAAATACCCTAAGGCATTGAAGCACTCAACCACAAGCAAACTTCATAGCTCTGTGCCCCCCTGAGGTGGTCTAAAGATACATTTATTATTATTTTATGTCTATATTCCAGCTCAAAGTACATGAGGGCTGTTGCAGCCCATGAGGCTATTGTTTTGGTATCATGAAACTCAGGATAGGTCTTGCAAATTGTGGCATTGGTTTGAGGCCATGTAGGGATCAGCCAAGGAGACAAAACATCCGGAGACAGGTTTAGAAGACAGTGTAGAAATGTAGGAACCAAACCTAGTTTGATCTTGACCATATAACCCCATTTAGGATTTTTTCCCTGATGTGTGTGATTCCCCCAGCCATGCCTAGGCATTGTCTGGTCAGTGGGAGCATGACATGGGATAAAATTGTGCCATGGCATGTGCTAGTAGTGATATAGCAATGGTACAAGGCTCTAGCTCATACCCTGGCCTGATTTTCTAACCAGTGTAGTTGAATACACAGAGAAGAATCAAAAAGATGTAAAATAGCAGAGGAGCTACCACGTGAAGAACCCACTACATGAAGGGAAACAATTTGGACAAAGGATGGACCAAGAGACAGCTGAAGCAGTGAACTCCATCTGGGTGGGAAGATCAATATGTGGTTCTCCTAATCTCCTGAAGATAAGGGGAAACAAAACATGCAAGAGGAGACAAGGAGATGTGTGAAAGACAAGAGAGAAGCATTGGGTGAGATGGAGACAATGGGGTAATGGAAGCTGAAGAAAATCAAATGTTTTGGCCAAACAAGTAAGTTTTTTAAAAAAAAGAGACTTGGAACAGAAATCAGACCTTCCATCCCCAATCACCTGCTTTCCCAATTTTGCTTTCAAACTGGGAAAAACTCTTCTCTTCCCTCTCCCCTGCTCACCAATGCCATCAGTCACACTGTCTTCCCTTCCACCCTCTTTGGCCAGGAAATTGAAAAGGTGTTGATGTGCAGACCTCTGTTTTTCTGCTGTGAGTAGAAGGGTGTTCTGCATCTCTTATTCAACAGTATGTTTTCTCTACAGATCTTATGTTTAAACATTTAGTTAATACATGATGCGGTTATTAAAGGGTAAAATAACTACATATGTGGAACATTCCATAGTTACAGGTGCATCTGGTAACTTTTCCATCTGGTCCAACGATGTTGTTCAGTATCTTCTTTTTTTTTCTCTTCTTTGCTAGTAACAGAAAAATCGAATTGTCAAGCTGCATTTCCTCCATTTTAGATACCATACATCAATCCATTAAAATTTACAAGCTTAGGAGATACAGAGGAGGCGGACACCACAGTAAGGCATTCGTCAAATGATTCACCTGCTTCCTGGCAGATTGTCAAACCCAGAGGGTGCAAGAGTAAACAAAGTTAACCAATAATTTCCTTCCCCCATGTTAGATATGTGCAAGGGCTAATACTTGAAAGCCATTGGGGTACAAGGGCTATTGATGTTGGTGGAAGGTTTTTTCACAGAACAGGTCCAGAGAAAGCCATTGTCTTCTCATGCTTGAGAAGGTACGGATCTGCAAACAAGTATTTTCACTAAACTGAAGATCTGATCCAAGGCCTAACATAATGATGAAGGAATTTTCACACTGTTCTCTACAGGACTTTCAACGTGTGCTATGTTTGTGATAAATACACCATTTTGGAAAGCTGTACTTAGTAGAAAAGTATATAGAATCATAGAATCGTTAGAGTTGGAAGGGACCTTAAAGATCATCGAGTTCCAACCCCCCTGCCATGGGCAGGGACACCTCCCACTGGACCAGGTGGCTCAAAACCCCATCCAATCTGGCCTTAAACACTTCAGGGATGGGGCATCCACAGCTTCCCTGGGCAACCTGTTCCAGTGCTTCACCACCCTCACAGTAAAGAATTTCTTCCTAATATCTAATTTAAATCTTCCCTCTTCCAATTTAAAACCATTACCCCTTTTTCCTGTCACTACACTTCCTGACAAAGAGTCCCTCTCCAGCTCTCATATTTCTGCTGAAACCCCTCAAATCCAGCAGAAACTGGGTGGGTGGATGGAACTGAAACAAAGAGTTATCTTTCACTCACGAAACCATCAATACAGCCAACACTTCAGAGCAGACTGTGAAAGTCTGTGAAAACATACTTGGCTATCCATGTGCAAAAGTGACTACTCACCATTCAGCTGTCACCTACACAAGAGTATAGGAACCTATAACTTCTCACGTATGGTACCTTTCAACAGTTCCAAGAAACAGATAAACATCTATTTTACAGGCAGAGACTGGAAATAAAGGGTAGGGATATGACTGGTACTCATGTATGTCAGTACCCAAGCAACCACATAAACCACAAGACCACTGTTAAGCAATGGGGCATTTGTACAAATAACCTTTGTTCCAGAATTTTATCTTCTTAGCATTTTTTATGCGTATCTTTTACTTGGTTGTGATAAAAGACTGACCAGAAATACAAAAAAAAAATTAATTCACAAAAAATTATATTTTTTGTTCTTCATCTAGGTCCTCCCTGAAAGAAATAGAACATGCAGAAAGTAAGAGTCCTGCCTGAGGTCAGGATATTCACTAGGGAAGTAGGAGATTGAGATATAATCCCTACCTGAGAGATTTTAGAGGATGGATTTGAACTGGCTTGTATGTGACCAGTGCTCAGCCATTGGCAAGGTACAGTTATCAATCACTAAGCAAATAAATATCCCACTGGCTCAAAGCAGACCAGCTGCAACCAGAGAAATTGCCTCTATAAGCCATTTTATGCCCTGGTCTGATTCTCTGCTGCAAATCAGGTAGAATTTATACTTTCATCACTTCCTAACCAGGGAGCTGACTCCTCATCTGCTGAAGCACTGCTGCTCTCACATCCCAAACCAGACAGAGCAGAGGGTCTCCCTGGTCCTCACCATCCAACGCCGTGTGAGTGGGCCTCCATCCCCAGCTGCCCCATGCACATCCTGGAGAGCCCAGAGAGGAGTCCGGAACAGCAGACACTTCATGTGTAGGAATTAGGACTCATGAATGTGTCCGGTCTGTTCTGCATCAGCTGCTCCTGATGATGATGCACACAGAGCAGATGGAAACCTGGGCAGCTCGGGGCAAAGCTGGAGCAAAGCAGCCAATTAAATCAATCTCTCCCTAGTCAGGCTTGCTCTCACTAAATGTTGGTAACACTATCGGTTGAGTTATCTTTCAGCACTGTCTGTTGGCACAGGCATTAGCAGTATTTGTTTGATGAGATCACACTTTTTTTGTAATTTGACCATTCAGAAAAAAAAAGAAAACCATTTAAATAAACAAATAAATAGCTTGGCACAGGGTTTCCACCACCCCGCATCCTCAGCCAGTCTTTGACAACTACACAAAGCAGATGTGAAGTGGCATCACTTGGGAGGTAGAGGACAGGGAGGATCATAGCCAGATCCTGAGCAATGGAGGCTGGCACGTTTCCACCTAAATCAATATGCAGTTCCAACAATGGAGACTGTGCCAGCTTCTGAAAGTTGAGGGTCTGATCACAACCCTAGTAGCCGAACTGCTCTGCACATTTCTTACCTGACCAAGTCCATCTCTAGAGCGCTCGTCAGCAGCGCATAGAAACAAGGGACTGGCTTGCATGGCATCATCTTCTCACAGAGATGTATCTTCTGGTGACACAGCAAAGAGAAGGAAGGTAGATTTGCTCTCTGCAAATGGAAGGAGGAGCATGACAGGTGCTTTCTCACCTCCATCTTTGGCAGTTCCAGTCAACTTTTATTACTTCTTACACTCTGGAGATGTTCCTCTCTGAACATAGTATTGGACAACCATCTCAGGCGACATTAAATTTCAGGTGACAACTGACCCTGCTCAGGCCACTGTGAATAATGAACACAGTGCAGATAGCACCTGTCAAAATGAAAGACCTTACGAGCATCTCATTGACTGCTCTCAACTTATGCTCACCATTAACAGCTCCAAGGGCAGAGACCCCATTGATCCCTTCCCCACATGCATAGCCAGGCTGGAGCTGCTTTACAGGAGCAAGGGGCATCTGCTGGTTGCAGGGCTGTCCTCAGTGACAGGCACATCCCACCGCAACAAGTCCACAAAGGAGTATGTCATACATTGGATCTACCCAAACGTTAGCCACCACAAACCAGTAAGGCTGGTTTTATCCTCTTGAACTGATGGTGGCGGTATCAGCAGGCAGAGGAAGTTTTAGCTCTCATCAGGGCTTATAACATCAACGTCTCCACAGAGATATGGTGTGAACCTTGAGTCTCCTCTCAGCATCTTGACCTGCCCAACCTTGGAGTTTAAGGAGTCATTGAGACAATTTAACAGCAATAGCTGAAAAACTATGAAAAATCTGCTTAAAGCATACATCAAGAAGTTCCCTAGCAGTTAACTGGACTGTCCTTAAAACTCGTTGCTACTGTACCACCGTTTCTAGCTATTTGTAACTTGGAGCTACAGACCACGCTAGGCATGGTTGGGCAGGGCACCAGTGAGAGGGATGCAGCAAAGGGAGGCAAGCAGCAATAACATTGGCCACGTCCCAGTATAACAGGCTGGCGTTTGGGCTGTCGTGCATTCACACTGACTACGCACTTGTCAGCCAGGCCAGGACCCTTCTGTGTTGCTAAATATTTAGAATCATATAATCCTCTAGGTCGGACGAGACCTTTAAGATCATTGAGTCCAGCCGTTAACCTTGTACTGCCAAGTCCACCACTAAACCATGTCCCTAAGCACCACTTCTACACGTCTTTTAAATACCTCCAGGGATGGTGATTCTACCACCTCCCTGGGCAGCCTGTTCCAAAGCTTGATAACCCTTGCAGTGAAGAAATTTCTCCTAATATCCATCCTAAACCTCCCCTGGCGCAACTTGAGGTCATTTCCTCTTGTCCTTTCACCTGTTACTTGGCAGAAGAGACCGACCCCCACCTCTCTACACCCTCCTTTCAGGGAGTTGCAGAGAGCGAGAAGGTCTCCCCTCAGCCTCCTTTTCTCCAGGCTGAACAACCCCAGCTCCCTCAGCCGCTCCTCACAAAACTTGTTCTCCAGACCCCTCACCAGCTTTGTTGCCCTTCTCTGGACACACTCTAGCACCTCAATGTCTTTCTTTTTGTGAAGGGCCCAAAACTGGACACAATATTTGAGGTGAGGCCTCACCAGTGCCGAGTACAGGGGGATGATCTCTGCCCTTGTCTTGCTGGCCACACTTAATCCTGATACAGGCCTGATACTTCATGAAACCCAAGGAAAACCACAAACTTTGCTTCACAGCTCCCACTCCACCACCAGTCGTTACCCCTGAGGGTTTCAACCACAGCAGCAGCAGCACCGGGGAGTGGGGGGCTGCACACAAACAAGTCCAGAGTTTCAAAAAAAACCCTCAAGATCATCTTCCCTACCTGGAAATAGTCTGACTCTTGATTGTTCAAGTAGGGGGTGGTTCTCTGTGAGTTTAGGAGCTCACTTTATCATATTAATGAAGGAAAAACAAAAGGAATGGCTTTATCAGGAGTTAAAATATCCAGTGCAAGAAAAAGATATCTGATACAGAAGGGCTTTCTAATATCACTGTTGAAAGGCTAGTCAAATCCAATAGATGGATCTCAACCCTGGGGAATTTCAAACTGCAAACACAAGCATATTTTTTATAGTCAAGGCAATTAGAAACAGTTAACAGGGAGATGTGATGAGATCTCTCCTAGTTACAGTCCTTAAGCTGGGTGCAATTCTGGAATCTCAGCTCACACAAACCAGGGCAGATCTTGGATTTATAGTCATTTATACTGCTTAATCTTCCAACCTTACATGTCTTACTAAAAGCTATGCTCTATTTCATCTATAATCTGATTCAGCACAGGAATTCCTGTAAATTCTATGGCCTGTTTTGTCAGACTGGTTCAACATAATAAACTTTTCTAGCCTTAAAACACCTGTGGGGCAGTTAGTGTAAGTCTGCATGGTTTTAGTAAAGCCACTGAAATTATATTGATGTACACCAGTCAAAAATATGTCCCATTTTTAATTTCTTCAGCAGCTCAAACCAGCATGATAAAACTGGTATGAGCAGAGAGTGAGCCAGCCCATTTGCATCCTGTGGGGCTACTGAGGAGCAACCCTTTCTGATCCAGATGGTAATTCAGCCCATTTTAGAAGCAGTGGTTTTTTTCTTTCCCACTCTGATTCAGAATTTGTCAGTCATTGTGGGGAGGACAAGGCTGTGAGGCAGGTGCTTAAAGAACCGTATTAAATTATGCAGAGCAGAAAATCTACAAAATGTACTTCAAGAGCTGGAAACTTACCATGCGTGACTGAAAATTGCAGAGAGACAGAATTCTAATTTCCAGATTAACTATTTCATCAATTAAAGCTGCATTTGCAATCCTTTCTTATTTGTCTGCCAATCTGTGACTACTGCTAATACAAAGCCATCACCATAATAGAAACCAAAGTGGATATTTGATGCCATGTGCATATGGCAACTTACGTTTTTTTTCAAGCAGAGTAGTTCCAGCTAATTAGTTTTTTAATGTATTTGCATTAGTTTGTGGAATTCCGTAGCTCCTACTAAGTAGAGATAGGTAATCAAATGAGAAAATTAAGTGAGTCCTGCTGCACACAGTGTATTTACAAAGTCGAGAGGGCAAGGTTTATATTTAAGATAATGTGGTGGCTGTTTACACAAGAACAAAACATCTCCCGCTGATCCACCCAATTCTCAACACATTTTACAAAAATACTTCAGCCCCCAAATCCCTCATGAGTCATGCTACCTCCTAAGTGTGCCTTCCAGCTCTGTAAGATCCAGCCTTCATTGTTGCTGTGCTAAACTGTGGTATATTGTGCTTAAATCCAAGCTAAACTTTGCAAGGCCTTAACTGAGAAGCTGTGAGCTGAGGCAGTCCAGTGGCATCAGACAAACTCCTAGCAAAGGAGGAGATGCACGACCGTGCCATTAGCAAAAAGCAGGTCTGCAAAGGCTGTGAGGGAAAAAAGTGAGACTGAAAGCAATGCCAATAGTGCAAACCCGCAGCCTTGAAAAACACCCCCAGCCCTGCCTTGCTGTCTGCATCCAAACTCGATGACTTTGATATTTCTGCACACATTTAGACTTGTGCCACTGAAATTGTACCCAGAATTGCATCTATCACCTCGCGACTGAGCCCTTCTGCACCTTACCCATGCTACAGCCCCTTGCCTGAGTGATGCTTCACCCTACTGCAGTATTTCTTTCCCAATAAAGCCCTTTCCTAAAGGAAGGGATCAATGAAAACAGAACCTGTAGTCAGGGTTAGGGAAGACATCCAAACATTCATTTGCAATCCATTTACAGCCCATTTGTACCTCCCGGCAGACACAGAGGTGTAAATCCCAGCTTGTGAAGTCTCCCAGATGCCCACCAAGCCAGACACCATCCAGCAAAAAGCGCAGCTCTGACCGTAAACCCTGTGAGGCTTCACAAGTGCTGGCAGCCCAGGCAAGGCTTTAAGCCAAGGCTTCGGTGCCAGAGCAGGGTTGCTCCCCACGGTCTCCCCACTGGCAGCAGCTCCCAGCCTCCCAGCCAGAAGAGGTGAGAAGCAGCTCCCAGGGGACAGGGTGCCACCATCAAGCTGCAGATCAAACCCGAGAGGGTGGGAGGAGCAAGGGAGAGCTACAGCCAGCTCCTGGTAACATCACCCGTGATATTGAGCCTCTGCTAACTCATCACTCGGTGCCTGAGGCCACCTCTCGGTTGCTTGTGAAGTGGTCTTTCTGGTACTGAAGGTACTTTAAGGCACAGAGGTTTAGTCCCATTTCAAGGAATTGTTGCTTCATTCTTAAATCATCTTCTCAGTCTCCATTTGTATATGTCTCCCTTTGAATTGGTTAACTTTTTGTTTAACTTTTGATTTTGATTAACTTCTTTTGACTCTTTTGCATATCCTCAACTCCGTATGCAGAGACCCCATGTTTTTGAAATTAATATTACATATTCTACCCCCTTAAAAGATACATGCTCTTTGGCTACAAGCTAGCAATACTGAAACTCTGACTTGATGCTTTCTTTTTTTTTACATTAATAAAAAGCATACTGCCTGGAATAGTTATTTTAGGGCTATATATCTAAGAAATTGTTTGCAGCTCCAATACAGTGAGGTTTGTTAAGGATTGGCAGGGGTGGGGGAAGAGTGGGGTTGAATTATTTCTCAGAACATCTGTGAGAACTGAGTCCAAAAAGAACCAGACACTCTTATAAATCTAACCATTTTATATGGTACACTGGGGAATTTTTATTGTCATTATTGTGGTGGGCAGAATATAGAGTACACGGTCTTTTTAAATTCTAGAACAGAATCAGATGAGCTGCTTCCTTATAAGTAAATAAATCACATACTACATTATTTGAATTACTCAAAAACCCACTGGCTCCTGCTGAGATTAAGCCCTTATTGTACAGACAAATAGCAAGAGATAATACCCATTCTTAAGAATTTACGATCTACATGAGCAAAATGGTAAAGGCTATCAACAGTGAAACTATTCCCATTTTTCATATAGAAAGCTGTGACAAAGGGAGCTGAGGGGCTCTGATTTTAATTCCCTCTCACGGAAGTTCAACCGTATCTTTAAAAGCATCCAGTTCTATGTGACCTCGTCAGAAGCTAGCGAGGGTGCTCTTAGGAGGATAATCCCTTCTCCTGGATGTTATGGAAATGCAGTTGCTGCACCGCTCAGTGCCCCAGCTGAGATGGAAGCCCTGGGAAACACCAGCTGCAGATGGGGCTTGTCAGGACTCACTCACTAGGGTCCAGAAACTTGGAGAGCATCTATGGGTAGATGCTGTAGAAGCAGAGATACTGTCCTTCTGTAATCACATATCTTTATTTATTCATCCAGTCTGGCCGATTTGCCCATTCTCTTTCTCAGTCACTCCCCACTTGCTTTAGAGAAACTCCAAAAGCAACCTCAGCTCACCAAGAGCCTGATTTCTAAAGTTATTTCACTGTTTCATGTGGCATCCAGAACTTTAGAAACCTACGTTAGAAATCTCTAAACCTCATCTAGTCGTGAAAGCTTTCTTCATAGCTGATAGAGAGAAGTGGGCATGGTTACTAGATGATTCCTATGATCTGTTTCTCACCTCATATATTTTCAATCAGACAAGTCTTTCTCTAAAAGCACCAATTTCTTTCCTATCATCATTAACAGGGTCTAGGCATTTGGTCAGACAGAGATATCTATAATTATGCAAAAAGTCCCACCTGCAAAACTTGGAAAAAATGTGCCCTTTCTCTGACATCTAAATTGTACCAAAATACCTTTTAAAATCTAGACCTTGATGCTCAAAGGCTCTCCTCTGCTCCTCTCTGGTCTCCGCTCACCTGTATGCATTTCAGAGATCAAGACATTGTGACAAAACTAGGTTTTCCAGCTTTTCTGCCAGTCATGGGAGAGGGTTCTGGGTCAGCTTCGCGAGCTGCCTGGCTTTAAAGCTGACTTTAAACCCGCTGAGCCCCCAGCCAGAGGCTTTCCCTGAGCCTGAGCTAAAAGCAGATCTGGAAAGCAACAGGGTCTCACATTTATTTGCTGGAGCTGCCACACCAAACCTGTGCATGATCACATTCATCGAGGAGTCAAAAAGCTGCAGAAAGGCTCTGTCTTTATTGCATTGCCTTCTTTGGTTGTGTTTCTCCCATGCATTTGGAGGCAAGTACAAGAAATACTGTACAGAGACTGCCCAGCTTGCTGACAAGGAGAGATGCAGCCAGCTGCTCTGTAGCTCCAAAACAGGCAGGGGAAAAAAAATTCTCTTTGCATTTTTAATGCCTGATTTAGTGGAGCAACCTTCTGTTCTGCTCCTCTGGAAGTCAATGGTACATCCATGATATCACTGGATCAGCAATACCTGTTCTGAAAGTGAATTTCTACGCTATTTTTAAGAGCTGAATCAGCCGCTTTGTTATTTCATTCCAAATGTCAGGAGCAAGTTATCCTGGAGCCATAATCTCAAGAGTACCAGTACCCACATGCATTTCAGAGAAACCAGAGGTTCAAAACAAGCTGGAGAGGAGAGTTAGGATCCCCAGATAAAATAATAAAAGCCCATCAACTTTAGTCAAGGGTAGAATACTATTTCTAAGACTAAAATCCCGGGAGGGGGGGGTGGGGGTGGAAATTGCTAAGATTATAGAAGTGCAGAACTTAGTAACACAGCAGTATGAAATTATACTCCTTTCTAGATGTAATTACTTGACTCATTTGCATAATTTGCCTGGTAGACACCCAGTTACAGTCTGCAACAACAGAAGTGTCTCTCCTATTCCACGGCCAGGTTTCCACAGCAAGAACAGAAAAAAGGAGGTATCTCAACCAGTCTCACTCCAACTTCCACCCTTTTCAGTACGTATGGATATCTCAGACCCGGCTTGCAGAACAGTGTGCCTGTCTGAGCGTGCCTGAGAAAGCTTTCTTCAAGAGAGCTGCTCTTAGTCTCGGAAGCTCCAGAGGGTACGCTCCAGCAATGCCTCCAGCCATCATTACAAATTTATTGTCTACACAATCAGCAGAACTGCCTGGTGCTCAAGTTAAACCCTAACCCCATTAAATAAGCTACAATCTTCTTGCAGGATCATGAGAATATTAAGGCCTCAGAGAAACGGAACAACCATCACCAATTTGCGGGTCAGGAATAAAACCCTTCACTTCTAAAAACATCACGTGCTTCAATCTCCCTTCTGCTCTCAGCAGTACTACGTACTCACCAAGGGGAAAGGCAGCATGCATACAAGGTGATCGATTACCTCCTTTCCCTCCTGCTCAGCAAACCTTACATTCATGCACCCAAAGGGATTAAAAAGCAAGAAGCCCAGATAGTATCAAAGCTGTAAGCTCCATCCAGCTATCCCATACAAATGCCACATGGCTTCAAACTTTCAACTTCAGGAACAAGTGTCAGGAAACCTACAGGAATTGCTGCAGGCATTACTGAAATACTCACTCTTAAAGCAGGATAATCATGAAGAAAGCAAGAAAAAACATCGTCAGACATTCTGCCTAAGAGAAAATAAAGACATTTTTATATGATCCCTCTCTCACACGTAAAGGCAGTAAATGCACTGATTTGATAAGCACAGGTAGGTCTCACATGCCTGGTGGATATCATATGCTAATGAAAGCAAATTATATCATGCAACTCGGGGCACCTCTATAGTAAAGGCTGCAAAATAAACTAGAAATACTCAAAATGCAAAATGAGGTTTAGATATACAGAGCTTGACTGGGTTTATTTTAGCCTGCTGAGAACAAGAGTAAATTAGCCTCACTGAGCTCCAGGATGCCGCGGCTGGATTGCTGCTCCTTCCTGAGATGCTTCATCAAAAGCTATGCTAAGGACTTCTTCAGTGCCAGCATAGGTAACTGTATCCTGCCTGGTCACACGTATAGCAAGTAAAATAATAGCTGCTGCCACCTCTCCGTGCTCCCAGACGGTTAATAGCTTTGTCAGCCATGACAGCTTTACTCCTCAGCATCTTATCTGGCCCGATCAAGTAGGTAGAGCCCTTCCCTTGCATTGAAAGAAGTCACCATGGTTGCAGCATTGACAGCTGCACCTGACCTCGTCTCAGAGATGGACAATGTGAATGCTTGTGGTTTGCACTTGGTAGAGCTATGTCCTGTGAGTATTCAGAAAAGAACCCCCTCCAGAAAAACACTGGTCATGTTCTTAACTTCCCAGCAACTCTTTGGAGTGCTGTCACTTGCAGTGAACACCCAGCTTTCCTTGGGAAATATGTTTTGACAGAGGGAAATGTCAGTCCATGAGCATCTCTTCTTGGAGCAGTCAAAGGGTCTGGGGAGGAGACACAGAAAAATAATGGTGTTTTGTGAGAATTTAAGAGATCATTATAAAGCCATAGTGTGTTATAGATATCATGTAGCATGTGAATGTAATAATTTGAACTAGTAGTAAATACATTTTAATATACTCTAATGCAAGTGAAATACAAAATATATGTGATGATGCTAATGCTAATGACAGAGAATTCTGGTTTCTTCCTCACTGCCAGATTTCAGACTATTGTAATAGCAGAGGCAAGCAGAGAAATCATCTTGATAGGAAGCCTATAGGGCCATAACTCATACCTGCTTACCAGGGCTAATCTGGCCTTCAGTGCAAGCCCTGGGAGCCTTGCAGCCATAAGAGCATCCCTGTCCTGGTCACCCACCACCACAGGGACCCCACCAGTGAAGGACACTCATGTTCTTCCTACCACCTCCTTCCCCTGCACAGAGGAGAAGTGAGTTTCATCCTAGTGGGATGAAACCTGGAGCAAGATGTCAGGAGAGACTGAGTAAAGTCAACAGTGCTGCAGTGAATTATGTGGTCCCCTTTGAATAGCGTTTTCTGATTCCTAAGCACCCGAATGCCAGGTAAGCCTGCCACAAGTCTGGATGTACATCTGGGCTGCTCAACGTGAAAAGCCTGAAGTCCTTGTTTAAACTGGGACTAAAATAATAATGTGTTTCCAGAGCTACAAGCCTGAGGTAGGAGAGCAGATGATGAGGAAGTGAGGAAGGGATGATTTGGTGAAACCTTGAAGGAGACTGAACATCCCAGGTCAGTAACCATCAGTGCAGGCAGAGGAGCAATGAACAGATAACGCACCCTGATGCACTAAGCTGGGTCAGGAAGGATGCTTCTGCAGTAACTCGTTGCAGTATTTTCTGTACCCAAAATCTACAGTTGTGTGCCCTGGATAAACTCCTGCTCTGTGGTTCAGGGGACAGTCACAGCAGCAGGCTCCCCAAACACACTGGCCACTGTAAATATGTAGAAGTACAGCTAGTGAGATATTAACCTTCCTACCAATCCAACGTGAACTTTGCCATTAATCTCCAATGTGTCTCAGTACCTGAGCCTGAAAGCAAGGATCAGATTTCTTTTTCTTTTTTCATGTTTTTTTTTTTTTTTTCCTGAGTGATTTAGATTAGGAAATTGCCAGAATGAGAGTTGCCTTGCTTTAAGTGTTCACGCAGTATCTAGCAACATAGGGTTGTGGTCCCAGCAGTCAGCTCTCAGCTGACAGTAACACAAAAAAATCACAACAAACCAAAAGGAAGAAATAAGATCAATTTTAAGATGCTCAGCCACAGCTCTAATATTGAAAAATTGGTTGAAAGCAAGCTCAGTTTCTTTACTGAACTGAAAAACAGAATAAATGGCAGGCTTGAAAAAAATCAAGAAAATATCTTTAAAGAAGCAATTTCATTGTCTGAGCCTTTTTTTTTTAATCACTAGTGGTGGAAAACAGTGCAATCTTTTAAAAACAGAGTTATGAAACACCCAAAACAGTGGCTGTCCTGTAAGAAAATTAAACTTATGCATCTCATTCTACAGCAGGAAAGAAATAAAGAATGCAAGTATTTGTAATGATGATGGATTTTAAAAAGAAAATCATGAACAAACTCGACTGAAATAAATTTAAGAATTTTCCTCTTTCTTGCAAATAACCATCAAGAACAATTCAAACTTAAGCAGGGACACTTCTAAATTTTGCCAGTTCATTTTAAAGTTGGAGTCACAATATGATTTTCACTGTAAAAAAATTGAATGCATTAAATTCACATAGCTAATTTTCCCAGAGTCAATGAAATGATTCAGAAATATCAGCACAAAGAAAACAAAAACAAAAACAGCAATAAAAGTGAATCAACTGACTCAAAAAAAAAAATATTAGCAGCAACTTTTATTGTCCAAAGGGGTAAAACACAGTTCCCTTGATTGAATATTTTGGCCAGCATTGGAAATAGGAGTCACAGTCATTAGGCCAGGAAGCGATAACAACAATATTAACAGATAACTCATATTTATGTCAATTCACTCTATGCCTCGAGAAAAGTCTAATATGATTCTCCTCTCTGCAATTCAGCGTTGACATCAACGCTCCAATGGATGGTTTCCAAAGGACACATAAACCAGCTCACTTCCAGAAAAAAAAAAAAAAAAGTCTCTCCAGAAATTTTGCTGCATAAAATTACTGCAAGATCCTTTTCCACTGCCCATCAGCAGATGTTTTCTGGAGGAACAGCGGGAGCTGAAGGTTTGCTGGGCTCGCAGGAGGGCCCTGGAGGTCACCGTCTGGGCTGCTGAGAAGCAATGACAAACCAGAGGCCAAACTCTGCTCAGGATGCAGTGGGTAAAGTGCTCTCAACTTCCATACGGCAGCACGTATAGTAGCAGATTCAAGGGAGATGTCGGATCAAAGGATTCAGCCTGAAATAAATAAAAATTAGACAAGTCTTTTCTCCTCTGTAAGATGGCAATTCAAAGCTTGTCTGAATGAAAACGACTTTTGATCTCTGTTATTTAACTGGATTTGAACTGGTAGGTTTTATGCAGAGTTTGCATTTAAGATCTGTAGCGCTACTTTTGGAAGCAGGGAATGTTTTCAGGCTAATGGGGGCACATACCATCTTACTATAGAAAATAGCTATATATAGCAATTATAGGAAGTACTACAAGTCCATTACTTCCCGATGGAGATGTTAATATGAGCCATTAAGCAACACATTGATTTAATGTTAGCAGAGAGTTCTCATTTTCAATATTGCTGTAGGATTTTGGAACAAAGAATTGCTAAGAGATATCACAGCACAGAAAGATTATTAAAAGGTCCTTTTAGCACAGACTTGTGCCAGGAAAGATGTTTAACATGAGACTCATGGCATATATTTCTTTACATTGCTTTCCTCTATCTCTGGTTCCATGTTAATTCCAAGATATTATGCATATAAACCATACTTTTTAAATTAACTCCCTTGTTTGTGATTTCTCTGCACAGATTCATGAAGGACATTACAAATATATATTAACTGGTGCCTGTGTGGTTCTCTTAGTAGTCAATTTTTAAAGCCCTGTGTTATTGGGCTATAAGTTCTCCCGTAACAGAAATTGTAGGTTCTGAAAGTTTTCCTGTGGGATGCTTTTAGCTTTTGCCTGATGAAGTTAATAAATGAGGTAAGTAATAGTCAAATAAGGTAAGTAGTCATCAAGAGGAGAATGCATTTGATTGGAAGCATTGCACTAACAGGCCCGTCATTGAACTGCAAAGACCCATTAGATGTTATGGGCTTCCTTCATGTTTGCAGGTACCAGTGTAAATTTCTCCCAGCCTGGTAGTCTACAACCACAGCCCCATCTCCTGCTTCAGTATCTGACGAAAGACACATGAGGGCGGAGAGCAACAGATTAAGTTCTTTGGAAGGAGAAGACATATCAGTTTCTCTGGGCAGCAAGACTGGTGTTTACCTGACTGATATGCCATTGTCCTGAATGGTCTTGCAAGCAGTTAAGACGAACACGGGTGGGTGACCACCACAGCTGGTGACCATCCACGTGTCCCAGCTCTCTCAATAGCCTCAGGAGAAAAGCAGGTCCGATCATCTAAATCAGCCCTGAAAATGTTACATCCCAAGGCATTGTTTTTAGCCCATTTGCAGGATCTCTGTATTTAAAAAGCACAAAAATTGGCTGCTGCCATAGATCACAAAAATGCTCATGCTGTCACTCTGTCACCTCATTTTGGCCACATCCAACTGTCCACACCAAGGTGGCTTCATGGGCTCCCATTCTGCCCTGAGACAGCCCAGCGTAAGATCCCCTTCACTCCTCTCGCTCTGCTGAGGACTGTAAGGAGCTTTGGCCCCAGGATCAGTGCGAGCCCATGCACAGCATCGCTGTAGAGCCCAGACTGCACCCCATGAGCCATGAAACACAAGAAGGGCCACCACCACTGGGATGCTCTGGAGTCTGATAAAGACTGAGCACTCACTGGTTCCTCTGAATTATTTGGGGTCAAAGGACCCCAAGTTGTCTGAGAAAGTCAAACATTTCATTGTTTTCCTAATATGAAACATCTATATTTCATATTTATTTGAAATTTCTTTCAGATGTTTCCAAACCAATAAAATCCAAATTAAACTTTTGCTACCAATCAAACAAAATGTTCTCATCAGACCTCATACGTTTTTAACTTTTTTCAATTTATTGATTTTTTCACATAAAAACTCCCATTCACTCCTCACATTTGGTTTGCTAACAAACCAAAATATCAGCTTTCCAAAGAAAAAATTATTATTTACATCACATAATGACCAATCAAACCTATACTTTGTCACAATACATATTTTAATCTTTTAAACCTTTAAGTCAATTCACTTTTTTGGTTTCAAAGGGATTAATTCCACTCAAGAATAAGTGCTTGGAAATGCAGCTGTGGTATTGCTTGTAAGACTGTTCAGTATATGACCTGGACGTTCACCTTGTGAAGTGCAATCAAAAATAGATGCCAGGAGCCAGATTACGAGCCCAGTCACTACGGAGCAAAGCTGAAACCAAATTGAAGGACCTCCCAATTGACTGGGGCTGGTATCCCCCAGTCACTCACTTTACTTTAGGTTTTTTTCACCATGAGCACTGTTTCCATTTAGCAGTTGATTGACATTGCTGACAGCATAGCTGAAACAGATCAGCAGAAACAGGTGAGATTTCTGAGGAAAGGTGGGAGACAATTTAAATTAAGAATAATGCCTGAATGAGCAATGAAAACCTTTCATCTTTCCTCACTGAATGTATTTTTTAAGATGTTAATATATCTTCTCCAAAGAGGTGCAAGTTTCAAGAAAATTAGGTATTATAAGACTGAGACTTAAAATAGGACCTGTGTGTTAATATTAACATTACTCAAACCAAAAATTCTGCAATTGGCTGACTTGATAAATAAATCAGACAACTATGTTAAAACACAAGCACAAATACTCAGGATATACTGATTTTCACTTCCACTTTCCAAGCCTATTACACGTGTGCCAAGTTATTTGACTTCAGTGGGATCTGTCATAGAATCATAGAATCATAGAATGGTTAGAGTTGGAAGGGACCTTAAAGATCATCAAGTTCCAACCCCCCTGCCATGGGCAGGGACACCTCCCGCTGGACCAGGTTGCTCAAAGCCCCATCCAATCTGGCCTTAAACACCTCCAGGGATGGGGCATCCACAACTTCCCTGGGCAACCTGTTCCAGTGTCTCACCACCCTCACAGTAAAGAATTTCTTCCTAATATCTAATCTAAATCTTCCCTCTCCCAATTTAAAACCATTACCCCTCATCCTGTCACTACACTTCCTGAGAAAGAGTCCCTTGCCAGCTCTCCTGTAGGCTCCCTTCAGATATTGGAAGGCTGCTGTGAGGTCTCCCCGGAGCCTTCTCTTCTCCAGGCTGAACAACCCCAGCTCTCTCAGCCTGTCTTCATAGGGGAGGTGCTCCATCCCTCTGATCATCTTCGTGGCCCTCTGCTGGACCCGTTCCAACAGATCCATGTCCTTCCTGTGTTGAGGACTCCGAAGTTGGACACAGTATTCCAGGTGGGGTCTCACAAGCACAGAGTAGAGGGGTAGAATCACTTTCACTATCACAGCATTTAGTGCATAAGATCTTGAGCTCAATAGTACATTACTATCTTCTTATCTTCAATTCGGCCCTGCTCAACAAAATGGAGTTCACTTCTAAATCAGAAAACAAAATCTAATTTATATGAAAATAAACACTGGTATCACCATAGCTTGTGTCAGAACCTGCCATGGAGACAAAATTGCACCGAATTGTTATTATTAGATATAATTGATTGATATGGGATCAAAATAGCTACCTTATTTGGGAGCTTTCTGGTCAGCGATGTCTCTAGTTACTATCTTAGTATCCTAATGTAAGCCTTAGCAGCACAGATCTCACACTTCTGGTCTGAACTCGGCACACATTCAGGCTATTGCAGAAATACAGGGAAAGATATTTGACTTCCTAGATAAGCAGATCTGGATGGTCAGTGTATCGGGCTATGTATTTATTGGATTGGCAATTCTTCAAAGTCATCTTAAGAAATGCAGAGAAATGCTTCTATCTTATTTGGCATGATGCCTTGCTCTTCACAAAAACCGAATTCATGACCCTTTCATTTAAAGACCTTTCCTTCCTGCCTAAATCTTAAATCAATCCTGTTGCCTCTGAGCACTGCACATTTATTTCTAACACCTCTTCTTGAATTTGCTTCAAATTCTTCAAAGGCAACACTGCCCATAAAAGCAACAACTTTGTATCTCACTTTCTGAAAATAATAGAAACACACTGTCTGGGGTAGGTTTCTCTTGCATGTGTACAGAAATCACTTTGGAGTTTCCTATGCTGCATTATGCCTCGGTTCACCATCTTTAACACTACCATGCAGGAGTCGGATGCTTTTAATCAGTAACGAATCCAATCAAGTTAGGAACCGCTGTAGCATATGGCTTTGAACAGTAACAATATTAATACACACAGGTTAGGATTGAACTTCCAGACAGTTAAAATGGTAAATTGTGGATAAGGAGAAGGAGACAACTTATGAGGTATGTTTGGGCAGAGGTTCTGGCTGTCTAGCTCAACATGGGATATGTCATCTCCTGGAGATGCCCATCTCTCTCTGTTTTTGAAAAGCTTATACACCTTGTCTGGACTAGATGCCTGCTTTTAGACAGCTAAACTTAGTTGGGATGATCTCCACCCTTATTGAAAGGGTAATATTTTATATAAAAGAGACATGGAAACAGGAGGAATTGATCATGTGTTCTCCTACATTCAGACACAGACTAAACCTACCACCTTACATGCAATAACAGTTGGCATGTTTGCAGACAAGGAAGACGATTAATAAAATTATATCATCTGGTATCTAGTAGGTTTCATCAAGGACAGTGTTCAAAAATTTGGATGAGGTAATGGCCCTAGAGTTTATAAAAGAAAACAGGGCTTTTTTTATTGATCCATCCATCCATCATCTCAACCAGCTCACAGGCTGGTGAAGCCAGAGGTGACTGGAATTCACCCATCGTGATGCAAAAATTCAGAATATAAAAGATCATGCCTCAGAACTTCAGCTCTAGCTAAAAGGAGTTAAGACAAATATACAGAATGAAAGATAATCACCAAACTTGCTTACTTCAGAATCCATTATGAGCAATTGTTGGAAACAGGATGTTGGCTTTGGACAGACCACGAACTATTTCCACAGTAAATGCTCCAAAGTGAAAATAAATGCTGAGCTTCACAGCAGCATTTTTCAGCTTGAAAGTGTTTAAACATCACGGTCTAAATTTTCTCTACTTGAAATCAATGACAAAGGTCTTGCTGTGTTCTGTTGTAGCAAAATGGGGACCATCATCTGATAGATCTCCTAATTACTCTGTAAAGTAAGCCAAAGCTATTTCCCAGTTCTGAAATAAATGTTACTGAGCTTCAGAGAATAAGAGGCTCTAATCTCACTGGAAGATTTAGCTTATTCACTTTATTGATGGATTTAGGAGGTGACTTGCTCATTTGGTGTAGACAAACCTGGAGAGGATACATAGCTGGTAAAGGGGAAGTTCTGCATTTTTGCTGAAAAGAAAAACACCTAAAGACGAAGCTAGAGAAGGTTCACCTTGAAATAAGATGTCATTTCACAACATTGATAGTGATTACACATTGGATCACATCACCAGAAAAAGAGACAGCTTTACCGGTCTTGTTTCATCCCATCTCACTTTTGGCATTGAAATGAGACACATCATAGAGAAGCAGTTGTCCTCAGCTCCGTGTCAGTGGAGACACAGAGGTACCTCTAGAGAGCAACTCACACTTGAAGTAGCATGAGCCATACTATAAAAGTGCTTCTTACTGATGGTAAAGAGACCCCAGGCCTGAGATCATGAAGGCAACCACATTGCTAATTTGGAGATGTCACTTAGGCTGGGACAAAATCAATCCAGTACCAGCACTGTTATCATGCAGAAAAACTATAATTCTATCAAAAAAGGTTATTTAATGAGTTTGTGAGTGGAGGGGAACAAAGAGAAGGCCAGATGATTGTGGTCCTTCCTGGAGAGGTGTGTCTATGGTCAATAACTTCTCAGCATGTCCTGAGGAGAACAACATTGCCCTTGATATCTCAATAATACTCATGCCTCTCCATTGATGTCCTGAGTATACTAAAATACAGCATTTCTGGGCCTCAGCCCGTTGTTTGCAGGAGTGAGGAACATTTTACCTTACTGAACAGTTGATTTGAGATACACGGTTATTTTTATCCCCTTCTTTTATGCATCACAAAGTTATCCCTGAATATTCTTACTCATATGTTCAAACCAATGCTGAGGTTTGCGAAAGAAACATCCTTTGTGCCAGGTTGGGAGAAACCTTGGGAAACTTTTGCTTTTCTTCTGCAACATCAACATCTTCTCCTGATGATTCTGCAAGAGCTTTGAGCACAGTCTTTCCTTTCCTGCTTAGAGAAGTGGTTTTTTTCTCCTGAATTCTGATACACTTTATCTTTTCATTGCACTGGGGAGATTTTAGACTGCAACGCAGGCCTTCAAGGCAGAGGTGAGGTTCATGAGCTCACCTGTAGAGAAAAAAGCTTTGCTCAGCTCACTGTATCAAGGGATGGCTAATTTGGGGTTTGGCTTTATCTTCACAGTCCTGTTCTCAGACCTCATCCTTATTCATATGGATAGGTAGTTATCTGTATTAATAAGCAGTGATAACATATGAGGAGAGGCATATAGTCATTTCTTCTGTGCTGAAAGAGTGATAATCTCCATCAAAGCAAGTCAGAGCTCCAAAAGGGACCAGTTATTAATGTGTCAGAAGAGTACACAAGAAAGATGGGATTATTTCACATTCACAGCCTGTTTCTGCAAACTCAAGGTATATGCATGCAGATCATAAAACCCCAGCTATCCTGTTTATAACCTCAGTTCCCTTTCTTCTGGTTTTCTGGCATCTTCTGAACTCTCTGCTTCATAATTCCCATTTGTTAGGAAAAATTCCCAGCACATTCTCCTGGAAAATGACCTCAGGTTAGCTATGAAATAGTGGCTTTGCATGAGATTCTAATTTACTTTTACTGGTCTCAAAGTTAAATATCTCATCTCAACAAGTAGCCCTCTGTGTTGAGAAGAAAAGAGAAAGACAGCTTCCATCCATACCTTAGGTGATATTAATATTCCCTATGCCAGTGCCTCTCTCTCCATCAGCTACAGAGACAGCCTCACTTGGACCAGCTGATTTTTGCATAGTTGAAATTAGGTTACACTAATCCTAATATTTTGACACTCAAGGGTTTATAATTCTTCACAGAAAGACTGTACATGGGACAGTTTATATCTTTTTCTCACTTTACAAGTAAAGTGTGATTAGTCACCTTTGAACCCCACATGGCCAATGAGACTTGAAACCCATCAGAGGAATACCAAAATTCTTCATGGTCCTATCAAAACTGTACCTAGGAAGCCTTTTTAAGAAGCTAAGTAAATCCTGCATAGTGCCTGTGCAGATTAAGGAACATGAAGTGGCACTGTGGATACCCTAATACAGCATGAGCATTGTAATAACTTCAGTAAATATAAACAAATCAAGATCTGGGTAACTTAAATTTTAGGGTTCATCCTCAGACACCCAAAAATATTATGGTTTTTTGTTAGTTCCTTTAAAAATTAAGATACAGAAGAAGAAGAAGAAGAAGAAGAAGAAGAAGAAGAAAAGAAGGGAGTTCTCATATGAAAGAGGTGAAGTTGCAAAATCACCTAAAACACCTAAAGTCAGTGAGAATAGGAACACACCAGGGGAAAAAAGGGAGAAATATAAAACAAACAGCAAAGGAGACCTTGCTCTTTGTGTCTTTCACAGTGCTATCATTTTCATGGTAGAATGAATCCTTTAGAAACTGTGCCCTTCTATTATGCATCAACAGGGAAGTTAAAAAGTATTTTTATCAGCAATATATCTCAGTGGTGCACTCAAGGAGCAGCTAAAAGCTCCTTTGAACAGTAAAAAGGCAAAGTTAAGCACCAAGTGCAAAATGTTTCCTGCAATACAAGGCTTTTCTACAAACTAGCCCAAAGACAAGCTCCAATGTTCCCTCCTGCCAATTCACACACGTACACACAGAAATGAAGGATTAGGGGTCCAACTGCCATCACTGTCTCTAGACGGTTTATTAAGTGATAAAAATTAGTGACTTTCCCGCTGTCACCAAATTGACTTTTTGGAATACTCTTTGGAATAGGACCTGTACACCAGCTCCAGTGTAAGGTTGCCAGTTTGGATACAAGCTGATTTCCATTCCTTTGACACTAACCAAGCAGGACTAGGAGGCAGATATGCTGAGATCTGTCTTCACTTTGCTAATGGTGAAGAATAAAATTCTGGCCCCAGTAGGGGGGTAGAGGTATTTTTAACATTTACTTAAATGGAGCTGGGATTTCATGAACAGAAATACACTTATCTCCAAGATGATATTCCCACTCGAAAACACCCGGGAGGCCTGGGTAGAGGTGATGTACAGGAAAGCAAGGCAAAAATGGGAGTTCATAACTAAGACTTTACCTCTGCAATCCAAGGAAGAAAATACGAAGTTCAGCCGCAGAAGCTATGCAGATAAAAGCAACCATTCAAATGCAATCTTCATTACATCAATATTATCCACTTGCAGGAAGCAGCATAGAATGGGAAAAAAGACCCATAACTTCAGTTTCTGAACTAACAATTTACTTTTGTGTCATGTTAGGCACCGAACAACTGATGAGATAATGAACAAATACCAATACAAAAATTCCTCAAGAAAGTAAGATGGTTGCACTAGCTACTGCAAGAGTTTAGGATATCTTAGTTGTTATTTCTGGAAGATGACCTCTCTACACTGAATCACACTTCCATTTTCTGCAGAGCTGAAGGACTGAATAGTCTGAGGCAACGGTGGAACGAGTTTCCATTCATCTAGATTCTTCATATCACTCTTGTCTTCTGCTAATTTTTTCTGTTTCTCTTTCATATGGAAAGGCACACCAGGGGCAAAAGCAAGCAAGTTAACTGCCAAGTTCACTTGATAAAAGAGTGTAGTTTTCTGAGTCTTTAGTCCTCAAGAAGTGCAACTGGCATTGCATTTGTTGTCATGGTGTGACAGCCTCACCACTTACATCCATATTTAAAGCATGTTTGGTGGAGGTTTTCAAGTAAAGGATTAACATTTCAATTCACTGGGCTACCTTTTAGAAAAAAAAGAAAATTGTTTCTCTTGAAAGCCGCATGCATTTTATAGGTTAAGAAATGCAATTTTAAGCAAATTATATTTTAGTGTAAGTTTATTATAATTCATTGTGTTCTTGCTTGTAAGGCATTTCTTTAATACTTTAATCCCTTCGTGTCTTAACATGCTTAAAATATTGACAAGCTCCATGACCTAGTTCCATTTACAGGATGGAATGCCATAATTCTAAAGCAGGAATCGGCATAGAAAATTTCATCTTGTTTCAAACGAGCAGCTGAAAACAGGTATTATAAGAAGCAGGACCAGATAAGCATGGTAACAGGCGGGTGATTGGTACAACTACCTAAAATCGAGAAAAACATTAGCCCAGTAACCTAAAAAGTTTCTCAGAAACACTGTCATGTAACTTTAAAGTTTCTAGTCCCCAGAAAGGATGAGCAGCTGGAAAAACTACATAACTCCAGCCAGTTCAAGCTTCATAGGGACTTGCAGCATCTGAAAGTCTGCTCCTAAATAGCTCAGGTGCTCTAAAACCAACCACTGCTTTAGAAACATTCCTGCCTGAAATCCTGAAAATGGATTAGCTGACATGAGGATTTGAATTCAGGGATTTAGGGTCTCTCCTTGAGAATTTGTGGAAATAATGAAACTAAGTCCAAGCATACTTACTTTCACTGGAAAGGCAGGTGCTCATTTTGGAGAACTTGCAGATGAAGGAAAAAACATAAGGTAGCTAGGGTGGACATCAAGACTGACACTTCTGCAGAGGTGCCTATAGACAAGTGTCTACTAGCAGTGGAAGTGTCTAAGCAACATCTATCATCCACCCAGATCTCAGCTCCGTTGTCTATTTTGACTGAGATCCAGATCAATCCAGTTCCCAATCTAATATCTAGGGTTAATTTTGGAGGGTACTTTTTAGGCCCAGGATAGAAGTGTATCAGGGATCACTTGAACAATTCAGCGGTACAGACCATCACACTCCATTGAGCAGGGTTGTGCACTGAAGCCTTTTAATTTCCTGCTGTAGACATGCCCTTGAGTCCAATTGTAATCTACACCAGTCCTACATGCTCATAGTTTTGCCCCCTACTCAAAAGCACACACTTACCTTGGAGTGTCTGGCAAGTACTGGAGGTGAATAAATGTATCCACTCTTTTTTTATGTTTTGCTGGATAAGAAAATAAAGTTGTAAAACTGTCATAGCTTGCTGAAGAAGCATGCCAATAGCTGGCTCATTTTCAGCAAAACTCACTTCCTGCTATTCAATTAAAAAAAAAGAAAAATACTGCATTTCAAATGCACTCTATTTTAGAATTTCATAAGTGGCCTCAAACTCTGTGGCAGTTGCGAAATTTGCTTTCCTTATTCAGATATTCCTGTATATTCCTTCCCACAATAAACTCGTTAGGTATTTTTTTCCATATCCTGTCCAAGTGACTTCCACTGTGCAGCTGAGCTTTATCTATCCATAATTTGGAAATGCTCTTTCATCCAGAACACTTAATTGCATATATAATTTTAAATACCAAGGAATATTCACTGATTTCAGTAGGATTCTTTGCATATTTAAACTTATGTATGTGCTGAAACACTTTTTTGGAAATAGAGCAAAATCTCCATCACCTGTATTCTTTCCCCTGTGGACCATAATTCTGTGTTTTACCATGGACCATATTTTACCTCTCCTCACACTTTAAAACAGTTTATCTCCAGCCTGCTAATCACAGTTTTTGTCACTTCATAAAAACCTGCTACCATCGTACTTGAGAAAGCATGCCTGCCATTTTTTAGTGTTATTAAGCATTATTAAGTATTATTTGGGCCAGGAAACTGATTTAAAAGCATGATTCTTACCTTTTCTATATTAGTTTCCTGTTAGTTCTGCGTATCATTCATAAAAACAACTCAAGTCTGAAACGAATAACTAAGCAATATTTTCTCAGTCTCTTGTTCTTGGCCAACAATCTTTCCTTTTGAGAAACACAGCCCCAACCACTTATCTATTGTGTCACAACTTGTGGCTGTCTTAAATTGCAGCAAAGCAGCCAGTTTTCAGTCCACCTTAAGTTCTTCTCTCATCCATCTGATACATCAACAGCTTGTCTATGAGGATCTTACTATATTTGGCAGATGAAATTATGGGAGTGAAGAAGGTGGGTAAGAAAGTCTTGTGTATAAAGAACTGATCCCATAGCTCAACTGGTGAGAATGGAGTATAAGCTCATTACAATAGCATCAGTAAAATTACTCCTGAATTTCATGGAGAAGAATCAGGTTTTCCAAACTAATAAGTTACTTTGGATATTTGAGTCTTTCGGAGGTCCTAATGTCAAAAAGAATTTGAAACATTCTACTAGTCTCTCTGGACTCTTTTATTCATTACATTTTATTATGTGGAATCTGATTCATTATAATTATTCAATTAGATTTAATTAAATACTACCCCATCCTATCTGAGAGCCCCAGTCAGGAATGACTCATAATTAGTTACCAAAAGATCAAAAATCATCTCCACACTATGAGCTTCACAGACGAAATTCAAACCTGATCTTGTTAATCCAAATTTGTGAAAATTCAAGCAGTGCTGTGCACATTCATAAGTACTGTCTCAAGAAGTTAGTATTGGAATGCCATTTCTGCAATCCATTCCTATCAATACTTTAAAAATAAAATAAGACATTATTTCTTTATCAGACAAGTAAAATTTTGAGCTAAATGATGAGCTAAATTTTGTTACTTAACTGCATTAATTATTTACTTGGAGTAATATAACTACTTCTGCTCTCCTGCCTAGTTGAGGATCTTCTAATTTTTTTTCCTAAAACTTTTGTATTATAATTTTTTTTCACTTCCCTAGAATTTCTTTCCCAGGGCCTCAGAAGATCCAGCAGCAATTTGTATCAAAATCTTAATTCAGTATTTTAAGCATTAACTAATTTTACTCAACTCTTATACATCACTGCCATTCAAGAATTTCAAAGTCTTTAGAAATTGTATCACCTCAGTTTGATTTACAGGCAAACAAAGACACAAAGCAATAAAGTAACTGGACCCACACTAACCAGTGGGTCTGTGGCAAAGTCAGCAGTGGCACCAAGGTCTGCTATATTTAATTGCAATGAGAGCTGCCCCTGGTGCAACTTGAGGCTATTTCCTTTTGTTCTATCATCAGTTACTTGGGAGAAGAGACTGATCCTCATACCTACAAGGAGGCTACAACCTCCTCTCAGGTCGTTGCAGAGAGCGATAAGGTCTCCTCTCAGCCTCCTTTTCTCCAGGTTGAACAACCCCAGCTCCCTCAGCTGATCCTCGTAAGACGTACTCTCCAGACCCCTCACCAGCTTCATTGCCCTTCTCTGGACACGCTCCAGCATCTCAACGTCTTTCTTGTAGCGAGGGGCCCAAAACTGAACACAGTATTCAAGGTGTGACCTCATCAGTGCCGAATACAAAGGGGCAATCATTTTCCTACTTCTGCTGGCCTGGCCACACTATTTCTAATGCGAACTATTTCAACCTTGTGCATGTTTCTGGTGGTCTGATATATAGTTTTCCTTCATTAAGCACCATAGTTTTTCTTTTTAATTGTCGAAATTGTGCTCCAGATGTTTCTAACAGCTGTCAGAAGAATTTGCCATCTGAACACTCAGCAAACATACAGGAAAACAGGCTAGAGGGGAAAGAGTTTGTCTGCCTATATGCGGACACATGCAATATAAGCATCCTCATCTGAGCTAATCACTTCCTTTTCTAGGCCAGAGAAAAACAGTTCATAGAGAGCCCCTCGGCAGCCAGATCTAACATTGCAGTTAGTCTTCTTAGAGTGGAGGAGTGCTCTAGATGACATCCAAACGTCAGCTCCAGCCTAACTTTTTCTCAGTTAATTTTTCTGCTTTTTTCTCATAAATATGCACTTAATGGCCTGTGACTCATCTGAGCTGTTTTGAACATCTAGGTTAGAAGGAAGGCACTTAAAAGCACTTGCTTTTCTCCACTAGCTATAAAAGAAGTCTAGAAAATCAGCTTGGATGTAGACTTTTAAATTGAAAACCTATTTATTTGATTAGCAGGTTCCTACAGGCATTGTTTGGAGCAGAGAATGGGGAGGCAATATTCTAACTGTCTGATCCTCTGTTTAGGAGCGATGTGATTTGAAAGACTCCGGTCTGTGTATTTCATTAATATTAAATAAAGTAAAAAAGCCACAGTTAATTATTTTTTTAATGACATTCCCACCTATGCCTTAAGTTAGAATTACCGAAGCTAAAAGTAGAGGCAAAGCTGGTTCAATGGTTCTACATTTCCTGACATAGTCTGGTGTTTCAGCGTATCAAATCCTGTGGCATCAGCTGACTAAGTAATGAAATTTGCTGTTGTGAGAGGCAGCTGACATCTGTACTAGTGAACTAATTAGTAACATTGCCTTAACTGGCCCAGTATAACAACAGCCACACTATTAAATTCTCATTTAATCAAAAAATGGGTAAATGCATCCAAAATTCTTATCAGGGATAGTCTCCAGTACATGCCAATTCCTCAGCATATGCAGGAATCCCATGGGAAAATATTAGGGCTCCCCATCAAGAATATTGGACAATCAAACTCCAACGCTCAACTGCTGGAACTGTTTAATTTAACAGTCTAGAAATAGCTGTAAAATACATAGAGGTTTCCTGTATGAATTATCATTACAGCTGCAGACAATCTCCCTGATTTGTTAGAAAAAAAGAGTAACAAGGTCTGTGTCACTTTCATTTTATCTGTGTTGCTATGAAGGCAAGTCTTAGTGTACAGTTTGAGCCAAATCTTTCAGTAATTTCAACGAAACTTTAATTGTATAGAGAAGAAGTTAGGGGCATAGAGTTTGTGTCAGGAATTTAATTTCTCCAGGACCTTCCAAAGAAAAATCCTCAGCTATAAAATCACAAAATGTATTTTCTGCAAGGAGTATAATTTCTTTACTATATATGTTATTCAAAAAGCCTAAAATCTGGGAGTATTCCGGTATGAAGTCATCATGTTTGAACATCCTGTTCCTTATCTGTCTGTCTTTAAAAAGTTTAATTGCAAAGGATAGAACTAAATTAAAGATAAACTTTCAATTCCATTTCAGCTATGTGATGTTATTAGACTCACTGAAAGCAATTCCAAAATGGCACAGTGTCTATATTGTTAATTATACTTTGCTCACAAGTATGAGCTTAATTGTCCATATCAAATGGCAGCGTCACGTTTAATTATGTAAAATATAAAGCATCACTAATTCATGATATGAACTGAGTTCTCCTGAATATAAGAGATGCCATCTCTGGACCAACTACAAAACACGCACATCTGCTAGAGTCAACAATGTCGTTTTATAGAAATTCATAATGTTCCTTCTCACTGAAGACCAGAGTATTTGAGCATTTGATGGTCAGCTAGAAATAAACAGGGCAAATCAAAAGCTACACTTGTGTTATAAGAAGATATTAAAAGAAAGGTTAAAATTCAAACAGTTGCAGTGCAGATAGGCTGAGGGAGCTCAGATGTCCTCCATCCTTGCTGAAAACAATAACCATCAGAGTTCTTATAGAAAAGGCAGTCTTCTGTCTATCTCCTCTCTGTTCAACTGGAAAATGAGCTGGCTGCCTGTATCCAAAAGCAGAATTCAGGTGCCTGAATATAAGTTTTGTATAGGTACCTATGTCTAAGAGAGAAGGAGGACTTTAAAAACACCACTCATCAATATTTCTTGCTAAATATCTTTTATATCAACATACTAGTGTGAAGCATCTCTATGTTGCCTTCCACTGTTCTGGGGTATGTAAATAATGTGGCAGTAGACTTCTAGAGTCAGTGACTCCATTCCTTTTCTGTATTTGGCTTTTACCTGCTTGAAAAAAAAAAACCTCACATGTTCCTTTACTTGTCCCATACCATATTAAGGGGAAGGAACGGCCTAGACTTAGAAGAGGAACTCAAAAGAGAAATCAAGTGTTGTAACAGAAATAATAGTCTGGGGAAAAAAAAAAAAAAAAAAACACGTTTACAGCAACTCACTTAAATAGAACTGAATGGTGCAGTTGGATTAGGATTTCCTGAACAAGCATGCCATAGCAATCTTGACAAGCTGTGACAGTCTGGACAGCAGTTCTGCCAAAGAAAACATCTGGATCATATAATGCCTGAGGTTGTAGAAGGAAGAGTGGCAAAAGTAAACCCAGCCAACAGGTAGCAGATACAGCATCTGTCTTGTTCCTTAGAACTCTAAACCAGACCTTGGGTGAGTTCACGAGGGGAAATATTCTCCATATTTCCTCTTCTTATTTGCCTTTCCTAAGCATTTACTATTTATCCTTACTAGAGACAAGATATGCTTGTATTGCCCATGGATTAGCACAGACCAAAGACCATTACTGATGTTGCAAGTTTTGGACCTGGCAACTGCTTTTGAAAAGCGGGAAGCTAGAAACATTAGCCATATTTGTGCAAAAGAACAGTCCCCAGTTAATTTACTAGCTATAGGTATTTGGCTTGGATCAGGATGGTTATTCTTATATTTTAAACTTGGGCAAGTCCATAGAATCATGAAAAATAGGGATGAAAGGGACTCTTATGTGTTACCTGCTTTATACCTGTTCCAAGGCAAGATCAACATCACCTAAACCACTCCACAGATGACTATCAAATCTGTCATTATTACACGGTAGTATAATATGATGACATTTCTGCAATCCATTCATCACAGGCTTTTTATGCAGGAAGAATTACACTTGGAAGAAGTTTTGCAGTGGCGCTGAACTGCCTTTTAATTGCTTTTTTCAGTATATTCACCTGTAGGCAATTTCTTCCAAGTCATCTTCTCTGGAGAGTCAGCAAATGCATGGATGTTTACTTTTTTTTTCACATGATGAAGCTTTGAAAGAGTGCAAGGAGGAAGGTGATGATGGCTGGCTGGACTTGGATTCAAGACCATAGCTAATTCAAAGTGAAAGTAGAAAGGAATCAGATACCTCCTAATAAAACTAAGAACAACTTTGGTTAAACATCCCTTGTGGTTACACAGTTGGAAAACAAGCCCCTTCCAACTTTCCAGATCTGCTGAGGCTGCCTTTGCTTGCAGTAAGAAGTGGTGAGTGGTCACAGTCTTGAAACCTGCTGTGTTTCATTCTGCTACTGTTGAGTTCAGCATAGTAGAGTGATTTGCTCTCTCAGGCCCTGTAATACACACCCGATCTTCACCAAACACTTTTCATTACAATTTCAGTTCCAGAATGAAAACTGCCTTCAAAACCACAGATTTTCCTCTCCTGCAGAAGAAAAAAATCTATACCCCTCACTTTACTTGGGAACCAAACCCTTAAAAAATCACATTTTTTTCATTCCAGCCTACTGGGAAAGGCAAATAGGAGCTATTGTTAAACTTTATAACTTAACCATTAAATGAAATCTATTTAGAAACCAACCATTTGGGAATAGAAAAAAAATCACAGTGTTCCATTCCAAGAACATTGCCAATAATAGCTGGAGTTGAGAACACTGGCTTTGGTATGCTTTTTCTGAATATGACAGAATTGAATTGACATGTTCCTGTGGAAAGTTTTATATTGATGAAACTGCATTTTCTCTTTAAGAAAAAAAAAAAGTAATGTCAGGACTACCTGAGCACATGGAGTTAAGTTTTTGCAGTACCTCAAAAGAAAATTATAGATAGGATTATCTCTAAATCATCCTCCTACCCAGTAGACAGATGTCAAAGATCAGCAGTATTTCCAGCATTAAAACTTCTACAACACCCTTTAGCAGCTTGTGCTTAAGCGTCTCTCTTTTCATTTAGCACATACAATGCAGTGGGACCAAACTAGCCAAAAATCCTTTGTGCGAAGCACTGTATAATACACATTCCAAAGACGTTCTGTTGCCTGCGTCAGCAGGACTCTAGGAGAATGAAGGCAAAACAAATGAACGTAGCGTATTCATAATTCTCCTAATGGTTAACATATCATTGACTAGCACGTGCTAGAAAGATCTGACCATACGTTTCATGTCAGCTCAGCAGCATTTCTGTGGTCTTCAGTGTTTTCTTCCAGCCAGAACTGGAGACCCTGTCATCCTCTGAAGTCCTGGGCAAATGGAGCAGCAGTTCTGATTGGAACAGCAGCCCCCTATGTCTTTCTAAAGTTCATCCTTGCTTTTCAAGAGATAAATAAGTGCTCTGAGCTGCTGGGCTGAAGGAAAAAATGTCCAGTGCCCGTGCTGCAGCAGACAGTCACCATCTGCTGAAGAGAGAGCATGCCATCGTGTGGTGATACAGCCTCACCACACATTGTAAATTTTCACCACCATATAGATCTAACAGAAAGCAAATGTACAGTGAGGGACAATTCTCCAGATCCCACCAATTTTCCTGCTCTCTCTAATTCACTGGAAGATGTCTCAAGGTTTTTCTGTGTGTCCACAGTATTGCTTCACTCGGCCAGAGCTTTTGGAGGCCATCACCAGCAAAAAGCATACTGAGGCTGAAAGCTGGGGTGCCACCATGAAGATGTGACTTGCTCCCCTGTGATGCAGGGAAGACCCCTAGAATTGCTACCACCTCTCTGAGCTTTACCAGCCTCCTCACCCTCCCATGATGAGGGTGTTTTCTCAATGCCATGAGCCTGGCCAGCATCAGGGAGCCTAGGTCTATTCACATGCAGGGCCTGGTGGCTTTCTCACCTCCACTGCACCTGCATAGAGCTAGGCTAGCTCACAGAGATGGAGCCAGGCAAGAGCACAGTGTTCTACCTTCTGCACCAGCCCTTTGTGATGTCTCTTGGGCACCACAGAGATGGGAGATGCCAGCTTCACCAGTACAGTTCTACTGAGAAAGTCTTGACAAAGTGAACTCTTGCCAGGTGAAGGTTCACTTTGGTTGCGGATGGGGGCTGAAATGTCTGGAGCTTACCCATGCTTGGCTCCACTCTACCTGATCTGTGCTTCTCCAGGCTAATTGGTGTCCATGCTGAGTCCTTCCTGAAAGTGCACGGCAGAGCAGGGGCATCGCCATGGTCCACAGACAAAAATCTATGCAGGGCTCTGCACAGCACCCTGCAGCAATTTTAAGTGCAATAGCCAAGCAAAGCAGGACTATGAGGATAACCAATGCCACAGCATATTATCAGAAGCATAATTCAGTAACAAACTTTATCCTGAGATGCACAAACTCTGAGAATTAGCCAAGTACAGATGACTATTACTCATTTGGAATCTAGACATAACCACAAGATGTCATCCGATCTTGATAACGTTACTGACTTTCATACTGTAGAATTCCCAACGTCTAATTTTGTCTTTTGTCCATGGTATTCAATTTTAACACTTCTTCAGAGCTTCTTAGAAAGTTGAAAATTGTTTAATGCCTGGGCGAGCGTACATGGCAGGGAAAGGGCCACAACAGGATATGGGTGTCACCAACGGGGAGGTGGGAAGGATTGCTGGAGGAAATAATTTGTCTTTCAGCAAGTTTTTGGAGGTGAAACAGACTTTCTAGACTTTGCAAGAAGTTGACATGTCTTTAGAGGGTGACTTTTATGAATGCTTGCTTGCCTGAGACATTTCCATCATCTCCAGACAGATTGTTTTAAATCTAATCCTTGAACCACTGTACTATTGATCACAGGCAGCCACAGAGAAAGTAATTGGATCTATCTTATTCCTCTCACAGTTTCCTCTCTCCCTCTTCCACCTTAAAAAGCCTCTCCTCTGATTCCCCTCCAGCCTGTCTCCATGTCCACCTGATCCTTCAGGTGACGCTACCCCTCACAGGAGAGGAAGCACCACAACCCAGAAGCTACAGTGTTTTCTTCCTCCCTCTAGATGGTGCCATGGGCTTTCCCTGGGCAAATTAGCACCTCCTAAAATCGAGTCTCCGGTGGAGTGGGATTCACCCGACTGCAGGAGGACCTCAGTGGATGGTCTGGCAGAGCCTGCGTTGCCTTATGGTCATGGGACAATGTGTGGATGGAAAACACAATAGAATGTTTAATCTTTCTCCTTTTTTTTTTTTTTAAGTGCATGTAGTCTGGGCACACTGGATGCCCTTCTCTGTTGTAAGATCTTTGATCTCTTCCCTTTTTTATTGGATTTCACTTTCTCACCATCCTTTCTTTATTGCCCAGAGAGGCCCCTCTTGGTAGAATATAAAACAAATTATATGAGAGCATGAAACTGACCTTTGAGAGCCAGGGAGCAGGATTTATCTGTAGATAATGCTATCTAAACTAATCAAAGACTTGTTGTAGTCGAAGGATGGAACAAGATGTGGTTCCTCCTGGCCTAAAGTAGATCTCTGAAATAGGGCAGTGCTGCCACCATGAGAAAAACCCTGTTTCTCTCCAGGGACTGGAAAGTGAGCCCCATATAAATAGTTCCAGTGTGTGTATGGTTGACATCTAAATTTAGGTGAGACAAATAAAATTTAAAAGTTCCACAGAAGCTCAATGGCATTTATTTGTTCTAAGTACCAGGCACAACACAGGTAAAGCACAGACAGAAATGAATAACATAATTTTTTTGTGGTAAACCTTGAAGGACACTGTAATCCCAGCCCACAGGAGTGTTGATTCATTTTAGTGATGAAAGTATTAATTCTGAGCCAAACTAATCCTGACCTGGAGAAGATTCAGGTGTGGATCAGAGTCCAGTTTCAGTGTCTGAGTCTTTCTTTGTTGGCCTGAAGAGCAACTCCAGTGAGACCCACAGAATTCCCACATTTATTCCTGTGTAGGCTTGCTCGGCTTTGGCATGGTGTTATGCCCAGAGGAGAAGATGACAGAGAATCAGGCCTGAGGTTTGTAGTTTTTTGGGCCTGGGTGTCACAGTGAGCAGGAGGGAGCACAGCTCTGGACGGAGAGCATGAGAAACCTGTCCCTGGGACACACCTGGGATGGTGATTGCAACAAGGGATGCACTTTGCCACCGCATTTTTTTCCTCTTCCTTCCATCTATAGGTGTCATGGGGCAATAAAAATAAATATACCTTTCCAAGAAAGAATTTCTAAGTGCAGCATTGCACTGGCAACCTGCAGCTGCAGTTTTAACAGGGAGGCACAGTCCATGCTGGTCATTTTATTTCCTGGGAAATGCATGAATCTCTGTTTCCTATGTCACTCTGAAGCAGTATCATCTGTAATGTTTCTCCTCTATGGGGGAGTGGGAGGAAATTGCTTGTCACCCAGTGGCGATATGCAGCTTTTGTTTACATGGGAAAGCAATAAAATTGATCGTTTCTGAACCGAACAAAAATCACTTGGCTGGAGTTCAAAGCAAAAGGGTATGTGGGGAACACTGCTCTCTAACCTGTACAGGCGGGGACCACTAGGCACTGGTCTGGTCTCTGCCTTGGGCAGGTCATTTACTCACCCATATTTTATTTTACCCACAAGAAAACAAGGCTCTTAACATGAATTGCTTTCATAGAAGTCTTGTGATATTTAATTAGATGGTCTTGTAAAACGAAAGAGAGTGAGCTCTGAATGGCAGAGTGGAGGTATCTTCATCTGATGGGCAAGTATTAAAGCAGAGACATCCAGAGACCACTAATAGAGCATTGCGTACAGTCTTGACACAGCTTGTTTTTAAAACCAGGTTGAAAAAACGATGGCAGTGAGCACAGAAAAGAGCCATGGACTCCAGGGCTGCAAAAAACACCTTACGCTAGGAAGCCTTTAAGAATTTATTTGTGTAAAATGTTGGAGAGTGTTCAAGAGTACAAATATGCATTTATGCAAAAAAAATGCATTTATGAAAAAAAATAGCAGAAAACACTGACAGGCTTTTGGAGCTCTTAAGGTCATCGTAAGGGCCAGTATGTGGAAATTAAAGCTGAAGAACTACCAATGAGAAGCTGGCATGTCTGTTGACAGTGGACATGCCTAACTACTGTGCAAGCTTACAGAATCATAGAATCATTTCAGTTGGAAAAGATCTTTAAGCTCATCGAGTCCAAGAGCGGATCTTCAGAGCAGCGCTTGGGAGTCTTGTGCATCAGCCAAACACTAGTCACAGGCGTGCTCCTGGCTCACTGCCGCCCTCGCAGGCTGAAATGTAAAGGCTGGGGATAGCAGAGAACAGATTAACTGTGTTCAAGATCGTTCCTGGCCTTAAACAACCTGCACTTCTGAACCTAGGCTGGGTTAAGAAAGTGCAGTTTCAAAGGAAACAAACAGAAACCCAGTTCTCCATCCCTGAGAAATGCATTCTGATGTAGGAATGGGATGAAGAGAAACTCAAGTTATCCAGTAACTATCCTCAGTGGCAAGTCAATTCTCGTTTAACTGGTGCTGGGTAGAGGGAAGGCTGGTGGAAATCATTAAACCTGCACAATCGGTTGCCTCAGTAATCCACTGGAAGCTCAGAAAATCAAGTTGAGCCATAGCAAGATGAAAGGATTTTCCTTCCCACGTCGTGACCCAGTAATGAGAGAGCAGGGCTGGTTTGCTGACGGGAATATTAAGTGCCGTGATTTTTGAGTGAGACAAGGCTTGTGGGGAGAGTTAAGATCTTTTATTAGATCAACAAGTATAGCTGGAAAAATTAGTTGGATGTTCAGGCAGAGATACTCTGCTTCAAGACTAAGCACAGAGCTTGTCTCTTTTTACCAGCTGTAGCACCTGATCAGCTTAAAAATATTATCTCTATCACAAACTGTCCCAGTTGTGCCTTTAGCTCATAATGGCTAAAACAGCTTTAACCTTGGAGACTTTAAAGGCCATTTTCACTTCATTCAGTCTGTTTTTCTTCCAAGTTAGGTATTTATTTACACAAATCCATCAGAAATAATAATTATGGGGTTTTTTCTCCATTGTGATACGAACCCCCCAATATATTTTCATGGCTTGTCTTTGCTCTGGCAAATGCCATCCCATTCTCTCTGGCTGTATCCACCATGTGCGTTGCGAGGTCAAGCTGGAGAACGAAGGCAGGAGCAGCCCAGAGCTGGCTGGGGAGCAGCCCAGCCTCTATGCCCAAAGAAGACACCTGAATAACTGCTTTGCAGGCAACTCACCTTTCTGTGAAACAAGCACATCCTAAACAGCCTGGGTGACTGCAGGCCTGGAAGTGCCTGGATCCAACCTCGTTTTTGTCAGTGCGTTTTCAGTCACTAGGATGACTAGCTCAGACACACTGCTTTGTGCTGCAGAGATGTGGTGTGAGATATATGTATACCATCTTGAGCATCCCCTCCATTTAGCCTCATAGAAGGCATTAGACTCTTTATGCTGGTTGTCCTTCTCCCCTCTCCAGCTTGCCCAAAACTCTGTCTGAAAATGTGACTTATCACAGCCAGGCTGCCCCAGGTTTTCGTAAGGAGAAAGATGCCACCTTATAACCAGAGCATTCACATTTGTCAGTGGTTGTCAGAAGAATAGACAGGCTAGCAAAATACGCACCTGAATGTAGCTACTGTATTTTCTGAGGGACCATTTCTTTCTGCAGACCCCATAAAACGTGTACTGCAGCTGTAGCAGACCTCCTTAGAGACGAATGGCATCTGAAAGCATACCTCGATGCAGCAGCACTGCCGGGAAAGCAAGTTCAAAGGCATCCAGCTCTCTCTGGAGGATACAGCTATGTTAGACCCTGCTGGATAGATGACTAGGTACCTGTTTTAGCACCAAAGTATTACAAAGAGCTTTTTCTGCCTCAAGGCAGTAATTTGCTGAAGCACATAAGACACATTTCCCATTGGCAGGATGAAAAGAAAACTTTCACCCCATTTTTTTGCAAAGCACTACATTATGTCATCTCTGAAAAGAGCTCTATTGTATGTGTGGGCCATGGCAAATATGGGGACGGAAGAGAACTGAAATGACAGCTTGTGGTGCTTGTATAAACACACATTAACCCTGCGTGTCCAGGGTTTCAGTTGAACTCCAAAGCCTGGCTTATACCAGATGCCTTGAATTGCAATCAGTAGGTATTGTGAGACTCTCTTCTTGTGTTTTCTTAGCATGAAACTTGCCTGTTTTTGTTTGCTTTATAGCAAGACTGGCAAATTTAGGAAAAAATCCTGGATTTTCCTCTCCTGGACAGATGGTATGCTGTGTCGATTTCCCATTTGTATAGGTTGGGGAATATTTTTAATCTAGATTGCAACTTGGAATGACACAGAGCAAAAAGCAAATTAGATTTTGCCCAGGCTAATCCTTCTCTCATTTCCTCCAGTTTTACACCACTGATATTAACACTGTTAGCTTTTGACTTAAACTGGTACAAGTGAGAGAAAATGGACCCTTGAAGAGTTGTCTTTAATTCAAAGCAGCTGGGCAGAAAAAAAGGTGGAGTGGGAAAATCCTATTTTCCAGGAAAATGAGAGCTCACAAAGCTGTCCCTAAAGATATCTGTTTTAATGCATTGCTTTAGAAGTGTAGTTAGCAATTCTTGCTGAATCTAAAAACCACCCTGAATGACGGACTTTCTTAAATCAGTAAGTTAGTAAAAAGCCCAGGACAGGCTGGAAGATGCTCACTTTTAACTACAGTTCACGCATTTTCATGTTACCCACTTCTCAGTGCCCACCCTGGATCACCAAACAGGGGAATTTATTTATTGTTAAACTACTGAAATAGACAAGCTAATGCAGGAGATATAATCTAACAATTAAAATCATAAGATACTATTCTATATAAGCTAAGAAATAGTTTCTTACATATTCTGTCGAAGTCGTAGCCTTCGCAATCTGGTAACTTGCTGAAAATTGCAGTTAGCTCTTAATAAGACCTGGGGGAACTGAGTAATTTGCTGTGTTGATTAACATGCATTAAGTAGAGGGACAATAATTCTCTTGTAATAGAAGCTGCGATTTAGCAGATAAGAGCACAATCAAGTAGGTATATGGGTCTGTATGAATCTGCACACCAGTTTTATATCCTCATCTTTCATCCACTTTGGATGTTCAATATCTTTCACTGTCAAATCACATTCATTTAAACGCCAGCATATGGGTCTCAGTGCCTGCCTTTAAGCACTGGATTTTGATATTTTCTAATGTTTTCTTAATCTGCTTGGTGTCATTTCACTGCGGCAGTGGTTTCCATGCTTTGGACCTCTGGGTGTGCAGGATGGCTGCTGGGGGCGGGGGTGGTGTGACACACAGCACAGAGCAACAGCTTTTTATTCCCCCCGGACTGGGGATAATCCACATTTATGCATCTGAGAGCAGGCTTTTCTCTCGAGCGGCTGCTCTTCTGCAAGCTGGTCAGGAGCCATCTATAACACAGGGTACAGTGCATTTCCATGAGTGGCAGCACTGGAGGATTTTCTATTTGGATGTTCCTGCCAGGGAACCACTGGGGAAGGATGGCAAGACAACTCAGAGGCAGAAAGTGATGTTGCAGGAGGCACACGAACATGAAATGTGACTCTAGGGGGTTGCACAGGCTGTGACAATGTCACCAGTGGGGACCAGCCAAGGTCAGCAGCGAGTGGAAGGAGCCATGTTGGTGCACGGTAAAAAACATGCTAACAGATGTGCTGCCTCCTGCAGCCAAAAAGTCAGACATCTTGGGCCAATTTCGTCCTTCTTTATTTTTTAAAATAAAGGAGGCAAAACACAGTCACTTGTGATCTGATTGACATGGCAGACCAGGAAACAGAGAGCTGTTCCTTTCCCATCTTTCTAGCCCTGATAGTCAAACATAGAAATGGATTTCCCAGGTTGTACCTTGTTTCCTTGGCCATGAGCAAGCAACGGACCATGGGCTCCCTCTTGTGATGGAAATAAGGGAGAAGAACTCCAGCCATGAATTACATTACCCAAAGAATTTAGTGAATCTGGGCAGGGCCACATAACCCATAACTTCTCCAGGGCTTGTACAACATACTGGTCTTATTTGGTAGCCTGTCATACACTACACTCCTCCTTGTCTGGTATGTCCCCAAAGCCACCAACAGGCTGCCAGAGGAGGCAGGTTAGATATGGCTACTTCATGTGGTATACATTAGCAAATAGGGTGTTTTGAACCCAACTGGAACCCCTGTGGCTCCTTAATATTGAATTTGCTGCGGCAAGAGCAAAAAACAGATGGTTTTATTCATCGTGCAGTCTGTCTTCTGCAGTAGACCCTTTAACAGCTCAAGCAGAAACACTGGATCTTTCAGGCACCCGAGGGAATTGCCAAACCCCAGATCCAGACCTTATCACTCACCCTGCTCACTTCCGATGTGCTACAGCCCATTAACACCACTCCCCTCCAGACCTCAGCACGTTCAGCTCCACAGCGGCAATGAGCTGCACAGCCAGCTCCACCACTTTCCCTTATTGCACCATCATCTGCGAAACACCTCACCTAAAAGATTATGCAATTCAAAAGCCAAAAATAACTTATTTCCCTGCTCTTTAGGGTTTTACGGTTGGCTGATGCAGAGCAAAGCCTGGGACCGAGGGACGGAGTGCAGATTAAACTGAATTTAGGCAGCAATTATTCTTTTCCTCTACAGAAGAGCCACACAGAGAGGGACTGTATTTTCTCACCTTTGTCTGGCTTGCACTCTCATTCCAAGGGAGGAGAGAGGACATATCAGTGCCTCAGCAGACATCAGGAAGCAAGTTGTGGTGAGTTTTTTTTTTCATTTAAATCACAGTTCATACAACCCTGGAGCAAATGAGCTGCTACCCAAGGGGTCACAGCCTCCACATAGCCATGTGTTTTCGGCTGCTTGGCCAAATGTCTTCTTGCTCCTAAAATATTTGCAAGAGTTCTCAGAGTGAAAAAAGGGACTTTTAAAAAATTATTGCAAGATGTGAACCTCCGGTTCAACAGGACGTACAGAACTGTCTTCTTAGCAGCTCTCAAACACTAAAGGAGACATGGGCAGCCCTCAAGGAAATTCTTGACTGGAGACATTCAATAGAAGATGATTCCTCTTTCAGAACTGAACTGAAACCTCAGGAGAAGGTGGAGCAGCTGACAAGACATTTTTCTCTAGCAAAATCTCTCACAATTTCCTTTTATTTTTTTTTTCAGTCCCTTCTGGGCTCAAAATACAATGCTCTGAATTTCATAATGGAATAGAAATTACCCAAGTTGTTTCCCTTTGAATGGCTTTGAAGCTAATATGCCCTGATACACTTCACATCAGTAACACAGAAGCATTTCATATGGAGTTTTGTTTTCTTTACTCCTTACTTCACTGGCACCCAACCAACGAAAAATCATGCAGGAAAACATGGGAAACACTAACAGGAAAACGGAAGAAAAAAACCCAAATCAAATATATCAGTAATAATTCAAAATAAAGGCAACATTTAAAAAAAACTAACTGGATTTCAGGACATTCTTCAAACATGAGTGTACCGTTCCTTAATACTGATAATCCTGCAGACAGTTTCAGGAGGATTTAATAGGAAATTACCTTCCTGAAAAGCATGCATTCATATGACATGTAAGACAGTTGCTTGTAATAAATGTCCGTCTTGGAACTCCTAGCACATTTAGCTTATTTAAGTGCATCTGAATTCAACTGTGAGAACAAGATGAGGCTCCAATAGTATTTACTAATGATTTACTATGAGTTTTCTCAGATTACTTAGATACTTAGAAACTGGGAACCACATATGCAGGACACCCACCTCCACAGATGTCCTCACACCCTGAGACCAAGATAAAAAAGGATCTTCTACGTAGAGCAACTTTTTGTATGCCCCAAACTTTTCCATACGTGGCTGCACACAAGCTAGTTGTCATCTAGGAACTGTTAGGTAGAAACTAGAATAACAGCCACAAAAATACAGCATTAAAAAAGCCCTCAAGGACTTTGCACATCACTAAAATACAAGAAGCAGAAGAGACACAAGCTGTGTTTGGAAACCAAAGCTTGCTGCTGCTCTGGCCATCCCAGAGAGGTGGTCTAGTGGTTTGCAGTAAGATGAGTCTTAAAAGCCCTGAAGAGCTGCAGTTGCACAGCTAGTGACTCAGAGGACCCCAGACCCACTGCCTGCTACCAAGTCACTTTAAAACTGCAGAGGCCGTGGATGAGAAGTTTCAGGGTTAAAAGTGACCTCAAGGTGACTGGAAGCAACATGTCACCAAGGTCAACGAGACAGTAGATACATTGATGTTGGCCTCCAACATGTTGAGTTGTCTCTATATGAAGGAAGGCTCCAGCCTGCCCTCAGTCCCTGACTTTGAGTCCATTGGCCTCACTGCCTGTGAAATGGCTCATGTTCAGGCTCAAGTATAGCATACGCTGCCTCTGCAGAGGAGCAAGGACACTGTAGAAAACTACCCTGAGCTTGAACCCAAACCCCGCCTTACAAAGCCAGGCCTGGTCTTGTATGAGAGACCACCTGGAGCCACTTAACCACTGTTTCTCTGCTCTGCTCCCAGCCTTATGTGCAAGCATTGCTATCACCATGTTCTTTTCCAAAAAGGGAAAAGCAGCAACGTCCAGCATGGGAAACCAGTCACTCACCCAATAATCCCCAATGATTACACAATTTCTACCTGAACTTGCAGTCAGAATAACAAGTTTGGCCAAAATAATTTCTTCTCCTTCACACTCAAACATCCTTTTGAAAGCTCTGGGAAGGCAATGCTACCATTTGGACACTTTAAGAAAGCAAATGAAATAAAATGGGGCACTGAATTTTTTCAATAAAGGAGGAGATTCCAGTTTGCCTTTTGCTTGGGACCTCTTCAACCCTTCAGTTTGTTTTCGCCCTGAACACTTGTCCTCAAAGGCAGTAGAGAAACCAGCCCTTCCCCAGGGGTTTCATCCACGCCAGAGCATGGCAGCGTTCCTCCTCTGGACCGCCAGCCCTCCTACATGACGTCTTGAGGAACAGCTGCTGTTTCACAGGCCAACTCGTGTCATGACCCTTCCCATATACTTTTATGTTCTTTCCTAAAAATACCGCAGCCCCTTTCAACTCATGTGCCCTACCGGAGGGAGGAGAACCATCCACCAGCCTTCGTGCTGTAGCAGAAGTTGCTGGCTGAGCCAAGAGGACAGTACAGTATGTGCTTTTATGGCCAGCAGCTCGGGGTTGGATGAAGGAGAAAGTTCTCCCCCTTAGTTCTTCTTCTTCCCTTCTTTCACATGATTGCGTTGCTTTAATCCACTCCTCCTGGCCCTATTTGTAACCACAATGCCAAGTCCTGGATGTTTTTTTTCCAGTGTTTCAAAGGACATTGCCAGTTCCCTTCTTTGAAGACCACCAGGAGGATCTGGGGTGACAACCACAGCTTCTTCCATGGGGTTAGCTCTGCAATTTCCTTGCAAATTTACAAATCTGTGATTACTTGAAAACTTTCCAACAGACCTACAGCTGTGAAGGGGCAGGGCTCCCATCTCTTCTCTCCTCATTCAGCCACTCTTCTCCTCAGACCTGGGGATCTCTTCAGGCTCCAAAAGACCTAGTGTAGGTGATGAGGTTTCCAGTACAGGATCTGGGAAAGGTGGGAGCTTTGAAAGAGGCTTCAAAGAGTCTACAAGTTAGACGTGGAGCAGCATGACTCATAAGAAATACTGAGCCTCTCTGGAGGGTACCTCTCCACCAGCCTGTGGGAAGAAAGAGCATCATCTACCTGGCACAGACTCAAGGTCATGCTGGAGGGGTTGTAAGTGTCATTCCCCTCCGACAGCTCACCAGGGCCTCCCACCACAGCAGACACGGCTCTGCTGTGTGCTTCCTTCACTGCATCACTTCACTTCCTTCAATGCATCTGGCATGGCCTCCCCCTCGAAAGCTGTTCCCAGAGACAGAAAAACAATTAACGGAGAGAGAAAGCATCCCCTGAACTGGAAAACCCAACCAGAATAGTCAAAGCTGGTTCCTTTGTTGGGCCTGGAGGTGGGGGTAACATGCCGTGGGTATATGTTTGGTAAAGCACCAAGGGCCTTGAATTTATAGGCTTTGGGAAGACCGCTGGAGTTTGTTCAGGCCTCCTCAAGTGGGTGCTGGTGTTTGGAAAGTAGCTGGTGTGTTGGCACACAGTCTGGACATGGTGCCCACATATCTGCGAAAATGTGGGATGTCAAAGACGGTGCATATAGAGGGATGGCTACTTGTACACCTCCTGGAGAAGGAAGGACAGCCGAGTTAGCCTGGCCCCGAGTGAGTTAAAGAACAGATCAGCTCCTTACAGGAGCAGAGGGAATTAGGAAAACTTCTGGGAGAGAAAAGCAATAAACCTCAATGAAGCAGGCTGGGTCAGAGGCCTTTTAAAGAGTGACTCAGCCAGTGTCTAGTGATTCTGGGTAAGACTCCATGCTATAAAGAGCTCCTAAGCGGAGGTGCTGAGTGATTGCTTTATTGTTTCTTACAAACCTTGCTGTGAAATCCCTGTAAATATGTTTATGAGCTTGTTGGGGCGGCTTCCCCGCTGCTGACTGTACTGTAAATAAACATGCGTGCCTTTGATTCACGGAAGTTCGTCTTCTGGACTCCATTATGGTCCCTGGCTCTGCTTCCATTTCAGATGTGGGGCCCCTCCTGCCCCTGCTCACAAGGAGCACGACATATCTGCTCTCCAGTGAATAACTAGAAGAATCAATGCACATGTTTAGGATTACACATTCCCATATGGCAGCCTCACTTGCCTCTCCCTCCCTTCTCCTTCCCACCAGAAGAGCTCTGTGAACCTCACCAGTTCTGAAAAAGCAGCCTGTGGAAAGGCCACCGGCCCTGGAGACAGCTTGGCATGCACTGTCCTCCTCCTGCATGGCAAGGATATTTGGACATGAGCCTCTGAGCCTGGGTGGGCAATACAAGATTTGGGGTATGCATGTTGTCTGCATCCAAGGCAGATGTTTGCAAGCATGTGGTGCATCTAAATTTGAGGGCAGCCTCAAGAAACTGTATTTTGTCTTCCACCCTGCAGTTTGCTTGGAGCAACCCATGGCAAAGCAGTGTGACCAGGGCCAGCTGATGAGGCCAGCTGACAATTATGCCACCCCACACTGTCTACCCTGTCCTCCTGCACAGCCAAGCTGCCTCTGTACCATCACTGCCTTGTGTTCAAAGCAAGCTGACTTTGCTGCTGTTTTACCCTAAAAGCCAGGATTTTGTGATGCCGGGGATGTTCAGGCACTGCCGGATGAGTGGTCAAGATGTCTGCTCAAAGGGGCTTCAACGCAGGGAGGGACAAATCCTCTGTAACCATCCCAGTGCAAGCTGTCCAGGGCCCAGGGAAGGATTCTCCAAATCCCAACACAAATCTGAAGACAGATAATTTTTACACATACTTGTGAGTTCCCTGCCATATAAACACATGTCCATATAAACGAATGGTCCCAGCACGCTGGACATAGCTGTGAGCTTCAGTGAAACCACCACTGAGGCATTCTCATGTCTCTAAGCAAACCAGCCCCCAGCCAGGGCTTCTTCAATATCAGATGGTGTGGCACTAAACCTGGATTCCTAACCACAGTATAAAAAAAAAAAAAAAAAAACAAAAAAAAAACAATCTTAAGCTGAAGAAAACATCTCAGAAATGCAACAGCAGCAGAGGGAGATTCTATCAATTTCTCTGCTTCCACCCACTCTCCTTTTATGGAGTTAAAATATGGGGTTGGTCCAGGAAACAATACACATCAAAATAAAAGAACCAGGATATTTGCCCATCAGTATAAACCAAACGAGAGACACACCAAACATTACAAAGAATCCTGAAAGCAAGGAAACATCTTGTGCACTCAGTGAGCAAAAAGCTCCTACTTTGTGTAGTGCCTTGCAGCCCAACTGTGATCTGAAATGTTTGAAGCATAACTTAATAAATTGTCATAGGCATAAACAGGAGACCAGGGAGATATTTCTTAGCTGGCTTTTGAAATTGAACAGAATCGGTGTGGCAGGACAGCAGCTCCAGAGGACAAAACACTGAACAGAAGGTTCTCAGAGAGGAAAAAAGGACCTGCTTGTAAGCAAGGACCTTGAGGAGGTTTAGTGTCATAAGAGACTGAAGCCGAGCAGGGGTGAAAGGTTTAAGCTGATATGTACCTGCGTGTCAGCATGCCTGTGCCTGAGCATCTGTGGCAAGGAGTCTGTGTACACAGAGAATTGGGTCTTACCCAAATGGCAGACAGTGACCCTGTAATTAGGGCACGGGGCCAGGACTCTGCCAGCTAGCTCAGGTCAGGGGGTATTTCAGCACATTATTTTCTGTAACACCTAAGCACTGGGTTCCTACGCATGCCAGTGGGGAATCAGGTGTTGGTTTTCAGGTAGGAATGTGGGTCTCTGGTTTTCTGAGTCTTCCCAGTCATTTGGGTCCTTTGTATTCATCTTGCAGGTCTCCCTTCCCTGTCTATAGGACAGGAATAACTGTGCCCCAGTTCTCCTGCCTGCCTTGGCTATTTAGGTTGCTGGTGTCACTGCATGGAGATGGCCTCCCAGTACAGGGTCCTAGTCTGACCACACAGTAGTAAGATAAACTGAGGACCCAGGATTACTGTGCCAGACACCCCCATAGCTCCCAGACCCCTTCTTTGCTCAGGCAGGGACAAAACTGATCAGGATACCAGTCTGGCACCAATAGCAGCTGGAGCTCATTTGGACCACCTACACATTGCAAGAATAAGGAAACTGCCTCCAATTATTTTCCAAAAAACAGTCAGAAGAAACCAATCAACAGATCTCCCTAATTTCTGCCTTGGCAAAAATATCTATTTTCTGCCTCTTTTTTATTTTTTTTAATCTCCATTTTTCATTTGTGGTTTTCAACTAAACATCAAGCATAATCAAGTAAGATGAGTGACGAAGAGGAGAGGTCTGCTGCTTGATGATTTAGTTTAATGGTTTGACCTTGGGTCTCGGACTGGTATCTACAACACAAAAAGCTGTCTGTGAAGACCTCCAGGGAGGAACAGAGCAGAAAGGAAACTCCCAAGAAAGAGGAAAAGCTGATGGGGCATTTCTGAGATATATTTGCAGGGACATCCTGGGAAACAACAGGATTTTTCCAGTCTTGCAATTTGCAGTGCCAGTGAATGTTTTTCCAAGGCAGGCATCCAGAATATTTTTCCTGATATGTTCACATCTTACATCTCTGGCTCAGCCTGACTCCAGAACCTCCCATTTTTTGGAGGAACTCAGATCCTAGTCTGGACTATCCCTTAATTTTAACTTCCAGTTATCTGGTTATGCAACTCTGGTGAAAGGGAAATTAAGAGGATTTCCCTCTCCTGGCATGTGGTTGTCAATTGATCCCAGAAGCAATTCAGATTTACTGCTCCCATTTGATGGCTCATGGGAAAGGAATTGGCTCCATAGCAGTAAGTCAAAGATGGGAAAAGGCGGTTGCCCAAGCGATGTGACTGATGGCCACAGAAATACTTTCCTCACTGTTTTGCAGGTCAATTGCTGCACCTTAGATCTTAAACAAACATATGGTGACTGACCTTTGGATGCTGATCTGGAGCCTCGCCTTTCATCTCTCTCCACTGTTCAAGTTTTCCTCTCTCTAGTTCCATCCAAGCCATTGCAAATATTCCTCTTTTCTTTTTCTCTTCCCCTTGCTTTGGCTCAGCCGGGGCCAGCAGACTCAAGACAGGAATCATTCAGCGAAATTCTACACCCCGGGTTATGCAGATCGTTAAGTGAATGATCTAGTGGTCCCTTCTGGCTTGAAAAATCTCTTCAGGTTAAATCCGTAACGGCAATGCTAATGTAGACATTTTGCAGATGCTTATTTCAGGACATGCATGTTTGCGATTAGCTTTGGTTGTTGTCTAGGAATAACTCAGTTCCCAAAACAGCACTGACAACCACATTCATTAATTTATTGGCAATCACTTAATTCAGCTTAAAACAAACTTAGAAATTCCTGTCCATTGTATTTTAATATGCTTTACTTATTCATGAAGGCCCTAGAAACAGGAGCTTTGCATGGTTTAGCATGTCTGAACATTATCTTTTAAATAAGTAAGTTAGTTAAAGTCTATTAGCTAGTGAAGAAATTTTTAGTCCTGCCCACCTAGTCTACAGGACTTGAGTGTCAAACCAAGAAGCCAAACCAGTACTTCTAACCAATATGAAATTCACCTCAAAAAACATTAAGTCAAATAGCTCTTCCAACTACACAAGGAATTTTGTTGGGATGTTAAGCTCTTGCAAATTTTGCCTGTTCCAGAAGATGGTCTTCCAGAATCAGATCTAAAGTAGATGGGTTTGAGTGCCCGTTCTCAGCTCAATAGGATTACATGCCCTGCAGGATTTCTCTGGTTGTAAATATGAAACTTGAAGTAGGTTATGAATTTATATGATTCACAGCTCCTTTAAATGGAGCTCTGCCAAAAACATCTCCAAAAGATCAGGGACAAGGGCTTTCCTCATAACTGCACACAAAACCAACCCCCAAAAAAGAGGGAGTATGGAAGGAGAGAGAGATAAATGTCCAGTTAATCCAAACACCGCTTTATCCCTCAATCCAGATGCTTAAAAGATTTAACAAGAGGAGAGCTGCCATGTAGCCTGCACATATGTACTAAAGAACAGTTAATGTGCCTGTAAGTTTGATAATCTGAATAAAAATGGATTTGAGAAATTGATTTGGATTAACTTGATCTGCTTTTTAGTGAAAAGATTTGGAATCCTAAACAAGCATCTTAGACAAGATTAACTCATTTAAACACTTTCACAGCTGAATGTATTGCCAATGCCCCAAACTGTAGGAGCTTTACCCTCTGGGGATTAAACTGAACCTCCTCTGTGGGTTCTCTTGCCCTTCTCCTCCCTATCTGCTCAGTCTGCAGATGGCTCCTCATCATATCACCTCTTTCCTTCCTTTCACTGTAAGTGGCTGGAGAAATCAAAACGTGGGAATTTCTCCCCGTCCATTCCCATCTGGTTGCGATTTCCTCCTCGCATTGTCTGGTGGTAAAAAAGATGATCCGAGTCACACTCGATTTGCCAGGTCACTGAAGAAGCCCAATGATGGAGAGTCAGCCATGCGGCTGCTACCTTAGACTGACACACAAGTCCTTCAGTGGGAAGGGGGGGCCTGGGTTCACCTTTCTGCTTAGAGACTACCCAGTGATAACAATTAGCCCTTGAATTGTATATGAACACCCAGAGCAGTTATGCTGCTTTGTCCTTGCCTCTGGACCTTTCAGGACTCATTGTCTATGCCTACACTAGTGAACTAAATGAAATGAGGACACGTGCCCAAAAAGTGTCACCATCCACACTGTTAGATTATTTGCATCACCCTTGGCACTGGTCAGCCCTGGGCCAACTCGCAGTGCATGGGCACAACTCACAGGTTAGCACAGCGCCCAGTAGGCATTTTTGATGCAACCTTCCTAGTTTGGGGATTAGAGGGACTAATATAAGCATAAATTCCACAAATTGGCCTCCGAGCCAAAGGTGGCTCCTCACCCATTTTATTTGCAAGTGTAGATGGACACTAATCGCAAACCAAGAATACAACGAGACAGTTCAGGAGTTCCTTGATGTGACACAGATGCTGAGGATGGAGCGGTGGTATTGTTGAGGGGTGGTCAGTGCTGCTGGGAAGCCAGGTAAAGGTGGTTCAGCTCCCTGTTTGCCACAAAGAAAGGATTTGTCTGGAAAAAACTCATTTTACACCACAGGTTTCAGTGCATGCCTGTTGTTTTGGCACAAGGAAGAAGGCTATTTGCTCACAGGTAACCCAGAAGAGGCTAGCACTGAGAGACGAGAAGTCCTCTAAAGGTGAAATATTTTCTGTCCATTAGATAAAATGAGCTGTGAATTTCCAGTGCCAGAGCTCATCAAAAGTAGTAAGTTTTTCCCACAACTTTTTTTTTTTCTTTTTCATAGAAGACTATGATTTTTTTAATCTCCACAGGAATGTTCTGGGGTTTTGTTTTGTCTTGTTTTGTTTCTTTCCCAAAGGAGGGGGAAGATCTGTTTTCAGGACTAAAAGCACCTGGAAATAAAATGCATGATTTATACTAGACCTTAAAAAATTTATACTTTGGCTCTTTGCATTTCTTGAGGCTTTCTGGTGAAAACTGGCATTTTGTGTCCAGATGCAGCCTATTACTAGGCAGATGTCTAACTTTATACTGCTTCTCAGCACAGACACACAAGCTGTGCTTTCTCATCCAGACACTTGTGCTTTAATTCTTTTTTTGGCTTTACTGCTTTTTTTTTACAGCTTTTCTTCATTTTCTAAACTAAAAAAAAAAAATCATTTTTAAAAATCAGATGCCTAAAAGATGAACCAAAACAAAGTCTTGTGAAGAGAGTGCAAGTGAGTGAAGAGAGTCTGAGTCTCTTCTGCAGAATTAAGCTGCTCTTAGAACTAAATGGCAAAGTCTTGCCCCAAAAGCCCTGGCTACGTGAGCTACAGAGAAAACCAAATCTCATCAGAAATGCAGCTTCATTTATGCAAAAAGAATCATGTCACTTATGTAGAAACTCCATGTTGCCACACCAGCCCAGTGATTCAGTGCAACAACTATAAAGCTTTTTCTCTCTTTTATGTGCTAAAAAATTAATGTAAATGCAACATTTGTCAAAGGCTTCACTGTCCTCTGGGGTAACATGGTGATGTAAAGGAGGACTAGAACTGCAGAGAGAAGTAGGTTCCTACCCTGAATATTTAACTGTGCTGCAGTCCTCAGGATCCACCAGGGCTGTCTCTGAATCTCCATCCCAAGTTCTCCAGAGCCTCAAATTTTCCCTACTAGCCCTAAGCAAAACCACTGAGTCATTGCATCGCCATCAAGTACTTGGATCGGGGGCAAAACAGACCTTGTAGTCTCCAAAGCCCATAGGTCTAAAAGACTTATTCTTTGTGCCATCATGAAGGACACAGGAAACGCATTGGTCCAGACCCCACAGGCCAGAGGGGACAAAGTACCAGGTTACAAGGATGAGAAAAGGCATGCGTGCCCCCTGATAGCTGGTACTATTCATGTTCTTGTGTCAGCTACTTTGTGCCACTGTTTCTGCTATGCTGAATGCTCAGTTTATGAACACAGATGCATAAGAAGAGAAGAATATTACACCCTACTAGTTTAGTATATGGTCCTGGGATGTGAGGGTGGAGAGGTGTCTGATTATCAAAGCTATGAAAGAATGAGCATGGATATATGGGCAGAAGACCTTACATGGAGAAGACCTAGAGACACTTGCCTTTGAGCACCCTGCAGTACCCAGGATCTCCCTTCTGTGTGGACAGACTTACAAGCAAGCCAAGTGAGAAATGGAAAAATGTTCCTATATTGAGGATGAATACTTTAATTACTAATGTCTTCTTGGATGGACTTGAGCTAACGCTTCACATGTCCTTTCACCAAGTGTAGCTACAACATCATCGCTGATAGCCAATAACCTTATAGCTGCAGGCCTCAGGATGTTTAAGTAATTTGCCTCCTATATCCCTCTATGACACTGTATGGCAACTGAGCGGAGGATCTTGATGGTGCCCAGAAGAGCCCTCAGAGAATAACTAATCCATTCTGCCTTAGATACCTATCTCAGGATGAGCTGAATCACCTTCCAGAGGTTCTGACTTCTGTATGTTGACTGAGCCACCAAAGACTAACTCACACTTAAATGTCTTATTCTTGGCCTAACTTAGGGCAGATGGGTGCCACCCTTAGGTGTGCCATGTCTAATAATTAGACACTTCCTTCACAACATTCTGCTAAGCTTCAGTTACACTTGGATGAAATATCCAAAGACCATATTGTTCTCACATTGTGCCTATTCTCCGAAAATACAAATACATGACCACCCTTGTCCTGATACCTCCAAGGTGCCCAGAGCCCCAACTCTTGCCTGAAACCCAACAACATCTTTAACCATGCATTTCTTTGTTTTGTCAGTGGGGCCTGAGTCAGTGTATTTTCTGACCTTACCTACCACACTGAGCCTTCTACAAAACCCAGCCCAAGGCACTAGATAATTTTGCCTAGTACCTGCATTCCTATCCACAAGATGCATGGTTTGTTTTCAAAGCCTCATTCTGCTTGCTTGGGAATGGTTTCATACTGTGGTCTCATCGTAGTGGGTTGTGTCTAGTAGTGCTTTGTGTTTGTTCTTATGTGAAAGGAGTTTGTAGCGAGGTGGGTGTCAGTCTCTTTTCCCAAGTAACCAGTAATGAGGAGGACGATGAGAGGAAATGGCCTCAAGTTACACCAGAGGAGGTTTAGATTGGATATTAGGAAACATTTCCTCTCTGAAATTGTTGTCAAACATTGGGACAGGCTGCCCAGAGAAGTGGTGGAGTCACCATCCCTGGAGGTATTTAAAAGATGTGTAGATATGGTGTTTAGGGACACGGTTTAGTGGTGGACTCGGCAGTGTTAGGTTTGAGGTTGGATTCATTGATCTTAAAGGTCTTTTCCAACCTAAATGATTCTATGATTCTGCGGTTGGCACACACGCGCACATAGCATGGTGCAACAGGGAAAGGACCACAACAACTAGCTTCTTTTCAGTCTGAGGCCTTGCTGGATGGTGCCACAGTCTGCCCAAGCCTCAGAGTGTATAAACTGAGTTTTGAACATGGAGTCCTAGAGCCAGTAAGAGATGAGGCAATGCTGCAGATGGCTATTGTGATAGAGACCTAGACTTCTACTCAGGGCTATGAATTTACCCAGTTTATTTAAGTTAGCTAAGAATTAGGCATTACAATGCCTGAAGTACACACCTTCTATACCCTTCACAAGAGTGGAGTGGGAAAAACAATGAAAACTTTCCAACACTCTGCTCCAGGCCAAAACTTAATCCTGATGCACTCTGACTGAATAGTTAGAGAGTGGGACTAACTCTGTGGTAAATTATTTTCCCTGTACCATCTCAGTTTCAAGGTTATTCAGAGCAGTTCACTTCTTTCAGCATAAACAAAAGCACTGATGTGTTTGCTAGTGCCCCCGATGCCTTAGTTCTGCTTTTACGCTTCTGCCTTTAAAAGATTTTCTCCCCCACATCTCAAGATGAGCATTAAAAATAGCTTGCTGCACACAAGGAAATGAGCACTACGTTGTGTGTATGGCTTTGCCTTTGGAAAAGCTGGAACAGAGTTTATGAGAAAACTCTCAGGAAACCAACCTACTTAATGATGGCCATGCCATGTTTTTCTGGTTATGATTAACACCAGAGAGCTGACATTGCTTAGCTCAAATAGTGTTTTCAGCGCAGCTCTGGGAAGGATCCAAAGCTTCTTTTTTGTTAATTTGTCAGAGTGGATTAATTTTTCAGCAGCCCATTACTGGAATGCAGCCTTCCCAGCTTCAAGCTTCATTGTGAGAAGGCAGCGATACTGAGCTGACAGCAGTCGTGGGCAGACAGAGCCCAGATGTGGTACAGAGCTGCAGGAACGTACCAATGACATCTGGAGATCAGCTTGCTGCTCATGACTAAGACTTGGAGGACGCGTTTCAACCAGAGACTATATCTGCTTACACAACCAAGCAATCATCTCCCAAATGAATCAATCCCAGAATCACAAGTGCTGGGTCTTGAATAATATCTGTCCTCACCTTGCAGCTCTAAGCGGACACCAAGAAAGAGAATATACAGGGTAACTGTTATTTCAAGCACTGGATACCAACCCTGAAATATTCCACTAAGCAGCCTCCTGCCTAGCACTGCCTCTCTCACCTAACACCAGTAAGAAGACCTGATCAGGATCAAGTCCCAGGAACTACAAGTGACCAAGGAGAAACTTCATCTGAATCCAAACTTTGCATCATTGAGATAGTGAAGGACAAAGGTATCAAAATCAGTTGTTATCTCCAGCTACCCAAAGGCTGCTGTAGTCAGAGACCGCTCACTGTCCTCGTTTGTACGCACTGGTGAGGTGCTAGTCACATCCCTGCCTCCTGTTTGCAGAGCCACAAGTGAATCTAACAGACCCATAGTGTTATTCTGTACATGAGGTGTCTGAGAAAACCAGGTCTGCTGCAGACTTAAAGGTGGGGTTCTCTTTAGCAAAACCGGAACGCTATACTTTTCACTCCTGCAGATTCAATCACTGCAATGGATATTTTGCTGATTTCATGGATTAATTTATTGGCTACCTTCTCCCTTGTACAACCTAAATCAGCATAACTCTACTGAAGCCGGTCCTATTGCATCTTATAACAGACCAGTGTAGAAGTTTCTCTGTAGTTCACTTGTTTTTAATTAATAAATCAATTGCAAGGACCTTCTTCACCTCTTATGTACACATTCACAAAACAGATGAAACATCAACAACTAAAAATAATGTGATGTAAAAAAGCGGCATGAAGTGAAAATCAGACCCTTTGCCATCTGTTCTCCTGTTGTTCTTTATTCAGAAGAAATATCTACTGCATATGTGTCTGCTTTACCTGAACGAAGAAGTGTTTGCACACATCAGCATACATGTTGGGAGGGTTAAGCCTGAAATTCATGAGCAAATGACAAAGGCAGTTGAATGAACGATGACAAAAGAGTCACTGGGGAGACCACAATGTTAAACATGCGGGGCAGATGGCTAGATCAGCAGTCAAGTCCTGATTTGGATACACTTTAAAAAGTGTAATTCTACAAATGCAGGATCACATTCTCAAAAGCTGCAGTTATATGTGGCCAAAAGCTGCCCTTACAAACTTCAGCAGTCTTTGTGAGAAGAGGGTTGTTTTTCAATGCTGCTCCAAAGGATGCTGAGGCACGCAGCCCTGCTCCATCAGAACTGCCCTACCCAAAATCACTGTTGCTGATGAATTTTGGTGCTAAACTCTTTCATGCTAAACTTTGCAGCTTTCCAGTGCTGAATACAAAATCTTCAAGTACAGTTTATATAAAAATGCAAAAATTCCATAAGATTTTTTGAGATGAATCTCCATAAAGTGAAATTAATATATCGTCTTCGAATATGCAGTGCCCATTTTCCAAAGGAGCACCTAATTGTTAGTATAAAGGACCAAGTGTGTTCATTTCTATGTGTTTGTGTGTAAATATGTATACATGTGTATGCATCTTGATGTGCTTCCACTTTTCCAGCTGTTCTGCAGGGGATAACCAAGTACTCTCTTGGCCACAAACCAAGATCTTGAAAATGTTTCTTACTTCTGTGAATGAAAGGCTTAAGCAGTCATAGAAAGATCTGGGTTGTGCTCTTCAGACCTCTACAACTTCAATATTAATTTCTCACCTCAGCTCTCACTGAGAAAAAGAAGAGCAAATGCCAGACTGTGGGCATGAGCAAAGACTGGACTGCATTTGAGATGCTGAACTCTTCAGTGCTACAAAGATTCCTATGTAAAAAGACAGAAGGATTAACTTCTATAGAGGTGATCAAGGTGAGGACTTTGGAGATGAAAGGCACCAAAAAGTTCCTTAATTCTCATGGAAATCTGTCTAACATGAGTCACAAAACAATTTGATGGCTGCAAAATCACAGACAGTTGTTAGTTTCAAGGCACAGTGCATAGTTGCACTGTGCACTGTCTCATGTTTATAAAGCATCTTTGCCACAGCCCCATTCATGGCTCAAAATACACAACACTATTAAGTTCTTCTGCCTCTGCAGTTATAAGGCAACGAAGGACAATGTGCCCTTTGAAACAGGATGAATACACTGATAGAAGGTCAGCAAGGAAATTATTTTTATTGCTACATCCATCCTATGAAGAGAAGCAAAGATAAAATATGATGCTAGAACCACATAGCATGCAGAATTGAGGCTGAGAGCTGAAAAAATTCACAACCAAGGAAACCTTGCCTTCAGAAGTTTGCAATTATAAATCACATTGCAAAAATTTCTCTCTCAGAAGAGATAGTTGATTCTGAGACAAATGACTAAAGCAATATTTAGTGCTCTGCATTGAGCTAATCAATCCAAATCTCTTTCCCAGGCCTTAAGGTCGTCAATATTTCATACATAGAAATGGAAGCTCTACTAGTTTTTTAAAATGTTTTGCCCTTAGTTTTATTTTACACACCAGTGCACCTCTGCTTCTGTTTTTCCCATAGGGTCAGCAGCAGATTCAGATCTCCGCATAGAAATCAAAAATTTCATTCTTCCATATCATCAACACATTCAGGAAATAGCTCACCCTTATCACAAGGGGAATTTGGTTAGAGACTTCCTGAAATCTCTCTGGATTTCTTCCTATCTGAGCACTAGACAACAGTTTTCCACCTAAGCAAAAATTGGGAAAAACATCTCCCTGATGAAAGATATGAAGGCCATATTTAGATGACCCAAAAGGGACTTAAGCCTCGTGGTTACTCCACCCCACTGACTTTAACCTAAGTATCTCACTACCCTCTTGTACCTAGACATTCTTGTACCCTGGACAAATAAAGGAGTGTTGTGATACCACGCACACCTCTTTGGATGGCAGTCGAGCACTAGACCATACCATTGCATGGCACCATGCCCAAAGCAGAGAAATATTTTTGACCTTGCTTTTCCCCTGCTTTTTATCCCTGTCTCTGAGATGGGCATGCTAATCAAAACAACGCGCTTTTGTCCTCACAGCCATGTTGTGAATGTACTCTTTGCAAAGCTCCCATGACCCTGCAAAGAGGGAGGAGGAGTCATTGCAAGCCATGATAGAGTTCTACAGACGGTTGGCAGATAGTTTCAGGAAACAAAGCCAGAGGGATCAATATCTGCAAAGAGATGCCTCACTATTACACATTGCACTCATGAAACTGGAGCATGTAACCATGTTCTTAATGATGATAATGTTCACTAAGGGACTTGAAAGTGGCTGTCACCCTTCATTCTGGATATTGCTTAGTTTCTGAGTGCCTGGTCCCAACAGTCTGGAGGGCTTTTGCAGAGGTTGGTGGAAATGGGATGCACCCTCACTAGCAACCTACCTCTGCCACACCATGAAACTTCACAGGAGAAGAATGGCTGGAGAGGCCTTAAACTCTGAGTCATGGCTAAGAAAGCACCACACACACATCAGCTTCTCCCCCTCCCTCATTCCCCTCTCCCTTCTCTCTCAGCCCCAAGACATGCTTTGAATACAAAATGTCTTTTTTTTCCCCTCGGTTCTACATGAATGCTGGCTGCAAACCCTGGCAAGCGCTTGCCAGACTGACAGGGGCCACATCCCATCAGAGGTCCCCAGTGAGTACACCAGCATGAAGCCAAGAAAGTGTAACGAGGACTTTCAGCTCCTCAACCACTTAAGTAAAAGGAAAATCTCCAGACTACTTCTATAAAGAGCCAGTTTCCTCTAATTGGGCCAGCTACTGCTCAGGGACAAATGTCTCACCTCATGAGCAGGACCACCAGCTAGAAGAGGGTGTTGAATAGCTCTATGCTATTCCTGGGTTGCTCTGCTACCAGTATGGTAGGTGGTCCATAGCACACCCCTGCATTTAGCTGAAGGCAGTGTGTCGCCTGTGGGAAAGGATTTCAGTGCCATACATTATATGGCTGACGGGAGTTCGTCAGACCATCTAATATAATTTCTATACCACGTATGTCAAGGCCTTCTCTGAATTTCCATCTGATCCAGAGTGAAGCATGCCGAACAGAAACCTCCTACTCGGGTTAAAAAAATTCCCCAGTCGCTTAGAAACCATCAAGTACTAATTTCTTCCACTCCCAAATTATTGCTACTATTGAAAAAGTCTGGTTTACATCCAGCCTGACTTTAGCTTCGTCTTCATTGGCTCTTCATTACTAGAATTAGCCAAGAATTTTTAAGCAAACTGTTTCTTTGTCTAAAAAAAAAAAAAAAAAAAAAAAAAGGAAGATTTGTGGAAAACGGTAAGTTGTGATGGTGTTTCTCAACTCATCCCTGTTAGGCAATTTTTAATTGAAACATTCCAGATTACCAGTCAAAAGCCATGTTTTTTTCTGGCACTTCAATAACTCGATATAAAGTAGAAATGGTCCAAATCAAATTTGGACACATTCAGAAATTATTTACTCCTTCATGCTTTCACTGGAAGAGGTCTGTGTGGGTGTATGAGACATAAACATTGACTGCTGTCACTGCTGCTTTTGCTTTTGAATTGCAATTTACAATAAGGAAGTAAATATAATTAGCTCACATTCAAATGGCCCTTTTCCATCCTGGAAAACCGACTATATTTTATAGCCAGTGTATAAATATGCCTGTGATAAATCACTTCCCATTAGTGAACTGAATTGGCCATACAGCACCAGCCACGCTAAGCTGTTTACAAGAAGAAATGAGATATTTCTTTTGTGGAAGATAGAGAGAACTTATTCCTCACCAGAAAAAGTTTTCACTGATGAAAGCGGGTCATGTTCCGTAAACAAAACTTTTAAGGCTTGGGCTTTCATCCAAAAGGACCTTGGGAGTGAGGTGCTTGGACTCAAGGAACTCTCTGTTTCCCAAACCTCTTGCTCCTGACACCTCCTCTCCTCTCCATCAGGAACCCCAAATGATGACCACATCCTTATCCTCCCAGCCTTCCCTGCTGCTGCCTGTCTCCTCACTGCAGTCAGTCCTTTTCATCCTGCATGACCACCCATGTAGGGAAAGCTGTGGTCCTGTCACCGGGAAGGAGGCAGGGCTGGATGTGGGAAAGCAATCTCAGAGGGAGCAGGGGATTTCCTCTCCTGGCTGACCCCCATGTGTGGGTCGGAGAGGGACATAAGATGTGTAGGCAAAGGCATTTCAGGCAGAAGGGAGTCACCAATGATCAGTAGCCCATTCGTTGGTGGACCCCAGCTCTCAGCAAATGGGCTGGGAAGAGGCTCAGTTTCACCAGCCTCATCCCTTCTTGTGATGGTGGTGTTTGTCTTCCTCTGGTCCACAAGGCAATATGCTAAGGGATCCAGCATCGCTGCTACTGTAAACCCTGACATATATCCAGACAGGGAAGTCTGCTGAGATGCTGCTACAGTAAAGGAAGCATCAGGGGAGTCTCAAAAGTGTGCCAGGATTGTGAGGGGCACCTTTAAGGATCTTGTCAAACAGCATTCAACCTTCCTTCCCAGGAAAAGCATCCTTTGAAAGTGCTGTCTGGTGAGATCCTTAGTCATCAGGCTGTATCATTAGCAATCACTTTTTCTTGTTTTTTAGTCAGTTCTCAGAAACAAACTTGTCCCTGCCAGTTCACTTCCAGTTCCAGGAGAGAAATCCTGCATTGGTTTTGGATGCAAAGTCACCATTTCTGACTCACATGGGTTTCCTTGAGCCCTTTTGAACTTTTTCTTTTAAATTGCCCTTTTAAAAGATGCCAGAAACACAGAGATGCTTTACTGGTACCGTAATCACACCTAGGACAGCTATGGGCTGAAACACCAACACTCACAGATACTGCTGGGTCTGTTACTTTGGAGTAGCGCCGTGCTATTTCCAGAAAGGAAAGCAATTCGTACAAAGAACAGTTCAAAAAAAGCATCGGATGTCTCTGAGCTCTGCTGTTCCTGGGTGGTCTAGGCACTCCAAAAACACAGGAGCTGGAGAGGGAGAGCTACTTCTACCCCTTCTAAACAATTCATTCATTTAAACAAAAGTCTCCTTACACTTAGAATGAGGCGAGGACCATTCCACATAAAAGGGGATTATAAAGACCTTTGCAAGAAATGGAATGTACAAATTACTGCCTTTTTAAAAGCCAAAGGATGTTTTTCCATCATGGCAGCGCATCCCCAGAAAAGTGCTGAGGGAAGCTTATGTTTCATTCACAATACAGAATAACATCAGACTCCAAACAAAACCAGAAAATAAACAAGCCAAGTCAGTGCCCTGCCAGAAACTGTAAAGAAAGATGACTTTTCACTTAGATGTCCCATTTCAGGGTTTTTTAATGCCACTTTCCATCACATCATTATAGCTTATATTTCTTCATGAAGAAGTCATAATAGAGAGGGAAAGGTGTTTCCTCATAGCTCAAAAAGAAAGTTGGCTTTGTTCCCATCTGCTGTCACTATTTGTCCTCAGAAAGTGTTTGCTCCAAAAACCTAAGCTTATTACGCAGAAGTGATTGGAGTTCTCAGGAGGTGTCAAAGTGGCGATGTTTGCATTTGGCAAAGGACACAAAGCCTTGGCAGAAATAGGTCCCCCTCAAGACTGCATTTGCCCCGTTCAAGCTCAGCCTCAACATGAGGATATGCTTTCCCTCAGAGTCACCCAGCTTTGCTCATAACAACGTCCTTCAAGAAGAAAGAAATCCAAAACCACCCCTCAACCCATGTGCTGTTCAACAGAAAAATGGCAGATGAACTAATGAAAGCCAAGATCCATTCCAGTGCTGTGAAAAATGTGGAGTTTCCTCAGCAGTTAGGGGAAAACAGGTAGCACAGGTCCCCAACCAGCTGAGAGAAATAGAGAAGGATGAGAGATCAGCCACAGGAATGTGATCTGCCGCAATCTAGAGTCCTAGCCATAGTTGGGCAATCTAGGGGTGAAATGGGACGAGGACCCTAAGAGGTTACTCAGCAAAGGAGTAATGTAGGAGGGACTGGGACATCTCAGAGAAAAACACTTCCAAGGAACGATGGATTGGACTTCAGCACAATGTCATACCCCCCTCCATTCATTAGAAGTTCCTCTCGAAGGAAAGCTAATACAAAAACACAACACACTCTTTGGAGAACTCACTTTTTAAATTAATTTCTTTAAATGAAAAAAAAATAAAAATCCCAACTGAAGTGAGAAGCACTTTTATTTAGACTCTCTTATTGTAGGATGAAAAAAAATAAAACATGCTTGGGTTTGCTTAGGTCTTGGGAGGGGATGCTGAGGCTTTAGTTTTACCAATTCATTTTGTTACTGGGATGGAAAAGAAGAAGAGAAAGCCGGTGAGACAAAGCATAAAATCAGGTGGTGATTTTCTTGAATTAAAAATACACTCATATTTTGAAATGTTTTCTGGATGATTCTGAAAGTCCTGAGTGGTTTGGGAAGCAAGCATGTGTTTGCCAGCATACAAGTGCACTGTGAAGCCATCACTGACACATACATGTAGATGGGGAACTTCCACACCCCAAATCAGTGACATCTCCCGCACTGAAAAATCAGACTGTCCCTCAGGTCCCTCAGGAACTGAACCCAGAGAAGGCCATCATTTCTTGCCATTTTTGACAGGTTGTAGTAATAGTGACAGAGATCACGGATGCCTGGCCATGCTCATGGTCTTGACCACAGTGTCCCAGTATACTATGTCTACAGCCTTTTGTCAGCAGAGGGTGGCTCCATTCTCTTGGTTCTTGTTGAAGCTTCAGCACAAGGAAACCTTGTTTGGTGAGGACAGGCCTGGCAGCAGGAGTCCCCTGTCCTCCATCCCCACCCTGCCAACGGCTCTGATCAGAGGTTCAGTGTGGAGCACAAGTCCAGCACCTCCTCTCACGGAATCACGGAATTGTCAGAGTTGGAAGGGACCTCTAGAGATCATCTAGTCCAACTCCCCTGCTGAAGCAGGATTGCCTAGAGCACATTACTCAGGACTGCATCCAGGCGGGTCTTGAAAATCTCCAGAGAAGGGGTCTCCACGACCTCCCTGGGCAGCCTGTTCCAGTGCTCTGTCACCCTGACCGTAAAGAAGTTTCTCCTCATATTTAAATGGAACTTCCTATGTTCCAGCTTGTGCCCGTTGCCCCTTGTCCTATCGCTGGAAACCACTGAAAAGAGTCCAGCTCCATCATCCTTCAACCCACCCTTTAGGTACTTGTAAACATAGATAAGGTCTTCCCTCAGCCTTCTCTTCTCCAGGCTAAAGAGCCCCAGCTCTTTGAGCCTTTCCTTGTAAAGGAGATGCTCCAATCCCTTAATCATTTTAATTGCCCTACATTGGACTGTCTCCAGTAGTTCCCTGTCTCTCTTGAACTGGGGAGCCCAGAACTGGACACAATATTCCAGTTGTGGCCTCACCAGTGCAGAGTAGAGGGGGAGAATGACCTCCCTTGACCTACTGGCCACTCTCGTTCTGCGGACCTTCCTGAGTTCTGTGCAAACAGAGGGAAAAGAGAATCAGTGTATGATATCCATCACACCTTCCTCTGGAGCAGTGCTGGCCATATTTCCAGGCATTTGACTGAGGAATGTATCTTGTGCCTCCCCTCAGCAAGCAGACACCTCCCAAGGGAAATCACGGGCCAGTTACACTCTTCTAGCCTTGAGAACAAAGCCAAGCCCACCTATCCTTCTAGAGAGGCCCACATGGGAACTGGTAGGCTTTCATTATATGAACAAGAGACCACCAGAATGCACTTCCCAGAGCATCCATCGCACACACATCTCTGAGCAGCTTTCAGGTGGCCATGGTCCAGGCAACACATAACTCCCAGTGACATCACACCAGTGACCCAGGGCTGATGCAGTACTCCAAATGGTGACAAATGGTTACACCACTGTTGCTGGAATAGGTCCATTCAGCGGTGGGTAACTGAAAACCCCCAAAACAACCAACTAGCTTAAATAGAACCAAACCACTGCATCCACTCAGAGTAAGCGAGCACCTTCAGACCAGGGGTGTAGCAAGTGCACCCTTACTGCAACATAAAGGTGAGCTGCAGTGCAATGAACCAGAACTATTACTGCCTTTCTGCTGAATTATGCTGAACTGCCAGTCCTTGAGACAACCACAAAAAAATAGACTAATAGAGAAAAGGGAGGAAATTAAGCGTAGGGACAAGCTGCACCAGTTCTAGTGAATGGACAAGGAAAGGCAAGCAACACTGAGAATCTTTTTTTTTTTTTCTTGGGTATCTAAGGACACTAAAAACTCAGGTTGGATTATTAAAACTTCACTATGATGGAGACCTCAGTAATGACTGTGAGCAGAAGGATTTCTGGGCCAGTCTAAGATGATTAATTGCTTGTGATGCCTTCAGAAACTTGAGAGAGCCTATGCAGCACAAGAAGAAATTCAGATTCCCCACAGCACCATGAGCATATGCTTTAGATCCTGGCAGTACAATGGCTAAGCGAGCTCACTTTATTTGTGCAGCCCCTGGGGTGCTGGGAAAGATGGCAGGCAAGGGGTTAAGTAGTGGCACTGCGGTTTCTGGAAGGGAAAGTCACGCCTCATTAACTGGCTGGAATTCATCGAGGATATGAGCAGCAGGGTAGACATGGGAAAGGCAGCACACTCCATATTACTGAGATTTTCAGGGTACATTGAACACAGGTTCGCAAAAGAGGACAGTGCTGATGGACCGGATGATAGCAGGAGGGGACAATGGCCCTGAGAAGTCAAGGGCAATGGGGAGCGAGCAGGAGAGCATAGCGGGTACCTAACTGGACCAACTTACCTCACTGCAGTGTCTCCATACACAACTGTGACTTCCTCTGTAACCAGCCCCATCTGTCCCACCAGACAAGATGATAACGAAGGTGCAGTTGACTCTTTGAAAGTCTGACCCATCCTTTCCACGTGTTCGTCTTCTCCCAGGAGAAGGACCCTTAGTTTTCCAACCCAACACATTAATTTACAAGGCTAACACGGTACAAGTTACCAAAATGCAGTCGAATGACTTTGTGGTCGCTAATCCAAGTATCCTGTAATTTGTAGAAGCATGAAACTGTCCAGGTATGTAGCACAAGCACTTCACCTCCCAAAGCTTATCATCTTCCACGAGCTTGTAGTCCAGCAGACAGTACATGGCAACAGCAATGCTGTCTCCTTTAAATATAATAACATGTAGTTCCCCCTATTACCAACTGGCCAAGCAACTCAGAGTCCAGGATTGCTCTGTTATCCTCCGATATAAAATTATAAAGGCAAACTGAGGCACAAAGAATAGATTCACATGGAAAATGACCCCAAAGGTCATTCCAAAAGGTCCCCGATTAGGAAATTCATTCATGAAACAGGAAAAGTTGATTCTAGCTCCTTTCTCCATCTCAGAGAATTTGGATAGTCTCATTCTGGAAACAATATCTCACTTTGATGTAAAAAATTAAATAAGCATGGAAGTAAGAGAACAGAGCCGTGCATAACCTCCTACAAGAGGGATTCACATTAGCCTGGTAGAAAAGTATGTATTCTCTGCTCTCTGGCTCTACAAGTGTTTAAATGTTTTATATGACACAGCGAGTACAACACAAACATTTCATACCAGACAAGCCCAAAGCTCTGTGTGCTTAAGATACTCTTTTGTGGGGTGAGAAATATGGATTTGACCCCCTCCCGCAGTGAATTGAGCTCTTCTGTCCTCCAGGTGAGTGTTTTGGCTCTGTGGTTTATAGAGCTAAAGGCAAATCACCAACTCCCACCCCACGAACCTTGATTGTGTTTCTGCCCCCAGACAAACTATTCAGCACTTTTGGGACAAATCCAGAAATAGTTATAGAATGATTTAAAGTCTTTTACTTACGGTAGCTCAAAGGATTGTATTTTTAATTTTTCTTTAGTCAAAGCCTTTTTTAGAAACACATGACCCTGAGACAAAAGGAGACAGAAGGTATGTAAAAGCAGTGCATGTGCCGTGAAGATGGTGAGTCTACTTTTGTTACACCTTGTCACCCAGGGCAAGGCTGAGCAGGACTTGTCTGCTCGGCTCTGAAAAGCGACATGCACAACCTGCTCCTTTCTATTGCAACCTTCGGCTGGAAGATTTACAGCAGCACGAGCAACGCTGAGGGAGGATTGTTCATCCATTTGTAACTTGGGTTCAGCTGAGGTTTACATTTGAAGCAGGTATTTTAATCCCTCGGTTGCATATGAAGTACACGCAGACTTACCGCACTTGCTCTTTCCTCTGGTCAAAAAAGTCCATTTGGGAAAAATCATGCACATAAATCCATTTATAACATTTTTATAATCAGTTTTGCAATCTGTCTCCCAGGACACAGGACTCTAAATCTGAAAATTTGCTGTCCCTTAATCACCGAGGTTGAGGGACTGTGTCTTGTTATAGTGGAAAACACACGGCCAACAGAACTGATCCCACTGACCTCATCCTGTCATTTTGCTCCTCGACACCCTCAGCAGAGCATATTCAACATTCCAGCTGGCGATGCATCCAGGGTTTGAGACCTGCCTCCTGCTTTATTTCTATATATCAGCTACAAAATTACATCCCAGCTCAATACTGAGTCTTTCCACTTGAACGATCGTGGCCCCAGGAACAAGAATCACTCTGCAGTACTAGTACTGCCTTCCCAGGTGAAGCCACCTCTCCCTGGCCGGCCTCATCTCTGACGTTACCAGCACCACCACTTGTATTTACTCAATTTTGCTCTCACCTTGCAAGAGTCAGGAGAAGTAGTTGTGGGCACTTCAAAGACTTCCTTTCTCAGCCACAGAATGAGTCACACAGCAACCCCAAAGAGTGCCAAGAAGGCCCCTGGTGTTAAGAGGCTGTCCCACCATTCAGATGTTTACTACAGCACATGAACACTTCCAGCCTCACTCTAACATCCCCAGGCATTTTGTGGGCAGGTCCACCCATCTTCATCTCTCCTTGAGGCTAGGGGAAAGCTCTGAGCTTTGCTGGCATTTTGTGAACTCTTAAGACATAGGCATATCTAAGTGACAGAGGAGCATATCCCAAAGCCATGCAGGATAAAGCAGTGTCATGCAGACTTGAAAAACACTTAGTTTTTCAACTGAAGTGATGTGAACTTGTGCTTGGGAGTGACTAACAAGCACATAGATAGTGAGTAGAGCGATGATAACCCACTGAACACCCCATGACAAAACTGAAGGTGCTCTAAAATATATTTCACTTTTTTTCCATTTATTTTTTGGGGGGTTCACTGCTTCTCCCCCAGCTATGATTTGGGTCTGGGGGGGAGACTCAAAGCATCATGAAATCACTAGGACTTTTTCCCTTGGTGCAGGTAGGCTTTGGGATGGCCACTTGAGAAGCAACACATGGCTCCGCTGCTCCTGCCCATGTGCACCAGAGAAGTAGACTGATGGGCTGCAGCCAAAGGAAAAAGCGCCTCCAGGTTCCTGCATGCAGAAGACGTTGGCCTTGATTGCCTGCAGAAGCGTGCTGCTCTTCCAAAGCATCTCCCTTGAGCAACACCTATGCCAAAAGTGAGGATGCAAATTCAAATGTATTGAAGCAAACCAGAGTTTATTTAGCATTTATTACCCATTCTGTTGTCATATATGTGGCTTCTTCTGTCTCCATTTTTCTCTGGTAAACATAGACCTTTTCGGTTTTTTTATTTTTTTAATAAAATATATAAAACATTGTGCATTGCTATCCATAGGAAAACTGTAGTTTAACAACAAAAAAAGAATAAGGCACATTTCTGTGCAGCATCTTCAAATATATATATATATTTAAAACAAAACAAAAAGAAAACCCTTTTCAACCTCTTTGAGGTTGTTAACTTCTCACCAGTCACTGACACATCTCTTATATTACCATAATTTCACTGTTGGAGGTGGGTTGGGTTGTGTTTGACAGGGGCCAGCAGGGAGAACAGACTCAAAAAAATAATAGGATTTTATCCCTGAGGTGTCAGTAAAAAAAAAAAAAATAAAAATGTTCCCATTGAAAAGGAAGATGAAAAGACAGCCATAAATAACTGAATACACTATGGCAAACATCCAAGCACCGAGATGATTTCACGATGGAAGAATCCCCCTCCCACCCATCCCCCAGTTCTTAACAAGTCATATTTGCCGTTGGGTTTTAATTAGGTTAATCTCATGGCTTCTGAAGTCACAAGACAATCAGTCAGGATGCACCTCCCCCTCCCTTCCCAAATCATCTTTCCATATTTGTTGGTTTGTTCATGATTCTCCCACAGTCCTCAGGAAAGCGAAACCAAAAAATCCTAAATGAACACCAAAACCCGGACAACTTCTCTCCCCAGCCAAGAGAGGAGCACTCGTACCGCAGCCAGCCAAATTCCATGTCTCACACGGGAGGACTATAACTGTTATCTTCCTGTCTGCTACTAAGAAATGAAGTTGGCAACCACCTCTGCTGTAACCAGAAAGTGTCCGTGAAGAGGGGTGATAGCAACATGTCAGGGAGAAGAAGACGGGGAAAGCTTTATTGCTGTCCATCCACACTGCTCCACGACTGAAAGGAAAAGGGGAGACACGTAATATTCCTTCCCTCCCTTTTCTCTACTGCGTGTGGAAGAGCCCCAGGGCGCAGGGCAGGACGGTTGGACTCCCCATCACTTAGTAGTAACGGTTGAGGCTCCTGGTCCCCGGGATGTCCGGCTGGCCATTCATCCAGATCTCCCGGATGATGCGCTCCCGCTCCTCCAGCCGCTGTGCTCGCTCCAGCTCCTCCGCCGAAGTGAAGACGTTCATGTTCAAAGTCCTCTCGAACCTGCGGTGCCTGCGGGCCGAGAGGTCCGAAGTGGTGTCCGAATCGTCATCGCTGTCGCTGCTGTCGCTGTCACTCTCCCGCTCCCGAGGAGGTTTTTTTGCGGTGGAGCGTTTGCAGTCAGTTCGGCAGGACACCCTTAGCACCAGGGCCAGCAGGGTCAAGACGAGTCCAATGCACACTCCGGAGACAAAATACAGAGCAGCTCGCTCGGGGTTTTCTGAAAAGGGAAAGGAGATGAACTTTTTAGCAGGGCCTGTTGGATAGGACAAGGGACAACAGTTTAAACTAAAAGAGGGAAGATTTAGACTAGATATAAGGAAGAAATTTTTTACCATGAGGGTGGTGAAACACTGGCCCAGGTTTCCCAGAGAGGTAGTAGATGCTCCATCCCTGGAAACATTCAAGGTCAGGCTGGACGGGCTCTGAGCCACCTGATCTAGTTGAGGATGTCACTGCTCATTGAAGGGGAGGTTGGACTAAAGACCTTTAGGGGTCCCTTCCAACCCAAACTATTCTATGATTCTTTGATTCTATGAAATGATTGTCAAGAACAACCCTTGAAAGAATAAAACACACACAGCTCCTCCGTGCACATACCGGCCACAGCCTCTGGAGGGGCAGAGTTTCTAATATTTGCTTTACTTCCATGCCCTCCTTCGCCTCCATCCCCTGGAGAAATAAGGAAGGGGAATTCAGACAGTGGATTTGCTGCCAAGGCATTTGCCCATATGCAGAATGTGGGTTTGCTGGAGTCGTGTCTTGGAGTTGTCTGGAAGGGAAAGGAGCAGCCCACAGAATTAAACACTAATTCCAGTGGCTGCGTGAGCGGGGTTGACACTAGGGTGCTGCACACCCAGCAGCAGCTAAGTGCATGTCTCTGTCACATCCATTATCATCATACGGGGAGCAAAGCTGATTACAAAGCTTTATATGCTCTCTGTGCTGTGGCCTAGCTGAAATGGGAAGCCTTGCAGCATGGAAAAATGCATATTATTTATTCATAGGTTTCATTTACTTATCTAAGGCAAGCGTGCTGGCTTTCCGCCCAGACCACCAAAAATACGTACCTGCACTACACAAGCATAGCTGGAGTCAGTGCACTAACAGGATGAATCCTGCACAGCCGCATTTCAGAGGTGATATAACAAGACTCCAAAGGATCCACAATGCCTTTTAAACTAGGTCATCTTGTTTATTTACTACACTATTTTTTTTCTTTTGGTTCATGGGACTACTTAGAAGTGTAATTATGATAAATGTTATTACTGCAATTCCCCTGGGCTGAATCATCTCAGTTTGTAAGTATGGTGAATGGGTGAAGGTGAACCAAGAAGTCTCAAGGCCAGCTCTACTCCACTGTGTCTGTTGGGAGTCCTGAGTTCAAGGATGGAGTCAGTTCCTCAGATGAGTCTTATTCCCTTGAACTCAGTGATTGAGCTGTAACAGTTCCCACCAGCTGAGAGCCTGACATCCGGCCCCAAAAGATCTCTGTAACTAAAAGGCTTCACTCTATCTTCACTTCCTCCCACTGTGCTCTTAGAAATTGCCCTCTCCAGCTGGCTTCCTTAAAGCAAACTCTGCAGAAGATGAACTGGAAACCGCTTGGAGATATTCAAAATTCAACAGGACAAGACCCTGCTCTGACTTCAAAGATGGCTCTAAATTTGAAGTTAGCCGTGTTCTGGGTAGGGGGTTGGACCAAGTGACCCCTGGAGGCCCCTTCCAGCCTAAGTTATTCTCTGATTCTGTGGTCAGAGCCCAAACGCTGACTCGTGCGTGGTTCAAGGCAATGCGTGGTTCGATGCTCGGAGATGCTCATGGAACAGTTACGGGGACAAAACGCCTTTGTGCTCTTCATTTCTCCCTACCAAACAACTCTCAAACGTGACTGACAAGTCAAGGTGGAGGAAGATGTCATGATATTGTGAAATTTGGCTAATAAACCATGACCCTGTTGCTAGTGGTTGGTGTGGATGGTATGGGGAAAAAAACCAGACTGAACGGAGACTACCAAAAAAAAAAGGAGAAAAAGAAAAATCCACCAGATGCATTCAATGAGTCCAAAAAATAGAAAGAGGAGAGAAATGCAGCAGTAGTTGGAAAGTCAAGTGAGACCAAAGTTTTAAGCTATTTTGACAAGAATGAGAGAGCAAAAAATCCAAAGATAAAAGAGAAGATACCAGAGCAGGCATGAAGGAAGTGCCAACGGCTCTTGCAATGAAGTAAATGGCAATTCTAAACTCAAGGGGCAGAACTAGAATTAAAACTGCAGCTCTGCTTGTGCAGTAGCAAAGCTGCTGCCCCATCTGGTACTGTGTGAACTGTAAAGAAGTGTCCTAAATCCCAGAGATGTGAAAATCCCAGGAAAAGCAGAATCGCCACCTGATAGTGCTTTTACCTCCATGTGCAGTGTAAGTCAGGACAGTAATTGCAAAGTTTTCTTTGCAAGTAGTCCCAAGGAGGGCACCCAGAGTGTGAGGGCGTGAGAAGAACAAATGAGCGGGACTGATCTGTTTGTCCTGGAAGACGCTTGGTCCAGCCTGCCCCTGCTCTGCCTAGCTGACAGGATGCCAGGCACACTTTCCTCACCACCATGTTCCTGCACGCACATGGGCTTGATTTGGTTGCATTAGTTCCACTGCTTGCTCTTTTAAAGCAACTCATAGAAAACCCCTTAGGTTGGAGCCTAAGACGCAGACACATGTGGTTTCTCTTCCCCTGTTTTTGTCCATGACCTGCTTTCCCTTTCTTCTCCACACTCCTTTTTCCATGCTACTGTAGCCATGAGCAAGCTGCACCTCGATTGCTACTTAAGCAATGATTTTTCATCCCTTGCTTGTGCTTGTACGTATAGCCCTTCATGCACTAAGATGGCTGTAATTGAATCTTTGGGCTCCAGTGGCATTTATGAGCTCCTACAGCTACTCTGTCAACATCTGAGACACCGTCTGGACTTCCTCACTGAGCTGTAACCCTACGTTCAACTGCAGTCTTGGCATTCATCATGCAGACAATCCACTCGCACAGCAACATCTCTTTTTTTTTTTTTTTTTTTTCACAGCAGAAAGAGCAACTTAAGCTAAAAACCACGGGCTCTGCTTTTTCTCAGTTGAAGCAGCCAAGTCAGCAATAGCCTAGATTTGAGGGCTTGACGGTTGATTAGTGACTTTGAGAGCCTCCCCCACTACATGTTCTACTTGCAAGACTGAAAAGGGGGCATCCTCTTCAGCAAATGGATGCTCAGCATCTTCCAAAAAGTCAAAGGTGGATCAAATTCATCATTCCAACACTGAAGCTCCTCAAAACCCTCACTATATTTGAAAAAAAAAAAAAAACCTCTTTGAGAGTGCATGGACAGCAGGAGTTAACATAATTTTGATATGCATTCGTGTGTGTCTGTGAACTCTGTTATGCCCTTTAACACATGGATTTTGACCAGTGTAGCTTTTTCTTTCACTGCTGCGGATGACAGCTCAGAAGTATGTTTTTCTCCTAAACTTCTAGTAGGATCCAGTTGCTGTCAATCTCTTTAGCTGGGGTTACCTTTCCCCTTCCTGGTATTTCTCTTTCTGGACTGAAAGCATTGATGAAAATGTCACTGATTCAAGCCTGAATTTAATCCACGCAGACAAAAGATATATGCTCTTTATAACCCTCTATACAAAAGCCACCATTTTCTAGGCGCTCAAACTGGCCAAAAATTAGAAACACATTTTATTTTGTTTTTCCAACCAAACCAGCAGCAATTACGGAGCCTGTTTCCTGAGGGCTAACAATCTGCTGGGAGCATCAGCCCAGACTGCCATTAATTCCCCAGGAAATGCCCCAGGCCAAGGTTGTTATTGCTATTATAATAAATTGTTTCAATAAATAAAAACCAATCTAGGCATTAACGCTGCTGGCTTCCTGTGATGGCTTCATGCATTCAGAAACCTCAGTGGGGAGGAAAATTTCAGAGGGCCCCAGTAAAAAGGTTCAGCCTTAAGCATGGCCAGACAAACAGTAGGACTAATATCTTCTAGGGAATTTACAGTTAGCCCCACAGGTTGCCGAAATCCCCTGGTAGAACAGAGGAAGCTCTCCAGGAGCCCCTTATTAATAAGGCTCAGGCCAAGCAGTCTAAAAGTTGGAATGATCTCCCCCGGGTTGTTTTTTGGAAGCCCCTTGTTAATAACTTGGCAGCAAAGCTTTGCTTGTGGAAGAAGAATAAAACAGGGATTTGTGGCGGTTTCCCTCCAACTACTTCAGCCTGAATGCAACAACAAAACTGAAATAAGTCCCCTGATACAATTTAAATGTTTAATATTTTTATATCTACGAGGGACGGTTCTGGTCTTGCTGGTAGACTGTGACTGCAAAGACAGCTCCAGCAGCCACCAAGACTGGTGAAGTCTTTCCAAACACTCAGACAAGTTTTGGTCCATGGCAAATGACAAATCTGAAGTTTCCAGGCAGAGATTGCATATAACTAAAAACCTAATTCTATAAAGAAAATCAGCTTTAAAATTAAAGGTATCCCTGAGTCTTTTGCAGGACTGAACTCTAAATAATATTTATTTGTTTAAGCAGCTGACAAATTTACTCCTTCTTGACATTGTTCACTCTTTCTCCCTATTTCTGAAGAAATGTTGTTTTCAAGGTTCTGGAAGACTAACACCTAACTGGCTTTGATACTGCTAACCATGGTGATAGCTGCAAACAGATTTGATGGTGAAAACCAACACTGCTGCAAAGAGGCTTTGCCTCCTGCTGTGCTTTTACACTCCTCAATAGCAACATTCCCAACTGCTATATGGGAACATCAGTCAAAAAGATGGTGGAGTTGAGCACAGAGGCTTTCGCTAATATTGGCACTTCTCCCCTCTGGGCACTGCAAGACTCCGCATGTGCCAACAGTGCGAGTGACCGAGCCTGCAGTCTCTTTATTTGTAGCCGCACACCCAAACCTGCTATTTTGTGCAGAAAAATGTGGCCACTGAGCACCGAGAGGATACCAGTGATTTGTGGATGCTCTCCCCGGGCTAAGAGACATTCCTCTGCCAGGAGGAAGGAATAGTAGAGTGGATCATCCTTTCAAGCACGCAATTTACCCATGAAATAACAAGTGCCCGTAGCTTCTTTTTTTCTGGAGTGGGTCTGAAAAAACATCTTTATATGTTGCCCCTTCCTATTTACAATTTTTTCATGCAAGTCCTGTTTTGAGCCAACTCGTCAGCACAGGGAAGCCCTGAATACAGCACTTTCAGTCTGCAGAGTTTACCTGAGGGACGTTTTGAGTGTTATGAAACAGAGCAGTTCTTCAACTAACGTTTCCCTTTGGCAGAGGGGCTGTGGTCAGGAGCGGTGGGAAGGTGTGTGAACCAGAACCAGCCCCTGCCTCTCCTGAGCCACTATAATGGCTCCTCTATGGACACCAACAGCTGCTGTGGCTTAAGCTGCCTTCAGGGTCCCAAATTCAGACAAGCGCAAAAATTCCCAACTGTTCTGCTGCTCAAAATCTGTGACACGAAGGAGGATGGCTTTGCAGTGCTCTAGTTTTGTGCAGATGATATTTGTGCCCTGTGAGACAGCTTGTCTTTGAACTCATAATCTAAAACCTCTCCATATTCATGTATAACAAAATAAATCATGCCAAATCCATCCTCTCCGCTAAAAGCAGAGGGCTAAATCACATGCAGCAGATAAAGATGGTTTAGGGCATCTGCTGTTTCAATCCATGGGGCAGCCATCAATTATTTTTAAAAAATAATGAATTGAACATATATATGTCTTTGAGACTAAAACTCATCTAACAGCCATGGTTATGTGCACTGGCAAACATGAGCAACAAGCTCTGGAACTCATCACTGGAAACCAACGTCGTGAGGTCTGAGTTTTACTTATTTGACGTCCAGTGGATGTGAACAGATCACAAGGAGACCACATCATGAGAGGGCAAGCAAATCCCACAGCAACAAGACAGTTAAAGCCATCCTTATTTATTATTTGTGCTGCAGTAAAATCTAGAGGCTCCTGCCAAGACTGACACCTTGTGAAGGGGATGAATCGAGGCCTTGTGCCCTGCAAAACGAATGGAGGGTCAAAGACTTCTGCTGTGGTAAACGGAGGGAAAGTCCATGGGGCATCATCGGCAGCCCTGAATCCTAGCCCCAACTCTCCCTGACCATAAATCCTACAACTTTCTGCTGCCCATTACTGTTCAGATGGGGAAAATAATATTAACAGCATTCTATTTTATAGTAAGGTTAGGAATGCCAGCATTTCCATGTCAAAAAGATGGCAGCATAATTAAGAGGGGGGAGAAGAGTGATAGACAGAAGACTCCTTTAAAGTTTGCTTTTCCTAATCTTTCCTTAGAGAAGCCCATGCAAGATAAAACATATCCTACTCAGCTCTCTTTTGTGAAGAACACTACTAATTCCACGTAAGCTGCCTGATTCTTAAATGTGTCATGAAAAGACGGATCCTATTGCCACCATTGGATATGTAGAAGGGCAGAATTTTGGATTCACCATTCATGGTCCTTTCAGAAAGACCCTCCACCTAAATGTGCAGAAACACTCTTACTAATCTACTCAGTGATTCCAAAATGCAAAGCCCAAGTTAGTTGTTTCAAATCCAAACACTTGCAAGAGCAAGAGCATGGCACCAAGAATAGCAAGACTGACTGGCACACAGACATGAAAAACTAGCTCACAAATATTGGAGTTTTAGTTATACAGACCTCAGTGCTACAGAATAGCACAATTACGTTACAGTGGTGATAGCAAGCTGGCCACAGTACACAGAACTGTTAACAGCATGTAGTAAAAAAGCAACACATTAATATTACTGGAAAGGTAATATTGCTTGGCAATAAGCACTGCAAGGTAATTAGCATAAAAACTTTTCATTAAACAAATGTACAACACCCTTCAATCCCATAAGAAAAAGTGACCACAAAAAGCATGTCCTTCCTCAGGAGGCTGGTTACACTGAAATCAGGGCCCTCCTTCTGGGGAAAGCAGCAGAGATTGGCCTAAAATATGATGCATTAGCACATCTGATGCTCTTCAACCAGTGCTCCTCCTTATTGTGGGGCTAGTTCCTCCAACTCTGTATGCAATTCCTACTGCTGACAAGGTACCTCAAGCAGTTGTGGGATGGGAACCATTTGCACTTTATCATCTGTCTCTACTGTACTTTTTGCTGCCAATGGTATTGAACCCAAGCACCCAGTAGGGCACTCAGTTTTTATTTCCACTTTTAAAGTGAATCTTATTAGAAGACTGCTCCCCTGCTACTTGAAAGATACACGTGGGAGAAAGATAAACTGTGATCCAAGGAAATCTTACTCTAAACTAGATTTAAATATACAATTAAGCAGACTCTCAAGTTACTTCATCTTCACACTTTTACTGAAGATAAGCCAAATTCTCTTAAGCAGGGTAATGATCTGAGTGCTTCTTATTTTCCAAATTACAGGACAACAAGCTTGCCTCCCTAATGAGCCAGGCTTTGATCTCCAGGAAAACGGAGCATTAGGAATAATACCACATGTAAAGATTACATTGTATTTAACTTCAGATGAGAGCAAATCCAGGGGAAAGCAGAGCACAATAAACCCTGTTACACACCGTCTGCTAGAGCTGCCCTGGTCGGGTTTTTCAAGGGAGAATTCGCTGAGTGACGAATGAAAAATATAAATAGGTCAAAGAGGCAGATTTAACCTCTGGTGCCTGTGAAACGTAGGCTCAGTTGAGGGTCTACAAAGAGCTTGTGAGAGCCCAGAGGGGTGGCAGCCGTAGGACCTACCTGTGACAAAGGCATACGCTGCTAGGATGTTGCTGAGCAGTGCCATCTCTGTGCTAACGCCCACGGGCTCCATGCTGCTGTTGGGCGCCGGCGGTTGTGTCTCATCCACGGGAAGCAGGAAGGGGGTGTTGTCTAGAGGGTAGAAGGTGGCCGATCTCCCTTTCTTCTTCTCTGCTTTGAAACAGAAAGGCAGTGAGGAACGAGGCACGTGCCCCAGCCCTACCCTGCCCTAACCCCACCAGGTCAGCATCTGTATTCAGAAATCTGGAGCCGCTCAGCACCTAGCCATCCAAAGTTGCCCCTTTTAGGGGGGCAACTAAACCTTCTCAGATAGCTTTAGCTGTGAACATACCCTGTCTGCATCCAGGCAGCATCTTCTCTCCCCCGTCTCCTGCTCTATCATGTCACCACTTAGACACACCCACCAACACTACAGCAAATATATAATCAGGTTTCTTTTCTCTTATGTAAATCAAAGGAGCCTTTATCAACAGTAGGTTCAGCTAAGCTTGTAATAAGGACTGGAAAACACAGGCAGAGCCGGCAACCCTCTGCCGGTGTCTCGCTGTAGTGATCCATCCACACCTGGCAAACAGACGTGCTTTCTCCCCAGCATTCTCGGGGAAGGGCGGACCTGAGTTTATGACTTCCTTCAGAAGCCTGCTCGTATTGTGTTTCACCCAGACACCATTTCCCCTTTGGAGAGGTGAGTGAACATGGGTTAATGATTTGATTTTATTTGTTGAAGACTGGAGCTAAGGGGGCAGCTAATTCCAGGAGGCTCAAAGAGACCCTTTCAGACCTTATCAGCTCGCTGCTGAGTGCCCCCTGCACCTTGATCTGCAGGCAGACACCCCCACCAGCCACAAAACCCTGAGTGTTTTAAACAGACAAAAAAGTTGGTGTACAGGATCCGGCTCCATCATCCGTGTGATTGTTTAACTGTAGCTACTACAGTTTTTCAGGCTCTTTTCCCTGGGTGTCTGGTTCTGCCCAGAAGCAAGCAGCGCACCGTCAAATCACAGACTTGCACCTGGCTCACGCTTATCTGCAGGTATTAAATTCGGGAAGCTGTCAGGTCCCTCTCCGATAACGCCATCGCCGCCGTGCAAGCAAAGGCACTCTGACAGCACCCACGACGTGAGACGGTCTGCGTTCCCTGGCTGCCTGATCCGTCTCCTTTCCCTGCAAATCCAGCAGCGGGAAGCACGTTCGGCTTCCCACTGTGCGTGCCAGGAAGCGGCTCAGCCTGGGGAAGCGGTAACAGAAATTGAGGGGTGTCAAAAAGAACAGGTAATACTGGATGGAGAGGGACTGAGTGCATGAACGTGTGTGCAGTGATGCCAACTCCTAATCTGCCCGGGAGGAGAAGCAGAGGGGACGGGTGTCCAGGTGTTGCTGGGAGGGATCAGCCCCAAGGAACGCGGGCACACTTGTATCTCTGCCACCAAGTAGCTGCATGGCCTTGGGAAAGCCACAATTTACAAGCTACCGAGGTGTTAATGACTGGCCCTGAAGCAAAGTTTTCAAACATGGGCACCTGAGTGGCAGATCCAAAAGGGGAAAATACCCCAAGAACCTCTTGCTTTAGGAGAATGGAGATCACTGAAGGTCAGTTGTACAAATGGAGGCACAGTGGCACTGGGGGACCAGGGCACATTCAGCAGGAAATCAATAGCGAAGCTTTGGAAAATCTTCTAATCCTGATCTAGGCACCAGAAATACCAATGTGCCCTCTAATCTTTCATTTTTTTTCCCCTCTCCAGTAATTTATGTCCGTACAAGTGGCTGGATTTTTTCTCTACCACTGTTCCTGCAAAGAAATCCATGGAAGCGGGGTAAATTTTTCGTTTCTCCTGAAGATGTCCTGGATACTTCAGAGCATCTCAAGTAGCACTATTGCATCTAAACTGAGGCAACCGAATCCTGCTATTAGTTGACAGATCCTAGAGAGTCGTTCAGCTCTCCCCATAGCAGACACTCAAAGCTTGATGTGTTTGCTCATACACAGACATCTAAGGCACCCCAGGGTCAGGAAGACATCCAGACAGTGATGCAGGTATGAAAAGGGGTGTAGGGGAAACTCTTACCCTTCTAGGGCAACATCTAGAAGCCAGTAAACACCCCAGTTCATCTCAAATGACATATTTATATGAGGGTAACTGAATCCTGCCCGAGATCTCTGCATACTGAGTCTGGCTCTGAACTAGTTAATCTAAAATCCCTTTGCAATCAATGAAAAGGAAGGGCACCACCAGGATATAATCTCATATGTATTTTATAACCACATATCTCATCATAAAGAGAACTACTGAGTTAGGTGGCTCCAGGTTCCTGCTAGGTCTTTGAGAGCTTTCTACAACTCTGCATTAAAGTCCAGCTAATGTGGTTGGACTGCAGCTGCACCGAGCTGGCAGGACATGAACCTGGGGTCTCTGAAGCATACTCTGTCTGAAATGTCCAGTTCTAGGGTAATGACAACCCACCTGCCCCTCACTCTCGATCCATTCATGGCATCTCATACAGATTAAGGTTTAAATTATACTTGCAGAGGGGGCTTCCATGTGCATGTGCCAGAGCAGCCAGGAAAAGCTCAGATGGACACCACTTCTGTTGGGCACGGGGCATCCCTTGTAAACCATCTCTGCCATAATGGTGTATTTAGGAGACAGAGTAAGGCATAAGTCCTCTCATGTAAGATGCAAGAAGAATCTTTTTTTTCTTTCTTTCTTTTTTTTTTTTTTTTTACTTCTGATTTGTCCAAAGAACAGATGCAATCCAACAAGTTTTTAAATGAATACTCGTCTGCCTACACTATACTCTGGCAAAGAGCACCATAAAACCACAGAACTGGTTCTGTCATCTGCAGGACTGTACAAGCACAGACAGGGAACACAGAAGATGACTGGGGTTACGCAGGAGAGAAAAAACAAACAAACACAATTTCACAAGGGCCATGTGTTGCTACGCTGTGCGGTTCCCTGGTCTGCCATTCATTCCAGGATCACACTAAAAGATGTCCCCTTTCCTCCTTGCTAACTTTGAAGTCCTTGCCTATGACTAATCAGCTCACCTACTACTGGTTTTCTCTTCATCACCCTTTCTTAGCTGCCCCCAGTCACCCCAGTTGTTTCCCCGTGACTTTACACCAGACTTGAGGAAAATTATTTCAGCCAGCAATAAATTTGCCCAACAACACAATTCAAGCGTAGGAGAGGTTATTCATGATACCAGGCTGACTTTAGCAAATAGTTTTAATAAAAGAAATGAAATGGGAAGGGAGATTAAAGAAATGTCCAAATATTTCCTTTTGCTATTTCCAAGACATTCTTTTAGCTCTTAATTTCAAAATGACATCTTTGTTTGAAAAGTGGTGGATATTTTAAAAATGAATGAATAAACAATGTGAAAACTAAACAAAAGGTGCCATTTGTAGAAGTGAAATGTTTAGATGAATGAAAATGAGTTCAGGATTTTTTTTTCCTGCTTTAAAGAATCAGCAGGATCACAAAATTTATTTTGGGCTGGCCCAAAATTCTTTTCCTTGACAATTTTTCAGTAAGGCCTCCAAGCTGACATTTATGTTATTGCTGACTCTTACTTATCTGTGAATTGATTATCCAGGCTGTGGATTAACTTTGCCAGGAGTGTAGACAGAGCCAATACTACCCACAATGTCCATACCCACTCTAGAGCTGAACCTCCGGGAGCGCAGGGTGGGAATTTCAGGAGTAACGTCATACACCATCTCCCGCATGTTGGGAAACGCAACGCAAAACGACCGATTACCCCAACACATGCTCACCTGTTCTTTTCCTTTATTCATACCCCACCGCTTCCTCCTACTCACCTGTGCCTATAGATAGCTACGATTTGACTTCATTCATATCTTGACTTTGCATTTTATGAAAATAGCATCATATTTCAAAGCTCGCTTGAAAACTTCTCTGTCCCCTGTGAAGCAGATCTACTGTCTCTGCCCTGTTTTTTTTCCCTTTGCCACTGTATTAGATGGGTCTGCAAGGTATTTCTGGGATGAGTTTTGACATGCATGGCCACGACTGCTATTTCAAGAAACGTGGTGTGAGTTTCACAGTTCACTTTAGTCCGTCACTGGTCACACCTTGAAGCTTCTCTTTCTGTGACATGGATGGGGTTTAGGAACAATATAGAAACCCAGATAAGAGGAGATAGAGGGGAACAGTTACCACAACACAGTTAGATTTGGGCCCACGTTGCAATAGTCATAGCTACCTGGGAGAGCACGTCCTATGTTGGAAGAAGAGACATCAGAAAGGAACACTCCGTCCCCTATAACATTGGGATCAAACACTCTTGGCCGCAGTGGAAAATGTGGCTTCTGAAATCCTTGGTAATTGGTTGGTCTTGGCTGGGTTTCATGCAGAAGCTTCCTGGGAACTGAAAGAGAGGAGTAAGAAGAGCACAGTTGTTAGAGTCAGTTATTCCAGCTGGTCAGAATGAGAATTATCACATTATGCTACGGGCTCAGCTGATACTTAATTATACCATGTGTAGACCAAACAGACACTCATTTACCACAATGATGAATGCTCTCCAAATGCCAGCCCAGAGACATGCAATTAGAGTACACTGGAAACTATAAAGTGATTAAGATATTGTTTATTTATAATTAAGCTTTGAGACGAGACTAAGGATCAGATTCAGACATCTTATTTAGACACCCATCTTAGAAACCGAAATGCCTAGTAAGCCAGGCTTTGGCCTGAGCCCCAAGCTTCAGAGAACTCCAGCTAGACACCTCTGCTCCTGCCACGATAGCGGGCTGGGCAGGGTGCAACGTGTCAGCAGGGATGTCGGGTACGCCTGAATCACTGCATCTCTCCAGCCATCAAGTTGTAGGCTCAGGACTGCACATCAGACATTTCTGTCCACTCCGGACTAACAACACCTTAAATCATCCACCACAGAAGTAAGAAACCCTCCCCACCCAGTGAGATCTAAAATACGCTGTTCCCCATCGGGCTTTAGGCTGTAACTACGCTGGGAAAGGCTCATTCTCCATTCCCGCCATCCTGAGAAGGAGGGTGAAGACCCAGCTAATCCCTGCTGCTCCCCATGTTTCATCAGCCACAGCATTAGCAATGTGCAGGCAAGGGAGGTTAATACGTGACAGTTTTTTCAGGACATCTACAGTCTCTTCTTTGGACCAAAGCATGCCTTAGTATGCAGGGTATTTTCTCCTCCTTGATGTTGCGAGGCCAGCTCTTCAGCTGAACATCCAGGTAAAGAAATCAAAGTCGGTGTAACTACCCCAGCGTACGCCCACTGAAGGTGAATCCACACAGTAAATTCACTGATTTGCCCTGCAGGGACACAGCAGCATGTCGTTTGCGGAGCTGAACCAGTTCTCTGCCTCGGCCCCGGCCAACACCTGGGGCTGTTTCAGAGCAAAGTGCTTTTCCATACAAAGAGAAGACACACATATACAGGCCGTTCTGCTCAGAAATTAGAGGAATAGAGTGATGAAAGACAAAAATAAAGAGATTAAAATTTCCAGAGGAGAAAGATATATTTTCTCTGCCAGTGACTGTACACTAATATATACATAAAAGCACCATTTTATCCCTGCAGACAACCAAGACTTTAGTGCATTAAAGACACAGACCACTGAGAACTAGGCACAGGTTCACCAGACCCAGAGAAACCCCAGGAGAAGATTTCTGGGATGCTCAGCTCTCCTTTCTCCAAGTCTAACGGTAACTGCTTCTCTGGTCCCAAGCAGGCTGCCACCTCCTGCTGCCTCAGTTTCCCCACCGCTGCGCTGCCGATCGCGCTATCACTCATCTCCACTCTTCACAGGGGCGCGAAGAAGCGCAATTAAACATGCAAAGCACTTTGAGATCCTTGGCACAAGCATGAAGGAGGACTTGGAAAGAGCGCAGCCCTGGAACAGAAAGGAAATTCCTGCCTGCCCCCTGCAGCTAATCAGCTGCCAAGCTGGAGCATGAGATTTAATCACGCCCATTAAATTTGCCTGCATAACTCCAGATATTACTGGTGGGGGAAGTGATCCAACCACCTTGTTTACATTGTGTTCGACTTACTGTCTTTGCTGAGGCAAAGAGAATCGTAACTATATTTACTGACTGACCTCCTATATTAGGCTGCCAAGTTATCAGCACTGAAGTTCTCCCATTATTAATAGAGTCATGCTAGGTCAGGAAACAGACATAAAAACCTCACAGTTTCTGAATATCAAAGAGCTGGCACGGCAGTTTCTAGCGAAACCTGAATTGGCAACTGTCCTCTGATGGGGAGGCAGCAAAAGAAACACATTCCCTGTTAGGAACTAGACAGAAGCACAAGGGATCCCCGTGCCAGAGAAATAGCAGAAAGTCTGGGGAGGAGGTGGGTAGAACAGAGATTATCCCGCAAACCACACAGCCAGGGAGAACTGCTGTTCTGGGTGCCTAACTTGAGGCACCCAAAGGGTGACGATGTTCAGAGGGCATAAGGCTCTGCACCCTCCAAAAAACAAAGACCCTGTATCTCAGGCTGAGGACCTGAAAGGCATTTAAGACACAAGTCAGTTTTCCCTTTCATCCAAACTGCAACCTGTTGATATGCATCCAATGAAGAAAATGAAGCAAAAGGAACGCAGAGGCAATTTTTTACCAGATTTTGACTAGTCTTTCGTGTTTCAGAGTGACTCTTCTTCACGAACAGCTCCTTTCACCTCCCAGTATTCATGGTCACCTCTGGGGCACAACTCAGGCCGGGTGGACCTGAATTTCACTGAATTTCACTGAATTTTTTTAGAGTTGGAAGGGACCATATATATCATCTAGTCCAACTCCCCTGCTGAAGCAGGATTGCTTAGAGAATGAGTCCACCTGCATCTTTCTTTGAAAAGGTGACACTACCAGACACTTAAACATTTGAGCCAACTCGGGGAAAGAAACACCATCTTTTCCTAAGCGCACCCAGGGAATGGAGCTATGGCTTTTCCACCACGGCATCTGTGCCACCACTGCTACCAATGCTACCTACGGGACCAGGAGAGGAGTCAAGGTAAAGCAAAGCATTGCTAAATCAGTCAGCAACCGGTCAACAGCATCCCAAGGAAGAGTAGAGATGGGAGAAGTATTCAGAGCGAGGCATTCATACAGACTATTTATTGTCACAGCACCTTAACGGGGTAGGGTCGGGCTGTTATCCCTTCAGGATGGCTGAGGAAGTAAAATGACTACCAAGTAGGCATTTGGGGCCTCTAAAGGCAGGTGGCTATGAAGAGAGATTCCCAAAAGCAGGCATGTGCTTAATGTCTGTCATTAGCACGCACTTTGGTACTTTCAAAAATCCTAAGAGGTGCTTGTCTTCACTTCAGCAACTAAACCCCTTTAAAACTCTGGAAGCAACTTAGTGCAGCACAGGATGTCTACAGCACATGATCCTTGGACTTTTCCATTTCAAGGGACCATTTTTCTCTGTGGACTTCATAAACATCTTGAGGACATTTTGCCAGGAAAAGCCTATCTTGGCAAAGAGTAGAGTGACGGCACGCAGCAAGTCTGTTCTTCTTCTAGTTTATACGATGCTAAACCAATACACAGCTTAGATAGCTCGATGTAGAAAGACAGTAAAACTTTCTCAAGTGCAGAACACCTCACAATTTCCAGTTAGCTTCTGTGCGGCAGCCAACTCCACAAGAAAGATTAAACATCTGGTTCCTTTGAAATACCCTCCTTAAATTCTCCAGAGAGGAGTGCATCTGACACAAAGCATGGCATGAACTGAAGCGAGGTGTCAAAAAAAGTTATTTATGATTAAAACCACCAGAAAAAAAGTACCTGGGATTTTAGTCTTATCTCAGCATTAAGCAGAGAAATCCTGGCAGGGAAGGGTTGGCACTTGGCCCGCTCCATTCAGCCAAGTGTAGAAGTTAAAGCAACTCAGTCAGCAGAACAAGTGATATATGTGGACAGGAGGGGAAGAAACAGGCCTTCAATCAAAGCGTTAACACGTCTGATAGTCAGGAGCCCTGCACCTTCAAATGCACGTGAGAAATGAGCTGGGATCATCTGGAAGAGAGGAGATGGGACCTCAGGGGGTAGCAGTCAGCACTGAGATGCGGGTATTTATCCGAATGATTAAATTCTCTGCTAACTTGGGCTGGGCAGCTGAGCAATGCAGGCAGAGCTGTAACTTTCTGGATGACAACCCAGGGTCCAACTCAGGCATCACCGCATGGACTCGGTCTGAGCCAGGACTTGATCTGGAGAGCAAAGCGTCACCATGGCTGTGACACTCCGTGAAGGCACCTGCAGAAGGCAGCTCTAGGTTATTATACACCTGCAAGGGAGCTCCTGGATCAGCAGGTTCACTCCTCTGCCATTACAGGCTTTCAAGCCTTTATATAACCTCTCTGTGTCCTGGCTCCCAGCTCCCACCATTCATCTGTCTCAATCAACATCATGCCAGCAGTAATTTATACCAGGTCCCAACCCAAGACCTGCATTACCCATTTGCAATGAATTAACGGTATCAATCCCACAACAAAACCTCACCGTCTCTGCCTGGCAGCTTTCCCCCCTGCAGGGACGGAGAAAAGGAAAATCAAAGCTGGAGTGTGCTGTCACTGGCAGAGCAGACCCATCAGATTCGTACAAGCAACTGGCAGGACAGTGTGAAAAGACACGTGCTGGTGCTATGACAGTATCCTTATTTGTACTTGGTGGAGACTGCTTCTGCTGGGCTTTTCTTTCACACAAGCACTCTCTTGTGGGGCTAGAAAACTGTGGGGTGATGAAAAGAAAAAAGTTACTGTGCCTACAAGCAGCAAAATTCTGAATTACAGTGCTAAGAGATGGAAAAGGCCAGCCAATACCTCGCCTGTTTGTTCATCGAGATCGCTTGCTGCATGTTCTACTATTTTGATCTATTTAGTTTTGAACACTCCATTTCTGGAGGTTTGGCTAATTGTCACAAGAGATTATTTTGCAGAGGAATGCCGCTCTTCCTGAGGAATTCTATTTCAATATGCTGCTGAGTGTTTCAATTTAAACACATATATTATTTCCCTAATCAAAACATTTGACTGCTATAGCCCTCAAATTCTACAGATGGGGAATTGGCTCAAGGACAGAGTTTTGAAATAATTTAAATATCAAAATGATTTGTCCAATCTCACAGAGGAAGCCTGCGCCAAAGAAAGGAAACAAGTTCAGGCTCCTTGTATTTCAGCCTCACACTCAAACCACCTCTTCTCTTTGCTAATTTGATCATTTGGTGTTTCCAGGACTCAATGATCCCCCAACCTCCATCTTCACTGTACATACAGATCAGTCAACTGGAGGGGAGATCAATGAAAGCTCAGTCTTAAAAACATACAGACAGGCATTTTGTCCTTCTCCAGTCCCCTGTTATACAATCTTTTGTGCATTTCCAGCCCATAAGGTTTACTCTGAAAGCTCAGTATGATTAAAGCAGATCTGCAGGACCTTCAGCAAATCCTCCTGTGAATGCTTGAAGCAGAATTCAATTTGAGCAAAACATGACTCCCTCACCGATGAAAATTACAACCAAGCCTTTTATCTGGGCAGGTTGGGGCCAGGAACTGTTGATGCTCAACATATTTTTAAAATAATAATAAAAAAAAAATCCTCCTGTGAGTAAACACCCAATATAAACTACTGCAGGTTTTTAGAGGTTTTTAGAGGTAGCAGCTCTGAAGGATTTTTGTTTGAGACTTGCAAATGCACAGTATCCAGCTAGAAATTGGATCATCCACATTTCTGAACAATTACAAGAAAGCAATTCCTTAGGAAATATGTAAGGTATATGGCGCTCTCAGATTGCAGAATTAAAAGTGGTTTATGTGCTGTAAAACCTAAATTCACTAAGCAGTCAGTCAACAATATCTATTAAAATAATGGATTTTGGCTGTGTCAGACCACAAAATATCACAATATAATCACAGAGCAAGAAGGAAAAATCCCATAGGTAAGAAGACTCTGCACCCGGTGACAACAGTAACGCCACTGTGTACCTAGAAACGTGGGGGTGGAAGATGCTAATTTGATTAACAAAAGTAAATTGAGGCACAACCTACCTCCTTGGCTTTTTCCCAAGGGTCTCAGACATGGCCAAGGAGCAAGCTGAAACCTTTTCTGGTTGCCTGTGCTGCATCCAGCCCCTTTCAAGTGACTAAAACCCCATTTGCATCATATGGCAATAGGTTTTGCTTCTTCTCATGGTCACATGTGTCATGCCAGACATCATAGAACCATAGAATGGTTTAGGTTGGAAGGGACCTTAAAGATCATTGAGTTCCAACCCCCTTGCCATGGGCAGGGACACCTCCCACTAGACCAGGCTGCTCAAAGCCCCATCCAACCTGGCCTTGGACACCTCCAGGGATGGGGCATCCACAACATCTCTGGGCAACCTGTTCCAGTGTCTCACCACCCTCAGAGTGAAAAATTTCTTCCTAATATCTAATCTAAATCTGCCGTCTTTCAGTTTAAAACTGTCACCCCTCGTCCTACTGCTACACTCCCTGATAAAGAGTCTCTCCCCATCTTTCCTGTAGTCCCCTTTAGACACTGAAAGAGGTTATAATGTCTCCCCAAACCCTTCTTTTCTCCAGGCTGAACAACTCCAACCTGTCTTTCTAGGAGAGGTGCTTCAGCCCTCTGATCATCTTCATGACCCTCCTCTGGACTTACTCCAACAGGACCATGTCCTTCTTACACTGGGGGCTCCACAGCCAAAGCCTACCTCCAATTCCTGCCCTGCCTGGGACAGGGAAGCTTTTCAGTCAGATATAGGTATAATCACTTGATAGGAGACCATGAGATCCTACAGGTCTCAAATGTCTCCATGAGCATCTGGACGCCCTGGCCACCCACGTGTAAAAGGCTGAGTACACTGGACATCAACTCCGTGCCGTGGCTGCAAAGCCATATCGTACCTCTGGGCATCCTACGTCATATTTAGAGTAAAAGTATAGCACAGTTTACACAGAAAGTGTAAAGTGTCCAAGGAGATATGAAGGGAGTTTGTGCAACAGGCTGTAAGTCTGAAAGCTGGGATTTGATCAACAAGCTGCCATGTAAAATCTTCACTTTCACAAAAAAAAAAAAAAAAAAAAACCAAACCAAAAAAAACCCAAAAAAAACCAGAGCAGAGGCTTAATGAACAAAAGTGGTCAAGACCTCAGCTTTCCACCTCCTGCAGTCATTTTTAAAGGGAATTTTTTCACCCAGCATCGATATAGTCTGCAATCCTGAAACCGAATGCAAAACCCAAGAGGGAGTTACTCAGCCTGCTGCAGGTGTGTTTTCCGCGCGCGGTGGTTCCAAACCACCGATAACGAGGAAGTGACTCATGCCAATTACAGTAAGTCCACTTCCAAGCACCACAAGGAAATCAAGTGAGACTGTCTGGGAAAATATCCCTGTCATATCCAAAGCCACCTACACCTCCCCGAGCCCACAGCCCACACCAGGGACCTCCTCCCCTGCCCCTCCCTTCAGACGCTGCCTGAAGCAGAAATCTGTCTCTTGGGCTGGTGGGAAGCGGTACAAGCCGGGATGCCTGACACAACTCATACAAACTTTTGGAGCACTCTGCCAGGATTACTCCTGAGGCAGCCCAGATGCTTTGCCCTTTACTGCATCTTCTGACAGCAGCTAACTACAGTAAGGTTGTGTATATATATATAAAGAATATAACACAGACAAGCTTTTCTCTTGTTTGCCCTCCATGGAAAAGGAGATGTTCATCCTTTTCTCATGCAGCTGCAATTAGAGAACTGTCTTCAGAAGTGGAAGTGATTCCAGTCCAGAAACAAAGTCCATGCAACACAAATTAGCTCAGTCTCACCGTTCCTCCCAATGAAATCTCTCGCAGGTATATGGCTCTGTGATGTCCTCAAGCCAGGACAGAGGCTTTAGGAGATGAAGGTACCATGGTGCACATTCAACCGAGACCCTCAACGGGTCTGCTCCCTACCAACCTCTCCCTGCCTTGCACAGGGCTGCAGAATACCTCTCCCTGATTCCTCCTATTTCTGCCTGTCCAGAAATGCAATAATCTTATTAAAAGATCCAGTTCACATAATCTGGGAACTCAACCCATGCATGCTCTGTAGATACCTAGTTAAGAAATCCTCCTTAAATAAGCTACGTTCCTAAGCTCCCTGTATCATCAACAGTGAAAGGTGGGTGCCTTTGAAAGCCTCCAGGGCAGATTCTGTCTACTTAAATTTAGGAGCCTAATTAGGGATAGTTAATGAATCATAATGTTACCTTTGGATTTATTCTCCTGAGTGTATCTGAGTTAAAATCTTACGAACTGCTTCACATCTTTTACTCAGATATTTTTCTTCTATCTTGAACTTTTCAAATCAGGATTTGAAGCTACAAACACCTTAATTTCTATCCAATGATGCATGTGCTTGATCTATCCACAGGCAGTTTTCCTCCTGCTTTCATAGCCATGAAAGTCAGTTGTTCTTCTTTCATCATCTTAAATGTAATAACAGAATATGAAGCATCTATTGCCAGCAACTCATAAATCTCCTGCTTGATGTGGCTTTTGGTCTCCAAAGGGCAGAGTGGAAAGCATCGCATGCACCAGTCTGCTCCCTACATGTTCTATTTGGAAAGAAAAATGGATCAAAAGGAAGAAAGCCTTGTAAGAGATACCTGCAGATACAAAGAGTTACTTTCATCTGCTAGATTTCTGCCTGCTCGCAAAGTCAGTCGAGTTCTCCCTTTTCACAAGATAATGCATCTTTAGGAGGATGAGACTCAAGCCGAGGCTTGTCTAAATTCCAGCACGCTCAGCTGCACCCCCCATGGGACCTTCTGCCAGCCGGAGCTGTAGGACCTCTCTGGCTGCACCTAATCTCCACCAGCCCAGAGACTCTGACAGTAACTTCATATACCTGAGCAGCAGGAGTGTATTTTAGGGAACTGAGATGGGTCTGGATCAAACCATTAATGTCACCTCCAGGTGCTACTGCTAGAAGCATGGGTAACTACTGTCAGCAAGGTCACTGCAGGAACAGAAATTGGACTCACGCTCACATATGGAGTGAATTCAACCCTGCTGAATTAAGCAACATTGCCTTTATTTACATGCTGAGTGAGCATGGTCAGAATCTGACCGTTCAATCATGTAGCCTCAATTCCAGAAATGGTAGCAGCTAGAAAAAAAAAAACCAACTAATTACTACCAGGGTGCCAGGCAGGAACTGACAGCACTTGGGAGAAGCTGCCAGTCTCCAAGACTAGGAAGGATACAGCAGCAGAGTCCAAGAGTCAATTTGGGGTTTTCTTTTTTTGTAGCACACAAGGATGTCTGAATCTGGGGCCTGGGCCCTTTATCAGAGAAGAGGAAGACACAATACAGAGGATGGCACAAAAAGGAGAATAAGACTAATAAGAGGATCAGATTCCTTTCTCTGGTCTTCCCTACTCCCCCAATTTGGACTGCATCTATCACATACTTGCAGCGGTACTTTGCAAACCAGCCCACTCATGTATGGATTTCTTAGGCGTTATAGAGAATACTAGTTTGTTTGTCTCTTCAGAGAAAACTTTCATTACAGACTATAATTTTACGCAGTGCTCTAAGTCTATCCACTCCACTTTGGATCAAAGCGGAGTAATACTAAGTTTCAGGTTTTAACACAATTCCTATCTTTTCTCATAATTTACAGTCATTTTAATCAATCATTTAACACTGCAAGACTTTACTATTTTAAATTACTTTTATAGTACAGAACTGTTGCCCTTGACTTATTTCGGCTATAGAGCTTGGCAGAGAGACTTTTGTGTAGCTTATCTATTTTTCAGGAAAATATGTGACACAATACGTGGCTCCCAGGAGGATGCTGACAGAGCAGTAAGCATTGTGTGTTCGAGGGTGGCTGATCCGGAGCCAGGGCATTGCTCATGCGAAGAATTGTTCGCCAGCAAGGGAGGGGAGTCTCTGCGCTCAGGATGCCAACACATACATACCCAAGCGGTTGCAGCCTTGCAAGTCACCAGGAATCAGCTGAGTCACAGCAACTGATTCTGTAAAACTTGGGGCAAAAGATACTCCCTTAAACTTCAGTGAAAGGTACACAAGCACTGCCAGTGAAAGACGCCCTTGGAGGTCTTCGCTATTACATACCCGAAGGCAGTGGCTGGGTGAGTATTATGTATTACTGTGAGACACTTAAATGATAGCCAGGGCAAGGGTAGCCAAGATAAAGTAAGGAGAAAAGGATGGAGTAAAGGGGCAGAGGCCCTGAAACATGAGTGGTAATGGCTTTAAACTGAACGAGAGTAGATTTAGATTAGTTATTAGGAAGAAATTCTATGCTGTGACTGTGGTGAGACACTGGAACAGGTTGCCCAGAGAAGTTGTGGATGCCCCATCCCTGGAAGTGTTCAAGACCAGGCTGGATGGGGCGTTGAGCAGCCTGGTCTAGTGGAAGGTATCTCTGCCCATGGAAGAGGGGTTGGAACCAGATGATCTTTAAGGTTGCTTCCAACCCAAACCATTCTATGATTCTATGAGAAGCCATGCCAACCCCCACCAGGGACAGGAGAGGGATGGCAGGGAAGCAGAAGCCCAGGCAGGAAGGTACCAGGGTAAGTAAGAACATCCACAGCTACACTGCACTGCCCAAATATCTGAATAAAGATTAAGAAGCCTTATGCTTCAGCATCTGAGCCAACAACTAGCCTGATATGATCCAACCATTATATTCCAAGAGTTAGGAATATAATTTCTCCCCCGAGACTACTGACCAAAATGGACATTTAGGGGATTTCCTGTGCCCATCTCTGAAGCAATGTCACCCACCCTGTAGTCCACAGACCACTGGTGACCTGTAAACCATCAGAAAAGTGATCCAGAGAAAAAAAAAAAAAACTAATTCAAAGAAAACCCAAAACCACCATAACCCTGGATGCTCCCCCGTGGTTTGTCTTAGTGTCTGCTGACAGGCACAGCCAGGAGATGCTTCCCGTCTGCTCTCCTTGTCTAATTAAAAATGTTTGTAATTACAGCAGTAAAACTATGCTCCGTAAAAAAATATTTTCTTTTTATCTAAGTGCTACTTATCCGACAGTGCATGCAAGTTCTTTATCAGTTCATCAGCTTTTCCTCTCGGTAATCAAACAGCAGAGAACTAGACAAGGGGCTAGATTTTTTTTCAAAAAAGATAGCGGTGCCTTGATAACTCGAGCTGAGGAATGTCATCAGAAAGCAGACAGTAACCTCTGCCATTAAAGGCAGTGACTTTGCCTGGTCACACAGTTGACTTAGTGTGGCAACTCCCAGGATCCCACGAGATGCCCAAACTGGAAACCCTGCACAAGGAAAGGTTATCAATAGCATTGGAATAAAGACTAGGAGTGAACAAAACCATATAACCTTAATGCCTTTCAGTAAAATACAGATGAATGCAGATTAGTATTTACTGATCAAAAATACAATTTAGTTCAAGATCCAGAACGTGATGCAGGGACCATTGGCTCCTGTTGTTCAGGACCTGGCTTATACAAGAAGCCAGGCTACACTAACAGGCTTGAAATCCAAGGATCTTTGAAAGAAGTAGCAAAACTGTTTTCAATATAAATCCTTCTATTCACATGGTCATAACCTGTGAGACATCCTCCTCTGGGGCTGAGACTTCCTGAGCACAGTGGAAAGTTTGAGGAAAAACCTTACAGATGATTTTGAATTATGAGAGTATTAAACCTCCCCTGTTTTTTTAAAGAAGTACATTTAACTGGCAGAACCTCTCTAACACGGAGCATCAGCCTTAAATCATTTGGCTTGTAGACCACGAAAAGTTCTTTGCATGGTTTATGTATTACTTTTTTTTTTTTTTTCTGGGAGAAAAACACGTAGCATGCATCATCTTGCTTCCATGCGTATCCCGAGGCAGCAAAGACTGCGAGCTCAAGTGTTACTACAACTGCTACTGCGAGTAACTGCCAGTTTTGTGGAACAGCAAATTATAGTCACTTTCCTGACGCCACATAAAAGCAGATACACACCATGGAAAACAATGCCAGGGTTTTGTTCTAGCCCAGCGAGGATGTTACCAAGCACCTACCCCACGCTCTTATGCAACTTGCCCTGCAGCTACTTCCACCAGCGCAGTCTGGGAGCCCTGGAAAGAACTGTGGGAATACGCAGTGCTGGATGCTTGTGGCAGCTTTCCAGTATTTAATAATAATATTTTTTTAAAAAGAACACAAGGTTTTTAAAGCTAAATGTTTGTTTCTATAAGGCTTCGTGAAACATTCAGCAAAGATATTTCATGCACGCTAGTCTGTTCTTTTCCACCCCCCACATACGTAATTAGGATTTATTTAGACGAATGCCCCTATGTCAAATGATACCTGGATTCATACCACCTAATTGGAGGCACTTTACTGGGATGGGAGGTGGCTAGTTTATCCTTCCATCGATTATACTGATACGCTGACTAATCTCTGGGTTTAACCACTTCAGTTAAACATCTGTATTAGTACAAGTAAGGCTCTGCAAGACTGAGCTGCAAGTATGCAAGTTATATATCACAGAATCATAGAATGGTTAGAGTTGGAAGGGACCTTAAAGATCATCAAGTTCCAACACCCCTGCCACAGGCAGGGACACCGCCACTAGAGCAGGTTGCTCAAAGCCCCATCCAGCCTGGCCTTAAACACTTCCAGGGATGGGGCATCCACAACTTCCCTGGGCAACCTGTTCCAGTGTCTCACCACCCTCACAGTACAGAATTTCCTCCTAATATCTAATCTAAATCTCCCCTCTTCCAATTTAAAACCATCACCCCTTGTCCTGTCACTACATCTCCTGACAAAGAGTCCCTCTCCAGCTCTCCTGTAGGCTCCCTTCAGATATTGGAAGGCTGCTATGAGGTCTCCCCGGAGCCTTCTCTTCTCCAGGCTGAACAACCCCAGCTCTCTCAGCCTGTCTTCACAGGGGAGGTGCTCCATCCCTCTGATCATCTTCGTGGCCCTCCGCTGGACCCGTTCGAACAGGTCCATGTACCTCCTGTGTTGAGGACTCCAAAGCTGGACACAGTATTCCAGGTGGGGTCTCACAAGCGCAGAGTAGAGGGGCAGAATCACCTCCCGCGACCTGCTGGCCACACTTCTCTTGATGCAGCCCAGGATGCGGTTGGCTTTCTGGGCTGCCAGTGCACATTGCCGGCTCATGTTGAGCTTCTCATCCACCAACACCCCCAAGTCCTCCTCCTCAGGGCTGCTCTCCAGCCATTCTCCACCCATACATACGTGTGTGTGTGTGTGTGCCCATTGCTGGGCAAAAGGCTTATCTCATTTATTCCATTGTTAATGGGGCTAAACGATCCTGAATCAAATCCTGCCCACCAATTAGTGCAGAAATTATTCCAGGACTACTTGGGACTCTCCTGAGACCTCTCTAACAGAAGGGCAGGTCTCTGACACATCCCAGCTACTCATAACACTTGATTCACTGGAAAATCTTGACCACGTTGCCACCGCAGCCAAGCCCCAGGGCAGTCACTCTGGGAAGGTCAGCAAGGCTTCCTTTCTAGTGGCCTTTGCCAGTTTCTGCCTGTTTGGGTATCAAGGCCCGTCAGCTGCCATCTCTCCTACCTCTCTTTTCAAAATGACTGAATTCAACCGGTCAAAAAGTGTAAATGGAGACACAATGTGTTTAAAAGTGTTTCATATTACATATTCCCTAGGAAATGCAGATTGCTAACGCACAGCCAAGGAACGCACTTCATGCTGTAGCACCTCTATTTTTAGGCTTCCTTTCTGGCACTGTTAAAAAAAAAAAGATTAAGACTTTAACACATACCTTTGCTGCTGGTAACCTGAACCCAGGGCAGACCCTTTATCTGGCATGCACTCAATTTAAGTTGCCACTTCTTTCAAGTGGAATATAACGCTCTGTATCGTGGTATTTGTTCCCTCTACTGGATATCTTGAGCCCACCAACCCTGATATCTTGAGCCCACCAACCCTGATATCTTATCATCGGATGAAAGGATTAATCCAGCACAAAGAGACTGTGAACATCTTTCGAACAAGTAAATCTTTAACAAACAAATTTCCAGATGGTGGTATAGACAGGGATGGTTTATGAGACCCTGTAAACAGCAAAGAAAATCATAAATACAGTTGTTCAAAGTATTTCTGTCCCATGCTGGGATGACCCCTCTTCATACCAATGGAGAGACTGCCCATCTCTGTAAAGACACGTACTGCAGAATTTGCTCAGCTCACAAATGAGAGTGGCCGAACCTTCAAAGGAAAATGAATCCTTATCAATGCAACTGCACAGGATAAAATCTGCCTCACAACCTTCTTGGGTTATACTGACAAGATGTTATTAATTGCAGTTCCAATAACCATCCACGTTACTTAAAATCTGAAGTAATCCACCTTAATTACTTTAACTCTATTAACAGCATGTGACCATAACAGTTAGAGGAGAAAAATAGTTGTTAACTTGTTGCCTGCCAGATGCAGACTGCTGATAGGAGATATATCAGATATTAAAGTATTAAAACTGACCTCAGCCTGGCAGGAGAGGGCTGTGATTCATGCCCATGACTCCTAGTCACAGTGGGAGTACAAACAAATAACTGAGCAAAGATTAAAGCATTAGCTGTTACAGTGGAATAAGGCAGGAGATTAATCTCTCATTTACTCTCAGGTAAACCTCCTTCCTAACTTTCTCCCAGTTCAGCAGGAACTTCAGCAAGTCCGATGTAGAAATCTGTTACATTGCCACCTTGTTTACAACTCTACCCTCCAGTTAAAATTACTGTTAGGGTGGAGGATGAGAACTGGCCCACTATTCTGCTTAGTCAGAGCTTTCCACCTTTGAGTTGCTTCAGACTTTTCTCTGAGAAAAATAAAGAACCTATCTGAAAAATCTGTATTTGCACGAAAGCTAGTTTCTCCACTCTTGAGCAAATAATTCACTTCCAATTATGTTCCAGGTAATGGAAAGTCTATGACAAATAGAGTTCCAAGTAAGGCACATTGTGAAAGAGGTACACTCTTAATTAAAAACGCAGTATGTAGAAGAAATGTCACCTTTGTGATCGTACAGCAGTCGGTGCAAAGAACTCCCTGCCCAATTTCCCAAGAGCAATAGAAGCTTTGGAGGCACCTAAGTACAGATTTGCAGCCAAGTTTCACTGAGCTGGAAATCAAAACCTATCATCAGTCTAATCTCCACACAGCTGGCTGATAAAAGGAGTGAAATGGCTACGACATTATTCAAACTCAGGCAGTTAATGAAATCTAAGAGCTGTAACTCTGAAATATCACCCGTAAACAGCTTCCCAGCCTCTTCCAAGGGGAATCACAGCAGTTTGCAAAGCAGGGTCTGGCACCGGTCCTCACACGGCTTGTACCACCCTGTAAATCTGCTGTCACAGATTGAAAGGACAGAGGTGAGACACGCTCAGCGTGGCTCTTCCTGGCCTCGGAGTCTGAGACCCAGATTTCTTCCCTGCCGGTCATGCAGGCATGAAGAGGTCTGTGCTGCTCACTGGGCACAAAGACAATGTCTACCCTCAGATTTTGTATCTCCGCTGATCATCTTCAGAGGCAGAAAAGACTTTTCTTCCTCAGCAAGGGCCTGATGTCATCTGATGACATTTTGTTTTGTTTACCTTCTACTGAAATGTCAGAGACTAAATATACAAAATCCACAGCTATCTGCAGGCAATAAGCACCTGGCTGTAGAGGAAAAGGGAGGCTGTGATCTGGAAAGGAACCCATGCATAGGAGGGATGACCCTAACCTTGTCAGCAAACCCTGACCTTCACGCAAAGGGTGCCTGAAGAGATGAGGAAAGCCAGGAAGGAAAATGTGTGTGGTCCTTCTGGTGTTCTGTTTAGACACGTGAAGATTTTGTGATAGATAAAATAAAGATCATCCGATCTTTGGAACCATTACAAAGACACAAGGAGCATTAGCCTCCACTCTTGCATGTCCTGAAAGAAGTAAACTGTGGTTGCTGTGATGCAAGGAACGTAAACACACCATTCACCTGCTACAGTCTGACAACCTTCGTGCCTTTAAACTCTCTTAGCATTCAAAACAGAGTGGCTCCATCCAAAATGCCTGTTGGGAATAGCGTGTGGCCCACACTAACTTCTAAGCCCTGTCAGGACCATGCGACACCAAACACTGGTTCTGCAACTTAGCAGGATGGTCCATCAGGTTCCAGTGTCAGGCGCTCCTGGGCTTTCGCACGATTTTGTTCATCAGTGCAGACACACTCAGTTAAGTCCAGAGGTCAAACACAGAAGACTAAACAGCCTTCCTAGCTTGGGAGGTCAGAACTGCTCCTCAGGGCTCAAAGCATCTGGGACATGAAGTCACAGGTCTGTAGCAGCCCAACAGGCATGGGACGTGATGACCAGGAGATGTGTCAGGCCAAGAACAGAGCTGGATCTGCTGCCTGTCCACAGCACAGGAAGATGTGGATGGCCCTGTGGGACGGTACCCAGACACAGGGCCGTGACACACATTCAGCTCAGGGATGTTATCAGCCATTTGTTATAGGAATGGACAGCCCTTTAGAAATACTGAAGGCTGAAATGCTCCACGGGGAAAGAAGATGGCTGAAAAAATTCCCCTGGCCTCCCCTGAACTGTCCTGCACGCATGTTCCAGCCATCCATGTAATATAAAAAAACTGATTTATACAAAGCTACCTGCCTCCGACGGACCATCTGTGCTGCACCATGTGCCCTCGTGGAGCAGTACCCATCCCCTCGACTTGTTGGAGCTACACGGAGAGCAGCACTCAGGCTCCACCGAGAACGAAAAGAGGCTGAACTCAGCCAGCCCAAGCTGAATGCTCTTACCAAACTACTTTATTAGCACAGCACAGAGCCGCTACTGCCCAGAAACAGGAAGGAAACATATTACCATATCTTTCCTAATGCTCCTCCTTTCCCTTTAAACACAAAGAACAAAAAGGTTGTGTTAAAGAGTCCAGCAGGCTCATGTGATTGTAAAAGGATATTATACTGGGCACCTCATCCATCAAAGAGACCAGCAGGGTTTGAGGGAGAGATGGTGGGATAAACTAGTCTCCTGGGCCAAATTTGAGCCATAAATGTTGCTGCTTTTTATGTCAAAGGGAAGTCTTTGACGTTTAATCTTTCCATATTTCAATTAAATGATGCAAATGACAGAAAGCTAAAATAGATGATAGGTACACAGCTAACCTCCCCCATGTTCTTGGGTTCCTAAGATTTCTCTCCTAAATACCTTTACAACCAGCCTGTAAAATTACAGTGGAACTTATTCTTAAACCACATTTGTATCAATCATTTGATTTAATGAGCTATCCAAAGACCATTTCCCGTCAGTGCTTTTCTCCAGTCACGTCTGTGCTAGAACCAACTGCAGAGATAAAAGATAACTTCCTATGTGGAAACCCTCATCCCCCATCCATTCCCACCCAAGCAAGGCTTTAGAGCCAAACTTGTACACAATTAATCATGATTGCATTTTTTGCAAAAATGTGATGGTATAGCCTGATATTAAAACTCTTTTTCCCTTTCATTTTGATTGACTAAAAACAGAAGTCCTGTTTCCGATGGAGCTCCCTCAGACCAAAACCTTCAGCTGTTTAAGGAAGAACACCTCTTACAGACATGTTTTGCATTTCTTTATTTTCTTGTTCTTCTATAGGTATTTATCAGGGTTTTCCCAGCAAGGAAGACCCTGATTGCACTATCAGGAAAACCGACAGAAGAAATAGTCCTAGAGAAATAAGTCCACATCAGTACTGAACATATGAAGTCAGACACAGCTCTAGCAAGCCAATCACCCACAGACGGGATGAACTTCATCTCCCTGCTTCCACAGCAGCCAGAGATTTACAAGCACTCCAGCTCTCTTGAGACACAAACTTTCCATCCAACCTACATACAGACATTTCCCTTCCCTGGGTGACAGCCTTACCATGGCTGTGCTCCCAAGTCCGGCTCCAACTCTGGAGAGCACAAACTCCTCCTAGAAATAATTATTAATGGAAGTCTTGCCCTGAGACACCTTGACATGGAGCTCGATAGGAGGTCTTACACTGGCTTCTGCTAGTGCTGGCACATGCACACAGATGGACATGAGCCACCACGAAAGACAGACTGCCAGGAGAAGGATTAAAAGCTGGTTGGGCAACTAGTCCTGAACCCAGCCTTCTTCTGCCTCTTTTGTTCTGTGCTCCAGCTTCAACACTAATTGCAGGAAAGAGCTGCCAAAATGCTGTCGATAAATGTGGGGCTTAATCAAACAAAGCACTCATAATTATTTGATTAAGAATCATTTTCTTTTTACAAATATAGCAAAAATTCAAAACAGTTGTGTCCTTCTGCATTCAGAGTGTGGAAGTAACCGCTGTGGAATTTGAACAGAGTTAGCTGAGGTTTCTGCCTGCCAGGTCAGCGTGAGCCAGACCATGTACTGGCCTCTTGGGAGGAATGTTTGGACACAGGAGTTGCTGTTTTCCCTGGGTTGACACAACCAGTCAGCTGGCCATATAACAGGCATCAACAGATTGGGATTCAAGCACTGCACAGATGTCAATCAAAAAATATGCAGAAAAGGCAAAAGATGATGTCTGAGTAGTGAATTATGTGAAATAAATGTGCTACCCTTGTTCCAGTAGTCAGTAGGAAAAGTCATAATTACAAACAACACTAATGGGAAAACTTGTTGGCTGTCACAGTTCACATGCCAAAGACATAATGAATGATACCTCGACACCAGGACAGCATGACTCTCATATCCAGAGGTGGTCCTTCCAAAACAAGCTCATGACAGGTAGGTGATGTGTGCAGGAAGCCTACATGGCAGAGCCTGCATCATTTCTGCAGATAACCACAGCATGTCCGCCCCAGGCTACAGGACTGGCAGCTCCACCTCCCTCATCAGTCCCCGCTTGTAAGCCAAATGCTGAAGGCAACAAACTCTTTAGAGACCATTCCTATGTGTCTGCCTGCAACAGAACTGAAGAGTATAGCACAGGATATATACCCAGTGACCATAAAAAAAACAAATTTGATTTTCACATTAGATTCAAATATTCCAGTGCCTTACAAGCATTACCATCAAATCTGATTGAATGAAAGCAATCCTCGGTCAAGGAGAAAACATTTCCTTTTAAAGTTTTCAAACAAGTTTGGTCCATAGCTGACAATTACCATCTGTTTCTCCTCAAAAATGAACAAAATCAAAATGTTTCCCAAGCAGCATAATACATTAAGTACATGGGCATGTTCAGCCCAGCCACCAGGCCTTAGGGGTGCACTGGGCCACAAGCAGGTCTCAGAGCAAACACAACACAAGGGGAGATGGGGTGAGAGCTGGTGAGTGGCTGGATATCTGGTCAAAGCCCCAGGAGCACCGGAGGGAGCTTTTGTCGTGAGTTTAGAAGAAGGCTGGAACACCAGATTTCTAGTGTGAGTCACTAGTTGCTGCATCGGTACAGACTTCACCTGGGTGACGTGCCATCCCCCCAGGATTGAACTCCAGAGCATCCTACAGGGCTGAGCTGCATGGTTCTCCCAGCACTGAGCTCCCTGGTCTGCTGGCACTGCCGCTGTAGGTCCACAAGCTACACTTCTCCTTGCAAACTAAGACAGCCCAGGGCATTGGTCCAAGCACAAGCAAATGATCACTTTTACTCTTTAAGTGTTCACATAGTCCTCGACAGAAACTTGGCCCGTGCCAACAAGTGCTCTCCCCAGTCGTGGCTGTCCATAGCCTGGATCATCACCCTCAGGCAATTGGGATACATGTGACTGCCCTACTTTGAAGGAAAAACACCTGGTTAGGTGCAAATGCTGCTATTAGATGCAAGTCACCCACCCCCAAGACCCGAGAGGCTCTGGCACATTTTATTTCCCAGCACAGGTGTAGCCTCTCTGCTCAGAGCAGTTCCCTTTCATCACCATTCATTAACACCTAACTCAAGAAGTTTTGGTAAGGAGTAAGATTCCCCCAATGCAATATGGTCATGTCTTCCCATTTGCACAAGAGAGAGCAAGCCAGAGTCTGAGCTGATTTAAATTGTCCTGAGAAATCTGGCTGGGAGTCCTGTGCTATAGAGTGCAGCCAGCTGGAACGTAGGGCTTTCTACTCCACGCTCTGCGTACACAGCCAAAAATCACATGTGGGTAGCATCGCCACAAACCAAACACCTTCTCCCGTCCTGCCTCAAGTTCTGCATGAAAACAAACGACCGCCTTCACAGTTGGAAAACTCATATTTCAAGGTAGAGTTTTGTGCTTCAGGAAAAAAATACCCCAAAGTGAAAGAGCAGAGTTAGCTGCTGGCACTGCTGAAGAGAAGCCCAAGGAGAGATCTACTGGCAAACAGTCACAGGAGAAGCACAACAAATCCTGGCCCTACGAACAACACACTATGTGGTTTTAGGCAAGTCACTAGATCAACTTGAGGCAACTGCAAAATAAAGTTGAGTGTCAAAGAGTAATAGGGCTGAAAATTACTTTGAAGGGTCATCTAGTCTACCCTTCTGGTCCCATAGCAGGATCCAATGTAGCTTGCTTTTAAAGACTCCTGATGTTGTAGACCCTACAATTACCATTCAGACTCTTCCAGAACTTCCCACTTTTCACTCCTGTAATATTTTTTTAATATATAACTCAAATTTCCATTGCTACAATTTATGTTCTTATCCTCTCCAGCAAGGTGGTTAAGAATAGGCAGAACTCCCCAGCTCTGCCACAGCCTTTTCTGTATCTGAAAGCTACTAACCTACTCTCTTCCCAGACTTTTCTTTTTAGGCTAAATGACTTCAAATTAGGATTCAGATTACAATTGTACCCAAAGGCTAAAACAAGGCTGAGGTCCTCCCCGGAACCACACAAATGTAGTTTAAGAGTGTCTCTGCTCCAACATGCTTATAATAGACACAGAAAGGAAAGGGAAAATGAAAGTAAAATGATCAAAGAGATTATTCCTATTTTAAAAGTAGGAACTTGGTACAGATACACACATGTTTAATCTTTTCAAGAACTCCCATAGCTGCAAAGGAGTTTACAGAGGGCTTAGTACCTAACAAAATTATTGCATTTGAAAATGTGGTTATTTCTGCTTTTACTGAGCTGCTAGATAAACTATTTTCAAATACAACCTGAAGATGTATGAATGTTTGTGACGGAGCTGGGAAACACAAACCAGACCCTCCAAGTCCCCTTGCAAAGCCCTAATCTCAAAACCATTCTTCCTTGTAAGGGAAGCAGTGATGATTAATGATGTTTTTCAAAGCCCTCCGAAGATCATATTTTTTCAATGGGAGCTTGAGACAAAATGATCATTACTGCTTGAAACACTTACATGCACCCTCCGTTGAAGGGCAAACCATAACAATGAATACAAGTTTAAAGGATTCTGCACGTCAAATTTACTGTACATGCAAATTTGCTTCAGACAGAACCATTATTAATTGCCTGAATGGTCAAATTTAGGACTTTCTAAAAATGCCTGCTGAGTTTGTATGTGCATTCCTTATCATCCTTATGCTTCACTGAGCAATCACTCACCATTTTAACTCATTCCTTCTGACATTACCACACACACAAATTCCCTGCTTGTTGCAATTTCATGCTTTAGCAACATTTTGCATGCCCTCCACTGCCATAGTTTCAAATTTAAAATAACTCACACAGTAGAAGTGATTACAGTGCCAATGTATCCATGGAATATCCGACATCCTTATGTCCATCTGGAAGGACTACAATATTAGAAAATTAGCGGACTCTGAATATATTGTAATAAATGCAAAGTTAACAATAATGAACTAAAAAAAAAAAAGAAAATCACCAGGGAACAGAATGCCTCTAAATTAATGTAAACACTACATTGTTTGATTTTGTGTCAGGGTAGGAAGTTGCATCTGAGGATGGAGTTACACAAACAATTTGATGAAAAAATCTAGTCCTAAAAGAACCCTAAGGGAAGCAATAAATCTTCAATTGTTCAGATATAAAACATATCCTCTGACTGGAAAATCTGTTTGGGGGCAGTTAGCCACAGAATGTGCTTGGGTTGATGACCTCCGTCTGTTCGTGCCCACGTAAGTACGGCAGCAAACCATCACTCAGCACAGCAGCAGGGCGGGAGTCAAGTCAAATTGTACCTAAAGGATGGAGGAGCTGGAAAAACAGCACTGGAAAAACACACAGAGGTCACAGCGGATCAAAAAATACGCAGTGCAATGCTCTGACTGTGCCACATTACTGGAAGACATAAAAAGGAGGAGTATTTTAGGGACTGGGCATGTTACCTCTCCTACGTGGCATGGGTGAGACTGAAACTGGAACACCATGTATAATTCAGGCAGTCCATTTGTTTTAACTTGAAAAAAGACGAAAGAAGAAGCAAATATGAGGCAGTGGTGTGATTTAAGACCTGAAAAAAAATGCTCTATGCTGGAAAGAGCATGATGTTTAGTGTATAGTCATAGAGCCTATGAAAGATTACTTGATTTGATGTATTAAGAGAAAGAAACCACTAGCTTCCAGTGAACACTTCAGTCTAGCAGAGGGAGTCATAACAAGAACCACTGGCTGGACACATCCCAGATTAGAGACACGGCGCAAATCTTGAACAGTCAGGTTCAGTAATCTTTACTATCACTGCCACGGGTGACTTGTCCTTCTTATGGGTTCTCCAAATCAGGCCTCAACCCCCAGGTGGGATGTGTTTATTGTACTTAGTAAAAAAGCAACTGGATAAGATGTAATAATACATATTAGATCACGTTGGATGATCCCATAGTCCCTTCTGGCTTTTAAACTCTAAGAATGAACCTATGGCCTTTATGAGATGCTGGCTGCACTGGAGAAGATATTTAAATGTATGCGTAATGAGTTTCCCATTATGCTAAAGAATGCATCTTCAAATCTGTTTCTAAGAACACTTAACTTCATGTTTTTCCAAACATGGCCTGTACTCCTATACTGTCAGCTCCTGCATTACTATTACTATTTATTTGCACACTAAGGTAGTATGTCCTGTGATCTCAGCATCACCAGACTCCTTTCTCTTCTGCCAAAATTCGGTTCCCTCCCAGCTCTTCTCCACGTACTCGTGCAGCCAACACTCTTCCTTCTCTGGTTTCCCCTAACTGGTGTCCCTCTTGCTGTCCCCCCCCCCACTGTCTCTAAGGAATCCCTCCAAATCCCAGACAGAATTCTGAAATTCTGTCTCGCTTTGGGCCAGTTCTCCAGGAGCCAGTTTTCTCCCAGCCCTCAGACATGTACCCCTTCCTTAGTTTTTAATCCTCTCTTTTCCCATCCCAGAAGCTGCATTGACAACACAGACAATTTAAGGCACTTTGCACCAGTTATGCTGTATCCATGTCTGTGTGTGATATTAGCTGAGGACACCTGGATGGTAAGGGGACTTAGCTCAAAACTCTTTAATTGTGGTTCAGGCAGAAACACCTAATTTAAAACTAGATTGGGCCAAAGCTAAAGGCTGAGGTTTTCAGCATGCACACAGAAAGAAAAACCCATGTCTACTTCCTATAGATATCTTGTAAAAGCTTGTAAGTAGACCAGTTTTTCACCAACACACAGACTTAGCAGGCAACCCCCAAGCGTGGCCCGTCTTTGCTCTCTGTGACTCTTTGATGACATCTCTCAATGCACATTTTCACTGCATTCCCTTTAAGACTGAGCCAAAACTGCCCCTATGCCAGGGACAATTCAAAGAGTAAACAGTTTGTCTCCTTTCCTTTACAATTTGAAAGTAGCAGGAGGCACAAGAGCTACATACACCATCTCAGCATTTGTCCCATTTTCCAACATGCTACATGCTACCTACTGGAAAGCCCCAAGCAGCCCAATCTGCCCTCATAGCTGACCCTGCTTGGAGCAGGAGGTAGGACTAGAGCCCTCCAGAGCTCGCTCCCAGCCTGAATTATTTTATGTCCTACAATCCTACGATCCTGTTTCATCGCCTATCTGTGATGGAGTTCTGCCTGGAGCCTCTTGCAAGAATCATACTTTATTTTGCCTAGTTTGGCTTTGGGTATGTTACTACTCTCAACACTGTAGATCACACACTTATAGGGGGGAAGTAAATGAAAGACAAGGCAGGCAGGTCCACCTGACCATACATATATATTAAGCAGGCAATGGAATCTTCTACATATAATCCTCTCTCTAAGTCTAGCTAATATGACCCTTTAACCTAAATAAAGCCATTTTACATGTGTTTGTTTCACACTGGTGCTCTTTTCTCCTAGTGCCTGACTCCTGAAGCCTACTTGCCACCTTTCTCTGCTTGCATTTGTCCCATGGAGACATCATGTACGTTAGCGTGTCTTACCCCGCCGCCTTTGAAAACCATCACACAGCCCCGTAGACGCCAACCCCCTCTTTGTTTACTGCCTTATTTTCATTCACTCTCGCTTGCACTTGCAAGTTAATGGCAATCACATGTGCACAGGGTGTCACACCCCAGCACATGCTTGCCTGTGATTTATCACCCTCCGCTTCCTGGCACACGAGGCAGCCCAACATCTGGTTGTGACTAGTGCCCCGTTTTGGTTTGAGGTTCCACTTCTCCCACCGCGTCTGAAAGCACTGAGAACCAAAAACGATACCAGGGAGCAAACCAGCCCCCGCCGTGCTGCAGCAGGGCTTGAGTCTTGCCATGAAAGCAAGCGGGGAGCAACTTTTGGCAACGTGCATCTACAAAACACAGTCTGTTTAATTCCTGTTCACAGTGTTATACGACCCCACACACCCCTATGTCCTGCTGACACTCACGATGTGGTTCGCAAAACCACTCAGAAGTGGCGTGTTGAAGAAAACTCATTTTTATCCCCTTCATCTTGAACGAGTTGAGGAGCTTCCCAGTCTGCTTTTGCAGCACGCAAATCGTTTGAAAAATAGTGACTTACGTGATGGAGGGTTAGATCAGATTGCCCACTCTCACGGTCCAACTCAGGCATCTTAATTATCACGAAATCTAAATTCAAGATGACGATGAGCAATTCAGAGAACTGCCAAAGACTCGGTGCTTGGCTCCTAACACTGGAGAAAAATAGTCACTGATTCTATGCTGGAAACCTGTAACAGACAGACCCCATAATTGCCAATCAATCAGAAGAGTGAAAAAAATCAATCCTTAATAAACATTACAGAGCTGGTAAATTTTGAGGGTACACCAATTCCTGTTGGAGCTACTAAGGACATTTCGGAAGGTTTATCTACAGCCAATGATCCAAGTAGGAACTTAAGAGAGACCTGCCTGTGAACTTTTAGAAATATTCTGTGCAAAAAGCAAACATCCCAGTGTACTTCTACTCTGTTGCATTACGCAATTACCATACGCCTCGTTAAAGGTGCTGGTGTGACATAGCGGGTCCTGGAACATAGGGACATTTTGAGACTGTTAGTACACAATGTCACAAAAAAATCAGTATCACCACTAGTCTGAAGACCTGAAATGGCCTCTCAAGGCAAGAACTGACAGACAGTGCTGAGAGCTCTAGTACAACACATGATAGCCTGGGAACAGCAGGCCAGTGGCTAAGGTTACCATTAATGCACCTGAACTCCAAACAGAAACCGCTCTTCTGATGAAAAGTTTCCCAGTGAGGAATCCTTTATAGCTCAGGGTGGGTTATTCTTCATTTCACATTTTGGTTTTGCATGCTTTCCCAGACTGCCTTCCTGACCCGACAGAGACACTTAAGAACAACAAGCCCTAAATCTGCAAAAGAAAATTGCAAAGGGATGTGACATATAATATAAACTGAAAACTAATCTTGAGACATGTTAACAAGAGTCCAAATCATAGAATGGTTTGGGTTGGAAGGGACCTTCAAAGATTATCAAGTTCCAACCCCCGTGCCACGGGCAGGGACACCTCCCACTCAACCAGGTTATTCAAAGCTCCATCCAGACTGGTCTTGAACACTTTCAGGGATGGGGCAGCCACAGCTTCTCTGGACTTAGAATTCAGCTCCAGTCATGTCATGAACTATAGGGGTAAGCATCCTTGTACACAGTTACTCGTCTGCTCACAGAATAGAGTTAATGAGTCAAAAATCTAAACAACAAACTTTTCTTTCTCCTCCTCCACACCATAAATTAGTTATTAATAGCACTCATGAAAAAAAACTGTTTTGAAGACAAACCCATGGCTTATGAAGTGCTAAAACTCAAGCTTAAAAGAACCTTTGTCCAAACAAAGTCAGACATGCATGAACAGCAATAAAAGTCACCTATGTGCAAATATTAACATCTGGACTTAAAAACAACCCTGGTGGATGCAAGGGGACGCAGACCTTCCAAAATAATTGAAAATGTATATCTAAGGGTTTTTTTTTACCTTTTCTTGCAATTGTAAAGGTGCTGCAGTTGCTACGTCTATGCTTATAATGGGACAGGTCAAGGCTCATTCTCTGACCCTGAGGGCAATACGCACAGCACAGCTTGTGTCCATATGGCTAAAATTTCTCCCTCACACCCTCCCACACAGCGTGGCTTCATTCCTACTGCTTGCTGGGAAGAGTCTCTGGCCCACGCTAGCTCCCAGACCATGCCTGGACAAGGGATAATTAGCAGGGGACAAAGCCAGGGCAAAAAGCACAGGAACAATTAAACAGTTTGGATGATGCAGGGCAGTGCCTGAGCCCACCCCACACCTTGGACCTGTGCATTTTGCCAGCATGGATGTAGCCAGTGAGAGTAGTCAGAGACGCAGACAAAAAAAAGCCTTATGCCTATATATTTAATACAAGTAGAGTTTGATCAGAGGTGAGCTGAAGCCAGAAGCTGCAATGCAAAACACTGTAGAAAGAAAATCAATTTTTGCCTTTCTCCCAGCTAATGCAGTTGCACTATAAAACTATCCTAACAGGATATTCCTACTCAGCACCCATTTATATGCAGTATCGTATATTCTTCCTGGCTGGATCTCACTTATTATTGTTGATAAATAATCTGACTTCTATGTTTTAATCTACAAAAATGTCATCACAAACCAGGATTTACCAATTCCCCAAATAAAATCTATTTTCCAGGCAAGGCTGGCGTCCTACTGCGTGGCTATTCAGAAAGGTGTGGGAACACCAACACTCATCCTACACAGCATTCCCCTGTCCTGGGAAAGGTGTTTTGGAGAGGGAAGACTCCATGTGCCTCTAGCACAAAAGTCAGAATGAAATATTCTGAAAGATGCACTGTTTGCCTTGCAGCTTTAGAGTCAAATGCCACGTGGTCTTGAGAAACAGAGCTGTGCTGCTTCCCAGAAAACGAGGAAAGAAAAATGACAAGTAGCCTTCAGTGTGACCACTGTGTGTTCTAGCATTTCATTTATGGTTTGCCTTCACCAGAGGATTAATTTGCTGTTAATCTGAACCCTCCCTATTCAGAGGCTCCACATCAGCAGTGTCTTGGAAAGAACAGCGTCTCTCAGGACCTTCTAATAATCAAACTACAGAAACATGGGCAGGAACTAAACTAGCTGGAAAAGTGTTTAGAGTGTAGTTATCAATGATTCATTTTTCACAGTGAAAGGATACATCAAGTGGGGGTTTGCAGAGGTCAGTCCTAGATCCGGTTCTAATGAAAATATTTTAATTTTCCTGGACACAGAGTACCTGGATGATTACCAGGATGCTGGAGTATAGATAATGTTTATTACATTTACAGATGATACCAAGCTAGGAAAGACTGCAGCAAAAGGAGAGGGAGAGAATTCAATGGGATCTTGAGAGGCTGGAGATACAGACAAGTCCAAGATACCAAAGTCAGCCAGGAACAATCCACTTGTAGGCAAATACAGGATGAAAATCAGCTGCCTACATGGCAGTCCTGCAGATCACAAGGGTGAACATCAGCCAATGATGTCAAGGGGCTGATGGACCTCAGACCAGAAGATCTACAGCCTTTCCTTTTGCTCAATGGTAACAAGATCTCAGCTAGAGCATTGTGCCTGGTCTGGGGCTCTTGGTTGCAAGTGAAACATGGACCTCCAGGAGACTAACCAGAGGAAAGAAAAAGAACAATAACTTTGGCAATATTGATACTGTCACCATAAACAGCAAAAGACTGAGAAGGAACACGGCAGACATGAAAACAGGCTTTAAAATATGAAAGAAATGCTCTGTTTTCTATGCTCATTTGGACACATGAGAAGTAATGGGCTAAGAGAAATGGCAGCAGGAAAATCTTGGTTAGTCACTAGGAAAATATTTCTAATGGAAAGGAAAGAGTGAAAGTACACTGCCAGAAGAGTCTCCGCTAACAAAATACCTCTCAGGAGTGGTCAGTGTCCATCCTGCTTGGTGACAGGAGGGTGGACTAACGAGCTCTTGAAATGAGCTTACAGTTCTATGACTCAAGAGAGAAGCAGTTACTTCTCCATGTGTACAAGAAGACCCTGACAAAGTCAGCCTGTGTTAGCAACTTGAAATTGCCTGCTAGCCATGGACACAGTACTGTTAGAAATCACTCTTGGTTTTCCAGTTGCTTTCCCCAAATCTCCAGAGCCTTCCAGACTTAGTCCAGCCTAATTCAGACACAGTTCTTCGCTCAGTCATCAGATATACCTGGATATGACAACTGAGCCTTGATCATCTCTCTTCTCCAAGGTGGCAGTGATAAGGTCTATAGTAAGCCACCGAGGCACCAGGTTGCCAGCTGAGCAGGACATCTTATTAGAACACTTTTTAACCTCAGAAGGATGGCAGAAAACCATATAAATTAGGGAAGCAGATAGAAAACTCAACTCAAATCAGGAGCTATTTATCTCCTGTTAAATAGAAGATAAATCTTTAGATTATCTATGTGGGTCAGCTACACAACCCAAAGATCCAATAAGCAAAGGACTGGAAGAGGCAATTTGTGTTTTCAAGTCCTAACAGACATGACAAGCTGTGTACTAGAAATTTACTCCAAATGGATTTCCATCACACTCCCCCATGCAGCCAACCATTACCAGTAAAGAGAACAGGTTTCAAACCTAGAGTATGACAGAAAAAATGCAAGAAAGACCAGAAGTACTCTCCAAGTATTACTGGGGATTTTGGGGGTGCACGTGTGCAGAGGATCATAGGAAATGCCTTCCCATGCTCCAACACACACCTCAGCAGGATCAGATCTCCCAGCCCCTGAACATGAAGAAGGCAAAGTACCCAAGAGTCGCCTCTGCAATATTACTAGTCCCATCCCCTCTCTTCCATAAATTATCTAGGGCTGTGATTTGAAGCAGAAAACTTCTCATTAGCATCTCCTACTTGTGAGACAGTTAAGTGTTTGATTACTATTTTCAAGCAGTATAAATGCCACCAGTCAGCAGGCTGAGAGGTTTCATCCTTGAAAGGAGAAGGTATTTCTAGTTACCTTTTGCACTTCTGCCTAGGAACGATGAACCGCATTGGAATGGGCTGCCCAGGGAAGTGGTTGAGGCACCATCCCCGGAGGTATTTAAAAGACAGGTTGACATAGTGCTTAGAGACATGGTTTAGTGATGGTTTTTATCAGAGTTAGGTTGATGGTTGGACTAGATGATCTTAAAGGTCCCTTCCAATTCTATGATTCTGTGATTCTTCGTAACAGGATTAAATGACCCCACCACCCACCTCCACATCTTCCTTCTGTGTCTTTGGAGCTGCTCAACCTGTATTTCCTTTCCTTTCTTCTTGCTTTATGTTTCAGAGAAACACATCTATGTGTTTACTGATGTATCCTGCCTTGTCTCACCCCTGCCCAATGCACTTCATAAAGCCTCATTTGGATGGGATCTTCCAACCAAGTGCGAGGTTTCTACACCATCATCTAAATGTTGCAGAGCGCCAAAGCCTGAAATAACCAAGCATTCGGCAAATGACCAGCAGTGACCTGATTCCGGCAGTCAGCGGTGTTGTTCTAGCAGTGGATGTTGCTTGACACCTAACCCAAATAAATGCATCATCCTGGCAAAGCAAAGACGGAAAAAAAGAGGATGGAGACAAGGAAGCCTTTCTCTGCAGTCACTACAACAGATAGAGGAGAGCGCCGGAGCTGTGACCACTGGCATGGAGGGTTTTGGTGGTGTTACCACATCAGCCATAGCAAACAAAAAGCCACAAGGTTGGTCCCAGCTGTGCAGGAGAAGGAAAACCTTGGAGCAGCAGCTTGGGCTCTGCCTGTTTTTCCTTTGCAGTCATTTTATTTCTCACCCTGGGCCTACCACTTAAGGCAGGATTCATGACACAGCAATCAGGCACACGAATTTCACTTCAGGGAGGAGGTAAGTGCTTAACGCTAACAAAATGAGTCATACAAAAAAAAAAATAAAATACTGATTTCCTGCCCAGGCACCTCACTAAATTTCTTCACACCTAAACGTACTTTGACATCTAAGGTTGGCACCCACTGCACATGCCCAGGAACACCTCCAGCTCGGCTGAGCACCCCTGAAGGACCCATCTCCCGCAGCGGTCTCTTGCCACACTGACAGCACCAGCTCTGGCACAAAGCCCAGCAGTCACAGCCACTCTCCATCAAAAAGGTGCACGCAACGGCCACCTTCTGCAACCTTGTCGCTGGAGCTCAGGAAACAAGAGTTGCACTTCCAAACCCCAGCTCAGCCTCAGGAGGGCTTAATAATTCCCACATCCTGAAGGGACCAGAGAGCCCCGCTGAAGGAGATGCCTTCTCCTCCTGGGGAAGCTCAGCAGCTGCACAGCCCTGATCCCAAAAAGCCAAGGAGCAAATCCTTTTGCTGTGAAGCTTCACCACCACGTGGGAAGATTTGAGTTTTGCAACCCAGGGGAGGAAGGGCTGACTCCCTTACAGCAGCCCTGATGGTCCATGCTCCTGCTTTTCTCTCAGGAGCGACTGCAACAGCCCAGCTGTCCAGGGAAAGGAGCCCACAACTGTTTTGTTGCTTCAGTCGTCAGCCACACAAGGCAAACACCTACTGGATGCCTCAAACGGGCCCAGGTCATGGAGGCAGAAAAACTGCTGGCAGCACAACATTTGGCTCCTGCAGCCTTCGAGCTGGGAATGGGAGGATGGGTGTAAGGTCCTGGTTCCTGGCTGATGCATGCAAGCACCTAAGTGCTCATGCAGATCATGCCTTACATCCCCCCTGGCCTCAGTTCTCCATCCAGGCAGGATAAAAGCATCGCCCAGCACCTTGTGGGGTACCAAAGGCTGACACAAAGCTTTTGAGTGACAGTGAGTGGGACCTGTAAGTCATTTTCATAGACAGGTATTTTTCAGCCTTTTCCATTGCAGGCACTGCAAGAGGAAATAAGTAAAAAATACATCCACGTCTCCTTGGACTTCAAAAAGAACCAAATCTCGATCCAGCCTCTGCAGTGAAGGTTGCAAACTGAAAGACTCTTCATAGCAGGAGTCAAAAAGCATCCTGAGAAAAGAGGAGCTACAGCTCCTACTGCCCTGTCACACTCTAAGGACAGTGTCATTCTTTCGCTGGCCCCCACTACAGTATTTTTATGGGTTTTTTTGCTTTCTTTTCTGCTCTCTTTCATGGTCCCCCAGAGTTTCAATCAAAGTTGCATTTCCCACTTCTCATCCTCCCCAGCCCCTTGCATTCCTGGAAGGAAAACAAGGACAGACGGAGCTGGCTGGCCATAAAAAGCTGTTCTCACAATGAAAGCAGTGCTTTCCAATAAAACTTAAGCGGTCTGGCTGTGCTGCCTGGGCTTCGCTCCTCTGGTTTAGGGCGCATCTGCAGAGATACAGCAGCCTCAGATGGGTGACATAAATAATAAGGAATCATTCTTAATAATCAATCGACTTCAGCCTTGCCAAAAAAGCAGCCAATACACCCATTCCAGCTACCGCACACTTTTAAATATGTTGATCTCTGCAGCCCCCTTCCCCCCAGAGCTGGTAACTGAACCAATCCCAGGTTTGATTTTTCTGTTAGTTGACTTGTTTATTACCAAATTCCAAAACCAAAAAAAAAAAAAAAACAAACCCACTTTTCAAACATGATTTATGAAGTGCCTCTAAGTAAGCACACGCACGCACACATAAAAACACACAGGGCCGTGGTTCCAGCTGCATGAGAAAAGCAGCAACAGGAACTCTCACTGCATAATAAACACTACCTGAGCAAACCCTTTTCTTTGTCTGTGAAGGCTTGGGGCCAGATCTTTGGGGGCAGGTATAACTGCATCGCTTCATTAGTTTTCTTCGGGTTGTGAAATGATGCTTTTTCTTTTGTCTCATTTTGAAAAACTTCTCTCAAACACAGACACACACACACACACGAAAGGCAACTCTCAGCCCTTGGTTGCTTCAAACTAGGCCATCCCTGCATGTCCAAATAGTTTAATAGCCCTAGTCTTAAGCCTTTACAAGCATCTCTTCCCATCATCAAAGAGAAAGGCTGTTTAATTTTCATTTTAGAGGGCAGAAGGAAAGGGTATTAATCTTCAGCTCATCTTTGGTTAACGAGAGTGCTGTGTACTCTGTCCCAAAGCAGCAGTCATCCTCCGAGACGCTCTCACAGCGATCTGCGGAGCAGAGGCTCTTGCATCACTCTTGTAAACTCAATGTGTAAGTCGCTGAGAAGCAAAACAGGGCTTTCAGCAAAGAGAAACAGGGCTTTCAGCAAAGTCATTTGCTGTGACTTGCATGCTCTGAGTGGCTAAATATGAGCAAAGCATTTCCAGCCCCAAAACACACTTCGTTGTAAAGCCTGGTCCAACAAAGGTGGTGGGACCTGCAGCCCCTGCTTGGCTCTAAAAAGGAGCTCAAAATTGCATCTCCTGAGGTCCGTGCTCTGAGCTTTACCCCAGCTCCTGCTCTCCTCCCCAGGCCCGTGGAAGTTCAGATATTTTTAGCTGTTTGCCATGAGTGAAGGAATGTCTTTTCCTAAGTTACCTCATTCGTGAGGGCAGCTCCGCCAAGACAAACAGGTCCTAAGTGTGATTACGCCGGCTCCAGCCAGGGGAGAGAGCTCACACCACATTAATGTGCGTGCTCGAATCGTAAGTACCTGGAATTATTAGTATTTATGGTGTATGAAATTACGTTCCTCACTTCCTCACCTGGCCACACAGATAGGAGGGGGAGGGAATTTCAGATCCTTCCTGCCCTCATGTGGCTGAGCACCTCCGAATGTGAGTGAGTGAGTGAGGAGCCCAGAAAGCCCCAAGGTGAGTGTGGGGTCATCATGGGGTGCTCCCCTAACCGGGGCCTTTTCAGGAACGCGTGCCAAAAGGAAAGCCAGCAGCCAACAGAAACACGCTTTCTCGCCTGGGGAAATCTGTTCCACCCCAGGCTCACTTTGTTAATCACATACTCCCCTCCATACGCCTTAACTCTCATCTCATCAGAGGCCATCCCATAAGCAAACAGCAATTAACACCCTCCCGAGCAAAGGGACCAAGGACTCAATGAATAACCCCTACATAAAACTGTTGTGCCTCAAACGCCAACTGATTAACCCTCAAAAACACCATCTGTGTTGTAAAACCAGTGTAGCATTTACCTTTCACAAGGGAGAAAGCTAAACCATGAAAGTAAATCGACTTGCCCAAGGCCACCACGGCAAATCAGTGTCAGGGGAAACTAAAGGGAGCAAAGCTGCTTCCTAGCTCTGCCCCACAGCTGCCTATGTAATCCCAGACCCAAAGGACATATACGCTGGGGGAACAGGGCTTCTCTGTTTCACAAAGCTTTCCACAAACCCATTCAAAGTGTTCAGACACAATTTTACCTGCAGATACCACAAAAGTGCTGACCCTAACTACTGGGAGGTTTGGGTTTAGGCACCTCAGCCATACCAGGGAGGGAAACATAGATATTGAATATCTACACTATCTATAAAACTCTATCTATCTAACGCTTCATCTATCTATCAAAAAAAAAAAATTAGCAGACCCCCAGAAACATAAGAAAAGCTAGCTCAGTGCACACACAGAACTTTTCTCGTGTTATCCATCACTAGCAATTATATATTGAATGGAGGTGCCTGATCCATAGGGAATGAGTATACAAAGATGGGAAAATACTGATATGCAGCCCCCTGAAGTCCTAGTTTATCCATTTTGGACACTTCTTTAGAACTACGGAGCAGCCCTCTGCCCCAACCCCAGAGCCGCTCTGCACTGCAGGGTTGGTTGCACAATGAGCACTTGCTGGCTTTACATTAATGTATATTGTAATATAGGTGACGACGGGCAAAGAGACAACTACATCCATCCCCTCAAAGGGACATGCATTCGTCGAGCTGTGTCTCGTGCGCAGCATTTATCATCCTCTCAGCAGCAACAAACTCAGGACGAACAACAACAACAACAAAAAGGCTTAATCCCTTTCCAGGGAGTTCTTGTCTGCAAAATCCTCCTTATGAAAGACAGATGTGAACCTGCCGGCACAGTCAGATGCAGAAAGCCCTGGTAAATGCAGGAATGAACGTTCTCGCACACAGAATTGGCAAGAAATAACGGGGAGATTCAAACAATGAAAGGAGTAAATCATTTCAATATGACAGGCTGGATTTGAGAACGATTTCAGGCCACGGACATAGAAATCAAAGACCATCATCTCTGGCAATCCCAAAGGAAAATAAACCTTTCCTTTCCCCAGAAAGTAAAGTTATAAGCCAAGGTGAAGCGAATTGAGACCGAGGAAGGGAATGATCCCTATTCAGCGAGGCACATTGCAATAATCAGAGCATACACGTTACCAGAGATGTAATTTAAAGCAGAGATCAAATTCTACAAAGCAAGACAAAAAAAAAGAAAAGTAATAGTGAAGGAATGCTATGAGCAACAGGAAACCCCAGCACTGACAGGGCCTTGCTGAACACTACACAAACCATACAGCACGAGCCGCACCTGAGAGGACCTTTCATATTGCACAAATATTCAATCCCCCTGCCAGACTGCGTGCGTGATTTTTCCTTGCTTTTTATTAGCTGAGATCAAAATCCAGCATCTAACGAAAGCTCTAAGTCTCTCTAACCAGCAGGAATAAGAAAGATGCCGGTCTGATTTCCTGGATTAAGACGAAACAGCAGGAAAGTTTGGGAGGTCTGAGTCTTACCTTAGACTCCCAGCAGCACCTCATCTGCTTTTCCCATCAAAGAAAATGCCCAAGCCCACTTTTAGGGTGATGTTGACAGCACCTTCCCAAATGAAAAAAAAAGAATCTCCATTGTTCAGAAATCCAGAGCATTCGGCTAAAACCAGCGGGATGACAAACGGCAGCTCAGCAAAGCTCAGCCCATTGCTGGACACCACGGATGTCACACAAACGCACCAACCCCCGGGATCGCTCACTGACGGATGGGAAACTTCCCACTCTCAAAAATGCATGTGCAGGTGGTGACAAGCCTGAAAAATGAACCAGGATGGAGAACTCCAGGCTGTTATTGCTCATCAGTAGCCAGGTATTTCAGACAGATACAACACTGGTCACTGGTCCCCTTTGGACCCAAAGCAATGCTCTCTGCATCCGCCAAATGTCACATCCCAGCTCTGCATCTGATAGGAGATGCTGGTTCTGTTAATTCTCAGCCTTCATGTCTTGTCTTATTTTTTTTACCAATTTGAAATCATAACTCAATTCTCCCCTCAAACAGTTTATTACTTGAATTACGTTCTCATAAGCTTCTTTCATTTCATGTTAAAGTGTTTCCAAACTTTCTTTCAAATCAAAATAACAGCAATTCATTTGGAAAGTTTGATTCATAGGCAAGTTAGGGCTGTTTACCCTTCTATCTGGCCTGCAGACCATCCAGCTTTGACTCTTACAATCCCTTGGGAAATCAGGACTATGTTTTAGGGAAGGATACTGCAATTAAGAAAATATAAAAAATATATAGCATTGTTTGCTATTCATCCACCACCTCAAAGCTCTTTTGGGGTAATGTGGCACTTCTACACTTGCGTCCTTGTGACAACTTTCACATCTCAGGGCATATAATTTCTTCAGTTTTCCAGTTGCTTTTCTTCCCAGAAAGATGACAAACTTTTTTTTGAAAGCTGGGGGGATGATGGGGGATGATCTCACAAGTTTCTAATCAACAGCCTTCCTGCTGTGGGTGACTGCAAGGGATGATTCAGACTATGTGAGTCCCAGTTCCGATACAAGAGTATAAAAATGCAGCCGCTGCTGCTTGGAACGTGGCCACTGCTTAGCAGGGCAGAAATACATGGCACCCGTTCCCGGGAAGAGCAAGAGGGAGTCACTTGTGTAGTGTGTGAAAGGTTAGGTAAAGTTGGGGGATTTGCACAGATGTAGGAGACATGGCAATTCCAGCACCATCAGCTTGGGCATCAGTGCAATAGTGACTCATGCCAGCATCCCCTAATGCCCTCTTCCTCCTTTAACCCTTAGGCATCCTGATGTTGAGGCAAAAAATCCAGGAGTTGGCTTGCTGCAACACTAGAGGCTCTAAGTAGTGCTTAAAGTTGTCTTTTTCCAGCCAGGACCATACATAAAGATAATACCTGCCCTCCCTCTTCAGCCCAGGGGAGTCCCATACGTGCCTGCAGGTTGCCACTAGCTGAGGAGCAAAACACAGGCAGTTTCACATCGTTCCCCTCCTTCCGTGGTTCTTGTTCATCTGCTATCAGTCTCCCGCATTTATCACTGTGAAATCAAGTTATATATTTGAAAATATATATCAACTGTCTGACATTTGAAAATCTATTTACAGAGCTTGTCTTCTCATTACCCTGTTTACTTTACAACCTTGATTTTATTGAAATGCCATTTTGGAATATTGATTTCACTAGAATTGCAAATAAAAATGGGTTTCTTGACGAAAATAAAATATATATTTCATAGTCAACAGACAGGACAATCTTGCATAGAGAAATAATTGGCCCATTTAAGAGGGCTGTGTAATGTTGTGAAACTCGGGAGACTGAGGGCTAAATGCCAGTGTGCTGGGGGGATCGGGAGTTCAAAACCTGCTCACAGCCCACCATCATCAGACCCATTTATTCAGTTTGTGTTTCCACTTTCCGGGGCTGTGACAATGAAAACCTCAGCAGCAAAACTTGGCATTTAACTCTTTCTGTTCTCTACTGCATCTCTCACGGTGCCACCAGCTCTCTGCGTTCAGCTGTTGGTAAAAGGTGGGTGAGTGGGACTGGACCTTCTCCAGCAGATGGAGAAAGTAAGCGACGTTGGCTCATTTTGTACATAAATATTTTGCCAGGAACACTTTGTCAACGAGACGTGTGAAAAATCACACACCTACATGGCTAGGCAAACAGAGTACCTCATGCTGGGGCCAGGAACTCAATTTGCTGCTTAGTTTCTCCTTCCAAGCAATACAGTTAAACTACATGAGCAAAAAAAAAAAATTGGCAGAGACTAGCTATGCCTTTCCAGGGCAATTTATTAATAGAGTTTGGTTGATGGAGTTGTAAATCCAGGTAAGCAAAGCAACCCTTTAACCGAGGAGGAAGAAGGTGTCATTACAAAGGATATAGATTGTATTCACGGCAGGGCTGTGAGCAGTCACTAGAGGTGGATGCACCTTTCTACCAGAGGGAAACCCTAAAATCCTCTGTGCAACGTGATCCAAGTGCCTTCCCACCCCATCCAGGGGCTTATCGGGAGTGCTAATCCCTGCGTATCACCCGTTGCCCTACCTCAGGGAGAAGTGTCGATGCGTTCCAAGAAAAGATCTTTGCAAGCCCTTATGGGGCTCCATATATGGAGACTCCAGCTGTGAATCTTCATACCAACCAAAAGGACTGGAGGCATGTTGAACCAAGATACACAACCAAAAGAATATCGAGTGAAACAAAGATCTAGTGCGGTGGGAACTTCCCCTGCTCCTCCCCCCCCACCAAGGAGATCATTATCAGCCATCGAGGTGCCTCTGATAAGGGCTGTTTCTGCAGCGTTAGCAGCTGCTCATTGCTCACTGTTCACTTATTACTGTTCAACAGTTGGCCAGTAAAATGGACAGATATGGGGTTTCTTACCAGGAGAATTACTAATTATTCTGTTATAGCAAACAGAACGTGCAGTGGGAATGTACTGACCCATGGAGCACTGGAAATACCTGCAGATGTGTGCAGAAAGACTACTATGGATGATCAGATCCCTCTCCAACACTGCTTTAATTAAGCAAAGCAAGCAGATTGCTTTACAGACCTTCAAACCTGCAAACATGCCTCTCATACATTGTGACCGACTGTTCAGTTGAGTTGCAAAACAGGAGTGCCACAAGACTACGCAGCACATTAGGTTGAGGACACACGAATGGGTTCAAGCCCTAATCCACCACCCATGTGTGTTGGTAACTCCCTAAACCTGAGAGGAGAATCCTCCTAGACCTTCTGCCAGTCAGGACAAGTCCTAGTCTGAAGGCACCTGTAACATGACTAGACCTGCATGCTTCTTCCCGGTAGCCAAGGAGAAAGTCTCCTTTCCTCCAGCATCACAGCTCAGCCAATCTCAGCATCATACAGGAGGAGAAGACCTCCTTGAGCAGGTGTCAGCCTCAGCCACGTCACAGAGCTGTTACCTGCCTCCTCCTAGACACAGGGCATGCCCAGACAGAGTCATGGCAGAGTGTCTGCATGGAGACAGAAGACACACTTGGCCGAAGCTCAGCCCTCAACAGTAACACACAAGATAAGGAGAGGAACAGTGGCTGCGTCAGCTACTTCTCCTCCATGTCTTGGCTCCAGGCAAGAGAGACTTCTCACAGACCTGCAAGAATCTTCTCTTTGGAGTCTCTGCCAAAACTAGCATAAGACCCCACTTAATGCACATTATGAGGATGTACTTAATGCAGCTGCCACCTACTGCAGTGCCCAAACACTAACAATCTCAAAAACACTTCTCTTCACAACCTCACGGTGAAGCAAGGCACTGCTCTGAGTCTCATTGCACAAAATCCCGAGATGCTCACCCACATTGCCAGCCTATGGCAGCCCAGGGACCTGCATATGTATCACCAACAGGGCTGACACCACCGAGGAGGTACAATTGGAAAGAGCATTGCCATGCAGACTTTGCTTAGAAAAACAGAAAAAATCCATCAGAACTGTTGCAGAAAGAACCAGCCCTTGGAAACCTTAAGTTTCAAACTCAGGGGAGTCCTCCACATCTGAGAAAATGCAACAACTGGAAATATGGAAGCAACCAAAAGGTGCTACAAAGTGGTCTCCTCAACTTACTGTGAAGTAAGACATCTCTATCTCTTTATGCTACTCCTGTGCTTAACAATAAAAATAAATAAATAGCTTTAGTTAGCTGTGTCCTGAAGAACAGCCACATCGTGTGGCAAATCTCTCAAGGTGTCGGGACTGAAACTGGGCCCTAGAGAGCCTGAAAGGGCAACAACTACACCATCTGGGCTGAAGAACAAGCAGTTCCTTTCAGTCCCACAAGCAGAGCTTATTTGTGGGGCCCAGGGCTTCAGCAGAGCCAGCCTGTGCACAGTCAGCTCAGCACAGCTAAACTCACACCACGGGGCTGACTCCCAGGGGATGGGATGGCATATGCTAAGATAGTACTGCCCCGTGAGACCTTATGGAATTACATCTGGCCCCTACAGCAGGTGGGCTGGAGCTATCGACTCCATCCAAATCTCCAGCTCCACATCTTATTAAAGTAAATCCCTAGATAATGCTTCTGACTTGTTACGGCAGATGCCATTTGGTGCTTACAAGAGAGGCCAAGGAAGCTCCTGGGTAGAAGGGACCTCCAGATGCAAAACTTGGTGACAAGAAGTGATGTCCCACTGTTTCAAGAGCACATTCGTTACCCAATGGGCCAAACACCAACAAGAGGGGAATTGTGAACTTTTTGAAGCAGTTCGTAACATCACCATTGAACTTACTAACAGCCACCAGGAAGACATTTAAGATACTTTCCCTCTTAACTTTAGTATAAGAAACAATACCTATTAGCCAAAGCTGCCTTTGAAGTGACAGCTAGGGTATATATGTGAATCATGATCTATACAGTAGGAGGATCTGGAAACAGGTAGCTTATACTGTAGATACTTGCCTTAAAAATGCTGTCATTGCAATGTTCGTATTTGCTCCTGATCCATCTGCAGGAAACCTTCAAATACGAAAAGTTATTAAATCCAGAAACAATAAATTATCTACAAGGAAAAGGGAGAAGAGGCAGCTCCTTTAATCTCCCAGTAAAGAAGCAAAGGAAATTGCATCATACGCAGATGGGAGACCGATGTGGCTGGCCAGACAGAGGGACCAGTGCACTGGCATTAATGGCATCGCTTCCACAGATCCAGACAGACAGACACTCGCTGTAGAGAAGAGGGCCAAAGCGAATGCTTAGATCCAGCTCCCCCTTGGCCACCCGAGAGTCTTGACGCAATTTTTGTATCTGGTTACTGTTTCTCATATAAGGAGCATCAAACCCCTGGCCCTAACGCATGGAGGGGAGTGAACTTTGCCACTCAGACACATTTCTTATGTGGTTCTCAAACAACGTGGGAAAGGAAAGTTGTAATCTCTTTCCCCAAGAGTAAAACCCACCAACTCCACAAAATGAGACTGAGCTGAAAAACTACACTTGTCTTAATTTTCAGAGCCATGTAAAAAGAAATGAGAAACAGCTTTTTGACTGAAGGTTTTTTTTTAGTGCTGCAATCTTTTTCTTTTTTTTTTTTTTTTCTCTGAGCCATTAGCTCCTCAGTAGCAACAGAGCTTGTTTTCTGGCCCCTTTCCACAAGCTCTCTGGGTCAGATAGTGGTGTTTGTTTTAATGTAACAAATATGGTTGTTAACCAAAAAGAGACAGATGTTTATCCCAAGAATGTTCCCTACACAATCCCAACGCCCCTTTCACCGAGATTCTCTCTGAAATAAGTGCATTTAAAAACCTGTCTGAAGTAACTACTCCAGAAACCAACAAATAACTGTTACTTCGTGATATCCTCTGGCCTTTGTTCCCTCTGGCCATGCCCCTTATCATTTACACCTCCCCAAAGCAAGGTAAGTCCTGCCAAATCAGAGAAGGATCATTTCAGACAGAGGGGTTTCCCCCTCTTGTTGCCGGGTAAGGGTTTTTTCTATGCATCACCATAGATTTAATGTATGGAGCCCCAGTACACCGTTAGCCTTGACCCTGATGCAGTGACTTTCCAGAAAAGAAAAAAGGAAAGGAAGAGCGGGAATCAACAGTCGGTTTTCACAGCCAACTGAAGGAAGGCAGATGATCTGCCACTGCCTGAGACCAAGCTCCTGGGCAGTTACTACAGAGCCACCAAGAAGCAGTATAAAAGTATTGCTCATCTCAGCCCAACCCCCGAGCCCTGATACACCATCTGCTTTTGCTCCATCGTACATTAGAACTGCAGTTTCATGCTCGCCGGGGAGCACCCTACAGCACAGATGGCCGAGGTGTTCCTCCTCACTCTGTTGTTACAAAATCTAGTTTGAGGGAGCAGCTCCTCACCTTGCCTAAATTGGCCATTCCTAAGGATCTGCTGGAAAGCTGGGTGCAAGATCAAAGCCAAATGTAGCTCTAACCCTGGAGAAGCAGAATAGACATTAACAGCAGTAAGAGGGAGCTCCAAATTTGTCGGGACCTCAGCACCTACCTGTCAGCCTGACTGGCTTGGCATGGCAGAGGTTAATTCAAAGGGCCACAGAAGAGGGGGGAAATATTTATCAGCTAAAAGAAAAACCTCCTTCTCCATCAGGATCTGCCTTGGTAAACACAGAAGACACAAATCAACCGACTCACCCGGCCAGCCCCTCACCCCACATCCAGCCAGCGCGCGGAGCCGGTCCCCTTTGCTCTCTCCAGCAGGACTCTCCGCAGCTTTCCTCCTCTGAACTTTGCTTACATTACCGGCTCCCTTTGCTGACATTGGCAGCTCGCTCAAGCCTTTGCAAAACTATTTTTTCTTGGATATGCTTAATCTATCTTATTTTTATCCCATCTGTGAGAAAAAAAAGCGGCCACAGCGCAAACCGATCTGCTTTAGCAGCGCTGCCAGCTCCGCGGATCCCATGGCCCCCTCGCTAGCCTGCCGCAATGCTCTCCGTTTCTCCGGTGCTGCTCTTGGGCACTCACCCATGTCCGATCCCCAAGGCAGCAGGCATTTGCAAGCTCTCTGAAAGGCCTCTTTCCAGGTGAATTAACCAAGTCTCATGCCTACTACATTGCCGAGTGTGGCCTTCCAGACCTTTCTTTTTGCACATAAAGTTTTAAATAGGTTTAGAGTTAAAATCTTCCTGAGGGATCTCAGGGGCTCTTCATACTCGGGTCTTGTAAATGAAGTTGGATGCGCTCCCTGAGAGAATCACAGTTCACGGTGTCCCAAACAAGGACCACTAGTGTCACACACGCTGCTTCAAAGGGATACAGGGCCGAGAAGGGAGACGGTAGCAGCTGTACCCATGTTAGCTGCTGGCAATGGTGTAATCACCACTGCCAAGGATGGTACCACTTGAAAAACAAAGGTGGGACATCTGCTGTAATTGCCATGGGAGTCAATTCAACGAAAGTGTAGAGATGTGGGTCATCTTCATTTGTTTGCAAACTGCCTCAGACTTAGAGATGAAGGAGTGATGCTCCAGACAATGCTACTGGTGGGTGCCCTCCTTGGCATGTCAAGAAGGTGAGAGTCTTCTTGAGAATCTTGTGCTTCCTCCACTTCTGGAGACACTATAACTCCTCAGGGGGCTCAGTCAGTCCCCAGCTAGTAGCACAGCACAGTCCTTAATGCTGAGTTAATTCAAAAGAACCAGAGTACACGGAGTACTTGGGGAGAGGGATATAATTACTACATTTTAAGTTCTCCCGGAAAAATGTAAAAGTGGTATTTTTTTGGAGTTAATATCTTTTCCTGCTGTTCATTCTGGCTGGAGGCATCCTCCTGTCTTTCCTGACTAGCATTCATCTGTTCCTTTCTGAAATGCAGGAGATAAAGGAGATGCCTCCTGTGAGACTGGGTGGGGAAGGAGTTGTGGTCCACAGGTGAAGCAGGGAAATATGAAAGATCTGGAATGCTCATTTTCCTAAGGATTTAACTTAATCAAATTATCACCAAACTGCAAGCCATTTCTAACCACTAATCACCCACTGGCTGGAAACTATTTTGAACAAATGTAAATGTACAAAATCTGGTTGATGAAAGCCTTGCAATGTAGATCCTGGGAAGTTTGTGAACTCTAACAACTGTGGAGAAACAAAACCACAGTTTCTTTTTGTAACTTTGATCCTATTCTAGGGGCAATACACAGGCACATGTAACAGATCTTTCCTTCCTCTCTATTTTCTTGCCAAGGATGCCATGTAAACTCTCTGGAAACAGCACTATAGCTACTCCATGCTGTCTATCCTCCAGAATATACCAGATGTTATTTAAATAAATTCATGCTAGACTTTTTTTCTACAATGCCTCATGGTCAACAGCAGCTGTAATGAGCCTCAGTTTAGACTGAAAGGGCCAAAACAGCTGAACTGAAGTCAACGGAACAATTTGGTATCACCCTACAGTACCTCACTCTACATAGTGATACAACAGATTAAATACTTAGAAGAAGGGATGAGGGATTACAGACGTTCCACCACAAAAACTGCAGCCTGTCTTAGTCCTGACTCCTCCTCTTTGTCCCTTGAACCTTATAAGAAAGACTTGTCAATATATATTGCACCACATCAGTGCAACAGCTGAATCAACTACCCATCCATGGACATAGGGGGAATAACCCCACAGATACCCTCAAGCAGTCCATGTCTCCTTCTGAGGAGTTCTGAGCAAGTTCATACTTCTCTAAGTCGCATGGTCCAATGGAAACAACAAGGGAGAACTAATTCCCTTAAAAGCCATAGAGATTTTATGTTGTTTTCCTATGCTATGAGTTTTTAATCTGTAGGTCCGTATGGCCCAAAGTGATTTTGCAGACTGAAATAAAACAGGTTGTTTTCTGTAGAATTTGTTCTACAATTTGTTCAAATCCTAATGGGCGTTCACATTTTCCATGTAGTAATCTAGTCCCTACAGAGCCCATCACAAAATTTCTGCTCAAAACTAAGACCTCAAGCTCAGAAATTCAGTGAAAGAGAGGATGGAAGAGATGATGTGGGACTTCAGCTGCCTACCTTGCAGCCAGCTCTTGAAACTTTAATTGCCTAGAAATAAAATGTATGCAAATTCAGAAAATAAACAGGACAAAAACCACAACACAGGCAAGCTGCATCCATTCATCAATAAAGCAAGAGCAAATATTGACGAAATGGGAGATTTTTTTTCTCAGCCCCAGTTTGGAATCTGCTCTTTCTTCCAAGGTCAACAAAACCTCCGGTTTCAACCTTTTGCATATATGCTTTGAGAATCTGCATGCTGTGAGGTCTCACCACAGATAGCATGTCTTTTCTCAAGCAACATGTACAACAGAAAGTCGTGGGGATTTTTTCCCACCTTCCCTCATTAATAACACACAGCAGTCACTAAGAGCTTTTCATTTTTCCAGCATGTTGCAAGCAAGAAGGAATGACACCTCTGACAGGTGGCTTTGAGGTAGCACTCCCATTTTGCAATTGGATAAGATGACCTTTCTACCATCATGAATGGTGGGCTGGTGGAGGACACAGGCTCCTCCAGCTGCACTTAGTCTCCCCCTTGGATCCATAGTGGTCCTGAGGGCTGCAGGGGCACATCAGACCCCAAAGAGCCACTCCAATAGTGCTACAATTTATGGTGCCTGCTTCAAAATGCGCTATTGTGAAATATCTCTATGCTGTCCAGGAGATATGGAAGGGTAAGTTTGGAAGTTTTATGTCCACTCTCGTGGTTGCTTTCTCTCAAGCAGGTGGTTTTCTTCATATCTTTGCCTGCATTCCTGTATTTCCCAGAAAATACCTTTATTCCTTCCTCCCCATTTCAGGTTGTCTTTGGGTGTTTTCTGTACGCTTCCACTTTATCCCTGAGCTGATCCAGACTATGTGACCTCTGCCATGAGAGGAAAGAATCAAAGGTCAAGAACGATCTTACACTATTTCTATAGTAGTGAATTAAACTGTTCAGGACACAAGCATGGGTACTGGAACTTGACAGTCTATGTGCTATTACACAGCTATCTCACATGCTTTTAGTCCAAGCCAACTGGAACCCTCCCAGATAATTCCCAGACAAGGCTGAGGAACCAGCATGCACCACATGCATGGGAAAGATGAACCACTGGAACACTCAGTGCCCACAGACACGGGTGCCTCATCCTTCCTAAAATTTCCCTCCATCATCCATCATGGCCATCAGGCATCAGCACTTCATTCTAAGCATCTGTCTCAGGGGAATAGATGACAACTCACTGCTTGGTATCCATCTCCCCACAAACATTTGCAAAACATACTCATTTCAGAGTAGGGAACCTATTTGTCTGATTCTGGAATCCACTTGTACTACTTTGACTACACCATTTACATTTGCTTTAAGGATATTTTATATACTCAGGAGGTGGTAAAAAGAGGCTTAGTGTACGTGAGAACTGGTTCCACTGAACCTCCACCTTTCCTTTAACTGCGATTATCACAGACAATAGGAACAGCAAGTGTTTCAGAGCAGAAACCCTACCGGTTCAGGGCAAATGGGTGCAGAGTCTTTAACGTTGTTGCAATGCCAGGGAAATGAACCAATTTGCCCCCTGGGTTGAAGCTAAAGGAACGAAATTCTTGAGCCCTGCCTAAAATCACATGGGTCTGCTTGGCTCGTCTGATGTTGTTCCATGGTGATTCACAAGCACTTCTCTGCCTTGCTTTCTGCTCTGCTGTGTGATGCTTGGCAGCGAGCTGCACAGTTAAAGCTGTGCAGAGAGCAAATTAGGGCCCTTCATGGATACTTCTCTTTTTTTTTAATTTTTCTCTTTTTTTTGCAAGCAACCTCCTGCCTCACAGAGACAACTCTAGAAAATTACAGAACAGGCGAGGTCTGGACAGAATCAGCGAGTATTTAGTGTTGCTGGAAAACAAAGCCAGATTGCATGGTGTGATAGCCACGTGATCCCCTTCCTAACGTGCATAATTTCTCTTAGTAACAACAATAGGCAGTGCACTTCATACTGCTTTTGCAAATGCCAGGCCAATAGCAGTTCTCCGCACTGTAGTCTGTCCTTTGCACCTGCAAAATCTGAGCTACGGAAAGTTGACTTCAGGCTACATTTAATAAAAGCCTTACCTTGGTGTCACAATAACGATCCTGTAGACATCCCACCCAGCAGCGTGACCCAGGGCACCTATCTTAAGTGTTCAGGTGTCAAACACGGTCCAAATGAGAGCACCGAATTTCTGAGGAGTGACTCAGAACCTGTAAGTGTACATGTATGGTCCAGGGAGACAGAGTGTCTGTGTGGGGCAATTAGGTGTTCCCGTGTGCTGAGTGAGAAGCTGCTGAGAGACAGCCAGCTGGAAACACCAAGCCTGGAGATATATGTGAATAGGCACCTACCTCCTGGCTTGGTCCTCTCAGAAGCTGGTTGGCATGGCAGAGTAGCCTCTCCTAAATATCAGCTGGAACCTTCTCCCTAGAGGTGCATGAGATGTTCACCGCCTGACATAGCATCCCCTTGAAGGAGAGGTGGTGCAGACCCATGTAGGAAGGGACAAGCAGAAGATGGAGGTTGACTTGACTACTGTCATAGTGCCCGTGGTGTACTCCTTCCTCTCTGGGGAGGGTTTCTGGTGCCACTGTTGCTGTCACTACATGCCACCCCTGTTTTAAAGCAGTTGGTCAGGAAAAGTCAGCATGCCTGGCAGTTTTGCCTAGCCAGGGCTTCTTCAAGTACGCAAACAAAAAGGAGGGAATTCCCAATTGTCCATTTGTTTGCTTTTTACACAGTAAAACTCAATACTGAAAGCTATTTAGACTCTGGCTGACCAAATCTCATACCCAGAGCTTCCACACAGGCCAGCGGTTGCAGGTTTTGGACAGAGAAGAGAGGTGACAATCTTTGGGACAGAAAACTGGAGAGGAGACAGGAACCCTCCTTCCATGCTCGGTGCTCTTCAAGCCTCCTTAGCTGGCTGAAGAGCATCCTTCTCACTTCTGAATTGCAGCAGAGAACAGCAAACACTTACAGACTTCTTCAAGAAAAGAAAAAAGGAAGCAAGGAGGATTGTTACCAGCAGCTGATCACTCCTGCTCCCAGCTCCTGTGTGGGGGAGAGATAAGGGATCTTCCCTGTGCTTTGGGCAGATCTTTACCCCTTCTTTCCAGTGGTACACCTGGTACCTTGCACCACACACTTCTGGGACATTCATGGCCCCATTGCTCTCAGGAGAGCTTTTTGTACTTGCTCTGTCATCAGATCCAAATCTGCTAAATATATTAATCTGATTCTAACCGCTGTATCAAGTGGAAGAAAAGAAATAAGAAATTTAAGTTTACAACCTGCCAATTATTCCAAAACCCAGAGCATTGTGGATAGTAAACAGGGAGAAGCAACCAAACAGGAGTCAGAGGAATTTGAGTCTTTCATGGTCACTCATGTAGTAAATCAGCACTGCAGTTTAACAAGTAATATGTCTGAGCAAAAGGACTGAACTTGAAAGCACATATTTAAATGTGATATTCATGCACTACACTAGCCAGGAAAAGGAGGCTGATTTCATTAAAGAAAAATAAATCTCTGAACACTATACAGTCCATGAATGCATTAATAAAGAAGGGGGAAAAAAGGATCCAAGGATAATTTGCATAATTTTAGGCTATGTCAGAGGGGAATCACAGTGACTAGTAAAATTAAAGGAGCACAAGTTGTGTATTATTAAGCCAGTGAAATTAGGTCCACCTGGGAAACTCCAGAAAGGTATCTTACAGGTAGAGTGTCAGGTACCACTGAGGATGAGGTATGGGTTTCACCTCTTGTTATCTCTGTCCTTAGTACAGTGACTGATGACCAAGAAATAAACTCAGATTTAATTAGTGTATGTTTAAGTTAAGGTAGCACCTGCATATTTAAATCATGGTAACTTCAGATGTTCTCAGCTTTCTACTGCACCAGTCCCTGTAGAAACAACCCCCACTTCAAAGTAAGATGGTCAAAGAGGAGAGAGCGGGGAGTGGTGGTCTTTCTACAGCCAACGGTCAGTGGAGGAGGAGAACATTGACGTACTGCAGTCACATGCAAAATCGGAGGGACAGATTTAGGTTTTTTTCATAACCACAGAAAGCCTCTGAGAACACTCTCCAAACTGCAGGTACAAAAATGTGCTTGCTCCAGTGAAAACCAGCTGCTGCTGGTGTGGAAGAGGACAGACTGCTCTGTGCTCCTCAGGGTAAGAACAAACTCTGGCCAAGGACAGTGGAGGACAACTCCTTGGTTTTAGCAACACTGCAGTTCTGCAATGCTGCAGGTGGCCTGGGGTGCATTCAGAGAGACTCCCCCCCCCAGTGAACTGCCGGGAATTTGCATCAGGAAGATGAGATCTGGGATTCCCACCAGTGGCTTTGCAGAAATCAGGTATCTCAGGGTGAACACCACAACGCTGACCTTCCTCAGAGGCCAAGATTATTCTCAGTGGGTAAAGAAAACCTTTCACAGTTACCAGATTAAGCTGATCAAGAACTAACAAGAACTGGAGAAGCAACAGGAGCGGCCTCCTCCACTCTGCCTCCAGAGAAAAATCTGGCTTTTATTACAAAATTCCAGCCTTGAGCTTCCTCCCACAGGATAGACCAAGGAGGCCCAGACTTGTATGAATTAACCAAAAATAACACTTCCAGGGAGGGAGAGGACGACTGAGGGGATTGCTGATGGGATACAGAGGCCTCTCACCTCCTCCTCACCAGTTCAGCTCCAGAAGAAGTCAGGAGTAAGGAGGAAAAGCCTCTGGCTTCAAGCTGTTCGGTGCCCTTAGCCGATTTACTGGGAAGCAAGCCACTCTGCCACAACCACCACCACATCAGGCAGCCCCAAGGAGCGGACAGAAGAGCAAAAACTTTCCTTCCAGCCTCAGCATTAATCAAAATTTTAGACAGCTGTGAGTAGCACGGTGGTGAGGCTCGGGCTGATAGCGAGCTTCAGTCTCCAGAGGCAAATAACGTTTAAAAATAGCCGAAGCAAACAGGATACTGTTTGGAGAGGGAAGGAGACGTGCACCTTTTCGGCTGTGTTTGGCCAGCAGCGGGGATATCGTCACGTCTATCCTGACCATCTCCGCTACACATCCTTATTGCTATGGCAACGTCCCATCAACAGAGCAGGGATCAACTGCTCCCTGGCGCCAGGAGGCAAGGACTGTCCTCAGGTAGAGGCACTGCATTAGAAGAAGGAAAACAAGAGATTTGTGCAGGCGAGCTGAAGACTCACTAGAGCATGTAAATGTTACCTTCATTTGTGCATCAGCACTGAAATACCACAGGAACTGAGCTGGAGCTACACAAAAGCAAAGTGGATGAACACAATTTGGCTGATTCAGCCTGGGGAGAGAGCCAGGACTGAGCTAGGAAGTGCCCACAAGCATTAACAGGCCAAGGCTATCCCAAATGCTGCTGCTATTCTTCAGGTGAACCCTGGCAGAAACTGAAGCAGATGGCAGAGCATCCTCGGAGCAACCTCAGTCAGGGCTGGGAGCACCACACCAAGCTCGAGCACTGAAGCAGGGAAAAGCAGCTCAGAGAAAAGGACCACCAGAGCCATCAGAAGCCACCAGCGATGAGAGATCTCTCCTGGAGATCCCAGTGGCCACCGCAGGTGTGCGGAGCAGCGAAGGGTCTGGCTTGGGGACTAGAAGTAGCACAGATCTGCTGTTGCAAAGCAAGGCTTGTTGGCCCTGCCCTTGTGCAAGAGGGAGGAAGGGGGAAGGGAAGCACGTGCTCTCTCCACCTTCTCTCAGAGAGTCTCCACAACCCGAGGCCTCTTACAATACTGGTTCCTCCACTGCAGTGAAGTGGCCATGAAGAGAGGCTTTACTCAAGGCAGTACTTTGGTGAGGTAATTTAAGACAACAGGATTAAACTGAAACAGACAATTTATGTTGTGCAACAGGAAATATTTCCAGACAGTAAAGTCTGTTGGGCTCCAGAGCGCTTTCCCAAGGTAAGCAGCAGAACTGGAATCTCCATCCCTTGACTCATCTGTCAAGGGAAGAAGAACACATGAGCACTGGAAGTGTGGTGTGGACAACACACTCACACTAGGAGAGATGGGACAGGGACGCTGGTCTTCAGCATTTGCTGCCACATAGAACAAGGTTCCATTAGCAGAACAAAAAGCTGAGATTTGCGGAAAGCAAGAAAGCCAAAAAAGCCAGACAGGTCTTGGTGGTACTCGAGACCCTTCAGTTCTTATCATGATCTCACCCTGAGTGGGTTTCTCTTAACTCGCTTTCTCCTTTGCAAGTCACAGAAAAAAGCAGATATGAAGGGACTGATTCTTCTCTGCCCTCATCTGCTGTAAATCAGGAAGAACTTCACTGAAATCAGTGGAATGATGTCAGCTTAAAATTAAGTGGCTTCAGTTTTAGATCTGAAATAATTCAGGATGAAATTATGTTCATCTCCTACTATAGCACCCATTGGTAAAGTTTTAGGATAGTTTAGAATCAGACTACCCAAAACTGCATTTGAGACAGAGGCTCACCTCTCAACACTTATATATAAGGATGGATTTCTAAAGGACTTCACGAGCTATCTACCCTTCAAGCACCCAAAAGCAGCACCTGAAGCACAGTTACACCCCCACCCCCCCGAGTCACCATGCACAAGCAAGGATTCAATTCACTTCAGAGCCGAGTTGCCTGTTGGACCCCTGCAAAAATGTCAGTCTGTCACTCCGTTTCCTTTCATGGGAAGAAATACAGAGCACAGTTCCAGGTAAATACTGTTCCTTTAGCTCCTTAGAGGTGCTGGGAGTGACTCCTGCTACAGCTTCTCTCCTCCCTCTGTTACATGAGCTCATTAGCCTCTTGGCTACGTCTCTGCGAGTAAACTAAGCCATGCCAGAGCCCATTCTTCAGCCCTGAAGCCAACTGGCACGGCCTGACGCCTATATATTATTAAACCTTCTTACACTCTGAAACAAGGTGGCCGCATCCAGACAGCCCTTCTGGAGTGTCCCGGCCCATCCCGACTCTCAGCAACACCCAGAAGTTGTCTCAGACCAACCCAATGTGGTAGCACAGACCATCAAGACCAGCTCACTACTACAGGTATAAGCCAGCGGTGAGGAGCGCTGAAAGTGAAGAATACTTTTTGAAAAATCAGTGAGGAGTAGCACAGTACTCAGGGAGAGTCTGGGAAACGGGAAGACCCAGAAAAGTATTTCCTACTCAACTGGATTTTTTTTAAAAAAAGTGGCTTTTCATACAGGAACTGTAAACAAACTTTTGAGCTTTTACCTAGAAACCGACTCCAGGCAAAGCTGTCAGCAACGTCTCCTGGGTCCCCCATTGCTTATGGCAGCAGGACAAGGGATGCCAAGGCTGGACAGGGAGCCTGAACTTTCCCCGGCCAGGGGAGGTGATGTGCCTCGGACGGAGCCTGGGGCAAAGGACTGATGTGCTCAGAATGTGCCCAAAGCCCCCTTTCCACCTTCCCCATCTCATACCTTCTTCCACTGCATTCCCTATGGGAAGGGGGTGCAGAGAGGACTTTACTGGAAAACTAATATAAAACGAGGGGGAGCTGAGGGAGCAACACGAATCGAGCAACGACTCCGAGGTAAACACACCGTACACAAAGCCTTAGGATCATTTTTGTCCCAGGGCCAGCTCCAAGGCTTTTTTCCCCCCACACACACACACACTTATAATTAGCTGGTAAATACCGTACATATAATTGACCTTTCTAAATGCTGCTGAGTAGCTGGAGGTGTTGGGAACTAATCCTGCCTGCGAAGACCCTGGGGTTGTGCAGCGCCGACTCTCTCTGCCGGTGTATAATGCTCCGCAAGCGCTTTTTTTCCCCTCGCTTACTGACACGTTGAAATTTACTGCCCTGTGTCAGTGAGTTCAAGAAAGCCTTTTAACTCTGCAAGCTCCGGGAACCGGCTCCAGCACATGCTCCAGGATTTATCCGTCAGTTTGTTACGCCTTGTTTGTCCAAGAAACAGTCAAGACCGAACGAGTCAGGAATGACAGAAATAGTACATGAAGTCACAGTCGCTCCACTTTAAAGCACAAGCGTTTGTGTCATTTTCCTACCAAATAAATAAATCTATGGAGCAAATAAGGAAACGGCAGAGGAAAGGCATCACAGGCAGGTTTTTACAGCTGCCAGCTGATTTGTGCCCACTCCTCCAAGCGAGTGTAATACAAATTCCCGCAAGTATCAGTTCTTTCTGGGACCATACACACCCACAAACCCCATGAACGCTACAGCAATCAAGTAAAAACCTGTAAACGCTAGACTGAAGCTGAAAGACGAACACGTAAGTGAAAATGCGGAGCACCCCCTGCTCTTTCCCTCACCTCCTTCACTGCCTTCCCGGCTTCTGCACAGCCCCACACTGGTTTCTCCCTCCCTTAAATAGCTCTTTTTTTATCGTCAGTCCTATCAAGCCACCAGCGTCTGCAAAACAGCATCAGTGGCAGCCCTCGCAGATGCTGACCTTCTCCTGTGGAGTGAGACCCACGCCGGGCTCCCGCAGGACCGGCGCTCCCCGTCCCCATCCCCGTCCCCCCCCCGGCATGCCACAGGACCATACCGCATCCCCTCGCCCACCCGCCGCCCGAAGACGCACCACCAGCATCCCCACCACCTGTGTGGACTGGACCATCGGTGGCAAAAGTTTGCAAGAGAGAAGGAGGTTTTCGCTCTCACCGCCTCGGGTTCGCAGCAGCCTGGGGAAGTACGGCTCGGGGAGAAGAAAGTTATTTTACCGCTCAGTTCTTCTTCGGCGTTGCCGGGGATGGGGAGAGCAGGAATGCGGCGTGACAGAGGCGAGCGTGCGGTATTCTGCGATTTCTCTGTGTGTCCCTGCCCTCTCACATCCTCCCCAAACGCCCTGAGCGTCTGCGGGAGGAGAGGAGCGCGGGAGCCAGTGTCGAGGAGGGCAGCAACAGGAAATGACACAGAAACTTCGCCAGGCTCCAATCCAAACTTGGCCCCTGACATGAAAGAAAGGGGGAGGCAATTTGGGGGGCGGGGGGGGAGGGGGCAGGGGGGGGGGAAGAGAAGAGAAATTTTTCCCCCTCATTAACCAGCCTAAAAATTTGCTGACTGGAAAAAAAAAAAATACAGCACTGTGACAAGTTTTATTAAAGCGAGGAATGAATGGGAGGGGTGAAGGGGGGGGGGGGGGGATTCCCGTCAGAGTTTATTTATTTGAGCAGGAGTGGTGTGATGATGTTAGACACTGAGAGCAAAATGCCTTTTTCAGCAGTTTTCTGGCTTTTCTAAACTCCTTGAATGCTCCAGCTCATGCCTGAGGGCAGCAACGTCCCCCTTGCACCCCCTGGGTCAGCTGCTGCCCGTGAGAGCCCGGCTAATTCTGCCTGGGGTTGCAGACAGTTGCTCCAAAAGACAGCACTGCCCGCAGGTCCCAGCACTTAGGGACAGCAGAGGAGATGGGCCAGGGCTGCTGGGGTCCTGTGCCCAGCCTGGTGTGGAGCACATGGCTCCACACACCTTGGGGACACAGCAGGCACCAGCCCAAGCACCATGAGCGAGGCATCACAATGGCATGACACAGAAGTAGAAAATCACACTGGGCATGTGGTCAAACCTTTGCCTTGATGGATGCAAGATACTGCTTTAATTGAACAAAGCTGGATGGATGTCTCCCAGCAAGGCAAATCCTCTGAACACCTCCCTACACACTGGGTACAAGGGGACAATGGCTATTGAACTGGATGGCAATTTTTAAAGCATCCTTTAGACCTAACACCTGGTATGCATGTGTCCTTGAAGGCAGCCCAGACCTAGCTTGACTTTAGGTTCTCCTCAAATCCCCCCCGCCTTTGGCAGTAGGTAGTGCCATAAACCCTTCGATGGAAGCACATGGGACTTTCTAAGGAGTCCTCTTGTCTTCCTGATTCGGGACCCACACCACCGCTGTAGGGTGGATGAGATGGGCACCAACCACGTCCACACAACATGTCACGATAGACTGAGGAGTAGGTCAAATGGAAACTTTCCACTTGGAAATAGATCAACCACGCCTCAACCTGCTCAAAGATGTCCCACCAGATAGGGTAAACTACAGGTTGGAACCCAGGTTTAAGCTCAGATTCAACTCTTTCCTGGAAAGAAAATATAAACATAGTCATTCTGGCCACAAATATGAAAGTGGTGGAAGATATTTTTCCTTAAAATTGAGGAATTTTAATTTCCTTAAAATTCTCAGATGGTGTCACTGAGACCTCTCCACTCCCCAATGAGTTTAATAGGAATATTATAATCCTAATAAAATAAGAATTTTAAAATAGTCCTATTAAATAGGGATATCTTAAGGCCAAGTGAGATCACTCATTTGATCATTACAATCGCTTGGTCTGATCTCCTACATAGCTGAAGCCACACAGTGATCTCCCAAACCAACACCAGAACCACTACAAATTATGGCACATCCTTCAGTGAGACATCCCACCTTGAATCAGAGATTCTCAGTGAAGGTTGATCTACCCCAGTTAAGTTAATTCAGTGGCTATCACCCTGTCAAGAAAAAAGGCTGCCTTTTTAATCCATATTTATCTGGCCTCACTCTCCACCCTCAGCCCTGGCCACCACTCATCAATCCAGTCCAGAAAGCTACAGATCAGGCACAGCCAGGGAAGGGCTGCAGCCCACCAAGGCACAGCCCAACCTCAGTTTACCCTCAGCACAACAGGAATATTTCAAGCCCAGGGGGCTGAAATATTTCAAGCTGGGGTTCCTCCAGTATTTTGGTTGAAAGCACCCAGGCCATGCAGCTCCAAGTGGAAACTGGAGCTTGATGTTCCCTTGCCACGTAAGCTTGACCTTACAAAACCACAGACAAGTTATCTCGTAACCTTGTCCTGAACAAATAAAATTAGCTGAGCTTTTTTAGTCTCCCACGGTAAGGCAGATTTTACAGACAGACCACAAATCCTGCCTGTCACTCTTTCAAGATCCATTTCCACTGCATTAAAGTCCTTTTTTGAAATGTGTCTACCAGAACTGGATGTGGTATTACAGTAATGATCTCACCTGTGCTGTAAATTTTTTAGATAGTTAGACTGTTATCCACTGGCTCCATCAGAAGCATCTCACTTTTTGCTGTGCCTTCATGAATGCGGTAGCACATTAACAAGCTGAATTAGGGGTTTATTGTTATAGTATCATTTTACTCCAAACTTCAACCTTAAATACAAAACACTTTAAGATTTGGCATTTATACAGTGTTCAACATATGCTTTGATCCAAACAAGGGCTTTGACCTGCCTAACCTTTGCTGTATTTCTTTCACTCTTGTGAATGACTTGAGCACAATCTTAAGGTATCAGTTGTCACTCGCTTAACAAGAGGTTATTTTCAATTAATCAAAGAAATATAAACAGAGCCTCGCACTGAGTTCAAATAAGCTCAGAATAGTTATGCCCTTAAAACAGATGTCTAAGGCTGTGTCTCCTTTCAGATCAGAGCCGGTGTACTGTCAAGAAGAGGTCTTGCAGATCTGTTTGCTCAACCGGCTCAAAAAAACCCCATCAGCTCCAAACCCTGACATACTCCAGCGTGGCCCATTGAAGTCAGTGAACAGGGCAGCCCATGATGCAGATTAGGGTACCCAGGCAAAAATCAGATTTGTGAGGTCTTTATAGATTAGAGAGAACAGTGGAAGGGAATTAGATAGCACCATACCCTTTCAAAGAAAAGATAGCCCCGTATCAAGCCCAGCGTACTGTACCTGTTTCCTCATGGTTCTTAGCCTGGCAAGGTACAATAATAAAAACAGAAGGTGAAGAGACATTAAGAGACTGTTGGTTCATCTTGTAATGAACTAAATAGGGTCAGGGCTGGTCTGTGGCCCTGGGACCAGCAGGCACAATCCGGCCACACACACACGGGAGGCTGAATGCCCTCAACCTCCAAAAGAGAACGGCCCTGTCCAGACCTCCCATTGGGAATGAGCTCTGGCCAACACTGATGTTCCAAGCCATGCCAGAGAACTGTCACTGGGACAAACAGGGACCACAACAAAATTCCACACCATAGATAAAAGTTTCCAATGGCAGGGTGCTGGCACTATTTAATTAACTTAACCAATTAACTAAAATTACATGCTCTGGGCAATCCTGCTTCAGCAGGGGAGTTGGACTAGGTGATCTTTATGGTCCCTTCCAACTCTAAAAATTCAGTGAAATTCAGTGAAATACAGAATCATAGAATTTTCTAGGTTGAAAGGGACCTTTCAGATCATCGAGTCCAACCATCAACCTAACACTGACAAAAACCATCACTAAATCACGTCACTAAGTACTATGTCTACCCATCTTTTAAATACCTCCAGGGATAACAATTCCACCACTTCCCTGGGCAGCCTGTTCCAATGCTTGATAACCCTTTCAATGTAGAAATTTATCCTAATATCCAATCTAAATTGGATATTTAGAATATCCAGTGGCCCTACTTGAGGCCATTTCCTCTTGTCCTATTGCTTGTTACTTGGGAGAAGAGACCGACCCCCATCTCTCTACAACCTCCTTTCAGGTAGTTGGAGAGAGCCGTAAGGTCTCCCCTCAGCCTCAGAAGGACAAGTTAGCCCCACAAGACTTTTCCTTCATCCCAAGGCCTTGGATAAATGCTGGCCTGCCCCTGTAAGTCTCAGACTTTTCTACACAGCTTTAGCATCTTTATTTCCTGCACTTCAGACACCGATTTTTGTCCGTAAGCGGCCTAAGGCAAGAAGCACATCTACCCCTAGAGCTTTGCCCTTGCAGTTCAATACACAAGGTGTGGCTCCGTAAACCATGGGGTAGGATGCGTCTCCACTCAGCTTAGCCATTGCAAAGGTAGACCTGAACTAAATACCTGTGCTGTCTCTCTGTAGTTAATAAAGACAGACTAGAGGGGGACTTGTGGAGGATAATTCGTTTTATCCAAACATAGTTTAAGAAAGGTGACATGAATCACCTCCGGAGCTGCCCCTCCTGCTCCAGGAATTATGGAGGGACCCTAGCTAATTCTTTCAGTCCCTGCGCCTAATTTTTCAGTGACTAACACGGGGGCCAAAAGCAAGATATCCACTTGCCTGGCATAACAGAGCACAGATTATTTCATATCTATAAAATAAACATGATAATAGTGTCATCATGACTTTTGATGCCAGAAATAAGTAATCTTGTGTAGCGCCTGAATGAGGTAGGCTCTGATTAGGCCATTAGGTTTCATACAGTTACTGCTGGAGCCTGACAAACCGTGTGGCACTAAAGCGTATCTTCTCAGCAGAGCATCCATTCTGGATTACAAGGTATCAAGAGAGGGGAGAAGCCACTGTGTTTTTCATTAGCTCATTATCATGAGTAATAAATGAGTTTTCAATGTGAATTAATCTGAGGTAGCTTCCTGTACGTGGTTTTGTTGTACATCTATGTATATAATTAAATATCTCTTTGCTAGGTGCCATTTTCTCTCTCTAAAAACACTTACTCGGTATAATCAGTCAGCTTCTTTGAAAGTTTGCTCTGATAAAACAGCAGCTGCAGCAACACCTGGAAAAGGTATGGGCAACACAACTGAGAGCAGTCACTTTGCAATTAGCTTCCCTGACAATGAACATCACATTTCCATTTTTACCTAAAAATAAGACTAGGGGCAGGGAAAAGGTGCATCTCAAAAGGACAGGTTTTGCCTGTTTATTTGTGAGGATGTGCAACATGCAATCCCTTTCTGATAGTCATCCACCTGTGAGGTGTTTAGGTTTAGCTGTCCTACCTAGACAAGCAACTAATGAGATTCTAGAGGGAAATAACACACTTTTGCATTTGGGTGCTCTACAAAGGGAATGAATAAGGGCTTTGTTTTACTTGTTTGTGTTGCTGTTTTTCCCCTTTTTCTCCTTCTTTTTTTTTTTTTTAAATGATAACTGTCCAGAGCTCAGTTTGAAATCCAATGGCATGTGGTCCACAGTGGAAGTCAGTGGGACCTGTAGATAAATGATCCGCACTGCCCTGGATACGGCTAGAAGAGGGGAACCAATCTTTTTTATCCTATTGGTAGATCTACAACTAAAACCACAACACTAACTATGTGCCAAAACATTGTTTTTATTAACTATACTCTCACCTCATTTTATCATTCAGGGGAAACTACTTCTATTTAAAAGACTCTATTAAACCACTTACAGAAGCAGTATTATAGGCTGGTGATTTCAAGCAGCAGGAACAGTCTCACATACGATTTTTTTGTTCAGTATCTTTCACTTCATGCTAGAATGTCTGAATCCCACAAACAAAACTCTAATGCCCCAGAGATGGAGCCTTTTCTGGCTTTTGCAGTTCCATAGAGATCACTGCAATTTTCATATGTTAACATTAGATTACCCGCTATTTTATAAAAAATATTCCTCTACCTTTCCAGGCATGCCTGCTCCTTCCCATATTATTTTTGGTATTTATGAAGCCAGCTACACAGACTTCACAGGCAAATGACCTTTAAAAATGAATGAAGATCTGTAACATTTACATCCTACGTATTTTACAGCAGGAGAAAAGCTAGTTTCAGCTTCTCCCCTCTCCCTGCTCCTCCCCAAACAAATAAGAATTGTTTCTCTTAAGTCCGTCCCTCTCCAGAAAAATCTGACCTACAAATGGCTTTCTCATAACTCAGCAGACTAGTTTAGTCCTCACATGGATTTATCATTAACCACATAAGCACATGTTGTCCATTCTGTCCGACCTAATGAATGTGCTATAAATAAAATATTTCTAAAAGCAAGTTTCACCATACTTATCCAAGCTGTTGCTGCAAGTCCTTGTAACTCCCAAACCCACTTATGTTAGAAACATTAATCACTTGATTATAATTCAAAGCATCAGCTCTCTACAGCTGAAACTCCCTAGCACTTGACTTTGGCTAGACCTCTAACCTCAACTTATCACTTTCAGGCGTACTCTGCATTTTCTTCTCCAATCTGTCACTAACGTAGAAAAGACGTGGGAATTCACTTTTGAAAGGTATTTTTAACCTAGGAGTGTCTCGTTAAAAGGAGAGCTTAGAATGGAAACTCTAAAACAAAACCTTTCCCATTTTACTTGGCATGGCAATGTGAAAATACCAGAGGTGCGTTTCACCACAACCCACGTTAAAGAAAACTCTTTCAGAAAAGACACCATGAGTGTAATTCCTATCTATCCCACAAACATTTTATACGATCATAGGATTATCTGTAGAGCTTTGTATTCTCCACCTTGAATGAAGGAAGCTGAATCAAGCCATCAATTATTTCTGACTTGCCTGCTCATTCATTAAGAGTGTACATGGACAGTTTGGGTTGTTTCCTACTTATTTCAGCTGACAATGTAGAGATCATATTCCATCTTGACCAAAGTTTTTAAAACCCAGAGAAACAAAAGATTAATTGTAGGAAATTATTTTTAAACATCACATGCTTCAGACTGGAAATAGAAAGACAAAGATAAAACTCCCAAAAGGAAAGCCACAGCTAATGAGAGCCTGAGAGGAAATGATCACACATTCGTGGTTCTTCTGATGGATGTTCTTCTAGCCTTATTAATCAGAAGTTTGTGACGTCGATAAATCACTGAAGTATGATAACAGATGAAGGTGAGTTTAGACGTAAAATGATCCACGGTGAAGGATTACAATAAAGGAGGAAAAGGAGAGGGAGCCAAATACAGTTTTATAAACTGCATCCTCAGCTTGTGAGGACTTGTAGCTAATAAATGTCATTCCTTTTCTACATTATCTAGGAGATTAAGAAAGTTTCTCAATGTCTAACTGCTGGGAAGCCTCTGTAGCACCTTCTCCAGTTACTCCAGGAGGTTTACATTACATCAATTGCTTTATTTTTCCATCAGTTATGATTTCACTTGCAAAGAGGAACTTAAAAGTACCTTTCTTCTTTTAACCTCTTTTGGAGGAAGAAGGCTCCAGCAGCAGAAAAAATCCAGGCAAAACACTGATGGTTTTGACCTTCTAAGGTTTTTCAGATGATCCTGTGAATGATCCTGTGGCGCAGAGGTGTCAGCAGCATCTCTAACCTCCAGGTAGTCTACATACAGAGCTGTTGGTTTCTATACTCAGCAAAACCACCCAGCTATCAATCTACGTGTATCACAGTTTGCGGTTTTCAACGAGAGCATTTCCCAAAGCACTTCAGAAGTTAATAAATGCATTTGAGATGCTATTATTGACAAATCAGTTCCATTCTCTGCTTTTGGATAGTGGTTTTTATGCTGCAGAAGACAGCCCTGGTCATCTGAAGCAAACCAAAGCCATGCTTACATACTGCAAATTCAAAATGGACGGTTATTAAAATGAGGCAGTTTGCTAATAAGCCAAAATTTGCCTTGAGCAATGAAAGCCGGAGGCATACGAGATACCTAGGAGAGAAAGGACAAAAGTGCACTGGATGCCTTTGAGGATGCTTTCAACTGAAATACAAATTTGGGTGCTTCCCATGTAGGTTTTAATCAGCTTTGCCACAACATGGCAAGGTCTCCAAGCTGATGCCCTACCAAGCTGGCAACGCTGCCTCATGCTGCAGGACAGCACTTGATAGGTAAATGCATCGGCTTGGTCCAGATGCAGTGAAGCTACACAAGGGGTATTGCTTCTTGAACTGAAAAGCCCTGCCGAGAGAGCACATCAGCTTCGACGCATTGTGGGTATTGTCTTACGCTGCGTTGAGCCAGCCCAGGCACCTCCACACCGTACTGTATTCTGCAGTAATATAAATTGGGGGTTATAGTTGAGTTCCACCATAATTCTCAGAGCTTCCCTTGCTGGGACTGTAGCTGAGGTGTCTCTGGCATCATCTGCCCAAATGCTTCCAATTCTGGGTTGCAGCAGCTAACAGGGAGATAGATCAGCTGGGCAAAGGGACAACCTTTGAAGTGATGAGACATTCCCATAGAAAATAAGGACAATTTATCCCTCTAATGGCTGCTTTATACTCCATAGAATAGTGGTGACAGCATTTCTGTTATTTCTGTTCTTGCCAAAGTTTCTGTATGTAGCTATGTTTAAAGGGAAGTACTGAAAACACACATGAATGGACATTAAATTACAGAATTTTCCTCCAGGCTCTCTAAGCCATCATGAGCAAGAACAGGAGACAAATACATGTTAACATAAATTCTAAGATGAGATGTGCAATTTTACCCATATAGAAACTGAAAGAGTGGAGAAGAGGGAAAACTAAAAACAAAAGACAAGGGAGAAAAGAGAAAACAAAGGAAAAAAAAGCCCTATAAATAACCTCTAGCATCTGAGAAAAAGAAAGCAGAATACCCGCTGTCCAGTGTTGCAATCTGAGGTCTGCTGTGAATGCAGGCACAAATCCGTGGCATGGAAATGAATCAGAATTACTGTCCCAAGGAACACACTCCACTGGACCAGTCTAACACATCTCGGGGGGATATGTAAGACTCTACAGATCTGATTCTTGCCATATAATTCTTGCCAGATGTCTGGCTATAGACAACTGATCACTAGCAGACTATCTTAAGATAATCTTCAGCTGAGATACACCAATTCCCCCTCGAGAGCACTTAATTCTTAAAACGCAAAGAATTGTGTGCTTGTAATCAGCATAGGAATAACCTTAAATTACACCTTCATGCTACAAAGCCTCTACTCTTGATATATGGAGGCAGCTCAAAAAAATAAAGGGGTATACAGGCCCTCTTTCCATTGCTCTTGGATGAAGTATGGTATAGATTTCCAGCTCTGGATTCAGGCCTGGAAGCACATCTGGAAGTGTCTACCCTTGCATACATTAGATCTGTGCCACAGTAAGGAAATCATGACTTCCACAAATATCATAGATGATGAAGAGAAATCCTGACCTGAAACTAAATATTATTGTTTATTATGTTACATTGAGACTGACTCCTTAAAAGCTGCTGAAACCGAAGGCATGAAGTGCCAGCTGCAGAGCCTCGGATTGCCATAGCAATGTTCCTGGGAAGTCAACTGTTTGAAAATCCACCCTTGAGCTACGACATCAAAATCTTCCCAAACCACATGGTTGTTCTGCATTTGACACAACAGCAAAAAATTACACATATCAACCAGGAGCCACCTCACTGCAATGCTCAACCACTATCCCTTACCTGCAAGAGGGAAGGAATTGCAACACGAAGAAAGGACGAGTCTTTGGCAACACACTATGAGACACAAGAACAGACACAGCCCTTCTCAGCAAGCTCACCTGGCACAATCGGCGTGGATAAAACACTGTTGGCCTCCAGTGCCAGCGTTGTGATGATCATGAAGAAATCACCCTCCTTCCTGACATGGCATTTGTTGAACTGAATAGCTAGAAAGACCTTTAAAATTGGAGGTGGAGCTACCTCTGGTCACAAGAACAGCCAGGTCTCCAGCAGCAGCACTGCTGCGAGGAAGCATTACATAAATGAGTTCATGTTAGGTCACAGTCAGAAGACAGTCAGAGGCAGAAACACTCTAGTAGGCATTATTTTTCCATAGCACAGCCAAAACCAGGCAGTTTTTTAAAAACAGTAAAACACCACGGTGGTTGCAGACACCATTTATTAATAGCAGAATGGCTTAGCAGTCAGTTTGCCCCACTGACACCAACACCATCTTTGCTGAACAAAGTTGGTAAAAGTGACATAAATTCTCAACAAAAAAAAAATTTAAATCAAGGCACACAACTCACTGGGACACCTTCTGTGAAAACCTCCATGTTCTTGAGCCCAAAGATCTGTTCCCAGATCCAAATCCACTCAGTAGCTACTTATCCATGAGCAGGCTTTGAGCAACGTGGTCTAATGGGAGGTGTCCCTGCCCATGGCAGGGGGCTTGGAACTAGGTGATCTTTACGGTCCCTTCCAACTCTACCCGTTCTATGATTCTACAATGTCCCACGTGCTAGCGAAGAAAACATGAGATCAAGGATCCTGTTCTTAAAAAGTAAGAATTATACACTGAGGAGTGATGAAAGCCTTCATCCCGCTTGCGTAGCACTGCTGATGCTTTCTCATTTTTAACAGAGATTACAGAGGAGAAACAGAGAGTCCCGTGAAAGTGCAGCCTTTGTGACTCGAGGGCCTCAGCAAGGAGAGTGTTTGCTCTGTTGGGCACCCACAGGGCAGGAGCAGGGGTTCCCAAACCGGGCTGCATCCCAAGCCCAGAAGCTCACGGTCCTGGAAATGCACTGGAAAAGGCTTCACAAATAGGAAGCTTTGGGTACTGCTGCTCTTAGGGGCTCTTGTTAGATGCTTCTAGTCATGTCTTGTAAAGGGTTCATTGTATTCAATATCTCAGTTACATTTATACCCTTAGGAAGGTGATGAATTTGAGCTTACCATATAAGCAAGCTGTCAGAAAAAACAGGACAAATAAAACCTATCTGACCTCTCTGCCCCAATTTATCAGATGGCGAACGCTTCTCAGTAACTACAGCGTGGCTCAAAACTGGTCATTGCAAAGAATCGTGGTCATGCCCTGTAAGAAATACCCCATTATCTCTCCATAACACAGCTCACACTGGTTTTTAGCCATTAACCATCGGCCCATCTGCATACCCAGAACTCAGCCTTGCCAAAATGTTCTGGACTCTCAGCTAAATTCCTTAATCAAATATCCCTTCTTCCTGACTTGTGCCATGGTAGCATTTCAACCCGGAATCCCCAGTCCCTCAGAGTAGGAATCTTTCTTTCCAGTGTGCAGTAGTACAGCTGACAATGAACTCCGATGCTAAGCTCCCATATACTGCTGGTCTTGAGTAATGCCTTCCAGGTTGGGCTGGCTGGATGATTATAACTATAGGACAGATACGGGCATGGAGATATCGTGATACAAGAAACTCAGCCAGCTGAGAACATCACTGCACATCAAACCTCTCCTCCACCATCTAGTCCAGCTTCCTGAGGAACTCTGAAATGACTTCTGTGCCCTGATCCTCATCTTTGTCGTCTGGATCCAGGACATCTCCAAGACATACTAAAGGCCCAGAAGAAAACAATGGTAACAACAATGGTAAGCAACCTCTGGCTCGATGGAAGGAGAAAAAAGGGTCACATCAAAATGGTGGAATGAATTCCTTTAGGAACTGCAGATTACTTCTCTTCCTCCTTCACTAAAAGTACATGGTGTAATTCTTCAGCATCTCCTGTGTGAAGTAAAATACATAAGAGGATACACATTTCACAAAAAGCAAACTGCCTTAAAATCCTATCAAAATAATATGCTGTACTTCAAACATTCCTCCCCAGAGGGGAGGTTGTGAAAACAATAGTTGAAAGATGTATAATCATTTTGCTTAATGCACTACTGGAAGATGTTTAAATGCTCATCTGATGGGTGCAGGAATAGAACAGAAAATAAAATAGTTCAGCTCAGGCCAGGTCAGGTGATCTTCCCAAAGATTCCTCCTATCCATTTTCTGAAGAAGCACATACCCAAGAGATTCTGTATGCAAAGTGCTACTCAGAAGGGAGTATGATACAATAATAAAAACCAACAAACACATTTAGAATAACATTAAAAATTAAAAGCCCTTTGTGAAATCCAGAAGCTGCTCATACGTATGCCCCCAGCTCACTGCAACACAATGCTTTTCTGTAACTTCTGGAAGACTTCAGAAGGTGGTAAATAAGTCGATGCTCTCCATACACCACACACATTAAAAAGGGGTAAATAGGCCAATCATCATAGGCTTGTCTGCTGCACGTCAATCCCAGGCAAAAACACAGAACAGATGTGATGGGACTCAACAAATAAATAATTAATGTCCATCAACAATGTGTAATGGAAAAGGAATCTTGTGAAATTAATCCAGTCTCACGTTTTGATGAGCCGACAAATGAGGTTAATAAAAGTAATAGGGTTGATGTAATGGGCTTCTGAAAAGCACCAGACTTGAATTATTGAGTAATAAACTTGACTGGTTTAAAATCAACATAGTACAGTGTAGATCAATTGAAGAGCAGCTGACTGATACCTTTCCAAATGAAATAGTACAAATGTTCACTAAGCAAGTGAACTTTTGGTCCCATATAGATCCTGGCTTACCAGTTGCTATTTAATATTTTTATTGCTGACACAGACGAAAAAACTAAATTATTGTTTAGTAAGTTTGTGAAATTTTGGGAAGTGGTATGGAATAAAAAGGACAATAAAGCAAAGCAATCCAGAGAGCAACACAGTAAAATGCACACAAACCAACAGTATGAATTTCAACAGTGGAGGAGATCTTGCTTCTCAGACATGAGAAGGGAGGCCAGAAGAAAACTGGAAAATGTCTAGCAAGTTATACAATCTAATTGGTTTAATATGGACTACCAGTCTGACATCTTCAGCAGGGTAATGCATGTACTAGAGATGTAATATCAAGCAGAAAAAGCAAAGAAATTATATAAATTTGGCATTGGTGCAACTGCTGGTGATATTCAGAGCCTTTTTCCGAGACTGCAGATACTAAGAAATGGGAAAGAATTCAGGGAAAAGCCACAAGAATGAATAAAGAATTAGGGAACTTCATTCTGGAGAAAGACATAAGATTTAACTCTTTAATTTTACAAAGAAAAGGCTGAGACGTTCCTTAATCACAGACTACAAGTATTTAAAGAGAGAATAAGAATTAGCTAATGAGGTTTCTTCAGCCTTAAGAGTAAAAGATCTAGCAATGGCCAATAGCTAGAAGTTATACCTAGATATTCAGAACAGAAATAAATACAGTTTCTTTTGACAATTTTGCAAGGGTTGTGGGATACTTACAGTCACTGGGAATCTTTAAACCAACCTTTTTAAAGTTTCATTCCAGTTCAAACAGCAATGAACTGGGGGAAGTCTTATGGCCTCTTGGTCTCAGTAACCTATCAGTTAAGTGACAGGGCTTCAAATCCTACTGTGGGACGCTATTTTACAACCTAATAAACGTCATCTTTAGAAAAAGCCTCATGGGATTCTGCTTTTTTCTTTAACACACTACTAATGGACCACACTGAGTAACTGATTCTCTTGTTTTCTGTTCTCATCAAAGGACAATTAAAATAATGATCTTTCAGCAGTAATAGATAATAACACCTTTTATAATACTTGCAAAGAATGATTAGAGAATGAATCAGGCAATTAATTCTTTGTTCTTAGTCATTCCTCCTACTCAAGCCCCCAACCAATGTTCACTTAAGCACAGGAATATGTGATGAATCAGCCAAGCACTGGAGAAGGAAATTTGGCATGTCACCCTTAGACTGCCATATTTTATGGTATCTCTACCCAAACCAGAAGACTCCACAGAGAAAACTGAGAAACTTGCAGGGACTGAAATAAATGTTATCCTGTGGCTAACACACTCTGTCTCCATCCTCACCTGTTTTTTGGCTGTGGCTTGTCCCTATTGTCACTCAAACTCTAATTTGCCTCCTAATCTCAATCCTGCTATTCAGTGTCTAAACACTGTGCTTGTTTCCTTAAGACCACAAAGAAGCAGCCCCATTGTGTAAATGGAACCCATTAAGACATTCCCTGCCCCAGGGAGTTCACAACACAGAATATAAACCAGCCTTCTCCAACTGGTGGCCTGCAAACCGACTCCAGCACAGACAATCCAACCGTATTTCTTCCCAAGCCTTGCAGGAGACAGGCAGAGTGAAATGGATGAATAATTTCTGCTGGGCCTTGGAAACTGATGGACAGTGCCAACAAACACAGTGTGAAATGATAGCAAAATTTCTCTTCTACTTAATGTAACTCTCTCCCTGCCCCTTTTTCCAGATATGGGATGGGGTTACCTGCCCAGCTCCCTTTGCCCAGATGTGTGCAGCAAGGCAACCTGCATTGCCCCATCCCTTTTCCCAGCCAGCACCATGCCCTTCTCCCTTCAGCAGGTCTGCTGAACACCCACAATCAAAGTCAAGAGGTGGCAGATGACCCAGGGGACTGAATCTCCATTCTCGCAGCAATGATGATAGTCCCCAAAGGACAGTCCCGCAGTGCAGCTTTCACTGAGTAAACCCCAGGCCTCTTGAAACTGGCTGGAGAACAGTAAATTTAGCAAGGAAACAGAGATCCTATAACTCCTTAATGCTTCACCAGCCCTCTGTCTGAAGAGTTTAATAGTTTCAAGATACTTGCTCAAATCACAATACGTGTTCAACTACTAGTGCAATGAAACAGCGTGCTTATGGGGTCAGCTAGGAGACTCTGGTACTGAGACTCCAGCATGGACAAAGTTGGAGAAACATTAGAAAAATAAAAGCGAGAGGCTGAACCATAATGGCAACCAACAGAGCTTAAGTTTTTTCTAAATGGTGGACCTCATGGACCTAGATTTCAAAGTGAAGCATCTACAGACAGGTGCAATCATTACGATTCTAGGTAGGGCTCCCAGCCATTTTTTTTTTCCCCACCATTTTCCATGATTCTGATTTATCCAAAATTTGTCAGATCAAAACTTATTAGTATTAGTGCTTTGGAAAGCATGATCTCTCCCAAGATGAGCGCCATCCCAGCACTGAGTTTGCATTATAGCCAACCCTCCTTCCAAATCATTAATAAGGATCTTAAGCAAAAACAGTTTAACATTGTTCCCTACTGCTCCCCTGAGGTATCTCCCACCAAGTGTTGGCATTTATTCATCACTACGTGTTCCTGGTCCCTCCAGCCTGTTTTCATTCAGTTGTATAATCTTCATCTCCAGTCAATCTAAATTATTTTTTCAGCTCAGTCTTCAAGAAACAATACATTAATTGCCTCAGTACATGAACAGACATCTTATTTACACAGATTAAATGACCACATTCTTTTCATCTACTTGGTCTGCAGTTGTATCAAACTAAGTGACTAAGTTACGTCTGGATTTGCTTCTTAGAAATCTATGTGTGTGTCATTCATGTTCCTTTTCAATGGTAAAGTTAACTTGTGTAGAGGGTCTGCATACTTCCTACATGCCACTAAGGGGATTGAATTAATAACTAAAGTGTGCTCTGAGTCACACAGAAAACTCAATTAAGTCTTCTTCACTGGGGATAAGGTTTGCTTTAACTGCTTACAGATTTACTTTGTATAGTATTTTCTCCATTATTCTGTTACGACAAAATTCACCCCTTTCTTTTTCCATCATTTACATTCTGTTCTGGCAACTGTCTTGAGGGTTAGATAACACATACATGGCTCCATGTGAATGCATGGCACAGCAAATTCTTCTTCTTTCCTTATTTAGGCTGTTTTACTAGAGATGGAAGCCAAAGTTATCAGATAGTTACTCTTTTAATGGCTGCTGTTTATTCATAAAGATGAATACAGCATATTTTCCTCTGGTTCTTGTTTGATTCTTCTGTTCTTCAGAGATAACTGTATGTGAGCCAGCTCCTTGACTAATTGCGATAAAAACATAGCAGGCAGATCTGGTTTCCCAAGTCTTATTTCTAAGATTTTCCTGTTTCCCATATCCCTGAAACTTGTCTCGCAGAGGTCGTATTCTGCCCCATTCACAATGTGTTCAGTTAATGTTAGTGTCAGGAGATAGCACAGAGATTCAGTAAATCCAGCAGTACTGACTTCAAGTTCTTATTCTGTGGGGCTTCCTAATGCTGTTAGACAGTTTGAGGTCTAAAACGGGATGAAAGGAGACAAGGCGAGGTAAATATGTCACTTCCACTCACAGCTCTGCTTATGGATGTTTCCCAACTTGGGGAAAGTCAGCTAACCCACAGGAACAGCGGTAAGGTATCTTGGCACGTGAAAAAGTTAGTGCCTAGAGCCACTCTTTGCAGAAATCAGAACTTCTTTTTTCCACCACATATAAAGGGGGTGACCCCAGTAATGAGAACAGGATTTTGGAGCAGTTTAATGTCCGAGTCATCAAATTTTTTGATTAGAAGGGGGAATCAGGGTCTTGAAGAAAGAGCTCTTCATTTCTTTGTGTCATTCCACTAAACATAAATATGAATTTCCATCAGCAGAAATTAAATAGGTGTTTCAACAGAGTTCCTGAAGTTTAGAGATACCCACCCAAAAAAAGCCAAACATCTGAGCAGGAAAATGACATAAATTGAAGAAAATTAAGCATCCTCTACAAGGGGCCCTACCCTTTTAAACAGACTTCTCCAAGAGTGATGAAGAGAACAGCTTGTTCCAGCTGCCTTGTGACTCAGACTGGCATAAATGTAATAACTGGCCAGGGCAGTTCTGGGACAGCAAAATGGGGAGAAAAGAGAGGCCAAATACTGTCTTGGTCCAGAAGACGTGCAACTTTCAAGTAACTGAACATCAAGGTATCTCTGGTTGCCTACTATATCCCACCAGTCAACGCGTCTACTGTACACGTATGCAAGCGAAGCATAAGCACAGAGATGATAGTAGACAAGTAGGAGCCTCACGGTCCCAGCTGTATCTGAAATACTTGTATCTGAAAACCTCATCACTCATTCAGGTTCTGAAAAGAGAACTGAGCACATCTGAACATACGGTGAAGATCTTCAAAATGACCAGTCCCTTAGGGAGCTTCACGCTTGGGCTGTGGATGCTGAGAGGGGATCTCAAAAAGACCCAGTTATGGATGGAGTCCAGCAGTGATTGCTTGATGAGATGAGAAAAGCAAGACAAAAAAGATCAAAATGGACTAGATAAGTCTCTTGATATCAGCATCTGATACTCTTTTGCTATCAGCATTGTGACACTGAATTATTTGCTTCTGTTGTCTCGAGCAAGACCTATTGAAATGAGAAACAGCACATCTCAGGCAATTTGTTAAAATCACTTCAAGTCTCTGAGTGATGTTAATGATCACTGACTGAGGGTGGAGGGCAGCAAAGTCAATGGCATGATGAATGGCAGATGACAAACATCCACCTTTCTGATGAACTTCTCTCTGTGCACTTCCATGGACTTTCAATATACCTCATCACATCCTGCTCTTTACCTTACTCACCTCCATCACTCTCATGGGAAGCATCCTCGTATTTGTTTTTTTTAAATACAGAGCTGAAGCACAGAGAGAATAAATGGCTTGTCTAAGGTCACACAGGCCAGTGGTCCAGGCAGAGACCTCCATCATTTGCTCTTTTGGAGCTGCAGACAAATCATATGGCTGGTTGGTCCTTAAGGATGTGCTCAGAGCTCTGCTGCTCCCTCCCCTCATGACAGCCTCTGTGTCACCAGACATTGCAAAACCTGTCACGAGGAGGCAGAACAGTTAAGGGCATAAGTACCAGCGTCAGACCTTGTGAAGGTGCTTCAGCTTTGGTGTATGTGCTCTAGGAGCTGCCAAATTTAAAGACACTCAAGAAGATTTTCACAGAAGTATTCACTGAGACAGCCTGTCTCCATGTGTCTATCAATAATGCTCAAGTGTCAACACTTCCAGGCTAGGATCATAAGAAGCCCTCACCTGCTATAGGGTTGCTAATGGCCATTATCCCTGTTTCGTAAATGGGGAAAGGCAGGCACACAACAATAAAATAATTCTTCTGCAGTAACTCACAGATCAGAGCTGGAATTAAAAAAAAAAAAAAAAAAAAAATTGAAATCCTGGCTCAAGTATCCTGTATTATCTACAAAGTGATCAAACCACTCCTCTCAGAGTTTTCTCTTCTATTCCCTCTCCATCAGCCCCACCTTCTTTGCTATTGTCATTTCTCTTCCTGTAGTCTTTCCCACTGTCGCTCTCCCAGCAATGATCTCTTCCTCCCAGTTCTTCAGCTTTGCCTCAGGTTTTTCCCTAAATTTCATTGCATCAGACCATCTCCCTTTGACCAGAGCTGCTTCTCAGGAGGGGAACATGCAGCTGTTGGTGGCTGGAAAGCAGCCAGCGGACTCCCTGTTCTCCCCTTCCCTGACTCCCCCCAGCTATGCTGCAGGAGGATGCTGAGTGACAATGTCAGCAGAGAGAGCAGAAAGAGGCCTTGGCTGCCTGTTCAATACCCTGGAAGCAGCCCCTAGTCACTGGAAAGGGGATCAAAAGGAGAAAGGTTGCTCTCCCTGGCCTCACCCAAATGATATTCCATCCGGCATGAAGGAGATGTTGACAGAAGGGTCTGTGTGTCACCACAGATGAGAGATTCTTGGCTGGTAGGGATGCACCTCCGCTCCAGCAAGAGGGTAGACAACTATCCGAGGCTCCTGCTCACCCACAGCCAGAGGCTGAACACGCAGTGCTTCAATCTGCTCGTGAAAAGGGCTGTCAGGTAGAGCAGAGGGAGTGCACAGGCAGGACAGCCAGCTCCCTTGTGTTGTGTGGAAGGGATGAGGAGCAGGTTTATTTATGGCACTGCTGCTCTGATTTGAACACACAGGGGTTTGAAAGTGTACAATTTTCATGTTAATTTATTTTCAAACTCAGGATGAAGGGTTGGACTTACTACTTGCGAGCATATCGCTGACCTGCTCCTTGGGTCTATTAATCTTTGACGTCCTCCTCCAGTGCATCTCTCCCAGGACGTATTTCATTAGCTAAACCTACCTACACACAGTTTGCTCTCAGGACGCGCAATGGTCAAATAATGGGACCAGTACGGTATGCAACCTCAGGGAAATGGGTCTGAGCAGAGTGCAGGTACTCTCCAAGCCCACCTTCCCAAGCAGCGTGTCTCCAAGTGATTAAATGCAATGCTATCAAATGTCATGACAGAAAGCACGAATAAATAAAACATGAGGGTGCCTCTTAAAAATAAATGTTGCTCCGCGATCTTTTTCCCAGGAGAATGAAGTTTCCAGTGTGCTAGCTCTCTCTGCGTGTGGTATCACATACTGCATGGTCTGTTCCCTATAAGCTCTCAACATGTGCTACGAATCTGCCTCTGCCCTACAAGTATTCTAAATCAGATGCTTATGCCTTCTTCTGATCTTTTGCAGTCACACGTACATACATCGGATTTTGCCACAGGCTATCTATCATTTCTCCCTTTCCAGCATCTGAAACGCGTGACCCACAATTTGGGTTTATGTATGTTTTACTGCAGTTTCCGCATAATCACACAGGAAACTTTAATTCTCACCTTATGAGGCCGAGCACAAACACGTAACGCTGGACACAGGCTACAGTTCTAATCCTCGTCTTTCCGAAGTGTCATGGCTGTATCTCTGATCACTGACAGGCTGTACCTCTCACAACTGATGGAAAAATATCTGAATCAAATCCTAGTGCAAGCAAAGCCTTACCATTCACAACCAGTTGTTTACCTGCATCGTTTTCCACCTCCTACCCCAAAGTAACACCTAAAGTCATTAGGCAATGGCCGCCCTCTGCCTCTGAGCTCTCCTCATTTCAGCTGTGGATTAAGCACAGTGGTGGCGCATGAGGTGGGTATTTTCCATCACTGTAGCACAGACAGCTCTGCAAAGAGAGGCATCACCCCGTAACGACCCACGGCACGCTGCGAGGTTGTGTTGCACTGGGCCAGGGTTGCGGATGGATAAACAGGTTCTCTGCGTATAATATTTTAGGCTAAAAGACCAACCTCTAGCACAGGTCAGAATACAGTGATGAAGTAGGTACAGGTTTCCTCCGGGTATCAAGGAGAAGCAGCCCCATCCACTGCAGACCCATCATGTCTCAAGGCTGGCTTGTCCCTCTCAATCCTCCTTCTCATCCCCTTCTACTCAATTTGCCAGGAATTCACCATGCCTGGCCCCTTCCCCATCCCAGCCTGCGGCTGGCACAGCTGGTTGGCACCATCCACCTTCCAGCTGCCTCTGAATAAGGCCACAAGAAGAAAAAGAGCCTGTGGGTCCCCCCACAGCCCCTGGCTAATTGCAACCACCTTCCAGCTGTACAAAACCTCCCGCCTCGAGGACGGACATAATTTGGCACAGCGCTCCCCAGAACAGTGCTGTCTGTACACACGCGTGTTAAACACCTCACCGAGTGATCCTGATTCAAGCAGGGCTCACCCGCTGCCATCTGACATCGCGTTACACGTGCCTCGTCCCCTCTGACGGCACATTTCTGTTTACAATCAGGGAATGTGAATTTTCCAGGAGGGTATATCCCAGGCACAGGGAGCTTTCCAGTGGGGATATGCCCTCGCTGGTTGGATGCGAGAAGACGGAGGGTTTTTTAGCTCTCTGGAAAGGGACTAGCTGGGAAGAGGTGACAGGGAAATGGTCTCGTGAAGTACCCACCCTGTGCACGCAGCAGATGGCACAGGGGCATCGGAGAAGCCCCGTAAACAACCAGTCGCGCTTTAGCCACAAGCCGTTTCATCTGCTTCAAATATACGCTCTATCACCTTCCAGCTGGGGCTGGAAAACATCAGATCTGCTCTGCCTGCAGGGCTCCGTGAATTTGTACATTCTGAACTATTGCCAGGAGTAACTTTGGTGCTGGAGGGATCAATGCTGGGCCCCGCGCAGCACATCAGTAAGGCAGTGACTTATCCATGGAGGAGGGAAGCTGGGGAAATTCCCTCCCACTCTCAACAATTTCTTGGCTCTTCACATTAGTTATCAGCCCTTGGGAATATATTTTCCTCTCTCCATACTCTTCTGTGGTCTGCATTATCATTTGCTAAATATTAGCACGTGCTATTTATCATGAGGTCTGCAACCCTCGTCCACTCCAGGGAGTTTGCAACTAAGTCACTGCAATAAATTTTCTGATATTCTATGGGCTTTTTAGCTCTAGGAGGCACACAGCTGAAATTATTATCTGAGAGCCTTCAACCCCTAATCTCACAGTGAAACCTTTGTCACCCAAGGCAGGGAGGATGCACACGAACGCAGGTTGTTTATACTCACAGCAGATTCAGACTCAGGCTCCAAGTCTGCTTACTAATAATGATGATTACTTTGGCTCCACTGGTTTTATAACATGTTTGAAAGGCTCAGGGAAACCACATTATCTGCAGCTCCCTTTCAACAGCGTGTTTGGTTCATAAGAGCTGCTGGGCAAGCAAAGGAAACAGGGTGTGTTTGTGGACTGGGAATCAGTTATAATAACATCATAGTGACCAAAATGAGCACCACGGTCTACAATTACTGCTGTTCCTCTGTGTTTATTGCAGAACAGAATCATCTGAGACCTGACTCAAAACCTGTTGACTCCACTGAAAGATTTTGCAGCAGGTCCTAGGACCCGCTCAGGCAAGACATCATCCCTTACTGACCTGCTCTGCCCAGCGTGTTCGGGGAGTTTGGTCCTTCTCCCTCCAATAGCCGCTAAGAAGGGATTCAAACCTTGGCTAGAAAGGTTACTCCAGCACCTCCTCATTTCTGAACCCCAAAACCCGTTTCAGACTAATTCCTGGTTGGCGACTAGAAATGCTCCAGCGTCTCCTGGCTATAGGATATGATCCCAAGCACCTTCAAAGCAAATCAAGAGTTTAGACTGAACTGGGAACATTTAATAAAGAGTATTAGGGTTTGGGTCATTTTTTTTATTAAAGAAATAAATTAAATGCTACTTGAATGTACATGTCCAAATGAAACACTGGTCTGAGGAGCCTGTATTTCTCAAAGTTATCAAATCAGCCCAGCTTGGTTTCCACCGCCAATCTAAATGATGAGTTGTTGTCCAACAACTTCTTTTTCCTTCCAAACAGGCAACGCCATTAGTGTCGGGGAGGAGACATCCTCCTGCCCTGAATGCACCAGGTACATGGAGCAGCTGCTGCTCTCTGAAAAGGGGAGCCCAGGAAAAGGAGAAGAGGAGACTCGTTGAGCAGCTGAGTGGCCATGTTCTGTGTGTGGAGGGAACAACTGGCATTAGCAGGTTTTGCTTTGCCAACCTTACAGCAACAAAAACAAGAGAAAACTGGAAAAAAATATTTGAGAACAGCCTAAGAGCAAAAAATGGGGTGGCTTCCCCTGCACAGCCCTCTCCTCTGTCCCTCTCTTGCTCTCCCACTGTCACAGGAGCCAAGGCAGAAAACGCTCCCAAATTCAGGGTTCGCTGGCCATTTCAGGGCAATATTCACTCTCCCTCACACAAGGGCCAGACTGTCTCAGTATTTCCCCTGTAAGAGATTGTTCTGGAACCCCATAGCCCTTTCTGGCAGGAAAACTGTCCTGATCTGGAGTAGGGATGTTTCTAAGTACGCCAGGCTGCTGAATACAGTAGCCTGTTATCCCAGAAGGACTGAAGAATAAACAAAGAGGGACTGGAAGAATAATGATCAGTAAACTTCCTTGCTCTGGAGGTCAAATCCAGGGCATATCTATATTAATAAACTAAAGGGCTCAAGCACTGGCTTACAATTGTATACATGTTGTAACTAACAAAATTCCCGGAGATATTTTGGCCTTTGCCCACCCAAACAGCACCCTCGCATGGTCCAGGGGACAGCACAGCCAGGGGACTTTTCACTGCAGATAGCCTGCGTACAGAGTTTCTCTGTTCAAATGCCTTGCCACTTGCCCTTAGGGCCAGAGAACATTTTTACTGCACAAGTGTAGCCCACAGGGACTCTCTCCCAAACACAGCTAAATGTCCAAACTGGTGCAGAGCAGCGTCTGTTGTGGTGCATAGGGGATGCCTGGCAGGTCGTAGCTGCCTCCTCGATGTATTCAAACTCATCCCCTGCCCTCTCTGCCGCTTGGGAGACACAAAGGGAGCAGAAGATGCTGCGAGTCAAGGGGATTCCCCCATCACAGGAATTTCCTACAAGCGGGCACCAAACCAATACCAGCTCCCAGGACACCTCCGTGGCACCAGGACAGTGGAGTGGCCAAGCCGTGGCACACTGCAAGACATCCGCTGGCAGATGGTGCCGATGGGCTCAGAGCCAGCTGGAAAGGGCTCTAACGAGGTTGTGCTGGCTTCTGCCAAGATCACGGCTGGGTAGTCCCTGGAGAGCCTCCCAGGCTGCAGGGTCTAGCTGGAACCTGCAGGCGCTAAATGCCCTCCTTCACTGGAGAGAATTCCTCTGTGTTATTAGGGGTGTTCACTCCACCAGAGAGGGTCTGGTCCTTTCTCCAGGTGACACAGGTTGTCAAAGCAAGTAGCTTCTTGTCCAGCCAGAACACTTCCTCCAAATCAGGCAGGACCTCCCATGCTTGAATAAGGCTGTTGGGGTAAAATACCTCCAGACACGTGAGGCCATGCCGTGGTCAGCTGCACCCTGGCAGCCCAGTGTGCACACAGGACACCCGGGCAGTCAGAAGGCAGGAGGATTATGGAGGTGCTCACAGCTCTGCTGGTGTAACCCCAGTTGCTTTCGTGTGGACAAATATCCCACAGAGCTGGTGTGCAAAATATGGACCTGCCAGACCACTCTGTGTTACTACAGTGCATAAATATCACCAGGAGCTATTTTTTTTCCATGTTACAGACTCTATCCCTAACCCCAAACCCCCTGTTTCTGAGCTAGGTAAGTTTCCACTGAAATAAAAAGAATGGGAAAGTTTTTCTCTTATCACTAACTGGGAAAAGGAAATGCCCTTCGGAAGGACATGGACTGCTTTGATGTCTCAAAATAGAGAAGAGGCTCTTTGCTCTTCTGTGGCATAAGGATAACATTGCCATGTCCATTTTGGGGATCTGTTGTTTTCAAAGATGGCTAAAACCAAGAAATAAATAGCAACACTAGCCTTCCCTCTCTTGCATTCTTGCTGTCCTCCACAGAGACAGCTGCCAGAGCAATGAAACTATATTAGGACCACTGCATCCCTTAGAAAAAGATAAACCCTTCCCAGAGTTTCATCCTTGCTCAGTGACAAGAAGTTGGAGAGTCAGCACTGGATTCAGACACCCGTATTTCAGTGTCTGCAATGTAAATGTCCATGTGGGTATTAGGTGTGTGAGTTACCATTATTATCGGCACTGATCTGGTCTTCACAGTCTGAGAACAATTCAGCTGGTCAAATACCCATGATCCAGTTAAACGTGAGTGCCCAGTGCTTTTGAAGAGCCCTAGGCTGAAACATCAAAGACAGGGCGTGCAAATGTTAGGCAGGACCTATAAATAAAACAATACCATTACGTGCGTATACAAGGGCAACTCAGCTCCAGGTACCTAGTCAGTACAAAACCAAGTTTCCTTGGCTCACAGGCTACAGCTGGAGCTTCGATATCTCATTGACGTCGACACAGCTACATTCCGTATCAAAATCAAAACCTGAATCCCATCCCGCAAAACTGGGTACAAACCCACTGAGGAATAAGAACACTTCAGAAAAGACATTACTCCCCAAAAGCAGATATTATTGAACTACATATCTTATTACTTTTTAAAGACAAAAATTCGGCATGAAACTGTCAAAGACTAGTAAGTTTAAAAATATTTGAAACAGTTTAGTAAACTTACAATCAACAAGGTGCTAGAACTTCATTTAAACATCATGAGGTTTGAAGACTCAGGAAAGTAATGACAAATAGTTGTTGAAAATAAGTAATTTTGTAGAAAACACATTCAAGGTAAGAATTATCTGACCTAACTTTAGATGCCGACAATGCAGATATTCACACTTGGTGTGGTCACCATGGGTTCCTTTAAAAACAGAAGAGAGAAATAAGCACTTGTAAGGTACCTGAGCTATCTACTTGAAAATGAGATGAACCACAACCTAGAAATGCCTATTTCTTTTCATATACTGACTACAAAGGGAGGCCAGAATATCCAGTCCATATGTAGCTGATTACAGCGTAGATGGCTACATCTGGTCAGCATTAGAGCGTGTTTAATAACATACCTATTTGCAACTGCATTCCTATCCAGATCAATATGTCTATGCACTCAGTACTCCATCCCTCTACTTACACTCAAGATTGCATCCACCACTAGTCCAAACCCTTAGTCTTGAACTTCAAAAGCATCTGTAGGCTGGATCTGGCTACACTGAGATCTACGACTCGCTCAGTAAGGTCCCTCAGGAAAACACAGCTCACCAAGCCAGGACAAGACACCTGAGACGCAGCAAGAGACATGGTGTTCCCTCCAAGTCTGCAGAGGAACGCTTACAGAGAAACAGAGAGGAATCATTACAAGTCCCTTCACTTAGGAAAATATTTTTGCCTTAACCAAAATGTCACTGCTAATGATTAAATACATTTCCTTGAATAAAACCTATCTGCTCGAGACTTCAGGAAACACGTTTACAAAGAGCCAGCATGCCAAAAAGTAAAGCAGTTTGTCTGATCCTGAATTCAAGAGCGAGCCAGCCTCGCATATGTAAAGAGCTGGTGAACCTTGTTGCAGCCTGGGACAGGTAAATCATTTCTTGCACCAGTCCCGCTTGAGAGTCAAAAAGCCTGGCTCAGCCATGAGTGTGTCGGCATCCCGGGGTACGGGGCGCAGTTTCTTGGCCAGCTGCAAAAGGAAGGTAAGTCAGTCATCCAGATCTATAAAGCAGCAACTCGCACTGTTATTAGAAGCTTGCCTCCCCATCTGGAAATTAAATGCAAACATATGCATATGCCTAAGTGCTGCTTAAGAGAAAATCACTACCCTGACAACCCTGAATGGGAACAGGAAGGAAAGAAAAACAAAAAATACAAACCAATATTTGTGCCTTCCCCATTTCATTTTCTCTACTGTCAAAGGCACCCTCATTTTTAATTAAGCATAACTTGGGGGAAAAAGAATGATGAGGTGAGGAAGGAAAGAAAATCCATTTGTTTGTTAATACTGTAATAGGCTAAGAAACATCTGACAGAAAATTTACATTACACATGTTCCAACTCCAATTTACTAGGTGGCTCAGTCCACTCAAAAAAGAGCCACATCACAGTACCGACACCCTATACTTCATTCTTCACGGATACCTAAGGCATCTGCAGAAGGTTTTGATAATCTCTAATAGCACAGAGGAGAAAATTTGCCTTTCTTACTTGCGGGAATCGTGTACAGCTTTCACACAGCAGAAGTCAGACCCTTTGATCAATATACAGCATGTTAAAAAATGTGCGCTAGTATGTAGTCCTGGGCTAAATCCTGGATGGTTTGGTTTTTTTCACTGAAAAAACCACAGGGGAGAAGAGAATTTAATACCAGTTACTTTTCATAATAAGAATTACAACAATACTACAGAAGAAACAAAAAAAATGAAAGAGAAATGTGAGACAGTTGTTGAATTCATGACTGAGTGAATTATGGTGACGACAATGGATATGTCAGGCACGAGTTACACCTGATCTTTCCAAAGCTTCACGTCAATAAAATTCGACAACAACTGTAGGCACTGAAAGCAGAGACTCATCCTGTCTGTATGCTCATGTCTGCACTAGATGCATCCACTGAAACGCCAAGGGAGGTGGTGAGGCTGCTGTTCCCTTGTGCCGGATGCTGAGCAATCAGCCCTAGGACCTGTAGCCTCACCACAGAAGGCAGGAGGAAGCCAAGTGACAGCCCAATACCGAAAAGCTGGTGACAAATCAGGTCTAACAAGAAAGCCTCCTGGCCTTAGCCCAGTGCCCATCCACTGCGCCATGCTAACTACCACGCCCATCCAAAAATAATGAGGCAACACTTGTTGATAAGGAGGAAGGGGAAGAAACATGGTGGGGTTTTGCCCTTTTATGAGCTGATCCATTTCCTTTCTAATTTTTCATGTACTCCTGTAAAAAAGGCATTTCTTGTCTATTCCAAGAGGTGTATTTTTCTTCTAAAGGAAATACTACAAGAATTTCATCAAACCTTGAAGAAAATACATATGATTTAGGGACTAGATAGTGCAAGTCCCACTTACAAACTGGTCCCCTGGGTCACTGCGACCTAAAAGCATCCAGGCTGTGGCAACTTTTGACCAGCTAGGGAACAGGTCTGTTGGACTCCAGATGGAGCTGCATCCCAGGTATCTTCCTTTCCCTGAGGCTTTGGCTTGAACTCGAAAGGAGTGACACCCGTTCAAAAAAGAGACCTCCAAGTCTCTGCCCTCACTCCTTCCCCTGAAGGCACCGACACCAAGGGTCCATCTGCTGGGATTAACCAGCCTCCAGAGTCTTTGCAGGCAGCTGTGAGATGGCTTTTAAAGATAAGAGATAGCCCAGGGTGGCCTCATGGGTTAGGAATTTAGTTAAATATCTTCTAAAGGGATTTAGTTGGATTTGCTTCATTGTTTATATTATGCAGTATCAGTCATCCTTAAGGCCCCAGGCCTTTGTATTAGTAAGGCTGGGAACACAACTGGCCAGCAAGGGATGCTGATACTGTCCCCCATGATCCTGTTATTCCCCGTGCAGAAACGCATCTCTATTCTGACATTCAGAAATTGCTACTTTCCTTGGCTCAGTTCACCTAAATGAGGGAAAATAAGTGAAATACTGAGAAATGAATGGGATACTTGGGACTGAAACTCCAGAGAGAGATTCAGCTTTTCTTCTGGGTTAGTGGTGCTGGTACTGCACGATGCCAAAATAACAGCCGTTGCTAATACACAGCAAAGAAATTGTAAGCCTCTGCTGGCCCCCAGGGGAAAAATAATCATAAGCCTGCTCAGTTTCTGTTAAAAGATACAGGTAATTGTGGAAAAGAGCAACAAAAAGACAACTGAGCGACTGGACAGGTTGATTTATGAGGAAAGATTAAAGGAGCTGAACATGAATGGCTTCGCTAAACAATGACTAAAACAGGACACGAAAAGTAGCCACTGTCAACAGTATTTGAAGGGTCTGTCTGAAGGGGCATTAACTGTTTGGGTGCGTACACTTTAAATCAATGGAGGTCATGGAAAGGAGGTAGGAAAAGTAGATGCCGGCTGAATGTTTAGGAAGGTTTCTTGAAGATCAAGACTGCTGGGGTGTAACGCCCATGACAATCTCCTCCCCACTGTAACTGGTGTGCCCCCCAAAAGGCCATCTGTGCTGAGCAGACACTACCTAAGGAACTTTCTGGGGGCCTCTAATCTTAAATACCTCACTGGCATCCCCATCTCTAAGCACCAGTGAAGGGACGATCAGACACCCGGACTGTAAAAGTCCATTCCAAGACCTCCGTACAGCTAGAAGATAAAATATGAGGCCCCATGCCTTGGGCCTCAGAGATCAAGCAGGAATGCAAGAAAATGTCCAAAGTGAGGGAAAAGGGTGGTTCTCTGGAGTTCTGTTGTACCACTGAAGGATAAAATGGTGCTGGGCATGCTCCTGGCTAGTGGGAAGACATGGAATTGTCAACCTCTATGCCCTACCATTGCTTTGCCTCTCTCAGCCAAGAACTTGAACTGGAACAAGAGAAATACTCTTTAGTGACACACAGCTAAAGAGACCTGGGTTGGCCATCATTCAGCTGTTATAAATCACTTAAGTCATATAAGGCACAGCATCCTCCTCCCCTCCTGGTCCACGCAGGGCAGGGGAAGTTAACGGCTGCCTGCTATGGAGGAACCCTCCCTCCTTGGTTTGGCCATGGAGAGCCACAGCTCAGTTTCAAAACAGGAAAAAAAATTGAAATTATCTTGCCACATCCTGCTGCTTTCTTTTCATCTCATGTGAGAAAGGACTAGGCAGGAAACACATCATGGTGAAAAGTCCACCTGGAGAACAAAGCATGGATGTATTTGTCTAACAAAGTCACCACAGAATATATACATTGATAAGCTGGTAGGTAGGGAGGAGGCATGCACAGGTAAGGCATTATGTTGATAGATCTTAGGTTCAGCTCCAATGACACAAACCCTTGTGTAAATGTAAAATGAGACTAATACTTTCTCCCAAAGTCTGCCTGACCCTGCCTATGTAACCACTAAATTACTCATAGCAGGGGCTGATTCTTAATAAGTTGCACAACAGGATAGTCCTTGCTGAGGACTGTAGGCATGGCAACATTGTGTAAATCATTAGTGCACTTCCCAGCAATTAAATACACATTTGATGCCCATGTACCTTTCATCAGTGGGCTACAGAGACCCCCGAGTGGCTGTTACTGTTATTCTATTTCAGCAACAGCCACAAACCCCAATTGTACCAAGGGACCCCATCACGGAGGTCACATGTATTTGCATCTTGGGTGGCTTTCACAAAATTGCTATTTATTTCCCTTCTCCGTCCTGCTCTTCCAGTTCTCTTTTCATGGCCAGGAACAAGGATTTTCCAAATCCCAGAGAATTTCCTGTTTACTTCGCATTGAAGTGGAGGAAGAGAAGAGAGGGCAGCTAGAAAACAGCAGGGTGGTGGTACGTGCCCAGCAGAGAAATGTGCACGTGCTCACAGAAAGACACCAGCTGGGAATCCTTCTGTAAGCGCTGCAAGGGAATGGCATTGCCTTGATATATTTTGGAAAAGGAAAGGCAAGTATATATGTGATGCACGCAAATATATCTTAATTGGCCATGGTGTCAAACCCTCCCTTTAATTTTAATCTAATGAGTGTTTCACTGAGCTGTCAGCAATCTCCTATAGCCTCCAGGCACTAATGAGTTAGCATCAAGGTGTCAATGCTTTCGGCATTAACCTCAATTAGGAGGAGTTAGGGTGATCACTGAATGAAGGGTCAGCCATTCACTGCTAAGACATTCCTCCGGCTAGAGCCTGCAGTCTCCGGCATGAAAGGGGCTGGCAGATGGGCTGCCTACCGCCTTCTCAGTAAAGAAGACTCATACCTGGCAACATTACTGTTAATTACTATATTTGAAACCTGTGCAGGTCTCGGCAGGAATGGAGAATCAACAGTAACCCTATTTAATGAGGCTATTCAATGAGGTTCCCAGGTAAAAAAGTAGCCTGTGACAATGAAACAGTAAATATCAACCACTTATTCATGGTCAGAACTTTCAAAAGAACATCATTAAGGGAGTCAGTATGTCAAAGAAAAAAAAAAAAAGCCTGGACAGCAGGATTATGCTTGCAGGTAAAAAATCACCATATAGATAACCTATGTAGCTTTAATTCTGCTCCTGTTATCTCTCTCCAGACTTCCTGAAAGATTTCCTTTAGATATATTAAATTGGGATACCATCTTGCACAATCATTCTCAGGTAGATCTGCTTTTCTGGGATGAAATCATGGATGGATCGCAACCACTTTCAAGGCTGTGCCCTCCCTATTCAATCAGGGCCAGCCAGGCAGACCCCCACATCTACCCCCAGCCTGAAATCAGTTCTGCAGTTGGCAGGTTACTGTTCAGCCCCCAGGACATGTGCATATTTATGCCAGAGGAAACCATTCAATGAGCAAATCTGTTTAGAAACCTCAAAGGCCTGTCAGCCACCATAAAAAATCTTGGTTCCGTTACAGTTTAGCATTACAGTTATTACAATAGAAACTCCGCGTCCATTCTAAAACATTTATTAAATTTCTAAATTATAGGGATAATACTAGAATGAAAAAAAGTCCCACCTGCCTCCTTCCCATCACCTACTCCACCACGACAGTCCGTCCACCCTTCCCTGCACCCAGGCACAACTAACTCCAGCAGCCCCTAGCCAGGAGCATCACGGACCCTGAGCAAAATGACCTGCAGCAGCTCCTTACACTCAACGGCAACCTCCAGACAAGCCCCTGATGCACTTCCCTGTGACGTTTAGACCTTAACAATGGTCCTTAACAACTAAAACAAAACAAACAAACAAAAAAAACCCCAGAGATAAAAGGAATAAAGGCCTCAGGTGCACACACCTTGTGAACAGTGGGTGTCAGGTGTTGCAGAGGTAACTCTTTATGGGACTCTTCCTTTTTTCCATAGTAGAAGCTCTATATATTACCCAGTAATGGCAGAGGTAGAGGACCACAGCAGCAGGCTTGCAAAGCTTGCCTAATTGTAAGGCAGCTCATTCTGCTTAGGATCATCGTAAAAGTTGTCCTTTGAACTCCCTCTCTGCTTCCTCCAACCCCATCTTCCTTCCTCCCCACCCCCAAGGCAATGATTTTTATCTCCAGGTCTCCATTTCTTCTCTGCAAGAATCAAAGGGCTTTCAAGCCTTTCCTTTGAGGTGACAGCATTACCTGCTCCTCCTCCACCTGAGATGTAGAGCTCTGCTTCCTCAGAATATTTATTTACCCTAACCTATGTCAGACACAGGCTCATTCTGTCCTGGTAATGAAGAGCTGCTCTGTCTGGACCAGCCAGGCTAGACATGTTCGGACTCTTCTGGATGTGTGATTCAGATCAAGCTACAGTGAGTTGTCCAGCAAGCAAAGACAAACAGGAGCAGCACAATGACAGCTTCCAAGCTGTCAAGCTTCATCTTAAAACTAATCAGGTTGTGCCATGTCATTCACATTTCACATTCTTGTGCAGTCACTAACACGAAACCCAAACAGTTCTTTGGGTCTATAGCATATTCCTTCTTGGCGTAGGATGGCAGGAATACTACAGTCTCTGTTATTAGCAAGTACCTCCAAGCCCATTTGGAAAGCATGTGCCCCACTCACTTTAGCACTGGCCAGCAAAAGAGATGGGATCTTGCCTTTGCCCTCAGGGAATCTATCATCTCCAACAGATCTGAGCTGTGAATCCAAATTATACGAGCCTTGCTGACTGAGGGGTTTCCTTTGGTTCTCTCTAAGATCCAGGAAACTGCGTCCACAAAAGTTTTTAAGACAACATCACCAAAGATGGCAAAGTTGGAAAATGTCTTTTGTGCTTACCCATCATGGTGCAGTCTTTAGTTCCACGGCCATGTGCTTTTTTAACAGGTTCTATGAAGTATGAGTATTTCTGAAAGTGAGGTCTAATTTTCTGAAAGGAGAAACAAGCTCCTTGCTTTTCCTTCCCCTGGATGGAAATGTGTAAAAGGCTGGGATGAGGTTCAACAAGTCCATTTGCTTGCAGGAACAGGCAACAGGAGCTACTTCACCAACAAAGATCTACTCTGCCCCCTCTCCCGTGCCACCAGCTGCAGTCCCTGACAGCCTACAACAAATCTGACCTTGAGAACAAAAGACCAAAAGAATAAAAATGTGACAGCCAGTCAAAGAAGACAGCAAAGCTATCAACCCCATCCTAGTTCCTAGAGATATCAGGGGAATTTATAAAGGTGAAATGTAGGAAGTGAACCTCAATCCCACTCAAATTCAATTATCAAGAAAAATATTCTCCAAACCCAAGTCTGGAGTCTGATATAACCCTGAGCTGGGGTGCAAGACACCAAGCTGCTATTTGAGAACTTTTTCAGCACTAACACTCCTGTCTGGTTACAGATAATTTCTTAAAGTTCAGAGAAAGAAATCCCCCTTAAGAACTTAAATAACCATCACGTTCATCTCTTACCCAGATAAATCTATGTTATTTGGAGATCCAGTCAAACAGTGGGAGTGGAAACTAATAATTGTAAGGAGAAAACACTTATTATGATTATATTATATTGATATATAATTATATTATATTATATATTTATATAATGTTATAATATATAATATATATTTTAATATATTATATAATTATATCTTATATAATTATGTTATATATATAATATATTATATTATCATTATATGGCAGTGATATTTTTGACCAAAAGGAGCATCTGTGTAAGAACGCAGTGATTAAAAGCCACGTAACCAGATGTAGGTATCTGCATTGTAGACGTCCTACATGTAGACAACAATATCTCAGCTAAGCACCAGAAGCTCCCTTTATAGTCAGTACAGGAGAACTGTCACTTCAAATATGCAGCTCATCTCTTTCAGGCACCTATTTTAGGATGAGATGATTTGTGCCTCAAAAGCAGCTGTTCCTCTCCATTACCTGTAAGAGGAATTTTTCTCGGATGGGATTGCCTACACTATAAATCTCTGTAGCTTATGTGTCTACACTTGGTCAGATGAATCCCACTTCATGAATTTTTCATTATTTGCACTCATTACTTTTTAAAAAATACGCTAGAGCTTGAGCAGAATGATAGGCTTGACACAAAAATTACCAGACTAATTTCTATTATCTTAGGAAAATAAGACATGGGTTTTGAAGAGACGTCCCAAACCATCTCTGAATCGAAATTTTTAATATTGAAAGTAGCTGCATAATGGCAGTATATTATATCATTATTCTGTTCTTTATTTATTTGAGAAGTCAAACTATGTGGCCATGAATTTAAAACTTACATGTCTGTGAGCTGCTTGGGAGTTTGACACAAGAATCCCTGTTATCAAACATTATATATTCAGTTTGATATCCCTAGAGCTAGGTTGCCTAAGATGTTCACTTGTTTGTAAACACCAATTTTATTTCGACTTTTGAAGAAAGGCAGTCTGCATTACGTTTTCTGTGCCTGTCACTCTAGCAAGGCCCTGTCTGCATCGACCTGTTTCTAAAGAGTCAAAATGCTTTTCTTTTTTCTTGGAAGTCTGGAATTGTTCTTTTTCTTTTTTTTTTTTTCCTTTTTTTTTTCTTTTTTTTTTTTGCAGATTTTGGACATTGCTTTTTATAGAAATTGCTGTTTTATAGAAAGCCTTCTGCAGTGATAAAAATACATTTTCTGCATTAATGAATTCATAAATTTTAAGAACAAAAGGGACCATTACAGTCACCCAGCCTGAGGCAGTGATAGATTTACTGCACAGGAGCTAATGGACTAGAGCACAGTCCCTTTGAGATGACAGGAGAGAATTTGTGCAGCTCTTCAACCTCCCTCCTCATCACCATCGTGAGGGCAACCACCTCAGAGCTCTCTTGTCTAACGCAGACCCTGCCTGAAGCCCAATGTGATAGAATATTTATTTAAACACAACATTTTGGAGAAAGCCAGACTGTTTCCCAAGTGCTCAGAGAAAGCAAAGGTCAGCACATCCCCACCACCCCAGAGCATCTCTACCACATCTCATTGACCCCACTTGGTCTCCCAGCAGCATTAGACACCGCGGAACAATAGCTGCTGTCCCTGCGCTCAGGTCTTATACTTTACCTGCCTGGTTCTTTCATCAGGATGTGAAGTGCTTGGCCTTTGAGACTCACCTTACTGCCTCGCAAAGCAGGATGGCAGGATTATTAATGTGGCAGAACTGCAGGATTTTCCAAGCAATTTATGAGTTACCATGGCAGTTCATTAGATCTCAGCCCAATGACCCCTTTCCATCGAGCATGAATCAAGCAGAAGGCACACACACATCCAAACACACAATGGATATTCACATCAAAAATACATCCAAGGCCACATTTCCTCCATTTGGTCCAATGTATGTCCAACAAAGGCATTAAAATGTCACCAGTGATCAGGACCGACAGCCAACCCACTGTGACACACCTAGACACAAAGAAATTCACAATCCCCATCTTTTTTTGATCTGGGGTTTTTTTTTTTTTTTCCTCATCAGGCCATTTCTGAGCAATGCTGGTATTTAAAGAAGAGCAGAGGTTTTACATTTACAGCCTCCGTTGCACAGGGAGGCAGGTCTGTCGGGACAGCAGGCGCTCTGGATCGCTCCCTTGACTTTCAGTGCTAAGAATAAGTTTTCTCTTTACACACAGACAAGCCCCTCATCCCCTCTCAAGGAAGTATTTGAGAAAATATTTAACTTTCATGGTATTTACGCATGGGCCTTAAAACAAAGCACACACTTAAACACTTCCTTGAATCCAAGTGGTATTACGCACCTGAAAAAAAACCAACACAATGTTTTAATACATTGCTGAGTTAGGACTTCAACAGAGGCCAAAAAACCAAGTCTAGTACACTAGAGAAGAAAGAGATCTAGAGAATTAAAGGGAGTCTTTGAAGGTAATAAGTGGACAATTAAGAAAAAGGAAAAGGTCAGGAGCACAGTAACTTTTATCAGCAAGTACAAAACCACTAGCAAGCTACCCGCGGATACTACAAATACAATGCTTTATACTGAAGAAGGAGAAAGAGAGGGAGATGGGGGTGGTGGTTGGGGGGCAGAACAGAAAGAAAGATAGAAAGACTTCTATTAAGTCTCTATTGCACTATTTTTCCCAGTTGCATTGATACTCTTTTATTTGCTGTTACCCTCTAAGAGTTTCAGGGTATTTAAAAGAAAAGACAGAGCTAAAATTTTTATACCTCCCTCTAGTTACAGCTGCCACACTAAGAAAGCAATCTTGCCATGTGTTATGTGCTTTCCCAGAATTAACTTGCCTTTTCCTTTTAAAAAAATAATTAATGCAGTAATGGGACCCACGTACTGGAAAATCCCACCTTCCACACCATCCCATTCACTAAAGCTGGCTTTGGGCCAAAATTTAGTATTTCAGCTTCTGCCAAGGGTCAGGTTTGGAATGTTTTTGGGTTGGAGGATTTTGCATCTGTTTCCTTGGCTGGGCTAATGGGACCCTAATGCACACGAGAGATCGCTATCGTGTCGGGCTGACGCTTACTTGCTTGTTTCAATCATCTTGTACATACACGCTAACTTGTAGCATTTCCCTCTCAGCTAAGTGATGCCAACAGACATTTAAAGCAAGATGCAAAGAGATATAATATGATACAGAGAACCGCTGACTTGAGACACTCCCACTGGCTGGAGTAATTAAACCAAATTATTCAAAAAGGCACAACTGAGAAAAAAGTTAGGCGACCTTACAACAAAAGCAGGTACGTCTGGCAGGAATTCTCATGTGCAATAAAACACAGGGGCTGAAGGAATGAACCTCCAAGAAATCTGGATATGGCTTAAAGAAACCAAAGCTGTTGCCTCATCCATTTACCTCTCAGAGATACGGGATAGAGCTCAGCTCCTGCTGTCAAACCAGAGAAGAACAGTCTGTATGCGCTGACCTGAGAGACACTTGCAGATGTTCTCCTGCCAGGACTGGGAGATAAGTCACCTCACTAGCTCTTCACTAGTCATGACTCTACACAGCCAACATCAGCATTAATGCCTGTCACAAAGTCCACCTCAGCAAAAGGGCTGTCATTTCTGGTAACAACACATGAGCTTTCAATTAATACTACTTTTTGCTACCTCATAAATTACTCCTTCAGCAGATTCTTCTTCTTCATTGACTGCTATCAGTAGAAGACGTGTTTTTCTGCTATCAGTAGAAGACGTGTTTTTCTCTTTCCAGCCCTGCCCACGCTTTAGCACCAAGAGCAGAGTTCAGCTGCCCTGTCCCCATAATCACATGGGACATGTCTGCCTGAAGTCCCTCCTGCCCACGCTGCCACCGGTATGCTTCTCTCACCACCTCTTCCGAAGCAGCACAGCGGGTTGGTAACACTGGCTAAGGACACATCACAGTTTTTCTCCAGGTGAGACCACTGACATGGTCCAAACTGCTGAACCATGGCAGGACATTCCTGCCACAGCCTGGCAGCCGGGGGGTGACAGAGAAGAGCAGACTGACTGCAGTGCTTGATCTCAGGGAGTGATGAAGTCACTTATTTGAAGCAGCAGCAATAAAGGCTGAAGTGATGCTCAGAGAAACCCATTTTGTACACCCGTCACGCTTCCCAAGCTATGCCAGGGTGACCCTGCGTCTTCCACTGCTCTCCAGTGAAGAGCAGCAAAGCCGCATCCAGGGATCGAGTGTTTCCAACTGCAAGAGGTGGGGAACAGGGATACATGTCTAGATACAGGTCACAGGAGAGCGCAGTCACCTTTGTCAGTCAAAGCTTGTCCCCTTTCACTCCTACGGGTTTTACGAAAGTAGGAGAACACCGTGCCAGGAGCAATAACACATGCAGCTCTATGGAAACCTGAAACAAAGAGATACCCAACAGGAGGTTTCCCACATTTCAATTGTTCTCTAAACCATAAGAACATCAAATTGCTTGGTTTTATCATTTCTTTTAAAAGAATGCCAGGATTTACTTCGGTCTGACACAAGCATATGGGACTGGAATTTGATTTCTTGTTTATTTGGTTTTCACATTTTGAAGGATTTTGCTGTTTGAGGGGAGAAGTATGTGTCTGATGAACACAAAATCCAGCTGAGAGACATGTGAGATCATGATTCTGAAAAGGAGCCATGGCCACCTTCAAAGGATGAGGCAGATTTTATCCACTAAAAAGCAAAGCATGCCATTTTGTGCTCTCGAGCATGACTCATTTCCTGATGCAGTTAGGCTATGACTAAGGAAGTTAAGGTCAGATTAAGAGATCATTAACATCTTTTGTAGTGGACTTTGGGACCAGGAGCACAATGCCAGAATAAGGCTGTGGGGGCTTTTGAAGGAGATATCCTCTTGGAAATACATCATGGGGCTCTGTTTGGTTTTTGAGTTATGTTTTTTTCAGTTGAGTTATTTTTGAGTTATGAAGCTCCTGTTTTGCTGCATTGCTTTGGTTTCCATCAAATCCCCATGAGGATAAGCTTCTCTCCAGTCTCTTTACAAGAAAAGTGACATAACATACAAAACGCCACAGTGACTCCATCTCAAATACCAACTATCAGGCTCAGCACCCTGCAGCTCCACACAGAGATTGACCCACAGACCTGTTGTTGCCTGAGGACAGAGCGAGCACCTCCTTTACTACATGCTCAGCCATCAAAACAGCATCAGCAGATTCAAAATAGAACCAGAATTTCCTCTTCCAGGTTGACGTAGAAAGGAACGGAGAGAAATTGAGCTGTTCCTCAGCAGCAGCTACATAAACAAAACCCTCAAGCAAACATTTTCAAATATATCAGCTTCAAATGACCAAAATGTCATCAGTGGAAGAAGACAGACCTGATGTTGTTTTCATACCACAGAGCTCAGAGAGGAACATTCTTTTCTCTCTTGCAAAACAAGATGACTAGTCAAGTGGGAGCACAGTGTCTGCTCAGCTCTGTGACTTAAGCTCCCAACTGTTTGCTTTGGTTTTTTTTCCAAATAACAATATTTTGTTAGGAAAATGTTGCAATGTTCACCTGAAGATTTTGGGAGTGATTTCTTACAAACGCCATGGATGAGGATGGATTGGTGATTGTCTTATTCTGCTGTACAAATTGAAATACAGAACAAAGAGGATCCTACTGATAACCACAATGTTCCTGCAGTCAAGTGAAAGGGCAGGATGCTGACATTCAGGATATAAGCATCAACTGAGTCAACTGATTTCACCACCAGATTTTCCTGCCATGCAGGCAGTGTTGAATGGGTTAACAAAATATCATTTCCACATTTTTTGCTTTTTCTATCAAGCCAACGAATAGAAAAAAAGACAGAATTAAACCACTCGGGTGATCCACAAAGCTTTCCCTTGTTGACCAAATAAGAATCACCATGAGCCACCTGGAAGTTCAGCAACATTTTATGTATGACTACAAGTCCTGTTATTCTTACACACCACTGTTCATCAAACACACACACCAATGAGAGTTAAATTAAGATAATTTTGTGGCTCACCACAGGTGTAGATGACATTAAGATGCTTTCGGATGCCCGGGTAACAAGGATCTCCAAACTCATAGGTGCTGGCATATATGCTGCAGCTTCTTTTCCCATGACAGCGCTTGATCATGAGTTGGAGAGCAGTAGCCGACTGACACTCTAAAAGGGAAAAAGGATACAAGTTTGTGAATATTTGTCCACTCACACCAGAAATTGCCTGAAAAATATTAGCAGATGCAGAATGTGAGAACACATACATATGAGCTTTCCATGAGTATTTCAAAATCTTTGTGTTTACATGGGAAGGTGTATCTGACTCTCAAACTCCTCTAATAAATTGTAAATTGATGAAAGGGAATTACCAAAAAGAAGAGTGAAGAATCAGAAACCCTCACATACCCATAGAAAAAGGCTGCAAATAAAAGATGGCTTGTTTTCAAAGGGAAAAGGCTCTCCGTAATAAAAATAATTCCTTCTCAACCTGGCATTTATTCTAGAAATGTCTGAAAAGACTCTAAGACAGGTATCAATACCTTCACTTTAATGGAGAAACAAAGTCATAGAAAGGTAAAAAGACTAACAACAGCAAATCAGTGCAGAGCATGGAAAAAGACTCGGATCTCAGCAGTCTTCCTCCAATGAATTTATCCAGAAACACTACAAGCTTCCCCATTAATCTAAGAGACTCTCATAGGAACAGAAAATGTGTTAATGCTACAGTTATAATATTCATATGGAATGCCTATAGATTTATTTAGCTGTCTGATAATGCAACTGAAGACACATAAACATGCAAAGTTATTAGCACATTCCCACCTCGTGGGTGTAAGGGAGATGGGCATTGTGATCTTTTTAGGGAAGGGTAAAACTCTGATTTGATTTGGGTGTGTTGATTTTTTCCAGGTTTTGCTTGTTCTATTTTGAGGGGAAGAGATAAGGAGAGTTTGGGTAAGCTTTTTTAACCTTTGTTATGTCCAAGAAAGTTGTCTTAAGTCACCATCTCTGGCCCCTTTCTGCAGACAGAGGTGATCCGTGTCCCTGTCTGCTCTTAGATGATGTATTTCTGAGTCTAATGAGGGTTACTATGAGGTCAAATAATTATAATGTTACCATTTACTATCTCAGTACAAATATTCTGTTAATGATGTTTATTCCATACAAGTAGAAATGTCATACTCAGGACTTTAAAATATGCAAAGCTCTAAAGGTAAATATTTACAGCTTTCTGAGGAGGGGACATGGAGAGGGAGGTGCTGATCTCTCCACCCTGGGATCCAGTGATAGGACGCATGGGAATGGTTCAAAGCTCCACTGGAGGAGGTTTAGACTGGACATTAGGAAACATTTCTTTACTGAGAGGGTGGTCAGACACTGGAACAGGCTTCTTAGAGAGATGGTCGATGCCCCAGGCCTGTCAGTGTTTAAGAGGCATTTGGGCAACGCCCTTAATAACATGCTTTAACTTTTGGTGAGCCCTAAAGTGGTCATGTCATCAGTTGGACTTGATTGCTTTAGGTCCCTTCCAAATGAAATATTCTATTCTATTCCATTCCATTCCATTTTCCCCATTATTATTTTCTATCAAGTAGTTTGTGCTCGTTTCCTCAGCTAAGGTGAAAATTATTTGTGCAGACAAGTTCTCAAACTTTTAGGTGCTAGACTCGTAATTTGCTTTCACTGACCAGCCAGATCCAAGCACAAGAGGAAATTGACAAGAAGATATTTCTTCAACAGTAAGCTGCTGCTAAAAGCAACAGGAAAGCTACAGAGAAAGGAATACAAACTCCTTTTGGTCACTAATCAGGAGGCAGGGAACGGGAAAATGAACCCCAAAAGGTATTGAATGCAAGAACAAGCACAACAACAGAAGCCATAAGAGACACAGGAAAGGCACAGAAAACTAAGCCTAGAGGGCAACATGTCTTTTTTCCTCAAACCAAAGGCAGGATTTTATTTCTCATGCTGCAAATGACAAAAGAACAGGGCCCCATGTGAGCATTTTCATACTGAACCACCCAAACTTCCTTAGGGGATTTTTGATCCAACGAGTGTTAGAGGTTCCAGTGGAAACATCTGGCATGCAGCAATTCCGCCTTATTGTCTTTTTGTCAAATGTCCAGTTAGAGAAACTCATCAAATCCAAGCACTGCACAGGATTTCATGGAGGGCGCCTATTCTTTTTCTTTGTTATTGTTCTCACGCAAAACAGACAGCATCCCACGGCTGTCTGCACAGGGCCCTCGCCCCCCGGCACAGCAGCACACTACCTCCCCGGGAGGCTGGGGAATTACCCATTACCGGTCCTGTGAGAGGCACGACATACATCGTCACCAGAGACATTCAGCCTTTGGGACGCTCCTCATGAAGGAATGTGCGGTAACAAACCAGACTCTGCCCTCCAACTTAACAACCTGGACTGAGTCTTCAGGCGCCAGAGCTGTAGATTCAGCACAGTGGAAATGCTCCTAGGAGTTCTGTCTGTCCTACACCCTCACACTAACATCACCACCTTTTCTAGCCATCACCAGTCATGTCTTGGTATCGATGACCTCCTTCCTTCTGTGCAGTTCTGAGCAGGCTTCAGTCTCCATCCATACTGACTTTAGCAGTGTCATCTGCACTAGGAAACCAAACAGGGTTCAAAGCCGGACACACCATTATCCTCCTTGTTCAAGTGCCACCCCGTTCCTTAAGATTATTTTGGCCGCTAGCATTACCCCAAACAGGCAGTATAGTCTGAGATATAACAGGGCTAGTCCCAATCATCAATTTTCAGAAGGCCTCCCTGGATATTTTGGATGGAAAGGAGAGGAGCGGGAGTACATGGAAGAGGGTTTTGCTGCATGGACATGAGGTCAGCCAGCTGTGGGGATAGGCAGCAGGCTCTTTCTCACTGTATTCAGCACAGACTAGCTGATGTGTAGACAGTAGATGAGCACAATCCTGATACTACCTTTATCAGGTAGTGGCTGCATCCTTTTTTTTCCCCAGGAGAGGACAGCCTTGCCCATGCTACCCACTGAAAACAACATGCCACACTGCCTACAGACAGCTGTGGGACCCTGCTCTAGCCTCCAGCCCCACTACCGATACAGACGTAGTTTGAGTTACAACATCCAAGGAGAGCGCTTCTTCCACATAGATCCATCTGCCAGAGCAGGTCCTAATGCTGCAAACCGTACTCGTATTTTAATAGTGCCCAGGTCCAGCCTATGCTGTTCGGCTACTTGTTCACTGGTAAATGAAAACTAACCCTGGCCCTGATGCCAACTGTGGTGGAACAACCCCCATCCATGCTATTAAATCCTTTTACCCTCCAAAACAGAGTGGTGATACCCAGTCCCTGTCCTATAACCAATCTCAAAACATCTTCTGGACTGCCTAGGAGGGTGTTAGCTGAGCCAAGGCAACTTACCACGCCATGGGCCATACTACATTTAACAGTACAGACCTATGTCCAGTATCTGTGCCCAGGCTCTGGCACTGTTAGTTTACTATGTCAACACGGTAAACATGTATACATGTAGCCTTAAATACCCAGCTTCTTTAGGCACAATTCACAATTGTATTCACAATATGGATTCACAAATATCAGTAGTGAACTCCTCAACTCTCCAATTGTCAGGCTACTCCAGCTGAAGCCGCACAAGCCAATATGAGCAGAAAAGCAGAAGAGACTCTCTATGCTTCAATTACAGATGGGGATGAAATCCCCTAGCATAGAAAGTCAGGCACTGAGATTTTTAAAGCCTCTTCTACGTGGACTTTTTGCAAACCTTAATACTGAAAATACATCCAGGACAAAGGTCACCTGTTGGGACTGCGGCACATAAACCATACAACAATTTATTTGGAAGCAATATCTGGAGCCTATCCAGTCCAACCTCCTGCTCAAAGCACAGCCAGCTTTGATGTTACATCAAGTTGCCCAGGAATTTGCCCAGGCAAGTTTTTAAAATGTCCACAGATATATATTCTCCAAACTCCTTGGGCAACTGTTCCAGGGCTAAACCACTCTCCAGGTGAAGAACTTTTCCCTTGTATCTAATCAGATTTCCATTGCTGCAACTTATGTTCATTGCTTTTAGTGTTTGTTTGGGTTTTTACTGTCCATTTCCAAGAACAGCCTTCTGCAGAGCCATCTATTAGGTAGTAGGAAACAGCATTAAGATCCCACCCTGTGCTTTCTCTTCTTGAGACTGAACAAACTTGGGTTCCCCAACATTTCCCCATATGCTGTGTGCTCCAGTCCCCTGATCAGCTTGGTGGCCTTTCACTGGACTTGCTCCAATTTTTCAACATATTTCTTTATCTGGGGAGCCCCAAACTGGACACTCCAGTGTCCCAGTTGAGTACTGGAAAGCCAAATAGAGTGAATAAGTCCTGTCCTTGATGTGCTTACAATATTCTTACTAATAAAGTCCAGTATCCGCTTACCCACCATTGCCACAAGACCACACCGCTGACTCATGTTCAACTTCTTGTCCCCCAAGACCCATTGGTCCTTTTTCTGCAGAGCTGCTTTCTAGCCAGCTGGTCCCTAGCCTGTGCTGTTGCAGAACTTTGCGCTTGCCCTTGTTTAACTTCACAAGGCTTCATAACGTTTCTCCAGCTCACTGAGGCTCCTCAAGGTCCCTACCCCCTACTGTAACAACTGTCCTGTCCAATTTGGTACCACCTACAAACTCCATCCCATTATCCAGGTCACTATTGAAGATGTTAATGAATATTGATCTCTGACTGTTTGTAAGTGGCTGCCAGTTTGACTTCACCATAGCATTGTGAAGGTTTCTTGTAGTACTCCATTTCCTTGGCTCTTGTAGCAAACAGCCACAATTTAGGCAAGTCTTCATCATTGCCACTGGCCTCCAAATGCTAATGAGCACCAAAATCTGGTGAAGGTAGGAGTGGCAGAAAGTCATCTGAGGTACCCATATTACAAGATCCAACTAAACTTTACTGACAATTCCCACATGGTAAATCCAAACACTCTTCTCATTTTCCCCATCGTAAGGCCTGAGCTAATCTCTTGGAATCAATCATATTCTTCCAGCCCTGAAAAAAAAAGAAATGGATTCTGTGGACAAAATTTGACAAAGTATTATCTTCAAAGACTTCCTTTTTGTCACAACAGGGAATTTTCCGTGTTTTCCTCCACACAACTTCTAAGCACAAATGCCTCGTGCATTCCCATAGATGCCAGGGCAAGCAGCCAGCAATAGCTTGAGGGAGGACTATACGGATACTGAAATTAGCTTGGTCTCCCCTCTTGATTTTCATGATCTGTCAATATGTTCATCCTCCACATAACACATTGAACTGAAAAATGCAAGAGCAGCAATCAAAGCCTCCAAATGGGACCATCTCCCTTAGACACTTCAAAGGATTTGTGATAAGGAGGTCATTAACTGGATGCCAAAATGTCATATTCAAGCATCTTTATCGCCTCCCTAACTAGCACTGAAGATGTCAATAATACATCTGAGATGTGACTGAGTGATAGATGAGACTACAGCACCCTCATAAGTCACAGACACCACCATGTCATTCAGAGCTCTAGAAGTGACAACATGGTATTTTCTTTTACCCCTGTGTCTCCGGAGTATAAAACCACCCAACATCACTCCTGTTGGCTGTTATCAAGTGAATGTAGGTAACTTAACTTCCAGATGTAAACAAGTCCTTAGGGAGCTGGGTTGAAGCGAGATCTCCAAGTATAATGGAGGTGATTCAGGAGGTGATTCCAGGTCAGAAGTTTTCACCTCCAGGTGCCCACTCCCAGAGCTCACAGAGACAAGAAAACAGAGGCTCTCTTACCCATAAATCAAGCAGTTAGCCTATCAAAGAGATGCAGGGAAGCCAAGCCCAGCAATGTGGTAGAGCAGAGCTGGGCTATGGCTCCCTGCAGCTGGCCAAATTCACATCTTCCAGGTCCTCAAAAACGGAAGATAAGATGTGGCACTCCTGTTGCACCAGGTAACACGCTCAATCAGGGCTACACCCCTTTTCTTTTGCTCCTTGTTTGCTTGCTAAATGCAAACTGCAGAGTTACATGAAATACCATCCTGATGTTAGTGACAAACAAGTGATCCCATGTATCAGAGATATGGGGAAGGACAATCACAGATGCCTGTAACACCATATCCCTAAGTCTGACGTAAGTACTGTTAAGCAGAGCCAGACCCCTGCCAAGAACCTTTTAAAGCCCACATAGCTCAAATCCAACAGCAGAGCAATAAAAACCACTTTAAGACCTCACAGATGATAGAGAGCCCACTCACACAGGTTGGGCCAGAGTTACCCTCGGCTTTCATTAGTCTTGGATTGCTTCAGTACACTGCCAAAGAGCAAATATGAATCCTGGCTATGGTCAAACTTCCACATGTGAAAGTGTTTAAAGATATCAGCTGTGCTTTTGGAATAGGGTATTTTAAACCTAAGTTTGGGTTTAGGGGAGAGTGGGATCAACTCACTTTATCCTCTTTACTCCTGGCCCCACTTTTTAGAAGTTGCACGTCCCCCCACCCTTGCTCCTGGTATAAGGTGAATTCTCTTTCGCAGGATCACCCCACAAATGCAGACTGCTGGCCAGTTTAATTTCACAACTCTTAGTCTAAGCCCTCAGTAGGTAATTCATCATATTAGTATGATAATATTCCCAGATCTACTGTCTTTATCAGCCAAGTCTCTGACAGGGTAAAAACCCAAATCAGATGGCAACAAAGCCACGCTGGAGGATTTCACCAGCCGCAGCTTGCAGAGAGCATTGGCTTTAAAACTGGAATCAGTCTCTGTGATGTAATGTCCATATCATCAAGCTCACCACAATGAATGGGTTTTAGTCAGTTTAAGGCTGCTTCCCAGCATGAGTATTTCTTTATTACCTCTTCGTGGTGAAAAAAAAAAAAGAAATCGGAGCCAAAGCCTATTAATCACATCCGTTACTTTGGTTACTCACTGTTACTTGTTTTTCTCCAATAAGGGTGACACATCCAAATCTGAAATCCAAGCCCTAAGTTGCTGCTTTTGCTTGTAAAACCTCTCTGGGTTTGAAAGAATGTTTCCAAACAGTTTGACTTTTGCATTATGGTAACTCATAGACGCTCTGGAGGAGATCGGAGCCTCTTCCAAGGCAGCAGTCATCACAGATGGATCCACAAACAGATTTAGACACCTAGTTTCGAGATGGGTGACTAATCCCACAGTGAAGTGGGGCATGTGCCAGATGCTCAGGAACATCTGTGCCTCTGTTAACCTTGTGATCAGATTCATCTGCCACATCCACGCTGGGCCTCCAAAGGCAGGTTCCTGCACTGCACAGACAAGGCAGGCTGTCCAGAGCAAGCAGGACCTGCACGTGTGACTATGTTAGCGTGCTGTGTCAGGTAGTGGTTTTCCAGAGGCTGCCTGTGGGACTGGAAAGGCAGCAGGGCATGAAAATCATCCCAATATTGTCCTTGTTGTCAAGACTAGAGAAAAAGCCAATTCATCATCTTCTTCATAGACCAGAGGACTGTTGGCACTCTCTCACTGCTCACAGTAATAACTACTGTTTCATCTGGCCATCGGATCTCTCTTCCATCACTAATCTCCATAGCCTCTTTGCATATTAGTCCTATATGCCCTTATTCCACATAAGAATCACATGTGTGCACTTGGAAAAAAGAAAAACAGCCCAAGAAGAAAATTACACCCACTTGTCAGACGATGCACTCTAAGTCCATGAATTTATCACAAAAATTGGAGCACTCATTCTATTTTTTTCAATCAATAAAGTATAAGACCTTGAAGTATCAAAAGGACCAAATGACTGGCTCTAATTAAACACTTCAGAAAGAGAATCACTGCCTAAAATACTATTTCCAGCAGTGCATGTGAGGTAAGTGGTTAGGAACTGGAAGAGGACTGATGGTACCTGATCAAGAGACGAATTCTGTGGCACGCTTTGGCTCAGCATAAAGGCACTAGAGCAGACCTACATCTCCAATTAAAACAGTCAGCAGAACCCTAGCTTTCCTTGCTATCGTTTGAGGAGCAGGTGAAAGGAAAAACCTAAGACAAATATTCCCTCGAGGGAAGTCATTTACAAACAAGTAACAGCTCTAGGAGGAAACTCCTCCCAAGCAGAGGTCAGGATTTTTCTCCAAAACATGCAGCACAATTTCTTGCTAAAGAATAAAAAGAGGAAAAGTTACTTGCTGAGAGCTATGAAACAGGGAGGACAGAATGAAAGATGGATGACGCAGGAGCCAATTAACTAAGAGGAGAGAAATTTAGTTCCTGCAAAGGAATCTGACGGATGTCTGAATCAGTGCTGTGGTTACCTACTCATCTGCCAAAAGAGAAAGCAAACTTCGATGGAGGGGCAAGAAGGACGTAAATAGGAAGAAAGTAATTCCAACCTTGCAGGTGAAGCCAGTGCCCAAATTCCTTCATGCTGTACCTAGAAGTGACTCAAAACTGCTTCATTCTGCAAGAGAATTTCTATCATCGACAGGAGGGAAGAAAGTTCCCCTTCTGCTCTCGGACGGTTTCTCATTTATTTTAAAAGATGCTCCATTAGCTGCAGTTGATACAAAGTTCAGCTCCTTCATAAAGTGACAGTTGCTGGAGGTGTCTGAGCCTTTGCTTCAGCTGCTAAATTAGCCATCCTAGCAGCCTGTGAAGGATGTCTTCATAGAGTATTGATGAGCCAGTCTGCACCATGTGCAGTATATCAAACCCCAGGCATTTGCAGCTTAGCCCATGCCCATTAACTTTGCTGTTCTCTTTAAAAGCTAGTGCAGAAGAGAGTTAATAAAGATGGGCTTTGTCCACTTTCTCTCTACAGTAAGCAGCCTGGGAAGGTAATTTGTTTATCAGCATAGCACTGTCACACAGTTTCAGATGGGGGCAACAGAAATACGCTGGATTCTCTTCCTCACTGTGGCACACAAGCCTCTATTGAGGACACAAGAAGTGAGTTGGGTTTAGAATCACGGGAAGTGTGGAAGACAAGAGGGAGAAAACCAAACTACAGATACTTAGCCCTCAAGATCAACCAATGTGAAGACCAATCAATGAAAACAAAAGACAACCCTTAAACAAGAAAAGATGCAGAAGTAGACGTGTGAAGAGGAAAGCTTAGGAGCAGAGACCCAAAACAACGGCTGCTGGTTTGGATGCCAGAACAGAACAGGCTTCACAAAACCTGCACAGTCAATCTGTTCCAAGCACAAGAAAACTCTCTTCAAGTAGGGAAATAAAATAAATTAATTTGTTACAAGAGATTGTTAAAAGCACTTCTGACCTGTAAGCACAGGCTCAGGAGATATTTTGCTTGATAAGCCACTGGACTGTGGGAAAGGATTTGCAGTCAGGACTGGTGGGGAAATATCACTGGGGCTTTGGCCCACACATCAGCTCTGGTTTCCCAGGTCCTTGCTCACCAGCTGTGGTAAAAGTACTACCTGATGTTGTGCAGAACAGAGTCAGAAAGATGCTCCAACATCTCCTGGTCAACCTTGAGGCCGAGAAGAGTCTACCTCCCCCACAACAGCTTCAGACTCAGTCTGCTCTGTCTTTTTCTGTGAACTTTAATGTTTGAGGGACTTTCTATTTGTTTTTGCTTTGGCAGCGCCAGGTACTTTGGTATCATATTGAGCTGGGTTTCTGATATAAAATGCCGTCATCATTATTACATAGAGCAGCAGAGAACTTCACATTGGTGCAGCTTGATATGGTGTCTATGTCTTGCACAATGTCACTGAGAACAGCTGGCTAAAAAAGAAATCTACATCCGAACATTAGAAGGATGTGCAGAGAAGGCCAGCTTTACATTAAAAAGTACATTTTAATGAATGAGGCAGAAAAATTACTCACCACACACTTCATAAAACTTTGGAAACTTCAGCAGTAGGCCAGAAAAGAAAAAACGATCTTAAAAGAAACTAATCACATCTAGAGACTGCAACTGAAGGATCGATTGCAGGTTTAATTATAAATGCTATAGTTACATTTAGAAACACTTGGTTTATTAACTTGAGCTCAAATCGTCTTATCACCTTTGTATCTGGAACTAGAACTCATATAAATCACATGAGGCTCCAGTTTTGCAGAGGCTGACTCAGAGTGTGCAAAGTTGAGCAAATTAATAACATTTTGCAGGTTTGGGGGCTAACGTAAGAATCTGAGGACAGCTTCAAACTTGACTCCAAGAAGCCTCAGAGAACAAAGCAGCTTTGGTCTGGCAATGACATTAAAATTTTGTTATTTAATTTGCAGCAGAGAAGAGTTGATTGTGGGCCGTCAGGCAATCAAGATAAAAAGCAAAGCAGCTAAGAGCTTTTGCTTCACTCAGTAGAAGACAAGGATGGTGCACTCAATGCATCTACTGCTCTGTGAAGTCCCTGAGCTCATGTCCTTCCTATTCATTACAGCCCAGCAAAAATATCTTCCTGAACATGGGTAGAGCTCAACAAGTGCCTACACCTCGGCTGAAGCAAAGTCTGAACTTTGGAAGCTGTGGGACTGGCCCACTTGTTTTAAGAGACTTCCCAGCTGACACAATCTGCAAGTCACTTCTTGCCCTGGGTTCCTAAAATAAAGCACAGTGTGCTCACAGCCTCACAGGTTTCCCATTACCTTTGTTTCTCAGGCTCTGCATTCACCACCATGGTAATTTTGTAATATTCTTGAGTGACACCCAAGTTATTTTAAGAGGAACTTTATCAGTTCTGAACAAGTTACACTGGTTTTCATTCAGAGTAACTCCATGGAAATAAATTGAGATGCTACAGATTTAAATCTTTTAGATTCTTACCTTTTATTATTAGGATTATATTCAGGATTTGCTTTTAACTAATAGTTGGGCGATAGGCATCTTTTATAAGATCGGCTACTAAAGAAGTTGATACTACTGATACAAATAACCACTTTACTTCCTCAAATATCATACCGATATCATCACAGAGCCTGCTAGTGCTATTTAAATTACTACTTTCAGAATTTTTATTTACAACCACTGCATGGGGTCATACTCCCCTGTAAACAACTTTTATAAAACCAAGTTGAACCTTGGATTTGAGAAAGATCTTGCCCAGAAGCAAATTTGAATGGTTCCTTTCATTTTTTTCTAAAAAATAGCCATTGTGTGCATATAAACCCAACTTCATATAAATCATTTTTTATGACTCTATGGAATCCAACAATAGTTTGAGTTTTCTAGAAACAGCTGTAAAGTGATTTTAATTACCTCCTGGTGTTTTGAGACAAAAAGTGAAACACACAAAGTATCTAAAATTGAAAAACAACTTTCTGAAAGCAGGCATTGTCCCACTTTAACAGCATTCTGAATGAGAATTTCATTTCAATTTAAATTTAATAAGGTATTATATATGAATTAAACAGCAACTGATATTTATTTAGCCTTCAAACTTGGATACTTGTGGGTTTTATTACATACAAACAGATTGGCCTCTAAAAACATGTTCTTAATCATCAGCTATACACATAATAAAGTAGTTTCTGCACTGAATGTAAATCAAATGCACATAGAGTCACACCTACAGGCAGGCGCGCTCCGTAAGCCTGGTGTGCACTTCTTAGAGAAGAAAGACGTGGTCTGGCTCCCTCCCACATCTGCTGCTCATCCCACAAACCCAGCCTTGCAGCCGTTTTAAAGGCTGTCGTCTCCCGTATAGTGAAATCAGGATGTAGCATGAGAGCGTTTCAGCCACAAGCACTCGGATCTGCTGAAGGACAGGCTGTGCTACACGGCATTATCTGACCAGCACAGATTTCAGCGGGTACCCTGTCTCTCCCATCAGTGCCAGAGGTTATTACCCCTCATCGCTCCAGCTCCGTTTATTTTTAATCATTTCACTTAAGATCAAGATTAGAGCACAGCCACAAACTCATACTGATGGAAAGGCAGGATGGAAAATGGTCATGGATGGTGAAGCGGAAGAGAGCCAGAAATGCGTGGCTGGAGGGGCAGCGGTCTCTTAAAACCAGCTCTTGTGTTGGCAGGAACAGAAACATGTACCACGGAATAAAATGGATATTTTTTACTGCATGTATTTCATACTTACGCACATTCTAGATCTGATCACATAAACAAACTAGAAGGGTCCATTATTTACATGGTTTAATAAATATTTATATGAGGGACTGTGAAGGCTCTGGTTCAAGTCATATATACATCTGCATTAAGAGGAGGAAATCAAAACAAACTGGGTTGGATCACCTTCTGTCACTGCATTAAAATGCAAAATGCCAGGGAATGAGCACCTAAGGCACCGGCTCCTTTGCTGAACTCATTTCTCTGCTCTTGCGTTATCAGATCCAGTGAGTTACAGAGTGCCACTGACCATCTGAGTTTCCTCAGGGCTTTGTAAACACATCCATTTTCCCCCTACAGAGGCACCAGAGAGAACTTGTATGTTAAGTGACAAGGACACTTCACTCCTCAGCAGACTGCTCAGCTTAACCCACGCACCATGACTCAAAGCTAGGCTTTGGAGCCAGAGTTCCCACGATCTTGCGCCGACTCCGAAACCAAGCCCAAATTCCTTCTACCCAGATGAGGAGTTTAATTCCTGTGGGCTCTTTGTATACAGGATGGAGAGAGACAGGGTCCTTGAGAAGGAGACCTGGATCCTCATGTTAGAGGTCAGCTGAACATGTCCATCTCACTCGCTGTGGTTCAGCAGGGTAGCTACCATAAAAATGTGTATGTGAATGTCAGGTGCCCTGAATATGATCAAGGATGTCACTCCACTAAGTGATAAAACAAGTAATTGTTTTACATCCAAGTTCTTCCTCCTCAGTCTCCTAATTAGATCATTACCTTGCACTCAGATACAAGTAGGAAAAGGCCATTTTTTTAAATTGGCTTCTCTTGCTATAAACAAGTCGCTCAGAGATGCAGGCAGAGGCAGCTGTAAACAGCACGATAAAGGGGCAAAGGGCTCACTGGGCTGAGGGATATTAATGGTTTGTTGCTTGCAAATAACCCTTTCCCCAGAGACCTCCCTATGCTCTGTGCATTGTCTCTGCACATGCTGCCAGCAAAGTGGAGGCTTTATTAAGAGAGTTACAAATAAGGTCAAATTCCTTTAAGGAGCTTTTCAGAGTTCCCAAGGCATTCGAGGAGGGGTCCAGCTGTTTGCAGGGGGTTCCCATTACGGTCAGAGACACAAGTTTCAGCATGTTTCCAGTTAAAAGAGGATCCTGGCAGATTTTCTCTTTAACATGACAGGGATAGGATGGAGTTCTTTACAATAACTTTCCCCTCACAGATGCTAAGCACATTCGTATAGACATTAGACGGAGAGAAAGCACGCATCTGGCGTGGCGTGGTGTGTGGAGTCTGACTTGGGGATCTTACATCACCCAAAAGCAGCACAATGATGGCTGGTGTTAAAGGGCTGCAACGTCACGACACCTCAGATTCTTCCACCTGAGCACCTAATGTACCTCACAGCTCTGCAGAATCCAAGAAACTCACCGTTAGTGAACTTCATCTCCTCAACGCTCCTACAGGAGTACAAGGTCTTGTTTTTCAAGGCAGAAACAACATAAATTAAATTATTTGTTCCCTTACCTTATGGTAGAGTCAGAAATATATACAATGGCCTACTAGACCACCCTTCTCCCCATCTTAGACCTCAGTTCTTTAAAAGCCTCACCTGTAGAAGCTGTAGGTTTCTAAATTCAACCCAAATGTTCATTTTGTTCACATAAAAAATGGAATAAAATTTTCTGAACTGTTTTTCATTAGGAGAGAAAGAAAAGATACCCTTCCCCACCTTTGGGGCAAGTACGAGTTCTTCACTCATCAAGTAACTCATGCTGCCTGGATAAAAATAATCACTGCAAACTTGTCCAGGACCTACTTCCCAGGAAAAGGCCCTTTGCCAAGGCTCAGACTTGACGCAAATCATCAGTCCTATGAAATTAAAACAGAATAAATCTTCCATGTGCAGAACATAGTTGGGTTCTGCCTTACGGGAACTGGATGCTGCCGTGAAGTCTGAGTCATACGGTCACGTTTGTAAGATAAGCTCCCCGCGACTGTCTGGGATCAAAGGCTGTCACGGAGCAGCCCTCCCCGTATCGCAGGGCTGTGGAAACGTGCAGGGAAACATTCTCTAGCTAGAGAAAGCTTTGATTTATAAGCCGGGATGTTTTCACCTGCTCCTGAAGGAACAGAGTTGCCTGCTGGGCTAGGCAGGCCCGTGGGTTTCTCGAGCAGGTTGGGGGACTCTGAGCACCGCTCCCACAATTGCTAGTGGCAAGTGGGAGCACAACTGCTCACTTCAGCGCTGCCGATGTACTCAAGACTTATTTCTGGCAGCACGCCGCAGGGAAGCACAGCGTGAACGTGCTTTTTGCCGATTTGGATTGCAAATGGATCCTACGCTGGTTTCTCCTGTGGGGCCAAAAGAAGAGTGATAACCACAACTCACCTCTGCTTTCCCTGCATCACCAGAGCTCTGTCCCATTGGGTCAGCTCGCACAAAATAGGTGAAGGGAAGGTAGAGCAAGCTCATGATAAGCAGAGGCTGCCTGTAGCATTGGCAGCATCGCCATGCTGAGGGGGATCAGCGAGCTGTTGCTGAATATACTTAGTAGACCTGGACAAACACTCTCAAATATAGCTGGGATTTGAGAGATGGAGCACAACAAGCTGAAAGACCACCTGCGCACTCATATTCATTTATCTCAGCTCCCTCACACCCACCCTCCACTCTGAGGATTTCAGGATGCAGGGGAACATCAGCATCAACAGCTATACTGCGTCTTTCACACTACTCACACAGTGCCCAAATGCCTGGGAGAGCCTGGGGAAGGCATTGCTCCTTGGCGAGTGCCTCATCTCTCATCCCCAGCCCTGCAAGACATGCCTCAGAGATGCTTCCCACGCTCCATTTGCTATTATACAGGCAGCATATCTGTGTGTCCCCAGCATCCCAACGTCCCCAGGGTGACTGAACAGGTACCTGAGACCGCAGCAACTCCAAACTGTTTGCTAGTGCCATGTACCCTGCTCCCAGCCAGTACAAGTTTGGGGACTTTGTATCTCAGCAAAGAAGAGTAAAATTTACCCTTCGTGGCTTCACAGAGTTTTGCTTCACGCTGACATTTAAGAGCAGGTCCCAGTGCTGGCACATTGTCACCGGTATGTGCCTGTGTCTGCCCTCTCAGCAAGGACAAAGGAGCTGTTCTCAGGTATACACCAGAAACCCATCAAGTTTCGCTGATTCAGCAAGTTATCACCCAGCGGAACCACCACAGCACCAGCGTGTGCACCCTTAGCCCATCCCAAACACCACATGAAAGAGGTCTAGGCCAACCAGTTACGCATATCTCTTTTGGCTTCTGCTCTCTGGCAGCTGGGGGATAACAGGAGCACATCCAGGGACATAGGTCACCTCAGGAGACAGGAGGTAACTGGCTAAAGGACCATGACTCCTCCTGCCATGCGTCTGAACCACAGGACTGGGTAGGAGACCCTGAACTACTCAGCTGTGCTGCAAGTGCTCAGATTTTCACAGCTACGCAACTAAGGCACCTACCACACTGCACGAATAACCTGACTGGCCTGATTCCACCTGTGGTTTCCTACTGACACCCATCACCTGCAGATCCTATTTCCAAGCAGTCACTTCACATGCTTCCATTTGAATAGCATTTAACTCCTTAAGGGCAGTGGATCAGCAGCTGTGAAGCCAAAGACTCCCAGATACAGCTGAACAAATACCAGCACAGGCAATAGCAGCAGCTCCAGCTTCCCTTTAAAGCCTCCTCTGGAGCTTTCACTCCTCTAGAGGCAATTCCTTTGGGAGACCAGTTAATTCCCTCTCACTTCTGCAGAGAAGGATGATGAGGAATGCTGAACACAGGATTTTGCACTGTAGACATATGCTCTCTCTGCCACAGCCTAAAATACTCACACTCATTTCACATTGGCTCAAGAACAGACAGTTCTAGTGAATGTTTTTAAATTTATTGATCTTAGCACATGAATGTAAGAGACTATGATAGCCTGAGAGTAAAGAAGCTACTTGAAGGTACTGCAAATCAATCAAAACATGACACAACTTAACAATTTGGGGTTTGAATTCTCACCCCTTGCTTTAACTTCAGTAAAAGTTTAAATGCAATGTCAAGGCTTGACTTGGCCACAGATGGCCCATGACATCCACCAATAATATCCTCCTCCATAGTATAGATAAAGGCTCAGTGTATGAACCACCAGGAGGACAGAAAGTTGAACAAGAAATTCAAGCATATAATCTGATCAACCTGCTAAATGTCTGCTGCTTGGTGACCTGGTGAGGGCATCTAGCAGATCCTCAGTCTGGTGTTCATGATGAAGCTCACCGCTGGTTAACATGGTAGCACACATCAGGAGCGCCACCGTGGCAGGTTGCGTGTGCCAGTCCTGCTTTTCCTAACCAGGATCTGTGCCAGCCCTACCATGATGACAGTAAATGACATCACCCTGCCCAGATCAGTGTGCTCTGTCAAGCCATTCCCCTGCTTACCGATCATGGGCATCCCTAGGGTTTGGTATGGGCACTCCAGGCTGCCTCCTTGTGTCCTTCCAAAGACAGCAGAGTAAATGGCTATCACCATGCTCTTCTTACAGCTTAGCCTCAGCTTGTCATCTTCACAGGCTACTTTACTCTTGTACTCATCTGGAAGGAAACAAACACTTAATTACTCAGCTGATAAACAGGCAGGCACTCAGCATGAAGGGAGCCCCCCCACCTCCCCACGGTGTGAGCTTGTCAGAGGCAGCAGCGATTCTGGGCGTACGCCCAGAGGTGCACACCGGCTGCCAGCACAACCCCAGCCTTACAGCTGCATTTCCTAGAGTAGCGCTGATCCGTTTGCGTTATGCATTCTCTCTCTGGCATTATCAGCACATTTAAAGAACATATTTTAACCTAGCATGTGTCAGTTCCAGTAAACAGCCAACAGTTTCATTTTGCAGACAAAGAAGTGAGACATGGCAATCCAGTGATTTCCGCATGGTGATATCAGAAGCCTGAGTCAGGGAAAGGTGAAAGCCCATCTTTAGGCACCTTTAGGCACAGATCAGCCCTTTATGTGCCAATTTATTTATTCTACATCACAGCAGCTCAAATGCAAACATAATCATGCTCAACAGCTTTTTTTCACAGCAGCTTCCCCTTGGCCGATTCAATAGGAGCTATACTAAATTTGTTATTGATGGAAGCTGCTCTTGCCTGTTGCAAATACAGATATGCAAAGCTGCTCCCCAAATCCTTCTTGAAACGGTCAGTCCAAGAATACAAAATAAACTTTGTACTATTTACTATTATTATTTGTATTATGGGAACCCCTAGAGGTCCCAGCCTAGAACTGGCCCTCCCCATGTATGTCTGCCAACACGCCACAGAAGACAAACACTATTTTGAAGAGTTGAGTCTTCGCAGGTAGACATCTACAAGTGTGAAAGAGATAAAGAAAACTGAAGTGGCACGTGTATGGTCACCCCAGCCAACCCATGGCACAGCCAGGAACATAACCTCAACCTCCCCAGCTTCTGTAGGGTGACCTTTCACTTGATTATGTTATTTACCATTAGAAACGTAGCCACAACAGCATCCAAACTGCTTAATGGGAGGGGTCCCTGACCCGTGGTAACCTCCCAAGCACAATCAGTCACTTCATCTGAAATGTTCCTGGCCCTGTATCATTTACTAGCATAGAGATGACTTTTGTCTCTCTCTGTCATTGGTTCTCTATGGCTAATATCACACACACACATATGCACATATATATGAAAACCTATGCAAAGCCCATATACATCAAACTACTCAGTAACTGAGAACACTAGCTAATAATTACTTTATAGATTAATACTTAAGTCTATACACCGCAGCAGCTAGCACTTAATGTGACATTTTTGACTGTATTGTAACTATAGGTTCAAGAAACATTTTGCCTGATCAGACACAGAGAGGAATTTTCCACCAAAGTTGAATAATAGAAGAATTTATGTTGGAAGACTCCTTGGGACTCATCTGGTTTAATCTTTGCTCAAAACAGTACTAATTTCTACATTAGAACAGTTTTTTTTCAGAAAAATCTGCACAGAGAAAACATGTACCAAAACAGGCACATGCTGATTTAAAAGAAATGTCTGAAAACAAATTACTCCTCATACTCAACTTGAAAATTCCTACTGGAAGTCAAAAAATAGCCCCTCAAAATAGTCTATTATCTGGTGATTAGAGCATCTACCTGGAGTGTGAAAACCCTGGTCCAAACCCTCACAGTGCAGGTGAGAATCTTAACCCTAGACACTATTCCAGTACATAATCTTCCTTCTCCCTCTGTAGCCTTTTCCAAAAATCTCTGAAAGTTTTTATCCTACTGCGGAGAAACTTTCAAACTTCTAAAATATTTATTGAATGGGAAAACACTTTCTCATCTATCCCTGTAGATGAAGACAGAATTAAGACCTAAATCATTCATGGAATAATCTGTTTGAAGAACACACATCCTTCAGCAATACCTATAGGGATAAACCCACGACCAGCTGAATATGTAAAATAGTGACAGGAATCAGGAACAGCAGCTCTTTTCAACATCAGAGTATGTAGGAACCTTATAGAGCTGTGAAGAATCAATCACCATTTTATCTATGTAAGTATTTCATCCATGATCACCACATAGGCATTTGAATAACACACTGAACATACTAAGGGTTGTTATCTTCACCTACAATGGCCTCCCATAGGATTTTTGTTTCTTCTGAGAGGGAAATGGGATCAAAGCTTTAGCCTAGCTATACAGTATAAAACCTAGCAGAGTATAATAGAACATTATAGACTTCATAGACTTTTTTTCCTTAGGCAACAAACACTGATTCAAGCTAAAAGTACATGCATAAAATTCTGCAATAGTACAAGCTATACATAGTTAATAAAAGAATACCTGGAAAGGGAGAATACTGGCTGAAGTGGTTGAAGTATGAAATAGTTGATTAACTTTAGCAAAAGATCAATTTTGAAGTCTATAATGAGTGAGTGCCAGGGTCCTCTGTGAAGGTCTTATTTCTTAGGAGGCACTAACTCCATTTCCTCTTCTGATTTGGTTATTATTAGCTACATCTCCCAATTAACAAGTATAACTGATTGCTTAACCACATGTCCTGTGGACCCATTTAAGGTCCTCAGAATATTTATTAAATTCTGTTGACTGTTCAAAGTCAGAGCCTGTCATTTGGAAACCTGACTGGGATTTAAGAACAGCAAGTGTTGCATTTAGCTCAGAAGAGACCGGGATGCCCAGGTGTTCCCATGTCTGGGGAGATGGCCCATCTTGCTGGGCAAGCCAGCCCAGCAATCATGAGAGAGTCGACAAAAAAACTCTGCCTCTCATTTTTGCAATTCTTACCCTTGTAGCTGCTCTGGGAAGTCATGTTCAGGGCTTATGGGGGAAGTTGCCTGATGGATGGCTCAAGATATTCCACCAGGGAGGTGAATCTGAGTGCACGCTCCTTGGGAACCAGCACAGTTTATGGGTGATGTGCTCCTGGCACACTGCGGTGTGGAGTAAGAGGGCTGTGCCACCTAAAACAGATGCCACCTCCTCACAGTCACTAAATTCTGCCCTAGGAAACAACTATTGGAGCTGCCAGTTCCCAAGGCTCTGGCTGAGTCCAAACTGGTTAGGGCTGCCTCAGATAGAAGACACTGCTTTCTTACAAGGAAGAAAGAAAGAAGAAAAATAAAGGATGAAGTACTCAATACTATTTCAGACTTCCCTTAAGCTTGATCACTGGAGAACAGATGCTTCCACTGTTTCTGGGCAACCTGATAGAAATCTGGATAAACAAACAGATAGAAAGTGATGTTACAGAGGACACAAGTTCCTGAAAGTATTTTCTGCTTCATAGCATTGCCACCTCCATCTTAGCCAGGATGAACCAAAGCCAGCTGTCTTTCATCCAGGCACTGATGGCTCCCAGGCACTGGACAATGGTAAGGACTGTGACTGATATAAAGAAAATACAGAGCTAAGCATCATCCATATATTTACTGGTACTTCAACCCATTTTTCTCTCTCACTCTCCCAAGAAGAACTGGCCTCCTACAGATCAGTCACAATCTGGTCCTAAGCCTGCTATAACTGTTACAGTCTGGATATAATTCAGTCCAAATGCAAACATTTGTATTAGCGGGTTTCATGTTTCACCCTGAAAAATTAAACATGCTTAAACGACCCAGGAAAGGTGGCAGTGATATTCAGCAAATGGCTTACTCAACTCTAATCCCCCATGCAGTCATTTGTAGGGCAACAGAGATTTACCATGATTAAGATATTTGCTAAGGATAATATCCCTTTTATTACTGCCTGTTTTCAGAGACACTGGCTTAAATATAACTCAGTAGAGAGAAACCAAGGAGGGAACAGCTGCAGGCTTTTCGAGACACGTTTTTAAAGGTCATTATATGACATGATTATAACAGAGCTAGAACAATTGAGGGAAAACAATTATAAATGTTGCTGATGGAAAAATTGGTGCTCTCAAACAGTAAAGTGAACAAGAAGAACCCTTCGTAATTACAGGATGTGCACAAGAATATGAAAATATTGACCTGTAGTAAAATACATTTACCCAGTGTCTTAAGGACGTTTTCACTGATGGTCCTTAACAATTTTCTGAACGATCATGACTGGGAAACTCAAAACTAAATGTCAATTGGCTCTCTCTCTGCAGGACCTTAGAGACTGAAGCTCCTAAAAAGATTTTGTGCCTAACAGTGACAGAATGCATTAATGCCAGAAGTCTACCTTGCCTAAAATTATAATTTTCAACAGAACTTGTGAAAAAAATTTATTAAATTTTGCTAATTAAAAGATGTATGCTTCACATAATCAATGCATAGCTGACCCTATTTCCCAGATCAAAGAGCTGGAAATACATAGAAAGAGAAATCTGTCATCTTCCTCACAAAATCCTAAAGGATTTAAATTGAGGATCTGAGCAAAGAAAGATACTTTATAGGAAAGAGATGGTCATGCTCACTTCCTTATGAGGTCAGGATTCTTTCTCATAGAAGACTATCTTACCTAGTCTATAACCGTTAAATTAATGAGACTGCACCTAAGATGCCACTTCAGAACCGAATTGCACTCCATGTTAGCCAATAACTTCTCTTCAGGCCAATTTTTGCCTTGCTTGCCTTCATCCCAGCTTCATTAGCTGTTCCACTGCACACCACCCAAAACAAAGAACATTTCTTGCCTTGAAATGCGTAACTCTTCATTATATCCAGCCGTTCCACCAATGCCTGTCTTCCTTTAGCTGATAAATGAATGTGTTTAACTACTGGGTGGTGGTTAGTGTTGGCCTGTGAAAAAGTGCACGGGGACAATCCGATTTCTCACCCAGCCACTCTCTCCAGAAGAACTGTGTTAATGGCACATACACCTCCAGTTCTCTGTGCCACTCTTCCTACCTACATCTCGTACTGCACCCATCGGACACTGATTGGCTGCAGTGTTGAACAGCTGAGATGCACAGAGGGCCAGATGGCTCAACTGGAATATGCAACCTTTTAGTGATAAGTTAAAACTCCGCAAACTTTTATGGAGACTGGAATTCACCACCCAATAATAAAGATGATCTCACGTGTGGTAACATTTTGCTGGTTTCAGCCCATACCGAGGCAGAAGAATATTTACATTGCAAAAGTCACAACAGAACAATTTTTTGTGTCAGCCTCAAGAGAAAAGCCAAAACTAGGGTTAACCATGGGAATACAAACTCTTTACTATGGATGTAGTCACTCCAGACCATAATTCACAGAGTCACAGAGGACAGAAGGCACCACTGGAGACCATTTAGGCCAACACCCATGCTCAGACCGGAGTCAACCAGAGCAGCAAGTTGCTCAGGGCTATGTCCATTCAAGTTTTTAACATCTCCAAGGATTCAGATTCCACAACGTGCTTGGAAAATTTGTTCCAATGATCCTGTTAATCATGTGAGAGATAAGTATAGTGAGTACCTGTTAATATATATCTCTTCTGGGGGCATTAGGAAGATGAGTCTCCAAGACAGGAAACCTATTAAACACTAGGACAGACACCTCTGAGCAGCATCCTTGAACAAGAGCACCTCTGCAACAGGACTGCCCATGAGCAGCTCAGCTTGGAGATACCCATCAGATACCCTTTCTTGTAACCTTGTGACCCTCATTTTCATATATTTATATTTCAAATATCAGCCAATTCCCAGGACCTTCTGTAAGAAATAGAGACTTTTTTGAGAGCATGTAGATCTAAGTCCATCCTCCTAAAATTAAAACAGATAACCACATCTCAAAGACAGAGCAAAGGTGCTTTGGACACTCCTACAATCTTCTGTGAAGAAGGTAATTGGACTAAAAGGCTATTTTCCAGTCTGTGCTCCCCTTCAAACCTTTTCCCCACACTCCTATTCCTGTGTTCCTGTATTTACTTACTTTTCTTTTCAAACAAGCATTTGTTATCTGAGTTTTGCATCTTCTAAAGAAGACCTATCTTTGGAAGATAGAAGCAAATTCTGGACTCCAAATCCCCAAATGCAAATAAGTTGACATAGATCAGAAATTCCTCACTGTGGCAAATGCCTGCTCTTTAGGTGGGTGCACATTGCTACGGCTCCTTGCTTGTTGTTTTCTTCCAGTTTCCTTTCACTTATGACATACACCTCATATCCTGAGTCCCAGAGCTTCCTCCTCATCTGTGTGAACATGCTATTAATGAGAACTTTCTGTTCATCTCAGGATTTGAATAAATCCACTTTAATCAAGTCAGCAATCCCTTAGGCAGGATCGGGTGGAAGAAACCTTCCTAGAACAGCAAAGGTCTCCAGAGTCCTCGAGTACAGCCTTTCCTCTGAATCCCCCTCAAGCTCTTAAGCTGTGGGCTACCTGGTCATTCCCTCATTTCAACAGCCAGGATCTAAAAAGGCTCATCCCCTTTAGTTTGGGGCATAAAAAAGTGAGAATGTCACAAATTGATACATTTGCACAGAAATATCTTTTAACGTTATTTCCATTCAGTTTTGCCGTGAGAAAGTTTTTGTGAAGATGCTGTAATTTAACTTTTAAAAATTGAAGTTTGCTACCCTCGATGGCATAGAGTGCACGCGCTTACTTCTGCAGAAGCTAATCTGAAACTCTGAAAGATACAGCGCGGATGACAGTCCAGAGTTATATCAAATAGGCAGTTTGCCAACTTCAGAAGTACCCTGAAAATTCAAGAGTGCCAAGTTTTGGAGGTCTGAAACTATTTCCACAAGTAAGAAGATTGTTCTTTGCAAACGACCTTGTCAGATTCCTTTAAAATTACACTCCTGATGCACCCATCCGATTTGCAATGTTTAAAAGGCGCCTTTCCCCACTGTCACTTTCATTAGTCTGAAGTAGTTGTCTTTTTATATTCTGCTATGAAAAGGCTGGCAGTGCTGCAAATTAACTGCTACATTTCATTTCCAAAGTGGAGTTCGGATGCACCTAGTTGCACTTTCCTGTTGGACAAACAGAGGTATGTGGTTATCTAAGGAGGAAAAAGAAAACAATATCAAAATATATACGCTAGACTGGGAGATGAGAGTTAAACAAAATGCCTGGGAGCCTGGGACAAATTTAATTCTCATCCTGCTCCTCCCATTACTGAATTTGGGCTGATTTTCTGAAGCAGATGTGACTTACTGGTGTTTTACTGCCTCACCTTTTATTAGTCCTCATCCCAAGGACCTGGGAACCTGCTGGCTAAATTTCAGTGAAATTTATGCAAAACATTGAGGGGACAAAAACAGTAAAGTCCCTATACATTTTATAGGAACTGGTAGCCAATTACAGAAGAGAGCCACAAATCAGTGCCAAAGCTGGCTGTAGTTGTTCCAGTGTCTCACCAGCCAACCAGCATAGATGTAATACCAGGCCAATTAGCATGGATATAAATCTGGACTAGCTACACCACAGGAGACAATGGTGAAAACTTTTGTTACTGCGATGAAAAGATAGGAGGGATGTCCTAAGGGGAAAGAACTACATGAATATGTAAGGAAAAAGACTTCATTAGTACCACTGCTCACAGTACTTTTGCTCTTCTCTTCCAGTGATGGTGTCAATCTGGAGTAATGCTGCTTAAAGTTATTATTAAAATAGCTGAAAGGGAGAATTTAGTCTTATATCATTAAAATGGTCTTCTCCAAATGTTAAAATAATGGCAATAATAATTCTGACACAGGAACATTAAAAGGATACCTGATTGATATTTTTACATATAATCCGTGGGGTTGCCTCAAGCATAAAATATGGAAAATGGGGCCTACTAGATTAAAGGCAAGTTCACTACTGTCCTAAATAAACACACAGTATTCCCTCAGTGACTTTGCCTGAGAAGAAAAAATGTAGCTGGGAGAAATACAGTTACCAAATCTCCCAAATTCATCACGGATGCTTTAGAAGTCCCAGATCCCAGAGACATGATTAGGTGACAACCTCCAGTGCCTTTTAAGTAGTCAGAAAAATGTGTAACCGATAAGAGCTTTAGGATTCAGCATTAGCACGATGAAAAGCTGAAAAATATCATGAGACACCTGTTTTTAAAATATATAATTAATTTGAAAACCAAATGTAGGACTGATATTGAAAAAATGTAGAAGAAATCCACAGTATTGGAAAGAGTTCATTACCATGCCTCTGCCCTGGAGAAGATTTACTCTTCTCTGCATTTCTTCCAAGAAAAATTTATTTCAGGAGAGCAATTGATCTGTATTTTCTGTCTTGAATAGGTCCATATACAGGACCCCCTGAAGAAGAAATGTATAAATTTGCTTCTCTGTTCCGCTTACCACTCTGGGAGGCATTCACGCGTGGTTTAAACTGTGGATTCAACGTGACAGATACAAACTTTCACAATAGAAAAAAAAGAAAGAAAAAAACCAAACCTTTGCAGCATCTCAGTTTGGTTTACAAGCATATTGTTTCTGGGACATGCTTTTCTTCTCACAGTTCTTCACCAGTATGCCAGACAATCTTGAAATCTAATGTTCAGAGCTTGCAAACCCCTATCACAGAGTTGGATTTTTGAGTTTTGTTTTGAAAAAAAATGGTTTCCTTGTGTTTATCCTGGTTAAATCCCCTCAGGACACTCCCTTGCTCTCCTGGGGAGAAGGCTCTCAGACCTCTTTGTCTCTGGCAGCAGTCAAATCCATCTCATGGCACCATCCCCAAGGCAGCTTCCATCATCAGCACAGAAAGGTATCACAGGTGCCCACAGGTGCTGAATCTCCTGAAACCTGTTGTACCCAAGGGCAAAGGCTCCCAGTTCCTTCTGGCAGTGCTAATGACCCACCTGTCCCAGCACAGAAAGACTGCAGTGCATCCCTTTCTTGTCCTTCACCAAAACTCTGTGGCTTAAGAGGGTTTTTCACCCTTGTTTTTTTCCCAGGACCCCACAGAAAACTTAAATGCCAGTGGACAAAGGGGATGGATAAAAGTCACAAGTTTATGACTTATACAATTCAAGCAGATTTGAGAATTTATCTTTTTTAGTGGTTCACATATGATCCAGCAAGGGAAATCTTTCCACTCACATCAGTAGGAAGCAGCACCCTGGTCTTTGCTGGTCCTAGTTCTCCTTTTGATGTCAATCAGGGCTGAATGACAAGGTTTGAAAGAAAACTGGGGCTTTTTTTTATTTTTATTTTTTTTTAACCGTCCCGCGTCAGCAGCATTTCCCTTCTCCGTGGGGGCAAGGGCTGACAATAATCTCTGCCTTCGCTGACAATGAAATCACACGCTCCTCTTAATCCCGCTCCTGACAGCCAAGTGATTAGTGTGCTACAGAGATAGGGCTATTTGACAGCGCCTGAAAATCTCTGCGCATCAACGGCTTAAAACAATATTAATCGTTAGCATTAAAGCTTCTCTGACCCCAATCACAGGCTGATGGATCTGTCCTGTGTTATTTATAGCGATCCCTTATTTACACCTTTTCATCGCCACAGCGTTGGCTGCCTGAGCTTTTATTGCCCTTATAAATTTCCACTCCCTGCACCACCTTAACAGTTTTGAAATAATACAGATAAGCAAGAGCAAGCTGATGAATGCAGGAGGTAAAAGGCTTATTCTGCTGCCTCGCTGGATGGGCCAGAAGGACGTGCCCATTAAACAGCCCTCAATCCATCGTGCTGCTTTGGAAAGCCTGGCCCACCAAAAAGCAACGTCGCGAACAATACAGTGAACTTCTCCTGCCACCAATAAACCTGTCTTACAAAGGAGATTAATGCTTTTCTGAAAGGGTTGATAACTACTGAATTACCAATCTATCCCAGCACTAAAATCAATCACCAGCGTTAAAGGGACTGGGAATACATTTAGGTCCCTCTTTGGTCTCGTCTGAAATGCCTACAAAAATTCTGCTCTTTCCATAGCCCTCTGCTCTTGCTCACAGCATTTTGCAAATTCTGCCTGGGGAGTGAAAACCTGGAGGATGTGTGACGAGACCAGGCTTTTCACGCCATGTTCACAGAGTTTAACAGAAAAGGTGTAATCCTCAGCCCAGCAAAGTCAACGGCAAAGCTCACACCAGATTCCAGACTGAAGGAATGGATTGTAGGGAAATTAGAAGATGAACAAGATGCATTCGCTGCAAGCCTAGGTGGTCTTTCCAAAATGTCCTTTCCATACGTTTCAGCTAATGTGATTGAAATCTGATGAGCAGACTTGACCAATCCCCCAAGAGACATGAGGCAGCTTCACATTCAGCAGCAACTGGGAATCACCAATACAGAGAATGACTCTTCACAATTCCTTGATTTCTGGAAAAGCTCTGCCACAAGTAATGGTATTCTGCTGTTTGTACAGGTTTGGAAGTACCACCGACCCCCAAAAAAATCACACACCCTCACCCAAAGGTAGACACCCCTGGGACACAGCACAGCAGCTCCATCACTATATGACAGAGTGTGCAAACTTGAAGATGACATTTATATCAGAAGATGATCTAACTGGAATTAATTCCTAACTGATTTTAAAATTCAGATGCTTTCTAATTAAAATTGCCAAGGGCTGTTAAGAAAAACAAAGTTATCTGAGTAGGATTTTAGCAAGGACATCGGGATGGGCATTCCCATGTTTGAAAAAAAGCCAATGACATTTCACAAGAATTAACTGGGCCTCTTGGATTAGAATTAAATCTATGGTGGAGAGAATGACTGCCTGCTCACTTCAAAACATGTCCAGGTCAATTCTCAGCACAAAAGTTTTCCCATAAATCAAAGCTACAGGTTCTGAACTAGAACAAAGTGACCTCCCTCACCCCCTTCCAAACTTTTGGCACTTCACCCTTTGCCAACAAACGCAAGTTTCCTTCCCAGATGAATTTCTCAGAGCCTTGATGTCTTTCCCGAATATATTTTTGTATTGTTACAGGGGGATTTGAGCTGCAGTTGGAGCCCAGGTCACAATCCAGGCTTTCTGAAACTTCAAAGGTTTTGGGCTTACATTTGTGAATAGAAGGGAGAGCAGCAAAGTTTGGTTCACACTTTGTTATATCGCTGGAATGATTAATACGGGGAGGCTTCACACCCTCCAGGCTCCAATTATCACATCCAGCTGCTCCACACAGCATTTTAAAATTAAATAAAAACAATAATTTAAAAAAAACCAAACCACTGGATGGAGATTATGTCTCCAAGAGTCCTTCAAGTCATAAGCTAATGTAGCAACTGCCCAAAAGGAAAGAGGGACAATATCACTATAGCATTACAGGGGCTGCAGCTCAGGCTATTTAGAGCTGAGAAGGGGACCATGCATCCAGGACAGCATAGCAACAGCAGAGAAGGAGACAACAGAAAGGCAATACAGGGGAGACATATAAGCAAGGCAGGAGCCCTCTCCTTTCTCGACAGCGCTGCCAGCGAATGACCACTCAGACGCCACATCTCACTCTACGTAAACCCTTTGCAGAGACAGGCAAGCATTTACGTCCCCATTTTGCTCAAAGGCATTGGCACTTTTGAAATAACAAAGCCAAAAAAATAACCATAGAATCATAGAATTGTCTAGGTTGGAAGGGATCTTTAAGATCATCTAGTCCAACCAAACGGCCAAAAAGCCACCACGGGCAAACAAATGCTGCAGATTGATCCCCGCTTGTACAACAGCCCAGAGCAGCAACCAACCCCGGTAAAAATGGATGCAACGGTACTGCTGGGGTGCAGAGAGGAGAAGTTATTTCCTCAGCATGACTTGGGAAGCCCCACAGATCCTGTTCCCGGCCAGGATTAGACCACGCAACCCCTCTGGAAAGTCTGGCACACAGAGCAAATATTTCCTAGCTTACAATAACACACGATCCTACACGGTTCTCAGTCTCTGAAGCGAGGGGGATGAACAAACACCAAATTGTTTGAATAACACTGGTGAATCCAGATTTCAGTTAGAGGGAATTTATGTTAGACCAATTAAATACTATGTCAATTCCTTCTAATGTTCCTGCAGCCTACCCGGTAATTATACTTAATGGGTCTAAATCAAATCAGCATGTTACCTGAGAAATAACTGGATTTGTGTGCAATTTTTTAATGATCTTGAAAGGTACCCCGGAGATTGAAGTCCTCTGTGTGTTCAGAGCTTGATCCTTGGCATGAATGTGCTTCGGAGGCTACATTGGCCCTGATAAATTGAATATGCCAGTTCTCATCAACACATGAATATGCCAGTTCTCTCAACAGCCATTCTCATCAACTTTTTTAGCCTCTAAAAGAGGGTGGCTATATCCAAACTTCCCACTGGAAACCATCCCCAGACAGTGCTAAATGCCAGGCTACATCTACACTAGCAGAGAACAACTCCAGGTTTCACCTTCACCAAGGCATGTCCCAGCCTTGACCTGCAGGGACCCTCTGGGGGCTCTCTACTGAGGCTGTCGATAGCAGGATGATTTGCAAAGGTACCTCCAAGCTTAGAAGCACAAGTCATAGCTATGCTCTGCTGAGACCTGCACTGTGCTTTTGAACATCTTCCCAAAGGCTGGTGCATATTAGAAACTAAGGCCCACACACAGTGGGAAAAGAAAATAAATGCTAAGCCCCTATACACTTTGATGAACCCTGGCCTTCAAATCCCATAGCAGCAATAAATAAGTCTGACTTACCCCAAACTGAGGCATAATAGAGCATTTTATTGATTATTTCTGATCTCCCTAAACATTCTGTACCTTAAAATACACACATAGTGTTTTTATATGTTTACAGGCACAGAGAATACACAGCACTGCCAAACAAGCTAACATTTAAAAGCAGTCCCATGCACATATCTGACTCCTGTACATGCAGATGAATGTCCATTAGACAACAGATTCAGTCATTGGATCAGAAGGAACCACAATTAGCACAGGACTTCCCAAAAAACACACAAGCCATTGAACTTCTCACTGCTTCTAGTTAAGCAAGCCCTTCTCTGAAATATTTTTTTTAATTTCTAGAGGAGGTGAACCAGAATGCTTCGGCATCGAACCTCTGCGTGAGCTTCCCTGCTTCCAGCAAAAGCAATCTCAGATTGAGACTGCCCCAATTGCCCTGCTCCCCGAAGCTCCACCTTTTGGAAGATCTGGAGCTTTCAGTTTCAGCATGATTTAGTGTCCCCCCATCTCCTTGAAATTCTGCCCATGAGAATCCAAAATAGCACCTTGCCTTGCGAGCGAACCCCACACAGCCAGTGAGCATCGAAACCACTAGATTTCAAACACAACGTAAAGTCAGAGAGGCATAACTGCAGTGACAGTGGCTGGAGGGGATGACTGCACCGTCTAGTTATTCTTCAGCGAAGGTACAAGTAAATGCCACTAACTTCAGTTTTGCTTTCTTTCAAGGAAGTTTTCTTTTTAGATAACTACCTCTATCCAGGGGCCTTTTGAGGCTGAGAGGGAGGGCTTGGGCATCCTTATTTTATATTACAAATGTCCTGTCCAAACTCTGCAGGCAAAGCACCTCTCATACCTGTATACGGGAAAACTCACATTCACTCTACCTAGGTAAGCACTTAACCAAAGCACCTACTTCAGTAGCATGGTCACATCAGGCTGCCCCAATAGGCAAAGGAAAGAAATAAATGTCTCTAGAGGACAATTCAGACCTTAAATAGCTTCACTGTTAAGAAGGACAAATTCAGGAATAAAAACATAGCCAAAAAAATTGCATTTGTCTTCTGATAAAGTGATGGATTGAAGCAAGCACCAGGCAGCGAGCTCTGGACAAGGACTCTCTGGTGCTCTTTGGTGACAATTATGTGTGCTCAGCCTTTCTGGAGCAGGTCAATACTTCACAGGACCACAGTTTTTGGGGTCAGCTCTTAAACATGAAGGCCCTGCACTGGATTAATTTACAGCTCATAAACAATACTCAAATACTCAATAACCCCAAAAGCCCACCAAAATTTTTCACGGTCCTGTACTTTTCATTCTGTGAATCCATTTCTTCAGTCCCCTCATTAACCTTCTCCCTAGAGCAAGGTGAAAGGACACGGTTACCAAACACACAAGTGCTAGATTCACTTTGTGAGACTCAAAACTGATGTCTTGAATCATCAAAGAAAGGTTGACTGTGTCCCGGTGTCTCTGTCCAAAGCTAATCCTCACGTTTCAAACCTTGCTATTAATCCAGCAGGTTCTGATTAAAATTTTGCCCAGTGACTGAGAAACAATAATTTGTGTCAGGTTACCCTGTTTCACCCTGCAAAATTGGAGCTGCCTGAAAAATGTCTTGGGGAAATGTTTTCAAGCAACTTTCCCTGCTCTCTTTCAGGAAAATCACTTACCCAGCATGCACGCGGACTCCTTCTTTTCTAGCATATCTGTAATTAGCAAAGAATGCCAAGCCATAAATATTTATGCACAGATGGGATCCTGAAGTACCTTCAGAAGTTCAGCACAGGCCTCAATATTCAGATTTCTCAAGCGCGCTTTGAAACAAAACCTGCAGGTCCAGGAGGACTTGTCAGAACACCCTGCTAATCACCTCTCTCTCGGGGATGCATTTCTCACCCAAGAAGGGATGTTCCAATCACTCACGAAAACCCCACAACAAATGCAGGTGCTTCATTACCTACTTTTCATTTGAATTCCTCACAGATCTTGCCAGATCCCTTCAGTTCATTAGCACAGGTCTCTGCGTGCAAAAAGATTTCCCTGCTGCTGACGGGGTCTGAATGTTTCTGCTTTGGTTTCAAACCTTTTCTGAAATCAGGTATGTTTTTCTTCCCCGTGCAAAAATTTTTTTTCTTTCTTCCTCAAAAATTTTGCTGACCGTGATGCTGGAACCATGCTAGTTATGTCATCTAAAAATCTTGGGATTAGGCTGCTGTGAAATGCCACGTCCAGACTATTAATTCAAACAGAGTCAGGGCCTGTTCTCTGGCCGAAATCGGTTGGCACAGTTCGGCCGCCATCAAACCCTATCTCTCTCCAAACTAATGTGTCTGCTTCCAAAGCACTGATGGAAAACAGTGCCCAGGCTGCACTAACGCCCCTGGTGGGACCAGGAATTGGCCAAGAGGATGTTGGTTGTTCTGGGCCAAAGCCGCACCAGGCTCACCTCTTCTGCAACACGCATGATTACACTCCCAGTATCCAGGCGCCGGTCCCATTTAATTTAAACACAGCTAATGAGATCACGCAAAACATAGATTAACATTCCCAGCCTGATCTGGGAGCAATTAAGAGCTGGCTTATGGCATGGCGTGGGCAGATGAGCTTCCCGTTGCACCACCGTCTTCAGCGCCTGCCTTAGGCACCCAGGTCTGAAGTCCTTGCCCACGCAAAGAGCTCCTGCTCCCTCTGCAGGGGCAGGCGGAGAGGGGACAAGTCCCAGTAGCCCACTGGGACAGGAGGGTGGCCGCAGATGGGAGCGGGAGTAGCCCACCCACCGCCGACATCGTGAGCTCAGCGTTGGCAAAAGCTTTCGCTGGCACCTGCAAAAACAATCTGCAACTGGGGCTGCCAGCAAGGAGGAAGGAGCCAGTGCAGCAGCATCCCAGCAAGACAGCAAGCGAGATGGAAAGGAGAAATTCTCTGCACCCAGGGGGTTATGTTACACCAAAAATAAAGGTGGAAGGGAACAAAAAGTCCTAGGAGACCTCTCTGGCGAGTATTTAGGATGAAAACGCTTTGGTCTCGCCAGAGCGAGGAGATTCGATAGTGAGATACTTACTTGGCCTGCACTTGTACCACACGATGAGGTATTTGCCGGTTCCAGGGCACGGATCCGCACCGAACAGCCGGCTGTTGACGAGAAACTGGCAGCTCCGCCTGTCCTGGCACTCGTCCAGCATCTTCTGCAGCCAGGGATGCACACAGACACGCACGAGACAGAGAGAAACAAAAGCATGTCAGTATCTCCACCAAAGGGATCATCAAATGGAGACAAGCTGGAGAACGGCAAGGCCATCCTCGCCTCCGCATCCGTCCCCAGCACGAGGCAGGCAACCGTGCTGAACGCAACGGGTACCCCAGGAGCCATGGGCTAGGAGAGGGCTAGTACTCGCACTGGTTTAAGGAGCACCATGGCTTTCCCTTTCATGCACGCAAAAGGAGGGATTTGCACTGTTTTGAAACATTTGCATGCAATTTAATCTTGGTATAAGGCAGCACCGTCCCAGGAAAAGCAGCTTTGAGGACATGGATCAGCCTTGACAGTTAAAAGCACAGACCCAAACCCTGCCACCACCGTTCTGCTTTAGATTTCTCTGGAGATGCACAATTTCAGCCGCAGCTTTCAAGAGAGCTTTTGCCTCCATTATATAAAAGCTTTGGCAATTGCTGGTATTCCAATAATTAGTAATTGTGGTGGGAACACTGTTACACAGCCAACTTAGTTTTTAACAGGGCTCACTCCTCTTCCCCCATGACTATCACATTCCTTTTAGCTACACTCAGCAAGGGCCTGCGAGTCGGAGGGTCTTCCCACTGCTGGCATTTTGGGTCCTGTCCCCTTTTCTGCACTGCCTTTCCTGTAACACTCACTCCCCAGTTCCCCAGGCATAACACTCATAAAAACTCCTTCTCAGAATCCACAGGGGCAAGACATTCTGTCTCCTGCTAGAAAATAGCTTCATTAAGGAAGATTCATGATTTCTTTTAACCCTATGATCCTCTGAAGCAGTAGTGGGGGGAGAGAATATTAAGTGGGGCAGTAATTAAGTTTTAAATTCTTAGGTGGTATTTATGTGCTGCTGTAGAGCCCCTAAAGTGCTAAAATTACCATAATGTTTGCCTGACACACATGAACCTGTCAGAGCATTTTGAGACCACTGAGCCAGGTAATCCACCAGCCTCACTAAGTCCCTGCGATACAGAGCTGTGAATTCCAGTCCCAAAACAATTAATTTTCACTTGCAAGGAGGCACTGGAAAAAAAAAAAAAAAATTTCCTTTCGCAGAAATTCCCCCTTAAACTCCCCTGGTCTCTTTTGTCTTCTCCCTATTCCCTTTTCTTACACCCACCTCGATGCTGGGCTTTCCCGCAATCTTATCCCTGCGCCATTAACACAAGGGCTGTTCCATCTCTACCACGTGCCACCCAAACCAATTTTCTCTCTGCCCCAGTGACTACTCTTATTTTTGAGTTCTCCCTGAACATGATATATATATAATCTTTAGCATTATAACTCTGAATGTCACCCTTGGAACAAGAGGAACAGCAGCTGTTCCAGTTTCAAGTGCAATTTGAAACTGCCTCATTTGTGGTTGCTCATAACTTCCTAAAGCTTTCACCTTTTGGGCTAACACATGCAAGAATTCGTGCCTGCCTCAAGTCTGACCTTTATTTTAAAGTTCAAACCAAGACAATTCAGGCCTTTCTAGGGAGCAGAGAACATATGCTGTTGTTTTCCACTTACAAAGGTAATAAAATGCAGGCATCTTGTTTCAAAATACAGGGCTTCGGAGGGAAAGGCTGAAAGGTGAACACTGAAGGAGGTGCCTGGGAGCATTAGCCCCAACTTGACCGTCACGTTAAAATGCATAGAAACAGCATATTTTTTCCTCTGGGCTCATAAGGCTTGACTGCTCACTCAGCATGTGAAATTTAATTCAGTGCAAAATCCAATGAGTTGCAAAGGAACTTAAGCGAGGCCTCTACGCAGATACCTCTCTTGACCTCAAAAGGCAAAGAGCAACTGGAACAACTCGAGTGCTTCACAGAGAGAGAGAAAACCTCTCCGAATCACTGCAGACCTGCAAGGATTTGCTGGTACTGGACAGCCAGAGCTGTGTTTGAACCCAAGCAGCGCTAAGAATGGGGAGCAAAGGGAAAGAAGCAGCACCCCAAATGTTTTCCTTCCCACAAGGGAAGCTTTTTCCCCTCAAAGGCAGCAGACTCAGGGTTTTTTGGTCAACAAACCTGTTCATAGCAGATGGCTGGGATTTTCAAAAGCCGTAATCACTGCATCATAGGTGCTACTAAAACCAGTAGGAAAACCACCTTGGGTTTCAGCAGAGACGGAGTTAGGTCAACAAGAAGCCTCTTTGAAAACCTCAGTCTTCATCTGTCTTTAGGCTCAGCACTTGCCATCCTCAGAGAATTAAGAACATGGGCAGCCTTCACATATCATACAATGGTTAGAGTTGGAAAGGACCTTAAAGATCATCAAGTTCCAGCCCCCCTGCCATGGGCAGGGACACCTCCCACTAGACCAGGTTGCTTAAAGCCCCATCCAGCCTGGTCTTAAACACTTCCAGGGATGGGGACATCCACAACTTCTCTGGGCAACCTGTTCCAGTGCCTCACCACCCTCACAGTAAAGAATTTCTTCCTTATATCTAATCTAAATCTCCCCTCTTCCAATTTAAAACCATTACTCCTTGTCCTATCACTACACTCCCTGACAAAGAGTCCCTCCCCATCTCTCCTGTAGGCCCCCTTCACATATTGCCACTTTGTCTTGCTTTGCTCTAACTTCTGGCAGCTCTTGCTTACTCCACATATTCCATGTAAGGAAAACCTCCTGAGTTTACTTCCTGCAGTTTGCAAAGCAACACAGAGCCCTAGGGAGAAGTCTGTACCTAAATTAAGAAGCAAAAGTCATCTATGCCATCATGAGACCATAGAAAATGGGAAGTGTTTTTAAGGCTGAATATGCCTTTTACTAATTGGTTTTAGTGTTTATCTACAGTTTCAATTTAATTTGGTAATAGCCATGACTCTGAGAAGTTATTTCATGGGGAGAGAGAAATCAATATTTCCTTTTCATTCACGTAATTCTAATGTGCCTCCCCCTGAAGGGCAACAATTTTCCTGCAAATACAAAAAATCATTAAGATTTCTGATTTCCTGCAGACTGTTTCAGTAAAGTCTTAGGCGTAATGAAATATATCCATAAAGAGTAAAATAAAAAAAATATGTTCAACGCTCAGTGAAATACATCAGGAAAAATGCAAATAAAATTAGCAGTGGTTGACTGTGCCATGTTCTTGATTAAAAATAAAGAACAAAGATGTTACACCATCCCTAACGTTAACTTAAAAACCTGTACGTACAATTTTTACCTGTCCTTGCACACATAGAAATCTTCTTCCCCACTGCTTTCATCAGTATGTGCTATAAACTATTATCTTCTTAAACACTGTGCAACACAGCAACTCTACAGAACATGCGTGACAAGATGAGCCACTACCTGCCCTGTGGGTCCAGTGCGTCTGGTGTTTACGTGGACCCTTACAAACCAAAGCTTTCTGGTCTTACTCTCATAAATTAAACTTCTAGGCAATATCAGAGCTCTGGCAGATGTCGCTCCTGACGTGTTTGCAGATGAGCAGCTAGACTGACACCAGGAAGGCTGTGAGTTTATTTGGTAGTGAGGGAATGTCCTGAGCTCACGTGGCTATTGCTTAACAGCTTGAAAAATTTAGGCCATTCATTCTCTGTTTGCCTTATTTTTCTGGCTGTCGCTGTCAGCTGTAAAGGTGGGAAAACACAACCACAAAACCAAACAATCTGAGGTGCACAAACAATCTGAACTTGCACAGAAATAGTAGTGAACGCGCAGAATCACAGGGATATATAATTAGGTGTTTATGTCACTGCCATCTGGTAGACCCCTGACTAACGCAAAATAAAGTCGCATTAGATTAGACTGTATTATAAAGATCACTCCAACTGAAGAAGGTGGAGGAGGAATTCCTGTCTGGCATGAAAGGGGAGGGAAGACACATTAATTGCATTGTGCCATTTTATAATTGCGTTCCAGTGGTAAATCAAGCCTGAGGGCTGACAGCCAGCGCTGAGGAGGGAAGTTGCGGCTGTTTAAACCCATTCCATTCTCTGGTTCATGATTGAGCTAAGAAGCTGCAAGATTTAGAGCAGATAAGAAAGCGAGAAATGTGAATTCAAGTAAAACAAACACTAATCTAACCCCTGTGATTTATGCCCTGGATTAATCTCACTGCGGTGACCCAGCTCCTAAAGCAAGGGCAGCCTCAAGCTCAAAACCATGTCCTTCTACTGGGCATTGCAGATGAAACACATTTCTCGTGCTCATTAGCTAAGTAATTGCTTGTGCTCATTAGATAACAGCCTTTTAAATCTGGGACTGGATGCGAGCTCTGCAAGAAGGCTGTCCTCGGCCATTCCCAAGGGTGCACTCGTTTTTATTCTGTCTCTTCAAATCACTCTTCAAGAAGAGCTTCCCCTGCACACTTAAAATAAACCACAACTGAGCTTCACACCCAAGGCAATTAAACTTATCTCAGTTCTCAGTCCCTTGTAGAAGTTCACAAATTCAACACACTTGGGGTGAAACTTGGGAGCCGTAGAAGCCAATGGTGAAACTCAATGGGAACTAGGATTTTGCCACAGGGCTGCTCTCTGTACAGCCTCCATCATCAAAGGAACATCAGGAGGACTGCAGGGCATGTCAGTCAGGCATGAAATTACACAGAGGAACCCCACTAAATAATTGCCCAAATTGTGTGTTGCTGAGGAGAATAACCCAGAGAGCAAACTGCATGGACGCATCAGAGCTGTGTGCAGTTAAAGGAGGTTTGTACTAAGAATTTTACTCAAGAAGATACAAGTAATTTTAAAAAATACAACGAAGTATTTTTTGGTCAAATTCAGTTCAGATATAGCCATTATGATGAAGTTACACCAACACTTATTATTTGGTGCACCTCTATGAGTTGTGCAATGAAAGGGAGTAAATAAAACAAACAAGGCAGCATGAAGTCTCCCGACAAAGCCACACAGTGCAATCACAGAGTCATAGAATCATTTACGTTGGAAGGGACCTTTAAGATCATCGAGTCCAACCATCAACCTAACACTGCCAAAATCACCACTAAACCATGTCCCTCAGCACCACGTCTACACATCTTCTAAATACCTCCAGGGATGGTGATTCTGCCACTTCCCTGGGCAGCCTGTTCCAATGTTCGATAACCCTTGTGGTGAAGAAATGCATTCATAATGGCTTCATATCATGTTTCATTTGAATTTTGATACTGTTTTAGATATGTTGGTAGAATGTTGGTATTACTTTAAAACACACTGTAAACTTAGTAATTTGAAGTTGCAAACTTATTTACAGGTCTTTTTTTTCCAATTATCTGAAGATAGCACTTTCATCTCTATTCATTCACACAAATTACGGAAGCCCTTGAGGATTTTCCAAGGACCAGCAACAGGGAAGGACAGACTACACGAGGAAGTGAAATCCCTGTTGATGGTTACCTGCCTATGGCTTCATCAGGCAACCTTCCCAGCCTGCTCCACTAGAAAGCAATTCAGGTTTGCCCAAATTATCGCATCCAATTTGTGCATCAAATGAAGAAGAGATCAAAGGCCCTGAATCATGACTGCTGATCTATGGCAGGTTTTAGTACTCTAGCAGCTATCTCTTATCACGCTCCCATGGACTTGCAACGATCACAGAGTCAGCAGGAGGGAACTATGCCCACATGTTTGGTGACTCGCATTAACACGCCAGACTGTGAAATAAAGGGTTGAAAACTGAGTACATATTCCCTTTCACCAGCTCCGCTACGGGAGTAGTAAGCGCCAGCAGGGCAGTAGGGCAGGCAGAACCGAGCTGGGATGTTAAAACAGGACAGCAAGATTCACCAGAGCTTCTCCAGCAGAGCCTTGAAAGACCCAGAGACAGTGATTCACAAAAAGCAGGAACATGCTCAGCAAATAGAAGGACCCGATAAAAGCTGCATTACAAATATCACCTAATTAACCATTACCTACATTTCCTAACAGTGGGAAACTTAATCTGTATGCGGGGTCAACTTCAAAGGGAGAGGAGGTCTGAGCTTAAGAAACACAAAAGGATGCATAACCAAAAGTCATGGGATTAAAGAAAGGGAAAGCTTAAAACACAAAGTGGAAAAAAATCATTGAGAGCAAACCATTACACTGTCAAGTAAGGTCTTAGTGGCAATGATGGAAGCCCCATGACTTGGAAAGTTTAAATTTAGAGTAAACAAGGCATTAGGAGGCTTATATCCCGGGGAGCCGTCCTGCCTCATCAGGGAGACAGCCTGCACCAGCCACCTCTGCCTCCAGTGTCTCTTCTTCCGCAGTACATACACACTGCTCTGAGGAGCTATTTCATTCAAGCCAAAGATTTCAAAGATATGGAAATTTAGAGATTATCTATGACCCCCGCATCAAGCAGTTCTTCTACTTGCAAATAATTAGCTGGGGGAGCTGCTTGCCAGAGAGTTCTATTTCAGCCTGGGCATGATTCATGAATGAAGCTGCTGCAGTGGTTCTGTGATTTGTAAGAGCAACTTTGGCACTACAGTAACCTCCTCTGGACCCTGAGCTCACTGCTCACCATCCTCTGCAAAGTAATCAAGACAGTCTGATGAAGAGTTGCCCAAACCGCTCTTGAATTCACTGACATTTCTGTGACTGAAACTTTCCCTGTTCAAACTGCTTGTAAGCTGTGGAGAACTTCTCATATGCAGCATGACAAATGGTGGGTTGTCCTCCCAGCGGTACTGACAACTGTTATTCTTCCTTTCTATCTTTTTCCTCCTCTTTCCCCTTGACCACCATCATCTTATAGATATTCAGAGTCATAAGAAAAGACTGTTTATTAAGAAGTTTATATAGTGCCAATACAGCGGGACCCTCACTCCTGTTGAATCTGTTACACATCAGTGGGACCGTGCAATATCCCGTGACTGGCCACGACAGGAGCCACTGTCCTTGGCCTACCAAGAAACCCAGAGCAGTTGCACCCTTTTCTTCTACTTTGTATTTTACTCTCCCACACTACTAATCCAGACCACTTGGGGAAATAAAAGAAACTGTAATACACACACACACCTTCCAGCCTCATCATTTTATGATGAAGTGACCCGTGCTTTGAGAGTCACGCAGCTACTGGAAAGTTCATCTCATCTTTCACCAAAGAGGTCAGTTCCCCTTTGCTTTCTATCACACAAACCTTCCTGGTAGGTACAAATAAGAAGTGGGGGAGAAGGGCTCGGGGCATCCTGTGGTTAGCATGCAAGGAATCTGCTCCCTTTTGTACTGCTGCCTCACACGCTGCTGGAGGGACTGCGGGGGAGACGGTGACAGCAAAGGTGTCCTGTATCTCGCTTAAAGCACAAAAGGAAATACCACATCAGCAGCCCTAGTGATTCTTGTCACCGAGGACTGGTTGTCCCGGAGAGTGTTGAAAGGGACTCAGGCTACAGGCCGTGCCTAGGCTCCCTCCCCAGGCAGGCTAATCTTTCCAAGGAGAGGCATGACAGCTCCAGAGCGCCTTCTGAGCACAGCTCCTCTCGGGGAAAAAAAATCACACCGTAAAACATTGCCCTCTGAAGTGCAGTTTCCTGCTGATTTCAGTACGTGCATGTATGAAGACAGAAGTTAGCCTACAGTTAGTCTTTGATAAATACCTGGGAGCAGACACACCACAGATAAGTGCCTTTCCAGGGCCTTTTATTTTCCTTCTAAATAAGCTTTGCTCCAGGGCTTTCTGTTTCTTTCTAAATAAGCTGTGTGTTTGCTTGTCTGTCATTCCAAGGATACTGCAGGTAATCTGCTGTAGAGTGTAATCTAGTTTTCTGGTATTAAGCAATAATTTTAGGCCAACCACTAAACATTCTTCTTAGATCTTAAGTAGTTTATTTCTGAAAACAAGTGACACCAGAAATACTGATCCAGGAATGAGCGGCCGCAGAAAGCTTTGTAAGCAATTTTATAAGCTACTCCAAACCTCTTCAGCTGAGCAGCTTCCTTCACGTATAAACATGCCTCCATGCATTTTCGCAGGCACAAGTTGTGTATTGCGAGCTTGGCTAGGAGTGATGAGGTCTTTCACTAAAGGGATTCACTTATCAGTAGGCACTTATAATTAGGCAATGCAGAACACTTAACACTCCTGTTTCTCCTTTGTCCTCTGTGCCAACATTTATGTGTTCATATGAATAAGCATACACTGCTGCTGTATCTGTTTATCAGCTTCCTTATTTCTCTGGAGGCAAGATCTCACAAGATGTCCCCATGGCAGGGAAATGCAAATGTGTGCAGTAGCGTGAGAGGTGAGAGAACCGCAGCAGAAGGAGGAGGCTAAGGCAGATGTGGATGGTCCCTAGCAGACCTCCTTGGAGTAAAAGGTGTCTCCAGGTGTTCCCGTGTCACCCCCTGCTGTGCAGCAATGTAATTTAGCTTCTTCTCCCTACTCTCACACTAAAAAAAAAAAAAAAAAAAAAAAATCAGACATCGGGCAGATTAAAAATGGGCTTGACCAACCCTATCTGGGTGACATGGGACAGAGCAAGAGAAAAACTCCAGTCCGAATGCCCAAATTCTTTGTGCATTTAGAAATCTCCCACTGAATCTGACACTACAGTGTTAGAATAACAGAAATGTGTAGTTTGGGGTCACTGCCTTAATGTCTCAGACACGCTCTCCCAAGTGGTCTGCATTTCATTTCAAACAAAAACAAGTGACTAAAGCAGAGCATCCTGGCAGCCAACCACCTAAGGCTGGATTAATAGTGATTGTCTCAGTGTAATCAACCCTTTCTTCTCCCCTCTTAACATAGAAACAATGTCTGAACTGGACATTTACAGGGGAGAGAGCTTCTAAATGGGAGCTGAATGTTACTCACGGGTAGTGTTTGCAGGGAACAGTATTAATTACTGCCCCTTACACTCCCCCCAGGCCGCTATCCAGAGAAGCAGCAAATTTATACACTCATGGGTTTGATTAGACACAGTGATTTTATATTCTTAATTTTGAAGGGTTTGGTTTGGCTGACTTTTTAAATTACTGACAATCAGAACACACACACAAATGGTCCTGCCTGTAGCAGCCATATAACTGAGTTTCAAAACCACAAAAATACACACAATTTTCTTGTCTACAGCTTTCCAACTTTCCTACATACGCGCATTTCCTACCAGCGAGGTGCAGGCAGTTTGCCATTCAGCTTGTGGAGTTTCTGGCTTATCCTTCAGAGAGGTCTCACCCCCTCCAGGATTGAGAAAGAAGACAAGATTCATCTCTGGCATTTGGATTCATCGCACCCTGGCCAAGCAGAGCACACTGAGGTATCAAAGCCAGATTTGAGGGCATCAAAAAGGCACCATAGATCTTCTTGAAAGACTCAGGAACTCGCCCAAGGTCCTTCAAGAAACTCATGGCAGAACAGAGAATATCAGATACTTCCCTAGCACATCTGCATCCCCCAAAATGGGTGAATAGGAATGTTCTGGTCTCAGTCATGTAACAAACTTACCGTACAAGAGATCTGCTGCAAGACTGCCTGTAGGGAACACAATTCTCACTCTGATAAATCGGGGAGCTGTAATTACAAGAGCTACAAGTATTAGAGGCTAATGGGTAACAGCTATGAGGACATAAGTAGCTAAACCAGGCAGGTAAAGATCTCTATTAAATCCCTCCTGCACATAAAACCATGGCATGGAAAGCCAAAGGCTACAGTTTCCCTGTTCTCAAGTTCTTCCAGATGCCTTAAGTGGGCCACTCACCCGCAAGGGATGAGGCTAAGCACGTAGCCATCAATCACGCTGGTAAATGAAATGTCTCAAGCAAATTTTTCAGTAAATCAATAAAAGAAAGAAAGGGAAGCCTAGCCTCTGCCAAAGTCTTTAGCTCGTGTTCTCCCACCCTAAACAACACAACCGCCTCTTGTCTGTCATATTATGCACTTTCATTATCATATCTGGGGAAACCTTGCACTGATAAGGACCATGTCCTCCCATACTACAACTCAAGTCATTTTGTTATGCAGTGGAAGTAGAAGGGCAACTGCAAATCTATCAGCTTAAGGGCTACACTACAGGCAAACACCAACCCACCAACACCCCCTGACATTTCTTGAGAATTTACCGCTGCCATTTGGAAGCCAAAGCACTCGTATCAATGTAAAAAAAAATGCTGTAAATTCCTCTTAAAAAAACCTGGATGCAAGAGTGAGAAGTGATGTGGGAAACTCTGGCCTTTACCCAATTATTCACCAGCCCTGTAGGTTCATTAATCTAGTACTGCTATAAATTTCTATTATGAGTTATTATTGATTCATAGCCATAAACACACTGGATGCTTGAGATCTTTGCCCAAAAGTCTTTACAGTCCCAAATCCTGCACTTGGAAAGACTAGTTCTTACTTCAACATTTATTCCACTCATCTCAACGACATCAGCCAACTCATGTTTCTAATTATAGTTGTTCCTACTGACAGTTGAATAACACTGGCACTTTCCAAATAATCTTTTGATTTGCTGACATCACATGTGCTCTTGGGAGGATACATATAGTCAACATCCCCTACACAAATGGACAGAGCACATTAACTACTGATGTATGGGAGATTAGAAGCTTAACTGACGTATGGTAGTAGATGTCCCTTCCCTGGAAACATTCAAGATCAGGTTGGACAGTGCTCTGAGCAACCTGATCTAGTTGAAGATGTCCCTGCTCATTGCAGGGGGTTGAACTAGATGACATTTAAAGGGGCCGTCCAACCCAAACTATTCTATGATCACTTACAGTGGTCTAAGAGTCAGAAGACATAAAGCCAAGGATTCACTCTGGGGTTTAAGTCACCAGGGTAAAAGGCTTTTGAAATAGGATCAGTTCTGAAGTACAAAGAACACCACAGCAACTTCTGAATGTGTTGAAAAAGCTAACCATTGGGAAGGAAAACTATAAAAAAAAGTATCTTTGAACCTAGTCAAACATAACATAGTCTTTCAGCATAATTCTGTTTCAGCCACATTCCTGGACTGTTACTGACTAGAGTTGCAGCAAAATCTAATTCAGTCCTGACTAAACTACAAAGATGAATTATCCACCGAGCTGTGTGAGATGTCAGTGCTCCCACGCCGGGTAGCACTGCTTAATACAGGTCTATGCAGCACCAGCGCAGAGAGCTGCTGCCTGGCCAAGGAAAGACAAAGTCCAAAATGAACAGATCCAGTTTAACATGCAGTACCTGAAGGGAAGTGCCAACTGAACAGGCAACATCTTCTTTAATTAAAGTTGCATAGGAGTGGGGATAGCGAGAAGGACACATCTGATGACTTGGTACAATACGGCCATAAAAAGAAGACTGGATGCTGATGGTTGTTCTGTGAGGACATCTCAGGGAGACATATTCACCATCACAAGCATGGTCAGTGTAATTCTTTAGTACTTGTGATATGTAACCTGCAAAAACCATGACAAAAACCATCATTAGTGAAAGGTAGTTAATATTTAGGTGATTTACAGCAGTGCAGTCTAAAAACACACAACTTAGAAGCAATGAGCGATGCAGATTTTATTACTTATATATGTGCAAAGGAGAGAGACAATGACATGGCAGGGAGGAGGCTTTGAGATTTGGCCTTCAGACAAGTTATATATCTTTAGTGGAAGCAATATTCAGATGCTCCAAGTTTAGTGCAATCATACCATTTATTTACATTGGCATATCTGTCAAGTTTACAGGAAATGCAGCTGAGCCAGACTCATCATTTAGATCACATCTAGATACTGCATACAATTTTTGGCCCCTCAATAAAAGACAGACTTCAATAAACTGGAGTAAGTTCAACAGAGGGCCACCAAGATGGTTGGGAGCTGGAGCACTTGCCCTGTAAAAGTGGCTTGTTCAGCCTGGAGAAGAGACAGCTACAGGGAGGTTATCAAAGAGATGGAGCCAGGCCCTTCACAGTGGTGCATGGTAGGAGAATGAGAGATAACAAGCACAAGATGAAACAAGAGAGTTTCAGACCAGGTATACGGAGCAACTTTTTTACTACAAGGGCAGTCAAGCAGTGGAGCAGGTTGCCCAGAGAAGTTGTGCAGTCTACATCCTTGGAAGATTTCAAGACCTTACTGGATAAAGCCCTGAGCAACCTGGACTGACCTTCTAGTTGACCGTGTTTTGAGCAGGAGGTTAAACTAGAGAACTGAAGTCCCTTCAGTTTTCCTGTGAAATTTATCATCGTGGACGAGAAAGGCCCAAACACAGAGCCACTAATGGTGAAACTGTGGGTTACAGTTGGTTGTATTCTATCATGGCACACCAGTCAAATCTTTGGTCTCCCTTGATAGTGTACCATTTTAATTCTTCTGGTTGCACCTTCTGTTCCAGGCCTTTGACACAAAAGCTTTGCTTTCTCTCCACTTCCGCAAAGTTGCAATCTTTTTAGAAGGAAAACAGTATGCAGAACCAAATCTCTCCTTGTTTGTTAGAGGATGACCTTATTCACAATAATAAAGTCATTAACGAGAACAAAGCGTGGGGACAAAGCCTCGTTAAAGTTACACCGAGTTAAAAGGGCTGATTGCAGTCGGGTTGCCATGGTAACTGCCAAACAAATCCTGACTTTGCCACACTCACACATGAGGGGAAACCACTGTGTGTTTGAGGTATATCTTGGACTTGTTTTTAAAAAAATGGGTAAAACGTGACTATTCTCTTGGTGTCCCGTAATCATAGAATAATTTAGGCTGTTACCTCTTGAAGTCATCTAATCCAACCTTCTGCTCAAAGAAGGGACAAGTTGGTCTAAGTTTCCCGGGGCCTTGTCCAGTTCTAAATATCTCCAAGGATGGGGCTTTCACAACCTCTCTGGGCAACCTGTGCCAACACTTAGAAACTTTCACAGTGAAAAATTTTTTCATTACATGCAATTGGGATTTCCCATGTTGTGACTTCTGTTTGTTCCCTCTGCTTCTTTCATCGTGCATTTCAGAGAAAAGACTGGTTCCATTTCCTCTATACCATCAGGCAGTGTAAAACAGTAATTAGATCCCACTGTCCTTATTCTTTACTTCTAGATTAACAGACCAGCTCCCTCAGCCTCTTATTATTTACCATATGTTCCACTACCCTTGCCTTCTTGGCAGCCAAAGGGTCCCTCTCCAGCTTCTCAACATCTTTGCTATACTAGGGGGCCAGCTTGGTATGCAGTTGCTTTTCGTGGCTGCAAGGTGCAATGCTTCCTCACATTTTTCATCCTCTCTTCCAAGACACGATAATGCACACAGGGAAACACAATTCATGTGGTTGGAGAGAATTCACGTGGCTTGCCCAGAATCATTCCAATGTCAACTATAGCTATCCTTGTAGACACATCTGTAGGGTGTATTTACTCCACTACGTTAAACACTTCTAGGACCTTTTCTCTGTCCCTAAAGCCATATCCAGCAACTTCCTCTTACTCTCCTAAGTAGTATGCCCTCATCCAGAGCTTTTGCTGGGAATAGTTCTTCTTCCATACAAACATTGAAACCTAGCTCAGGACTTGTGTGAAAATACTGGTCCAAACAAATTTCAAGGTACCTAAAACAACTACAGTCATCGTTCTTAGAGATAACCAACACACACAGTAATTTAGCTTCAACTTTCAAGCTGCCACTATGAGGGCTGGATTCTCTGATTTCTGTGAATTTTAGTCTGGAGTTCTTATTTAGCATTTCTGTTGCTACAGTGCCTCAAGGTATGTGCCAAATAGATATTTACTCAAATCAACATATTAATTTCCAAGGCCCCATGGCAGCATTTGCTTATAAGAAAAAAGCTGAGACACAGCCCCAATAATTAGAGTAAGTGACAGGGCTGCATCAGATCAGGGAACAGCAGCGTTTAATTTAGTGCCTTTATCCCACTTGTTCAAGGAAGCACTCTGGGGATAAAAACAACTACTGGAGTGCATCTCCTTTCCCAGTCAGTAGAATATGTGTTGTGCATGATGCTGTACGCTTATTCCTGGAGTCAGATCAGCTCTCCTCCCTCAAAAGTAAGGCAACCGTACAAGATGGGCATCAGGAAAAGCAAACTACAAACAAAACCAGAATATAACACAGAACATTAAACCCCACTTCACACTGTTACTCCAGCGCATTAGGACTTTGCATTAGGACTTTTCCCTGAGGCTGACCTATTAGGGAGCCTGAGAAAAACAACCAAAGTGCAGTCAAGGCTCTACTGGCTCCTCTGAATATTCAATTATTCTGTCAGAACAGCCATCCTACAGCATGCCTTTTATATTATCAATTCAGGATCAGGGAAGGAGGGAAGGTTTCAACCCCTGCAATTAGTGAAGATCACTTGTTGAAACAACTTCCTTTCGTCTTCCATCAGCAATCTCAAAATAACTTGAGTTCATTCAAGCTCAAGATATTGAAGGGATTGAATGCTTTGATGGTGAGTGGCTAATAATAAACAAAGCACAACGTCTGAAACATCTGGCGCTGACCACTGTCAGAGAGAAGATACTGGATTAGGCATGGCCATGATCAGGGATGACATGATTTTCTTCAGAGCAAAACAAAGTGGCTGTAGAGAACTAATGGTCTTTTCCCCCCCCCACCTCTTTAAGTGTGCCAAATTTGCACTATGTTCATTCCTAGTTCTTTTGAAAGCATTGGCGTTTCTTTACCCATTGATTCATGGTTCAGTAACTCAAAATCTGAATTGTTCTCAGCATCCTTGCTGAATTTTTGGTAACAAGTCTCCAGTGACCTTTTGTACCACTACATGTGGTACCAGGGAGGGAACTACCGGGATGCTCTTTACTGAATGAAATGCATAAACACGTAGCCGATGCCAGGTGTTGGAGGACTTCAATGCCACTTGTACACAAAGGTAAGAAGCACTTCTTAAGTACACAAGGAATAGCTTACAGAGCTCATTGACTCTTTCCTGGCAGGCATGAAAAAATCTCTTTTGGATGCCTGTAAGAAACTATTTTATTTAAGTAAAATGATACAGCAGATCATCAATCAGCTATTCACAGACCACACAATATGACAGTCAAGAAACTGAGATGATAAAGATATTATCAAATGATTTTATCACTCCTCACTGAGTATATTTCTCTGCATTATTATCTGGGATATAAGCTAGAGCCTTACAAGTGTCCACTCCAAACAAAGACAAGGAAGGCTGTTATTAAAGACGGCCAAAGGCATTTGCCACTCCTTTCTTCATCGTCAAATTCTGGGATGTGGAATCACCATTGTCAATCCAGGAACCAAATGCAAGCGATTATTTGAAGAAAACATCCCAGATTTGCTGGGATTGCTGCCACAATCAAATCTACTCTATTTTGTCATGGTTTATCTTGGAGTGGAAGTGACATAAATTCTTATTATTTTATCAGGAAATTTTTTGGTGGTTCACATACTAGCCTGTTTAGGGAAGATAATGGTAGAGTAGGTGGTAATTTGAGCTTTTCTTTAAAAACACATATTTCAGCTTGAAATCATGATAAAAGCATAAAAGGAATCTAAAGCATTAAGCCCACCAAATGCTTTTAAAATCTGGGATAACAAAAACAATCTCAAAACTTTTGGGTTTAGCAATTCTCTTTTTTTAAAGACTGCATCAAGGACATGGAATCTTTGCTGGTAGTCATCCATACTCCCAAATTAAACCAAGGTATATAGGAGTCAAGTGCTAAGCATCTCCTCCATTCAAAAGACCAATGTCCTTACCAAAGCAGGGATTTACACTCTGTAGACAAAATAAACAACCAAAAGAAGCGCCTCACAAAAATGATAGATCATTTTCCACGCTAATGAGAAGGAAATGTTCCTTTCAAACACCACATGCAATTTATTTTTCCAAAGACCAGAGTCTGACTCCTATCAGTCATCAGCAATAACTCTGCACTACTCCCAAACACAACCCTTAACACTGACTGTAACTCTATCCCACCCAGAAATGTCATTTCCCAAGAACCAGTTTCACCGTTGCCTCTCCAGGGAACTGTTGCTCAGTTCTCATCCAACAGCCAGTTCCAACCCTTAACACGTATGTGGACTAGAGAAAAATAACAGTTTCATACAGAATATCATCGTTTTACAGGTATTGTAAATCTGAACATCATCCTTTATTTCCTGTTATAGTAAGCACTCGCAGTGAGTCTGTGCTGAAGGAACAGAGACAATCACAATAAAACTAGCTCTTTGTACAGTTTGGATATGATCTGAAACTTCTACTAAATTACAAGGAAACTCAAAGGATTTTAATGATTAATGAACTACTACACATAATTCAAGCCAGAGTTGCATTAATATCTGCATCAAGCTATAACTAAGCTATAGCAATGTCTTCTTAAAATATCCCATTTTGAGCTTTTGTAGTTACAAATATCGAACTGTATACGTTTGAGAAAAATCAACACAATGAAAAAAGACCATCATACTTAGAAATAAGCAATTTCCCATTATCTGAAACACATGAAGTTAGTGCAATTAACTGTGTTAGTGAATAAAACATTACCTTGCTGAGTAACACAGAATCTTTAATTTCTGAATCCTCTTGTTTTCTAGATCTATATTGTTTTTTCAATATCTATTTTTTTCTAGTTTCCTCAGCTCCCTTGCAGATGTGTTTGAGACTGTATATGTGAAACAGAACTTTCTTCCAGGAGAGGCCTTAATCAGATACTTTTCTGGCGCTCAGGCTACCCCTAGAGCAGACTCTTTTTCAGATAGGCAGCAGACTGGAGAATTTCAGCTTATTCTTTATACGCAGAAGATCGATACTCGTAACATCTCACAGGAACAGTGCTAAGCCAGTGGAATAGAGTAACATGCCACAAGGACGCGTGAACAGGGCTGAAATACAACCCCAGGCAAGGCTTGAAGCCAGAGCAAGTAACTCAATGAATGCATTTCATACCAGGCATTACCGATAATCCTGTGGTTGCAGTCGTAAAAGCAGCTCTCTCAAATCACAGAGCAGCCTCGTACGGACAAGTAGGGTTTGTTTTGCTTTGTTACTAATACTGGAGATTAAAACTTGCTATTACAAACCTTCTACAGAGAGATTTGCTTTCACTTCGGCTGCTCCCCAACCCCTTTCACCTTTCAGATACCATACAGCCCCAGAAAAACTTTAACAGCTTGTAAGCATACTTGGGAAAATATTTTTATTTTAAGCCCACAGTTCTTTGCCCACTATCTGATCTTCTGTGGCGCGGTTGCAGCTCCAAGCAGTATCCAGTGTTAACTGAGAAAAACAGCTTTGAAATGAGAGTGGATTTAGACCCGCAGCTGAGTGCCAGCATTTCAAGGCTAAACAAGGTAACGTTTTGTAAATGCTGAATAGTATTTCATAGGGTAAATGCTGAATAGCATTTCACAGGTCTCCCTGGGTTTGGGTAAGGATGAGAAGGTAGTGGAAATTAGATTGGTGAAGGCTAGGGGTGACAGGAATAAAAACATGGTAGTTTTCAACTCTGCAGGCTTGAATCTAACTCAGACATTTGTGAGGATTATTGCTAATTATTCCCCTAGACATCCTAACTGTACACTCCTATAGAATGTAACAAACCACTACAGCTCTTCCACAGAATGTTGGAATAACTCAGGAGAATTTAATAAGCAACTCCAACCGCAAGCATTTTGCATCTAGAACTTTAAAGAATTGCTCTAAAAATTCAATACAAAAAATCTTGTTTGCTATTTGAACATCATCTTAGATTATTTTCTTTTAATGCCCCATCAGTCTATGGTTCCTTGAGAACTTACTTTTTTCTAAAACAACTTTTTAAAGCCCTTATGGCTATGGAGACCTCTTTTTCCCCAGCCTCTGAAGCATCCATGCCAGTGCTTCACCACACACCCTTTTGATTACAATTTTTCTTCAAATTAGTGCTCAGAATTTCCCCTGTCACAACTCGTGTCTCTTGGCTTTTTCTTTTGCACCTCTGAAAGGCGCATAGCTTTGGTTTATGTATAACCATTTTTAGGAAGCAGAAGGAAGCATCTGAGGATACCCCCTCAGCCTTCTCTTCTCCAGCTTCCCCTCCTATGTCATGAGCTCCAGCCCCAAAGCATCCTACTGGCTCTCCACTGGACTCCTTCCAGTTTGTCAGTGTTTCTCTTATCTTGTACCAGTATCACGACCTGTAATTCAAGGGATTGACCACCCAATTCCTCTAGATTTAAGGAATTTTTAAAAAACTCTTGTTTCGCTAGCTCTATACTTGCAGGCAGCCAGCCATGATTTTGAAGGAAATTTGACAGTGCAAAGAATTTGGCTGGAAGGAGCTGCACCAGGACTTCACCAACTTGCAACCCTCTCTCCAGATGTTTGTTCCTACTCAGCTATTTCAGATCAAAGTCCCTTCCACTGATCTGCAACCAGAGAAGGCAGAGTGTGCAGATTGTGTGGGCATGTATTTTGGTGTGTGATCACTAAAGTATATCAAGCTGGATTTGCTGGCACGTAGAATAAGAGCTTTGGGAGCCAGGTAGGAAAGCAGCCACAAGTCTGGGCCAGACACTGGAGAGACCAGACAGCCTGTGAGTTGCCTACAGGAGAAACCAGGAGGTCCAGGCCAGCTATGGGAAGAGTCAGGGAGTCAACTGAGAGACCCACCTCCATACACATGTCCGTGTGGGAGGTGACTGGAGGTGAGAGGACCCATGAGCCAGCTATTGCATGGACTGTCTAAGGCCAGTCATTGCGAGATCCACATTGTATATATGCAGGCATATTTCCTACCGACAGGTTTTCATCCTGATCAACCAGAGAGGGGAACAGGATGAGGCCGCTGATGCTGTTTGTGTTTGCATGACTGCTGAGTGTTTCTGACTGCGATTTTCTGCGTGGCCAGACACACACACATCTCTATTGGGAACGAGAAGCTCAGCATCACTACTGCCTGGACCTGGGCACACAGGGCTATCGCTGCCTCACCTTTATCAGGCTACCAGATTTGGCACCTCCTAACACTTCCCACTAAAAATACCATGTTCGTGGGTACATGTGTGTATACATAATATATTTATATGCAGACATACACACACACATTAAAAAAAATCCCAAACAACTTTGCAGAATATTTTACCTAGTGTAAGTTGCAGGAGAAGCCTGAACCTTGCTGTAACTGTGGAGTTCATTTTTTGCAGCGCTAAATTTCTTAGAACACTTTGTTAAAATAGTGTTATAGCATTATAAATATTAAAACATTATATAATTAATATGTCCATGTTACAGCATTATAAATATTAATAGACATTAAAGACATTAATTGTAAAAAGTATAACTTAGCATGCATTAGTATGTATTATGTGTCAATTATATAAAGTATATTGCACATAGCACAATCATATTTATAAAATATATCTCATAGCATAATCTAAAGACAATTACCAGGTCACCTTATGGGGTTTGTTCAGTACTCAGAGAATGAGAGCTATAATTTCGAGAAAGATTTAGTGTATACTTCTTACAGTCCAAAAAGGTCAATTCCATGCACTATAGACAAGCTAGGCACTATTTCATTCTAGAGATACAGCTGCAGTAAGTGTTAAGGTCACCACTTTATAGCTGAAGGAACTACATGGGTGATACTTCCTAAGCAGCTTCAATTGGCTCCTTCTCCTTGGCTCCCAACCAAGTCCTTTCCAAAACACAGCCATTGCACAAATAAATCACAGCACTGCTCACTGTGGCCTTTCTACGGCATTCGAACCAATGATAAAAAGCTCACACCACAGGGGTCATGTAGCTCTTCTAAATTAAGTTCTAACAGGTTTATTTCATTGAAAGAACAAGAGTTTGTTTATATACAAGGGATTTTTAACACCAAAACAGCAGTAGTATAATTAAGATGCCATAATGATACCTATATCATTTTTTGCAGTCACACGGGAACACATTTGCATAACTACCAATGCACCTTTGCTGGCAAAATTCCTCAAGTTAGACAAGTTTCACTGGTGTTCATTTTGATTTCCAGTTCCACAATAGTGTCCTTTTGATCCCACCCCTTCCTGTGACAATTCTTATAGAAAACAAATTTGACCTTGGAAATCAACATCATTACAAATCAAACATGCACATGGAAAGACCCTAGCTAAGGAAAAACAATCCCAAAGCTTGGTATCTTCCAGCTGCTGTAGGCAGCACTGCCTGCAGTGAAGTTTAAGAGCTCAAACAGGATCTGTCCCCGCGCTCAGCCTTTCCTACAAGCATCACTGGGTCTTTTGCCAAGAGACTGACAGCCCTTCTGCACCTTCTGGCCTTGTCACTAAAATTGCTGAAATCAAATTTGTGCTGTTTCTCAAGGGCCAGGGACCAATTTATTCATGTGTTGCTAAAGCGATTAACCAATGCAATATTCTTATGTGACAGGGAAAGGAGTCAGGATCCAGGCACCTCCCTCAGGACACGCTCTGAGCTCACTGAACGTCTCACTGGCCTCTTATTCAAGAGGCCAAGAACATTTGATGGTGATCAACATCTTAGTCCACCTCCACTAACCCATGATATAGGGTAGGGTAGCATTTGCACTTCCATGGCTTGTGCGGTCAATCTGTGAACTATCACTGTCACACTTTCTCCATGCCCAGGAGAGAAGCACTATATAAGTTTCTGCAAGGCACCTCTTTATCTCCATCAAACCCCTTCTTGGGTCCTCCTCAGCCATATCACACACAGAGAAGTCAACGCTGGTGAGCACAGTGCGTGACAACAGTCTTCTGGTGCACCCTCATGCCCAATGAATACACCTTTTGTCTTTTCCTCTAGCATTTTGAAAGCGTGGGGTTTACCAGCTCACCACACACCAAAGAAAATTCAGTCCCAAATCCTCTCTGGAAATAGGAAATACTCAGCATCTGTCACGAAAGCAGCAGCTGTATATCAGGTCTCTGCTAAGGTCTGTGACAGCTCCTTCGTGTCCCCACGCAACGTGACAGTGAGAGACAGAGCACCAACCTGGGAAGGTTGCAGACTGTCCAATTTGACCAAAAGACAGATTTTCACCACTGCAAACGCAGGGGGAAAGGTTTGTTTCTGTATTAGAAACATGCAGCAAGGGAAATGAAATACAAATCAGCCTTGCTATAAACCACGCGTCTCTGCAGAGCTACAGCAGAAGAAGTGCCTAAAAGCAGCCTGGCCTTTGCCCGCAGCTTTACTGGGAGTGACAGGGAAGTACCCTGTAACCACCCAAATTAAAAAAAAAAGCTTTTGCACAGCATATCACACTCGGAAAACGAATACAGTTATTTGACCACACAAGTGACAGACAAGACTTCATGTGTGCTGACCAACTCTTTAAGCAAATCAAGAACTAAGCCATGACAATCTGACAAGGGCTAGGAAACACCAACACTAAACAAACAGGTTTCTGCCCATCCGGGAGAACTTACTCTGACAAGACCACGAGCACAGAGAGATGGCAGCTTTATTTAGACTAGGGCAAATGGCAGGAGGGAAGGCAAAAAGTGCGTAACCCTACGGGAGCTGCTGCTAAAGCCATCAAAAGCAGACATGAGTGCTTTGCACACAGCGCCAGAAGCCAGCTCTGGGCCCTTCAGAGACCTACACATCCCTGAAAAAAAAGTCAATCTCAACTGGCAGGTCAAAATGCTGAACAATTCCAGAGATCCCAGAGAGCAAATCTGAAATCCCGTTACCTTGCATGAAATAATACAGCGTGACTTACATGTGCAAATGCCAGCTTGGCAGGAAAATACTTCCAATCAGGTTGTAGTCTCTCTCGCTGATTTTAGCAACCACTTCAACGCTCCGATGCTCATTTTTATTAGAAACTTTTTTGTATTGCAAACTGTGAAATTCAAGGCCTCCCTCATTTGACGTTGTGTAATAAGGGTAGGGGATAGCCAATTTCCATGCTCAAGTAGGTCAAATCACTCTGGATTGCTTTGCCACCTAGCAATTTTTCCACTGAAGAAGCAGGAAATTTTGGGGGGACAATGACAAATTTCTGTCTGCAGTGGGAAGGGCAGTCACTGCTCAGAGACATACAGTGTGAGCTCTGCTGAGACACAGCAGAGAATCCACACTTGTGATTCCCCTCCAGACTAGAGACCTTGTGCTTAATTCTCCCAGAACTCACCTCCCAAGAAAATTCAAATTAGGCAAAAGCTTGATTCCAACACTGGGATTTTCACATCTCCCTTTTCCTTCTGCTTTAAATTCCAGATTTTATTTATTTATTCCTATTCAGGGTAGATTGGATAAATTTAATGAGAGCAACAGCTCTGGAATGAACCTGCATCCTTTTCCCCAGGACCTGCAAAAAGAACGACGATGCTGCCCTCTGCATGACCTTCGCCTGTGAAATGCATATTTCTCTTTGCTTTGGCCAGGCCCTGGCAGCTTTATGAACCCCAAGAGAGGAAAGGAAATGAGGAGAGACCGAGACAAGATAGAGAAGGCTGAACAGTGAGAGGAAGAAGCAGAACAGGGGAAAAAGAAGGAAATTAAAAAGGGAAAACAAAAGGAGACAGAGGAATTTTGTTATATGTCTACTGAACCCTGTTTCTCATTTGTTAATTAAAAGTGTGGTCCCAGGAGCTTATCCTGCCAGAAAGAATCAACTGGAAGAAGCATCATGGTGGCTGAGTCACTTGAGCAAAGGTAGAGGAACTGAAGAAACAGAGAGCAGCCTTAAAATACTAAAAAGGAGAAAAGAAAGATTTTGAGCAAGAATATCCATTTGTAAGTGACCTCTCTTTACGTTCCCACGTGGTCGAGCTCAAAATCATGCCTGCTTGCAGAAAGGACTGTATTACCTGGAGATAAAAATTATTCAGGAGAAAAGGGAGCTCAGACTGACTGTCAAAAGAGAAAAAATAAAAATAATTAAAAAAATAGCCTGTTTGCATGAGTCCCCCCCTAATTTCAGATATGCCCTGTCTCTGATGACTTGGCTACAAACCTCAAACGTTGCCTTAACAGAACGTGCAGTGTGTTGCGTATGCAATAACCAGGCAAACCTGCCAGATCAGCATCTTCTGTTTAAGCCATTGACTTCAGCCAAGAGGGAATTTATTACTCACCAGCAACTGGACAACTTAAAGCAACGATAAATGTTGTCAGGGTAGCGGGAATGTTGATTTCACAGGTGAATTGTCAGGTTTTTTTAGTTTGACATAAACAATACTAACAAGAGACAGGCATTACCAGTTTGAGCTGTCAGGCTGCCCAACCAGCTAGAAACTTAACTAATCTCCGCTCCCCATGTTCTCCTCCTGGAAAAGGCATTGCAGGAACAGACAGGAAATTAGCACTTGGTTTACCCCTCTCTGCTGACTGTAAAGGGAGCCCCATCTAACTAGCTCAAACGTATTTGAGCACGACATCCTGGTCTCAAAATTGGAAAGACATGGATTCGATGGATGGACCACTAGGTGGATAAGGAACTGGCTGAATGGCCGCACTCAAAGGGTTGTGGTCAATGGTTCAATGTCCAATTGGCAGCCAGTGACGAGTGGAGTTCCTCAGGGGTCAGTACTGGGACCAGTGCTGTTCAACATCTTTGTCGGAGATATGGACAGTGGGATAGAGTGCATCCTCAGCAAGTTTGCCAATGACACCAAGCTCGGTGGTGTAGTCGACACACTGGAGGGAAGGGATGCCATCCAGAGGGACCTGGACAGGCTGGAGAGATGGGCTCGTGCAAATCGCACGAAGTTCAACCAGGCCAAGTGCAGGGTCCTGCACCTGGGACGTGGCAATCCCAGGCACAAATACAGGTTGGGCGGAGAATGGCTGGAGAGCAGCCCTGAGGAGAAGGACTTGGGGGTGTTGGTGGATGAGAAGCTCAACATGAGCCGGCAATGTGCACTGGCAGCCCAGAAAGCCAACCGCATCCTGGGCTGCATCAAGAGAAGTGTGGCCAGCAGGTCGCGGGAGGTGATTCTGCCCCTCTGCTCTGCGCTTGTGAGACCCCACCTGGAATACTGTGTCCAGCTCTGGAGTCCTCAACACAGGAAGGACATGGACCTGTTGGAACGGGTCCAGCGGAGGGCCACGAAGATGATCAGAGGGATGGAGCACCTCCCCTATGAAAACAGGCTGAGAGAGCTGGGGTTGTTCAGACTGGAGAAGAGAAGGCTCCGGGGAGACCTCATAGCAGCCTTCCAATATCTGAAGGGAGCCTACAGGAGAGCCAGAGAGGGACTCTTTGTCAGGAAATGTAGTGACAGGACAAGGGGTAATGGTTTTAAATTGGAAGAGGGGAGATTTAGATTAGATATTAGGAGGAAATTCTGTACTGTGAGGGTAGTGAAGCACTGGAACAGGTTGCCCAGGGAAGTTGTGCGTGCCCCATCCCTGGAAGTGTTCAAGGCCAGGCTGGATGGGGCTTTGAGCAACCTGCTCTAGTGGAGGTGTCCCTGCCCATGGCAGGGCGGTTGGAACTTGATGATCTTTAAGGTCCCTTCCAACTCTAACCATTCTATGATTCTATGATATTTTCATTATAGGTACCAAAATAAAGATGAATTGCTCATTGTATATCACAGCACTGAGCAATGGCTCCATGACCACCTTCTGATAAAGGTTTCCCAAGGTGAGGCTCACCTTGGGTAAGGAAGGTCAGTAGAATGGTAACTCACTGCCCTGATCCCTGTGGGGTCCCACAGGTGAATGAGGGTTTATGTTACAGCAACACAGTGGTTGCTAGTGCTAGAACATGGTCCTTGGAGAGACTCTGGTGTTCTTCACCCTCTGATATTCCTGAAGTCTTACTGTCACCGTAACTTTTGTCTTTAGTATCTAACCTTAAATTGATTCCTACATAAAACAAAAGAAAGACTGCATTTATATAGTTAGCATAAAGGTTTAACCATTCTAGACTAGCTTCTCAGGACCAAAAGGTTATCCACAGACAGCTTCCACTTCTTCACCTGTGCCATCGAGAAAGGTCAGCTCTGGCCGCCAGCCGCAGGGCCAGAGGAGAGTTCCCAGCACACTTCATCTGGTATCACCCTTGCACCTCATTTTCCCAAATATCAGCTGAAGATGGTCCCATTTGTATACCCACAGGCAGGCCAGGAAAAAATAAGGACCTATGAATGTGAAGTAACATAAGCCACAGAAAGACTGGGATAAAAAGAGATATAAATGCCTACTGATTAAAAAATCAGGAGCACTCAGTAGCACTTCAGGACATGACAAAGGGGATGAAAGGATATACAAAGGGAGGGAACTGCTTAGCCTGGAATACAAGTTAATAATAATAATGAAGACATCTGACTAACAGAGAAAAGACAGAACAGCCCCATTCTACCACATCACCACAATCGTCTCTATAAAGGCAATAAGTGAAAACACAAAAGGTATTTTTCCACAGGGTCCCTTTTCTTCCTCACCTCTCACTGAGGCCATTCCCCATATTTGCAGCTTCTTTCAAGGACAGAAATAATATTTGGCTTCCTTGGCAACGAAGAACAAAGAGACAATAGAAATCCGACAGTGGAATTTATTAAGCCGCATACTACACTAACCCCGTGTATAGGGCCCGCCATCAGGCAGAGCAGAATGGCCCCAGCGTAACAGCAGTTAGAAAAGCTTTTGGGCTAAAAGCTGTTTGCGCTGCTTTGACACGGAGCAGTTGTTTTGACTAATAGGCCAGTGAAGGGGATTTCTTTTGCAGAGTAGCACTTTGAAGGGCTCTTTGCCTCACAGCTGTAACAGCAACTACATCCACAGCACACGTTCTCCTCCTACCTATTGTATCACGTACCAAAACACATCACAGGCCAAACCAGTTTCAGGGTTGGCTGCTGCTGAACTCGGGCAGAATTGTGCTCATATATGGACAGCATTAGCTAAAGGCTGTGATTAAACTACAAAACCTGAGAGCATTTCCCAGCCTTTGGATATGAGTGCACATCCCAGCTGTATCCCAACCCCATACTGGAACCAGACTCACCATCCCTCCCCAGAAAAGGTGATTTTATTTTATTTTTTAATCTTCAGACAGCTTAGATTGATGGATTTCCCCTCTTACGTTATCCTGGTTTGGGACAGGACAGGGAACTGCACTCAGTTATTCTACTATTGAGTCCAATGTTATGCTTTTCTATTACATTAAGGAACGCTTCTGAACCTGTGTATCTCATCTGCATATTTTGCAGATGATACAGAATTGGAAGGAGCAGTTAATAGACCAGATGGTTGTTCCATCACTGAGAGGCACCTTGACAACTTGGAGAAATGAGCAAATAGGAATCTCATTATTTTTAACTAAAGGGAAATGCCAAGTCCTGCTCATGGGGAGGAGTATCCTCATCCATCGTTACAGGCTGGGGACCAATAGGCTGGAAAGCAACTTTGCAGGGGAGTCCCGGTGGACACCAAGTTGACCATGAGCCAGTAATATGCCCTCCCAACAAAAGGCAGCCATTGGTAGGATTATCACCAGCACATCAAAAGAGGTCAGCCTTACCCTCAGCACTGGTAAAACCCATCTGGAGTGTTGTGTCCAGTTCTGGATTCCCCAGTACAAGAGAGACATGGACATACTGGTGTAAATCCAGCAAAGCGCCACAAAGAAGATAAAGGAACTGGAGTATCTGTAATATGAGGAGAGCCTAGAGAGCTGGGACTGATTAGTCCAGAATAGAGAAGGTTCAGGGGGATCTTTTCAATGTATATAAATAACTGATGGAGGGAGAGTAGAGAAGACAAAGCCAGACTCTTCTCAATGATGTCCTGTGAACGGACAAGAGGCAATGGGCACAAACTGAAATACAGAAAATTCCATTTAAACATATATGTATAACTGCGAGGGTGGTCAAACACTAGAATGGGTTACCCAGAGAGGTTGTTGAGTCTCAAACCTGCTGTAGGTGACCCTGCTCTAAATAGATAGGTTGGACTAGACGATCTTAAGAATCATAGAATATCTCAAATTGGAAGGGACCCATAAGGATCATCAAGGCCAACTCCCTGCTCTTCGTAGGATTACCTGAAAAGAAATCATATGAGCAAGAGCTCGTCCAGATGGTCCTTGAACTCTGACAGGCTTGGTGCTGTGACCACTTCCCTGGGGAGCCTGTTCCAGTGGCTAACCACCCTCTCGTTGAAGAACCTTTTCCTCATGTCCACTCTGAACTTCCCCTGACACAGCTTCATTCCATTTCCTCATGTCCTGTCACTGGTCACCAACGAGAGGAGATCAGCACCTTCCCCTCTGCTGCCCACCTTGAGGAAGGTGTAGACTGCCATGATCACCCCTCAGCCTTCTCTTCTCCAAGCTGAACAAACCAAGTGACCTCAGCTGCTCCTCACAAGTCTTGCCCTTGAGGCCCCTCATCATCCTGGTTACCCTCCTCTGGACACACTCTCATAGTCTGATGTCCTTGCGTACACCCGAAACTGCACATAGTGCTTGAGGGGCTACACCAGTGCAGTGTCAAGTGGGACAGTCACCTCCCTTGACCAGATAGCTATGCTAATCTCTTCCAACGTCATCCATTCTGTGACATCAACTCATTTCTCAGGATGCATTGGCAAGACTTGGTTTCCCTGGAAAAAACCTTTATTCAAATTTGGAGTTCCATTTGTCATGACCCCAGGTAGCATTTCAGCATCATCTCAGCTCTGTTCACATAGAGATGCCTTTTAGCAGACTCAGGCTGTCCTGCAACAGAGTTCAGGGAAGTAAGAAATGGCTTTCCCTGGAATATCTCCTGGACAAGTAGCATCACTTACCTCTAAAAACAACATTACCATTCAAGCAAAGTGCTGCTCCAGACAATGGAAGTGGCACTTGGCATTCCATGTCTGCTGAGTAAGCGCTGTAATAAGATCACCTTTCCGGATTTGTTTAGTCTTCACATCTATATTTATTAATTTTCTCTCATGCAAACACAGAGAGTGCTAAAGGAATACAGTTTTAGATAATAAAAGTTGAGAAATTTGTTATTAATTTTACATAAAGACTTAGTGTCTGGATTTTACACAACCAATAGCATTCCCTTGTAGCCTGCTTGATTACTCCTTCTGAAGCTTGTTCTCCAGATCTCAACAAATGCCTTCCCAGGTCATCACAAGCAATCTCTCAGCAAAGTGGAGAAAGTCACCTGGGAGGTGAGGAGATAATGAGATACAGTCTCTGGAAGCCAGCTACTGCTCCCCCCAGAAACACCACCCTCCACAGATAGAGCAGCTTTCCATGCCCAGGAGAAAAGGCCATGCCAGGGATGCTATAGAAAATGTAGTGGCAGATGCATCTGAGTGGCAGAAGCCATCTCGACCTCTGTTTTTCCCCCCAAGACAGTGTCAAAAGGAAAGGCAACCTACTTGTGAGCACATGCTGTGCCAGCAGCAAGCTCAAAGCTTTGAGGTCTATCCTCACACACTGTCTGCAAAAGGGCTCCACAAGTGAGTGACATTTCATCCTCCCTTAGAGCTAGTGAAAAGGAGGAGGCATTTCTGTAATGTCTTACACTGAAGCACACATCCAAACCAGGTCTAAAGTGTCACACGCTGGAAGTACTGCAGAGTGTACCGGAGGGTGAACAGCAGAAAGATTGCCCGATACTGAGAAGTTTGGTGATAAGTCACAGATAAAAGTCAATGTAAACAAATGTAAAGTAACACATGACAGAGGCTTTGGAGTAGTAACAGTTCTGTGAAAATATAAAAATCAATATTCACTAATAATCAGGAAAAAAAAAAAAATACTAGGAACTGTTAGGAAGGAACAGAAAGCAATCCAGAAACCACCACAGTGTCACTGTATTCAAGGACTGATATCCAGAAGACCGTCTGCATTCCTGGGTCCTCCTCCCATCTCCCTCCTCACTCAGAAACCACACAGTGAACTTAGGGACAGTTAAGAGAAAGGTGTTAAGTTGCAAGTAGGTCTCTTCTACCTGGAAAACAGACAACTGGGAGGTGCAACAGACCACACAGAAACTGGAAGGGAGGTAAAGGGATTGCAAGTATTGTTTCTTTCAATAAAAAAAGGTTGGTGTAGGGTCACCAAATGAGGTAAACAAAAGGAGGCATTTCTTTACCCTCTGCGAAGCTGAGCTGTGCAACTCTGCCACTGCCCTTCTGCAGGTCTCAGACATCTACAGGGAGTAAAAACACCACAGCATCAATGAATGGAAGAAAAATCCATCAAGAACCAGTGAGCTCACCCACAACTCTTGATTTAAGAAGTCCTTGAGCTGTGAGGGTGATCAAACACTAGAACAGGTTGCTCAGAGTAATTACAGAGGGCCCTTTGGTTCAAGCTAGTATAGCTGCCCTTGCATGGTGTGTAAAGTGCCTACATCTCTGCAGTGCCTCTCCAGGGACCTGAGAGTGAGTATCTCAGGTATACAAATCTGCATGGTAGACTGAGAAGTTAGGACAGAGTACTAAGCCTTACTTTGTACTGAGTTTTGCTCTCAAGCCACCCAATCTATTAGAAGATAAAAGAGCACCAACATTAACATTATTTGAATTCTCTGGAAATAAGCTGTAGTGTCTTAGTCAACACGTTAGTACAGCAGAAAAGTCAGTAGGCTGCTCTCATCGGCAGATAAATCAACAGTGGAAGGGACAATGTCTGCCAAAGTCACTGCCATGGCCCTGGCAGAGAGCATAGCTTTCAGCATTGGTGGGTGTGTTTATTAATGGAGCCTACCAATCTGCTTACAGTATCTGTCCCTGTTTCCATAGCCTGGAGCTGAGGTGGATTGTACAAAGCAGAGTTAAAGACAAAGGAGGAAGAAAAGTGAAACAGGAGAACGCTGGAGAGCATGGAGATGAAAGACACACAGGAAGGCCCTGGATTAATGGACAAGCATTTATGTTGTGATCAGCTAATGCACAGAGATTAGCATGCAAGGTATTTTCTGAAAAAAAAAAAAAAAAAATATATCCTGTCAGCCACAAAGTGATGTACAAAAGACTAAACAGCCAAATGTCTAGGAAGCTGTAACTCCATCTTCCCTTCACTGTCTCTCACCCTCAAAGTGGGAGGGGGGTAAGCCAGGGGAAAGGTCAGGGGATAAAAACAGTGGGGAATTGGCAGAATGCCTCAGGTTCTGCGGAGCAGAACTGTCCCTCCCAGAGGATATACCAAGGACACAAAGCTTGGGTTTCCAAAGCCTGCACCTTACCAAGGAGAGAAACGTCTTGGATACAATTTCAGTGTAGACGTTACTTTCCCTGCATTGAGAAACAACAGAATTGTTGTATCTTGGCTAAGCAGTGGGAAACAGCACCAAACCCTCCTACATATTGTTTGTAAAGGCACAGGGGTCAAGCAGAATTATTCTCCAAAGACAAACAGAGCATTTAGGTGGGATGGAAACCTTCCTCAGGACTGGAAAGGGTAGGACAACAAGGAATAATTGCCAAAAACAAACCCATAATTGCAAAGAGAGGCTTTCAGAGCTTAGTGACTCTAAGATCTCATGAGACCGAAATAATTCCTCCCAGAACTTTTTGTTCCCTATAGGAAAAGGCAAAAATGGGAGGCTCCTGGGATACTTAACAGATCCACCTGGGACCAACAGATAAAAGAGACTGATCTGCTGTTCAGACCCTCATATACAACTTATTGATCCAAGGATTTCCAAAGTCAACAGTAAATTGAAGAGACTTTCGACAACCTGTCCAAACTCAGGCAGAAGGGCCGGCTGGAAGGATTTTTACATCTGTGTCTTTCTGTCAAGGCACCAGACTTCACAGCAGCGCAACGGAATTACACTTCGTTCATGTTTGACCCAGTCCGGGTATCAAAATGTTTTTCAGATGAGTTAGAGGGGGACAGGATCATTAACATTCGCAAATGGTTGGCTCTCAGCAGTCTCAGCATGTGCGGACAGGACACATGGCTGTCATCGGGTTCTCATGGTCACGCCAATCCCTCACCTAATTCTCAACCAAAATCGCAAAGCAAGATTGAAGGGCACAGTCTCCGCAAAAAGTGCTAGAGGTAGGTGATCCACCGCAACCCGTCCAAAGGTAGAAGAAAGGCTTGCACTGGCTGGAACTTTTTGAAGTGCTTAACTAATTTGCCCATCACTGAAAAGAGTAATATTGACTTTTTCCACCGGAACCAAAGAGAGATGGACCAGGGATTAACAAAACCCCCACTCTTAACGTAAAAGTGGGCTTGACTGTATTAGTATTTCAGATCCCTGAGGTCCTGATGCGAATTGGGGGGAATCTCATTGAAGCAGTTGGCTTCGGAGGGACAAAAGCAACAGCGTGATACAGTAGCGAGTGGTCTCCATCCCAATAACTACCATATGCAATCTTGCAAAAAACTGCCTTGTTCAACACCTGCTGTGTCCAAGGAAGAATGGTTATCTACATGATTAAAATGGCAGCAAAAGAACACTGGGTCCCTGAGGAGTCCCTCTTCTAACAAAACCAATGCCCTGAAACTATGACCAACCAGTCTGCTCAAAACAGTGTAGCTGTCTTTTTGCCCTCTTTACCCTAAATTCAAGCCAAGAGCTGGGAGAGGTTTATAAGTCAAACCCAGTTTGAGGTTTTCAGGTGAGAAAAACTTGAGCTTTAAAAACCACAAAAATCCCCGTATCTTACCACCATGTCACACTGTGACATTTCAGCCTGTGCTGAAATGCCCCTCACTTCAGCAGCCAAGGGACTGAGGACTCCTCTCTACCCACCACTCATGAAAATCTCTGTAAAACAGATGTTGAGAAACTGGGAAGAGTACACCAAGAGGACCACTGAGATGATTAGAGGGCTGGAGCACATAACATATAAGGCTAATGAAAGTATGTTTGTTTAGCCTGGAAAAGATTAAGAAGAGGAACTAATTGTAGACTTGCACGTCCTAACGGGGTTGGTTATTGAAAAGAAAGCCAGATCCTTCCCAGAAGTGCGCAGAGAGAGGACAAGAAGCAAAGGTCACAAGTTGCAACGAGGGAACACCCAACCCAACTTAACAAAACAATTTTTCACCACCAGAGAGGTTAAGTCCTTGAACAGGCTGCCCAGAGAGCCTGTGGAAACTCCATCCTTGGGATCTTTTCAGGCTTGATTGGGCAAGGTCACTAGCACCCTAATACAACTTTGAGGTCCACATTGCTTTAAGCAGGGGTTTGAACTAGAAGACCTCCAATGATCCATTCTACCCTAAAGCCATTTATGACTCTCTGATTCAGTCGTACAACTGCTATCCACAGGACAGGTATGATTTCCCGAGTCAGGGACCTGCTCCTTTACCTTCTCTTCCCCCAACCAATTTCAATCAAAGCTCCTTTTGCCAAAAGATAGAATGTTTTATTAGATGTGTTTTGAATAATTTGGAGAATTAAAGCTTGTAATACTAGACTAATTTCTCCATCCTACACAATTTAACATTCTATCTCCTGCTCATCTTCAGGCAGCTCATAAGACTTTCATAATTATCATATCTGTTGAACTGCTGAGAATAAATCTACAATCCTTAAAATTGTATTTCACATTGCACCTTGCACTTCTTTGAGGAAGGAGGCACATAGTATATTACATTGGAACCGGCTCAGTGGCAACAATAGGTGCTTTTGTACCGGGGAATGGCATGTTGCCTGGGAATGGGCCAGAACAACAAATTGATATGACAGGCTTTGCCTGCTGTGGAAGTATTAAATCTCAGCTGATAGTGGAAATATCACCTTTCTCTGAAAAGCACCTTGATCTGAGCTATGCCGTCCCTTAACCACAACATGTAAATGACCCATGGACACAAGGAGAGACTGGTGTAAGTCCCATTCAGCCTGGAGACTGGGGAAGGGCATTTCCTAGACAGCTTCTAAAATTAAGCGTAACAATATGCAGCTTTCCCAGTCCTCGAGTCAAGTGGGTCCCTGGAGCAGTGAAGCACAGAAGATTATATTCAGAAACATGGGTCCTCTCAAGAAGCCTTTGTTTTCACATCAGCACATTGAAGTCAATTCCCTCATTAAAGCTAATGCCAGGACTCCCTCACTTTAGGGCAGTCAACCTCTACTAAGGGACACTTTGCAGATCAGTAAGGGCTGGTAGATTTAGCTAGAGTAGCAAAAGCCAGTAACCTAGAAAGTCCTCGAGGACACCAAAGCCAGTGTTACTTGGGTCTCGCTCTTTTCACTCAGCTGAGCTATTTGGATCAGTTCAGGCTCTGGACACATCCTCATGCCCACACTTGGTCCCCCTCGCATGAGGCAGCACGGCAACAGCAATCTCAGCCTAGAAATCACTGGTTTTTTCTCTGCGAGCAAGTTGGGGGAATGGATCCTTCAGCCACAGCCCACAGGGCCCACTAGCACCAGACAGTTTGCAATCTAAGACTTAATACTCACATCAGGTTAAGGAGAGGCACTTTTTAGGCATTTTTATAGCATCTCTAAAAACAGTACTACAGACCTCTTTTACATATAGGAGTACAACATGTTACCTGCCTTAGTGATTGTTTGAACCTTTGACAGATGTGAAACCCTCTAAAGAAAAGAAACATCCTGTTAGTGTCTGAGTAACAGCTTTCCAGATCGGAGCAGTGACTGTTTTCAATCCTACCCAAGCATTCTTAAGCAGCTGCCACTGATCTAGGACCTAGCAAGGGACCAGCCACCATGTCCCTGCTCCTCACAGCTGTATGTGCTGAACGGGGGTGAGGGGTAGCTCATGGGGGAGGAGAAGCAATCACCAAATGACTCTGTCACAAGGCATGGGGAATTCCAAAGTGTGCATGAAGCCTCAGAAAAATTGTATCAGAGACTTGACACTTCATAGAATCACAGAATGGTCCGGGCCGGAAGGGACCTCCAAAGGTCATCTAGTCCGACCTTCCCGCAGTCAGCAGGGACACCCCCAACGAGATCAGGTTGCCCAGGGCCTTGTTGAGCCTCACCTTGAATATCTCCAGGGAAGGGGCCTCAACCACCTCCCTGGGCAACCTGTTCCAGTGTTCATCAAAAGTGCACAGTGAAGAGGAGATTGATCCAGGCTGGGATTTAAAAAAAAAAAAAAGAAAAGTATACCAGTAACACTGTCAAAACACACATTCAAGGTTCATTTATCTCCTACCTCTTTGCCTTTAATCCTTTTTCAGAAGAGAAGTTATTTGAGCTAATTAGTCCAAAGGTTCATGAAGGAAGTAAGTAAAAAAAGACAGCAGAAAGAGACTATTCCTTAAAGCCATAGAGATAACAAGGGAAGCTTCACTTAAGCATTAGACCATAAATTTTCCCAAACCATCCTCTCTTAGTTTTGTTGCTGAGTTTATCAAGTTCCCTGGAGATCTTGGTTACAATGGGAACAAAGTAATTAGCACATGGACTGCCTTTAATTAGCATATCTCTTCAAAGACCCTCACCTACCAAGTCGTAAGTAATTGTCCTTTTTGCCGTGGGCTAGGGGTGCCCCACCTGATTCCTGTGGCAGGGAAAGGAGGAGGCAGCAGCAGAGTGGGCAGTGCCTGTCCCACTCACTGCAGTCTTTCACCCAGACCTTTCCCAGGATGAAAACTGGAACAGCAAACAGACGTGAGAACTAAGAGGTAAAGGAGGGATGTGAGAAGACAGGGGAACCTGACCCATTTGTTTGCCAAAAAAAAAAAAAAAAAAAAAGAAAAGCCATAAGTTTCATCAGCAATGAGCAGACTGACTATGTAGGCAAAGGGCAGAACATCTAATTTTCTCTCCAATATCTCTCTCCCCTCCCCATGAAGACAAAGGAGGATTCATGGCTGAGGTTTCCACCTTTTTTAACTCCCATATATCCCTGAGACATGCAGCCTATGAATTACAATTCACGCAGGCTACCTCAGTGCCCTAACTTGCGGGTCATCTACAGGCAAGTGCACAAGGAGCTGATTTGGGCAGCCGGGCTCTGATTCCTTGCACAGGCAACACAGAGAAGTAGAGCCCATCACTCAGATCATCAGAAGCAAGTGCTAAATCTATCACTTGTGGCAACTTCTCTCCAGTGGCTAACGGAGGCAGCAATGCCAAGTGATCCCAGTGTACCCCCCCCATATCCACCACTGTCAGTCAACAAAACATAAAAGGCAGTGGGAGCTGTTTCACGGAATCACAGAATTCTCAGAGTTGGAAGGGACCTCTAGAGATCATCTAGTCCAACGCCCCTGCTGAAGCAGGATTGCCCAGAGCACATTACTCAGGACTGCATCCAGACGGGTCTTGAAGATCTCCAGAGAAGGGGACTCCACGACCTCCCTGGGCAGCCTTCTCCCAGAGTATGGTTAGTTTACAAGACAGGCAAGAAATGAGGCTTATATCCATAACAGAGGGGAGAAGACATGTGCCTACAACAGTAGAGCTCTTCTTCCAGTGTGTTCTGCACATTAATAACCCACCACATACGTTAAGGGGTTTGTGGCTTCAGAGATTCACTACACTTGTATTATATCCTGCTGCAGATACAACATTTACAGGCTTTAGGAAAACTTACCCTAACAGCAGCACTGCTCTTTTTGGAAGCTCTCACCAAAAAGGGAGCCTCACCGAGACTCTTAGGAAGGGGGATTTGCAGGGGATTATGATTAAGCCAGTTTCAGTTACTGAAAAGTGAACTTCTGCCCAGGGAATTAGGGCTGGGATAGCTAATTATTTGGCTTTCTTTTGCTCATATCTTTCACTACCAAACTTCAGAGCATGCTACAGAGACAGAAGTAAGAAGCCAGACCTTCTGCAGCCAAGAGGGCCACACAGTGATTGAATGAATGTAACACAGGTGGAAAATGAAAGGTCTCTGGGAGTGTCCCCATGCAGCCATCGGGACAGGAATCCAAGGGGCAGGGAATAGTTCTGGATCACTCCCAGGGCAGGAACATTTGGACGCTGAGAGAGAAATGAAGATTGACCTCCAACACCTGTGTGCAAAGATCTGCACAGGGTCCCTCGAACACGATCATCAAAGAGACCACTGGAGCACAACAGAGACCCATCCCAGTTTCACTTGGGACACAGCTCACTCACTCCACACCATATCACACATATTGCTTTTATGTTAAGTGAAATGCGATGACTACAACCTTAAAAAAACATGAATGTGCCAAGAATGGGCCACTATCTAATGGATAAAGCACTAGACTGGGTTTCTGGAGCTCCAGCCAAGTCACTGCTTTGTGGTGTCCTGGAAGTCTTCTTCATTTCCTGTCATACTCCCATTCTGTCCTCTCCCTTTATGGTCCAGATTTTGTCCCTGAAAATCTCTCAATCACAGGTGCTCCCACAGTCCTTATTTTGCCCCCAGTATTGCAGTACCAATACCTCAGCATCAACATCAGTAATTTTTTTAATCCACTCTCTGCTGCAGTTGCTTTTAGAGTCTATAGGACACAGAACACAACTACATGAAGACCAGCACTTAAATACTGAAAACTATTAGGCAGGTTTTGGAGAATACAGGAGCGAGGGGAGTCACCCGGAGAAATCCAGCCTCTCACTGTCCATCCACTCTTTGCAGGAGAGCTTTGCCAGGCATTGCCTTCTTAGCAAAGGCTTTATGGACAGGGAAAAAAATACATTCCTAGTTCAATTCCTAAGTCCAAAGTCTTTTGGTTCCAATAAACTTCCCCTGCTTTTCTGTGCTGATACAGCTACCCACTGTTTGTCTTTGACTTGCTCACTGACAAGACTTTCTTTCAAAACCCCAAAGATGGTCTCTTCTGCTGTAGGTACAGTGAAAAAGGCCTATTTAGTTGAAATTAACCTCAGAGAAATTCATTGCACTCTTGTAAAACAGCTTATCATTGCAAAGTGAAAGCTTAACCCAGAAAGGTTCTAACCTCATAAACCACAAGCTTCTAACAAGGAAAGAATCAAGAGACTTTTATAAGCCACTGGAGTACATCAGGCCCCCTGAGTCACCCTGGGAGAACAAAACCACAGCAGAGCAGTTCACAGATCTAAAACTTAACAGCTATTCACTTCCAGAGCCTTATAAATACTAATTGCTGGACTAAAGGGACATTCAAAGATCGATCAAGTGTTAAGTTCAAGACCTGCTGTCATTCCCAACACCAGACACTATCTCAGTCAGGACCCAGTGCTATTAGGTCATTTAGACCTCAATCCAGGCAAATATTTTATGTATCTTGCCTGAGCTGAAGGTCAAATACATAGAAATAGTAACCTGCTTTTAAAAACTAAGCATGTATTCATTCATGTGCCTCAGTAGACCAGGGTCTTGCTCTGTGCAGGCCTGTGGTGGTCTGTGGCCTTAAATTACCATCGCTGCCATGGTAAGCAAGGTGAACACTGCTGCTTCTGCTCCCAAAGAGGGGTCCGTGCAGAGGTATCTGCTCCCTGTGTCAGTGCAAGAGTAGCCACCTGTGACACCAGCATTTTAATTCCATAAGAATTAAACTAACCATCACCAGGCAAAGGTCTAACCTAACAACCTCCTCAGTACTAATTCTACATATCACTTTCTAACAAAAAAGTTTAGGAGCTGAGCCTCAAAACCTGCTCTTCGGCAAAAAAAATGCCAACCCTTTATTACAAGACTGGCAAAGTTTTCCATAGCCAAATATAACTGCACGCCAGCATCTTCTTCCATGCAATTTTCACACTACCATCACCTGACTGATGGCACTCACAGTCCCACACATGCCAGGACATCTCTGGTGTCCCATCTTCCCTCTCTGCCTTCCACGGTGAGGAGTTCAAGGCTACCCAGGGAGACTGTGGAACTGGACCAAAAAGGAGAAAAAAGGGAAAAAGACAGTAGGATTTTATCAGATCACAAATAAAGCCACAAGTCATCCTAGGCACAGACCAACAGGGAATGTGCACCTCCCGATTAGGCTTATAGCATGAGGTTGTTTCAGTCTTGTGCTAATTGGAAGTGGATTCAAAAGTGGGGTATGGAATAGGATGAATGCCAGACAGCCAATGTGGTGATTATTCATTTCTGTGTATGAAGAGGAAACCCAGCACAGCTGTCTCACTTATACCACAGGGGTAAAATCTCCCTGACTGAATCCCAGCAGTCCCTCCCCATACTGGCCTCCCCCAGCATTTATTCCCACCTCCAGGCTCTGTGTTTTCTCTAGCAGTGAGCAGGTGAGATTGGCTGTGTGGTCTCACAAAGCAGAGTAATCTTTAGCCCAAACTTGCCTGCTTGATCCTTCTGCTTAACAAAAAGCAACAATTCAGCTTTCAGCCTTGTTTACATGGGTGCTTAAAAGCATCTCAGCTCAGACAGCAGTCCCCCTCGGTGACTTGAGCCAGGTGAAAGATGTGCTGCCCCACCTCCCAAAAAACTCAGACTCTGGTGCATTCTACCTGGGGAGCCATTCCCATGCGGCAGTTCAGCCATTCTCGTTTTGCCATCGTCTTTCACATTGGCTCAAAGGCAGCCACACTGTAGAGTACCCACAAAATTTGGGGCTATTTTATATGGCAGGCCTGCCTACCTGCCCAGCTATGGGCTGAAAGACCTAGAACATATTTTAAAAGAACAAAGATATTCCTATGGGTAGGGATCCAAAGGGAAAAAAAAAAAAAAAAATCAAAATCAGTATTTCCACATTTCTATACTTGTTTTCATTCTGATCTCGTTTTGATGAGGATGTTTCCTGACTCCTAAAGCAAGACTCTAGATCAGCTACAACCTTAGGACAGATAAATGAGCTGATATGGAAGTCCCTGGGCTATCTTATATCCAACTGGTACTTAACCATTCATTCCTTATCTCAGGCAACTGCCATAACTACTGCACTCTTATGGTGGAGATCAGCCAACATCTCATTCACCCAAGGAATATACCACAGGATGGAAGAGCTTCGAATGGGGGGATTCAAAGATAAATGGGCCTTCGAGCACTTGAATGTGGGTCTCCCAGCTCCCAGGTGAGCATCTGAACAGAAAGTATATTCTAGAAAAAAGGGAAAGAGTTGGTGTCTCTGATTATGAAAAATGTCCAAGGATCTTCAAAGCCAAAAACCTCAAAACATTTCATGACATGAAATTTTTTCTGTCCAGCCTCATCCAAGAGGTCTCAATAGAATCATAGAATAGTAGTTTGTGTTGGAAGGGACCTCTAAAGGTCATCTCATCCAACCTCGCTGCAATGAACAGGGACATCTTCAAATAGATCCGGTTGCTCGGAGCCTTGTCCAACCTGATCTCGAACGTTTCCAGGGATGGGGCATCTACCACCACTCTGGGCAACCTGTGCCAGTGTTTCACCACTCTCATTGTAAACAATTTCTTCCTTACATCTAGTCTGAATCTACTCTTTTAGTTTAAAATCAGTAGTCCTTGTCCTATCATTACAGGCCCTATTAAATACCCCAAATTCCCCATGTTTCCTTTGAAATACCAGCCTTAACTTATATGAGCCACTGTCTTCCATACATCAAATTAAGTCAAGATAACTAACTGAAGAACACTGAATAAATACCTGCTTAGATTAATACTGGTCTTTTCCTCATACACAAAGTCCAGGAGAGCCCAATGTGAATGACTCCATCTACCACTAGCATGTTGTTTCACACTTACTGAAGACTCGACCACAGGTGACTAAGTGGCTTGTTCGAATCGGGGATGGCACCGATTTGTAAGTGGAGGAAAGATCAGAAACCTCCATTAGTATTACCCCTGCCTGGCTTTGCCAATTCCCAACCAAAAGGGAAGGAGGACTTTCTCCGTGTTTTTTCACCCTCCTGTCACAACAACAGTTTTAACTAGACTTCAAGTAATGTTTGGATGCAAAACAGATGTCACTTCCTTCTTGCATACCCCTGAAGGAATTTGGTGCTGTTTTCATGTGTGCTGTCTCCCAGGATCCTGGGGATATCCAATTTCCCATTCAAACACAGGCAACAGAAAAAGCTGAAAGGCAGATTTTTGTGGATTTCTCCTCTGTCCCATGCCTGAACCTGTAACATGAATGAGGCTTTTGGTAGCTTTGTCTTTCCTTTTTAATAACTACTTCATTTACTACTTACAAAAGCCAGTCTTCTTTCCTCATTGCAGCCTCCTAATAAGATTCCCCCCACATCACTGAAGCCCAATTGTGCTCGGAGGCTGGGTTATTCAAGAAACAAGAAAGTTTGGATTACACAGCTATTCCTGCTGGCATTCAAAGCCACTGCACCCCTCCCCACACAGCTCAGCTCCTCAGTGGGGAGAGATCCTCCAGCCAGTGCCACTTCCAGAGTGGTGGGACAGGCTCAACAGCTACGTGCTTTCCCTCCCTGCCCAGTTCACATCTGCGGTGGGAAAGAGAAATCCCTTAGGTGAGGAGCGGATACTCTGCCAAGCCAATATAACCCTTCTCTGTTGATATATCTCCTCTGTCACATTGAATCTCACAGCTGCCAACCACTCTGTGGAGGTGTGGAGTCCCTCTGTATCACGGTCAGGCCTGGGGTGCTTCCATAGGGAAAGAGGGTCTGCAGCGTACATGGTCTCTGATACACCATCTGAGTACTTCAATGTAATTCTGGAATTTCATCTCACCACACATCACCACGTTGCATAGGAAGTGACACTCTTCATGCGAGTTAATGAACAGCAGCAACAAGGGGCTCAGACTGCTCTAAACAACTTTGAAAAGACTGGAAAATCCCTGTCCCTCCTAGGTCTTTGAGATGCGAAGCACATCATCCTGGCACAAGTCCTTCTTTGCAAACAGTTTTCACATGAAGCTGGAAAACCATGGCATTGCTGAATCCCCCTGGATCTGTCCCCCCCAGTCACTTTGGCAGTAAACCAGTATCTCTGAGCACACCCAAGAAGCAAACGTCCCTTAACTGCCCATTCCCTGATCCCACAACAGGCACTTCAACCCCAGAGTCTGAGGAACTTGGAGCAGGCACGTATCTTTGAAAAATGGTGTCTTTCCCTTCTGTTCCAGGTTCCCTCTCAAGCCACAAAGTCACTTTAGCAGCTAACCAGCAGAAAACCTGCACTATTTTTTTTTTTTTTTTTAAGTGCTCCTCCTTTTTTTTTTTTCTTCTTAAAGAAAGTGGCCTCCATTTTCCCCATCCAGATGCATTACATCAAAAAAAAGAATGGAGGGATTTATTACCCCTGTAAGTACAGGGTTTAATTCAGTCCTACCATCTGACTCAGAGGAGATGATAGAGGCAAAGGAAGAGAGGAAGAGAAGAGACACAGAGAGATGAAGCCACTTACCGAGTCACGTCGCAACTCGGTGAGAGTACCAGGGAAGAGAAGCCCAGCCCTGTGCCCTCCATGCCCCGATACTGCTCTACTCATCTAACTGTTAGGTCATGAAATCGCCCTCCTTTTTACATGGCTGGGAAAACCGTGAGGGCTCTAAGCAGTAAAAACACCGTGGAAACAATCCCTTTGAATATCCTAATTACAAACTTTGTCTTGGGTTTCTTAATGCAACAGTACAGCTGTGCTGGGGCACAGTGTTTCTGACACCGTGTCACACATGGACCTTAGTAATAACAAGCTCACTCCAACCCACTTCCAGCAGCTTTGATGTGTTCTTACCCCAAAAAAAAGAATGAATTGGGAGGAGGAGAGAAGCATTTGGCTGCTCTGAACCTGGCTACTCAGTGCAACCCCGACAGCTTTATAATAAACATGGCAAATGTTTTGGAATGACAGGTGGGATTTAGCAGTCGTTTCCTTGGTCTGGGACTGTTTGATTTCCATTTATCACACTCACGCAAAGCAAGGTGTGTAGACAATACAGGGCAGGGAGACGACTTCAAAGGAAATTCCTCTCGGCAACGGAGTACGGGGTTCCCTCAGAAAGGAGCCGTTCCACTTGTCAGGCCAATTAGCGGCAGCTCTGCTGCTTTGGTGGGTGAAGTAGGGGAGAGGGTCTGGTGGGAAGTGGGATGAAACCCCTGCATGATTCATTGAATCACCCCCTGATATATCCCAGGGAAATCTGCATGCAGAAACATCTCCTATTTGCTGCAGGCGTAGTCAGTCCACGTGAGGAGGCTGCCAAGAAACAGTAGGTGCAGAGAAAGCCCAGTTCTTCACATCATTGACAAGCAGAGAGGGACCTGCACACTCATCTAGAATCCACCATGGGAAATCAGGGAGAACAGTGAGGCACTTCAGCTGCTTTTTGCAGACCCCCAAGCCTTTGATGGTCCTCTCCAGTAACAAACAATGTGGACCAGTCATTCACAAGGAGCCAAGCACTAGCACGCTAAAATAGAAGGGGCAAAGCAAACCACCCTCTTGTCAACCGTTAAAAGAGCAGAAGTAAAAGCTGGTACTTCTAAGTGTTTGCACCATGGGGCTGGGGACAGCAGCTGTTAGGACCTCTGGCTCTCCAGAGACACCTGCTCCATGCTTTTGTGTGGCACCGAGTTATTTCCCAAGCAGTCTGGCTCTGTGAATAAGTGACACTATCAGAGGACATTTCCTGCCTGGGCTGCCCTTAGTTTATGGAAGAAGGGCCAGCGGAACCACTCTTCCTTCCAGAAAGTACTCGCATAGCAGAGCTGATGGCTACATAAAGCTAACCAAGTCCTCACCTCCTGGAGAGAACAACATATTTGTGGTCATCAATATGACATTAATGTCTGTGTGCACAGTGTTACTTACACAAGGGCAGCCTTGGTGCTGTGCTTGAGGCTGTCCACAGCGCTTCACACTCTGCAAGGGCAGTACCAGAGGAGCTGGTGCTGTTCACGGCAGCCCCAAGAGCATCCTAAATTTAAGCATGGCCTTGAGCACGATCTAATCTCACAGCTTTTCCATTTTTGCCCATCTATCTCATTTGCCTTTGCTGTAATGCCATATGACTGATACTGCCTGGAGACCTTCATTGTGATTTCAGCACACCCACCACAGAAACATACACTTCAGGTGCTGTGCCGTGCCACGCAGTCACCCAGTTCATGTAAATATGGGCCAGACCACTGACTCCATCATCTTCAGCTGATCCAGATGATTTCCTACTCTCTTTGGGCTTAACACATCTTGTCATATGACAAGAAGGGATGCCCTGATCACCCGTTTTTCTTGTAAACCCTCAAAAATAATAACTAGTGGCAGGTCCCCTTCTCTTGCCCTGAGACAACTGGTGCATGGCCTGGCCTTGGCCATAAAGTTAATTCCTCAGAGCCTCCAAACTGGTACCGTTGGACCCCACGTACCCATCCCTAACTCCAGAAACTGCACACAAACTGTTTGGGAAAGTGTCGGGGAACCGGTCTGACAGTATGACAGGCTATCAAAACACCTTGGAACTATGGTCACAATCCATGATTTCTTCTATAAATCACAAAAAAAAGAACCTACAGAGAGAAGATAGATAGCCCGTACCAAAAACTGCAGCCCAGCAGGAACCTCTCAGACACACTTTTCAGTTGTTACTGTACTTCATGCAGAGCCTAAAAGTGATGGGAGCATATAATTCCCAAAAATCTATGGCAAATAATAAAATCCAGAGAGAGTTACATCTTATACCAACAGAACTCAATACTTCAAAGTATCACCTGCACGTGAGAGCATTCCCACATGTCAGAAAAGAATATTAAAAAACAGTGATAATGGCACTCACAAAAGCAGGTCTGTTTCTTTGTCTGAAGGCACATCTTGATTTCTGTATTACTCATCTTCAGAAAAAGGGCTCTGAGCATTTCCACTAGCATGAAGCTGTGTGTTAATCTGATTTCATTCCCTGGATGGATTATTATTGGAGTGGATGTTTGGTCTAAACTCATAAAAACAAATTCCGGGCTCCAGTTGCGTATATGTGAACATTTCTGCCTACACAAGCAACAGTGATTTTTCAGTCTGAAGTGCCATCTTTTATAGTCTTCACTATTGATTTTAATGTTGGTTAAAAAACTCCTGAAAGACTTAAAAAATTCTGTGTGACCAAGGGCCCCTACCTGTCTTAGATTATTAAAAATAAAGGAAATGAAAAAACGCAACCGTGTGCCTCACTATTGATTTTTCCTCTTCTTACCACTTTTCCTCCCAAATTAAAAAAAGGCTTTTTAAGCTAAAGTTTTTTGTGTTGCTTTTTCTTTGAAAATTCTCGTCTTACTTGGAATTTTCAGGTTTAAAAACAAGAGAGGAAAAAAACATCTAGAAAAAACAGGGACTTGTAGAACCTGTTTTCATTTTTTATTTAAAATAAAAACTGTAACTGTTACTTGGTGTTATGTTTTTAAGTGAAGTGCTTTTCCTCCACCGCAGTAATTGACACTTTAGACTAGCCATTCACTGAATAGCTTTGAACTAGTTGGTAGCTTGCTAAGGCAGAGATGAAGTCATGATCCCTCTCAAGAGGCAAAATTTTTCATTAATGCATTTGCAAAGACGACCAGCACTGAATAGGCTGAATTTCTCCCCCTGAAACCTCAGCCCAGGATCCGCTGTACTGCCTGTGTGCGCAGCCACCTCTCCCTCAGGATGGAGAGCACTTCCCAGGCAAACCCCTGCTTTCCCAAAGACCACAGGAGAGCTCGTCCTGGCCAAGCAGGGAGGGAGGAGAAGCAGCCCAGGCAGGGGGAACAGCGGGGCACAAGGGCTTGCCGCTGACGGGTCGGGGTTTTCACCTCTTTCAGGACTGTCTTTTGAAAGCTGTCAGAGCCAAAAAAGAGTGGTCTATTCACAGTATAAATTTTCTTCATCAGTAAAGACCAAATCCTAGCCTCCCATCCCTGTGTGCAACCCAATTACTGAGATTTCAAAGCCAAGCAGCGCTATTAAGCCTGTTTAGCCGGACCTCCACCATAACATTGGTCTTAGGTGTTCACACGACAAACCTTTCACCAGAGCTCAATAACTTCAAAAAGAAGTATTCACTGAGTAAACCCCTGCATTTTGGACTTAAAAGCTCTGAGCAAGCAAAAATCTGTGGCATACCTTTATAAGCTACAATAATAGTTAATTACCCTCCTTGTTAAATGCTCATGTCTTGTTTCCAGCAACCATTACTCAAAACTGGATACAGGCCCAGGCTCTCTCTAGCTGAGGTAAATGAGTGTATTTTTCTCCTCTCAAGTTCCTTTCACTACACTTCTGGAATACAAAATGAGATTCACTAATGGTAATTGAGCTGTTGACAAGTTTTCCCAGCCAGGAACACAGAATTAGTGTTGCTAACTTTCATAATTTAAATTACAAACCCAACAGTAATTAGTGTTTTTCTTGGAGCTCCATCTCCTGGAGACAGGTGATTATGAGACAATCCCTACTTTACTTACTTTAAAAGTATATTTTAAACACTACGGAAAAATCTAGAAGTGCCTTGACTACCCCTAAAAGATGTACGGGTACAACCAAAGACAGAGTACATTAACTCTAACTTTACTTATTTCTCACGAAAATTAATGATTATTGTTATAGGAGATGTCACGATTTGCAACTGTTGAATGCTTGGAGGGAGAGCGACTGCTGAGTTATCTCCGAGACAAACAAAGGCTGAGAATATCAAGAGAAACCTAAAAGTCCTTCTCCTGGGGCTGAGAGGAAAACAGATGACCACAACAGTTTTAAGGTTTGGGCAGTCACCACCAGCAGAAATGGCACAAGCACCAAGGGAGCTCATGAGAGCTTTCCTGGTAACTTTGGGAGATAGAGTATCAGCTCTCGTCGCTGGAAAAGTGCAAAGTTTTCTTTGCCAATAGAATCTTCTCTGGCCAAGAAGACCTACAGAGATACCTATATGAAATATCAACTGAGACACAGAAAAATCATCATGCTCCTAATCTGGACACATCAAGTTAGATGTGCCTCCTGCATTTGTCCTGATATTAAAAAAATAATAATAAAAAAATCAAGTGTTGGCTCAGGACATGTAAGTCCTACGTAGCAACTGAGAAACTATGACTGCTATAGACTATCACTGCTACTACTTAGTGATGATCCACAAGATGACTTGCGTTATCCTATTACTTTATTATTTGAATTGAACTAGTAAGTTTAACTGAAGACAACAGAGATCTAACTGAAGCTTCCCTGAAGGCTGGTCCTTGCGTATTCTGCAAACCAAGACAAACATCTTTTACAACAACACAGAGTGACCTCCTTGATTTAATAAAAGGCAGCACCGCACTAATCTGCGAGAGCATACAGGATGTTCAGCTTTCACATTCCCCACGTTTTTCTGCTTCTGAGTCTGCACTGTCAATGTTTGTCTCCCAGTTCAATTTGCCTTAAGGGTAATATAAGAGTCCCCGGGTTCTTGCACTGCACAGGGTTAAGTCAGGCTAATTCAGTTGGTCTCCCGCTGAGCTCAGACAAACAAGCCCACGTATCCCTCCCGAGCCAGGGGGGAACCCACTACTCTGAGAATGACTCCGTAGTATTAGGAGCAGCTGAGACTGCATTCTAACAAGAAAATGACATTTTCTAGTACATGCAGTAAACATGAAAGGTATTTCTCCAGGAATTCAGCCAGCCATGCTCAGCTGGAGAAAGATCTTAGTTCACAAATAGCAAAATTTTGCTTTATTTTTGACTACTCAATGAAAATTTCTATTCAATCAAGGCCCAGTAAACAGATTATTGGGTGCCTTTTCACTGGAGTTAGCACTCTGCAGAAGACCATTTGATAGATTAGCTCTTCCTCAGATGTGGTCCCCAGGAGACAATTTAGGAGATCTCTGAGTAAAATGCTGCCGTTCAGCACTGTAAACATTTAACCCTTTTTGTTTGTTTTTGCTTTCAGTGTGCTGGAGGCAAGAAGATAATCCCACAGCTGGGTTGCAGTGCATAATCTCACTATGTATTTATGTGATTTCCCCATTTACCTATGTGCTGTACAAAGTCCCACCTTGCCTGCTGAAACCTCATCTTTCCCTGAAACCCAGCAGCATTTCCCCAGTGACTCTTCATTCAACTGACAATCCCCTTGATAACCTTTGGTATTCAAATAGCATAGTCTAAAATACATATCCTATAAAAGGTTTAATTGTCCTTAATTTATTAACTCGGATTTCCCTTTATCTCAAAATACAGTGCAAGGGAAAAAATAACTGATTCCGACCTACGGTGCTACTTCAGCAATGGCATTAAATAAGAGTCTTCAATAAATCTCTAACTTACAAGTACATTTTAAAAGCTCCACTTAATCCTGTTAGAAGTTTAAAAAGTTAAATATTAACTCTATATCTACATGTTTTAAAAGTTTATTCTCTTTTGGCTTTTTGTTCCAAAAGTGATTTTTGTGTGTGAAAGTTTAACAAGAAATGCTTTCAAAGAGGGGAATACAATTTGATTTGGCTGAGCTACAGCCCTGTTTTTCTTAAAATTATAGTCCTTTAAAAATATCCAGAGACATACCAAAGTTGGACATTTCCAAAGAATTGTTAAATATTTTTTGAGTCTCAGTCTCCTTTACAATAGCAATGGACACTATAAATACGTCAAAATAGACAGAGAGGTAAATAAGGAATCCAGGGTTGCTTTTAAAAGTAGAGTAAAAAGAATATATCCTCCTCCTGGAACTGTCAGATGCTATCAACATCTGGCTACATCTGCATGGATTTGTAAATGGGAAATGATAGTGCAGGATGACAACCTCTAGCTGCACCTGATCAAGATGGCATTTTAAACTGTGACAGCTGAAAACACAGGAGAATTGATGGGAAAGGCAACCTTTAAAAAGGCATGTGCAGAAGCATTAGGCACCTGTTTGCTTTATTGACCGGGCAGGCTTTGTTTAGGAAGAATAGCAAGCATATTTAATCTTCATGTCAAAAGACACAGTGGCATTAAAGGGTAGAGAGTTACCTCTGGGACAAAACTACAGTCTTTAATCATCCCAATCGTCATTGTTTTGGACACTGGAGCTTGATTCAATAACTTCACCCTTGTGTTCTTACTCCCCACTTCCACTGCTCTGACTTCGAAAGGTCTGGGACTCCAGCCCTCGTTTTAAAGGTGGTAATTACACAAAACTGGCAACACCAACAGATTCTGGTTCCAGGTCAAGTAACACCAGAGAATAAGAAGGAGATATTAATTATAGAGAGTGGATAATTGCTTCCTTAGCAGCTAATCCTCCCATTTATCCACCCAAAAGGTCAGATCCAGAAACCCAACACCCTTTCAAAGCAGAGTGAGTAATCTGTTCTTGTGGCCCTATGCCAGAACTCTTGGCTATGCGCTAATCTGGACTACTTAGGGGCAAAGAGCCCGCGCCAGCCATTTAAACAAAATGTAAACACTCATCTTTCTTCCTGGCCACTTGAAATAGGCACCTTAAACCAATCAGAAACAGGCACAAATGCAATTCATCACAGCCAATTTCTGTTGTTTAGCCGAGACAAGCAATACTTTGGTGTCTCATTATGCAAAGACAAGGCAAAACACAAGGGCTGCAAGTCTGTCTTCACATAAACTGGTGCGAGACATGACTGTATCTAAGTAAAGATCTGCTGGGTTAGGCACTAAGGTGCTCTTCTCTTACCCCACAGGGAGAAAAAGTAGCTTTTATCAGACCTGCCGAAGCCGAGCACACAATCAGCACTGCCAACGCACATCATCTGAGAAGAAATGCTCCCACTCTTCCAGTTGAAGCTATTTGGGACCAGACAGCCAAGCGAATAGTCTGGCAGTAGGTTGGTGGCCTCAGACTAATCAGACCAAATACAATAGTAAAGTTAACATTATTTTCCTATAATGCATCCTATTGACCAACCACCTGGGACATGTGACGTGCAGAAACTCACGGTGATAGTTTACCCTGCTATCTCTGGATCTCACCTCCAAACCATCTCCGCTGTTTTATTTTAGTCAGGCTATTCCTACATCCCATACATAGGCCTTGTCACCCAGCAGGCAGAGTGACAGCATGGCAAGGGATGGGGAAAAAGCCATGGTGCAAGGCATGGAAGTCTGCTATGGCCCCTTCCATGACTCCGGTTCACATTTTCCCCCATCCTGACTGCAGAAACAAGACCACACTTCTGAATGAATATAAAATAAACTCTGTTTTAACAACTTTGAACCAGCAGAGGAAGTTCTTGCATTACACTGGTGCAGCATTTTTGATTGCAGAAGCCCTAAAGCCAGATTTTCTCTTTGGTAAGATTAGACTCCCACAGCGAACTTTTGTTCCATTAGTTATTCCAAATGAAAACCATCCAGAGACTTTAAGTGACATGGGCTCAGACCCCAATTCAATACAAGATTTAGCTCCCCACCAAAAATCAACGAAGCATCCAAGAGTCTGAGCAGGAGTTAAGATCCTACTTAGTTAAGATCCTACTTAAGTCATGGTGTTTCAAAGACCATTTGAAGGAAATGACTTCTGGAGCAGCATCTCCCTCCCTCTTGCCCATTAAGGGAACCGCAACAACACCGAAGACGGAAGGAGCTAAATTCCAGTCCCCCAGATAAGGAAAGATCATTGCAAAGCACGCTTTTCACACAAGCAAACACCTCAGATCAGGGTGGAACAAGGCATTTTGCTTTATTTCCTGCAGACAGGAAATGGGGTAGAACAAGGCATATTCCTCTATTTCTAGCATCTCAAATAAGCCTTGCTAAGTTTCTTTCGCAAAATTGGAGGAAGAAAATAATGGGGCTCACACAAACGAGTTGAATGAATTTATCAGGCAGATGAGGGGATGCTTTCCACGACATTAAAAATGATGTAGTAAGTTTGATTTAATGTGTCATCAGCCAGTCTCATTTTTTTTTTTTCTCTTTCTCGATGGCACTTTTTGCTCCCACACAGACCTGAATCTTAATCTGTTACAGGATAATAGAAACTTTTTACTTCTGATATTTAGTATCAGCAATTTGTTTGGCACACAGAGGGAATATTTTAAGGCCATATTTCCCAGTCATTGCTCTGCTTACTGGTCAGAAAGTGACTCTGGAGAGCTGGGAAAAGCCGGTGCCTCAGCAGCAGCTGGCAGAGATGCAGCCTGTACTTACCTCTTCAGTCACGTCTATGCTACCTTGGAAAGAAAGAGCAGGAGAAAGACCTTCACAGCCTCAGATTTGGGCAGAATTTGATCTTCCCTTCAACACAGGAAACACTATATAATCAAAAGCTACAGTCCTGTGGCAAAGACTCCATTAGCTGAGGAGTGCCGACTTTGTGTATGAACTACACATTTGGGGCTTTTTAAAATTCCTGTCCCCCACCCTGCTTGTGAGTCAGTCTCTGCCTGCAACATTCCTCAGTGAAATGCCTTTGTTTCCTTTCCTGTGAGGAAAAGGCCTGCCCTAGAGCAGGCACCGTCACAGCCTAGTAAGTTGGCACTTTGTTGTGCTTTTCCACTCCAACAGCTCTCTGCAGCCATCAGCTGCAAAACAACCTGCAGAGGGCTGCCAATTAATTTACTGGGCCATTAATCAATGTATTCTATACCAGTAGCTTTCAAACAGATAAAAGCCATGCAGGACCAGAGCAGAGATGCCAGATTGCCCATGCTTGGCTGAGCTGTACTTGGTTCAGCTTCTCCTCTGTGTAAGGGTAGAAAGGGAGGGGAGAGGTTGGAAAGCAGCTGGGAGGGCTCCGACAGACGTATGGTGGTACATTAAAATCAGATGGCTGAAGCTGTTTTCATGCCTCCTCTCCTTTGATGGAAACATCCAGTTCACGCAGAAATTGGCTCCTGAACTGCCAGCTCTTACTTGGGTTAGTTGAAGAGGTGCCCAACCTTTAGCTTGGCAAGTCGCACAGGCCCCTCATTTCAAACAGCTTTATTTACAGTATGAGCACCAACCAGATGTAGGACAGGACATGGAAGTCATTCCCAATATCCATGTTTCTGTCAGATATATACAAGTGACAGAGGCACTTGTGTTTCTATCATATGATGCTTGGACAAATACCCATCACATTACATGGGACCCACAGAGTCCCTCTGAAAGTTGGCAACCAGGAGCAGGTCACCATAACAGTTCAGATGGCCAGAAGCCATTCCCTGTCCACATGTTGGGGGAAGGAGGATGCCTGGGAGGAGAGAAGGTCAATTTTCTTGCAGAGACCTCCACCGCTGGGAATTCAAGACACCTCTAAGTGACTGTCCTCCCAGTTGCAGGTCCCCAGACACATAGTATATTTACAGGTCACTTCCAGCCAAACCATCGGAGCTGGCAAAACCTTATGGTGGGTCATTGGGGTAGCTGCAGCCCAGAGCTGGCAAGGAAGTGTGGAAACCCTTCTCTCCTCTGCCCAGGTGCCAGCAGCATCCTGTACTGCAACCAGGCTACGAGGGTGCAGGGATACATACAGCAGTGCACCGCTCCAGGCAGGATTTCGAGCACATCCCAACAACAACCAACACATCCAATACAAACAACACTCCAACACATCCCATCCCTTCTGCGGAGGAACCAAGGCGCTGAACAGCATCATCTCTGGACCACCAATATAACGCCTATGGAGGCTAACTCCAGTTAATGTTTATGTGAGGTTCGAACCTGCCCACTTGCTTTCAGGCTTTTACTACCAGCCCAATCTGAATTTCCACTATTCACTGACACAAACATTACCGGAGAGAGGAGCACTGAATGTCTCCAAGCCCATTTACCCTCCAACTCACAAGGTAGAGGGGTGGGTCCTGTATAAACAGGTTTTTTTTTGTTTGAGGGCGCCTGACAAAGCGGAGCCTGACCTTTCCCCTTCGGGGGAACAGCAGGCTTCAATTAAACCTCGCTGAAGGTTGGGGCTATTTTCCCCTCTCGCGGGTCAGGGTGATGCTTGAACTCTCCTTGCCTCAGCTCTCCCACCCACCCCATCAATCTCCCCTCTGCCCTGCCCGACAGCTGGGGCCACTGTGATTTATAACAGCCTCCCCCCGCAGCTGCATCTCCTCTGGGACTTTCCCTGCCACTGCTAAGGGCCTCCGCTCACTGGGCTGCCTGGCAGTTGGGTCCCCTTCCAGCAGCAGAACCTAGGCTCTTAGGAGGAGGACACTTGCCAGATTAACGTTTTCCATGTTAAATTCGACTTCTAGCACCCAGTGCGCTCTTAGGAAGACATTAGTTTGGAACTGAGTCATATATATGATGTTGCTTTTGACCCATGATAATGTACATAGGACTCAAGATGTGGGGGGACTAAGAACCTAAAGCCCATATTACTCTATGGAGATGGTAAAGGATCCTAGGAGAACGGTCCAGCTCAGGTATGTTTAACCTGAGCTACTGTCAGGCTGTATAAAGATCGTTATCACTGCAGCATTACGGCGGTCAGACCTATGTTATTGTACACTCACTGGAGATCCAGCCCATTGAGCTTTTATAACAGCAAACACTAAACTACTACAAAAAAGTTCCTCCTTTCCCTTCTGCCAGGAGATACAGAGTGCAGACTGGCTGCGACCCAGTTACGCGCACATTTTTCAATAAGGCCTCTTATCATAAATACACTTTTCATTATTTCACGGCCAGATGAAGTCTGGCTACTATTCTGGACACTGCTTTAAAGACTAAAAGCTTTTATCAGACTGTTCCAAGCTTGGGCACTCATTAGCAGAGCTGCTGCAATGGCCCAGAGCCCAGGACAAGCCTTTGCCTGCACTGGATGCCTGCTAAAAGAAAATAGCACCAGGATGCTGCCAGGTAAGGTGGCCAGAACGTGCAACTGGATTTCCTCAGCTCTTGTTTTAGGCAATACAGCCAAGCTCAGCAACCCCTGCTCGTTGTTTCCTGGAAAAATGTTGACATGGGTGGGTGAGAGAGGTAAGGAATGAGTGCTTGTGTTGAGCACAGAGCAGATCAGAAAGGAGGAGGACTATAACCAACTTCTTCCCACCTACCTCTGGAGTATCTCTTGGGCCACAACCCTGCAGAGGGACTCAGGATGGGAAGTGCCTCCGTGTGCGCTGATGCCTCAACACGTGCTGCTGCCGAGTGCACTAAAAATGAATGGCAATGAAAGGAGACGGCGGGTTCTCTGTGAAAGCAAAATCTGGCAAGAGTATCTCAGGTTGGGCCAAGCCAAAATAGAGGTGTTCCTATCTCAGAGGTCACTCTTGAAGGCTGCAATTTAATTTTTTCCTCTATTTTTTTTAGCCCCCAAACCACTATTTCTTGCCTGCTTCAGTGGGGATGAAAGGGCTGATCCCAGAAAATGAAGAGTTGAGCCCAAACAAAGCGTTATGCTGACAGAGCCTACAATCTCATCCCAAAAACCAAGTATCAAGATTTCTGAATCCTAAGTCTTACATATTTGTGGATAAGTGGACACCACAAACACAACCTTTCCTACAGAACAAAGATCTTTAAATTACCAGCCCCTTCCAAAGGAATGAGATGTCAGAATTGTTTCTTCTTGCTGAGCCGCTGATCATACAAGCGCAGCAATATACTGCCAGTGCCTCATTACCTTTTGTTGGAGGCCTGTCTCTTACCACCCAAAACTGGACAAAAAAAGCCCGAAACAAACCTAGCAGGCCTGGATGAATCCCACAGGCCTCCACTCAACTGAGACACCCCATAAACAGCTCTGAGAAATCATGCGCCGCCTCTTGCTACAGCTTTTGTTCTTCAAAGCCACCATTGGCCCTCCTGCCTTCCAAATTAGTGGATCCACTATGCCAGGCCATCTGGCACATCAAAATTTATCTTCAGATTTCATTATCCAACCCACTGACCCCAATGTTTCCTCCCATTGACTAATGAGATTAGCCCATCACCTCCTAATTGCAGCATTTATACCTAGTCTGTTTTACAACGCCCAAGAAAACAAATCCCCAGGTTGTTTCAGAGTGAATGAATGTCATTCTTCTCTTAGAACAAGCACAGCATTTATAAGAATAGGAGATGGCATATACATCAAAACAATAAATGAGTGCCCTTAGGCTGGAAAGTGAAAAATAGAAAACACAAACACAAATGCACCAATGTCAAACCACTGAGGTCAGTCTCCTCCTTCTTTGGGCTTGTTTAGCTCCGTCAGAGAACGCAAGGAATATTACCCAGCACTCCACAAGGTAAGGGAGCAACTGCAAGGCTAGCAATCCATGACACGGACATCACTTGCAAGGACACTAAGAGAGGATATTATTCCAGTTCCATACCTCACCACTCTAACAGGAACTGAGTTGTATGTACAGTGTCGGTTTAGACCCATGATAACGCAAATAGGACACTGCAAATAGTGTCTTAGAGAGAAGGAAGGAGTTCCAGAATCACCTTATATCCATTTCATATCAGCAAAGTGCCAAGAATTAAAAAAAGCACAAGAGATGGGCTGAAAGTCAGGATGTCAACTTTACTGTTTCTCCACTTCTGTGATTTTGAGCAGGATCTCTAAGTCTAGTCTAAGCTAGCTGTTTGGACCTTCTTAGGGTCAATGGAGAGGAACCAGCAATCAGAAGATGCCACTGATCTCTAGATGTAGATGTAATGAAAGTCAGATGATGGACCTAACAGTCCAAAAGGGACAGCTTAGGTCAAATGGAGGTATCTTTCGTCCAGTTAAGGAAAACAAAATGCATTGCTGATGGCACAAGCTATGCCTCAGTTTCTCCATGAGCAAAATAATGCTATTGGTATTTATCCTCTATGGTAAAATGCCTGTACAGCCATGAATGGTCAATGCTATATAACTGTGAATTACTCTTGATTTATTGAGTGTGCTTGAACATGTTACTTGGAGATCTGCTGGAAATTCAGAAGTAGAGGGAGGAAACCTTATGGCTTTCAAGTAAAGCTAGAAAATTCAGAGTTGTTGCAAACAAAGAGCACCTGGCCTGCGTTACCCGCAAACCAAGCCTCCAAGGTGCTTACCTGTAGCCTTACCCAGAGCAGTCCTAAAAGCCTCATTAGAAACACCAATAAGGATTTATCACTGAAGCACTAGCACAAGTGAGAGCCACAAGTGAGCACTCTGAAGCCATCAGAGGGAGAACAAAACAGCCTTCACCAGAGCACTCAAAGCACACCAAGCTTTGCTCATGCCTGGGCATCAGGAGGGGTGGATGCTCCCCTCACATGGCCAGGCAAGACTCAGATGGAGAACAGCCTCGGAGAGTAAATTTCCACCTCTGTCCACCAATTTCCTGCATGCTCAATCTCTGTCTAAATACACCATCAGATGGAGATTTCCCTACCTCTCCCCGCCACGTTTTTGTGGTAAGTGTGCCTTCCACACATCTAATCTTTAAGAAAACTTCTTACCCTCACTGCACATCCCACAGGGGCTGGAGCACAGCTGAGCTGTTATCACATGAGCCAGGCACTATTTGCATGACACCTTCTCTGCAATGCAAATCAGGCTCATTGTCACCAATGGAAAAAGCTGCAAATGAAAAGTTATTGCCCCTTGATAGCCACTCCTTCCAGAGCAGAAAAGGGCATTGACCTCACTCCTGCCCCAACACCACCAGGCCAAGTGTTCAGGAATAGCTTGATCTCCCTCCACATCCATCTGTGCTGCCATTAAGCCAATGACACACGGCCAGGATGGAGATAGCTCTGATCTCCTCCAGAAAACTATGCTAGAAAATGGGCCAGAAAGGGCCTGAAACAAGGGATCAAGCATCTAGCCAGCCTCCCTCTCCATCCCGCACTTTGTAGTTTGGGTTGCTTTGGCCAGCAGACACAGAAATGCAGCTCTGTACTAATCCCCCAACACCGACAAGGCTGAGAGGGGCTTTAAAAGGCAATTTTGAATCAAACAGGCATAGGTACTAGGGTAATATCTCATTCAGGGCACTAACAGCATCCTGCAGCCCTCACTAACTCCACAGCAGAAAAATAGTTTTCAACCAGAACACTTTTGCACAAAGGGACAGGTTTAAAGACAATTCTGAAATCTCTTATGATCAAGGTGCGTTTGGCCCTTTGTAAGACACCATGTAAAGTCTGGACCAAGCAAATTGATTGCTAGCAACTTGCTGAAGCAGTATCTTGCCAAAAGCATTTGCTGGCCAACTTCACAGATGTGGGTAAACCCTCTGTACGCTCCTTTTGAACTTACACAGATGCTTTGGACTGCTGAAGTGCACATGAAGGCATCCTTTCCAAGAGTAACTTCATCTAACGAGTCACAGATAAGATCAAGTAAAAACACTCATTTGAAAGCAGCAGCGAGACAGGACTATCTGCCTAACCGTCTGCTTGGAGTTATCTATCTACTTTGGGAGACCTTTCTGTATCAGAAAGTCTTCAGAGAGACAGAACTACTAATGGGACAGTACACATACCCTGCAACTTCTCAGCCCCAAAACAATATAGAAGTCACCACAATCCAGGTAACTATGGGATCTGGGCTCCAAAAAAATCCAGCAAGGAAACAAGCTACAATAAAAGACACACGGAGACACTCGGGAAACTTGTAATCAAAAGGGACAGGCAGGGAAACAGAGGCTGAGTCCCACAGACCCCAGGCTCTTGCCATGAGCTTTGGGGCTGTGTAGGCAGGGACACACAGGAGGTCTGTGACAGTCTCCTTAATCACAGGCTCCTCTCACACTTGAGCCAGGCCTGGGACTGCAGCCTTGGACTTCAGGAGACCCAAGGGTTGTACCTCCAATTGGCTTGACAATATTTTATTTCACTGAATGAGATTTCTTTCCCACGTGCCTCATTCTCCCCCATGCATCAAGGATGGCTGCATCAAGGATGGCAGCCTCTGAAAAAGCACTGAGAGAAATTCAGGGGGAGCATTAGTTATTATTTTTGACAGCACTTAAACAACATACGAAAAGGGTTTCTTTGTTGCTGTCTATTTCCCCCCCCCCCCGAGAAACAGACGACAATGTCCCATCCAGTGCCTGGCTGATAGAGTGACAGAGGCTGGCTCTGCCACGGCACTGCAGAAGTCGTGCTTTTGGGAGACTATTGTTTCTATTTCAGAAGGAAAAAAGGAAATGAGCAATCCCAGAAGGAAAGGGTCTGAATGCTTGCTCAGGCTGCACCCTGAAGAAAAGAGATTGCTATTGTCAAAGGGTGTTTCATTGTTCTGATCTTTCTGAGAAACTTTAAAAAAATATCCAGAAATGTAACCAGAACAGAAAACAGATCTGTTTCCTCAGCTGCCTATTTGCAGCCTGGCTGGTGAGAGAGAATCTATAGCTTAGCAGTGTTAATTATCCTGGTTAACGGTTGGTCTTGCTAATTACATTTATGTAGAAAAACCACTTCATATCCATCAGGAGTGGGCATAAAGGGAAGGCAACTCTCCCTCATGTCAATAGCCCCAGTGCTTTAAATTGAATTACTCACCAAGTCAGGGCTCCTCACCACTTAAGCATTAGCCTCCAGGCTAATCAATAGCAACAAATTACTACAACAACTGGCTTGGCTCATTCTTTCATTGGTGCCGCTTTCAAACGCTGTCCACAGTCTACCCTCCCTGCCAGATTGCTTCAAGCATGAACTTCCAGCCAGGAGTCAAGCTCCAGGCAATACTTCCAAGATCACTCTGAGCAGTAGGACATAGGAGAGATACAAGGGCACGAGGATTTCCTTAAGGATCACATAATGGCTCTTAACCCAGGAAGCAGTGGGATTTGTGCCTCTAAGCATCCTTGGCGTGACTCTATCTCATGGCAGCAGCTGGAATCAGCCAGGGCTGGACCTCTAATCTCCCAGAGCTGAGGGACCTCAGAAAGAGGAGAAGTTGCAGACAATACAAATAGATGATATTGGTATCAGCGTGCACAGGGACAGCTAAAGCCTCTCAGTCCCAACTGCTTGAGAAAGCAGCTTGGACAGTCCACGTGCAACCCGTTAAGAGCCAACCACCATTGCCAAGAAGGACAGACAGAACCTGCACAGGTCACAGGCGAAAAGGTTTTTCTTTCTTTTCTTTCAAAAAGAGCTCTCTGTGTCCTGACATTGGAAATGTTGGTTTGAATAGGTCCAGAGAATAACGCTGAGAGGCAGAAGAGGATCATCTTCTGTCTCACTGGTCAAACTAGTGAAGAGTGGCCTTTAATCTCCAATACTCTGCAACAGTCACCTTAATGAGTCTTGTACTGCAATGATTAGATCAAGGGAAACATTTAAAAATCACTTTATCGTTCATATTGTGATATCACGGTGGCCAATCGACTTCCTTTCACCCCCCAGCAGGCTTTTCTTGAGCAGAAACAATCACCAGCAGCTCCACCACACAGATGTAAAAGCGATGGGAAAATGCAGAGGAGGCTGGAGGGAACAAAAGGCACTTCAGGCCTGCTGGGGTCAGAACGTGTATCTGTACGGTAGGTTGGACTCTTCACTAATCCAGCTCTGTTTCTAATGAGATTGGTTCCCATTACAGCAGAAGGAGGTCCACGGCTTAATTTGCAAAGGGGACCATTGTCATGCAGCTTGGGGAAGCAAAATAATCTTATCAGTTTGAACTTGAACCCTGCCTTCCAATTATAGGGACAATGTTCAAGAAAAGAGAGATAAAGAAAAAGTGAATTTCATTTATCCAGCAAGAAAAATGGGTTGCCTAACACCAAGCATTCAGCTTTCTTCAGTTTCCTGCAGCTGCTGATAGACCTTTACACTCCAGCCACCGGCTATACCGTTGCCAAAATGTACTAACCACTATCTGGGCACGTTAACTCTGAACCAAATCCAAGCCAAATGGCACCAACTGCATTTACAGTGCAACTTATTGGCATAGCAGAGCCTCTGCTCTTGCAGTACAGCCAGAGTGAAAGCCTGGGGCTGTCAGCTAAGGACAAGCAAAGCCAAAGAGTAGGAAGAATCCTAAAATTTTTTTCACCCCTCCTTGCTGAACCTCTCTCTGCCTCCCTATTCAATCTATCATCAGCTCCTCTTGGCTGCTACAGAAGAGAGACTATCCTCTTCTGGGAGTCCTGTGTCCCACACAACGCAGCTAAAACAAAGAACATTTTGGCAAGTAACAGCCAGGCGTCATCTATTCTTTTTTCTATACAATTCATTCCATCAAAGTTGTTTAGCCGAACAAAAACCAGTGCTATCCTTTATTGTGAGGCTAACAATAAAGTAACATGTGAGCACAGCGTGGGTCACAGATGTGTGCGCTCCATCATCAACTGTGGAGCCACTTCCCTGCTCGACTCACTTTATAAAGTTTTAACCTCTTTGAGCTGGAATTCAGCTTGAGCACATAAACCAGGAAGCAAACGGTGTTAACACAACAGAAGCAGCCCCTGTACAAAAGATACACGAAGAGATGGACGTGCTTTGGAAACAGTCGGATCAACAACCTCTGTTTCCAAGGGGTTACCCACACGATAAAAATCTAGAGAGAAATTAAACTGGACAAATCCCATGGGCTCTATTTTTAGCGATATCACTTGCACCGGTGGATCTTTATTTGTGCCTTTGAATAGACACCTTTACTTTTTTATTTTTTTCTCTCCTATGAAGGGACAGAAACAAACAAACAAAAATTTGGAGGGGGAGTGTCTTCAAAACTCATTTTTAAAGGTCTCTTGGAATACATTCCAAGGACTGATCCCGAATTTGTAACCCAATTTTAAGCACTCTTATCTCATCCCACATAAAGTAACCCTCAAAGCGTGACTGCTCTAAGAAAAAAAAAACAAAAAAAAAACCAAAAAACCCTATACAAAACCAGACCCTTCTTACAACTGCACTTTATGGGGCTCAGACCATATCTGCCAACTGAAAGCTTGCTGCGATATCCACCTCTGGCTCCTATTACATATAAAATACAGGTGTAACGCTGCCCTTTCCTTAGCGTACCAGGTCTGGCTGGAGTTAATTTTCTTCGTAGCAGCTCGTATAGTGCTGTGCTTTGGATCTGTGACCAAAACAGTCCTGATAACATAGTCGTGTTTTAGCTATTGCTGAATAGTGTTTGCACAGTATCAACGCTTTCTCTGCTTCTCACTCTGCTCCCCCAGGGAATACATTGGAGGGTGCACAAGAGGTTGGGAGAGGACACAACCAGGCAGATGACACCAAAGAGATATTCTATGCCATAATTTCATGTTCAGCAATAAAACGGAGTGGGCTGGGGTTTAGGTACATCAGCCATTTTTCACTTGGGAACTGGCTGGGCATCAGTCTGCCTGTGGGAGGAGGCGACTGATTCCCTTTGCATCACTTATTTTGTTTACTTTCTTTTTTCTTCCACTTGTCCTTCACTTAATAAACTATTTTTACCTTCACCCATGAGTTTTCTTGCTTTTACTCTTCCTTTCCTCTTCCCCTCTCCTACCAGGGATGAAAAGGGGAAGTGAGTAAGCAGCTATGGGGTGCTTCGCTGCCTACGGGGGTTAACCCACACCACTTAGTTACCTGCACTTGACTTTGCAACTGTAATGCTCATTTTAGCCTGTGCAGCCCATTTGCATATATGCATCACAGTATTGGAGAAGGAATTGTGTATCAAGTACCACATATTTCTTCCTGCCTATCATAGCTTGAGAGGATGGGTAAGGGGCTGCTCCTGGAGAAAAAGGTAGGTACTGAAAAATCACTGCCTTGGATCCTCATCTGTGCAATGCAAGTAACATTCCAGACTCTCCTTCCAGAAAGGGAAGCATATCCCTGTTTGTAGGACGCTTGCAACAAGCGGAATAGGGTTTAAATAACACACGGTAAATAAAGCCCTAGGGCTCTAATGGACCAGAAGGATAAAGAAAGCAATTGTGAGGCAGCTGTCCTGTGCACTGGCCAGGAGTCCCAAAGGAGTCCCAGAAAAAGTAGCATGTTCTCATTAAAGAGTAAATCATAATGTAAAAAACCAAAAGAGCTGGATTCAAGTAGTTAAAGCTACCTTAATTTTAACATTTCTTAACTTCCAAATGTCTGATTTGCAACCTCACTGCTGTTCTTTGAATGTTCCACACAAAAGCTAAACTTTTTCAAAACCAAAGTGCAGAATTTTGTCTCATCGCATCCTATGGGCATCGCCAGGGCCACAGCAGCGCTGCACTGACAGACCCTACGCAGACCACAGAGGTAAGAGATTTCCCACAGACCCAGGCCCAAAATTGAACATAATCCAGCTACAGCAGCTCAAGTTACCACCTATCAGTCTAATTGCACTAAGTGTCTGCACTCTGGCCCAACACAGCTTTAAGGGGAAATGTGTGAGCCAAAATACAACAAAGATGGGAAATGAATGCCAGGAATAGCACCTGTCAGAAAATAACCTTAATACCAGTGCAGAGGAGCAAAGAAGAAAGGATCACAGCTGAGCCCACAGGTCCTAGGCACAGGATGCAGGTCACCTCAGCCCAGAGAGTGATACAAAAATCACAGAGGAAAAATCAGCAGAAAATCCCCCCACTGCCGTGTTTGTTTTTATATTTATGTGTTGCAGTAAAAGCCCATTTTAAACCCTTGAGGCTAATACAACACACGTCGATAATACCAGAGCAGCAAAACCACAGGCATCTGATAGCAGACAAAAATAAAACACCACCATCACATAGGGGGTCTCAGGGTAGGTGGTCTGAATGGTCCTTTTTCGACAAGTAGCACCAGCACGTACCTAGTCTATTGAGGATTTAGTAGAACTTACCTGAAGACAGCCCCCTCTCACACCCTGACGATTCTGGTGCTTTATGGGCTGCTGGAGGAGTGACAAGTGTCTCTGCTGGCAACTAGTGTGTTGATACCAGGTCAAAAGATGTCACACAAAAGTATATAGTGAAGTTCTTTGATTGCAGGTGGCTGATAAAACTTATTGTACACCTCTAGGCCTTCTTCTCTTAATGTAACACTAAAAAAAAGGAATTTTTTTGTTTTTTTCATCTTTCTTTGTTGTTAAAGATGTGGGATACTTTGCCAGCAGGTGAATGTGACCTTCCCTGCCCACCACAGCTAAAGTGCTTGGACAACATCTACTGCAAATTCTTCAGCAGTATGCTCTGTCCATCTGTGACTTCAAATCCACTTCTGAAACCTGACCGCTTGGAGAGCTTGCCCGAACTGCAGGTCCCACATGTGCTGCTCTGTCTTCCTGCAAGGATCCAGATGGATCCAAGAATGATTATTGTACAGCAAGCCTTAACATCCAAAGGAGCCCCATCAACGCTGATACCACAGCATTTACCAACATGGCTCAAGAGCACATGGTATATTTGAAGAGACTCAGCCAAAATTCATTTTACTGTGCAATGCAGAACTGCCAAACCATCATTGTCTCTCTGACATGAAAAGACACGCACTGGGTTCCAGGCAGCCAAGCATTAAGCATCCCCGAAAGAGCAGACTTACATACTTTAATTACTATGAATGAGCTCACATCCTTAGTTAGTGAGCTGAGCCAGACATACTTGGGTAGGCCCAAATCCAGGCTGAGAGAGATAAAACTCACCACCTTTCCTCAGGCAAAAGGAGCAGCTAGGTAAATAAATAAATAATAACAACAACAACAGGTAACCCAAGCAATTCTCTTAAACATATTCGCAATTATTACTTCTATATCAGATTTAATCAGCAAGAAGATGAGTTGGGATTAACTTCTGTGCATCCTGCAAAGCTCCCTCTCAGCTGAGCAGAATTTAGCCCTTGCCTGTCTCTTGGAAGGAGCACAAAAGTCCCAGACAACAGCAGTAACCGGATCAGTGAGGCACAGCACTGGCAAGGACACAAGGAACCTCGTAGTATTGCACCAAACCAACCTGGCCACAAATCCTCTGAACTACTTAGAGCAGCACATCAGGTCTGTTCCTGCAGGCAGCCACATACCTTTCAAGGGACAGAAACAGACTGAATCTGTGAAGGTCTTGGGTATCTGGAGAAAGAGGAATGATGAGAGCACAAAAAAAAAAAAACAAAAAACAAAAAACAAAAACAAAACAGGGGTAGTTGCTTCAAATAGTCCCCCACAGGGACTGGGATCGCTGTCTTGGAACAGAAAGCAGAAAGTTCAACCTCCACACGCACAAACATGCCAAGCACAAGCAGCCGATCTCAAATAAGACACATAAACAGTCTTGGTGTTGGCCACCTAAAATCCCTGCACACCCACCTGAACACAGCATAGTCCAATTATCAGTTCTGAACACTGAGCACTTTGGGAGATCAGCCCATGTTTAAGTTAGCATCAACAAAAGGATCAGCAAAAGTGCCAAGTGTAAATACATAGTTTTTCTCCCCCTGCAGAGACAAAGCTTATGCTCTGTGTGTGCGTGTCCCCAGTTTATATTATGATTTTAGCATCCAAGTATCTCAGTTGAGAAAGGATTAAAAAAAAAAGTTGGAATTTTAACATATTTTAATTGACCAAACTATTTGTGTTACATAAACTCTGTTTTCACAGAGTCTTAAATCAGGGAACAATTTTTACCTGAGGACATAAACAGTTGCCTTCTTTAATTCTGTAGCATCTGTATCTCTAACAACACACAGACCTAGGAAGAATGCTGCAAGGACATGTTACTCAAATAGACTGTGCATCTAGTGGGTACTGATAACCTGGGATACTTTGAAGTGATTAAAATTACCACTGTGGATTTGTTTGTTTGTTTTAATAATAATAATTAAATAAAGTGTTCCTGGTATCGACAAAAGTCTGCATCGGTGGATCAGCTTCTGGACAGCTGCAATTAGTAGATACTATATAAATATTGCCAATCATCACACAGACATTGGGATCCCTGGGGTCTCTTGGTTCCTGCTGACAGCTCCGATGGCTAAAACACTGGATTTCCACATGGCATGAGCCAGATGCATAAATATGGCTCTCGAGCTTGAAGGTTTCACATAGACCTCTTATGAGACATCCTGGCACTCACAGCAACCCCATCCCTCCCTCCTTCCCTCCCTTCCTACCTGATGGTGCCTCCTTTCCCTGGCACTGCAAATCCAGACCTGCAGCTGGTTTTTCACAGCAGTAACATCAGCATCGCTGGTCACAGCCCAGGACCACAAACACAGGGAATTGGAAACACGTGTTTCTCTTCCTGAAGCTCAGCTCGGTCCCCTCAGCTGTCAGTAAAAGTAAACTCTGAACATTTTAAGAGTCAACAAGTCCTAAGTCCTCCCTCACAGCATTATCAGCACAACTGTTGAGAAATCCTCAGTGTTTTCTGGAGCAGGCCTTCAGGACAGGAATGCACAGACATTGTATCTTTGCTTAACATGCTATCTTGACGACCACAAAGCTGCATCCCCGCTGACAAACCAAACCAACTCTCTAAGGCACCAAAATAGCTCCAGCTTCTGTGCTGCTTCTCCTCCTCCCCTCCCAACAGCAGCGGAACTGGCGCTTTATACTCCCCCATTGATTTCCTCCTCCAACACCCCTCAGCTCTCTGAGGTCTTTAAACTGCTTCCCACTGACAGACAGACATGACACAAAACTAAATTCAGCTTCCCCCTTTAAGAACTGCTCAGCCATGGCTGCCAGACCCAGCCATCCCCTTCAGCTCCCCAGATCCATCCCCTACAGCTCACCATGCAGCCACATCTCCAGAACATTACCAGAAGAGACCAAAACTGGTCTTTGATGAGGTTATGGACTTTGTCACCTCTGCAAAGGAGAATTTCTCTCCCCCAGCACAGACCTCCCTCAGCAAGCCAAACTGCAGCCCACATGGCTGTGATGGATGGCACACGGGACCTCCAGCTGAGGAGGAAAACACCACCCGGGGCAAGGACCTCTTCAAGCAGCAGCCTGAGATCCATCCAACCTCATCACTCAGAGACCTTCACCGAGAAGGTATGGAGGTGTCCTGGGTTCGGCTAAGTCTTTAAATGAAGTCTAAAGCATGTTTGTTTGCCCCTGGGGTCAAAAGCACAAACCTCATTACTGAGTTACACCACCGCATTGGAAAAGAAATTGTATCTGCCTTTCTCTTGAAAATCCCTCTTTCGCAGGCTGCAGCTTTCAGCACATGGAAATCCGGGACCCCCCTTGATACCATTGACCCATTCAGGGCTCCAAAACCAGTATCAAAGTCTGACTGAAGCCATTCAGAAGCTGTTAGCATGTAGATTTTGGTGATAATTTGGTCAATGGATTTGTCAAACAAATTGCCTTTATTATGGACTGATTAAATGCAATCAGGGAGAAGTGCCTTTCCCCTCCCAACTCCAACCCTCATCAGCTCAAACAAACACACTGAGCCAATTAGCAGGGAGGTGGCAAAGCAGCTTTCACTTGAAACCTGCCATTCTTGGGGGGAAAAAAAAAAAAAACCAACCACAACAACAACAACAAAAAAAATCTTTGTGCTTTCAAAGCCAGGAAGAGCCTCCAGGGAGAGGTCCCGAAAGCTACCCAGGGCTCACCTGCAGGGTGTGGATGGGAGTTATCAGGATTCATCTGGCTCGATGCCGGATCAGCTCCCTTAAGCAATGTGCTGCTCACATCCAGCTCGTGCCAAATATAATGCAAAGAACATAAATATTAAAGCAGGCCCAGGGGGAGTAGCACTACTGGGACTGTTATTCCTACAGCTTTACGTCCTGCAGCTGGGTTCTCCTGTGTCAGAAAAAGCAGGAGCTCCCATCAAAGCTATTTCCATGCCTAGAAACTTAAGTTTTTGGCTTAGGTCCCTGCAGTGGCTTCTCTGATGTCTGCAAATGGTTGAGCACACAGCACAGCCTTCTCTGCACTGCAGCAGTAGTGAAGGGATCTGTCTCCTTCACATCTGTCTCCAACATGAAACTTGTAGCAGTTGCATAGATCTGATGCCACTGCCTTTCTGTCCAATGTACCTGACATTAGCTAATGAACAGGAAAGTTACTGAGGAGAACTGAAGCACAGCATCATAATTACATAAGCCTAATCCCTTGCAGGTATGCAGCTGGAAATTAAATGGTCACCTTGGCTGGCAGTGGGCAGAGCAGAATTCAACATGTGTTTGCACGAACTGGCTTCAGAGTCAGGAATCCCACGGCTGGAGAAACACAGCGCACAGGATATGAACAATAGCTGTTGACTAAGCTTTCGACTAAGCTTTCCATGCCTGCATTTTAAGTTAGCAGCAAAGACTCACTTTTGGCCCCATTTTCATCAGCCTAGTCCCTCTAAGGAGCAAGCTGCATGCACTGCGCAAGAATCACTGCCTCCCAGAGCCTACGCAGAGGAGCTACAGCATAGCTTCCTCCAGCAGTGCAAGCCATTGCTTTGTCTTGGACTCCCACCACAAATAGAAAAGGGCTAAAACAAAGGTGAAGTTTTATCAACCAGGAGGAATTTCAGGGAGTTCACTGCCAGGACTGAGATTAGGATTAAGAGTTTATAGTTAAAGCACAGAGATTCAAAAGACCAGCCTCTTACCCACACCTCATCACAGTCTTTAAGCGTCACCTTGAACATAAGGGGTATGTGACACATCATGACACTAGGTCCTGAGCCTTCAAACAGTCCTGAGCACAAGAACTGATCACAGAATGAGATTAGATCAAGAGCCCATACTACAAGCAGCCACAGAGAAAGAGTCCAGGCCTTCTTAAGAAGTGGCTGCAAAGTGCCTGATAACTCCACTCTCTCCCCAAGGACCTGCTTCCTACCCCCACACCCTCCTGCAAACACCAATGTTTAAAGAACTATTAAAGAAAACAACTTCAACACTCTTCACATAGTTCAAATACTTCACTTAAAAGGAATTTTAATTCTTACATCTCAGATTGCACCAGTCCCCAGCAGGACACACACTCATCATGTTCACATTGTGGCATTTGCGCTGTTCACACAGGAGGGATGGAGCCACAGCATGAGACCATACGCTCAGAGGCCTGGGAACTGAGATGATGGAGATCCCCACCAGCTCTACCTGTGCTTTCCATGAGTGACCCAGTTCACCATACCTCTGCTTACTCTCTCAGGGTGCCTTTTCATGACATATGTAAAAATGTAACCTTCCTGCAGCCAACAGGGCTGGATCTATGCATTCTGTCTCACCCATCACGAAAAGGCCAGGACCTATCACTAACAGCAGAACCTCCCTGGCAGCACCGAGTCAAACCAAGCTGAGAAGCTGGAGAAGTTTTGTTGCTCAACAAGGTCTCCAGGATTGAAATAATGGTCTCCAAAGAGCATCAGCTGCTCCCTCTGGACAGTACTGCTGTTTGCAGCCTGGAAAAGCCCTTCCATCCCACCGAGCTGTGTCATCTCCCTTGGGCAGCCGAATTGCGGCAGAAACCTCACAGCAAGCCTTGCATTCCTCAGCAGCAGTAATCAATACAAATCCATTCATCTCGTTGGGATGCACACAATTCATGTTTTGGATGCACCACCTCTAGCTGGGATAGCATACAGTAAGGTTCTAAGGCTTCCCCAAAGACATTCACCTGCTCAATTCCAGCCGTGCCTGAGAAAAACGCAGAACACCTCGAAGTATAGAAAAATAAGTATATAAGGGGACAGAAAACATTATGGTCAAGTTATATTAAAAGGCTACCCCTCCTTCCATTCCCCGTGCCAGCTGACAATTCATATATAGGAGTAACAGTAATAAGCAATGTGCTCCATCAGGTAGGAAGAGTGATCTGGGCCACTACTCCTTCACAGAGGCACACAGTGTATGCCCTCAAGCATTGGAGGGAGACAAATGGGGTCTTTGCAAAATATATGGGGTAAGCATAAGGTGTGATCTGGAAAATGCTATACCTTTTCCTGCCCCTTTTCAACTTGTGGCTACCCAGCTCCTGAACTTACGAAAATCATATTCGAGCTGCAACACACTGGGTACAGCCCTTTCCTGCAGCAAACCATGTTTCCTGTCCCGCGAGGTACAGTCAGTCCAACAAGACCAGGGATATTTGCCAAGCCCGCTATCAGAAAACATAGCTTGGATCTGGCAGATTTCAACAGTCGTGGAAACACACGGGAGGTTATGCCGTTGGGATTATAGGCCCTGCTTCAAAGTACAGCCTTGCCACACACATACACAGGGATTTCAGCCACCCTTCTCCCAAAGTGTGACAGTACAGCTGGATGTTGCAGAAACCATGATTTTGTTATCAGCAACCTTCTTATCCGTATTTTTTAAAAGGTCAGATTCTGCCCACGCTGCCAGCATCACCAAAGGCTATTGAATTCGCTTCCATTGCTCTGGCTATGTTGCACACACACAGCATGAAGTACCCTTGCTCTCTGACACTTTTGCACTTTTTAATGCTTAGCAATTTGGCCTGGCTGAGATGAACTTTATCTATATTTTAAAAGGACCAGTACTTTTCCCATTGCAGCTTTAGCACCTCTCTTGACCACTCTATGCACCCCTCCTGCATTAACTTGCTTGCAAGGAGGAGCACAGAGAAAGCTCAATGCCAAGAGAGAAAAACCCACTAGAAACAGGGAAATGCCTCAGTCCTTCCCATTCAGAGGCAGATCTGCATTGAATGGCAGCCCCCAGGACTGACCTGCCTCCAGAGGAGACTGAATCACAAGCGAGTCAGCCCCCTTCAATTCGCATTAAGACTTTGAGCTACTGTGTATATTCTCGCCCCCCTCCACCACAAGCTCCTCCTTTCTAACACAAATCTCTCACAGCACGCAGACACACGCGCTCCCGGGCAGCGAGGAGCGGCGTTGCCATGTGTTGAAACCCAAGTCCGGTGAGATTCTACTCTTGTAAATGACACTTTTTCATCAGCAAACTATAATTGGCAGCTCTTATCCGCTACAAGAGTTTTGCAACACACAGCCAAAGAATATGCCAGGCGAGTTCTTCACACTAAGACCCAAAATTAGAACCGATATTCTAAAAGCAAAGTGACCCTCACTAGGCATTCCCGAGCAAACTAATCAACCCTGCTCAACTGTAAAATGAAGTCTGTTATATTGGCTCTGATCCACATGCACATCCATAAAGAACCGGAGCAGAAAGGTAATTTTAAAGCGACTGACGCAGCTGTACATAGTTATAAAACTTACATGGGACTCCATACCTTCAAAGTGCTGCGTATTTACCTGCTGTGCACAACTCAAGTGCTGTGAATGTTTTTAGAGCAAGAAAATACTTACGAATGAGACATTTCTTCTCCTGCTTAAGTAAACTTAAGTTCTGAATGTAATTAATTCTGTGCATGTAACATTGCCTTTATCTCAGCTCAGGAGACTTTTGCAACAACCAGGAACCGTACGTTAAGAGGAGAGGAATCTGGCCCATTACAAAATAATTGGGTCTTGCTACGTTAGCTTTACTTTATGTCCTAGACCTTCTCAGTCCCCTAACCCAGCTCTTTTCACCCCTCAGAGAAACACAGCACAAAACCTGCTACAAACTCCCACAAGTTAACACTCTTCCTTTCCTCGTTCCCAAAGTTACTCGGACTAACTCTACTGAAATAGTTCTGCTAATAGAGAGAGGCTTTTAACAAACTCAAAAATCCTCTTACGGAAGATGCTTTTCATCGGCTTATTTTAAAAAGATTAAAATTACTCCCCCCATAACCATCCCAAATCTGCTCACATCCACTTTCCCTGAGCTGCTCCAGAGCAATCTAATAAGAGCTTCTATCCATAAGCAGCACATGAAAGGATCGGCGCTTCTCCCCTACCTGAGAAGTCTGCAGAAGTCTTAGCAAAGTTGCTGAAAGCTGTCAAGCACAGGAGCCCTATGAGGAAGGTGGAGGCGGGAGACACATCTGGGCAGCACATCCTTAAGTATCCTCACGGCTTCTTTCCTTCCAGGGAAAAGGAAAGCGCTTGCTGCCCCGATCCGGTACTCCTCATCGCCCGGAGAACAGCGTTAGTCCCATGGCTTGGAAGGATGAGGGGGAGCAGCGGGGAAGGGGAAGCAGTGAGCTCACACACACACTCACACATCCCTGGGAGTGAATGAATCCCGGCTGAGCGGGACTGGCGAATGAGACGGACCTACCTGAGCCTTGGCGGAGGTCCCAGGGTCCTAAAAACCACCGCTTCGCCCCCAAAACGGTGCGGACTATCCCTGTGCAGCTGCCCAGCGGCAGCACTGCAAGCTGGCGGGGGGGAGGAGGATGGGGGGGGTGCCCTGGGGTGGGTGCTGGTTTGGAGAAACCTGGTTGCTGTTGTTTTATGTGCCCGGGGATGATGTCTCTCCGGTGTGTACAGACAGACGGATGGGCAGAAGGACGGGCAGTATTTTCCAAGGAGGGAGCCCAAAAGAAATGCCTGAATTCACAAGGATTTTTGCAGCGATGGATATTTCTAGTTGCTGCCGAAATCAGTGTGAGCGCTGGTGTCCTGCCAGACTGGTGACAGGATAATTCTTCAGCTGTGTCCACCATTGAGAGTGATCCTGCAGTGGAGGAGACTTTGCACAGGCCCAGGGATCCCTCCTGGATCTCACTGCAGGACTGGGACTGGCATCAGCCCACACTTCCAAAATCCTCCTTCCTTTTAACAGCAGCCAGCCATGCCAGACTCCGTCTGTCCTACTGGACCCCTGTCCCCTCCATCAAGCTCAACAGAGGATCATGTGGATCATAACCTGAGGTGTTCAGACCCAGGAGACCTGTCTGCTTCCATAAAAACTCCTTTAACCTCTAACTAGCATCGACTTCTCTGCTAACACCAGCACTGCCCACCCTGCAGAGCTACAGGAAGGCTCCAGCTCAGGTCACCAACACTGCCGCTTGGGCATAGGCTTTGGTATAAATCATGGACATAGCCAACATATCTAGGCTGAGTGTCAGTGCAGAGAGCAGGGGACAGTTTTCACAGGCAAAGGCATTTAGCAGCCTGGGCATACACCTGCACACACCTACGGAGCAGCACTGTGCCGGGCTGCCAGGGAAGGGGAGCTGGAGCCAGGCACACACACCGCTGCTGAACAAAGCTGCGGCTTCTACCCCGCAAAAATAACCTGAATGGAAACATCCACCGAAAACCACAACTGTTTTTTACTCCTCTGTCCTGTTCATCCACAAGGAATTAAGCAAAACTTTTCAAAAACATTCACTTTAGACCTGAAAACAAGCCTAAGAGACTTCAGCCCAAAGGGCTCTGTTGCTTTTTTCAGAGCTGAGGGCACTCGTAAAGAGTTCCTTATGATGAAATCTCTAACAATGTTTCAGCTGTTCTCAGATGAAAATCAGACTGGCTGTCAGTTTATATGTGAAAGACATTTTCAAGAGCGCTGCCATGAAAACCACAGTCATTGTTTCCACCAGAAATCTGTCCTGGGATGATCTATGTGCTAAGAGCAAACTTCAAGAGGAGCTGTAAATCTGTGGCCCCGTTTGCTTTCTGTCCATACTGCTGCTTGCTCAAGTTCCAGTCCTCCACACTGAGGATGAGGGTAGTACGGAAAATCTTCAGTTTGAGCCTGAATCCTGTCAATGACCCATCCACCCAGACCACCTGAACAAGAGGCTGGTCTGGCCTGAATTGCACCCAAGCAACCCTCTTTCCCACAAACAGCTCTTCACACACTGAGGATCTACAGTGAAGTTGCAGATGAGTCACCTCTCAAGGACAGTGGTGGCTCTAGGTCCATCTGACAGCACAAGACATATCCTGAGGTCCAGCAGGCTCTGTACAATCCAGTCCCAGTCCCTCCTCTCTGCAGACAATCCTGCCTCCTTACCTTTTTGCAGAGGGCTGCCTACACAGCATCAAAGAGCAGGAACTTCTGTGGGCTTCTTTACTCTTTATTTCACCTGAGACTTTAATCCCACATACCAGACCTCTCTGACCCGTATTTTCCAGGGTTGACCTAAGTTTTAAAGAGAAAAGATCAAGACATTTGGCTCCTAGCATCTATGTATAATTCTTGTCTCAGTTCTGCTACCCTTGCCAAGGGGAAGATTCACCACTCTTGCCTTATAGGCATGAGATAACCATACCCACTATCAGTCAAAGCTCCTTATCAGCAGGACAAAGAAATAATAGGGCCCCTGGAAATTTATCAGCGCTTTGGAAAAGGGAAGCACTATTTGCTGAAAAGAGCCCACCCTGTTAGCAGGTGTTGATTTTACTGATTAAAGGGTAATTAGTTTTGGCTGATTCAGTAGGTGGGGAAGAAAAAAACTGTGGTGACAAAGGGTTTAAGGCTAAACATGGGAAGTGTGCTTGAGCAGCCCTTTAGGTTGTTGTTAATAAAGTCAAACCAGAGGAAGTTTACAGCAGTGTCACATGAGGGCTTTGTTTTTAAGCAAGTTTGTAAAGATGCTTTCCAAAAGGAAAGCAGAAAGCAGCTCTTATAAAAAAAGATAGAAAAAAGATATATCGGAAAGATGTATCAGCCTCTGAGAAACAGACAATTCAGTTGAAGCCCATCTCCATAATGCCCTTATTCCTTAGGGCATGTGGGAACATCAGCTGTGTGTTTCAAACGGAAAGAGGCCACCTGTCCCAACTGCAGCACAGACAAAGGATGGTCTCTCTGTCACGGACAGTCTCATGGGGTAAACATGAATCAAGAGGACACTGAAGGAATAACAGCCCTTGAAATCCAGCCATGCCTTTAAATATGTCTCCTGGGAACAGGTAATAATGCATATGATGATACACAATCTCTTGGTTCCCTTGTCCCCAAAGCCACCCAGAATCGGGACTAGGCCGGTACTGATGCAGTTCAGCATTACATCTTAGCTTGGAGGAATGATTGTTTGCCCTCTGTTTCTTCACAGATTAACTACAAAGAATGACTGCTCTTAGATACAACATTTGCATATACTTAAATACACTTTCTGCCTCTAGAAGACACAGAGCCTTGTGCCTGAGCTGGGTTTTAATACCTTCCTGATCATGTGATCATGGCAAAAAAGCACATGGGGTCTATATGGCCAGCTTAAGGAGCAAAGAAGTCCATAGCACCTAGTTACACGCACAGAGCCTGGGCCTCAGCTCAGCACGTCTTAGCTTCTCCTGCAGTGACCAGTGTTGTGGCCACTCACCACTGAGAAGCAGGCACACCAACCAGTCCCACCTCCAAGGAGAACAGGGTACTTCTCCAACCAGAGCTAATCCAGGAGTTAGTCACCTGAATCCCAAAGTGGCTTTAGTCCAGAGTGCTTAACAACTGTACCTCAGTCCTCCCGTTTGATCATGATACACAACAATTGCATTGTTCTTTCTCCTCCCATACTCCTCTCTTGCAGATTCTCTCCTTCTCCTGCTACACATAAAACTGTAACATCTGAAACACACATCCAAATTCCCAATGTGCTTTAAAAGCAGTTAAGTACAACTGTAACTGGGGAAACTGAGGCACTGAGAAGGGAATCAATTCACCATCTAATTTTGTCATCCCAACATCACCCAGTTTGTAAATGGCAATGAGAAACAGACCCAGTTTGGATGCTCTATGTGCTCATCTTGCTGCCTTCTAGGGCTGATTTTTGGTAATGCTTCCCTATTTTTCAGTGATCCTGCACCACTAACCTCTACCTCTCTGACTAAACCATTAACAGCTTGAAGAGGGGCTGGTCACTAGAAGTGCCAGACCAGGATTAGCTTTCAGTTAGAGAACCACAGGAAGGGTTAAAGCCCTGTTTGTTTACACGGTCACAGGCAGGTTTATTTGTACAAAGGTGCTAGGACTAGTCTTGCTTTCTGAACCCTAGTAACATTACTTACTTCTCACTGTGTTTTCCATCGAGTCTCAAAGCGCTCTCCAAAAGACCACGGTTGCATTCTCCCATTTCACACATGCGGGAAGCACAGTCAACAGTTTGAGGTCACTCCTTTTTCAAGGTCAGCCAGGGGAAACTGTCAGAGATGAGAAAAGATTAAACACTTTTAATCTTTAAGTCCAGTTAGAGCTCTTTCCACTTGGCCACATTGCCTCCTTGCTAAATGAATGTAAACTAATGACAAAGTAGATGTGCATTTATACCTATAGAAATACTTCTACACTGTGTGGACAGTTTCAAATACAAACTAGCAAAGTTTCCCAGCATAGTACAGCTCTTTGTTCTGGGGGTTTTTTTGATCTTTCGCCTAAGAGTGTCTTATGGAAACAGATGGGGTTACTCATGGAAGTAAGCACTGTTTGCTTTCATCAGTTTGAAGGCACAGGACTTCACATAATGCAGTTTTGCAATACAACACCAAGTATCTCACAAGTAAAATCCTCCCCGGTCTCCATATTCAATGTTAAACAACAGCTGTGCAGAATATTCAAACTGATAAGCCTTTGAAGTTTTCACATTTTGTGTCACTCAATCGCCCCAGTTTACAAAACAAATATAAATCCTGGGGGACTGTGCTGCAGAGTGGGACAGGTTTGGAGCGAGGGTGTTGCTTTAACATAATTCTGTGTAGAGCAAAGGCCCCAAGTGATGCACTTATCTCACTGAAACACTGAGAAACGTTGTACAGAGTGATGCAAAATACTTCAATGGGCAAAAATGTCAAAAATAAAATATTTGGAGACTACAAAGTCATCCACAAGAAGGCTGAAAACTTTCTCCGCATGTCTGCACCAAGTAACTGATGCTGAAACTTCTCTCAGCTGGCATTCTCCTTAGTATAGTGATGCCATATTCTATGTTCATACTGTACAGTCTGGTGCTTTATCTAGGACCAGCATATCCAACTGGGTTTAGTTGGTGCCTTTTGTACAGGATGTTCTTGGGTTAATCACTGTACTAGAACTATAGGGATTCGGAGCTGTCTTCATATTTCATCTTTGTACTCCACTGCAAGTGACATAAGGATTTCAAGAGACAAGGATTTCAAGGATCAGATTTCAAGATCAGTTCCTCAGCTGTGAATTGGATCCTTCCTTTTCCCTGTGTTTCATCTGTCCTGCCTGTTTGGATGTTGGTCCCTCAGATTTTTGCTATGTGGCATATAGCACCCAGATGAGACCCTGAAGTTCACAGAGACCTTCAGGACTTGTACTGTCTTCTTATATCTATAACGTAAAATTTTTCTCCCATTTGACTTGACTCATTAGTCCTCTCCTAACAGGGAAGATTTCTGCATCAATTGGATGATGGTACGTACAGGCTTTTTTTTGGCCACTGCTATCTTTCCTTTAGTATATTTAGAGCTCTCTAGGGGTGCTTGTTAGGTAAGAGGCTGAATTTTACACCCAAAGGTATCTATCTCTGACCTAGATGGTCTTTGCTTTGAAGAGCAGAGACATCTCAGCTGGTTCAATGTGAGCAGCAGCATGGTTTTTTCTATTATCTCACCTATGGTAACCAGGGGAGAATTGTCTCTGTCCTGCTGCTAATGTAGGTGTGAGTTGCTTTGGGTTACAGACCCCTTTTAATCTTGATCTCCACAATGTTTTTCCCTTTTGTTTCCCGTTTTACTGCCGGCCCTTACAGATAACTTACACTGTGGTTCATTTCCACAGGAAGCAGAATTCTTCCTCAGATTCACTTGTCTGGAAGTTCTCTGCTTATCCTGTGGGAGAAACATGCCATGGTGGAATCTGATACAAACTGGGAATCATCTCAATAATCATCCTTAAAATATTACTTAAGATGATACCACAGGGACCTATCCCAAACCTCAGGAGTACTGTGGACTCCACCTTGAGGGCATGTGAGTGCAGTAGCATGAAGGACAACAAAAGAGTCCTTCAGTGCTCCCCCAGATCCTCCTGTCCCTCATGGGCACACATCCTCTACACACAATCACATCTCATCCTTATCGCAACTACTGTTGTAACTTACATTGGACACTTCCATTGGGAAAGCCATTTTCATTGCCAGAGACCTTCTTTCCCACAAAATTGATTGTTTCCAATCACAGCCATTAAGCTTTTGCATAACATCCAAGTCCACAGTACTAAGCTGAACCAAGCAAGGGTCTGGCACAGGTTGCCCAGAGAAGCTGTGGGTGTCCCATCCTTGGAGGTGTTCAAGGCCAGGCTGGATGGGGCTTTGAGCAACCTGCTCTAGTGGGAGGTGTCCCTGCCCATGGAAGGGGGTTGGAACTCAATGATTTTTAAGGTCACTTGCAACCCAAATTCTATGATTCTATGATTCTAAGAGTTTGGACACAGGCACTGCAACTCATCTGGTTAGTTACCTGTTAGACCAGTCCTTAGCATCCTTTTGACCCAGGCCACCCGGCATCCAGACAATTCTTAAGCATGGCTTGGGAGTCCACAGGGACTTTGGCCATTCCCAACAGGAAGGAAGGAATCTTTGGAGTTTGATAGCATGAACATGGCCAGAGGTGGGCTAAAAGTCCCACCAGTGTTTCAGAAGTTCTTAATAGCCATGGTGCAGATGCAGTGGCATGGGCTAAAAATGAATAAATATCCCTGGACCCAGTGCAGACTGGTACTATCTGCCAGCACCACAGCATCTTCTCCATCTTGCTACATAGGGAGGCCTGATTAGAGCTGCCCAGAAGTGACTGTGCATCCTGCAGTCCCACCTCTAGATGCCAGCACAGCTACAGCCCAGGCTGCTACCTGTCATGCTTTCCCCTATTTACAGCAGTTACCAGGGTAGACCATTCTTAGAGGAGTATTCAGCAGAGACTGGGCTCAAGTTTGAGTTGGTGAAGCCAATTTAAAAAATCTTATTGTCTTCCCTGGTTCAGGACCAGGACTGTCCTCTCATGTGAGAGTGAACCAATAACACAGCTCTCTAAGTCCCTCACATCCTCATGTCTTTGATCATGGATGGATTTGAACAATTCTAGATTGCAGGAAAGCGATCTCACTGAAGCGTAACACTTTCTAATGTTCTCTTTATTAAAGGACAGGTCTAATGGAAGGCAGAGCTGAAGAACATGTGAGGAACATATAGTGAGCAAATCTCTTTCCAGCAAAACTCAGACAGATCATCTTTCACCTCAGGCTTATCATTGCCTGGGGGCACAGGGTATTTCCCTCCTTTTTGTATAGACAGAAAATAACACAAAAAACCTCTGGCTCACAGATCACAAACTGGTAAGAAATCAAAGGGAATCAGAGGAAATGCCATTCTGCTGAATGGGTAAAATTAATCCCAAGTGTAATTTCACTGGCATCAGTGCAAATTCAGCAGTGGACTAGGTCTGCCATTTGCAAGAAGAAGGACAGGTTTACGTTCTCCTTTCACATGTGCATAAAAATACATTTTCTTTTCCATTTTTTAACCTCTTCTATTTGAGAGGAATGTTTCAAGAGTAACCGTGCACTTCCACATGCATTTAAGTACTCAGGACAATAATATCGCCAGTTACTTGTTTTACAATGGTCTCAAGAGACTACCCAGAGGCAAAGTCCGGGTGTGTTGGGCATTGCAGGCAGTGCTGGACTATGTCATCTAAAACAGCCTAAGAACTTACAATGGCGTTGAAGTTCAAGCCATTCAAATCTTTGCACTCCGTAGCCACAACACTGGCATTAGGGAACTCCAATTAACTTGCTTCTAGGGCAAATTAACTCCAATTAACTTGCACGTCCCACTGCAGAAGGCTCCTACTGAAATTTTACTGTGTTTATTGCCTCTGGGCATCGGGGTCAAAGACACATGGCTGATACCAAACGCAGTAACATTACTTGCTGGACCAGCTATAAAGAACACAGAGGAAGGAAGGAGAGTATACAGTGGCTTGCAAGAGATTTGGAAATGTCCGAGTTCACCAGGCACTGTCTGGAGTGACTCAGTGTAACTTGCAGAGCTGTGCGTGTACGCTAATCATTAGCTTAGGAGCTGCAAGCAACAGGGAACTGCATAAGACTAGTATAAAAGGTGCCATTTCTATATACAAGTAACAAGTAACCTCAGAAAAACCTCAGCTGAGGTAAAAAGGGACTAGAGCCCACCCAGATTCCAAACCCATCTCTATTTTTGCTGGACCAGCCCTTTGCCATGGATTGACAAGCCAGCACCAGCCTCCCAGCCCTCCCCTGCCCACCACTCCGGTGCTTGTTCTCTGCCCTGTTCCGAGTTATCCCCTGGGTGCTATTTCACGCAGAGCCCTTCCCTAGCTGTTCTCAACCTGAGCTCCTGTTCCCCATGGAGAATCTTTTCTATTTATTACTCCCCTGCTGACAATTTCTTGCTTCACTTGCCAACCCCATCTTGGACATACATAACTAGCCGAACCACCTTCTCCCTTCCTGCAGTGACAGGTAAAATCATTTCTTTTCGGCTCACTGAATCTACCCCGACGCAGCACACCGGGTAGCCTCCACATAGCCCTCCCTCTGCAAAATGCACCTTCGGACATTAAAGGAAAAGCAGCTGTGTTCATCAAAAGGAGTCTTGGTCCTAAGTGCTCATTTCAGGCAGTTTGGTTTTCATCAAAAGAGAATTGCCACAAACGGTGTCACGAATACCTAGGAGAGCTGAGGACTTCTTCGGCTGGTTTAGGAAGCCAGTGTCCATAACTGCTGCTGCTTCCCTGGAGGAGGAGGCAGAGATATAAAACCTGTAAAGCCCAGTTCTCAGGTGAAAGCCCTGCTGTGGATCCAGGGGAAGTTAAGTGAGACATAAAATGAAGCAGCAGTTTCTCTCTCCCACCTATCTTCATGCAGTAATACTGCAAACAGTTGAACCAGTGTAGTGGAAAATAATTTTGTGATTTCTAATGGGTTTTTCCAAAACAAAGGATATTGGATCACGTTTTCTCCTCAGTTTAGTCACTGTTCACAGAGTAATGAAGAGCAGAAGTTGGCTTGCTTTGTTTAAAATAATGAGAAGCTGTGACTTTGAGCAATTTAATCATAAATTTTTGTCTCGCTTTTTCTCCTGCATGAGCAGGTTGTGATAGTAGGTATAATTTACTATGACAAACCACTAGCCTTGATGCATTAATCAAGAAAAACAAATGGTCCCCCTTTGAAATCTCCTGCCCACCTAGAGAGAGTAATGGGGTTATAAATGGAGAAAGAACAAATATTGACTCTATGAAATGTAAAGGTACCTGGGAGTTCACCCATCAGTCTTTAGATTACACTTGCCTTTCAAGATGAATGAGATTTCTTTCATAATCCATTTTGATTATTTTTTTTTTAAGCATCTCAGGAAACAGGATGGGGACATTCAACTCATTGCTCTCTTTGGGTTTTCAAGATGTTCCAGACTTTTTCTGAAGGACGGTACCTCCGATTTCTGGAATGAGGTAGATGCTTCCAACCCAAGAGCTGTCTTTCAGTTTGATATAAGTACTGAAGGAGCTGCCTGGACTGGTCAATGAGGGATTTGTTTGATAGTGTTTCTGGCTTTCTGTAAGATGGCTCCAGAGACTCATCCTCCATCACTTCCACTATGGAAACTCAGGGATACAGACACCTCTTGGCATCTGGACCCATACAGGATTCAAAGAGGACCCAAGAATTTACTGCCTAAGGGAAAGGTTTCTGGAACCATTTATTGAACTTAATCTTACTTTGTTACATACTCTTCCTCCCCTTCCAAACTTATAAAATCATAGAAACATAGAATAATTTGGGTTGGAAGGGACCTTTAAAGTCACTTAGTCCAACCCCCCTGCCATGAGGAGGGACATCTTCAACTAGATCAGGTTGCTCAGAGCCCCATCTGACCTGACCTTGAATGTTTCCAGGGATGGGGCATCTACCACCTCTCTGGGCAGCCTGGGCCAGTGTTTCATCACACTCAGTGTAAAAAATGTCTTCCTTATATCTGGTCTAAATCTTACCTCTTTCAGTATAAAGCCATTATCCCTTGTCCTACAGCAACAGTCCCTGCTAAAGAGTCTGTCCCCATCTTTCCTGTAGGCCCCTGTTAGGTACTGCAAGGCTGCAATACAGTCTTCCCAGAGGCTTCTCTTCTCCAGGCTGAACAACCCCAACTCTCTAGGTCTGTCCTCATAAGAGAGGTGCTCCAGCCCTCTGGTCATCTTCATGGCCTCCTCTGGACCTGCTCCAACAGGTCCATGTCTTTCCTGGGCTGAAGGCCCCAGAGCTGGATGCAATACTCCAGGTGGAGTCTCACCAGAGAGGCAGAACCACCTTCCCCTCGCTGCTTTTGATACAGCCCAGGATATGGTTGGCTTTCTGGGCTGTGAGCGCGCTCCGGTCCTTCTGGGAAGGGCTGTGCCAAATCCCTTCATCCCCCAGCCTGTATTGATACCAGGGGCTGCCCCGACCCAGGTGCAGGACCCCGCACTCGGCCTTGTTGAACCACATGAGGTTCACACAGGCCAATTTCTCGAGCTTGTCAAGGTCCCTCTGGATATATGCCATCCCTCAGGCGTGTCAACTGCACCACTCAGCTTGGTATCACCAGTAAACTTGCTGAGGGTGCACTCAATCCCACTGTCCGTGTCATTGATGAAGATACTGAACTGTACTGAAGACCTCTGAGGGACACCACTTCTCACCAATCTCCATCTGGACATTGAGCCATTGACCACCGCCCTCTGGATGCGACCATCCAACCAATTCTTCATCCACTGAACAGTCCACTCATCAAATATCTCTCCAATTTAGAGAGAAGGATGTTGTGGGGGAACATATCAAAGGCCTTACAGAAGTCCAGATACATGACACCCGTAGCCCTTCCCTTGTTCACTGAAATAGTCACTCCATCATAGGTGGCCACTAGGTTGGTCAGGCAGGACTTGCCCTTGGTGAAGCCGTGCTGGCTGTCTCAAATTGAAATCACCTCCCTGCCCTCCATGTGCCTTAGCATAGCTTCTAGGAGGGTATGTTCCATGATCTTCCCAGGCACAGAGGTGAGGTTGACAGGTCAGTAGTTCCCAGGGTCCTCTTTACTACCCTTTTTTAAAATCAGTGCAATGTTTCCCTTTTTCCAGTCACCAGGGACTTCACCCAACTGCCATGACATTTCAAATATCATGGAGAGTGGCTTGGCGACTACATCAGCCAATTCCCTCAGGACGCTGGGATGCATCTTGTCAGGTCCCATAGACTTCTGTTTGTTCAGGTTCCTCAGGTGGTCGTGAACCTGATCTTCTCTTACCGTAGGAGGGACTTTGCTCCTCCAGTCCCCGTCTTGCAGGGATGATGATGTCTCAGTCATTTAACCTCTGAAGCAACGCTATACCTGTCTTCTACACAGACTATTGGAGTGTACTTCATTTCAACACTCTAGATTCGTTTCAACAGTGGCTTCCACTTTAGATTAAATTCCTCTTTAAAATGTCTTAGTGAATCAAAAAATCAGGAGAATGGAGTGTTTAATGAACGCTGAGATAAGCCAGTGTTGCTGTCCCTTCTGTAACCTGTAAGGGTGCCAGGCAACCCATAGGGAACTCAATATTGAGTGAGGACACAACCAAGAGTCAAGACTCCAAGAGAAGCTGCAAAGCCAGTCACATCATAAATTTTCAACGACCTGAAGACAACACAGATTCCAAGAGAAATTTTAAAGAGACTTCTGACTCTGAACATAGGGCCAGTATCTACTGAGGCACTGGCAAAGCTGCCAACAGACCAGTTCATGTTTCATGTATCACCTGCACGGTGATAGAAATCATTGGCACCTGTGTTTTTTTTCTTCCCCCATAAAGGTTATACAATAACAGGTTATCCTTCAGGGCTGGAGCACAACAAAGGGAAAAGGAAACGGAAGAAAATAGGTGTGCATGAACATTCTGGTGATGTGCCATGGAAGCCATGCCCATTGCCAGAGGACCTTCAGGAGCCTCAGGCTCAGGGGAGCAGATGTGATCGCTTCTCCAGCAACTGCACGCAAAGGGGAGAACATGCAGTTGGTCTCGCAGGGTTAACCACCCATGGCTCCAAAACCAATGAGGCCTGGGGGGTGTTTTGACAGAATGAGCTGAAGATTTTCCAGTCCATCAATTCTCCAAGCTCAGTGCTAGAATGCTGTGTCTAAAGAACAGTTCTCCCTCTCCTTGTTGCTTGCTCCATAGTAAGGTAAAAAACGTAATTATGGATGCTTGATGGCCACCTTAATGAACAGCTGTTCAAGCCAGAAGGGTCTGGCACCTTAGGTTATTTTAAGCAACATTTTGAGATATTTCTAATTATTAAGTTTCAGCAGGGTCAACTCGCCTTAAGCTAACCCACAACTCATGTCTCATTAAAGAGAAGTTTCCAGAAACACTAGAGCTGCCTCAGATTGTTATAAATATTCTAATAAAATCCACTATACTGTCCTGGTTTGAGGTAGAACAGAACCAACTTTCTGTTCCATAATTTTACTTCTTAACTAAGCCTCTACTAACTCTCTGAAATTAACAGCATATATAACCTTTCTAGGGCAGTTTATAGAGCTGTTTTGATACCTGGGATAAAAGCGGGACAGAGGAATCCAGGCATTGCCTTGTGCCCATGCTGACATGGTTTTGCAAGAGAGCCCTGAAGGACTCGGATACTCCTGGACTATGGACTATACGTGACCCCTCAATTTGAAGGGAGCTATATCTGCTTTACCAGTCACTGGTGAGGCTACAGCAACCACGAATGACTTGACAGTTGTTCTGTAAAGGGCAGGATTTAGCTAGGACAAAAGCGGACTCTGAGCCGCTTCTCTCAGGAAGATGTCACCATGGAAGCCACGGAGCAGTGGAGTTACTCTACACCACAGAGTCTGTCCTCGTCCTTCCAGTTAGCTTCCCTGGGGCCTGCATTTCTCTACTGGAAAAACAGCTCAGGAGACCCTCAGAAGTGACAGATAACAACCCAGCATCTCCTAGCAATAAGGACACACTGAATGCTTGAGAGGATTGACCGTTTAACCTTTGTTTCTCCCACTCTGACATGTGGGTGATGCCTCTGTGAGCAAGGATCACTTCCAGGCTCTGTACCTGGTGTAACGACCGTAGAAACCAAGGAAACACAGATGAGAGGACAAGAGATGAATTTGTGCCACACTGTTGTGTAAATGGCAGGGGCAGGAGCTTCACTCCTGAAGTAACAAATGCCAAAGTAAGGTTTTAAAATTGAATTATCAAAAGCTGTGTTTCCACTTTCAAATCCAACTGACACCAAACTCGGTGAAGCCTTGAGGTCTGTATTGAGCCAGTGCTCACTCCCATACATGAAGGAGATGACCGCAAGGGGTTTCTGCACACAGAGACGATGAGGTGGGGAAGACCCTCCATGAGCCAGCCTTGTTTCTTTTGGAATCTGCCTCTTCTCAACCCTGAATGCACAACAGACCACATCTCCAGAGCAGCTCAGCCCCTTGTAGACAGCTCTTTCTGTTTAGAGACATAATAACAATAACAGCAGGTGTTACCACCTTTTGCTGCGTTTCCTCTAAAAAGACATCCAAGTTCCCTCGGGCAACATGAAAATTCACTGCCTTCCTCACACCCACTCATGCTCCACAGACAGCTGTGTTGGGGCTGCTGCAACGTGGCCTCAGGTGTTGAGAAGAAATCTCTAAGATTTCAGACTTCAATACAGACTGTTTCAGAAAGTGATACCGACAGCCTTCATGCCAGTGCTGCGGAGATTGATGCACATATCCGTGCTGGGCCTGGAGCACCACGTCCCTGGCCCTATGGGGACACAAGCAGGTTAAATCCAAGCAGCATGCGTTAGATGCAGGTAGGCAGGTCAGCTCGAGCCAGGAAGCAGCCTGACAATATTCACACAGTTCAGAGTAAAAGCCTTGCCCCAGTGCTGCTAAGTTTTGGGGTTACATAATTCACATCCAGTGTTATACAAACCCAGATGTGTCCTAGACCTCAAGCAGGACTCGTTCTGAGCCAACAACAGTACAGCCTGTTGGACACCTCCACATCAGAAACGTCTACATAGCCCTTCCCTACCTGGCCAAAAGCAGCGTATGGTCTGAGGTCTGTTCTTCAGGCTTTGCTTACAACAAAGTTGAGCTAAAGCACATTAAACAAAAATGAATGGTTCATTCAATTAATGGAAGACCTTGGCCCCATCCTACTTCCATAGATGAGAAGGGATCTAGCTAAGCGCTATTTTCTACCTGTCTGGGTTTTCTTCCCAAGGAAACTCAAATGCTTAAACAGAGAACTGCAGTGCATTTTGGTGGGAGCAAAAAAGACCTGCATAGCACAGCATCCCTAGATTGAGTCACAGCTACCAAGGCATTGTGAAAACACTCCTCCAGTGTGCTCCATAGGACATCTCTGCTCCTCCAGGGTAGATTTGTTCAAAACTTCTTATCAAAAAGAACTTAAAGAGTGACTTGACCATGACTACCTGAGAGGAAGACGCACACTTAGTAATAGGGGGCTGTAATTCCAGCTGGGCAAGCAGTCACAAATAAATTTTGTATAGTAGCAGTAAGGAGCCAAAGGTGAGCTTCCCCAGAACCTGACAGGGGGAACCAGAAATAGGCTCAACTCAAACGATTATTTCAGAGAATTCCCAAAGTCTGTTTAATATTTGCCAGATCACCTGAGCACCGTGATGCTTTTATGAATTTCATCCTAATTCTAGAAGCATTTTCCACAACTGATTAACTCATGTGATTGTAAAGTGATCCATATTTTCATAGATTTTTGTTATATAGGTAAGAAAAGTAGGAAGGCAGCCCTTCCTCTACTCTATTCGACCTGCTCAGTGAAGAAACTCAAGCTGAGTCCCTTGTACCTGTATTTCAAACTCAAGAAAGCTGTCCCTGAAACAAGACCCAAGAAGAGGGGGTCCACCACAAGTAGGAAGCTCACAGTGTACAACTGATGAACCTAAGGAAACAGCTGTCTGCAAGTCAACCTTGATAACCTGCACTTGTGGACCTTAGAAACAGCACACCTGAATGGCTTAGCCACAAAAATCAGTGGTGCCTTCATGTCAGGGTGCCTCAAGAGGCCACAGAGGAATCAGACACAGGGTGCAGGGCCCCGCAGGGCACCTCAAATGAAGTGAGGTTCACTTCCAGTAACTTAGGAATCCCCATGCTTGATGCAGCACCAGGCTGTTGAGATGATCTTGTTCAGCTGCAATCAACAGCGGTCAGCCAAGGAGTTAGAAATGGCTCCCTTACACTGAAGCATCCAATTCTCTTCCTTAAAGACAGTTGTGAGCCACAAATCTGCAGTTTTCCAAGTTGCAACCCACACATCTCCTTACCCCTATATGCTCTATTCCTCACCCTCCTGAGATATATTCTTCTGCCCTTTTAATAGTGCTTAGGTAGTGACAAAAAAATAAAAAAAAAAGAATAATCTTGAGAAGGAATCTTTGCTTCAAGCATGCACTCAGTGTTGGTGGAGATTTTTCTTTATTTCAAGGGTCAGAGTGCCCTCTTCTGTCCCATCCGTGTCCTTAACCCACTCTGTGTTAGATCAGCACATAATCGAGAAATACTGCGACTTGTCTTCTGCACACCGTATCATTTTCTAAAGCATAGTTAAGAAACCAAACAGCTGATCACAAACTAGAAAATAACTCTCATTAATGTGGGACTCAGGCAGGCTACAAAGCTGCCACCATTAAAAGGGGCTGAGGGAACATCACAGACAACACGATTGATCCAATTAGTTGATGAGATCAGGCAGAGTTTGAAGTGAATCTCTGCAAAGTTTAAACAGTGAGGTGTTATTTAATAGCTCTGCACTCTGCGTTTAAACTTTGCCTCTCTCCTGCCCGAGTACCCACTAATTGAATCCAGGCTGTTACTGACACCTGACTGAAACAGACATGTTAAAAGTAAGTCAGTAATACCAATGTACACAATCATTTCTGAACTAACCATGGCAAAAGCCCTGGGACTGCAAGTTATCTGAATTATGGGTAGAGCTAACAATGGCACAGATAAATTATTAGCTGAGTCTATCGAAAATATACCAGAGCATGTTTCTGGAAACCACATAACCATGTTTGTGCAGCAAAGCCAGCATTAATAAACTGTGGTAGATCCCCCTGATGTCCCAAGGAGCTACCATGAGTGTGTCTGCACTGTATTCCCACCGCCGATGAGCCCAGCAACACACTGGAAGCTCCAGCTTTGCAGCCCAATGCCACAGCGCCCGTCCCTCTCCCCTTCCGCGTCTGCCTTGAGGCCGGGGGTTCTCTCTGGTCCTCCTTTTGGGTCCTTCTCCTCCACACAAAATCTCCTTGAGGACTGGGGGTGAAAGGAGCCACTTTGATCTCGAGGTTCGCTCTCAACCCACCCTGCTTCAGCAAGGGGGTTGGACTATATGATCTCTAGGGGTCCCTTCCAACCCAAACCATTCTGCGGTTCTGCCATTTGATTCCTCCCTACCTTGAAGGGACACCTGGCTCCAGAACCAAGCAACCACCATTGCTGCCACCCGCCGCCACCCTGTGAGGAGGCAGCCCACAGCAGCCTGGTGCCATCTGGGGTCACCCTCAGAGCAGGGGCCTATGGCTGAGGCAGGGACCAACCAGGGCCCCACGGACCCTCCAGCAGGGCAGGCCACGGCCCTTTCCTCATTTATGAAGCGGCCCGCCCCACAGCCAGGTTCTGGTACGGGGAAGCCCCCTAGGAGCCAAGGCGGGCCCGACGGCCATGGGACGGCTGGTTGCACTTCGCGCGCCGGACTACTTTGTCCCTCTGCGCTGGCCGTAGCGGCGCTGCGCGCATGCGCCGGCGGGCCGGAAGTAGCTGCAGTCGCTATGGCAGCCGCCTGCGGGAGGCTGCTGCCGCGGAGTGCCGTCGCGGGGGCGGTGGGCCTCGCCGTCCTGCCCGGCAGTAAGAACCGCCCGTGCCCCTCATCCCCCTCGTTCCCCTTCATCCTGGCGTCCTCTGTCTGCCCATGGTCGGTCCCCGTCCCTCAGTGCGCCCCGGCGTGTTTGCCCGGAGAGCGGGGCAGAGGGGGATGCCCCAGGCCTGCTTGGCGGCGGTGGGACCTGTTGGGGACAATTCAGCTTGAAAGCACAGTGTCTTTAAAATTATCTTATTTTTACAGGGTGCTTTTCTTCCTCGGGCTATCGAGTTAGCAGCGATGGGAAGCCGGAAAAATTTCAGCCGCCTCCAAAGCCCGTCATTATTGACAAGCAGAAGCAGAGAGAGGAGAGGAGGTGAGGTGTCCTGGTGCTTATCGCAGTGTGTTCGGGGCTGCTGCCAGGCCGGTGGTTGTGTGAGCGCCTTCTTAAAGCTCCAAGGCAACCTTGCACAAAAAGTGTTTGCAAAGTTCTGCCGAAGATAATTTGTGTTGAAATGTACTTTAAAAACCTTAAAATACTGTGTTCTAGAGTTCCTGAAAGCAGTGAAACAGGGAAATGTACAGCAATAAAGATTTCTGTAAATTTGGGGTTGATATGTGAGGTTTTCATCTGTTAAAGGTGTGCATCTTTTCACTATGCCACAAGGTGACGGGGACATGGGCTTTAGATTTAGCCCTTGAGATCAACTGTAAGTGTGTACATTACTGTTTGTGAAATGGACCTGCAAAATGCTTATGTTTTACACTTACGAAAGTGTGGATTTTCTTGCAGGTTCTTGAGCCCTGAATTTATACCTCCCAGAGGGAGAACAGATCCTCTTAAGTTTTATATAGAAAGAAAGGATATGATACAGAGACGAAGAGTCTTCAACATCCCAGAGTTCTATGTTGGTCAGTAACAGCGCTGGAACTTTCATCATTTTATCAATATTTTTTGTAGGGTGGGATGGTAAAAGGTGTGTTTTCGTGTTGTAGAGTATCACAGAACATCACAGTATCGGGTGCATTAGATCAACTAGTATGTGTTTCTATACGTGCTATTTAGTATTTTAATTTCATATTAACATCCAGTTTCCATTAAAAATATAATAGTAATGTGTTTCTTATGTGTTTTTTAAATCCTGACACTGTAGCACATGGTTTACCAGTAAAGCTCAAGAAGGGAAAATACATTAGATTGTGTTCAGTTTGTGTAATGAAGAGTAAAAGACAAAGCTGAAGGTGTAAAGGTGAAGAAGCTTTCTAGTTATCCTGCAACATCACTTTAACATACATTAGTTCAGAGCATGTTAGAAGTTTGTTCTGTTTCTGGCAGTTTTCATGGAAAATAAAACATTTTTGAAATGTACCTAAACGCATGCACTTTGTTTGACTCTCTTACCACATTTTGGTACGTGTTTTATTTGAACAGCCTATTTATTTTAATTAATTCTTTTGGCAGGCAGTGTACTTGCCGTTACTACTGCAGATCCGTATGCCAATGAGAAAGCCAGCCGGTTTGTGGGCATCTGCATTCAAAGAGGAGGCAAAGGACTTGGCGCTACCTTTGTCCTTCGGAACGTTATAGAAGACCAAGGTGGGTTTTTAACTGTGGTGATTCTCATAGAATCATAGAATTGTCTAGGTTGGAAGGGACCTTTAAGGTCATCTATTCCAACCATCAACCTAACAGACCAAAACAAAAAAACACATCACTAAACCACGTCACTAAGCACTATGTCAACCCGTCTTTTGAATACCTCCAGGGATGGTGCCTCAACCCTGGGCAGCCCGTTCCAAGGCTTAATGATCCTGTCAGTGTAAAAATTTTTCCTAATATCCAATCTGAACCTCCCCTGGCACAACTTGAGGCCATTTCCTCTTGTCCTATCGCTTGTTACTTGGGAGAAGAGACCAACCCCCACCTCATACACCCTCCTTTCAGGGAGCTGTAGGGAGCAATAAGGTCTCCCCTCAGCCTCCTTTTCTCCAGAATGAACACCCCCAGGTCCCTCAGCCTCTCCTCATAAGACTTCATTCTTCAGACCCCTCATCAGATTCGTTGCCCTTCTCTGGACACGCTCCAGAGATGTCTTATCTGTAAGGGGCCCAAAACTGGACATGGCACTCAAGGTGGGGCCTCACCAGTGCCCAGTACAGGGGGGTCATCACTTCCCGAGTCCTAGTCACCACACTGTTCCTGATACAGGCCAAGATGCTCTTGGCCACCTGGGCACACTGCTGGCTCATGTTCAGCTGACAGTCCACCAACACCCCCAGGTCCTTTTCTGCCAGGCAGCTCCAGCCACTCTGCCCCAAGCCTGTAGCGCTGCCTGGGGTTGGTGTGACCCTATTACGCTAAATAGGAATGGTGAGCAAAAAATACTGAAGTTGTGTGTGGAAGGGATATCTGGTGTGGAAATTTAGTGTGTGGAGAGGATGACAATAAATTAATGTGAAATCCTGAGTCTACCCACTAAGGGATACTGGAAGTTCAAAACTGTATCCACAGGGATGCTGGTGTGCCATGGAACAGCTTAATAATTTTTTTGTCTTTCTACTTAGTGATTTTTAGATCTGTGTTCTGAGGAGACCGAGTGTGATCCACTGTGTGGATGTTGTGCTTATATTTGTGCCTGGGCAGTCTCCTGCTAGCCATGTAAATACTAGCCCAGTTTGAGCACTGTATTTGCATGAACTGGGGACATGTGCGTGAACTGTTTAACGAGCAACAGATTAGCAGGGTTTTATAATAGGTTCATATTCTGTTTTATGAAAAAATGGGGGAGATGCAGATACTGATGTTTTGAGAGCAAATATGAAAGGGTTGGGTGTCTCTTTATGTACACTACACATACAGTGAGATAGATAGTAACAGCCCTTGTAACCAGAAGGGAGTAAAGTTTAAAACCCAAGCTCGTCTTCCTTAAATTCAAGTTATTCGATGTCTTTTAAGCCATTCTGTTATCAAAGACGTGACTTACAAAAGAAACCTGCGTTTGCCCATGCAGACACATCGCACGTGTACAGTCACACGTGCACACAGCGCTGTGTATTGTAGTTCTCTGTATAAATAAAAAGCAGCTCTTGAATCGTACAGGAATGTGTAACACCGAAGTAATACTAATTTGGTCTTAGTGTTTCTAATGAATTTGGTTCATTAAACCCAACTTCCTCTCTCTAAGGTGTTGAAATATGCTATGAACTCTACAATCCTCGAATCCAGGCGATCGAGGTTCTGAAGCTGGAAAAGAGGCTGGATGACAACCTGATGTACCTGCGAGATGCCCTCCCCGAATATAGTACTTTCGATGTGAATATGAAACCTGTGTCTCGTTTAGACCACGAAGAAGTTCCTGTAAACAAGGTAGGAGCTGCGTGTTTCAGAGGGAAAGGGGAGGATCAGTTGGGTCACTTTCGTATCTGATTGGTGTCCTGGAAAGCCGTTAAACAGCTCTTTGCTACATCAGTTACCAGGGTGACAAAAGCATACAAATTAAGTCTTTATGCCATTCTGTGGTGAAAGAACATTGTTTTCTCTTACTTTCCTTCTGTTAGAGCAACAGTTGTCTCCCCTTTTGCCAAGCTCACAATTCTGAGAATTCTGATTACTTCATACCTTCTGATTATTTCCTTTTTTTTTTTTTTAATCTTTCACCCCAGCTGAAGGTACGAATGAAACCTAAACCCTGGTCGAAACGGTGGGAAAGGCCAAAATACAATATAAAAGGAATAAAGTTTGAGTTGCCTGAAAAAAAAATGAAAGAAGCGCAGAAGTGGAGCCAGCCCTGGCTGGAGTTTGATATGATGCGAGAGTACGATACGTCGAAACTAGAGGATAAAATTTGGAAAGAAGTGAGTGAAGGGCTTAAAAATTAATAATGGGTTTTGCAGTCTATGAATTACTGAGGAAAATTAATATTAATTTTGAATTTACTGTATGGATTATCAGTTGTCACATTTTGTATGTACATAGGCAAAATACACAATAAAGTTAACCTTTCCAGAAAACGTCAAAGCGTACAAGCTTTTGTGGCTGAATACTACCTTTCTGTTCCTGAAAAGAAACAGTGTGTGCTCTGTTCACCCCCCTCTCCAGAAACAAGAAGCCTCCTTTAAAATTAGAGTTAAGAGGAGGAGTTTGCATCATCCATTCACGTTACTTGAGTCTTCTACTACTTCTTTAAGTAAAGAGCAGGTAGTGGGCAGCTGTAGCAGGGAAGCAGACATACACTGGTTTCACTGAATTTCACTGAATTTTTAGAGTGGGAAGGGACCATAAAGATCATCTAGTCCAACTCCCCTGCCGAAGCAGGATTGCTCAGAGCATGTCAGAGCACGTTACTCAGGACTGCATCCAGGCGGGTCTTGAAAATCTCCAAAGAAGGGGACTCCACACCCTCCCTGGGCAGCCTGTTCCAGGGCTCTGTCACCCTCACTGTGAAGTTTCTTCTCATATTTGAGTGGAACCTCCTATGTTCCAGCTTGTGCCTGTTGCCCCTCGTCCTCTCGCTGGCAACCACTGAAAAAAGTCCGGCTCCCTCCTCCTTCAACCCACCCTTCAGATACTTATAAGCATTGATAAGGTCTCCCCTCGGCCTTCTCTTCTCCAGGCTAAAGAGTCCCAGCTCTCTCAGCCTTTCCTCATAAGGGAGATGCTCCAATCCTTGAATCATCCTCGTTGCCCTTCGCTGGACTCTTTCCAGTAGTTCCCTATCCCTCTTGAATTGGGGAGCCCAGAACTGGATGCAGTATTCCACTTGTGGCCTCACCAGTGCAGAGTACAGGGGGGAGAATGACTTCCCTCGACCTACTAGCCACACTCTTCCCTATGCAGCCCAGGATTCCGTTGGCCTTCCTGGCCACAAGAGCACACTGCTTGCTCATTGTCATTTTGCTGTCTACCAGGACCCCCATTAAACCCAGAACCCCACTTAAACCCAGACAGGTTTAAGTCTTCCCATAAAAAAAAAAATAAAATTGTTTGATAAAGCAGCAAATACAAATGTTCTGAAATCAGTTTTGAAGAACTGAGCCAGGTGGTGTTTTTTTTTTAAACCAAATCACATGAATTAGTGTAAGGTCCACAATGAAATGCTCACCTACCGAGACAGCTGGTTTCATTCGTTCATAAAACCGCATTCACAGCACACGGGGGGTCTGAGCACGAGCATTAACTGCCTTCCTGTGCTTACGAGTTATCCGTCTTCCAAAAAGACACATCTACAGAGCTAAATTGTGACAGAACATCTATTTTTTTTTTTTTTTTATAGTAGCACTAGGCTGGTTGGTTCAGGAGAGACCTTTAGGAGAACAAGAGAAAAGCAATGAGATCATGAGCTTGTGGTAATCACTGATCGGCTACTGCATTTTCGGTGGCATTCTGAGAGGAAAAAGCAACGGAAATTACTAGAAAGCAGGATTTGCAACAAAACTCCTAAAAGTAATGAGGGCTAATGGTGTCCAAATCTTTTTTTCATACTTTTAATAACATTCTCGTCACATGTTATAGAAATGAACTGCAGGAGTCTCATTAACACAGTAAAATATTCATATTTATTTTCAAAATAATTTCATATTTTCAAAATAAACAATTCTTTTAAAAGTCCTCTTTTTGTCTGGAACACAGATCAAAGCTATTTACAATTAAAGTATTTTTACAAAAATATAATTTTTAACTTAAAAAAAAATACAAAAGAAATCATAGGGGATTGAGTTTGCAAGAGTTAAATTCTAGTCCGAGAAGATTTTGGAGAAATTGAGTTCTAAGTTGACACAGTCTGTGGTGCACTACAGTTTCTACAGTAAAACATCCTTGTTATTCCATAACGGTATTTATTGCAAATATACAAAGTTATAAAACATTAGAAATGCAGTAAGGGTAGGATGAAGTAGGGTTCAGGAGATCTTACTGGGAAGCAAAAGGAAGACTTTCCTCGAGTTTCGGCGAGTAGAAAGGAACTGAAGTTGTTCTTGAGCTGCTCATCATCGAGATGTCTGTTATTAGAAGTCTGATAAAGCAAGACGTGTGACGGCTCCAGTTCAGTCTGTGTCACTCACGTACAAAACTACACCCATCAGACACCATCTTCATCATGTTTGCTCTTCCCCAGACATTCTCCTGTGCAACTTCTGACCTCACTGACCCCACATTTACAATCAACATTCATCAAACTCCCTCCCTTGTTTCTGTATCAGACTCAAAACCCTGCAACGTTATGAGTTCTTTTTCACTAGGGATGACTTAACAATAACCCTACCAAAAAACCACTTGGACCACAAGTCAGAAGAGCTTGCTGACTGCCAAGTCAGAGTGATACTTAGCAACATAACACTGAAAATGGCTTGTAAAGCTGTCTCCTGGCTAGCAGTGATAAACTTTACAGGCACTTCCTATCTTGCCAGGAATCCTTCCAAAAAGGGTAAAACAATAAAGCATTGTCATATGTTTTAGAATGCCCCAACCACTGCTTTACTCTGACAACTGTAGCTTCTAAAATGATTCCTTAACCTAGGAGTAGATGGCAGTAGAAGACATTTGGGAAAAAAACCCTCAAGTATTTAACAATAAGGCAGCAAATTACCACTACACCTTTGAGTAGGCAGGGTCCACTAATTAAACTGCATATTAGAACTGTTTTTGTGTGAATATCAGGCTTGTTTCAGTAATACCAATGTTGCTTCAAAAATTTCTATTTCCCAATCATTGATTTAAGGTGTTCAAGTTTGTGCTCTTCAATGAAGTCTTCAACTATGCCCAGAGCTTTGATTTTCACCAGCAGGAGAAGAACTTCTTTTGTTTCTTTACTATAAAAGAAAGAACAATTTGATACAGCAACACATTTACGTACCTGACTTGACATTTATTAATTTTGAAGAGTTAAGCGTCTCTCCTTGGCCGTTTGTCATCAGGTGACCTTGGCCACCCTGACCACTAACAGCACCCAACAGCCAGCGCCTCGAACTACCACATTAAATTAGAACTGCAGAAGCCCCCTTTATATTATGGACTCCATCTTTTGTTTTATGTATGTATGCAACGAGAACATCCTTCAAAGTGTCAAGTCCTGGGGTGCATCAGGAAGAGTGTGACCAGAAGGTCAAGAGAGGCTATCCTGCCCCTCTACTCTGCCCTGGTGAGGCCCCATCTGGAGTACTGTGTCCAGTTCTGGGCTCCCCAGTTCAAGGAGGACAGGGAACTGCTGGAGAGGGTACAGCAGAGGGCTACAAAGATGATGAGGGGCCTGGAGCATCTCTCTTATGAGGAAAGGCTGAAAGACTTGGGTCTTTTTAGTCTGGAGAAGCAAAGACTGAGGGGGGGATCTGATCAACGCCTATAAATACTCAAAGGGTGGGTGTCAAGAGGAAGGGGCCAGTCTTTTTTCAGTGGTGCCCAGTGACAGGACAAGAGGCAATGGGCACAAACTTGAACATAAGAAGTTCCATCTAAACATGAGGAGGAACTTCCTTACTTTGAGGGTGGCAGAGCCCTGGAACAGGCTGCCCAGAGAGGTGGTAGAGTCTCCGTCTCTGGAGACATTCAAAACCCGCCTGGACACGTTCCTGTGCAACCTGCTCTGGGTGGACCTGCTTTGGCAGGGAGGTTGGACTAGATGATCTCCAGAGGTCCCTGCCAACCCCATATCATTCTGTGAAACACATGAGACTTGAGCAATTTAAGAAGTGTTTAACACAAAGTATTTGAGGAAGTGCTTGAATTCCAAGCCTTATCTGTTACCTGTGGTTGTTCTTGTGTAGCGTACGGGCACATCGCAGCAAGTGCTGGCAGAAGTTCAGTAACTCAGGGAGAGTTGATCCACTTTTAAGATCCTGGAACCATCTTTCTGGGAGGGACGCAACCACCTGGTCACACACAGAATATTTGGAAAAGCTTAAAGAGAAAAGTCTTTCAATACAAGCAAGTCACATCGCTTCTGACAGGGATTTCTTGGTAGGTTGTGTTTTTTCTTTGAAACCAAGACTGATTATCCCTACAAGTAGTTATTCTTAAGAAACTACGGATCAGTATTTGCTTCAAAATGCTTTTTATGCACGAAGGACACAAAAAATATTTAAAAACCCATCTTAAATTTTGTTTAAGTTTTTTTTTTTTTTTTTAAATATTCCATCTTCAGTTTTAACCGCTCTTCATGAAAACCAAAGCTTTTAGCATACACCCTCTTCTTTTTACCTTATTACACTTTTCTATATTATCCGGCCCTGGTGGTGTGTTCAAGAGGTTCAGAAGAAGGTAACGATTCAGCAGCTTGCTCAGTCCCAAATCACGGACTGTATCTTCTTGTACAATCCCATCCCAAAGAAGAACATTGGAGAGCAGCTGCAGAAATGAAGAAACAGAGAGTATGTACACTGGTGGCTGGAGGTGTGCTAAAACACACTATTACAAGTTTTACAGAAGATAAAGAGAAAAAGATAGTATTACGTCCGTCCAATTTAAGTACTCAACACCCAAGATGCACACTTTCCAAACTTACTGTCAGTTAGCTACTAATAAGCTGCATATAGTAAATAATCTTATCAAGTAGTATAATTAATTTTACACGTGCGTATGAACTGTACTCTGTGTATATATGACCTCCCAGGGGTAGGAAGAGCATTTTACCCTTCTAATAGGTTAACAATTTGCTAAGGCCCAAGTACAGAAGATGACTATGCTTTATTCTTTTCACAGAAGAGCTAGCAGTCAAATCTGAAAGCATGAAAAGAGGAAAGACACTTCTAACTCAGCACCGCAAAAGTAAAACTATACTGATGTGCTTATATGTACACATAGGGATTATATTATTCTACGGTAAGGATTAGCATAACTAACTCCATCTTGTAAGGCAAATGGCCATTCTCTGTGACCGAGCTGGTAACATATTAGCCCCCTTCCCCCTGACTATCAGGCCACGAAGGTCCTGTGCACCAAGCAGACGAACCAAACACATTTCTTCTTCCCCTCCCTGTCAGCCTCAAAATTCCTGGGCACCAGGCTGACTAACCCCCTCCCTACCGGCCTTGAAGGTCCCAGGCACCATCCAACCAGGTGGTGACAATGACCCCATCACAGAACAGGGAAGGTAATAGCACACAGAGCACTGTCTGTAAAATCACACAGTTCCAAGTCCTGAGGGGAACCTGCACCAAAACAGCTGCTGGGCAGTGAGACCCATGAGCCCCACCAGTGGCCAGGGACACCTCTACCATCCTCTGAGCAGTGACTCATATTCCTTTATATGTTTCAAGTCTAGATTATGACTGGGTTATTATTGATATTGCAAGCCAAATATTAAGATTTGAACTGATTGATCTGCAGAGGGTCCAAATGATTAAGAACCATAAACTAAGCTGTGCTATAAATTCCGTGCGACTTATCAAACTGTGCTACGCTGATTCTGATTATGAAAATCCTGTGCTACTCTAATCACAAAATGCTACACACTAGGCTGATCATAAAATTCTGTTAAGAAAATTAAAGCTTTAATTGTACCTACAGCTTAGGGTCATCATCATCCTGCCCAATATCCCCACGAGAACCTGTCTGTCCCCACAGTGTTGGGTGACAGAGACTAACCAATATGATGTAAGGCCAACAGGCCTGGCCGACGCACTCAAGGAAATTTAAAAAAATGAGCTAGCAGGAACAGATGGTCAGATCAAAGTCTCCTGCAGATGTACCAGTTGGGGAAACAGAAACGAACACCAGTTGGGTGTTCATTTATAGCTCATTCTTAAATCGTTACATGCAGGTTGCACAGAGAACACATCCTTCACTGAGAAAAATAGTTATCCATCCTAATAAAAATGTATTAATCTCCCAGGAATCAGACGTGCCTGAAGATACATTTCCTGACTCACTGCAAAAATGTTCTTTTCACTAAAATGAATTTCAAATTAAAAAACAGGTATATTTTCTCTACCTTAACAGCTGACCAAAATCGTCTTTCTTGGAATTTTGAACATAGCGATGATTTGTCTTCCACAGTGCTAGACAGAGAAAGAAGAAAAAAGGGTTTGCTTTTAAAAGACAATAAACAGACAATTGATCTTGTAGATACTGATGACTCTTAATTCCAGCACTCTTTCAGCAGTGACAGCCAGAACCAGAATAGAGGCCTAGGGAAACAGCTGTCAACTTGAACCCATTATAATAAAACTATTATGAAATAATTTCCAATAAAATTAACAATCGAAAACACCTGTGTCTACATTTCATGGATTCAGATCAAAACAGCATTGCTTAGAACCAAACATCCTACAACAGCTGTAGCAAAGCTTCTCTCCTCACTGCATTTTAACCCCACATCTCCCAGACTCCTAGTCATTCCCATCTTTAAAATAGTGGTCAGTCATAAGCATCAACGATATAAACCCTATTTTAGGAATGACAGGAGGAATTAGGGGACACACGCATGCGACACCAGGTGCTCAGATATAAGTTTCTATATGGTTTTAGCATAGACCTCATATACTGGAAAGCATTTGAATACAGAAGCAAAAAAGCATAAGACAGTGGAGTTACTCTAATTAGAGAGAGTTCATAAACAGGAACAAGGCTCCAAAACCTTTCCCATAATAAAACAGTAGAAGGCATGTTTGTTCCATTAGCTGTTAATGGTTACAGTAATCATTAAAATTATTAATATACAATTAATAATATTGTTAATATAATATTTTGTCTACATCTGTGGGAATTAAAAAAAAAAGTTTAAAAAAAGTCCCAGTGTCAGCTTACCTTTTAGGATACAGAGGAATAAAGACATCTTCCTCTACAGATTTCTTCATTCTTAGGACAACCATATTTATCAAATCCTATTAAAAAGAGAATTATTAATACGCCCTCATAAGAAAGACTTCATCTTCCATTTACAACAACTTCAACAGTTATTTTGTTCATCTAGAAGTGCAATATACTAATTAGAGTGAAGTACAGTTCTATACTAGATAAACCTCCAGATTTACATCAGAATAAAACCAGTTTCAGGCTGAAGGAGGACATGCTAAAGTGACTATATATATAAGTAATTATTAAAGGATTGCTAAGGTTACAGAGCAGTCTTTCTCCTAGCCAATTAACCTTTAGGGATTTAGAAATTTAAAAATTCTAGATCAGCTTTAGAAATAAAAGCTTAAGGAGCTGCCCACTGGAGCATTACTGGCATTTAAAGCTCAAATTTTGAGAGATTACTAAATGCAAATCTAAAGTCTAACCCTTGTTATTGCAGTGAAGCACTGTTAGATCTACAATCAGACTCTCACTAGGTACAGGCAGAAGTGTTCTAGGGACAGGAGTTAATTTCTGATTCAAGAGTGTCCCATCTCCCATCATCTTCAATAACAAGAACATCAGAGGAGATAGAAGTTAATATTAAGAAGATTTAATGGGTAAAGTGACAAAACAAACAAGTAATCCCAACTGAACAACTTGAAGACAGTGTTCTAAGCACCCATAGGCGTATGCACAGAATGCACATACGATGGATGAGGTTCTCCCTTCCCCAGTACAACAGGAGCTTTCACCTCTTTTGCTCGACTGCATTCATTTTGGGAAAGAACTTGTTTTTCAAGCAAGTTTTTGCAGAGCTGTACAAGGTTCTTTGTCTGGGAAGTAGATAAAGGATCCCACACATTCTTTACAAATCCTAAAAAAGAGAAAAAAAGGGAATTTAATTCATGATAGGCAAGTGGTTACCCACTTTAATTTCAAGGCATTACAACGTAGCAGAACTAAACATACAAAAAGCTCTCACTTAAAAAGAGGCTACCTTAGCCTCATTCTGTGGAACTAGGTAATCTACATCTTGGACCATTATATACCTAACATTATTTGACAGCCATCACTTATTTCCGGTTTCATACCTAGCTGCAGTGAACATTTTCAATACAATCTTACTATACCTGTAATTTTTGGCAGAATAGTTTTTTCAATCATTTTAGGCAAAACTTCTCGATCAGGATCATCATCCCGTTTTGATTTGGATATGTTTTTGGCATCACTGAATTCTTCTATAGCTCTGAACCAGGGCATCTCTTCCAACTCTGTAAAATTCTAGTAAAAGATCAATCCCATTAGTTGTTCAGCTGGTCAGTATTGAAAGAAAAAGCTCCATTCAATGATACCACAGATTCCCACTTAATTTCAGATCCACCCTCGTCACTGAACGGGCCATCCCAGTGAATCAGGAAAACTAGGTTTAAAGCTAGAATTTAAAAGGTAGAATTGTTGAAGTTTCTTCAAAGAACTCGGAAGAAGAATTCTTTTTACAGGGTGTATTGCAAAAGGGGCTGGAGGTACAGGGAAAGGAGAAAGTCAAGATTCCAACCACATGCTTCAATTTCTGAGATCAGCACAGTATCTTTTATTCATTTCTAATGCACTGTGCTACGTACAGAAAAAACATCTCATTTTTTATATTAATACATATTAAAATTATTCATATATAAGTGACTTGACAAGAATAAATGGACCTTTTCCTTCTAGTTAACATACTTATCCCGGGTTCTGGAGTGCCCCCGACAACCCATATAGAAGTTCCCATACAGAAGTCATCCCTAAAAACAGCATGCCTCTGCTCAGATCTATTTTGGGCTGCACCCACACATATCACCAATTAACAACAAGAAATATGGCAGAAAAGGTATGTTCACAAAGATGGTATGGTCCAGAAACAGAACAGGCTTTACTGACTATAGCCAACTGCTTCAGTGCAGCACCCAGAAGCAGAGGGGTCACCAGTATATTAATACACAAACACACATGCAATTTTTTGAACAAAACAAAGTCAGCCGATGCACCTACCTCAAGAGGATTCCAATTTACTAACTGAGCTCTGATCAATGGATTTAATAGCTTAGGCAGGCAGAAACTGATGTAAGCATCGCAGTAAGTGTCAGGGAACTTCTCTTTCCATTCCTGGAATTTCAACAGGATTTTCCTGATGTCACAAAAATCTGCATGAACATCTTCAAAGATTTTCCTACTATCCTCTAAAACGTTATCTATGGATAATATTTATTGGGAATAAAAAGAAACAATCACAGAACTTATAGAGTCATAAGCTGAAGAGTTTATGCATCTATAGGACATAAGAAATATCTATATGATAACTGCATTTGTCATTTATCTTTGACACATCTGACACTGAAACAGGGTTTAAAACCAGCTCCCTGGAAAATGCAGTTTCGGAAAAAAAAAATACAGTCAGAAGACCAAAAAAGGCAAGTTTCTTCATGATCTATTCTACAGATTTATACAACCACTACGTTTCAACCTTTTTACCACAGTGATAAAATTTCAGACATGAAACCCTTCTGCTGTTGTTATCTGGAGAAGAGGTATTATGCCTTTCCCTGCTCCTCTTCATCCATTCATTGCAGATACGAAAACACCAACCTTTCATTCACTCTGTCTTCAGGAAACAAATTGATTATACAAAACACACTGTAGCATTGCACTGAGTACTCTCAGATCAGCTTTGGCATAATCTAAAACAACTTGCTCCTAGTTGAAGGAGTTGTATAACGACACAATGTAACTCGTACCAAAAGTAGTCTACAACCATACACCTATTCTTCCCAAGTTATTAGTCGGAACTGTCTGAAGGCATTTCTTTTCTCCAGCATGTAACTAAGAATATGTAATTCAAATGAAGTATTTCTTTACCTTACCTTAAAAAAAAAAAACAAACAATTAAAAAATATCAGAAAGATTTTGTTCTAGGACATTACAGTGCAACTCTCACCAACCTTTGCTCTTCTGGAACTCGGTCACCTCTGTCGGAGTCAGCTCATCATCACTTGACATGCCTTCGTGGTGATCAGCTTCTCCTGAACACTCTCTCAATTGCCGTCTGCAAGTCCTGTATTTTGTAACGAACTTACATGAGTTATCCTCCCCTTGTATGCAGAAGGAAGCTTAATGAAAAATAATCCAACTTCAAAAAAAAAAAAGGTACTAAAAGCAAGTTGGGAGAGCAGCCGCCTCAGGAAACACAACCAGGACCCAACAGTAATTGTGTAACCATAAGGAGACAGAAACTGTGGAAGGAGGGGCTCTGTGAACCGACATACACATCTCTGATCCCCCCTATAAACCATGTAATAACCTTCACTTCACCTCATTCCCTAATGAAGCTAATAACTCGTCCCACCTGGAACACTAAACATCTAGCATGGTACTGGACACTGTCTCAGACAGTTTTCATGTACAGGAAACTCCTGAGCTCTCAGTCCGACATCTCAGTTCTGGATCGCTTGTGCAACAACCCACACAAAAACTGTGATAGCCCCCATGTGCCAGCTGGGCTCAAAACACACTATTGCCGTGACACCAAGAATCACAGCAGGCTGCAAAAATCAATAGTTTGCATCTCTGCCACAGGAAAGTGATATATGGTATGAAAATTACACGTATAAATAATTTTATACGAGTATTTATACCAGCTAGCATAAAGGTTAAATGCCTCAAGTGGATTTTTTTATTGCATCATTTTTCATCACTAACATGCCAATGCTCTTGCCACTTCAAAGTATGGCTACGAGTTGAAGCACAAACACAACTGAAAAACTTTCAAAGCTCCCAATAACCTTAGAAAAAAAATTCAGTAGCAGTCTCTGAGCACTCCAATAACCAAAAATGTATTATCTGGCCTACAATGGTAGCAGGGGAGGGACTAGATATTGCTTTGCTTCACCCGCCAACACCACAACCACCAGCAGCAACAATACTGCCTGACTTTTTTTTTGTTATCTATACAATAATACAAAAATATATTTCTGTATAAAGTCAATTTTATTTATTACAACAGGACAGAAAAAGCTTCTGTCATATAGTTTTGTAAATAGCCTAACTTAAGACTTGTTAATTTAAGACAACAACAAAATCTATTAGCATCACATCAAATCAACACGAAGAGAATGTCATTAACAATTAGATGGTTTCCAAGTACTTTGAGGTTTGGAAAGCAAATACTTATTTTTTGTATAATGTACTTAAGTAATCCTACAGGTTTCCATTCATCATAAATGACAGAAAGCCAGTGCGCAGTATCACAGCTAAGTCTTCATACACATAATACCTACCTTCGACGTTCACACATTTCCAGAAGCTGGGCCTTCTCATCCCCTTCCAAACCGCCATTAGTTGACTTGTCATTCCCACCTATCAGAAGACAGAAACAGCAAAAAAAAAAAAAGTTGTGATTTTTAAGTTCCTGTTTTCTCAATAAGGAGACACCGATTCTCCTTCTATTACTCTTCATTTGAAAAACAGCCAAATGAAAATCAAGCCTCCTAATCAAACTCTAACAGCCTCCAGAATAACGCACAGTAACTATTACTTGTTAACTGCATATAGTCAGACGTGGTTGTTCCCTTGTAGCAGTAGATGAAAAGGTGAGTTTGATGATGCTCCAGTCAACACTCACCACTTCCCAATCCTGGAAAAGGGAGTTAGTGCCTTCCACAGTAGGTTCTTACCAGCGTGAGAGGCAAGTGTAGGGATCTACCTTGATTTGTATGTCAAAAGTTAAACCATCTAATAAATTAGAGTAACTTTCAAGGTTTGGTTCCGACATTATAAAGGAAGTTAAACCCCTGATTTACACTATTCAAAATCATTGCATTTGGATTTCAAGACTAGTCAGCTCCCCACAGTCTCCTGTTATTTGAGTGGCCAGTGACTGGGACCCCAATCACCCCGCTCTGACTCTTAAGCCTAACACAGAAGTAGAAACTAGAAGCATTTTCTAGTCGGGCCATTCATTTGTAGCACTATTAGCTGGCTGACACGTGCACAACATGCCAAAAAAAGTGTACTACCACTGAAGTATTATCATATAAGAAAAAAACCAGCACTTTCACTGTATTAAATACAACTAGGAACATTAAAAAAAAAACCAATTAAAAGTGCTGTTAAACATGGAAGTACGATCTCATTTGTAATGAGCTGGAAGTAAAATCAATTTAATGGCAACTATTATTATGGCACCACCTTTTTCTTCTTAACACCTGCTGTCAGTCTGCTACACCATGTTAGAAAATCATACAGGCTGCTACCTTCCTCTCATCAGCAGTTTACCCTGTGGAGCAAGGAACCCATATGATTAGTAGTTACCACAAACTAGTGCATCTGGCCTCCATCTGCTCCCAGCAGCTCCAAGTATATTGCTCTTAGCTTTGCCTGAGCAGTTTTAAAGGGTTTGGTTTTGGAAGCTGGGTTTGGGGCTTTTTAAACAGCAGCAGCTAAAGATTCACATGGCATACAATTGGTGTGGAAAGAAAATATGAGATTAAAAAGTTGTAATACTTTTTCCTACAGGGAAAAAAAAAAGCCAAAACCAAAACACACAACATGATTTCGTGTTTGATAAAACCTCTTACACAGAGGCTTCTTTCTTCATGCCCTTCCTTTCACATAAGTGTCACCTCCTCGTTTGAAATCTCCATTCTGAGCACACACACAGCCTTAAAGACATTCACATAAAAGCAATGTTGCCAAGTAAACACACTGCTTTTTCTTACATTCACAGAGTCCTCCATCAGCAAATTGTCTCCAACTTAAGACCTACTAGAAAACTGACTCCATTTTTCTTCTCAAGTATTGATGGGCAATTGCTGAGGTCAATAACTAAACATTAAAAAAAGTACTTGGTTGTGTTGTGTTCACTACTCAACCAAACAAAAATAGTATCAAGTGCCTTTCTGAGGTAAGGATTTCAATTGAGGTATAGTAGAATACACCCACTAACGAAGGGAAGGGGAAAGAAGATCAAAGGTGAAAATTAAAAACTTGATCCAAAAAGTAACTGTGTATTTCTGCTCAAAGAGTGAAGGTTTCAATAGGAAAATACCTTCTAACTTCATACTAACTTGTCAGATGCTGAATATAAGCAGATTCATTTTTCAGCTCATCTTGCCTTCGTTTCAATACTTTCATGGCTCGTTGCTGAAGAAGTGCATGTGCAGCCAGTTCTAGATCATTAATGTATTTCAGCTGAAATATAGTAAATATTAAACAGGTTTTCAATTAACTAAAATCCCAAAAGAATGAACAAAAAACAGTTTCCATGGGTTTTCAATATAGCCATGAAATTAGAACCAAAGTATTACACATGGAAAAGTACATTCCTGGTCACTGGAGTTTTTCAGGCTTTTTTGTAAGACTGAAAAACACAAAATGCCAGTGGCTCATCACAGGACTACCCAAGACTTCATACAAAAGGCTCAATAGGACACTATTGGTGCACTTAGTTTGCTTTCAGTTTGCTTTTGAGCCACTAGCCATTAAAGAAAATGTATGCATTAACTAAAGTTTGCTCCCTTTTAAGTTACGTAAAGAAATTAACAATTGCGATGCAATTAAGTGACATAAGTTAGATTTGATAGCACTACCTATAGAGGATAAAAAGCAGCTTACTTTCGCTGCTGTGAAACTTTAGGCTGCTCCTCCCCTTTTGCCAATCTTCACCTTTTTAAATAACAGAAGGTTTACAGTTCAGGAAACAAATGCAGCCAATAACACAGACAAATTCTCACAGAGCTCTGCTAACTCAGTCCCAACTCCTACCTAACACAAGGTTAAGGAACCCCAAGTAAAGACATTTTGAGAGATCCCAAAAGAAAATTTAAGTGCCACCTCTCATTCAACTTCAGTGCACTCTGGTCACGAGACCTGCAGAAAACCCCCTCCAATCACATTTTGCTTTCATCCAATAGAATCTAAGTGCGATCACAGCTCACATCAGTATACCTATACTAGCTTGATCATCACTTCGGGTGAGAGTTGATTTGTTTTCCCTATATTTTGTTTCCCATTACATTAAGATTTCTGATAGAACTGATTTTTTTAACCAAGTGCTGTCCCTCATCATTTCCAAACAAAAACTCCTCATCTTTCATTGACAGAATGCACCTTTATCATCTAAAAAAAGGAAGACGAAAATACACATACTTTTTCATTCAAACAGTTTATCAAGTTTTCTACATAGGTTTTCATGGCCCTGTAGAATTTGTAGTTCTGAGCTGCATCCGAAGACTTCTCTAACTCCTGGACAGTCATCTTTGAACTTTCCATGTCCTCCATGTATTTTTCATACTCCCTCTGGTGGGCACGGTGCACATCCTGCAACGATGTGATCCTAAAAAAGAATAACCCAGACAACTAAAACTATTGCTGAGTTAACAGCTGATGCATTCCAAAACATTTTCCATAATCACATACAAAATCTTTGCCTGTGCTAATAATAGTACTTGCACTCAACCTAAGCAGCGTTGAAAGATTTACCCATGCCGATGTCTGCAGAACTATGGGGTGTGGACAAGCATCTTTGGAGACTCAAATGTCACTTAGTGGTGCTAGTTTTGAAAACACCACTGACATTTGACCCGGATCCCTTGATACACCACACTTCCCAAAAACATAAAAAGGCAAATTTTGTGATATCACATTAAATGGATGCTACCCAACATAATCTGGGGCTCATATTAAACTAGTACGGACATGATGACATAACTTGCATAGATAGCAGTACCTGTAAGCATTCACTATGTGCTCACTACTAAATACAAACCAACTGAGGACTCCCGCTGCTACTAGGTGATAAAACCCAGGAATCTATGTCTGCAGCTGTCACTAACTAATAAATAGGTAATACAGGAACATTTACACATATTACAACTCTGCTTCCTCTATTTTCTTTTCCCCCTTCCCTCCTTCCACATCCCAAGCGATTGCTCAGCTTGAGCAAGCCTGTAGCAGAACCAAGAAACAGACCACAACTTATTTCACTTCCCTGAAGCAGGGAACATTCTTCAATGAAAATAATCGAAGTAAGCTTTTGCTCTCTATTGTGCTACAAGTTTTTAAAAAACCAAAAAGCTACTTCAGCATTTATCATGTTAAACACGTCGATCAAGTTTACATCAAACAGGTTGCCCCTCCCTTCTTGCCATTTTCTAAATAGGTCTCCCACTCTTGATAGACTTACTCTCGTTTTTCTCATTTGATTCTGTACATGAATTCCCACTTCATTTAACTCCTTCCATTCAGGTGATTATGGCAAAGAAAGTATACAATTCCACAAAAATATTTAGTCCAATTTAGGTGCAATTCTTTAAACAAGCAAGTGAATGATGGTTTGTACAAAGCAAAGCATATACAGAGAGAACTCTGGGCAAGTCTGTAGCCCGTATCTGTGTCTCAGCTGTATAAAGTTACTTGACTAAACTTACTGAACAGCTGCTTCCCAGTGGTCTTAGAGATGACAAGAGATGACAGGGGATGGCTTACCTTAGGATGCCTGACCCCAGCTGTCCTTCTCACACACCCTCCTGGAGGTTCCCACCTCCACCCCAGAACACTTCAGCTGCCCTTGCAGCAGCTGAACTGCTAAAGAAAAATCATAGCCTGGCACATGACTAAAATATAAAAAAATCAAGACAGGTTCAAGTCTGCCTAAACAGGCTGTAGAGAAATACTGCTGCTTTAGGAAATGCTGAGCTATTTTTGCAGCTGGTGTAAGAACCACCGTAAGAGGGCCACAACTGCCAGCTCCATCTGCCCCAGTTGAAGTTTTGCTTGCTGGGCAAACATAATATTGAACCAATGCTCCTGTCAAAAACTACTAGTAAACATAAAGAGCTGCTGCCATTTAAGTGAACTTACTCTCTAAAGTTCTAGTCGATAAAACACTCTTGAAAAGTCCAAATGCTCCCCTACAACAAAGCATTGCCAGGTAAAGTTAAAATTTTGTGCTAGTCTACTGCACATCATAACATGCATATTACACATAAAAGCAAAAAAATCCTCCAATACTCTTGAAAAAGAATAATACTTCAAAGCTGACATCTCTCATTCTGTGATAAAAACTCAGACACCTCAAAAGTTCATAAGAGCAGGATTTACCTTTCAGTCAGTCGCTTCTTCACAATTTTCAAGTCCACAGGTGGTAAAGAAACAGAGGGATCAAACTTCGGTTTAGCTGCTGGAGCTTTATGTAGGGAAGCATCATCATAAGTTTCCTACAAGAATTTTAACTTTTAATTTTTAAACACCATTTACATGATTTTTCCCTCTGCAGCTCTACAGATCAACAAGACTTATCATTCGAATACACAAGGCACATGATAAAAAAAGAGAAAATTCTGCTGAACTGTGAAAAGAGCTCTCAAATTTCCACCCAACAGAAATTTAGCATAGTAAAACAGTAATTTTTGCTTTGTGACTTTTTGATATTTGTAGTATCTTGCTTTCAAGATGTCTTACACAGCAGCAAAAAAATCAGGGTTCAGAATGTTATTCTCTGCTTTTCACAGTCTTCCGTCACACACAGGTAGACAACACCCTGCTTCTGAACACCTAGACAGAGATTACAGATTTTTGTGATCATCTTCCCCTATTTCTAATTGCCTTTTCTCTGGAGAATTAGGGTGTCACTTCCTAAAAGCCTCCCTAGAACAAGAGAGCAAGTAGGAGATGTGACAGTACTCCAGAACAAGCTCTCTTATCTATGAGAAAAAAGCAACTTCCAGTGGTTAGAAAAGCATGTGGTACCTGAGAGAGTTTAACAGCTTTCTTTATTTGCTGTTCTTCCCACTTAATTTCTGCTTCATCTTCACTAGATTCATCACCCACAGACACTAGAAGTGAAAACAATCATTATTAGATGCAATTACACCCTTTATCTATTTTTCCCTCCCATGTTCTCCTCCCTCTAAAGCACTAATGGTTCTCCCAACCATTACTGGGAACTGATACACACAAAAAACCAGCAGATTACCCCTGAGGAGCAAAGCCTCATGCTGCACTCACTCTTTACTGGACAAGTCCCACATTCTTCCAGACATCAGTAAAATAAAAAGTCACAACCACTGGGAGAAATGGCACAAACTCACCCATGTATTCAGTCATCCTCTGCCTAAGAGTTCTCATTTTAGGAGCAAAATTGAGATTCCTCGTATCAGACTCATCTTCACTTTCAAAATCACTGCTTTCTCTTCTCCGAGAGACCTGATGACCGTTTGAAACATCCAGTGGCAGATAATCAGCCCGTGTCCTGGCTAAGTGACGTTTTCTCCGAGCAGCATCAATACAAGCCGCACTGGGGATATCACCTGTATTGAAGAGAAGGAAAATCTAAGCAATAGACTAATCAGCACAAGTGAGGTTATATTTTAATCTCATGAAGGGAACTGTGTATCATTAAACAGGAATTTTTTTGCTGCCTTTCTTCCGAAACCAGTGGTCATTAATTTCTGATCCATTTCCAAAATTAACAGAAACACAACAAGCATCTGCAAACAAAAACATTGGGGAATCGTCACTATTTTTTCAGAAGGGGAGCCCTGACTTAGCACAAACAAGATGCCTACACCTTACGTGATTTAGGCTGAATGGGATTCACCTCGCCTATCTTGTCCTGTACTTCAAGCAAAGAATGTTGTAAAATAACAAAATAACTTCTTTAGAAGAAATAATCTAGGAAACTAACCTGGAGATAAATCCTTCCTCCTCTGTGGAGACCTTGATTCATTTTCAGAGTCTGAGCTGTTGTAGTCCTTACTTAGTGAAGAATAACTTTCAAACTCCTCCTCTTCTTCTGCATGAGTCCCTTTGGCGTTGTCAGTTCTAGGCTCCAACTGACAGATTTCTATATTGGGGGAAAAAAAGTAAGGTTAATGATTCCAGTTTCAGCTGCTGGAATTGATGTGCAATAACTGGCTACCAGTAAGTATTTACACCCTGCTGCAGCAAAGACTGGTTGCTTATCTGTCTCCACTTGTCGTCATCAAAACAAGTCAAGTTTTCTGATATTCCAAGACAATCATTTACAAGCCAGTTCTGGTGTCAAATCAAAGCATCTGTGATAGTCCTAAACTAATATGCCCTTCTGAGACACAGAGCACATTTACATACACAAAAGAAATATCAGCTCCCAGATGACAACTGATTAATATCCTGATAGCTCACGGCTTGTTTGAATTCATCTCCCTTCACTTTACAAACCATATTTAGAAAGCGCTTATTTTTTTTTTTTTAGCATTAACAATGAGGAAGTTCTTGTTTAAACTATAAAAGTTTATGTATGTCTGTCTTGTCTCTGATTATCTTTGAATTCTTTAAAAACACTGATTTCTCATCATCTGTCACTATATCTTCAGATTACTGAACAACAGAAAGCGGCACCTGTCATAAGAGTATGAGGTACACTTTTATAAGAAGTTACTAAGAAAATTTATACCATCTCATTTGAATCAGAATCTCAAAAGGAAAATATTTCTCAATCTAATTTATTTTTATTTAACAGTAGCAATTGAGGTACATCTGTGAATTGTCAGAAGGGAAACAGAGGCGAAGAGAACTTTTAGACACCTACTTATAAAACACACAAACCAAACATCCAAACAGGAAACTTACTGTAGTTCAATGAGACCAGGAATACTACCAGAACAATCAAGGCTATTGATTGTATTCAATTAAAATAATCAAACATTGTAATAGCTGTTTGATAACACAAAGTTTATGGTTTACATTAAATTTTCTCAAACAAAACCCTACTAAGCACACGTTTCCTCTCAATGCAATACTCAGATCAAACTGCAATTTGACAGCAACAAGTCCTGGATAGTTGCCCCACAGTCTGAAAGATGTGATGCTGAGGTATAAATTTATAAGAAGTCTATTCACTCTGACATACTATTAGGGTTCTGCATATGCAGGTCTTCTCAAGAACAGCCTCCAAATTCTCACACTGTTTTACCAAGGTCATATAGGAAATAATTACAACACAGATTAAAATTATAAACCTGTAAAGTAACATTGTAAGTATAATCCTGGGTTCAATTAACAAGTAAAAGACATCTAACAGCAGTATTTGTATATCACTCTTCACTTGCCAGATTTTGTAATATATTTCCATACAAGTATTCCATAAAATATTTAACTGAGAAAAGTACATACTTTTGCTTTCTTCAGTTTCTGTCTGTGTAGGCATTAGGCTTTCCTTCTTTTGAATTCTAAAGGTTACTTCATTGAAGGATGGCTTTTTAATTTTAAAAAATTCTTCACCTATCCAGATAAAACAAAACAATTTAAGTAACATAATAAAGACAGCAGTATATATGCATATATATGTATTACCTATAAAGTGCATGTAATCTCTGTATGTGCATAGGATATTTTTTGAAGTTCAGGCTGCATTAAGTCTAACTAGTTCTATGGCTTTATCACTCAGGATCCGCCACCTCTTAACTTAAATCTGTGCAGCTCAGCCTCCTCAATACAGCAACACTGTACTGCTTTTTTGCAGTCTGTGTCTGTCACAGAGCGATTCCTGTAAGCTGCCCTGACCTGCTTTGTGTCATCAGGCACAAAGACACAGAAGAGTCAATTAAACATTAAAGTTTCAGTCATTTAAGCTAGATCGTCATTAACTAAGCTAGTCACAGAATCACATATTATATTCTTGTTTTCTCTGATTTTCTCCAGCTCTAAGAAGCTTTTAAAATGCTTCCCACCCCTGAGCACAAGGACATGTGTCATCTTCAAAGTGCTTTTATATGCATTTCTTTTAGAAATCCTCACAGCAGCACTATCCATAATATAGTATTCCTACTTTTGGATACAAAGAGATATAAAAGGTTACCTGCCATGCCCTGAGGCACCAGCCCAGGGCTCAGTCAGGCAGGACCTCTCCGCCCACCCTGTATGCAGGGTGAAGAGGCCCAGCCACAGAATCATAGAACGGTTACAGTTGGAAGAGACTTTAAAGATCATCGAGTTCCAACCACCCTGCCATGGGCAGGGACACCTCCCACTAGGCCAGGTTGCTCAAAGCCCCATCCAGCCTGGTCTTGAACACTTCCAGGGATGGGGACATCCACAACTTCTCTGGGCAACCTGTTGCAGTGTCTCCCCGCCCTCATAGTGAAAAATTTCTTCCTGATATATAATCTAAATCTCCTCTCTTTCAGTTTAAAACCATTACCCCTTGTCCTATCGCTACACTCCCTCATAAAGAGTCCCTCCTCATCTTTCCTCTTTAGGTACTGGAAGGGGCTATAAGGTCTCCCTAGAGCCTTCTCTTCTCCAGGCTGAACAACCCCGCTTCTCTCAGCCTGTCTTCACAGAGGAGGTTCTCCAGCCCTCTGATCATTTTTGTGGCCTCCTCTGGAGCCATTCCAACAGGTCCATGTCCTTCTTATGCTGGGGGCCCCAGACCTGGAGGCAGTACTCCATGTGGGGTTTCCCCAGAGCAGAGGGGCAGAATCCCCTCCCTTGCCCTGCTGGCCACGCTGCTTTGGATGCAGCCCAGGATGCAACTGGCCTTCCGGGCTGTGAGCCCACATTGCCGGCTCATGTCCAGCTTCTCATCAACCAACACCCCCCAAGTCCCTCTGCTCGGGGCTGCTCTCCATCCACTCTCCACCCAGCCCGTGTTTGTGTACGGGACTGCCCTGACCCAGGTACAAGACCCTGCATTTGGCCTTGCTGAACTTCACGAGATCTGCACGGAGAAGCCTCTTCATCCTGGCTCCAGCCCCGCTGCTCCCCCCGAGCTCCCGGCGCCCGCTCTCCAGGCCGGCGGGCCGTGAGGGCTCCGCCGGCCCTTCGCGGGGCGGGCCGCTCCCGAACCCTTACCTTCCCGCTCCTCCTCACCACCGAAGCTCAGGAGGGCCTTTCCCCCCAGCGCCGGCCCGACTCCGGTTCGGCGCGGCCCTCGGCCCGCAGGCGCCTTTCCACTCTCCACCCGGTCCCCGGGGCTGCCCGCCGGCTCCTCTGGGGGCAGCGGCTCCTCCGCCGCCGCGGAGGCCCTGGCCCCTTCGGGGGAGGCGGCGGCGCTGCCGGGGTCTCCCTCGCCCTCCTCAGGCTCCGTTTCCTGCTCGGGACCGGAGGCTGGCGGTGGGGCGGAGGGAGCGACCGGCTGCGGCTCCTCATCGCTGCTGCTGCTGCTGCTGGAGGCCGCCCGCCGCCGACCGCGGAAGTTACGCGGGGGACGCCGGAACATGGCGGAACGGCCGCGGAGCCCCCCGCGCACGCCGCCTCCCCAGCGCGCATGCGCGACCACCCCCAACGCCCCCACCTCCGCCCTGTGCAAGCCCCGCCCCGCGGCGCGCACCCGCCACTCCTCGCCTCGTCCCGCTGGAGGGTGGGCGGGACATGGGGAGAGCTGTCCAATGAGGGAGAGGGGGCGTGTCCGTGAGTGACCGTTGAGGAGGCGGCTTCTGTGAGGGGTGGCGGCCTGTGGCGGGGCTGAGGGGAGCGGGGGCGGTGTCCCCTGGGCAGAAGAGAGTAGGTGGCGTTTTGCTGGCAATTAATTGATCCTTGGTGTGTAAAAATGAAATTTGTCTGAAGGGCTGCGGGCCTGTTCGTGCCATGGTGGGTGCTTCCCCGGCTTGTTGCTAGGTCATGAAAAACGTACCCGGTTTTGTTGTTATAGCTATAATTTATAATAATTTATAAATAATTTTAAATAAATTCTAAATAACGTCAATTAATAATAACTACATAATTAATAATTCCTTCATAAATGTTTATACATTATGTAAATTAATATACGGACATAATTACCAATGCATAATTGTTCATAAATCACTGTTTCAGAATTCTTAATATAATAATAAATAAATATGCTTTATAATAATACTTTATAAATACGAGGCTTATTCTGTACCTTGTTGTCAAATGGCACATTTTTATTCCTTTCTCTAGGTTTAGCTGACTGAAGGAGTCAGGCAGGTGCCAGCACTGGTGTGAGGGGGAGGGAACCATATTGTCTATAATTATTAGACGTTATGTCAAGTGATATATGGACATAATTACTAATGCATAATTATTCATTAAATAAATCGCTACTTCAGAATTATTAATAATATAAACTACTAATAAGTAAATATGCTTTGTAATAATGCATTATTCTAAATATGAAGCTTATTCCGTAACTTGTCAAAAGCTAATGGCACGGTTTTATTCCTTTCTCTAGGTTTAGCTGACTGAAGGAGTCGAGCAGGTGCCAGCACTGGCACGAGGGGAGGGGAACATATGGCTGGGAACAGAAGGAAGGTGGGATTGTGGCAAGCGATGACTTAAACTGGTTTGTGGTGAAATGTTGTGAGTAGCTTGCACCAGTCTTTCTCTTCTTTCAGTGCTGACTTGAGCTGTGTGTGCTGGGCTGTGTGGAAAGAAAATACATCCAGCTTCAAATGAAACCACGATGGCTACGCAGAGCAAGTCTTTCAAGTAAGGCCTTTGTGTCTTAAGAGAAATATCCCAAAATAGTGGATGTTTGAAATGTTCATGCTTAAATTGCTCCACCTCTTTGGCATCTGTGAGATGAAGATACTAATATTAACTTGCCTGAGGAATCTTGTGATGAAAAAGCTGCATTTGTGAAGCACCCAATTCAGTAACAACAACATAAAAACCCAAGAGAAAAAATAACTCAAATATATTTCTACTCAGCACTGGTTCTCAATGGTACATATTATATAAAGGCCGAAGCTATACAATGAATAATGAGGATTATAAAAACTTTAAAGTAACAATTCAATAAGCACCATTCATCTTGCAAGCATCATTCATCTTCTGCACTGAAAAAGGTTAGGGTTCTCGTAAAAAAATAAAGTAGTTGTACAAGCACTGGAACTAAACTTTTCTATGGGTTTGTGCCTAAAATTGATTTATTGCGAGCTCTGATTCAAAGCTGCAGTATCGCTGTGGAATTGGTGTGTGCTTTTCCCTGTGTGGTTTCTCTGACTGAAGGATGAAGTCAAGGATAACGTGGGGATGCACCAGTAGATTGAGTTTCTCTACTGTCACCTGGACAACACAGAGTTTGCTGATCTAGACTGACCTGGAGCAATGCCAATGAAGTTACTTGTTTCTTGTTTACCACTCCAGGACTGATGGAGACTTCATGATGCTAAACAAAGATCTTTTGTTATTCTGTCATGCTTATAACGGTGACAAAGCTCCTTCCTGCGCTGTGACTCTTTTTTAAAAGAGTTTCTTCTCCATCTGATTTTAAATCCTCTCAATCTAGTGAGCTCTACTTAGGACTGAGCTGGCTCCTCGTAAGGCAAAATGGTCCAGGACTCCAGCGTGGCAGAAACATGGGACACAACTATTGGACACATGGTATTTCCAGCAGGTTGGAACTGCCATGTTTGCAGTTGTCACTCCAGTTAATATGCTCGTTAAGTGGCAAGATAGGAATCTAGGCAGTGGCATCCAATCAAGGAAAAGCAAATTAAACTGCAGCAATGCAGCATATTATCTCTTTGGAAGGACTGCCAGTGCCAAGTGCCAATGAATTTATTTTATTAGGCAGTAAAAGCTCTTTTCTTGACGCTGCTGACTTACTACAAGAGACAATTTGCCTTAAACTATTTAGAGTTGAAGGTTAAAGGTAGCAGACAAGTGAGAATTATTGGGCAGAAATATTAGAATCATTATTAGGCAACTGATTCTGTTTTAGTGACTGCAGTCTAACCATTATAAGATTCTTCAGGCAAATTAATTTGAAGAAAGGCTCTGAGGAGATCAGTGAAGTAGTTGAGCAGATTGTTATAGATTTCCCTTACCAAAGCAAGAAGCAGCATGAAATCAAGACAAACCTTGCATGAAAATTCAAGTGAAGCATTAGTGGCTGATAGTATGGTCTCCTTTCGCACTCCATTGATTCTGGCTCTGGCTTGAACTCTGTTAAACTTTAAGGTGAATGTAAGTTACAAAGTGACTCGCTCTTAAAGACTTAGTGCTCTTCAAAAAACAACTTTCAAGTACAGAAAAACCCTAAATCTAAAAGGTGAGCTCAGTTTTGGCAAAAGACTGCAAAACTAGATCTGACCCTCTGAAGCAGCTTTAAGCCAGTGATTGGAGGTACAGCACAATGTTATTTGCAGCAGCTGGGGGAAGTTTGTCTTTGCTTCTGTTGTTTTCCTGTCATGGAAAAGTCCAGGTGAACGTCAGGCAGAGGGGGGCAGTAGCGCCTCAAACTGTCAGCGTTATATCGGCAAGCGAGAGTCAGTGTCAGGAGAAACTTCTGTGTTTCATCAACACAGAGCTTTTGTGTAGACTTCCATAAGCTGGCTTAAAACCAGCGTGATCTGTTTGCCCTGTCAATGAATCCTTGATTCTATTAATTACATTGTTAATCATACATTTACTCATACTCTCTTACACTGTTTTGCCTGTCTTTATCATAGCACTTATTTCCTTTATAGCATGCCCAGATCTTTCCAGAAATCTCTGAATCTGGAAAACTTTCACAGCAACGCACAAAACGTTCTGAAAGATCTGAGAAGATTTCTTTCAAAGCTCATTCTTACATCATTCAGCCTTTAAAAGCAACATGTAATTCCAGAGAACCTCAGAAAATTCGGGTAAGAGGTACACCATGAGGTACACTACTTAAGAGTAGTACTGGTTCGTGGATTCTAGTCTCCCCAGTGTCTGGCACCTGAACATACAATCCCCCAAGGCCCCTCTATTTGCTTCTCCCCGGATCATCTGAAACCCTCCCTTTCCCCACCTTTGGTACCTCCCCTAGACATTCCGTAATAAATCCTGTGCAATACTAAAATGCTTTTCCCCTGCATCCCACAATGTGCAGCACACCCCCAAGGCAGTAACCCCAGGAGAGCTGCTCCCAAGACTCACCAAGGTGATGAGTTTCACGTCTGGACCCTGGGGCTGATCGATCTTCTGGGACAGCCCTGGAAACTCCTTGGGAGTCTGTAACTTGGATTGTCACCTGCCATTGTGCCCTCATGTTCCTCTGGGCTTGTGGAGATGGGTCTTTTATGGGCTGATGGCCCCTGTGATGGCTTGGCCGGGTATTATTTAGTGTTCCCCATCATTGTCCCCCTGTGGGCACAAATATAAGCTTTTAGCACAGAACCTAACAATATGTACCCAATGACATGTTTCTAGCACCTAAAACTGAAAACTTTGGGAAAAAAAAAGCATTTCCAGCAAATGCAGTCAGGATACCAGCCTATTGGGATTAGACTGGCTTCTTGGCTGGCAGCAAAAGATGAGTGTGGAGAAATAAATGCATCTGAAATGAACTTGCAGCTCTGGTTTACCAAGGTATTATTTACTAATTACAGCATAAGGATTGCAAATTGCAACAAATAACCTCGCTTAACGCCACTAACATGTAATTGCCAGCGCTTGAAACTTGTGAAATTCATGGGTGTTTGAATGTTTCTGAATGCCTGCGCTGCAGCTATGGTTTGCAATTAAAGCTCTGTGTCTGCTCAGCAGTTGGCAAACCTTTATTTGCCATAATTCAGCCTGCATGAGTCAGCGCTGCCTTCCTTCACAACACATTCTGGCCGGTCTGGAAATCTGCTTTCTCTATGGTTACACAGATGTTCTGTAAATCTCATAATAATTTCAGTGTGGTTGGCCAAAGGAGCCTTTGTCACTCTTTGAACAAATCCAGTCCAGCTCTCTATATGCTACAAAATAATATCTGTGCTTGGCAGGGAACAAAGTTGGGATATGAATATTTTATTTTATAGAGCTATTAAGTAGCTGAAAACCCTGCAAATTAATACAGTAGCAGGTACCATTTGTTGTTTTAAAAACTGTGTGGGTTTCTGGTTGAGAATACAAACCAGCATCTTTAGAAGTACTGTTTTTGATGCGGTATGTGCTTTGTGCCTTCTATACCATTTTGACAGATTATTATGCAGAATCAACATCAGAAATGCACCACCCCTGTTGCGTTAGGTATGGAAAGTAAATCTTAACTTGTCCTTTTGTTTATCCCATTGTGTTTTGTGCCTCCAGGTTTAAATAAAGACCTAGGCTAAAGAGAGTATCTACCATTTCCTCAAAAGGAAGAAAACAGTTGAATACTGATGTAAAAATGAAACCTGGCAGCAGCATTAAGTGAGGGCTCGTTGCTTCTTTACTAGCTGAGGGGAAAAAGAGGAGGTGCAAAAGGAAATTTAGTATGAATAATAGAGTTGAAACTAATACAGGGGTCAGAGCTGCCACTCATCGAGTAGGTGTGGCTGTTTCGAAGTAGTTCTTTATAGCTGGGACAAGAAGCTGGGCTCTCCAGATGAGGAAATGCCTCTCATTAGCAAGCAAAATTAAACATAACACCACACAAGGAACCTGTGCAGATCACTATGCTGCAATTACTTTGACCATTCAGAAATTGTTGTTACTTTACTTTACATTCCTTGATCCCTGATCTATAACTGTCCACAAAACGTGGCTTATTCTTGGCAGTAACTGATTTCTGGTGTTCATTTATGTTCTGGTTTAACTTTATATGTTTTAAACACGTACTTGCAGAAACATGTCTGCCAACAAGGTTAGACACTGCCTGGTCAGAGGGCTTGGACAAGGAGAATAAAGCATTTGCTTCTGGTGTGTTTTCCTGCAGCATAGCACAGAAAATAAGCAATATTATGGAGTAAACTGAGAGCAGGGAAGAAGTCATTTTACCTATTGCCGCTGAGTTCAGGCTAAGCAACTTTATTCATGAGCTCTTTTGCTATCAGTGGAGATCTTCCTTTATTACTCTAAAGATAGCAAAATTGCCTGTAACGGGAAATTGAGGACAGAGTACAGATAATGATTAAAAGTAAAGCCTTAATGTAACAAGTGAGTTGCTTCTAATATATCTAGTTTCTCCATCTTTGTTATATCTTGTTAGTTTTTGCTCTTGTATGTTGGTTTTGGCTCAGATATGACAAGGACATGCAGGATAGTAAGTGATAATGTAGTAATACTAAAGGATGAGACATTGCTTATAGTAAATACCAATACTACTACTTTTCTGCTTCTCCCACACATTTCATCTTAATTGATCTCTTCTGGGGAGCTGCTGTGCTGCAACCCTGCCCCTTATGTCTGGGGCGAGTCTCTATGCTATCATACCATCGGTTTCTTCTCTTTTCAGCTGTCTTTTTCTATTACTCATCAGTTATTATTAAGTAATTTCGCTTACCTTAATGGCTTTCTGAGACAAATTCATTCCTGCAGTTTTAAGTTGCTTTGGCACTGTCTGCTCCTTGCTAGAAGGTTACTAACTACTACCAGAAGGGACTTTTATTTCATCTATTACTTGCATCAGCCCCCAAAACTGCACGCTGAAGCTTGCAAAAAGCACACTGCCCAAACCCTGAGATGCCCAAAGGCAGCACCTGTAACAGTGCCCTTAGAAACTCCACCTTCATAAAAGCGGAGTGTTCTTCCCCTGAACGCACTTTAAGCAGTTGTCAGACTCTGAATGGAAACTAGTTTCATTCTAGCAAACCAGAGGACAAAATTCTTCATTTTAAAGACGTGATCATGCAGTTAGTAATTAAAACAAAAAATTTAGATAAAGTAGGTGTAATGCTAGTCTGTGCCTCAGACATCACTAAAAAACGTCTCTGTAAGTCTTCTCAGGTTGGGTCAGAGTTAGTTCAGCTTCACTTTAGGGATGCATTTTTTATAGCTCACACTAAACTTTGGGTGTCTCCAGTTGCAAGGAAGAGTGACTGAGGGGCTGCTGCATTCAAATGTGCCCCCACAGCAGCATGTGAATCCTGCTTCTCTTCCTGCTAATTAATTAATCGTACAGATATTTATTGTTCTAATATATCTGATTAACTCTGCTTGCTTGTGGTAATGCAGATGAGAGAGCATTCAGCTTCTCTAGAATAAGAACACATAAAGCTTTGATATGCTAATTTTGTACATAGATTTTCTCTCTAGGTAGAGTCAGCTGAATTTTGCATTCTCTCTGACTTCTCCCTTCCACAGTATTGCAGGTTTTCCTGGCTTCAGTTTTGTATCAGAGGAGGTATTATGCAACATCTGGAGTTATCTCAAAACAAGCTACGTTGCTGCTTTTCTACAGGGATCTCACATAACATTAATAACACAGATGGGTCCTTCTCCATCTGTCGTACTTACAGAACCAAGTAGCCTGATGTCCTTTATACAATTCCTGCTTTGCGCACTTTGTCACCTCAAAGGCAATGGTTAAGGGCTACGTTTCATTTAATAACTTACCTTCAGATGGCAGTATGTTTTCAGAGAGGAGCAGAGAAGCGATTTGGGATTTTTTTCAGTCTCATATAAGGAGCCTCATTCCCAGTAGGGAAGAAGGCACAGGTATCTTCTTTCATACGCACAGATTGGCAAATCTGCATATTTTAAAAAAAAAAGCCACTATTGCCTTTATTTAGCATATGAATTACCTAGTGTGGGGAGAGAGGAATGTTAAACAGTAAGAACACAAAATATCAAAATATGTAATTAATAGTTGTAAACATTGTTAGGGTACAAAATCACACGCTCTAAGCTGGTATTCAAAGCTAAGATGTTACAGCTTCCAGGTATCTTCCTTGTTTCCGCTGGACTTTGCAACAGAGCCCATGGAGGCAGCAAAGCAGGTAGTGAGAGTCACTAAAGGTCATATTCTGGCTTAGCCATAGGCTAAGTAGTTGCAGAACTGCAAATAACATGAAAATCACCTAAATATATGTTAAAACTCTCCCCCATGTGATTTATCTTCCCTTTGATCATGTGCACAAAACCCACGCCCTACCACATACCCGGCCCCTAGCGCAGCTTCCCAGCTCTCCCCACCCTGGGTATTTCTGCACAGCCTTTTGTCCAGGGGGACGAATGTCACACAGTACATGGCTCAAGTCTGTTCGCTTCGCAGGACCTGGCGGTAACATTAATTGTAGAAGAAAAGAGCCGTGAGTTCCTTGAGAAGACACTTAGTTCAATGTTCAAGGCAGGATCAGCTGTATTTACCGAACTCCTCACAGATATCTGTCTAACCTGTTCTTAAGAGATTTTTATTGATAGATTTTTTCCTCTGCCTTTCCCAATACTTAACTACTGTAATCAGTAACCTGATCTTTGTCTTCCTATGAGAAGAAACACGTTTATCTGGTTTATTGTTATCTTAATCCTCTCTAAAACAGCCTTTATGAGCCTGTAGACTGTTACGTCTGATGCAAGCGCTTGTCTTCTATCCAAAGCAGGCAGTAGGTGTTGCCTGCACAACAAAGTCACGTTTAGGACTACGCTATATCATTATAATGTGTACTAAATGGATTAAAAGCTGCGTTTTAATAGGCATTAGGAAGTAATTTAAATGAAAAATGTCAGATGAGAGACTTTTTAACTGGGCTCCAGAGGAGCCTGTTCTTGACCCAGGGCTGCTCTGTTAGCTCAGTCAATTATTTGGAATAAAGTGAAGCACTGCTGGTGAAATCCGCAGGTCACTTCAAAACAGTCAAAGACTGAAGGCCATCTGGTCCGGTGGCCACCGAGTGATTTAAATCGCAGAGCCAGCAAGTGCTGGTTGAACAACACGTGTTTTAATCCACCTACGTGGCAGATATCTGGTGCATCAAAGACGCGGTTGCTGGCTGTGCACGGGAACAAAAATCCAAGGCATGCTTTTGGGCTGGGAGTGAGGAAGGAGGACACTGTCTCCTCAAAAGCATTAAATCAGACGAGGGCTGAGGAGATCACGAGGGATAAATACATGAATGCAAGCTGCCAATGCAACGTGGCAGCTGTGACAGCAAATGCAAACCTTAGCCGTTTAAGCAAAAATACTGAAGGGCTGTATGTGCTAGTATGTGGCTATGAATCATTACACGGCACAGTAACATGACTGAATGGTAAAAGGTGTAACAAACTGGAAAGGCTCATTAAGAACCCAGAAGAATGAGTCACTGGAAGAATCTGCTCTGTACGAAGGTGATATATAATTATCTACACAGCAAAAACATCACAGAAAAGCGCTGTAATCTTCCATACGTAGCGAGATCCATTTGCTGAAGGAAAATGTGTGATGTTTAAAACTGACGGCATTTTTCATGTGTTTCCTTTGTACGGGACTCTTTTTTTTTAAAAATGAATCCCCGAAACCCTACATATTTCAATATCCTGAGCAGTGAATTTAGCTGAATTTAGTTCCTTGTGCCCCAGCAGGACACACTGTCCATGGAGAAGCACTCCCAAGGGCTCAGTCATCCCTCTCCCAGGAGGGAGATGGCCTCACAGCATGGAAAAATTAGCTTAATCTGGGAGTCCTTCTCAGGCAGAATGGTCAAACCACAGGTGTTAGCTTTTCAGCTTCCACAAGAAACTAATAGTCGAGATACGACCGAGATTATTTTAGAATTTATTACACTTTTTTTCTAAATCATAGAATAGTTTGGGTTGGAAGGGACCCCTAAAGGTCATCTAGTTCAACCTCTGTGCAATGGGCAGGTACATCTTCAACCAGATCAGGTTGCTCAGAGCCCTGTCGAACCTGACCTTGAATGTTTCCAGGGATGAGGCGTTGGGCGTTTACCACTTCTCTGGGCAACCTGGGCCAGTGTTTCACCACCCTCACTGCAAAAAATGTCTTCCTTCCCGGTCTAAATCTTCCCTCTTTAAATTTAAAGCCATTATCCCTTGTCCTACCACAACAGGCCCTGCTAAATAGTTTGTCCCCATCTCTCCTGTAGGCCCCCTTTAGGGACTGGAAGGGACTATAAGATCTCCCTGGAGCCTTCTCTTCTCCAGGCTGAACAACCCCAACTCCTTCAGCCTGTCTTCATAGGAGACGTGCTCCATCCTCTGATCATCTCCGTGGCCTCCTCTGGACCCGCTCCAACAGGTCCATGTCCTTCTTGTGCTGAGGGCACCAGAGCTGGATGCAGGTAGGGTCTCACCAGAGCGGAGCAGAGGGGCAGAATCACCTCCCTGGACCTGCTGGCCACGTCGCTGGTGATCCAGCCCAGGACGGCGTCGCTTTCTGGGCTGCGAGCACACATTGCCGGGTCACGTCCAGCTTTTCATCCACCAACACCTCCCAAGTCCTTCTCCTCTGGGTTGCTCTCAATCCCTTCATCTCCCAAATATATAATAAATAAATACAGCTAGAAAACTGAAGAAAAAATAAATTATGGGGCAGATGGGGAAGCAGCGGTAGGAATCAACAGCGAAAAAAAAATTCAGTATTAAGGTCTTTAACTGGTAGCTCATTACTTTTCAGCAATCAGTCGGTGCCTGGGGTCCCCGCGTCCCCCCGGGGGACGGCCATAGGTCTGCCTTTCCCTCCTCCGGAGCCCCGCAGCGATACCGGGGTCGCTTAGGCCAGACCCGGCACCCCGCGGCGAGCCCACCCTCCACGTCGGCTGCCAAGCACCGATGCCCCCACCGCCCGGGGCACTCGGGATGCGGCCGAGGGAACGCCGCCAACCCACCAACCCCGGCCCCGGCTCCCTCCCCTTCTTCCTTCCCGGGCGGCCCCCGCCTCCGCCGCCATGTTGTGGGGCTGACGCCGCCGCGGGAGGCGGAGGCGGCAGCCCCTGCGGAGCAGGAGCTCACGGGCGGCGCAACAGGTACCGGCGGCGGGGCGGCCTGCGGCTCCTCCGCGCCCCGACCGGCCTCGTCCCCGGGGGAAGGGAGGTGCGGGGAGGCGGGGGGCGAGCTCTGGCGGCGCGGAGCTGTCAGGCCGGCCGCCCCGCGGGGCCTCGCCGCGGGCCCGGGGCACGGCCGGCCTCGGCGCTGCCGTGCGGGGAAGCGCCCGTCCCTGCCGTCCTGTGAGGCGAAGGGGCGGGCGCGGGGAGGAACGGCCGAGGTTTCTGTTACGCCAAGCGGTTTTATTTATATCTTTTCCCCTGTTTGAGGGTAGCGGGGGTTGGTTTGTTTGGTTGGGTTTTTTTTTTCTTAAAAATAGCGCTTTGCGTACGTGTCGCCCTGCCGGGGAGGCCGAGAGTCCCCCGGCGGCGGCGGGGCCGGGCGCTGTCAGGGAGCCGGGCTGGGCAGCGGCTCCCCCGTCGCGGTCGCGGTGCCGGTCCCGGTCCCGTCGGGAGCCGCTCCGGCGTTCCTATGGGAGCTGCTCTTCCTCCATCGCCGGGCCCTGAAGTTTGGCCGCGGAGCTCCGCTGCGGGGCGGGGGAGGCGGCGATCCGGGCAGGGCTGCCGGTAGCCGCGGTAGCTCCGGCCGCTAACGCTGCTGCTGGCCTTTGCTTTATCGCTGCTCTGCGGGGGGAAGGAACACGGGTGTCGGTGCCCACACAGCTCAGTGTCTGCTCAAGGAAGTGTCCAGGCGAGGCGAGGCGGCTCGGACGTGTTCAGAGACCCCGGGTTACTCTGATGATGGTGATTATTTTTTTTTTTGTGGTAGTTACTCTTAAAGCTTAGAGTCTGGAGAACTTGAGCCGGTTTCTGCAGTTAAAGTTTGTAAACTGTTTTGTCTGTAAATAGTCTGGCTTTCCTCCGTCTCCACACCGCAGCATGAAGTAATTCAGAAAATAAAATGAGGCTGAGATACTTGGTTCAGTTCCCTAAACATTCAGATGCTGTTTTGGATACACGAAGGTGATTTTCACAGCAGTTGACGCTTTGACATCTGTCACGTAGCAGAAGTTGAAAGTAGACTGTGCTGCTTTAGATAGTACCTGTGATTTTTTTAATGTAGGCTCGTAGCAGTTCTCTTAAACCTCAGTTGGAAATTCCCCATTTGAAAGGCTGGAACGAGAAGTTACAAGCTGCTTGCTCTTGAGTTCAGGCTGCCCTATTGTATGCATCTCTCAGTTGGGAACATGATGTTTTTTAAACTTGTTTTTGTTCGTGCTTGCCTGTGGTGGCAGCAGCTCCCACGCTTGTATGTACACAGGAAAGCGTACAAAGCCAGCGGAGCACTACGGCTGTGCCGTATCCCACATCACTGGGATATAAAACGCAGCTCGCTTTCAAGAATTTTCAATTGTTCACCTGAAATTTCATTGAAATTCAAAGGCTATAGAGGTACCAAACATCTATATCTGCTGATGCAACAGTGATGTTTAGAAATAATGAGCATTAGGAACTAATTGGATAAATAGCTAGCTGGGCTTCATTCTTCTACTAAAGTTTGTTGTTTCCTTTTTTTCACTCTACCTTCCCTGTTTGATTTGTCTGTACTTTCTATTTATTTATTCTGACGAAGCTGAGAGGGCCATTCACACCACCGTACTTCTGGATATTTAGAGAAAGCTTAGTTCAGAATCTAGGCTCCATGTGATGTTACGAGAATCACATGCATCCCTGCAAACATGGATTTAGGCTGCTCCGCGCTCTCTGTTACACAGAAATTTTAGTCAGATGAGCCTCCTAATTCAGATGCCTAAATTAGATCAAGTGAATATGCTGCTCCTTTTAATTACTACCCTGAAGGAATTGCATTTATTATTTTTTCTGCCCTCTCCGTACAGGATCTAGAGGATGGGATGTGTCCCTGACTGAGTTGTTGGCTGCCACTGTAATATAAACAAAAAGAGTTTGCCCCTGTAGCAGTAACAGTAACAAAAATGCAATACCTGTGACTTGTTTGTGTTAAGTACCATATGAGTTTAAGTACCATAGGTGATGTTCTGCTATCAGAGCTCTGGCTGCTTATGTTCTTCACCATTCTTCTTTTGGACAGGGTGAGATAGGTCAAGACAGAAGGGACCCGTGGATGATTTTGAACTGTGTTGGTTGAGGAGGCTTTATTTAGTGAGATGCAGGTATTACAGTGATTGGTACCACGGCACTTCTTACAGTAGGGTTTTTTTACAGGTATTTCTTTTGTAGTCTTTAATATTGAAAAGTGAATTAATTTCATGCCACAGCGAAGTGGCAGCTATGAAAAATGAAACTTAAGTCCTGTAGGTGACAGCAATTCTTCACTGAGCTGCTCAATCTGGATCTGGTGGGACAGCAGTTGAAAAGTGAAAGGTGATGTACGTGCTTTGCTTGGGACATCATCAGAAAGCTTCACAGCCCTTGAGAACAGGTGTCTCTCAGGAAAAGACCTTGTGATTAGTTCCTGAAGAGCAGCGTAGTCCAGGTCACTACTTCCTGCTGCAAATTGAGAGGTGTCCAGTCTGAGAGATAACCAGTTAATTAATGCTTTACAAGCAAAGTGTCTGCTCTTAGCTCAAAAGATTTAGTTTGATTAGCATGTAAAATTCATGCAAACAGGATTTCATGGGATTTTCTTTTAAAGTTCTTTTAAAGCTGTTCTCTTTGCCTTTTCAAAACTGGTTCAAAAGGTGGACATACTTCCTTGCAAGTGAAAACAGGCCAGAAATTAAGATTAAAAGATCTCTGATATCTCAGTTTTTAAAATAGCTTTTAACTACTTCCATTTGCTTTTACTTACCTAAAATGTAATCATAGAATAATTTCATTTTGAAGGGAACTTCAGGAGATCGTCTGGTCCAGTCCTGACAAAAAGCAGGGCCAAGTTAGATCAGGTTGCTCAGAGCCATGGCTGGTTGTGTTTGGACTACCTCCAAGGGTGGAGATCCCACAACCTCACTGGGCAGCCCTCTCCAGTTTGGTATCCAAACTTGCCAAGAATGCATCCCATCCTGCTGCCCACATTGTCAGTGAAGACATTAAACAACACCAGGCACGGTATCAACCTCTGGGGAACATTATTAGTTCCAACCAGATGGGTTTTGGACTACTAATCACAGTAGTGGTCAAGCTGGTTTTCCACCCAGTTTACAGTCAACCTATTCAAACTATATTTCACCAGTTTAGCTCTAAGGATGCTGTGGGAGACCTTGTTGAAAGCCTTCATAAAGTCAAAACAAGCTGCTCTGGCCTCATGCACAGAGCCAGTCATCTCAGCACAGAAAGCTGTGAGATGTGTCAGGCGTGGTTCGTCCTGGATAGATGCTTGTTGCTGGCAGCTTCGCATCACCTCCTTGTTCTTCAAGCATCCGTAGGTGGCTCCCAGGAGGATTTACTCCATAATCTTTTCAGGGACTGAAGTCAGACTGAAGTTCAGTATTGCTGAACTGTCCCTCTTGCCTTTCCAGAAGATGGGTGTGATGTTTGCCTTTTTCCAGTCATCAGGACCCTTAACCAGTCCCCAAGGCCTTCCAAAAATCATAGAGCTTGGTCTTGCAATGACATCAGCCTGTGTTCCTTGCAGCACTGGTGCTATAATTTGTTCTGCGTGTATGTATGCAACTGCTACACTTCCTTATTTTCAAGTAACTTTATTTTGACTTCTGTAGGCTGCTTTCAGGTCAGTGTAATGCCACATCTCTTGGCAAGGTATGTGATGAGGGATCCTGCTATGTTTTTGAGTTTTGGGGGGAAGCCTGACATAAACCTAGTCCCTTTGTGAAAAACTGTGAGAGCAGTAGGTTGTTGACTTTATGAATTTGTGGTGTTGCTTTTAGATTGGAGGGCTCGTTTCGTGTTGCTGAATGATGTGGGAAAGTCAGTGGCCTTTCTTTACCTTTTTCGTCTTAGGTGACGAACAGTGGTTATAAAGATAACAGATAACGTAGAGCTAATTAGAGAATTCTCTTTTTTTTATGGCTGACTGACCTATTTCAAGCACTATCACTTGTCAGTAAAACACTTAACACAAAGTGTCTTTTGAGGTTGAGGTTGACTCTAGGTATGGGGTGAAATAGGGTAGTTACTGTATTCTTTTTAGCTTTAAAAACATGTTGTCACCCTTTAACTTCACCTTTTAAAATTGCGTTTTCCTTGTGTGCCCTGGTTGGTGACCAATGATGCAGTGACTGTTTTGGGGGGAAGTGTGTGGTCGGATTCTTGGAAGTGCTAAATGCAGCTGTTTTACGTGATCCTGAAATTTTCAGATTTTCATCTGCAAATATTGCAGATGCTGAATTACCTCTGGAAATCTGTCCTGGAATCCCAATCGGTATAGAACTGGGAGGCCTATCTCTACCTGTAAATTCAAGCTCCTTCCAGTGATGGACCAGTGTGAGCTGAAATTTTAAGCCAGCACCACTGGTGAAGCCTTGTTTTCTGTGGCTTTGGCTGTCTGAGCCTAATCAGATGTAAGTTTGTGTTGAAGTTTTTCTCACGGTTAGTGTATTTAGAGCAGCTTTTAGCTGTGTGGATTCTCTGGTGTCTAATATTGGTACTCAAACATAGAGTAGTTTTTTCAGTGGTGGGGGGCACTACATTTGGTAGGTTTTTTTTTTAATTTCTCTATCTGGTTGCCTGTTTTCATGAATCTTGTAGGTAGGTAAGATCTTTGCAAAGTCCGTCCTTCTGTTAAATTTGGTTCATGCTGGAGGATGGGATTAATCAAAGTACATATTAACTACTTGTGTTTCGTACCCTTAGAAAGCCAAGCCAAGAATTTAAGCATGCTGGTTACTAGCGTAACTGTGGCTCCTTTCATTGATTGTCTATTGGGATGATTTTATTTATTTATTTTTATTCTCAGGTTTATTTTAAGATAAGTCTTTCTCTAGAAAACAAGAGACAGGTGATTTTATTTTACGAGGCGTCTTTGATTCTTACATCCAGGCATACTTTGGTTTATGGCCTGTTGCAAGATTATGCAGAAACTGTAGTAACTTGTTTTTCTGGTACTGTCGTGCCATTAGCACCAAATGCTCAAAAGGTGAGGATTAGGTCACATAAAAATCACAAATGCTTAAGACTTTGTCAGTATAGGAACGCAGCCTGGACAGGTTGGTCACTTGGATCCTAGAGTTAAAGTAATGGATTGAACATTAATGTATAGATGAGCACAGTGTTGTGTAACTCTCATTTTCAGAACACCACGTGAAATTCAAATGATGTAACATGATGACAGTAGCAGCACAACGCATTGGAATTACCTAATAGAGGACAATTACCTGAGAGCTATTTTTAAACATTTTTGCAGTTACAGACAGTTGAAAAAACAGGGGTGATCCAGATAAGTCACAGCTGCTTTGGAACAGCAATTCTGAGAGCAGCCAGTTTTGACTTGAGACATTTTGATATGGGATGTTGTTGCTTCAGCTTCAGAAGTAGCGGATGATAATTCTGAGCTGGCTCTTGTAGTGAAAATTTTCAAGTCTGATGCAAGTGGAGCTTGTGAAATGCTGTGGCATCAGTCCTGAGTGGTATCTGCAGTCAGTGATTCAACAGCATACGCATGAAGTAAGGGTAGAACAGGAAATGGGAGTTACTCTTCTTTATTTCTAAAAATATTACAATTGGAATGCAAAAAAAAAAAAGACCTATTATGGCTATGTTAATAAACGTATCAAAAATCAGAGCTGATTAAAGGAATACTTTTAATTTTCAAAAGTCAAGAATTTTATTAGTCAAAATCTAAAACTCTCTTGCTTTTTTCCACTGCGCTCTTAGTGTAGTCTTAATATTATGAGTTTCTTAAGGAAGGACAAAGTGTCTTTCTAACTGAGATTTACTTTTTGCTCATAGGGTCTTTACATAATGTTGAGATCTGTGTCTAACCCAGGTGATAATTGTTTCCTTAAGTTAATGAAATTAATTTGCAATGGTCAAAACATTATTACTGTATGCTGTGGAGCTCAGTGTTAAAGGTTAAGAGACCAAATTTCAACTGGACTGCTTTATGCCTGATCTTTCCTGTCTCTCCCACGGGGCTTCTCTGTTTTTTTTGTTTCATCAAAGATAAACTACATTTCTTTGCTTTACAGGCCTCTTGTGGCCCCTGTCTCCTCTCGTCATCTCGTTCCATTCTGAGAAGTTCAGCTGGACAGGTTTGTGCACCTGCTCAGCTTTCACAAAGAGTGAAAGATTGTTCTCTGCTGAGCATAGGAGACTGCCAGCTTATTCCATATCTTCTGTTTTATGCTTAGCTGTATCAGTCCGTTAGGTGTTCTGTATATTTTGCACTGTTACCTGGGACTGAAAGCCAAGCAACAAGTTTAGTAGCAACTCTTGTGTCATAAGGAGAAGATGACATAAGAATTCTGTTAGGTTTTTTGCTCTGTTAGGAGGCAGGTTTTGCCTGTGCTCTTGATGGAAGGACACAATGGGGCTCATTGTTTTCTCTAAGATGCCAAGATTTGAAATGGATAAATTCATAAGTAACATATCCTGAGTGTTTCCAGTCATGGTTGAAGTAAGGAAATAATGAAGAGAAATCTCATCAATGATGTATGTTTTTCCTAAGTCCACACTGACATAAGTTAGGAGTTGCAATGTGGAAGTTGAGAGCTTCAGGTTTCAAGGTGTGTGGACCTCACGGAATAGCATCTTAGGGCTCTTGTACGATGCTTGCAGATAATTAGCTGTGAGAATTCTGTGTCTCAAAACAGGATCTTGTAGAAACAGCATATGGAGTGCAGAGTCATGTAAATTAGAAAGTAGGAAGCAAAAAAGAAGGTATTTTAAGTTACCACCCGTTCAGGAGCAAGTGTATCTCAGCTCTCTGGAAAGGTTGTGGGATGCAGCTGATGTTCCTTCTCAAAAGTAGAAGCTCACAGCCCTTTAAAAAAAAAAAATCTCATAAATAATTTACTCTCTGCTTTTTTCCTTTTTTTTTTTTTTTCCTTTTTCTTTTTGAGCAAAGCAGGCAGAGGTGGTGATGTCTGTCTGTATCTGGGATCAGGTTAGTGAGTGTATTCTTCCAGGGTGTGGCAGAGCTGGGTTCAGTTCCCATCTTTTCCTGGGGAAGTTATGTACACGTCTGCTGGGAGAAGGGCCAGGGATTTAAATAGGGAGCTTCCTGAAGCGGGATTCCCAGTCCCTCCTTCAAAATTTCTTCTTCTTCTTTCCGAAGAGACCTGCAATGCTCTCGCTTAATGGTAGAGAATTTTGTGTAGGAGGTTGAAGTCCTGAGTTGACATTACTATTCCAAACACTCTGCATGGGTTTCCTTAAACAACTGTGTAATAAAATGCAGGAAAGCCTCCTAGGAGGAAGGAGAGGTGGGTTTAAATCTCCAGAGACAGAGGAGAGAGTTGACCTTGGTCTTGATATTTTGAACGGGTGCCGTCACAGCTGAGCAGCTGGGTGAGAAAGTGAATAAACCAACCAATACTGACCACACAATTACGTTTTAAAACAGAAACAGGAATTCTTATATTTTTGCATGGTCAGTATATTCACCAAACCTGTTAGTCGGGCAAGGTAGGCAGAAGGATATTTGAAGGAAATTTTTTTGTGTTTGGAAGAAAGTTGCTCTCTAACAGTGAGCAAGGAAGGGACTTCGTACCATGGGGTTAAGAAGTAAAATATTTAATACTTCCTCCCCCCCCCCCCCCCCCCCCCTTGAAATGTCAAAATATTAACTCAGGCTTGCAGTACCCTTATCCACAGTCACAGACGGGAGCAGGAAGAGCTAGCGATCTGCTGCCGGGCATCGACTCCTTCGTTTTGTTCCTGATGTCATTCGTTTGTTATCAGAGTGGGTGGACTTTGTGAAGCTGGCCACGGTACATTTTGAAAAGGCCATGTCACTGTGTATTACTCCACTGTATAAAGGAGATAAATTCTTGGTCTGCCAAGATGTTGTGGTGTTTTTCCTTTTTTTTTTTTTTTTTTTTTATTGGTAAACTTTTCTAGCGATATGTCTGGAACAAAGACAAATTCTAGACCTTGCTGGTTTATAATGCCTTATAATGCTTATTAGTCTCTGATTTTTCAAGAGGATAATCCTAAAAAAGCACAGAACGACACGGGCTATTACAGTGTCACTGTTTGCTTTGCAAATACTAATGAGTAGTATTTGTGTGGTCCAGTTCTACATGTGTTGCAAAGAGTAAATCGGTCAGGTAGTACCGCAACCTCTGTCCTTGCTAATTGGTCCTTACAGCAAAAATCTGCAAGATATCTTCTTTCTGTCCTTGAGAAAGGCAAAAGAGTACTAGTGTGCCCACACACGCTGCTTCTGTTGTATTTGCTTTTTTCCAGTTAAAACTGGTGGGACAGAGCCTGATGCACCAGACCTTTGTTCCTACTAAAATTACGTGGCTGTGTTTTTTTCTGAGAAATATTTTGAAAAATATCACGACTCAAGTATAAATATTAACAAAGATTGTGGTAAGACTGTTCTTTTTAAAATGGCAATATGCCTGCGTCGGAAAAGAAGCTTTTTCTTTTCCTTTTCTCCCACAGCCTGCCCAGTTCTAATGCTTTCTAATGCTTTCAGCACGGTCGTGAGGTCCCCCCTCCTTGCAATCTCCTCATTTCTTTCCTCAACTTGTAGCACCTCTAAGGAACGCTGAGAAAGGCAGCCCAAGTTGCAATTTGACGGATCAGTTTGTGAAAACAATTAGTGCTTTAAACACAGGGACTAGTCAGATGGTTTGTTTACAAGAGCTTGCTGTTCTGCTATTTAAACGTAACATCCAAGTTTTCCTGTTTTCGCCCTAAATGGCAGCAGGCTTTAACGTCGTCTATGGAGTTCACAGGGATGCTTGATGCTGTTTTGTTATAAGGTGAATTTCTGTGCTGTGGCTGCCGCTGCTTCTCTGGACTGGTAACTGAGTTCACCAAGCACCTCATCTAGAACGTTTTGCAGAAACAAATAATCTTCTATGAGATATTCTGGTTGTGATGGCCATTTTCTCATCTTTTTCATCCATTTGGGGTACTGATTATAATATTTTTTTCTTGAGATTTTTTTTTTCTTCGGTAAGCATTTTTATATGGCATGGGGTTTCTCTGTGGTATTGTGTAATAAGGTTCTTTGGAACTTTACAGCTTTCACTGCGATTAATGATTAAAAGTTATCAGAGTTGTTCTAAAAAAAAGTAAGTTTGGCTTAAAGCGAGAATATTTTCCTGAGATTTCCCTTGGTAAATAAATGGTGAACACCTGTGTCCTAAAGATGGAAGGTACCTTTAGAGACGGCGACTAGAGCAACTTTATCTGGAATTTGTGAAAATAAACTGCTTTTAACTTCCAGTATTTGCATAATAGCTAAACCTTTGAGGGGAGCTGGGGAAACGTAGAAGACACAATATTTGTTGAGAGCAAGTTGCATTCTTTGGGAAGGATTGTTTCCACAGACCTTTGAAAAATGTGTGTAGACTTTGAGTTTACAGAGCTGTTTCCTCCTTCCCTAAAAAATTGAATGAGGGGAAATCATGTTGCAGCGATACTTTTATTTTTCCTTTTTGTAGCTCTCGGTACAATTTCATAATCTGTCACCAGAGAAGCCTATGTGTTTGGTGTAAGACAGGTGTCTGAGAGAAATGGATCTGTGCAAAGGGATAGAATGGGGTCTCAGTGCTCATATGATCTGAAATCCTGCAAAAATCCCTTTTATGATTCCTGGTTGCTTCTGTAAACTCCTAATTTTTAGTGTTACTTGTGAGGATTAATATATGAGCTCTTTGTTTCCCTCCCAGTCTAGTGTTTTAAAATATGACAGGATCTGCCTGTAGACATAATAGTGAGTTGATAGAGCTAAGTCATGACTTAATCTCATCACGTTAGTGTAATATACTCTTAATATACATCTGTTGGGCAGTTCGTTCTTCTGTTGGGACCTAAGGATGGTGCATCTACATGGCAGTGCCCAGTGCAGACCTGTCAGGCTGGGTGAGCCCCCCCCTGGGGAACTTGGGGAATTTTCAGGTATGCTGGAAAAACCCGTGTTGATGCATTTGGGCTGGTCATTGTTTTTGAGAGAGTTCCATTGGAACAGAACATCAAACAGTGCGGTATCAGAAACATCTGATCTTGGACTCCTTTTGAGAGGACAGTGATAAGGATGATAACTTAGGTGTTTTGTGCCTGGGTTACTTCTTCCACTCCCATGGTCAGCAGTTGGGAGTTCAGAAAGCTCAATCTACATGAGCCGTTTCAGGAGAACCAAGGAAGGCAAAGTCCGACTTCCCTTATAGCTCTAAGATGTAGAAATAATTTCAAAAATACATCTTAAGATTCCAAGCTTTAGAAGTGAATCAGTGCATTATCAGACTTGTATTGTCTGATATTTATCTGACTTGTATTGTGAGGCCTCACCTCGAGATCTGTGTGCAGTTTTGGGCTCCACAATGTAAGAAGGGTATAAAAATACCAGAATGTGTCTGAAGGAGGGCAACAAAGATGGTGAAAGGACAAGAGGACATGACTTATGAGGAGCGGCTCAGGATACTAGGTTTGTTCAGCTTAGAGAAGAAGATGCTGAGGGGTGCCCTCGTTGGTGTCTACAGCTCCCTCATGAGGGGCGGAGGTGAGGAGGGAGGTGCTGGTCTCTCTGCTCTGGTGTCTGGTGGTAGAACATGAGGGAATGGCTTAAAGCTGTGTCAGGGGAAGTTCAGATTGGATATTAGGATAAAGTTCTTCATTGAGAGGGTGGTCAAAGCACTGTAACAAGCTTCCTGGGGAAGTGGTCATGGCCCCAAGCTGGTTGGTGTTCTAGAAGCATTTGGACAACACAGCATGGTTTACCGTACGTGATACATGGTTTAACCTTCAGATTGCTCTATGTGGAGTCAGAAGTGGGACTTACGTGATCTTTGTAGGTCCCTTCCAACTGAGGATATTCTATGGTTCTGTGATTCTATTGTAATTACTAATTTAAAAAACCCTAAAAGCAATCTGAAAATAAGAGAATAAAATACGTTGGAGGAAAGATCAAATATGTGGCCTTTAGCCAATTATACTGTAAATCTGCAACAAGTCACGCACAGTTGGAAGTCTCTGTCAATGCAGGGCTTTTCCCTGTTGATTCTGGGGATGTTCTCCAGCATCCAGCTTCCATGTCATGGTTTCAGGTTCTCTTTTAGCCCTCTTTGATAGAACAGCTTCTGCAGAGAAATGTGCTGTGGAAATGTTTAATAACACTGGAAGCGTTTGTTGGGAAAGCTGTTTATAGGTTTCAAGTGTCTCTTGGTAGGTTGCTGGTAAGGCCTAGGAAGGGGTGCTGGAAGCAACTTAAAAAATTCCCAACTTATTTGAGAATTCCTGTCTTGGAATGCTTCCTTTTTTTCATCTTTCTGCAGCTGATACCTAATGTCACCCTGAGAGATCATTTGGCCTCACCAATAGTTCCATTTTTTAAAAATATATATATATTGTATGTATGTGTATATTTATGTGAGGTTGTCCTCCCCCTCTACTCTGCCCTGGTGAGGCCCCATCTGGAGTACTGTGTCCAGTTCCGGGCTCCCCAGTTCAAGAAGGACAGGGAACTGCTGGAGAGGGTACAGCAGAGGGCTACAAAGATGATGAGGGGACTAGAACATCTCTCTTATGAGGAGAGGCTGAGGGACTTGGGTCTTTTTAGTCTGGAGAAGAAAAGACTGAGGGGAGATCTGATCAACACCTATAAATTCTTAAAGGGTGGGTGTCAAGAACAAGGGGCCAGTCTTTTTTCAGTGGTGCCCAGTGACAGGACAAGAGGAAATGGGCACAAACTTGAACATAAAAAGTTCCATCTAAACACGAGGAGGAACTTCCTTACTTTGAGGGTGGCAGAGCCCTGGAACAGGCTGCCCAGAGAGGTGGTAGAGTCTCCTTCTCTGGAGACATTCAAAACCCGCCTGGACACGTTCCTGTGCAACCTGCTCTAGGTGGACCTGCTTTGGCAGGGGGGTTGGACTAGATGATCTCCAGAGGTCCCTTCCAACCCCATATCATTCTGTGATTCTGTGATGTGTTTATATATGTGTGTGTGTACATATATACACAAGTGTACCTATAATGTCTGTGTGTGTATATAAAAACCTCTGGAATGTCAGGTGTATTAATGACAGTGGCTTGTAGTGTGTCAGATATTTTAAAAAAATAATAATTAAAAAAATAATTGTCCCTTCCTCACTGGGCAGCTATGTAAGCAACACAAGGCAGGATAACTTGAGATTAAATACCGTTTTTCATTCATCTGGGGGGAACAGGTGCACATATGGCTACGAGGTTTACAGATGGCCCAGTGAGAATGAGTGACTTGTGGCCTATTACCATGGCATGATTTTAAATGTTATAATAGTCTAAAATATATAGAGAGAGGATAGTTAACAACTGATCCCAGACATTTTTATTTCTATTGCAATAGATACAAAAACTGTTCTCTACACACAAAGCTGGAGTTCTTGCCAGTTGTGTGATTTCTGTGATGAGATGGGCAGGAGTTTCCTTACAGGGGAGGGAGTGTAGGGGATGTGATATTTTTGTACTTAATATTAAAATCTGTGGTTGTATTGGGAGGTGAAGGGGTTTTTTAGTGGGGAGAGAAGGTTTGGTATCTGAAGAGTGAGTGACAGAGCGGTCTGAGCTGTGATTATTATTTTTTTTTTAAATTAAAATAAAAATCTCTTTTTTGTGGTTGCATCCTGAACAATAGTTTCTCTATGTAGAGTGGAGGATAATTATGTATAAATTTAAATATTTCACTAAAATTACGTGGTGCATACAGCAGCAGCAAGAGCTCACTGCATTGTCTTAGTTCTGTGTTTGTAAAGCAGTCCTTATTGCTCAGGTAACTATTAGTGAATATTTTGCAATTCTAAAGATTTTATAACATACAGGTATTTTTGAAAGGATACATATTAGAAAATCAAAATAAGTCTTAGTACTCTGACTTTTTTTTTTATCGTGAAAGTAAATTATATTGAGATTCCTTTAAATGCTGCTTTTGAGCCTTTATGCAATAGCTCCAGAAAAGGAATAACTTCACTGCGTTGGTTATGGAGAACTGTCTGACTGCAAATTTTTATTAGGACGAGTCATTTTTTTTCGGAATACATCATGTAAGAGTGTTTTCCTTGTAAATTGCGTGTGGAGTAGCGGAATGGATGAATTCGATTAAGAGTTGTTCTTCCACTTTTCTCAGCAGAAGCATTCAGTTACGGAGCTGTGCATTGAACTTTTTTTTTTTTTTTTTTTTTAATTATGATATGCATAAATATTTCCCAGGGAGAGCTGAAAAAGATCCGTCAGGACCCCGGGTCTGTCCCCCTGCCAGGAGAGGGCTGTTCTCCAGGCCATATGTTCTGACATGTTGTGGACTGTTTGTGTACGTTATGCAGCAGTTGCTAAACAGTTGGTACTCTTTGCCTTTAAGAATGTGCCGCTAGATTCAGGACTGCACTGCATACCCTATAAAGAAAAAAAATAGAAAAAAAAAATTAAAAAAAATTCCCCCACCCCCTCGCAAATGTAAATTGGGCTTGTTCAGCAGCAGCCTGAAGCCCGGCATTGTTTGCTATCGGAAGTGTGAGCTGAAGGGGACAGGCATTCCCCCTGCTCAGCGGGAGCGCCGAGCTACGTTTTGCCCTTGTTGCATTATTAATGGCACGATGTTTTTATGTTGCAGATGGCTAAGAGCTAGCAAGGGATATTCAAGACCATGATGGCTCAGTTTCCCACAGCCATGAATGGTGAGTAGCTCGGGTCGGTTTGTTTAGGTAGGGGTTGGGAGCATTTGTCTTTATTTTATTATTATTTTTAAAAAATGCTAATTTTAGTACCTGCGGCAGCATTATGGTCAGTTTACTGCAGATTGCTGCCTGTAGCCTAACTTGTACTATAAGACTGGGAGAAATTCAGTAGAAGCATTACTGCAGTGTAATTTGGAGTACGGATATGCCTGGAGCATCTAGTAATCGCAGATCATTTAAAGGGTTGAGGAATGTGTGACTTGTAGTGTGAACACTGTCTGACTTCAAGTGGGGAATATGCTAAGTAATAGTTGATTAAACTTGCATACCTTTTCTGTTATGTAATTCAGCACAAACTGTGTTTCATTATAATATATTATGCAATTTATTTTAAGCTGAAATATTTGAATGTGTTAAGCAATTTGCAGTGTTGACAAAAATAATCAGTCTTTCTAAAAAAAAAAAATTACATTAAGAATTTTCCTCTTGATTCTGTGCCCTATCTACTATAGAAACTTTTGGATTTGTTTCTGGGTGATTTCCTTTCAAAGACACATGAGAGTTGAAACTTTAAAATTGTTGTGGCTGTCTGTATGTGTTGGAGCTCTTTATTTCTAGAGGAAGCTTATTTGTGAAGACACAATTTGCGAATATGTGCTGAGAAATTTGATGTTTACGTGTTGTTGTTTACAGAGCTGGCCAAAATGAAAAGAGAAGTGTAGGAGCAATGCTTTGCACTTCAGATATTTCAGATAGGGAGTATTTCTCTCAATAAAAATAGGGAAATAGATATAAGAAAAATTATTTCTTATCTCATTTATTTGTGAAGGTTACTGCAGGACTGAGAGCTCTTATTTAACTGGAAAATCATCACTGCTGAGTAAAGGGAAGTGGTTTTTTGCAGAACGTTCAGATTTCAAATTAAACCTCTGTTTTACCCAGCTGTGTCATGTGTGCATAAAACATTTTGTGAAAAATTGGTGTGATCAACACCTTTTTTATACAGTCAGATGCAGTTTGTTCCAGGCTTTGTTTCACAGACTTAACAATAAGAGAGAAGTAAAAAGAGTCAATATATGGACTATAATAGGGAAAAACCTAAATACCAGATTTTTTTTCCACTTTCTTGGACATAATGAAACAGCATTTTTTTCATTGCCGCATGCTTTATGCTCCTCAATTTAAAACAAACAAATAAAAGCTCTCTTCAGGGATGATAACAGATCTATGATCTTTCTTGGCTGTCTCCGGGGTTGACTTATGCATAAACTATTTGATGTCTTTTTGGTTTAGTTTTCACTCATTGGTTCTGGTGGAGGATTGCAAGTGTATTGACAGCACTGAGCGCATCCGTGACTCCGTGTCAGAAGTCTATGTTAGCTTGGGAGAGCGATGCTTTCCTTGCTCTGAAATCCCTTGGGCAGTACTGTCCGTCGCTCTCAAAAGGAATGGTGCCACAAGCTGCAGCTTTTCCCCTCGCAGAATTTTAGTGTGTTGAAAAACACAGTAAGAGAATGCACGTAGGAGTAAAAGAGGTAGCAGACAATTATTGCTCCTCACAGAATATTTGAATGTGTATAGTTTTGCAGCCACGTTTCTTACCAGAATAGATTAAATTTCAAATAAGTCAGATGGGAGAAAATATAGTTTTAATGTGGGGAAATACTGAGCGACCTTGGCTGTTGAAATTGTTCTTCACTCATCTGTGTCCCTCTTCCCTGCTGCTTACTACCACTGCTGTTTGCATTCAAAGTAGATCACCTGCGTCTACCACCCGGTGCTGAGTGGAAACCTCTGACGATGTTGTTAGACCTTGGTAGTGACTTCAGGCAGGATCTGAGGAGTGAGGTTATGCCTGAGGCAGCTGAACCACCAGGCGTTGCTGCAGCCTGAGAGTGCTGGCTGCCTGCCACCCCTTCCCGTGAGCGGAGAGTGACCATTCCCTGTCCTACGAGGGGAAAGTGGTGTTTTTCTTCTGGGGGAAAAAAAATCCTCATTCTTGCCAAGGTACAGTATCCTTAGCTTTTAGTTGATTAGTAATGTAAGGCATGAAGTAGTTTCTATTTCAGGATTATTTTTGGCATTCAGCGTTAGAGAAAAGTGAGTGAAGAGCGTGGAGTGGGTGTGTGTACAAGTGATTACGGGATACAGGGTGACATGAGTTTGATAACTCTAGGGCTCAAATGACAAAGCACGATACTCAGATAGTCTCCAACAAATACAGGTAGAAGATGCTACAACACTTTATTTGCCAACCTAAGCAGAGAAGGGGAAGCCTGCGCAGGGCCTCAAGAAGGACAGGTAACAGAGTTGTGTGCTTGAGTTCCAGTTGAGAGACTCCGCTTCATTGAGGACACCTTGAACTGTTACTCAGAATGTACGTCCACCAGAGCAGGCTCCCAAGACTGTCCAGCCTCATCATGAGGCTGATGGCTAAACTGGTTATTATACTGGCATATTCTTTTTTAATTATGTAGCCATATGTGAACTTCAGCTTGATGAGGTATGTGCTCTAGGGGCACATACTCTTGCTGGATCACTTACCTTTCTTCTCTAAAACCATGAAAGGAAGAAATGAAAGGAAAGGCGTTCCCTTTGACCCTTCGTTTCTGTCAAGGTGACCTTTGTGGATGCCTTAGTAATGGGCAGGAAATTCAAAGCGGAGAAGTAGGACTTAAAGAGCACACATTGATTTGTCTGGAACTCAGGGCAGACCTGCCAGTTTTTACAAATTTATCTCCAATGCAAAGTGTAAAGGTTGTAATGACATTTTATATGAAAAGGCAAGGCTGAGCAACTTGTTTCTTCTTATGTAGAAAGGCTGCCAATTACAAAATACACATACAGCACCAGATGTATAACAGACATTTATCTCTGGAGTCCAGTTCTATCAAAGAGCCGCTCCAGGCATATCCATCTCCCTGGTCTGCAAATGAGATCAAGAATTGCCTACTGAGAATTTAATTTTATGCTGTAACTTTCTGAACATTGATCATTATCTCTGTGAAAATGATAAAACAAACTCAGTTTCTGGTAGTTTATTCTCCTTACATAAAGCTCTCTATCTGGAGAACTTAGGAATTCATCCCAAGTCTTGCAAAAGCTTTTGGAGATAGCGTTTAGTTACACTAAGTAACAAATACCTTCAACAGTTATATTTCTAAAGGAGTTAATACACTAACCACGAACAACAGTTGAAGTGATAAAGGCTCTAATAGGTTAAAATGCACTTCCACTAAATTTGTTTCTGTGGTTGCTGTCTTTATCACAGAGCAGGAGGAATTGCCTTCACTGCCATGGGATGCCTTCTTTACAGCTGGAGAGCGCTTGCAAGGTGGTGCTGTTCTCCTAACTCCCCTTCTTCTGTAGACTAGATTTGTTACAGCGTTTAGTATCCAGGCTGAGGCTGGATCTTGGTTTGGGGAGATTTAATCTTGACGTTCCATCCGGAACAAGGAAAGCAGTATTTGCTGATCAGTATCTTTCACATTGTTTCCTTAAGTACCTTTGGATTTTTTTTTTGTTTATGTTTTTATTTGTCCTTCCTCTTCCCTCCTACCACCTGTTTCCTCTTGATATAATTTTTTTTGTGGTCCAGCAGGAAAATACCTCTGATAAACTGAGGTGCAAAAACTAATAATCGTGACTCATTTCATATGCTTCTCAACCTTTGTAAGTCAAACTGGATTTTACACTCCTGTGAATAGGACTGATTTTTGTGTCCCTGCATTTAGGTATGTTGGAGACTAGGGTAGACATGAACGGGTTGAGTGAGGTCCTGGTTTCACTGAAGTCAAGGGTAAAACACTCACTGATGCTAACTTCTGCTGCATCTTCTCTATTAAAAAAAGTCTGTCTCAAGATCCATGGTCTGAATTTTTTTGAATGGGAATGAACTCTGGTCATCATGGTTCAATTAAAACTACTTGAATGCCACCTGACTCTTAACCTTGTGTGTGCTGTAGATAGGGGAACTGTAGACTCGGCTATCAGCAAGTGTAGATAAAGATACTAAGCTGAATTAGACCTTGGAAAGAAAATACCAGAACTTGTTCTTCTATCTAAAAGAAGGAAAAGAAAAGAAATTATAAGACAAATATTTTCTTTGTCCTTACTTATAAATTAATCCTTCCTCTCACTTTTCAGTGAAGACAGTGGTGTCAGTTGTTACGGATCAAAATTCATATGCTCAAGTCAGAGGAGCATATATTTTCCACCATCACACCCTGCAAAAAGTAAGATTTGCAATTGTGTGTGCCATATTATATGTTTTCTTTAATCCTAACAAGTCAGAAATAGTGCCATAGGATTGTGGAATACAAAGTGGTTTGTTCATATTTAATTATGAGGGTAACATGATTCACATAGAAGATGTAAAAGGAAATCTTGGAAGGAAGAAAGAATTAAAACATGGATGTAAATCTTAAATGGAATAAATGGAACTAGGTTTTAACAAAGGAAGGCTGCACCTTATGCTTTCTTCAGTAACTGAATTTTGCAGACAAAGTGTAACAGATTCCATGTTTGGACTTCATTAGAGAAGTAACTGGCTAAAAGGGAGAGAAAATGCAAATATCAGAATAGGATGTTGTAGTAGTGATGCTCTACATGGATTTTTATCTCAAGACCAGTCTTGCTTGATATTATGGTAACATCATCAGTAAAAAGCAAATGTATGCTCGTTAAATTGGTTGATGACACAAACTTAGGAGTCATTTTCCAGACTTACACAGAATGAACTGCATGTCATCGGTTACATTTCATCACATTTCTGTTGTGCTGTCTTCAGATAGCTTTTAATCATACCATTATGGGCTAGAAGAATTTTTGCTGTGTACTGGGTACTTAGCAGTTGGCTGTGACTAAGGAGGAAGACAACCGGATGTATTAGGTGATCACGTAATAATTACATGATTTGAGGGAAAGGAAATGCATCCTGATACATGATGGGTCAAATATGGAGTACTGTGTGCTATTGCATAAGGCACTGCTGAGACATCTTGTGGAATAAGGGTAGACTTCTGGTTATCTGCTTAGGAGGGGAAAAAAAACACGCAAAGATGCAGTTAGGCTTCAGTGTTATCCAGGAGAAATGAATTAAGTGTTGAGAAAGACTAAAGATATTGGCTTTGTTACCTACCAAAATAAGAGCTTACTGGTTTGGGTTTTTTATTTCATTGTATTTGCTTTACAATAAATAAATTTGCACTTTATTTTTTCATATTAGGAAGATAAACATTAGGTAGGGAAAATAAGTGCAATGTTAGCACAAGGTTAAATTGAGATGAATCAGCTGTTGGTGCAGTTGGTCTGGAAATGGGAATGGTTCGGTCAGCAGTGACGTTCTGGACCACGGTCAAGAAAAAAGTCTGATTGCCTGAAGGCAGAGCTCGTATTTCAGGAAAGAATTAATGTATTAGTGTTTCTTGGAGTAGCAGCAGTCTGGGCATGGTGACCTTGGTAGTCGCTTCCAATCCTATGCTAAAATGCGGAGAGGAAAAAAAAAAGTGGAAAAAAAAAAAAGAGATAATAACCTAGTGAAGATTAGTGTTAGATCTTCATCCATTAACTTAATTTAAGCCTGTTGCTGCTTTGTCTTGCTAAGATTTTACTTTGTTAGTATCATGTGTTAGTTTTTATAAGGTAAGATTACACTGAGTGAGGAACCCAGCATGTTTTTTATCTGGAATAATAATACTATAATTCAGGCTGCTTTATTCATTTTGGATGTCAGTGAGGCTTCCTGGTGTTTTTTCTTCAAAGCATATAAAAACCAAATAAATAAAAAACCCCCAACAAAGTAAGATATACAAATGCTTCCCCAAAATGGAGCCAGAGCCTGAAGGCTTATGAAGGGATGCAGAAACATAAATCTATCACATGGCTGAGCTTCAAAGGGCTTTGACTGTTAGAATTTTCATTACCTTGAAGGTTTAGCTCCAAAAGTTTGGGAAATGTACTACTCTGATGAACCACTTCATCTGGTTGTTGCAATTTAGAGTTGATGAGCATTGTGTGAAGTGGTACCATCTTAACATCTACTAAATTCCGTGTTGTCTGTCATCATCGTGGCCACTTTGAACTGGCCATAGATGATATAAATTGGTATTGGCAGAATGAGTTCAGGTTTAGCCCACTAATTATAATGACAAGAATAAACACGTTTTTAGACACTGTGGTCTGTCAAATGTATTAATATAATGCTGTGTTACTTGAATGAGGAATCTTGTATGTCCAAGCTTTTCAATATACCACATCAGTTCTTTAGGACATCTGTTGTTTTTCTTAAAATGGAACAGTAATCTTAAATCATAATTGAGATAGCTAGGAGGGGTGAAACCCCGGAAGGCTAGAAGAATATCAGTGTTCATGGGACTAGCATTCTTCTGAAGTACCTTCAGAGAAGATATTTTAATAACTGAAAAACATTTGTGGTTTGGTTGGATGTGAAGTTCTCTGTGTGCGAGTCTCAAAGAACAGGTAAGATTAACTGAATATCAAGAATTGTCTTGGTGCTGTTTATTGAAGTGATTTGTTTAAAAGTTATATTATTTTTATTTTAATAATATGTGATATATTTTAAAGGATGTACCACCATTTTGCTCTGCATTTCTTCTCATAACCATAATTTTGTGTTTAACTGTGATCTCTGCAGTACAGTTTTTGTTTCTTTAGGAAACACGTATTTCCTGAAAGTCACGGTTTCACTGTTATTGAAAAGCTCTGCACTTGTTACAGTGAGTGTTGATCCTTGTATAACTGTATGGAAAAGAGTATGCTTATATTTTCTTAAGAGCTGCAGGTAAAATTTGCTGTGCAAAAAATGATAGTGCTTTCATAACACTGTATTTCACAAGAAATCTTCAAGCTTAGGGAAAAAAAATATAGGTGCAAGTTAACATATAAACTGTTTCTCACATAGATGATGTGGGTTGGAAGCCCAGCAGGATTACTCCTCTGATTTCTCTTGTTCTCTATATTCAGACTGGATTAAGAAATACACTGACAGTGCTTTTTAACCTAACCTGAAGATAACTCAACATTCACTAGGCTCACCTTTCTGGAAATTATCCACTCTGCTGTTGCCAGGACCTGTTACACTCGAGGGTCTGTAAAAACGTAGAATTAGACATGGAGTAAGGATACCTGTGAAAAAGGTGGCCAAAGAGAGAACGTGGCTCCTGTGCGAAGGGGAGACTAAATGGCTTAGAGCTGTCTAGTTTGGTTTAGAGAAGAGACATCTGAGTTAAGGATGTGGTAGAAATCTGTAGTGCCTGAATAGTATAGAAAAGGCTAACAAGGGAAATAATATTCACTGTTTTTTTTTTCATAAGTGAAAAGGAGAGCAATGCCTAGTGAAATTATTGGCCTTAAGGCAAGCAAAAGAAAATGGGTTGATTGGCTGGTTGGTTTGTTTCACAAAATGAACAACTCAGTTTTGGGACTCGCTGTCTCAAGGCGCTTTTGGAACCAAAAGTTTCAAGTACATAGAAACAGCACTTGGGGAGGAAAGATCTATGCCATGGCTATTAATGCTTTTTTTGTTGTTGTTGCCTTTTTGGCTCAAGAAGTCTGCCAAATTGCTGATTCCTGACAGTTGAGAAACTGTAATACCCAGGGAAGAACTCTGTTCCTAATTATATTCCTTAAGTGGCCCTATAAGCCACTGTGGAGCCAATAAAAAAGGTCTTTGAACATAATTTAGACCATTTTTAATTTATTATATTTAAAATCCCTAGTGTGCTGGGAAAATAGTACTGTATATGTCGTGGATATAGTTGGCATGCTCTGCTAATTAGTAATTTAACATTATAAGGAGTACTGTTTAAGCAAACTCTCTTATTCTTGCTTTTATTACCTTTGTGTTTTCTTCCGGCTTTTCCTACATGTTATCTTTCTGTCGGGACTCAAAGTTGCAGAGAGGAGGGTAACAAGAATGATCAAAGATGCAGAACAGCTTCCAGAAGAGGAATAATTACATCGACTAGGACATTTCAGCTTAGAAGAGAAACAGTGGGGATGGTGGGTACAGTAGGTGTCACCTTCTCAAGGTCATTCATTTTTGTAGGCGAGGGAATGGTGATAGATCTCTGATAACACAAGAATTAACCAGTATCAAATGAAAATACCATTGGCAGATAACAGACAAACAGAGCACTTTCCACATTGTCAAACAGTGAGAGCCGTAGAGCTGTGGGTGCCAAAAGGTTACTTGGATTCCTTGAGCAATTAGAGACAGGTGGATTTTCCTTCCGTTAATAAATGGAAGGTTCAGGAGCTGCACTGGGGCCTGAGAAGACATCCTGGGAACACACCACTGTGTCCTTGCTTCAGCCTGTCGCTCTGGGCTGAGAGCTTCGTGAAGGAAATTTGGTCTGAGCTGGCAGGGCCGTTACTGTGTTTTGTTTCCTAAATTATCTCCTAATTTAATTTTATTCCACAGATCATTCAGGAAATGCCTCTTCATTTTCCTTCTCTCCCGCCCTTCCTGTAGAATTTTTTTTTTTTTTTTTTAATTTGGTGATTCTCTTTTCTTCTTTCCTTTCAAGTCTGTATCCAGTTTTTCTGTTTTAAATATAGCCCATCAGCCTTCCTCCTAGTCCCAGGCTTCCTCCTCAAGGCTGAGAGCCTGGAAACATCGTTTTTACTCTAGTGTCCAGATAATAATAATAACTACAAAATGACTAAAAAGGATCTAATATTCCTTGAACAGAGTTCTGCTCTGATTTTATGTCAGTGTATGTTTTTCTAGGAGAATAATTTCCTTTACTCCACCTAATTTCAAGGTTCGTTTTGCATTCTCTTGCCTCCTGTTTTTACTGCCTGCATTTCTCCTGGTGTGGAAAGATTTACTAGCTGCTGCAGATGGAAACTCACCTGAATCTTATTAGTTTTGCTGCATTCCACAGAGATTTGCTAGACAATAATTAAACAAATTATCCTTTTGTAAATTTTTAATTAAGTTGTAGGGGTTTTTTTTTTGGTGAATGCTGGTGAGCAGCAGCAGCAGCATAAAAAAAAATCCATTTTCAGAATTGGGAAAGTTTAGTCTAAGCTCTGGTGGGCTTTTTCCTCAAACATCGTAACTGAAACCTTTTTATTTCCTCATTGAAGACTTCTTCATTGAAGACTTCAAGTCTTATTGAAGACTTCCTCATTGAAGGCTATACAGGTTGATATGAGTTTGCTCAAAAAATGCTTCTGACTCGTCCTCAACCGCAGGGTAAGCATATCTTCCATCTTCTGTGTCATGCTGGGAAGGAAGGCTATGGAGTCCTTCACCTGGAGGTGTGATTACCTTAACAACAAATGGAGGCGCTCTGGCAGCTGATGGGGAGAATTTGGCAAAGTAGGCCTGTTTTGTGCCTTGATAATATTGCTTACTTTGAATTTTTCGTACCTTCCATTCGAAAGATTCTTGTTGCTGTGACTTGTTTCTTCTTTCTCTTTCCTGTCTCTAAAATCCATCCAAAAGTATTAATGGCAGGACTAGGGCAGTGATGGTCCCCCTGTACTGGTGAGACCCCTGGTGAGACCCCACCTCGAGTGCTCTGCCCAGTTTTGGGCCCCTCACTACAAGAAAGACATTGAGGTGCTGGAGCATGTCCAGAGAAGGGCAACGAATCCGATGAGAGATCTGGAGAATCAAGTCTTACGAGGAGCGGCTGAGGGACCTGGGGTTGTTCAGCCTGGAGAACAGGAGGCTGAGGGGAGACCTTCTTGCTCTCTACAGCTCCCTGAAAGGAGGGGGTATGAGGTGGGGGTTGGTCTCTTCTCCTGAGTCACAAGCGATAGGGCAAGAGGAAATGGCCTCAAGTTGCGCCAGGGGAGGTTTAGATTGGATATTAGGAAAAATTTCTTCAACAAATGGGTTATTAAGCATTGGAACAGGCTGCCCAGGGAAGTGGTGGCGTCACCATCCCTGGAGGTATTTAAAAGATGGGTAGGTGTGGTGCTGAGGGACATGGTTTAGTGGCAACTTGGCAGTGCCAGGTTAACGGTTGGACTCGGATGATCTTCAAGGTCCTTTCCAACCCAAATGATTCTGTGATTCTGGGCAAAGACATGGCTGTGTCATTGGATGGAAGAACGGGCTTGTTTCATGTGCTGCATCAGTGTTGCAACTCAACAAGTACTGGTGATTTCAATGGCATTGTTTTTCCAGAAGTATTTTGTGCCTAATTCTGGATTTCTTGCTTATACTGAATCTGGATATGGGGAAGGCTCAGGTTAAGCCAAGTCTGTGTGCCAACTTTTTCCTGTAGGAAAAGGAAAGTAAAAGTTAAATTAGCTTTCAATTATAAAGTATGAGTTTGCCAATATTATAGGTTATAGTAATTACACTTTTTGATGAGAAATAGGGAACTTGTTTGTTTCCCTAAAACTTCAGAAAATGCTGTTGAATAAGTTGCCACAAATTCTACAGAAACTAGTGTAAAAGGTGGCATGCTAATGTGCAATTGAGAGAACTGTCATGTTTATACACATTTCCTGATGTGTTTTTTACATTAGTGGAGCTCTAACAAAACTTAAAAAAAATATTTTTTTTTTTGGTTTATACATCTTCAAGTAAAATTGCTGTAATTTGCCATGACCGTGTTATGCTTTTTAATAGCTTGCTTGCTTGGTGTGTTGCTTTATGTTTCCGTGGAGCTTGGCGATAATTTAATTAAAAATGAGCTTCTGAAAATGGATAGCCATAATGAGCTAGATGATTCTGTGATTTTTACAAAGTATAGGAATACTATCCTGTTACTAAAAACTGATAGTTTAAGTGCTTTGGAATCATCAGGTTGCGCTGTAAAATTCAGAAAACAAGTGGATCTTTACTGTGAGCATGGACTAGACTGTTCTCTAGAAATTGCTTTAGGGATTACACTCCTCCTAAAAGCAATGATTATGTTTCTGCATTGAGATCATTGCATGGCACAGAAATCTTCATGTTCTTCCTTTACAGAGAGATTTTGTGTATTGAAGTGGGGGGGACGCCGATGACCATTTAATCAGACAAAATACTGCATCATACGGAGTTCTGCTCCTGATCCGTAGGGCCCATGGTTGGTTTAAACAAGCCCAATACTTAATTTTAGTGAATCGCTGAACCTAAGGATTCCCAAAACACCAAAATATCTAGAAATCCTGTACGTACTGTAGAGAATGTGAATTGTAGCCTTTGTCTACATTTCTGTAAGGATACCCTTCAATTAAGCAAGCGTTTTTTGGCCCAATCTGTGTAGCCCTGCGCTTGCCTGATGCTATTTACCAGCCTGTCTGCAGGTAACAGGTTTTTTTGGATAGCACATCAGAGAGACGCTTGAAAATCTTAAAAAGTTCTCTTGCCTTCAGTGGGCACAACTCTTGTAATTTTAGTGAAAATACAAAATTGAAGGAGAAACGTGTTTCCCTCTGTTTAACATGCTTTAGCTACAGGTGTTTCCTTTTAACTGTGTGTACATGAAAGAAGCTGCTGAAGTTGTTGTTAAGCATAGATGTACCCTTTGCTTCCGACAGTTCCCGTGGTGTTGCTTCATGGAGGCTGTCGGCATTTTAAGCGTTTCTGGTAGGACAGTAGTCGTGGGATTAACGTGTGCGTTGTGAAGGGAGGTTGCATGTGGCTCCTGCTGTGGCTCGAGAACGTGGGAGCTGGGAAGAGGAGATGCATCCCTCAAGGAAGGGCAGGTGGTGCTTTGGGATGGACCCAGTAGTAGTTCATAACATATTTACACACCTAAATAAGAATAAGTGCTTTTTATCGGTCAGCATTTTCTCCTACGCTTGGTATAAAGAATCAACAACAAAGGAGGGAAGCAAATATTGAAAATAGCAATAACACTGATAAGAAATTTGGAAATTCAGACTAGTGGTAAAATGTTCTGGATATTTTTGGACTCCTGGAGTGTTTACTCACCACTGAGGAAAAATTAGAAGTATGATTCAACATCTCGGGAGCATTAACTCTGATCTGTAATAAAGACTTCTGTAGTAAACTTATCTACAAACACAGACAGAAGAAGACTGGAATTATTAGATTTATCCCAATATGTCTTAACACCAAACAACTCTCTGGAGTCTCCTAATGGAATAGAGCAGTGTGATTGCGGGTTGCATTACGGAAAACCCCTTGTGCCGCTTGAGGCACGCTGCTGCCTGTCTATGTTGAAATTTCCCCGCCTTTAAACACGGGGATAAATATTTATTTAGGGTCATTATGCAGCTTAATGCTAGTTTTTTTTGATCGTTAAAAAGATGGTGGTATAATCACTCATCCTCGTGACTTATGTGTACAAGGAGTGCTCTTTCAATTTAGGTTTATTATTTCTGTAGAGTTAATTAACTTTGTAGGTTGTAGGAGCGTAGTTTTTATTGGAGAAAAACAAGCAACGCCTATCAGTGAAAAACAGACACAGTTCTTTGGAGAATGTGAGAAATGTCTTAAAATTTTTCAGAAGTGAAAAGTTGCCTTTATCCTTTTCCCTGGTCGTACTGCTCTGGGTATCTTTTGCCTACGGGTAGGACTAGCCAGTGGCAGAGTCTTACAGAGCATTTTCAAGTCGATCTAGTTTTTTTCTAGGATTGCACTTTCTTTTCTCCCCTCTTTTTCAGTTGCAGTTCACCCCTTTAAGGAAAGAACCGTGTTCGCTTCTGGTGTTGGCAGCCCATCAAAGCAAGTCCTTTTATTATCATCAGCAGATTATCTGTCTGGTGCAGCGTTGGAAAGGCATTTCTGGCGCTGTCCTACTGAATGCTGTGATCCTGCCATAAACAGACCCCCATGCTCTGGTGTAGAAAGGTGTATTTTATTTAAAATGGGCTTAAAGGAACAGAAAATGTAGTTTGATCTCCGGCGTGGTCGCTTTTTTCCAACACTGTAAAATTGTGAGTGCTACCATATTGAATTACATATTAATACCTATTATGTGAAGGTGCAGTCAGTATGTGTTTTGTTGTGTTCAGAGATGTCTTGAAGGTATATTTAAATTAAGGATGTGTAGCACCCGGTTGTTTCTGTGGGTCTTTGTCATTCTGTACAGACTTTCTGCATGGGTAGAATCCACATTCGACTTCGAACTCTTGAATGTGTTGTAGAGCCATGGTGCAGGCAAGTAGAGGAGCTTTCTCTGTTGGTTTTCTGGTATAAGGAATCCACTAAGATGTTTCTGGACCTTGAGTCCAGATTTCTCTTGTTGGATCCGGAGAACACTCGCCAGTCCTGACGTTTATCCACAGTCTACTCTGAAAGAACCAGCCTTCTCGAGGAAGGAAAAAAAAAAAAAAAAGACAATTTGACATTTGTATTCCAAAAGTGAATATGTAATATAGAAATGTGTGTTTTCATAAACAGAAAAAGCAAGTGAGGGCAATAGTTAACTCTTTTCTAGGGAGAATCTTTGTGGGGAAAATCTCCAAGTTCAGCATTTCTTGAGGTTTGATTCCTAAAAATGCAGCGTAGTCAAATACGGTGTTAGCTTCATGTCTGAAGTTACGAGATTGCGAAGTAACATGTTTTGAAGAATAATGATTTCTTGTGATATCTTCCTGTCAGAGAGATTCTTTATTCTTTTTTTCCCTCAAAAATTATGCCATTTACAGTTGAGGAAAAAATAATTTGTCTCAAAAATTTCCAGGAAACTTAAGCTAAGTCAGAAAAGTAGTAACATACTATTCATTGGCTGCAGCAGAGCTTGTCATGAGAGCATTAAGTGGCAGCTGCATTTTGATTTCTGATGCTAAACTGATTTTTAAAAGTATTGTAGTTCACTGCTCCGAATGAGTGCCAGCTCAGAATCTCCTCAGAGCCACTGCTCCATCAGGAGATGTGGTGCCCCTTGCCCCATCCTGTGATCGGAGAGGTCTCTGCAAAGGGATTTTGTGATTCGTGTGTGACTTGCCATGAGTGAGGACTTGGTGCTGTGAGGAAGGGAGAAGAAGAGCGATGTCTCTGGACAAAATTAATTGTTCTCCTTGGCTGGATCTGGCTTATGGGCAAGACATTTCTCAGCCCTGGAACTGAAGACGTGTTCGTGCCAAAAAAAGTTGAGCTAAGCCAGATAAATTTAGATGATACGTTTTGGATGGCAGATGTTTCAGTTTGACTATTCCTGCAGCTTTGTCCTTCCAAGAGAAGGAGTAATCTTCCCTTTAGCGCAGTTCAGTGTGCCCAAAACTTGGTTGTCTGTAACCCAGGCAGTGTAATCTTTCTCGGCAGTGATGCTGAGCGGCCAGTTTTACCACTGGTGGTCGCTTTGGGAAACAACCACAGTATCTGTGAGGATTATAGCATGTTTTGATGGTGATTCCACTGGAGAACTGAGTTTCAAACTGATTTTGTCTGTGGTAAGTCTTCATGGTGATGGTCTCGGTTGTGCTATAAGTAAACATGGCAATTACTTTGAAGAATGGTTTCGTGACGTGCTTTGTGGAATTGCCAAGACCTTGCGATCCCTGTTGTTTAAAGTGTTAATTTCAGATAGACTGATGTGATGGTTTTGCTTGGTATTTTGAGGAATCTGGATTTAAATGATACTTTCTGTACACAGTTTTTTCTTTTCTTATTTGTATTGCCAAATAGTAACATCAAACGACTCAGGAGCACCTGGTTAAGCTAAAAATAAGTGCTTACAACACTTTCACCTTCCCTCTTTGTGCTACGCTCTTAATTTTGTTTTTATTACATGCTGGGGATGGAGTTGGAAAAAGCAGTGAATCGTTTCAATAAGAAGTGTTGGTTGGGGATTCAGTGCCCACAGTGTGAATCCCTACCATAAGTATTGGGTGGTTTTTAATTTTATTTTTTTAAGCAAATGTTTTAATTGCCCGATGATTATTAACCTGTATTCATAAAACAATGGCCTCCCTAAAAATGGCAGACACTCTCTTACTTTGTAGGCTTAGCTTGTAATGAATCACAGCTTGGGAAGGACTTTGTTTGAATACTGCCTTGTCCCTCCCAGTGTAACTCGTTTCTGATGGGAATTTAGAACACAAGCATCTTAAATTTCAAGGTATTATTGAATGCTGATAGGTGTTAAGAGAGATGTAGGTAAAATTTTCTGAACTGGGTATGTTTTCTTTGAATTGATATTTACAAAGTATGTATATTTTTATATATTTACTTTTAAGTAAAACACTCGAATTACGTGGGAGGAGGTCTGTTTTGGATTTTAAGACTTGCTACATTATTTCTTCCATGCCTATAAAAAAACCTCAGTGAAGAGCGTATCTTTATAGAATTAGTCACCAGAAAAAAAAAAATTTTCAGTGTCTGTCCTCAGAATAGGGAGAATCTGAAATTCTTCTTACATGCTCTAACATGCTCTGGGCAATCCTGCTTCAGCAGGGGAGTTGGGCTAGGTGATCTCTATGGTCCCTTCCAACTCTAAAAAATTCAGTGAAATTCAGTGAAATTTGAAAATAAATTAGTAGCAGGTTGGCTTTTTCAGGATATATATTTAGTCTCCTGAAAATAGTTACTTGGTGTACATTTGATAACGTGTGTTTGCGGTTACCAGTTTGCTGTGACAGTAGCTGCAGTTTGCACTGCCTCACTGGGACTATGCTAGAAGCACTTGTTGCTATAACAATGTGGATTGTAGTCAAAGATATCATTTTAAATTTAAATTTATACTTGGAAGAAACCTACCATGGAGATGGTTGCTGAAGAAATGCTTTTGCCTGTTTAATTTGGAAACAAAAAAAACTATGCTAACGGCAAAATACTTGGTGTGCAAAAAATAGTGAGATTCTTGGGGAGTGTTAATGAAGGCAAAAATAAGAATGAAGGGTGAGTGCTGATCTTGAAACACTTCTTGAATGAGATGCTAATTGTTCTACAGCTACAGGTGTGAATCTGGTGGTTTGCTGAGCTGCAGAATTCTAACGCGTTTGATACAGTGCCATGTAGAACTTTGAATTTCATAGTTGGGGAGGAAACATAACTTAGCAGGCTATATTCAAAAATAATTGCTGAAATATTTTAGAAGAGTTTCAAGATTGATTGGCATCTTCTTCCTTACTTTAGGACATATAAATAGGAAATTGTGCGTTTCAGTACATATTTAAACAGAATTTCCCTTACAGCGTAAATTGGATTCTTTAGAGAAGCTACTGTGATGCTGGTAACTCCAGTCAAGGAATTTTTACTGTATTTTTAGCACTTTTCAGCCACTGACCACGTGAACGTATGGGGCAGGTCTTAGTCCTTCTGTCACCGAATATAAAAAGCTGAGGAGTGCTTCAACAGTTGATCAAAACCCAGTATTTTGTATAAGGAAAATGTGATGTTGCTAATATTTTATTTTACAAAAATGAAAAAAAACTGGTCAGATTTGCTGAAGTTGCTGCTGACAGCTTTAAGAGCACTTCATCGTCTTTTCAATATAATTTCTATAAGCATTAACCACATTAGCTGCTTTCCATTTGTATCTTAAAACTAACATTTAAAAAATACTTAAGTGCTGCTCTAGTTTTTGCCATTGGGCCACGTTGTCCTCATTTGTGTATTATGCCAATACTTGTGCTGCCCATCAACTTTTAGGCATCTGATTTACATTTATTTACATTTATTATCAGTATCAAACCTAGATGTATTTAGACTCCTTTAATTAGAAGAGGGAAATAAGGCGGGTTCTCGAAGTGCAGTTTTCCATGCAGCCTGCAAGACGATCCTGCTAAAAAAAAAAATAATCAGTGGATCATCAAGAGAGGGAAGCAAAAGTCCAAATTCAGGTGCTTAAAGGTTTTATTCTTATGCCCTCCCACCTTTTTTGTCCTTCGTATCCCCAGTGAGTTTCTGTTTCCATTTGGTTTGGTTTTTTGGCTATTTGTGTTTCCCTATTAAGCTGCAGGAGTAAGGAATTCAGATTGTGCGGATGTGAGAAGAAATGATGATCTTGACGGGACCTTTTCAAGAGGAGACAGTAGGTCTTTTTGGAAAATGCGTTTATATATATGGATAAACACAGATGAGAGGTGATTAACATAATTAATATGTGTGTATTGGCGTGTATGTCAGCTTGCACCCTGTAACTTATTACTCTGAAAAAACAGTGAAAAGAGCTGTTGGAATTTCATCGGTTCAAAGCTTTGAAAGTAAGTTTATGTAGAAAAAAAGGAAGCTTTTTATAGTAAGTTTCTTTCAAAGTGCTGTGGTTCTTAAAGGAACTTGTTAATATCTTACTAGAATTATTATTTAGTCCCTTGACTGTCATTTAATGAGCAATACAAATACTTGACAAACAGATTAACAGTTCTTTGGAAGTGGTAATGCTCAAAAAAATGTCTTTTTAAAGGTGTTTTCTTAAGTAATAGCCTTTTAATGCTGTTCTGGGGTTTTCCATTCAGGATTTTGTTTAATTCTTGCATTCACTGGTTTGAAAAATTAGGTATATGTCAAGAGCTTCCCGCCTAAAACTTCCTCCTACTTAAAAACCAAACCCAAACCCAATTATTTCTGGCAAAGTGCTTTTCCTGCAAAGGGCACAGCCCCTGAGCTTTATACAGCAGGTTGGAGCCTCTCTGAGAGGAGCCCTGGTTCTGCCTGGTGTATCAGCACGGCTCTGGAAACACGGGTATTCCCTGCAATTTCTCTTTGTTACTTTGAGGCTGTGATATTATAATAGTTTATACCTTTTTAAGCATTGGAAGGTGTTAAGTGGAAATCATACGCTGTTAAAAAAAATAAACAGAACAACCCAGAATGTTACTCCTTTTTCAGATAAAACCAACGTATTTTTGTTAGCAGTCCCAATTTTGATTTTAGAGTATCGGCGAGACGAAGCATGAGTCTTTCTGGCAGCTGTAGAGGTGTCAGCCCTCTGTATGAGAACCTTTAGGTGACACTGAATCCCATTTATTTCCCGGTGAACCGGAGGAGTGTTTGGTTCACACGGGGCATGGCGAGCAACGCGCATCCTGCCCGGGCTGCGAACAATCGGCAGCGGCAGGAAACGGCTTTGCCCCAGCTTTGAAGGAGGACAGAGCTTTTATGGGAGCCAGGAGAAACGCAGTAGTGGCTGAGGAACTGTCTCAGCCAGGGCTTCCACATCTGGGAAGCAGGTTTGTGTTTCGGAAGGTCCTTGCCAAACTGGTAGGAGCTGGGTGTGTCTAGGATCTAACTTTGTCTCTCCAGAAGCCAAGCTTTTATTTTGTAAGAGACGTGCTTTATTTTTAAAAGTCTTCAACCTGTTTTGGTTTTGTGTTTTGTTTTGTTTCGTTTTGTTTTCTTAGGAGGCCCAAACATATGGGCCATCACCTCGGAAGAGCGGGCCAAGCATGACAAGCAGTTCGATAGCCTTAAACCCACAGGAGGCTACATTACAGGTTGGTCTCAGGTTCTGCGTTACACGTTAACTTCTGAGTACACATAAGTACCTTCGTAAAACAGTTTGAAAACTACATCCTATTTCTAGCCTTTTGTTGTGTGACTAATTACCGTATTCTTTGGGCAAGCAGCCACCGGTTATTACTAAACTTCTACAAGCTTTGGGCTTAAGTCTGGCACAGGAACGCTCTTCTGTTAACCCCATCGCTCCTACAGCCAGCGGTTATATTTGCTGTCACTCTGTCTAGTTTCGAAAACCGAGGAGAATCAGGCCAGATGGGAGGCTGCCAAGGAGCACTTACAGTAGCTATTGTGGCAAGTGACACCAGAGACACCAGAAGTGGCTCTCCTCCGTCTGAGCTGTGCTAGAGAATACTGTGCTGTTAGATAGCTTTGTTTTGGGGGAGGAGGCAGGGAAAGAGATGCTGACAGCTTGTCCTTGTTAATGACTGCTTGCAGTTCATTAACCCTTGGGCCTTGGGCGAGTTCTGGATAGGCTGATGGCATTTTGCAATGGCCTGCTGTCAGTTGTGGTTGCATTCAGCTGCTTCTCCTCTGAAACAATTGGGTCATGTTGCTGTGCACCTCGGAATTCACAGGTTTTAAATTTAGGAATCTGCTTGTGACATGAAGAAGATGCTCGATTTCACTGGCAAAGATGACTTAATTTAAGAACGCCCCATTCTTTGTGTGTGGGTGGGCACTAATGACCAGCCCTACCTGCCTGACTATCTACTAATGCCCTAGCTGGTGACTCCACTGCCCCTGTTTTTCCTCATTCTGCCCCAAAAAAGACTGAGGAAGAAGCGGGAAGTTGTCTACTTGGAACATGCACATCTTCTGGCTAAGTGATGCGTAACTCCTGCTTTGGCCACACAGCTCTGGGGGGTTGGTGTTTACTTTACCACCAGCTGAAAAGTATGCAGTCCCAGGGACTACCTTAAGGCCACCTTAAGGCTTTTACCTGCACATATGTCTGGAGGCTTCATTATTTATTTGACAAGTGCTTGAAATGAAAGGTTGTGTATGAATATAGGGGAAGAAAGAGCTGAAAGGGTAACCTGAAGTCTTAGCTTTAAGCATCACTGTAGCTAAGCACAAACACCACTATCCGTGCCTCATTATGAGTTTGTTTAACAGCACGATCGGTGCACATGCGGAATTGGGTATGGAATTGCACAACAGTTCCCATTCCTTTCCTGAAATACTGAAATAGTGGATATTCTCTGATGGAACAGAATATTCTTCCAGCACAATATTTTTCCAGTTTTTCTAGAGAGGCAATGCCAGCTAAAGTAGAATGAAGGAGAAGAAAAGAAATAGTATGCACATCCTTTCCTGTAAAAGTAATTGGGCCAGGACTAAATTTTCAGTCATACTTACTTCTTTAAATCTTGCATCTTTAAACTGTTGGCAGCTATTGATTTGTGACCTGTTAAAGCTTTTTCTAGCTCCTTGAAATCACTTCCCAGAGCAAAGATTCGGGATTACAGAATACGTGGGTATATGACAATCGCTGTCAGCAGGAAAGGGGTTAGGTGGCATGAAACTGGAAAGCTTGGCATCCAGCGTGCTTGTTCCTTCTGAAAATCTGTCCCGCAACAGAGTGCTGAGGTCTTCTGAAAATCTGTGTCTGTAGGGTAAAAATCTGTCTGTCTTGTCTTGTTTATTATAGGTGATCAAGCACGTACCTTTTTTTTGCAATCAGGTCTACCAGCTTCAGTCCTTGCTGAAATATGGTAAGATATTCTTTACTTTTTTTTTTTTTTTTAAAAAAGATAGGAGATGTGTAGCAATCAAATACTATCTTTGGTATGTTGTGTTGTCTCAAAGAGGCTTTCAGTAGTCAAAGCAGGAGTGTTGCCTGAATCATTGCTTCAATTTTATTAGATTTAGAGGAAGGATTGAGCCTCTACGTGTACCAACACTAAATTAAAAAGGAATATCTTTCTAAATCTTTCTTATGATGTTAATTCAAATTGGATCATATTGAACACAGACTTTCTAAACTATAGGAAGTGCTTGAAACAAAGTGTGATGATAAATTGCAAGGCTTTCATAGAGGGAAGTGCCTGTTGGACTGCCACAAAAGTCATTGTTAAGCCTTGTCTTAGTATTTTTAATAATAATACGGAAAAAGGTGTAAATAATGAGTTAATAAATTTCTGGAGGTACTAAATTGAATGGTGTTTGAAATACTGGTAACCACTAAAAAATGGCAGTAAGATTAAGCATGGGAAAAATTATATGCTACTAAACTGGGAGTGGAAAATATACTGAAAGTGGAAAACAGAGAAAAAAATCTAAAGCCACAGAAGATGTTAGTAGAAGGTCAGTTATAATCTAGTCTAAGATAGCAACCAATGCTATACTACAGGAACTGAAAAAAGTGCTGTTCTTTGCGGCATGCGTGTGGTGGTTGCAACACTTGAAATGGACATTTTCTTCTTCGTAACTCCAGTCTTCACCAGAATATTGCCTTTGGTTTGGGGTGCTTGGTTGTTATCAAGATGTGCACGTGCTAAAAGACATGAAGCAGAGGCTCGTAATAATTAAGAACAACTCACTTGTGAAAGAATATTAAAGAAATTAACTGAATGCAAAGTTAGTTTCTTCCTCAGACAAAGTACCTAGAAAAGAGTGATAAGGAAACTTTTGCACAGGGCCTTGGGGTTTTATACTGAATAGTAAGAGAATGAAGTATGAAAGGGAAAATGCAGTTTAATGTTAAGTCTGGGGGTTTTTTTCTCCTAATTTTTTTTACATTCCTGTGCCTGGTCCTTGCATGTTATGTATTAATAAGATTTTAGGTTTTCTGTCTCACCAGAGATTTTTTCTGTTTATGTGTGCCCTGTTGCATATATTTCCTGTTGTATTGAAGTTTATTTGGAGAATTGTCAAAGGAAGACAGTGTGGATATCAGTCTTAAAAAAAAACAAAAACCACACCACATGCTGTTTGTGAGTTAATGCAGTTTTCCTAGAGGTAGATAGTGCCTTTAGCAGGTTTCTGCATCATCCTGTTTCAGATTCTTGCATTAATTCCTTACAATACCAGACATGAAATTAAATTAATTTGTCTGGCTAGTAGCATAGAAAGAAGCGTAGCAGAGGCATATCTGTAGCAGCAAGTGTATCCACTGAGCAGGAGACGACTGCTTTTCTACGTGTCTTCCTACTTTCTCAGGTGTTAAATATTAAATATACAGTAACTTTAAAACTGAACTCTACAGAAGAGTACCAAGCGAATTATGCTTAATGCAGCTAGACGAGCATTATGTTTGGAAGCCCAGGTTGACCTTCAATACCTGTGGGTTGACAAACTAGAAAAATTATGATCTGCAAAATTCTGAGGGTCTGAATGTTGTCAAAAATAGAAAATCTACAAATGGTTGCAATAAGATTGTTTTTTTCTTTTACAAAAGCAGTAAATAAATTTGATAGGAAAGCTTCTCATTAAGTGAAAAAGTTAACTTTACATTTCTTCCTTGTAGGCTTTTTTAATTTAATTTAATTTTATTTTTAAGGACACTATCAGACCTGAACAAGGATGGAAAAATGGATCAGCAGGAGTTCTCTATAGCCATGAAACTCATCAAGCTGAAATTGCAAGGACAGCACTTGCCTGCGGTTCTCCCTCCTGTCATGAAACAAACTCCAGTATTTTCACCGCTAATGTCAGCTCGCTTTGGTACTTATGAATATATAATTACTTAGTGTTCAGAGGTAAAAAACCACAGTTAATTGCAGCCAAATACAAGATTAATCTGACCATTACAGCTGAGTGAATTGGTAAAAAAACTATTCTGATTTAGGAAATTCACAAAGTCACTTTCTTGACATTTTTGATAATTTCATGCTTCGAAGACATTTAATAATAAAGAAAAACCTTCTATTGAATTTTGACATAAGGTGCAAGAAGGCCATTCACATTTGCCATTTGATTTGCAGGCTGTCATCTTGTACTGAAGGTCTTTTTTTGTCTCCCTCCTACTCGTTCACCTATTTATATTCGAGGTTTTTAAAGTTAAACTTAGTAAAGGTCAAAGTTTCGGTAGAACACTTATTTTAAACTTTTTTCAAAATCAATCAGATGGTCTATTTTGGTTATATGAGCAATTGACTATAATTATTTTAACTTTATTTTTCCTTTTCTGACAGAGCTTGGGGATTCAGTGCATGCCTGTTGTTATTTTGTTGTTTTGTAGAGCAAAATCTACATAATGACTTTAGCTGGATTACAAATTTAGTGCAAGCTTCTATGCTGTATGCATATATTAATTACATACATTATTTTAAATGTCTGCCCATCAGTAATCTTATGTATTTGCATACAAGTGCATACGTTTATAGATAGCTATGGTTGGCAGACGATGACTTCCTAGTAACCTTCCATTGTAGCATCTGTGTATTGTTGTCTTCCATAAGGTTAATTAAATGCCCTTATTTGCTTCAGGCAACTCCCTTAAATAAACCACTTGCTGGTCCTGGGTCCTTAAGTATGGACTTTCCACCCGTATGGATTCTTCCAAGGCCAGCACTTGGAAGAGGCTTAGTTCAGAAACAGCATCAGTTTTTCCCTGTAACGGATTGTCACAACGTTTGAGTTGCGCTGTAGTTCTCTCTCAGGGGCCAGGCGTGGAAAGGCTTGTCAAAGAACTAGTTACAGCTGCAATTATAGAAAACTCAATTTTATTCTGTTATGAAATACTAGGTGAATCTACCTTGAGAATGAATCGCTTGTAAGGATTTATTTATTTTTAAATTCATATTTTTCAATATATTTTCCTCTGTGAGCTGTCTTGTTTAAACTTCAGAGAAAAAGGAAATATTATACATGAGCATCTATTTTAACTCACTGTATCTCTGGATGCAGGTTGCTGTGTGTAGGTTCTGCCTAATACAATGGAGCCAATTTCTCGCTGGAGCCTCTGCAATATTAAATCACAAATTGTTACCTTTTGCTGTAGGAATGGGTAGTATGCCAAACCTGTCCGTGCCGCCCTCTATGTCTACGATCACACCATTAGCTCCCATGTCTCTGACCTCCATGACTTCCGTTCCTCCTTTGGTTATCTCTGCTCCCCTGGTGCCTTCTGTCAGTACCTCTTCGTTGCCAAATGGAACATCCAGCCTTCTGCAGCCTTTGTCCATACCTTTCTCTTCAAGTAAGTATAATACAGTCCAATACTCGCTTTCAGAATTGTGAACTTTATTTTCTCTATGGCTAATTTCAGACAGGAATGCCAATACTTGCATGCAAGTTTAAAAAAAAAAAAAAATGTATTTTTTCACATCTGTCAAATGGTTTCTAACTGGTTAATCTTAACAACAAGGCAGTGATTAGCTTTTCTTCTATCAAAGCTGTGAGTGTTTATCACAAAGCATTACCTTATACCCAGTTGTTTTACAGATTTTGGTTTTAATTTTTTGTGTTTGTTTGTTTCAGCACTGCCTCATACTGGTTCTTTAGGCCCCATGGCAGGAGGGTTTGGTACTAATATGCAGAAGGCACAGTCACTAATCGATTTAGGATCTAGCAGGTACGAAAGTTAAGTTTAAAATGGTTATATCTTAAACTTGAGTAGTATGCCTTCCAAAACTTACGGAGCATTTCTGTTTTCAGAGTATATTCATTAAAAATTAGTCTGTGTAATATGACCTACCAGGACTGAAAATAGATTGTTTTGTTATGCACAATAAATAATATATTCAGGAAATCTGACAAAACTGTCCAAAGTACATGAGGAATTCTCAGAGCAGTGCCAAAAAGAAGGGAATGTACCTCACTAGCAAATGGAAGTAAAACTTACTAAGTGGTTATAAAAGCAATGTTTATGGATTGATGTGCTCATTCATTATAAAGGAAACTATGTAATTAGCAGGCATGTAAGAAGAATGCTTGTTATAAATATTTATGTGTGAATTTGTTTTATGAATATTAGAAGATTATGAGTTTTTGTCATCAGCTGCTCTGCTTCACTGATTGTAGAGCTTTGCCTTAGACAAAGTGAGGGAGGGACGAGGTGTATCTGTCCAATTGGGCACCCAGGGAACAGTTTCCCAAAAGACAATCCAGAGGCCATCTCGGTCTCAGCTCACTTCCAGAAGGTGACTTGGAAGTGCTTGCACCTGATACAGGACATCTAGGATGAACACATGTCTAACTTTGAGCTGCTCATATAGGCAGACACCTGATGCTAGCAGATGTTCAGTAAGTTGATTGTAGGCATGGTGTGTGCCTGTAATCATCTTTTTTTTATTTTTTTTTTTCTATTGGAAAGTGTTTGGTTTTTTCTTCTGGTGGTGTATTATTGTAAGGTAGCTCTTCTTCAGTGCTACTCTTGACAGCATTTTCCCCATCATGTTATCTAATTGCATGCTAAAGATGTCTATCCAGCATCGTGCCCAACAGGCTTTGTTTATATCAACATTCTTTACTTTATTACTTTGGATAACACTGCAAATAGTTTTTTACTTGTCAGAGTAGGGGATTCCCTTAAACAAGGCAGGCTGGATGCACCTGGTTTTGTCTGATCTTCAAAGATGGGACACTGTTAAAATGCTGGGAGTTGTGGGTAGAAGTTTTATAGGTACAACTAAACACTGCAAGTGCTATTCTGCAGAAACCAAATGAGTTGGAAAAACTGTTCAGTCTCTCATTGTCACTAATAAAAAGAATAGGTAGAGGTGGAATATAGTGGCTTTAGCTGTAGAATTTGCTTTTGGTTGTGAGTTTATCAGATAAATTTTTATGCTCCTGTTATTCATTTGCATACCTTTTAAAGTGACTTAGCTTCCCAATGCTTCACAGCCCTTGTAAACATTCTTGTGAAAGTCAAGATGTTTTCCTGTAGTTTCCTATAGTATTATTTTGCGGTGGTGGACAGATGAGTTACATGGCATTAAGTGCCTGTGATACGTGAACAGGACCTTGAATTCAAGAGTTTCCTTTCAGATATGTGTCCCTACTTTCACATTAAAATCCCATATTGGTGATGAAAATATTTATAGCAAGTTAGCAGAGGTGAAACTTTGTGGATGTTGTTTCATATTACCAGAAGATGTTATGTATCTTCTGTTCCAATGCCTGTTTATTAAGCCAAGTAACTTACAGTTCTTTCTTTCTCTCTCTCTTTTTTTTTATTTTTAATTTTTTTAAATTCTCTTACAGTTCAAATTCTTCTTCTAGTGCTTCATTAGCTGGGAATTCACCAAAGATTGTATCCACAGACTGGGCGGTTCCTCAGGCCTCCAGATTAAAATACAGACAGAAATTTAACAGTCTTGATAAAAGTATGAGTGGATATTTATCAGGTGAGTATCAGGCGTTTTATATGGAGGGGGAAAACCAGCAGTGTTTTCTGCCTCTGGGACATCACAGGCTGGATGGAATGAGGGATGGAATCCAGGCTTGGAATTTGACTTCCATATGAAATAAAAGCTGAAATTGTTGACATTCAGACCTATGCAGGAGAGCGTGTTTCAGCTACTGGTTCCAGTCAGCCAAGAAATGGAAATGGGTACCAGTTTATTGGCTTGGGCTCTGTGTTAGACCTGGAGGGGCCTGAGGAGGCGGCAGTCTCCCCGGGTAGATCCAGGAAGCTACAGCAGCAGTCGGGGGGAGAAGAGTGTCAGTGGTAAGAGCCTGAGAACCATAAGGCTGGGGAAGTTATCTCCATAAAGTCAGCAGTCGTTTCTAAAGCGTCACTCTTTGAACTGAGACTCTCTCTTACGACTTTGTAAAATGTCTCACGATCATTTTTGTGCCATGTGCTCCTGTGTATATGTATTTGTAATTGCTCAGGTATTTGGGCTTTATCTTCTCAAAGACCAGTTTGTGAAAGCCGCTCCAGTACTGTAGCCATTGATTGGAATTTTTCAGAAGTAGTTTAAAGGAGTCATTCCTTGTTGACTCTCAGGGACGTTTGTGCTGTGCCGTGGCGTTATGGTGGTTTCGAAAGACTTCACACAGTTAATACGAGAGTAGATTTTTATGGAAGTTCTAACAAAGCCGGATTACTGACTGCAATGCAGCGAGTAGAACACTGGCCAAGCAGTTTGTAGGTGTGAAGTCAGTATGTATTTCTGTAGCCTACTAGATTTCCCATTTTGAATAAGAACTTACCAAGCCTCTGCCTCAGTTTCCTGAGGCCTACAAAAATAGGAGGACAATTCTCCCTTTCAAGAAGGGGACTCAGTGCTTTGTTTTTATTTTGTTCAGTTGATTTTCAGCGGAAGGTTTCATCAACCTGCCTAGAAAAGATGTGCTTCTTTGTTATCAAAGGAAAGCTGACAGTTTTCCAGCCTGCTAACTCGAGGTTTAGGTAGAAAGTCAGCTGTGCTTTTGTAACAGCTGTGGGGATTACCGTAAATATCCATTTTTCATGTCAGTTTTTCATTTAGGTGCTCTGAGTGGGAAAAAAACCACACAAGAATACTTACATCTTTATCGTGTTCAGGTTGTAATGCCTGTTGTTAAGCCTGGAAGTAAAGCCAACAGTCAGCTGCTGATGAAAATAGCTTAGATTAATATTAAAAATAAACATGCCCCAGTTCATGACCCATTTTTTGCTACATGTGAATCTTTGTTCAAAGTATTTATTTTTATTAAAATCTTTCACACTTTTACTAAGGATTTCAAGCCAGGAATGCCCTTCTGCAATCAAACCTTTCACAGACTCAGTTGGCTACTATTTGGTGAGTTTAGTTACTGATTATGAATTCAATGTGTTTATGGTGTTAAGAGAGGAAATGTGCTTTATTTAATAAGAAATGATAAAGGGACACCATAGATCTAAAATCATAAGCTGAAACTAAGCTACTTCTTAAACTAGTTTGTTCATGAGTACATTTTCAAGAGACACCTTGACTTAATATAATTTTTTCACTCTTTGTGTTTGTTAAACTCCATATAATAGTACGGGTGCTAATTTCAGTTTCTGATTGTTATGCACTATTTTAGCTGAGATGAGGGTTTGTCCATTTTAAAAGTAGGATTCTGAAATCAAGCTTGTTAGTTTTAAAATACGGAGAAAGATAAAAAATTAAGTAACGCTTCACCTTTTTAGAATTTTACTGTGGTTCCTATAAAGAATCTACTATTATGCATTTGTTAAGACTTTACTGTGGTGATGGAAATGGTTACAGTTGTCTGAAAGCTTGACTAATCTGCCCTGCTGCATGTGGTAGTTTGGATTACGCCTTCAGACATAACTCGGATGTTATACATAAAATTTACTGGCCCAGCAGAATGCACAATAGCTTGATGCTTTATAGCGCTTTCTGAGTCCCCTTTCTTCTGCTCTTTATCCCAGGGCAGTCATTTGTTTGTCTCTAGCAGCAGCAAGCTGAAATATTCCTCGTATTCATTCAGCTTGTTTTGTTTCATGGCATGAAGGTGAAAAAAAGGGAGTTTGGGGTTGTATTCCCCTGCTCTGGAGTATGGGAAAATAAAGCAGGCATTTAGTGACTGTTTTCCTCCTGGGTGACAAGCCTGAAGATAAGTAGCCAATGCCAGGAGGTCTGTGTACCCATGTAGAGGATTAACAGCCCAAGTTTCAGTTTTGCCCAAAGGAATTACCCATATTTCTATCGGAGTACTGTATTCCCGGGAATTACTGCAATAACAGTACTGTTAAGTGTGAATGGTGCTGGTCTGTGAACATAATGCAAATCTCATTTCATCATCTCCTGCTTTTGTTTTTCACTGCAGTGATCTTGTTTTGTTTCTTTAACATGTTTTTTTTAAACTGCTGAGCAGTTCTTTTTATTAAGCATTTAACTTAAGTGCAGTCTCAGGATACATTCCTGCAATTGTATCTATATAGATAGTTCTTTGAGAAAGATGCAGGCAAGAAAGCAGGAACTTCTGGAAATGTTTCACTGTTCCCATTCGTCCTTGGATTGTGTGGGAAGCATTTTTTAGGCCAAGGATACAATTGTGTGGTTTGCCCTCTCCTTAGAGGGCGTAGGTGATCCTTTTCCTACCCATTGCAAGGTGCCCTGCAGCAGCTCACCTCTTCCCTGCACTGTCCAGAAGACACAAGGAGAAAAAACAAATCTATAATTCTGTGCAGAGGTTCCTGTTGTAGAATTTGATGTAACTCTATGTATTATTATTATTATTATTATATTATTTTATTATTAAAGAAAAAAGTGTTTTCTAGCATTTTCAGCTGGTTAAGAACAGTCCTAGATTCTCTTCCCAGCTCTTCTCTTGTTGATGCAATAAATCAAGATATGTCTCTTAACTTTTCCTATCCTTTTTGCTGTATTTTACAAAAACATCTAAATAGCAGCGCATTATTGAACAAAATAATATCCCCTTTCATCCAACTATTCATGTTATTAATTGTAATTACTTTTACCAGAGCATTTCACAGGCATTCTCTAATTTAAAAATTATTTTTACAGTAAATTATTTTAGTTATCGTTCATGATTGATTGTGATGATTATTATTGCTGTTAAAACTGTGCAGGTCGTTAGCCGATATCGATGGAGATGGGCAGCTGAAAGCCGATGAGTTTGTGTTAGCCATGCACCTGACAGATATGGCCAAAGCCGGACAACCTCTGCCACTCACTCTGCCTCTTGAACTAGTACCACCTTCTTTCAGGTATATCACTGAGGGCAGTGAAACATAATATAATTTCCCAGAATCACAGAATGATATGGGGTTGGAAGAGACCTCTGGAGATCATCTAGTCCAACCCCCCTGCCAAAGCAGGTCCACCCAGAGCAGGTTGCACAGGAACGTGTCCAGGTGGGTTTTGAATGTCTCCAGAGACGGAGACTCTACCACCTCTCTGGGCAGCCTGTTCCAGTGCTCTGCCACCCTCACAGTAAAGAAGTTCCTCTTCATGTTTAGATGGAACTTCTTATGTTCAAGTTTGTGCCCATTTCCTCTTGTCCTGTCCCTGGGCACCACTGAAAAAAGACTGGCCCCTTGTTCTTGACACCCACCCTTTAAGAATTTATAGGCGTTGATCAGATCTCCCCTCAGTCTTTTCTTCTCCAGACTAAAAAGTGTTTTATACAAAGAAAATAATTCTGTTCTTTCTCTAACGGTGGTGTGTTTTTTTTTTTTTCCCCTCCAGGAGTGGAAAATATACTGAAAATATAAATGGAACTCTGCCATCTTACCAGCCTGTGCAAGAGGAGGAGCCACAGAAAAAACAGCCAGGTAAAATAGGGCTCATGTTCTTAATATATAGGGCTGTCTTTGAAGGGCAGTGAAAGCTTTAGAAAGTGGAAGACATACTCAAATCTCTAGGGAGCTTCATTTCAGGAGCTAGATCCCTTTTAACTTGGGTGGTGGCAAGGTTGTTAAGGTGATGTAGTCAGCCTATTACATCTAATAGAATTAGAAGGCAGAGATAGGGGCTATTTTTACCTGTAGGAAGGGAAGAGTATGCTGATGAATAATGTATTTTGGAAAATAAATCCTTCATGGCCAAGTACTGCCATGCTGCTGCTAATTTTTATTCAGCTGAAAGTTCATGGCATTACTTTGTTCTGGACATTTTGAAAACAAGGGGTTCTAAAGAACTTTAATTCTCTGAAAACTAGATGCAATTTGCACATAACATGGATTCTGCTTTTGACTCCCTGATGCTACCAGCAAAGGTCTCTTTACACGCACACTGCGAGACATGACTTGCCTCTCTGTTTGGAAGGGTGGTTGCTGGAAGCCTAAACCATTCCTTTGTGTCTCTTTTTATCCTGTACTGCAGTAATTGAGCTTGATCCTGTTTTGGTTTTGAGCTTGAGTAATTGAGCTTGATCCTGGAGGTTTTACCTCCAGAAGCTCTTACAGAGAACACCCTTAAAAGCTAAGCTCTTTCTCTGTGTGTTAATGCTTCTTGCACAGCGGAAAACCTTTTTAACAGAAGTCTTCTCCTAGCTTATAAAAGCTGTTCTTTCATGTTGCCTCTAAAGTTCAAGTAATTTTTGTGGTCAGTTTTAAGTGACGACTTTTTTTTTTTTTTTTTTCAATTGGAATTGACTTAGGAAAATTTAAAGGTATTTTTGAAAAGAAAAATAGTAATTTAACAAATGCAAGATGCTTATATCATCCATGACCCAACAACCTGAGCTTGCCAAAAAGAAAGTATATATCTTTAGTAGCATAACTGAGGTATTTGTTTGAGAGCAGTGTTTTGCACAGGACAGAAATAACTATTTTTCCTTATTCTAGTGACATTTGAGGACAAAAGGAAAGCCAACTATGAGAGGGGAAATATGGAGCTGGAAAAACGCCGTCAGGTCCTCTTGGAACAGCAGCAGAGAGAGGCTGAACGTAAAGCTCAGAAAGAAAGAGAAGAACAAGAGCGAAGAGAGAGGGAACGTCAGGAACAGGAACGGAAAAAACAACTGGAAATGGAAAGGCAGCTGGAGCGACAACGAGAGTTGGAAAGACAAAGGGAAGAAGAAAGGAGAAAAGAAATAGAAAGGCGGGAGGTTGTTTTCTTGAAATTATTTATTAATTCTTTAAGGAATATGTACATGCGGACATTATCCACTTGACAGACCGTTCAAGATTTCAGTGCTGGCTTTGGTTCTGTCTCCTCCCATGGTCACTGGCAGGTTGTCTTTTAGAGAGAACACCGTTTCTGTCTGAAAACACCATGTCCGTTATAAATGAATCAAGTATAGGCTGGAGATTTTCAGATGCTTCATAGGACAGATGAGATTTTTCTTGGACGGATTTCTTGGATTTATGCAGAACTCTGTATACTAAACAAGGCTGTACTGAATTCACAACTGATAATATTTTGACAGTTGAACTTGAGAGAAGTTTGCTTATACTCGGTGTCTCGGCGCATGCATAAGACTTGCATGTTTTTTCTAATTCTGTGAAATGCTCAGAGGAGCTTATGAGTAATATCTGTCGATGTGCTTATTTATGGGCAATATGCTAAGCTAAACAGACTTTCTCTCTGAATTACGTACCTTTTCTTCATCCAAAGTTAGGAGCATGGGATGAAGAATCCAATAGGATCACTTCCTCCATTCTTTGATGCTGAAGTATATAAGAGCACTTTATGAAAGACAGTATGTTGTGTTGCTGTTATGCTATTTAGAAATAGAGCACATCACGTTAAATCATGATCTCTGAGTTCTGCACCTCCGTTGTAATTTAAGGTAATGTAACTTTTCTGCAGGCGGCAAAGCAAGAACTTGAGCGCCAGCGGCGATTGGAATGGGAGAAAATTCGTCGCCAAGAACTTCTTAATCAACGTAACAGGGAACAAGAAGAAATTGTCAAGTTGACCTCTAAAAAGAAGAGCCTTAATCTTGAATTAGAAGCCCTGGTAAGACAGAAATTTCACTACACATCTTGAAATACAGTACTTTAAAGTATGCAAATCTTAGAATTTACATTAATGGCCTAGCAGGAGTTTCACCCTGCTTTGGATGAGCAATCTAAAGCAGGTATTTTGGGTTGTTTTAAAGACTTGATCATGAACTAATCACCCACAGATTTGGTGAAGCAGTGTTCCTTGCTGCACGTGGTATAATTTGTCTTTGCTTTCCTTCTAGACGGACAAACACCAGCAGATTTCAGGCAGGTTGCAAGATATTCGAAGCAAAAAGCAAATTCGGAAAACCGAGCTGGAGGCATTAGATAAGAAATATGACCAAGGAATTATGGAAGTCAAGCAACTACAGCAGCAGCTTCAGGTGTGTGACTTTGTAAAGCTTGTAGTTTTCCTTCACTTCTTATTCTGTGTTTCCATAATGCTGTTGATAACTTCATACCCATAGGGAGGAACAGTGAATGGGTTTGATGATAGAAGAGAGAGGAAATTGGCAAGGCCATCAAGGCTGCATAGATTTTTAGTTGTATTTGTGATGTTAAAGAAATGATTACATGTACTACAACAAGCTGATAGCTGAATGAGGACAGTAGTCAAAACCTCCACTGTTCTTATGTGAACAGATAATAATGACTTCTTTTTAATTATGAATTCTTTTATGCCTCCAGACTCTAATTTTTATGAGAAATGTTTTTCTGTATACAGAGCAAGTTGGTCTTTAGACTGAATTACCCTGCTGCTTTCCCCTCCCCTCCCCTCCTCTCTCTTCCCCTCCCTTCGCCTTCCTTTCCCCTCTCTGAATAGCAAGACATAAATTATTTCAAATCAATTGACTGCCATAAATCGTTCTCTACTGTATTGTTATGTAATGCTGCTGCTCGTCAGCGAGACTTCTGTTCATGTTCTTGTGTGTCACAGAAAGTTACTGGTTTGTGTTAGGCTTGGGGCAGTCAAATGTTCTCATAATAATATTTACACTTTTAGCATGTCTGGTTTGTTGGCTTTTTTTTCCAGCTGTGTTAATGTTATTGGATCAAAAAGCATTTAATTCTAATAGTATTCATATTGAGAGTATACCAGTAATTTTTTCCTCTGCCGCATAACGATAGCTTGCATCCACGCTTCCTTAACATGAGTTGAAGTTATGTTTGAAAACTCACCCATTTTTACTTACTCATTTATAAACAATATTAAAAATTTGTTATGTTCTCTTCAATATCTACAGGACTATCAGAATAAACTAATCTATTTAGTTCCCGAAAAACAACTGTTAAGTGAAAGAATTAAAAACGCTCAACTTGAAAACACTCAGAGTAAGTGCCCGCAAATGAATTTATCTTCAGTTTGCACTGCTGGCTTTTCATCACTTGTAAAAAAAGGCCAAAGGTTACAGGACTGTTAATCACACCTTCATTTTTGTCTTTTGAGTTAGTGCCATCTTATCATTGTTGCATCTGCATTCTGTTATTTCCTTTCCTCTTTGTGAAAAAGCACAGATTTTGCATGAAACCTTATTTACACAGAGTAAACAGCCCACAGACACTATTACAATTTGTCTTATTTTGGTAATGTAAGCACAAGGGAATTAATTTATGTAAAATTTACATTGATCATTACATCAAATCACACTGGAAGTCCCTGTCTAGAGAAGCTTGCTATGAATTGGTCTGATAGTAAGAAAAAAAAAAAAACTTTCAAACTTTTCTGTGTATATTACATGTAATGCCTGTATGTCTCAGGTAGGTGTTGAGGCCTTTTATTCTTTGTGCTGTATACAAATGGAAAGGTAAATCAACAAGTTTTTCTAAAGAAAGAGGTTGGGAACATGTGTATATTTGGAAAATAATAAAATAATTAGTGAAAACAGAAATCCTTACAAAATTGCTTGTCTTCCGTTATGCAGGTACAGGAATCAGTTCCGTGCACAAGAAGTCCCTAGAAAAGGAAGAATTATGCCAAAGACTTAAGGAACAACTAGACGCCCTTGAGAAAGAAACTGCTTCTAAACTTGCTGAAATGGATGCATTTAACAGTCAGCTTAAGGTATGTGCGTTTTATCAATACTTAGTCTCACACCAGTAAGCAGTATCTTTATTTCTCCATCCAGTCATAAAGATTGGTGGCACTTCTGCCAGGCTTCCAAAAAGCTTTCCCCAACTCCCAGTGTCAAATAAGAATTACCAAAAGTCTTGGAGCAAGTAACATAATAAAAATGCACTTATAACTATTGCTAATGTACTAAAATATGAATCTGTTGCTAATCATTGCTTTGCATGAATCAACTGTTGCTCACTCTCAACCTTTGCCTTTTAGAATTCATTTTGATTTAGAATTGAAGTTTCTCAGGCCCTTGCAAATTCTGTTCTTACAGTACTGAGGTTATATTTGCTACAATTTTTGAATTGTGGACTGAACATTTAACTTTTATGGTAAGAAATACAGGGTTTCGTAGTACGCTGTACAAGATCTGGTAGCAAACTTGGAGATTGTCCTAAAAGTAAACATAGGCCACTGATCTGTGTAGAAGTTAAGAAATATTGACCGCTGGCCCTGAAGGTGTTTTTGTTTCAGAGGCAACTCTTGACTCGTCTAAAAATGCCTGCAGCTCTCGGGCAGGGGAGCATGTGTCCACTTAAGTTCATTTACCAGCTCACTCCTAGTGGCACTGATCTGAACTTTATTTTAATTCTTAAGTAATGGATTTATGCTGGGCCAGCATGAGGGCTCTGCACTCTTCAGTAAAAAGAATACAAAGAAAAATCTGTAAACATTTAAGGAGTTTCTTTTCTTTTTAAAAAACGGCTACATAGAACATGCATTTTTAGTTACTTGTTTATTGCATGGCTTGCTGTGTTCAGTGCACCTACCATTTAGTCTTCCCTAAAATATGTTTTTCAAAATACAGTGCAAAGATTAATTGGCTTTTTATCTACCTTATCTTACAGTGTGAGAATATGGATGATTCTGTTCTTCAGTGCCTTTTGTCTCTGCTAAGCTGTCTCAACAACCTCTTCCTCTTACTTAAGGTTATTTTCTAATCTTTGGCTCTTTTGGTTTTTAATTATTTTGCAATTTTTCTCTGCTTACCCCTTCTGTTTGGATGTACAACTTCTATTAAATAAATTTTCCTAAAAGAAAATCTATAGGCTGTTTTTCTTTCTGCTACCTTTTACATCCTCTTAAAGGCTTAAAACTTTCTTAGCTGCTTAGAAAGCCAAACTGCAAAATACTGATAGCCGTTTTATTTCTTACCAATCTATGTTCACTCAGTTGTTTTACCCAGATATTTTTAGTTACAGTAACATCAATCAAAAAAATATTGTCTTAGTTGGAAGCAGTGTCTTCTCCCACCTTCCCTTCTGTTGCTCTCAACCTGTCTCGCTCTGCCTGTATCCATACAACTTAAGCTGTGAGTCAGGTTAATTAATTCTCTGTCAAGTTTAGGAGACTAGAAATAGCATCAATGCCCAGAATATGACATATGACATGGCAAACACAATGTTATTAAGTCTTCAGATTAACCCAGTACTAAAACCTGCTTGCTGTTTTTCCTCAACACTGCTTTTGTCTGCTGGGGTCAAAAATCTGACTTTCATTTATTCCCTCCCCCTTCCCCCCATAAATTATTCTCAGATTGACTTAACTGACCTTTCCATTTTGCAGAAGGGTTATCTTCTGTCCTTAAATCAAAGATACAAGAGGTTTTATAATGCAGTTTTGTTTCCATAGTGATCCTCAGTTTCTGTGCTAAGTGAGAAGAAAAAGTATTCTCAGCTGAATATGTTTGGGGGAAAATAGTAGTCAATTGTTTCGTTTAGTTTGTTGCTAAAGAGACTTTCACTGACACAGAAATATTGTTATCTTGCCCTTTTCATATAAATTGCATGGTATATCTTGGGCAGCATGATTATTGGTAGAGGTGCATATTGTAATGGGAATAAATCATTCTTAATTCCTTTGTTTGCATTTATGAGATCAGGTATGAAAAGTTGGGGTATGCCTGTTGCATTGTTCAGTCTGTATCAATAGGATTCCTAAGAAAAAGATCATGTAGTAGCTTATCAGTGTTTTGTAACATGGTGAAGTACAGTCTAAACTAATTCTATTGTTGAATTTTTTTTTTCTTCTGTAAATTCAATTATCCCAAAGATTCATGCTAATTTTCTGCTGTGAAAAAGTTTATTATCAGAGGGAGATGGAATAGGAATTGACAGGACAACAGGTAACAGGCACAAACTTGAACATAGGATGTTCCATGTAAACATGAGGAGGAACTTCTTTACTTTGAGGGTGGCAGAGCACTGGAACAGGCACCCAGAGAGGTGGTGGAGTCTCTGGCGACATTCAAAACCCACCTGGTGTCCTGTGCAACCTGCGCTAGGTGGACCTGCTTTGGCAGGGGGGTTGAACTAGTAGATGATCTCTGAAGGTCCCTTCCAACCCCATATCGTTCTGTCCTTCTGTGAATCGAAGGATGTGTTCAAAAGAAAAAGAATAAAATTGTGAAGTTTACAAATACAGGAAAACTGCAGGACACTGAATTGGAGTCTTTAGGCTATGGCTTCCCACAGTGGTAAGCTTTCTGGATATTTTATAAAGACTTTCTGATTTAAATATGGGACTGATCACTCAGCCAGCATTGCAAAGGTGAACACCCTACTGAGGGCATGCATTCTCAAGTTTATGGTATTGTGTTGGCTTTCAGTTTAAGTTTGCCTCCTTGGCAAATGTATCTTTGTAGTTATTTAAGATACGCTTCGTTGCCCTCTGTGTCCTTAGATAATGTTGTGTTTGAACACTCAGTGTCATACCTTCCCTTCTCCTCTGTTCTATCTGCCATTTCCAGCAGGGTTATGACTGGAAGGGCTCTTTGAAAGCCTAAGTTACGTCAAAGGCTTTGCAAAGCTGCCAACTACTTTTATACTTTTGCTTATTTGACTTTCTTTACAGTGACCTCCAAGGACTATTAATAACTTGATATTACTTTGTCCATTTGTATTAAAACCTGGTTCACGAAGCATTAAAATGCCTGAATGCTTTTCTCAAAAGATTGGCTTTACTCCTTTTGATGTACTTCGTTGTGTTTCTTCGTTAGGACCTGAGAGAAAGTTACAGCACACAGCAATTAGCCTTGGAGCAGCTCCACAGGATCAAACAGGACAAAATAAGAGAGGTAGAAAAAAGAAGAGCTGAATTTGCACAGAAAAAGCGACTGGAAGATGAGGCTGCAAGGTACCATGTCTGAATGTATCACTGTTGCAGTTTTTAAAGCAAAAGAATGCTTTTGGTGACTTTAAGATGCTGACTGTAATAAGCAGGTCTTATGGGTAAAAATGTATCCTAGTCATGTCTTTTCCTTAGAGAAAACGTTTTATGTGGAGTACCGCTGATATTAGATGGTTTGAATTTCCTCTTTCCAATCTGTTTTAATCTTCTTTATAAAAAAAAAAAAAAAACCCAAACCTTATAATTCAGATAAACCCAGTAGCTATTTATGCTAATAAGATTTTTAGCTCTTTTAATAGATAATCCTCACACATTTGAAATTCCTTATGTTTTCTGCCTTGTTTTGCTGGCCTTCAAGAGATCTGAGCTATTGCCTTAAAAGCACTTCTGACTGAGTTTTTTGTCATGTATATCCTGATAGTTGTGAGATTGATACTGAACACAGTAAGAGGGGCATCAACTGCTAAATTCCGATGTTAATCTTGAAAGCTGGATGAGTGAGCAACCTTTGAGTTTTAAATTTGATTCCTTTTTTAGGAGGACAATGAGAAAATTCAGATATATGGCTGAGAGGATCATCCCTTCACTTATATGGTCCTGGTTTTGCTCAGCCCAGCCCTGTATCAAGCCCTGTTCTCAGCTTTTGGTTTCTCATGGTCTTGTTTCCAACTAGTTTTTTTTTTTCTGTTGTTTCACTGATTAACAAAACGTAGTTTCTAGGGTTTGATTCTGTCTGTCTTAAGATGCCGCTCTGTTTTTCCTCCTACTAGAGATGTTTTTCCTACTAGAGGAAAAACAGCTCCTAATAGATCCTATCATGTGCTTAAAACACAATAAAATGACCATCAGATGAGTGGACCTCTCACAGTGATTTGATGAAGTGGTCTCCTCTAGGCATGGTCCCCCCTCAACAACTTCTCCAGAAGGTGGCCCAAAGGGTTTGGTCCACTCCTTTCAGAAGAAAGGTCTCGACAGCTAAAAATACAATGATTTTTAAGGGTGTTGAATTGGATAATAACTTATTTGGAGAGGCACAGGATAAAATCTGAATAATTACAGAGAATACAGTCAGATTTCCAGATTCTGTCTGATGAAGAGTATGGCCATGATGGGGATAAGCATATTGTGAATAGATTACAAGTGCTGAAAGCGAAAAAATTAAGCAGCAAACGTCAGTATGCGAAGGCTATTTTTATGTTTGTACCAGAGCAAAATTTTATTACTAATCTGTTTGAAAATCTTAATTTCCAGTCATGAGCTTTGGGCACTCCCTTGGTGGACAGCTTAAAACCACCTTTGTTCAATTAACAGATCTCTTCTTGCTCATCAGGCTGTAGGTGAGCAGAAGTGCTCGTGGAGGCACTGCAGTGGCAGTGTTCCTATACCAAGATCTTTAATCCATTTGTTATTTATATGTGAAATATACTGGCACTTACCTTAAGACAAAGGGTGGTCTCCTGTGGAAGAGCTTATCGCCCAGAGAGGAGAGGGATCAGTATCATAGACTCAGTTTTACTGTGAAATCCAGCCAATTACTCTAAAAATACCATCTCATTCATTTTTATATGAACGTTCTCCTACCTCTCTCTCATTCCTTTCTTTCAGGAAAGCAAAACGGGAGAAGGAGAACCGATGGCAGGAAAATATCCGAAGGGAAGAGGAAGAGAAAAAGAAGCGATTGGAGGAAGAACGGATGCAGGAAAAAGTTCAAGAAAAGCTGAAAGCTGAAGAAGCAACTGCTCTGATGAGAGAAAGGGAAAATAAACAACAGCTTCATGCAGAGGAGGAAAAAAATAGGCAAGCCACAATCCTGAGGGAGGCAGAACAACAAAGGCAGAGGCAACTGGAAGAAGATAAAAGAAAGCAAGAACAAATTGCAAAAGAAGCTGAGGAGAGGCGTAAGCAGAATGAAGAAATAAAGAAGATAAAAGAAGTGACCAACTCTCAAGAGGTGGAGAAACGCACTTCTAAATTAAACATAAATGAGAAGTTTGCAGATCTGTTGAAACCAACAGAGGGTAAAAGTCTTAAGCCACCTTGGAAAAATGAAGGTAATCTTAGTCTGTTAGATTTTTGCTTTGATGGTTCTTATTTTCCTGAGCATTTTTTCATTATTTAAATATATTGTTGTTAACCAGGGAAACCTGGTCTAATGGGAGGTGTCCCTGTCCATGGCAGGGGGCTTTGAACAAGATGATCTTTAATTCCCTTCCAAACCAAACCATTCTGTGATTCTGTGATAATGTGACACAATGGCAGGCTTATTGCCTAAAATAGTGAAAAAAAAACCCAAACCAACAGCAATGTTTCGTGTCTTCACTTAGTTATAAATCATCCTATTAACTTAGGCTACTTCTGTCAGTTTTCAGCACCTGTGACTGATGACAAATCTTCCGGTGAACAGAGTCAACAGATCACAGATGCTGGAAACAGTAATAATTTAGCTTTTTGTCATTAAAGCAGAATGATAATATGGAGGTTTTGTGCAGTGATGAGTGAACGGGCAGGTAATGCTCAGCGAAGTGATTTATTAACATTGAAATCTAGTTTATTTCTGCATTCCTCAGTGCTTCTTATTAAAAGACAAAGAACTGAATGACCAGACATAACTCTAGTTGTGGGACTTTGAAAAATACTGGCTTCAGAATATTTTTGCTAAAGGCAGTTTTGATTAGTTCTATCCTTCATTAGTTCTTGTCAGTTTTTATTAGCCACTTTTATCACTGAGTTCAGCAAGAATCAAATTAGAACAGCACTGAAAGGTACTTGCACAGCTCAGCTTTACCTTGTGAAACATTCACTGTCAGCAGCATCAGTCACAGACTTGGAGAACAGAGATGCAAAGAAAATAGAAATTGTGATATTTTGCTATTTTAAGTGTCAAAGTAAAATCTTCACTGACGCTGCTGACAACTTACTGTAGCAACAGTGGTGGCTTTTCAACTTGGAAAATTATAATTGTGTTAAACGAAACTTTATTAAAGCTCTGGCTTAAGCCAGAGCAGTTTGACAAGGAAAGATGAGAAGATAAAGATGTCATTTTTTGTTTTGTTTTGTTTCAGAAACCAGTGCATTTTATTGTCTGTGTTACATTTACTATGATTAGCATGTTAAACTCTTGCATTGTATGCGTCCCATCAGCCTGCTGCAGCTGGTGATCTCCTTTGAGACTTGCATAGCGTCTTTGGGGCAAGAACCCTTCTCTTCTTATTTTCATACCTCTTGCTTAGAATGATGGGGCTCCAACTAAGCACGTGCCTTTCAGCTGCATCAAAATGGTAACTGGTTTTCTTATCCTTTTAGGCAATGCAGGTGGTGTCTCAGAGTCTAGGAATTCAGTTGCCTTGGTAAATTACAGAGCTTTATATCCATTTGAAGCAAGGAATCACGATGAGATGAGCTTTAATACTGGAGATATAATTCAGGTAAGATTTGCCACTTGAAAAATCATCCCGCTTCTCTGGCCTTGAGATGTACAAAGGTCTTAAGTGTCAAAAGTGTTATGTTGATATATTTTAAGGCTTACTCAAAATTTAAATTAGTTTGCCTTTTATTTTATTTTTTTTTCAACAGGTGAAATTAGGATTAGTTCAGCTAAAATCTTTCTTTGGATCTTACACATCCTAGAGATGTTGAGAATCTGTTTAAAATAACAAGAGTGAATGGTAAACATAAACTTTCTAAAACTAGTAGATCAGGAAGGATATTGTTGGTGCAGGTTGTTTTATATGTACAGGTTGGCCTCTAAGTGTCTGCTTGAAATATGAGCACAGTAAATAGAGGCATGAATTATTAATTAATGGCATTTGAATTAAAATAAAACTAGTTATTTAACAAGTAGATATGAAAAGTTCTTCTCAATCTTAATACCATATTCTAATGTATTTTATCATACACTTCTGTCTCTTGTTGGTTAGTCCTTTATAAATGCTCCCTCAGGCAGATATCTATAGGAGTTTATTCTGTGTCCGTTCTTTGTAGCACTTTTCTGGATTCAGCTGAATATGTTACCCATAATATTACAGCAGCAGCATAGGATTGGAAATGTCTTCTGATGTCTCAATTGAAATCTGTGTTATTTCATGTAATTCTATCACTTATCAGCATACATGTTCTTGTACATGTGCATTCAGGTGGACTGTGGTAATTCTATTAATATACATATCTAAGTACATGTTTGGTTCCTCCTCATTCAGACGATAAGCAATATTAGGTAGGTGATAAGGGGGAATTTACAAAGCAATGTGGTACAAACTATTGCAACCCTTAAGTATAGCTTTCAGTTTGATAATGTGAAATGATTTATTTGCATTTTCATACCAATGAAGCATGGAAGAGGGAGCAAGAGAAGTAGGTTTTGTTTTGGCTTCCTTCTCAGATATAATTAACTGTCTCATTTAACTACTGATAATTTATTTTAGAAATAGGCTAACAGCTGCTGCCGCTTCCGCCTCCTCTTATACCCCAAACCTCAACTAAGCTAACTAGCTGATAATATTTGATGAGCTGCTAATTTTGACTAATTTGCTAATTTGCGGCGTAATGGAGGCTGCAATATTGCTACGAATGTTTAAAGATGCTCTATACTTAATCGTATAGTAAATAGCAGACATTTTGATGTGTTTCGATGCAGTCAAACGACACAGTTAATTGTATCTCTAAGCAGAACTGCAGCAGTTATTTGTGTGGGCTGTCAGGCTCACCAGCCGCTGTCTCTCGGCTGCGCGTTTGGGAAAATACAACGTAAAACACCGTAATTTCTGGCAAGCCAGAGTGGCTGCAGGTGTATTAGATGATCCCCAAGGTGCGTGTTTGGGGCCCATTAGAAGGAACATAATGTCTTCGAGGCCTGTCTCTACCCGTGTCTAAACCCAGTGCAATTGCATCATCGCCCCATTTCTTGAACAGAGCAAAATCAGCCAAATTCTGAAAGGGAAGGTGATGAAAATGCTGATGTTTGTGTGAGCGCTGCTCACACTCAAAGTGCCAGCAGGTTACTCACTGGGTACCCTGTTCGTTTCACACCGCTAATGGTGTTTTCTTTGTATCTATCCTCCTGTCCACAGGTTGATGAAAAAACTGTAGGGGAGCCTGGTTGGCTTTATGGGAGTTTTCAAGGACATTTTGGTTGGTTTCCGTGCAATTATGTAGAAAAAATACCAGAAGGGGAAAAATCTCTGTCTCCTAAGAAGGCCTTACTTCCTCCTACAGTATCTTTATCTACTACCTCAGCTGCTTCAGAGTGAGTTTTTGTTATGTTTGTGTAAAAATTGCTTTTTCTAAATTTAGCCAACACATAATGTGCTGTATAGTTTCATTCAGTGTTTGTTGTTAAAGTATAAATACAGAAAATTTATTGAAGAACCTACCTGAAATTAGCTTGGAAATTTTAAGTATTTAATAGTCTTCTTCACATTGTATAGCATATCTGTTTTATATATGTTTTTAGAAAATGTTAGTCTGCTTGAGGTACTTCTGAAAGAAAAACTGTAATGTGTTAAGTGTGCCTGTATTCAATTTGCAGACCACTTTCACCAAGTAAATCTGCAGAAGAATCTGATTACCAAAACATCCCTTTTTCTAACCTGAATGTCAGTACGGCATGGCAGCAGAAATCGGCTTTTACTCGCACTGTGTCCCCTGGATCTGTTTCACCCATTCATGGACAGGTATATTGTGTGAGAGTGGAGAACTTTATGTATTTTAGATTCATGTTAATAAAACTGATTTAAAGAGAAACCAAACCAAAATATGATTTTTCTAATACTGGGTGCACTGAACAGGCTGGAGGATAAAGAAGCTGGTCAGAACGCTCCACTGGTGTGCGTTGACAGAATTCCATGTTTCCAGGGACCGCTGAGCAAGAAGACTCATATATTTCGTGATTCTAAAATAATTTTCACCTGTAATTAGACACGAGATGTTGCTAACAAATAAGAAACAGAGTTGAGAGATTGTTCCTCAATCAGCAGCTTGTATACATCAATGTAAAATATTGTTGGCCGTACAACAAATTACTCAGCCATCACCTAGGAGTGAAGTTGCTTAAACTTCAGTGCAAGATACATCAATGTATGTTTGTTTGAGTTTAACACTTACATCGTTTTGGCATAGTGTGGTCCATCAACATCTCCGCTTCTGTCTTAACAGGGGCAGCCCGTCGAGAACTTAAAAGCACAAGCACTTTGCTCTTGGACTGCAAAAAAAGATAACCACTTGAATTTTTCAAAAAATGATATCATTACTGTCCTGGAGCAGCAGGAAAACTGGTGGTTTGGAGAGGTACACGGAGGAAGGGGTTGGTTTCCAAAATCATATGTCAAGCTCTTACCTGGGAGCGAAATCAAGAAAGAGGAGTAAGTGCGACTTTCATTTTTCTTTTACTCAACAGTTTGCAAAAAGAGGTGGTTTGGAGTGCAAAATTCTTGGCAGCGCTTTAATGTGCAGAATATAAATGCCATTTACAATTTACACCGTGCCATTTTAGTCTTGGATTATTTCATTCCGGCAAAGCCAAGTAATGCTGGGCTCGCTCCTGTGTAAATAGCGCTCAAGGCTGAGTGCTGTGAAAAGTCAGTGGTGGCTGATTATTCAACAAGTGCCAGACGTTGTTTTGGTTCATTACGGAGTCAGCTCTCTTGCAGTGTAGTTGTGTTCTGCCTCTGAAGGTGCCAATTTCTGCGTGACCTACAAATAATTGTAAGCTTGTAAGGCACAACTTGCAGAAATAGTGTATTTTTCTTTACTTGAAAAGATCATTATGTCTATTCTAGTGCTGCAAGGTAACTGTTCGGGTAATAATTCAAAGTCTGGTTCCTGCTGGGATAGCTGCACCGTTGTGTGTGAATTGTTCTTTTCATGTGTTACGATAAAAGTTCTTAGAAATCCTCTAGAATGAGAGAATTTAGACAAAATCTTTAATTTGTACTTCTTTTGGATAGCATAATTTGCAAATATATATTCTCATCTTTCATCACATTACATTTCTTTTTTTGAAGTGATGGGCTCTTGGATGCCATTCATATCTTAAATATCAGTAATACCTATCACTGTGTGACAGTTGGGGAAGTCTTTGCAGTTAATTCAGAGGCAACACCAACTTTGAGATGACCAAAGTGAGATTACCCTCATCCTAATAAAGAGATTTGTTCTTGATCAGCCTTTTAGTTACCCAAACCTTTTTTTTTCCTTTCTGCAGACCAGAAGCTATTTATGCAGCTGTGAACAAAAAGCCGAACACTCAGTCTTACGCAGCAGGAGAGGGTGAGACAGCATGAAATGTGCTGCTTAATGATACAGTCTGTTGCTGCTTAATGGCACATGAATGAGCTTAAATATGTGAAGAGTTTCTGAGCAGGACTTCTAATGCTTGTCCAAAAGACACAGTGCAAATGTTGAGCTACCGATACAAGAATTCTAAACCAGGAACTTCAGTAAAGTTTATAACTAATTCAGGCTGAGCATTGGCCGGGTTTTGGTTTTAAGACTTTTGTTAAAGCGTTAATTTATTTCTGAAAACTTAAAATACGTCTCATACCCATAAGCCAAGTTCTCTTCCTGCTGTTCTCTACAGAGAGAACAGAGACATGAGAAGGGATTTTTAGTCTCCTGGGTGTAGATCATTCTCTTTTAATCCGCAGGGTGTAGAGAAAACAAATATTACTGGAGAAAAATCTGTGGGAAGCACTTTCTAAGCCTAGTGTATCTCCATGCTTCCCCAATTATATTTTAATTCCACTTGGGCTTTTCATTTTTGCTGTGTTAGTCAGCTAAGAGTGGTTTTAATCAGGTTTAGGTGTGGAGTTTACATGCTTGCTGTGAAACACGGGGTGGAATCCTTAATGCAAGAGATGGGTTTTTGAGCCCTGGTCTGGAGGATGACCAGAGGGTGGTAACTCTGTGCCAAATTCACCTGTCTGTACAAAGCTGTGCATCTGTAATTCAGAGTTGTGAGTGTGGGGCGAGACGTGATTGCAATCAAGAAAGTAGGCAAGTTGGTGGACAAAGTTGTGAAGATCCATGATAAGAACACATTGATGAAGGCTGATATCAAAGATACCTTTACTTGCTTCTGACGTGCTTTTATCCTCCGATCTGAAACTATTGTCTCCTTTCTGTGTGCTGTCTGCACAGAGTATGTTGCCCTCTATTCATATTCAAGCTCCGAGCCTGGTGACTTGACTTTCACGGAAGGTGAGGAAATCCTGGTGACCCAGAAGGAAGGGGAGTGGTGGACCGGGAGCATTGATGGCAGAACTGGAATCTTCCCCTCCAATTACGTCAGACCAAAGGATCAAGAAGTGAGTTTGTATTCTGAGAATTAGCACACGGTGCTTTCTCTCAGTTTTATTGTATTACTGGTATTGATATCTAGCTCTTAGGTAGTGATTTTAAACAGAAGTTAATGTGCTTGACAGAAAAGAAAATCCTAGGTAGCTGGAGTGCTAAATCGGTGCTCTAGCACAGCGTCGCGCTGTCTCTCTCTGTACAGAATTGTTAAATACGGGCTCAAAATTAAAATCTCCATCTGCTTTTCTGTCCACATCCTTAAAGTTGGCGTAAACTCTACTGGTTTTATTGCATATTAAAGGATGATTGTTGTTTCTCCGTAGGCTTCTAGTAATGCTGGCAAAACTGGAACAATAAATAAGAAACCTGGTAAGTGTGTGATAACCTTTTAACATTTAGAAGTGTTTCTTAAGTGACTATGAGCATTTAGGTTCATAGCAGTGCTTTAATGGGTGCTAATGTGCTTAGCTGCAAGATATGTACCAGGGTACTTCTGTGGATGTAGCTCTTAACGTAATGAAAAAATAACAAATTTAATGGAAAAAATAACAAATGCAATTAATACATTATCTTTTCAGAAATTGCTCAGGTTACTACTGCCTATGCTGCATCAGGATCTGAACAGCTTAGTCTTGCTCCAGGACAGCTAATACTTATTTTGAAGAAAAATGCTAGTGGCTGGTGGCAAGGAGAGCTGCAGGTAAATAATTGTGACTTGATGAATGGCAAGGAGGTGATCTTGGGTTTAATAGAGAAAACAACTAAGTATAGCATTCTAAAAGCTGGCTACAAAGTTATTTTCATCTTGTATAAACCATATTTGGGGAAAAACAAGTTTTTAATTAAATCTTGAGGTTTTGGTTTTGTTTGTTTTTTGGTTCAGGATTTTTTTTGGTCACAGAAAATAGCAAAACTGTGAGTGAACCTGTGCATGGGAGGGGGAAGAGGGATGTTGACAGTTAATAAATTGGTTAGGATTTAATTGCTAAAACATTAAATTGTAAAATTATTCTAATGAAAGAACAGGAATTCTTGGAGTTGGAAGATAGTTTATTGTGAAAATTGCTGTTCCCAGTTTTCTGCTTTCCTCACCTAGTGATGAATTTCTAGTCCCAAGGGTTGAGGGTACTGTTACGTGATGTTCTTCTCAAATCACAGTTGATATCTGAATTTGGAGCCCCAGGGATCTTGTCCATAATCATCTTCATCTTTGCAACCAGTGCAAAAAGATAAATCACAATCTTATAATGTCTCTTTGTTACCTTTTTTCTTTAGCTGAATTTTAGCTGAATCTGCAGCATTAGCCTGAATTTAAACATTACTTCCAATACCGAATGCTATTTCCAATATTGGGATTGAACAGCACCATAGAAGGTTCTGTCCTCTTAATATCACTTAATTGGCCTTTCCTAAGGTATTCTACAGCCTCACACAGTCTGTTTTGAGTGAATACTCGTTAACACCAATCTTCCCTCTCCAACAGCTGGAACGGGGCTGATCTAAGTATCCAGCATCTGTTTTTAAAACCAGGTACTGGAGGAGAGGGCGCAGGGAGCAAGTTGAGAAATTGCTGCACTGAGTCTCTGTGAATTAACAGCAGTGGAAAATTTATTCATAGTATGTGCAAAAAAATTAAAAAAAATACAGAAAACAAGGAATAGTCTGTATTTTAAGAAAAGTAGGCCCAGTGCTGGGTCAGGAAGAAGCCTCAAAGAATCAAAAAAAAAAAAAGGGGGGGGGGGGAAGGGAGGGAAACTAAGGTATGTAATAGTTAATTCTTGCTAGTTTGAATTTCTTTTTTTGTTGTAGTAGAGCTCACTCTGCTGTTACTGCTTTCTAAAGTCTGGGCTCACTTTTACATCCTGACTTTTTTTGTGCACGCTGAAGTATATTTGTTTCTTCAAAGTGTGCAGAGACCGTCTTTAGCTGGGGGACTCAAAAAGCAAAGACTGAAAAATAAGGAATTTCTTTTCAAACTCTCGCGTGCTGTACTGGGTTGGAAGTGGTATCAAAGCCGTAGGTCGGGATTGTCAAAAGCAGGTTATGGTGATTGTTACCTCTCTGCTGGGTATCTCATTAGAGACTCCTTATATTATGCACAAGTGGAATGTTCAGAGAACGAATTTTCAGCCCTACAATTAAATTGTACGCTGAAATAATTGGCTGAACTTGAAAATTTTGGATTAATACATTTGCCAGAACATATTAGGATGCAGCTTTATTTGAATTGGGATATTTTATCCCTTAGCCAGTTTTTTTGCTTTTGAGATCTATTTAGTGGGTGTTTGGAAGCCTGACTTTTTGTCTTTTGTTGGCAAAACCATGTAACATACTTGTTGCATTTTCTCCAGTCTGTAGACTCTTTGGTTTCTTAATTGTGTAATAACCATTTTAAACATTTACAGGCAAGAGGGAAAAAGAGACAGAAAGGATGGTTCCCTGCCAGCCATGTGAAATTACTGGGTCCGAGCAGTGAAAGAACCACATCTGCTGCTCCCGCAGGTGAAAAAAAATGACTTTATAATTCATTTAGAGTACTTTATGTAACTGCTTCAGTTGTTCAGATACTAATCTGACTTATATAACTAGCTTAATATTATGTTTAATGCCTGTATCTGAAAGCAGTGTCACTGTGAATGGTAAAGTCCTAGTCGGAGTCTGAGTTCAGCTCTTACCTCCCAATTTCTTAATCAAAACAGTTCCTCATAGCATCCCTCCCTACCGTACACTGTCCTCTACGTGCCTTGCAACAGAGAGTCTCAAGTCATACAAAGACGTTTATATCCAGAAATCCGTGAGGATCAGCAGCCCATCTTCTTTGGCAAGAGCTTTTTAATTTTGCTGCACACACTGAAGAGCCACACTCTTCTCATTTGGAAACTCCGTGTTTCCAAATGCTGGCAAAAATCTTACAGAAGACTAACAATTATTGGCAAACACCATGGAATTATCAGAGTTAGGTTGATGGTTGGATTAGACGATCTTAAAGGTCCCTTCCAGCCTAGACAATTCTATAATTCTAGGATTCTATGAATTACGTGCTGTAATAGCCAAGCAGCAAGTTTCTACTAGATTTTTCCATTTGAATCGCTGGGTACAAATGAGATTATTTCACAGAAAATGAGCTTGCTTTGGTTTTGCATGCTCAAATGGTGCTGTTCTCCACAGCTATGATTTGTTTATACACAAGCAGCTTCCTGGGTATTACTGGACCAAACTTCCCTTTGGCTAAACTGGCAGCTCACAGTTAGCTAATGCGCGTTTCCTCTGTCGTTGCCACTTTTTCTCACAAGTATCAGCCATAAGATAATCAAACTCACTTTTCTGAGCTGGTAAAAGAGACAGAAGCGTACTTGATTATTTTTTAAAATGTTCAGCAGGTCAGTAGATGCTATCCTAATGGAATCAATTCGCTGTATAAGCGCATAGATATCTAAAGCGGAAATACAGATTGCTTCCTGGCCTAATTAAAAAAAAAAAAAATAGAAGAAGAAGGGAGGACAATTGCAAGTCAAGATCAGATCATGTGGCATTTCCCTTATGTAACAGTGTATGTGAAATTGTTGTTTCTTTCCTGTGGTTATGTAAAACACGCAAAAACAGTCTTGCTACTTGTGTAACAGCGTTTCTGCTGTATTTGTTTTTTCTTCCTAGTGTGTCAAGTGATAGCCATGTATGATTATATGGCCAACAATGAAGACGAGCTCAGTTTCTCCAAAGGGCAGCTCATTAACGTACTGAGCAAAGACGATGCTGACTGGTGGCAAGGAGAAATCAGTGGTGTGACAGGTCTCTTCCCCTCAAACTACGTGAAGATGACCACGGATTCTGATCCAAGTCAGCAGTGTAAGCAACTTTTATTTTTTATTCGTTTTGTTACTTTATTTCAAAGGCACATTGCTATTCTTCTGCCTTGTGTTTAGAATTCAGAGTTCCAGGCATCAGCTGAATTTATTGATACTTTAAATACCTTTTCTTTAAATATTTTACTATAGTATTAAGGGCTTCAAACACTTCTTTATCCAACCTACAAACAACCAGCACGTTGCCAACCAGCCAGTGTGCTAGAGTGAGGTAAAATACTAGATTTGGTAGGTGTTCCCCTTCCTCTAAAGGTGCTGATGTTTGGTAACTGCCACTGGCAGGGAGACAGTGTGGGTGCACTGTGCTCAATTATCCAACTTGCTCCAATTTTATAAAACACGAGAAAGTGTCTGCTATATTCATCTTTAACTTATATTTAAACTTAAGTAGAAATAACCGTAGAAAGGATAGGGAAATTATTTTAGCATTAGCAAGTGATCTGACCTATGGTAAGTACACATGTCCCAGCTCCCACCGATCCAGCTCTTATCCAATTCTGAGGAAAAAAGATATATATCAAAACACACGTTAAGCTGAAAATTATCAGCAGCAGGCTGACAGCTGAATGCTAGAACATACACCTGTCTGACAGGGAACATTTTCTCTGTCTTTTTTGCATGTAAACACAGTAGAGGTTTTTGATGTCTCCCCCTCCACGCACACCCTGTCTTTTTTGGCCCCTCTCCCCAGAGAGTTACCACCATTTTTACTCCCTCAGCTTTTCATCCTGGGGCACTGTGATTAAAACAACTTTTATATCAACCCGTGACATCAGTGGGCTGGGAAGGTCTCTTAATGTAAAAATTGCTCCTTTGATATAACAAACCTTGTCCCTTCACATAGTATTTTTTCTGTGGGCATCGTTTGTAGTTTTCTCAGTATAAAGACATGCATCCAGCGGCCTGGTTGAGGTAGACTCTTAATAGCCTGTAGCTACTGTGTAGGACCAGTTTGCACTTGAGAGTTGATCAACAGAATTATGTTCTTAGAGAAGAATTCACAAACTTGGTAATGAAGGTACAGCTTGGATTGGAAAGTTAAAATATTTTCCCTGGGTAGCGTGTTTATGGTACCTTTGGAAAAGACAGTATGCACCATTCTCAGGGTTCTCTTTTTAGCTAAATTACATCTGTGCTTATATTTTTCGTAACACATTGATGTGTTGGGTTTTTTTTTTTAATGCTGATGTGGCTGTGGTGTCAAAAACTTCTGTACTTAGATTGAACTTAACATTCTTTCGATTAGGCATATCTAAATCATTAAAATGATCCTTTGAACGTTTTTGTTTGTTTATTCAAATAGAGACAAAAATCTCCATTTTGAAGAAATAGCATTGACTAAATCCAGGTGGGCTCTAAAATTAAGATTCTGGCTGTGTATTAAAACTTTCTGAATTTTTTACACAGATTGCAGCTGGGCTGCTTTCCATTGGTGGGAAGCTTGAGCTAGTAGGTTGTGTTAGCAGTAAGCTAGTGCTTTACCGTTCTTCCGTAACCAGAGAAATATTTAAATTTAAATACGTACTGATTGAACTTTCAAAACTTGCTTGGATTTCCTTAAAATTATTTTTGCTCTTATTTAAATATAGCGCAGAAACTCTCACTAGTATTCTTGAGAAATCACTAAGGAATCATCCCACAGAAATGTTGATGTGGCCCTCTAGGGACAAGCTTGGAGATAGAACAGAATGAAGTTTTAAAAGTGCAGTGTTATATTTTAAAGAATTGTTAATCTGAGTATTGTAATGTTTCTGTTGAAGAATAGCAATTTCTCCCACTCTCTCGTGTAGATGGTCAAACGTAATGGTGTTTGAAAGGGAGCAGACAGATTTGGTTTACTCAAATACGTTTGCGGCTTAGGAAAATTCTGGTTTTCTCTTAAATTAAACTCTGTTACATGGACCACTTTTATACCCAGAGTCTTTCCTGGGACTTACTAGTTATAGCTGTAATGGCAAACTTCCCGAGCAAAGAAGGATATTGGAATCGTAGAATCGTTTAGGTTAGAAAAGACCTTTAAGATCACCGAGTCCACCATTAACCTAGCGCTGCCAAATCCACCACTAACCGTAAACTTAGGTCAGCGAGATGTTTCTTCTCTTAGGTTGCTGAAGTAGCTCTCTGAACAGAATAAGCTGTGCTGACAGGGTGACTTTTCCTGTTGGTGTAGCTGCACATCCTGCCATAGGATCTCTACAAGGAAAAATCTCAATGAAGGTTGTGATAGGTCTACCAGCAGGTCTCTTAAATGCAGCCGAGTCCAGGTGATGGCAGAACACAAAATACTTGAGAGTCGTGCCCTCAGTGACCTTGGTGACGATTAGACTTACTCATGTTTTAATGACATTTTAATAGCCCTTATTCTAATATTTGCCCAGAAGTCCTCATCAAGAATAAATAAGATACGCAGGAGGTTTCAAAATATAAATAGCTATAGATTTAAAGTAAAGGAATATGCATAATCTTCTGTTCTTTGTCAAGTGCTTGCTCAACCATTCAGGGTCAGATCTTCTGTGTACCTGTACCTGTCTGAGACGTGTCTACCAGGTTTTCTTCCCGTTCTTCCTGAGGGCTGTGTGAGGCCGGGCAGGCACAGTGCATTTTCACTTTACACTTCTTCCCCATAGCCTAGAGATAATTTTGTCATTTCAGCCAGTCTTCATCTGCCTTAAACAGTTGCTCCTAGTTGTTCTTGCCTTATCTCGCTGAAAAACCAACAGATAGCTTCTTTCAGTTTGTCTTCTTATCCATAGGACCGGTCTGAGCCTTCTCCTTGTATTTTCTGTAGTTAAGTTTTCTCCCCACACATTTCTGTGTTTCTGTATGGAAAACAGATTTTGAAGTTCTCTACTTACTGCAAAGTAACTTCTCTTTATGACTATGGAGTAAGAGTTTGTGGTATCGGTGGCTTTGAGGTGTGGGTGTTGCAGGTCCGCATTCATTTTTTAACACATGAAGATTAATATTTAATTCTAAGATTTGACTCAACAGCTCCAGAATTTTCCCTCTTTTACCAAAGATCAAAGTCAGTCCCTTAGTTCATAGTGACACAGTCATTTTGTATTTCTAAAACTATTTGATCATTGTCAGTCAGGCTTGATAAAGCTTCCAGGTTGAACTCCTGGGGTGTGGAATAGTCCCTGGATCGCCCGCAGGGGGTGTGCAGCTGCAGCCCACCTCATCCCCCTGCCCCTTCTAGGCCCTGTGGACCTTGGTTTCTGGTGGGTCTATCAAGTGATGCGGTACCTCCTACTTCATTGACACACGTTACTGGAGACAAGGTTTCATTTCTTTTCAGGCTTTGAACAGAGTTGAACAGGTTAATTTTTTATGTGCCAGTACAAATAAATTCCAGTGAGGCTTTTGGGTACAAGTTTAGTTTTTATCTGATTTTCCAATGTCTCATTACAAGTTTGTCAGGAGAAATGCTGGCTTTGTTGAAATCTCAGGGAATTTTGCCATTGCCTTCAAAAAAAACCAACCTTTAGGGTTTGACCTTGTGTTGTTGAGTTCTGCATAACACAAGTCTTGCATGGGAAGAAACTTTCCTCAAGTGAATCAGCTACAAGTGTTTTTCAGAGTCAGCGATGGCTGGTCGCAAGTACTTAAAACTGGGTGTGTTTATGAATATGAAATTGCCAGAGCAGAAGCTCATGATGTCTGTTTTCGGAAAGTTGAATGTTAGTCATTCCTTTCTGACCTTTTTGGTGTTGTTCTGTCTTTGTCCATAGAACTCATATGTGTCACTCTTCAAATTTATGTTCATTTTATCCTTCATTTTTGTTTTTTTTTGTTTTGTTTTTTTTAGGACCCAATGTTGTCTTCCAGTGTGAAAGCACCTCAGAGACCCACTATCCAAGTTTGACTGTAGCGTGGAGGCAGGGTGGCCAGCCCTGCTCACATATCTCTGACACAGTCCTTTTGCTTCGTTTGAACGTTAGATCCAGTCAAGAAATTAGAGTTTCGTGGGTTTTCTTATAATCTACAGTTACAGTTGATTTGTAAAAGCAGAAAGGATAGTGGGTCTTTGTGTGGCTTTCACTGCTGTTCATTCTTGTTTCCTTTAGTATTTTCCTTTGGTATTGGCGATGGTAGCTCATTAGCATGCATCTCAAGTTATCGTTTGCATGGTGGGATTGCAGACACACAAAGACCCACTATTTGCACAGTTTATCTGAGCTGTTTGGAATGGGCACTTGTGTTCTTTTAATGTTGTAATGTACATACCTTGCAGAATTAAAATGTTCGCTGATTACTGTTCTAATGGACTTGATTGAATCTCTTATGTATTGAGCTTGGAAAATTTGGCAGCCTACAAGGCTCATCCAGAAAACAAACCCTACCTGTCTCCGCTGCTGGTAGTCACTGTGATTACAAACGTGCTACAAGATCTAAGATTTAGATCCATCCAGCCTTTTAATACCCTTTTAACTGGGGAAAGAATTATTAAGCGTAGAGTGGAGGATATTTTAATTTTTTTCCTCCTTCACAGTAGTACTATAGCTGGAATTCAGGTTGTTTTGGCTCAGTACGTCCTATCCCCCAACAACCTCCTTCCTTTAAATACTTGATTCCGATAATTCATACTTGCTTTCAGTTTTAGCAAACAGCAAACATGTACTTGTTACTGCAGTAAGTACTTACACAGCCTCTGTGCTACTCAGCCCTCTCCCTGCCCCTTTTCTTCATTAGATGGTCAATGGTACTGAATAGTGATTTTATCTGGGTATGGTCTGCGGTGACTTAAAGTAAATACTTATCTGAAAGCTACCGCTCTTCTTTCTGTTAAATAAATGAGCAGCCTAATACCTAGGTAACCTCGATAAAGGGATGGTGCCAGAAGAGAAACACTAAGAGACACCCGGAGCTGGAGGCAGACCATTTGGGTTTAAAAATGGAACTATCTATACTCCTCAGCTCAGAAGTGGTCCTTAAAGGTACAGTTATGGCACGTCAGCAGCTCGGTGCAGTAAAGGTGCCCGCCCTTTATTAGTTTGGGGCTAGGGAGGGGCCAGGACTATAAGCCTGGTACCCCTTGAAATAAAAGGGTTAACTTAACAGCAGCCTCCTTGCCTGAGTGAATAGTTCTGTGCTTCTGTAACAACAGGAGAGACCTGGTAGACATGGTATTTAATTTAGTTGTTTTCCTGAACTTGGTTATGAAACAGCAAAGGTCACTTATGCAATCAGAAATGTTTACAAAACACTGTTTGTTTACTGTAATACATAAATATATATGAATGTTGTGAAGGTACTATCAGGAAAAGGTTAGTCCAGTTGCAGAGATTTAAAAGCCTTTCTCCAAAATATCTATAGAAAGAGATGTTATGTATTTAATATACTTGATCAAATAATGTATATGTGCCCTTTAGTTCAGACAGGTATCTTTTGTGCAATACGGACTACAGCAACGTGCCTGCATAAAACTACAAATGGATTTTTATTCTGGATGTATTTTGTCAAAACCGGTATTTTGTTATAGAATGAAATCATGTTACTGTAGGCAAATAATGTGCTAGATAATTCCTCAAGTATTCTAGCTGGCTGGATTTCCTTACGAAACTACATTTTAAGTATTTCTACTAAAATATGCTAATCACCCTGAATTGCCTTCTCTGAATTTCTGACTTTGAAAGCCTGTTTAATACAGCGTGAAGTGTGTTGTGCTACATCCGTGGCATCAAGCAGTCACTTACTGTAGCCTAATCATTAGGCAATCTTATAAATTAGCCCATTTCTAAAAGGCACTGTTAACCTGGGGGATTGGAGCCAAACTGACTTCCCAATGTTCAGCGACACTTTTCCTTGAATGCCTAATTGGTACTAATTTGTCTTTGGAAAAAATCAAAACCAACTTCACAACCTATCCGGGATGTTCTAGGAAATAGTTACGTGGCATTTTCCAAAACCAACTGGCATTCTACCCATTTTTTAACTGATAAAATTGGAGATTAGGGTAGTGTTAGGTACAGTTTCGCACAAGTAGTGTGAAATACATAGTTGGGTACGTAGATACGAGCATTGATAATTATTGAAACACCTGCCCCTCAGTTGGAACTGAGGAGTATTGAAGCGTTTGGGGCTTTCACGGTTACCTCTTCATGTTTCAGTATTACCTGAGCACACTCTAAATTCCCTAATTGTAATAATGAAAATAATAATAATAATGATACATCTTAATAATGGTGATTGAAAGAGACGTAGTCCCTGCCATCAGTATTTCTCTCCACTGCAAGTCTGCCTAACACAGCTCGAGCTCCATCACCCGAGAGCTCTGCTCTCCTCTGCACGCTGGTGCAGAAGGAATCGTATACGTACATCAGATCGTCGATAGGAAAGACTTTGCCGAGGATGTATTTAAGGCAAGATTATTTAAAAATAATGTTCTATATCACTGAAGAGGTGTAGCTAATAGAAGCTGGGTTTAAATCAGACTTTTTCTTTCAAAAATGTTACTTTTTCTCTGGTTGTGTGCAATCTGCTCCCTTGTTGGTACAAGCCTGTAGAGTTGGGTTCAGCTGTTGTCCCAGCCAGCCCAGCAGAACTAGCGTTTGAAGCGTTCAGCCCTTATTTGGGTGAAAAAGATTGGCTTTGGAACCAAGGACAAGGTGGAGAATAGAGCTATTTGTGGAACTGATGGTCCCCAGTGAAGAGCTGAGGGTCTAAGTGTTGCTCAGAGCCACACAAGGCTAACACTTCAACCTGGAGCCAGAACTTGTTGGTCTTGTTTCGTATTGTGTCCCATGGGCCAGCAGAGAACGGGGGCCACGGTGTCATTGGGGGTGAGAACGTCAACGGTGCTGTCAATGCACATGAACAGGTACTGAAACACTTCCTAATTCTGTCACTGTCCTGTCTGCGTGAGAGACTGACCACCTACAAAAGCGTAGTTTCACAAAAGCGCAGTTGTCGGAGCCGAGCTCCTGACGCAGCAGCCGGATCCAGGCAGGAAAGCGGTGCCACCACCGAGACCCGGTTGCCGGGCCGGTGTGTGCGAGTGGCCGGCAGCGGTGGAGGGCTGTGAGAGCACACAACGCAACGTCAGCGTTAATGACGTCACAGTTAGGAGTGCAGAGGGCAAAAAGTTCCATCAAAAACGTTACACCCTGATAATCGAAACGTCTCCTACCGGTCATGGAATATTGAGGCCATCTCCACGCTCGGCCAGATCGTATCCCTGTGTGATGTTCTTGGGTCGGGTTGAGAACACCTGTAAATAAGTCTGCTTGTAGGAACGCCGACAGCCCTCGGCCTGCAGTTGTGTTGGGAGCTGCTACAGGGTCGTGCTTCTTTAATGTAACGAACTAATAAAACTGCTACGTAACGGTGTGTGCTGCCTTAAACTCTCTTTCGTTGTTCTCTCCGAGCTAGAGTATCCGTGTTTGAGGATGATCGTTAAGACGTGCAAACGCAGGCTGTGCTTAGCATGAGGCAACTGTTCATCTTTGTTTTTAAACAAAGTTGTAAGATAACTATGCAAATGTATTTTATTAAAGGGACACATAAAAGGATCTAGTTTGTCTCTTGTGGTTTGTTTTTTTTGTGTCCATCTGGGGAGGATTTTTTTCCCAGCGGAATAGCTTGGTACAAGCGTTACATTACCTGGCTCTGCCACGGAGCCGCTTCATTTTGCTTTTTTACCTCTTGAAAATTGAACGATGGATTTCTTCTGTTGTAGCAAGGAGAGCACACTGCCTTTACTGGTTAGGGGAGACTGGATAAAAGCTTTTCCTATGTTTCCCAGGGCCTGATGGAAACCAACCTTTCCATGGTGGCAAATTTCTTGGATTAGTTCCTTTCGGTGGTTTCAGTAGGCAGAGTAGACTGTAAAACTGGTGATGTCCGGCGTCACCATCGCTCTCTTCTCCGGCTGTGCTAAAGGGACTATTTTATTGCCAGCCCATGGGACTTAAGGTGAGATGAAGTCTTTCCGTGGTAGCCCAGGAGAGTAGAGGCAGGCTAATACGGGCAAAAGAAACCAACCCTTGTCTGCTTTTTCCAGCCGTATCAACTGGCTTGAGCTACATAAACTCCAAAAATAATAAAAAAAACACAACAAAACAAAAACGGGGGAAAAAACCCCAACCCCCTAAACAAAGCCATCTAGTTCCTTACAAATGCAGTTTATACAGACCGCCCCTTAGCCCTAAAGAGTCATCGCTGGTGCCCGGGAGCAGCGATGCCTCTGGTGTAGATAGATCCCTCAGGGCAAGAGCTTGAGCTCCCATTTGAGGCTTAAGATGTGTTTCCAGAGCTCGGTGCCCAAGCAGATCCAGGTGTCTTGCAAAGCCTTTTATCCATGTGGTTTTTTTACGTCCGTTCTCTGGAATTGGCTTTTAAGTGAAGAATTTAAAAGAAGGGGAGTGAATTAAGCAAAGAAAAAAATGGAAATTTTTTGGAAATGGTGATAGGTCTCGTTCATCTTTCTTTGACTGGAAGATTTCTTTCCTTCCAAAAGTGTCGTTCTTCCCCTTGAACGTACTCAAATCCAAAAGATGTCAGTAATTGGAAGGGGTTTCTCCCCCAGCCCCCACCCCCACCCCGTGTTTTTCAGGCCTTTGAATCTCCTGCAGGATAGAACATCTTTTAACTGTGAACCTCGGTCATTTTTCATGCGGGATTATGTGAGTAGGAAGAAAGTATTTCTTGTTCAGGTATATTTGGAGAGGGAAGTCTAATTTTAACCGTAACTTCAGAGACTGGGATTTCCTGTTTACAAACTCTCCAGCTTGTTTTACCCAGCCCCTGCGAGACAGCTGCTTCCTCCTCTTGGAAGAGCGGGATTTATCAGGAAAAGGTACCTGGTTTGTGGCAGACATCACTCTCCTGCGATGCCCGAAGTTTCAAAGGTACCAGACCCCCACTGCTGGGTTCAGCGTTCCCTCCAGAGGGAGGTGAGCAGCTGAGATTCCCCCTCTGCAGGCGCTGCCCAAAACCTCACCGCTTTTCCTTAGCTGCGGTGGGGAGCTGGGGATGAGGCTTCACAAGGCAGAAGCCACACCGACAGCTTCCTGCTGCCGAAACCAAGCGGTTTTACTGCTTCCACACACGTTCCTGGCCGCTAAACGAGCAGAAAACTACTGTTTTCTTTTCCCCGCCTCGGGATTTGGGATTCGTTTGCTGGCAGGGTGTGAGCTGGGAGTCAGATAAGTGCCAGAATTGATGCAAGGGAAGGAGGGAACAGGAAGGTGGGAGGAGAATGGGTAGAGATACGGGTCCACCCTTTTCCCTACCAGTGATCCCGGGGGTCGCTATGGCCACGTTGGGGAAAAACCCATTGGGAAATGCAGTAGGTAGGTTGTTTTATTCTCTGTCTCATCACCTTTCTTCCCTTCAGATCCCAATGCCTGAATTCACCCTCTAAAATCAGACGTGTGGATTCCACGCTGTGTTTTTATGCCAGTATCATCAGACCCATCAAAATTTGGGGTGTTTCCAGTAATGCTTATTTAAATATAATACGGGACTCATCCGTTCATCCCAAAGGCTGACAGTCCAAATACAAGATTAGTGCAGGAGCCAGTTAATTTAACTGTATTTTTGCATCTGATAATGAGTTTATAAACCAGATGTGGTTTAGGTTATAAAAAAAAAGGCCTGTTTTCCTTCCAGTGTTTGCTTCGACTTCAAGTAGACAGCGCGAGGCAGACCCAAACCCCAGCGCGCGGGTTGTTCTCACAGCTGTGATACAAGCGAACAGCAACGGGAGCTTCGGTCCCTCCCCGCTTGTGTTGCGGGGTTGTACCTTGCACTAGAAGAGAAAACCACGTGGTCAAAGCTGAGATTTCCAAATCTGGACAAATCAAGTCCGGTTACTGGGCAAACCCTTGATTATCCTAAAATTTCATGTCTCGGGAACCAGGTGGGCTCAAACTCAGCGCTGTACAGACTAGAGAATGACGCTGGGATCCAGGAAAAGCACACGTTGGCCACAGTCCATCGTGATGGACCAAGATACCAAGCTTGGTAGGAATTACTTTGATCTGTAACTTTGCTCCTTTTTCCTCATCGAATTTTGGCCTGATTGTAACTTTGGGAATAGCCAAGGCCAGAAGCAGCGTTCTGCACGATCAAACGAGCTGCAATCCCAGCTCTCTTCATAAAAAGTGGTGTGGTTTTTTTGGTTTTTTTTGGTTTTTTTTTTTCAAATCTTGTCAAAAAGCTTAAGATCTGTGATCCTCCTTACGGGTATAAAACAGAACTGAAAAGTCCTGATTTTCAATCTAGCTATTGCCTTTACTGCTTGATTCTTCGTGTTGTCCAGAGGGTTTCCCCGTTAAAATACTTCAAGCTCCATTTGACAGTGTTTCTCTGTTGCTGAAGGATGCTGCTCCTTCAAAGCCTGTCCAGCGGGAAGCGCACGACCCCGTGAGGTTCCCATTAAGCCATTGTCACTTCATGTTCAGCGTTTCTTGGGTTTTTTTTCCCCCCGGATTTGTTACTAACTCATTTTAATTGCATTATTCAGAGCAGCCTTGCCCTAAGGAGATCTATACATTGGCAGTGACTAGAATCAAGTCCCATTCTAGTGTCCTGGCTGTGTTAGGGGGAGAAGGGAGCCACAGCCCCTCCGTGCTGTAGGTCACGCTGCCTTGTCCGACACCTGCAAACTTTCAAAACGCATCGTTCCTCTAGAAATGCCGCGTGTAAATGAGTCCCTGCGACGTCCTTTCTGCTACCCTGCAAAATCCACGGGTCGCCTTGCATTAAAATCTGATGCCGTCACATCAAGCGGTAGATGTATGTCATGGATTCTGTGATTCTGTTCTCAAACGCTCCGTAATTGTTTCTTTTCTTTCCCCCCGCCCGGCTGCTCTGCCGTACCCTGCCGGCACGCGCTGGGTAACACGGGGACAGGGGTTTGACTTTCTGTGCTCTCCTTTACCCATCTAAACGTACTCACCGCTTCGTTTTTTACCAGTTTTCGATTTGGTTACTAGATTTCAAACACCGTTGTGCTTACTAACGTATATCCGGCAGGAAAAAAAGCAGGGTGAAGCTGCAGGGTCTGCATGTTACCACCGAAAATTGGGGTTTGGGTCGTTGTGTGTCTGTGTGTTCCTGTGCATGATTTTGACTATTCGTATTTCGGGCTCATTCTGTTTCTAAACGAGAAAAAAAAAAAAACCCCAGTTGCGCGACTGTGAAGTGACGCAACTATCCCATTATGCGTTCTAACTTGACATCTGTACTGGTGGTTTGTATCACACGTTAGTAACCGAGGCAGAGTACTGTAGAAATGGGGTGGAGATTAAAGGTGCAATGTCACAAGCCAGCCCCAGACACGTTCTAGATGACATCATCTCCCCAAAGACATGGCGTAAGGTAAGAGAAAAATCAGTGTTTCGAAACGGTGGGGCAGAAAAAGGAGAAGAGATGAGAAAAATCATCAGACAAACGAGTGGCAGGAAGTCAGGAATTCTTTTTTGGCATCACAGTACAAGAACAAGGGATTTTCGAAGAAATAAAAAGGTGACAGAAAAATGACATAAAGGGGGAGGGGGTTGGTCACTACGTCACTGGATTTTGAAACCCGCTGCTGCCGGGGACAGGGTTTTTAAAGAGAAATGCGTGTATATAGACTGAACCGAAGGCTGGTGTGTGTTGATGCAATTTCATTAATTCCTCAGATCCGATGGTCTGAGTGGGATCTAAACTACTGGCTTCCTTCTTGTAGGGTGTGCTGATCTCCAGAGCCTTGACACGATGCAGCCGATGGAAAGGAAAAGGCAGGGCTACATTCACGAACTCATCCAGACAGAAGAAAGGTACATGGATGACCTTCAGCTCGTCTTAGAGGTGAGATGTCTTGGATGTGAAAATGCACTTGGAAAAAGAACACCTCTGCCTTACTGAATAAGAGCCATAAAGGGATTTTTAGGAATTGTGAAATGCTAGAGGAAGAAAGTGAGGCTGTGTGAGCACTTCCCTTTCCAGTGAGCGTTATGTGGTTGTCCACCAGGCAAAAACCTCACACTGTGAAAGCCATCGTCTTACAAGGACCTTCCCGTGTTGCACATCCTGTTCTTGGGTGTTTGGGCTCAGTGTGAAGGTGCTGGGCTGGGCCGGGCTGTCTGGCAGAGCTGCACAGGCTCGTGACAGAAGCTGCGGAAGCACCATAAAAGTTTATCATCTGCCTTCATCCCCCATTTTATTTCTGGAAGCAAAACCACCTCACTGGGCAGGGCAGGAACTGGCCGGTGTTAGGTGGTCTCAGGAGTCTGACTTGACCTCTCTGTGTAAACCAACTCTGCGGTGAAGTGTTCAACACGTTAAATAGACGGAGTTACACGGGTTTTCTGCTCTCCGGGAGTGCTGTGCCAAGGTCTCTGAAAGAAGCTATAGCTCTGCATGCGGGCTGAGGTATTTGAAAGATGGGTAGACGTAGCGCTTAGAGATAGGGTTCGGTGATGGGTTTTGCCAGTGTTAGGTTGATGGTTGGACTCGAGGATCTGAAAGGTCCCTTCCAGCCGAGGCAATTGTGTGATTCTATGTGATGCAGCACTGCAATCTGTGTAGCAATTGACTCCGACATGATGGGAACACTCTGCTCACTCAGCCTGCAGGTCCCACTTGTCCCTGCTTCACAGACGATGATGACGGTGTCAGAATGAGGTCACACTCTTAGGAAAACTAGCAACAGCTGTCACAAGCGCTAGTAAGGAATTGCTTTTAACTTCTCCTGGGAAACTGGACACTGAGCCTTCAGAAGAAGCAAAATCACTGCTAGGCTAAACGAGAGGCTGAGCTGCTTCTGCCTCTGAAGAATTTCTCAGCTTCCTGGTTTTTTGACTGCAGGTTTTCCAAAAGCCGATGGCCGAGTCAGGCTGTCTCACCGAAGGAGAGATGGGGCTGATCTTTGTTAACTGGAAGGAACTCATCATGTCAAATACAAAGCTACTGAAGTGAGTACTGACCCACTTTTTTTTATGTTTTTCTCTTCATCTTTGTTCTCTTGTTCCTTTCCCCAGGAAGTTTTCTGGTTTTACAGTAAATATTTCTGTCCTTGCTGATTATTTCCTGCGCACACGTGCATTCAGAACAGCTAAATGCATTCAGACAACCTCACAAAGGAGGAGTTGTTATGAGAGGGGGGGGGAATAAACAGCAAGAACAGATGCACATTTCCTATAATACCTTAGAAATAGAGCCTACACAAAAGCACGCGCATGGGAGGCGTTCTTCCCAGTTTTCTGCAGAGCAACCTTCTGTTCTCTAAAAATAAACTTTGGAGAGACAAAGTGGCTAATAATTCATAGAAACGGGATGCTGGTTGAATGTAGAGATTGATGCCCATTGTCTCAGAAACCTTCAAGGAGAGTCTTGAGTCCCGCAGACCCCACCAGGGAGATGGTTCAGCTTGGTGTGTGGTGCTGGGGGCTCAGGCCGGGCCCTGCGCCGCCTGGAAGCGCCCGTGCCGTGTAAGGGGCTTCGCCGCGCAGGCGCGCGTCCTTTCAGAGACGGGTGTCGTCAGGATCTTCTTGATTTCGGCCTCGCAGACTTGGCAGCCAAGCTGGACGGTGATTTCTTTCCTCTTCAGAGCCTTGCGAGTGCGTAAGAAAATGGGAGGAGAAAAAATGCCAGTGCAGATGATTGGGGACATCTTAGCAGCAGAGCTCTCTCACATGCAGGCCTACATTCGGTTCTGCAGCTGCCAGCTTAACGGAGCTTCCTTGCTGCAGCAGAAAACTGATGAAGATGCTGATTTCAAAGACTACTTAAAGGTATCTTATTCAGTAGCTTTTGTGCCTTCTCCTTTCCTCAATGACGGGAGCCCCGCTAACCAGCATCGACCAGATCAAAATAACCCAAAAGAGTAAAATCTTGCAAAAATAGTTAAAAACCTTCCAAGGCGTATTTATATGATGACCGTGGTTGACACTGTGTGTGCTTTTTATTTATATACCTGTCTTTCTAGCTAATTTATTACTCCCCATCCCATTGCTCGTTACTTCAGTGTAACACTAACGCCACAAAGGGGTTATGAAAGGGAGGTCCTGCTTAACCAACTTGATCTCTTTCTATGACCATGTGACCCACCTTCTGGATGTGGGGAAGGCTGTGGACGTTGTCTACCTGGAGTTTGGTAAGGCCTTTGACACCGTCCCCCACAGCGTTCTCCTGGAGAAGCTGGCGAATCATGGCATAGACAAGAGTACTCTTCACTGGGTAAAAAACTGGCTGGATGGCCGTGCCCAGAGAGTTGTAATTAATGGGGTGAAATCCAGTTGGCGGCCGGTCACCAGTGGTATCCCTCAGGGCTCAGTTTTGGGGCCAGTCTTGTTTACTATCTTTATTTATGATCTGGATAAGGGGATTGAGTGCACCCTCAGTAAGTTTGCAGATGACACCAAGCTAGGTGGGAGTGTTGATCTGCTTGAGGGTCGGCAGGCTCTACAGAGGGTCCTGGACAGGTTGGATCAATGGGCCAAGGCCAATGGGATGAGGTTTAATAAGGCCAAGTGCCGGCTCCTGCATTTTGGTCACAACAACCCCAGGCAACGCTACAGGCTTGGGGAAGAGTGGCTGGAAAGCTGCCCAGCAGAAAAGGACCTGGGGGTGTTGGTGGACAGCCGGCTTAACATGAGCCAGCAGTGTGCCCAGGTGGCCAAGAAGGCCAACGGCATCCTGGCTTGTATCAGGAATAGCGTGGCCAGCAGGAGCAGGGCAGTGATGGTGCCTCTGTACTCGGCCCTGGTGAGGCCTCGAGTGCTGTGTTCAGTTCTGGGCCCCTCACTACAGGAAGGACACTGAGCTGCTGGAGCGTGTCCAGAGGAGAGCCACCAAGCTGGTGAGGGGTCTAGAGAACAAGTCATATGAGGAGAGGCTGAGGGAACTGGGCATGTTTAGTTTGGAGAAGAGGAGGCTGAGGGGAGACCTCATTGCCCTCTACAACTACCTGAAAGGAGGGTGTAGAGAGGTGGGTGTTGGCCTCTTCTCCCAAGGGAATAATGACAGGACCAGAGGGAATGGTCTAAAGTTGTGGCAGGGGAGGTTTAGATTAGATATCAGGAAGAATTACTTTACTGAGAGAGTGGTCAGGCACTGGAACAGCCTGCCCAGGGAGGTGGTGGAGTCGCCATCCCTGGAGGGATTTAAGGAACATGTAGACATGGCACTTCAGGGCATGCTCTGGTGCCCGAGACTGTTGGGTTGTGTTTGTTTGGGGGTGGGTGTGGGGTGGGGTTGTGGGTGTTTGTCTTGGTTTGGCTTTGGTGTTGTGGGGGTTTTTTTCGTTTTGTTTTTTTTTTGTTTTTGTTTTGTTGGTTGGACTCGATGATCTCAAAGGTCTCTTCCAACCAAGAAAATCCTGTGATTCTGTGAAAGTGCCTGCACCTTCCCAAAAATTCATGCTGTCAGACAGGGTTAAGAGCCTGGGGAGTTGAAATAAAAAAAGCCGTTGTCCTGAATGCGCTTCAAATTCAGCGGGGCCTGCGGTGTGTCTGAGCGGTGAGGTGGCAGCCGGGGCCAGAGGCGTGACCCGAGTGTCACAGGCAGGCACACTGCAAAAATAAAGGACTTGCTGCCACGCCGCAGCTGATGCGGGGGCTTTGAGGCTGTGAAAGGAGAAAGGCCAGAACTGTTGACGTCAGGCGTTTGTTTCTCTCATTGCTTTGTGTTTTCAAAACGCGAGCAGAGCCTGTGATGTGAAAATAAAAGCCGGGACAGTTTTGAATGTAAGGATTCTGCATGAGCAATGATCCCGAGGCTTGTGCTGTCAAAGCATCCGAGTACGACGACAGTGCCAGCTTTCCTGTTTGTTCTAGATATAGTATTGTTTGCTTGCTGAAAAATCTAAGATTTCTCGGAATGCCTGGAAAAATGAATCTGATCAGACAGTTTTCAGTGCAGTGAGGCAGCTGTTTCTTGATGAGTAACGTGATGTCTGTGTTAAATCTCTGGGTTGCACCATAGAAACTTGCCTTGGACCCTCGCTGCAAAGGAATGCCCCTCTCCAGCTTCCTCCTGAAACCTATGCAGAGAATCACCCGCTACCCTCTGCTCATAAAGAGTGTGAGTACCCTCAGCCACGGTCTCGAAGTGAATGCTTTTGAGTTTGAGCTTGATAGCAAAAAAAAAAAAAAAAAGCCTTGTCCCTTTAGGGGGATTTCTACGAGAGCACGGAGAAGCAGTACCTGTGTTTAGCTGGTTTTTATTCTGATTTCTCCCTTTTTTGATCCGTGCCAGATTCTAGAGAACACTCCAGAAAACCACCCCGATCACAGTAACCTCAAGCTTGCCTTGGAGCGTGCGGAGGAGCTGTGCTCTCAAGTTAACGAAGGGGTGCGTGAGAAAGAGAACTCGGACAGGCTGGAATGGATACAGTCCCACGTCCAGTGCGAAGGCCTCGCTGAGGTAGCCACATCGATAACGCTGTACGGCGGAGGCTTTTCCGAGCCATTTCAGAAAGGCCGGGGGGAGGAATGGAGGTCCTTGCTCGCATCCGTTACTGGAACACGATTCTCTGCTGAGCTCTTGGCAGAGAAGCTTTTATTATCTTCTGCTTACAGCCATGATGTGATGAGCCCTTCTTTTTCATGGTTTTCACAGTGGAGAAATCTTGATTTATCAGCTTAAAACTGATACTATTTAAACTGTTAAACAAACAGAAATAACTCTTATCTCTGAAGTTCTGCCTGTGCTGCCACTGCGCTGAGTCAGATGTTACCATGTGGGATTTCACTTAGTGTGTGTTTCCCAGGGTTTTCCATCACGCAGAAAGGGCACAGAAGCCCTCACTGCCAGATCCTCAAAAGTAGGAGAGGTTTAGGCTCCTACACCTTTCAGGACAGCCTTCAAAACGAGGCGGGCGTTGTGACGGTTCTCCGCTGGCTGCTTAATGAACCGGGGCTTGACAGGCCCAGAAGGTCTGTCCTAGTTCCTTCACCTAATTGCGCGCCTGTGAGAGGTGACCTGACTGCAGACTCTGCAGGCTCTTCTTAAACACGGCTTCTGGGCCACAGAGAAGTGGCCATGAGCTGAATGCCTTCATCTGGTCAGCCCCGGGTGTCGGTAAGGGTTAAATCTACTTGAGGTCGGGAGCAGTGCTGATACCGTGGCAGATCATAAAACAGTCTCCCTTCTCTTCGTTTGTAACTAAATTCATTACACAAAGCAGAAGAGGGTTTTGAGCAGCTTGAGCAATCTCTGCTGCGAAGAGGAGCAGGAACTGATGTCTGCATTAACTTGCTGCTCCTAATGGGTTTTGTCTCTCCTAGCAACCGGTGTTCAACTCCCTCACAAACTGCCTGGGACCACGGAAGCTCCTGCACAGTGGGAAGCTGTACAAGGCCAAGAGCAGTAAGGAGCTCTACGGCTTCCTCTTCAATGACTTCCTCCTGCTCACCTACATGGTTAAACAGTTTGTCTCTTCCGGCTCCGATAAACTCTTCAGCCCCAAATGCAACTCCCAGTTCAAAATGTACAAAATGGTGAGTGGATCAGGGTGCCCCGTGGTCGTGTTGATACAGTGGGACCTGGTTTCTGATGAGGAACGCTCTTCTCCTGGCTGGGATGAGCCGTCTGGCCCTGTCTGATCCTTTACGGTTGTACGGGCACATCCGCCGTTTGACTTAGTCCCTGGAAAAGGACAGGCTTAATAATACACTGGTTTGATAAAACACTTCTGTCCACTTTGGGGTGAAAGGGCAGAAATAGCATCGTGCCTGAGCAGCTGAGTGGGATGTTCAGAAGCAGGAGCCTTGAGTTAAGTTTGCACAAGTTCCTGCACCTTCAAGAAAATACCTGTCTTTCTTTAGAAAAGAGTAAAAGGTGCAAAACTTTAGTCTCTGTGTCCACACAGTGCGTGTTCTCAAGATTTTGGAGTTGGGGAGATGTTTAAGTATCAGGGCTGCTTTCCAACAGGGAACCTGGGAGATCTCCAGGATTTCCAAGCTTCACACTGCAGCTCTGCTTATGCGGTCCTACCCCTTTTACAAAGTTCTTCATCTGGGGACACAGAATGAGGTGTATGGCCAGAGTAGTTTTTCTCTCGGTCTTTTCTCACATCCTTTATATGGTGATCTGATTGTTTGTCCTGTGTCCTCCGACTTTCATTTTTCCTACAGTAAAACAATGTATTTAAACATCCTTGTAGAGTTTCCGCTGATTGTCAAAAGAGATGTTTGCTTTTCTTCCAGCCTGTTTTCCTTAATGAAGTCCTAGTGAAATTGCCCACAGATCCTTCAAGCGATGAGCCAGTTTTCCACATATCACACATTGACAGAGTTTACACGCTTAAAACCGACAACATTAACGAGCGGTGAGTAGTGAAAATGCAGATCTGAGCTTAAACTTGTTGATCGTGGCTGCAGGCTGTTCCCGGTGAGGAGACATGGGGGTCTCAGAGTTCAAGAACAGGTTTCAGTGTCTCGGTCAGGAAATAAACTCATTTGAATTAAAAGTTCCTGTAGGTTTTTCCCCAGTCTTGGTCAGTCTTCAACTGGAGCAGCTCCAGTTTCATTTATTTGGGCTGATGTGGAAACGTGGCATAGAATCATGGAATGGTCTAGGTTGAAGATCATGGTGTTCCAATCCCCCTGCCACGGGCAGGGACACCTCCCACCAGACCAAGTGAGTCTAAGATGAAATCCAAAAACTCCATCACTTTAGTCCTTGAACTAACTTGATTTGTGATGCCTCTGAAATCCAGTGGGGGTAAAAGAAATGGCAAAAGAGACTGGGGCGGAGTCGCTGGTATTGGGGAATTTCCTGCCTGTGGTACGACCCTGACCGTAGGGATTGCTCTTTGCAGCACTGCCTGGGTCCAGAAAATCAAAGCGGCGTCAGAGCAGTACATCGAAACTGAGAAGAAGAAACGTGAAAAGGCTTATCAAGGTACGTACCGAGTTCTGTGTCTCCCTCTCATCCACTCGGACGCGTCTTTTCTGGAGGGTGCCACAGTCTCCGTGTGGGATCTCCCTCTTCAGATCTATTGCCGGTTTTTACAGTTGAATCAATCTGTTTATTTCCGACTTCTTTGTTCCCAGCGCGCTCACAGAAGACCTCGGGAATAGGACGCTTGATGGTGCACGTGATTGAAGCAACAGAGCTAAAGGCCTGTAAGCCCAACGGTAAGTGAGGGAAATAGCGTCAAATCACTTTTATTCCTGCGATGTCTGGAAAGGCTGGCTGAGAGGAGTTTGGTGATTTGAGAAACTGTGGATTCAGCTACAGCTTCTGAATGAATTAGCCATTACTTAGCTTCAGAGGACAGAGTGAAGAGCCAGCTCTGTGCTGCTCTAGGATCTAGGGATTGCCTAACCCACATTTTCTGGACAAGCAGCATCCATGTATGTCCAAGCAGGCTCCAGACGGGGAGGGAGGTTCCTGCGCTGCAGAGGTGTTTCACTGCTCCTTCTGTGTTTAGGGAAGAGCAACCCGTACTGTGAAATCAGCATGGGCTCTCAGAGCTACACCACGAGGACCCTGCAGGACACCTTGAACCCCAAGTGGAACTTCAACTGCCAGTTCTTCATTAAGGATCTGTATCAGGACGTCCTGTGTATCACCATGTTTGACAGAGATCAGTTCTCACCCGATGGTAAGTGTGAACACTTGTTTTAGGAAAAGAAGGCTTTTTGGTGACTTGGGGCACACAATTCCTCAGTTCTGAGAGTCTGAAGGTACGATCGCTTCGGGACAAATGTTGTGTAAAAATGCCTCCTTGTTCGAGGTTCAGAAGCCCTGCAGAGCCAGCAGCTCTGGGCAGTCCCAGGTCAGGTTTGACCCCACTCTGGCTTTTGTATCAGACACAGAATGATTAGTTCGTCAGACTGGGGAGACAGAAATTGAAGAGAGAAGTTTTTCTCTCTCACTGTAGGTGCCTGAAAATAAGGTGCTGGGTTATTATCAAGCTGTTGCATAGCAACTGCTTGATAAGCTTTCTTTTTTTGCTTGGAAACGGAACACATTTTTGGCAGTCAGTAGCTTCTAGTACTTTTTAAAAGGTTAAGTGGTTTTTCAGGGCTCTGACACCCAGTTGATTATTTCAGATTTGCAAGGTACTGCCTTGACCTGAGTTGCCCCGTGTGTAACTACAGCTCAGGCTTTTCTCCTGTGAGGCAACGTGACTTCCCCAGGCTGCTTCTCCCCGTTGGACAGCTGAGGCTGTTGGGTTTTCAGTTCATGGTAAACTTTTTAATGCACACAAACACACCGAGATATTTATATATGAAATGGCCACAAAGAGGGTATCTAATTTCTGAATAGGACTGTAAACCTACTAGTGGCAGTAATTGTTCAAGGCCATTGTTCTTGTGAGAAGAATGATATAAGCCTTATTACAAGTTGGCTGAGCCAAAATAGTTGATTTTATTTTATTGTCTTCATAGCACCACAGCTGACTTCTAAAGAAGTTCCATCACTTAACCCTGACCTTCCAGATCCAAGACAGGAGAACATTTGAAACTGTGGTTCTGAAAGGGAACTGTCTTTTTAAAGCCCTGTGCCATAAAGCCATGTTTTCCATCGTAATTCCGTAGCATTTTTGTCTTCTAAAATGACCCTTTTTTGTCACCGCTGGCTTATTTACGCAGGGCAAGTCAACAGGAAGCTTGGGAGCAGTGCTCTGGAACTGGAGAGACACTACGTAGCATTGCTGCTTAACCTGACACTTTCAGATCTTCTAAGCTTAACATCTTTGCTTCATGAAATTTCTTATTCATTTGCCCAACAGATTTTTTGGGTCGCACCGAAGTTCCAGTAGCAAAAATCAGAACAGAACAAGAAAGCAAAGGCCCTGTGACTAAACACCTACTGCTGCATGAAGTTCCAACAGGCGAAGTCTGGGTCCGCTTTGACCTGCAGCTCTTTGATCAGAAAACACTCCTCTAAGAACACTTTTTTTAGTTTATGAAGGACAACTGAAGCTGACAGCCTGAACCTTTTTTTTGGTAAAAGATTCCTTGCTCCACGCTGGTTATTAATCAAGAGTTCCTGCTGCCTCGTGTTTCCTCTTAATTACTGGTTGCGTTTAGTTCCTTGCAGCATTCAAAGTTGTTGATCTATGCAAACACAAATATTACTGTATATACAGTACTATAGCTCAGTGCCTTTTTATTATGTTGGAATGTCTTGGGTTTGGATGCCAATGTTTCCATTTTCAGGGCCATAATAAGTATTAAGTAGAAATGTGGCATCAAGATGTATGTATATTTTACCACTTAGTCTAACGTATAGACTGAGGAATGGTTTAGCTCAGCACTAGAATCATTCCATTCGAAATCTGAAAAGTGATATCCACTGGAACCTTCCCGTCTCAGGATGATAGTTTTAAAGATTAAATGCTGAAGAAGCCTTAGCACTGGAGAAGTCTCCGCTATATTGTGTATTCTTTAAGAATCAAGTGTAGTTCTTTTCTTGACTTAGTTCTGCACTGAAATCAGTAACTGCTACTTGATTTTTCTTTCTGCTTCAGTTTGATTCATCATTCTCTGCTGCGACAATGTGGTTGTGAAGACTAACTAGAAAAAAAAATTTTAAATACTGTGACCCACAATAATGTGGAAAAATATTCTTCAGCTTTTGTTTTTTTTCCTAAATGTAAGTTATTTTGTGTACATTTCCTTGGTCTTGCAGACCTCCATGTGAATCTTGAAGCTTTGACATTGCCAACTTGTATATAGAGAGTAAAATATAAGTTTATTAATGTAATTTGTCTACAGATGTTTATTGATGCATAGTGATTTTTAAAAAGTATATTTTATTGTACAGGGGAATGTGAAATAATGAAAAAAGCTTAAATAATTAACTTCAAGAAAAGTTTATTATAAGTTTAAAAGGTTTCCTTGGGGGGAACTGTCACCCCACCACAGATCTGTAAAATGAGACTGGTCGAAAGCCAAAACTGTGTCTTGGCACCAAAATCAGGGATGGTTAGAAAAAAAAAAAAAAACCCACACAAAAGAGTTTGTTTATAAAGGATTTGATACATTGTAACCATTTTACTGCCTCCTTAAACTGCTTTGTTGAAAAAGCACAGCATGCAATTCCCAGCGGTGCATGCCCTTGTTTTCCATGGGCACAGCAATACCTCCTGCTGCCCGACAGTTTCACGCCCGACGGCCATCTGTGTACGCTCCTGTTACAGGGCTGAGGCAACCTCTGTTACTTTTAACAGTTCTCTGTGGTTATTTCTAATCCTAAATAAAAGTAAATCTTGGCAACTCTTGAGAGCTTGTGGCTGTTTGGAGCTTCGTGAACAAGCATAGAGAACATCCTGGTTTCGGGCTCTGACACCAGAGCTGCTGTGCAGTGACACCAGCGGGGAGACGGGGACCACACTGGGACGAGAGGGACACCAACTTGTAGGGCACCGACAGCATTTGTCGCTCAGCAGCGACTCTCTGAGAAGTGCTGGGCATCTTGTACAAGAACACTTCCCATCTCCTCTCCCCTAATTATTTCCTGCCTTCTCAGAACACACAGCGTGCATGTTAAAGTTTGATTTACTGCTTGTGCACTGCCTCCAGGAGAAAGTCCTTTGAAACCTCGGTAGTAGCCTAACAGCATTTTGGAAATAATACTTTGCAAGACATTCACTACGGGAGTTCCGATAAAGAGCTGAACAAAAGTAACCAAATGATTATTTCCTTATCAGCTTTCTAAGCTGCGCTTCTGTGCGCATCTGCTAACCCTGCACAGAGCCAGCAGCTCCTCCTTCTCCTCCTCATGCAAAGAGATGGTTTGTTCTTAAATCTTAAGGTGACCTCTTTCAGCTTCATGCAAAATTGCAACAGCTGTAGCTCAGGTTTTGTAGGCTTTGCCTTTCCCTCTGCCCACTGCTAACGCTCACACTTCTTCCTCAGCTGTAGCTGCTGCCAGAGCTGGGGTTAACACACAGATTCTGCACTGCACAGAAGAGGGCCCTACCAGATGTCTCTAACTTATTTTTCCCACCAGTTCATCGCCTTTAATACAAAGACTCCATCACCCTATAAACAGAGAACATCAGCGCTGTCTTTGTTAGAGCTGAGGTTAAGTTAAAGCACCTAAACCAGCAGTTTTTGGCTGTAGAGCTGGAAATGACAGGAGCAGCAGCTCAAACATTTCTTTGGTTGCCGGGCAACAGTACTTCAGAACCACCTGCTTAAGACAATGAGTTTATTGCAGTTTGCCAGAAGACCTGGCCTGTTATCACTTGCTTTGGCAGAAGATGTAGCATATTTTGGAAGTGGTACCTTCTGATGGCTGGGCTTGCCACTTCAGTCAGCTGGAGGACGGGTGACGTCATTGGCTCTTGCCATCTTTGTGGTGGCTGATGATGACCTTCTGCCTTTAAACAGAAGTAAAAGCTATTGCCAGGCCATGCAACATGAAGGCTGCTGTGGCCCAGCAGAGCTTCCTGTGCTGGCTCTGCCCCACACTGACACACTCCAGGAAATGTTTGTCTTTGTGACCAGTTTTCCTTCTAGAAGGTGCTGTTATCCCATAGCTGCTCTAAACACACTGGAGTAAAGCCCTAGGGGCCAGTAAGAGGAATAAAACTCCAGGGCAGGGGCTGGCAGGAGAGTGACCGGGCCTGGTTTGGGAGGCCATCAGGCCCCCAGTTTAGCTTTGACGTTCTGTCACTGGGGAGCAGGAGTTCCCTGAAGTGTTGTATATTGCAGTGGCAGAACCAGAGAGCTTCAAAAGGGGTGAATAAGAGCACTGGGACTTTAAAAAAAAAAACCAACAACATAATTCAAAATAAAATCACTCTTCGCCCATTCCAAATGCTGCTCTAGCAGGGCAGGCCAGCTTGGGGCGCTCTGGTGTTCTCAGCTTAGACAGCTGCATCACTGCTCTGGTTCAGTTCATCATTAGTGATGTCTACCGTATATCGACTCCAGTCAGCCCATACACCAAAAAAACCCACCCTGTTATGAAGCTTAGCTACAGGATGCAACTTTCTGGAGTGGTGTGTAGGTCCCTCAGCACAAGCTGCTTCTTTACAGGACCAGCCTCAAGACTTGAGCCAGAATCCAAACTATATCAGGATGGTCAAAGGACACTAGCTGAGGACACTTGGCCAAGAGAGCGGGGACAGTTTAGCCTGGAGAAGAGAAGGCTCAGGGGGATCTCATCAATACCTGTACAAATACTTGAAGGAAATATGAGATTATTCAAATATTCAAATATGATTTGATTCAATATTCAAATATGAGAAGAAACTTCTTCACAGTGAGGGTGACAGAGCCCTGGAACAGGCTGCCCAGGGAGGTTGTGGAGTCCCCTTCTTTGGAGATTTTCAAGACCCGCCTGGATGCAGTCCTGAGTAACATGCTCTGAGCAATCCTGCTTCAGCAGGGGAGTTGGACTAGATGATCTTTATGGTCCCTTCCAACTCTAAAAAATCAATGAAATTCAGTGAAAGGTACAAAGAAGACAGAGCCAGGCTCTTTTCAGTGGTGCCCAGTGACAGGACGAGAGGCAATGGGCACAAAGTGGAACATAGGAGGCTCCCTCTGAACATCAGGAAGCACTTTTCTACTGTGAAGATGACAGAGCACTGGCAGAGGCTGCCCAAAGGTGTTGTGAAGGCTCCATCCTTGGGGATACTCAAAAGCCATCTGGACATGGTCCTGGGCAGCGGCAGGGAAGGTTGGACAAGATGACTTACAGGGGTCCCCTCCAACCTCAGCCAGTCTGTGATATAAGTATGACCTCCCTCTGCTCCCCAAATCTAGACACTGATAGTAAAAAAAAAAAATAATAAAAAAAAAAATAACCCCAAACACAAAGCAAATACGAACATTAAATCCTTTCAGACCTTCCAGTAAAGTACCCAGGAGACATTCCATGGCTTGACCTGTAGGGCTGGCTGTGTGCAGAAAATGCAGGAAACGCCCCGCCAAAAGCCACTTTTTTTTCCAACGCTCAGCTTGATCATCAATGCTCTACTTTAATACATCTGCTGTCCACTCCATACCCAGAGGCTTTCCCTTCACTAGCACTCCTTTCTCAGGAGAAACACACAATAAAGCAGAATTCACCATGAAATTTAAGTTTTAGCAAATATTCTGCTCTGCAGCCAAGCAGGACAACAGCTACAACAGCCTCATCCACCATAGCCGTTGTGCTGCCTCTCAAAAAAACACCACAGCAGCTCTTACCTCTTCATTTGGTAGACCTCACTAGCAATATAGGTGTGTGGTACCTTCAGCCACTCAATTGCATCCATACGTTGCCGGCTCAAAGGAAGCAGTGGCAGTTCTGCTTTACTGAGTTCCTTCAGCTTTCTGGAGGAGTATGGTCTTCCTGGAAGGAAAGTAACAAGTGCTTCATGTGAGGATGTACTGTCACAAGCAAGGATGGTTCCCCCAATATGGAACACTTCCAAGGGATACCAATTGCCTAAAATACCTGTCTCACACTGCTTGATAATGCCTGTCTCAGCAAACTTTCTCTGAATGTCTTCCAACAGAGGATCCTGCAAAGTTGGTATTGAAACCTGTGACAGAGACGGTTATTTCATGCTTACGCACTGACACAAGCACTTTGTCAAAGAGTCTCAAAGACCAAAATCAGAGATGACTGTCAAGGTACCGTTGGTCAGCAGGGAAGGAGCATCAACCTCATTTTTTATGAATAAAAATATGAGGAGTGGACCTGAGCAGCCTGAGAAACACTCAACATCTCAGCTCCTAAGGCAGGCCATAATGCATTCAATCACTCCACCACAAAGTTAGACCATGGACACGAGATCTGATCTCCTGGAGGCAGTCATCTTGAACAACCCTGCGTGGCACATTGCAATGAAGTATCAGCTTGGTCCCCACAGCTGCCGAGGGCTCACAGCATCCAGAAGGATCCACTCCATGGATTTGTGCCCAAGTCCTACCCAACTCTTCCATTAGGTACCCAAGTCTTTTGTGCATTTGGTTGAGCTTCTGTTAAGATCATCTGCACTGTCAGATTATTTCCTTCTACAGAGCACACACAGAGCTTGCCTGGGAACTCACCAACCCTCATTAGACGGGACACTTCCCACACTGCCACAAGGAATATGAGATGATGAAGAACCCTCCCTTCTGCCTCTACCCTGCTCCCAGCGTTGCCTACTGTGTCTCCAAATCTGGGCTTAGTATGGATCCAAACTATGCTCCCAGTGAAAACCATTTTCACACACTCTTGGGCTTAACCGCAGTAGGAGCTGGGATCCCTAGTTCCTAAAACGAGAATGTGTCGCTGTACAGCAGCCCCATAGCAGCACAGCGGTAACACACTCTGGCCCCCTCTCTAACCATTAACTTCCTGCTGGTCAAAGGGTGCCTCTAAACCTCACGGCATAAACAACCATCACACCTTCCAGCAGTCTGTACATGTCTTCAGGAAGAGTGGATCGTACTCCGATGGGTCATAAGCTTCCAAAGCCACATAGCCCTGTGGGAGAAGCAGGTAGCGGGTCAGATCTCAGAAGCTATTGGCGATAAAACAAACAGTAAGAGAGCAGCCAGCCCAGGTAGGAATACAGCACTAGAGGTGATGGAGAAAAGGACTCCCGAATTTTCACATGCTGCACCTCAGAAGGAAGGTGACTGAAGTGTAACTGGAAAATTCCTCCATCCATTTTAATCTATCATAGGCATAAATACATAATAAATGATTTCATGAGGCATCCAGAAATAATTACAGGCTAAAATACTAATCATAACTAGAACAGTTAAGAAAATGGAAATTTTGGTCAAGGAAAAGGTTTTAACAGAGAAGGAAACAGATATTAGAAAGAAAAGAAAAATGAAAGAAATGACTGAGCCCCCCCCAGCCATAACCCTTGGCAAGTTACTAGTCTGCGAGATGTGAGCTCCAAGTCTAGGTCATGAGCATGCTTTCCTTCTATATGTAGCAGTAAGTCCTACATACAGGTCCATCTTATCAAGAACTCTGCCTGCAACAAACTTCATGTTCTGCAGTTCAGGTTCCCTGTGACCAGAGAGTCAGCTGGGGAACAGCAAGTACCACCACTTGGCATTCACTATTGATGCCAAGACCAAAGAACACCAGATCAAACAGCTCTCAAGAAGCCAAACAGACACTGAGGTCGACACACTGATCAAGTCTGATGCTGAGAAAGGTGTATTGCAACCATTTTTTCTCCAAATTATAATGCATTGTTTACAGCCAATAAGCCAGGACATACCTAAATTGCTCCACGTAAGAGCTGTACAGATGACAAAACTAAACATATAAGTAAAAATTAAAAAAAAAAAAAAGAAAGAACAGAGGCCATGTCTGATGCCCTAAGAACAGTAAGAACAGGGCAAGCATATAAAATACTTCTCCCTACTACTCTCAGTCATTCTTCCAAAAACTTGCAAATGAAGTTTTTCAGCTTTCTTGTGCAGACGATTCTCCACGGGTCCCAAGAAGAAAAGGGAGCATTCAGCCCACAGCCCTCTAGGTCTGAGCCCTACACAGTTCTTTTTGGCAATCTGTGGATGGGATTTCAAGTCGAGAGTTGGAAAAAACATACTTTAACATGAACAGTTCGGGAGCACTGCAAAACGAGTCCAAACCCAAAGAAGTGGGATCTGCAGTAGGTTTAAGAGGTCACTGTGTTGAAGATGCTGACATGGGCGAGTGAGCCAGGCCCCAAGGGCCTGTGCTGTTCCCAGATGCTCAGCAGGCACCTGGGCAGCTCTGGGGCTGGAGCTACTGCCGAGCACGACCATTGCTGCCTCTGCAGGGGCCTCTGCTCCCCAGGATCTGGCAGTTCCCCAGAGAGCAAGCAGCAGCTGCACTCACTCCTGTTTCTGTCCCTGGAAAGCTTTAAGCCTTAACACGCCTCAATTTGCAGAGTTTTAGTGCCACCCCTTGGTTTGTTACATATCACCTTGTTACAGTATGTGCTGAGACCTCAGTCAGTTGTGTAGGTGCTGTGTGTGCAGTACACCCGTGTTTGATCCCTTCATGCAGCCCATGTTTTAGCACTCGCACACCCCTTGGCAGAGCAACAGCCTGCTCTCAAAAACAAGTTGGAAGGGTCTCTTACTCTGCGGCATTTCAGCACACAATGCCTACAATATCCTGGACTACCAGAAGCTGAGTTGTGGCTAACACAGCGGTAACCCAGGCTAAGGAAACTTCCACCTCCTTGCAGGCTGCAGTGTGGCACTTCTGCCTGTGCTAGAAGAAAAGTAGAGCTTCTGCCATCTTCATGCTATGATCAACCATCTCAAAATGCATCTGTAGTCCATGTCCCTGGGACTAGGGGTAAGGAAGAGGTGAAAATGAAGGTGAAAAGGAGGCAGATTTAAGGCAAAAAACACACATATGAGCAGGTCGCTGGAACAACAGAGAGTTGAGGAAGAGAGGTAAAGGAGGAAGGCTCAGATGGCATGAAAAAGGAGGCAGAAAAGAGAGCTGACAGAAAGACTGAAACGGAGGAACCTGGAAGGACAGTGAGAAGAAGGTAAGAGGGGAGGAAGAGAATGGAGGAAAGGGGGAGAAGGCAGCTTTGGAAAGCAAAGGACAGTGGAGAACTCAGAAGCAACAAAGAGATGAAGATACAGCACTGGGGAGTCTGACAGAAGAAAGAGGAGCAAAACAGTGGGAGACTTGGGGATGGAATAAAACAGTTGACTGGAGAGAGGAAGAGAGTGAGAGGAGAAATTGGAAGAAGAATAGATTTGGAAAGGGGGAATCAACCAGTGACAGAGCCACAGAACAAGAAGCCTAATAACAGGGAAGAGAGCAAGAGAAAATGGACAAAAAGGGGAGGTGGGGGGAGTGCATGACTAGGAGTCAGTATATTAACCATCCCAAAGAAGTGCCTTAACTTCTATAAAATTTATCATATGCTGCCACAATTAAAGTAAACTTATGCAAATTAATTGTCCTGTTAATCTGAAGGGCTTCTGCCTGCTTTTCAGACACGCTGATGGTAGAGCCAACACCACAAAGCAGGGAGAAAAAGTGGACGCTGATCATTGCTGCTGTGCTTGCTTAGGGAGAAGGAGACATCCCAGCAGATCAGTCATTTCTTTTGGAGGACACCCGGCAATGTCCTGATCTGACACAGAAGCTTGCAAGATGGACTGATGCAAACCCAGATATGTACAGTACTCCCAACACATCCTAAATCCCAGGACTTCAGCTCTTTGTCATTACATGCAGTTTAAATGCATGGGTCTTTCACATCAGACCTTTGAAAAAGAGATTATTTGCTTTCATAAAAACACCACAGCTCCCATGACATTTTCATTTCTGGATGGGAAGCTTGTTTACAGCCTCATAACTCCACTGTGCAGTGGTTTCCACTGACAACAAAAAGCCTGCTCTAGATAAAATACTATTCTATTTGTGGCAGATGATGTAACCGCTCTTATTGCTCTATATATCCATCCCTGAGATGCAGCAAGTTGAGTCGTGGGATCTGATACTCAACGCTGGAGTCAAATTCAGAGCAAAATCAAGAAAAACAGCAAGTATTTCCTACAGCAGCCACAATTTTTATGAGTACTGAAACACAGGGAACTACAGAATCCATGAGTTAGGTCTATTCACCTGCATGCAGACTTAAGAAAATTGTTGCTGTCTCCCTTGTCCCACCCTTTTTTCTTTTATAAAGCTGGATCAGTAGCATCCAAGGCCATGAAATCATTTCACTCATGCTCTCCCAACATACTGCAGTACTGCTCTCACTGTACTCCTGAGACATGAGAGTGCAGTCCACTCCCTGGTCACAGACTCGGCCTTTGGTTTCAGCTGACAGAGCTCACGGTTTTCTCTCTAAATGGTCCAGGTGACAGAGGGAAACTCACCACAATATGGTGTTTCACCATATTCAGACCCCAGCACATGCTCACTGCACCAAACAGCACTATTGTTTGTATCTGATGGTGAACTTAAACAGCTATAACGATGTATGTCACCATTACAGAAGTGCTTAAGAAGAATAAGTTACAGGTAACGCACATCTGAACTCCAGGCCACTCAACTGAACAGGAAATAACAGCTAAACCCCTGATCTTGTCCACAACCCTTCTGTGTGCAACCCCCTCCATGACAGAAATTTACTTCTCATTGGTACCTTCTTATTACGGTAGTTTAAATAGAGAGAATGTTGTTGTTCTTTCCTTTTCCGTATTTCTTCGCTTGACTGGCTGTCCATTTTGTCCTGAATTTTCTGCAGCAGTGGCTCTGAAACATCCTCAAGCCATTTCTTGTAAAGGATCTCCTTCTTTCTCAGATTTAAGAAATCATTGTGCCTCAAATACCTGTCCACCTCCTAAGTAAGAAATGGAAAATAAAAACCATACAACCTATTGACCAACCACGTTAAAGAGTCCACGGGTGAAGCTATGCAGCTTGGCTGGCCTGATCCGACTGGTCACTGCTGCAAGGGCCCTGTTTTCCAGCCCTTCTTTCTGCTCCTCCCTCTCTCCACTTCCCACCTCTTGTTTCCAAGCGCTCCTTTGAACGAGCTCTGGCATTCAGACTCTTAATTTTTAAGCTGTTGTGCAAGACTGGCAGAAAATCATTCACTTTCTCCCACCAGGTTAGTGAGCTGAAATCACTTCAGAGCAGGGGTCTGATAAACACTAGACTGTGCAACACACGCAGCAGTAGGACCTTCTCCCTGCAGCACTGGCATTCTGCTAGATCAGATCAGCCCTCCCACCCTTTATTCGCAGGCCCACCACCACCATCTAATCACCCACAGAACAAAAGTTAGGTGCAAACAGGCAGGTAAGTCAAAGACACACGATATTTAGGGTCACCACTTCAGCCCTATCCCTATGCACTCATAGGGATATCCCGAGGAGACTGAGGAGGCCACAACTTAGTCTTCCAAGAATACAAACTGACATGTTATCGTGAATCACTGATGGAGAGAAAAAACATCAACATGCAGGAAAGCACATAGCAAGTGAGAGAAGAGTTATCACTTCTTACCCTCACAAAGTAATTTTCTCTGTCCAAGATGTGCTGAGCAGAAGCAATGATGTCTCGACTTTCATCAGCTGCTTCCTAACAAAACATCAAACACATGAAGTAAAAGCAGGACCACAGCAGGAGTTAGAATTATCTTTGTTTTCAAAATAATTACTTGTGTTGTAATTAAAGGCACATTACACCATAACCCAGATGGCAGAATAGCACAGGTAGGCAAATCCTTGCATGACTTGCTCTGAATAGTTAGCTTAAATGTAGAAACAGAGGATGATACGCGTCTGAAGAATCCTTACAGAACCAAAGGAGTTAGGTCTCTTCTTCCTGAAGAAGAGAAGGCTTAGGGGGAACTTCATCACAGTATGCCAGTACTGAAAGGATGGCTACAAAGAGGATGGAGGCTCTCTCTTCACAAAAAGCCATACGGAGAAGACAAGAGGCACGAAGTGCAAGTTGCACTGGGAGAGGTTTAATCTCAATATTAGAAAGAAATTTTTTACAGTGAGATCAATCATTCACTGCAACAACCTCCCCAGTGTGGTAGAGTCCCCATCACCAGAGGTTTTCAAGATGCAACTGGAGAGGGTACTAGATAATCTCATCTCATATCCCTTTCCCACAAAAGGATGGACCAGATGATCTTTCAAGGTCCCTTCTATGAGTCTATGATCTTAATTAGTCAAAAGCTTGTTTAAGGTTTTATGGGAAACTTTTCTACACACCAAATTGCATGGAACTCAATAAAGCCACATCAAAAGGGAGGGTAGACCTTATCAATGCTTATAAGTATCTAAAGGGTGGGTTGAAGGAGGAGGGAGCCAGACTCTTTTCAGTGGTTGCCAGCGAGAGGACGAGGGGCAACGGGCACAAGCTGGAACATAGGAGGTTCCACTCAAATATGAGAAAAAACTTCTTCACAGTGAGGGTGATGGAGCCCTGGAACAGGCTGCCCAGGGAGGTTGTGGAGTCCCCTTCTTTGGAGATTTTCAAGACCCGCCTGGATGCAGTCCTGAGTAACATGCTCTGACATGCTCTGGGCAATCCTGCTTCGGCAGGGGAGTTGGACTAGATGATTTTTACGGTCCCTTCCAACTCTAAAAATTCAGTGAAATTCAGTGAAAAGGGTGCAAGGGATCAATAAAACCCCTTAGACTGCTATTTCCAGAGTTCTTTGCTCCCCTTTCCAATGATAAACGTATCTCAAATTTTACACTTACACAACATACACGTAATGTGTATGTTTAATGGTTTGGGCACACTTCTTCAAAGAAAGATATATAAATATAGATATAAAAATATGTTCAATCCTACCCACTCACAGTTTAAAGCACCTCTTGTAGTATCAGACCGCTGCTTACTGAGTCAGCAGCCTACTCACGCACACGTAAAGCAGGCTGCGATACCATTCCTGACTGCACTAATGCTGCTGACCAGCATCAGCTTCTGGCTTCCTCTGCAAGATTCATGCAGTATTTGGATGCTCAACAGCCCCAACCTACAACAAGCTGACAGGAAGGACAGAGCACACACATCTTCCTGTAATGCACATTTCAGAGCACGCCTAGGAGGCAGGGACAAAAGCACAGAGATGTTCCTGCAAAGCAGGAGTTCCTAATGAACCCAGGCACACTGCTGGGGACAGCAGTCCTGGAGAGCAGACAGACAGACCAGATCGCTGCCTAGAACTTCAGCCCGTACTAGGTGGCCAGTTCCAAGACAGGAGCTCAATTGCAGCCAAATATCCTGGGATCCCAGTTAGAGATATTGGTTTCATGTGTCCTAAACTGGTTCTTCGTAGTAGAATCTACAGCTGAAGGAATGTACAGTCACTCACCTGCCAAGGCCTTTGCTGATCACATTCTCTCACAGGTCTTGGAAGTCCTAGTAGCCAGGTAGTGTCTGAGCTATTCACAGTACACATTGTTGGACTGGTCTGGGAGAAACATTAAAAAACATTCAAAACCATATAAAACTATTGTATAAATAGCAAAAAACCTAGTTTTCTTACAATTCCCACTAAACAATGAAATAAATCTCTAAAGGAATTCTAACAGCTGATACCAGCAGCATTTTCCTATCACAGTATGTTAAACTGAGAGAGAAGAAGTATCAGGTTTATAGTCAGTTAATCCCTCTGACAGTAACTGTCTTCATCTCCATGGACAATGGATACTGCATTTTGTTTCAAACAACAAAGTGATCCACAAATTATTTCAGAATGCTTGTCAGCTTTGAAAACATTTCAGAGTTATCAAATTCCACCTCCTGACTTTTCCTTCTTTCCTTTGTGCCTTTTTCAATTACATAAAAGTCACTTTCAAATAACCGCTACATTCCACCACAGGGATGGTTGCATTTTAGTGGTTTTTAAAGTTAGTTCTACCAGATTAACTTATGCTGAAGCACTAACTCTGAGCACCAGCCAGGAAATTCCATCTCCTCTATTGTACGTGCACCGGTATATTTGGATTGATTTTATAACACAGAGACAGTAGAACTACAGAGGCAGAATGCCCTTTACAGAAACCTCCATTTAAACCCCTATTTATTTCAGATTCACTGAAGACACGCTGTTTCGAGGAAACGATGAAGTCACAAAATTACTTAGGTAAAGAGTGGACTAAGAGAAAACCTTCCTTCTGCAGAGATACTGACCTCCACATTCTTCAGCCAGATCTTTCAGCTATGAAAAAAAATAATCTGTTTTTCAATTATTTTTATCAACATCTAGTTAAAAGAATCTACAAAGACTCTCCGAATCAGGTATCTGTACAAGTACAGATACCTTTTTTTTGTACAAGACAACTTTTAAGAGTTTATTCTGTCCAACCCTACACTTCAGTGATACTGACTCCCCACTGACCTCTCTACCCTGCAGATTCAAACCTCTTATCATTGGTTGAAGGTGAAGCCTTTAATCCACATCTTTATTTGTTTCATTTCATATTCCCTGCTCTTATAAACACATCTGCCTGGATATTCCTGCCTCCTCATGGAAATGCTTTCCTGTCTTTTCTGACTGCAAGTCAGAAGCCACAAGAAATCATACGTTGGAAGGGATCTCTGGAGGTCATCTGGTCCCACTGCCTGCCTGAAGAACAGCTAACCCCATAGACCAGATCCCTCAGGACCTCGCCCAGACAAGTTCTGAAAATTTCCTTCCTCAAATTTGCAAGCTCATGTCCTTCACTCCAACTGCTTCTATAAAAGAAAAATCCTCACTTCTGCCATATAATCCAGGACAAAACAAGGAAAAAAGCCAATGTAATGCACACGGTATCAAAGACTTTCCTTCCCTCCTACGTTACTTTGTGAGATTTCTATTCTTTCATCAGACACAAGGAAATCTGAAAGATTCTCAGTGGAAAAGGTCACAACGTCCCATTCCTCTACTGTATTTTTTTTCAGCCCCTATAAGACAGCTTCCAAAACCAGAAATATACTAGCCTTAGCATTGTGGCAGGAGAGCAGGAAACTCCTCTAACATGATTTCCTGCCTTCTCTGAACAGAGGAGAGAAAAGATGCAGAGTAAAATACGGGCTTACAATTAGGACACTACTACATGATCTGGAAAGCAGGTAGGTACCCTCCCTCTCTCCATCTGGAAATCAAGAGTTTTTTATTTTTTTTTGTCTACATATGCCCTGTTGCTTCCACAGTGTCATGCCTGCCATGGAGGCTGATATTCCCTGTGAGAAGTTCCCTGCTCCGAAAATGATCACCCCCTTTTCCAGACAACTCAAGTCTACTAAGTTCCAGGGAATGCTGTAAAGCGATCTGACTTTGTGGTCTCTAAGGAGCAGGGGAAGGATTCTCACAGTTTATTCTTCATCCTGCAATGACCAATTAAAGGAGGCTGTGCACTATATTACCTACATGGATAAACAAGCACACCCTGATTAGCACTGAACTAATTTTTGATATAAAATAAACAGGCAAACAGTGAGGACCAAAGAACATCTGGATACCCGAGGCGCTACAAATTTGGTATTAGCAAGTCAATGCACCATCCTATGAGCAATATATCCTACCTACCTGCAAAGGTGCCATGGGCTCCTGCTTCAGGCCATCTTTTGCAGATTTCCTTCCACTCAAAGCAGTTTTCTTCTTCTGAGATAGGGATGGTGTAAATCCCTGGACAAGCTTAAGATGAGGAAAATACATATTTTAGTAGTTTCTAAGCTTACAAAACAAACCAACCAACCAAAACCCCCACACTAGCGTCCTTTCCATCTGTTTTCAGTAACTTGTACTAGGACTCCATCCATCTTACAAAGAGAGACTGAGCCTTTCTACGAGAATAAAGCAAAGACGTTTGCTCTCATCCCAGAGGATTGGGACCCCAGGAAAGACAAAACAGAGCAAAGAGAAAAATCTGCCTGCTGCAGTAATCTGCCTTAAAGACATCACAAGTCTCTAGCTGCAGATTTTTCCCCCAATCTCAGTAACTAAACCCGCCACTGAATCTTAATCCTTTCTTTTTCCATTTTGTTTGGACTCTTGCTATGAGATGCCAACTCTGCAAAGGCAGAGCCCACTTGTATGAGACACCAGCTGTTTTGCAGGTCTTAAAACTGAAAGTTTAATCACGTGTTAGGACAGAAACACAGTAAAGGATTGCCAAAGTCTGAACAGATAAAACAAGATTTGAAGCTATTCTAATAGTTGTGCCCACAAATGCTAAACCCCGTGAGCAGGTTGGCAGTTCTGTGTAAGAACATGAGAATAACCCTCCCTAAAATTTCTTGTAAGACACATCTGCTTCCTACTTTGCAGTCAGCAGTGCAGCTTTGCATCAGCAATTTTTTTTAAAGACAGATTTCTCTTGCCTCATGCAGTCAAGGAGAACGTTCTTCCCCAGACGCCCCAAAATTCACACACAGGTCTTAGCAGCAGCTCTGAGAAGACCAATTTTTATTATTTCTGTGAGAAAAAGTAAGTATCCTTACAAATGGATACTCAGTCATCTCACAGGCCCCTTTCTGACAAAAGCCATGGGCCATGCCTGTAAGCTCAAGTGTCACCATCTCCTCAGCATAGATGGATGTCAGCCTCTGCAAGCACAGCGGGCTGCCTTTACCCGTGGCTTGGTCCCCTCTGATTCTCTCAGATGCCAGGACAGAGCATGAGAAGAGAACCAGCCTCCAGAGGAAACAGTGCAGCCCTATGAACAGAACCAATTAGCTTATGAATGCCAAGCTAAAGGGTAACGTGCACACGTCGAGACGGTCCACAGGCCTGGCCCCTCCACCTCAGAGGCAGCGACGGGCTAACACCGGTGAGAGGGGAAAGGCGGGGCCCCCTCAGCGCCGCAGGGACCCAGCCTGCCCAGCACCCTGCCCAGCCCTGAGGGGAGTCCCACAGGCCCGGGCGGAGGTGAGAGCCCCGCGTTCGCCCCGTGCCATCACACCACCGTGGCGGGGTCCCCTCACCGGTTCCAGCGAGGCTCCGGGAGGCCCCAGGGGCAGCGGGAAGTAGCTGCTGTGGGAGCCACCGCCCCCCCGCGGGGAAGATGGCGGCGGCGGCGTCGCCTCCCCAGACGCCTCAAATGCGCTTCACACCGCCCCTCCGTGTCCTTCCGCCGGAGAAAATACGCCCTCCCCACCACTCCCCGCCTCTCGGAAAGAGCAGAAGCCGCCCGTGGGGTCAGCGATCAGGCTGCCCGTGGGGACAGCGATGCGACTCCCCGGCTGCAGCAGGCCCAGCACATACCGGCGGCCGTCCCGCCAGAGGCGGGGCTGAGCCGCGGCCGGATCCCTCCGTGCCCCGCCGCCCAGCGTCCCTCGCTGCCATGGCAACCCGAACCTGAGCGCCCTCCCCGAAGCGGGGCCGAGCCGAGCCGAGCGCCTTCCTCCCTTCGTGAGGTAAAGGCCCATGGTTGCTCCTCTGGGCGGTGGGGCTGTCTCGGCCCATGGCGGCCGCCGCGATCCCGGGCCCGGGAAGCGCCCGGCGGGGGCTGGAGGCGGAGGGCAGCCCGGGGGAGTCTGTGGGCAAAGGGCCGCGGGGCCCGGCCATACCGAGGCCTGCGGCCTCTGCCAGGCTCGGTGTGGCGCTTGGCGCCCGGTCATCAGCCCTGACTGCAGTGTCTCTCCATCCTTCGGGGTTCATAATGCAAATACATCCTCCCTGCTCAGGAATTAATAATAAGTGATCCAGCCTAATGTCTTTGTGACAGGCCATTCCCTGCCTGATAAACCCGACAGCTTTAATTGCAATATTATTGTCCTTTCCAATACCCTCATGTAAAGCAAACCCTTCCAGGATACGTAGCAGTAAAGGCACAAGGTTTATCCAGAGTTAGTTTACTCAATTCTATTGCAAGATTTAATGCATTCTCGTGTCATACTTCATGAAACTAAAATTGAAACTTAAAGCTGATGTATGAGACGGCTGTACTCCAGTGACAAGAAAATACGACTTTCGTACTCATTAATTGTAATTAGAACACAATGGCACAAACAGAGCGGTGGGGCTGCAGTTTTTGCCAGTGCTTCGTTGTAGCTGCCCAGGACCGAAGTGACCAAGATGCCTATGGGCAATTCTCTGAAGATTTAATCATCATCTACCTTTCCTTGTTGCTGCTTACGCAGGCAGATGGAGATATGAGAGAAATGTAAGGTTTATTCCCAAGCAGCACCCCAGACAGGTCATGTCGCACCGACCCAGAGGTCTAACAATAACCATGTTAGTGCCGACCGTTTAAAAATAAAATAATCTTTGTTTTGGGTCAAACCTGGCCCAAAAATCACCCTCAGCCCCCTTATTTTTGCTCTGATCTGCTGATTGTAGCAAGTTTTATCCCATTTCTTAGTGTTTTCACTGTGGACTGTTTCCTCAGGGAGAGGAAAATTAAATGCCAGGAAAAAAAGAACCGAGAAATACTCACACTAGAGAAATATAACCAGATTTTTATGGCCTTTCTGAGAAAGGTGACCGGTTTCCTGCTGGTTTATTCTGCTGCTCTTTTGTTTCTAGGATTTTTATTTTGTTATTTTGCTTATCTGAGGCCTAGCGTTACTTCTGCTGAAGCTCCTGAATTCCACTTGGAGGAAGATCTGGTTTCCAGTATAGAAGGGAAGGGGAATGAACATTTATACATCTATTTCTTTTTATAGAACAGAAGGAAAATGAACCGACTGCAGGCTTTGCTGAATGACAGTCTTATCGGAACGAAGCATGTGGAAAACGCAGCTATCATCGACATAAAGGAAAGAAAAGTCTATGCATCAACCTTTGGCTTTAATGTAAGAGATCAAAGAGCACCCTGGGAAGTGAGAGCGGAGGTAGAAACTCCGGGAATGTAGAGCACAAAGCAGCGATAATGGCAGGGAGGGCTGCGCTCTAATAAATACACTTGCTTCTTTCAGCCTCGGAGCCCAAGTTACACGGGCACAGCCTGGCTGCCATGTTGAGAGGCCAGCTTGCAAAGCCCATCGCTAATTTCACATCTTTGATTTTTGGAAGAAAGATGCCATTTAACTGGAATTTAAAAGAGTCCTTTTTAACTACTTTAAGCTCAGTGATTCCACTGGTAAAGCAGATGTATGTAGGTCCGCTCCTTGGCACCGAGACCTGCTGGTGTGGAATGGCCTGTGCCCGCACCATAACCCCAAGCAGGGTGGCTGTACCAGGTTGCCTGTGGGGAGCGATCCTGGGTCATTCTGATTTTGCAGACTGTACCTGGGAATTGTTTGGGAAAGTGCTTGCTGGCCCAGGCCAAAACTCTACCTGAACCGTTCCGACAATACTCAGAACCGCTCCCTGGCACCCTACATTTTCTGATATTGATGTAGCTTATCTCTTTTCATTGTCCATCAGCTGATGATCAGCAGAACAGCAGCACTTCTGTTCATACCATATTATATGGCAAAGCTAATGTGTGCTCCCTGACACAGACCATGATCTCTCTAGGAGTTCAGAAATGCTCCCACACCAAAGTTCATTATGTCATTGCCACTTCCTCTCCTAATCCCCGTGATACCAGCTCTCAAACACTGCCAGGCTGTTTTTCCAGGGGTATATATTGCTACCCTTGGGATTCTCAGAAGAATGTGTTCAGAAGATGAAGCTCTTTTTAAGATAACCCCACCCCTGAGGGCAGATTCTCAGCAGAGAGGGTCATCAATCCATGAGGTAATAGTGACATCATCTTTAACGTGTAAATGATCTTCAATATAAACCACAGCTTTTAGAGATGCCAGCCTGCTGGCTCTCAGCAAGGCAGATTACATTCTGAGGTCCAGAGGAGAGCCCTCAGCCGGTGTAAATTGTCACCACCTCCACTGACTTGAAAGAATTTCAGGCCAGAAGGGATCATTGGATCATCTCATCCAACCAGCTGAACATAAATCTGCCAAACCAGTGACCCACTTACACATACAGTCAGCCCAAGAGCTCATTGACACAAATAGATTTGTGACTTGTGTGCACTGCTCCACTGAGGTGTGATGATCTTCTCTCCTGGAATTGCTAAAGGTTACACTAAGAATATTTGAAACTGTTCTGCACAAGCCTGGGGCAGGCTGCATCCTGCCCTATATGGCCTATAACAGAAGGGTCTGGTCACCACGGGGCGCATCGCCTTCCTAGAGAAGTGTCACTGAGTAATGGGACTACACAGATAGTAACCACAGAGTGAGTAGATTGTTTCAAATGAGACTTTGAAAATGCAGTGAACTGTACAGAAACTAGGTCTAGTTTCAAAGCCAGCCGGATTTTTTTAATATTTTTTTTTACATCATAATTTTAAGTGAACTATCAAAGGCAGTGGGAGGGGGGAAAGCAGTTCATCGTAGCAAAGACTTGCATTTTTGGTCCATAACACTGTGTTGTACTACCACAGGTGTCACCAGAGAATGCTTTAAACCTTATCTCCACTTTCTCCAAGAACTTATTGCAAGTTAGAAAGGGAGGACTCTACTTCAAGGACAAGTACTATAAATGTGTGCGTGCGGATGAGCATTCCATCTATCTTCAAAATGTATGTTGACGAGCTGTGGCCATCCTGAGAAATCTGGAGACTTCCTACTTCTTTCCTTCACTGCCTGGTTACATGAATACTGTAACACAAGCAGAAAGCCTTTACATGCTCCCTTCCTTCCTCCTTTCCTCCCTCCCTCCCTAATGCGGAAAAAAACTATCACTTCATTTTTTTTCTGGGTTGGTTTCTTGCCACGTTAATGAATTAATCAGGTAATAGGAGAGCCTGGCAAGCCCAGGGTCAGAATAATGTAGGTGGAGCAGGTAACTGGGCTGGGGGAGAGAAGAGACGTGGGTGAGCAGGACCTTGTTTGACAGCTTACTCGCCTTGTGGGGCTCCAGCCTCGGTAATTCACCTGTGAAGTGCAGAAACTGAGGACATGGCTGCATCCAGCCACGCTCAGGACAGCAGAATTGTGTTACTACCACCAAGTCACCCAAACTGAAGGAAATACATCCAACTGGTTGTTACTGGGGTCTTCTTAATTCTTCCTCTCCCCAGTAAAGCCATCCTGAGATGAGCTAAACAACTTGCAGAAGAGGCTGAGCAGCTCTTAAACCTGGTTCCTGTTTCAGAAAGATGCGGTACTTTGCAATGCTTTTTTCCATTCCTTATTACAAACGAGCGAGGCAGAGTCTGGGAGTCAGGGTTCTTAAAACACTGGGCATTCTTTCATGTAAATACTGGTTATTTTATTTGCATTTATCAATTATTTGCATATGACTGAGCACTAGGAAAACACTTCTTCAAAACGCTATGCAATGATATATTAATCAATGGAAGTGAGAATAGGCAATATAATAAAGCATTTGACTGACTTGCTTTAATAGTCAGCCGTCTTCAAAGCATGCGCTGTTACTGTTTGTTCTGGCTCAGACACCAAGACAGTATTTCCCTTTTTTTCCAAGAAAATGGGTATATTGGCAAAGAAAATGCCTGTAATTAGCCCAAGTTGTAAGGCATCATGTATACATATGTGTATGTTTAGAACTTTGTAACCTTACACCAATTTTCTGTGTTATTTAGCCAGACGGAGGCCTGATAGTTGTGAAGACAAAGATTTTCATCCTGGTTGCTACTTACAGAGTGGGCATGTATCCCAGTGTGTGCGTGGAAGCTGTGGAGAAACTAGGTAAGAGAAATGCCTGTATCTGTGTGCCTCGTGCCGGCATCTCACTGATTAGCTCCACCCTTGCTAACAGCTTCAAAAACTAATCTGATGAACTGCCAAATCCTGAAAATCTGGGAAACTGGACACAGATATGGTTATGGCTCCCTCTAAACTCTCTCCAGATACCACATCCTGCTGTGCTCCAAAGCCTCCGTGAACAGCTGGCCAGACTCTTTCCTTGGCCATTGATTTTGTCAGTGTCTCACAGCAGGCTGAGCACAAAACCATCGTGCCAGCACTGCAGTGCCCAGAGAGCCTCGATTTTCTTGCGCTCCAGACATGATTCCACCTTGTGCCTGTCATATTTAGCAGCTGTGATGGATCTGTCCATCTGTTAGATGGATTAGGAATTATAGAGCTTTGTCGCTGGCACATACAGCCTGCAGATTAATTTACAGGTTTTGGGGGACATTTATGTGCCGGGTTATGAACTGAGGAACAGAGAGATTTCCCATCCTGGTAAAATTTGGCGTAAGTAAGGACAGCTTCCATCAGTAACCTCAAGGGCATCCACCAGGTTAAGTCTACTGGGAGCATCAACAGGAGGTTTTTTATCACTGGGTTAAAACAGGTGTGAAATACTCCCAAACCAGAATGGCTCTTCCAGGTATGAAGTGTTTTCAAGGGATTGTCTCCATCTAGGGCAGCATTAATGAGACTTATTAAATCTAAGAAACTGGGCCTTCTATTTTAGACAAGCTCTATCCCACTCTTTTTCTGCAGTACTACCAATGGAGCTGGAGCAGATCCAAAAGGTGCCGCTGTGTTATTTAGCCCCAGGTCTGTCCCCAGCTGGCTCAGTAATACATCCAGGAGCCGTACCACAGCTGATGCCGGCTTCTTTGCCGCCGTGGGAGGAAAGCAGAAAGTGTAAAGTAGGGAGATTGCAAAAAATGCCAACACTTGCAAAATCCTGTAACAATTTGCACACAAATTCTTTGATCTTGCAAATAGTTGCATTGTCTGTAATTGGCTGCTGTTCCTGGGTGAAGTCTAAAGTGTGTTTCCAGGGCCAGATTTGCAGCGGTTTTGACAATGTGTATTTTCTGGCGTTTACTCTTGCTGTTCTGGATGATTTCTTTGTGAGAAGAAAACAAAGTACCTTTTCTTTGCATGTTACGACAGATTTGTGAAAATGATTTAAAGTGCTCAGTGTTTATTCTTTAGAACAGATAATACCTCATGAATACAGGTATTAGTATTTTTAATTTTCAGGTAGAAATACAGTTGTCTTCTTTCAAATACAGTATAGTGTGAGATGGATTTGAACTTGAAAAAGAGCATCTCCATTACGGCAGTTCTGTATATGATTTTTATCATTGCTGATTTTTATTTTCCTTTATTTCCTTGTGTTATTATAGCCGACTACTTTAGAGAGAAAGGTAGCTGAATCAGCAGAAAGCTTGAACTTCATCAGTCTCAGAAGAACGGCTCACAAGGAAATGAAGTTTGAAGCATTATCCAGTTTAAGCAAGAAACTGTTGCTTTACAACATTCCCAACTGCTGAGTTTCCTTCTATTTTTTCAAGAACACTTGAGGGCTCGCTGCTCATAAGAGGACTACCCTACCCTATGCATCTGTCATCTAAGTTTCTTAACTGAGTTGAAAGTGATGTCTTCAAGATTTGTTTTAAGATGCTCTGCTTAATCCTTCTAATGTTGTCTTTTAGCCTGTTTCCAGGTAAGAAAATTGTTAATCTCCCTAAGCAAAGTAAGTTCTCTAATAGCATTACAGCTGTACATAGCATCACAGACCCAAGGGACGAAGGAAATTGTTACATGAACAGATTTTCAGATTGTCCTGTACCTCTTTGAATATTACAAATAAAACACATTTTTAACATGTCAATTTGCATTGTCATTGACTGCTACAGAAAGTTATTTTGGACTGTACTGGATTGCAAAGTTCTGGGAGGAGGGACAGTGTCACTATTAGGCTTGAATCAGACTATGTGGACTATAAGACATCAAAGAATCCACATTTGAGTGACCCCATCACCATAGAAGGGACAGCTGACGCTCTGCCTCGTCACCAGATGAGGAGCCTGGCTCCAGAAGACCAGGCTCCATGATCTTTTCAACTGCAGAACAAATTACCAGCTCTTGGAGTCACGTGAGAAGAAATTAATTTTTAGCTATCCTTGATTCTACATTAGTTTTGTTTCAAAAAAAAAAAAAAAGTTTGATAGCCTGAATCCAAAAATCTCAAAATCCACAGGAAAAAAAAATCACAGAAGAATTGCACACATGGACAGACATGTGATTGATCATTTTTAAATACTCGGAAGTTTCAGTTTTATTCCCTGACAGCTCGAGAGCTGGTGACTAGGACACAGAGAAAGGCATGATCTGATCCTTCTCCCTCTGGGGGAAACAGCAAAGCTGAGCGAAGAGGTGTGATCAGGTGGGAATGCACCGGGCTGACGGGTGTGAACCAGTACACTTTGAACGTTGAACGTCTTACGGGAACAAGAGCACAATAAAGCTTCCTCAGGTGGATGTATAGCACAAGGGCAGTCACAGCTCATGAGCCCTTAACGCAACTGTAAGTAGATCTGGTCTGCAGGACTCAGAGTTCAGAAATCAAAGCCTCGGTTCAGCGCTCTGCTGGAGAACAAACGCGCACACACATCCAGCACAGCCAAGGCAAGAGACCAAACCTCCCCGTGTGCTGGGGGGGAGCAGCACATCTCATCCTCGATGCCCAAGGGGAAAGTGGATTTCTGCCTCCATCCGTGGAATAAACCAGGTCCGCGGGTAGAAATAATGGTGAGATGCACTGATATTTCTGACTCTGCTCATGTCCTTCCCTCCAAAGTAAAACGAAACCTCATCCCGTTCCACCCCTTGACTTGCTGGGGATGGCGAGGGCAGAGCTGGGAGAGGAGGAACCGGGATCAGAGTCTCTTCCCGAGGACTGGCAGGGTTAGCTCCTGGTGCTGAGAACGTCCCCCCTTTTTTACAGCAAAAAGGTGAGTCACAAATCGTGCTCGGGAACCACATAACTTCCTTACATTTTTATTTTGGGCCACCACTGGCAGATCTGGCGCTTTGAAGTTGTTGCACTTGGTTGGAAACTTGGTTTTCAATACCTGCGGTTTTCCGTGCATTTGAAAGCAATGTAGATATTCAGATCCTTGCTGTATTTTTTTTTAATATATTTTTGTGGGTCTGCTTCTAGCAACAAAGGAAAACATTTCTAAAAACGCAGGTTAGTGGACTGTGTTGGAAGAGGGACAAAAGCTTCTTTCACATCTTATTTTTAATTGACTAAATTTGGACAAGAGAACAGAAGCATCTGTTGTGGGGTAGGATCTGGTGGGCTTCCCATTAAATTTTTGTAATAATAATGATAATGTGATAATTTTGTGGGACTGGATTAAATGGTTCAGCTGAAAACAACAAATAGACAGCCAGCCTTGGAAAAAAAAAGCTTTTAAGTTACATTTTATATGAATAATTGGAAGTGTTTATTCACTGTAAAACAGCCGCAGAGCACCACCCTGTGGGGATTTACATTCCTGGGGTTCGAAGGTCTTAATCATTCTGTATTTGCAATAATACAGAAATAATTAAGTATGCACTTAGCTTTTCCTGTAGGGATATCATAATGCGAGTGATTTTACAGAGGGCATGGTGGTCTGTCACACAATGGTGTTTATTGAAGAGGCTCTGGCTCGCAGCCCACCCTGTGCCCGTCTTCGGGTGGCATCCCGAAACTGTATTCAGTGTAGCACCAGCTCTCGGGAAATAACACAGTTGTCCCCCGGTTTGGTTTTTTTCCTCTTCTCTTCCCCTTCCACTCAGGGGGCAGAGGAAAGACTGCTCCAGACTGGATTTTGCCAGGCAGGAGGAGGCTTGCCATCTCAGCCCAGCTCAACAGCTGCTGGTGCCAAAAGCAAGCAACCCAGGAAGAGTGACCAAGGAGTTACCTGAAATCCTTCTGCAGCAGTGGGACCCTCTACCAGAGTGCATCAGGAACACAGGAATCACCTGCTGAGGCAAGGGAAATAAACAGGAATTTTTAAAACTATTTGTTATCTTTCATTTGAGCTAGATCACCACTGTGCCTTTGTGTATCTTCAGGTTGTCTACGGGCTGAATCGTAAAATCGGAAGCCAGCACTTATGGGATTTGAGATGTGCCATATAAAGGCTCTTTCTGCTGAGGGTTTTTAAATCCCATTTGTGTCTACAATTTTAAGGGCCTGTGTCCTTTAGTCAGTTGAGCACTGGAGCCCTAATCGTGCAGGAAGTCGAAAGCAAAGGCTGTTATTTTCATTTGTGTGTTACATTTTACGGTTAAGGTGGGTAGGTGGTCAGTGCTGCTGGACCCGCACACAGCCCCGTGCAGGGCTAAAGCCTATGACTTGATGGAGAGGTTTTGGTTTGTCAAATGGCTTTTGCAACGATATGTCGTGTCCCAAAGCTAATGTATTTGATTGCATTATGACTCCTCGGCTTTCTCTGCCAGCCCTCCCTTCTTCTGCCTTCGAACTGTCACAGCTTGCACTGTCCGTCTACAGAGTGGGGTCTGTGGAGCTGTTATCTGGGTTACAGATAACAGATTTTCCAGCTGCACAGAACTGTGCCTGCATTCACGCCAGGGGTTTTGATTTTGTTTTGTTTTGTTTTGTTTTTCCAGAGAAAATGTTGGCAGTCTATTTTGATTGCCCAGGAGGCCCAGAAAATCTCTATGTGAAAGAAGTGATGAAGCCTCAACCAGGAGAAGGAGAAGTTCTTGTGAAGGTCTCTGCCAGCGCTCTGAATAGAGCTGATTTACTCCAGGTATGTCTTTTGTTAAGCACCTGAAAACAACACCAATTTTTCAAGCCCCTATCTGAAGTCTTGACAAATCTGAAGAGTTAAAAGAGATTTGGCCTGGTGAGCATTTGGATGGCAGACTTCAAAGGGAACATTCAAAGGGCTGAAAGAAGAGATGTCTGTTGATTCAGCAGATAAATGTTTTTATCTGGGTCACTGCAATGCTGAGGTGGCATGGAAAGGCAGCTGCCTTTCAAAAAGAGATGTCGAACCAAAGCTCTGGTCTTTCTAGACGCTTAGACCCATTCTCTGGGCGTTTGAGATGAACATGAAATGTTCCACTGGCTCAATTCCAGAGGGAGAAAATCACATTCAATTTGTTAAGTCTGAGCTGCTTTAATTTGAGCTGAAAGCCAGGCTCTGCAACTGCAGACCATAATACTCCCCAGCATGGATAGGACTGGACAAAGGGGACTTGCAACAAATTGAATTTGCACGCAGAGTTTTAAGAATAAAACATATTTAGGAAACGGGAAGTGTTGCCAGAGGATAGAATATCCTCAAGTTACTGGAACATGCGCAGAGTGTAAAATCAGGATTAAATAAATGGAAATTTAGGTTGGAGTCATGTGAACAAAATATTTCAGGTCATTACACTCCTTGACGTGTGGCTTTTCCTTCCCTGCCCTCTCTTTTCTTTTGTTTTAGAGGAGAGGGAAGCACCCTCCCCCCAAAGGAGCGAGTGATATTTTAGGCTTAGAAGCAGCTGGGATCGTGGCTGGGCTGGGACCTGGCTGCAAGGGCCGGTGGAAGGTTGGCGATGCGGTGATGGCTCTGCTCTCCGGAGGTGGCCAGGCAGAATACGTTACAGTACCTGAAGGCTACCTGATGCCAATTCCCAGTGATATGACTTTTATCCAGGCTGCAGCCATTCCCGAAGCCTGGTTAACAGCCTTTCAGCTGCTGCATTTTGTAGGTGAGAGGCATATTTGCAAATCTGTCCCACCAAAACAGCTCGTCTTCCTTTCTGTTGTGAAGTCCTCTCTTTGTTGCCTCTGTCTCCGTGCTGTTTGCCTTCGAGGAGCTTTTTCTCTGTCGCTTCATTCACGTGGGTCAGAATCCATTATGCAGGACCCAAATCCTGAAGTCTCTCCAGTCACAACCTACTCTGCTGATTGCATATTTACAAGGAAGGATATGGAAAGATGGTCAGCTTTAATTTTCATCTGTATTTCTCAGCTTGAATGGCAATTTCTGTTAAGCCTAAACCCTGAAATAACTTACTTGTTCTCCAAACAACTGAAAATGCATCCTGCTTCTAAAGATTTGACTTCCCTGCAAGGATGACTTCATGATAGTATCATGAACTATCTCACTAATTGCCTGTGGATCTGCAGTAGACAACATCTTCTTGTACCTTGTGTCACACAGTCACTAATTGTTGGTAAAATCTCTTCTGAGCCAATTTAAAACAGACATAAGCTCACACTCTTCATTTTGAAAATGTGCTACAGAGGGACTAACAGCAACACTTGCCGAGGTTTTCCTCAGTTGACAAATATCCTTCTTCTGCCCTCTTCTGCAGTAGCATCTAAAAGCTCCACTAAAGAACAGGGATTGCAAACAAATAACTTTCCTCACTGCCTGAAATGCAGACTCACTTCAAGCACTGTTGCTTCCTGGGGCTCTGTGGTCAACTAGGACCACATCTCCAGGACTACTCTGTGCCTCACTTCCCGTAGCAATCAGTGGAACACAAATAAATGCATTAGGTCAATGGTAGGTGCTAAAATGAAAGGTAGAACTGGCCCTTCACATTCTTCTGGTATTTCTCCATCGTTGAGAGCCCGATTTCTCATTATTAACATCCTCAGAGTGTGTTTTCTCTTGGTGGCAGTGGACAGTCCCGGTATAAAAACACTGACTGCATTCACTAAGCAGCTTGATCACAGATGCCCAGAACTGGACAGGCCCAAGCTAAAGTCATCCCACTGAAGTCAGTGAAATGGAGTCCTGTCAGCACACTGTGAGCTGTGTTAGTCCTGGATTAGTTTCTTTTATGAAGGATATGAAGATGCAAACAAAGCCCACTCAAGGGCATCTCTTTCAGCTTCCTCATCAGTATTTTCCACGCTGCGCATGTTTTAATCCAAAGGTGATGCCAAAAGGGTAACCATTTCCCTTGGGTCTTCCTTCAGGCAAAATACAGAAGGGGGAGAGAGTGCTGATCCACGCCGGTGCTAGCGGAGTTGGTATAGCAGCCATTCAGCTGGTGAGGCTGGCAAAAGCTGTTCCCATCGTGACAGCAGGAACTCCAGAGAAACTGAAAGCAACAGCAAATGCCGGAGCAGCCGTAGGGTTCAACTACAAGAATGAAGACTTTAGTGAAAAGGTCTTGGAGTTCACCCAAGGTAAGAACCTCTGTGAAAGACACTGTTAAGTTGGGGAGGAGTGTGTACATCCTAACACTGTGCACATACACCCAATTTCAGCTGTCACCTTAGTCGGTGAAGGAGCAGACAGGAATGACCCTGTACCACAACCTAATGTCCTGGTCAGCTCAAGAATCTCTCTTTCCTTTGTTTAATTGTGCTGTTTTCTGCATGGACTCTCTTTGGCTTTGCATTCATTTGGGGCATAAATATTGTGCCTGTGTTACTGTTGCCTCCACAAGGAACCATGGGACCCAATCCTCACGCTTGTCTTTGGAAGTGTTTGAATATGGGAACAAAACTTAGTTCTCTTACTGTTAGAAAATTTAGATTTACTAAGCATTTGGGGTGGTTTATGACAGAGTCTGCATCTGGGTATCTATAATGATTCTTTTTTTGTGCCTGGTTCTAGAATTCCTTATGAATCTTGTGCCAATTCCTAATTTCAGTAGAAAGATTTAAATAATAACTGCAGGATTGATTCTGTACCTATAAAGAACAAGCTTTTATTTTTGCCTGAGATTATCCTACCTTTAATGCAGCTAGACTACGTTGCTGAAACCTTTTCTGTTTCTGCTTGAGGTGCTGGAGTAGACATTATTTTAGATTGTGTTGGTGGCTCATACTGGGAGAAGAATCTCACCTGCCTGAGTACTGATGGCCGATGGATTATTTATGGACTGCTGGGTGGAGGTGAAGTACATGGAGATTTGTTTGCAAGGCTGCTTTCCAAAAGAGGGAGCATCCATACGAGTCTATTGCGATCACGAGACAAGGAGGCAAGTAATGACTATCAACAGGGTATACAGTTTGATCTTAAAATGTATTATAGTTTTGAGAGCTTTCTTAAGATACCAGTGTTAAAGCAGAACCTAACATGTCATTATCAAAAAAAGCACTACCTTAAATTGTTAATATATACTTTGGAAAGCATTGCAAAGTTAAGTTATAATTTCCCTTTTCTTTTAGCAAATGCCCCCCTTTTACTGAATCAGAGGAATGATACCCAGGATTTCTTAATGTACTTCATGAGTACCATAATCTTAAAGATTTGGCCTAAGAAAAAATAAAACTCAAGGGATTAGGCTACTTGATCAAGTCAGGGCAGGGAGGGGAAGCCTCTACTCAATCATTTTTCAAAGTAGAGACTGAGGCCATTTGGATGCTCAAAATTACCAAGGAAAAATCACTTTATGTGGAAAATTCTTAGATATTACAGTGAAAGACAGCAGTGCAGAGCCCTAGGATAGATTCTGTCCATGGTTTAATACATAATATTCTCAAGATTTTTATCAATATGAGTTTAAATGGTTCTGCACTGAGCTTATGCCACTTGTTTTGCGTAATCTAAGTAAATTACCCCAAAATTAAAAAATAATAAATCTAAAAGCTTTGTTTGTTGTTTGTAATTTACACCTGTCAGATGTTTACATGTCCTTCTCACTAAGAGACTGTCAGAAGATGTCTTCTGGAGAACTGTGCACATTTTGTATGCTGTGCTTAGAGATACCTCTGTGAATGACATGACTGGAAATAATCTTCAAAGTGCTTTCACTTTTTTTCTTCAGTATAAGGAACGGCTGGTGAAAGCCTTCACAGAACATGTGCTACCATATTTTTCTGAAGGAACCTCCCCTCATCTCCAACCGCTTGTTGACAGCGTTTACCCTCTGCATGAGATTGCAGAGGCACACAGGCTCATGGAAGAAAACAAGAATATTGGCAAAATTGTCATCGAAATGCCTGCTTCATCTTAAGGAAAGGCCGACTGCCGTAGCTGCTTCAGGGACACAATCATTAGGGGTGTTTGACAAGCAAACCATCTGCCATTTCTGCATCCAAATCCAGAATGATTTATTGTGGGAGGCTGCCAAGAAGGAGAGGTAAAGCAAAGCCTTACGGGATGTGTTTAATAAAAAGTTTCATGTCACAGCTCTAGCATTGGGTCTTGAACGTGTAAAGAAAATGTCGGCAAGCACTGTGGGAGGGGCAGCCTCGGGCCAGGGGGGCACAGCCACTGGCCCAAGGCTGGGGACACCTGGAGAAACTGGCTGCTCATGACTTGGAGGGGTGTAGGCTTCACTGGATGAAAAACTGGCTGGATGGCTGGGCCCAAAGAGTGGTGGTGAATGGAGTTAACTCCAGTTGGCGGCCAGTCACAAGTGGTGTTCTCCAGGGCTCGGTACTGGGCTCTGTTTAATACCTTTGTCATCAACCTGGACAAGGGGATCGAGTGCATGCTCAGTAAGTTTGCAGATGAGGCCAGGGTTGACAAGACAAGGCCAGGTTGGATGGGCCTTTGAGCTACCTGGTCTAATGGGAGGTGTCCCTGCCTGTGGCAGGGGGTTGGAACTAGATGATCTTTAAGGTCCCTTCCAATCCAAACCATTCTATGATTCTGTGATTCTATGACACCAAGTTAGGTGGGAGTGTTGACATGCTTGAGGGTAGGAAGGCTCTACAGAGGGGTCTGGATAGGCTGGATCGATGGACCAAGGCCAATGGGATGAGGTTCAACAAGGCCAAGTGCCGGGTCCTGCACTTGGATCACAACAACCCCAGGCAGCGCTACAGGCTTGGGGCAGAGTGGCTGGAGCTGCCTGGCAGAAAAGGACCTGAGGGTGTTGGTGGACTGTCGGCTGAACATGAGCCAGCAGTGTGCCCAGGTGGCCAAGAAGGCCAGCAGCACCCTGGCCTGTGTCAGCAATAGTGTGGCCAGCAGGACTGGGGCAGTGATGGTCCCCCTGTACCGGGCACTGGTGAGGTCCCACCTCGAGTGCTGTGTCCAGTTTTGGGCCCCTCACAAAAAGAAAGACATTGAGGTGCTGGAGTGTGTCCAGAGGAGGGCAACGAAGCTGGTGAGGGGTCTGGCGAACAAGTCTTGTGAGGAGCGGCTGAGGGAGCTGGGGGTGTTCAGCCTGGAGAAAAGGAGGCTGAGGGGAGACCTTATCCGTCTCTGCAACTCCCTGAAAGCAGGGTGTAGAGAGGTGGGGGTCGGTCTCTTCTCCCAAGGAACAGGCAACAGGACAAAAGGAAATGGCCTCAAGTTGCGCCAGGGGAGGTTTAGATTGGATATTAGGGAAAATTTCTTCACATAAAGGGTTATCAAACGTTGGAACAGGCCGCCCAGGGCAGTGGTGGATTCGCCATCCCTGGAGGTATTAAAAGGCGGGCAGACGTGGTGCTGAGGGACACGGTTCGGTGGTGGCTGTGGCAGCGCTGGGGTGATGGCTGGACTCGATGATTTCAAAGCTCCCTCCCGACCCGGACGCGGCCCCGGCCCTCTCACTCTTCCGCCGCCACGCGCTGAGGCTGCCGGGCGGGGCCGGGGGGCGGGGCGATGGGCGGGCCCGGGGGGCGATGGGCGGGGCAGTTCCGCCGGTCACGTGCTTCCCCCCGCCCCCCGCCCCGGCGCAGGGCACGGCGCCTGGCGGGCGGCGACTTCCGGCGCGGTGCAGGCTGGGATAGCATCCGGGTCCTCCGCTGAGGCGAGCGGCGCGGCGGAGAAGGCCTTGTTCCTGTCAGTGTTTCTCTCCCAGGCGGCAGCCCCCTTCCTCCGGCCGGCGCCATGGCGATGCAAGCGGCGAAGCGAGCTAACGTGAGTGCTCTTCCCTGCCCCCTTCCTGGCCCTCTGGGGCGATGAGGAGGGGTCCCCCGTCCCGGGTCTGAGAGCAGGCCTTCCCGCCCGGCCTGGGCTCTTTCCGCGTCTCCAGCCAAGGGACCCCTTCCCCCTCCAGGCAGGCCTCTTGGTTGACAAATACGCGTTAAGTTTCTAGCTGTGGAGGGTTTAAAACGTATCACAGAAGCACACGTACGTTCTCAGTGATGTTAGCCCCAAGATTTAGCACGTAAGTTGCTGCTTTTAAGGTTTGAAGTGAGCACTCTAACACACTGTATGTTGTTTCTGCGTCAGATTCGGCTGCCGCCAGAAGTCAATCGGATCCTGTATATTAGGAACCTGCCCTACAAAATCACAGCAGAGGAAATGTATGATATTTTTGGGAAATATGGGCCCATTCGACAAATCAGAGTGTAAGTATTCTATTTTTCTTTGAAAAGTTCAGGATTTTATGTGCTTTAGTACATGTGTTATAGCTCAGTGATCCTATTGCAGTAGGGAGCAACAGGATTTCACAGCTGACAAAGTTAAATGCACTTTAACAATATCCCTGTGTGCCAGGGATGGATGTGATGATAATTCTCTTAGGTGTGAATTTGTTAGGAAACAATATTGCTGGTAGGTAGGGTGGAAAAGCTTAAATTTGATTGAATTTAGGTAAATTGGTAAAAATATGAGAGACTTACTCTCTTAAGTAAACTTAAATGCAGCTAAGCTTTTACCTTAGCTGAAGGTAAAAATAGGGTGGTACTCAATGGCTTGAAGTCCAGATGGAGAGCGGTGACAAGTGGTGTCCCTCAAGGGTCCGTGCTGGGACAGGTACTGTTTAACATTTTTATCAACAACATAGACAGGGATTGAGAGCACCATCAGCAAGTTTGCGGATGACGCCAAGCTGTGTGGTGTTGTTGATACACCAGAGGGACGGGATGTCATTCAGAGGGACCTGGACAGGCTGGAGAGGTGGGCCCAGATGAACCTCATGAGGTTCAACAAAAGCAAGTGCAGGGTTCTGCCCCTGGGCCGAAACAATCCTCGGTATAAATACAGACTGGGGGATGAGGTATTAGAAAGCAGCCCTGAGGAAAGGGACTTGGGGGTGCTGATGGATGAGAAGCTGGACATGAGCAGGCAATGTGCTCTCGCAGCCCAGAAGGCCAATCACATCCTGGGCTGCATCAAGAGATGTGTTGCCAGCAGATCCAGAGAGGGGATTCTGCCACTTTGCTCTGGTGAGACCTCACCTGGAGTACTGTGTGCAGGTCTGGAGCCCTCAATACAGAAAGGACATGGACCTGATGGAGCGGGTCCAGAGGAGGGCCACGAAAATGATCAGGGGGTTGGAGCACCTCTGCTATGAGGACAGGCTGAGGGAGCTGGGGTTGTTCAGCCTGGAGAAGAGGAGGCTCTGGGGAGACCTAATAGCAGCCTTCCAGTACCTGAGGGGGGCCTACAGGAAGGCTGGGGAGGGTCTGTTTACAAAGGCCTGCAGTGACAGGATGAGGGGCAGCGGTTTTAAGTTGGAGAAGGGGAGATTTAGATTGGATATTAGGAAAAAGTTCTTTACTATGAGGATGGTGGAACACTGGAACAGGTTGCCCAGGGAGGTGGTTGAGGCCCCTTCCCTTGAGATGTTCAAGGTGAAGCTCGACGAGGCCCTGGGCAACCTGGTCTAGTTGGGGGTGTCCCTGCTGACTGCGGGGAGGTGGGACTAGATGACCTTTGGAGGTCCCTTCCGGCCTGGACCAATCTTTGAATCTAAGAAAGGCAAAGGTTGAATACAGCCAGTTCTCATGTTTAGTGAGTATTGGATACTTAACTAATGGGAAAATAGAGATGTTACTATTGCTGCTGGATCTCTCAACCAGAAACATATATCAGAAATACCTCCCTGTGTGTCAGATACAGCTTGTCCCTTACCCAGAGTACTGTCTGAATGCTCTGGATTAAACCATAATTTCGTCTGGTTAGTATTATGTTCTGCAGAGTTTCTAGCAGAAGGAGTTGGCTGAAGCTGGAATTCAGGAAGAGCTTTTGAGAACTGTAGTAAGGCTGGTTGGAATATTGACACTCATACAAAAGGATTCTTTTTTTTTTTTTTTCTTCCCCTGCTGAAAAATATTTAGGAGGAGGAGAGAGAGGAAACAAAGCTTGGTGTTTAATACTTAAAAAGAAAATGTTGTATTATATTTCCATAGATGTATGAATAGAAAGGAAATTTAGTAGTTTATATTTGATACAGGTTTTTTTGTGCAGCTTTTATCTGGATGTTGGTAAAATAACCTGCAGCATCTCTGAGTCTGCAGCATCTCTGGGTTCTTGACTAGGTTGCTGATCAGATTAGAGTAGAATGTGTCCTTGTCATTTATATCGAGCTTCGTTTCCCCATGCTCTGAGACTGGGGTGGGTAATTAATCCATAATATGTTTAATTGTTTTGACTATGCAGGATGTAAATAAGTAAACAGTTAAACAGACTGAACTTTACTACCCCAAATAGATGTGCTCGTTCCAGAGCCGTAGCGATTATTCTATACACTGAACAATCATTTTCAAAGGAGTTTTATGTATAGAATTGCCTTCAGTAAACAAACAAAGATGGGGGAACGTGGAGCCAGTGAAATTTGTCTCATACAGGGAAGGGCGACTGAAGGGACAGCATAAACTTACTGCTTGGCTAAATCGGTGGAATTCTTCACTAATAAGCATAAAGGAGAACTAATATTTAAGGTGTCTGAAAATACGTAGGTTGGAACAGCGTGACAGTGGTACATAAAGAATTAAGACATAGGAGGGGAGCTTTCCATCAGTGACACACTGGTGTACGTGTCCAACAGGGAGCTGCCGGCAGCCTCCCCGCTGATCGCTCAGAATTACTGATCCATGTTGCTTTCCACAGAAATCCTAACATTGTCATGAGACAAGGCATAACATGGAACCGCTTCTGTAATTACTGTGCTTTGTGCAGTTTTATCCCATTCTCCTCTTCATTTTTGTACGCATCCCGGTGTGGATATGTGGGATACCATTTGTCCTCAGGAGCTCTCTTCTGAGAGGCAAGCACCATAGAGACAGTTCTTCTGACGATTAAGTTCACTATAACTATATTTTAGCTGAGATCTTTTGGATTCGTACGCTCTGCAGTCTCTCCAGGCTCGTTAGCGTTATGTGCCCAGATGTGTCTCCTGTCCCTCAGGCGAAGGCAGCTGAATTGATGGTCCGACAGGCGATGGCCCTGCGTCTGACACGGTCTTGCACCAGCGGGGCTGTTCTGACTCTCTCAAATTGGCTTTGTGATGCGCCCAGAGCCGCCTTCCATCCCAGGGAGACATCTGATCCAGACAGCCATTAACTGACAGCCTGGTCTTGTAATATTAAATAAAACAAGCTAATTGCTGCAATAAAAACTTAAAGGTTTTCCAGAGATATGACAGCCCACGACAGCAACAGCTTCTGATAGTTGCTGTGGAGAGGCGAATTTCCCTTAAGGAGCATAATGCAGCACGTGCCTCTGGTCGTATTTTCCTGTTGTCTCTTGACTCTGAAATGTAAGTGGAGATTGGTGTGGAAAGCAGGGATGTATTTTAATATCTAGAAAAAAATAGCAGTAAATTATTATTTAGTAGGGTTATGTTAGTTAATCTAATCTCAGTCACTGCTAAAGACTAAGAACTATTTCCTGTTTATTTTGTTTAACGTTAAAACTGATCTTGCCTGCAGTGGAAACACTCCTGAAACTAGAGGAACAGCCTACGTGGTCTATGAAGACATCTTTGATGCCAAAAACGCCTGCGATCACCTGTCAGGGTTCAACGTGTGCAACAGATACCTTGTCGTTTTGTACTATAATGCAAACAGGGTACGTACGCTTGGGGTGTTTAAGTTACCTGTGAACACAGCTAGAACCAAAAAAAATTCAGTTTGAAAAGACAGTTGCTTGGATATTTTAAAGAAGCAAATCCAAACGGGTAGAGCGAATAGATGGGATAAATTCTCAGGATTCCATCCGTACTTGGTGATTTGTGTGCAAAAAAAAAAAAAAAGTACCTTTGGACCAGGGGTGTGAAAACCCTGTTTCTGGTGAGTGTACTTTGGAGAACAGGAGCAGGGGCCTTAGAACTGCACAGCCGCAACAGGATACGAGGTCCTGTTCGCAGGTAAAAAGTCTCCAGGTCTTAACGTTCTGCCTGTTACTGCCGGTATCCGGGTGCTGTGGTGTTCTCCGAGGTCGAGAATGGAGCATCACTGTTGGCGTGTGAGGCTGATGTAGCTCATAGTGACGTTGGTTGCAGTTACTGGGAACTAAGGTGTTATAGAAGATGTGAGAAGGAAAAAAAAAAATCTCACCTTGTTTTCCTAATTACAGGCATTCCAGAAGATGGACACAAAGAAGAAAGAGGAACAGCTTAAGCTTCTCAAGGAAAAATACGGAATTAATACAGACCCACCAAAATAAACTGATCTCTTTGGAAAACTGTTTTCAAGCCCTGCCGTTGAGTTCTTGAGCTAAACGTAGGAATTCTCAGTGAAGTATAACTTTTCTATTTTTTTTAAATTTGATAAGCTGTAAATTGAGTCTTTAGATCTTCACATTAGATTTAAATAAATGTAAAACATCAGAAGATCTGCTTCAAGATTAAATCCCCCAAAGTGGACATGGCTTCTCCATGTTTTAAGGGTGACCTGGTAAATGCTGTGGAACCGCAGTCCTGTTTCTGGCAGGACCTTTCAAGGTGGGACCGAGCCCGTTGAGTGTTTCACACCTCCTGAAGCTCTGCCCGGTCTCCAGGGTGGACCTTCAGCGTCCAGCCAGTTCTTCCAAAGAGCTCGGGGTGCTCTTTGCATGGAGGTACATTTCACTTGCTACTTCCTGAAAATGGAATATTGCAGCTGGTCTCCCCCCAACAGGGATGGTTGTGCTTTTTTTTTTTTTTTAAAAAAAGAAAGAAGTATGGTTTGATAGTTCATCGCACCTGTTTATATTGTTCACAGTTAATTGCGCCTTTCTCCCTCTGGGAATGTTGGAAGGATCCAAACTTCCACCGTGTGATTGTTGGGCTGCTTCTTACTAGAAACAAAGTGAGCCCAAATCCGTGTTTAGAACAAAGTTTCTTCTACAAACTGTAGACAATGAACGTCCTTTTCAATTGATGTGACTCCTTGGGTGACTTCGGTCAAAATCCCTTGTTCCCGGTGATGGGGACGAGGCAGATGAGCTGCAGTCAAATAATCTTGCTCTAATAGTGCGTTGCTGCCGGGCTGGCTTAACGGCACACGAGGGCTTTATTCCGTGTAGCGGGCTTGGACTGAGGCTGGTGGGAGCGACGGGAATACGTTTCACAGCTTTTAAGTAGAGAACACGCGACCAAAATGAGAGAGTAGATGATGGTGGGAATTTTAGCCACCTGTAGAGCGATTGTTTTCTACTCGGTGTGTTTGAATGTATATTTCATGTATATAAATTTTATAGTATCTGGACATATACATTTTGGTTTTTTTTTTTTTAAATTTTTTCCACACTTTTGTCCTGTGAATAAAAATCAGTGTGATGGAGAGAACGCACAACCAGGATGTTTTACAAGAGGAGAAGAATAACCTCTGCCCCTGTTCTGAACCAGCTGGGAGTCCTGTGAACGCTGGCGGTATCCTGCCTCCCGGGAGGATTTATTTGCTTGGATTTAATGTTTAACTCCCTGACCAGACAACTTCAGCCAGCGCAGAACACGGGCAGATGCAAACGCACTTGCCCTGAGGATTTGTAAACTACAAAACCTAAATTAAGAGCTTTTTTTTCAGTGCGTTACACCGTCGTGAGGAATGTTTCCATTTTCTTACCCTCAGAGAGTTTTTTGTTGAAACCTGTCACTTAAAAAAATTGCTTTTCTTGTGTTCTTTTGGTAAAAAAAATAAATGTGTGTCTACGTGGTTTGGCTTTTTTTTTTTTTTTTTTCATCAAGGCTCGGTTTAACGCTGTGCTGCCGCTTCCGCAGGTCACCTCTCCTTCTAGAAAGGAGGTCATTCGTCACCTGCAGGTTGGCGATACGGGTGGGGATGTGCAGAGCCCGGGTTTACAGGAAGGTCGACGTGTTCGGCACCCGAGTGCTGGGAAGGACGTCCGGCTGTGCGTCCCGGTGTCCGGCTGCGGGGCACAGCTGGGATGGGCTGTCCCTGTCCCTTGGTGAGCAGTGACTGCTCCAAGGCCAGCTTGGTTCTGGGGTCTTGCCCATCGGATTAATACAAACTGACGTTTCTCAGGCAAAACCGAGCTTGCCTTAAAAATATTTAAATGAACAAAGTCCTGCTGGAGGGCTTGTTTCTGCGGGAACATCTATAGCTTTTTAAAGGTTACAAACTGCCTCCCCGCCGCCCTTCTATTTATATATTTATGCCATGTATATACATACATACACACGCCAAAACTAGGGTGACCGGGGCCGCTTACAGCAGCTGCTGGGCGTTTAGAAGTCCCCTGGCTGTAACAGGAGCTGGAGGTGCTGGATTTCCGCTTCTAATAAATAATAATAGATGGTGATAACAAACCGTCAAAGCACTAATAATGGTGCCACGCGCTGCCGGCCTCGTTTAAAGCCGTATGCAAATACCACATGGATTCTGTCAATAGGGGAGAGCGTGGCGCTCGCGCTGCAGCGGCTGTTTTGATGGGGATTTGATGCTGTTTGAAAAACATACATAAAAAGCAATTCTTGAGGGTAATAAGATTAATAAAAATTCCTTCATTGAATCCTCAAGATCAGCAGCTTTTGATTTCTCCGAGAGCTCGGCTGCTGCCTTTCATTAAATATTCCATTTCATACTTTTTCTTCTCGTGCCTGTTCAGGGCTTTCGATGTCCCCGCGCGTGTAAAATGAAATAATCATTTGTACCTGCGCGACAGCGGGAGTGGGAGCGGAATGCCCGCAGGGCTGGTTTGATGAGCTCTGCTCAGGGTTTTGTTTGAAATGTAATATCAAAGGAGGGGGAACTGAGTCGGGGGGTGCGAATGGCAGAGGGGGCAGCAAACAAGGCAGATGTTACCAGCCACGAACGCTGCATCTCTGCTGGTTTTGGAGTGTGCTCACTTCCCGTTTAATTTTTCGGGAAGCAGGGCATGAAATTAAGCCTGGAAGGTCTTTTTTTTTTTTTTTTTTTCCCCCATTGATGCTGTTTCAAAATGAGTAACAAGAGCATATCCGATTGCACAGGCACCGACCGTAAATTGTTTCCCAATCCATTATATAGTGGCAATAATTATAGGTACTGTGTTGATCGATGATACAATTAAATAAATTAACGCATTTGCAGTCAAATAAAGAGCTGAAGATTACATTTCCTTGAAGACTTAATTTCCCTAAATATCACAAAGCACAATTAGTTTTCCTTTCAGATTTTTTTTTTTTTTAATGAAATTGGCATGAAAAATGGTAATAACGGCTGCTTCCAACAAAGGTCTCTGCAGAGAAAGGGCGGTGAGAGCGAGCGAGAGCTTCATCAACCAGCTGTAATGAGAGTTTTTACAGACTCGGTAACGACCGGGCGGCACCGCTGAGGGCAAAGGGGAGGCGCAGAGCAGACCCAGGGGATAAGACTTGATTCGGATCAGCCCTTGCAGCCCCGCGGGAAGGCGTGTGTCACCGCTGAGACCCCCCCGCCGGCAGCGGAAGGGCAGGGCGACGTCCCACCTATTGCTCCAGCTGCAGCAGACGCCAACGGCAGGACCGAGAGATGACGGAGGGGATGTACGGCCGTTCCAGGTACGCTGCATCGCTTTCCAGGTATTCGGAAAAAGTCCCAAACCCCATCTTTTATGTTTTTTCTTTGGTTTTTTTTTTGTTTTTTTTCAAATGAGCAACTAACTTAAACTTCAGACTGAAGTGCTGATTGACCTGTGTGTGACAGGGCTATGTGACGTTAACCCGGGCACCCACAGGAGCTCACACCCGCAACGGCTGCAGCGCATCCTGCCGTCTGTAACCCAGGGCCGCAGCCAAGGTCAGCGACACAGGCCGGGGCAGCGGCAAAGGAGCTTTAAAAAGAATTTGGGAGAGCGAGTGTGCATCAAGCCCCGGCAGACCCAACTTCCTTTTTATTATCAGGAAATTAGCCTGTCCAAAATAAAAGAACTATTAGTGCAATGCAGATGCGTGACCTGGCTGCTGCAGCCAGCCTAGGTTTTCACCAAAAATGGTGGGTTTTCACCAAACATCGTTTCTTTATGGAGAGGGAAGCAAGAAACAAATTCACCCTCCCAACCCTCAGTGAGTAACCGTCTGTAAGAGCTGGGTTTTCTGGGCTGATTAATTAACAAACTCAAATGCAACTTTGTGGGTAAAATGAACCCCTAGAGAACGAGGAGGGCAAGCTGTAGTCACTGGCCAGGTCGCCAGTCACTGGCCAGATCACCCGGGCTCCTTTTCTCTCTCCTCCCCAGGAGGTATCACCTGGAGACACCTGCACTGCGCTCTCTCTGCTCCCGCTGGGTGCGTTCTCCTTACACGCGCTCCCACGAGAAAAGGGTGCGACAACTGTTTGACATGCTTCCATCCAAAAATCCATCAGTTGAAAACTATGCAAATAATTTACAGTCAAGTTAAATAAAAACAACATCGTGACCCGACGATGCTCTTTTTTTTTTTTCTACAGCAAAGGGGAAAAGCGAGCCAAAAATGTGAAGAACTGAATTTAGGCAAAGCAAAATAGCAGAGAGGCAGCTTCGCCGCTCAGGCCCCGCCGCTAAAACCAGGTAAATGCCAGTCTGCGCATCCGTCTGTCTCCAGGGCAGGAACCAGCATTCCCTGAATTCGGATAACTGTCAGCTGGAATAAATATTGCTCACTCTGGAGCGCCAGGGGCCCAGTGCACAAAGGACGTTTGCAGACGGCGTGAACAGCATCAGAAAACGCAGCCTGAAAAAGCCCCGGGGTGTGTTGTTCAGTGGCCACATCATCCCAGGGTCCAGACTGGTTTTGTGAGGTGGGTCCACACAACTCTCCTCTTCTTTAGCCCGTCTCAGCTCCAGTAGAAAAGGTTACGCTACTTTTACTGCTGTAAACGCATAGAATCGGAGCAGCGCCGCACGTCTTGGAGAAGCATCACCTCCCACCTCTTCAGCAGCCAAATTCTGGCTGGAGTTGAGGGGCCACCAGCAGGGCAGGGGAGAGGGAGAGTCAGGAAACCTCTCTGTCCCAGCAGCCCTTACTGGCACAGTCCCGGTACCTCTGGTACCGCACCAGAGATCTTCCACGGTGCCATCTATAACACACGCAGCGCGTGGAATTATGTGTGTTCCGCAGAAGAAGAGAAATAACTAGCAAAAAAAAAAAATGGGTTGGTGATTGTTTGAAGAACATCTTACGCAGCAAAAAGAATTCCAGTGGCCAGAGGAAAGCAGAAAAAGAGGGAACAGAAGCTGTAAAGTATCAAGATTTTATTGTTTTATATATATACTTTTAATTCTTAAATGAGACAGTATTTTTTTAAAACAGCAGCAAGCAGAACGTACAAGTTGAGGAAAGTGGCAGCGCAGGTAACTGTTTGGCTAATGCCCGTTCATGTACAAGGCGTACATTGGAGTTTTATTTTTTTTTTTGAGCACCGTTTGTGGTTTGTTTTTTTTTTTTTTTTTTCTTGGTTTAAGTGTACAGTAAGGCAGTGGTTTTTCAATAAGGAATATATATATATTTATATTTATATATATTTTCAATCGTCACTGTGAATTCTTCTCACATGCAAATTAAATAAAATGTACAACTTGAAAAATGTTACAACGGTAGGTAATTTTTCCCAAAGCAAAGCTTCTAATAAAAGGCAAAATACGGACACCACGAAGTTAAAAAAGAGAAGGAAGGCGTAAGAAACCACGGGGCCGGCGCTATTGACAGGAGAGCGTGAGCGGGGAAAAGTGGGATTCCAGTGGAGATTCCTCCCGCTGCTGGCGAGGCGAGAGAAAACGGATGGTTATTAACAAGATGTCTCCAGCCAGCTCCCCGGAGAAGATTTCATTCTAACCTGAGGAGCTCCACGTCGAAGAGGAGAGTAGCGTTGGGGGGGATGACCCCAGGGTGGCCTGTGGCTCCATAGGCCATCTCAGGTGTGCAGGTCAACTTCGCTCTTTGTCCTAAGCTCATCTGGGGTTTGGATGTTGGAGAAAGGAAAAGGAAGACAAAAAAACCAAACAGTATTAGGAGGAAACCAAAGAACTGTTGAATTCTTTTCAGGTCCCATAAAATAAGCCAAAGCTTTGATCACTTTAGGTAGAAGAAAAATGTGAATATGAACTTTCCCACGTTCTGGGAGTATTTATACCATGGGGCTGAGGGTGTAAGAATCAGAGAATCATAGAACGGTTGGAGTTGGAAGGGACCTTAAAGATAATCTAGTCCCAAACCCCCTGCCACGGGCAGGGACACCTCCCACCAGACCAGGTTGCTCAAAGCCCCATCCAGCCTGGCCTTGAACACCTCCAGGGATGGGGCATCCACAGCTTCTCTGAGCAACCTGTTCCAGTGTCTCACCACCCTCACAGTCAAGAATTTCTTCATAATATCTAATCTAAATCTCCCCTCTTCCAGTTTGAAACCATTACCCCTCGTCCTATCACTACATGCCCTTGTAAAAAGTCCCTCTCTGGCTTTCCTGTAGCCCCCTTCAGATACTGGAAGGCTGCTCTAGGGTCTCCCCGGAGCCTTCTCTTCTCCAGGCTGAACAACCCCAGCTCTCTCAGCCTGGCTTCCTGTTCCCCGCAGGGGTTTGCGTGGGGCAGGGTGGCTGCTGCTCTGCCGGTTCCCCGCCAGCCAGCCAGCTGGTACCTCATGGACGGGTTTTAGGCATGGGCCAACCTTGAACTGTCAGAAGCGGAGCAGAGAAATGCAACCGCTGCTGACACCTGACAGTCATTAAACCAAAGTCTGAGAAATCTGGGTACTAGACACGGTGAACTCGCTTCTTCCAAGTGCTCTGTGTCACTCACACACCCCAGATCCCTCAAAAGCCTGGGTGGAAGGAGACAGCCACCAGCTCGACTTCAGGCAGCAATCCACTAGGAGGAGCAGGAGGGCAGCGAGTTGCCACGCTGATTACTGTAACGGCTTTTGGACACATTAATGAAGGGACAGGAGTCAGGGAGCGAGAGCAGTCAAGGAAGGGATAAACTGATTCACCCAGCCCTTGTTGCCACTGCTTTATCTGCACTGACTTCTGGTTTCCACAGCACGTTGGGGTCCTGAGCTCCTCTTAAGCCTTATTGCAAAGCAAGCAATAAAGAGTGCAACTCAAATCCTTGAGAGGAAGGTGGGTATTTTTCAGAGTCTAGGATTCATCAAATGGACTTCTCCTTCTCTGGCTGGAGAGAAGGGAATACTTGCATCGCTTTCTCCATAGGAGTGGAAACTCTCTTCTCTTCCATCCCTCTCTGGAAAAGGATGGTTGCATCATTCCTCAGTAGATTGTTTCTCAATCCCCTGAGGCTGCCCAGAGAAGCTGTGGCTGCCCCATCCCTGGAGGTGTTCAAGACCAGGCTGGATCGGACTCTGAGCAACCTGCTCTGGTGGGAGGTGTCCCTGCCCGTGGCAGGGGGGTTGGAACTAGATGGTCTTTAAGGTCCCTTCCAACCTAACCTGTTGTATGAGTATGGTTTTGCATTCTTCCCTTCTCTCTATTTAAGCATAAGAAGTTGTTCCTGTCACAATTGTTCCTATAATATATCAGAGCAGTTTCCTCCTACACTGAGCTCTAGGACCCCGAAACGGGGGGTCACGAGGAATTTGCACCCTGATCTCATTCACTCTTGCACTTGAGCCGCCCGATGACACTCCTCACGTACAACACTGCAAAGTTTGACAAAAAGCGAGGGTTGGCAATCAATGGCAGCGTGTGGCTCTTTTGGGGTTTTACTGTGCCGGCACTCAGACTGTAATTAACGGAGGGCAGTTTTGTTTCTCTCAGCGTGAGGTCGGTCAGTGAACGTTAAGGTTTGTAGCTGGGAGCCTGAAGTCATAAAAATCTTAACAGTGCAGTTTGGTACCTCGTTCAGTAAGGGTCAAAATCTGTAGCTCGGTCGTGGATGTCATCAAAAACGGCAGCCTGGGATTTTACGGAGTAGCCGAATAGAGGCCACTCCACAAAACGCTGCCGCCTGGAACATTTTAGAGGCCACTGTTGTCTATTTGTGGAGCTGCCCATGAGAAAGGGATGGGGCTTATGTGGCACCTTGGCATCTGGGGAGAGGGCTTCACCTCTCCCCTCTTCCACCATGCGGAAAGCCCCGTGAGTCGGGGATGTCCCTGGATGGACAGAGAACTACAGGAAATACGGGATGGCTCGAATGGACCACGCTTTCAGAAAACCGCTCTGTACCCTACACTGTGACTTCCTCTTGGTCTTGTCACCATCACACCGGCATCGCTGTGCCCACACGCCCTTCAGCTGGCTTGAAGTTCAGCCAGAATCATCTCCGGTTACCTGTGTAACACCTTCTTCAAATCCCTTAATGACTTCTTGCCTGCCGATCTTGAACCTGAAAGGCTTGTTTCTGTCTCGGGAGGAATCAAACTTCTTTCCGTTCTGTAGCATTCCTGCCAAAACAAGACACAATTTAAAGCGCTGGAGGGGAGGGAAGGAGTGAAAAATTAATGCCTCGGTCACATCAGCTGCTCATTTCCATTTTCACTTTGAAGCCTCATCCAAACCAGGTAAGGCAGGAGAGTCAAACGCAGGGGTACCATATTGTTACCTTTGCCTTCTAGTAATTCAGGCTCTGAAATGGAAATCTGTTTTTCTTATTATTCTTAATGCAACGGGTAATAACTCGTATCGTACCAAACGTTGCACAGACACACACAAGAGCTGTTGCTCGCACAGTGGAGCTTCCCGGCTCCAAGGCAAGGAACAAGCGGGAAGCAGCAGAAGGAAGAATCCCAACGCAGGTGCCTGGTGCAGGCCTGCTCCTGAACACAAAAAAAAGCTCCCTAAAACAAGCCTATAGACAAAGAAACCAAATTTAACATAAATTTGACTGGGTTTACTTCTCATTAAATATTTACCATTTATTTCAAGGTATTCCTTTAACAGCATAACTAAGCACAGGGAATAGCCCTGGTGGAGTCCGTGTCAGTAACCAGAGGGCTGTTGCTACGTGTGGCCCAAAGCCCACCACAGCCAACAGCAGCTTCCACCCACCTCAGAGGGTGGGGATGTAGCTTCAGGTCTGGGAAGTTTTGAGCCAAATTTTCTGCCAGTTAAAGTCCTTTTGAGTTGTTCCTGCAAATTTATAGCAGAATAACTAGAATTTGGTCCCTTGGACTGTCTACCTTCCCTACTCCGTTTGCTCCGGAGTACAAGAATAACGTGCATCACACAAACGTGGCCATTCCACACCGTGTGTGGAGAACTTCAACATTCATTACAACTGCACGTGTCTCCTCCTCATACAGAAAGAACGGAAAAGACTCTGCATTCAAAAATATGAAAATAGCAAGGGCATTTATATGAATACTCTACTACCCTCATTCTTTCTATTTTCAATCAGCCGCAAGAGACAGTGCCAGCAACACCTTACTCATTCCCTTTGATGGGCACAACACCGTTTCAACCTATATATTATGAACACAAGCCCAGATTCTACAGCAAATGGCTGAACCTTCACGGAGCGCCGCAACCCAAACCATTCCATGATTCTGTGATTAGGTGTTCGCATTGTCTTTTCAAACAGCGCATAATTACGTAGCTTTCAACTTAAAAGTACCTGGTAATTGCTCTTTCAGAATGCTGTACTCTGGCTACTGCAAGGTTGGGCTGGTATTTATATATTAGAATAAATCCTTTCTTTTTAATGCTGTAGTGCCAGTGTTCTGGGCACGTGCTATGATCTCTTGTGCAAGATGCTGTACAAAGACAAGTTCATTAATAAGCAAATATCTGAGAGAGTTTCTGGTTGAAAACAACATTATCAAGCACAGCTTTGACAGAAAATGCTGAGAAATACTGCTTTTATGATCCAGTATGAAAAATACAGTCTTACTAGTTTCTTTTTGGTAAAGCAGTTATATTACTAGACCAGCTTGATGCACAAGGTTTATTTTTCAGTGAAAACCATCAGTTATTGTCCAAACAACAAAAAAAAGGGGGCACATTTTGCTTGCTTAAAAAGCCTGCGTTATGAATCAAAGGTAAATATAAAGAGATGTGGCAGAATGAAAAACAAAGACTAAAAGGCTAGGATTCATCTTACCAACCTTTATGCTTCTAAGATGTGGCCAGCTACTTTTGAGCTAATGACTCTGCTTCCCTCTATAATCAAGTCAGAAAAAAACCACTTTCAGGGGGGCAATTCATCTAACCAAATCTAGGGATCTACATTAGGACATAATGAATTGCATCCCAGCAGTGCCTATTTCTTTGCAACGAATGTAAGAGAAGTCCAAACGACTGGCTCAGACAGAGATGTCTCCAAATTCATTAGTAGTTAAATTAGCCGTGATGGCGTTCTGGAATTGCAGTAATGAGTACACAGCATTTGATCGTTCCAGTGGGGTTCTGTGTCTAGGTATTTTACACCAAGATTAAAACCAAATGCCATATTAAGGCAAATTAGCTGTTGATCAAGTCCAACATTTGTCAAAGTTGGTACTTCAGAGACGTGTGTGTGTGGGTAAGGCCTTAGGAGGAAAATGATGGAATAACCTGCCCGTAAGGTAAGTTTCATAACCTTTACCATTAGCTCTTGCAATATTCAAGTTTTTCACAGTGTAATAATGAAGTATTTTATGTATGCTCCGATGCAGATACATACACATATTATACAATATATCGGCTCAGTGATATCCCTAAACCCCCTCCACGCGGGCTGGGAAGTGGCACCAGCCCCTGCACAAGGCTTTCTAGGGACAGACAAACACAGGCTGGTTTGTAATGTAGGGAACAGCACGTGGAGGAGGGCAGGCGGGGAGAAGCAGCTCGGGGGGAACTCTCAAGCATATCATATAATCCTTTTTGAAGTATTTGATCTTAAATTTAAATGGCAGTCCTTCCTCATAGCAATTTTATTTTTAAACACATTATAATAAAACCTTATGATTCTGTGAAATGGAAAGAGACTATTACAGAATCCCAATATTTAATAGTTTTAATATTAAAAATTAGTACTGTCATTACATTCTGCATGTTCAAAGCAGTATGCAAACATTAATTATTCTTCACAGCAGCCCAAGGAGGTAGAAGAAGATATTTATTATAAAATAGCCTCAGTCTGGAAGTTCAGATTGAGATGCAAAGTTCCACAACGCTTCCATATGTTTTCACTTCATTTTGTAACTAAATCCTATTAAAATACTTAGCTTAAAGGTCTGATGGTTCACTAAATGCCACACATCAAACTGGTGGCGGAACCAGAATTAACTCTTCAGAGATCCTGACAACAGCTACTGGACAATGTTTCCCACTTAAAATCACGTTTCTACCCGCCCATGAGCTTGTAGTCAAATATATATCATATAAAAACTGAGTCTCATTTCACTGTCAAAAGCCTATAGAAGAAAACCTCGTAGAAGAAAACAGGCTTCTTCCATGTTTACAGCAACGGCTAAAACTCATCAGGAGATGAATTCCGAAATGTAACCTCCTCAGTCATGACCCCACCTTATTGCTTTTGGAGGACAAAGTAGGATTCAAAGAGTCAAATGCGTCCACGTTCACCAAAGCTCTGGCAGGAGGATCAATTTTTATATGACTGCCCTTTAAATGCACATCTAGTTTAGAAATGAGTCAGAGTCCCCATGTGCCCTGGAGAAGTTCCGATCCGGATTTAGATCTGAACTTTAGATCTTTTTTATCTCTATTTCTGAAAGTTAGAGTCGACTATCCAGGCTCCTGGGAGCTAAACCAGCATAATGTTTTATTTTCTCTCTTGCTAATGCATCCATTGATTTTCTTTTTGTGAAAAAATTGATTTGGTTAATATTCTTCCACAAGGACGGATGCCCATCTTCGGCCTGCGAGCACCTTTATTTATCTAACTAACAACAAGGAGGAAAAAACCCACCATCTGGAACTGAAAAACGACATTGTTTCGCAAAGTCAGAACAATCAATAAGAGTTTTGACTGAGCAAGGACATCTAGATGCCTACACGCTTACTTGGGATAATAACCTTACATCTGATTCTGAAAGGTAACAATCATTGCATTAAAATAATGAATGGTACAACCTCAGTTACCAGAATATTGTGCGGATTTGAAAACATCCTGATCTACAAGGTGTCCTAATTAATAACTAGGTTTTAAAAGTTAGGTGGCTGTAGAAAAGGAGATGTTTCAGACTGTGGGTCCTCCTGAATCGCTGAAGTTCAGCTCATTGAAGCTGAAGATCAAAGAGCAGAGAACTCGTTTTTTTAACGAATGTGAGTAGGGATCCATCTAAATGCCAAAAAATACAACGCCGTTTGGGCTAAACCAGCAGCGAAAACAAACCTTCAGTCTCGGTTTAACACAAGCTATTATTTCTTATTAAAACATAGGTGTGTCTGCACTACTCTTTTAACCTGAACTAACTACTGGAGGTCAGTCAGCCCCCGCGGAGATCACATCATTGAAGTCTGTTTCCTAAGGGCAGAGGGCTAATGACACTGCCTGTACTTGCCTAATAACTTCTGAATCTTTTAGCCAGTTTCAACCAAGTTTGACAGAGGAGTAGGGTTCATGCTGACATAAAGATCCTATGCATGTAACGAAAAGAAATTGGTGTAGGAAGAAGATGCTGTAAGTGTTTCTACCAAGAGAAATGCTCAATCTTTATTTGCTATCACAGAATAATTGAGGAGAGGTCAGGCAGGGAAAGACTTGAGGAGAAGTCAGGAAGGGAAAGACATGAAAACTGCAGCTGGGCACAGTCTAATTTTCTTTTTACCAGAGGGTTGCTTCATCTGAGAGTGATTTCATCTGGGAATTCAACCAACCACCTAACACAAATCCACAGCTATTCAGACACCTATCTCACACCTATGATCTCAACAAAACCATGCCCCAAACCACGCCCAAACCATTATCTATACAGAAGATCAATGAAGAAAGAGAACACTGAAGGCCCTCCATAGATAGTCTGTCAAGTTTACGTGCCTGAACCTAGAAAATGTATGTGTAAAAAGCCACTGCTAATGTTAGCCACCTCGAAGGTAGAAACTGCGTCTCAACCTGCCATCTAGGCTGCTTCTACAGTTAATGGAGAAAGAGAGGTGTCTCCAAGAATCATTCATCCCACCTAGATTTAGATGTCAGGACTGCAATAACCCATTCTCAGTCAACAACTCACAAAAGTTAAGAAGTTAACAACATTAATTTGAAATGCAAGACCACCAGCTTTGTATAGGGCCCTAGTGAGGAGGTATTAACTCGTCCATCCATACCTAAACGAAGCAGACCAAATTGCATCCCAGGCTTCACTGGCTCCAGCGTTCACTGAATTATTTGTCTTCGTAGCGTTGACACATTCTGGGAATCAGAAGACGGAGATCCTAATCCAGGACAAATCCCTTGCTTTCACTAGTTGCTCTCCTTTTAGCCTGTTCAATGGGACTCACTTACCTCACAAGTATTAAGGGGATAAGTTGAATAGGTAACTATCAAAAAAACCAGCAACGTTCATCTGAAAAGTATTCCACTACCTTATTTTTCAAATTGTAGTTACCTACAGAACGTAAGGGCAATACATTCGCTTGAAGACAGCTACTTTCTGAACATGTGTTGGCAGCAGAAAGAGGGGCAGATACTCAGAAGGCATTTCCAGGACACTCTCCTGTTTCATGTTACGTAGACCCAAGGTTCCTGAGGACAGGGACTATATTTTGATGCCCTTTAATGCAACCACCTTTCCAATAATGCCTTGTAATAAATCTGTGCTATTATAAACTCATCATTTGCTTTGGTTCCTAGAACTCTGAGAGGCAGCATCTGCTGCAGTTAGTGTTGCTGTGGGTTAAGAATTTTTGATCTCAAGTATTTCTTTTTTTCCTTAAAATATATTGTTTCTAATGTCAAAATATGTCAATAGTTTGTCGGGAGACTTTCATACAGGCTAGAAATTCTGATCCCCCCCCCCCCCCCCCCTTTATAACCTGTAACTATCACTAATAAACACTTTAGTCTGAAAAATGTATTATTGGGAATTTTCTAGAAACGGTACAAAAGGCTTTGTGTCAACATCGACACCTTCACAGGGTACAGAGGAGGAGACAGCAAAGCAGAGGAGTTCAGTGTAATCGCATAGGAGTGGTGGGAGAAACACATCCATAAAATCACAAATCACATCCCAGGTTGGTGTTCACCAGCAGAACTCTACTGATTTCAGTGGTGTTATTCATATTTTACATTAAAATAGATCAGTTCTCTTCGGAACTCACTATTACTATTGCAGTAAAGCAGGACAACTCCTCTGCATTCCATGGCGTTCCCCCATAGCTCATGGCTGAGTCTCTCCTACCACACCTGAAACACTTGTGGTTTCCCACCAGGAACAAGAACAGTTCCCGTATGTGTGTTAAATGGAGGGATCTGGGCAACACTTTTCTAGGCAAATACAGTGGGTGCCTTGTGTTTCTGCTTCCCAGGGAAATGCCTAGAGGACCTAACACACCTCAGCTCTCCACGTCATTCCATCAGAATCCAGATCTGCATAAGCCGGATACCTCACACCTCTCACATCTTGATTTGCCATTTCATTATTACCTCAAAACGCAGTTCACTGTTTTACACTTTTTCATCATAACGACAGCTCCCAGTAATCTGTAGTTACACCTGGCCATGCACCTCCTTCCAAACCACCACGCAGTAAGTAGCGTGTGCCTCTGATTCCCTCATTTGACTTCCAAAGCAAACTCTTTTTCCAAACAATTTTGTCATCTCATCAATTTTACTGATGAAAATTGTTTCCACCAGAAATGAGGGCTGTTGTAATGGAAATAAAGGAAGGGTGTTGAATGTGAGCTGGAGGGGGCTTTCATTTCCTACGCTAGGTTTGAATAGTAGGCCATCTAACCACGTCCTGTACGAGGATGGTGGCAACTGAACTGAGAAGGGAAGGACGGCTGTTCAAGGAAAAGGTTCAACAACAGAGGTTTAGTACCACTGTAAACACAAACCCATTTTTTCCCTGCTAATGTTTCCTCTGCTTAATATAAACAAAGCCGTACGAGGAAAAAAGGATTTGCTGGCTTAGACTGTATTTTTCTGAGAGTTTACAGCCACTTAAGAAAAAATGATTAATCTTTTTAAGGGAATTTTCAGTCTAGAGGGATAATAGCTGAAGAGACGGGGTGGTGCATCTCTGCAGCGCATCAGCTCTTTACCACAATTTTTTTGTTGTTGTTTAAAAAGGCAAGAGCAATGATTTGAGTGTGCCATTTGTTGCCATGACAAACAATCCCAGACTCAAAGTATAGAAAGGGGAAATGGATAGCGGTGGTGGTCACTTCTTAGTTCCTGTTACCGCAGAGCACTTCAGTAAGGGTTGATCTTTTCAACACAGGCAGCCTCGCTGCTTCATTTTCTTCATGTATTATATACTCATATATCTTTAATGTGGAGTAAGAGCAAAGCGATCAATTATTTATTACGCAGCTGACAGCACGCAATGAAGACACAACAGACAACTGCTCAATAATGCATTACCACGCACTATATATCAGTGTTGCGTACAACTACAAGAAAATATGAAAGAGCCTTGCACTTAGCTTGACTTCACAGCCAGGCAAATTACATGCAATTGTCTAGTTCACTCCACTGAAAGGCATTATTCTGTCCTAACGGGTTTATAGATTTGCATCTTTTTAAAAAGAGAAGAAAAAAGCAGATTTACCTTCAAGGCAGATATGAGGCTCAATAAGCGTATTCTACATGAACTGTAAGGAGACCCAAACAATTCCTCTGCTATCCTGTTGCCTTAAAACAGTCACTTTATTTTAAGGTTTGATTCTGTTACTATTACAAAGTTCAGCTGTAAAATATACATGCTCTGCGGCATAAGGCAAATTTCATTTGAATAAGCATGGCAGAATCAGGTCAATTTGGGCATGCTAATGAGTAGGACAATGGATGTCTAAGGCAACATTGTAGAGAGAACATATTACTACAGAAATACTTTGTACCTCTTGCATCTCAACCCCTAAATACCATGTCCTGTAATAGAGGTTCTGGATAGAGAGGGAATGTCCCTGACCGGGGTAGGTCTTTCTGACCCTCTGGCATCAGCCGAGAAGCACAAAGAGCAATTCAAGAGCACGGCTGTAATACAACAAAGACTTTTTGCAAGATTTCCCACCCAAACACGTGCAGCAGAGCTTGGCCAAAGAATTCTGGCCATCTAGTGCACCAAGATAATAGGATAATATAATTAAGCTCTTTTTTTCCTTCTTGGTTTCATTCTCATTCTCTCATTCTCTTGGTTTCATCCTATGCCACAACACACATACATAATTTCCTTCCTCCCCATTTTTTTTCATGGTTGCCTATGCCACCTATGGGTTTGGTATTTTAGCCTGTAGCACATACATGAATGTGCAGATGACCCTCCACTGGGAAGTTACGCACTTCAGTCGGGGCTTAAGCCTCACTGAAATAGGTGAACATGAAAACCGTCTGTCTTGGAGTGTACGGCACAAGAAGGGCCCAAAGTAGGTCACCAAAGCTGGGATCACCGCAGATCTGGGAGCATGGAAAAACACCATAGAAAGCAGAAAAGGATCTTCAGACACTTCTTGGGAAAGCCCTGAGCATGGCGCTGAGATCATGAGAGAAGGGTTTGAGGAGAAAAGAACCAGCTTCTCTACTAGTTAATTCCTCCTCTGCTCAGGAAAGGGGGATGTTGAATGATCTGCCAGAAGAAACACCTTCCCGACCCAGTATAACAGTACTGCATCAGCAGTTAGGTGTGCTTTAGTGACGAGCTGTTCCCAGATTGAGCATCCTTTGATTTTCAACTGTCTAGACTTCCAGTATCTGTCTCCATTTACTTCTGGATAAAATCTGTGCTGAAATCTTAATTTATCAGTGAAACACTTCTGACTCCCTTGGCTTAAGCTAGCAACAGCCTAGTGACAAATCTACCCATCTCTAGCAGGGCATTGGATGAGAGGCTATGCATACCCAGAGACAATACATTTGAACATGGAAAAGTATATTCTTAAAGTGTTACCACTTAACACCAAGACGTTAAAACGGTATGTTGGCCTTTGGGGCATTTGGAGCTGAAAAATAACATTTCTCCCCACATCCCTTGTGAATGAATGCTCTTTCTCTCATGTAGGCCCCTATTTACCTGGTTCTTTATCACATTCAACTTTCTTAACACATAGCATGGCTATGCCTCCTTCACACAGGAGCGTTTTGCTGAAATTCCTCTTGACAAACACAGCAATCATCTCACACCGTGCGAAGGACTTAGCAACTACTCCGTTCTTAAATAAGAAGGGAGAAAAAGAAAAACATTCTTGGAAAAAGAGACAGACACACACAAGATGCAACCAGAGAAGAAAACACGGTTTATAAAAATGGGTGTTGGCTGAGCCATGTAAGAAGGCACAGTCAATGTGCCAAGATTACATATACTCTAAATAAGGCAGAGGCGGACACTGCAATTTCATCATGATCTCACATGTACATAAAACGTACATAATGCAGAAGTCAAACACTTTTTATCCGGGGTATCCAATTTTTTGATCCAGACTGGTCAGACATTCCTGTAATGTGTCTTATTTTAGAGCTGTGGTGTAACCTTCCTGGCTGGCATTATGCAATATCCCCTCCCTTCACAAGCGTCCAGAGAATTCCTGAGGAATTGTCTCCTCTCGCCTGTGTTTCCACGTGGGAAAATGAGACATGACTTCACTGGCACCGATTTGGGGCCACCGTGGGGCCTTGCTTCAGCGTAACACACAGTTTCCAGGGTAATCAGGTGAAAGACACCACTGTTTCACTCAAGGAACAAGTCCCTTGCTCAAGAGTGGAGAAGGACAGGTATCGAGATGCTGCGCTCTCTCCGTTGACATGGACAGACCATAGACCTCCAGGTAGCTAAGGAAAGTTGAGATTAATTCCACCCAAAATGACTTGATCACAGTCAAGATCAGTGAAAAAATGCAGTTTAAACCTGAGTTGGTTTTGATTTGCGTACCAAAGGCCTTCCTGTGGATTATGGTGCCTAAGGTCCATTAGACTTTGTGAGCACAGAAGTCATGCACTGTACAGTAAGCCATACACTAAACATGCTGTAGGGGTAACAGAAGATAAAAGCCACCTCTAGTCTTTCAGAATGAACTCTGAAAAGGGTTTATTGACAAATTATGTATTGGGTAATCCTCATTATGTTGTCAGAAGTTCGGCCTACTGCTAAGAGCAGACAAACCCAGCATTTTGCTAAGCAGTCTTTACCGTTTGCTGCAACACTCCGCTGGAAGAATGTCTTATTCGGATACCATGATTTTTCTAGGCTGTCTTTTTAAAAGATGTATGAGATACACTCATCAAAGGAACAAATCTTTCTATAGATGTATATTTGTTCTTTCCACCTATGAAGAATACATATGCTTTCACAAAAAAAAGAGTATTTTTGCAGTATTGTTTTCAATGTAAAAAGTGTTTTACATCCTCCAAGGCAGACCTTAGTAGTGTCATAAATGTCACTCTGCCTGTAAACTCTGAGAGTATGTTCTGAAATAATATTAGCTACGAAATTCAGCTTTTGCCACATTTGCTTCCTATTTTTGTTCATTGTTCCTGGTGTTGCAGATTCTCATTGGTGTGAACTGGCACAGTTCTCCTGATAGTAATGAGAGTACAAAAATATATGTAGCAGTTTAAGACCTGGATCACAGTAATTTAAAACTAAGTTAAATGATGCACTCGGGACTATTCTCCAGAGCAAGAATATGGAATAGCGTAGATTTGTGATCAGAGCAAGAAAGCTGGATGTCAAAAAGAGTAGGTCATCACCAGACAGCTGTGTAAGTATAACTCACTTTCATTTTATCCCCTGCGAAACAATGACTGTAGTTTCACCAAGGTCAGAAAGAGAGTCTCTAGCACACCCAGCAATAATATTATTCATTAATATACTTTGCCTTAGGTATCTTGAAAGGCTTCATTCAGTAAGCCTTTAAAGTATCTTCAGAGCCACAGTGGAAAGCAGCTATTAACAGCGCAGTTTGTTATTATAAATAGGTCTTTTCCATCTCTAAGTTTTGATCTCAGTGATCTTATAAACGAACTATGGAAAAAGTGGCAGCTGTTATCTTGACAGATGGGTCTCAGGCATTGCTCTGCTGGACGTTAGACAGTCGTCTCTCTGGAGAACAATAGGAATTTCCAAGTGCCTGTATCTATTTTCATCTACTTAACAAGCCACTCATGTCTTGGACTAGTGAAGGGAAGAAGCAAGGAGAATGCAAAATAAATGGTTTAGGGGAAACATCTCAGAGAAGGGGGTGAGAATCAGATGAGTATCACCTAGTAGTGACTTCCTCCTTGAGTTTTACTAAAGTGACAGACATGAGAAGAATCAGAAGTTTGTTATAGAGGCAATGGGGACAAACAGGCATTTCCAGAAGGTGAGATACAGAAGGCCTGTGCACTGAATGAGGTGCAGCCTATGGTCAGCCTGCAGGACATGATAAGTACAAGGATGCACCTCTGTTCTCAGCTCTTCCTAGAATTTAGCATCATCACCCATTTTGGATGCAGAGCTTCGAATCCAATTTTAAGGACAGACACAAGCCTGAGAACAGTTCATCCTTGGTAGAGAGAGGTGCTATTGCCCACCTTTTCTATCAGAAACACTTGCCAAAAGCACTACAAGTTCAACTCCACCTCAAGTCTGAATTTAAACCCATGTCCTTCACCTTCTCTGATGGTGTTTCTCATCATCAGCAACCAACCACTCAATGGCATCACCCTCTGTGGTCCCACTTGAACCTGTACGGTAGCTGGAAATGGGGAATGATGAAGTTAAGAGAAAACTAAGCAAGTAGTAATTAGGGAGATCAGTGGGATGGACAGAGACCTGGATCCCAATCCTTACTCCCAGGGCTTGTTGGATCAGCTGTGCCTGATGTTGTGTTTGTTTAGACCAAGTTCTCATTGACTTCAGCAGGTGTCTGAGGATGGATTGCACAAACCACAATGTTTTTCCAAAAGCAAAAGCATTTTCACACTCAGAACTGCTCCAAACAAAAGACATTGTAAATTAAGCCAGTTCAGATACTACAAATAGACATAGTAGTCAGTCCATAGACACAAACAACAAAGACAAACATTACCAAAAATACCTCAATAGCACAACAGAGTGGAAAACAACCCAAGTTGAGAGTGGACCAAACAGTGAAGCGCTACAGAAACAAATGCAGTATTGCACCAGCAGTGAAAAGCTGGAAGATTTCAGAGTCCGCAGCAAAATATGTAATGTTATCATCTGTAAAAGCCAAGACAGAGATGGTGAATACCTTGCATAACTCACAGGAACTGCTGTAGACCAGACAGCTCTCTATCACAGCTTGTACTTTTATCATCCCAGTAAGCATAACTGAAAAAGTGGCATCCTATATGAGTAACTTACTATATGAAGTCAGTAAAAATCTGTTTCTAACAATCAAATGGCCAAAATAAACACATCATGACCACACTAACAAAGAATGGTTTTCTGCAGAAAAATAACGGATTGTTCTGTTCAATTTTATCCAAAATTTTAAAGAAAATACAATTCAGGGTTGAATGGAATGAAAGAATGAAGCATTCTGCTTCAGAAAATGAAAAAAAAAAATGCTTTATGTCCATCTGAAAGGTTTCATTCTACTGAGAATACTCTGCTTTGTTTTCAGATATTAACATGAACTATTTAAACTCAGCTTTGGTGAGGTCTAGGGAGTTCTTGAACACCACCACCTTTCCAATTATTTAACACCAAGTATTGTTTAGCTCCATCCAAACTAAAAGACACTGGAGCTATTAAGGATAAAACATAAAAGGAAAAGAGATAAGTTAAAATTCATAAGCAACATGCTGAAGGGGAGGCATATCAGATAAAATTCAAGTATCCAGACAGCTAAGCCAGACAAAAGAAAGGCAGAAGTGAACTAAAATTTGGATCAAAGAAGCAGAGATTTATGCGAGAGGGATACAGTTATCTGGTCTAAAATAATCATTCACCCAGACACTCAGAGCTATTCTACAGCACTTTTAAAAATAATTGAACAGATCTTCCCAGACCAGGTAACAGGGCTTATTCTGTAATCCATAATATGTAATGTTATGGAACATGTAAAAGCTCCATTAATTTAGGCTGCTGCTTCCTTTTTCCCAATTTGCACAGCAAAGAAAAAGGTTTGTGGGAGTTAATTTATGTCAGTTTTGTGTACCATTTTAATGCTTAAACACGTATCTGCAGATTTACTGCCCACCTGCATAGGGAGTTCCAGTGATCTTGCTCACAAGGGCAGCAATCACCCAGGCTACTGAGATGTTGGATATTGTTCATAAGAACTGTAAGTATTCTGGCTGTTCATGTTATCAAACAGTTTCCAGGAAAAAAAAGGAAATAAAGGAAAATTACATAAACCCAATGAACTTAAGTAATCTAAGTTTCAAATAATTAAAAAAACGTTGCTGAATTGACTCAAAACTGACAGGGGTACAAATCTCTCTCCTGGGAAAACAAGTTTATTTGTGGCTTTTTCAAGAAAATGGATGCAGAGAATTTAATTTTCTTGGTAGATCTAATCTGTGTTCTCTAGCCCAACTGAGTATCTACAAGCTTCTGCCTGCTCACGTGTCCAAAGAGCGCTAAGGACACAGCCAGGCATGCTTAAGCCATAACTCTATTTCAACAGGAACAAACCACATGAAAGCATGTTCTGCATCTCATTTCACATCTGACATGCTCTGCACAGTCTGTGGGCTCAGGCAGTATCCTAGAGACACAGAGCACCATATATTGCATTCCTATTTTGTCTATTGCAAGCATCCACCTTCCACAATAAATATCACTGAGTAGTCAATGCACCATTTTCACCCAATCCACTTCATATTTTTGGCATCACATTATTGCTTTCAACCTAATGATCTGCCCGAAAGACAGGACACTTTGATTCATGAGAACCTCCTCGGCATCAGTACTAGGTCTTTACTTGCACATAATTGGGATAAAGACTTCTCCTGTACGTCCATGACCTTGCCTAATGCTCTAAATAAACCTGTGCTTTTTAGCTTATGATGTGCTCCTAATGATGGCTTTCAAATATTTCAAGTCTTTCTTTGATGCCAGAGTCTCTGCCGAGATCATTCATTGGCATTTCTTGTTGATAAGCTGGAAGGCTTAGCTGAGCTTTGATTTTGACTTGTTTTGCATCAGTGGTTCCCCTCTCTTGCACACATCATGGCATGATGAAGCTCTTCAGGCAGCACCCTCATCTGTGGTTTTTCCTGACCACCAGCTTTGCAGTGATACCACATAGGCTATCTCTCTGCCGCCTTCTTCCATCGCACCCCATATGTTGGGGACCACTCCGTTTCTGCTATGAGTGAGTTTTTCAACTCTGAAAATGCTCAGTGGAGAACGTCACACCAAGCAGGTTGTGGCATGTAATCGTGACTTGTGTTTCTGAGCTCCTTTTGACCTCGGAATCACGGAATCACGGAATTCTCAGAGTTGGAAGGGACCTCTAGAGATCATCTAGTCCAACTCCCCTGCTAAAGCAGGATTGCCTAGAGCACATTACTCAGGACTGCATCCAGGCGGGTCTTGAAAATCTCCAGAGAAGGGGACTCCACGACCTCCCTGGGCAGCCTGTTCCAGTGCTCTGTCACCACACAGGTTTCATTTTCATGACAGCCAGACCAATATTCTCTGCAGGCTTGCACTCTGAGCCTCTTCCCTGCCTTCAGAGAAGTGTGGTGAGTCACTAATGGACCGATATCCGATCTTATAGATAGGGCACTGCTGCTTGGACCACATCCTGGACTTCAGCCTGAGTACTTGGTGAAGGAGAGCTGTCTGAAGCTATCAGATTATCTGCTGGATCATAAGTCTAAGGCAGCCATAACAATTCTGGTAGCTGAATTCTTGATCTATGCATATTTCTGTAATTTTGGGGTGCTTTGCCTTTTTAAGTCCAAATATCATCTGCCTTGCTCGTGCCCTGTGTGCCCTAGTGTCTACCTTCTAGCAGGAGGATTATATACTGTCTTCTGTCCTTAGGGAACTTCACTTTTTCACTCGCTGTTCACGGCCTTCTCAGAGAGGCAGTCGCATGTTTCAAAGCCCAATATGGTTGCTATTTAGGAGCCAATTCTCCAGGCAAAAAACCCAGCATATAAATTATTGCACAGCTTGTGAATGAACCAGCGAGCCCTTCTGGAATCTGCCCTTAGTACTAAGGGGGCTTCCGTAACGTTAACAGCCTTTTCTGCAAAGATCTGAACACCTGACTCTGGAGATTTTGACACCAGACTTCCAGACAGCAAATCTCAAATTAACATTTTGCTAAACTGTTTCAGAAATACGTCTTTCATCAGTGCTTTCCCAAGGGCTTAAAAGAAAGTAGTGTGATTAAAAAAAAAGTGATTTATAAACCAGCTGCATTTGGATTGTAACACTGCATTAAGTCGTTTTTGGAGCAAATATAGTTATTGTATTGTATTGTATTAAGTCGTTTTTGGAGCAAATATAACAGCCTGCTTCTGTTTAGGTGTAATATTTTTTTCTACTTCTGTTACACCAAGTTACGTGGATAATACAGGCACAGTGCATCTTGCAAGGAGCCAGAACTCAAAGAGTGTTTAGTTGCATCTCTTTGAAGGGAACTGCTTTATAGGACCGGGAAACCTAAATAGTGGTGCATTGCAGATTGTCATTTTTAGCTGCTGCAATGCCCCGTCTTGTTTTGGTGCCTACTGCCAGATGACATCATCCTGTAGCAACTTTTTCAGTGGAGCGGCCAAAGCTGCTTCTCCCAGGATATTATTGACCAGAAATCCAACAATACCATATTTTCTTTATTTATTTTTTTTGTAGCCTTCCTGCTGAAAGTAAGACTGGAAGGATGGGAAGGAAGAGGAAATTACAGAATCATAGCAGCAAGGGAGATCACAGATGGCCCTGGGAAAAGCTGTGATGCAGATACCGTTGCAGTACAGCCTAAAGGTGGATCTCATCTACAGCCAATAAACACATAAACAGCATCAATTCTTCAGAACTGGTGCATGCATGGATGCATAGAATTCTATTTTCTCACATCAGCTTGAGCTCTGTGTCAGGTTGTCTACCTCGTAATCTAATAATGGCTAGAGATGAAGGCTTAGCAGTGAAAAAAACCACCAGAAAGGCCTTGCTTGATGTGCTGCAAGGATGATTTCTGCTACAAAGGCTTCACAGGCTGAAGCATGACCCCAGGCTGTCACATAACATGGACTGCAGGTCCAGGCTGCACGTTTGAATATATTTGTCTTGGCCTCCACGTCAAGTTTGAATTTTAGAGATGCACTATGCATGTTCAAATCAAATACCAAACTTCTTCTGCGTGAGCTCCAAGACCTGTGTTGCCTCTTGGTACTGCTTAATAAAGAGGGGAGGCCAATTTAAACTACAGATTTTTGTCATTTTTTTCAGATGATCTAACGCTTTGCACAGCCGTAAAAATGATACGGGTTTTCACACATGACAAGAAGTCGAGTGAGCATTTCTAGCTATGGCACAATGTGTGTTTTTACTCTGAGGCAGCCAGACTTTGTCCCAGTGACTGGGAGAACATGTTATCTGATCTCTAATTTGTTTAACAGTCCATAGAACCTTTTTAGGCTGGTGCCCAGATATGATCTTTCTTTCTTTGTGGTGACAGTGCTACCAGACTAAGTGCATTGGGTCGTGTCTCAGTTTGGCTGCTTACATCTCAATCATTTAAGCTCTCAGAAGAGGACACAAATCAGCGTCACCTGTATTTTTAAGGTTACAAGAGTGTCTAACCCTGGTTCCGATCTCATTCAGAGCAACTTCAACGTCCTGCTTGCTCTGCTAAAGTGTTCAAGAATGCAAAGCAGGAGCGCTACCTTTTTATCTGCTTCAGAAGCCCTCATGGAGATTAGGAAGTGTTGCTCTGATCTCTCCCACCTTGCTATCTGGACACAAAAGCTCTACATCACCTTCCTATCTGGACACAAAAGGTCAGATTTTAAGCCGGGGTAAATCAGTTGGACCTGGAAAAGGTCAACAGAGCAACACTAGCTTGTCCCAGCCGAGGAGAAATTCTCACTGAGCCATTCCAGAGATACGAGATTTGGGATACAGGGTTTTTCCCACCACACGCTCTCCTGTAACCATTTTCTACTCTCCCACAGTTTCCCTCGCTCCCTAGATACTCTGTTCAATTTATTGCTATATTTTTTTCCCCTCAATCACTGTGTTTAAAGACAGTTTGCCTTCCTGGAGGCCAGAAAACTAACATGTTCTAATCCTTGCATCACAAAGATTTTCTAACACAGAATTACTCTGCTGGACCCAGGACTAATAAACCTTGGTGGGATCCCAAAAGATACAGTAAGAATATTTACCCACAATTTCTTATTCTTAACGGTAATAAACAGCACACCTGGATCCAAACTCTTTCTTAATTTGTCCTTGCATCAAGAGCCTTCTGAGAGGGTAGGAAGGAGAAAGGATACAGCTTCTCTCAGTGTCCTTGCATATAGACTTTGAAAGGACTAGAATTCAAGACAGGTCTTTGTGGTTTAATTTGTGTGAAGAAAAAAAAAAAAAAAGACCTGTGTATGAGACACCAAAATAGTTCGGTCTCAACACTTTTTACTGCAAAAGCAGAATCTGATGCTAGATGGTCGTCTCAGTCAGGGGCTGCAAGAATAAAGAGGATTTTGTGCAAAATTCCCCACAAAAAACTAGTGTGTTGGCTGAGCGCAGAATAAAGTGACTATGTTTCATTAACTTAAGATAATGATAGTATTTTATTTTTTTTTGTTCACACAAATTCAAAGGAAACTGAGCCAGGTTTAGTTTGGCTGGTTTTGCTGCATTGGTGCGACTTCGCTAAAAATAGGCAAATCAAACCAGAGCTCCCTACTCAAGTTTGACCCTATATTAATAGAAATATGCATGACCCTGAGCCACTCCTACATTAAACAGTCTGAGTCAGGGCAGACTCCCTGACTCATCCAAATTGCTGTTCTCATTTTGGGTAACTTGGAAATAACAGTGGCATGGATGCCGCAGGAGGGGCAGTAAGCGATACTTGTATTAACACCTTCATTTTTGGAAATTCGGTGTGCCTGCTACAGACAGCTACAGCAAGGAAGGCAAAAAATAAATAAATCAAACTCTGGCTTGTATACAGAGCCAGCCCTCCTTCCCTGTGAGTGGGGAAAGTGCCAAGGAACAAATTGGATAGTGTGTACAAAAGGAAGAAAAAACCACTCTATCCTGCTGTTTACTTGCACCGGCACATGCTATTAAATGCGTATGCCTTGGGGGAGTGCCAACCTACCCCAGGAAATTACGGCCCATCTTGAAGAGAGTCGTCTTTTACTACTGGAAAAAAAAAAAAAAAAAAAAAAAAAAAAAAAAAAAAAAAAGAATTAGCAGGGGCAGTAAGAGGCTAAGATGATCGGGTTTAGCTTTCCCTGGCCCAAAGCCAAATATGCAAGCAAAGGCTTAAGAGAACTTTCTTCTGATGCCTCTGTGCCAACAATAGATGTGGACAGGACAAATATTTACAGACCTAAAGGGGAGGGGGAGACTAAATGGGGGGAGCCAGACTCTGTCTGAAGTGGTTATTACAACGATTAGCCCCTGGCGGCTTTAAGGCCCTGAAGTGACCGCTCCCCACGGCCGCAGACAGGATGGAGTGACTCAACGACGATGCCGCCAGCACAAGATGTCTTTTCACACGTCCTGTACCGTGCCGTCCTCCCCTTCCCTGGGGGTGTATTAATAGCCCTGTAGTCATACTGTACATACTACAGTACAACCACCTCTCTCTGAAGGGAGCACAGGCGAAGCCACCAGTGGGCTAAAACACGCTCAAAACAAACAAAACCATCTTGGAGACCTGGGGGAGGTGTCGACTCTTGCGCCCCATGCCCTGAATGCTCTCTTTCTGGCTGAGCATCTCTCCGAGGCCACCTCCCTCTATAAGCACCTCTCCGTAACACCCAAACATCACAGAAAAATGAGTTATTAAATTGATGATTTCGCTGAGAGACCTCTCTTTATTTACCTTTGAAACCAGAAAGTAAATCTAGTATTAATATATATGTGTGTGTCTGACTGTGTACCTTCCTCCTCTGTTCTTTGTTGTTCACCTTCCTTAGCTAGCCAGGAGTGAGAGTTTCTCTGAATCTGTTTTTTGCCCAGTTAAGCACAATGAAGCTCTTGAACGACGCTATGATGGAAACATAATCAAATTCTCTTTTCTCTGTTCACGGAAACAATGACAACGCTATAAAAAAAGTAATAGTGGGAACATCTATAACGGGGAGAAGTGTTTGAAAGCAGAACTTTGTCCAGAAGCACCTCCACTGGAAGCACACAAAGGATCATTGAGATGGTTGGTTGGTTGGTTGGTTGGTTGGTTGGTTGGGATAACTAGCTAGCTCATTCCTTATTCTTCCAGAGCTGATCTTGTCACTCCACTCTTAAAACTGCCGTGGATAAATTCAATCTGAAGATCTGCCCAGCTTTGCCTTCCTGGATATTTATGCCCGAAGCCCAAGAACTGCCACTGGTTGATCACCGCAGGATAGATCTTTAGCAAAAAGGACTTTGAAATGAATAGCCACATCCTGTAGCATCTGATTACAGGGGTTTAATTGCATTATTTTCAACCATTGAAAGAGCAATTATTCCCTTTCTTCCTACACACCCATGTTTACTAGAATGACTGGAAACAGAGTCAGACACATGGAAAAATACAGATTTTTTTCTGAAAAAGCAGTTATGTAATAAAGAATTAAACATGTCTCTTCACTGGGAGGTTAAATACTGAAGTATCTTCTGTTACTCAGTCACCTTAAGCTTTAATACAGGAGTCCTGAGGTCCAACTCATGCCAGGGTGTGCAAATGAACGATTTTCTCCTAAGAAAGTAAAATCAATAACATAACCCCACAAACCTCACAAACTGCAGCAACATGCAAGCTCCAAGAGGTAAAGAAACATTCCTCCTACAAAGCCCTAAGGAGACACACAAAGCAAACACAACCCAGCGTCCTCGCAGATAAAACACTGTTTACCTTGTGTGACTCTCACATCACATTGCAGAGAACCAGGAGGGTGTTCCTTGTGACCGCTTTACAGTGCCCATGAAATTCCCTGCTTTCTCTCCCTCTGGCCCCTACATGCAAGAAATTAGACGGGCACGTCCTGACCATCTGCAGAAGCTAAAGCATGCATTGGACATTCTTGTCATCAGGCTCTCCGTCTGCCCAAAGTAAGAGTAAATAAAAGAAGTGATAATCTGCCCAGTGAGGCCAGTAGCAAGCTCTGTGGTTGGCTCCAGAGCTACACTTAGATTTGCAAGTCAAGTCGAGCAAATGCTCTGATACGCAGCCTGGATGCTGCTCCATGAGCGTTTTATGTGGTGCCATCAGGAAACAGCTCCCAAACGCTGTATGTGTGTGTGGCATTGCTACTGCCAAGTCAAACATAAGTGTTCTCAGTCTAATCCTAAAATTTTTCATTCTTTTTCTTCTGTTAGAGCTCTGTTTCCATTCCCCAGTCAGAAATCTCTAGGCAGGAGCTGACCTGTCTGATCCCAGCTGGGGTCTGAGCCAACACGGATTATCACCAGTGGAGAGCTACAAAATCACGGCTGGGGCATGTCGAGGTCATGGATGTTTCATCAGCTGAAATTGCACTCTCTCTTTCCCTCCTCTTCGTAGCCGTGTATCTTCGACTTAACTTTCCAGCTTAGAGAGCTGGCCTATGCTCTGAGACGATGGGTATTTCCACGTCGCATGCTGGGGTCAGCCAAAGGCTGCCCTCTGGATCAGACTCACTCTATATTCAGACAGCGAAACTACAAGCGCAACCCCAGGCACAGCCCAGGGGACTCCGTGTCTAAGTCTGTCTGGCAGTTTAATATTCTGCCAGGCACCTCTGCACCCCCGAACGGGCACTTTGCAAGGTGCCTGCAGGGCAAGCCTGTCATCAGAAGCTGTGGCTCACACAACCATCCCGCTCCTAGCCCTCCTCAGCTGCAATGTAGACACGGCCTGGGGTGGTATTCAAGAACGAGAACGTGCTTGTCTCCAACACAGGTCCTCTGGAGCCAGAGGCTGAACGTGCCACGTCTCCTACGCCTGTGAATCACACACATATACATAATAAAAGGCAGTCAAAATCTTTATTAAATAAACTAGTAAGTACTTAAAATTGCAAGCCAAATGGGACCAATCTTCATTTAATGTGGCCAGGAATGTTTAGCACTCCCCTGCCTCCATGACTCATAGCATTGAAAGCCCAGTAAAAGCCGAGAAACACTCGTGCCTGCTGCAGAGCAGCACACACAGCCTTCTTTTAACTGCAAATGTATACAAAAGGCAGTATGTATGAACCAGACTAGAAATGTCACACCTACCATGATAGAAGAATGTAATATCTGGTCTCACACACACTTTCTATCATATAAAAATGCTGGTTGAAGATACAAGTTTCTCTCAATACCTCTGCAATGGTTACATCATATATATCAACACATCCATGCCAGAAAACACAACACTAGCTACAAATGGCACCATTTCTGCATTTAAGCATAGCATAAAGGGCAGATATTTAAAGATAATTAGGTGTCTAAAGATGCACTAGTCATACTGTGGGCATTTCAAATGCATCTGGGCATCCAGCTCCTTTAATTTCAACTAAATTATTTTAAAACCTTTTCAACTCTAAATATTTTCTTGTTTTCCCCAGACATAAAGTGTAACTACCACAAAGCAACGGTAATTACCATCACTCCAAAGCCTAAACATCCCATTAAAAAAGTTCAAATTCCTAAGCTGCAATGCTGTGTGAAAACACGTAGGACATTTATCACCTAAAAAACTCCAACTCTTAAAAGTGAGGAAATGGACAAGCAAGAACATTGCAAAGTTTATCATGTCCATATAGTACAAAACATGTATTTTTATTACTTGGTATGAAGAACACAGACTGCATCTCAGCAGGCAGCCGTAATGCTGACCTGATAATATTTAAAGTATTGTTCTTGCCAACTTTGGTGCATAGATATTTTAAGAAATACTGGGTAGTGGAAAATATCAGTTAATACATGTATTAATAAGACATTTATAATTATTCATGCTTACATTTTGATAGAGTATTCATAAATACTAATTCTGAATCAGCTTTGACCTGGCAATTCCCATGGAATAGACTGAGGCCCTACTTGGCTGAACTTGCTCACAAGGCACATTCGTCGTTTTAAACCTAAATTTATTTCTGCCCTTGTCAACCTGCTTTCTCATTATCTCACTATTCACTGACAAAAGAAATGATGAATCATAAACATCAGGGTACAGGGAACCAAATGCACTCAATAAAATTAACCTCATTATGTCAGTTGTGTGTAGCATGATGAAACCCTCCAGTGGGACCTCTAGGGGTTACTGTAACACAAGTAAAAAATAGTTGCATTGTATTGAAAATAATGATGAATATATACTTCCAGAATCAAATTCGTATCATGACTAGGGCACAGAAAAATCAGGACTACAGGTGGATTTGCATTTGAGAGTTATCGCTGTGTGACATCAACAGAGAAGAGAATTTTCACGTCCTTCACAAAGGTTTTGTTGTGCATGTGGTTTGATCACTAGGTCTAGAAAATACACAAAGTAGGGATGATTTTGTACTTAAACAGAACAAAAATATTACAAAATCAAGTGAAAAGTCTTATACCCAAACCATGCATGGGATGAGGCTGTATTTTACCAAAATATAGTCTGCAAGGCTGCCTGTGACTCCATTATTTCTTGCAATGCCTATGAAGCAGGTCTACGTTGGAAAGACATCAAGATGCTCGGTATCATCATGCACAGACGGCACAATCTGCCCCTTGCACTGCCCGAGGACAGGACAAGAGGTAATGGGCACAAACTTGAACATAAGAAGTTCCATCTAAACATGAGGAGGAACTTCTTTACTTTGAGGGTGGCAGAGCACTGGAACAAGCTGCTCCGAGAGATGGTGGAATCTCCATCTCTGGAGACATTCAAAACCTGCCTGTACACATTCCTGTGCAACCTGCTCTGGGTGGACCTGCTTTGGCAGGGTGATTGAGCTAGATGATCTCCAGAGGTCCCTTCCAACCCCATATCTTTCTGTGATTCTGTGATTCTGTGAGGACGTGCAGGCAATCCCAGGCTCCGGTGTGTCCGCACCGTCCCCAGCCACGTTGTGGCTCCATCTACCTCTGCCTGCACCTTCCCACGTAGCCATGCCACCGGTCCTCCAGTGGCCCCAGGACTTGTCCCCAAACCACCTCCAGTGTTAGCAGGACTTTAAAATCAAGGTGAACTTCTGTGCTAGGTACGCATCGTATTTTTAGATGGGATCTTTTTTACAGTCACTCCCCAGAGAATTTTTCCATGTTCTTTCCAGTGTGGCTATTTTTATTTTTACCATACACAGATGTCCTTGAGGAATGCTTAAAGCACAAACTGTGAACGGCGTTTGCCAGCACCGGGTTTTCCTGTAACACGATACAGTTCTGATGTGGGTGCAATGTATAGAACCCCACAACCGCGGCCCTGTGAGTGGGAGCATGCAGCAGGATGAGATTCAAGGGGTGCCGCTGCAAAACAGGGCAGAGCTGGAGGTGGGACAGGGTTTCAAACGTCCAACACCAGCTCCTGGAAATAGCTGCTGCAGAAACTTGCTCTGCCCGGACTGAACTGATAATGCAGGGTTGTCCAGAATACTCAGCCAAATCAAGCTTTTAGAGAAAAGCAAACTAGTGGGATGTCAATTAAACGAGAAGCGATGACTGCAAGGGGATTTATGCAAACAGCTTTTGTTACCCCGAACAGCACGCTGGCTTGTCAATCTTGCCGAGCTGCAGTTATTCCCGTGCATGGCAGATCACGAGGGAAAGCCTCCCTTTCTCATAGGTACTGCTGTCTTCTGCTAGGGATTTCTAACACTCACCTATTTTTATAGAAAGAACCATTACAGCCAGATTCACAGCACCGATCAAAGGTTTTTGCCCAGTAATCCCCTTATCTTGAAGTCAAATGTCTATCTGTTTTAATGCAACTATTTTGTTTTTCTCATACAATAAACACTATCTAATAAAAATCATATCATCCAAAGCAGTGTCAAAACATAATTAAGGCCTCTGGCTAAGTACGGAAAATGACTTTGAGTGAAATGCGATACTACGCTCCATAATTGGTTAGTCATTTTGTTAATCACCTTTTAATACGCTCCAATTACTTTTTTAGAGAAGTGACCAATTCTAAGGATGCCAAATGCAATGCTGGTAATCGGAATGCAAGTGGATAGAAATGGTTCCAGACCTCTGTACCAGCTCATTTCTAGTGATATGGAGCATCTCCTACAAAATGCTGACTGCCCTCTGGTGCCAGCGAATTCCATCCGTGGCAGAGCATTTATTTGACCATCATGAAACGAAAAAGTTGAAAAAGCAGGTAACATTTTGATCGACTCTATTTTGTAGTTTTCATCCATATCTATACAGGAAAACACATCGAAGATACGGGCAGACAAAAAATGAAATGCAAAAGAAAAAAACTAATTGACATGATTAAACCTAGGGAAGTTCAAGTTCACACATTGGTATTCGGGGAGTCAAACTAATTGCCAGCCCAGCCCTAAAGACTATGAATCTAGGAAAGATCTGAAGCCTCTAGGACTAATCTACATGAGAGAAAACCCACTGAATGAGAATGCACCCAAAGCTTCCAAAACACATGACAAAACTCTTAATTAATGCACTTATATGCCAGAAGTGGTCCTTGCAATCTCTTCATCTGACTTCCTACTTTAATGCAGGCTGCAGGATTTTCACTAAATAATTCCTGTTTGAATTAGAGCTGATCTAAAGATTTCTCAGGGCGATAAACTGACTGCAATTATTGATTGGTGTTCACTTATAAATCAGTATTTCCAGTTCAAATGTATTCCTTATTTTAAGGTGAACTTGCAAAATTTCACCTTCCAACTATGGTATCTTAGTATATCTTGGTGAACTAACAGAATAATTCAGTTGTCCTCTCAATTTTTTGTTCTCCATGTAAGTACCACACCATCCTTTAACCTCTGGTGAATAAATTCAGCATTTTATGCTCAGGAAGGTTTCCCAGCACTTCTACTACCCTCATGGCTCTTTCCTGCATTGTAGATGACAAAACTGAGCACAACTATTTTTGAAACAGCCATAGGAGTGTGACGCCTCTGGACCCACTCCGTTCCCCTCCATGCTCCTGTTTATATATTCATGGATTGCAGTCAGCTTTTTGGCAAAAGAACAGCTCGGGAGCTCATGTTCATTTGATAACCAGCCACCACTCCCCACATCTTTTTCAGAGTCACTGCTTCGCATGACGAAGTCCTCTTATCTGTAAGCACAGGCCTCGTTCTTTCTTCTTTCACCTAGGACTTTGTAAAGGGTTTTGTAAAAACTGAAATGTATTATTGACTTGTGCCCATTTTACATAGTGATCCCTATTACTCTGTATCAATGACCTACAGGGTGAGATCCCTTATATAGGATTTATTTGTTAATCTCTATCACCTTGGTATCTTTCTCCACTGATACATATCTCTTACAGTGGGGCTAACACCAGCCTGTTTTAATGCCCACTGGAAAGTCCTCTACTCAAAAAGCCAATCTATATCCAGATATGTTTATTTTACACCTTTTTTAGTTTCTTACTCAAAGTATCATGAATTCCTTGCAGATCATGATGGAAAACCTTATCCTCTGTAAACATCATCCAGTCTTCTGTATACCTACTCCTGGAGAGCCAGCTTGACAATATTTGCTATCCAGAACCCCAAAATTGCTTGTCAGTGTTTAAGAGGCCAATGCCCTTAATAACATACTTTAACTTTTGGTCAGCCCTGAAGTGGTCAGTGAGTTGGACTAGATGATTATTGTAGGTCCCTTCCAACTGAAATAGTCTGTTCTATTTCTCTTCTCTCCTCTCCTAAATCAGAATTTTGCCGATATTACTGACCAAAAACACAGGTGGGAGAGACCAGCTGAACAAGGTACAATATAACATAATAAACTTCAGAACTCCAAAACTGAGTAAAAACAAGGAATCAGAATTAATTTTAAACTGTTTTGAATACTAAGAAAAACGCACCCAATTTGACCTGAAGTTTCTAATGTTATGACCCAAGATCTTTATACTTCAGGAGTACAGGCACACACATACACCTGTATTAGAGATGTCTTAACTCAAGTAAACCCAAGAGCAGGAAAAAAAATTGTAAAAATCCACACTAATCCACCTCAAACATACAAATGCTGACCCCACATTTAAGCTAATACAATATTCTGTTGCATAGGATACACACCACAGTTTATAAATATTTGGTATGCTGATTTCATTTTTTTCTAAGTTGTCTCCCGAGCTCTTTCGCAAACAGCAAGTGAAAGACCATGCATGAGCTGTGGCTTCTCACTATAAAAAGGTCCCAAGTATCTTCCTCATACGTAGGGGCAGTCATCGACTCTGTCCTCGCTTGGCTCAGCCGAAAGACGCATTTCTAAATTAGCAAACACTGCTTCACGAGAAGCAGTAAAAGAAAGGTTCAGCAAAACAATTTATTGACTTTTAAATCCAAGAGTGATGAAACTTTTGGGGGTGAGGGGGGGAAGTTGGGATGATCATCTTGTGCAGCACTGCCACTATTTCAGGGTAAAGTGGGGGGGGTCTTTAAATACTTCACACTGATAGGGCTTGTCACATCTAAGTTGTTACCGTTCCTTGATCAGGAACAAATGCAGTTCCAATGAATCCTGCTCAGTGACCGGTTTATGCAAGTCATGTTCAGAAGCTACCTTGGCCAGTGACATTGATTTATTTTCTGATAAGAAGCTAATTATAAAGGCTTGAAATTTGCCATCGCTCAGTAGAAGGGCAACAACACTTCCTTTAAACAAAGTCACATCCACTGCATTAATAAATGTATTAGCAACCATAATTCTTTCGGCATATATACACACCTTGTCTGCCTACTCAAGGTAAAATTCTCTCATTGTGAACCATAATCTCACCCCAGAAATTACTGTCCACCGACCCACTAAACAACTGTGCATCAAATATGTGCTTCAGTCCAGAGATTCAAGTAGGAAATTTTTTGTCTTCTTTTTTGGGGGGGAAAAAAAAAGGCAAACAAATTCATTCTGAGGTCACTTATATAAACAAATGGCACCACTAGATAGTCACTACCACAGCAGCATTAAATATACAAAGCATGATAGAAAGAGAAATTTCTCCCAGTAAGTTATTGCAATAGAGAGATTGAGGGTGTTCTATGGGAGGGTCCCCAGACTTTACACTACTGGCAAGTTTGACAGGTCAGAAATGTGATAAGGAAACAGAAACAAATAGTGCCCCTTGTTCCCACAGGCAAGTCTTCTCTCTTGTCTACAACCACCTTAGCACCTCGTTTCCCCACATGACTGCTAAACTCCAGAGAGTAACAGGAGGGTGCAGTGGAAGAGCACGTTAGGGATATTCACTCATTCATTCATGGTGCTGCTGGACAATGACCGGTTTCTCTCGGATGGCAGGCTCCTTGACATCAAATTCAGAGAACACTTCATATTTGCCTGGCTTTTATCAGCTGACACCCTCTTGGCCTGTATTATACACCAGTTTCTCAAGGGAAAAAGAAGAGCTAAGATAACTGCTGCCCTAGTACCCCCCACTTTTTCAACACTGCTACTTGTCCGCAAAACGTACAGAGGTGTCTGAAATCTAAAGTAAATGTGGCAAGCACTGAAGACTTGGGAGCTATTCTTATCTTGCTGCCCTCTAGAAACACAATGGCCAGCCATGTCCCTTACTGCCTAATACAGCTGTCATCATTTAAATGCTTTGTAGTCTACAAATGGGCCAGTCCTATGGTGACAGGCTGAATAACAGGAAGATTACAGGTTGTAGAACTCCACTAGGGTATGGAAGAATTTTTACAGCCAGTCAACGTTTCTTCCCACGCTCGTGCAGGGAAAAATCCCAGCCCAAGATTTCACTGCTCTTTTTCTGCAAGGCAAACCATTTCTCAGCTCTCCATCACCTCGGGCGCCCGTGTTTATAGCTGCAAGCTCTCTCAGGTCCGTCCGACTTTGTTTGATATCATTTTCCCAAAGGCCTTTAGAAACTTTTGCATCTGAAGAGGAGCTTTGAATGTGCTATGATAGCAAGTCTTAGGAAAGCACTTGAGAAATGGCTCAGCAGTTTTAGTGTATCAACATATTGCGAGCTTTAGTTACTTTATTGAAATAAAGTGAATCATTACAATCAAATCCCCTATTATTCTTTACGGGGGGAAGGACTGAGCCCTTAATCTGTTTACAATGCTTATATAACCAATCAAATCAGGACTGGTTAGAGAAAGACAGAAAACCTAATAAAAGGTAAAGTACTTCATGATTTTCCACCATTCATCTTAATTTAAATAGTTTGTTCTCAAAAGTTAAACACTTCTGAGGTCTGGAAAAAAAGAAACGGCTCTTTCACAGAATTGATACAGCCTAGTGGTAAATATAATAGATAAGGACTTTAAAAGTACATGAATTTCTACCCCCAGCTTTATCAGGAGCTTGCTGTGTTCCCTGGACAAATCATTTCCCTTCTGAATTTCCCTGTCTTTTTAAAGGGGAGTAAACAATGCTTTACCCTTTCCAAAGGGATTTATGAATGAAGGATGTAGCACTTTGATCAGATTCAACTTTTTAAGTTGTCCACGGGAGATTAATGATGGCAGTTCTTCATGATTGTATCAGCCCTGAATTTGCATTTGACTCATAAGCTTTTAAAACTCCTACACTCCCAGCCAGGAATTGCAATAAATGTTGAAAAGGAGATGAGCTATATAAATGGTTCTCACGTAGAATAAGTCTTAATGGCACAGGTAAGAACCATTTTTTAATGAGGTATTTCTATCTTGATCCAATGCACTTTCAACACCTCTTCTTATAGTTACAGGCTCTGGAAGTCCCCAGTGTTCAGATATCAAAGGTCATGACTTTTTAGTTCCAGCCTGGAAAAGGTAGGACATGACAAAACGGGCTCAATCCATGTTAGATGATAGCCCTCAGCTGTGCTCTGCAGAACCACTGCTGACTGACCGAAGAGCTGTGAACCTCTCCCTGCTATTTCTTTGACTGAAGACAAGGTGCAAATGCCAGCAGAACAAAATTCAGAGCAGAGCATAAAATGAGAGCTATTCATGGGGCCGTCTGTGCACACCAGAAACTCCCTTGGCAGGGGGGGTAAAGATGCAGCTGTAGCTTTTCCAGAGTTGTTGCCAGCTGGCCACTGTGGGACACTGAGGGTGTGGGGAGCTAGTCACACAGGCAGCGTGACAGAGGAGCATCTCCTGCTCTCATCAGTGGAGAGAGACGCTTTCAGAGACGGATCTAAAGCCCAAGCCAAGGTCAGCTGGTTCAGCGTGACACTGCAGAAAAGATCGTTCCTCTCCATGAATGACAGATGCCATTGAAAAAGACTTCTCCCCCATGGTTAAAGTTATTTTTTGTCATTAACATTCCAACTTCCTCCAGGAAAAAAGCAGAACAGTTTCATAACGAGAGAAGTTTACCCGAAACTCCGCTTTTACTCTGAAATATAAGTGCGTGTGGACAGCACTCAGGTACAGAGGTACTGCAAACTATGGTTGGATGCTCCTAATGTGGCCACACGTATGTAGTAGGGTGACCATCATGTAGTATAACTTTCAAGCAAGAAAGACAAGGAAGGGTTACAGCAGAGTCAGACAGAATAACTTCCTAAAAAGAAAAAACAATTTTGCCTTACAATGAAGAAAAAATGGGCAGAAACCCTGTGAGAGTAATTCAGATCACAACTGAAGATAAGGCTGAGCTGTAAAATTCAGATTCACAACTTTAAACATCGCCACAAATTTTGGTTAATATACAATACTTTAGCTCAGACCAATATGACTAACTTGATGGCTTTCTGCGATGGATAAAGGAAGAGCAAGTGATGTCATACATCTTGACTTCTGTAAGGCCTTTGACACGGTCCCACACAACGTCCTTGTCTCTCAGTTGGAGAGGTATGGATTTGATGGATGGACTATTTGATGGATAAGGAATTGGCTGAATCCAGAAGGCCACATCCAAAGAGTTGCAGTCAACAGCTCAATGTCCAAATGGGAGTTCCCCAGCACAAGGCAGACATAGACCTGTTGGAGCCGGTCCAGAGGAGGGACACAAAAATGATCAGAGGGCTGGAACACCTCCCCTTTGAAGAGAGGCTGAAAGAGTTGAGGTTGTGCAGCCTGGAGAGGAGAAGGCTTTGGGGAGACCTTTCAATATCTAAAGGGGGCTTATAAGAAAGACGGAGAGAAACCTTGTACCAAGGCCTGTAGTGACAGGACAAAGGCCAATGGTTTTAAGCTGGAAGATGGTAAGTTTAGATTGCATATAAGGATAAACTCTTTACAATGAGGGTGGTGAGACAGTGGAATAGGTTGCCCAGCAAAGTTGTGGATGCCCCATCATTGGAAGTATTCAAGGACAGGTTGGATGGGCCTTTGAGCAACCTGATCTAGTGGAAAATATCCCTGTCCATGGCAGGGGGGTGGAACTACATGATCTTTAAAGGTACTTTCCAACCCAAACCATTCTGTGATTCTATGATATAGAGTTGGCAGCTAGCCTATGAATTTCAGTCTCAGATCTTCAACCTTCAAAATAAAATTTGTGGGAAAGGCTTTTCCACCAAAATTACAGCTTTCACAACAACAAAATTTACTTCACTTCTTTAGGCTGAAAATTGTACATTCCAGTCTGGAAATGGCAACACTTCATGGCGATGCCTCAGGAACTTGTCTGCTGTGTGACTCATCTTCTGTTTTCTTTTATGTGCCCCAGATATGGTTAGATGTCACCTCCCAAAGTACGAGGCCCTCCTTTCTTCCTGGAAACCCCTGCTTATAGCATAAACAGAAATTTATCCACAGAAGAGAATGAAAATATAAGTTCCCATAACTACAATACCTATGTAGTATTATAGCGTAATTTCTGAATGAGCACTTGGGTTTTCTGTGGTTTATTTTTGTTGTGGTGGGTTTTTTTTCCTAACACAGGGTAAAGAATTTTAACAGAAAGCTGCTACTTATAATGTTGCAACAGCAGCAACTTCAATGGGTTTGGAAGTAGCAAAATAGCATTATCACTTTGGTCATTTAAAACTAGACAGAATCAATGCATCAGGGAGTGTACTGTTTGTAGCAATCATAGATTGGAAAATGAACTACTTAACTCTTAGGTCTTTTCCTCTGCTTGGGAGGAAATCACCCTTACCAAACCAAAAGGCTTCAATTTCTCACTGAGAACAGAATAAAAGAAGACAATCTTGCTAAATCAAGGTAGTGGCATCATTAAATGTGCAAAAGGAAGTGAAAGCAGCAGGAGACAACTAAGAACCATTAACTATGCAAGACTAAATGCAAAAGATCTGGAAGTGGAAAAGAGACTTGGGATACCATAAGCAGAGGCAGAGGGAGAGCTACAAATCAAATGTGCCTCAACCACCTACAAATGTGCCTACAACCACCGCACTAACAGAGTTTTAGAAGATGCAGGATGTTGGATAGGAGATAAAGGACTACACTGCCTAACTGCATGGATCTGCTGCTGTCTCACCTACAAAGATCCACTGTCCCTGCCTGATGACACCACGGTTACAACATTTAAGATCCTTCACACTGAATGTTATGCAAGGGAATACAGACTTCTTCTGCAGCCAGCAGTCTTGTGAAAAAAAAAAAAAAAAAAAAGAAAGATTTACAATGCCCTTGAGTAACTAATGCCAAATAATATATCTCAACTGAGAGATGTCGCTTTCAATATAAAGCCCCCAAGCAGACCCTGGCGCTGGTTCAGCAAGACTCAGCAGAACTCACGCCAGCGCCGAATCGCTGCTTCCCACAGCGGTATGTTTCCTCCGAGGCTGCCCCTTCAGTTGCTTACCAGCGCCAAAAGACAGGCACCGAATGAGCTCCTTGGCAATGGTCCCCCCAGGACCTCCCACGCACATCACTGCAGCGCTGGGACCAGCCCACCGAGCTCTGAAGGTGACAAGCCTGCAGAGATCTCCGGCCACACAGCGACGGCTCAGGCAATACACCTGAAATGTGACTGCCACGTACCCGCTGCAGAGAGATGACACCACATGTGGTCTAATTAAGAAAATATTACCCCTTCCACAAACCCTGCCTAGCTGAGTTGCCTGACTTAGAAACCCTATTAAGCTCTTTATCTAACCAATAGAGAAAGATGTGCACCCAAAGCCTAAGTATTTAGGTAGCCTGAGGTAACTAAGCTCTCAATTTAGACTTCTTAATTAGGTAAATATAGTGATGTCAGTTCTATTTTGCCAATAAAGGGAGACAAGCCTGTAACTGGTGCCAGCTGATAGAGTTTCCCATTTAGCTGATGTAGTAATCATTTGTACATTTTACACTAACAAATACTATTCACTGCACAAGGCAGCTCCAGTTCCAACAGTTGTTTCAGCAATTCTTTGATTTTTTGGGGGCATAAATTATTAGAAAATTGTATTATTCTAGTGAGGACCTGAAATTCTAATGATCAAGAATTGATGCAAACCTTTCGGGTCCCAGTCCTTAAATATATGTCTGAGCTGTAAGTAGGCAGAGTGGCACGCTGCCATCATTGAAAATAAGTGCAAAGAGGACCCAGCAAGAATATTTTGTTCAAAAAATGCGAATCTAATTTACTAAAAGATGGCACTATTTTGGACCAGTTCTGAGCTTTTAAAAACCTGACGAACAGAGGCTATTAGTTTTCTGGGTCTTTAGATAATCTGCTTTGGTTTTTTTTTTTTTTTAATATCTTGAAATCCACTTCTTCGAGGCTTTTGTGAGGCAGGAGTAGGAGGTTTAATTATTTGCTAGCAGTTTCATTTCTATGCACAACAGGAAGGCAGTGTGATGCTACAATCCCTCCATGAAAGGAAATCCTGTAGAGGCTGGTAGGTGCTCCAAAATCGAAGATGGCAGTCACCAAATCATTCAGTACATTTCATGCTGACAGAGGAGTCTCTGTCAGGGAAGAGAGTGCCCACGTATGTTATCTTGAAGAAATCTTTTTATAATCTTCTTTACTCTGCAAAAAAGAAACTCGTCCTGTCTTTTTCCTAAATGACTATAAGACAGTGTTAACAGGTGATCCTGAAGTCTTCCCTTTCTTTCCACAAAGCATATTAGCAACTGCCCAAATACCACCTCAATGCCAAGGGGACCACCTTTAAGGGCAGAGACTTCCAATTTTGAGTCAAAGCATTGCTTCTCAGCTGGGGTTGCCAATAAGAATGCTGTTGGATAATTTCAAGCTCCTTTTCTGTTTCACTTACCCATATTAAATAGCATCTAATACCACAAGTAGTTTCAGTGAAACCGATGGGCACAGTACACAAAGGAGGAACAACTGGGAAACTTGAGGGTACAGTTCATGATGCTGATCCTTTTTCATCAGGCAACGATCTGGTATTTTCAATTTAAACTCACTAATTCAGCCGCTGAAGCTGCTACATTTTTTTCTTACAAATCTCTGAAACTTTTTTATGCATCAAATCATTTTTTCACATCAATAGCCTCTTCTTACATCGAGTCTCACGGTACTTGCAAACATTAATTTCACGACAATTTTGAGAGGCACAGCCTCCTTTTCTGCCAAATTCAAAAAATGAAAGGGCAAGTAATATACCTGAAATCAGTCACGAAGCTGGCAGCAAAAGGTGTAAGAGAAATCTCTTCTCCTCAAACTTCTGCTTCTGGACCCTGATCACTATCAGGCTGAAGTTGCTGCTAAAATGTTTCCATGGGTAACCAATATACATTAAAAGGAGTGAAATTCTCATGTTTGCTTATTTATTGAGAGAGTTTTAACACTTGCAAATCGTTTCTGAGGGGCAGCAAAATACTACGTTCTTCACTGAGGACTAAAACCACTTTTGGCAGTTACGATTCACTAAAGAAAAAGGATGCTTGTAAGTGCTTAGCTGCCACCAAGATCTCTGCAGATGTAAAGGGTTTTCACCCTTTCAAACCAGGACCATTTGAAGATATTAAGTATAAAAATACAGAAAATTGGCAGGCCCTAAAAGATGGACAGACATCACACACTCCTGGTATAATATATCTTGGGAACATGCTCGATAAAACAATTAACTTCTTCCTAGGTAAGCAAGATTTCGCTGGCTGTGATTCAAGGCTCAATTATAATGTCTATTACAATACAATTCTTATTAATGGTAACTCTAATTGCGGTGTTCACTATCCTCTTCCAAACCCAGCTAGACAGCTTCCTGGAGACAAAGAATTTTGATTAAATTCCTTAGTTAGTTCAATTTTCCTCTCAGATACACATGTACAGCTCCCACCGAAGTGCTGCAGATGTTTCTGAAAGCAGGACCCGAGAAATAACGTACTCCTGTACTCACCTGGCACAAACTGCTTTCACACAAAGCTCATGTACATCACGTCGTGTAGATACTGAGGCTCATAGACAAATATATGACACTGCAAAGTGATTCTGAATTTACATTAGTCTTTTGGGGAGTATGTATAGACAAATCTCTGGCTATTACTACATATGCTTAAGACTTGAGTTGACTTTGATCCAAGAAAAATAGGCTGTTTGCTTTTTGGCAAGAGTTATTTCAAGGGAATTGCATTATATTTGTATCGTGTTAAATGGAAAATGCCTTTTCTAATAATGATAAATCAAGCATATTCTATAAATTGCTGTTAATCTGCATCTATGCAGTATGCCTTTGTTATAAAAAAAGGTTAAAAAAAAAAAGCTTTCAACTTCCCAGACACAACCATAACTCTCAACACTACACCACTGCCAAAGTTAAAGAAATATATAGTAATCTTGGTGATATACAGGAAAAGAAGATGATACGAGTTTGTCCTCAAATTAACCGTTTGTTCTGCTTGAAATAAAGGCCTGTTTCCTAAAACGGAATGAATTTGTACAGCTCAGCTGAAATAAACGTAGTAGTATTCATTTATTTCAATAGAGAATTTCACTTTAGGCATTTAAAAAAAAAAAAAATCAACTTCTCAGTATCGAAATATCAAAGTGGAGAGGAAGGTGCTGAGCTCTTCTCCCTGGGATGCAGGGATAGGATGCATGGGAATGCTTCAAAGCTGCGCCACAGGACGTTTAGACTAGAGATTAGGAGGAATTTCTTTACCGAGTCAGACACTGGAACAGGCTTCCTGGAGAGGTGGTCGATGCCCCAAACCTGTCAGTGTTGAAAAGGCATTTGGGCAGTGCCCTTAATAACATGCTTTAACTTTTGGTCAGCCCTGAAGTGGTCAGGCAGTTGGGCTGGATGATCATTGTAGGTCCCTTCCAACTGAAATATAATATTCTATTCCTATTCTAGTCTGTTCAAAATGTACTTGTAATTTTGTGGCCATTGACCTTGCCTAAAAAGTCTATGGAAAATCTTCTCTGATAGAAGTCCAGTTTAATAAGTAACTAATTGTTTAATGCGCCTTTATAGTCTCACTTAAACAAGTCTGTTCTAGCACACTACAAATACTGAACATCATCAATTTCTTAAGAAGACTAATTTTATTATTATCACAGATTTACAGGATGAACAGGTTGAGAATTCAGCTCTGCCACAACTACAAGGGACAACACAAGAGAATGTCAGCTCTGAGTAACTTGGAAAAAAAGCTGCCCTCTCACTATTAAGAGCACATTTGGGACCAGCATACACAAAATTTGTTGGAGGGCACACCACCATCCAGCAGGAGGGCCAGGAACGGGACTTGGCTTCCCAGAGAGCAGTTTCCTCCCCCCCAGTCTCTAGACAGATCATTCACAACCTCAGCAAAGGCTTTGTTCAGGGGCATTTCCAACTGAAAGTCACGTTTTGTATCACTTTCATAAATCTTTGAAAATCCTGCACTGCTAATTCCCGTTGCCAGAGTCAACCAATTTAAATCAGAGGAAACAGAACTGCAGAAAATGCCTCAATTCTGTTGATACACTCCAGGACTAATGACACTGTAATTTGTTTACTTATATTACCGTCAGTATTACAACATAACCTGAAGACCCAAATCAAGATTTGGAGGCCATTACGTTAGGCATGAAGAAGGAGGCAGTTCATATCCCCGATTGCCTGCAATCTATCTACACGAGGCAGACAAACTACAACTATAATTTTGCAGATGGAAAACAGAAGGAGTAAGCAGATTGCCAAAGGCTTTCAGAAGCTTGCTCAATGAAATCTCTGACAAAAACATGACATAAACCATTGCCGCTGGAAATGCATTTCGGTGCCAACGCACTACCTTATCTATTTATCCCATTACTTTATTATTGAGTGAGTTAACTTCTGAGACACAACATAGATGTTGGACGAGAAGAAGAAATTATTATATTTGTTATATTTCTTAATAAAGATAAAACATACGGGAATCTGACCACATTCTTCTATGATATACTAAGATCGGGACTTGGTTTCATGTTCTATCACAGTTCTGCTATCTAATCTTCTGTAATGATCTTGAGCATCTATTTGTGTACTTAACTCAGGCTGTGCAAAGCTGAAAAATTAGCAGGTGATTTATAGTACCAAAGTTAGGCACTAAGGCATCTTCTGTAGCCAGAAAGGACAATTAGGTACTTCTGAAGGGTAATCCAAAAATCCTGCTCTAATTGAAAATCAGCCAAGAACTACTCCTTAGGAAACAAAAAAAAAAAAACAAAAAACAAACAAAAAAAATACTTGAGAAGTTCCTTCTAAACTGTTCCCTAGTGAGGCTGCACCTTAACTTCTGCTGCCACTGGAACTTAGGTGTGTCCATTAAAGCATCACAACACATTTGGGGATCAGACCACAAAGTCTGCTCCTGAGATTATGAATCTAGTCAAACAAGGAGAGAAAGAGGCAAAGCTGCCACGTGTAACAGCCTAATAGCTGAAGTGCTGACAGCGGAAGTGTAAAACTCAATCACAGTTCTCCTTCATCTTGAGGAGATTCCAATTCTCACCTCCTACTTCTCTGGAAGACGTAGGGTCGTCAGACTAGAAACTACCCTGCTGAATCCCTGCTTTTGCAATGCGTGAATCGTAAGATCCCGGAGGACGAGGGGACAGGACTCTAAAGTTCTGCCAAATATCTAGGGTACCAGCCCTTGGTCCCCTCTGGACTTTTTCTGCATGGACTGCCAGGACAACTCGTGCAGACAGTTTGCTCCTAAAAATCTTTTTCCCAAAGGTGCTTTGGAAGCGAGCCATGTGCCTTTTATTCCCAGTGCCAGCAGTCCCCTCCTGTTCGTGCTCTCTGCCATCACCCCCTATCACACAGTAAATGCACATCAATGAGACTCCTGCAGAGAGAGGGCAAGACGGGGAAGTAAGACAAAATAGAGCCCACAGCCCACTCCTCATTTGAGTCTCCTTAAAAATTCGTAACTTGCTTGGGCAGAAGCAAGCCCCTTGTAGTCTCCTCCTCCTTGCTGGAAACTCTTGAGAATGAATAATTACTGCACATGCTTTTTCTCTGCATGTCCTAGCCCTTCAGGGAATCATGGAACCAACCATGTTTGTGCTAAGAAGCTGTATCGCCACACAGTGTGTGCATTGGTATGAGAGCAGAAGGTCCACTGCAAGAAGTTCCATGGCCTACCAAGCTGTCAAGACCAGGTACCACTGTATAGGAAAATCATTGGATTAAAAAAAAATGTACAAAATTAATCCCTGAAGACAGGGACTGGAATACAACTCCATTAATACTCCTGTATGAGTGTCTGAACCAAGTACTCACCCTCTTGCCTGCTCCTTTTCTTGCCCATGGCTCCTGCATTCTTCATGGTAGAATGTCCCAAGCTAAACTGGAGGGAGCAGGAAATTTCAGCTTCCTCCCACCCCAAGAACGTAAAAGTTGCAGTTAAGGATGTGGCAAACAGAGCTATGACCCTCTTTTGTTGGAAAAGGCAACTGAGAGTAGGTTTCCCATGCCTGAAACAACTGTTCAGTTATTATACATAAAGTGGGCTCCCACAGGCCGTGTTTTTGACTGAAAGTGGCCATCTCTGCTGTGCTTGATGCTGGATTCAGAGCTGTGCTGAGAGCACCCAGTGAGGTCAGGTTCCTCTTAGGATCCAAACGATCTCTAGATCTTGGTGGAGTCCAGTCAGCGCATGGTTCCCTCACTTCTCAGACTACAACGGCTCCCAGCAGGTATCTGTGCCTAGCTCCAGAATGACACGTGGACTGAATGTAGAGACAACTTGTGAGCTTTACATGATCCCAATATTAAGCAGCTCTGGAAAGCAGGATTTCTGGATCATGTCCTTGCACCTAGGTGTCTTAATTTTTCCTAACTCTCATTTATGTGACAAGACAGATGTCCTGGATATCTCTGTGGACATCTCTGTAACTTAGTTATCCACTTCCTAAAGCAGGACTCGCAGGAGTGTACTGAGGACAAGCACTGAGTACAGCGAGGTCTAATGAGATCATGCAAATAAGACAGAGTCCATTTCAAGATGAATCCCAGGCATATCCGGAATGGCATCAGTATAAAAAAGAAATTATATTGTATTCAGATAAAACAGTTTTAAATTAAAACTTGACATTCATAGGTCATCTTCCCCACATGCTTTACAGACCACTGGAAGAAAACACTACATACACTAACCATGGGCTGCCTTTAAAAATATTACCACCAAAGACCGCTTCGACATTGCAACAGCACCGGAACTGAGATGACGGGGGTTTTCTGAGATCTGCTCTAATCTGGGAGTTGTAGAGGATGCATAGCATCAATGGCAAGATATACAGATGAAGCACAGTTTATGCTGGAGATTGATTTAATGAGTTTTAATACAGTCTTTTATGTCAAAGCCAGCTTATGAGAGCCTCATCTAAGACGGTATCTAATATCAGTAAGAGTATGCAGCATCTTGTTATCTTTCCACATTTACCATTCACACTCTCTCTGAAATTATCCAGCAAAACTGTGCTTTGTGGGAGCCACCAGCCTCAATTTTTTTTGCCTGTTTCAGTTCTGACATTTAAATTTATCTCAAACTAACTGGGGGTGGGAGGTGACAATTTTATTTCATAAAAACTTTTGAAGTTTGGATCAGAACAGAAACATATCTTTCAGCATCTCCACAAAAATAGTTTGAAAACATCTATTTTCAGATCTAAGTTACAGAGGAACGTCTGTATGAGCGGAGACTGGCATGGGAGACCCATGTGTTTAACTTCTAATTCAAACTAGAAATCCTCATGAGATCAAAATACTCTGAATATAAATACAGGAGCTTAAACCCAGACATCCTATATCCCAAACCAGTGCACTAACTCCTTGGGCCCCTTACCACAAAAAAGACATAGAGGTGCTGGAGGGTGTCCAGAGAAGGGCAACGAAGCTGGTGAGGGGTCTGGAGAACAAGTGTTATGAGGAGCAGCTGAGGAAACTGGGGTTGTTCAGCCTGGAGAAAAGGAGGCTGAGGGGAGACCTGAGCCCTCTCTGCAATCACCTGAAAGGAGGGTGTAGAGAGGTGGGGGTCAATCTCTTCTCCCAAGGAACAGGCAACAGGACAAGAGGAAGCGGCCTCAACCTGCGCCAGGGGAGGTTCAGGTTGGATATTAGGAAAAATTTCTTCACATAAAGGGTTATCAAACGTTGGAACAGGCTGCCCAGGGAAGTGGTGGAATCGCCATCCTTGGAGGTATTCAGAAGACGGGTTGACATAGTGCTTAGTGACGTGGTTTAGTGATGTTTTTTTTAATCAGAGTTAGGTTGATGGTTGGACTAGATGGTCTTAAAGGTCCCTTCCAACCTAGACAATTCTGTGATTCTATGCTATAACCTTCTGAAGAGTGGTATTATTTAAACTATATCAAAAAGCTTCTTGAAAACACAAATAGGTTGACTTCATTAGTGATATTAACTGGAAAATGTTCCCGCCTTGCTCTGGATGTAAACTGCACAAGCAAGTACAAAATTGAAAGAAAGCAACAGTTACCAGTGAGAACTTTCCTATAATACTGAACACCAGAGGAAAACTACCTCACAGATCTAGGCCCGGATCAGTAGCTGTGAATCCCCACACCACCTACATTTTGCCTTCTTAAGGAAAAGACCACGTAAAATGGTATCTCTTGAGGTGAACTTCCCAGCTGAGGACTCAGACTGCATAGATCTTTGCATTTTTTTGACACTTTACATAACTGCGTACAAAACATAATGTTACAAACTGATTTAAAGGACATTTTCCCTCTGCACAAAGGTGCAGCATAAACAGCTCCATTAACTAACTCGCCACTCAAGATTCACAGAAGTCTATAAAGCAGGTGTTAAATAGACTTTGTATTGATCTCTTCAATCTGGAATGAATTTTACTGCCAATACATAGACACATGCTTTTAAGATATATACAATCATTAATTATCTGTATAAAGATCAGAGGCTGGAAAAATATGAACCCAGCATTTTCACTGTTTCATGCTTGATCTCGTTAGCTAGGATAACGGCTTAAAGAATCAGGTCCACAGCTTCATCTGTTAACCTCTCACCATTGAACACTACACTTGGCAGGTCTGGTAGCATGCACATCTAACTACTGTAGCTAGAACTGCTAGATAGCAATTAAATATACGTGAAACCCATTAAAATATAATCAAATGGATTATGAGTGACAGAACAAAGCAAAAAATACAACACACCCTTTAAATGGTGAACCGCTCTTGAACACAAGGCAGTCGGTATCAAGAGAATATTTAGAACGTGCCTTACCTGTGTAGTGCACCACACACGTCTGACCCTTCTTTGGAAATGTCCGTCCTGTTAAAATTACAAAAGGTTATTCTTTTATTTTCTCTGATTAATCTGTGTGGTTAGGCATGTTTATCTTTTAAGAGGAAAATGCCAGACTGAGATTTGTATTGGCGATGCTTTATCAAATCACTAATATGCAAGACAATAATGGGTATGGTTTAGGATAGAAGGTCCCAGCTTGGCTCCTATTTAGCTTTTAGGCCGACTATTTTTTTCCTTATGTAATTTTCCCTATATGTGTGGGCATTATGTATGCATTTACATTCTGTAAGTGCAAAGGACTGTCAAAACTTCATGGATTATAGCCTTAAAATTCCCAGAATGTTTTTGTTACAATTTTTCAAATAAAGTCTTAGTTTGACATTGTGAAAAAATTCCATTTGTATTCACATTTCTAATGCCTTTCACTCAAGACGGCTCTAATTAGCCGGGAAGGGTTTAAAAACAAATTTCACAGGCAAAGGCAGTTTAATTTTGTAGCACTGGACAACAGTAAAGCAGTGATACACAGAGTTCTAGTAAAAGCCTCCTAAAATTTTCATTCTGAAAGGAAAGCTTAAACTTTGTTCTTGCCACTGGAATACCATTTCCATTTTACCTGTTCTAGGTACTGCCAAAGGCACTAAAAGCTAGGGGAAGATTTTCCAGGCTCAATTAGATGCCAATGGCATATTAAAACAGCTACCCTTGATTTCTCAAGTAATGTTGGCCAGGGTGTGGGACCAGGCTCAGAACTTAAAAATATGAATGAGACCAATTATTAAGGAACATCCTTGCCAGAAAGCTAGAAACTGGGGATTCGGATAGAAACTGAGGCTCATCTCTTAGTTGGCTTTCTGGCTTCTTTAGTCTGAATTAACATGATAATTTATGCATTACAGGGTGCATTGCAGGGTATAAAACATCAAGTAACACATAAACTATGTATTTATATGCCAAAACCACCATGAGCAGTAAATGGCAGAAGGGCAGGCTAATATGATGATCCAAGATTTATAACAAGAAATTGAGAAGATGGTGATTCCAAGCATCATCTGAAGAGCCCTGTTCATCAGCTTGCATTTGGCTGTGCAGTATCTCTAGCTGTGTGTTGCATAAAGCACAGTACAATAGGTATCCAGTCAGGGCATCACTGTAACCCTAAAGTGGGTTTAATCTCATTTAACTTTAGCCATCTAAAACACAAGCAACTATCATATGCCAGCTTCCCTTATTGACAGCAGAGAATTAGCAGTGCTTTGAGAGAAAGTCAGCCTATCCAGAGAGAGGCAAGATGAATTATTCTCTGGAGATGACTACAGAAAAACTCTAGAAGACTGCTTCAGACTAGCCACCTAACCTGAGAAGAGTTATGGAAGATGAATCCTACCCTTGGTAAAACAGGTATTATTAAAATGATGCACTATTACATAGAGATCTGAGGAGTATCAGACCTTTCTGACACAGAGTCTGCTGTGTGAGTATAACACCAGCAAAGTCAATGAAGCTACATAAATCCACATCAAAGCTGAATTAAAAGCAGAGATTCTCAAGACCACTGACTAGCTGTGGTTTTAAGACAGTGTTTAAAGTCAGCTGATTTTGATTAAGACTTGCAACCCAGAGAACTAATCCATATAACCTTATTTGGAATAGCATATTGCTTACAAAGACAGCCTTGATATATTTAATAGCTAGAAAGTACTATTATGAGGTTAAGTTCCACCCTTCTTTCTACTCTCAACCCAGCAACATTACTTATACCCACGTAAGTATTCTGCTTCTACATCTGTGCGACCAAGAGAAGAATTTGATCCCCAGTGCTAAACAGCACAGAGGGAGAAGCCAATTTAAAAGCATACACAAAGAAAGAAAAGATACCGGGCCAAGAAAGTTAAGCCGAGATCGACTTGAACAAATGATTTACGGTTGTGTATCAGCCAAGGATGAATCTGGCCTATTATATGGATACATATGGCTGTATGTTAGAAATTATGTCCTCTTAAAAAAATAAAACAACAAAAAATAAAACCCCCAAACCTCATGATATTATAACGCCACAGGAGAACATAACAACACGAATTGGCTCTGGAAAGGAGAGTCTGTGCCAAGCAGAGGTTATCGCCGCCCGGGGTGCACCTCAGCCCTCGCCAGCATCACCGGTTTAACGGGGAGGATGCAGGCGGGCGGGCGGCAGGGATGCTGACACAAATGCCCGGTGGCCCCTGGCGAGGCTGGGCGAGGAACCGGGGAAAGTTTTGGGCAGGGCGCGCTCCCGGCCGAACGCTCGGCCGGTTTGTGCAGCTGTCAGCGGATGCCAGAGAAAAATCCCCAGCCCCCTGTCCGCCCCTGCCGCTGCTGCCGCCGCCGGGAGCCGCGGCGCTGCCGCCGGCTTCCCCCGCCGCCGCCGGGACGTCGGGCGGCCGCCTCGCCCCGCTCCCCCTCTCTCGCATCAGGGATGGGGGTGCAGGGGCGGCCGTGCCTTCCCTTCCCCCCCCCCCTCCCCCCGCCTCCCCGCACCGGGACCCCGCGATCCCTTCTCCGCCCGGCGGCGGGGACGGCGGCTCCCCCCGGCCTCGGAGCCCCGTGCGACACCCGCCGGCTCAGGTCGCCTGTCGGACCCGGGCACCCCCGCCCCCCGGTGCCGCAAGGCTGCTCCCCCCACGGTCCCGTACCGTCTCCCGGAGAGATGGTCTCGATCTCCACCCCCATGGCGGCGCTGGCGCGGCTGGGCTGGGTTCGGCACCCCTCGGCACGGCTGGGCTCGACGCGGCCGGACCCCCAGTGCGGGCATGCCCCTCCGCCGCCGGCTGGCAGGGGCCTCCCCCGCCGCCCGTCAGCCGCCCGCAGCCAATGCGGGGCAGGGGCGGGGAGGACGGGGAGGGGCCGCCCGCCCCCGCCCGGAGCGCCCGGGGGCCGCCGCGGCTGAGGGGCGACCGGGGCCGCCCGCTGGCATCGCACCCCGGGCCTTGCGGAGGGGCTGCTGACCTTCCCCCGGGCCGGGCTCGCCTTAGCGGGGTCCCCCGCCCGGTGGAGCGCTTCCCCGCCGGTCTTCCCACCGTTGCCCCCGCCGTCCGACCGTGCCCGCTGAGCGGCGGGGGGTGTGTGCGGGGGGTGGCGGGGCGCTCCCGGGTGCGGGCAGACCGGGCAGGCGGCGGAACCGGGCGGGCAGCGGGACCCGCCGGTGGTGCCCCCACGCACCAGGTGTCCAGCGGGCCACCGAGAGGTACCTGCGAGTTTCGCTGAGCAACACAACGTGTAACTTCCCGCCCTGATCCGTGTTTTAGATAAGAAAATCTCGGTATGTGTTGCTCAGGTGCTGCCGTGGTGTGAGATTATAAAGCCAAAAGCCTGTGCGAGAGCTACAGCTGTTTCTGACAAGTTGTCCCGCTTTGAGGTAAACCAGAACCAACCCGAAATAGGTGAAAAATACTATTTTATCATAAACTATTGTCTACATGAATCATAGAACGGTTTGGGTTGGGAGGGACCTTAAAGATCACCCAGTTCCAACTCCTCTGCCACAGGCAGGGACACCTCCCACTAGACCAGGTTGCTCAAAGCCCCATCCAGCCTGGCCTTGAACGCTTCCAGGGATGGGGCATCCACAGCTTCTCTGGGCAACCTGTTCCAGTGTCTCACCACCCTCACAGTAAAGAATTCCTTCCTAACATCTAATCTAAATCTACCCACTTTCAGTTTAAAATAGCTACCCCTCATCCCCTCACTACAGAGCCTTGTAAAAAATGTCTCTCCAGCTTTCTTGCAGGCCCCCTTCAGACACTGGAAATCCGCTAGATAGAATCTCACAGTTTCCACTGGCTCTAAAGGAATAGTTCTGGTTCCAGTTCTGTGTGTTCTGGGTTAAAAAGAGGAAATGGAACCTCAACATCATCAGTTCTCCAACTGAAAGAGCTGTCTGTATCCATCTAATTCTAGCCTGTTCTTCTCTGACGTTGCTTTTCAGGATTTTTATCTGTTCAGGAAAAAAGATCTTTATCTACACGGGGCAATTGTCAGGATGATCAAACTGGGGAATTACTGGGTTGTTTTGTAACTGTGATAACGTGACAACGTAACATGATAACTGTGATAACTGATAACGTAACATCTATGCTCCGAACTGTACCAACCATCTCCGTGCTGCTTTTCACGCTGTTCCGATCAGACTGTCTGTTCACCCCCATGCTTTATCGTACATGTGTTTTATTGGGAGTCAGACACTCCAAAATTACTGAGGCTGGCTGGCTGAAGCTCCCCAAAAAGCAGGCGAGTGAGGAAAAAGCATGAGTTCGCACTAGTTCAGAAGCAGTGATGAGGACTGGACAGGAGCCTTTAGCCTTCCTTTAGCCTGGCTCCCATCCCAGTTAATCCCACACCCGTGTGTAGCATATAGAAAACAAGCAGGCACTTACTTCAGTCCATCAGCACAGGCCTGTAACCCTGCAAATTCTGAAAAGGGATTTTTTTTTTTTTTTTTATTAGTGCAAATCTCAGAATGTCATTTGATTTCTGATCAGTAGAAAGATACTAAAAATGCGTTTGAGAAACAGGAAAATACCAAGCAGGAGATAAATGGCACACATTGCTGATTCCAGATGTGCCTCAGAGTCATTACCGAGCAACGAAGACGGCACAGCAAATGCTGAGCATATAAGGAGAGCCACAAAGGGACATTCTGGGTACATGGTGTCCAAGTAGGGCCCTTGACTTTACAAGAAAGGGCTGCTTTTATCCAGGCTCCGGGTCTATGTCCTCTTAGACAATCAGAACATCAGAAGGCATAACTCTGATGAATAAAAGCAATTTTTACTTTGCTGGGTTCCCTTTAGCCTTTATAAGTACATGCTTCCATTGGTCAGGGCTACACATCTCGCCATGATGGTGGAAAAATAGCTGTTCCCGAGTCGCATCTTGTGACAGGAGGAGATTGGACTCAATCACGTAATAGATATAGATTGGAAGGGACCACAGAATATCTACACCAAGCAGCATCACAAATAACAGGCCTTAAATGCAGATCCGAGCATCCTCAGGCAGGCTTACAACCAGAACAAAAAAGCAAAACCCACCAACAGCAAAACGCAAAAGACACAAGAAGAGATTAGGAGGGACCAAGCAGTGATCCAGATCTAAATCTACAGCATTTATAAGCCCATGGCTTCTTGCCCTGTGCTGGGTCCCTAAACACAGACATACAGCTTCTTTTGGGCATCAGCTAATTAGATCCCTGACACTCGTTATTCACAAGCACATGGAAAGAAAGGCAAGACCAAATTCCAAGACAGAAAAAGGATCTGTAGAAGGTACCTCAAAATTATTGGGTGAGTATTTTTTAAAATCTTTGTCACCACAGGCATTGAACAACGAATAATGTTGTTATTTTTCACCTTACTGTATTCACCTGAGGCATCAAGGTCCTCCTTCGAGGAGGACACTGTTGTTAACAACTACACAGCATATGAACATCTTGGAAGAGAAGACTGAAACAAGGAATGTCCTATATCTTCAGGAAAGCCTCTGAAATACAAAGCGAAGCGGTTTAGGATTGGCAGAGAATTGGAGGAGAAGCCAAGAGGACAAAGGGGCTAAGAGGAAAAGTCCATGACCAAGGAAACTGCTAAACCCGAATTACTGAAGCAGACCAGGAAATTAGTGTTTTAAAGATTGCTCTTTGAAAGCTATTGCACGACATCCACCTCCTCCCCCCTTGAGATCCAGTGTATCTGCATCAAGGATAAAGTCCATTAGTCTCAGCTTTCAAGGCCCTGTAGAGCTCACCTTCCCGAGCAGCGGTTACTGCAAGACCTTCCCACAGCACGTCTTTCTGTCCTGGCAACAAAACCAGCAGCCTGGAAAAGCAGGGTGTGTGTGTGTCTGTGTGTCTGAACCCTCCTTCCCGAATGTTATGATGGAACCAGATGACTCCAACATTTAAGATTCCTCAGTGGTCATAAAGAGGACAAGTTGATCACAGTCATTATGAGGTTTTGCAGAAACCCCAAACCGCAAAATTTAGCAGCTGAATATCTAATTTTCTTTAGTTAAAACCCCTACAGCCTGCACTGTTTACAAACTATTTATGCATTTCCACTTTAAGGAAGACAAACAGTTTTCAAATGTTTAGGGTGTTTTAGTTTAGTTCATAGTTTAATTCATAGTTCCTATATTGTGAAATCCCATTCTTTCGCTGTTTTTTTAAATCTACAAAGGATCTACAAATCATGTGTAATAGATTCCATATGCACATGAAGAACACTCCTGGAGGGCCAAAGCACTAAATTGCCCATAGGCTGAAAGCACAAATTCTGCAAACATATAAATTCATGGAGGTCACAAAAAACCCCAGACAATACACATTTCCCTCACTAGCATCCATGGGGGACTCGGCGTTACTTTGAAACCCAACCACTGTTGTATGAACAAATAGTGAAAGCAAACTAAAAATATTTTACAAATCTGACCTTTCTCCTCACCGAACCAACATGCACCATCAAGTAATTTGAATCCAAAAGTGTACAGGACATGCAAAACCAGCATCCCACTGGAAAAAAAAAAAAAAACCCAACCAAGATAAACACCAGCCTGCCCAGCTCAGCAGGTCATGTCACTGCGAATGTTCCTGTGCATCACTAGCCTTGATTAAAAAAAAAAAACAACAAACCAGAGTCAGGCCAGAAGAAGTGATTTTCCTCAAAGCAGGTCCCTGAGGCATATCTGATAGCGTACCCACAGTGATGGCCACTTGATGAACAGATCAAAACATCCTAAAAATCTCAACGTGCCTGTCATAGGAGGGCTGTCTCTCTTCTCACCGCTGCTGGTTACCGCAGGTCTGCAGCAGAGTCACCTCCTCCCAAAGGATACTTGTTCCAAGTGTCCCCAAACAGAATAAAGCTTCCTCCTGAAGCAATTACTCTGAATCCTCATCTTCCTCTCGGAACTCCCCATCCACATCTGTATCCATAGTTTCTTCTTGCAGCTGTAGTTACGGGTTCAATACTGCAGCTGGAATTTTTCAGTAGCGCTAAAACTGACTTGAAATCTGCCACCTCTCTCTGGCATTCTCTTCTGCCTTACTGGGCTCTTCCCAACTCAGATACTCACTTATTCTCTATCACAGCACTTAAGTGTGAGTCATATGAAGGTTTTTGTCCTGATCTTCAAACCCTTTTACAAGACACCTCGGGTATGCAGAGGGAAGAGCTCCAGCTCATCAGGATACACACCACCAGCTGCTAGAGCCATGAAATTGGCTCTAGGAATGGAGGCAAAAATTCAGGAATGGAGGCAAAAATTCCACAAGAACAGGAAGTAACTAACAGGGCTCACTTCCAGAAGAGATCAACGCATTTTAGCACTTACAAAAAACACATGGGCTTAGATAAATGTCTTCAGACGGACACACGCTCCCACAAGCTTCTGTGTCCCCAAGAAAAGCCACTAACATACTGGAGTAAGTCCAACCAGTCCAACGTGGTTAGTGGCCGGAGAATGTGGAGATGGCAAGAGAGCTGGGTCAGTTCAGCCTGCGGAAGACAAAGCTAAGGAAGGATCTCAGTTGCTGTCTTCAGGTATCTAATGGGTGGTGGAGAGGATGGTGCCACACTTTTCTCAGAGATGCTCAACAAAAGGACAAGAAGCAACGGACACAAGTCACAACAAGGGAAATTGTGACTAAATACAAGGAAAAAGTCTTCACAAGATGAGTTACCACACAGCCTCAAGGAACCAGATTGGACATTGAAATCAGCCCTGTTTCAAGCAAGCAGTTGGACCATATGGCCTCCAAAGATCCCTTCCCCTAAATTGCTTTATGAGTATTTTTCCTAAAGAATGAAGAAGAGAAGGAAATAAAGAAGTGGTGATGAAGTTAAACACAGTTCCAAAATTGACTGCATGACCCTAAATCACCTGGGTTCTGTTTGCAATGCAGAATGCTCCAAAGTGGCTAATCCATCTTTGGGCACTGCACAATGGTATGTGTAAAAACTAGCCAGATGCAATATAAATACGAAATTGCAGCATCCATCCAGGCTAATTAGCACACACGTAGATTGCTGCACTGATACTGCTTCACTGCCTACCATTTTGAAGCCAGCTTGCTGAACTGAAGACACGCTCTGAATTGCTCCGTGCCTCAGTGTTTCACTTGTATTATGAGAATGATCATTCTGCCTTGTCTATTTAGATTGCAAGCAATTCAGGGGCAGAGGTCCCCTTTTATTATAAACAAGTGTAACACCTTCGGGCCCAGAGCCTAAACTCAGGGTCATGCAGTGTGGTCTCACAAATAAAATTTCCAATAATAACAATATCATAAGCAGACAGACCAAGAGGATTAAGTTTTCTCTTCCATCCAATCTTTCATAGCAAAAAATGGATTAAAAAATTTAAGTTAAGCCTATCTTTCAAACTGAACAAACCAGAACTGGAATCACATCTATAAACAGTAAACCAATTATTTCAGCTCTGTCATTTCCTTGCCATGGAAGTTATAGAAGGAAGTCAGTGACTTTGAGAAACTTTGTATTTACAGTGCAACACATTTGCTGCTTTCTCCAGTAGAACTCTTTTCTCTACAGTTTTGGTATTTATTCTGCTTGGTGAAGAAATGTCACTGGCAAGACACATTGGAAGCAGTTCAAACAACAGGAGGAAACCAAACAAACCACAAATATTAGCTACAAGCTTCTGATTAGCCTTTGGATGATTTTGGAAAATGTAACTGTGGAAGAGAAATTAACTGGCACTCTCAATCCTCCAGATAAATGAATCAAGGGAGCTGGATAATGGATTCAGCAAATTAAGGCTGTATTTGTTTTCCTTCATTCTGCATGTGCAATTCTAACATTATTTAACTAAAAGATGAGCAGGCAGAGAGGCAGGTTGTACACGTACCCAGACAGCTATGAGCAGGACAGCACAGAAAGGTTGTAAAAAGTTGGGTTTTTTTTTCATGATACCCCGGGGACAGCTTTAGCTCTAGTTAAGTGCCAACAAATCAACAACAGCCACTAAAAATCTCAGGCTTTTTACATTCATCTCTAGGACAAACACTAATTTTCTGGTATTCAGTTCCTCATAAGGGTTGACCCAGCATTCGGTGTTTGAGTCAGCCCTTCTGGGTTTTGCAGCTACGTAGTTAAGGTGGCTGAATCCTGGAGAACAGGTATTTAGGCTTAAACCGGCCCTCAAGAAGAAAAATTTCTAATCCTTCCTACTAGCAAAGTAGAACAGTATTTTCATTTTTTCCCTTCTAAACTAAGGCCTTACCTGAGACAAAATAGAAGGTGAAAACAGAAACATTGCAGCTTTTCAGTAAAAATGTAGACATCACAGGACCTTCAGTACAATTCTGCCTAACACTTAAACTAGCCTAAGGGTTATGGTTTAAAGTCATCATCCACTCTCGCTCTGTTTCAGCCTACACAGAAAGTTATGGGTGAACTGTTGAAAAAAGCAGGTGGGTAGCAGCACAGTGTTACCCGTTTCATTTTAATTACCAGGTTTGTGTTAGAACACATTCACCAATATCTTTGTCTATATCATGGGGAGAGAGGAAGGGAGATTCTGCTAAGTCTAACAAGAAAGGACATTTCTAGGGAAGACCAAGTCAAAGGTAGTTTGTTACAAGGGTTTCCAAATACAGATGGGCAGCAACTCTCCTCATATATTTCTGAAATTGCCCCATAATCATCCCTAAAGAAGAACAGCTCTACCAGTGACAGCAACAGCAAAACTATGGATATAACCTGGCCATCAGAGGTGTTTTCATCATACACACCTCATGCATTAAGGACCCCACAATCCTTCTCAGTCAGTATATGCTCAACTACGGCTTAAATGCTCGAATAGGTACTGCAATCCGTGTGATTCAGAAGTGACCGATTTTGATATACTTCATGAAATTTGCCTTCTAGTGCACTTTCCAAAATAGATGTTGCTAAGACTTTGACTCTGTCTACACTGTCAGCCAACCAGTTTCAATACAGGGTAATGTCAGCCTCATACTGTCCTGACTTACATTACAATAATAAATTATTTTCGGAGTGTAGACAGAGTTTAAGTGACCCTTACAAATTATCAAGCTGGGATAAATATGTATCTGCTAAAAATATTATTGTCCTTTGCTCTTCTTCAAGTCACTTTCAAATGAGAATGATCTATTTATCATTTAGCCATGCAAGAAGTTCCTAAGTTAGCTGATGTGTTTGGTGCAAATGATAAAAATATCACTTCAAAAGTATAAATTTAGCTCATTGTGTAAAAAGGAATTTACTAATATGAGACATCTTCAAAAACAAATACATTTAATGTTTATGAAAAAAAAAAGACCAGCATAATTTGGAAGTTGAATGTTGACTTACAGATGGAAAGACCTATTAGATCATTCATTCCCTCTCTTTGCCAAGACAGGAATGTTTCCTAAAGAACATTTCATACTCTTCTGCCTAGTCTAATTTTAATAACGCAAGTACTGGAGTTTCTATCACTTTCCTTAAGATTCTACTCCACACAAACACAGCTCAAGCTCAGGAAATGTTCCTTTTTAAGAACTCCATCGAAAATTTGATTGCTTTATAAAGCGAGCACAAGGGGCTGGCATATACAGATGGGAGTATTAAGTCAGAAAACAGTGGTCTGAGACAGAGCAGGCATTCAGGGGTGGGAGGGATGTGGAATGTAGGAATTGTGAAGCTCTAGAAGGGGCTGTCAGTGGGTTGATCATCGGTAAATGTGTTGGTTTTAACAGACAGGCATGTAATGACTGCACAACTGCTCCTTGGCATTCATCTGTCCATACCCATGTCCTGTCTGAGTACTTCAGCTGGGCTCATAAAGCAAGATTCATCTGTCTATTTTAGATACTTTATGATGGAATGAATCATATCCTAACAGTGTCTGTTTCTCACCACTGACTTTTAAGCAAATCAGTAAGCAGGGTCAGAATCAGATAACTATAGTGTGTAAGTCTAAAGGTATAACATAGTGAGGTGAGGCTCAACCCAGTTGCCCAGTGGGAGATTGGGTTCTACTTTCCCATAGGCAGCCATATGTATATACCTCAACGTAGAAATGTTCATTTGTGAGATGAATCCCACTCCTACAATTAAACATGAAACAAGTCTCCTTCTCTGTGACCATGCTTGCATAACCACCCTTTATGTTCTTTCCTTTCTAATTCCTCACCTGTTTTGCTTTAGCATTGTGAAAGTCAGAAAAACATTGAGCCCAATAGTCTTGCTGCGAGCAAAAATGAAGTGGCCTTCTGATAAGGATTGCTTCTCTTCTCCCCACCCCAATGAACCACAGGAGTCTCACTCTAAACCACAAAATGGAAGGCTTGGGAGATTAACAATTGCTCCGTCAACTCTACTCCCCCAAACTTGTTGGGCTGGTATGTTAGAATTGCATGATATTTGCCTTTCTATTACAGAACAGAGGGAGTTCCAAGAACCACAAAGGTTCCATCAAGAGGACTGTTGACAACATTCCTGCAAGCCTGATGGATAGCTCAGGTTGGAACGATATGATGGAGCATCACTGGTGGCATCCCTGAGATCCCGGGGTGTTTCAGAGAACTGGAGGTCACAGATGAGAGAACCGGCTGCAGTTAATACATTTGGAAAACTGCTGTCTAGCAGCATATCGCTGAGTGTGGAAGTGAGGTCACAGAATTTGTGAAGTTCTACAAGAACCTGCAAACCTTTTGTCTGTATTCTAACAGTGCCTCCTCCATCACATGTGTCCCCATACTAGATGCCTCTATTTAGCTGATGATCAAGCTAGCGTGTTCCATTTGGCCCAGGCAGTCACTCCAGAAGGGTAAGACCATGGCACTGCAAGTATAAAAGAAATAGTCTTAGAAAGAAGCTGGGACTTTACTGCCTGATGTCTCCTTAGTTTGAATACAGCCTGCATAAAAAAGATCAGGGCCTTGCCTTTACATAATAATTTGCATAAGTGTTTTTTAATTAACTAAACTTCTTAACAGTTTTCTCAAATATATATATGTAAAAAATACAATCTTCCATTAGATCTTTCCCACTTGAGGTGACACACACACAAAGCCATGCCAGCTAGTGGGTTAAATAAATCCCATTCCGAGAGCAGTAACAGCACACAGACATATCCATGTCAAATGAATGCTGATTTACATATTGTGATCAGTAGATCTGCTCTGACAGATTACATATTTTGTATCTTCATTAACTGTGCATCATTTTTACATTCTGTTCCAGTTAGCTTGTGACAGATAACTATTTTTTAAAATCAGATCTCAAGGCAAAGAAATGTCAGCGTGGAAAAAGAAATACATTGCTCAAGCTTCTTGAAAGTGTTGAACTAAATGACACATCGACTTAAATTGGTGAAATCATGGTGAGTAGCTTTAAATAGAAATATTTTTGAAGTAAAAATACCACAAAGCATTAGACATTTCACAAAGTTGAGATAAATTAGTAATAGAAAAATTACTGCTTTTATGGTTTTATTACATATTGAGCTGGATCTGTCTTCCTCTGAAGTCACCAGGAGTATTAACATCAAATTAATTAACTTGAAGAAATATTTAGCCTGGAAAGAGTTATTTTACCATGAGTAAAGGAGAAAATGAAGTCTGAATCTCAGCTTTTCCAGCAAGGCACTGAACTCAGATCCACAGAGCTATTTAGATACCAATCTCCCACTGGACAAGAAAAAGCCAGGTAAATATATTTAAAGAGCCTGGAACTCATTAGCTCTGATCCATATTGAACTCAAAATGTATTCACCATTTCCCAAGATAGGTGAATAATAAGTATAGCAATGTGAGAAAACAGGAATCTAAAATCAGTATTATAAAAAAGGGTAGCTCAACCTCTGCAACAACAAGGGATGGATTAATTTTCCAACGTACATTAGCAACCATGGGAACTCATGGCTATTAACAGCTATGTGCAGCTCGAGGGGTGGTGGTCAGTTTTGGACTCTGTACGCTACTTCTAACCATCTCCTCCAACGCAACAGAGTCGGGATGGGCTGGAATCACTCTGCAGGCCAGAGCCAGCCAAGGTGCCACCAGCTGAAACACCTTGACATTCTGATCTGAGTTATACCAAGGTTAATCAGAGGCACAGTGATGTTAATAGGATCAGAATTGAGCTCAGTAGCAGTGTAAAGACTGGGGTGGCTCACTGGAGTGTTTCAGATTACTCACAGAATACTCTGCATTGCTTTCCTGGGTCTCAAAGGAAAACTGTAGTATTGCTGGGCCAGTTTTCAGTTACTGGCCTTTATTTTGAGTGTGTGCTATATAGATCTGTGCATGCCAAGGTGACACAGAAATATTATTTACATGTTTTACCAGTTTCCAGAAAAAATACGCTGGCTGAATGAGGGGAACTTGTTTTCTGCCCTCTCTATTTTTATCCTGCTTTCAGAAATAAGGCTGTGCCAAACAAAAGTTCATTGTCTCTTTATCCACCTTGTACCTGCATCTGGAATTTGCTTTGATCTAAAGTATAACTTGTTTAAATTCTGTAATCATGGCATAACTTATGTTTTTTCTTTCCTTTTGTGTGTCTTACAAATCTTCCATTATTTACATAGTTTTTTAAAGACACACTCTGAAAGGTAATGTCATCTCAAATCAGTTTCCTCATGTATGGTGTTGATGGAGGTACTAGATAATTCTCTTCACGCAGAAGTCTCTTGCCCACAGAATAATGTGTTCTCCCACTGAGAAACCACAGAATGAACCATGGGAGGAAGTTTTCCTTGAGATCCTCAAGTGTTATCCCAATGGAGCCTGAAGTTCAAACTTGATTACTACAGAATAAGCCTTGTGGTCTGTCGAAACCCTGCAGATTTCAAGGAACAGTGTGCCTTAGGGAATTAAAAGAAAGGCCACAGCAAACTCATCGAAGGTTTTGTGTCTCTCCATGAGTCTGGTTTCTCAGTGGGCCTCATCTCACATTCACTGCAGTTGTATTATAAACGTTCCTTGTAGTCAGAGATCTCTGAACCTCCTTTGCTTTAAATGAAGTAACTCCTTATCTACCAAGCACCTTTATTGATTTGCTTCAGACTTGCTAGGAAAATTCTACCATAAAGATGTTATGTGATAGGATAGAGGAAGTGAATAAACTTGGTGAACTGAAGGTGCTAGGGTTTGGGGGAAAAGAGATCTTAACACTGGACAAAGCAGAAATCAGCTGTGAATGTATCATGCCTTGCTAACTCATCATCTCAGTACTATGCCGGTGAAACTTTGTGGATGTTGTCATTTTTATATCTGAGTATCTTGGAGAATTAACAAGAAACAAACATAAGTATGTCAGATGAAGTCCTATTTCCTAACGCTTTCAGAGCTAGATGAAAACCTCACTGTGGCTCTGTGACAAATATTTTTCAAGACTTCAGTGTTTGTGGGACATCCTTAATTCCAAAACCAAGAATGATTCTATTACTGGCAAATCTCAGCCTTGTATCAGAGGATGCAGCCTTGTATCGCCCTCTGATAATCTCATAGATGCTGCTGAAGAGCCGATGCATGCTATGAGAGATGATGAAATGAAAAAAAAACAGCAAAGAAAGTCCAATCTTCCACATGAGTAGTCCACACTCGCAAGATGTCTGCATAGCTGGCAGGACACAGATCATCCTCAGTGAAACATCTTCCGAGCATTTCAGTCATACTGAGGCAGAAGTTTCTGCATCCAAGATACATTTTAGGTTGCTGGAATCCAGCTGCAAGATAGTTTTGTTACGGTATTTAAAGCACCATTCAGAATGTAGATGAGATGGCTGGGCTAAAGAATAGCTTTATCTGTTTCAGTAAAACACATCGCTTTATCTGTTTCAGTAAAACACATCCAGAAGACAGCAAAGCAGCAAAGCAGCATTATTTTAAAGCAAAACAAAAACGTCTTAGGCAGACTCTGCAAATTTGTGGACCTGCTGGGATTGTATTTTAATGTACTCTATTCATTATAACTACTACGGGTAAAAAGCTACTGCTAATATATGACACAATAATCCTGCTGCCACTTTGAGGAAGTGCAGACTAGTCTGAGTTCCTAGCGAAACAGGTATGGCAGTGTGGCATCTTAAGCGTGGCCTGGGCATCCGTGTCAGCAATGGGTAAGGTAAAATCATTAAAAACATGGTTTCACTGCAAGCGCAGACAGGGACCAAAAATTTAGGAGTCTTGCTTAAAAAGGGATCTTCAAACCTGGGTATTTAACTTTTTAATTTTTACCTATTCCAGTCATCACTGCTGGCTTGTCCTTGATGAATATAATAAAGTCTTGATTTTGAATGTAATCTTCATGAAATAATCTATAAAACCCAAGTAGGTGTGCATGAGAATATGGTATGATTATTTTACATACAATTTGGAGTTCTTTATTGGTATTCACCATCCTCAGTAAATACACCTGGAAAAAGGATACTAAAAAAATTCTTATAACAGAGGTCCATCTGCTTTCAACAAGATGTCTGGTTTTTCCAAGGTAGTACTATAAAAATATATAAAATATAAATCAGCCAAAGATGCAGAACATGTACAGTTAAGTCTTACATCTTTAACCATAGTGATTATACTGATAATTTGTAAACCTCTGCCCAGGTCTAATTTATTCAGATTATTTATTTTATGTAAACAGCAAGAGACACAAGTTACATGAAAGCAGAAAGGAGATGCTGGCAAAACAAGAACTACAAAAAGATGTTGAGGATGGGATTCTGTTACCTGTACATAAGCTTCTAATGCCATCTTAGACAGTCTAGGGACTATCTAGGGATCATCTCTGTTGCCAGCTGCCACTCCAGAATGACACTACTCTTCTGTAAGTCCTATGCCGTATCTGCCAGCCCAGTGTGGCTGTCTCAGATATCCTAGGGCATTGGAAATAATAACGGTTGGTTATATTTAAGTAATGAATCCCACCCTGACAATTTCTGTTCAGTGATATGCAAGGTCTGTCCAAGCTAACCCCAGAAAAGTATGTGCTGAGAAGGGAGGAATGGAGACACCCAAGGTAGTCCATCTGAACCAGCTCTGGTCCTGAAACAGCACAGTCAAAACAAATTGGTGGATCCTCACATGGACCCACTGTGTTACATGAGTTTATTGGCTGGGTCTTTGTCAACTCAAGGATCTTTGCATGATATTATGTTACATACTGTAGAAACCGCAGAGTTTAGGGAAACAGGAAAATTTTGGCTTCCTCTTTGCAATTTGGCTCTATGATGAGGGAAGTGTCCCCAGATACAGGTGGCTGGGAAGACTGAGAAAGAAATCAATATATATTTGTAGCTTGGAAATCTTCCCCAGTAAAATGAACACTAATCAGCTGTCTTTGATTTTACACTATTTTGCTTTTTTTCGAAAATCTCACCTTCCTTCATTCTCTTGTAAGTACTAACAGAACAGAACATGATTTCCCTTTTCTACTTCCCTTTCACAGCCACTTAGGATCCTTCATCTTTGAAAGATTCCATCCATCAGAGATTGCAATCTGCCTTGTACAGTTCTCAGGTATGTTTAAATCTTCTTTTATCCTTCAAAGGCTGGCTGAAAGAAGTGTCATGTCATTATTTCAGGCTGTAGCTTAATACTTAGGCTTAACAGTGTATGATCTCTCTCTAGCCTTCATTAAAGACCTTCATTCACTGAAGGTCAAGGTATTAGAGTGTTATTTTTAAATATATTCCCAGCAGTGAAGAGTTAAAAATAGGCTTCTACGAAAACGTACAGTAATTGGTTAAACCTTGTTAGCCATCACATGAAGATGATAACTCCTCCCAGGAAAAGACATAGCAAAAGCAGCTTTAACATGGATTTATACTTAGAAGAGCAGCCGCAGGCTTACTGGGAAGGAGTTCACAATATAGGCTCTTGGATTATTAGCAGAAAAAACCAGCTTGATTCTGGAAAGGAAAGGAAGAAAATAGGAGGTAAAATTTTCCTTGCGATCTGCAAGTGAATTCCATGGACTCCCTCCTTTGGAACAACCACCAGTAGACAGAAAACTTAAGAAGATGGAGCTGGGAAAGGCAAAGCTCCTGAGAACTGGCCTCAATGCTTTATATCAGGCCATCCACCCCGTGCATGGAATTGCCTGGACAGATGGGAAGCAAGTGATACTGACTGCTTTATACTATCAGAACGGAGAACTAAAGTTTGGAGACTCAAGTGTTGTTGGTCAATTTGAACATGTTCATGGGCTTTACTGGGGTCCATGCTACTCTTCAGACACCCCAGCTCTGCTCGCTGTTCAGCATAAAAAGCATGTCAGCGTTTGGCAGCTGGGCTACAGCACCGCAGAGAAGAAAAAACCCTTGATTTCTCAGACTTGTGAAGTTGGTGAGCCATTTCCGCTGCTTTCCCAGGGCTGTGTCTGGCATCCAAAGAAGGAGGTCTTGGCTGTGCTTACAAAAAGAGATGCTTCAGTCTTGCATGCTGTTCGTACTGACAATACTAGAGTTAAGGCAGATATCAAAAGCAGTGGGCTTATCCACTGTGCTTGCTGGACTAAGGATGGTAATCGTTTAGTAGTTGCTATAGGCAGTGCCCTGCATTCCTACATATGGGATGATGCTCAGAAAACTCTAAATACCTGCTCCTTTTGCCCAGTCTTTGATGTGGGAGGTTACATCTGTGCTATAGAAGCCACACTGGATTTCCAAATTGCTGTAGCTACTGAGCTTCCTTTAGATAATATCTGTGGTTTGAATGCGGGCATTGCATTTGATGTGCCATCTGGTACAGAAACTGGTTCTTTAATCTCGCAGTCTGCTCTGGTGCTTGGTGATGAGGAATACTCCATGGACCTGCGAAGAAAGTCCACAGATTCAGACAGATCAGGTGTTGATTCAGTTGCTTCTTCTTCGTCAGCTCCTGTGGATTTAACCCACATCCTTGCAAACCACCGTCGGTCTGATCCCAGTCCTCTCATTACTCTGAAACGCAAAGACTCGGCAGCATCAAATGGTCAAGATTCTTCTCACTTGATCTTGGTGACTTTTGAGAGGAAGGTAACCACCACCAGAAAAGTCACCATCCCAGGTATTTTGGTTCCTGATATAATGGCTTTTGACCTTAGAGCTCAGATTGTGGCAGTAGCCTCTAATACTTGTAACATTGTTTTGGTGTATTCAGTAACCTCCTCTTGCATGCCTCATATTCAACAAATCCAGCTGGAAAAATATGAAAGACCAAAGGGCCTATGCTTTTTGACAGATAAACTCCTATTGATTCTGATTGGGAAGCAAAAGTTCCCTGAGCCTAGTCTCATCCCATCTTCAAGCTCAGACAGGTATGTAATGCGTCTGATGATCAAAGAACTGATGCTGGAAGAAGATTCTTCAGCATTGACTGAGACTAAGCAGAGTATCTTTTATAACTTTGAATCCTCTGTGAATATTCCTGGAAAAAGAAAGTTCTTTGAAAACCTTGCCACAGAAGACCAACCTCAAAGTAGGGATCTGTTAATACCAAGAAGCACAGTTATTCAGTCTCCTAGTGGCAGGAGAAGACTCATTGAAGAAGTAAAGAGCCCTAGTTATGAGCAGAGCTCTTCATCAAGTGTGAGTGACCTGGATGAAAAAAGGCTTCCAGGTGACCCCTCGGTGGCCTTGGAAACACTGGATGCTGAACCTACCAATCGGTCAGTGTCTCTTCTCGGTTTTGGAACAGCTACCAGGCTTTCCAGCAGACCAGCTTCCCCTAAAGTGCAGTTCAACGTGATCCAAGAAACAACAAGTTCTCCCAGAAACAACAATTTGCCAAGTGAAAGAGGAATGAGTCACATATCTAGAAATTTAGAGAGACTTTGTGGCAGCTTCAATGAGTTACAACTGAGTCTTTCTGAAATAACGGACTTTGCTAAAAATGGGAGGAGGATATCTTTAGCCTATCCATGTTCCCAGGAACCACCTGTCGTTCACATCACTTATCAGGTAACTTTTTTGTCAGCTTAAAAATATTGTGATATGACACTGAATTTTTAAACAATCTTGTATTTATTTAGCTTTAAATCAAGAGGATGCAATTTAATTCTTATTAACCCATGAGAAATGTAACCTGAGTTTGGCATCAAGCTTAATTTAAAATGGTATTATAATTTGTCATTGAAACAATAACTCAGGATGATATGGATAACTTAGAGGATACCTCACAAGGGAGATTTGTGTCTGTTTGCTCTTCTTTGATTAATCACAACTGTCTTGGTTACTAGCTGATCTTCTGTGCATCAATCAAAGAGAGAACAAAGCCAAACAGCTGTTAATGTATAAAAGGTATATATGTTAGTCTAGTGTAGAGATGAGCCTATAAGTAGGGAGGTGGAGTAGCCCACTAGAAACTGGAACAGGTTGCCCAGAGAAGTTGTGGATGCCTCATCCCTGGAGCTGTTCAAGGCCAGGTTGGATGATGGGGCTTTGAGCAACCTGGTCTAGTGGGAGGTGTCCCTGCCCGTGGCAGGGGGGTTGGAACTCAATGATCTTTAAGGCCCCTTCCAACCCAAACCATTCTATGATTCTATGATAATAAATTAAAACCTGAGCTCAAATCCAAAGTTTGAGGATAGCTAGTCTTTGATGAAGGCTGAAACAAAGTATTGAATCTCAATTTATGGAAAATTCAGATGGGCATGACATGAAGTTGGCTTAATTCTACTTTAATTTCTCACCACTAATCTTCACAGAGCTGGACATAGTCAATTTGTAAAAGATGTTACTACATGAAATTTTCTGAAAAAAAATGGTCTGTCAATATGTAATTATCATGTCATTAAAAAAAACCAGATTAATGTCAAATCATCATGTCCCTATACCACCCTTGTTTTGGCAAAATTCCTACTGGCTTCAATAAGAATTTCAACTAAGGAATGTAGGTTGGGTAATTATTTCTGGGTATTATTCTTAGTATTATTCTTAGTAATGCTAACATTAAACTGATAATATTTTTGGTCATGCTGATGCTAGTGATATTGCTGCTAAGATTGGGGTCCCTCTCAGGATGTAGGTGCCAATTATGAATGCATTTTTTTCTACTGCAACCTAAGCAGCATTATGTCAAAGTAATATGTTGCCTTGTGATGATGTTGAAGTATGTACTTGTCAAACAAATTTGACTTCATTTTACTTTAAAGGAATCCATACAGGCATCTAAGTACGTCTCCTTAAACATTCATTAAGGGAATGGTGACTCAATTCAATCGTATTCATTACTTTTAGCAATTGTTTACTTGGCATTTAGGCAGATTCTAGTATGTCAGGTACTCTGGATAAAAGCAAAGCTTTTGATCTGAAGTAGTCAATAATTCAACTTGAATACATTTTACAAGTGCTAGTGAAAAAAGCAACATGTCTATTTAAATAATTTAGGATTTTATTTGCCAAGAAGCAAGCCCTTCTGTTACCCCAGCATGTTCAAATTAATTCCGATTTCTTAACATAAATCAACTTATTTATTTAGCAAGAAGCTCTGTCTCTTGGATTCAATTGGATTAACCTTTCCAAAGAGAAGTTTTGTTTGTGACACGTAACATTAATCTAAGATCTGAAGTCACTGTGCATGTTTGCTTGCACAAGCAAGAATTAATTAACCTCTTTTTTTCTTTGGAAGCAAAGGAAAAAATATTAGTGTTTCTAAAATACTGCCAGACCAACTACATTTAGAAAGGAAGACTCTGATTTATCTGAGCAGGTTAGTTTCACATTGAGCCAGCAGAAAGCACCGCTAGTACTGCATTATAATGACTCAGAAAAAGTGCCACTTAATGTCTTTCTGACACACGTAGCTTTTCTGTGGAAGTCTCACAACTAATGCCTTGCATAGTTCAGCCCCTCTTCTGAAATCTAACAGGATCACAGCATGATGCCAAAAAATAATGAAAAATAGACTGATGGCAAAAAGGCCTCCAGACAGACAGGGAAATATTTGCTTCATAGGCAGCTAATAATTTTCTCAGAAAATAGTTCTTTTGATTAGTTTGGATTCAGACATCTGAACCTTGCTCCTCCTTCAGGAGTTGATTAGCACTCTGTGAGCTCAGAGACCAGCTGGGGCTGTGGATTGCAGCCAGGCTCTGCGTTCACAGTGCAAAAAGTCAGGAAATAGCTTTATTGCTTTATGATATAAATATCAGGCCGTGGAAAACATTCTAAGCTTTAGGAACACTGCAGTCCAGTCAATAATATGGCCATTATCTTTCAGCTTTTTGTGCCAAGTGCCTGTCTTCTTAAGTGTTTGTATAATCCCCAGCACAGCAGAGGCTCAATCTTGATTGAGAAATCTATTGTACTATAAAAGATAATGATCAGTACTGCATAACCCTATTTATGCATTAAAAACATAAAGGAAAGTTTAAAACATAATAGATAAAAATGTAGCAATAATTAACGGGCAATTATGAACACTGTTGTGCAGAAGCATTATTGACATATTTATGTATGTTTCCAGTTCCGCTTAGAAAACCATAATATAAAACAGAATGTGTATTCCTTAATAATTCATACTGTCTGCCCACTAAATAGTCTTCAAAATCTTTGTTTATTCTGTTAGTGCTAGCCTACCTATAACTCCTCTGAAGTGATGTCCATGCGGAACTACCAGAATTTATATTCTGTGTAGCCCATAGCCATAAAAGAAAAACATGATCACTCACACTTTGGAAATGTCACCGCACTATCACTTGTGTAATAGCATTCAGCCACCAGAGGTGACTTGATCATTCAACCCTGAAAAGCAAATATTATTGCTCTTTCATCACATACAGACTTGTGATTCAGGATAGCGTGGGAGGGCAGACAGACAGATGCAGTAAGAGGATATTTTTATTTAAAAAGAAAAAAAAAAAAAAAAGAAGAAGAGATGAGGATCCGTCACAGATTTGTTTCTGTTTCATTTTGCAAAAAGATACTTTTTTCATCCTTTTCCTCAAGAAAAGGAACAGCTGCAGAATATTTAAAATAGCCTCATTCAAAAGCTAATTACAGTGGAAATAAAGCCAATCTGGATTTGAAATTAATGGCATTTAGGCAAACCTCTCCAGGAGGAGTAAGATTCATCTTAATCTGAAGAATATCTTAAAACTCCTACATTTTGCTCACAAGCTGTATTATGTCAAAAGTGTATATCACTGAGAGCATAGATTGCATAATTAAACAGGAAATAAATATCTTTTCAGTAATTAGTCACCATGATTTCCTTTTCTTAGCACCCACCAATAACTGTATACAAGTCAATTTGTACTTTTATAGCATCTTCATACAATTTACTATGGGAACCTTTATTGCCAAGGTCAGCTATAAAATAAACAATTTTTAGCACAGGCTGGGAGATGAATAGAGAAGATCCAAACATGTGGCAATAATGTTTTTCTGATAGAATTACGTGAAGTAGAGATACAGAAGAGGGGCCTAAGGGTTGCACAGTAAAATGAGCAAAGACCAGGCTGCAATGATCAGCTGTAATAAGACCATGAACCTTTCTAAAATCCAAAGGGCAATTTTGACTCAGGTTGAGCAATAGAGAGAAAGTCATGAAAATGATGGAAGAGGAAGGTGATGTGGCTGCTCCCTGGAGTAAGAAACCAGTCAGCCATCCTGAAGTTTAGAGGGAAGAGATTTAGGATGACCGTAAAATAAAGACCTGCAGTAGTCAAGACAAGGTGTGATTAATGCATGGATAACATTTTGAGCAAAGGTTGAGAAATCTGTTAAGAACAAATTCTGACAACAATGTTCTGAAACTGATCAATAGCAGACAAGCAGGGTCTGTAGAGGAGACGCAATACCTTTTATTAGACCAGATGATTTGTTTGTTGGATACATAGACGCAAAGGAAAAGGAATATGTAATGTCAAAAATGAATCCAAGTTTTTGTACCGTGCAAAGAAAGTGAAGATCTGCGTTAACATCCCCCCTCCCGCCCAAAACATAAAGATCATGGAAGCACAAGCATGAGGACAAAGGATAGATCTTAGATGACAATATACCTGAAACACTTGTTGCAGAACTATTAACAAGGAGCCAAGAGTAGAGAAATCCTACCATCATATCATCTGAAATGCTGATGGGCACTATAAACGCAAACTGCACTGGGATTTAAGCACCCCTGAGCACCTCAGATGTCTTCCAACGTAAACATTTTACAGGCTTATGCTTCTCTAACAGGTTAATTAGGGTTGCATCTGGAATGTCCCACATACGGGCAAGCAAAGATATTAACATCGCCACCAAAAATAAACAATTAAATAATTAATTAATTAAACAAACAAACAAATAAATAAATTCAAGATCCATGAAAAATAAAAAAAGGAATCACAGCAACAGTAGAAATCATGACAGGAAAGGGGAGCAGTGCAGGGTGTCAAACCTAATTAATACTACCAGCAGCAACACTGCACAAGAATTAATGACACACAGCGATTTAAATATCAAAAATCATTTTTCTCATTCCTCTTCAGGGCTCTTCCTTAGCCATCTAACTCTCTTTTCATTGTCTTCTTGGCCAGATCCCCCACGTCTATCTAATTTACCAGTTTTTTTCTCATCCCACGCAATGAATGTGGGGGGAAAAGCACAAGCAAGCTGACTAATGGGTACTAAGGTACCAAAACTGAAATTACCACTGAAGCACAACACAAAGAGCTGAAATCAAGGGTTTAAGAAAATGAAAATGAGAGTCCCAGGCAACTACAGCACTATTCATCTTATAGTGCATGTATGTGACTGATTAACCCGATACCTTTCATTTATAAAAGAACAGATTATTAACACAAAGGATATGAAGAATATTTAAAATATCTGTAATTCAGTACAGTACTTGAAATCATGCCATGGGGGAAATTATTTGTTCAACAGCAGAGAATAGGGATTAATAGAAGAAATATAAGGTGGTTAAGGAATTAGCTGGAAGGAAGATAGTAAACAGTAATAGTAATATAAAGGAAAATGGAAGATATTTACTACAGGATTTTCTCATGATTGATCTTCAGGCTAATATAAAAGTTTCATTAATGATCTGATGAGATATGCTAATAAAATCGGTGTATCAGACAATCAAGTCAGTAGTAGGATAGGAAGTAGTCAATAGAGGATCAGGATATTGTACCTGTAATTTGATGACCCTAGCATCTAGAATTTAAAAAAATGATTGAAATGAACTAATATGAAGTGCATAGTGATATATTTCAGGATTAATAGAAAGAATTTCTGCCATAAATTAGATATTCATTAGCCGGAAAAAACCAAGGATGACAAAAGCTTGCATGTGTTAAGTAACTCCAAGATGATTATGAATCAAAAATGTGCTAGGTTTATGAAAAGAACAAAGGCAATCTGCGGGTGTGTCCACAGATGCTTCTCCACAGGTGAGGTCCAGCCAGTAAGTAATGCAATACTGGCCAATGCAGCCATGAGGCCTCCTCATCTGGAAAACATTTACCATTTCTAGACATCCATGTGCAAGAAAGAGACATTCAAATTGCAATCAATCACTAGCCCTTTGTTAGTAAAACCAATTCTGATTGGTAGCATATTCTTATTTACCTCACTGCTTCATCAGTCGTTGAATTTAAGTTCATGAAGATGATCTCAGCATCCAGGCAAGTGTAGGCAGTGCATTAGGAAATACAAGATAAATAGTGAAAAAGGTTCAAGAAGCAGAACTAGCTGACTGCTCAGTGGGGTTCAAAAAGTAATAAAAGGCACGTTTACTTATCACGCAGATATATGGAGTATAACACCTAATCCAGGAACCCTTTTTACCTTAGTAAATTATTTTCTTCCCATATATATCTGCATTCCAAACCAAGAATTTTGAAAGACAGTTTGGCAACGCTGGGATGGACTGGCGGCAGCCCAGAAGACCCTTTATAGGTTATAAAATCTCATCAAGGGGCCGGCTGGTACCCATGAAGGAAAACAATTCTTGAATTGATGGTTTGTTTCTGTTGGATTCTTGTTGAGGGAGGGTTGGACCTGACAGACTGCAGGAAGTTGGCTAAAGAAACTTAATCTGAAAATATCCCCTCATGTATGTGGAAATATATTTGTTTCTTCTGTAATTAATATGTTCTTAGTCTACCAATAAACTTTGGTTTAGGATAAAACAACTAACACTAAGAGCTTTTAATCTGACAATGGCAAGTCCTCTGGCTTCTACTGGAGATAAACAGCAACACAGCAAAACTAGAGATACGTATTTTGGGAAGAGGTGGATTAAGTTTAGGTTCGACAAGAAAATGGTCTTTGGGTTAAGGCATGAAAATGGAAAGTACTGAGGTGAGATTTCAGTTGTACTTCTAACTCTGTCACAAATTACTTGCATGACCTTGAGTGAATCTCCTAATCTTCCTGTGTAAAGATTTGATAATCTATAAAAAGGGAATACTAACAGTTACTTACCTCTCAAGAAGGCATGCGTTTAAATCAGTTATTATATGATATAACGTGTGAACATAGTCCTTAAGGAGAAGGCATGTTATCATCACTTAAACTCAACATTAAACAAAAAAGGCTAAATAACTAGGAGATTAAAACAGAGAAAGATTCTTGACCTGAAAGAATTTGCCAGCAGACAAAAATAAAATGTAAAGATGATTGTTTATCATTATAAACAGAAGTTTATGACAAAGACAGAGAGAATAGCTAATACGAATGCTCACAAGTGATGAAAGACAAACAACTTGAAACTTAAAAAATAGATGCCACATAGTTTTGTATATGCAAAAATGTCTTTGACTTCTAATGGCTGTTCCAATAATAACTTGCAAGTAGGAGACATACTAGAACAAAGTCATCCTAAATACAAATTTCCATTCAACTGATTTCATGTCAACACAGGCAGAGCTAGACTGTTTTCTGATTATTTTTGAGTTGAAGCATATCTATGTGAAAAAATGAACCACTCGGGTAAAGGCAATGTGCCTGTCTCATTTACAGTCTATTTTTCTATAGATCATTAACTGAAGTACAAGTTTGAATAAACTCTGCTATTTCAACCTGAATTCAGGAAAATGAAGTAGTTGTTAGAGGTACTAATCCACAATATGCAGCAATGAAAAGCTTTGCACAAATATCTGTACAGGCAAATAGCCTCTTTGCAATGTAAACGCAAAACACATGCTCATTGCTGAACATTCAGCCCATTGAGTTTGAAGTGTATTAAGGTTCAATAGAATATAGTACTATATAATTTGAAGAGACCTAAAAATGACAAAGAAGTTCTGTTATATATTATAGCTGTAATAAAAAGTTACTATATGTTTATGACTAAGAAAATGGTACTCCTTTGATGCGTTCCCTAGGTATTTCCCTATTAATTACACAGCAACAAATTTCTGGCTGCTTTGAATGAGGAAAGAGATGAGAAGACCTTTGAAAGTTTGAAAGTTTATGTTTTAACAGAAATATTTTTACAGTTCTTACTTCTTCAATCAATCTTAATACATAAATAAATTACGATCAGCCATAGACTATCTGCATGGCCAATTGATAACAGACTGGGGAAAAAACACTTTTGCAACAGTTGGTAGACATTCTGATTTACAGAATCCAATATGGTTGCACGACAGCATACATACGACATACAGAAAAATGAAAGTGATTGATCTAGAAAGGTTGTTACACAGCAAAAAAAAAGTACGTGTTCACTGAGAGAGCGACTGAGTCAAAAGACAGCACAATTAGAAATGAAGACAAGCATTAAAAGAGACATTTTTATAGTCAGAGGTTAGATCACTATGCACAGAAATAGAAGATGCGGTTGTGAATTCATTCAACTGTAAGTTTCATATTAGCAAGAAAGATTCAAGGATATGAAGTAGACACGGAACGACTAGAACAGGAGTTAGGATAGATGGCATCTTTTAAACCCATTCTAAAATGTTAACTTGGGTCCCTTCTGAATGTACAAACCAGAAAGGTCTAGGAAATGGCACACATATAGACTGTTCATTCAAATAACAAATATGTTAAATCTGGGGGGACTTGCAAACATAAGGGATGCCAAAGGGAAAAAAAAACCCTAACACATGGGAACTACACAGGTGGAAAGTATGGAGAGGAAAGAACCAAATTAAATTCACAAATTAAATTGCAAGTATATTTAGCAAAGTATATTTGGAAGAAAATGTCCAATTCACATATATTTTATAACAGTATTGAGTCACTGCAAAAATTCTTAATGCTAAAATGACTTTCAAATGATAGCAGATAAGAAAATGTAAATGCAAATATATATCCACTCCATAACTATATGAGCTCAACTATATTGTGGCTCTTACACTTTGCAGTACTCAGAATGACAGAAGACAAAGGTGTTGATTCTCAATGCCAGCTAAATATTCATGAAGCATGAATATGCTACCTTTATATTAAGGGGTGTTATCTTAGTGAATGTCACAGCAAATTCCAGGGCTGTAAATATCCTCTCTCTCAAAGAAAGTCACAGGATTCTCAAGCTACCTTGTTAGGACAGCTTTTCAGACAGACCCTTGCTATGTCCAGTCTCTCTGCAATTCTCTCTGTGCCAGAACTGAGGTTATTTTACTGGGGTGGAATAGGTGACCAAATTACTATCAAAACCACCCACATGTATGACTGACACTGCGCAGAGTGCTCATTTGCTCTGGTAGCATCTTGGACAACTTTATTCCAGGCATGCTATATTCCCTTCCACTGAATTGACTCTTCAGGCAGAAAGGCCTGATGGATGCATATATGCATGACCTGATGCATTATATATACAGGGCTGATGCAGTTTTGAGCTGTGTAAGTACACAAAGCAAAAAGCGAAGAGGCATATTGTTCTTCACACGGGACTACGAGATTGCGCCTAGAGTTGCACTGCATGATGGTGTCATCTACAAACTGTAGCAAAGACAGGCAAAGAAAAACCAAAATGAGAAAAGAACTGAAAGGAGTAAGAGCAGAGGAATGGTTAAAAGAATTCAGGCACAATTCTAAACCTTTAACAAGATCTTTTCTTTTACATATATGCATTTGAAGAAAAGTTTTTCAAATGGAGCAGTTACTGAAGAAACAAAAGATGTTCTCCTCTGTGATGGCAAGATCCATTTGAATTTAGTCCAGCAGCTGTTTGATCTGCCCGTTATTGAAATGAAACACGGTATGTTCTTTTTATTTCTGGTATCTGGTTTCACCTGAGATTTTTAGCATAAAAGAAGCATTTGTGGTAGAATAATTACCCGGTACTGTAGTAAACTGAGAGAGCTTATTTTTGTTGATAAATATGTGTTTTCCTTTGAAATATGGCAGAATGTCTCTTGAAATCACTTAAATGCTAAGTAACTGCAGAACAACCTATTACCAAAGTAATATGTCAGATGCCTCTACAGAGGAAGGCTGAGAAAATAATCAGTGCACTTTATTACCTGCAAATAGAAATGCTTCCTTGAGACCTTTTGGCATTTTCCTTTGCCCATCTTTACAAGCATGTCCCAGACCTGACAATAGAGACTAGGCTGGAGAAAAAGTCATTCTCAGAATATGAGATATAAATATGTATCATGTAGCATTTGGAATTATTTTAATGTAAGATAAACAATGAAGTTCGATGTTCTAATTTGCCAGCCTCACATTTCTACCACCCACCACTGATTAACTTGTAAGGACAGATGCGGCTGGGGAAATCCTAGCCCAGGCTGGTCTCTGAATCACCTTGTCCCTGTCTGTTCATGTACGCTACCTTCTCAGCAACATACATACTCTTATTTTTTAGCCATTTCTCTATAATACTTCTGGTGGCTTTTCTCATCACAGTCGAAATATATTATGGTCTTACAGTACACACAATTACATTTGGCTATAATTATGATCTCCTTGCACGATTTCCACACTGAGAGATCCATAAATTACTCTCTGTCTTATCCCTTGTCTTAACCCCGACAGGCTGAGACACAATGGCTTAATCAGTATATTCTGTCTTATGAGAAATGAATTCAACTGTTGGTGAAATCAAAAAGCAAAGTAATAATATAAGCTATAGTTTTCTAAATAATGACAGTTATATACCAGACTGCTATATAACAGGCTTATTGATGAAAAAGAAACCAGGCCTGGGATGTCCTTGGTGCTGGCACCAAGGACAGCTTTAGAAGGGGGTACCTGCTTTGGCAGGGGGGTTGGACTATATGATCTCCAGAGGTCCCTTCCAACCCTGTATCATTCTGTGATTCTGTGACAGTGGGAAAAAGAGGTGTAAAATATACACCATTCTGCCATTCATATTCTGCTTATCTCCTTGTTGTTGACCACAAGAATGAAGAAAAGGGGCTACAAATACAACACAGATCAGTGGAGCTGTCTTTATCCAAGACACATTGGGTCATTTCACTTTTCCCTTGGCTTACAGCAGTTTCTGAGAGTTGTTCCAGAAAATAAGAATATGCAGGTTTCACATTTTTGTCAACAATCTCTCTTGACGCTACAGTGCAGCGGAGGCACGTATGAAAAACCTCCACTTGCTGCAGAGGCCTGAGCTATTTCCCAGCAGGGTTTTGCCCTTGCATGGCACGGAGGATGCCGTTTTTAACCTTGATTTTTGAAAGAAATGCCCATAATGATAAAAGTGGTTTAGAATTCTGTATGAAAATAATAAATAATGGGCCTGTAAGAAAACCTATTTTCAGCTCTATAGAACAGTTGAATATTTAAAATTTAATTATCAGAACACCACTCCTCAATTTCATGCATTAGACTTTAGAGATATGAAGATGTCTCAGAATCATCCTAACGTGTCCCTCTTTCTGTTCAATGTGGTGCTTGCCTTTTCTGAAATTGAGTCTGTTTGTTGACAGCAAAAAGAAAAACTGAAACAAGAAGCTTTCTAAACTCACCAAAACCTTGCAAATTATCAATTTTGGGGCAGAAGTAGTTATGTAGCTCTTTATTCAGCTCTGACCAGCACAGGTTTGTGTTCCTAAATCTTTCCTTTGCCACAAGGCATGAATATTAAATGTGATGTTTAAAAATATCACTCCCATCCTTTAATACTGTATAATTAAAGGGGAAGTAATGAAGAGCGTACTTGTATTCCAATGACAGCCTGGCATTTTTTACTATGAATAAACACTTAAGCTGGAATATATCAGGAAAAAGAAGTTCACAACTGTAGGCCAAATTCATACTCACACACAGCAAGGCTATTGAGATCATCAGAGTTATATGAGCAATGAACTTGGCCTCATCATGTGCACTTTAAGCCCAGAACTGTAACACCATTACCTGTTCTAAATATAGCCTGTCATATAGTGCCCTGGTATCAGAACACAGAAGTCTCTCTTTTTGGCGGGTCATCATTGTAATAATTGTGCAGAGCAAAAGGGTACTACATCCTGCACAAGGGTTTTCCACCATTGAAATACTCTGTGGGATATGCTTCAAATCAAGTGTTATCAACAACACAGAGAATTTCAAAACATTTCAATGGATGAAAATAAAAAGTCACAAGAGTTTGACAAAAGAATATGCTTTATCAATTTGACCAACAGTGTAACTATCAATTTGGACAGCAGAGTTTCCACTTTCAGGCCCATTGCTTATGGAATCTGAAGTCTGTTCAGAATTAGAAAGAAAGTATTAAGACTAGGAGATTAAAGATTCATGGTTTGGAATGACAATCTTCTTATGATGTAACGGGTGACGTGACAACATGCAATAGCATAGCAGCCTGGAAAAGTGCTTTGTTAATAGTATAAGCAGGGGAGATCTACCTTGTCCAGGAATGTGCTTTGTTATGACTGAGAAAAATTAAGCATGATTCTTCTGGATTTTCTACTCTTTTTTTTTTTTTTTTTCACATTCCTTGTCAAAATATCTCCCAAAATTAAACATTTCAACCACAGAACTTAACATGGTTTTCTTTACCTCAGATCCCAGCTGACGCCCCTGCTCAGTAATGACAGGAACGCATGCTCTAAGAAAAACATGTGATACAGGGGCTCCCACAATGCTTTTCATTTACCACTGAATTTTTTTCGTTTTCATAAAATGTCAAACTGAAAAAAAGACAAATAGGAAATTCACTATTGTCTATAAGAACTGCAATATCCAGTCCAAAAGGAAACAGATTAATCACTAGAAAAAATATACATGGTAGACATAGCTTCATTGTCAAGCTGATTTGCAAAGAAAAGTAAAAAACAAAGGGATGGTAGCTTTATTTTCTGCTTCTATGCAACATAGAAAGTGAACCTGAATGATTTTGATGTCTTTGCTTTAAATGTCATTCAGATTTTTTTCATTCTCTTCTTTATAAGAAGATTCAATAAATAATCAAAGGACAAGAAATTTTACTCTATCCAATTTTGTAAATAACGTTTTATAAATCATGATACCTTTTGTACATCATCTTCAAGGTGTAACTTCCTTCTGTTTGTGATATGAATATGAAAACATACTGAACAATCTTGGCTCGACAGTAAAGGAGATGGAAATTCCTGCTTCCTTCTAGAACAAATAGAGGAAAATAATTTTCTTTGCCAACTTTTTCAGGTTCTGTGATCTCTTCATCAATTGGGTGGAGCAAAAGAACAAAAAGGATAAGCAGAAGTAAATGTCACTAGAACAAAAGTCAGCATGGAAAGGCTGGCTGAGTTTTCAGAAAATGGAAATACATATAGTTGATCAGAACTAGCAAAGATGCACCTTGTTTTTCAACTTAATTTAAATAAGGGACAAAATACTTCAAACCTTTCAAGACCTTTCATTTAGCCCCCCCCTTCACATTTACACAAAGGTGTGTTTAATGTGGATTGTCAGACCTTAATGTCATTAGCGTAATAAGGCTTTAGCGCACAAAAAGAAAGCCTGCTCTCCTCGTGTGCTGGCTGACTTTTTAAAACGTGCTTGTACATTTTATGTAACCAGAGCAGTACACTCATTTTCTTTTTTTTGCTTAATTTTTGTAGGCTCTTCTTGGATTGTGCTCACTGCAGACAAGGACGGCTTTGTGCCATTAATATTTAATGCAACACAAGAGATAATCATAAGGGACGGAACTGAGAGTTCAGAAGTCTGTGGAGGTCACTCCTACCAAAAAAGCATTTCAATGCGACCACCAAGCAGAGTGACATAATTCCTGAGCAAAGAACACTAATGACCTTGTTTTCTAACACAATACAGAGACATTCTGCAGTGTCAGAAACTGAGTGACTAGAAAGCTGTCTTCACTACTTTCAATGTATTTTAACTGTAAAATCTGTGGCTTGGTTACACTATAGCTGAATCCTAGGGTTGGCTGGACCCCGTGATTTCTTCTGAAGGATCAGACCTAGACTGAAGTTAACCACAGCTGTTGTTATTAATGGCTGCCAGTGGCCTGGAGCAGAGACTACCCTCTACTTTAATTGTGGTCAGGATGCTCTTGGAGAAACTATATTATGCTAAAAATCATGCAATGACAATAAATCTAGATAACACAGGTGTACAGTCCACACAAAAGCTGAAGACAATACAACTAAAGAGCATTTATATTCATTAAGGAAAACTGGGAAGGGGAAAACTGAGAAGCTCAACATGACCCGGCAACGTGTGCTCGCAGCACAGAAAGCCAAACACATCCTGGGCTGCATCAAAAGCAGCATGGCCAGCATGGCGAGGGAGGCGATTCTGCCCCTCTACTCTGCTCTGGCGAGACTCCACCTGGAGTTCTGTGTCCAACTTTGAAGACCTCAGCACAAAAAGGACATGGACCTGTTCGAGCGGGTCCAGAGGAGGCCACGAAGATGATCAGAGGGCTGGAGCACTTCTGCTATGAAAACAGGCTGAGAGAGTTGGGGCTGCTCAGCCTGGAGAAGACTCTGGGTAGACCTTATAACAGCCTTCCAGTACCTGAAGGGGGCTACAGGAGAGATGGGGAGGGACTCCTTATGAGGGACGGTAGTTATAGGACAAGGGGTAATGGTTTTAAATTGCCATTTAGAATAGATATTAGGAAGAAATTTTTTACTCTGAGGATAGTGAGGCACTGGAACAGGTTTCCCAGAGAAGCTGTGGATGCCCCATCCCTGGGACAGAGCAACCAGGTAGAGGTGTGGGAGGTGGGTAGTGGGAGGTGTCCCTGCCCGTGGCAGGGGGGTGGAACTAGGTGATCTTTAAGGTCCCTTCCGACTCAAACTATTCTATGATTCTATGAAAAAAAAGAAAACTGCTTCAGGGTCTCTTTGCTGTTCCAGTTGGATCCCATGGAAACCTGTGATATTTCAGAAATTCTTAATTTTTATATGAAAATGTTCAATTACTAAAAAGGCTGCATCACTGTCTCCTGTCAGTGTCTTACACAGCATGTAGATTTATACATGCACACAGAAGAAAAAGAAAAAAACCTTGCAAAGTAAAATAAGGATCAAAGACATGAAAGTAAACTTCATTTGGCTAAATGCAGGTGTCTACACTGAACTTGTCATCTAGACTCCTGTATGATCACTCAAAAAAAGAACAGCACTTCTACAGCAGATTATTTATGCTCTAGCATAGATTTCTAAAACTGATTGTGGTGAACCATCCCTATTAAGTAAATAAGTGCCTATTCCTTTCCACTGACTGCAAAAGCAAGCGAGAGTGACTAGTTTAAATACAAACATTTACATTTAGTCAGATAAACCTCACTGTCAGAGACAAGAGGCATTACAGATACCTCTGACAAGCAGGCAGATTCACAGAAGTTAAACTACCATGGTTACGGTGACAGAAACAGGCATAAGGGAAGAAACGAATGTACTCCCTAACTTTTCTCCCTCTAAATGGAGAGAGATGGGTAAAGTGTAATGAGTAGCCACATAGTGAGGCCTGGTGTTTTGTACTGCTGCACAGGCCCCAGCAGAAACCATGGCAAGGCAGGCCTGCTTCACCCTGTATGTGCAGGGAATCTGAAAAGGAATGAGACTTATACAAGATACTATTGAGATTTATTTTTCACACTGTACATTTTGTTAATACTCTTGGAGAGTCTTTTTTCCCTGCCTGGGAACCACAACAAGCCTGTTTATAGGGCGCAGATATGCTAAAATCCAGTTACAATACTTCACCCCATACCAAGGCTGGATTGAGAAGGTGGATCTATGCTCTGAAGACACTTAATGGGTTTGGAGGTCTGGCATTAGTACCATTCCAGTGATGCAGCCAGAAATCTCAGGAGGAGCTGTTTCAATTCCTGAAATAAGGAAACAGTTTCAATTCATTGAATTAAATAATGTCCTTCTCATGCAAGTATCCTCCCAGAGACAAAGGAATCATCATTAGAAATCGCCTACAACCACAGGTATGCAATGTAGCTGGGTATATTTGTACTACCTTGTTCACAAAGATCTTTTTAAGCAGTCTCAAAGAGCATTCCAGTTTGTAAAAAAAACCATAGCAAAACAAAATAAAATAAATCTGACCTTTTAACTATGAAACACATCCGTTACTCTACAGTTACTTGGTTAATTGGATTGCCTGCTACTTTGCATTACAATTGTGTTCAAAAAGGTATTTGTATTATTACTGCTTTAAAAATCAGTGATAATTTGTGCTTTCCTTCACTGAAATCAGCCCAAATCATTGGAATCAAATAAGTAACACAGAGGTTCACAGACTTAGCATGGAGAGGGATGACATTATGAGATTTCTAAATGACATAGCACATTTTGAAGCAGCAGATGTTTCTAATCCTGCAAATACACTTGAACAACATCCTTGTGTCTCACAACAATATCTGGTATTTACAATACTTATGCTATAGCCAAGGAAAATAAAACTTAATTATAACTAACTAGAATGATGGGAAGACTAACTAGAATGAATTTAAAGGACTACTTAGGCTCAACTAAAGGAAGAACTAAAAGAAATTTTTTCTCACAAATATTATCTTCTACGGGTGGTAGCCCCATAGTTTAGTCCACTTGAAATGAGACTAATGAAACACAGAGATATGTCACATGGAATGGTCCTGCACTCTGAACTTATGAATTTGAGGAAAAATGGGATTGAGCCTATCAGGTTGATAACACAACAAAACACTTTGGTATGTACCATATAATTTCTTGGAGTACATTACATACATTATTCTTAAGGACTTCCTTGTTGCTGGAGATATATACTCATGTTCCACCTTTTGTCATCTTCATGCCTGAGCACTGTTGCAACAGCCAAAAGGGAAATTCAACTGAGAAGGTGAAAATCTTAACTAGCAGAGATCAGTGAGTATCTAGGCATCAAAGATGCTTCAGAACTTATAATTATCACTAGACATTTCATTGTTAGCCTGTCACACTTCCATTTTAATTTTTCATGTATTACTCTTCTATAAAACAATCTGAATGTTGAGAAGCTGAGGAGTGAAAGTAGCTTCTTTGAACAGCTATCAAAATTTGGCTTGGTAGAGATAAAAAGAGGCAAATAAACTTTTAGATGACAAAGCAATTAGTTTCAGGGTTTAACTGGCTGTAAAAGTCAAAAACTTAGTTCTGTAATGTTTAACAAACTTTTGGATTTGGTTTACTTTGGTGACATTGTTTTTCCCTGCTGTATGATTCAAGGGTTATTGAATCTAAGTAGGAACTAATCTGCCTGAAGGTGCTATCATCACCCAGCACAATTAGTCTGGTAACAAATGAGGACCCCAGTTCATCTTGTTGGACATTTACAATTTTATAGGAAGACTTAGAAAAATATACTATATATCAATTAAAATTGTATTATGTTAAAGAATGGCACCGCACCCTCCCATCCCCCCATTTATGAAGACACTATTATGTACATATATTTGAAAATAAGTGTTTAAATCATATATGTGCACTTAAAAATGGAAAACACTTGAATGAAGAAATATTTGGTTTCAGGTAATGACTTAGGAGTGCAGTGCACTGCAAAAATATCTTATATAGTGTCTATCACAGGGCTGTAAAGTTAAAATTGAAAGTAATAAAAGCACTGGAAGAAGTGCTGAAGAGATTTACGCAAAGCAGAGAATAAATTTTCAGCTTTGGTTTGGATGGAGAACAGATGGAGAATCAGTGAAGTAGAGAGATATAAGACGACTGTTCTATTAAGCACAAGCTGTACAGAAGATTTTTGCACAAACAGTGACAAAGGCATGTGGAAAGATAGAAAGAGTTGGTACTAAATGAGTTGAGAGACAGTAGGCTGTGAAAAGGAGAAAAGCATTGATGAGAGGCATTCATCGTCCTCCAGAAGTGCTATTTTTATAGGGCCAAAATCGATCAGTTTAGAAAAAAGGGAGTTGTTCAGATCACCTAAATTTCATGAAGGCACTAGCCCCCTCTTTTTAGGCTCCTTATTTCACCAGCAGAAAGGACAGGCTCCTCTGGAAGAATAATAAGACTACTGGTGCTAGGTTCCTGTCCAGAGTCACCCCACAGGGGAGTCTGTCTTCTGTAATTAAAACAGAGGAAAGCTAGGAAGACTAGGAGCTTAAATTAGAAGTCAAAGCAGAATGACTACACTCAGTATGCCACACGAGTGGCTCTCAGAAGACTAAATGGTATACCAGCTCCTCCAACATTTCCCCTGTGGGGAATAAACAACATACCAGAAAGTCTAAATTTCCATTTTAATTACTCAGCACATTTATATGCGTCCTAGTATACTTTTAGGAGTTGGTGTATCTTTACTTAAAAGTACAATCTGCTTCAAAGTAAAGTTAAAACTTACCTTATATTTTCCCTAACTCCGCTGCTAAACATGGAACAGTCTGCTTTATTCTTCAGGCTTTCTTGTATTGACCCACTCCTTGGGAAAACGCTAACAACAGAAGTTCTATATGCCAGACAGGCTTTTTCTTTTTTGATTTTGAACAATGATAAAATAATATAAAAATTAAATGCAACAAAATCAAAGTCAGCTGAAATTCTGCTGGCCAATCTGCGATGCTGACTTTGCACAATGAAATATTACTTTGATATTCTTCGTAATAGCTAAAAAGTGAGAGATCACTGCAGGAAGTGTATAAAGTAGGCCCTGCATGATCCTCAACTAGTTCTTCATTTTCTCCTCTACTACTCCAGAATATTATTATCTATACTCATGTGAAAAATCTTAAGTATCAATTTCCTTTAATATATTTTCCATCACTGAAATAGTATGAATAGTATCATCAAGCCCAACTTCCTTTCTCCTGATTCTTGTTTTTATCTATGTTTTCTCAGCTTGGACAATGAAATTATTTTTAGCCGTTTTTACTTTCATGTTTTCCTATCTTAACAGAAAACCACAGACATTGGACCATTTTCTCCATCCAATATCTAGCTGAAGAGTCCTTTCTGTAACCCAAGACTGTGCCAATTATTCTTAAGTAACTCTTGACAGATGTTTATCTAAGTTGTTCTTAAAAAAACAACATATAGTACCAGATTGCAATCATGAAACAGTTCAGTCCTTTAGACCCAGACCCATCTGGCCTAATTTTTAAGCATATGAAGTCAGGTGAGATAAATCCCAGGGGTTATGCATTTTCACACCTGAAAGTATGAATTTATTTTCCATTGTCCCACACAACAGAAATTAGCTTATGTATTAGTGGTTTATATGTTAATAGGCATTTTATATGTTTATATACGTGTTAATCAGTCAGTATTATGGCTTCATTTTTTCTAACGGCAATTGCACAATCTTTATGTTAAAAGCAAACTCACTTTGCTGAGATCCAGTACTTCCCTGCTGGTGCTATTATCTAATGGACAAGTAGAGGCCTGGCATTATCTCCCAGCTAATGACATTTGGGTACCTCTCATATGAGTTTCCAAAGTGCTCAGTGCAATTCAGCCTCTGCTTGCAGCGAGCCAATATTGTCCTTGAACTTCATGCTTCCCTTTCCTCCACTATTATTTGACACATATGTGTGAACAGCCAGGTGTGATCAAATGTTTGGAGGCACGTGGTGACGAAGTTCAGTACTGGCACAGAACAATTTCCTGCACAGGTGGTGACATTTGCTGCGTTATACCGACTTGCCAGTTAAAACCATTAGTATTCCACAACCTCTGTCCTCTGGCAAGTGTCCATCCCACTTGTCAGCAGGCACCATGATATCTTAACAGACAAGTACGCAGCCAGGAGAGCAGCACGTCTAAACACCACAGAGTAATACTGCAGACAAAAATGAACCAAAACTCCAGACAAATGCAAACCATTAGTTCACTTTACAGGCAACAGTGACTTCCTTCAAATCAAACACACTTAATGCATTTCAAAAATATAAAAGGCAGCACAGGAAGACAGAGTCCACAAACAAAATTATTAAAAAAATTAGTACAAAATTCACAATAATGTAATAATTTCAGCAATCAAATCTAAACTTCTGCCATGTAAGAAAAGCTCTAGTATCCTAATCGAAATTTAGCTGTGGGATTTTGAGGTGAAGTCTTCCACAGCGATACCGGTGAAAGGCCTTCTCATTCTCTACTGACCCCTGTTCATTCATCCTGCAGTCGCTGGATGGAATGCATGAACCCCAAAATTTACATGGCTAAAAATGCCTACCAAGACACTTTTAAATTGGATCAGTTTCTCAATTCAACCTACAGCTCAGCTGCACAGTCATGCCAGCATAGTGGAGAAGGCATCATGGTTCTTAACACATTCTTAACTCACACCAACGAACTACTAACACGCCCATTGCCGTCATCTCATACCTTTTATCTATCAGTGAATTCTGTGTCTCTGTAATTATCAATAAATTCCTTTTTAAATTTAACACTTCAGTGCATTTTACAATAACGCTAATTGCATTTCTTTACATTTTGCCTACCACAGATAGCATAACCAACAATTAACAAACTAGTCACAATTCGATTCGTAAGCATGATGCTAATTGTTTCCCTTGTTATCCTTCCCTCAGAAACTTAGTTCACCTAAAAATAAGTTAAATAAATAAAAAAATTATAAGTCAAAATATTGGCTCCACTGCAAACTTCTGTCAAAATTTCTCTTAAACTTCAAACAAGGCATGATTTCACACTCAGTTTGTAAATATTCTTTGCTCGTGTAACTTGTATACAGCCTGTCATCTCTGTTTCCACGTCTACCTTTCCTTATGAACATTTTATTTAGATATCAATGATATTGTTATCAAGACAAAATGTAGCTACACTGATCTCCCTCGATACACTGTTATCTCAAAACAGTTGTACCTGTTAATAGCATAAAAGAAAACTGTGCGTGATAACAGTGCGCCTGAAACGCAGGATTAACCTAAGAAGTAGCAAAGATGAAAGTAGTGCTTTTGCAGATTAGTTACATAAAAGGAAAACAGAAAATGCATCAGTAGGAGATAGAAGTATCTAGGACTGAATTGTTTACTGCCACAAGAAAGGCTTCTCACAGCAAGATATATCTATTGAGAAGAAGGAGAAAAGATGTCTAGATAAGGCGGCACAAATAAAAGGGAACTCCAGGTGCCTACTAGAAAGATTAAGATTTGAACAATCTCTCTCACATGATATTATTAAATATCTGTAAGGATGTGATTTAGCTTGTGTATTAGCTTGGCTCTGGACTAACCGCGATTACAAGGATGTGTAATTTAAAAGAAGATATCATCTGTTCTCAAGACTTATGTCCTCAGAAAGGTTATTCCAAAGGAACAGTCATATCAAAAATCCTTATTCACAACACAATCCTTTTACCCAAATCAATTTTGAAACAGAAAGACTCCGAAAAGGCTATCTCATTTTTAATATATATGACGTGGTTTTGCATGTTATTTATTGCACACAAAAAACTGTGTGACTAGTCAGGAGATTGATTTTTTCTTCCTAACACTTTCACAGCAGTGCAAGTACAGTAGATTGACACAGAGCTTTATGCTAGTGGACTGCAAGGTCCATTTTCCTGCCTCAAAGCAGAGATTTTGACTACTCGTGGTTTATGCCCTTTGCCTTTTGCAGTTGTCTGTTGAACACTTGAAAACTGCTATGTCCGTTATGTCTCCCTTTAGTTGTCTTTTCTCTAAGCAATACCACTCCTACAGTTTCTCTCACAGACATCCACCCCAGCCGTCTTGTTACTCTGCCCTGTGCCAGCATTCAGTACCTCTCTTAAACCGTAACAGTTAGTAGAATTTAGTTGAAGGCCTGTTTCAGACACAGAAAAAGCACTGGTGTAGGTTTTCACATGCAGAAAAAGTAGGCTGTCACAGTGTGAACAACTGCAGGGGGTGACAAAACATCCCTGTATGAGTTTTCTACATCGCCCATGGCTTCTTCCCAGTGTAGATAACAATCAACTGTTTGAAAACTAATTTAGACAACAGCCTGTGTCTCCTTTATCTCTACAACAACCAGCAAAGTGTTGGACCTGCTGAAGTCCAACCTGCTAAGGCAGGCTTCAGGAGACGTGGAGTGGAAGCTGCTTTAGGAGATGAGGTGTGGTATCTACTGCTGCAGAGAAAAGCAGTAATTCCCACTCACTTTGTCACTGTCCTAATCCCCAAGATTTTCACCGATCCTCTCCATTCCTCAAAGTCGGGAGCCACAGGGAACCCCCTGCAAGACCTTGCGCTAGAGAGCACAAAATTCAGTTTTGCCTACTCTGTGGAAATACTGTGACCCCTTCTGGCTGGCTTTACTCAGCCAAACAGAACAGACAAGATACTCGCGTGTCTCGCACACAATGATCCTGTTCACACATCCCACGGCGATGTCTGCCTTCTTGTAACAGCATGATATTGACTCGGGTCTAGCTAATTTTCTGCAAAATTGCTCATCTTATATTATCTTTATTATTAATCACCTCTCAAAATTAAGAAGAAACATTTTTAAAATAATAACAAAAAGCACATAAAACATCTGTACCTTTTAGCTACTGATCTTAGGCTTAACCACATCATATTTTAGGCGTCTAAATTGCATGACAATGCCTCATTAATTTTTCCCATTAAGAAATATGATGATGAGATCAGCTTGCTCATTCAGTAGTGTCCATAACCTGGATTAAATATGTATTTTTTTAAAATGCTGCTTTTGAAGTTAACAGGAAGTATCTTCAAATTATTCTTTCCCCTTATAACATTATGCTCCTTGAATGCATTTATATTCAATAAGAGCAAATAAAAAAAATCTACGAAGTGCATAAACAATAACTCTACAGCATGTCACCCCATCACATCTATTTCACCTTCTTTCCCTGTCGTTCTTTCCCTCTAACAGGTATTCATAACTCTTCTTTCTCAGACTGTCCTATATTCTCATTAATGTTGTGTTTCAAGCTAATTTGAAAAGCAGATGCCCAAATGATAGAACAAATTAAGTTACAATAACGCAAATTTGTTCTCAGTGCAGGGACTGAGAACAGATTTGTGAGACTGTTCAGTGTTTAAGGATAAGCCTGACTTAATGTAAGCACATATTTTTAAAAGACAAAATGTGTGCTTTAAATGAGCTTGACCATAGCAAATTACTTCTATAATTTCAGCTTTTTAAACACTTTTCCTTGGATAATTTCATCGCTCCACTTTCTGCCTAATATACATCTCCTAAGGGGTTCTGCATTCATTTAAATCCCTGAAGTAACAGACACATCCTATATATCTGCAGTAAACAGCTTGAAAAGTCTGGGAAAAAAAAAAAAAAAAAAAAAGGAAGAAAACAAGAGATGTTTATTTGCATTACAGCTACTAAGAAATAACTGCTGTGGCTATGCACATCATGGCTGTGTGACTAGCCATGGCTAGTGGCTGCTGGCCAAGTAGCCCACAGCAATTTTCATGCTGTTCTACATCACGAAATAACCAGTCTGTGGTTACACAAATAAGATACACACTGTTGGGCATGGAAATAAACACCTAGGTGCAATAATAATGATCTACACACCATCCTGGCACTCTGGTAGGCTGAGAAAATTCCAAGTCTATCAAAATATTACACAACTGACCATATTTTACAGATTTGCAAATAACTACAAGTTTTGCTGATATTTTTGGTTCATTTGTAGAAGTCAATAAGCCTTTATACACGTAAGAGAATTTAGATGATGAAAAGAAAATAATTTTAAAATAGTTACTTGTATAATTATAGGCATAGGAAACAAAAATAAACATTTAATGTGAAAATATCTTCTGAGGCATTCTTAAGTTGTTGTCTCTCCACCCAATAAAACAATTTTAAAATGTTTATTTCTGTTTATTAATATGGATGGTCAATTTAAGTTTATATGAAAAGAGCAAAATGTTACTATTAAACAAGACTCTTTGTGAGATTACAGGTATATAATCACACTCAGCAAACTGTTACTGTCTAGTAAAGCCCTCTGGTGGCTACCTCAGCCATAAACACAAGTGGAAGAGCTCAGAGCTGGCTCTCCAGTGCTGGACACAGAGTAAAACGCTACACGGCCAGCCTCACTGATGAAATACGTCCCTAAAAGTTTTCTTATTTATAGATGGCTTGACAGCACTTTCAAACCGCATCACCAACAATCTTAAAAAAATCACAGGGCGTATCATTAATGCCTTAGGAGGTGTATTTTTTGGTCACTCTTATTTGTTATCCATAGGGAGAATGAGATTGAAAGCACAGGCTCCATCTTACCCTCTGCGATGCACAGGACCAAGCACCCCAGGCACCTTCTATGCCGATAAGTGCTGTAATACAGCGCTGAGTGTTCAAGCATACGAAGCCCTGTAGAGAGAAGGGAGATGAACTGAAAAACTGGGAAACAACCCTTACCAACCCACCAGGTGTGACACAGGCACAGGCAAGAGAGAGCAGAAATTCCTAGTGCTGTTACCTACTGTAACAGCACACTGTGCTGTGTGCACTCCCCAGAGCTAAAAGAACAAAAGCAAACAAAATTATCATCGTTGCCATCTCTCAGGAGAGATCATCTCTCTGAGAGGCATAATATACTAAGGCCCTAACCCTGAGAGTATATTAACATAGATTGTGAACATAAGAGTAGATTTCTACAGGAAAATTTTCAGATTTTCCTTTCAATTCTGGGCTAGTTTTGGATTGTTCTCTCTGCAGTTGCAACCTGTCTGTTGTTAGCAACAGAGAAAAAGGAAAATAGAGAAGAGAAACCAAAACCATGTTTGTTCATTTTCTGATATATTTATAAATTCATATAACACCTGAGAGTGTGTATTTGTGGAGCAACACAGAAAAGCTGACATTTGGGTCCACTGCATGTCTTTCTAAACCAAGTCACCAAGTTTTAACCTGAAGATGCATGTAGAGGATCTGCACTGTTGGTAGTTTGTTCTAGAGGTTAATCAAACTTACAGCTTTGTTTTTCTTATTTGAGTTCATCCGTGACTCTTGTTAAACCTTCCTTCACTAACTTAAAGAACTCTTTAGTTCTGATTTTTTTTTTCTGTAAAGGCACTCATGCACTATAGCTAAGTCACCACATAGTGTTCTTCTTTCAGCAAGTTTGAGTGACTTACGTATTTGACCTTACAAACATTTTGAGCATTTTTTCCACACCTTTGGCAGCTCTTTAAGGCACCTTTCCAGTGTTTCAATGTGCTATCAAAAGTATGGGTTTCAAAAACTGTACGACGAGCAGACTGCTCTGCAGTACTAAGTTGTGACAAAGTGGCACAGTCTTGCAATATAATTAACTTTAACAAGGCCTCAGAGACTTAAAAGTTACAGCCAATGCAATAAATCAGGATCAAAGCAGCTGTATTGCAGTAGTTCTGTATCATACGTACATGCTTTCTTAAGTGTGACCTCCCACAGGGAAAAAAAACAAACAAACAAACAAAAAAAACCCAAACCCAAACACAAAAGAAAGCAGGTGCATATCTCATTTTGCATCTTTATCTTGTGCAGAGGATTCAAATAACTCTTGAAACCTGCAGGCTTTGCATTCAGAGCGGTGTCCTATCTTCCGGGTCGTAGGATCTATCTACCTTACCACCCTCGGGCCCCGGGGGGGTGGCCAACTCGCCCCTGGCAGCAAGGCCAGGCCAGGCCAGGCCAGTCACAGGGCTGATGCCCGAGTCACCAGGCACCCTCACAGGATGTGACAGCCATCCATATGGGTATCCAACCCCACGCTGGGGACTCAACCTCCGCCCGCCTCAGGCGTCTCCTCCCTCCTTCGGTCCCTTCTCAGGCCTCATCGAGAGCCACAGGTCGGACATGTCACAGGGTACATACCCCCCACCCCGGGAGCGACGGAGGGGACGGGGACGAGCCCCTGTCACCTCAGCGACAGCGGGCGTTGGGGCGCCCTGAGGCGACGGCGCGCGCCACCCCGTTGCCTCATGGGAGCTGTAGTTCTTCCGCCCGCTCCTTGTAGGCACCGCCCGCCGAGTCATAGAGCTCAGGCGTGCCCGGCTAGAGCGCCGCTGCCCGCCCACCGCCCCCCCGCCGGGTCGGGCGGTGTGGGGCTGGGCACCGGGGAGGCGGCACCGGGCCGCGGGCGGGCGGTGCCCGCTGCAGCCCATCACTGCGTTGGGCTTGCACGGCCGCGGAGACCGGAGCTGAGCTGAGCCGCTCGGCGGGTGAGGCCGCTGGCCGTGGTGGGGAGGAGAAGGAGCGGGCGGGCCGTCTCTCTGGGGCGAGGTGGGGAATATCAGTGCGGGCGGGCCCGCGCGGGGGAGCGGCGGCTCGCTGGTGCGGGCGGGTGGCGGCGCGGGGGAAGCGGCGCGGGCGGGCGGGCGGGTTTGTGCGCTTTGTTGTCCCCTGCCGTGGCCACCCACTGCCCCGCCGGAGTGTCCCCTGCAGCGTCTCCTCGTCCCCCCCCGGCTGCCCAGAGGGGCTGGGGACAGGTGCTGTGTTTCACCGAGCATCCCGCAGGGCCGTGGCCGCATCGTGACATCCGCCTCAGGGGAGCTTGGCCTCCGGCGGGCCGGGGGAGGTGTGAGGGCGTGAGGCGAGGCCTGGGGCGGCTGTGGAGGGGGCTGCCCACCGCTATGGAGGCGGTCGGCGGGAGCCTCTCCAGCGGTGGCACGCCTTGACACCCTGAGTGCTATGGCCTATATGGCAGGAAGCATGGAATACCCATGGCCTGCATGGCTGGAAGCATGGAATACCCATGGCTTGCGTGGCTGGAAGTGACAGTGAGCTGAGGGAGGGGGGTTTGGGCACCAGGCGGCTGGAGTGCAATATCCAGTGGGTGTCCTGCTGCCTTTGCTTTTCCAGATCCTCTCAGGATAGCGTGAAACATCTCTTGCATCAGAGGAAACTATCCAGATGGCCCAGGAGGCTTAGTATCTTAGCATATCTTATGAGGCACGTTATCATCTCCCTTCCATTGGTAAGTACTGCCCGGCAGTGTGTACGTGTGATTAAGAATATTAAATAACGAACAACTAAGGTTTTGATTTTCCCGCAAGTGGTGGTTACTTAATGAGATTGAGGTAGGTTATACTGGAGTTTAGAGGAGAGCCAGGTAGATGGTGGAGAAGTTGATTGGGAAGTATCTCAAGTGCTCTCACCATGAGGCAGGATCCAGCGTACTTAAACTTATCCCTGACAGACGTTTACTTAACTGGCTCTAACAGGTTATGAAATTCATCGAGCGCCTTCTCCCCCTCTCCAAGGTAATCTGCTTCAATGCTTAGCTATCACTTACAGGTAGAATTTTTCTTTAATAGCTGACCTAAATCTCCTTTGTTGAAACTAAGCTGATTATTATCTTGGTCTGTCCAGAGTAGACCTGGAGAACAATGGATCAGTGTTCTCTTGTCAGCAGCCTGGTGGGTGTTTGCAAGTTTCCACTCACAATCTTCTACAAACTGAGTGACCCCACTTGTCATGTTTCTCTGGTTCCGTAGCTCTGCTAAGCATTTCCATCATCCTTGGACTGTTCCTTGGACTTCTAAACTCAGAATTAGGCTCAGTACTCCAGCAGAGATACTGTTAGCTCTGAGGAAGGGAGGTAATTATCTCCCTTGTGTATGGCATCTCTCTTAAAAGCACTCTAGAATGGTCTTATTTGGCAACATTCTCACATTACTGAAATATTCAGTTTGTGATCCACTGTAAGCCAGGTCATTTTTTGCTGTACTGCTACCCAGGGAATTTTCGTGAAGAGGTATCCCTGTTTGGTTTTTTCCTTTACAAAGTATATTATTTTGCAGTTGTTATTAGCTTGAAAATAAGTTACCTTAATCACCATAACATAACTTTTTCTATCTAACTTTAGTGTCTGAAATCTGTTCTTCCAATCCCTTTCCTCCAAGTTTGGGGTCATCCACAAATAGTTAATTAAAATACAGAGCAGTGCCAGGTCCTGCACGTTGTGATAAACTCTTCCAGTTTGACAACTTGACTTTCTCAAACACTTTTTGTTTTCCATGTTTCCTACTAAAGCTGCAACTCATTCTGTGCCATGGCTTTGCAGCTGAGCCAATGTAGAATCTTAAGTGAGGAAACCATCAATTCCTTTGAATTGGCTTCTGTGCACAGAGTAGGGATTGCTCACAGCTCAAAAACTAGAAATGTATGTAGAGCCCTGAACTCTACTGAAGTTTTGGTGCCTTGCATATGGCTTCTGGATGTCCCGGACACTTGGTTACCGATTGCAGAGATTAATGACTGCTGGCAGTTTCCCATTCTCCCTCCTGAAGCTGTTGTGCTATTGAGAGAGAACTGAAAAGGCTTCTCTTGAGACATCAGGCAAATCACAGAACCCATTTTTTCAAAAATACTGGAATGAAGGTTTTCTGTGTTTTTATTTTCTACCTATAAACCAGTAATTTCTACTTTGCGGGACACTATGAAAATAAGTACTCCTAAAGCAATATCCAAAGAATAAAAATGTCCCCAGAATTACTGCAGATATTTTTGTAAAAGTATTTAAAAATACATGTATATTTTTGTATGGATATTCAGATATGTGTAAACACCAGTCTACAGGCACAGGCAGCTGCCTGCTGCTTTCATCCCTTCTGCTCACAAATAGTAGTGACCTAAAAGGTGGTTTGTGGACTCTGACATCCAGATGCTGAATCATTTAGGAAAAGGGAAAAAAAAAAAAATCCCTGCTTTGGAGGATGTTGAAGACAGAGTCATTCATATGCAATCACCGTACCACTTCTGCCTCAGGTAGATGAGTCTGTCCCTCTCCTGTGTTCTAAGTTCTTTTGAATTCTTTTCTCATGCATTTCCTCAGAAAAAATCTGCTTTGATCCTAACTTTCTTCAAAATTGCATTTGCTTTTTTGGAGAGCTTTCCAGAATAACCATACAAATGCCTCGTTCTCACCCACTTAAACAGGATCAGATTTATAGATAATGCATTAATGCTTGGCTATGCTTGTAAGGGATTACTTTATCTGATCACAAATGGTCCATGAAGCTGAAAGTGAGAGGTGGTATTTTGAAAATTTTTAATACTGAAGTAATTTGAAAATATTCTGAGAACCAGCAACCTATCAATTAGAATGAAAGAACTGGTCTTGTGATGAAAACGCAGTGGACTAAGCCTCTGTAAACAGCCAAGTTTCTTGCTCTTAAAATTCCATTTCACTGTGGAAACATCATAAACAAAAAATTCTGTAGTTGGGGATTAAACGTAGATGAACATTATGTGTACGTTGATTTTATTGGAAGGAAGAGTCTGGCATTGGCAGGGTCATAAGTTGAATAATTGTACAGGTATTGTCCTCTATCTTCTAAAATAATTTTTTTTCTTTTATTTCTAATTTGTTTAGATGTCTCACATTAAAAATCATGGAGCTAGGAAAGGCGAAGCTTCTGAGAACTGGCCTTAATGCTTTATACCAAGCAATTCACCCTGTGCACGGTATTGCCTGGACGGATGGGAAACAGGTGATACTAACTTCTTTACACCTCCACAATGGAGAACCAAAATTTGGTGACTCGAGTGTTGTCGGTCAGTTTGAACATGTTCATGGACTGTACTGGGGCCCGTGTCCTCCTGATGCCCCAGCTCTGCTCGCCGTTCAACATAAAAAGCATATCACTGTTTGGCAGCTCTGTTTTAACGTTACGGAAAGAAATAAGCTCTTAGTTTCTCAGATATGCGACATCAGCGAGCCCTTTCCAGTGCTCCCCCAAGGCTGCGTGTGGCACCCGAAGAAGGAGATCTTGGCTGTGCTAACCACACGGGATGCCTCCGTCTTACACTCTGTTCATCTCAACAACTCCAGAATTAAAGCAGACATCAAAGGCAGCGGGCTCATCCACTGTGCATGTTGGACAAAGGAAGGCAATCGCTTAGTCGTGGGGGTGGGCAGCGCCCTTCATTCTTACATTTGGGATGATGCTCAGAAAACCCTGAACGCCTGTTCTTTTTGCCCGATCTTTGATGTGGGAGGCTACATCTGTGCTGTGGAAGCGACTCTGAGTTTCCAAGTTGCTGTTGCCACCGAGCTTCCTCTAGACAAGATCTGTGGCTTAAATGCCGGTGTCGCATTTGAGGTTCCAGCGAGTATCGAAACGGAGTCCTTCCCCTCGCAGTCCAGCTTATGCGGTGAGGAAGAGTATTCCATGGATGGGGGGAAAAAGTCACTGGACTCTGAGAAGTCTGTGGTTACATCTCCTGTGGACCTAACTCACATACTCTCTAGCAAGCAGGGTGCTGATTCCAGTCCTCTTCTTCATCTGAGGCCCAAGGACTACCTAACGGGAAGTGGCCAAGATTCTTCACATCTCATCTTGGTGACTTTCGAAAGAAAGGTTACCTCTACCAAAAAAGTCAGCATCCCAGGCATTCTAGTTCCTGATATAATGGCTTTTGACCCCAAAACTCAAACTGTATCGGTTGCCTCCAATACTTGTAACGTTATTTTAGTCTATTCCTTGACTTCATCCAATTTACCCAATATTCAACAAATTCAGCTAGAGAAAAATGAGAAACCAAAGGGTTTGTGCTTCTTGACCAATAAATTATTACTGATACTCGTTGGAAGACAAAAATTCACTGACCCTGCATTTCTTCCCTCTTCAAGATCAGACAAATACATGATCCGATTGATGATTAAGGAACTAATATTTGAAGTGGGTCCTTCAGCATCTGCATCAGTTAATGGGACCTCCAACCTGAACCTTTCAAACATACCTCATGATCTCTCTACAGACGTTCACCCTCTCAGCCGTGGACTCTTGATACCAGATCGTGCTGCCATTCAGTCCCCTACCAGCAGAAGGAAACTCATTGAAGAAATTAAGAGTCCTGTTTATGAACAAAGCGTGTTGGTGAACATGAGTGACCTTAAGGATAAAAAGATTTCCGTGAATTTTCCTCCAGCCGTTGAGTCTCTCGATGCCGAACCAGTTAATCGGACTCTGACACTGCCTGCCACATCGTTGGCGTTTTCTAACAAGCCAACATCTCCAAAAAGGCAGGCGGATCCAGCTTTCAAAATACCGAATTCTTACAAGAATAACCTATTAAGTGAAAAGGAGGCGAGTTACTTTTCGAAAAATGTAGAAAAACTGTCCGGTAACTTCACAGAATTACAGCACCATCTCTGTGAGTTAACTGAGCTGCTAAAATCCGGGAAGAGAAATCTTCCAGTGTACCCATCTTCTCAGGAACCCTCTTTTATTTACATCACCTGCCAGGTAATTTTAATATTGGAAGCTGTAATGATAAAATCTGTTTATGGATGTAAAACTTCGGTCAGGTAATGTGCAGGAAGGGTGACATCCTATGAACGTTTAGTACATGCAAATTTGGTACATATGAATGATCTCACTGCATGCAGGAATCTTATTTAGACTTACTTAGGCTTTACGTAAGCCTGGCTTGGTTTTGTTGTCCTTCTTCCTTATTCTTGTAATTACATCTCAGTCCCTATTTACAGTTCTTTTAAAACTACTTATTTGTATTTTTCTCTGAAGGGAGATAGAACGAGGGAAATACTTCAGGTAATTTTTTAAACTAAACTTGAACTAATGTCTGTAAAATTATTGCCATTTCAGATGGATGCTGTAACGGTGCTTTCATTTTTTACGCAGCTGTCTGTACCAGTGGTAAAACAGAGCGTTTCTGGAAAAAAGAGGACCATTATCATGTAATGGCCAATAGGATTAGATTCCCCTCCTGTTCCTGTAGCTGGGACTGATGTCACAAGTCCCATTTCTCTGCAGGCTTTCAGTGTTTTTGAAGCGATGTCATACTGGGGAACGTGCAGCTCTTCGTCCCCACCTCGTGCTGGGCTGAGTTCGTTGGCTCTGCCCCAGGCAGGAGAACCTTCTCCTTCTGCACAGGGGCTGGTGGGACTCTCGACAGCCCACGTGTGACAGTTCAGTTACAGAATTAAAGACTTGTATGAAGTTCTAGGAAGGTAACGCTTTTCCTAGAAAACTTCTGCAGCATTCTGTTCAGAGATTTAGACAAGTACAAATTTCCACCTATGGGAATTGGTATCAATCTCCTGTCCTCCTGTGAGCGCAACTGAAATAATGGAGACTGAACCGAAAAAAAAAAAAAAAAAAAATGCTTTAGCTCTGAAGCTGAAATGTTGCTGATTAGTATTGAAAGCACCATCTGAGAAGGAAAGAGACCCTTAGGGACACAATAGATAATTCCATTAATGAAGCTTACAAATGGGTTTAAAATCAAATTTCATGTGAAGGACACTTTCTGTGGCTGAAAGAAGGTGCTTCCAAATCTCATGCTAGAAAGTATAAATTAACTGATTATCAAAACATGGCACAAATCTACTGTGCCTCTTCTAGAAGTCAATATTCAAACTAATTTAAACTGCCGTTTTCCTTCCAATAAGCTTTTATTTTTCAGCTTTATTAATGCAAAAAATTATTATTCTCAACTTTTGTGGCATTGAACTCTTAGGTCCCAGATCACAGTCCTTCACTCTCTTCGCTGTTTTCCATTGTAAACATTTAATAATTGTAATAACTCTAATTTTTTTAGCTCTCATAAATCTTAATTATACATAGGGTATTACTCTGAAAATTTTACCTACGTATTTTGATCACTGATGGTCTGTGGCAAGAAAAGCATTTAACTATGTGCGCTGGCAGCCCAGAAAGCCAGCTGCATCCTGGGCTGCATCAAAAGCAGCGTGGCCAGCAGGTCGAGGGAGGGGATTCTGCCCCTCAGCTCTGCTCTGGTGAGACCCCAACTAGAGCACTGTGTCCAGCTTTGGAGCCCTCAGCACAGGGAGGACATGGACCTGTTGGAGTGGGTCCAGCGGAGGGCCACGAAAATGATTAGAGGGCTGGAGCACCTCCTATGAAGACAGGCTGAGAGAGCTGGGGTTGTTCAGCCTGGAGAAGAGAAGGCTCCGGGGAGACCTTATAACGGCCTTCCAGTACCTGAAGGGGGCTACAGGAGAGATGGGGAGGGACACTTTATTGGGGAATGTAGTGATGGGACGAGGGGTAATGGTTTTAAACCGAAAGAGGGGAGATTTAGATTAGATACTTGAAAGAAATTCTTTACTGTGAGGGTGGTGAGACACTGGAACAGGTTGCCCAGAGAAGCTGTGGGTGCCCCATCCGTGGAAGTGTTCAAGACCAGGCTGGACAGGGCTTTAAGCAACCTGGTCTGGTGGGAGGTGTCCCTGCCCATGGCAGGGGGGTTGGAACTGGGTGATCTTTAAGGTCACTTCAAACCCAAACCATTCTATGGTTCTATGACTTTTGAATTACAAATTACACTGGAAAGTCTGACAGGAAATGCTGTGTTTTAACTTTAGTCAGAGTATATTTGATTCAGCAACCATTAACAGGTGAACAAGATCCTCACCTCGTGTGCTGAGCCCTCATCGTTTCTCTACTGCCCAACTTATTAGCTGTATATTACAAAATATTGAGGAAACCCAAAACGTCCCAAATCTGCAGTGTCTTTGAGAGGGCAGAGCATCAGTGCAGGGAGCAAAGAGCATGTCTGCATCTCCAGCCTCCCCCCTCCCACGCACCCTCCTCACGGATGGATGGGTCTGTCCACAGCACGGAAAAGGAGTCAGAATTTACTTTATTGTGGTTTTTGTCATGACCCGGAGATGTTGTCAGGGCTTCCCTGGGAAATGACATGGGTGTGTGAATTTTATCCTATGCAAAGACAGAGTTTGTAGGTTTGGTAACAACTGATCTTTTACAGATTTTAAAAATGCTTTGCTTTGCCCCTTGAGGGATGTCCTTTGAAGATGCTTTTTGGATTTTAAGGCTTGGAAGCCCTTCTGATTTTTTAGTCTGTTCCTCGTCTCAAAGATTCATGGACAGGAATTCTCACCTCTTCTTCAGCTGTGGATCAGGGAGGGGGAGAATGGAAAACCTGCAGCTCTACAGACTCCCCAGGACAATGTCCCTCCCAGGTGGGATGGTGAGGGCCAGGACTGCACTGTGGGTGAAGCTCACGGTTTCGTCAGCAGCAGCGTGTGATTTCCTCTCCTGTTGTTCTGACACGTGCTGAATTAGCGCGGTTACTTGCTGCTGTCACTCACAGATCGTCTCTTTGAGAGCTGAGACTTTAAAGTATAAATCTTGCAAATGGGTCTGAATGGATGGAGCATTTGACTTTCTTTAAATGCTGTAGCTGAAGGCACGTCTGTGATCCTGTTTTGATTAATGCCATTTCGACATCTCTGCTTAAATATACATCACGGTATCTAACGATTCTTTCTTGAATTTACAGAAGCAGCTTTCCAGAAGTGATTCAGATGAAAGACGAGCTGTTATTCTTTGCGGCGGTAAACTCCGTCTAAATATAGTGCAGCAGATATTCAATCTCTCGCTTGTGGAAATGCAACATGGTATGTTGTAATTATCCAATAACCCAAACACTCGAAACACATGCAACGTTCTCGGAGAGCGGTAGCAATATGCATAATCCCATCTGGGAAAAAAAAAAAGGAATAAATAATGAAATAATATTAACAAAAGTTTGCTCGTTTGCTTTATATGATAAAGTTTTTTTTTTCTGGTTTTTTACTGAGAAGAATCTTTGCATTATTAAAAAAAAAAAAAAAAAGCAAACTTCTACGTATTGATACTCCCTTAGCAGGTAGCTAATTATACAGGAAAAGTACTGTCACCCAGTATTTTATTTATGTTTTCAGCTATTCTAAAGAGAGAAGTCCGAGTAATGAGGAGGTTAGAGTTGACTGGTGGGTTTGGGGTAGAATTTTCTATATTTTAACCTGTAGCTCCAGCATCTGGTCTCCTTCAAGAAATCCTATAGTTTTTTATAAACAAAAAAGTAGCTCTATAAATTTTAGCAGTGCGTTTCGCTCCCGTTTTTGCAGTGAAGAAAACTACCTTTCTTATTGCTGTGGTCTTCTCTGCCGTTACCCGTTCACCCCATGGACGTCCTGTGTGTCTCTTGTGTGTGACAAATCTAAGCGTCTTGCATTTGGCAAAGCGTACCTTTGGGATGCGCTCTCTCGCCACCACAGCCGTTCTCTGTCCCCTGTTCCAGCCCCTGCCTGCAGGTCACCGAGCCACCATCCCAAAGCCTTACGGCTGCTGCTCTTACCATTGTGCAAGGTTTATTTTTCTTCAAGGAGTTGTTGGAATATGCTCAGTATTCCAGTACCTAGATAAAACTGTAGTGGGGCAGTTCACTAGCGATTGACCCTCAAAAGGTCCTTACCCGCTGTTTGACGTTATTAGTTCAGTAGTTTTGCTGTTGCGGGATCCGTTACCTGCATCGACACCCGGTCACTGGTTCAATAATGTCGTGGCGCAACCCAGAAACGTGTGATAGACGCAGTGATAGCAGGAGGCAGTTCTGTAGGTACTGATCTCTTCATTTTTCAGACTAGAATTTTATTTTGAGCCATAAGATTTGAACAACAACTCTTTCTGGCAAGAAAAATGTCCCCATTTACTGTGTTAGTTTTGACTTCTCATTTTCAGCTTAAAAATGTAAACTTAACAGAATTGCTTAATGTAAGTAAAGAATGATTACTCATCATGCATTTACTAGATAAATTTTAAAAGCAAACAGTGTTACAGTAGGTTTCTTTATTAATTTTACAAATGCTACTAGATAAATGGGCGGAGTAGGAATGGTATTTTCAAATTCCTGAATCGTATTGATTTTAAAGTTTGGGCCCCGTGAGATATTAAGGCAAAAGATTAAAGGGTTGCGTGTTTGTAAGCTACAATCTTCTCATGACCTTACTCGTGACGTGACGCTACATAATGCGAATTTACAAATGGCTGGAAACATTTCTCTGAATTCCCTCCTCCTTCCCCACAAGCTTTTATTTTATCTTTGTCAAATTAACGGATACAAGTATGAAAAATTTCTATGAATTGGTAGAGGTCAGTGTTTCAGATTCAGTAAACAATTTCAAATTGTAAAAATAATACTAATGATGATGTGAAGCCAATTAGCAAATGGATTAGAGACATGGGGTTTATACAGTATAGTATAGTATTTCTTCCTTGGAGTTATTGGAATTGTATTGAAATTGCATAGTAGAAGTAGTTTTTAAATTGTTTTTATGATATTAATTAATTGTTTAATAAATTCATGCTTTTTACAGTATCTGCACAGCTTAAGCAGGGGGAATTAGCTGATGAATACCTAATTAAAAACAAGTCTGGATACTTATGAATTCTATTGAGAATTTCATTCCTCCTCTTTATTTGAAATGTGCATTTATTACACTTTCATCTCCCAGTGGCAAAATTGGTCAGGAAGTTGTTTCACGTAGTTGTTAACTCTCCTTTATTTTTGAGATTATACCACCTGTATCTCCCCATACTGGTTTTTCTTTGCTAGAAAAACTGTAAACCTACAGAAGCATTTAATTGTAGAAGAAATATGTTTTATACCTTAAACATACCTAATTACAGGAAAATTTCTAAACAGAGCTTTACGTGTCTTCACAGGTTCATCTTGGATCGTTCTCACAGCGGACAGCGAGGGCTTCGTTCCCTTAACGTTTACGTCCTCGCAGGAGGTCGTCGTAAGAGATGCCAGTGCGAAAGGCTACAGCGCCCGGTCTTCCAAAACTCTGGACATCATCAGTTCAACGGAAGGGTGTAGACCCGCTTCTTCTGAAAGTCTGGATATCACGAGTTCCCTGGAAGTCCTCAGAGACTGCTCCTCCAAGACTTTAGACGGCAGCAGTCCTCCAGAGCAGCCCAGCAGTAAAATGTGATTTTTGACAGTGGTTTTGTAATGCCATGTTATGGTGAGAGACTTCTAAACTTACCGTGTAGGACTGCAAATTCCGAACAACAGGCTGTCTCAAATCTCTGTTGGATTTCCGTAATCTTTTTGTTGCATATCACTGTAAATTATTTATCTGATCCTTGGAAACATTAACTTTTTTTTTTATACTGAGCAGCATTTTTTAAATATGCCTCTTGCAATATAGACCAAGTCTTTATATCAGTGGTTGAAAAGGCGCGTTCTTACGAGCTTCCGAGCTAAAGTTTCCATCTTGGTCTTTAATAGGTTGGTGTTTTTAGATGATAGTAAACTTGCATAATAAAGAAATCCTTGAAAACGCTGCCTTGTCCCCACTTTTCTCAAAGCCTGAAATTTGCAAAAGCAAGAACAACTCCTGGGTTGAGATAAAGATAGTTTAATAGGTAAAACAGAAGCTGTGTTAGTGAAATGAGTTTAGTCGGTACTTTGCAGTGGCAGGCAGGTGTTCAGCAGCTTCTGGGAAAGCAAGGCTTCGTCACATGCAGTGATTACTTTGGAAAATCAGGGCCGTAACTCTGAACTGCCTCCCCTTTCTCCTTCTTTCCCCCCAGTTTTTATTGCTGAGCATGACATCATACGGTAAAGAATGTCCCTTTGGTCGGTTGGGGTCAGCTATCCTGACGGTCCCCTCCCAACTTCTTGGGGTGGAACAGAGCAGAGCAGGAAAAGGCGGCTTTGATGCTGTGCAAGTGCTGCTGAGAAATAGCCAAAATATCAGTGTGTCACCAGCACTGCTTCGGTCACAGCTCCAAAGCACCGCACAGGCCGCTGTGAAGGAAACTAACTCCATCCCAGCCAGGCCCAGTACATCACTAAGGGCATAAAACATCTTTAGCTACATTTGAATAACTAAACATCTGCTGGTTAATATTTCTAAACATTTCTAGTCTTCATGTGGAGGTTTTTTTCCCCCTTACCTTTGAAGCAATCTGTTAATGTTAACGACGTTGCCTTCAATGCCTTCTGTTTTAATTTTCACAGCTGATACGTGCTGAGCGAGCAGAAGGGAAGTCCAATAACCCATCGAGCAGAAGGGAAGTCCAATAACCCATCACCTTCAGAGCATCCAGTGTAAAGGCTCACAGAAGAAAATGTTCTATGGGCTTCTGTAGTGAGAGACAGAGAGAGAGAGAGAGAGAGAGAGAGAGGATGCGAAGGTGAAATTTAGAAACCAGCACAAGTTTCTGTAGCAGGGATTGCAGCCCTGAAGAAAAGAGAGCAATCCAAGATTGCGACCCATAAAATTAAAGCACGATAACGTTAAGCAGTTTATCGGGCTTTCAGAGGGGCACTTACTGCGTGAGAAGGAATCAAGTGATGAGATTATAGAGACAGAGCTGCTGTTTCAGGACTAATATAATCTCTTTTTTATTCCCGTTTGGAAATTTAGCCACTGTCAAAAAAATCTTCTGTCCACAAAATAGGATATTAAAGATACGTTAGCGAAAGCTGCAAAGAGCACCGAGTGTTGTGTGGTGCAACTAGAATTTAACAGTTTTTGATAAGCAGGAGAGGAGGAAAACAGGGAAAATAATCTGGCGATTGTGGGCTTCCTCCTGTCCGCAACAAGCGTCTGGTCTCAGTAATTGTCCCTGTTTCATCAGGAGGTGGGCCATGATCGTGGTTACTCTTACCAGAAATGAATTGAATCTGGAGCCTCAGCACTGGGGGGTGGATGGTCCGTGTTTCCTCCCAGCCACCTGATGGTCCTTTTTCACAGCAGTTCCTGGTCCCAGCATCTCCTGAACCCACGGGAGGGTCAGGGCTGAGCCCTCTTGACTCTGTGGAAAACCTCTGTCCCCTGCTCTGCCCTGCTCACCCGTGAATTGCTTGTGTCTCAAATGGTGCTTCTATAATTTCATTACGCAGCCAAACAGTGTATAAAAATCAGCTGCCTATTTTGGAATTATTATCCGTTTGTATTGTTTCTAGATGGATGAAAGACAGCATCTCTCACCAGAAGCGTGCTCAGTCTCAGGTTGCACCAGACGGATTTGTAGGACTCCTCCAGGTGAGCACCAGGCGCACAGGGCATTGCTGCCTGGGGCGACTACAGCAGCCGCAGCAAGCGCAAGTCCCCCACTAAAAGCTGTCGGCAATTTGGTCAAGGGATTAAGCAAGCTCTTCACGGGGTGTTCCGTGCATGCAGACAAAGGATGCATTTGAAATACAATCCTAGGAATCTCAGGAGAATTAAATCCTTACGTTAAGAGAATTGCTTATTTTCTAATCAAGAAGCCATATCTAAATCTATGGGCTGAACGTTAAACAAAGGCCCAAATGGCTGAAGATGTATCAAGCGTAACACTAATGATAATGAGATTTTGCTTTTCGATGCTGAAAACGTTGGAGAGGGATGTGTGAGCAGTTGGAAGTCACCGTGGTCTAACGCAGGGGGCTGGGGGCAGGAACTAGCAGAACCTGCAACTAAGGCTGTTGCTCTCTGGCTGAGATACTGTTGGTAAATTAAGTACTTTATCTATTTCAGCTGAACTGTAACGTGGGTTAATAACAACCTTTTGTATAGGTTATATGAGGCGTAACACGACAAGTGTACCAAGTATTTATGGATAAACTTAGTGGGATAACCAGCTTTCTGCTTCCAGATAGTTCATCGAAAGGGTTAGGAAAGATTACGTTAAACGAACCACCACACATACACAGAACCTTAGAGATTTTGTGTATGTGTGGAGGTGTTCAAGGCCAGGCTGGATGGGGCTTTGAGCAACCTGCTCTAGTGGGAGGTGTCCCTGCCCATGGCCGCGGGGTTGGAACTCGATGATCTTTAAGGTCCCTTCCAACCCAAACCATTCTATGATTCTATGAGCTGGAAGAGGAGACTGCAGAGGAGCTCAGCTGCTGACCACCCCAGCAACAGAAGTATAGAAGATTTGGGCTGCCATTACTACACTTCAGCAAGGGCAAGGAATGGGCATGGCTTGCCTTACGGGGACTACTTGGTGACACGTAACTCCATTATCCTCTTCTTTCCTTCCTCCATTTGTGGAAATCCATCTGTTGGAACCACTGGCATGCAGGTGGGAAGTGCTTTCCGTTTGGCATCCAGCTGGTTTAATCCCCAATCTCCCATATTCTCACGACTGTATCTGGGAATTACTTGCCTCAGAGCCCCTGGGGACTGAACCCGGCCCTTGTTGCTGCCCATCAGTGCAAGGCATGGGGTTTACGTTAGATCAGCGGTTAATCCAAACAGTTGTCAATATAAGAACCTGCTTCTTTCGGTCACGTGTTCTGAACATACCTAAGGCACATACAGCATCTACAACTGACAAGGAGACATACAGATTTCATGCATTTTACAGCACCAACACCGAGCCCTAAAAAAAGAAAATTACCAAAAAAAATCTTGCCCTGCGCTTCCTCTTCCATTCTTTTTATTTACAAAAATACATTCATTTTTGTAAAAAAAGTACAACTCTGATAATCAAATAAAATAATAAGATTTTCAAAATATAAAAATACTCGGCTACATTTCATCTGCGGAAACTTTCTATTTTATTTCAGCAATTCCCATTATTGCTACCATGTGCAAAGCGAGGACCGAGTACATCTGCGTTGGGTAAGTATCACGTTGTCTCTCTGGAGAAGAGGAAAACAGTTTACAATCGACCAAGTTTACCTTGCAAGAGGCTGAAGGCAGGTTGGGTGTTGTGCAATTTAGAGGCAACTGCCCGAGTGATCTAGAAATAACACCTTAAGCCACATTCAAACTACTCCAATCAGCCGCAGCCAGCAGTTTCTGCAACCCCTTTATCACTGGGCTGAGTATTCGGCTTACGCAAACTGACAGGGATCCACTGCCGTGCAGCTACAGATTTACGGCAGCTGAAAACATAACCCATTAAAAAACATGAACAGCCTTTACTGGGACCTCTGGTTGTTTTTAACGAAGACTATTCAGAAATACACAAATATTACAGAATAAATCAAACCGCCCCAAACTGTTTTCTCTGATGTTTTGGAGCCGTGTGAGATTACTACACAACTTACCTACTTCTAAGTGCAGTAAATCTGCTATTTCAAACGCCGTCAGACTCAAAATTGTAAACAGGCTTATGGGTTTTATTGTTGTAAACACATATGCCTCAGGCATACAAATCTTGATTTGTCCTAGAACCGAAACAAACAAACAAAAAAGCCCCCCAGCCTTAGATGTCAATTCAACAGAAGTCTTAAACGGAGTTAACTCTTTCCCATGCTCACTCAAAAATACATCCTTAAAAGCTCACTCACGATTAAGCGTTTTCCTGAATTAGGACAGTTCATTAGGCCTTAGACTTCAAACTCGCCTGAAAAGAATTCGGTGTTAAACTTAAAGAGCACTCAGTGGATGCACTGATTTTACTTCACAGCACCTTTCATTAAGTTTCCAGTTTCCGGTCCCAGCACTGAGTCACTTCAGGTGGCCCTGAGCAAATTACTTGTGGTCACTGCCTCCAGTGACACCTACTGCAAGTGCTCCCACGCAGCCCCAGGCCAGTCCTCCAAGGGCACTTCCAGGACAAAATAAAGGCACCCTCCCACATAGTCATACAGCGAAGGCAGTGGGCTGGAAATTCGTGTCTTGTCTTGCGTTGTGCTGAGTTCTTCAAGGTGAAGAAGCCTCCAGCTCTTGGATTCATCACTCTCCCCTCCAGATTTAGATACGTCTTCAGAGTCCAGTCATTTTAGCTTAAGCTTGGGGACAGGCTCTGGAGGTCTCTGTATCTCCACCGACTACAGAACCAGCCCAGAATGACCAGGTTTGAACTTAAGTGCTCCAGAAAGTGCCTGAGGTCAGGTGTGTCTTTCATCCACAAAATGTGTTCAGAAATTTGAATGGCATAGTCTAATTTTTGGAAGGGACTACTGATCTGGGGTGTCCTGAGTGGAGATGTCGATTTTGAAAATGTTAAGTACTCATTCTCTGACAAAGATCAGTTCACAGGTTTCAGAAGCAAGGAACTGCAGTGACGGGAAATGTAAGGTTCTGTTTCATATAAAATCTATAAAGGTAAATTACATCAAAATCTCTTTCAGAAAAACTCTTCATGAGAAAATCCTCAAAACATGTCTGCATCCGTGATTTGCTTCATTTCAAAACAAAGTAAATCCTCGCTTCATGTAATACACTGCAGGATTTCCAAGTGCTTTCCAAACACACCACTGTGCAATTTATAGGCAGAGATTATGTCCAAAATCTACCCCAGCCTTTAAGGGTGGAATATATCACATGAGTTCAAATTTGGGTGGTGCAATCACATTTACGCTTTTTTCCCCTTGATCTACAAGTTCATAGAATCTCCTGTCGCAATGAGATCACAGCTTTGCGTTAATCATTGAAAAACAAACAAAAAACCCCCAACCCTTCAATAACTCACATTCCTGCCCATTTGTAACGTCTCTTTCAGCACAGCACATGGAGTTAGGTGTGTATTTTGCACAGTGGTGTCCTCTCTTGATTTCATCCCTGACTCTGTCACAATCGTCCTTTATCCTTTTCGATAAAACGCGAGCGGAGAAATGACCTGGAAGACTCTCGCTGAGTTTGTGCGTGGGATGGGAGACTGGACTTGGAAAGCCATTGAATTCAGAGCTTTCAGACCGAGGTGTCCTCTTCGTGGTCATCCAGGTTCTCTGTGCTTTGATGGCTCCTTCTGTTAAAAGCAGAACAGGCTGCTTTTAGGTGAACAGTGAACAGACTTCTGCCTTTCATTACTAAATAATTAAGCTACACTTCGGCAATTTCAAAAAACTGAGAACCCCCAGCAAGGTGTGGTTGTTACGGACAGTGACTAACGTACCTAAACAGAGGGACCGGTCCTGTTTCAGATCGTTCAGTCTGTCCCCTCTGGTCCCTACAGCTGCCACTCAAGAAAGCAGCTGGTGCCCGAGAGGCCTGTGGCAAATCTGCCAACCCCGTGCAGGTATCTTAGATACCTTCAGGCAATTAACTGGTCCCAGATACCTGGGCTTAGACCCTGGAATTGATCCCTTAGCATGGAAATCGGTTTCCAATTCCAGCAACTTGGGATAATAAAAAAAAAGACAGAGTAACAGCATATTTTGATATTTAATCCATCAGCCTGCTAGGACAGACTGTTCTTGTGTATGTCCTCAATACAGCAAGGCTCCACTTGACAGAGGTGGATGACTTTGAGCTAGGCAAGATTTTTTTGGAGAGGGAGGAAAGGGGAGGAAGGGAGTGATTGGGTAAAAAGGGAAAGAACAGCTCAAAGCCTCCTTTCTTTTTCTCCCGTGATCTTTCCTGCCTACGCCTCTAAATGGTTTGGATGTCTCTAATATGCCATAAACACCAAGAATTCACTCAAGAATCCCATTTTCTTCTGTATACAAGGAAATTGTAACTATTCACATTTTCTCCAGGAATTTAATCTATGTAGAATGTTCTTCATTTCTGGCTCGAAACACTGACCGCAGTAGTGCTTTGTGTGCCATCCCAGAGAAAAAGTAAAATACAGCAGCTGATAAAGGGTCCTCTAAGCAGGTAGTACCACACTACAAAATTAAGACACTGGAGCACGTAATGGTACCATTCAGTTAATTATTCAGCTAATCAAGTGTTGTTTTGTTTTGTTGTAAAGAATACAGAGGTCTATGTTGGTAGCTAATAATTTTTTGCCCAGTACAACCAAGAGCTGCTGTGGTCACGTTACTGCTGTTTGCTACAAACCCACCTTAACGCTTCAAGCGCAAGCTTTGTTTCTTTCCGACTTTCTTCAGTGATTGGGTAGAAAAGAAGTATAAATAAACCTACAAGGATGAGGATAGCGGGGACCGCTCCAATGAGGATTTTCAGTGTGAGGATCACGTCGTCGGATTGTCTGCATATCCCTGGCTTGTATCCAGTAAACCTAAACAAATGGAAATGAGAGCGGTGTGGGTGTGTCTAAAGCTAAACGGCAGTTGTTCATCTGAAGGCTCTCTTCCCCCCAACACTCTTCAAGACTTTTCTCCCATTTTTCCCACGTCTCTTTTTTCCTTTCCCCCACTACGTGTTTCAAATCTTTTTCGAATCTCATTTTTGTGCTTGATTTCAGGTAACTGCATCACCTCGGTATTTTCTCATTATTATTATATAACATCTAACTACTAAGAGGAGCATGGAATCCCACGTAAGGAAATTGATCTGTTAATGTGTTTCCTATTCATAGTCAGCAAAGTATTTAGGCTAGGCTTTAAAACTATGCAAGTAATCCGACCAATTTCAACAGCAGTAATTAACTGTAATTTAAACACTCACTTAAGCACTCTTCTCAAGATAGACAAATTTGTTCAAGTGCTTAGAGTTAGGTACGCACTTACAGTTCATTGATTCAGGGCTTCCATGCAGTCCCACAACTGCTGATATGCTCACATTCCCATTCCCGATTTGTGGAATTAGTTTATTTTCCTCTGAATGTGCACCTGTGAAAGCTACAGCCCATTTGGCATCACTCTGTCTTCTGTGTTCTCCCACAAACATCTGCCTTGGCAAATTGCTAGGAGCTAACCGGAATGCAACTGAAAATGGGGCTAATTGGTGAACAGCGATTTGTTTGAGGGTGTTGGCAGTCAGCATCTAAAATTCCTAAGCCTGAGACGTTCAGCCAAGCACTGCCTGTTATTTAGCAGTTTCAGCTGAAGGCCCTGAAGCAAAACATTCTGGTTACCAAAACCTAACTTGGAGCCAAGGGCTAGATAGTGCTTCAGACAAGTTCCCTTCTAAGCGTTTATTGCGTGCTTGTGTGCAGTTGCAGCTACAGGCTCTTTCTGCCAGGTCACGCACAAAAGCAGGACAGGAGATGGCCGACCACTTTCTCAACTGTCAGAACAGACAAAGCAAAAATGGGAGGAGAACGCAAAGCATCTTCCAAACTGACATGGTCCAAGTGATGGGCAGAGCTGTGAGAAAGACTCTGTTCCTAACTCTGATCAGTGTCCAGTTGCCTAGAACCGTGCAGGAATTGGTGTTCCTTTCATGATGAACAGGCCACTAGTCACCCCTGAAAGCACTCCTGTCCATCTAAAGACTTACAAGCTCGTATACGTAGTCCAACCCAGATGCAACAGGGAATGCACAATCTGGGGGACCTTCATCTGCTGAGCTTTCATGTTTACTTCTTTATTCATATAAACCACTAAAATTTACGTAAGTACTTTGGAAAGAGGAAAATCTAAAGGGAAGTCAGGTCTTTCTGCTCTGAAACATGTCAGGGCAGGCTACTTATGCTCTGTAGCCTGGCCTGGATGATAACAATCCCATCTTTAGTGGTCAGCCATCTGGAGCTGCTGGCACTTTCAGGCTCAGGGCAAAACAGCAATTAACTCCACAGGGTAAAGGCAGAGAAACCTCAGAATGCTTTCAGGGTAGATCCACTAAGTGCAAACAGTGTTACTTACTCCAGTCCTGCTGCAGAAATTCCTAAGCCAATTCCTGCTGACATCTTGGTAAAGAAAACATAAGAAGAATAGAAAATGGTTTCATGTCCTTTTCCATGAGGATTCTGCAGGCGAAAGTTATCAACAACATCAGGCAGCATTGACCTAGAGATAAAAGCAAAACTCAAGCCAAAATCTCTTCTCAAATTCCAAACTTACTGAAAGAGTACATCCCTCCTCCTTTTTTAAGATCAGATTGATGTAGTCATACACATGAAAGAATCCAATTCAAAAAGTCCTGCAGCTGGACAGGAAGGCAAAAATCCATGTAAGAAATGCATGGCCACATACTACGAAGTAGAAAACCACCGAAAAAACATCAAACACTTGCTGGGAAGTGAAGGATTCTTTAGAGCGACTGTCATCCCAATCACAAGTTGTGATATTAAAAAAAGAACAACAAAACCCATGTTTCTTAAGATTTCAAGGGACTCTGAACGTCTGAATAGTCTCACTCTGAGATACCCTTTTGACAAGCTAACAAAATTTTCAGAAACCAATGAGACCTATTCTCTCTCTGCTTCAAAGAGACTGAATTTGGTAACGGGGAATCAGAAGGGAAGTTGCTTAAATGTCAATTGTGAATTGACATTTTATTTCCAACATAGGTCATGGTTTGCTGTTGGAAAAAAGGGCTTCTCACCCTCTGTGCAGGAAAGCTTATGTAGTCTGCCAGCTTATTTCAAACTATGTTTCCATGTTCTCTTGGAGTTTTCAGGCCATTGTGCAAATAAGTAATTCAAAACAGCGCTCTCAGCCCTGCTTTCTGGTCAATTTGACCTGAATAATAATTATTCTCTCTGGAAAGGAAATGTTCCATCCTGCTCATCCTTGAGTATTTTTTTCCCCACATATTTTCAGTCCTCAAGAGCAAAGGACCTTGAATTCTCAGTTTCTTTTAATCATGCCCTTGTGTTATTTGATCTATAAGAGAGGACTGCTCAAGCAGGGATATACACAGCTTGGTTTATGTTTCCTCTGCTCATTCTTAATTGCTCAGCATTAATTGATTTATCTAACTACATCGTTCCTGCAGTCCTGTTAAAAACCAAACCCAAGCAACTGATTTACTGTTATCACAAGTTCTATAGCTACTTAGATTATTGATTCATCTACATACTCTTATGTAGAAAGAGCAGCTTCGCTTACAGTAGAGGTAATGTGTTAACAACAGGGCAAAGTCACGTCACTGCAAATAGCCTTTACTATAAAAGCAGAAACAGATTATTGGAAGAAGTGACTCTTGCCAAATTCTGCCTCTTTCAGAGGCAAATCCCATGCCGCAGTACATTCATGTAATGGAGACACACAGTCCTGTCCCCACCTCAAATGTAAAATTCTCCTACCATGGCAACAGAAGAGATGCTGCAATGCTCAGACCAGAGACGAAGGCCACGACGTAAGCCAGGATCAGGTTTGGAATGGTCACCAGCATGACTGCAAAAGGAATCATCCACTGAGGAAGAAGAAGAAAAACAGTACATCTAACTCACAGTACGCACTGCTCAATGGTATATAGATTGTTCCTTTCAAAATGTACGGTTACGTTATGAAACAGGTCACGCACAGCAATGCCTCAGGATTTTGGTGAAATGGCATTTCCAAAAAGCCCTGAGCCAAACCGATCCAGCAGAATCAGAGAAGAACAGGACAGGCCATGGCAGCGCCTCCTCTGTCAGCATTATTATGGCTATACTTGTGCTAGTAAATTAAATAGTCCCAAGAGCCTGTTTATCAGCCATGAGGCCAACTGGCAGATCCTGGCCACATTCATACTCCTAAACATTCTGTCTCCAAAAGAAGTGTGGCCATATAAATACTTTTTGTGAAGAGCCCTTAAGTGGGCTAGTTCCCAAACTGTGCCCCGATACTTCTTGGGAGATTGCTCATCAGCTTGTACTGAGATTTTTCGGCCAATTTAGTAACAGAGATGACCAAACACCGGTTTCTAATCTAGGCCAAAGGAACCATTTAATTTACTATTAGACACAAAGCCATCATCACACTGCATGTCAAGGGGAGGGGTAGGTCATTTATACTGCAATTTTAAACTGCAATTTAAACTGTAATTAAACGCTCATTTAAAACTGTAAATATCTCATTTCACAGATCTTGAGTCTTGAATGGAGAAGAGTTTGCTTACACCTTCATTTCCAACGACCACTTTAAAGCAATCTAGGTACTTGGCAACAGCTAAAACCAGGAAGGCAGTGTGCTTCACCCCCACTCCTCACGGCCAGATACGCTCACGACATTGCACAAGTCACTAAAGCTACTCTCGAAACCAAACTAAATCGGGATGCTCAGGATTTGTTTTCTGGCGGTCCTCGAAACCACCAGATTTCCTCAACTTCAACTCGAGGCAACGGGCTTACAGGACTGAAAATCCACTATTTGAAATGCTGATTGAATGCATACAGCCCAGCTGTCCCATACCCATCACACGCTCCACCTCCCATGCCTGTGAACCATGGGCACAGCACATGTGGAGTCCAGAACCAGAGGCTTATCTACGGGGCTTTTTAATGATGGGGGATTAGTTTAACATTAAGTGTTTCAATCCTCTATACTTGCAGCTTGGGAGCTAAGGGTATGAGATGAGCTTTCACAGAGAGCGATTCCTCTAAGCACTGCTATTTACAGTTCTGTATGATAAGTGATTCTGGGAGTCCTGGAGTCTAATCCATTATGTTTATGTTTTAAATGCATTTCCCATCTAAAGCATTTGCTCCTAACCTAAGGAGGCAGAAAATAACCTTTCCTGACTGCAAGTTCCCAGCGCAGACAGATAATCCTTGCATTAGCCCAACGTTGTGGCAAAATCGTTATTTCACCACAAGAGAGCACTCCAGCAATACAAGATTTTATGTTGCCTATAAGCAATTTTATGACTGCCTTATGCTCCACATGGGGCACCCACTCGGGAACCAAAGCACTTAAACAAAAATCTAGATCGATAATAATAATCATTGTAACTGTAATTTTCTACTCAAAGAGAAGCACGGCCCACAGGACTGAAGCTACAATGCCCTGAAGTCTCACTCATGCGATGGTAGTGCAATCACGGGGGCACTGTTCCTGCTCCAATAAACAGCTAATGCTTCTCCTCCTTTCCTACTTGTAAAGCAAATATTCCCTTATTGGCACCCTGCTCCCAAGTCACAGGGCTGCCGTCCTCCGAGTCATAAATGATATCCTATGGTTGTCACATGCCTTCCATCCATTCCCTGACAGAACTATGGAAGGCGACCCTACTGGGATGCTAAAGGTGGTACTGGCCTGTGCAGCAGCACATCATGGAGGGCAAATCAGGAAAAGGCGCAGCCGGGATGTGAGTGGAAATGGGGATGGGAGACTGGAAAGAGGGGCTGCGCAGCCAGGGTTGATCCAAGGGCAGGCCTCCCACGCTGCACAGTGCTGATAGACGGCAAAGAAACAATTCCGTCAATGAGGAGAGGTGAAAAGACTGGGGGCATTTTTGGATTTGTTTTTATTTTTTACTAAATCCTGCAAAACCCACAGCCAAAACGCTAGAGTTTTGTGAGAGAGAAATCTTCCACTTTTAGACACCGTTCCAAAACCATGAACCAACAAGCTGCCGCACTTCTTAAAATTTCTCATGGCAACTTCACCTGCAGTCACCAGCTGGGAGACTTACTGAGTGCAAGTTTAACGTTTGCCCCGTGAGGGCAAAGCAGACGATCTAAATGAACACAGCACGTGGAGGCAGAAGGAAATAAACAGAAGAGAAGAATTTCTCGCCAGTGCACCAACCTGATCATGGGAAGAATGCTACCAAGGATCCTGCTTGGGTAGGACCCTGTACTTCAGAAGATCTAGGCTTTAAACTTCTAGCAAGTTTAGATACTTAGTACTTAGACTGTTGGTCATCTCTTGTGGAGGAATACCTCTGGAAGAAACCAAGATTCTTGTTGCTTATCTACCTACCCTGTCTTCTATACTCTTTCAGGGGTCTCTTCAACATAGAACACTTTAACAGGGAAAATTATTCTGGAGCAGTGTGGATTATTTTTTTTTCAGGAAACTGAATTACAAATTCCATCTTCACCGTGAAAGCTGAGTAAGGTTTTGGAGAAGAAAAACGTGTTTTCTCCCCGTCTCCTTCCCTTCCAGGAGAACATTCCCCAGTGACAAACATAGGAGCCTTAAGTGATGTGATTTTATTTTACATTGAGAGAGAACAGATTAGTTGTACAGATCACACAAGGCGGTAGTATAGGAAGCCCCTGGATTCGTTGCCAGACGAAATCCATCGCTGAGCACACACCGAGTCCCTTGAGTAATGTCTACAAGGTGAAATAGAGAGGTGGCTTTTTTTCAGTCCAGCTCCCACTTAGACCATAATACAGTCAAGCAACTCAACTGTAAAATTAAGTTAAACCATGTTTACAGAGGTGCTGACAGGCTTTCCAGTCATGTTAAACTAAATTTATAGAGCCAAGTCAGTTGAAGAAAGCATTTTTTGTAGCCAAGTAGACAGAGGAGTAGATTTCCTAAGGAGGAAATCTGCATTCCCTGGTCCAGTCAATGGTCCAATACTGCTTTTGGCAATTCTCTTTGTTCGAGTGGTAAAAAGAAATGAGGATGGGACTTGGATTCCAGATGCCTGCCTCAAAATGGGTAACGATTCAGCAGATCTGGAACTTGGGGTTTAAAGTTACTTCTGATTCTTTGGAAATCATTCCAACACAGAGTTTTTAATTCCAAAAATTATAACTGTTCAATTATGTTCAACAATTGTCACCAGACCTAAACTTTTCAGCTTTGTTCAGATTTTGACATACAGCTTCAGGCTGGATTTTCCAAGTCCTCATGCTTTGTTGTGCACAAGGCAGACAATTTTTCTTTCCTCTTTCATAAGAGGTAATTGAAGGTAAACAGGGGAAAAATGGGGTGGAACAGGCCTATACAATGACTCACTGAGGATGATGACAGAAAATTGCTGCTGTCTGCGCTAAGTGAAGGACTTAAAATAATCCAGCAGAGAGGAGGGCAGGCTCGCTGAGCTGGCTTTGCAGAGCTGTGTCAGAGTTAAACTAGGCTTCTTTGCTCAGGTAGGTCACCTATTTCTTTACTTTGCTAATAACTGTCCATCTCTGTTCAGAGGGAAGTGGGCACCCCTGCCTACTTAATTTCTAAAGAAGGATGTGTAACAGACTTCTGTTTCCTCCTCTGGGACTAAATTACAGATGTGGTCAACTCAGCACCATATAGAAAGACAAAACAAGCCTTGTACAACAGATAACTTGTCAACGTGAGGCAAGGCAGATCTGAATTTACAAAATCTCATTGGGGTTCACTTCTGAGACCAGTGAATTGCATAGGTGCCTATTCTTATAGAAGCTGGGACCTCCTTTCAGCATCAATCCATTTCTCAAAAGTTTCTCTCGGAAACTTGGAATGTGTCTGAACTTTGGTATAATGATTTGAAACAAACTCTGAAACTCAGCAAGTTTCAGGTAGCTCGAGGTTACAAGCACTTGAAAGAGCTCCTGAAGTGGCTCCAGTTGTCAAATGAAGTGAGCACAAGCAGATTTTTTTCGCAAAGGATTTGCTTACCGAAATCCCACATGCTGCACACTTCTTGCCAAATCGCTGCAGAAACTTCTGCCAGAAAGGAATGCTCACAGCCGCTGATACCTACAATGGAAAAAAAACCCGTATCTGTACTGAGCTTACTGCCACTGTCTTCTTCAGCTGCAGAGCTCACAGACATCTTTTTGTCTAATGCATTAAGGTCTGAAAGGAAGATGAACTTGCAGATTCCTATTTCTCCTCATCCTTAGAGTGATTTTTTTTTGGGTTTGATTCACTATTACATATTACAAACAAAACCTATCTGTGAGAGGGTTTTCCACAGAAGGCAGTATCTTAAAATTTCCTTTTCCTAATGTAAGCCACAGCAGTTAAAGTTATACATGACACAGTCATTGAAGTTCAAACATATTGCAAATAGTCATACTTTGCGCTAATGTCTTTTGCCTCATGAGCCGAACCTGACAAGTGAATTAAGCTCCGCTTCACTGTACAGGAGAAAAGCTGAAGCACAAGATACACTTATCTTGAGACATACTTAGAGTACATATCCCATACTACATGTTTATTTTCAGGAACAACCTGCAAGAGAAATAATCGCTTACAGTCAACATTACCATGTCATGTATTGTAATACTCACTTGGTAGCAGCAATAATCACAGGCAACACCGTACCAATACAATGAAGTATTGCTACTCAGGACAGTCTTACAATTGACCTAAATTCAATTGTCATCTCATTGTTACAGTTATATTTGACTCTTTACTGACTTCACTATTTCTTGTCTCTCTTCTTGGTGTCCATTACTTGCAGAGCCTGAAGGTACCCAACAGTCATCCCTTGCTCTCCAATATTGTGGTTTTAATAACTGGAAAACATCTGTCTTATAACGTGGGAAAGGAAGAATCAAAAAGGGGTAGAAAGGGTGGGAGGCTGCGACCAAGAAGGGGAAATGATGCTCCCCTAAGATGGTTCCACAAAGTCACTGTGTCAAATGGGTCACAAGTCATGCAACAGCTTCCCTGAAAACCCCTGCTGCAGTATTCTATATGGTAGACAACTTCTCTACAAAATATTTCAAAAGTGCAGTACATGCCCATCCCAGTAATTATGCAGCATTAATTGTTCTACTTGTGTCTAAAGGACTGTGGCCAGAAGGATGAAAATCGCAGTTTTCAACTAATACTACTTGTAATCGTAAAGTAAATCATGGAACAGAGGAATAGCATGTAACCTCAGCTATAAGTATCACCTAAGCAAGCAGAATTCTACCTCTGCGTGTCAAGAGAAAAGGTTCTGTAAAAGGATTGTTTTATCACACTGCCAATTGCTCTAGAGAGGAATATTCACATCTCTGGATATTTTAAATATTTATCCTTGCAAGCTGCCTAGCCCAGAAGGCTCACGTGTATGAATACCAAAATTAAAGTTGTTTAATTTTCAGTATATCAGCCCGGGGAAAGGGAAAAAGGAGCTACAGTTCCAGACCTCCGTTCCGGCAGCAGCTTTTGTCTTTTATAGGAGCAGGAAGTGACTTACAGGTAAAAGCAACAAGGAATGAATTAAAAGCTCCAAAGCATTAATTTTTTAGTACAGTAGAGAACACCAGCTTTATTTCAAACAGTCAATGCAAAAGATAGTGTAGCTTCTTAACAGCTCTGTCTAGACAAAAAGCTGTGCTTGTCTTGTGTTATTTTGTGCCAACAACCAGTGAGAACCAGCTATCAAATAAAAAGATGGGAGGGAAGTGCAACTCACCAAGATGGTAACCACCAAATACTGGAAGTGATTGCGAAGATCAGCAGCATGAGTGCAGAACAGGACAAAGTTGCTCTGCTCCAGCTGTTGAATTGAAGACATTTGGCGACCACCAGAAAAGAAAGGAAAAACAAAAAGACAAAAAAATGACGTCACACTCCATACTAGCCAAACACAGTTGGGACTGATTTGTTAAATATAGGGTTTGGGAGTCTCATTTTTCCCTCGCTTGCAAAAATTTAAAGAAGCAATAACTCTCCTGCTGTCACCAAAGTAACATAGGAATAATATTGGGGCAAGCAAGAGGCAAACCATGCACCTAATACAGCATAAAAATGACCAAAACAGGAACTGCCATACAAGAGGATTCTGTCTAAAGGCTTTATTCCCTATGTTGCAATTGCCTTGTGGTGTTGTCACAGCCACCGCTGCAGATTACTGCAAGAAATTGCCCTTCCTTTTCCATAGCAATGCCATAAATCTTTAATCAGAAGCTCTGACGCCAAAGCAAGCTACTCTTCAGCTGGAATCATACCCACGACAACTTCCCATAGTAAAGCATCTGCCTGCTGGTTTTGTATACAACCTTGGCTATAGAGTGTAGCTTGGGTCGGATATCTCCGTAAGTCTGAGCACTCATTGGATGAGCTTCACTGTGTTATAATGGCACATGAAGCCACTGCCACCTTGCTTTTGCAGAACTCAGGTGGGTTCTGAACACCAGAATATGGTTCAGGCCCAGCTCCAGCAATTCTGCAGAAGCAGAATGACAGAGAAGGATTTAATACACGTGCCACAGCAGTGTGATCAACTCTTGCTCCTTTGTGCGCTTGTAGATTTTAAGTGGCCAATCATCTGCATACAAATTAGGATAAAAGTTATATCCCTTCTCCGTTGCCACCAAAGCCTTCCCTAGCTTGTGTCCTAGTTTACGCTGCCTTCATTTTAGATGTAAAATATCACACTCTGGGATTGTGGCCAATGCATCTTTACCTGCCTATTCCTTCGCTTATCAGTAATCCACTCACTAAATTCCATGAAGTCAGTGTCCCTCCCTTGGATAACAATAGCAAGGGTTGCTTATGCTGGCTGAACTGGAGCAATACAGCTTCCAGCTTCTGCCTCCCCTCACACCTCTGCTTCAGTCTGTACAAATAGAAAAATAAAGAGATATGGACTGACAGAAGATCTTTTCCTCTCTGGGTGTTGCCAGCGAGTAGCTGGCTGCCAGCAACCAGCTGTGTGCTACATCCTTACTGACTGGGTGGATGCTGGAAGGATCTGGACCATAAGGCACCTTTCATCTTTCATCTTCTCCCTGTCTTTGTTGTTGCTCTCGGTGCCCGCAGCTCCCAGAAGTAGGCAGAAATCCTTCTGCTACTGTTTCGTATCCTTGGGCCTTCCAGCAAGGACTGGTAGATGCTGTAAAGGACAGCCTACTAACTGTGCTCAAATCCAGGCCAATGAGAAACTTCAGTGCTTCTTTGGCAAACAGGCTTTTAAGTAGCCCTTTCAAGGAACTTCTTAATTCACCAGGACTGCTGGTGAACACAGCACTGCCCTCTTACATGCCCTGTTCTTCCCCTCTGTCTTGATATTCACCTGATCAATGGCTCATGTGACTCAGAGCCTGTTGACAAAAATGTGAATATTACTGGCTTTTCAATATAAAACCAACTTCAACTGATATGTACAGGTTCACATTAAAATAACATATTCACTGAGTTGAACATGGCTCAAAAATCAAACTTTAAAAAGAGTGCTGGACTGTGGAGAGTAAGGGTTTCTTACTGAGTGGTTTTTTACAGGTCCTCTCTATGGGAGGACATATTGCATCTTTTTGCGAGAGCCACATTAAACTGCAGGTCCTCATTTAAAAATTAACTCCATCTAACTCTGAGACAGGTAAGACCTCCTGCCTCTGAACATCATCTTACTCTGACCTAACGCCTTCCATGACAAAAGACTCCACAAAAACCAGTTCCGCCACTGTCTGAGAACAGCCACCTATGCAAAGGAAAGGGGCAATGGTTTGAAGTGACACACACTATAGAGAAGAACAGAGAAAAGAGAAAAAGCATTCTCTAAGCAACTGAAACCACAGGACACTGTAGCTGGGTAACATAAAATGACCTAATCTGGGTCACTAGGACTAGTTCCTCACCTTTTATGAAAAAAAAAAAAAGAAAGAAAAAAAAAGAAAAAAAGAAGCCATCTTTAAATGGTCAGGACTTTGGTTTTGCTTCCCATTTGAAAGAGCCATCTCCAGCCACACAGGCCCCCAGGCACCAAAAAAGGGCTTTGGTTCCCTACTGATTTGTAGGGAAAGGCACCACCCCCTAGATCACAACCTCCAGTCACCAGCCAAAGGTTATTTGCATTTTAGCTGCCGCAGACTCTCCCATGCTGGGACTGGAATGAGGCCAACGCACAGACTTAGAGAGTCTGAAGTTACCTGAACTGCTGTCGAGATGAGAAGAAATGAAGCTGTAAGCTTCACATATGGACCATGCTTCATGGTGAGTCCAAGCCCCTTACAAAAAGGAATTGCTCTGTCTGAATTTAAGGCATAAGGATCTAAGAGGAGCAGAATACATAAAATAACAATCTTTTTCAGAAATGAATGTGAAATTATCATTATTATTAAATCTAGGCATACTTAAATATATCTTACCATCTTTTTCCTTTACTCCGAGAAAAAGAATGACAATTCCAAGAAGATACACACCTCCTATGACCCCTGCTGCAATCATATAAACTTTTGCCTTTGGAAAGAAAAAGACATATATGAAATTGTGACAGTAGAATGACAAGTCATTATGAAAATTTCAGTCTCTTTCTGGTGAGTCATCTGCAAATGAAGAAATGCCCGTCTACATACAGCCAGCTGTCTTTTACCCCTCTGAAAAATGTTCACTTCTGCAGTTCATTTATAAACAACACCTACTTTAGGATAAATCTAGGGCACATAAGTATATATTTCTTGCAAAAAAAAAAAAGGAGCTGTGAACAAAAGGGCTACTGTGTTGGTAACTTGAATGTTTTAAAAATTTGCTTATGTTAAGACTAGCTATAGACATACACAGTCATTTATCAAAAACATGCAGCATCCCTAGAGTGATTCTGACTTTCAGTAAATCCAGTGGATCTAGTAACACAGACTGCAAAATCTGTATCTGTATCTATGCTGGGTAGGAAAGGCCTCAGTACTGATGTAAACAAAATTACTACAGTTACTGCATTTATACATAATGATAATAAAATCTTCCTTTAGGCTCTAATGAATTTCAGAAATCACACTTTCATGTCAATGTTTTGAGAATATGGTAGCTTGCATGCTTGTTTTCCCAGTTACTTAGTGAAATACTCGAGCATATTCAAAAATCATTGCTTCCTATTAACCAGGGGAACAAAGCCTCCAAGGATACCCCACACACCGTTAGATCACTTGTATTGTTTCTAAGTCTGACCACACTGATTCTTGAATAGAGCTTAAAAAAAATTCTTTTGCTTTAGCATTCTGTAATAATACCATTTTAAACTGTAAATCAGCCCCTAGTGAAAACAAAAGGTGGCCATATACCTCCTAGCTACTTTACAGTTTGGCATCTTCAGCAAAGCTCCTCAGTGGAATTCTGCTGTCACGCTGAGAAGTGGTTGCAGAGACACAGACGGGAAGCCTCCTCTGCAACGAGGTCGTTGTCTCAACTCCAGCATTACTGATTTCAAGGAAGTCATGTTCCTGCTCATCCGGCTGGATATGATATGGTATTATAGAAACAGCCCCACCCCTCTCCCAAAGAGATTTTAGTGTGCTCCTATAGACACTTACTTGATGAGAGAGGGGATCTGAGGGGTCTGGAAAGCTGGGAGCGTCATACCAGGAGTGGGTTGTGTTTACTGGGGGTGTCACAGTGCAGTGATGAGAGACATGAGCACTGGCCACAATCTGCCCCTGAAGCGCAGCTCCAATCAAGGTGCCAAGCACTTCCATGGTCATTCCTAAAGAAGAAAGCACAAAGGTGCACTGAGGATGAGAACTCAATTTCTCCACCGTCTGCAAGCTTGCTCATCTGTCTCAATGAAGAGAAACCTCATCAAACCATTTTCTTTTATAGGGAACAAGCAGAAAAAGCAATACCAAGAACAGCAGAACTGGAAGGTCAGAAATAGAACAATTTCCAGGAAAGAGAGTTTTGTCATCTATTTTCTGATCAGCTTTTAGAAGCTTTAATGGAAGAGCCTCTTTTAGAGAGGCTACATGATGGATACGGCTGAGATTAAGAGCCACAGGGGGATGGCATAGAAACCTTTCATATCGAGGACCAGAGCAGAACCACACTTTAAATTTTGACTGCCATTTTTGCAAAACAGGACTCAGAACCATAACATCACATTTTTCATCTCAAGCTTGACAGCAACTTGTGAAACATTTTTCAAGCCACTTATCTGATCAGTCCTCTAGGTTCTCCAGCTGTAAAATACAAATTATACTTACCTCAGGCTTCTGGTGGAAATAATACAGCTGCAAAGCTCTTGAAAACAGCAGATGCTGTTCTTAACTGCCTAAGGACACACTCAGGCAGAACTAGCTACCTCGGCCTCAGAGAATGATTCAGATCACAAACACTCCAAGTACCATCAGAACAAGGGATCATCTGAAAAAAACAACTAAAGTCTCCATTTGGGAAAGCAAAGATCTAACCATGGGCATCCAGCTCATGCTTCATGTACTCAAAATCAGTCAACGAGGCGGGTAGTTGTTACAGCTCCGTCGCAGGCGAGTGGTGAGTAATCTGGGTTCTAGATCCTTCTCACCCTGAGGGATTTCAAGCCTACCGCTCCTGCTTTCATGCAATATGACCATAGCCAGCATCCCCATGGCACGAAGATAAACGGAATCCCTGTCTTAGCTTCAGACACTATTTATGCATTTTGTGGAAAGATACATAGGGTTGTATACATGAACAGATTAGGAACAGGGACCAAGACTCCCTGTTTATGAGAGAATGCTCTTCTCATTGACCTGAACACCAGGCTTTTTTCTACTTATTCTCTCTTGGTGGCTCCAGGGGTCCTATGCTCCTTTCTCAGAAGCACCATGGGGGACTTTGAAGGGGCTGCTTCCAGAGTGCTCTCTGTTCTGGTGGTTATCATATTATCCCTGGGAAGTGACAGGCGTTTCAAAAGCTCGTAGCTTCCAGTTTATTCAAGTTCCCTGCTCTATAACAGCCTTCCTAGGTGACCTTGGACACATGTCTTTTTGTGTATCCATGGAAAGGAATAAAAAGTACTTCTCCACCTAACAGGAGGGCAATGCACACAGACTGCAAGGTGTTCAGATAGTGCAGTAATGAGGGCTGTACGTATATATGGAAGATCAAGTAAGGAAAAAGAAATAGAGGCTCCCTGGGAGACCTTGGATCGTTTGAACTGTTGCTTCTATGTTCCCAAACAGACATTGCTTCTGAATGGAAAATTTGAGGCTTCACGTAACATTAATTTAAATCAGTGAGAAGTTAAAGAAAAACAAACCAACTTCTTCCCTAAACTTCACATCCAGCCTTACTAGTAAGGTTACAGTTCAGTCCATACACACAAAGATGCTGGCAGATGGTGAAAATTCTCACCTTGACCTGATATGAAGTGTTTGGACACAAAATAGTCTCAGTTGGGCCTTGCAGAGCTTCCAAACTGTTGACTACTCAGTGCAAAGGTAATGCACCTGAGCCACACCTTTCATTCAAAACACCACCTGCACGTTTCTAACCTTTATCTAGGGCTCCATATCTGCATTTTACCAAACGCTTGCATAGAATAAAACTCAGAAGCATCATTAGAGGCAACAGAAATACAGCCATTATAAAACCTCACTTTATAAGAAGTAGCAAGATCTGAGCAACAGGCATATTTCAAAGTTCTTGTGTGCTCAGAATTTACAATGTAGTACTTTCCACCTTAGCCAAGAAAGCTGATCTTTCAGAAATCAGATCATACCTTGAAGTAAGTTATAATTTACCCAGAATGTAAGTAGGATTTATGTTAAAGCCACTTTGGAATCCAGTATTTCTAGCTTGCATTCATAGTAAGGAGCAGGACAAAATTTATAGTAAGTAGTTCTGCTTGTCTCCAGTAGAGGGTAATGGATCCTCTGATCCCAACCTTTTTTTTTAAAAGCACACTTTGTATTATACAGCTGGTTTTCTTTAAACAGCTGAAGAAATGCCTGAAAACTGACTGCATCCAAGAAAGTCATCAACAAGAATTCTCTATGAAACCCAAAGAGAGGCAAAAGTGTAAAACACTTGTTTAAAAAAAGAGGGGGAAAAATTTCTCACATAATCATAACCATTACAAGAAAACTTGGCTCCAAACAAATATAATTTCAAAATATACAAAAATACCGACATTTGAAAAGCTAAAACTATGGTTCATTCCACCACCCTAACTTGGCTTAGGAGAACAGCTGTACACTCAAAAGTTAAACCCTTTCTGAATAATAAAATGACACCATACACATATAACACCTCTCAGCCATGGAGTTCAACAGCTTTTATGAGCAAAAATTTCACATGCCTATGAAGCCTTGCATGGGACTAGCAGATAGGAAAGCAGATTTATTTGGATCACAGCCTCTGAAGACATAAAACCAGACAATAGAAAACACTAGGTACATGGATTTAGTTAGAATTTAGGCCAGATGACTCAGACTACAGTCAGTGCCAAAGAATATAACACAACTGGAATCTCCCCCTCTTTAGTCCTGTCCTATGACTGCTAGTCCAGACTTTCTCCTGAGATAGTTGATGATAATGCAAATTACAACTGTTCCATGTGCTGGAATGGGATTGGGTTGCTCAGGGAGTATTGTATTCAGAATTTCTGACATCGTTTTTTTTAGCACTTCTGGCCATTTCATTGTGCCTCTACGGCCTAGTTCTCAACATACTCAAGCAAGTATGTTGATGGTTAGAAGGACTAATGGAAGAGAAAAGGGCTCTTGTCAGGAAGAGAAAAGAGATGCGATAAAAAAATTACAAGTTGTTCTAAAGCAACACTAAAAGACAAGTTAAGACACAGAAAAGTCTTTCATGTGATATTTGACTCTCTTCTCTTTACTTTGCTTAATGTTGGTGGCCATGAGAGACAGCAGTTACATAGTGAAGAATGCAAATAGAGCGTGAGAACAGAGGTGAAGAGAGTAGGAAGGGAAGAAACTGTTCTTACATTCAATTTATGATCTATACAGGAAATCCTGAAAATATTTTCATTGCCCTTTTTTGGTCCAATCGATCTGCTTCAAAGCAAAAATTTTGCCTGGTTGTGATTGTTGTAGAGCCAGAGATGTTCCAGAGCCAGTCTGGAAGCCCTCATTCTTTTAACTAACACAGTCAGAGCAGTAGTTATATTAAAGCAAGATCTGTCCTTAAACTACCTGGTGTATGTTAGAGTTAAATAAATGCAGATGAAATAAAAAGAGAGATTTCAGCTGGTGTGAACATGCGCAAAAAATTACTCTCCTGTTTTGGTGAGGCTAACTGGCTTGATGCTATGAGTTCTAGAAATTTTTTCAAAGAAAACAGGTTTGGGATTTGAATTTATAACATGAAACACATGAACCTAAGGAAATCTGCACACACCCCCCGCACACACACACACACAAAATACTCAAAATTACTTTCAGAGTTTAATTGAATGTTACAGAAAGTCAGCACTTTGTTTTTTCCCCTACAAATCACCTTTAAATGAAATCATTATTCCCTACCCTGGCTTAGGTAAGAGTGATTTTTATTGTTTCATCTGGCTAGCATTAAACCAAAACCAGTTTATAGCTAATGAGACAATTTGAGACAATAAAACATTAATGTCTCCTATTTAGCTAGAAAAATTGAAGCATTTACAAGAAAAAATATTTTTCATCAGGTATTAGAAATGTCATATAAAAGTCCAGTTTAGGGACACAAACCATTAGGAACTTCCTATAGATAAAGAATGATTTTAAATAAAACTCAGCCCTAATCCACATGAGAAAGCCCAGATCACACTCACGATATGCAGTTGCAGAATCTCGCTCCTTCTGGTCCGTGCTGAGAAACATGGTGAGGGCAGAATATGGTACTTGGAATAACTATGCAAAGAAAGAACATCACTTAGGAAATGTCAGGGTAAATGCTGTATTCTTCTGATATCCCGGAAAGTGTTTTAATGTGACCTCGGAATTCACTTATTTAGAACATTGTATTTTTTAGTGTGTAGACCTGTCTTCCTGATTTGTAAAGCACATAAAAGGAAAAAAAAAAAGGTAAATTTCATAATATAAATAATAAATTACCAAGAGGCTTTACCTTAATGCTGTGCTCCTTCAGCTTCCGTGGGAAATCGTCCTTCATAGCTAGGCAATAAAGCATCTAGTTTTCTTTGCACTAGGAGACTATCGTGTTCCTAGCCTGAGCTAACTAACAGGAAGCAAAGCCATAAGGAAGACAACAAAATTTTCCACTTTATTCAAGCCAGAAGAGTGTATAAATCCCCCAAATCGTTCAAATATCTGTCTCACTATGTAATTCCAGGAGATAATTGTGAAAACTACTTTGTCTTCAGCACCATTTTGCCACATGCTCCTTAATCTGAGTTAAGAATAGATAAAAACACCCAATTGCTATGTCCATTCACTGAAAAAACAGTAGATTAGGAGTGTTGCTTATTTGTTTTTACAGCTCTGTATCTAGCATGCAATTGATACAGTGCTGTAAAATCTTGGTGGAAACAATGCACTGATAATATGTATTGCAATGCTGGATAAATGACCCCCAGTTTTACTGCAGGAGAAGCCTTATCTCCAGTAGTACTTCATTGAAAATAACTATTGAACGTTAAAGGCTTCAACTTTTGGATGGTCATGATGTGAGTGGGACCCTGGCCTCCTAGTGTTGAACTAAAATAAAATTAACTTGAAAAATGTCAGTACAACATATAGGCCAAACTCTCAGACTCTCAAACAAGAAATACAACCATTTTAAATGCCCGGGAGCCACTTTTTCAAAACGTGATCCAGTGAAATTCAATCAGCCGGGATACACCCTGCCAAATTGCAAAGCAGCTGTCTCACTTCCAGTGCTGTCTGCCGCCCGATACTGCTTTCCACAGAAGACACCTTGTTTTACCTTGATATTGGCTACAAGGCAAAATGGGTGATGCAACCCCTACATGTGCAGTATGAAATGTATGAGAAAAGTTCTTTGGGATCCACTGAAATGATGGCTTCTGCATAAATATTGCAAGTTCTAGGCTGTATTAAAAAAATTCACGTGCTCAAACTCTTCTATCCAGGCATGAATATCATGATGTCTGCTATCAGGACTATTTGAGCTCTGTATTTCAGGACTTTCCATTGCCTTCTTGCTTGCGTCAAAACACCCAGAACTAGGGCCACAAACCTACTTGGTCTCCTAATCTGCTCCTGAACAAACACAGAAGTTATGAGAAGTTAGATGTCTAACTGGAATTAGGAATCCAAATGTCTCTATGGGTCTGTACAAGACTGAGTTGAGTATCCAGGGCTCTGCCAATGACAGTGACTGGAGTTAATCTATCTGAATTAGCAGGTCATTTGCCAGAGAAAGCGTTGGCAGAAATCATCAACCAGCAGAGAGTTTGACAAAAAAGGACATCTGCTTATCCCTTCAACTCACTAGAAGTGGAAATCAAAGGTAAAGTGTTGGTAAATCTCAGTTTACTAAACCTGAGTGCATTAACATAGACAGAAAACAAGCAAGTTACTGCTGGGAACATCATGACCTGTAATCTACTTACTGTGGTCAGTGCTTGGAAAAGGCAGTAGAAAATCAGGTACCACGCGACTCTTCCCGATACAAAAGGAGGCAGGTACCACATAAAAAAATAGGACACTACTGTGAAGGGTGTACATGCCAGCATCCTGCAAAGAAGATTAACACATGTCAACAATCTCAACATAATGACAGCAAAGCACATTGAATTTTCCTGCTAATAATCAATATAATGTGATTTATTTTATGTTTTATTTGTTTTATTTTATGTTTAATGATTTTATTTATTTTATGCAGTTCTTCTAACTACAATAATTCCACATTTTTAAGTATGAAATGTTAGCATGCATTAAATACACAGATTAATGTAAAATGTATGCAAGTACTTCCATAAAATGGAAAAAGCCCAGCAAATCTGAAGGAAAAGAACGATACTGAATATCCCACTCAGAACAGACACAATTTCCTTGCACATGCACTGTAACAGCACACCTATATTGCCATTCCTTACTACATGTCTCAGACTACACATTTATTAGAAAGAATCACTGAAAACTAAACTCTGTTGTCACACGTCTTCGCACGCTTCAGCAATTTTTACATGAGCCTATTGATTACCAAGGATTCCCTCTTCCAATTTTAATGCATTCAGTTTTCCTCTCAATTTAGCCTCTTCATTGCTACTTCAAGCAAGTGCAAATACGTTGATACACTTAAAAATGCATAAAAGATAATGGAGAGGCCACTGCAAAAGTTCCTACAGTCTGTACCTACTTGGGTACATGACAATTTGCTTCATTTAACTCAACAGCAAAACTCCTAACCACTTCAAACACAAAAGGATCATCTTGTGGTGAGGAAGGTGGCTAAAAAAAGAGCCACGATAACTTAAATTCCAGACATTGCCATTAACCTGCAATTAATTACATCAGTCTAAAAAATATTTCAGGCAAACAACACTTGTCAAACTCCATGATGTGGAGGAAGTGGTCAGACGCTATTATTTCCTGAAAGTCTGAGCTGCAGCAGCATCAGGGCTCTCCTGTATTCTTGTAAATCGGACATTAAACAATGTAATTAGATGACCAAGAACCCAACAAAAAATATCCAAACACGTAAAAGAGAAAACAGATTAATCCCTTCACAACAGCACTACTGACATTGGGGGTCAGCTGACTATTTTGCAATCGTGAACTGAAAACCTTGAATACAAAAGAGTAATGTGGGTAAATAGTTTAGTGAAACAATGGCTTTCCCACGCTGCTCTTTGGGATGGACAGCATCGCTGGGAGCTGAGCATTTACAAGGAAAGTGCCAGGTTCTGGTATTCTCTGTCCCTCTGGTCCCCAGTCCCCAGTTCATTCACAGCTGGCCAGCAATGGAAAGCACAAATAAGGGTAAAATCCTGACACATCTCAGGGAATCTACCTTCCTTTCCAAAAGTGTGAGCTCTTCCAGACTGGTGTCCAGACAGAGTCACCACAGTAAAATATTTTCATAGTTTTTCATGCAACTTTTCTGCAATAACACTCTTAGTATTCTTCCTCCTTTCCATCCTCTTCCCATATTTTCTTTTCCTCATTAATGTCAGTGAATTTTCAGAGCCTTGCTGAAGCTGCTGAATATCTCATTGTCTACTGTTACCTGCTTTGACAAAGAATCTGACCAGGTTCGTGTATTTCATCAAGTCAATGTCTGCTTATGCCTTTTAAACACATTGCATAAAAAAGACCAATAGCGATCGATGACTTTTTTTATACTGAGTACAGCGTTAAGCTATAGTTAAACTTTCACCTTCTTTACTAATGTTCTTGCTTTGCTGGCAAGCTTTTCTGACTGAGACAATTCCATTGCTTCACTCTAGATACTTAGTAAGAAAAATATCAAAATACTAAATTATTTTTAAGTTAATGGAAGACCCATTTTTTTTTTTTTTTTGCATTGTGTAAATGCCGTCTGGCCTCCTTCAAAGCGTAGGAACAAAATTCCCTTAAAAAAACTACCATTACAAAAAAAAAACCCAGACAAAATTCTTCTGGAAAGAAAGCTGCTGTTTGATGAACGCATATTAAAGGCCGGTTAGATAAGCACTTTTCCTGTAAGAAGTGCAAGTTGTACAGAGGTTGGTTTACAGTGCAAAGGGTTGATAAGTTCATGCTTGTGCTAGGATGGGAATTACTCTAACATCGATTTAACACCAACACTAAACACATGTACTTGCAGCATTTTCAGAGAACTGAAAAAAAAAGGCATCAGAATACATCCAATTGCATTTATATAAAAATGTCATTATTTTATTTTTTAATAACTTCATTACTCAGTTAATTCAGTGCTCATTAAAAAGCATTCAATTTACCTGGCCACAAACCAAATCCTGAAAAGAGGAACAGCAGCAAGCTCCTCTTTTCCCATGGGGCTCTTGACAAAGAGCTGAACTTTGACCCAAAGGCCCTCTTCCTCCTGGGGCCAAGAGCAGCTGATCTCAGCCTTCTTCCAACCTGTACTTCTAGTACCTGTCTAGCCTTCTAGTCTTTGTCAGATATAAGCTGCCCACAGACAAATTTCTCTAGCCCTAAAACCACATGACAGCAAGAGCTAAAAAACTGGGATTATTTTCCATAAAAATTCAACTTCTTTGCTCAGGATACCACATTTACTCTTAGATTTTTGTTGTGAATCAAATTTGGGGGTTATATTCATTGAAAATTCATAATTAATTCAAAACATCTTACAATATTACAATACATCCTTAAAATGCATGAGATAGAGCAGTGATGAAAGACTCCCTATTGCACAAATGACTCAGTCTCCCCTTGACTTCCAAAATATAAAACCCCCAACAAATAAATGTCCTATGGAATAGATGACCTTGGGTTGTTCTAACACGGACCAATCCTCTCCAATTTTCTTGCTTCACACCTGTCAATCTCCTTCTTTCTGAGTAACATTCATTCTTTTAATTTCTCCTTAAAGCCCATGGGCAGCACACGTGCAAGTGTACTAGCGAGAGTGCAAACAATGGGTAAGTATGTCACAGTGAAGCATCACACTGTCCCTTTAGAAATGCTGATCAAAATCTCACAGCATCTCATTCATTATAAAAGTCATGGTGATTTTTTTCATTAAGTGTCTCGATTACGGGGATGTAGGAGAAGCAGGATGACCGCTGTAAGGAAGAATGTATCAGAGTGTCAGTGCTGGTTGCTGAGCCCATCAGTGTTCCACATGTGTGCACACATCCTTCACTGAATTGAAAGGCCTAGAGAATTAAAGAATTAAAGTTAACAGAGCTCCTGGAAGGCTGATGTGAGAAGTGAAGGCACACTAGGACACAAGTGGGAACAAGTTCCAACTTTGTGGAGGAGTGGAGCCAAACGAAAGGAATCTAGACAAAGAGGAAAATTCAAGCACAGATTCAATAAAGTTTTAGGTTTGAGCTTCCAGTTTTGTCAACAATGCAGTGTCTTGGCTTTATTTCTCCAGTCGTAGAAAATCTCTTCTATGTTTTCATGGGTGAACAAGGTAAAGAGAAACAGATGACAGACATTTTTTCTTTTTTATTCTATGTATGTAGAATGAATACAATCACCGTTGTCTGGGAAACAGGCAAAGAAAAATGAGTCCAATTCAACGAGTTGACTGTATGATCACAACGCACAATATTGATATATACGTGTAAATACATGTACAAATTTATGCTTACCAAGGCATGAGCCGGCCAATTTTTGTCCATCTACTTTTGCTAATAAAAAAGCCAGCAACAGGATCAGTAACTGCACCTGAGGCTTTGCCAATAAACAGCACCAGAGAGGCATGAAACGGAGTAATCTGAAAGTACAGACGGAATTACTGTAAACAAGAGCCATTGTTTCACAATACAATGAAACAGCATAAAGCAACTTTCCAGAAAAAAACCTTAGTGTTTTAAAGAATAATGACAGTTCATTTACAAAACGTTTGCTGCTGTCATAGAAATTACTATTGGTTACCCATAGCAAATAAAATGAGACATTGGGACAGGCACTATGCAAGAAGGGATTAGAGGGAAAAGTGCAAGGAAGGAGAGATTATGGATATGTTTAGAACTAGGAACGAGTCAGATAGTCAAATAGTAGACTAAAGTCCTTGTTTTAGTCATAAAAACTGATAGGGTCCCTCTGTAATTATCCCCTTCCTTTGTTCCCCACACAGCCCCATTTCCCTGTATCTTTATTTTGACCTGATGTAGAAAAAAACAAAGGGAACTGTCTACATGCATTCACGTTTTTTAATCTCCTGAGATTACTGACAAGGCTGCCAACTGGTGGCACGTGTCTGTGGAAGAGGTTGTAGCACAGGAGACTTTATCCACTCAGAACTGAACTGTGACAACTGAACTGCATAAGGCACATCTGTTCAAATCAAAGTTGCCAGTGCATATCCAACAAATCTCACTTGAAAACTGTTCACGGATTACACGAGAATAACATGGCCAAGTAGAAAAACCTTTGAAGTTAACCAAGAAGGGCGATACTTAAGTGCCAATATAGAAATACAGTTTATCCCAGGCAATGTAGTAGGCAATGTAATCTGAGGTGCTGGAGTGGGTCTGGAGAAGGGCAACGAAGCTGGTGAGGGGTCTGGAGAACAAGTCTTATGAGGAGCAGCTGAGGGAGCTGGGGTTGTTCAGCCTGGAGAAAAGGAGGCTGAGGGGAGACCTTATCGCTCTCTGCCACTCCCTGAAAGGAGGGTGTAGAGAGCTGTCGGTTAGTCTCTTCTCCCGAGTCACAGGCAATAGGACAAGAGGAAATGGCCTCAAGTTGCACCAGGGGAGGTTCAGATTGGATATTAGGGAAAACTTTTACACTGAAAGGGTTATCAGACATTGGAATGGGCTGCCCAGGGAAGTGGTTGAGGCACCGTCCCTGGAGACATTCAGAAGACGGGTTGACATAGAGCTTAGTGACATTATTTAGTGATGGTTTTTATGAGAGTTAAGTTGATGGTTGGACTGGATGATCTTAAAAGGTCCCTTCCAACCCAGACAATTCTATGATTCTAATATAGTTATTTCACATATGTCTGTAGAGAGCTTGGGAATTTGTATCACACAATGGTTAAAAAAAGTGGGTTCTCTGAGTGGGTTCAATGAGCATTGGGCTGCGTCCCACAGCAGTTTGCTGATGGTCACCTCATCCACCTTTGCTGACTTGTGCCCACCCACAGCCAGGGTGGCAAGTAGCCCAACAATCCCGCAGCAGACTTGCCATGGAGGCTGCACTGTAACTGCTCAGGAGTCACTACTGCTTCTCAAGAGACAAGTCAGCCAAAACAAGAACAAAATAGCAGTCAGAAAGAGACAGGGGTGGAAATACTGCAGTTATGAGGGACACAGGGACCTTCAAATTAGGTGGGTTTCGCATTGGTATTTTGTTCAGATAACTTGAATAGACAGAAAGGAAGTGGATATTAGATAAGCAGAGGTGGAAGAAGTCCTTGAGAAAAATTAAAACCTCTCTTATGTTAGAAGTGGACTGAGTGCAGTCACCCTGTCTTCATCTTCAGTATGAGCTCATACATCCCTTGGCTGCATCTTCTTATCTGCCTAAATCTAGGCAGTGTCTGTCGGCACCAATGTCAGAAACTTCTCAGTGTTAATAATATACAAGATAAAATATGCTAAATTCACCCATCTCAAAAGGAATAAAGAACAGGATCCTATTATCAGAGGTTTTGGTCTTTTCTGTTAATTTGACTCAAGGAGACTGTGTGGTTTGGAGTTACACTCATATAACTGTAGTTCATACTTTAGTCTGTAGTTTAGGTGGAACACAGAATTCAAGTGTAAGCTACAGAAAGTGAATATAAAAGTAATTTTCTAGGAAGGATACAAATTATGTATGAAAGATCACACCTAGAAATTTCACAATCTCTCAAAGAGCTAAAACAGTCCTAGCATCTAAGTGGGAAAGAATTAAATCCAGGTAGTGCCTGTAAAATTACATGCTCTCCCCTGAAAATGTGTCAAAAAAACCAACATGATTTCAGAGCTGTTTATCAGGCCTTGAAATAAATCCTGCCCCTGCAGTATTACTTCAGAGAACAAACTAAAACCATCAAGGAACAAATAATTAAGCCCCTTAATGAAGCAGCAAGCGTATCATTACAAACATTTAGCAAAATTATTGGGTTTCAGTAGGAGTTTGTTAACAAAATAATTATTATTATGTCATTTATTTAGGTAGTGCCCAAAGATGCAAGAATGGTACCCCAGCCTTCTGGACACTCCACATAAACACATAAAGAAATAAACAGTCCCTAGCTTCAAGAATTTTCAGTTTCTGTGATAAGCAGAGAGTGGGAAAATTGCCATATTTATAAGCACCCTGGGAAAACCGTATTAGTGTCCTTCTCATTCAGTTCATGCTTCATCATCTCCAATGGCTTGAATTGCCATCTTCGATGTAAGCATGAAACAGCTGTAGTCAGAGTTGCATCCGCCTCCCTGCTGCATCTCCACGTTACCTGCTCCACCTCCGACTCCTCAGACTCCACACCATCACTCGACATCTTTGACAATGCGATCCAAAACTGTCTCCTTTTCTAGATGTTGAGACATTGATATGAACAAGCCGCTCAAGATTTCAGTTTTACATGCCAGTCTTACCATCTTGCCAATTTTATCAAGTCACACCTCAGCTTCTGATATCAGACTTCTATAGGAAGACCATAAACCCAATCACTTGGACACCTCCAGTCCCCAAGTCATGAAATCCTATCTTTCTACATCTTAAACAGGAAATGGATAACAATATCTGATCTAGAACCTCCTATTCTTTCCAGCAAACAAAAGCAGCCACCAGTGCTGAAAGCCACTCACGTAGTTTCAGCTACAGCTGCTCTCACAGTCAATGCAATTTGGCCTCATTTCCCTAAAATCCTTTTTTCTATCCCTTATCTGTCCCACCTAGTTACCATGCAGACATACAAGACAAGCCAAAACAGTAAAAAATGCTTATGGATTGATTTTTTTTTTGTTTCTCTGCTGTCCCGAAATCAGCTGAAAGTCAGATGAATGGGATGACTCCAACTGCTTTGTTTTACCAGGTCTGCTTCTGCACCACAAAGTCACAGACTGGAAGCAAAGAACCTTCAGGAAGGACCATTCAGCTTTCTTTGGAATTAAATTATCCCAGACAAACCAAATCACATTTATGTGAAATTACGTTGACTACTGGATGCAACTGCGATGATTTTTAACTAAACCAAATAAACAAAGCTTCACAACCTCAACATGGTGCTATTAATGTTTCAGACATCTCATATCTTACACTCTCTGACTCTTGACAAAGAGAACTGCTTTTTCTTGTGCCTGCAGGTATGTGAGCTCTACAGTGACCAAAGCTCTACTAATAATCCCAAACTAAAAGTCAACAATGGCCACTTCAAGACAGAAAGGAAACTAGGGAAAAAAAAACACCAACTATTTCTGAACAAGTTTATGCAGTTTCCAGGATGCTGAACAGCTAGAGGCAATGATAACAAAACAATTTAAAAGCTTTATTAGCTAATTCATCTTTTATCACCCCAGGGACATTGTTGACAACATCAGAGTTGAGGTAAGACTGCAATCTGTAAAGGTTTCTAGTGCTACTTACGTGGGCTATATCCAGCAGGTAGATCTGTAGGAAGAAAGCAGCAGCGCTTCCTGCCACTTGATTTGGGGCACCTCCTATTGCATAGCATAATTTGCCGCAAATTGAGAGCCTGTATTCCTGTTCAAGACGAAGCAGAACAAATGATGAGAAAAATCAAGACACACGAGTTAAAAGCTACAGAAGTCATAAGGTTAAAGTCTAAGGTTAACGCCAGATTCGGGTATTTGCTTCACAGGTATTCCACTAATAAATCCATATGCCCTCAACCCCTATCATCAACAGGCATTTGGATGCTCATTGGTTTGATTTTTAATGGTTTTGTTCCTTAATTCAGCCCCTAAAAACAGATTACAGTGTTCCTTCAAGGGAATCTAGGCTTACCTATCTGCTTCTTGCAAGCTATTAAAAAGGAACAAGTCTACAAACAAGCAAGAAGAAGCAAAGAGGAGCAAATATTGTTACACTATTTTCTGAGCTTAGATTTAAATGTTTCATTCAGATTTTTTAAGGCTGAAAACTCACTTAAAAAAAATATTATTTACTACATTAATCTTTAAGACCATAATAATTGATATATACTATCATACCACAGTAATTAGACAACATTAATACAAGAAAAGTCCCAGTCAAATGCAGACTGAACATATTCCAAACATTTGTGCTCTGTTCCCTCCTTATTTTGTCACAAAGTGCTGGTGTGAGCCTGGCAAAGTCACATGAGTTTGTACACCTTCCTTTTGACTTGACTTCTCTGTATCTTTTATGAAAGCTGGCATAATAGGAAAAGTGATTTTGGGGCCTGAGTCCTCGTTAGGAAGGACTCTAAGTCACTCTAGGCATGTTTAAAAAATTTTGCAAAACTGTGCTCTCTCATTTCCCTTTTGATGTTTGAAAAGTACGGTAGGCATCCAAAAATATTCCCTAATACAATTGCCAAATAAGAGTAAGATAAAGGCTGAAAATAAGGCTTCATAACAGTAGTTAAAAGATAAAAAATGCACAGAGTCTAACAGAAGTTCTAATGAAGAACACTGTGTTTTCCAATAGTAAAATTTCCAGAATACTGGAAAGCCTTTAAAAAAATCTTAAGACTTAATTTCATGCCATAAAATTCAAAATACAGGAAGAAAATGACTCTCCATTAATCTTGTATTCCTTTCGAAGGGTCACCATATCCAACCCAACTTTAGACTTTTAAGCTTTCAATCCCTCTTTAAAGATTGCTGTCAGCAGGAACCAGGGAACACGAAGAAGAGCAGCAATATTAATCCTGGGTCTGCCCTCTCTCTGAACTGACTACACAAGCCCTTAATTCTTCCATTAGCTCAGGATAAAACTAGAGATATGGTAATGAGATCCACCACAATGATAATATTCTGATATATTACCTAATTTCTGAATATTTTTAATTGTACCATCATCTTTACTACCTAACATTTGATAAGTTTGAGACTTATAGACAGAGCCTTTCATCATCTAATCATTTTCCTTTGAGCTGTTTTATCTGAGTGGGTGTGAACAAGCAAGCACAAATATTGGGACTCTGTCCTTTTTGTGTTTTCAAAGAGAAAGTCGGGGTGGCATCCCGTTACTACATCCAAGTAAAGTGTAACAGTGTCAGGGCAAAAGCTGCAAAATGGTATCGTCACAGCAGGTCTCTCTTGTTCTCCGTATTGGCAATTTTCTTCTTTCCAGAAAAAAACCCGTGGTAAACAGTCACAAGACAGACTTCATCAGAACAATACACTATTTAATTTGGTAAGAGACTCTAAACACAACAAACGCCCTATATACATATCTGCTGTACGAAGTAACTCACCATTTTTCATACGTAAGTCTTATTAAATGCCAGCTTTACTAGACTTATGGGGTCTATAGAATCTTGTTTGCTTGACTCACAACACAGAGCTCTTGCGCTTTGCTCCAGGGGCTGTGTACTTTTAAACTTTATCACACTGTTTTATTTTTTAATCATTCCCTTCTCTTAGCCTCACCTCCATCCTCCCAGAAATTAAATTACTTTAAAAGTTTACTTTTCTTTGGTAATTCCCCTTCTGATCTCCAAGCACTGGCAAGATGACTTCTAGCTGAAATCAAGAGACTTAAACCACTGCTACGTAAATCCTGTATCCCATTCCACCCCCAAAATAAGCTGAGAAAAACCTTTTAGATCCATAAGGCTGCTTTCCCACTTGTTTTCCCTAGTAGCTGTTGTAGAATCACAGGATGGTTTGGGTTGGAAAGGGCCTTTAAAGTTCAGCCAGTCCAACCCCCTGCCACAGGCAGGGACACCTCCCACTAGACCAGGTTGCTCAAAGCCCCATCCAGCCTGGCTTTAAACGCTTCCAGGGATGGGGACATCCACAACTTCTCTGGGCAACCTGTTCCAGTGCCTCACCACCCTCATTGTAAAAATTTCTTCCTGATGTCCCTCTTTCAGTTTACAAACATTGCTCCTTGTCCTTTGAATAGCCAAGGCCATGATAATACAGAAAAAGTAAATGCCTCTATATAATATACACGATTCCCAAATATTTTTATAACAACAAAGAATGTTAAGTTCTTAAGAATTAGTGTAATTAAAGTTGTGGTACACGAAACAGTCAACCAAGATCTAAACTTACAGGCTGTAGGCAGTACTCCTATCTTTACATCAGTTTCATGGTTTGAAAATTTACAATCTTAATATATATTTTTAAAAAAGTCTCACTGTGATTCCACAGACCTCCAGGATGCTGCTCAACTACTTTCTGAACCACACTCCCAGATCACCTTGAAGCAAAGGTAATGCTTTGGTTGCAGCAGTAGTTAAGTTTTCACTAAATTTTGTTTATGAGTGTTGTTTTCGGAATAAAACAAGCTGTTCAGATAGATATAGCATATAGAGGTGTCCTCTTCAGTCAGCCACAGAAACGCAGGGAATCAGCAGTTCATGAACTTCCTGAAATGGACATTACCGTTCAACACCTGTTTTCCTTTTATTTTGCCTAATTACTTTTGGAACTCATTCATATTGTTAAGCCATGATACGCCACAGCAGCTCTACACGTGATGACAAATACCGTGAAAGGAAATGTCGCTATGTTAGTGGTAGGTCTGCTGCCTGGTAATTTCATGGAGTGCCCCTGAGCTTCTCTCTGCTGAGAAATAATCATTCAGACTCTACATTGTGGAGTCCCTTTCCAAAAGAAGCAGCCCATAATCTATTTCGACTCTCCCTATTGAAGTTATATGGTAATCACTATATTTTCTACCTCGGTATCCTATGAAGGTAGGTCTGTGCACCAGTAAAACTGAAACGTTTCCTTCTTTCTAACTTCCTGGGCTTACAGTTAAGAGTAGAAAAGATACAGGTGGCAGCTGTCTGTTACAGCATCTAGGGCAGTAAGTCCCCCCACCTTGGTGGGGTTTACACCGTATTCCTAATAAATGACACCAGAAACTGTCTTGAGAAGGATAACATCGCAGTAGCGCAGAGCAGTGCGTCCAAGGGCAGTGTGTTGGCTATGGGCAACTAACAAGGTTTTTCCCTTGAGGCTGAATTTCCCTGCTGCGTTGCTTCCTCAAGCACAGAAATTGCTTGATTTCTGTGAAAAACGGTGAAAGCTTTTTCACCTGTGTAAGTTTGTCAGTGAGCTTGAAGTACTCCAAAAATTCCCTAGAGATCAGAATGCGTAGGCAGTGGTCGAACAGTGAATAAAATACAAAGTATTTAATGGAAATTTTTAATGAAAATTTTGAGACCCCTGCGGCGTAGTTGAATGTCAGTACCAAGTTACTTCTACAGTGCTTAGAAGAAAGCTGAGAGGATGGGGTGGGAGTCAAGAGCAAGGAAGGTCAAAATAAGTTATAAACTTTTTTTGTTCTTAGATTAACTAGACAATTTTTTTTACTTACATGTCTCTGTCATATCAAAGTTAATTGTGTTTCTAGGTAAACTAAGAAAATAATAGCTGAGAGATTTTATTTATTATTTAGAAGAGTAAGCTTAAACATCGTTACAGAAAATTAATGCATCTCATACACTGTAGTTCCTTTATTTTTAATTCTCTTGTAAGTTAAAACTATACTTTTCATTGCTTGTAAGTTTTCCATTCCCCAACAGAACAGAAATTGAATACAGCACTTAGAACAGATCATCTTATTTCTAAAGAAAGTATTTAAGCACATTGAAAACAACTCTTTGGAACTGTGTGAAGATACTGCATGAACATTACGGGCACAGGGAGCAGCTGCATTTTGTCCTAAGCTATTCTTTATCAGTCGAGTCCAGAACTGAACCAACAAGTCATTTAAAAGCAGTAAGAAGAGAGAGCAAAACCTGTGACTCAAAGATAACCACTAGTCTAGGTTTATCTGAGAAACAATGAAAATGTAGCTAACGAGGAGCAGCTTTTGAGTCAGCTTTTCTCTCAACATAGAATTAATGCTGGTAATGTTTCTGTTGTTTCTGTTCTGTGAGTGACCATACAACTGCCTCTTAAAAGCCTGAGTGTGACAGTCCCAGGTGGGATCCCAAGTCCCTCACACCAAGTATCTTGAGGACTGTTTTCAGGTTTCTTAATGACATCAGCCCACCCCTGAATGGAAGAAATAACAGGAGCAAGGCTTGGATGCAGACACCTAAAAGGGCACACGAACAAGGCAGGATGCAGTGGTGCTTCCCGGGATATTCTTCCAGCAGCTGGCAACGTAGCGCCAAGCGGCTCTGTGAGCCAAAGATGGGAGTATCTCTGTTTAAAATCTTCAGATTTCTCCCATGAATTCACCCAGATAGTTTCTGAACACAAAAATTCAAGCCAGAACGGCATGTGCCCACAGCATCTGACGAGTTCCCCAGCTTGAATGCTCTCCACCACATCAGGAAAGGCAACCTCAGCCCCTCCGTTTTGAAGCTGCCCCTTCCCCGTTTTACCAGATGCCCCCTCAAGAGCCATGGAGGTGAGGGGGGTCCTCACTCACCCCTTACCTGCCTCTCCACCCCTATCTCGGCAAGCACCGAGTCCAAAGAGGAAGCATTTCGATACTTTCTCGCTCACAACACCCACCTGGCAGTGAGGAGTCCATGAGGCTTCCTGAGGAGAGTGACCCCATCCCGCCCGCCCCTCTCCTCCACCGACACCCCGGCGGCCTCGGTCGGAGACGGCCCCGGAGGGAGACAGGGCACTCCAGGGTCGATATCGGAGTTACACGGAGCTTCTTGGTGGGAGAGGAGTGGGGTGGCGGTAAGGATTTAAGAGCACCACAGAAGACACGGCAGCAGCAAGTTCAGGCTGCCCAAAACCCCCCGAGAGTGCTCACCCCCTTCCCCGTAACCTACCGGCAATGGAAATTAAGCCCCAGCGCGCCGGAGCAAGAGGGGGCGGGCGGGACCCCAGCCCTGCTCTCACCCCGGGACTGCGGCCGAGGGGCTCCTCAAGCCGCTCTTCCCCCTCCCCAGCCCCTTACCTCCTCCTCCTCCGGGCGCTGCGGGGTGTCCTTGGCAGCCCCCGCCATGGCAGAGCGAGGGGACAGCCCACCCCCGTCCAACACCTGCGAGCCCGGGGCGGGGCGGCCGCGGGACTGAGAGGGAGAGCGGGTGGCGACCTCCCCCCCCCCAGCCCTGGAGGGGCAGAGGCGCTATCTCTGCCCTCCAGGCTCGGGAGAGAGTATTCCCCGCCAGAGGAGTCTTCTCCCCACGCCGGGGAGCCGGGTCCCCCGCGGGCGGCCGGGACACCCCCTCACCCTCCGTCCCTCCATGCCGCTTCCACTGTGGAGAGGAGCGGGGCAGCTCCCGCCGGCACAGCAGCGCCCGCAGCCTTTCCTGTGAGGACTGCCACGGGAGCCGTCCGCGACGTAAAATCCCGGCTTTACTGCTCTGGAAGCCTGCTAATAACCGGTCTGAGTGCCCAGGGAACGGCCGCCATAGCGCCCGCCCTGCCCGTCCCCTCACCGCGCCTCGTCTCACCCCACACTGAGGGCTCCCTGAGGTGAAGGTTTCTGGGGCTGTTTTCATCCAAAGCCTAAAAATACCAGCTCTATCCTGAAGAGACACACTGTTGTCTGAATCGTTTGTACGAATTTATATCCACGCCAGTCACCTGGACGTGAGATGACACAAAACCCGTGCCTGACCCCAGTAAGCTCGCTGTGGAAAGAGCCGCCACCACCCTCAAAAGGCCCTGGAGCCAACACCGTTACTTGGGCAGTGCAAGTTCACCACCACCACTCTGCCCACAAGAAAACGGTCCTGCAAACACACTCTGCCTCAGAGAAAAAAAAAAAAAAAATTAAGTTTTGAAGTATGACTTCTTTCAACAGTGAGACAGGCTGAGAGAAGAGGGTTTAAACCATCAACAAGAGGAGGACTCAGTGATGTGCTCGTCTTGGGAAGATGATGACTTATCTGTACACAAGATTCAAATGATCAGTTTGAATCGACTGATTCAAAGAGCTCTGCTGTAAACAGGGTGACTTGGTGGATCCTGGGCAGCCACTGCAAACTATGCTACCGAGTACCGATATGCAAATCCTGCACAAACTCATCTGACAAGAATAATTACAGCAAACTTGCAAAATTCTGAAAGAACACGGCATTAAAATGTTTTCTTAAAAACCGACCTTCAACGCAAAACTGAAATTGTTGCCTTATTAAGGTCTTGTTGAAAACTCTTTGAAGGTGTTAGGCTCCAAGGGGTCCCTTTGAAGGCTGAGGCCAGCTGGGCTTCAAAACAGAGATGGACTTCTCAATGACTTAGCCCCAGTATGTAATTTGTTCTAAAATACTAAGATACAAGGTAGGCACGTAACACTTGAATTCAGCATTTAGTTTCTTCATTTTCTCTTCATAGGATGTCCTGGTAACAAGTTAAATCTTTGTTACCTGCATTTCTTCACCAAGGAAAAAACCAACAAAAAACATTTCCTTTCTTTGATCTTTTCTAGGCTATTTCAATTTTGCTGTAAATTATGTTAATGCACAGGCTTTACTCAAAACAGTGAAGGCTTGTGAAGAAACAATGAATAACTGATAGTATTTGTGTGTTTCACAAACTCAGGCATTGATCAAACAAGTTTTACTGTTGTTTGACCAATGCACAATAGCTGTCTACAGCGCTGAGTAAGAGATTAAGCTGTCCAGACACTACAGGTAGCTAATCAGTCTTTACAAATTGACCGAAACCAATTAGATTTAGAAGAGCCCTGTATTCATTCTAAAGATGTTCTCCAAATCAGGAACTAAGTTATCCAATCACAGTTTGTTGCCTTTTTTTAAAGGCACCTTCTAGTCTAACATGGGATTACTGTAGTCAGCATCACTCTTGAGTTTTTAAAGATTTGCTCTCATTTTGTAACGAAGACCACAACACTTCCAAACTCCAAATACACACTCAAGCACCACCAAAGCTCTAGCTAGAAACAGCCGATTTCAGTAAAACACAATATATAGCTAGACAGAATCAAGCTATACAGTCTCTTAAAATACTGATAGCAGACACGAGTCAACGTTGAAACACTAAATACTTCCTGCTCCTTTCCAAAAACTTATTGTGATAACAAGCAAAATGGATTTACCTACCTTAAAATTTCATACCCCCCCTTCAATTTTAATCAGTCTTACACTAATTATTTATTTGAATTTCTACGTAGGCATAGTATACTGCTACCGTGACATTTCATGCACCTTTTAGGTAAGAACACTTGAGCTTACAATCAAGCATGTGTGGTTTTCTAATACTTAGTTTGACATTAAGACAGATTCAAAAGCACCTATTAATAAAATTCACTGTTCAAGGAAGCTCTGCAAACTGAAGGTTGGATCTGTGTCTGTAGGTGACTTGTCTCTTCAATTTTACTAGTGGATTTGTCTGCACATTTCTTCCTACCAATAGAGCTCTGGTAGGCTTTTCATAGAGCAGAGGAGTCAATGCGAGAGCAAAGAAAATTTAATGGCATTATTTGCAACATAAACCTGAACAACACAGTAGCACATTGAGTTCATAGCACTGAAAACAGTTAACTGCATAGTTTGCAGAGATCTGCTTTCTGATACATTGAATAGGTATTTGAGCAGTTGACTTTCATTTCACTGCCCCCGAACACACCAGGAGAGATGCTGAAGCAAAACAGTTTTACATCCCTGGGAATGAAGTAAGCGCATCCCTAGTCTGAAGCAACACAACTTTTAGACAAAATTCAAGTCACTCCAATGAAATAATTTTCTATTTAGAACACAAGCAGGAAATCCCAAACCCATCTTTCATTTATCCACACAAAAGTAGCACAAACCCCAAGCCCCTCTGTTTGTGCAGGCAGCACAAACTAGTCAGCACTCATTGAAGGCCCCAGGATAAGTCTCACCTAGAGACCCTAGTTCCATTCACAAACCCACATGCTACTCAGCAAACACAGTACAAAATATTTAGTCTTTATGTTGATTTCTCCCTTAGCAAAACAGGGAATCGTTGGCTACAAACTGTATGCCTCAAGTACATGAATAGCAAAATAGAAGATTCAGATGGAAACGAGGCAGAGAGGGGGAAGAAACCTCAGTTTCCAAATAAGAATTTTCAACATCTTTGAAACCTGGCCACATGCAATTAGTGTCTCAATCAGCTGGCCAGCTCAGGACAGAGGCAGATATATAGTACGAGAACAACTGTATCCCTCTAAGCCACTATTCCTGTATGGTAATCTCCAAAAAAGCTGAAGTTTTTGTATGACAAGGCTGAAAGTGGATTTCTATCCTAATAGGTAGTTTAACATCACCCAATCTGCAAGACACCCGTAGCAGCACAAGAGGGGGAGAAACCACTTCAATCATTGGTAATAACAATTCCTTCAGAGCTTATTTTGAGGCACTTCATATGCAGTATGCACCAGACTACCTCATTTCTATCTTCTCACACGTGCACCTACCACCACGTGAAGACCTGACAGAACATTACGCTGCAGATCTTATGATAAGAGCTAAATCCTGAAGATACTGATATTGAAGATTTTCAAGTTAGTTAAGAGTTCAAAAGTGAACTTCCCTGCAGAATCTCTTGCCTAAAAGTTGCTGTGAGAAGAATGCAAACTGCAGCAGCTTACACCGAAATGTAAGTGAAAAGAAACAGTTCCGTTTTACTTTAGTCCAAAGTGCAAAAATAAATACTATTTTTCCTTAAAAGGTGCTATCAGTAGTAATTACGTCTCAGAGAACTGTTCTGCCTAAATACACTCATTAAAGAACTAATAGGCTTTCTACCTAAGGAAATTCTAAGGATGACCTGTAGTACAGTTACCTCTGCTATGTTGTATAGCCAGGCTCTGACCACCAAATTTAGTTGAAAATACTTCTGTTATAGCATATGATAGCACAGCACACATTTTGCTCTCTGAGAGCACAGTACGTGAGGATGAGAGGGCATCCAGATATTGCTGGTTACATTTTTTGGTTTTCTCTAGTTCCACCTGCATGTAGTTTTTGGCAAGTTAAAAGCTAATTTGATCTTGTACTTTTGATAGCGTTTTTTTGCTCGTTCTTGAGCTGTCCATTAGATGTAGCAGCAGTTTTATAGTCATTGTCAGGTGCTTTTATCACTAAGAGTCTGAAAGGTTCAGTTGTTTTCCGAAGTCTTTGAACAACAACAGCGTTTTGCAACTTGGCTTCCTCTAGTGTGAGCGTCTCGTCTCGCAGCTCTCGAAACGGCAGCGAAGTAGTCAGTGTGAAGGGAACACTTCCCTCTGATCCTTGATACTTTGTGATGAAGTCTCTGACATGGCTTATTCTGGGAAGAAAAAAAGAAAACTCAGCATTAGAGCACTCCAATCCCACAACACAGCCACCACGAGAAGCGAATGAGACACTCACTTCATATAATAGCTGATGGCATAGAAATGGAGGAATACAGACGGGGGGTACCCTGAAGTGTCTGATCCACTGGGGAGGCAAGACCAGGGTTTGCATGCTCTGAGAGCAATCCCAAGGGAAAAATTATTAATATTTTACTCAGAGCACTCAAATGCTTCGCTATGGCTCAGATGGTAGTTCCACAAGCCTACCATTTCTTAACCAGCTGGTGGAGCTCTTACCTGAGGTTTCTGTAGCCAAGAGCTAGCATACAGATGCCTCCAGTGAGTGCTACATGTAGCAGAACCATAATAATAGTAAAGAAAAAGGGTCTGCAGAAATTGTCTAGCTAGCTTATGAGTTCACTAGCTCTAAATACAGTCTCCTTCTGCCAAAGCAGGTGCAGCAGTGAACTCATTACAGATTCAAGCTGCCTGTTAAGGTGTGAAGAACCCTGCAACAAGTGAGCAAGACAGAGGTTCTGCTGTAGAAGAATATGGATTGATCAATTTAATTAGACAATGAAGACGACGGGATACGTCTATACCAGTAAAACAAAGATAGTGTCAATGCCCATTCTCTGATGCAGAGGCCAACTGGTAGACTCTAGCTACTAGCAAATTATTAAACTCATCCTTCCTCTCCCCCATGCATAGGGTAGCCCAGGGGGTTTACTGTATCCTGGGAATGGTCTGTGACCTGAGCTAACATCTGAACCAAGCCTAGATATTGTTTGACAAAGTGCTGGCTGGCTTGGGGGAAAGCTGTCCTAACAGTTTAGCAGCACAGAGGACCAAGTTTTCATGCCTTGCCCATACGTAACTAGGACAGATATAGCCAGCATCTAATTCCTGTGCATGCAGGCCTCAATTAAGAGAAAGTACTTGGTCCCTCCTAAAAGGATTTCTCCCTATTTCTTATTTGGGCATACATAAATACTGTACACAGCACAAACATGCTGGTCTTGTGGCAAGAGGATACGTTATGATGGAATATTTATTACAAGCTACTTCAAAAAGAGCATCGCATCAGTAATGCTGTTGTTCCGTTTATCTCACCTTCCCCCCCCCCCCCCCCAAAAGCACTTAGCAGTTGTTCAAACTGCTATTTGCCATGAAGACAAAAAGCTTCTAAATATACTTAAATGTGTGAAACCTGGAACGATCAAGATATTAAGCCCTCCAATGAAGTATTTATAATTAAAACAGCAATTGACGCTTCAGCAGTACATCGCAACAGTGTGTCAGTTCATACCTCAGGCGCTAACAATAATAAATTAGTAGAAGTTAAAGAAAAAGTTGCAGTCATTAACCTTCAACTGCTGAGCTTTTCTTCTGACCAGCCACGACGACACACAGTTTACTTTGACTGCAGCCTGAGTTGCATTAAATCTAAGATCACTTTAAATTGCTTCACAGAAGCACAGAAAACATTCTCTTTCCATATGCGACTGTGTAGTACTGGAGTAATTTCTCAGATTACAAATTTGAGAAAGGCCTTTAAAGACAGTAGTTCTACAATTTAAACAGTTTATCCTACTTTCTCAAAGCTCCTGCATACATATGCTGCGCTGACACCTTCTGACGTTATCCCCACTTATAAGCCTCTTTGAGAGCCACTGGATGCATTCTGTTCTGTTCACGTTGACATGCAGGTGACAAACCCCTCCTGCCTGGTGCACTGACTCCAACCCTCCCTAGAGGTTTCTCTGGCTCAACTCTAAGTCACACCCTCCATCTCCCAGCTGGGGTGCTGTCTATGCCCAATGGCTAGCAGCCTTTTTACTACTCAATTTGCTCCAGACGTACTCATTTTGTGAGAGATCTGTCATCTTAAAAGCTGTGTCCTCCAATAATTAGCAATACATACACCTTAACTTCCACTAACCTACAAAGAACTCCTACTACAGTTTCCTCAGATTTTCACTGATGCTCAGTTACGTGCTGACTATTAACATCAGTTCACATTCCTCTTATGTTGCTCTCTCGTCAGCTAAAAGAAAAAGATTTCTCAAAATCTGAAGGGAGGTTTTCTAGACACAGCTGAACAGCCAATGTTAAGTGATCTGAGGAGGTAGATTATTCACAGAAATTAGAGACTCATGATGCATACAGGCATAATACAAACAGTTCAGATGCAAATACATATGGACAGTGTTAAAATAAATCTTACCTGTGAGAAACATTGAATTTCTGAATAATCCTTTCCCCATCAGCTAACCAGATCTGGATGTTAGTGATAGGCTCCAACTCATTTAATGGTACTAAAGGCAGGTGTCTTTTGTTGTCAGGTCCCTGATGATCATCTCTTACTTTAGAGATTACCTTTGGAGTAGCACTGAAAAGAAAAGCCATACAAGGTTATGCCTTCTGTGAATGCATGTAAGCTTGAACCTCCCTCCAGACCTCTGCTTCTGGAGCTTTCTGCCCTGTATCAGGGTGCAATGATGACTTCTTTTTTTCAACAAATATAGGAATACTGACATAAATGTCAGCTTTTTTTTTTTTTTAAACTGTATGCCAATTCTTTACCTTGAAGACTTCAACATGCTAAAGAATTACAGTTTACTCATGTTAAACATTTTTACAACATGGAAGGGAACTAACATATCAAAGGGTTAAATATGAATACACAAGAGACGAAACAGTCTGAAGATTCTTTGTGCATTTTTTGGTACTAATCACACAGGTGAGACTTTAAGGGGTTTCAGTATTGAATTTGCATACTCAATGTTAATTTTCACCATAATGTGATTACAGTAATTCAATTTAACTGAATGTTGTTAGCCTTGATTTAGACCCCAGCATCATCTATATCAGCTTAGAAGCATTACTCATCTATCACAGGAATTTACTTCATGTGAAAATCCAGGCTGATGCAGCCAGCACTTGGATTTGGGGATTTTTTTCTAAGGCACTTTTGACAGCTGACCCTACCAAAAGGGCAAAGATCCATAAAATGGTTTGACAGAATACAGGGACCTCAGTCCAAGTGCATGCTCTTAAAAAGAAAAAAAAAAGTTACTGGCAAAAATTTCTATTCTGAAGAAGTGTCTAGAGCTTAGTGCTTCTTTCAGGACGAAGCTTGCTCAGTGGGTACTGTTTAAGCCATCATAAGCCCTGATCCAACAGGCACATCCTCAGCCCGTGTGAGTATAACCAGATGTTTGCTTGCAAAACAATAGCAGTGATTTAAGGAGTTACCATTTCTTCTCTGAGCTCAGCTGTGGTCACTGACTACATGAACACTTCACGGTGGTTTGCAGAAAAGCTTTCTCTTTGCACAGAAAATCGATGAATTACTGTTTCTTGAGAGAGAAGTCGGTAACCAATGGCCATAGAATAAGTCTTAACAATACTACATCTGCTTCATGGACAAATCCCATCCTTGCATCCTTACGTTCTTGTACCTGTCTTAGTTTAATGATAAAACAGAAAAGTCACAGCCAATTTATTATTAAAACAAAGATGGCTAATGACTTAATATATTCAGGCTAATAAAGTTAGAGTCTTGGGCTCGAGTCCTTCTCAGTCTGAGGTACTTCAAAAACTGGGATCAGCCACTGCCTAGTTAAGTACTTTAAATTCTAGGCTACCAACCAGTAGAGGCACATTTTATTTCTTCCATGGAAACTCTACAAAAAGGATGAGAATCAAGGAATCTCATTCGCAAGTGAGTGATAGGAGATATTCACTGTAACTGGAGGCAGACGAGAGGCATAGAACTGACTGGTTTGTATTACACAGGAATCAGCTGGGGCACAGGAACTTGGCACCAACAGATTCCATGCGGCACATCTGTAAAATATCCTGGTACTCCAAGTACAGGTGACTTACTATCACCCACCTGCCTCTACCCATTTACTTATCTCACACCCAGCTTCTCTTCACACTTGACCTGAATACAAAATAAACCCTAATTGCCCTCCAGATCTGGAAAAAAAGCTTAAGCACCAGCAAGATAATGTTAAACAGTCTCGGGAGCAGAGCTAAAAAAAAAAGTCATACTTCAGTCCAGCAATGACCAGCTTTCACTTGATTGTCACTTGATTAGTTAGATTTGATTCCAGGTTCAGACAGTGAGGGATAAACACTGGTGCGAGCTAGCTGTCCCCAGTACAGCAGGGGCTGGAGAGATAGTCAACCCTGCAGCTGCCAGGCGACTGGGTTAGCCAGGGCTAAACTACATTTCAGCCCATCAGTCCCAGTTGTAGTTCAGACAACTGTCTCAGATGGACACAGATTTTGGTGTCATTCTTAAACCAACTTCCCTCCTGGTCAAATCTCAGAATTTCTGGTAGGCACCGCAGACGATTCTTTCAATAGCAAATACGTGTGAAGCTGAAGCCAACATGTTAAGCTAAGCTGCAAGAGGAAGTTAGATGATTTATATTCACCAAGGTTTAAAGCACTTCTATACTTAACTTTGCTCTTGCAGAACTGACAGATAAAGCCACCTAGTGGCGGGAGCTTTGACTAAAGCCACAAACCAGGAATCTAAGTCTCTTACTAGCCTGAGATCAAAGCGTTATCACCCCTTTTAAAGGCTTATTCCTTTTATAAGATTATCAAAAGAAAATGTAAACTAAAGATCGAAGAAACCTAAGAGCCTCCTGTCAATTTTCTGAAAGAAAAATCCCAAGAGTTTGGTATCATGCCTTACCCTGACTAACGGTTAAGAAGCTTGACACACAATGTTTTAACCTAATGAGGTTATAGAGCAAGCCCACTTTGCTACAAGGGATTTCAGTCAATAGTTTAATTAACATGCTTCTGAGGCAGTCTTTAAAATGCATTGATAAGCTTGACAGAAAAGTGTAGTTACAAATCTTTTTATAGTCCCAAACTATTAAATGTAGCTGAATGGTGGTAAACAGAGTATACCCATTAGTTATACAGGTTCATAAGGTATACTGGAAAAGTCTGATAAATGTTATTTGTTTCTCCTGTACAACAAAAAGGGAGAGGATCAAGCTCATCTGAGTTATAGGAACAAACATATAATTTCTAGTTCCTCCATTTTTCCTCCAATAAAAGTTTTAACAAGCCAGACAACAGACCGATTCATAATGGTTCATCTACCACATAGTCCATCCATCTGGGAGCACTGGCAGAACTATAGACTATTAAAAAAAAAGTTTATTTGGTAAGCAGAAGTTCAGCTAGGTCATAAGCTGAAGTAAACTGTTCGGTCATTTGCTTCTCATTTCTGATTAAGCACACAAATGCAACTGTGGAAAGGGAGTTCTATAGCTTAAAACTTGTCACAGGTCTCAGACAGCACTAGTATTTCCCCACAGAGCTTTTCGGCTGAAAGAGTAGCATTTGCATGCAGTGGACACATATTAACATCAAGAAGTGAGCACTGGCTTATGGAGTCAGAGCACTTACGGCTCATGTTTCCAACATCAGCAAAAATATTTATTCGTCTTTCTTGAAAGGGCTCTGACAGCATAGCACTAGCAAGAGTAGAAAAAAAATAAGCATTTTATCCAGTCCATAAAGAAAGAAAAAACGCTAAGCAAGTTGTAGGATGTCTCAGTGTACAAGACCAGTTAACTGAAGTTCACAGAATAGCACGTTTCCAGAACCTAACTCGCCTACTGGGAAGCAAGATCATTACTTGCTGTAGGCATGACAGAGCGCGACAAGCAACTGAACAACCTACCATTTAGTACTGGTTAGCAGCAGAAACCCAGCACACTGGAGATCTTTTTGCTTTTACTATATACAGGTCTACTCGTAGATAAAATAAGGTTTAAGTTCTTGACCCTCGTTTGCTCACAATTTCAGTGCTACCAAAAGCAAGTCTTCCAGCATTTCATCCATCTCTCAAGGGAAGATTTTCCCTATTGACCGTATCTACTCAAGCACGTAGCAACTGAATGGACTGTGCTACAGAAACAGATAAAACTGATAAAACAGATACTTGCTTCTCCGAGGCAGCCTGGAACCACTCATCCTTTACAGTTATCACTTTCTCACTCTGTACATATCTTCTTCCCCTGCCTCGTCCGTTCCTACCCAGGTCACGCTTTCCCTCAGCACAAGCTCTGGGCCTTAGCAGCAAGCCCTTTCCACTTAATCAAAACAAGCTGTTCACCTAAGGTTTCACCACAGTCTAGTAAGCCCAGTCGGCAGGTCATTAAGCAGTCCCACCTTTGAAGGTTTCTCATAGGCTCCTGGTCACCGAATGTGTTCTGTTCCCTAGCCTGAATTCTGCTCTTAAACAACACGGATATGTGAAGCAGCTAGTTGAGCTGGAGCAAGCAAAAGTCACAGGGATAAAACACATGAACTCCTGGCCTGCCCCTCCACAACAGCCTTCCAAAATACAGTACTGTTTGGTTATAAATCAAGTCCAGTTTTAGCATGGTCATTACTGGCTGACCCCAACCACAAGAGTCACGGAGAAAAGGGAAGAGGATCACTGTAACATGCTAAAATGTCTTCCTGCAATAAATGCATGGTTAAATACTGAAGAAATTTAAGAGAATGCAAAATAACCTCTTACTTCTTCAGTTCCCTTTATGGAATTGTCATACTCCTGTCTTCTTACACAACGTATTGCACGTACACCTTTAAAAGGGATTCTTTTCTCTTGAATCACAGATCAGAAGAGTGACAGCCTTTCAGCTGGAAACAGTTCTGCTAATATTGAGACCTTGAACAAAGAAAGCCAACGGCATCCCGGCTGTATTAACAGGAACACCGCCAGGAGACTGTGGGAGCCAATTATCATCCATGCAGCACTCATTAGACACACCTAAAGACTGCATTCAGATTTGGTACCCAAAATAAAAGAAAGATGTCGACAATCTGGAGCAAGTTCCATGGAGGGCCACCAAGATGGCCACCGGCTGGAACATTTGCCCTATGAGGAGAAGCTGGAGGGGCTTGTTAGCCTGTAGAAGAGATGGTGCCGGGAGAGACACCTGACAGCACCTGCCAGGGTCTACAGGAGGTCATCAGGAGGAGGGAGCCAGGCTCTTCATGGCAGACATAAATTGCAGCAACAGACATTCAGACTGGATATAAGGAAAAATTTATTTCCCATGAGGACAGTCTAGCACTGAAGCAGGCTGCGCAGCTTCCACTCCTGCAGGATTTCTAGGCCCAACTGGATAAAAGCCTGAGCAACCCCATCTGTCCCCACAGCTGACCCTGCTTTGGGCAGGAGCCTGGATAAGAGAACTCCAGAGGTCACTTCCAACCTGAACTACGAGATCCTTTTCCATAGATATAGTTCCCTTCAGCTACTCAATTACAGATCACGTCAGACTACTCACCTTCCCAATCTGTAACCGTGTCCAGAAAAGGGATGAAACATTGGCTTTTTCGACAACAAATACACCTTATCTTTTTTATCTTCCACTTTCACATCTACCTCCTCCTTATCAAAAACTTTGCGTAGCTCAAAAGGCAGTTCCCTTAAGAAAAAAAAACCAACAAACATGTCAGAAAAAGAACTACTCTCTTGCTTTCAGTACACAAAACTGATTAATACCTGTTCTATGGTAACCTTTCAAGGATGATGCTTTTGAAAAAAACAAACACAACTTCACAAGTATTTACTAAGAGTCATGTTAAGTGCACGGCATACAAAAAACTTCAAGTTCCTGAACTGCAAATTAACTAGAAAGTGAAAAATAAATAAATAAAAAGACATAATTATGTAAGTTGTTGAATGATGCTCAAATTTACCCAACGGTTAACCACTCCAAAGCACACGATGTGTAGGAAGTTCAGTATCGCCATACATTGCTGCAAAAGGTTCAGTTATTTTATCCCCATAGTAAAACAAGAAAAAAAGACAATTGGTTTTAAGAGAACGAACGGGGTTTAGACACAACATGTTTAATTACAAATAAACACAAATCTCAGCTTTTAAAAATCAGGTCATCGCTAATAGCTGCACTCTTCAGTGCAGTAACATCACCTTGGTAATGCTTTATTTGCATTAAGCAGAACACAACAATGCCTTTGTCTATGAGCTCTGATGCAGATACTACATTTTCGGGTGGTGGGGCTCAGCTGGCGCAGGGGCTGGACTAAGTGCTTCTGCACCATCAATGATTATGCAGGAACCATCTTGTAATTAGCATCTTCACAAGCAAACAGTGGAAGAAAGGTGTCAAACTTTTGATGTGTGCACACAAAGAACGCAAAGGGCTCTAAACAGCACAGTTAATTGCTGTTACAACTAACACAGGTGACAGCCATAGAGGAGAAATATAGTGTAAAATCAATTATTTTTGATGGGCTAGCAAAGGATGGAAAAGACAAAACATCCAATGGTTTAGTGATTTTACATACCTGAAAAAGGAGTTATTAAATTATATTCTCCTCCCCATTTGTATAGGGTGAGGAAACAGACTACAAATTAAAGGCTCAAAAATACATTGGTTTGTGCAGTTAACCTGCTTTTTTAAAGCAACACCGCAAACACTAGCAGAAATGAGGATACCATGCTAATTTCTAACAGGGGGATAAAAGTAAGACTGCTATATACACACAAATGACTGAGATAGCAAGTTTGTACTGGAAAAAGTGTCTGAAGTTTAAGACTGGTCAGAGTTTCTTGATGTTACATGGAGCAACTGTGCCCATTTAAGGCTTTTCATCAATAAAAAGAAAACAAAGACCATAAAACCAGAAACTCTCAACCGCTTGTGCATTGAGTTTGTTAGTCAAAACACCATTTGATCAGCAGCTCTTACTGGGCATCCTGATTTATTCTTTATTTTGTTCTGCACCTGCTGTGCCCCCTACCAATGCTCGCTTTTATCTATTTCATCAGCAACTCTATGACGACTGCAATTGAAAGCCATATTAAACCTGTTGATGTTAAAACAGCCATTAGCACTGCAGGAACTGAGACAGGCAGTGGCCTACGCTCCTACAGGGATACTGCAGTGCAGCAAAGCCAAGCAGCTATGTAAAAAACATAGAGCATAAACTAAGTGCTATCCAGAGCACGTTAACTCAGGCTGATTAAGAACACAAAACTTACCCTTTTTTAACAGAGTCCAAGAACTGCTGGTTTGCAACATCAGTGTAGTTCCTAAGCTCACCATCATTTACTGTAAACCCATTTTTCCAAAGTTTAATGATTACATCAACCTATAAAGTAAAAACAATTCTTATTATAACACTGACGTAAAACCAGCTTGGTATACACACAGTACCCTATGATTACAAATCATCCACTGTATGGACTAAAAATACTGAGAGAAGGCTCACTATAATCTGTTTCGGCCCTGTGCCAACACACAGAGCAACTGCAAGGGGTAAGTGACATTTCTAAGTATCTTGTGTCAATCAGGGTTAGAAATAAACCTTCCTCCAATCATTTTGCTTTCCTAGATCAAGGACACTCCTTCAATTCAGCAAGAGGGGAAAAAAAAACACCACAAAAGAGCTGGAAGATCCCAGCCAGCTGCAACTCTTCAAGAGCTAATTTGAGAGCACACATGGCTGGTGTTGGAACACCAGCTACCAGAATAGCCCAGCTGGGCATTTGTTAGGGTAAAACCTTGTTCTGATCATCCTGGAGGATTTCCTGAAAGTAAGGCATTGAGATAGTGCATGCAGAAGCCTTTCACTCAGGAAATGCAGCAAGGATCAGAAAATTTACTTTCAGACAGTCATACGGTTATGTTACCCTGGAATTCCTGGGTATATTCAAAAGCTTGGCCTTTTGGGAGTGAAAAAATAAACTCTCAGTAATTCATTAACTTTGCCAGAGAACATCTACTATTTCAACTAGTAGCCTTCACATTGCTCGCTGAAATCTCTCCAACTTTAACATGGATATGTTCAGGATGGTATTTTCATACTTATGCATCATGCCATTTAAGGAAGCATTTGACCACCCAGGTCTGATCTGTGAAATAATGTTTTCTTGAGAGATACAGAATCACAGAATCACCTAGGTTGGAAGGGACACTTTAAGACCATCTAGTCCAACCAAAAAAAAAAAAAAAAAAACAACAAAAAACCCAAAAAAACCACACACCACACACACACAACACACCACCACACCACCCAACACTAATCCATATCCCCGAGCACCATGTCAACTCCTCTCGAATACCTCCAGGGATGGTGCCTCAACCACCTCCCTGGGCAGCCCATTCCAATGCCTGATAACCCTTTCAGTAAAGAAATACTTCCTAATATCTAACCTGAACTTCCCCTGGCGTAACTTGAGGCCATTACCCCTTGTCCTATCATCTGTAACTTGGGAGAAGAGACCGACCCCCGCCTCTCTACGGCCTCCTTTCAGGTAGTTGTAGAGAGCGATAAGGTCTCCCCTCAGTCTCCTCTTCCCCAGACTGAACAACCCCAGCTCCTTCAGCCTCTCCTCGTAAGACTTGTGCTCCAGACCCCTCACCAGCTTCGTTGCCCTTCTCTGGACCTGCTCCAGCACCTCAATGTCTTTCCTGTGGTAGGGGGCCCAAAACTGGACACAGTACTCGAGGTGGGGTCTCACCAGTGCCGAGTACAGGGGGACGATCACCTCTCGGGTCCTACTCACCACACTGTTCTTGATACAGGCCAGGGTGCTGTTGGCCTTTTTGGCCACCTGGGCACACTGCTGGCTCATGTTCAGCCGACAGTCCACCAACACCCCCAGGTCCTTTTCTGCCAGGCAGCTCCAGCCACTCTGCCCCAAGCCTGTAGCGCTGCCTGGGGTTGTTGTGACCCAAGTGCAGGACCTGGCACTTGGCCTTATTGAACCTCATCCCGTTGGTCTCAGCCCATCCAGCCAGCCTGTCTAGATCCCTCTGCAAAGCCTCTCTACCCTCCAGCAGACCAACACTCCCACCCAACTTGGTGTCATACTTGACTACCTGTGAGGTATATGAAGCACAGAAAAATGCAGAATTCATCTCAGCTGGAAATTAGGTTGAACTATGCTTGATAATACTTGACAATTTTCTCTTTTTTTTCTTTTTTGCACAGTTAGATGATGATTTCTACATAAACACAGAGCGCATGCAAACTGCTGAATAAAACTCCTTCTCTTTTGGTTGGGTAATCTGTCAAAAAGGTATATAGCACTCAGCGAGACTAGATTTCTTTAAAAAGTCCTGTGTCTCATGGCACCAATGCATATGGAAGGAGTTCTCATCATGGGAAGGTGCCTCTACAGGGAACCAGTATGCAAGTTTAGCACGGACTAATTATTCCACACCAGTGTCCCATTTAGACATTGTACTGCCACAGAACGCTATTTAGGAACTGCAGTTTAAGGTATTGCTTCTGACACTCCTTTTCTCCCAGGCTCAGCTGGGGATCCATGAGTGTAATTTCCAGCAATGCCCACTCCAAATTTCTCCTTGACAGCTTTGTTCCACACGGCCTTTTCTCCAGTCTCTTACCAGTCTTTAGGGAGTAAAAGAAAAACATGAGAAGGACAGAATCACTGAGATACATACCCAGACTAAACATCCCAGAAGCACAGGCCTGGCTGACTAAGAAATGGGAGAATACTGCTGTCTGAATTCTGTGTGCATTTATTTACAGATGTACTGGATAAAACTGCTGGACTTCTTGCATTTGTTTTCCAGATTACTCCTGGAATGTTATTACGTTAAACAGGAGTATTTTTTCTTCACCACCCACCTGATTCTTGACTGTAGTTGGGGGCATACATATAGCACCAACCTTCTGAGCTTCTTCAAAAAGGTTGTCTACCAAGTAGTCACAGTTTTGTTCTGTACCATTCAAGATACGATCATCAGTTCCTGATTTACACATCCTGCAGAACAAAGACGTAAGTAAAAACGATGCCTCAGAGAAAACAATAGAAGACAAGCAGTTACCCTAGAAGTTCAGTATCAAGAGGCATAAAAGACACGCTCCCCAGCACCCAACTTACTTGGTTGTCACAAAACATCAGGTTTACTTTGCATTGTGCCCTTTCTAGAAACTTCTTAGAAGTCTCTAACCGCTCCTATTTGCACTTCAGAAGCACAAGTTAAAGAATGATAATGGAGAAGGTGAAGTCATCTATACGGAAGCTTCTAAACTTGGTATCAGAACAAGGAATGCAAGTTAGATGATTCATACTTCTAATTCAGACTACAAACATTTAACTGCACACCCATGAAAGGCCTTCCTTAGAGCATTTCCATGACACAGGCTTGGGTGACTTCTTTTGCCGTAAGTTTTAAAAACCACATACAAGAATATTGCCCTAGGATTTACTCCCTCATCCCCACCTGAACCTCCCCATTCCCAGCACCACCATTACTGTGTCTGAAAGTACGTTAGAGAAACTCAAGAACAAGTGACTCAACGCCACTTGAGAACACTGAAGAAATACAATAGAAAAAATTCAATACTGTGGAGACTGCCAGAGTATAAAAAAAGATGCATCAACCACATCTTTTTATAGAACATTGTATATGTGACAGCTGTTTCTGTTATATTTTCATCAATCAAAATGCAGAAATATGCAACTCGAATGAATTATTATCTTTCAGTTTAGGTTCTTTGCATAGTAAGAGGATTATGCAGCTTTCGATAAACACTGTAGGAGTTATTCCCATTGGAGATTCAGAAAAGTCTATTTTAAGCAATTCAGAAAAAAAAATCCCAGCCCTTGAAAAATATTCAGTTTTACATAAAACTGCATTGAATTCAAGATCAGCAATGCTTACTTGAATGGTAATTAGATACATTTGCATAAAAAGGAATTGTTTGCAGTGCATCTATGCAATACTAAGAACCCCTACAGATTAACATCTTTAAACAAAAGAAAAACTCAACATTAAAGAAGAAATTTCCAAAGTGTGCTGTTCCCATTTCAGGTTTCTAATAGAACAAAAGAAACTTGACGCCTTAATTTAGGTATTCACTATGCTTTACCTCAGAAACATAACTGGAAAACGAAAGACCTCCGTATCAGATGTAGAGGTGAACAGTGAGTTAGCAATTTGTAAGGCTGCCTTTCTATTTTAAATAAAAATCTTTATGCAGCTTCTTGCATCTAGGAAACATTCCAGGCACGTGAAAAATCTTTTAGCAAAACAATATTATTTTTTTTTAGAACTTCAGTATATGTGGAGCAGGTGGATACAGGAAAAAAAGTTTAAAATTTTTAAATTTAACATAAAGTTTGAAAAGTCATGACAGAACACACAAACAGCAATAGGAAAGGAAGAGGAAAAAGGGGAAGGGGGGAACTGGCACCTACCACTCTTTCTTTACAGTTTTGATATTGTCCATGTCTTTCATTCTGGTGTTTCACCTAATTATGAAAAGAAGATGGTTAAAAAAAACCAACACCACCAAGAAAATCCTAAAACCCCAAAAAAACTCAATCAGACAAAATACCCAGCACACTTCGCCTCCTTTTCTATCTGAAACACTCTTGATAGTTTTTCCTGTGTTGATAGTACATTTAACCAGAAACATCGACCTCCCCCCCACCAAGTCTCCAGATGGTTCTTTGTTTTCCTGCAGTTTCAAATTTAATGACACACGAACCGTGCATCGGTTTCAGACATTCAAAAGGAAGATTATTTTTTCATAGATGTACAAAATAAATTCCACAATAACCATCTGAATTGAAAATACATGGCTATACTTACAGTAAGCAAGGAAAAAATATCACATTCCTTTTCTGAGCAGCATGATTTTAACTCCCCTGATTTTTCACACCACTATGAGACAGTTGCAGAAAAACTGCACTGACTCTGCAGGCATTCTAACGACCTTCACCTTAATACTCTGCATTACTGAAAGGTACAAGATGTGTCAGGTTCCTCTTCCTACCATACTTCAACATATTGGTGCAGCATCCCAGAAACTGTGAATTATCATTTCTGGTCTACCATTTAACTGGAAAGAAAATCCTGGATTTGCAAGTACTAAATATACTACAGGATTAGTCTGCCGAGTCAAGAGAAATAAAGAATGCCACACTGATCTCATTACACTCCTGAGCTCTCTGAAAAAAAGTTACAGAAAGTCACAAAAAGCCAGAGACTCCCAAAAACACCCTTTAAAAAAATATAAAATCACTCTAAAAGTAGACAAGCCCTCAGGAGAACGGAAATTTTTAATTGCAACTGTGTTTAAAGAGTTGTTCCTGAAGACTGCAAAGTACAGGTTACACAGATGACCACCTGCTCCCGGCAGGTTTGGGACTAAGTCATGATATTGTGCATGGCTTTTAGACCGCATGAAACCAAGCAGTGACAGCCATCATACTCCTAGTAGTATGCAAGTAGTACGCACAGCAAGACTAAAATAAATTTGAAGTGGTGTTGACGTCTAATTTAACAAGACGGAGAGGTTAGGGAGAAACAACATTCACTGCAGCACTAACAAAAAAAAATCCTCATTCATTTATTAAGTATAATTCATGTTCCTCAGGAGGTTGATATCGTTATTCTTCCATCCTGAAAGTTAAATCCTTGTGAGACACGTTTTGTAGAAATGTGCATAAGCCTTCAGAAAATGGCCAAAAAGATTCAGTCAATATGTCCATAACAGGTTTTAAAGTCTAGGCAGCTTTCAATTTAACCAATGCCGTTATGCATTAGGTCAAAACAATACACTTAGCATACCTGCGACAGGTCACACAAGATGCAGTGTGACCTTTTTTTTTTGCCCCACAAACGTTCTGCCAGAGCATTATACATACCAGGCAAGTCTGTGCTGGTACATTATGACCTTACAAGCTGTCTGATTGCTGTACTTGGAACTTTGTACCTGCACTTGGAAAAAATGAGCTTTCAGTATCAAATAAGTAGAGTGAATTTAAGAGTGCTTAAAAAAAACCCGTATTTTTTCAAACTTTCCCAAATTAAGTTTTAACACGCTTCAGCACAAAGTAAATTTTTGTGCTTCGTGTTAACGTGCTTATCTTCTAATCTTTTGCTATTCAATAGAGTACTCCCCAAAGCAACAAAAGCCACCTCCAGCCATCTGCTTTTGTTGATTCGCTGTGACTTGTCACCAGGGCTATTAAAGAGAGACAGGCACAATGAAGCAGCTCTTCAAATTAATTCTTTTGCTACATTAGGCTGGCCTCAAACGTGCATGAATAGTATTCAAAACTGGTCAGCTGTGAAAGTCGCTGTTCCTTCTAAAGTACAACAGCAATTACACTTAGAAGAAATGTTTGTGTTAATAGATCAAGGTAAAGAAATCAGCCTACACAGCATATCGATGTTCATTACGACCAAAAAAGCCATTAGGAGATAGGGATCAAGACTGCACGGGCAAGCGCTTTAGCTCAGTGAGTCAACCCAACCAGCACCAACCGCCTCTCCCGCCAACTTCTGACAGACATCCCCAGACATCACTTAAAACGTCACCAGTGTCGGCCACCTATTTCTGTCATAAATGATGGCAAGTAATCACAGAACTGAACTTCCACCTCCGGAAATTAAATGTAAAACGTAGGAAGAAGCTGAAGCTGCCAGCAACCCACCGCAGCTGCATCTGGTAACTGTGGGAGGACGCCCCTGGCCTTTCCCAGCACGGAGCAGCTTGTCCTGCCTCTCTCCATCCCCGTGACCACAGGGGACAGGCCACTGTCCCCACCGTGGCCTTTCACCGCCAGGTCTTCGAAACAAGCAGCTCTCACCTACGCTGTTACAGACACATCAGTTTTTAGCAGATACTTTTGTGCTCAATATCGTCGAACCCACACATCCTGTTATTTTAAGGCAAAAAAACCCCACCAAACCCCAAACCAGAAACTACCTTTCCCTGCTTTCCTTGCTCTGGACGGGCTGAAACATCCCAGCCCCCTCCCCCGCCAAAGCCCGTCTCACTAACTTTAGCAAAAAGCAAACTTTTTAAGCTGAAAACCGTTTTGCAGCAGAGCGCAGTCTGTCGCTCCGCCGCACGGAAATCATGACTGGAGACCGCACCGCACCGACCGGGGAAGGAACGAGCAGCTCCAGAGAAACGGCAAGTGCGAACCGAAAGCAAGACGAACACCAGACCTAACGGCCTGAAGGTGACCGATACGCTCAGGGAAAGACCCCAGCACAGGCGCTTCCTCCCCAGCTGCCCGGAAGGGCTGTGCGTTTTAGAAAGAACCCCGGCCTCTTCCCCCCGCCCCTCCCGGGCTGCCCGCACCTGCACCGACCCGCGCTCCCCCGCACCGCCCGGGCCCTGCCCGGCGCCCTACGCGGCAGCCCCCGCCGGCCCCCCGAGGCGTTTGGAAGCGACGATGAGACGATAACGCGGTAGCAGCGCGGAGGAGTAATGCCCCAAAGCGCCCGAGGAAGGGGCCAGGCCAGATAATGACCCTCCTGCCCTGAGGGACATCCCGCTCGAGGCGGGACGGGACGGGACGGGACGGGACGGGACGGGACGGGACGGGACCGGGCGCCGCCGGGCGGAGGCAGCGGGGAGGCTCAGCCCGCCCTCCCCCTCAAGACGGACCCAGCGACGCCAAGTTGAAGCCCCGGTCAGTGCTGAGGGAGATGCGGCTGCGGCGGAACGCGCTCCCCCAGCCCGTCCCGGCCTCTCCCCACAGCAACTCACTCACCCGCCCGCCGCAGCCCGGCGCCGGCCTCCCCGCCGCGCCAACTCCCGGGTGTCCCGCACCCCACCGCGCAGGCGCCGCCGCCAACGGCCCGGGCAGCCGCTGCCCCCGCCCGCAGCGGGCGAGGCGGGGCGGGGGGGCAGAGCTCCGCCCCCGCCACCCGAGGGGTGGGGCTTCGGCCGCCATGTCGGTGGCGGCGCGGGGGGCGGCACCGTCGCGTCGCGATTGGTGCTCTGTGGGGACCTGCGCTCGGCTCTGTGAGGGGAGACGCAGCTTCCCCGCGGGCTGCCCTGCGCTCCCGGGGGTGGCGGGGCTCCCGGCCCGGTGCTTCCCGCCCGAACGGGCCGGGTTCCCCTCACAGCGCTGCGGCTCCTGTGAGGGCAGGGGGCAAAATGTGGGGGCAGGGGAGCCGTGAGTCGTGTCATCCACTCAGGGGGCTGATAAACCTATGGCTGGCAGGCCAAAGGCAGATTTCTCCTGACAGAAGAACAAAAGATCCGCTTTATCTGTGTGTGTGTGTGTGTGCGTGCGGGCGAGGGACAAAAAGCGGCATTCAGCCAGCGCCCGCAATGGCGGAGAGTGGGCCCAGTGTCGAGGCCGCCCCCACACCCCAGCTCGGGGAGCACCGGCGCGGAGCTGCCCCCGGCTCTTTGTCATTCCAGCGCCGTGCAGGCGGCAGGAACAGCCCCGCACTGAACCCTTCTGAGATGAGGAATGCCTCATTATGCAGGGAGAACTAATTAAGGGCGAGTGTTGACATATGTGAAAAGGAGCTCTGCGGAGGCCTTGCACCGAGGACAAAAGAGCAGCGCGCTGGTTGGGAAGCAGAGCCCCCGAATCCCCCAGGGTACCTTAGAAAGGAGAAAAGGGGATCCTGGAGGAACATTGAGCAGCATGTCTCTGCTCTGTGCCGAGCGGTGACGATCTCTGTGCCGGGCCCTTGCCGAAGTGGCGCTCAGCGGGATGGGACGGCGGAGCCAGGAGCTATCCAAAGCAAACAGCCGGCCCAGCGAAGGGCCGAGAGCAGCCAGACCCTGCGATTCACTGCTGGCACCTGCATGCTTTTAATAATGTTGTGGGGTTTTTTTCCCCCAATAATTAGGGATGCACTGTAAAACATTTAGAATTAACCTAAATTGAACCGCCTCAACTAGCTAGTTCATGTTAATTAATGGGAAATCCACTGCGGATTTATAAGCGCGATCAAAGATCGTTCTGAAAGCGAAGGTAATACTTCACTGAATGTTGTCTTCATGCGGGACCTGTGTCTGCAATCCCTTAGTCGTAACGATAAAAATCACGTTCTTCAAAAACACTGAAATAAGATGCTTAGTCTCAGAGTTCAGTGAAGGTGAGTAAAAGAAGTAAGATCTGACCCTTGACAGTTGTAATTTCTTCCTCTTTCTAATGTACATCACCATGCACTAAACCTTTGGAAGGCAGTTTGGATGAATTGTTAAGTTTTAACTGGATGAGATCTAATTGCAGCTCCTGCCTATGAATCTTCAGGGAAAATAGGAAGAAAGTTGCCTTTTTGTTTTGGTATAAAATACATGGAGTCTTATCTTTCAAAAGATGGGTTTCTGAGATTCTGTTCTCCCTGGGTTTGTTTAATGTTTCAGATGACTGAATTTTTTGGATAGAAGGTGCTTGTTTGTTACGAGTGTTACTTACTGACTATTAAATTACGTTTTATATATTTACAGCTTAAAACAAGACTATCATACCACTGTTGAAGAGTTCAAGGAATTTACAAAGCTGTAGGTAAAACTTCAGAAGGTTGTTTTCCAGTACTGAACTGTTTTATATTTTCTTTCAATATTTTTAACTACATTGTCTCCATTTCATTAAACACAGAAGCTCATTAATATGCTTAACCCTTGCTTGGGGACCCTTTCTGCAAAAATGTGATAGACCCAAAGGTGAGCTTAGAAGGAGGCAAAATTGGACTTACCTGGTGTAATGATGCAGGCTCCCTGACGGCAATCACGTATTGATTTAGAAGATTAGGTCTATTACTGGAAATCAGAGTACAGCTGGAGACATGCTGACCTACTACAATAGGAGCTGGTGTCCTAGTGAATTCAGTGGTTTCTTAAAAGCTCTTCTAAGTACAGCTGTTCTCCCTCAGGACTGAAACTATTGACAAAGCATAGGAGTAAGAAAAATCTTAAGGAAGATACTACTGTGTCTTCAACTCCAGTATAGCGTGAAAAATCAGTTTTTCTTAAAAGCTGGAAATGTTCAAGTTAGAGGGTTATTAGAATCAAGACGTCACTAAAATCCTTTTAGACTCTGGGCTTATTCTCTGGCAAGAAATAGTACACGAGATGAACAGAAGCAAACGGTCCTTTTCTTACTGTGTGGTGAATAGAAGCCAACAGCCCAGACGGACTTCTCTGAAAACACTCTTAACAGGGTATTCATGCGATGAATACAACCATCTCATGCCCCCTTTGTCAGGGGAGATCAGATGCACTGGTGTGGAAGACAGTAACAACCCCTCAACTTGTTCTATAACGTAGGAGTGAATCTTGGTGTTGACAAAGCAAAGCAGTGTTTTAGCTGTCACCACCCATCCCGTCAAGGTCACAGAAGAGCTGGTGCACGTAGTGTATCTAAAACCAAGCAGAACATTAATTTTGAAGGGATATTTTTGAACCACGTATTTAACAAGGTTAACCCATGCCAGAGGAAGCCATCAGCTACCTATAATTAAACATCAGCACATCGGCTATATTGATTGACCTTAACTTGAGACAGCAGTTGTTGCCTGAAGCCTTTTGTGTGTGCCTACAGAGCTGGGGCGGAATGGGAGGGAAACAGGAGTGTAAAATAAACAGGAGAACAGAATCTGGTTATTCTGTACTTGGCGATCCCATTGACAAAGACAGCACGTTCCTCTGCACAGTGTCCTTTCCCCACATGCTCCTTGCAGGAATGTTAAACCTTGTAGGCTGCCACACAGGGAGAAGTAGCTTCAGGGAGCGATGTTTCTGGGAAGTTCAGCTGTGCAATGGAAAAGGGAGTCATTGTTTTATGGGAGCTGCTGGGTGAATCAGCATTCACGAAGAGGGTGTTACCCCCGAGCAATGAAAGGAGCATCCATACACGCTGCTGCACTCTTGGATTGTAAATCCACAAGAAAAGTGAATTTGGCTTCAATTTTAAAAGTAGCGTGGACTGCATAAAACTGAAAAATTCAAGACAGCCTGAGCAACTGTTTGCACCAGATAACACATTTGGAAATAACACGATGTGAATTGTCGAAACAAAGACACTTTTAAGTGAAACTACAATGATGATATGGCAGTGTAGTTTATGAGAATCGTCCTTGGATGTGTTACAAGAAAACATACTTCTAAAGCTGAGATTGTGTGTGAGGACTAGGGAGATTTATGAGCAAATAATGTTTCCGATGGACCTCCCATGTGACCTTCGTCAAGCCATTATGCATTCGTACGCTCCTAAAGCTTATCTACAAATGTGTTAATAAATGCCTGTTTTTATTGTAAGCATTTTAGGACAGAATCTGTTCTTTACTACAAAGCCATACATCACCCAGCACAGTAACAGGCTGGCGGCACTACCTTCAGATGATTGATGATCATAGACACCGAAGTGAGATGATTTGCCACTTTTGTCCAAGATGGAAGCAATTTACAGCCTGAATGATAGTGAAAAACAGACCCTGCAGATTCCTGGCCTACAATATCATCAGGCTGTGAGTTTCACACAATTATTAGTATTAGAAAAACTATCTACTGTAACCTTAGCTCAACGGGAAGAGTGTTATGGAAGCTAATAGCTAGATGTGATGGGAAGATAATTTTGAAACATTAGGAGGTAAATCTGACCACTCCCATTTCATGTCATTCAAGAAATCTACTCTCTGATCCCGCTTCAGGTTGCAGTGGTATTATCTCGTGTAGTGTGGGAAACAATCTTCAGATAGCTGTGCTGATAACGTTGTCCAAACATTAACCATTTAAATCTAAAACATTATACATTTTAAAATGATAATGGTAGTCTTCAGGCCATATACATATACAGGCCATCTTTACTAACATTGCAAAACGCTTGCAGTGTGGAGTGACTGTATCACCTTACGTGTTTGAGTTCAAGGCAGTACCAGCCCTGACTACTGGACACCATGTGCTTGACATTTCCAAACTCATATCCCATGGGCGTATCTCTGTAATGGACAATTCGCAAAGGAGAAACCACACAGTCTTGATTTCCTACGAACCCCTCGGGAAAGGACTTGGGGCAGGTGCACCTAAGCAAGATCTCTTGTGAATCTTTTATATTTCCAGATTCAACTGAAACCAGGATGAGCTGACAGCATGACAGAGAGGAGCACACAAGAGCTTATAAATAGAGTCCTGAAAAGATGATTTGATTTCCATTCTTTGGAATGTTATAGCTATTCAGAGATACCGCAAAGTAATCTCTGGTAAATTGCCCATGATTGAAGCAAATGGTAACTTGCTGAATAGAGCCCCCTGGTCCTTACTAGGCTGAAACTCTCTACAAAAGTTCTGAATAAGAGATGAAGGACTTTTTCTTTTGTTGTAACGCGTTCCTCATTTCCTTCTAAAATAGGGTCGGGTAGCAACAACATCTTCCATCTCCAAATATTTCTTGTGCCATTGAATACTAGTCATGGAGCAAACAAGGCTTTCCATGCTGGATCATTTTTTAAGGTCTTTCTACATTGCTGTCCCAATGAGATTTCATTCCCCAAGTCTTGTTTAATGGAAAGGGATTCTTTTGCTCAAGTACTTTTTCATGTTTTTCCAATTACCCAGCGGTGTACCTGCCACAGCAGATGTTGTGCCGCCTTCTTAATATATGTTTCAGATCTCTTCATCTTCTTCTCTGAGCAACTGGAGATAAAAGTGTGTTGAACACTGCTGTAAGCTTCCGCATTTGTTCTAAATTGATTCCATTTGAAACATAGTCCTTCCCAATGGCTTTTATTTGCAGAAGTATTTAGACATCTGTCTGTAAGACCAAACTACAAATCTTGAAATGGAATCTTACTGGGAATGAGTGCTACGAATTTTTTACGTAACACTTAGCGGAGTGCGGCTCCAGTCATTCTCCCCTTCCTTTCTTCATTGTCTTTTGTCCTTTGCTACTTGGAATTCTTACATTTTTCACAAAGCTTTTCCTGCGTGTAGAGTGCTGAAGACGGTCAAAATAGGTTTTTAATTCTGTTGTGTCTTCATATGACACTTGAAACAAACAACAGATATAAAAAATGGGAACAAGTAAATTCTTGGATTAGTGAAATGATTCTAAATCCATTACCACAGTAATTCATCTTTTATTGTTCACCCACATTGAAATCCCTAAGTACGTGTGATATAAAATATTAATCCTATGTTAACATGGTCTCAGTATTACAAACAAAAATTACAAACAAAACTAACAAGCAAACCTTGTAATTTATCATTTATTTATTTATATTGTCAGTATTAAAAATGGCGACGAAGCTAGAAAGCCATAAGCTCTTTGAGTGAAGATAACCAGCCACACCTTCTAAGAGGAACAAGACAACTAAGAAAACCTGAAAGTAAAACCATCTGTGAAAAACAATCTGGGGAGTAAACATCCAAAATGAAGCATATCTTTACACGTTCCCTACTATGCTAACATAGTGAGAATACAGCACTAAAAATGTTCAAAGCGGTGAGCAGGGATTTTTAACTACATCAATCCCTCTACAAGAGTAGTCCCTCTGGCGTCATAAAGAGTACTCACTTGAGTATGGCTCACAGGAATAAGATCAGAACACAAAAAAAAAAAAATAAGAAGAAAGGACATAACTATGGTAAAAATATTTAGTAAATATAAAATAAATAGCTTTTAAGTTGTGGGTTTTCTGTTGCTTCAAGCAGATCTGGATAGGCACCCAGGAAAATCAATTTGCTTGCATAACGATGGAGTTTATTTTACTTTTAAAAAGTCATCAGCGTTCACGAGAGGAGTGCTGGTTTGAATCAGGCATGTTGCAAACAGATGTTATGCAAGCTTCCCCAAACAGCCCTGCCAGTGCATTGCAATCCTGAGTTATGACATCCACTGGAACTGCTGCAGTCTGGGTCCTTTTTTGGGTCACAGATCGATCTGTTGGTTTTCCCAAAATGGGGATGATATTTTTGTGATGCATACAAAAACTTGAAGAAGATCACCATATCATTTTTCATTTCAGAGCAACAGAATTTGGATACCATCTCCGAGTTACACGGCCTATCAGTAGTACAGGACAGAAGTGGAAAAGTACATTATTTGCACATTATATGATTGTGATAGTAACTCTCAGCAAAAATATCTTCTGGTTCATTCACACAATGTGTCTGGTAAGGGACAGACTCTTGCAGTTCCCTTCTATTCCTACTTTTGAAGGATAAAAGGAAGTGATTTCCAAATACCATTTTCAAAACCTGTTGTGGATTTTTAATGAAAATACTCCTTTGGCCTATATGAAATGGCTACATCCTTTCATAATCTTCAAACAAATAAATGAAAAAAACAAAGAATATGAAACGTAACAAACCTAATCTCGGGGAGAAGAACAACTATACTTTTGAAGGACCCTGCAGATTCTTGAACAGGAGATGAAGTACTGTTGCTAATACAGATTAAAAGCTCCCAATAGAGAATGTCAGATGAGAAAACCACCAGAGATCCTACTCTGAAACACACTGTATTTTGCAGTATCTTGTAAAAACAAAATTTTGTCGCTGTTCACAGTAAGAAATGTTTTGCTTGGAAATCTAAATAGCCCATTTTCTTATTATATATCCTAACATCCTTGTCACATATTTTATATTTTTAAGTACATGCTCTACCATACTTTTTTAGACTTTAATCTTGGAAAGATGTGGGAGTGGGCAGGTAAAGCAGAATAATAGTTTTTACATTTATTGTTCTTTACTAAAACGTTACTACACTTTCCATCTTTAAATAATAAAAATACTTTGATAAAGCTTTCTTGAGCCTAACAGCCTGAGCCATGTGATCAATAATTTTATTACACTATTCTTTTTTTGTTGTTAAAGAAGCAGAAAGCACTGAAATAACTTGCCTAGCCGTGCCAAACAAGTCAGTGTGAAAATTAAAAGGTTGAGACTTTGTCACCCACAGCTCTATGCTTGTATTACTCGGCTACATTTCTTTTACAAACCTTTAGGTTTCGGGGCTTATGTGCAGGCACTGCGCTAAGTTCAATAAAGGGCAACAAGTTGTGGTGAGAGAGGAGCCAGACTTAGTGCACATCAGCGCGAAAGGACTGCATTGTAGTTTGGGAATAGTCTGAAAAACATTTAGGCATCCAATATATTGTAATACATACTATTCTTCTTCCCTCTAAAATGTGGTTATTGGATCTGTGAAAGAAAAATAAGCTTTCCAACGACTGAGCAATGAACATCAAAGGCAAGTTGAGGCTACCTGGCAAAATACAGAAGATGCTATGGGTGAGCTGTACGGCAGGCAAAGCAGGGGCGCATCCCTGATAGCCTGGCTATCAAGAGGATTCCTTGACAGTGAGACTCACCGGGCTGTCAAACAGTGTTCCATAGAAAACGGTGGGGATCCTGTCCTTGGAGGATCCATTCGCCTAGGCTGTCATGTCACTGCCTGGGAGAGCCCAGCCGGGGGAGCAGAGCCGGCAGGCTCCAGTTCCCCGGGTCCCGGGGCAGAGCTCCCTTTTGGGCTGTGAACGGTGCCACCCTTCACCCCCCGGGGAGGACCCGCTCGAACCCCTCACCGACGCGCACCCTCATCCCTCCCCGCCCTCAGCCTTCAGGAGGCGGTGGCGGCTCGCCGGTTCCTGACAGGCTTCGGGCCGCTCACGGCTCGGGCCCTGGGCCTCAGTGCTCCCTCGGGCCTCAGTGGCCCCTCAGGCCCCGCCGCGAGGCCGGTGGCTCCGCCGCTCCCCTCAGCTTGACAGGACAGCGCACCCCCGGCCCCGGCTCCCCTGGAAACGGCCCCGCCTGCTGCGAAGCCGGCAGTCCCCGTCCCTCCGGTTGCGCGGGCCGGGCCGTCCCCTCCCCTCCCCGGGCGTCCCCCACGACCGCTGCCGCCCCGTTCCCGGGGGACCCCGCCGGCCGCCGCCTCCCCCGCGCCAGGCCCACCGAGCGCGCCGGCGCCGGGCTAGAACGTACGCAGCGGGGGCCCGCCTCGGACTGCGCGCGGCGGCGGCGGCGGCGGCGCAGCGCCCCCTGGCGGCAAGCGACGGCCTCGGCGCGGACCGCGAGAGAAAGGGAGAAGGGACAGTAATGGCGGCCAGTTAGTGCCAGACTGAGCCAAGGAGGCGGCGGCAGCGACGGGAGGAGCCGGCGAGGCTCCGTCTGTGGCTCTGCCCCGGCGGACCGGCTTCCCCAGAGGACTTTTTTGCCTTCCTCCCCCTCCCCCTTTCCCCCTCTCCCTCCCCTTCCCCTCCCTACCCGAGCCCCCGCCTGTCCGCCCTCCCTCCTCCCTCCGCGCCGGCAGCGGCGGCGGCAGCGGCGGCGGCGGCAGCCCCCCGTGTCCCCCCTCCCCGGGGCCATGGTGAACACCAGGAAGAGCTCCTTGCGCCCCCTGGGCAAAGCGGCGGCCGCTGCGGCCGGAGCCGGCAGCCATTTCATCTCGTCCCGGACCCGCTCTTCCAAAAGGGGCACCAAGGCAGATGCGGCCGGGCTGGAAGAGACGGCGGCAGCGCGGGTAAGGACCGGGGCCGGGGGGGGGGGGAGGTTGACGGCGGACGGGGAGAGAGAGAGGGAGGCGGGGGGGCAGCGGCTGCGGCGAGGGCCTCGGCCGGGGAGTCGCTGGGGACAGCGCCGCTGCTGCCGGGGGGGCCGCGGGTACGGGAGCGCGGGAGGGGGGGGGGGGAGGCATTGCCGAGACAGCTGTCGGCTTGGAGGAGGGAGAAGGGACAGCGGACACGGCGGGGAGTCCGGGGTGAGGACGGACCGCGGAGCCGGCGGGGAGCCGGGGGTGGCGGGGGGTTTGTCTGCGGAGAGCCGCCCGCCGCGTCCCAACCGGCTTCCCCCGGCGCGGCGGCGGGGACAGGGCCGGGCTCCGCCGGGGCGGCCGGAGGGGCAGGCCGCTGACGGGGGGCGGCGGGGTGTGTTGGGGTGGGGTGGGGGGGGTTAGACGGGAGGCGAAGTTGGTGCCCCGCTGCCGCCGGTGCCTGCGGCGGGCCGGGGCGGGCAGGGCCGGCGCGGCGGGCGGCGGGGTCCGGCGGCGGCCCGGGGCTCCCCCGGCGGCCGCGCCCGGCACTGCGCCGGCTGCCAGACAAAAGTTGGGAGCTGCGCCTGCAGCAACTTCCAGTCCTCCCTCCCCCTTTTTTTTTTTTTTTTTTTTTTTTTCCCTTTTCCCTAAATGACCTCAATTCGGCTCAAGCGGGCCTTCGCGGCGGCTCCGGCGGCAGAAAGCTGATGTTTGGGAAAGGTCCCCCCGTTTTTGCGACACCTTCCCCCTCCCCAAGCGGGGAAGGGTGTAATTTTGCCGTCAGGTTTTAGTTGAGCGTTTTCCCGGCGTAACTTATTATAATCGCGTCGGTTTTACGGTCTCACGGCAAGTGAATTCTACAGCCCCATTTGGAAAACTAACGTTTGGTAAATTCTAATTGGAAGGAAAAATTCGGGAGCCTCTTCCCCCCCCCCCCCTTGCTGTGTCTAGACAGATTTGTTGACAACAACGGCTTTTTTTTTTTAATTATAGGCAGGGTTGGTTTTTTTCCTTGGTAAAACTTCACATCTTGCTTTGAGGACTTAAACTAGTGATTATAGTTGCCTGATCTGCATCCGTATTTTAAAAGCAATATAAATATGGAAGTGAAAATTGAGGGTCAAAGCATTCGACAGTCACGCACCGACCGCGTCCCAGCCTCTGCTAAGGAGGAAGTTCATCAGACAAGTACAAAAGCAGCAATAGCAGCCAGAGGCAGGTCAGAAGGATGACACCTGGAATAATCAGAAAACCTTTTGCCCCATCCTTTTAGTTTTAAAACGCTAAAAAAATAATATATATAAATAAGTAAAATCACTGACTAGGTAGTCTGTATGTTCTGTGCTTCTCTTTCAGTTCTTTCATGCTTCACTGTTCTTCCCTTCCCCCATCTTACTTTTCCTCCTTGTCCCCTATTTTCTTCCTTGTTTAATTTCATTAGGCTCATGGGAACGCAGCTTGTTCTGCTTGTTCTCGTGTGCAGTTTCTATTTATTCATATCATGGGTCTTGTGGTTTGTGAGGCAAAGTTTGGTGTAATGCTTACTGGCTTACTTTGCAGGGAGTGTACTGCTGCTAAAAAAAAAAATAGGTTTGGCTCCTTTCAAATATTTTTCATCTATGAATAGTATTTTTATACTACAGATTATTAAAACGCTCAAATTGTGTTATTGTCGCGGTGTAAGGAAAGGAGGTTGTGCAAAATACTGTCATAAAAATCTGTACAAACATCCCAGGATATTGCCCATGCTTCTAAAAAAAGCGTTTCTTCTGAAGTTAAGTGTATGTTTTGGTGTATGGGAATGGACTCGTTTCACTTCAAAACAAACCTCATGCATTAGAGGTAGATTTTTTTTTTTTATTATTATTATTATTTTAAGACGTGATTGCCAAAGATGAGCAGAAGTTATCTAGGAAGGTTGGTTTGGATTTTTTCCCCCTCCAGTGAATATTGTAATATATATATATATATCCCACTATATTTTCAAGTTATCTTTGTACAACTGTTTTTATTCTTCAGATGTAAGTATTTGTCAGCAATACAGCGTCTTTCTGAGCTCCTGAGTCTTCTTGAAGTAGTGCCAGAGACGGATTTCGGTGATTAGGACATGAATAACTATAGCGGTCGGAAGACAAAGCCTTTGCTTTTGGAAGTGGCTGTCGGCAGACAGATAGTGAGGCTGTGTTTTGTGCGGAAAGCGTATCAGGATCGTTTTCATGCACTTGTACGAATTTTTTTTCGAAGTTGACTGGAACAGTGTGTCCTTTTGAAACCTTCCGTGTGTCACGTCAGGAAACTGGTCTTACCACCAGCAGTTAATCGGGTTAATGGGCAGCTAGAGTTTGGAGCTCTGGCAGAGATGGTGCGCCTCTTATTTGCACTGTGTGACTTAATTTTCTTCCGTGGACGTTCTGACTTGGACTCCCAGAGAGATGCCCTTCAGTGGCGATGCTTGTAATTACCTTTCAGAATGCATTTTAAAAGATCATCTATTTGTTCCTCATTAGCAACAAAAACTCAGTTAGCAATCTAATGGCATCCTGCAAGATGCTGATTAGATGAGGGGTTAGGAGTTGCCTTCCACCTCTCTTATATCTATTTCCTTTTTCCTTCTCCTTTTTTCCTCTTGGCTTTTTTTCTGGTATACGTAGGGGTCTTTTTTGGCTTACATTTACAAGGATAAGCTTGAATCCCTCCTCTCCCAAGAACTTGGGATAAGTTTCTAATCTTCCAGTTCAATATTATGTTGAGTTATGTATTAATAGTGTCCATTTCTGTTTGATCTCAACCTGGGAGCAACACACGTTCTGTGGAAATGGGCTGCAATAGTCTAAATGCCTTTATCGTATTCTCTGTATTCCCTCTGTAGCACTTGCTCATCTTAGAGAAAGCGATGACGTCAGTCTTTGAAAAGTAAACTGTTTTGAATTATTGACTGGCCACCACGCTTTCAGCGATGGAGATGAATACATGTGTGTCCACTCACCAGAAGCCAGATTAAAATGAACAAAATCCCTCGCTAAATGGATCAAGCAGCCAAGAAGTTTATTCTCTGAAATGATGTCATAACAGACAGACAGAGAGGGCACGGAGAGGAAAAACTGGGTTATATGATTGATTTACACTCTATTTAATACAAAGTGGAGCTATCCTTACATAAATTTATATTCTGTCTTTATATATATATTTTTTTTTTTCCTTTCTTAAAGCTTGGGAAGTGTTATGGCTTCACATTAAAGCATTCTGACAAGAAAAGTGCATCGAAATCTTCCAGAGTTTTCAGAAACACAGAATTGTACCCCAAGGCTTATAAATCCAGTGGATTTCATTCACACGATGAAAGAATTGAGGATACTGTGGCCACAACTGGTTAAATTTGTGCTCTAGATTTACTGACGTCTGATGTTTTCAGATACTGAGTTGGGATTGTTGGTAACGCTTATTTGAAATGATTTTTCTCACTCATCTCAAAACACAAATCCAAAACGTTGATCAAGAAAAGTCATGAACTTGCCGTGAAATAAACACTCTTAAATCATGTCGGCCTATTAGTTCGACATTTTAAAAAATGTATACGAGATTAGCTTAATTTAATTAGCCCGGAAAGCGTTTGCGGTGCCTTAAGAGCTACTTGAGAGGGCGGTGATAATGGTAGAGCGCGATCCCGGCTAAAAGTGGCGCTGCCACCGTCCTCCGGCCGCCTCGGTGGCGGCCCAGAGCTCTCCATTGTCCTTAATTGCTTCTAGGAGCCAAGGCGGACCCGAGGGCTGACGAAGTGCTGTGGTCTGGGCAAGGTTTGAAGCTCAGCAGCATTTTCGTGCTCTCTATCAGCAATCCGTTTCAGCGTCTCTCGCTATAATTTCTCAGCCTGGAACGATAAATAGATTGTGGGGGTTTTTTTGGGTTTTTTTTGTTTTGTTTTTTTGTTTTTCCTGGGATTTCTGGGTGATAACGCAGCTTTTGTAGCTTGAGCTCATCGCTGCTTTAAAACTCTTTTTACTACTCCTTTAAAACTCTTTTTACCGGGCAGCTATTGAAAACACAGAAAATGAACTTTAGAAAAATTATTGTTATTTCTCTTAAAATACTAGCTTTAAACATACCCCTTAGAGCTTTCTAAAAATTAAATTGTCCTTTATGAAAGATCCCGATTCAGATTAGCATATTTTCTTTGTTTTCTTTGCAAAGTGTCTTACAGTGTTCTGGACGTTCTGCGGTTTGGAATAAAGCTATAGAAAAAATTAGAATTTCCTCCTTGTGCTGGAAATATTACACTTGCTGGTCACCCGCATGCGAACCTCTTCAGGGGAAAAAAAGCTCCTATTAAATATCTATGTAAAGAATTGCATTATCTTACTGTTTTGAGTTTACAGTAACATCAATAAAGGTGCTGAGGCTAACGCTTTTTACTGTTCTTTGAAATATATCCTGAAATATAGAGCCTTGTGAAGTTATTCCAAACAAACAATTTTCATTTAAAGGAAGATTCCCGAGGAAGCTCGTCTTTTCAGTGCATAATAAATGTCAGGTTCTTTCTGGTTTCGTGGTCTGCTGCTCTTTTGGGACTTAGCAGGAGAAAATCAGTGATGTAAAAGGAATTGTGCAGTCTGTTCCTTGGTAGTGTGGTATTAATACATCTGTGAACAGGGGGAAATTGAGCAATTGTTGGACGCAATCTAAGTCCAAGTTTGTGTCAAAATACCATACAGTCAGCATTTGTAATCCTTCCATGTTTCCAAGGGGTGTCCTGAGTTTGAATTCTTCCTGTGCATCTGCCCGCATCAGTCTGGGCCACTCTCAGAAGTCAGGACACCCTCCAAGTGTACACGGGGGGTTTTTTTGGGAGGCAGTTGTGTTGGAAGCTGACTGTCCCTGCTCTCACAGGGCCTTGAAAGGAAGCAATCTAAGGACTAATCCAGTGAAGTGACTAAGACCTCCAAAGAATACTCAGGAAATGGTGCTGATGGTTGGTGTGCTGCATTGCTTCCTCTGAATATTGGGCTTGTCCCAAAGTAACGTTAATAAAAGCTGCTTCTCCAACTACTGTCTCCCAGTTAAAACTTAAAAGCAGAAGGCTTAACCCATTGCCGTGAGAGATCCCATGACAGTTTTGCAAGAGTGGCATACAGCTTGGGGTTATGCAAGATAATTAGCGCAGGTAATTACATTCTGATCGCCTCCATCCCCCTGCAGTTTCAATTGGATGTGGTATAGTTTTGCACATCCTGCCCTAAATTGTCGAGTATTTGCTATACTGTGGAAAAGTTTTCATTCCAATCTAATGATGCTTTTAACGATTTCTGCATAAAACTCCATAAAACCCTTCTCACACCAGAGCATCCAGCAAGTAGGCATCAGTGAGCTGAAGCTTTCACTGCTCTTATTTTGTAGCTGTGACCATTTCAAAGAATGCTGATCGTGTATTAGATGTCTTGGCTCTAATGTCTTACTTTGTGAGGGGGTAATATCACTCATGAACTTGCTTATTCCAAAGGGAGCTGACAATATTTGTTCAGGCTTTTTCATCCTATCATTTTCTTTTTTTTTTTTTTTTTTTTTTTTTTTGGTACTCTTCTTGCTTTGCTGCTTTTTCTAAACAGTTTTTCTGTCTCTGAGTTTACTCTTGAAATATTGTCTTTACCTTTGATGGGATTTCCATGGTTTATTTTAACCATTAATTTTGCTTTAAATTGTTCAAATGTTTTGCATTTATACTTGCTTGGACTCTGTTCCTGAATAAATTTAATTTCTTCTTGCTTGGTAGTATTAAAATCAGCCACTTTTCAACCAGTTGTAAGATTAATGTTATCTTCTGTAAGCTTTTTCATTTTGCACTGCTGAGTATATGTGTGCTGTAATAGCTTCAACTCCAGTTGCACTAGGTATTAAGGAGGTAGCTTTAATACTCCTACCAGAAATACAGAATTTATGAGCTTGTCCAGGTTTTGTAGTTTTTCTAGCCTGTTCTGAATTTTGTGGTTTTATCTTTATCTTCTAGTAGTGTAGAACCTAGCTAATGTAAAGCTTTGGTGGAAAGGTTGTGTGCAGTTGCACTCAGAGCAGATGCTTCGATTTGGGTGTTTTCATAATTTGGGAAATGGGCTTGTTGCTTTTCTTCCAGCCAATTACTTCATTTTTAATGGATAAGTAGTTGAGCCGAGTTATTTAAATACGCTGAAATGAAGAAGCTATTCTTTCTGTACACGTGGAAGAGATTACTTGCATTGAAATTTGTTTCCATGCTTCGGCAATCCCTCATTCCAAATACTTAATAACTACCCTCTATTATTTCTCTGATTTATCTTTCAGACCTTGCATGTTGTTTTTATTATGATTTAAATTTCAATACATTAATCTTAAGATTTCATATTACAATTTTATAGTGTTTTTATTAGTTTTTTTTCTTTTGAAATACTGTCTTCAAGTGCATTGTAGCTAGAGATACAGAAGTGTTTTTAACCCCACTTTTTTTTTTTTTCACATGGAAAGCCACCTTCCTGTAGCTTCACTTGCTGCAGACGCTTCCTTGCTTAGTTTACCGAGTCAAGTATCTGGTCATGTCCAAACCTTGGAGAACCCTCTGATCCAAGGGTTCTCTCCGCTTTCCTACTTGCTATCCTCATTGAGATCATTCTGCTGCTTTATTTAGATACAGAGTAGTACTAAAAGGAGGATGTGTTCTCCAGGCTTTCTTTGGGATGGGGTTGTTCAGCAGAAATGAGATGGATTTTTGAGGACTAAGGGTAGGAAAAAAACTTGTTGTTTGAATGTTTTCATTTTTTCCATTTCTGAATTGCAATCATTGTTGAATGCTTACAGAAGTATAATTTTTGCTTTAAAAGTCTTCGTTAACAGAATCTAGAAACTCATGGAAATGGTCAATATGGTTCTGACTAAAAATATTTTGCTTTTAGTGTTCCTTCAGTGTTAAATTAGGGAGATCAGTGGTTTTTAAAACTTCGGATATGTGGATCTTCTAGAAAAACTTCTGAGTGAGGTGTGGACCCCCATAGAGCAGATAGAGACCTCTTCTCAGTAGACTTGCTCTTCTGAAGGTGTGTGATTTCACACGTGCTGTTAACTGTTGTGAAAATGAATAGACTTGCCAATATTCATGCTTGCCCGGCCGTTTGATCAGCTGGATCAGCATCAGGTTACTGGTCCAGCTGAAACTAACCCTCCTCCCCACACCCTCCTGCTTCCCCTTGTCTCCCCTCCATCCCTCCGATTTGATTATCAGCAGAAAATTCACAATGTCACCCTAATTTTAGTGCAGGCGCAAAGGAGGGGGAGAGGAACACTGGTGCTGGAAGTGCTTGGAGCGGGACAGCGAGGATGGGTGGAGGACAAACTTCAGGTTGCTGTTTTCTGGGCTCTGTCACAGTTTGGCAGAGGCTGCTCTGTAGCTCACTCTCCCTTTCTTTCATGAACCTGCAAGTAGCCCATAGATTGGAAGAGCTTTTTTGGATGTCGGATCAACAGCCGTTGAAAGGCACTCAACCTGGATACCAACAGGCGTCTTTTTCTATTACAGATAGGGGCCGAGGTTGCAAGTATGAAAACACAGTGTTGTAGGTAGTGGTTTCTATTTTTAACTTGTAAATTTTTAATTTTTCTCAAAAGCTTTCACATTTACTGAACAACCTGAACTCTAGAATTGAAGAGTTCCGGGAAACAAAATGGAACTCTATTGAAAAAATGAAGCAGATCTTCTCATGCGAAAAATATGTTTTTAACATGAATGAGTTGGGAAGAAGTTGTTCTCTGAAAAAGTCTAGATGATGGTATTCTTAATGGCTTTCATTGACGTAAGCACTGTTTACTGAAAACAAAAATACAGAAGCTGAATGTTAAAAGAATTTAGATCATCCTGCAATTGAGGCATTCTTCACTATCATTACCACCAATGAAATACGGCATTAATAGTTGTTTATTCCAAGATCATCAAGCACTTAAGCCTGAATCTTGTTATTTTTCCTTAACACCTGTGGAGAGCCGATGTCTGACAAGTGATTGTGTGCAAACAAGTGGAAATTAGAGAACTGCGACCAGAAGATGCGTTCTTTTAAGCCAACTTTGTCTCTTTTCAAGCTATCAGTAAGGTTAACACACGAGGTCCTTAATGAAACTTGGAAGTTCTTAGTAAGGTAGTTAATGTGCTTTAATCCAAATACATTTTTCCCAGCTTTTTGTTATTTGGAGGCACAGGCAGTGTGCTTCCCTTGGATTTTCAGGACACAAAGGCAGATGTTTAGCATGCAGCAGTACGTGATGTACCGACATGAATAGCATCTGCTGTGACCTGGAGTTGAGTCATGTTGCCTTCTTCTCCCAGACCAGTGTGGCAGGTCTTACCTCTTCCCACCAAGCAGGTCCTCAGCCCTGCCGTAAAAGAGGGGCTTAAGGGCATTTGCCAGGAAAACGTGGGTTGGGGTGGGGAGAGGAGCTTGTGAGGGATGTGTTGGTGCGGGAGAGAGTGGGTAGTGCGATGTGTCATCCTGAAATTAAGACCTAGTGCAGATGCGTAAGGTGTGGTCCCCACTTTGAGTGTGCTGATGAGAGTGTTTCAGCTACTGAAAATTTGTACTGAGCATAGGGACAGCTTTAGTTCTATTTTATTTTTTTTTTGGTGAAGATGCTGTAAAGCAAAGTGGTGAACTGAAAAAAACCCATGGAAATAGCATTTGAAGGGATTTACTAGATTCTGGTCAGATGACATTATCACAGTCATGGTAGAAAATTTGTTTGATCTACTTACTAGGACTTGGAACCAAATAAGAGCAAAACTAAAAATATCTCAAAGAGATTGTGAAGCCGTTTGATTTTTTTAATTGCTTAGTATGCCTAGCCCAAAAATGCATTAGGAAGGATACGCAGCTCTTACCTAACTTTCATCAATAGATCTTAAAGTAGATATTTAATGCAATAAATTTGTAGAAGTTAATGTTTTAACTCATAATGTCTTACTTTTGCAGAAACTGATACACAGGAGAGCAAGTAGCTTATCCAGAATCACTGAACAGACAGATAGTGTTTTTGGTGTAATTTATTGGTATGGTTGAAATGACGTTATAGCTTAAATGCAGAAAAAGCAAGATATGTTATCTGAGGGCAAAGATGAGTGATCAGCTTAAGTAATTGGTACACTGGGGACACAATCACATTTTCTTCATGGATACAAGCTTTATTTTGGAAAGACAACTTTTATCTTTTTATACCATTGGGATAAAAATGTTTATTAAATGCATTAAATATTCCTGAGTATGTATTTTATTTCTTTTAATGGACAGCCTATTTCCAGAAGAACTTTGCATGAACTGGTAGGGCAAAAGGTCGATCAGATTTTTTTCACCCCTACTTTTAAAATATTAATCCAGATTATTAATATTCTGCGACGTTTGAGAAGATGTGGTGTTACACAGAAAGATACAGTTTAGGTTAGAAATAACTGGAGGACCTGAATCCAGTTTCTCCAAAGTTAGTAAAAATAAGATTGAGAGATGTCTGAAGTTGTTGTCTTTTGAGAGAGTCAAATGGAGAGGAAAAAGTTCCTTTTAAATAACAAGCTAAGAATTAGCTAAAGTTATAAGTAGAGGTTTTTGAAAACCTGTAGCTAAAACAGATTTCTTGAAAACGTTTATTTTGTTATTATGAAGACAAAAGTAAATTCCAGGGTGTTTCATGCTTGTTCAGTGGGGCAGAAAGAAAAACTAATTAAAATAGTTTGTGCTTTTAACAAAGTGCGGAGGAATAGGATCGATCCGTTGAAGGTTGGATGTCATTGTGTCTTAATGTCACGTCTTAGCCACGGGAGGTCATGGAAAAGAGAAAAACGTAGAGGGGTTGAAAACACTGGGTTGAAAACTCTGATGTCTGACTTGGGGAGTTGTGTGAGCAATGCTGGCTTTCTGGGTGCGGCAGAGGGTTAGTCAGAAGAAGGGTGTGACCCACAAGATGTATGGCGAGGAGAGCAAGTTTGACCACAGTGGAAAACTCCAGTGTTCATGTCTGCGTACCTGTGCTTTAGTACGGCTGAAACTGTGGCAAACCAGATGGAGTCGTCTTCAGAAACTGCAAGGTGTGGTTGTGTGTGGTTTGAATGTTATTGCATCCCTTACTCAAAAACTCGGTGACCTTGTGTTCACGTACTTGGAGATGATGGCGGTAGAGATGGTTTGTACTCATCCTGTATTACCAAAACTGCTGGATTACGGTTGTCCTAGGATGTTCAGAGTAGCAGTGTAGCGAGGAGTTCTTTGGATATTCTCTGGGCCAGGAGATTCAACTTACTTAAACAGAAAAAACCAAAAAAACCCTGCCCTCTCCCCTTCAATGTGCTAGAAGTAGTCTTTGTCTTTTAACTTGAAAATTAATGAGCTATCATGCTTTCATTAATCAGTTACCATGCTTTAGCTAGCTGGTCTGTGTGATATACCTGAAGGCACGTCTTCGTTGGTGAGGACTCCCCTGGTATGTGTGTCCTTCAGTCAGGCTGAAAGTCTCTATTGGTGTAGTCACTTTTTTCTAAGAGGGTCGATTGAGAAGGAAAAAGTCAGTTTTATTCATTGATTTCTTCGTTGTGTTCTTTCAAAACTGAAGGACTTGTCTCTAAACATTATAAATAAAGCTCTGTTAGTATCAAATGGCTATTTTGAAATTCAGGGATGGATATGGAAGAGACTACAGGTAATATTGTATATCAGTGGTTTTGTAGTTTGTTCATGAATGTATGTATTATAATAAACATTTTTTTCCATCTTTCTCCATGTCATACAAAGTAGAGAAAACATAAAGATAGGTATGCAGCTATATTTATTTTATTACTTTATTTACTTATTCACTTTAGATTTCGTTTCTAGATTTATTGCTACCGTCATTCAGCCAGTTTGAGTGAAGAAGGTGTGTTACCAGAGTTTGCCCCACTACCTCTGCGAGACTCTTGCTGTTGACTCTCAGCTCAGGAGCTAATTTGCAGTATTCATTCAGCTGTCACATTCCATTTTACTCTTGAATTCAAAGATAGCCAAGACTATGCTTTGCCAGTCTAGGCCATGGATGGTATCCTGTTAACTCCAGTTATTTCCTTACTTGTTACTTGTGAGAGTGCTTGCCATGAGAAGCTGTGCTGGGTTCTGGTTGTCCTGAATCACAGCTGGACTTCGGCGGGTCTCTCGTTTCTGTGAGATCAAAGCAGTTGCACTAAATTTCGTTTACCTCTTTGTACTTGCTGACAGTACATAAAGTCATGTTTTGATTCTTCTCTGCTTGCTTTTTCTTTGTGGCTTTGGTATGCTTTCGGGCAATTTCTAACACGATTAAGATTTTATTAATTTGTATTCTCTGTGTTTTCTCAGCATGCGAGCGCGTTGGCGTCAGTGCCGATGTTCCATCAGGAGCTTGGAGTTCAGAGCATTGGTTTCTGCTTCTGCAATTGCATTATTAATTTCTTAATTTTTAAGTTTGATGCTTGTATCATACATTTGTCTTTCTAGTCCCAGAACATTTTCATGATGTGTACTGTTAAGTAATAAGTTTCTGGGTTGAAACTGCAGTACTGTTTTTAATCATTAAAGGTATAAATGCTTTGAGACCCAGATACTTGAGGGAGCACGTTGAGTGCAGTGGAATCGTTAGACCTCTTTTGCTGTAAATGAGAGGAAGCGGTGGATAGACTGCTCTCTGTAAAGGCTTCTCAAATTCAAATTAATTTCTTTTCTTGTTCTAGCGTATCCCAGTTTGGCTAATCTCTTGAGTGTAACAAAAGCTCCATCTCCATATTTCACTGTAGGTAGGTGAAAGTTCTGGATGGCAGTCTAGGTGTGATTAGATTCCCTAGAGCTTGAATTTTTAAGATTGTCGGTTAACTGAAAAATGGAGTTTGGATTCTTATTAGTATATATTTAAAACGTCAATGATTTCTCATTGTAGTAGCTTTGTCACTACTTCATGGTAAAACATTTTGTATGTTAGTGCAACTTCTACAGCAGGTGTCCTAACGAGTTAGTATTTGGGCTTGATTATCTTTAAAATTTAGACTTGCTTTGTACTTGCTAAGTTAATGCGTAGAGTTAATATGCAGACACATGAGGCTCAACTGAAAATAATATCCTAAGCGAAGAATAACCAGAAACCATTGCTTCTGTTAAGTAACAGCCTTCATTGCTAGTCTAGTTCCTTAGGCAACCGCACTGATGTGATCACACTGACAGGTACCCTGCCCTTCCAGTTTCTGAGGCTATTGGCCGGTATCCGTTCATTTGACGGTATTAGAGATCTCAAAGATACTCAGCTTTTATAAATTTAGTGAATATTGGTAACTCGGTAGCGGAGGGAGGCCTGAAGTAGCAGATTTAGTCTCCAGGTTAGTTGCTAATATTTTGTTTTACCTGCCCGCTGACCACTTGGCATGCGCTTAGCTCAGAAGTAACCACATCACTGTATTGCTTTTGACCAATATATAGATAGAATAAATGAGGAATACTAGCTAATTTTGAGACTTGGGACCAGAGGCAAGGAACTGGAGGAAATGCAGAGAAAGGCAGTCATAGAAGACCTGGGAGAGGTTAGGATTTTTGCATGGGAAGGGGTAGAGATGGAATATGGGAACCTATGCATTACTAATTTCACTCCTCGCAAAATAGCTTTAATGTTAGCCCTCATGAAGCTTGGTTACGTGCTTGTTCCTCTTTCTTAGTCTCATTTTCTCAGTCTCGCCTAGCCGGTTTAAAACTGGTTCTGTGGCTTACCTTGAAACTCTGCTTCTATCCTGCACAGGGTATAGCCCTTGTAGTTTCAGAAAGTAGTTACTGAAATTGACTTAGCAATGATGTCTTTCTCTATGTCCACAAATAAACTTGTGTCTTATTAAAGCAAAAAGTACGTACACAAATGCTTACAGTATTCAAAAGTGCATATGTACACTATTAAAATTTCGTGCAAAGTTGGTATTTTGTAGTTGCAGAGTGTTACGGAAAACAGGTGGGTGGCCACATGTGTTTTACAGGGCTATGCAAGGTGTGGGTGGTTTGTTTTTAGGAATGGTGGCAGTTGCCTCTGCTATCCCTTTGTCTAAGTCCTAGTTGTAGATCCCAAATTCTGCTTAAAGTTTTGATTGTGATCTAATATAGATATTATTGTGAGTCACATCGATGTACTTCCTGAAAAAGTGAAACAACAAGGAAGAAAGAAGTATGGGTTTGGTTTTGTTTTGTTTTTTTAATGGGGTTAGATAAATCATAGAATCATAGAATGAATCACAGAATGGTTAGAGTTGGAAGGGACCTTAAAGATCATCGAGTTCCAACCCCCCTGCCATGGGCAGGGACACCTCCACTAGAGCAGGTTGCTCAAAGCCCCATCCAGCCTGGCCTTAAACACTTCCAGGGATGGGGCATCCACCCCTAAGACTAATCCTAAGACTGACTCTTAATACAGACTGACTTCTTTCCCTGGACCTACCTTGACAGGCTAAAAATGAGATGTGAACGTGGGCTGGTTAGCATTTAATACTAGTTTTTAGTATATTTTAGTATTATCAAAAGTATTTACAAGTATTTATAGTATCAATAAAAATCATGTCTTTGCCAAGTACTTGGCATCTCAGAGAATCGTGCCTCAAGTAGCTGTGGGATTCAAGAGCTCCCACATACTTCTACACATTTGATTTTTTTTTTTTTTTCCCCTTTTCTTTCCTCATCCTCCTGAGTTCTACTGACACACTAATTTCATTCGGGGGGGGGAGATGTTTTTGTCAGATTCTTGTCTTTACCTGCAATATGCTGTATGCTTACCCAGGGAGGTGGTTGAGTCACCATCCCCGGACGTATTTCAGAGACGGGTAGACGTGGTGCTGAGGGACATGGTTTAGTGGTGGACTCGGCAATGTTGGGTTTACAGTCGGACTTGATCTTAAAGGTCTTTTCCAACCTAAATGATTCTATGATATTCAGTAAATAAATACCATATCATAATGAATAATGTATTTATTAATTTATTAGTAGTATTATAAGTATTTAATATTAGTTAATATTTGTTAAAAATATATATTGGAGGGCAACCTCTTTCACTCGCAGCTTTCTGTTCCTGCAGACAGTGGTCCCATCCTCACCTCATGTTTTTTTCTCGCAATATCTTTTGCACTTGTCTGATCGCTCAGGGAAATGATACAGCTCACTAACCAGGTAGGAACCTAATCTAACAGATGGAAAGTGAACTTTTGAAGCTTTAGTGAGCTGAGTTGGTTTACGGGTGGGCCAGAGAAACATCAGAAGAAGGTCAAAGAAGGTTGGAGTGGTGCTGTGTGGCCAGGCAAGGGAGTGCATGGGCCAGTCCCTGTTACGGTGGCGCTGAGCTGTCTTGTAAACTACACCTGTATATTTGGATTTCTTTAGGCTTTGCTGCTTTCTAGATACTGTGCTGTGATAGTCTGTCTTCCTCTCTTAAGAAAAAGACCTTTTTTTTTAAAAAAAAAAAATTTTCTCGAGTACGTGAGACATCATGATGTTGAATTACCTGGAGTACAAATCAGATTCATAGATTCATAGATTGGTCCAGGCCGGAAGGGACCTCCAAAGGTCATCTAGTCCCACCTCCCCGCAGTCAGCAGGGACACCCCCAACTAGACCAGGTTGCCCAGGGCCTCGTCGAGCTTCACCTTGAATATCTCAAGGGAAGGGGCCTCAACCACCTCCCTGGGCAACCTGTTCCAGTGTTCCACCACCCTCATGGTAAAGAACTTTTTCCTAATATCCAATCTAAATCTCCCCTTCTCCAGCTTAAAACCATTGCCCCTCGTCCTGTCGCTGCAGGCCTTTGTAAACAGACCCTCCCCAGCCTTCCTGTAGGCCCCCCTCAGGGACTGGAAGGCCGCTATGAGGTCTCCCCAGAGCCTCCTTTTCTCCAATCTGAACAACCCCAGCTCCCTCAGTCTGTCCTCATAGGAGAGGTGCTCCAGCCCCCTGATCATTTTGGTGGCCCTCCTCTGGACCCGCTCCATCAGGTCCATGTCCTTTCTATATTGAGGGCTCCAGACCTGCACACAGTACTCCAGGTGAGGTCTCACCAGAGCAGAGTAAAGTGGCAGAATCACCTCTCTAATGAGATGATTGTTGTTAATCAGCCTGATGAACAAATGGGGCTCCTGTGATCATCTTCTTGCATATAAGTAAAATCATCTTCTGTTCTTATTCTAAATGTTCACTGGCGATTCCTGGACCTTAATATTTTGAAATTGGTTACTCTTTTGTTGCAAGAGAGAGGATATTTAGTTTTTTAATCAAGACTGTTGCCGTGAGCTAAAATTTGTGGTTTCTAGAATCTTGATTTTTTTGAAATTTTTTTTTATAGTTCACTTTAACAGAAGCAGATCTTCCAAAGTTTGCCGTCTGCCCACTTCTGACGTACAGCTCTGGAGTAATCCCTTGCAATCTTTGAGTTTCTGTCTATGTTACCTTTGATAAGCGCAACAGAAAAATCCCCTCCGGTAGTGTTTAGATGCTTCTTAAAGGTGTTAAGACACATTGTTAGTGTGTATAACACTGTTAATGAACACATTAGGCTAAAAGTGCCGTAAAAGTGTGAAGTCCGCTTTCAGCTGCCTGTTTGACAGTCTAAAGAAGAGAACAAGGTGTTGCAAAACTCTTACAAGAGGGAAGAGCATAACGTGACTGTTAAAGCATTTTAAAGACAGAGATAACGTCAGTAGAATAAATTCATGCCGTGTTTCCAAGCGTCATCGTTTTCCTCAGCCCTTTTCTCTCTCTTTATTTGCACTGTTAGTTCTTTTGCAGGTAGGTAAGGTAGCACTGTCATGTATGATATAAAAAATACAGTGGGTTAGAGAAGAACGCTTGTTCAGAAATAAATGTAAAATATTATATGGAAGTTTAATGTTTAAAATGAAATATTTTTGTAATTTCCAGTAATGTTTTCAGAATAATCATTTTTAGTATTTCCGCAAGCCGTTTACTAAGAGTTTGGTAGAGACTTCCTTTTTGCTGTTTACCCTTTTTCAGTGAGGATATGTACAAACGAGCCAATTAAGTATGGTCTGATGCTTTTTTTCTTTTCAGAAAGATGAAGGTAGTGATGCTAGTTTGAGTGATAGCCACATATCTCCTCCCGCCAAACGTACCTCAAAACATGCTGATCCTGTGTGCAAAGACAAATCAAAATCACGCAGTACTGGGCAGCGAGAGGAATGGAGCATCTCAACTGGACAGTCCAGGTAACTTGGTGCCAAGAGAAAAACCAATTTTTCCTGTGTTGTTAACCCGCTTACACTATTTCTGTAGTGAGCTGCAGCTCATGCTCAAGAGTGTATTTTTGAAGCATGTTATTTTCATACAGTTTTCTTTTAGTTTAAGACTCCAGGAACGTGGGTTCCATCAATCCTCTCATCTCTGTGTTTCCTTTCTATGCAAATTTGTGCAAAACTGGAAAGTAATGTTATTTGAGATGCAGTCTGAATTCTAGATTCTTGATACATCCACATTTAGTGACTTAATTGGCATTTTTATGTACGCAAGCTACAAGAAGACGTGACATTTTAATTAGGAAATCAGTATTATCATCTTTAAGGAATGGATAATGGTTGAGTTTCTTTCCATTATTGTCTTCATCTTCTCTTTCCTGCTTGGTTATAAGGACTGGAGTAAATTACTGTCTTTAATAAAAGATAGCCTCAATATATTTTTATAACTCAAAAGAGAAGTAATTTGTTTTATTTTATAACTCTGATTAATCATATTTTACACAGCATTCTTGTGTTGATAAGGTTCTTCATATGGTTACAGATAATTATGAGACAGTGTAGACAGTATGTTCCCGGGACATGAACTTTCAGTTAATACTGATTCTTTTGTAGATACTTATTTCATATTTATCTACAAATGAAAATTGTTCTTGCAATGCTTTATACATAAGAATGACTAATTCACTACTGGACTGTCATCTGCTAGGACAAGATATATTTAAAAACTATGTAAATCTTAAAATAGATCTCTCTTTGTTTGTTTTTCCCCTTTAAAAGAGAACAAATTAAATACAGCATATTATGTATCATGGTCATCTGGGAATGTATTGAAACTCATGCACCTTCTATTTCTTTTGTTTATAAGTGTAGACTGGTACTGTACATATTAGAAATGCTAAGAGATTAAAAAAAATTATTTAATGTGCCTGGGGGAATTTAGATCACTGTGTCAAATGGAATTTGGCCACGATACTGAAACTCGTGTTGTTACTCATGTAGAACCCACTATGACATGTCTTTGCATCTTGAGGCTTTTTTTTCTGTTTTCTGCCAAAATCCAAATTGCTGGGCCTAACAGTGATCTTGAGATGCTAAGACTTTTTCCAAAAGTTTTGTTGCTAAACCTTTATTGTAACCAAATTTCACTTCTTCAGTTGTGGTTTCTAAAATACTTAAAATATTTGACCAGAAAAATGTTATTGGAAAGTTGGACGCGGACATGATTTTTGTACATGTGGTTTTCTATGTTGCTATCCAATCCTTGCAAAAATCCTTCCGTTACCTTTGTTTTGTAAGGATTTGTTATACATTTCTTAGGAAAATAATAGCAAAGCCCACATCTTCTGTGACTCTGAGTTGGACTCTTTGTAGTCTCTTGAACTCTTGGCCACTTTCAGGCTCAGATTGCATTTGGTATTATTAAGATTTCCCCTCTTTTTCTCTTTCCCATCAAATACGTTTAATCGTTCTAGTTTGAGAACAAGGAGTTCCTCTCTATCCAGTACTGGTGTGCAGAATATACAGTTTGCTTGTCTGTAAAGTACTTGGTGTTTCTGAGAGTGGAAGAGAGATAAAAAAAAAATTTTTGTTTTCCTTTTGCCTGATTTATTTCACTTCTTTGCACAGCAATGTTGAAAAATTACTTCTAACAGTCGGCCAGTGGTTGTAGAGTTTTTGTTCATTTACACTCTACTCTGAATTACCTTTTAGTAGAATCATGTCTAATAAATAAGAATATTTTCATTTTCTTAAAAAATGAATGAAGGAACAATTGCTTATGCAATAAAATTGCAGAAAACTGGAATATGTTTTTGTCTTAGACTATGAAGTAGTAGGGGTTAATTTTCCTAAAAGTTAGTTTAAAAAGAAATTAAAAATATCGGATTGATAGAGAAAATGAAAATATTTTTACTGATATTAAGTACACCCAGCATAAGTTAATCCCATTCAGTTGCATTGGTAATTTTGTTAAATTTATTCTTTTTCTGTGTGTACAAAACAGCTGTTTATCCTTATACTATTTTATCCAAAGTGTTTGAACGATGATTGCCTTTGAAGACCTATATCAAGATCCTGTTCTGAAACTTCAGAGGGGAGTTACTAGTAGGGGGTGGCTTGAGGGAACACTGGAGGGATTAATAAAAGAGATGCTTAGATAATTGGGGGGATTCGTGTAATTGGTGTTTGGCAGTTTTGTCCTCATTCCGATGTTGGGCATGAGGCAGACTCTCCAGAGGCGACGTGTCACAAAGGTTTTGAAATCAGAGTGTATCGTTCTATGCTTAAAGTTTTTTTTTCACTGTGTAACTTTTGCTTGACTGAGGAGTGTTAAGGTTATTTGTGTGTCTAACGTAATTGTTTCCTAGGTTAACTTCTCAGCCTGGTGCTACACTACCAAATGGACGTAGCTTATGTAAGTGTATTACAGTGGACCTTTTGGTTCTACTTGTACATTTAACACTTTTATGTCAATGATTTTCAGTTGCATATATTTTTAATAACTTTACTGGTTACTCTGACCATTTTGAACAGAAAAGGTACTGTTTTGGCTCAGTTTTCTTCTGTCAACATCTTGGATGCTCTCTGTGGACGTGGGGAACATTCCTAGATGAAAGTCCATTTCTCTTCTCAATTCAGACCTCTTGGCCATGATCTTGATGTTTTCCTTAATTCCTAAATTTACTGTTATGAACTAATTTCGGCCTTCCTCTCCCAGCTGGTCTCTTTACTTGCTCTCTTTGCTCATTTAAGATTTAACCTTCTGTGGTTCTTAAGGTTACTTAAGTCCACTATTGCTTTAGAGAGACCTGCATTGTCTGTACTTGTACTTTGAACAATTTTCCTATATGCTTGTACCTTACAAACTTGCCATCGCATTGCATATCTCAGCGAAAACCACTTTTGTCTGTCGTATCCCTTTTTCATCAGTTCTGTCTCATTTAGTTCTGTGTCGACTCTATATGAGTGTTAATCCATCGAGCACATTTGGTGCTTTTATTATTTATTGTGGTGCTTAAGGAACAATCAGGAGTGGGATCTCTGTTTGGTACTGTACAGAGTAGCTGATACAGATTTACTTCTGAAATCAATATGTTGCATCTGACCTTTTGATACTGTACTTGAAAGACTAAGAATTGAAGCTGTGGGACAAACGTGCTGCGTTTTAGTATTAATATTAACTTAAAATTATTGGATATTTGAATGCCAAATTTTCATCATAAAATAGATTATATAAGGAAACAAACTTGAGTCTGAAGAAATAGCTTGTAAAACAACTTTGATAGGAATTTTAAAGTTACATTTCTTCAGTGAATATAAGGGTGTTCATACTGTGCTCTATAACTTTTGGTTTCTTGTCCTTGCTAAGTATTCTCTTATTATTTCTTGTTTGTGAAAATGTTGTTTCCTGCATTTTGAAGTAGTAATACAAATTTCTCTTAGCTCTCAAAAGCCATCCCCTTCGAGGGGAAAAAAAGGGAGATGGGGACCATGCTTGCATAAACGGAGATATAGAAGTCAGAAAAAGTTGTCGGTCCAGGAAAAACAGATTTGAAACTTTGAATCAGAGTTTATTGTTTGATCAGCTAGTAAACAGGTATGTGGGGATACTTCAGTTGTATTCACAAAGCATCTTAATGATTTTTTTAAAAGTTAGAAAACCCTGTCTTCCAGTGCCATCTGTGTGTTTTACTGTGGGAATGTTTCAGCGCTGAGGCAAGCTAGGCTGTGGTTTGAGTTACAGGCTGGGTCCTGTGCTGTAACTGCCTGTGTTATCCATCCTGTAAATGCAAAGCAACTCACCAGACTTCCACTGGGGAGTAAGTTACTCTGTGTTTACACCCAGATAAACCTGTGTACGTTGGCGGTTATTGCGGAGCGGCTGACAGGCTGTAAATCCACACCCTAGTTTGTCTCTTAGTAACCTGTTCATGTAGTGATACCCTCAGTGTGATGTAAGTTGGTGATTAGCAGCAATGCTTGGAAGCTTTCTAGATTTTACTTGTATGGTTTTGATCACAAAATATCAAAAGTTTGTAGCTTTCTTTTTTTTTTGGTTTTTTTTTTTTTTTTTTTACCATTTGTTAGTAATTCACATAGGGTGGATGTCACTTTTTTGCATTTACTGTGCAGACAAAGTAGGTCAGAGAGGGAGGCACGGTCTGGTCTGAGCATAGGAATGGGAGCCAGAAATACTTTTTGTGAAGTATTATTTCTGTGTGACCCTGGGCAGGTCACTTAATATGTCTCAATTTTCCCACCTGTAAAATGGGTTTTTAATAGTCACATCTGTGAGAGACTGCTTGCTCTAGTGCTTGGAAAATGATTTAAACATAAGCATTTAATTGCCAAGTATGATCTTTATTGTTAAATGTATTCTGTTGAATCATTTATTAATTTAATTTTCTTTTTCAATTTACTCAGTAACTACTTGGTATCAGTTTACAAATTTATATTGAGTTACATTTATTTTTCTAGTTGCAGTTGAATCTCCCTCTCCTCATCAACAATAGGAAAAGTCTACCATGAAGATTGTAATTTGATAAGATCATGGTACTGAAGTCTATATATGAACTTATACTGATAACAGTGTGTCCCATAATCATTGGAGGTTTTTTAAGAACAGGTTAGACAAATGTCTGTCAGGAATGATTAAGGTATTGTGTAGCTTGTTCTTGCCTGGCAGAGCTGGTGGACTTTTCAAGGTCCCCTCCAACCCTGTTTTCTTTGATAGCAAACTATAGCATGATTTTACTTGGAGTGGTTATATCAAACATCACAGATATTTTAGAAAAATTGGTTAAAATTGAGAGGGGTGCTCATAATGAAATCTTAACTTTACTGACTTCTGTCACTAGAAATTCCATTGACTTTTTTCTAGGCAGGATTTCACCCTTTAGATTTACTTTGAAACAATTTTAAAGAAAGGAAGTGAAAGTTTCTGCCTTCTTACAATTATTATAAAATTATAGTAGAATTCCAGTGGAAATCTACCATAATTGCTATGGAGAGCAGTAACTTGGTGTTCAGGACAGGTGGCCAAATAATTGACTTGGCCTGGCTAATACTCTGTTGTTTTCTTCCTTAGCAATGAAGCATCTTGGCCAAGGTTATTATTTATACACCACCATTGTTTTGACAGCTGTTTACAAATACTTTTGATAATGAAAATGCAGACTAATTAAATAGTAGATGAGAAATGGTAGAGTAGTGAGGTCAAATAATGAATGATGAAATTCTATGTGTTACAGATTTAACATTTGAAAAAAAAAAAATAATCCTTTGTGTATTAACTGTCTTTCTGAGGCCAGGGTAAGGAGCTGTAGAGCTTATGGGGTGGAGGCATTAATTGCTTTCCCAATATTATAATTATGTAGGTAAAAAGCTTTACGTTCTTATTCTGCAAACTTATTCTTAGCTGACACCTAATCTAACATCTAAGCAATTACAGATTTATATACTACAATTTACACTGAGCAAAAAAGTTTTTTTAATGTTTTTTTAAAATGCTACAGCCCAATTTGAACCCCAAATTTCAATAGCATCAGCATTTCTTCTTTTGCATACTCCATAGTTTATATTCTGTAGGTTCATCTTTCAGTTCTCTTTATTATGGTTGGTTCTGTAGTTAATTAATAGATTCAACTAGCTATCCTAAAATGTTCAGATTTTAATTCATTTGTGTATTTAGTTGACTTTTAGACTCTAGAATAACCATAACAGACCATAGAATTAGGTATGTTAAGTGGTTGGATGCTATGTAAGAAGTTCTGCATGTCTACTGTTCTAAGACTGATTTTTTTTTTTTGGTTGTTTTTTTGTTAAATGTTGCATATATTTTAGTACTGCTGAAGCTGTCCTACAGGAAATGGATAATATTAACATCAGGAGAAACAGGCGGTCTGGAGAAGTAGAACGGCTACGGATGTGGACAGATACAGAATTTGTAAGTGCAGAGTGTCTCAGGTCTTGGATAAAAGTAATATTGGGGGGAGCGTGTTTGTTTTTGCAATCTCCATACATTTGTCTGTAGCTGTGTCAAAAGGCTTCAGATCCTCTTCAGTGGATAATATTAAAAAAACTTGATAAATTCAGAACAAAATTCAGAGATCATGTGAAACTAAATCATGCTTTCTTTATTGATAAATCGACTGCTGTGCTCTCATGGTGTTCTGTGACGGTTCTCCTTTGGTTTGAAGCACACTGGTAGTCTGAAAACAGGACCGGGGACTGACTTTGTTCCCTAAAACAGCTTGATACTGATGTTAACTATGTATTACATGGACTAGGTACTATCTGAGAGACTTATTTTACCACGTATTAAATGAGACTGCCTTTGTAGTCTACCTGTGGAGGGAAAAAGACTTGTTGGAAGACATGTAGTCTACCCGTTGGAAAAAGACTTGGGTGCTAGAGTGGAGTATTACTTACTGAGCTGTGGGCTAACACTGTGGGTGGCATGGGATGACAGTACTGATCAGAGTGTATGTGAATTTTATTCCAGGAAAACATGGATATGTATTCTCGAGTGAAAAGAAGAAGGAAGTCACTGAGGAGAAATAGCTATGGGATTCAGAACCACCATGAAGTGTCCACAGAAGGGGAAGAAGAAGGTATGGGTTGTAAAGAATTCTAAGGGTTTTGTCTGAAATACTTATGAAACAAAGCTCTCATCAACATAAGATAGCAGTATGTTGCTACAGAAAGTGGTTTGGTTTTGGATCTGGAATTGGAGTTACTAAATAGACCAATTAACAAGACTATTGCAAATAAGTACATATTAAAGGATTCATCCTCTTGTGAAGGAGGAGAAGTTTTAGGGATCTATACATTGTTTACTTTAAATGAAAGTTTATCTGAAAGTAGCAGACCAAAGCCTGGATTCTAGATGTTTATATACTCCATTCCCTTACTCTTGCTTTCTGTAACACTAAGCAATTGGAGCTTTCCTTATATTCCGTATAACAGTCCTCTCATGGAAGCCAGGATGTGATGCATGTAGTCTACAACTATGCGTGTTCTAACTGACTTGGTATTTCTCATATGCTAGGTGGCAGTTACCAGAAGGAATGTGTAATAGTCAGTTCTGTGTCCTTCCTCTGGGGAAGGTACTAATTAAAGTCTCTGTTTTCTAGCCATCTACTGAATTTTAGAAGGCATACAACTGTATTTGAAATTCTACCTTCTTTTAAAAATTTGGATGAAAATGGCCAGCGGGTTCGAAAAGTATTCAGAAAGAAGGGATTCTGGCTAACTTTGGCACGATCAAGAGCATGCTTGGCTTCCTTCAGAAATCAGACTCAGACTTTGGGGATCCATACAGGGTTCAGTGTAGCGTGTCTCGATTTTGAACTGAAACTGCCATTAGAGGGATGGTCTGTCCCAATTAATAAGAATGCAGGCTTAATACTGAGATCCATGGACAGAAATTCTGATCCTGTTAGTAGATGGACCTTGGTGGTACCTTTACACATTGTGTTCGTTTGCTTTGTGCAAAAATGCTACTGTGAATCGTAAAGTTGTACTTATTTTCATACTGTGTCAAATGCTTGATTTTCCAAGGCCCCTATGGGAAAAGAGAAGAAAGGCATTATTCTTAATTTGAAGGATAATTACTGAAGGAGAAAGATAGTTTAGAAGTGATATTTGAAGTACTTTACAACTAAAACTAATTTGACTACATTTATTTTTCTTTCTGTTGCTATTCCAGAACCTTCTGTGGGAAACTAGAAGGAAGTTAGACAATGTGCTGTAGATTTATCTTGGTCTTCAAATTTCCAGTGATTTGCCAATTAGTGTAAATTAATAAGAAGGGAATGATTCTCCGTGTCTATTACAATTTATTTTTAGGATAAAGGATAGCTCTGGCATCAAGTAGAAGTGTTCTGAAAATATTTTTTCTCCCCCAACAGAGTCTCAGGAAGAAGATGGAGATATAGAAGTAGAAGAAGCTGAGGGAGAAGAAAATGATCGGCCATATAATCTCAGACAGAGAAAAACTGTTGAAAGATACCAGGCCCCTCCAATAGGTGAGGAACTAGACGGTCCTCATGCAGTTCTGCTCTAGTGACCTCCACGAATACCATGGGTGTTGGAAGGGAGAAGTTGGATGACTGCTCCTGATCCCTGACAGAGTTCCCATGCAGCACTCGGTGACTTCCGTCTCACCTCTGTTTCTGTTCACCATGTGAATAGGATTGCTGAGACACTATCTATCAACTCGTCAATGGTGGTGGCATTGCCAGTGTGTGCTGCCTCATTGAACTTTGGCAAGTACTGCCATGTGCTGGGCTCAGGGTTGGAGGTGGATGTGCTGGGCGGGATTTAGGTCAAGCAATAGTTGACAGAAGTTGAATTCAGAAAGTAGTCTAAGAAATTACATAGAAAAAATTGTTACTGTTATGCCCGCTTCTCTTCTTGAGTGGTAAGCCTAATTCGTAACTGTAGGTAAATTGCATAGCAGCAATATTGAAACTTCTTGCCTAGATGAGAAATTTAGAATAGACTAATTCAGTTGAAAGGGACCTACGATGATCATCCAGCCCAACTGTCTGACCACTTCAGGGCTGACCAAAAGTTAAAGCATGTTAGGTTTGACTTACCTTCACCCTCCCAGTTCTTTTCTTAATTTGAGTGGTCAGAGAAACCAGCGATAACATTATTGGTAAAGCAATAATAGTCGAGCAATTTTGCGCTGCATTTAAATTACTTCATTATTCTTTTGTAATTGATGTTACAAACCTGTACCTTCTCTTACTCAGTGCCAGCTCATCAAAAAAAGAGGGAGAATACGCTGTTCGATATTCACAGATCTCCTGCAAGAAGAAGCCATATCAGGTAAATGTCAGTCTTCTGGTACACAGTTGTTTGCTTTCCCTCAGTACATTTCTGTTAGCTTTTGATTTGCAAAACATTCTGGAGTGAGTTGTAACAGTTGGTTCATGTGTGTGCGTGGGTCGTGAATTGGATCTTAGGTTCAGATCCTGATCAACATACTAAGATGAATTTCATAGCACTTCATAATACCAGTAGAAGCTTTGTAACAAACAGACTGGAAACAGGCACGCTGCAAAGAGAGTTGCTGTTCTACACCGTGTTTTTTTCTTTAAAGGTGTATGTTTAGTGTTTTAATCTAATGCAGTGCTTTAACAAATATTCCCTTTCTATTCTACAAAAATAAACAGATCAGGGTAATGTTTTTTTGTTTTTTTCCAGTTCAAATTTCATCCAAGTAATAATAACAATTTAATAAAATATTTACCAAGCATCATTTTCGACTGTCTTGTGTCAGAAAAGTCTGGAATGCAGCAGGCTGTCTTGGAAACTGTCAATAGGCTTTATTTAACAAAATAAATGAGATCAGAGCTTAATACATTTTATAAAAGAAATAAACTTACTGAAAACTTCAAAAAGATAAATCTGTCCATGAACAGAATTCAAGTAAACAAATGCTAGTCTCAGCTGAAACTCATATCTTGCTGCTCAATTTAATGGCATATTGGAAATATGAAAAGTAAATAAAATGATAGCAGAATCTTACGGTTCTACAAGTTTATTTGTAATATAAATAACCTTTAATTTTGAAGAGGTTTTTTTTGGGTCTTAAAGTGCATATGACATTTTGTTGGGTAATCTCAGGGTTTGTACTTGCTAGTAAGATACAAAGAGTGTGAAAGCGTCCCTTCAGCTTTAACATGCTCATTGCTCCACTGTCAGTTTTTCCTTTCTTGACAGGACACTGTCATAAAAATTATTCCTAATTGCATGATATTCTCTTTGATATGTTTTCAAATGTATCTAATTTTGGTCATCAAACAGTAAAACTGATTGACCTTTGGCAAAAAACAGCTTATCAGTGCACTATTGTGTTCATACAAATGATGCAGCTCAATATATTCACTAAAAATACCAGAATTTTTACTACTTCATGCAGAAAAGAGCCAACTTTTTTCAAACTGAACACCTTTTTGTACAGAAGATGTAATGTACTTTCTCAAATATTTCTGAAATACTCAGTTTTCTGAAATACTGTCATACTAAAAGAAGAAGTGGTTTATGCAGACTTTGAGTAGTATTTTATACTTAGATTCAGAGCAGAAGCTAAACTGCTGTACGAGTGTTTTGTGAAACTGTTCGGCTGTTCAGAATTAATGACCTCATAAAAAGAGACCATATGCTTCAGGAAGTATGGAATTTTTTTCAAAGAATATTTAAAGGGAAGCATGAATTTGACTAAGGAGATCTTGATTATTCTGTTATGTTGGAGGTGGCTAAAGCGGTTGGAAGCTTTCCTAATTCCAGTTGCTGTCTGATGAACTTCAGCAGCTTCTTGATTGCGTACTCGATCATACTTGCTGAGGTAACACGGACAGGACCACGTATCTTAACGGGGGTCTACTGTTCTAGTAGAGTTAATGTTGAAATCAGATATTTCCGTGACGCTAAAAGATGCTATTCCCCTTCTAGATTATTTTGATGCCTAATTAATAAAACTAAAATTTGCATGCATCTTAACCCTGAACAGTACTGTATGTGCTGCTTCACTTTTGTTTTTATAAAAGAATCAGAACGTGCTGTTCTGCTGCAAAACGGACTGAGTTTTATGTTTATTTTGCTACTTCAATAGGAGAAAGAAGCATGCGATTCACAGCAGTGATACAACCTCTTCAGATGAAGAACGTTTTGAAAGAAGAAAATCTAAAAGCATGGCCAGAGCAAGAAATAGGTATGAAAACATCCTTGGTCTTTAGGAAGCTTTGATTTTTATTATTCAGCAGAAAAAAAAGCAAAACTATGCTATAACATACTGTCAGTTCTGCAGACTCTTTTGATTCCACCTATGATTACCTGCAGACACAGTGTAAGAAGATTGCTGGTTATATATTAACATAGATTTTGAAGTCTTATGAGTAGACAGTTAACAATAGCGATAAAAAGATGGAGAGATAAGAATATCTGATTCGGTTGAGTTATAAGACAAACAACTTATATCGGTTAAAATGGATTTTTATTCTTGGTATTACTTGGTCCCAGTTAGTTCAGTTGTACTCCCAGTACTAGCTCTTATTCTTCCATCTCCCTGTTGTGTGATGATATGTGCATTCTACACACTCGGTGCATATTTTTTTGACCTTACATTTATTCCCCAGTTACCTGAAAGTGGAAGATCTATAAGGAGTATCAGTAAATTTACTTACAGCCACAGAAACATTTGGAAAACTGAACAGAAAAATAAGTGTTTTCTCATCTTACTTTTTCCCCTCTCTTCCTGTTTGCAATACCATTTATTTTTCCAACCTGAAGAATTCCAAAGATGTGCAGCTACTAAAATGTAGTTCCAAGTGTAAGCTGTATCTTTCTTCTTCCCTTTAACTGTGTATTTGACTTGACGTAGTATCTGTGTAAGGGCTTAAAGCTTCTTTGTATACACTAAGAAGCTTGAACAGGTGGATGTGAGTAGCAGCTGATCTGCAAGAAATAAAAATATTTCCTTTCTTTGGACCCTAGTGAGCTATTTTTTTTTAAAATTATTTTCCTTGTACTGTTAATCCTTTTCTTACCATACTGAACTTATGCAGTTCATCACTGCCGGTGGAGAGTGTCCTGTTCTTTTGGTCAATGTTGTTTCTTTTGTGTTTAATCAAAATAGTCAGTGCAGCCTAGTTCTCCAGATTGAAGTATCTGTATGGAAGCATAAAATTGTCTTTATGTTTAAGGAACTTCCAGATAGACAAGAATAATTCCAAAATAAAAATGTTTGTTTTGATTATCTTATCAGTCCAGGAAGGTTGTCTCTTTAGGTAGTAGAAGGCTTTTAGTCTCTTGATTCTTCCCATTCCAGCAAAATGATGAAAACAGAACAATATTTATTTGGTGGCTTTCTTTTATTTTTGTTGAACAGATGCCTGCCTTTAAACTTTAGAGCAGAAGACTTAGCTAGTGGAATCCTGCGAGAACGTGTCAAAGTTGGGGCAAGTTTGGCTGATGTTGACCCTATGATTGTTGATAAATCGGTAGGTTTTGTTAACACATTTTATTCTTCTTCCCCCAATTATGCATAACCAGAATTCACCACAGCCTCTCATTAGAGTTGAAGTAAATTCATAATAAGCTGACTGATCTTTTTTGTTGTTTTTTTTTTCCTAAAGCTGTTACCTCTTTATTCCTTTGGGCTACAAAGCGCTTGCTTTGGGCCTGTAGGTAATCAACAGGCTGCATACACATTGTAAATAAACCAAGATATCATTTGCTCAACTGTATTTCTCTGTTTACAGTCAGTTTTTGATTACTTGTAGTAGTAGAAATTAGGATATGCTGAGCAGTGCAGAAATCACAAGTGCTGACCACCTGGGTTGGTTAACTCAGTGCGAGCCATATACTTACTCAGAAACAAGGATGTGCAGTAGCTTATGGTGTGTGTTGTGCAGAAGCTGCTGAATTATTACTAGAGCTGAACTGTTGTCCTGAAGTACTTTGACTGTATGCACATTATGCTGGGCCTGAGCTTAAAAATGCTCTCAGACTTAGGCTGGATCTCTCTAGATGTCCAGGCATCCCTGGCACAGTCAATTTGAGAACCAGATAAATCTCATGTGGGCAGCCAAGAGTTGACTTTCTTAACCTTTTTTACGCTTTCAAAATGCAGGGAACTCCTGTTGATAAATGCAATGTTGTTTGTCATTTGTTTTCAAAGATGTTATAAAATAAACAAAGGTACTTTTGTGGAAAGCTATTACAGTATATGCTTTATTTTGCTTTTTTTTCTAAGGTGCGTTTTGATAGTATAGGGGGATTGAGCCATCATATCCTTGCGCTTAAGGAAATGGTAGTGTTTCCTCTTCTCTATCCAGAAATATTTGAAAAATTCAAAATTCAGCCACCAAGGTAGGTGTATTTACTCTTATTGTTGTATTTTATTTTACTAAGCTCTTGAGAATGCTTCACTTGAAAACACATAGGAGATTGATTCTTTCCTTCAAGTGTTTACAGTTCAAATAGACTTACATGTTTGCTACCCCACTTGTCTATTAGAATGTAATAAGTGGGATGAAGAGTTACAAAAATCTAGTTTATTTTTCTTGTGGTAGGAAGGTAAACTTTGTGATTTGGTCAAAGAAAGAATTCTCAAGTGTTCTATTTAGTAGTACCTTGCCTTTTTTTGCCATTATGTTATCAAGTATTTTACTAAATCAAACTAAATGCTGATGTTTCTTTTATAGAAGTAATCTCAATAATGTTATGTTATGGTTTTAATATTTATTAATCGGGCATTTTGGTATGTGATTTAAATGGGTACACATAATCTAAGTAAATTAAATTTGGGGATATTTCTGTCATTTAAAGGAAGTACATCTCTTCAAAGAAGTAGCAAACACTGATTCAGGTATTATCTAAGATTTAATATTTAAGGGGATATTTAACTAGTGTAAAACAATCCTTTAGAAGCTTAATATGCCTTTGATTAATGTTCTCTACAAAGGAAAGATTTACTGATTTGAAAGTATAAAACAAACTTAGATTTTTATGAAGTCATGTTGAATACACTAAATAATAATACTAGAACCTAAAGTCTTTCTTCTCCAGGCTCCCTGTCTTCATTATAAAATTTGACTTGGAGTTTTTCAGGAGACATAAAATAAGTTTGTGACTGTGTTGATCCATTTATCTTCAGGGGCTGTTTATTCTATGGTCCTCCTGGAACAGGTAAAACCTTGGTAGCTAGAGCTCTAGCTAATGAATGCAGTCAAGGAGACAAAAAGGTGGCTTTCTTTATGAGGAAAGGAGCAGACTGTCTCAGTAAGTGGGTTGGTGAATCTGAACGTCAGCTTCGACTCCTTTTTGATCAGGTTAGAAAAAAATACATATTTTTTCCCATAATTTCTCTGTATGTTGTTTTTTGTGTTTTCAATAGCCAAAGTTATTTGCACTTGAAACTAAATGACTGTAAATTTTCTTAGATTGGGCAATATTTGTCCAAATTATATATTTAGATGAAAAAATAGAGTAATGCTGACAACATTTTTCTTGCTCTTCAAACTGGGAGGAGGAAGTCACTTGGCTTGTCTGTTAATGAAGCAAAGTAGTTTTGGTAAAAATTGAAAAAAAATAGTAAATCAGTGACTTCGAGTTTGACTGGTATGTTCAAGATAAATGCTACATAGAGCAGGATGCAGGATTGCATCAGCTGTGTATTTTTTGGTGTACTTATGTGACTTGGAAGATGATGGACAGGAGAGAGTCACATAAAGCAGTGAAATGCAGTTACTCAAACAGAAGCTGTTTTCAGACATGTCTAAACAAACAGGTTATGGGAAGATAAGATGCTGTTTTCTGTGACTGAGTATAAAGTGTCTCAGTTTGTCTTTAATCTCTCCAGCACCCAGTAAAACTGATACACTGGTGCCATCTTGCTTATTCAAAGGAGAATGCAGTCTTTTTTTGCTTTATCTGAAACAGGACTGTGGTTGAAAATGCAGTTTTCTTTTCAGACTGTACACCTTTTAACAAAGGTGTCTTAATATATGTGCTAGTTTAGCATGCTAATGCTTTGTAATAAAACCTAACTGTTTTCAATGTTGATGGATATTAATTCAATAATTATGAATTAACAGTGAATTCAATTTTTTGTTTTGCATACCAGGCATACTTGATGAGACCCTCTATAATCTTTTTCGATGAAATAGATGGCTTGGCTCCAGTTCGTTCTAGTAGACAAGATCAGATTCACAGGTAATATTTCTCATATGCTACCATTATCTTGGTATATATGCTACATTATCTTGGTAAGATCTTAAGTGTAATTTTACTCAGTTCCCAAGAAAAGCTTCTACTTTTGCTTAAGGCCACTTACAGTAGAAAGGACAGATTGTTGAGTTTTTTTGGTGTCGAAACTCATTTTCTCAGTTCTTCAGTCATACTGTAATTTGCTGGGAATCGAATTGTAGTGGAGATTACTCTTCAGCCACATTATTAACTTCAAGATTTCCACAGCTTTTTTTTTGGTTGCTGGTTTCATACTGTAAATAGTTGGTCTGTTACCAGCCCAATAGAATAACCAGTTAAAAAAAAAAAAAAAAAAAGATGAATTGAATGTTCTATGAATGAATGGGAAACTCTTATCCTTTTAATTCTGGATAGAGTGATGTGCAAACTTCTCTTGAGTTGCTATTGTGTCATTTTTTTAAAACACGTCTTTACAAAGTTTACTGCTGGCTGAAATTTTTCCTGGCTGCCTTTAGTCTCAGTTCTGCTGCACTTTTTGTGGCTGTGCACTTTTATCTTCCGTTTTATACAGGGGGACATTTGTGTGTATCTCTCCCTCTGCTCAACTGAGAGGGAGAGAAGGGAAATTTTGGGGCCAGCAGACTGGAAGGTTTTGGGAACATGTGGCTTTCTCTTGGTGCACCTTTCTTCTGCCTGGTGCTGTGATTGCTCTAAACAGGATGATGCACACGCTGTGTAATGGAAGAGAACTTTTCAGAGCTGCAGTAAATGGCTTCCTGAGCTCACATTGCCCAAAACTTTTAAAGGAGGAAGTTTGAATTTGATGTAATCCTTACTGGCATCATAATATTCAGTACAGATTATATCAAAAGGGTCCTTCTTGCTTTGAGACTTGGAAGTTATGCCATGTTTTTTTTTTTTAACTTAACATTTTTTCTTTGAAATTATGAATGTTGCAGTTGAAAAGTAAAAATTCTTGCAGTATTCTCTATGCACTCTTTTTTTGAAAACTCTCTTTTAGCTCTATAGTGTCTACTCTTCTTGCCCTCATGGATGGACTGGATAATAGAGGTGAAATAGTTGTAATTGGTGCTACAAACAGACTGGATTCTATAGATCCTGCACTCAGGAGACCTGGTCGCTTTGACAGGGAATTTCTTTTCAACTTGCCTGATCAAAAGGTAAAACTTACAAAGGAGACTTATTAATAAATTTTTCTAGTATATTAAACATTTGAATGCCTGATAACCAAGCTTACGAAATAACAATATGCATTTTTAATTGTAAGAATGTTTTAATTTTAGGAAGACATTTTTAGTGAAAACAAATCAATAGTATACTTAAAATTGTATTGAACTTCAAATCTTCAGAATGCAAAGAGAGAGGTAAATTGTTCGCATTAAACTGAATTGCTTATCTAAAAACTCTGTTTTTATATAGATTTGTATAATGAGCCATAACTATTGGGGTTTTGGAAGTTGTGGCAAGAGAAAATAGCTTTTTTATCATGTAGACTGCTAAGCACCTAAAAATTGTACATGCAAAGCCAGATGTTATTGTAATGGCAACAGGAATGTTTCAGTTCCGTGTTCTAGACTTCTGTAAACTCAGCCATAATATTTCATGAATTTATACTTAAATTTACTTTGCGTATTGATACATGTATTCTATGGAATTTTAAATATTTTTGGAATTCATGTGGGTGTACTATGCTACTCAGCAATAAATAAATAAATTGCTGAGGCATTCAACAGTAGAAGCTGTTAATCATAGGTGCAGCAATTAAAAATTAAATTATAAAATTATGATAATTCCTACTACAACATTAGTTTTGATCAGTTCATGTATAATAATGTTGTTGATTAAACAGCAATTAAAATAAGTAACTGGCATACTGAAAAAATCACTGCTTATATATGAAATTAAAAAAGAAGGGAAAACCTTTGCTCTTGAGAGACTTTTGAGTACTGTGTTCTCCTTTAAAGTGTCTCTGGTCATGTCAAGAACAGGTAAAATAATTTTTTACTCACGTGAATAAATAGTATTTCTGTCTAAAAAATGTCGCTTGCTAATTTTGATCTCTCTTTTTTTTTTTTTTTTTTCTTTTTATCAGGCACGAAAGCACATTTTACAAATTCATACCAGGGATTGGAACCCCAAATTGTCAGATCCTTTCTTAGGAGAACTAGCTGAAAAATGTGTTGGTGAGTGTTTTGATGTTAGTATTTTTACTATAGATGCTTTCTCTTCTGTGTAAAACTCTGAAAGTATGTTAAATGTATCAGCAGGATGTTTTATTATTTTTACCTTTCTAAACTTCTGTACTTTCAGCAAAATTCTTTTTTTGTAATAACAAAATATGCTTCTGTCTTACTAAAACATGAAATGAATAGCTAGTAGTCATTTGGAAATACAATCATGTTTCCTTTCTGTAACATCACTGTCCTTATAGGGGATGCATACCCTCAAAGAGAAGCAAAATGAAGTGGGAATTGGAGTCTTTAGGTAGACTTCCCATTAAATTAGTATATTACAGAAGAGACAGGAAGACTTGGGGTTTTTCTACTTATGGAAGGAAAAAAAGATCAGTACTTGGTTTTGGGGTTTTTTGGGGGTTTTGTTTTGTGTCTTTTTTTTTTTAAATTTTTACTGACTGGCATGCTCTCCTCTGACAGAAATCCAACAAACTAACCAGCCTTTCTAGAGATGAATTTTTTCCGAGATTGTCAGCGCAGAACAACCCCAAAGTTTAGATATAGGCAGGGGGCAAAAATAAAGCACCACACCATGAGTACATTAGATATACCTTTGGAGCACCCAAAGACCTGCTGTACTGAATGGAAGATGGTTGTTCAAGATAAACCTGCTGCTTAAAAGCTAATCAGAAATAAACCCAAATATGTTATAGTGAATTTAACAGAGGAAGTGACCCTAAAACACACACCACAAACTCTTCTCGACAATTTGTCATGCAAAGATGCGTCCTCTGTCAGTCATCTGCTTGGAGAAGCACTGAAGTTCTCAGAAAAAGGACATTCTCAAATATCTATGCATTGGAATCCATCATCAGAGAAATAAGAACTTTAAATTGAACATCAGTCCATTCAGTCAGCTACAGTACATCCGAATTATCCTCTTCATCCACAGGGACATCTATCATCGAAGCAGCATCCCTCCGCTTTTGATGCACAGACCTCAACATCTTCTGGTGAGGAGAAAACATAACTATCCAGCAAACTCCAGTTTAAGCTTTGCCGGGTGTAAGACAGCATGTGCCAAACCCATTTCATGTAAATTCTGCTTGAGTTGTGCAAAGACGTGGTGCTGCTTAGTGGGAGAGAGGGGCATAGATGGGATAAACCCCAGTTGTGTGAAAATTCACCATGTTTTTGTGATGAGAACACAATTATGTGTTTTAAAATTTCAGAGCGTAGGGAAAGCCATTTGTAGGTTTGACTGGAAGATGTTCTTTGCGCTCAGTAAAGCCTGTCAGTTCTGTGGAAAAGTCAGCTAACAAAAAGAAATACCCTTTTCTGTTTTCTTTGGCTTTCCTACTGTCCAGTTACTGTGCACTTGATTGTCTCCATTCTGTATCTGGGAATTTCCATGCATCCAAGATTAAACCTTTTTTTTACTATTACAAGACTTTTTAAAACAGCTGAAGTAAGACATGTTTATCTTCTTCGTCTTGAGATGGCCTCCTTGTTTCTAGAAGTGAAATCCTCAGCAACTAATTATTTAAAGAGCCTCTCCAGATTCTTTGTGACCATTGCACATGGGACTGCTTGGTGCACTTGTCACATCGATACAGTACATACCGCTCTGCTATTTCCTCTTGTGGGCAGGTTTTCTTTAAAAACAAACAAAACAAACAAACAAAACCCCCTCAAAAAACCACCCCCTGTTCCCCAAATAAAAGCTGCCTGAGCTCCACAGGCTTTTTGCACAGCATGGTTTATACCTCTCTCCAGTTCAGCAAAACTTGGCAACACTTAGCTACAAGTGCATGGATCCTAATGAAGAAAACTGCTGAAATTCTACCAAAGTAAATGACTTTGGGGAAGCAGGTGTAGGTGCGACTCAGAATTTTTTTTTTTTTTTAAGATCCAGGGGTGTAATTATAAAGAAATTAGAAGGAAAAAGCCCCAGGACTTGCAAAAAAACAGGTTATTTCCTGAGGGTTGATTTTTGTCCCAGGTGTTAGGGGTTTACATACCTTTTAGGAGATTTCTGTATATGTGAGAATTAAAGAACCCGCTTCACTGAAAGTGGCCACACAACTGCGGTGTGTGTGAGACAAAGGGAAGCAGCTTGGGGAGAGCATGGAGCTGCCCAGAAGACCACACGCTGATGTCTTATTAGTACCTTCAATAAACTCGAGCAATTACTGTTTTTGCCTCCATAGAAGTGTGTGCTGGAGATGGTCCCTAGCTATCCTGAACTTTATAAGTCTTTTCTTATCTCTTGTGCTTTCTTCATTGTTCTGAATGATACCTTTCTGTAGATAGAGAGACTTGTTACCTACGAACTCAGTCGTGTAGGAAACAAAACATAACAGCAACCAAAAAGGTGTGAAGTCCTCCGTCATCTTGCAGTTGACCTTTTTACAATGTAATTATTTAAATAATGTTAAATAGAATTATAGAGAAACCATCAATCTGAAGATGTTTATTTAAAATATTCTGTGCTTATTGTGGCAGGAGCATTTTGTGACAAAATGATGTCTTGTTAGATTTGTAATGATGGAGGGGGAAGTTTTGGCGTTAGTGTTCACATTTGTCACATTTTTTTTAAAAAAAAAACCATAATAGTTATTTCTCATTTCTGCCATCATGCTGAGTTGTTTGCTAACTTGCTTTCCCTTCAGTCCATTTTAGGAATTGTCGGGATTTACGTGACGTAAATTTTAAGAAGTGGTCAAGATTGTTCACCTGAATGTTTGACCTCGCTCAGTAACTGTTTGGTGTAGGTTTTTGGGGAATTTTAGGCAGAAGAAATTTTAGAGGGTGCATAATTTCTGTACAGTAGAAGTGTAAGAGTATGACTTAACAATTTCGATAATCAAAATGCATTCTTCGAAAACCTACATGGGAATCTGCTTGTTTGCTGTCCTGCTCTTTAGAAGTTGTACTTCACAAATGTTTAGCAGGGTGCGGTGCTGGTGGGTAGAACAAAATGGGCTACTTGACAAGAATTCTTCTTTTGTGCTAAGTTGAGGTGTTCCAGTACATTTTGCCTGCCAAATTGAACATCCTCTGTGAGATGCTTCAAAAATGGAAGCAAATGCACGGAACCTTGGTTTTATATTATAGTGTCAATTTGGGCAAAACTAAATTCAGGTTATTTACTGTTGGCATGATACATTTTATTTTGCTTTGACAGTACTTTACTCTTGTTTTTCTTCCTCTTAATCAGCATGCATTTACTTCTTAGAAATAAAAAGCTCTTTAATGTTTCACAAGATGCAGGATTTTTGCAGTTTTCCTGTCACTGAAATGGATGTACAGTATGCACAAGAGAGTCCCTCAAAAAAAGACACCAATTATTACTCTTCAAATGTAATTGCTCCTGAGAAATGAAAAGTAGAAATGGAGACTAATTGTGATCTGATCACCTGAGAATTTAATTTTAAAAATAGGCTACAGGCTATTATTTCCTAATTTTGCAATTCTTTGGAGATGTACAAGCGGTGATTAAAATGACTGTTAGAAAGTGATATTACAGCATTTATTAATAGAAAAATTGGAAAGGATATAGCTACTGAGCTGCTGAATCTTTTTTCACAAAGGTGCTAAACTAGTTTTTAAGGTGGCAGGCATTCAGGGTGCTATATATCTCTAGCACATCTTTGATTTAAGCTTTGGTTTAGTGCCCTCCCCCCAAAGTGTTTAATCCGGTATACTTGTTAGATGAGGAGTGGACCAATTTAAATGGGAATGTGATACCCGATATTGAAAGAACAAAGCAGAATTTAGAGGGAAAAGCTTCGTTTTGATTGATGCAGCTGTAGCTACTATCTCATGGGTTCACATGGTTGATGGAGTGTGCCTGCATGGTTTTGATTTCATGATGGGGGTTAGTTAAAAAAAAAAAAATACCTTTTGCTGAAAACAGTTAGTTGCCTGTTGACTAATATAGTGGATGTATTTGAACATATTTCAAATGTCACGTGTATTTGTTTCAAGGTAACTTATGAATGTGAATTGCTACATACCTTTTAGATAACAGTCACAGTGTGTGCTCATCAAGTTTACACCGTTATTTCTACTAACCTTTTTATAAAAATGGAAAGCTCAGTTTAAAAGTTGCAGAAGGAGTCTGATACTTATGGTGATCTTCCCTCTGGATTTTCTTTTGCTTTTAAAAAATTATTTTCAAGTAGATAGGAGAAACTTGGGTGGAATTTGAAGCCTTGGCCAATTTAAGCCATCTTTATAGCTTAAAAGTTTGTATCTTTTATTATTATCCCCCAAATTTATGTGTCTGAAAGATGGGGATGGAAATGAAATCTTCCGTATTAATTGCTTCCTTTTTTTATTTTTCAACACCGTTTATGGAATCAACTTTGTTGCTTGTTGCTGTATGGATATTGTAAAAATATGTGTGGCAGCAGCACTGAAAGAACATCAGAGGATGAAGAGATGAAGAAGGCAGGCTTCAGTCTTGGGACTTGGTGCTGCCAAAAGACCGATACAAAAATAGCATAGAAAAAGTGCAAATGGTGTAAGACCTGATGGGGAGAAGGAAGTCTGGTTAAAAAAAAGTTGATCGAGAATAATTTAACTAAAGAATTGATTAATTAGCTTCTATAAACACTTTGTTGTAAGACCATGAACTTTTATGTGGCGATACCTCAGTACAACACGTTTTCCTGTAGCGACTATAATTCTCTAAAAGAGTTTTCCTACTGGAATAATGTTCTACTTTTTTTGAAAGATGGAGCTATGGTGCTACGAAATACAATGGCATATTAATGTCTCTTGCTGAGAGATATGGAAAAATTTGAAATCTAATTTCTAGCTCTGGGGAAAAACCCCAAAGCATTAGTACTGCAAAGAGACACCGAGGTATTCAGTCTCTCACTATTTCATAATTATCAGATCTGTGTTTTTCAGTAATGATGATTAAGCAATTATAGGTAGCTACCTGTAGATATTTAGAAGCTAGGCTGAATTAAAATACTAATGCTTTTTAATAGTTGTTCTACTCTTTCGGTTATATTAGCAAAATTATGAAAGTCTAAAAAGTCTGAAACATTTTTCATGACAGTAAAAGCTCACGTTTTTCCAAGAGTCCATATCTCTTCCATATTCTACTCATGAAACATTTTTCTTTATACTGTTCATTTTCTCAGTCTGTAAAACTTTAAAGTCGTCGATGTTCATCCAGTATAACAAATTACTTCGCTATTAAAAAATGTATTCATGTAGAGAAACTAAAGTAAAAAAGCGGAGAAAAAGTGGGGGTAGCCTGTTAAAATTACACACATACTTTAGACAATATTAAGGAAAAAGAATGAGCGATGACAGACTTATAACCCTGGGCTGAAAATACACTATATATCACACTATATGGTGAAAATGTAGGTCATTTTAACCTCAGTGCGGAATTCATTTCTTACTATATTCAATATACCTGTACATAATTTCTTGGTACACAACACTATCAATGGATTAGGACCTGATACCTTGTGGCAGATGCTTTCTGGACTTTGACAATTAAGAATTACTGATCATTTTTGACATGTTTGAAATACATGTAGCACAGCAATGCTATTTCATGGAAGATATTTTTGTTTTTGTGTGCACTAGGGTACTGTGGAGCTGACATAAAAGCACTTTGCACTGAGGCTGCCTTGATTGCCCTGAGACGACGCTATCCCCAGATTTATGTGAGCAGTCAGAAACTACAGCTTGACGTTTCTTCGGTAGTTCTCAGCGCGCAGGATTTTTATCATGCGATGCAGAATATTGTGCCTGCTTCCCAACGTGCCGTGACATCTTCAGGACACGCGTTATCTCCTGTGATCAGACCACTGTTGGAACGTACCTTCACTAAACTTCTTGAGGTTTTACACAGAGTGTTTCCTCATGCTGAATTTAGCCAGGGTGACAAAAGTGAAGGTATGTGGGTTGAAGATTTGGGTTTTGTTGGGTTTTTTTTTTTTTGCAAATGCTGTTTTGGTTTGGAAGTATTTCAAATGCAAGCCTTAAACCTGATGCTTATTTGGTTCAGTGTTATGTTAGAACAGTTTGCTCGGATGTTTAATTATTTTTGCCGATTCTAAGTTGCTGTGAAATTTAATAAACCGACCTATGTAGACCAAGAACCCATAGGTGTGAGTGCCATCTGAAAAAAAAAAAAAAAGAGACCCCCAAGTAATTTACGGTTTAAATACAAGAAATAATGGGGCGTAATGGTATGGTGGAACAAAAGAAAAGAGCGAACACTGTTGCTCAGCATGTTAGGGCCTGAAATTGGTGCTCCTGTCCTGAGTGTCATTTGCCTGGCCCCAATCCTTTGCTTGCTGATGGTTCAGTGGCAGGCAGCGAAGGAGTGCTGGGGGGAGCTGGCAAGCTCAGCGGGTGAGACTGGTTAAGCTGAGATACCTCACCCTGTGTAATGGTCTCTACTGGTCAATGAGAAAGTCCTGAGGCTTCTCTCCCCTTGAACTGGCCTGATGCGCTCCTGATCCTCTGAGTGGATTCTGCTGGTTTAGCAAGTGGGGAACTATTTGCTGATTTGTCAAGTTAGCTTTTTGCCAAATTAGTGAGTAAAACCAACTCACCAAGGGGTCAGATGTATGCCAGAACCCTGCTGCAATGGGAGCGATGGGAGTGCATCGAGGAAGCAGGGAATAAGAAGGAATGTGTCTGTTTTGACTGGCAGTGAGTCAATAGGTCCTGGGTGGTTTTTTTTACCCAGCTGTTCTCTGAGACACATTTTAATAGTTATTTCTTGGAAGTTTAAATATTGAACAAGATATCTTGGGTTTGATACCTACTTATTCTGGCATGCTGTTTTCTTTTGTTTTTATCTGGGATCCTCCCCATCCTGTGTAAACTGTACTTGTGGCTGTGTGTGATTAACTTGAAAATACCCCAGTCTTAAAGCAAATCTGTGACATCCATGACTTTCTTTTCATTCCTATTCCAGAGCACGCTTTCAGAGAATGCAGCCCAGGCAGCTTAAGCCGATCCTTGTGCTGGCTGCTGCAGTTCCTCCAGCCCAGCTGTGCGTTTTTGCTCCATCCCTTGCACTTACTTTAGTATGTCAGGCCCTTTGTTAAAACATTTTAGCCAGAAAACTCATCCAAAAATGATGTATTTTTGTCGGGTTAGTTTTCTGCTGACTGGGGTTTTAACAAGTGTCGGAGTTGGCACGAGATGGGGCCCGGGAGCATGTGGTGGTGGGTAAGGGGAAGTGAGCTGGTTTGCAGCTGCAGTTAGATCATATTAGGCTCCCTCGATCATATTAGGCTCTCGTAGCCAAAGTTGTTTAAGATGCTTAAGTCTCTCTCCTACACAGTTAACCTGTTGGTAATGCCCAATTTGAAGATTGTCATTATTGTTGAAGAATTGAGTTAGGTGTTTCTGTTGTAGAGGTCCAGTTCAGAATATTTTCTTTGGTTACATTCTTTACATTTCTATTTACTACTGCTTATTATTGCTAACAAAGTGAGTTTGGAAGCATTCATTGAGTTAAATAGTAGCTTTACTAGATAATTTTGCTGCTATAGCTACATTTAAATGTTTGTAGATAATCAATTTTGAAGATGTAAGAAGTAAGATTTCTTTTGAAGTTTCCTCTCTGCCTTAGTTTTTCTTCTTAAACCCTTAAACCTAAGCAAATATTGAGTAATAAGCTTAATCGGTGTTAAAAACAGCAAAATACACTTTCACGTAGAGTGATTTTGAGTGTAAATGTAGATTACACACCAGTGCTTCAGTTTTTCTTGAAGTCAGAGCCAGGTATACGGCAGATGCTTACTGGTGTGCTTACAACCTGCAAATCTAGTTTTCTACCTGTCTGCAGTTCACTTATGATTTCTGTTTCTCATAATTCTGTGAATCAGATGCTCAAGCAAAGGATGTCACAGAGGCTTGATGTGTGGGATTAAAAGACGGGCTGCCTTTTTTAGTGATTATATATTGTATGAAGCAAAAGCTGTGACTGGTGCATAGGCATAGAACTTACTGATGGTCTACATTTGGCAGAGCAGAAATTCTGCCTGTGTAGGGACTGCAGTGAGCAGTTAGAGAGGCCAGTCTGTGTCTGGTTGATTTAAAGGCCTCTGTCCTTGCCCAGAGCTAAATGTCCAGCAGCTTCTGTCCTGCTTTTTCTTTCTGTGGACTAGCTTTTGGCCACTGGCTGGGGTCTGCAACCTTTTCAATCTTTGCGCCCTGAGGAGTGATTGTCAGGTGTGTGACCGCATCATGCCTTGCCAAGGGATGTGACATGTCCTCATCCCATCGTACCAGCAGAATATTACTCCTACCCAGCCTACTCTGAATCCAGTTTCTTATATCACACAGCCAACCAACGAAGGGAACCTGTGTTGTCTCTTACCAGTTTTTCCTGGGCGCATATGTCTAGATGCCTGGCCCTTGGATGGCACCTCTGTCCAACACTTAACGCTGCCTTGAAGTTGATTCCTTTGTCCTGTGGCGGTGGTTTGATCAGTGTAGTGGGACCTGCGCCATGGCTTCATGTAAATCAGGCAAATCATACAGTGAATTGTTTATTTGAGAAGTAATCCTTAGATCTCACACACTCATTTCACAGTGGTCCATTTTTCTAAGTGGCTGTGGCCAGCCTGGGCTACTGTTAGGATGCCCGGTGGTTGCCCTCCGCAGCAGTGTGCTGCAGTGACTCTGGGATGCTCTTGGAAATGCTGCCCATCCGTGGCAGAGCATTCTGTTCCTCAGGAGACCTGGCCTCTGCACTGCTCTTACTGTACAGCCGAGTGGCTGTGACCATTTCCATCCCGTTGTTGCAGACTGATTTCTCTTTGGGAATGAGAAGGAGTGGCTTGCTTAGAGTAACATCAACTGAACTCCTTTCCTGGGGGAAATAAAAATCTTGGAGCAGTTTATTTCCCATTATCAAATCACAGCAATCTACTCTTAATCCTGTTGCAGCTCTGGTAGCTAATTTAGCTGTACCTGATTTTCAGCTGTCAACTGGTTGTTCTGGTTTAATGCCAGATTTATTTTTCGCAGTTGTTTGTCCCAGCAGTGCGTCTTTTGAATGCGATCAGTCCTTTAGCTTTTTGTTTCTGAAAGTCTGTACAGAAAGTACTTCAGTTCATTAAGCTACTATATTAACAACGGAATTAAAATAGATGAAGGTATAGCATATGAATATGGAATGAATTGAACTGATTTTGACAAACAGTAGTTTGATATTCTTTGGCAGGTTATCAGAGGGTGCAAAACAATTCTTCATAAACATACATTGTTTAGGTACTCGTGCTGAGAATAATTTTGGAAGAAGTGTACCTGTAAAAATTTGGGCACTTAGAACAAATAAATAAGTACAAAATTCTATATAGTCTGAGGAATTACAGATTTTATAACTTTATTCTTGAAAAAGCTCCAGCTGTGAAATAAAACCAAAGGAAGCATTTCATAACAAGTTAAACATTTGCTGTATTTGTGAACTTGTTCTGCTTGATGTTTTAAAAAAATAAATTTTAATCATGATTAGACTTCTACAATATTTAATTTGTTTTGGTTTTTGAAGCAGTAAGTACTTATTATTCTGTGTTCTGATATTTAGACAGTTTTAACTAATTTTTTTCTACATTTGAAAATGTATTATAATCTACATGAAGAAAATTGTAATGTCTTTTCTTGTTTGTTGTGCATGTACTTAGAAGTGATAAGGTTCTAATTAATATATTTCTTGGAACAGATGTACCAAGTCTAATATTAGATGATAGTGAAGATGAGAATGCTTCATCAATTTTTGAGACGAGCTGTCACTCAGGATCACCAAAGAAACAGTCATCAGCTGCTATACATAAACCCTACCTTCATTTTACAATGTGAGTGTTTCTCTGCATGCATATAACCAGATAAATAAAACAGTGAAATTCTTACATCAGGAGAGGTAATAAAGGTGATTTTTTGCCTTGTGGTGGGAATTATGTTCTGGAAACATGTAAGTGTATGGACAAGAGTTTTAGATGTGTGAATGGTCTTAGGAAGGGCTACATCCTAGACACAGTAATCAGAAATACTTGCAACAGACAGGTGTAGCTTAGAAGTAAGGCTATTAACAGCAATTCTTAATTTTACAAAGCCATTTTGATTTGAAAGATTAAGAACTGGGAGGAGAGGTATGTAGGAATATTTTGGAGACATTATTTGCTTTTTTTTGAATATGTAATCATATATTTTATAAATATGATTATATAATAATATAATATAATATAATTAATGCATTAGTATTTCTAATTTTTTTTTCGTTGTTTTTCCTAGAAAGTTTTGGGAAATGGGAATTTAGAAAGCGTGTGTGAAATTTGGATGAGTCTTTCCTGTATAAATTGGACTGGCTAGAATAATTAACAATAATAAACTAACATTTCTTTGCTTTGTTTTAAGAATAGTTTTAGAATACTTTTATGTGGTGGGTTCTGCAGCGAATTTGCTAAATAAAGGAAACGAAATTCGGAAACCTGTTCAGTATTAGTACTGTTTAGTAGAGCCATCTTGTGGAAACCTGCTAAAAGTTTTGCGCCAAAGAGTGATGCCAGCACAGCATTTATGGAATTCTAAGCTTAAAAATAAAAATAAGGATTTAAATTCAAATAGTTTGAGGTACATAGTCAAGTACTTTAATGCCAAAGTTCAGTTTTTGTTGTGAGGGCAGGAGGGGGAACTCAAAACCAAATCATCGGTGTGTCTATATAAAATAATCTTGAAGAGTGTGCTTAATTTTCTAAATGATGTAAGCCTCCCTGAATCCATCTTTCTGAGCATTTTTTGGTTGCTATCTGTGTGTGTAATCTCCATCACCAGAACTGAAAAGCCAGAGGTCAGCAGTGTTCATAGCTGCTACAAAATGTTTAACCTGGAATAAAACCAGCCAGTCTTGTTTCACTGCCCGAGCTGATTGATGTGCAGATAAAAATGCCTTAATGAGAGAAAATGCAAATTAATTTTAAAACTTTCTTGTTTCATAATACATTTTCTATAAAAGGAAAAGACCTTTATTAGAAAAAACTAGTGTTTCTCTCTTCACGTCCACTTGTCTGCAAAATGGGGCAAAATCTCCCAAAACAAACTAACACAAAACCCCAGAAATCTTTGTGTGGATTCCATAGGATTTCTTCTCAACAGCAAAAGCAAAAAATAAGTTTAGCTTTGCAGTTCTTCCTTTAAAATCTTTCTTCTCTCTGGAAATCTACTGAATAGAAGCGTATGAATATGCTAGAATAGAAGATGAATAGTGATTTTATTCAATCCTACTTCAGATCCTATTTCTTAAATAAACAAAGTATTGAAATGTTAGGTGGTTCTTGGAAATCTCGGGTAGCACTTTAAGGGATGAATGAATTGACCTGGGAGAGGCAGAGATGCTTTGGTAGTGAGGACTGAACTGGACAGGATCAGATACATATATTCACTCAAAGTCCTTTATATAAAAAGTCCACTGAAAGTCTTTTTATATGATGGAGGAATTGGTTTTAAATAAACTGGTTATAATAAAAGTTTTCATGAATTTAAATATGTGTATAGCTTTGCACAGATGAGTTTGAATTAAATTGTTTTGAAATCAGAAAACAGACAAAGCTTGGGTTGAATCTTTTAAGGCTTATTGTAGGAAACTTTTGTCCATTACTGAAGGCCTTTTGGATTCTAAAAAAAAATGTGAGTGTATATCCATCCATTGACAACATCAGCATGTTAATTGTATTTTGTAACTTGTTTTGCTGCAGGTCAGCTTATCACCAGCCAACCTCTTACAGACCAAGATTACTGCTATCTGGAGAGAGGGGTTCGGGTCAGACTTCACACCTTGCTCCAGCACTATTGCACACTCTCGAAAAATTCTCTGTACACAGGCTAGATTTGCCAGCACTTTATTCAGTCAGTGCCAAAACGCCTGAAGAGTCGTGTGCACAGGTGACATTTCAGATTCTCTTGTAATGAGTAAATTATGTCATTCTGGAACAGATTCGTTGCATCAGTATGAAAGCAGCTAACTGGAATGTAACTTAAAAAGCCAGGTTTTCATAGGCTCCTTCTATTTTCATGTTGAAAAGAAAGGAGTCTCGAGGGTGATGGAGATCTCTCTGCTGACTAGTGAGAGTAATTACATTTTTTAACTTGCCCCTTCAGTCACACACCTCATGTCAAGTAAGATTAATCTTGTTCCTGATTTTCATTTTGTTAGCTTGTGTATGAATTGGTGTGCTGTGGTTCTGGGTTCAATTACTTAGTTCTAAATGTTTTAGGTTTCAGAACAGTTTGTGGTGGATTTTGCGTGGGTTGCAAACCAGTTTAATTTTCATCTTGATTGTTCAGTCTTAGCAAGTTTTTAAAACACTGATGACAAATAGTGTTTTATAGTCTCCATGGCACATTGACATAAAATAGTTGACGCGCTAACAGTGACAAACAGTTGCCTTTATCATTAGATAATTTTGTTTTACTGGAACATTTGTATATAAAATGCCACAAACTTGAGTCATTTCCTATTCCACAAGAATTTTATTACTCACAAGTGATAATAATTAGTTTCTTAGTTTAAATAGCACTGTTTCTTTTAATTAGATCTTTCGCGAAGCTCGAAGAACAGTACCAAGTATTGTTTACATGCCTCATATTGGTGATTGGTGGGAAGCTGTCAGTGAAACTGTGAGAGCTACTTTTCTAACTTTGCTGCAAGATATACCATCTTTCTCCCCTATATTTCTACTGTCTACCTCTGAGTCCATGTACAGCGAATTGCCTGAAGAGGTAAGTTTCCTGTGGAAGGAGGGGTTAGGGAGCTGTGTGCTCTTGAGAATGTCTTGATTGTTTAAAAATATTGTTTTGCGCTGGTTTTCTAACTTACTTTAAAGTATGTTGAACTGAAAATGTAGTATTAATTAAATGATTGTAATTTTCTTTAATGAGGGATGTACGTCCATAATACCCATGTCCATAATACCGATTTCCATAATCTCCATGCTGCTTTGCTGAGAAGACAAAATTGTTCATTTTGTCAGTTGTTCATTTTGACAAATTACTCCAGTGTAATTAAATGCAGATTTAGTCTAAAGACTTAACCTGTAGCTTTACATCCTCTGAGGTTCAGGATGGGGGGAGGGGAGTTCCTATTTTTTTTCCCCAACATTTTCTTTTATTGTTCGTTTTTTTTTAATCCTGCCCTTTCTCTTCTTTCACTGTAGAGGTGGCCACTGTTAAGATCATGGGATACTGCAAGTTTAGTTATTACAGAAAATTCAGTGAGAATTACAAGTACTTGTTTTCCCTAGGCTGTGTACACAGCTTTGGGTAGAGTTTACTGTCTTCTCTCCTGTGGCTAATTTTGTAAAGTTTGTGACTAGTGTTTTACGTGGTGGTCATTAATCATGTATGTTTGGGTGAGGGCTCAATTTTCTTATGGTCATCTTTTTTTTTTTTTTTTTCTTTAGGTGAAATGTATTTTCAGAATCCAGTATGAAGAGGTTTTTTATATTCAAAGACCAAGCGAAGAAGACAGATTGCGATTTTTCAAAGGTTTAATTCTTGATGAGGCAGCAATGCCCCCACCAAGAAGGAAACAGGCTGGTAAACTAAGTTACAGTAAACCAATAATAATGTGATCTGAATGTTTTCTTCTGTGATACTTTCCTTTTTTTTAAAAGGTGTGAGTAAATGACAGTTAGTGTAATTAACATTTGACAGTGTTAATCAATACCCAGAAGAATTTTGTGCATTGCAGTTACCAGTTTTGGAAATCAGGGAGCTGCGGGGTGAAGGATGCAGAGATGGTTAGATCAATGAGGCAGATTAAATATATAATGAAATTTGGAGTGGCCTATTCCCAAGAGCCACTGTTTTGTTAATATTTCCATTGTCTGACTTCTTGTTTTTTTTTTCCCTAGCTCTTCGTGCTCTGGAAGTTCTTCCTCTTGCACTGCCATGTCCAGCCCGTGAGCTGTCGGAAGCAGAAAAACAGCGCATGGAGGACCAGGAAGAGAACACGTTGAGAGAGCTGCGGTTGTTTCTCAGGGATGTTACCAAGAGGCTGGCCACAGACAAACGCTTTAACATCTTCAGCAAACCGGTGGATATTGAAGAGGTCTTGTTTCAGTAATGTGCAAACAATGAAGTTGAAACTATTAGAAAAAGAATATAAATTAAAAAAAGGAAATGGATGCATTAACAAGAAAAATAGATGTTTGATCCGTGACCTTTCCAATCTAAAATGCTGGCTTTTAGCTGGTGAGATAGTCACAGCCTCATGATCTGTGATGCAAGGAGTTGGAGCGTGTATTTTTGGCTATAGCAGTGACCTATTGAAAAACCTTTATGCCTTTCATTCAATTTTATTACTGAAACTAGCATTTAAAAATGCCACCACTCCTGTCCCTACCAGTGCTCTTGAAATATTTCAAACCATAAATATAATTCTTTAATAAAAGCTTTTACAACATTGTAATCATAGGCATGATAATATTGGGAAAGTGATCTGTGTTCTCTAATGTATTCAGCATTAATAGTATTGTTGAATAATTTCAGCAGTAATGCTTGTGGATGCCATTAATCACAGATGGTAGCACATTATAACTGGTCGATTATGGAGTGTGCACACCTAACTGATGAGACAGTTCGATCTGCAAATCTATTTTTGGGTGCTGCTATATGAAAAGTATTGTGTTCGGTCTGACTTTGAGATCGGATGCTGGCCCCCTGCAAGCTTTCCAAGCTTGCTAATTAAAAATAAGTATGCTTTATTGCTTCTGAAGAGAAGAGAATGAATGATTAAGAGGTGAATATGGGACATGAAAAGTACAGCATTGTAAAAAAGCAGATTTGCAGAGTAAATTCAATACAGCATAGAACAGGCATCTTTTGTAGGCCCACGCGGTCCTTCCTTAAGTTGAGCTTTCCATAGTGCTGTGTAGCTGACTGGTTTTGAAAGACTGATGAGAGCTCTTTAACGTGAGAACTTACAGCGTGAGCATGGTCTGAACAGTAACTTTGATTTTTATTATGGAACTGCTTGGGAGGTCCATTATTGTAGGAAACTCTGCATATTCATAGTAAAGGCTGTTTATTTCACCAAAGAACTTGAGGGCTAAAGGGCACATAAATTAACAAATTACCATCCTTGTTTTGTAGATGGAGATAATCGAAATGTGAATTTGTTATTTAAAGACTTGCCAAAACCCCTGCTAATATATCGCATCACTAAAAATTAAATGTAATCCTTTCCCGTCCACCTGGTGCATTTAAGCACAGGACTATCCTTTTCTACAGGAGCCTGTCTGCTTGACTTCATTAGAAAATGTGATAAGTTTGTTCCACTCCTGCTTGCGTTGCAGAGGATGCTGCAATCTGATAACTCAAGGATTTTCCTGACTAATTCAGCAGCAATGAAAAGAAAGCCTATGGCTTGGCTTTCTGATTACTGAACCAGTTATCATCATGTTTCCATAAAGGGAGACAAAAAGAGACTTTTTGCCATTTTCAATTTGCGTCATAAATTTCAATGTGTATATTTAAGGGATTAGGTGACAGACTGCTGGCCACTGAAGTAATGCATTAATGCTAGTTTATGTTGTAATGTATTATTGTATGAATGTCAACAGATACTTTATTTAAAAAAAAAATATATCTTACGGAGCCATTAGGGCTTGATCTGAATATATATTTAACTCTTCAGTATTTTGGCAGCCGCCACCATAGGTGGGCAATTTCAAAAGAAAAAACATAATACTGTTTCTGAGGTTGCCGATATTTTTAATTGATCGTAATCTTAATCACATTGAAACATTCAAGTATAGTTTTTTTTTCATTGGAAGTAAATAAAAAAATTCATAGATTTTTTGCTGAACTTTGTTACAGCAGCTGTGCTGATGCATTTGACTATCAAGCTTGAGCCCCTTATGGTACCATTAATTACATGAAATACTTTTAGCGTACCCTAGTGGATGTTAAATCTCCAGTTACGATTCAGGCTCATAGTGAACTCTGACACAAGGCTTTCTCTTTAGACTGTCCTTCTGTGCAGCCAGTCTAATGTCTTCAGTCGATACAACCTGCCTTTTTTTGTTGAACAAGTGATTGAAAGAACTATTCAGTAGAAGATACTTAAAAGCTGATAATTTGACTGTTGAGTTTAATGAAAACTTTACCTACAAGGTAAACAAAATGTAACTTCCCTAGTTTTTCCTAGGGTTTTGAATCAGACTGATTGTTTTTGCTTTTCTAACCTAAGACAGTGCTATAACACTATATACAATAGTATGTAGTATATAACACTATATTAAAAAAAAAAGTCTAGATAAAATTAAAAATACTTTTACATTAAAATGTTTTGCCTCAAAAATACCATTGAATTAATTTTGAAAGATAAATTGGTGAGCTACTGAAGAAAAAGTAGCTTTGGAAGTCCTATGTTTTATTTAGCCTGATAAAACTTCTGTTTTCAACTTAAATTTGTTAGTTAATGTTTAATTAATGTATTAGAGGTAAGCATGTGGAATAAGTAAGAGTATAAAGATGTGAAATGGGCAATGTTAAATAGAATGCAGATGGTCCTGTGTCATTTCTGTATGGTGTTTGTTTATAGGTTTCAGATTACCTTGAAGTTATCAAAGAGCCAATGGACCTGTCAACAGTAATAACCAAAATTGATAAACACAACTACTTAACAGCCAAGGATTTCCTAACAGACATTGACCTGATCTGCAGCAATGCATTGGAGTACAATCCAGACAAAGATCCTGGAGGTAAGGACCTGCTTCGTTTTGGCCTGCCTAAACTCGAAAGCCTGGTATTTAATCACATATTTGGTTATTATTCAGACATTAAAATAAACTGCATGCTGTGTGATAATTAGGATAAGCAAGTCCTAAGGGTCTGTGTTTTCAGTGTTCTGAGGCATGTGGTGCACTGAGGGATATTGTTAGAGCAGGAGAACTACAGCATTCAGATTTGCTTTCTAATAAATTAGGTTTTGTAGTTCCTTTTCGAATTTGATAGCTTCTTTTCAGTGAATAGACTTCGTATACTCAACAAACCCCCGACATAATTTGGAGAGCTCTGTAGAGAATCCTGTACGCAATCTGGCAGTGGCCTGCGTTACTTCCACATTAGCTTAGAACATGAAATTCACCCTCAGAAATTAAGAACTATGTATTAGGGGACAGAAATAGAACAGGATAAATCACCAGGCAAAGAAGTCAGTTGCAGCTGATTAAGAGAGATTAGAAGGTATTGTCTTGACGAAGTGTGATGGGATGCTTTCAATTAAAATGGAATTTGTAGATTGAAATGCATGTAAAAGCTGTTCACATTCAAAACTAAGGAAAGAACATCTTGTGTACTCTGTGCCTTCCCGTGTACATTGCCAAAAGACAGCTTTTCCATTGGCAGCTTCATCAATAAAACAACAACGACAAAGCACCCTTTTAACGTAGTTGTATTTAATATAAGTGATACTTGGAAATGTGGGTCCATCTGCAAGTGCAGTCCTATGTGTTAAAAAGTTTCTCATTAAATCTTGTGAAATCATTTTACCACGATAAAGCCTGATTTTTCTATAGTTTTCTTGCTTCTCAAATTTTTGATTTTGTGAGGCTTTTGCAAAATTCTCACGTGTGGACTAGATACAGTATAGTCTGGTCAAACATTTACGCTTGTTTCCAATTGCCTTTTGAACCCAGTGCTGGTTCATATCTGTAGAAGATAAACTTTATTTCTTCACTTTATGATGCATTTTGTTTTACAACTGAAAAAAGTACATTGATAACGCACAGCGAAAGGTTTTCTGTGTTCTTGATAACACGCTTTTGAGGACTTCCAATGCGTAATTGATGTGAACTAATCAAAGCCTTGATGGACACTGGGGACTCTGAGTGTCTCTGAAGAGTGCCTGTTGAGATGAGAAGTGCGAGACATACCTCCTGCATGTGACTGGTGTCTATTTGTGGCTTAGTGATGGGCTTTTGGGAAAATTGGCGTTAATATACACCCTTTGTTCTCATTTGTAGGCCCTTCGGATCTATGGGCTTGCTTGTTTCGTTCTAGGAAATGTAGTCTGAAGAGGTTTTTTGAAGTTTTAATGTAGGTGGTGTGGGACTACAGGCTTGTAAGGTCAGCTCTGCTCAGGAGCATAGACAACACGGGTCACAGGTTCAGTGTGGCAGAAACATAAAATAGCAAAGACAGCTTGGGGAACGTTTAGTGGCAGAAGTTTTCTTTGAGCTCATCCAAAGAGAAAGAGTCTTAAGAAATATATGTAGGGAACCAAAATAGGGATATTTTGGTTTTCCTTGTCATCAGGACTGAGCTGGGAGAAATGGATCCGGCTATTTCTAGGTGAACATTTGGATTGGAGTTTCTCGTCATTGGTAGGTAATGAAAGATAGTTCTGGCCTCTGCATTGTCAACAACTGATGATGTATTGCTCTTCTGGCATGCAAGATTTCTTGAGCCATTGTATGAATACACTGCTGAAACAGCACATCATGTCTGTTCTGAGTAAGCGTTACATGCCTTCAGGTGCATTAACTGAATATTAACCTATAAATGTGCACATTCTTTAAAGCTGGGCATATGTGCTTGCCTCTGCTTTGTACTTGAATTTGCAGAAGAACATACCGTACCTGCTTCTGTCCTGTTGTTCAGTCGGAAAAGGAGTTGGAGGACCAGACTAGCTGGTTTTATATGCAGTACAGATATTCAAAATTGACGACTTTGGGGTTTGGTTTGTGTGGGTTTTTTTCCTTGTACCTTGCTATAAAAATTCAGATAGGCTATAGCGTTAGATAGTAGATTTTTTTTTTTTTTTCTTTCCCTCCATTGTTTGACCAGGAAACGTTCTTAAAGGCATGGAAACATAACCATTGTGTGTTAGACATAATAGTATTTGCCTCTTTGAAGCGCCGTCTGTGGGAAAGTCTTGCCCATTATGGGGTACGAGGAAAGTAGTAGTTCAGTCAATAATCCTGATTTAATTTTTCTTTTTCTCTTCTTCTTTTTTCTCCTTTTTCTTTCTTGTGCGAGGCATCTTAAACTTTATTATCTGACCAACACTTTAAAGTCTAGTATCGCAAAATTACATCTGCAAAGAACGCAGTGTGGTTTTTTGTGATCATAAAACATAATGCTTCACAAATGTATGTGGATAAAAATTTCTAGTTTCCAGTTGATTTAAGTGGCAGTAAATTTCATCAGAAAACATATGTAGGGCTCATTTGAGCCGGATACTGGATATTCTTTTTCACTCAGCAGTTTTTCCAGCTGTAAAATTTGCTGTGTCTAGAACTACAATCCTTGTTTAATAAATGTTCACTGATATTCTTAATTGTTGTCTTTAGTGATTATTAAAACAGATTAAATCTGCTAATTATGTAATATGTTGTAGACATTAATGTTGATGGTTCCTGTTGGAGTACCTCCATCAACTGGAAAAAGTAATTCAGTATGGATGAATTGACAGATTAAATATGTTTGTGCTAAAAGCAAACAATGAGTGTTGTAGGTTTGATAGAAAAGCAACATTCTAGATGGCAATTTTCTCCACATATGGGCTTACTTATTTCGTTACATTTACTTTTCAAATCTCAACAGTGTTGGAGTAATTTCTTTTGTGTGTTTCAAAGGTATGGGAACCTGTCTTCTCTGGAAAAATGTTTTTTTCATGAGTCACATTTAGGCTTCCAGTGTAGGCAATATTTTGTGTCCTGTTCCCCAAATAGAGATGAAAATGTAGCAGACTTGAGGCTTGTTTCTTGCCAGTTTTTCTGAATGAGAAGTAGCTGTTCAATATAAGCAATAAAGTAACCTGTTTTAGGACAATTTTGAATTTTCTAGCAGTTGTTGAATGAAAATTAAGCAATAATTTAAGGTTAAAAAAAAAACGGGAGGAATATAAGCAAGCCAGGTCTGCCTTACAGATTCAGGAGACATCCAGTATGATTTTGCAGGCTGTATAATTGTATGAATGTTCCTAGACCCCAGTGGGTAAATTAATTCCTGGACAAGTCTCTTGTTACTTTTGGGACTCTCTGCACTGTACTCTCTTGTACTGTGTAGATTTGTCTGTGTAGATTTGTCTGTAGAAACTGGTATACCTGCTGGTTCTAGCAAGTTTCTAAGGATTGCAACTTGATTTTGGTATGTTCATCACTTACTGCTTGCATTTGTTTATAAATGCTACTATTGATTAAAGTAATAATTTGCACTTCTGAAAACTCCTGTGTCTCTTAAATAGCTGGGTTGTGATTTTTGAGGATGCAGTGGCGTTGATCCATCTACTTTTTCATACATTTGTAGTATTTCCCAGTTACTTCTATCAGTGTTGTAATATACAATACAGAACAACATAGAAATAGTTAAAGAATTTACATAATTGTGATAAAGTTAACAAGTGTGCTGTCCTGTTTTCTAGATAAAATAATTAGACATAGAGCTTGTACTTTGAAGGACACTGCTCATGCTATCATTGCTGCTGAACTGGATCCAGAATTTAATAAGATGTGTGAAGAAATCAAGGAAGCGAGAAGAAAAAGAGGTATGTTTAATTTCTTGTATCATAACCCAACATATATGGGGTAGAAAGCAGAACTTACAAATGTCCATATAAAAATTTAAATTGAAGATGAAATATGGAATGCATATCAGACTCAGGCAGTACATGCTAAAGGGTGACTGAGCTTGAAACTTGCCTACTTTTTCCGGCTGGTCTGATAAGGCACCATCCTTCTTTACAAAAGAAGGATGCATTGCCTCTTGGTACAAAAAGTCTTGTAGAACATGTTGAACGGATAAATGTTGGGATTGCTGTACTAACTGAAGACATGGGGAAACCAGAGCTGTATTATAAAAATGGCATGTAATGCAGTGTAATAACAGTTATGGTTAGGGAGAGTGGCATTTAAAACAGTGGCTTTTCAGTTCACCCTGGCATGTGTGCAGGTGTACTTTTGGTGATAATCAGTTGATTTTTTGGATTAAGAAACAACTATGACATCCACATTGAGGGGAGCATGAGGTTGACAATCTAATGGTCCAGAACCAGGAAATACAGCCCCCTACATTAAATTAGAGGAGCTGTTTCCAACTTGTAGTCTCTAGACCTCCGAGTCTGTGGGCAGCTTCTAAGGTGACCACAAAAGGTAATCAAAAGCCCAAATGTACTCCCAGTGGGGCTCTGTTTACATGAAAGACTCCGTACCTCCACAGAAAAATTTTAAAGTTCTGAAAATTGGAAAAAGTTGAAAATCACTGGACTATAACATTAGAACAAAATGTCATGCTGATTTAGGGATTACTGATTTCAATAATTCCAGCTTTGTCTTGGCAACTTGTTTCCTGCTTTGCCTTTGTGCTTTGGTAAAAAACTGCATTAATTGATTTATAGGTTGAATTTGGCTGGTCTTAACTTACAGCTGCTGGTTCTTGAAATACTTCTCTCAGTAGATTGAAGTCCCTTTATTAATAAATTTCTTTGAACTATGCAAGTATCTGTAGGCTTTCTCTTCTTCAGGTTTAAATGGATACTGTTCCTTTTATTTTTCCATTCAGTCATGCATTTTTTTTGTCTAATTCTGCACAAGCTTCCAGTGTGTGTCTTGAATTGTGGATAAGAACCAATTGTAATTCACTGTGGTTGTAGAATAGAGCTGATATAATGCCTTCATTTCTCCTCTGTACTTTTCTATTAGAAATATAAGAATATTCACAATTCTGGCCTTAGTGTCACGCTGAGAGCTATGCTCAGTTAATTATCCATTATGAGTCCCCCATGGTTGTTAAAGGTTATTGCTTCCGAGGTTAAAGTAACTGTTTGTAAGAGATTTTTGTTACACAGAGTGACTATATAGCTTGTACGTCCCTCCTTGCAAGTCTCGCAAGAGCTAACTGGAACGCTGCCCTTCTCTCTGTGGCAGTGACCAAGTAATACATATTTCTGGGGGCAAAACCTGAAAACTATGTTGAAAGAGGTGGGTTTTCAGAAGTCGTAATTAAGGCTGATGGTGTCATGCAATGAACTTGTTAAATCAGAAAAAGAAGATGTTATTGGTGTCAGATGCTGGTTAGTGGACCTTCGGATATAGGTAGGTGACTGGCAGTACCAGTTGTTTTTGAGTGACAGCAGCTCACATGCCGCAATGGACAGGTTTCAAAGTGTGCTCTACACATTGGCATGGAAACCTGTAGTGTCACAGATCACATTTCAAAGATGCTCATGCTTTTGGACCACATCATGGTATTTTCAAGAACAGATGAGCTCTGCAGTTGATCCAGCTGCAGAGTATGGAAGGCTAAGATCACTTACTGGATTAGCAAGGACAGAAGATTTGGAATGCATGGAAGAAGCTGTATTAGATTAACTGGTTATGAACAAAGAAAAGTATATCGGACTTTTGAGGTCTGAGGAGTCATCATGCTGTAAGGCAAGCACAAGAGATTGTCCTATCCCTGGATCAGGAGTTGTTTGAAAAGATTATGGTGTAGAACATCAAGAAGAGGGTACTTCAGGCACGTAGTCTTGGCGCTGGTCATCGTAATGGATGGAAGGGATGTGAATGCTGGTCAACCTTGCTATTACTACCATTTTGCCCAAGAGAATATGCTCAGCAAGACAGCAGATCAGCAAAATCACAGTCCTTCTTCTGGTCTGGACTTTGACATGTACCCTGTTTTGGAACATTTTGGACAAGGCATGAAAAAGGCATATTCTTGTGTTTTCTTCTTTTGATTGGATGTCCATAAGGTTAGTAAGGGATTTCTGGTTTCTTCTTTGGATTGATTACCAAATGGTCAGGTATAGAAGGGATTCCCAGATCCTCCTCCTTCTCCTCTGCTTCATAATGAGAGTATATTTTGAAATAATGGAATATTTCAGGAGGAAATACTTGGGGAAAACTGTGTAAGTGGTGTAAACTATGCCTTTTGCTGTCCAGAAGCTTTGTGCAACTGGTCACGTAAATGCAAGAATGGTTGCTTATACCAGGCTGTTTGCCTGAGTGGAGCTGCCTGAGGAAATCATGCTGAATTGGGCAGCCAGCCTTGTTGCCTGAACAGTGTATGAGACAGAGTGGTGGGGAATTGGACCCTTAAGTACTTCTTTTTAATATGAACAGGAGATGTCCAAGCAAGGCCTTGTATGAACGTTTAGACTGAAGTCCCAGTGAGTGTGCTTCGTTGTATGATGCACAACGGGCTTTTGTTCAGCTTAAAGTACCCTCAGTTTCTCTTCTCATCGCCCTTTAAAAGTGCTGGACTAGGACATGTAAAGTGTGATGGGGGGAAAAAAAACCCACTCAGTGTCCACATTTCTCTTCATGTATGTCTGGACTCGGCTTGATATAGGATTGTACCTTCAAGCCTTACCAGCGTTAAAACTCTTAGCTTGCCAACAGGACTCTTGTGAAAGAAGGGCAATAATTCAAACAGTGAACTATGGGAGAGAAAACCAGGTTTATCACGCGAATCTACTATCGGTTCATGGATTGACTATAAAACTTGTATTAATACCCTCTCAGAAGAGGTCAAGATAGTGTTGCAGTCCCAGGTTGAGTAAGAGTGGGTGGCTGTGGCCATCAGAAAGGAAATTTGTCTTCTGACAGAAAGAGCATGCCCCTCACTTGGTTAGCTCTTGGCCAACATTTTCTTGGCTACATTTGGAAAGACTTCAACATTCAACATGAAATTTGGATGGAATTGAACAAGCTGATCTGCACGAGGCTTCTAATAGATTCTGGGGAAATATTATCAAGTGTTTCTGTCTGGAATCACAGAGGAGCCTGGAAGACAAGTGACATGTGCTGTAGGCTTTTTAATCCTTACCCAGTCGAGAAGCCATTGATTTTCTGAATTGTGCCATGTGTTAGCTCTTAATTTATTTCCAGGATAGTGAAGATGAGGGTTAAGACTAAAAAGCTCTATATCCATTTTCTTCAAATTTCTCTTGGCAAGTTATTTAGCAATCCTACATAGTTTTAAAATTAAAGGTATTTTCTACATGACTCTTTTTTTTTTCTACATTTTTTTTCTATTTTTTTGACAGATCTGCCATGTTTATTTAGTACTGAGACTGGCGACCAATCTCAAAAGAAGTACTGCGGTGTAACAGAATAATAAAGTGTATAACAACATTATTATCTAGAATTTAAACTAGAATTTCTTGTTCCTGTATTACTGAAATGTGGTGCTTTTCTTGAAAGACTGTAGATTAATGGATAGCAAGTTCTAAGCTGGTAAATTAAAAAAAAATAGCAAAAAATTTAGATTATTGGAATTTGCAGCTTCTTGTTGAAATGAGCAGATAACAAGGTAGAAGTGGATGTTTCAAGCAATGAAATATGTTTGATATGCAGTTCAAAGTATTTGTAATGGTACCTAGAAACTTTTGTTTCTGTAACTATTAACTGTTAGGTGAGAGTTCCTTTGTGCATCTGTTAATTTCTGATTCCATCAGTTTTAGAGCTTCTTGTCATCTCTTGGTCGCTTGGCTCTGGTTACTGTTGGAGGCACAGTAGGACGTTTTGAAGACTTAGTGGATAGACAGGAAATTCTAGTTCACAAATATGAAACTTCAGAGATTCGTTTATGTCTTTAAAATGTGCATTTTTAGAATTTAATTTAAAAAACCCTATGAAATAGTAGAAGCTGAGATGAACTTACATTACAGAAAGCAAACAGACTTTTTTAAAAACAGAATTGCATTTTCTTAATCTAAGAGCTCATATTGACTCTGAAATGGATCCGTTTTACATAACATAGATCATGGTGACAATACAAGGTTGTTACTTAGATATTCTTTTTGATATGGCATACTATGCCACTATGAATTGCCACTTACTTTAAATCATCTGTTTAAAATTAGGAAAAATTGAAACTGTCAATAAGAATTTGCTTTATAGAGGAAATATGGATAGAAGAGTGCAATCTTTGGGGACCCCAGTGTGAGAGACAGTCATATTTTTCTAAGCCATCAGAGCTGACAGTTTTAAGACCATGCAACCGCTAAGTTATTTTGTCAGTAGAAAACAAATATTCTTGATTTTAATCTTTGTTTTGAATGTCCAGCTAAATATTAATTGATGTGTTCTTATTGCAGCATGGTATTCCAAAGTTTCTTTTTAAATTCAGTAGTTTTATGCAGCCTGGTTTATTTAAATAGGTATGGTTATCTTCTGTATGCAGGCTTATCGGTAACAGCAGAACAAATAAATCCTCATGGTTCCACTGTACGGAAAACAGAAGCTAGAGTTGAAGAGGCGTTTCGGAACAAACAGAAACCCACAATGGCGGTGTGGCCCAACTCAGCGAATAAATGTGCATGTGAGTACTGTGGGTGATAACTGGGCAAAAGTAGAGGTACTTCCAATGGCAAACATTTCATATGTGTCGCTACTACTGTTTACTGATTATTTCCAGAAGTAATTTTAGGCGTGAAATGTGAGACTTTAGGAAATACTCTTTTTCTGATTACATGAAATCTCCCCCCAAGATGTTGTAAAGAAGCAGGATTTCTGGTTTTGTGATAAAGAGTAAGTGTTTTTCTAATACAATACAAATACTGCATTTTATTTGTAAAATACTATTTTCAGTATAAGATGACTGATCTAATGAGAAAATCACGTCTATCTGTTTGATGAGAGTTAAGATTTGTTTACTCTGTGTGTGTGCATTCACAGGTACATACCTACACCCTGCTTCATACTCTCTCACATGCGCTATAGTTACTCACTTCCTATCTTCAATATGTACAGTAGCGTGCTAAAAGTTAGAAAAGAGATTACAAATTTAACTTTATTTTCCTTTACGGCACCTGGTTTTCAATAGTCAGTACCCATTATTGGAGGGTGTTAAGATACTATCGCTGCAACCCTACTGGATTAGCCCAATTAATTGACTGAAGTTTCTAGAATTGTTAGGAGTGGCTTTTTAACTGTGGTGTAGGTAATCAGAAGCACTGCTAATTATTTTCAAGGGGTAAATTGATTAGAACAGGTAAATACACAACATATTTTGATTATAAACAACATAAAGACTATAAGAGAAAATAACTATGAGGGTTATACTGATAGTTGTGCATGGCTTTCCTGCTGGAGCTGTGGAATCCATTATTAATATATTATTAGTAGCATTATCAATTATAGCTTAATAGGCAAACTGATGAATTGGACCTGACAGTGTTTCATTGGTTTTCGTGCTCTCCTTCATGGTACTTTTCCTTGGTGAGAAACATTTTGCTGGGCATGGTGATAACTGCCCAGAGATGAATGTTGTTTGTATGAATGATAGTGTTGATGTCAAATAGTTTAATTAATTAGAGGTGTATGGTTTTATTTCCTGAAGCTGTAATTTCTTTCGTTAAAGGAATTAAAGTCAATTGAACAGAATTATGGCTTGAATAAATTGTTATACAATAAATTGGTGATGTGGATCCAAGCTGTTCTTTATTCATTTGGCAGCTTGTGCAAAAACAGAGAGAGGAGGAAAGGGATTCTCAATATTTTTATCTTTTTAAGTTTCCTATGAAATCCAAGATGGAGATTCTCACTCTGGCTGATCTACAGAGCACTTTCCTGGCTCTGTGTCCTGTGCAGCAGACGGTGGGCTTTATAGACCTCCAAGCCAGACGTTTCTTGGGGGGAGAGAGAGCCATTTCTGGAGACTTCTATAAAAAGAAGCTCTGGTACCTCTTCTTTCTTCTCCACCTAACGCTGTGGATGCAGTGACAGTCGTTTGAAGCCTAGAGTCATCGACCGAAAGAAACTGCCAGTGTTCCTCTGAGTAAACAAAAAAGGAGCTAGTGTAGAGGCTCTGTTCCTGCTAGGATTTTGGTGAAAGTTTGAGGCTTAGTGGTGTTTGGGACTACGATCGTATGAAAATGTGCCATTTAAGGCTTAGTCTGGGAAAGGTCCAGGAGGGATGCGATGCATCTAGTAATCAAGAGAGAGAACCAGGAATTGATGAGCAATCAGAAGTCTGCAGAGGGGATTCAAGTAGTGCATGGGCATACTTAGAGACTGGGAACTGGGAAGAGATACAGTCTTAGAAGGGTGTTAGGAGGAAAGAGCAGGGGTAATGTGAGAGCAGAACAGAGCAGATTGTGGGGAGCATATATAGCAGTAAATTATATGGTGGATTGTGATTGTATAAATGGAAGAAACTAGTTCAGAGAAGGGATTTCTGAACAGAGATGGTTTTTAGAGGTAGAGTGGAAATGTTTTTATGGTCAAGAACTAAGATATTTTTTTTTTAAGACTAAAAAGCATTACACAAGCAGAGTAACAAGGACAGTGTTTCATGTATTTTAATTACACAGGATAAAGTCTGTACTTTCAAATTAATAATTCTGAAAATCTTCCATTTTTTTCTACCATTTGAACTTGAATTAGGTTTTTTCCTTTCATAAATCTAAGGAAAAAAATACCAATAATAACTTTGTTTGCCCGATTAAATTAATTTAGGAGCTTTGTTTTAATAATAGGACCTTTGTTTTGCAGCTGTTTTCTAAAATACTGTAAAAGGTCAATTCCTATGAAACACTTGAGAACCCTAAAGGAAATTGTCATTATCTTCTCTAAAAACGGAGTTGACTACAGACAGTGCAGCAGCCTTCCCCAATTTAAAGCCCTGTTTACTGTGCAGGGCTACTACAATGCAAAATGAGAGCTAATTTATCATATGTTGGTTTGTTTTTTGAGGTTATGTATCTTGTATGAAACCTTAGTTTTTTAGTTAAGTATTTGCGAATTATTTAATTATTCTAAAGTATTTTAGATTTTTTTTTATTTGATTGGATTAGATGGGCTATCAGAAATGTGGCACAAAATATTTGGTTTATTTGAAGGCATGGTGATACCTGTTCCAGAGTTAGATTTAATCTGCAACCTTCGTTTCCTTTGTTGAAGGTACATCAGTGGTGGATGGTGTATCACAGTATAGATGAGTTTTGAAAGTATTTCATTGCTAGAAGTTGCTGAAAACCCATTTGGGAGAGTTCTGCCACAGATAATTTAAAAATATTTCCATATTGACTGTGTGTTTTGAGAAAAGTGCAAGTGTTTTGGTGAGAACTTAGAACAGGACATAGGTCAAAAGCCTGATAAAAGTAGTTGTATGAGCATAGAATCACAAAATTGCTGTGGTTGGAAGGAACTTCTGGAGATCATCTAGTCTAACTTCCCTGCTTAGAGCTGGTTGCTCAAGGCTGTGTCCAGTTGTGTTTTGAACATCTCTAAAAACGGAGGCTCCACAACATACCTGGGAAACCTCTTCTAGTGCTTTGCCACTCTGACAGTAATTTATTTTTCTTACTTTTGAATTGAATGTCTTCTATTTCAACCTGTGCCCGTTACCTCTTGTCACTGGGCACCGATGAGAAGGGACTTGTTTCTCCTTGGTATGTACGTGTGTGGAAAAGGAAACTACCAGCAACGTGCAGTTTGGTGTGTCTGGTAAACTAATCATTGCTAAGTCATTTAGATACGCGTTAGTCCATAAAACATTAGCATCTTTTTAATTATTGGGATGCTGTTTAGTAAAACTTCGTCCTACTGCTCTGTTTTGCCAGTAGATGGAGCATGTTGCATATTATTTTACTGTCTTGCAGTTGCTTCCTTTAGTGTTACATATAAATGAACTGTATGGGGAAGATTTGGTTTTACATTCTTACCTTTTTTTTGCAGTATTTAACAATAATATGTTGTAGTGATAGACTGCAGATTTTATTTTTTCTTCATGGAGAAGATGTCTTTTATGCCATATGATGACTATGATAGCTGTGAAAATGGCATTTGGGGCAAATAACAAAATTAAAATATTTTGTGCTATGCAAAGTATTAAAAGTATGTTTTACATAAAAGTCATTTTATGAAATATGAAGTAAACAAACCGCTACCTTTTCCCAATAATTGAAGTGACTAATGGTCTCTATAGAGAGAACTGTAGGGAAATCAAGCAAAGATACAAAAAAGTGCTGCAGAAAATCTAGTTGCAAAATAAGTAATATTAACACAAAGCTATGTGTTTCTGCTTCATAATGGAAAGGAAGTTTTGTTTTGGCAGGGGTATTTCTAAAAAAGATTTTTAGAAAGAAAAGGTCTTTTTGTTTATAATTTTTCTCAGGAACTGTTTTATTCACAGTCTTTCTCTGATTTTCATCTGTTTAGTCTCTTTTCTTTGACCTCTCTGCTGCAGTGGTGTCCGTGATCCCATGTCTGCCGAAATGCCTTTTCAAAGGACGTGGCAGACCAGATGCCATATGGCTTTTATTGTTTTAACTATTTTCTGCCTTTTGGACTAGTTCTGAGTTTGGATTCAGAATTTGGATGCTGGCATATTAACAGTCATCCAGATGCTAATATTAAGATCCTAGTAGCTGCTGCTGGTTTGTCACAAATCCTACACTTGCTACTGTTTTCTTTCTCTTCCTGCTCTCCAGAAAAGGGATTTGACTTGGATTAATTCTCACTTGAGACAGAGGCCAGTACTGGAACTTGACAAACACCATTAGAAAAGATTTTCTGGAATTGGAGGACACCTTTGTCCTTTGAGGACATTGGAGCTGAGACAATTGTCTCTTTCTATTTCTTTACCATTTTGTTCTGGGCAGTGTAGGAGTTGGCATTCTGGATGAGGGCAGTTTGATCTCCTTTATCTGATGCAGGCTTCCACCAGATGCTTTAAAAGGAAGTTGCAAATATTTGAGAAATGAAAATTATTTTTTTCATGCCTTCTTTTGAAGGAAATACCATCTTAGCTGATTCTGAGTTGGTTAACAGTTCTTTTAAAACTCATAGGCTTTGTAATTCTTCTAATTTTAAATGCCTTTTAGTGAATTTGTGGGTGTTCTAACAAATCTTGACTGCCTGTTCCTTTTTGGGACTTTTGGAATCAGTGATATCTAGTGGTAAAGAAATTTTCTTTCATCACTATTAAATATCTGCCTCTTGAATTAAATGTCTCTGACAGAGGGCAAAGAGGGTCCTACAATTTACCTGATCAGTGACTATTTTGTATTCTCTTGTTACTCATCTCCTTAGTAATGCAAGATTGTTCAGCCTTCTTAAGAAGGGGATTTTCCTGAAAGCATTATTGCCACCTTTCTTATAAACATGGTAAAAAGAGAGACTTTTTCTGAAAAGTTTTTTTAATGAGTTATTCTAAAATCTTTTTTTTTTTCCTTAAAGTGGTATGCACAAGTGGTGTAATAAAAAACAGTTTTCACACCTCTTAGATATATCTTACTCCTCCCTCCCTTTTCAAAACTGACAATGTTTGCTTTAAATTGTTTAAAGACTTGGTGTAAAGTTTCTGTTTCCAGAAGTTGTTATCTTCTTGTGATTATTACCAGTTTCTTGACTTCAGTTTTCTTTTTTCTTTTTTTTTTTTTATTTTTGCCTCCTTGACACAGAAGCCAACCAGCAGCCTTGAGCCTTTCTGATATGTGATATAAATGAATGCCATAAATTCTATTGAATGTAATTTTAATTAGTGGGAGCCTCTTCTCTGCTTATGAAGAGAAGGAGAACTTTGTGTTTGTTCATGGCTGTCTTGCAGCAGGGAAGGTGTCACTCAGGAGTCCTTAAGAGCCAGCTGAATGTACCGAAAATGTAAATAACTGTAATAGTTGCTATTGTACAGAGCTACTCAGCAGAGGGAAAATGAGCAGATCTATAGAGGTGGAAAGTCTAAAACTGATCTCCACAGGTGATATTAATCTGATTGTCTCCTCTCTTTTGACTTCATTTTTCTCTTTAATTTTCTTATATGAATGTCTTGTCATGTACTTTACTAACATAATTACTCTGGTTTCATGTAGATTGTATTTTTAGCTTAGTTTCCCAAGAAAATAATACCCGTGCTCTCTGTCCGTCCCTGCTCCCCTAACGACTTCTGAATCATTTAGCCAGGTTCAGACAGATTTGACAGGACATGAGGGCTGAAAGATTAGATTCCTGCGGGTTTTGTGAAAATTGGTAGCTGGATAAATCATAAATCTACGCATCTACTGAAGGAAAAGGCTATAGATTGAAAATGGTAGTTACCTGTTCTGCCTGGCCTTGTTAGCTGATCGCTTAAGCCGTTGTATTGGCCAGGCATAGCACACACACCTCAGATGTGTATTGTGTGTCCTCTTCAGGTGGGGTGGGGAGGAACAGAAGATACTGGGAAAGTTTTGTGAGAAATGCTGGGAAGAGCTTGAGTTGAGAGCATTATAGGGGGTGGTAGGGGAAAGCAGTTGAGTAGGGGGAGAAAATGCTGGGGATACAAACTGGAACCCAGGAAATTCCATCTCAACATGAGGAAAAACTTTACTTTGAGGGTGACAGAGCACTGGAACAGGCTGCTCGGAGAGGCGGTGGAGTCAGATATTCGAAACCCGCCTGGATGCGTTCCTGTCCAGCCTGCTCTAGGTGAACCTGATTTGGCATTGGGGTTGGACTAGATGATCTCCAAAGGTCCCTTCCAACCTGTACCATTCTGTGATACTGCAACCAAGATGGTTTTTTTGGAAATACGCTTTTTCTCCTCTTACGGAACTTGATGACACTGTTGAGTAGAAGTGTCCAGATTCTTCAAGTATTTGCTGACATAACACAAACTGTTATATATACTGCTGATGGTCATAAATATGTTAGATTGATGCATACAGTTTTTTAAATGTATTTTTCAGGTCTGTGCCTTGAGTGCCTTCCATCTAGGTGAGGAAAATGATGTCTCTTAGGGGTTAGTTCACTTCAAGCTGGTCAAACTATAGGTTGCTACTAAAGCTGCTGTCTTGCCTTTTCACTGGTTGCATATTTCTACCATCTCCCCTGGGCCAGAACCATCATTCATGAGTTGGAAAGCTCAGTTGGGGAACTGAAGATGTTGAAAATAACCCAGAAAAAAATAATATAATGTTTCAGATGGATTTAGTTCCCTTATCTGTTTTACTGCAGGAACAGTAGTGCCTGCACAAATGAGGTAGTGGAAATGCTATAGCTGGCTTTGGAGCGAGAAATGGCTTTGTCTGTGAGTGGAAGCTGGCACCTCATTTTGCTTTTTAAGCCATTGTGGAACTGTGCTCTGTTCTTTCTTACTGCTTATCTCTGACTGCAGTTTGGGACTTTGTGACTAAAAACCCCAGAGACTTTCAAGTGGACTATTCAGTGCCCCTTGGTAAGGGATGTGGAGCTACTGGAAGCAGCTAAATTACTGTGGCAGATAGATAGATATCCTAGATGCTGCATAAGAGGGTGTAAATTGCTCTCAAGGCTTTGAGTTACTTTACGCACAAGACATCAGAAAGAAGTTTAGGTTTTTGATCATGGAAGAAAAACTTGAAACACGTGCATTGCTTCAAGTGGTTCTTGATGATACTGCAGCCGCAAAATCGAGATCCATGGTGATCTTGCTTGCCATGAGAATCTCCATTGGATTTTAATCCCCAGGAATTCTTCATGAAATAAAGGTAACAACAGAGAATCGACTGATGGATGTGAGTTTTATCATTTAATGACAAGAGGATTTACATTCTCTCATGGACTTTTTAGCAGTGCAGAGGCATATAAGGGTCTTCTTTTCTGCAGCATAAAGTGAACTTGTTATCCTCCACTGATGCTGTGCTGCACTCACTAGACTGTAGTAGTCAAACTACAGGAATTTCAAGAGAAACGTACCTGCTTTGACTGCTGCATCTTCTCATTAGAGTTCCTCCACACTAAGGCAAGCTGACTTGCTTGTTAATGACTGACAATCTTTGAATCTTCTAATTATATCTGCTTCCTTTCCTAACTGTTAACTTTATATAGTCTGCAGGTCTGTCACTGTGCTACTGGATTTGTGGGACAGCAGCAGTGTGTACCTCAACTTTGATGCTTCTGTACCTTTTTTTTTAAAAAAACCCTCTGATTTGCGGAGACCATACTAAATAGGAAGGTGACACTTACCTCTAGATCTTGCAGAAATATTTCAGGAATGTGGGAAGGATTTAGATTTTTTTGTTTGTATTGTTTTGGGTTTTTTGACCATCACTGTTCTTTAGTATCCAAGAACTGCACCCTGCTCTGGACAGGGTTGGTGTGCACCGCTAGGTAAGGGTGTTTATTCCATCAGAAGATGTTGTCGTTACTTGGTGTATCTCACTTGAGAATCTTAAGGTGGAACCTGCCAGTGGGTGAGAGTTTCTGAAAGTCCACTAGCGATTTAATTTTACTTCTGCCTAGAGGACTAGTCCTTCCGAAGTAAGTACAGAATTCCCTTTTTAATCATGGGAGGCCACCTCCAGGGGAAATGCTGTCTGGCTTAAGTTTGGGGATCTTTCAGCAGACTCTTAAAGTGTCTCAACACAGGAGTATAATAATTGAGAAGCCCCACCTACTGCTTAACGAAATGTAGGGTAAATTTTTATTGAGTGAGTAATTACATTGTATTACATTGCACTTTTTAGAAATGCTGTCTGCATACTCTTCGGTGCTTAGGGGGAAGAAGAGCGGGGAATGGTTGTTTTTGATATCAACTTCATGTGAACCTAAGTGAAATATTATGTGTGACTCATGGTCAAACAGGTACTTATTGTCATTAAAAATTCTGAATAGCGATTTACAAAAAAGGAAACCGGAAAGAAGCTAGAACTGAAGTGAGGATCCCCTTGGCAAATCTATAGAGGTTATGTGAAGATTATAGAGAGAAGAGTTCAGCAATTCAGAAGGAAAGTGAATGTATTCATGTGTGAATAATTGGTATTATAATAGTTTGAGTTATAGAAACTCAGTTCTATAAAGCTGGATTCCTCTGACAATAGTATTTCTACTGCCTCTGGCACAAATACTGCCAAAAGTCTGGGTATCAATGGGTAGATTTCAGATGAGTAGTTTTAAAAGGAATAATTGAAAAGGTGTTAATGCATTAACTTGCAATTGTATATACGTCTTTTTTTTTTTTTAACAAAGTTAACTCAGGAATTTTTCTTCTGTAAACGTGTCACAAATCATACTGACTATAAAATCAGAAGTGTGGCATTCTACTCTCGCTGGTTTACAGTCTTATAAATCACCGTTAAGGTAGAGGAGAGTGGACTCCAGGTTAAGTTTTATTTTTTAGCAACAATCCATTAATTCCTGCCCATTAGCCCTTTAGTTTTGCATCAGTTTTAACCTATGGTAGCTCCTTCTTCCTTTTTGAGTCATATCCAACTGTCTTGCAGGATTCAGAGATAAATTTTACTTTTTCCTGCCTCAAGTAACAGCTTTTCAGGTCTGTGTTATTGTGCCTTTTTCTTTCCAGTAAATACAAAGAGAATCAATCTTGATGATGAAATCTGGTGCCAACTTCTACATTTGGTCACATGGTTCCTTGCTCCATTAAACATTCCTACTTGTACCACTCCCATAGCGTTACTGGGAGAAGTGGGCAGGACAGGAAGACAGATTGGTGGTGGATTGTGTTTTTAAATATTGTGTTCCTTGCTCAGCTTTTCTCTCTTCCTAGAGGCTTGGCTGTCTGTATAAAAGAAAAATCTGTGTAACGATATTATGGGTGCTAAGGATCTGGAACAAAAGTGTTCTTCTCCTGTCCCAAAAGACATTCCTTGGCACAGTGCACCCAAGTTGAGAACAAAAATGTGTCGTTTTGAAGGAACAATTTAAAATTGAGGACTAGAAGTCTACTTTTGATATGATCAACAAGCTTAAAACTAGTGAGTGGGCTCAGATTTATTAGCTGGGGGACTAAGAATCTCACTGAGGTCACAAAAATGATGTGGGCAGTTTTGTGTTAAATAAATTCAAGTGAGACATTTGGTTGGGTTTATGAAAGTCTGAGGAGACAAAGCTCCAGTGGCTGGGATGGAAGGGGTTGAAAGCAGGAAGGCTTTTATCTGAATGACAGGAGAAAAAAGTTGATTCTTTAGAAGTATAGGGACAAAAAGAATGAGGATTTTTGAAGCGTTGATCTCTTGTTTACAGGGCTGGGTGGCTCAGGTGATGATGATACTGCCTTAAAACAAGAAGTGAGAGTCTGGGATGGGAATACTTTAGCATTAACTGAATTCGATTGACCAAATGTGGGTGAAAACCGAAAGTAGCTAGATTATTGCTTTTGCCAGCACAAATACTGTGAAATATTAGGAGGGCATGTTCTGCAGTATCTGGTGATGAAACGCTGTTCTTCATTTGTAAGTCTCAGTGGTTGGTTGGAGGTATCAAATTATTTTTTTTTTTTTGATATTGTGACATGACATCAGTTTTATAATAATAGCAATGTTTCAACCAAAGCTCTGCTTTATTTTCATACTTTGATGAGGTAGCTGAAAATATCCTGCATTTACTGGTTTTGATGTAGTGTAAACCTCAAAACTCCTGGGAGGACATCTGTAGCACTTTCTGTGGTTGCTTTGTCCTAATTAAAAACAGCAATAAAACCCAAGGTGCACAATGCGTGTTCAAATACTACTGCATGAGAGGGAGAGTTTAGCTGGACTTGGTGACTGTCATTTAGGAAGACTTGAAATTTAATGAAATGCATAATATGGGATTTTCATTCCTATGATTTTACTTCAATGTGGTTTCTCCCACGCTTAGGAATTTTAGAAATGTACCTGTGTGTTCAGGCAAATTATGGGTTCTCATCCCTGGTAGAGCTTTGCAGGGTGGTCAAAATGGATGCACTAGTAGAGTGGGCATATGTAAAGTACAATTCATTGACGTAATAAATGTCAAATATATGTGACATTATATCTGACTGCTAGAGCAAAGTCAACCTAAAAAGCCAAAATCATCATATCTTTCACTGAATTTCACTGAATTTTTAGAGTTGGAAGGGACCATAAAGATCATCTAGTCCAACTCCCCTGCTGAAGCAGGATTGCCCAGAGCATGTTAGAGCAAAATCTTTAAAAATTTCAACTTTCAAAATGTAGGTAATACATTTTAGGACATACTAAATTTCCTTTAAAAGAGTTTAACTCCCCTCCTCTGTTTTACTTGCCCGTCTTTGGAGTTGAGGCTAAACCCATTGCCTAATAGGGGAATTTTTTGTCTGTAAGTTTATATTCACAGAATATTCCCCTGTTTAGTTTCAGGTTTGCTGCTTCTGTTGTTAATGAAAATCTCTTGCACAATCTAGGGAAAGATTACATGAGCTCCTGAAAAGTTACATGTGTAGGTTGTAGTTTGTCATCAATAAAACAATTAAACTGACTGTAGAAACTGCCATCAAATCTACAAAATAGCTGGAGAAAGGGGATTTTCCCCTCAAATCTCACAGTTCTCAGCAAGGCTTATTTGTAACAATAAATACGCTCTCCAAGTGAAACTCTGTTTTTATGGCAACGTATCTGTATCTTTAGATAGATTTGAAAACTAAAAGGTTAAGATTTATTCATAATGTAGTGGTTAAACTACCTGCTTACATATGCCACTCGTGGGGAGGAAATTGTGGAGTACAGTTGTGCTGCTGTGATTTAATTCTCAACGCTTGTACCTGCACAGTGCTTGTACCTTCAGAGCAACTTAATAAACACTGATGTTTGTAACTCAGTGTGAGGCTGGCAGACACAGATCTAGGACTTAATATCCCATAAATCAAAGCAGCCTACAAATACCAAGGACATTATGGAGGTGCTCAACCCAGGAGTTCATTTCAAACTGGAGGAAAATTCGTTAATCTCTATTGGCTGTGATTTTCAATTATTAGCACTTGGCTGCAACTTCAGCAATTTTACAAAAATATGAGCAGTCTGCATCATTACTTGAATTTGAATGTAGAAGTTTCCATTTTTCCTAATCTTTTCCTTAGTCTTCTGAGCTGTGTCATATTAGTGCTCTTGAAAAGGATATTGATGACATTATCAGGTTTGAATTAGGTCTTCCTTCTGTATTTACTGATCGTATTGCAAACATATGCTCCAAGATCTTTTTTATATTGATGCCTTAGTTGTATCTCACTGCAAATAGGTTAGTAAAAAGAGCGCCCCTTCTGAAAAAAGTTCATTATGTGATTTTTTCAAAAGGCACAGAAAGTAAACATAAGAAATAGGAAAAGTTAAAAAGTAAGGATGCAGAAGGAAAAAAGGATTTTGTGACCATGCTGCTTCAAGTTGAGTTGCATAATATGAGGGGAGGGCGTTGGTGATGAGGCCAGTTTGAGGACCTGTGATTCCCTTTCAGCTTACAGACTCATTGCACAAATGCAGATGTTTGCGAGGTCTTGGTGTAGACAGGGTTGCTAAATTGGCCTGGGTCTAAAACAAAGATCCTCATTTTTTTTTTTAAACGAGTCTCTGCATTTTGTCAATGCAGTCAGCTTCAGTACAGAGGTAGGAATGAATGGAAGATTGAGGAGCTTTAGCCGATTTAAGCAGTGAAGATGTATGTGAGTCGACACTGGACATAAATTGAAGTGAGAGGTGCTGACTGGATACAGGGAAAAAGCCTTTTTGCTGTTATGACAATTACGCATTGGTAGGAGATGCTTGTGAAGGTGACATAGTCTGCATCCATGGAGGGTTTCAATGCAGGGCTGGATAAAGCCCTGAGAAACCTGCTCTGCCCTCGTAGCCGACCCTGGTGTGAGTAGTAGGTTGGACTAGAGACTTCCTGATGTCCCTTCCAACCTGAATTATTCCTTGAATCCACGGATTGTACTTCCCTTTGTTTTGTTGTAAAACAATTTCAAATCGCTGAGGTTCTAAAAAGGGAAAATGAGAATAACTTTTAGAGGCTGCATTACCCAGATGAGAATGACTGACTGAGTTCTGCATCATTGCTCAACTGCTTTCTTTTAGTGTTTTACCTACAAACGGGTATGTATAAAATACATTAAGTAGGAAAGGCTAGCAAGTCTTCCTTGTTTTCATAGTTTAGAGCAGGAATTGTATACGCGACTGAGTGTTCACTCCTTATACTTCTGGAAGTCCTTTGTGTCTGTAATTTGCTCACGTTGAAATCAATAGACAGCTTGCTTTTTTCTTTGAAATATGAACACATTTGATTGCCTCACACACTACATCATACTCTAGTATCCTAGTCTGTTTACTGAGGTGTACCTGTGCATCTAAAAGTTTCTTTTTTTTTTTTTTTTTTTTTCATTATAATTCAGTTCGAATCAGGAGAAAATCAAGACGGCGCTCGCAGTGGGGCAAAGGCATTATTAAGAAGAGGAAAGTCAATAATTTAAAGAAAGATGAAGATGAGGCAAAGTTTGCTGATGATGAAAATCATGGAGAGGACAGTAAATTACTGGAAAACGGAGAGCTGGAGATCAGCGCTGACTGCATTGAGGAGAATGGAGAGGAAACGGGAGATCTCTCAATGACAAATGACGAATCCTCTTGCGATATTATGGATATAGATGCAGAGCAGAGGCTTAATAATGGGACATCAGGAAAGGAAAACAATTTTGCATCCACAGAAGAAGAGAGTTCAAATGAGTCTCTGTTAATAAGCGACAGTGTTACCCTGAGTGCTGAAAAGGAGTTAAGGAAAGACTCGACATCAAAAGGGGACTGTGTGAATGGAGAGACGTCTGTACACAGCTCAGAGGGTGTACCTGTTCCAGCGTGTCATAACGGTAAAATGGAATCAGTTGATGCTGTTTCACCCTGTGACAACAGGGATGGGTCTAGTAGCAAGCAAAAGTCTTCATCTGAAGATCAGCCAAAGGAGAAAACGGAAGCTTCCAGTGAAAGTCAAGGAGCTGATCAAGTGAAAGCTGAGTTACCACATTGCAGCAATAATGAAAAAACACTACAGAGCACAGACATTGAAACTAAAGATGCCGAAGCAGATAAAGAAGGTATAGCTTGATTTCAGTGTTTCTGACTTTATCTTAGTGTCCATTGTAATAACTTATGTTGCAGTTATTATTATATGATAATATTTTATGAACTGCTGTATATTTATTTGAAATTTTTAGTATGCCTACAACATCTAATTACACATAGATAAATTAGAAGGCCACCCGTGACTTGCTGTAATGTTATCTTAGGCAAGTAAGTGTATCCCAATATTTAGAGTATTCTGTTTACTTTTTGGTAGGGTTTATGGGAAATATTGTAAATATGGAGATAACATTTAAACAATAATTAAAGATTTAAAAAATATCGGTGCAGATAAATATATGATGTATGTTTTGGTCTGTCTATATTCTGATCTATATATCTTTTTTCTTATTTTGTTAGAGATTTATGATAAAAATATCATTGACATTGGATGAAAGACCCTAGAAATCCAGAATGTATTTCTTTAAAAATGTTTACTCATAGCAAAAGCCAGATAAACTGTTGTTTATCTAATGGAGAAGGTATCTGGCTTTGGAGTTAGAGTCAACATAGTAACAGTGCAGCAAAAAGATAAGAGAAGGAGAAGGGAAATCCTGGTGGTGCATAAAAGAAGGGACCATGTCCTTTGAAGACAAGAGACATAGGTTCCTCAGGGAAGAGAAATAAAAGCCTTATGCATGATTGCCTTTTTAATTAGCGTTTCAGAATTATCTAAAAGAATGAAGTCTTTACTTCAAAAGTTAGCACTGAGATTTACAAAGTAAATGAGCTTTAATGAGAGATCTGAATTATAAGAATATCACTATATACATGTTGGCTGTGTTTGTATATACATATTTCCTCTAAGGGTAAGGAGAACAGTAGAAGAAAGGTCCTAAGAATACCAGAAGAAGAGTATGGTGTATGTTAAGACACTTCTAAATTTCATAGTTGAATTTTGTATACATTAAGGACGGTTATAATAACAGGAGACCTCAGAAAAAAAAACGGATTTTTAAATAGTTGAGGAGGAGAAAAACAGTGAATGAATGTAGGGAGAGAATCATGAGATAAAAAAAATACTTTGCTCTTCACAAGAGAATTGGATAGCAACTTTAATACAGAGATGGAAGCAAAGAGAAATGTGTCACAAAAGCATGAAGTTTTAGGAGTAGAGCAGATGTTAGAGTGACCGTGGTGATGAAGACATGAGAAGCTTTGGAGAGAAAAATGAGGATTTGATTCACTTAGGCAGAAAGATTTTGAGCATTAGCTTAATATCTGAACTTCAGTTAGAAGCTGTATAATTTGACATTGTAAAGTAGAAATGATACAATGGAAAAACTCTTTCAGAGACCTTCAGTTTTCTGTTGGGACTTAGGAGTTCAGTTTTAAAGATGATCAGTTTAATGTGTGTTTGCAGAACTCTGGTTTTGTGTACCTGTAAACATTCAGAATTCTGCAAAGCTGATGAATAACGTGCACTGCTACCATCATGCTTATTTGGTTCAAAAAAACCCCAACAAACCAAACAGGCAAAATCAAACCAAAGTGAAAGAAACAAGCTGTTCATTTTGAGAGACTGACAGTGCTGATAATTGTTTTTGAAATTACAGGTATATTCAAAAGCAAGAAAACACGAAAAGTTGCTACGGAACAGTCAAAGCCCACAAGTTTGGAGCAGGTCCCAGAGGAACCACTGGATCCCTTACCCTCTGTAGTCGTTGACCATGACAGACTAAAGGTAATGGAACTGGAAAATGAGTTGAACTATTAATGAAACTGTCCATGAAAAATGCTTCCTTCCTCTGTTATGAAGTAACGTTTCCTTTATATTTGACTGCAAACAAATACTACGGCAGCAGTAACTTCTGAAGAGGATTTGTCGAACAGTGGGTTTAGGATGAAAAGTTAATAAAACTACTGAATCCTTACTGTCCCATCATTACTAGCTTTACAAATCCAGTAATGGCACAGCAGTCCACTATTTTAATTGCAGTTTTTGCAGGTACTGTTATGTGTTAATTGGACATGCCAGTTACTGAGGAACTGTTGGGTGCCTAGTAATTAGGAGTTATCATCTTTTCCCTTCCCATGTACATATACTTGGTGGAAAGATCTGTTAGTGGATTGGAAAACAAATTGGAATTGTGCTGATGTTTTAGCGTCATAGACTGAACCCCTGCTAGTTAATTTTCTTTTGGTTTTGTCTCTTTTAAAGAAAAGTTACAATAAAATTTGCTGTCTTCTGTTGTAGAAACTAGCTTGACCTACTATGAAATTTAGATCCCACTTGCTGTGGAGTACAGATGATAATCTCTTTGGAAACAATAAAAATGTTATGAGAGGGAAAAAAAATCTTAAAATTTACTATCTGCTGCCATATAAAATACACAGTTTCACCTTTTGTTTATGAGCAGCTTTACATGTGTTGTCCCCCCCTTCTTTTATTGTACTGTTTTTCAACATTTGTGAAATTCCAAACGTGTTTCCATTTGGTACTTAAAATTTCGTGCCAATGCAAGTTCTTCAAAATGTCTGCTTTAGCTATCGAGGCAGTTTTTATGGTTTGCTGTGTCATAATTGTTGACATTACCCTGGCTATACTGAGTATAAAACCTAAGCCAAGAGGATAAAAGTGTGGGTATAAGCAGAGAAGTCAATAGAGACATTGAGTCTGTTTGGATCTACATGGAAACAGTGGCCTTACTGGTAGCCACGTGTGGTCCATTTTATTTGTATGTGTCCCTCCAAAATAGGGCTTCAGAAGGAGATTGTGTTTCTGATTTGTCCTTAAAAATAATAATAATAAAAATAAATAAAAACCCTCTTAACTTTACCTTCTGTTGTCCCAACAGAAACTGCTTGATTTGGTGGTTAAGAAAAGCGACAACCTGACTGTTGACCAACTTGAGAGATTGTATTCGCTCCTCAGTCAGTGCATCTACAGACATCGTAGAGACTATGACAAATCACAACTTATAGAGGTGATGTTGTACACTTTCTTTTATTCTTTATCTGAATTTTCTGAGACTTTTTTTTCAAGAACTTAAGTTAATCTTATCAATTTATTGTTGTACTAGATGGCAAAAGCTTTAAATAGACTTTGAGGAAGGTATCTATAAACAGGAAAAAGTTTGGTGTAGTAATGACTTAAAAACCAGACGTTTCTAGTAATGCTTTCCTCAGAAAAGGGTTAAGCATTTAACATAAAAGAACGGAGGAAGAAGAGGAGAGAAGACAGCAGCACGGAGAAGCACGTGCTAGCAGAGCAAAAATGGAGTAGAAGCAGTTTCCACACTGGTGGTGTGAATAACAGTGGATGTAGTGGCTGCTTTATAGACAGACCGAGACAACATTGCTGCGGTTGCCCCTACTTGCATTTGCCTAACTAGGCCAAAAAAAAAAATTATGTGCCTCTGCTCCATGCAGTTTGCTGATTGTGATTTTCATAGAAGATCTTAAAAGTTTGCAAACTTGCTCTAGATCAGTAAGTATACCCTTGGGGAAAGTCCAGTACAGCATGATGTAAAGCAGTTGTCTGCTTTGGTGTCATCCTTTGCCCGCTGTCAAAGGCCTCTTGTCTGCAAACACAGTTAAGTTGGTCGCTTCGCCATTGGTGTAAGCTGATTTGACAGTCAGTCCCTCCAGCATCATTGCTGTAGCTGCAGAGAGGTTTGGATCAGCTTCCAGACTCAGCTGATAACCAACACTGCGGGGAAAAAAAAAGGACAATTGCTAGTTTCCAGTTGGATCACTGGACACTAAATATTTTTCTCCATGAATATTTTACAACAAAACCTGGAAAGGTCTTAATGTGGGATATCGTAGAGTTCCTGCAAAATACTTTGCAAACCATTTTCATGCTGTTCCTCTGCCATCTTCACCTAAAAATATGTTGAAAGTCTGTACCAAATGTTAGGTAGATGAAAAAAGACATTTATCCAGCAGGAGTATGTAGAAACTGATCTTTACTTTGATTTTCCAAACTGTGCAGATATGTTTACAGCTGGGTCACCAATAGCATAAGTGTGCAGTAAGACTTGAATTCATGCGATGTGCCGTTGCGATGCTTTCTTAGTACATATTGAGTACGTTAATTATATGTGGCCCTAATGCACTTGGATTTTTCCATAGACTATCATAGCAGAACGCTTTTCTGCATTAGTACTTTTTTAATTAGTTTCCTCTTTTACCATATTTTTCTAGCAGATAGCAGCTCATAAACAGAAATGTTTATTTTCCTATTAGTTCAGTTTTTAAAAAAAAAAAAATAGCCCAGTGAATGCGATTCTGTAATGTAACTTTATTTTCTGTCTGTATATTTATATATAATTGATGTCTCTTGCAGGAGATGGAAAGAACAGTTCATGTGTTTGAAACATTCCTGTGAACTCGTCAAGATGGGTGGGTTTATCCTCTCAAACTGCTCACGGGAGAGCAGTTCTCTGAGCCATTCAGTTTCCATTTGCACCAAGTATGTGCAGAGCCTTGGTCTTAAGTGCTCTCTCTTTTTCTTTCTGTTGAATTTGGTGCTATTGTCTCAGGTACCTGAAACCAACCAGCCTACAAGAACCAAACGGAACTTCATATAGTTGTATCTGATATAAATAAAGAATACAATGCCACAGCTTGGAGATTTTTGGTGCTACAGAAACTGTTCTTGTTTCTGCTCTTGTTCACTCTACATGCATTATCTTTGGGGAAACTTCAGGCAAAGTGGAGACCAACACATACAAGAGAACTGGAAAGAGCAGATCTAAGTTGAATATTTTTAAACAGGCAAACTTTTTTTAATTTTTTTTTTCCAATTTTTCTCTTCTCTGGGGTAACGGACAAAAAAAATCTGTTCTAAAGAAGGCAATGATGCATTGTGGTAGGAATCTTGAGTAACTGGATGTACAGTAATTTGAAGATGAGGCTCTCTAGAACTGCCTTTAATGTGCCTTTTAGTCAATTGAGAAAGATAAGGCTAATCATTTGGTTTGGATTCTAGCAAATGGCAATGTTAGAAAGCTGTCTTCAGAATGAAGATCTCCAAAAGGATGATTTGTATTCTCTTCATTGGATGGCAACTAGTATTATGGTTCTATAATGCCTGTCTTACTCTACAGAACTAAGACACACTGAAAAAGCCACATACTTTACCAAAATGGTGAAATTACTTTTTCATTGGTATGTATTTGTTTTAGAAACAAGTTACACAGTGACACTCTTCTGTGTTGCTAAAAATGAAGCATTTTCCCACCATGTCCTTGTTTTCCATTTTGAAAAAACCAAGTTTAATACTGGCGGGTTTGTTTCTGAAGTTCCGTGTTTGTGATATAGCTTGGACTGTGCAGTGCAGGTAAGAAGACACTATAGTCGGTCAAAGTCCTGGAGCCCAAGCTCACTTGAAAATAAAACTTAAACTAGGCTTCACAACTCGGTCCATGCAAAGCATTGTTCGTGTGGGGGGGCTGGAGAACAGCCTTTCGAATCGATCTGTTCGGACCAAAGTTCTCTGGGTCCGAATTGCGTAGTTCAAAACCTTTCCTTTCTGGCAACTGGAGAGAACAGTCTAGGCGGTTTCAAGAAAAAACATTGTTTTATCACGAGCTCGGTATTAAAACGTTACCCGGGCTGATTTATGTCAAACCTACGTGGAAAGTCTTTTAGAGCAGTTGGTTGGTGTTACCATCGTTAACCATTCATTGTGACTGTCCCTACGTAGCTGCGGAAGCGTCTTTCCAGAAATATGCAATACAGCGCGCTTAGTTTTTTAATTAGAGCAAACAGTCTTGGACTACTGCAGAGATACTGAGCTACCTCAGCTTTTTGTATTTTAGTTACCAACAGTGTTTATGGAGGACTGTGATCACTCTGCTCCCACTGACAACCTGAAGCTAAGGTACTTGTCTCCACCTCCACGGCTGGTAGTAGCGTAGCGCTGCAGAGAAACCCAACGCGGGCCTGGGGCCACTGCAGTAATCCAAAGTGCTTTGTATATTATGGTTAAACAGAACTCTCTCTTAGATCTTTTTCTCCCCCCCCCCCCCCCCCCCCCTTCCCCGAATGCCACTGTTTTTCTTTATAGCTAATGGCAGAAAAAGGTTTTAAGCGTTCATGTACACGTCTAGTTACACCTAAATGCAACCCATGCGAAACACTGTATTTTTTAGGTGGGAAAGTGCGATTAAAAACAACAAAAACAAGCAGAAAACACACTTTAAATGAGATTCTTTGATCTCAGATTTGATTATGGGATTTTTTTCCATGTTTCATTTAGTATTTATTAGCATCATACCTGTTTGAGATATTTTTGTGTCTGGTACATTAACAGCATTTTGTATTTTGATGGAAATTGTTACAAACTTTAAGATTTGATTAAATAAAATGTAGCAGATTTTTTGTAGCAAGTTTCTGATAAAAGGGTTTTTTGCAAGTCTCAGGTTCTTGCTGCAGAATTTTTTAAAAATATTTATTCCAGTTTCACTTACTCAAAGAAGTTTTTGTTCAAGTAACAGCAGCACTTGTGGAAGATAAAACTGCATACATTTTTAAGAAGATAATAAATTTATATAAATTAAAAGAGTTGAGAATTTTAGTCACCAGTGAGTGTGGAAAGCAAGTTTAAGCTAATGCCTACCATTAAAAATGGTTCTAAAAGGTCAGGTTTCTGAAGGAAAATTTTTACTGTCAGTTGTTGATTGGGAAAGATTGTTAAGAGGCAACTTTACTAATTGAGGAGCTGCCATGTTGTCTTAGAGAAAAGTAGCTGATATCTGATGTTCTAGTGGACAGCTTACTTAAAATGATATACTCGCCTTCCTCGCCCAAATAACCACACTTCAGTTTTTGTTTTCCTTTACAGATGTCTGGTGGTTATAGCGTTAAAACAGCTGTTAATCTCTCCATGTGGTCTAAACTTGTTTACTCTTTGTATGTTTTTAATTTTTCTTTTTGGCCACATAGCATTGGCAAGAGTTTGTACAAATTGACCTCTCTTCCTTGTTTCTTGTTGTGAAAATTGCAAATAAACTCCTGTGTGAGTCCCTGCGCTGGGGTCAGTGACCTGGGGCTGGCCAGAAGGAAGGAGGTTTCTCTCTGGGGCCGGTGGGGCTGTCCTGGAGATAATAGAGTTGCTCTTGGGGGAAGTTGATGGTTCTGGAGTTAATTGTATTTGCAAGCTTGAATCTCACCTGTGATTAATTTTTTTGTTTTGTTTTGTGTCCTCTGTATTGTTACTTGATTTCCTCATATGCCAATGTATTTATAGGATTACTGTTTTTTGTAATATCTTGTCTTCCTTTTTTTTTTTTTTTTAAAGTTGGTGGGTCAGCTCTGGTTTTACCTTCAGTCTCCTGAATGGCAGGTCCTGCAGCTGATAGTCATTTATTTTGTTTTTATTTTATTTTTCAATCACAACATAAGCTTGAATTGGGGCTTGTACTTGCATCTTTTGTATCTTGTACATTGGGTTATTTAGACATCGGGGAGTCCTGTTTGGTTTCATTAACGTGTGTCTACTTTGTGGATTAAGTAGACTTCCTTCATCAACTATGGTATATTTTGGATTCTATAGTTTTATTCAGAACTGTGTTTAAATTGATGTTTTGCATTTTGACTTCATTTTACGTTAGTTTGAAGTAAGTTATTTAATTTTTTTTTGAACTTCTGGAAATTTTGAACATTTTACTGTAATTTGTAATATAACTGCTGTGAAATACTTGAATAAAGATGACAAGAAAACACAGCCTTAGCTCCTTCAAAAATGTATGTAAAAGAAATGCTGCTTCCTAGCTGATTTCAGTCGTTCTCTTACCACACCTCCGTGATCTCACAGTTCAGACGTTTTACTCTGGGATTTTGCTGTTTAGTTTATTTTGAGCAGTTTTAACTTTTGCTTTCAGTGCTTGTCCGTTAAAGAAAAAAAACCTTCTAGTATTAATTTTGACTGAAGAAGTGAAATTAGCATTGCACGTTGGCGAGTGAATAACGTAACTGTCATGAAGTTATGCTCTGTGCTTAGAAAATATGTTATGTTCAGTTGCAGGGTACCAGCCGGGACTGCGAATAGTACCTCAGCATCCAAGTGATACCAGAGTTTCTAATTAGATGTTTTTCTGAAGAAACACTCTCTCTACTCCTTATCAAAATTGTTCTTACTTTTTGTGGCGTTTGGGGGTTTTTTGGTTTTTGTTTTTTTTTTTTTTTTTTTGTTTTAAGATATAGTGAAAATTTATCTCGGAATTCCTTTAGTGTGTCGTGTGTGTGTGTGTGTCCCCAATAATTCATGCATAGGAGAGCAAGCTGCGAGAGGTTATGCAAGTGAGGAATCAATCCACAGCTTACTCCTTGGCAGTTTATTCGGAGCTAACAAACATCATGTCATGTATATAGTGTGGAACAGAGTATGAGAAGCTGTTCTATAGATCCGCTACAGCCTCTCTTGAGGTGCAGGACATAAACACACCTGCTTATTTTCCTCTTTTCCTTTCTGTGTACCTTAAACTATGGGGCTCCTGGGCAAAAGGCTAGTTGAGGAGGAGGATAGTAGTAACTTAACTCACATCTGGCTCCGATTCCGCTTTTATAGGCGTCTTTGAAAGCACAATTAGATATTAAATAAAAAATATATTATATAAATATAATAATGTAGAAAATGATAGAGAGAGCCTAGGCCCATTTGTATCAGGATGGTCAGGTGTATTGTTTTTGAATGGCCTCGCCAATCTCAGCACCTCACTTAACACCATCCAAGGGGTTTGTGGTCTGTGAATAAAGAAAGGAGGCTACGAGCTCTTACCTGTCTGCTTCTTTCAGGAGTGGCCATGGCCCCGCTAATGGAGAGAATAGTTTCAGGCCTGGGTTTTTTGGTGGCTGTAAAATGATCAGCCAAAAGGGACAAAAGCTGTGCTTTGTCTGGGCGCTGACAAAAGGATTCTTGTAAAAATACTTAGTGAACTTCGAGTGGCGCTTCAAAAGCGTGAATTAGTGAGGAATAGTTGCATCAGGTGTTGTTAATAGAGCCTCAGTAAAAGCTTGCGCAACACCTATTTGTCAAGTGTTCACTGTTTAACGCTGCTTCTTTCTGCTGTTGGTTTCTGCCTTGAGCCTATTTTTGAAATTTCCCATATTTCTTTAAATTTGCAGTGTTGCTCATCCCCTGTTTCCTCTTTTAAGCCCCTTGGATAATGTATTTAAATAAATTAAAAATGAGATCCTTTTGTTCTGTATCTCGGGTAGGATTTGGATTTGGATTTGTAATACGTGGGGTTTTCAGCTAGCACTGCGCGTGACTGCATTCTGCGAGCTAAATCAGTAAACTGATTAATGAAGCCAAACGCTTCATTTTTTTTTTTTTTTTCCTCCTCCTTTTATGCTTCACTTGTGGTCATGTAACTATTATGTAAAAATGAGGGATTATAAACTTTAACACTAATTAATTCAGCCTCATTGCATTTCTAGGTAATTTTTTTACACTGTGATCATTTGCATAGAGAGTGTGTTTCAGTTGAACCCACTGCCAGTACGTGGCTGTGACTACTACTAAATTCCGTTTATTTGGGGGATGCATTTGAGTTATGCTATATTGAGCCTTTCTTTAAATAGTAGAGAAAATCCTTTTCCTTTAAAAATATGATAAGCTCCTAAGACTTAAAACGGATTCACCACTTCTAGTAAACTTCTAGTGTAAACCTGGCCATCGGCCAGGTTTGTGGGTGCTGATTTGACATAAAGCTTTCAGGTTTCAGGTGCAGAAAGCATTTTTGAGTTAGTGCTGTGTTAGAAGGCTCCTAACGTTAAATTACGAGAGTGGGGCAGGTTGGGAGCAGAGGAAGAGGAGGTTTGGGCTCCGCATTTGGGGCATCGCTGCTGCGGCAGGAAGGACCCGTGGGCATCTGCAGGAGCTGGGTCGGTTCTGCTGCCGTGGACTCCTCTCCGAGCTTTGTTTTCTTTATTTCTGTCTCTTGGCAATAAGGAATTTGGCAGAGTGCGGGTGAGAAATGTACAGGTCCCCGTGCCTGGGTGGCTGCTGGGAGTGCTCACACCGATTGTCATCCTGTTTTTTCATGGAGATGAATTATGTTGTGATGAAAACCCCTTTGCGTCAATGTAAAACTTGAATTGTGCTATAACCCAGGGGTGTTGGACAGTGTCTGTGTGGAAGTAGGAGTCTGTAGAAGATGACCTGTTGGCTTTGGGACAGTGGATTAAGTAGAAGGAAAGACTTGGGGAAATTTCAAAAGGGCTGCCTTTGAAATATTTCTTCAGCAAAGGAAGTAAAGCAGAGACCAAAATATTAATCCTAGAAAATATGTTAAATTTGTACTAGTTAACTTGCTAAGAAATTGAGTCTTTCTGCTGTAGAGGGAAAGAATGTGATGCTGTTTCAGTTAAGGAACTATTTCTTATCTCCACAACCCCAGCTCTAGTTCTGTCGTAAAGGTGCTGCGTTCTCTTGCTGACGTTGTTACACCTTCTAGAATCCCTTCTGTGTGCAGGCTCCTGGAAGAACCGTGATACCTGATTTTGGTGATAGGGAAGGACAAACTGCCAATCTGCTCTAGGTTTCTAATGAATATGATTCTGAAATGAGTTTTGAAGTGATGCCCGCTGCATTCTCTATGACATTACAAAAGGTGTAGTGAGATAAAGGAAATACAAAGTGAATAGTCACATGTTGTGTGTGACTATTAACATCAGTTTAGTAATGAATTACTATTTTGTGTAGACATTTTAAGTATTGGAAATAGAAGCATGTCAGACTACATTTTCATGAAGCACCGGAGATGTAACTGGTTTAAAATTAATGTCTAGCCTTTCTACTGGGGTTGGAGTGCTTCAGAGTCTTGCTCTAAAATTTAAAGCATGTTCCGAAGGCAGAAAGCTTTTTTAAAAATAAAAAGCTTCCTTTTCACAAGAATCAGAGGACAGCCACGAAAGCACAAGCCAAGCATAAAATTTACAGTGTTAATCTTTTCAATACATGAGAATAAAATTTGGAAATGAGCCGACACCTTATGATGATTTAAATGTTTAGCAATTTGTCACCAAAATTCAGGTTTATTAACGGAGAATAAAGTCGGCAGAAGACCACTGTTGCATCTGATGCCGTGGCACATATGATTTAATCTCATGCATGTGCAGGGTCTACTAACTTAGGTATGGCTTAAGTGTCTCTTCAGTAAGGGCATCTGTTCTTGATCTGCAGAGTTTGTGCATCTGCCAGCTCTTTGAGCTCTTCATCAGGCTGTTAAGCTCATGGGTAGAAACGCGTGCCTTATTCCTCATTTTTTTTTGGTCCAGCTTCTACTTCCAGGCGCTGCTTCTGGTCTTCTCTTTATGTCTAGACACTTCATACATAGATATTTCACACATACCCCCCACCCCCAAAGATACTAATGCGCTGTGATCAAGAAGCCTCTCACTCTTCTTTTTGCTGAGCAGAACGAGCTCTTTATGGCTTTCACTGCATTTTCTCCAGCCTTTAAGTCAATTTTGTGGCTCTTTTCTGCAGTAGGTCGATTTTTCAACATCTTCTAAAACATTTGTTCACAGAGGAAATTGATGTGATATTCCAGCATTGGTCCCACCAGTGCCATAGACAGAGCTAAAAATCGCTGATTCCTACTCACTGTTCCCCTTTTTACACGTCCGAAGATCAATTTAGTCCTTTTATGCCATGAAATTGGGCTGGGAGCTTTCGTTGCTTGACTCTTCTCAGACTTGCGGCATTTCGTGATGCTGTTCTCCGTCCTGAATGTCAGCCTTTCCTCATTCCCACCTCTCTGAGGGTCCCGCTTAGCTTTATTAAAACAAGTTTTGCGTTAGTGGTCCCAGGCAGACGGAGGAGCCAGCACGGTGTGTGTGACTCGTTCAGTCCTCGTTACCCTCAGGTCTGGGACTAGTGAGTTACGCCAACGTTTTCCTTCAAGAGCTGTGGAAGAGGAGGATCCCCCCATTAGAAATACTTTGATAATACCAAATTGAGAATTACTCAAACAGATTAGATATTCCTCGATTAATCTGCCTATTTTTGGCCTGTTTAATATTTGCTGTCTGAACACTGTACAGTGAGAAAATTGAAGTATTTTGTCACAAGCTGTTGAAAATCTATTCCCTTATCAATCAAATGTGTAATCCTGTCAGAGAATGAGATCAGGTTTGTGTGATACGGCTGATTTTCTAGAAAATCGTCGTATTTATTCTTATCTCTTTGATTCACGATCAGTTTAGTTAGATATCATCTTTCCATTTTTACTTGGGATTGATGTCAGGTGAATGCCCTGTAATTACCCACTCATTTCACTTGCCCTTTTGATGACTGTCACATTATCAGCACTCTTTCTGGAATACCCGCGTGTTAGTAAAAATGAGTATGAGCAGGGCAGAGACTTCTGGGCTTTCTGGAGATGGCTGAGTGTTTGGTTACCTCCTGAATTTTAAAACCCCGATCCACCGGGGAAAGTCTAACATCCTCTGCAGGCAGTACGCGGTCTGGACATCTTCATTCCCGTAGGATAACCTCTTGCCAGATAGAAAACAAGAAACGTGAGCCGTTCCCAAGCACTCCCTGCCACGTTTCCACTCTTCATTTTCCCCGCAAAGGCTGTGTGTGGCGTTTATACGTTCCAGTACGTAAGCAGGCGGCTTGCAGAAAAGCTGCCCACAAACTGAAGCAGGTAAAATTGAACCCGGTGTCAACGAGCGATGGAGCCCTGTATTCATTGGACATGAAAGTAAACAACTTATTAAAAGATGATCTCTTGCAATGGAATCAGAGTGGCTACAGCAATTCCAGTGGGCTTGGAAACTCGGGCTTGCTTTGCGAGGGCGGATTATTTTAACTTGGGTGGAGGGACCGTGTTTCTGGCAGAGCGTAATGCTCTTTGTACTCTTAGTGTTTGGTGCGGCACCTTGACGATTCAGTTCATCAATCTCCGATGCTTTCCACCGGCACAAGGACATTGTGTTACAAATTAGGGGCTGCTTTAAGTTCCCAAGATGTGGAGAGGAATTGGTTCCTTTCTACCTGTAAGAGCTATGATTTTTATAAACATGTATTTTTTTAATGAGGTGGGAAGCGGAAGCTTATGTAGGAGCGTCACTGGTGACCTTAGTTAGGTGTCTGCTCTTTAGCCACAAAGATGGGGAAAAAAGCCACCAATGCTGGACGATGGAGACGGTGTGTGTATTGCCTGTGGTGGGAGGCATGACTTCAAGCAATCTTCAGCTTAGCTCCAGTTGTCATCACAATTCCTAGCTCTGTATCAATTCGCTTACAAGCCGCATGCTGAAGTTGCCGTAATATCCCTATTAAAGCCCCTGGGATACCACTGCTGTTCTCTGGACAGGTCGTGAAAGGGTTTGAGCCCGTTGGCCAATGTGAATCTTGCCGTGTAAGATCCGGGATGTGAAGTCCAAAGGCAAGAGAGAATGCCGGTCCAAAATAACGGATGATGAAATTAAAACCAGTGGGCAGCCTTTCCAACCTTCCCTGTACAGACCATCGCTAAGGGAAGATTCAGAGGCAGTTTTGGCTTGGTGACAGCACGGGAGCTTCCTTCTCCCAGGAAAAGCCAAAACATTTCTCAGCCAAAACATTCAGTTCTGCGTGTAAAGCTGCTACTGACCGAAGTAGAATTTGTTTAGATAAAGAAAATTGGAATTTGTTACTCCTTAAGAAATCCGCCAGCTAAACAGGAGTTACTAAAAGCAGTGTGTGTTATCAAAAGGAAAAACACCGGTGACTAGCAAAGGGAGAGTCGTTTTTCCAGGTATTCTGCCACCTCATTCTTGTTCCCAGTCCCCAGCAGCTGGAGACCGCGCGGGGCCGTGGTCACGCTCAGCTCGGGAGCCCGCGATGGCAGCTCTTGCTTTCATGAATTCTAAGCTCAGTGAGTGTTTAATCAGGCCTCAAACAGATCGGCTTTTCGGGGGAAAATCGGGTGTTTCTGTTCTGGTATCGCTGTCCGGCTTAATGTAATGAGTGATGGAATCGCTGTGCCCGAGACACATCCATCTGCTTCCCTCCAGAGCGTTTTCTTCCCGCCTTTTCCCAAAGTCTTAAAGTTATCACCCCAGAACACTTGCCGACGGTGGGAGCTTACCGCTGCCTTTCCTGGCATCTCTACTTCAGCCGAAAGCCTGTTTCGGCTCCTGTTTTTGAGCCGACTTGAAATGGGAAAGGAGGCGTGAAGGGGTGAGCTTAAGGGTCTCATCCAATTAAAAAAGCTTGTATTAGCGTGACAGGTTGTAAAAATGTCAAAGTGGATACAGAGTCAGCGTCCTCCTGGGACCTGGCACGGGCACAGCCTGCTGGGGACGCTGCTGGGGACGCTGGGTGTGGGTTTATCCCCCACTTGAATATAAAGTCACCTTTTTCAGTGGGTGACGGGGAGGCAGCACGGGCCCCCAGACCTTGCCCTTGCGTTCGAGACGGCGGGGAAAAGCTTTGGGATCAGTTCCAAGGTTTAGAGATGTCCTTCAGGAGATGCCGGGTGGCTGAGCGGGTGGGTAAGTGCTCGAAGCAGTTCGTGCCTTCGCCGCCTCTGCCGATGGAAGCGGACGGCGCTCGTGGAGCCGGGCAGAAGCTCCGGCTGCGGCTCCTCTCCCAGCAAATCCCCGCAGCCGCGCGGAGCCGGGGCTCGGGCTGGCGTTCGGCTCCTCTGGACTGCGCCAAGGGCAAGCTGAAGTGTAACGAATGCTCTAATTAGCTTGTTCCAATTGCACTGGGCTAAGCTCAGCCTCAACACCTAGCTGCAGTTAATTAAAAGACGGGGTTGCTGAGGTTTTATTAGTACAGCCGGTGGATGAAACACCGGGAGGAAGGTGGGCGAGTAAATTGTCAGGGGTAGGTGATTACCTGAGGGCGGCGAACAGCCCCATTTGGAGATCCCTCCCCTTCCCAGGTGAGCCAGGGGAGAGTCAACCAGCGAACAAAAGAGTTTTTATCCTTATCGGGCTGCTGAGCCAGCCTGTCCCCTGGATTCCTTCAAGCTTTTAAGAAGAAAAATCTCCGAGCAGGTGTGTGTGCACATGACTCGTTTGGCAAATGCCCTCGGCCAACTTCCGGGAGGGGAACTAAAATAATTTCCACATACAAGTAAAGCAAATAGCCTGTGTCTTGTTCATCCTACCAGGTATTATTGACTAGCGCCGAGTAAGAGATCTCTGCAGAGCGGTGATGGAAAGGTTGGCAACTCATTCCGCTTGGGCTGGGTTTCTGCAGCGTGCTTGGGTGGGATTGAATTGCGAGGCTTTTAGTCGTCTCCCCAGGCTGTCCGACCTCAGCCACTACGCCCGAACTAAAATGTTTAAAATCTGCTGCTCACGCTCTTAAACACTTGCATAGATGCACCCTGTAAGAACCGCAGACGATTTCAATGCGTGTTAGGTTCTTCCCGTTATTGTGTAGGGGAGACGTTGCCTCCTAAGATCCAGCTGAAACGTTCACTGCGGTGGTATCTGAGAGCAGTTATATTTGGCTCATCTTTGTTCCGCATCCAGTTTTACAACCCCCAGATGACACCCTAATGAAACATCAAAGGAGCCAGAAACGGTTGCACTTAAATGCTCTCTGGAAGATGTATCCAGTGAGGTACAGAGCTCCCGCTCTGGATACGAAGGAATTCTGACCATAGGGCAAAAGTGGCCTTCAGCCACGGCAGCAGCCGTGCAGTAAATCCTGACTTTCATTTAAAACAAAACACACACACACACACACACACACACACACACAAAAGCTGTTTATCAGTGGTTTTTCGGGATCATTTCCTCAACTATCTTGAGCCCTTTTGTTCTTTACTTACTATTAAATTTGGGGAAAGAGATGAAGAAGAACCAGTCTTGCTGAATAAAATCCAAAAAAGCACTGCTAAGAATTTTTTCCGAAATGAGAATGGAAGCGCTTTGGAAGCTACTGAGCATTTAAATATTAGCTATAAATTTTTGGATTTGGAGAAGAAACTAGTGGATGGAATGAACCCGTTTTTGTCCCCGGCTGGGTGAGCCCTGAAGTCCCTGCTCATGCGCTGCTGTCTCTTGGTCGGTCGTGACAAAATTAATCCAATCTGGATGCTGAATCTAGATCTATAAATATATTTATTATAATATAACAAGAACTTAACAGTAAACATAAACTATATACAATACCATTACAGATAACCCTGTTTTTAATATTATTCACAGAAATAGCCAGTTTTGTTCCAGTGTGAGAAATGAAGAAATAAGCTAAATTGGAAATGTTGAATGTGTTTAGGTCTTGTTGACAGGTAGCACCTCCTTTGGAGGCAGACACACACCAACACTAAAATTAGTCCTGCCCCAGGCAGTTAGAAACTTGTGCTCCAATCTTTAGGTTCACACTTGCACCCTGTTTGACATAAATACTTTAAATGACATACCAGTATATAATTTTGTTGTGCTTATTTTTTTTTTTTTTAATCTTTAAAGAATAAATAAAACAACTGCATAACAAAGGCTGGAACCTCACTGTCAAAATGAGAGACTTGAGTCACCCTACAGCTTGACTCAGCTGACTTGAGCACTTTTTCTTTAAATACTGCAAGATACAAATTTCCTTTTTTTTTTTTCTTTTATTTTATAAAGGATTATTAATAAAATAAGATGATTAGCTAACCATCTGCATTGATTTCCCCGAAGCTGTAGGCAGACCTCCCTCCGTATAAAAAGGCTAGCGTATTTGGTATGAAATTCAACCAGATATTGACTGTAAGATCTCACCCACGCCCTGTGTAGGACCCTCCTTGAGTTACGGGCACGGCATTTGGGATTTGAGTCTGCAAAGGCAAGTATGGCAACTTTTTTCCCTCTACTTGGAAAGAAATCAGGCAATCCTTTGCTTGGGGTTACTTCTTATTTGTGAATTTTAAGATTCTTTCCCTTGCCCCCTCTACATTACCCGGTCCGTCTCCTATTTGATCCTTTTTATGTATAAATTTATAAAGAATTTCCACATCACAATGCTCTCTGGATAGACAATATTTTAATATATATATATAAAAATATAACCCCTGTGCTGTGCATATACTTACAACTCTACATAGTAATCACTTTAAGTCTCTTATACTGGGCTTAAGTCTATGTGTTTTTCTACCGTGGGATTTAAACTCGTGTGTTTAAAATCTGTAAATAAGAGAAGTATAAGGTTTCCACACCTATGGGGAAACTTGAAAAATAAAATAAAAAAAACTTCTGAGACTTTACATGAAAGATAGTGGCATAAATCCCAATGTAAGGGATTTTGGTTGAGAGCCAAAACTGAGGCATCTTCTCCGTTCGCTGAAAATGTGGCAATCCCACGCTAGGCTGGGTGTTTTGACGTGATCCCAATCAGAAGAAGGGAAGAGCAGTTTTATCAGGAGAATGCCTCTGGAATTGAAACCGTTCTCATTGTGTATTACGGGGATCAAGCGCTGCCAAGTTCGCCCATCAGCAGAAACCGGGAGGAAAAGGTTAGAAGCCCCCCCACCCCCGGGCATGGCCCCACGCGCCCACACAAGTGTCACCGGGAGCAGAAACTCATCCAGCCCAACAGACCTTTTTTTTTTTTTCTTTTTTTTTTTTCCCCTCATCATTTTACATGGAATTTATTACCAATGGCTATTCTTCTTCCCCCCAGTCCCCACCTCACCCCCCGCTCTGGGCTCTGCTCTCCAGAACTGAAAGATTCCTTTGATCTGATGGAAGACTGACATCAACGTAAGCCATCTGTCACACAAGATTTCTCTCAGGCATTGGTATTGAAAAGCATGTATTTGTTAAAAACAAATGCAGGAATCAAAGTGGTAAGGACACTTTGACCTTTCAAATAGATTGATGCCTAAAGTGTAATAGTAAAACTAATCTGCATGGTTATTTTAAGAATCAAGCTTGAGCTCTAGAAGTAAAATGCAGATTATTTTTTTTTTTCCTCTCTTCCCCAGCTTAAAAAATAAGTGAAATTCTATTGCACCTGGGTTGACCAAAAGCCGACGTCCAGAACAAGTGCCACTATAACATCTAGTGACACCCTCGTATTATTAAGTTACAATATCTTACATAGCACGGAGCTCTCTGCTCCTTGTTCACCAAAAGGTGAGGATGATTTTTCTACATTCAATGTAGACACTATTCAAGACTTTAGAGCAATATGTTCACTGGCTGGCTTTGCTGCTTTGCTGCTTTGCTGTGTTTCTTAAGTAGTAGTATTCTCCTTGCCCGCTTTCGACGGGTACAAACAGTTCTCCGTCCAGCTCCCGGGCCACGTCAGCCGCTCTGAATGTACTTCTTGATTACTACGCAGCCGTGTCGAAAAACAGGGCAGGGCATATTTGGTAGAAGTGTCCACGTGTTTGTTTTGGGGTCGTAGGCTTCCATGTTTCCCAGGGCAGGTCCTTCGCTGCTAACGATCCCACCAGTGGCATAAATTTTTCCATCTAGAACCACCGCGCTGCATTTTTTGAAAAAAAAAAAAAAGAAAAAAGAAAGTTTTAGTTAGTCTTCTTACCCAACAATTTTCTTTTTAGGATGAGAACAAACCCAGTCTTTTGTAACACGGGGTAAACGATGAACACACCTTTTATTATTATCTATATAAAGGTGTGTGGGCATTTCTCTTCCCTCTCCCTTTTTTCTCCCCCAAATTAATCCTTTTTGTGTTTGTTCTGGGTAGGTAAATGTTGTCTCTAATTAAAGCAACAGAAATTAGTCCAAGTGAGATGTTTCTCCAGCCCGCGTATGGACGGGATCTGCAGCAAATGTGGCAGGACCACACGTCCCTGTAACACCACGCACACAAAGAAGCAATCCAAGCAATCTGGGGTCCCTGCCCCCTTGTTTGGAATAAACCCTCACTTCAAGTTACTCCTCTAATTATCAATGAATGCTGTGAAGGGGAAATAAAAACCCTCCAAAAAATGCTCTGTTGCTTCAGCCCCTTCCACGGTGGCAGGGCCTGGCGGTCCTGCTGACCTGTCCTCCTTGCGCACCCAGGAGGGCTGGTGTCAAAAGCCAACCCAGGGCACAGGAGATGATGGTTGGGATGTGCAGGCGAGGGTTTGGCAGAGGAGCTGTATGCTGCCCTCTGAAGAAGACAAAAGAACCTTACTGCTTTTTAAAAATGGAAGTGTTCGACCTCAGACACCTCTTGCAAATCAAGGATAATGAGGCTGGGCTAAGCCCGTGGTCCGTAGGCTCTTGCTAGGAGGGAAGGTGCAGAGCTGTGAGAAGTAGTTGAAAGAAAAATTGCCTTTCAGCCTCATCTGTTCCCCCTCCTTCCACTTAACCCCTCGGCCTCTCCAGCAATCGTGTGCAGGGCATGACACTCACTTTGTGCTAATGAAGGTGGACAACGAGGGGCTGGGCTCCCGTGTATGTATTTGGAAGGGGCAGAAGGACGATGGAGCCAGCAGGCAGCTGGGTGGGAAAAGCCTCTGCAGAACTGTCATGTTCTCCCTGCTGCCTTCCCTCTGCTTTTCTGCCTGAGTTTGCCCCCCAACATTTAAAGATGTTAAGATGGAGGGGGCTGACAGTGTTTTTTCTGATGGTTGGAGTCTCTTCCAAGAGGTCTTCTGGTAGTTGGATCCCTTCCAAGAACAGCTGGTGGATGGTTGTGTTGGGAAGGAAAAGAGACTTGGAGAGTGTATGCCGGAGGATAGCAGGGAGAAAAAGAAGGAGAGGAAGACAAATTAATTGCAGCCAAGAAGGTGGCCTAGATCTAAGAAGCTGGAGAAAGGTAGTAACCCTGTAGGCTTGGTAAAAGTGAAGTAATTTCTTTAGCTAATTTTGAATTAGCAGGAAGAAGAATAATGAAAAGTGATAAAGGCAAAAGACAGAGAGCGCTGGAAGACCCAGGATTAACCAAGACTAAAATGGCACCAACAAAGTAGCGCGTTTCTGAAGAACACAAAACTCTGATGTCCTTGTGGAGAAGCAGAGCCTGAGGTTAAAAATAAACCCACAATGACAACAGTGAGGACTCAAATAAGCCTAGTCCCTGGGTACCGCCAGGAAATAGGAAATAATGAGAATCTTGTCAAAATAACTGTTAATCTGAAAGGAGGAGGAAGGAGAGAGAGACTTGAAACACTTGATTAGAACCTATCCACAAATCAGCAGGGCTGGATGATACATAGCCCAGGGTCCTGAGGGAGTTTGCTAATGAACTTACTGAACCACTGGTAATTATTTCTGAAACGTCAGGGAGAAACGGGGAAGAATGAGGACTTGAGGAAAGCAAGTGTCATCCTGAAAGACGGCTCTGAAAGAGAAGGAGCCCACCTCCAGAGGAGCCGGAGTTGGCGGCAGAGGCACCACCTGGCAGGGACTCTTGCCAGGGCTGAGGTTCCTACGGAGGTGGCAGGACCACCTGACCCAGTAAATTGGGCAAACATGCAAATTCAACTGTGGTTTAGGACTTAAAATACTTGTTGGGGGATGGAAGCCCATTTCTGTAATGGAACAAGTTCCTATTTAAAAGCAAGAGAGGCTGGGAGTTACAGTTTGCACGATCCGGCAGGGCCCTCCCCATGCTGTCTTCCCCCTCCCGAAGACAGTCCCACTCCATGCTGAGACAGTCCTGATGTGCTGGAGGGGCTGCTGGAACCAGCAGGGTGAGAGCTTAGAAATGAGGCCACAGGGTGGTGGTTGCTGTTTGTGTTTCACTTTGGTTTTGCAATACTGAAGTTGAAGGAGATGGAAGCTTATTTGAATTGGAATGTGGTTTGGGATGTGCCGGGCGGAGGAGGGTCCAGTGTCAGAGATGGGCTGTGGTACAGAGCGGCTTTGCTCAGTCATTAAATGCTGCTCGATCATTAAAAAAGCACCCCTACTCAAAGCTTGACCAAAAAAAAAAAAAAAACAACAAAAGCAAATGGGTTAATTTAGCAACTTTTTTGGGTGAAGTGGGAAAAACCAAACAAAGTCCAAAATAAAGCAAAGATCTCCTAGAGCGAGCTGGCTGCAGAACTACCCATAATGGGCAATTAAATGAAATACCAGTGTGGAGCACGGAGCCTGGGGCTGCTTCCATCGGTGTTGATGATCAAGGTCCACTGCCCATGAATGGCCTCAGCTAAGTTTTAATTTTCTGCTGTGGACACACTGGTGTAGATGACACACCTCACACCAGCACAGGAGAGGACCTTAATGGCTGTTGCCATTTACATACGGGACGTGTCTAATACTTAATGCTCATTACCTGAGGAGACTGCTCTGCACGGAGCATTTGATCTGGATGGGAAGAAGGGGACGGACAGAGGGAGGACCCTCTGCGAAGAGCTTTCAATCCACGGTGTAGGTGACCCTGGGAACAGCAGCTGAGCAACCACCAGCCCTTCCCAGCTGACTGTGTGCTGCACAGCTGAAGTCTGGCCTTAAGTGCCTGGTACCCCCTTAGGCATCTAGTGTTAGGTCTCCGAATGGGGACGTGGGTGCTTCATGAATTCCTCTGTAGCATCTTAGCTGCCCACGTTTCTTCTAGTAAAGCCTCCTCTGTGGCATCTCCAGTAGCAGCTACTCTTAAGCCGGAGCCGCTGCCACCGTAGAGCAGCCAAGCACACCTTCCCCAAAGGCTCCGGGTTCCCCCCAGCCCCGTGCTCTGGATTAGGGGTTACAGCTGGTGGGCAGATGCTCTTGTTCTCCAGCACCTGGGCTATGGCACTGAAAGACATTCGTGGCCAGCGGTGGAGACAAGCAGCTCATACTGTAACCTCCCATCATGGTGCTGATGCGTCGGGGAAGAAACGGATGCTGAAATTCCACCCTCTGAAAGCCTGCATGAATTTTAAAGGGTGATTAGATGAGCTTCTGCCCCCTCCCTGTGCAATTCCCGTAGATAGCACTGGCATAACACTTCGATTGTGAGTCATGCCTGAGGTTAGGAAAAACAGCGAGCTACTCCTGCTCTCGAGAAACAGGCAGCTCTAAGTACACAGCGGGTACTTACGTGTGCAGGGGACTTTGGAGACATTCTGGCATCTCCAGGGCTAAAGTGGCAGGTAGGTACTTAAGATCAATTAGGAGTTTAGTCCTAGATTGCTGCTACTCTGCGGTATTAGGACAATCACTGCTAATTTCTGGGACCTTAGGGAATAGGAAACTCAAGTGGGCTCTAAAACCTTGAGGAAAGCGAGTGGAAAGGAAAGCTCATGGCTCTCTCTTCATTACTGTGACAATATTTCTTTTCTCCCCTCCCTTCCATCCCATCAGCTGTAAAAACATCGTTACCAAGGCTGATGTACAAAGAAAGGAATAATTACAATAATTAGGATGCGAGTTTATTGCTCGGTGCCATTAATCCTGCGAGATAAAATGATTACAGGCTGTCAGAGCCTGGGAAGGAAGGAAGCTCCGCGCCGCAGAGCCTGGCTGCGGGGACGCAAACCCTCCCCAGCTTCGGGGGCAGCGGGACCCCCGTCTCTCCGGCAGCACGCCCCAGGGTGATCGGCATCGAGATGGAGGTCACTTCATCTACTCCTTCTAGGAAAATACATTTCAACATTTTGCAAATTATTAGCCTGCAGGCTAACGACCCCGCTTCCCGGGTAACTACTGCCCTTTACGAGAGAGGCCTCACCTATAGCCCTGCAGCTGAGTCACCCGCGGTGCCGGGGTCTCCTTTATTGCCCAAACCGTGAGCAGTGTCAGAGGATCATACTGTAACTGTCCCCCGACACTGCCACCGCTAGTCCGGTCCATCTGCTGACCTCCACAAAGCTAAGAATCACGATCCTAAGGAAATCCCAATGAGGCTGAAGGGCACCAAGGGCTGGTGGGGACCTGGCTGCCCGTGGTTGGAGTGCTTGTGTGATCTGAACACCCTTTAAATCTCCTCTCTGCCTACCCACCTTGCAGTTCTTCCCCAGATTGAGCAAACAGGCAGAGAAGATCCCTCTCTGACAGCTGGCCATTAAATGACTCGATAGAAAAAGCCAATCATTGAATCACAGACTCATAGGACAGCCCAGGCTGGAAGGGACCCCAAAAGACCATCTGGTCCAACCTTTTGTAAGAAATAGAGCCTTGTTAAGATTGTCTAGCACCCTGTCCAATCCCATCTTGAAAACCTCCAGCAATGGGAACTCCGCCACAACCCTGGGGAGGTTGTCCGAGTGACTGTTCACACTGTAAAAAAATTTCTTCCTTATATTGAGATGAAACTTCTCCTGGTGCAACTTGTACCTGTTGCCCCTTGTCTCCTCCGTGTGGCTTCTTGCGAAAAGAAAGCCTCCGTTCTCCTTTTAGCCACAGCATACTGTGATGAGATGTCCCTTGAACCTTCTCTTCTCCAGGGAAGAGAGACCTAATTCCTTCAGTCTTTCCTCACAGGGCAGGTTTTCCAGCCCTTTGATCATCTTCGTGGCCCTCCTTTGGACCCCCTCCAGTCTGTCCACATCTTTTTTTGAGTTGTGAGGACCATAACTGGACACAGTACTCCAGGTGTGGCCTGACAAGCACTGAGTGGAACGATCACATCTCTGTCTCTGCCAGTAACGCCCCTGCAGATGCAGCTCAGGATCTGATTTGCCGTCGTTGCTGCATTTGACTTTGCATTGCTTTTTAATCGACTTTTAATCACATGTGAGCAAATCTGCTCATGCTCCAGCTCAGGTGTGGGGCACCAGGGCTCAGCACAAACGAGCTGGGGGTGCTTTCAGCAGGTGCCCTGCTCAGGCAACTCAGCTGCCATTGGTTTGGTGGCCACTTCCCACCAAGGGTGTTATGGACCCTCCGTTTTTCATTCAGAAGCATCTTACAGTGGAAGTCTCCTGATGGGCAGTAGGTTGGAATCAACTCGAAGGGGAGGATGTCACCGTCTCTCTTCTGCAGCCTTTGAGAGCTAAGTGCCTGGGACCTCCTGCTCCAGCCCTTCCCTCTCCCAGCTGTGATGGCTGGCCGCAGCACCAAGCAGTGGGACTACCAGCAGCATTCCTTAATTTTGATTATTGTTATTTTTAAATTTCCTGCTTAGTCCTAAGGATCACATCAGCCTTATCAGGAAATGTTAAAAAGAAAAAAAAAAATAAATCCTATATTGTAATATCTAGGATTGTAGAAGAGATTTGAAACAGCTGAATTAGCATGTTGTTTTGATTCCCTGAAACTTAATATCTTCTGACTCCACAAACAAAGCTCCTCTCCCTCCTCGCTCCTGCCTGTGCAGGCACACGCGCTCACTAATTTATTTGGAGCAGTTCCATCAAGGTTATTAAATATGATCAGTTAGATAGACACAGGCTCTGCCTAGAAGAAGAAAAATAAAAATCAGTGCATTTAGCAATGGATGAATTTCATTCTTGCCCTAAGATTTCGGGAGGGTTTTCCTGGAGGTGGAACTGAATTGTCGCCTGGGTGGGTGATAGGATAGAGAAGCCTGCAGGGCACCATGTGCCGCGGGAAGCAGCTCGGTGCGGTGCTGGGCAGAGCTGCAAAGCGCCCCGGAAGCTTTTGCTTAAACCAGGGACCTTTTAGTGAAACCTGCATGGGGGTTTGTAACGCCGAAGTGAAAGGCATCTCCGTGGGTGGTGGTGCTCCGGGTGCCAAAGCGTTCTCCCAAGCCTGGTGGGGTGCTGACAACCTGCGTGGCTGTTTGCGGCTGGGGTGGCAGCCAGGTTGTTGTGTTCGGGAGGGCTGGAGCTCGGGTGGCCAAGTCGTACTGCCAGAGGTGTCATCTTTACAATGAGATGGATAAATGAGGGTCTAGATTAGTCATGGTCAATTAGGAGGATATCATGCCACTTCTTGGAGCGGGATTATTAGTGTGGGTGTTTTGGCCAAGCTCCAGTTGTATTCTCCCCTATTCCATGAGCACTTTCCCTTGCTAATGATCCAAAACCATCATGTGGCATTGTTACTTATTGCTGCAAACCAGCAATGTTTTATTCCAAAGTCCGTCGCACATCAGTAACAGCCCAAGTGCTCTGTCTGTATCAGTTACGCTTTAATGCACATCGAAATCCTTCATGTCATAAACCGCTACAGAAATTATTGCTGCGAGTCTGGCGCGGCAGTTCTCATCCGCTGTCCGTGGAGCACAGGCCCAGCCACACGTCTCCTTCCAGATATGCTGGAAGATTTTTGGTTTTCCCTTCTGGACCGCAAACGCTTCCAGCTGCAAATGCTGCCTGCTGAACAGCTCAGCCTTCACCTCTGCAGGCTCGAGAAGTGCGCGGCCATTAAGGAACCGTGCTCTGTAATAGCTTCACCTGGGAATATCCATCCAAACAAGCTCTGCTCTCACCCCTTCCAGCGCCTGGAGTTACCACAAACTTTGCAACGAGGAAAGGAATCATCTGGGGGAGTCTGCGGCTGGTGCTGTACATTAGCAATGCCTGGCAGTTAAGCACAGGAGTCACCATGCTTCACTGTTCAAGAACAAGGGCTTATTTAAAAAGAAGAGGGAAAAAAAAAATCCACAAGCCGACCCTGGTTTTGTGCTGTTCTGCCCGAGTCGAAGTTTTATTAAAGATTTCCATTCGGCAGAACCATCTAATAAATCTTACTGGTTAACAGTCAGAGGAGGAGGAAGAAAATGCTTTTCTGGTGTCTGTTGGGAATTGCTGGTACTAAATTAGCTGCTCTGGAATTATTGCTGGCACCATCACGCTGCTGCTGTTGCCCCATGGAGGCTCTCTGTAGCACACGCCTGTTTGCACGCCGCCTGCATCCTAAGCAAGCAGAGTATGGAATTTTTAATCATGCACAGAAACGCATTCAGTGTTCTTTTTGCTCGTGGAAAAATCGACTCTTGAAGGGCATGGAGGGAAGGGAGAGCGCCTGCCTGCAAAGGGAAGACTCTCCAGCGCTGGAGGGCAGGGATATCTTGGCAAGTCCTTCTGGAGGTAGTGTCCAGCAGAGCAAGGTGTGACCGTCTCGGCTCTTCATCCCTGTCAGCTGCTGCCTCCACATCCAAAGATCCCACAAATGAACAGGACCTGCCAAACCAAGGTGCCCATGTGGCAAACAGGACACGCTTGTGTGATGTTTGGGAAATGTCAAATATTTTCCTCACCCTTACACGTCGCGTGGAAGATGTTCAAGATCCACGTGTGAACTCTCAGCGAATTTTAAAACACTTCAGGCCTGTTACAGCTCTTTGCCCATTTGGCACCATCCCTTAAACGGTTAATTCCAGGACAACACAAATTTCTGACCGACTTCCATCAGGCTGGGCTTAATCTGAAAATGATGCTTAATTTGCTCTTCTGTTGATTGTGAGCTGGAGACCTGAGTCATTTAATTTTTTTCATTAAAAGTAATTTAACTTGATATTAAAACCATTTGAATGGACCTTGACTTTTTCACGTGGGGACTGTCACACACCTTTCTTTTCCCTGTCCTCGAAGCCATCACGCTCCCTACTCACTAGGGTGTAGAAACAGTGCAGATAAAAAGAAAAGTGATGCGGTCAAGATTTTTCCCAGCAAATTTGGTATCGAGTGATTCCTGGCGAGAGGAGATCAATAGCACACAGTTAATTTTTAAGTTGTTTATGTTGCTGCTTTTAAGCCATGTTTTTTGTGATCCATGCTAATGAGCGGAATGAGGAGTTTATAGATTCCTAGGCTAAGGTCAGAAGGGAGCTCTGTGCTTAGTTAATCTGAGGTTGTGTATACGCAGGCCATGGACTTCTCCCCAGGCAGTATCTCTCTTGGAAACTTATCTAATCTCCTCTTAAGAACACCCAGTGTTCGCCCCCTCCCTTGCTGGTTCACTGTTTAATTATCCTTGCTGTTGGGAAAGTGCCTCACTTCAAGGCTGAGATGTGTAACTTGACTTTCTAGCCCTTCTAACCCGCTACGCCTTTGTCTGCCAGACTGAAAGCTTTTCCATTTGCTCCCAGTGACCGAGTCACCTCTCAGCCTTTCTTTGATAAACTCCTGAAATTTCACGTCAAAGATCTGATTTGCAACCCGGGGTCATTTTTGCAGCTTCCCTTTGAACTTCTGCTGATATTTCCACGTGTCGACGGGCGGACCCAAGGCCTGTGCTCATCTCGCCAGCGCCGTACGCAGCAGCGCTCGCTCTTCCCAGCTGTTTCCATTTGGGTGTTAGGGCTCCTGCGATACATCCAACATTGAACCGACCTTTTATCCACCCCATTGCGCTGAGAGCTCGCGTTGTGTAGCGCCGAGTGGCCACCTTTATGTCCTCCTGCGAGTGCCTGGCTTTCTCAGGGGAGCTTAGGCAGCCGGGCTGGGCAGTAGGGCTCACGACTGTGCTTCCTCCATGTAGTACTTTGCATTTAAAAGCCTGCTGCGAACTCGAGACTATCTAACCGAGACATGCAGATAACTGGCTAGAATAGCTCCTTCTGTAATATTTTTTTAAGCCACCAAGTGTTATACCACCTGCAGCCTTTACCAGGGGAGATTTTCGATTACCTGGATTGTTGGTAGATATATTAAATAGCATTGAAGAAGAATCAATGCTTGCTACCGGTGGCCTTGCTCAATGATATCTGCTCATTAACAACTACATTTTGAGATCTGTCAGTGAAGCAGATTTAATCTCTCTAATGTGTGCCTTGTTAATTCCATATAATACCAGCCAAATACCTTGGAGAAATCGCAGTATATTACAGCATCACAGTTGTCTTTAGCAGCCATGCGTGTTTTATTAAAAACCAAAACAAAGAACAAAATCCCCCCCAAAAAGCAAAAAAGACAACAGGTTGGCTTAACAAGGCCCATTTTCCGGGAAAGCGCTTTGATTGCTATTCATTATATTATTAGTATCTCGTTATTTGTTGATGAAATCCCAAATTAACCACTCCGGTATTTTGCAGAGCACCAACATCAGGCTAAGTGAGGCCACTTAGCCTGACGTTGGTACTTTGCAAAATTAATTACTGCACTAAAATTCTCCTTTTCACCTTTTCAAAATATGGAAACACTTTGGCAGTGCCCTGATCCATCCTGAACTGTAAAAGTTATTAAAAATCAACATTAGTGGTTCAAACAGCTTCTCAGCGAAGTCTCTAAAGACGCCTGCCTCCAAGATGACTGGGTTGCCTGATTTGAGAACTTAATTTCTGACCTTTTTCGTTCCCATTTTTCCTCGCTGCCAACGGTGACCGTTTCTGGTCCCCTCGCAGCAGAGTATGGAACCAAACCTTCTTGCTCCCTTCTGAATACAGATGAGAAATACCCGTCCGATTGGTTTGTGCTACACTTTGCTACCTCATCAGCCTTATCAGCAATGGTTTTATAACTGATTAAAATTACAAAATTGATCCCAAAAGGTTTAAAATGCCTTTCTTAGCCCTTAGTACTGCCCTGGTTCCCCCAGCATCTTGTAGCAGTAGCCAGTTTTTAACCTATTTGTTACTTCTAACCCCCCGTTTTCCCTATTTCCATACATACCAATTTGTTTAGCTTTTGTCAAAGGTTTTACATTCCCTTTTGGCTGAAATATTTTTCCTAGCGCATTTAAGAAATTTTGAAAGTGTGCCTTTTTTTGGCATCCAATTAAGAGGTATTGAACTATTCCCTTTTTGGTGACCATCCCACTATAAATGTAGGTTTCCAGTCCACTGTTGCTTAGGCTTTGGAAAAAAAAAAAAAAAACTTAAAAGTTTGAAGTTACTTTTTGCTGATGGGTGTCATATTCTACTTAAAACCAGTTTATTACACTGCCTAAGCAGCAGCTAATATTTAGGTCACCAGTTTACTCTCCTTGGTCCATCAGAAGGTTTCCCAATGGGTTCCCTTCTGCGGGGTGCAGAGCAAAGCATCCCTTCATGTTAGAAACCTTGGGAAGTTTTCGGGTGAGATGCTCAGCCAACAGCCCCTGGTTGAAATCACCCACGACACTGCAATTTCTCTTGTAGTGTATTCCAGATGCATAATTAACAGATTTTTTGGTTATGTTTTATGAAACAGAGATGTTCAAGGAGCAGCTCATGTCTCTCTATGGGACGATACGGGAATGTATCAAATGTACAAGCCCCTTGCGTTTAATTTTACTGGTTAGGGCTCTAATCCTGAGCTGCATTGTACCCTTTGTTTCTGGTTTTTGGGAGTAAAATAGCATTAGCATCTGCCTGAGCACTGCAGGCTCCTCCTCATCCTGCTTTGGATGGGAGAAGGGAGAGTTGACCTTAGCCGGGATGCACACGGCCGCAGCCGCCCAGGACCGAGTCGGCTGCTCTGACCCCTTTGCTTACAACAAAATATGCTTCAGCAGCCAAGAGAGGGCGCTCCTTAAATTAATAAAAGAAAAGGGAAAAAAAAAAAGAGAAAATCTGGAAAAAAAACAGCAAAAAGAGAGAAACCAGGCATGCTTTCTTAAGAAGAATTTTTCTCCACCGAAGTGTAAGGTTAAATGCAATAAGGTAAAACATGGAGGCGATTTTCAACCTTAGGATGGGGAGCAGGGCCACCCCTGGGGCAAGGCGCAGAGCTCTTGGCTGAACGTTTTGGAGATGCGGGTCCGTTGTGGGCCTGGCTGCTGCCCCGTCGCTGCTTCTCCTCCCACCCCGGCCAGTGTTTTGCCGTGGCACAACCCCTTCGCCCTGCTTTTGCTCAGTGCTTCAAGACGCTGCTGCATCAGGCGTCGATAACAATCCCTCACCCAGTGCCCGCGGCGCCGTGCGAGGACCAGCGATGGCTTTTCCCCGTGAAACCGATAGCCTGGCCAGTCCCCAGTGCGGGGACCTGCTCTGCGAGGGGCTGGCGCTGCAAAAAGCCCGAAACAAGCCTGTCTTTCTGTAACAGCCACGTAATACTTTTTAAAAGGCCTTCAAGTGCTGCCAGTACCTGCCATGGGTGCCAAGTTTTATTTTTGTCAGCCAAAGTTTGTTAAACCTGTCTGTGCCTGGGATCGGGGAAGTGAGCCCAAAAAGCAATCAAAAGCACGTAATAAATAATAATTAATATCAGTGTGTGGTGCTTACTCAGTATTTTTTTTTCTTTCAAGGATCTTTTAGCTAGTTGGCAAAATCGCGTTCCACATTATGGTGTCCTCTCCTACAGCAGATATTTGTCATCCTCCGGTTACACATGGCAAACTGAGGAAAGAAATGTTCCTGTAGTCTGCTGGAGGAGCCCAACACACGTCCCTCCCTGCGATCCATCGCGCCTGAATGTGAAGACAGGCGGGAACCATAGCAGGGTCCTGGATGTGTACTTTGGGAAATGCTGTGCCCCTGAACACGTATGAAAAAAGAGATGAGGCAAACCCCCAGGTGGTACACACCTCCCTTCCCCTCTCCCCTTCACTGTTAGGTAGCATTAGCTTATTTATCAGCAGAAAATGTTAAGGCACCAGTAATTCAGTTTTAATGGTTTTTCTCACCTGCAGAACTGCCTGGAGTGGTTCATGTTGGGACCTGCTTTAATATTGCCTTTTTCTGGGTCATAGATGGTGGTTGCTCGTGCATAAGCTCCTCCAAGAATAAAGATGAACCCATTGAGAGTGACTGCAGGAGCATATTTGTTATCTGTCAATGGAAAGCAACACTGAGATCAGTTTTAAGCTTAGGTTTAGAGACTGTTTTTTTTATTTATACATTCCCCTTATTTACAGATAAGTCACGTTTCTCTAAACCTCCAAGGCTAGGGAAAGAAAAATGAGGAAACCTTTCCTGGTTTTGTTCTTCTCTCTCTAAGTTCTCAAAGGCACTTTTAAAGTTCATCAGTCCTTCATGCCCCAGTATGCACCTCCCTCTAAACTGGTAAAGTACAATTATCCTCTCCGGAAGCCTAATGGAGTCACCGTGAAAGCTCCACTCTTACATATGAAATTAAGATGTCAAGTTGTTTCAGAATTTTGAATTGCTTCAAATTTTAACTCAGATGCTTCCCATGGCTGTGCAGCAGCTAAGTACAGAAGAAACCCACAGTGCAGAGACACCCTTAATAATATCCAAGAGTTGATTCTCTTTTGTATTCTGCTTTTGCTTGTGTGAAGGTCACCCACATAATCCAGAAGATTTTCCAAGACCCATTTTTTTCCCCCCTTCATCTGTCTCGTAAATTCACCTGCATTTTTATTTTCAGGTGTGTGTGTACCTCCAAGCAGTCCTGTATTTTAGCAACGAACTGTGTGAGGTTGGGGTTTGAAATTACGCCAGTCCCTTATCCTAAGTCAGGTTCAATCAGAGTTTCCAAGGATGCTTTAAAATTCTTGTGTTAGCTGCGGCATTATTAGAAATATTGGTAAAATCAACCATAAATTATCAACTAAAATAATTCTAATTTAATTAGCTGACTTGTCCCTTATGCTGCTAGCATGCCATATGCACATTATTAAGTATGAGCCAGTTGGGCTGAAATTTCTCATGATGGTGTCTGTCTTGATGCGATACAGGTTTTTTTAATCAACATTTCAGTGAAACCAATCAGCAGTGTCTGGGAACAAAAGACGGGAAAATACATTGCTTTATTTGAGTTAAAATAAGCCTCACAACCAGTTTCTCTAAGAAGCAAGTGCCTGAGCCCTTTGGGGCGTGAAGCAAATGTTGCCTGGGTGGTTACTCTGGTGCCAGGGGACACTTCTATAAAAATTATCCATATGTAGCTATATAGAACCATAGAATCATAGAATTGTCTAGATTGGAAGGGACCTTTCAGATCATCTAGTCCAACCATGTTAAAGCCTCTCCAAAATCTGCATTTTAATATGCTCAGCAAAGGGCGATTCTCTTGCATCTCCAGTGGAGAACCAGCCTGGACATATTCTTGCCAGCTTCAGCCCCTGCAACCCTCCTCCCGAGCGTGGGGAGTGAGGGCAGCGCGCTGGAGAGGAGATGCGATATCATCTCTACTACGCCCTTACATCTCTGGTAACGGCCTCTACATAACGTTGAAGGGGTCTTTATGTTCTTCTCAGATCTAAAAAACTCTGACTGTGTCCTTTTAGGAAGACAGAAAGAGATGGGCTTAACCCAGCCCCAGCAGCTTTACTTTTGGCATTTGCTTACCTCTCGCACAGCTGGCGTTGTAACCCTGAGGTTCTTGTAAAAACCACCTTATTCCATTAAATATTTAACAAGAGATTTAATTTGACATGAGTTAAGGTAAAAGCTGATGAATTTCTCCAGAAGAGAGATCATTTCCTTAACTGGGGTTTGAACTGGTTAAGCCAGAAGGAAAATAATGGCTTTGTGGTGTCTGCTGCTGTTCCAGCATGGCCATGGGGTGGTCTGGCTCAGTTCAGCTCACCCCACATCGGTGGGTGCCCCGGGGGATGGGTGGGGGTACAGCACCCGGCATGCAAACAGACAAAACATGTTATGGGTTAAAGTCGGGCTCCTATTACGCTGAGTATCTACAGGCATATGTCAAAAAAACGCGGATGTATTAGGAAAATGTCACTGATCCTTGGGAACAGATGGGAAGAAACTAATTCATCCAGAAAATAGAACAAGGAGTATTCAGTTTCTCCTCGGTGCCACTAAGCCACTATAATTCATCAGAAAGACTTATCTGTCCTAACAACCCGTCTCGCATCCCTTTCCAAATCAGACTTGCATATGTGACATTTTTTCCAGTTAAGACACTCATCAGAAATTTTCCATATTTAATTATCACATCTTCCTGTGTGTTTTTTTTTTTTTTTCTTTGACTAGCACTGTTTTGCAGGAGAATGAAACTCTCGCATAAAAAAAAAAGAACTCGGCTCCCAAATCTTACAGGGAAATTATTTGGGGCTCCCTCAAGGCAGAAAGAGTGACTTCTCAGGAGACTGAATCACTGACTTCACATTCCTTTTTGTTAAAGAAAGAGAGGGAAACCCCTTTGGTTATTTTTATAGCGAGTCTTTTTTTTTTTTCCTTTCTTTTAAATAGACAGCCAGCCTGATATTCTTTTTCTTTCTTTTTTTTTTTTTTTTTTGAGAAGCAATTGTGTTTGATTCTCATCAATTTTTCAATGCATACCTATCTGTTGTCTTTTTACTGCTTTTGGCTTTAGCTACAATTTCATAAATTGATATAAAGTAAGCCTGAGACAGAGAAACCTCTGCTGTTTCTTTCAGGATTAGAGAAGTTCACAGCAAACAGTACCCTGATCGTGATGAAGATATGGCAGAAAGACACGAGGGACACCCCTCCAGAGACAAGTAGAGAGAAAACAGTGGGTTTTATTTTTGTTTTGTTACCATGGAGGCAGAAATTGTTCATGGATACAGGGAGCTTGGAGAACTCATTCCGGCTACCTAGGTGTGGATGACCACCTTCAGTCTTTACCCTTACTTCACTCCAGGTGCTACCCACACTCTTCCCTTGTGGTTGTCCTTTCCAGGGCTTGGAAATCTCATGCAAACACTCAGGAGACTCCAACTTCTGTTGCTGCTCTATGTCCTTAACATGCTCATAGTGTGAGGTGGGTGACTGGGGAGCCTAATGACGCAAAAGCATGTTCTGGTTGGGCTTTTTGGTGCAAGCTACTGGGCGTGAACATGAGCTCCTATGGGTCAGAGGTTTCTATGGGATACAGCAGGGACATTGGTTATTTCAAAGTCTGCTGGAGGGAATGAAGAGAGGGGAGAGAGCATGGAAAACAGAGAAACAGCCTCCTTTCCCCTCCAAAATTCAACTGCTGGGGCTGTCGGATATAGTAATCCATTTCAGGCTGGAAAATCTGAAATGGGATTTGTCCAGGACAGCAAGCACACTTGAGATTAAAAGGCAGAAAAAATGTAAAGGAAATAATAGATAAAAGCTACTCTTCTCTCCAAGTGGATAACATCATAACATCATTCTCCTTTGCTGTTGCCATAGGAAAATATACAAGTATTTCTATTCTAGTGACAGGTCATTGTGGGAAGGGGTATGCACTCAATGACAATCCTTGAGCCGGAGGTGTACTTCACATGGGGTTGATAATTTAACCTACTGGTGTTCTCCTGACTGAATAACGACAGCGTGCTGTCTGTGATGTGTTTCATGGCTCTCGTATCTCTCGCTACGTTATATGGTCAAGTAGCACAGTTCTGCTTTCCCTTTCATGATTGCTTAAAGATCTTACGTTGCCTTCCAGTAAAGCACTCGGTCAGAGACTGAAGTGGCATTACAATGAATGGCAGCAGCACTTCATATAGAAAAAGGTTATTAAAACCAAGCTAGTCAAACATTTTTATCAGGAGGAAGAAATGCAGGCATGCCACCAGTCCAGATATAACGCCAACTGAAAGGTCTCCCTGCAGGCAGGGGTGGCCGGAGCTGGGGGCTGATGCATATGATGAAGCAGATTGGAGAAAGGAGACTAATTAATAGAAACTAAATCCATTTTAATAGTAAGTGCCTCTTCCCCTCCCTGAATACTATGCAGACAAGCTCAAGAATGGCATAGTAATGGATAAGATAACGACCCTCGGCTGCCTGGAGACTGCGGTCTGATCCTTCACATTGCTTGTGAGGCCCAAGTGCAGATACTGCAATTAACAGTGGGCTCTCGGATGTCAGCCCTTCTGGCACGGTGCTCTCCTGTTAGCCGAGTTCTCATAACTACACAACCGATGGCGGGGCCCTATGGTTCCCCCAATGACCCTTGAGGTTCCCCTCCTCAGAGACCCCAAAGTTGACCATGCTCACTTGCAAACGCTGCATTTTGTCTGTCCATGGCAGGGGATGCCCTGTGCCAAAGAGGAAGTTCCACCTGCTTCCCAGTTCTCCTGCTTCCACCTCCTCCCCAGTTCCACCTGGGGCAATTTCAGTGTCAAATTTACAGGCAAAACATTGATGAACTGAAGAGAGTGGACAAAGCATGGCCACACAGATGAAGCTGAGGTAGGAAGTGAAAGGGAGGACGTTTGCTAAAGGGCAAACACAAAAATACTGACTTTGCTGGGCAGGGGACAGAGTGAGTGTGTGCGAGGGGAACACATCAAGGAGTGGAAAAAACCATTCTGAATAGAGGATACGGCAAATATAGAGGAGAAGTGGGTGAGACAAAGGAAAGAAAAATTCAAGCTCACTAGTGGGAAAAACACTTAAGGCAAATACATTGAAGGATGAGAAGAAACTCTCGTTGCTTTGAGACTTCTAGGTGAGAGCCAGCCAAACCCACACACGGGTACTGAACTATTGGCCTTGCGGAGAGAGACAGGCCAAGACATACATCTGAGTTTTCTTGTAAAGTCTAAAAATAAAGTCATGGGAAACATTATGCACTTTAACCAGAAAAAGCCATGGAACAGTGCAGTAAAAATGCACAGATGCCGCTAATGCTGTTTTCCAAATATTTCTTGCAATCTTAGCTCTGTTATCGTCCCACTTTGGCCGGACATATCACTGCAGGAGTAAACAGCATGGTGAGGAACTAGATACTTGGATTAGATACCAAAAATGCTCCTAGATCTTTGACCTCTGTATTTCCATAGTTCTTACCAGATTTTAAAATTTAATAGTGGTGATGTTTAAACACTATTTTTCTTACAGTCCAGAAACATTAATAAAAACTTCTAATTCCACCAGTACAGACACTGTGCATTTAGGGTATCAAAAAAGGTGTATTTTAGTGCCCTGGCATGAAGACACAAAACGAACTAAAAGGCAGTGACAAGATAATTAGGCTTCCTTACAATCACTGACTTCATCATGTCTATGGCCATCTTGTTAAATAAGACAAACTTCAGGAAGCTGGGCATGAAATACATTTTTAGCAGAGCTATGTAGGACAGCCTGGCAAGAAATGGGAAGGCGGGTGTTGCAAGTACATAGCCTGGGTTCACTTACTGTTGTAGGACTTTGCCTCGACAGTAGCAAACTTCTTACAGTTCAAAACAAAAGGAGGGGAAGTGCAAGGTGGTTTATCAAAAACATGCAGTGTGAAAGCCCTGGGAAGCTCCATTATTCCAGTAATATCAAGCTGTGGGCTGTGCTGCTGCAGGAACACCTGCTGGCTCCAAAGGCAGGGATGACTGAAGCGGGTCAAAGGATGGGGAACATCTTGGAGTGTTGGAATGGAATCTCCAAACATGGATGTGTGCAATCAACACCTGCCCAGAGGCTACCACAGCATCCATGTGCAACATGTTGGTGAGCCTAGTGTCATACCTACTGCACGCAAGCATCCATGTCCCAACACCTCCTGGCAGGTGAAGGCTAAAGAACAAATGGAAACTGGGAGTGAATTCGCTGCTTAAGCCTAGAAGAAGCCCAGGCAGAAGAAAGCAGGGGCTGAGCTGCGTGGACTTGCTATTGGACCCCATTCCGTATCTCCTCTGCACAGGAGAATTAGCCAGAAAATGACCCTACCCCCTGCCATGGTTGATGCCAGTGTTGCCTTGGGTTAGGTTGGCACACGACGCTTTGGAAGAGATGGACCTGTTGGGTTGAGACGTGTGCCATGCTGCATTCAACTCACTATCATAAAATACCACAGTGGCTTGAGACAGGTACTACTGGTCTGAAAATCTCCAGAGACCTTAGCTGCCTTCAATACCTGCACCTAATGTTGCATATCTGAGCACGGTTTAGGTGTTCTTAAACAATCCATTGTCCTATTTGACATAAGACAGTTTTCACTGATCTCTGGGGCGACCGTAGACAACACAAGTCACCATCAGCTATCTCAGTTGACTTAGCTCAGGGGAACACCTTAAGAATTCACAAATCAACACAAAAAGGCTCTAAGGCTGTCGAAGGCACCCCAGCAGTGACCATAACGGGGATTCATCTCAGCTCCATTTTGTAAAAAGCACCCCAAGACTCCTTCTACTCCCTCTTTGTTTTGGATAAATGTTGCCTGTACTGCACTTGACAGAGCATCCAGTTTGTGGGGGATACCTTCCAAATACAGGTGATACTATGGCTCCTGTAGAGCTGGAGAAATTAAGATATATTCCAATATTCCCACAGCCGTTTAGTGAAGATCAGGCATCCCTTCAGCACAGTTTCCCAGACATTCTCCACCAGGGTGCAATTTTTCAGGCTCTGTGTTATTTTACTTTACTTGCAAATAAACTGATGTTCTACATTTCCCAACAAAGACACACAGCAACTCCGCATTTCATCACGTATTTTATGCCTTCATCTTAACTAATTAACTTTGCTTACACCAAGAAAACATAAATACCATCTTTTAACTTTACTGGTGTCTTTCATGTACTTTTGTTAGGAAATAATAGTACACGCCCATTAGCACAATGGATGATGAACCCAACTCTGGATGGGCTGGATGATTTTTTCCAAGCACGCGTGATGTTGACGCCTGCTAGACAGTATAACGAGCCCAGGGAATGATTTCTTAGTTCCTGTGGCACTTGTACTATTTTGGTAAGGAAAAAGAATACCTCTTTGCATAATGCATTCATTTTTGCAACACGCTCCGAGTACAGGAAAAATCTCGTACTGTCAGTCGGGGGATGAAATGAACAGCAGCAGCTGTAGCCACGTGATGGAAAAAGCCAGGCAATAGGGCTGTTTGCTGCTGCATTACATAAACATGACTTTTCCCGGTTAACGCCCTCCCGCTGGGCGCTTCATGCTGCATCATATGCATGTCATGTTACGTTAGGCTGGACACAAACAGCAGCGAGGGAGTCGGGAAGCAGCAGCACTGGCAGCACTGGGGAGGCTAAAGCTGTGGCTGTACCAGCTCCTCACGACCTGATCTACTGGGGAACCCCAAGAAAAGAACCCCAATAATTGTAACAAGCTACAATAAAAAGAGCAGCTTATTTTAGCTTTCTGAATATGATTAGGCCTTACCTGAACATCTTACAACTGTTCTTCTATAATTTATTACTTGATAGTCCTATTGCTCTACCAGGATCAATAATGATCAAAGACTATGATTTTTTTAAAATGAAGCACCTCATGTCACAGTTTCAATGTGTCTTACAGTTTTAGGATGGTGAAACACTGGCACAGGTTGCCCAGAAAGACGCCCCATCCCTGGAGACGTTCAAGGTCAGGCTGGATGGGGCTCTGAGCAACCTGATCTAATTGAAGATGTCCCTGCTCATTGCACAGGGCATGGACTAGATGACCTTTAAAGGTCTCACACCACTCTATGATTCTAGGATGGAAAAGCAAGTCACCGCAAAGCAGCTTCTCTGAGATGATTCTTTGGCATAGAAACGCTGTTTCTTTGGCCACCGAAGTCCAGCCAGACCAATGGCTGCCCACAGCCACCCAGCACAGAGGAGGTCACCTAGGTCAGCTGTCACCCTGCAATAATGTCCTCATGAAGATGGAAGTTAAACTTAATTTCCAATAGCAGCCTAAACACTCAGGGTGTAAATCCCCACAGAAAGCAAGTAAGTTGAAAACTTCTGAGCACTATCCTGATTTTGGAAGGAAGTTTGGAGCTCTGACGTTGGCTGATAGGGTGGCAAGTTTGGCCTCTCATCTTGCTCTTTATTATGTAAAATGTTAATAATCTACATGTCTTAAGAGATTTAAGCCTCTGAAGCACATATGCCTTTGGACACCACTGAAAAATCCCAGTTAAGAATGACTGCCACTTCCCATGGGACAGAGGACATTCTAGCAAACCCACAAGTAATAACCCATTAACTGAGCCGTGCTGCAAAACCGCATGGAGCAACACGTGATGCCAGGATGAAGTTTCACTGCACTTTGTGATTTTTTGGATCTAAAATTACTAGTTGTCCATATCTAATAACTGCTTTCCTTTCTCCTCTTCTTTGAACTCATCACTTCTAGCTGATAACTAGATGTATTAATGAGTGACAATTGCCTTCAGTAAAGATCCAGATAATTGCCTCTGGTATAATATACCATGCATTCCTGCCAATCTGTTGTAAACATATCTCTCCTCATCCCCCCCCCCCCAACTCATTTGCTTTCTGCAAAGGTATTAAAATACATGTAGCACAGAGATTTCTGTCGTAATACGGGTTTACTCTGCCACCACGCATCCCTTACCGATCATCGGAGACTCTATAAAACTCCACGAATTAGTCTGAGGGATGTAGGACTGCAAGACCCCCGCAGCTCGGCCGGCTTCGTTCACCCCACCAAAGACATAGATCTTCCCACCGCAAACGGTCGCAGCGGCCGAATGGACGGCCTTTGGCAGAGGAGCGATGGTCTCCCACTGGTTGGTTATCGTATCGTACCTAGGATGAGAGCAACCGGAGTGAGCGGAGATAGCGCAACGCTGGGCAGGACAGACAGGCAGAGAAAGCAGACTGGGATATAAGAGAAAGGCAGGTTGACAAGCAGAAGAAAAGCAGAGGTGGAAATGTATTTTTTTTAACATCCTACAAACTCAGCCACTTGGTAAACAGTGTAATTAATGCTTTTTCTAAGCTTTTAAAACATTAAGAAAGGCCCCGAGAAAGCTGGTTCTATTTTCTGTATATGCTTCTCAAATCTCATTATAGTCCAAGCTAAAGAAACTGAGGACATCTTTGTTGAGATGTCTTCCACTAATTAATTTCTATTAATGAGTATACAATGAGATTATTCTTGCAAATCAGTGCAGTGATATCCAATAGCAACCGCAGGCAGGCAACTGTTAATATACTTCAGTTGTTCAGCTTGTGGAACACATCTCACCTACAACATAATGCAACACGATAGGTCTTTTTACTCTGGTTAACTGACCAGCGACGCATATTTTGTGCCAGAATAAGTTGCTTCCATTTAATTTTCATTGTGCAAACCAAACTATTGCGCTTCATTGCTGGATAAGATTTCACTATTGCATCCATATTTGACATGAAGCAAACAGAAAAGAGTATGCATGTAAGTGCTAAATTAGTTTTAAGGTCATCAGTATCTGATTTAATTAAGCCATTGACCATAAGGGATGTGCAGTTAATAATCCATGGATGAAGATTCATTTTAGACAATGTCACAAGTACAGACATCAATTTTTTTTAAAGATAATGTGGCAGGGATCCAAATAGCTGCTCTAAAATGAGTCTTGGAGACAGTGGAAAATAATGTGATTTTTTAGGCTTCTATATTTCCATGTAATGGCACATTCAGTCAAATAGGAGTTTCCTGCGTAGTGATTATTCAAAGTTGTTGACTGCAAGAACAGAAGCCTCATCACCCATTCAGGGCTTTTGCTCTTAATATTAGTGATATGCAATATGCAAACATCAAATGAATCCATGGCCATGAATCCGTCTGTAAAAAAAGATCTAGTGACAAAGGAATTCTCCTTTGCAACATGTCCCTCAAATTCTCACTGCCCAAACTTGGGGAAAGTAAAAGGGACAAAAGATACAAGTGGAAGAAACAGCACAAAATAATGTGCTTAATGAAAATGCATTAATGAGTTTCCAAGTAATACAACTGAAAGTAATTAACACACTCATAAAAATGAAGGAAAAGCAAGAGGGAGGCAAACTTTAACTAAAAAAAAATACAGAAAGTCCCTTATAATGAGCACGGAGAACTGCCATTTACAATGCTGTAAATTAGCTACTGAGAAATTAAATTCATCTACAACCAAGTGATCAAAGGGGAGAAATATAACAAGATTAAACAACATGATGCTGGGAGCATTCAAGGTGACACACCTATATTGGGCTGATTCTCAACGTTTGGTACCAAACTGGAGACTGCAGATGGATGTTTGACTGCACGAGAAGCTCCTCTGGGTGAGACACCACTCTGCACGCGGGGCAGCATCATGCCCATCCCAGCAGATGTGCAAAAATCCCGCATAATATAAACCATTTCATACACTGCTTTTGGGTTACACTTTGCGAACTGTAGTCAAAGGGGCACTGGTAATTTAATTGTGGATGTCTTATTGTATAATAAAAACTAGTTAAGAAATTGGTTAGAATTGGTCAAAACTGGGCAAAGAAATAGAGCTGAGAAAAACTGACCTCATGTCCCTTTCTAGTTCCTCTGCTTCCAAGATATAAGTTGTATCCGTTACCTGACATGTATTGTCTCACACCATCCACCCTGACTCAGCACCAGGAACCCTTGTGGGCAGTCATAATGGTCCGAGACGGGATGGTGAGCATCCAAGCTGCCTTTCCCAGTGCTGGCACAAGCACCTGGCAGACCACAGAGTTCCCAAGACAGATACATTCCTGCCATCAACTGATCCTCCTAATATGTTTTTGGGAAGCATGGGTTATATCCTTTACATTTGCTGTGAGCTGGGTGTGGTTGAGGACCATGTCTATAGGAATACTGGGGAAACATTCAAATTACAAGGACAATAGTCCCTTTTCTGGATGTATTTCACTACTGGGACCTCAGGTCTCCTAGACCCCATTTTCTCTGCTCTCTCTTCATGCTCTACAGCAACATAACTGATCTTTCTGTTTTCTACCCTCCTTCATCTGCCACCAGGAAACGAAAAATGACCAAATGCTGAAAGCCAAAGGCTGCAAATCTACTGGATAGAGGTGCAAGTGAGGCAGCTTAAAAACACTCTTGTCTTGAGGGTCATTTGGTTGAAAAAGTCAGTGAACCATAAAGCAGGTGGAAGCCAGTCCTTGTCCACCCAACACAGGCATCTAATGTGGGTTTCACATAGGCTGCTCAGAAAAGCAACTCTCTTAATTAAGTGCCTAACTTACCCCTGGGGCGGAAGAACAGAAATCAGTACCTTCAAGTCTTCCTGACACCTGTCCATCAAGTCTCTCCATCTCCTGGGAATTTATTCCCTCCCTGCAAAGCTGCAGACCTGATTTCTAGTCTGTATTTTGCTTCAGCTCCCACCGACCAGAATGTAAGCTTTTTTTCCCCCCTTTTTTTTTTCTTGCTGGATTATAAAGCTGTCTGCTATCAAATCTCTCTCTTTCACATACGGACTTGCAGAAAATAATAAAGTCACCTCTTCACCTTCTACGGGATAAACTAAGTAGTCTAAGCTCCTTAAGTCTCCCACTGCAAGGCAGGTTTCCATCATCTTGGTCTATCTCAAGTCAGCTCCTAATGTGTTCACACAAGGATTTGCACCAGATTAACTGAATTGGTTTAAAAATGAAGAAAGTTGAATCTTTGTAACCTTCCAGGACAGGAAATAATGACACCTGCTTTACCTCTCTGCCCGAGGGCCTTTCCATGTGTGGTGTCATCTCTGGTGTTGTCATTGCTCTACCGCCACTAGTGCTAGTGGGGCTCCTCGGCTGCCTTTAACACTGGCTCTGCTCAAGGGCCAGCGGGAGGGAACTGATTTTAAGAATAATCACTTTGATCTCTTTCCATTAGTCAAGCTTTGCATTTGATTCCCCTGTTTGAAGCCGTAGATGGAGACTTAATGGGAGCTGGCTTCAAGCCAAGCGAAGGTTTTTCTTCCCTCTCCTCCATTGCTCCCTCCAGTTCTGGTGTGTCCATCCCTGTCCTTGGCTATGGGCCTACCAAGCCCATCCAATTAGCTGAACTTGAAACTTCAAGGACATCTCCTTTCACACGACTGGCACCCGGTTCTGCAGTCCTTGCATGCCATGGACTCACGTGTGGTTTTAGACAGATGTCCTTGCAGCCCTTCCTTTGCCCCCAGAGCAGTCCCTGCAACCCCGTGGTCCATGGCCCTGCTGTGCTCCGGACATCAGTCTTTCCACGCGTGCAGGACGTGTCTGTCCCCCCCATCACTGAGCACTGTCGTCTCACCTGACCCTGGTGCAGTCACTATCCTCTGGTTTATGTAGATACCTATGATATGGCACATGATCTGAACCCAGCAGAAAACACAGCCCAGGCTTGGAGAGAGCATAGGCAGAAATAACCTCGTTGATTTTCACAACTCTCCACTCTGAGGATTTCATCTGTGGGGCTGATCCTCCCCTCGCTTCACTCATTTTGTTCAACGCCTTCTTTCTTACTCTTTCCCTACCACCTCAATATTAACAGCAGAAACCCTTCATTTCAAGCTGTGCCGTTTGCTTCTCTGCCTTCTTGACTTCTGATCTCCGCAGTACCTGAAAACAGTATTTTTTTTCTCCTCAGTCTCTTTAATTTCCCTCCTTCTAGGTTAAACAGTCTTATGAGTATCTTCATTTATTCACATTATAAAATCCTTACATCATGGTCAGTCGCTTACAGACATGCACCCCCCAGTTTCCTATACATTAGTTAATTCTGTTTGCAGGGAAACTGCTATTTAAAATAAAGCCGTATGGTGTCATATTGATCTGCTCTTCAGATGATTCACATGTTGTTTAAAATCACATTAATGGATTACTATTTTTTGCCTTTTATACTTTCTTCTGACTGTTCTGAGGGGCTTAAGAAACTATCCTTAGACAAGGCTATATATTTAATTTTCTTAAGATGTCAATAAAACAGTAGGTTCTGAAGCAGTTTCTAAAGCTTATAAAGCTTATACTTTACATTGAATTTTTTAGACTGTCTTCCAAGTACACACTGCCAGCTGAAGTAATCTCCCAGTTTTAGACAACCCTATTGTAAAAGTGCTGTCAGGTCAAGGGGATTCATCTTCTTCTGTCCTTCAAACAGATAATAACCACAAAGCACCCACATTTCCACACTTTTAGTCACATACATTGTCTTGTCAGCATACGCAGTCTTCTCGGCTCTCAAATTGCATATATTACAGGGCCCATCCATTATCTAAAAACCTAGTTCGTGGATCCACTTCATTTCGCCGCCTCCCAACTCAACTCATATCTCAGAAGAAGACAGAAAGTGTAATACTCTCTCGCCTAACACCTAATGACTCACTCCCTGTCACACAGGAACTTGCCAGAGGGGCTTGATGGAGAACTGCAGTCACACCGTTATTTCCCTAAACACTCATTCCCAAAACATAACTCTCCCTGAATATATACCCATGTACAGCCACAAAAATGGACTTATAACTCAGACCCTCTGGCACATGCATATTGTTTTAAGATGAGTAACGAATGACTCCAACCCGTCTGCTTGTGCCAGTCCTGTAATATTATCCATCGAGCCGGAATTTTTACTGCCTCTTTACAGACAAATGGCAAATAAAGGGTAAAAAAATCTCGGCCCTATTGAAGTTGGTGGGAAAACACCTACTGATTTAAGTGGCACCAGAATTTCTGATTGAGGCTGCACCCTTCAGTGTCAATGACACAACTGAAAGCACAGAGGGGAGCCCAGGAGTTGATGCCATAAATCACTCCGAATCTGGTGGTTCCTAATTGTTTTCATGTTTTTTAACGGTGCAGCAGATGTATTAGGTGCAGTCAGGTGGTAGCATGTATCGCTAAGATGGTCTGACATCTGTTTTTAAAAACCAAAATGTAATAAAAACATCTTTGTAAGTTTTTAACCATTTAGGATGAAATATTCCAAGAATTCCAGGAAAAACAGGTAGAGAACAAGAAGGAAACCGGGAGAAAAAAATGTTACTTTCTCTGTCTTCAAAGAGCCTTTGCGGTGACACCCTGCAGTCTCCATGCTCTGAGACTGCTAACTGGTGAGGTCAGGGTAGGTCACTTTGGAGCGGAGATGTACCCTCCACCACACCAGCCAAACACATGGAAACCTGGCCAAAGCTGGGCATGGTCACGCTTGAAGTAACCGAGCAAGCAGAAAGCAAAATGTGGTTGGGAAAGATAAGCTGCTCGTGCACAAGTGAAGATGGTAGATGGCCCAGCGAGGGAGGGTGTCCAGTGCATTGTTCTTCACACTGGTGGCACAGCCCAGGACTGCATTGTGCATCAGGACTGGATGAGCACCCGTACCTCCATCTGGGTGGGTAACAGGGTCATAATCTCAGATGTCTCCTTTGGGGTGAAAAACTAGCCAAAACGCAAGAGCATGCGACCCTGAAATTCAACACTGAGGGGAACAATGTTAACTTCAGCAGTTAATCTAATTTTGGCATCACCTGACTTTGGAACATATGATCATGTCACTGTATCATTTTAATATCGTCCTTTTGCAAGACCTGGTGGAATGATGGTGAGTTTATCACCCTCCTGAGAGATGGTATCTCAGCGTCCCATCCAAAGCAACACAATATTGGGAGAGGAATGTGCACCCCACACAGAAGTACGGTGGGAGAAGGCCAGTCGCATGTAGCTCTTGGGGGGTGGAGAAAGAGGGGGCAAAGTCAAGAAATGAGCATTAACTGTCCTTGCAACCACAAACAACTGAGCAAATTAAGTGGCTTTACTTTGTACTTTAATGCATTTTTTTTTTTAAAGTTGCAACCTGAATTCAGAAAGCCTCATTGCTTGCAAAAGTGGGTACAGTGATTTCAATTCCTGAACACTTGCACAAATTAGCTGCCTGGTCCAAATGGGAAATGCTTTTTCCTGAAAAAGGCATGGCTTTGCTCAGTTACAGATACAAGGGTCAGCTTTTTCTCACGTGCATTTCTAACCACAGACCCCTGGAACATCCTTTCCAAAACACACAGCTTCAGCCATGCCATGCTTTGCTTCTGTCATCCCCCACTGTCATTTTAATACAAAGAATTAAAAAGGAAACATCCCAAAACCTCTCTCATTTCTTGGCATAACCCAAAAGAGTCCATGTTGCACTTTTTCCATGGCTGCATCTCACAAGACACTTTATAGACAATAGCAGATTAATTATAACCATGGGTTTAGCAAATCCCCATGACAAGACATCCTTATTGTGGTCGAGACAGTGTGCACTGAAATGATAGGGAGGAAATCAGCTCCTTTCCCACATAAAAGTCTCTTGGTGGGCTTGTTACAACTGAAAACCAGCGCGGCCGCTCTCACTGAGGCATGCAGGGTACGCCGGGGGCCAGGGTGCGACTTTGCAGGCTGCAATGTCAACTGTGGCAAGGGCTTGGGTGACTGAGAGAGATGGAGAGGGGGAGACTCTGCTTGATTTGGGGTTTGTTCAACAGACTGATGTTTTGGATGCTTTGTTAAAGAGAGACTGTGAGAATCAGAGCAGAGAAGGAAAGGAGACTCTGGGAAAAATAAAGAGATCATTCAATCAATGACATCTATCAAGACACCTATCCGCGATAGCATTATTTACATGTTCCTCTTTATCCAGAGACGGAATGAAAGACTGCATCTCTTTCCTGGGCTCTCTCCTTCCCACGTTCACAGAAACATTCCTGCTAGTTAAAAATTTTCTGACTTAAATTACAGGACAAACACCTTCAGAAATCAAAAATAAATCTGCACAAAATGGTGAGATTTTCTTCAAAGCCAGTTCCAAGGGCAGTGCCCACCTTAAGCTCGGAAGGAAGCAAGGGGGGAAGCAATGCCCAGGTGTTGCATTCCCTGCTATGATTTATCATTCACCCTTCGCTGCCTGCATTTCCCTGACTTGCCGAGAGCATCATCACCAACGTCAGTCCTTCAGCCCGTGCCCAGGCGGGGAGGGAAGGCTACCTGCAGACCTTGTCCCACAGCACATCTCCTTTTCTCAATTCCTGTCTCCTGTGCAAAATAGTGCCAAATTTGTGAACAGAGAGGAACACAGAACTACATGTGAACAGTGATCACTCAGCACCAGACGGGATCTTCCTGGCCACGCACACGTTCCCCGAGCTGCTCTGCCCCACGCACTGAACGAGGCAGAAATCCTTTGGGAAATAAATAGTCATCCCGTGATTAAAGATCGTACCAAAAAGTAGGTCTGCAGACGCAAACTTCAGTTTTGGCATTTCCTAATTTCCTAAGTGTTTGACTTTGAAACACTAATAAACTTTTAATACAGGTTTTGGTATCCAGTATTTACAGTGGTTACTTAAATGAAAAAAATAAACACTCCCTGCATAAATGGAGCATAAATGTTGCAACAGCAAAATCCAGAAAAAAGTAGATTGAAAGCAAATCTTTCTTAATGACCTATCCCTTTCTGGATTGCCTGTTAAGGCAACTGTTACTAGGAACTGATTGCTTCAAAATGTTGCTGAAGAAGTATTCAAATTCTGCACTTAAAACTGAAAAAAACCCCACCACACTCATATTTTTGGTTGCCAGATTCACTAAGGAAAAACATTTCACAAAAAATGTATCATTAATCTATTGTCACAATGTATTTTTAAGTGCTTGGGTAAGGCTAGAGCTGTATTCATCTTTTTGGAATGGAATATTCTTATACTGCATTTCAAAGCAGTTTCTACTTTTTAATGAAAATGTTGATAAAGTGTATGGGCTTATTGAATATTATGGTTGACATGAAATTAGTTGGTTTTGGAATTCTACTTTGTGAAACATTTCTTTTGTGCTTTTGTTCCTTCCTTTTTTTTTAATTTCCATGTGAGAAAAGGAAAACTTTTGTATCTGGAGTCTTCTTGAAAAGAGAAATTTCCATTCTCTCCCATCTCTGTTCAGCCCCTCTAGGCCAGGAATTCAAAACTGTTTCCATTTATCGGTTGTTTTACTCAGAGTTTAGCAGGTCCCAGCCCCAGGCCAAGAGCAGCAAAGGGAGGATCTTCCTTCCAGCCAGGTCAAGGCTGAGGTGCTTCACCAGGAGAGCGCATGTGAGAAACTTACTTTGTTGTTGCTTTTTGGGGGTTTAAAAAAAAAAAAAAAAAGGAAAAGAAAAAGGATTATTGTGATCTGTAAAGTTTTTCATCAGTACTAAATTCAAAGGAAGTTTATTAGTTCATTGTATAATCTGTGTAAAGTGTCCAAAGAAGCTTAATTCCTCTCTTCCCTCCCCCAAGCAAACCGACAAACTGGCAGCTTTTGTCTTTGGTTTTGAAACAATGCTTTCCACTGAAGCTTTAAAAAACTAATCTAATCCTGCACAGTTTCCTCATTTCTTAGCTGTTATAAAAGCTTATTTTAAGACATACAGCCCATTTGATGTGTCCTTTAAAAGGGAAATGGTCGTTTAGCATAGCATGAAGAAAAAAACCTCCAGCAAACAGCATGGGTTTGGGTGTGGTTTTTTTACCTTTCCACATGGTCAACGTTGCCTGCCACACCGACCCCTCCGATGGTATAAATTTTCCCATCGTACACCAGACTGTTGTGTCGACACCTCGGGACTGTCATGCGGGACACGAGGTTCCAGTTATCGAGCAAGGACATGTAACACCAGACATCAGCGAGTGTGACACCTGACTCCATGCCGCCTGGCGCCGCCGGAAAAGAAAAGGGGAGAATTACGTGAGATCCTGAAACAGCAGCAGCTTTGCACACAGCAATCAAAACCAGTTACAAAGTAAAAACTCTTCAAATGACATTTGACTAATTAAAATAAATCACCCTCAATACTGAGCATCTGTTCCGATGATGCATATCTGTGTCATTTATGCGTGCGACCCAAAGGCTGGGTTTTTTTTTTAATAAGATGACATGAAGAAATCAAGATGTCAGACTATGAGGGACATGTACATAAGGGGATAGATCCTTTTCAGTGTTCATAAATAACTTCCAGTCTATTAAATTACTGCAACACTTGCAAGAAGGTGTCAGGAGGCAGAGCCTACTTTGGCTTATGAGACACAGGCCAGTCTGAAATCTAAAATGCTTAATGCGGTGATGGACTGAAGCAACACATACATGGGCAGAATAAAGTCAGTGCTTGCACTGCAGGCTTAATGCCTAATTTTCAGGGACAAATTTCTTATTTATTTTCATTTGCTGATAAAGGAAAGAACCAGCTGTACCACTCCTGTAAAACAGCTCAAGATGCCCTAGTGAGGTATTTATATTGGTCATTTTTTAACTTCTGACTGAAGCTTCCAAGGTAGCCACTTAGTGGGAGTCTTACTATCCTCATTTTGAAGAACAAAGAGGTGAAATGATCTATTTCAGACCACACCAGGAGTCAGTGGTCGAGCCAGGAAAAGAAACCAGACTCAGTTCTGTGGTTTAATGAGAAAACCAGGCTTCCTCTTTGGTATTTTGCTCTCCAAACCTATACTATGTAGTGTGCGGTCCAGTACTTGGAGCTTGCAGGAGTTCATTCCCACTTCTGTTGGTTCCCCCTTCCCTTTTTCCTGTGTCTTGTAAGCCTGAGCAAAGCAAAATATCAACCAACACTCAGCTCGGTTTCCAGCCACGTGGGATTTTCGGCTCTCCTGTTGTAGCTACCAAATACCATCAGATCGCTCATCCAGATTCAAGGGAAAGAGCTGAAATAAGCTTTGAATTTTGGATTCAACAGCTTTTGTTAGCACCTATGGCACAGCCTAAAATGGCTCTACCTATTGGAAAGTACCTCAGCTAAGAATAACTAAAAGTCAACATCTCACAAAAGCTTCCATAGAAGGCCTTCGCTCCAGCGGCAAAACGAGCCTGGGCAAAAAGCACCAAGAAATAATTTCCAATCAATCCTTAGGGCCTCTATGCAGTTTTAATGGAATTTAACACCACAGGCAGCAATTTACTGTGGAAAACGCAGTGAGGGAACTCAGCAAGGGAAAGGCAGCAGCTGTAACCCCTTACTGGTACTGTCTGGTGCATCCCCGCTCCCAACTACACCCTCGCATCGCACATGTCCGCGCCTCCCCGCCCAGGCTCCTCTTCTTATCCTCAAACCTCCACTCAGCTGCCATCAGAGCATCGCCTGGTGGGAATTGCTTTTCCCCCTCCAGCCAAGCAGAGGTACCACCAGACTGCAAAAACCCAGACACCGTGATGCTACAGGCGCGGCGTAGACAGCTACTTTGGGAGTTAAAGCCTTTTAAGGAGCGTGGTCTCAGTTTCATCGAAACTAAGAAGATTATAGGGCTAGTGACTACTGTCAAAAGAGAGGTCTCAACAACAAGTACAAAACGTGAATGCTCCTGTAAGCAAATACTGTAAGTGTAGGTCACATATTCAGCAGTTCAGCCTGTCTGTCTCAAATTCCATAACCCACCATTTAGACTAAACTACAGCTGGTATTTTAAATTGTGTTTCTATGGCAGTGAAACCTCTTTGCATGCTTGATGGTTGTCAGACCTATTTTCTTCACGTTGCAACTGCAGAATATCGCTGTTGACTGCTTTGAGAGAACGTTAATGTCGCAGAGAGACGGAGAATGATAAAAGCAGGGAAATCCCTCTCTCCCAATCTCCCTCCCACTTGTCTTTTTTTTTTTTTTTCCTGGGAGCAGCTGGGTAAAATTCCTGCATGTCCTGTGTTGTAAGGAGGAAAGTTTTCTCCCAGCCCAGTAAATGTGGGGGATGAATGGATTGAGAGCAGCCCTGCAGAGAAGGATTGGGGGATAATGGTGGATGAAAAACTGGACATGACCTGGCAATGTGCACTGGCAGCCCAGAAAGCCAACCGCATCCTGGGCTGCATCAAAAGCAGTGTGACCAGTGGGCTGAGGGAGATGACTCTGCCCCTCTGCTCTGCTCTTGTGAGAACCCCACCTGGAGTCCTGCGTCCAGCTCTGGAGCCCTCAGCACAGGAAAGACATGGACCTGCTGGAGCAGGTTCAGAGAAGGGCCACAAAAATGATCAGAGGACTGGAGCACCTCTACTGTGAGGACAGGCTGAGAGAGTTGGGGTTGTTCAGCCTGGAGAAGAGAAGGCTCCAGGAAGAACTTATTGCAGCCTTTCAGTATTTAAAAGGGGCTTATACGAAAGACGGAGAGAGACTTCTTACCAGGGCCTGTAGTGACAGGACGAAGGGCAACAGTTTTAAACCAAAAGAGGGTAGATTTAGATTGGACATAATTTTTTATTATGAGTGTGGTGAAACATTGGAACAGGTTGCACAGAGAAAGATGCCCCATAATTGGAAACATTCAAGGTCAGGCTGAATGGTCCTTTGAGCAACCCGATCTAGTGGGAGGTGTCCCTACCCAGAGCAGGGGGATTGGAACTAGATGATCTTTAAAGGTCCCTTCCAACCCAAACCATTCTGTAATTCTATGTTTCTGTGAAATCTGATGCTTACCTGAGAGATAGATGTTGTCCCCAGCGCTGACCACGCTGAAAAACTCTCGATCATAGAAGGGCAGGCTGGCCAACGGGTACCACTTGTTGTTTTGAGGATTTAAGCAAGTGACCGCTGTTAAAGCACGTTGATTCATGCCGATCATCTGACGCCCCCCAACTAAGACTATTACCTCGGCTACACCTAGGATTCAAGTAAGAAAAATAATGTTTTTAAAAAGTTACATCTCTACACCAGGCAGAGCCCTATCAAAAAACACTCGCCAGTCAGGGTAATTTTAATGTATCGTATATAAATCTGTTTTAGACTGAGCAATCCAATGAGGAAGGGTGAGAAAAAAGGGAGTGTGTGTGGGGGAGAGAGCGGTGGGTGAGGAATGACACTACGAACATGCTTGGGAGAACTTGGGAGGGAGCATGCCATCTGGGAAAAACTTGAAGGGGAAAGAAATAAAAAGGCCTTTCCACATAAAGATGTCTGTTGACTTCAACAGTCTTCGAGTGAGACGTGCATGTAGCAAATTCCTGTTCCACTGAAGAAAACGGGAATTTTGTCAAGGATTGTGATAGTTTTGGAGCTTAGTCATTATCCAGGGAAAGTATGTTTGGACTTTATCCTCAATAAGGTGTTCTCACACTAAAAGCTAATGTCTGGAAGAGATTTAGGCTATTGTTATGGTTCTTCATCCTGATCTTCTCTCTCCATATATTCTATGAACAGATCATTTTCTGGTGGATTTGTTTGTGCTTTTCCCAGAGAATTAAAGTTTTCCAGATGTAGATAACATGTACCCAAGCCATTGATCAGGACCTTCATGTACTAGGTGCCAGGAAATGCGACAGAGATTGCCCCTGCCCTAATACAGTTATTAGCTGAGATTTTGCTGTACTTGAACATCTCCCCCAAGCCCGTAACACGCAGGGTGTGCAGCAAGACAAATTCTCTGTTCGTGCAAATGGACAAAACTTTTGCAATCCACTTTTGCAATTTATTCCCACTTTACAGCCAGAGCTGAGTCAAATCTGATCTGAGCGTTAGTCCAGACTCATCTCCACAGTGATGGGTTGCAGTTTAACTGGGACGTTTTCTGGCTCCAACCCTCAGAGTCAAGCACTGATGATAGTTTGGATTTAGCATTTAGCAGAAGTGTTAAAAATCTTTCTGCAGCAATTGTAAGCCCCAGCGCAACTTGTTGCCAGGAAATGTAGGCTCAGAAGTAGGACCACGAGGCCACGAGCTGGAAGAAATCGCCATTTCGGGAGCTGTGCTCGCAGCCAGACCCGTTGCTGTGGTGCATTACGGTGCCCAGCCCAGAGACAAGTCTGCACAGGCGGGGGGGTCAGAAGCACAGAAGTGAGATTGCCAGCAAGAGAGATTAGGAGCCGCAGTGGAGAGAAATGTGTCTTCAGAGTAATGGATTATCGTCATTCTTCATTAGCTTTTTCAAAAAATATATTTGTGTCATTCAAGCAAGGTTACTCTCTAAAAAGTTATTAAGTTAAAGTGCTGTACAGTTTTAAATAAATATTTCTCAGTAACAAGAGATCATTATTTTTGTTCCATACCAGAAAATCTAATCACCTGTGCAAGACATAACTTGATTATAATCAATGACCTCGAGAGGGCATGTGACATGCTGCAGCGAGTCTGCAAAGGGTGTTTAGAGATCCTTTGTGCCTACGTGAATGCCGTTGATATGCAAAATAACATGATTCTATATAATTAGACTCTGACCTAAAAAACTATAATCACCCTCTCTTACCCCGAGAGAATCACTTTTCCCTCATCAACAAGCTTCTGGAAATGGTTCATATTACACCTACAATTTTATATACATAAAATAAGCACTTCTCAAAAATCCCTTCAAACATCACACCATTAGTCGTCTTCAATGAAAGACTTTTTAGGGTAGATTGTTATTGAAAGTCCTCTACACTTCATCCTTCTGAAAGGTGCCTTGATGAGGCAGTCTCCAGAAGCAGCACATGCCATGGTTTGATATGCCATCTCCGTGCCACATTAGCATTAGTGGCAGCGACAGAAAGTTTTGCCTGGCTTTGTGATTATACTTACGGGAGGCAGAAGTACAGGCAGCACGTTAGAACAATTCACCTGTTTTATCTGGCTCGTTCTTGGATATAGTTTTTTCCTACATGATATTTGTACCACTCTCTGTTCAATAAATATTTAGGATATTTCTCACACTACCATGATATGAGCTGGCGAGTTGGGCACTTGGGGTTTTTTTCATATATTCTTCCAAAAAGCAAAATGCATGCATTTCTCAGGTGAGAAACTTCTTGAAGTGGCATTCTCAATAGCTACTGGGTTTTTAAAAGGGAATATATTGTGTATGATCTATTTGTTTTGGAGACAGCAAACAACCTGGACTGCTACTGTAAGACTCACTGTATGAAAATAACATGTTTACATAGGGCTGTGAAAGTGAAGGTATTTTATGAAAATTAATCAGCTGCTCCCTGCAAGAGTCTGAATGGCAAAGAAGCAAATTATTCACCTATTTTTGCAGCTAGAGAAACTGAGGCATGGAGGGCAAGGGGTTCACTTTGAAGACAACAGGGTAACGTCATGGTTTCTGTCGAAGCTAATAATTCCTAAAAATTAGGCTCCATTTAAAACTCCTTTCAGGAGTGTGCATCTAAAAACCCTCATCTGACCATTGGGAGAGGCTCCTAAATCCTTGAGCAAAACAGAAATGGAAAATTGAAATGCCTTGAAATATCAACAGGCACCAAGAAGGAGCCAAGGGAAGGAGGTGTGGTCTGCGCCCCATCCCTGGGCATGTCCTAGCCATGCCTGAGAATTGCTGGACCAGAGAGCCGGTGTCACTGAAGGAAGTTTGACTTTACCTGCAGAGAGCCTGGGCCGGGTCCTCGGCGTCTGCATCTCTTGTCGGGCATGTGGCAGCATGTGATAACGTTTGGCTTCATTCACTAGATCCCGGCAAGCCTCCGAAGACTTTATCAACTCCTCGTTGTCAACAACGTTTAGCAGATAGCTAGGATGGATGAAGGGGAGGCGCACCACTGCCAGCAGCTCCGCAGCATACTGTGGGGGGAAAGAAGTAATAATAACACATTGCAGCCTTTGTGCCGCTCTGCATCTCTGCCTCCTTCCCCCCAAACTGTCCCCTGTCACCCAACTGGAAAGACACTTGTCGTGGATGCTGCACACAAGCCCTACCCAGCGATGGGGTGGGACAGAGACAACGCAGCCCTCAGTGCTCCCCAACCCAGGCTGGTTTTCATCCCTGAGGGACTGAAAATAGTCTTCAAAAGGTGGCGACTCTTATTATATAGCACTATATGGAGGGATTTTTGAGATAAAAGCTCATTCTGAACTCTGGCTGAATATAACCTCTAGTGCACTGGAGACAGGGTGTAAGCTTTTGAGTTTTCTGAATTAACCTTGAAATGTGAGCGTGGTTGTTGCACTGTAAAAAAAAGCCCAAACAAGTGTTTTTCTGGCACTCTAAATGTGAAACAAAAGCGGGTAAATAGGATGGATTTCATAACTGCCATGGCAGAGGCTGAATAATACCAGCAAATTTGCTAAAAATGTTTTAATAAATAGGGCTTATTTGTTGGTGAAACAAATTGTGTAGTTCTGGATTTTGGGGAAGTCAGACTCCAGAGGGTGCTATACAAATACTGACAGGAAGTTTCATCTTCTAAATAAATACATTAAACCTCGGAGGGCAAAGGACACCCGAGCAAATGAAGCTGTCTGTCACTGAACACGGCTTAAAGGAGAACAAAACCCCAAGAGAGAAAGCTGCAATCAAAAAACCAAGAGTCCATCCCCAGATGATTCTTTTTATATATAATTGCTTATATCACAACACAGCACAAGAGTAGTGAAAAGCAGAACAATAGGAGACCGTGATTCTCGAGAAGCAACGCACACAAGCAGGATGCAAACTAAGGGTGCACAGCAAGAAAAGATAATCATCTGTTGTAATAAATATTCATATAGCAGCAGCATCCAAAGATCCCAACTGGGACTGAGGCCAGGATGCAAATAAATATTCCTGAGGTCCCTGTGACTGGTCCTGAGAACTGCTGGGTGCCAGCAGCATCTGCTGGCCTGCAGATGCCTCTGGTCTTCCAGAAGCTACTTGGCTCTCGCTTTCTCTTTCAGCAGCACGCGTGTCCCTGCAGCGCACGAGAGCCAAGTCACAGCAGGAATGGGGCAGGGGCACAGCGAGATGGGAGTGCAGGGACATGGCCTGAGCCAGCTGATGGGCTGGCCAGACAGGTGAGGATGCAATAACACCTGGGACCACTTCCAGGGCTTCCCCTTTCCCCAGCCAAACTGAAGAAGCAAGCTTCAATTGGGAGGAAAATAGGAATCCACACCGTTTTCCCGCTGGAGAGCTACATCAGCCTGGTGCACGCTCAGTGAAAGCGAGGATGTGACTACTTGTGGGGAGCTGAAACCCACACGCGCCTGTGGGGCCACGGCAGCAAGGAGACGACCAGGGTCTCAGGCTGACTCCCAGCCCCCTGCTCACTAGCCCTCTGTGACACTGGGGCTGGTGATTTTAGGTACAGCCTGAAGAGTTGAGGCCTGGCCACCCTGCAGTTGTTTGGGGATAAAAAAGTTGTTTGGGTGATGCAAAAGGGATGGAAAAATGCCAGCGCTGCTCTTTTGAAAAAAAGAAACCCCACCGATGTGAGCAGCGAGTTTGTGGCTCCTCACTGTTACCTCCAGTGCGGCACGGAGCCGAGTAGGGCTTGAGATCACTTCATCAGCCTCCAAACCAGAAGAGAAGACATGCCCCTCTTTTCCCTTGCTGAAATCCATTTCCAAGGCGCTTTCTGGGAGGTAAAACGGCTGCTTCCTCTCCCCAGAGTCACAAATGTCAGGCACTTGGCTGCAGATACCTTAATGTCATTAAACGGTACCTTGTAGGAGAGGGAGCAGTGGACATATGGCAGTGGGTGGCAAAGCTCTGATTTCAGGAAGTGTTTTTTTTAAGAAGGTTGGAGGCGGTTAACCTTACACAGGAGCCAAGATGGAACGTGGCATCAGGACATGGGAATAATGCGGATAGCGGGTATACCGGGGACGAGCCAGACAACCTGCCAGGGGAGGTTAATCCCCACTACAGGCTGCTCAGGAAGCAGAACGAGCTGCTAAAGGGCAGTTTAAATAAAGTCATAAAATACACGGAGTCTATAGTGGAGCCAGAACCTTCCCTCAGTGTGGTGGGACATGCCAGCGCTGCCCCTGATGATCCCGAGGCAGGTCTGTGCTGGAAGCATCCGTACCATGAAGCAAGGCAAAACACAGGCACAAACAGTTGTGCCACTAAATTAGGACATGGGGTTTGACAGGGACCAGGATGTCCCGAAGCTGAATGTGAATTTGCATTGGGAAGAAAGGTCCCCTTTGGCAGGATGGACAATTCCCAGGGGCCCGGCAGAGTGACTGCCTCCATCTCCCACCTTTCCCAGAATAAAGGAGGCAGCACCGCTGCCTGAGCACGGCAAGCTCTCCCTCTTGCTCGCCCACCTTGCTTTAATTAGATAAGTGAGAAAATGTGATTCTGTTTCTCTCCTGGATTTTTCCCCCCCCTTTGTCTCCTCTTTTGTCTGAGCTCATGGCTTATTTTGAAGTGGAATAATAATTAGAACATGTTGCTCCCTTTCATCAGCTTGAAAGTTAATGTCACATATCAAAACCGATGTCACTTTTCACTCTTATTCCTCCTTTTGCTCAAACAGCTGGAAAAAGCCGGCTCTGCTTGTGTGTGCGTGCGCACGACCACACGCAGTCGCGACTCGGGCTCATCGCTGATGGCATTAAGGGTACATATAATCGCAGTGTTTTTCACCAAGGGATTTGAAGAGTATGTACCATCGCAGTGTCTCTAGAAGACAGGAGAGGCTTTTATAAACCAACGGCTTTTTGCATCAGCTCTTTTAAGCACTATAGTCAAGGGTGAATTTCATTTAGCCTCACTGATTTAAGAATATTCAAGTGATTTAGGCAATCAGCAGCCTTTTTCTTTTGTATTCTCCCTTATGAAGGCTTCCTAGCACTGTTAGCTATGATTGTACTAAATATCCTGTTACTATTATCCTTTTCATTTAAGACTGGAATAAGCACCATAAAGCATTTCGACCTCCTTACGATCTCTTATTTGCCCTCCATTCTCTCTCTTGCCTTTCCATTTTTCCTTATACAACTATGAAATATCTACTGCACCTACTGATGTTACTGGTTTTTATTAAAACAGCAGAATACCTGCACAGGGCATGTTGCCAAATTCATCAGACAACAACCTCTGGTCCCTGGAGTTGCGGTTTACGCCTCGAACTCGGAGGGCGTTTTCTTCTTGCTACTCGGCTGCAGGCACTGGCTGGGCAAGTAGAAATATTTCTCAGGTCTTTGCTGGGAATGACTTACGACTACTCTACAACCTGCATCACACGCCGGGGTGAAGCAGAGAATATTAATGCCCTTTCTGGCCTAAAATTGGGAGTTATCAACTCATAGACATGGGAGACCATGCCTCAGCTCCCTGAAAATGGACACCATTATGCAAAATTCTAACGAATTTATTGCTTAAAATGCTAGGGAAGTTTTTGAACATTGTCAGGACTGGTTTGGCAGGTGACGTGAACCTCAGCGTAGCTCCTGTTGGATGAAGGGAACTGCTCAGGTTTTGCATCAGCAGAGGATCTAGTCCATAAGCTCCTTGCTGAGCAGTGATGCTGCCAGATACCCCCGCCATGCCGTGCATGGCTGGGGTGATTCTGCCCAAGCCACGGAACTGCTACCACCTGAGCAAAGGCTTTTTGAACAGTCACTGGGGACACAACAGAGTAGCGACTTTTGAGAGATGCTTCAAGGCACCTATTTCACTGATACCAATTTCAGTAGCTGAACTGCAAGCAGCATCTTCAACCAGCTTGCAATCACCAGTGTGTGTCATAAAAATCAGGGAAAGGAAAATCTTAGGAGATCTTATCTTTCCTTAATTACCTAAACATTTCAAGGGAGAGGTTCAGCTCTAGATTCAGACACCTAAATAGGTACATACAAGCAAGTATTTACTTGTCAGCTAGACATGTGTAAACTCATGTTATAATTAATAGAGATTTAGTCAACACGCTTAACGCAGTCCCCAGAGCAATCTGAGCTGAGAGGATGCATCACGCACCAGGGGAAGCAGAGAATATCAATATCCCCTTCTGTCCTAAAACTGTGAGCCATCAGCTCCTGGGAAAGGGAGTATGTTCCTCAGACCGTGCCTCAGGCCATGCCACATTGAGATGTCTACAACCAGACGTCAACCCAAACTGGAAGGTGATCAATTCTCCCCTCTGCAGGGAATTTTTGTGTCCACTTTCCCTGGGTGCTGTGCTTGGAAGGTCACGATCACACTACCAGGAAGCCTAAATGTTATCATTGGGTGAGCATTGACTCAGAGGAATATATGATCAACTATAGTGTATGATACACTGCACCTTGAAGTTGACCCTTTCAAGTCTTTCCCTAATAATCAGTTAATAGTTAAGTTACTCTCAGCTCTGTAGGCAGGCCAGAGTTTGAGCAAACTAGATTACAAAACAGTTCAATGTGGGTTTTTTTTGTTCCTGGCTGGTAGCTTGAGCGAGGATATTTACTTTGCAAACTTTTTGTGACATTTCTTCTCCTACTAATTATATCGGTATTATGAATGCTTGCTTGCAAGTGGGCTTGTTCTGATATCTTCTAAATCTCAGTTACAAAACCCTCTTCACTATCACATAATGATAATCTTTTTATTCTTAAATCTCTAATCCAGTAAAATCCTCACAGGTATTCTCCAAAAGGACTCTCAATGTGCTCCTGCATAGACTTGGGCTACACCAGTATACAGTTACTTTTACTAGGAAATATGTTTACTGCTACAGAGTCAAATTTCCTGCTCCTTAAATGCTACACTGGAAAGCTCTCAAGATTTTTAACATTTTTGAAGTAATGCCCAGAGAGGTTAAAATAATGTTTCCCTTATGCCTTATAACTCATGTGCCTCTCTAGTTTACTGTTCTTTCTACAAAGGACCTTTTGTGCTATCTGCCTAAAGAAACAGGCTTCAGCTAGAAATACAAATCCAGAAGTTAGATTACCCACATTACGACGATAGGGTTTTGCTCCAACAAACTGCTGTTTCAGCTCTTTATGCATAGCTCCAAGAGAATTTTTAAAAACATGATGAAGTAGGAATATATTTCATTCATCTGAGAGGAGATTTGTTGTCTCACATAAACCCTGGGTTCAGACTGGCCCCACATCTTGCACCAGCCTGATCTGAGAGCTGCAGCAAGGATGTCCTCAGATGGAGGAAGCCATCAGGGACTGAACTGAAGCAGAATCAATTCCCCACCACAGAAAATTCCTTCAAATTAGAAGAGGGCACTCTAATTAAAAACACCACCCCAGCCCCCCAAACCAGCAGATGCTAGCCATTGATTCCTACCCAGCAGTCAGGTAACGAGCCGCCCAGTGAGCTGTGCTGATGGTGATGGCTGGGGATGCAGCACGGTGGCCAAGCAAGAAGGTGCACTGGAGTGGTGACCTAAGCGGTCCCTCCCTGCAACCAGCCCAGGCTTCCCCAGCAGGGTACCCAACCTGATATTCAAAATATTGCTGGCTCCAACCTTCCAAGTGCAAGCCCAGCAGGGAACTGGCTGGTTTGGGGAAGCCAAAACTGTTAATCACAGAATCAAAGAATCACAGAATGATATGGGGTTGGAGGTTGGAAGGAACCAAGCTGTTGGAGCACTGCTTTGCCATTTTCAGAAATATACCTTTTCCGGCATATTTTCACGGTGTGGCCCTGCTATTTGGTAACGAGGGTACTTGCTTTGATACATCTAACCCCAGGTTATGACAAAGACATGCCGTGTTTCCAGTAACCTCCTCACATTCCTACACCCAAGGTCGCATCCGAGCCCAACCTAAGGCCTCTGGCGTGTTTGGTATTTATTAATCACTTGTACTGACTTCTTGGAATTGTAATGGTGCCTTCAGATTGAACCAAAAGGCTTGGTAACATGTCAGCCGATGGCCTCATAATATCACGAGATAAACCCGTGGCAGAAAAGCTGGGTCACAGGCGCTGGGTTCAGCCCGTGCCTTGGTGTTAGGATGCCACGTGCATAAATCTCGTGCCCAGCAAGAAAGAAAGAGCAGCCCCTCTGTCTTCCTGAAATAAGGTTTCAACGTGACATCTTTATGGCAGCACAGCTGACTAAACACCGTAATGTCATCAGCGCTGCATAAAGCGAACTGCTGTCCTCTTCTCCGAACTGTTTGCAGAGCTGCACACGGGTAGGTATTTCTAGCAGTAATACGATGAGAGTTTTTTTAAATACGCAGGAAGATAAATCATTGATCCATCACACTCAAGAGTTTACCCGATATTGAGGCTTAAAAAAACTCCACTCTTACCATGCAATCGCTATCCTGCTGACTAAACGCTGTGAAATAAAGTCCCTGAATTCCCCCAAAGGTCGCTACAGAGGTGAGTGCCATTCCTTTTGTTTACGGGCAGTCACCTATTCAAACACCCATATGCACATGGATACACCACGAAAGCACGCTGCCAACAACAAAATGGCTGAAGCTTGTAAGATGTTTCACAAAACCAAGTAAACTCCCGATACATCCACCCCAGCGACACACTGACACACAGATCCACGTGCAATAATTCTCCAAAAATGCTTCTTGCCTACACTGTAAACCAATTTTTTTTTTTTTTTTCTGGAGGTCGATCCCGAGCGCCGGGGCCACGTGCAGCACAAGACCAGTGCAAGTGTGAGGAGCTGCCTGTGGATGTGTGTCTTTGTAAGGCCATTGCATCAGCAACAGCAGAGAAGCACTTTGCAAACAATAGGAAATATGTTGGAAAAGCCACAAATTAAGAGACTGAGAGAACTGGGAGACAAGAGAGCTCCTCAAACCAATTTGAATTTCTGAGAAATAATTCAGCAGATTTTCAGTCAAGGGTATCCTTTTAAAAAAACTGAAGTTTAGTATGGGGGGAATTTAAGGAACTGCTAATTTCACCTGCATCCTGTTTTTTCTTTTTTTTAATTTAATGCAGTTTTTTCCTCCAATATATAGCTAAAGGCATGTTCCTGCACTGATTCTGTTCCTGCTGCTGCCTTTTTTTGCCCCTCTCTAACCCTGTGCAGGCTCTGAGTGTCTCTGCAAAAGCCTCATTTAAATCTGGGCTCTTTGAGCAGCCCATCCCTGGGAAATCACAGGGGTTACTGCTCATCCCTTGCGTTTTTCACTTTCAGAGGAATTGGAGCTTCTTGCACTTTCATTATGGCCTCTCTTTGAATTTGTCTGCTCTTCCCACAAATGGATTTCAAAGCATCAGGGTAGTCTGGGCTTTTCAAAGAAGCCTAATTGAACCATAATAGAGTGTTAGTGCCTAATTCACTTAGGCTCCCTTGGAAGCTTCTTTTTCATACTCATCCCAACACCCCTTTCCTGAAGCTTGATGCCCTTAAGTACACTGACTGATCAATTAATTTCCTATTGTGATGAATTTAAGTAATTTGTACATGCTGATATTGGATATCAGCTTCTGAATATATCATTACCTCCCTTGTGAGTTGGATTTGTGCTTGTTCCCTGTCATAGACTCTCTTTTCTTGGAGCGAGCTGCTCTTCTGCATAACTCTGGAGACTCTTTAAAATGTGCCTGAGAAATTTCGCTACCATCTCAACAGCTTAACCACAGACCAGGGATCTTCCATCTGCTCTCTCATGGTTACCAACCCCTTCTCCTCTGTAGGATCTTGCCTCTGAACTGCCATTCTCTGTCACTGCCAAAATATAGCTCATGGGCATTTGTAGCATTTTTGACATAAATTCTCTTCTCCTTCTCTCTGTCACCTTTCCTCACCCTCACTGTCAGATACAGGACTTTCAGGTGGGCTTTGTGCTTGCTTAGACTAATTTGCCAAGTCTCAAATTCATCCCAGTGGTCCTTACTGTTGTTACACCCCTTGCATCCTTCCAGGCAACTCCTCTCCTTAGGGCTTCAAACACTTGTAGGCATTTATCCCTCTTTAGCTGTCATTAGGCCAAGTCATGCATATTCATATCTTTTAATCTTTTTTTCCTCACATCAGTTCCTTCAGTCTTTTAATCATTTGTGTTGCTCTTCTCTAAATTACCTCCAATTTGTCTACGCATCTCTGGTTCTCAGGCACCATGAAGATGCTGTTTAGACACATCTGCCTCTGAGGACACAAGTTCATAGAAGGCTTGTTAATTCCTTTATGGTGGAGACATTTCATTTTGCTGCCGGATACCCTGATTTTAAACAGGGTTTAAAATAGAGGGCACACGATTACATCCTTGCAGAGTGCAACAAAAGGTGACTGCCACTCAGCTGTCAACTTCTTGTCTGCCCCTCATCGCTGCAGTACCTGCTGCTCTTCCAGCACTACTCCGGGCAACTTATTGAAATGTTTGTCCTCTCCTCACTTCTTGTGCCTCCTTAGGGCGAGAGGGAAGCTTCATGCAACTGGTTGTCTTGTTTTTCCAGGCTTTCTGTTATTAATAAACATGTTGCTATGTTTTTTGATGTCAGAGGGAACAGATACAACTTTGGACATGGAGCAGAAAGTGAGAAAGTTTCCAGCGAGCTTTGGTATGTTCGTGCTCTGGGCAGGCAGCAAATTGCTGCACATCCAGCAACTTCACATCTTCCCCATCCCATGCCGATGCTGGGCACGACCACAGCTCTGTGCAGCCCCAGCAGTCGTTAGTACCAGCGGAAAACGTGGCTCGTTATCTACCAGATCCTCCCAACAGCTCATGTGGGAAGCATTACTTCCCTCCACCTTATAGTGTAAGAAATGGGGGCAAAAAGGTGAAACAACCCGCCCAAGACCACGCAGAGAGCTGGGGGATGAGCCCAGGTGAAGACTGCTTAGGGTCTGGCAGAGATCTTTGCTTGTTCGGACGGCTCAGACCATCCTGGTTTCCAGACAGTAAAGCCTCCATTATGCAATACTTTTTTTTGCATGAGTTTGCTAGAGTTGTAATAAGCTTATCAACAGGATAACTGTTAGGATAAACCCTACAATCTTGTCCATCAGTCAGGGAGAGAAATAAATAGAAAAAACAGTGAAATTCAGCTTTTCCAGATGTGTCAGCCGGCTGCAGGCTTTCCACTCAGTGACAAGCAATCAAGAGAACTCCTACAAGGAGCGGTCTGCGTCTGCTGGTACAGGAAATTACCTACCTAGTCCAGGCTTCACATCACAGGTTGCTTCTTTTGGTTAGACCGATTATATGCGACTGCAGTACCAGCAGCACTAAAATAGCTCCATAAACATTACCACATGAGCTGGCGCACTGCTCCAATGCACTGGATCCAGTTATTTACCAAATCCTAGCTTAACACATATGTCATTATCTGAACTGCCTTTCTGTCTTATGTAGATGGATCAATAGCCTTTAAAGCACTGTTATTCCCTCTTTGTAACAAGGCTTGGAAGATGTTTTTTGTAACACCACAGACCACTTTCATAACCGCTGTAAGACTCTGTATGAGCACAATTTGGAAAATTAAAAGTCAGCCAGAGCACAGCTTGTCAACTTGCCTTGCAAGCAAATCCTGGTTCCTTCCCTGTCACTGCCCTCCAGCTTGGTGGGAAAAGAATTAACAAGAGCAGAAACAATTAGACACCTGAAGAAGAGCTTATAGAAAGGCAGAGAAGAGCAGGAAGATAGCAAACTCAACGCCCTTCCAGGAGAACAGGAGGCTCAGCTGAAAATCTCCTTCCCAGAGGCTCTCAGAAAGGGATCCGGACAGGAGCGGAGGCAGTGATGGATAAGATGCCATACGAGCCCAGCACAAGGAGCTGCAGTGTGGGGAACACAAGCGGTGAGATTTACTGTCCCCAGGCATAAGCTTGCACTCCAGAGTGACATAAAGCAATTAAAGCACAAGGAGTTTTGGAGGGCTGCAGTTGCCCTCGGGGCAGAGGGTGCTGATTTAGAGAGAAGGCTCCTTCTCAAAGCTCCTCTGCGGGGATGTCTCTGCTGAGCGAGCCCCTGCCAGGCCTGCCCAGGGAAGATGGACACGCAGGTGAGAAGAAGAGCACAGACCTTTCCCTGCTTGTGCCAGACATCCACCTTTGGGATAATCACCAATTCAGTGCTTGGAAGATGCTGGCAACAAGGCATTTTACTCATCTGCCATTGGAGCTATTAAAAATAAAAATGTGATGATAGACCCTGACCTGTCACGCAAAGGGAGGTGGGGAGGGGGAGACAGGAAGAAAGTGTAGGCCCTGGAAATCCAAGACCTGAAAGATTTAACTGCCACGACTGCCTTTGGCAGAGAGAAATAAAACCAGACCGGTCACCTGAGGAGTGCAGTAGAGCAAGAGTGATGTCTTGGGGCTGTTCCAATTCATGGCTAAAACTTCTCCCCACAGATCCCACCAGCTGGGTGCAGAAGCAACAATCCTGTTGCTGCACTGGTGTCCCCCATGTGCTGGCTCCCCACCCCAAAGAGACTAAAGAGACCTGATTGACTCCATCTCACCAAACTGTGAATCAAGTCAAAATATCCATGCACAGCCCCTGCAGGAAGGTCCATCCCACGTTTGGTTTTGCCACGGTCACCCAATTCTATAAAGCTCTGAGCAGCCTGTGCATCTCATGGGAGCTTGGGCACTTCCCAGCATGGTGGGCCTTGGCACACACCAAGCACAAATTTTCATTCATCATCTTTGTCAGAAATAAGATTATTTAGGTCTATCTTCCTTCCTATCCACCATCAGAGCTTTTTGTTCCATGGGCTCTGAAAATGCAGAAGTCATTATTGTAAAGATGGTACTGTTCATGGTAAGTATGAGTTCCTACTTTTAGAAAATAAGTACCTATTTAACTAAGAGCTTTATAATAGATCAAGCAGTGCACAGAGTACAAAAAAGTGAGAGCTACGATCCAAAGAAACCAGTTTAGTGGTAGGATTGGGCATGAAAATAGTTATCCACTTGGTATCTTTAATATTAATTTATTCAAGATCCTCATCTCTGGATAAATACAAATTAAAAATTAAAAGCCCTTGTAAAGTAATGCATGAAACCAAAGCACCACAGAGAAATTTGGAGAAGCAAATAAAACTGCCATTGTAAACTACAAAGGCACTGCAGAAGCAGGGCAGAGGGGAAGGCAACTTGGAAATAAAAAAACCCCAGAAAACCAAACCAACCGCAACAGGAAAGGAAGAAAGAGGAGATGGTGGTGGTGGCAGCAGCGAGAGGGGGGCAACAAAACCCGCCACTTAAAAAAATAAGTTCATAACTTCACCGCAGTAGGGCACAGAATGAAATATTTAAACCAGCAAGTTTGAAAATGTAACCCAGACTGCCTGGTGAGTGACACCTTCTGTTCGCACCAGGCAAACAGGCTACTGCCGCAGGGCTCCCGTGCTCCGGCCCCTGGGAATAATCCCTGAGGTTGCATTAGGTTCAGAGCTCAGTCAGAGCTGCACAGAGCTGACTGCTGTCATCAAACTTCAGGCAAGGTGTGAAATACTCTGTAAAGCAGCGTTTTTCAAGGCTGGCGAGAGCCAAAAATGAGCCCATTTCGATAAATCAATAGTATTGTGAAAAAGTTTTAGGCAATAGTAATATTGGGCCATACTAAATGGCATCCTTGGCATGTGCAGAAAGTGGTCAGAGAGAGTGGCAGGTCCCCAGCACAGGATGTCCCCCCTGAACGACTGTGGTGGGTTGACCCTGGTGTGATTTCATGATTTGGGGCACAAAAATGTGCAGCCAAGTGTTTTCCTGATTTCCAGTCTGGTCCATAACTGTGAGTGGGGTTCAACCGAAATTGGCCTGGCCAGGATAGGCCACAAACTTTAGCCTCCAAAGGAGGGAAAAAGGTGAAAACAACCTTCCCCTTTTGGGGGCTGTGGGGAGAACTGGCCTCCAAATTGAGAGATTTGGGGTTCAGACCACCACAATTCACTAACCATGAAAGCTGACTTGCAAGAGCTGCACTGAAGGCAAGTGGCAGGTTTTTAAATACCACCAGGGGAGTCTTCTGGTCCCAAGGACAATCATCAGTCTCCAAACAGTCATTGCTTCTAGCTTTTATCTGGAGACTGTGCTGAGCAAAGTAATACACTCAGCTTTTTAAGTCAAGAGCAGACTGCATAGCTCAGATGGTTGAGGAAAGGCTAACTCTAATAAATATATAATACCCAAGGGGTTATCTAAGCAGCCAATATAGATACAGAATCTTTTTTTTTATGTACTGAAGTTACACTCATTCAGTATGTGGCATCAAAAGAAATACAGATTTTCTGACAGATGTTTATTTCCCACTGTTACTAAAACGCATCCCCTTCTTAAAGCAGCGTCTCACACAAGTCTAATCCTTCCTGATTTATCTCTGACCGAGCCCGCAGCCAACAACCCAAGGCCCTAGCTTTGTACCATGCATGTCACAGACAAGATTTTGATTCTAAATCATCAGATATGGGGATCATATTTTGAAATTACACACATTTTATGCATAGTCTGCATTCCCTTTCTCTTTTTTTATCTGACCTGCCCATCCCATCTCCTACGCACCCTCATGTTTAAAATTGCATGGGGATGGTTTCTATTTTAAAAGAGGCATTCATGGGAATGGAGCAGAGTGAGGCTGTTGAGATTATTTTTACCTGAGCTCTGATTGCAGCGTCCTTCTTAATCCACTTTATCACTGTTTCATACACCAGCTCCTCTGCTTTGGTGTTCAGGCTGTCGTTGGACATGTAGGAAATGAAGTCGTCTTTTGAGATATTAAGGATCTCTTCTTGGTTTGCCACCTCTGGGAAAATCTGCAAGGCGTATGCTTTGGCCATGTTGTATAGTTCAGTGCACTGCATGGCTTCAGCCATGGCTAATATTCCTAAGCAGTTGCTAGCAGTCAGCTGTTTTTCTAAAAGGAGCCAAAAAAAAAAAAAAAAAAAAAAAAAAGAATGTGAGAATTATTAAAAGCAAGATTCACATTCGTACCAAGATCATGAAAAAAATAAGTGCCACAGACAAGCCTCCAACTCTAATTAATTTCAGGGACTTAATTAGGAGGAGCACTCTGGGTTACTTTAGAATTGGGGCTTAAAGTACAAAATCAAAGCCTGTCTAACAACTGAGCTGGGGATGGGGAGAGAAATGCACTTTCCGAGTTTGCTTTTTGTGTGAGCCTTCACAAGGCACCGGGGAAACCTACTGACATAATAGTATCTGGGGCTTCCCAAGGGACGGGAACCCAGCCAAGAGACTGCTGCTATTTCTACCGCCCACAATGTCGCTTTAAGAAACAGCAAAGATGTAAACACCAGTGCAGACACTTAAGAATAAATGCAAACAGCACTAAGGACATTTCTGAGGATGCTGCAGTCGCTTTATGATAATTTTTGCCCTGTTCAGCTACTAAGCTACTTCAAATAAAAAAAAAAAAAATCCTCCCCCCTCTTTTTTTTTTTTTTCAAAGGAACTTTGTTGCTGCTGAATGTGATGACATCCCTTATGCAAAACACAGATTATACCAACGCCTTCTGTTAAATGTTGTGTAGTGGGTTTCAAAGAAAATCATGCACAGAGGAGACAGCATTATCTCCTACCCGGCAAACAGAAGTAATGGCACAGTGTGTAGCTCTGAGTTAAAAGTGTGCTACACCATACATTTGACTGTACTTTTTTCCTTCTCAGCTATTCTGAAGAAAAACCCACCAATTTCAGACATTTATAAGAGGAACTCTCAGATTCTTCTCCGCTTTTGTTAACCAAGCCATTATTAATAGGCAGAATATATTCTTTTAAGATATAGGACCAAGAAAAAAAAAAAAATAAGAGAGGGACAGACTGCAATAGATCACAAAAGCATTGGTACCAGTGGCAGGCTTCTGCGCTGCCGGAGGAGAAGTATATCATGTTTGGGCAGTGTCATATCCTAGTGCACTATTTCAGACCACTGGACAGGAAAGTGTGATGGCCCCACATCTCTTCAAACAAAACTCCCATCAGACTGCCTCTGCCGGAAACGCTTGGGGATTTTTCCCTACACTCATGTCGTGGTTTCGGTCTTATCATTCTGAGAATGAGCAGTTTTCTCCACAATATGCCATTAATTTCAGAGAGCTAGAGGAGGCCTAGCTAGGATGTAAAGTTACAGAACAGAAAATTGGTTCGGTTTTACTTCAAACCGGGACAACCCATCTTCTGCCTTCATCAGATTTAAAACCTGCACACTGTCTATATGTGGCTTTTATTAAAATGGAATTATGACCTACTTTTTTTTTTTTTAACTTGGCATGAGATTAGGAGGTTTGTGTCTTGTTTTTTTTTCTTTTTTTTTTTCCTCTAACTCTTTTTTTTTTCTTCTACAGATCCAGCAATCTTAAAACTAGGTTATCTCATTTTGCATCAGTTGATTGTACTGACTCCAAGGAGCCCATTTCCTCAAGCAGACCGGAGCAGCGGCACTGTTTGCCATCAGTAGATTTTGTCACTCAAAGACTGCCCAGAGACAGGCTGCAAACTGATAGCTATGAAGCACAATGCTCCTGAAATTTCTTCTTTTCCAAAAAAAAAAAAAAAAAAAAAGAACCAAAACCCTCTTCCAGGTTCCTTGGTTCTGTCTGTTGGCACAGTTTCATGTATACATACGGCTGGGGGTAAATAATCATCTAACAGAGCCCCAAACTCTCATCATTGCTTGGCAAACTCTCAAGTCAAAGAAAAATTGGACACTGCTCCACCTTATCCTCATAGGGTTTATAATAAAGGTAATAATCAAGTTTGACTCATTAAGCAGCTGTTTACTAGCACATGATGGAAAAGACTTGCAAGAATGAGTCTTTGCCTTCAAGGGACTCGGTCTGCCTCTATCAGGAGAGATTTCCATACCATCCCCAGCTGAGCCTGTGGCGTGGGGCAGAAAAAACACTGGTCATGACTGGTTTCTTCTGATCTGGACAGGTTTTTCTACCTCTACCAAAGCTGGGTGACAGATGCAGCCCGGTACGCTGGTGTCCAAGCTGTTCCACCTGGTTCCTTTGAGCTTCACTCCTTCCTCTTGCCGAGAAACCGCTTGGTGGCAGACCCAAAGGATGTTATCCCTGTCTGATTCAGCAAGTATCGCAAGGGCGTTTAGAGGGGTCCCAGGGAGATGCAGGCTGGGGGACGTTCAGGAGGCTGGTGACACACTTCCTTGCACTTCATCACCTTTGATGTGATGAGCACCAAAGCAAGGTGGGCACACTGATGTCTCTTTAAGATGAAGGCTGGCATGTGAACTAGCGGGATTCATTGCAGGTGAGCAAGACAGAGGTTGGGGCAACAGCTATAAGAGGCAGGGAAAATCTCTATCCTGTGAACAGAAAAAACATCCAATTTTTCACCTCCAACACAAAATCTGGGGGCAATATTGATCTTTCTTGACTCCAGCTGTCGATGGTGCAACTGAACAATCACATTAGTATCCCCGTACACTCATAAGCAAACAATTCGAGGAGGCAATATGGAAATATTTTGGATTAATCTGGTAATATTTTGGATAACAACTTCAGGATGAGCAGAACCATGCCTGTTACCCTTCACTGACTATAAATGTAGCCTACATGACTACTTACATCCAGATTTCTGCTATATAATATGGCCCATCCCAAGTGACTGCAATCCGGGGGCACTTCTGGATGCTGACACGACAAAGACAGCTGAGGACCAGTTCTGCTCCATCTGCTCCCGAGTTATTGTCCTTTGGACGCTGACACGTTTACAATAATTGCTGGTTTTGCCACAGTGACACTGGACTTGTAACAATGCATTTTTATGGAGTTTCACCTTGAGTCCATCCAGAACACGACTGCTGACTACTAAGCTATTCCCAGCACTCAAGGACAGTTCACAACAGACTCCTCAGTGGACTTCAAGGATATCAGATGTAACTGAGTAGGTTCTCACTAATTTGAGACAGTGTTGGATAGCATATTTGTTTCTATGTATGTCACAATATTGCAGATCAGCAGCTGGTGTTCTCTGCTTGCGTTAGACATGATTTTGGAGTGGGATCCTATGCAGACCCATCATGAAATAATCAGCCAGGCAGACTGCTAAATCTGCACTTCTGGGAGTGAGACGACTTGAGATAAAGTCAGCGATAGATGGTCTGTAGGAAGGATTACTCAGCGAGATTGTGGTAAGAGCATGATGGAAGCTCAGTGGTTGATATAAGCAAAAGATTTCACTTTCCCTGTGAGAGTGTTCCTTATTTCTTCGTTCTTCAGATATTGTTAATTCTTCAGTTTCTCCAGTGCTGGGCAGCGCGCTTCTCCAGCTGACTCAATATCCTCTACCTTGGATGAACAAAAAATTAGCCATAATACTTTCTCTTGAATTCATAAGGACCATAAAGGCCTCTTCTTCCCTCAGGTGCATAGGCCTGTTCATCCAGGTCTCATCACTGGTCCATCATTCAGTTTTTCTCATAGCTCCCCCTCATACTCTTTGCAAACTTTGTCTTTGTGCCCTTTGCCTAGGAGACTAAAAAAATTCAGAGCTTCTGCTCTTTCATGTTCTGCTCCATGAATCTAACAGATTCCACCAACTTCTTTAGACTTAAGGAAGAATACTTTTATTTTATCAGCAGCAGGCTGGAGTACAAGCTCAGAATTTGTTCACTCCTGTGATGGGGGTCCCTGCATCATGGACCCAAACAGTGATACTGAAGAATCACCTGAAATCCAATTTGAGCCATAACTGTGATGATAGCGTAAAACAAATTTGAAATAAAAAAAAAAGGAAAAAACCTCAAGTCTTCAGCCATATCGATGGAGGAAATACCTATGATGCCCTGACCGGTTTGCAAACATTTGCCCAGTTATCATATGGTGCCTGCACGAACTTGTCAGCATCGTTGCATCAGTCGGCACAAAACTGTTGTCATCTCTCGTGGTCTAGACAAAAGCAGAGGAGACAGCATGTGGAGGAGAGAGAGAACGTGGCTATAATTAGCCCAGTGAAACTGCTTAAGAAATCTCCCGCTGAAATGAAACAATTTTCCTGACTTACTTGCAGCATGTTTCCACCAGAAAGTGCAAGTAGATTTGGGGGACCTGTATGCAACGCTGCTGAGAGGCCCAGGACAGAGACACAAGAGCTGCCTGGACATCAACCAGTTAGGATCCTGCTGGAGCTTCATGGCTGAAAAAGCCATGAACTTCCTCTGAGATGTCTGTGCTCTGCTGAACAGACTTATCAGTTTGGGGCTTTTACTCTGGGCGTCTTTGGACTTCCCTCCACTTCTCTCACTATTTAGATGTGGCCACTGATGGGAAAGAATCACTGTTTATACTGGTGAATCCTTCACAAACCCTGGAAAAAAGCCCTGATTTTTACCACATTTTTGCTTTGTGGGAGCAGAGGTGGCTGGGGTGAAAAGAAAAAACACAGCCACAGAGAAGAAAAGATGTCTTTCCCTATACTTTTAAGATGGCAAATGCTCTACTATCTCTGTAAAGCAATCCAGTCACAGCTATAAATAAAAATAAGCAATTACACTCCATGAATTCTCCAAATGACAATACAAAATTCCGGTGACTCCCCATATATCACTGAACTTATAACCAACTCTACTATTTCATACCATAACATGGTTCACTGAATTCAAATATTAACTATCGGAAAAGAGAAATCTCACATTGATTTAGTGAAATAAATGTATTTTGGTTTTGTGGCTGAATCTTCGGAGATAGCACGACTTAAACGTATCTGTTCCTGGAAAGGCCATAAAATCTAATCACTTTAAAAGGTGATGAAGGGATGCTGGGGGAAAGCAATGCCAGAGCCAGAGCCCTTAGTCAAGCTGCACAGCCAACATGGTGGGATTGCAAAGCATAGATTCCATTTCCCATTACCCACTCATTTAAGAACAGACTTTTAAACAAGGGACATATAAAAAGCTGGAAAGAAGAGAAGGATAAAATACCACAGATTCTTTTCCAATGCTTTTATTGTACCAGCCTAGTCACACCACTCACCTTGCCAGCAGGTCAGCTTAGCCATGAAAATTAACACAGCAGTAAACTGGACTCACTTGAGTTTGGTTTTTTTGTTTTTTTTTTTTTTAAATGAGTGCAACATTTTCTAAACTCCCATCTTCCACACTCTATAATTCTAGATGTCAATTTTAAATGAGAGCTGCCCAAGAAGAATCTATAGTTCATGAGGGTTGAAAATATATTTGGGGTCCAGAGAGACCCCAGATGTCCAGTGAGAATGACATGTTCCATACCAAGCTAAGCAAGCCTGAATAGAAATCAGACGTCCAAAAAAGATATTTGGAACTTGGACATGGCAAGTCAGTCATGTAAGATCAAGCTCACACTTTCTGTATTAATAAGTTTGTGCTATTAATTTGTAAATTATTACCGTCTCATTAACTGATACTACAGGTGTGTTAGCGAAGGAGTGGCATGTGATGCAGGCAGGAATTTGAACCAACATGTGTTTCATTTGAACTCCAGTTCTGACTCCTCTTCTGCCATAACAGAAATGGGGCTGGATGGTTCCAGTTCAGACCAGTAAAGCTTAGTTAACTGAGCTGGTCACCTTGAACTGTTTTGAAATAGTCTATATTGAAAAATATACAGAAAATACAAGGAGCAGGCTGATATGGTGCTCTGGACAAGAAGAATGGGCTTCTCATTCATGGTCATGAGAGGATGGACAGAGGCACTGGTGATGATGTTGATCCGAACACCCTCACTGGGGCAAACACTCCCCGTGCACACAGGGCACACCAGTTACCAAAGGAAGGCCCAACAACCTTTCATTCCCATCCACCATTTGGGATGACACATATCCATCAGACCATAACTCTGTATGAAAGAACAAACCCCGTGAACATTCGGCCTGGAGTAGTTCAACCAGATCTTGTTTACAAGCACATTCGACATGTGAAAGACTTTCTCGTGGATGCAAGAAAATTGTGGAACCTGACTCCTCTGTGAGAGTCCACCCCCAACTCTTTCAATGCTTGACCGATCTGGCCTGATGTAGCACCCAACATTTGCTGTCACAGTTATAAGCAATCTGCGCGTTACAGCCTGGTGTCTGTGCGGTGATCAAACGCTGGGAAACAATATGTCATCACTGATACCAAGTAGGAACCAAGATCTATCCAAGATGTGAACGCAGCATTTTAAATTCAAATATCAACCCAAATAAATACTGATGTTTCTTTTTATTAGATTTAATCTTGGGTTTCCTAATTATCTTTTAAGAGTTGTTAGAAGGAAGGCGTACAAACCTTAAACTGAAATCTTAAAACCTTATGAGATGAAGGGATTCTTACCTAGAAACGAAACGCAGACTTTACAGAAAGTATGAAACTGGAACTTGCTGGCAGCTTCCAGTAGGGTTTTTGCATTGGCTGAATCTATGATCAAAGAACCTGTATAAACAAATTCCAGGAGTAATTCCAGGACATCCGCAGTGAGGTTGGACATGGCCAATTCCAGCTTCTCCCCGCTTCTGCTACTGTCTCGTGGTGACCTGGTAACAGCAGACAATTAAATTACGGACATTACACTATCCCCTTTTTGTTGGCATTTATTGATTAGTGAGGGCTAGAAAATCGCTTTGCACCTCATTATATTTCTCCATTATTTTTGTTTACGGAACTGAAGAATATGAATTTTAAAATAACTGAACTTAAAAACTTTAACTGGATCTGAAAGAGAAGAGTCTTAAAGCAAGTCTTACGAAAAATCTGTTTATTGCTACTCTGCATTTTCATGCAAAAACAGTTGCAAAAGAAAAGGAAAGGAAAGAAAGAAAAATGAATGAGCCAACATTAATGAAAATGAGGAACAGGATTAGCTTTCAAAGGGAAACAATACATTTTAACATCTTGGTTAACATCTCATCCTCTGTGCATAATATAACTGTTAAGGAAAAAACACTCTCCAATTTCAAGAGAAAAGGTCATCTGCTTTTTCAGGAATACAGCACTGGAATAATTTTAAATGTCGTGTGCATTTAAGGATACATTTAAAGACCTTTTCATAAAAAAATAACAATAATTATTAATTTCTGTTTAGTTTGAACTTCTCAGTATGTTATATTAAAGTATAGATATGATATGCATATATAGACAGTCATACCAAATATATATATATATGTATACTTATTCTAAAAATCTATTGTTCCCTTTTAGGCACTAAAAAAAGGAAGCCCTTCATGGCAATTGCTTTGAAAACTGAATACAAGACAAGATAGACAGACAAAATGGTTAGAGCAAAGAAGGGAGAGGGGGGAAAACAACAACCAGCTCTGCCACAGGAAGCCAGCAGCCATCCTCTAGGAGTTTCATGACTGTGGCCTACGGTTTTTCCTGCATGAAGTGCTGAACAATTTGGGGATCAAAGTATCTCCTGCATTTGAAGTGTGGATTAGTGCTCGTGAAATTATTGGACAAAAAGAAAATTATACTGAATTAAAGTAAGGGCCGAGTTCTTAATGCATGGTTGGCTGATGTGTCTGCAACACTAAAGACAGGTTACACCTGAAAGACAAAAGTGACGATAAATTTGGTAACATCAAGGAGGGGAGGGGAAATCTGTTGGAGTAAGAAAATAAACTCTTTTAACGGTTAGGACCATCCAGCACCTTCTCAAAGAAACATGAACTTCTAGTCCCTGGACAGTCAACGTCTGCTCGCTCCAATTCTGCTAGAGTACTTGCAAAAGCCATGGCATGATTGACACAAAACCGGCATACGATGCTGCATGACTTATACGGACTGGCCAAAGCATCACTATTCACAGGCAACGCCAGCTTAAGCATGAGCAAGAGCACTACCAACCTCTTGGATTCACAAAGCTGCCTAGAGAGGTGATGATCGGACCTCTACTGCCACAATGGAGGAAAAGTAAACAACATACGAGGTTCAGTTTCCTTCCCTCATGACATCCCACCCCACCACCCCAATAAACCCTAAAATCATTTAGGAAAACACTTAAAATTTGCAGTGGATGCTTTGTCACTGGTCTTCCATTGACTAGCCCTGTTTAAGTCAAGGGAACAGCTTTAATTTACATGAGTCTTTGCAGTATCAAAGCTTTAAGGAGGTCTCATTTTTCTACTGAAAGTATTCAGATGGTGTCCATTACTACAATGGAGGAGCAGCTGGCAGCCCTTAACTTCGTATGCTTCTCTAAGGTAGTGAGCAATGGTTACTCCCATATACAAAAGGAATCTTGGGCACAAGGACACAAATACCCTTGTCTACAACCACAGAGAAAGTCAGGGCAAAGCAAAGAAACTAAACCCCATTTTTTAAATTCTAAATATTGGACTATCCCTTTGCATGGGAATACAGGCAGGTTAGATCCTCTTCCACAAGCAGATGGTTTAGAATACGTATTCATCCCAGTATCTCTGGTACCCCTATATGCAGGGGGTACATACCTGTATGCTACCCTGAATCCTTATGCTTCGTCACACCACAATACTCAGAAGGAACTCTTGCATATGGATTCAGTTTTGCACTCAGTGCAGAAAACCTCAGGTGTCAAAACAGAGGAGTTGCCATTTCCTAGATCCTCAAGAGGATGTCACAAAATGTTCTTCTTTTTACCTCTTTCTCACACTCACATACCAATAACTTTCCCCATATCTGATTTATCTCCAGTTGTGCACACATCCAGTGCTGCACCCTGGGCTATCAAAACGCCTCCTGGTAATTCTGTAATTCTGGCAGAATTGTTTCCAGAAGTAGTTTGTACCCAACAGTGAGTTCATGTCTACGTGGGCTGGTTAATAAGGACATTGCCGAAAATCTAAGTGAGATTTGGAGGTACCCAGCAAGCGACAGAATCAGGCTCTTTGCACTGTGGGAAGCCTCACCATAAGCAATTATTTATTTAACGCACTAATTGCACTGTGCTGGTGATGGCTGCGGGAATGACTGCGTGTCACCAGTGCAGAGACCAGGAGGCACAAAGGAAAGGATGATGTGACACCAATGTCAGCGTAGACACATACCCGTGTTAGCAATAACTACAAGCTGCTATTTTTCAGAATAATTAAGTAATAATCTCTTTTACTTTGTAATACACCAAGCAATAAACTGCTGCTGCAATTGATTAAACGCCAAAGAAAAGCTAAGGTGTTTGATCAATCGCTAGAGCCACTTACGGCAAATATAATACAAAGCTACAGAGATTATTGATATTACACAATGAGCCAGAAATAGGAAAGAAAATCATCCCCATTCCTTCCTCTGTGATGCCTTGAATGTGTTGTGCTGCTTTGCTTGAGCTCTCTAAGCAGCGAGCACTTCGCCTCCACATTTAGCTGGACTAAATACTGAGCGCAGGCTTGGTTCAGCCTGCAAAGGGACATCACAGCTACCCTGGTCTCCACGCTGGGGATCTGCCTTGATAAGCGCTGGAAAATGGACGGGGAATGGGTTGAAGAGGGTCTTAATCGTCAAAAAGAAAGCATTCGAAGGACTGGAAGAAAATAATGTGGAGAAACAGAGACTGATGTGACTGAAGAAAGGAAGGCAGGGATTCTACAAATTTCTTCCCCTAAATTATTTCAGTGAATCAGGTTGTGGCATCCCCCTCCACACCTGACCAAAGCTTTTTGTGTTCCTTGTTTTCACACATATTAGATTATCAATATGTTCTTTGTGCTTCTACTTCATGTATTGGGACAGAGCCTTCTCTCAGCTACTCCAGAGGAACCGCAATGAAGTGGCTAAAGCTGTATTACAAGACTGTAAATGCATACACAGTGGACTGGGGAAGATCCATACGAATGTATACAGCTGTGCCCCAAATAGCTCACTCTGTATCGCATCAGGAGGAGTTTTGTCGGTGGCATTGGTAGATGCAAACATTTAGAAAAGTCTCCTCTCAGAAAAGCACTGACTTCTTGCTGTATGAGCTGTGAAAAGGTAATGGCTCTACCTGGTATATTCACTCCTGTTCCCCCACTCCTGGCACAAACACAGGGTATATTTTTGGGGATGAAGAGCCGCCTGCTTCGTGTTTCAGTCTCACCTGAAGTCAGGCAACGTACAGTTATCGTCCGTGGACATCATTAAACGTGGCACATCCTGCTATTTGCCCTGCGAACTCTGAAGTTTAAACAGAATGATGTCATTTTATTGGCCTTGTAATCATTGCTCATATTATAAAGGTCACACATTTCACATTGTGGCAGAAAATCAATAGCTCTCCCAACAGCCTCTGGGGGAAAAAGTTTTGCTTCTGAAGAATAATATATAATAAACAATTTTAGTCCTTACTTTATCATGGCTGTAATCTTGGAGAATAGCTACAGCAAAAATCTGGCAAAGGCTGATATATAAACTCATTAAAATTAGGAAGTGATTTAGAACAGGACTTTTAAAAGATTTATCTTGAGCTAAACAGCAGAGGTTTGTTTAGGTCTACATTTAAACAAGCTCCAAGAGCTCTTTAACAGCTTAATTTTACGGTAGCTCTTGGGGAATTCTTTCAGATTTACAAATCATATATTTCTCCAGCAAGGTGATAGACCTGAGCAACCTGCAAGTAGAACTGAATGCGCAGATAAGCAGGAAGCACAGATACACTCCGAACAGATAAGGGGGAGCTACTGAAAAATATTTTGTATTTTCTGGAATAATTAGATCTAACAAAATAAAGCCAAGGCCTTTGAACATACTCTGGCTACTTATCCTTCAACCTAGTTACTTAAACTAGAGAAGACAAAGGCACAGGGAACCTTTTAAAGCAAAAGATGGCCTGACTACACTCTCAAATAAGAAATCAAAATTGGTGTCCCTTTCTGTTAGCTAATATATAGAAAAGAGCCAAAGTACTTAAATACTGCTATCAGGAAAAATAACCCTAAAACCTCATTTGCAAGATTAGGAGTGGATCTGACAAAAGAAAAAGTAGAGAACTTTACATTTTTGGTATTCATTTGGTATATTTGGTATTCATTTGTCATTTCCATACATGTAATACACGCAGACAAGAATCAGCACTAGTGTTTTCATGCTTAATAGTGATGCAACCGAGTTTTCTGCATCTTGAGTTATAAATATATGTATATCTATGCATTTTCCCTGCATTATTTGTATCACCACGTTCACGTAACAGAACTTCTGTGTGATTCAGTTCAAAACATTTAATAGCGAGATGCCTCGATTCGCAAAGCTGCATTTAGAGTCTGGCTAAAGTAGCTGTGTAAGTGAAACACCACTAGCACATCAATTTGTCAATTTGTGGACAACACTACCGCCTCTAATTCAGGCTTCCCTCATGGTTTGGATATGCTGCCTTTAACCGACTCGCAACATTATTTTGACTGACTAATGGTTTGGCTACAGGCTCACTCAATTTTACATCAAATATGAAAAGCTACCTATCCCCGGTGCAGACGCCAGCCAACTCTCTGTTTACAAGCTATAGTCAGAAAGTCAAAACAAATTCTGGATGTTCAAAATGGAGCCATCTGCACGGAATAAACATGAAAAATGTGAAACATTTTATGTAAATGTACATTACTGCCTAGGAACAGTTGGTTCAGCTTCCTCCCAGGCTGCCTGGCTGGGAACAGGAGGACTGACAGAGTTTGTGACACCTATTTACATTCAAAGCCATATGACTCACTGTGCTGTAGACTGAAAGGTATGATGTATATTTAAGATTTGCGCTCCAAAAGGGCACCAAAATTATTTTAAAAGACATGTTCAGAATTATCATTTGTGTGCTTTCCCCAGGCATGTGGGACTTGGTGTGTATCTTTTTCTTTCTGCCTGCCCAAGGTCCGTCACTTCTGCTTGTCAACCTGCTTCTCCCAACAGAAGGCAATGGCAAAGAGCTAGCTCCATAATATAACCTCAATTTTGTTCATATTACACTCAGAGGTTTTTTTTAAGAAATAGAGAACAGGCTGATGCTGGTAGTGTAATAATAAACCATTTTTTATCTTTGACTATCTACTGCTTAGGATCTCACACAAGGCAGGAATGGGAACATCCTCCACTAAAAACACATGTTTGAGCTAACAGGAAGCTATGAGACTTCCAGCCACCCTGAGGCATCTGAAATTCATATCCTGGGGCTGGTCCCTCCCTGCACGGACCAAAGCAAGGGCCTGTCCCACCAGCCAGCTGCCTGCTGGCCTCTTCACCCCACGCCTTCCCAGGATCTGCCCCATCAGCTTGACATGCGATCATGCTGGCTTGCTCTCATGCTAAGGGACATAAATGTTTACCCTACATTAATTGTGTTCCCATTCCACTAGAGCAAAACATTTGCTACCAAAACAGACAGGGCAAAAAAATCAAATTAAATTGCTTTGTTTTCTGGACAGTGTTTTGGTCTCCAGACAACAGGAAATCCAAGATTTTTATGTAAGATGAAACATTTAAATGAAGGGAAGCTACTTCTTTTTATTTTTGTGAAATTATTTTGATTACTGAAGAAAGGACTGCAGACTGGGATAGGCAGCATCTCATGAGCCTTAAGAGTCTGTTAGCTATGTGCTCATTAAAAACTCCTGTTCAAGTCTACACAATTTAGACTGAACATCTTGTTTACTGTGGAACATAATCCTTAAAGCATTGAAACTCCAGGCAAAGAAGAGAGTACAATGTTGCTGCATCTTAACTGTCCACTATTTGACTTTTCATCATCTTCACAGTTATTAATGGTTCAAAACCCACATGTCTATTTACCTTGGGAGAAGCAAGAAACTTCGTTATATTATGGCCAACCTTCAGCTATGAACAGGACAGACAAGGCACTCTACATGGAAAGCTGTATTTCACATCGAAGAGCTTGATTTATCATAATTACACGCTCATGAGATATAAAAGCATAGATGCCCAAACATACCAACATACATTTCCACGACACACGCAGCAAGATGCATGTGCATCCTGTGGTAACAGGTTATTTACTGAGTTATTCAAGTTTATGCAGCTGCAAGGTAATCAATCATGTAAATGATGACAGGAAGGGACATTTATAGAGCAACATCATTGCAATATGTATGTCATAAGGCACTGAATGTTCTATTAAATAGGATTTTTTAAAAAATAAATTACACCCTAGCATTGCTTCTCCTTTGGAATTATTTTATCAGCTCAAAATGTATTAACTTGCAAATCTCTGCCTTCGTTATACTATCTTGTAGATAAATATTATCTTTGAGCCTCAGCCACTATCCATCTGTCTCATGAGAGAAGAAAACATATACTGTAATGGTGCTATTGTATGATTACGATAAAGAACTAGTAAAATCACAAGATTAAATAAATTACATTGTTTAAACACAGGCTTGCAAATTTGTCATGAAAATTTGCCTGACCAACAAATCCATTTGCTCACTTTTTACCAGGTTGTTGATACAAATAACGTTCCTTGTTCCAGGCAAACAAAATTTGGCAAGACTAGTGTAACTTATTAGGGTCAAACGCTGCCAGTTTGCACCTGCTCTATCAGAAGAAAATCAGGAAAATTAATGGCTGTGAGCTCAGGCATGCACTAGCAGCTCCCACTAATTCACCATCACAGAAATGATCATTACAAACCAAGTCGAGCAACGGGATTAACAGCAAATGCTTTTGTTCACGGAGAACACGGCCAGAATAAAATAAAACAAACAAAAGAGCCACGTCTCCTGTATACCCTTAATGCTATTCACCGACGGAACACAATCTAATTGCTCGGTCAGGACTGTTTCTAAAGGCGCGGGACCGGCGGCAGCCTGTAACGCTATAGTGTCGGAGATCACAGTCGGGGGCACAAATCTGCCTCCCCGCTGAGATTTAAGAAAGAAGATGAGGAGTTTGAAGATGCTGGCTTCAACGACTAGCAAGTGAATGAAGAAGTGAATAGCGAGTGCCCTTGGAAGAACAGCATTTCATGACCTAGCCTTTTGCTAGGGACTGAGAATAAACTGAATCTCACAAGGTGGAGAAGCGAAAAAAAACCTGGGCCAACTTATTAACAGTGCGGGATCTAACTTGCTTGCAGCCTAATTCAGCAAATATGTGGCAAAATAGCCTGGGGTGAGAGCTACTATTTGTTAAAGGCAAATAAAAGATGCAAGCAGGTTTTGGTGGATTATATGGGAAGGAAGATTAAAAATGAAATGACAGAATAAAAAATTTATTCTCATCAAACTTAAAGCTCACTCCCTTAACCAACTCCTATCTGATTTGTTTTAATGATATTTATTACGCCCTCAAAAACCAGCTTAGCAGAGAGCTGGCATTATGCAGCTAATAAATCTGTTTCTTAGGAATGTGGTGAAATTTATACAAGTAATTATCTAAGTAAGTCTATCCAAGGCTTTCTCATCACTGCAATGTCTACAGGGAAAACAATAATAAAATAATGATAACCACAATTATTATTTATTACTACTACGATGATTATGGTAGTGCCCAAAGATCCCAATCAGCATTTCAGTAATTAGGATTAATTCTGTCAGGCACTGGTTCTTTCTCACCCAGCTACAGGGTGTTGCTAGCGCTTTTCTACAGCATATGTAGAGCCAGCCTGTGCTTTGGCTATCAACAAAAGGTAATATATTGAACAACCTATGGCCACAGTCTATGCGGGAAAGGGCGGGTAGCTCTTCTCACCCCATCAATCCCTGCCCACACCACCCTGCAGAGCAGCTTGGAGTATTTCAGTCGCCGAAGCTTAGTGCTACGCAAGAAAAAAAGGGGGGGTCGTTATCTGATATGATCATAACCTCGTCATGTTAATTCAAATTCATTATCCCAATCTAGAAGTGGCTAATCCTTGATGATTTAAATGAAAGGAAGTGAACTGCTGATCCCTGGAGCTACCTGCGAGCACGCTGGAGTCAGAGATTTGATTATCCTCGGTTTAGGGCAAGACTGGCTTTCGGAAGCAGCCCAAAAATGACAGCTTTCAAGAACACGGCTCCAGTTTCTATGCTGTGGAAGTTTTTCTCGTTGTCTTTGATCCATTTAGCTTGAACTGCACCTCGTTCGATAACTGTTCCCTTTCACCCCTAAATTTCAACACAGACAGGGCTGTGAGATGTAAGTACATATAGGGAGGTCACAGGCACTGGCATCTTATGAGTAGTTGTATGACAGCTGCAGGGCTTGCAGATAGGTCTGGCCAGAGCAAGAGAGGTGATTAGTCTGTCATTCCTTGGATAAGATTTGCAGGATTTGTAGTTGTGTCTAGAAATTATGTGAGCAAGAAGCCAAAACTACAGTAAATAGAGATGCTGTCAATGAGGGAGAGGAACGAGAGGTTAACTGATTCTGCTCAGTGCCTCTGCGAGCTGCAGCCATTACAACGGAGAAGCTTAATTTCTGCACTGCACCTCCAGGAGCCCTCCTCTCTTCCTGGCCACGGTTTCTCTTCAGAGCAGGGCACATTGGTCTGTCCCTCATTTCAGAGCCAGCATCCAGCCCAAGCCACCCACCCTCCTAATTCCCGGCCACACTCACCAGGCTGGAAGCAGCCGGGTTGCAATGCCTGCTATGGGTTTTGTGGCAGTTCCTTAGCCTGGCAGCCCAGCAACACCAGCGAATATTTGTAAGCTCCAATTCATTTATGTAGAGGACCATACATTTTTGCTTGATGAAGACATGTTTTCCAAGGCCTGGCAGCTGCAGAATTCGAAGCCCAGCAGGCGGCTCCGACAGGCGGGTGGGAATGCAGGGCTCGGCCAGGCAGAGCTCACAGAAAAGGGCCACCCAAAGCTGTATCCCACACCAGGATTTCGTGCCCAACACACAGCAGTTATCAGTCCCTCGTTGAAGAGAAAAATGTCGCCCACAGCACAATTCACACCTGCCCCCTGGTAGTAAAGGGTGAAGACTATTTTATACTCCCATGCAACCTCCCGTTCTCACAGACTCCTTTAAATGGTTTAACAGAAACCACTGGCGCTCCCTGTCTAGGCACAATATAGCTCTCCTGGCACCTGAAACAAACATCATATTTTTAACTCCCTATTTCTCTGTTTTCAAAGAAACGTTATAATTTGTTTCCACATTCATTCTGTCCTACAATGGAGCTGAAGCATGCAGATGTGGAAATGCTGCCTGCTCCTCTCCCGGAGTTAAAAGCAAGGTTCTTAATAAGCAGGAAAACACGAAGGGGTCACCAAGAGTAGATTTTTCTTTCATCTGCTATTTCTCATTTTGGGCTTTTTACAACGTAAACACAAACCAGACAGTCTGTTTTCCAGACACCTAAATGCTTTTGCAGTTTTGTCAGACTGTTTCAGATGGATAGCGGCAGGTTTCTCTGTCTTGCATCCAAATGCTGCCCTTCCGCACAATGGTGTAAAATGCAGAATGACATCTCTGTCTTCAGTGTAGGTGTAAAGCAAAAGGAATTTGGTCCTCTCACCCAAAACGCTTTACTTCTCCCTACCCTGCCTTCAAGCCCTAAGAGAGTATATACAACCTTGGTTTTGAAAACAAATAAAAAATAAGAAATCTGAACACTTGCCAAAAGAGGCAAGGTATCTTGGAAAAGCAATTTGGCCATGAACTCACTGGCTCTGCTCCTTAGGAAAAGAAGGATGAACATAGAGTTGCCAGATTACACTGTATCAGAAATGCTCGCTTCTTGTGACCAAATCTCTTTCTATACGTGACTTACTGCTCTGTGCTCACGGAATTAGGCAGCCAGCATGACTTTAAGATTAGGAAGCATCATTAAAATCAAATCTTGAAAAGATAAAGCTCATAGGACAGGATCTGTCTATCTTTAGTAACTGACCACAGAGAAATAAAACTAAAGTCTGCTTATAAAAGCCAGCATTTCAGCCAAGATGAGGCTTATGTCAAGTGCTTCCTATTATTAATGTCGTATTTGGTAGAGATTCCAGAACTTTGGGTTGGATTAAGAAGAAGAAAGCAGCAAATTAAAATGTTCCGGTGAAACTTTCTTTGTTACGGAAATATCAGACATTCCATTTATGCAGCAGCTGTATTTGTCTATCCCAAACGCAGCTGGAAAAAAACGATGCCTTTTCATGGGATTTTCCATTCCTTCCTTCCAGAACACACACATCTTCCACCATTTCCACCAGACACAGAGCTCACTTTTTCTCCTCCCCCAAACTAAGGAGCTGTAGCTACAAGATTGGTTTAAATAACAAAGTCTGTTCTTTCTGTGTACATATATAAGTACATATATATGTACTTCTTTCTTTCTGTGTACATATATATGTGTGTGACATTCAGACAAACAGTAGTTTCAGGGAGGAACCATTCATGTACTTTTAGCCAACTACGATTCAGGTGTCTAATTAGAGCTGGGTGACTGGCCTTTCTCCGTGGGCAATGAAAAATGAGCACTTCCAGATGGCAATTCATACTATTTATCATAAGATGGGATGAATCGCCCTATGGATATTCCTGTCTTCCCTCACAACAGCAGAGGAAGCCTAGATAACCAGCTTAGGCTGGACCCATGAAGGAAGCACTGTAACAGCCATCTTAACTTTATAGTCTAAGCAAATCACTTCAGCTCTCTCTTCAATAGTAAAGAGGGATGGCCTTCTCCTTCACCTCATATCTTAGACATCTATTTTATGGTGAAAGAACTTGCCTCCTTGACAGGTCTGTCTCCCTCTCTGCAGACTAGAGCAGTGGTATAGAAGGCAAGGTTAGACTAAACCTGCCTTAGATATCAACTCTGGACCCAAACGTTGGTTGACTAACAGCAAGAGACAAGCACCTCTCATTGCTCCAGAGGGATCTCCTACATGCCCGCACATAGGAATTTGGAGAAAAGGCTCCTTCAAGATTCTTCTCTTCATTACCTGTGCCACAAATCAGGTCCTTGCTTTGGGAAGGCTGATTTCTTAAGTACCTAAAATACAGGTGTGAATTAGGGGCCAAAGTCAGGCAGATTGGAAACAACTGTGGTTGGCAGTGAATTCAGACTGCATAAGATGGTATTTAAGGGGCAGATCCCTATTCTAACTGCTATTTATCATCCATTTTCTCCTGAAGTCCTGTACTACAGTAATCTTGCATGAGTCACAGTCTGAAAAAGCAGATGAACCACACCATTTCCCTAACCGCAGATAAAGTGTATCAACTCCTCTATGTACTCCGTACCCGCAGGAGCAAGCAGTAAGGCCAAGTACTCGACCCCTGAGTACCCCAACCTGTCTGTCATAAAGTAGGCTCAAATATTCACCTGGGAAAGAATATACTTTAAAGAGGATTTTATGAAGAGAACTTAAGGAAACCTAGCACTCCTCAAATATGTTTAATCTTGTATAAAATTGTTCCTGAGGTTGTTAGCGATAGCCCCACAGCCCCTGAGGTTACTGCAATGTGTCCTACTGTGGGACCAGCTTTGGGCACGCACCCACCTTCCCACATCTTCCCACATCCCCATCCCTCCCCTGCACCTCACTTTCCTCCCTTCATGGGCACAGTGAAGCGGAACAGACGTCAGGAACATTTCACACCTGCTGTTCCTAACACAACTAATCCTTTTCAGATTTCAGGATTTCAGTTCTTTTCACTGAAAAGGACCGAGAGCGGTTTTTCTGGTCAGCTGCTGTTGGGAGAGTGCTGCGCAGCTCCTCACGGGGACCGGTTAACCCATTTCTAACAGCTCAGTGCTTGGTACAGTGCCGAGCTTCCGCTCAGGACTGGACTAACCCAACCTCAAAAGATCTATGCTCATATATTTAAAAGATAAGTCACATGGAACAAGAAGTTTTCTGGACAAGGACCAGAATGCTCAGCACACTGCAGGATTAACCATTTTCTGAGAAACTAACGGTGTCTCAAAGTGTGCTCTCATTACCAAATTTTTTTCATAGGTAATAAATAACTTTAGAATTATTTTGGTCAAACAAAGCTGGTTATTGTCTTTTCATTACAGTGCAATAAAAGCAACATATTTTTTTTCTCTGCTATGACTAATTCTCATCAAACAGCCTTCCTCAAAATAGGCAATGACTTTAGTTCTATTATGCTTTTTGTCTATACTTTGGGTTTTTCGAGGAGGGGATAATTGATCTTATTTGTTTTTGAACATTTCACTTCTATTCTTTTGAGACACTACTTGCTATTCTACCTTCAGATACCAACTCCAACACACAGTAGAATCAATGGCAGAACATTAGGTTAACGATAACTAGCCTGTGGCAAAGAACAGACAAAATAAATACTCTGAAAGATATTCTTTTTCTGCATGTTTATAAGGATGCACATAGCACCTTCATGAACAGATCATCTTCTCATTGACGTTTCTGGTGACCCATCAGTGCCTTCGGTTGGAATGGCAGTAGAGTTTAACCCTAGCATGCACTGATTAAAATGGCCTTTATATTAACATAAAGACATCTCCTGTATTCTTCAAGGAAAACCACCATTTCTTGTTTTAATTTCTATAATAATACGAAGATAAAAATCACACAAAGCTTAAAGGAGAATAATCTCAAAGGAGATGCTAACAGGAGAGGATTCTAGACATGTTGCATTAATAAACATACTGACTCTGTGAACTATAATGATTTTGTATTATTAAGGGCATGATCCTACAAAATACTGAGTCCCTCTTGCAACTTGAGTCCTTGACTTTCATTGACTTCTAAAAGGACTAGGCTTTCCACTGCAAGTATCCTCTAAAAAGCAATTCTTTAGAAATTCCACACCATGGCCCTGATTTTATTGTCTCGCAAAGACGCATTTGCTCCATTCACAGGTGAATATTTATTTTTCTCACCTGACAGTTTTGCAAACTCAACTAGACATCAAGCTGGATTTTTCCCTATTCAAGCATCATCATCAGTAATAAAGGTATTTTTGCCTTGGATACACCTGTGCAACTCCATTAGCCTTCATCAAGGTTACATGTGTGCAGCTGAGGTTATATATGGAAGACAACTGGGATGGAGAGACCCGACTCTGGACACAAATCGAACTCTGGAATATTTATTACTGATGATGATGTGAAAGAAGGCTGTGGTGAGGCTGGCAAATGTGCTAAACCTTTCACTGTTTTTTTCTTGTAACGCATGAGAGCCTTATGTGAGCAGCTGAAAGACAATAAATGCTGAAATCTAGGGTTTTGCTTTCATTGTTTCTTTTCCAAGCATTTAAAAAGGTTGTTCTTTTTTTTTTTTTTGTTTTGTTTTAAATGAGTTCATATCAGAGCAGTGCTCAATCCAAAGTATATCTCCATTTGATAACTAAATAATAAAGCAGCAACATTCCTCAGTGCGCTTCTAGAAATAGATGCTGCCTAGTGACTTCTGCACACAAACAGATGTCTTCACAGCAAAATCCAAATGACAGTCTTTGGCCAGTCAGTTATTGGATTTCTCTAAGTTTATTCTAAGATTTTCTTTCCTTATAGACTCTACCCCTTATCACTGTAAAAAGCATATACTGTAGCCTTAATAATTAAATGATAATGAGCAGACAGAAGAGAAAGGACAGGAGAGATCTGGCATAGCTACATCTAGCAATCATTAGATTTACAGAGGGGAAAAGACATGCTTCCTAGGCCAACATATTTTTTATGAATAATTGATAAGGCAGTCAGCACAGTTATATCATAGAGATGTAATATATATCCATAATTATAAAACCAGCTCTGTGCAAAAGGACATAATACACTGAAAGGAGATACCAGCCAATATGCCATCCTGAAATAAAATACAGTCACTATTGTGTTAGTTGGCAAAATTTAAATACAGGATTTGAAGCAAGCAAAATGTTCTTTAATCCCATTTTTTAGCACAGTCCAGGCTCAGTCTGCTCAGGAAAATACTGCAAGGCAAAATCAGCAGCTGCATTAATTTGCTGATGATTGAGAGAAAAATGAAAGTTATCCTCATGGTTTTTTTTCTCCCTACTTGCTACTCTAACTTACTAATAATACGAGAGTACCAATTTATTCCTATGCGAGTATATGAAGCATACAAATTGAAAAATCAATGTAATGGAAAAAAAAGATTATCATGCACTGTTTAGAATCAATCAGCTAGAAACAGAGGGGGGAAAATGCGAAGGCGGAGACATGATGTTTAGAAAATGTACATATTGTACCTACCCTGAGCTAGAGTGTTTGTCGGAAAAAACTACCCTTAGTCTAACATGCAGACTGAGCTATATTTTGTCCAGAAAATCCTCTTATTTCCAATCTTTTCTGGAGAAATCCACCAGTTGTCTTTTCTTCTTTTAAAACTCCCCAAATAATAAAAGTATCAATCCCTTTGCCCATAAAAGCCACACAAAAGCATGTAACAAAGATTTCAGGGTGAAGGGATTACGATACTCAAAATGCTTTATTAGCATGACGTCTGAGCATCGTTCACCAGAACACTGATGGCTTATTGTAGCCCAAAGGACAGACTTTTGTCGTATGTGACAGAGTCCCTTGAAAACATCGACAGCAATAGTTTTCAGTTGTGGTCTGAATCACCATTAGCAGTTGAGTTTAAATCTCAGGTCTCTCAGTGGTGAAACACTTTCTTCGGCCAAAACCGGCCTCTACTGATCAGAAATAATTACACTGTACGAGTCAGATGTGTAACAAATGGGTCTGAGTCTCAGTTTGGAAATACATTCAGAGGAGGTGGAAAGAATGGCTACTGGCTCTGTGACAGGAGATTCAATCTTCATAAACCTGCAAGAGAGGGGAGGAAAAAAAAGCGACACAAATGCGCCCTACAAAAGAACAGAGCAGATCACAGCTGGAAGGAAGGCAAACCTTTTAATCAGGTCCTTGAAATACAAGCTGCAGGAAGCTAGAACATTTTGGTGGACTTCAAACTCTTTGCCTTCAACAATAATTTTCAGGTCTGTAAACTCTTTCGCTCTGCGTTGCTGGTTCAACTCCTTCAACATTTCTGCAGAACAGAGAAGACAGACAGTGCCAGGGTTCCCATTAAGAGTTTTTTATTTTTACTTTTTACTTTTCATTTTTTTTTTGTAAAGAAGTAGAGAAACAGGAAACAACTGATATTTTTGTCGGTAAGATTGGCTCAACACAGACAGTCAGAAGTTACGAACAAAACATATTAAAAAAAGAAAAAGAAAAAGCAGGAACCAGTAGGTCTAAACAACTGAAATATATATATACAGAAAAAAAAGCAAAAAACGATCCTAAATTTGGAAGGGTTAAAAACGAAAACAAAATATTTCAGCATTAGCAAATCAGAAACACAGAGAATGCATTATCACAGAAAAGTTAAAATAATTTGTTATAATAAAAATCAAGAGCTAATGAATTTCTATCCAAATGCAAATAAGTTTTGAACATACTAGAATAATATTAGTAAAAATATGGTATCATGATGCAATATGAACTGGATATGGGTCAAAATAATAAAACCACAAAACCTGCAAAAATAACTTATCCTTAACATTGTAAAAATGTGTTAAGCCTCTCAGTTAACAGAATAAAATAGTACTTCTAAATAATATATAAATTACAGTGCATAAAAAATTAGCCAAATTATCAATGCATCTTGCAGTATACCTCAGCTATACAGACTACAATTGTATATGTTTCAGAATTAGCTTAAAAGCATCTTATCATAAAAAATAATCTCATGCAGAGAATAAATTACTGCCTTTTATAGCAATTCCCATTTTTTGCACTCCAAAGATTTTTACCATCACAGCATTTTTATTTTTTAGCCTTCAATGGCTTCATTTACAGCAACAATCAACTTTCACACATCATGAAAGAATCGTAATGATTAAAATAACCTATGAAAGTGTTTCCATCCTGCAATAAAGCACCTACCTTGTGTGATGCCTCCTTTTATAAAGCCTATTGGTACTAACAGAATGAAATAATAGCGTGCCATGTCTTCATGTGCGGATGTGAACTACTAAGCAACCTACATGTTTTATATGCTGGCTGGACTTTTACGGGTAAGACTTCCCTCCAACTTTGCAGACCAAAGTGGCTATCAAGACGAATAATATACTTTTCACCTGGGCAATAGTCTGGCGGTTCAGAAGCCAGTGATCAAGATGATAAAAGAGCTGGTTTTAAATACTAAAGGATTTTGGTTTTATTTTATGTTTGCAATAGGTCAAGGTTCTCATTTTCTCAGTGTAACACCCTGAACACATTCCTCTTCAGACAGATCTGTAAATCAACAACAGTTCCTTACATGGAGTCCCTCCTTACACACAGTAAAAGGGACATGAAGAGTGTGTAACTATAACTGCATTTAATGCCACTGTTGAGCTCGGGCACTGGGCTGCCACAGCATCGCCAAAGGGCCTTATGGTGAAATGAAGACCCCAAACAATCTTTGTGTTCTCCTGCTTCCCCAACGAAACTCATCAGGACTCATTTCAGCAAAGCGCTAGTGGTTAAACAACATGAAAGCATGCAAATACTCAACTGTTGCATGAAAAGAAATGGAAGTTCTCCCAAGCCCCAACATCTGTGGTGCACATTTTTCAGGCCTAAGTAAATAAATGTCACCTTGCACATTTATGTCTATTTAATGGAAACACAGTAGTGTCTGAAAGGCTAATTATTCTGCGCTGAAATGGGTCAGTGCTCTCCAGAGAGCAAGCAGATCATTAGAAAGGGCACAGAAATAACAGCAGGCTTGTGTCAGATCCATAATAGGGGAAAATAAACCACTCTTTCCTGTGGGTGCTACAGCAGGGACTATTTTTAACGAATTCATCGAAGCTAAAGTACAATGATACATTTTGAGCAAAACTTAAAATGGAATCCAAATGTTTGCTCTTCTGCAAACAGTTTTGGGCAGTTTTGCCCAAACTATTGGGCAAACAGGGCAGTTTTGGGCTTTTGCTGGAGATGTGATGCCTGAAGTCTGACCATGAACGCTTCAGGCCTCGGTTAAAGACCAAGGATGCTTTGGATACAAGGGATGTTCTATCAGATTTTGGGTCAAAGTGACTAAGTTCTCTGGTTTCACAGGAGCACCAGGTGTTTTCTTAGTTGCATATTTTTGGAGGCGATAGTGGAGGAATTATTCCTCTGTCCCTTTTCACATATGAACAACTTTTTTTTCCGTCTTGATCCATTTTCCCACTTTCACTTACAGCAACTACGTTTTCCTCCAGACCAATTTTCTACCATTTCATGCCTTAACGACAGTTACTTTTCCCTCTAAACTTTCTGATATTCTTTTTATCCGCTACTTAATTTCACTTTTGTTTTCTGTCATTCCCCTTTTCAAATTTGCCCAACCACTGTCCTCCATCCCCATTTGCAGTTTTCCCAAGTTCCTATTCAAGATCCTTTTCTCTAGCATCTGTGGCAGCCTTTCACAATCTTCCTGGAAAAAGCCTTTCAAGACAAGGGCTCCAACCAAGACTAAGTCATACAAATTTAAGATTATCCTTATACAAGGGGTCAATCCCCATCTCACCTCATTCCATTTCCTCCTTTTAAAGCCCACGATCAATCATTCTTAGTGTTCAAAGAGCACAGCTGTATGAATAGCAACTGCATAGATGGATCATAGAATCATAGAATAGTTTGGGTTGGAAGGGACCTTTAAAGGTCAGTTGCACTCTGAATGGGCTGGGGGTTTTGGGAGGTGGGCTCAGGATAAGCAGGATAGTAGAGACCATCCATGAACTCATGATTATGCCCAAGATTGCTGAATAAGAAGACACGACGTTAAGCCACTGCAGTGATGCTGTCTGTACTATCTCCAGTATTGTACGGGCTGGTTTCAGACTCTAAGTCCGCAGATGGCTCCCTGCAGGTAATGGGCTGATTACTTGGACTTTACTGAGCACCCTTTAATTACATCCAGTCCTGCAGTTCCCGGGCACAGTTTCTATCTATGCTCTTTACACACTTCATTGTGCTTTATACTGCATGCATTCATTAAGGGATGTAAACCAGAAAACACAGGTCTGGAGCAGTGGTGCGATGAGGCTCATAAAAAACCAGAAATCAGAACAAGCCCTAATCAGAAACTGAAGTCCCTCTTTTTCCTCTAGCCATTTGGAGGCCACAAGTCCTTCCCGGTCCCCCTGACTTGTTGCTGTGCCCTCCACAGAGAGATGGCTACGAACAGTCCTGTATTTTTCATAGCTCAGTTTCTGAACTAGAAAGAGAAGAGGCAGGTGGAGAGGAGAAGGAAGTCAGGAGACTGCATTGATTCATCGGTCTTTCTCGCTGAGGCCCCTTTGTATTACTAAATAACTAGCAGGCATTAGTATTGGACACAAGGTTATATCAGAACGGGCCCTCATTCTCAGAGTATTTGTAATGCTCACACTGTGCTCAGCCAGGCATTAATGATTTATGAGGACTCAGGATGAGTTGCAAAACAAATTTTTTCACTAGGTAATAATGCCTGCCGATGAGTTGTAAAAGGAGAGACAACAGAGTGCAGTCCTGGCAGTGAAAAATGATCTCAGCTGTCTCTTGCCAGTCCCTCTTCTGGGCTCCTCCTAATTTTCAGTGTTTCCTCTAACAAGTGGAATTTCCTGAAACCTTCAGAAAGGGATGTGCTGGGAATTTCCTAGTGTTTATTGTTCCTCCGTTTTCTTTGTTCTTACAGAGGGGTTTTTCTTTGTTTGCTTTTTTTTCTCATTTGCCTTTTTTTTTTTTTTTGGTAAGAGATCCAGGTAAAAATGAAGTGCAAGGATAGTTAAGGTGCAGGGTTTCAGCAGGGTGGGCACTGACGTTCCCTCTCCTCAGTGAATCACAGCAAATGCTCTTGCAGCCACAGTGCAAAGGATTTTCTTTCCTGCCCCAGGGGCACACACGTGTTGGGATTGCAGAAACCAAGCCAGTCCTTTCTGTTTTCTTCGTCATTACTGATGCTAAATCATTCTCAGTCAAAGACTGGTTAAATGTTTTCTTCATAGAGTAGTACACAATAGATACCCTCGTGTTCTTCCATAATTACATGAGCCACTCAGCGGTTGAACCTAAAGGGGACTTGACCTGAAACCTGCAACTCAACATCTCTGTGGAGCTTGTGGAAGGAAGCGCTTCTATATTGCCTTTATCAGCCTTCAGATCATTGCTTGGGGGCATTTAAACATAATTATATTGAGAGTCCCAGAGACAATATGGGTCAGAAGGTGTAAATGACTTTCCTCAGGTCAGGAACAGAGCCAGGAAGAGCTCAGAAGCTTTGATTCCTGGTCCCCAGCTCCACCCATCACACTACATTTTCTCCCCCTTAATTAATGGACAAATTAAAAATTAAAGTGAAGAGCCCATAAGCCTTGGATCAAATGTAGGACCGAGAATGACTGTGTTATTGTGTAGATCAAGTAAAGGGAAAAGAAATTATATAGCGAATCTTTTTTTTTTTTTTTTAAATTACTTCTGATCAGAAATAAAAATGAACAAGGAACTTATTCCCCAAGTTTATTTATTCTGTATTTCAAGCACAGTGGAGACTGGATACCCAGTCAAAGATCCTCTCTAATGCACATTCCTGTGGCACAATGGAAGCTCTCAGGTTTCTTTCCACTTTTAATGAAGAAGTCTTTACTTAAACTCTAGTAGATAAGGCTTTAAAAGGGGTCAGCAAGAGCTAAAATATAATAAGCTGTGAAATATGGAAGAACAGTTTTCACAAACAGCATTCTTCAAAATTTGCTTGGAAGAATTAACCTATTATGAAACTGCAAAGGGTAATTGATGAAACATCACTAATTATTCTTGTGAAGAACATGCAAGAAACCAGTGCTTGCCCAGACAGCCTCATGCTTTCATGATTGGGACAGAAAATGCGGGAAAGCCAAGAAAAGTTATCAGAAGGAAAATCCAATTACTTTCTTGCCTTAATAACTAAGGAGATTAATTCCCAAGGTTATGCTCTAGTTATGTAAAATAAACATTTTAACCATTAATTGCCAGCACTGCCCACACTTGCTCATTTTGACAGACAGAGGTAGAGCATGTATAGCTACAAGAAATTAAATTACAAAGTAAAGGACCTAGGAGTCAAATAGGAGTTACAAGTGACAGAAAAGTGTGTACCATGGTGAACCTGACCTACTGAACCACACAAGAACTCATGATTTTTCACCAATTTTGACAACTCTCTCTTTCTCCTCACTGCAACACCCACGGACACACAAAGAACCCCAAAGCCCGGAGAGTGCCACAATAAACTGCTCCATCTGCCCCCGCACTATTGATATGTAGCTTGAAGCAGTGGCATAAAGGGATAACAACTAAATGCCCAGTTGCCTCATTAGGTCAGTCTGACGAAGTTATGCAGACACACTGGGCGTTGCAGTGGCTGAAGCTGTTCTCCACTCCCCTGGGGCATCTTGACCCTGTAGACCAACTACCACCGAACATCATCCCTTAGGGTCTCCCACGATTATCGGGCAGGGCGTTAGTTATTTCCCAGTTGACAAATACGCCACCAGCTACGGCAGCTTCCATGTGGTGCGACGACAAGTACAAACCTCCGGAGAACAGCTTCCATCTTAGGACTGAGGAGAAGAAATAGGTCCCTTTTCTCTTTAGGCCTGAACAGAGAAAAGGGGGAATGAGCGAAGCCTTGTGGGAATCATTAACAGATGAGGATGTCTCAGATCCTGTGATCTTTAGTTTGGTCCCTGGACCCTAAAAATTGTATGTCTAGTTGTCTGGACTGCCTCTGCAGTCAAATGGAGACAGAAACACGTCTAACGCACAACACAGCCCCTTCTGCATGCTCAGCCAGGTAGGATGCACTACCACGGGTCTCTCTCCCCAGGGACTACCAGGGGAGATTAGATAATTAGTTGAGACCAGACACTTTTATTTTTTGCATAGAAGGTGAGAATTAATCTCTTGCAGATAAATACTTTCACTTTTTCCCTTTGGATCTCAATTCCAGTTGAACTTCATCAAGAGCAGGAGAAGGGGGAGTAACAAAGCTGGGACTCGCCGTAACGAGAATCCTTTGTTGGTGAGATGGGGGAGGCAAACGAATGGTGAAACCCTCTCGCTCTGTCCTGTGAAGTGCCAAAGGCTGCTAATGGATTGGGATGGAGTTGAAAAATATTGCTGTGTCCAGCCCTCCCTTCCCAGTCTGTATTGATTATGGAGCTTCCGCAGGACGCCAGACAAAGGCATCTGAAAATGTTCGACTTGGTTGTGGCCATCTCCTGAACGTTTTGCTTTCACAAAACCTTAAGCCAGATAAAGTGAACTGAGAAAAGCTCAACAGGGGAGCACTACAGCCCCAAAGCACAGGCTCAGTGAGGCCGTGCCCTGCGGAGCCTCTGCTACCCAGCTACGCTCCCCAGTGAGATGGAGCATATGCTGATGGAGAGGTACCTCTGCTGACACAGCTACACCAACCTCCCAACAAAAGGCAACGAGAGTCATCTTCTGCCAGGTTTTGTCAGCGCAGCAATGTGAAATGCAAGGTATGAAGCTGTCATACTCCGAGCTGATACAGCTATGGCAGCAGGACTTTGTAGTGTGGACCAACCTGTCTAGATTTTAGACTTGTTGACACTGTTATACACCTGTGCTGCTAAAGAAAACAGTAACAGATGCTGGAGAGTGGGAAAATATTTTTAAATCCCCTACTGAACACATGTGGCTGTATATGATAACTCGACTCCAAGGATTGTTGGCAATGAGATGCCCCATTGTGCTAAATAATTTTTCATTGCTCACATACATAGACAAATTCTTCTCATCTTATAATGATGAGAAAGGGTCAACAAAGTCAGCTGTGGTGATTACTCACTTGAAGAAGACAACTACAACTCTATGTGTAAATGGAGGCTTTCTAAATATATCAGAAACTCGGGGAAGTCATTGTATGATGTTTTGAAGCCAATTTTCAGGCTACTATCATCACCAGAACTGACATTAAGAGGTACCTCAAGGATGCCTTCATGTATGACAGTTGGTATTTTCCTGTATTAGGCTGTAGAACTATTTCAACAATCTTTCTGTCTATAGTCAGAGATGAACGACACCCTAATTTCTAGAAAATCTATTTTAAATGCAACTTTGGAGAGATTTTGGTATCAGTTATGCATAAAAATAATAAAAAGGGAAGTTTGGAGGCTAGAATGCCTTTGCTGCTTTGATTTATACGGTAAAGTCTTCTATGGTATCCATGCCTGCTAATTTATAATCATACAGGGTTACAAAGGCACAGTGAGTGTATGTGACTGGCTTTGAAAATGAACTGCATTTACATTACATATATGGATGCACAGAAAGAATGAGAAAGATTAGGGAGACAATTTGATCTCTTTAGTTTTCCAACACAGGCTGTGATCCACACAAGGACAAGCAGCAAGACCAAAGCATCCAGCACAAAAATACCCACCGAGATGTTGAGATAAAGATGCAGTTTCCTATACCAGGATCTGTTGGGTATTTTTGGTTTTTTATTTTTTTCAGGATTCACCCCTGATTAAATATAAAGTTGGCTGCAGCCTGTTCTGTATTGGCCAAGGCAAACAAACCCCAGGGGATCTCAGCAAATTGCTAGCCTGGCCCCCTGTTCCATATATAACATGCCACTATTTCAGTTAGCACTGTAACTTGATTTCCAGGCAGACAATAATTTTCTCTGGAGACAAAACGAGAGAGAGAGAGAGAGACAGGCAGAAAGAGAAGGAAAATAAAAAATAAATCTGTAAGCGCTGGAAACGCAGAATAGCCCAGATTCAAAGAGAAATTTAGTTCTGATTGTTTTATTTACCAGCAGGCAGCCCTGAATATCAATACACACTTAAGGGAAGGCTAAAATATTTATTACTACGTGATCTGGGATGGATTCAGTATTATCCTAATTGCTTGTAGCAGAAGACTAGCAGATAGCTTTTAGACCTTTTTGATCTCTTTATGTAGTGCAAGGCATTAGCTAAACGTTTCCTAGTTTTGAAGGCTTTGAACAAGAAGCACCCATCTGTGAAACCGATAGTGTAATCAACAGGCTCCCCGAGATGTCAGCAATAGTCAAACGCTGACCAGTTTTGGTGGGGTAAGAACAAAAGCTGTGAATTGTGTATTAACAGCAATCGGTCACAGGCGTGTGTGTATGTACAGCCGGCAAACAAAATGCTTGCTTTCCAAAATAAGAAAATAAAAAATAAAGACAGGTTTCTGAAAATAAATCGGTGGTGCATCCAGGACAAATTGCACGTATTATAGTAAAACAAAAATAAATACAACTGTAAGGTGCAACGCCTGACAATCAAACACTTCAAAGCACTTAACGTGCATTAATTAGCAAGGAGTGGGGGGGGTTCCTCTGCCCATTTTAAACAAAGGCAGCGCTGCCCAGTTTCAACAGGGGCAGGACTGAATTTTTCCTTAAAATGTATGTAAGTGTAATCAATGCAATTCTTGAAATAAATCCATCTTTACTGACCACTGGTAACACACCTATTTTGTAACATTCATATACTGCATTATGATGCCTAATGAAAGCAAATAAACCCATCCAAAATCTTTGGCATTCAAATCTCACCCTTTCAGAAGGTATTATACATCATCTAAAAATAAAGAAATACTAAATCTAAGCATTTTGACCTATACACTCAGTGGATAGCTTACCACCAGGCATAAGTTATGCTCTGGGCTAAATGTGTGTGGACAGCATCTCTTGGTCCAGTGGACATCTCACATGATAGAGAACTTCTTCTGGTACAGACTGTGTCTCCACAATGAGACCTAGTGATTCATCACACTATCGGAAGAGACAATTGTAATCAAATAATGTAAAGTAAAAGAATGAAACCACCACCAGTCAAGTCCAGGACCTCTCTCGGCATATTCTGCAACCCAACAACTCTTCTTCAGCAACTGGTTCCCTGCTCTACAGCTTCAGCACATGTCAGTGGCTACATTCATCTCCACTCACAGTTACAGAAGAAGTAATAATAAATACAAGGCTGTTAACTTCCCTCATGATCATAAATGACAATAGGTTTGAAAAAAAAATGATAAATAAACTATTTTTTTGTGCCCCATGAGCTGGGGCATGATTGCAGAGACACCTGAAGGCAGAAAGCTGGAAGTAGCAGCATGGGAAAGCGGGTGGTGGGAGAAGAAATGAGCGGCTGGGGGGCAGCTCGGTCTCAGAGAAAGAAACCTCTAACTTCTGTGGGGTTTTTAGCTTTGGGAACACAGTATCATATGTTAAAAAAGCCACAATTTGTGTCAGATTTTCTTTGAACATCTCCCTACTTATAACATTTTCAAATCTCTAGATTATACCTGTCATAGAATATGTGAAAGACTTCATAATTGATTTTTTTCCTTCTTTTATAAGCACTGTAAAGTTTTCGTAATTTAACATTGTTGTAGCTGTTCAGGAAATGTTTTGTAAAATCTCCTCCTCATTTCTGCCCAACTCCTGTTTCCCCTTAATAGAGTAAACCTTGATTTTTACATCTTGATTTTTAAACAAACTTTTTGGAAGGTATTGTTGTTTATATTAAGTATTTTTTAATAAATACTAGCAAAGTGATTCCCTAGTATCCATGCTGCATGAATAGTGAGTTTGTACAGTATGGGAAGAGAATATGAGCTGTGACTGTGACTGGCTGATAATGCAAGAAACCATTTAACTGCAAATATTGTTTATAGTCATATAGGAACAAGTTATCAGGATGTGTTTAAGTAGCTGCCTTACCAAACAGAATAAAATAAAGACATTTTTAAGAAGTCTGTTGAGATTAAAGGACAAAGATTTATTTAATGAGTATTAAAATTTATGGGCTCTCTAAGAATTAAGCAAGCTTATAAAGACTATTTTGAGAGCTGAATGGCTTTCACATAATGAAGATGGTTGATAAGACTTGGCTAAAACATTTCAAATACAAACGAAAACAAAGGGAGACCTCAGAAAACATGGTGATTAAGTCAAAATTTCAACTGTGAAGGCAATATACAAATTTCACAATCATTTCATAATGCGAAAATGCTACTAAGACCAACCCGCAAAGGTGCTGAACCTATGAAAGGATGACAACAGGCAATTTTGAATCTAGACAAGCATGAAAGAAGCATGTTTTTCTCCTTCTGTGTAGTTATGGAAACAGAGAGATATAAAACCCCTCCTAACGGAACAAGGGCTTTTTTCCTCTCTCTGCTCCCATCCGCAACTTTACAGCTGTCACCACAAGTCATCCCGCTCGCTCCTGCAAGCCAGCAGGCATCTGAGGCGAGGAGAGAACAAAAGAGGCTGCAATACAGCTTCAGTTCAAACGACAGCCTCACCAGGGCTCCGGCTTGCACCGGCAAGACAAAGTTGTAAAGTCCTACCAAAGAATTGAAGTAAATTTCTTTTCTAGAGGTCTTAGCGGGAAATCAAAGATCTATTTTAATTTAAGATACTAGCAGCTTCTCTTGCTAACGACCGAAATATCGAGACCGATCGCTCCCCGACGGTAGTTTGCAGGATGACAGGGGTCCATAAAGCTACTTGCAGTGTTCTGAAAGGTCGTATACAGAGAAAAACATTAACTGTTTCCAGTTTTGAATCTGAATGCTAAAGACAGCAAAAAGTATAGAAACATTAAGGGCTGACAGGTATCTTTGAAAGACGTTGCTGAAACCGTGCAGATCTGCAGATGAGACATGCTACGGCTTTAGGTAAACGGAAAATAACGGGATCTAATTTAGACAGATTCTTGATGGGAATTGATTTGTCTGTCTCACAATGAAAATCAGAAGCGTGCGTATGTAGATGATGTAGAAACTTTTCTTTGGTACCCTGGACTTAGTGAAAGTCACATTAGTATTTCCATTGACTCATTTCTTGGGCTTAAACTAGAAAATAAACTAGTGTGCCAAATTTAAAATGGAAATAATGTCCATCCATGAGCTATTTCACTGATCTGTGACACACTAAAACAGGGCTTACTTCTAATTTGGGGAAGAGGGCTGCCTTTGAGGTCCTCTCGAAGGGCAGATGCCTTCTTGCAGCCTTAAATTCAGCAATTAGAGCTTCAAAAGAAACATATCGAACTGGAAATCAAACAACTACCGTTTATTGTCTGTGTTCTTTTAAATTTTTATTTTGCGTTCTTCAAGAACAAAATGGTGATTATTTACTTTGTCATCAATGATATTTTGCCCTACGACACAGAGCAGAACCTGGTGTCTCTGACTAGTGTGAACTCTGTGTGTCTGAACTGGTTTCAGGAGAGAGAATTATTATAATTTTGTTTATTATTTTTCTAGACCATTAATTTTCATATATCATATACATATTTATGAAAATGGCAGTACTTTTAATTAACTATATGATATTAGCAGTTTACATGTACAAATGAACAACCCTGGGAACAAACTCATTAAAAATCTATGGCTAAGCTTCAAAGGCTTCAGGATTTTACCTCTCTCGTACTTGCCCTCTCCCCACTCCGGCAGCAGAAGGCCAACATGTATTTAAAAAGAACAAATATCTATCTGGGCAAAAGCTGCCCTTTACATTTCACAGGAAATGTCAATATTTCAAAAGTTGGTTTTGTCTTCCCCTTTCTGTGGACGGAAGATTTCATGTACAGTGTTTTAAAAATGAAAACTTCTTAATTTTATTTTTCCATTTGCATGTACAATTTTACATTGCTTAATAAAATGTCACTAATCGTGACAATATGGCACAACTGTCATGTCTCACTATGCTGACGTCTTTAGGTTAGTTTGGAAGCATTTTTCTAGGCTATTATTTTTAATTAATACAACGAATTAGTATATTTTTGTTCAAAATGTCAAACTGTTTTAATCATAACACAAATGTGAAACATTGACCTAGAAAATAAGATGTTTCTCTGGTACTAAATAGCAACTACGTAATTAAAAGCATTACATTGTAAAATGAAAATAGAGTATTTGACCGTTTTGTATCTTAATGAACTATCATATCTACTTGCTATTTAAATTTTATTAAGCTGGATAACAAACATAAAATACATTTTGAAACAACAAATTCTGGAATTATGTACCTTGTAAATGATGGTTAAATGACTTTTCTAATTAGTGTGATTTGGAAAAAACTCTGACTGAAATGGTGTTTTACAGCAAAAAATAGTTTCAAGGACAATTTATTTCAGTGAAGACACTGTCAATACTACATCAGGCGGTAGCTATTTATCTATAATCAGAGCTCGCTTTAAGTCAATTACAGCTGTGCAGTAACTAGTAGAGTTAAACTGATGCAAAGCCCTTTTAGGTTACAGTAAATATTTACCATTTCTAACCAACATGTCAGTTTAACTGAGAGCAAAATTTGGTTCCCAGTACTGTACTGTAAAATAAATGCAGTTATACAGACCCAGGCCTGCAGTACCATCAAAGGAGCATTTTTTCTTGATTTCCTGACACTTCTTAATGTTAATTTTCTAGTCAGCTTAACTTACGTCTTGGGTTTTGTTTAGTTTTCCTTTTTTCCTGTAGCGATTACATCTTTATTCTACAACTCCCCCTTGTACACTTGCTATTTTCTCCTAGCAGTATTTTTTAAAGGTAGTAATATATCATTGAAGAATGTGATTAAGATAATTCAGTGCATTCCTAAGGACATTAAATTGCTAGACTGAAGTGTAATTTGGGTAGGCTGCAACTTTTAAAAAAAAAATACATTATGCTCTAAGTACAAAATAACACTGAAGATGAACCATCAGCTCTGGGGTCCTTATCTGCAAGAACTCTAAGAAATGAAAAAAAACCAACCCAGAAGATTCAGATTAAATTTTGCAAAATGCCCAAGTAACTTTTGAGCCTGGGACTTAACAGCTCTTGAAAATTTAACCTATCTATAATTTCTCATAAAGAAAACCACTGATTTCTCCTGAAATAATAGGGTGAAACTGCTTTTGACTAATCTAAGTAATGTCAAAGGTTAAAAAGATAAAGCTGGAAGGAAAGTACCTGCTCTGTAAAACAGTCATTCATCGGAGCCTTAAATCTCTGCTTGTTCTGCAGGGAACACCCTGCAATGACAACTTTACAGAGAAATAAGACATCCCCTTTCGTAGGGGACTATGAAATTCCTGTCTTAATCACACAAATTTCACATAATTTTAACACCAATCTTTAATACCGGTTTAAGTAAAAGAAGTCAGAGTTCAGAACTGGAAGTGTGAACTCTAGCTATTCTTATGGGTTTTTTTCTCTGTAGTTGATGGACCCAAAAAGCAGCCCAAACTAGCTCTTTTATGGTCTTCAGTATTCAATCTATAAATGAGAAAAATGAATGTAACTCTCTGAAAACAACTGTAGAGTATCACATAGAGCTTCTAGAAGAGAAAAAGACATTCAATAAATTACTCTGTCTGACTCTACTTGAAGAACAAACCTTTTCAAGCCCTTTTTGAAAGCAAAAAGAGAATACGATTGCTGTACACTCACACATTTGGTGGTGCACTGAAACAATGCCTTCCCTGTGCCAAAAATTAGAAAGCCACAAAGATTTCCAGTATTTTGAACTAAAAAAAAAAGTGGTATTTTTTTTAATATATAACAAGACAGCTGCTGTAGATTTGTATGGAATATCCTGACAAACAAGGCTGCTGATTATATTTTTGTGTTATTTTCTTTTATTCTTGGAAGAAGAGGGACAAGTAGACTTATAGGCAAAATTCAGAGGAGTGAAGCTAGGAGTAAACCTAGTGAAAAGACATCTTGGAGCAGGATAACCATAAATAAAGATGGTAAAGCAGTAAAATAAAATAAAAAAAAAAAAAAAAAAAAAGAAAAAGACAAGACCTTGAGTTTCAAGGGACTACGCCAAGCCATAGAAAATGAAAGGCATGTTCTTAAGTGCCAAAGGTAGAGGTCAAGACCATAAAGAAAATCTGATGCTATTAACTGTGCAAAGCAGGGTTGTCTCAGGACGGTGCCAGTGGCAGAAAACAGCCTGGAAATGATCAAAGAGGTTTTTTGTATATCATAAAAAACACATAATACCTCACATGCACATACTAAAAGTGATCCAGGAACATTAATAGCTGTGTTATGCTGGAGTTAAATCCTCATAGACCAGGCTAACACTAAAATATTGGAAGTATAAAAGATTTTTAAAAGTTACACAACTTTCTAAGTGACAGGTATGAAGAGAGAAACCCTCTGCTATGTTGGACCTTCCTCAAAGAGACGTTTTTCCTCCTGTGAAAACAGAATTATAACTATGCAGCTGTGGCAGATGTTAGTATATGAATATTTATATATCCAGAGGATATTTTGGTCTACCTCACCAGGCATGTTAATATTTGAATACATTAATCAAAGTAGTGAGTTCACGAAGCAAACTGCCCCCTCACCTTCTCCTAGCTGGATGCGGATCCTTTTCTGAACGATGCGATGCTCCTGATGTACTCAGCCCCAAAGCTCACGCCTGCACCATCTCACCAGGTACCTCCTGACCACAAAAGATAGTGCAGGGCAGCAGCGCTGGATTTCGAAAGGACCCAGGGACATTACAGAAAACCAGCAAAACACAGTGTGGTGATGTGTGGGAACCTCTAGCTCAGGACCAACCACAGGCTGGTCTGATGGCGCTGTGCTTAAACATAGAGCTTGTCCCTCCAGGAAAGGCTCCCAGCTGTCCCAATGGCTCACACGTATAACCAGCCTGCACTTGGACCTTTGACAACAAAGTCCTCCTGGCACAGTACAGCACGGTTTGCCCCACCAGCTTAAGTGTCATTTAACCCAAACTGCTCTAAATCACCCCTTCCGACATTTAAAGCAAAGCACCACACATGTCCTGAACAATTGGCCGCGATGGGTTGGTGGAAACTTCAGCAACAAACCTGTAATATATTTTATCATGGAACTATAGAAAATTTAGAGATTGCATGGGTAGTGGTAACACAACAAAACTTTTAAAACCAGAACGGAACTAAATTTCTTTTTTAGAAACATGTTATATAGACACTCACACATACATGAAAGGCGCTGACATTACTGTGGGAGGAAGCTAAATGGCATTAAAGCAAGACTACACTTCAAATTGCTTTTCATGTCTTAAAAAACAGCAAAGGAGAACAATGCACTCTACACGCCTATTCATTTCTACTAGACTGGAAAGTAACATAACTCTTGCCCTTTTATCAACTTCAAGTTAAAGTATTTATTTTGTATGCCCATTTTTAAGTTTATAACTTCACAAATATGATATACACGCACTGGTAATATATATTGTTAACTCAGTCTTATTTCCCAGTATTAACGGTATCACACGCGGATCAATGTTTTTAATAAGAAGAATCACAGATGTCTTTGAGTGACGGAAAAATAACTGAGCTATCTTTATTAAAATCTTTATTCTTTTTTTTTTTTTTTTTTAAATGAGAAGTGGGGCATTCTTGGAAAATCTACAAAATATTTAAGGAAAACATCTGAGCAGGTTGCTTTTGCTCAAGGCTGGGAAATGCTAGAAAGATCTTTGATGTGTCAGCTTTGACAGTTGTTTCAGTCCACCTCTGTTAGCATCGCAGCAGACGGCTGAGGATGCGGTTGTTTTCCTTGAGCTCACAGGTCCCTCAGGTAGAGGACAGGAGAGTTCTCCTCAAAATACTGCTTATTAAATATGAATTGTGATAAACACACTTGCATACTTTTACACAGGGTACATATTTTGGGCTGAAATTAATCAAATCTACATTTAGCTGTGTAAAAGGCATTTAGCCTTAACTTCGCTATCCAGGATCCTTCTGCAGACGGAGACAGGCACCTCCAGAGGGAGAGTCTTCTCGCTTCCTTGGACATCTGTTTCAGCACAGCTGGGTTTCCCCCAGGATTGTCCATCTCTCTCTATTAAGTACAAAGGAAGGCTAGCTGATTAGCTTTGATTAGCCGTCTGCATTTTTCAACTCCTTTGATCCAGTTGGGTTGACTCTCATCCACTGAAAGGCAGAGATTGCCGAGGGCTGCCCACATCCCTCCCAGCGGATGGGGAGCACCCGGGACAGGAGCCACTGGCATGAAGGACACCATACATATGCTGGCAGCTGATTAGGACAAAAAAGGTCTCCTGGTCTGGGGAAAATCAGCACATGACTTTTCTCACTATTTATTTGGGAAGTCACCAGGAGGATCTGAAGAGACGTCTAAAGCCATAAAGGCTCTGAAAGCTCTGAAAGAAAAAGCATGTGAACTGAATGCAAAGAGGAAAAGGGGAATTCAAATAGAAAGAGAAGGAAGTTTAGGGTTTACTTTTGACAACCAAGCTGTTGGTCTGGGCATGACTGAGCTGGAAAAGCGTTACAACCCAAAGGCCGGATGACTGCTTTTGAATAGTAGCTACATAAAAGCAAGCCTTAATTGGTACAGTTTTGTTCCTAGTTCTAGTGCAACTTTCATTACAAAATTGCTATTCAGAGCGTAGGAATATTTACCATCCAAAATCACGTTGAAGAAATAGAGTAATAATTCGTATATCCATGGAGACTGAGGAACCACAGCAGCATATCAAAGAGAGGAAAAAGAGAACTAGATACCCATAGGAGGCAATTTATTTATTTAAAAGCATTCAGGAAAGGTTGTGTTTAATCTGAACTACATCTGCCAAAAATAATAATTTGAATGAGCACCGAATGAAGGGCAACTTAAGACTTTGGTCACTTTATGTGTTTATGCCACCCCACTGCCTGACGGCTTCACCAGCCCTGCCACACACTGCTGGCTGATTTTCTTAGGAGCTGCTGCTCATCCCCGGTCGCGTCCTCCGCTGTGGCCGGGCTGTGATGCTCAATGTGTTGCTACCCCAGAGCCCCCGACCCTGCTGGCACAACAGCCCTTTGAGGACAGGCACAGGGCCACCTCCACCACCTCGTTTGACGGCGAAGTTGATCAACGACGTGTTCACTCTGGCAGAGCTCTGGAAATCCGCATGTACCCTCCGTGATTTTGATCAGAGAAGCAGCGCGGCTGCGTTTGCCTTAGAAACCCCACGTACATCATTTGGAACATTAAAAGCCGCAGTCAGGCTGGGACTTTGCCCTCCAGCTTTACCCTGCAACCCAAATCTCCCACCTGACAATGAAATGCTTTGCTGCTGCTCTGCCAGGACGTCATTTTCTTTCCACCCAGCAACAGGCACGACGGCATTTGAAATCACACCGTAACCCTGACAGGCGCTCGGAAGCCTTTCAAGGCCAGCAGAAAGAAAAGACAGAGAGGGAGTGAAAGAAAGACAGAAAGAGTACGCGAGAATGGGGAAACTACACTGAATTAGAGTTAATTAAACCCAAGCGTTGACAATGTTTAAATAACAGGATTCTACACCTAGCCCTGGAACGCCTGTACGAGCTGTCATTTAATTTAAAAGAGCACAATAGCTAAATGCCAGTCTCCAGGCAGATCTTTTGCATCTTTCTGATACCGTATTAAAAAGTTATTATAAAGGAGAAGTTCAGAATTTTTTTTTCAGGGTTTGATAATAGCCTTCTCAAACTTCACATTCCAAACACTCCATATGGCACTTGTTCTTGTGAAACCGAGGAAAGAGCTGTCCCGGAGAGCTCTAGGAAAGCAAAACCCCAAAATCTGGAAGTTCATCTCCTAAACTAAGTCTCATTCTAATCTGAAGATGAAAAAAAGGAAAGCATTTTGCTAGCAAGACAAATAATTTAATAGCAAAAATGCCTCCATAATAAAATCAGTTCATAAAAAAGCCCCATTTGTAAAATACTTCATCAAAACCCAGTGAATATTGTACAGCACGTTTTTAAAGAATAGTGCTAATACTTGGCAGCGCTATATTCAGCTTTTCATTTTCAACCTGCTTTAAGAAGGATCTCATTAATTCTTCCATATCCTATTCAGGGGTGGCTGCAGATTTCTTTTCAACTGTAATTTTTCCAAAATGTTTTCTCAGCTTGAATTTATTTGAATTAGCATTTCTAATAGAAATCAAAACAATCAGAAATTAAGTACCATATTTTAATATAAATTTTAATAAAGAAACCTTGCATATTTTATGCTACTTTCTTGAAAAAAGTGTATCTTTAATGAAATTTGGCTAGTATTTCTTCAGCTATTCAAAATTTTGATTTTTTTCTATATTAATATTTGTTTTTTGGTATTTAATCTCATGTTACTCCAAAGATACTTAAAAGTAGAAAGATGCTAAATGACCAAAACTGTCAAATCAGTGCACAGGATTTATATGGAAGAAAAAACCAGCAAGCTAGTATGTAGTCTCTCTATAACGATCTTGGTGACCTATAGTATATTAAGAATAGTATTAAGGGCTCCCGATGACAACCTTAACACAATTATTTCAAAGTATTTTTGACAAAATTATTAAAATAAAGTAAGGTCACAGAGGTAATCCACGGCACAGAAAGAAATTTAAAGAGATGCTAATTTTGAAGCTCCTCACTCTCAAAAAGCAGAGAACCACCTTATTTTGCACTAGTCAGCTGGAAATACCACACTGGTGGGTGCTTCTCCAGATATGAAATCAGAGGCAGACAGCGGAGCTTTAAGTGATTTTGATGTGGATAAGAGAAATAGGATACCTGAGTTCAGCCAAAGGTACAAGCAGAAAGGTGATCACCAAGGACAAGATTCAAGTTGCCCGAGGACTCAGGTGGACACAAGCTTTAGGGTAACCTTGAAAGCGTGTTCATCAGCACTGCCTGACAGTGGAGCACCCAAAAACTTCCTGTGCACCTCCCTTGGGAGGCCACAGCTCCCTGGACACCAACCCTCCAGCTTTCACTCCCAAGTCCCAGGTCACAGTGTGGCATCAAGCCTGTCCTGGGACCAGAGGAGCAAAGTCTGGGGGATACGTTCTCTAAAGACAGCGATTAATTGATTTCTGGCTGAATGTTGGAGTCTGAAAGCTACATTCAAAGGTACGGCAGACTGAAAGCAGGACTTCTTTAAGGGTTGTTTTTGACATTGTTTAAATACTAGCAGAAATCAGCCAAATGAGGTGGACAGGTAGGGTGCCTGACTGTAATACAGGCTGACTCTCTCCCTTCCAGAATGCATTTATGCGTACGGATAACCCTCCCTTCCTTTTGGAGGCTGACAAATGTTAAATAAATGATCAGCTGAAATACAGAGTGCTCTTTGTGGGAGAATGCAACATCGGACTCTTTTAGCAGTTCTCCCTCTCACGCATACCTAAAGAATTTCAGTGTCATACTACAATATGATGGGGTCGCTGAGACACAACATTATCCACACAGTGAACCGCGAGGCGAGAAAAAAGTGCCAGGAAATCAAATACTGTGATACAGGACAAATGACATTTCTAAAGACAACAAATAATCCTTTATTTCAATCTGGTGGAAGCAAAAGCAGAAAGGGACAACACACTGTGAAAAATACAGGAAATTAGAAAAGCTTGGTCTATTAATAGTTTCAGTACAAATTAAAACAGCTGAGAGAGAAATATGCCTCTTTTCCCCTCTGTTGGGCTCTACTGCCCTACTAAAAATCTTCTCTCTTTAAGCAGTAACCTTCACAGATCCTAACACGGGTCTAGATTTGCCTGTGTGCCTCTCTCTTGCTGAGAAATCTGTCCTTCCTAATTACTTCTAGAGCAGTGACAAAAACCTTGTTGATCTGACCAGACAAATTCTGGCAAGTAAAACATTCAGAACTGTAACTATGAGCATGCCACTGCTGAGAGACGGGGATGATAATAGCACTGTTGATAACAATAAAAGGGACATAGGGAAGGATGAGAACTTAATTTTTGGCCATGTTCCATTTAAAGCAACTACAAAAGACATCTAAAAGAGATGTCAGAGGCAGAGACTCTGACAAGACATCTAAGAGAAGATGTCAAAGAGGCAAGGGGCTGCTTGCAGAGATTTCACTACCCGGCTGAAGTGATACAATCTTCCTTCCGGACTGTCTCCCCAGACACTGAATACAGGTATAATAATATGGGATTTCCTGTTTTTTTTTTTTTTTTAATTGCAAAGGTAAGACAGTCTTAAAGGATCTTGACATGCAATATATTTGTGTTTCAACATCTAATTTTGAGAAGTGTGTCGCCATCAGAAGCAAGCACTCTCTCCCTTTCCTTGAGGGAAAACACGCAGTAGTTTTGTGTTTTACGGTGGGCAGACACACTAGTGGAAATATTTGGATTATTTACTATTTATGCTTTACATAAATGAGATAAATTTCTATCTCTTTACATCTTTGAACAGTGGGTCACTCGTGCTTGTTCTATTCTCTGCAGTCTGTTGTAGCATTGTACAATACATGCTCAAATACAGATCCTTCTCTATTAGTCTTAAAGATTTCCTTCTTTTGTTCTTCTTTCCTATTCAGAAGCATCATGGCTGGTGTCACTGGAATATTGACAGCATTTTAGATGACTTTTCATTCTAATTGATCGATAGCATGCCTCTGCCATTTAAAAACAAATGCGTAAGTACCACCACCCTGGTAGAGTGGGCTTGCTGCTCTTCCAGCTCACTGTATAGCTACCTGGTTTTGAATCTCTCCCCAGTTCTCTATCAGTCTTGACCAGTATGAGATAATTTTGAAAAGATCTTGATCTATACTGATGAGGAGAGTGACACCAAGGCACAGACGTGAAGGAAAAGCATGAGAGAGGCCTTTTGTGAACCTCACTGCAAGAAGCCCTTATCAGCTTGAGACTCCGGAAGGGCTTGACTGTAACGGAGACTGTCATGGGACTATCAGCAATTTCTGGTTTTGCTCCTCAGAGTTAAATATTTTACATATTTGGATTTCTGCATATTTGACTAATACTCGTTCGGAAGATTCTGAACATTTCTTTCCTCCATTTCTTCTGCAGCCAGGTTTGTCTGTTCCCAGGATGAAGCTGATGCCTTCAAAAAGCCCAGGTTAAGCACTTTCTGCACAAGAAATTCTAGTATAACCTGGCCTCAGCGTCTGTGGGCAGACTGGACTGATAGGCATCAGTGTCAGACACAGTGCAATGACAAGGGAAGAAAATACACCTTCTGGAGGATGAGCAGTTAGTGATATAGAGCTACCTCTTCTACATGGCTATATTTAGGGAACCTCCCTACCAATACAGAGCCTTTGTGTGCCCTTTGTGTACCTAAGGCAGGAACTCTCTGTTCTTTCCCTATCTCTAGAAGGGTCTTGGCCTATAGAGTTTCTACAGTTTTGGTCCTTCACCAAGGTTCTTCCAGACAAAATGTTGATGCCTGCTGGACTCTCCTGCAATGATAGTTTGCCAGGAAGAACGTGTTTCTTAGGAAAGCCAAGGAAAGCACTCCTACTCTCTGTTCTGCAATAGCTAGAGGTCTGCCAGATGAGGAAACCCCATGATTCCCGTTCAACTGGCTCTAACAGAGTTTTCCATATAGTATGCATGTACTTTGTACAGCACGCATTTTTTTAATCAGAAAACTGCCTTTATTTTCAAATGCCATCTAAGAGTTAAAAATATGCCCCTATATAGAAGAGATCCTGTTACTACCCATACATATGTGCAGCACATTGGGGAGCACCATAGCACAAAGAACATTTTTTGTTGTGGATCTTCTTTTCAATAATTCTCCAGTTGCAACACAGAAGTCAGTATTTCAGAAAATGCAAATGCTGCTGAATTAGTGGTTCTGTGGCACTTAAACCCCCCTGAGCAGCATAACTGAGAGAAACCCCCTGGATTTTCAGTGACTATGTTTTACAGTAAATGAGTGATAAAAGATGCACTGCTTGGATTCTTGTCTTTGCTAATAATTTCCAATATATATGAAGAGAATGAAACGTTTAAACTCAGGGATGGGGGATTAAAGGATATCCATGATGAATGAGCTGTAGAGCTGAAGAGAATTTGTTGTACATCCTGACCAATATAGCAGTGAAAGTAATCAATCCATTACCTCTCTACTGAGAGAAATGGCAGAGAGATAAGAGGATAATGAATGCCAGGCACAATACTGATAAGGAAGACACTTAAAATGACCAGCTGGAATATATTCCATAGTTAATAGTGCTGACAAAAACAGTGACAAAGTAATAATTTATTCATGGAATAAGAGCCATTCCTGTGAAAATCAAGGTAGCATTTTAAATTAAGGCAACTATTGAAATTAGAGTAGCCTTATTAACCAGTAGCCATTAATGAAGTATTGTAGAAAAGAATACTTTTAAGGGCTCATTTTGCCATTAACATATGGGCTAAATTACAAAATCCTGTTACTTACAAAGGCAGATTCTTTTTTTTTCTCCGCCAAACCCTCTGGCTTTTTCCTTAACCCTTTTCTTTAATGCAATAAAAATTCATATGAAGCTCTGCATATTCACATGCAGCCGGAATGGATAATGCTTCTGCCCAGTGCTGACATGCTCCCTATCCCACAATCTTTTAAGAGGCTGACCTAGATTTTGAGTCCAATAATAACATCGAGTACTGCTAAGGCTAAAATGTAAATATATTTGATGATTCAAAGCGCAACACTTAATTAAGAAACCACACCTATCTAAAAATGGCAGGTAATAAAAACTGTTCATTTTTCTCTCTGTGCCTGAAGATTGTGCTGTGTGAACATACTGTGCAACACGAAGTGTTGGGGATATATAAGGAACAGCAGCGACCGTGTCGAATGAAATAAAATCTGCATTTGCTCCAAATGGTTAAGGTTACACTGAAAAATCAGGCTGCTCGATCCCGATTTTCTTTTCAGATTTCATTATACCATTTCTTAAATGCTTACACTGTTTCTAAAAATGTTTGGGGTCATTATCCGCTTGGAAATTGGACCTATGGTCAAGTATACTGTTTTTTTCCTGATACACAAACAAGCTATCTAACCACATAACCTTCTGACCCAAAAGACTATTATTAAAACTTAAAAACTTTTATTTTCAACAAAAATATCTTCCAGTTATTCAAAGAATCTCTTTCTCATATTTCAGTCCTGGTGCCAGACAGAGATGGGTTTAGAGGGCTTATCGCTTCCCACATAGAATAATTTTCTCCCTGTATGTCCCTGACAGATACAGAGCTGTACTGTCAGATCTGTTGTCTCATCTTAGACAAAATTAAAACATAACTTTCAGGGACTTAACAATATTTTGAGAATCTATATAAAAGCAATTTAATGTATCCATTATAGTTAGGAAATTATTTATGCTAATAAATGTGCCCACTACAAACTCTAAGTGGGCAATTACATCTTTCCTCCTCCTTTCTAATAAGGATGGTGAAAGATTTTTGTAAGCTTTAAAGTATTAGATACTTAGGTCCTCGACTGGAAACTGTCTGAGGGAGAAACAGTCACTAAATTAGGTAAAGGTTCGTTTGGCGGGCAGCACAGAAATACTTAGGAGACAGGGGAAATATGTCTTTAATGTATATATACAATATCTTCTGTTGCAAGTGAGCTCACAGAGCAGACGGCTGTGAGACGGAGGAGAGAGGCTTCAGATCCCCCAGCTGCCTGTATTAACCCACAGCCACTGAAAGCAAAAAGAGGGCTCTCTCGGTACTCTGAGCACAAACCAGACTTTTATTCAATTCCATCTGAGCTCACGCAGAGACAGTGACAGTTTTCTCAAAAGGGAACACAACTCGCCTTCTCAGCTCCTGAGTATCGGTAACGAGCCGCTCTAATCGCCTTAGAGTGGCTCAAAATAACTGGGCAAAAGAAATACTGCTGAAGTAACCCCTGTTTTCCGCTGAAATTATGCTGTTTTGTCATGTTCTGATCTGGATTTTCCAGGTGCAATTCTGCCACATTCCTGTGGGCAGATAGATAATTTCGAGACACCTGGTAATTCTCTTAGACTCCCAATACCCTGACTGATCACTGCTCCCTATGCTACAGAACCTTCAAAAAGCTGAATATTTGCTCCATGTGCACCCTCACTACTGGGGATTCAAAATGTAGATGATACACCCTGCCCTCCTTCCCCCTCCACCCCCTTCTTCTCTCTCTCCCTCCCTCCACTGACCTTCTTTCCTTCCTTGCCTGCTTTTTCCTATTTTTTCAAGAATCCCATATCAATTTTGCAGGTCTTGTCCTTTCTTTCAATGACTGGAGCCGGCAGTATTGGATTTTGTGGATTCCCAGGGGGAACTCCATCAGGTTTCCCTGCATTGTGGGAATACTCCCCATCGGTTCTAAAGAAGCTGCAATCCAACACCATGATGACCGCTGTAAGGAGATTCAATCAGGAGCCCATGGTGACCATCCTCCTAATGTAGAGGAGTCATCTCTTCGAGGATTATTTCAACTCATGAGAAATGAAATCACCTCCCTAAGTGAGCGTGGTCTCTTCTGATTTACTCTGAACACAAGGTTTGGTATGACTGGGAAGAACAATGCTTAAAACGCTCAGTGCTCATCAACACCAATCCAACTGACAATGGCTTCCAGCTTACAAAGCACGATGAGGAATATGAGGAATAAATTAAATGAATAAAATTAAAATGTCAGCAGAGAAAGTAACTAATCTCCATCAAGTCTCTTATGTAATCCAGACCCTTTTGCTGCTGTTATTATTCAAAATCCTTAGGGAACTAAGGATCTAGGTCATCTGCAGGATAAAGAGTGTACTATCCAGGAATCAATATTCACAGTAGTAAATTAAATTATAGTCCTCTCCATGAAAAGAGCTTTATTATTACAAGGAGTGTTGACAATTTAAACTCAACAGGAAAAAAATAAATTTAAGCTATCAGATAACTTTTTCACTCTGGCATCTCCCTGTATACCATGCTGTCACTTAAACTGTCAATAAATCTTCAACTTTCCAGGAAATAAGATAGTGCATTTTCCCAGTAAGCATACGGCTACTATAATGATAGGCTTAGATGAGGCACCACATCTGTTGGGAGGACCATTTCAATTAATACTGACAAAGTTATATTGCCATTAACACTAAAAAAACATCAGCACCATCGATAAGGCATTTGAGGAATCCTACAACATGCCATTGCCATTTGCAATGTAATTTTTAACCACAGCGGTGTGATAATGGAATTTCTAATGCCTAAAACATACCAGAGAAGTTGTTTTACAGGTATGCTGGAAAATCAGCCTCGCAGCTCTGAGAGTTGCCATGAGCTGCAATGTCTTGGTGTAGTCTCCTACTGTTTCTTCCCCACGTTTTTGGTGGTTGAACTGTATTTACCTATGACCAATTAAAAGACACTGCCCAGATGCAAAAGTCAAATCTTATGATAGTTTTCAACTTAATTGAAGTTGATAGCATATGATTTGGAACTGAAGGCAATTGTACAGCGTTTATCTAAGCAGTCACATTTCTGTTTTTAAACCTCCACAGAAGAGCTTCTCATTTCATGGTACATTATGAATCTTACTCATTGCATTAACTGATGAGGAAGGCAGACTGGTTTGATTGATTGCTTAAACTGGCAGAGCTCAACTCATCTTAACTGCACACTCCAGAGCATTCCGGTGCTGCTCTGCACCATGCCGGCTGCTGGCACAACCCCTCCAGCCCCCCTTGCTCCAAAGCAAAGGGAACTGGCCCAAGAAGATACAGAACTTCCACCTTCCATCTCTAACAACATGCTGTTTCTTCTCTAGCGCTGGCCAGGGCTTTTTTGACTCAATTTCTCTTTGTAATCTGGTGAGAAAAAAAAGAAACTTGTAGATCAAGGAGAAATGTTGCTAAAGAAATGCAGCACTATTCATGCAGGAGAATCAGCTGATTCCTTTTCTCAGACATATATAATCCCCCACAAAAGACTCTATAAAGCCACATAACAAAGCTACTTTGGGAAACTTCAGAAACCTGAAATTCAGAAAACTGTGAAAGTAAAGCGTTAAGACCAAGATTAAGGAATGAGAGAAAGAATTGCTTCATTTTTAGCTCAACAGTCACGCAAGGTTCAAATACATCCAAACGCCAAAGTCACAGTTTGCTAGTTTATTACAGAACACCCGAGGCTCAGCTTGCACAGAAAATTAGGAAGATTTTCCCTAATTGTTTCCCAAGTGTACCGATGACAACACGTAACTACAATTAATATATTCTTCTCCTTAACTTGGGAGGTGGAAGGCATTACTATGAACCAGTGCTTCTCTTGCCAAATGCACCAGCAGATGCAGCAGGCCCAAGAGATGCTGAACCTTCTGATCCCAAAGACAGCCAAGTTGTCATGATGCTTCAGCAGCATCAGCTGCCTTTGAGGAACATGAAAGCGCCAGGCACTGCATACCAACACGTGAAATGAGTTTTCATGTACCACTCGTTTGGGAAAAAAACCACATGTCTGTCCTTCCAAGTGTGTGTGACATTTATGTGAGGGGAAAGGACCTCCTGAGATTATCATCTCGCTCTTGTTTCTGTAGTGCTCCTCCACCGCTCGCAGCCAGCGGAGTGCCGAGATGGCAGGACCCACCACGCCTGTCAGAACAAAGAGCTGATCATAATTAAAGTGGCACCAAAAAATATTTAGAAAAATGGAGAAAGGAGGGAGCGGACGGATGGAAGTAGGAGCTGGTAGTTCACTCCTGGCTGCTTCTCCTCAGCAGTGAGATTGCAGCAATAACAATGCGCTCTCTTTCCTGATCCTCTCCTGGCCAGATGATTAAATACCCCTTTTTGTCACTGCAGCCTCCTGGTGACTGAGATCTGCTCTGGTTATGGATGAACTATTCCTTAATCACAGTGAAAAAACCCACCAAAGCCGCTTCATTCTGTAGCACTCTGCATTCACCTTTTTGCTGAGAGCAATGCAAAAAAATAGTCAAAATAAAAAGCTCTTGCACATTAACCTACCTGGCCCAGGAAACATGTGTTTAAAAGACCATTATAAAGGGCCATTATTACCTTTGAGTATGCAGCACAATGTATTGCCAGAAGACAACTGATGGACAAAGCTGAAGAGCAGCCAGGTCTGACCAGAATCCAAATCCTACCCCTGTTTTAGCCTCTCTTTATCAAGCCCAAATCACAATCCCTCCAGCTCCTCTCCCTCCCCGGCTCTACGCACACTGAGTTAACAAAAAATTTCTTGTAGCTGTTAATGAAAGCTTATAGCCTGCAATATGCCGTTGAGCTGCCCTGATTCTATCTAATACACATTTTATTATTTCAGGATTAATAACAAGAACAACCGACAACACTACAATATACTTACATGGCACCTTAATTTGAAGATTGCAAAGGATATTACAAAAGACTGAATAAGTATTAATATGTCTTTGTCCCTGGCTGGCAGAAAACACTGATGCACACACAAACAAAATTCATTTGGGATCTGAACAAAGAATCGTTAACTCTGAGCGAGGAGGGTGTCCATAAGCCTACTTCTGCGCATAACTTTAATGAGATATTAAAACACACCGCTGCCCCACGACCGAGGTCAGTGTGCCACGCAGCACCTTAGCGAGCTGAAAGCCAGCCTCGGATGGTGACAGTGGATCGTGCCCCACAGCAACCCGTACAGGGCAAAACCATCTCGTACCCTACCAGGAGCTACTGTCAGGCTCACATTTACTGCGGTCACTCTGGTTTACATGGCTTTTTTGTATATTTTACAGATTACACAGTTGAAACCAATGCTATATTATGGCCTTGCAGTTAAGAGTTAACTGCATGGCATTCATTTATTCTTCCGTGCCTTAGATTTTATCAGAAAGGTCTGATTACTTATCAGTGCTGATGCCATATGAATTACATCAAGATGAAGAATTTACATGAAAATAAGTCATCAGCACTTCGTGCTGAGTTCCATATGACTTCAGAGAAAATTATAATCTTTCTATATAATTTAAAATTCCTCCTTTAAAATCTCTTTACAGTATTGTATAGGAGAGATGAAAACCTCTCCCCTTTCTCCTCCCACTCTCTCACCACAAAAATGCAGAAAAGGATGCCATTATCTATTAAATTAGGTAGCCAGATTAGTTTACACAAGCATATATACTTTTAAAATAATCTCATAATTCTTATAATCCAATTGGACTGCAACAATTTATAATTTTATAGGCCTGATCTATACGATATTATGCATAATTTTAAGTGCACAAATACTAGCAAGGTAAAATGACCATTTTGAGTGATTGCAATATATTAGTATACGCTTAGATCATAATATGGCTGAACTGCAGTTTCGTTAGCTGTGTGTAAAAGAGAAATGTAACTTATGTTCAGAATTTGAGCGCAATGTTGAAATGAACCAATACCAAATCGTACACATGCATACAAATATACAGCTTCATTATTTTTACATTGAATTTCTTCAGCTCTAACGGCATCTATATGAGGTTTAAGACCAGGTAATTTCTGAATATTTGGAAACAGTCTCTCACTATGATGAGACTCAAACATGTGTTTAATTGTGTGCTTTGCAGCCCACTTTAAGTGAGCATTTGAAGTTATTGTTAATTGTGGCTACTCTTTGCTAAAGCTTCCCATCAGTAGATCTCTCTCCCATTTCCAAAGGAAGGCAGTACCATAAAGCACAGACTCCAGGCCCATTGGCTGCTCTTCAGGACACATTAAATATGTGCATAAATCACTGCAGGATTAAGGTGCAAGTTAGTTTGGAGTTACAGACTGAAAGCTTTCCTTTCTGCAATAAACTAACACTCAGCTCATCGAAAATGAACCCCAAACCAGACAAACCACATTTGGACAAAAATTCAGCTGGTGTAAACCAGTTGTACCACAGTATGATAACTCTAAAACGGCCATAGAGAACACGGCCAATTTGAAAATGCACCACCGTAAAGAAAGCAAGTGCCCGCTCTTCCAGTCCAAAGCCCTGAAGGGATGTATTTTTTTCCTGAAACAATTATAAATAACTGAAAAAAAAAAGGAATTTGGTATGAAAATGCCTCCCACACAGCCATCTCCACAGCATTGCTAATGCGTTGCTGTAACGCTTTCTGTTAGTGATTATATATTTCAGCTTTCACATACCTGCTAAATTCAGTCATTCACTTCGATTAATTTAAATGTAGTTACAAATAAACATTTGAAAAATACAGGTAAAACGTCATTTTATTTTATTTTTCAATTTTGTACTTTAAGTTTGCCTTTATTCATCTCTTCTTGCTCTTCCCCCAGAGAGACACATCTCCCTCTCCTCAATTTTCAAAGGCGAGCCTTGTCACTCTATTACTCTTAGTCTGAACCTGGGAGATAATAGGGTAAATTTGACAAAACCTGTGCAGGAAATGAACACTCATTCATTTATTAGTGAGTCTCACTGGGCACTATTAAACTTGTAATAAAAAAGTTATCAAAAGGAAGAGAACAAACCTACTGAATGAAAAACCCAGACATTGGTGATGTCTTCAGCTTTTTAACTAATTCCCAACAGGTTGTTAATGGATAGTGTTGCTCCCAGCTACAGGGAATTAAGGAGTTAATACTTAAGGCTGACAGGGAGAACAAATTACGATCCCACTGTACAACATCACTTGCTCGGTATTGCTGCCAAGGGACAGCAAAGGTTGGGGAGCAGTGCACTAGTCTTATTGCATAATTATAATATTACCTTTCAACCCATTTCTGGGAAATCCCGAAGCTCCGCACAAAGTGTAGGTGACTACAGCATCCCGGAGATAAGCAACACTGACTTTGGGAGTCTCATTTCCCTAATCTAGAAGTGATTACACGGGATAATTGGAGATGGTTAGTGGAGGTGTACGTACCTATCTCTGGTAAATTCTTGATGTGGTACTTTGTATCCTGCATTTTCAACTCATGGGATACGTATGTGAAATACTGAGACTGGGTATCTTGGGAGATTTTATGAATATAAATAAACAAAATATACTTTGGAAAGCAAGTTTGAGAATAGTTTTCATATTCAGTATAAATTACTTTTCAAATGTTCATGCATTTTATGATTAATGCTATTAGTTGTTAATTAGCTAAATAAATATGATTAACTGTGTGAATTTCTCAACCTTCCTATCTGTTGCTTAGATAAACAGTTACATAGCAAATGCTTTATTACATACATAAAAATGTCTGATGTTATAATGCATAAGTACATATTGATGTTAAATTTCCTGTGATATATGCATTAAGTCCCAGGCCACTTTGAAAAGAAACTACAGATCTTAATAATTTATGTTACAAGTTTTAGCCAGGATTATCAATGGTAGCTTTTGAGCTTTTTCTTTTAGTAACATAATATATCACAGTAAAAATGCACAGACAAGCGATGTGTCAGTTTGATTTTTTCCACCTGATTCAGCAACCCAAAATTCAGACACAGCAGTTTAAGCAGAGTTGCACACTGAAGAATTTTAGTCTAAGCATTTAATCTGTTCTTTCCATAAATTTCTGCTGCTTGTGCTATTATAATGATGTTACCAGAGGAAGTTTATTTATATCACAGATTTTCAGCATCAGCACATTCAGAATACAACAGCAATCATTCATTCAATAGCTAACAGCAATGTAATAATATCATCACTAACACTCTAAATATCAAAAGAACATTTAGAGAAAAGACAACGGAAAATAAACTCACTTTGAACAACCGGTAACACAGAATTCACTAAACCCAAAATGTATCTTTTAAATACACGTACACGCAAGCCAGCACAGAAGTAAATAGCAATTATGCACAGCTATTTTGCAGCAACAGGTTGGATATAATTAAACAATAATAAATAAGGGGATCTTTATGAGCCCATTAATAGGAACATACACTCTAGAGAGCAGCATTTTAAGATCTTAAGCCTTGTGCATCCCAGAACACCTAAAGAGATTTTGTTCATCAGCAAACTATAGCCAGCATGACAGTAAAGCAGCGGGGGCAAACCTGACACCACTCTGTCTAGACTATGCACAACAGGATCGCCATATGCAAACACGAAATGCCAAGACCGATGGTGACAGATATGAACCAGCCCCCTTTTTTTTTTGGAGACTATGCACCGTAACTTCTTTTTTAACAGGCTCAGATCTACCATGAAAGCTGTTCTCCCTGCTGTTCCTAATGTATATTGTAAAGAGCTACCGAGAACAGCACTTTAAGGAGTCACTTGTCATTCTCTCTTCCCTCCCCTGCCCGCTTCCCCAGTATTTAGATAATAATGGATCTGGTTAAAATCATAAAGTCCAAGAACATACTGCAGAAGGTTAGAAACGCTAGACCTGTAAAAGCACAGATAAAGACTTCTATTGAAAATGATGTTAACAAAGAGATACTGTCAAAAGGTGAAAAAGTGGTCAATCCTGAGTGTACCCATGTTTTAAAAGAAAAAGTAAATTATTTCCCATTTTTGCAGCATGTGTAGGTGTGAGTGTGTGTCTGGGGGGAGAAGCGCAGCTTCAGAAAATGAATGGGTGAGCACTGGGAAGGGGAAAGGCAATGAAGTCGGAATAAAATTTGTTCAAGCAACAGGAAATGTGAACACCAAACTTGGAATGGGTTCCTATAGGACCTCAGTCAGAATGGAAGCGTAGAAGACCACTGCATATGGCCAAAGTGCTGCGGGGCTCAAGTGGAAAAATCATGATGAGGTTACTCTTCCAAGGCAGCTCAAAGATACTGATGTGTACGTTAGTCAGGGACATGGAGGTGTCCCAACAGTGATGCAGCTTGTGTCTAAGTACAGATCTCCTAGGGCTACCTGTGAAGCCCCTGCTAAACATGGAGGAAGAGAGTCTTCCAGATGGACCGGAAGGAGAACTATACGGTGCTCTTAGAGATGCTTATAGGCATAATTCCCAGTGTAAGGAGCAGCATGGGAAAAGGAAAGAGATGGTCTCCTAAGCAGTTATGATGCCTCAGGTATGATGTCTGAGCAAAGCAGCTTTCTCAGTAGTTAACAGCAGTGACTAAAAATTGGTAGACAGGAAAGGCATAGACTTTTAATGACCTTTAATGTGAATGCAGGTAACATATTTGTTGAAGCAGAATAAATGAGGGCAATAGAGAGATTCGTAAAGTTCGGCAACCTAATCTTTCATAGAATCATAGAATCGCAAAATGCTTAGAGTTGGAAGGGACCTTAAAGATCATCTCGTTCAAAATCCCCTGCCATGGACAGGGATACCTTCCTCTAGACCAGGTTGCTCAAAGCCCCATCCAACCTAGCATTGAACGCTTCCAGGGACGGGTCATCCACAGCTTCCCTGGGCAACCTGTACCAGTGCCTCACCAGTAGCTTCCTTGAAAGCTCTGAAAGGAACAGGCCTGGTCGTGTCAAAGCAAAAAAAATGAAGCTCTAGTGGCTGAGATATGAGATGAAGAAATATGGGAAAAGAGCTTAGGCTATGAAAATGACCTAGAAAGCCTGTATCATGGAAAGGCAAAAAAGCTGCAAGATTTGTGCATTCACCCTGGCTGTGAGGAAGGAGACATTTATGTTGAACATGACACCTGGAGAGGGCAGGTGAGATGATACTGTTGCTCACAGCAACTGAGTAAAGGAGGTAGTGTATCATTGGTTTTGAGTAAGAGGATCTTGAGCCCATGGTAAGACATTTGCAGAGTTACAGACTGAGATTTTAGTAGGACATAAGGGCTGGGATCCCTCTGACTTGCTGTAAATGTCTCTAGCTGGGCCAGTCATTCACAGCTCTCTCAACAGACAGTGGAGATGTAGGCAACGGAGCCAAAAGAGTCACACACACAATTCACATTTTGAGAATCTGACTAATAGCCCCAGATTCCCTTAATGCTCTTGTCTAGATCTCCACTGACTGGAAAAAGAGCCCTACCTCAAATGTCAACATCTACCCTGTAGATTGCCTGAAGTAAGGTGAGATGAATCTTACCCCAGGAAACAGGTCTGGAGCCCAGGGGAGATCCGAAAATCATTAGACCAGATACGTCTCTCAACATACTTTTTCAATCTTCCTGCAAAGCGTAACTCTCTTCTTGGGAATCTGGGGAGCAACTGAATAGTTATACATGGGTTCATTATTCTAGAGGGCAAAGATGATAATACATAATGTTAGAACGTGTGGTTCAATACATTAGATGTTGTGCCTACTTAAACAATATGAATAAATCCAACTGGCCTAGCCTAGATATTTAAAACTATAGAACAAAATAAATAAATATAACTGTGGACAGAGAAAGCAAACTGCCTGGAAGGTACAGGCACAGTCACATTGAAAAATGCCACCTCATAAAGGCAGTAATCTCTCTTAGACAGATCTTCATTATAGCTAATCACTATTTTGCCAAAGGCACTTACGGCAACATATTTCTAGGGGAAGGAACAGGAAGGCAGCAGGGAAAAGGAAGAAATTTCTCAAGCTCCTGCCCTCTCACCCCAAAATTGCAGCCCAATGCGAAAGTCAAATATTTCACTTCAGCTGGAAAATTCTAAGAAAGAGTTCAAATGGAATATTGTAGCAGGTGAAATTGAAAACGGGGCAGATAAGTGGTTGCAAGGCATATACTCCCCTCTGGCACTTTTTAATCAGGAATACAGGACTCTTAGGTGGAGGCAATATCACATACTTACACTGGATTATATGGTCCAAGTAATAACCTTGCATTGGTAATAAATTAATTTTTTTTCCTATAAAAGTTGGTTTCATTTTAACACAGATATCTCCGCTGAGGGGTATGGTTGGATATTTCCACATCGGCACACATGCTTAATGCAAAATGAACAACTGTGCTCTCCCCCTCCCTCCTGATGAAGCGAAGATAGTCCAAGACAAAGCCTGGTTAATAAACCAGTTGTAAACAATCAGAGAAGACAGGCAATGCACCGAGCTGTGAATTGCCTTCATACAAACTGGGGGATTGCAAGGTAGATACGATGTGAAAGCCATCTTAGAACCAAGATAAAAGAGACAATAAAAAGAAAAAGATAGAGGACAGCAGACAGACAGAAAGCAGCAGGAATATAATTTCCTTTAAAAATAATTGCATTCAATTTATGCTCTTACTTTACACTCCCAGTACTAAGTAATCTAATCAGATGCGTATGGTTTTATTCTCCAAGGTACACACGAAACACACAACAAAACCCCCATAAAACATGACCTGTGGTGACTCACTGCAGATTTAAGAGGATATATCTATTTTTTTCTCCTCTTGCTCCACTTAGCAAAGGTCTCCTGCAACCTTGCAGTCTCCTTCCATATCCTACCTCCCACAAAAATCTCTCCACTTGGTTTTAAATGTATTTTTGCTTACTTTCCCCTGTCATCTTTTTGGTTTAGGGGCACTGAAGATGACTTTCTCTTTTCTTTAGGCAAGAAGGTCTAGCTGGAAGATCTCTGCTCACTGCTGTGAAGAAGCCATCCTTTCTGAATCTTAATTTTGCAGAGCTGCCTATGACCAGCTATTGATGACACTGAAAATTTCCTTCGATTCTCCCATAATCCAGCCTTAATGTGGGAGAACACACAGACATTCATAAGAGACTAACAGCATCTGCAAAACTTTCACTTTGCTCTGACAGTCTGAGCAGGACAGTTTCTTCAGTAGCAACAATAAAATCCCAAGGTAATATTTTCCAGCAAGAAAGCCGGACAGATCTTTTGTGCACTTGATTTAGAAACAGAGCTTGAAAGTAGCCAGGGCAAGACAGATACTCTGTGGAATAAAGGCAACAATACTGCGGATTTCCTCATTTATATATCTAGGTTGTGCATTATATATCACTAGCAGACTGTAAGCCTTAAAAAAAGTTAAACTATAAAAGACTATTTAGCAGAAAGTATGCAGATCAGGCTGTATTTCACAAAATGATTTAGAGTTGTTCTCTGATTGCCATGCGATTGTTCAACAAGCTTTGTACCAGGCCCATTTTAACAGCTAGGACCTGAAATCAGCCCAAGTACAACCCCATCACACAGAGATGTGACATTTTGATCTCATTTCCAGCCGATATATTCCAGAAGGCAATGGCTGAGGCAACCTTCAGTGTGCCAGTTTTCTACCTCTGAAATCTTCACCAGAAATGTTTCCCTTAATTTCAGCTGTTATGCCCACACATAAAAGAAAGGTCTCCTTCCGACCTGCGGAACACAAATCACGTAGGGCATCATAGATCCCTTTGAATGTCTTAACTCACCCCTACAACCAAAGGGAAAGCCAGGGCATTTTTCAGGGAACTCATAAAATCTGATTCTTCCAACGGCATGTGCAGAGAGCTGCAGCCCCCTCCTTGTGTTGCTTCGCAGTTCTCTTTACGAGTAGCCCCATGCGTTTGTTTTATTTATTAATTTGGGTTATTTATTAACTTACACAAGCCTCCAGACACCCTAACATTATTAATTATATACACGTATCTCACGTTACATTAATTATACAATATATATAATTAAAGTAAATCTTGGCAGCCTCAAATTTGTCAGTCCTACAGGATCTCAGCCAGTCACCTAGGAGCCTGTTTCATCTTCAAGGAATGATAGCCTTAGCCTTTCCATCAAATTTTTCTTGAACACATACTGAGAATATCACCAAGAAGTTCAGATAAAAGAGCAGAAGAGTGACTTCCAGACCCCTCACAGACCGTCCTGCCAGTCTGTTTTATGACAAGGGGACCTAACTAGCTGCACATCCAGCACACAGCATAGTGTGCACCACAGGGGCGGATCATTAGTGAGGTTAAAAACTGAAATGGCACCACAGTCGCAACCATTAATGGTAGCCAGCAAAATTAGGATGCCTAGATGTACACTGTTAGGTCCTTGGACAGCCAGTGGAAAGGCTCAGCAGCTGCTTCTTCCCCACAACCATACACTGTCCCACACCTCTGAATTTCCTGCCGCCTTGACTCACTGCTCCAGAAGACCCCTTGGGATCTGCAGTTACACCAAGCCCTGTGCTCTTCTCCTTCGCTGTCGGCTGCGCAACTTTCCCATTCCCTTCTCCCGTGAGGGATGTTCCGGGATACAGCTTCCTTATCTGTTTTCTACAAAACAGGTATTTTCTGTCCAACAGCCCCAAAGAGGGCATCAAAATTTAGGCCCTCTCCCACTCTCACAGATAATTTAGTGGGCAGCGATGGACTTCCCTGCATGATCGAGCTCCATGACTGCCATGCAGAACAGTCTAACTTCAACAGTGTCCACACCAAGGCTACTGAGGCTGGCTGCTCCTGAGAGGTGGGAGACGTGAGTCCGAGTCCCTAGCACAGAGGATGGAACAGAGTCTGGGTTTTGTATTTGTCAGGCAAGATCTCCATCCAACAGGCTGTTTTTCCTTGCCATCCCGCCTCTACTTGGTCATACATGAATTAAAGGTCTAAATGATGGGAGTTTAAGGGTGTAAATCCAAGTTTCCCAAAGGAACCCAGGTCTTCAAGAGAGGTGGGATTTTAGACGTATCAATTTTTCTGTTCTTTCCTATTACCTGTCTTATGTGTGATGCCCCACGGTGCCAGCTGCCCCTTGCAATCTCTGTTCTTCAAGCCCAGCTTGGAACTGCTAACTCCAGCCCAGAGCCTAACTCGGGTGTACTGGCGTGCTAATGCCTAAGCCCCTCTGGGGACAGGGGGACAGACAATGATCAGGGTAAAAGAAAATAAAAGCAAGCAGAGTGGATCGCAGTGCCAGGGCTGGAGGGCAGCAGTGAGACAGACCAAGGCTGGTAGGAAGCCGTAGCAGCTCAAAGAGATTGCAGAAGTCTCATGGTGAAAGCAGGTGGAAGGCTCTAGGGATTCAGGGAATAAAAGAATGGGCAGAAGGGTCTGCTTCAATATCTAGACCATGCAGAGGTACTATAATCTCTTTTTGGCTGCTGTATACTCAGTGGCTTACTCAAGTTGCCTATTTTCATTCCAGGCTCCCTGATAGCAACCATTTCAGATGTAAAGATTTTTGTTTTCTTTGAGTAAAATGCACTTTTTAGAAAACAACCCCATTCACATGCCCTTGTAAGGATTTTAATCCCTTCTCTGTAATGAGAAAATGTGGGGGAAATACAGTGCAATACTATTATTATTTCAAATTTAGTGAATTGTTTTTAATATGCAGAATTTCCAAGCTTTTTCTTCTACGCTGTTTTACCCATACACATGATTAAATCCATTGCACACTCAACAACAGCAACAGCAAAAGCTAGAGGAACCAGAGGAAAGGGTTTGCATAATGAAAGCACGAACAGCTCTGTAGATTTGCGAGTCTGGCTATCACGATACTCAACTGATGGAAAATACAGAACGGCAAATGTCTCATTTCTAGCTCCATTCCAGGGGGTAAGAGAAAGGCGATCACTGAATCCTCAACAGAGAGCTCTCCTCAAAGCAGACTGAGATAATGGGTCTGGAATTCCTGAGCAGTTCATAGTTCAGTTCTTACGTTAAACAAAAGGAGACAGCCGAGAGATAACGCAAGGGGAAGCCCAAGGGGACAGCAGACATGCCATGGACACGACTGGCCAGTTTGTACCCCTGTTGCCCTCCAGTAAGGGAAGGCCGAATGCATAGTTTTAAATTTCTGAGTAAATATTGGTACTTGCAGAGGTTAAACAAGATGCTGAACTAGAACCTGCCGAGCCTTTATTTATACCTTGCCAGGGGACAGGGTAGGGAGTTGCAGGATGAGCCTACACTGACAACCTCTTTTAATCCAATCACAGAGAATCCACCACAGGAATGGAAAGTAATTTAGCAGGCAGCCCTGCCCCACTGGTCCTCATTCTCTACACAGAAGATATTTTTTTTTTATTGTGTTTTTAGGATAAGAATATAAGCACATGATACATAATACATAATACAGCAGCATCACAGGCCAGCAGAAACTGTGGTATCAAACCTCAGAGAAAATAATTTCGGAGAGAGGATAACAAAAACCTATTTCACATTCAAGATCACTCAAACTAATACAACCTCCAGAAAATGCAGTATAGGTAATTGACGGGTAATTTGCAAAGGCAGCTTGAATCATTCGGTCAGTGAAATCATGAAGTGCCACCTACTTCAAGTCCCTAATCCTCCATAAACATGCATCTCCTGCAGAACTCCCACACGTCGAGTTGAATGCATGCAGAGCTACTCCGGGTTTGATGCAGGACTGAGATGGTGCATGACCCTGTCCTATATGGGGAAAAAAAAGGAGCATGTGTGGGAATAATGGGAAGAGAAATTGAAACCCTGTTGGTAAATCAACATTAGGGACTGAGGTGTAAATGAGTACGTGTGTTAGCGTGTGCTGCTCTCATATCAGAAGAGAGGAGCAGATTGCTGAGAGCTAGTGCTGTGATTCAAAGCCGTGTGACAGATATGCTCTGTGAACCTTAGCGAGTCACCACAACTCTGTGTCTTGGCCTCCTTGTCTAAAGGGTGGGGGAATGAGTGGGAAGGGACCTGTTCCAGCCAGCGAGCATGTTGGGGCCATGCACAGTGTCAGCCCTGTCAAACCATTTGCCACCTAAGAATCTGATGGCCCATACAACAGTAAGGTATTTCCTCTGCAGATTCTTAAGTAGCTGCATTGCTCTAAGCAGGTTCCTCAGCTGAGATTTCTCTGAACCCTCACAATTAATTGTATTTTGTGCTTATTAGTCAACAAGCCGAATGCCTCGCTCAGATATATCAGCATAATGCAGGGGGGAGCAACATTTGGCCACCAGACGTTCATCCAAGAAAAGCGAGTAATTCTGCATGGATGGCTTCCTTGGGAGGGAGATTCGTGGTTGCATTTTCTGGTTTTCAGGAAGACTGATCTCTGATAGAGAAAGTGAGGCCTTCCTAATGCTCCTGAGATGTTCCACATTTCTCCAGTGGAGATAATGTAGAAGCCTCTCTTCTCTATTCATTAGGTATTTAATGAAATTGGGAGAAAAATTACAGTCTTTGAGAACCTTTGCGAAATTTGGTTTATGTGGGCTAATCAAATTAAAAACATAGTGGGACAATAGCAAGACCCACTGATACCAAAATACTGTGATCATATAAGCTTCAGACCCTTACAGAAGTCCTGGAAATCAATACATGCTGAACTGATTTTGAATGAAAGTGAACATGCTGAAGTGACAATAACATAGAAAACCTTTGTAAAAAAAAAATCAGCCAAATCCTCCCTACTCCCAGAGAAACCCTATTTACCTTTCCAGGTACCTTGCCTAAAAGGTAAACAAAGAGAAAATCCTGTTATTCTCATCCTTCTGCCGTATGGATTTCTTTCTACTTTGAAATTATGAAATATTAATAGAAGGAGATTTCAAATGAAAGCAACAAGCTCTATAAGCTTAGGAGAGGTCCTACAAGTGCCTCCCACAGAATTTCTTCTGCCTTTTTCTAAAAATCAGATCCAACTACTGTCCAAGACACCATGGCAAGGCAGGCAGCTCAGAGTACTGTTTCAACTTATCTGTTTTTACTCCGCTTCACATGTTTATTTGTAACACAGGTTGATGAAAAAGAACATTTGTTTAAAGAGATGGGAAACAAACCTTACAGTATCCTCTACGGCTCTCAGTTCCACAGGGGTGAGAGTTAATCTGGTCACATCATAGTGTGAAAACTGGGTCCAAGGAATCAGTGGATAATTTTGCACGTGCAAGCAAGCCCTAAGCTCTTTAGTCATCTGTCACATGCTTTACTATCAAGTTTACATACATAATTGCTCTAAATCATGCAAACATTTTTGTGCACATCTGTTTCTGAGACTCATACCCGTATAGGCCTTGTTTCCTTCAGCTAAACAAAAATAAAACGGTGTTGTGTGTGTGTGTGTAGTTTTTCTCTTCACCTCTCATAGTTATAAATGATATCACCTGCACAATTAAGTAGGACTTTAATAGTTCTAAGCCTTATATCTTAATTTATCCATTAAACTACACCCTATGTTTCAATAATCGTAAATAATTTGGCAGACAGACAGTATATTTATTCCCTCCGATGAATATCCAGTGTCATGTGATGAGTTCCTATGACTTCTTTGTGATCCGCTTATATCCCACTGGCATTCCTGAGCCTCTGGTATTCCGACAGACTGGGATCTCCAGAAACCTGCCCCCATTATTCTATTTCTGGTGACTTTTATTGCAACCTTTGATGAAGAACAACATGGAAACTGTAATCCGAGAGCTATTTCTTCCAAATCTCTTTATAGGAGGTGGCATGATGGGTTCTGCCAAAGTAAGCATGATGGTATGGAGGAGGAGGAGAGGAAGAAAAGGAAGGAATCCACTGTCAGAACCCTCCAAATTAATTCATGAAATAGGCTGGCACTCTCTCTGCTACTGTGCTTCAGGAACCTTCATCAGGTTGGGGGAATTTTCTTATCCCAGGCCCTACAACAGACACCCAGGACCAGTAACATTTGAGAAATCTGCCTATGGAAGCTTTTAATCCACAGTAATGAGGCAAACTAAGGCAGCAGCAGAACAGTCTCTCCATGACAGCGCATTTGGATTTCTAAAAATGCGATGGGCTAAACCGGATGGCAGATGTATCACATTTCACCATTTACTGCTACTTTTCCAGTCATTGCATTACTATAACAAATACTAATACCACTGCTGATACACATTCATTTTCTCTTAAGTCCTTTCCATACCGGCCCATGAGAGTAAACCTCTTTGTGTTTTAAATGCTTTTAGGTTTCCCTTCTTGTACCGGAGCATCCTCAGATGGCCCAGCCTTCTCAAAAGTTCTTTGTAATTTTCCCACTTGGAAATGGCTGTTTATTTTAGACTAATGGATGTCTTGAAAGCTTAGTGGATGGGGAAAGCAAGCTGTCTGGCCATACGCACAGATTACAATTAGTTATTCACAGAGTATATTTAGATTGCAGAACATTTTATCTTTTATGTTCATTAAAGAAGCTTTGCTTAAGTTTTTTCCATGTACCCATAGAAAAATCTGTAAAAAAACCCCAAAGTTATTTTCTAATTATACGTAATTGCTACAGAAGTAGAATCATAGAATAGAATCATAGAACAGAGTCATAGAACGGTTTGGGTAGGAAGAGACCTTTAAAGATCTAGTGCAACCCCACTTCAATGGGCAGGGACATCTTCAACTAGATCAGGTTGCTCAGAGCCCCGTCCAACCTGAGCCTGAATGTTTCCAGGGATGGAGCATCTACCACCTCTCTGGGTAGCCTGGGCCAGTGTTTCACCACCCTCATTGTAAAAAATTTCTTTCTTATATCTAGTCTAAATCTTCCCTCTTTTAATTTAAAGTAATTATCCCTTGTCCTACTGCAACAGGCCCTGCTAAGAAGTTCGTCCCCATGTACCAATGAATTTGCTTCTAAAAGGGTAGTCTAGTCTTGATCCATAGCTGTAGAATGTTCTTAATATTAACAAGGAAAAATTGTTCTTATGAAACCTTTCATTTGTCTGATATGAGGTGGAAGACTATCACACTGACACTAAAGAAAACTGAAGATGTTCTTCAGGGAAATTTTTAGAATTAAGATAAAGCAATGATAAAAATTATTTTTTGGTTAAGTGAAAAGTCAAGTTAACCACAGGAAGGGAAATAGCAGGAGCTGTCAGAAACTGCTAATAATCTGAAGTTTAGGGATAATCCTCTAATGACCCTTATAAGTATAAAGGTAATAAAAAAAGAAATTTTATACAAAACAAAAATGAGAGTTAACCCAGAGATTCAAAGGAATAGTCGCTAAAGGGGTTCTGAATCTATACTGAGAAATTCCAAGAGATGCCGGATCTTCCTTTCAGATGTAGAAAGATCTAAAGGTCTTTAAGGCTGTATGATAAAACCTCTTTGTGCAGATGAAAGAAATGTTCTTTATATTACATTTTGGTTTGTACATGCATCATCATGGGCCATGCTGTGAATCTGAGAGCCCTCTGAAACCACACCACACTTTCAAATGACTGCTTCAAGTTTTAATGAACTGGGTGGACTTTCAAAATTTGTTTATTATCCATTTGCCTCAAATAACTTGGGACTAACAAATCACAACCCAAGCTTGCAGACTTTTTATCTATCACCAGCACTAGCCCAGGGGAAGCAAGAGAATGTCTTTGAACAAGGATTGATAAGATGTCTATTGACTGAGGATAAAGCTGAGCCATGCTGAGAAAGCAAAGCAGTTCATGGTGATTTCGTACAGCTAATGTCTGATTGGTGAAAAGGCGCTTCTGAAACATTCTAAAATTAAATCTGTCTCAGTGGCATAGATGGATGCAAAGTACCATTAAACACAAGATCCAGACAAAGCAATGCACCCCCACAATGGTTTCTATAAAAGAATGCACAGAGTAAATACACGACTGCTTCGCCTTAGGTCAAAATTATTCTGTCTCCAAGCCCTGGATTTTGATGATAAGTAATGTAACAAGATTGGACTGGGATCACCGAGTTGTTTTCACTCAACATTTTTGCTCTTGAGTACTCATGTACTCTAGCCCTGGCAACTTGAGTATCTACTTTATTGAATATACAAGTTTCCAAACAGATAGTGTTGCCATCTACATACTTAGATTTATTTTCACTGGTGCTGGCAAACAGAAAGAGGCCAAATGTTATTTTTGCTTTTAGGATAAGATCAGCAGTAGAAGATAAAAGATAAATTGAAGAAACGTGGCATTAGGGAGCTGCTCTGTAGCTAGAACACATACAACTTCCTGACTTCAGGCTGTCAGTAGCCCATTAACTAAGAGAAAACTGAGTCTGACACAGACATGAGACAGACTTAACTTCAGGGACTGTCACATTTAAAATTGTAACTTATTTAATTTGTGGGAACAAAGGAAGCCTGAAGGAACAAAGCCCTGAGAATGGTCACCAACGTACTCATGCTGAAAATAGGTGTTGAGGACTAAAAGAGGCATTTTAACATCTTTTCAAAGACAAAATAATGCATCAAAGACTTTTAAAAATGCCTAATGAAGTATGCTGGAAAAACCAAATGAGATGTTAAGATGCATGCCTATTTTCTTGTAGAAAAATCACCCAAATCTATTTTCTCGAATGACTTTGTCCCACTTCCTCAGGGTTGGTGCCGCAGTACTGTCAGCAACCCTAATGATGGGGAAGGACGGGAAGATAAACACAGTCTGTGCCTGCTTTTTTCCTATGTGGGCACTGAAGAACAAGCTGAACTGGACAAGACTACCTGGAACTCTGGTTCCCTCAGCCCCAAGGGCAAATCTTGTTGTGTACTTGACACCGACTCCCATGTCCAGCTCGGGTTTCACTAAAGGGATGGTGAGAAGGAGAATGAAAAACAGCCTCAGCCATTTGCCAGTTTTAAAAATAAAAAAACCCCAAACCAGAAATGAGACAGGTAGGAGTAAGCAAGCCAAGTCAGGACCCATTCTGACCTTTTATTGCTAGGTTTAATGCCTTGGTATTTCATGAAATGCTTTTGAAAGTGGTGTACTTTAAAGTATAGCAAAATAAAAATGCTAATCAATAGTCTCTCTATAGGAGCAACTACCTTATGCCAATTAAAGTGCCTTAGAGAAAAAGAGACTTCTAAAAACCAATTTTATATCTTACAGTGGGTTTTGAGGTGGGAGAGGGGCCGAAATCCAATTTCCCCTAAGGGAAGATTAGCCAAACACGATTTAACAGCAAGGTCTGCATGTAAAAGGACGCGGCTAATATGCCTGTCTAGCTGCCATGTTGTAAGCCAAGCTAACGGCATTATAGAATCTATTAGGGCGTCACACACTAATGTTACGGTTTGATCAATTCCCACTGCTGGCAGTGGTTTTTTAGTTTTGAAAGCAGAAAAAAAAATATCCTTACATGAAATAACATGCCATTGCAATGTTTGACTGCCTGTTTCTGTTGCACTTAAAACTACCGAGGAGGAATGTTTGGAGAATGCTGGCTACTAAAATGAACTACAAAATCCACTATTTCATACTATGTGAAAATGCAATATATTTTGCAAGCAGAGACAGTTTACTAGATGCCTCATAAAAACAAAGCCATGAGACGGCATCGGTGATGAATAGCCCATAACCAATATCCCGATAAGGATGCAGCAAGTGACGGTTGTATAAAAACTGGCTTTAGTTTATGGAAAAGAGAAGGACTAGGAAAACTGGATGTATAAAGTATATAAAATTGAGTACAGCACAAAGTCTATAAAAATAGACTAAGCGTTGTCTGCCATGCCTCCCTCTAGCGGTTAATTCACAGAAACGATGGTGGTCAGTCTACACTCATTTATTTAATTTGGGCAAAGAGCCAGGATTTGAAGTTAAAGGTTCAGCTTCTTTACTGGCAGATGATACTACAGAGGATGTTGTCCATCTGACACCGTCCATATGTGGTCTGAAGGAACAGCAGGCTGTCGTTCCTAGTTCTAATGAATCAGGAAGATTTGATGGAAAGCATCATAGAGACCCTTTGAAGTAAGGGGTAATAAGCAGAATTTGCAATAGAACACAAATTAAACCATTTTAAGAGTGATTTTGGGAGAAAAGCAAAAAAACTAAATCCAACGAAACAACCCACAAAAGCATGCTCTGAGAGGAAGGAAGAGTGTGCATTTACTTGGAATTCATGAATAGGAGTTTGTAAGCATGGCTCCCTGAGGATACATCTGTACCAGTAATTTCAATATGGCCATGGAATACTCTTCTGCACTAGAACTCACTTGTCTCTGCCACTCATGTGGTTTTGGTTTGGGCCAAATAACATTCTCCCAACAGGACAGGGACCATTCCCAACAGATTATTTGCACACAGGCACCCTCTCTTGATGAGTTTGTGAGTTTAACAAGAAGGATGCAGGCTGTTCTGTGCCAGCTGAATCTCTGTACAAGGGACTCATCTCATATGTACTTAGTTTATTAGTGTAGATATGGTCTGAGGGTCTTAATTCAGCCAACATATCCACATATTACTGACTTCAGCATCAAACATACAAGCTTCTCATATGGGAACATACAGGATGTCTAACGGGCTTGCATGCACAGCAGAAGAGAGTATCTATTAGATTTGTATTCTGGACAGGAGACCCAAGAAAAAAATATTCCCAGCATTTGTTTTCATCTCTCTAACAACCTGATTTGCCAAGAGAGAGCAAATGGGTCCTCGAGGGCAAACTGCACAATTCAGAGAGCAGCCAAAGGGAAACTTTCAAAGAAGAGATTTAAAGTAGCTCTGTGACTAGTTGAAAGTTATGCTTTTCCCCACCTAATTTTAATTTTAAGGAACTGTTCAAAAATTTAGACTCATAGAACCACAGAATAATTTAGGTTGGAAGAGACCTCTGAACTGTTCAAATAACTTCTAACAGAAATACAGAAGCCCAAGCCTTGTGTTTTGGAAGAACTTGAAATCTGAAATAACGATAAGCCACCTCTTCCCCTTAACCATGGATAAGATGAATGAAGAAACAGAGACCTTCAAGGCAGTCTGCAAGAAGTACCAGGCTAGTACCAGCATCCAAACATCACACCCCTATCCCAAGCCAGTTGCTAAAGTTTGCTCTCCAATCACCAGAAAAGATGGCCAGCCCTCTTTCTCCACTGATGGTATAAGAAGACTGGCTCGTGAGCTATTCAAGGGCTAATAGTATAAGTGGAAAAGCTAGGACCAGCACTTAGAAACAGATTCAAGAACTTAATTGTAATTTTCCCTGCTGTAGCTGAAGTAGTGGAAGTCTCAAGTAACAGTACGGGTTGTGGCTCTGCAAATGCTTTTGACCAGGTCTGGCACTCTAGGAAGGATATGGTCCCACTGATTTCAGTGAAAAACACTTTTCCAGGGAGGCCCTCATAAATCACAGACTGCTTGGTGCAGGGACCTTTTACTTTTTCTTTTCTTGTTCTAAATGTTATCTGTAAAGCACTGGTATGTAAATAAAAATAATGTAACAACAGTACAATGGAGCAGCTGTACAAAATAAACCAAGGTAACTTGCCAGCAAGGTGTAAAAGTTGTTAGAGGTTGCAATTCTGATGGCCTTGCTAGGGATTATTACACTGAAGTTTGTCTGAGTGGCTTCATAAAGAAGCTCATAAAATACTCTGGTTTACTAAAGCCCTTGTTCCTTCCCTTATACCTGGTTTGATATATAAAGCTGTAATTTAACTCTTTCCGATGTAGTTCATGGGGTCTCTGAGGTGATTATGTTGGAGAAAATGGAAAACGTTACAAATATCAGAGTTAGAAGCCAGCTGTTTTTCATCATGCAGGTCAGCATCCAAGATATCAAAAGATTAAAAACTATGTCTTTTTAAACAGCCTTCTTTAAGGCAAACTTGGAAGGAAGACAGTAAAAAGCCATTCTGACCAACTGGGAAGTATTTTACACATTCTGGAAATCAGGCTGATGAATCAAGCTTGCAAAAGCAAACAAACCTCAACTGGGTTTATTTAAGCTTCCAAGCAGACCGACACATGCAGACGCATCCGACTTTAGAGGAACAACAAACCAGAGATTACTACTATTTGCATATGGCAGTGCCTTGAGGTTCAGTCAAGGATCAGACGCCCACTGTGGGAACTGCTGTCAGGACACGCGGTAAGAAGGTGATCCTTTCCTCCCAACATTTGTGATTTATTGGCCCAAACTTGCAGCAGATGCTGAGGTTGTGAACGGAGAGCATGATGCCTGCTCAGCACTGCCTGTTCCTGGGCCTGGGTTACGCTCAACAGCAAGGTCAAGACATAGGGAATGAGGTAAAGTGAGATGGTTGACATATATTAAGCCAAAGAATCTTTATTTTCATCTAAGTGTTGTCCTTGAAATGGAAAGGAACACCCTCCTCTTGAGCTCTTGATGCTATCTTGATTGTATGGCCATGAGGCGGTTACTGAAACCCTGTACGGGTATTTGAAGACAGAAGGGACCTGCGTGGTGTTGTGATGCTCCTGACATCTGCAGATCCTCTGTGTTAAACTGACCCTTAAGCCACCTTTAGGACCATGCCTACTATTCCCTCTCCTTCCACGCTGTTTCACACCTGGTCTGGTTTTCTCTCTTTCCCAGCTTCCTTTTTTGTCTCCTGTCTAATTGATTCCAAGCTTGACCAGCTTTGGAATTAATTTAACTGCACGATATCATCACCACGACAGGCTCAGCCAGCTTGAGCTGCCGCAGCCCAGTGTGAAGAAGGGGTGGGAGGAGAGGAGAGCGCATTGACCAGATGTCCTCCCAGAACAGAGAGGTAAGGCAGGTCCAGAGGCTGTGGCATACCTGTGTGCCACCAGCCTCTCTCATGCAGATGTGTGCATCAGGCTAATGAAGCAAACCAGGAGTTTCTCTCCTCCCCGTTCTCTCCTCTTGCCTTCTTTTGTTGTGTTTGTCTGAAGAACAGGAATAATCTTCCAATCTGTAGCTGAGCCTCCTCATCTTCACATTGTTCTCCTTCTCTGCGAGGATGTCTGGCATCACCTGAAAGGTGGTTAAGCAAAGGGGTTTGCTTTTTTGTTCCTTTTTAACAGACCTTCAGCTAAAGCAAAAGAAACACTCAGACTCTTCAATAAAGAGGCCATGTAAATGCCTGGGTGAAATTAAGTACTGCAGATTATCAGCATGAAAATTATTATCTTTCAGGTTGTCCTTCCTTTTGCTTTACTTACTGATCTCAGTAGAAGATTAGAGAAAGTTGAATGTCCTTTTCAAACTCCATCTGTGCTAAAGCTGTCTTTCTTCATATTTAAGCTTTTCACAGCATTTTTGCTATTAAAAGTGCTACAAAGAATCAAGTCAAATTAAGGACAACACATCTCAGCAACTGTTCATGACTCGCAGTGAGAGACAGGGCCCTTGGATGCTACTCCAAAACATTCCAGAAGTGACACTCATTAATACAGTCAATGCCAACCAAGTGTCTGGCATTATCCGGGGCTGATGTAGCGTGCAACTGTAGGTATAGCCATGGACGGTGTAAAAGCCTCCGATTCCTGATCACCCCAGGGTCCTTTCCACCAAGAAGAATTTTCATTACGGCTGGATTCCTGTCTCCCTCTTTCCTTTTCCAGTTGGATGTGGCATTCTCCATTTCCTATATTTAACCACTGCTGCCCGGCAGCTGCTGCCATTCCCCCAGGAGCCGGTCAGCTGCGCGAATTCTAAGAAAAGTGTTTAGAGCCCAACAGGTGCTGGATCTCGCCGACTTGCATCCTTCAGTGCCAAATGGCTGCAGGCCGCTACCCGGCTCTCTAGAACGGACACTTGCAGAGCTACTTTGATTTACAATTCTCTCAAGCTGGCCTCGGTTTAGGTAGGGAACTCAACAAAATGGAAACAATTCCCAGGTACAAACAGAAAACCCCGAGGACCCAAGCTGCTGGTGATGCTCTTGAGTTTCCCGCCTGTCTTCCTTTGGCACAGCTACGACTTTCCATCTTTCACTACTGGTCATAAATTTCAGAGAGGAAGGATTCTGGTATGGATTGGCACAAAAGGGAAGAGATCCTTGGATTCTCCTAAACTATATGTTTTGCATACGGTTACCTGTCATTGCAGAAGACTGGACTCAGTGACCCAGGAGGCCCCTTTTAGCTTTGCATTTCCAAAACTCATTGCAATCAAATAAAATGAATAAGAATAATAACTTGGCAATCTCACAGCTTCCACCAAAAGAAAAAAAAATCTGGTTCTTGTACCGTCCCTCTGCGGTTCTTTCTGTTTTGACTGGATCCCTTTTTATACATTTAAGCATTTTAATATACATATAGTCTTTTAATGAAGGCTCCTGTCCTTCAGCTGATTTCTGGCATCTGCATGATGTTTCCCACAGTGCCACCAGCTGCTTCTCCAGCTGCTTTAAAGCGTAAATATTTGGGGCCACCACAGCTATGGTCCTCCAGGCCATTTCCAGGATCCACCACAGGAAGGCAGTGGCTCCGAGTATCTGTTGGTTTCTGAGATGCGACATAAGGATGAAAAGAAGCGGTGTTTGTACACAAGGGTCATTTGTATGAAGGTAAGTGAATCAGCACGTGCGGTTCAGAAGAAACTGAGACCAGACAGAGGCAGTTTCACAAGGGATTCCTGGAAGTCAAGCTAGGGAAAAGGAATTTCGAGTAAAATGAAATATTTTAACAAGTTAACAATAAAGCATAGCCTTAGGAAGGCATATGTTTGAACAATTTGGAGCAGGCAAGATTCTCAGTGCAAATCAGTGAAGGTTCATTGCTTTCATTACATCGCTGATGGTTTACACCAACTGAAGAGCTGCCCACTGTGCATAATTTCTCTGGACCAGGGTGAAAAAACCATTAGGTTACATGCTCTTTTAATTGCTAATGAAAATGCGATAAAGACGACTTCCAAGCAGATTTTAAAATTATCTGGTTCCTTTATAAAATCAGCAAGGAGCTAGACTCTCTTCTAACACCACTGAGAAAAGTTTTTATAGCACCAGTAGGTTAGTTGCAACAGATATTACACTGCCAGCCACAGCAAAGATTTAACACAGGAGAAATGCTAATAGGTCTATAATTCTTTGAGGTAAAAGTCTACCATCATTTAATAAGGAGGTGATGTTATTGTACATACTGACTGCAGCTCCTTCTGCATTGCTATAGATAGCTACTGTACTTAAAGTGGACATTAATGCTAATTTACAACGAAATGCTGGCTGAATTACGTACCACATCCCCATGAGACTATAATGAACTCCCCATAATTAACGTTATTAATCATAGGCCTAGCGCAGGGGGCACATATCATGCATTTCATGTCAAAGGTTCTTATTAATAAACATCTCCATTTTCCCAGCTGATGAGAGCTAACAGCCTGCCAGAACACTTCCTATCATTCAAACCTGTCCCAGCTTTATAACCCGTAATAGAGCTCGGCTCCGCGCAGGTATCTCTTCTCTCAGACTTGGGGTGGTCAGCACTTTGCAGGAGTCACTCGGCAACCTGCATGATGTATCAAAGCCCTGTTTGCACCGAAACAATTCTACAATAAATCTGCATGGGGTCAGCGGGGCCTGAGAAGCGACCCCTACAACCCCACGCGGTGAGACATGAAACACTGAAGATCTGACTCAAGTGCTGTAGAAAAAAGAAGTTCAAAACTGAAGTTCTACTTTGATTTTATCTCTTGCAGATACACGTGGGTCTGTGCAGTGAGTCAGTGGCCCAAAACTAACATATCATCATGGCTATACCCATTTCTGAGATCCAGTTTTGCAGCAACAGATAAATTTTAAACTGCTATCAAAATCTTTCAGTGCCAAGAACTGAACGAACTGCAGATCCTTTTCTCCCAGCTGCCTATAGTTTCCATCAGAGGTGAACAATATTTTTCACGTAAAGCTTTTTGTACTTTAACCTTCCTCTAGTTTCCTCTTTTTATTTTTTTAAAGGTGATGCACTGTTAAATAATAAAAATGTCACAAAATTCCCTGTTCTTGTATGAAAAATTATAGTAACCTCTACTAAAGATAGCTCTACACTCCTCGTCATTGACAAGATAATTGTTTCATTAATGTGTACTTTGAGACCCTATGCTTACATATCTGCAGCACGGCTCCTCTGGAGTTGCTATGGTCTGTTGTGTCAACGCCTGCTTGGGGAGACGGGAAAGTGCAGAACCCAGAATGGCTCTGTGCATCAAGATCTTTCCTTATATAGATACCTCACTTATAAGACCAAATAATATTTTTTTCCCTGAAATTATTACTCCAATACAGTTCCTAGTCTCAACACAATTATACCAGCTTACAGGTGTGATCATATCACCACTCCTAATTTTCTTCTTTACTCCTTCCAGAATAAGTTATTCTAAGCATCCTTATAACAGTGCAGTTGCATCTATACTGAGGAGCTGTGCTCTCCTCACTACACAAACATAATTAATCCAAAAACTTCTAGAAGACAAGTCCTAACAGCCCTTCTAAGCACATGAATGGGATGGAGTGAAGTGTATTTTCCATCCTAAGCAAGGGTTGGATGGAGTGTATTTTTTTTAAGTGCACAGACTGGGAAAGATCATCCAAGCTCTTACCTGAGTTGCAATAAACAAGCAAACAACTAATTTAACTTTTTAACCCCTATTTTGTGTCTGCTATCCGCCGTTAAGATGCTATTTTTTCAGTAGCCAAGAAAGGCTGTCTGGCTCTACTTCCCGATCCTGGTTTGAAATGAAGAGGGGCCCGCTGCCGAGAAACAGGAGAGCTCTGATCTCAAGCCTGCTCTATCTGAGGAATCTGTGACGGCTGTTAACTGCTGGGACTCTTGCGTCGGCGCTGAAAATGATCTGGCAGGATAAAAAAGCCGGGCTGCGGCGTGGTCAGGCCCAAGGAAGCGCAGTCGGTCAGGCTCAGACTTCATCTTGGGCAAGCATTCTCTCTCCGTGTTAAAAATGGCACCGACCCAATGCGTGGCGAGCTGAACCGTCTCCGTTCCCAACCGACCCATCATTGACGACTGCTGTCACCCTCCTGCAGCACCAACCTCCTTGCTTGCCTGTTACTGCTGTGAATTTTTGGGGGGTATCTGCAGTGTCTCAAGCGTTCAAACCGATCATTTTCTCTATTCTCTGTCATTCTTCCAAAAAAGCCAAACGGGAGGATAACCTAAAATCTGCCAGAATATACACAGAGTTTTCTAATCTGTCCTACATCTCCCAAAATGCCTCACTGAAATGAAAACCCGTTTATAAGAAGAAACAAAAAAAAGAAATCCAAATGTTGGCACAGGAAAGTGTGAGAAAAGGGAGGGAGAGAGGGAGGTGGTGAAGACAAGTTGTCTCTTAAAAAGTACAACTGTTATTCCCTTTTCCTTCTTTCCTTCCTTCCTTTATCCTCCTGTCCTGTGGGCATGTGGGCTAATTAGCATGACTCGTACATGCCTGCCATGGTATTACATAGGATTTATTACACACACTCTTTGTTGAGAATTCTGTCTGTGTGGGAAGTAGCTAAAAAACAAAAAAAAGGAAAAAAAAAAAAAAGATGAAAGTCACAACTTTCAAAGCCTAACTTTTCCTGCTTTACTAGGAGCTAGCACCAGCTGTACCAGTCAATGAAAATTAACCTTCCCCCCTACCCCTTAGATATCCAGTAAACTCAGATTTGATCCGGATGTTCTGATTTCCACGCAGCTAAAATGCAATCAAATGCTTGATTTTGGGGGATAGATTTGCTTAAATTGTATTAATTCACAAGGATAAACACAATTAGTAGAGCTCATTAGCTTGCAAAATGTAATTTATTTTCTTGAATATACCCATTTCCTTGGATGAAGAGCTCCATTAGCTTTATTATATTTGCAAAGCTTATATAAAAATCCAAACCATGGCAACAAAGAGAAAATTGTTACTACACAGTCACAGCAGTCACTTTTCCATGTTAAATAAGTTTGGCATTTATTTATATTTAAATGAGAGTATCTACCACTATCAAGACCAGGATATGGGGCAAGTACTTATACAGAATATAATTAAAACTAATTCATGCAACAAATGTGGCCTGAAATTAAAATACCCCCCCCAACTTCTTTAACTGAAAAAAACGATTCAATGTTCTCCCTCAAAAACCCTGTTTATAATCGCTTAATTATCATAACCAGCAATAGCAAAAGGACTCTAGCCATTTACAGTCTCATAAGACGGGTCTACATTCAGGCACGTCTCGTTTGCTTAGTGCTGTGCTTTAATTTCGCTGTAATATAAAGGCTAGAGAGTGGAGAAAATGAATACATGGCAAAGTACCTGTCATTACTTGTATCATATCACCGAGATATTCTACATGCACAATATGAAAGCGGCCGGTGCAATTTTCATACTGTTATCATTTTTGATATTATACTGTCTAAGAGCAGTGACACACAAAAGAAATGCTTTTATCATTTTCAATGCGGGGATGATACTAATTACATCATCTGTCATCATTATACAGCTAAACAAAACTTTTCTTTCATAGAAAACTGCCATTTAGCAAATTAACGGGTAATGACCCATAATATACAGAAGATTGAAATTTGGGAATTACATTCACATTAGTTTGTTTTTTGCCTTCCCCTCAATTTTATTCCCTGATACATCACGAAAAGGAAGAGAGAGAGAGAATTTCTCCAACTGTCCAATTTGCCAATAGCCCTACCGTCCTTTTGGAAATTGGTGCAGGATCATCTTTGTCCATATCAATGCATAGTTTGGTTCTACTTAATGATATAGACTGGCTGCCAAGCCAGTAAAAGCCAGATGTTAGTATACTGATGCACAAAAAAACTGCCACTGGGGCCAGATTTACAAAATTAGACATGAAACAATAAGCCTACATTTGCTTGCAAATAACGGATAGATGCTTGGAAACCAGGTGGTGGAACGTGTGTTGCCTCCTAAAGCCTGACCAGGTCACACAAGATGATGGCACGTAGGTGGTTCCAACACGGAGCCCAGCAGTGGTATCGACGTGTGAAAGGCCAGAGAGGGTAAAGACCCCTCCAAGAGCCCTCCTTCTGCCTGGACATTATTTCACGCCTGGTATAATGCTGCAAAGAGCTGTATTGTGGGAGATGTTCAAGTGCCACTATTCAAAGAGAGATGTGTATGGATTACAAGAAGCACAAACCATTGTGGGTGAGCCCTTTGCTCAAAATCCCATGCTTCTGGGAAAGAAGAATAATAACGAGACTTAATTTTTCCTCGTATCTGATCATGCTATGTTTCTCAACATAGAAGCAGAAAGAAAATGTAGGATAGCAGGTGGATAATAGTACAGGTTTTAGGTGTGATGTACTTACTACCAAGACAACGTAGCAAATCCATCGAAATCCAGAAAAGTACATTTTAGCCAGATCTTTGCTCAATCTGAACTATTTGGCCCACATGAGCTGCTTCATTTCATCATGCACTGACTATGACGTGAAGAAAATTAAAAGGGAAATTCCAGGGCGGATTAAGAATAAAAATTATGGCAAAGACCAGTGAATTTGCTATGAACTAGCCATGTCAGTGGAAGTTTCAGTCATTAGTAGGTGCTTCAGATACCCAGTAAGAGCAATTGAGCATTTGGCCTTTAATTCCCATCGTCCACACTGGAGTGTTTAGGACTTTTCTCTTGCCTGTACAATGATTTCCTGACTTAAGTGAAAGTCTGAACTGAATGTATCTGTAAAGTATGGAGGAGTTCTCAGTTCCAATTTATCATTGTTAAAGTGGATTAAAGGATTTTTTATTAGTAACACTTAGAGCTGACTTGTTCATGTACCTGGAGACTTCTACCGGAGGAAACCTTCCCCAGCAGACAGCCTGGCCAAATCAAAAGCTGAAAATGAGCGTGTGATGAGCACATTACACAGGCTGATGAGGACCGTGATGAGCTGGGAATTAGTGAGGAAACCTTTGAGAAAAGACCAAGCGCTGGTGGAAACAGCGGGCATGGCACTCTTTTTTTCTGAGTCACTGCTGAACCAAAAAGCTCAAGTACCCTGCAGGACACCGCACTACTGCAAGTGATGTCTCCTGAATGAGGTATGTAAGCCTCTCCCTTAACCTTAACCCTCTTAGTAGGCCTTAATATATTAAACAGTGTAAGATAGGATTGGAAATTATGTGAGATAACAGTGCAAGTAGCAGTTTAACAAACCATGAATCAAAACTGTTGACAATAAATGCCCAAATTAGCTTTAGTTATACTAATGAAAATGGTGCCTGGTAAAACACTGGAAGCAGCTTTCCACGGGCTGCTGAGGAAAGCCAGCTTGATCACAAACAGGGACTAGATGTCTTTGCTCACCTCACTTAGATAAAATCATAGAATAGAATCATAGAATCCTTCTACTCTTACAGGCTCAGAGGAGCTCGGTGCAGTCGCTGATACACTGGTCCCTGATACCCTTTGACACGTCCTGGGATAGCCAAGACCCCTACAAATAGCCAGCGCCTACAGAAGAGCTGCACCCTGCCAGAGCCAGGAGACCACATAAGATGCACTACGGTCCCAGGATAAACATGGCCCTACCTGCCTGTGTTTAAATGACTGAGTGACATGCTTACTTTCTAAATTTAGGTAAGTCAGGGAAGAAATCTTACCTATCAGGCTTGACTGCTTGTTAGGGTTCTTTAAAAAGTCTTCACTTTTGAATATAAATGATTCTTCTTTCTCATTTACCAACCATATAATAAAATTCAAAGATGTAATCATGTCTTTTCCTTATTACGATATCTTTTTTTTACATATTCTGTTTTACATTTAATATTTTAAGTGTAAGTCTCTTCACCTGTTTTTGGGAGGTAGGTTCAAGGTAGGTTCCTTCAAGTCTCCTGGTTGTGAGTTCATGGCTGATAGACAGCTACCAACCCAGCCAAACACCATCTCATTTTTCTTCCCTCCAACCTCGAAATATTAATTTCAGTGTCCTGGCACAGTTCCAGACTATGTAATTATAATCTAGATCCAGACTGAGTAATTATAAATTGCATCCTTAAAACCACCTCTCTTATTTCATTTGGATGCAATAAGGCTACCCCTTTTTCTGTCACAAACACAGTGTGGGTCCCACTCCACCCCAGGGCTGGCTGCCTCCCACCGCAGCATGAAGCTATCTTAAAAACCCAGTGCTGCTCTCAGAGCGTTCAAAGGGGTAGGAACCAGCCAACGCTACTAACTCAATAAATGCAAAAGGACTTTGTATTTTTGAAATAGGCTCCTTCCCTCAACTGTCTATTAAAACATATTTTGATATGTAGAATTTGTCTTCTAAATGTGTTAACATGTTATTTCCAGTATACAGATAGCCCTTCTCTACTTTCTTTAAAACACAAAAAGAAGACTCAGACTCAGAAAATACCAAATCTTACTGAAATACTGAATCTAGCACTCCAACATGTAAGAATTTGGACAAAAATATATGCTAAAAGAATTTCCTGGCTTTAGTAAAATTCTCGATTGAGTTTACCCTTAAAGCCAAGAGGTGTTCTCAGCATCACTTTATCTCTATGAAAATGAATTAAAGCAGCCCGGACTGATAACACCTAGATTCACTGCACGTGATTTGCCTATATGGCAGTTTTGAGAGAAAAAAAAAAAAAAAAAAGGAAAGTAATGATGGCTTATCCAAAGGCATAAGGGGCACTTCCAGGGAAGGGCTGTGGAACTCATTTAAGTTCTCACAGAAAAAAAATCTTATTGGTGTGGGGCTTTAACAGATTGGCTGCTCTTGCAATGTACTCAATTTCTACTCACGCACAGATTCGACTGTCCTTGAACAGCTGATCCTTACACAGGATGTCAAATTCGCTTTTACCATTCCAGCAAGTAAAATACATGAAGAACTGTGTTACTTGGGAGCTGAAGAAACAGGAACCCCTGTTCTTGCTTCGTATTTCTTCAGAGTGCAAGGATTCTCTACATACTGATGGTTAAATACCTGCATCTGTCTAAACCTGAAATCACTTGATTGATTCCTGCTGGAGGTACCTGCTACCCATCTAGCGACAGTTCTTCTGAAATGCCCCTGAAAAGTGCTTTCTATTTGGATGCTCAATATGGCTTCCAAACCAGAGCTCTAACCATTCCTACAGAAGTATAAAAAAACCCTCAAAGATACGCACTGTTCATAAAACAGGATGGTTTGGCCACAATAGGAGTATATCTAACAGGAAAACATCTAAACCCCAGCGAATTCAGCCATCTAGAAAATTCACATCTGCAACAAAGTCTGCACAGCATTCAGGAAAAGGCAAAGAACAGAATCCCCTATTTTCTAGGTTACAGGCAACAGGAATCTACCAGCACTGCTCCTCCATCTGTTTTCCACAGGATGGTAGTGTTTTGTGCAAAATGATCCTTGTTTTAAAGAACATCCACAGCTTGGGAATGCAAGGAACATTTCCCTTTTCATTCAGGGGGAAAAGGTCATGCAGATGAGCTGTGCTTGTTGTTGGATATGGATCCTCTATAAATCAGTCAGACTGAACAGGAGCGTCAGCCCACATTTCTCTTAAGAACTCTTCCATTTTAGCCAATTTTGTCTTTTTCATACCAGCTTCCTCATCCTCACCCAAATACTTCAGTGTGCAGATTGATGGGCAAAACACATTTTGTCTTCCTCTGAAACATCAGAGGAAACAGGAATAAAACCACAATGTTCTCTTTAATCCTACGGTCTCGGGGTTTTTTTGATGTAGCAATAGCAATGAGCATTGTGCAAAATATAATGTACGAAGTCTTTAGGCAAACCCTCCAATCTGCTTTAGCTCCTTAGAAAATACTACACAGTCATACTGTGCAAACTTGACTTGGCACTTTGTCTAGTCAAATGCTTCCTACTTGTGGGTATACATAGGTGTATGTATACATTACAGTCTCTACTCCGGGTCAAATACTTATCTTGAACCTCCTGATTTTGTCAGCAGCCCAAGGATTTTTCCAAAACAGTAGGAAGCACGTACAACACTACATGTTGTTATTTTCTGAATTTAGTATGACAAAACTTCACGCCCCTTGTACATCTAGATGATGGAAGTTTTGTCTATCAGTAATCATTCCTGCAAGCTTATGTACCTCCTTCCCAGTGATGATTTCATCACTTTATGATACTTTCCAGAATACCTAGTCTGGGAATCTAATGTAATGACATGTAAATAATAAGATGGAACTATATACAAATACCTTGTCACCCTCACTTGATACACCTAGAAACCTGAATATATGCACAACACAAACCAGACCGATTGCAAGAAGCTTGACCATCCTACTGTGAGGAAAGAACTTAGCAGCATATCATTGTGACAATGTACAGGAACACAACATATAGAAACAAGTATGTCTGCGGCTGGGAAGAATTTTCTTGCACGCACCATTCAAATTGTTGCCCAAGTTACCTCCTACTTGAACAACGAAAGAAAAACTAAAGAAAAGAAAGCATTACTACAAATTCTCATGAACTTACAAAACACAAATAACTTCTCTCCTCATAGTATGTATTCTGTGAACATAGAAGACATCTGAAACAAGCAGATTTGAGGGACATTACACCAAAACTCGTTTCCTGAGAGATATTCTTGCTTTTGCTTCTGCCAAAGTTCTTGTACCTTTAGTCTTACAAAATATTCACATCAGTTATTTAAAGACAATTTTTTTAGAAAATTTATGTCCATAAAAGCGTTTTGAAGATGCAAGGTGTTGTTTAATCCCATGTTATCATTAGTATTGACTGCAGCTCAAAGCCCAGCTTTGCCGTGGGACAGCGGAGCTTATCATCAGCAATCTCAAGGCACAGCAGGGTAAGAACAGTCTCTATTTGGAAATGTTTATATTTCAGAAATATGTTTAGACTTTTTTAAATTATGGGACAGAATCATTCTCGTTCTGAATGCAATGAGACAGAAATGATTCTTCTCCATTCAGAGTTCAGGCACAGCTCCATGGATGACTGCTGATTACAAAAAAAAAGGCATTTCCATTTTTTTTGTAGGGAAACCAAAACTCATTTTCAATTTAATAAATCCACTTGTCTGGAGATCTCCAGAGATCACAGAATAGCCCATCTTGAGAACATTTCAGTACATACACCAATGCACAGTCTGGTTCCTGATGGACCCAGCTTGTTCAGTTTGGACTGAGTGTGAAGTCCCCATTCTCTGCTGACTCTGTAGTAGCTATAACTTGACCACCCATTTTTTAAGTCATGACAGCGAAAGAAGTGGAATTATCCTGCTGTGAGAAGAACAAAATCTTAGCTGAAAATTCAATGAAAGGCCAAAGTTGTGGAGAGAACTGAACGTTCAGGAGAGGTAGCCCTAAGGTGGCCCCAGGCATATGAGGGATCAGGTAGGTTTCCCATTGCAGACAAGGGCTGCATCCAAATATGTGTCAGGAGTTGAACAATGCAGAAGACCAAGGGAAGACAAGGTCAGAGAAATCAGAAATTAAACATAAGGAGTTCTGAAACTGCAAGTGTCTTGGACAATTACTAACTTTCAGAACATCCAAATGCAGTTCCAACTCTCTGCAAGGGATTTTTTGGAACAGCATTTGGACGGATGGGAAGGTAGCCTGCCTAGAAATTTGGGCTGTAATTATAAAGAGTTGCCACTTCTGTATTCTGTGCCAAAAGGAAGCCTAGATTTTGGTTATCATCCAGCTCCTGAGAAATTTTGCACTTTGTGAGTTTAGTAGTGTGTCAACGGGAGAGAAAATAGTAATTCAACAGAACTCTGCTGCCTCTCAGACTTATTTTGAATGTATTTAGTGGCCACTATCATGGGCAAAACCATATTTGTTAAGAAAACGGCTTCTAAGCAAACCGTGTCTTAGACTTTAGAGTGGAAAGAAACTCAAGGCGTCTTCAAATGTATCACTGTCTAATTACTGAAGTGTATCTGCAAGTGATGACAAAGTATCACATAACAGAGTAAAATCAAAGTTCTTCAGCTTTGTACTTTCAAGAACAGATGAACTACAGTTGCAAAGCTGGTGCATATTTAAAAAAACAGGCATTACAAAAAGCAGCGTGGACTAGATGACTTTTAAGAGCTGTTTCAGGGAGTTTTAACACACCTTAACCCCACACTTTTTTTTTTTTACAATAACCCTCATAAAATATTGGTAGTGGTGAGAGACTCCTGCTCCAGTTGAAACTTGGAAATCTCATCACTCGCATACTGAGAGCTGTCAATCAAAAGAGAATCCGATGACCTTCCTTATGCTGTACGTTTAGCAAGGCAATGTTCTAGGACTATTACAAGTCCTCTTTGACTCTTCAGTGCACTAAATCACTGTCTGTCATGACCTGACCAATAGTGGCATTAAAAGACAGCGCAGGAATTACTGAAAATACTCCACCTGCAACACAAAAAGGTGAAATGTATTTCAGTCTCGCTCAAGTGGCGGCTTAGATACCCTCATCAACTCTGCAATTCCATTAAGATTATTCTAATGTCAGAAGCCTGTAATTAATCTTGGAAAAGATTTGATTTTAGAGGACCTGTTCAGGCAGTTTGCTTTAAGTTCATTACTGTGTGTGCATGTGCTAAAACATGAGGCAGCAGTGTGCCCTTGCGGCAAAGAAGGCTAATGGTATCCCGGGCTACATTAGCCAAAGTATTGCCAGCAGGTCGAAGGAGGTGATCTTTCTCCTCTACTCAGCACTGGTGAGGCCACACATGGAGTGTTGTGTTCAGCTCTGGGCTCCTCAGTACAAGAGAGACATGGACCTCCTGGAGAGTCCAGCAAAGGACCATGAAGATGATGAAGAGACTGGAGCATCCCTGCTGAAAGGCTGATAGAGCTAGGAATGTTCAGCTTGGAGAAGAGAAGGTTCAGCGGGATCTCATCAACATATATAAATACTTGAAGGGAGGGTGCAAAGAGGATGGAGCCAGGCTCTTCTGTGTGGTGCTCAGTAGCAGAACAGGAGGCAATGGGGACAAACTGGAACACAGGAGGTTCCCTCTGAACATCAGGAAACATGTTCTTACTGTGAGGGAGGGTAACTTGCCCAGAGAGGTTGTGGAGTCTCCATCCTTGGAGGTATTCAGAAGTTATCTGGACAGAGTCCTGGGCAAAAAGCTCTACGTGGCCCTGCTTGAGCAGGGGGGTGGGACCAGACAAACTCCTGAGGTCCCTTCCAACCTCAACCATTCTGTGATTCTGTAAAGTCTTATGTATCATTACCAAGTTGAGCTTACAAATGATCAGAAGTCATCTGTATCTTGGTACCATTTAGGCTGCCCCAGAAAATCAAGACTACCTTAGGAAAACACAGTAAGAAGCACGTACAATGCTAACCTAACTCTACTACAAGAAACAGGAGATAGAATGCACTATTATTTGTATTGTAGACTTTCTTCCCCACAACTATATGCATACATATTCATATATACGTGTGTACACACACATACTAAAATTTTATGTATACTTTTATATCTGCAATTTTGTATAATCTATCTACCTACCTACTTACCTGTCTATATCTATGGAAACAAAAATAAGGTGACACAGGCCATGTATTCTGGTGCAAGGCAGAGAACTAAAACCAGGATTTCTAGAGTCTTCATCACACTATATCCTTTAAGTAATGTTATTAGAATTCCAAATGCTGGTTTACACTTTGAATTTAAACACCTCCCACCCCCCAGCATTCACGTCCAGAACTAGGTACACTCACAGAATAGCAGGTCAAGCTGAAATCCCTTTGAAAATTCAACCTTTTGTGAAGAAAAAGTTGATGGGTATTGACAAAATGTTATAGTCTACCTTGTTAGGTAGATTTCCATGATTAAGGAAAGTAAATATTGTCTGAGGTCTAATGAGAATTCCAATGCAATAAAGTCAAGTGTGAAAGGTGCAATCAATAAGTGATGATGCAACAGTATTTGTTTGTAGTTTTGTTATTGTTTAGTTCATGGTATTTGGTGATGCTTGAAAATGAAGTGGTAAGAAATTAGTGTTACAAGGATTAACATTCAGATTTTATTTCTGATATTGTTATGTTTCTACAGTCATTACATTCTGAACACTAATTAGCATCTTATTTCTTTTCCCACTAGTTAAGGACTGCAAACCAAAGAATTAAAGAACAAAAGTACTACGGAAACAAACATCAATATTATCCATGAAAATCCACAAATTAAAACCCCCGATGTCCATGGCTAATTTTGCATTGCAGGAGAAAGTAGTGCAATGAAGAACCGTATTTTCCTCATTTTTTGTGTTAGCAACTATGCTTTGAAGTGTATCGAGTTTATGAAGAAAGTGTCTTTTCACATGTATAACAGATCTCAGAGTCCAAGCTGGAACATTTATGTCCTACATATGGCGGGGCTATCCACCAAGGGTTCAATTTTGGATTTACTACAAGTCTTGGATATAAAGAAGCATACTGCCCTATGACAACATCAAGGACTACCTCTCAGTTATTTCTGCGAGGAAACCAATCTCTTCTAGCCGCTCATCAGACTGATTAATTTCTCTCCGCTTGGGCTCAATTGGATTGGCAGGCACATAGACATTGGTCTCTGTCACTGTGCCATGGCATGGGATACCGGCACCTTGTGTCAGAAACAGAAGGGACGGTTTCCATCCCTCTCTCTTCTCTGCAGGCACGTTGTGCAAGCGACAACTTGTTCTGGCACATCATGTAGCCTGAAGAAACTGAAATTATGTTTGAATATTATTTGCAACTCCGCATTTTCTGAAGAAGCCACATAAGAATTTGGCTCTCAGAACTTCAGTGAATCTTCACCGAGTATGTTCACAATGAACATCTTCATGGTTCTGAATATTCTGCTTTATTAATTCCATGGCACTTAATCTTTAGATTACACAGCAAGGCTGAGGACACAGAGAGAAAACAAGGGCTGACTGTTCTAAAGTATTAGGTTACATGTCTGTGTTAAGGTGACATGGCTTTTGAAGTCAGCTAGGAGTATTTGGCATAAATCCTATCCACAGGGCAATTACAGGCCAAACCAGACACCTCTCAAAACTGATGTTGATTGTGTATGGTGAAAGATCCCACGCATTTCATAAGGCAGCTCCACAGTTCTTCACACATTGCTGAAAGCAATAATTACTTTGAAACATTATTTATGTCTCTCATAATGTAACTGCTTTATAAATTCACTAAGTAAATGGATCGTGTAGCTAAACTTAACATTCCTACTTAACATATTACCGAAGCAATAAAAAATCTCTCCACAGAATATAACCCATCCAGACCAAGAAGATACTCTAATCCATGCAAAAATTATTTTCTTACAAGTAGTTTCAATGGAATTAGATGGGAATTAGCTGTGACATTGTAAAGAGAATGACGTTATCTGGTTTATATCATGATTCTTGTTACCAAAATTCATTTTTTGAAGAGCCATAGAAATTATTTGACTCTTTCAGTGATCTAAGTGAGATCTCTTGACCTATTGCAAATGAGACAGCATACTAGCAGTGCCGTTAGCTTCTGGCAACTTATTTGCTTACTTTTGTTTAGAAACAGCTACATAAGAAACCTAGTAGTATAATGTGGTCCCAACATGCACACAGCTAAATGAAAGACAATTATGGGAAATAAAACATGACGCTTCAAATCAGCTCCCTAATAAAGTCTAAAAATATAAGAAACCCCATCATATTAACCAGCAAGAACTGCTCTTCCACTTAAGGGATAGTTCAGTAATTATTCAAACCTGTACAAGACTGGATTGTCAAGTGAAATAATAATACAGAGTATCTCAAGATAATGAGATAGATCTTAAGGCCATTAGCAGTGGCTCTTATTGTAATACTGGCCAAGGTTCCCCAAGAAAGAGAGAGAATATTTAAATGAAATTTGTAGAGAACTAGTTTGAACTTGTATATTTGAACAGCTCAGAACTGTCTCATAGTTCCATTCCTTCTCAGAGAGAAAAGTGTCTATCATGTGAGACTGTGAAATCAGTCAGGCTTTAGAGACTGAAATCCCTGAGGGCAAAAATTAAAACAAAAAATAATTTAAAAATCGAGCCACGTTGAAATCCATACAGTTTATATTAAGGATCTTCTCCTAGTAAGGTTTTAAGGTCTGGTTAGACACCCAGTTGCATTCAATTTCCTGATTCCCTCTCTCTCATTCAAAACAACCAAACCCAACATACCTCTTCGCCGACTTAAGGTTTGACAAGAATTATAGCTTTAGACACAAGGGCTTTTAAGACTGGAAATTGGACCAAGAGATAGCTTTATAAAATAGGTCCTGCTTATGAGACATTTGTATATGCATGCTTCATTATCTTACGTTTGTTTGTTTTTAACCACCACAAGAACAGGAATAACTCAATACCTGATGGTCGTAGAGGAGTTAGCTAATCCCTGGGAAAACAGTTGTCCAGCTTGCAGTTTATAAGTATGGCTAGTGTGTCAGCAGTTGTCATGGGTTAGAAATACTGCTCGTTTTAATGTTCCCCTTATGAGCCTCTCCTAGCCACAAAGGTTTCCAAATACCAGACCTGAGCTACATCTGGCATGCCTGGCATACTCTAGTGGGGAACTCGCCCTCCTCCTCACCTTAATGAACACCTCCTCGGCTGACTGCGCTCAACGGCGCTCGGACAATTAGACGAGACCAGGGTTTACAGCAGTTTAAGCAAGAATGCTGACTAAGACTCTGCAAATCAAATATTAAAAGACTGATTAAATATTTTATGATCTTTTTACTTAGGCTCTGATTTGAAGCTTACTTCATCTGTGAGCCAGAGATACGCTGAAGGTTAATTGATGGAGGAAGAGTAAATAACAGCTGATGCTGCTGGCCCTAAGTATGCAAGGCATTTAAGAGTATTCCTAACCTCAAGTGTGCAGTCACTGACGTGCTCATTTGTCTCACTAGGTTAGTGTCACCAGGGCTCAGATATGTGATCAAATTACTGCAGTGAAAGTGGTTTAAGCTTATGTGTTTTTCCTTGTATTGTATATTTGCACATGTCTCCAATGACACCAAGTAATCCTTTAAAATCTGTTAATTTGATCATGTATCCAAGTATCCAGTGCAGTAAATTGGGATAGGTGGCTATGAAAAGTGGAGATGATGCCTTTTGGAAGACAAATAGCTTCCACGGAGAAGAGAGACATCCAGCAGATCCACTACAACTCAGTCTACCAGGATTAGAGTATAAATCTCTCCCCTTTCTTCTTCTACAAAATCAAGGGGTTGTAACTTATAAACCTGACCTGACAAATTGCTTTTGTGGATTTTTATTTTTTTTTTTTTAAAGTGAAGGAGTTACCAAAACTCTTATAAAGCAATTCTTGGTCAATTTTTCGCTACCTGACTGGGCTGGTATCACTTAAAGCCCACCAAAATTCAAAAGCTCACCATCCAGCAAGCAGTCTCATCGTATTTGGGGCTGGCAGTTGAAAATTTAAAAGCAGTCCAAATATTTAGCTTTAGAAAAGTACTGCTGAGCTTGTGTCTGAACTCCTTTTCAAGAGACATTTGGTAAGGATTTGCACATACCAAAGTACAATTTACGTAATGAGCAGGAAGAGTTATTGGACTAATAATTTTTAATAGAGATTCCTTGCCTTTAATAAAGAGCTACACAATAGAACTTAATAGCTTGTGGCAAGTAAATAATTTACACGTGGATTGTGTCTGAATACAAATGTATACATAAAATATCACAGACTTAATGAAGCCTTTGGGGTGTTTTTTTTAAAATCAATATAATTGATTTTGCTGATAGGTCTGCATTTATATTTTTGTAAGCTACATTTCGCTTTACCTGTGCGTGTGGCACAGTCATGATTTTTAAGGGAAGCAGGGAAAACTCTGCAAATGAAATTAAAAACTAAGTATACAGAGCGAAGGTATTTTTGAAGTGTCTAGGGTAAGACACTCAGAAATAACACTCCAACGTGACCCAACGGTGTGGCTCATTTACAAGCTACTTATCAGAAAAGGTCAACCTCTCAGGAACGCTCATGACTATTCAGGGTGTTTTGCAGCATTTGAGCCCAATGAAGCTGGTAATGAAGAGTTTTCCCTTTAACGCTGAACGTTGTGGGTTGTTCAGCTTCAGTCAGCAGCATTACCTGCATTTGGCTTGGGCTCCTACTAGAGGAGGGAGAAGACAATGGTTGACGAAGACCGTTAGAGTCATGACTAAGGCACAACTGAAGCCAGAAGGAAAGTGGTTGGATGGAAACATGGGTGTGTGTTTCAAAGGGAGAGGCAGGGAATGGTGGCTGCTTTACCATCGGGAACACCAGCTTATGACAGGCCCAGAAGCCATTTTTCACTACAAAATGCACTCACAGCTCATCCTCCCTCTTTCTAACACCCTGCATTTTGTCATCATTCACTCATAACATGTAGCCATTAAAGGAAAACATGGAGACAGACACCGGAGCTGGGCTGTCGGGCCCGAAGAGAGCGGCGGGAAGGCCCCGGGGTCCCGCCGCCCTCCCCAGCTCCGCCGCCCGCCCGTGCTCCCCGCGGGGCCGGCCCGGCCCGCCTTACCTTTGGGGTGCCAGGGGTCGGTGAACTCGTACTTCCCCACGCCGATGGTTCGCAGCATCTGCACCCCGTTGGTGTTGTCCGGGCCCCCCGCCGTGTTGGGGGGCAGTGGGGCGGCCGCCTGCCCGTTGGTGGTGGGCGCGCTGCTGGGCAGGGCGGCCGAGGGCAGGGCCGGTGGCGGCGGCGGCAGCATGGGGCAGGCCAGGTGGCCGTTGCCCACCGGCCCGGGGCCCGGATGAGCCACCGGGCCCACGCCGCTCATGGAGGACATGCTGAGGGGTTGGCTGTTGGTGTACAAGGGCTGGCTCTGGAGGTTGACCACCATGTTGCTGAGGGGCTGGGAGGGCTGCGGCTGGAGCTGGTAGTGGGCCGGCATCAGCGGGAGCTGGGGGGTGACGTGCGGAGGGAGGGAAGGGGTGACGCCGATGACGGGGGCCTGGACGTTGGCGGCCGGGCTGAAGGTGGGCGGCTGCGTCATCCCGTAGGAGTGCGTGATGAGGGCGGGCTGGCTGCCGGCCGCCACTGTGGTCACCCAGGGTGCTGCACCTGCGGCACGAAGAAAGGCTGGCGATGGTGGTGGGCTCGGCACGGGGGAGACCAGAAGACAAAACCAAACACCCCCGGCCTTCCCCCTCCTGCACCCGCAGCCACTGCCCAATTGCGCCGACGCGCCCTTCTCCTTCACGCTACCTAAAGCGGATCAGGGTCTGGAACCGTTCCCAACCGGTAAGTGCATAAAATTGCTACTGCGATGTGAGTGCAATTGTTAAAATACTCATCAGGTGACATGCAGCATGTTTGCAGTTTTATGTATTTTGCGCTTTATGCAGCTTAAGCGCACGCTTCCAAGAAAATTAACCTCTTTCCCCACCGTGCTTTCATGGCTTCCTGACAAACACTCTGTGTGTATAATAATGGTGCTCCAGCCACTACAAAAAGATTGTAATTAGGCGTCTGGCATAGTAGCACAATGTATGATATGTGTCTGGAAGCTGGAAATCATTTCAGGTAGTTCTGGACATAAAAGAGGTCTTAAAGTATTACAGAGTGCCTTTTCCTCTAGTGAAGGCAGAGAAGGAGATAAAAAAACCCCACTCTAATGAACTTGCAGGCATCTTAATACATTTATATTAGCCCCAGCGCAGAAGAAACTCGAGGGGTCTTTACAATGAGAGAAAAACCCTGCTAAAGAATAAAGAAAGGGCTCACAATGAAGTCTAATTTACGGAGGTAAATGGAGATAGTGCATTGAATTTGCTTTGAACGATTTTCCCTTGTAGAATTACAAATAAGATTAGAAACATACCTGGGTTTTCATTCTCCCTCATCTGTTTAGATGGAGGCTCATCAGTGTCCCAGGGCGTGGACTGATTGATGGGTGTCTGTCCCCACCTGACGCTCGTTGCAAGTCCTTGAGGCTGATTTTCAGTCTTGGAAATGCAAGGTGTCTACCAGAGAGACAGAAAAATACAGAATAAAAATGTTTAGACTATTGGGAATTACAGTTCCTCATAGCTAGTAGTTTGCTGCTTGGTTTTTTGTTACAGTCCAAGAGGATCCTAAAATCTTTGAATATCATTCTCCTCCAGGCTTGTCAATGTGTGTCAACGCATTTGAAAAAAATACTTGTGGAAATTTAATAGATCCACCTTTAAAAAAAAATCCACAACAAACTAGCATTTTCAGAAATAAGTTGCTTCTTTTGTCTTGAAAATAAAGAAAACCAAACCAGATACAGTAATATCCATTCAGTCACAACTTACATTCTGTTTGCTCAATCGCTTCCAAAAACAGTGCATTTTGTTTAGTAGAAGGCAGAACAAGAGAGACTTATTTACAACCGTAGGACAAATTACTGTAGAACAGTAAAGAGAATTCTTAGTATTTACTGTCTGTCAACCCTTAAAATTGAATGCCAATAAAAAAAAAGCAGCGTAACAGTCATTGGTCGCTGGAGTGGGTATGTTGGCAGTTCTTCAGAGATGTTAAAATAACTGTAAAGGAGGGGAAGGATCAGGGCTGAATAATCATCAAAGGGGATATGATCTGAAAGAGATTTCTTGATAAAGAAACTATCACATGGATTTAAATGCTAAGCCAGCACCCCCCTGCAGTTTATGGGGATCTTCCCAAACAACCATGCCTTTGCTGAGAAAAGGCCTGTAGAAAACAAGGGTGCTCCAACAGGTCTCATTTATTTAACTCTGCAGCGCATTTCATTGCTGGAAGATTAAAAGTTTTTTTGTTTTGTTTTTACTGGTGTCAGAACCTCTAAACCAAGAAAATGGAACCAGCTGCCTATTGCTGAATGAGTATTGAGGACGGAAGCCATAAAGAACAGGAGACCAGTCTGAGCAATCACTTGTTTGCTTTACATCTGGGAAGTAATTTAGCTCCGAGACCGGGTACAGCGGCTCCATAAATGCCCTGGGTCACGTAGTACCAATGAAATCTCTGTCAACACCAGCAGCTTTTTTCCCCAGTACCTCAATCGCCCCGTGAAAAGAAGTCATTAGCGGACCCATTTATTCCCTCTGCAAATTCATGCACACCTTTCCCAAGCCCATCAGTCATTCCTCATGTCTTTAAATCCATTAGAGGTGCCTGTTTCCTCCTGCCTTCCCTTCTCCCTGCCCCCAAACAGCCCCACCAGCTCTTCTACCCTGCTCCAACACTATCTCCCTTCATCCAAGTGCCTCCTATCACACATTCCCTTTTCCACCTGAGCTTTATCCTCCTTGGACTCTGGGAGTGAGGAGTCCTGGGTGCAGACCTTGATGGAGGATAGAGCTTTTGCTGTGCTGGTCTCTTTGCTCCCAGAAGCCACAATGAGAATATTTTCCCCTCTAGAAATTGCTACACTTCGCTAAATGCAGGTGTTCACAGGGAAATGTGATTCTTAATGTCTTTTTTTCTATGGAATCTTGAAGTTAGAATTTTCAGCTTGTGTCCAAATTATTATTATTATTTTTTCAAAAAGCATCAATTTATTCTTTCCCATGGTTTTTTGGTTTGGTTTGGTGGTTTTTTTGGTTGTGTGGGTTGGGGTTTTTTTGGGTTTTTTTTTTTTTTTGTGGGTTTTTGGTGTTTTCTTCTGGGTGTGTTTTTTTTTTTTAATTTAACTTCTCCAGATTTTTTTCTATCCTACTGGCACCAAGGACGATATCCAGGTTTTAGATTCACATTTCCTTCTGCCCCCACCACTTCAACTACTTCTACAACTTCTGCAATTGAAATAAAAACACAAGTCAGGAAAGGCCAAAAGAGAGGACATGCAGACAAGCAAGAGCTGTAAGATTCATTCTGCTGTATTCATGGCAAAGAAAGGGCAGGAGGGAAAGAAATAAATCTCAGTTTTGAAATGCTTTCTATTTATAAATTGTCCTGAGAAAAGGCTTAATGTGAATACCTTTAGCTTTTACATTGTACAAGGTCTTTGACACAGGAGGATATAACACTGTTGGTGGTTTACTAGTTCATGTTAGCAGTATCCCTTTGGATCTAGCTAAACTGTTTAACAGTGGCCAAAGCACTCTGCAGTAGAAAAAGAAAGAAGAGAAAGAAAAGCACCACCAGCATTCTCTGCCTATAAATCAGCTAAGATACTTCCCCCAGAAACACTATTATTTATTCCAAAGCAAAGCTTTAAAAAACACTAAATGCAATATAGAGAACTGGCCATTTTTATGAACCATCAAAGGCAGACAGGAGGATTCACAACTCAAATCATGCTCTGCACGTTCCACATGTGGCATCTGTGTGTTGCATTTCTTTGTTGTATGAACCGAGTCTTATAAGTGGGTTTGAAATACATACTTTTCATTATTGTGTGGCATTGTCGAGATGTGCAGCATCTTGTGTAACTTTGTTACATTCCCAAGCTGCTTTAAAACAGTGTCGATCTAAAAGAAAAAATATTCCTGTACCTTAAATAATACTGAACCACACACACGCTATAATTTTAAAAGAACCCATATGTTCTGTTCAGAATGGGTAAGAAAGGGAATACGTGACACAGCTCTCCTAAATCCTACAAAAATCCCATTGCCTATTTTGCAACTGAAAGCCTTCTTTCCAAAAAACCTAGAGCACCAGATCAGACACGTTTGAAACTGGTGGAGTTAGCACCCAAATCTAGATCTAAATTCCATCCTTTGAGCATTAATAACGAGGAAGGAGGTTTGCAGGTTTCCTCTTAATAAATACTTCTCCTCTGATTCCACAAAATGCTAGTTTTTTCCAAATTTTTTTTTCCACTAAATATGCTCACCAACCCCGCTTCTTAGAGGCTCAGTGGATTTAAAAGCACAAGTCCAGCACATTCTTTCAAACTGCACTCCTGAGCTTGTACTTATTTGATCGGAAAGAGCTAGAGATTAGTTGGTATGAAATCACAGCACACATTCATGAAACACCGTTTAGACAATAATGGTGGTGGAAACAGAAAACCAGCTTACTGAACTTCTTCTTTTTTTCTATATATACTTCTGGTCTCTGATCTAATTTCTGTATTATTTTTTTAATACATGAAGGCTTACATTACAAGTGTTACATGTCTCTGATCCAATTGCAGCAATTACCGATGTGCATATCTGGAAAGCAAAATTAATTCCAACGTTATCAAACAAAGGAACTTTCTGTCCATGCGCTCAGGCACATGACAGCACTCTATTTGATGCTTTTAATGTACAACACAAATGACCAAAAAATGGCCTGTATTATGCTACTTGTGCAGGGGGAAGAGATGTGTTCCATTAGTGATCTGCAGACTTCACAGAAACTAATTGTACTATGTTAGACTTTTATCTTTAGCTTTCATGTCAGATGCTTGTTTGAATTAAACACAAAACACATGAAAAAAGGAAATGCATTACAAAATCTACTGGGTATACATTTTAAAATACTGCCAAATGTCTATTTACATGAAAAGACAATAAGGTTTCTGAAAGGTCTGTTGAAGCCTGGCTAGTCAACAGCAGCATTGGCTATTTAATTGCCTGAAATTCATGGCAGACTAAAAAGATTACTAAAGCAATCACCAGCATCTTTGTAGCACCCCTAAAATGTTCAATCTGTGCTCTTTGTCATTAAAAGAGTACCCCAAATCCAAATCTGAGGGCTTTTTTCCTCTTTTGCTTGAAATAACCATTAAGAGCAAACAAAATTTTCAGTTGAAGCTTGCATTTCACCCCATGCCTGCCCCTCTGAACTCCAGCCGTGAGCAATCTCCCAGCTTTAAGGAAATTAACTGCAATACAGATGTACAGGCAGAAGGAAGCAAGATGGAACAATTTCAGAACTATATGAGACTAACACAGACAAGTTGCCAGGTTGTCGATTTTTTGTAGCTCAAATAGTCATAAACCATGGCCCATAGGCAACAGTAATTGGTGTACAGCTGGTCCACTGAACCTTATTAAATTAAAACATTAAAAACCTTCAGATTCATGGGGCTTTTCAGAATATCCACAAGAAAGTTCGCGAGTTCACAGCAATCAGCTGGTGCTAAAGATTGGGAATTAGTGATTTGGTTACTATTAGGTGTTCAGGAGGCATAGCTGCAACTAAGTCTGATGTTAAGTCCAAAGTTTTACAAACCTTTGATGAAATAAGACCTAAACTTTTACATCAATGGAAACATTGCACGACTACCAGCATTAGAGTATGTTAGTGAAATTAAAAAAACCCCAACCCAACAACAACAAAAATCCAACAACAAAAATTCCAATACAATTTTCCCCAGGCTCACCACCACCAAACACTTCCTGGGAGGTCCTTATAAACACATTTGAGCAATTTCCCCAAAGGCTTGTAAAACTGCCGACATACATCCTGCTACGGCTCAGAGTGCTAAGACCTATTCAAACAGTTTCATGAGCAAAAAAGAGCTAATCTGGATAGAGGGATCCTATTTGCGGTTCCCAGCCACCAAAATTATTTTACTAAGGCCTTCATTTAAAGTGATGGATGAGAAGTAGCGATTCTCTGTTCCAATTATCCAAAAGAGATTGGGAATGGCAGCTTAATACTAAGATAATGTATCCAATATGCAATCCACTCTATTTTCTCTCCCCATTGAAAATAAAAAGGCTAAGACACACACATGTATAGAGGCAAACATTCCCTCCCACGGACTCAGGTTTTATGGCCTGTCATGGGTAAAAGCAACTTCAATTTAATGAGGGAATTCCTTTTAAAGCTGTTAGCTATGCCTCGCTCTAACAAGTAATGACTGGTGGCCCTGGTTGGGTTTTAAGCCTGAACGTGTCTGGTGCTCTAAAAAGCTCAGTGGTCTTTTCACCGAAGACTTAATGGTCTAATTTGTAGTTCACGCTGCTAAATATTGCATGGAACAGGTATTATTTGTGTGCATGAGGCACATGTGCAAAATCTGAACCACAGAGGGATAGATCTTCATCTGGGGTAAATTCCTATACCGTGCTGGACAGGATCCCAAGCGTATATCTGAGTCTAATCCGTGGCCAAAGAGGCTCTTAAGGATATATGTAGAGCTTTTAAAGATGCAATGATGACAGCAATATCTCCTTAGCACCGGCTGTTGGGCTGGGCTACAGAAATGAAACTGTTGTTTTAAGAGAGGGCTGTACTGTAATGTATGAAAAACCTAAGAGATATGGACAGGCCAGCACGCAGGAGGAATTGAACAAGCTGTCCTGCAGTAAAACCTCATTCAACAACTTGCTCATGGGTGGAGAGAAGAACTCATCTACCTTACAGTTCCCATCACCAGGCAATTCTGCGATGACACAGCATTGTTTCTCTCTTTCCAAAGCTGATGTGAGAGCAGTGAGAAAGAGAATAATATAGTTAACTCATAGGAAAAATGTTGCTCCTCTGCATAAAAGACAGGAGAAGTCTTAGTTCCTTCTGGAGTGGAGAGAATATTTCAATATTGGCATCTTAAACACATCCACCGACGAGCCACTGGCCAGTTTGAGCTCTGGAGCACTGAGGTATAGCCTCCAGGCGAGACACATGGCTTAGCAGCGGGGCACAGTCTGCATCCATTCACGTTTTTCAGAGGATTTAAAGACACCCCCACCTTGAGATTAATGACGCTGGCTTGGAGAAATCCATGAGTGCAGCAGGGCCCACGTCCCAGACAGGCACAGCACAACAGCCATTACCGAGCCCTGATCCCAGCGCCGTGCACAGCCGAGCTTCTCGCCACCCAGTCTGCGAGCTGCTAAGAAGGCAGATGTATAAGCATGTCCAGCTTCTTCCCACCACCAACATCACCCCATCTTTCCTGGAGTGAGCCTCTTTGCCATCTCATCCATATTTGTGCCTCCGTCACCCTCCCAAATACAGTCAGCCAAATTCCCAAGCTCAAACAATGCAATGGTAGAAAATTCCATACTGGGAATGGGTCAATTGCTACTGTCTCATTAACCCTTTCTAAGGCTCCCTGTCCACACTGGCTTCAGGTCTGGGGAGGCAAAAGGAGGAATGAGGTTATGGAAAAGGTGGGGAGAAAGATGGGATAGAAGAAGGTTGTGAACTGACTATAGGTGATATCTATTCCTTTCTGGTGGCTGCACGGTCCAGGACAACCACTCTCACACCATCACTCTCCAGTCAGGTGTTCAGCATTAGGTGGGAATGAATGTGGGACCATGGAATGGTAAGACTACTTCATAAATGGAACTTTGTATTCTGTCTTGGCAAATTTCACCAGCAGAGGCTCAGGTACTCACCCAGCTGCCTTCGTTTCTCAGCGAGAACATCAGGGAACGGAGCTGAGGTATCGAACCGAGGTCCCGGCTGCGACACTTGCTGCTCCAGGACACCAGGGACATCAGCGCACGACACTGGGTTCGAGCACAGAAGCCCCACTTTAGCCTGAGCAGAACCTCCTCCGCTAACAGGGTCGGCATGCAGATCAACCCCACATCAGAGCAAAGCTATGAACGCAAAACCATCTCACGATGGACGAAAACCCGCAACATCAGGAACAAGGCGGCAGCATGTACAGCAGAGAACATGCACTACGCAACGCAAGAGGGTTCTCAGAGATCCTGCAGGCATCCCATGGTAGAGGCAGATAAATCCAGCTCATCATAAGTGCTTTTTGTCAGAGGGCAAAAGGAAATATGGGTAATAATGGAATAAGTGCTTGTCAGACCAGAATCCCAAGGGCGTACAAAGGATGTAACCCTTGTGTCCTGGCAAAGCTACTCAAGAATGACCTAACGGGAGACTGCCTGAAAACTAAACATTTATCTTGAATGCAAATGCTGGCCATTGATAGGTTCAGGAGTTGCTCCATATGGCATTTTTGTCCCCAATTTTCCATGGATTTGTTTTAATTATCCAAACAGGACTCTGAATTTCATTTTGGAACAGGGCCTAAAGCATTAAAGAGAGGAATACTTATAAAGTAAAAGCTGTGTCACTTTAGGCTCTGATCCCAGTATTAAATTACTTCTAGAAAAGTTCCCTTTTGTTGTATTGGACGCCGACATTTTACATTCAAGCCCTCTGAATTCAGTATTTCGATTGCAGTACACACCCCGTGGCAGGAAAGTGCATGTTCTCTGCCTACACAGCAGGCACATAAAAAAAAAAGAAAAAAAGAAAAAAAGAGAACCAAGATAAGCCCGTGAGTGTTGAACAGTGCTACATGATATTACTGATTTATTAACTTGGTTTGATCAATAAGGCTATCATCAAGGGCACATTTAGTTTGCACATAAATTTCACTTTCTAACAAGCACTTTTGTGTGCTCACGTTAGTTTCCATAATCTGATCCAGGTCTTAGGAAGCTTTCTTTAAGGGAGAACAGAGAATTCTTTTTCTAAAAAAAGGATCAAAGTATACTCGGTCAACCCTCAAACAAAAGGACAGCCAGTACTGTAGAAACAGCATGCTTACCTTTCACAGCGAAAAGAAAAATAAGCCTATAGGTCCAGATTTATCACTGCCTTAAGTTCATCAACATCAATCGAGCTATTAAATTGTGGCTGAATTTGGCTCATAGCAATTTAAGAATTTCAACTTTCTTTGAGAGTCTTCCATCAGTAAGATGCTAATTTAATGCATAATTTAAACTCCACTGTCCTTTAACTCAGCGTTTGTAAATAATTAAAAAAGAACTAAAAATCCTTTTGCATTTATAAAGCTGCCCCCCCTTTTTCTACTGCACAACAACAAAGTCTTTTCAATCAGGAATTTATTTATTCTTTAAATCTGAAAGTAAAAGCCATATAAAAGATGAGGAGAAACTGATTTACAAGATAAAACAATTAGCTCTGGGATATGTACATTATGACTAATAAATTTCACATCGTATTTTAAAGGAGTGGAGGAGGAATCCCAGATATATTAGACTTTATTCAAATTCTATTGAAATGTTCAATTAAGACCATCTTATGAAGGTAAGTTATGCAGTCACTAAAATTAAGATGTGAAAAACAGGATTAGAGTGGTGCATCTCTCAAAAAGGCTATACACTTTAATAATCCATCCCTTTTCCTACACACAAGATAACATCTAAAATCTGGCTATTCCTGTAATTGCTCCTGTCTTGTTAAAAATTTGGGTTGTGCAGGAGAAACATGAATGTATTCCACAGTAAAAACTACTAAAATAATATATTGCATTCCCTTTCAATCCAAAATCACGTATCTCAATGGTTCTTATTAAAATCTTTTTTTCTGTGCAGACAGATGAAAATGCATCTTAAGACTCAAACAAGTCTGTGCAAAAACAGCTCAAACCCATCAGTCTCCCAGTTGGTTCTTAAAAGAAGCTAAACATTCACCAAGCTGTTCCAACCAGACATGACTGGCAGATCCTTTTTGGGAACGAGGTCTCAAGATGCAACCCCACTTCCATTCAGATTCATAGCTTTAATAACACGAGAGTTCAGTGCAGGATCAGGCAGTTGGCAGTCATTTAATTTGATTTACAACAGAGTCCTAATACATGGTTTTTCTGGAAACACAGTCCCCGTTTTCTCCAATTTTTCCGCTCTGTAGGTTTTACATCAAAGCATTCCTGCTCATTTTGTTGCCGTATCTCCACGCTACTGGTAGGAAGCTGCCCAGTTGTCCTGTTTCCCTTTGACAGAAGTGATTCCTGGACTAGCATGAACGCTTCAGCTGCCTCCACCACCATCCTTCTAAAAGATTTATGGCAAACACACTGCATACCAAGCTATAAATCTAGCAAATGGCTATTAGACATACTTTGCTGTCCACAGCCACACAATTTAAAGTAAAACAGATAATGGTATAGCTGTGGCTAGCATTACTAGTTGGCTTGCCAAAATTGTGCTACATTGCCACCCATTTTTTCCTCACTCATTTTTGGGGTGTGAATCAGATGATCCTTCAATATTACTCGTTTGTGGCAACTTGCGACGCTAAATAGTCCCTCGTCATCCAAAGATAAATGGGGACTGTTAAGATTAAGCTCTACTTACATTTCCTCTAACAACAAATTGCTTTATGCTCCTTTCCTTCTTATTCCTTTAAGAATAAGTTCTTCTAGGTGTGCAGTTTGGGCTACTGGACTTATTAAGAGAAGGAAATCCAGCAAGGGTGGGGAGTTCAGCAAGAGACCTTGTGCTTTTGAAAATCCTCTCTTATATATCTTTTAAAGAAAATTTATGCTACTGAAAACTTAAAACCTCCTACTCTCTTTGCTCCCAGGAAGTTAACACAAAGTAAACCACCTCTAAAAATAATCTCCCACTCAAGAAACTCCAGGGTGACAGGGAAAGAGACAGAGAGAGAGGGGTTATAGTGAGCCCTAAATAGCGCAGGTTTGTTCTGTAAGCCATGTAGGGAAAGGCAAGCTAAAATTAAATGACCTTTGGTAGGGCTACCTCACCTACAACAGCAAGTTGTGAGCTGATCTTCCTAATTCTCCTCCTCCGCTGTTGCAGGTCATGGTCCATCAGAAGCTACTATTTCTGCTGGGATGGGTGCAGGGCAGACAGTGCTCTCGTAACCCCCAGGATGAACTGCCAGGGAGACCAGTCCCGGGGCTATGCAGATAATACCCCTTAAGAGGCAGTGTGTCCCCTGCTGAACTGGCTGTGGCTTTCAGGAGAGGCAAAGAGAGTTTTCACTGTTCTCTGTGCAATCGTCACCTCCTGAAGACAACCAGAGCCTTGGTTTGCCATAATAAAGCTTCAATTAGAACACAAATCTATAAATATCTAACAGTGCAGATCAAAACGGCCAACTTTGGTCACAAGTATTGATCAGAGCGAGAGAAGAGTCAAAACAGGACCAAACACCTACCTTAGAAAAAATTTAAAATGGGATACTTTCCTTTCCACCCAACAGGTGAAGATCAAAATAATCTTTGCTGCAAATCCAAAACCTCCTTTCCCACCCATAGCACAGTTTTTGGAGCTAACCATTAGCTTCAGACAAGTACTGACTGTACCCCAGACTATCCAGACCTTATTACAACAAAGCACAGAGCCTTATCTTGTTTTTTACATTTATTGATGATCCTGTGCTAAATCCAAACATAGATCGCGTGCCGATTCCCTTAAAATCCTTGAGTAATTAAAAAAGTTGAATGATTAAGCAAGACCCTCCACCCAACACCTATCCAACACCCCTGCCTCGGAAAGGGTCACAGAGGTAAATCTGTAATCTCACAGTTTGTGAGATTAAGATGCTTTGAGAGGAGATATGAAGTTGGACTAGATGATCGATGTAGGTCCCTTCCAGCTGAACTGTATCTATTCTATTCTATTCTATTCTATTCTATTCTATTCTATTCTATTCTATTCTATTCTATATAAACAGTTAAATAAGCATATATATATGCATACACATATAGAGATATATATATATCTCACCTTATACTACTGAAATGGTGATGCTATTAAAATGTTCATCTCGGTTTCTTTCTAAAGGAAGTCCAAACTCAATGTGCCAAGGAAGAAAAACAAGAGGTAAAAGCTAACAGACTAGCTGAGGATCTGCTTTTCTAATGTTGCATTTGATTAATTATGTGATTTATTTTCAATGACTGGGTCAATCAATCCTGATCAAATTAACAAAGACAATGATCAGAAATACCAGGCTAAAACACAATACAAATGATTTGGTTCCAGGGGATCCAATCAAATGAAACAGGATTAAATTAACCAGTGATCGGATTAAGCAGAAGTTGCTGTATATAGTCAGAAACGTATCAGTACTTCGGGCCATTTGCTGTGTCTGTAGGTTGCCATTTCCAGCTCTTCCTAGAGCTCTCAATAAACTTCAAATAAAATTATTTTTCCTAGGTATCATAAGGGTAATGTAGAAATTCTTATTTTCTTATTCTTATTCTTACTACTTGTAAGATGCTTTTGCTATTACTAATACTCGTACTATTATTTCACAGTCCCACAGTACCTGGGGCTCTGCCGCAGCAGGCACTTTCGAAGGAAAAAATACACCCCCAAACTCCCCCCCCAGCAGTCTGTACCTGAAGGAGTTTATAGTCTATGTGCATGACACAGAGATCAAAAGGTGACAGAATATCAGGATACAATCAAAAAGACAGAAAAACCCATTTAATTCTACAATGTTAGCAAAGCACAAAGATGAAAAAGCTACTGTTCAACAAGAAGTGTTAATGAAAAGTTGCCAGCGATACAGCTGGAAATGTAGTTCTTACCTAAAAATCAAAGTAAATACAAGTGTCACAGGAAAAGTACTTCCATTTGCCGTGTACTGACCTAAACCTTGAGCAGCCAACAAGGTCCTACAGCACTCAACCGAGATGTACCTTCAAATACCTTCAGCTCACCCTGTTTCAGCTGGACCCATTAGTAACCAGCTGCAAAGGGACTCTTTGTGGCCAAAGCTGGGCAAAAGAAAGGCTGGGGACATCAGAGGCCAGCTCATTTGGAAGCACATAGGAAAAAGTAAATGCCGAGAGTTGGAGTGAAACCAAACTCAATTCCTGCCCTTTTTTTCCACTAAGAGAATCATTTAAAAGATAAACTTGAGGGATAAGTGTTCCCTAAGGACTTTTAATAATGGTGCTTTCGGATGCTGGCAGGCAGTCCTGCTTGCGAATCCTGGCCCCACGTGCTACACTGGACTGGTGGATGCGACACTCGCGTGGCAGTGGTTCTCAGTAACACAAGGCAGAGGAAAGCTACATAGCCACCACTCACACTGTGCACATTAGGGGCTAAGGCAGAGGGGTTTTCTCAGCTTTCCAAAAAAAAAGCATACCCATAATCTGAACAAAGGCCAAAGCACATGTGAACAGGTCAGATCCAAACCAACTCTCCCACCCACCTTGTGTCTCCTACAGAAGCACTCAGGAGTGTATGGAAAGACTCCTTCCCTATCACTCAGTACAGTACCACTTCACATTCTACGTACACATTGCCCACTAACTGTAAGCAAACACCACGTCCATCCTGTGAAAGGGCATCTGTCACCTGGCAGGATTTACTCACTTGTGATTTCCACAGGACTTTCCATACATGCAGGGAACAGACCAAGCTCAGTATTTTGGCAATCAATAGCCGACCTCCGGAGCGTGGGTTGGTCTTTGTCACAAATGAAACCACTGGAGACATCAGACTAACTTCTGATGGTCAGCGAGCTTGAGGCTCACCCACAGGATCTGGTTTGTATGGCCGTGGCCATGTGTCCTACCCTTGCAGCTCACTGGTTGCACCACAGGTATTGATAGTGAAGGACTCTCCTTGTGGGACTGGACATTTGATGAGCTGCTTTACTTACTCAGCTTGAGAAAGTATTTAGAGAAACGTTCCTCTCTCCCTTCCTACAACTTAAAGAATTAATATTTTCTCTTTTGTTTCCAGCTACCCCGGTGAGTATATTTTAAAGCACGAGCTCTTTCCACTCAAAAGACATTTGGCAACATGATTAAGAATGCATTATTTTTTCTCTTCTGTCCCCTTAAAAGGTATTCTATTTGTATGTGCAGGCTTTTTCTCATGCTCTGCCTTGCTACATTTTTTTTTCAGTCTCATTGCAATTTTTTTCTTGAGTATTCTCAGTTTCATTTTCTTACTTTACTTTCCCCATGTCTCTATCTCTCTCCTCACCCTTTCTATCACATTCTCTCCTAAGTGAAATGAGAACCCAATTATACTCCTGTTAGAACTGAACTTTCAAATCCATCATGTGCTAGTGGGCTCAAAATTAGGCAAATAAATTCCCTCAACCCTACAAATTAAATTGAGTCTTCGCATATGTTCTTTTAAGAGCACAAAGATGTCAAGTATTCACCCAGCTGTCACAAAATATGATGAGCAGGCGCTTTGTATTCATATAGATTCTCTAAATCGTTTGTCAGATTTAACAGAAATGCTAATGGATCCAAAAGTAAATTCTAATCTATCCTAAATATCTGGTTGTTATTTGTATTACAGTAGGACTTGGAATTGTCAGATGCGGATCAGGGCACAATCTCAATGCATTTCGCACACAAAGATCATTTGGATGATGTGCAGGTATTATTTTGCACTTTCTCGAATTCTATCTCATTATTTTAACCAACACCCTCCTCATAGGTCTACTCAGCTTCATTTAAGAATAAAAGTACCATCAGCTTGTGAGCACCATTACCTAATGCACCTGCTATTGGAACCCAGGTCTCACATTTGCTAAAGCCAGCAACTGTCTCCCGGGTGCAGATTTTGAAGGAAAAAAGCCATCATGAAGGTCAGACTTTGCTCATGCTTCATTTCAGTCAAAGCTCACGATGGAAGCGGGGCTGAGCAAGACCAGCCTCAGCGTGTGGATGGGAACTGGCACCGAGCTGCCGACGCCGGCAGGCTGGACACCACACAGGGCACCTGCAGCTGGTCTGTGGAGGTCCAGCATGTCCCAAACACATAGGATGCGCTGCCCCGGCACTGATCGCCTGTACAATACTTCTCATGTGGTCAACCCAACATATTCAGGGAACTTGTGATGCGATGACCATACCCTGAAGAGTTGTTCTCTACCTACTACCCTGCTTATTTGTCTAAAAACCTATTAGGGCGCCGCTTAAAGCAGGAGGGCAGCAGATCCTGGCTGTCAGTGATAATCCACTGCCAGAATCAATGCCGTTGGCAAGCTTGCTTCATGGATATTTACGATCAAAGAGCACATTTTCCAAGAATGTATTGTCAGTCCCATTGTCTTGGCTCAATTTCAACTCCAGTAATTACATTTTTGCCTTCCTAATATTCCCCTGCTGCTTCGAGGAGATGCAGGAGCCCTCTCATCCAGTCCCATGTCGCCTCATGGCATCGCGGCCACGTTCAGCACCAAACCCAACACACTTTAGCAGTGGAAACGGCTTTCCCTGGACATATTGTACATAGCAGTTACAACCCAAACAGCTTTGTGATTTGCAAAGAGGTGAAAAGTGTAAGATATTGTTGTTGCTGTTATTTAAAAAACGATTTATCTGCCTCTGGAACTAGTCATCTTGAGACATCTTTTAATTTCCTTCTCTTTCATGAGTAAATTTGTACATTTAAATTATTTACCAAAGGTTGAGCTAGGTAGGTCTCAGTTTGTATTTTTTTAATTTCACTAATAAAAGTAAAATATCTATAAAATGTGACTGTCTACAGCTTTTCAATACCCAGCTTCAGGGAGTTCAAGCCCTTTCAGATCTAGCTGAGAGCAAACTCCACAGGCAAACTAAAAATCTGCCGTTCTCAGTGGAATAAAACTCCTGTTTACAGCTGTATAGGGCATAAAATGGGAGGTTTTAAACTTGTGACATTTCCATGTCTGGAAAAGCTGTCACACGCCCAGCACAGTGTCTCACCTCGAGCTGTAAGCCCAGGGGCGTTAGTAGCATTAGCCCGACTGTAAGAGTACCATAGGGAAAGAATGGTGTAAGTAAAACACCTTAGAAACCTCCCAAAATCCTTCCTTTATTCAGGAAACAGAAGTTTCCCTGATGGGAAGGAGCTCCTATTTCCAGCTGTGCGTGTTTGCAATCTTGCGTCTCAAAAACTGCTCGACAGTGCTCAACTGATCGAGTCCTGCCCATCGGAAATCCTGGCTCGCCTTATTTTGGGAGCGATCTCTGAATGCCCAAAAAGAGAGGAAACACTAGTTTTTAATTTTATTTTAACTTTTTTTTATTATTATTTTTAAAGACTAAGCAGCTGTTGGAAGCTGCTCAGAGCCAGAATCTGGTCAAATAAATCCTGTAAACATGGTTTTGTGGGCAATGGAAGATTTGCTAAATACAAGTCATCGTCAGCTGCCTTTGTCCACTTTCCCTGCACTCCTCCCACTTCCCAAAGGGACCGTTTGGAGTGTTTAAACAACTGCAATTTTAAATAGACACTGTTAAGCATATTTTGTTTTAAAATGTAAAAAGAATGCCAAACAAAACAAGCTCAGCAAAAAAAAACAACAAACAAGAACAAGAAAAGTATGCATATAAGACTAATGAAGTATGAGCGCATGAATGTATTCTGGAGCATTCGCATGTGTCAGAGGGAGTGGAAAGGAGGGGAGCAGAAGCTGAGAAAATGTGAGATGAGACACAATGTGACACAAAAAAAAGCACCAGTTTGGGAAGAAAGAAGCAGGCAGGGAAAAGACTGTCTCACGGATAAGCAAAGGCTCTGTGTACAACATGAGGTGAATTTTTAAACGCTGAGCTTTTACCTACTAACATCAATAGGGTTATTATAACTAACTTGGTAAGATCCAGGGGCAGCAGTTAAACGATGTAATACAGGTACCTAATTTAGGTGTCATGCCTACTTCTCTCCATCGGCTCTGCGAGAAGCTGGAGTCTGGCGGCCCTGGATAACAAGTGGTCTAAATTACTCATCACTCTCTGGAAGGTAGGAGCCATTGTAAACTCTCTGACTATGCCCCCGTGTGCACTGCAGCAGAACCGGAGTGGAAAAGGGAAAAAAAAAATATATGACAAAGAACATCATCCAGCTATATTACAAGCAGAAGAAAGAAATTCGGGAACTCTATGAAGAGAATGATGACCTAAACCAAAGAAGATGGGATACTGGAAGTTAAATCATCTGTGCAGAAAATTTAATGTAAAAAGATTCAAAAGAAAATACAGTCTATATAGCTGCAGCCTGGTGTATCTAAAAGGAAAAAAGCCAAAAAACTGCTCCCAAAACCCTAAACTAAACTAAAGAAAAGGGCAAGCGCAAGAAGGAGAGAGATTTTTTGTTTTGGAGTATCTAGTTCCTAATTTAATCTTAATCCATTCTGACATTTATCCTCATGGATAATTCAGTATACAAATTTAGGACAGAAAAAGAATCCATAAAAATAATAAAATAAGAGCTGTGTGCAAGGGCAGTATCAGTAAAAATTGCCCTTGGGTAAAAATAGTTCCTGCTGCTTCGTGTCCCGCTCAGCTTCAGGCGATGTACCAAGATCCCAGGAACTACTTTTTTTTTTCCCTTGTGCAATCATTTGTGGCTCTCATCCAGCCTCTGATTATGCTAATTGTATTTGATGGAATTTGTATGTACTCTCCTTCGCTCTCGTCTCATTTGAACATACACAAGATGCATTTTTAATTTTTAACTCTTCAAAAATAAATAAATAACGTAACTTTCTCCCCAAGGTTGTGTAAAAGTCAACCTTATTACTAGTTCTAAACAACAAATATATGGCCTTTATTACTAGCAAAACAAATAACCCTTTCTATATTAATATGTTGCAACAAAGCTTTTAGTTAGTGTGAGAGGAATGTCATAATATAGGAGTCTGCATAACGCAGTCAGATCATGTCACCTAGACACAACTTGGTTTGCATTAAATTAAATCCACCACCATAGGAAGTGCAACTTTAATAAAAAGATACAGTCAAGTTGGCTAGATCAAGAGCCTACATCATTTCGAGACAGACACTCTAAACAAGAGGGACGGTGAGCTGTTGTAAAACTATTCCCAAGGGTTTGCAATAAAACCCAGGGCTTAAATTCCTGAATAAATGGCTTTTTTCTTTTTCCCTTTCAAAAGTGTTCTTGACGAAGTAACTAGACATCAAAACCCACCTGATTTTGGTGAGACAAAACCAGATGACCTCTATGGCCTCAATCCAGGTTCCTCGACTGTCTTTGAGGTCCCCAAACGCAGCGGTGACTGGGTTATTTCATACTTCATGAAGATCCTCTGAACCTCTAAATTATTCTTTAATTCTACTAACTGGCAGCTAAAGAGAAATGTAATTGCAAGAGTAAAGGACTTGCTTCCCTTCCTAAATGAAAACAAGACTGGCTTTTCATTCTTTATTTAAGTGAATTTTAGTGAAAACGACCCAAGGGGCAGCCCCGTGCACCGCAGTTCTGCTCTTCTACAGCTAAAGCCTCCCGTCACTCCTGTCCCTCCCCAGGATGGTCACCTCCAGAGCATCTGTGGGAGAGACCATCCATGGTGAACACCACAGCTGGCAATGCCTCCTAGGGACACATTTTCAAGGGTATTCAGGAGCCTTACTAACACAGGTAGACACCAAAGGGATTTCCAAAGGTGCTGAGGCAGAGGGCACTTCATTTCTGCTGAAGTCCAGAGAGGTGGAGTTAGAATGCGCAGACCTGCAAGCCTGAAAATCCAGAGGCACCTAAAGGCTTTTGAAAGCTGGACTTCAGGGGCCTCAGTGACCTCCAAAAATGGGACAAGGGGCGCATTTGGAAGCGTGAACTGCTACCTGCATTGGAGAGTGTCGGCAGAAATGATGCAGGGGATTCAGGCTGGACACTCAACGTCCCCGATGCGGGGTTCAAGGTCCCAGGCTACAGGCTTTACCCACCTTGCAGAGGTGCTACACATGGTACCAGCCCATGCACCAGCAGCAGGACCAGACTCAGACCAGTCCCTCCCATCTGGAACAAAACCAAACTCTTCTAAAGGCAACAGGGCAGGCTGAAACGGCTGAGGAAGGTGCAAAGCATGTGCGAGGGAGAAGGACAGTGTCCATTTGTGTAAGGGACAGAAAGCCCCTTCTTTGGTCACACAGGTCCTGTTTCGACGTGCAACAGACTCCCTTTTGAAAGGTGAGCGTTTCTTAGCAAATTGCTGAGGAGGAAAAGCAGACCAGCCCATGGTCGTGTGCCACTACAGCCAGAGCCGGTTTTGGGCACATTCCCTTTCTTCTTCCAGCCCCAACGTATAGGTACACACACAGATGTTTTGGCGGGGACACCTGAAGGAGGCAGTAGTGAGCCATTACCCTGTACTCACTGATACTTGTCCAACAGCCTTCTCCAAACAACGTTTTGATATTTTTTTTCAAGGCATTTGAACTGCCTGTGCAGATTACTGGTGTACATATTAGATCTGGAAGCTGGGTCCCCTGCCACCCACTATTTTGGACCCTGATAGGAGCAGTGAGCCCTTCTGAGATGGGCTCTTTGAGCCGTCTGCTGGGAGTGAGAGCTCTCTGCATGCGAGTGCAGATGAGAAGATGCTGCCCGCTGTGTGAATCTATCTGCCGGGGAACTGGCTCTTTTCCTCAGCTTCTGTTTCTTCGTTCTCCACCCTTGTGCAATGAACTGACTGCAAACCGCTCCTCTTTCAAGGGTGGCCGAACATCGGTGTTAAAATGTATATTATTTATTTGGGGATCATTCTAAAACTAACTCTATTAAAAAAAAAGAAAAGAAAAGAAAAAGAAAAAGAAAAGAAAAAGGTTCTTCAAAGCTCTTGGCATCCCTGACATACTCTTAAAACACAATATCACAGGAGTTACAAAACATAAATCATCTATAATAACAGAAACACTTCTCTCCACCTCGTGTCTGCTACTACCTGAATTCTTTGTGATTCTTCAGGCACAGTTGTTATATACATGCAAATTTTAATTAAGCGAAAACTTGGCTGAATACTAGATAAAATTATTTGTTGTATAGTATATTTGAAAAGCAATGCATCATTCTAATAGATTATTCAATGGATATTTGCAACGTTCTATAGAAGTGTTTAGGTAATGCAAAAAAAGATTAATTGAATAATTTATTTGATGGGCAACAGCATTATTCATCAAATACATTATTCAACTAATAGTATTCAACCAGTACTAATTAAAAGAAGAGAAGCAATTGCTTTCAAGTACAACTCATTCAGATCCCAGTTTTGGCTCCATTAAGAAAACAGACCTTGCAGGGGAATGTCTCGATGCAAGTGTAGATGGTGCAGATGTTCTTCATGCTAAAGGAGCTATACCCTGCATCAGTGTCCTTGACCAAAGATATCTGCATGACTGTGGTAGGATTTACACCTCTTCATGAATTGCCTGTCTGCACTGGGGCTGGATTTGAGCATCCTCAACCGTGGAGGTATTTTAGCACACGGAATAGATTTAATGAGTATATCTAATTTGTAACCTGCAGGGTGGATCCAACTCTCTAACTGCTCCAACAACACTCTTACTGGCAGCATCCAGATAGGAGAATCTGGCATCTTCTTTGCTGCTTGGTTTCCCAAGTGTTTTGCAAACCCTCTTCCATCCTGTGACTAACACCCGTCATTAGCTGATAAAGGTACAACTGTTTCCTTACCCAGCCTGGTGACATACCATCCCTACGTCCCATCATGTTGCGGGCCCATGTGTGCCAGCCAAAGAACACTAGAAGTGCTACTTACACAAGCTGTCGTGCCATCAGACATGCCCCCAGCAGAAACTACTCAGCTTTGCCCTGTGAACGGGACACCACTGGGACAAGCAGTGAAAGAAACCACCCTGGGCTTCAGACACATCAGCTTCTTATGCCACATTAGCACAAACATTTTAACATTTTTTATTTAGCAAGGAATAATGAAGAACATTAGGCTTTAAGAGCAAAAGGCTGACAACAGATGAGTCCAATCCACCGAGGGAAAAGGCAAAGACCATATCTTAAGTACCAAGTAATGACTTCGTAGCAGCACACAAGAGCAGAGAAATGCTCATTATCAGACGGTGTCATACAGCTCACCCTGTCACCCTCCCCACAGATGGGAAAAACCACCAGCACAATAAAACCAGCTTCAGGATTGTGGCAGAAGGCACATTTAACACAGCCTGCACATGACAAAGAATAAATATCATGCTAGGGCTTTATAGACATAATAAACCCTTGCTAAGTTCCCGTCAAATATACCGTGGAGAAGGCAGTCATAATGGTTGGCAAATAAAGACCCTCTTAAAGTTTAGTAAGCTTTTAAAAATATTTTACTATTTAACCAAAAATGTCTCCCCTATTTTGAGGGGGGTCTAGGATAATTTTCAAGGAATAAAGTTCAAAACAGTAAAAGAAGAGTTTGGATGACACTGACTAAGTAGTAACTGAAACTATTTTGCTAGTTTAATTTACGTTACTATTTTAAGCAGTGTTTCTTTTAATGATTCAAGACACATTTCCACTCTAATCCCCTACTCCCGTTTGGAAGGAAACAGGTGAATGTGATGAAATGCAATGCAGATGATAAATTCATGCCACTCGAAAAGTGGCAAATGACATTTACTGGTCTCTCAGTTCCCATTTCATGATTGATATAGAACTATAAACAAGAAAATAAGTACTGTTAAAAATCTTTCTATACAGTGGCAAGTCGGGTTTTAATGGTGGTTTGCCTGTGCTTATTAACAAGCCATGGCAGTTGCTGCACACTGATCAGTAACCGCGTAAGAGCTCAGCCTGCTGTAGAAGTCCTGAGTCTATGTACTTTCAATTTTAGAGCATAACCATCATACGCTCCACAAACCAATGAAATTTCTAATAATACAAACCAATGATGTGTTAAATTGAGACACTTCTAGCCTGAATGCCAAAAACTTCACTATGATTTAAAGGATCTGTGCTTACCTTTCTCTATCAATTTACTGTTAATTTGCTACTATTGGAGCAATTTACAGAAAGAAAAAAAAAAAGGTAATATTTTATTTAATTTCTAATACCAATCCTGGTCATTTCAAATATACACTCAAATGCCATTTATTGTACAAAAAGCAATATAGTAATTCAAGAGGAGTAAGAGATGGCATGAGAAGTGTTGAGGGGGAGCAGGCAAAAAGAAATCACTGCAAAATATCTGCATTTAGAAATAGGTGGCAACCCTCACTACTCCCCTTAGAAGAGGCAGGGGCATTAACAACATTTTAGATCATAAACATTTGCCTATTTCAGCTGTACCAAGCATTACATATTTTGTTTATTATTTATTGCATGGTTTTGCTACTGTGCTGGTTATCATCATACTGTAGCTTTACATACAATCTGTAGCAAACAACATGAGAATGTCCTAAAAATGTGGGGTTTTTTTCTAAATGTGCCTTCCACCTTATTTCACCCCAACTCCTCAAGATGACACCTAACTGTTTATTTATGACTCTGCACTTTAAACCAAAATCGGACATACAGCAACTTTTTTTTCCCTCAGTATCCTGTTCCCACTTTCTACTCAGATACGAAGAAGAATTGCGATGACCTTGCATGAATCATACTGATGTCACGCAATCTAGTCTGTGGAATAATTATGAAAGCACTTTCTGATCTCTGTCTCCAGGGACTCTCTGACAGTCCCTTAAAAATCTTTGCCACATCTTTCCACTCTCCAACAGGCTTCTGGGGCAAATACAAAGTCACAACTTGAAAGAGAACGGAAACCCGTCAGGGTGAATTCAGGCATCTCTAATAAAGAACATTAAAAATTGGCTTTGCGATTAAACTGTTGCTTAGCCTGGTTACATGTGGCCTTCCGCAAATCAGGATACACTGAAACCACTATAATTCTTCTTGCAGCACTTATACTGCTAAGCAATTTGGGAAATTTCAAGCTTTGCTACTAGACAACAGCGGAGCATAGCTCAGGTCAAACTGATCCCTAACAGAAGCTCTGTGAAACACAGCAGCTCTACCAAGTATAGATCTGCTCCTCACAGTTCAGGCTCAAGGTTAGGAATTGATAAGTTAATTGTTCAACATCAGGACCTCCAACAAAAGCAGTTGCAACAGTTAAATGTTAACTTTATATATCCAAGGGAAAGCAGGAAAGATACTTTGCCCATCAGTATCTGCCTCTGACCTTCTGTTGGCAGGATATTGTTGTGCTCAGACTCCCTTGTCCTGTGCCAAATTCAGTGAACAGTGGAGAGGTAAGTTTAACCAAACAAAGATCTCAGACCTCATTTGTGAGTAGAAGGTGCTAACCACTCAGTTTGCCTTACGGACATGGTATTTAACAACCTGCCCTGGAACGCTGTTTGCTCCATCTGTCCTTGGCCCAACACCCATCCCCTGCACTGCTGGAAACCCCATTAAAGCAGGACAGTTTACTGCAAGAAGGTGTCTGCAGGCACTGCGACCCCAGACACAAAAGGAGCACAGAAGAGACTTTAAAACAGCACCCGCATTGTCAGAAAGTCAGTGTTAAGAGTATTACATTGAAATGGTGAGCTGAACCTGTTTTTAAATCGTTTCTGTCCTGTGGTTTATAAAATCACAGCACAATTTAAGTTGGAAGGGCCATCTATAGCCATTTGGTCCAACGCCCTGCTCAAAGTAGGGCCAACTTCAAAGTTAGATCAGGTTGCTTGGGGCTTTGCCCCGTGGATTCTGGAATATCTCCAAGGATGGAGATGCTACGCCTTCTCTAGGCAACCTGCTCCAATGTCTGACCACCTCATTTTGTTCTTAATATCTGACTGGAATTTCCCTTGCTGCAACTCATGTCTCTTGCATCTTCTCTTTCTTCTGTGCCCCTCTGAGAAGAGTCTGGCTCTGCCTGCTCTTTACCCTCCCAGAAGTAGCTCTACACAGCAAGAAGAGCTTTCTCTTACTAAGGCTGAACAAACCCCATCTCTCTGAGCTCCTCCTCCTACACCATGTGCTCTGCCTCCCTAAACAATTTAGTGGCCTTTTACTGGACTCACTCTGGTATGTCCATATGTTTCTTGTACTGGACTATCCAAAATTAGACACATGAGTACTGAACAGAGAGGAAGCATCGCTTCGCTGGACCTGCTGGCTACACTGCCCCTAATGAAAAGAGCCAGAAGGGACTTCACTTTTATTTCCAGGGGAGCACCTGACATTCAATTTGTCCTCAGGTCCTTTTCTGCAGAGCTGACCCCCTGAGGAACTCCCAAGAACCAGTCACTGGCTTCATGCCAGAATCACAGCCCTTCAAGACTAGTAACCCAGTCAATGTTCCACCTATTTCACAGTATACCTATATCTCCAATATGGAAATACAGATCCAATTTGCATACAAGGGTACCATGGGAGGCTGTTAAAAGCCTCGCTTAGGTCAAAGTGACTTCCACTGCTCTCTCCTTGTCTGGTCCCATGGACTTGTATATGTTCAGATGACTGAATGGACCCTAGGCCAATCTTTTTCTACCATGGGTGGTACTTTAGTCCCCCAAACTCTGCCATGAGGAAGGAAGCCAGAGAGACCTGAGAGCAGACCATCCTTGGATGACCACGCTAACTGCTCTACTACCCATGCTCCAAGAGTACATCCTTGTGTGAGAGTTTCTTGGGGAAAATTTAAGATCAGGTTGGGCCTGACGAGCTCCCTAATTTTTAAGGACATAACACCTTATGCGGTGTAAGTCCTTAAAACACCATATAGAGACAAAAAATATTGGTGTTTGTATCTAAAGAAAGGCACTACCATCTGCTGTCTGCTGAAGGGAAGTAAGTACTATGGAACACTCAGGAACTAAATTCATTCAGTGAATCACTTGAGGATAAGGTAAATTGGTGAAAGCTCTTTGTCACTTGGTGATGTCTATGCCATGGGCAACGTGGGCCCTGAGGCATAAAGACTCCATATGCTTTTCATCAATACTGTGCTGTTTCTTTGACAACAGTTAGGTCCTTGCCCTGGGGGACACTTGGGGAAAGAGGGCTCAGGACCGAGTGGATGCAGTGGGGGAAATCTGAGCAGGAAAAAAGGTGTAACAGGCTCTTATGTCTGAGGTAATTTATGGCTGTTAAATTCGCACGAGTTGCATTTAAGGCGAACTTGTCTGATGTTTCATGAGTTTTAGATGTTCCACAATTTCACTGAAGGCTCCCCTGTTCCTTTCAAGAGGAGACACAGTTCAGTTCTCTGTGCTGTTTGTGTACTTACACACACACATCTCTATTTACAGATGCAAATGAACATTGGTAAAACTACCCTTCTCTACAGCACATATTCCTTCTTTCTCCATGACAAACTTGCAACTACCGAAGCATCCATTTCTGACCAACTTCTCATCATTTAACACAATGTTGTGCTGCCTGTATTGTATTTGCCAACTGCCAAGTCTTCTTTGAAAACGTAAAGGAACAGAGGAGAAGCCAAACAGTCTTTTCAACAGTCACCTGTTGAAAAATCTTACTGTACCTACTATTTTCTTATTTGTCTTTTTTTTTATTTGACAAATAACTGACTTCTTATAGACAGGGAGGTGATGTCGATTGCCTGCTGTAACCTATCATGCACCAGGTTTAACTTCATGCTCTAACTCCAGCTAAATGCTGAGATTTTTCACAAGCTTCAGCTTTCCAGATATCAATACTTTTGTTTGACACACATTACTACAGATGAAAGTTTAGTCACAGATGTATAAACTCCTAAATGGTTTTAGTTCTCTTATAAACTACAAAATTTACCTCTACAAAAGCTTCTCTATTATAAAAATAATAGCAATGAAAACGCTGAGAAACAAACTGGTGGCTGCAATATGATCCAACATTTCTTTCAATTTTTTAAAAACTTAAAACTTCTTTTCATTCCCAAGGAACATTTCATCCATCACATACCCCCAAAATTTCAAAGTGACTTTGAAATAAGATCAGTCATACATATAAAAAAAATAATCTTAACTTTCTTTGAAAGAGGAAACAAAAGTCCTTATTTCCAATGCCTTTTTTGTGCACTAAGCTATTTCTTACCCCCTCTAAAGAAAGCTACCGAGGAACATAAGTGTCCCTCTCAGCAGTGATGCCGGTGAATAGAAAGGGAGACAAAACATTCAGCACTTAAGCAGAAATGCCCTGATATTTCTTTGAATGCCTTTCACACTTATTCAATCAAATACATTTTCCCCCCTTACTGTTCAAAACAGTAAGTTGCCCTACGGCAGGTCTTGCTCCCTGCACCCAACCACCCAGTTGCCCTGACATCCTTCTGCTCTTTCCATCCCACTTCTGTAAGCAGCTGCGAAAATGAGAGCGGGAAGACTTGGATGTGTGTGAGGGCACCGGTTCCCTGTTCTAGTTTGTTTGAAAAAGGTGCCAAGAGACATATTCTCTGATTAAACTATTTTGGGAGCCCTCCCTCCGTGCCAAATTGAGGCTGCCCCTGGGGACTTAGACTTTCGACACCTGGGGGGGTAGGTGGGGAGCTCTGGCTCAGAGCAGGGACCCAGCGGTGATGTGGTACTCAAGAGGCTTTGCTGTGGTCTGTTTGGAGATGCTGAGCCTTCCTAGAGCTCATCATCCTGGTCTAGTTGGGGGTGTCCCTGCTGACTGCGAGGAGGTCGGACTAGATGACCTTTGGAGGTCCCTTCCGGCCCGGACCAATCTATGAATCTATGAATCCTTCCATCCTTGGCCAACCTGACTGGGAGCTGTACCAGAAAATGACCCGGAGCTACAACTTCTCTTGTTTTTTCATGGAGGTGAGAAAACTTCAGATACAGCACAAGTTCATAAATAACTTCAAACTGCCTTTGAAGTAACCAGTCCTTATTAAACACGTCTGGTCTAAAAGGTGATCACAGAGAAAGCTACCACCAGCTCTGAATTATTGAGATACATGAATTGTTTTTGATCTTAATGACTGTAAATACAAACTACCTTCTGATCCACTTCCTCCTTTTGCTGCACTGTCCTCCTGTCCATCACCACTTTTGTCTCTCTGGATGCTCCCCTCTCCCCTTAACTTGATAAGCTCCTGAGCTCTGCTTCTTCCCTATCTTTAATATCAATGTCCATTGATTGCCTGTATTGGCAATATATCTACAGAAAATTTTGAAATGATATACGCAAATCTATTTTTTGGACATTTGAGTACTTTCTCTCCACTCATCGGCTTGCTTTGCCCCTCACACGCATCAGTTATCACTCTGTGCATAAATCAGGTTCAACACTTGCACTGCAAACTTCTCTGCATCACAACAGCAGCGAGCTCAATTTTCAGCTCCATGGCATCATTTGGGGACTCCACGTCATCATGCTGTCCGTTAGTAGGATGCAATACAAGATTAAGATCAGTAACACAGTTCATCCATACCAAACATATCTTGGATGGCAGTTACTGCTCCGGTACTCATCACAGAGCCATTTACCCATGGTGGACCTCACCTGGATGACCACCACCAAACTGCCATTCCTTTGATCCCATGGAAATTAATGTTTTATCCGTTACAGTGACCCAAGTAGTGCCAACTTCTGCAATGCAACTGGGAACCATTTGGGAGACTGTCAGTTGGGTCCAGACAAAATTGAGGCAAGAACCATTTACGCAACTGAGCATTTCTGCGTGCCAGGGTCCCCAGTTGCGCCAGTTTACTGACACTGCTTCACTGGACGGTACACACGCAGCCTGCATTTACTAAAGGAGAATCATTGCAATGGGGCAGCTTTCGTCTCTACACACAGTTTTTACCATGAGACTGTTTTTTTTTTACCACAGATACTCAATTGCAGCTTCACTGGCATTCTCCAAAAAGTTAGCTCGCAGAATGTTAGCCTCTGCTCAATTCTAAAAATGCTCTAAATATTACCTGTGTTTGTAGAAGTTCAGTTTCATTTATGGACTCTGAAAAGACAATGTGTACACTTACAGTTTTCTGAAGTGACAAAAAATAAAATTTTGCAACAAAAGCATCTGTGGATGCTCATTAGAGCCCTAACAAGGGAAAAGGCTGCAGCGCCGGCACATCTGAGTTCAGGGGAGACACACCAGAAATACCCTGGGAGCACAAGGACCGTTCGGACTCTCCAGAACAACCACAGTGCTGGAGAAGCTAAAAGAGTTTTATTATAAGCAGATAAAGACTTATTGCACTGAGCTTGACAACGTCTTCCCAAGCTGAGACAACAGAAGGACAGATAGTTTATGCAGTGAGCAACTAAAGACTAATTCAATGCCCCAAATTCTTCCCCGTAGCCATTTCAACAACTTCAAGGGAGCTATTTTGCCAAAGGTCCTATGAGAATATTTTTATTTCAATAAAATGGCTACCTTGCCAGAATTAACTCCAACAGATGTTTCAGCAATTACAAAATCACTTAACTAATTATCTCAAATACCTTTTTGGCCATCTCCACTATGATAAACACCTCAAACTAAATTACACTGAGTAAACTGCAGTGGGATTGTACAAAACCTTGGCTTTGGGAGAGACAGGATGGAAGTTAGTGCTTGGCACTTAATGTCATCAGCATTATAATGATTCGGCTAGAGTATATATAATTTTGTTGCTGACCTTACATTATTATATAATTAAGGTAATTTAAGTAATTACTTGCTAAAAAGACTAATTTTGTTCATCAACATAAAGACTCTCAGAGCACTGCAATATGAGGGAATTAGATTCCAATACAGCAATTTGGGGAGAATTAGAACCTCCAGTGAATAAAGTGAAACAGGACTAAGCAGTAAAACAGAAGAAAGGACAGTAAAAGTTCATGAAACCTGGTTACTACTCTCTGTTCTGTCACAGGCATCCCCTGAAACTCCCCAGGACTCTAAACATCGTAAGACTTCCCTGTCGCACGCAAAATATTCACTGTGAGACTTCTAACTGTAATCTTAAATTTAATAAGTAAAGAAGCTAAAACTCTTTCCCAAGCCAGACAAGCAAAAATTTTTCCTTAGAGATGTCTGTAATCAGAGTGACTCTTCTGAAGACAATTTTGTCTCTCCTCTTCAAAATAAGATTATCCTAGAAGATCCTAACAAATTAACTCTTTAATTGAGTACACTGAGTATGCAGCAATCTCAGCTATTTCATGGCATAAGCTCATCCATAAAAATAGCCCACCTCATTCCTGCACAATAATGTAATTTTAAACCGCAGAGTTTTCCCTCTGGAGACATGTCTTATTATAAATGATCGTACTAAACACTGGTATCTTTTGCAAACATACCAAGAGTTACAAGGAAGACTTTGATGTGTCCAAAGAGTGTCACATTCGAGAAACTTCAAGAGAAGTTTTTTGGATTACTGTAATTTCATTATTTCTGTAGAGGTGACAACCTGCTTGTTTATCTGTGTTCAGACACTGGTAAACTTTTTCTGTCTTTAAACTTTGTTAAAAAAAAAAAAATTGCTATAATATAATTTATCCAGCTTTAAACCTTGCTTGTGGTTGTTCCTGATGCCATTTTGAACTGGGTGATGACATGTACCTGCTTTTATGACAGGAGGAAGATTCTGCTACAAGTAATCAATATTTTGTTTGTTTAATAACTAAGAAACTGCTTGAGTTTAGAACCAAAGAGTTAATTATTTGGCAGGCCTATGAAACATGCTAATTAAAATTTTAAGTTACAAGAAGCCTACAGAAGTATTTAAAAGAAGCTACACTTGAAGGGATGATTTTAGTACTTCAAGCAAGTGTGCCATACTAATAATATAAACTTTCAAAGTACTTTATCTATAAAGCCAGGAGACTTTGATATATACAATCTATATTTTTAATGCAAGTGAAAGAACCTTCAAGCACTCTTAAGAACGTCAAGCTTAAGAATTTACAGGCCCGCAATGATATTGCGAAGAATACAGGTTTCCAAAGTAAAGTTTCAAAGACATTACACAACCTGATGCATAAAGAACGGAAAGTACTGCCCAATCCAAAAACATCCCTGTAACCAGGGACCAGATATATATATAAAAGAGAGACGAAGCATAAGGAGGATCCCCGAAGAGTCCCCAAATAATCCAGCAGCATTTTGGAAACAAGCTGTCACCCAGACTCAGACATAAAGGGATGAGAGAAATTACCTCAACGGCACTTGCAGAGGTTTACTTGCTATTGAGGTTGCTTTTATTTGAATACTGAAATGTTGTTGGAACTTGAGTTTCATTAAAAGCTCATTCCATTAAACCCCAAACAGTCAGATAACATAAGCCGACTAAGGTAAGACAGAGTCTGTGAGGGTTTTAACTTGAATTTAAGATGCTTAATTTTCATTAAACTTTCTGTCTCAAATTATTCTTTAAACAAACTGGAGGTTAAATGACACTGAGATTTTAAGTGAATATTTTCAGAGCTGCTTCATCAAGTAATTGAATTAAAGCTTTCCTCCAGTTATAAAGCTTCCTGGGATTTACTTTTGTCTTCTTGCAAACATTTTTAGTTTTGCTAGGTCAAAAAAAAGACTCACCTTTCTAAATAGACTTGCCACTAGAACTAGCTGGATTATCTATGATAATTATCTGTGCTGCATCTAGGATTTAATACCACTTGCCTCCATAATAAAAGCAGGTATGATTTGCATGGATGATGCAGTTTGCATCTTCCCCAGGGAATAAGGAACTAATGTGGAGTTTTATTGCTTATTTTTGACACCATTTTTAATATGAAGAAAGAAAAAAAAATCAGATTTGTGATTAATAACTTCCATTTCCTTTGTTTGCTTACTTTTGTCAGGTTTTCCCTCCAGGGCATGGTAAGAATCTTTACAGTATGACATTAATAGGATCGTCACATCCCTGAAATTGCATCGCATAAACAATTACAGGTAATTCAGTTCATGGTTTCCTCAGAGGCTTCCTCAAAGGCTACATTATTTGGTTCCTGACTCTAAAATATTTTCTCCTTCATATCTACCAACAATAAAAAGGATAAGAGAAGACTTCATCAAAGCCTAGTGCTACCCTACAATGGGAAAAAAACTTCTCATTCTTTAACGTAATGGACAAAGACTAAAGGGATGCAGTTGCTGGGAGCTGTAGAAGCGTACATTTAGATGAGAAATAAGGTGAAGGTTTTGATATCAGTTATCCACTAGAACACACTGTCAAGGAACCAGGAGGACTGCCCATCACGAATCAAACTAAGGATGAAGGGGATTCTCAAGGCATGTTCTTGCTCCATAATAAAGTACGGGGTCTGATCCAGGATCACGAGGTGAAACTCTACAGCCTTTCAGAAGGTAATCAGAGGCATCAGCTGTGGCCTTAAAATCTACAAATACATGGGGGAAAAAAAGCTCTCATATGTTGGCCAAAGTGGTTATGAAGAAATAAAATGTGTCAAAAAAAGAAAAGCTACAGAGATATGAAATGGGAAAAGGAAAGCACCAAACTACTAATAAAGAACAACATTGACCGGCTTGAAGATGCTTCATCTTCAAGGGCTTTTAATTGGAAAAAATGGTTAAGTTTGGCTTTGGGTTAATGAAATACAGCGCAAAGTTGTGAGAGGTCTGAGGAGTAAAAAGCCTGGAGAGCTGCATTTTAGCAATGGAATATGAAGGGATGAACTTCTGCTGTGGAAATGGGACCTTTTCCTTTCATCCCCAAATAATTTTTAGCAATTTTAACAACTATATGAAATAAAGATTATTTTGTTTTCCATAACCTTGAGAAGCAAATGCTTTTGATTTTATTGTCTGCATTACTCATTACATGCAAACCTCCCAGAATCTGTCTGAAAGGTCCAGCCCTTTCATGCATGAATGAAGAACTCAAGTGGTTTGAGAAGTACAGCCAGGCCTTACGGCTGTAGATTTTATGTCAGCCATCTACAAATGCTTTCATACAGGTAAACAATAGGCAGCATTAAAGATAACATTGAAAAAAATTCTGTAAACCTACATGCATTCTAGGTTTTCAATGTGAGAGTATTAATGTGCTTATCATTCTTCAGAATTGAGCCACTTCTAGAGGAAATTCAATAATAAAATACCGTAAGCAGGATGAAATATTTTCAGTCATGAAATATTTCCATTGCACCTTACAACTTGGGAATCTGCTGGATGAAAAATGTCATTTCCAGGAGTAAAATAAAATAATGTGACAACATGAGAAAATGATTGTTGTAAAATATTTACTCCCATCCATGAGCATCTAAGCTCTTGCTGTCCTTGGTGGGGATAAATTTGATAACCACTCTAATAGGTAATGCGAATGAAAGGTGTATCATATCCACCAGTGTGAAGAAGCGATTGTCACTACACACAGCCAGCATGTCTGCTGATGCTGATTTTTTCAGTTAATTCTATGTTTTCCAAATGACCTGAAGCTTCCTTATTTCTGGAGCTATTAACATCCTCTCTATGGCTTCCAGGCTATTTCCTGAAATTGTCCTTTTTATAATGTTAGTCTAGTAAGACTGGCATGAAATAAAACCCTGACAAGCAATCAAAGAAGAAGTTATTTTCTAAAGGAGTTTCTCTAGAGAATCGGGTCAAAAGCCTACTTCTAGCCTTGAACACTTGGAAGACATGAAAGAAAGCTTTGTTTTAGAAGCTTAGATGTCTACACACAAAGTTGATAATTGTTTTCTCTTTTTTTTTCTGTTTATTGCTTTTGAAGAAATTCAGCCCGAGACCTGGGAAGCATCAAAGAAAGATGTGTATTTGGATGAGCTTTGTTTGATGACAAGAGCTTTTCCTTATTAAGTCATCAAAACAGCCTGGAGTGAGAAGGTAGCAGAAGCCTTCTGGAAAAGAGTACCAAGCATCACTGAGGACAATCACAGGGCACAGAAACTCGACAGCTTTTATGTTCTCTCTTTTTATGTGCACACAGCTAGGGAGCTAGATGTCACATGTGTGAAGAGCCAAGGTGTCTGATCCAAAACTCATCAAGACAATATAAACATGCCCTTTGACTTCAAATGAGCTTGGGATAAGCCCGCAAAGATTTTAGCACTAATTAGTTAGAACTTTTCCAACATCCCTTGGATAATCTTCCAGGTGGGGGTGATGGAGGGCGGCTTCACAAGCAGGTCTGAGCTCTGTGTATTGGTTGTCATCCATCAGAGAAGATACTTTCTTTGGTCAGTCAGGGACTGTTTTTCTTGTACTCTATCAAGGTGCAAAGTCTTTGCAGGAATACCAGCACATACTCACCTACTAAACTTCTTGCTGCTGCAACAATCTGGGACAGTGATGATGTGCTTCTGTATTATAACATGGCTTATGGCTTTTGTTCCATTGCAAAAAAGCCTTAATTTGTATAGAATGCTTGGTATTTCTTACAACCTATTGATATTACCTATGGAGTGAACACGGACATGCTGCCTATGGCTTTATTGCCACTGTACAGAAGGATGGGGCTATTCTGTTGATTCCCTCTAGTCTTATGTGTCTTCTGTATTTAAAAAAAAAAAAAAAAAAAAAGAAAGGAATTCTACACCCCAAGCCACCAACTTTCACAGTTGCACCAGAACATTTCTTTTTGTTGCATTCAAACCTGAGCCAGCTCAGCTTGTATCAGCCAGTCGCAGGTTTCAAAACCCAGAACATTTTAGGGGCAAATACTAAAAATGCTACGAGGTCCTGTGCTCTGTGCCCTTGCCCTGCCTGCCCTGCTCTCACCCTGGCTCCTGGCTCTCCCTCACTTGCCGAGAAGCCACCGCTGCTGCTGCTCTCTGACAGTTAAGACTGGAGTAAAGATCCTGAAGCATGTTTAAGTTGCTGGAAACTACACACAGAGGAGAAAGATGCACAGGAGTGTAGAAGATGAGCCATGGAATGAGAGAACAACACAGGTGTCACCTGACCCATCCCCCTGTCACTCCCTTTCTGTCCTTTTCTTCCATCGCTTTGCTTTGTTATGTCTAAACCAGACCCTTTTTGATACTGATTGTCAATCTGTAATGCCATGAATTCCAGACATTGGCTTTTTCAAGTTATTTGGGCTTTTATACTATTGCATTGATATTATAAGGCCATGACATCACTGTATTATCTGCTCTGATTTCCTGCATTACAGAGGTTTTCTAAAGTATTTGAGTAACAGCATCCTTTTGAATGGCACGTCTTCCTATGCCCTTCTACTTTTCATTTCTAAGATGCCTTGAATAGAAATCTGCCACAATTCTTCAGAAATTTTCCCCAAAATAAAGATGTCCACTGTGGAATCAATGTATTTAATTTCTATAAAAATCCAGTGTAGACTCAGATTTCATGCCCCAGTGTCTAAGAAATCTTTGCCTGATTGACTATTGAAGTTACATTTCCCTTGCAAGTGTTTTAGAGCTTGATTCTCAGCTCAGCCTCTGGAGAAAGAAGGAGGCAGGAGATCCAGGCTACAGGCATGTCTTCCCCGTGAAGACCTCGTTGGCATAATGTTCTTCACTCAAAGGTCTTATTTTTATTTTCTGATTTTGTTTTTGCTTTTGAGACATAATCTCCATTATCACATTCTTTCCTGTTCAACGCTTTTTAATGCATGTATTATTTATCTTAGGAAGGTCCTTTATGCTCTGGTGTGAATTCCAATTGTTATGGCTCATTTTAATTTCCTTTAGGGCCCTTGGCCATTTTTCTGTTGGAGTATAGCTGGTTCCACTTAATAAAGTTTTGCTATGCAGATACGTGAAGCTTCTGTGCCCCACCTTTGAATCTCCAAATAAACAACTAAACAAAACTCTATCTGATATATTTTATACAGTCAAATTCAAAGAGATGATGGAGCCTAAAGCATGGGCAAAATCGTGCTTAACTCTAGTACGTACAACAAACAGAGGAACTGGGGATATGTGTCTACAGAAAACGATTCAATTTGATTTTCAATTTATTTTATTTTTGTCCAGTTGGGATGCTTATCTCTGTTGGTGGTGAGGAACATATACCTATCATATGGCCACATATTTGGTCTAGATAAATCTTGCTGTACCTGGAAACCTTCATCAGAGGCACAAATAGCAATAACAGAATTACATAGCAAAGAAAGATGCTTCTCAAACTCATCCCAAGTCAACCCCTGAGGATTTAGCTCAACACTGCTTCTGAAGAATACTGTTGTCTGAATGTTAGATATTTTTCAAGCAAATGGTACTGTTTGACAATGCCAATAGTAATTTCAAGTGTTTTCTCATGTGTAATTTCTTTTTTCCGCAGTTTATCATATCAAAACAGTTTGAATAGAGAAAATAGCCATGACTTTTCTATTTAACCAAAACGTTGTTTTCTCTCATTTATTTGTTCCCTCTAATCATGACACAATAAAGGCAAGTATTGGGAAAAGGCCCTTCCTTTCATTGCGTGTAACATCATTAGGAACTGTGTGATTTGGATTTCCATGTCTGAATAGAAATAATTAGAAAATATGATTCAAGTATTTTATGTCTAGAAAAGATGCTGGGATAAATTCTGCCCTTCTCTGCATGAGACGATGGAAATTAAATTGGGTAAAGGCTCAAAAGCAGTCTAGAAAGCTGCATCCAAAGTAGAGCATGGGACAAGAGCACGGAAGCTTCCAGGATATGGTAGAAGATGAATCAAAAGAGGATCCTCACTAGATGTGCTGAGACGTGCATCTGCCATTGCTGCTGCAGCAAGAACTGCAGGAGGTATCTGCCATTGGCCACCAGCTCTTCACCTGGTGCCTGTGTGAGGTCTACAAGGGACAAGCCACGTTAGGTATGGTACCCATCCAGTTAATGCTGTGAAGCCTACCCAGAGAGACAGACATTTTGGGATGAACAAGGATTCACTTTGGCTTTCACAGGTGCTGCAATACTTGCTGGCAGGGAGCTAAGCGGGGCGCTCCTATTTTTAAAAGCACCCACAGGGTTGTGTATTGCCGATGGCGACGGTATTTTCTATGGACAGTGGTGCACTAGAATAGATCAGGTCAGGTTGGCTCAGTTCTTAGGGTAAAAGTTATATGATTTGAGACCTGAGCTTTTTATAGTCATATTCCTGCCTCTGCGTGAGGCGTGCAGATGTGCTGCCGCGAACCATCTATCCCTTATCTAAATGCCTGCAAGTTTGGAACCTACATTTACATTCTCCAAATCCTCATCTAAAATATTGTTATAGGTGCCCCGAAACAGAAGACTGAATACATATCCTTTGTTCACCGACAGAGGCCAAATTCAACTCAGTGTGTTCTTTATGATCTTTGAACACCACAGTCGTCTTGCACTGGAGCAGAACGAGAAAAAAGTATATCATACCTCAAATCCCTGAGATTTCATCAGAAAGAAAAAGATCACAGCACTACTGAGAGCAACTTAAGTGCCAAAGTCAGGCAGGAAAGATATCTCTTTGGGAGCCTTCAAAGCAACTGTTTCTCCCCTGTGACTTTATAAGGAATTTATGCACTTATTTTTCGGGGGCATCTTCACCAGCAACCTAAAATTTAGGTGCAAATTAGGCACCTACATTCCTACATACGATGCACTGGTGACTGGCTTGGAATAAAGAGACTGGCAAGGGATTGAATAAAACAGCCTGAAGGATATACAAAATACATGTGTATAAAAATACACCGATAACGAATGCTCCAGCTATATACACAGACTCCTAAGGCAGAACCGACTGCAGCACAAATGCTCACAGCAGCCAGAAACGTGAACGCTCGGATTGGGAGTCAGGCTGGACGTATCTCTCTCCACCCTGCACGCGGGGATGGGCAACACCGAAGCCCTTCACAGCACTATCTGATACTCGCTAAGTCCAGATAAAAGAGAAGGGTTTGAAGCTGGGGACTCTGCCCTGCTCTCTCCTGCCCAGCCCCGGCGCTGCTGATTTTTAAGATATCCAAAACCAGATACTGGAGTAGGAAGGGAGGAACATGCCTCAAGGCTACCAAAATGTTCTCAGTAATAGGTTAAAAATGTGAAGCCTTTAAAGTGTCTGATGTTCCCTTTGATATTCTCCAGGCAATTTCCTAAATCAGCTCCAAATTTTACTCATTTTCAGCTTTAAAACAAGCAGCGCCACAAATGATTAAAAGAAACAACAACAACAAAAAATAAACACACACCCAGATGGTAACTATTATCTGAGCCAGAAAATAGAGACAAATACATCCACTTAGGGCAAACTAACATATTGTATTATATCACTATGATGTAGTGTAATGGGATATGATTTACATTAAAACTTGTTGTGAATTAGAGATTTAACTTATGGCCCTTCTCCACAAATTACAACAACAAACGAGAGCACAAAAATAAGCTCTAATAATGGCTTGCATCCCATCATCATTTGCTGGATTAATTCTAGACCAAAGCCATGGATAAAATATTAAAAAGTGCAGTTTTGTAACATTATTCTAGAAATAAGATTTAAGTGAAAATCCTGAATCCCTGAGGTCAGCAAAGATTTTATGGCAATCTTCCCAAGAATTGGGGAGTTTTAGGTGAGATTTTGACTACGAAACACTCCAGAATGGTCAGGCTGATGGTGTGACCACCGCTTATAACATTAATGTAATGGTCTCACTTGTGCTCCCTCTTTCTGTTTGCTCTATCCACCTGTTGTCTTCTATCATAACCTTATAAAATACTTATTTTAGGGACTATCTTTTACCTATGTATGTTGAAGCATCCAGCACAAAAGGAGGCAGCGCTTTGGGCTTTCCTTTGTTAATGCAACTGAGCTAAACAGATAAACAACTTGACAGGGATGAGTTTGTCACATTTATTCTCTGTAGCAAATTGTACTTCTAATTGGATAAGGTTCTCTTCCCTGCGTGCCGTCATCTGGTTTGTAATGTGGTGTGCCTTTTAAGCACTGCAAAATCTCTTGCTGAGACAGCTGCATTTTGAGATGGATACTACACAAACATATACATAAACACAACACATTTCAGTTCCCTAATTTAGATAACTGCTTCCTACAAAGACCCTAGGACTGAAAGCTGCTCTGAGAGGGAGGATGGCATGGTAAGTGGATTCCAAAGATTTGAGGTTTCTTCTCCCTAAGTGACCTGCCAGAGCCAAGCTCATCTGTATGCGCCAATATTCTCTAAATAATAATAAAAAATGGATAACGTTTCCTCTCCTGATGAATGTGCACTCAACTTTATCCACACGGTGCTTTAGCAGCCCTGCAGGACTGTAAAAAAGCCTATCTAATTTCCTGTTTAACTTAGTCTAGAAACAATCACTACGATCACAGAAGGCAACTTCTCGCTTGTGAATGTGTGCCTGCTGGAAAGCTCGAGACAGGGAGGGCAATTCTGAATACCTACCTCCCAGGTTAAAATAGTCCTAGTCCTTCCAGCTCTGTTGCAAAGAGGGGAAAAAGAAATTAAAAAAAAATAATGTTTGAGCTAGAACGGGTAGGCAATTTCAAATGTAGCACCTCCAGCAGTACTTGAGAGAATGTTAATCTGGCTGCCTTGGGTACCAGCATGGAGCCTGGATGCTCACCCACATGGTGAGCCACAGACGACATATCTCCTGCTGCACCTCCTCTCGTTTTGTCACTGTGATTATGGCGAGGACGGTGTCCTGACTTGTACCACGGTCGCAGCTCTGTTTACAGCATAAACTGACCTTTCCTTATTGAATGATGAAACATGAATGATACATCTGTAAATGTTAAGAGTTTTTTGTTTATAAGAAAAAGGAATGCTATTATCTAGCCATTAACAACAGGAAAGTAGGAGCTGAAAAAAAAGTAAGGCAAAATTTAGCTGCTCGTGTCTCCTTGGCTTTGGGAGAGATTCTCAAATCAGTAAGTCATTTCTGAAACAAAGATGGTAACAAGAAAGCAATGTGCGGAGAAGGGAGAACAAAATCCCACTCAGGACCAGCGTATCGGATACCCAGGCTGGTGTGACCGCTCTGCTCAGGGAAACAGCTGAGATAGCTCCCATTTTTTGAAACTTCTGGAATTTGTGCTCACTGCCAAAGGAAAATAAGGGAACTACTATGAAACAGAGATAACAGCGTTATGAGAACTAGGCCAGCAATGAAATGTCAGAGAAAACAGTAACGGGAAGCAGAGTACGTCAAGGAGAGATGGCATATGATGTCACCGTGGTTTATTCCACAGCAAAGGAGAGATTAAGTTTTGTAATGCTTGGGGTCAGGCAGTAATGAGGGAGGCAGCAGAGCCACAGAAGTGACTCATAAGCAGGAGGTTACACCCTTCTATGGAAAGTGGAACTTCTCACGAATTTCATAGGGTCAAATATGTTTTTATCAATTACCCTACAGCCGTGGCTCATTTCTCCCTCATTTGCAACTGCCTAATATGCTTTTAGTAACTGCAGCTATACCTGAGTTAAAATAGTAAAATGAAGAACACAGAGATTTTTCTTGCTATCATTTTTAGCATTTTTTGTCCTTTTTGGATGAAACGAATCCTATTGTTTACTAGAGTCTTTCATTTTAGTCCTCTGTCTTCTGCTCCAGCTGGAGGTGGGTGGGATAACCAGCACTGTGCCCAGTTACCTCACAGTTGGTGTTTAGAGAGTACATAACACCTGAAACAACATGGAAAACATACGTAGGATGTCAGAAGGACAAGCCATGGGGATTGTTTCTCTGCTGTTGTGCTCAGAGGGACAAATCACTGCTCAGCAGAGCAACGCAGACCCACCAGTGTGGCACCTGCCGGGCTCAGGTCTCGACGTGGGCACTTGCGACCACCCCGTGTGGCATCAACCTTATGCCCGCTACAGGAAATTAAAAGGAAAAAACCCACATAGAATTCAGCTTCAACTGTAAGCTCATACCTTCCCCCCGTAACCTATGCAAGATGCTTCTGAAGAATAAGGAGGGATGTGCTGTGACAAAGCTTCAGCACAGAAACGAACCCCCAGCTACACGTGTGCTAGGAAGTATCGTTGCCAAAGAGCTAAGAAAAGCAAACAGAAGCAAAGAGATCTGAAAAAGAAACAGTAATGGTAACACGATATAAAAATATCAGATGTAACTCAGAAAAGCAAGCAGGATTTAATGCACGCTGGCCTTGTTGGTGCTGTATAAATGTCTTGTTCTGTTCCATTCTGGTGTTATTCCAGGGTCAAGCATATTCAGTGTCCTTTATAATCAAGCTGTCAATATACAGTCTTGACGCTATACATTGATTTTCTGCCACAAAAAAGAGGAAGTTATCCTTTTGTGTTCAGAAACGTTGCAGCGACTTAATATTTCTTAGACCACAATATTCAGTATCACCACAAAGACCAGGGCATCTTCCTGGCCCCACGCATTTTATCTGCGGTTTTTACACACACAAGTTCTTTACAAACATGTAATGTAGCAATTAATTTAGTAGCAATGGGACATCTATGAAATTCCAGTTTCTACCAATAAACTAGTTATGCAAACTTCTGTGAACTGAAGGGAAAACGGCAAGAAAATCCCCCTGGAAAATCCCTCTTAAGGAAAACAGGAAAATGTTAGGACTTTCATAAAAAACTGTTCACAGAATAAATGTCCATAACAAACATATTTAGCACTTAGATTGTTCTTTCTCTCTAAGTTTCTTCCAAACTTCACAAAAGAGATCAGACTGAGCCTTACAGTGGCCAGGGAAAGTGAAGAAGAGAGTTAAGTGACCCCAAAACAGTAAATAACGCAGTGAAGAAAATTTGCACTTTCAGTCCCATTTCTTCATATTAAGCATATTTTTGTCTCATCAACTTTCCCATGTTGGGATGATACAAGAGCTCTTCCACCTGAACTTCCAGCTACTTAAAAAGAAAATGAAAGCCCAAAATGCTTTTTCTAAGGAAATTTAAATGTTAGCAAAAGCAGACGTTGTCAGAGCAGTTCTACAAGCATAAAAATCCCATCATCATAATTGTCAGGTGCATTTCTTTATTCTGTGTTCAGATAGTATTTGTCGAGAAATACGTTATAACTTACAGGTAGGTGCATTCAGCAGGAAAGGAGGTGGAGGGCTGAGTTCGCACAATGCCAACATTCCTCCATCACAGGGTATTGATTCAGTGAGACATGAGCCCAGCCCGCAAGCTATTATCCCAAAATTAAGTAGAAAGCTGGAAGGAGCTCCACCAGCCACCTCAAAGGTGGTACCCACAAACACAGCCTGCCCCTGGTGTCACATCTCATTAGTTTTTAAAGGTCTCCTAAGAAGACGATTCAAAACCCTGCCAAGGAGCACTGCTTAACTCTGTCTGTCACCAGGAGGATTTTCCCACCAGCTGACTTAAAGCTCCTCTTTCAGTATCGCTTTCCAGCCAGTGAGCTCCCCTTTTATTTTTGCACATTTGAGTGTATTTTTCCTTCCTACTTCCACTTCTATTTACAGAATTGTATTACACCAATAAACCAGGGGATGGGCTGAAAGCAACCTTGGTTTTCTCCAAACCCTTCGCCTCCTCCCTGATCATCTCCATCCACAGGCACCGGCTCTGTGGGTGCTGGGAAGGCAAGCAGGGGACAGCCTTGGCACAGGCCAGCCCGTCCAAAGCCGCCTCTTGGGCTGCCCTCTCAGCTCGACCACACTTCCCTGGTTTGCTTAAGAAAATGCTACACGTGACCATATCAAAAACCTTACTCAATTCCCAACATATCACCTTCACCATTTCCTTCTCACCTGTCGGATGGTTTCTGACACCCTGCTACACGCAAGGAAAATAAATTGGTCTTTGACAATAAACACCAATGAAATAACTTGAAATTACTTTCAGTGAAAGGTGTCTTATCACACCAAATATTTGTTTTTTTCAACTTTATTTGCTAGCCTGAAAGCTTATGATTTGCTACCACCACCTCTTTAGGGGACCTGTTGGCTCATGGTCTTCTAACAGGATCCTGTAGGTCTCTGGCTACTTGTCACAGGTGGCTCCCGTTTCCAAAACAGACAGGGAAATGCTTTGAACGAGATCCACAGAAGAGTAAGATCCATCTGTTTGAACAGGATCCAGCCGAGCTGTTTCAAGTGATTACAAGATATTTCAGAGACATTTAGCGGCCAATTTTACTTGGCTTTGGGTAAACTTTGAGATCTACCTTTTAAACAGGAAGATTTCAGATCACAGATTTTTAGAATTTTGCTGAATTGTGAAAAACTCTGGAAAAAAAAAAAAGAAAATCTGGGAATATATATATCCTTTTTCACCACGTTGGTACCCACGTTGGTAGCATGGGATATGCGACCTCTTGAACTACCAGCTATGGATATTAAAGACATGCTGCTTCCCCTGGGGCTGTTCTATTGAGAACTGGAGGATGCTGGTCCCCAGGTGCCAAGTTCCCCGTCCCCCCTCAGCACATTTCTCCTGCACGTTTTTGGCCTAAGCTGCAGTTTTGATCCCATTTCCATTAGGCATCACCGATTGCGAGTACCCACACATGCTGAGCGGCACATTAAAACTACTTTTTAATGTCTCACTATAGAACTTGCTTTCAATATCAAACAAAACATTAAAGATCCATTATTTCTCCATACCAGCTAAAGACTTTTTAATGAGATTAATTACAAGAAAAGAAGAACGTATTTTTCAGAAGATCAGTTGAATAACACAACGCCTAATGTTTAGCAACTTTAAATAGTGTCTATTAGATCTGATGTTATTTGAAAAAAGCCTGTGAACATTTATTGTATTTCAAGTTTTTAAACTGGACACATTCTAAAACTGCCAGAAATAAAACTGCCCATTTTTCTGTTATGTGCCTGTTAATGCTTGCTGCACTTTTCAGAGCCCTAGAGCTTTCACATGTCTTTAAGAAACCTGTATGCACCTTTAATGGGAAATTATTTGATTTTGCAGAAATGCTTAAGTAAAACGTCCACCAAGATCTATACATAGAATCTGAGATAAAACAGAAGTTATCAGCATTAACCTCTTGTTCTGCTCGCAGGAGTTGGTAAAAAAAAGTGTTTTAAAATGGCTTTGTAGGACAACGGCTCTGTCACAATGGTGACAATCTTCCCGCATAAAGAACAAAACAGCAGATGAGAGGAAGTGAAGAAAGAAGTTATTACATCATGAAATCTAAAAATACTATATGCAGGCAACAAAGGAAGAATATTTATTATTTTGTTTCTTAATCTTATTTCAGGAAGGGAGAAAAGAGACTAAGGAGAGCAAGCACCGGGGAGATCACGCTTCGCTGGCTCACTGGATCTCTTTGAGGATATTACAGACCTGTTTGGCAAGGAAAGAACAGCAAAGAGTAGCTCTCTGGATTTCTCACCACCCACCACCACCTTGTTTCTTGCTAAAGGTTAATGTCTAGGAGAGGAAGAAAATTGCCATACTTCTGTAAAAGTCTAAAGGTGAAAGACAACGGGCAGTCTCAAGTGGATACTTCTCTAGCTAGAAAAAGCTGTTGCACACCAGCAAGGGCACCAAGACTTCCTTTGCTGCTATTTTTATCATTAATATAAACAACCTTTATTTGCATGAAGAGCTCTAATTTTGCCAGAGATGCTAAGTGAGCGGCAAAGGAAATTATTAATGACGAAGGACCGTGATAAATCAAACACCTGAGCACAGGGAGTTTCATGCGAAGCAGTAGGATACTCTGCCACGATTCCAGGGAAAAAAGATCCAAGGAAAGTAGCCAGATCTCGCATGCCCAAATAACCAGAAGATGTGGATAACCTGGCTGCTCTTGTCGAGATGCAGAGCTGGAATGCAAGTTACATGAGGAAGATGAATGACAATGTCAAAATGCAGTAAGAAGATAGGAAGCACCAGTTTGGATTCATCTATGCAATCAAATGTGGTTCTGTCCTCGAACATGAAAGAACAGCACAGCTCTTTGCGGGGGGAATTGGCTTCAGACCCAGCCAGAGGTGATGGCCCCATTGGACTCCCTGGTACCAGTCCTGAGCCATGGAAATGCATTTCTCAGCATATGCGACTGCTTCTCCGAAGAATTCCAAAAAAAGAATACATTCAGTACACTTTTAATAGATCTTTGGTATTAGCCAAGAAAAAAGCCAAACATTCCCCCATAACTTCACAATTTCACAGCTGAGGTTTTCAAGCCAGATGAAAAAAAGCCACAACAACAACAACCGTCATTCTCTCTTCCCCCTTCCAAATCAGACAGTACCGCAAAACTTGCAATCAAATCACAAGAATTGGCAAATGTGAAAATATTTACAACACTATGAATTACAGTATGTCTCAGAGACTTAAATCCCTGGGAGAAACATGTATTGCACACACGAAGGACATCACCGTGACCTTACTTTAAGAGAAAGGACAGTGCCAAGGTTGACAGGCCCCCAAATTAAAATCGAGTCCAGAAAATACATTTTTCAAATGTCCTCCTGATTCTGAAAAAATCTATCAGTCTGCCAAAGCAAGGGCTGCAAGATTATTAAAGTGCCAACTACAATTTATGCCCAAGATACCTTGCTGGCCATCTCTCATGTTACCTACTGCCAAGGCTCTGGGTCGCCCATCCTTGGAGGCCCCTCCATTCTATTCTGATTGAGGTCAGGTCTTTTCACTCCAAGGACTCTGACGGCAGAGCCCTGTCCCTGACCATGTTTCCCAGCTTCTTGCTGCTTTCTTCTCCAAAAATTCAGTGTAAGATCAGGCCAGGTGGGCTATTCCTGCCTATTTTAATTTTCTTTCTTCATTAATGTCCCACTGCTCTGTTCTGGGGAGTTGCAAGAACATCTGCTACAAGAACAGATTTGTAATAATTTCTACTCACTACTGTACAGCGGCATCTATACGTTCCACGACTAATGCTTCATTTTGTGTGCATCGGACTCCTTCGTTTGACACTAAAACCTCTTTCTCCCTAAACTTTCCTTGTCCTCTCCATTTTGCTGCTGCCATGTCAATTGAAAGACACAAACCCAGCGCTGTTTAGTCATCTACGGACATTTAAAATGACATCCGTGATAATTTTTTCCAACCTGGCAGTCTAACAGACGATCAATTATTCGCCAAGCCCTAATTTTAAAGCCACCCAGTGTACAAACGGCAGGTCAGGACAGCAAGGGTTTGTTTTGCAATCAGCTTCTGTGCAAGAGCAGGATTCCTCTATATTCCAATACTCTGGTGGCTCTTGACCAGAGAAGGGGGTGTGATGTGCAGACACAAACACAAACGTGTTGTGTCTCGTGTGTGCTCACATCTCACAAAGATGTGAGCAGAAACAAACCCAGAGCCCTGGGGTGGCGGTGGTGGTGATGGTTGGTCACCTCGCAGATTAGTTGCTGTTTTAACTACGCAACGTCTCTCGGAGAGAGGACTTTTTCACGTATTGAAATATCCTGATTGTTCAAGAAGAGCAGGGATGACAGGCAGAAAAACGTGATGGTGAAAGAGGCACGTAGGCACCTCTAGCAACACAACGCCGGTACCGTAGGTTTACAACATCCCTCCTTTCAATTCCCCTCGGAGCCCTCTGCTTCCACACACACCTCCCCTGCAGACATCTTTATATTAAAATCAGCAGATTCACAGAGAGATGGACCAGAAGGCTTTCTGGTTCCACTGCGGCTTACGCTCTTCTGATACTGCTGTGGTGTTGCTTTCCTGATTTCCACAATATCCCTCAATTCATTGCAACAGCTACCCCAGCTCCTAAAATCCCCCATTTTGCTTTCTTTTACCCCCATTAGGCAAAGTAAACCCCAGGATGCCTCATGCAGCTCAACCAGTGGAAAAAGGGAGACAGCAGTGAGCAAGGCAGGAGGGGAGGAGGAAGCAAAGAGTGTTTGGCCGATGTGCCACCGCATTGCCCAATGTCCCACCACTGGAAGGAGCTTGGACACAGCAGGGATAAGCACGGCACAAAAACCATGTGCTGCTTGCTCAGTTTAGCTCTGCTCGGCCCTGCTCTACCTCAGAGGACAGGTCCCAGGTCCTTTGCTTCCTTGCGGGGATGTTGTAAGATCCTCCATGTACATGGTGGGTTCACATCATATAAGGTGCGACCAGCCTCCTGCTCCTCACCTCACCCTGCATCTCACCCAGCCTTCAGGCTTAGAAAAAGAGTGTCATTAGAGACCATAATGCTGCCTCCATCAGAAGAAATTCCACCCTTCCCAGGAAGGTTCCCCATAGGAAATCTGTAGCTAATTTTTAGCCCAATTTTGTGCAAGGGGGAGCTCTCACACCCTGGAGAACACAATCACAAATGCTTAATGGAAAGATAGCAAAAAAAAAAAAAATTTAAAACGCAGGGAAGAGAGCGAGGAGAGACAGTCCTTAACTGTGAAAAGTTTGGGTTTATTTTCCAATTTTACTATAGGATGCAGCAGATGAATCCAGCGCTATTATTTATTGAGAAGTGTCCCATGTGCATGGTAGGGCTTTGCACACAAATGAGACAGTGTCTGCTCCAAGCCGAGACACAAACAGTTTGACATCTGAATACACCAGAGACAAGCTCTCCGTGAAGTGGTGTGGATATTTTCAGAGATCATTGCTGGAAGTCTTAAGGGAAATGGGGTGTTTGCAGGCAGAAGGCGTTTCATTGAGAGAGGCATTTCTTACTGAATACATAATACAAAGGAGTTTTAAAAGTAAACAGGACACAAAATGGGTGGGCAGAAGACGGATTTGGGAAAAATGTGAAATATGAGTGTGAAGTTATTAACAGAGGGAAGTTTGGAAAGAAAGTTAAGGAACTATGAACAGAGAGCAGAACTGCAGGAGAGACTGGAAAAGTCAGTATGACAAAACTGAAGTGGTGGCTGATGCTGACCTTGGAGCTCAATTCAGACCTGCTGTCACCCACATGCCAAGTATGTGATGGGTGAACACCACCCCAACACCTCCATGACAACAGGCTGGTAGGGTTTGTTATCCATGAAGCTATAACAGCCATGGAGATGGGGTACCACATGGGAACATGGGTCCCATCAAGATGCCCAGTACAGTTTAGAACCCCCCTGGAGATCAATTTCATCAGCATCACCTATATTTAAATAAAGAATATGTGGAGGATAGCCTGAGAGCATCACCACTCGGCCCACAGTGGATCTGCCCATCTTGAAACCATTAACCAGTGACCAGGAGCTGTTAGGAGCTGCAAAACTCTACAGGACAGCGGGCGCTCTCTTGAGCCCATGTTTAGCTTCTTCAAACATCAAGTGAGGATAGTGATGGAAAAAGCATCCATGTCTCTACTCAGGGCCTTGATGCCTGTCTACACACAAGAGCTCCGTACCAAGCGCTGGCCGTCCCATGTCCCAGGAGTGATGCAGTCCCATCAGCCTGAACTTGTCTCCATGCCTTGGCCTTTGGTGAACCATGGGCAAAGCAACGACAAGGACAAGGACTCCAGGGAAGCTATCAAGGTTCACCCTCTCCTCAGGCGAAACAAGGTGCAAGCTGCCAAACATCAGTTTGTGGGTGATCTCCACAGCCCTGTTGTGCAGAATTAGCGCTATTTTGGTCCACCTTAGGGAAAACTGTGGTGGTGAGTTGGGTGGGGCAGCAAGTACCACCTGGAAACTGCACAAGCAGGAGCAGAGAACTGAATTATGAGGGACGGTGCAGCGCTGATGGGTTAATATTACCCACGTGAGACATACAAAAGGACAGCATGCACCTTCCTGGGGCTCTGCCATTGCAAAAGGAGAAGTTCGTGGGATAACCACATCCCAGTACCCTTCAAAACGTGTAAAAGGACACACGTTGCCCTGGCCAGACCCCAACTGCTGCAAAACACCTCCTCCCAAACAGCAACCTACAAAAGTGAAGAGCCTCAGCACAACCTCACTGAGTCACGGATCCTCTCCGACTGCCTGCAGGAGAGGGCACAACAGTACGACCAACATGATCATCAGCCCTGATCCATCCCTGAGGACCACACCAAGATCGGGTTTGTTTATGGAGAGAGCAAAGCCCTTTCCATTTTGGAAGTACAGGATACTTGCAGCAAAGGGAAACGCTGTGCAAGGCTAAGCTGTTTTGCCCGAGGTCGCAGAGGCCAGCAGTGCGACGAGCTAGCAAGGGCCAGAAACGAGTTGCCGACTCCTTGGCCTCCAAGTCAGACCACACACTTCTCCTCACGAACCCACTAAAAACTAACTCCCAGAACGAGTTGGATTTGACAGGCCCTGACACAGAGAAGTGGGGGCAGCCCCCTGCCAGCCACCGCCAGCCACCACCAGCCACGGAGGACCCACTGTTTACAGGATGCACTATCAACAACCTCACCTCTTTAACCCCATTAATCTGAAACTAAAGCACAGGAAAGGAACACGGGAAATTCTTCTCTCAGCAGTGAAATCCCTTGGAAATGAACGTAGTCTTAGCTCCCATTTGAATTTGGCCGATGTGTTTATTAGCCATAATGCATACAAATGCATTTTGCTGGAGAAATGCAGCATAAGCAATTAGCTCATCAGGCTGTAGGGGAATGGGCTATACCATTAAGTTCTCTCAATTAGTGATTCTGCCCCGCCAGCGCGAAGTGCTCAGGCTCCCCCACCTTACCTCATCATCTCCAGGACTCTAAAGGCTGCAGCCATGGGTATGGGGCTTCAACCCAAAGAGCTGCTTCCTTCCTACTTTTAAGCAAGCCATGAAACCAAGGGTGGAAGGTCTCACAAACTGACCTCCAGCCACCAACCCATCTCAGTGAGCTGTGTACTACAGGCTTTGCAGGGAACTGTTCTTCAGGGTGAAAAAAAAAGTCCATGTTCTTTCCTGTCTGTGTTTCAGCAGCAAAGGCTGCATATCACAGAGGGACCTTTTGTTTATTTGGCTGAGCTCTTCCTTCCTTTGAGAGAAAAAATTTTGATTGATACAGGCAATTCCTAAATGTCAATACACGCTTTCAAATGCATGGTCGACTTCAGTGTCAATACAGGGAATTGTACTCAATATTCATGAGTATTGACGTGTGAACACGTGCACACACACAGTGACGATGGAAACCTGATGGCATGAAGCTTTGCATAAAGGTGCCATGGAAAAGAATACATCAATATTTAACAGGGAGAGAAATTATTAGGGGTTTTGTATCTTACTACATCAGGAAGACCTAAAATGCATTACAACCCAAGAGTGACTTTCCTCCCCCTCCCGGTACAGGCAGGACGGGATGTGTGTAGGAGGGAGAAGAGGGGAGGAAGGCTTCTGGGTCACCAAGAGGCAAGGGAAGGGGAGTTTTTTACCCTTTGGAGGGTGAGAACAACCTGGGCATCACTGCTGTGTAAGGCAGCAGAAGACAGCTACTAGGCTGTCATCCTTATACAGAGTTTGTGACCAGTACTGTGTAAGAGTAGTGAAGCCAAGAAAAAGAGGCAAAGAAGTGTAAATGAGTTGTACAAATTAGAGCTCTTGGGCTGAAAATATCCATGTTGGAGGGAAAAGGGAACAGAAAGGGTACACAGGAAGATAAATGGATACAAGCAGGATTTTATACTTCATCTGACAAGCAGAATCGACCATATCATTCAATACATCCAACAGGAACAGGGCATCCAACAGGAATGGGGTTTTCTATGAGCCAGAAACATAAAAAGCATGAACCCTAAAGCAGGCACATGTGCCAGCATGAGAAAGGCTCACACAAGACATCTTAAGGTCATGGAAAAGTCACTTGCATTTTTGATTTCACGAAAGGATTTGATCAATAATCTGACACATCCTTCCCTCTTCCTGGAATACATTAAATTGCAAGAAGGACTGAGACATTGTGAGGAAGTCAGGTCGTACTGAGCACGGATGGACTCCTGCAATGAGAAGCCACTTCTTCCCTTAAGCAAAATACAATCACTGAATATGAAGACTTGCACAGTCAGTACGGCAGTGATAAAACTGGGACTTCTCCTGTACTGCCAGCTTCATGTTTGCCCAAGAATGTTTATTTTTTAGTACAGTACTTTTTCAGTCTCTCAAAAGATATCGTCTAAAAAATTGAAGTCATTGCCATGCTGCCAGTTGTAATAATCCCAGATTGACATGTCAAACCAGGACACAGATATATCTCCAGTTTAGTGGTAGTTTGTGTTTTTTGTTGAGCCCTAGCTCTTGGTGTACAAGAACTAATGAAGAATACAATTTTCATTAGTGATTTATAACTGCTTTGGTTGAGAACTCAGCCACTGAAGGCTCGAAACCCAGAAGGTAAACACCTGAGCTTCAGTTTTGGGGTGCATTTGTAGTATCACAACAAACAGTAATTTTGTTTATAATCGTCCTTATGTGTCAAAAGGATTTTTTCATCATTTTCAACAATCTAAAACTCAGCAGACCTACTCTGGGGGAAGAAGGGCTCCCAGTTTCAGCAGTAACACCAGAGTATCTATGGAAAGCACTGTTTGCTCATTTGTTCTAAGAATTAATATAAGGATACCATATTAAACTCATATAGTTTAATGAGTCCTATAATGTGTTTCCCTCCAAGACAGATAATTTTTGCTTTAGTTGACTATTTGGAATATGGAGGGAAAATGACAATTTTAAGGTTGGTCACAACTCACGTAACTGGGACAAGACTATCATTTTAGAGAATTAATTTAAAATAAAGAGACTTTTGTGAAACACTTGGAAATGATTTCAGGGGCTAAGCCTCTCCAAATCTAGAGTTAAAAAATATACATAATGAAATGCAAAGCAGGCTAGTTATATACGAAAGAGCCAAAGTTGCCCATAGGAAGCACGAACCAAAGCCCATGTGTGTGCTCAGCTCCCACCATCCCAACCGAAGCCAATGCCAAAGCTCCCTGATTTCAGCTGGGCACATCCTGCCCTCAGTTTTTATTTAAGCAGGAAGATTTCTGTACTTGCTGGGCACAGAAAACAGAAAATAGAGAAGAGGAGCTCTCCTAATATATGGACAGCATGGCTCGTTCCTCATTTTATGGCCGTGCAACTGGAAGCAGAGAAAGTTCTTCAGAGGCCCAGCAAATATCTTCCATTCCCTCTCATTTTGGGGCTTATTTTGGGCTGAGGAAAACATAGCCAAGGAGCTTGGCTGAACGAATACCTTCAAGCGCTTTCTGATCCTGCCACGGCACTGCCTTCGCAGACCTCAAAATCCCTTCATGCATCATTTATAAATAATCCTATCCATTGCAAAAGGCGGGGAGCATCGCCTCGGTTACATGCTGGAAGCAGACTGACCAGCTCCTGGCCTTCCACATTGACCTGGCGGTTAACTCGGAGCTGCTGCTTGCCTGGAGCACTCTCCTCCACGCTCCATTTCAAGCAGCGAGTAGAGAGAGCCGAGAGCTCACGCTCGGGTTCGCCCTTTCCTTTATTTTTTTTTCATTTCTAGCGCACGGGGTGGGAAGAAGGACGACTGGGATTCGGGTTGGCGAGCCAGGCTGTGAGCAAGCGTATTCCCGCAGCGCCACGGGAGCGTATGCAAGTGAAAATGAGATGGTGAGGGATGTGACAAGGCATTTTTACCCAGAGCAGCTCCTCCCGAGTACATCCACGTGCCTGCTGCATGGTTTCGCTTCTGCTTCTTTGAGTGAGCCGTCCTACCGCTATGCTAGCTGCTGTGCACCTGTATTTACAAGGCAAACTTAGCAGGACGTTAAAAGTCAGCGTTGGAGGAGACAAAGCAGGAGAGGACACGCTGCCTGGTTCTCAGCCTGCTCTTGGGTAATTTTAGTACTTTCCTTGAGCACCTAGGTGGCAAGACGACTTCAAACTGTGGCCACCACTGTTAGCACAAAGAATTAAGTACATAAACAACATTAGCTGTAATAGTGTTATAATGTACGCAACCTCTTACTAGGGAATTGGAAATTTAAGCTGATGTCTTCTTTCGCAGCAGAGGTAGAAAGCCAAGACAACATTAGGTGGTGAAAGTTAGAAGGGAAGAAAGAACAGCTTTTTTCAGACACTTACTGCAGAGTGCCTACAATACTGTACAATAATAAGCAGAAAATACAGACTTTATTTCCCTTTGGAATTCAAATGCTTGTACATCAACAGGGCACCTCTAATATCTAAGTAATAAGCATAGCTGCTCTGTAAGGACACTATTGAAACTCAAATTCCCTCAATACAATTTCAGATTGAGAGTGTGAGCTCAGGGAAGGAGAACTTTATTACATTTCATAAGGTTCTCTTAAGCATTTTCTGAATTTAAAGCTAAAACCACAGTCTCCAGTGGGAGAAAGTACTGCACTCTTCTCCTTTAAATCTGCATTCATTTATCTGATACGCTGCCACTGGACAAAGTAAAAATGCTTTTATTATTTCTGTAGACCTTGAACATTATATTGAAGTGTTCACGGAGGCTGAGAACAATGACTGTGCAATACATATTTATAATGCAACTATTAAGATTTTCTGATTTGTTTGCTTCACTTTGCTACATATAATGCATGGGCAAAGCTGATAAAAATTGTATGTTTTCCCTTTCTTCTTGATAGCTGATTATAGCAGGTACGCAAAAGCCTGGGCAAAAAGCATTTGCTACACTGCTTGGAAAATCCAGGTACAGTACAATTTGCTGGCCATTAGGTATTGAGATACAGTAGTGAGCTGCACTGGTGAAATGAGCGCCCACAGAGCAGTAATTGAAGAGTTAATGTTTTTCAGTTGTCAATGGATGAGTGCAATATTTCTGTATCTTCTCAAAGTTTAAGATTAAACAAGTTAGGAGTTCAAAGCAAACAAACTCCCTAATCAAACAGCAGACGCCCTGCGAGGATTCTCTAAATAAATACTACTGCATTTCATGCCACTACCTCCAATTGCACTGAACCTCTTATTTGTTTATGGTATCCCTGGTTCAAATGGCAGAACCTCCAGATCCAATTTAAAATGCTGAAGAGGTCACTTAGAATTGTTGACTGAACCCGGATCAAACCATAAAAGAGACTTTGTAATGAAATAAATATTTACTAATCAGATTATCTACCCAGAGCAACAATCTTTGTTGGTAGGCTGCCATTTATTACGCTTTCAATCAACCCCGTGGCTTCTAATAAGCTGCATTTTCATGTTTTTCTTAATATAGAACCGCTTGTCATTCAGCGTGGTACAATGCGCCGTTGTGCTGCGGGAGAGAGGCGATGCCCGGGGCGAGGCGAAGGCTGACGGCGACGACGCGGAGCCGCTCGGCTCATTCTCTCTCTTCTCTCTCCCCGACGTGCCGGGGGTGGCGGGCAGAAAGCCGGGAGCAGCGGCGGCTCCGCGCTGGCGTTCGGCAGGACCTCCGTCTCCCCGCAGCGTGTCTCGGCAGAGGTCAGGGCTCCGCACGAAAAAAACGTCACGGCAAAAAAATCTGTTAGGTCGTTTTAGAGATGCAAAGGGAAAAATTGAGAGTCTCCTACCTGCGTGAGGATGTGAGTGTTATTATCCACACGTGGCAGGCACAGGCTGTTAATTAGGAAAATGAATAAGAAAGAAGGTTTCATGAGGTGCACGGGTAATGATCCAGGTGCTGCTAAGTATAAAATATGCTGAGAAAAATGAGCCCTCGCAGAGTTTGAGGAGATGGATTATCAAAAACACACAGTTGCGCTGACAAAACACACACATCTGCTTTGCCAGTACAATTAAGATGCCTGTGCTCATGAAACTGGAAGTGGGATAAATAAGTGTTTGGCTGCACATCTTTCCGGTTATTGCTGTAAGAATATACCTAATATTTAGCATTGGTACCACATCCACAGCAAATGCATCTGTCCATTACGCGGCTGCCCGCTTGAGTTGGAAGATGCAAAATAGGCCACTGCAAATGTCTAAAGTCACAGACCTGCTAGAAAAATATTCCCTACCAAGATAAAGCACTCCCTACCCAGATAACTTACTCTTTTACGCATCCACGATTAGTAGTTTCATGGAGATTTCCTACATTTCTAAATCTTAAATCTGTGGATTTTAATACTGCCTCGTAAACCAGCCACAGACTCAGTAACGCTGGCTGAAGGCTATAACTATGTCCTTAACTCACCGCCACATGCATAAAAAATCCTACAAGCTCATCAGCGGTTAATCCGTCCTATCAAAAGTGCGACAGTACGTTGACAAAATTAGAAATACAAGTTTGTTATTTTAATGAGTCACTGACATCTGCTGCTTATTCTTAGTTTTCAGTCATACTCCTCCGTTCTGACATCACGGCGCGTGTGATTTTCATTTGGTTACTGCTCTTAGCACTGGCTCGGTCTTTTATATTACTTTGACAGCATTTCTCCTCATTCATTATTTAACAATAACTTTTGCTTACCAAGCACATTTCAACACAACTAACTAAACTAAAAGCCTGTCCTAATCCTTAATGAAGTCCAAATGCTTCTCCTGGGAGGCAGGTAAGTATCATCATCATTTTCTGGATGGGAAAGCAGATATTAAGTAATTTGCCAAGGTCACGCAGCCTGTCTGTGGCACAGCTTGGAAAAAAATGCTCTCAGGAGCCCTGACTATCCGTCCCCAGGTGTAAGTACCAACCTTTACCAGCAAAGGCTGCTCCGTACCCAGGGCAAAGGCGCAGGGAGAGAACGTGAGGGCATGAACAGGCACCACAACCATCCTCCTTAGCAGACTGCACCAGGAGAGGCAGCAAATTAAAACCAGAACATGAGGGTTTTGTCCCACCCCTGATGAGTTCAGGGCAAAGACACAAAGAAGAAGGTCCTGCAGAGGGGTCATCTCATCACCGGAAGGCTGTGAGCCTCTGCAGTTGGCCGATGACAATGTTCGTTATCAGATAATGCTGAAACAACAGCAGCCCAGTGTCCTGCCTGGGAGACCAAAGGTCCTGAGATATTAACAGCGGATTATTTTTTTTTTAAGCCCCACATTTCTGAGTCTCTTTTCAACTCCATGTTTTTAACAATGATGTTATTTAACACATGCCAGTATGAATAAGTTTATTCTTTTTTCTGATCTGGTCCTATAAAAGGAGCTTGTGTTACACAGACTGCCTATAATTCATTAAGCCAAATTCCCTTCCATCTGGAGGCTTATACAGTTGTTGAAAAGCTGTCACTATAACCTATTGTCACTGCAACTTTTTATGCAACAACCTACATTTTTATGTCAAAATTTATCTCAACAATTTTGCAGTACTTACTTTCAATTATTTCTATATCATCAGCCTTTAGGTAATGCAGCGTTCAAGATAATACACTGGGATAAACTTCTCTCTCTGGCTCTGTTCATACTGAAAATAAACACGGTTTTGTATTTTAACAAGAGCTACACAGAAGGAGACACAGCTTCATGTGCACATCCCAGTGGAACCACAAACCAAGGGCATTTATTGATTTCACCCAGCCCCAAATAAAACAATCATAAATAAATGCAATGGTCTAGGTTAGAAAGAAAGAATGGCTTTAAGAAAGGAATTCTTCTCAATGAAGAAAATGAAATTAGGCTGTCCTCATTTTGTTTTACAAGAAAAAGGTACATACACATGCAAATTCCACGTGTTCCAAAGGACAGGCAGATAAAACAGTGCACAGAGGTAACAAGGAGCAACAGCAGCTGCTTTAGTTGTCTCAAGCCACAATTTACAGGAAGACCTGCTTTCCTCCAGCATCCCACCCTCTGCCAGACCCATCTGAAACCTAAAAGGAGATAAAAAATCCGGCGTGCAAGGAGTCAAAGCACCTTCAATTCTCACCAACTTGAGAAGTGCCTTATTGCCTGAAATTCCAGTGACCAGCACATGGAAACAGTCCTAAAGCTCTGTAATAAAGTCCTTTAGACCACCTTTTCCTGACCTTTCATAACGGCTTTACAATAAGATTATGGCCTTGCCTATACTAGAGGGTTGTACTGGCATAAGCTGTACCAATATGACCAGAACTAATTCCACAACTAAGAGAAAGCCAGAATGTTAACACACAAATTAGAAACAACACAGAAATATGGCTGATGGGTAGAAAACTAGGTTTTGGCATAACACTCTATGACAAAATCAGCTAAGGGTGTATCTGTGTTTGTAATATGGCTTCATACCAGCATCACTATGTTTTCTAATAAAATAAAAATCACAACCTGAACTGGCATGGTTGGATCAGTAAGATTTAAGTCTTGACTAAGCCCATGAATTAAAATACGGTTTCAAAAGCAGGGGGGAAATATCAGCATTTTTTGAAAGCTCGGTGTTGTCCAACTGAATTAGTTTAAAAGGCAGGACTGGAAAAGGAAGTGTCGGTTTTGGAAGCGACAAAGATCAACGTGTCTCCAATATGGTATATCTGGCAAACTGCTGTGCAGTAAAATAAAGCGTGACACGTAACTGCTGAAGCAGTCTGGGGCCAAAACTCACGATTCTTACTCATCTCGCGCTAAAGCAAAACTCTGTCTAATTGAAGTAATGGAGAGAAGCTGAGCTGAGTAGGAACAGTAGGGCTTGGCTCATGCAATATATATATATATATATTTGTATGTTCTGTTGGTAGCTCGACTGCAGACCATACAAGTAATTTAAGGTTTTATCTCTTTGGTAGAAGTATGCATGTTTGGGTGGGGAACTGAAACAGATGGAATAAAAGCAATGGCTGTCAGGTCTTATGTTCATAAGACTATCTTTCTGAATATAGACACAGACATCCTCCCTACGTACTGCATTTTCTTCTCGCAGTACCTATCAGCCGATGAGCTGTGGCTCGAGGATGCACTGTGTGAAGTCCTACAGAGATAACAGCAGTAGGATGGCCTCGTGCACCCTCTGTCTTAGCTGAAAGGGAAGAGGAGGGCTCTTTAACCTAATTCTCTCAACCAACTCTTATAAAATGGTGGAATAATCTACAAGGAAAAAGCCCAAGCCCAGTGGCTCAAATCTTATTAAACTAGGCTAGACCAACACTGCAGGGCTTCATTTCATCAGAAATGGGAACAGAAATTCCTTAAATCTATGGATCAGTGATATCAGGCTCTTGTGCTTGCCATGGTATTGGCTATGTGTTCAAAGGCCTTTCACCTTATGCTGACTTGGGCTTAATTGTCGTGTTTTTGGACCCACTTTAAATGCTAAACCTACAGTAGTCATTTCAAGGACTGATTCAGCTACAGAAAAACCATGTGGGACTGCATTTATATACTCATGCGGATACTGGCACTGTTCACATACCCCTCTTTTGGCCTCGCGATAATTTCCCCACTGGGCAGACTCCCTCTTTACTCTAGATCTTGGCACGAGACATGCCACGGGTCTGCTTGGGTTTTGCATTGAAAGGAACAAGAATAGGGAAAGGAAAATATCTCGGTGATCTCAAAACAGCATCCTCCCTGTTTTTGTTTTTGGGACTGAATTGCTCTCAGTTACAGTTTTAAGAAGTTAATGCTTCTTCACCTTTTAGCCATGTAGTAATCCAATGAAGAGCATGCTCAAAGTGGCACAAGCAGATTTTTCTCCTCCTGTCTTCATCCAGAGAAATCTCTAGCAAGGATATTCTGAGCATTTTTCTTACCTTCTTCTTGACATGCTGTAGCTTGCATGCTGTGGTCTCCTTTCAGGTCCAATTTTCATAACTCAGATTAACAACGAAACTGAGAGGATGCCGACAGGAGGAAGAGAAACAAACAGATTAGATCATCTATTTAATATCCTCCTGGTGAGCTCACCAGGTCTGAAATAGCAGTGTTTTATAACAGGTATAATCTCGATTTAAAAGCTGCAAACTGTGTTCTCCATCAGAGATAAGTTCACGGTTCAATCTGGCACCATGGAAGGTGGATCTTGTAGGGAGCACATGGCCAAGAGGCCGACAGGAGAGAGGTAACAGCGTGAGGATGTATAATTGCTCTCTGTTAATACAGGGCATAAACAGAAAAAGAGGTTTGCTCAATAACAAATGGCCATGAAGTGTCAGTGAACACACCAGCAGAAAAATGAAATTCTGAAAGGGCTTCCTTAGACAGCGATGGGGATCAAAACTCCGCCGGGTCTTTCGGTAGTGCTTCATACATTTATGAATCTACTTCAAATAGCGTGATTCCATGCAATTTCAGGAATTTAGATTCAAAGAGCAGAAAGATCCTTTCCAGGACTACACCTTATGGGGAGGGAGGGATGGGGGGGAGGAATCTTGTCCTTTAAAACACTTTTAGATCAGTTTCTGTATAAATAAATGCAGGTCCACGACCAAGGAAGCAAATCCCTTTAGATGGCTTAATACTCTGAAATGCTGCAGGAACCTCAGCTTGGATGTAACATAGCTACAGGCTGGTGCAATAGGCATATTTAGGATTATTCCTCATGCCTTTTCCCACTAGGTCATCTCACCACAGAATTTTTGCATAGTTTAGAATAAAAAGACATTACAGAAATCTTCTTTTAATTAGGGTAACTGATGTTCTGTGACCACAAAACCCACAGGTTTCTAAAGAATATGGAGACCTTTTTAGATGTATAAGGGAAAAACTCCAGCAGAGGAGTTACATGTGCTCTCGAGGGAAGGTACTTTTTGGCAATTTAACTTCAAGAAACCAAGATCAAGACCTTAAAGTAGCTTGAGGAATCCATCACTCACAGCCTTCTCAATGGAGCAACCATATCTCCAAAATATATGATTATTCTGCAATATCTGAAGGGGATATTCAAAGGAAATAGAACAGAAAGATTTGAACAATTATTTTATTTTGCTTTAATGATGGGAAGATCAGAAACGGTGGGGATCTCTAGGATGACCCTTGAAGGCCAGGAACTGAAGTGGGAGCTTCTGTTGCTACCAAGAGAGAATCCTGCTCCTCTTGACAGTTCAGATGGTCTGTAGGAAATGAAAGGTCTGTTATGAAACAGATGCATTTGCCTTTGGCACTAGACTGAGTGGCTCCTCTACATGTCCTCTACAACTGCAAGTGGAGCTGCAGTCCTCAAAGGGATGCTGGATCTTGAGAGGAGAAACAACTCATGAATTGAAGGAGAGAATTTAGAGTAGCACTGGTTTCTTGTTACGTGTGATGGCCACACATCAGGTTCTGCATGTTTTAAGAGAGCATTAATTACAAACTTTTTATCCCTTGTATCCTGTCTTCAGTGGCTGCTGAAGGGTGTAGAAGTCCAGGGTCCTCTGCCAGTGGGCTCTGTTAACATCTCTGGTCTTTGGTGAGACAGAGGTCTCTAGGAAGCCACAGTTCAGCCTCTGCTCCAATGACCGAAGTCTAAGCTTGTCTTGTCTTTTGGCTAAGACCGTGGGATAGGCTGTCCTTTGTTGCCCTGAGTTTCAACTTCATTCCGTGCAACCCATTACAATCCCCACTGCAATCAAGCAGCTAAAATCAACTGCCACCAGCCACACGGATCATGAAGCGCTAACTGCAGAGAGCGTCCAGAGGGCAAACCTTCTGCTTGAAAGTCTCTCATGATTAGGCATAACCTCACTTCATTCACATGCAAGGGAAAATGCTATGAGATTTAATTAGGAGACAGGAATGGAGTGAATTCAGGAGGCTGGCAACAGGTAGCTGTGAGTTTCATGTAGTTCGAAGAGACTGCTCCTTGTGATGTGTCTCCATGGTCTCAGGAAGGCTGAGTTGGAGGAGTTGGTATTTCCCTATAAATACTCAAATAGACCAGAATGAATGAACTTGCAGGATGAGACAGGATTTCTCCAACTGGTTTCCAAGAGGAAAGGCTGCCCAGTAGAAACTTGCCTGAAATGGGAGCACAGTCTGCATTTTGGAGGAGAGGGCCCATCCTTCTTCCCCTCTCACAAGAAACTTTGCAGGAGAAATGTGTAATAAACAAGATTAAGGCTAATTTTAATTACTACTGAGGAGGTTATGAAAAGAAACGCCTTCCGCATAGGCTTATGAGCTAACCATTCTCCTTCTCAGTTGCGACTGAAACAGCTCAGATCTATTCATCTTCAGGACACACCATAAATCCCATCAGTCTGTCAGGTAGTTTCCACAGGCATCTCAAGCATGTTGAAACTTGGTTAATTATTGCTGCTGAACAACTCTCCTCCCTTCTCCTTTTTGGATGGAATTTGTCATTGTTTTTGCTTTATTGTTGTTTTCTTTGCTACAGATTTTGCTTGCGATGCCTGCTGGGGTGCTTCAAACATTGAAGACATTTTTTAAAATGCTGAAAGGAAACTAATAATCATAAATAAATAATTCTTTAATTTCTCTGAGGAGTTGTCCAGCAAAAAGAGAGAAATCGCTGAAGTAGTTCAAATGTACAAAATAAGACAGGAGGAAGAAAAATGCTTTCCAGAATGTCCCTTCAGGCTTTCTTTCAATGACCCATTGCAAGAAAACCAGAGAAACAAAAAGGGAAGACAAATCTGATTTTTCACTTATTCTGTGAAAGTGATCTACCCAAGTCAAAATTTAGGCTTGTTGTATATGATGGAAAGCAAACCCAATCCCGAGATCCCTTTTGGCTTATGCCTTTACAGACTATGTTTGCAGCCAAGCCACCAACAGGACAAAGCCACTGTGGATTTGAGGGGAAAATAAAGCAACCAAAATACAGAGATGCTGCCTTCAGAAGCCCTCTGACATAAAAGTGATTGAAAAAAATATATTATTATTACTTCATTTGATATAATTATTCAACACAGCTTTTATTTTTCCTAAATTCCACATCTATGACTTTAATATAACCAAAAAGAAAAGCACGTCAAGTAAAAATAGTCTCTTGCTAGAGACTTCTACTACTGCCCATCATTCTGGCGGACATCTGTTCACTTCCTGGCTTGAGGATGAGCAAGGACAGGACATGGGTTAAGCTGAAGAGGCGTTAAAGAGTCAGCAACATGAAATGAAAGTGTACTTCTCTTTGACAGCTGTAGGCTGTTGTAATTTTTTTTTAAATTATGCATTAAGATTTTGGTTAATATATCTTACATTCCATGTAATGTAGATTTTATGGCACGCAACTTCCAGTATGAAGGATTTTTTTACCTGTATAACAACTTGAGTTATGCTTGGTATACATTAACCAGTACTTGTCATTGCAGTTTAATTTTTCCACATCAATCCTCTGGTTTCTTTCCCAACTGACGGCACAGGCATACAGTAAAACTGAAAGGGGAAGACCTTAGGGCTGACACAAAATACAAGCAAACCAGAACCATAACCAGATCTACAAAGGCCAAACTGAAATGAGAATTTAATGGAATTGTTTGAAATTACACTGAATTCTTCTACACGGGACTAAGGTTATACACAGATGACCACAAGCAATTGAGTTACTGTAAAATAACAAGTAATAAGCAAGCTGCAATAACATATCATGTGTTTTCTCCTAGTGTGCCCCTCTGGAGAAGGAAAATGAGCTTAAGCCACACGTGTACATTTGAGACATAAGCTAACATGTTTTTCTTTATCAGTGAGGCAGGTTGTAAGAAGGCACACAGTCTGTTGCTACAGCTGAGCTGATGAAAGGATACCTCCCCACATCACGGTAATGCTGCCCACTCCTGATCAGGGGTCCCCAGAACTGCTCAGACTCAAAGTGGCTTTAAATTCCCAAGGAAGCTAAACCAGCCTCAAGAGAAAGCCACCGGAGCACTCAATTAGGAGGCTCCGGTATTGCCTAAATAATTCATTTTGAAAATCCTTCATTTAAAAAAGTTCGCTTACCTGCAGTCTCTGTATTTGCATGCTTGTTATCTTAGAGGGCTCTTAATTTTTTATTTATACGTGCACTCATGGCTTGAAAAATTGTGAAGAAGAGCATCACTAACAAGGGATCGTCTTGTCACTGAAGGGAATGGACTATAGTCTTTCCCTCTGGAGAACGATGGCTAACAAAAATCACTCCAAAGTAACCAAAACAAATAAGCCAGATAATCAGAATATTCCTTTCCTAATTCAGGAGCTCCTTTCTCATGTTACTCAAGTTCTCCCAGGTCCACATTGTTCTTGTGACTTTCTCCATCTACTCGGGGGCCACATCTCACTACTGAATGTCAACCAGGATAGCAAAGATGCCTTAATGGCTTTGGAGAGCACATTTAATTTTACCTGTCTCTCATTGAGATGGCTGTTTATGGTTGGTGTTGAACAATTTTTCACTTCTTTACCAGGCAATGTACACTGAAGACATTTCAAAATGGTAAATAGACCAGGGCCATCCCAAACCTGAAATTTTATGCTCCGCTTAAGAAACCTAAAGTAGTTATTCTAAAAATTCCTGAAAACACTCAATCTGTTCTCCTAAATGTGCACTCTTTAAACATATATAGGGTGCTCTTTTCTTATTGCTATGAACAATAAATTCTATAAAAATCTAAATTAATATTTCAAGCTTCCAGAAGTTTTGTCAAAATATAAAATGAAGTTGTTCACTATAAATTTGCAGTAATCTGCAGCTTACATTATGTTTATACAATGTTTATAAAATGATATTATTTAAAAATGATTGCATTTAATTGCTAATCTTAAAGCACTGTAATCAAATTAACTCCAGTTTTATTCTTCAAGTGCCACCGAGATCTTTTAAGTATTCTAAGTAGGTGCAATAAAACAAAGCATGTATGAGGACATCGATCAAGCAGTAGGATTATCTGGGTAAGAACAATAACAAACAAGAAAGAAAATAAGACAGGTGAAGCAGACAATAGCAGCTGACTTACTACTTTTTGCATTTCCTGAAAAGTGAATCATCCGAAGCTGATGGTATAAAAAAGAACATTTCTCCCATTGTTTGAAGTCATTTTGCTGCAGCTTACAGACTTCATGTAAAAGAATCCTTTGTAGCCTAAAGTTGGAAGAAAAATGTTCCCATTCAAAGAATTAAGTGATTTGCTGAATTACTGGGTTTTGCCCAACATAATCTCAGTTTTCATTCACTACAGTGGATGATAGTGTTGTTACTGTAAAAAATGCTCTTCAGGAACCCTTCTAAAGTCACATAAGTTTTTCATAAATGTACCTCTAATACGACTATGAATAGATGTATTTTACATAGTCGAGAAGCAGAGGCGTTCTTCCTACCCTGCTGCAGTAACTCCCACTTTCAGGGGTCTCTGATCTTACCCAAAGATATGGGATGAAATTCTGATTACTACCAAGTCACTCCAGCTGGGGTGGGATTGTACTCCTACAGGTAGAGGTTGCTTTTTGTCTTAGTCTGAACAAACCACAATGAAAATGACAATGTAGATACAAAGCCTGAACAGTTTTCAACCCATCCTATCCCATCCCAAATATTGACTAGTCAGTCTGATACCCTGTACCTATCGGAGCAGCTCCCAGTAGAGCATTAAGCAGTGACTCACGTTTGGTACAGGCAGGTTACACATCTCAACTAAAAGATTTGTGTATACTGGAACCTCCTCTTTCACTGTGGGAGTGGGAGATGGTTTGGGGAGTTTATTTCGTTTGCTCCTCTTTTTTTTTTTTCCTTTGTGCTTGGATTTCTTGTGATAATATTTGTCGCTATCTGTTTAGGCTTGAAAATGCAAGCACAAGAAATGCACCTTGTACTGCAAGTAGAACTCAGAGAAGATCATCTGACATATATAATGGAATGGTTTGGGTTGGAAGGGACCTTAGAGATCATCGAGTTCCAACCCCCCTGCCACGGGCAGGGACACCTCCCACTAGACCAGGTTGCTCAAAGCCCCATCCAGCCTGGTCTTGAACAATGCCAGGGATGGAGTATCCACAACTTCTCTGGGCAACCTGTTCTGGTGTCTCACCACCCTCACAGTAAAGAATTTCTTCCTAATATCTAATCTAAATCTCCCCTCTTACAGTGTAAAACCATTACCCCTCATCCTATATATATTGCTGGGGAGGCATCACCTTCCAGCTATTGCCAGCAAACTCAGCCTTACTGAAGAATTAGAAGAAATATCCTCCAGGGCTACCTCAAACTTTTAACTCCACGCATGTAGGAGGTCTTGAGGTTCTGAGGAGACTCCCACATGGATGAAGACTACAAATGTGTATTCAAATCTCACTCCTGCAGCACTAAATCCACACAGGGTGACCTTTAACTTTTCAGTAGCACTGAAGTGAAGGCGTATTATTGCTAAATAAATATGCAAGGCAAAAGTTCTCTCTGCATTTGCAGTAAACACCGTCTGCCCAATACTGCTCTTGCAAACACAGGATACCTTCTTTATCTTCTTGTTTGTTTTGCACGATATAAGACGAAGCCAAACAAGCGTATACCCTTCCCAGAGGTTCACTAGATGCTATCTTACCTATGCCAGCGCTTTTGCAAAAAGGCCAGGCAAATTCCAGCGGAGCCATGCTAATCACTGAGATTCCGGCAGAAACCTAAAGCTTGAGGGGCATTTCTGCTTCTAACATTTACGTGCACCCTGCATTTTTGCAAAATGAAATGCAGTAGAGGGTGTAAGGACAGAAAGGTGTTTGTTTAAGTGCTGCTAAACCTAAATATTCACAGGGAAAAGAAATAAGCCAGAGTGAACTTGCACTAGACTCCATCCTGGAGCTGGTGGAAATGTGTGTTGTATGAGCAGATGTATTTGTTAATACAATTTATTTTTAATTATTATTAATATAGGAATTTAACACTGGAAATTCCTATAATAGCAAGAAATTAACACAGCGACAGCACTTTCTCATGCATTGCTGGGCTCATGCAGATTGGCTTTCTTCAGTTGTATAATGTGTTTAAGCTATGAGGATCTCCTTCCACCAAACTGAGACAGACTTTAAATGTCAAAGTATCTCCTTGGCCATAAAGCCAGGTTTCTCTCTACAGCATGAGATTACAGAGGGTCCCCAATGCAATCTTGGAACTAACAGTTAACAGTCTATATCTTTTTACACCTGACCTTAAAATACTTCCATGTCTTTTGGTTACCATGGTGCTTTATGTAGATTACTTCACACAACGCATCCTTAATTACAAATCATACTATGTAGCAAGTTAGGACTCCAGAAATCATGTTGCCAATAAGCAAATAAACCTACAAAGGCGTCTTACCAGAAAAAAAAAAAAACACAGAGCCCTCACATACAACATGCTCATTTGGTGGAGATTACCATAAGGAAATGGACTTTCGGCTGTATCTTTGGAAAGTGTATGGTGGTAAGAGAGGATTTTAGTATCTTTACTCAGAGTTATTACAAGATGGGGTGATGCACTGGGTATACTACTAGAATTATACAATATCTAGTCTTTTTGCCTCTTTCAGCAAGGAAAAAAAAAAGCTCTAATTTAAACCTCCACCAAAAAAAATATACTAAAATATCCATATAGAAGCACTTGGTGTTTCTAAAAATATTAGGACAAAAAGATTTATAGGTGTAAAACTGTTATTCTTGGTGGATACCAACCACTTCTACAGTGCTTGCAGTGCGTAGGACTAGACAAGTTCTTCCTCAGATGCATATTTGCACACATTTTTATTTCAATACGGACTTTCCATATTATAACTGCTTGATTACATTTACAGGAATGCTAAGGTGTTTTATGGGTGTTTCTATTTGATGCTATTATAATTTCTAATACGAGGCACCATCTGAGCATAAAACGTTGTGTTAATTGGGAAACAAAGACAAGAGGTAGTTCTGCAAGGACCAGTAAAGAAATTTGTTGAGTAAATACTTGAGTTGAAATTTGGAAAATTTAGAAATCTTATTCTCAGAGACGAGTCCTTTAATTTTTGGGACTCATCCTTTAATTTTTGGGACCCTTTAATTTTTGGGTCTTTTGATTTCAGTTAGCCCTGGCAGAACTAAAGGGACAGGTCTGAAAATGACCTGGTCAAAGAAAAGATTACAAGTTTTCTACTGTAAAAACTAGAGCAATCCCAACCCTGCTGCTGATCCGCTCTCCAAATTTATATGAGGAGCAGAAGAAGCCAGCAAAGCCAAACCGGAGAGGTCCTGAGTGCCACTGGCTGGCGTCTGAATTCAGCCACCACCTTGACAGCTGTTTTTCCAGCAGAAGCTCTCTCTGAAGTGGGGCACTGAACAGCAGCCAACTCATCAAAGCTTCCGCGGCTCAGCTCACTTCAAGCAAATCTTCTGCAGCAACAAATCGTTAGGAACAAAAGACCCAACGGCGCTACCGAAAAACAGCAAGTCCAGCACTTCTGCAACTCCATAACAACGTCTAGGCTTCGGCATCACTGGTGAGAAGGCACTTGCCAAAGTACTTCTGCTTAGTTTGGATTTTCTCTGCTTCCTCTTTTTTTCCCCCCTTTTTACAGCTTTATAAGCTCCAATAAACCATCTACTTTTAATTTCTTTTTTGCTGCTTTTATAATGGAATACTGAAATATCTTTGCAATTTAACAGAGTAACAGCTTTTGTTATTCTCTGTCAAATCCCAGGTTGCATAGACTATTATTTCTCTGAAAGAGAGAAAGAGCGGGACCTATTGAAAAAGTAAGGTTATTAGAATTAGTGTATTGACTATCTCAAAGGCTTCTTTCAGTGCTTCCCTTGAAAAACTTTCTTCAGTTTCCTTAAGATAGCTTATCTTTACAGGTTTATAACCTTTTTAAAAAAAAAATTAATCTGGATGAAAACAAAGTTGATTTAGAAAATACCGAACCAAAGGAAAAAACAAAGTGAAATCCTACTGACATCCTTAAGACTAAATTAATAACAGTGAGTATTCAGAGGTGGCATTAACCACTGATTTTGGAAATGAGATACTTTGATCTAATGTAAGTTAATTTAGACTCTGCTTAAGGTATAAACTGTGTTGGATAATTTTTAATAAAGAGACATAAAGTGTCTCTAGCAAAGAAACAGCAATGCAACAACCTTGAATACTGTGTTCAGTTCTGGGCCCCACAATTTAAGAAAGATGTGAAGGTCCTTGAATACATCCAGAGGAGGGTAACAAAGCTGGTGACAGGGCTGAACGTCCGCTGAGGAGCAGCTGAGGACTCTGGGTTTGTCTCGTTTGGAGAAAAGGAGGCTGAGGGGCAACCCCATGGCTCTCTCCCCTTCCTGAGGAGGGGACATGGAGAGGGAGGTGCTGAGCTCTTCTCCCTGGGATCCAGTGACAGGACGCGTGGGAATGGTTCAAAGCTGCACCAGGGGAGGTTCAGACTGGACATTAGGAAGCATTTCTTTACTAAGAGTGTGGTCGAACACTGGAACAGGCTTCCTAGAGAGGTGGCCAATGCCCCTGTCAGTGTTTAAGAGGCATTTGGACAATGCCCTTAACAACATGCTTTAACTTTTGGTCAGCCCTGAAGCGGTCAGGCAGTTGGGCTGGTTGATCACTGCAGGTCCCATCCAACTGAAATAGTCTATTCTATTCTATTCTATTCTATTCTATTCTATTCTATTCTATTCTATTCTATTCGATTCTATTCGATTCTATTCGATTCTATTCTATTCTAACCTTCTGATCTTTCACTTTAAATTCCTTTTCCTTCCTTTCTTTTTTAATAATAAAAAGCCACGGTTCAACCTGTGATCAATTTGCTGTCATTCGGCCACTGAGCACCCAGATGGACAAACAGAAATGCGAGTGACAATTATTATGAATCACAACTTTTAATTATTACTAGTAGAGATAATTATTGATATTTAACTGACCATGTCTCCTACCTCTGGACCACAAATATACAGAGCAGTAATTCGAAGGGCACAACGATGGGACACTCAACAACAGAGAAGCTCCTCACGTCTCAGACCACCTTCCTTGCAGAGGGGACGTTAGCTGGAGTCTCAGATCGATAGTGAAAATACAGTTTCCAAGAGAAAATTCAGTTGACACGCCAGTTCTATGTTCACTCATGACGAGGAGCAACTCACCACCCCAAGAACTCCTGCTGATTTCCAGCGCGATTAATTCTACTGATTAAAGGTGTCTCTAGCTGCAAGGGCTACCCCTTGGTGCAAGCGATGGAGCTGATAGATTGTGCTAAAATGTGTATTTTTAAAGATGCAGAGCACCGTGTTATCTCTTGGGGTTGTGGAGACACGGAAGGACTGAATATTAGATCAAAAAGGCAGCAATGTTTATGTTAAGGGATGCAGATTCTTCTGGCAACCTGAATTAAAAGAAAAGTGGATGCTATCAAGACTATTAATGTTTAGGCAATGGAAACATTTTTGTAATTCAACCTCCTGACGTACCTACACAGGTAACTTTGATCTGATAGAAGTGGGTGGTTAAAGTGGAGAATAAGCATATCACCTGGAATAAATGTGAAACGGACTCTCCTGGAGTACAACTGAAATCTTCATTTCTGCTGTAAATGATTGTTTTAATTTACATGGAAGAGCAGCAGCAAATCTTCATAAAATTAAAAACAATACTTTATTAATAACATGAACAAAAATGTAAAAGTTCAGTTGCTAGCAGCTATCCAGAATTACACGAGTAGCACCAAAATAATTAAAACTACTTGTGTTTCAAAAATAATAAATACATGTCATGACCCTAAGCAGCAAAACAACATTAAAATCCATTTGGTATGTAAATTCACTCAAATAACAAGTCACATATCTCAAAAAAGAAAAGAAAAGAAAAAAGAAAAAGAGAGAAAGAAGAAAATATTTACTACATAAATTATGAAAGGAAAATCAAAGAATATAAAAAACTCGGTTGTGTCTCTACTCATTATTTTGCTTTAATTTCATCTAACTTTGTGAAAAGCCCCATGGGCTAGGGACATTAATTTCTTGCTTTTGCTGTTTTACTAATTCCTAATGGAGAATTACAAAAGAATTTCAATCACATGAATTGGAATCATGGGAAGGAATGGGAGAGAAAATTGAAGAAAACTGCAGGATACTCAGAAAGCTAAAAATAAATTAGTATATTCTAAACGCCTTTCGAAAAAGAGGAAAAATGCCCGTGTCACAACCACAATCCGAGCTGATTTCAGCACCAGCGAGACAGAAAGAAAATAATCTAGAGGAACTTAAAAGCAACAAATCTCTAGGACCAGATGGAAGTTATCCCTGGGTATTAGAGAAGATCAAGAAAGAAACTTTCGGGCTACTGGCAGACATCATGGAAAGGCTGATAAGTTCCAGATGGAATACAGAAATCAGTAAATATGGCACCAGATTACGAAGCAATATGAAATAACATTTTCGTGTGAAATTAGCAATAAATACGGTTTGTAACACGGCAGCATATCACAATTTTGACATAATTTGACAAGTCGCAATATAAGACACAGTGTCAGAAGCTATCAAAGCAAAACAAAACAAATCTCCCAGGTGGTTTGCTGGGAGAAAAGCAGTTATTTTGCTCAGAGTTTTCACACAGCCGTTCCCGATTTTCTCCTGCCCAGGCTGGCAGAGTATTAAAGTATTATTGCTTTTAATATGGGTAGGGGTCCAAATGGGAGTCCAGCTGTTCTGAGCACTGGCCCAGTGCTATAGGAGGTCACTTGACTCCGGTGACTCTATGTCCTAAATGGGTGAGATGGATGATTCCCAGGACGAGGTGTCAATGCCAGAGGTCAAGCAAATTTTTCAAGGTCACAGAGCTGCTTTGAGGCAAAGAACTCCTATTTTCTCAGTGCAGGCCCTAGCTATTAGATGACTACACCCAAGTGTCATTGCCTACCTGTGAATTCAACGACAATCCTTCAATTCCTCCTTTTTCATAACTATAATCGTATCTCACTTCTCCTGGCACTATTTCCACCTTAGCACCTTCTACTTCTGAATCAGATCACTTGGCAGAAAGATGGCATACTAAATAATATTCCCCACAATCTTTTTTTTTCTTCTTTTTCTTGAAAAATAAGCCGTTCCCAGAAATCTACTGACTTCCTTTTCTTCTGCTGGCTTCCTTGCTCCCTTCCTCTGCTCATCACCTACCCTGGGACTTTGTAAATAGCATAAAAAATAAACCAGAAACAATTATTCACCACCATGATAACAATGGGGTACAGGTTTTTCATCCTAACCCTCTACTCTAGTCTGTGAGTGATGCCATATATAGAAAAAAAAAATAAGGAACGTGGTGCTTGGCAGCAGAAAGAGGGACAATGAAGAAGATTCATAAAGTTTTTGTGAAACAAAGTTTGACAGAAATGTAAAGCAATGCACTGTGCTCTCTGAAGTAGGAAACACATGTCAAAAATAAATGGAATTGAACTTGACCACAAGAAGGACTTTGAAATCGCCCTGGAGTAATAGCGGAATTCACTCTTGGAAAACAGCACAGCAATGTTAGGGAAGAGTCAAACAGCAGAGTGACTGGGAGGCAGAGGGCTTAGGCACCAATGTCAGACACAAAAAAAAAAGCCAAAAAACTAGCCCATCACAAAAAAACTCACTCAGAGTAATGTTACATGCTGCACTTAAAATGCAAGAAGAAATCCAGAGTTAATGCTGATACTCTTGCTCTCAAATCAGCTGCAAGTCACATTTTTCAACTTAGTAATTTTTGGTCAGAGGAAGGTAAGAAATGTACCCTAATGAAGTGTGTTGTGTAGTGGTAACGCTGATGGACACATTATCTGTGTGACCTCTCTATCTCTTTCTCTTTTAATGAGAGCAGCTGTATCACACAGCGCTACAATATCAAGACAAGACCTACTGATCAAACATTATCCTTCCCTCAGTCTGCTATGTCCTACCCTTGTTTTCAGTCTGCAACTTTCCTCTTTCCCCTCCCAACAAATATTTTAACTGAAGTTAAGGTATGAGACAGAACAAAGCTGCTTTCAGGATTAAAGAACAGAATCTACAAAAATCACTCCAAGAAGCTTAATTCATGTAGCTAAGGAAATAAATGACAAAAAAATAAAATCTACTTAATTAAAAAAGCCTTCAGTCCCAGTCCCGAAACACTGGAAGGCACTGGCAGGTAATATGTAAGGAATGTATAAGGATTAATCAACATAATGATAAACAGATCTCCATAAAATATCTTTTTCAGTGATGACAAAGTAAAGACATTGTGACTGATTAAAAGAAGAATGCGAAGGTTAGGTCATACCAATCCCCTCTTATCTCTTTCCATATGAAATGTAGGGAAAGTTACAATATCAATGTTTACCTGCAGCAAGAAATCTGTCTTTGATGGAAAAGAAAAGAAAAAAAAAAACCCTCCACAGCTATCAGGAGGTTCTGAAAAAGTGAAATCTCCATGCCAGAAATAACTGTTAGAGCTTCAAGATCTACTACAGCTACTTTCAAGGCTTTTTAGCTGCATTGATAAAAAAAATCACATGCAGCCATCCCATATTGAGCTACTAAAACGTTTTTAGTTTGTGACTCCGTTAGAAACGCTGGAGGTACTGCGTAGCGACTAATGTATTACATACTGATAATGTGCTCGGTGCCTCATGTCAGAGCATCATAAATCTCTGCTCAGCTACAACAGTCATTCTGAGCTTGCTTATGCTATGCAATATAAACTTTGCCTTTTTCAAGGTAATGTTTATTCTTGATATATATACATATATTTTCCATGCATTAAGCTTTCAGATTTTCTTCACACTTCTCAATTAATATATTTTATTAATTGCAGCTTTCTCAGGAGCCCATAAATCTGACAGCTGAGCATCCTTATTTATTTTCCTTCAGTGACCTCTGTGTAAGACTTGCTTAGTTTTCTCTCTGTCAGGCACCTTGGGATCCATATTTCAAGCTGGATACTTTTTTCTTCTTATCTCTAGTTATTATTATTTGTTTGTTTGTATTACAGCGGCATCTTACAATCCCAGCTGGGGCTAGACATGCCAGGAATACATAAGAAACAGTACCTGCCTCAGGAGAGAGTCTCTGGCTCAAAAATATTACAGAAAAACTAAGAGACAGGAAGAAGATGGGAGACAGAGATGCAAACAGATGCTGTGACTTGGCTAATGTGATACATAGATAAGATCTGCCTGGACCCCATCCTATCGCGCATACACTGCACGATGAACCATCAACATCGGCAATAAAAATAATTTTTTATTATTTTTTTTTTAGCACAAGAGAGAAAGAAACTCAGCTTGGCCATTCTATAGCAGTAAGTCGTGCAAAATCAACACGAGAGGCTTGGTATTATCAGTCTGGACTCATGCATGAGCATTAATAATCACGGTATCTTTACTTTACTGGTGATAACAGTCCTTAATATTGCATATCCCTGTTACCAGTGTTAGGTCTTTTGTCTCCAACAAACATGACTCATACCATGAGCCTAAGCCTACATTACTCTCAGATTTGAGGTGGCGTTTCTGCACTTGCTTAAACATCACAAAATTGTCTCTAGAAAATATTTGTTTCAGGAAGCACAAGAACAAAAGGACAACTGGAATGAAAATAAAAGAACTCTGCATTGCCTACCCTGTTAGGTGACTACACAGTTACATCGGGGAAGAATGAAAAAGAACTTAAGGTTAGTGCATCAGCAGCCTAAACTCTGGAACAGTTATTAAAAAATAATTAAGAGATGCTGGGGCTGTAACATATATCCTGTTCTGTTCCATGCAGTACTTTGCTGGAGCTGACATTGCTTTCCAGCATAGAGTGACATTAAAATCACTGGGAATTCTGCCACAACTGTTGTTCTCCAGCCCTGCTCACCTTCAGGGCCTCCATGCCACAGGGCAGCAAGGACCAGAGCAGGCACCTCCGTGGTCACTACACACTTTGAGATATGCAGTGACACAAAATATTGTCTGCTGGAGACCAGGACACTCAATGCTTTTGGGCCATGGTACAGAAGTTGCGGCTACAGCGAGCTACAACTCAAGATGTTGTGAGTACCCCCAACAACACCAACCAACCATCACAGGGATGGTCCAACATATCTTCTCTGTGTCCCCTCTTTTATTTTCCTAGCAAACTGGACTTCTAATGTAAGGTCCAGGCCGCTCTCTAAGCTGTTCCAAAGCCTTGGTCCTGAATATTTGAAAGACTGAGCAAAGGTATGGAATGAAGATGGCAGTCAACAGCTCAGCTCTTCGGGTGAAGGTGACATGCCACAGCCAGGAAGCTGCGGAGGGGAATCCTGCCCCACTCCAGGGCAGTAAAAAGCATCACTACTCACCCCACAGCATGCTCCATGTGGAGGGCAAATTTCTTTTGACCTTGTTATTACCAACAAAGATGATACCAAAGCAAACCAAACAAAAGCAAACAAACAAAACCCCTAGAACTGCACTGTATGTGGTTCCCAACACACTAATCTTCAGTAGACACTGCAGTGTCATCTCTACAGGAGAGAAAAGAGCGATTCACACACGGATAAGTGATATGGGACTTTGAATCTCTATTCTAAAACTATGCTCTCAAAGACGTAGATAGGGAGATAAATTATCACCATGTGGGTTATGAATATATACTTATTGTACTAGAAAGAAATTTTATTTGCTTAACCTCAAAATACAGTGTCCCGGTCTCCAGCGTAACTGCAATTTCTTAATTGTGTTCTGAACAATCTGCCAGATTTCTTCAACCATGCTTTTGCAATTCATTTAGCATCAAGCAAGAGGAGAATTGTATTTTATATAAACTGTTATTTTTTAAATGTTTTTTTTTTTTCATAGAAAAGGCCAGAAGGGACCTTCTGAAAATATCCAACCTGACCTCTTGCATAATAGAAGCCACAGAACTTCCCTGAATTGATTATTGCTTGATCTATAGTGTATCTTGTAAAGAAGCATCTAATCTTCATATAAAAATCAAGAGTGATGGAGATTTAGTGCAAAAATCTCTTGGTATATTGACCACTTGGTCAATTGACCTCACTGTTGAAAATCAAGGCTTAATTTCTGAATTTATCTGCATTTGTCAAGCTTCAATTTCTCAACACTTTGTTTGGCAGACATATTACTTTTGTTTCACAAGGATAACACGTGCATTGTTTGTAATAAGTAAGGCAGGCAGAAAAATGCATCTTCTTTTCAAAAGCAATGTCAGCAACGATTAAAAATGAAAACGTACCAAACAGCTGACTCATTCCCACACTTCAGTTAGAGCTGGTGCTACCAATTGCCTCCCTGATATTTAATGTCAAATTATTTGCTTCATCAAACTGAAGACATGGTTCCACCGCAGTTACAGTGCCTTTAAATCAGCTAACTCGGTTCTGGTAGCAGCCTGGCCGTGACAAATCAGGCTGATGGAGAAGGGAGGAAGGGATCAGTTGTCTCAGACCAAATGTGGATTCAGAGTATTGCGAAGCAAACGGGACTAACCCAGGAGGCTTTCTACAACCCAGCTCACACAGGGCTGCAAAACCCACCTGAGAAGGTGGCAAATGCTGAAGAGCACGCTTACAGTACAGACATACCCATAAGCAGAGGGGAAACCCTTCCCCCTGCTCTTGGCGCCTTCTAACTTTCTACTCCAGCTCCAGAAGACCTACAGAAGTCCTTTGGTCATGGGATGCAAGACCCAACTCTCCTCACCATGGAGATTTCCATCCATGTGAATACAGCAGTACCGAGTGGAATTGGTCCGGCAGGGCTCGTTGGGGGGGATTTTCATTATCCTTGAAAAATTCTTAATAGTTACCAAATTGGTACCTAAATAGCAATAATTAGCAAGCTACAGTGGAGAACAGACCTTTGATCTTGGCCAAATAACTCTTTTGTCCACTGCCCTAAAAAGCTTTAAAATTAAGTCTCCCTTTACCCAGAGCTTATCTTTGAGTGATAACTGCTCTCTTCTGCCCAGTTCAGAGTAATCCTCCTCTGTTGCTTTTATGCAAACTTTTTTGCTGTTTTTTATTTTTTTTTTCTTAGTTGAAAATCTGTTTTATTTTCCAGGATTAAAAGGTGAACGGGAAGGCTTTTTTTTTTTTTTTTTACCTGCCCCAACCACAGTTCAAGTTTCTTTATTTCCCCAGAAACTACCAATGAATCACTAACACCTGAAAACAAAGCCCGACCTGGATTCTCCGTGCAGCCTCGGGCATCAGTGATTCATCAACCCCTGCACAAGACCTGACACAACTTTCAAGTCAGTACTTTACAAATGCAGAAAATGCTGTTTAAATATTTTGCTTTAAAATACACTTGCAAAGTTCAAGGCCGCACAAATATGCTGCTAACAATCTGGAACGTTAAAGTATTATTTTTTTTAAAGAAAAGTTATTTATTGATGTGATTTAAGTGCATTACTAAGGTGCTGGCTGGCTGGTTTCAGCGAAGCTATTTCTCTTTGTGGATGTGCTGGTTTATAAATCGCTCACTCATCGTCAATCCGGCTGGATAACAGAAGAATCCTATTTAAGCTTCTGGTAAGCAATTTGCTTGGTTTACTAAATTTTCCAGTCACGCGTCCATGCAAAAGCTGCTTTTGCTTCCCATTTAAATTCTCCTTTCCGCCCGCTATTTGTCTTTGCCACATCTGTGTTTATTGTGCGGCCGCGGGCGATGGCATGCCTTCCCAGCCAGGATCTGCCCCACAACCACTGTAGGACTTGGCTGCCTCTCAAAGGTGACCTGCCAATCAAGTTGCCAAATTTTTTTCATTCATTTTAGGCCACGTGAGCCAAACGCCCCAGAGGAGAAAGAAGCGGGAGGAAGGGAGCACCTTGTTTCAGATTCCCCTCTCCACTGGCGTTCGCTTCGCCCGGCCATGGCTGGCTGGCTCCCGCTCCAGCACGGCCCAGAGCGCGCAAGATGAAGGCTTCAAAGTACGCCGTGGTCAAACTTTAAGTGTTCTACTTAAGTTTTCTCCTCATGCTGTGTGCTTCAGTGTTGACAGTTAACTCGCATTTAAAACAACCCTCTGCAACAGAGCTGTCAGCCAGAGATGTATCTGAGCCACACAGACCCTTTAAAATTCTTCCCTGGCTGAAGGGACATCAGTCAGCCAGGAGAGACCCTTACCTCTGGGTTAGGAGTCCGAGGGATACACACAGCATAACCTTTTCTTTTTTTTTCTCTTTTTCTCCAATGTTACTACGCAGAAAAACTTGAAAGCAAAGAAAATCAGGTCACGATGTGCAAAGGGAAGGGAGAGCGCTGACCGTGCTCCTGGAGGAAGGCTCTGCGCTGAGCCTACCACCTTCACCCAAACGCTGGTGACCAGTGGTGTGGGCTGCAGCTGGCGCCTCTTTGGAGGGTCGTATTTTACTGAATGGGCACATTTTCAATCCTGTTTAGGCAACCCATCTCTGCAGAAAGCCTTCAGCCAGGGTTCACACATGTAGTCCAGAAGTCAGAGACTCACAAAACGGACCTATTTTGAGAAAGCAGCTCAGAAACTGAGTAAAAAGTGCTCAAGTGGGTTTTTTTCCATGTACTGGAAAAGTCATCGACAACATCGACCACAAATCACACTGGCCACATTAATAATTAAATATAGGTTTTTCCCTCTCCAATTTTACCTAGCTGTCATGAAAACAGTTTGATAAAATAACTCTTTATGAATAATCAACAGCAACAACATTAACCCAGCAAGCTATAAATAAAAGAAGTGAAGACCATAGGCTTCCTCTGATACGCACACACGCAAGCCACTTGGGAAAGACAAACTAAGACAAAACCAGAATATCTGTTTCTGTATAAGAATATAACCACATTAAAAGAAAAAAAACCACAAAAAAAGAAAAGAATCCAGGGAAACAACAGGAATACCTCCAGCTGTCTTGCACACCAGATCTTATCTTGTCCATATACAACAGGTGGCTTCATGTGGATCATCCAGCGCCCTGTAACCTCCTCTGACGGCCCGTCCCAGGCACGTCAACCAGTGGTTTCATACAAAACAGCACTGACAGATACTGGAGGCATTTGCCAAATGCAATGAGAGGCTCTTTGCAGCGTCTGATCTACTCAGATCAGGGTTCCGCACTCTGATGATTACTTCACATTGTCTCATCTACACTTTCTGAAGATTAAGGAATAAAACCAACCAAACAGCCCTGCACCCTCAGGAAAACAAATTCTTGCATCAGCGTTAAGCTTAAAAAAGAGAAAACTCCCATAGCAAATTGTTGAGGGTGCTTTTGCCCCTGGGCTTTTGAACAGTCTTCTCTTCATCAAAAGGTAGGGTGATAATAACTGGGTCTGATTTTTAATATTTCCGACTCTTTGATTTATTTTAGATGTGTATTTGATAGTTCAATGTAGAGTTGACCTAATCTCTTGATGCCCGATGACTCTGACCTGACTGAAACCAATTCCCCCGGATTTTCCTGTTAGCATTACGTTAATTTACCAAGCTTATATCTAAAATAACAGAAAATTTCCCAATATGAAAAACCGTTTTATTCCCCGTTCACCAATTATATTCCAGAGCACTGCTGCAATACACAGTCCAGACCATACAGCACAACAGGAGCTCTGCCAGTAAACTAAAATATTCATGAGACGTAGGGTTGTGCGAGACTGTTAACATGACTTGCCTCTCATTTAGCACTCCATCGGGCTGCACCGATGGCAATGTCACTGGTTCCAGACGACTCTTCCAGGCACCAGCCAACAAGGGGAGAAGGCAAGAAACCCGCCGTGCACAAGTGCAGAGCGTGCGGAGCAGACTGAAGGCAGATGGGCACGCGAGAATATTTAACTGATGTCTCCTACTCATGGTACACACCGACCCCCTCATCTTAAATGGCATTACCCAGAAGAATTCCCTACCTAAACACCAACAAAGACGATTAGAGGTGATAAACACACCGCCACGACCACAGGGTATCAGCGTTTTGAAGACTGCAGCGGCACAAACAAACACATCAGCAGGAAACGTTGGGGGAAAAGCTGAAGTCTATAAAAGCCACATTCTGCTGCAGATGTAATGGAGGAAAAATAAAACAACTGAACTGCTGGCTTTCCCAGTTGGCAGGTATTTTAGAATCTAAATGGCCCTGAAAACTTACTACAGTATAAAATTGCTGTAATTTAAAAGACTTCTAATTAAAAAGCTATAACATTAACTTTTGGTCCTCTCCCAACCCCCCACTTCTTTTCCTTAAATATTTGCCTCAACTGTACAATAAAAATGAAATAAAAAACTGTATCTAATCACTGAAGGAACTACATCAGGCTGAAGATTTAGAAAGAGAAAAGTAAAAAATGCCAGAAAATACACACAGGTTTAGATTTACTCAAGACTACTGATATGTACAGCAACCCGAAGCCTTAATTTTCCATGAAATCCACTATGTAATTTCTTTTTTGCTCATTCCAGCTAGATTGCCATTCTGATTTGATCACAGGCACTGCATAGGAAAAACAGCCATTAGCTCACCCAGTTCATGCTGATAGTGCAGGATTGTCCCTAATATGGTTTCTGCAGCGATATCCCATCCAATTAGGCAGTCAAGAGTAATAGGGCTTCCTCCACATCACGTAAAGCTCACTATTAGCAGCTGTCCCCTTGGCTTAGTCTGAAGCTGTCCTCTTTCCAATTTTTGTTTAAGTCCTCAAAATGCCATCACCCACTGGGGGGAGTCTCTGCTGCCCCTCCGTGAGGCACAGTGATGCCCATGGTGGATGGCTGGAGGAGAGGACACAGGGGTACCTCACTGCTGTGTGACTCACTAATCCCGACAGCCTGCTGACTCGCTGCGTTCCTGCTGCCTCTGCAAAACGCTTCACAATTTAGTACACAATAAATTAACGATGGTGGAGGTTCAGCTGCCTACACTTTAGTGCTGATTTAAATGCCTGAGGTAACTCAGACATCTGCACCAGTCTGGATGACTATAGCAATCCATCCTATAGGAGATCTACACCCTCATGAAGCTGAAGACCTGGTGGCGTGCCCCATTGCATCTGTAATATCTGTAGCAAGTTATTTTTAAGGAAACTGAGTCTCATCCTTTCTATCTGAGGCCCAAATGTTTATTTTGAGTGAAAACTCAACAGATTATCTGCTGAATACACACTATATTAACACAGACCTTCACTGAGGTATATGATCACACAGCCCACAGCTGAGATGAGCTACATTTACAGGCTGGATACTCATCGTAGTTCTACACTGCAGCCTTTTCAAGTGATTCATGGGGTTACTCCTCTGTTCACACTTATTCAAAGGTACTTGTGTTGCAATGCACTTTCTGACCTGTCCAGGCACATTTCCATTTATTAACGCGACTGTGTTACCAGCTCTTTAGTGTCACCACTCTAAATACTATGTGAGTCCTGCTGCTTGGGAAAATACATAGCTGGCTTCTGCACAAATAGTGCAGGAAAATGCCAATTTACTTTCCTTACTTCTTTGTCCACCTCAGTCCTGCACCAAACTTTGTGTAGTCCCTCATCTTTTCAGTATGAGAAACCATAGGAAATTGCATGGGATGGTATTACCAGGATAAACTGCTAAGTGTTTTCATTTAATGTTGCATTTGGATGGGAGGTTCTGGAGGTTAGATACTAAAGCCTCGATCCAGAATAGTTGAAAGCCAGATTTAGGTACCCAGATAAATAGCCTTCTTAGCATGCACCCATCTCAGTCTCACAGCATAAAAGGCATCTGGAGTGGGATGCAACAAATTGTAGATTTCTACAGCGCATAGATTTCTCTGCATCTCAGCAAGTCACCCTGGGCTTCCTTTGAGCTTCCCCCAACCCCAGTCTATGCAGTTTATTTACTTCAGCTACTTTTAGCTGTAGGAAAAACCTTTTGGGGAGCCACAGACGGTAGCCACTTGCTTGAAGAATTTTCCATTTATGAAATACTGGCCATGTCCCTAAACCATTTTAGCTGCCATATGTGCTCCAGACAGGAACACCAAGATGTCTGTATTAAGTGATTCTGTTACAAGTTTGGTTTTTTCCTATTGCAGCAGAATTTTATTACCTGACAGTCTGCTGTATACGGGTTGCTTTGCCAATCTGCATGTTCATCTCCTTCTACAACAGGAATGACAGTTGCCTCCGTTGATAAGAGACAGAATTATTAAGAATTGTGAGGACACAGTAAAAAAACTGCAACAGTCAGGACTTCACTTTTACACTATTCTTTAAAAAGCAAATAGAAAGTCAATGAGAAATTACAGCCCCGTTAATTTATTGCAATCAAAAAGTAAACGACTGATACTGATTAATCAATTCATATTGTAGAAGCAGTGACAGCAGAAGGATAGAGGGCTGGATAATTCAGCTGGACTTGTAAGACAACTCTTAAAACACCACATTGTAGGGTTTTTATAAAAGAGTTATTTCCTGTGCCAGGAAATATGGACCAAGAAATAGATCTTCTTAACTTACCATTCAATTAAAAATATCCTCAAAAAAAACCCTCCAGGTCCCAATAAATCCAAGAAAGATCCAAATGGAAACAATGTAACAAATGGGTCAAAAAGTCAAAGCTGGCAGCATTCCACCCCAAACAAGCAGAAATGAAAAGCCACAAATATTCTTTACTTGTGGCTTCACAGCAGCAGCACCATTAATCCTTGTCCATTCTCCCCTTCTGCATCCGATCCCCAGTGGCCCACACTCGCCTGCCCCAGCCCCACAACCCCATGGTGGCACGTACCCACGGCAGGGAGGCACCGGGAACCCCAGACCTTCCTTAAAACACATTCTGATCTTTGCTTCCATTCCCATTCAGGCACTATTGATACTGCTGCAGACTTTGACACTTGAAACCAGAGCTTTAAAATTGCACTGCTGAATGTGTGCAGGACCGGGAACTGAAGAAGACTAGTTCTGTGGCTTCATCTTATGGGGGGGGGAGGTAACAGGATCTTTGGACTATTTTTGCTCTCACCCATGCTGGTCCAAGAAGCACCCAGGACTCTGCATCAGGCATACCATATATACGTACCCTACATCTCACAAAAGCCAACAAATTCAGCTGAAAACTCCCCAAAGGCAAGAACCTCATTAAGTATCTGCAACCCAAGAGGAAAGCTGGGGGAAGGAGTGAGTCTCAGATCCTGTTGCACTTCACCAAGCATTGTCTGGCTCTGCAGCCCCATGATGGGATGAGGAGGTAAGAGGCAGGTTTGTAGCCATGCTCTTAGAATAATGAATATTATTTAGAATGTTACTGTGTCTATATAGTCCTGGAAACTTAGGAAGTGTAAATCTGAATCTCCTCAAACTGAGGAGGCAACTGAAGTAGGTTTTCTATTTCATAGGCCAGTGGTCTGATACTGTGGTTATTTTCTAAAATTAAAGGATTTTTTCATACTGCTTCAGACGTGACAATCTAGGTGTTGACTGCTGCACTGAGAACTTCTCTGCCTCTTACAAGAGCAGCCTGGCTTCTATCTACGGGGAAATGCTTGTCTCCGGAGCCCAGCAACTTGTGATGCCAGCTCTCTTACAAACCCTCATTATTCAGATCGAGATAAACCCACCTCCCAGGCTTGAAGGTTCCCCGACGCATGCTGCTGTAATTGGATTTTTCACCTCCAAAGGACACATGCATCCTGGATTTGCAAACTTCAGACAGACTGACTTTTAATAACAGACTGACTTGAGAGTGAAAGCATCGCAAGCATATTCTGGCAAGACCGAAAGAGTTATTCTATTATTTGCAAAGTTAGAATCATGTTTACAAAAAACCCCACTCTAACTCACTAAAATTAAATGTATAATTGCAGCAAGATCCTTTCTTAACCATAACATCATGAAGTAATGTATTTTATCCGTTTGAATGACTGAGAAACAACTGATTCCCCAATACTTTTTACCTTCATTTCACTGTCCATAGGATCTGAACCCCAAAATTGCTCTGCAGCTCTGAAGCCTTACCCCAGGACTGTGTGTTTGGAGACTACATTTTTCCTTCTCTTGTTTTAATGAAAAATAATCCTCCCCCCCCCTTTTTTTTTTCCTTTTAAACAGCAGTATCACAGCTGCTGGGCTTGCATTTCTTTTGTCAAATACAGGACATATCCCTTCGTTCTTCTTCAGACCCCAGCTTTTTCCCTTTCCCTCTTAAGTATGAGCAGAGCATCCACTGCCAGGTCTTGAAGGAAAGAGCTTCTCCAGAGAGCACACACCTGACCCCAGAGCAGAGATGATGAACCTGCCACTTGGAATGCTCTATCCAAAAATCCTCATTCCCCACAGTTTTTGACAGTTTTCAAGATCTCCTGGTGCTACAGTGTTTTTTAAAAAAGAAAGTTGCTGCTGACCTTATGTCTTGCATTCAGATTTCCCTAAATCCTCTTCTTTTGTAAGGCATACTCTGAGAAATGCTGCTCGGTGGATTTTGGTACAGGAATCCTTGGTTTCCAAGTCCCAGGCAGCTTTAGCTGTAAGCCAGGGACAGTTCTGGCACATACAGATATACAGCTGAAGATGCACGGGGTATTCTGAATTTTCAAAAAGTAAGGCACCAATGGAGCTTGTAGGTATCCCCCGGGTTAGGCAGCAGGGACTTTGAGGGTCACAACTCTGGATTTTGGTGTTTGAATTTTTCTTCCCTCTCTTCTCCTTTGGGAGCAGCCTGTTTTATGGCTGACTCGAAGTGACTTGGCTCAAACTGACCCACGGAGGTCAGCTTTGCTTTCTTTTAAAAAAGATAAACATTTTCTAACCCTGATTTTTCAGGCAATGATGTGAAACGCTACCCGACCATACTCCAAAACCTCGGAACTCATAAAGGAAACCAAAGCAACCCCAAATTTATTATATTGTAAAAATCCTACAACTTTGGAGACTGCGTCATGACATCGGAACATCTGGAGTTGGCAACACCAGAAGTCACTAATGCTAACAGGATGAAAAATGTGATAAAACAGATAAGCAATGTGAACCACTACAGGGCAGATGTTTGAGTGGTTTATAACTTTATAAACATCTCATTGTTAGGAGACTAAATGAGATTTGTCACGACTAAAGTCTGTATTTCTAACACTGTCATGATACACCTACCTAGAAGGCTCTCAGAAGTTTGGACCTGAGAAACGTATGATTAAATATAGTCAGGTAACGAGGCAAACCCCAAAAGCTGAGACAAGCACCATGAGCTCCAAACTACACTACCTGTATGGACTCCTACGCAGCTCAGCAGCATCACCGAGTGCCCTTCACCGCCGCCTCTGGTGATGTGACAGTGACTAACATCTGTCATGCAGTTTGTTTTCACATCCCTCTCCTTCTGTGCCCAAGTCTTACAGAGAGACCTACATGGGTTTACATATTGCCAGCCACAAGGAATGGTCTCCCTGGTGCCCCACTGCTGAGTGATCCTAAAATACTCAGCGCAATCTGATTAATTGCCAGATTATGTTAACAACTGAGTGTAACCCTAGTTACCATGCCATTCCTATTTGGATAAAATGAGTGACATGATTAAAGGAAATATTTAAGAGCTACAAAGGCAGGAAAAAACCTGGGCACAAAGCAGTATTATAAAAATAAAAATGGTGAAACAAGAGAAAGAAAACAAATGTGGACATTTAGCAACACAATCCAGCTGAGGACCTGACATTTGCAGTAGACCTGATAAAAAAGGTGGTAAATCCATAAGTAGGATTAACACAGCAAGCCTCTTTCTCTAACCGTAGTTTTAGATCCCAAACAGTGCTGCAGCTACAGGAGTTTCATTTTCAGTCATTTTCCCTACAAAGACTTTGATGTCACACCATCCAATAATTTTGCATTAGAAGAACTGTGCTCTAATGCATGCACTGAAATCACTAGAAGTAATAGCAAGAAGTTTAAAATCATGAGCCCTCATGGGGAAAAAAAACATGACTTGTTTTTCCCCAATTTCTGCAATGAAGAAAATGTACTCTAAATGAATCAGCTAAATGTATACGGTAATTGCAAAATCAGCCTTTGGAGTGAAGACTTACTCAAGTCCAAACCTTTCAAGAGGATAACAGAAGACACCCCAGGACCTAAGTGGAAGACTGTGGTCCTTTCAACATTTATAAGCGCAGTTTTAATCAAGTGTTCTACATCTTTTAGCTTCACCACCTAAGGTTGGAAGAACTCATAGAATCATTTGGGATATTTTGATTTCCTTACATCACCTAGCTGCTCCTTCCAGTCACTTACTATTGTTTGAAGATCTACATGTTCTCCACTTCAGCTGTTTTTCCATGCGTCAGCACCTGAGCCACCGTCTTCCAACCTTCCTTCAGCAAACTGAGTAGACTGAAACACATCTTACAGCTTATTTTCCAGGCTTGGATAATTTTTATGGTCCTCCTTAAGACTTGCATTAGTTTTTTTCCATCTTCTTCAATTACGGACATTAGAAGCGGGCAGAGTATTTAAGCATCAGTCTTACTAATAGAACAGACTTTAATGAAAATACTTTCTCTACTTTTGCTTGATATTTCTCCTTTTATACAGCCAAGGTCTTTGCTGGCTCTCTTAATTACACTATTATACTGACAGCTAATTTTGAGGTGCTTATCTAGGAAACTCTGATGCCCTTTCCCGAGGGCTTTAAGAGATAAGTCCTGGTGGTATAAGCCATGAGGCCTAAGATGTTGCTGGCTCCAGAACTCCATGGCATGGGACAGCAGAACAGAAGGTCCTTCCAAGCTTCAATTGCAGCAGTTGAGCAGATCAGCTTTATGCAGAAAGATGGATTTCTATTCATAAACCAAAACAATATCTTGGGCAGCCAAGCCACAGCTACATATCCTCATTCTGCAGTGGTTGCTGTAAATGAATCTGCGGGAAAGGAGTAGACAGTTGAGGCAGTGTGTTTAAAAATGGTGCCATTGTGTCTTCCAGAGTTTGCTTTTAGAAATTCTTCCCAAAGTCTCTAGAGCCTAGAATCATGTTTTTGCAAACACGGTCATCCTAAAGGCATATAACAGTGTCTAGGTTTCTTGCTGTCTTATTTTGTGTTTTCCCAGACTACAGAATATTCCAGATCATCTTTTCTTTATTTTCCCCAACTCCCTTCAGTCAGCTGTAATTTCTTCTAGCAATGGTGATGTACTATCATTTGATAGGATTTAAATCAATTTACCTTCATGCTGCTTCGTACAATTTGTTCTTGCATTGCTGCAAGGGCCCTTGCCTTGCCTGTTCAGGGTAAAAGTATGGATGTAGCCTTGGAGCACCCCATAATTTTTAATGCATTATCCTCAAAAATGTCTCTTCTATGTGGGTGATTTCCCCTCTTTCAGTTACTGAAACAAAACACTGAAGAACAAATCTACAACTGTCCACACCTAAATGCTACTTAAATCAGGAGGCAACAAATGTTCAAACTCCTGGATGATTTGCCCAAGGCCAAGACTTCTGTGAAGAACACAGTCAAGAGCTAAACCCAACCGCGTCAGATCTCCCACTAGTTCCCTCACCATTCCACTACTGCACCAGTCAGGGTCCTCCACTACTAAGTAACGGAGATGGAAGATGTTTACCTGCCTTCATAATCACGGAGATTAGACATCTACAATAGGGAGAGCAGCCCCAGCAAGTGCTGTTCAGCATGGTGGGCCATCAGAGTACAGACACTCTGGAAAGAACCACAAGCTGTGGCTTGTTGCAGCTGAGTTCCCTCCCTTAGTGCTTCAAAGCCAACCCAAGGACCTTGCTTCTTTTTATCCTTTCTCAGTTTGAAAGCAGTGCCCCATCTCCTCAATAGCCTCAACGCTTCATTGTTCTTCGTATTCATTTTCCAGCTCCCCACGGCCCCTACAAATACTCCATCATATTCTGTTATAGTCTTCCTACATAACTGAAAATGAGCAATTTGATCAGAGACAGTAAACTGCTTTATTCGTGTGGATTTACCTCAAAATCTTGAGGTTGAGTGCTGTCTCTGCAGAGAAAATAATTTTCAGTAACAGCGAACTCCAGTGTGATAATGTCACCGACAATCCAGAATGAAATTTTCTGACACTTTTCTGTTCATGAGAAAGAGCAAATACCTTGTTTATGCCTAAGTTATGTGTAATGGGCCAAGCGCTTCCTACTAGTGTCACAAATGAGAAAAATTTGCATTAATGAAGAACAGCAAAAGGAAAAGCAAAATAAAAAGGGGAAATAAATGTATGCAGTGAAACACTGGGCAAAGTTTCTGCCACTCGAATGATTCAGAGTAAGCAAGATGTGACTTCTTTCCCTCAGCAGGTGGATAATAATAATAATACATTCAATATCAATAACCATTTGCAGAACATGTATTTTTTTCACATTTAGATCTTTAAGTACTTATATAGCTTTTGCTGACACAGATGGATAAAATGGTAACAGAATGTGAGGATGGGCCTTGTTTCAATATCAGATATCCAAAAGCGATCTACAGGGTCCCTCTGTAGCCAACGGGAACAGAAAAGCACGTCAAAGGAGAGCTTCAACCCACTTATTTTAGGATGAGAAAAATCATCTTTCAGAGAGTGCTTTTCCTCTCTGCTGAATCAAAAGGGGAGGCTACAAGTTAGCTTTAAATAGATGCCTAACATTTGGATGAATAAAGATATACAAGGTGAATCAAAGCTTCCATGATTCAACAGAAGCTGCCAAGTGGAACAGTATTAGGCTTCAGGTTTCCCTAAACTTTTTCTTGTGCCTCTTCTGCTAGACTTAGCCTATTCCCAGGGGTGCAACAGAGAGCTTCCAGGTACCCAACACTGTTGGAGGTGAAAATAAATGGAAAGGCATGAAAATGGATGAGAAGCAAAAAAAAGTGCATTATACCTGACAAGTTTGTATCGTAGACACAAAAAATAAAGCTTTCCAAGAGCAGGAAAGAAACAAAAGATGAGCCAGTTCGTTTATGTCTCATCTATTTCATTTTTAGTGCTTAAGTAATAAAGCAGAACAAAAAAGATCAATGAGACAATTTGAGATTTTCTGTTTTCATACAAGAAATTTCATTAAAAAGAAACAGCTTTTTCTGTTTTGTTTTTTTTTTTTTTTTTTTCATTAGGAAGAGCGCAAATACAGTTGAAAGAGTTGATGAGTCAGGAGAAAACTTGGCAGAGAGAAGGAACGTTTTGTCAGGATCAGGAGAGAGGACGCAGATGTGCAGAATGGCCCAATGAGCAGCAGAAAGATTGCTGTCTTCAGGAAGATCACTTTTTAAGGGGAATATTGCCAAGTCTGTTCCTTTGTTCCTACCACGAGACACAGACCATGAGGTCAGGCATTCAGATGGCTGACGCAGCCTCTCAGCCAGGCCTTCAGGGCTTGGTCTTGATGACACTGTCAACTTCTCAGTTTGGCAAGGACTGACAAGCTCAGTTTTGGTAGCAGCGAGCATCATGGAGCACTGCCTCTTTGCCATGGGCCTGACATCATTGTATTTCCCCATATAAGGACAAATCAAAGACTTGCTGCCAACTTGCACTTTTACAGACACTTCTCTTGAAGCATCTCCATTTAGTTCTAGACAAGCCTTTTCCAAAGCTAGGCTCCAAAGTCTATAACAGTACCTAAAATATTCAGATAGATTAATACCTATGTATTGTGTGGCCATGGTCCTGACCCTATGTGAAGTGGACTCTTGCTTCCTCCTCAGGTCAGTTTTTCAAAACACTCATGCTTGTTCCAATTCACTCCTCAGGCTCTTTCAAAAGACCTCCCAAGATGGTCTGAATATCAGCAAGAACTGAACTGTGCCTAGGCATGAATTTCAAAGTTGTCCATGTTCAAACAGTTCATAAGAGTTGTTCAAGGAATCCAACGGAGCCAGAATAAAGGAAAGTAAATAGTATTAGTCCTGTATCTGTAGGAGGTGGAAGGGAAAAAAAATAATAGTGGGAGTCCTGAAGCTAAGAGTAGCCTAAGAGTCCTCAAGGCCAGTCACTAGCTAGTTTCCCTGAATCCTGATTTGTGTTGCGTTGCAAATGCCATTGATTTTTCATTTATTCCTCTGAAACCCCAAACCTGTAACACTAAATACAACTGAGGGAATTTTATTTTGTATCCAGGATGCACTAAGCAGACAGCAACCCACTATTGTATGTCCTAGTCCATTAACTTCATTAAAAAATGCAACGGACTTGATTTATGAAAAAGCAATTTATCAGTCCGCAGTACAAATATGGTAGCAGTTGAAAGTTGGTTTATTTGAATTTAGGTGTTCCTTTGCCAGGATGCACCATCATACCTTCTAAGCTTGTCACGACCAATAGAAACACAGGTCAAAAGTGTATGATAGGTATAATTGCCTTATTCTTCCTTATCTCCCCTTTAACCAAAATGCGTACGCTTGTACTGCATTTCTTTACAGAAGAAGATAATTATTACTGTCACTGTCACATTTGTTGCTTGGTCTTGATAACAAATGAATTAAACCTGGCATCTGACCAAAGATCCTTCAGCTACCCTGTCAATGCTAATTCATGATACAATACATTTTGCATAGATTGGCTTAGGGAAGGAAGGATGGATCTGTACTGTATAAAGTTCAGAATTTCTTTGACATGGAAGAATTTGGTCTCTAGTTACACTATATGTTGAACAGAGTAGGTATTTTTCCAGAGGGAGGGGAAAAAATTCAGATTACAAGATTCCCTGGACATAATGGATATGATATCACCAAATGCTGAAACTCATTTGAAAGAATTTGCCATCCATCTATTTGACCTCATTATACTTAAAAGTCCAACAGGTATGTTTTAGGTTCACAAAAGCAACCAGATTTCAAGAGCACCTTGAACTGTTTTATGACTTAGTGTGGCTACAAGAGATAAAATAGACTAGAGACAGAAATAATCACACCTCATGTTTGAGAGTACACATGAATTTGAGAAGGAATTCTCCCTTTAATCAGCTTGCTGGAAATTTATTGAAAACATTGTGAGTTTTTTCCCAAAAATTTGCAGCCTCACATACAAACTACTTAGACAAGATATCACATCTAGCGTATCAATATTCTGTCCAGTATATGACAAGTCCTGGTTTACTGAACAATTATATCTAAGCTTTTGGCAGTGGTAAACTTTTTAAGCAACTGTAAACTTTATTGACAATGTAGAACCAAATAAAGGTTTGCCTAAGAACTCCAATTCATAGCTCGATGCCAAATTAGCATAAGTGAAATATGAGTATTTAATATAATAAAACATGAGCTGCAAGCGTCTAGCTCATCCCAGGAAAAATGTGAAACCAGAAGGTAGTTTAATGAAAAACTGGAAGCAAATATCACAATCTAATGTTTAAAAGCCATAAGAGTTAATTTTAGTTTGAAAGGAAATCATTTTTCAAAGTTCTGTACTCTGTTTAAAAACAGATTGAGCAAGTTTATTAAATTAGCAGACCACTGCATTTATGAAATCCATAAGTCAGATCAATGGTGCACAGTCAGCTCTAGAAAGTAATTGCTGGCTTCTCTCAAAATGGACAATCCAAAAACTTCCAAGGACTAGTTTTTCCCTCCATTATTTATAACGAGCAAAACATTGTGCAATAGATTCTAATTCATAATGCCTTTTTAATGTTTTTATAGCACAACATTTGGACTCATTTCTAATCTCTGCGGATGACAGGTTGCCATTATTGAATTTCTATTAATATGAATTATGGTACAATATATTTTACCCAATATTTTCTACCCCAGGACTAACGTGATTCTACAATAAAAAATCACATGGTCAGCAATTTTTTTTGAAATAGAAAGCACTAACAGCCATCAGAGATTAGTCTTGCTACAACACAATGCATCTGACCTTGACCTTGCATCCATCTGACTCTAGAATCACCAGCCCTAATTTACATGCACATTTATGGTTGTTAAAATGCCAGTATTTAGGTAAGCATCTAACTATGGCTTCCAAGCAGGAAATCAAGGCTTGCTCAGTGGGCTTTCCCTCCTCTGCCCAGCTGGAAATTACTTGGTCTTTTGGGCCAGGTAATGCAAGATGAATGGACATGAGAGAAGTCCTGTCCCTCTTATGCATGCCTCCAGATCCTGATGTTTCTGAAGAACTCATTCTCCCTAATAAGAACAGCGCTTAATGACCAGGCAGACCCAAGCACACTCCAGCTCCTCTTGTTTCGCTCACCAGCAGCTACCTGCCTGGGATATCTCTCCATAGGAAAGTCTCAATGCATCTAAACAATTAAAAACATACTAAATGGTGTGAAAATACCCATCCTGAGGTCAATGGGGCTACTTGCACGCTTGAAGACAAGCATCTACTTTGTGTTTTACTAGACGGTTGACAGATAAAGATACATGTGGTTAAAGAAATCCCCAAGCTGCAGGCTGCGGGAAGTGCCTACCCGGGAAGTACCCATATAGCATACTTGCAATGCAAATCTCCCACTGCAGGCAGACTATCGAGCTCTGGGAATGCAGAGTCTCGCCTCCTATGACTGTTCTTATCTTTTATGGGCTGAGCCAGCATTAGCAGCATAAAACACTCTTTAACATTATCATTAATACCAGTAAAGTATGGCTGCTGCTTTGGAAGAAGTCTTTGTTAATAGTCACCAATGAACTTCACACAGACCTTTCCCCACCAGGGCAGAAAGCCAGCATAGCATTTCTCTTTGATTTTCAAAAGACATGTAGCAATAAAAATCTATTAAATGGGACAAAGAACTTCCCCAATGCCAGGAATGGCATGGTCCCTGCCCTAAGGAGCTCACATCCAAAAATAACAAGAAAACGATGTGTGAAGACAGTAACACAAGAAGCAAGTAAGTAGGTGACAGGTAACAACATCGAGTAATACCATACGTGTTTCTGTACACACACTCCGAACAGGTATTTGGCAAAGTCTGCTTCTAAACACAGATGCATTCAGAAATACTCACAGCCCAGCCATAATCAGAGGATTAGTTTTTGCCAGCATCATGGTGGTAAATAGTTCTTTAGGAGAAATCCACGTACAAAGAGGGCAAGGGGCTTGCAAACAATCTCTGGAAGCACAGGCCAGGCATAGAGGATAAACAAAACATTTATCAGATAAGCAAACAAAAAGGTAATCAAAACCAGAGTCCTTGGGATAACAGATGGCAGGACTGGGGACACAAAAAGATACATGGGTGGAAGCCGAGTAGGGGTTTGTTTGAATGCTTCTGACATTTCTTTAAATGTCAGCTCATAATTATGACATCCACCACCACCTTGTAGGTATAAAGCCACTTCTAGCAGAGGCCTCGCAGCTCGCAGAGAGCTGCACTTTAGCATTTTGAGCTCTCCGTCATGTTCCCACCTTTTATTCTGGTGAGAATGAACAAGCAAACACCAAACTCCCACTGAACACCTACTACTTCAGTTTTAATTTCAAGGTTGCCTCGCTGTTCAGTTAAATCTCTGGGTGTATTATACAGATTTATATGGAGTGCTACACACTGAGAAGCACCGTGAGATAAGTGGGAGAAAGGGCAATATTTAAAGAAGTTCGGAGAACCCTGCGCATACAGCATAGTCTATAAACACTCTGCTGGAGAAGGAAAAGTATAATCTTTTGCATAAGTTTACATGTGTAAAACCTATGTTAATAAAAATCAATCCTTGTTCACTATTTGAACACAAATCCCATTAATAATTCCATTAAGCTACCACTTCAGTTCATTATTTTACCCGTTTGCACTTCACTATATTCACTGTCAACATCTGCCGCTTTCCCTGAGAAAGAGGGCGAACGAGGCCATGCAATCGCATTTATGTTCCGCGCTGTACCCTGGGCTCGCTGGCGAGCGGCGCTGATATAAAGGGCATTTCAACTCGCTCCTACCCAGCGACAGAACACATTGCCTTCCAACACAACCAGCCTCCAGCCCACGACTTAACATCTAACATCCATCGCCGAATTCAAATTACCTAATTATCAGAGCTACTCAGCATGCTTGTTCAATACTTTACTAAGCAGATACTTTAAAGAGGAAAGGGGGGGGGGGGGTGTGAGGTGGAGAAAAAGAAGAAAAGGAGGACTGACACCCAGCGAGTAATAGATAACAAGCAATGCAAGTTTACATTTTGAAAGTAAAAGCTTGTAGAAGTGGGGGGAATAACAGACCTAGACAAAACCTCCCCCCCAAAACCAAGCCCCACAACACAACACTTTGATCACGTTAAACATTCAGGGAGGCAACAGATAACATAATCACAATGCACAGCAGGGTCCTCAGTGAAGAATGGGTACACGACTCTTAAAAGGTTATTACAGCAAATTTAAGCAAAGCAATTGCACCGAGACCAGAGAGCAGCTAAACAGAGGTTTTCAGGACTTCTGTTCTGATGACTGAGGCTCATTCCAACTGGCTCAATTTGATCTAACAATCAAAAAGTCAAATGATATGAAGAAAGATATTTCCTCCAGTAAATTGAAAAAGGTGGAGTGGGAGCTTATTTAGATTCGCTTCCTGCAACTACATTGCTTTCTTTCTCCAAGCAGTCTAGCTCTTGTAAAAGAGCTTCAGCAGCGGTACGCACATTTGCACATTGCTCCATCTATGTACTTTGATTCTGTCCAGGAACACTCACCTCCAAAGGAAAAGCGAACAGCCAGGGCACTAAACACAATGAAGCAGAAATACAAAGGGAAAAGAGCTGAGAAACAGAAGCTCATTTCCAAGGGCACTGAACAGCTACCCGGTGTTAACAGCCTTACATTTGACTGAACCTGACTGGCAAAACACCCCACTATTAACCCCTAAGCTCTTCATCAAATAGACTTGTAAACTGTTCCTCTACAAAGGTATGGTAGATTTGGCGGATTTTATGGTTGATGGGATGAAGAAAGTGAGTCACCAGAGCTCCTCCAGAAATAACATCGCAGGTGAGACGCATCAAGCTTTGTTTCTATAGCCTCTTCTGAGGGGGAGTATCCCAAACCCAACATACGCTCATGGATTTCTGTCCAGGTGCCATCATAAATGGACCAGTGGACATACCCTGCGATAAATACTTCAGGTAAAATATCTGACACTGAAAAGTCTCCAGATTTGTCAGCAATGACTGAAAATCAAGGCCAAATCCACCCCCCACCCCCCCACATGAACGATGCTACTTTAGTTTTGTTTGCACAGGCTGTGGCCTGTGCAAGAGGGTGTGTGGGGTCTGTGAGAGCCACTTGTGGGAACACTAATTTCAGTTCATATGATGACTGAAATGCTGAAGGCAAAGCAAAACCTCAGGTGTCTCCTCTTGCAGAGCTAGAAGGATGCACCAACAAGGCAGTTCGGAGCTCTCAGCTCATGTAAACAGGCAACTTCTGTTAATAAAAGGCATTCATAATATATCTCCAAATAATCAGGATGTGTGCATAATTATATTTCAGGCAGATGGAAATGGAAGTGTGAGATGAAAACAGGGCAAGACAAAAGGATATAACCATACTCTTGGAATTTTCCCAGTCCTGGAAACTATCACAGGTTTATTTGGCCTTCATTGGCAGAAAGCAGTATTATTTTCTATTTAATGCTGTGGTGAGAAAGGAAGAGAATAGACAGTCTACTAAGTGAAAAATCAATTGTGCAGGTAGCAAGAGGCATTTCTACTTCAACATTTAATGGTTAATGTGATCTTTCATACTAGCCGTATGCCAGCATCCATCCAATATCTAACACATTCTCTTATTCACAGATCCAACAGAAAAGATAAAAATCATTCCCTGGTACCAGGAACATCTGCAGAACATATTCTTCATTCTCATACAGGAACTGAATTTGTCAGCAATTGGTTCCCCATGTACAAAACCATGACAAAGATTTCTGAAAAACAGCTGAAACAACCCCCTAGAAGACACACTTCTAGACTCTCTTAGACCATATATTTCTATTGATAATGGGAAAGTGGATTCACCAACCGTTCTATTTTGGAGACAATTTACAATAGGGACAGACGACAGCAAACTAGAGCACAGGTACATTGGCTGAAAGAACAGACAAAGTGGAGATGTGCTCGTGCTCCTCATTGTTCATATACAACTCGGTCAAGTATGAAACTGTGGAGTCAAGTAAAACCAATTACACTTGCCTCAAACACAAAGGCATCCCAGTAACTAGAAAACTAAACAGGGCCAGGACCTGTTATACAGCTCTGAGGCCAAATGACATGGCCTGGACACGTTCACGGGATTATATACTTTTACCCTCCAAAACAAGGTGGCTATATCCAAACTGCCGACTGGGAACGGCTGCTGGCCCTTGCTAATCCCCAAGCCATGCCTGGGAATTGTTTATGACAGCACTAGCTGGCCGAGGCCGAACGCAAGGCGAAGCCTGTGCTAACAATTTAATGGTATAGATGGTCAAGTTCCAGCTCTTGGGCCCGTGCCCTGGCACCGCTTAATCTACTAGCGTAGACCCAGCCAAATGCGGCTGTATTGTGAGCAGAGCTGGCTGGAACACAGACACACAAAAAAGAAGTATCTGACCAAATTTAAAATCTCTGTGCATTTTCATGATTCCCTTCCTTATTCTTCTGTTTTTTTTTCCTCAAGTTTTATTTTCCAGACAGCTTTATTTCTACCGAGGTCTTCTATTTGCCAAAACAACAGAAGGTCAAAATAGTTATGGTAAGCGCTGAATCTGTTTCATTTCTTACCCATGATTCAATGGTGGTTGCCAGCAACCTATGGCGCTTCCCGTGCAGCCAGATACGCTGTGGGAAGCGTCAGAAGATTTTAAATCAAGTGTCTAATGGAAAATGGGGGAGAAGGACAACAGTGTCGAGAGTGAAGTAGAAAGGCAAAATGATAAATGAATGAAAGCATATATTGGTCCATGAACTTTGCAGCACTGCTTAAGTTTTGTTTAATCTCCTGGTTCAAAGAGTTGGATACAAAAAGACTCAACAACTGCTGCAATTGCCTTATCTCTGTTTTTGAACCACCTTCTTTGTTCCACATGAAAAGAATGACTCAAAAGGTCTTTGTGGCCGAGGAAATCTGCTTCCTTGCCAAGAGGCTAGGCAAGCAAGACTGGCTTTGCAGACTTCTTGCCAAGGTCAAGGTGACTTCCATAATTACCTCTGTATGGCAGGTGCCTCCTCTGTTCTCTGAGGGAAACTTTTCAAGAGAGTCTAGACTGACTTTTCTCAAAGATTCCTCTCCACAACTCTTTGCAGGCTTTCACTACCAGAAAATAACCAGACTGGTTTCATTGGAAGGGGCTTTTGAAAGCCACCAGGTACATCCCCTGCTCAGAGCAGGCTAACACTACATTGGATTGCTCAAGGCTTTGTCCATGTGAGTTTTGGATAACTCCAGGGTATGCAACAATATCTCTGGGCACCTGTGCCACTGTTTGTGCACTGTGAGCAATTTTTTTTTTTCTTTTTAACCAGGATTATCTTTGCTGACTTTTGTGTGCATTGCCCTTTGTGCCTCTCTGAGAAGACCCTAGAAGTGTCTTCTCCATAGAATCATAGAATGGTTAGAGTTGGAAAGGACCTTAAAGATCATCTAGTTCCACCCCCCTGGCACGGGCAAGGACACCTCCCACTAGATCAGGTTGCTCAAAGCCCCATCCAACCTGGCCTTGAACACTTCCAGGGGTGGGGCATCCATAACAACCCATTGTTCATAGCCTTTTGTCCCGTCGTTCACCCCTGAGAAGACTCTGGCAGCGTCTTCTCCATAACCACGCACTAGGAAGCTGAAGAGAGTAATCGCATTCTCCTCAGCCTTCTCTTCTCCAGGTCGAGAAAGCCAGCCCTCAGCATATCCTCCTCCACCACAGGCTCCTATTGTATGGGACAATCACCCGACACGAGGAGCAACGTGGCCCACAAGGAAGAGAGGAGCAACACAAAGTGAAGACACGAGGAGCAACGTGGCCCACAAGGAAGAGAGAAGCAACACAAAGTGAAGTGGTCAGCTTGGGTCTGTCTGGATGAATTTATAGGTGTATTGCTTTACTCCTTTACTTCTGGTTATTTTAAAAGGGTCCTCTCCCACTCGGTTCACTGTATGAAAGAGCATGCTCCAATCTTTACAGAGCACTGACACTGGGCTTTTGCTGCCCTGACCCTTTACAAAGCAGTGACGGAAACAACGGCAACTTACAGGAAAACTCAGGAATTATCTACATAACATGAAGATGCAAATCAAGATGGATGTACTGAAAACTTGAAATGGCTGTACAATCCATAGATTAGATAACATCTAAAAAAACTTGAACTAGCATCATCCTGCTCTGCTCCAGAACTAAACGTTATTGTAAAGCAGTATATATTTCTAAGTAGGCTGAGAAAACAAGGTGAATGGCAGCTTTGTATGTGGCAACCAAAGTGTCTGTGATCCCCATCTTCAAAAACTGTATACGTGTGTATGTCTTAATCAAAGCAGCACGTTCTGAGATAATTATGCATGTGTATAAAAAACATCAGTTCTACACACCAGACACTTTGGTCACAGGAAAACTACCAGAAGAATTATTGAGAGCAGTGAAAAAAATATTTATGAAATGGAGTTTAAAACCTCATGAGTGAGAACGAAATTAATACACTCAAATTTTCCTCTATAATCCAGCTTGAAGAACCTTGCAAAGATAAATGCTAGACCTTTAAAAGCAGGGATGATAAAGATAATTAATGGAAGCTTAGAAAGAGAATAATGTCTCAAATCCACGTGGGGTATAACTATTGCTCAGCTTTTGAGGAAAAGGAAGATAAATTATTCAGTCTTACTCCAACCCAGCATGAGGCAGAAATTGTAAAGGAAACAAGCTGTTCAAAAACAAAACTGTGATGACTATGCCAAGATAGGAGTTAGGCTCAGAAGACCTAAAATAAAGCCAAAGTTCTGGCATTTACTGGCCAATGAGGATTCTGGGTATTGTTTTAAAGCAAACCGACAACACCTCTGCCTTGTGAAGCATATTGAAGCAGTGATTAAATTCTAGGATGATGTCAGGATCGTACCACAGAATGCTTGCGGTTGGAAGGGACCTCTGCAGATCACTTGGTCCACTCCTGCTCAAAACAAGGCAAACTTTGATGTTAGATCAGCGTGCTCCTGGTCACGTCCAGCTGACCTTGCAGTGTTTCCAATGGTGGAGATTCTGCAGCTGTTGTGGGTCTTTGCTCCAGTTTTGGACCCCGCACTAAGAATTATTTTTTTTCATTATACGTAATCAGAATCTCTCTTGCTACAACTTGTGCTCATTGCTGCTTCGCCTTTCACAGGGCACTTCTCAGAAGAATCTGGTTCTTTTCTTTATACTGTCCCATTAGACTGGCATAAAGAGGAATCAAACTCACCCTGAGCCTTCTCTTCACCAGGCTCAACAGATCCAGCTCTCAGCTTCTCCTTTTATGTCTTGTGCTCCAGTCCTCAATTTATCTTGGCGGACCTCCACTGCACTCATTCCAGTATGTCAGTGTCTGTCTTATGCTTGGGATCCCAAAATTGGACATGGTACTCGAGAGGTAGTCACAGAAGTGACAGAGGAGAATGAGCACTTTGCTCAAACTGGTCACTGCTCTCTTGCTAATACATCCCAGCATTTGGTTGACCTTCACTGCTACCGCCAGTCATTTTCAACTTGGTCTCCATGAGGACCTGCAGGTCCTTTTCTGCGAAGCTGCTTTCTACCCATTGCTGCTCAGCCTGTACAGCTGCCTGGGATTATTTCTTCCCAGGTACAAGACTTCACATTTGCCTTTGCTGAGCTTCATGAAGGTACTAGGGCCATTTTTCCAGCTCATCTTGATCCTTTTGAAGGGTAGCACTACCCTCTAGCATATTTATTGCTCCCCTCAGTTTCTTATTTGTGTATTCATTGCAATGTTAATTATTAAATATTAAATATCATCAGCCCTGATATTGACCACTCATCCTACTGCCAGTGGGACTTTGAACGGTTGCCATCTACTCTCCCTGAGCCTGGTGGTCCTGCCAGTCTTCCACCTATCTTGTAGTGAACCCACACAAGGGTCTCCCTTGCCCACCAACCCAGTCGTCTCATCATGGCAGGCCATCAGGTTGGTCTGGTATGATTTGCCCTTGGCTGCTCCAGTCACCTTGTGGTCCTTTGTCTACCTGGAAATAACTTTGAGCAAAATTTGCTATACAATCCTCCTAGACATTCAGGCTGGGCTGACGAGCTCCTAGTTCCCTGGGTCCCTCTTGCTCTCTTTCACGATGGCCATGAGCATTGTCTTCTCTTGTCACCAGGGACCTTCCTTGATCATCATGGCCTTTCAAGGATGACAATAAGTGACTTCCAAATGGCATCAGCTCATCTGTCTCACTCAGTATCCCTTGGTGTATCCTCTGGTCCCATGGACTTGTGTATGTCCAGTTAACTGGTCTGTAAGTCCTTTCCTTGTCCTCTGTCCCTGTCCCCATGCTTGTCCTCTACCATGGGCCATACTTCACTCGCACAGACTACTGCTAGGCTGAGGGACCTGAGAGACTCTGAGAGCAGTAAAGACGAAGGCAAAGGAGGCATGAGTATCTCTGCTTCTCCTACATCCGTTTGGGACTACATTGCTTAGCCCACTGAGCACCAAGCCCCCATTTTCCTTTTCCTGCCAATATATTTACAGGCCCCCTTTTACAGTTCTTCATGTCCCTTGCCAACCAGATGACCACCAGAGGTCCCTTCCAACCTCAACCATTCTGTGGTTCTCCAGGACTTCCCTGTTCAGGCAGGATGGCTTCCAGCCATGCCTGCTTGGCTCTCATACGCTGGTTGAGCAATTCCTGTGCCAAGAGGAGGTTGTCACTGATGAACAACTGGATCCTTCTGGGGGCACTGCAGGGTCTTGTACAACACAGCTCCTCTTAGAAATACTGGCAGTTCTGAAAAAGAACATGGATTTGCAAGGGAACACATGGTCAAATCATGCTCAGCATTGCTCTTTAGGAGTGTTCCACTTGCTGGCTGACAAGTGTACCTTGAGGCATTACTTCAGTGGTTTTGAATGCGTGGCCTTTGCGTAACACTTTGAGTTCCTTTGGGATAAAAGGATAACTTTAATTATATATAATATTATCATATAAACAGTATATAATCTTAAACATTCAAATTACACAGCCTTTCTTGACATGTTTGTGCAACAACTTAGCAGTAGTAAATATTATTCACATACTTCTCAGTGCTTTGTTTCAGGATTACCATAAGAGAACCGGGATCATAAACAGTAAGAAATAACGCTATGATATGAAGAATTTATTACTAGTTATTATTTATACAGTGGGTGCATATCACTTTACACACAAGCACCACTTTACAGACAGCATATATTTCTCTTCAGAACTTCTACAAGCTTTGTTTTTCAAAGTGAGCCAGTTTGGTGACGCTAAATTGTAGTGGGTAACAACCACATATATTTCAGCTTGACAGGAGCAGAGAACAACCGAAAACAGAAGAGGCAGACTGACTTTTGGGAGAATTCAGAATAGAATTCCTCCAAAGCAAAGTAAAATTTGCATTTTGCTTCCCGAAAAGCACCCATTTCATCCATGAACAGAGTGCTAGAGCAGCTAACCAACACTTGGACGTTTAGTAATGCTTTAAATTCCAAGAGAAAACCCAACAAAATAACTTGGGTAGCTGCAAGTTTATCCTTCTTCTACACGCTACCTTGAAAAGTAATGGTCGATTATAAGTCTCTGACGGAGCTGCTTCTAGAGAGTGAAACTGGAGTCAGGAAAAAGGGTGAGGAATTCCTTTCCTGGTCTCCCCTGCAGTGCTCTGTCAGGCACTGACAATAAGCCTGTGTTGTGCCCACTCACAAGATGGTGAGTCACCGCATTTCCATTTATGCAGAAGATATCTGCACCTTGTGTGTGTCGTTCCGACAGGATGGAGAGGAGTTCAGCATCCCTGGTGTAACGTGAGTCCTGGCACTACTTCTGCAGCACTGACAAAGTAACCCTCCCTTGAAACAGCACAGGCTGCCTACCCTTCATGCCATTGAGTCACAAGATCTTTGTGCTCCTCTTAAAGGTCTGGGCACTTTTTCAAGAGGATTTTCAGGACTGTAGACAGGGCGGTGGTGCTGCTTTAATGTCAATTTGGAGTGTCGGCTCTGGCTGATCCGAGCTTCCTGGTATGCCCAGAGCGCACCAGCCGGTGTCCGGCGTTTGCAGGTGCAATGTTCAGCAGTACAAGGAGCCAGAGAGCAGAGTTTAATGCACTGTTTATCACTCCCAGGGCCAAATTTATTTTTATGTCTATCACACCGACAACTGTTGTATCGAGCAGGAACTCAAGGCCCATAGAAATCACAGGGAGAGGTGAAGCTTGGCTCACTTCTATTTCGTTCTCTCTTTTTATTCATTTGGTTCATCTGTTTTGCAAGCAAGTTGTAAATTGAAAACTGCAAATCAATCAGCAATTTGAGGAAACCAATGACATCAAGAAAATATTATCTGTTTCACAAACAATTTATTTTCCTTCTCATAAGCATTTAAATTGTGTTTTTAAAAATGACCACTGTTTTCCTGTTACTTACAACAAAAACGGTATGGATACATCCCGCCCAACCGCTTCTGCAGCCTTCTACAAACTGTTCGCATTGGGCTACTCCGTACCCAATGTATACCTTAATCCACTCATTCCCTCCCTATATGATTTCTTTGCCATTAACCTCTTCATGCAACGCCAAAATCAGAAATTACCTAGTTGAGAAATGATCAGCTTTCTTGAAAATAATTTCCAGGGCCTATCTGGCAAAGTTAGGCATTGACAGCAAAAAGAATAGGAAACTGCAAAGTGATTCCTTGTAAAATTCTTTTAGTAGCTACGTTTGATGGTGACAATAGGAATACGTTCCTAAATGACAGCAACCAACCTTAGGATTTTATGCATCTACAACTCAGATAACCTGCCCTCCTTTACAAGTACCGCTTCTTGAAAATAAAACCTCTAGAAATCAACAGCAAATCATAGGCAAGAAAGCTCTCAGGGAGGCTTTTTTAGCCTGACAGGAGGCTGGGACAAATTTTCTAATGAAACACCCATGCCTCCCAAATGGCAGAAGGATATATCCTGCTGAATTTTTAATGGATAATCTGCAACTAATACACGTGAAAACAAAGTAATGATGAGAAAGAAGTAAGAAAATAAAAAGAACTCTAAATCATTTCAAAGAATCAAGCACTTAAATCCTGGCCAACGCACACTTTGTTTAGGTTACTGTTATTACTGATATTTATCCTTTTTGGAAGTCAAGATACTTTTTGATCAAAGTGCCAAAGCCTATAAATATTCCTTTTTCTTTATCCAAAGCTGTCATGTTTGTGACCTTGTAAGTACTTGGCTATGTCAATTAGTGCTTCAAAAATGCTGCCTTTCATCTTCAAATGGAACTGGGCCTAGAAACTGGCCAGACCTCTTAGCTCTTTCAACAGATGATAAACACATTGCAAGTCAAAAAATCCAAGCAGCTTTTTATGACTTTACAGATTAATTAGCATGCCAGGGCTTTCAGACCAATTTCAGTCCAATAAAGTATCCGCAAAAGTTGACAAACTAAAAGCACATTTTATATGTTCCAATTTCTACACTATGAAAAATACGTAAAAATACATCTGAGAAAAAACACTAAAATTAGATGGTAAGAGGAAGTGACAGATCATCAGCAGAAACTAAGTTCTCTCTAGGGCCACAGATCATTAAGAATAGCCTTCACAGAGGAGCCTGAAAACTGCCCAAAGCATCTCTCCAGTTTGTTCAAAGGGAAAAACTGGTTCCTCTACTTCAAGGCCTTCAACACACCAGTTTTGGAACCCACCACTGATCTCACTTTGCTCTATTGTCCCTTGGGGGCACAATTACACCCCAGTAGTTGTGATGCTTTCATAGTAGCTTAATATGATTACTTCAGCAGAGATCATTGCTAAGTTCAATTTACAGAGATTTTTGGTCAATTTTTGATAAGTAAAAAGAAAGTTTCCTAGTCAACAATCAAATCTCTGTGTTTCCTCCTCTCGTTCCTGGTACAAGCTATGTCCATTCCGCAACAGCAACTCTCAAAATTATTTGGGGATACCAGGAGGATGCTATAGAGATTTTTTTTTGTAGTGAACTGTGCTGGTTCCAGCCAAGCTGGGCTGGTGTGATGACACGTCAGTGCCAACATCACACACTTCAGCTGTCTTTCCTTGCTTGCAGACTCCTTACAGAAGGCACAGTCTGGAAGCTGCGCTCCGGTTAAATGGTATGTCACCCCAAAAGTTAGATTGTGCAAAATTTATTGAACTTTCAAACCTAGAGAACCAGGAGAATGTGATTCGGGTGCCAGGGAAAACCTGTCTTTCTCTTCTGTTACAAACCGTCGAGTGTTACATACTCTGGGCATTGCTCTAAATTCCTATACATTCATATAATATTCTGCCATAATTAGAGCTTCATATACACCAGAAGTCTCTGCATAAGTGGTAACAGGCTCTGGAGCGTGTCCAGAGAAGGGCAACGAAGCTGATGAGGGGTCTGGAGAGTAAGTCTTATGAGGAGAGGCTGAGGGAGCTGGGGTTGTTCAGCCTGGAGAAAAGGAGGCTGAGGGGAGACCTTATCGCTTTCTACAATTACCCAAAAGGAGGTTGTAGTGAGGTGGGGGTCGGTCTCGTCTCCCAAGTAACAGGTGATAGAACTGAGGAAATGGCCTCAAGTTGCTCCAGGGGAGGTTTAGGATGGATATTAGGAAAAACTTCTTCACTGAAAGGGTGAAAAGTTTCTCCACTGCACTGGAACAGGTTGCCCAGGGAAGTGGTTGAGTCATCATCCCTGGAGGTATTTAAAAGATAGGTAGATGTGGTGCAGAGGGACATGGTTCAGTGGTGGACTTGGCAGTGCTAGGTTAATGGTTGGACTCAATGATCTTAAACATTCCAACCTAGAAGATTCTATGATTCTATAATCCAATGAAACTGTACATTGCTGTATTTTAAAAAATTATCCACAGGTAAAAATATGCTCCTGGAAAAAAATCAGCTGCACTATTTGACATCCAGCAACTGAAGCCTCACTTATCATCCCAGTAATTTGCCAAAAGGATCAGGAGGATCTTTAACACAGCTTTTGCCACTGTTGCACTGGGGCTGGACTGCTACATCCTGTCCAGATCAAAGAATTGACCGGCTACTATCTGAAATAGTGACAAAAATATGCCAACTATCAATACAAACCCTCAGGGGAGTGGAAGAGTAGCTTAGCACAGAGAAGCTGGAAGAGCAAATCCTATATGCTTCATCACTGCATGTTTTCACTGTTTTCTAGCAACTGTTGTATTCCAATATTTATAATCTCTCTCTTTATGCAAGCCTCTTATGTTTTATAATAAAAAGAGTACATAAATTTCAGTTACCGTTGCAGAGCAAATTGTTGTATGTAATTAGTCATGTACAACATAAGGCGCAACTTGAAAAACAATTCGTGTTTATTCTTCCTCTGCTTAATCAATATTTTAAATATTTGTGGAAGCCATACACCAGCTTAGCAAATCATCACCTCAGAAGCGAGAGAAAGAGAAGAGACAACACAAATTCTGCAACGTACAGCAAATCATCTGCATATGACAGACTGCTGTTGAGGGAACTAAATTTTTTTGGACCTTAAAGGAAAGAAGCATGTAACATTTCACTTCCATGCTGCTCCACTTTATTCCTTTTTACCATGCGTTCCTCAGCCATACTGACTTGCTTTTCCTTTAACATCAGAATTTTCTTCCCTCCCCACGCACTTTTTTAACGCTATTTAGTTGCAGCGATGCGCGGAGACAAAGACAGTGGGGGCGATTTTTTCCCCTGCGATCCTTGCCTGGCTTCCCAGAGAGGTTAACAAATGCTTTACCATCTCTGTCTTCTCTCCCACACCATAACCGTGGTTAACCACAGTGGGATCACAACTACAGGAGCAGCAACACACAAGTCTTAAATGCCGCGGGAGTACTGTTAAGTACAGGAGGCCAGGATCACATCTCAGTTATGCTATTTAAAGACTTAAGACTATATAGTTATCCCTGAGCTCGACTAGGGAAAATCTTATCAAAACTGAAGACTGGCATTTTTATAAAATTTGTCATAGGTTTAACCTTGAGAATAACAAATCATTAAGTGTGTGGAGGCTTAAGAATCAATTTATGTTCCAAGCAAAGGGGTTTTAAAATTAAGGTTGAAAAAAAAAAATCAGATCTCGCCTGGCGTTGCACAGATTCTGTTGATGTATCAATCTTTTCAGGCATTTAAAAATAATATAGAGATGATAAAAGTAAATGTTCTATAACCAAAAAATCTCTTGGTAATAAAATTTCAAATTACAGCCCATGACAACACTTCTAAATTGAACCTGTGATATAGGAGCTTTGATGGAGAAAATTGTACAAGTAACTCACAAAGTAATTCGGAAAAGCAACAAAGAATGAAGGTGCTGCTGAGATGAACAGAAAACATAGCTGGAATGGTGTGCAGCATCCTTAAATGAATTTTAGACTGTTTTGTTGCCAATATCTTAAGCAGTGCTGCAGTCTTATATGGATTTCTTTGATAGCTTCCTTCTACCAACAAATAACTTCACTGCAGGAAAAAAACCCCAAAATTCCACCGCACACAAACCCAAACCTGAGCTCAATCATCACACATGACTGGGCTCAGAGTGTGACAAATTGATCCGAATACATCAGTTTAATGACAGGAATTGCACTCTCCTATCGACTCCTTCAGGCATTCAAGGGGTTGAGGAAGTATCTTCGGCGAAGGACTCGTCCCTTCAGACTGTGCTGACTCTGGGTGCTGGTCTGTGGCCCAAAGCTTTGGCTACAGCACCAGGGAAGAAAAGCCAAATTGAGTCAAAGAGCTGGAACTTTGCTTACAGTGGCACAGAATGAGCAGAAAAAACAATAATCCCTACCTCTGAGTGCCTCAGCTTCCCTGCCGGTATACTGGGAGTGCAACATTAAACATTCTTACAGGATGTTGAGGTTTAAATCGCTTTTCTGATGTCTCCCGGCAGCCTCCGATGAAATGGGTTGCAGCAGTGCAAAGTATCATCGTCATTTTGTTCAGCAAAAAATAGAGCTCAGGAAAATAAAGCTTTTTTGTTTAAATAACTCAGACCAAACATCCGTAACCACTTAAATGTGGCAGATCCACTAAGTGTGATTTGTACCAAAGCATCTGTGGTAAGAAGGTTACAGGTATGCTTTGAGAATAAATTTCAAAGGTCTGCAAAGTATAATTAGTTCTAAAGTTCTCCTACACATTAATAATTAGCAATAAAATCCTTCTAAAGCCCTCCACAGAAAGATGTAAAAAGCTCTTCCAGAAGCATAAAAACATAGACCAAACCCAGCCCCCTCATAGTTGGTGTTATATATCTTAAGCTCCCCTCTGAAGACGATTTCACCTCTCTCCAACAGTTAATTTGATCAATTTTTTCTCTCCCTTCCAATGCTTTTTCTGTGCATATCACATAACTCAGGGTGAAGTCTTTAATCTTACATACATTTACATAATAATTTAAAGACCAAATGGTTCAGCCAGATTAGACAGTCTAGTGGTCCTTAAAACCATTTATCTATGAATTCCATGACCAATTCCATCACCAACACAGCAAGTTTCACAGTCCAATTACATGTCAGAGAGAAAAGAAGGCTTTTCCTCCATTTTGAATTTGTCGCTTTAGGATTCCGTTAATTGGGAGCCGAAGGACAGGAATATGGCCCATGTCTGCCAATACACATATCCAGAAGACAGACCTTGTCAAACAGACTTCAGTCTTTGACAAGATTATGACTCTGAAAACATGTAATGGAGGATGATGGCATGTATATGTATTTTTAACAACTATTGACTTAGCACTTTGGCCAAAAGGCCTGGAGCTGTGCAGACATGGGAACAGAGGAAGGGAGCAGTTTTATCACCATGCAAGGGAATGGCGAGTCTGATGCTGAAAGGATGCATATAGTTTTAGTACCTGTATTTTCAGAGGCAAACGAAGTATGGCAGGGATCCAAAAGATACACACTTATCTGGAGGCTACTAAAACTGGTGAAGAGCAGGAAACCAGAGGAATCAAGGACCAAAAGTGTAAAGACAGATTAAATGGTTTACAAAAAAAAAATTTGCCTGGGAAGATAATTAATTAGTAGGAACACAAAGGGAGGTGGAAGGTTGGCCTCTGCACTTTGAGATCTTCACACCAGCTCAGGAAGATACTCTGAAGTCAAAACTGGTAACTGGATGACACAGACAGTCCTCTGTGTCCTGAGCCTGGAGGTTGTACCCATATCCTTGAACTATCACACAAGGAGAATCAGGTTCTCAATATTCTTGCTCCATAACACTATGACTACTTTCTTTATTCACTATGTCACCTCTTGTGTGGGGCACCCTCTTGCCACTGGGTCTAATGACATCTGCCATGATGTTGGGGAAGGTTCAGACTGCAGAAGAGCAGCTAAGCAATCAGATATCCTGCTCCTGACCGCAGAAAAGAACTAAGAAATTCAGCTTAAGATGACACCTGCCCCCCATGAGCTGGTATCCCATAAACATGCTCACAAAAAGGCTGCAGAGAATAGACTGTGACCTCTCCACAGCTCAAGGCAACTCAGCACATTCCTGTTTTTTTAAAATAAATCAAGCAACCGCGCTATCCTTCTGACTAGTGATTTTCTCATTATACGGATTTAATTTTTTATGCCTAACCATTAGCTGGTTTCTAGAAGGGGAAGGCACTGGCTGGTTACACTGTGAACCACAAGCATCTTTCTGCTGTGTATGAAGGAGAGAGACGGAGTCAGGCGGGGTGAACATGAGTATGTATGAGCACCTGATGTTTTTTCCTGACATCGTTCCACATCATTAGTTGGAAGCTTGCTAGGCACCATACCTTTACATCTTTGTTCATCCTATCTACCTCACTTCTCTGTTTCAAAGTTTTCTCCTCCTTAGTACATGCAGTTTTGAATTTTTAGAGCTGTTCAGCTGATTCTCAAAAGAAAAGGCTGGGGCAAAGACCGTATGCATTTTTACACATTTATTTTATGGGATATTACACAGCTGATTAACAGTTCTCAGAGCAAAAAGTGTCCCATGTTACCTCCATTCTTGTCTATTTATTGCTTTTGATCTATTCATGCCAAAACATTCTAACTAATGAAAGTCATCAGAAAATTGTCTAATAAGGTAATTTAGAAGACAGTTCACATTGAACATATGATCAAAAGCCATTTAACTTGCTGTTCCTGCCTCCTCTCCCCAAATAAACACATGGTTTACTGGCACTGCTATGCTTTAAAATGGTTGGGAACATCTGGGAGAAGGGCTGATCAGCCCCAGACAATTGTTGGACTCTAAGTAGACCCAGGAACAAAGGTCATGATAAATGAAATGACTGCTTTGGCTCCAAAATTGCCTCAATCTTCTCCAGACAAAGCATGATTGAAATGCATCTATCTGTGGATAGCATCTGGAGAACTCTAAATATGTTTTGATCAGAATCTGATTCGCTTCTTTCAAATGAAAATAATCTGAAGATGCCATGGAAAATTTTTAAAACCAATCCCACTGTAAACTTCGGCCTAATGTTTCCTTCTGCAGCATTGACCTTGTTTTTCTACAGTGTGAAAAAAATCAATATAATAATGGTACTGCAGTAAAATTTCAGCTTGCTCTTGGCTTACTTTAAATAACTTTATTGTCTCCTTTCCCCCTGTCTGCATCTGCTGTATTTGGCACTTGCAGTTATTAAAATGAAACCAAGTTGAAAGAAAATGTTAAATATCATAAAAAGAAAACCAGCAGTGCTTCTGGCTCACTTTGCTAATGCTGTGGTCACCTTTACAATTTGCCAGGGTTTTCTATTCCCCAGCTGTTCTACCTGAATTTGCATGCAGAAAGAACCCCCAACTTTCTGCTGGAATAACAACTTGTACTTTGCAGATTTAAGAGCTAAATGTTTAAAAAAACAAGGAAAACTCAACTTCTTCCCTCCAATTATATATTAGAACAAAAAAGCCCAATGGTTTACTAGTGATTTCAATTCTTTGCCGCTTATCATTTTCTTACTCCTTAGTGTGCATTTCTGCACAAATGGGAGCGCCTGGTTATAGCAGTCCCGCTGCTGGACTCCAATCTGCACTAAGAACCAGGCTTTGAAAACCTTACAGGAAAGTACCAACTAAAGAGAAGAAAAAACACCATTCAGCCAAAATTATGCCCTTTGGTCACTTTCCACTCCCTGTGGATGAAAACCACATCCACTTGTTGCCAACCACAGCTCCACCTCGGTCAACAGACAAGAGCATTCCAAAAAGCCAAAGTGGGAACCACAGGTTCCAGGGAAAGCAACAGAAAGCCCAAATGTCGGCAGTGTTGAAAGGAAAGAAGCATTTTCTCTGCTTGGGCCTCTCAGGAGCATGGGAACTCTCAGTCTTGGAGCAAGAATGACCTAGTGGAGTGTATGCACAACACACAAAAGAATAAAAAAAAAATAGATCGCCCACAGAAATTTATTCTTCCTTCTCTTGGCTGTACCATGAACAAAGATTTTGCAAAGGGATAGATGAAGCTCCGTTTTTAACACCCCTTCAACACATCGACCCCGGAAAGAAAAGCTAAATTCTTACTTTGGTAGTTGAAGCTGGAGAAGAGTTGGCTACTAGGCTCGTGATGACATCGCTGTTGACAGTGGTACAAGCGGCAGTTGCCGGGGTGGGGAGCCGGGAGGGGACGATGGGCAGGGGCAGCAGCCCGGGGCGGTTGTTGCTGTTGGTGCTCGGGGCGCTGCTGCAGTTGGTGCTGTTGACGTGGTTGCCGTTGGAGCTCCAGTCCCGGCGATCCCACCCGGCCCGATAATCTCTTTCAAACCGGCTGTGGTGCCGTGACATCGCGATGGAGGGCAGCTTCTTCTCAAAGGGAACGCGAGAGCTTGCCTGAAAAATGAAAACCAAAGCAGCGTTAGGAATAAGGTCTCAGCACAGCGATTGTACTCTATAATCACCAGGGCAAGCTCCTGCTATGCCTCCTCTGCTTTAGGAGAGCACTGTTTCTTCCCTTTTCCCAGCTAAACGTCAGGAGAAGAGAGGGGTGTTGTAGTAAACATTAGTCTAAAACACAAATGAGAGAGTTATGACAACTACAAGCAGGTGGAGGAGAGACCAACCCCTCTGACCTGAGGAAACACCATCTGCCCAATCTCTCCAGCAACAAGCAAGAACACACAAATAACGAAATGCCACATAAGAAGAAAATCATCATTCAAATCTTCTGATAGCAGGAAAATGTTTCCAACAGCTCTGTCTTGCAGTTTTTTCAGAAGTCTGCAGATCATTTCTGTGGCTCTCTTCTGCACCTGATGTGTGACCAAATATGAACCCTGAAGACCAGGAGGAGAAAGTCTACCTGCAAAATCTATCCATTACTTCTCTACTTTTAAAGCTGAATATTGCTTCACACAGGCCCCTCTCCTCCTTTTTGTTAGGCTTCCTCACTGGAAGCTCCGACAGGAACAGTTCACCCTGTGACACCTGAGCTCTCCACAGTGTGGCTCCTCTGCAGGGCAGGCCAACATGTCCTGTCTCCTCCTGTGCTTCTGGCTAGACTTAAACACTTAATATACCCTAAATGATCAAATGACCAAATCACTTTGTGTGATCATCCTGTGCTTATCATTACTTACCTCCTCAGTCTTTGTTATCCATAGATTTTATCAGTCTGGAGCAAGACATCTGCACACAACGCTGGGAGTGGAGACTCCTAATATCTAATCCTAGTTCTGATAATTATATATGTTACATAGCCTAGAGCAGTTACTTAAGTTTTCCTGCCAAGATCTCCTAACCTGCAGAATGGTGGCAATAATGCTATTTTCCCAGCAGAGTTCAGAGTAAGTGAAAGTTTACAGCAATTGAAATTGAAGAACAGCGTAAATAAATGCTAAATATATTTATTCCCATAAATAAATAATGCATATCTGGGTCACTGCAGCATCTGATTTATTTTATTTGCATTAGACGATCCAGTAAGTTCTTTGTAATAATAACATCAGGTCAGTTGAAGCAATTTTGCTTCACAAATTCTTAGACACAAAAATGGACAATAAAAATATCTGCTTATAATGGCTGAGGAGGGAGCTGGAACGAAACTCACAGAAAAACTTAAAGATAAGGAACTCATTCAGAGAGATACTACTTAGAAGAAGCAAAAATCGGTGTGCCTATCAACAACATTAGTAGTTATTCACCTGGTAGAAATTCAAAAGAAAATTAAAAACAAAAACCTACTATTATGCCTAAATAATTAAAGGTTCACCTGGTTCACCAGAGAGCTGTTAGCTTGAGATGCAGAAAACTCTTTCTCAGTTAAAAAATCAGTAATATAAAAATGTTATTAAAAAACAAAAAAATGCCCCCCACAATCATTATCTTCACCGGAAGGCACAACCAAATCTCCCAAGAAGTTGCATTTGCGATGGTTCTGTTGCCCCTCTGCAGGAGTGAGCACCTCCACTGAGAGCGTATATTGGGGACCACAGAGCAGTGTTGTAGATGCTGACCACAAAATGAACACGCCTCTTAATCCAACAGGGCCAGCTGTTTTTTCTCTGGGAGGATGTGATGCAAGATTTGACTTGATGATTTGAGGGTTGAAGATTCACTGACACTTACTTAAAATCTTCTTTCCTGTATTTTTGTGGCATTAGATACTTTAATTCAGAAAACTCACTTCATATTTTCCAGAGGACCACGTGGAAATGCCAGCACTACACTGAACACAGCAAAAACCAGAGACACAAGTGCTGTGAAAGACAGTGCAGTGAAAACAGACACTTTTTATTGCAGTAGGGATAAAGAAAGCAAGTTTCTCCTCCAGTGGCAACCATATCAGAACAAAATCAGTACCTAACAATACCATTGTTAAAGGTTAGAAATTCCACAGGTATAAACCTCCTTCCTTTTGTTTTATAAACCATCTGCAATGCCAGGCAAAAAGGGAGACTGTAAACTGCAAGCTGCAATTTCAAAACATTCTTTAGTATTCCTCGCCTTTGGAGAAGTTTCTTTTTAAATCCGCATGGCCTCCACCACTGTATGAAGCGATCTTTTTTGACTGTTTGGATGGTGGCTGTCAAGTGAATGCCCTTCTCCTCCCCAGCTCGAGGATCTCCATTAGCTGTATTAGTGTACTTCTTGACAAGGCAACCAGAGAGAACCAAATCACATTTCCCCCACCCACCCACACACTTGAGTATATCTGACATTTAATTCAGCGGAGAGCAGAGGCACACATGCACATAAGTCAATAGCTAGCAGTTTTTGCCACACGATCCAAGACACCATGCCCCCAGCAATTCTACTATCAGATGAGACTGACAGGCAATTACGTCAATAACAAGCAGGAAAAAAGCCTGCGACTGAGCCACGCATTAAGAATTTTACTTAAAACCCACCACCCTCTTCACGAGCAAACTCACTTCTTTGTCCAGCTAATGTATTTCATGGGCTTTCCAATAAAACATAAAAGCCGGGGCCGAACGTCACGGTTTTTCTATGCATTGCATTAAATACACACTTCTTGTTTCAACATGTCATTTTTTGGCTGGGTACAAAGATATTTGACAGCAACAAGATGTGTAGAAAAACCGGAGGGGATAACTATCTAATAAATGAGTATTCGACTGCTAGTGCTCCCTATTAATTGTTTAAAATTAGAAACAATATAAAATGCTCTCATAAATAGCTGCTGGGTGAGGTAAGAAATGGTTCGTGAACAGGCTAGCTAATTTTTAAATAGATTTTTGGATCCAGTGTTTATGCTTTGTCTAGGCTATTTTTGTCAAGGATCATAATCATCATCATAATGCTTTAAACATATTTTGTACTCATAAGAAAAACTTCTCCAACAAAGTGTGTCCCGAGCCAAGCATAATCATCACATTCCTCTGCACAGAGCTTGACACGGGGCAGCATAAACCATCTTGAGAAACGGCAGTGAGGGAGGCCAGTGGAAACACACACGAAGAGCGAGGAGGGCAGCAGCTGCTGTAATCAAAGATGTACGAGCATTTTCATCCTAACCCAGCCGTTAACCTGGTTCAAAATACCCAGTTTCAGGCTAAAATTTTCCAGACGTGGATTCTTTTGGAATTTTTTTTTTTAAGAATAAACAAAAATAAACCCCAACCACTCTGTTGGGAGACGGGGAGAAGGAGAAAGATCAATACCTCATACTTACAAATACCAATACCAATAGCTACAATTAATTCTTATGTTTTCCCTTTTAAAGGGAAGTTTAAGGTTTCCTCAACATTCAAATGCATGTATTTTTCTCACGCTAAGGAAGAGAAAGGAGCTTTTTACCTTGTTTTTCAGACTTGGGGAACTCCCAGTGCTGTCTGCACTGAAGTCACTGCCCCAGCTAAGCCTTGGCTAATTATAGATCTATCAGCCTCAGTTTTGGGGCCGATTTTTCAGCTAGCACAAAGCTCCCCGCTGTAACGTCCAGAAGGCAGCTCTTGAGCAGATAAGCTTAAAGCTATCTCAGATATGTCTACCCTACATTAGATCCATAAAACCGTAACGTAGACATAGCTGGCAACAGAAAGAACGCATGATTTGTGTATCTCGGAATAGAAGTCCATGAGGAGGCTTATTGCATGCTGTTACTGCTGAAAATCATGCCGTACAGCTAATTCAGCTGACATACTATCTTGTGAAGGTGGTAAAGTCAATGAGACAGGCCTTCTCCCACTCTCTACTCAAGACGTAATCACTGGCGTAGCCGGGTGTCTTTAATCTCCACTAGAAAGGAAACGTGCGTTCCTGTTTGTCACACAGAATCAAAGGATTTTATTGTGCAGCCAAAAGGAACAAAAACTCTCTCAGAGGGAAAAAACCCCACCCTACTAAAGAGAGAGAAACCCATAGTTGTTACTGGATGAACTGATAAATTCAAAGCAAAAAGGAGATCACATTGGTATTAAAGGAAAGCTGTGGAAAAGGCTATAAGCTAAAGAAGAGAGATCGAGCAACCACAGGAAAATAAAAATCCCATGACGAATCTGAAACAAGATTTAGTGATATGGCAAAGCAAACAAAACACCTATCTCAGTCCCCAAAGACTGCATCGCTGTGGGTGCAGTGCAAAAATCATGCCAAAAAATAGCCAAGCCTCTCAGTTTCAGAGATGGGTTATGCATGGTAACCCGGAGCCAGGTGTGAGGATCGTACACGCACCCGACCCTCTCCTCTGGAATTTCCTTTCCCAGGAAGATGGGCTTGGGAGGGCAGAACAGGAGAGAGTAAGAGAGTAATGAGGCAACACTGAGTGCCCTTCTGAGGGATGTGATGGGCATCTCCCCCAGCCCTCAAATGCCAAAATATGCAATGCAGCAGGTGAGAGAGACCATAAAAAGAAATTACTTTAAATCTATCACTCTGGAGGGAAAGTAATATGTAAGGGTGCCCCTGAGAGAGAAAATAACTTTTTCTATGACCAGGAGTTTTAGAAATGTCTCATATAAACAGCTTGCTCAACAATAAATCTGAGAGTTTTTCTGCAAAACACAAGCATCTCTGGGACTACAATGTGGGGCACCTACACGGATGACTACATCCAGCCTCCAAATTTACCCAAAACACTGTGGCCATTTGGAAATCCTCCTACCTTCTTAGTTTAGAACCACCTTCCTCCTGGTATTCATTTTTCACCACCTCTCTCATGCGACCTGATTTGTTCTCTATTTCCACAGCTTCCACACACATACACAGAGGCAAGAAAAAGACCAGCGGCGTTTGAGATAGCAGCGTGCTAACTACAGGCCTCTTACCAGGTTCAAACAGATCACTCCTGCAGATTTATTACACTTAAGTGATTAACATTTCATTTTATGCTCGATACATTTAAACACAGCCCTTCTTCCCCCAAGCCCAAAACACTCACTGTTCTGCAGAAAAAGTGTTTCTTATTCATGTTCCTCTAAATGACAGTCCGGCTCGAGCCTCAGAGCAGCTTTTTCCCTGCCCTCCACGCTTATCTAGCCAAGGTCTCCTTAAAACGCCTGTCCTCACAGATATAAATATAAGGAAAAACAGGCTTTCAGCCAGTCTGAAGCTAGAGAATCAGATTTCTTAGACTATTAGTCAACTTCATTAAGTGACTTCAAAAATAAAGGTCAACCTTTTAATTTAAATTTTTCCTGGGTAAGCATTTGTTTCTAAATTTACCTTTTAAATAATAACATTAGAGAAATATGATAGGGAAGAGAGGTTGGGAGACAGAGCAACGGAAGTAGATACATGGTCATTAGGGAAATGGAAGAAAAGAAGAAAGAAAGAGTCTGAAACATCAAAATAAGCAGCTAAATAGCCTTATGTGTTTTCAGACTGGATGAACGGAAGCATCGATAAAATAGCCTATTAGAGAGCTTCAAAAGCAGTTAAGTGCATGTAAAGCCTAAGTATTTTATGAGATCCACACACAAAAAAAAAAAAACGAGGAAGAAGAGGGAGATTTGCTGTAATCAGATCTAGCATGAAGAACTGTAACCGATAAAGAAGAAGGTCTAAGTACCTAAGCCTGAACGACTTGAGATACACACTGCAGGGGAAATGCTGCTGGATGGATGCAGTTTTATCAGAGCATACCGACACAACAACCTCTTCCTGAGGCACAGGGCTGAAGACCGAATTTACGCATATGGCACCAAAATCACACTGAAATACATCAACGTCACCATAAATTCTGGATTTTAGTCAATAGTAATGTCATACATGCACACATACTACACACGTGCAAACGCGTCTTTAAGAAAATCTTACAAATAACATAGGGTGCCATAGACCTGGCAGCTTCAGAAGCTACTCTTCACTTCGGAAGTGTGACAAACAAAATGTTTTATTCGAGCTCAACATTATTTATAACCTACAAAGACTTTCTTAGACACATATGGAATCACTGTTAAAGGCCTACATGGATCTGACTAATCCATTTTCACAATTTTTACTTAACTTCTTTTTTCCATTTGGGTGACTTCATTGAAAGAGTTCTTTGTTAGACGAAGGCAGTAGGAATCCAATCAAGAGATTCTATAAAGCTGAACTACAAGCAGCTGTGTAGAAAGATAAGACCCAGAAATATTTGAGGGGCAAGGAAACAACTTTATTATCAAGCAAGGTCTACTTTTGTAAACCCCTGATTTAGTCTTGTAAACAGTTGTAAAGCTCTTGTAAAATCCAAGACAAGGCAGAGAGACTTGAGCTGCTTTGCTACAATCAGATCTTCAAAAAAAAAAGAAGAAAAAAAAGCCCAAATCCTAACCCTGTAAGTGATAAAGGAGCAGTAGATTCAAGAGATTATATAGGATTTAATTTTCCAAATATATGCTGGAGGAGGCAATGCTTTGGGACACAACACAAAAAAATATCAGAGCAGCAACACAACAGTTTCTTCTCAGGATAGAGTTCACTTTGCAAGAAGCACAAATGAGACTCTTGCTTCTGTCTCAAAATATTGCAGAAAAGGGTGTACACTTATTATTTCTGACTACTTAAGATGCATATGGGAATCATGTCTTTAGATAAGTAAAAAGATAGGCTAGACCATCCAATTGAAAAAAAAAACCCACCCACAATGAGAGTGAAACTGTACCTTACCAGTCTGGTTTCTTTCTCTCCGAGTTGGGAGAATATGATCTTCCTAAATAAGGGGTTACTAAAATATCTGTATGTGTATGTTTTATTACTAAGCTTCTTGGAAATTTATCTTCAATATGATCATTCCCTATATTTCGTCATTTGCTTTCAAATGCTAATTCCTTTACAACCTGAGTGGAGCTGATAACACATCCTGCAATGCACTGAGCATTAGTAGGGTGAGAAAAATTCAGAGGTCCAGAGGCGTCTGTGGTCCTGCTGCTCACCCTGCTGGAATGGGAGATGAAGACCAATCCCACCCTGAACCCTGCCGTGTGCCAGATTTGGACACACACAAAGTTACAGGGGTTTACATCAGGTGCAGAAGTTTCCTTCTGGGGAAGCCCCCCATCACCCAAGTGTCTTGAACTATTTTGAAAGGCCTTGATCCACACCCTCAGACACACTTAATGTCAATTATAAATTGACAGGAAATATGTCATCATAAAATCATAGAATAGTTTGGGTTGGAATGGGCTTTTAAAGGTCATGTAGTCCAAGCCCCCTGCAATATACTGGTTTGGGATATGTATCTGGAGAAAATTCCTAACTCCATTCCTCTCCAGGATTTTACTGGAAAGATCTCCCACTTGATCTGGTTCTCCCCCTTGGCTTGTTGCAACGTCCTCCAGAAATCTCAGGGCAGAACTCAACCCTCACCACCCACCATTCCCAAAAATCAGTTCTAGCTGCCATTTGCTGCAGATTCTTGAGTTTTTCAAGGTGCTTCTGGAGCAACACGACTGGTATTTTGCACAGCAGTTTTCTAAATGAAATCCAACAGAACTTTACACAAAGGCATAATAACTTTCTCATATGTCTCTACAGGGTCCCGGGTAGCCAGCACTGACTGGAACCCAGCCTTCTTAAAAATGGGGAAAGAGAAAAAGACCATGTTCCTCTGTAACACTCCTGCTTGCAACACTGCTCAAAACATTGACTTCCCTAATTAAATTATCTCGTTAGCATGAAAAGCAAACAAAGGAAAACCAAATGCCAAAAGCTGCTATGTTAAAGGCCAGTTCATGGAGGGTTTGTGCGGACTCACACGGCAGAGCCAGTGGCCAGCACCCCGAGCCTCGCCACAGGGGCTGGTTAAACGGCAACTGGCGGCCAGGGTCCAAAGGTGCCCGCTGGGGAGAGGTAGAGGAGGGAAGACAGGGACACGACTAGATTTCTTCTGGGGAAATGGGCCATCGTCTCAAAATGCATTAAGTGGTTGCCAGCACCTGACATACCTAATCTCCTGCCTATAGGCTTCTAACTATGAAGCCTAAGACTTCATAGTTAATAAAGCAGAAATGTAGAATAAGCTACTGTCAGTGTTGCCAAATGTCACAAATTAAATCTCACAAAATTTAATTAACAGGATCTTGGCTGTTTTGGGGCTGGTTTCTTGTGGTGGGGGAGGAGGAGGGGACCAGGTCTTCAAATTACATTTGGACAAGGCAGGAGAAATTTCCTTTGATTTACCACCGTTCTCAATTTTCCAGCCCTTGGGGGAGATTGATCAATCAGTCAGAATTATTGGAGGAGAAAGCTGTCTGCCAAGGAAAGGGTTAAATGCAGCACATTTTACAGCTCTGGATCACCTGCACTGCTGCAAAACTGTGTAATAAAGAAACTACTTTGAATTTCCCTCTTAGAGGATATTTTTGGGTCATTCGACCCCCGTCACTGTTCACATTTAAAAAGCTTCAGATAGTACCAGGGGAAGCAGTAAATTTTCTCCTCCAGGACTGATGCCCTCCGACCACACAGGGTTTTCTCACACACATTTTGTTTAAAGGAGACATATATCACTCCCCCAAATCAAGACCACATGTACACTTACAGCATGAAAATGTCACTAAGCACCTGATATATAAAAGAACTTACTAGATGCCAAATGCCGCAGAAAAAAAACAAGAAACAATTAATCTACTGAATATTAGACCAGCTCAGTACATACCAACATGCATCCAAGAACCTTTGAGGTTTTAACACGATTCACTTCACAGTAAGGTAGGAAAGCGTGGTTATCCCGATCCTGCAATAAGAAACTGAATTTCCAAAGATTTCCCTGCACAGAGGGGAATAACTACAGTTTTTCTAATTTCTGGTGCCCTAAATGAGGGACTGTCGCTAACCTCCACTCACATAACCTCAGAAGCAACCTCGCTCTTCATTTAAGGAGCCTAGTATGCTTTTATCTCACTTTTGGAGGTTGTGAAGGGCCTGGAGAGGAGAGTTCTCTGCATATTTCCACAAGACATTTGTTTGCTTCATGGCACCGGTACCATTAGTACCAGCACATTAGTACCAAGTGCCCTTTTTCCTGGCTGGAAATATTGCTCTTCTATCCCACCCGGCAGACACTTAGGCCTTTTGGACCTAAATGGTGCATGTCACTGAAGTTGGCCAGAGCCCACGTTATCTGTCCATCTGCAGTCACAGCTCATCACCTCTCGTGGCCTAACCACGTTACAATAAATGGATTGATTTTATTTTCAGTTGGTTCAATAGACAAAGTGTCACTTACATCCACTTGCTATTTTTGTTTTGTTTTGAAAGGCGATGCTTCAAGAATTAGAGGGACAGTGCCACCACCCTAATAAATTAATACCACACCCAGTATCAACGTTAACTGCTTCTCAGCTTGCTCCTTTGCCTCTTAAAAGCTATTCCTGTTATCACTTCTTCCACCACCCTTCCTTGCTTCTCACTTAAAATTGCCACCAGCGACCCATGTTTTATCTTTTCAACTGTTGGATGAAGACTGTTTGCTGAATGCAGTAAATCAGCAACCTACCTTTTCTAGGCCAGAGGTCTGAAGCTTATAATTAGCTGCTTTAGAAACAACATCATCAAATAAGAATCAGCTCATTTCTCAAAAGCATTAACTACTCACCATGTCCCACTAAAGATACGTTAGGTGATGTAGAACCTTTAAAAATTAGAGAGAAATCAAATCATGTTTGGCAAATACCTACTTAAACATGGATTTAAGAATACCAAGAATCTAGTTAAGAATATGACTTTAAACCTCCTATATTTGCAAGCACTGGCCAAAATGTTTGCATTTTATCCCGAATAGCAATCATTCATTTCGTTCAACCAAGGCTGTCAAAAACTCTATATGCAGTGTTGTAGCAAGATTCTTATATACATGCCAAATGCCTGTATAGCAAACATCTGGCCTCACTTCTGTTCCATGGATTTGCCAAAGCGTAAGTCCATCAGTTGTTTTTTTTCTTGTGACTTCTATTTTTTTTTTCTCTCTGCTGTGCCTCAGGTCGTTTTTCTTAAAATGAAATCATTAGAACAGGCAGAAAGAGCAGAGGAAAGAGGAGTAAGAAGAGGAGCTGTAGCATCTGAGTAATCTTCCAGTGGGACTAATTTTACTAAGTATTTGTGCTACTGCTACCAGTCAATCACTACCAGTATTATTGAGAAGCTAAAAAAAAAATAAAATAAAATGCTTTTAGCAAAGAATATTGGCATAGAAGGAAGGAAAAACACATATGCTCTTCTATAAACTAGAAGCTCAGTTTACTCGTATGTCCTCAATATCAATATAAAATGTATTAACATAAAAAAAAAAAACCTTGCTGTTCCCTTATTTTGCATTCATTTTACATCCGTACTTCTCCGAGGCAACAGATCAGAATGGTGCATTGCCTTCCCCTCAGGCCAAGTGTAATAAACAGGCAGGTGTAATATAAGGCTGCGGTGTCTCAGCTCTCCTCCCAAACAATTGATCTTCTAGGCCGACGGTGTAATTCAGTCTTGGTAGCTCCCTTCACATGCTTCATTCCTGATCGGTCAATTATTTCAAATCAAGCAGAATTAAAGTGTTATTTTTGTGAGGGGGGATGATATTCACTAGTGACCGAAGTGAAACTAATAAACTGATTTCCCTCTACTGCCTTGGGCAAAATAGAAAAATTCAAGTCTATGATAGAAAGACTGCAGCTGTTTCATCAGTCTGTTGCCCAAATGTGCCTGCAATTTACTATCTTTAAATTCAATTTTTGTTCACAGGACAATTTTGGAAACAGAACACAACAAAAAGAAAACAGCAAAAAAGGAAGCAGCGAGGGTATGTGACTCTGCAAGACAGGGCTGTGCAGCGCGAGCTTCCCGAGAGGAGGGGAAGAGCACTCTCCTGTTCTTTGAAACAGAGTGTATTCCTCCTGCCAGTAGCAAATTTATCCAGTAGATGTCAACACCAGCAAAAAATATGTGTAAAGCCAACCTTAACAGCAACAGTAGTCACTTCAATTTACAGGAGCGCATCAGCAGACAGTTTAATATTTGGAAGCATCGCGTACTTATTCTCTACCGTCCCATTCCCGTGTCTTCCAGTATGGATCCAGCCTGACCCATCTATCAATAAACATATGTGGAGCAAAATAATTTATTTTTCTTTGCTTTTAGAATAACTTTGTCTGCTTTGCTGGAAAATGGAAAAAATGCTCATGAGCGTGTGACTACTTTCAGATTAGATCAGAGGAAATTTTTCAGAGGAGAAGCTGAGAGGAGGGTGGGCAAATTACTATGTGGTGCAAAGCAACTACTACAAGCCATATCTTCATAGATACTAAATATAATCTGAAGAGGTCTGTTTCTTTCTGACCTTTTGCTGCACAGGCAAGCAATGCAATGATTTCATGGATTTTGCTCTTTCTTCAAGAACCTTCTCAGCCTACAATAGTGACCTGAGATTCCCACGCCGACCCCAGGTCAACAGATACTTGTTGTTCCTGTAAGGTTTTTTTCTTTTTTGCAATACACCAAGGACAGTCTGTTGTAAGCCTTTTAGTGTTATTATCACTCAAAAGACTGAATTTGCTGACAAGTTTTAACCATGCAAAAAAACAAGGCCATTGCTGTTGACACTTTTAAATCTACTATTAAGGATCTGACTGTTTGAACAGCTTGTGTGTAGAATCTGAAGTGCAGATTTTTGTTTCCTTTTTGTTTATTTTTAGATAAACCTTGTGTTTCTACTCTGCAATGTTTGCATTCGGCTGCTGAGCATGCAGTAATCACATACATTATATGCATTGCTTAGAGACACTTTGCATCACAGCCCATCAGGGTTTTTTGGATAGATGAAAAGGGAAGGGAAATACCAGATCATTTTCCTGATTGATGAATCTTTCCTCACACTGCCATTTCCCCATAAACGTGAGGAGGAAAACCAAAGTATGTTGTGACATCTAATAGCAAAACATTGAAGCGAATTATTTTATTACTGCTACAAAACTTACTAAGGAGTTTGTTTTCAGAGAGATCTAAAACATGGCAAGGAGACATAAATTAATGTATTACAAAGACATCACTTCGAGCGGTTACTCGTCACATGCAAACCTTGCAAGCTCTTATGAGCAGCATACAGCCTACCTAGCAGCAATGATGTAGTTGCAGCTTATTGTGAGAAACTGGGACCTACCACTTATTTAATCACTCTGGCCAGAAATTCAGGCTCTTTGAGAACGCAAAAACAGCGGTCAAAAGCCAAGACTGTGAATTACCATCATTTAAACAATTCTTAGGCATCAACAGAAGCGGGAAGGGGAAGATCAGGCAAAGGTACTGCCCTCCCAGTAAATAATCCTAACAGATGATGGCATGTGAGAGAATAAGGCCACAGCTCAACGCCGGGGAACGGCGTGGCATGGAAAATCCAGCCCGGTGGGAGGCGAGGCATGCAACAGCACACCCCGTTTGGGAAGCCACGTCCTGCTCCACCGCTCTGGCTGCAGGCACGTACCACCCAAGATGGAGCCATAAATAGTTTGGAGATAAGACGCGGATCTGATGAGGCACACCGGAGTTTCGCAGCCTTCTATGAGCAATTCTTTTAATTACCATCAACATTTTCTCTGAATTCCGGTCTCAAAGAAGCAGGGGAAACTTTTGATTTGCTGTGACACCTTGATTGCCATGCGAATGAGTCACTGCACCGTTTCTGCTAGTCTTACGAATTTATAGACGTGGTTTTTTAAGGCCAAAAAGCACAGGAGGCTGTTACGATCGTGACGCTCTGGCTCTGCCAACAGCACGGCCCTCCCGCCTCACCCAGCACCCTGCCTGTCTGACAGGGGGGGGCAGGTCAGTCTCACATGAAATCATCATGTATTTGCCCATGAACACCTGAACAGTTCCCTCTAAAAAATTTTAAGAAAGGTAAAATTACTGATTACTGCAATGAACTAGCATACCTTTCTCATCAACACCTTCTTTTCCTAGTAGTTGATCTGAAGGAGGAGGCTGCTGGGGTGGTGTGTGGGGAGGAGGCCGGGGCCGCCCTGTCCCCTCACAGCCGGTTCCATGATCATAGAATCATCTAGGTTGGAGAAGACCCTTGGGATCATCGAGTCCAACCATCTACCCTACTGTACAAAGTTCTTCCCTACACCATATCCCCCAACACCTCATCTAAGCGACTCTTAAACTCATCCAAGGATGGTGACTCAACCACCTCCCTGGGCAGCCCGTTCCATTCTGATCACTCTCACCGTGAAGAACTTCTTCCTAATGTCCAGTCTAAACCTACCCTGTTGCAGCTTGAAGCCATTCCCTCTTTGTTCTATCGCTATTTGCTTGTGAGAAGAGACCATCACCAACCTCTCTACAATGTCCTTTCAAGTAGTTATAGAGAGTGATGAGGTCACCCCATGTGCAGCTCGCCCAGGCCATATGCGGCTATGGCAGGGCCCCGCAGCGAAGAGGGTTGTGTCTCTGTGGAACATTTCAAAGAAAAGAGCAAAAACACTGCACAGGCAGTGAGGAATGAGGGGAGAAGTGTGAGAAACAGCCCTGCTGACACCGAGGTCAGGGAGGGAGGAGGGGGAGAAGGTGCTCCAGGCGCTGGAGCAGGGATCACCCTGCAGCCTGTGGAGAGGAGTACAGTGGAAGCAGATATCCACGTTGCAGCCCATGGAGGACCTCACAGTCCTCTCCTCATGGAGAGGACCCCTTGCTGGAGCAGGCCCCTGGCAGGAGCTGTGGCCCATGGAGGACCCACGCTGGAGGAAGGTCATCCTGAAGGACTACAGCCCATGGGAGGGATGCTCGGAGGACCGAATCCTGTGGGATGGACCCATGCTGGAGCAGGGAAGAAGCATGAAGAGGAAGGAGCAGCAGAGAGGAGATGTTATGGCCTGACTGTAACCCCCATTCCCCATCCTCCCATTAGTGAAAGAGTTGGGAATGAAGGAGTGAAGTTGAGCCTGGGAAGAGAGTGGGGGCTGGGGGAAGCTGCTTTAACTTTTTGCTTTGTTTCTCACCATCCAACTCTATTTTAATTGGCAATTAAGTAATTTTCCCTGCGTTGAGTCTGTTTTGCCCATGATGGTACTTGGTACGAGATCTCCCTGTCCTTGTCTTGACCCATGAGCTTTTTCATCTTATTTTCTCTCCCTGTCCTGTTGAGGAGGCGGATGGAGGGAGTCCCTGGGTGGGGGTCTGGATGCTGGCTTCGGCCAACCCACCATAGCAAAGTCCTGCAGCAAAAAGAACTAATTTTTTTTTTCTTCCATAATCTCCCAATGCATTTCACACACTCATTCTCTGTAGTAGTGGGGAGGAGGGACAGAAAAGACTGAATATTTCTGCATCTGCAATATTTTAGCGTATTTCTAAAAGACACCATGGGGAAGACCCCCTACATTATTACGAAGGCTGGGTTTTTGCTTTATTACTTGCTTTGAAGACATGTGCTTTATTCCCAGTTTCTTACAAAATATTGCTCCATGCATTGTATCATTATATTTTTGCCTATTCACTTGTAAATAATTTCTAAGCTGACGTAAGTGGAAGAGCAGCTTGGAATGATCTTCACAGATGGAGTGCTCTACCGATTGCTTTCCTGAATTAAAGTACATATCCATTGTATTTCCTTGATGTTCTAGGTAAGTAATAACATCCACTGAGGATGGATTAGACATACACTTCGAAATAATGCCTGTCTATAACTAGATGTCTTATTTCCCAGCGTTCACATAATGGCCCTATTACATGCTTCATTACTATGGCCAGGCTAAACACAGTAATTTGTTTCCAAGTTTCCTTTCTTCTTTTCTTTATTAGCAGAAAAGTCCAACTTTGTCTATTTACTGAATCCTATGATTTTCCAAAGGTTATTTTCAATGGTCCTGAAGACAGCCTCTGCTAATTCTTTAGAGACAGACTCTCCAGTGCATTTCATTCAAAATTCTTATTACACAATTTTGCAAGATGCCCTTTCTCCTCCTGCTTTGGTCTTCACTCCAAAGTTACAGTTTCTAGCAAAAATCCTAGCGTAGGAACGCAAGGTTATCCAGTTCCTCATATTTCAATACAGTGATAAGCATGTATGTGGCACTCCTTGTCTTCAAAGCACTTTACAAACATTAAATATTTAATACTCATGGCATCCCTCTTACTCTCAACCCCATTTTACAGGTAGGGAAACAGACTCACAGGTTAAGTGATTTTGTTTCAAGTCACATCACAAGTTACTGATGGATGTGAGACCAGAATATATGAGCTCAGATTTTCAGTTCCGTACTCAAAACTAGACCAGCCTTGTTCTTTCACTTAAGTAATAAAAATAATTATGAAAAACCTTGCTCTTGTTCAGGGAGAATTTATTGGTCTCCTTGGAGGTTCCAAATGCAACCCAAAAAACCACAGGAAAAGCACCCCAAAATGACCCAGAAGGGCAGCTACCAACTTTGTAATCCATATCCTCCCTTTCCAGTGTTTTAGAGGGAAGCCCACAAACGTACATCATCAGAAAAGGGGACAGTATGTTTTCAAGCATTTATATACAGCCACACACGTACACGTATGTATTTTCCCAACCACTACCTAAACCGAGAACAGAGGCTTTCCAGCCAGAGAAGAATTTGCAATTTAAAAACTGTAGTACGTTTCAAAATGGCATCACTAAAGAGCTTTAGTATTTGATAAGAAGATTACAGTATATTCAATTGCACACAGCAAAAGCCTTTTAAAATAAAGTACAGGAATAGCGAAGCCAGGCATTTGCAACAAGATAACAAGAAGCTAATGGGCCGGTGGAAAAGGTGCGCCCTGCTGCAGAGAGTGCTCCGGAGCCAGGCAGGTTTCGAAACTCAAATAATGAGTGGGGGTTTTTTTAGCTTTAACATTTTTCATAATCTAGGCGGGAGGTCTAAACACAGGCTGTATGCAACATTAACTGTATTTCCCTTTAACAGGCTTCTATGGGAACAAATGCTCAGTGTCAGGCTGGTACTATACGTCCATTTAATTGAGCTGAGAGAACTCCCCTGCCCCTGAAGAAAGCTCATCTCTTCTCTCCATGGATGCGACTATAGAGCTAGCAGATAATATCTGGCCCTCACTCATTATTTATACAACCACCTAATTATCTCCCAGAGACTCCCTGTTTTGTACAAGTTTCTTTTCGGACACGTCATCCGTTGGCTGAATGGAAAGCCAAACCCAGCCCTCAATGCTGTGACAGCGAGTGCCGTGTCCACTGACAGTCAACACTGGAGCATCCATCCCTCACTAGGACACGTGGGAAGTGGCACGGGAGCCTGAGTACCACTCACAGGAGAGAGAGACATGCTCCTGGCGTTACACTCTGGTCTTATTTAAGATTTCTCTCATGGGAAATGCACGCACACAATGCAAGATCAACAGTACAAAAACACAGAGTTTAAGAGAAACATGGTAAGTGCCAAAGATAAATAAAAAATAGATCTGCATATGGCATGATTTCCTCCTCTGTGCCATTGGGTTCTCTCTTACTGCTTACATCGCTCCAGTGCCACCACATCCAAACGCCCTTGATACCCTTTTAACTGTGATGAAATCTTCTCAGGTCAAGAACTGTTGTTATCCCTCCTCTCCAGCTGAGGAACTGAGGACGGAGAGAATACAGACCAGAGCTAGAAGAAGCCCTCGGGTAGGGAGAGCAGAGCTCAGACACTATATCCAATGTAAAAACACATACAAAACCCCTCAAGGCTTATGTACCTCAGAGTCTGCAGGAAACCACATTTTTGCTAATAAAACTATTTAGGTGCCCAACATCCTGCTGTTGTATAAGCCAAAGGGAACATCATTTGGGCATTTATCACTGCAGGAACACTGAAAATTCCCAAATGAGGCAACCACTGCCCAAATCCCATGGTGTCATGTCATGAGTCCCTCCAAAACACAGGGATGCTGAGCACCGATGGGAGGTAACATGGTGTGACTCATCCTGCCAAGGGACCTGTTTTCCAGCTGCGGCTCCCCATAGAATTCAAGCAAGGGCCATTAATGAAATCTGCTGGGATCAGAGGTTTCCATGCCAGGTGCTGGCTGCTGATGTGCCTGGTACGGCTACGTTCAGCACAGCACCGGGGCTAGAGCTCTCTTTTAGGTGGTACTGTCTGTTTTTTAACTCCAGCTTTAGACTGAAGGCAAGGATGGGGGATAATCCTCTGCTCTCTTGAGATGTCCTGTGCGACTCTGGGCTCAGCTCAACAGAGCGCTGGAGCTCACTGGAGAGAGATAAGAAAAAAAACCAAGGACGCGCCAAATTAGCACTGTGCCCTCCACCACTCTGCTAACAGAGCTTTTGGGTAGACTGAGCCCAACCCCACATCTCAGCCAAAGCCCATGAGGGAGGACACTGGTGTTTCTGCTGCCACCACTCTTTGGGACTGACGCCACTGCAGTTTAGCAAGGGTGCCATTATCTTCCTCAGGCGCTCACATGCCCCGCTACCACATGAAGTACGTGATTCTGCCTTCCTGGTCAGGTAGAGACTTTCTTGGGGTTTGGGTTTTTTTACCATTTCATCTTTAAGATTATGGGATTTACACAGATGCCGGTAAAATATTTTATAGCACTGCCATAAAACAGCAGAGTGGAGCAACACACACGTATTATGAAAGCTATGTCATTATAATATGTAGCTTTTCTGTTATAAATTACATTGACCAGCTAAAGTACAGGTTACAGTAAAGTCGACACAAGTCATGTTGTGTCAGTAATGTGCATATGGAAGGAAAAAGAAACAACAATTTTCCTGCCGATTTTAATACACTTAGCAAAATGGCCAACATTAAATTTCTTGGGGAGGGGGAGCCAAACCCTATATGAAGTCACTGTAGTTTTTTTAAATGAGAAATACAACTATGCAGTTGTCACAACTATGGAAATATCAAATAACACTGAATTAAAGCCCTTTTCAGGAATCTAAAAACACAGCTTGCTGTTACTGTCTGTTTTTTAATCTTGAACCACTGGCTCTCTGAAGCAGCTGAGAAAACTCGATGAACTTACTCGCTTGCCATACAAGCCATTTAAAAGCTACCATGTCCGTCCCTCCGCCTTTCTAATACCATGACTCGGGGGCAGCTCAGGGGTCTTTGCCCTGGCAGCAGTGGGATCTCAGGGTGATAGGAGGCTCAAGGGAAGCTCAGTGAACCTGAGTTAGCTTGGAGGAGGACGGGGAGGGAGAAGGGGTGACAACAGACCACCTTCAGATGCAGCTTAAAATTGGGACTCTGCGCATGGAGGAAGCCCCCTTTCAGCCTTCCCCAGCTTCCCCTTCAGTGTTGATCATTCTTTCAATCAACTTTTTTTCCTCTACCCTTACCACATCTCATATTTCTACTCACCAGCTCCCCTCCCACCACCTGCCCCTGTTCAGGTCCCCTTCCCTCTTTGCTTCATGTCAAAGTAAGAATTTATCCAAGACCTTCCCCTACCCCCAAAACAAGACTGACCCAAACAGGCAGTCTGTTTTCCTTACTTGGCTTCTCTTTTTTACTTCTTTTTCCACCTTACAATACCTAAATGAAATACTTTAGTGAAGAATAGTGACCTGACGTACCAATAGTTTGGCAAGCTGACAGCATTAAACAGAAACAAAGGACTCGTATCCTGGTCCCAGATGTAGAAAGGACAAAACAGAGATGAAGAAACAGGTGGGAATTTAGTAGTGATGAAATGGAAGTGACAAACTTGTAATTTATTAAGCTTCTAAGCATAGTTTCATCCAAAAACCAGGGGAAAAAAAAGGTTCCCTCCTAAATAAGGCATTTAGCAGAAACCTTTAAGAGAACGAACAACTTTCTCTCCCAATTCACCTATTTACTGCTAACCGCTCACAGGAGACTTTATTTTTGGACAATTAATTTTATTAGCTTAGGAGGGAAAATTTCAGCGGCCAGCAGGAAAACCTGCCAATTGACCAACCACTTCTATTTGCAATGGAATTCATGGAGTTAAATCCCACAGTGCAGTTTGTTCCAGGAGCATCCCTGCCACATCCCAGTGCCTGGGATGGGCCAAAACTGGTGATTATAATTTTGTAAGTAAAAACAAAGTATTGGCTCTCAATAGAATTGTTTTAAGGATGGCATACATTAATTCCTTCTTCTCTGCATTGTCTCTGCATACCCACTGCTGGCAACGTGACAACATATAAGCACTGAACGTTGTGCTTAGTAGCTTAAGAGCTCCAAGACAGATTGTCATTTTGCTCATTCTTCCTGGGCCAAAATGTGTTTTCCCAGAAAAAAAACCCAGAAATAAACCCCCTCCTCCCAAAACAAATACACCCCCCTTCCTCCCTGCAGTCATCTTCGAATTTCGAGTAGAATTGGAGTGGCACCACCCTCGGAGGAGGCAAAAGAGGGAAGGCATCCTCGGGAGCTTTTTATTCTAGACAGAGAGGCTCTCCCCGAGACAGCTTTTTGCCAACTCATGGAGAGTATGGAAAATGAAGGCAAAAGCCTCCCATTTGACTGAATTCAATGGGAAGGCAGCGCGGCGCATGGAGCACCAGGGCAATTTGCTTTTGGCAGCCTATTTTGCTAAGTAGGTGGGCTGCATTCAGAGCCAATTAGAGGTTGACGTTTTCTTCCTTAGGTACAATGCGCTGCGACACAGCTCGGACTATTCTTCCCTCCCCGCGTCTGTGTTTACTGTGGCTGTTCATTTTTACTGTTGGCAAGGGGGATGTTTAATAAAGCAGGCCATTCCCTAGTTACAAACACGGTATATCATCGTTTGGTGTATGCACACATATGGTATGAAATAGAACGCTGTTAAAAGTCAAAGCAACTCCTGCCAGAAATTTTTGATGGCGGCGTTGTTAAAAAAAAAAGGGTTGGGGTGCGATGCAGTTCTCTGTTTTCCCATACCGGGGGGGAAAGGCGAGAGGCAGAATGGTGGGTTTAGCTCTGAAGCTAAAAGGGGGTCGTAAGAGTGAAGAAAAAGGAGCAATATCCAGATTTCAAAATTCCCTGTTCCCAGTTCAAGGTCTAAGCTTTGTTTTGGCTTGTGCTGCTCTACAAATGGAGCCAAAGAGGTTCTTGATCCAGCTTTTTATTTCCTGCCGTGCTAAGCTACTGGAATGTTCACATCTAGGGTCTGCTTTAGTCCCGTCTCTAATTAAGGTAGTTTATTTTTTCAAACATGCTACCTGAGACCTGCTGATGTTGCTTCAGGTCATGCAGCCATGCTTCAAACTGCTTTCTAATATACCTAATAGTGCCACAGTGATATGTTCAGCTTATTACTGTTACAGAAGCAGTAGGGTCATGGTATTCTCTGCAAAATACTTCTGTAATGGAGTGGATTAATTTAATGAATGCCATTTACTGCAGCAGAAGTGACAATGATTTGATGTTTTGTTACAATTAAGACTCATTAGCCAGTGACTTTTTTCTTAGTTGTCTGACACCATAATAGATATAACACATATCAGATACAAAAGTTCTGAACTTCTTTCTAGTCATTTTTAATAAACATGAAGGAAGTGAGAATGAAAGTCTCAGCATTCAGCTGCTTAAAAGTGGTCTGCTTGAGGGATGTCACACACACCTCCCCGCACAAACTTTGGGGAGAATGCAAAACAGCACGCAGCTTCCAGGAAACCACTGGATGATGCTCAGCATTTAAGCTTTCAACCAAACAACTGGAAGTTTAATCCAAGACATCCCATCGCCTGGCTGAGACGCAAAAAGACTTTTGAGAAAGCAGGCAGAGCCAGGTCTTGACACTTCACTTTTACCAAGATACCAGGGCTCTGCCAAGACGGGAATCCCTGCATCCGAGAACCTGCTTGTGGAAGGACCGGAGCGTCTGACCATGAGAGTGATGGAAAACTCAAACCCTGTTTTAGTAATGATCCCTTCTTTCTCAACCAGCGTCTAAATGCTGAGGAATGAAGCCCACATGCTTCTTCCAATCCAAACCTTTCTGTTCCTTGGGAACACAACTCGTTTGCTTTCCACAAATCTAAACCAGCAGCACGTTGAACGCTCAGAAACCAAGACAAAATCCCCTACTAAATAAAAAAATACATTACTAAGAAAAAACAACGTTGGTCAAACCAATGTCACTAGATTCCAGCTTAAGTTTTCAGACTACAACAAGTCAAAAGTCAAAATACTATTTTTGCAAATGCAGCATTCGTAAAATAGCATTGCTGGGGACACAAGATCACGCTCAGCTGTACAACCTGCAAACATGTCTTACTCAGCAGAAAAGTGAAACTACCAAACTAATTTAATTGTCCAAGTAAATAGCATTTAACATCTGGATTGCACATATAGTATATATATTAAAAAACCCCAACACTCCACAAATATCCCCCAAATCTACAGGAGGACCCACAAATTTAAAAGATTTCATTTAAAAAATAAATTTAGGTATTAACTGAAGGAAAGGAATCTTAAACATACAAATTATGAACTATTCCTTTAACATTTGGCAATGATACTTTTAAAAAATGTTTTCTGAGTCACCGGTACCTTTTATTTAATCACAAAAAAGAAACCTAAAATTTTTAGCTTTTAGTTTCACCTAACTGATAATCTGGTCACAGAAGGTGGTGTATTAAAAATCGTTTCAGAATACAGAAAATAATTCAGCAACAGTAAAATGGACACCCCAAAAAACTAGTGCAAAAAAAACCCCAAAACATGAAAAGTGACTTGTTTGGTTTTGACCACCTTCGCTTGAGATATTCAAGGTGAAGCTCGATGAGGCCCTGGGCAACCTGGTCTAGTTGGGGGTGTCCCTGCTGACTGCGGGGAGGTCGGACTAGATGACCTTTGGAGGTCCCTTCTGGCCTGGACCAATCTATGAAACTTAGAATAAGAAATCCCCCATAATATGAAAACAGGGAAATCAAGAAAAAATCAATACCATATCTTACTGTTCTTGTGCCAACTCAGCATCATTCACTTTGATTCTGCCTGGGATGGACACACAGGCATTTGCCAGGACAGACATAAAACCACACTGTATTGTCAAAACTTCCAGCTGATGCTGCCAGTGACTTCTTCTTGATCAACAGATCAAATCATGTCAGTCTTAAGATGTAAGAAGAGAGCAAAAAGTAGGAGAGAGGGAGGAGGCGACTCAGCAGGAAGGACTGGAAGCTCGAGACCCAGATGTTTGACAGCAAAAAGCATTCTGGGGGGAGCTCTTTGAAGCTTCCCCCACCCTGAGGCTTCCCCAGCTCTTGCGAGCACATTTTTGGTAGGAAAGACTCTCCCTAAACCTACTTGTAGAGCCTGGTATTTAGACACCACCGGTTGCAACCTGAAAATGAGCCATCCATGCAAATTCCCAATTCACTCCCACCTACACACAATCTCTCCTATGCAGATGCAAACCTGAGCAATAATGTGCTAATGAATGGAATACAAAATGTGTTTTTCCCTTCTATTGTAGAGTGAGGATAAAAATCACACTCCTGCTCCCTTATCCCATGCCAGAAGAGCTATAACCCCATGAAAATCACTTGAGTTAAAGATAAGCTGGGAGCTTCAACTTTATATTCATTTTTATCAAATCCTTGAAACTGCTTCATGGGGTTTATTTTAATAGGTATTTCTACTAACAATAATAACCCCCCTTATCTGTACTAAAGAAGAGAAAAAAAAAGCAGATTGCATCATAAATCTTAGTCATACCGGCTAATAATCTTCAAAATCATCCTTTTAACATGGATGGCACCTGTTAAGTCAAAGTACTTTTTTCCTGCCGGTTTAGGAATACAATCTCATCCCAGCTCCCGTTATGAAAATGGAAGGTTTTCAACAAACTGCACTGGCAGCTGCAGGTCCATAAAATCCTTCAAGTGTCTCTGAAGCATGGCACCCCTTATCTATGATTAGGGAAAGGGGAATAAAATCTCTAAAATGCTATGTTTAAGCCCCCAGCCCCTCACTGCAGGGCTTTGTCCCTGGGTGTTTCTAATAAAAGACTTTCAAGTGTCAGCTGCAATGTAATTTTGTTTATTAAAAGCAGAAGAGTTACGGCAATGATTATGCCAAACCTGAACTACAAAAAGGACCATGTATTTGCAATCTTCTTACGTAAGGCACAACGATAAACATCATTTATTTCACAATTGCCTACGATATGCCATACAATGTACCTCTATATATGTTTAAAGCAATTTTATTCCAAGAGATGCACATCTGATTTCAGTGGAGGGTATGTTTTCCAAGATGCATTAGGGTCTAACTAAATTTATTTTTTAAAAGAAGAATAAGTGTAACTTATTACAACAATGCAAACTATTATTGTCATAATAATATAAAGTGCCCATGGATTTAATACTGCAAATGCTCTATTCATCACAATCTCATTTGGCAATAGTGTCATTTCACTGTATTTTATTATACAAACATTTCTCCAAGAGCGATGCCATCTCACAGAAGAGGTGCAAAAACCAGGGCACTTTCACTCCAAAGTATCTGAATTGTAGTTCTTTATCAAATCCCTTGAAAATAAATACAGTCACTCCACCAGCATTTCATTCTTCTTCCAAATATAGTAAGGATGCAAAACTTTCAGCTCTAGAGCATGGAATATGACAAAAAAACTAGAGTAAACTATCATCTTGGCTGGATGGAGAAATTGAGGCAGGGAGTGACCTACCCAAAGTCACAAACTACGTCATGAACAAAGAGACAGGAAAGGTCTGAGATGCTGATGTGGGGCAGTGGTTCAGCCACCGGGCCACGCTGCTTCTCTGTCTCTTAGACGGTGCCAGGTTTATTTCCATTAACTACTTCCCAGTAATCCGTGAGCACAACAGACTAACACCAAATTATTATCTGTAATGAGGTGACACCGTATACGCAGGTTAAGAGGGGATATGTGACATTATTATTAAAACCTTCAGTATTTTGATGGTTCTCTGTGAACTGACTTTCTCCTGTGCCACACACTGAGATGCTCGCTGAGATTACAGAGTAGAGATAAGACGCAACACCCATCCATCCCTTTAGGAATTACCACAGCTGCTCAGCTCCTGCTACACCCTAACTACAAGTCACCCCAACCAATAAAAGAATCAAAACACAAGGGAGCAATTCTTTAGAGCACGCAGGCGGGCTGGAACTTTCCATCGCCTAATCTCACTTTCTGATGTAACAGAGAAGTCCAGGCGTAAATCAAACACTACCGTATGTCATAAGGCTTATTTCAAATTATTTAAAGGTATTTTCTACCATCAGGGAGAAAAACTGGTTTAAGACATATTGATAGCAAAGTGAATGCAAATACCTGAGTTTGAAAGCATGAAGTCCTGGATATCTTCTAAATGCACCTTTTGAAAATCCTGGGGTTAAATAGCTTGGGCACGATGAACTATAGCGCCTGAACGACTAAACTATATGTTCTTAGCGCCTTTCTTCCAGCCTTAAAAACCCCACTGACATACACGCCGCCACATCTCACAGCTCAGACCTCGCCACCCTCTCCTGCAAAACCCTCCAGGAGGTTATAGCTCCCCGGTCTCACCTTCAGGAACCCGCACCCTTCGCCCCCGCCTAAGTCTCCACTTCTTTCCCTTCTCGCCGGCTGCCGTCGTCTTCGCTGCTCTCCTGCACTGCCCTTCGCCACGTTTCCCTCTTTCAAATCTCGCTGCGATCATGGAGCCTAGCAACGTTAATCTGCCACTCATTTATCATATTTCAAGCTCAGATATACAAATCCGCTTCCCTTTGTCCGTTTGGATCATTGTGATTCCGTTTTATGGTCTCGATTCCTCTTTTCTGCTCCTTTGCTTACGGGCTGTTGTTTATTATTATTTGCCTATCTGGAAGTTAATCTCTCTGAAGCCAGAGTCCTTGCCGCTGCCTTCCTCCGTTCAGCATGAAGCCGGGTGCTCTGTCAGTGCTTGATAAACCATTTGTCATTCAGGCAGCGGATAACGCGGCTGCACACATGTCCATTTTAAGCAGCATATACTAAAGTACTGAGAATAAAAGTGTTAAAATAGCACTGAAGGATTTATAAATATATGCGGTTGGTTGGTTTTTTTTTTTTTCCCATGAGAAACACAGAAGGCAGGAGTTGCATTGCTGGGCCGGGCTTGAAGATGTATTTAAAACCTGCAGATCTTGACTATTTGAACAAGGGCTTCCATGACCCTGGACTTCTGTAGAACCCCCCTTTTGAGTTCTCCAGCTGGACAACAAGGGTTAAAAAGAGACATTGAAAGCCAAGGTCTTCAATTCTCTTTCTCGGCTTTCTTATACATGCTATATATCTAATACTTCTCTTTGTCATCCATCCACTATCAGAGGTCGATTTAACAAAATAATTTGGTGTGGACAAGTGTTAAGGACTAAGCAGAACTACAATCACTTCTCCCTCTACGTCCCGGCAGCAGCAAGGCCGACAGCGACCTGCAGGTTAAATAGAAATTTCCCTTTTCATACAAATAATTCAGCTGTTCTCTATATTCTTTGGACGCCACACTGTGAGTCACGTCACCATCTGAGGAATTGTTTTTGCTTTCACACCATCTTATCTGCCGTCTGAGGTGGTCAATATTTATATGTTAAAATCTTGCAACACAAGAGAGATTTCATAGAGAAGATCAAGAGCTCCTTGCTTTAATTCCTGCTGTGCAGGAGAATTATGTCTCCGTTCGGAGATTTCTGAGGTAACAAAAAAGGGAACTTTCCAAAAAAAACCCCACTTGTTGAAGACTTTCCCAGCTGAACCATCCCCCTCCCCACCAGTCCCTTGCAGCCAGTCCACCTAACGGGGTTTTAAGATACCTCTAAGAGCAAAACCAAACAAACAGAAACTCCAAACCCAAACCAGAGATGGCTAAAGCAAAGGACGTGTTTTAAACCAGAGTTTTAACTTGAGTAGCCTGGTCACTTTTTCACAGGCGTGTCGGGAAGGCTATGGGTAAATACTGCCATAAACTAGGGTACAGCTGGACGAAACAAGTAACTTCATTTTCAGAGATTTCAGGAGGCTTGTGGTGAGCAGGGGCTGCTTAAGACCTCTGGGGAGAAAAAAAATATCGAACCAACCGTGTTCTCATGTTATGAAGTTCTCCTTGACATTATCATCCACGGGCAGAAACCTTCCCAAACCAGAGGCTGTGGAGAAAGCGCTGTGGGGCCTGGAAAAAACAGAGACTACCACAAGCGCCGAGTAAGCACACATTTTATACTGGCCACTTTAATTTCACTAAGCAGGAGTTTGGGATTTCATCAGAACAAGATACGCAATAATATTGAGTAAATTTTTTTTTATATTTTTAATAACTTCTTGCCTTTGCTTTTTCCTTTTTTCCTGGTGACAATCTGAGAAAAATGACAAGGAGGTCCAAGAGTGTTTCTGTGCGCTTCTAACAATTTACCTGAGGGAGTAAAACTGCACATGTTTTGAGACAGGTTTTTCAGTTAATACATTAGAACTAGCATAGAAAAAAAATTATTTGAAAGTAAACAACCTTCCACTGTTATTACTGCAGTACAAACTTATTTGGACGTTCAGATTTCAAAACCAAACTGCTCACCATTTTTTGTGTTTGGAAAGCGGATTTTTGCTACTTCAATATAGGCTATATTTATTTGGAAATTAAGGCCATCTGTACACAAACTTGTACAACAATAATTAAACTAATTTTTTGAAGTCCAGTTTAATTACTTTGGTGACAATACCTGCATATCAGCTTTTAGCATTATAACTAATTAAAAATGAAAAAATTACGTATGAAAAAGCTCTTTCCTTAAAGTAATTTGCATTTGCATCAGGCATCCAGTTAGAGTTTCTGCTATGGGTTAGCTATCCGCTTCTGCCATGGGAAGAAACTAAAAATATCTGCTTTAAACAAAAATACAACCTTCCCTCAAACCATTCCTCCATGCCTTTTCACAGGATCGTTAAATTATCCACTTTTACTTTGTATCTCTGACATTCCCATATATTACCAACATACATTAGGGGCACCCAGAGCTTTGGATGGCCACTCTGGTTGACATTTATATGAGACTGAAAGCTAAACAATAAAGCAAATGAAGAAGCAAAAATACAACGTATATCCCACTTTATCCTCCTTGCAGGTTTCACCAGACAACTGGGGTATAAAATCCAATTTGATTAATTTTCTTTGAAATCTGAAGACAAACTCTAGTAATTTTTTCAAAGTGAGCCTGGCAGTTTTCACAATACTAATTTTTCTTCCCAGTAAAAGCTGTAGGAGGTTGTGGAAGAAGCGGGTTAGATTTGGTCTGTGGAACCTGGATGCAGCTTTGGCTATAACAAGTCTACTTCTCTCTCTGTATCATACCAGTGTATCTCACAGTTCCTTCCCTAAGTGCATTAAAAATGAGTCCTCGTGCTACCACTGAGCTGTGTCAATTACAAATATTTTGTCCGAATGTTGTAAAAGTCATACTGCTATTTCTGATCTGCTGAAAGTGTTTTTCAGTTTCTTCCCTTCAAAGTCATTTTATACTGATTTCTCAGTTAGTACTTGTGAAACCTAGGGTAGGAGAGAAATGCTGGGGGACAGGTCTAATGTATGCACATCAATTTTTAAATAGCTTTTTTATGTTCTCTGAGATGAAAACACATACAGCTTGGCTCATTTAGGAAAGTCACAATATCCCACAAATTCCCCTTCCCCATCGCAGATACAGCTGTGTCACTTGGGCTGTCTCACTGGAAATCTCAAACCTTATCAAGGTCAAGTGCTGCAAGGAGGGACCTTGGTGACCTCTTAAAGGCTGCTACAGGGATTATTTTCCTTGACTGTTTGCCCTCTCCCTTCTCCATTGCATCAGCGTGTGCATCTCTGCCCTCCGTGCCCTTTCAGACTGTCATCCCTTCTGCGCTCCTGGCACACTGACTCCCACCTTTGATCAGCAATGTCAGCCCTCACCGTCTCAGCACAATGCTCCAACGCCACTCATCTGTAGCCAACGCTCCCTGTAAATATCCGCAGAACAGCTTGTAAGAGGGGAGAACAAAGCAAACCTCTCCCTCCTTTCAAAGTGTTTGCTGCCACGCACAGAAGATGTGCCCGTTTGACAGGGTGTGCTCCAACTCCTGCTTATCCCTCTGAATAACTGCCTTCCTGTGTTTCATCTCACGCGCCGCCCTTTGCCACGGACCAGCCCATCCTTCCTGCATCACGCTTTGCACCCAGGGTACTTGGAATGAGTTCCAAATGCTGGTTTTACTCTGTGTGCACACACACCCAACATAAGGAGATCTTAGTCCACAACCCCAGCTTGGGGGGATTTGCTGTAGGAATAAGTAAAGAAAAAAATATAGTCAATTATTCAATTATTAACTATTAAAAAAATGTTAAACAAGAGCAGGTGACACCTATCTGACTCTTTTGCACAACATCACCTTTTCTCTGGATACCTTTTCTCTGGACTCAGTATCCATTCCCGCAGTCGGAGTTTTGGCTACTCCAACACCAGCAGCAGCTGATTCAATACAGAGCTCTCTGCCGCTCGCCTAAATTTAACTTTGTGCTGCTCCATGGCATTAAACCGCTGTCTTATTCTACCTCAGGAGTCCCTGAGTGTCTGTTGTGGATGGAGACACTCATCTACTGAGTTTCCAAAACGCACCAGGATCTCCCCTGAAAGAAAAGGAGCCGGAGAGCTCGGGAGCTGGTGGACCGCGGTGCCTCCCACCACAGCTCTCCTTGGCGTTACAGGGGAAGGTGACACATTTGGGATGCGCCAGCATGGGGCTCAGAGGCGTACGCTGAGAAGATGAAGAGTTGGCGTGATACTGTGTATGGCTACGCAAGAAGTCAACCCCAGTGCCAGCAGCTCATATCAGAACCAAAACTCCAAGATGACCACAACTGCTGGTTTCTTCAACAAAAGCTGACTCATATCTCATTGTAAAAATATGTATGTGTACTCGTCTCTATTCTGCCAACCAGTGGCAGTACATTCACCTACATCACAGTTTTATCCAAACAATCCTGAGGGCTTGACTTTTGATGGTTAAACAACCATCTGGTAAGGAAGAGTATCTGCCACCCAGCCAACCGATACCACAGGACAGAGCAGCCATTAGGCCAGCATCATCCTACCTTCAGCGCGCCAGGCTAAAGCAAAGGAGAATAAAGATTAAACCTGTAAAACATTCCGAAGTACACTGACTATCTGCCATGCCTTAAATTCAGTTCTGCCATACTTGGTTTTCTCTTGTACGAAGACAACCCCTCAGCAACACGCTCCAAAGCAGAACTAAACTCCCATCGCTTCTGAGGCTTCCTACAGCTTACTTGGTGTCCTGCTTCAAAGTGAATAATTGCAAATCAGAAATAACTTACTGCACTGTTAAGTGCTGAAAGTATCTAAGTTTTGTACGCTTCTTGTCTAAACAAAGATGGTAGAGTTCCTGCCCTTGAAATAAAGCCACAAATTTAAAAACCGTGGAGCAGAAACTCGCACGAAGCGAATGGAAGCTTGTCTGTCTCAGTTCTACACTGTGGCATCCAAAACAAACTCAGATTTACTAAATACATATAATATTAAGTTCTCCTCTTTAAAATACTCTGAGATGTGTACATACATACTATTAAAAGTAAGTATGATTCTAGGATAACTACTGATTAGCTTTTTTATTTCTGCATTTCACTCTGCTTGGAAAGTAGACTAGTCTGTTCCAGTTCTATTCATAAGTGGTTTCAGTTTCTGTCTTTTATGCAATGGCACAGCTCTACAGTCATTAATTTTTTAAATATTTAATGTAGCTGAAGTGCCATAATATGGGAGAGGTTTCCAAACTGAAACAACAACTGTAAATATTTTCCTAAAGGAAACTGGAGGCGAGCTCTCCCTCAGTCAGAGAAGCCATTTCTTCAGTATGTGGAAAAACTTTTGAAGTCCAAACAAAATACCTTCCACTGGGTCAATTTTTCCATTTTGCTAAAAATTTGTTTTTAAAGCACGAGTGGGAAGATGAACTTTCAGTGATTAAACCTAAATTTGGAGGCCAAAATACTGAACGATACCGTTTCAATACTCCAGCGTAGACCTTTGTTTGCCTCCCCCGCCGAAGGAATGAAGCCTCCGCTGGATTACACACCAAGGCATCGCTACGGAGTGAGAAAAGGGGAGTTTCTCCAATCACAGCTCACACGGTTTGTGAAGAAGAGGAGGATCACTGCAACTCCTGAAGCATTCCGTAGACGCTGGGAGGGAATTACAGCAAAGATCACAGCATCTTTTGCGGGAAATGAACTCCGTATGTCTGGATGTAGAAAAGCTTGAATTGCTGCCACATCACTGGAACGACCTTTGACTCGTGGCAGTAGCTGTTAAACTCCAAATCCTTTATTTGATTAAGCCTTAAGAGTCACAGAATCACACACAACACAGAATTGCTGAGGCTGGAAGGCACCTCTGGAGATAGTTTAGTCCAACTCTGCTGCTCAGAGCCAGGTCACCTACAGCAGGTTGCCTGGGGCCATGTCCAGTCAGGTTCTGAGTATCTCCAAGGACGGAGACCGCACAACCGCTCTGAGTAACCTGTTCCAGTGTTTGACCCTCCTCACAGCAAAAAAGTTTTCTTTTATGTTTAAATGGAATTTCTCACCTTTCAGTGCCCATTGCCTCTTGTCCTGTCACTGAGCATCACAAAGAGGAGATTTGACTCTGTCCTCCATACTCCTCCCCTATTTACCCACCTTACCAAGATACCCCCTGAGTCTTCTCCAGGCTGAACACTACCAGCTCTCTCAGACCTTCCTCCTCCAAGAGATGCTCCCTCGACCTGCTGCCAATGCTCTTCCTGATGTAGTCCAGGGGACTGCTGGCCACCTTTGACACACTGCTGGGATGTCCATTTATCTAGCCTGTACTTCATCAACCTGTCTTTGAGGATGCCAAAACCATGTTCAGAACCTTAACAAGACTTGGGCAGCTGTAGGGCAGTGCTAAAGCCTGGGTCCTGGAGTTGTTCAGTTTACTGTACAGGTGTAGCCCCTGATGGGCAGACATGGCTCTGCTGTATCTCCCAGCAAGAAATCATCCAAAATTAACATTTCACTGGCCAAAAGCAAGCTGCCAGCAATGGGGACCTGAAATTAGAATTAGAAAGTTTCCTTTATGTTGAGTATATACGGGCAGCTGAGATTGGTGCACTGCTCTCCAACATGAAGGTCTGATTCAGTTGCCTAAACACAGGCATTTAGCACCATTTGAGACGCCCCAGGGTATATGAGACATCTTCACAGAGTCGGCAAGGCAAATATGACAACAGACCTCCAGGAAACCCATACCCATCTGGCATGGCAAGCTGGAGGCACAACGGGAGACCCTGAGGCATCTTGAATGGCACTGGATGCCTATGTTGAGCCAACTGAATCGAGACCCAAGCATTCAGACTCAGGAACTTTATTAATTTATTTATTTCAAATGCTCTTAGGCTTAAAATATGTTCTGGGTGACATTTTCAGGTTCCATTCCATGATGACATGGCTACAAACCAACAATCCCAGCTACTACCAATCCATTTTTAGCACCAAGTCACAAGAATCCAGAAGGGTGAACAACAGCAACAACAAATACACCAAATACTGAGACTCAGTTAACCATCCTGAGTCGGGTTCTCCAACACATTTTGTTTAAACACAATGACTAAAGTTTATCACCGTCATATTTCCCTTTAATCAGTTTTCTGCAGATTGCCTTTGGAGCAAGCTCCGCAGGCTACCGGCAGGCCCAGCAGCCCATCCTGCGAGTATCTGTGACTTGTGATTTTTTCACTCATTCCCTTCAGGAGCAAACATCATGGAAACCTGTAACACGATTAGTGTGCTACGTGCTGGGTAAGTAATATTTATAAGACTCACGACCTCGCCTTCAAGGTAATACACATCTCTACATTCAGAAACCACGGGTCTACCTTTCTTTTTGTTTCTGCATTTTTAAGTCAAAACAGTTTCTCTGATCTAATGGATAACATGGTTCTCCAAAAAAGAATATGCCCGGGAGAGGTGAGAGGGCAGAGGAGGAGGGAGGGCAGGCTGTAAACTGCAGGAGAGAAGCTACAGGAACCCCTGAAACTGGCACAGCCCTAGAGAAAATGCAATACAGAAATATACCTTAAATAATTGTGTAGGGCTTAGTTAGAGACATATCTTACCCCAGTTTGATTTAGAAAGCAGGCTTCTTATGGCAGGGCTATGCCTTCCTCTGTAAAACACACACTAAATGCGTTGCTCCCAAATTATAGTATTTGCTTCTCAGTTGGATGAAAAGATCTTTTTTTTCCTACATTCCTGCCTGGAGATATTTTTCCCTCCGCTCATGCTTTCTTTTTAATGTAAACATTACTTGAAATTATTGCAGTACAGACGAACAACTATTAATTAAAAATGAGGAAGATTTATTGCATCAGACAGCACTGCTGTAACAGATCAAATAGCAAGAAGGATACGGAGCACAATGTGCTGCAATGAGCCGCTTAATGCCTCTTAGATCACAGCCACACGGGTTTCAGAGGCGTCGTGGGTTTTGCACCCCACCATGATCTGGTTGCTCGCCTGCATTTCAGCTGTATCTATAACGTAAGATCATGATTTGTGAAGAGGAATCAGATAAAAACACAGTCTTGCAAGGAGGCTGCAAGAAAATGTAACTCAGCTGATCCGGGAGCTTTTTTTTTTTTTCCTCCTTGTGTTAACTCCTAGACTTTAAGTTAGAAGGCGGTAGCACTGAGGCCCACGGTTTCATTACCTGGGGTTTCTCAGCAGCGTTATCCACCCTGTGCTGCTGAGAGCTAAGGAAGATTTGCTTTGAGCTCAAGTGACAGATGTTCCTAGTCCAAAAGCGTGGGGCTTTGGAGTTGTAGCCCTACTGCTGCTGTGAATTTGCAAATAGCTCTGTGCACAGGTAATGAGAACTCGGATGGCACAGGTTGGCGAGATTTTTTACTACATGGTTTCTGCAAAACTACTGCGAGATCTATCAAGAGGTTTCAAGCAGCTCCAGTGCCTGCAAGCATACAGGAGCGCTGGCACATAAACCCAGTCCTCTCTTGGCAAAAGGCAGAAAGAACCTCCCCGTGAGGAACGTGGCACCACCGCTGTCAGATCTGCGCCCAAAACCTTAGAAACAACCATCAAACTGCATCCACACAGAGCGTGCAGGACAAAACAAAAAAATCCCCAAATGAGGTATTTATTAATCAACCAAATGGGAATTCAGATGATGCAAATTTCTGATTACATCTCATGTACAGTAGCAATAAGCCACATGGAAAAAATCAATTTCTGAGATTAATAAAATGATCAATTTGGGTCATTAGCAGCAGTTACTTCTTTAAGACAGATACTAGGAAGTGAACTGAGACCAAACTCATTACCCAAATGGTTGCCTACCAACCATGAAATGGCACCAGCCTATTGTTGATTCAGATCAGATCTGGGGCTAATGATTTGGAGGTAAAGAGTTATCAATCTCACGATGAGTTCATTGAGCCACTCTTTGACAGTCACGCGCATGGGGGGGGAAAAAATAAAACCTATTTCTGTTTCTAATAAAAAACAACGAAGGACATTTTCTCCAGCTGATGTGTTATCTGCCCTTTTTTCCCTGACTAACGCCAAGTGCCGGGAAGCCAGGACGCGTTTCCAACCCGTGTGCTCACACACTTACTGCGGTTACAACTCCTTTTCCAAGCATAAGAAAATGTCTGCACATACGCGAGGCAAAGAGTTATTAATTCTTCACAGCTTCAGCTTCACTATTTTAAAGCTCACACCAGCTTCAAGCTTGGGCATGCTGATGGCAAATGAGAGTTACATTTCTAATTATCTTCTTCCTTACCAAAATAAATAAAATTTACAGATTCAGGGCTATGTATGCACAAAAAAGATACTGCTATTAAGAGACAGGAAGGCTGTGCTAGAACACCCCTAGGCAAACGAAACAATTCCTTTCTCATCCGCCTCTCCTCCTTCCAGAGACCTTCCCATTTATAGCCTGTCACTTACAGACACACTTCCAGCATTTAAAAATACTCCCCGTGTTTGTGGAACCATTTTCCAGAACAAAACGTTATCATTCATCAGGAGCAGAGCTGTTTGCAGCGCGAACAATTCGCTTTCGTTAAGTACCATATGGCCGCCCGTAGGAAAATGCCAACATGTTTCAACTCTACAGCTGGGCCACGGTTCCTTTATTCATCGTGCAGATGGTTGTAATTGACACCACTACTAAAACAGGTCTCGAGCACTTCTGTAGGATCATTAGAGTAATTAGTTATTAAATACAGTTACCATTTTTAGAAAGAAGGTTTTAAGGCTTGGCATGTAAAATGCAATATTTTGCTGTAATGAAAGAGACAGGCTAAATGTTACGGGGAGGGGTAAAGCTTATGTGATCCTTTTTAGTATTTTATCGGAGAGGCTATGGAAATTGCTAGAGCAAAGCGAAGCACACAAAATTATTTGCTAAGGAAATCAGCTGAAACCAGGAGTATTCTTAAATAACCTGCTAGCGCAACTGCATACTAACACTTCTGCAGAACACAAACCCAAAATTCCATGGGGGGAAAAGTGAAACTTCACCTATCGCCAAATTTCAGGGCTGAATCCAACCTTAAATGCCGGATGTTAACACTCGTGTTACGTATGCAAAAGATGACTATTGATTCCGTATTCTTAATACTCTGATGCACATATTTTCAGGATTAAAAACGGAACGCGTGGTTTATTTTAATGGAGTTGCAAGGTCAAATTAATGCATATTATTGCTCAGGTCTGTGAACTTCAGGTAATATACAGTAGGGCTGCAACCTGGGCTCTGCAGCAAGACGAGATTGGCTAAAGCCCCTTTTATGCATAGACCAGCAAAGAAAACTTCTCATAACAAAAACAGGGTTTGCCTTTGAATAAAATGTTTGGGTAAAGCCTTATGATAAAGCTCAGGGTGAAAATGCCACCATTAGAGTTAAAAAGTCACATCTAAAAACTCCAGCAAGGAGACATTCAGCCTTCAAAAGCAAAATTATACATGGGTTCCGAGTGCTGGTCTTCAGAGATGCGAGGAGTCAGAACAAGCACGCCAGGACAGCAAGACTATTACTGGAAATTGTAGTAGCTTCTACTCACAAAAACTAAAGTTTTTCATTACAAACTAAGTACTTGGTGTTCCAGACTTTATTTTAAATATCCATTGCGCGCGTAAATCTGGTAGGGATTATCAGACATAAAACAGTATTTTCTTTCATGGCCGATGAAAATAATCTAGAACTGAGGTACCCAACAGTAGTCTACAAGAGATACTGAAAAATTACATTGACAAATAATGGTATAAACCTCCTTGGAATAGAACTGGGTTAGAAATCAGGAAAGGAGAAGAGTTTTCCAACAGCGTTTTTAAACTAAAGGGTTTCATAAGGGAGCAGGTTAAGTTCACTACACGGCCGTATCTCTTAGCTGGGACTCGGAGACTTAGGAGCTCTCCTTGGGTTGCACGTTCCCGTGCATTTCACCTCTCAAATTAGATTCGGTTAAAATACATTACATGCAACTTTAATAATGAACATCAGAAAGCCTTTGTATAGCACAGCAGACATTAAAGCCATTTACAAAGAAAAATAGATGCCATTAAAGTGAAGTTATTTATCTCAGGTGGCTGCTGTTGCGTGCTTACAGCTGAATTGGGTTTTATGACTCTTTTTCAGATGAGCTGTCGAGCAGAGATCCTGAACGCTACGCTTAGGCTGGTGCCAATTATCCCGGGAGCAGCAGCGCTAACCCCAGCCATCCTGGCCAAATTTCACTTCCGATGGTAACCTTCTGCCCACCTTTGTTCCCCGTGGAGTTTCAATGAGAGGTGGTGTTTCTCCACGGAGTTGCGTGGGTGCTGCTCCATGAACTGGTGCCCCGATCCTCGATGGGTGCTCCTTGTCTCCCGTGTTATGCTGCTGAGCCAAATTTTCACTGAATTTCACTGAATTTTTAGAGTTGGAAGGGACCATAAAGATCATCTAGTCCAACTCCCCTGCCGAAGCAGGATTGCCCAGAGCACGTCACAGCATGTTACTCAGGACTGCATCCAGGCGGGTCTTGAAAATCTCCAAAGAAGGGGACTCCACACCCTCCCTGGGCAGCCTGTTCCAGGGCTCTGTCACCCTCACTGTGAAGAAGTTTTTTCTCATATTTGAGTGGAACCTCCTATGTTCCAACTTGTGCCCGTTGCCCCTCGTCCTCTCACTGGCAACCACTGAAAAGAGTCTGGCTCCCTCCTCCTTCAACCCACCCTTCAGATACTTATAAGCATTGATAAGGTCTCCCCTCAGCCTTCTCTTCTCCAGGCTAAAGAATCCCAGCTCTCTCAGCCTTTCCTCATAAGGGAGATGCTCCAATCCTTGAATCATCCTCGTTGCCCTGATTGCCACTGATACAGCTTATACAGTTTGTGCATTTTTTTCTTTAAGCTATACATTCTCTTATTAAAAATTGCTAATTTTTTGTGTCTTTGCATAAAAAGGGGTTTTAAATGTAGATTTTCAGCTTTGCATATTAAACTTTGTTAGCAAGTCTCAATTCCCCAAGCAGAAAATTATGGCAGGATTTTTAGCATAAACACATATTTCTCACACACAGGAGCTGAATTGCCTGTTCTGAGAAGTATCAGTTCTGGGTATTCTACTATTTACTTGGAAGGTATCATGTGTTTTTCAAAGTTTCTAGCCACTTTCTCTCAAGTAGATCTCAAGAGCTTATATGGTTATGATAATCAATATTAAACAGAGCTATCGTCGTAGGAGAATTCTAATATTCAAGCCACCCTTTTTCCCCTTAGAAGAGGCTGGGGAAATCAATACACCATCGCTAAGAAGGGGTTATCATAAATTACCAACTGAGCATTAGATTTCTACGCAATGTCACTGTTATGAGGTTGAATAAAATCCTTCTGTATATAGGAAAAGCATAGAGAATTAGTAAAGCCAGTACTAGCGTCTCCGTTTTAAAACAGAGAAATTAAATCAAAAAGTATTCACTAAACAAAATCTGCAAATGCACAGAAAACTTGCCTTATAAATCATAGTCCTAAGAAACAAAATCTATCTTATCCAGAAGAAGGTTAACAGGGGAGTTGATAGCAGCCTCTAAAGACAACTTAGTCTTTAATCTATCAGAAAATTCAAGGGGAAGACGAAACTAAAATTAAAATCAAGACAGAAATGGTTAATACACATGAAACACCACCTGGTTTCATGTGGTAATTAATCACTGGGAAAAAAAAAACATAAGGATGGTGTGGATTTTTGATGGCTCTGAATTTGTAAGCCAGACAAGTTAATGTCCTAAAAAATCTGCTATAGCTCAGACAGAAATTAAGGGTTTGAGGCAGAGATTACCAGGAAAGTACATTAGACTTTCTAATTATTACGAAGTTGATTAGGTTTGTGCTTTGGGATTTGGATCAGGCCCTCAAAAATAGATTGTGAGGCATTTTGTTGTTATTGGGGTTTTGGGGTTGGTTTTTCTTTTTGGTCTTTATTATTCCTATTGGGAAGTTAATGCAGAAACTTGTTAAAATGCTGCTTTCAAATCCTATTTCCCATTTCTAGTCTGAACTTTCCTCACGACACATTTATACTCATTTGCGTACCGCTAACGCAAACTTAATTCACAGGGTGCAAAAAGAGCTGAGATAAAGAGACAAAGCAAGCCAGGCTGTAAGCCTGCTTGTAAAGGATGAAGATCCACCAGCGGTGACTGGACATAGCGACCCGAGAGCCCTTCCCAGCCCAGCTTTCCCAGGAATTACAGCCTGAAAACTTCACGGAGAATTTTCAACATCTCTCTGCTCTCTTAAATTCATGTCTACTCTATTAGACACAAAGCAGCGAGGCGTATTCTCCTCTGCATCTTCAGGTTGTTGAGGTATAATTGACAATTAGACTACCTGCAGAACGGCACTCAGACCACAGAAGAGGAGATTAGAAGGGGAAGGAAAAAGATTGCGTCTCCAGCAAGCGAGTTAGTACAGGAAATAATGGGGAAGGAGCCCAAATTTAGCCCCTTGTTACCTGAAGGTTCAGGCTTAGTATTCTGACATTATTAATTTCAAATTCAAGGTCTAATCAACTCTCAACCTTCGTGCCGATTGATGGAATGAACAAGGCTTGAAATCAGCAGGGAAATGAAAGAGTTAACACAAAAAAAGCCAACTAAAAAAAAAAAATATATATACTACCATTATGGCCCCTTTATAATGTCAGAAGGAAGTTGTTAGGCTGTCATTCCACAGATGTTCATCCACACATATACAAGAACACAAACAAATCTCACGGGATCTCTAACTTCATGTGTGGCATACATAAACGTTAAAATTCCTCCATCATCACACATCTCCCCTTCCTCCTGCTGCGATAACAACACGGGGAATAAAAGCACGCCACTTCCAAAAAAAGGATTAATCGAGCTCAGGAAACATAGACTAGCCTATGAAAAATCACTGCCATCCTGGAAATGCACAAGAAAAACTACACTGAAATTACAAAGGAAAAAAATACTAGCTTATATTGGGTACAGCAATTATTCTTAAATACTACAGGTCTGCAGATTCACATCTGTTCTGCTGGATTTTTCTTTGTCTTTAAAAGAAGAGACTAGCAACAATTTCACTATATAATTATCTCCTTTCCCTTCAACAAATGTTGATTTTTTTTTCTGATTGCAGGTAAAAAGACAATACTCAGCCATTTAGGAAAAATAGCTTAGAATTAATTTCCTATTTTAAAACACTACCAAACAGTAATAAGCGTCTCTGCAAAAGTTTCTGGAGACTAACACCTCTTCGTCCTTGTTCCGAAACCACAAAGATCATCAGAGAAAGAAAAAGCTTCACATTGTACTTAGGACACAAGTGGTAAATTAAAGAGAACTTCTCATCAGGAAAAGTTTGGAAGGATTTTTTGTACTCTTTAACGTAGGAAATTAGGGAGGACAGTTGTAAATTGTATCTCCAAATTCAGCCATTTCATCAAGATGTGTGGCTGCTCATGAGAGCAGAGAGCAGCAAGAGTAAGTCCTCAAATGACTTGAGGACTGTTGTAAAAAAAACATTATTTCTAGATAGCAAAAGATGCTCTCGTCAGTGAAAGAAAAGCTGCAGCGGGAAAAAAATTTCCCTGTAGGAAGGTTCAAAGAAAAGACTGTAACACCAGTTGACTGGAAAATAAGAAATGTATTTTGCTAAAGAAAAATCTCCATTGCCTGGGATCAAAAAACAGCTGAACCCCAAACCTGGTTGCTTCTTTGGTTTACATATTCCCAGTGTGTTGCTGCACGGCATTTTGATCCGCTACAAATTTTGCACGGCCTGTCCTTTTGAGTTTATCCTGGAGCAGTTGGGGCTGTATGAATAATTGCATTTAGAAACAAAATCGGTGGCTGACCAAAATAAAACATAAAATACAAAGCAAAAAAAAAAATGTTTTTTATAAGAAAATGTTTGGGTTTGGCTCAGTTTTAATAAAAACCTAGATGCTCCTGGATAACTCCCACCCTTTCTTGGGTGGGTCCTTCCTGGTTTTCTCTTTTGGACGCATCTCTGCTCCGTATAAAAGAGCCAGCGGCACCACTGACGGCCCGAATCCCGAGGCAGTGAAGTCTCTCATTCGCTCCGAACCTAAAAATGCAGAAACACCTTATGGAAAGTGCAACAGCTTTACTGGCAAAGATTGACAGGGGCTGTCTGGTGCTTGCAGTGCTCTGCCGAGAGGCGTGAAATCTCCCTTCACATCCCATCACAGACCCACACGGAGCAACCACCTCCGTCTGGCTGGGATTTTTTTTTTTTTTTTTTTTTTTATGAATGGCACTGAAATTGCCTTTTTGTTGGAGATTTTGCACAACCCAGTAGCGTTGACCGTATCCACATCAATTTCTAGAGGCACAAGGCCAGGCGAGGAGACATCGGCTTGCTCCGTAGCATGAAAGTCAAATTTGTAACCTCCCTCCTTGCAGCAAGAGCACAGAGATGTGAGCTCAGAACACCCTCACAGGTGGTGGAAAAGCCGAACTAACCCAAAATCTCTAACAAAAGCTAATCAGGCCTGGAGAAACTCTGTTGTGGGTCTGTGATGTTGATCATGGTTTTGTCTAAGGGAAAGTAATAGTCTTGTAGACCAAGATGCTCAGCGTCATGGAGGGACCGGGAGAATTTTACTTGGCAAGAGGTTGGGCTACCAAGGAGCGAATCTTTCATAGCAGCTTGTAACGCTGAGCTAGGCTTGAGCAACAGCAGTGTTTGTTTTCATGCCTTGTGCTAAAATAAAAGACCTAGCGGTCCATGTCAACCCCCCAAAATTAGTGAAAAGGAAAAAAAATACCCACCCTGTACAAGGGGATCAGAAACTGCAGTCCTGCAATATTGCCGAAAGCTATTTGGAACTTACAATTGTAACTGATCAATGACTGCAAACAACTTTCTCCTTAATAAGAAGGATGAGCTCAGGAGAGCTAAAAATAATGCTCAGATATTTTAAATCTGAATTTTCACTTTAAAAGGCCATTACTGGAAGTCAGCACCACACAGACCAGAGAAAAATCTTCACACAGTCTAACAACTTGATGAGTCTTTTAACGAATGACCAAGTCTACTGTTTGCTAGAAATTAAATCTGCCTCTTAATGTTTGGCTTTTCTTGAAGCAGTGGAGACAAGACTGAAAATAACAATAAAAAAAAAAAAAAAAGGTAGAGCAAAAAAATAATCTGGGAAACATGAGTAAGATAAAAACTACTGGATAGTTGACTGCTTTTAATTCACAGTAAAGTATTTATAGATGCTAAGGGTCACTGGTAGTCTCACTAGTAAACAACAGCAGCTGGTTGAAATTGTACCTCTAGAATTTCATTCATTTTACTGCTGACAAATAAACTCAGTGAATCAATGCCAATGTAATATAGTGTCTGCACAGAAACATTAAAAAAAATAAATTAAAATACCCAACTCTCAGGAGCTACAAAGGGAAAATGCCTTTAAGAGCAGATCTGACCCCATCCATGTCACCTGGATTTAACTCCCTCTATATTTAAAGGCTTTCTGGCAGCCAGTCTTCTGCCTTGCAGTTGTTTTGGTTTTTTAAAGTAGTCATAAAAATATGTTTCTGCCTGTGTATTTTGTACTAGAATTAAACCACCAATGTTGCTGACTGTTTCCCTTCCTGCTTACTCACTGGTATCTCCTTATAACAAGCACTCATGATCCCATCATCTCTGTCACACCCAAATTAGCAGCACAACGTTATCTGATAGGGAATCTCACGTTTCACTATTTAATAGGTTTGTGTTGATCATCCACCACAGCCACTTGAAGTAAGGCCCCAACAGCAGTGATGAAGCCCCTTCTGGAAGCAGTCAGCCTCTCACCAGTGAAAAAACCACCCTGTAACATACATCTGAATCATAAATATGTGAGTAAACATGTAGCAAGACCGGTGGCTGCCATCACTGCCATGCACATAGCTAAAGCACGTGAAAGCAGTGGCTTAATAAATATGGGATACCTTACTCTGACATTGATGCTAGTGGGGTTTTCTAAAAGTTGCCTGCAGCTTAAAGCGCTTGTTTTCAGATGCAGGAGAGAAATAACCATTGGAGAGTCCCTCTCCAATGTAATTTTCTTAGTAGAGTTGGTTTTTTTATATACGTGTGTGTGTGTGTATACAACAGAAGTAAAACTAAAAAATAAAAATAGTTATTTATACAGCTTGAATCAGTTATTAAAAAGCAGAAACCTCCTTTGTGTGGCTGCATCACCACCTCCGTGGGAAGCAGCGGTGTGAGCCTGACCACCGCTTAGATCCTCACTCAGCTCAGGGAAATCCAATCCAGCAATTTGGCATCGCCAGAGCCCATCGCAGGAGGTTTTCCTCTGGAAGCGGCTTCCCTGCATCAAATCACAGCGCTTCGTGGCAGGACAGCATCTACCTGTAGGATGCTGAGCAAACAGATACTTTTCCTTCACAGGAAACACAAAATGATACTCCTGTGTCTGTGAGTAAACAGCATGTGAATAAAGGTCAGGTTACAGACACGCTTTGCAGTCTTCAAGCTGTGAAGTCTCACAGAGCAATGAAAAGCTTTCCTGGGATGCCCAGAGCAACCCATCCCGAGCCCATCCCATCCCACCAGTTTGCAGCTGCCACACGTGTGGTCTGGCAGGAGGCACAGCGCTGCTGGAAAGCTTGGCACCAGGAAGACCTCACGAGAAAGTGGCCCAGCAGCTCTGACCTCTCTGCATTGCTACCCGGCGGTCTAAGAAGCAACATTGCCCTGACTTTTGCTTTTATAGACATCAGCTTCTGGAAAAGTCTGGCATCATTTTCCCATCTTCTCATACAAGCCATGTTTTGGGTGTGGAAGTTTTTCTTCTTGCTTTGCTTTTATTCTGCCCTTCCCAGAGCTTATACCCAGAGCTATGAACTCAAGGTTTAACCACCCACAAACTCACGCTGCGCTCTGCTCAAGCAAGCAAGCACAGCTGAGGTGGTGCAGGGGGTAGACCTGTTGTCTCTGCACAATTCGGGCCATCCCTCTAGCCCTTCTCTTTCGTAAAACTGGCAGAGTAAGAGCAGGCAAGGAACGATGATGGCACTGCCGGGCTCCCCATGGCTGTGGCACAGCAATCCTGCCCTTGCCACAAGGGAAGGGCTAGATATTCAAGGTCAGGTTGGATGGGGCTTGGAGCAACCTGGTCTAGGTGTCCCTGCCTGTGGCAGTGGGAACTAGATGATCTTCAAGGTCCCTTCCGACTCTAATCATTCTATTATTCTATAGCATGACAGCGGGAAAAGCAATGGGCCACTCCATCTCATATAGGCACTAGGTGTCCCACAAGCACCTACGCTGACTTCTCAGCCTACTGCATCGACACCGCCCCCTTTGCTGAGAGCAAGAACAAGCCCAGGTTGTACCAAGCAAGCCCTGGAGCTTCCCTTCGTTCCCACACAGCAGCAGTCCTGTAAAATCAGGCTCTGGGCGCAGGCAAACAGCCATGAGCTTAAAGGCTGTGCAGCTGCACTAGAGCCATATGGTGACCGATCCCCACGGCCGAACAGGCAGCAGGACCTGACGGGCGCAGGGAGAATCAGCGTCAAGCTGCAGATTATTCCCTGGCTCGTGGGATTTTAGGCCACTAGACCATGCCGTGTCTGGTATTACTAAGCTGCTCCTGAGCTGGCCCGAGGTCAGAGGGTACATCGGCTTCTCAATGTCCCAGCGGCAGGTGGCAAACGGTACGGAACAGGCACCAGCTCTGCACTGCTAATACCCAGCATAGGGTCTTCCCAAAGCATCATTTAAACTAAAAGACTAAGGGCAGAACCCCAAAAACCACCCTAGGGCCGCCAGCAGTGAGTACCAAAACAGAGCCAGGACTGAGCAATCATTAAATGGCCCAAACATTGTGCCAGCTACTTTTCGAAAGCATTCACAGCAAATAAATAAATTAACAGGATTCTCATTTCTTCCTTTCTCCCTTTTGCCTGTATGAAAAGAAGCCCCAGGCCAGGGACCAGCACTGTCTACAGAGAAGCCCTATGTGCAGGGCATTAAGGCTGCTCTGAGAAAATGTGGCATAGACATATTTCTAAGAGAATGTGCCATTTTTTGATCATATAGACCTGCCGAAGACACAGATTTGCTGCACAGTGACTCAAATAAACTTTACGAGATTTTAGTGCATGTGCTGGGGGTTTGTTGCTTTTGCTCCCCCAAGGGGTGTTGAGCTTGACTCCGTAATTTTACTTTAATCGCTTGATTGAGGTACAAGAAAGAAAATCTGGGACCCTCTTTATCTATTTTCTCCCAGTGATGCAAGACGAAACCAACATTAGCGTATTTCATGTTATGAAAATATAGCTGTCTTGGCTATATGTCTTGCCACATGTCTTGGCATGATGGTTTTCATAGAATCATAGAATGGTTTGGGTTGGAAGGGATCTTCAGAGACCACTGAATCCAATCCCCCTGCCATGGGCAGGGACACCTCCCAGTAGATCAGAATGCTCAATGTCCCATTCAACCTGACCATGAACACTCTCCTCATAGCAATGGTCCTGCACTGGATCTGACACAGCTTTACGGGTCAGACCTGTGTATTAGATGTGGGACAGCACATACAAACAAGATCATCTCTGACAAGGGCTAATCAAGTGTAAAAATTTTTCATTTGCAAGACTTCCTATCTTTTACCTAGAGAAGCAAAGTTCCAATGCAATTCTTCATTTTCATGCTTTTCAAACACATCGTCAGTTGCATCATGTACTACAGCTGCCTCTGGACCACAAGAGAGCACACCACGCCACCATGAGTCTCCAACAGGCATCCACCATCTGGGACCCTGTTCCTTCACACAGAAAACATGGCACACAAGGGATGGTGAACGCAGTGCCAAACCACTTCCAGGAAAGGCACTGTACATGATAAATGCTACTAAATCCTACAAAACAGACAGCGTCCAGGACAGCTCACCACCCATCTAAGCCACATGTGTGTTGGCAGCAGACTGGGGACTGTGACTCAGGAGACTAACCCTGACAGTGGTACCATTCACCTAGAAGAAGCTGCTTCCGCTGAAAAGCAGGGTTTCATAATTGGATTTCACCTTGTACAACACTTCCATTTGTGGAAAAAATCAGCTATTTTCCACTTTGCAATTCTATTATATTCACAATTCTTCCATATGCACATTACTTATTTATTTGTTTATTTATTTACAAGGTCTAGCATGTGCTGGAAGTTCTCTGGCCTGTGTTCTCCCTCTGGAGAAACACCCATCACAATCTCTGGTGTGCTTTTCCTGACTACAGCTGAAAGGCTGTAAATCATCCCTACTTTTCTTGACCTTTCTGCCACTTCACTGCCTCTGATATTTTCCTCTCCCTTGTCTTGCTTCCCCTCCTAGGGCTACTTTTTCAGAATCTTCTCCAAGAGAAAAGATGAGCAGGGGAGGCTCATCAGAGCTAGAATCCAGGGGAACCAGAGGGGACCCAGAGCAGATCATGGGCAGCCACCATGGCTCCAGTGTGGGCTCAGTGCTCCCAAACAATGAGAGAGGGGATGTCTGTAGCCACACAGATGGGGTACAGGATGGCTCATGCATATGCAACTCCTGGTTCACGTGCACAGCAGCCAGGTGTGTGCTTCAGTTTACGCTAAGGAGGACTTGAGCTCAAGGACTCTCATTTTTTATTTCCCACTGTGTCTAACCTCAGCAAGGCGAGTGCCAACTCCCCATGTTTACAAGGGAAAAAAGACAACAGCAATACAAATGGCCACTTGTAGGATGCTTCAAAGTTACCAGACTCTGCTTTTATATGGAAAATATAGAAACGAAGATGGGTCAAAAGAAGACAGTAAGTGGAAGGTAGAAAATTCAGGAGCGGGGAAAGAAAAGGGAAAAAAAGTTGGGGGAAGGTGGTAGAGAGCAGAGCATGAACTACAGCTCGGGGAAATACTCTCTGAACCTGTCAGCACAGCGGGCAAGACTCTGAATTTGAGAGAGGTTATCAGAGCTCGCTGAAAGTGCAGGAGTACATGCGACAAGAAAGTCAATTTGTTGTTAAAGGTAGCTACCAAGAACTTGAAAAGCAGAAAACCAGTGGAGGATCTGCAGTTTGAGCGTCATGGCTTCTCAGCAACAGGGTAGTAAAGGAGGAAAAAGGGGAAAATCCCAGTAAAGGGATTGTGACGGGGAAGTTATGTCAAGCAAGAAGGAGAAAAACTGACTGGGATGTTTAAGTCACAGAATATGTAGGAAAGAAACCTACAGCATGGAATAAAACAGTGATCAGAGAAGGAGATCAGAAAAGAAGGAATGCTAAAACACCCAGGTCCAAGAAGTGGCAATTTTCAAACAAGAGAAAACTTGTTCAGGTTTGAAGGGCAGGCCAAGGCCAAAGAGTAAAACCAGAAGACAACATGGGAGAAATAACACAGCGAAAATCAGCAGAAAGCTGGGAGGAAAAGTGGTGTCAATGGTTATAAGAAGATGAGAGGGAAGAGGAACCAAGTGTGGTGCTGAGGAGAAGGAGGAGAAATGGGATGCGGAAACCAAGCAGCGGTACGAGCTTCTGAACAGAGCAAGAACTCGAGAGAGACAGATGCTCACCAACATCTGCACGCAGCACAAACCTCAGCCTGTGCCAGAGAAATATTTCATTGTTCCAGAAGAGAGAATTTCTTCTGGTGCCTGATATTATTTCCTTCCCTTCTGAATACAGAATAGAAGCGCTTTTAAATGGCAGTAGAAAGTGCTAATATTTATATAACTAAGTGGCCTTAAGCCAATGGAAAAACTACACACCGAAAAATGTGTGATTATCTGATATTTGATAAAGACATTAGAGGTTACCAAGTTTTTAAAATGATTTTATGTCGTTAAGTAACGATCCTTTCAAAATCAATGAAGAGCAGACACTAGCTGAGGGCATTAATTAGCACGGCCTTCTTTGAAGTATAACGAAATCCTGCGGTCCACCTTCCAGAATTGGCCCTGGGTACTTACAGACAAACCTGCACACAGGCGGCAGCTCCGGTGGCAATTGGCAAGCGCGCAGCAAAACCCAGCCAGGCTCGTTGGAAACTGGAGAAGGCTACTTTTAGGTCTTGTACTAGACTGCACTTCCCAAAATGCCTGTATCCTCCATGAACCTCGAAGAAGAGACCGGGATCTAGAGCAAATTGCTGCAGCTGCAACATGAGCTTTCAAGTCTATGGGAACAAGAGGAAAAATGTCTATCTTCCTTAGCTTCTGGGAAAATAAAAAAGCTAAATACAGCAAAGGAAAAGAAAAAATGAGGATGTAGACAGAAGAATAGGTCAGAAAAACCTTGCTGTAGAAACTTTTTTCTTTTTGTTTTGTTAGTAAGATTCTTTTTCTTTTTTTTTTTTCCTAATAATAGATGTGATTTAGATGAAAAGGCTCTCAACCTGCCCCTGGATATCGGTCTTCGTCTGTGGAGTAAACTCAAGCCCGACCGTGCATACGTTCACCAAATGTTTTGCAGGAGGAGAAAGGCGAAGTGCTTTGCCTGGAGGGAGCGGGGCTACAGCTCCAAGTCAGCACCCCTGGCTCCGGCATTGTGTCCCCTTGTCACACCGCTCTGCTCCGCTGGCAGCTGAGTACAATGCACTAAAATCCTAATCTCTAAAGCACTCTTGTGCCAGCGCTTAGGAGATCAGCATTTTAGGCGGTTGTACTCTGCGGCTGCCGTTGCACACAAGAGGGTGGCACAGCAGGGGAAAAGCAACCCCATATGCAGAGACAGAGAGGCACACACCGCCGGGGAGGGGTGGGGGGCAAGAGCATGGTAATGCAATTTAAAGGGGAGGAAAAAATAAAAGAAAAAGATGGGGGGAAATTGGACTATCATGCATGAATAGGAATGGGCCCTCTCCTTCCCAGCAACCCTTGAAAAACCTTTTCCTTGAAAAGCGAAAGATTAGGAAATCTCCGCTACAACCCTCCTGTGCATCTGAGTAGCTGTGAATATTTTAAAATGATTTCCCTCCCGCCTCAGCCTTGTGCTTTAAAATTAAAAACAAAATGATACTGCAGAGGCTGGGAGAGCTGAAATCTGACCCAGTACTATCTGAGCGCAGGCTACACTGTCCCCTACACCCAGTCTGGCACAGCACACACAGGGACATGAGCACTCGACTGACTAAGCACAGCACTTTCAAGTTCAAGGCACGATAATCACAGTTAAAGGAAAAAAAACAGCCCCTTAAAAAAATAGAACAAATGCTACAACCAAACACTAAAAAAGTCAAGAAGATCAAAAATAACTGGGCAGTAATTTTAATATTACAGAGTTTATGGCATGTTAACCGCTGACAACTGCTCGGGGTAAAGACTCCTTGCCATCAATCAGAAGAGCGGTGTAATTTAAGGAAGTATTTTGGCCTGTCAACTTTGCTAAACCAGGGAGGGCGATTTACGTCACCAAAATCTACTTCACGGTACCTGTGTCAGGCTAGAGTACCGTTACATAGGATTAGTGTTATACACTGATAATGCTCTTTGGAGTGAAAGCTGATTGAACTTTTCCCCTTAAGAGCGTGCGTTCAGACAGTCTAGTGGTCTGCTAACCCACATGGGTTTGCCCATGGTTCTTCCACTGCAAACAGAGAGCATCTTGGTCTCCTGAGCCTCTTCTGTAAGCTCCTCCTCATCCTTACTTCTCTGTCACATAGGTAGGGACATACTCATCATCCTCACCCTAGAAGCCATTTAATCACTGATTTGGAAGTCACTGTGTAAATTCTGTACCAGCCGATGCCCGCTTTGAGTAACGCTGCAGAAGGGGAAGCTTACGTTGCCTTTTACATTTGGCTGTTTCGACAGATGTGCTCTTGCAGATTTAGTGGCTGTGGTTTAATGCATCATTGCTCTGGCCTTCTGCAAAGGTTACTGTTCTCAGATCAACAGCGGCCAAATGGGATGCATGTCTCTGCCTCGGCAGCCACAGCAACTGCTAGCAAAGGTGGGCTTGCATTAACGTATCGACTATAGAGCATTGGCACCGAGACACCAATAGCTGCCGCAAGAGCAGAAATTATTAGAGAGATGCACGGTGAAAACATCTGAAAACTTTTGCAGCAAGGTGCATCTAAACCCAGCTGCCAGGTGGGAAGCCAAAATTTCTGGGGGAAAGCTGGTTTATGGAGTTCCTACCTCTCCCCAGCCTCTAGTGTCTTGTTCCCATCCTTGCACCGCCACCATGTTGTCCCTCGCTTTGAGATGTTGCAACCATGCAAAGCGGTGAATTGAGGCAGCTAGAAAAAAACCACCATTCCTCCCTATGCTGAAGGATTATTTTTAGCCCAGCTCAGTTGATAACCTGGTTCATGGCATGTCCCTCAAACTACAGCATCAGCACAAGTGAACGGGTAGCCTGAAAAGGCTGCAGGGAGAACAAATACAGAGAAAAAGGGTGAAGTCTTTAAACCACTGTTGCTGCTGAGGCTTTTGGACTGCAAAATTGTACCTTGACTGGTACCCCTAAATTGCCAAATAATCCATTATCCAATAATAATCTAAACAACTCAATCAAGAATTCCAAAATGTCCTTGACTCCTGGTACTCTTCATTCCACATACATGTTTTTGAGAAGACTACAACCAGTGGTGGAGACAGGAAGAACAAACTGAAATGACCTTGTAGGGAAAGAATTAGCCAGCAGTTGAACACTAAAGGAGATGGATTTACATTTGAAGGCATCTCACACATGATATAAATGCCACTCCTTCCTTGTGCCCCCCCACTTCTTCCCTAAATCACTCGAAAACAAAACACACAAAAAAAAAAAAAAATTGAAGAAGAGAAGAAGGTAAAAGGGGAACCAATCCAAACCAAAAGTAAATAAAAATGTTTTACCTAACTCCCCTGGGCACAGAACAGCAGGTCTCACAATAATGAGAATGAGGAATGAAATTTTAAAATGAATGCAAGTGGGAGAAACTGCAGAGAAAATTGAGACAGAGTTTCACTGTTATTTATCCCAGACAAAGAGTAGATGCTCAGCTCTGAGCAATCCATGGCACGGGAACGGCACCGGCATGGAGCTCCAACACAACTAATCTTCCTTTTCTATTCCCTTCTGTGCTTTTGAGGAGGAAAGGGGAGAGAAAGCAATTTAGTGCAGTGATGCAACTTGTTTACTTCTCTGTACCCGCTCAGATCTGTTGGCTGGAATATTATTTTGGGAGGTGCGAGAGAGAAGGAAAGAGAGAAGCAATCACAGGAGTAGAAAGAAGATGAAATTGTAAGACAGGTCTCCAAATTTTGCCACCACCCAGTGGTTCATGCAAGTGGCATCCATATGGCCAACAGCAGGCCAGCAGAACTGCATGGGTTACCCAAGACCTACTGTGCTTCAACCATTTAAGCTCTGGCTCGTTTTAATGCAGTGGCAACGCTCAAATGAGCAGCTCAAATGGCAGATCTCATGGGGCAGTGTGTGCCTGGCCCGATTTATCACCACAAAAAACCAGCCCACTCTACCACTGAGGCCCAAATTCCTTTGGCCAAGACGGGATGCGCTCAAGCAGTTGGGTCACTCATGGCACCGCCATCACATGGGCATCCTCACCCTTCACAGCTTGGGAAACAGAGGGAGGCATCAGGTCACCCACCACTCCCAGCTCAGACCACCCTGACTGCAAAGGGAAGAAGGCAATGGAGAAGATGCAGGAGGGGAACATTTATTAGCAAATACTGGCTAATTTATCCTCCCATTCTCTAAAGCTTTTTCCTTGTCCCTAATGAAACCTAAATGGTATTACAAAGGCAGAGATAGTCCCTTAGGTTAAAAAAACAACAAAACGTCTCCAGTCACCAAGTTCTTTCTGCTTTATAACCCCCTCATTAGAGCTGATACATCAACATTTACATGACAGAGCCCTTTTTACTAGAAGCAAACCGTTCTTAAAATACATTAAGAACCGTAAGAACCGTCACCTACATACTCAGTGGCTCTTTGTAGTTTGCCTAACACTTCAGAACGTGTTAAAATCACACATAAAAGTTATAGTAGCCTAACGCTCAGGAAATAAGAGTCTTTTAAAGGTTTAATTCAACCACTAATGGATTTTCTCCGAAGTTAGGAAACATTTATATATTGCTGATTTACTGCAGGTGTGGTAACTGAATTTGGACTTACACATACCAGCTGCAAGCAAATCAAGGAAAAGGCTTCATAAATCAGTTTAAGGCACTGTAGTTTTCATGGTGCTTGGACTGAGACAGAATTTCCCCACACAAGCACACAAAACAAATGGGAGTTTATAATTTTCTCTGTCACAGCTCATAACTTTTAAAGGTTAGAAATCAAAGCACCACCGCAGTGGAATTTCATACATTTGAATGGGACGGACATAAGGCATCCCAGAAAATGATTTATATCATCCCTCTTCACATAATGAAAGAATGAAGAAAGCAATGGTTGTGACAAAGGCATGGACTAATTGTGTTATTTGGTAAATACCTCCCCTTGAAATTTCTCTGGGTGGATCGAGACTTTTGACTTTCTCTTTGTTTCACAGAGACCGTTCTCCAGCAACTATTCCGCCTTTTTAAACGAATCTTCCAACGCACACTGTGTTTTGCAGGTTTTTTTTTCAACAAGTTGCACTGGCTCGGAGTCAGACATTGTAAGACGAGAAGCCACAGTGACTTTATCCAAGAAATATGAGGTGGCAGAGATCCAGTACGCCCAGCACTCAAGGTGAAAGAACAGCATGGAAAAAGATTCACAAATTAATTGTCAATTATGGAAGACTGCTGGAGTGAATACTAGATGCATGCATGGGATAATTTACCCAGGCACCTGCACGACTGAGCTGTGGATAGTGCTGAAGCAATCACTCTATTTTTAAAAAGAGTGAGATATCAACAGTGGAAAAGGCCATAAAAAAAAAAAGAAGAGCACATTTAACTGTTTCCATACACATAGATTCAGCGGAGTTAAGTGCCGAAGACCCAAACGGACAATGGTTCTCTGGAAGAAGGGGGGTCAGAGTACCTGACTGAAGGAAGCCGCCTGTAAGGAAGGCAAGGAAGGGACATGTTCATACAGTTCTTCCGCTGCATGCAGGCAACCAAAAAGATGCTGTCATATCCATACCTACGACACGGGCATCTCATGTGGCAAAGGTAGAATGTACTAAGAACTCATTTCTCATACCACGTCACAGGAAAGTCACCAGGTGGCGAGGACTTCCACCTTCTCTGGCTCAAGTGGTTTTGACAAAGAGCCTGGGAATGCTTCATATCCAGTTATCAGCAATTCCCCGGATACGCTGCACAAACTCTGGATCCTTCCTGAACAAACACCAGAGAACCACTTCTTGGCTGATGTGACTCAAGGATGACACAGCAAATTCACTTTTTTGTCTGCGTTCTCCATGTGCCTCCTTGGTCCCAGCTCCCATCGGCATCCCCCAGGAGTGTGGGAAGAACTAGAGACGAGAGTCAGTGCAGCAGCTGCTCCTCCTGGCTCTTTGAATAGAGGGAAAACAGCTTTTGCCCAATGCATGGGGAGTGATATCATCAAGTTAGCAAGCCAAGAACAGAAGGGATACATCAGAAAGGAAACAGGAACAAGAGCTTCCCCTTACAAAGCAAACAGTCGTGCCTTTTTAGAGCAAAATCTTTGCCTAAAAAGCTCTCACAAAGTACCTCATGGGAGGTTCAGACCATTTTCAAGTGCTGGAAGAAAAACAGTCCTGGGGTTAGAGTGGTAACCTGGATCTGGGGAGACCCACTTCAGTTCTTTGCTCTGCCAAGTGTTCTTGCATGACCTTAGGCAAAAACACTGAAGCTGTAGTTAGCGGATACCTCAGCTTCAAAAGCAAAGTCAGCCTAAGAACTTCTTGCCTTCCCCCTGCTTGCCATTTGCTGCCTCCACACTTGCGCTGCCCGGAGAGCCCACAGGCACTACCCTGTAAACCGAATTGCTGAACAGAAAGATGTTAAAAGCACGTTTTTTGTTGTGTTTTGGAGGGAGGAGGGTAATTTTGCACTGGACTGCTTAAAGGATCTGCCATCAATCAGCTACAGCAGCAAAACTGCAGGGGAAGAGGGGGAGGCTGGGGAAGCCCATGGTGGCATCAGGGTTGGAACGAGCAACCAGGAGGAAGGCTGCAAAGCCAACTTGCTGTCCAAGTCAGGTGGAAGAACCTCCTTGGTGGTGCCAGAAACGCTCGGCCAGGTGGAAGAACCTCAGGTGCTGCTGTTTGAGATGGATGCGGCTCCCCCTGCCCGCCTGCCTCTCCTTTGCAGGGATGGCTGCCCTCCAAGCAGGGGCAGCAGAAGGAAACATGTCAGCGTTTCATCTGCTGCTCTACAGAGGAAAAAACAGCCAGGACTTCACTTCAACCACCACCACCAAATACAACGTGCTGTGTAACCTCCTCCCCAAACCCTGGACTCCCAGGCGCTATCTCCCAGCTGGGGCTGGCAGCACCACTCACGCTCCCAGGCTGCTGCGAGGATAAATAGAGTCAAGGTGCTGTGACACCCCAGGTAAACGGGGACCACGGGGAGACCAACAGCAGAAAGCAGCAGCCAGTCTCATTTTGGTAAGCTCCAATTCTGAAAGCTGACATGCAAATCTCTGCTTACCCTACATAATACGAACATTCTCCTCCAAACCCCGGCTCCTGATTAACTCAGTAGATCACTTGCCAGCGCTCTCTGAATGAGCCTGTGAGCCCAATTAGCAGCAGATGCAGCACTAACACTCCTCACCTGCTGTGCTTACCAGTCTTCAGATCAGGAAGGAAAGGGAATATATCAAAGACTTGCAAAGGGAAGGAAGCTTAGAAAAGGGCTCAGAAAGGATGAGGGAAATAGATGCCTGCAACTGTTCCTCAGGCAAGGAAGCAGAGTCCTATACAAAAGGGAAAACACATGGGCCTAGGGAAAACATTGCTACAGATCGTGAAAAACATCCAAAGGACTGCTCCAGCACCCTGGGAGCACGGTGCAAGGTGTAGCCAGGAGTGCTGCCGGGGCTCGGGGGACCTCCTGGCCTTACCCTGAACCCTGGGGAGCTCTGCCACATGCAGAGCTTCTCTCCACGTGCTTTGGTACATCAGCCCAAAGCCATCCCACCTTTTCTATGAGCTTTCCTTGACCTGCCTGTGTTTCTTTAGTGCTTCAAACAAGTAAGGAGCCTCTCATGCACACAGCTGCGATACTAATACAGCCCAGATAGGTGCCACTTAACTAAACTTTTCTGAACTCCTGAACTCCAAACCTGTCTCCAAGTGTTACCTCTGAACCTCTATAGCCACAAACTGACTGCTCTTACCCATCAAACTATCTGTCAGATCCTGCACTTCAACTGTTGGTGCTGTTTTTTAACAGTAAGAAAAAAGAACACCATGAGCCAGTTTTTGTCAGAGGAGCAGATAACATGCCTTTGGGAGAAGGTCCTAAAATAGGGGTTAGGAGTAGATAGATGCCAATCCCTGAAGCTTTGAAATGTTGGGAAAAGTGGATTTAATGCTCTATTTAATGCTATAATTTTCTCTCAACCAGCAGCAGGCAGCTGCATACTGTGTATGGTGGCTGCTTGCATCTCATTCCAAGAAGCCTAAATCTCTCCAATGTGTTGGGCAAGGAGAGTCCAGGCATGCCACGTAAACCACTGGCCAATTTAGCAGCAACTTCTACACATCCATCTTCTGTAAATTTTAGCAGTCCCAGCAGGGAAAGAGTAAGGGATTTTTTTTTTAAATAGTAAACATAACAGCAGCTACATACTTGGTGAACCTTTTTTGTTGCTATCTTCAAGACAGTCATTGTGGCTGTAGGATATAGATATAATAGAAATACTTTGAAAGAATCATCTTATTCAAGGTGTAGTCACAAAAGGCCACCTAGGATTCCATGACCATTTCTATATATTTTTACTGGTGTCTAGATATTAAACTAGTGGCCTCCAGTAACTGCTGACTAGCCCGCAAGTGCCACCCACACATCACCCACTGGCTGGCCAGCAGTCCCGGTGGAGGGACATCACCCAGTCTGAGCCAACTGGATTGTGCAACACAGAAAAGCTTCCTGCAATTTCTGACAATAGTTTCTATAAAAAGTCCTTCAGTTTCTAAAATATGTCACAAACGGCCAGCATTTCCAAACAACACTCCTGACAGAAACACAATTAAATAGACGGTTTTGTTTTCCCTTATCTTTGAAATGGGAATGATAATGCATTTTCAGAAAGAGGAAATTAATGTCTCTTTCAGTGGGCTTTACAACTGTATTTGCTTTTACTCCTCATCTACAGCATGAGAGACTGCTGCAGGTTGACACAGAGAGCTGTTACTGATGACCACGCTGGCACGGTGAGACACTCAAAACTACATCCAAATTCCACCCTTGCAGGTCAGGTACACAGATCAGAGGCAGAAACACAGATGCAGAAGACCCAGAGCAAGCAAACAGTGGAAGGGCTTTTTTAGTCGATGTGACAAACTTTAAAATTACTTTTCTAATCTAGCCTTTCAAAGCAGGAAGACCAAAATCTTGCAAGAGTTTAAACTGAAAAGGGAAGGAAAAGTCTGTTCTTAATACTCAAAATAAAGGAGAAGAGCTGAGGGACCAGCCTGCTCTTCAGTTCTCTAGAGGACAAATAATAAAAGTACAGCAGGTGTAGAGCAGATCCAGCCCCAGGTCTACCATGGGACATCTGGTCAGCTCCTGGCTACTACAGGAGCCCCAAGTCCTGGCAACGACCATCATGGTTCCTCCTCTTTCCCAAGGGCATGCTGTACTTCGGCTTTTAGGCTTCATGTTCTTCCAGAGTATCGGGATGTGTTTAGTAGCTCCTGATACAGGACAAGGGACACAGAGCAGACATCTGTGGGCATGCCTGGACCACATCTGTAGCACAGCTGCTGCCTGCCCTTGCAGAGAATTGAATCTACACAGTGCCTTGTGATTTTACGTTTCTTGGCATACCTGTCGTGTACCTGAGAAGTCTGTCATTTTTTAAATCCTATCCACTAAGTACCATTTCATTTTTATGGCATGACAAGATGCATAAGCATCTGTGAAGTGAATTCCCTCCAGTTGAGCAGATACCATCACTGCGCCATGCATCCATCCTTGACCATTAGTTTTAGCTAGAAGAGGAGGAGCTGCAATTTCAAAAGACATAAGTAGGCTACTCATCCTTGGTAAGAGTCACAGTCAATCTGCTCCTATTTTTTTTGACCCAGCATCATAATTCTATTTATTCAATGTAATTTTTGTTACCACAAGGCTTGTGTGGGTCTGAGAAACGAATACTGGAAAAACAGATTTCACAGATCTGGCATTCAAATATGCACCTACATACACATTCTGTAAGACAGTGAACATTCAGATTAAGTTTCATAAAAATATCTCTTTTTAAGACAAGCAATCACAATGGTCCAAAGCTCGTAGCATGATGAAGTATTCTGGGCTGAAAGGAATTTGGGTCATGAAACTCTGAGGAAGAAATTTTTTTTTTTTCACAGGGTTTACCCTCTGCTGCTTTTGATTCAAAAGCAGAGAAGTGCTTTCGGTATGTTCCCAAAATGGTCTTTTCAGAACTGATCCTCCCTTTCCCTCCCCTGCTTTTGCAGAGGGTAAAGGTGTTGCCCTCATGACTGTCCAGCGTGCACCCGTGCCAAGGTTAGTTCCTACCTCATCAAACACACGTATCCTGACCTCCCAGTACAGATACAGCTCTCACAGACAAAAATCACAGATCAAATCCCTCGTTGGGGAAGTAACCTCATTCCTTGTATTACAGGGATTGTAACACACAGGTGTTACCAATAACTAAAGCCATTTCTCCAGGCCAACAGCGGGCAGCTCTCATTGAGTCAACATCTCAAATTCGCACGGTTTCACTTTGTTGAGTCTAGATGGAACAAACATGGGATGACTGAGGCAGCCAGCAGGAATGTCATGGCCCCCCAGCCTTGGCCAGCACCACCAGTACACAAAATCAGAATGGGGCAGCAGTGAGGCTCACTTCATGTCAAATCAAAGCCTGTGTGTGGTGGATCACACTTTCCTGTTCTCAACTCTGGGGACTACTCAGAGGATTAGGTTGTTGAGCGCTCAAAAAGCATGAAGTGTGACATTATTTGACAAAATCAAAAGGTGTAAATAATATATGCATATTCTTCTATCCCCAGAGGAAAAGTCAGCATATTACAAACTGTATATAAATAAAAGACTTGAGCCAAGAGCACCCAAAAATACAGAGAGGAATATACCTGAGCTGTGACTTTACAGCTGCAAATTGGGATTTTATACATAATTTGGGGGTTCCTGTTCTTCATTCCTCTTGTGGGAAGAAACAAAAAAAAAAAAAAAAAAAAAAAAAAAGAGCTCTAAAGAGGACTGACAGAACATGGGTAAAAAATGAATTATGAGATCCATTTCACTTGGCTTGTTGTTTGTTGTTTTTTTAATCAGAGGGGGAAAAAGACCCAGTTACTGTGTTGAAATGAAAGATTCACTCCAGATAGTCATTGACACTTGTCAGACTGCACTTTAAAACTTTCCTCCATGACCACCAGTACAATAAGCACCCAGTGTTTGACTTCCACTGCAAACATTTCAAAACATCAAGTATATGAAAACAATCTGTACAGAGTATTCTTCATGATAGTCCCTAAATGTCCTCCAAAGTTATTCAAGGAATGAAAAAAAAATTTGTTCCAAGATATGTAAAAGTGGAAAATTTGATGTGATGCTACTTCAGATTAAAACCAAGCAATTTCATTTTATGCTTTATATGCTCTCCAGTCCCACTAAGTATAATTATAGACGTCTGTCTACTTACAAATCTCCCTGTACAATGGAAAAAGGAATACAATTTTTAGTTGTCCAAATTACAAGAGACTGTAATACACAAAAGCAATAAACACAGGTTCTGCCAGCAATCAGATAACACTTATTGTAAACAATAGCTTTTGTGATTTATTTGAAACAGGTTCAGCTGCTACAACTTAAGATTTGGTTATTCTTGTTTTCGTGTTGGATTTCCAGCAGGTGGTGAGGACATGATAGAAGTGTTTAACCACAAGAGATTTTGAAAAGAGACCAGTATTGCATTGTATATGAAATATAACAGATTTATTTTGCAAAATCAGTTTTCTATCTCCCAGTGGCCTCTAGTAGTTTGTAGAGGCTACTTCTGAAACTTTCTTCTTCTTGGCTCTCAGCTCTCCCAGCACCACATACAGCTTGATGCCACACAAAAGGTAACCCATGCTCAGAAGTGACTCCAAACCTCATCAGTTCTGTGTGCCAGTTTCTCGTGCAACTGGGAAATCATACAATGCACTGAAGTAAGTGTTAATTGCAGATACGAGCCCAGAAAAGATGGACTAAATTTCCCACAAGTATTCAGAGGGGTGTGATTTATTGTAGCTCTGGAAAGCAGGGAAGGAGCCCTCAGAAGTCGTAAGGCCCTGCTTTGAGTGGATACCACACCATCAAAGTGCCACATCATAGCAGTGTTTGAGTGGTGGGATGAGAGGGGGATGTATCTGCAACAGGAGGGGGATGCAGACTTAGAAAGAACCTTAAAGGCTGGGTGGGACAGCGTAGTCCCCTGCTTGGATCCTATATCTCAAGAGATGCAATAGTTCCGCCTTGCTCCACGCAACTGGTTTCTCCCCATCTCCTTGCTCCCAGAATCCCCAAAGGCTGAGCTCACCCAGAAAAGTGCTTTACAGACTCTTCAAATGAGTAACTGTTTTCTATCCCATTTTCCTAGTCTCAGGGAGACCAGATCCAACAGGTCCAGTGATAGTTTCCATGAAGACAGGGAATGTTTTAACATTATCATCAGTGACCAAGGATTCGACAATGATGAAGCCACAAAAAATTACTGCAATCAAACCTTATCTCTCTCCCTCCAGGTATACATCACTTGGAGTCGCAAAATACTTAAGGTTCATACTTTGTTTATTTTCCAAAAGCAGATTAGCAAGAAAATGGAAGGTTAACAGAACATTAAGGTTGAGAATTTAAATGAACTAGTTAGGAAAAACAAGGCTGTAATTCTCGTAACCACCCTGCGTCAACCATCTTGCACATATTCAGAATTCAGTGCTGTTGTAGAGGCTGGGAAATTTATGTTGCAGTATACCTGTAATACGACAGAGTCACATTTATTGCAGGAACTTTTAATTTCCTAACTTGTACATTAAATTCCCAATATAGTTTCACGCTAACTCTCTTCTGTTGATGGTGGGGGTTTTTAAACACTCATTTCCCATGCTTTAAAAATAAACGAATGAAACAGTGTTTGAATACTGAAATAAATGCAGATGACTTTTGCCAATTTCTACATACAATTTACAGACTAAATATATCAATCTACCTCACACCTATACCTTTAGAATCAATTACCGAAATAACCATATTTAGTGTGCAGAATCCAACAGCACTTGTAATTGGAGCCTCTCACATTAAAAGTTTAGAGAAACCTTATGTATGTGTGAGTAGAATTTCAATGACCTACAGCATTACTCCAAACAGCTCAAAAAGGCACAATATATTTGAGGTTTGGGTGAGAGAAGGGGACTTGGAAGTCTTAAAAACTCCTCCCAGAGGGAACCAGTTTATGTTGTGTTGGCCTTCCTCCCCACCCTTCCAAAAACCCCTCCTCAAAACCATGACTAATACAGAAAAAACTTGTCAAATGGAAATGTAACTGAGTTAATAAAAGTCTGTGGGCCAAGAACACAGCAGCAGCCGTCCCAGCCAAGATGCCACCTACGCCTGATTGAGAACCGCTTGGTACCTTTAGCGGCCACAGCTTTGACTTAAGATTTTCCCATCCGACTTCAGCAGAGCTCCTTTCCATATGATGCACTTAGCAAGGAACTTCTACCCTGATTAAAACTTCTTGACCCTCCTGCAAACGGCCAGCAGAATTCAGTTAAAAATACTCCTTTTTCTACCAACTCAGTAAACAGGCTTTCTTCGGTGAGATATCAAATGCACTTATTTAGCACAAACCACTTCCACGAGCAAGGGGAGAAAAAGCACCGGGGTTCCCTCAGCCGAGGCAGCCCTACACACGCATTTCTTCAGCTCACATTGGTTTCAGGGCGAGAAAGATGGATTGAAAGAGGGATCCAGGTCAAACACAAAACCTTATAAGCTGACGTAACCCAGCAATCATCTTCGAAGCTCTGTCCTTCAAAAAGTGGGACTGAGGAACAAAACTATTTCAAACTATTCTTCTTCTACCCAAAATTTGAAAGCTACTCCAAGCAGCGAGAGAAGGATGACCGTCTCGCCTCCTGCAAGAGCATATTTCAGAAACACAGGCTAGCAAATGACAGATGTTTTTATTTTTGCTGCCTCAAGATGCAGAGCAGATCTCAATCACCATTTACCGTTGCCACATTCATTCACAGCTCAACCCATCTTCACCAGAGGCTGAACCTTCGAAACGGCTGCTACAGCTCATCCCAGCAAACGGGCCGCACTTTCCCAGACCGAAGTTTAAAAACCCCAAAATAGCAATAGCGAATGTGCTTGGTACGGCCGCGGAGGAAGGGCAATCTGGGTCGTCTTCTCCTCAACAAAACTATGCTGAAGCCTGGCCAGACTCCAGGAATGCGCATTTCTCTGCAGATGGCTACAGCAACATTTAACACTAGGAACCGTAAAAGACTTCCACTTCTGATTAGGTATATTATGATTTTTATTTATATATTTATTTTAAATGAGGGTGGGCTTCCCCCCTCCCTCTTTCTTTTTTGTCGCCCATTTAAAGGTAGCCTCCACATGCTTAGATTTCCCCCTGCAGCATTTACTCAGCTTTAAGCTACCTCAGGCCAAAATTATTTTATCTGTTCAATATATTACAGCCCGTTACGCTGCAGAGCGGACTGAATTACTGCCAGAGTACTATGTAAATCAAACCCACATGTTAAGTAAAACAGTAACGCAATGCAATGAGTGCCTGTCCACAATCATTCAGCTATAGGTGTCACTCCCACGTTTACCATATGAATAGATGAAGATTCCCTCAAAGTGACAGAATCTTAATTCTCCCCCCAGATTCAAATGTATGCATTAAGGAAACACTTCAAACATCAATATCTTTTTCTCCTAAGGCACACACTTCTTGTCTGTAATTAGTTTCCATTGGTCAAGTGGTTTTGCTTCTATATACAAGGATATAGTAACGTTTTAAGTGATGCTCTGTGATTCATCCTACACTGTCTAATATGATTTCCCTCCCCTTAACCTAGAATAAGAAGGAATGGAGAGAAAAAGGAGAGAAGGGGAGGAAAAAAAAAAAGATTGCCTGCAATCATATTGTTACACTGTGCACAGTTATGGCTGGCACACATCCAGTTTGCGGTTGCGATAAGAAATGTGTAATCCTATTATACGGAGAGGAGTCAGAATGTACAAATAGGTCCTGGAAATAGGAACTTCTCCTGTAAGATTATTCTTTTCCCCATAATAGTTCTGCAAGTAGGTCTAGACGGTAGCTCTTCGCTATTCTCCCCACTGCTAATGGAAAGCCAACTGTCAAAACAATTCACCACACACGAGCTGGGATTTTTTGCAGAAGACAAAGAATTTGCACTGTATGTTTGTGTACAAGAGTAACGTTAATTAGGACAATGGCTATGAGTCCTCGCAGCCTGGCACGCCAAGAGCGTATCGCGTTGCATAAAGAGATCCCGGGCTGCCCCGATGCTGCCACGTTCCGCAAGGCTGTCAAATCCTGCACACTAAGCAGTTTTTAAGAAACATTAACTGCTTATCGGCAACAAGAGCTGGTTCTCGTGGCACTTTGCATCGCTGTTTCCTTAATAAGACAATACAGAAACCGTTTCTTGAGCACACGGTTATTGGGCTGCTAAAAGCACGTTCTTCCACTGAAAGCAGAAAACCAAATACCACCTGCCATGTAAGTCAGCATCCCCATGGAGTTAAATTCCTGGATAATTCCAACCTGATTATCTATTTTTCTCATCTCCTTCACATGACAATACTGTGTTACTGTGGTTATGATGCAAAAAAAGTGGCTATGCGTTCCCCAGCTCCCCCCATGTGCATAAATTAAGCAAGGTAAGTCAAAATCCAGGACAGCGCTCTCTTGACAGACACTCATTCTCTGTGTACGGATCCTTGCAGCAGGGAGGTGATGAGATCCATGCCAGAAGCGGCTGCGCTCCCCACTGAACCAGGTCACCACTTCACCTTACTCCTATCTGACCAAAGAAAAAGTTCTTCTAAGGGAAGAGCTTCTGAAGTGCAAAATATTAAGAAAAAAGGGCTTTTTTCCTAGAAAAAAGAAGAAATAGAACAACCCACCATGTCATGCAGGAGTTAAGGACAGGGTCATATGGTTGCAAGGTAAATACAAGCACCATAAATTAGCTCAAGCAGTAGCAGAGTACACTCGCTTATTACAAACCCCATCTGACTGTTTTAGAATGTTATTGGCTTGTGAACAACCTGGTGTGGTGTATTTGTATATACCAAGCTATTTGCAGGTATATACAAGGTATATTTGCATGTCACTGCAATTACTTCTGTGACTGCAACAGAGACATACTCAGTAAGTACCAACAAATGCCTTTAGCATCCTGTCTTCCAGCTTGCTGCAGCAGCAGAGCTCACAGGTAAGAAATGTAATTCTCTCCAGGGTAGAAAACGGAATCGGCAATGGACAAGGGAAAAAAGGCAAAATAAATAGTTCTATTAAAATCAAGGTACTCTACATTTACAGGCGTACAGAGACAGTGACTAAACAGCATCGTAGGTCAGAGGAGCACATACACATTTCCATTAAGCTCAGCAGGAGATACATGTGTATAAAGCGGAATTTAAACATACTAAATGAATAAGGTGTGTTGTTTTTTTAACCTTAAGTAGTACTCTCCCATTAAGATCACTGAATTCTGGATTTTCCTCTACAATCCAAGCATCAGGTCATGCAGAGACTGAGGGAAGCCTCAGGGCGGACTGCAAGAGGTGCCTTCCAACCTCAGTGGTCCTGTGAGTCCGTGATAATTAAATAATATTTATGTCTTGCAAAAAAAAAAGGTTGAATGTCACAAATTCTAAGTGTAAAATAACAGTGAGAGAATCAGATTAAAATGGTTCTGTTGAGTTAAAGTGGGCAGTAACACATGTATTGCAATCCAATTAGCCAAGAAGCTTTTCCACATGTTGTTTAAGTGCCTTTTGCACTGGACTACCTTCACCTGACCTGACAAGCAGCGAATTATCTGTTGTAGGTAGAGTCTGTTGCAGATTAATTAAAAGAAAACAGCAGAAGGAAGAGATGGAAAAGAACAGTACAAAACCTGCATAATTTTCTTATTAATACGAACCCAGCATGTTAATACAAATCTAGTGGTTTGCAAAATCCTCCAGTAACAGGAAAGCCATGAGTAATTCAAAGTGGTGAAAGACAACAAAAACAATCAGAAATCAGCCCCTTAAAAATAATCATGACACTTGTTAAAAATACAGTATGGATTCTGTATTTCTTTTGTGGGTTTTATGGGTTTGTTGGTTGCAGATTTTTCCAGCTTCTTTCCACTACATTTAGTGTTGTCATTATGGAAAGCAGCAGAAGACACCATTGTGTGTACTTGCAGACACAAATACCCAGCGATTATTCTGCAAACAAAAGCAGCAGGGCAGGCCATTTAATTGAACTAGCCTTTTTAAATTAAAAAAACAAAAAAAAAACACCCCAAAAAACCCAAAGAAAAAAGAAAGGAAAAAAGATCCGTAATTGTCTTCTGAGGGTCACTCAAGGTTTCCCACAAGAAACACATGGCTATTTGTAAACCCAAGTGGCACTTTTGAGTCAGTTCAGGAAGACCAAGAAAGCAACTGGGAGATCTGGGAAGGACCAACTGACTGACCTATGTGGTCAAAGTCCAGTGTGACAGCAGCACAGGGATGCTGCCCTTCTTGCCATTTAGCACTGGGCACCCGTTGTGCGTGTGACACCCCCCCCCCATATAACAGGTATGACCCACACACACTCCCCAGCTTCACTTGGGAGGAAAGCAATGCCACTGCAGCCTGAAAAAGTCTTTGCCACCACCCTCAAATGTTATATTTTAGGCTCAAGCTGTCCTCTACATATTAATGCAACATCATCTGTAGTGCACAACCCTGGTGCTGCCAAGCAGGTAACACTAAAATAAATGTGTTTTGTTTCCAGCTAAGCTGGATCCCCCTATATCCGGATCCCCTAGCTCCCTCGTACCTTCTCCTTTTCATAAATGCCCTCCTGGAGACATTAAGTGGCTTCAATGTCATGATGACAGGGAACAAGTTGCCACCTGGGAGCTACGTACAGAAGTCTTTTTTGGACAGAAACCACTATACTTCGCTGACATATTTTCTTTAAAACACTTCTATCCTTGCTTGGGACATGCAGGGATGATTAAGAGTCATCCTCTGACTTCTGCTGGTTTCTGCACTGAAATTACATCACTGTTTTTTGATATCTGGCTGAAGCGTAAGTAACTGATGTCATTATCAACTTAGAGCTATAGAGAAAACAGAATCTGCTCTTTTGCAAAATCCTTCAGCTAGGAAAAGTCATATTGCCTCTATGGTCTACGTTTTACATAACAAAATGCACATGGACAAAAAGAAATCAGCAGCTGGAGCTGCAGCATAGTCCACTCACAAGAGAAGATCCTTCTGGAGATCTTCTCCATCATCTCCTGACAAACAGGCAGGCAGATTACTGGAATATTTTGCCTGTGCATTTCTTGCTGACTGAGAAGGGAGGGGTTCTTGGTACCTACAACACTGCAAACCATGCAGGAACAAATACTCCCCCTTGTACAAGTGTGGCTGATAACATCACAGTATACCTTCTCCACGTATGTTTTAAAAAAGACCATTTACTTCTAGTCCATACAGAACGCTACAAAACAATGAAGATGTTTGCATAACTACAAGTCATTCAACAAATCATATTACACCAGGAAAATCTGAAGAAAGGCAAAAAGGAATTATATACTTTGATAGTACACATGATTTTTCCCTCTTCTGCAATTTGTTCCCTATTTTATCTCATATTGTGTAAGTATGTATTTTGATCTTTGTTTTAACTGTACTGAAATGAAAAAGGAATGGAGGGAAAAAAAGCATGAAATAAGTAAAGGGTGCTGTAGTAAACATGAAGATAGATAGGTAGTTACTGGTAGAAGGAAGAGATAAAAAATGTACTGGTCTATGAAGAAAAGAACGTACATGAGCTAAGAAAAATTAAAGATGGTTAACAGCATATTTCTCACTGATCAGTTATGATCTGAGCAATTATGGTAGTAACAACCAACTTTATTTATTCATTTTATATATATGGAGGAAAAAAAAGAAGATTAAAAACCCCAGAGAAATACAGAAAAAATCTTCAAATTTTTTTTTCTATTTCCTCTGAGAAACAGTGAAAATAGAGCTAGCCTATTAAAAAGCCTACTCCTGTTCAAATGGCCAATTTAAAGACTTCAGTCCAAAAAACCTGAAGTATAAAGAAATGTCTTCCACCCCTGCAAACCCGACAATTCCTCTCCAAACCAAGCACAATAACACGCGAGTCTACCCAAAAGAATGCATCAGTTGCATTTTAGAGTCCCAATGCAGTTTTTGTACGGTTCATTATTTGCACTAATTTAATTAAGAGGGTCCAGATGATTATTATCCTGGCAAAAGGAAACTGTATAGACAGTACAATGGCAGACTGCCATGATCATTGTATCTTATCTCTTAACTGAAACCACAGCTACAGGAAGAGGATAAAAAAAGCCCCCTTTGCTAACCATCAAAAAAGTTGACGTCTTCCAACCATTTCCACAGGGTGGTTTGAGACTCGGGTGTTGTCCAGTCTGCCAACTTTTGGCACCAATTGGGTGCTGTGAACATGACCATGATCGGTTTAAGCGGGAAAATTTACCATCACAGTATGCGAAAAGGACAACTTAGTCAAGCTCTGGGCAATGAAGGCATTATTTATGGTGAAACACCCCTATGAGGTTCAAGTGGTCTGGGCTCAACTCCCAACACCACCACATGATTTCCTAGGGAAATGTAGTGTTTGCCTCCATCTATAAGGCCAAGGTCATATCAAGTTCATAAGGATTGTATAAATATCTAAGTAGAATAAAATGAAACAATTTTAAGGAATATATAAACAGCTTGGGGCTTGAAGTCCAGCTTTCTACAGACCTCCACCCAAATCAGAAGCAGCATGTCTTCTACAGAAACCTTTCTGAAAGCCACTCTTGGATTCTGTAAAACTCTATAGGGACATAAATCAGTGCTGCTGATCTATACACTCTTATAGTTTGAAGTCTAGTAATACTCAACTGAACTTCATTGGCTGAGAATAAATATTTCCATGAGCAAACATTTCTAAATTAGGAACGCTTTTGGTTTTTTTAATGACTGGAAGATATTTTTGCATGCAATTTCAATTCTGATCTACACACTCCCAACTGAAAGTTTTTCTGTTAGTATTTTGCAAGAATATAAAAAGAATAGGAATAAACAAACAAATGAAATCTCTGCCCAGCAGATGAATGTTTTCAATAGAAAAGCAAAAACATAAGGAAAAAAAGTCAAATGATTTGACCAAGGTCAAAAAAGCCAGCCAGCAGAAAAGCTAGGAATAAAGTCAAGCACATGATTTCACCTATGGATTTCAGAGTTTGAGGCCAATAGCTTATCTGATAGATTCCCAAGAGACAAGAGGAGGAACTCTATGTACCTAAATGCATACTTCAACCTCAGAAATAAGTAAATCTTCCTAAACTGCAATGAAGACACTGCAGTTTAATGTCTGAGAGGAAAGATGTTCCGGTGACTTGAAAACTAGCTGTTACAGGCAAGATGAGGCTCAAACCTATACTTTTTCCAACAGCCTTTGAGACACCACACAAGTGATGGGGCATTAGGTAGCCAAACAGATTTCAGTACAGCAGCCTCTGATCAGTCTTTGTCTCAGTTACATCTCTAAAACAGAGATAATAGTCTGCCTTTCCCGGATTAGGTTTTGCAGGAGGTACCTTGAGCAAGTCTAACACGATCGTTTTGGAGGACAACCACTCTAAATGCTGACAGAGATTAAAATACTACTGCACAACTGTGGCCAAATAAGGTAGAAGGAATGCATTTTAAAGCTAAAGTAGAAAGAGTCCTTTCCGATTGGTGTGCTCATCCCCTCTGCTCATTTCCAGTTCAGAAGAACACTAGCCATGGGTCATCTTCATCTCCATCCAGTTGCCCCTCCCAGTCTGAAGTGCTTTCTGCACTAACGCACAGCACGAGCAGCTGCCGTAGCTGCTACACCACCATTAAGTGATTACAGTTGACGGGAGAAGAGCCTCCTGCAGACGTGTTCCTCCTCCAGTGCAGCTTTCCTATCGCAAGAAGTTTGAGAGTTCCCCAGCTCAGACAATTCTTCGACACAGCGTAATAAAAACCCATCCACACCACCAAGGACCTGCCCTCAGCCAGCAGTAATTAAAATTAATCATTCACAATTATTTTCATGAGTATGTTCAAAAAGAGACGCTGCCAGCTCACTGAATCCTCAAAGTTGACAGACCTTGAAATAGGCTGTGGTCAGGTACAGCACGTTCCTGGGTTTCAAGCAGTTAAAAACGTGCTTTGCATATCGATTCCCCGTCCCACCTGCAGCGCTGATGGTCAGAGCCACCCCAGTCCTGCAGTCCAACACCTGAGCTGGCACCAACGAGTGGGACTGGTAAGGAAAGAGATTTTTCAGATAAATGTTGTTATAGTTATTGCTGGCCTCCTGGGATTCAGGGCCATATCAGTGTCGAGATTTCTTATTCTTCAATCTTAGTGTCTTCTGAACTTGAGATTCTTCCCCTGTTTTCCACACATTTGTATTAAGTTTTTAATCACCATCTTCCTCCCTTTCAGCTTCACTGGTCACTGCTTATGCTATTTTGAGGAAGGTGAAGAGCCTTCTAAGGTACAGAGTAGCCTGAAGGTTATCAGTTTCCAAGCTTCAAAAACTACTGGAGAAATTACATTTACAGAGGTAAAAGAACGAATAAAATTTGATGTAAGGGCTTAGGACTGCCACTATTTACTTATACAAACGATTTTTATGGAAGGAACATCTACTATTCGTGACAGCAGCCTTGATCAATTCTGTCCCTTTGAAACTTACTATAGAATGTAAAAGCGCACGTCTTCTGTATACAAACCCCAAATTTGCAGGCAGTATGTAAGTCCCAAGATTGTAACCATTGCAGAGAGAAAGCAATCTCACACCTAACAGGCTGCAGATCCCTAGGTATCAAACTGCACGCCGCTCCCTCCTTCCCATCAACTGGGATATTGATTTTTAAAATACATACTGGGGAAAAAAAGTTTTCACCGGATATACTGAAGGAGGAGCAGGGTAATGGGATCATCTGCCGCCCACCATGTGTGTTCTGTAGTTGGTGCTCAAAACCAGGACTAAAAAGCAATAGATGGCGGAAGATCCAACTTCTTACATTAATCAACTCTCAGCACGGTTTTCAGCCGTAAGACTTCAAAGGAACAGATATTCTCTCTGCTGAAACCGAGAAACGCCTGATAAATACGTTTTCCTTTTTATCTTTACAATCTAGAGTGATGTTTCTGTATGGTACGTAGGTATGATGCTGTGCAGGAAACACGAACAGTGAATGGCGAGGGAACAGTTACAGAGGCAGGCCTCAGGAAATCTCTCTTTAGGAAATTCAGCCAGAGAAAAGGAGGTAAACGGTGTAAAACAACCGCAGCGCTCAAGCTCAGAAGTCTCCAAGGCCATCAGCAACACTGCAGCAAGTCCTAAAGAAGTCTGTATAAAACTGAAAACGTCACCCGAGTATCAACTTTTGCCCCCCACCCTACACTGTGTATTTATCCCACCCTTTTCTTGTATTGTTCACTCCAGTTTTTCATCAGCATAGTTTCCTAATTTGCAATATATCCTCATTAAGCCAGTTTCCCACTGAAGATAGCAGTAAATGCATTAGGACCCCAAAATTTAGGGTTCCCCCCTCCCCAGCCTCTCCCTTCCGCACCAGGAGCCTTGTGCTTGCAGCGAGGCATCTCGAGGTGTAACTTTAGACCCAGGATGAACGTTGCCAGCTCCCAGATCATCTCTCACTTCATCCCCTCCTTCCACAGCCATGAGCGTTTGCAGTCACAAGAGCAGCGGGGATTGGTATCTCCTGCCAGGGAGAGCCCAGCCGGTGTCCCAGCTTCCCCCCCTGCAGGCATTTGACTACAAAGCCTAATTTTGACTCATGCACTTCATATATTTTTTGCCCCTCAAAGTTTTAAAGTTACCTGGAAGAAGGACCTCAAAGGTGTGAAGCAGAGAAATAATTTAAAAGGGTGGCAGTCCTAATTCATCATATATTATGGCCCCTTATCCCTTTAGAAAGTCAAGAATTAAATTATCACAGCTAAAACATTTTACAAGCTTGTACAAACTCAACAAGGACTTCGGCTGAACTCTGGCACATGGGGGGGGCGGGGGGCGGGACCACACAAAAAACCAGCAGAGGAAGCAGTAAAGGGAGAAGGAACTGCTAGAAGAGGCATGAGGAGCCCCAAAACAGACATGTGCATGGGGAAGATGCAGCTCCCTGAAATTTCCCAGCTGTTCAATATAAAACGAAGGCAGCCCAAATGCCTGGGCATCGGCATGTTCTCCCCTGTGCAGAGATGCGGAGCAGCTCTGTCTGAGGAGAGGTGAAAGCCCAGTTCCCTCTTCCAACCACCAGTCTTGCTAGTAATGGATTAAAGTGGTTTAGGGAACTATACATTTAATAAGGTCAGAAGGGCAAGAACACGGTTACATTTTGATTGTTTTGAACTACATACAGCTTTGCATTTTTGTTCTCGTTTTAAATACAAAATAGCATTTTTTTATTTTTTTTTTGCCAAAGCTGACCTGGTCCAAGGCTATAAGCAAGGCAAAGAGCACAGGAAGAAGAACCACCTTTTACTAGTCCATTGACAGAGAAACCAGGTGAGCTATCAGACACCAGGATCTGCAGACATGAGATCTTCACAAAGCCAAGACCACTGCTCTTTAAATACATAAACACAGCAATACACATGTATATATACACACATACATAAAAACTTCCTACCTTGTTTTAAAATCTGAAAGACTTTCTCAAGCTTCCACTGCCAGTAACAAATACAGCTCGCCTTTTCTTTGGTTGGGGAAAGAAAAATCACAGCGGAAAAAAATAGACCGTGGAAAGACCCCAGCAGCAGAAGACACAGTTAGCTATTACCTGCTGTGATTACGGAAAAGTGCTATTTCTTATTCTGCGCCTGGCTTCTCTTTGCCATTCTTTTCATCCACCTTAAAAATGATTTTAGGATTTAAGCAAATAGGGACATTTTGGAGGATTGTACGTTCCTGGCTAAAGCCTTCTCTGCTCCTCCCTTGGGGAAAAAAAAATTAAAAAAAAAAAATCAAGCAGCAACAAAGAGAAGTAAGTTTGCAGTTCTTCAGCGTTCCCTTTCCCCCTTTCTTAATGCAAATTCAGAGCAGTTCCTGCAGAGACTGTAAACACCCACACAACTTTCCAGGTGGGGAAAAAACAGCCCCACACCAGTAAATATATAACAGCAATTTCTTTACTCTTTCTTTGCTGAGTGACTGGATATAAAACCTGCTGCTGCCTCATGGACAAACACACACAGAGCCTTCAGCAGAACGGAGAGTCGTTTTGGGGCACTGCGAGGATTTCACGGCTGTCTTATCTTTCCTTGTACACTGAAGAGTCTGCATAACCTAATAGCATTAGCTTACTAACAGATATATTAATAGGTGTGGGGGGAGGGAAAGGAAGAAGGGGGGAAAAAAAGCCACTAAAACATATTCCACCTACACATCTCGCTACTAATCACAAACTCAGGTAGAAAGCAAATTGCTTCTCCCAGACCAGAAGGAAAAAAAAAAAGACTGAAGGAGAGAGGGGGGGAAAAAGCACGTATTTTCATCTTTTTCTGGAAATCGTGGTATGTAAAAAAAATAACCTTATACTAACAGCTGCATTTATCAATCCATAACAAAGAAAGAAAAAGTAAAAAAAAAACAACGCCACAACTCAAGAACTGCCACAGTATCTTACAGTTGGTAATTTCAGAGTGATAAATATAATGCTGGCCTCAGACTGCTAGAAGGATTAGATTTAGCTGTAAAACAAGAAGTGCAGTTAACAGTTGGTGTTGGGTCTGGTGTTAGGATTAGAAAGCACTGCTAATCGCAAGAAATGTAAAAAGATTAAGAGGTGATGGTTGCCAGTAAGGTTTTTAAGAGCATGTAAGTGCTGGAATTCATTTTGGGATTAAAATTCCTCAAGAAAAAAAAAAAAAGAAAAAAGAAAAAAAGAGGATAGATCACAAACACAGCAGCCAGATTCACTTTCACTGCCCACAGCCCATTCCCAAGGATTAGGAGAGTTAAAAAGAGTGGAAAAGTGAAATGTATGCCATGGCTTACACTGAGGGGTCCTAGGAGGGCTTTAGTGAGGAGAAGCAAACATTTGTATTCTGGTACCTAAGAATTAACTACTGTAATCTAAAACCCATTAGAACAGTGGGTTTGTTCAAAGAGCTTTGCTTACCACAAACCCGCCTGAAGTTGCAGCTTTCTAAAGGCACTGTAACAGAAACAAGGATGGTATCTAGTATCTGCCTCCTTTCAGCAGGAGGAGTAAGACAGAACCTTGATTTCCTCATTTACGGCTGGTTTAGAATTCACCTTTATGATCTATTTATGTTACTAGTTATCAAGGACAAGTTAAGCTTCCCACATAAAATAATCAATCTGGAGCGTGTGAAAGAATCCCCCCCTTCCCTCCCCAAAGTTAAAAAAAAAAAAAAAATCAGCTTCCTAAAGCTTCACAATAAATACTATCTTTTATAACCCAAATCTTAAATTTTAGATGGAAATTCTTAATAGAAATTTTAAGCAGTGCAGACCACAGCATTGTGGTCAGATTGTCTACCTCACTTATGACAGAGAGCTCTCCATCAGCAATGACTGCAAAGGTCATTGCTGTCACCCTCGGCCACCACCACCACAAACTGCACAGTAGATAGCTCACCCTTGGCCACCACCCTCCACACAGTCCGTAGTACATCATCTCAAGGAGAACGCAGACCTCTGCAAAGCCCATCGGTTCTTCCACAGACCTGATGGACAGTCAAAGTTGTTTAGCAGTAAGGCTACCTAAAATTCTCTCCCACAGTGTCCCAAATTTATCCAGTGATTCAGAGTAAAATCCAAGTGTCACCACGTGACTTCATAAGCATTTGCTCTGCTCAGTTGCATTTCCTACCAAGCCTTCAAGGAGCTCAGATGTTGATTCAGATCAACCTCTTTTCACTCATTAATTTTCTTTCTTTATATCTGGACCTTGGTATTCAAGGGGTTGGGGAGTGCTGTGGAATAAGACCATTTCATCATTTTCTAGCAGGCCTTTCAGTCGAGTACTCCTGGTGCATCTGTCTGGATTTTCAGACTCTGTAAGACTACTTTTCTCTTCCCCCAAAATGAACATTTTTTCCAGATGCCTGTAGCAGAAGCAGAAATAACCATCTTCCAAGAGTTATAAAACAGTCGTATTAAATAATAGAGGTGAAAGCACTGTGTATGATTTCTGCAGAAGTCTTTTCAGTAGAACAGATAAATTTATTCACTGCATTATGGAACAGTTTGAGAAAACAAGATCATACAATGTACACTGCCTCTATTTAAATTGTTTCATTTCTATTCATGAGTGCTCTGATTAGATACACCGAAAATATCATCAGTAAGAAATAAATAATTCTGCCAAATTAATAGTTGTTGATTTCTTTTACCTGAAAACGTAAGTAGCATCTCATTCGCACTAGATAAAGCTGCTATAATTTGGATGCATCGATCTTGTTGGTTCAAGTCTACACAGCACACCAAGACAGGTATAAATCCATGTTTTCTTAATACTAAACACCTTCTTTCAAAATGTGAAGTTCTTTAGCAAGTTAAGATGGGCTAGTATACGCTTTGCTTGGAGAGGTTTTGTAGTCAACTAGGGGTTTTATTCCTATAGCTGTTTTCCCCAAATACTGGGTTGAGAGAAATAAATTGCTTCAAAGGTAGAAAATGGTTTAGAAATAGTATTTCAGGGAATTCAGGTAAACTTTTTGTACCGCAATTACTCTCAAGCTCAGCAAATGCTCTTTAATTAACAACTTGCTGCCTCAGAAAGGAAGCAGCCAGAAGAAACCACCACTAACATCATTAGATGATGGGAGTTACTAACCAGTCCCAAACCAGGGGCTCTCCAGTACCTCCCTCCCTGTAAAGAATTTTGCTGAGAAATATGGGAACAGGTGGATTTGTGCAAATGGAGCAGAAGATATTATTTAGCAGAAAAATCAGACCACTATTTTGTTTGAAAAAAAAAAGATAGTAAAACCATAGACCTAGTATCTGTTTTAGACATTGCAAAATGATGAATGCGGTGTGTCTGCTCAGCCTATGAACGCACGAGAAAAAGCCCTCTACATTTTTGAAAAATTCATCCAGTTATGCTCGACAATGAATTCTTCCTCTAAAAATCAAATATAATTGCTGTAACATTTCAAAAAAATCTAAATGCACAGCTGAGTATCTTAAGAGCACCCTGTTTGCAAAGCAGCCAAGTGATAAACCTCAGAGAGCTACTGTTAGTTACTGCAGGCAAGATAAATCAAGAAAATGCCGAGTTGAGGTGCAATTTGACAGTTATTAGCAGAACAGGAGTAATTTGATGAAGAAAATCTGACAATATCTCAGTTCACAGCAACAGATTTTGGAAGCCTATTTGCACATAAATTGGAAAAAAACAATTCTTGCATTAGAAACTGATGAAGATGAAACAATATACCCTAAATCCTAACATATTCAAAATTATTTTATTTGATTCAAAGCTGATAATCCCGTAACAGACAGTAACTAAACAGGGGTTTACCAGACTTGCTCTGCATGTTGAAGAGACTGCACAGTCAGATCCTGATCTAGGGCCATTCAACTATCAGAATAACTGGATTTACTGCTATACGCACCTTTGTTTTTGCCATTTGAAAGCATCTACAGCACACAGAACATTCGGCTGTGTTTTAAGCATTAGCGGCACAAATATCCCCTCGTGTACCGTATACTTCACCACTTCTGGCTTCCCATAAATCAAGCATACAACCAATCATTTTTTTTATGTTGGACGTTAATGGCAACGCTATTATTCAAATCCAGGCTGTGCAGATTTGCCTTTCACGGGGATGTAAAGCAGCTCACGAGCAGGCTTATGACTGAGCAAGGGAAGACGCAAATCTGGCCATGATCTTCCCACTACAACCCCAGCACCATCAGAGATGTGATATTCTGCATCTTTCAATTTCCCTTATCTATGAAAAAGGCTTTTTAAAAAATAAGCAGGGAAAAAATTAAAACGCCTTTTGCGCTCTTCAAGAACTGCCTCTGTGGCCCCATAAACATTCAGCGTAAATGTTTTCGCTCACATACTCCTAAGCAGAGATGCTGTTCCTTACTGCATTACAATTAGACGCATAGATTAAGAGATCTTTCGTGTCATTATATCACTCTTCTACAAACGTACAAAGGTATTTTAGAGATTGTTGTCTTTTCTGCTTACAACTGAATTTTCACGCTCAACGCAAAATGCAGTAAAAGTGAAAGATACCTTCCCTGTGTTTACAGTGCCCACCAAGAACCGTTGCAAAACCAAATAAAACTTAGCTATAATTTAAGCAGCACAAACTGTTCTCCCGTGGGGTTTCTTTTTTTCCTCTCCCCTTCCCCTCATCTTTTGGTTCATGAGGATAGGGAACATGAAACTAAATGGATTTCTGTTTAAATAATTCATCTTTTCAGGCACATCAAACCAAGTACTAAAGTTCATCTACGGGGCCGGGCAGATTTAGCTGATTCCAGTGGTATTTTAAACAGTGTTCTGGAGAGCTAGTCACAAAAAGGTTGACAAAGAAATTCATTTCAGTGAGGAGATGCTGAACAGCTGTGTTGGACTGGTTTTGAAACCCCATGTGTCGAAACTCTACCTACTCTTACCCAAGACAGGGAGGACATTACCAGCCATCTCAAACTGCCTTTTGGAGACTCATGGCCACCCAAGAGATGCTTTGTGAGCGGGGCAGGCTCTGGCAGATCCCGGGAAGACGAAGAGAATTACAAAGGCTGAGTATCATTTTCCTGCCAAATGGTAGGAAAACATGCTGCAACATAAAGCATCTTTAGGAGCACAAGTCCCACAGGGTAGACATCCACACTAGCTGAGTTGATCCTACGAGCCAAGTTGCCTTAAATGAAGGTCCCATGGGGACCAGCAAGTGAAATGATGGTAGTAACTCTCCTCCTCTTTAAGCAATAGAGGAAAATAGAGAGTGGGTTTTTTGTATATTTTAAATATCCTAAGAAATACAAACACTGGGTTTACTCTTGCAAGAAGTCTAACAGTAAGTCTGTAACCTTTACTACACTTGCACTTCAAGTCATGTTTATCGTGCTAAATAAACCATACCAAATTCTTGCAGCTAAAGAGGAAAAATAATTAATCTAGGGACTGGGGTTTTCTTTTTTTTTTTTACTCCCTAAAAAGCCAGAATCTAAATCTTTCAATTCTTAGTAGTAACTGTTTGCTTTAATCACAGAAGTGACCTCCCTTCTGCACATGGCTATCAATGTGTTAGAAGAACCTGCAAAAGTGGACCAGGGAAATAGGTCTTTCACACAACTAAGGTCTGTTCCCCTGATTTACATCAACAACTTCTCACTGTCCAAACCAAATTAGAAAAAGCAGCAAAGAAATATTATTAAATTTCAGGATATAACAACAATTGACAACAATTTTAGCAACACTGCTTTGCCTGTGTAGGAAATGGCTGGCTGAAGAAATGATGTTGCCATGTGGAAACCTCGAGAGGGTTAGTAACCTGCTACCGTACCAGAGATGAATTTTTGCAGTCAAGGTTTATATCTTTCAAATTCACTGAAGAGGGGATTTATTGCAACAAAACCAGAGAAAACCACTGGAGGGATGTGTTGGAAGTGGAGCAAGACAAAAGGAAAACAAATGCAGAAAATACAATATTCTTAGATCTTCAGTGCAACCCTCACTGACTTATTCCAAATGGGTTTGTATTTCCAGTCTAAGTTAACAAGGCTCGTAATATTATAACCTAAGTGACAAAGAAAAGATCTGTTTTCTGCAAAAGTTAGGTTTTGCAGAATGTGTATTGGATGAGTTTCATTAAAAATAGCGCAAAATACCTTTAAATAATTATCATCTTAGTAACATGCTTACTCTTGAGGGTAATTTTTGAGCCCTTCAGCAGAAAGCAACCTCACTGCAATCAGGACCTTAACGGCTCAGAGCCACTGCTTGTGCAGCGGGAGCCCTCCTTAAATCAAACATCTTTAAAAGTGTCCTTGTTCTAGGTTGCCTGTACTGGGCATCCCATCACAAATTTATGATGTCCTCATGCTTTGCAGAGTAATGACGTTCATATACCCACATAAGTTGGCTGTGAGCAACACAGACTCTTCCACTTGGCTAATCTTCCCACATTAAATAGGAAAATGAAGTGCTTCATAGCCCTCGTGCGTGGAAGCCATTCTAAAACAAAATGCGCAACATTTTCTGTCTATAATATATGCCTATAAATAGATGTATGATGAAAAAATGTGGGTTAATTGATTCTGACAAAGAACCACCACAATGCAGTCCACCATCGTAACAAAAGGCCTACAGTAATGCCTATCAAATTACAAGTTCTGACCTTTGGTAATGTGGAAAACAGCATTCATTTCCTTCCTTCATAACACAGAAACTTGCTGTAACCCTTTTTTTTAACATTTAAAACTGAAATTGCTCTTACTCTAGCCCAGATGACAGCATTGGTTGTGGAGAAGCTCATTTCCAGAGGAAGTGGAATGTAAAAACAAAGTTGCTGTGACCTTAACAATAATCCTGTTTGCATATTACAATACATTTTCCTATTGTAACAAGGCGAAGTCCCTGGTGTTCCGGTCAGAAAAAGTCATCTTCCAGTAAAAGCATACTGTGATCAATAACATTTTCTTAATATATTATATTATCTCTCACTGAAACACTTTTTCACTTGGCATTTCAGGCTGCCGAGTAGGGGAAATTCCTGACAAAACTCAAGATGGTAAATGAGATACTGCAAATTAATTCCATCCAAGAGCAATCTTTTCGTTTGTGAACAATTTGACAAGCCTGTGTCGTCTGACTTCAGCAGAAGCTTTCTCAGCTTTCAAATATACATGAAACAGAAGAATCTGCTCCACTACCATACCAATCTTCACTTTAGCCTGCACAATTGTGTGTTGAAATACGTTATAGTTTTAACAATCAACTTTGAGAGCAGAATTAGTGGGGCATATTTTAAATATTAGTTTAGAAAATAGACTGGGAAGTCTGCAATATCAATTGTGAAATCCTACTTTCAAGTGACAGCCCAGAGCATTGTGGAGCACAGGAGTCCTGCACTTTTGAAGCTGTTTTGCCACCAGGTCACCCGTGATCTGATCCTGGAAAGGCCCGAGTGGTGAAAATACCAGCTGAAGGATCTCAGTGTGGTACCGGCAGAGTTCAAAGAGAGCTCTGTCACAATGGGCATTATAGTAAAGTACTTCTCCAGCCATATGTCTGGAATTCCTTTTGCTACTGTGAATAGTAGCTTTATTGACCCCTTGGAGCTAATGTCCTTCTGCAGGCTGAAACGCTGACCTGGTAGCACGTGAGCCCATGCTCCTCACCTTCCGTGTGAAAGCCCATCACCATTTTAGCAGCAGCACATCTGCTGCATTACTAAGAGTAACTGGTGTTCAGCGTGGTTCAGAAAGCCATGATCCTGCACAAAAGCTTGGGTGAATGCAGGATATTGTCAGCAGGATTACTTACACGCGCCCCATCTCAGCAAGATTAGGTGCAGAATCACTGCTGTATTAATATTTCAGCATAAGGAATAAGAGGCAGGCAGTTGTTGAATATTCATGCTGTAGCAGTGCTCTCTGTATGAATTCTCTAACAGCAACACGCAAAGGCTGTGCCCATAGCCTGAAGAGTTTACCATCCAACACCCCAATTAAAGAGATACTTCAGTATGTACCCTGTTTTAAGCTCACAGAGCAGGCTCATTGACTAATTGTATTCCTACATTGAAGGATGTGCTCAATTTCTTTACTTAATCAAGACTCATGTTGAAAACAACATAAAAGAAGTGGGAGAAAACGAATGAAAATTTAATTTACATCTGCAAATCCCGACACCTCATGAGATCAGAAACATGTAAAGGGCCAAACAACTCATCTACCTAAGAAGCCATTCATAAAAGATAAATATCCTTTTTAATTGTGGAGGAAATGTATGCAGGGGAGATGCACAGTACTCAGCTGATGGAATAAATCCAAGAAGCAGCAGATACATTTGTGAGAGAGAAGGAGCAAAAATAAGATTGGTCCCACTGATAAGCAAGAATGCAGAGGACATAAGCAAACTGGATGGGAAAGAAAATAATCAAGGTTTTGAGGGACAGGACAAAGTTTGGGGCTTTTCTTTTTTGTTTTGTTCTTTAAAAAATACATTAGGCAGCAAGTCTTTCTTCATGTAAATGAGCACTTATAAAACAGCCTCTCTAGGTGAATAATTTCTTTTACGATTAATAAAATCTGCAATCTGAGTAACAACGTTCTGATGACTTTTTGCCATTTGCAATTATCGCTCATCCCGACACCAAAAACTCATTATTATTAAAGCTGATAAAAAAAAAGATACTTAACTGTTTCTATGGAAGGACTTAATTTTTAAAAGAACCCCAAGTTTCTAAGCTTTGTTTCTGCTTCCAAATCTTCAATGTGAAAAATGAGGCCACCCTAGCAACCCTTGCGTATGTCTCCTTCAATTTCCAACAAGTAATTTGGATAAAAGCATCTAATTTGTATGGTAACACAACGCATTACAACAGCATACTACTTTGGTTTAAAAGCAACCTACTAAGAGTATGGAGTTAACGTAACCCTGTGTAACTACAAGCATGTAGTTTATACTGTAAACATACTTTTTTTTTTTCTTTTGCCTTTTTTTTATAGCAGTATTCTCTCAAGGAACTAAAAGCATTTAACAGTTACCACAGGACTCGCAGCACTCCTGTGAGTAAGAGTATATAATCTCTATTTTAACGGCATGGAAGCTGAGGCGCAACTACTACAAAGGCAGCTGTGGCAGAAATAGGAACAGGAACCATATCCAACTCTAAGCTCTGTGAGTAAACCCAGGCCTACCTGACATGCATTATCTATAGGCTGAAAGGAACATAAGTACTTTTGTGTTGGCACCTATAGAGATGTTAGTATGAATGGTGCTTGTGCCTCACTCCATCCTTGCTCCCCGATGTAACAGCACAGCAAAATCAGAGCCTTGTTAAAAAAAGAACAACCCAATGCAGATGCTGTTAAATGGGCTCAAACAAAAAAAAATACTGCCTGATGCTGTTAAATGGACTCAAACACAAAAAAATACTGCCTGGTGCATAGGTGCTTGATAAACATTGATCCAAGCTCTTTATAAACACAGATCTCCAGTTTGTCATGATTGAGTGGATGGTTAAAGGTCTGGAGCACACAGAGAGCCAGACTCTTCCCAGGGCACACTGTAAAAGCCAAAGAGGCAACCGGCACGAGCTGCAACAAAGGAAAATCTGGTAAAATATAAGGAAGGAAAATTCAGAGCAGGTGCTTAACCAGCGGAACGGCTGCCCAGGGAGGCTGCAGAGCCCCCATCCTCAGCAGCATTAAAGGACTTGCCTGGACACAGACACGGCCCTGAAAAACCTGCTCTACCTCCACAGTTGGCCTGCTTTGAACAGGAGGTTGGATGAGATGACCTCCTGAGGTCTTTCTCAAACTGAATTATTCTATGAAGACCGTTCCAAAGACAAGTGAGGTTATTCCTTGGTTTCCTTGCTGCATCCCAAAGCTTATCACAAATTCATACCAAAAGCGTGACCTCGAACTTCTGTTACCAACTTTTTCTACTTCATGTGGTTTGCTCCTTGTCCTGAAAAGGATAAAACGGAACAAACTCAAATCTTTGCTTTCACCCACCTAAAAACTACAAAAATGAAAAGCAAAACGCAATCATTCTGTTCAAGCACCTAAACGCACACGGTCATTTGAGGTCTCGCTTTGAGTTTACATACCTTCCTGACCCCCTCTCCTCCTTAGAAATACTCCGAGAAGCAATCAGTCTGCTGTGCGGAGAGATCCACGGTTATTAAAATAACTGCATCACAGAAACAGCTCTCAACTTCTTCATTTCAAATTCCTCCTTCCCACCCGCACGTTCATAAGAGGTGCTGCATATGGTGAAAACTAATTCAGTTTGAACCAGAAAAAAACCTGGGGTTAAGTACTTCCCCAGTTGGAATACAAAAATTGCAACCACACGTGATTGTCAAGATATAAAGGGCTACAGTCAACATGCATAAATACTTTTTATATCCTTCAGAAAAACTAAGTGAGTTAAAAGGTCTTTTAAGGGGAACAGCTAGGAATATCCAAAAATGGGTAAGACAGACAAGGGTGCAACTCCTACGTGCAGCTTGTTTCCCAGAAGGAGTCAAAGTCCATCCTGGAATTCAAGCCCCTTTCAGACAACTTCTCATGATTAACAGAAGCCTTCAGGAGAGAAGCTGGTTGTGTCCAAGCTTCCATTTCCAACTAATTTTTCTTTCCTTCTCTTTTGTTACAGCCCAATCACAGCCACAGCAGCAGAAACATCCACAGGCACACCATAACCTAACAGAACAACTCGGCAATAATTTGATATTCAGCCTAAGACTATCCTCAGCATTTCACATTGATGTGAACTAGGCGATGCTGCAACTTATCACAAGCCAGATTTGCTAGACATTCCCCACCACAGAAAGTGAATTAAACTGTCACTCATCACTATATGAGTGGCTCTGGTATAACTACTTCTTCACGAGTTGGACAACACTTCTCTGAATTAAAAACAAAACACTATGTTGCAAGTTAAAGTCTTCATCCTGGTTTCAGTACATTTTCTTTTCCTTTCTACTTCTCTTACCTATTTTCTGCTCAATTATTTTTCCCCTGACACAATAAGTTTAACCGTCTCTACTCCACTTGCCTGCTCAGTGCTTTCTTTTGCTTTCCTCCTTGGTAGATACAGACCAAGAAACTTGCACCAGAGCTCCAGCCACCCTGGCCAAACTATTAATTACAATCCGAGCCCTGAACTACTGACACCCTTTTGGTCTTTTCCCCGCTCCACTTAAAAGTGAACTAAACCTCAAGGCTTGCAGGAGCACATCTCCCTTCCCCAAGGACCACAGAATGCTTCGGGTTGGAAGGGACCTTAAAGATCATTGATTCTGCCCCGTGGGCAGGGACACCTCCCACTGGACCAGGTTGCTCAAAGCCCCGTCCAGCCCATCTGACCAGAGCGTCAAGCTAAGGCTGAGACTGTATTTCTAAACATCCATTCTCTGACATATCTCCCAACATACACAATCTATTACAATATAGGAAGCAGATACGTTATTCATCATGAGAGTTACTAAAAAAAAAAATAAAATTTGGAGAACGTTTGATTTAACTACAATTACAGTTGTTGGTATCTGCAATTTGCAGCATTACACACACATGCAGGGACAAACATACAGAAGGAATATAAAATAAAAGCCTTATTCATAATTCAGACTCAATTTCCAGCAACAGTTTCATATATATATTATTATACACACTATTTATGACTATGTACTGGCAGCACAGAAAAAAATGATTAAATACACTCTCCTATACACACTTGTACATATCCAGGCATACACACAATTTCCTATTTTACCATGAACATACTAATGATAGGAATTGAAAAAGATTTTTAAATTATCAAAGCTACATTGAAAGCTTTAAACTAGCTGCTCAGGGAAATACGCCCATTTCCAAGAGTTGGAAATGGGCTTTCCACTGTTTCCAAAGTGTAGTTCAAACTCATTTATGGGAAAAGGCTGCCAGAAACATTACGATCAAGATGCGCTGGGGATACTGAGGTGTTCAATAAGGAATCCTGTGAAGGAACAGCAAGGACTGGAAGTAAGGACTACACAACAGCGCATGACAAAGATTAAACAGATTAAAAATAGGGGGGGGAGGGGTCTTGGTGACATTGGCAGACAGCAAGGAGAACTTGAGCCAGCAACATGCCCTTGCAACAAAGGCCAAGTGCATCCATCCTGGGCCGTGTTATCAAGAGCACATCCAGCAGATCCTTCCCTTTCATGCAGGACCTGTGAGCCCTCCAAAACAAGGCGGCTTTAACATACCGGAGCAAATCCAATGCAGGACACTGGTGGCTGGAATACAGACTGAGTTCCTAGAACCTCACTATGTTTTCCAGTTCTCCAAAGGAAAGGCACAGAGAAGGCAGAATGACCATATTCTTGAAAGGGTGCAGACATATGACAAGAAGAAAGAAGCTGCAACAATGGAAATTCAGATTATAGCTGAGGAAAATATCCTTCATGAGGTGGTAAAACATGGCAACAGAGGCCCAATAAATTTGTGGAGTCTGCATCCTTGGAGATAGTCAAAACCCAACTGGACATGGCCCTGTGCAACCTGGTCTAGGTGACCTTGCTCTGAGCAGGAGGTTGGACTACATGATCTCCACATGTGCCTTCCAGCCTGAATTATCCCATGGTTCTATATATCTTGTTGGGAGAAGCCAAAAAGCTGGCTGAAGGAGGCCAAGAGGACAACAAACATATAAAAGGGGGGCAGGATTAGCTCCATGAAGAAAAAAAAGAGAGTATTGCAACAAGAAGTTAGGAAAGTGGTGTGGCAAGAAAAATAGCACGGTAAAAGAGAAGGTGGAAGCGGAGGATCAAGACTGAGGAATAGGCAAAAAAAGAAAAACCAAATCTGTGTCCACTAAATTACACTTTCCTCCAGTAGCTGGGAGGTGAAAGAGCCCACAAGAGTTATTCAGCAATAAAGTCAAGTATTATAAGTTTCTACTCTGATATGCACAGTAGAATTGGATAAGAGAGGCAATCGGGCTTTTTCTTTCCCCTCCCCATGTCCCCAAGAAACCAAGTAACCTTTAACCTCCCTTTTCCAAATACTTAAACTTGTTCTTGCAAACTTCATAGATATTTATAACTGTGTACATTATGAAGAATGTTTCATTTGTCATACAAAAATACATGCACGTTTGTCAGCTTAAAACTCAAAACATTCACTACCCCCCAATAAGTGCCTTACTGCTTTTTACAATTTTATGAAGATAGAGACCTACGAGTCTTTAGACATACAAACGTTGCTCCTTCTTGGAGCTATACCACCAAATTCAAACACTGTTGACTGAGTTTACAGCATTAGCATTCACCTTACTATATTATTTTTCTATTAAGACAGATGGTCAGCTGCACATGCTCCAACAGGGACTTGCTGCAGTCACCGAAAGGGAAAGCACAGCCCAAATTACCTTTGTGAAAGCAAATAAGAGACCATGAAAGAAAAACAAACCACAAAAAGAACAGATATCTGCACACTTACCCTGCGATATCCAGAATCTGTATTAAAATGAGCCTCAGGTGTAAAAGTCAGTAAACAGGACAGCAATCCCTTGCATTTAGCAGGAGGTTTCTGGGAAGCCAGATTACCTAGAAAGAGTTGAAAAGGAGTTATTTTAATACATGAAGATGAAGTCACCTATGCTTAATAAGAATAGGCTTCAAATGAGCCACAGCACAAGAAAAAAAAACAGCTGCACAATGGGAGACGTTACATGCCACCATGATCGGCATGAAGAATTTAATCCCCCGAAGGTGACAGAAATCTGTTACGAAGCACAGGGAGTTAGATGCTGGTAGATACTTAGGGTTTAGCAAAGAACATCTAATACCCAAGATAAGTTGGTGTTAACCCTCTAATCAAGGATGCAGAGGAGACGAGAAAGAGCGCAGTATTTTGCTTAATTAGTTGCTATCAAAGAGAGGACAAGTTGAAGCACTTGCAAAACAAGGCAATCCAAGATTATTTAAAAGTTTAATAGCATTCTAGATTCTTTAGTAACATAGGGTTCGCCCGTGAAATAAAAATAATCCCTAGAGATAAACTTAAAGAAATATATCTCATTTTAATGCCCAGAGTAAAACGACTATTCATTAAAGCAAAGCAGTTTTATACCCATGTTCTCCATCTCAGATGTAATATATATGAAAGTAATCTTTATGACAGGAAGTGGCATGTAATCCTGCAAGAATGAACTGCTGTCATTATCTGCAAATCAATACAATTTTTTTTTAAGTGGATATAACGGTACCTATTGATTTCACAGTTTTAGGACTGGAGCTTCAGTTTCTACAAAGAAGAATCTTGAAATGAGAAGAGCGCTGCATACAAGTAATTGAGTTGATACAAACTCATTTGAAGTTTACAGTGCAGTTCCCTTGAACATTGCAATCAGGGCTTCCCTCCCATTACCTCAGCTTAAGTTTTTTTTCATTTTATATAAACTTTATGTTTTGTGTAATTATAATAATTTTGAGGTGGTAGAGTAACACTTTACCGATCCTACCTGCAAGCTGTAGGATGTTTACTGTGCAAAACCTCTCCCTGTCCTGCTAGCATGTTATTACAGAATATTTGTATGACTTTTGCTATGTTTAAATAGCCTGACCAAATAATTTCTCTTGTGAAGTCTAAAACTGGCTCGGCACTGAAGAGGTATGGCAAAGGCAAGGATGCTAAAGGAACATGGAAAAACTAAATGACTTATCCAAGGTCACTTGACGCATCAGTCAAGCAATAAGCTCCATTAGGTCATGCTCTATTCCTTTAAGAGAGCTTTATTAAACTGGTAAAATCTCAGTATATATCTGCAAATGAAGCATATAGCAACTTTGGCTTGACTAGCTGATCAAATGGCTCATGCTGGTTCAATGAATGATCAGTAATGAGAGCTGGCTGCAAGGCAAGATCTACCATCACACAGAGGAAGGACAAAAAAGATCAGACCACTATAAGAGAAGTTTAAAGGGAGGAGAACAGGGCCAGCTGACATCCCAAAATTAATCTCATAAAGCAAACTGCAAAACACGTACAATTTTTGGTCCTTAACTTCATGCAGAAAAACCAGAGCCCTGCCTAAGCAGTAGCCAGCTGTAGGTTAGTGTCTTGAAAACGTAAAGAAAGATAATACAAGGAAGGAGGACATGAAACACCTGGGGAAAGCACACGCACGTAAACATCAACATTACCCCCATCATTCCTGTCCTCTCTGTCATACACAGCCCCATCCTCCCCCTTCGCCTGCTCGTTTACAGGGTTAGACTAATTTTGGAGCTCAGCTTTTCAAATATCTGGTCTACTTATTTATCTATTTAACACTTTTCAAATGTGTTGTTGAGACATTTCAACTGAGTATTTCTGACTTCCACGACATAACTAAAGAATTTCACATGGACTGCCTGAAAAAGCTCAAACAAAAATAGAATCTTGTTTTGTTTTTTGTTTGTCAGAAAGAGCACTGTTTTCATGAAGTAGTTTATGGAAAGGGAATTAAAAACTCAAGGGAATTATTTCTCCTTTGCATAGTGACTCATTATATCATAGTTACCCCATCATCTCCAAGGGCAACACCAGGCCAGAGCTTCTCTGGAAGATCTCCTTAGGGAAATACCCTCTTTTCAAAGCCATCTCAGGGCTCTTGTTCCAGGACCTTGCAGAACAGAAGAACCTTCAATAGTAATAAAAACTAAAGTAGGTTTCTGATAGGGAAGAACCCTAAGAGGCCAGTGACAGTTATACATGGAAGAAACCTTTCTTTTTCCCCACCTCAATAATGAAAGACATGAAGAATATTTACAAAGTGTATTGTAGCCTCTAGACGGTGCCATGGAGAAAGGCAAAACAGACCTCACAGCTGGATATGGGACAGCTGAAGAAAGAAGGATCAGAAGGAAGAAAGAAGCAAGAAAAGCAATAATCCGTCACCATGAAAATGGTACACAAAGACGGGCTTAAGTTCAAACTGTGTTTTCTTGCTCCTGGACATGCAGTCCCAAAGAAGAGTCAAAATTACAACCTGGGGCAATGCAAAGACAGGATTAATGGTCTTTTCTGTTTAACATAGGGCAATTTACATTATTTACTAGCATTTTGGTGGGTTTTTCTTCCCCCACTTTAGAAAGTGTTGGCTGTTTATAAGAAAGGATTTAATCTTACCAAGACTTTACTGCAGTTGCCATTGATGGGGAGCAAGGAGAGCACGTGCCAGGTACTTCTGAACCACTACAATAAAATACTGAAACTGGAAGAGGCAGAAGCACAGCATGGAGTTTTAAACACCAAAAAGCAAGAGTTGCCATCCATCATCATATTGTATTATCTGTAAAGATTAATCCTCAATTCCCTGTATCAATACTTACGAAGTTGAAGGTAGCTATAGCAGCAGCCCCATCTCTCCTTTGGGAGTGTAACCACCTCAATATGGACAGGTCATATATCCTATATTGTATCCGAGCTTCTAAATCAAATGACTTGAAGCAGCCTGATGGAAACCAAGCACCTGCTTTAGACACTGCATCACTGTAGTAGCAAGCTTCATGAAGCAGGCAGCTCATTCTTCAGGGCAAGACGAGCAGGAGGCCAGACAAAACATGGTATAAGAAAAGTTGGTGTCAGCTCATCTACCTCGTCAACATGGGCATCTTCATGAAGGGATGGAACAATCAGAGTCACCTTTAGCTCAAAAGACCTGGTCAGTGAGAAGCAAGTCTGAATCTTTTAGGGAAAGCAGCTATATCAACTGGATTCCCCCAAACTTCAGCAGTTCTGGGTTGGACAAAGTAGAGTTATCCTGCACCAGCAATCAGCGAGATATGGTGACAGCACAAGCACCTAACTGAAAGCTCACCATGCTTCAGGATGAAGTAGTAAATTGGAAAAGAGGTTTCCAAAAAGGCTAGGAAGAGTAAGAAAGAGAATGATTTCATATAATGTCAAATCGAAAACGTAGTTTTCTTATGCTGTTTCAGAGCTTCTCTGGTACAGATGAAGTATCCAGCAATACAGTAGATCAGCTCATTCACCAAGAGCTGCGCAGGGTGCGAGAAGTGTATACAGATTTAAACAGCCTCCTGACCTAAAACAAGGTGAGGAGCAGACAGCAGCTTTCAGCAAATTCAGCACTGCAATGAGAGGAAGCCTGGAAAATCAGCACTTCCCTGGGTCAAGCAGGATCTGCCACCAGAACACCTGCCTTTTTTTGTGCAGCATTCGCAGAACTAGGAAAACCAGAAGGAAAGTGGGACAGGATTACGAACTGACTCATCTACGGCTATACAACCACACCTGCCAGGAGCAAGCTGAACAGATTCCAAAGTGCTGGGAAAAGTGATTTGTACTCTGCTATCTCTAGAGCAAAGCCAAGGGTTTGAGCAATAACTGGTGAAATAAAGGGATCAGGAAAAATATTCTCCTTGTAGGAGCAATGGTGCTTCTTTGGAAAGGGAAAAAAGGTGAAGAAAATAGACCACAACTGTCATATCGGTCCCTGGGTAGGCAATGCTTGTTCTCCTGCGTTGGGCAAACTCCTGGAAAGCAGGGAGCAGCCAGAAGACCTTGGGGGACTGTTCTAGAGCCCCCCTGAAGCAGAGTTCACTCAACAGCCTGCAGCAGAAATGCACAACATGGACCTCAGCATGGACAATGCAATGCACCACGCAGCGCCTGCCCACAGCATCTTGCTCAACTGAAAAAAATGTATTGCGAAAGGAAGCCAAGGACCTGGAGACAGTTATTGTAGGTTAGTTAATCCGAAAAAAGTTTAATGCAAAAGCATTCTATGAAAGCCTGCCCGTGCAGACAAGCTATAAATCAACTGTGAAGCAGAAAATGCTTTAAAAATGCCCTTTACAAGCTGCTCTGCACTGCAAACAACCTCCCCCATATCACATAGTGCAGCTTGGGGCAGGGGGTAAAGAAAGGGCACGAAGCACTCAGAGGCACAGTTGGAGCACACTCTCTTTGCAAATAAACAAAGTAAAAGCAAGCAAAGCAGAAGGGGGAAAAAAAAGGCTCCAATATATATTGGTATAAACACTTATTAGGCAGGCTAAGTAGATGTTTCGTAGGCAGTAAAAGAAGGGTGCTTACAGGCAGTATATCTGGCAAATCAAAATCAGTCACCCTGCAAATAGCTGAGCTTCACACAACCGGGAAGCCACACGGACAGAGGAGTGCAGAACAGACCGACATACCCAAAGCTCTCATTGCTGTGCAGGTTCAGGACTACTGCTGTGCCATCCCAGTATCTTTAATGTATGTAGATTGGGGCTATTCCAGCTCTATAAGGAAAATCTCTATTGGCCAAGGCCAATGGGATGAGGTTTAATAAGGCCACGTGCCAGGTTCTGCATTTCGGCCACAACAACCCCAGGCAGCGCTACAGGCTTGGGGCTGAGTGGCTGGAAAGCTGCCCGGCAGAAAAGGACCTGGGGGTGTTGGTGGACAGCCGGCTTAACATGAGCCAGCAGTGTGCCCAGGTGGCCAAGAAGGCCAACGGCATCCTGGCCTGTATCAGGAATAGCGTGGCCAGCAGGAGCAAGGAAGTCATTGTGCCTCTGTACTCGGCGCTGGTGAGGCCTCACCTCGAGTGCTGTGTTCAGTTTTGGGCCCCTCACTACAGGAAAGACATTGAAGTGCTGGAGCGTGTCCAGAGGAGAGCCACCAAGCTGGTGAGGGGTCCAGAGAACAAGTCCTATGAGGAGAGGCTGAGGGAACTGGGCATGTTTAGTTTGGAGAAGAGGAGGCTGAGGGGAGACCTCATTGCCCTCTACAACTACCTGAAAGGAAACTGTAGAGAGGCGGGGGTTGGCCTCTTCTCCCAAGGGAATAATGACAGGACCAGAGGGAATGGTATGAAGCTGCGGCAAGGGAGGTTTAGATTAGATATTAGGAAGAATTACTTTACTGAAAGAGTGGTCAAGCACTGGAACAGCCTGCCCAGGGAGGTGGTGGAGTCACCATCCCTGGAGGTATTTAAGAAACATGTAGACGTGGCTCTTCAGGGCTTGCTCTAGTGCCCGGGATTGTGGTTTGTGGTGGGGTGTTGTGTGTGAGGTTGTGGGTGTGGGGTTTAGTTGGTAGGTGCTTTTTTTTTTTTTTTGGGGGGGGGGGGGGGATTGTTGTTTGTTTGGTTTTGTGTGTTGTGGTTTTTTGTTTGTTTGTGGTTTTTTTTTTTTTTGTTTGTTTTGTTTTTTTTTTTTTTTTAATGTGGTTGGACTCGATGATCTCAAGGGTCCCTTCCAACCACTAAGATTCTGTGATTCTATGATGCCTGGGGTGACCTGCTGTCCTAGTGTCTGTAAACTGAGCAAGTGGTCTGAGCAGGGAGCAATTGTGGATCCTGCAAGAATCTACGCAGGGTCTGAAGTTGGGCAAAGCTACAGCCAAGTGTTGCAGGCTGGGATAGAAAAAACAAAAACGAAACAACACCACAGGGCTGGAACTGCAGGATGCATCCATGGTCACAGCCCCACTTGACTTTATGGGAAGAGGTGACTCTTCTGCACAGTGATGCCTGCAGAACGCTATTGTGTATGTTGGCCCTAATCTATTATTTATTACAGAATTTACAGATCTCTTCTAGCCAATTGACAACCAGCCAACTACAAATTCGCAGGGCAAAACACTGCATGGTCTTGCAAACACCAGAGCATTTGCTCTGGAATAAGGTATCACCCAAGAAAGACGACCAGAGAGGAGGACGTCTGCACACGCCTGAAGTGCAAGATATTTATATAAAGATTTTAACAGCATCACTGGATGTACTGTCTAACAGCTCCGGGTTTGAAATGATAATTGCTGGATTCCTAAGACTACTTGGTATGTTTCACTCATAATGTTTCTCGCAATCACACTCATCTCTGAAAGCAGGCTGGGAACTATTAACATCTCTTCATCAAAGATTTAGACAGGCTGACAGTAACCCTGAGGTTATTCTGTGTAATTCGTTTGAAGAAGTCCCCCAAACTCCAGTGCTGCCCTGTGCTTCAAAGAGTTAAGCTGGGGAAAGGGAAGGGGAAAATAATTTTAGCTCGGTACCCCTCTGTTTCATTACATCAACGAATTAACTCCTCCTATGACATTATGTTAGCTTTTGAGAAAACATTTGTGGTTTAGAACTGACTGTTCAGTTTGTATTCCTGCATGGATAATCACTTCTTTAAAAGGAAGTATACATCAATAGTATTCATGGGGAGCTTTATAAGAGCTTGGCAAAACATTTCTGACAAAACAAAATACTTCAACAGAAGGATTACTCATAAAATGCTACATCAACAAGTCTTTTGACAGGCATCTGGATTATGCTACTCTTTAAAAGGGAAAAACAAAGATGTCAGCTTGAAGTTTAAATGGAAACAGTGAAATATGCCATTAAAAATATCAGATCATAAACAAAGTTATTTTTGCAAACTCAAATGCAATGAGCAATTATGACAAAGTTTGCCAAGATAATTTACACTCTTTTTTTCCAAAAATACTTTTAAAACACTGCAAGATGTACAGAGATCACAGGTTAGTCTATAGACCTAGAAGATGAGACATCCAGCATCAATAGTCTACCAAGTGTCATCTTTTTTCTTCAAATGGCCTTTAGTTGATGCTCTAAATCAAGTTAAAGCATACATACCTACCCACCTGAACAAAACTCAAGACAGACACTTCAAGAGCCCATGCTCAAAGAATATTTCACTGCACTTCCTCTAAACCACGTTAAACATAGAATTGCATTACCCAGACAACATTTCTGTGGTATTCTGTAGCAAGACTCAAAAATCAAATGACTGTGATGATGCAAATGGGAATTTCTTACTCATGCCAAGTTTATTTCATTTTTATTTCCCAGGAAAAGCCCAAGGAAAGCTACCGAGATGTGCAAGAGTTCAAAAGAGATAGGCAAAATATTCACATCCAAAAAGAGACTGCTGAAAAGACTGCTTATTCCAACAAATGCAGAGTTCTAATGAATCTGCAACGTTCAGTTCAAAATTGTTCACCCAAATAGAGGTTTCTTTGTAAACAAATACATACAGTCTAGTAAAAGGGGTAGATTTCCTTAAAGTGGAGTCAGCTTCTTCACAATTCACTGAAGTCCTCTGGCTCTCCTGGAGTTTCAATGAAGGTTACAGGCAAGCACGTGTTTGAAAGGTCTTTTACTTCTTTACTGAAGCAAAGACTAGCAAAGATACCTTCTGCTGCAATGGTCTGAAGGCATTGCCATTAAAAGGCTAAAAAGTTTTAGGACAGCTTGGCTAACATACCTTCCCAACTCCATTGTTTCACCAAAGCAGCTGGAGAGACAAGTGTTCAAAGCACTGACGCGTTTGTGGCTGAAAAGACCTCAACGTCTTTGACATCACGAACCGACTCTCTGCGGTTTAAGGTCTTTTCCAGATTTTTGTCAAAAAAGTCAATAGAAAAAGTAGAAACAAAAGGAACCTGTTGGTTTGCCATTTACAGATGGTTTTTAATAGAAAGTCCTACTCTTCTAGTAAGACTCACAGGGACTATTGGGGAGTCAGGTAACATAAGCAACTGTAGATGACGTGAAGACAGCCACATCGTGCCTTTTGTAGCGTGGGAGGAGTGCTATTAGGCAGCTGGAGAGCAGCAGAATAGGAAGAGGCTGCTGCAAAAGAGCCAGGGCAACAGCAAAGTAGAGTTTTCTGGCTCTTATGAGTTGCCTGTGTCCTTCTTTGTCTTATGTGAAGCCCTGCACAACAAAAAGACTGAGTGGAGAACAGGAACTGCGCTTGGTTTCCATGATGTACCAGCGACAGCAGGGACAAGGGGAAAAAAACCTAAAAGCTCCTTCTCTTGGGTCTGATGCTGCAAAACGGGAAGGGAGAGCACTGTATCATTAGCTCGGAAAGAACAGCCTGTGCTCAAAAGGGCAAAAGCAACCGTTTCTCTTACAATCTGTACTAACACCACCATACCCCAAGAGAAGGTAACATCCTTATGCAATATTTAGGCACAAAGTAGTTTGAAAGGTAAAAATACAGCCAAGGTGATAACGCTGCTACAGTGTAGTATGGCCAGCAAAATTCTGCATTTAAAAAAGGTTTTCAAAGCTACGAGTGTCTACCTAAAGAAGTTACCATTTGGGTTTAGAGGGAGTGACAGAAGTCACCTCTGATTCCCCAAATACAGTCTCCATTTTCTCTTGGACTCATTTTGGTCTGACAAGTTGACCATGGCAAGGGAAACCCTATTCTCTTCACAGGGACCAACATACTGTTTACTAATCCTAGCCGTCCCTTTTTGACCTTAGACCAGTTCTCTTGAATATTATAAGGCATAGGACTCAATTTCTTGCCTTGTTCAGGAAGGAAAAAACAAAAATCCTGTCATGATTACCAAATTTCTACTGACGCCTTGGAGGTGCTGGTGGAAGGTTTTAGTGATTAATTATTCCTGCTGTCAAAATCTATTTGTTTTTTTCTATTATGAATTTTCTTGGCTTTCATTTCTAGACAACAAGTTTTGCTATATTTTTATTCATCTGACTGAAAACTCTCCCTTTCCCACATAGAAAGCTGATCAATTCTTTTCTTCTCTTAGATTAGGTTAATGAATGATTGCAAGAAATCCCCGTGGTTTCAAGGCATGGCTTTCCACCCCATAGCCACCATCACCACTCTTCTACCACCTCTTCCCATCTCATCAGTCTCCATGAGGTACAGACAGACCTGAACAGAGTATTCTAGTAGGGTCAGATCCAGATTTAGCACAGCCTCCCTGAAATTCTCCTATGGATGCCCACATTGATTGCTGACACAAAGAAACACAACAGGTTTGTCCAACAAGCTGGTGTCAACTCAGGAGTGGAGCAATAGCCTTCTCTCCTCCCCTCCACTGACTTCAGAGGACAACTAGTTTTGAGTAGGACACCAAATTGTAAATGGCTGAAGTTCGGGCAAGCTCGATTCCCATCCCTCACACATGCCAACTCAAATTTTTTTGTTCTACTTTCTTAATCAAAATGGTGTCACCAAATCAAATACCTTATAGAAGGCATAAATATCAAACTTGCAATCACATTAAAAACGCTTAATAGATATCAAGTTAGCCTGACAGGATCTATTTTCTATATGCTCATGTTGATTGGCATTTGTTATATTTCTCTTACTAAATCCTGTATCAGCTGTCCCATTTATTATACCCCAAGACTCAAAAACCTCACACCTTGGAGGCACAGATCTCGGCCACTTTTCCAAAGCAAACCAAATGTCCAAAGCTGACTGCCAGCAATCCACTGGCATAAGAGAGCTCTTAATCTCCTCTCTCCACCTCCCAATTACTAAAAAATGATCTGTAGCTTAATCTGTCATCCCCAAAAAAACAGCAGAAAAAAACCCAGATCAGTTACAAAAGATCCCCTTTAGAAGAAAGGGAAGAAAGCAAATGAAGACAGAAGAGGAAGCGTGGGAGGTGAGGTTACAGTCAATCAAACTTTTGACTCCATGAGAATAATTAGAAAAAGAAGCAATTCCTTCACAGCAAGAATTTGTTCTCCTGATGTAAATTTTTGATTTGAGCACATATGATCATCACAGAATTCATTCATTGCGTGAGGAGATCACGCTGTTAAAATTGAGCTGCTGGATTTAATTTGGGAATTAGGTTACATAAAAACATAGGGTTTAGGCTCTTTACATATGGTGCTGAGAAACTTTCGTCAGTGGGTAGCCCAAGAGCTAACCTTCCCCAAGAAGAGTCAGCATTGCTTGCAATCATCCAAATGCTACATAAGAGATAAGTGGAGGGAAAGCATTTTCCTAAAGGATTCAAATTTTCCTGGCAATCACGTATTTTCAGTTGCATGCTTGGTGGGTGGCACATCAGTGCCACCTCCAGCACCCCCCAACTAACAAGCTTTCTCAGTAAGCTTGGTGGACAGTCTCCACGTAACTACTTTGAATGAGGCATTACAGCAAGTCATTTCACATCATTAAGTTCCTACCATCTTCACGATGCTTTGATCACATCTGGATAGACATGAATATTCCAGGTGAAGAACTGCAGGACTTCCCTTGACACACTTGTTTTAGTCAGAGCTGTAAACATGTGCAAGTTCAGCAGCTACACAGATAGCAGAGAGCTTCCTTGTGTCTCTACAAACCAGCACCGGAACAGTAAGGAAGGCATTCATTTTTTAAAAGTCAGATAGCACCCATGGAGAAGACTACTGTTATTTGTCTTACAGCCCCAGGCAGTGTCCTGCAGCCTGTCATCAAAGGCTTTGAACAAGACTATCACACACCCATTTTTGACACAGAGAATATGCTGATGACAGAGAGTATGTAGGATGATCATGCTCCAGCACCAGGGATGCTGCTGTTTACTTCCACAGTTTTCTCCTCGTGGCCTAACAGCCATGTCGGGATTAGTACAAAAGCCTTCTCCACAGCTCCAGCTCTGTGATGATGTACTTTCCAGGCAAAAGCTCTCCATCTCTTCTAACACCTCCATTACAATTCTCCTCACTCAGTGTCCTCTCTTATGAACCTCATTTGTCATATGCATAATTCAGAGACTCTCGAAACACTGCCTGCCTTCATGCGATTAGTCCAGACAACTGTCTGGTCCTAAACCACTTCCACAAGCTACACGACCTGAACACCACGCTACAGGAACGCACTGTTGAAGAAAAGGTCTTTCAAAACCATTTTGCCGTGCTGCACGGCTTCTGCAGCAACTCAGACTCAGATGTACATAGCCAGTGCAAAACAATGATTTTTTTTTTTTTAAACAGTCTAGGATAAATCAACTGATGATGTCCATGCTCCAAAGAGCTTCAAATATGTTGGTCTCTCTTGATCCATCAAATTGAGCAAGCAAGTTACCAGTACAAAAGAAAACGCTTATTGTCACATGTTTAACCAGTTCTTCCCTCCTTCGCATCAAGTCCCACGGGGTGTCACCACATTAGTTACTGACTTCTGACTACGTGATGGTTTGGGCCGGACTGGCCAATGAGACAAATGACAGATGCTCTCCCCCAAACCATGACATTACTGCAATTCGCTTGGAAACGTGGGCATGAACCTAACACCCAATGGGAAAAAGTCAATTTATCTTTGGATGCTCATGCATGGAGGTTAGAGTCTGGCATTAGGCCCTCACTGAGGTACAGGTAACGTGACCACCCCCTCACCTTCAGAGAAAAGCAGTTTTTTTCCAATTTCCAGAACTGTGGCTAAAAAGATTTGCCATTTTAATCAAGACATCATGGCCAACGCAGGATCTCAATCTATAGCTCAGTCTATTTGGAGCTCCATTCAGCACTTAACACACGACACGCAACTCACCTGTTTCTTAGGACTCTCTCTCCCAAACTACAATAGAAAGCCCCAGAATTTATCTTTGTGATTGCAAGGGTAACTTCTCACCACGAGAATAGCGTGGCCAGGGGTTATAAATGAGGCTCCTGATCAAGTGCACATTCAGTCCAAATCATTTGCTAAAAAGTTATCCTCCTATAGGCTATATAAATACATAATACATCTACATTAACCTGTGTGACACTGAAGCAGCCTTTCCAGCGATCTGGCCTACTTTATCTCCAAAGTAGACTCTTATACCTCATTTGAGTGAGTGAGCACACATTTTAAATAATGATGAGAGACTCCAATTTTCACATTTTCATGGATGCAGTGTCAAATTTATTTGTAATAGGATCATCTATTATCCGTCAGTACTGAGCAAACTAGGTGAGAAAATAATGGTTAGTAGTACATTATCTGGAATCCTGATGAAAATTAGCACGAGGGAAGTGGAATTGTTGAAAACAAAAATGCTACTTGTTGATTGCTTAATGCAGCCTGCCTCCACATATGAGATCAGAAGTTTTGGCTTTTTTTTTTTGTTCAAAAAAAAGTTAATTTCCTCCACCCATTCAGTTATAAACACAGAATATTTAACCCACTGAAGCACTCCTGTTACAGCAGATCTGCTTACAGCAAAACTTACGCAAATGCCAGAGAGAAAGAAGAGGGAATCTTACCAACTCATGAGAGGGGCACTGAAGCTGGGAGTTTCACCCACTGCATCCTGACTACGGCTTCCATGCGGACAGATATGCTACCCTTTATCCACATGCCCTACAGGTTACAGGAAGAGCTGGAAGGCTGGCGTATCTCCTTGTTTCCTTATCTCCAGCCTATAAACTGAGGTGAACAAAACCCATTTAGACTTTTTACCCCAAAGTTTTCCTACCTTCTGAAGCAAAGAAACTGTTCCTTCTTAGACAAAAAAAAATAAAAAATCAGCATATATTTGTGTGGATATCTAGGGAATTATTAGGAATATAACCAGACTACGGACCACTACAGTGCTCAATACAGCAACAGCCTCTTCTGAAACTAGATGAAAGAAACATCTGGTGGTAAGAATGTCCCCTCTCCATAACTCACTTGGTCTCTTATCCCTTTTTCACTTCCCCAAACTGTATTCAGGTGTGTTTCAGATCACTCCTGTGGCAAGAGGACGCACTCTTAAGCACTGCCACTTCTTGCCATGCCTGTTTTGATACCACAGCACAAGGCTTCGGTGGCAGATGCCTTCACTGCCACTGCTGAAAGAAGCACTGGAAAAGCCGCTGTGTGCCAACACGGTCTGAGGAACTGAGATTTGCTTCACCAGATCCACTAAAAGCTTGTGTTGGCCAACGGAAAGAGGATGAAGAGTCAACACTGAGGGGGAGGACCGGTCTTTTGTTGAAGTTACACGTTATGACAGTGGAAGCAATTCCTGGATACAACTACATGGTCTTTTCTTTTGGCTCACAGTCTATTCAAGGGTGGGGGGAAAAGAGAGTAACCAGAAAGAACTAGATAGCAAGTGGAAACATCATGCTTTGAAGGTAAGAAACTTCAATGGAATTCTGTTTTTCAGGCCCATTAAAATGATCCTTTGATTTACGGAAGAAATACTTTCATTTTTAGTGGCTATAAATGAAATAGTTTTAGATGTCCACTAAATGGAAATACTCCTGTTAAGAGAGAAAAGTGGTCTTTCCTTTTAAGAATACATAATAAAATTCATACTAAGTTTTATTAAAATAAGTATTTCTCAGTTATATGGAATTAAAATGTAATAATTTCAAACTCAATTTTAAAAAAGTATTAAAACTTAGGTTTAATATAAGGGCTTAGACTAAGTTTTAAGAAAATGTTAAACAGTGTCAGGGAATTCTTTTCAAGATATGAGTAAAAAGATAACACCTCAAAATCACACCAAAAAATATCCATGGGAGATCTCCTTGCCATTCAAGTCAATTCAAGCATGTTTGTGTATTTGAACACTGTAAAGCTCAAGTATATAGCTATATTATTAATTTTATAACTGCTTAACTCTTATTTTTCCTTCTGTAACCTTTCCAGCCTTGGCTGTCCAGAATTACACTTTGCTCTCTGTTTCAACACAGTCAGCAGTTACTCAGAAAGCATTTTCTTTACTGGGATCAATTCACTGAAAATAAGACCAAGAAAAGATAATTTCTCAGTTGCAGGCTGGAAAACGAGAACCAAGTGGCAGAGAAAGATATTATAGCCTGATATTATGGCCTTATAGGCATGGGACCATATCATAACCAGTTTAGGTCCCTAGAAGTACATGCAAGTGTTTTTTGAAAAATCTTATTACAGCACCTAAGTGCACAGACACCAGAAGTTTGCATGTATGTAATTCTCTTTGAAAACAATGAAACTGAAAAACTCTAAAGCCTAGATATACACAGGTTCTGCGATAGGTTGTGACTACAGGCGAGCATTAGTATCCAACACATGGTTTTGGCAAGCTCTGTGGACTTACATCCATGGTATTAACGATTTAAAGGCCACTTCTGCGTGGGTTTTTCCTCTACTTGGCCTGAAAGCTTTCAAGACTGTTATGTTTTCATACACACCAGAACTGTGCTAGTCGCAGTAGTGAGGCTGCAATCTGGCTCTGCAACTTAGAAACTAAATGCAGCAGCACCCAAACGCTGCTAAGGATCCACCTTACTTTGCTCCGTGTAAAACACCAAAAGCCCTTATAAAAAGAGGCAACATGTGACACTGCCTGTAGGTAGGACACACACGAGAAACCAGGGAACACTACAGTTCTTATCCCTCCCAGGCACAGGGACCAGACCATGGCCTAGCACCGTCACCGTCAGGTCCTGTGAGCCTCAACCACCAGTTCTGCCTTGTTCTGCATCTCTCCCATTTCTACTCAAAACAAGGAGCTTCACTAATTGTAGGCATTCAGAAAAACATCCAAAGTATGGCTTGCCATGAATTAATCTGTTAAAAATTTAGTAAAACTACAATATTCATTACTTAAAGAATATAAAGCTTTAAAACCCAATAGCACGCATACATAAGAGTATATTACTATAACTAGCAAAGAGTGGTATAAATTTAAGGTATTTAGTTGCAAGTCATAACATTTCAGTTATTACTAACTGAAGAATATTACGGAAATAAGTTATATGCAACACAAAAAAAAATAAATCAATTACTTAAATGAGAATTGCTTGTTTTAAACCCAAAATAATTTAAAACCTAAAAACTGCAGTCATTTTGGTGCAGAACATTGCACCCTGACAGACACCTGGAGTAAAAATGGAAACATGTAGTAAATCACTCTAAAATAACTGGGTATATCAGGACAGAGTGAGAATGGAGCTGTGCTAGAGATGAGAAACACTTCAAAAAACCATCAAGGCAAAGAAGAAAATGTTGGGCAGGATATCAATGGGAATCAGCTTCATGCCAAGAGGTACAGAAGCACCTTAATCAGCAGAGGAAGGGTGGGAGGGAGAGATGCTTCTGGATGAGCTGGCACTGGAGCGCAAGTGGCCTGTGTCAAATTCTTGGGGTTAATCACCCTCCTAACGACCCGCCCAAGAAGAACAAAATGTGCTTTTGCTCAGTGCACACCACAACTGACAGGTGAAAGGAGGTATGCAGCTTTATTTTGAAGGTTTAACATGAACGCTTAATGGACTGGAAAAAAAAAAATCATGGAGTTTTGCATTATTCAGTAATTTCTCTAATTATAAAGTGACTTCGAGCACTGCTATTGTTGCAGACAGTCCTTTCCTATTAGAGCCATTGTTTAAGAAGCCATGTGTGAGCACCGAGAACCCCCGCATGCCAAACCGAGCATCTCCTGAGTGTCACTTCTACCCAGCCATCGCTTCTCCAGCAGGTAATACACACATTATCTACACTGACCTCTCCTTAATTTATAATACCTCTATGTCATAAACCAATTATCAGCATTTGACATGAGCAGCACTTGCTAGTTTGAAAAGCAATTAAAGTTTAGGAGCTGTCTCTTGCAACAAAAAAGCATTCAGAGAAGTAGCACTGGATAAAAGTTGCGGCGTGCAAGCCATCAGTCTAATTCTGCCTCTATCAATCACGCCGGGTCCCACTGAATGGCAACGTGCAGGCAAGCAAACAGCAATGTTTACGAGGTGCAGCTGGTGGTACTTACGTTAACAGCAAAAGCAGCATCAGTTAAATTAACATTCTTCATTCTTTCATTGCTCATTATGGTTTGACAGACATACCCGCAGTCCACATAAATGACTTAGAGCAAGAGAGCTGTCTAGCATCCTGCCATGAAACAAGACCACCTAATGGGAGCAGCCACTGTAATTAAAACTCTGGAAACCAAGATTTATACCAGTTTAAGGATGCAGTGGTGGGTATTATGACCTACTTTAAGTTTATTAAAGGAATCGTGAAAGCCTGTGCTGTTACTCAAGTGAAAAGTAAGAGCCGACTTTCTGATATTTGTCCGATAAAAGGGACTCAAGTGTTCTTTTGATCTAGGAATCGTTTGTGTTGTTTCAGGTCTGGAGATGCAGAGGGAGAGGAAAGAAAAAGTTATTACTTAAGTATTAACTAATCAGCTTCCCCAGGAGAACGCTCTCCCTAAGTCTTACTCATTCAAGTCCACAAGATTTTCTTTGATGGGGAATTGCAGCAACTGGTTCTGCTTAAAAATTTACAGCCACATTTAATCTCTTGGATCAAGAAAACTTAATTTCATCAATTCAAGGCTGTATTTCATGGAATTGTAAGCATCATAGATTAATACAGTACCAAAAAGAGGGTGAAAACCCACTAGTGTTTTATGAAAGCACCTCCAAAGCCCCTGACTTAGACCTGACCAAGTAACAGAATCAGTTCAGACTGGAGCTCAAGTGCATTAGGGAGGAATTAACATTAACATCAGAAGAAGTATGTTTAAAGAAATAAAAATCACACGGACTTGTAGTTATACACCACCTTTAAAAGCCTATGTGAACGGGTCTTAATACTCCTAGTTACTAAGAACAGATTAGATCATGAAAGATGATTCAGCATTTGCAGAAGGTGGGAACCGCTGAGGAATATGCCATGTGGCAGCACGGTGTCCCCGCCGGGCACACGGCACTGCAAGGCACACCAGGAGCCGGGCTCACCGAAGACACGATGCCAAGCAGAGAGAAGTCTGGCATAAGCCTGGGAAACGCTGCGGAGAGGAACCAATCTTAAAATCTGTCTCTTTGAGGACAGGTAAAACCCTCATTTCAGCTTCCCAGGCACGATCTCCCTACTGGAGTTTGCTCTTTGCTTCAGCTCTTCACCCAGAACACTGTTTTACAGCCACCAGTGTCTTGACATAGAGGGCTGAGCAAAAGCCCCCTCGGGAACTAGTTAGCACCGATCTTGTTTTCTTCCTTGGTATCTCCAAACAGCTGGGCAAGGGCTCTGGTTGCCCCGAGGGAGTTAATGTGGTGTCTCCCCAGCACTTCTGCCCGGGAATCGCACTCCCAACCTGCCGGGGTGACAGCCTCTGTGCCCAGACAGGACTCCCACCTGACCTCCACATGAAACAAATATGGAAGTTGATTAATCAAGAAAAGCTTTTTTCCCCCCCCCAGGAAGCTTACCAGGTGCTAGTAAGTCTCTTGCAATATTCGCCCAAGGGCTGCAAATGAAAATGGATTGAGAGTTCCTGGCTCCCACTCACATCACTGAAATCCCAACATCAAGGGCTTTGCTAAGTGGGGTATAATGTTGTTTGTCCCACAATGAAATTACAGGAATATCCATAGAGGAATGCTATTTGGGATGCACATGGGGAACAATGGCTGGAAAATACTGAAGTTTGTGTCAGTTTTGCTATATAGTTCATCCATAATTTAATACAGGTAATAGAAGGATGTTTGTTGCCTATCACAGAAAGATATGAAGAAACTATCATTTTGTTGTGGGTTTGTTTTTATTTTTCCCCAGATAGTTAAGAACAACTTAACCTGAACAAATGACATAGTACAACTCCTCTGGTATATTCTTCAGCCAGAGCAGATATACTCTGCTTCCTAAATGTGTTTACTCGGAACAGTGCTGGAACATGGAGATGCCACTTATTGTCGATAGGAAGACTAAGCACATAGTCAGACAGGTAAGCAGCAGAGATGTAAATTTACTGCAGATGACATGTTGAAATTTCAGGGGTTATGTGCCAGAAAACCCTTCCTTTTTTTTTTTCCTCCCTACATCAGTTTGTAATATTAGAGTCCTCTCTAAAACTCTGCCTTGCTGGCATCTTAGAACCTCACAAAGATACTACCAGAGACAAGAATCTCAGAGAAAGCCAATATGGTTTTTATTAGTAAAATTAAGATAGTCCAAACCAAGCGGTGGGGTAGGTGGTAGGGAACAAGGAGAACACATGCCAAGTTAAATCACCTCATTGTTTCTAGTGCCATAGGACCTGATCCAAAGTTCACAAACAGAACACCCTTTTCATTGATTGTAAGGAATATTGGACTCCGCTTAAATAGTCCTTTTTTGTCTGCAGAAGAGCTGCTGGGAAGGACCTCAGTAACCACTTCATGGATATTCACACAGTTGATTTAATAACTCAAGTTCTAATCAAGCAATTAACTGATTAAAGCTACAAAGACCCTCCATCAAGCAAGATTTATTTCTTACAAAAAATCCTCACACCTATAGTGGCAACTCAGTTTCTGCCTTCCATTTGTTACGACTGTAAATCATTACTGTTGAATAGAGGTGAAGATCTCTGCATTTAAAACTTCTCCAGGTTACTTAATTTAGTGAAATGCAAGTCCAACAAAACACATTACAGCTTCTCCAGAGCCAAAGTACCAGGTATCTAAGTACAGAACATGAATCAGCTATTCAAATCAAACCCTTATAACCTAAGAGACAAAACTTATGTGCAACGCAGCACATGCTTTTTTTTTTAAAAAAAAAATAAAAAAAAACAGGTGCAAGCTTGTGAAAACATGTTATCTTGTTGCTAATAGCGATCATCAACTGGGATTTGATAAAAGGACAACTAGGCTTAGCCTGCTTCAGAAAGGGACTCATTAAAAAACAGGAGAAGAAAAGAAAAAGCACTCAGTGTAAAAAACAACAAGAAATTATCCCTTGTAGCACAGTCTCCACCTGTGATTACACGCGTTACCAGTAAAATACGTAACACTGTCCAAGTTCCCAAGGAAAGCTGGAGATGCATGCCTGCACATTTTCTCACTGTAATTCCATGTCACATAAATGAGAAAGATATTCAGATAATATTCATGCTGCATTCAAAAGACATTCTTGTGTTTTTTTTTAATATACATATATAAATACTACACATATATAGGTTAATATATAGTTACAGACATAGGAAGAAAGCCGAGAAACCGACACATGGTAATGGATTGCAGATTACAGATGCCATACTACGTGACAGCAAGTCCAGTATCATTTCAGATTTCCTATGCAAGCAAATTTCACAACTGGAAAGGGGAAAGGGTATTGCCATGCACACAAAGCTGGATCTAAAAAAAAAAATTAAGTAGAACAATTTTACAAGCATTGCGACTCTCAAAAGTACGTAGTTTTTGTGTAAAAGGACTGAGCACAATCAGGAACGGAAAAGCATCCATCTTCAAGTAGAAAGAGAGATCATTCAAATTTAACATTATCTGGGCCAGTGGTCTCTTCCTTAGGGTCTGCACGTGGACAGAAGAGACTTGAGAACATCCTGGGAACCTTGCGAGCTACCCCAAGAGTTGCAACTTTCTCCAGTACAGGCTAAGCCAAGACAGGCAGGTCAAGAAGAGTCAGGGTCACAGGAAAGCAAGTCATTTGCTGTGTTACAGACCCACCGGCTTCCCAGTTACCCTCCGCAGCAAAGCGCACACTGGACAAGCAAACAGAGGTACCCAAGTAGGGCGGACAATCAGCCAAACAAGGTTGCCCCTACAAAAAAACTGTATGCTAAAAGAATATCTCAAAAATTGAGCCTTTAGAGAAATTATCTGGATGGTGAGGCTCTGATAAGCCAGCTCTGCCCATGGATGGTGAGGAGCAGCTGAAGATGGCAACTACACTCTGTGGCCCGTAACTGTTACCTGCCAAGTAATGGTTTCATCTCTACCACACTTTGTGAGTCCCTCCTCGCCTGGGTTAGTCAAATCCTCTTTGGTGATTTCTCAGGCTGGGCTGATGGACAAAACTGGATACTGGAGTGCTCCCATCTCCCCTTTTCACAGCAGCCCAGCACCAGGCAGCTGGGGACGGCATGGATGAGCGGCAGTAACATATTCCAAATGCAACAGCAATTTCTAAAATGAATGCTTCTCTACCGGCTACAATTATAGCTCTCTGGGACACCAGAAATCAGCAAGGTCAAAAGCTATACAAGTAACAGAGAAAACAGATGAGCATGTTCTCAAAAATCTACAGCTTACGTGTAGATGTTGAGGAGTGGGTTAAAAGATATAACTAAGTATAAGAATTCATCATAGACATGATGAGCGAAGACAGGAAAATGGTTCTCCCTCCCTGCAGAAAGAGCAACATTAAATTAGGATTTCTAATGCTGAAGGACTGGGAGCCAATTAACAGCCAATTTCTGCAAGCTGCATTTCAAATGTGATATAGGAAAGTGACAATTACAGGATACTGCACACCAACAGACAACTGTGCAGCTGAACTCACAGCTTGCTACTGTGACAGTGTCCTCAGCCATGACATCTGCTTACACTGGAGAGTCCCGACAACAGCCAGAGAGAGGAATGAAACCGGTAAGCGTGCTTGGAAATAAATTATTAAATAAAAACAACAATAAAAAAGAGCCAAGACGGCAAAAGACTGACAAAATCGCTCTGGGGTTTCTTGTTGGTAGAATATTCATTCCCCTAGTAAGATATCTACCCGTGGATCAGATTAAAACCCTGTCTACTGGAATGAAAACGTAGCTCAACTTATCCAGGATATTAAAGTGTGTAGCGCAGCTGACATCTGATCTGATCACTTTTCATGCAAAACAAGAACAAAACCCAAACTTTAAAAAGGCAAAACAGAAAGTACTGAGAAAAAATCCACCTTGGAGGACTAAACACGATTACAGTGGCAATTTCAGATCTGTATCAATAAAAGATTTTATGGACTGTAAGATGCATATCCAACACAATTCAAAATTGACATGTTATAGGCTATACAGCAACCACTTCCCACAATGGACGGTAATTTTGAAGATGCAGAAATCAGAGGCCAGGGGATATTCTCTGCAGGAAAGATGATACAACACGTTTAACTTCTCACATAGCGCTTCAGAGAAATAAGCGTCTGACACTAGGAATAAAATGAAAGGGAGCTACAGTCTGAAAATAAGAATTATGCAGTTAATATTAAACAGGTAGCTTTTGAAAGAAGCCAAAATAAAATACCTTCTAAGTTCAGGGGCCTGACCCAGAAAGCTGCTATCACCTACAGACAAAGTACAAACCTGCCCTAGAAGAGTGTAACGGGAGGATATCCACAAACTTTGGAGAGGTGCTAAGCAGGCCAACTCTATTTAAAAATACCAGCTTTAACAGAGAAATTAAAGTCATGGCTAAGCTGCTTAACATTTCACACCAGACAATGGCATAAAAGATACAATAACAGTAGCTTAGGGGAAAGCTGCCAGTGAAAACTAACTTAGAGAAAATGTTGAAACTCTGGGATAAATAGATGACTGATAAAAAAAAAAATCCCCAAATTCTTCCAGACCTGGAAAAGCACACAGAAGAAAAACAGGAAAATTAAATTATACTCAAAATATCAGATAAAGATTACTTTAAAAAGAGACATTATGCTTCTTCCAACAGTAAACAAAAGAGTTTCCTCCAGCATCATCTTTACTATGGAAAAAGGCAGCAGCAAACCTACCGTTAACCCACAATCTTCCAGCTCAAAGTCCAACAATAGCATATCAAAGGGAAAATGCTCTCTCAGTCTCTTTTCCTTAATCACAAGGGCAGGATAAACCCCCTGTGATGCCCTCACAGAAAACTTCTTAAGTGTTGTAACATGGAACAAGATTAAAACACCATCCACATCTATCCTGTGCAGTTAAACTACACTCAAATTTGAACAAATGGTATTAGAAGTTACTAGTGCTGAAACAAAAACAAAAACCAGACAAAAAACCCAACACATAAACCCCAAAACACCTCCTCCCACCAGAAAGGCGCTGTTACCACAGACCTCACTCCAAAATGCACGAGGAATTACCCACCACTGCACTCAGGAACACACTGCGTGAGACACTGGAACCGGCCGCCCAGAGGAGTTGTGGATGCCCCATCCCTGTAAGTGTTCAAGGCCAGGCTGGAGAGGGCTTTGAGCAAACTGGCCTGGTGGAAGATTGTCCCCGCTCACAGCGGGCGGTTTGGACTAGGTGATCTTTGAAGGTCCCTTCCAACTCTAACGATTCAGTAATTCTGATCAGAAGAATGTAAAGATTGATGCGGGCTGGGGAAGGGATCCCATCCAGCATTAAGGCTGTAAAAACCCAAGGCGTTTTCTAAGAATGGAGAAGAATACAAAGACACAAACAAGTCACCCAACTTGTCAAGAAGAAACAAACCCTTGGAGCATGGACAGGACACATGCTGGCAAGATCTGGTCACAGGAGGAGGAGGGGAGATGACTTGAAAATTATTTCCAGCTTACTGTCCAGCAATGAAAACAAAATCTGAGAGTGCAGCTGGGCATTTGAATACCTTCAAAACAAATCCTCTGGGAAAGACCAAGTATTAAAATAAGTCAAGTCAGTGAATAAACAAGAGTCAAAATTGAGGTCTCCCAGCGAAAGATGAAAATATTTCAAGTCTGTCATATTGACGAGGCCAAAACATCTGCCAACATCATCATCTACATGGGTAGTTAAACCACTGGAAAAATACAGAAAAGGCTGAAAAAATAAAATAAAATCCTGTGGTACTTGAGAAGTGACCATTATTGGCAAGTAAGTGAGACTAGATCACATCAAATACTACTGGCCTTGATGGCATAGGAAAGAAGCAGGCTCAGATAACCCAGAACGTATGGCTTTAGATCCAAATCAGAAAGATGTATCTGGAGCCTCAGGTATGTAGTAGGTCTCTGTTCCCTTTCCCATGCATTTAATTTGCTCATTTAGGGAAAGGATTGCCTTCAGGAGCTTGAGCAGTGTCTAGGACAGCTGGACCCACAATGTTGATGTGGCTCCTAATTGCTTGTCTGATATACATCAAAATATTAGCTCTTTGCAAAAAAGCAAAGCAGTAGGCTCCAGTATCTATAGCTCACATTCACAATGGAGGAGAAACTAAGAGCATATACATTTTAGATTAGCTTATTTTAAGCTGTCAACAACAGGGAAAACAAAGGGCATTCCTTTGCTTCCAGAAATTTCAGTTCATAATTAGTGAGCAGATATCAGATCAAATTTAACAACTTTATTCTAAGATTTGATGCAACCCTCAGTGTTTCCAAGGGTGGTTCTACTTCTTACCAGATCTTTGCCAAGGCATAATTTTGTTTTCATATTAATGTAAGAATGTCTTTCTTCTTAAAAACATCCCAGGCTATTTCCTAACTAAATGGAAGATGCTGAGATCAGATAAAATCTCTCATCACTGAGCTATACCAAGTGGTGAAAGAGAAGGGCAGATTGCTCAGTGAAATTACAGACTGCTACGTTAGAAGTCAGTCAGTTGTACAGAAGTACGAGCTCTCGGACCTTCCAGATATCACTTACACTTTTTTTTTTTTTTTAGGATAAGAAACCAACAGCAAAACACTTTCTTTCCTCTTTTAACCCACACCACGCCATTCCCCCTTTTTGTCCCTCCATCCTTCCTGTGCTGTAGTTATTAACTAGAAGGTTGGGGCTGCACCTGAACAGAGCCCGGCAGCTCAGGCACCGCCTGACAATCCATCAGTTGTTATTCAGTAGCATCAGTGACAGGACCCCATTTCCAGCCTACAATTATTTGTTACTGTTGAAAATTATTTTTCAAAAAGGACAGGTAAAGAGCACACCCAAGGGTTGTCTGATAAAATGATTTCTTACAAAAATGGATCAAAAGTTGAAAATAAAAAAATAGTTGTCTATGACAACACAGTGGCCCATTTCTACAATTTATATAAGCCCATCCAAAGATTTCCCTCTGAGCATCTCATTACATCTAGGCTCAAAAGCTAGAATTGAGTGCATTTATATATTTCAGCTGCTGAATGCCATCAAGATTTGAAGATAAACTACTTCTTCCAGACAATTTAGGTTTTATAATATTTGTTGGCTTCACCAAAGATGAAAGACACTTGTTTTAAATCATTGCTTTGTTCAATCTGGTTTGCATACATTTAGCAGAGAGCCATTTACAATCCCATCAGCATTTGCAGTGCTGCAACAGAAAGGTAAAGCCACAACTGGGTACTTACTCTGTGACACCTGAGCTCGACTTCCACACAGTCTTGTTTTTCCTGCATTCTTTTCCCAATTAGATCATTTAAGGGGCAGCGAGGACTCTGCTTTAGGTGCTTCTCTAGAGTCTCTCAGGACTATCTGCTTCACTGAGGTTATGCTTCAACCCATTCATTTTTCAGTCCTGTAGGCTCTTACTTTATAGCACTCTTAGCATGTACCAAAAAAACCAACCAAACCCTCAGCATCTTCTCCTACAAAACAGCACTTCAATCCAAAATCAACCCATCAACATACCACTTGGACACATCTGCATAGGAAGCGCCAGGCTATTTTAATTGCTTTTCAAAGGACTTCAAGTCTGCTTCATCTACTCCACGTACCCAATCCACTTCCAACTACAGAGTTCGACCAGGGACCTCCATGCAGAACCACAAGATGAAGACAAGCCACAGGGTACCAAACCTTTGTTCCTTCTGCCCCTCAGAAGGAAAGAGCAGTGGGAGTGCAGACTTAGTATTGTCTCAACAACCCCTCTGTAATGACACCAGTGTGAAACAATGATAGTATGAAAAGAAAGGAGAGGAAAAACCCTCTGCTTCACACCTCTTGCATCACACATTTCATTTCTCCCACAGAGAAACATCACCTCATGAGCACTCCATCCTTGCTTCTATCTGTTGCCTACAACTGCCAAACCAAACCATCAAAACAGAGGACACAAGACATCTTCACTCTATTTATGGCCTGAAAGTTGGGCTGATGGCCAAATTCCCTGCAACTGTCCACTTTTCCTCAGGAACAGACTTTGGACTGGATTCAGGCAAAACTACTCAGAAAAACCTCTTGTATACCCATCCTCTTAGGGACACCTATATTACCTTCTCTGCCCAGCCAGCTGCAAGGCTGTAGCACGCTGTCCGGGTCCCTGCACACCGGTGGCCTCAGAAACATCCAGGAGCTCACAAAGCCCCTTGTCTGGGGATGATGGGGCAACAGCCATGCAAGTGCCTCTTCTGGCCTGACTTAACCTTCCCTGAACTAGCACAGTCACAATACCTCAGAGAAGGTCTCTCCAGGCCCTTGAAAAGTGATACCAGCAGCTCCCGGTTGCTAATGAGCACTTACCCATGAGCCAAAGTGTAACATTTGATAGTTTGTTATAGAGAAGAGATTAACTTGATTTGACCAGCTGCCACTGTGGGACTCTCTGTACTCAACCAAACCCTCACCTAGGCCAGTTTTTAAATGCTCTGTTTTGATACTGCATGACTCCGGTGTAAACAAAAAAAAACCAACTACTTATTAATTTTTACCAATTTCTGTCAAGCCATTCCCAGGCTTTCAACAAACTCTTTTCAGCTATAAGAAAAAAAATATTACATTCAGAAAGGTTTTATGTCCACAGGTCTTGAGTTTTTATTTCCCCTTGCACATCTCTCAGCGTTATGATGTGGGTATGCCTGGATGGCCATACAGCACTTCCCAGCTTTTGAGTTCCAAACATTTTGGTTGTCCACTGAAGAGGTACAGAGCCTCTTCTGGTGGACAACAGAACTATTATTTTTCCTCTCCAGTTTATTCCATCTGAAACAAAAATATTCCAGCTTTAATCTTCCCACATTTACTTTTCTTGGATGGTTACTTCTCCTCTTTGATAGAAAATCGTACTGGTTCATTTACAAAGCCTAATGTGGCACTACACTGCATTTCATATAGTTTTAATTAATAGCTTAACTGAGCTACTTGATGTTTAATACTGACAGGTGACTATTTTCTTTCTTTCGTAACTGTTGCTATGATATTTACAGTATATTTGAAGTAAGCCTTCAACAGCCTACTTCATATGACCTAAATATTATCCTTTCTCTATAAAATTCTAGGAACCGGCTCACTTAAAATAGCTGGAGGAAAGAACAGTTTCCCCACTTCCAAAACGGAAAAAAAGTCCAGACGTTAAATTACAAAGAGTCTGTCTCTTTTAAAAAAAATTAACCCATGATTCTCTTCATTGTACTACATTCATTTCAATTTGTACTTCTGGTGAGAAGTTGCTCTCTCCCCATCATATATATCAACATAAATACAAATATATTTTAAATTAGCATTACTTGAACCAGAAAGAGATCAGTAGAAGGTTACTAGCCCTAAAATAATGCTTGTCTAAAACACTGTCAAACAACAATAGATCACAAGAGCTCCAGTGATTTTGCTGCAATATTCTTATGCATAGAAACCAATCTTAGAGGAAAAAACCATACACAGCAACCAGCCAGGCTCACTGTACATTTCCTATCTATGTTTCCACTGAGACTCTATATCTGATAGACATGGTGTTCATGGACCTAGCGTAATCACTCTCAACAGCCAAAAGAACAAGAAACCTAAAACAAAAAACAACTGGACAAAGGTAAATTATCAAATTAAAGCCAGGATTTGCAGGACAACCTTGCAGATGAGGAGAGGTTGAATCGAGAAGTGGCAAACAACACCTGAGAGGAACAGCCTCCTGTTCTTCTACTGGTATTTAGATTTTACTTAGAACTCTACACTTATTATTTTCATGTTAAAATCATTTGGGTTCAACCACTGTCATAGCTCTACCCGCAATACACAACTGGCACTGCCTGTTCTAAAGTGCCAGTCAAAATAGCAGAAATGGAAGCAGGTGGGGAAAAAGAGGTAGACCACACAAAAAGAAGTGGCAACAAGCATTATGTGGGTGAAACATCATTTCTTAATTCCCATTTAATTTTGTCTTGCTGTTCCTAAGACAAGGAAAAAGGGCAAAAAAATGACACAGCAGGAGGGAGGAGGGAAGGTCTGAAATCCATTGTAACAAATGAGAGCCTGCAAAGGACATTGTATGAGAAGACTAGAGGAAAGGACTCCAGAGCAGCATCCTGTGTTCATCTGCTCTGTCAGGCCTTGCTGGGACAGCCCACCACCAGGATATTTCTCTATCTACAGCCCACACACTTTCCTAGCGGACAGTCAACCTCATGTCGTTCTTGGTTCTCTTCTGTTTTAAGACACAGTACTTCCACGTGCTTTGGAAAAATAAAGGATGTCACTGCAGCATCCTTGCAACAAGTGCTTCCTCTGGGACCTTCCTAGGGTAGGATTTAATTCCACAGTTTCCTCTGGAAGGGATTACGAACTTACCCATTTCACAGTTTCAAAAGCAGAGAGACAGACTGAAAACTAAATGAATTATCGGAGGCAACAGTGGATTAAGACTCATGAGCTAATGTCTCAGCTGCACACTCATTCCATTAAAATGTAGAGTCCTGTTTAATATTAAAACCAGCCTCAGCCAGAAGTTTATGGTCAGCATCACTGGAAGTGGATTATGGTGCAAGAACCACATGCCTATTCCCATTTAATTCCATTATTCCCTGCCACAGACATCATGCTTGGCATTTCCATTTTTTGAAAGAACCTCATAATTCTATAGAATTGAAGTAACATATACCGCCCTTTCTGTAAGAAGAGTTGAGTACCACTCATTACTAAGACTCCGGCTTCATGTCCCACCGCCAATCCCCAAAAGTTAGGTTTGGTTGCTTGCCAAACTGATATCCTAAGGTAGAAATATGAGAAGGTGGCAAGTCATGAAGAACCCTGCCCGATTACTCACTTTGGAGAGAGACAGCATCTCCTCCATATGTTTCCCAACAAGTGAAACCATCATTTTGTAAGTGGGTCTCGCGCAGTCAGTTTTGTGAGGACTCTTTGCCAAAGAGTCCCATTAAATTCATGTCAATCACACCACAACCCTGCAGTAGCTGCACACATGAGCTTCACCACATCTCCAACGGCGTTTTTCTACACAGAATGACTATAAAGACCACTTCTCACACTTTTGAAAATTATTGCAAGTCCCCAGATGGTGGTATAATCAACAGTTTTTAAAAATCCTTTAACAGAATGGGAAGACGGTTACAAAATCCATGTTCACAGCAATACAGTTAAGTTTTAGAAGCTGTGCAGGCCTCAAAAAAAGAGTTATCTTCCCTGCCTGAAGCTTTGATTAGAAATGTTCCCTACCGCATCTTCAGGTGCTCTTCCGCAACCTGTAGTGTGGGCTAAAGTTAAAAAATAAACCAAATCATAATTGCTACAACTGAATACTGGTCATTTTACAGATCTATATTTAAGTGAGATCATGGAATCTAGTAAAACAGTGTCTTTTAAAAAATACTAATTATTAAAAAACCAGTATTTCCTTTAATTTTTTTTATACAATTTAGAGCATTTATTGTCAAAATACTGTTAACACCTATCAACCATCACAGCTTGAGAAGGTACTTTCTTTTCCAGTTGAAATGTGGCTTTCAAAGCCTCTGTTTATGCTTCCATTTTGACAAGTTCTGCAGGATTATTTTATTCCCTCAGTTACCACAGCAGTAACATTATTCCAAGTTTACAAAAAAAAAAAAAATCATTCCTATGCTTTGGCTGAAGAGAAAGTCCTTCAACCTTCCCACGACGTTTTAATGAAAGTGCAACAGAATTTCTAAACAACAACTTCAAAATGGGATGCTACACACTAAACCACATGTATCAAGGAGGAGATGGGGTGAGAAAGGGGCATTGAGAACAGAGGTAAATGCAACAATAAATACATATTTAAGGCTGTGATCCCTTTGCTAGCTGTCTGCAGACCCTTAAAATTACAACCTAAGGGCTCAACTTCTTTAGTTACCTTGAAAATCTCAGCTCGGCTCGATGACATCCTTTCCTTGTCCTAAAGTTGTGTCCTACTTAAAAACTACTTTGTTTTGCCCCAGAGACATCTGTATTTCAGTTTTCTGGCTAATGACCACAGGGACTGGGTTGTGTTGTATGACCTCCATTTGTAGCTTGCAAAGTGCTTTGGGCTTGTTTAGAATAGGCAGGAAAAAAATAAAAGGAGGAAGGGCCTCTGTTTAATTGCTACACCTAAGTTTTCAAAATTCCATTGTTTAATTGGATGGCTGGATTTATTTTTATTATTATTATTTTCTTCGCTTCTTGAAGGAAAAGCCTTTAAGGCACAAAATGGCCTGAATTCACAGACAACTTGTTCCGCAGCCTTATCGGTTTAAGGTAGTTTTCACAAAATAGAATATTCCAGATAGAAAAAAAATTAAAAAGCTAAAACTCTAGTTTCTTCCTTCTCATACTCCAAGCAAGCAGCTCTCTTCTAAGTGGACTGAAACCAAAATTTCCTTTGAGTGGATATGGAGGGGAAACAGAAGAGGAGGTAAAAAAAAAAAAGACTAAGAGGCCCTTTGATATTCCAGACTTACTGTGCTTCCGTGCTTTTATCTCAAGTCTCAGTTTACAAATAAAAAATGTTCTCTCAACATTACCATCTACAACCCCGCAATACACTCCTGAGTCATCCTGGACTCTCTTCTCATTGCCCATCCCTACCAGTAATACTGGGACCATGGGCCGAGCCCGTGCACAGGGACACCTGCACATTCCCACTGTCCCCAATGGGCTTGCACAGCTGTCAGCGATGCAGAATTTGGCAAAGCAGACGATAATTCTGATTACTGCCTCTGCCAGCCCCCCTCGATCAACAGTCTGCTGGCTCTGCAAAACCAACAAGAGCAAAAGCATTCATCAGGAAGAAGGAACAAAAGAAAATAAGGAAAATAGACCTTGAAATACAGGCTAGAAACAGACCTGCTGAGCAAAACGTCACCTTTTTACAGTTACTTTTCTGACAGTAGAGTTATGGTAATACTGTTTTCCACTTTCTAGAAACTAAAGCTAATATTTTTTTTGGTTCTAAACAACTAAAGCTAGTTTCTGAGTTATTGGCTAAGCAGTTTTACCAAGGGCTTTTTAATTTTTATTTTGCAACTTAAAACATACGCTTATGCTACATTTTCTGCACATCAATTGGGCTTCACAACATACAAATTCATTCTGTTTAGATTTATCTAAGTTTAACAGCATTTCATGTACAGCAAAGCTAACTTTATCTTAACAGTCCTTCATAGGTCAGCAGGTAAAATTCTGCTTTAATGGAAGTAAACAACAGTACCCTTAAAGCTCTTTCTGCCTTTAAGGCAGTAACTAAATTATGCATCAGGAAAGAGATTTATCAAAATTACAGACCGAGAATATATTTTGGAATCAACTAAATAAATACCTTTCATTTTGCACAACTGCTCAAACTGAAATACCCAGAAAGGAATAAAAACCCACAACCACCACCAGTTTCACACCATTTGGAAAAATATTGCTAGCTTTGCAGTATATATATGTGATTTAATTTCTCTGATCACCCCGATTCTCGATGAAGTCATCGCACCGTAACAAGTCGCCATGCGTCAGGAAGGCCGAGCACACCGCTGTGTCTTCCTCAACTTGCAGGGAATAAAGTGTTTAACTGTCTTCTTCCAAGCTTAATTCCCTTGAACATGCTACAAGCAACTTGCATAGTGAACCGCCACAGGCCAGATGATGCTGTTACCTGGCCTTAGTAACAGCCAGGATCACTTGGACTTTGTCAGGACCAACAGATGCCCATGGTGTCTCAAAGCCATGCTCTTCTGCACATTCAAGAAGTTCTGTGTCTTGTTTCTAAACAGCTTTGTAGGGAACAGGACTCAGATTCAGCAAGACCAGGCTGCCGCTGCCTCTTTTAACAAGGTCTGTGGGTTTCTGGGCCAAGCCACCGTCTCCCTGCAGGCCCCAAATTCAGAGACAGAAATACTTCCTTCACACCTCAAATCAAAGGATGAGCTTATGTGCTCATATACTTAGTGATGCCGACCAATAAAGAAAAGCATCATAAAAGTTTCTGTCATCCAAACATCTTCCAGCATTTCCTTCCCCAAAAATCCACATTAAGGCAAATCAAATCAAATATTTCTCCAGACATTACGTTCTATGCTTGCATTTTAAGAGATGTTGCTCTTTAGACTGTGCGGTAAGGATAGGAAATGGAAATAACTAGTGTATCGTCTCCTGAAACCAAAGAATTAGGAGAGACAGGCCCTTATATTGTAGAGACACCAGCCTGCCAAAATACGAATACTTGCAAGTTGCTGTATTTGGCTTCCTCATTAGTTAAATTGATAGCATTTCCCGCAATAAGTAGAGAGAGAGGGGGAAAAGTTGGATGCAGTGGTCCTATTAGGCTGTCATACTGGCATGTAACAACATAATGTGGTAATGTTATTTAATTATTTTTTTATTTTTTTTTAAGACAAAACACTGATGTTAATTCATACTGCAGACAGAGGCACGAGCCAGAGGAAGTATTTGCGCACGCACTCTCTCCTATTGCAATCAAAACAGAAACACTGGAAACTGATATTTTTGTTTAGAATGAAGTGTCAAGCCTTTACCCAGCAGCGAGCACCAAGGAGGCTCACTGGAAGAGAGCTGCAGCCCAGGGGCAACTGGAGCTGAGCATTTGGCGCCGAGTTTGCAATGAATGCAGCAGCTCTGCAGCACCCTGTGCAACCACAAACCAACACCAAAGTGGTTTTCTCTGAACCCACCTAAGCACGTACACGAAGATTGTGGCTGGCAAAGAACCCCCACCACAAGCCACCTGAGAGGTAGACCCTCAGTCTTAGCACAGAGGGTGGGATCCATCTCACGCATATTCATTGTCAGGGAATCCCAGAATGGTTTTGGTTGGAAGGGACCTTTGAAGATCATCTAGTCCAACCTCCGTTCCATCTTTCACTATATCAGGTTGCTCAAAGCCCCATCCACTGCCATTGATGGGGCACTCACAACTTCTCTGGGAAACCTGTGCCAGTGTTTCACTACCCTCATTGCAAAAAAATTTCTTCCGTATATCTAATCTAAATCTACCTTCTTTCAGTTTCCCACTGTTATCCCTTGTCCTGTCATTATAGGTCTTGATAAAAAGCTTCTCTCCATCTTTCTTGTAAGCATCCTTCAAGTATTGAAAAGCCACAATAAGGTCTCCCAAGAACCTTCTCTTCCTGAGGCTGAACAATCCCTACTCTCAGCCTGTCCTCACAGGAGAGGTGTTCCAGTCCTCTGATCCTCTCCATGGCCCTCCTCTGGACTCACTCTAACAGATTCAAGTCTTCCTTGCACTGGAGACTCCAGACCTGGATGCAGTACTCCAGGTGGGGTCTCATGATAGCAGAGGGGAAGAATCACCTCCTTCGACCTGCTGGCCATGCTTCTTTTGATGGAGTCCAGGACACAGTTGCCTTTCTGGGTTGCAAACTCCCATTATTCTCTCATGTTCAATTTCTTATCTACCAATACCCTCAAGTCCAGCACCCAGTCTGTACTGATACTGGTGACTGCCCTGACCCAGGTGCAGAACGCTGCACTTGGCCTTGTTGAACTTCATAGGTGAACAGTCAGGGAACAAGTCATTAAGTATAAACCAGCCAAGAGGGAAGGTAACCCCAGCCTAAGCTTAGCACCTACAGTATCCAAAACAGACACATTCAGAGGGCAATCTATTTCTTTCTCCTGACTGTGCAGGCACCCTGGGGCAAGGAGCTTAAACTTAGATGTCTGAAGTAAGGGGAGACGAATCCCACCCTCACTGTCATGAATGCAAGCAGCTTTTATTTTAAGAAAGGCGATCAACTCTAGAATGTGCTTGAGTCACCCTCGCCATCCGTCATGGACACCTCTCAAATTCTTCTCTTCCGGACCTCCAGCGATGTTACAGACTCCCCCAGCCTCCCTGTGCTTCCTACCACGAGACATTAATCCTGCCCTGTGCATCGCTGTGACCATCACCTGCTTAATCAAGACAAACCACCTGCAGCCGCTGCTGAACACCAGAACAAAAATTTGTTTGCCTTTATTTTTTAAGTATTTTTATTTGAGATCTGTCAGCTACAAAACTGTAAGCATCATTTGTGTATAGTGTTTACTGGAGGCATCAGAACAAGGGAGCAGGCTCTCACTGTTAGATGATTTTGAAGCACATTACTTACCACTAGCAATACTTTCACAGTTTCATTTCTAGTAGAGGTTTACTTTCTTCGCCAATTACTGAGAGATCTATGCTTTCCCCGGGCAGGTCCCTGTGATCTAGGCTACAGTTTGCACAACTAGCAATGTAAAAGACTCTGCTCCAGAATAATATTAGTGAGATCAGTCAGGATGACTAAGTATATCTGCAAGACTTCGTTCATGCAGAAATCATCAGCTCCTGAGGAATATATTCCACATACCTTTATTTCTCCAGGTATAGTACCAGGTTGGTTTGCTCTCAAAAGCCAGCTACGTCATACAGGCTTCCTCCTACTTCTGTGCAGGTGTTGGGCAGAGCGTAAGCCAAACAGGAGCTTAGCAGGGAGAGGTGTGAAATTTTGACTTAAGTATTGAGAAATAAAGTCAAAAAAAACCAAGCAAACGAAAGTAATAAGAGTTCTCATTGAGAATTAGTACAGAACTAGCCTGAAAAATGGCTAAAATCTAGTCAGAGTAGCCTGGACAGCCAGTGGGACTGCCTGCCTGGGCATGGTGAGTGCACCTGGACCAATTCTGCATAGCATTTTGCACTAGCAGTATGCATTTTGGGAGCTGCACAGCAAACTCATATTTATATGTTCTATTTACCCACAACCGAGATGGAAGATGAGGGAATAAATCTGCAGCCTAAATTGCGACTCAGTGAAGAGAACACTCCAGTTTGGATTGCTGTTACCACTTAGGAAGCTCCATGGCAGGTGGAGCTGTCATTAATCACACACAGTGACAAGCTTCTACTCTCAATCACACTTTCTGACTGAATTCTGCACTAATCAGGAGCTTCCGAGCAGGCTGGCTATTCAGCAAGGCTAAAGATGCAGATGATATTTTCCTTAAGCTTCCTAAAGCTCAGTAACGGAAAGAGACAAAAATCAAAGTGCCCAAACAACCTCCCAGCACACTACTAAACATCCTACATACAAAAAGGAGCAGCCACAGCACATGTTCTCAGCTGGACAGCTTTCTATCATGCACATGAATTTCTTAAATGGACCCAAATTTGTCTTGTAGTTTTAGGGCATAATAATCAACAATCCCCTTTCAAAACCGTGTAACGAACAATACAGCTGCACTTACGGAATGTTTGCTTAGAAACACCTCAAAAAATGCCACATTCTTACAAATCAAAGTTGCAACAAAAATATTTTTGGTCAAGCCAGTATAAAGAGCTGTTTATCTGCTATTTCAAAGTAATTAGGTATGTCAGGAATCATGCTCAACACAATGCACAAATACACAGTTAGCAAGTTAACTGTCACAAGGTATTTATTTGCCTCAGGGGAGGGAGAACATGCTAGTCTCTGCTGTTCTCAATAGAGGGCCACATTTTAGCTGACAAGATGCATATACCAGCAGGAGCAGCCCTGTTCAGCTTTCCCAAAGGTGGTTCACAGAAACATAGATCATACAGATTTGGATAGATCAATACTTAAGTTTCAAAGAATAGCTAGAGTGAAAGGAAAAAAAAAAATAATAATCAAGACATCCTAGCTTGCAGGAAGCCAACGCAGGGCATCGTCAGACAATGTTGCTCAGAAGATGCTTGCTTGCTTCTCTACCTGTGGGACCCAATTGCCTGAATGTGCCAAAAGACTGGGGTAAGCTGAGCCTTCAGAGAAAACAAAACTTCATTTACTAAACACACTGAACAAGGAATTGGAAAGGCAACGTGGTTATGAATACCATGATACCACTGCTGCCAAAATCACCTTGCAGGGAGGGATGACACTTAAGGCATAACTCTCCCTTTTGCAGTCCTCTCTGCTGCTGATTTTGAGGCCATCCCTGATGCAAACCAGAAGGAGTCCAACATCTCAGAAACACTGTTCTCTCTACCCATCCATCTAAAGGACATCATGCCACCATCCGGCCTTCGACACCCACACAACTCAAGCAGGAAGGACAGAAAATGTGCAGCTTAAATAATTTTTCTGCTCATTAATTCTCTGAGGAAGCACAGTTCAGCCAGAGACAAGTTTTAGAACAGACACTGCCAAGGTTTCGGCTATTTATTATCTCTAATTTAACTGAAAAGGCAGAAATTGAGTGACTTAAGATTCATTAACAGCTTCCTTATAAAATTTAATTTTGGCTACTTACTTCTGTATAGGGAACATAAAGTAACATAATTAAAGCAGATGATTGCACTGATTGTAAAAGGCTGCCTGCTTGGTTTTCACTGATCACTCCATCTCAAGCCACACTAATGAGTTGTAGGTTAAAATCCTCTGCAAGATCCTGAGTGACCACTCACCAACTCTTCTTTCCAAGTAACTAAATTAAAGCCCTCCTCCGGTATATTATGTCTTGAGGGGAAAAAAGCGAAACAAAAACACCGCAGACAGTAACGACATGAGGACAGGACTTGAGATCATTTACCTGATCAGCTAGTTACTGTCACCTAACCCAGCACACAGAGGACTACGGGGAAAATAAAACCCTCTAGTACTGACACTGCCAGCGCTTTAAGACACAGAAAAAAAAATAAAAGAGAAAGGACTGTGACTTCATTTAACACAACACTCACCCATTTGGTTTGCAAAGCAGTTGTTGCGGTCACATTCTGCTGGTTTTACTCCTTGTTTCAAGCTACCAAATTACGTTTAGACACTTCCCTAACACACTTGCTGTTTATGCATCCTCAGTAACTACAGACGCGTATTCGTGGATGGAAGGTGAACAGGACAATAGGACTGCAAAAGTGAGGACAGTCTACATCACGGAAAGAAAAATGAACTACAGAAATACAGGGTGGGGAGGAAGACACCGAAGAAGCAAGCGTACAACACCACAAAAACAGAGAGCAAGAGAGATGTGAGGAAATAAACACCTTTAGAAATTCAAATCAGCTGCAATGAGTCAATTTTGTTGATTTACTGAACAGCTGATCATGGTCTCTGGCCCCATGAACAAAGACGATTTAATTCCTGAGACCCAGACAGCTTTTTATTCATGCAAGTCTTATTGCTGTAAGACTTGGTAGGGCTGTTTTCTCCGAACTGGAGGAGCTTCAGAGACCTGCTGGGGGAGGAGATGCCAGGCAAGAAGGGCAGGAGGCAGGAGCCAGCCTGGATGTGGCCTCTCGGAGAGATAACAGACCCGTTTGCACACACTGCATGCACAGCTCTTCCATAAAGGATTTACACCTTACAAGCACGTACTGCTAACTTGCCTTTTCAGAAAGCTTCGATTCTACTTAAGACACTTGGCTTTTCCTTCTATTTGGGGGAAAATTTGCTAGAGATTGGTTTTGAAGACATGGAAAAGGGACGGACATCAACAAAGTCTATGGTACTACAGCAAGGCCAGTAACAGTGACATTGCTGAAAGGCCTGAGGGAGCTCATAAATCAACAGGATACCAAGAGACACCATAAGAGACAGAGAACGAAAATGTCTTAACTCATTTCCGGGACAAAGTTTCCTTAGGCCTCCCGTAAGCTGCTCTTGGGATCATCTACAACGCAACACTAATGCAGGTTTCTGCATGAAGTCTCTGAAATATATACACGCTCCTTTCCACTTTGCAGAACTCCAATTAGTGTCTAATCAATAAGTTTGTTTGCCTGCCTAAAAGTACGATCCAACTTCTGGTTTATGCAGGAAGCATTTTTAATCAGGCAGGCTGAAGCAGGTACTCCTTCTGGAAGGTAGAATTGTTTTTGGAAGCTTTCCATTAAGAGACAGCGGAAACTCCACCACTAACTCTTAATTAAGTGCTCTATTGCTTTGGGTTTGTTTTTAATTATTTTTCTTTGTAGATAAGTCATTAATAATTGAGTATCTGCTTGCCTGAGTCACAACACTGTGAACGTACTAAGAAGAAAACCAGTGGCAGTTGTCCATCCGAGCAGCAGTCAGCAGAGCTATTAAAGCGGTCTAGAAGGAATCTATTCCTCAAAACTAGTTTTAATAAGTTTTCCCCCACCCCACAAAATAAGCAGCATAGAGAGGCTTACGCTTTGAAAACAAACTCACCTCATGCAGCAACACATGCTGCCACAACTCTGTATTTATTGTTGCCTCTATACAACTGGCATCCACAATCTGCCAAGACACCAGACGTACTCTGAAGATGGGTGTGCAAACACAGGGACACCCCCGTCAGCCATCTGAGAAAGACCCCCAGGAGCACGTGCTACTGCTGCATGAAGCGCACCTTTCTCATATTGCATCACCTCCCTTGCTGTCTAGATCTCCCCCAAAATAATCTCCAATTAGGACCTAATTTAGGACCTATGGCAAAAAACCCAACATTTTTTCTCTTTAATAACCTACTTCCAGGTTTTAGTCTATGCAGAATGGCACATCCAGGGCTTGATCACAAAATTGCTGTGCAACAGAAAAACAGCGACACGCTCCCTTTGCAAGGGACAAAGTGAATTTTGGGTACTGCTGCTTTTTAAAATTAGTATTCTACGAGTAAAACAGTCTCCCTCTCCAACATAAAAACAAAAAACATTTTCAGATCACCTTTTCTGGTCAGCCCTACTAAGCTGTTGACTCTAATGAGTTTAAATCACCTTCTGGAGACAGGCCTGCAGGTTTGGGTAAGGCAGAGTAAAGAGAGTGGAAGATGCTGCTTCAGTCACTTTATACCGGCTGCATCATTTGACACGTTGGTACTCAAAATGCTATCTGTTCAACACAGTATGCAGCTAATCTAATCTAAAGCAGCACTGCAGCACTGCTGTGCGATGGAAATGTTTAACAATGGAAACATGATTAGCCACATAGGTAGAGCTTTACATGCAATTGTTTTGGGAGACAGATTTAACAGTGCCACAGTGATAACACGGCCTCCCTCTTCAAATCTATCTTATCAAAACTCACTTCAGACTAGGCTTTAATCTTGCCAGCTGCAATTTTCTTCCTTCTTGCTAAGGTGTAGCCTCATCTTCCCCTAATTATGGCAATTTAATGAAGAGAAGAAAAAAGTTATTATTAAAACCTTTGCGGTTTGTTATGTTTTTGGCCAGTCAACTTGCACTGAAGGATGCTTAAACAATATTAAGAAGCTGTAAAGTACACATATGCCATGAACAAAAACATTTTTTGCCACATAGCAGACATGAATTAAAAACCGCCAAACAGTAACCCACAATGCAAATACCTCAATTGGGCCTAGGAATTAAGCAAATATTTAATAAAACACTCAAGGCTCTGATTCACAAATATCCCAGAAATATGGGAGAAGCGAAAGATTTCCTTCCAAAAAATTTTACCACAGTAATGCAAAACCCAAGGATTTCCAAAGTTAGAAATGTGAAGAATTACAGTCTTCTGCAACCGTGCTCATCTGCTACCATTCTGGGATGTGCCCACCGCCTGTTGGGTCTCTACGTTTTCTCAAATTACTTTTGTAAATAGTGCCAGAAGGGTTGGGTGGCATTTAGCTTAGTCCACTTCAGACCAGCTAAGGCAATAATGTTAGTCAACCCAATACTATGTAATGCCAGCATTAAGCCTTTTGGCATACTGCTGGAAATACCTCCTTCACAGCGGGTATGTGCAGCTTTATAGAAGGTGAATGCATGTGTATTTAAGGGCTGTTCCTAAGGTCCGGTCAACCTCTGTTCTGAGGGCTTACTAAATATGCCAGCGTCCAAGATCTCAATTGTCATGAAACAGGTTGTGCTCACCTTCCTGAAACGCAAGTCTCTCTGCACTTGTGAGTAGCGTTGTGCTGCAAACCAACTTAAAAAATGTTAAATAAAAAAGATTAAAAGTTTTCAAAGAGGATTTAAATACAGGCAGCAAGTCAGCACTTCACTTCCTACAATCCCTTCCAAGAGAGATTACGGCACAGGGGCTTGATACCTTGAAAGTAAAATAGCTACAAAGAATGTTGATTTTCTTTCTTAGAACAGTGGCCGCAGAAGATAAGAGGCACAAGTACTTATGTTTTAAAAGTGAATACAGAAAGTATTTAAGAGATACCACCAGTGCAAGTACTAAAGTGATACCGTCAACTTCACACCTAGTTTCTTAGAATAAATCTGAAACATTTTGAACTAGAATTTGGGTCTTTTTTTATTATTAATTTTGTGGGCCCTCAGTAAATATATATACCCATATACATCCATAAATACTTGTATGTGTACGTATAAGCATGTAAATGTGTATGTACGTGTATACACACACGTGCAAGTTGGTATCCACGATGCCTGCAATATAAAACCAAGCCCTGAAGCAGACTGACATAGAGACTCAGACCCCAGCAATCCAAAGAAGTCTCTCTCCTGAATTTCCACAAAAACAAACCTCAAGAATATCAGTTTCTACTGCTTTATTTTTGTTGCTTATAAAAAAAACAAACCACACTGGGCATAAATAAGTAGCAGCCTATCCTCTTACAGGTTAAACGGGACATTTGTCTGAGATAGGAGGCAACAGTAGTCCCTGAATGTCCAGTGAAAATACTTTAAAATATTTGCAGAGTTCTGCCAACCCAGCATTAACACTGAAGTGGTGTGTGCGAGCTGTGTGCGCTTTTATTACTCAAAATCCTCCCTTGAGACCTTTGCCATTTAAACAGCCCCATTCGCTATCCTTTCATGCCAAGAGACCCACAGGAGGGCAGCTTTAGGAAAAAGGAGACCTAAAACATCCTTCCCGTTTCTTCCCTCTGCACTTCCACAACAGCCCAGCGCCCATCCCACAAACAGCAGCGGCAAAACCCCAACCCCTTCCCTTGCTCACGCCGCAAATAAAATAAGTAAAGTGGGAATTACGCTTTCCCTCTGCCACCAGACTAAGCCTGAGACAAAGAAGTTCTAAGATACCTTAATCCTTCTGGCTGTCTTCCGTCACGCTGTGCCTCCTCGATGCTCACAGCTCTCCCGTATTACTCTGCAATAATGCCAGCTGGCCTCTCTTAACCACCCCCTTTTTTTTTTTTAAATAAAAAAAACAACTCCCAAATTTAAAAAAAAAAAAAGGCAGAAAAGCAAACCCCTGAATCTAATATTTCATTCAAGCTGGTTCTTACCAAGTTTTGACTTGTACAATTAATCATAATTCAAGAAAGCATAGCATACGAACAATTATTGAAACATTTAAAAAACAAAGTGGGTTGCTGGCTCTTTACAATGCTGACATATTTAGCACTCAAAACAAATCCTTTTACTGCTGTCTGTAAAACAAAGGCACACATTTTTCTGCACGCAAGATCTCATATTGCAGCACTCCCCATCCTTCTGCAGGAAAAAGGCTATTTTCAGTACTAGAAAGTGATGGGACAGACAATTATAAAAATGGTTTTCCTGGGTGGAAAAAATACTTTTAGTTGCATACCCAGTTGATGACAATCCCCTTATGCCATTCAGTAAGAATTTTAAAAATCAAATAATGGAGGGAAAAATAGAGTGGAAAATTGATAAATATTTCCCTTCTACCCACCATGCAACATTAGGAAGGGGCAGACGTATTTTTAGCTGATTTTCTTCGAACACAGATACCTCTTTGAATACATTTCATAGTAGTTAAAGTACCTTTACTCCAGCTTCTTTGCTCACACTGGCAACTATTTATTTAGGCATTCTGTCACCATGGGAAGGTTAGATCTTTATTCATCTTTCCACTGCAAAGCCTTCTGGAGCTAGTATGTTTATTTTATATCCAATAGGGCACAATCATGTAGAAGTAAGAAGTTGTGGGAGGGGGTAGAGGGTAGAAATGGAATAACACGCCACATGCTCCCACAGATAAACTCAAAGCACACAGCAAGATTTAAGCGATTGTGGAAAAGTCCCAACTTGATATTCCTGTTACAGAGACTGAAAGCATAATTTTAGAAGGCCAGCAGCACCCCGCTCAATTCCACAGCATCTAATAATTTCCTCAAAATCAGCTTGGTCTCAGTTTTATTTCTTATTTACACAGAATAAAATCATCTTAAAAAAAATCCTAGAGAACAGATCAAGATCAGAACTGATGTGCCCCTAGTGAATGGGGTTTAGGAATCTGAACTCCAATGGCATTTATTAGAATAAACCCAATACAATATTCTTGGCATCATGTCCCTCTTCAATATTTAAATTTTCAATAATAGACAGCAAAATAAAAACCTGGCTGTGTCCAAATGTTGCCAAAAGGCTGATGCCACAGTGCATACCCTGGAAGAGTCTTACCACTACCCTTCCACTTATTGACTGGACCAAGCCGGGTAGCTTCAGTGTTGTCATAGCACAACGTGAGAACTTCATATTTAACTGTTCCTCTGCCCAATTTATCTCAAGGACTGGAGCTCAGGGCTCCTTATGAACTGTATTCAGTACGAAGGTGTATACTTTGAATCTTTGTATTTTAACGGTTGGCAGTGCACCTGACAGCTCAGCATTCAAACATTCAGCACTGCGTAACCAAAAGATGCTTCACAAGCCTAACTTAGCCGACCTGGCAATTAGACACACAGTTAAGTGCTGGCCATCAATCACACAAAAATAAAAACACTCACATGGAATTAATGCATGAAACCTTCTCTTAGGCAGGAATATTAACCTTAACACAGCACTTGGCTTTGCTGATAAACCTTGCTAAATGAACCATATTTCAAGCACGCCTCAAAAAATTCTCAGAGACAAAAGGGCCAAGCAAGTTCCAGTCTGGAGCTGACCCAGATGATTCCCCGTGACAAAGGAAAAAATCCACTGAAGGCTACGGAGATGATCACAGAGTAGCTTGAGATATGACATCATCTCGAGCTCAGTTAGACACAGATGACTATTCCAGAGTCATGACACCCCATCGCTCTTCATGCTCTAGCTACCCCAAGTTACTAAACAGTCTGCTTTACCACAAGTTCTAAAATTAACTTGCATCTCTTCTAAAACCACTGGAAGTACTTCAGCATTTTCAAGTGAGGTTGTAATACCCTCAAAATAAGGAGTTCAGCATGAAAGAGAGCTATTTGTAACCCTCCAAACTTGCCAGCAGTACATAGTTAATGGAGCACTGGAGACCAAGTATAACCAACTCCTTCGATCTGGTTTTGCTTATCATATTGCTCTGGATAAAGAAACTTCTTTCAAAAAAAACACCACAAAACAAACCCAATGGTATCACTAAATGAATATGTCAATCATATATCCAACAGAAGTAACAGTTTGGGGGTAAAATTTAGAACAAATTTATCAGAAGCACATCTCAGACTAGATTAAAGTATGTAGGAAAGCACCAACTCTGTATCAAGGTTACCAGGCCAACAAAAAAGAATAGACCTCTGACCAAAACCGCTGCAAACACCTATGCCAAGCATACGAGATGCTGATTAACAGGTGCTCCACAAAGAAGAGCAAACTCTTTACCTGCTACCTAAGATGAAGGAGCAACATTCAGATACCAGAAAAAATGGCTTCTTTCTTGGCATCCTGGATGCTAGAAACACTAAGGAGCTTCTGCTATAACACATCACCAGGATTTCTTTCCCACTGTGGTCTTTTCTCAGCTAAAAAGCTCCGAGGCTGTTTGGCTTGATATCCCTGTAACTGACCTCCAAGTCCTGCTTGGTGAAGCAAGAAAAGATAAGAGTGACATGATTCGTGTTTTACTGTTATCCAAAAGAACTCACTGAGATAGCTAGGAAGACATAGATGTGGAACTGCAAAGTGCTAACATCTGATTAAAACACAGTTCAACGAATTACACAGTTTCTTTCCCGTACCTCTTACTCCTGTAAAATTCACCAGACAAGAGCAAAACCTCGATACCAGGGGAGAACAACCCCACTCCACACAATCATTCTCTAAGAATTAATGCATTTGCTAAAACATCTCCTTTGCCACCTGCAAAGACGTGCAGAAGCCTCCTCTATTGCAGGGATTCTGCTTGTGACTGTGACACAAACCAGTGCATCGCTCCCGGTATCGGGCATGGAAACACTTCAGACACAGCCATTAGTTCTCCCAACAGCAACATGGGAATTTCTTCTACGGTCAGTTTTCACTAATGCTATACCAGCCTCAGAGAGGGTGAAAGAGTTGCCAAGACTCACCCCAATTGCATTCTGTGTCTCCTGCGAAAGCTGTGAGTAACAGCAGAGGCAGCTGCAGCTCCAAGGGGTGGAACACGAAAACGGCTGAGCTGCACCGCTCCCCTCCCAGCGCGACAGAGAGGGGAAAGGCAGACCGTGGCCTGGGTTTGGCAGCACAAGAGGGTCTGCAATACCTCTGACATTTTCCAAAATAAATAAATAAATAAATAAAATCAAACCTGAATCACAGAGCAACTGGGCTGTGACTGACAACACAACAGCAAGTTTGCTGCCGTCCTGGCGAGTTGTAGGCAGCTGGTTCTCCCCTGTCATGAAGGAAAGCTTAAATTATGCCTTTAAATTCAGATCAAGTCAACGAGTGCTTAGCAGAGTATTGGTCCCGGTCCCAACAATTCCTGTGTCCTTTTCTTTCCCTATTCTCAAATTTGCCAATAAGTACCACAATAGAATCTAATTAACGCTCACTAATGAGTGGGAGACCAATTGCTAATCCAAAAGAATTTGGTTATGTGCAAGAAAGCAAACAAGTTAATGTACCATAAACTGTGTTTTGTTCATTTATTTTGACAACTGTAGTTTGCTTTTAATTATGATACTTCCTAGCAGACTAGTTTGCCTATTTTGCAGAAGTACTGAACTCTTTTTCGTGCTACTGTTTTTCCCCAATGCTACTATTTTTTCCACCCAAAAAACCACAGCAAACCAACTGATAGAGCAAACACTGGCCACCCTCTGTCACGAGAAATTATGAAAAAGTAGTACAAGACCTCAAGACACTTGCTTGATGGATGATCCACATTTGCTGCTCCTGAACCTCCTTGTGGGGAAAGTTCTACCAGCAGTAGTTCATGGAGCTGGAGAAGTTCTCATTTCAGGCATCATTCTAGTGGGACTAACAGCTCTTCGCTATCTACCCACGTGGCTGATTTTCTTTTCAAGCTAAAGGGACGTCCTTTTGAATCCAGCTGGACATCTTTATACACCACACCTGGAAAGTAGCACAGTTCAACATTTTTCTCTAACTTAAATTGGTCAAATCTCTAACTTAAGTCTTTAAGCAAGCTCTTCATCAGTGGGAGTTTCCCCATTATTGCCCTGGATTCCACCACTGCTTAGAATATTTTTTAACTGCTGAACTTGCCAGAAGCGGCATAAGCCAGTAACACACGCAACCATTTGTGAAAACACCCAGTACTTTCTTCTGTAAGTAACAGGCTTTTTTTGACTGTCAAACGTTTTTAAAGGATGCTTTCTTATGGTGTTGAACTACTTATTTGTTTTGTTGTTTTCTCCAAATAAAAAGCAAGCAAACAGCTGACAGAGTAAACCCTGACCCTTCTCATGCTCAAAGCACAAACCTTTGCCTCCTAGGTGAGATGTAGGTGAAAGCTTGCATAGACCAATTATTAATGATAGGTGTTGTGTGCACTTTGCCAGGATTATTTGCCAGGCAGCAGGTAACCATAGGGGAACTTCCCTCAGTTCCCAGGTTTTGTTGCCATGCTAAGAAGAGGTTGTGACCACCTGGAGCTCTGGAGCACCTGGTAGACTCTGGAGCTACCAAACAACCACGTGATTTGGCACACGCAGCTTTGCAGGTCGGGTGAGATGTCAGTGCCAGCTGAAAGAAAAAGGTCACTTCAAAAAAAAGTTGCCCTAGGACATCCTCTCGGTCTAGTTCTCAACTGGCCAATACCAAAGCCAGCAGAGACTCCTCATTCCTAAACCAATGGTTACAATGAGCCAAAAAGGGAAGTGAGAACTCATGACCCCTTGATCCTCAGGTCAGAGCACATCCCACCAGACCACAGCAGGGTTAGAATGGTTATGGAAAGCAAAAAAGAAGGTGGCCCATCCAGTTTGTTAGGAAGTAAGACTATTCAACCCTTCGGGGGAACACATTAACTCTCTTCTACCACAACCACCATTCAAAACTTGAAGACTTGTTCTACCACCTGCACAAGCACGTTCATGACCAATGCGGAGAAACCCCATCAAGGCAAGAACTAAGAGACAAGGCAAATAAAGCAATTTGAACTAAAAAGAGGGAGGTAACTGGCAACACCATTTTCAGACTGGAAGCACCGTCAACCTCTATGAGAATGCAACCGGAAGATGGTCAGACAATAAATTCCTTCTCAGTTGGTTTTCAAATATGGAAATAAAACACCAGGAACAATTTGAATAACTCAAAGGCTCAAGCACCTAGCTGTTCTCAGCAACGAGATTAATACAAACACCTTCTTCAGTTGATACTTCTGGCTTTCTTGAACGTTTTCAGGATTGCATAAGCAACACTGCAGCCTATCTTTAACTAGTATTCACTTATTCCAAGCAAAAAGGAAGTATTTTACTCTCTGTAATTGCTCTCCATTTCCCAATAAGCCAAGTTCTTCACTATATCTCCACTTGGCCCATCCATGGCTGCGTCCCTCTATCAGCAGCTGGCAGCCGTAGGTGCTAGGAAAGGGCCGGTGCATCACTAAGGCAGCAGTACAGCAGCTACCTGGCAGCTGTCACAGCAGATTATCCTCTTAATTCTGCTTTAAGCTCAAACAAGAAAAGCTCTATCATCTCCTGCCTGCACATCCCATTTTCCTTCCATGGATGTTTCCCTTCTGGACAGTGCTTCAGACTTCCAACACCCCTACTTGCTCTGATACCTGCTGCTTACACCACTCATCTCTGCAGTAGCATTACCCATTGCTGCTCTGATCCTGGCCTGAGCCCCAGCTCTATGCTCTCAGGATATCTTCCTACTGAAGAGTGTCAGTCCCACCCCACAGCACCAGCTTTCCTGTGCTACTGAGAAAGAGATAATCTGACAGCAATTGTCGGTGTCTGGGCATCGGACATCTAGAACAGTGTAAAAGGCTCTTTATACCTCCTGACTGACTGTTTTTACAAGCAAAAAACCCACCTGCAGGCAATAAAGAATCATTCCCACAGCATCCTGCAGCAATAGGACGAGGACTATCCATCAAGATAGCCTTCTGACAGATCATGGCCCTACACACAAGTCTATCAGCTCCATTCATTGCTGTGCGAACGCTAAGGCTCACTGCAAAGCACTGGTGCTAGAGGTATCACTTCACACTGTACTGCAGATCAGTTACCCACGTTCTTCCAGGTAACCAGAACATCGCTGTGTCCTGCTACCCAGCCTCAGAAAAGGCATCTCATTTAAGGAAGCAAGCAGTTAGGAGTAGCTGTACCAATTCAGCTACCCAAACACAGCAACAATCAGCACAAATAACCCAACTATTTAGGACCTAAACTATGCTAGCATCCCATAATCACCATAGAATAGAATCATGGAATCATTTAGGTTGAAAAAGACCTTTAAGATTACCAAGTCCAACCATTAACCTAGCACTGCCAACTCCACCACTAAACCATGTCCCTCAGCACCACATCTAGACATAATTTAAATACCTCCAGGGACGGCGACTCAACCACTTCCCTGGGCAGCCTGTCCCAATACTTCACAACCCCTTTCACAGTGAAGAAATTTTTCCTAATATCCATCCTAAACCTCCCCCGGCACAACTTGAGGCCATTTCCTCAGTTCTATCGCCTGTTACTTGGGAGACGAGACCGACCCCCACCTCGCTACAACCTCCTTTTGGGTAGTTGTAGAAAGCGAGAAGGTCTCCCCTCAGCCTCCTTTTCTCCAGGCTGAACAACCCCAGCTCCCTCAGCCTCTCCTCGTAAGACTCGTGCTCCAGAGCCCTCACCAGCTTCGTTGCCCTTCTCTGGACACGCTCCAGCACCTCACGGTATTTCTTATAGTGAGGGGCCCAAACTGAACACAGCATTTCCCTTCACCATGACGGCTCTTCCACCTTGCCTTAAGCCACTTGCACCATCTACAGAACCTCAACCTCAAGCCTCCAAGGATGCTGTTGAAAGACACAGCCAACTTTTTGGTTTTTCTCCCAGGTTTGCTCACATGAACTCTCCTGTGTCAACTCTCGGGCAGCTCTGAGGCAATCCCCATCACAGCCTCTTTTGCCAGGCTCAGAAAACCCTGCCTCAGTCTCAGCTTTGAAACCATGTCTTTGTCTGTTAGAGCTCCGGTCCATTCTTTTTTTGCTACTTCCCTGCCTACCATGTTCACCAGCTCCCTGGCAAGGTCTCTGGGACTGTCAGCCATCATGCAGGCACACTGCAGCAGGTGGAGGGTCTTGCCAATGAGCCTACGGTGTTCCATGGCCCAATATATAACTGACACGAAGAACACCACATACACCACAAAATCAAGTAGCAAAATTCAAGTGAAATTCATGCTGAAATCCACGGGCACTGCTGTGGCAGATTAAGACAAAGAAGATTTCTCAATCTTTTCTGAGGTGAAGGACTGCTTCGCCTTTAGAGGGAAAAAAATTATAAAATATCACTGTCTTGTCTCCATCTATTCTATGGGGAGTAGGATGGACAGTCATACTAGAAGTAAATTTTATCTTTGTAAGACTAAGTTCTTAGCAGTTGGGCAGCTGTGGTTTTATTATCAGCACTACAGCCTGCCCAAAGCACAACAAAGCTTCACCTCCCTGCTACAGCTGAGAGCCACCAACTCACCCCTGAGGGCAGATCACCTTCGAGGCTGCCCAGGCGCTAATAAATAGTGCTGGCCTACAGGACAACAGATTACTTGAGCCTAGAGAGAAATGTGCTATTCGCAATTTTTGCCACCAGAACTGGGAATACATTTGATCTGAGAGCCTCAGGCAAATCCCTTCTCCTCTCTGCATCTCAGCTTCCCCATCCATACAGCTTTGCAGAGTCTGACATACGCGAGTGAAAGGCACCACAGAAATGCAGGAAGTCACTGAGCAGAATGGCAAGATGGGGGCCAAACAGACACAATTGCCTCAGATTTATCCAAAGATGGTTATTTATTCATTCTCACATTGTTTCAGGAGCACCGAGAAGCCTTAACTGTGATAAAGGTCCAACAGTTGCCAACTGAGTATTTTCTTTAATCACATTTGATGTTGTTCTTAAAGCAGTCTGCCAGCTTCTGGAGTCATTTGATTACATACAAGTATTACTTCAAAGCAAACAAGCAAGGATACGTTTTTATTTGTTTGTTTCAGTGTTTATAAGTGATATTTTCTTAGAATTTGCAGCGTGAAGGAAATTCACGGTACTTACGTTTGGATCTAATTTACACAAAAACTGAATAAAACCAGAAAAACACCAGCCACCCAAACCCTTCCTACCCCCCAGTAATTAAGTTCCCGTGAAGTGAAAAAAAAAAACAAAACGACATCGCTAGTCAGCCAACTTTGTTTAGGATATATTTCATAAATCAGCCACGTTCAGCTTAAATCAGCACAAATGAACAGAGTAGTAGAAGCCTTGCGGCAACTGTTCAGACACCTGAGAAATGACAGCCAGAAGCCGACGCCACATTTGTTGCGGGGAGGGAGGTTGGGTTTGAGTGGGTTTTTTGATCAAGTTTTTGAAAGAAATTCAACTTGACTCATTATAAAGGCAGCATGGGAGAATGGGTGGGAAGGGGGTGAGACACACACGCAAGAGAAGGGCACTACTCAGTTGTGGGGAATCCAACAGACACCTGTGTGCTGCAGCGTAGACCTGGAGGACTCAAACACAAGACTGTCAGCACTAAAGATACTACAGCTCCAGCGTGAGCCAAGGGATACCTCAAGGGCTGTGTAGCTTGTCAAATGGAAGGGGCATGATGTACACTAAGTCATACTGCTCCTTCTTCCACTCCTCTTCATGTTCTATTCATGAGAGTAAAAAAAGAAAGAGACAAAAGTTAACGTCTCATACTGAGAATAGCAAGGAACAGCTCAACTTCAGCAAGTCACCCTCTCCTACTGATGTAAGGCTTGCTAAAGAAAGGAGAACTATGTTAGGACCCTTGATAGAATACACACCCTTGATAAACACATGAGAAATCAGCATGCATCCACAAATTTCTTGACATTAGCCTCGTGCCAAAGATAGAGCAAGATCCAATTGAGATTCCTCAAAATGTTTTAATCCGGAGGACAGCTCAAAAGAGCCACTGATCTAAGCAAAAGGGAAACTCCCATCCTTTAAAAACACTAACAATAATCTGTACAGGAGTAAGCAGAATAGATCATTTTCACCTCAGGGAGAGCAAGCTAGACTTCTAAATATTTCAGCAAAGTTCATATGAGCTCCATTCCGGAGAGGTCATGGAAAAGTCCTGGAACAACTGCTCAATGAGACAGGGAAAACAATACCAAAAGCCCTTGGTGTGTTAGCTTGAGCAATAACGCAGTTTTGAAGTGCCACTATCAAATCAACAGTATTGCTTCCTTGCTGCCTGTGCTAGACACCCAAATCCAAGGGAAATACTGCAGACTCAGAGAGGGCTCAGAGGACCATAACAACAATATTTTGGATGTGGAGACACTTATTTGAAGGCAGACTGAAGACCAAATAGCAGACTTTAGAGACGAAATAAAAATGTAAAATCGTGACTAGCAGAGAGAAGTCATAACTTCAGTTTCTCTCCTCTTGGTCTCATAACAAAGGGGAATTCAATAAAAGCTACAAGTTATAGAACAGATAAAAGTAAGATAGTCTCAAAATGTCTAACCAGACTGCAGAACTTGAAGCCAGAAGCAGCTGTCAAGGCCAAAAAAGCAAGAATAACCCCCAAAGCAGATGCATTTATATGGTTAAGAACATCAAGAGATTTAAGAGTCCATGACAAAAGCTCTTGGTACAATGTATTCAACTTTTCTAGAATAATCCCTGAAAGGTAGTGAGAGACAAAAATAATTACAACTGCCCAAGTCAAAGCATCATGTGTCCTTTTTATAAATGGTTGACCATGAGAACTGCTGGACATAGGTTCTTCATTAGGTGGAGCAAAAGTCTGGTAGCTCCACGGTCAGCCTGTTTTAAAGATTCATTTGGATACAACACATTTAGCCCTTGAATGTGTTGTTTTTCAGAAAAAATATTCATGAATTTAAATGAACGTTCTTAAAAAAAAAAGGACTATCACATGAACTTAAATTCAGGCAAAAAAAAACCCCACATTATCATATTTCCCATCTTCTGAGGGCATGACAGAACCATAAGACCCACAAGATGAACAAAGTCTTCCTCCCCTTAGTGTGTATCAGTTAACCACCTCAGCTGCTCAAAAGGACACAAAAAATTGTAGCATCAAAAACCATGCCAAAACACATCCAGTTCTCCAGAAGCAGAATTTAGTTGCTGTTTCCCAAAATTACATTTTAGCAGTCTTATATCCCACCAAATTCCTAAAGTATTTATAATAACAAGCAGTACATCCAATCAGCACCATATAAAGTTAGTTACTTTCAGTGCAGGAGAAGCTACAAACCAACCAACGTAAGGAGTTCTTGGGTTGCTAAGAGTTTTGGTTCTTAATTTTGGGGGTTTCTTATTAGCTACTCGATTTAAAGACACCAAATACCCAACCACACAATCGATTTTCTACTCACAAATGACCAAATATACTGATAATCACTTAACCTATCTACTAGCAGAAGCCCCATCAGAAGTAAGCCTTGGGGGAGCTGCAGAACAGACAAACGGAAGTAACAATTCCTCCTAAAAGGCTTTTTTGTTGTTTTTTAAACATACTAAGGACACATTCAAAAACCAACCAGGCCATTTCCTAAACTCCTGACTGGATAAAGCCACCAGCCGAGTAAGAGCTCTGAGGAGGTGACATGCAGCCAAGCTGAACCCTCGGGCCAGGGGAGAGATTTGGCATCTTCCTGGTGACCTGTGCTGCTTCCTTTGGGGCAGGACATAGGTTTCAGCCAAGCACAGGGAGCCACCAACTCCATCATTTATTTTCAGTCATTGATATTAAAAAGAACCAAAATGCCAGCCAGCCCAGACCAAGACAGGCCCTGGGGCCTGCACTCCCACTGTGTTGAGGCCCCAGCTGGGCCCCGGGCTGTTTGGATCAGCCACTCGGGGTAAACGAGGATCATCCTCATTTAGGTTTTGGGTTGATGGCAAGTTGAATTGGAGTCAGTGAGCCCTGGCAGCCAAAAGGGCCAACCACACCCTGGGGTGCATCCAGCACAGCATGGCTAGCTGGTCGAAGGAGGTGACTGTCCCAATGGACGCTGCACTTGTGCGGCCCCACCTCGAACACTGCGTGCGGTTTTGGGCACCTCATTATAAGAGGGAAATCAAACCATTAGAGTGTGTCCAGAGGAGGGTGACCAAGATGATAAAAGGCCAAGGGCAAGACTTACAAGGAGCAGTTGAGGTCACTTGGTTTGTTCAGCTTGGAGAAGAGGAGGCTGAGAGGTGATCATGGCAGTCTACACCTTCCTCACCTATTCCTCACTATAAAACACCTGCCACCTTCCAACAGGAGGCTTAAAGCCCAGAAGTATGGTGGGGGGAGACACTATCTGTGGGGGAGGCACTGCAGTTCTGGTCCCAACTCATGAAGTAAGGCTCTGCAAGCCTTCATTCCTATAAAACACAAATCCTATAAATCAACCTTCATCCCCAGCAGATGACACCTGTTACCTCCTTTCTGCTCCTTGCTGGTTTGCATCACCTAGAAAGTCCCCTTCTCCACACATCACCCACCCCAGGGGAAGCTCACCCTCTGCACCATCAGCAGGCTCTCCTCCTTCCCAAGGAGAGCACTGGTCAGATAAAGAGTTGGAAACAGCTGATTTTGTGCTTATGTCAAAATTAAACCATGTGGTTTTTCCCCAGCTCTGTTCAAAGTTGTCCCAAAGGTATCCAAGTTTCTTCTCCTCCCCCAAGCACATGCTGCCAACTCAGAATATTGGTGGGCAGGCTGCCTTGAAATACAGGAACAATAACAAAACAGTGAACTTTTCTCTTTGCTTTATTTTGGTGTTCACAAAATGGAAAGACAGTCTTTCTCTGCTCAAAAACATTTTTGAAACAAGACTCTTATCTGTCTCCAATGCAACCAGTTCTTCCTCCCCCCTCCAGAGGTGCTTTAAATCTGTGTTTGACACCAGACTGAGCAAAGCAGCAGAGTCAGAAAAAAGGTGACAAGTAGTTGTTTTCAATATGAAAGGCTTCTGCTGAAGCACATCAAAATACTAATTGAAATACTGGATAATCAGCATGTTTATAAGATTTCAGTTTGGTGCAGGCCACTTCTGTCAAAAAACATTTCTGGGAGTTATTTGCTTGGTGAGGAGGACCACATAGCCAGCACTTTGCTACAGACCTATACGTCAAAATGAAAATATATTGAAATTAAGTATGTTTTTGCATATACTTCAGAAGCCAAGGAATTGTTTCCGATACAATAGCAACAGCGCTAATAAGTTAGCACCAAGATACAAACAGCAGCCAGGTCAAAACCTTAAGTCACTCTGTTGGAAACCTAGATATGAGCTTGTTTTAGCTCAGAATTACACTGAGACCTCATATGGTCCTTGCTAATGAAATGAGAGGAAGCAGTAGTATCTATTCCCAGCGTAACAGCAGGGAAACCAGATTGCAAGGTTCTTCTGTTAATATGAGTTACTATAGTGTTGCGGGAGCTTTGCACTGTTGCAATAATTGCAGATTTAACAGGCTTTTTCATCCTTCTCACCTTCAAATCCTCTCTTCCTCAGAACAGCTTAGTGCTGCCATCTACTTTTTTTTTTATCCTAACAGAGTTTTTTGGTTTGGTGTTTTTTTCATTTTTCTCCTAACAAAGTTATTAGCAGACTAACTCACCTACTACGACAGCACTGGATGACTTGAGTCTTTACAGTTGGGGGCCTCACATTTATACTTAGTCCAGCTCATTCCCACAGGCAAAATTAAAAGCAGAGGAACCAAAATACAGAATCAGATCCAAAGTCCTTTTAATGCTCATTTATACTTGAGCCCACAAATATTAATGAAGAAAAACAAAAATAAAACAACTCTCTCAACTCTTAACCACAAGATATCTTTTACAAGGCTTGCAGGTATTAAGCTAGTACACTCTGATGACAAGGTGGTAAAGACATAGGTCTGGAAAGCAAATCTAGCTAGCTAAAAATGTTATTCAAAGTTTCAGTCCTAGAGGACTAATAAAATTCTTTTATAGTCATTTATTTGCACAGACACTAACACTCCTGGAAAAAAAATATTTCTTGGCTAAAGGATTTATCATCTGAATAAAGAGGCTGAAAAACATCCAGGCATTTACTAGGAGACTGCCTGCTGATGATGAGGCAGGAGCTAGTCTTGATTAATTCTCCACCTCACTTTCTCATTGTAAACATTCATTTTATTTTTAAATTTTTTTTTTTTTTTAAGGTCTGAGCAATTGTTTCCACACAATTCCCCCACCACCATTTGTTGAGGGTCTTAACCCTATTTCAGGTAGAAGGAAGAGTTGTTCAGATCCCAGCGCTGCTCCCACTCCCCATGAATCACCAGGAATAAGGGGAGGCCACAGCACCTTCTGCCTCCCCACTAACACCACACAAGGACAGTGCATCCATCCTCACTGGAAGTATCTCCCCAGACACTACTCTAAAGAGCTACACTCTTGGCTTGTACCTTTCCTTCCCTTCATCCCAAACAAGATCACTCAAACCTCTGCGGATTAGGGCCAGATTCTCAAAGAAATCACAAATTTGGGGTGCAGTGGTGGGACACCTGCAAGTCTAGCAAGGTGCAGCCTTTTGACCTGAACAGTTTGGAGAACAAGAAATAAAATTTCTACGTTTCCTCATTACCCATCCTCATGACATCAGCCACTTTTGGCAAGCAACAGAGATGCTCTGAATAATTCCTATCTTTATCCAGATGGCCACAAACACAACATGGGGACCTAACCACAGGTCCCAGAGCTGCACTTAGGATGAGTATCCAAATCTCTACTCAAATCATTCACCACGTGTCCCACGCACATGCAGAAAGGATCCTGCACAGGGAGGAAAGGCTTTTACCACTGCTCTGCCTACTTGTCACAGCACAGGCTGTTCAGATCCCTGCCCAGGTCTGCAGTTTGGTCTCAGATGACTCCAGGACTCTGCTGAGGCTGGAAACAAGTCATGGGGGCTCTGGTGGAGTGAGTATATTTGTCCACAGGGAACTGAAGGGAATTAATCACATTATGTGTGCTGTACCATGGCTGACAAAGGTCACGCGTCTGAACTGGGACAGCCCAACCTTCAGCACAGATGTCAACTTTACAAGGAAGCACCCTGAAAAAGGGGAAAAGGTATTTTCAGAAGTATTTTTCCTTCCTGCAGAGGTTTTATTTTGTAATGAAAGAAATGTCAGAAACTAAAAAACAAACAAACCACAAAACAAAACCAAAATGCAGTTTTTAAAATAAAAATTCATTTCCTAGCTGTCATTCTTGGATTTTGCATATCATGCCTTAGCATTAACTGCTGCCAAACGCAAGACATCAGGTCCATCTGGCAGATGTACACTTCCCCGGCTGCCAAATGTTTCCTTAAAATCCAGGGGCTTCGTTATTAAGTGTATTTGCAAATTCCAGCCTCCTAAATGAGTAGGGCTCCTGAACAGCAGCCTCTGCTGCTGAGTGTCCTGAAAAAGGGGGAGCAGAGGTACACTGCAATCATCCAGAGTATCTGCTGCGCCTGCTTGGTAGGGAGGCCAGCCTCCTGGTAATGGATGGCTATACCAGCTGTGGGAGAGCTTTAAAGAATTCCTTTTTCTGCAGATTATCCCTAAGTAAAATTAGAAAGTATTTAGGAAGCAGAGGGGGAAACCCAACCATTCAAGCTGACATCATTACTTATTTACATATAAATACAGCCAGGAAATAAGCATATGTATTTATATATAAACAAAAAAAGCTATCTGTACAATGTTTCATACACTGCTTTTCCATCCAATATTTACTACTTTATTCGTGACTTAGGAAAAAAAAACTTTATCCCCAAGAAATTGGTGATAAAATGCCCTCTGGTGGGCGTGACTGTGGACCTCTACAGCAACAACCACCTCCTAAATACTTCAGAGCCTTCAATATATTCTTGGGATTACTATTTTTAATGGAGTGAGACAAAGCACATACTCGCTTTCCAGAAGAAACAGATACACCCCTGTCTAGTGAGCCCAATTTTTACTGCTCAGTATCTCTGGATTAAAATATGAGCTAGAAGTTTAAAAAAAAATCCTATTAAAGCATTCCATGATTCCCAAAGTTATTTTAATGTTCATTTTACCTCTTCAGGATACTTCTTCCTCCTCAAAAATAAGTAATTAACAGAAAAGTACAGTGGCATTAAGTTCTGCTTTGCCTCAACATAACAGAATCTTTGTAGACTAAAATGGAGAAAGAAGGGGTGTGGGGGGAAAGCAGCATTTTCAGAGGTTATGAATCATTTTTGCCCTGTTAGAGCACACGGCACAGCTAAGGAGGCAGCCCTAATTGTACAGACAAAAACAATAACAGCCCTTTTCCCAGAAGAGTTTACTGCCTGAACAGAAGAGGCAAGGATGGAAAAAAAAAAACCTCAAAAATAAACTGAAGTTAACAGGATGCACTTCACCCTTAAGATGCTCAATAATTGTAGGTGGTGTTTTCATTCATCTGAAACAAGATAAATCTAAATAAGAGAACTGAAGCCTTAAGATACAGTGACCGAAGAGATAATTCAGCAACTTGGGGCAGAGTACACGGGCAGCTACTTTCAGAATATATATATACACACACACACATATATATATATGTAAAATAGAATGCTTTAAAACACAGCCAGATGGGACGAGGAGAGCCACCAGGCAGATCAAACTATGCAAGCCTGACCCTAAAATGGCCAAGAGAAGCTGTAGTTACACATAGAATTGAAGCTGACCTCACAGATTTTATAGGGATTCCTCCCCCTTTCAACAGAGAAGCTTCAGATTCGCAGCTAAATAAGGATAAGGAGAATAAAACACTCACATTACATGAAGGAAAAATGGAAGAACTCTACTGCTTTCCCATGTTCCTTGGGAAGCCTCTGTGCTTCCATCTCATACAAGATATGGCACTGTCTTTGTTCACCTGAGTGGTTAGAAACTTGTTTCCAGCTTCCACAATACAATTTGTAGTTAATTGTTGCTTTACGCTAAGATTATTTGTGAGTTTGATCATATGTGGAACATGAAGCATTTCTGTCTTTTTGAAGATGTTTCTGGGCAATAAAACTTTGCTTGTGAAGTTGTTCTTGGGTATAAACAATGGTACGATTTATCATTCACCCTTCAGAAAGAAAAACAAAACTGTCAAAAAAACCCTCATTTACTTGAAATCTGCTCTTTATTTAAGTAATGCACCCCTGCTCTGTGCAGAGCTCCGTCCCTCTCTAGTGGCAGCCAGGTCACATACCAATTGGCAAGTCTGCTCCGGGCTGGGCTAACAGGCAGTTTCTAGCTCAAAGATCAGAAACTTTAAGATTCAAAGATCCCCCATTTATTCCTCTTGGCCAACAGCCCTCCCAGAGATTCATAGTTATATTTACAGTTTTCTCTGAAGACAGCGGCTAAGGATTGCACAGAGCGATGCTGTCGCTTGGTGTTAGACTATATAAGCTCTATCACCACTTCAGGATCATCACGCTTCCAAGCGCCTCTATCTAGACATCATGTTGATTGCAGCTACAGGGAAAGGTATTTCTCTTATTAGATAGAGCAAGCCAAGATCAAACAGCATATTTCTCCATGTGGTACTTACATGCACAATGCTCATGCTCCTAAATTTTTTGCCTAAAATTAAAAGGAACAGATTATCTAGGTAAGATTAGTACTGACATTTCTTGGATCTTACCCTGATGGTTAGTCCTTTCCCAAAAACAGCTTTGTTGTTAGAGTAGCAATTAACAGGGGAAGGTTACACTATTCTCCCCCCTTCCTGCCCCCTTAAAATAAATATTTTAATAGATTATAAATATTTTGTATAAAATACATGCTACTATGCCTGACAAGCACAGAAGAGAAAAAACACTGTTCTTTAGAAAATAGAAAGATATAAAAAAACCCCTAATCAAAAAGATGGCCCAAGGCTGTACAGTTCTGATTGTGAATTTAACAACAATCTTTACATATAAAAATAAAGGGGTTTGTAATTTTTTTTTTTTTAGGGTAAAACTATCCTCTTAAGCAACCTTACAAATGGCTCTAGTAAAATTCAAGAGGTTACAGGTCTACCTCAAGATCTGTCATGTTTAAATTTTACAAGGTAATATTTAGACAGGGGAAGGCTTATAATCTGCTGTCATATGCAATGTCATTTTAGTAAGTATTCTGATGGAATCTGAGCCTGTTCCTGTTTTGCTAAAGATGAATAACTGCACAATGAATGGCATAGCCTGAAAATAGGAGGAAGGAAATAGTTAACCAGGACTTCCACTCACATTACACGCAGCAATAGTCTAACCAGTTCACTGGCTTCTCCAGATGAAAAGTACAGAGGTACCTAATGCCCAGATTAACCATCACCTCCAGCAGTCGATGCCTGAGCTCAAGCTGCACCTGCATTTCCATCATAAATTACAGTTTAAGCTTCTCAACCTGACCCAACTGGGCATCATTCTTTAGGTCCAGCCCAGACCACCTTAACTCTGCCACCAGAGCACTGCAGCTACATGAACTTTTTTGAATAAAGGAACCAGCAGAGCACATGGGTTCGGGTGGTCTTTTTTTGTTTTACTCGTATTATTCTTGAAATACAATACTTCAGTAACTTCGCCGTTGCAACCACAAGATTTGTCTAAGAATAGTTTTTAGAAGGCTTGAAGGATGCTGCTGTGAACTGTTCAAGTGTGATATTGAAACAGTGAGTTTAAGGAAAACTTGTTGCAATTTCTCTTTTAAGCTGGAGCATCCCCTCCCCACGCACACAAACGGGCTTTAAAATTTCTACCAGAGGAAAAACAAACAAACCAAACTAAAGAGTATTATGGCAGCAAGTGAACCACAATTCTCTTCGTCTTTGGCTGCATTTCTGTATCCAAGTACCACTTTTAAAGCCAGTCCTGTATTTTATATACTTCAGGCAAGCCTTGTTGTTTTAGCTTACCTCCTATACCATTTCTATGCTCTATTTTTTCCTCCTATAAATAACAGCTCAAATATCAGCCACAACTTCCCATTGCCATTTAGTTCACAGAGAGATAAGGTTGTGATGTTGCAGAACTAGAACTGCCCGGAAGTTTAATCATAAAATTACACACTTCTCTTCCAAAAAGAAAAATGTACTAGAAAATAGGCTTTACTTTGGGGATTTGATAATCTTTAAGAACAGGCAGAACATTTATCTAAGATTTTCAGGGTACCAAATGTAACTTCATTTAACTCCACAAATTTGGGCCAAGGACAAATTTGGGCCACTTTATATAATACAAAACTACAAGAGGAAAGGAAGAAAAAAGGAATTGAAGTACTGAGACCACACAAACCAGGGACCAGAGACTATGCCTACTCTTCAATTAGCCACTCCCCTCTTCTGCAGCTGCTGTCATCTACCGAGATTTGCAGACTCTTCTTTTAACCTTCAGACCTTCACAGTCGCATTTCACAAGTGATTTGTTCCTCGGGGTACAGAAAACACTGTGCAACATCAGACACATATTGGAACATGTCAGCTCCACAGGTGTTAACTAGAGCAGGATTTGGTCTGCAGTTCAGCAGCTCTTGTGACAATTCACACATCAAGATCAACTGAGAGGTTCCCCAGAAGGTCCCACACAGGCACATCCCACACTCTTATGTGCTATAGGCAGCTCTTAATCAAATCTCATTACACTTGTTCACAGTCTCAAGGCTCAGACTTCAGAAAGCAAGAGGGTGGGTTTTACTTTCAGACTTGCACAGAGAACATAATAAACTATTGGCACAGACAGCAAGAGTCTCACAACTTCTGAATTTGAGATGGGACGCTCAATCTAGCCTGCAGAAAATCCAGACTAGCATCAGTGCAAATGAGGTAAGAGTTAGCTCACAAGAGATCAAAACCAACTTTCATTTATGTCTATGCCACATTGATTTCTGTTAACTACATGTGTGTAACCAAGAGCAACATTTGATCTGGAGCCTGGTACCTTATGTCCAGCTATTGTAAAACAGAAGCAAAAAAGTAGCTACAAACATCTGACTGATGTTGCCTGCAAGCAGGGCACTGCAGAAGGCTGTACCAGCAATTCATATTGACAGAATTAAGACAGGGCACGGCAAACCTCACTATTAAAAGTAATTGTACAAATATTTGGAGTGTTCTTTAAAAAAAAAGAAGAACCACACACACCAACATGGGGGAAAGGCAACACAAAGCCACAGACCAAGAAATAAGCTATTACATGCAAATACATGCAAGCTTCTCCCAAGTTAATTCTCCTCTTAATGGAATATTGATTGGTATGCTCAATGTTTAGAATCCTGAAATAATGGGGGGGATAGAAGGAAGTGAAGACACACTCAGAACAGTGAATTTCATTTAAATAATATATACTTTCCTCATATAATCAGTCAAAAATAGCATAATAACGAAGGCAGTACAGTACATCTAACATTTTGCCTTGCATTGTATTAGCAGATCTGTCAGAGATGACCTGGAAGCATTAACCACACAATTTTTTTCTCCCTTCTCCTAAAGAAGCAGAGTACAGCATTTTTCATAACCTCTCACCGCACAATATCCTTACTATATCTGGTATTTCTCTGCTCCAAATAGGACAGACTACAGAATATCCGTGGCAGAACCTAGGCATTTCAGACGTGATCTATCAAGATGTTTGTAAGTTGGGGGGGAGGGAGGGAGGGGCAAACCAGTGTTTGAGGGGAAGCAGAGCAGTTCACAATCATGATGGAGAACATCTGAATAAGTTTTGTTGCATCTAGTCCTATCCCCATGCAAAAAAGGAAGGATGAGGAAGAAGAGAGTCGCATCTTTGAAGCGGTTATGATACGAGTCTCCCATTTGCTCAACAGAACCCTCAGAATATAACCAGTGTCATATAATCAAGAAGCCACATATTTCTAACTTCCAGAAATCTCTTCCTATTCCAGGGACCACTACCACCTGTACAATTTTAGAGAAAAGAGTTTCTTCTATCCTTTTCCTTCTGTCATTCACAGTCCTTCTGAGATATCCTTTATAGCCTCCAACGCATATTACTAAAACAAGCCATTCAAAAAAGGGTAGAAGGTAGAAGGGAAAAAAAGAAGAGACCCAAACCAGAAGAACCAACTTCCCTTGCCATCAGAGTTCCTAGCCTTGATACTCCAAGCAACTACAGCATCATTCTCAAGAGCTCTCCTGACCCATCCCACTACCAATATATATTAAGGATACACTCAAGAATATAGGCACCATCAAGGAGCTGTTTCATAGCGTATAGGTTGATACATATGTATGTAAAATGTATGAACTAATTCAACTGTATTTTTATGCTCTGCCCTTCATTCCAAAACATAAGTTTCATCTAGAATTAGCAACTTCTCCCCCTCACCCGCCTCCCAAACTTTATGAAGGGATAAGGAAGAAGCTCAAAAAAGATATTGCTTAAGTTTAGTTATTCTGTAGGATTTCATATAGTTTCAAAAGCATTTTCCAGACATTTATATACCCAACAACGTTTTGTAATATGAAGTGTTCCAATTTGGCATTTTTCCACTCCTGGCAAGCAAGAGACAATAAAAATCAAGAGAAAGTTAAAAATGAAGGTTTTTTTGAAGTATACAATATGTTCGGAATCATTTAATGAATTCAGGTGTTCAACAAGCTACAAGTCAACTAAAAATCTGCAATACTTATATATTTCAAAGCACAGGTAAACACAGCTGCATGCACTTTAAAGTTACTCCATGTCATGAGATTATGATGATGAACTTTCCGAACTCTTTGGCCTCTCTTCTTTTGATCTGGGGTTCACCTGTGGCTGGAAAAACTAACACCATTTAAATTCTTTTGCCTCTAATTAAGGGAAACAGCATGCTTAAGCTTCAGACTGAGAAGAGAAAGTTTTCTTGGAGTCGTTACAGCATGCTGCTATCTGCAAACCCACCAGCATTGCGTTTGCAGACCAAAAAACAAAATCCTACAACAAGGTCTGACAAAGCATATCTTAGAGCAGAATTATCCGATTTGAGTATTAATTACTCATCAGCATGGACCTTAAAAAGCGTCTGAAACAAAAGCTCTTAAATCACACTTTAAATCCAGGATTTCTAGTGTCCGCATCACGATGCGGATCATGGTTATGGGGTGATTTTGGGTTTGTTGTTATTTCTATTTTAAAAAAGTGAAAACTGATAATGAGTCTGTCTCAAGGTTCAAAAATATCAAGAGTTGTACAAACAAAGTCCAGCTCAACAAATTAGGCACATCTTGAGTTTATGAGACCTGCTGCAGGACACCGTTACTGCCTCGGATACCTTTATATGAGCGCGAGAGATTCTTCACAGTATCTCTCAACTACGTTCAGAGCCCAAAAACACTCCTACCACACGCACACCCAACAGTTTTTAGTTAACAACACTGCAAAGGATTTTACCAGTAGCAAATTTTCTTACAAAGTGCTGCACTGCATGAGTACTGGAACAGGCCGCTAGAAATAATCTGGTTTTCTCAATCAAATTGTGTTTTATATGTAGAGTTTAGTCCTACAACTGGTGACAAATCCAAGAACTGTACATTTGTGTCTTCCAGTAAGCCAAACCAAGCCTGAACAGAAGTCCTTTAATATCATATGTCATATAGCATATTGTAATGGATGGCTGGGAATTAAGAACAAAACCACAAGACACTGCAAAAAGAATACTGAATTAATTTTAAAAGTCTGGGTTGGTTTGTAGTTCGAGCAGACTGCTTCAGTGCATCAGCACTACTACTGCAAGCCAGCACTATAAGTTACATGAAGTTTAAGACTACTAAAAAAACTTACGCGTTTTTCTCATATTAATGCCAATTATAGCAAAAAGCCTAAGCTGAGGATATTTGAAAACCTAGACCTAAGCATCACTGACAAAAAAAAAAAAATATCAGCACGTAAAAATTAAGGAAAGTGGTCCCATGTTCCAGATATTCTAATCCACAACATAAAATTATTTATGGAAGAGCGTGACTAGGAATTCAGTTACTGTCATTTATCAGATGGTCAGGACAGCAGAGAGGTGAAGGGCTGCATGACAAGAGCCCCAGGAAGGCTTCTCAGGGCACCTCCTGGACCACCTCTGCTCAGCTCTGCTTTAACCGTAACAGGTAACCAGCGAATATTCACCCCTGTGAAGCACGCTGACTTTTAAAAATCTGACAGAAAGGTGTTCCCATAAGAGATTTCTAATCTATTTCCTTTTAATCTCTTTCTTTATAGCTGAGGAAGAGTTCTTTGTACTTCTGGTAACAAAGGAAACCTAGAAGTGACAGCAGCATGTCAAAGCTGTTTACGTCTCGTACAGCCTCGCGCTCCGAGTTGCTGTTGGCAGGTTAGTTCTCCAGAAGACAGTCTTCAGCCTGTGCACGGGAGCTCCGTCTTCCTACGAGTAACTTCATAAAAGAGATAACTGCACAGAGGGATGCTAAAACCCTTCCCCACGCAGGGTAAGCAAACACAAAGCCACAAAGGAAATTTAAAAAAAAATATATATATATGACAAAGGGTTAATACAATAACTTCAAGTGCCCACAAGTATATTCCGGGCAACATTATCTACTTGGTATGTTTATGGGCTTCAGGATATAGCTATTTATTTATACAGTGTTTCTTCTGTGGAGAGATGAGTACATTAAGAAAGTGATTAGATACACAAATAAATCACAGAATCTAATGATACTGTGTCATGTTTAAGGATATTGAATCAGCACACTGCAAGGCCAAATATTGCCAAATGGAAGTTCTGGAGGGGAAAAAAGAAAACACTGAAGGACCAAGTAAGTCGCTAACCCATGCTGAGATTTTAGCTAGCTAAAAGCCTCAATTATGGTGCAAAGCATTAATGATGTGAAAATACTGTAGCCCTCTGTGGCTCACTATGAAGCTGATGCTCTGCAAACAGAGCAGCTTCAGGATCAGGCCTTCAGGTGTCTGGGCTCCCTGGGGTCAGAGCCCATGGCAGCAAATCCAAGTGGATCCATGTAGCTGGCGAACGAATCGCTGCAAGAGCCTTTGTAATGCTATGCTCAACCTGAAGTTAAAGAAAGGATGCTAAAAAAAGATAAGAAAAACGTTCATGAGACCCCAAAACTTCAAAGTGCTGCAAAAAACTCTCCACATCATTTTTAAGATTTAAAAAAAAAAAAGTCCACAACAGGGATATAATGGAAGGGTTAAGACAGGACAGACTGCAATTCCTCCATTTATGGATCTAGGGGTACTTTTCCCCCTCTCCTAAAGCTGTGTGTGAGTTTCCAGCACAGCACACAGAGGCTCTACGCACAGAAGAAGGGGAGAAAAAAAAATAATTCATTTCCCCACCACCACCACCACCTTGGGAAGCAGAGGAAAAAATTAAAAAAAATTAAAAAAAAAAAAAAAAAACAACAAACTGGGTCCATAGGTTTTTGGAACTAAATTAAAAGGTCAGGAAAACAAGTAGGCATGGACAAGACTGAACTGCAGATGAGCACAGAGAAGCAGAGAAACAGCAGTGGGATGAGCGCCAACGACTGGAAATAGTTAAGGGCCCGATTCTGGTGGCCATTAGCGTGGTGCTGGACTGGAGTGACTCCAATGGAAACACGGGATTGCAACCCCGGAGGAGAAGGACACACGGGAGCAAAGCAATATCGCTGGTGAGATGAGCACAGCAAACCTGGGGATAACGAATTCTCCTCGCAAACAGGCACTAAAAGTGACAGCACCAGATCCGGTGCACAGTAAACCCAAAAATCATATCTAATTTCTAGATCCACGTCTTCCTCCCCCTCCATTGAAAGGATTTCCAGTCAATGTATACACTATATACTTTTTATTATTGTTAGAAGAAGAGCAGCAAGCCTTGCAGCTTGCTAATCTACAGGAAACAAACAGAAGTGGTTACTTTCTTCCCTCAAGATTTCTGCTTAAAAAAAAAAAAACACAAACAAGTGAACAAGAAAGGGTTTGCTCCAGCACACCACCACTTTTTGTTTTGTTTCAGCAAGACTTTGACAAAATCTAATTCACTATGCCATGTATCTAATATATTGGGTACTTGAAGTATGACCATCACTCATTAGAAATGTAATTAAAAAGTGACAAAACTAGATTTCCCCTCCCCAGCATGCAGATGAAAACCAGTAACCCTGCCTCTATTTGTAACCATGACAACTATAGAATATTTTATTTCAGTAATATAATTCACACCGAACATTTGCTCATAGGTTTTGTTGTTAAGGGAAAGGTTGACACACTGTGCACGCATTTCATAAGCTACCAGAGACAACAAATACAGAAAAGTCGGGCAGTTTTCGAGACTGAGAACCCAGTATGTATTTCATAGTTCATTTAAGACCCTCTACAGGAAGCTAAATGAATATGAACAAAAATTCAGCCAAATTAACTGTCACCGGTCATTACTTGCAAGACAACTACTTGGTACGACCGGATGTTTTTTGACTTTTAAATAAATGGCAGTGATACTCTCGTATTTTAGAGGTAGTAACTCAAACCCCAAACTTTAATTTTCAATTAAAATACCATAGGCATTATTCGGTTTCTATTTGGAAATATCAAAATAGACGTTATGGGAAAAGATATCTATATGAAACAAGGCACTGAAAGACATAGTTTGTATATGCTGGCTAAGTCTTATTCTTGATGGGTCACTAAATTATTTGCATAGCTCCCATATTTCATCTTAAATTGAAGACAACTTCCATAAATACACACAATGAGGACAGGTTATAAGAACAAAAAACCCTGCATATTATTCAGAGAAGATTAAACAACCTCTTGAGCATAACTAAAGTTTGACGCAGACAAATGTCAGTGTAAAATATGGCTGTACTTTATTTTTCTCCACATGGGGAAAAAAAAAAAAAAATCAAGCCATTAACAGTTTAAACCAGAATACAACAAATAATAAAAGAAAGATACACTGTTGCTTTGTTTTGGAGACAGAAAAATAATAATAAAAATAATAAAGCTTGCTGGAATACTGTTCCTTCTCTCACACAGATCATCATATCCATCAAAGAGGATTTAAAGTTTCAGCAGATTGCTAATTATAAGAGACAGCAATACTGTTATTGCAGTCACCTTAAAGCTACAGCAGTTTAGTTTTTAAGTACCTCAGAAGGAGAGCCTGACAAATGGGTTTCAATCGGTGGAAGAGACTCACACGTGCCTACACGTACACACACTTGCTCGGTTGTTTTAAAGAATATCAGGAAAAAGAAAGTTTCTTCACTTATGAGAAATATGCTCTATATAATCTCCCATTAAAACAAATAATAAGCCTGCAGCAAACATGCATGTCTTTTTCTTTCATCGATGGAAAAGTGATTAAATACCCCTTAATTTAGTTACCAGAACACTGTATTTTTTCTAAACAGTTTTCATATACAATAAACAAAAGATAAGCAGCCAACTACATGACCAGTGCTCCATAATTTTTGGTGGTGGTGAGGAGATAAGCCATCTCCAGTAATCTAGGAATATTTTCAGTTTAATAAATGAAGCCAGAGGCAGAAAAGAAGGAAAAAAAAAAAACCACATCTCGGAGACTATGAGCACACACTATTTATGAAGTGTCTGAAAAACACCACCATCCATCCCCAGAACTCCCTCCCTCCAGACCTCTCTCCACCCTCCGGGGAGGCAAAGGAACCTGTACCCAAAAATCCCGGGGACCACAGACCTGCATCCTCGCACGACAAGGACAGCTAGTCACATTCACTCAATGTCACAACAAAACAAAACAAAAAAGTAGCTTTTCCCTCCCATCCTAAGCCAGACCTTCGAGAACAGGTACCCAGGGGATGCGCTTCTGTGCTCCTAACGGCACCAAACAGCACTTCGGCTCAGAGATAAGTTAAAAAGAAAACATCCCCCCACCCCCCCCCCCCCAAAAAAAAAAAAAAAAAAAAAAAGAAGCAGCATCAGTAGAAAACCCCAGCAGCAGCCAAACAAAACCTCACACCGGCGAGGAATGTCACCCGGCGTGGCAAGGCACGGCGTGGGAAACGCGTACGGAGTGGCTTTATTTTAAATATATATACACGTTATTTTTAAGCAATACTGTGCCGAGAAGTTCCTCGTACGCATCACGCGTGGGGAGAGGGGAGGAAAAAAAGGGGCGAAATGGGAATGTATTCCAGGCACAGGGAGACGACGGGGCTGGCAGAGGCATTTGGGAAGGGAGGGAAGGAGGGAGGCTGCCTGCCGGGGTACGCGCCGAGCCCTTCCAGGCAGTTTCGGGGGCGGGAAGCGGGGGGGGGGGGATCCACCGGGACAGCCGCCCACCGGGTGTGGTGGGGGTCCATGGGGACACAGCCGCCCCCCGGGGGTGACGGGGAGGAGGGGGGATTTGCGCGGCCGACCCCGCTCCGCGGCGCAGGCGAGCGCCTGAAGTTGTGGGTGCGCAGCGGAGGTGGGGGACTCCCCCACGCCAACATTCCAAAAACCCGGGGGGAGGGAATAATAAAAAAAAAAAAAAAAAAAGGAAATCATCATCATAACATGACGATGCCCCGCCGGCTCCCCGCACAGCACCCCCCAAGGCGGCAGGAGGCACGCAGGAAGTTTTTAATGCGGGCAGCGAGCGCAGGCGCAGGGCAGCCGCCAGCCCGGCGATGCCCGGCACGGCTGGCGGCCGCCGGGGGGGAAGCTCCGCGGGGCGCGCAGCCACCGCGCCCGCTTACCTCCCTCCGCGGGGGCGCAGGCGGCCCTGGGCCGGCAGCGCGGGTGCGCGGCCGCGTCCTCAGGCGGCGGGAGGATGCGCGGCGGCAGGAGGAAGAGGAGGCGGCGGCTTGTGCATCGCAGCCTCCGCCGCTAACGCAGAGCCCCGCTGCGGGAGCCGCGCTGGAGGCCGGGCAGGGTTTCGCGGCGCGGCGGCGGAGGAGGAGGAGGAGGAAGAAGCTGCTGCGGAGCCGCGACCATGCTCCCGTCTGGCCGCCTTCCCCTCACCTACTGCCCGCTTTAGCCGGGGAGGGAGGCGGCCTGGGCGCCGGGGCGAGGGGCGGGACGGGCCAATCGCCGCGGCGGCGGGAGGCGGTGGAGCCCGGCCCGGCCCGCCCCGCTCCGCCCCGCCGCCGCCGCCACCGCCCCCGCGGGAGGCTGCCCCGGCCCCGCCGCCGCCGCCCGGGCCCCCGCGGAGCTCCCCCTACCCCCCCCCCCCCCACCCCTTTCCGCGGGCTCCCCGCCGCCGCGGGTGCGGAGCCTCCGCCCCGGTGCCTCCCCGGAGTCCGCGGGCGTGAGCCGAGCGCTCCCCCTCGGTCGGCGGCGGGGAGGTGCAAGGAGAGGGCGGGGGGGGGGGGGGAACGTGTTGGCGAAAAGGTCATCGGTCTCCCAGCTGTCTTCAAAAAGTAGCGTGTAGTTGAAAAGAAATATTACCCCGCTTTATTAAATCATCGCTCTCCGGGGGCGTGATCCAAAGCCTCTTGAAGTCCACGGGAGTCTTTGAATAGGTTGGTACCGTTCTCTCCCTGACACCACTCTTTCTTTTTTTTCTTTTTTTTTTTAATTTTTTTTTTTTTTTGGTTGTTGTTTTAATATCCATCGTGCTTGGAGTCACCACGGATTTTACGCGTGGAAATCTGCATCTGTCTCTCCATTCTGTATAATCTGTGCCTGCTGCTTTGTAGAGCCCTTTCTGATGTGCACCACAAGCTGCGTGTGCTGTAGTTTTAAACATAGAACACTTTGTCTTTTACATTTCCTGTAAGCATAAAAATAAGCTTCATCAAATTCTTTTCTCCTTACTTTGCCGGTTAAAAACGCATCGTGGAGAAATAGATGCTCTAACGTGTTGAAAGTGAGGCAGTGGTGCCAAATGACAGCTGAGCAAAGCGAGGGGACAGGAGGGAATCACACAACCCCCAGAAACAGGCGAATGCACGGTTTTATGGAGAAAGGGGCACACGCTGCCCGGTGCCTGGGAGGAAGCAGGGTGCTGCCTTAAAAAGGGCTATTTCATTTTTCTCCCTTCCCAACCTCAGAAACAAATGAAAACCCGTTATTGCAGTGGACTAAAACATTCCTAAAATTGGCCAGCCTCATTAATATTAGAATGCTTTTAGCAGAATATGGCCTCGCTCTGAAACAGGAAGGCTCCATACATTTTTGTCCTTAATACAGCGTGGATTAACATTGAAACCCCCAGTCCTGTACATCGCAGTGGAGTGTGAGGGTCAGAAGTTCAGAACAGTTTAAATCTGAATTATTTAGCGAGCGCACACACGACACACTCTTCCAATTTCCACGCAGCTCTTTTTTTTTTTTTTTCCCCCCCTTAGTTTTCTCCCTTTTAAACGCGAGAGCCCCGGTCGGTGTTATTTGCCCTGATGCGGTGTTATTTGCCCAGCATATATAGTTGACCCAGAATCCGACAAAGCCGATGAGAAGAAGTCTCAATGGGACTGTTGACCTAACAAGTAGCATGTCAGTCTCCCGATGGCATTTGAATGTTCTCGCAGCGAATGCTTCGAGACAGGAGAGAGCGTAAAGCAGAGATTCTTTGGAATCCTTAATTAGACACAGTGATTTTGGAATACTGGTTTCTGCCGCTATCCTCTAGTGCCTGGTACTTTGTTTTGTGACCTTGAGGTTAAGGATACCAACCAGCCCTGTTTATTTTTAATAAAATCTTACAGTTATATGAGACAGTTCTAGGTTTTATTTATTTTTAGCATAAGTGCTTCCATCTTATCTGCCTCACAGGTTTATAGTAAGGATTTAGCTAATATTTGGACAGCACTTTTAAGCTATGAAGCTCTATAGGTCTATTATGCTGACCATTTTCTGCATTTTTCATTTCAGGAAGGTAGTTTCATACTCTTTCACTTCAGGAAGATAGAGTTCAAATCTTGACCTTAGTTTTCCCCTCAAATTTTGTTAAATACCCGATTTACAAATGCTGACATAGGGTCAGATTCTGATTTCACTTACAGGTAATGAATTTCAAAGAATTTCTTGAACCTCAGTGACTTCACTCTAGATACAAATCAGTTTAACTCAGAACATGAGCCACAATTTTCATGAAGAATAAGCATATGATTACATTAAATACAGTATTCTACATTAATTTTATTGCTTTGATATTCTCCTTTTAGTAACTTCAGTAATTTAAGAAGGAGTGCTTCATTTTATTAATATATTTTTTTCTGCTGTGTTTCTGAGTGAAAGGCATCTACAGGTGGGCTTTGTAGAGAGGGGCGGGCGGCTGAAAAATAATTTGGGGAGCATCCTGCCCATGGTTCAGTGGAGTGACAGTGTGCAAGGAGTTGTTTAAAAATTAAGGATAATACCCGAGTCTGGAGAAATTCCTCTGTGCCTGGCATGCTGCTCCGGGCACTGGGAATGATGCACTGCTGCTCATATCCTTTCTCAGCATTCGGGAAATCCTCTCCTCTTGTTGAGCGTGTGTCTTAGGGGAGGCAAACTTACGTCCAAGTAATAGCACTGAAAATAGGGATCCTTAAAATGCTAATGAAACAAAAGATCTATTTACAGAAAAACAAATATTCTGTGGTGAGGGTTTTACTCGGGTGGGTGAGTGACTTGTTTAACAGAATCTGTTACAAGGTTGTACTTGACAGGCTGAGGATTGTTTGTGAGAATCCTGATTTTGGATTAGGCAGCTGATAGCCTGCATGACTTTGGTGGCTGGTAAAGCTTGCTCCGCTGAAAGAAGAGATTTCCTCTTTTAGCAATAGATCATTATGTTACAAGTCGTGTATTAGAATGAGAATAATACAACTTCCCCTGTCTTTGCTGATCATATCAAAACTAATGGCATCTTGAATTGTCAGAGCATCAAGTCCATCTTCTGATAAAATATTAGAAGACACACAGATCTATTCATCTTATTGGAGATTTCATTTTAGTCTGCAAAATATTTGATGGCGATGCCATTAGATTAGCTGTGGGCAGATTGCAGGGACCAACATAGTGACCGGGTACCAGGATTTTGCAAAGGGGTTGCCATAAATATTTCCCACTTTGTGGTAAACATTATCTCCTAGGTTTGGATGTGCTTCAGGGAATGAAATTCTTATTTATTTTAAGGGATTTAAAATATAACTCTTTGGATTGTTACAAAAAAAAAATCTTACTTTTCGATGCAGGTTGAGTCATTTCAAAGGTAATGAAATTTCATCTCCAGAATTGTTGTATTATATTTTTCTAAGACAGAGCCAAAAAGAAATATCTGCTACCCAAACTTTAACTGCAAGGTTTGACACCTCTTTTCACCTAGTGAAGATCTCCTTGATTACAGATTTACAACTTGGATAGTAATGTCAATGTTTTCATTTTCTGCTGTCTGAAAATGGTAATAGATATGGTAGAATATCTAGAAAATCTGGTAATAGGTATTTAGTAGATTTCCAGGGTTTAAGGGTTCTGAAAAAGTCAGTGGAGATCAGGAAGATGTCTCAGGGTTTTTCCAATCATGTATTTTTATTTATTTGAAATATAAAGACTGTTCGCTGGTACTTTAGCATTCATCTGTACATATCTGTTACAATCATCCTTAGCATTTAGCAGAAAGATAATCCCCAAATGAAGCAGGAAGTGACATGTAAAGTAATTTTTAAGTGTGCAGCTTGAGTTAATTGCCAAAATACAAATTTAAGATGGATTGAAACTCCTAAAAAAGGCAAACCTGCGGAATCTAGTGAAAAACATCACTGACTTTTGTGGACACACCATCTTTAATGAAACACTTCCTTCCCTGAGCAAACCTTCCCTCTTCTGCTGGGTAAACAAAGCTGGTATCAGGGGTAGGAAGGCAGAGCCAGCAGTTACAAGGTCCTGTCACTGGGAGATGATTGGAAAAGGATCCTCTACTTTGTCCATCCCAAACCACGCACACCTCCATGTCATTTATAGGGTAGTAATCAAGGCAGACAACTACTCTTGTGAAATGAATCAATCATCAGAGAAGAAAAGGAGTGTCGGATGGTCAATGATAACCTATAGAGAGAGTAAAATTATTTTAACAAGAAATGAGGAAGATATTAATCTTGTGAATATTGGACCATTCTTCACATATTTTTTCACAAGAGGATTATATTCTAACTCGCAGACTTTACATATCCCTGCGTTTCTCAGGCATTTAGCTTTTTATACTGACCACAGACTGTCTGCAGGTACATGCTCTGTGGGCAAAGGTTATGAAGTCGTTTGCTTGGAACTGGCGAAATAAAAATTTGTGCAATTTCAGGTGTGTGACCCAAAACTTCCTTGTTCCTGGCTTGTCAAGGGAATGAGAAGAGTCTGATCCTCTAAAAGCCAGCAGTATATTGAGCTGATTTCTCTTAGCCATGACAGAACCATTTGCTAAAACCTCCCCCAGAAGACAGAAGTGGGTTCTGCTGGAGTCGTGATTTTGATTTCTGGTGGTCAGTAATAAAAGTCAGATCCATTTCACTGTACTGGCAAAGTCTAGAGCTCTGTCTTGAATTATGTGAAAATCTCTAATGGTTTGGGCAGAGCAGAAAAATCTGGCTTTTTGGGGAACTTTTTGAAAGTTTATGAAGATTTTGTTTAACAACTTTGTTTAACAACTTTATTCACCTCTCATCCCACTCAGTCACATGGAGAGGCATTTTCATTTCCATTGAAGTCATTGCATCAGTTGCTTGAGTTTTGTCAAAGTAACCCCACGACACTGGTTTATGGGGGGAGGTGTAGGAGGAATTGGACTTTCAGAGTGATTTTGGAGGGAGTTGCGTTGTTCCATTTGTTTGTCTAAAACAATAACAATATGTTTCCACCTATTCCTCATAATTATACAGGGAAGACTAAAATACATGCCATTTTGAACTGAATGTCTGTATTAAATTGGTTTGACTCCTATTTTCTGCCATCTGTGGCATAACTAGAACAGAGAGTGAGAACAAAAAATATAAATGACTCAGTCACATTTCCTTTAGGAGACACATCATGCCCCCCATTCTTGTCAAATAATTCATTTCAGCTCTGAGCGAAAACAGTGTTGTGACACTCTGAGCATGGAGAGGAGATGCTGCCATTCTGTCATTTGATAGAGGGACTCAAATTTATGCTATAATATTTTGGTTAAGCAGCTACACATCATTTTTCCTGTATTTTTAGATGGCCTCCAAAACAATCTCAGCACAATGCTCGGATGTAATTCAGCTTAATTAAATACTGAATTTTCCTGTAAATGTTAAGTACCTCGTAAGCCAGACTGTGGAGAGAACCAGAATTAGGTTCACAGAGAGGAAACCGAGACAAGTAGGTGCTGCAGAAGCCTTGCCTAAGACTTAGTTGGCATCTGAGTTTTAGTTGCCACTGACTCTGTAAGGAACTGTATCTGGGCTCTGGAGAGTGATGGAGACAGTGCTATGCTTTTGCATTCCTTCTATCTAGACTTACCAGAGCAGGTCCCTTCAGAGCCATAGAAACCTCAAGAGCAGGAAGTTGATGATACCTGGGGCTTCCCTGTGGATGGATCTGAGGTACAGCCAGGCATGCCAGCACAGCTTGGAGCCTGGAGGCACTCAAAGGTCTCACGTACCTATAGGCATCTATTTTAGAAGGGCTGATTTACCCCAAAGTTTACATATGAGGTAGGTGCTTAAGGCAAAGAAGTTGTCCCTGCAGTATCTCACAGGTGTCAGGGGACTTCGTCATCACAACACCCTGGAAGGAGGTGGCATCGTTGCTCCAACTATTAACAAAGTTTTCCTCCAGTATATTCAATAAAAGTAAAAGTCAGGTTGAAAATGGTGGTGGTGCTCCCAGCTTTGATTTGGTTAATGCTTTGCACAGACAATGTTATACAAAACTCTTTTTTAATGGATTCCTTTAGGAATCAAGTTTTGACTAAAGGCCAAATGTTTTTACCAGTGATCAAAGAAATGATACAGAATCAGGTTTACACGTGGCACAGGTTAACAGTGAACAAATGGAAGAATAAGTGGTAAAGGGGCAAATTATTATTGCTGAGTGACCCAAGTACTTAATGAAGAGGCCAAATAAAAAAAAAAAAAGGTTGAATATTAGCTAGGTGCAGGGCAAGGTAATAAAGAACGAAGGCAAGAGGCTACACAGGGCAGGAGGCTCTCTTTTGGAAAGCAAGGACTCTGAAAAAGATTTAGGATTCTTTTTGGATAAGCGCCTCAAAATGAAATCTCACTGTAACTCTGTGGCTAAAAGGCCAATGCAATCCTGAGATGTAAAAAAAGAGTAATATCAAGCAGATAAGAGGATTTGGTGTTGCCCGCGTGCGCAACAGTGGTAAGGAGACTGTTAGGAGCTGTGTCCGGTTTTGGTGTTGACAGTACAAAAGCAATGTGGAAATACTAAGGCAAGTTCAAAGGAAAGGTATGAAAAAGGATTCAGAAAACAAGCGTGACAACACGAGGCATAAGCAGCTCAGCTTATTTAGCTCATCAGGGAAGAAGCTGAGAAGTGACTTGGTCACCGCAGGTAGGTACTGACCCATGGAAAAGATATCCAAGAGTGAGGAGCCACTTTATCTACCTGACAAAGGCATTACAGGGCCCAGTGGTTGCAGCTTAACGTAGACAAATCCACCCTTAAAAGAAGACACAATTTCCTATCCTACAGAGCCCTAAATAATAAAACTGCTTGTCCTGTAAAAGCTGTCAAAGGTAGGGATGTTTAAGAGGACGATAAATATGTATTTTTAAATACATGCTTTCATCTGTTTTGTGGAAAAACCTGTACATCTTTCTGTGCATGCGTGAGTGGGAGCTTTATCAGGAGATCGGTGGCAGTTCCTTGTCTCGCAGTCTGAGAACCTGTTATTCCTCCTGTTACTGAGTCCCTCGTGAGGCTCCAGGGACCGGCACCGCCAGTGTTGCTCTCAGCATCCCCGTAACACTTGCAGTTTGGAAAGGGAATAATTATTATCAAATAATCATTCTCTTGTTTCCTGGCTTCGGTGAGGTCTTGCAGACTGTCAGGAAGGATTTATTTTTTCTCTTGGATGAAATTGGCCACATATATCTTGGTTATTTGGGAGTTGTTTCATTTTTCTGTGTTCCCCTGGAGCATCAGAGATGAACGGGTGGCTGGAGGTGGGGCCCTCGATGGCTTTTTGCCAGTGTTCTGCCCTGGTGCAAAACCACCCTTCCCCCATCATAGGTGCCTGGGTGATGTATTTTCCTTTCATATTTATGGTCATACTAATTCCAACAGTTAAATTAATTAGGACTTTTGCCTCATGTCAGATTGGCAGGGATCTTGAAGGTTACCCAGCTTCTCCAGTACATCGGGCACAATGTGCACACTGGGATCATCTAGATGTTTCTCATTTAGTCCACTTGTTCTTCTGCAGAGGTCTTGGGCATTAGTGGCAGGTTCTTTTCCTTTTATACATAAATCTACTCACCCAAAGACTAAACTGCTGTGATTTAATTTTGGGGTTTAAAATAGGGATAAAACATATTGCTTTGAGATATATAAGAGATCAGGCTCTCAGCTCTGTTTTTAAATCCTGTGAAACTTTCTATAAATGGTTTGTATAGTCAATAAGGATATGATTAACAATATTGTGATGAATATTCTGCACAAAATTTTGACATTTGGAAATTCAGAGGCTTTTGTATCCAAAAGGAGGTATGTGGTGATCTATCTGCCTTCTTTCATTGAACAGTCTATAGAATTTCCCCGGGTAATTCTTGCACGGAGCATAAATCTTACGGATGAGCTAATGAGCACATTTGCAAACAAACAAATGCAAACACCCAAATCTTGATTCTCTTATAGTATTTCCTGGAGAATGTATTGCATTCCTTTCTCGGTTATTTGAAGTAATAATTAGCCAGGTTGATTTTCATAATGTTCTCCTGGTCTAATCACAGCCCCGTGAGCATAGGCTAAAATCCTGGCACTGGCCAAGCTGCGTGAGGGTTTGGTTATGAATAACCCTATTCAGTTATATCCCTTGTGCAGAGCACGGGTTAGTAAGCTGTGGTATGTACGCAGCTACACGCATGTAAATACTGAGAATGGTGCCAGGGAAGTCGAATTCCTCAGTATTTAGGAGAGAAAAACGTTAGCGAGAGGATTTTTTTTCCTGCCCATCCCTTTTGAAGCTTTGTTTCACGGTAGCCAGAGGGAGAAAAAAACACATTATATGAGTAAATTGGCTGGAGAATGTAACCAGGGCCCCAGTAAACACTAAGAATGAAAACCCATACAAGTGTGTATTCAAGCAAGTATGCGCAAAGATGGTGTTTTCTGCAAGCACTCTCTTGGAGAAAAACGCTGTTCTGTAACTAAATAGCTGAGAAGAAGTCGGGGTTTGGCTGAGCTGCCTTGTGTTTAGATTTTCACTGAGGTTCCCTGATTTCCCCCTTTCGTTCCTCTTCCTCTCTGCCCCAGCATAATTTGTGTGGTGGTACCTGATACTCTGAATAATTCAGCCGAGATCTGAGGTCCCTGATGACCAACACCAATTTTCAAATGATCAGGCTCAGACTGTATGATTTCGGAGTGACAGAGGTGGGATATTTTAAATTCTATTCTGTCAAGGAATGATTAGGACATTAATTTGGGCCGTATTAGTACATCTCCCCTGTGCTAATGGGAGGATAGACCCCCTTTCATGTTTAATCTAAAGAGAGATTGGTGACTGGTGAGGTTGTCTCACACAGGGATGTCTGCCACCGAAATAAATGATGAGCTCAGTGAGTGAAAATGTTTAGGCTGCGCTCTCTAAATGTGCATTCCTTCTGTGCCGAAGGCAATAAAGGCCCTTAGGTGGCAGCTCTGTAGATTTTTCTCATTGTGGGCAAAAATGAGGGGTTTTTTTCTTATTTGTTAGCCCAAGGCTTCTTTCTTGAAGTTGCTACCGATTGTTGCTGCTGATTTCACGTTTCATAAACAGCCAAGTCGTGTTCAAGAAGCAGAAAACTGACCTCAGAGATGACATAACCACTGGAGGCGGAGGAAAACGGCAGCATCGCCGCTGTCTGACGGTGAAAGAAAAGGGCACCTTGCCTCGGAGTTTGCCAGCAACTTTTCCTTGATGTGTGAGTTTAGTACTTCGGTGTTAGAAGAACAGTAAAGCAGCTTTGAATTAGAACAGACTAGAAAAGTTGCCTAATGTGCTTTTTTTACTCTATTACTTTTAACCCACCACTGCAAAATTCCTCCTACCTGTAACGAGTAATTTAATTTGGAAAGGCAAATAAGAGCTCATTAGCTGATGCACTGCTACAAAGTAAGTGAGCAGATTTTATGCCTAGGGACAGACTTTTACAACCATTTTGAAATGGCACAATACAGTGCAATAAATCCCGTAGCTTTTTCAAAGAGGAAGAGGAGAATAGCCTCCTTCCCCTACTTGGATGCAAGTTTTCTTCATCTTAAAACCCTTTGTATTTGAATATTGAGGAAATGGATGTATTCCAGGGGATCGCACATAAATAAGTTAAGCATGTGAGTGTTCCCAAAGAATTGTCTTATATTTGTTGTGTTTTTCCTTATATTCCCTGTGTATTGTGGCTGGACAGAATTGCCATATCTGAGAGTTCTCCATCGCACTCCTCAAAGAAGAAGCAGTAGTATTTCTGCAAAGTGTATTTCTTAGTATATCATGCTATGCCTGGGTATTTTGGGAGATGTTAAGTTTCCTTCTGTCTCAAAAAGCTGGTTTGTTCGAAGTCTCACTGTTTTAGAGACAGTTTTTAATTTAGAACTGTCTTTTTACTTCTCTACTAATATGTGATATTCTACAAGGACTTGGCCTTTTATGTTACTTATTTTAATCATTTTCAGAAGTCATCGTAATGATTTTTATGAGCACCCACCTTAGTTTCTGGCAATGTGTGCATGTAGATGTAAAGCCCAGGCGGAAAACCCTCCACGTCAATTGGTAACCACAGTTCAGGGCTTTTAGTATTTTGCAGCGTCAGTCTTGTATATAATATGGCTAAAAATTTTTGGTGCTCAAAGGATGGATCTGGAAGATATTCAGAGGCTCAGAAATCATATTACTGTCTCTTAAAAGTTGCCTTTAAGTTTTGATTTAGTAAAACACATAAGACATTCAAACTACAGTGAGTTATCACTTATTGATGGTGGCTGAAATTCTTGCAGTTTCTACCTTCAGCAGTTGTTTTATGGTTACCCCAGAACCACAGGAGTGAAACAGATTTATGACTTGTGAAACAAATATTAGCACGGAGCACATCAGTCACTCGGTGCAGCTTGGAACATGTTTTCTCCCGGTTGGAAAACCAGACAGGTATCATTGCGGGGGTGACTCTGCTCACAGGTGTCGTCCCTTTGGCTTGAATGGAGAGTTTTGTATGTGAGCAGGTGTTTGCTGGCTGGAGCCCAACGAGAAACCTCTGGGAACTCTTTATTTCATGTAGTACTGTGTGTGTAGGCTTGCAGACCCTCACTCGGCATTAAGAAATAACCACAATAACCTCTCATATTTCTGGAAACTGAGAGCGTTTGGAGCGTTTGGCTGCTCTGTCAGGTGTCATGATTGGCAGGGTTTCCATGTGTGTGACAGCGTCACCTCTGGACTTAGGGCCGGCACAGGCAAATAGCAGGCGCCAGCTTCAAAACAGCCCGAGGCAGTTGTTCTGCTCACCATTCGTGCTGCACAACTTCTCGTACAGGACATTCACGAAACTGAGCGCTCTGAATGCCAGCAGTTTATGTGGGTTCAGAAAGGGCTTGGATGAATTCCCTAAGGAAAAACATCTATGGAGAGCTGCAAAACACAGAGGCACCGGCGCCGGCTTAAGAAATCCCTTTGCTGTAATTAGCTGGAGTGGGAGAACGCATGCTAGCGAGGTATCGCCACGTAACATCCCTGTTTTACATTCTTCCTTAGAAAACCTCCCTTGGCCTCTGCCAGGTAGGGTACAGATGGACCTCTGGTTTTAGATGGTAGTTGTAGACCTGATAAAAGCTTTTGTTGGTTGGAGCCTTCTGCGGGAAATGTAACTCTCAACCAAGTTGTGGATCCCCCATCCCTGGAGGTGTTCGAGGCCAGGCTGGATGGGGCTTTGAGCAACCTGGTCTAGTGGGAGGTGTCCCTATCCATGGCAGGGGGGTTGGAACTAGGTGATCTCTAGGGTCCCTTCCAACCCAAACCATTCCATGATTCTATAACCTTTCTACCAGCACCCTGCAAGGACATCGCAGGCTGTCCGGAGGTGAAGGCGAGGCAGTAGGTCTGTGCTGCAGGTGTTTGGGATGCAGACTCTGCAGCAAGAAACATCAGGGAGTGAGGGATGTTTCTAGCGGGGCTGCTTGGCAGATCTACAAAAAGCAGTTTTATGGAGACAACTTGTTTTTCTGGGCAAGGACTACCACCATCCCATACCACAGCTGATTAATTCTCAGTAGGAGAGATGGCCCCTTCGGAAAGAAGTACTAAAATGGTCTTCCAGATCCCCTCTTGCACAAGGTGTGACTTTTCTAGAGCTTTTGAAGCATAAAAACCTGAGGCTTAATTCCGCCTATTTAAGGCTGTCAAACCTTATTCTAGAAAAACCAATGGGGAACATGTTGAGTCTTATACTTACTTTAAGGTCAAACCTTCACTGTATTCTGTTTCAACTACAGAAAAATTCCTCCAGTTTATTTCCCTTTCTGTCGGAAACTCAGCATATGAATAACGTGCCTAAATTACTGTGGAAATGCAGCTAAGGACATACTAGAATAACTGCTTTGAATGTGATTTGATTGGAGATACACAGTGATTCCAGTTTAAAAAGACAACTTTAGCACAGTTAGTGAAGAAAAAAAAGAAAATCACCTACTTTGATATTTGTTCTGTGTCAAAATCTTACTGCCATTCTTTTCGGCCCCTCCATGGCTTCTTCGCTTGCGCCTTCACGTCACACAATTCCCAAATAATCCTCACCACTTTCAAAAACTGTTTAAAAACGGGAATGCTCAACTTGCTATTGAATTGTGGACTCACAATTTGAGGCCGAATCTGCAGGCCTTAACAGAGATAAAATTTGTATTGACCCTAGGCTCTTTGATGGCATATGGCAAATGTCACCTGAGTTATTAACAACCAAACAGAATAATGGGCTCCGGTTAGTATTTGAGGAAGCCTTTACCAATGAATTGGAGGAGATTTCTTCCTAATCCCAGATGCCGATTAGTTTATATTCCAATCCACACAGTTTGCTAACCTTTATGATTTTTATACTAGCTGGAATGAGTGCAGAAGCTGTTATTCAGCCTGCAAATGGCTAATCTTTTTAGAAATTTAAGATTAGCAATGTACATTAAGAATGTTGAATTTAAACATAATCCTCTGTTCACTCACCAGTGCAGACTGTTTCGGGATATTTGTTACTACGCTGAAAACATTTTCATCTCTCTTGGAAATGGCATTTATATTTCCTATTCCAGTGCACCAATGACTGTTCTGAAGAGCAATATCTTGTTAGGCACTAGGGATAAAAACTAATCCTTGCATCCTGGGGAGCTGGGACTCCTTCGTGTCAGAAACCCTCAGCCAGAAACACACACGTGCTTCACTTGACTTCCAGGAGTAATCCCTTGGTCTTCAACTACTCGTGAAGTTTAGGCACATGGGTTAGTGCATCAGGGGCTGGAGTCCCAAAATTAATCGCTTCCAGCCTCTGTGTTCCTCAGGGTAGTTGTGCTGATAAAGGCAAAGTGGTAACGGCGATGCTCTCTTGGACATTAAACAGAGGGAAGAGGGAAACATTTTGACATCAGGGTCAGTGAAAACTACTGTGTTATCTTGTCTTTGTGATTCACATTCATTATTTACCACAACTCCAAATCAAACAGGCTCATCATTGGTTTTCCTTTTGACACAGCCCTTCCCTCCCTGGCCAGTGTCAGGGATTGCTGTCCTCTGAACTGCAGCTGTGACCCAGAGTTTTCAGTTGTTCACCCAAGCCTTTGGGTTTTTTTTTTCCAGCTGGTGTCAAGATGGATACATTTCCATAAAATGGGGGTGCTCCCCTCTAGGAAAAAAAGAAAAAAAATCATACATTCAATGATGCCAAATCCTGAATGTCCAGTGTGCTTTCTGCCAACTCGCGATAATATTGTCATAGAATCATAGAATGGTTCGGGTTGGAACGATCATCTAGTTCCAACCAATTTTGATAGATACAGATAAAAATATTTTTCAAATCAGTGCCTTTCAGTGCAGAATATTCTGACGGTGATTTCATGCCACCCATGCTCACACGAGAGAACAGCGAGAAGGTCGGCTGTGAAATGTGTGATCGATTCAAGCACAGACAGTGGATGCCACAGATCTGTATGGGGTCCCTGAGCCCTAAGGGGCCTTCTGAGACTGGACTGTGGGACGGTGTTCATGTGTGTCCCAGGTATGTGAGTGCCTCCATGCAGCCCACACGGTCCCAGCAGCATCCCACACCCTGGTGCTGTCTGTGCGAGGGAGGGGGCAGCAGCAGGAGCCTGCAAGTTTGCTGCTTATGTGGAATAAAAAGACATATCTCCCCTTAGAGCAGCTTTATGAACCAGCCTGTCCACCCCTGTTATACTCTAATTACTCTTCAGTAACTAGATCAATTGCCGCTCTTCGTGGATGGTCTCCGTGCCCTTAGAACACCAGGTATGGTGCAGTTGTAAGGATGGCAAAACATCTGCCTGGCATTTTAATGTAATGCACATAAATTGCTTAGAGACGCATCCTGCTTTGTCTTTTACCCATTCGAATGACCTTTATTTTTAAAGAACGCAGCACTTCTGCTAATGGCACATCAGGATTTTTAGCAGAAGCCCGCAGTGCCCGTGTCAGGGTGCCCTGGAAGGATGTCGTCCCGCCTGTGGTTCCCAGGGACAGACCCAGAGTGTTGCCCACAACCTTCATCTGCAGAGCCCTGTGGACCATGGGAATTCCTCTCGTGGAGCTACTCGGTGAGCAGGTCAGCAGGGATCCCTTAGGTAAGTTACATGCTTGCAGTCGATTATACATATCATGTAATTGCATCTGATATATAGAGTATTTTCCCCATCAGTCTTCTTTGAACCCACCACGCACGCGACCCTACCATGTGAGTAAGACTTGTTCTTACTCTGAACAGCAGGATGTGAAATGCTTTTGTGATCTCCTTTCCATAACAGACAAATGCCCTGCGTAGTTTCAGCAGCTTGTGATTCCTTCAAAGAAGTCTACTGGGGAAAAAAAAAAGAAAGACCTGCTGGAGATACTGAATTATAAAATATTTTAAAACCAGAGAATTAATTAAAATGAGTGTTTAAAAAAGTTAGAGACGTCTGGATGCTTTCAAGCTTTTTCTGTTGGATTCCAGAGAGTCCAGAGGGAATAATTTGGTAGAAAATCATATTCACTAAACGATAACCAAATGTTGGGTCACTACATTCAAGGAAAGCCAGATATAATCCCAACCAAAGTGTGGCCTGATCCAAATTACCTGAATAACCTGGCCTACCTCAGTGGTACTACCGCTTTCAATAAAAGTTTTGACTGCTGGGAAATTCTCTTAGGTGCAAATATTTTTTTGAATAATAATAATAGCAGAAGGGTTTCAAAGTTATGCAAGTATTGAAGCTTCTAATTAAATAATTCATATCTAAGTCAAAGATGAAAAATCCAATAACTGTAATGGTATATAAAGCTGCTGAAAGGTGTTTTAAATATATGCATCTATAAAGCTTCATAGCTGGATTTCTAGCCCAGCCTTCTTCTGTACTCTAATAAATCCTTCTCTTTCTTATATGTGTTATCCCATCTTATGTCTGCCACAGAGCACTGGGCTGAGAGGCAGACAATGGGATCCTCCCTATAGACACAGGCAATAAAAGCACTAATATCCAACTTTTTTTTTTTTTTTTTTTTTTTTTTAAGGCTCAAAGTCACAGAAATGTGGAGCTGGAGGTCTGGTGACTGACGAGTAAGCGGGCAGAAAGAATGTGTATGTCTCCAAAGATTATATATTTTAAAATACTTTCCTGGCTCTATTGGTAGTTTAGCATTTAAACTGGTCACATATTTGTTACTGAAAACAATTGTTGACAGAAAAAATACACTTTGAAATAAATAGGAAAGAGTCTGCTTTTATCAAAAACTTTCTGGGTGGTTTTTTTTTTTTTTTTTCAGTTTTCGGCATTGACTGACTTGGAAAATTTTCCAGTCCCTTTCCTTTAGAACATTGTTATGATGAAGACTATATAAAAATCGAAAGTATATACTAAAAGACAGAGGTTTTCTTTTCCTTTGGGATTTTTTATCTACTGCAATATATGGTATATCTCGATTCCTTTGAAGTCAATGGGAGCCTTTTCATTGATTTTAATGGCAGCTGGATCAGACCTTTAGTGAAAAGCAATGTACAAAGGCGCCGTGCTAACTTCAGACTAGAAACAAATCCTTTTAGGTGAGTAACACCTAATGGCAGCCCGGGCTTTGCTGGGGGAGGATGATGCCTGATGTGGCACTATTCGTTTCCCGTTTCAGTGCTGGGCTATGTGTAACCACCCTTTTACTGCCCAGACCCTGCTTATTTGGGATAGAAGATAGAAAAGGCTATTTTTCAGAGCGACTTGAGAGCTAGTCATGAAATAAAGTAGATGCAGGAGACTAGTAGGGTTACGGTGAGGGCGACTGTATGGGGAGAGGCTGCCTATAATTGAGAAAGCTTCGCTACGTTTGATTCTGGGAAGGGTGTTCTTTCAATGTGGTGTGTTTTGATAAGCGGTATGAGAATTTTTAAAGTCAATAACTTGGTTTATAAACTTCAGCTCAGCTGGACTTAATCCTGCAGCTAGCAAATCCACAGACCAAGTAGCCCAGCTGTGTCCTCATTTGTTAAGATCTTAAACCCAAGAAGACGTCTGGGATGCTGAATTTTATTTTTTTTCTTGCGCATTTATAAAAAGCTTAATAAAGGCAGATAGGAATAAGATGTGCTCTTTCCGTAGCGAAAAGAGGGAGAGGAAAGAGATGCATTTAAATTATCTTTGGGCTGGTCCAAATTTGGGACCTGTGTCTGTAAACCTTATCTCTGCCTCAGGGAAAATCCTTACAGCAATCAGGCTGATTCAAGGAAGCACATAAGCACATGCCTAAGGCTTCTTGTCTTACGTATATTTTCCTAAACAGGGGTACTTTACTGATTTGAAGCCTGTGCCACATCATCGTATTTTGTAGAGTGAGAGCCTCACCCTGTTACTCCTGAGCAGAATCTCTGGGGACAAATCCTAGGGCTTGCGTGGTTCTTTGTTAAATAAAACTGCAAATTTGAGCATGCACACAGCCCCTAACAGGGCTGGGGTTGTAATGAAGAAATCTGTCTCCTTGCACAAGTGAAAAATTATCAATAATTTGAAATATTTTTATTATTGTCTATACTGGTCATAAATATTATAGATTATTTTATACATTATATTAATAAACACCATACTCACTAAAGAAAGAGCCTCAACATGGGCCTGTTTAAGAAAGTCATGTATAGCGCAGCTGTAACTTTTTTAAAAAACCATCCATTATTTGTAACACCTTTTAAAACTGTTTATTGCTTTATATTTAGCAATTGCTGGTATTTCCTTCTCTCCTTCTGTTTCCAGCTGAGCTTGATTTTAATATGGCTTTTTTTTTGTTTACTTCAGCACAGATGGCAAGATGTATAAGGAGAGCTTATATAGAGAGCCTACTCTTGTTCCCTGTGAAATCCATATGAATTTTGGCCATTGACTACAATGAGTGCAGAAATGAGCCTGGCATCAGAGATTGCAGTGTTGGATTGTTTTGCTTGTAAGAGGGAGACTGAACACAGATATTTATGATTGCAGAGAACATAAATAAAACTGGAGCAGCCATTTCTTTTTTTTTTTTTTTCCTCTCTATTTTCCCAAGGGGACAAGAAAAATAAGTGTGCTTCATTGAAGTAGGTTGCATATAAATTTTAAGTCAATAGAAGGAAATATTTCCTCACACTGCACTGTAGACAGGCTGTTAAGATCACTGCTGCTGTGGGTCATAGACCCAAAGTAGTTCTCAAAGGTATTCAGTAATTTTGGGGCTCGTGGTCACAAATAGTCAGCTCTCAGACTGAAGAGGGCTGAGTAATTCCTGTGGCATTTCCTCACTTTCAGGAGGGACATCACACACTTCTTCTTCATGAACTGAGGGTGAAACTCGACTCCCAGACAGGTCACAAATTCCCTTCCTCTCCATGGGATAACAGTTTCATGCCCAGAAGTTGCCAGTTGCATAGGACTAGCACAATTTGCTCGGCCAGAAGGAGCAAAACACCATAAACCAGGCAGTTGTGGAAGCACCATTGTGATGACTTGGGCAATCTGTCTACGGATGATTTAGGATTTCTGTCTGAAGCTGTAAAGATGTCCCCATGAACTTCTCCAGTAGACAAGGCAATTAGCTATTTGCTGACTAAACATACCTCCACCAGTCTAGGGACGATAATTATTAGGTGTTAATGATTGCTAGCCAAGTTCAGACAGGAGTTTGGCAAGCTGAAACCCTCCAAAGGCAGGACAAGAACTACAATCCTGGCTGAGCTCTTGGAGTATGCTGCTGGAGTGAGTCAACAAGAGCTGTGCAGATCCTTGGTGGAAAGGTGTTTTGGCCAGCTTGGCCAATATTCTCATCTGGCCGACTTGACCAATAGTCTCTTTTGGCTAACTTGGCCAATTTGACCAAAGGTTGTCTTAAACACCTTAAAAAGTCGGTCATTGCTTGTCTCCTCCAGCTCATGCAAAGTGCTGTGGGTTAGGGCATGTTCGCATGAGGGGTGAGGCAGGCAGAGCTGTTCAGATAAGGCTGATGGAGCAAGCTGGAGATAACAGCTCCTTCAGCAGGGACCATCGTGCTAGAAGAGAACATATGGATCTTGTTGGAGAATCCTATACAAATCCCTGTACTAGTGATGTACTGCCCCATGGCCTTCAAACACCAGGCTTTGAACCTGGAGCATTGGTGTGGCTGGGATTTGTTAGAAATTGTGCTTCTTGTTGTCTACACGTAGAGAATTGTTGGTGTCAAAATAATTTGGGACCAACAGTTTTGTTAACTTCTGGTACAGGGAGAAAGGTAGATGGGCAGTGAGTGCACTTAACTCTGTGAGTCGTTGTCCGTGCAGTTGGCCATCTTACATATCCCAGCAAAAAGGCTTTTATAAAATAGAGAGAGAAATGGAGATTACAGTGCACTTGGTCAGATTATAGATATTTTATTCAAGTAGGTCAAATTTTGCAATTTATCTACTTATTGGTGTCTCAAAAAATCAAGCGTAGCTTTGAAAGTTACAGAATTTACGCTAATGTACAAGTCACCGGAAAATCACTGGCTTTTATGTCACCAAATCACAGAAGTGATGATCACCACAAAACCCTGCTGCCTCAACAAGTGCTTCCAGTATCTTGTTACCCAGTTCTCGGTACTAATGCTCAGATAACTCTCCTGGGGGGGACCTTGTTGAAATCCGTGTTTGCACAGGAGTCCACACACAGGGAGCTCATTGTAGGGCTGGGGTCTAAAGACTCATTATATTTTTAAAAATCCAAGGTGTTACGCTATCAAATATCACCAGAATGAGACTCAGCTATATTTCCCAGGATAAATGAGCACATTTGCTTTAATATTGCGGTGTTCACATTTAGATTTTCTTTCTGCAGTTTATTCACTTATTTCCTAATTCAGAAAATGCACTAATTTGCAGGTTTGCCCGTTACTGGTATGAATTAGGGTGCTTTTACTGTATAGTAAAATTAAAAACCACAGACTAGCAATAATATCCGTACTGCAAAACACCCTCCTTAATTAAGCAATAGGACATGAAAGGCTGTATATTTCTGAGTGATTATAGCACACCTCATGTTGTTTTATAAGGCATGAAATCTAATGCAGAGTGACCACCCGAGAATTGTAGTAATTGCCCTAAAAACACTGCCTGGAGTGCCTGGTTGCTATTGTGAAATGCAATCAAGATGTAAAAATAAGGATTAGAGAGAGACCTGTGCATGAAAAAAACCCCTTCTCAAATATGGCTGTTGCCCTCCATTATACCCTCTCATTCCAGCCCTGTCTTGTGCAAAGTTTTAAAAAATGTAACTTAACAGTGAAAGTGCAATTAAAGATTTGTAAACTCATTGTAATCAGCATATTCTTGACATAAAATTGTTTAAGGGAATTAAACCCCCTTACAGACAGGATCTCACATGCTCACCTGAATTCTTTAGGTTTATGTTTAGCTTTTTACAGACCCTCCTTGTTTTCAAGTTTTAACCAGGATTTTTTGGCATTTAGTTAATCACTTCTACATAAACAATAATTAAATGGCCATCACCTTGGAAACTGGCTGCGACGGTAATCTTGAACTCAAATATAGGGTCTGTTACAGCCAACAAAACAATTAACCCAATTTGTTCAGACCATTAATACAAAAGATAAAACATTAAAAAATCAAACCTTAGGAGAGGCAAACATAAGCCACAGTTGTGTTCTCTGCTAACCTGGGGAGTGCTCCAGTTTTGTGTGTTGATGTGCATAAAGTAATCGGTAAAAACCCGTTCTGCTGGGCTGTTCGATTTAGGTAAGGATATATGGAGTCCTGTGTGGTTGTGGTAAGTACCACAGAGTGTTTTAACCAGACTAGAAGTTAGGAAAAATAGTGATTACAGCCTGCTATGGACTGAATAACAACTTTTGATACATCCTAGCAGCATCCTGTAGGGATGCAGCCAAGGGTGAATACAGGTAAATGTAGTTTACCCCCTTCTAACTTGGGCAATATTGAGTTTATACCAAATGGGTAAGGATATCTATTTTTTATTTATTACTACACCACTGGAATGATGCTGTTTGTGTTCCTTCCGACAACTCCACAAAACGTGTCTGTTTAAATGGACGCTTTAGAGTACCCTTCAGGAGGGAGGAAGGAAAAAGACAGGGTGACAGAGAGCCATAAATACCTTTGCTGGAAACTTTCAACCCAACCTTTCCTTTTTTTTTCCTTTCTCCATTTTCGTTTTGAATTTTCTTTAATTGAAACCTCTGTGGCAATTCTAGCCTTCATTGAACATTGAAATGCCAATAGAGCTGCTCTATAATGGAGGGCTGTGTAGCAAGACTGTACAATAATATCCTGGTGCAATATAACAGTAGGTAGCTGGGGAATGTAATCGATTTCCAAAAGAACTGGAATGACCCTCCTCGCAGACATGCAGCACTCCGAAACTCCGCTGACTCCAGCTCCGATCAGTTCTGGTTCACTTCCTTCCTTAAGAGGAGGATGTTTAATCTTATCAAGAGCCGGTGTGAAGCTTTTTTTTTTCTCCCTTCTTGCTTTAAATAGTGTGTGCACCGTTATGTTGTCACCTTTATTTACCTGCCACACTTTACCCGTATGCCTTTATTAGGGGATATTTATGTAATGTTGTAAATGTCAATACTGGTATTATTTCTTTGCGGGACAGTGACTGTGGTCTAACGCCCGATGCCATCACCTGAAAGGGAGGAGGATGGAGCAAGTACTGAACAGGGGAATGATTCAATTTAAGAGAATACTGGCGATGCCCTGCATTTCTGTACGAAGGAGTTCTGATCAGAAGAGCTGCACTTCTGCTAGAAGAGTTCCTTAATTGTGCATTAACATGTATCCTTACTGTGCATATGCAATAGCGATGAAACGGTTAGCCCTGTTTTTTAATGCACCTTTCAGTTTTTAAGAACTTTCCTTCTGAGGTGCACTTGCTACAGGAGAGACACGTGAATATTTACAGTTCTGAAATGAAATTATTCTTCTATGTACGCATCCATATGTAGAATCAGGATCTAAGTAAAGTTAAGTTAAGGGACTATGCTTTTGTTGTTTTTTGATTTCTTGATATCTTCACATGCTATAAAGGTCCTCTAAGAGGTAGCACAAAATTGGGCTTGACGTTCAGAAAGACCATGACAGACTTTAAGATGTATTTTGAAATATTTCTTATTTGAATTATAGGAAGCAACGCAAAATATCATGGCACAGTCAACATTCTTGCCTTGTAAATACTCATTGTTTTATAGCAGATATAGCACCATCTCTCTTTAAATGAGAGACTGCTTTATGAAACAGCGTTACTGATTTAGCAAAGATTTTACACTCACCTTTCTGTTTCATAAACATGATCTTCAGGTTTCTAAAACTGCCCTTTGCAGGCAGAAGCGCTATCAGTTCCCTTTAAAATCAATTTAATGTATTTGCATTTCAGATGAAACTGTCAGACAAACCAAACTCTTCTTTTTAGAGCCTTCTTTTGCTGTTTGCCTGTGCTGAATACGCTGTTTATTACTTCCCTTTTCTTTTTATTTTCATTTCGTGCCACAGTCGCCACTGCCTGTCTCAGCTCGGCTTGCTTGCCTCTGGTACATTCAGTGATATTTAAATAACGTGATATAGTATCAGGTTTTTTTTACAAAACCCAATTCAGTCAAAGACTTCACATACAAAAGCGTAAACATGAAGTAATTAAAAGGAACATTGTTTGCCTTAATTTAACTGCATCAGTAAAGTATTGAAGTCCCACAGAAATCCGAATATGAAATTATGAGTCTTTTTTTTTTTTTTTTTTTCAGTTTTTAGTATCATTTGAGTGTGTGCACAAAACTAATATTTTAACTAAAAAAGGGTCAAACAGCCCTTAGTGACATTCAGCGCTTTTTTCCCGTTGTCTGTGTAAATTTGCAGTTCGGGAGATCCGCGCTGCCGCCGTTCAGTTCGGGGCTTTGGCCACCAGAGGGAGGTGCGCCGTGCTCCTGCCTGCCCGCTGCCTGCCCGCTGCCTGCCTCCTGCCTGCTGCCTGCGTTCTCTCTGCCTGCCTGCCCTCTGCCTGCCTCCTGCCTGCTGCCTGCGTTCTCTCTGCCTGCCTGCCCGCTGCCTGCCTCCTGCCTGCGCTCCTACTGCCTTCCTGCCCACTGCCTGCCTGCCTGCTGCCTGTGCTCTCTCTGCCTGCCTGCTCACTGCCTGCCCGCTGCCTGCCCGCTGCTTGCCTGCTGCCTGTGCTCTCACTGCCTGCCCACTGCCTGCCCGCTGCCTGCTCTCTTGCTGCTTGCCTGCCCACTGCCTGCCCGCTGCCTGCCCGCTGCCTGCCCGCTGCCTGCTCTCTTGCTGCTTGCCTGCCCACTGCCTGCCTGCCTGCGTTGTCTCTGCCTGCCTGCCCGCTGCCTGCCCGCTGCCTGTACTCTCGCTGCCTGCCTGCCTGCTGCCTGCCTACTGCCTGCTTGCTGCCTGCCCACTGCCTGCCTGCTGCCTGTACCTGCTGCCTGCCTGCTGCCTTCCTGCCTGCTGTCTGCCTGCCCACTGCTTGCCCACTGCCTGCTTGCTGCCTGCCCTCTGCCTGCCCACATTTGCTGCCTGCCTGCTGCCTGCCTGTCCACTGCTTGCCTGCTGCCTGCCTGCCTGCCCACTGCCTGCCGCCCATGCCCGCTGCCTGCTTGCCTGCTACCCACCTGCCTGCTGCCTGCCTGCCCGCTGCCAGCCTGCTACCTGCCTGCCCACTGCTTGCCTGCTGCCTGCCTTCCTGCCCACCGGCTGCCTGCCCACTGCTTGCTGCCTGCCCGCCCTCTACCTGCCTGCTGCCTGCCCACTGCTTGCCTGCTGCTTGCTGGCCTGCCCGGCTGCCTGCCGCTGCACCACTGCCTGCGCCGCTGCCTGCAAATCTGATGAGACGCTGATTTCAATTTATCCCTTTCCAAGTTCAGCGTTAGAGATGTGATGTAATTCCTCAGATCATTGCAGTGAGAAAGACACCGAACAACCCAGAGCCTCTTCGTTACCCTGCTATTCATCAGGCGTTAATGAGTTGACTCTGTATTTTCCTCATACTAAATAAAGAAGCTCAGGGACTAAGGACCTTTGCAAACCTTATCACCTTCCACTTTCCCAGGTGCCTGCCTCTTTCACCTGCCTTCTCCAGAATAGGAACGGACAATTATATTAATCTCCTCCTTTCTCTCCTGAAAATCCCAAGTCCTTTTAAAACAAAATGTTATGCTGCACACACAGTTCACCTTAATAACAAGAAGGAGAAGATGAATGATACCTGAGAAGTATTTATCATGTCACTGCTAGTGCTATTGGTGAACAACGTGCACTAAAAAACCACCTTGACTAGAACAGAATTAAAATGTGCAAATTTCCCGGTGTTTAGGGAAACAGGGGAGCTGCTGGGAAAGCTGGGAAGTGTTTTAAGAATCTGGTTGCAAACAACCATTAGAACTGCAGGTACACATTTAATAGTTTTAATTCAGTCTTTGAATCTGCCAGGATTCGTGGGGCTGGCAATAAGGTACTATGCATTTATCTTCAGAATTAAACCTGAGTGCTGAGGTTTTGTCACTCCTGTACAGAAAGGTCCCAGTCCTGCACCTGCCCCATTGTAGCTGGACATCCAGGATTACACAGACCTTGACGGATGTCGCGGTGTAGCTCTTTGCCAAGGATCTTTGTGTTATAAAAACAGGGTTTCAGTCCCAAATGTCAATATTGTCCGAATCTTCCTTTCTTTCTGCAGGTGGCCAACACTCTGTTTTCTGCTTTTTCTCTCTTCTCCATCCAGAGATGGTCTTGTGGGTATAAAGCCTGTGAAGCGTTTTGGAAATGAATACCGTTATGCAAATTGTTGCTGGAAACAGAGCACAGACCTACGCGTTGTAGATTCAGGCTGAGCTCTCCCTGAGATCAGCTGTAACGCTTGTCTAAATAACAGAACGGTTTGCAGAATCGGACAGGTATGCTGCATTTATTTATATAAGCTTTTGGAGACCAAAAGGTGAATTTTGGCATAGCAAATTGTCAGCACACTGGCAGCTGAACCCGCTTCTGTCTGTTGCAAAGTCCTGTTGGGTTTAAATTATTTCTTTTTAGCGTGCTCAAGTCCCTCCTCGACCTGCTGGAGCCCCCATTTTAGCTGCCTGCTAGGACGTGAAAAACCACAGCTCCAGGTAAGAGGAGCCTTCGCCTCATCAGGTGGAAAGGACATAAGAAGTGTTTGATGTTATTAAACTGAGCAGCGGCATGTGGCACCATGCGGCAACAAAGCACCTGGAGGAATTAAGTTTTGAAACAAAATAAGGTTAATAAAAGAAATGTTTGAGGTAGGGCACACAAAAAGCACCAGTTACAATAGTTAGGGGTGCCCGTAATCTTGTATCAGGGCACTCAGAGGAAAGGACTGACTTTCATAGTTCTTCAGCTGAAGTCATCCAGAAAACAGAGCATCAGTCACTCTTGTACTGATGCTGTCTAACTTCGGTAGGCCGGAAATTTCTGAATTTCACTGAATTTTTAGAGTTGGAAGGGACCATAAAGACCATCTAGTCCAACTCCCCTGCTGAAGCAGGATTGCCCAGAGCATGTTAGAGCATGTTACTCAGGACTGCATCCAGGCGGGTCTTGAAAATCTCCAGAGACGCGGACTCCACACCCTCCCTGGGCAGCCTGTTCCAGGGCTCTGTCACCCTCACTGTGAAGAAGTTTTTTCTCATATTTGAGTGGAACCTCCTATGTTCCAACTTGTGCCCGTTGCCCCTTGTCCTCTCACTGGCAACCACTGAAAAGAGTCCGGCTCCCTCCTCCTTCAACCCACCCTTGAGATACTTATAAGCATTGATAAGGTCTCCCCTCAGCCTTCTCTTCTCCAGGCTAAAGAGTCCCAGCTCTCTCAGCCTTTCCTCATAAGGGAGATGCTCCAATCCTTGAATCATCCTCGTTGCCCTTCGCTGGACTCTTTCCAGTAGTTCCCTATCCCTCTTGAATTGGGGAGCCCAGAACTGGATGCAATACTCCACTTGTGGCCTCACCAGTGCAGAGTACAGGGGCGAGAATGACTTCCCTCGACCTACTAGCCACACTCTTCCCTATGCAGCCCAGGATTCCATTGGCTTTCCTGGCCACAAGAGCACACTGCTTGCTCATTGTCATTTTGCTGTCTACCAGGACCCCCAGATCTTTCTCTTCAGAACTTGACTCCAGCAGGTCCACACCTAACCTGTATTGGTGCCTAACATTCTTCTTCCCCAGGTGCAGGACCCTACACTTTTCCCTGTTGAACCTCATGAGGTTCTTCCTTGCCCAGCTCTCCAGCCTGTCCAGGTCTTGCTGAATGGAAAGCGTACTTGTATCCTAAAGGTGCTGCCCAATAACTTCTTGTGAAACCATGTTTGCTTAAAGCAGTGAAGGGAACAAGATTGTTTGGGGAAATGCAAATGTTGGGTGAAAAAAACCCCAAATACTGTGTTCCTGGCCCCATTCATTTAAATATTACCCCTTTCCTGAGTCATAATCTTTATTAACAGTCCAGATGCTGGATAGAAAGAGTTATCGTGGAAAACAGTGATTCAGGGTATAAGATCTGTGTTGGCCACAGAGTGTCTGAAGTGCGGATAGGCATTGGGCAGGGATTTTCCAAAGTAACCAGTGATCGCTTACCCACCTCTAAAACAGGTTGACAAAGGGCAGTTCCTGAATATTGCCTGGAATAAATTGCTCAGCAAAAATATTCAGTTGTGGCTGCTTGTAGGATACATCGTGTGAGAGTGGAGTAGGTCTGCTTTTAGGTGACTTGTCGGGTATATTGCATATATGTGTACAGTAGTTGATACAGCTGATTACCATGGTTACCACACAGAAGCATTATGCACCTTGTTTGTAATTTTGGTTGCATGCTTAGAGAAAGAGAGAGGGAGGGATAAAAGGCATATTTGAGAAGTGTAGCCTGTACTTAACTCATAGGGGTCTTGTAAGGTTGAATTAGCTAATATTTTCTGCTTTGCTTTGGAGATGTAAAAAATACTTATGTTTTATTACTGTTATTTTTTTTTTTATTTGGACAAATCTTGCCAGGTTTAAGAAGCCGCATTTCTTAAATAGCTTAACCTTTCAGACCTGTAGGAAGAATTTTATGATACGGGAAAACCTTTGCTCCTAAGGAGAAGAGAAGGTAGATGATCCGGTAATTAAGGTGCTGAGCTGTACCTTTAAAAGATTTCAGTTAAATTCCTGGCTCTGAGAAGTCCTTCCTGATAATAAGTCACTTCGTCTAACTAGGACTCAGTTTACCCTCAGTGGAGGGTAACACTTTCCTTTCCCATCTGGTTTACTTTTAGGCTGTAAATTCAGAGACTAGAGACTGCCCTCGACTACCTCTTAGTATCTAGTGCAGCTGTAATAAGAAGCTGGTTCTAACTGGGGTTTGTGTTTCTTTAAATAACCATGTCTGCCATGAACAATTTAAGGATGAGCTAACTATTTTTCTTGAGTTGTTTAGGTGTTTTCAGTGGACAGACAAAAAGGTGAAGGAGATATTGTAAATTAGCTACTTTTTCTGACTTTAGCTGTACAAACATTCATAGTCAACGGACGGCAGTTTTATTACAGAGTCTTGGGAGCTATTTTATTCTGGTATCTTTAAATTTACCAAGGCGTTAACTAGGGTAGTAAAGAAAATGGCTCTTTTAGGCTTACTGAAGCTCCACGCAGACTGGGAAGCCAGATCCTCTGCTTGCAAATGCTCGTGTCATCATTTTCCATCATCTGGACAGCTGTCTCAGTATCCTGATATTAAAGGGTAGATTCTCACTTTAAAGAAGGGGTGTCTCAATTACTCCGATTCATCTTGAAATTGAAAATCAGGAGATTAATGAAAGCTTTAGTAGATGTGAATGGGAAGATAAGTAGAGAAATAAGCTTTTTCTCAATCCCTTTTGTGACAGGGTTGTGTTAGAGGGCCACGATGCATTATCCTATCTTGGAGCTGCTGGGCAGGATTGATATGAAACATCAGGAATATAGTCTGTCCAGATTCCAGAGGGCTTGCTTATGCTGAGCTCTGAAAAAGTAAAATGTAGGCGGAATATGAGCCAGCAGCTCAGGGTGCAAGTTTTAGTCCCATGGAATAAACTGGAAAGATGTGAACTCCCTTTGCCATGCAGAACAGCTAAAAATATTGCAGAAATCCAAGCTGACTGCTGGAGGCCTTTTCTTCTTTTTCCTCCTAAGCAGTTCTCTGGTAAAAATAATTCTTCTGCCACCAGAGACCTCCAGCAAGAATGTACCCTAAAGCTGATGGGATGGGCTAATTGAATATGTTATTTCTCAGAACATTTTAAAAAATATGTTTTTATTTGCTTTGGTTAAAGTAATGTTAAAGTAGTAAGTGCTTTGTGTCTCTTTGGTACGTAACCTTGCCTCCAGACTGTGCTGACCAGGTCTCCAAAACAAAGAAGACGAATACATCCATGTGATCCCTGTAAAACCCACAAACGTATTATCCCTGATACAAATTATTCCAAAGAAGAAAATCTTTTTTTCTCATATTGGTAGGTATAATATTATATATGGCACTTCTAGTAAGAGTTTCTAGAATAGCTACGCTGCATAAAAAGGTGAGAGGGATGAATAATTAGGTCTAGGCACAGAAGATGTATTTCAAAACGTTTACCTTAAAGCTGCATCACAAGAGAAATGACATCCCAGTTTTAATTTGTCAGGAAACTGGACAAGTGGATGCAAAGGCGTCACTCTCAGAGAACACGGAGAGTCCAGCTGCCTTTCCTTATGCACATGCAATGAAATGTCTTTTCTTCTTTTCTCTCTGCTACAGATGCGTCTGAGTCTTTGTTTCAATTACATTGTTTAAAATTAATTGCACTTTTGAAGTTCTGTAGACATGAAGCAGAGGATATTCTGCAAACCCCCTGAATGAAGATATGAATAAAGCATTCTGCATAAATATGCCCAGACTTACACAGAGGATGAAAAGATATGTGATCTGAAAGTTTTCTTGGACTAGAAGAAGTGGTCCAGGCCTCTGAGCAGTGGAATAGTGACTGAGCACTTGGCTTCAGTGTCTGCAGTTGTATCTCAGGAAAGAGGTGACAGCAGGTACTGTAGATTTGGTAGCAGAGAGAGGCTGCTTCGGGTCACATCACACCTTGTTCTAACCTGAGGCTGGTTCTTCTCATTTGCCATTCAAAACTGTGGTTTTATAACAAGTGTCAGGACCCTCCAGTCAGCAGAGCAGTGGAAAGGCTGTCTGTCCCAGCTCAGTACGGCTGCAGAGACTTCTCCAGTGCTCCTTTCTGGCTGCCTGGTTCACCTTGGCCTTCGGCTCTTCAGCCAGAGGCAACGGGGGCTTCGGTCAGTGGAGGTGTGGAGGCAATTCCCGCTGGGGCTGGGTTCCTACAGTGTATTGCCTGTGTTTTGCTGCAAACTATTTCACGCTATGGGCCTTCTCCTAAACACAGAATTAGGTGGACTCTTTCAAAACTTCATGGGTGATAGCCCTGGAAGTAGAAGGTCTTCATGACTCACTGAGTATTGTCTGTGAGGAATGATTGAAGCCATCTACTCACAATCCCCCTAATCCCCTGCCATGTCTCCGAGACGGGACAGCAGAATTCCTCCAACGACATCAAATGCCACGCTCAAGTCTTGCACGAGGAGTTATTTTTCAGAGTTCCGATAAAGGGAAATGTATGTTATTATGAGAAATGGATATAAATTTAATAACAAGGTCTGATATAAGCAGGAAGGCTTTTTACATTGTCTGTTCTACTAAGATTACAGACAGCCTCTATAATGTGATGTGCTAGCAAAGCAGAAAAATGTTTTATGCTATTACAGCCTGGTGTTGGGAGTGTGGATCTTCCCTTTTCAGTGATTCAAGTGTTGTGGAAAGAGATTTGTGTGCAAATAGCAGAAATGAACAAACAAACATAAATTCAATAGCTGAGAAAATCTTTGGAGTACTCTGACTGTTTTCCCGGAAAAGCTAGTAAAGTGTGTCAAAGCAAATGCTCTAAAAATCTTACTGTCTCTTCAGAGTTAATTCAGGAATTTCACTGATTTAAATAGAAAGCCCTATAGGTGGGACATGGCTTCTTAATACAGGGGTTGGACAGTTTTCTAACTAATGCTTTGTGACCATTTGCAGCCACGAGGACGTTATTCACAGCAAGAGGAACAGATGTTGTTGGAGGGTTTGTACAATTGGGGGTTTTGAGGAACAACTGCAGTTGAAGTAAGAGGGAAGAGCACTCCTTTTGTGAAAGGGCTGATTTACATTTAAGTCAGTAACTATTGCATTGATGATTGCTACAGAACATAGAGGTAGCGGTTATGCTGAGTGTAGAATTAATTAGTGAAAGCTTTCAAGGTTATGCGGTATTGGGCCAATGTTTCTGGTTTGAATTCAATGAATTCTACAGCAGAACGCAGCTGTGTTAAATGCAGGAATGAATCAACCTCAAGAACATCACAAAAATGATGACCAGGTTTCAAACAAAGAGATCAGCCGGGAGACACTTGATAAATGCGTAGAGAGCCTTCCCTTGCTGTTGTACAGTGAATTGGTTTTTGTTACTGTTTGAGTGAAACAATGGCAGAACATTATGCAGGTTCACAGTGGAGGAGCATCCCAAGGTATCTCAAAAGAATGTGAGGACAGCAAGGTGAAGTACCCACCACTCAGAGCTGGCAGCGCTGTTTCCTCAACTGGTTGTCTTTGATTATGTCATGGTCTCTTTCAGCAGGACCCCCTTTTCGGAGTGTGCAAGAAAGGGCATAGGGCGCTGAATCAAGGAGTCTGGTCCACACGTTTATCCTCAGTGCTCAGGGCAAGGTCCCCATCTCATTTACTGAACACTAGTCCAATCTTGTTTCAAACAGAATGTTTTTTCTGCCTTGTAGAAAGGACCGTGGTGTCTGAGTTCCTGATGTATGTTGACAATTTTACCCTTTTCATGTCCCAGCAAGCGCAGGATGTGGTGTCAAGAGTATTTCATATATGAAGGACACAGAGAAGTGAAGTGATTTATGTGAATCCATACGGGAAGTCTGCAGCAAAGCTGGAAAAAATACCAGCACGGCTGCAAGAAGAAGAGGGGCTGTGACACTGAGATGAGTGTTGTTGAAGACCTGACATCCACACTAAATTTATTTTGGTGGCTTTACCTCAGACTGGGTCTACTCTCATCCAGGCAAATGAACTCCTGTTGGCAGCTGGGGTGCACTTGGAGCACATCCTTTTGTTTAATTTGACCCCCAAAGAGTCCAGTTTGCCTACTCTGAGACTACTCCTGGTATGAGCCTACAGGTGATGATCAGGAGACTTGTTTCTAGCGCACAGTCCTGACCGGAGCTAAAGTACTTCTGTAGGGAGACCCTCTGTCTCCTTGCCCACTCAGTTCCCCTACAGTATTTACAGTGAATACCAGCAGGCGCTTCCTACAGTGTCTCTGACATCACGTGTAACACCAGGCAATTACTTGCAGATTATTGATACTGTCCTTGGCTCACTTTTCTCATTTAAAACCTTCCTCTCAGCGAGTTCGCTGCCTCACATGGCTTCAGCTATCTGCTTTGCATCAATGATTTACAAATCTACCTGTTCTCTCCTGACCTCCCCGCCTCTGTCAAGTCCAGCAGCTTGTCGTGTTTCTCTCTGAAATTTCCCACTGAATGTCTTGCCCTCCATTTAAACTTCACATGGCTAAACCATCATAGCTCAGTGAGCTGCTTGAAGTCATTACAGCAGGAGCCCAGACAGCGATTAAACATAATAAAATTTTACATATGTCTTAGGTTAGTGGTAGAAAGAAAAATGTTTCAGCTAATTGAGCTAATTTTTTATTAGGTATTTTATTTCAGTATTGTGTTAAATAAGTGTAATGCAGTAACTATACTTCAAGTGTTTTATAAATAGTAGAACAAAGTTTAGCTGATAAATGTGTAGTTGTGCTTTTGAAATAAACTTCTCAGACATCATGGAAAGCAAACATCTATTCTCATACTTGGAGGATCCCTCTGTCATGTTTGACATTGTTGGCCAGAAGCTACCTTTGCTTGTCTCAAGGAGGCTGTGAGCTCCAGGGTAATGAGCTTAAATGGCATGAGACTTGCTTTGAGGCATAGTTGCAGCAGGCAGTGATAGGAAACAGCTCTGCTGTCAGGAGACCTCTCACTGATACGATCCCCCACACATTCCTCTCTCTCGATAGTGTTATTCAGCATATGAGTCAGTAAGATTTAGGTATGTCTCAATCTGGGATCTGGGATGTGTAAATCCTCATCCCTGCAGTGGTGACCAAGGTTGTGTTGCCATAAAAAGCCTGCTCATACCTTTTCATTGGAGGGCAGGGCCATTCAATGACTCAAACAGAGTTACGTGTCTTCATGCTATCGATGCGAAGAGGCATGTCTGGGTCACGGGCACTGTTCTGTGACTCACAATGGGGCTGAAATAGAGGTCAGGAAGGAGGAAAGGACCCAGAAGAGTCAGTACTGTGTCCTGGGGCAGCAGCTACACACAAAGACCCAATTCTTCTGCTTCCTTGGGGAATCCTGTCAGAATCCTGAAGAACCTCCCCAACCACCTCCCTAACTGCCTGTAATGGGAGCCGAGCAGAAGACACTGTGTTTGAGGAGTTGGTGATCTTGAACAGGCCTTTTCTGCTCTATTTGCCGTCGTATTTAGGGCTTGAGATGCCTGAATGCTATTAATATGATCTGTAAGCCATCACGTATTTGGGAAAGGAAAACTCTATGTGGACCAAGGGGTAGAATGTATTGATCTTGACTGGGAGACCATTGCACGTTGAGGAGCTGGTGATCCACATAGCAGTTAACCTGAGCAGCCTGTGCCACGCTGCACTGTGCTGCATGTCCAGTGTAGCCTTCAGGCCCTGTTGTGCTGCAGGCAGCTCCCACTTGGGACCTGCATGGCCTTGCCTTTATCTAAAAGAGCAGCAAGAAATTGTCATGCAAACTTCCTTTGTGAATAGAGTTGTTTTCTTGTAAGAAATATATATAATAGCTCAAATGACCAAAAAGGAGATGTTTGTCTCCATGGACAGCATCTGTGCAATGTGCTGTGGGAAAATCCATCTGGGGTCTGTGTGATGCTGCACAAACATGGGGGGCCACTGTCTGAAGGGTCGTAAGGCTTACTTGCTGTCTATATTTCTCTTTTTATTCTGTCTTATTGAAACAGTTATCAATCTGCCTCACCCAGCAGCTTGATCATCAAAGAAGAAATTTCACCCACTTTGTGCACTGACAGGGTTGTCCGTTTGGGATGACTTCTCAAATGAAAGATTTTGGGCAATCTTCCCCCATTTCTGGGTAAAATGTCCCTAGAGCCTCACAACATGGCCAATTAAAACTGAAGTTGAGGTTTCACTTCACCCCATAAGGCAGCACAAGGTGCTGCTCTTCACCAGTCCCCCGGAGACTTACGTTGCCCAACCATCCTGGGCAATGTGTGTTTCTGGGTACTTCTGTTTGTCAGTCCCAGAACTTACTGTCTTTTACCTCAGCAAGGGAATGTCTGCTGCGATTAGTAAGGAGAAGAGTGGAGAAATCTCCGATTTGGCAGAAGTCCTCCTTGATTGATTTCCAGATCACAAAAGATAACCAGCTGCCAAGCCTCAGGAACACTCCAAGTCAGCATTCACATAAGCAGATACCACACGTTTGACAGATGTTATTCACATTGCTTAATGCTCCACTGGATGCTACAGATGTGAGCGTGGTATAAGAACCTACAGAGGAAAGAAGGGGATAGAAAAAAAAACACCAAGTGACAATTTCCCTGAAGAGATCGTTTCCATACTTCCTCCTCTAGATTCTCAATGCAAGTTCTGTTGTATAATTAATAGCATATCACCTTTATTCCCATACCAGTCTAACGCCTTACAGGCTGTCATCTGAAAACACAAGCGTAGATTTTGTGCTGTGCCAGATTTCAGCTAGCAAAAGGTTATGGGAGAATGTTATAGCAGAGTCAGTTACAGAATTTTAATTTCAGATTATTAACCTATATACATATATATTTATAGCCATAAGTTAAGTTGACCCACAGTCCTCTCTACCTTTGGCCTGCTAGCAACACCCAGAGAGCAGGTAGGAAGGTGGAGGAAGGCAGGAACAGTGTGTATGTACTTTGGATAGCAGAGTTATATGGCCCTGTCCTGCTTCCTTTTCCTTACGAGCTCAGAACAAGGGCTGTAGCAATGAAGCCCAAGACGACTAAAAGAAAGGATGACTGAGGTTGCACGCTCGGAAGATTAACACGTTTGGGAACATTTCTGTTGTACAGGTATTCCTCGGGGCTGAACATATCCCTAAATTTTTCACCTTGTGCCATCATTACAAGACACTGTGAAATCTCACCGTTAAATATTTTGTTCTGTTATCTGTGTTACATAAGGCTCTGGAATAAAATCTCGAACAATTTAGCTTGCTTGTGTGTACTGAGCAGTAAACAGATACAAATTCAAAAGGAAAAGGAGAAAAAAAAATGCCCTCAAGAAACGTATGAATGAGCTTGAAAAGGGCAAATAAAACAGCAGAGACATTTATATTGGTCTCTCCTACTGCTCTGAACAAAACAATTATGAGATAAGAGAGGCAAGAATGGGAGGAAATTCTTTCATTTTTCACGTTGGAAGTCCGAAGGATCCAATAGCCTGTTTATGAAGAGCAATAAAGAAGATACATGAACTCAGTAAAGATGTTGTTACAAATATATCGGCCTGTTTGGAAAGGCCAGGAGTTTGGGATTTTGGGGGGCTTTTTTGTTTTTTGGTAGCGTTTTTACTTTTTATATAGAGCTGTCAGCTAAGTTTTTAAGGGTGGGTTGGTTTTTTTTTGTCAAGTGAGCACTAACTGACAAGAAAGGTTTGTTATAACTAGCAGAGAGGACTAGTGCTTTTATTTAGGATTTGGAAATGGTATGAAAAAGAGGCAGATGGGAACCTGGATTTAATGAAGCTTAAATAAGCAAATATAACATTGGGCAGCTTTTAATCAAAGTTAAAAGCAACTATTCCTTGTTCCTAATTTGAAGCTTTAAAAACCAGAATGCATCTGCTTGATACAATGATGCTAAAAATGGTGGCTGATGTTTAGAAGGGAAATGTATCACTTTTTTTGCTTTCTTGCCTGAAATGTGTGTTCTTTTTAAAATGGTGCAGGGAAACCCATCTTTCTACCAGTTAAGGGATGATGTTCACAGCATTATGGCACTTAAAAAGCAATAAAATTAATGCATGTGTATTTTTTCCTGATTTTTCCCTCTCTTGTCCAAAGAAAACAAAATAAAGTGTTCCAATACAGAAATGTGAATTTCCTGCCAGCCTACTAGGGACTGTGTAATTCTGTGAATGAAAATCTGGGCTTAGGAGCAATTGTAAAGTCTCCACAAGTCTTCCACTGTCCCCCCCCACCCCCCAAGAAACTTTTTTTCTTCTTAAAATCTAGCAGTCTGAGTGATGTGTGTGCTGCAATAACTTTTACTAGTGCTGTATTCCCCTATCATAATTAGACATCAAAAAATGTTTAGACCAGAAATCTCTCCAAGTCAAGAAATCAAAAATTAAGTAATTCCATAATCTTTTAAAATTATTATTGGTGTAATAACCCCCTCTGGGGATTAACTACAGTAGCAAAGCCTGTGATTAAGGTTCCTCAGCCCTTATCATTGTTGAATTCTGTTTTCAGCGGTTTATAACTTTGCCAGACTGTAATAATTTGGATTAAAACTTTCACAAAACGTGAAAAGCGTCTGTGTTTAGCTGAATATTTTAGGAAGCTTTCAAGAAAAATAAATCAGCAGTTTTCAAAACTGGGTCAGGGAAAATATGTTTTTTTGCCAATATTAAAACAAAAACTTACAGTTGTTCTATTAACAAGTTTTTGCCTGTTCTGCTCTTAACTGTTATTTTAGGCAAGGACTTCAAATTTGGCAGGTAGATTGTCTGTGTGTCAGGGAAGTGCTGCCCTTGCACACAGCTGCCTCCATTTAGCCAAACTGTTAGTTTCTGAAACATCTTTGTATGCATTTTTGTCACAGGGGGGTTATTGTAGGTCCTAAAGATTTCAAATCCAGTGAGCGTCCTGAGAAGGTGAGGCAAGTTGGGGACTGCTGCAGTGTGAATGACTGGGATGTGAATCATAGAATGGTTTGGTTTGGAAGGGACCTTAAAGATCATTGAGTTCCAACCCACCTGCCATGGGCAGGGACACCTCCCACTAGACCAGGTTGCTCAAAGCCCCATCCAAACTGGCCTTGAACACCTCCAGGGATGGGGCATCCACAGCTTCTGTGGGCAACCTGTTCCAGCGTCTCACCATCCTCACATTAAAGAATTTCTTCCTAATATCTAATCTAAACCTCCCCTCTTTCAGTTTAAAGCTGTTACCCTCGTCCTATCACTCCACTCCCTGATAGTCCCTCCCCATCACTCCTGTAGGCCTCCTTTAAGTACTCGAAGGCTGTTGTAAGGTCTCCCTGGAGCCTTCTCTTCTCCAGGCTGAACATCCCCAACTCTCAGTCTGTCTTCATAAGAGAGGTGCTCCAGCCCTCTGATCATCCCGGTGTCCCTCCTCTGGACCCACTCCAACAGGCCCATCTCTTTCCTGTGCTGAGGGCTCCAGAGCTGGACGCAGGACTTCAGGTGGGAGTCTCACCAAAGTGGATTAGAGGGGCAGAATCACCTCCCTCAACCTGCTTTTTGTACAAGGACACACTGTTCGCTACACCTGTATGAGTACACAAGGTCAGGGCACATGTCCCAGCACTGGAGTACCATAGCTAATTTTGTTATATTTGTTATGTATATTTGTTGTTACAGTTTTGACCTGCATAAATCACACACTCCCAGAAGATGCTCAGGCATGGCCCTGGCACTAGTGTGTGTCAGGGACTATTTGCAAGAGGCAGTTTAGGTGTAAACTCCCTGTTTTGGGGTGAGGGGGAAGTTTAGCTGTTTTAAAGTGAACCATCCCATTCCATCTGGCTTTAGTTATACATCACGTTGGAAAAATACCCATTTATTCCCCCCATCCACACCCAGAGGCTGAGAAACAGTGGCTACTGTCAGCTGCTCTCTTACCTCTGCTGGCAGGCTCTATAGAGCAGAACTAGAGGTTTCTGTTAGGCTGGGAAAGAGGACAGGAGGAAATGTGATGCTTTGTTATTTTACTGTTCTTTTAAAGACTCAAGTTCATAAATTCTTCGGAAGTTGCATATGAAAAGAAAACCCACAGCAAAAGAATATCTGGCTGCAAAAGGGAGGTGATGTGGCATGAGAGAGTAGAAGAGGCGGTGTCATGCCAGACTGTTTGGTGTGGCTCTGACTCTCTTCCTTCCCCAGTTAAGTCAGAGCTGCCTTAGGAGAGCAGAATTAGGCCAACGCTTGCATTTCTGCAAGTTCTGCAACGCAAGCATTTCTGCATTTCTGCAAGCTCAGGATATGTCCCATTAGGGAGTGTCGGCCACTGGCTCTTCTCTCTGAGAGCAGACTTGGGCCCAGGATGTCCCCAAGATGGCACACTTTTTGCTGGGATTGCTGGTGTGGGCTCACAAGCTCCTGGCTGGGCTTAGTTCAGGCTCTGAGTGAATGCATTGCAAAATGGGTGGCCAACAAATAAGAGGGTGGCTTGGCACTTGGTTACTAACTGGCTTGGCATATTCTGCAAAGCTCTTCCCCAGGCTTGACGTAGACCTACAATCGATTGTATATGTATATGTTCTTTAGGTGTTTGTGAGTAAGGTAACGTGTTTGTGGGTAAGGCCAAAATATAAGCAAAATATAAGCAAAGCATAGGAAATACTTTTATTTCCTATGATGATTATATAGTTTTTCGTATTTCCAACAAAGTAGAAGTACATCAACATAGATACATCAACACAAATTTGTGTATTGATAATACATGTGTGCTAGAAGTCCTAGTGTTGTCTTGGGTTGGTTATACCTATAGATGGGGTTTAACTCTCTGACAAAACAGGGAGAACAATGTCATGCCCATCTGTTGTTTTTTCTATTTGGATTTTGAATTATAAATGATTAACTCAGGTATTGGCTGCTTGATAAGTGTGCACATGTGTGTATGAAATCATCTGACCATCTTTTGCATCAAATCAGAAATGAGAAAACTTCTATTTTATTTACGATTAAAGTACAGTAGCAATATTTTTAAAAGTGTAGTTGTGCATAGAAAGGACTATAGTGCCAAAAGTGACAGCAGAAGAATTAATGCTTTCTCCAGGCCCTTTTTCTCTTAGAAATGATTGACAAAGTAATTTTCTTCTTGTACTTTAATAAAAGTGTATACATTATACACACCAATAAATCCTCACTGGGCCAATTACAGATCATATGACTTATCTTGTCACAGCACCTAATATCCAAACAATAAATTAAAAGGTATGTTTTATATGCAGATTTGCATATGAGGATGTTTTCCAGTCCCCAGACTCAATTGTCTTATGAACACTACAACATACAAGAAAAAGAAACAAGCTGGCTAGGATTTGTGACTAATAAATCCTGGCCGTGGAACAAACTGCATCTGTATGACTTACAAGGGTGTGCTGTATAAGTAACATTTGTTTTACATACTGAAATTATATTGGGAGATGAAATACTGAACAAATATCGAAGCGCTTCCTTTCACATGATACTCCGCACACATGCAAAGACATATTAGCTAACACAATATATTTGATTCCTATTCATACCACTTTGCAATGTAAAGGGCCCTTTCTATAAATGAGAACTTCACTTGTTTTTCATTTCCAAGTGAGGAATTTAATGGGAGGTGGAAATTCTAAAATTTGCTTGCATCGTAGTGGTACCTACTGAGCTTTTGAAAAGCTTTGATTAGATCCAAACGTGTGGTTTCTAGGAATGGTTCCGGTCTAAAGGCACAGGCATGGCTGTGGATTTTCCTCAATGATGGCTATCAGTCTTGTTTGTCCTAAACTAAACTCTTTAATAGCATGGAGGCAAAAAGGGGGGCATTTTTCCTTGTTTCCACTGTCCTAAAGCACATTGATTCGTAGCATCTAGTGCAACATGTGCAGTGTTCCTCCCATTTTCTGGTGTGGGATGACCCATGCATTGTGGAGACCAGCTTCATTGGAGGAGAAACCTCCCCGTGGACATGTGGAGGTGATGGATTAGGTAATGGTTCTGCACCTCCAGCAGACTTGGGCAGTACAAGTGCCTGAAGGGAAACAAACTGTTCAAAATAATGGAGCTGAGATGGTTGTGCTGGAGGGAAAGAGGGAAAAGATTGTGTCCTCTAAAACACAGTCCATTTCTGATTCTCCTCCTGGGCAGTGAATCATCCTGCTGTCTCCTCCTCTGACCTCCTGACAAAGCCACAGTTTAGTTCTTTGTGAGTCTATGAATAGAATTACCCACTTTATTGCACTCTTGTTAGTCAGGAGAACTTGTCTGAAAGTCAATAAATTGTTGGCCAGGTTTTTAGCACGTGCATGATATCATTATGAAAGTATGCACACATTTGGTGTTGGAGAGTGTCTAGACTTTGTTGAGGGAACTGAAATTGTATAGCTCCTATAAGCCCAGCTAGCAGACCCCTCTCCATATACATCAATAATCACCCTAGAAGATAGGCCACAACAGATTAGGCTTCTTATTCTTGCCCCTTTCATTAATACAGTCTGCTAGTTCAGACTCAAAATGTGTTTAAATTACTGTGCCTTTCAACTGTTTTAGACTGGTAAGGTATGTTCTTCTGGGTCTAACTATTTTATTTAAACTAGTGCTTTCACAGAAACAACACTAGGCCCTGAACATTTCATTGCAGAAGGACCTAGAAATAATTAGTTAAAATTAGTTTCTTCATCAAAACTTCGACAAATACAGCCTGAGACTCAGGGATGCCTATGAGACCACACCTTTCGTGAAACGTGGATCAGCATTGCTTGAGCTCCATTTCTGCAAAGCCAGCAAAGGGAACTGTGGTCCACTAATATACCTGCTCCATAGGCTAGCGCAAGGGAATATGTGATGCTGGTGTTCAAAGAAGAAACTAAACAAATGAGGAGTTTTTGCTCTGTGTGCTGTTACAGAGAAGAAGAAACGGAAAGGAAAAATGCTAACAAACCCCAGTCTTTTTGAAAGCATTTTCAGGGGGGGTGATGTTTCTACCTAACTTTAGACACCAGTCTTTGGAGTTTAAGTTGGGAGATGAGTACCATAAGCCTCTTTTGCTGTTCAGTAGAGAATTAGAAACTCCTTCAAAGGATGAATCAGCACAGCAGGTGGTTTGAGATACTCTTCAGAAGAGCCAGTCTTTCTCCAGCATCGATAGCGACAGGCTTGGATGACCAGCCTTCTTTCCCATTCATAATGACAGCTACTGAATCACAGAACAATAATCCCTGTCAGATCATGCAGATACTAATTTATGACATGTTAGCTTCCAACACCTAATTGAGGGCAGTGAATAGAGTTAAGTGTGTTGCTAACTCTGCAGCGTTTCTCTTTCTTATTGCACCGCTGACTTCAAGAAGCAGTCAGCACTTCACAGGCTGTTACATGGTGGTGAAATCTCATTCCGTTGCACTTGGCAAAGATAACGTACTTTTGGTTATCATGGGAGCATTGTAGAATTTATGATGTCTTTTGCTCTTCATTTTCTTGCTTTTAAGGTTTGATATTTTTAACCAAGTTTCCTAAGGAAACAAGGCTTACACCATCATACTGTCTGTCAGCTCCCTCCTTATAACTTCCGAACCTGGGGACCAATTTCAGCTCTATTTGACAGAAGAGTAAAGGTTTCAAAGATATTACATTCCCACAAGTATTGTGAAAATCAACGGCTTGGTAGATGAGAGAGTATATCATTGCTCCAGCTGGAGTCATGTCAAGGACAGTTCAGCCTTTATTTATTCCATTTGGCAATGGCCACCTGGCCAGTCCCCGTGAAGCGGCCGGTCAGCGCTAAATAGTGGAGAGCTAACCACAGCCCAAGTCATCTTTCACCCATCAAAGCAGAGAAAGAGGGTCTGGAGCTGGCTTTGGGAAGTTGAGAGGTATTTTATGCCATAGTGAAGAGTGGGGGGTTGTAATAGTGGTAGTGGTATGTTTCAGAAGACGGGGAGGAACTGCAAATATTCTGGAGGGAAGGATTTTGGAAATGAGACACAAGAAACACAATGAAATTCTTTATTCACCAAACAACTTCCCCTCATCCTTCTATGTTTTGTTTTATGTATTTACCTGATGATATAATAAATATCCTGGTGGCTTTAAAATGGGGGTAGGAAGGAAAACCACTGACACAGAATGAGATGCAAACACACCTCTGTGTCTGTAAAAAAAGAAAAAGACACATTTAAGAGTTTATTGCAAGCAAATTCATACAATGATCTGATAATCTGCTGGTCTATCATCTTTTCATTACCCATAGATGGAATTAATTAGCAAGTGATCTGTATGGAAAATATTTCCTATCAGGTTTTGCTTATTCTTTAGCCTCCAGTAATGATCTTCAATAAGTTTTCTAACAATGACATGTTAGGATCAGAGGAACAGCAGCACAGAACCTGTTAAATTATTAGTCTGTTCCAGTATCCAGTCTCCAAAAGTCATCATAATGAGGTACATCTAGGGAGGGTGCAACTAATCTCCTAATAAATAACTGTACCAACCAGACCTTTGGGGAGATTTCTCCTTAACCCCCAACAGTCAGCAATACGCCTGTGCCCTGCAGCGAGAGGGCTTATGTCCATAATGAATTTGTATTTCCGTCATTTAGCTGTGGACAGTCTTATTAATAATATAAATGCAATAACTCAATGTTGGGGTTAAAAAAAAGAAAAGGAGAAGAAAGTGTAGGAAAGAAACTGCTACTGCTCAGTGAGCACAAGGATGGAAAAATTGGAGTTTGCAGATGTGACAAAAACACCAGTGTCTAATAAAATTGCTTTTATTAGCTTAATTTGCCACATATAGCGCAAATATTTAACTTGAATGAGGCATGAATTAGTAAAAAAATATGCGCTGTACCATTTAAAGTGCTATACTTGAATAAAATAATGTATATCTTTTCATATGCAGTCCTTGAAGTCACACTACATACATCTTTAATTTCTTCAATTAAGAAAAAAAAGAACAAATGGAGTTAGATTTTAATTATTCATAGTTCATTTGAGAAAAATCTTTGTAAATGAGAGGAAGGAGAGTTGTGCTATCTATCACAATGAGAAAAAGAATAGATAGAAAATCCACTCTATGAACTATTTGACAATACATAAGCTTCTGCCTTCATTAGGTACTGCAGCCTGATGTGTAAAGAGAGAAGCATTATAGGAAGAGCTATTTGGGAGACCATGTCATGGAAACTGCTCCCCAGAATACTGAACTGCTGGTTGAAAAGTAACTACAGTGCACATTTCATAGAGTCCTACTAAGGGAGGTGGGTGCAAACATGTCGTTGAAGCTTATTTATAAAAAGATGGGAATATAAGGAACTGCCATATTGGATCAGACTTAAGGTCCATTCAGGCCAACTTTGTCTTTGGCAGGGGCCAAAGCCAGCTGAGTCAGCAAACATATGGGAATGTTGTAGGAGATGTGTACAAGAAAGTTCATAATCACCAGAGTTTGACTTAAACCTTGGAATATTTATTCCTTCCTTATTCCTTCCTTTTAATGTTGTTGTTCAAAGGAGGGATATTTTTGTTGTCAGTAAGAAAGCAAGATCCTCTTTGGGTTTTACTAGGCTATTGATCTCAAGACTGCTTTGCTGCGGTGAGTTCCACAGTCTTACCATGCACTGGATGAAAAATGATTACTCTCTATCAGCTTTGAATTGATTATCTTTCATTTTCATTGAATGTCTCCTTGGCAAAGGAGAACAGAGGCAGCAATCTGCCTTTTTGAGCAATTCATTATTTTATATGCTTTTATGTAGGCTTTCTAGGTCTTCTAATTTGCAAAGTCAACAATCCCAGTCTTTTCATTCTGATTTTGCGTAAGTGACCTCTGTGCTCTTAATGATTTTCAACTTGTCTCTGAACATGTGATTTTTAATAACTTTTTTGAGATGACAGGGTCTGATTTGGATACAATATTTTAATAGCACATCATTATTTCATATACTGGTATTATGATTTTTCTTGTTATTAAATTGCATCTGGTTGTTTAATTGCAATTGCAGTCTGCTACATGGTCGCAATCGTAACTGATCTCTTTCCTAACATAGTTTAAAGCGGTGTGTATTGTGTGTGTAACTCAATTTCTTTCAGTTTGATGCATATTACTTTCCATTTCCCAGTGGTGAATTTTATTTGCAATTGTGTTCATTAAGCTAAGATCTGTATAGGTTAAGTTTCCTTGAGAATTCCTGAAATGGTTCCCGGTCCTCAGTTATGTAAATAATATATTGTCATCTGCAAATTGAGATGCTTCACCGTTCGTCTTCCTGTTCCAGGTGTTAATAGGTATGTTAAATAATGCCAGTGACAATGTAAAATCTCAAGGCATCTGCTGTTAAATTTTTAACTTGGCCATTAATTCTTACTTTGTTTTCTGTCTCTTAGCCGTTTCTTAATTCACACTGATACTTTGCCTCTGTATGACTTTCTAAGTTCAGAACTAATATGTTGTTAGCAACCCTGTCAAAAACTTTGTGTAATCAAAGGAATCTTTTCTCCTTTACCTGCTAATTTATCGACACATTAGAAGAATATTAATAGACTAGTGAGGCAGAGTTTCTCTCTGCAGAATTTATGCTAATTAGATATTGTCTTATCATGATTTATCAGGTAGCATATTATTCCATATGCAACGATTATTTAAAAAAATTATCAAGATATAACACTTTCCAGTGCATAAGTCTAGCCTCTTCTATAGTATAGGGGCAGTGTCTGCAATCCCTCAAAACTCCAGTAGAGTAGCTACCTTGAAAGAGAGATTGTGTATTTTGTTTTCAGCTTGGCCACTTTATTCTTAAGATCCTTGGAAGACTTGAACTATAACCTCCTTTGTCCAGAAAGTCAATCAGTACAAAGAGAGAATCAGTACGAAACGGAGTTTACAACACTGGTTCCCAAAAACGAAATGCACCTACAATAAAGCTGGGTCCTTGAGCAGAACCCAAGATAATAAAATCTGTTCGTGATGAGACAAATGTGATCATTTCTCTGATATGTCCTGTGCATCAGCCACCTTAAGAAAGAGTGTAACATCTCCTGTGGGAGTGCCCAGAAGTGCGAGCTTGTATGAAATGCAAAGGTCCACTTAGCAACCAACTCCTTGAGTTGAGAGCACGTGCATCGCTGCTCTGCAGACTACCAAGTGTGCCCACTCACCACCATGGAGAATTCGGAAAGCTGGTGGTAACAGCAGAGCACGAATCTGTTTCCTTGAGAGAATATTTTCTCCTCCTCACCTTCCCTGAACTGGGGCAACGGAGGTTAGTGAAGTTGCATCTGGACTTCACCATCTGAGATGCAATAGAGCATCCTGCTGGCTGTTTTTTGTCAGAAATGTTCTGATCTCCTCTTCAGCTCGGATTTCATAATATGCTTGGCCTTCTAGTTTGCTCTTTTCCTGGAGAGGCCAAAGAGCTAAATTTGTAGTTGCTGTGAATGGTATTTTTGAGGAATGTTTTAAGATGACCTACTGGACCCAGATATTTGGTCTAATAAAAAAAAAATTGTTGAATTACTTTTTAATCTTTCTTTCCGTACTTTAATTAATGTATATGGTGCCTAGAGCAAAGGAGGCCAGGCCCTTCCAATTAAATTGAAATTAATAGTAATAAAAAAAAATACAGAAGACAGGAAATAAATCAGAAGCATAAGGATCGAAATATATCACATTATTCTTGGCTTTCTCTTACCATATGTAGGAGTGCTAAGTCCATGCCCAACTTAAAATATATTCTGGAACTGTGTCAATTTTCGACTAATGGAAAACTGCAGAACACCCCAACTCTGTGGTGGTCCCATAGTCACATGAAACTAGGTAATTGTGACTTTCTTCAGCTGAGCTAACCAATAGAAGGAAGATACAGTTGTGTTTTAAATTTGTCACATCGTGTTTATTTTCTTGGAGTTTTTGTTTTGTTTCCCTAATGACTTTTTTTTTGACACACATTATGCTGTTTTCAATCCAAAGGCCACCCTCACATGTCTGAGAAGAGCCTCTCTGACGAGAGGATCATCTTGCATGAATAAGAACATCCATTACAAACACTTATTTGTCATATTGGATCCCAAATGCTATTGAAGCAACAGTAGTCCCTATTGTGAAGAGAAGACACTTGAAGTAAAGTAGTGGGACAAAGGATTATATAAAAATAGAAAACCTTCTGTGTGAAGTGTGTGTGCCAGGAAATTATTGCTCCCTTTTACACGAACCTTGACTTGCACAAACATGCAAACACACAAATGATCACTCACAGTGTCATAGGCTAACAGCAACGGGATGCTGAAAATGACACTGCCAAAAATTAGTAACATCACAAAAAACAACATAAGGTTTGCAGAAAAACATATTGTGAAACTGTTTTGCAATAACATAAATTGTGAGTCTTCATGCCCCAAAGTAAAAGGAAATGTTCATTTTTACATCAGTGCAAGAGAAGTTTTGAACATCTTAAGCAAAAGACAGTGGTGATAGGAGTTACAAAACAGTAACTTATTTTAAAAATGTTCATATCTCACTGCCTGAAATGATCACATAAATCTGTTTTTAGGACTATAGATGTAACTTGTTTTTCAGATTTGCTGAAAATATAATACACAGTGAAGTGTGTGTGTGTTCCCAAAAAGGTACAGCAGATCTGTGTCCTGGAAGACCATATTCTTTGGTGAGGAACATAAATCTCAAATTACTGCCTTTCAAAGCAATGTTCCTCCAGATTATTACACTGAGCCCTGCATGTACTGGAGCCTGAGAGCCTGAAGCTGGGGAATGCCTGGAGCAGAGGCAATTCGAGTAGGAGCTGTTTGCAGGTTCTCCATACTCTAACTGATATTGCAACTATTGGTATTAGATTTATGTAACTTCATCACAGATTGAGAAAATATAATACAAAGATAGTAACAAAAATTTGGTATCTTTTATATGTTGTCTATGTCTAATTTTCTTCTTCTGCCTGTCTTACATCCTCTTTCTTTCTTCACAGTCTTCTTAAACTCCTTTCATGCTGTCTTAGCAATATAAACATGATATTTTCCATCTCTGAAGCCCCTGTCATTTAGACCATCCTTCCTGTATTTCTTTGTCTTCTTGTTGCTTCATCTAATTGGAAAAACATGTATTTTCTCCAAGCTCAGAAAAGCCTATTGTTCAGCCACCCAGGACAACTTAACAACCAGCCTGGACAAATGTAATTTAATTACTTCTTCTTCACCGGCTAAGGTGCTGACCTGCATTTAAAGATCTTGGGTGTTCTCCAACCTCATGCTGAAAAGAAAACTATCTTCCACCTCAGTTTCTTTGAAGTGCTGCCTAACAGCAGGAAAAGAAAAGATGGCTTTGTTCAACCAACCATTTTCTCAGCTTCTACCTCTGTCTTGTTCGCCAAGTGTGTCTCCTTAGCAAAATAATGACAGTGTTGACATACATCACAGAAGGACCAGGAAAGCTACAGTTCTTTGCCAGAAAGCAAATTTGCAAATATTTTCTTTGGGAAAATCACCTGAGAAGAACATACCTAGCTTTTAATTGATCTTTAATTCTCTTTCAAAATGCAGATTATTTTTGCAGCTTCATTTAACTCCAAAATAGGTTTTAAAACATCAGTTCCCTCTGGTCCTCTCCACCAGTGGTTACTGCTCAGGGACCTTGCCTAGAGTTTCAAGATGTAGTGGGAAGAAATCAGTGACCATATTTCCTTGTCCCTGTCAGATCCACTAAGGATGCAGAGGTAGTCTCCTTCCAATTCCTGGCCTCTGTACAACAAAGGCAACAGTTACATGGTACTTATATGGACTAAGTTTGATAGTTGAGTAAAACCCATTCCCGAAATGAGAAACCACCTAATCTATGGTAACCACTTTATTTCCAGAAGATGCAAGACGACTTGTCTGTTCAATTATATTCAAGATGGGAAGAGGGGTAAAAAAAGAAAACCAGAAAAAATTCTGTTTCCCTGATTCCCTCACCCAGGAGAGAAATCGTAACTAGAAGTAGAAACACCTTAGAGCTTGCAGGATCTGCCTTGGACTTTGTGGAGGAGAAATGGCATTTCCAGTCAATAATGTCCTCTCTAGTCTTAGTCAGTCCCTTGGGCTTTGTCAACCCCACAGCTCATGCAGACAATTGTGCTCAAACTGGAACAATTTTTAGCAATCCTGAGTAGGCTATTTCACATTACGATCAGATCCGGTGATAATTGAGGGTAGGATGGGTCTACAGAGGGATCTGGATGGGCTGGATCCATGGGCCAAGGCCAGCAGTATGAGATTCAACAACGCCAAGTGCCGGGTCCCGTGCTTGGATCACAACAACCCCATGCAATGGCACAGGCTTGGGGAAGAGCGGCTGGAGCTGCCCGGCAGAAAAGGACCTGGGGGTTGTTGGTCAACAGCCGACTGAACATGACCCTGCCTGAGTGTGCCCTGGCCTGTATATACATACCCTGGCCTGTATCAGGAGCAGTGTGGTAAGTAGGACTAGGGAATTGATCGTCCCCCTGTACTGGGCACTGGTGGGGCACCACCTCAAGTGCTCTGTCCAGTTTTGGGCCCCTCACTGTAAGAAAGAAATTGAGGTGCTGGAACGTGTCCAGAGAAGGGAAACGAAACTGGTGAGGGGTGGGTCTGGAGCACAAGTCTTGTGAGGAGCGGCTGAAGGAGCTGGGGTTGTTCAGCCTGGAGAAAAGGAGGCTGAGGGCTCTCTACAACTCCCTGAAAGGAGGATGTAGAGAGGCGGGTGTCAGTCTTTTCTCCCAAGTAACAAATGAAAGGAAGGAAGAAGAGGAAATGGCCTCAAGTTGTGCAAGGGAAGATTTAGCATGAATATTAGGAAAAATTTCTTCACCAAGATGGTTATCAAGCATTGGAATAGACTGTCCAGGGAAGTGGTGGAGTTTTCATACCCGGAGGTACTTAAAAGACATGTAGACATGGTGCTGAGGGGCATAGTCTAGTGCTGGACTTGACAGTGCTAGGTTAATGGTTGGACTTGGTGATCTTAAAGGTCCCTTTCAACCTAGACAGTTCTATGATTCTATGATTCTGTCTCTCAGCCTGGGTCATAGGTGCATTTAAAGCCAACCTTATTGAAATCGGTGGTATTTAGACTTCCAAATGACTTAGTCTCACTGGCTAGCTCCAGGCAGTCGCAGAAATGTTCTCTGCAGTGCACTTTTCCATCCTGGTCCTTCACTCCCCGACATTTGGGATCTGCCTTAGCCATCCCTGCCATCCAGGCTGGGATTTCCTTTATGATGAGGATGTAGCAGGGAAGGGGCAGTGGCAATGGAAACATGCAGCGTACTTCCTAAACTGCCGGATTCCCCCAGTTTGGATACAGGTCTCAATGACTGCTGTAAATGGGGGATGCTAACACTGCATTCTCAATCTCACAGCTGTATGGGGAGGAAAAATCCATTAAAGTTTGTGATATGCTGATATACTATGGTTCTGGGAGCCACAGAAGTACCTAAGATCGACAGCTAATTGTTACAATTTTGGCAGTACATCCCATGATGAGGCACACTGTGAGCTCTGTGAAAACTCTTTTTTTAATAGATGATTTACTAAAGCTATTCAAAATATACAACTTTATTGTTTGGTGTATTCCAGAAGCCTAGAGGCCCAAATTGAGAGTGAGAGCCCGTTGAGCTTCATGCTGTCCAAAATGATATTAAGAGATATACACACACACTGTCCTGATGAGCTGAGTATATTAGCCGAGAACTGAGGATGTTTTGTCATTGCAGTTTTATTGATGAACTGAGACTCAGGAATATGAAGCCTAGCTCCCAAGGTCACACAGCGAGGCTCAACACAGCCAGGACCTGAATGCACTGCCATGTCAGATCTGTGGTTAGGCACAAGGCTATCCTCCCAGTACTCTCTTATTTTTTAAAAAATGCAGATAAGTAAGTGCTGAGTTCCTATTGCTCCCAGACATTGTCAAAAGTATGCATAACTGATCATTGTTTTTCACTGCATTTTACTGGTTCTTTTGCTTGGAGTATCCGTAGTGTGTGATGTGTTAAAAAGCATTAGAGGAGCCTGTAGTCATGCTTTGGAGACTTGATGAAGTGGCTACACTTATATGACAAACTAAACAGTGCTAAGGCCTTTGGCTCTGGATGTGGCAAGATAGTATCAGCTCTGTAACACAGGATAGCTGCATCTGATGTACCTACTGGGAATGGACCACAGCGCATGTTAACTCCTAAATTGTGTCTCCAAGTTTTTTTGGGGGAGAAAGCTAGTCAGCTTTGGGTAAAAGCATGCCACGCGCTGTTCAAACCATTAAATGGGGTGGAAAATTGGGTTACAGGGCCTGTGCCCTGGCACTGTTTAATTTAGAAGTACAGATGTAGCCAACAGAGTGAGTTTAGGTATCTTGAATGTAGATTCTTTTTGTCCTACACATACTCCATCCTCAGACAGCTCCTACTGCGTTTCTGTACTTTAGATCAAGATTATGGCTGAAGGAGTCAATGTTGAGATTCATTCATATTCTCCAGGTGGTTTGAAAAGCCAACCCAATTCTTAGGACAGAAGAAACAATCAAAAGAGAAAGAATATGAGATAATGTTAGACCTTCAGGACTATGATTGCTTCAAGCAGTGCAAAGTTGCAATGAAAAACTACCTTCTCTTGTGCTCACGCACAGGCATAGACACATGCAGAGAAAGTATGTAACAGATATAACAAGAAGCCTAGTGCTTGCTGGTAAAATATGTCACATTTCATAGCCTTCACATAATAGCCATCTTTTTTGAAACTGAAATACAACATCCAAATGTCAGCCTACTCTGGGTATCTTCAAATTCCTTTCTGATTTTTTTGTATGTTATTGCTCAGTATATTGCATTTTTCATTTCCACTTGCTGTGATATCATGGCATTTGATTTTGTTCTGGCCAAGAGGCCAAGAAGCTCATTTCAGTGTCAGGTGTCTCACTGGTCCATGGATTTGCCACTGAGACACCGTGGATGATTGATGTAGCAAGTGTCCCAACTTGCATGCAATAGGAACCCATAACCCCCACTAGGAACTCATTCTCCACCTGGTTTGGGGCCAGGAGTACAAATCTGTTCTCATGCTGATGTCTTCTGGCTCTGTGATCCAAAACCTTAGTACATCCTTGTTTGGTTTTTTTTTGGGTTGGTTTGTTGTTCCCCTCTCTCTGCCCCCCTCTTAAAATTTTAATGTCAGGGGGCCTTCTTTAATGTATTTCTTTCACAGATGAAAGAAACAAGCTCCTTATCTATTTTTATGAGAATGTATGTAGCTTTTTCATCTTCAGTATTTGAGCAGTGACTGGTACCTTTTTACACAAAGCAGCATGGCACTCCCCTCCTTCTACCCTTCTTAATGGAAAAGTAAATGCTTATTCTGTCCTTCTACCTGATGCATGCCTTCAAAATACTATAAAGATATGAACCCGATGGAGTTTCTAAATTATAAAGCAGGAGTTCTTTTATATTACCGTGAATAACAACTGGAAATCTAGTTCTTTATAATAAGTTATTTATTCTCCATTTTGAGGTTTTATCCACACCCCAGGAGGTGGCCATGTATATTTCAACAGGTGCTGCATCAAGATTGCTATGATACTCTCAAACCATATTAGATTGTATCCAGTGGAAAGAAATGAATTTGAGAGCAAGACTTACAGGCTGATGAAAAACGAAAATCTTTTCTCTTGTTGAATGCAAAATTTTCTATTAGGTTCATAGCTGTTATCAGCATCAGCCTCATGTAAATACATATTTATGATCTAATACACAGCGCTGACAGTATGTCTGGGAGAACAAGTATCTATGTAGTGTACTCAGGCCAGAAAATTTACAGAAGCTTTCAAATTCTTCTGAAAAAAGTGAACAATAGAGTTCAAAAGGGACTAAGTTGGTGGGCAGGGGGAGGCTTTGCAGTAGGATCACCATGTGCCATGGTTATTTGCTTGCTTTTAAGGAAAAGTAAGCACACCTGTTTCTGATTCAGGAGGGATGGAGGCATGGAAAAAAAAATAGTATATGATCTTAAGGGGAGAGAGGGCATGGAATGTTGGAGGTAAACTTTTTTCTAAATTAGGTGGCTCTTGATTTCCAGCAAATGCAATCCCTCTAAACCATAACATTGTATTTAAAAAGAGGAAGTGAGGAAGTATGTTATTTTTGAAACAGCCTCTAATGAGATGTTTGTTAAAGTTTCTGTGCATGGCTCATATAACCCACCTTACCAAAGGACGTGAACACTTCATAATCCTCAATGCACTTTTCCTTTCAAACCTGGGAAAAGCTTTTATCCTCATCACTGCAGATGAAGGACACAGACAGAAGGGGCTATTTCCACCCTGTTACTTCAGATGGGCATCTGATGCTTCGTACCTTGTGTCCCTTATCGACACTCTGCTTGAGGTCCCAATTCTCATCTTCTCATGAAGTGCTCCCTTTCTCATATACCTATAACATGACCTGCAGAAGAGAATAATGTCTTAGAAGACAAGTCTTCTTTTTTCAAACAAAGCTTCAGCTCAGCACCTTTAAAATTTTATCCAGAAATGACATAACAAAGTCTACTTCTGAACCTGCTGAAATTTGTTGCAGTAGATGTGTGGCAAGGGGTATTGCTAAATGAGATTGCTGAGACTTTTCACTCCTCCCACCAATACAGTCAGATTTTCTGCTCTTTCTTCTTTTATAGTTACCCGCTTTTTATACATACATATATCCACATACATATAAAATATGAAATATATAATCTAATTTTGATTTTATTTCGATAAATGCAGATGGCTCTGTTTCACAACAGCTAATATCACAAGAATGATAATAGCAAAACCCTTATGTCTGTCTGTCTGACAGAGTGCAGGAACCGCTGTTTCTAGAGACCATTTTCTCCAACTGCCTACATCTTTCCCAACAAATTCCTCAAAATGTATTGGACAGTTGGGGCAGACATCAGATTAAGAATCTGAATATACACCTGTAGGCAGATGCCTACAGATATTAGGCCAATCTCTACAATCAGAGGAAAGATAATTAATGAAGTTAGTGCAGCCTGTGTAGCTCTTCAGTTGGCCAGCAGCTAGAAGAACGATTCAGTTGTCCATGCAGTCATCCAGTGACATCTGAAATACTCTAGGGTATTGTACCTGCATGGGAAGGCTATGAAACTGCTTTGGGTCCTATGCCAGCGCAACGAGGATGTCTTATATGGCATTAGATGCTAATATATAGGCCTGTTCAGCTGCCTAACCTGGTGTCACCTCAGGTGTGGTGGGCTATGCTGAACTCCTCTTTCCTGTCACCAGTTTTATGGTGGGAGGGTCCTGACCAACTTAGATGAGGTGTCTGTGTTTGCAAGGAGCTGTCTGAGAAATCTCTGCTATAAGGAGCAGCAGCAGCAATTCCTCACTCTTCTCTTGGAAGCTGCATTTAGTTAGTCTTTGCTTGACCTACATTGACCTATATGACCATAAGCATCCATGCCATGGTGACTGGCCATCTAATCTGTTGATTCAGTCCCTGCCTCTGTCCTGGATCTACCTCATCACTGTGGTCTTGTCTGGCAATCTGGGCTCTTGACTGGTTACCATCGCTGGATCTATTGTGCTCACCTTGCTGGGGTACCATGGGGCTGTCCCTTTGCTGGTGAGGTCTTTGCCCTGCCTGCCCTTTTTTCATCCTTGCTCCCAGCTCCCCTTCACTTGTAGGACAGCATCAGCCCTTGATGCTCCCTCGTGCATGTGATGTATTGAGTCCTTGGCACATCTCAGACAACATTGTGTTTAGACATCTGAGTTGAACCTCCACCTACTTTAGGGTGCACTAAATCACCCTCTAGGTGCCATTGTCTGTACTGACTAAAGAGGAATTTGTGTGCCCTTCTGAATCTGCAGCTGGAGATATTAAACCCTAGGGCATTTCAAATGGGAGTGGAGACTGGATGAGGACAACTGAAAGAGCCTACAGTGCCAAGTGACCAGGAGGAGCTGAGGTTATTCCAGGTTGTCTCTAAAAGTGGGCAGGCAAGATCAAATGTAGGGAATGACTGAAAAGTGACAAAGAGTAGAAGCTTAGAAGCACACTCTCTCAGAGTAAACTAGGTGAACACTTTTGAGAGGCTTTTAAAATTAATTACAATCTTTTCTTCTCTTGCAACAAATCTAGGAGACATGCTGAAACTTTACATAAATTATAGGCAGAATTAATTTTTTCTTTGGGTCAAGGAATCTTTTTCCCCGCTCATCTGAAATGTGCAAGGTAATAAAATATAGGATTAATGTGTCTTAATGAAACTTCAGGCATACATATTTATGCATAGATTTTAGCATAATGATATACAAAAGAAAATTTCCGGTGAAATAACTAAAAAAAAATATCAGCTAATCTTTGCACTGTTTTTCTTTCCATTTCTTTTTTCTTTTCTCTTACTTTTGTTCTGTAACTTGGGGCACTTATCCAGCAATTATTTATGCCTCATGCCTGTTAATGTCATTGGGGCTACTCATATGAATAAAATTAAGCGAATACCTAAGTGCTCTTCACACTGAGTCTTCTACAGCCAGAAACCCAATATGCATGAATATTTGTTTCGATTCTGAGCATCTGCTCTACTTGGCCACAGTATCACCCACAGTACTTGTGGGAAAGGGATTTCCTTTGCTAGAACACTTGAGGAAACGTAATAGTAATACTTTTTGAAGGGCTGAGAATCCATTTTGGTTTTGATAACTGGACAGTTTTCCCAAATATGTCTTGAATGGCCATACACATGGAGCTTGCCTGGTTAAGAACAGTGGGCTTGGTGCAGCTTAAAACTTGGGGCAAGCATGTTTGAGGCAGCAGTACATCTGTCTTGCTGTGCATTGCAGCCTCCCCAAGCATCACTGCAAAAGAGATTGAACAGAAGGATAAAATACGCCTGGGGTTTCCTGAATACTGACCCTATGGGAAAGTGGTAAGGTGGTAATGTGGAAATCCCACTGGCTTTGGTGGGTCTGAAACCCCTCACTACCCTCTTCTCTTTCCCTACTAGAATTGTGGAGACCTCCAAAATGCCATTCTGTTATGACTCCTAAAGATCCTGTCCTGCTTTGTACCCCTGTACTCTGTGTCCTGTTGGGGGCTTTGTGAACCCTCTTGTGCCTTTTTGGATGCTACAAGGGTATGAAGAAGAAACCACAAAAAGCGTTCACTGTGCAACATGCAAAACCCCACCAAAATCAAGAATGATCATCGGCATGATTTCTAGATAGGTCTGCCTTGTAAAGAAGCAAAGGGAGATGGAAGAAAGCAGAGGATATGAATTGGAGGTGGGCACTTGTGACAAATAGTGCAATGGGCAGGTTAAAATCAAGGCCAAATTCGGTTAGGGCTTGGCAATTCCCCATTCTTCCTTTATGTAAATACCCAGATCCACATGCAAAGAAAGATAATAACATAGAAGGATATCTGCTATTCACCAGTGGTTATTTTTTATTGGCCTAATTAAATTTTTAAAAAAGTTCAAGCCGTCCAGTCAGGAAACAGTGTCAAGTGACATAAGTGCCCTTCAAATCCTGTGAGAAAAGAATTGCAAATAATGAAGGCGCTAAATCAGGTTCCCTCATCTTGGTGAATTTTTTTCACAGAGAGAATATTTGCCAGTAATGGATATGTCTGTAGGAATCAGGATTCATTTGCCTGCTGTTAGGAATGATGCTTGTGAAACACAAGAGTCACTAAACCGTAAGGATCCCATTCTAAGCTTGTGGGCAAAGATGTCTCCCATGTACTCTGCAAGGTCATAAAACTACAAAAGACTGTTCATGTCTAATCTGACCTCTGTCACACAGACAGACCATAGAATTTTATTCAGCTTTTAGTCCATAACTTCACAAGTAAAAGTGGGGTATAGTGGCCTCTTGTTAGTTTTAGGTTGACCAGAGAGGTCAGTAAACTGCCCGAGGCTGAGGAAGATCTGTCAGGGAGAAACTAGCTAGAAGTATGGATTAAATGTACTTAATCTCCTTCACAGCAAGGGAATGGTTAGACTGAGGTCTGTTCCAGCTGCTGGCTTCTTAAATATACAGCCATGGTTATAATTTAATTTACAGACACATATCAAATCTCAGCACTTCATTTCAAGAGCAAGAATGGGACCAAGTCTTTGCTTGGATTCAATTTATTTTAATGATGGATTGAGGATTCTGAGTATCAAATCTGCCTGAACTACTTGTGATGTGACCTAGAAGAGACAATGAGGGAAGAGAGGCAATGGCAAGTAACAGGTAGCTAGAGTTTATCCAAAACAGGACATGTCTGTAAGGATGAATACACTCTGGCTGTGCTTTAGTTGGGTGGGCACAAGCTGGGTGCACATGGGGGCTGGTGCTGTACCTGAGCTTGTATATCCTTGGAGCTTTAGGGTGAGCTCTGTGCTACAGCAACAAAACTGGGTACATGGCTTTCATGTGGGGAGTATCTTCCAACCCACAGGGCCAAATTCTGTTCTATAAAACTTCTTTAGCTCCATATATTTAACTGATGTTACTGCTTCAGATTTACAGTGCTGTAACTTAGTCTAAACTAGATATCTGATCAAAAGTCTATGCTTAGAGAAAGAAAATGCTGACGTTTGTCTCTAAGCCTGGACCACTCTATTTAACTGTGTAAAGTTTTATCCAGGTGTGTTTGACATTACGCATGAATTTCAGCTATTAGACTGTGCAGTTAGGATAAGTCTTAAAGAAGGAAGCATAAGGCTTTTTTCTGCTTGCTCACCACAGTTCATAGGCATCTCCTGACACATAAGCAAGTGTACCTTGAAGTTAATAATGACGAGGGGATTGTGACCTGAATCCCTAGGCTTCTCAGGTGAATGATTTACCATATGAGTCCAAGAGAGAATTCTGAAAACCAGTGAAAGGTTTTTCAGGAGCATTGCTTTGCATCTTATCCAAAGCTCTTTTCACAAGGCAGGAAAGTACAGTGATAGACTTAGCTGTGCAGTTACACTAAGGCTGTCAGGGTTTAAGCATCACTATAATGTATCATGAGGAGCGCTGTACCACTTGCATTGGAAATGTGTCAAAGCTCTTTCTTTCTCTCTCTTTTTTTTTTTGTCTTGAGCTGCAGAAGACAGGAGCATTTGTAAGCCATGAAGCACAAAAGGCAAAACAAAAGCATTTTTATTACTATAATTGAGAATTTGGAAGAGGGGAGTTAAGTGCTTGTACCTAATTGTACTGCAATTACCCTGTTTAATCCAGCAACAGACTTCTTTCAAGCTTCATCACTATACCTGTGTAGAAGAATCTCATTTCACCACTTACGAAAGACTTGTCACTTTGGATATCAAGCACAATAAAGCTTCTCATTTCCTCTGCCTCAATTTTCTGGGATCATCAAAAAGATAAAAGACAGACAATGCAGAATGTAGCCTCATTAATGAGGTTGTACCAAGAATGAATGGAACTCAATGTCTACAGTATTTACAAACAAGTAAGACACAAGTTATTAGTGTCTGATTGCTTACCTTACCTTCATTGCTCATGTGTTCTTTGCTTCTGTTGTAAGCAAACTCTTCATCATCTTTAACGTGTTTCTCTACTTAAAACCCAGGCAGAGTGAGGTGCTGCTATCCCTGTTTTATAGATGGAGAAATGAAGTTCAGGAAGACATCTGGTCTTTACAGGATATTACCTTCTATTTAAATCAGCAGGAACAAGGTGCCCATGCTTCTCTGGTGTTCTAAGTGTCTTTCCCAAGATCACGTTCACGCTCAGCAGGATGGGACCTGAGTTCCAACCAAGTCTTTTAATGACTGGTCTGACCCTCCGTAGTTATTACTTAGACAAGCTCTGATTTTGTTTTCACTCTCTGCCTGAACAGCACAGATCTCCAAACCCCCTTTTGTATTACATCTATTTAAGAGTACCTGACATGATCTGTCTTTTCAACCCTTGCTTCTGCATGTGAAGAACGTAAGCATGTCTGCGTTTCATGGTTCCCCTGATGCCCTAGCCATGTGCTAGCACCCTCTTACCCTGTGCTGTGCGATGTCCTCACTCACTCCCCAACGGCTGCTATAAAGGACTCTGGAATACTTTTGTTATTTGTATCATGATGCAGGCTGCTCTCTGCCTCTTATTTCTAATGGTTCAAATTATTTGGGCCTCTCAAGATCATGGAGTGACACAAGGTATACATAGGGTTTTCTGCCACTCCATTTGAGTGGTTTAAACCGTTCCTCTCTGCCTCTGCTCAGATTTTCTTGTTGGATAATGCTCTGTTTGAGCCTGATGAGATAAACTGTGATGTTCCTCAGCACTCTACAATGGCTCCTACCCTCTCTAGCATTTATGTGCTGGGATCCCACTTCCCTCTGTTATAAAAGTTTGATATAACCTAAGTGCTTCTCCCAGCTCAGAAGGGAGTTAGGTCCTTTACGTTTTTGCTATGCTAGCATATCCAGGCAGTGTCGTCTTTACACCTCTTCAATATATGCCGGACATTTGAGGCTGCACATTTAAAATCTGGCTGAAGCCCAGCTTTCATAAAATGGAGATTCTGCTAAATGACAAACAGATAAACTCCCAGACTGTTGGTTATTTCTGCATTTTAATGGTAACTCAGTTAATCACTTTAATGATAATACAGAACCTTGCATTTTTATAATGTCTTGTTTCCCAAAGGATACTAAAGTACTTTGCAAACTCAGTCTAATCTAATCTATCTCTTCCCCCAACACTGAACTGCAGATTTCTTTGGAGTGGAAAGAAGTGGCTGTCTAAGAACTCAGAATAATGAAGAATACTGAAGAACTTGTGATGGAAATTCTATACAAGCAGAAAGAATTATCATATACTCATTGCTGTCTTTTGATAAGAAGTGGAGTGCAAAACCATCCAGAGAAATAGGTGATGTTTGGTCACTACTGATGCTGATAACCCAGTTATTGCTGCAGGAGTAAGAGAGAGGACAGAGTGGCCTGTGAGGACGAGGTGACAAGAAGGCAAAGCTGATATCCTGAAGCAATGGGGGGTAGAGGCTAATCCTGTGAAGCGTCAGTTTTCTGCAGTGATGCTTGGTTACAGTAAGATGCACTGGACTAGAGTAACTGGGAATAATTAATTGGGACATTCATTCTCCAGCTTACAAACAAAGTCCATTTTTGTTCAAATTGACTCCAATTCAGTAATTTCCCTCTTTCCTGCGGGTAATGTAAATTGCTGTCATTTTATCTTCTTGTCTCTGATCTTTCCACTGCCAGATACTAACCATATTCAGACTTGTATGTGCCTGGCCTCACTTCTATTAATATGCTGTATTGTTACAAAGAAGACCCATATTTCAGAATTTGGGTAAACAATGATCTTATGGTCATGGACAAGTGATAAAGGCACAACATGCATTGAATTTCACCCTGTAGTTTACAAACAGTTTATTTCCCACTGCTGTTCCTTGGAGCTCAAGTAAGTTGATTACTGCACATTAGTTCTTAATATCTGTGCCTTATGCCTGCCATATAAAAGGGGTTAATGCATCAGCGAATGATGCTCCAAACATATGTTTAGAATGTCATTTAATGTAGCTATAGTTATCTGCCCAAGAAAGTATCAACAAATAAGACAGGTAATCACTATTCATCTTAATTATTGTAATAACACATCCAATATTCAGGAATAGTCTGACTGTGCTGTCCTGTATTTATTTTATTACTGACAGTGACACAAATCTTTAAAGTTGTGTGATTAATTAATGCTTTTACCAATAACTTCAGTGTGTCTGCTGCTGGGAAGGGAATTTATGACACTGAGGTTTCAATCACTTTTAGCTTCTGGGATATTCTCATTTTCTTTTATTTTTTTAACTCAGAGAAGCTTTCTGACTTCTATAAAAACTACCTTCTCCATGATGGCATTAAAGAGTCGTCTGTGGTCTGAGCACTAGAAACCCCTTGGCATCTTTCATTGAGCCACAAAATGGGCAATGAGGAATTCTAGTGTAGGAGCAGGAGGTGCTGATGCTTCCCTCCCTCTCAAGACTGGCTGTAAGGTCCAGAGTCCATGAAGATGTGGGGCTGCTAAGCTGGTTACAAGGAGCCCTGGATAGTCCAGGCAGGCATTGGACTAATTTAGATTGTATGTGATATCATTCACATCCTCATTCATCTCCCTTCACTCCAGGTGGTATAAATGCAGCAAGATACCACCTTTGCCCTTTCTCTGTCACCAGGTCACATAGCATCCAGTCTACAGGTCTGCAGCCTGCCCTACATCCACAGGTCATTTCTAGTGACAGTTATCTAATTTATCCTTTTCAGACACACTTTCAGTTCCTCTGCTGATGCTCTCTGTTGGCTGTGTGTACTGGTAAATGCACCAAGCACCATTTTGTGCCCTGGCAGCCAGGTAGCACAGAACAGACCCATGGCTACACTATCAAACTTTCTAACCACCCAAAATAAGGTTGCTGTGTCCAAACAGACTGCCAGGAGTGTTTCCTGGATCATGTTAATGCCTTCACTGTGCTTAGGAGTTATTTGAGCTGTTAGCCCAAGCCAAAACCATGCCAGCAACTAGCGTAACAATTTAAAAGTATAGATTTAATAGCATAGGTAATTACCGTAGACGTAGTCATTAAGTACATAGAGGCAACGATCAAGATTTATTAGTATAAATCACTCCATTGCCTCAAACACAGTTTATAACAAGGAACTTGGATCAGAATCATCTTCTCTGCATTGGAAAGGAGGCAAAATATTCAGGAAACAAAACTGAGTTGCTTAAGGATAGTTTGGTTCAAAATATTATATTAGCAAATCAGGAAAGCATACAGAGGGCAGTGGGAAATGTCAGGGGGCATGTGGTCATTCTTATCACCATCCAAGTAAGGGTATGGGTAAAATTAATTTCTGGTACAGACTGAGCCAAACTGAAGGGATTATCTGTGAAATTAGTTTTTGGAAAGAGGGGTTATTTTGTATTAAAGTCTTGTTTTATCTGAAATACTGAGCTTCATGAGATGGCATAGATAAATGCTTTCAGTCTGGACACGTCCTTCAATGCTGGTTGATAGCCACACAGGAGGAGAAAGTAAAATATCAATGCAGAACAGAAAATGGCACTCATTAGTTTGTAATTAATGACAAGTGAGATAGGACAGCAAATGGAAGTGTGGGAGAGCTCAAGGGAATATTTCTATATCTCTTCCAAAAATATCATTTAAGTCTTTAGGTTTCCGAATTATAGTGAAGCAATTGCATTGGTTAAATCACCAAATTTACCATGATGTTGATGATTTGTCATTGGCTATATTGAAGGAATGACCAGAAACCTCGACTAAAATTTGTTCCCAGTGTACTTGGTCTTGTGTGTAGCAAAAGGCAAGGTCAGCAGAGGGGGAAGAAAAAGCATTTATTTCCCAATTTTACAGATGCACAGGAGGACTAATGTGGTTTTTCCAAGGTCAGGCTGGAAGTCTGTGGAAGTGTTTGAGAGGGACTTTCTCTCTGGGGACTAATTCAGTCCCTTACCTGTAAGACCATCCTTCTTCCCTACACTAACGGTTGAACACCATAACCCGTGTTTTCAGTGTCACACTAAGAAACACTGACCCAGTTAAGTGAAAAAAAAAAGGTGCCTCAGAATGATTGAAGCTGAGCATTATCTTTGTCTCAATCAAGGACAAAATGTAAATCTTCACTGAAGGTGTGAATTCATAGCAACAAACACGGTGAGAAAAACATTCAGGAGATAAATGGAATTTATCTGACAGTGTAAGTTCAAACTAAAATCTAAAGTAATGCAGTGAACAATGTTTAACAAGATTTCAGTGACTTCTGGTGCCTTTATAATCTGCCTAGTCTTTTGAAAATGTTTCCTTTATAAATGTTTATCCCACCTGTCTAGTGAGATTAAGAGCCTTCCTCCTTGAGTGCCATGTTCACCAACAGTCCAGGATTTATTTGCATTGGCAGTTCCTCTGGCATCAAAGGTGTGGTTGTTGCTCCAAGCTGTCATCTTCAAGGGGTCATCCAGCTACTTCCCACGGGAACAGCCATGTCTTATCTCTTAATTTTGGGAGAGCTAAATCTTAATGCTCATGAAAGCATGCACTTGGTCAGCGGTCAGTCAGGCCTGTTGCCCTTTACAGTTTGTTCACACATGTTATTTGAATCTTGACCTACGGAGCTGGTAGCCTTGCACGAGGTGCCTTAATGCCATCTGAGATGCCCTACAGCAACCATGGCAGCTGCACAGGCTGGCAGATGTGATGCAACCTACAGGAAACCCGTGTCTTTCTGAACTGGCAGCTGGACCCCAGGGAGGGCACTTGACAGCACCCGAAATAGCTTAAGATGTTTATGTTTGAGTGGCCCAGGGGCTGGGCATTTAAATGTCCTTTTAGACTTCACTGACTGCACTGAGTAATGGCTTGATTCAGTTATCTAACCAGGACATATAATAACATTTTGAGAGATCATTGTATGTCCTGCCTGATTTCCAGCTGCTGCTTCTGAAAAATGGAGCTTTTGTAGGTCATGTGCAAAGCAGAATCAATTCTGAAATTTCCTTTTTACAAACTACTTTGGTGGGACTCCAAAGTGGGACTTAAACATGGAATTTCAGCACCTACAGAGGACACTGGAATTGAATAAGTATCTCCAAAATTCAGGCTTAGCTTATTCTCTATGGCCCCCTCCTACTGTGACTGGAGAGAAGAATAAAGTACTCTACACTAGAGTTGCATATTATCACTGGAAGATCATAGAATGGTTTGGATTGAAAGAGACCTTTTAAAAATCATCTAGTTCCAACCCCCTGCCATGAACAGGAACATCTTTCATTAGATCAGGTTGCTCAAAGCCCCCTCAAACCTGGCCTTGAACACTACCAGTGATAGGGCAACCGCAACTTCTCTGGGCACTTTGTTCCAGTGTCTCACCAGCCTCATTGTAAATAATTTCTTCCTTATATCCAATCTAAATCTACTGTCTTGATACTGTTGGGGATAAGAGGCTTCTAGTCTGTGATATTTGCAAGTTAGAACCAACTCTTGACTGGATGGATCTCTTTCTAAAGTATATCCTTGGTTGAGGCATAAATGATTGGGTTGGGTGCTGGACTTGCAGGTTAAAATGCTATACAGTATCTTAAGTGGGATGTTAGAATCATAGAATCAGAGAATTGTCTAGGTTGGAAGGGAACTTTAAGATCATCTAGTCCAACCATCAACCTAACTCTGATAAAAACCATCACTAAACCATGTCTCTACGTACTATGTCTACCCGTCTTTTAAATACCTCCTCAACCACTTCTCTGGGCAGCCCATTCCAATGCTTAATAACCTTTTCAGTGTAAAAATTTTCCCTAATATCCAATCTGAACCTCCCCTGGTGCAACTTGAGGCCATTTCCTTTTGTCCTATCGCCTGTGACTTGGGAGAAGAGACCGACACTCACCTCTCTACACCCTCCTTTCAGGTAGTTGTAGAGAGCAATAAGGTCTCCCCTCAGCCTCCTTTTCTCCAGGCTGAACAACCCCAGCTCCCTGTTGGACTAGTTTGTTGCACTTACCTGCTCTAGCTTTGATAGTTCTTCAGGGGTAGAATTGATGCTAATACAGAGGTTCTTGTCGTTGCAGGTTGAAAGTTACTCTGTAAATGCAAAAAGGAATTGTCAGCATTTTAATCATGTGCCTATGTGAAGACAGACACTGTTAAATATCAAAGAATGATGTTACCAAGGTAGACAGGAAGACTACCCATAAATATCATAGCAAAAATTGCATTTTAGCTCCTGACAATAGTTAAAGAGAGACTTTTTGATAACGCCAACAATTTGGTAACTTGGAGCATAAATTGATTTATAACCTACGTAAGAAAGGAATTCATTGGGGCAGGTTATTGCATCGAAACTATTAAAAGGTTTCTTATTCTTCCTCCAAGACAGGTGATGCTGTTTACAGTCATTGGGGATCCAGGATTAGATGGTCCTCTAACTAGATCAGGAGAGCAATTTTTCTATCAAATATTCAAGATGGAGGAATTTTCCTTAGGCTCAGTACAGAATTTACTCCTATGTCTGAGCAATGATTAAGCTGAAAATATACTTTTTCTATGTTATGAGTTAGAAATTGGCTGATATCTTCAGAAATAAGCCGCTGTTGCATTTATCAATTGTACCTTGCCAATGGCATTTGCAGGGTTAATGTTTTCTGAATACTCCACCTGGTAAATTACTGCTCCTACACTCAGTTCAAACTCAATTTCATTCCTTCAAGGTTTCAGTAATCGTATCGCTAGGCAATAGCTGAGCTGAAGTTTCCTTTGAATCTGAAATTGTATAATTGAACTTTTGAACTGAAGTCCACCCATCACTTTCTAGCCACACTCCTTGGTGACAGAGGTATTTTTCTTTAGTTTGATGATAGCTGATTACTAAATCCTTGGTTTTATCTTTACCTTTAATGTGCCACACTGTATATTTGTTTGTGATTTTACCTCAGTCAAAAAAAAAATCTATTATCATTGGTACTACTTGCATTTATAACCTACCTTTCACTGCAGGCTTTCTAAGCACTTCAGAAACATTAAGCTCCATAAGAGGTCTATAATGAAGATAAACAATTTTAAGCTCTGGGGCAGAGACTGTAATTTTCCATATCTTACCAAAGCACAATGGGATGCTGATCTGGTTGGCTTCTAGGCACTATTGCTATATAAGAAACAACAATGTGCCGACATATTATTAATGAGGAAACTGAGGTACCAAGACCAAGCACAAAAATTTTCAGAATCTACACCTTCATAAATCCTAAAGATTAAATATAACACATGTAAGGAGAAGAAACATTTTGACGTGTATAGGTACTTCCAACTAGTGCAGTAGTAGAGTATATTAAGAAGGGATTCTATTAACCTGAGACATTAGTCTACCTTTAAACACTTTGCAATAGTTTTGTATCTGCTATCTCATTTTTATTTTAATTCATCAGTGTCATTAGGAAGATCAGATACCCTTGGAAACAATAATCTATTTGTTATAGGTACATTATATTAAATACCAGCTTTTGGTTTCAAATTGTGTTAGGCGCCGTACATAAGAAGAGATATTTTCCTATGTAGGTGGGCCATCAAGAGGTCTACTTACACATGCAGGTTCAGATCCCCAGGCCAGGAGAAGAGGTTGCCTGACTCTCAGTCCGGTGCCCAGCATGGTCCATGCCCACACACGCCAATATCAGAGAAGCTTTCTCATGCTGCTTTGCAAATGCATTTCACTCTTAAGGTAGAAGAAACACACAGATTGTTGGGATTTTGGGGTTAGGATCCAGGTGTAGTCTCTGGCTGAGGGACTCAGTGCTAATAAATAATGTACCTTTTTGTTGCTTACAAAAATCTTTTGAGCTTATTTGTTTCAAAAGCTTTTCAAAAGAAATCTTCAGCTACCACATGGTGTGCTTGGTTTTTCTCCTGGGTTACACCTGATATAGCACACTGATCACAGAAGGCAGCTGAAAAATGCTGATGCTTTCAGCTGCTGCTCAGGGTGTTTTTTTAACGCTGCCTGAGTACCATACATCCAAAAATGGTTCTTTACAACACAGCAATTATTAAAATGCCTCATCAACAAAGGTTTTGCATATACATCAGGGAGCATGATCACATTGGCCGTGTCACTTGTGAAGTTAAAAAAGCTGTGAGTTACAGGATAGATAGATAGATAGATGACTATGGAAGTAACCCTCTTACATTTGTAATTGTATTCACAGAGCTCTTAGCTACAAATAGGCAGCCATGGAACATTGGGGTGAAAGAAGCCATAGGCCTCTTCCAAGGGAAAAAGCATACTCTGTGGTGGGAAATACATTCAAAATCAACAGCAAAAGCATTGGCTCATCAACATGATGCTGCAAATTAAGCTAGAAATGTTTCCCCTACTTTGTTATTTAGGTCTATAGCTGCCTTGACTCACCATCTTTAGATGATACGGTCATCCTAGAATATGTGGGATTGGTTTGATGATCACTTGTAGACAGGCATTTTCTTTTACTTCCTCACATTTACTTGAACCACATGGTGACCATGGAATTTTCTAAATGAAGAGACCGTCAAACTGATTTCCCAGTGATGCTAGCTTTGAATTTATACAGGTGCACTTAAAATTGTCACCTGGCTTCCTGCTGGCTTTGGGGAACAGCAGGTGATAAGAGTTAAAAAACAAACAAACAAACAAATGAAAACCCAATCAAAGTAGAAACAGAACAACACACACACATACCACACCTCCCCCCCTCCCCCCCCCCCCCCCCCCCACTATCTAAGGAATGCAGACATCAGATTTTATTAGTCTTTTTATACTTCTGACTAATTTTCAGGTGGTATTTTTGAACATGATCTCTTAAGGACATGGAATGGCCTGTAAAGCCCCATTGTGGGGACCTAATTTGGCTGCTCAAGTCATTCAACAAGTCTCCCAGGGCTTTCTGTATGGTCAGTGGAGAGAAACACACTGCAGAGCATGACTGAACACATTCTCAGTCTGTCTTGGGAGAAGGACATTCTAAGCTTTTGGGCTTTGTGCCATTTGTTTGTGCGTAGCACAATAAAAAAGAGCTTCATGCCACTTGAAGTTCTTACATACTTCTGTAGGAGGAGGAGTAACTAATCCTCATGATCCAGTGCAAACCATGTGTGCACTCACATTAAAATATTTGGGTGTGCAAATAAACTGGGGTGTCTTACTAAGGTTTCAGAAATCAGCTTGGTTTTCTGTACAGAGCACAGCCTTTGGGAAATATTGCTCCATTGAAGCATCATTCTGACAATCCAACAGCTTTAAAAATTCCTCCTTTCCTTTCTCATTATTATTAAATAGCACACTTTCCTCCCTTGATCAGGGAATAGCCCTCTACATCTGACTCCATCACCTTTCCGACTTTTGCACTATTGAAGGGCAGAACGGCAAGTTAACCATCTGTATTGGGAATTTTTCTTGCAATTCATTGTGTCCATATTCTGTTCTTTTATGAATATAAATGCCATAGAATATCTGGGTCAATGATGTCTAAAGTTCTTTTTCTCGCATCTTTAATTGACTAAACTTAAAACAGGCCCTTTTGTGAACTTCTTTGGGCTGTATTGACAGCAGTTTCTTTTAAAGAAAATGTCAGGGAATTTTGCTTTCAGGAGTAAAATCATCCTATGTCTTATATGTTTCTCAAACCCTTTTAATGGAATGGGGCTTGAAATGCACTCACACTGCTCAGTGTTTGAATGTTTGGATCCGTACTCCACTTGTTCCTCCTTGTCTATATTTTTTAACTTTTGTAAGAAGAACAATTTTATGCCCTCTCTCTGGTGCCATTTGAATTCATTTATAGACTGCTAGGATCTCATAGAGATTTACAATACTAATTAATTAACTCTCACATTTCCCTTGGGTTGTAGGTAAAGATTATTATCCCCATCTTAGAGGGGTCACCAGCGCTCTCCTCTTATTCAACCTTGTGTAAATCAGCAGTACCTGCACTAAAATCAATAGTGTTATCCCGCAGTAGAATTGATATGAGTCAGAGAGGAATCTGGTCAAGAAAATATACAGCCTGAGCTTACCTGTGCTTAGATGTGCATTTCCTTCATGGGACTTTGAGAGATGAATAGGGGTGAGGGTTTCATGGGGGGTGTCTTGCCGGTGGGGTCTACTGAGGTCTGGAAGAGCCCATATGATTAGGACATGAAGGACAGCCAACTCCTGCAGCATTCCTACTGAATGGAGGCACACTCACAGTCATACTTAGCAGAGAGATGCTCCAACCAACCCTCTGCATACAGCTTGGGTACTTGCAAGCTCTCAAGAAGGGCCAGGAGCTGGGATAGGAGACCTGCAAGCTGAATGCAGAGAGACAGAAGTGAAGCTGGCAGAGGGATTTTGTAGAAACCTGGTCCCCTTCCAGGATTTCAGTGCTGTGCGTGCAGATGAGAACTGAGTGTGATCAGCCGGTGCCTACCCACACTGATGGTGTGATTCACAGCCAGTGCAAATACAGCTTTGAGAACAGATGCCATCCTTACAATTCATAACAAAGTACTTTGGCAGGCTTTGTCCTGGGGTGAGAAGCACCTTCTCTGTGCCCATAAGAAACAACAGTGTTGGCAAAGCAATTTTCTAAAGGCTTTGTTAGTTCAGGAACAGGCTGGTCAGTATTTTTCAGGTCTAAGACCAAAATAACTTCTCCAAGGTCAGACAGCAGAACAAGAAATAAATACCGGCTCCCATATTTCTGCTCTTGCTTTTGAATACCTTCCCCAACTAAGTCTGTCATTTAATGGACTTGGTCTTGAACTGTGCATGGTGGTGGTTTGTTTCTGATCTATCCACAGCAGCTGTATTTATGGTGGCTCCACAGGCACCTCTTGATCTGTCTCTCCCAGTGGAATTGTCTATCAGCACTTTTTATGAGCTTCTTGATTTAGAATATGTATTATGAACTTTGGGAGAACTCTCTGGACAATGTCTTGTTTATGGTGTTCACGTCATTCTTAGTTCAGAGTGTTTATTAGCCCAAGTCTCCCTTTCACTATATTACTTTGGAATAATATAGATCTTTATCTTTTGTGTCCTTTGATTTTTCTAGCCATGTAAGAGACATACCAACTCTCCAAGTTTTAACAATTGTCTCACTAAGATATTTCACAGTTTTCTTCACTAAATCTGGCAAGTACAATAAAGCAATTCCTTCAATTTACATGCTGGACATGCATCTGGACACTTTATCTACTCCTTCCATTAAATTACTATTGCTTTTGCCAGATTATATTGGTGCTATCTCTGACTGCTTGAAAGATAAGACTGGCAAATAAGATTAAAAATAAACACAATTATTTTTAAAAGCCTTTTGTGCATACATAGTTTTTGAAATCTTGGTACAATTAAGCCCTCTTTTTCCTCAAAGAATTCCATCTAGGGCATATTATCTTTATTGTTTGAACTTTACTGAGGGCCCTTCTTGCAATTGGTGGTTCCATGATGCGAGGTGCTGTTTGAAGAAAAGAGAAAATACATGCCTTGAATAGACAGAAGATGGTTTTTTATCCCTACTTTACAGACAGGAAATTGAGGTAGGGATGTACCCCAGATTTCCAGGAGACCTGAGGCAAGATAGGAATTAATGGCGTTCTCCTGAGTCCCAGTCTAGTACCTCAACCATTTGACAAGGCTCTCTCTGAAAAACGGTGTTTATGAAATCCTAACAGCCTTGTTGGCCAGTCCAGCAGTGGCAGGACATTGCCTGCAGAGGGGAACGGGAGATAAGGGCTTTTGTGGGCATTGTGCGTGCTACATCCTCGCAGTTGGTATAGCAGAGGCTGCCAGTTGTTTTGTTGATGTATGTCATTTGAAGGAATGGGGAACTTGAGCAAACTGCCCTCATGAAAGAGAAAGGTGGAAAATAAAACTATCAAAACCAGGAGAGGATGTAGAAATATTTTAAAATGCTTTCTCCCTATCACTGTATTTTCCTCACTGTCTCCCCTTTGGCCTCTGTCAACTGTCCTTGTCACTGTGCCACCTGCAGCCCCTGGTGGTTTTCTCCACCAGTAGCAATGGACTGGTGCAGCCTCAGCAGTGATTCACTGTGTAGGAAACTGCCTCCCAGCTGAGCCCGGCTGGATCTTGCCGTGCAGCCAAAGATACTGCTATCCCCATAGCAAGGGTAGCACAGGAGATTTGTGTCATCTGCTCTAATGTTACAGTTCACAGCCCCATTGAGGTGAAAGTTGCTTTGGCCCAAGATGCCACCGCAAACGGCTGCTATAAATATCTCTGAAAGAAATCTTACTTCTCTATGATTATTTCCTAATTAACATTCCTAGTCTCTTTGCTCATTATTTATATGTCGATCTCTTTTTGAGAAGGCTCCTCTATCTCTTGCTTTATCCTTTCATTGCTTGCTCCTTCTACTTTCTCGTATTCTTAGTATTTCTGCTCACAGTTCACTCTGAGAAGAAACTAAGCTAAGGAGACACCAGTTACTTCTGTGAAGCCTGAGGGAGGAATGGCAGCAGGGGTGCAGAAGGGATTGTGCTGAAATGTGCCATTCCAACGGGAAAAGGCTGATTCAAGAAAACAGGAGCAATGCAGGTACCTGCTCTTCAGAGGCAGTGGCTCTAGTCTCTCTGTGAGCAAATCTGCATCTCTAGGATGTACTGAGTATCCCATAGCATTTCAGGTTGGTTAAAAGTTGTTTCTTATTCTATCTTCCCCCTTGACCTTCTGTTTTCTTAATTAATTTTCCTGTGTCTGTAGTTCCCTTACTGCTTCTACTTATGCATACCAACAAAATTACTTTCCTGTACAGTGAAAACCTCAGGCAAACCTGAGAGGAAGAGAGGGGAGATGTTATTCTCCAAAATTCAGAGGATTAAGTGATGACTCTTCTGGGCTGGCCAAAATATTCTTTGACGGTGCCCCGCACCGTGGTGTCATAATCTGTCATTTTAGCTCCCACACAGTAGGTCTGTGGCTACTTTCATCTAACTTTAAGTATCTAAAAAGTGGCCAGTGAAGAATGACCTAATCATCCTAGGCTTCCTTTGCAGCCAAAACACAAAGTCAGGGCAAGTCCTCTTATCTGCTTTAGAAACCTGTCTCCTCTTGCAATAAACCATTATCTGGATGTTCCCCATATTTTTTTGCTGTTGATGGATATGGCTTTATGACTTCTTGGGTGGTTATCTGAGACGTAGACTTTTAGAAGTCTATAATGTGCAGGGTTTCAAGGTAGAGCAGGATCTAGGACAGCAACAAGAACAACAAAAATGATGGTGTTATAGTAGGGATTGGAATAAATCTTTTGAAACTAGAAACAACAGCCCCTCAAGAAAAATAATAGGAATCCCTTTAAAATAAATGAAAACAAAACAAAACAACCCCCCCAAAATGTGGAGCAGAATCAGTGGGGAACACTAGTGAGGTGTTTCACTGCACACTCCCATTTGGTGTAAGTGGTCATTGATACTGCTCTGCTTACCAGGACCCCCCTAAGTGTTAAAAGGTGCTGTTTTGGGTAAATCATTCAGCTGACAAGGCTGTTGGGTGCATTATTAATGGTGTATCCTGTGTGGTTCATGAAAAGCTAGGCCCATATTATGGACAGGGAGATAACAGAACTGTTATGGAAATGAAAATTTTTATGATATTTACAAAATATGGAAAAATCAAGAGAAGGTTTTACAGTGCATATTAAGCTGTCTGGTAATAAGAATGGCACTGCTAAAGCTAGTTAAATAAGTAGTTAAATAATATAGTTAAATAAGCTTCTACTTTGAAAAAAAAGTAAGGAAGAACAAGAAGACTGGAGCAAGTCAGGCTTCTAACAAGGTGCTTCTAACATCACCCTGCCCAAGTGCTGGCACCAAGAGCAAGGAAAAGCCCATCTCCAGTAGGAAAGTACTGGCCATCAGTCGTGTGTATTTTTTAGCAAAGGATGAAAGCCTTGGAAGCTGTGTTCCTGTCAAATGGCAACCAAGGAACCTGTCTGGAAATAAAGAGCAGAAAGAAGAGAGACGAAGCAACAAAACCTGCAATAAAATGAAAATTCAAGGAGAGATGTGAGCAGGGACACGGGGACAGCTTAGAAGGAACCTTAATTTCTGTGCATAATCCTGCTTCCAAATTTGCTAAGAGTTTTATAATCTGCTTTCCGAGAATAAATAACAAACTACATTTATACTAGCTACCCCAAAAGCGCCAAAGCCTCAAAACTAACTGTCCCCTGAATCCTACTGGCAATGTTTGGCCACATCCATACTGGAAACTCTCTCATCCCCAGAATAGGAAGGCTGCTTGCACAGAGACTGAGTTGTTTGGGGAGCAGTAGCTGAGCACGCCAGGGATCTCACAAATAGTTTAGCAACACAGAAAGCCTGGGTGTAACTCCCATGAACAGCTGAGTTGCAAGGTGTGGCATAGGTGATCCCACTCAAATGCTTGCTTTGTGCTGGAAAAGAAAATCCAAGTGGACAGAGGTGTCTTCCTTTGAAGTACTAAATTCAAATACGTAGTGGTGTGTGAGCAACTCTTGGGACATCTGAAGCTCATGTGACTTTAAGAGATGCAAGAATAGCTCCTGTAAAGCAGAAGGATCAGTGAGGCCAATTCTGCCAAGTGCTGCCTTGGAATGGTTTTCTAATTATCAAACCAGGGACCACCTTGGAGGAAAACAGTTGAAGTTTCAGATAACTAGAAGCTATCATACATTTCTAAGTAAACCCCATGTTTGTTTGTGTGAAGGGGCAAAGAGGAACCTGGAGAGAATAATAAGGAGGAGCCAGAGTCACCCTGGGACCTGGGAAAAAAAAAAGAAAAACAAAAAAATGGTGGTTTGGGCAGGGTCTAGCAAAGTATTTGGAACTGTGAGCTGCAGAGCTGTTCAGAGAAATGGGATGTTGTGTGCTAGCTCTGGAAAAAAAATACCCAACCCAAAATATGAATGCATAAATGGTACGTGATTCACCATCATTTTTTTCTCAAAAGATCAGCCCACGTGCCCTGAAATGTGAACTGCTTGGATACAAAATGATATTCCCTGTTCCCTTGACGCAAAACCTTGACAGAATCTGGTTCCTTCTGTTCCTGGCATAATGGAAAGGAGAACTGAATGAAACAGTGTGGCAACAGCTAATTAATGATATCCCAGGTCTTGACAATTTATTTTTTTTCCAGGCTTAGAGAACATATCACCTCTTGCATCATCCTCACAGAAATTATGATCGCTGCACTCCCTAAACATTCCTCTGAGTTTTATCTGGTGTGATCACATCCTATTCTCAACAAAACCATCTGAGCTGTACCAAACAGCGGGTGCTGGATGTGCATGGAGAAGCAAAAATTTTTGTCTTTACAGCAAACATCCCCACTGGTCCCACAGGTGAGTGTTTTGCAGATTTTGTCAGTGGAGAGACGGACCAGGGGAGAAGAGAGAAACAACTGCGTGTTTGACACATGGCATAGGAACACATACCTGGGAGGCTGGGGCTGTTTGAAGTTTAATTTATGTCCTTTTAATTTTGCCTGATGCATTAAATCTGCATGTCTTTGCAAATGCAATGGACAGGCCACAAGCAGAGCTGCTGGCCTGGTGAGGTTAGTATACAGAAACCTCAGGGACCGCTCCCAGCTCTACCACCCAACGATCTTCTCAGTTTGCTCTGAATATTGCTCTTCCAAGTGCAGATTTCCAAGCCTCCGGGGACTGAAATCTTAATTCATTACTTTATGGTGTCTTTTACACCGTTGCATAGTGAGTTCAGTATGGGTGAAAACTCATTTTTAAACTAGTTTTCAAATATGTAAATGAGCATACATGAGAGAAACCTCGATGATGGAACATTTAGCCTCAGTGCTGCATGTCGTAAAGCAGATTTAGTAATAATAATAAAAGAAGAATTGATCCACTTGTATTGTAAGATTTGATGGTTTATGTATGTGCAGAGATTTAAGGATATAAATGTTGAACATTGTTGTTATTTAACAATGAATTCCAACAGGTTTAATAAAACATTTGCTTGTCAGTTTATGACAAAATTGCTTTTAATAATGTGCAGTGAAAAGCCTTGCATTTCAGGGATATATAATATTTTAGTGTTGTTACATTTGGAAAACTCAACACAAATGTCTTAAAAATCACTACATGTCCGATCTTGCATGTGTTCTCAGTGAGGACGAATGTCAAGTTTGAAGAAATCATGAGAGAAGAAATCACGAGAAAGACACAAAGAGAGGAAGCTCTGAACAAGCTGCATAAGATGAACTGGCTGGGAACATTACTTTGCCTTTGCTTTCTGTGAACACAGGTGTATAAGGAAATATGTTCACTTTTAGCTACATTCAATATGTAATAAAAAAGAATTTGTTTTTGAGTTACCTGAATATAAAATGCATCTTTCATGGTTAAAGGACAAACATATTTTCCTACTGTTGTGTAACTCAAAATACAATTCATCTACCTGCCTGCCCCCCAGTATTTCACCCTTGTGCTCTGTCAAAGCAATGAGAAAATGGAGCCCTATAGGAATGTTTTTTATAAAGTTATGAAGGATAAAAATAGAGGTCTGCAGAAGATTGGTTTTATGGTTAAGGCATTGATGTAAGAATTGGGAAATTTGTCTTCAGTTCTGAGCTCTGCCACATCAGGCAAGTGAATTAGTCTCTCGCTGCCTTAGTTGCCCAACCTCAGGACCCTTTACTCACTTTTTGGGTATCATCTCCTCTATTTAGGCTGAAGTCAGGGTATTTCTTTTTACTAAACATTTGTATAGTCAGGAGTTATTGCTGTCGTCTGGGTGCTACTGTCATATACCTAGAATTTTTAATAATTGTGATAATAGTAATAAAGGAGGAACTCTACTGCAAATGTTCATTCAGGGCTGCTGTTCATGCTGTTGTTTCCTTGGCAGGGGAACCACCCACCTGAAGGTAACCAGGATTTCATCATAACCTCCAGTTTTGTTGACATGTCAGGGAAGTTTACCACAAGCCTCTGAAATGCAGGGCTTAAGACTTTTTAAACCAGCTGCATGCAATTTTTGCAGACTTGAGCTTTTGCAGCCATCGCAAGCCTGGCAGCTCTTTACAGGCTGCGGTGGAATTGTATGCTGTCTGTAATGAGCCCCACACCTGCTTAAAAAGACTAAGAAACGGCAAGATCTTTCTGACAATTTTTACTCTGGGAAGAACTCCAAGAATGGCTAGCATGGCTTTTGGGATATATTTTTCCTCTGACTCCCAAAGAATATTAAGGAACAAAGATGATCAAGGAGAAAGGCTTTATTCTATGTTCAGAATTACCACCAACTTCAATAAGGACCACAGTTTTTACCTCAAGAGTTCAACGCTGCAAAATAATTTGACATTACAATGGAAATAATACTTTTGAAAAAAGTCACCAAAGCTTGTTTTGATCTTATAGTAGCTTTCTTGTAGTTTTGGGGTGAAAAAAAAACCCTTCTAAACTTTGCATGCCTCATTGTCCTTTATAAAAATTTCAGTAATTCATTTAATAAAAAAAAATTGTTCAAATGTTCTTTAATAAAGCACATGTCTAGCCCTGAAATGAATGGATAGGATTCCCTTGAGTTCAGTGATATTAAACTTCATTATAAGAGAATTTGTCAAGTGTCTAAAAGGTGAATATATCAATTTTATTGTTAAAAAGGAAGTTGTAGGAAAAAGGTTTTATATGAGACCCAAATTTGTTTACTGTAAAAGCTGAATGTTCACTTCTGAATTAAAGTATGAAAGGTATGCAATCTTTTAAAGTATTTCCAATAGATCCCCTTCGTCAAAGCAGCCATAAGCTGTCTGCCCGTGTTGCTCATGCTCATCCTTATACTACTTGTGATCTTACTATTGGCATAGGTATTTCTAAAACCATGTTGAATTGTCCCTTCATGCTGCTCCTCACCCTCTACTGGATGAATTTTCAAGTGTACTTATCCTTTTTCCTGTTACCTTCCTTATGGTAATGGAAGCTCCACAGAAATATACCCCAAATTATACTTTCAAACTCCTCTTTAAAATAGTCTGTTCTGTGATGCCCTCAAAAACCATCCCTGTTCATACTGACTGACTTTTGCCTCATCATTTCCCTATGTCCTTCCATCAGAATACAGCCATTTGCTGTCTCCTGTTTTATATACTAATTATAACCTCTTTAATATAGGAACTATCGCTTTCTCACTTCTTTTAAATTATCCAGTACAATTTTGTTCTTGTCTGTGACTAAGACTCAAGTATTGTGGAAAGAAAATACAGTTATTAAGATAGTTTAAATTTAAAAATAAATTAATGGTTAAGTAGGTATCTACTTTGAGTGTGTTTCAACTTTGGCTTAGGATCAAAAGGTTATTATTACATGTGAACTTACTGTGAAGATATTGAAAAAGTCTCTAAAAACCTTTTATTTAGAAGACTTGCAGTCTGATAGAAATTTTTGGGTAATTAAGGTGGCCTTGCAAGTCTTGGGCTGAGTCACCAGCATTCCTAAAATAGTTGACATTACTTCTGCCTTTTCTCTCCAGGATTTCTCTAACTCTATTCTTTAAGTGGTTATTCGGAGAGCTTTTATTCTAGCTTTTTTCCACCAGCTGCTTTACCTAAATGTAAATACTTAATGCCATACGAGATGCTTCGTATGCCTAGCATCAGTTCTCATCTCCAGCTGATGGTCTGGAAGAGTCCAAGTGTCCTGTAGGTCTTAGTCTTACCTAACTTGGAGTACCTCACTCAGCTTGAGGTGTCCCAGCAGTTGACCCTTGCTCTCAGTGGCCCAGTGGCTCCGTTAATAACTTGTTGTTGCAGTCATGTTCATGTAGTCCTATGAAATACCAGTCTTTGTGTTCTTCTGGCAAAGTCTGCACTTCATGCTACAAGGTGAACCCATAAAAATCTTCCTTTCATAATTAGCAGTGTTCAAGAGTCTTTTGGACAATGCTCTTAGATATATGGTTTATCTTTTAGGCTGCCCTCAAGGAGTCAAGAGTTGGACTCAATGATCTGTGTGGGTCCCTTCCAACTCAGGATATTCCATGTTTCTGTGATTATTTATTACTAGCTGAGATAATTGCTTCCACCATTTCTGTTGCCTAAGGAGAAAACCTACTGGCCAGGCAGGTCTCACCTGGCTATGTCTTCCCTCACAGGCCCCCTTGTCAATGCTCTTGGGGCCAGCATTAAACAACCATCCACTGATGGTGAACATGGGAGTCTCTACAAATGCTTTACATCTTCTCTATTCCCCTATGACTTCAATTTAAAAAAAAAATATATCCTCCTAGCTATGCTCTGTGAGAAGTTTCATTCTGAGAAGCTGGGATGGGGCCCTCGGCTGGCTGTCATAAGCCAGTTGTTTCCAGCCGCTTGGGGGAATTGCCATCAGAGTTTTTAAGAAATGTTGCTCATTTTCCATATGAGAATTCTGCCTCCTATGCCAAAAATGGGTGTGTGCTTTTTCCTCATATCTTCAAAAGCAGGTGGTTTATTTTCTTTGAAATATTTAGTCAAGGGACTACATATTTCCTAGACACAAGAACTTCGGCAATTTTCTACTCCTTTCTTTTCTGTGTTAGTCCGGCAGCACCTGCTTCTGCCAGCAGACCTTGGTGTACAGTGAGCTGCTTCCTCACCAGCCTGTCTCAGTTCTTACAGAGTGGTGTCCATGATATCAGAAGTGGAAACCAGGACAGGGGTACTATTTTTATTAACTCAGCTGGAGGGGTTATTTTCGTAAATTTTGGAATTCTGCAAATAGTGGAGGTGAAATAGAACCCAAATTTCTTGAAAAGTTGGTTTCTTGCTCATTTTTCATGTTACTCCTAATAATGACTTGTATTCCTATAACATCTATGATTGATTGGGCTACTAACTATTTTATGAACACTAAACCTCTCAGAAACCAGATGGGATTATGTTCTGTTTTATTTATAGGAAACTTGTGGTAAAAATATAAGCAACTGAACCAAGACCACATGGGAAATAAGTGACAGAACTAAGACAATTTTTGAAATCCCCTTGTATCATTTCTGGATTAAGGTCTTTTTTTTTCTTCCTTTCTTAATAGCTATTTCTTGGTCACCAGTACTTCAGAATTTCATCCTGATAGGTGGAGTTTGAGAGAGTGTTTGAAAAGTTAACCTCAACCTAACTTGCTCATTTTCAATTTCAGTGTTATTTGATTCTTGATTCTCCCTGGATGAACAATTAGACATTTTAAGACATATTTAAGGAAGAGGAGGAGTACACAGTCTGTATGCAGCCTGAATACCTGATACCTTAAAAAGAAAAAAAGAATTTTTTTGGGGGAAATTGGAACTTTATGCTCCTTAGCATGGAGTGTGTGATCTGAGCAACTGTATCATCGTGTCCCTCTGAAAGAACTAACAAAGTTCAACTATTTATAGTCTGAAATAAAATGCATCTTCACTAACTGTCATTTACAGTAAATGGACTTTCATAAGCACAGGGATATGAAAGAAGATCTATTTTGAAACACTTATTATTTTCAACATAATAAATAACCTTTTAGACGTATATGTGCATTTAATTTGCATTCTTAGCATGGCTAAATCTCAGGGCTAAACTCTGTTCTTGTCTTTTCTTGCTTTTACTGTAATTTTTACGATAATGGATGTGAGCTACTAAAGCAACAAAACACATCCCATAAATGACCCTCAAAACACTTCTGTGTTTTGTGAAATTCTCTAATTCTCCTTTGCTAAGACAGAACTTGATAAGGCACCTGAAAAACTTGAACAGTGAATCTTTAATTGTCCAGGTTCAATTCTCCCCTTCTGAGTCCTTTGATAATTTAGAGCCTTTCAAAGAGATGTCAAAGTGGGTGTGAAACATTGACATTTGGTTTAATCATCTTTTTGATCCAATTTGGTTTCGTTTTATCTGGCTGCAGATGCACAGGCAGGGTACCTGACAAAAGAGAATCAGAACCACTAACGCTTGTTTTTCAACCAGCCTAGTCACAGGATTATCACATTGGGGAAAAAAAAATATATCATCGGGTTCATGTACCCCAAACTTGGTACATGGCAGAAAAATGATGAGTGACTGACCTGAACATTAGCTTGAAAGAAGACCTGGGAATCAGACTGCATTAGAGCAATAAAATTGAGAGCTTACTGGAGGGGAGATATGGTTGGGAGTGGATCGGCTCTGGCAGGGTCCACACTGCAAACACTAGACAATGTGACCTTTTGTTACAGGTCTGCCTGACAATTTACAGCACTGAAATCAAAATGGGGTGCAGGAAGAGGCAGGAGACAGCTTTTAAACTACCAGGCTAGAAAAGATGCTTGGACTGCAGAAAGAATAGTACATTGGCACAAAATTCTCTGGATTTGAAGAGGAGGAGGTGACAGGTTCAGGAGTCTGTGTAACACGTGCTCTATGTGTGTGTATATGTGTGTGCCCAGTTTTGAGGTATTATAATTTTGAGGAAAGGGGCAATACTTTAGTAGGCTTTGGTCCCTCTGGCCTGTAATTCAAGCTGAATTTGCCTTTTAGACACAGTTTTTTCCTGAGAGTTGAATTTTCCAATTTATCTTGTTTAGTTTATGTAAATTATGAACATTACTTTTAAGACACATACATTGATGTTTATGAGAGTGCCAAGATTTTTCTCTCATAAACCAGCCCAAAATGTCTTATATAAATTCTGTGCTGTAGATTGGCTATTACAGTTGCAAGATCAAAATTATTCTTGGAGGTGATAGCTAACATGGCAGTAAAAGACCTTTTCTGTTCTGATTTTTTTCTTACCAATTATAATACTTAATAGAGGAAGTCGACATGTTCCTACCACTGCAAAAAATGGATTACTGAAAAAATTCACAGCTTTGATATATTTAGGGACTTGAGTTTAGAAGTATGAGTTCTTATAGTTTTTTTGAGCTTTTTTTTTTTTTTAATAATTTAAATAAATATCTTCAAACTCCTACAATACCGTGTAATTGTAAAATAGAGTCTGATCCTGCAGAACGTTTCAGATGGAATTCATTTAATCTGAGTTTAGCTGTCCAGTGAGTCATCTACAGTCAACAGAAATGTAGGTGGGTGGTTCATTTCGTAAGATAGGTGTCTAGGATAAACAAGATGGAGTAGATTCTGGGGGCGCTCTGGGGTGCATCTAACCTGCACCTTCCAGGGGAAGCCAGAGGATGGAAGGGGAAATTCTTAAGTTTCAGTGAGGAAATGGCCATGGCCAGTGCTCAGACCTGAGACTGTGAAGAACTTGCAGGTCCTACAGTTTAGGTACAGCTGCTGTCTCGCCATTATCTACAGAGGGAGTATAAATATAGCCCATTGAGAGACTAAAGGTTTGAAAGCTGAAGCTGGCTGTGATGGGTATGTTTTGCTGACTCTCAGCAGCAGTGGGATCTAAGCGCTGATTCCTTCCCTACTCTGATGGTTCTTGCGTGTTCCTAGTCCAATGCAGAGAAGCTCTATGTGAAGTGGTATGAGGGCTTCTCAGTGAATAACCAAGTGTGCTCAGTCTCCTCCTATATGATGGGAGCATGTGTCTATTTGTGTCCGCCCATTCTATGTGCTGCATTTATGCATGTGTGTGTGTAGGGACAAGTGAATGTACCCTTAGCAAACAAAGAGGATAGAGATATTTGGCAATTATTTGATTGGCTCCAAACATACTTTCAGGGGAAGAGATATACAAAGGCTTTACAAGTCTTCATATGAATCTAAGGAATTTCTAAGGTTAAGAGTGGGAAAGCCAAAAATATCCTCTTAGATGGGGCCAAATACCTAGAGCTTGACAGCATGCTCAGAGGAGTCTAAATAATGGAAACTGAACGGCCAAGAGCTTTGGGTCAGCCTGTAGGGAAATACAAGTTCTGTGGCAGGACCCTAGCCTTGCTTTTAGTATTTCCCCCCTCCCATTAATAGCGCTTTCCTTCATAGCTGCTGCATTGTAATTTGAAGACCCCAGAGCATCTGGAGATTAGACTGGCTGTTGGATTGTGGAGTAGATAGCCAGGGCTCTGGCAATAAAATTGTATTAACCTCCTACCTGCGTGTTGTGTCTGGATTTACTACTACTACAAGACAATACATCTATCAGGCTAATAAGTCCTTCTTTGGTCCTACCTTCATGGCAGTACAGACAAAACAAGATTTACCTGTACCTCAGCCTCATTGTACTCATGTACGTGAGTACATACTCATGTACTCTGTCCTCATTGTTTCTCCTGATGAAAGCAAAAAGGCTTCAGCTTTTTCCTTACAAAAAAGAAGGTCTCAGCATGCCTCTAGCTGTAGCTCTGAGAGTTCCTTCAAACTGCCATGAGGCCTTTCACAACATATGTTTGGAAAAAAATTAAATAACCCCAGGAGATGTTTTTTTTCTTTCTCCTTCAAGTAGGCACGGGGCTAAGCTTGCTTTGTGTCAATGACATTGCAAAGCAGTTTGTACTTCATAAAACTAATAGTTAATGCAGATGCTAGTAGTAGGCGACTGCTTTTGCAAACACAACTTCCAAACAATACATTCTGCTGAACATAGGCTTTAATAATAGAGTGCTTGGCTGGCCAGCTGTCTGTCAAATCTCTCTCTCTGCATGCTGTAATAAACTCATTCTCTTTGGTGACAGGCCAGGGAAGTTAGGGTTGTGCTTCTGCATCTGTACCTGGCCTGAGTTGCAGTGGGACAGTTTCTTAAAAGAAGTACTTTTTCTAAGTCTCTAGCCATGAAGGAGAGAAGGGTTCTTAAAAGCCTTATGAAATTGAAAAAGGTGCCATACGTTTTTCTGGAGGGATTAAAGCTGTAGCTTTACCCAGTCTTCTTGCAATTTTATTTTTAGCTTTGGTCATGGACCACTGGTCTGATTCCACTTGAATGTCCCAGTCAGTAAACAGGATGCTTGCAAAATTTGGCATCAGAGTGCAAGTTGGAAATTTTTTTCCAGGAGTTCTTGCTTTCAACAGCTTGCCTGGACCACAGTCATATGGACTCTCCCTGTTATTCAACTCTGAGTGAAAAAAAATACCCAGGAATGTCTGCTTTTATTTCAGAATACAGGATTGTTTCATACGGATTTAGCAGCAGTCCAAAGCAGCTGCTTTACATAGCACACAAATAAAACCCATCTACCTGTTCATTCCAGCTTTGTTACAGACTTCTTTAGAAACCAATTAAAAGGTATTTTTAAGCACACCTATAATTATCAAAACATATAATCGCCAACCAAAATCATCAGTGAGTATGGAGAGATAGCAGGGGACTAGGGATACCCAGCATGAACCCACTAAGATACAGGAACGGTTTCAGGCTCCCAGTTGCTCTCTCTTCTTACAGGGGGAAGTGGGGAGCAGCAGCAGGTCGTAACCCCAGTCTGACATCTCTCAGCCAGATCCTCTGCTCTTGGGCTAATACAAAAGGTGCTCTTATTGCCACCAGGGGGTTGGTCACAGCCATGCGTTTGCCAGTAAGCTGGCATTAAGTCAGTTTTGCACCACTGGAGTTGCACAAAGGAGTTCTAAGAGCCTGGGTCAGTCAAAACCTTCCAATTGCAATGCTGGGGGCTGGCACCTGGTGGATTCAGCACAGGCAGGACACTCCCCCACTAACCTCTGCTGGGTAGGAAGAGGCTGCAGTGCACACACCACCTGAGCATCAGGCTGGGAGAGGCTGGCTGCATCCGGCAAGGTGCCCCGTTGGTGTGTTTTATGTTCAGCGCTGTAATGATACACAGTCATTCCATCAATCATACATTTCATACCAATGACCTTAATAAACAACTGCTGTACATATTGTGTCTCCCATAAACACATTTCTATAATTTTAGTGGAGACCTTCACACTTAAATGGTATAACATTTTTTTACAGTTAATCAGTGAGCATAAACAACCAATGCAGTAGTGTGTACGTGTAATGAATACAAAGCTCAGTCCCACATGTGAAAGAAAAAATCTCCCCCCTCCCCCCCAACTTAGTAATTCAAAACTCTCCAGATATAATAATCAAAATGCCAGTTCTGTTCCTACTTGCCACATCCTCAAGTGCTTCCCTTGCTACATTTCCTCAGTATGTTGCATAGACATGACAGAAAATTGATCTAGGCAACCATTTATTGATTTACCTTCTGGTATGAAAAATTGTGTATTAACCTGAACTGAACTGGTTCGTTGTTTCCTTCCTTCTCGGTCTGACATTCCAGAGAGAGGAAAGCCCTACCTAAATTGCTGTGATACGTCATTTATTTGTCATTTATCCTGATTTTCTGTTGTGTTTGTGTGAAAATGCTGACCGGTGTCAAGCCTGATTACGGAGTGGTGGGAATTTCAAAATAGATAAGACTTGATTAGAGTCTGAATGATGGAAAGGCTCTAGAGTGACTACATTCCAGACACGGGAGAAGTCTCATAGAAAAATATCTTCTATGTTCCAAAGCAGGACAAGAATCTTAGCTGGAACGTACAATTTATTACACATCAGGAGCTACAGCTGTAAGACATGATTCCTTAAGGAATTAGGGTTTATTAGTTTTAGTGTTCATAATATTAATAACTAACATTAAAGACAATTGTTAATTATTAAATTAGATTATTAAATAATAAATAATATAATGAAATGGTGTTTCTTGGAAGACGTAGATTCTGTAGCCTGAGGGAACAATTTGTCAAAGTCACACATATGGATGAAAAAGGGGAAAAGTTGAATTAAATTGGGTTTTGACCTTTTTTTTTAGATGACCCTTTAATTGAAAATAACATTGGAGCAATTAACCTTAGGAGCATGGAAGATTTAATTGATGTGAAACCCACATAACATCAAACTTTTTGGTACATTTTTTTGGCTGCTCTTTATGATCCTGACTACAATCAACCTGTATTAAAGCTGTTAATGGCAGACTTCAATAGTTCTGAGAATAGTTCAGACCTTGGCCATTTTAAGATGACTCAAAGTGGCCAGGGAGGTGTGTTGAGAGACACGAGGAAGGTTCTTGTTGACACAGGACACCCCTCAGGTACTGCAGGTGGGATCACCAACTCTAGGCCACCTTGTAACCTCAGTGGAGAGGCATGTGTTGCAAGACATGGTGGAGCACATGATGACAGGCATGACCTAAAAGAGCTTTCAGGTTGTTTTAGATGTATATCTGGTGCCCTTGCGGTAGACCTTGGGCTTGCAGGAGAGAAAAACACGAGTCATTGTTACCCGTTTTTCTCCTTAGCTGTGTGGAGCGTAGGCAACTGCATCATGCTCAAACCCACTTACTCTTCAGTACTGTGCTGGTAGCTATCCAAGAACTTCCTCTCTGTGGTTCCCCCTGAAGAATAATGAGTTTCACAGATACGAAGCCATAATGGATGAGTCTTTCTGTTTTATCACTATGGGTGCTTAAAATAAATCAGTCTCTAAAAGGTAGAGGAAAACAAAATCTTGATTGTCATCTGATGTAAATTGACACAACCCCATGGAAATGGAGCTCTGCCAAGCTCTACCAAAGGACAATATTGTCTAAGCTCTATGCATATTCCAGTTTGCTTGCAAATGTACAAAGAGAAAAAGAACACTTACGTGTCCTTTAAAAGAAACGCTATTTAAAAATATTAAAGGAACCTCATGAAACCAGGGGAATTGTAAATCTAAGTTAGTTTATAACCACAAAATGTTAATTTCCTTAAAGTATTAGGGATTTCTTACTATAACTATTATTCTCTACATGGTACATAATATAATTATGTATATTACTGTAATTATTATTAGCTATTATGCTGTACATAGTATTATAATAACTTCCAAAAGGAAAAGACTTGCAAGCAATGGATCTGGAAACAGAGGCACTGAGCTGGCATAACCCGCCCAAGAACACAGAGCAGATCGTTGACAGAGCTGGGAGTAGGGAAGTGTCCCCTGGCTGCTGGGCTAGTGATGTTTCATACAGAAGTGTTACTGTAATAATAATAATAAATAGAGGTGGGATATATGCCTTTGGCTCTGGGAGAGGATTGTTTTCCTTGGAAAGGTGAACATCACCTTTAGTACAGTAACTTTTTCAGGAGGCAAATATATCTAATTAAGTTAAGTGATTGTCAAGTGTATTTTAAGTTTAACAAAGCTCACATCATATTTTATTTCCCTTTTACATTCTGTACAGTAATTGTGTAAAGTGCATGATTTACTGTGGCAGCATTATTCAAACTTAATTACAGTGTTAAGAAGCAACCATAACTTGAAAGAAAATAGCTACACTGCTGTGGGGATCCACATGGCAGCTCTGTTTTTAAAAAAACATTTTTCTTTTGTAAAGAAAATAAATTGTGTACAAAACTTTTTGGCTCCTGAAATCACATTTAAGATAAACTTTCAGTAGGCTTCTTAAAAGATTGAAATAGCTACTTTGTCAAGGGATTTTAGATCTTTCTTTCTTTATATCCATCTTGTGATTCATCCCTATATATACACCAGATGTTGTCCGGTCCTTAGGGGTATATTCTCTTATATGTAGGGCTGAATCCTAAGAAGGAAATAAAAGGATTTAAAATATTATTATATAGCAATAGCAAGATGTCTCTGGTGGATCAATATGTCTGCTACCTAGAATACATAGTAGAGACTGTTCATTTAAAGTACCACTTTTATACCAATAAAGGAGATAGCCAAGGAGGTTTTGCCCACATTTTTTTTTATCTCTTAATATATGAATTAACTGTTTATTTATGGCATTTTATGAGTCCTTTTCCTTAAACTTCTAAATTCTGCACTCCCTATTAAATGATAGATCCTAGGCTCTTATTTGTATTTTGCAGAGTAGACATTAAAGGGAAGATGAAGACATGGTTCTTGCTCCAGACCCAGAATAGAATTTGGTCTTTAACATCTTTGGTGCTTAAAATCAATAAAGCATCAGCAAAATTTGAGTTTTTGTGGAAACTGTGATTTCAAAAGACCATTTATTTCCCAAGTATACTGAGCAATGCAATGAGATACTTGTGGTTGAGGCAAAGTGTAGGCAGCAGAGCCATCTACAGTTTACAGGCGCTGATCCTACAGAAGTCAGGACCTCTGTTGCACCTTTCAGATTGCCATCTGCAGGTGTCATATTTATTAAATCTTTAATGACACAGAGATGTAGATGACTTCCTTAATGAGGCCCTTGTTGACGATTAGTGGCAATGAGATCTTGGTTGCAGAAAATAGCTACTAATGCTTCCCCTTCACTTTGTTTTGCTGGGATCTATCGTGCTGGAAAAGTATTCTGGGGTTAATATCTTTTTTGCCCCTTATGATAATAGATGAGGGTAGGAAATGTGTCCAGCTGAACTCAAACTCAGAACAGTGTGCTTTAAATTGGTCTGCCACATTTAAGAAAATGGGAAGTGTTACTTCTTAAATTAATGTATCTAGTATTAAGGCTTAAATACATTCATATGATTTCTCATTCCAGGATCAGGTTTCACTTTTGAGCTGTCCCTGTTCCATCTGATAAGGGATAGCTTTCTGCTTTGGGCTCTGCTTATAAGTTATAGTTACCCTCATCTTCTTTGGAGCATGATGACAATATGGAAATTGATCAAACCCCAGTTTAGGTCAGTGTCATATATCTGCAAAAGGCCATAAAATTCACTTTTTGAGCTGGGCTGTGTTCATCTCCTCTAGTTTTCTACCTGCCTGTTTCTGTGAACAGACAAAAAATCTATAGTAGTGCATATACAGTGCATTACATGCACTTTCTTGATATAATTAGTTGAGTCTCTTTTGGCTTGAGAGAAGTTTTTCCCTTGAACAAAATTGATTTTTTAAGTTATCTGATTTGTATTTAATAGTGTATTCAAATCTCTTCCTCCAGAATCCATAGACCATCTTGCCTGACCTACATCAACAATGAATTTCTCAGAATACATTAATCAAATACAGTTTCCTTGAATTTTGTGCATTTTTCTCCTTCATTTCAAAAACGAATGACATTTGGTCTACTTTTCCATTCAGCTGAAAGTCAAGTTCTCAATTTCTCTGTTAGCTTAAAAGCTGAAACTGCCGCATAATAACATTATATAGGGAGTAGTTCAATATGCATACACCAATGTGTACCTTTTATGTGTGTGTGCATCATCACATTTGTAGTCTAATTCTGGTGGTAAGACAAACATTAAAGTGAAACCCATAGATGTTTTCTTGCAGACCTGAAGGTCATTTTTACACTTGGCAAAGACACTTATATTCCAAAATCCACAAGGGAGTCTCCACTGCCAGGATTCAGCAACCACAGGCTCCTGCTGAAACTTCAAAATATTTCATTTAAAATAAAGGTTAGTGCTTCTCTCCCCCTCCCCCTGACAAATAATAGTTTTTTTTTTTCCACACCAGTGCTCATGTGAAATGCATAGGACTCAGATCTTCAGCTGCTGCTGCCTGGAAAAGTGCCAGTTTTCCAGGAGTTGGGTGTGTATGAGTCATTTGAAAACTAGTCTCTGCAGTGAAGACAGTGATGGCAACTGCCACATGAGCATTGAAGAAGGGCTTCCATTCCAGATCTTTGTTTTTGATGACTTTTTCCCATGGATGCATCTTTCCCTCTGATGCATCAAGAGATCCAGAGTTGGAGTCTTAAGCATTAAAAAAAAAGAGACTGAAATAATGAGAAATGATTAAACCCTATGCACATGTTCATATATGCCACCACACAAGTATTCTGAATTTCACGAGCACTGAGTAATTGGTACTGCCATGAACTCAATGTTGTGTGGTTGACTAAGGTGTATTGGCTTCCTAGTGGTATATACCATCTGGTCTGCACTGGAGGAGATGTGGATGCCTGTGAAAGTAATGAGAAGCAATCCCAAGAGAAGCTGAAGACTGCTTGCCATTAGCTACTGGCATGTTCTTTGGAGTGGCTTGGAGGAAAGTAACTTCTTCACTGACTCAGAGGTGCAGAGGGGGAACGTTTGAGCTTCTTCAAACAAAGATTGCAGTGCTTTCTCTTTTCATCCTTGAAGTGCAGAGAAGGCACCAAACTCCCTGCATCCGCATTGTGCTCATGTAAAAGGGGACAGGGAAAATGCCCTAGATCATCTGCAGGGGAAAGCTAAAGGCAAATGAAACTGACAACCTGATTCACTTAATATGCAAGGTAATTCAGCGGGTGTTGAATTCATTTGAATATATATGATGCAGTGTAGACACCTGCTGCAACTGCACCTTGCATCCTTGTTACATGAGTGATTTCTCCCAGTGAGAGCCAAGAACATGCTTCAAAACCCTCTGCTTTGAAGTAGAAGTGATATGAGGCTCCAATATGCAAGTACTGCTTGTTGAGGAAATATCTTAACATATTTAAAATGCTCTGATGAGTAAAAGAGAAGCTTAGGGTGTTGTCATTGTCACCTGCAGGGCTGACATTTACATTCGAGGTAATGGGTTTCCATTCCTTGTCATGGGGTATACGTACAGGATTCAGTATTAACTCGGTTACATTTGACTTCTTCATGTCAGACCAGGTTATCAAGCTGGTTTCTCCTTCTTCTTGACTTTTGTTTCTGTTTACTATTAGGTGGCCCTGGAGAGGGCAGGTAACTTTGACATGCCATTTGTATTGCTTCTTGGTCATTCATTCTTTTTGAAGTGCAGTTATGGCACTTCTGTTTTACACCTGAAACAAAAGTTCAGAGGAGACAACCTGGTTGCTTGAGAGCATCCATCATCCATTAGACTAAACAATGCAGTCGGTTAGAGAAGAGGATTATGTTGCCCATACCTCCTCTTCTTGAATCTTCAAGAAAATAAGAGTGAGCTGCAAAGCAGGATGTGCCAAATATAATTAGTTCACTTTTCTTGGAAATTATACTGCAGAAAACAGTCTTCCAATTTTAGAATCGAAGTTAGAATATCTGAAAAATTTGGTCAGCACTGTAGGCCTTCTCTCAAAAAGGAAAATTTCACCTACATTGTAGCATCTATCCAGTTTTGCTGCCAGAATGAAGTCTACGTATATTTAGACTCTTGAAGAAATATTTTTCAAAATAATTTTGGATGAAGTTTTTCAAGAACTCAGTACCTGCTGTGTGTCCAGAACTCTGATAAATGAATCAATGAAAAAAAGAAAAACTAATACAGTTGCCTGAGATGCTTACAGTGAAGACACTGGTCTCTCATCATTGACCGGAAGAAGGCTGGACAATTAATTACACAACTTGCTTAACTTCATATATTTAAAGTATGATTCTGACATTTACATTTGTGTGGAAATTTTATTCCCATTCAAAGCCAAGTTCAAATGTGCACACAGTAAACCAGAGAAATCTCTTTTGTTCTTATAAGAAATTCTCCAGCAGCACAAGAATATTGGGGTAGTGCAGATATAATTTATTCCCGTTGTTGCTGGTAAATTCACTTAACATTAGATAAAGTACTTTTCTTACTAGTATTTGTGGAAGAGACTGTGGCTTTATATTTATTTCAGACATAGGCTGCATGGAAATATTCCACAATTATCCAGGCATTACTAGCTATCATTTCTCCTACAATTCACCTGGAAGATATTTCAAGAAGTCATGGAGGAGGGGAGAAACACTTACCCATACACTTGTGGCTGTCAGGTTTATGTGAGAAAGATGTCTTCTGTAGTCCCTGTTACAAATTGGTAATAACAGGGAAATTTAGGGAGGGATTCAGTTTGAATTCTTGATCCTTACACAGGCAACTTTTCTGCCAAAATAGGAGTGTCAGCTGACAGAGGGCTGGGAGGATGAAAAACAAAATAGTAAAGGGCAGTTGAGGATAATGAGAAAAACACATTTCTCCAGCTGACTTCTGCTCTGCCTTCCTTTCTTTCTCAGGTTGGGATGAGATAATGAGAAACCCATCCTTTGAAATCTAGACCCTCTGCTGCATAAAAAAAAAAAGTGTCATGGGACGAAATATGGCTAACAAAATCACTGAAAGAAGTGTTTTCCTTTGAGTCACTTGGTTCTTAGCACTCTGAAATAGGTTCTTCTCTTTTTTTTTTTTTTTTTAACTTAAGTGGTGGTGGCTGGTAGGATTACTGTGTTCAGCAAAGTATGACATAGCCAACCAACGGGACTACAGAAAGACAAAATGGTTTTGTGTATTCATCCAATTTTGCACACACAGCCTCGTCATAATTGAAGTGAGAGGCAGTGTAGTCTGATGGATGAAGCATGCAGCAGAGCTGCTGGGGTCTAATTAGAGCTGGGGGCAGACTGCAACTGGGCAACTGTCATCCCGGGGGTTTTTTCTATTAGTGGGGTTTCCATTATTTACATTATTCACAATTTATAATATGGGTGAATCAAAGGTCTTGGTCAGAAGTGGAATCCCACTGTGCCTTGTGTTAATTAGATGTGCATGTGTGTGTGTGTGTATGTAGGCACGTGCACATATGGAAGCACCCCTGAGTGGTGGAGCCTGGGTCTAAAAGACACAGGAGTAACCGAACGACGGTAGGGAAGCAGGGAAACAACGTAGGAATTAATCATCAGGCACTGATTAACACACTTACTTACTTGTATCATGTTTGGTTGTTTGTATTGATGTATCTACAACCAGATGGTGATGTTTAAACACTTGTTTGGTATTTAAAAATGTTCCACAATGTTTTGCACAGACGAATGTTGATACCACTCATTCTGGGTGCATTCAGTAAACAGGGAGTCTGTGGTGACCGTCTTAGCTGTAGAAGACAAACTTTCAGTACCTAATCCTGGTGAAATGGATTTTGACCTTAATGTACAGCCCTTTTCCAGTTCCTCGGTTGCCCAGAATTTTCTCCAGAGGGATCAGACTCCCACCTGGACCCCTCTGCTGCTACCAAGAGCCGATGTTTTGAAGAGCTGCATTAGGCCGGATGTCTCATGTAGGTTGGAGTTTATTCTAAGACACTTACAAAGGTTTCCACAGTGAGGCTATGGGAAACTGGGGATTTAAACATACTCAGTTCAAAAACATTTAAGTCCCTGGCTAGTGGTCTAAGGACTAGCACTGGCTACTTTGTGCACGCGGTAGGTATGGTTGTGTTACCTGTTACACAGACTAAATTAGACTTTTTTCCTGCACTGGATGGTGTCATCCTGGCACCATCTGTACTTTGAGGGGCACTGCTAACTCCTGCTTGCCTCAGGGAAGAAGAAGTTGGGAAATGGGAAAGGATTTTTTTCTTGGCCTGCCTTGGGGTATTGCACTGGGCAAGTGAAAGGTTGATGCAGGTTGTTCTTACAGCCCTAGAAGGGATGTTATCTGCTCGGACATGTCTTTAGTACAAATGCGCATTGTCCCCTGTATGGACAAACAAGATAAGTCATAGAAGATGGGCCTAGAAAGCCATACAGGGCTGAAGTTCCAGCAGGTGTCTGTGAACTCGAAACTGGGGGCTTAAAAATGTGAGCTTAAAGAGGAATCAATATGTTAAGTTTTTTATTGCAATTTACAGTATTACAGAGGGGAAAGAAGTGTTACAGAAAGCAGTGCACAGCATCACATATATACAGAGAAGTACTCGAGAAAAACTAACATGTTGTGAAACAAGACATTATTGCTGGAGTAACAATTTCCTTCCTCCTCCTTTAGAGTGTCAAACCTCATTCTTTTTTTGCAGGACAGAAGACCACTGGGTCAGCCTGGGGTGTCCCAGAGAATTGTTTTGCACCATCGTATTAAGCCATGTCTCATTGTTATTCTTCACTGAATTGTCATGTGGAGGGTTGAATCAGAGTTCATTTGTCTTGGATTAAGGACAGTTTCAACTTCGGAGATTTATAGGGCTTTCTCCAAGTTTATTGCAACTTTTTTTCTGCAATGCTAATGCACTGACATTGGGTCATGTGGATGGACACAGTAATCTTTCATCTGCCTGAACAGTTGCAAAGCTAAACATCCAATTTCCTTCTACTTTTCAGCTTTGTTTAGTGCCTGTGGATAACACAAGCTCTCCACATACTTCAAGCCATTTTCAAATACTGTTGCACTCCACATTGACCACAGTATGGCATATGGCATACATCCTCACCACTTAATAATATTGAAATCATGCTCAAATTGTGGTCAGAAATCAGGTTACTTAAACCAGCACTTCTACAGTGAACTTTTGCTGTGGCTGCCCGCTGATGTGATATTACTGTTTTTTTGGATACATGGTCTACATAAGCCTCTGGTTGCACTATGTCATTATGGAAGGTGAAAGCCAGGAGTCTGTGATCATGACAATGAGTAGGAACTACCATGTGGGGCAGTGCCATGTTGAGACAGATGCTGCACACATAAAATAAAGCTATGGTTGCTACTCTGAAACAGGACTAAAAAAGATGAATAAAATAATTCTTCTGTCTCAAACGGGCTGGAAACATGTTAGGAAGACATGCCAGAAAGTAGATCTGGTGTTAACATTTAGAAACTGCATACATGTCTTGAGGGTGGTTTAAACAGTTCTGGTTTTGCTTTGACAGGGAGCAGGAGAGCTCTCTCAGTCCATTCTCGGTTGACAGGATCCCAACTGTTAGGGGGGGCAATGAATACTAAGGCTTAGTAGCTTATTAAATTGCTCCAGTTATGTCACAAGCACTTGTTTGAATATGGCAGAAAGCTGAACTGAAGTAATTTAGATGCCTTTGAAAACTTGTTTGTGTGGCTTCAGGTTTTAGGGCAGCGTTACTGGGGAGATTTAGCCTTCAGAGAGGAGAGACATACTTCAGATAGACACTGATTTACAGATTGCCATAGGTAAACTCTTGTCTCCTTGCATTATTATACAGTGTTGGGTACAAATTAGGCTTGCTAGCAGTCAGCTATCAGCTGTGGATTACAGCAGCATTAGATCCCAACTAATGATCTTTGCATCTAGGTAAGTTCTGCAGAATTTACGAAAATGGTGCTGTCAGCTGAAGACGCAGGTAGGACTTTGTCTTATATTTGTGTGTGCTGTGTACTATTTAGCTTTCCTTTCAAAAAAGTCAGGACTGAAAAGTTTGCTGAGATCACAGGAGCGACTGGGTATTTCAGGTGGGCAGAAAACAGAGCTGCTCTATTCCCTTTGGGTGCACATGATAACTAGTGGGTCAGCAGTGGGTGTGGACTGGGACAAGCAAATCCAACATCTCAGTCAGTGAGGGACATTCATTCCTTGCTTAACTGAATGCAATGATCTTTCTACCTACAAGCTGATGGTTTTGAAGCCATTTAGTTTTCTTTGAAAACAGTAATCTTGGTGGTAATACAGCTGGTGGATTTTTACCATAGTTATATCAAAGGTGTATCACCTTTCTAATCTCAGTTTATGGCAATATCTTTCATGTGGCTGTACTTCACAATATAATAAACAGTCTTTCTAACTATCCTTATCTCTGTTTTATTTGTAGCAGCTGAGGTATTAGAAAGCAAGAAGCTTACGTGCTATTATTGCAAGCAGTCATCCAAAATGGGGTGAAGAATGTCTTTCCAATGAATTAATTTCTCTTACATTCCTATTAGGTACAAGCTGTTGACTCTACCCCTCCTCAGCTATAAAGGTAAAATACTTGAATGGCTCTGTGAAATCTATTTTTAATCATATAAGCACAAAGCACCTGATTTAGCTCTTGCTGACATTGGTTTAAATTAGAAGGATCTCTGTTAAAGTCATTAAAATCTATGATGATTCGGGTTAAAACCGAAAATATAATGAAACTAGGCTAAAGTCAAAATAGCACAGACTTATGTAATTGCAGATATAATTGTTCCACTGACTTTCCTAAGTCATGAAATATGCTACTGTCTCAAGTTTTTCTATAGAAAGGTATCAACACCGTATATTATCTGCAACACGTTTATTTTTAGAGGGCCATAGCCTATTTCATTTCTTTGACATAGTGGAAAAATCTTGAAGTCTGGATCAATCTGTCTTAAAATCAGGGCACTGAGCCCAGTCCTAAACTCTTTCTCTTTTATTAGGCCAAATAATCCTCCTTCTTCTCTAAGTACAAATTTATTTATCTGGTTTTACACTCATTCATCCATCCATGTACTAATAAAACCCTCATCAGTGCAGAATTTCAGGGCTCTGTTGAACATGTCTACTAGTCTTTAAAAGACAAGAACTTTAGTAGCCCCATTTACTGTGATTTCAGTGCTGTAACTCAACTACCTTCAGCTCCATGTTTTCTGCAGAAATCTGATCACATCTGGATAAGGGTAATTTAACAGGTACTTTCTTCCCTCTTTGCCTCCCCTACTTATCTGATACTGTTAAACACTCAGCTTTGTTCTCTCTCTTAGTACTTTGTGACTTTGTGGCTGTAATGGCAAATCACATTATACTTCACCTTCTTTTTTAGTGTAGCTTTCTGAAGGTTTGCATTCTTCAGAGCTCCTTGTTTTGATCTTTCATAATGCCATGTGACTGAAGGAGAAAATGATAAGGCAAGAGACTCTCTTTAAACTGTCCCACTGGTGAATTTCTGCCCATCTGCTTTGGAATACAAGATAGCGATGAATGCCCCTTTGCCCAGAACTGCTGTACCTGGGGTTTTTTACTAATGTATTTTTATCTATAGCAACACTGATATAAAGATGGAGCAATAAATACAATGATAATATTAATTATTAATGACTTTTGTTCTTATGTAAAGCCACAGAAATGGAAACACAGTGCTTTCTTAACATATAAAAGACAGAATTTTGCTTTCTTTGTAAGAAGTTGCAGACACTGACCAATATTTTCAGAGCTGAATGGATATCAAATGGCATAACCAAGGATGCATAAGTGTGTTTTTCAGCAATATCCCCTTGTGGTTTTGAAAATAGCAGTGGATTCTTATTTATATCTTCAGTAGACTGCTTCCTCTACAAATGAAGCCACAGGCACCCAATCCAGTACTCACTGAAGAAATCAGTGCAAATTTGACCAAATGGGGTTCAACTGCCTGAACACAGGTGTGGTTTTAGATGACCAAGGATATCTTACCTGACCTCTAGCTGTTTCTCTGCCAGCTTGTCCTGTTGGTCCTAAAAGGCTCTGCCGTTGGTTCTGTGTCATTTCTGCCACCCTGCCAGAATCCCTGAGTCACCCTAGGGCACCTGGGATTAGGCACCTGAATTACTTACAGAATTTGCTCTGAATTGCCCCGTGGCAATTTCTCAAAGTCAGGATCAGATTCTAGGGAGTTTAATGAGTTTTTAAGATCGACTTTCACGGAGGAAAAGGTCCACAGTTAGGATGAAAAGCACAGCTCTTGATCCTTCAGAATGATGATGCAGGTTAAATGTGTGGGTATCTTTGTGGCCACAGTGACTACACACTGTACTTGGGGTGAAAATTTTATGCAAGGAGTTGCTGACATTTTGATCATATCTATGAGATAACATAAAGGAGAGCTAAATTCTCCCCTTTGGACTGAAGAAAATACCAGGCTACATGTATGTAGATCTGAGGGTAGAAGTTGGCTCTGATGCCCCTTCCTCTGCTGCTGAGTAGAAAGTGAAAACAGCCATATGATTCATAATTTCGAAGTAGAGACTCATCTGCTACTAACGAGACCTCCACTCTAACATCACAGTACAGAACAGCCTCTTAAACGGAAGGGAAATCCCTCCTCTGGCATGAATGGCCTCTGAAATTTAGGCCCTTTATTTCAATACCTTTCCCTGTAGGTTACTCTATATACAGGGCATAAAGGTCTTTTTGAAAGCTGTCTACAATCTGAGGAGCCATTTAAGGTTTAGTCCCAGGAGCCTGGAAGCTTTTCCAGCCTCAAATCCCTCACAACGTTTCTGCCTGTTCTATGAGCACAGGTAAACCGGTGGTAACAACACCCTGCCCCACTGGGACAAAGCAAATGCCACCACTGGGCACCTGCCCCTTCCCTTGGACAATCCAGTTTTGGATTGCCTGAAATGCACACTTGTGAGGGTGAAGCATGCACTGCCATCCCATGCTGTGGGAGCGTTTTGTTTCACGTGCACAGTGACACCCTTCTCGGGTGCTGATGATGCTCAAGAGCTGTAATTAAGTCCTTCAAATGCAACTGTTCCAGGAAAACAACTCTTTAGACACATCATAGAGCTCAAAGTTTATCCTGCCTGCCGTCTTTCTGCTAGGTACCAGGTCTGCATATTCTGCTCGAATTTTTCAGAACAAAGCTGATTTCTTTGTTTCTTGAGCATCATCAAAAGCAATAACAGCTCTGGAGGACACATTATATGATAATAACACATGCACTCAGCACTGCCTTAGGCGCAGGCATTTATACCCGTGTGAAAAGTGGCTGCAAACGGGCTGTAAAATTCTCCTCTGACCTATGCGTATCAGTGGGGAATTCTGACTAGGGAGCATTTTATACACAGTTTTCATGGAGTGGAGGAATAGTGCAAGGCGGTTGAATGTCTGACTTCTCTTCCTCCACAGTATTAGTTTTGCATTTAATCATGCAACTCTGTTCTCTTGAAAGCATGAGGAACTCTGTTAACAAATGTATTGATGATGCACAAGTACTAATAGATTCATTCACATTCTTGTTACTGTGCTGGCTGTGCAAAGCTAAAAGGAGTGAGAAGCAGCAACCTATTTTTGCTGACAAGTAAATACACAATCCCTGAATGCACTAGCAAAGCTATCCATTGAGGAAGAAAGCAACATGTTTGCAGACTCCATTTTTACGCTTCAATTTGTTCTTCCTAACAGGTCACACCCAATTATCAGGTGATTTGTTAAACCTGTCATTGCATACAAATCCGCTGCTATCCTCCTTGAGGATGGGGATTTTTGAAATAATTGACTGTAGACTTTATTCTACCCGAATAGCTGGAGAGATGTGCTTTTTTAGTGTTTTTTTTTTTTTATTTTTTTTATTTTATTTTAAGTACGCCAAAAGCCAAAATACAGGGAAGTTAAATTGTGGGAGAAAAGAGCCTTAAGACTGCATCTCTTTGCTTTCCTAAATAATTTTCTAGCTCATTTTTAGTAGCATGACTCTATTATTGATTAAAGTAGACTGTAATACACAGCCCTTACCTTTCAGAAGAAAATGCAGATCATTCATCCTTTCTTCTATTAATACTTGCAGCTGCTGGAATTCGGAGTTTGTAATGCTATACACAGAAAAAGATCTATATTCATTTGTGTACATCGCATTATGTTTTTCAGCATCAGGGGCAGCCTAATACAGATTGGAAATCATTTACATATACTTCCCAGCCAAGAACCTTAAAACAACTCGCTAAACATGAATTAAGCTTCACAAATTCCTGGTGAGTGAGGGAAAGGTTGTTATCCTGGTTTTGTGTATGGGATAACTGAGGAACATAGAAGGTATGAAGTCCACAATGAAAGTCTTGTGCAAAGAGAGATGGAATGCAGATGATTGGGCTCCCTGTTCTCTTTGTTAAACATAAAACAACAATTCTGCCCAGAGGCATGACTGTTAATAGGTACTCTGAGGCTGGTATCAAAGTAAATATGATTCATAATTATATTGTGAAGAACGTGGACATGGCTAAAATGTTGGTCAACAGTTGCTTCATTTCTCATTAGAAAAAAAAAAACCCAACAAAAAAACCCCTTGTCAGTGCATTAAGGACTTGTGACTGCTCTGTGTAGTTATGTGACGTGACTTTTGTGGTCGTCTTTAGGGTGTTTCTAAGTGCTTTTGACAGCCCAGGTTGTGCTCCCTTCTGATCTGTGTTGACATGACAAATCTGGGGAGGATTTCCTGTTGGTGTCAGTCAGAATAGCTTGAATAGAGGGATGTCAATGTGCATGATATTTGTAGGATATTTTCAGCATGTTTTCTCATCCCACATTTTGTTTCCAGATGTCAACAATTGATGTTAGATTTCTAAATATTCTTTTTAAAAAACAGCTTCATGGTTGTATTTTCTTTGAGACTATTTTTAAGGAAGGTTGGCAGCCTGATTGAAAATTCATTAAAAAAGGAGAAAAGAAAAAGGGAATGTATTCTTCTAACAAGTAAGAGGGCTAAGAGTCTCCAAAATAATACACAACTTATTGGTTTCTCTGATATAATTCACTGGACCACCTGCTGCCCAAGGACATCTGCTAAGCTATAGAGTTGAACTAACTTTGATCATGCAAAAGAGAGATTGGACTGTGCACTTTCCTCCAGTGACTGGAAAATGGTTACCAAGTGGGGGAGAATTGGCATATGCGATCTGTTTCTACTGTGCTGCTTGACTAGGTACTGATAATTCAGCAATCTGACAGGCTATGGCTTGGGAGAACAGCACAGTCATCTTAGATTATCTCTTTTAGCCTAAAATGCAACAAGAGGAAATATAAGAAGTTGTGACTGACGTGAAAATAAAATAAAATAAATAAAAGCATAAATGATATCACTCTCCTAAAATGAAAGGCTCTCATCTTTTCATTGTATTTAATTTGTGAAGCATGAGATGAGAAATCTGGAACTGCCAAGTTAGTTCAGGAAAGAAGTGGAAAAATGAATTGAAAATTTCAGAAACTTTTTTTCTTGTAGTATAAAATGACATTTTAAAAAACAACAACAACCAAAGCCTCATTTTATGTGATGTGCAGCCATTGCTGGGACTGGAACTGGGGTGTGAATGATTTTGATTCATTGCTCTCAGGGTACCGGGGAGCCCTATAGGATCACTGTGGAGGACAGTGCAAAAGCTAAGGCAGTATTATCCTAGCTGACAAATCAAACTTTGAAAAGACAAACTGTTTTTCATAGCACAAGGGTCATTCTTTTGTACTGAGTGATCATTGCCGAGGCAGGAGACAGCTGCTGGCAATGAGAAATAATCAACCGCTTCCTTTAACAACTGGCTGCTGTGTGTTTAGTTTGGCATGCATATATATACATGTAAGTATACACTGCAGTATTTTAAAATGTATGTATGCCTCTGTGTGTCTGTGCTTATTACTGTCATGTTGTGCAATCAGTCCTTTCATGAAATAATTAAAGGTTTCAGGCATTTTTGCCAACTGACTGGCATTACAGGTGTTCTGGATGATATGCCCATTTCACTTGGTTTTATAAACTGACAGAAGGTGAATCCTGGCATTATCCATGTGCTTTCACACTGTGGTTATGTGGGAAATAATGTCTCTAGCCACTTCTTACTATTCGGGGAATTAATAAACAACAGCAGTGATACACAGCAAAAAAGCAGTCATGCATCTTTCAGTCCTTTGGAAATTCCCTAGCCACGGGACAATGTGCCCTTTTCTTGACTCTCCTTCTGGGAACTTTCTTAGACTCAAATTTTCTCCGAGTAGGTTGCCTCCTTTTAATATCTGTATTCTTTGTAGGTTATTTCTTTCAATTTGTTCATTGGAGTGTGAAGGAGAAACTGTTGTTCTTCAGGTGGGAGTCTCTTCTGTTTGGCTCCCACACAGTTCTGCAATCATGTTTATATCCAGAGGTGCTTCAGGAGATTAGTGGGTTCATTTTCAGTTTCAGATAATCAGGACACATTAGGATTCTGAAGTTCCAGGAAGGGCTGGCACTTGAGTGACCCAGGACTTCTGCTGTTCTGGTATTGGCTGCGGTGACTCCTAAGTCAGCAATCTGGGAGAGGGTGAGACTGACCTGGAGAAAACCATCTCACTCTCTCCCTTCCAGGCATACAGCAGGGTTTCAGGCCACGTCTGGAGCTGCTCTTATGACTCTATTTCTTGTCCATAATCAATTAAAATCCCCCATAATTAAAAGAATAATGAGGCCAGAAGCCTCAGCGGTCTTCGCTGCTGTTGGTAGACCTGTCGCTGGATCTGCATCTGTTTTCCTTCCCCTCCTGCAGATAGATATTTCCTCAGTTTGGCAGGCAGTGGGTGCTCTGCCATAACAGCAACACTCTTCAGAGATTTTGCAGCTGGAGTTGCTACCCTGGACCATGGTCTCCACCTGATGGTGTTCCTTGATGGAATCCAGCACACCATTGGTTGCTGTCATGGATTATTCATTCACACGCTTCTGATATGGTGCCTTTCCTCAGCAGGTGAGTGCTGGTCATGAGCCCTAGCGCTAGCAAGGGTTACACTGTCAGATTATCACTAAAGGGAGAATTCCTTCAGCAGACCTCTATAGCAGCAATAACGGTGGTTCCTGGCTGCAACGAGCTCTGCAAATGAGGGCATGAGCAGGATGTCACCCTCGTCCCAGGGTGACTCCTGTGAATTACATTTGTTTGATGTATACAGGCAGGGCTCAGATCTCCTCCTGTGGTTGTAGGGATCCCAACATTGCATCCCAACATTACAACTGGAGAAGCTTGTGATGTTTAATCTGATAGAAAGGGCCAAGCAAACTAAAAGAATGAATGCTGAATCTTTAATAGAGAAATGGGCAAGAAATAAATTATAGGAAAAATTCTCTGTAGTATTGTCTAGTTGTATACACATTCAGTTCTCACCCTCCTTCCCCTTCTCTCTGAGCCCCTGTAATTTGTTTTAGGGTGTTTCTTTAAAGCATTTCTTTTGTAAAATGAAAAAAAAAAATTTACTTTCTGAAATAGTTCCAGTTTTGAAAATGCGTTAGCTCTGTGATGTGTATTGCTATGTAGCTTTAGGTACAAATGGAGTTAAATCCAGCTGGCGTCCAGTCACGAGTGGTGTCCCGCAGGGCTCGGTACTGGGGCCAATTCTCTTCAACATCTTTATCAATGATCTGGACGAGGGGATCGAGTGCACCCTCAGTAAGTTCGCAGACGACACCAAGCTGGGTGGCAGTGTTGATCTGCTGGAGCGTAGAGAGGCTCTGCAGAGAGATCTCGACAGGCTGGATAGATGGGCCGAGACCAACGGGATGAGGTTCAATAAGGCCAAGTGCCAGGTCCTGCACTTCGGTCACAACAACCCCAGGCAGCGCTACAGGCTGGGGGCAGAGTGGCTGGAGCTGCCTGGCAGAAAAGGACCTGGGGGTGTTGGTCGACTGTCGGCTGAACATGAGCCGGCAGTGTGCCCAGGTGGCTAAGAAGGCCAACAGCATCCTGGCCTGTATCAAGAACAGTGTGGCAAGTAGGGACCGAGAGGTGATCGTCCCCCTGTACTCGGCACTGGTGAGACCCCACCTCGAGTACTGTGTCCAGTTTTGGGCCCCCTACCACAAGAGGGACATTGAGGTGCTGGAGCGAGTCCAGAGAAGGGCAATGAAGCTGGTGAGGGGTCTGGAGCACAAGTCTTACGAGGAGAGGCTGAGGGAGCTGGGGTTGTTCAGTCTGGGGAAGAGGAGACTGAGGGGAGACCTTATTGTTCTGTACAAGTACCTGAAAGGAGGCTGTAGAGAGACGGGGGTCGGTCTCTTCTCCCAAGTCACAGATGATAGGACAAGGGGTAATGGCTTCAAGTTGCGCCAGGGGAAGTTCAGGTTGGATATTAGGAAACATTTCTTTACTGAAAGGGTTATCAGGCATTGGAATGGGCTGCCCAGGGAGGTGGTGGAGTCACCATCCCTGGAGGTATTTAAGAAACGTGTAGGCATGGTTCTTCAGGGCATGCTCTAGTGTCCAAGATTACTGGTTTGTGGTGGGGTACTGTGTGGGTGGGTGATGGTTTTTGGTTTGGTTGTTGTTGTTGTGTGTTCAGGTGGTGGGTGGTGGTTTTGTTTGTGGTTTTGTTTTTTTTTTTTTTTTTTTTACTGTTGGTTGGACTCGATGATCTCTGAGGTCCCTTCCAACCACTACGATTCTGATTCTGATTCTGATTCTGAAATATGAGTATACAGTTTTAAAAATAAATGTAATAGAAACATTGTTTCATTTGTCCCATGATCCAAGAGAAACCAGGCTTAGGCATTTCCTACAATGTCTATCTATAACATCTGGTAATTTTCTGAAATAACTGAAAATTTTAGTCACATCTGAGATCGAAGCAGTCATTTCATGAAATAACTGAATATTTTAGACATTTTGTAAAATAACTGGTTCACTGCATGGCTACAACATACACATATGCAGACTTACCAAGGAATCACAGAATCACAGAATCTTCTTGGTTGGAAGGGACCTTTGAGATCACCGAGTCCACCACCAAAAAAAAAAAAAAAAAAAACCACAAAACAAACAAAAAAACCCCCACACCACAAAACCAAACCAAAATAAACACCCACAACCCCACCCCACACCCACCCACAAACAGACACAAACCAACAATCTCGGGCACTAGAGCATGCCCTGAAGTGCCATGTCTACACATTTCTCAAATACCTCCAGCGATGGCGACTCCACCACCTCCCTGGGCAGGCTGTTCCAGTGCCTGACCACTCTCTCAGTAAAGTAATTCTTCCGGATATCTAATCTAAACCTCCCCTGCCACAACTTTAGACCATTCCCTCTGGTCCTGTCATTATTCACTTGGGAGAAGAGGCCATCGATGCTTTCAGTCCTAAGACTGTTCCATTTTCTTCTCCCCATCCTCCCCAGTGGCCAGGACTACTCTTCAGCACTGTGCTTTACTGGAGTTTTCTTTGGTTCTTAGAACAACAAAAAGCTGCCATTGTTTGTGAATCTTGGGATAAGTGACTGCGTCTTGTCCCCCCTGGTATGGGGACTGTTTTTTTCGCAGCTTGCTGTTTGTGTGGAGCACAAACATGTATCTCACTTTTACTTCTTATTTATGTCAGACCTACTTCCATGCCTCCTCTTTCCAGCTGTTTCAGCAGAATGTGCTACATATAGATTATTGGTGAGTAAAAGTGTAGAGATTATTATAGTGAAACAAATTAAAAGATCATGGGATTTGGATATAGTTCAGTAAGAATTGTTTCAAAATACTCTTTTTCAAGGGGTTATATGTCCACAGAGAATCATAAGGTTTGACAATTTGGGCATATTTCACTGTAAGGCTAATCCATCATAGCCCAGGGGGAGATATGCTCAGGTCCATGCTTTAATTTGACAGGTTTTAAATTTGTAGGTTAGGGAAATTAATATTTTGACATATCCATGTATCAAAGTTCTTTTTGGATTTTAGTTTACTTAAATATTTTCTCATGGATTCTAGGATGTAGGGAATATTCAGTTAATTTATCAAGAATTATTTTCCAGACTGAAGTTGTTTTGCCTTAGTCTTGTTCTACTACTGGATATCCCTCTATTGCAAACTACACCCGAATGGTATAAGTTTGAGATACGGACTTTACTGTCTTTTGGTTGTATTGATTTTTGCATGAATTTGAAATGCAAACTCAATGTCTTTCTAGTCCAAGTAACAGAAGTCATGATTCTACTTAATGTACTGCAGAAAGGAAGAAGGAACCACAGCTGGCAGCATCTAGAAAAGATAATGTATTCTAGGTAATCAATTTATGCTTCCTTGGCTCTTTCCAGCCAGCTAATGAATAAAGGTGCCCATTTGCAAGCTTTTCTCTGAAGCTGATTAATTATCTCCACAAAATTTACTTTATTCATGTAGTGATCATCTGAGGTTAAACAAATCCCTAAGTATTCAATATATTTGTAGTCCATTAAGAAGAGATCTAATATCCATCCACCCATTTCTAAAAAGTTCTGGTATAAATATTAGTAATATTTGGGCTAGAAGTATTTAATCTTGTATTACAAGGCAAGATGAAATTGAGGAAAAAACAGAAAACAACTCACTAAAATAGGGTAAGATCAGTTAGATAGGAACTAATAATCTCTATTACATTGGTGTCTGATGACTCATACAACACTGTGACTACCTGAGACCAGATCAACAAAGTCATGTAGGTTTGTAACTGGTATTGATGTCAGCGGAAGGAGGAAAATCTAAAAAACTTTCTGGATGGGAACTTTGGACCTTAAACTATTTTGAGCAGGGAGAATCCTCCCTGTGTTTGGTATAAAAATGGAGTCCAGATCTATCCACTCATTACAAGCTGTTGATGGTACCTGGCCTGTTTTCAGGAGAAGGAGCTCTGTGAAGTCTTAATGTCTTGGAGAGATTAACACAAAAGAGAATAGTCAGACCAAAACATGCTTCCCAAATCAAAGATACTAAAAAGACTGATCCATTTAACCCAAACAAATATCTTCCTGATATCCATTCATAAAAAAAGAGATTACTGTTCATTGTGGCCGGAAGAGTGTATTGATATTATTACTAGTTAAATCTTATCTATAATCTATCATTTTTAGTTGTGATGCACGCAGAAAGTTTAAAGGTCGAACTGTGGAAAAGAACTTGTGGTCCTAAAAAGCCTTAGGCATTTATGAACACTTCCAGCAGTTATTAATTTGGCTGCCAACAATTTTGCTATGGTTTTTATATCTGGATTGTCCTTATTACATGCAGCTCTTACAGACCTCTCTTGTTAACAGTTAACATTTCAGCATCTTTTAAAGTCTGAAAGTCATTATTCTTTCAGATAATGCTGATAGGGTGTGTGAGCTTAAATGGACAGAGCTGAGTAAAACTCCAGAGGAAGAACACCTGAATCTTAGTTTTATTTGAATACAGTTGATGCAGACATTAAAAGGATACATCTTATGGCTACATCTGCAGAGATGCTCAGGCTGAACATACAAATCTCACTGCAATTTCAGGAATACAAATCTAAAATCCCATATTAATTCCTTATCTTTTAGGACTTATACCAGTATGAGAACACTTTTACTTGGTAAGGATGATTCTGGGAAGGGAACTATACCCTCATAAAGGAGGAGCAGAAGGCTGTTTGTACTAGTGTTTCTGTGTCTTCACAAAGAGACGCAGGGAACACATCCAGGTCAGTAAAAGTTGCCTGGTGGAAATGCTTGTGTTCCTCTGTTGAGGAGGACTGGTTAACACAGATACCAAATGTTAAATTAGATAAGATGCACCTTTGATCCTTTCAGAGCCATCCAGTATACAGAGATCCAGATTTCACTAATCCAACCTTTGATGACTCTTTAGGAACCCTACTAGACCACCTTAAGTTTTGGCATAGTCAGTGGAAAGCCTACTGGGCTGATACCCTCCAGCAGAGATTCCAATTGCACTTGCAATTTGATGTGGACTACAGAGGGATCCAGAGGGGAATGCCTCAGCTGAGTGTCAAGTTTGGAAGGATGAATCTGGCCTGAACCACTATTTGTGTAATCAGCCAATGGCTAACACGTTTGTCTAGAGACGCAGTTAAATCCCAACCTAAACCAACAGCAGTGCAAAATTCAAATGATCAGCTTCCTGGAAGAAGGCGATCCTTATTATAACGTCATTAAAATGTTTTTGATAACTTATTTCTGTGCTAAAATGTCTTATATTGATCGCTTACATATATATGATAGAAAGATAGCGTGTCTGAGAATGTGACTCTGTGGGACTCAGTTTGCACATACATATTGCCATTAAAAGTCACAATCTACACTGTGGTGATGGTGAGTTTCTAGGCAGGTAAGGGAAGGGAGGTGGGTATAAAATCCTTGCTCTGAACCTTTTACAGTAATTCAACAGGACAATGAAGTAATCATAATTTAAAAAATTCTAATTTTTGGAATGTGTCTTCTAGATACTAACATGTTAATAGAAACTGCTACTGAGTACTTACCTCTCGTAGTAAAATCAAAAGATGACATGCAGACCTCATTGAAATTACCAATAATATTCTCAGTGAACTAAGATTTTGTACTGTGGGATTTCCAAATGCTCAGCACCACCCAGATTGTGACCTTCAGCCTTTGAATTGAGTTGTCATCATACTAGACTAAGGCATACTCTCCCAAACATATTTGTTGTGTCCTGTAAGTGAGAGGAGTTTTTAATTTAAAAAAGTATATTTTCCTTTGAATTTGAAATAAGGGCAATTGATTTTTCTTCTGTTAGGCTCTGACAAAGAAAAATCAGTAGACAAAGGTTGTGTACCATTAACTACAAGTGAAGGGCTAGTTGACCTCAGCCGAGCCATTGATGAGGGTGAGGCTAATGGGAAAAAAATTGATCTCTTCATAATTTGTCAAGTGAAGTGTGGTTAGCTAAAAAATCTCATTATCAACCCTGTTCTTGGGAATAATAAAAAATATCTGTTAAGTCAATTTTATTAAGCTTTTCCTAGGTATAGCAGAAGTCTCACTTGTCAGTCACTATATAACCCAATGTCGCTGGCATGTGGATGTCACACAAAGTGATTGGTGATGCTATTCTCGGGTTCCTAGCAAAGGAATAAGTAAATCCATTTTCTCAAAATAAAGAGATGTAATTTAATAGAGGGCATTAAAAATTGCTCTTCAAGGGAGACCTATGAATTAATTTGGGAACTCACGTGTTCTTTGGCCTCTTCGGAAAGTACAATGGGCTTTTACTTTCTTTTTTGGCCATAAAACATTTATCACAGGACTCATTAAAAAATCCTATTAAATTACGTTTCTGTGAGTTGTGTCCCTCATGCACTTGGGAAAAGTGTGAAATGTCTTTTCAATTGAAGGCATTTTTCGTTTATATGTGTAATACTTTCTTGCCTGGGGAAACAAATGATGTCTCCATAGGGTGCCTAACACAGCATGGAAGCATGATCTCTATGTAACCCCGGTATCTAGGTCATCACTGGAGAGCGCGCCTCGGATATCAAATGCAAAATACAGAACCTCTGTTGCTTGCGCTAAAGGACTAAGCCTCCTGGAGGCCGTTAGAGCAAAAATATTCTCTGTGGATCAAATGGAAACAAATAACAACTCTTGGATGGAGGATAACATAAAGAAATAAGGCAGAACAGGATGGTTGGAGGCTGAGTTCAAGGCTAGAACTCATGGACATGTAGCCTGGCCCTATTGATTATTTCTTTACCAGCTAATTAAGCACTGTCAAGCACAAACCTAAGCACTACACTTAGTTATCCATGTTGTTAAATGGTCCCCGTCTGCCCACTTTCGGCCTGGACCAACTATTGCTTTTGCTAACAATGATGGTCACAGTTTTTAGAACAGGGCAAACAATATTCCCCTCATGGTATGGGTTTTACTGTCATGTTTTGGAAAGTAAGAAAGTTTAATGGCATGGGGTTAGCCAGACTTTATTAGATGGCCTTCAGGACCTGTTTTAGTTTAGTGTAGTAGTAACACATACAGCAGTTTCTGAAGAGAAAGATCTGGGGGTCCTGGTAGACAGCAAAATGACAATGAGCAAGCAGTGTGCTCTTGTGGCCAAGAAGGTCAACGGAATCCTGGGCTGCATAGGGAAGAGTGTGGCCAGTAGGTCGAGGGAAGTCATTCTCCCCCTCTACTCTGCACTGGTGAGGCCACAACTGGAATACTGCATCCAGTTCTGGGCTCCCCAATTCAAGAGGGACAGGGAACTACTGGAAAGAGTCCAGCGAAGGGCAACGAGGATGATTCAAGGATTGGAGCATCTCCCTTATGACGAAAGGCTGAGAGAGCTGGGACTCTTTAGCCTGGAGAAGAGAAGGCTGAGGGGAGACCTTATCAATGCTTATAAGTATCTGAAGGGTGGGTTGAAGGAGGAGGGAGCCAGACTCTTTTCAGTGGTTGCCAGTGAGAGGACGAGGAGCAACGGGCACAAGTTGGAACACAGAAGGTTCCACTCAAATATGAGAAGAAACTTCACGGTGAGGGTGACAGAGCCCTGGAACAGGCTGCCCAGGGAGGGTGTGGAGTCCCCTTCTTTGGAGATTTTCAAGACCCGCCTGGATGCAGTCCTGAGTAACATGCTCTAACATGCTCTGGGCAATCCTGTTTCAGCAGGGGAGTTGGACTAGATGATCTTTATGGTCCCTTCCAACTCTAAAAATTCAGTGAAATTCAGTGAAACAGAAATATTGCTATTCATATCATTCAGGACTAGGAGTTCACTTATCAGGTCTGAATTCTCACCCCAACTCAGCTGTTGCTTTTTGGCTTTGGCCAGATCGCTTCAACTCTCTTTATCAGTTGACCTCCTCTGCAAATTTTTGATAACTGAAACTAACATATTTCACAGGTAGATGTGGAATATATATATACATATATATACACACACACATGCATACAGGTATATATGATTAGGTGCACTTGGAATATACTGTCAATGTACATACATATTCAGTGCAATTATTGTTTTCTCCAATTGTTGATTTAAAGCAATAACTCTCTCCTGTGTTACATATAGTTGTGCCCATGGAGCAGATCCAAACACCATTCACGCTTACCTGGCTTGAACTGTTCTCAGGGAGTAGCACATTATACAAGTTTAGTCTTTTAATTCTTTCTTTGAACAGGCCAAAACAATTTTTTTAATTACTTGAAAATATTTACTGAAGGTTTCATGTGAACATACATGAACTGATAGGTTTACTTCTGAACTGTTCAAGTCACAGGTAGCTTTAGATATTTCACTTCTTTAACTTGGATAGTCTGGTCGCTTACATTGCGTGCCTTTATTTCTGCTTTTTATTTATGTGAATTAAATAAAAAGGAAGTGGAAGATGTCATCTGTGGCACAGGGAGGTTTGCAGTAAATTGTGTTCTAAATGTATTTTATAAGTATTCATGTTACTCTCACTATAGTAATATTATTTTAAGTAACACCTGGGTAGCAAATACAATCTTGTTAAGCTACATCAGTGATTATTCAAAAGAACTTTAAAAAATGCCTTTTTTTCACTGCTCTAATGAGTGAGGCGAAGTCGTGAGAATTCCTGCAGAAAAGATGGTATCGCTTCTTGTTCTGTTCACAAAGTGTCCTCCAGTATTCCCCAAGGGGAATGGTAAAGTTGCTTAAACTCTCTCAAAAGGCAATAAAGGGGATCACACTTTTAAAACATAGCCTAGGGAAATACAACAGCACATAAATTCCTTTGGAAATTGCTTGTCAGGTTCATTTGGAATGGTAAAAGCCAGAATGTGCTTCTAGCTAATAATTATTTCTGAGTGGGAGGGTTGTCTGAGCTCTGGGGAAAAACAAAAGACTTGAGTGCAAGTAGTGAATTTGTTTCTGGAATGCTTTGTAAAACAGATTTTTTTTTATTTTTTTGCCCCCACCCACGCTTTTAAAGTCTGCTGCAGCACTGGTTGAAATCACAGGGGACTTTGCTGTTGAATTTGCAGGGTATTGGTTCAGTACTCTCCTCACAGTCAACAACGGAAAAAAGATTTGATTTTTCAATAGGAAAGGTGTGTTATGTCTTATGACTGACTGTTTAAGTACTATATCTATGCAAATCCCATTAAGGACCTAGTGACCTGGCATTAAAAGCAAACAAAATAAACACACTTAAGATCTATGAGTAATAAATGGAGCTAAATGCTTCCTTAACAGGGACCGATTCTCTCTTGATGCCCAGTGAATTCAGTAGACAGTCACAGTGATTTCACTGAGCTTTGGCTCAGCTTCGGCGGGTGGAATTCATCTGTCTAAATGTAGATGTCTGCATCTGAGCTATAGCTTACCCTAGCTTTGTTGTTGGGGGAGAAATCAGCTTGTTTTTATGGCCGGGGGAGAAAGCAGTTTGTTTTAGGATGCAGTTCATCTCATCCTAATGTAGATGTTTGAAAGAGATTTTGTGAATTCTGTCCTAAAACTACCCATTTGTCTCCATTGCCTATAAATGGAGCCAGAGTGACCAGCTGAGATGGAGATGAATCCCCTTCTCGCTGAGTGAAAAAAGTCAGCATCTGCTGTTTATAGAAACTGCTCTTTGCTTGAGTTATGGTATAACCCCACCAGCTTGAGACTCTTCTGCTCTTTCAGTGCTTGCACAAAGTGTCTCTTAGTGCCCCTGCCATGTATATAAGGCCAACTAATGCAAATGGACAATTCTCTTCTGTCAAAATTGTGCCATTCTATGGTAAATGATGCTTGGATCACACAGAAGTATTTGCAAACTTAAGTACACCTAAAAAGCAAACTAATTTTTGAGAGAATAAAAATATTTCAACACTGAAAAGAAAAAAGTGATTTTTCCATTTCAAAGTGACATTTCAGTTGGAAAAGTAGCAAACTTTGATAATTTAAATTTACTTCAAATCAAAGACCAAAGCACCAATGCAAACCAAAGGATTTACGTTATCTGAAATATATTTTTTTTCAAACATTTTGTTCTTATGGCACAACATTTTGTATTGCATGGGGTTTTTTTACTTTATTTTACTCCTAAAACAACAACAACAAAAAAATCAGGTCTTCTATTTCCTCAGCGCGCAGTAATGTGTGTTAGACCCGAACAGGTTACTTTTTCCAAAGTTCATGTAAAGCCTGTGATGTGTTTTCTGTATCTCTGTATTTCAACGCTTGTGTAGTCTTTGCCTAGGGGCAGGTTTTCATCAAAATTGCTTGAACTGCTGTAGCAAGTGACTACAGCCACAAATGGCTTTTAACATTACTGTCCTCAGCAGGCTGGTGTTGAGCTGGGGCAAACCCACATGAGTCAACGAGATACCTGAACTTGAACTTGTGTGGCAGTTTGGGGTATAAAGCATGGGGATTTGCAAATACCCACTTGGTTGAAGTGGCGACATTAAATAGCAGCGTATCCACTGCTGTTAACAGAGGCGTAGGCTGGTAATGCTTTTTACTTTTCACATAGTGACAGCACCACTTAGCCTTTTTGATGACTTATGGCAGAACCTCCCCCTGATCGTGGTATTGGCATCAGGGGAGGCTCCTTGTTCTGGGGACAGGAGGAGCTCTCACCTGTTTGCCTTCTGTTCAGCGGTACTCTGTGGTGCGTGCAACAACTCTAATGTATTCACTTAAGCAAACTTCCTAGGGAAGCCCATACATCCTTAAAGTTGAGTATTGGTTGGTTTTTTTCTTCTTCTTTTTTTTTTTTTTTTCCTTTTCCTTCTTTTTTTTTTTTTTTCTTCTTTTTTCCTTTCTAGAAATAGATTTGTTCTCTGGTGGGCTGAGAACAGCCACTGACTGCATTCCTGTGCTGTTGAAAAATTACTGTCAGAAGTGTTTGCTGACATCTAATCAAGGCAGAGATGAGGGATTTCTTAAAAACAGTACTTCTGATGCATGTCAGGTTGCTTTGCTTGGTCAGTTGTTGTCACCTCAGCTCTAAAGAATTTTAATTACTGTAGCTGTTCACACATTCCCTTAGGAAAATACTATTTCCTTATATTTGAATTAATTTGGGTGAGTGCAGTTTACCTTATCCTTAGAGTTGCTTGTCTCATGGTCTGAAATCAGAACCATTCAAACTTTCAGAATTTGTGAGCAGATGTTTCTGGTGGGACTCCCCTGTGTGCCATTCATTTTTCTCCCCAGAACGATGTGTGCTCACAGGCAGGCTGTGGGCATGCAGCTGTGCCCGAGGAGGCTGGATCCAGCCTGAGGAGCGGGCAGCTCCAATTCAGCCAAAAGGGAAGAATTTCTTACTGCATTGTCATCATTGCTCTTAGACAAACCCCAGTGATCTCAGGGTGCCTGCTTCACGTTAGAAATTTTGGAGTGGAAGTTTCAGTGAAAATCCATGAAATGCAATCTCTTGTTTGCCCAAATTCCTACTGAAAATGTGGATTTCATCTCCAAGTTCTCTTTGGCACTTCTGAACAATTTTTGAAAGTTACTCCAATCACAGATACATTTGGAGTCCCTGGAGGAATTACATCGAGTTGTATTGGTGGAAAGCTAATGTAAGGGTGCCTTGATTTAAGCATTTGGATATTTTCCTAATACTTCAAGCCATTTGGCAATAGTGTTTACTTGGATCCAGAAAGAATGAAAACTTGCCTGGTATAGGAATGTGATTTTTCATTCTAAACACCTTTCTCTCTTCCGCAGCTGTTTCCGATCTGAGTTGCAGATAGCTGCCCTCAAAGGATGCGTTTCCAACCACTTCATGTTCTTTATCTGTAGAAGTTACAGTAGCTCTTTGGTTCTTAAGCCAGTGACAATAATGGACTGATTAGTTTCTCTTCTGTCATCCTCTATGTTATGCCTTCTATAATGCTCCTATTACCATGATCAGTCTTTTCATCTCAGGGGACAGATGAATTTCTGATATTTATGACTGTTTACCTTGCATGGCTGTTTTTTCAGAGCACAGAGAACTGCATTTCCAGTTTATTCACCTTCTCATACCTTCAAAGCTGTAAGCCATGTTCTATCAACCATAAATGCACTTTTTTCCTTGGAGTACATGCTCTGAATTTACAACAGTTTGGTAGAGAAAAGTCTTTTGAGACATTAATTTTGTAATTCAGTTTATTCTACTTGAATTATGAGCCAAGTAATAAATCTACATTATTTATCTGCACTGGTGGTTCCCAGCCAATTGTGTAGGTTATTCTTTGAGGAAGCTGTCTTCAACGCTGTTCGTGCTAAAAGATATTACAAAGTTTTTCCTTTCCCTGTTTGCAAGGTTTATGTCTGAGAGGTCTTGTTCAGCCTTTCAAGTGTACATATTCCTATAGTGTCTTCAAAGCTGCCTAAGTAACTTTTCCATGTACAAGCAGGGTGTACCTTCTCGATGGGTTGAAATCTCATTGGAGGTTTGGCTTTTTGAGACCTGACCCTTCTGCAGAAGAGAGGAACACCGTAAACGTTGGTTTACCAGTGGATAGACACAGATCATAGCAGATCTTAATACAGAGACTTAGGAATTTGCATCAGTCTCCATGGAGAAGGTTAGATGTTATCAGGTGGCTAGCAAATTAACATAGTAGCTAAGGGAAAGAACTTTTGTGGGAATGGAAAAGGACAGTTTAGAGGCCACTAAAGTTGGGTGTTCTCAGATCAGTTGTTCTTGATGAAATCCTCTGCGTAAGACCTAATGAAGTGGCTGTAACAACCTCTGACCTCTGAGAACTGGTGGAGGATGGGTGAATTATAGGACAGTCAGATGATCATCCATTACCATACAGGTGCTGGTACAACTAACAAAGCTTGGGATTTAAGATATAACAATGTGATAAACACCAGGTCAGTCTAACTAGAGAAGATCAAATTATATTAAGTAAGTTCCGAAGAGAAAGATCTGGGGGTCCTGGTAGACAGCAAAATGACAATGAGCAAGCAGTGTGCTCTTGTGGCCAGGAAAGCCAATGGAATCCTGGGCTGCATAGGGAAGAGTGTGGCTAGTAGGTCGAGGGAAGTCATTCTCCCCCTCTACTCTGCACTGGTGAGGCCACAACTGGAATACTGCATCCAGTTCTGGGCTCCCCAATTCAAGAGGGATAGGGAACTACTGGAAAGAGTCCAGCAAAGGGCAACGAGGATGATTCAAGGATTGGAGCATCTCCTTTATGAAGAAAGGCTGAAAGAGCTGGGATTCTTTAGCCTGGAGAAGAGAAGGCTGAGGGGAGACCTTATCAATGCTTATAAGTATCTAAAGGGTGGGTTGAAGGAGGAGGGAGCCAGACTCTTTTCAGTGGTTGCCAGTGAGAGGACGAGGGGCAACGGGCACAAGTTGGAACATAGGAGGTTCCACTCAAATATGAGAAGAAACTTCTTCACGGTGAGGGTGACAGAGCCCTGGAACAGGCTGCCCAGGGAGGGTGTGGAGTCCCCTTCTTTGGAGATTTTCAAGACCCGCCTGGATGCAGTCCTGAGTAACATGCTCTGACATGCTCTGGGCAATCCTGTTTCAGCAGGGGAGTTGGACTAGATGATCTTTATGGTCCCTTCCAACTCTAAAAATTCAGTGAAATTCAGTGAAATATATCAAACAAGACTAGATTACCCCTATAATTGGGAAAAAACAGTGACCAGGAAAGGAGAAGGTGTCATATAACTTGACTCTCATAAAATACTGACCTTGTCTAGTAGGACATTTTTATTAGCAAACTGGGTTTATAAACCTGTCATAAGGTGAGTGCAAAACTACTGGGGAAAAAAAATTATGAAGGGATTAAGGGACAATTCTCAAAGTGAAAGAAGGAGCGCTTGCTGTAGGGATTCTCCTGGCTTGGAGTGTATGGAATATTTTCATTAATCACCTTGGAAGATGGAAGAGGGAGTACAGCTGTAATATCTGCAGACAATACCAATCCAGAAGGGGATTTCAAGCTCCCAGGAGGAAAAATCTGAAAGACTGAAAACAAGATTATAAAAGATTCACAGTTGTCTTGACAAGCTGAAGAAAAGATCTGGGGGAGAAATAGAAGACAACTCAGTGAGCAGAGGTGCAGACCACTACCCTGAGGAATAATTAATTGCGTACATATAAGAAAGAGAGCACTCTTGGCAAAGCAGAAGTTAAAAGACGCCACTGAATCACTAACGAAATGTGAGTGAAGAATCCCACGCTGTGAAAAGTAAACCACATACTAATGTATATGGCAGACTTGCTGTAAGTTTTACTTCTTCTGCTTTACTCGGCATTCATAAAACTGTCCTGTTCCCAGTTTTGGGCAGTGCACTGTAACAGATGGGCCAACTGGAGGGAGTCCAGCATAGAGAGTGCAGATAATCCAAAGATGTGGAAAACATGACCTTTAAGGTGAGACTGGAGGAATTTGTTTTACTTAGCCTAAAGATGAGAAGACTGAGGAGGACATGGTAACAGTGCTGTAAATGATTGCCAGCAAAAGGAAAGAAATAATCAGTTCCCTGTGTCTACAGACGTGACATGAAATAACAGCTTAAAATGCAGCATGAGTTATTTAGGTAAGACATTAGAGAAAAGCATGTCACTGTAATGATAGAACAAGTCTCTGTCTGGAATGATTTAGATATAGCAGATTCTGACTTTGGGCCAGTGCTGGATAAGACAAAATTCTCAGCCAGAGATATGTTTCTTTCTGGTAAAAACGTTATCATGACAAATGAGGCATGAAACACCTTGCTGTCCCAGGAGTCACACACTTGAAATGAGGCACAAAATAAAATGTGAGCTAAGAAAGTTGAAAGGCAGTGGACCAGTTAACCACAAGGTTCCCCTTGAAGCCCTCTTTCTCTAACTTTAGAGCATGTCTTTAAATAACTTGTTTGGGGATATCTCAGAAAACGCCACCTAAAATAAATTCAGGATCACTTATGGTCATAGACTACACAGACATATTTTGTTTTTGGCTGTACATTCTCTTTTCCTGAGAAAAAGAGGGGGCTGGACTTGAATATTTGTTTCTTCTCTCACCTTTAAGCTGTGTTAATTAGGCTATTCTACGCATTCTAGAAACTTTAATTATGCTAACCATATTCAAGCTGCAATGATTAAACTCTGAGAATTTTGACATTCTTCTTTTAGAGTACGATTATAGGTACTTTGTTTCTAAGACTCGAACTTTTCAGAAATCATGGAGTTGCTTCTGTTCAAAACCCTCCCACTTTGCACACAACTAAATCCTGGTTCTTTGAGCCCAAGGATGAGAAATGTAAATCCCAGAATTTTGTAAGAAATGCTAATTTAGGTTATCTGCAAGAAAAGTTTAGAGAGAATGTCGACTAATATAATGCTATTGTTGGGTCATAGCTATTAAGATGATAAAAAACTTCTGTGCTTAATGTGAATTTTGGTAATTTTATCAGCTTTTGTTTAAATAAAATTAATTTGTCTTCTAAATATATAGATTTCTGTAGGGTTGTGTTGGAGGCGTACATACAGCAAATATTTCAAGGTTGCATATAGAGAAGAAACAATAAACCACCTTTTCCTGTTTGCTAAAACATTACTTTACACCAGGCAGCATAGGTGAGTGTAATGACTGATGGATTATTCTCCCTTATAAAAATAGAAGATACTTTATGGAATAATTCTTTGTAAATATTTTTGCACAAGGGCAGAATGGTATATACACAAGTGGAGTGTAATAGAACTGCTCTTGGAAATGCACAGAAATCCAAAGCTAGTTGTGATAAAGAGCAAGAATCTGGCCTAAGAAGAGATCAGGTAACAGTGACTCACTAGCCAGCCAAATATTTTCTTTAAGTTTATGTTTTCTTCTGCTTTCACATATATTTCCATGTCCCCATCTTTCTCCTGTCCCCTAGACATAGCCTAGGTTATATAAAGTTCATATGAAAAGAACTTGACTCTATACTTGTATAAATCAAACTGAATAGATTTTCTAATGCTTTAAATAAATCACTGGTAATCTGTTTGTAGTCACTCATATTGGTTTAACATGGGCCTGTAACTGTTCAGCTTGTTCCTACATCTGTTTTAGCAATTTAGGGAGAACATCTTCTTGTACTGTATGTGAAAGTAATTTCCTATAAACAGAATAAGCCTTGAGCTCTCTATTAAGGGACATTTATTCAGAGAAGGAAGGAGAAAAGACATTATGGCTATTAGCTTGTTTCATGGTGTATTGATGAGGAGTCTCTCGTTTCCAAGGTCGTAACTCAGAGAAACATTAACATGGTCTAGAGGACTCACTTTTAGATTTTAGTCACTAGATTGCTCACCTTCTCCCAGTTAAAATCAGATCTTTTACTCCCTTAGCCTCCAAGAGCAGCATCTATGCAGTTAAGGGTAGTTTTATCAGAAAATGCCACTGGTCCTAGGCTATGTTTTACCTTCCCAGTGGGTTCTCCAAAACATGATGCTCCATGTCCACTCTGAAACCTATGAGCTTTAACTCCACTATATACTTCCTCACTGCTCAGAAATTGAATTTTTGAGAATGTTCCCAGTGTGGTGTACACGTTTCTTTCATTAAGCCAGTGGACTGAATGAACAAGTAAAATGGGCTTGTGCTAACACGGGCAGTATGGAACTAGCTTTAATTGAAAAAGCTGTTACAATGAAAGCAGTTTATATTACATTTCTGTATGGAAAAGGATCTCTTTTCCATTTTCTCTTTCTCTACTCCTATACAGATGTAAGCATGAAAAAACATCTGTCCAAGAGGCAAGTGATTATTAACTCCACTTTAAAGAACTTCCCCAATAAATAATGTATTTACACTTGGCAAATCAAAAGTCCTAAGTGTTTTTTATTCTATACTGTCTTTTGAATGCTGCAAAGTGGAGTGGTAGCACAAACTGTAGCCCAAAGGGCCCAGCTTCTGACTACTTCTGTGTTCTGTGTCGCGGTTGGTACAAATGTACTGCATCCATTGCGACACAACAAAATTCATTCTCCCCAAAATTAGACGTTGGTGCAAAACTGAGCAAGGAGAGGTAGCTGATAATGGTGCTGGCATGAGACCATCACCTTGCACATTTTCTGGCCAACTAGGCCCAAGCTTATGGTAGGATACTCAATTTTTTTTTTAAGTAAGTTGGTAAAAAACCTGAGATGCTCTAACAGGAACTAAATCTAAGATCAAGTTGCAGTAACTTACGTAAGAAGAAATATACTTAACAGGCACAATTCTAAATAATGTCATCTGCTTTCTTGGAAAACTATTTTATTCTCAGCCCATTTCCCATTTTTCTCGTGCCAAGAATATAATGCAGACTCCAATAGCTTGTTGGCTTTCCCTTAACAGCCATTTCAGGATACAGATGATTTTGAGCATCTCTGGAATTTTAGCACACAAGTTAGCTGGATCTGTTACATCATTCAGCAGTAAAATAGCTAACAATGCCCCCATTGAAATGGTGGTAGTTAGGTTTCAGACTTAACATTCTTTTGGAAAGTAAGGGAAAAACCATATCCTCAGAGCTGTAATTTCAGGTGTTTATCTTTGCGATGTCCCTCGTTTCACTCTCGTGTTTTCACAGTCATGGCGATTACCAGTTTCATAATAATACACAAGTAAGCTGAAACTCTTGTATAGCAATGTATAGCAGACCATGGCTAATTTTGTGGATGAGGCTTTGCAGAACATAACTCAGGCTGGGAACAGATGTGCTGCTCTCAGCCCAGCTCTGCTTTATGAGGAGATTACCGTGCATCAGTGCTGACTTGCTCTTATTTTCCAGCAGAACTGATTGTGCTAGTGCTTCTTCCCCCATTTCATGTATTAGCTTAAGTAACAGAAATATGTTGTGGCTAACACAGTTTATTTTGATCAAAATGGGTTAAGGAATCACAAGACTGACTTGTGGAAGCTGTGACTTTTGCTTGGAGGACAGCTAAGGAAGAGAGGCGCAAGGCAGCCAGTGGACAAGCCTGTTTCCAGGGTGTCCATCTGCATATACCTTTTGAAAAAATTCACACGTGGTAATGGGAGAGCATCCTATCTGTCTTTCCTGGATGAGTGACACTACCTGCAGTATGAACAAGCAGTGAAGTTGCAGTGAAATGTAGCCCATGCTTGAAGCCTCAGGATAGATGAAGAGCATCTGTCTTTCCAGTCACACACATGTGGTGCACAGGCACAATGCTGAGGAGAAATGAACCATTTCATTTTCAGATTTGAATGCTTCAGGCCAAATGTTGAGATTACTCTGATTGATAAAATTGGTACATTGAAATGCTTTAAATGAAAGAGAAGAATTTTTTTTTTTTAAAAAGAAGTTATAAAAAAATTTATTAATATCGCAAGTGAAACTGCTCAAACTATGAACAAGAAAGATGGTTACTCAAGCCAGAAAACACATACAATATTACACGGAACCTTCCTACAGTCAGAATCCTAACAGCAGTGGTAGAGTCAGATCCTCAATAGCTCCCTGTAGTATAAATATAGAGGAAAGTTTGGTTCTATGCTCTAGATATTTGTTTGGTAAGTGTGGTGCAGTGAAATGAAGTGGTTAGAGAAAGAGTCCACACCATAAATTCTTGAGGTAGGGATGACAGATGAATACTTTATTTAAAGCACTGTGCTTCCTGACACTTGAGAAACAGACCAGCAGTACATGATCTACTTCACAGGCAGTTTTGGATAATAAGACAAAACAAAGTAATTCCAGGCTAGGGTTTTTCAATGAGTAGTAAATCCGCTGAAAAATGTTATTTGTGAGAGACTGAAATATTCAGCTAACCAGATAGAATTCGTTGGTTGCCTTTAACTGAAAAGAATGGAGAAAATTAAACTTAGTGAAACGTTTCACTCTGATATTTTGAAATAGAATATCTCTTTGTGGAAATGACCATTTTTTTTTCTACATTTTTTAAAGCATTGTGTGACAAGAGGTGTGGAATTTAAGTTATAAATATGAAGCTCAAGTTCATCATATAACTGCGGTGCAGCTTGCCATCAGGTCTGTCTCTATGTGCAACCCAGTGCACTTTAGACATGAGTTCCCTGGGTGTCCCAAGAACTGCACATCTAGCTGTGTAGATAAGATAATAGACTGATCTAAATCAGTGGAGAGACTTGAGACAAGGTGAACTTAACCCCTAGCCTGCTTCACCACAAAGCATTTGATTAACTGGCACAGGAACTCTCCAGGTGGGAATTTCTGCCTGTCCTGAAGCTTTTCCCCCACAGCTCCTACTGTGCCTAGACCAATCCCTATGCTCAAATGTGTTGATTGAGAGTGGAGAATCTGACCATCCCAGAGACTTCCCGAGGTGATTCCTGCTGCGGAATTGATCAAATTGTACATAGATAAGATTTTTTTTAAATAGGGAGTACAAACTCCTTCAGAGGATGCAGAAATGGTTAGGTAGGACAGTCTTTTGTAGTTAGGAGATGTTTTCTATCTAGTTTAAGATAGGACCACAGGCTGGGTGGGTGTAAGAATTTAATATAGGAACAGAGGTTTGGCAGTGTCATTCTGAACAGCTGAAGATGCTGTTGCAAGGACCCTTGAAACAGTGTCCCATCATCTGTTTGAGATGTTTAGTCCCCTATATGAACATTACCATTTGTAAAGATCCCAGTGGGTTAGGTTTCTTTTTAAGATTCTGTCTCTGAATGTCCAATAAATGCTGGTTTATAAATCAATTAACTAAGTAGGAAAAAAAAAAAGATTTAAAAAGTTAAGTAGACAAAGTATTTTGGTCTTAGTCAAATGGATTTTCCTTCATTTTGTGAATTTCACCCCGTTCCCAACAAAGAAAGAAACAATTACAGAACCCCAAATAAAATGAAATCCCAACCGTACATTTTAAAACTAGGCCCTAGTTCCCTATCTCCTCTTTCTCTTTCTGCAATTTGTGCTCTCGGTTGATAAAAAACCAGACCCTTTCAGGTCTGTCCAGTAAGTATCTGATCTTAAATAGAAGAAGCTGTACATGCATAACTGGACATGTTATCGTTACAGTTTTTGTGCTTTTATGTCCAGTGTCCTTCTGTTCACTAAAGGGTAAGTAGCTACATCCACAATGCTCTTTTAGAAGGTTGAGGGGAAGGTCAAGGGCTTCCTCCAGGAAGCTTGTGAGTAGATTACTTACAAGCCAGGTATTCATTCATTCATAAAATGGAACACCTTCCACTAGACCAGGTTGCTCAAAGCCCCATCCATCGTGGCCTTGGACACTTCCAGGGATAGGGCCTCCACAACTTCTCTGGGCAACCTGTTCCAGTGTCTCACCACCCTCACAGTAAAGAATTTGTTCCTAAGATCTAATCTAAATCTCCCCTTTTTCAGTTTAAGACCATTACCTCTCACCCTATTGCTCCACTCCCTGATAAAGATTCCCTCCCTATCTCTCCTGTAGCCCCCTTCAGATACTAGAAGGCTGTTAGAAGGTCTCCCCAGAGCCTTCTCTTCTCCAGACTGAACAACCCCAACTCTCTCAGCCTGTTTTCATAGAAGAGGTGCTGCAGCCCTCTGATCATCTCTGTGTCCCTCCTCTAGACCTCCTCCAATCAGTCCATGTCCTTCTTATTTTGGGAGCCCCAGAGCTGTACACAGTACTGCAGGCGGAGTCTCACCAGAGCAGAGTTGAGGGGGAGAATCACCTCCCTCAACCTGCTGGCCACGCTTATTTTGATGCAGCCCAGGATACAGTTGACTCTCTGGGCTGCAAGTGCACACTGATGGGTCATGTTGAGCTTCTCATCAACCAACACCCCAAAGTCCTTTTTGACATGGCTACTCCCTATCCATTCTCCACCCAGCCTGTATTTTTGCATGGGATTGCCCCAACCCACATGCAGGACCTTGTACTTGGCCTGGTTGAACTTCATGAGGTTCACACGGACCCACCTCTCAAGGCTGTCAAGGTCCCTCTCTCTGGATGGCATCCCTTCCCTCCAGCGTGTCTACCACACCACAGAGCTTGGTGTCATTGGCAAACTTGCTGAGGGTGCACTCAATCCCCCTGTCCATGTTGCCGGGAAAAATGTTAAACAGTACCAGTCACAATACCAACCCCTGAGAAATGTCATTCGTCACTGGTTTCCACTTGGACATTGAGCTGTTGACAGCAACTCTGAGTGTGACCATCCAGCCAATTCCTTATCCACTGAGTGGTCAATCCATCAAATCCATATCTCTCCAATTTAGAGACAAGGATGTCATGCAGACAGCATCAAATTCTTTGCACAAGTCCAGGTAGATGATGTCAGTTGCTCTTCCCTTATCCACCAATGCTGTAACCCCATTGTAGAAGGCCACCAAATTTGTCAGGCATGACTTTCCCTTAGTGAAGCCACGGTGGCTGTCACCAATCACCTCTTTATTTTCCATGTGCTTTAGTACAGTTTCCAGGAGGATCAGCTCCATGGTCTTGCTGGGCACGGAGGTGAGACTAACTGGCCTGTTGTTCCTCCTCTCCTCCCTCTACCTCACCCCATGAAGAAGATAAGGGAAAGGTCACCTCTTGCCCTAAAATAATGTAGGCCAAAACCAAAGTCAGATCACCTTCCAAGTATTTCTTTTGTCTCTTGCTTGATTTTCACTTGGATGTTAGAATGCTGCTGAGAAGAAAGTGAGAAAAGAACTCATGGTTTGCATGGAGTAATTAAGCCTGCTGCCCCACTATTATCTCCACAAAATATTCCTCATGCCCTGTGTCGTACTCATAAGGAAGTTCCTCATAAGGAAGAATTGCTTTCTTGTTTGCACTTCCTACCCCAGACCTAGCTGTATATCAGTGAGTAAAGTTATCTGTGCATAGTTTTCTATTTACATTTATGCCCATTAAAGCCAATGAGAAGCTTGAACAATACTGGGTGTAGACTATAATCAGCATGTAAAGTTTGTTGTGTGTCCTGGGATCTTTGGATGAAAGGCTCTCTATATGCCTCATTGTTATTAGTTTTTCCTGCATCATTTGTCAAGATAAATACATGGCTGTTGTTTAGCACAATGTACTGGAAACTTCTGACTTGCAAATTAATCTGAAACATAGAACCATATAAAAACATTTTATGCATCTAGCATTGATGATTTAATTTCTGTTCTTGAGAAATAGTCAAAAAGGAAAGTTAGCAATACATATACACAAGTTGAAAGAACACATGTAATGAATTAAAAATCATTGCCTTCAGTTAGACACCAGTTGTCACCACGGAGCAGTGACTATGATGGGGAATCAAAGTAGAATAACACAGCCAATACAAAAAGCTTCTATTATACTGATAAAAATAAAAGCACAGGACCTTTCGGAATGCAAAGGCAGATTCAGCCATAAAAAATATTGTAGAAATCTAATTCTGGTACTTTTCATGGAGCTGAGCATGTAATGTCTGCTCACATGTAAAGATACCCTTGAGGAGGAGAAACAGGAGGAGGTGCTTTATGTTTATGCATTGGGTTGTCTCTGTGGAAGAAAACTGAAGAAGTTATGAGGTTGATTAAACTTAAGTTGTGTTTGGGAATTATACACAGATCAGAAATGAAGGTTGATGATTCAGGGTCCTTCTGCTAGCAGAGATGATGTTCTAAATAATTTTTATATATTCCACTTTACTCGGAAGTGTCACATAGTAATATGTTACACTCTGTCATGCTGTGTTATGCCATTTTCAGGACGTCCATATGAGACAGTGTGGAAGAAAATCTGAAACGCATTATTGTGAGGGATGGGACTTTAAGCTCTGTGAAATAAAGTAGTTTTGATTTCTGGGAATTTCTGTCAACCATTTGCTGTATTCTGCACTCTGTCTCCCTGTGAACAAAGTCTGAATAAGCTGGGAAACAACTCTTCTTCCCTCAAGTCCGGCCCCCCTCAATCACCAAGAGCTTCTCCACCCTTTTTCTAGCCTTTGTCCTGACCATGCAAGGTGGACAGCTTGGGTAGGTCCAGGCCAGCGCAAGCTGATTCCAGAGCCTAACAAGTGCTAGGAAAAAAAAAAAAAGAAAGATGGAAATGTGTCCCCTTGTACATTGCCAGTCACTACCAATCACTGCAACCACGTGGCTGGTGTCTTCATGGCCTGTTCTCTGCATCAGATGAGGAGTATATGCTGTCCCTGTGCAGAGTTATTTGTTCTGGATATAGATCCTAACATGAAGCAGAAGCAACACCCCAGGGAAACCTTCAGAGCTATACCCAGTAAGCGCTATCTGGAGAGCTGCCCGTTTGTGCTTGGTTAGTGTTTTCTGATCAAGCTATTTGAGAAGAATTCACAGAACATCTGTCGAGTCTTTGCTGGGCTGTGTAAGTCTGGGAACACATTGTCAGTCCTCATGGTTGAACATTGGAATTAGCACACCAGGCCCACGTGAATACTGGACCTGACCTTAGTTCACTGTTTAATTTCTGCTGTTCCCTCCCTCCCTCCCTCCCTCTCGGAGGTTTAATTTTTCATAAATGTTCTGACTGCCGTAGTCAGTGGATAGTCTCATAATTATGCAGACTCTGTTTCTCTTTTTAAACAAATGTTGCCCCTTAACTCTAAGTAATGCCCTTGAGGAGCCAGATTTGTCAATATAAATCGTTAGAACTTGGTGGGGTTGAAAGTTCAGGAAATGGTGAGAAGACCTTTTGTGTATATGTTTCTAAAAGAAGGATTTTGCCTGCAAAGTTGAACAAGTAAGAGAACGTGAAAGCTAGAGAAGAGACACGTGCTGTTGCTAAGCCACCTTCCAAGCCGGCTCACAGCAAATCTGCCGAGCCTCATTCCCTAAGACAGAGGCTCGCTAGTTAACCTCATCAAGGTACTCTGGATCTAAGCATCTGTGGCACTGATTCCCATACTCCCATAACTTCAATGTTATCAGGATGTCATTCTTGTTATCTGGGTCTCCATAAATCCATGGAATGGAATGGGCAGTAAAATTTGCAAGGGGCTGCTCTGAATTAACATTAATTATTTGAAACCAAAGTGTCTATTGTAACCTAGCTGTCTAGGCCACTGCCTAGTCAATAAGGAGAATGTCCTCTGTAACATGACTCATTTTGTCTTAAAACAGGTGTCTTAAATCAGGCAAGATAATCCTCAAGGCACAAGTCTGCTTTGAGCGAGCATACAAGCAACTTGCATAACTAGTTGTAAGCAGATTCCTTATTTTTAGATGACTAAAATGAAGAGATATATTTCACACATAAGTAGCTTCCCATAACTGTCCATTCAAACTTCTTTATCTTTGATATAGAGGGAGCACCAAACGATAAGAAGACTGTTTACTCCTCCATGCTTTATTTTTCCACAGAGTGCTAACGAGGTAGGCTACCAATGGCAGTGGTACTATTTGAATATAGCAGTTGCAGGAGTGAGATAAGCAAACTCACTTTTCATAGCTAGCCAAAGATACATCAGCTGGTAGGAATAGAAACAATTTATATTCCTTAGATAAAAAATATTCTGTTAAAAACACTTCTGAAAGATATTTATATGAAACTTCTCACTGACAGAATTCTAGTCAAAAGTCTATTCATCTTTTCCTAAGAGAGGTATCTAAGATAGGGCAGATGAATCACCTTCTGGAGGTGCCTGCCTCTGAAGACTTCTATTCAGACATTCTTCTTTAACTGTGTTGGGTGAGGTAAAGCTCTGGCAACTGCTGCTTTTAACCCCAGTAATGAAAGTGGCTGGTGACAAACTGGAAAGAAAAGAATGAAAAAGATGCTTTGTTGCAGGTGATATGAAAACGCCAGAATAAACCAAGAAATAATTAAAAAATAAATGCTACCACCTGGGAAAATATTCAAGAAGAGGTCATAGGTTTTCAGCTTCCTGAAGAGATAAAGCTCACTATTCTGGGAAATCTAACATTAGTAAGAGATTTAAATGCCAAAAGAAAGGTGTCCTTGAAGAACTCCAGAAAAAAATAATAATCTAGAAATGGAACACTTCAGATCTGATTCTCATTTACACTAAGAATATATTTTTCACATTTACAGTGTTAGCTAGCCTTGCAGTGGGTGTAATTCCACCTAGTACCCACTAATTACCAAAGTGGTTTCAATTAGGTTTTTCTGAGATTGGGCTTTTCTACTTCCCAAATAAGAGGCTGGCTTGAAACTATGAATGAGCAAGTAGCTATGACGAGAATAGCAAGACCCATAAGAGCTCAAAAACATTCAGTAAATTACAGTTGTCTTTTGTTATTACATGCAAACAAAGTGTTTATCAAGCTACAATGTAGTATATTCTGTTCAGCTGAAGCTGTCGTCATGTAAGTGTTCCACATACAGAAATGAATGATTGCACGTTCCAAATATTTTCATAATTATCTTTAAATAATATAACATTCAACAATATCCAGGATAATGTTTCAGTTCTGTGAATTTCTAGCCCATGCAGCCTCAGAGACCATAAAGAAATAATGGGACTTAGGATAAGAAATGAACACAGTTCAGCACTGATTTATTACCTCCTATTTTTAACCTGGTTTCCTAAGAAATCAATGCTTATGTGATCATACTGTATATGTGTGTAGGTATTAAATTGGGCTTACTGGCCAATTTCAACTATGTTTGTGTGGAAAGAAGTCTCAAAGATAGTAAGAGTGAGAGTAATCTCACATAACTTTGGATTGCTGAAAGTGTGGACATATCCACTTGAACTCAACATCCCAGGCTCCCTTCAGAGGCAGTGGAGGGAAGTAGCCACTATACATTGTGATTTATGTAATCTGTTTTAGACATTTATTGTGGAATGACACAAATTTTGGTATACAAAAGTCTTTCTCTCCATTGGGCATACAGAGAAATGAGCTTGATGATGAGCCCACGTGTGGGCTCAAAATTCTTAACTTCCTCAAAATTCTATGTGAGTAAGAAAGTGGTGTCCCTTCTGGGACTGGAGCTGTAGTATGGCCTCAGCTTTTGACGGGCAAGAATGCAGACAAGTGGGAAGCTTTATGGATGCCCCATTTTCAGGAAAGCTTCAATCAGACTTCATAGCTTGTTAGAAATTAAAGAATCCATATGGCAGGGATTCATTGACTGAAAAGTCAATTTAGACACACGGTCAGTGGTTATGTACAGTAGGGAGGAGGGGTTAGTGGAGTGGTTCCTGCTGTGCTACGCATCATCCTGGGGCAGGGCTGCAGGTCCCCTGGGATCTCTTCAGTTCCCTGGGTCCTCCTGGAATTGGAGAAGTGGTCCCAAATCCCATCCCAGGGTCATGGGGCGACTCAGAATTTCTCTAGTTCCCTCGTTCCCCTCCAGTATTCTTTATTTGGGTGGAGAATACCTCCCTGATGATTGGTCTGTCCAAATTGCACTGATGTTTTCCGCTTTGCTATCAGCAAATGGCTGATTTTGCTGGTGTTAGTGCTCACAACCTGCCTGTTCTGAACATAGTTGCACTTCTTGGCTACCAACAGGTTGCTTGCGTGGTTTGGTTATCTGTTTCCTTGAGTGCACAAAAGCTATTCAAGGTTCATTCCATTCTGTGGGATAAGAGGTTGGTGATAGTTCACCTAATTCTACTTAAGCAAAAGTTTGGTTAAAGTTTGTCTATTTGTACTAAAACAAAAATTTTGTTAAAGTGCTGTCCTAACACCTATGCTAATGAGGCCTAACTCAAGCTAACTGCTACATGATGTCACACTGAGTTTTATTCCCGCTCCTGTATTCATCTGACCACCTTGATTCCTTGCTTCTCATTCTCATCCCCTGATTATCATCAGGCTTCGTTATCCAGGTGGTCAGTGGACTCTTTGCCCAAGCAAGCCAGTTTCAAAAGTAAAATCTAACAATTTTTCAGTAGGAGATAGGAGGGAAGAGAAACCGAACTTTCCCCTTTATAAACATTTCTTGCAGACATTTATACAAAAAAGCTGGCAACGTGGCTTTACAGGAAGATACAGAAGTAGTTTTGGTAATGCCTTTAAAGGTACTTCAATCATACCTGAAATATTTTTCCTCAAAGGCACTTTACTAGACCTCATGACATTTTGACTCAAAAGCTTACGTTATGTGGTAGTAATAAGGCTGCGCAGGAGCTCAGTTAAACTCTGCCTCACTGAAAGCTAACAATGCAGTAGCTCTTAGGAAGATAATCATGAGAGGAATTGTTTTCATTGGAATTGCCCCAAAATACAACCTTTTGCTAAAAGGCTATTTAACGTTATTTATTCATTATCTAGGCTATGATATGGTAGATTGTGTGATAGATTGGTAGAATAACAAAATAACAGGGAAGAATCCTTAGGCTTTTCTAAGGCAAAACTCGATGGCTTTCTGAAAAATATTTTTTGCTCTAGCTTTTTAAAGAAGTTCTTTGGCCTGGGTGAGTGACAGCTGGGAGAAAGATTTGCATTCCCTGATCATGCTTTTTTTGTAAGCCTGTGTAGAACTGTATTAAGCCAATGATTACAATCAAAGCTAATGGCTTTTGGACTTTGCGTGATTATCTATAAGAGTCAAGGAGGAATTTTTCCCCTGCTGCCAAGTTTTTAGTTTTTTTCTTTTCTCCCCCCCCACCAGAAGTAACAGAAATAAGCAGCAGCTGGATATTGGATAGGTCACTGATTTGGTACAGAGAATTCTCACAGGTGTCTGAGTGGTTTATTTTCTCCACACTTAGAGTCATATTTGTTTCGGGATATGTTGTTGAAAAGGAATTTTATCCTAGATTATTCTGAAAGGGCCTTTTGCTTTTCACGTTCCTCTTCAGCTGCAGGTATATCTCTTTAGCTGACACATAATCAGTTTTCTTCTTTCATGCGAGCCTTGGACACCTTGATCTCTATACTTTCATACCTTTTAGGTTTTTGAGGACTGAAACACTCGTTGCAATTAAATATGTAGGATATTGAGAAATATATGAAATAGAATTTTCTCTGATAGACCTTAAGCCAGAGGAGGTAACTTAATGGTTCCTCTTGGCTTTGCTTTCTGTGAAACCATCGACCTTTGAGAATATCTGCATATTGTGAGTGTATAAATTTCATTACTGATCAAACTGAGTGGAGAACAATGGTTAATCAGATCTACTGATCTACAGGAAAAGAATCCAAATACTTCAAAACCTTTCTGTTAAACAAGACAGAGACTGAATTATACCAATTGTTGTAAATGAAGAATTTTCTTTTGACCTCAGTGAATTTTGGACCAGCTCCTAGGTCTTAAAACCACATAGTACTATTACATTATCACAACCCTTCAAATAGGTACAGTTGTTTAATGATGCCATTTTTGTTCCACATAGCAATTTCTGCTAGAGAACCAGTCTGGAAGAGAAAAACAAATAGAAAATTTTCTTACTTGATGTCACCTCAAGGTCTTGGTTATTTCTACTGCAATTTGTTATTTCTAAGTTAGTTAGCAGAGTAAAAAGTCCAACAATAGGGTGTACCCAGTAGTGTAGCGGATTCTTGCATTTGGTGTTCTATTTCATTCAAGATACGCTAAATTCTTCAGTAGCCCTTTTTTTTTTTATTTTTTATTGTTAATAAAAAAGATTTTAACTATACATATTCAAAACATTACTGAAGTCATTTTCCAAATGAATAAATTTTCTTTTCTTTCTCATTGAACCTCAAATCTGAATTTATCTGTTTATGCAGTTTCCTGCTCTTTGTTTCAGTGACCCTCTTTCACCTGTCATACTCACCATAATTATTTGACTTATCTGCCAGTGAGAACTCATCTTCTTTTTCTCAATCATAATTACTTCATTGAGCATTAAAGTGAAAAGGCCACTTTCCTCTTGTTGTTCATCTTTTCCTGATGTCAAGTTATTTACAAAGCCTTTGAATTAGTAATGTTATGATGAGAATTTTGGTAAATTATATGTGAGAGAATTAGGCCCATTATAATCTTGAATTCTCATTTGTTCTGAAACATTTTTTCCCTTCTCAGTTTCCTAAGCATTGCAGTAGTGGTTTATTACTGTTTCAAAGTGTTCTGCCTATGACATTCTGCTTAATGATAGCAGGAGATGTGACCCAACCAATGGTACATTTTTCTGACAAGCTACTAGAATTTCAAGTGTTTTGATCTCTTTCTTTTTTAAAGGCATGAAACATATGAATGTGGCTGTAAATTCTATCATTCTTAACAGGACTTAAATCTTTAATTCCTTCCAATAATAAATAAAAATGGTTTCTTTGAAGATACTCCTCTGAGAAGTGTCTGAAATTTACTCAGCTGAATCAGTTTTATAAATTTACCTTTGCTCAGTAAAATGAAGGCCTGAATTTTGGTCTCATATCTGTTAATTTTGGATGCTCATTGTTGTCATTCACATAGCTAGAAAGCTACCTAAAAATAAGATTTAGGTGATTTTAGACACAAGATTTATCCCACTTCATTTAAAGCATGTTCTATGTTAAAGCAAGCCTCTCTCATATCTATGACTGCTAAGGAAGAGTAGCTGACAGCTCAGGTATGAAAAAGATCTCAGGTGAGCCAAATTGCTCTCTGGAGAAGTTGTTGCTGACGTGGACAGTGCGATTGAGTGCACCCTTAACAAGTTTGCCAATGGCACCGAGGTGTGTGGCATAGTTGACATGCTGGAGGGAAAGGATGCCATCCAGAAGGACTGGACAGGCTTGAGAGGTGGGTCTGTGCAAACTTCACGAAGTTCAAGCAGGCCAAGTACAAGGTCCTGCACCTGGGTCATGGCAATTCCAAGCACAAATACAGGCTGGGCGGAGAATGGATGGAGAGCAGCTCTGAGGAGAAGGACTTTGGGGTGTTGGTTGATGAGAAGCTCAACACGACCTAGCAGTGTGCACTTGCAGCCCAGAAAGTCAACCGTATCCTGGGCTGCATCAAAATAAGCGTGGCCAGCAGGTCAAGGGATGTGATTCTCCCCCTCTACTCTGCTCTGGTGAGACTCTGCCTGGGGTGCTGTGTCCAACTCTGGAATCTTCAGCACTGGAAGGACATGGACCTATTAGAATGGGTCCAGCGGAGAGCCACGAAAATGATCAGAGGGCTGGAGCACCTCTGCTGTGAGGACAGGCTGAGAGAGTTGGGGTTGTTCAGTCTGGAGAAGAGAAGGCTCTGGGAAGGCCTTACAGCAGCCTTTCAGTACCTGAAGGAAGCCTATAGGAAAGATGGTGACGGACTCTTTATCAGGGAGTGTATTGATAGGATGAAGGGTAATGGTTTTAACCTGAAAGAGGGGGAACTTAGATTAGATATTGGGAAGAAATTCTTGACTGTGAGGGTGGCGAGGCAGTGGAACAGGTTGCCCAAAGAAGTTGTGGATGCCCCACCCCTGGAAGTAACCAAGACCAGGTGGATGGGGCTTTGAGCAACCTGGTCTAGCAGGAGGTGTCCCTGCCCATGGCAGGGGGGTTGGAACTCGATGATCCTTAAGGTCCCTTCCAACCCAAGCAATTCTATGATTCTATGACCTTAAAGGGAGCCTACAGCAAAAACTATCCCACCTCCCCAAATCTGATGTATGCCTTCATCTAGGTGGGATGAGTTTGGGCCTATGTGTACAACACAGCAAAAGTCCTTACCCAGAGGCTCTTATGCCTCTATAATTGATTGATTATGAGATTGCTTTCTGTAAAGATTCCCCTTTGCCCTTCTTCCCCCACATACCTCTCTGTGTCTGACATGACCAAGTATCTACAGAACCTGACTCAAGGATGTTGTGAAACCAGTTCCTCCAGCTTCCTTCTTTCCAGCAGGTGATCATCTGCACTGTTTGCCCTGCTTGGGAAGATACAGATTTATAACTCACTAGATTTGTTTGTTATGTACTATTTATCTGGGATTATAAGAAAGATCTTAGGTATTTTCCTTGGAAAACTTAATCCACTCGTATTAATAGTCATGTCCAGAGCACTGAAGAAGACAAAAAAATACAAGTTTCATTTAAAAAAATATTTTCTCTTATTTTTATTTAGCTTATTTATAATTCAACTAGAGATGGCTAAATCAAAATTACATGGTTTTCCATTAATGTCAGTTAGTGTCCCAGGACCACAAGAAGTTTTTAATAGAGCCTTTACACATAAATTGAGCCTTAAATTTTGGATCTTAGAATGCTACAAGAAACCTGGTATACTGTAAACATTATGTACGCTCACTGAATTCTGTGAAATCAAACATGTTAAAGTTGTGTTTGGGCACAAGGTACAACATATCCATTCTTGACATTTCTTTGATGACCAAAGAAGTACTCACCAACATAAGACTTTATAACTTGGCAGTGGGTGACTCCCAGATACAACTCTGGAAAAATCAGTACATTAATTGTAGTGATTAACACGAGTGCCATTGTTTTCTTTTAAAATAGAACCATAGAATCACAGAATACTTTTGACAGAAACACAGGGAACAACTTTAAATAATTGTGGCCAAAGATCTTGGTAGTCTAGAAACAGTGCATTAGCTTACAGAACCTTGGAAGTGTCCTGCAGCATTTCCTGTTTCCATTCTTCATTTCTACAGAAGTGAAAATGCACAGTCCCTTAAAAATGCACAGTCCTTTATGAAAGGACATTTACTTTCTGTAATGATGCTATAGTGTCTGTTTGTTATATTCTGAAATGAACCGCATTTAGCAATTTCAGTCACCTGTATAGTACCAGTGTGAATAAACAGAGAGAATGATTTTGAAAGCTCTAAATAAGTCTCTAAAAGCAAAAGAGTCTGAACATTAAGGGTGAAACCTATTCAATGGAAAGTCTTTACCAAACTGCACCTGAATTAACACTTCTCTAGGGTCTGAGTTCTCATACTGCATCTCATGATGGAAGGTCAGACCAAAAGAGTACCCCAAAACAGGCATTATATGAACTATAATGCAGCGCCTGCCCCATCATTGTCTGATCTTCAGAGGAATGTGCTAACCCATTGTCACTTTTTAAAATTTTCACAATTTTCTTTCCATCTGTCCCCCTGCTGTTTTTCCACTGTGATATCCACTCTGCAACGTTCCTTGGAGCAATGTTCCTCTGACGTTCCAATGTTCCCTCACAGTCACCAGCACACATTAGGATGTGTTGAACCAGCAAAAAAACATCAGGCAGCACAGATGTTGAATTTTCTGGATATGCCTGGAATGTTACACTGCAATGAGAGTTGGAAAGTTGCTTCCATAAATCAGTTTTTGTAACTAAAGCACATGGCTTTGGTATATTTTTTTTTTTTTGAGCTTGATTCTTTACTTAGCAGCTAGCTGCGCTATGCAATCACTTGTTCCAAGGAAATCAATTAGTGCAATCAGCCTGGATTTTCTTTGTTCTAAAGACGGATGTTTTTTTGAGACTGAGGAATTAAACATATGGCAAGGGCACCCTGTTTTATATGAGAACTATGGTGAATCAAATAATGGAATGTATTTTCATTACAATTTAAACTTAAAATTTCTGTAACTTAAAAGCAAACAAAATGTAATAATAATTTTTATATACTTTTTACCAAAAAGTATCCAACAATGGTGACTTGGAAAATTGATTGATACAATAGATAAATGCTTTATTGCAAGAGTCCATAGTATTTTCAAGTTCATAAAGACAGATTATATATTTTTTCCTGTTTGAGACAATAGGGGCTCCTAAAAATGTTTTCACTGTTGCATAAATTCAGGAGAGGGTCACATTGCCATGCTGAACAGAATACAAAGTTCCACACTGGCATTTTTCCCTACTCAACTAGTTAATAATACACCTCAAATATAGAGTCTGAAAATCCAGTCCTGAACTCTTAAAAAAATTATTAGGATATATTACTCTATTTCAATGGCTAACTTTTTGTGTTAAATTAAGATAATTTAATCTTGGAGGCACTGTAGTCAAGTGAAAAGTTTTAACCTCTACATAGTACTGATTTCATACCTTGTAATAAAAGTTTAAGAGGAAATAGTAAGCTTTTATACCAGAAATAGAAAATTGGCAGGTCTGTGGTATTGACTTGGAAATGGCACTTAAGATTTTTAATCTACAGCTCATGTCTTGTTTAATTTATACATTAGCACAATGCTCGAGTGCCTTGCCACACCAAGGGTCGGTAACATTATACCTATATTCAGAAATGGGAAAAAAGAACATTCCCACACTTGCAGACTGATTGCTTTCATTAGGTTTAATTAGTTTCCTTTGCACTTGTAAAGAGAACTGTAGCTGGTGTTTAGCTGGTTGGGTGGCTTAGACCAATACTGAAAGAGGACTGTAAACAGACAAGGTACAGCAGCTGCTTAAAATGGAAATATTTAATTCTCTTGTGATAATAAAATAAAGATCAACATGTTATCAATTTTTTGGAAAAAACCAATATCCTCTTCTGGAATACTTGTGCCATCTGCTTGGGACTCTCTGTGATGCTTTTAGGCTGTATTCTGAAGAGGAGACTGACTAGATTAAGTGGTCAGAGGTTTGCAGGGGTGTTATGGTACAAAACTAATTTATATTTTTTGAATACACAAGCTTTTATGACATATATCCATTTCTACTTATGTTATGTCTGTAATGGGAGATTTCCATATTCTCTTGAAATACCTGAGGCTGAAGCCCATATTTTATATATGGAAACTGAGTATGATGAGTATGTATAGGGATATACATACACAGACATGGTCAAAAGGAGAGACAGTATTGCAACTAATAAAATTCCTCTAAAGGTTAAAATCACGTAATATACAAATCAAAATTACTGTTCTCTGTATTTCTTTAAACAGTGCAAAAGAGTGAAGACTTCTCTTCCCCATTTTCCCAATGCCAACAGAGTGAAAATTGTTTTAAAAGCAGTTAGTGAGAAGGGTTAGCTTCCCCAGACGCTTGAGATGCTTTTCTTAAGTCTTGTTGGCTGAATCTGGGCTATGAAACATAATGGGGTATTAAGATGTGAGAACTGCCAGTCAGCATGTCCTTACCACAGCTTTCCTTGAGTGCAAGGGAACACTGGGTGCAAAGTTTTATTTTAAATCAGGTTACCTAGATTGGTGCTGAAGTGTTTGAAGACATAAGCTATTATCCTCATCTAGACGTGGCCTCAGCTGCAGCTATTAGTTCTGTTCAAGTCAGAAGTAACTTAAGCTTGTTACGATCTGATATTTTCTGAAATGTTTGAAATTAGCCTGATGATTAGCAGAAAGGCCACATAACAGGAAAAAAAGTGTATTTGCAGCTGGTCTGGAGAACATATTATGCCTCCATCCTTGTAAGTTGTTCCTTTATGTCAATATTACAGCATTTTGGTGGAGACCTCTGTGGAATGTTTCACTGCTGCTGCCTATGATTTACTTTTTTTTACTTTCATGGAAGTAATGCTGTTCAAGGGCAGTCAATTTGGCATCATTTTATAAACAAGCATTATAAACACAGAGAAAAGGGATAGGTCATTTTATACTAAATTTAGCTGCTCATTTAGGGAGATAAAAAATGAAATAAGTGCTATATCCATTAAAATCCTAGTCTGCTGTCTCAATTGTTTGGGGAAAAAAAGTACAAGCAAGCCATTGACTTTGCTGTTTCCTTTGGGAGAAGCACAGATGTGGAAGAACAATTTCTAACACCTAAGTGAGGCAGCTTATGAACTGTGTCTAAGTTCGTTCAAAGCCCTCCAAAATATGGAGTACATTTCCATCCAATTCACATAATAACTCAGGCTCTGATTCAACATAGCTTTTAAAAATGCAAGTAGTTCCTCATCTGTTTAAAATTATAGTTGTGGTATGCGTTGTGTTTCTCTGGGGTCTTATTTCAGATTTTACTTTCTTCATAATTTATGTATATATATGTTTATACAAACTACCAACCTTATTTCAGTATGCTACAATTTTCTGCGTGGAAGTTTTGTTTTTGAAAGATGCGATGGCAAAAGGCAATGACAGCATAAGAGTTTTCTCACCTTGCTCTACCAGCCAGATTTGTCCCTGTCTTGGAAAGGCTGCCACTCATTGCAAGAGACTAATGTGGTCTAATATGGTTTCCCAGGTTGTTGAATTTTGCCCTGTTTACTAAAGTTGTGGATAACATTAGCAAACAACGCCATTTTTTCACGGTGATTTTGAGAGCGTCATGTTTCCACTAGGAACAGAATGCTAAAACGCAACAGTGTCAAAAAAGCCAACTTTGTGCCTATTCTTGTGTTTGGGCTTAACTTCAGAATCTCTGGTGGTCTCAAAGATGCTAAATATATGCACAAATTTTTTTAGCCTACTTTCTACCTCTGCTGTAGAAATTGTGAGGGATATAAGTTATTATGGAAAGGGATTGTAAATCTGAAAAATTCCCAAGCTTTTGTTACAGTTCCCCCACCCATCCTCAAATGAAGTTGACAGCGATAAAATACAACAAAAACTGATTCTGCATTAAAAAAAAAAGAATCTCTTCAAATTTTAGAATAAAACAAAGGTAGCCAATCCCAACCATTGCCAGGTACAGGCTGGTCAATCATTAATTTGATTTAGAGCTGTGCCCTTCCCAGAGATCTGAGAGCCAGGAATAATGCAAAGGACACAGTCAAACCCACAGCCATCATCATCATTTCAGTACTAATGCAGAAAAAGAACTCAGATTTCAACTCTTCCATCCATATAACCAAACTATTAGCACTTCATCCAACCTAGTAAGAAAACACCAAGAAGCTGGTAGATCGTTGCAGCCTACATTTCCTGCAGACAGGGCTGCCAAAGGGCTTTTCACAGGGCTGACACTATGGAGATCATCAGAGGCCCACTGGAATGTGCATGGAGGCAAAACCCTCTGACTTTCACACAAAGCCGGGCAATCAGGCAGCACTGAACTATTTTTGTGGAAATAAATTATTATCCATTTATGAATTCCAGATGGGAAGGGACAGCTGTCGTGCTGATGACATCATTCCCCTTGACACTGGAGGATGGGAAGGAAAAACTGAGAGTCACATGTAAAGTATGTCAACAGTGATGACAGCACTGGGCAAAAGAATGTAGGGATGTTGGGCAAAATGGTCTACATAATGACTAAGACAAGTAAGGTCAAGTAAACACTGAAATGAAGGGCTAGCCACAGCAGAGTAGTTTAGAAGTTAGTCTGCAAAATATTCTCTGTCATACTTTGTGTGCTAAATACAGAAAAAAAACCATCAGGAATCATTTGGTTACCAGGAGAGTTTATGTAACAAGAAAATTATTTATCATTTTCCAGATTTTTCAAAAAGTCAAAAGTCAGCCGCCTTCTGCCTCTGTAAATTTTTAGAACGTCATCAAGCCTTTTTTAGATGACTTCCTAATTCCTCCACATCAAGTTGTTTCCTTAGTGGTTTTTTTGTTTGTTTGTTTTTTTGTTGTTGGGTTTTGGTTTTCTTTGTTTGGTTTTGAAAACCTTTTGAAGAAAAAAATAGTCTTATGACTGAAGAATGGGAGACATTTTCACAGACACAAAGGGTTTATGGAAACTTACTCCCTCTTAATAATAAGAGGTAGAAGATTTAGACAAAGAATTTAGTACTGGGATGTTCTATTACACTAAAAATGAAATGGGATTTTATGTGTCATCCTTATCCAAAGCTAAAACATTCTGAAGATCATGGGCATGGTGGAATGTAGAAAAGATTAATATTTCTTGCAGTTCAATTATGAGAACCTTAACAATGTTCTAATTACCGAGGAAATTCTCTGAATAGCAAAGAACTCTTGGATAACATGTCATTTTATAGTTGTATTTCAATGTCCAATTCCCAAAGACAAGACTGGTGCAAGTGATGATTCAAAGGAAACTGCGTTTCTATTGAATAAGAAATGAAAGAAAGATAGGGAGAAGAGAAAATTTCGAGAAGATTGCTTTGCTGAATGAATTTTGACTTTGTCACTAAACTTATGTGAGTGGCAGACCTTTAGAGATAAAACAGTATATGAAGGTACCATCTGCAGGAACTGGGAGGTTGGCGGATGTCTCTTGTTGAGCTACAGGCATCAAAAGTGAGGCTGACAGCCCTAGATACTGAATTTTAAGGAATATTTCCCTCCTGCAGGCACAGACAAACGGTTTCTTGCAAATGCTATGTTGCAGGGAGGCACCTCAGAACTTCAGGCAAATCCCCAAGTTTCTTTGTTTTCTCCCTTTTCAAATCTTCCTATTAGTCTTTGGTTAACTTTCTCCATAGCTCAGATGTTATTTTTTAAACCTGGAATTGGCTGTGTTTTCTTATGCTATTATCACGCTATTAGAGAAGCAGTCAGAAAGATGCTGTGACAGTTTTGTCTTTCATTTTCAGTTTATGGCCACTCTAAAACACAAACAAGAATTTCTGTCTTTTTAACAAACATTTCAAGGAATAAACACTGTGGCCATTACGTATGAAACCCTGAATAAAGGGTACCCATTGTTAGACCCTTTCAAAGATAGATTACTGAAGACTTTCTTGGTAACCACAAGTAAGTATTGCAAGCAGCCTACAATATTATTTTAAAACAAAAGGTAGTACTTGCTTATGCCACACTAATGCATAAAGTCTACCAGGACTCTTCTGTCAAACATTTAATGAGAATTCCCTCAGATGGAGTACTTCCAGGTTGCAGATCACACAGTTTCTTCCAAAGGCCCTGGTCTTATCCAGTCACCACCCTTATTTCACAAGCTCTGTAAAGCTGCTGGTAAAGCTCCTTTGTCAGCTTGTCATCGATCGTTCTGTAGTATTCATAACACTGACCCGCTGTGCAGCTCTGCACACAGGTCCTCACCCACCAATGCTTCTTTTTGTTCTCTAAAGCCTACTAACAACATGGCACCAGGTGATGAGATCTCATCTCAGGGCTATGATGGATCATTCCAGACAAAACTATGCTGAACTGCTTTCAAAACAGTGTCAAGATGGTTACACTGTTGGCGCTGTTGGTGCCCCAACTTACCTCTCCATATAGATGCTGCCTTCTGGAAGTGAATTATGTCACGCTCCTACCAAGCTGTAGCACAGAAGATACACTGACAAGCCATACTAATGTCGCAATTTGCTGATGACAAGTCATGGCAATTAGTAGCATGATATGTAAATGTATTGTCTGGTGTAGCTCTGCTATTGCCACAGGAGAGATCCAGGACAGTACCAGAACATTCAAGAGGTTAAATAGACAATTACTATAATTAGAATAGGAACAATTCCTTCCTTCTTTAGGAATGATTCCTATTATACCAATATTGTGATCATGTTATCCCCGTGTTTCACAGTTCTGATATCTATCTGACTCCTAATATAGGCCTCCCCTCTGTTCTTTCCACACATAGTTGACGGGAATGGCATGAGAGCACCTACTTCTATTTCTGATGCTGTCCACTGTTTATCCTCTGCTGCCATGATGGTCCTACTGTGGTAACAACTTTCTCCTACATGTGCCAACAACGTTTCTCCTACATGTGCCCTCAGATGACGCAAGATCATCTGACCCTGCTTGTTTGTCTGGTTTGTCACTGATATGGAGAGAACTGTTAAGTGTTACCTGTTTTGCACTTCTCAATTTATTTGCAGGACAATGAAGGATTCAGAGATCTCTTGTTATGACCCCTCCACAAGATACTATCCAAGGACACACACCAACCACTTAGTCATATCCTGGGCATGTGCTGGTAAGAAGACATCATATCATGCTAAAATCTTCATGACACTTTTCCCTGCCCTTGCAGGTTCATGTTTAGCTGCTGCTCCCCAAGGACAAGGGATAGGAGAACAGACTTCAGTACCATTGAGTTCAGACTAAAAGTGAAGTAGGACTCTGCACCAGCTTCCATGGTCAACTCACACTTCCTCTTCTTCATGACTGTTTATATCCCAGAGCCCAATCCCAGTTCTTCAGCCTGTATTCTCCTTACAATATCTCCCATATATATGACATTTTCCTGTAAGACTCTCTTTTTTTCTAGAATGTAAAATTTATGGCAGTTTGATATTTTTATGCTGGCCGTCTACAGTGAAGAAAGAAAAAAGGACTGACAGAACTATAGGCCCTCCTAGTATACGCTGAGCCCCAAAATCAGATGTGCACTACTAAGCACATAAATATTTTGCTGTTGCTGAATGTGAAAACTATTTACTGATAGCAGTTGCAAGAAAAATATGTTGAGTACTGAGGCAGGTTATTCAGGTTATGGGTAAGATCTGAAATCTAGGGTATACCAAAGAACACCCCAGGGACTGCCTGCTACTTGAGGAGACTAATAACCAAGAAAGAGTTTGAACAGGAAGGGCAGCTGTTCTTAGAAGACCCAGACCACATTATTTGTAAATCACAGTTAAGAAAATATTGTCGTACAGGACCTGCTTTTTTCCTGAGGCCATCTGGAATCCCTCAAAACCTGCTGAGATTAAACACATCCCCTTTAGATGGTGGTTTGTGTCAGATTTCTTGGAGTAATTGACAGAGAATATAAATACAATTCTGGTTTGGCTGTTAAAAGCTTCCTGGTTAAAGCATTCCTGTGAGGGTGGGACTGGGGATCTGCCTATTCAGGCATCTGCCCTGCTTAGCTGTGTGATGAGTGTAGGCACACTAGGGAAAAGGCGTTAGCCAATGTTCTTGTTGGGCTGGTGCCATGGCCATGGTCACCTGAAAAGTGTTGATTACCTTGCCATTGTCCCCTGCCATGGTATCCCCAGAGGCAGAAGCTTGCACATTTGTCCTTTTTTCTGTCTCATTCCTTTCCCTGAGAAAGAAGGTGTTGTCATGCCTCAGGTGATGACTTTTGAAACATTTCATTTCTGAGACAGAAGTGTTTTACTTCCTCCTTACTTGCCTCAGGATGCCACTGCTGACTTTCTTATAGGCCTCCTTCAGAACTTTATCCTTAATCTTGCATAGTTTTCTAGTCTTCCTATAATTTAGCAGGCAGCAATCTACCTCTGTCGGTGCAGATTTTGGGAAATGTTGGAAATGCTCCAGTTGCATGCAATTTCTGTCCACAAAGATAAATGCACAGGTGTCCTCTGAGGACCAGGTCTTTGCTAGAGTGTTGTCATCATGTTACAAATGTGAAAGGCCATCAGAGTATAGATGTGAAAGATCTTTGTTCTGTTTTTCTACTAGAAATTCTGAAGAGGGGCTCCATGAATGAGGGAAATTTGGCTCATGCTGCAGGGCTGATCATAACTCTTCAGATAGGGAAGCTTCTGGGTGACATCTCGGCTGCATGAGGGAGCACTCTGGAGGGCATTGTGGGGGCTGGGTGCCTCAGAGGTATTGTTCCTTAGTTGGAAAGAGCATTCTGCCTCATGCCACGTTGCCAGGCATTCCAAGGAAAATACAGTGTGGGCAACAAAAAATAAAACAAAGAAATGTAGTAACTGATAATCCTCACAGAAAGCTTTTCCTCTGTGACTGCTTTGTTGCTACCATCAAGGTTGGCAGTGAGAGTTCCCTTGAGAGCTACAGACCTGAAAAGCAAGACCAGCTTGATCAGGAGCCACATCATAAGAGTAAAAATAAAAATTATTACCCGTTGGCTAAAGTGAATTTATGCCCTTGTCTTGACTCTTGATTTTCTTGTTCTTGATTCCCAATCACTATATATTTAATCCTAGAAGCTTTTCATCTTGTCCTTGGGCTGATGCAGACATTGGTTTCTTTGGTCCTGACATTGTGTCTGACTCAGACCACATCCTTTGCATTTTTCTTCCTTTAGGTCCATAACCCTTACTGCGAGTGAACAAACAGTATGTAGTGAGATCAAAGGTCTTCTTACAATTTAGAAAACATTTTTTTATATATATATATATATCCCTATATATGGGGACTAGGGTTCAAATCTTTCAGGATCCAATGACCCTACAAAGCCACCTATTTCCCATGAGTCTTGCAGCTACCTCCCTACTTGGCTTAAAATGCATCTAGCAATTAAAATTTCCCATATAACCTCAATTAAAAAACCCCAACAATCTGTAGAGCACAACTGATCACTACTGCACCCTATATCTAGGTCTTTATAATTGAGTTACACTGCACTCTGCAGATATATATTGCCAGAGTATTATTTGCAAAATACATGATTTCCTGGCAGTGCATAGCTTCCTCTTTTAGAGTAATCAAGGTCAAATATATCAGTATAGATCCAGGGGGTTCCACAAATGCAGACCCGGTGAGATTCATGCAAAAAGTTAAATACAAAAGGAAAAAAAAAGGATACAAAGATTCGTACATTAATTGTTTGAAAGACTTAATAATTTGAAGCAGCTCTTTTTCTGTTTTTGATTAATTGAAGTTAGATTGAGGAAAGCAATGAAAATAGTCATAGTTCTCTAAGCATTCTTCATATTTTGCTTTGAACTCATATCTCATGCTAATACAACTTCCACAGGATCTACATCTCTTTGTGCATAATTTGCTTACTAAAACAATGAATTCTCCTTGAGTACAAGATTTCATAGCATTTTCATGGTCAATTGCTTTTGGTATTATTAGAACAAAGATGTCTTAGTAGAGCAGGATGGTAGTAGTCACTGAAAAATGCACTGCTTTTCCTTGACATCATGCTTTTCCTAGCCATTTTGACTAGAGATAATGAGGAAAAAAAAGCAGCTATGTTCCAGCTTATTCTCTCAGTTTCCCCCCTTTTTGAGAAAGACGGTGAATAAGTACATAAGAAAGGGGAGGGGTAAAAGGTGGTGGTTACAGGGAGCATTAGTAACATAGGGCACTTAATACTGTAAGAAATTCATCCTTATCAGTACAGTGTCCCTCAGAGATTCTGGATGGACTCGGGATTAGAGTTTAGGAGAAGGTGAAGGAAGGATGCGTGCTCTCTAAGGTCTGTCTGGGAAAGTACTTTATTCTTGTGGCTAGAGTCTTTCTGGTAATGTGCTCCAAAGTGCTCTGGTTTCTATCAAACCTAGATCAGATCACTATAGTGAGGCCACGGGTTCACCACCCTGCCTGCACCATCCTGCGTCACTTGTATGATGGATGATATACGACATATTACAAAACCTGAAAAGCTTTTAAAAGTGTGTATTAGGTAGCATGGGCCAGAATTAGTGGCCCACTAAGAGGGCAGCCGCTCTAGAGAAGCCATTGATTCTTCATTTGTTTTGCACTAAATCAAGACTGCTTAGACTAGTGTACTAAAAGAAAGACACAGAAGTTTATCTATAATTGGAGTCAGGGTTGCTATAAACGCAGGATTCTGAGATACTGTATGTCAGCTGAGATACTCTAGTACTGCCATCTAGATATCATGTTGTTAAGAATGGGCTAGAATTTCTTTTGTATACATACGCACATACACATGCGATTTAGCACTTGCAGTTTCTTTTTTTCTGACTTCTACTACCCACAGACATTTACCTTCAACCTAAATACATACATCTTTCACCTGTTTCCCTGTGAAGCCTGCCTAGCAGTTAACCATCAGGGTCAAGGTGCCCTGCCCCCACAAAGGCTTTGGGTCAGTATAGGATGCATATGCCCCAAAGGACATGCTTAGAACAGGTAGTTAGGAGAATGAGGCTGCCTTCCAAGCTCCAAAAGGTTGACTAAAATGAGGTATTAGGCTATATTTGAGGCTGGAGGTAGCAAGCACAGGTCTATGAGTAGAGGTTTTCTGCATGAAGTCCAGATGTCCAGAAAGCCAAGTTCAGTGTACCTAGATCTTCCACTGTTTTTATATTTTCAATCACACGGTAGTCCTTTGGTCATCAGCCCTTTAACATGTGTCTGCCCTGCATTCTGTGATTAGTTAATGGCTTCATTTAAATGCTGAAACATTTAGCACTCAGAGCTAATCATCATTGACTTCCTCTGTCTGGTTCATACACTAGGCCATATAACTTTGAATTCTGCATTTGAATGTTTCTCAGCTAGTACTTTCTTTGTGAGACAAATTTTCTCTGGGTAATATGTCAGATTCTAGTATCCCTTGCTGAGTAGCCTGCTTAGTCATATATGCAACTAAGCAGTTTTTCAGATTGTGTGAGTGCATCTCACCTAGTTATTAGTTATAGCACATTTAGATGACGGTGAAGACAGCTAGACTTCTTGCTTTTTAAACCTGCATAGTATTACCTCGTCTGCACACAGGATATAGGCACCCGAGTCTATTGAAATGTGATGGGATTAAGAAGCATGACTTTTCCAGACTCTTTTGAAAATCCAGGCCATAACTGAGTCATAAGCTGTGAATAACTGGGAGCATCACTTTCAGATGCAGCAACCTGATTTTTTTGTCTGCAGTGATACAAAAATGGGCTTATCTTTCAAAGACACTGAGCTCTGATTAGCCACACAGAGAAGTTAATGAAAACCTTGACCTATTATTAGAAATATTATTATTTTTCTAGGGCTTTTTTTCCACACCGCATTGTTCTAACCATCATATAAACACACACAAAAGATAGATCCTTCCCCCGACGGCTCATAATGTCAGTAGCTTTGCCTGTGCAAATCTGAAAACATTACTTATGTATAAAGTTTACAAATGTAATTTTGTGCATTGAAATGATTAACAATTTCTGTAGGGCTACTGAGAAAATGTTTTAAAGCAATATCCAGGTCTCCCTATGAAAGAAACCTGAACAAAATCAGATTTGTATTCAGGGTATCGGTAGGCCCATTGTTATAAATAATGCAAACTTCTTCAATATGAATATACTGTACATAGAAAGCTCATTTTCCTTGTGCGCTGCTCAGGCCAGTTATCACAAATGCATAAAATGTAAACATGATGTATTATAATTTGGCTAGGATGAACAGTGAGGATTTTATGTCCTATTAATTTTTTTAATGCAATACTTTTATTGAAGTTGATTTAGCCAGGCTCCTATGATCCTTGTTATGTTCCTGAGAGATTGAAAATAAGTGGATGTCCAGAGTAACAGCACAAGTGTTTATATTATGCTGACTCCATGCTGTGTTTGAGCCACAGATGGAATCAAATGATTAATTAGATCACAAAAATTCCTCAGGAATCAAATTATTAGGCTGGATTGGCTTGAACCATATTAGTTAGACCTGGAGCCAGATTTCAAAAGACCTCAATGTTTAAAGTAGTTTCAGTGCTGGCTTCATATTCATATTAATTTCTTAACTCTCAGTTTATAGTATCAGCCAGACTATACATCCAACACCCCGGTTCTGCACAGGACTCCCTCCACATTGCTGGAATGTGGTTGTATTTTTGCCATCTGCTACAGTAGTACCCTTATTCCCTGAAGTTTTGGTCTGCCAAAGGGCTACACCAAGTGCACTGATGCACAGTTAGGGGAAGGGAAGAGGATGCTTCATCTACTTTCTGCTTAGTTCAAGAAAGATTCCTGCCTTTTTGAGCACTCCTAAGCATGAGACAGCTTTGCACTATCACAAAAGCTTATGCTTGCTTTATAGATTCATTTAAGCCCTCTGCTAACTTTTGGAATGGCTTTCTCATCCCATAATTGAAATACCAGGTTTTGTCCTTGCACCCCTGTTGTACCTTCAGCTGAATTTTAGACAGATATAGAGACTTAGGAAGCCAGTTCCTACTTCCAGGTGATGTTTTTTTCTGAAGATGTTGAGAATTGCAGATGCATACTAGTGAGCGTACTTATATCACGTAAGTGATGTAAGAAAAACACTGATGTAGGAAGCTTTACATGACATACATTTAATGTATGCTCCTAAGGGCAAGGGAACGTTTTGATTTTGGACACCAGGTAAATGCCTTTGGCCTTGTCCTCAATTTTCATCTGTAAATTGTAAATTAAAGATCTGTATTTCAGAGTGGTGCTCTAAGGAGAAGAGCTTTTAGATACACAAACAGTATGTTACAGTGGTCACATAGTTAAAACAGGAGATTGGAATGGGAATGGGAGGTTCCCTATTAATGATGCAGGAGATGATAGCAGGTTTGCACGAGCTAGAGAAGAATTTGTGCCTAAAATGAAGGAAAGCTGCAAAAAAGTCAATGACTTTCAGATGATGCTCACTAAATCTGCAGTTGGGCTTCTTTGATGTGATATGTAGGTGTTGACTCCTGATGTGAAGCTGCAAAACACACCTGTTGCTCTGTAGCATGTTCCTATTTTGATGCCTGGCAAAATAGGATTGCCTCATTGGGACCTGAGGGTGGAAACCTACAATTTCTTCCATCTTCCCTTCACTAGTAGGATTTCACCCTCTAACAAATCTACAGGTACAACATAGGTATGAAATGCAGTCTGGAGAGCATCTTCCTGCACAGCAAAATGGCAAAAATTTGTACATATTACAATATTGCTAAGAGCTGTTCTGTGCATTGTCACTTTCTACATCTCAGCTATCAGGGAAACTGAGGGACGAAGCTCAGATAATGTCACTGATGCTAAATGCCCTATCATATTTACCTTATGCCACCAGAGGTCCTATTTAAATCATTGTATATATAAAGAGAAAAAGATATTGATATGAGAAAGCTGATAAGAACCTACTTTTTGGGAAAAAGGTATTAAAATAATCACAAGCTGAGTGTTAATGAATGAGCAGTATACATATACCATTTTATGTAGCTTTACTTCTATGTATTCACTAGAAGATTAACTGCTGTTAGCAGAAGAGCAGAATTTAATTGGTCTAATTGTGTAACATAGAATACCAAATCCTCTGTGTGCACTCTGCTGGAATTGAGACTACAGTTGCCACTGACTTGAACTGGGCCAGAATTTCAACTGTTATTCTTAATACATTTTTTTTTTTTTAATGGATATAAATTGGTCACTTCTGACATCAGTTGGCACAGAGGGTCTTTCTTGGTTAAAATGTAAATTTTAGTGAGTGGAATAATAATAGAAATAAGACCTTTGTCTCTTGAAATTAAAGTGCTTGTAAAGCTGAAGCTGCCAGCTTTGTATATTACAGCCTGAGGAGATAATATACTGAATCATTCATTTCCTTTTCCTATTCTTTTTGCTTTCTTCAAAAGCACGTTCTGTTTCAAGTAATTTCAGTCCAATAATGAATATAACACTGACTGACTCACCATCATACAAGATCTGCTTTGGGATATACTTTATCAGGCTTTGTTTCTGTGCGGTCAGAACACTGAGAAAAATGGGAAAAAATAACATACCACGTGGTGAGTGAGTTTATGCTTTCTCTTGGTGCTTTTAAATTATTGGGCCTTTGTTTTATGAGAAGCCTACCTGTGTATGCCTAGATTAATCCAATTATTTTCTTCTGTCCCTCGTTACCTGAATAAAACACAAGTGGAAATAGTTAGGTTTTTTGTTCAATTTATTTTTGCCATGACAGGGGTCTGTCTTGGCTCCAATACTATATTTTCATTAATAAACTGCATGATGAAGTAGAAGGTTTGCTTGTTAAATTTTTAGATAGCATTGTGCTATTTGCGTGTTACAGGACAGGCTCTTGTTGAACAAATGCAAAGTGTTGCACACCAGAAAAATTAGTTGCACAAAACCAGATGTATATTACCTGGGATGACGTACTTCTTTGTAACAGATCTGCATAAAATTAAAAAGGAATGAGGGCCTAAGGTGCATTTTCAGATTATTTTATATTATGAAAAAGATGTGCAAGATGAAATACAGCTTAGAAACAACGTGACAATTCACTGTACTCAAGCCTATTAAACTTTAAAGGAGAGACTGTGTCCAGTTTGAGCACTGAAGTTCAAATAAGAGTTGGGCCAACTGGACGTATTACAAGAGGGATTGGACACCTGCAGACATGACCAAGGAAGAAAGAAGGGATGAATATAGTGGGTTTTGTCTTAAGATGTGCAGAGATAGACAGTCTTCATATACATAGAGATGCTGAAGAGAGTAGTCTGCATGTACAGCCTAGGAAAATATAATGGACTTAAATTTCAGGAAGGACAATTCAAATTAGAAAGGATGGCATCCCAGTAGGAGAAGCAATGAACAGGTTACTGTGTGGCATTTCCAGCATGGTCTATTGAACAATTTACAAATGCATCAGTTGGGAATGTGATAGTCCTAATTGAACCTGTCTAGGAAAAGGAGAGGAATCACACGATCCATTCAGGTCCATTCCAGTCCCATTAGTCTAAGAGTTCAGGTTTAGCTATAGACAATAAACCATGAACCACCTTATTTTATTAAAAGCAGCTTTAAAATTTTCTGTTTACAACAAAGATCTGTTCAGACAGCTATGACACTAAGAATGAGTTTAACATGAAAATTGCTTAGATTAGATTTTTCCATTTAAGAAACACAGTTTCATAAACTGGAAAACACTCAATAATGCTAAATGAAGATTACGGTAGCAGATCTCAAATTTGCACGAAATGTTAGTACTATAAATTTTGTGATGCCTTTGAAACTGAACCATTGTTGTTGAAAATTCCTGTAAGCTTAGCAGACTTTTTTAAGTAACTGTAACTTGATTCTCTAATGGGCCCAGTGCTTGAGAGAAAATGGGCTTTAGACTGAGAAGCAAATGTTTTTTTGAGACTTAACAGTCATTTTATTGAAACTGCCAATAAAAGAAAATAGTTGATACGGAATTATAGGAAATGACACAGTGAAGGGCTTTCTGTGAAGTTTTTGCAAACTGAAAAAGTGTATTTTAGTCAGTTGCAGTTGATCATAAATTGAATTTCAGCTTATTTGGCACACAAAACCTACATTTTGACCTTGCAGGGAGATTAAATCTCAGTTTCTTAAGAGGAGTGCTTGCTGAACTATAGAGAAAAATATGTAAATTCAGTTAATAAATCTGGGTAACTTCCCCATAGGAATAGGTTAAAAAAAAATCAGGAGTGTACCAAACAGTTCCTGTGAATGTTAAAGGGATATGAATTGGATCTTTTAAGACACAAAACAATAAAGCTGATTTTTAAGCAAATGCACCATCTGAGTGAAATCATATCATTCTGAATTAAAACACACAGATATTTACAATAGAATTTATTTTGTTTTGGAAATTCAGCAGCTTCCTTTGCACATTATGCTTAAACGTTTGCTTGGGGGAGAACCTGGAACATACCTGTGCCAATGCAGGACATTTATCAATTATGCGAGAACTATAAAAAGCAATAATATAAACCATACTATAATACTTGTTTTTTGTTTTCCATTTCATTTTATATAAAAATCAGTGGAATTCTTAACTTTTACCAAATCTCTAGGAGGTTTCCACCATGTGAAACATGAAGAAGGAATTCATGTGGTTATGGGAGTCACAGCAGTACAAATCTCAAAATAAAGCCTGGGTTGCCTATACAGAGGAATACTGGGTAGAGGTATAGAGTTTACTCTAGATTTGGCCAGCTGGTTTAGGCTTAGTCTAGGCATGCCTGCAAAGGAAGGACAGACTTTCAGAACAAAATGTGCCACAATGGTTTACATCTTAAAACAATGGGGAAGAGCTAATGCAGATTATGAAGACAAATTCATTGGTGAAGTCAGTGTAACTGGGACTTTTTTACAGAATTGTAGGATAGAATCATAGAATCAACTAGGTTGGAAGATACCTGTGAGATCACTGAGTCCAACTGTTAACCTAGCACTGCCAAGTCCACCACTAAACCATGTTCCTAAGCACCACGTCTACACATCTTGTATCCACCTTTTTATAGGTGGATAAGGACCGGTTTACCGTACACTCTATTGATGTACAAGTTCTAGTCCAGTTTGGTGGACAGTCTGTGCTTGGCCAAGCTAAGGAAAGAGCAATATTGGAAGTCAAGATTGATTTGCATGTGTATACCCAATTAGCGATTTCCAACGTTATCTCTATGTTTTGAGAACAGCAGATGTGCTTTACTGACATGATTACTAAATGGACTTATGTTGTTTTTAAAAGCTGGGTGGAATTGATGGGGAATACAAAGAAAACAAAATAATGACTTTCACATTAAATTCTTATATAATAATCCATATATTCTCATTTTAGTAAATGCCTAATGCATGTAAAACTCCAGCAGAGGCTGGTTAGGGTGTGAAGGTCTTCGTATGTTTTGCACTAATGGACCTGCACAGAGTAGATAAGTATGTTTTTTAGAGCAAGGGAAATATATAGGGAACATAGTTCAGTTTTCACAGGTAACAGCAGAAACTGGGAATGAGACCTGCACTGATTTGGAAGAAAGCTTGACAAGCTGTGGATTAAAACCTTCCCTTAGATTTAAAAAAGGTGAATGCTATTGTTTGACTTGTGAACATTTTTGTTCATTTCAGAGCATGATTGCATGCAAAAACGTGTCCCATTTTGATTCATACTTGTCACCTGATTTGTTCTTATAAAAACATTTCCCATTTACATGCACAACTGATGTGAAATAGCAGCCATGAGCAGATTTAGAAAGCAATTTCTGAAAACGCAGCCAACTAGATTTGCCCTGGAGTGTTATTGAGAGTAATATGAGAACCCCATGAAAAGTTACAACCTTATAAAATATAGTGGACTTTACCTTATTCCATATTTATGAGTTATAGTGTCAATACAGCACTGTTATGAAGTTGAAATAGTACAAACATTCTTAGGGTTTGACCCTGCCAACATTGACTCAATACTGTGCTGGTAATTTTAATCATGTACTTGTGTATGTGCAGGATTGGATCTTTAATCCTTATTTTTTGTTCTTGTTAGTCACCAGGTAAAAGCAAAGATGCATGTGAAGGGAAGAAATTTAGCAGTTACAGTGTTAGTCCAAAGGTGTACTGCGTTGGAAAGTTTGAGGAAAATTGGTTCAGCTATTTTTGAGTTAGCGAAGTGTTTTTCAGCTGTTAAGAAAATTGTTTCAGCTATTTCATGCTTGGGTAAGTCAGTCTTGTTTAAAAACATCAGACCTGGTGTGCATGTAGTCTTGAAGCAGAAATGTGTATTCTGCTTTGTGAGAATGAAGTTACCTTTGAAATATTAGAAGTAATAATCATAAAACATTCAGGAAGAGGGTATTATTCCCTCCTCTGGAGGATGACTGCAGCATCATCTGCTCCCTCCAAGCTTCGCTATCTGAAGGTTGCCTACAGCTTCAGAGGGGCACCAATATTTCTTGTGGGTAAATGCAGACCAGTGGAGGAAGGGTTTCAAAGGTGTGGCTGAACTTTTTTTATTTGACCTGATTTATTGTGCTATAAAAGGTAAGTGTTGTTGGACCTCATCTATTTATGAAGTTAAGAGCTGCACCTGGTACTGCAGTGTATGTGGAACTGCATTGTCTTTTGGACAGGAAGACAGTTCTTAAGGGCCTCAAAGAGCCTCAAAGAGCCTCAAGTCTTCAATACAGATTGAAGAACCACAGTGCCCTATAGTTCGGTAGAGAAAGCTTTATTCTTTTATTTTTTTACAGTGTCAGTTTCTTGCTGGAAAGGCTTTCTCTTAATGCAAGATAATTTTTCATTATTTTTTTTTCATGGATACTTCTCCTGGGATCTAGTGTGTTCACACTATGTGTAAAATTTTTTTTCTTACCCAAATACATTTATACATTCAGTATTATTTATTGATAGTGTATTTGGGAGTATATTTTTTACTTTATACATTTTTATTGGCAGCTACCTTTCAAAACAATTATGTTATGGGCTAAAAATGTGCATGCTGTGCTAAGCCAGAGGTTACTTTGCTCAGAATGCATGCAGAAGGTTTGATAGCATTCTTTTGCTTTCCTGGGTTATGCATGCAAATTAATTTAAGTATTCTAGTGGTGGAAATATTTACTGAAATCCTCTTCTTAGAGAGGATTTTAAAGAGAAACAATACATTTATGCAAGGAGAAGGTCAGCTTTAATCCTCACTACTCAACAAATACATTTAGGTTTATCATAGAAGTGTCTCCACACAGACAAGAAAGGTAGAAAGAGGCCAAATGTATTTGTTATTTTCCCCTATTGTTTACCCAGCCTCTAGGTGTTTAAGTTGATGGAATTTCTTGAGTCAGATATGATTTGTCTGTTTAGAAACTCTTAGTGGAGCTTTCCCTTGAGAGCTCCCGTATACATAAAACTAACGTATTTTGGAAAATTTCAGAAGTTTCAGCTGCTTTGGGAATAACCATGTCTTTTTGTTGGCTTCAAACATGTTTCCATCTGGTTTCATTGGATGATTCCCAGCTCTTCAAATGGCAGTTTCTTAGTGGTAGATAGGTAGCCAGTTCCAATCTATCCTCCCAGGACCAATCATGATTTTGTAAACATATAAAAAGAAATGACTATTCTTCAAAACTACACCGTGAGTTAAAAACTGGCAAATAAGTTGTCTTCACAAAAAGGAACTTTTTATAATTATAGATGCAAAAATTAATAGTTTACATTTTGTGCATATGGTGGGTGATACTGTAATACCATACTCTGCTAAATGTGTCTGGGCAAAGGAGAAGGGTTGTAGTAACTGTAGGAGGTGAAACTTTAATCCTTCAGTTTTGTGCACTTAAACCCTCATTTAGGGCCAGCTGTACAAGTTATACTCAAATTAATAAAGCACTTATTTCTGCCATGTATAGCTTCAGCGAAATTTCATATGTGAATAAATGTCTACCACCTTGGGTCTGTTTTTTACTGTACTGCACTGCCCATGCTGTTAACCTAAAACAATTCCTTTCCAGCATCCCACACTTCCCAAGAGGATATGGAACAAAACCAAGGCTTTGGAGACTTTGGGTAGATACTTGTATGATCTGTGATGGCACTACATTATCATCTATCTCAGGCATCCGAATTAAGTGTCTTTGAGTTTTTGTTCAATGGAGAGGGATTTGCTCCCTTTCCAGAAGGTGTGTTGCATAAGCAGCCAAAGTACTCTAGAATGTTATGCTAAGAACCATATCTTTTCAGTTGACTATTTTGGGAGGCAAGACTGGCTATCCACACATAAAATTAGTGGTGTGAATACCCGCTGTTACTTAATGAAAATCTTGAGGAGTATGACAGAAGCATGGCTTGGGGTTAGAGGTCCTGTAGTCTCCTGTCCTGAACAAAAGATATGTCTATGACCAACATCAAGAGAATGTGCCCATGGTTTCATGGATTAGCAGCACCTCTTGAATCCTCACACTTGACTCGGGGAACTCCACTTGCTCAGAAGAGATGAAACTTTTCATGTGGAAAAAGGGAGGACAAATTTGACGCCCCTGTAAAGAGAATGAGTGAAGGGTGAGATAAGTATATATCTGAACAGGTCATTCTCATTCTGCTACACAGGCAGACATCTGCCTTTCTCCCATTGCTTTTGAATGTCTCAGAGACAAACTGAGCTACTTTACTCATTCTGGAGAATACCTGAGTCCTTGAGCAGCCTTTAAATTTACATGGGAGTAATCATGAAGGAAGATACTAATCAGTGGGAGTAAAAGTATCAGACTGGCCTTAATCAGTACGGTGAGAGCTGGGAAAAGAAAAACAATAAAAACATTCAACCTGAGATTAAACAATGTATAGCTTGTTATAGCATTTTTAAATCAGCTGTGTGCACTCTCTAGTCAAAAACCTATGCACTCTCTGTGGTTTTGGGCTAGGTTATTTATTGTTTTCCTCTTTTTTTTTTTTTCTCTTGCCACAGTGCAGTCCATATACAACCAATCTGTGTGGTTACGGACAGCTGAGAAAATTTAGTGCAATTTCAGCTTCAATGCTCAAATTGTTTTTCTATAGGCCAAGTAGTTTAAAACAGTTTTACCTCTGGTCCCAGGTGTTGCTGAGGCAGCAAAGTCTCTTTGAGCCCCCACAAATCAGCAGGGAAAACTGCTGAAGCAAGAAAAATCTTTAATTGTGCAACGAAAAATACTAACGAAAAAATCAAACAAGCAGCATTTTTTCCCAATTAAATGTTTCTGTGTTCCCATCAAGGAACACATGTGAATGATTTTGAGATTTTTCATTGGTACCTGGCTCTTATGATGCTAGAAGTTATCTTGGACCCGTGTTGAGGCAAATCATTACCTGCTAATTGGAAATAACATTGTGGGGAATATGGGACAGAGCATGAAATTCCATATGAAAGACATTTTAACTGTCAATTAAATGCTTCAAATTTGTGTGACCACTGAACAGTACAGTAAACCAAAGCCATTTTCTGGCACATGGGTGTCCAGATCATAATCTGTTGTTCGTAAGTTGTAATTGGCATCTGTGAAGGGGCCTGAAAAGAAGAACTGAATGGTGGTGGCAATTCAATAAAGGGTCCATACAGGGTGGAGACTGGAAGAAAAGGTGAGACAGAGTGAAGGATGTGTCACAAGTGCTGTCTTTTCATTGCTCATCTTAGAAAGAATGAGGAAAGTCCAGTTTTTGTGACTTTTAATTTAGCAGTTTATATGAACAATGGATTCACTTCTTTCATCTCCAAGAAAACTTTACAGGAAAGTCTAAGCCTTTCACCCAAATGCTTGAAACTCTTACGAGGTAAAGTCCCACAGTACCAGTGCCTGTACCACTACTAGTACCCACAGTACCTCATCTGCTATCTTTATTTTTCCCAGGGCAATAAGAATTGAGCCAGCAAGCAGGCAGCAGAAACGGGAGAGACTTCAATGTTGGCCAGCACGGCTGGTCTTAAAAAACTTGCCACTTCACCTTTCCTAGTTTTCTTGAGATCATTCTTAGTTTCTACAGGAGGTAGTAATGTACAGGTTTGAAGGGCCTAATGAGGATTCTGCCACTGAGCAGAATTTCAAGATGTAACCCTTGTGTAGAAATGTTACCCACTAAACCTGTTTTAGACAAAATATAGCAATATAATAAGAAGCAGGGTGAATAGAACTAATTGTAGTAAGGTCATATAGATGAATTAGTGCACTTCCTGATGGCATAGAAACTCCTGAAAGTCTACTAAAAGAAAATTAATTAACAGAGTATTTAATTTATTGTAAGTATTTTTGAATAAGAGTATGTTTCTGAAGGTGGTGAAAGTGCTTTTAAAATACTTTGATGTATTGATTGGTAGAGTTAATTTGTCACCTGCACATTGTTATTTAATGTTGCTGGCTGTCTCAGTTAATGTGTTTCCTGAATATGAATATTTAGTGGTCTTGTATAGTGATCATTATGTTATTTTAAGCTTAATAAATTGTTCTCAAGCCCTCAAGCCTTTCATAGAGGTGTTTTTGTTATGTAAATATAACAAAAGTGAAAGACTGTCTAGCTGCTTCTCAACTTTGGTATCACTGTAAGTGGATTTCTGGTAGGAATTTAGGAAGAAATGGATACTTTTTTGAAGAGGTAGAGAGCTTCTGGGCAGCTGGAAGGGAAGGTCCATCAGGACCAAACAGTGTGGAAGGAGAGAAAAACTATTTGGTGACGGGGTGACACCAGGTCTCAGCTGCTCCAAGAGGATTTAGTAGTGAAATCAGCTGGCTCATTTTCTGTATATAAGAATGAGGGAGGTTTCTAAAGGTAAAGCAAAGTGTTGCCATATAGTCAAATAGTTAACAACGGCCCATGAATACATTTGGGGCGGAAATTAGAGAAGACTTTTCTACAATCTGAAGAGTGGATGAAAAGTTTTAAGGGGTTTCAAAGTAGAGCTTGGTCAGTTTGTTGCCTTGGACAGCAAGAGACCAGACTTGATGATGCTGGTTGACCTTTCAATTCCATCTCGTGTTTGAAAGATTCGCATCTGAAGTACTTATATGTGGTTTCACTTAAATGGCAGTGTTAAAAAAATTAAGAGAGCATAAAATTTAAAAGGTTAGATTTTGAACTCATTTATCAAAATAAAGCACAAAAGATGGGATTAAACTCCCACAGTTTTAGATGTCATGTGTCTAGATGTCCACATCTATGTAGTCTCCTAGTGATCTCTGAACAGTCACTGGTGAGATATAGGCAATTTCAGGGTCTTATTTATCACGCCTATTTTAGACATCTACTTTAGGAAGACAGTAATCATGTCCTAGAAATGGCTATTTTTCTCCATTTTCTGTAAAAGTAGCCTTGAGTAACTCTGCAAATTTTTATTTTGTAGAAGTCTAAACTGTGATCAGACAGAAATTATCCGGAATAAGGATTTCATTCTATAAGATTTTGTTCTATATTCTAGTGTTATGATGGATTTTTCTTATTTCAATTCACTAGACAAGTATTGATAAATATTAAATCAGATTTTAGTGCAATTGAAAAAAAAGGCACTTAAGAGGGGCATTTTACTTATTCAGAATAAGCTGTGACAGATATCAGAATATTTTCTTGCCTTTTCAGATGCTTTATCTCATTGCAAGAGAAAAAAATCTTTTTGGTTATATATATTTAAAAAAACATTTTAAAAAAAGGTATCAACAAAACAGTGAATGCTTTTTTAAAGTTCACAGAAAAATTCTATTGCAGAGCAGTAAATAGCCTGCGACATGGAACAAAACATCAACCCATGTCTTCCTATCAAAGGTTCATCTTTCCAAGCTAGGTTGATGATTGAACAGGTGGTGATGTGATAATGGATCAGATGGGTCAACAAGATGAGGATTTACATGAAAAGCAAAAGTATGAAGCATTGGAAGTCAAAATTGCTTCTTATGTGAGTTTGGTAGAAAATCACTTGAGCAATGATCATTCATCTATCAAGCATTTAGCAGCCACTTAGCTCAATGGAAAAATCTAAAGTGATTGTATGTCAGCTGGAAAGGGTATAAATGAAGACAGAACAAAAATATCTGGGTGTTTCAAAATTTGAATAGAAACTATACTAGAAAAATAGTAAAGACCTAAACCCCACCTTTGGTTGTCAAAAAATTCTTTCAGTGTGCTTCAGGTCTTCAGTATGTTTCAGGGACACACAAAATAGCTGCTTAAATTCTTAACTTATGAAGAAATTCACTGTACGGATGGAACTTTCTTACTCCACACTGAACCAAAAGATCAATTCCTTTGGTTCCAGATGGTAGATGTTGTTATAGGTTCTTCCTTATTTGTCTCGGTATCTGTATTGATTACATTTTCTATTCTATACATGCTCGATACACTATACACTGCTGTGAGAAGCAGAAATCACCACCTTTCCTTACTATTTGCTGACATTCTGCTATTACAGCATAATACTATAAGATTTTTTCATTCCTCAGAGGATCAGTTGAATTCTCCTGGTTCTCAGGAAGTGCTGGAAATGGATTATTTAGATTTCAGACATGTATTCCTTGGGGGAGTATTGAAGTTGTCTGCTTCTCAACAGCTTTTCTGTCAGATTGAAGGGGACCAGTATGGAAAAAAAGGCCCCAGGCTTTGGGGACTGCTGCCTGAAATAGCAGCAGCAGTAGCTTATGGGACTGGTTTCCTATGATACTGCTCATTTTGGAAAGACTCTTGACATCCAGGCCAACAGGGTGAGCGGATCAGCTGAGAAGTGTTTGGTACCGCCTTCTGCATTTCAAACACAGTAGCTGCTATGTGTTAAACATCAGTGCAGGACAAAGAATGAGGTAATAGGGAGAAACGTTGCACCAGTCTAGACATACTTTTATGTCAGTGAAGTTGGTGAAACATCTGTTTGATACGGTATTTTGTTTCTTATTTAGATAGTCATCTTCAGACTCACTAACACAGTTGTCTCTTTATAGAATCCCAGTGAGAAAAGAACATTTTTCATTTTCACCTGAACCATTTTCTATTTCAGCTGTTCATATCCCATACTTCTGTTGCGACTCAACATCTGTCTGTCCCTCCACCTCCATGGCACAGTTTTTCTGTTCCATTTATCCTTTTGGGGCAGTTCCTATCTACTATATCTGCCTTGTTTATGTTCTGTCCCTTGTTCCTGTTGACACGAGAACGGATTTCACACCCTCCTCCTTCTCTGATTCCTCAGCCCAATGAATTCTGCCTACTGGCCTCTTCCCTCTGCCTCACTCACCAATCTCCCTCCCCTCCTTCAGGAACATTTACTCCACCACAGGTAAAATCACAGCCTCTCACAACCTCATCCTGTGGTTTCCTGTGTCTGATCTTTGGACCTTGTACAGATCTGGATCCTCTCCAAAAAAATGCTTCTAAAATTGCTTTTTTGCAGGTGATTTTCCTTCTCTCAGGATTGCTGTCTTGACAAACTGTGTAGGAATTTGAGATTTGCAGGTGCAGAGAACTGGAAGTGATCTCCTGTCGTGGTGATCTTGCCATTGTAGGGAACCATAGCAAATGATCACTTTACAAACTGATTGACTTTACAAGTCATTCAATTACCATCAGAAAATATTAAGGGAAATGAGTTGGAGGGGAGCACAGTAAGGCTCCAGAACAGCAGAACAGCATGGTCTCACATTTCTAAGTCTGGCATTTGCATTTAGCATGACTATTTGAAGTGATGTTCAGTATCTGTTTAATAAATTAGATTTTATTTGTAACAAATGCATTAGAATTATTTGTAAGGATCAGAGACCTGGTAAACAAGTAGGTTTCCTTTATCAAAACCAGAACTTCTAGTTCTTCCTTATACTTCAGAAATATTGAAAGAAACCATGAAAATCTGTAAACTGCATGGGGCAAGTACGTTCTTTTTTTGCTTTTACAGTATTTTGCCCAGCGATGTCCTGGTATGTGACAGCACCACTCATAATAAGCATTAATAATAATTAGCTGCTATTTTTATGGACAATGAGCCTACTTTTTGTGATCTCTTTTTAATGATGATTTAAAATTGTAACACTTGATACTGTTGCCAACTCTGTGAAAAAAATTATTTCACTCATATTAAGAAATCAGTTGATTAATTTTTTTTTTGAAAAGTGTTGTCAAATATGTTCCAGGCATGGACTCTTTGAAAGACAAGTGGATTCTTAAGAGGAAATTCTGTTGCTAGGAGACCATAACCATAAAGTTTCAGGATAAAGTATTTTTTTATTTTAAATAAGAAATGTTGATTAATGAACATGCTTAACAGGCAAAGAACAAAGCTATCACAGCTATCTCTATTATATCAAAGACCAGTTGAAGCATTCAATGGATATTTTAAGAAGGAAGTATAAAGAGGATGTCTTCAAAGGGAGTCTAGCCAAAGTTAGAGAAACAAGGAGTCCAGAGCATGCTGATATAACAAATGTGCCCAAGTACCTGTATGGGATATTAAATCTCACATTTGAAGGTTTAAAGTTACCTCTATCAGCAATGAGAATTAGATTTACCTTGGGAAAGAGAGAATATCCCATCTGTGTTTTCCAAACAGAGAGGTTTCAGTGAAATGATCTCTTGAGATTTCTGCTGGTCCTGCCCATTTGGGGTTTCCCAGATTTTGGAAATTCTGGTGCTGTTAATCAGTGAAGGGTAAATATTGGGCTAGAGGGTCTTTGTCTTCGATCCACTGTGGAAATTCCTAAGCATGTCAGCAATAACTACCTATATACAAACTTAGAAATGTTTAGAATACACATAAATAATTCCAGTCTCATAAAGTATTAGCTGATGGTAACTGAGAATCCAGTATTGATCATCTTAGTTTCACTGAGTAGCACTTTACCTCACAAAAAGACTACTGAAGTCTAAGAAGATTTCTTTTGGAAAAACGGCACTAGTACAGGCATTAAAATCTGGCCCCACTGGCTCAATATTTATCTAGTTGTTTAATCCCACAGGTCTTGATCCAGTTTACAACTGCTGAAAACTGACTCAAGAGTAGACTAATTAATAAATTCATAATAGTATCAAAGAGCAAGAAATCTTTAAAATGGCTATTTCTGCAAGGAAATCAAATTGCTTTCTGAGAACTAGCAACATGAAACAAAATGCAGACCTCTTCAAAGGGAGTTACATCACTTTCAGCTGTAAAACTTTGTGTCTGGTTTCCATAGACGTCCACACAGGAAATCTTTAGAAAAGGATATTCTCAGAATAATATCTCAGGGTATCCCAGAACAGAGGCAGAGGATGAAAAGATATTATAATCTTATTTATATATATACCTTCTTGAGAAGGTATTATTAGAATACTTTAGATATTGTCACCTATGCACAGAGCAGGACATGGCAACTCAACCAGGAACATCCTAAAACACCAGAAAGAAAATATTACAACTATCATACATGCTCAATAGCTTTTATTGATAAGGTTTCCTTGGGGGACATCTCCCTGGTAATTCATATCTAGGCATCCTCTATCAGCTGAGTCAGTCAGGGGACAAACTTACAAATGAAGAGGTAAAAGGCAGCTGTAGGACCCAAGCATCTCCCTGACAGAGGCTGAGATGTGCCTGTGGAGAGGGACAGTGTTTGGAAATGTTTTGCTGAAAGCTGAGGACTGATCCTCTGTTAACCCCCAATCTGTGCCATATTGCTTGTTTGCAGTTAGGATAGGAAAGACCAGAAATGTTACAATTCTCCTTGAACTTTGAGGGGGGCAAGAAACACGTGCTGCATATTACTGTCACCTTTGGCTCAGAAGGGAATATGTAAAGATTTCTGCTAAAGTACAGCATATGTGTTTTTTGGAAAGCTTGCAACTGAATATATAGAATATCAGTGAGATGTGGAAGTCTATCGTGGACAGCAGATTCACTGTTTGATAGTGTTTGTTAAATGTAGAGATACTGTTTACTGTGTTTCAGACTGGTTACAAGGTTTTAAGGATGCCTTAAATATTTGTTTTACTGAAGCTAATACATTCTTTTCTCAGAATTATTAACATGGCCTTATCAGAAATTTGCATGAACTAATCCTTTATAATGCTTTGAAAATTCCTGAATATATGAAAGTCTGGCTTGTGCTGCTTCAAAGAGTTAATCTCAAATGCCAGACTACAGAGAGTAAGATAGAATTTATGTATCTCTGAGTATATAATGCCTACATTCCCCCTTATATTTGTATTTAAAAAATTTTGGGCTTTGGTTTCTGGAAACCAGTGAGAAAATTATGCTGTTCACCAAGCAAAAACAAAAAGAAGATGCAGGATTTTGTCTTTGTTCTGTGAGAAAAGAAAATGGTGCAAGAAATATAATTCTTGCTCTGACAGAGAGGCCTTGGCGCTTTGCACAGGAACAGGATCATGTTGATCGCAGCAGATTTTTCAAAAAGGACAACTAGACATCCAAACCCTTATTAGCCCTGCATAAAAGAAGCTTAACAACTTCAACCAATTGTTTCCCACAAGGTGAAAAACACCCAAACAAGTTGGGAATGAGAGCTAAATCAGATTGCCGACTGATAAGGATCCTTCCCAAGGCTAATAACAAAGGCTTACCACAGACAAGCAGCGGATTAAGCATTTTAAGCCTCTATCGGCTAGCACCAAGGAATCTGGCGTGGTAATTCTGCAATCTGTAGCTGTTTGGGTAGCTATCAAAAATAGTGATGAAGAGAGCACGCGGACCTGAAAGGTATTTGATGTATTTTCTTCTGTATTGTGAGGAAGTGAGGCTTGGTGTCTGTAGAAGGGGCTGCTGAGGATAGAGAGGAAATCCACTGGTTAAAGTAGTAGAGCAGAACATGAGGAGTGTGAGAGGAAGAGAGGCACAGCCAGAGAGCATTTCTTTGCTGAAGTGGGAATGGGGAGAGCTGTTTCACCTCAGGAGTGCTTGGCTATACTACGTTTTTAGCTCCTGTTTGGGGGGTTAATGGGTCCCTACATAAACTACCTTTGAAAATGATGTACGCTGAGTGTTTGAAAGCTAATAATTGACTTTATAGCTGCATGTTACCTGCTGCACAGTGGCTGCATTGCTCTGGGCTCTGTCAGGCAGCTCTTTGTGTACTAAAACAGAGTGTGTACCGTAAAAACTTGTTTTTTTCAAGATATTTCAAGGAAATGGAGTTTTCAAAGGAATTACGTGATACGTCCTCATTTTGGCTTCATTATTTAAGAGACATTTTGCATGACTTGTAGCTTCTATGTGATAGCACTTTTCATATTCCTTTACACTGCGTAGAAATAATCTATAATGAAGGTGATATAAAAATGATTGATTGTGACTGGCTTGTCTTTTAAAAGAACCAAGCATTTTGATAGCCAATGAAAGAGGGAAAAAGGCAGTTATTGGCCCTGTACTTTTCTGCATGACCTCTGTCTGAAGACCATCACCTTCATTCTAATAGTCTGATTTGTGTTTTGAATAAATTATTCAATAATTTCAAGCAGAGAAAGCTCTCTGTCTCTTTTGGAGTGTGACTTCTTTTTTTCCACCCAACTGAGTTGCAACTAAATGCTTCACTGTGCTCCGAACCAACTTTGCAATTTACTTCTGAATCTCTAATGCTCTCACCACACATAACGGCTTTCAGTGGCAACAGAGGTGGTCCTGCAACTCACACAGTCTTCTGCTTCCTTTTTAAAGTCAGTGACAGATAAAAAGGAGGAGAGTAAAAAGTTATTCAGAGGTGAGAGAAGGGCAGTGTAGATTAAGAAATAAAATGCTCACAAAGCAAATCCTACAGCCCCGGTTAATTGAATAGTTAAAATATCTCAGCTTCCATTTGTAAGTCCCAAAATACAGCCTTTTGTAATGGCTTTATTTTTTGCTTCTACGGACTTGTGCAAAGCTTGCAAGTCTGGCAAGCTGCTAGAAGGCTCTGAAAATAAGTGAGCTCTGTTCACCCTGTGGAATTTTCCAAGATACCCCAAACTTGCAGTTTTATTCTGCATATAAACCTTAAGTGCAATGGGGCTGAAATTGGTGTCTTAGACCTTTCAGATTTTCCTGTGTCGAGGAACGCAATAAAGAAGATACCTGTCTGAGCGGGTACCCGATTTGTCTCCTGTCTGTCACTTGTAAAGTAGCAATGGTGGAATAGCGCCTTTCTCTTGAGAAATTCTCTGGGCTCCTTCCCTGTGGGAAATAGCACAGTATTGTGATGCAGATTTTCTGCCAAATCTCACAAATCCCTCACTGTGGGGATTTCTCTTTTCAGTCGTCTATCGTCCTGTCTGTAGAGCACTCACATTCAATACAGAAGGTTTATCACTTCCTTTTTAGAACTATAAGAACCAACATCACAGCCTGCAAAAACCCACCTGGTGAGAAAGATCTCATTTATTCAATTTTTGAATCTCACTGAGGGCTGCTCTAGAGAGGAAGAGCCTCTGATAAGTTATTTGCTGTTTTCTTTAGAATATGCCTGCCTCAGCCGAGTTTCAAGAGACTCCTGCTTCCATGCACCAGCAGATAGAGTGTAATTATATTTGTTGTTAAATGGATAACTGTGCTGTCCGATATTTAATTAGTACCACCTGTCTAACTGGATATGTGCATGACTGCAGCCGTAAATTATGTCAGTGCCTTTCAGACATAAAGGAGGGAAAACCAGGCATAGCTGCTAGGGAGACAGACATGTTCATGGGCTGACTCTGGACTGAAAGGCAAATTCCCACCAAACATTCAAACTAACACCCAACCAGAGCACATGAAAGCCGCCATCCCTTGGATGCGCTAAAGTTTCCTGTCTTTGACTTGTGTTCCAGGTCTTACCCTGACAGTGATGCAGTGAGGGTATGAGCACAGATCGGGGTGGGCAGAACTGCTCCTGAATCCACATTTCAGACAGAGGCAAAAGCTGTAGCTGAGAGGTACATTGGGCTTGTGTTACAAGGATCCCTGCATCATGCTGCTGGTGCAAATAGGCTCACACATGTCCAGGACGTATCTCATTGTACATCAATGTGCTCTTATGGAGGATATTCCACTCATAGCAGATCAGAATTGAAGGTTAAGCCTCTGAGTTTGCCACTGTTGGGTCATTTTATTTTTTCTCTCTAGTATTTGTCTGTCTGGGTTTTTTTTTGTGGATTTACAAGAATAAACTTGCACAGTTGTGAAAACAAAACTGCAAGGGTCTGAGTCTTGTGAGGCATTGCAATAATATGGTAGTGAACAATGCAAGCACTTAAGTTAAACCCAGCTAAAAATACACCAATAAATAAATGCATTTGTATCCTTTCATACCCAGAAAATAAATCAATACTTTTTGTTAGGATAAGACCTATTTTTGACTGAGAAAAAAAGCATAGACACAAATGTTGAACTGAACACAAAATGGCTGATTGTTAATATATATAGAAAATTTTAGTAATAGCTAATAACAAGATATACACATAGTGTAATTATCCCAGAGGCAGTTAGACCTAGATGCTAAAGATAGACACAAGGATGTCAATGATTTACTTGCAGACCCCAAATGACCAGGATTTAGACCTTATAATTCACCAGGTGAGGAACAGTGATATGAAGGTCCCATAGTATGACAGAGCCCTGATTCAGCAGCGACCTAGGATGTTTCCTGATAAATTACTCTCATTTGCTAATATCTGTGCAACACCCAGGCAGAGACTACTGTAGGGATGCTTCAGCTCCACTTGGTACATGCTGCAGTTTCAAAAGAAAAGTGATCTGCCAGCAGTAATAACACTTTCATAAATCTGGCAGTCCTAAGCCTTATTTTACATTTTCTGGCTTCTTAATTTTGCCAAATCATTACTTTTAACACTTAGAAGAGTATTAATATACTATGTTAGTATAGGTGGGTCTCTGTTTAAATAGGCCTAGATAAAAGAGGGCTGCGTTTTAATTCTGATTAGGGCCTGAATCCATTTTACAGGAATTTCAGACACTTAAGCAAGGTTCCTTGTTTCAGAAAGTATATATTTTTTTATGAACTTCATTTCCCCTCCCCTTTCTAATCAGAAATTTGGAGATTTTTTAAAATTAGTATTACTTCACATTTTTTTCTGTGTTCTCTACAACTGTGCTAAAAACACTTTCAGAGAAGATGTGACTGAATTTTCAATATGAGAACTAATAGGAGAGTGCTGAGGGCGACACTATTGTTTTAATTATAATATCTTCATTGTAGCATCATGGTCTAGCTTCACTTTTACTTTGAAGACTGTTAGAAAACTCCCTTTGACAGTTTATTGTATCTGTTGTGGTCAAGCCTTTTCTAATGGCGAGGAGAGATAACTCTTTAGCTACTTGACCTTCCTGGCAATGGTCTGGTAGAAGATTATAATAATCTTTCAGCCTCCAACAGTGATAAGCTAGTATCCAGGCAGTGTTTTGTGCTGTAATATTTATGAATGATCTGTTACTGAAATTTAGCTAGGAGAGAGGCTAACATATTTCTAGCCTAAAACGTACTCAGATGAGATGAATATGTAATAATAATTTTTTTTCAAAACAAAGGGTCTCTTTTCTGTTAGCTGCTCTAGAACCAGAGAATAACTGACATTGGAAGAGACCACTGGAGGTAAGGTACTGAGGAAGGTTAATAATATTTGCCCATGCCAGTGTAGAATTCAAGCACTCACCTCCAAAGATAGCATAACTACTGTTACTTGCAATTACCAAATATTTTGTTTCTATTTCTCCATTTACTACTTCACAAGTGCTTCTAATACCCAGAAGTCTATCTTACCTTTCTTTTTAAAAATTTTTTAATGTGTGTCTGTGGGCTTGTGTTGGGAGCTTAAGTATGTCTATGCAATGTAACTTTGCGATAGAGTGAATATTATTTTGGAGGGAATAAAGAGCTACTTCCACTTAAAAATATCTTCATTTATTCTTAAATCCTGCTTAGTTGTAATACTTTTGTAGTGTGCCAACTGGTGCCCCTCTGCTGAAATGTTAATTATGAATTTATTCCATAAAAATAAGAACCTCAGACTAAGAAAATTATGATGAATTTGAATATGTGCAAGACTCCATCATGAATAGAGCAGCCTTGTGAATAAGATTTTCTCCATGAATGACATGCTGGAATACTTGGCTTTAATTTGCTTGACTTAAAATATAATTAAGGCAGTGCATAAAGTTATGATCACTCTCTGTCTTTCATGAACTTAAACTTTGACAGAATTATTTTGTCAATTTTTAAATAAATATATTTATAGAGAGATACATGTACAGTCTGCTTCAAGGCTTTCTGAAATCTTAAAGACTTCTGTGTATTGCAGTGAGGTCTGGAAGAGTGTAGTTGCCATAGTCCAGCAAGATAGGGAACTTCTTGAAGACTCGTAAATCCTCAGAGACCACTGTCCATAGTGACAGTTCAGTTTAGATAATTTTGACAATTTAGACACTCTAAGCATTGTTTAGAAGATGACCTGCACTTTTCATACCAATTCTCTCTCTTCTCTCTTACATTTGTAAGCTTTACAAATCATATCCAGTAACTTTTTCTTGAAATTCTCATGCCCTCTCAGGTAGTATTGAAAACCTTGGAAAGGGCCAAAGCTTGAAATCCTGGAAGTACAGAATCAGAAATTTTTTCTTGGTCTTCAAATGCAATCCCTTGACATTATGGACAAGGTGTCATATATTTACTTTCATAAACATTTCAATCATATATTAATAGTATTTAGACTTTTAATCCCTGGTACTTTACCTGGAATATGATTTCAGAATCTCCCTTGTTTTGTATTTTACTGCATTAACAGTTAATTTATAACCCTTTATTACTGTGTGAACACTCTCCTTGAGTTTAAATAACTCTTTTCTCCTATGTCTGTACCCTGGTTTATATATGGGCACCAATCACATCCCTTTGTGTTACAAGGTGAACTCTTCTCTTGTCTGATAAGCTCTCCGTTCCCCTCATTATCCTAGCCATCCTTCTCTATATCTATTCCAATTTCATATCTTCCTTGAAAATAAATGACCAGAACCGTACACACTCTATTACAAATTAAGTCTCCTCAGGGCTTAGTACAGTGGAATTAATGCTTCTCTATCTCAGCTGGAAACACCTTGACTGATGTATTGCAGGATGGCATTTAAGTTTTTCCATATTTGCCATCCCTTGCTACCTTATAGTCATCCTGTGATCAGCTTGTACACCTGTGTCTCTCTCCCCCAGTCACTTCTAACTGACAAGTTCCTAGTCAATAGCAGAAATTCTCATTCATAGTCCCCAATGACCTTCCTCTTTTTATTATAAATTTAATTTAATTTAATTATGCTTACTCCCATCGTCAGGGCCATGCAGTTCTTTTTGTGAAATACCCTAATCCTCTTCAGTATCGACAATGCCTTTTAGCTTTCCATCTTAATAATACTTTTTTTTAAGCCAAGGTTATTTATACAAAATATTAACAAGATTGGTCCAAGGCCAACCATTTGTTACCTCTCATCAGACTTTCAATACTTCTCTACTAGCCAATTCTTTACTCACAGTTGCAGCAGTAATTCCCATTTCTTCATATGACATTGTATTTACAGTATTTGTCATATTTACATATTATGTCAGTGTTTTACTGAGCTCCAAATGGATGACAGGTAATGCCTCTTCTTTGTTTGGGTTACCCAGACAAAGTAGTGTACTTGACCTAGCCTGTATGGATCTTTGTGGAACACAGGTTGCATGTTATCATATTTTTTTACAACTTTAATTATACTAACCTTGAAAACACATTTTACATGCTTGCATGTCTTTGATATTAAGTTGGATACCTTGTTCTCTAAACTTAGTGGTCCTAAATTTGGTGTTGTATGTGCATTAAAAATATTTATTACAGAACTTAGGTGTGATGTGTCAGTGCTTTCAGACCTTTTGTGGGTCCAAAGTAATTCAGCACACAAAAAGCCGATTAGTAAAGTGAAAACAAGGGCTTGAAAAGGAACATTACTATAAGACCTAAAGCATTTTTGAAGCAAAGGACAAAAGAAAAACTTTGAAAAATGTTTTCTATACTACAACAGCAATAATTAATTTCTCAGAGAATTGTATTGATGATTTTACATAAATGTATATTCTTTGGCAGCAATCTATGTATGCTGTTTGAGAAGAGCCGGGCATCCTTTATTACCAAACATTGGACAGGATTGGACCAATAGCAAATAAAGCATAATTTCACTAAAGGTAATTGTTTCTGTCAGACTCCTTAACCATTGCTTAAACTCAACATTTTTCTTGCATGGAAATTATTTTTGTAGTGGAAAATATTGAGAAAGGCTGATATTATAAAGGAAAGCAGTGAACATTGAATCACTTCAGCGTGATAAAACTAGGTCAGAATTCTGTCTTTAATGTGTTTAATTTCAGACAGCCTTCCAAATTAAAGATGATCATACGTTCCCAGAGTGTTATTATTCCTGACTGTCCTGGAATATACAGTGTCTCTGACAGTCGTACAGCTAAAATTCATTGTTATTGGTTCTATTTTTTAATTTGCAAATGCAATTTTAAAACCCTTGAAAAATGATACAGAAAATTTCAATACCTGAAGAAACAATAGGATATGGAAAGGCAAATACTTTGCAATAAATCAGACTGCATAGGCACAGGGAAAAAAAAGACTCTCATTGGCATTAATTCATATTTCTTCCTTCTTTCTTTCTTTCTTTCTTTCTTTCTTTCTTTCTTTCTTTCTTTCTTTCTTTTTCAAAAAAGCCCTCAATTACAATATAAAGTCAATAAGGAAGTAAAAGGTTGGTTCAGAAGCTGGGTTATCAATATAATACAGAAAGCAATAGTAAAAGCTAATAGATGAAGTGTATATGACCTTCATATCGGATTAGTGACCAGTGTAGTATATTAGCAAAATACTGTGCATTGTACTCAGTAACATAACGAGATATTTTTCTTATTATAATACAAAAGACATTAATGTAGTACAAATGTTCATTCTAGCCTGCCTTATCAGGGATTTCCATGTAGTATTTCTAGCCTGGTCTCCGGCTTATTGGTCTGGTTTACATAATGGTACAAGTGTAAGATGGAGTACACTTTTGAAATGAGAAGGACTAAGGTAATGAAGGAGGAATAAGGGAATGAAAACAAAACATAGAGGAAAGGCAAATAGGGAAAAATGAGAGAAAGGGAGGAAAAAGTGAGACAGGCTATGTCAAAGTAGGAAAGGAATGAACAACACATTAAAAAAGTAAGAAACAAAGAAGGAGAATTATTAACGACAAATGATAAGATTGTCAGTTCTTATGTCCAAATTCGATGTTAAGATTCAATTTTCAGTTCTGGCTGAGCTGATTTCAGCTCGGCTATTCATATGTTAAATGTGCATGAAGATGGCCTTTCATCATAGTTTCAGTAACTTGCTTTTTGGAGATGTCGTTACAGAAGGAAATTAAACCTGGTGTATCATTAAATATTGGAATTCAGATTCAAGTGCTGACAAGTCAGATTTTGTTAACATGAAGTTTAAGACTTAATGGAAAACATGCAATGTTTTGGTTATGCTTTTGCCTGTTTGGATAACAGAGCATTTATAAGTTGATATTACGTTTATATTAATGCAGCTTGACTATTTCAGTGATCATTTGGGATGATTGTGTTCTCACTGAGTAGCGGTTTCAACGGTTTACCATCCTTCTGAAACTAAACAAATACTTATAGGAGATGACACTACTTATGAAGGCATCATTAGGCGGTTCTTAGTTTATATGAGCTATCTAAAAGAGAGAAACAAGATCTTTGCATATTTTTTATCTATGTTTAGATGGAATGAAAACTGCTTCTGATTAGTCATTCTGCTGCATTAAGTGCTTATCCCCCTGATGATTGTGGACATGGAGTCAGTAGATGTTAGTTCTTAATTCTGCTGAGGACTGGGTCTTTAAGTCACAGCATTATTGACAAAATCATAGTATACATGGCTGCATATAAAAATGGTCAAGTAGGTAAATAAATAAGCCACCAGCAGTACACTAATCTGTCAATGTACGCAAAACCAAAATCCTTCTCATGCACATACATGCATTTGGTAAAAACAATGTAGACAGCACATTTGGGGTCTTTAGAATGTATGTTCTTTCAAAATTTCTGTTACATGCAAGACAGGTATTGATTTGGTTATAGATGTGCTTGTGATATGGAAGAAAATTAACGCTAGCTGATCAAAAAGGAAAAAAAAAATATTGTTGTTGAAATGTCAAAACTCAGCGGTTTGCTTCTTTCTCAACGGTTCCTCCCTATCTTGCTTGCAAGCTCTCTCCCTTTTATCAACCCCAAACACAGATCATCAGTGGTGTCTAGAATCCAAGACCTATGGTACCAACATCTCATCAAAAGCTCACTGAGTTTTTCCAGTTGTTTCACAGAAAAAAAACCCTTATGTAAATGCTCAAAAAGGAGTTCTATTAATAGGTAGCAATGGCATTTTGCTACCTGTGGCAACTACAGAAGAGCATGCTACATGACATTATGTGCAATTATTTACGTTAAACTGGTCAGGATTTGGAGCCAGCAATGTTGATTCAGGGAAGTCAATGCTTCACTTCTCTTCAAAAAAGTTCAGCTCAATATCAGAAAACATACATATTGTCTTGTTAGACTATTTCAACTCAATACCAAGCCATCTGCTCTTCAGTTGGCACTGATGGATATTTATCCAGTTTGTTCCAGTGATGGTGAATTGAGGGCTGCCTTCAATAATCTGTTAAAGTATGTAACTATTCTTTCAGTTAGAGAGATCTTCCTGATGTCTTATGCCCTTTGCTGCTATTTAAGTCAATTAATTGTCAACTGGAGAATGTCTTATGAGGAGTGGCTGAGGGAACTAGGGCTGCTCAGCCTAGAGAAAAGGAGGCTGAGGGGAGACCTTATCCGTCTCTGCAACTCCCTGAAAGGAGGGTGTAGAGAGCTGTGGGTCGGTCTCTTCTCCTGAGTCACAGGCGATAGGACAAGAGGAAATGGCCTCAAGTTCCGCCAGGGGAGGTTCAGATTGGATATTAGGGAAAATTTTTACACTGAAAGGGTTATTAAGCATTGGAATGGGCTGCCCAGGGAAGTGGTTGAGGCACCATCCCTGGAGGTATTCAGAAGACGGGTTGGCATAGTGCTTAGAGACATGGTTTACTGATGTTTTTTTTATCAGAGTTAGGTTGATGGTTGGACTAGATGATCTTAAAGGTCCCTTCCAACCTAGAAAATTGTATGATTCTATGATTCTAATTATTGTCCAATTTCCAGCGGACATAGAAATCAGCTGATTAATTTCTTTTTTTGAACCATCTGCTAACATACTATAAGACTTAGCACATCTACCTTCAGCAGTCTCTGCTTTGTATTCAGCAAGTAAAATAATTTCAGGCTTGTTTCAATAATCTTGCTTTCCAGCCTTTGATTTATTTATTTTTTAAAATTTTTTTTGCTCTCCCCTAGACTGTCTCTGTGACACTGGATGCAGAATTGGAGCCTTTGTCTGTGGCAAGTGAGTATAATGGAATCAGCACATAATATGTCTTATGTATGATACCTCTGTTTATCCAGCTCAGTCTGATTGCTTTCTTTGGGCAGATATGTGCCAAAGGAGTGCAGTTCTGTGTGGAGAGCTCAAGTTAGGTCTGAATATGATACTTCCATCACTGGAGCTGCACAAAGACGTTAATGGCATTGGCACAGTGCTCTGCGTGCACTAATTAACCCTGCACTAGCACAGCAAAACCGCTGCTGTTTTGTTCACAGTTCACATGAGTATCTCCACATGATGCTATTTTAAACAGTATGGAAACATTTGTTTGTAAAGCACCTTGCACACTTGGGGAGAGATGGGTAGGGCAAGAAATATCCCCAAAAGTATAGATATTAATTTTTGTACCTTGAAGAATAAATGAAACTTTATAATAGTAATGAACAGCCACTTATTAAACACACTGTCTGTCCTCCCCTACCACTTTCTTAATGAATGTGTTGCCAGAGGGTATATTACTTAGCAGTTTGAAAAATCCCTATTTGCCTAATGAGTTTCACTTATTCCACAGTAGTCCTAAAATTGGGCAGATCCTGGTTTTAGTTGTTGTATTTGTCGATTATCCTGACTTTCAAAAGAATCTCAATGCTGTTTGAGAGTCAATAACAAATAGATACCTAAATCTTTTAAGAACATTTGACAATTTTACTCAGATTATAATTTATTGAGAGGCCAGTTACATCAAGGTCATAATTTTCATTTCTGTAAATGAAGTACTTTCAATTAAAAAACCCACCATGGCTGAACTTTACTCTGCTACTTATAGACCTAGTTTTAGACATCATTTTTTCTCCTGAATAATGAAGTCTGAAGAGGAGTTCACAGTCTCACTGATACTCTTCCAAAAAACTCTGTTTGCATATTGAACATTGCTTTTGTTTCTATTTTTAAATACTAAGTTTCTGCAGAATATTTTACTTTAATTTTGATCAATTTCCAGCTACTCATTTAGCAAAGGGTGTCAGTGTTCTCTATGTCCCTCTTCTGCAGGAAAGCATCTTTGAGTGGAGATGGAACTTGATGTTTCCTAATGAGGGAAATGTTATCCACTTTGTGCATTTCCACCTCTGCATTCCATCCTTAGATATGGACAAACCTGGTCACAATCAAACTGAACCAGGATCTCCCTGAAGCATCTGTGATTTTCAATTTTAGGAATTAAAAAAAAAAAAGAAAAAGAAAGAAGAGAGGGAAATGGCTATTCTAAAGGCAATTGTTGTGTGCGTGTCCTTTACAGTAACGGCATTTTTTTTCCTGTGGTGTTTGACAAAGGATCTGCCAATGCTTAGCAAGGGCTGCAAAAATCATTTCCTGCTGCCTGAAGCAGCCTGTGCTGCTGGTGAGGTGAGAGCACAGTTCAGAGTCATCTGTTACACGAATGAGAAGATGCACACACTTCAGGAGGAAAGCAGATGAAGAGGGTTTTCTTTCCACTCCAGTAACTCACAGCACGTATTATAGATTTATTTCCCCTTCTCATGTTGCTTTCATTTTCTTGGATTGTATCAAGGCATCGAAGATGCTACAAATAGGGATGCACTATCTAACTTTCAGAATAGGAAAAAGACCAACAGTGGTTACTTCATTCGGACCAACACTTTCCATTGCGGTATTTACTTCCCAGTTGGAGGAAACTGTGGAGACACCACAACACTGGATAACAAGTAATTTAAATGCAACCTCTTTGGACTGTAAAGTCTGTTGGTAGATCTCTAGAAAACCTAAAAGGCTCAATACAAATCCTTCTGGTTGAACATACAAATCTTCTGCCATGGGTCTTATATTTATCCACTACTTTTTTGTGTTCTGTTCATTCAATTGCCTCTCTGTTCCTTGCCCCTGGGTGTAAGATCAAGTCTTCCTGACCACATTTGCAAAATCCATTCACTGCTCATTTTCAAGCACCCCGTTAAAATTCAGACTGACCGAAAGATGGATTTCCTCCCCTTTTTGTTCTTGTCCTAATGCCCCTCCTTCCTATTCAGCTCTTGCTGCCCATTTGTCTACCTTTCATCATACCCCAATATCACTTTGTCTCCTACATCTTCTAGGGAGAGGACTGGAGGGAGCTGAGGAAACAATGAGAGTCCAGCATTAGAAAATGATTTGGAAGTTAGGAAAGGAGATAAAACTGGGAAGAAACTTGAGAGCAGAGAAGAAATGTGCATGGGAGATTCGTGGTATTTGCAATATTCAGCAAATATTTGCTGAATCAGTTTGACACAATTTTCCCAAGTAATGGACTATTGACAAACTCATCAACTCTTCATCGGTTTTTATTCACTATTTTTGTGCTGTGGTAACAAAGATTTTCCTGCTCCTTGGCTGGATGCCTCGTGGTTTTTTAAGCAAAGATATAAAAAAGAATAAGTTTCAAACATCATCCTGTGCACTGATGAGTTTTGGGTTGCCTCCTGCTTTAGCAGCTAGATCAATAGGAAAATCTAGCCAGAGCTGCTTCTATTCCAGCAAGTGTATGTAAGGCTGTTCTCTTGCTGGATGGCCAGCTGGCTTGCTTCGGCAACGTTTGTGTCATTACATCCTCTTAGCCTCCAAAACAGGGTGGTGACATCCACCTTATCTGTTGGAACTGATTCCCGAACTCAGCTAATTGCCAGACCACATCTGCGAATTTGTTAGGGTTTGGCTAGTTGGCACAAGCCACAACTGTCCCAGGGACTGTTCTAGCAATTTAACAGTCTGTATGATTAAATACCAGGAATATTCCATGCCACTGATCAATTTACTAGTGTAGATTTAGTTTAGTACTATTTTTCCTAGAACCAACAAGGAACTCTGTGCTATTTAAGGCCTGGAATTTAAAACCCTACAGATGTCACATCATGCCATAATTCTGTGTTAAATTTTTGAAAAATGAATACTTTATGACTGTTAGGCTAGAATTTGGCATTTTGCAATTGTCACATGTAATAATGAAACTTGGATACACCTAGAATACTCACCCGAGCTATATTGGCTCCTGTTAGGATGTATTTTGTTTCTCAAATAACAGCATTCTCTGAAAATTAAAAAATGGAGGAATTGTTTAAATTTGGTAGGTGCAGCATGAGCTACCTATCACTGGAACATTTTAGCTTAGTGGCTCCACAGAGCTGGAACAATAATTTTGAGCAGCGAGCTAGTTAGGAAAGGTCTGCATGCATGAGTGTGGGTACTGAATGTGATGAGGCTGAGCGAGCCCACTGCCCCGCTGGGGTTAGATTGGATAGAGCTAACATGTAGAAACTGCTTCCCACATCTCATCTAATGGATGAAATCCTACTGCAGGTGTCCCTACAAGGCACTTGCTATCTGTCTGGAGCAGGTCACATATTGAAGAAAATATTATTGTCTCTACACCAGTTTGCTAGATTTTTCTGTGCCCCTAATAGCCACAAGTGGATGGAAAAGAACCAGTTTTTAGAACCTGTTAGTGGTCATGTTTGGAAAAACCCACCAAGATTTACAACTCGCTCAAGAATGAGCCTAGCAAATAGTAGGGAAAGTAGACCACCATCAGGGACTGTGGTGGATTCTGCTCCATCATCTTATTTTGGGTATCTGGAAGTTATCTGTTCCTTACATAGAGCTTATTTTTGGACAGCAGAGCTTCAACCTCTAAATAACAGGCAGGTATGGAAATTTTGGTAGTGGGATGGATGGGTTTTAAAATGTATTTTTCTGTTCCATTTTAGTCAGCCCTACAGTTAATAACAATTTTCTTATTTCAGGGTGGAGGTCCTCATTTCTTGAAGCACAGGATCCTAAATTGTTTTACCTTGAAGATTTAGCTGATAGATATGACACCTTTCCATATGCAGATGCAATTTCATTATGAATCATCTACCTATGGCTGGGTCAGCATTATAGCGGCCTCAGCTCTCATTACAGTATGACAGCAGATGTGAGACGCTGACACTAGAAAGACAGAGCTATTCTAACCAAAAATACTCTCTCTCCCTTTGCTGCCTTCCTTGCTCATTGCCAGCTCTATTATTTCAGCTCTCTGTTTTTGTGCGCTTAAATTTCTCTTCTGTGCATTTTTAATCTTTCCTGTATTGCCTTGTTTTCCATTTGGCATATGTATACTCTGCTTATTTCTTCCACATTGTTTGTGTACCTCTGGAGAAATTACAATACTCTAATTAATTAAAATAATTGCATTTTAAGTACATGAGAAACAAACCATATGATTCTGCTCATTCTTGCCATACATATTGGAACAACTTGCAGTCACATGTTAGCAACCAGATTCCTGTAAAAATTCTGCTCAAAAATATATACAGTGGCCTTTTAGACACTATTTGCTATGTTTCTGCATGGTTTTGAGCAAATTTATGCAAGCCTACACAGATAATTTGATATGGGTGACCTCCTCGTTGGCTTGTTCTTCAACTCCACACACAATGCACAGTACTCTGCAACAAAATTATATTTAGACAAGTTTTAGCCTCTTTTTGTTAAGAGCTCCTGTCCAGCCATATGTTAAACTATCGAGACTGCAGCGAGCTGGTGAGTGGAGATTCAGACTCAGATGTTTATGGATGCCAAACTATTTTAAAATATTAACAGAAGGATAACCTAACTTATCTGAGGGCTGTGGAAAAAGAATGAAGGATGAAAATGACTTATTGCTAGGAATTTCAAAAGGTGCTTGGTACAAACTATTTGAAAGATAGGTGACCGAGATTTCAGTAGTGTCCCACCCACATAAAAAGGACAGAAAGTGGAGGGAAAAGCTGCATTCCATGGGTCACTTGGGACTGAATCAAGGATCCTACATTTGAGCAATTCTATTTATGTGAATACTGTTTTAAAGAAAATGCTCATTTTCCCTTATTTTTGTATTTTGATCTTTCAGTCCTCCTCCTTTGTTTCTTCTACTTTTTTCCCATTTTTTGGCCCTCTTTTGTTTTTTGTTTTTTGGTTTTTTTTTTCTTCAATTACCTCTGTTTCTGTCCTTTTTTATCTTTCACTCCTCTGCACTCTGCTCATCCTGAAGCGCTCCAGTAAGCATCTGGCTGAGGCACTTCCAATGTAAATGTCAGCACACCATTCTCTGTTCCCACTTATGCTTTTGCCGTCAACAAAAGAGCTCATACAAATGAAGAAGAATGACTGGTGTCTCAAAGTCTTGGAAGTTGACCTTTCCCTAGAGAAAACAAAGAAGACAGTATTTACGCTCCTCTGGGATGGCTAGCAGTATCCGGCTGCCATTGGGCTCTGATGTTTCTGCAAGCAAACTGTGTGCCACAGCAAAACCAGGAGACCTGAGCTTTTAACTCATAGACTTGTCCTATGCACAGTAATTAGTATTGATGGGGTACTTAAGCTACCCATGCATCAGTCAATATAGAAATGTAAAAGGAGAAAGGCTCATTCAAATTTATTGGTGACAACAATTGATACTAATAGCAGAGAAAGCAGGAGGAAGGCTGTTGTAGATTGGATCCTGATTAATGGAAAAGAACTACTTTTGAAAAGGAAAGTGGAATGCAACCTGGGTGACCAAAATCTTTAAGTACCAACATCTTTATTTACAGGAGTACAAGGAGGGAGAGTGACAAAATAAAGTTTTCAGGAAAGAAGTCTTCAATGGACTGTTCAGAAAGGCCTCCTGGAAAGCAAGCAAAATAAAAAAGTGGTCTTGAAATATTTTAATGAAATAACTATCCCATCATGAACAACATCGTTGAAGGACGGGGATAGTGACTTAGCAAAATTATGGTGTCTTTCAAAATATGAACATCTAGTGGACATCATGCAGAAGAAAAAATACACTCAGTTATTAGGAACAAATGCAATAGCACAGTATGGGTAGGAAGAAAATCAGAAGGTTTAGGACACAGGCAGGGGAAAATAACCAAACACATTCTCTAAGTAAATAAAATGATCATGGAAAATAATTCAGTGGGAAAAGTTTAACTTGCTAGAGTAAAGCAACTATTACTCTGAGCTCTGTAAATCGGAATGTTGTGTCCAAGCTGTAATCTTCTCCTCAGGGCTGATAAGCTTTCGACAGGACACCACTCTTCAGGCAAGATGAGGATCTATTAAAGAATATCCAGAAGAAAGAAATGAAAATTTTAAAATAAGCCTGCAAGCTTGGAAAAATGGGTTTGCCTTATCTTGAAAAGACTGATAGGGGCTATAGAGATGATCTGAAAACAACCTTCCAATACATAAAAGGTAGCTGCAAAGATCAAATGGAATAAACAGTTCTGTGTGTTCACAGTAAGTAGAATAAGAAATAGTGAACTTGAATTACAGCAACAGTCCTTAGGAGGATGTGTCTTCTCTTCAAGGACAAGCTGAATGTAGGAGGACATTATCCAGGAAGATGGTGGACTCTTCACACCATTGGAGGACTTAGAATGATACATTCCTATTTTCAGACTCACGGTTACAAGTTTTTTCTTGACAACTGAAGAACTGAGGAGTTAAGCTTGAAAAGGCAAATAATTGCAGGTGTTAAGGCAGAACTCCTCTCCATTGTGAGACTTTTCATATTCATGGAAATTAATCCTTGGAAATGTTAGAATAGATTGGAAGGAGATGAATTTAGTACTAACTGCTGTAAAGATGTCAAAATAAGAACCATGGCAAGGTGGGAGACACCTGTCAAGCATCATGGGAGGGCAGGTATAGGACAGTGTTTGAACTCAAATTCAGGTTGTCCCCGTTTACTTGTGTAGAAGTAGCCAAAAGGACTACTTTTGAAAGTAGTATAAAATAGTATATCCATTGTAAGTTAGGGCTTATCTGTCTTATTAAAATACTGAATTTCAAAGCAGTGAATACTGCTTCAAATATTCTCCCCCCTCAAAAATGTCTGCTAATAATTTGGTGCATAGCACAGGTCAGGGCTAATCCTGATAGGCAGTTGAACATGGTGACTCTGCTTTTTTGGGGTAAAGGGAGACTTTACTCATTATTATAAAGTTTCCTCTTATAGACAGAGGAATCAGGAAGCTGTATGAGAGACTCAGATTTAATTTTAAAATACAGTATTTTATAACCCTGTTCCTTGTAAAGGAGCTTGTGAAGGAGAGAAGAGAATTATGTTTACTAAGTTGCAAAAAAAGAGAGAACATAATTTTAAAGCCAATCTCATGGTTTTCATGGCTTGACTCATGATTTGGGAGAGCTTATGGTTGGAAACATTTCAAGATTTGTGAAACCTTTTCAGCTAAATATTATTATGTCTTTAATATATAGAGCCAAATCCTTACCCAGCAAACAAATACACTTCCTGATGAATCTAACAGAAGCTCCTGGCTGCAATCCCCTTGAGAATTTGGCTCTGGCTTCTGATGATAGAAAATATGGACCTTGTAATGATTCAGGAATTTTAAAAAGCCAATACTTAGTAGGATGCCTGATTGAAATTGAACCAACTTACTTGTCTGTGATGATACGCATGTAATGCACCTCACATGTATATTTTGCTCTTACTGTTACATCTAGAGAAGTTAGAAGAAATCTCTTGGCACAAGTACCAAGGGCTGTATGAGATACATAGACTGACCGAGGTCCAGAGGAGCTCATATTGCAGAATTGTGACAATGTCCAGCTATTAGAAGGAATTGGGCCCTGTTTGTGGCGGTGTGCCATGACACTGTTGCAAGGGCTTAATTTTTATTAGTAGGGTTACTAGTGGTTATATGAATTAACAGTTTCAGAAATCACAAGATTCCAACATTATCTATGCCAATGAATGAAACGATCCTCAAGTAATATTGAAATGCTAAAGTAAATGTAACTTTTGGAAAAATGAAGGCCAAGCAGAAAACCAAACTGGTGCTGGGTAGGTGTTGTAAAATCACATTCTGAATTGAAATTCTCATTTTTATTGATGTAATATATTGCTCCACAGATATGATTCATCTGGTGCCTCAAAAGTTTAATACAGTGTCACTTTTGTAACTAAACCCACTGTTCATGTTTGAAAAGTAGTCAGAGTTGGCACTTTTACCACATACCTGCAAACGTTGCTGAAGTTAATACAACCTCCACTAGTTATTTTTCTTCTACTAGACTGTCTCCCTATCTTCTGCTTTTTAAAGGTACAGTATATAATCAGCTAGCTTGTTAAGGGGCTTAACAAGGTGAAAAATATTCAATCACTCCCCTTGTTTACAATGCCTTCGACTGCTGTAAAATAACAACGTGGTGCCTGTCCTCATCTCCTGCTCTGATTAGATCTATTAGAGTTTAGTTGAGGCAAATTCTGCTAATAAAATGCTGTTCTGAATTCATTTTTCTGCCCACAATTTTCTTTTAAACAGAGGAGTTTGTGTTTCCACAGTGGGTCCTTCCTGCCTGTGTTTTCTCTTTAGCTGAGTATGATATATAATCACCTTCTCCAATTGGATTATGAGCTGCCTTGTTCATGCTAATTTACTTAATTTATTCATCCTCCTTGCTCATTCTAATGATTTTTCACATGCTTCCTCTTCCGCACTGACAAATGATAAAATGATAACACAGCATGGTGAGCCCTATTTAAACACATCACCAGAACCCCGTGTCCCTTTTGTCTTCAGATGCCTGATGCAATTTTGGTTGTTGTGCAGCCCTGACACTAAGTAACGTTCTGAAGGAAGCAAATTCAGGCAAGTCTGACAACCACCATCTTATCTGACAAGAGCGGAGCAGGAGACTACCAGGCATTGTTTATACTAATAAATTAAACATGCCTGGGACTGTTCTGGGGTGCAGAGGCCAAACGGGTGGAAGTGCTGTTAAACTCGCTCTCACTCTGAAACAGGAGGGTTTGCAACTGGACTGCACATCAGGAATGGTTCCTCCTGTTTCTACCAGGCTCTGTTCAGGAGGTTGTTTGCTGGCCTGAGCCAAAACCACCAGCAGGGACCAACGTGGCAATTTCACCGTCTGGTCAGTTGGGTTTCGGTGTCCCGGGGGGGCTCTGTGGCACTTTCAGTGTACCAGGTCAGACAGAGCCTGGGGGTACTGCTCTCAGAACTACTATATACACAACCCACTTTCTTATGACCCCAAAAAAATTTTCACGTGACTCAGCACAGCAGTTTTTGCTACAAACCCATAAATATTCACAAATATTTCCCAACCAGGCCTCTGTAACCACAAGTTTTAATTAGCTTGCGTCTCCTTGCTTAGACATCATTGAATGATTCTGTCAGCAGAGCTGAACCATTAAGTTGGCTTGAAAAAAGGAAGGCTTTTGTTTATGCTGAAACATGAACATTATTTTTCTGAGTATCTGAGTGCCTGAATCTTTTTTAGTTTGTTTGTGTTAAAATCACAAAATGTTGAGGTGGTATATTATTAGATCTGTGGATGAGAGAGGGGACCTGATAAGAACACATTATTGTGACGTGTATTAGAGAACAGGAATAGCGACACAGGTTTAATGACAGTGCGATAAATAAGATAGAGAGGAAAGTTGAGTACATACCGGGTGTTCATGCATAATAGAGTAGGAATGCATTGTCTGCTGTACTTTTTCTATACCAGTAAATTGCCTTTGGATAAAAATACCATGCTTAGCTACTCTAGAGAAATACTGATGAAAAACTAATGCTAGTGGAACAATGCTTGCGTGCAAACACCATCAGCTAGGCTTTCCAAGCCTTTGCTGATCTTTTTGCTCATTATCGTCAAAGGTAGCTGAGGAGAAAATGGTGGGGAATTGGAGGAGAAAAAGAAAACCAGATTCCTCCTCCACAATGTCCATTGGCCGATGAGTGAGGCTACAGCTTATCAGGGCTGGAACAAGTTGGGAAACACATTAATACTTCTGCCACAATTTAAAGCTACTTGCTAATGACGGAATACAGTGGGGGAGGGATGCAGCATTTCTGTTTGCCGGGCCGCATCCATTTCTCTAGTCCAGAGACTCAACTGGAACAGTGAACCTGGTTCTAGGTTTGATACAAAACTGAATGCAACAACCACAGTGCTCAGGGCTGGTAGAAGTTAACACAACACACAGATAACAGGACATTAGGATTTGTGGGCATTGTGCTTAATATCCACTGAGATGGGCAACATAGCTGTTTCTGGTGAGGGCTGCTGTGGAGTAACATGCCTTGCGGTCAGAATCTATTTGAAAGATTGAGAAAGTTTCATGTGAATGTGAACCTTGCTGCTGTCTTCTATTCACCTTAAAACTGGGCTGTAGGAAGGAGCTCCCTGGGAATCGAGCACAGAACCTGAGAATTTCAATGGAAGCAGAATACATTGGAAAATATCAGTCCATATTACTTACATTATATGGCACCTCATTTCCTCATACACCCTGGCTGGTTGTAGTGTAGAACGTAAATTATACCAACTGGTCCATGAGGAAATCTAAAAAATAACATAGGGCTTGTAACCACGAAGAGGGTGACAGTCCAGACGGTGGCCATGTAGGACTGCTGGGTACAAAAACTCTCAGATAAAACTTACCAAAAGAGGTTCATTGGTACAGCTACTTTAGACACCAAGGGACAAGACTTACAAGGGAATGTCCTGGGAGGACATTCCTGGCCCATGTTCCTAGGCTTTGATTTTAATGTATACATGCTTTCATAGGATTTTTGTAGGTGTTTTTGCTTCTCTTTCATTGCCTGACAAGCACATCTTTGATTTGTGTAACTTCTCAAGCACGTTTCTTTTCCCTTTGAAAGCAAACCATTTCTATGAGAGGGTAGGTTCCTCTGGGATGCACCACATCCTTTTGGTCCTGCTGAAGCTATGAAGAGAAGGTGGCTTCTTTGCTTAGGATGCTGGAGAGCTAGGGGAAGATACATCCTGGCTGACCATGATTTGCTTGGAAAACCATAAGTATCCCCATAAAATGGAAATAGCACTTTCTTTTCCCCATGGGCCACTATGAGAGATAAGTGCACTGAAGTCTTTAAATCACTCAGATAAAGCCTAGGGATATACAAGTCTTTGATCTCTCAATGTTTGTCTACAAGTAGGGGAAGGCCACAGAGGGAAAAGAGATTGTCTTAGTGAGTGGCAGGGGCTCAGCACATGCTTAATTTTTTTGTTGTTCCTGCTGATATTAGTCTGTGGGACAATGCTTCAGCAAGTTACCACTTTTTATTTCTGATTTCCCTCAAAGACTTTCTTGTACAAGGTGGTTTACCTTCCACTCCCTCTCTGGCTACCTCTGGCATTTTCTCCTCAGCATCTGAACATCATCTGTATGCACTTAATGACCAGATGTTCTCTGTTGCGCTGTTCCTCCAAAACTAGGCTGGAGAGAGAGAGAAAAAAAAAAAAAGGGACTCAAACTAAATCATCCAGGGATTACACTAACAGAAAATGATGCTCTTGGTATGGAAACTATTAAAGAAAACCTGATTTTGTCTTTATATACTAGGGTTCATTAACTTTCTCTCTGGTACAGCTAATGACCTGAACAGAAGCTGTGGTTCATTAGTGATCTTTCTCTCTCTCCCTGGCAGTTGAACAGAAAAAAGAAAGAGCTGGAAGGAGAGGTAGAAACTCGAAGTGAGACAGAACAGCATTACATGTTTCCAGGCTAGCGGAAGAAAATTTTCTTCCGTTCCCGTCCTTGTAATAGGAATGATATGATATTTACAGCTAAACTCATCCTTTATGCCAGAGCAAGTTTAGTCACCAGAAGAGGAGCAAAAACAGTTCACCCTCTCTTTACCAATTCCTTCTTCTGGAGCTGCCAGAATCTGCTTTCATCTCTGGAGCTCATACCATCTTAAGGTCTGTCCTGCCTTATGCATGATGGCTCCTCAGGGTCATTTTGGCAGCAGGGAGTAGCTGCAGAGAGGTTCAGGAATACCCTGGCCTGATCCTGCTCTGCAGGCATCCATCTCCTGCAGGAAATGCCTTGCCGGTTTGCACTGGTGCAGCCATCTTCAAGCTGCCTTTGGCAATAAGATTCCTCCAGCAGGGTAAGGGAAAAGTGGACACTACCGTTGCCTGTGTGGTGGTGATGCTGATGCAAACCAAAGCAGGGTCAGGGAGACATTAAAAGGTGTTTCTGGTTCCCTGTATGGAAAATTTTCCACTTTTTCCGTGTTACTTGTGAAAGCCTCCTTTGTGGAGCTGTGATTGTCAAGGAAATCTGTTCCTCTTCAGCATGCTATTCTTACAGCACAAGAAAAGATCTTTAAATTCTATTGAATTGTTATTCCATTTGGAGGGGGAAGAGAGAGCAGGATGAAGAAAAGAAAGAAACACTGTGCCAACATTAAAATGTTACATAACTTATGAAATAATACACTAAAATATTCATCCACTCAAATTTTCAAGGCTGTTTATTTTTTCTAAACATCATTGTACTTATTTTTTAATGTCATAATAAAATTGAATACTTCTCATCGCCTCTCATATTTAAACTCAACTTTCCCAGGAAAAGATGTGCAGTTTACTGGGACTTTAAAATGAACATTAACAAATGTAGCATGTAAATTCCAGGCAAGTAGCCAGCGAATTACCTGTCACTGAAGGTCATTTTCTCTCCCTCCCTACTTTTTTGGTACATAATGCAACACTAAAATATATATCTTAAATGTTTTTAAAGGAATTATTCTTACTTATAATTAAATGGAAAGAAGTGGTATGTGTAATAACTAATATTTGCAGATGGTTACTGAAATGTCAAACCTGTAAATGTAAACTGGGTGTTTTGGTTTGGATAGTTAATGCTTTCAGAAATCTTCAGGTGAACAAAAGCATGAATGAATGAATAAGTGGGCAGAGAGCCAGTGACAGATATTTTTCGACTTGAAAAGGGATCTTGAGTCATACATAATGCTATCCTATAACCACCAAAATTAGGCGTGTAAAAGACATGTCAGACAAAGCAGCCTGCTCCTTTTTTACTGCAGGACTGTTCCCTGAGCTATCTTACTTTGTCCAATCTAGCTTTTAGTATTGGAATCACTAGATCATCCCCATGGGAGGCCATGCCACTCTCTAGTAGTTCTCAATATTGAATTTTTGGTGATGTTTAGCCTCATTTTCCCTTGGTTTAATTTCTTGCTGTTGCTCCTATTTATATCTATATGCCCAAGCCTTTATTATCTATCTATCTATCTATCTATCTATCTATCTATCTATCTATCTATCTATCTATCCATTTGCCTCTGAACATGCAGAATAACAGCTTCGGTACTATTGTTTTACAAGCCTTTTGGGTGCCAGTGAGGTTGCCCACAAAGCAAGTAGTGTGGTGATTGATTCCAGCTGCCTAGGTGAGTTGGGTCCCTGGCACCCATCTGCACTTAAGGTAGGAATTAGCTTTTGAAGGGCCATGCTGAAGTGTGTGTGGGATGAGTTATACCTTACAGCCAACCCAAAGGAGAAACTAGCCTGTAAGCAATGCCTGAGCTTATCCACCCTCTGTCTCATCCCTGTTTAAAACACAGATGACAAAGCTGTCATCTGCTGCTTGTAATTTAGAGGTTAGGCAGCCCACATGGAAAATAGGATTAAGAATGTCACCACAAGGCCTTGATGCAGTTCAATTAATTTGTCTGTTTCAGATTATTTTTCCTATCTGGAGGATCATTCCCTGTTGTGGGCTGCTCCTCTTTTGGGCCACACATTGCAGGACTAGCTCAGACACCTGAAAAAAACTAGTGTTCAATGTGTGGGACTTCTTATCGGCAATGGTGTTAGCCTGGATGGCTGGGCTGGGACCTTCCTGGAAGTCAAAGACATGAGGCACTTTCTGTGGCCATAAACCTGCATCTGACCTTTCTGTGAGAAGGAGCTTACAGTGCTGGATCAGAGAAATGCAGGAAAACATTTCCATGATAAACTTTCACAACCAGCTTTTAGAATCGTAGCATGATTTAGGTGGGAAGGGATCACTGTAAATGCCGTGGTCTCACCTATGTGTTCAAAGCAGGCCAGCTTGGTCAGGGCTGTGTCCAGTTGAGTTTTGACTGTCTACAAAGATGAGGATTTTTCAGCCTCTCTGAGAGACCTATTCCAGTGTTTGACCCTGCCATAGTGAAAAAAATAATATATAATCAGAATTTCCTTTGCTGCAACTTGCGCCTTTGCATATCTTTGTTGTGTTTCTAAGCCTGTTTATCCAGGCATCATAAAAATAAAGCCCTTTTATGGTATCACTTAAGGGGAGTTTTACGCTTACTTTATTGCTTTCTAAAAGAAAGTGTTGTCTTAGATCAGCAGTAATACCATCATCACCTATAACGCAAGTGGAAATTTGGCATTGAAGTTCTGAAGTCCTGATACAGCCTCACTATCCTGTTTCCCCTCCGTAGAAAGTGTCGGTGTGCTCACCAAAGTGCTGACCGGGCATACTCACCTACACCCGCCCGTCCTCAACTTTGATTGCATTATTATAGAAATGCTTCAGGCGTTGGGGCGTCTCCGTGTGTATATTGAAAGTAACAGTAGTGGCCTTGTTTGTCACTCACCAAGGACCTAGGGAATTACAAGGAGACAAAAAACAGCAGGGAGAAGGTCCAGAAATGCTTGCACTTTGAAGGTGAACCTCTGAGTGCAGCTTTCCAGCAGCACGGCGATCCTTGCCGTTGTCTGCAGCTCCTTGAAGGCCCATCAATCTGAGAACAAGGTGCCCTACTTTCATTGACCTTTCTCGTGTATCTTGTGACCTGCACATACTGTGTATGCCTGGGTGCTTCAAAGAGCTGCTAGACTGCGGCTCTCCTTCTGCTGCCTTATAGCATTAAGTTCATTATAAGCCTGAGTGGCAATTTCTGGTTCCAGAAGCTAGTTACACAAATGCCTTTCTTATTGGCAAAAGTGACACACATTCATAATCGAAAAGCAGAAACAGTTTGAATATTGTCCTGTGTCTCTGCTACTTCAGTACGATTCATAAATAACAATAATAGGGACTGGGCTGGAGGACTGAAGGTGAGAGGGAGTGTTTCGGAAAGAGCTCTATTCAGAAGGATAAAAATGAAATGTTGTGGTGTTCTATGATGTTATAATTGGCCAGTGCGATTACATTTTGTTTACCTTATAGTAATGCAATTTATTTTCACAGGTGCACTTTGAGAATCATGTGTTAGAGGTACTGCAGAAGAGACCCTGACTACACTGATGCATTTCCCTTGGACCTCTGTGGGCTTGGGAAGAACAGGGTTACGTGCAAAAGACTCTTGATGGGCTATGTGGCATTGATTTGTAAAAGGGGCTGCTCTTTGATTTTCTGAGTATAATTACAGAATCGCACTGGTTCCTTTCTCTGTTATTGATGGTTGAAGGGCTTCCATAAGAGTGAATTTCATCTCAGGAGAACTGTGATCTCTACCTTTCTAAATTGTGGTGACGTTGCCATTGTCATTTGTACTAACGGCTGATATGGGTGGCAAGGAATCACTGCGTGAATAAGAGAAGAAATGCATCTTCATTTTATTAATAAAAGCCAAAAATGAGCTCTTCTGGCTCCAGATTTATAGCTCTGGAGACTGACGAACTTCAGGGCTGTTTAACTCAAGTGGTGGAAATTAAGACTACCTTATAGTGCTCTAGCAAACATATACCCTACAGGAAGGCTGATGTTAGTCTATTAGTCATCAGAGTCAATTAATACTAGTATAATGTGGACAATTTTCCCTAGCACTCAGAGCTGTATTTGGTCTGGAAAGCCTGAGTCCAGATTTGGAGGAAGTTAACAATTGAGGTGTGAATGTGAATTTTTATTACATGCTCTCTGCAGTTTGAAAAGAATGTTTTTTTGTGGGTGAGACGGAACAAATTTTTAGTGAGATTTTCAAAGATTTTCAAATAAGTGCTCTGTTTTCTTGCCAGCAGCATCTGAGCACCAATAACTCAGGTATTCTTGTTTTACTTTGTAGGTGATGTAATGGATAAGTCACACAACTGCTGGGAGGCAATACAGGTCCTGAGAAGTGAGCAGAGCGATAGGGATTTACAGGCGATACCTAGCTCTTGCCATCTGTCTTAAACTTCACCACTACTTCAATCTGAAGACCTCCCAGACTTTGGGGAGGCTGAGGAGCTTGACACCTGAACTCCTTTCCCCACTAGGCATGGAGCTGAAATCCTGCCGGCCAACCCAGTGACCGGGGCTAACCACGAGTTGGTGGCATGGGCACTCCGGGTTTTACTTCCAACATCCTTCTGCAAGGTGAGAGGAAAGTCTGTTCGACTGATAAAAGCTGCATCCCCTTTGGTAGGTGAGCAGACTAAATGTGATAAGATAAATAAAAATAAATAAACGTATGGCAAGTCAGCGCCTTGCCACTGCTGGCCAAGCCCTCCTGCAGAGCTGCAGGAGCCCTCTCCTGCTGATTTGTCTTGTTGTACTCAGGTCGCTTCACACTGTAACGTGGTACAAAGTTGTCTGCGTGCTTGAGGTTACAGAAGGCAAGTCCAGCTTGGAGATGGCTGAACACAAGTGTGAGGCTGGGCTGAAGTCAGGCTTCTGCTCGGTTACAATTCTGGGAATGCTTGTGCTGATCCTGGGCTGACACAAATTTCACAATCCCCTTTTGCACCTCTTCCCTTCTGATCCCTGGTGTGCTGAGCGTGGGTTCCCATCCAGGCTTCTGAGTGAGAAAAAAATAGCAATATGTTTTCAAGAGCTCTTAAAGATTTTTATTTTTTACATTCCTTGCAAGCTACTGCTGTGCTTATTTGCCTATCAATTCATTTTCTCTTTGCTGGTACATTTACTCTATATTTAGCACATTCTAAAAGAGGACAACTAGATTGTACAGACACAAAATCACACAGTAGGGTCTTATTTACTATACTGTAATAACTGTGTTCATAAATCTAACCTTTCTCTGGCAACCTCATATACCTGTCTTTTCTTTCTCCCCTTTGATTCCTGTCCTTGCCTCTCTCTCGCTGCAGATAGCAGGCAGTAGGAGCTGCAGTCATTCAGTACCTCTGAGCATTATGGTCCATTTACTTAGACATAGATGCTGATATTAAACTTAAGGCATCCAAGTTCGACTCTTTTGTCTTACTTACATTTTTTTGGTGGTCTGTTGTTTATACATTTACAGTGAAAGACATTTCTGGGATATTAACATTTATACCAGGCAGGAAAGCAGAGAGTGGATGTTTATCTCAAATGCGGTTTCCTTGGTTGTCAGGGTTTTGAAGGGGTCTTTAAATGTTAGAATGCACTTAGGCTAGCAGATGATGGTGTATATATTTCTTTGCTGGAAAATATTTAGTAGGATATTTTTAAGACCATACATATAATTTTAACTTTTATAATTTATAATACTGCAGTTTTATAATAACTATAATATAATATATATGGTATAATAAATAATTAAATATTAAAATATACCAATATGTAATTAATTTAAATATTTATTAGATTTTTTTTTTTTTAGGAAAAAACAAACAGATCCCCTGGAATAAGGTAAAATTAAGAATTATGAAAAGCAAACATTTTTCTTGGACTCAAACTTCTTGTAATTAGACTAAATGGTGAGGAAGAGGGAGCTCAGGATGGGCCAGACTGAAAGAAATTAAAGCTAGGATTTCCTAGTAAAGTGCTATCATTGAATATCAACTCCTGAACTAGTTTGTGAGCCCTGTGGGTAGGCTGTAGAACTTTAGGCTCACAGCTGCTCAAAAAATTTCTATTATTTCTGTTGCATTCTCAGTAAAAAGCTTGAACATGGAGGGTTCCAGTTATTAATGATAAATGTTGAATATAGACTCATTTTTCAAGAAGTTTGGGAAAACTACTCCTGTGTATGGGACGTGAAACTGCCATGGCTCTGCTTTCTGCTTGAGTAGCTTGATCTTGATTATTCCATTCATAAAACGAAAAGGAAAAAAACAGGGTATGTCAGCACAACTCTGTGGGGAGAAGGTAGTGGAGGAGCTGGAAATTGTTCTGTAGCGTCCTCTGAGAAAGCCGAAGCACGTGCGCCTTCACCACGCAGTGCACAACCTGTAGCTGGTTTTGGGTAAGTATTAGGTGTTGGATGTAGCTATTCCTGAGACTCAAGAGGGATAAGGTACCTATACCCATTAAACTAATCTGAAAGTACCAGCATTAAAGATTACAGACTGGTTTGCTATTAACATCACTGTAGAGGGGTATTTCTCCTAAATCCAAAATTTCTGTAAGAGGAATTGTTAAGCAGCTAGTGACTTTTGCACACCACAGGAAGGGGAAAACATGTTCTTTTAATAATATTCTGTGTATGTAAATGTGCTCATAGCCATGTGAACATTATGATCACTTTATTAACCAAGCAATAAATACACAAAAAAGGGATGGAGAAATGAGGTTGTGGTTTGGTCCTATCAACTTCTAAGAAAATCTGTTTCAAAGGGATATATGTGAAAAAGTAGGCACAACTTTCAGTATCTTTCAGGTTCGTCACATGTTACTTCCCTTCGGTGGTCTCACCACACTTAGGGAGATAGATGGGTATATCAGAAAATTATCTACACATAATTTGTCATATTTGGCACCAGTGACAAAAGCGTCTCTGCTTTGGAAGAGCCCAGGGTTAGTAGGGTGAGGAAAAGAAATAACTTTTTACCCTGAGGGCTTAGTACTTCCCATGCAGCACAGAGGGCAGCTGGAAGCTCATATGGGGGAGCTGAACTGCTGAAGCATTGCGTGTTTAACGTGGCATGAGAATACGAATGAGACGACTTACTGTTCACCACTGTCAACCCCTGAAAATAAGCTCGAAAGAAATCCTGACGGGATTACCACAAAACATCCCACTGAAGAAAGTGGAGAGGTTTCAGAAACAAAATCTATTATCTGTCATCCCATCATTAACAAAGTGGAAGAACTGGCAGAAGAATTGTTGGCCTAAACTCGAGACGTCAAAAAATAGGTAAGAAAAATATACTGGGGAAATATTCCCTGGGAAGCGTCCCGTGCTGGCAGGGGGAGGGATTGGATGGTTTCACTGGCCTTTTTCATCTCTCATTTCTAGGAGTCTATTATGTTATTTTGCAGAGTGAAGAGTGGTTAAAATGATTAATGGACCGCAGGGCTTGATGTACGAGCAGACGGCCAAGCAAGTGAATCTGTGCAGTGTGCTCAGCACGCCACGGGGCGAAGGATGCCTGAGAGCTGCTGGGGCAGCAGGCAGGAGTGCTATACCCTGCAATTTGAGGAGGTGTAATTAGCAGAAACGAAACGACAATTAGCCTAGAAATTCTTTTAATGCAGTATTTTACTGTGCGCACCTGTGACCTCTCCCAGCAGCAATGACATCCCCTCCCAGTCCCATCCCTCCCCAGCACCTCGCTGGTGCCCTCAGCTCTCTCTGCATCACTCAGCTGTGGTGCCAGCACCCATAGCTCCCTCCCAGTCAGTGCTGTCCCTCATCATGGTTCAGGGTACGTGCTCTTCTCCCTGGTCTGGACCTGCAGTCCCCACCTTGCCAGACCACCTTTGCTAGCCATCTCCTGGTATCCCCCAGAAAAGCTGGAAGGCCTGTTGCATCACAAGCCGTATTTAAACAAAAAGAGACTGCAGGCTAAAGGGGGAAAAATTGCATTGCAAATGAAGAGAATAGGCTGGCACAGATGCAGGAGGTTTCAGTTTATGAAGGCATAATGCATAATATTAATTTCAGAAAGGTCTCTGCAGGTATGAGGGCTCTGCTGACACCACCCCTGGAGAAACCAGCTGGGGTAGAAGGACTCCTCCTTCACATCCATCCCCTCCTACCTACCATGCCAGACCAGATGCCAGTTCACCTGCAGACTTGGAGCAGAAAATTGAGAGCAGCAGATGTTGCAGCCTGCCGAAAGCTCTCTGGTAGCTGAGCGTTTGAACTCCTAGAGAAGAGCTCTTGTGGAGAAGGCCGCTAGCTGACTGCAGGATTGCAGCACACTGTACTTTGGATGATTTCAGCCTTTTACTGTGAAACCTCCTCATGGAGGAAAAAAAACCCCATATATCGGGATCTTCCTAGCACTCCGTGCAAGCACTCAATGGAAGTTTGTCCTGCCACTCCACTGCCTTGCTGGAGTCTTGTGCTACAGCGTTGCTGGTAAGAGTGCCCTTGTCCTGTGGTGGTCTGGAAAAGCGATGGGACTTTTTCTCTGCGTGGTTAGATTTGAGTCCCTCCGCTTTGCAAGTGGAAGGAAGAAGAAATGATATTGTGTAAGCATCTTCTGGTGGGGGGTGAGGAGGGGGAATATATATATATTTTAGTCTAGTGAAAAGAGGAAAAGGAATATTATCTGGCTTTTTCATTCAAGTTTCTATCCTGGCACAATCATGTCCCATAAGCCCTTCGATATGAAATAAAACATAGGCAGCTTACTCTCGCTTTAAGCCCACGTTCTGTCCAAATAAATCTTACAGAACGCAAAACCACAAAAACTGCTCCCCTGTGTCAAACTGGAGGCTCAGCCACCCCAGCGCTGCCCTAACGATGCCCAGTTACAGCTGCTTATGGAAATGTTTCTTATGCACACAGTGGATTTCTACAACGGCATAATGTTGTTTTCCATTTTATCCTCTGCCCTATGCTGCTAATTTTTAATGGTCTGTTTATCATTCTGACCACTGCTGAAAATCGAGCTGAAGTTTTCAGAAAACTATCCAGTGTGAGCCACTGCTGGTGATGTAGAGTTGCTCCTCACTGTGTTCATTGCTCTGCATTTGTTAACTCCTAATTTTGTCTGCACTCCCTGTTGTTGGCTTTGGTTGATTGCAGGTTCTGTGAGACAGGCACCAAGCAGGGTGCTGGACCTGCCTGTGATGCTGCATGATGGCAACTAAATTATTTGGGGTTTTATTCTCTGTTTGCTGATGAGAGTAATTAACTTCATGTGAAACATGATAAAATAATATATTCGTGTCATTGCAAACCTGTCCAATTCTGGTTTCTATAAAGATGTGATGTTCATCTCCTAGGTGAATGAATATGGTGTTTTATTTTGCATGGCAAAAGATGTGGTGGAGATTGCCAGTTATGTAATATTAATGTAAATAGGGTCAGCTGTACATAGCCTGTCTCATGCTCCTGCTTTTCTTTTCTATCTTTTTTATTTTACCTCCTTAGACTTGTAGTTACCCAGTGATTTTTTATTAAATTATTTATTGTAGATGGATGATTGATGTTGTTTCACTTTGGTTCTTTGCAGCTTCCTGATTCTTTAGTTGTCAGAATGACAAGCACTCAGTGATTAATTAAACCCTTTTTTTGCTCTGTTATTGTTCATCTTCAGTCAAATCTAAATCCTTATGTATTCCAGAAAATAATAAATACTCTCCGAATGCAGGTTTCTAAAATTTAGATCAAGGAATATCTTCATTTATTTTTCATTATTATTATTTTTATTATATTTAATATTTCATACACACATATATATATAAAATATTTTTCTTGTGAAAGATGTTGAACTGAAAACTCTGTACAAGAAATGTGTGAGTATGGCTTGATGCTGGATGGTCACCACTGTAAACTTCTTCACAGAGCTCTCTTTCTTCAAAGGAAGAAGAGAATAATTAAGAGTAGACTGCCGAAACCCCCTCTCTTACTGTCATTAATTGCAGTGCTTTTTTTTTTTTGGTGTTGTGGACATATAACATGGATTCCTCTCAGCTACCTTTGTGTTTAGTGGCGATATGTACATCTAAATTAGTTGCCTTATGATCTCTTTATAGCTGGTACAAAGAAATAAGCACTCTCAAAGGTGCAATTCGTCTCATATTAAAGCAGACATCTAAACTAGGGCTGTTGAACTATATCCTATTCCTTTTCACTGATAAGAAAGGGATGAGCCTAGATATTTGGTCAGATAATTCCCACTCAGATACACTGGGACTTGGACTGAGACGATTGATTAATTTTGTGTAGCTGGACACAGAGAAAGCAACACCTCCCAGTTCCTGTGTTGGACCTCGGGCAGGCTTCCATCTCATTCCTAGTTTCTTGTGACATCTTGTTTCTCAGTCAGGAATGCCTCATTCTAAAAAATGCTTTTGAACATCCCCTTTCAGATATCTTTACATGCAAAAGCTTAGTTGCAGTGACAGCAGCTGTGGATGGCAGAATGCATTCATTTTAATGAATTTATGCCATTGAATGTGCAGAAATATACTAACCCAAGATGGCCCAACCTTTGCAGTGTTGGGTTGCACCTCTGCCTAATTTTTGCGGGTGTTGCATGGAAGCTATTGCAATAGCGAAATGACCACAGGCTGTGGGTGTTCTCCACAGCCGGGGGAGATGAGGGGAAGGCACCGGGCTACCTGACCAGCATGCCAATCAGCCTGTATCCCTGGAACAGCCGCTGCTAATTCCTCTTGGGAAGAGCTGATGGGTTGGCTGGAAGTGTTTTAAAGTATGTTTGGCTTTCTGGAATTGCTTTCACAGACCAATTTCTTTTTTGTGGGGTCTCATGTGAGAATAAACTCATTAGATTTGTGATGTGATTCCCCAAATGGCTGACTCATGAATTCTTCTAATGTTTCAAATTGTCATGTATATAGCACACCAAATTTTGCTGGTAAACTGGATTTGGATTTCTTTTCAATCTTTGTTTAGTATTTTTATCTAATTTATTTTGGTGCTTCTCATTTCTTGCTTCCTCTGCTTAATGTTCACAAAGATGTGATTCACTGCACCTGAAGTTACAGCTACTTGGTCCATTAGAAAAAGAAATTAATTGGCTCGAGTAAATTACGAAAGTAAAATTCATATGATAATACTTTTGCTGATTGGTTATAGTCTTCCATTACGGAAAACTCAATAAAATCTTAATTAGAAAAAAAACAGATAAGCAAAAAAGCAAGGAAAGCCATTTTTTTAAAATGTCCTGAAGTTCCCAATTCTTTATCAGTTCCTTTGACATTATTGAATAGACACTTACTCTGCTTTGGAACTTAACAAATGTCATTCCTGAGCTACTGATTCTGCTGAAAGGATGAGGATCAGATGTGGAAGATGCAAGGTGTCTGCTGCCAAAGAGAATTTTTTTTTCCTGAATGTAGGCCCCTGAGTGATACAATTCATGTACTTTGTTTAAACTCTTAACGATTCTATGATTCTACGAATAAAATTATTTGTTTGATGATGAATCCATATACATGAAGCCCTAAGACTTGTGTTCAGCTGGATTTGTACTTTCTTCCCAGATGTGTCGCAGGCCATTCTTCACAGAATCTGCAGTTTCTTTGGCTGCATTGCACACGACTATTCACAGTAATAGAACTGTGTGTTGGCTTATTAGTCTGGGCTAGAAAGTGGTGGTAATGAGGCCTTTGGCTTAATCAATAGGATATAAACTCACTACATTTTCTGTCTTTTCCATAATGTTATGAATGTTTGAAGCTGGATGTAGTTGAAGAACACTTTTCTGCCTTCCCACCTGCTGCCATACCTTGTCTTTTAAAAAATTTGCGTTTTACCCTTATTAAAGCTAAGGGGAATTTTGCCTGTAAGTCATTGCAGAGTAATTGTCAAACATGAATGCAAAAAGCATGCAATTCCGTCTTGTAGGTGGGATCAGAATATAGTCACTGCATTTTCAAAAACATGTTACACAATATTTAGATGTAAGTAGTTAAGTACTACTAGATTTAGTGTGACTTTTGAAGGTGTTGATTGTCTCTTCCACAATGAATGAGGCTGAAGTCTTCTGAAAAATGATTTTGTACTAAAAATGATCACAAATCTAATAGTTCCTAACTTTTGAGTGTTTGAATTTTTAAATGTATTCTAGCTTTTAAGTTGATTGTTTCGTATGTAATTTTTTGATATTTTCAAAGATAGAAAAAATATTGCTACATGGAAACCGAACAATATTTTTAACACAGTTTGAGTTGCAAACCTTCAGAACTGCTTATTTTTTCCACATGAGCTAACAGGTGAGCTAAGCTTGTTTGTTATTTCATATTCTGAGCAAGGAAAATACGATTCCAACTTCTGGAAACATCTTCTGTGAGTTGGATATTGTTATTAGAGTCTGGTTTGGGTCTATCTGGGTACCTTAGAAATTGAAAGAGCTGAGGCAGGGTTTTTAGATCTGTGTGCTGACTTAAGAAGCTTTGTGGAGAGTTTAGTTGACTGTCTATTGCCTCTCTCAAGAGAGGGCTGCAGGGACTATATCACAACTCTGCTGTGCCACATGTGATGTAGTCAATGGTGTTCGAACAGCTATCACAATTAACATCAATGACAAAGGGGAATTAAAATGAAAGACCTGCTTTGAGTACACTTAGATATTTCTGATTCTCCAGCCCTGATGAAATACTTCTAGGGCTTGTGAAAGCCTTGGCTGAACCAATCTCAGCAGTCTTTCAGTAGATTTGAGAATCTGTGGAGGTGGATCAAGTTCTGGAAGACTGGAAAATGGCAAACATAGGACTTAACTTAAAAAAAAAGGCAAAAGGAAAGGTTGTGGAATGATGGGCCAATTCCTTTTGTGGGAACATACTAGATCAAAATATCCAACAGTCTTTTTGTAGGGAACATAAAAGAACACCAGATGAGTAAGTAGTAAATGAGTAGGCAGCAAATGCAGTGAGTGTTAACTCATTTGTCAGGATTAAATCATATCAGATCAATCCAAAATCTTTTTATGTGAAGTAGCACGCCTTAAGGGTATAGACATCACATAGTTAGGCTTTGTTCAGACTTCTTACATTGTCTCACATTACATGAGCAAGTTGGGATTATTGTAAAGTGGGGACAAAAGTGTCTGGGGATTCTACATACAGAGCAGTTGCTGGTGCTTCACTGTCAAACTGCTAAGATGAATTGAGGAGGGCCCCACAAGCATCTATCCTAGGCTTAGTATATTCAATGTTTTCATTATAATCCAACGCCAGGTTGTTAGAATATGCTTATTAAATCTGCAAATGAAATGAATCTGAAAGAGGCAGCAAACATTGAAAGATAAGAATTAATTCAAAATGATCACAACAATTTAGAGAAATAGTCTTGAAAACAACATAAAATTTAATTAGAACAAATGCACTTAGGCAGGGATAAACAGCTCAGAAAATACAATGAGAAGAGCTGAGATAAGATAAGGAACAGTCTTGGAAAGAAGTATTTGGAGATTACAGTGGGTCACAAACTGAATGTAGGTTAAGAGTATTATGCTATTGCTCAGAGGTCAAACGTTGGACTGGGATTTATAAACAGCAGCATAGTCCATAAAATTTGTAATGTAATTCTTCTTCACCACATTATTACGGGTTTTGAGATGTGAACCAGCTGGAGGAAGTACAGAGGAAAGCTATGAGGACAGTCTGGGGATCTACGAAGGATGGGGTATTTGGTCACCTTAGAAGGTATAAGATAGAGAGGAGATGTTATAACAGTGTCTGAATACTTAAAACAACTGCAAAGAGAATGTTTCCTATGGCCATGAAGGGTAAGGCAAGAAATAACATCTCAAGCTGCAAAAAGAGATGTTTACTTTAAATTTTAGAAATGGTTTTCTAATGGTAGGAATTGGTAGGCATTGTGGTTGCTTAAGGATGTTCCACAATGCTCATCATTAGAGGTATTAAAGAACAAGTTAAACAAACAGGAATACGATAGTTTGGGAATATAAAAGCTACAGTAGTTTCTCATTATAGTAAGAAGAATGAATTAGATAATCCCTTCAAGGCCCTTCTGACCCTTCTGTGTTTGTGCAGTTTTGTGGTATATCTAGGTCTGGTATGGGGAAGAAAGGTATAATGGGGAGTCGTCTCCCTGCTTTCTTATCTTCACCATCCTATCTCCCCTGCAGGTGTCTGTCAGGTCCAGGCAGCAGTGACTCCTCTATAATAGAGATAAATAATCTTTCTAAGTGATATTAATAATTAAATAATATATTTCATATATATAGACGAAATCAAGTTGGGCAGGAGTGTTGATCTTCTTGAGGGCAGAAAGGCTCTACAGAGGGATCTGGACAGGCTGGATTGATGGGCTGAGGCCAATAGTATGACATTCAACAAGACCACGTGCTGGGCCCTGCACTTGGGTCACAACAACCCCATGCAGCGCTACAGGCTTGGGGAAGAGTGGCTGGAACGCTGCCCTGGAGGAAAAGAACCTGGGGGTGTTGGTTGAGAGTCAGCTGAATATGAGCCAGTGGTGTGCCCAGGTGGCCAAGGTGGGCAACAGCATCCTGGCTTGTATCAGGAATAGTGTGGTGAGCAGGACTGGGGCAGTGTTCCTCCCCCTGTACTTGGCACTGGGGAGGCGGCACCTTGAATATATGTTTTGGGTCAGTTTGGGTCCCTCACTACAAGAGAGACATTGAGGTACTGGAGCATGTTCAAAGAAGAGCAACAAAGCTGGTGAAGGGTCTGGAGCAACAAGTCTTCTGAGGAGTGGCTGAGGTAACTGGGGTTGTTCAGTCTGGAGAAAAGGAGGCTGAGGGAAGACCTTATTATTCTCTACAACTACTTGAAAGGAGATTGTAGCAAGGTGGAGGCTGGTCTCTTCTCCTAAGTAGCAAGTGACAGGATGAGAGGAAATGGCCTCAAGTTGCACAAGTGGAGGTTTAGATGGGATATTAGGAAAAATTTCTTCACCAAAAAGGTTATCAAATATTGGAACAGGCTGCTCGGGGAAGTGGTTGAGTCACCACCCCTGGAGGTATTTAAAAGGTGTTTAGGTGTGGTACTTAGAGACATGGTTTAGTGGTGGACTTGGCAGTGTTAGGTTTATGGTTGAACTCAATGATCTCAGGGTCTTTTCCAACCTAAATGATTCTATGATTTTATATTTGTTGGTGGTGAATGGTTAATGGAGCAAATAATTTATTCAGACACCTATATAAATGTTCCGACTTTCCGAAAGGTTGAATGACTGTGACTTCTACTGAAATTACTGTGAACTTCAAACACTTGGGACTTTTTCAGATTAGATTCTTCTCCAGAAACATTTAATGGTCTTTAAAAAGATAAATTATTTATATTAAAGCAGTTGCTTATGTTCAAATCGGAGCTGATATTTTAAAAAGTCAATGTACAATGAAATGCCAGAAAAATATTTGTTAGACTTCTTGTCATTTGTGGTCATGTTACCTCTACTGTTTTTGTAAAAACAGGAAGATATTAACCTCATCTGTGAGTGCAGTCAGTGTAAGAACTCCTGTTCTCAAGTGATCTTCAAAGCAAAAATATTAGGAATAAACATGAGGGCTGTGCTATATCATAAAAAGTCATGAATCTTCCTTTAGGACAGATTTTAAGAAAAACAAACAAACTGCAAACAAAGACCATGACAGTCTTTCCTCCTGATGTCTGTACAGTGTATTGGTGGATCTTTCTTTTGATGCTGCAATAGTAAATAACTGATTTTGCTGTATGCTTAGAAGACTTCAAAGCTTCCTGATGCTTTCAATTTTATTAAAACATTCCACAGTCAGGTTTGTTCAATATGGTTTTTCGAATTTCATTGGCGATAGCACTCACTATCAGTGCTTTGAAATGGTGTTTTTGTGTTTGGTTTTTTTTTTTTCCACTTGGTTATTTCACCATAGCAATACCATTAATACAGCCAAATAAACTGCTAGAGAGAAACCACTGGTACCTGCCAGGTGTTACTATTGCTCTGGAATAAATGCTGCAGGTCCAGTCCAGGAGCACTGGTGGCCAGAAGGATCCTCCAAAGGTGAGTGGTTGGCAGCTGGATAATAAACTCTGTTCCAAATTTGTCCCTATTTAGAACTGTGATGGAGAGGGTGAAACGGGCTTGTTATTTGTCTTCAATGGTGTGTATGAAGGACAGATACAGCTGAACTCTTTGTATGTAGCAGATTACAGAGACCGCTACCTGGTTGCATTCTTTAAAAACGTGTGGTATCTGCAGCTATGATTTGGTGTTTTTCTCCAGTGGATGGTGGAGTACCGTGAATGTAGAAGTCTGTTTCACTGTGTGGAGCCACAAATAGCTCCCAGCATTGACTGGGGCTAAAGAAGGTCTCTTAGACACCTCAGAAATCTTCTGCCGTTGTCTGCTCTTTCCCTCAGTGCTGATGCCACAGCTTTCTGGGTAAAGAGAGGGATCTTCTGAATAACAGCTGTGATTCCCTTTCTATAGGGATGGTTCCCATATGTTGGTTTGCAAGAGTGAATTCTCAGAACTGTTTTAGCCACCATACCTTTTTTTTTTTTTTTTAAATTAGTGCTTACTAAATCAAGCAGGGCAAGGGGTCACAGACAGTTTTACAAGTGCTTATGCTTTACATGGAATGTCTTTCCTTTTCCAGCTCTTGCTGAAAGCTTAAAAGTATGTGTAGTGTGTTCATCAGGGCAGGCCTAACCCACAAAGATTTTATGTGGGTTTGACTAGCAGTTTGTCATTTTGGAAATTCTTTTGAGGATGAGACATAGTTCCCAGAATTATGATCTATTGTTTTGATTTGGACCCATCCTTAATTTTTTTTCCTACTTCTATTTACATTCTATCATCAAAGGACAGAATATCTGAAAAAAAAATACCAAGTTCAGACAACAAAATAGCATCCAAAAATTAGACATCTCTTCCCTTCTTCCAAACTTCTTTTTAATAAATGTGGTATGTCTCTGAAAGTCTGCAAAGGTTTTTGTGATCAGAAGAGCTATTAGGACTCCACTGTAGCTCCAGTGTTCAATTCTTTCTAGGAGACTCACTGTGGTAATGTCCAGACTGTCCTTCTGCCGTGTCTATCGTACAGAAGATCTTAAAACTAAAGTATGTCCATCCACATGTATTACTGGTACATACTATCACATGCTTTTTCAGTCTGCTTGTTGTTCTTCGTATCTTGGGAATAAGAAGATGTTTGTTGAAATGTAAAGGTGATTATTTCAAAACAGATAAAAGAAGAAAAGGGCCAAGCGACCCAACATTTGGGTGTGGAACTCCTGGAACAGAGCACAGTTTTAAAAGGGTTGGGCACGTTAATAGATAAAAAGGATATCTAGAATACAAGTTCATACTGCCAACATTTCTGGAAAAAAAAAGAAAAAGGCTCATGATTAAGAATTTAAGGCTAATTCTAACTCCAAAGAATTTGGATGAGATCTTTATGGAAACAGATTATTTGAATTGGCTGTTGCTGGAGCCCAAGGAGGATGTCTTGAAAGTTACCTAGGAGAGGTGACTTTTACTGGATGATGCAGTTCAGAAGCAAAACCACGTTCCTATTGCTATGGCTGATCACAAAGAAAGTTGAAGGGAGCCCTTTGGTACCTCTACTGTCCCATCCAGTGGGCAATTTTGCTGAAAAGTGTTTTCACTCTCTCTGACCATTGTATCTTCTGTCTAGAAACTGTCTCTAAAAGCACTTTGAAGTGTTGGTATTTAACATGAGGATGACAAGTAGTCACTGTTTAACAATTGCAGAGGCAAAATAATTCAGAGTCAAATAGACTTTTTCAGACACTATCTTTTATATTTAATAGGGTGATAGATGTGAGCACTGGTGGTTGCCACTGGCAGTGGTGTGAGAGCATGGAAGGTGTAGAATGGTCACCCTAGCTGCTGCTGAGAAGTACTAGTAGCAGAGTCTGGTCCTTTGGGAGCTCCATTAGCAAAGAAGCAATCAATTTGTCATCACAAAACTCCTTTGCTAGCATGTGAACTTTTGAAAAATTCACAGCCCCAAGGAGAGTAAGGGAGAGGTACCTATGGACTCATACGGGCAAAAGCACTAACCTGCGTGGGTGCAGAAGACAAGCAAGACTATATTTTGTCCAAGCTCTTGCCCCACTGCTTCACTTTTCAGAGGTTTCTCTATCTACTACCATCAATTATCAGCAAAAGCATTGCTCTGTCCTCTTCAAAAAATGCTTATCATCAAAGGTATGACCTGCACATACATTTTCCAGCCCTTCCCCCACAGCTACTTGTCATTAAATGTGACAGGCTTCTGAAGAAGTATTGTTACTTGTAAATAAAATATGGTTGCTAAGAAACACTATGATTAACATGCTGACAATACAACCTTCTTTGATTGTTTGGGCATCAATTGTCTGCTTCTGTAATCAGTGAGGAAATAATTTTTGGAGGAGATTTGTCAGGCTGCAGAAAATGAGTTTTTTTGAATTAAATTAGAATCTAGTGTTTCCATACAAAGAAAGGGTCTCCAAGCCATAACTCTTCTTCTTCTTTTTTTTTTTTTTTTCCTTTTGGCACATAATAATTTTTGTGTTTCTGTTTATGTTAATTTTTCAGCTAGGAAAATAAGGTTAGCGTTAATAATGTATCTGCCAAAATATCCAAATAAAGGAAACTGGAAGCTCAGGCTCATTAAATTTTTATGTGTAAATTCTATATATTAATTTTTTTTTTGCTGGTTCTAATCTCATTTTGAATTTCTCCTACTCTCAAATTCTTCCAGTTATCAGAGACTTTTGAAATTAACCTTTCTGATCTGTATATAGAAAGCCACCCATGTTATTATTCCAGTACCGAGCAAGGGATTTGAGTCTCCTTTTCCATTAGGGGGAGACATAAAAATGGTGACATTTCTTCCTTTTTCAGGAGATTGTCTCTGGTGCTAATGGCTGAGGCTTGATGAAAGGAGATGATCAGACAGAAATCATGCTTCTCAGGTAGAAAATTGCCCTTCTCACCTCCTCTAACCGGATGTGTAACTGCACTTGCATATGTTGTAACAGATGGTGTTTCTCTGAAGAATGGCTGAAAATGGCACCTTCCTACCCAATGTTTCTGCCTGCTGTGTGTACTTAGAGTCATGTCTGATTACCAGAGTGTTTAGAAAAAAGTTGTATTGCCTATTAGTCTTGCAGAGCCAACTGAGAGATGCTGGGTGGCATCTCTTTTCTGCTAATGTAAATGGTATTCCAACCACAAGGCACCTGTGCTAGCACATGGAAAACAATGGTTCTGCACAGGCCTCTCTGTAGGCACAGCCTGCAAACAGCAGAGATGCCTGCTGGAGTCCAATTCAGCCTGGATATCCTCTATGGTGGTGATGGATACAAAGACAAAAATCCCCTTTCTAAGAACTTACAGTAAATTTTCATTTGCAGAATTTTGGAAAAACAAACGATATTTTTTTATTTCTACTTGGGGATGGACTAATCTATAGATTTTGCAACACAACATCTGTATGTTCACTGTTCTTGGGTAAGAAAGGCAAGAGATTATGCCAGAAGTGAGAGAAGGACACTTTGGCATAGTTATACTTGTTAAAAATAAAGAAAACTTAAACACACAGATGTTTACCATTGAAAAGCACTATGACTTTCAAGAAGAGTTGAATGCCATAGAAGATAAGCAGAAGAGTAAAGAAAATGGGTGACTTGTAGTCTGTTGAGCTGTACAAAGAAAGGTAACAGTTTTGCTGTTAAATACACAGACACAGATTCAAACTTCCCCTTCCACCCAGTGCAAACAGATTACATATAACCAGTGTAGCATTACTTAAATAAATGTTTCTGGATCCCATTGTACAGCTGGCTGAAACCCTGAGGTATGATATTTGAGCACAGTCATTGTCTACGTCCTTATCTACCCATGTAATGATTATACTGAGTAGTGTACGTAATTCTGGTTATCCCATGGCACATAAATACTGAGGGCAGAGAAGATGGTATTCGTGGTTTGACAGATTTCAAGGCCAGGAGGGTGGCCTATGACTGCCTAATCTAAACCCTTCCTCACACTGGAGATGTAATCTCTCTGAAAAGCTGAATTACACCATCTATTTCGGAAAGCTATCTTAACCCACCTTAACAACTCAGACTAATGGTGAGTTGTCACCTCACCTCATAAAATTTCATTTTCTATGTTGTATCTTATTTCAAGGTGAAATTTTCTAACTCCAGCTTCCAGTCATTATGTCTAATTATGACTTTCTCAGCAGATTTGAAAACCATCCTACTGGATGGATTTTTATGTACAAGGATCTATATAGAACCATAGAACCTTAGAATAGTTTGGATTGGAAGCGGCCTTTAAAAGTCATCTAGTCCAACCCTCCTGCAATGAACAGGGACACCTGCCACTAGACCAAATTACACAAAGCTCCATCCAACCTAACCTAGAATATTTCCAGGCATGGGGTATCTCAGGGCAACCTGTTACAGTGTTCACATTGTAAAAAATTTCTTCCTTTTATCTAGTCTAAATCTACCCTCTTTTAGTTTAAAACCATTACCCCTTGCCCAATCGTACAGGTCCTGCCAAAAAGTCTGTCCCCATCTTTCCTGTAGGCCCCCTTTAGGTACTGGAAGACTGCTGTAAGGTCTCCCTGGAGCCTTCTCTTCTCCAGGCTGAACAACCCCAGCTCTCTCAGCCTGTCCTCACAGGGGAGGTGCTCCAGCCCTCTGATCATTTCTGTGGCCCTCCTCTGGACCTGCTCCAACAGGTCCATGTCTTTCCTGTGCCGAGGGCCCCAGAGGTGGACACAGTAATCCAGGTGGGGTCTCATGAGAGCAGAGTAGAGGAGCAGAATCACCTCCCTCAACCGATGGCCATGCTTCTTTGTATGCAGCCCAGGATGCAGTTGTCTTTCTGGGCTGCGAGTGCACATCGTCAGCTCGTGTCTAGTTTTTCATCAACCACTACCCCCCATATCATGGAATCACGGAATCACAGAATTGTTGGAGTTGGAAGGGACCTTCTAGAGATCATCTAGTCCAACTCCCCTGCTACTATAGCACATTACTCAGGACTGCATCCAGGTGGGTCTTGAAAATCTCCAAAGAAGGGGACTCCACAGCCTCCCTGGGCAGCCTGTTCCAGGGCTCTGTCACCCTCACCATAAAGAAGTTTTTCCTTATATTTGAATGGAACTTCCTATGTTCCAGCTTGTGCCCATTGCCTCTCATCCTGTCATGGGGAACAACTGAAAGGAGTCCAGCTCCATCCTCCCTCAAGCCACCCTTTAGATACTTATAAGTATTAATAAGGTCTCCCCTCAGCCTTCTCTTCTCCAGGCCAAAGAGTCCGTCAAGTCAGCTTTCAACCTTCTCTCATAAATTAGGTTGAAATATTTAACCCACACATCTTAAATTTGTTTTCGACTGTCTGGCCTGTTTTTAACTTTCTCTGCGATTTCCATGTTCTTCTGGAAGATCTGAATCCAGGTCTAGGTGTCTTGTTGTAGTGGCAGTTTTACCAAAACGAAGTAGAGCAGCAGTAACATTTCCCTACTTCTATTTGATAATCACCTTTTATATAGCCAAGGGTCATATTAGCCATTTAGCCAAAGCACTACTATGAGAGCTTACTTTGAGGTGATTATCTACAATGACTCTCAAGTTTTTTTCTTAGCTACTGCTTTCCAAGAGTTTCTCTTTCTGTACCTATAATTTTCATTTCTGGTCCTCAGATGTATTGTTCTGAATTTAGGTGTCCTTAAGCTTGTTTTGTTGGAATGTAACTGTTTTAGCAGATATTGCAGATATTTTAGCAGCAGAGCCTCATCTTTGTTATTTACTGCCCTGCTATGCTTTGTGCGTATGCTCTTTCTAGTTCATTGCTCCTTATATACATGGAGCAATGGCTACTTGGGGGAACCTTGTAGAAGCAGCTGTGCTCACTGACTTCTTAATTACTACTTTCTGAACTCTATGAGATTTTTTTTTATTGTATCTAATGTACACTCTGTTAATTCTGCACAATTCAAGTTGGTTTTTAAACCAAAGTGTTTTCTGTCACTAAGTCAAATGCCTTCTTAAAAATGAAGAATGTCGTGTCAACACAGTCACCTTTACCAGTAGGACCTGTAATCCTGTCATAAAAAACCAATAAGTTTTTCTGACTAGATTTACTTTATACAGAACTGTGTTGACTGGCATTAATTATATGTTTAGCCACTGTTTGTTGATAGAATCCTGATTTAACTGTTCCATTATTTTTTCTGGAATACACGTCAGAGTAATTTTACTATGGTTCCTAGGTTATCTCTTTCACCCTTATTAAACATCAGAATTACTTTGGCAGTTTTCCAAGCCATTTCAATATCCCAGCTTTCTAAGGTCTGTTAAAAGTTAAAATTAAAAAAGTGACTAAAAACATTCTTCAGCGCTTTCAAACAAATGTTTATATCTAGGTTGTAAGTATGAGTTAATCTAAAAGTTTTTATTTTTAGCAGATGTTATGTCATGCTATTCTTTTGATAGAGATGGTGTTTAGAGGGAAAGGGTATATAACACTCCTCTGTTTCAGATACCAAGATATATTTATAGCAAATGTTTCACTTTTCTATATCACTGTTTAGAATTAGTCCTTCTACAGCTCCTGAACCAAGACTTATAGCTGGCCTAAGATAACCCTTCTTCCTAATACATATGAACATTAATTCTCATTTTCTAAAGCCCTAGCTATGCCTAATATTAAATTAATTCAGCTTTCTCAGAAGTCCCCTGTATTTCAAATTGTACATCATTCATTTATTTCCCATTTACCCATGTTACATATAATTTATTTTTACTTCAAATCTCATTTTAAAGCACCCGACTTCTTGTAACAAAGAAACTTTCTTGACTTGTGGAATCATTTTAAAGAACCATGAGAGGGGTTCACCTCTCCTTCTTTTAGATTTCTCAGTATTAGACACCTAAATTTCAGCTAACCACTGAGATTTTTTTACAAAGATAAAAAGCACTTCTAGGAGTGATTCAACTGATTTATCTTAGACAACTATTTTAGGATGGGATAAACTGCCCACTGGAACTGCTTATTTCTCCCCTGAGGTACCTGGGTTAGACTTAATGCTACTGAGTTTTAGACATCTTTGTTATGGTGTATAACTCCCGCCTTTTATTTTTAGTAACAAACCGAACAAGTTGTCCAGCAAATATCCCTTAAGTTAAAGTCACCCATCATAAATTAAGCTTGCTTTCTACATACTCAAGAGAGGAGTTTAGGGAGGCTGGGTGCAAATGCATGCCCATCAGTAATTTTTCTCTAATGATACAAGGTTCTGTGGCTCTGAATCATAACAACTCACAGTCACCTCCACCTCTTCCCTAGCTGTTGCTGAGCCTTCCCAAACTGGCATAGAAACAGTTTTTTGACTATGAAACATTTATCTTTTATAAGCACAGCTCTATGAGACTGGCTGGAATATGTCAGTACTTTTACCATGTTTGCCCTGTTACAACCTCTCTGTGCTGTCCACCTCGTTTAAGCAGAGCAGCAAATGATACTGAGATGAATCACTGGAGCTGTAGATCCTTTCAGCCTGTTATTTTCAGCATTTGAGAGTGATGTGATGCTTCCAGTTGTGGCACTATCTTAGAATCATAAAATCATAGAATAGTTTGGGTTGGAAGGGACCATTAAAGGTCATTTAGTCCAACCCCCAACTACCTTATACGCAATGCTATCACAACTGCAGTCTTGCTTTTTTAGCTCCCTCCTCTCTGTCTCTCTGTTAGATCCGTACAAACACTGAATGGCCAGCTAGAAAACATTTATATATCCCAGTGCTGTGCCAGCTGGTCAAACTTTTTGCTTCAGCCATGCTGCTGTTAGCTACCTACAGTTTGTTATCTTTCTGCACAATGGTCTCAGTAAATGCATCCGTAAGAATTTTGCAGGAAGACATGGTTGGTCTCTGCTTATGCTCGAAGGTAACTGGATGCAGTGGTGCAACTATGTTTAAGGTGGGCTGTGCTCAAGCTGATAAGGCCTGCGGGGAGGCAGGGTACATTATCTCAGGCTCGACTGGGTGATAAATATGCCTTCTGGCGCCCAAACTGGAGCTGGCTCAGAGGGTGGGCAGAATAAGATGGCTTCTGCCAGGAAAATGCTGTGTAGACATAGCCCATGTCTGGGTAATGAAGGAAGCAATGAATCTTTGATATTTGATTCTCTCACAAATACTGGTAATTTGCTGTTATTTCTGTTCAATCAAACAAACAAGCATCAATTGCTGCCACCAGCACTTGGGAAACAGCAATGTAATCTAGTACTTTTGGCCAAATCTAGAATTTAGTTACTGATTTTTTTGGATTATATGTTTTCATATAATTTTCATTTCAGATTTTTTTTTAAATTCAGCTTTTCTGTGAGAAATCACTTTAATAACAAAAAGTATTTCAGATTCAATAAATATGGCAACAGTCGTGACCATGGGAGAGGAGGAAGAACACATCTTTCTAACAAAGGTTTACATTTGAAGCAGCTCAGTTTTGATTTCTTTTTGATCAGTTAACCCAGAATACTGCCAGCTCTACACTAGTTACACAACTTTGCTGGTGATAGTTCAACAGGCTGCTGTGTTTATCTCCCAGCACACTTCTGACTTTCCTGGGTTTTCCTTCCCTGTTGTGTCTGTAGGCAGCCCTCCTGGGATGCTTTGTTCTGCTATGCATTTTTGATCAGGTCTACTTCCTGAGGCCTCTGGGATGACTTTTGGACCCCTGAATATTGAAGTGGTTTAAACATAAACATTTTGAGATCCTTGATTCTGAAAAAAAGTTGGTCAATTTAGGGACAAATGGTCTTGGAAGAAAATAGACATATGGATTTTATAAGGTTTAATAATAAAGTATAATTTTTGCAATGACAGTTTATTTTCACTATTGTCCGCTAATTTATCAAAGTTGTTTTCTCCAAGCTCTAACTTTCTTATCATAGAATGACAGAATCATAGAATTATAGAACAGCTAGAGTTGAAAGGGACCTTAAAGTTTATCTAGTTGCAACCCCCCTGCCATGGGCAGAGACACCTCCCACCAGACCAGGTTGCTCAAAGCCCCATCCAGCCTGGTCTTGAACACCTACAGGGATGAGGCATCCACAGCTTCTCTGGGCGACCTGTGCCAGTGTCTCACCACCCTCATAGTGAAAAATTTCTTCCTAAGATCTAATCTAAATCTCCCCTCTTTCAGTTTAAAACCATTACCCTTTGTCCAATTGCAACAGACCCTGCTAAAAAGTTTGTCCCCTTCTTTCCTATAGGCCCCTACTCGGTACTGGAAGGCCGCTCCAAGGCCCCCCCTGGAGCCTTCTCTTCTCCAGGCTGAACAACCCCAAGACTCTCAGCCTGTCCTCATAGAAGAGGTATTCCAGACCTTTATCACAGTGCTCTCTGGAAAGCAGACCCAGACATCATTCAGAGCCTGTGTAATAGATATGGATTTGTTCCCCTGGAAAAAAGTTTTCTGCTCCTTTGGCCTTTTCTGTGTCTTGATGGCTCCTTGATCTCTGCTTCCCTTGTTCATGTCTTCTTTTACCCATGATTTTCCCTTGGCTAAACTCTGGAAGGAGTGTTGGTCTTCTGGGTCATTAGTGCATCCAGTTGCAGTTTCTAGCACTGGACATGCTCTTTCCCAAATAAGCTGATATTTATTAGTCAAATAACAGTCAGTACTCTGATCTGATGGCCAAGACAAACATAACTGGTCAATGTGTTGTCTGTCTTGAAAAAACAACAGAACACGTTTCTCTGTCTCTGCATTTCATTGATGCTGACCTGCAGCCTGCCTTAAAAACACATTCATCATACATGTCAGGTTTGTTTTTTCATTCTTTCCTTGTGGGTTCTTGACCATTCAAGGATGTTGCCTAGGCATTTCACATTCCAGCCTAGAACTCCGCAGTCTCCCCACATATAGTTCCCTAACTATAGGACAGAAATTAAGGTGTTTTACCCAATGTGCAGGAGGATGTGGATTGTTAGGAAAGTAAGGAAGATTTATCACTGGAAAATATTGTCAAAAGCCCAATGTGTTCCATTTGAGTTCTTCCCATCCGGTTCTTCACAGAGACTATAATGTAATCTCCTATACCCTCTGCAGTTACATTTTGGCATAGAAGTCTTGCCTTATGCATTCAATATTGCCCTCTAATTTTTAGTAGTCTAGAAGATTTTCCTTTTCTTCACTCAGAAAGTTGAAACCATAATTCTTCCAAATCCAGTAACTAATCCCTTGAAACACATTCTCACAATTGAAAGCAGAGGCTAGGCAATATGCAGAATAAACACAGTAGAATTCCTCACCTCCCCCCCCCACACAGGAGGGATTTGTTTTCTATGAATCTTGAGCTACCAAATATCAAATGATTATTTGTTAAATAATGAAAGGGAAGACTAAGAAATTTCTTAAGCTCTAGTGAGTCTAGGAGCGCAGTGCCTGACTGTTAAATAATGCAGTGTTGGTGCTTTGTGAATCTCTCCCCAGTGATGGCACTATTGCTGAGGGTCCTTCTGAATACTTATTTGTCCTATGTCCCTCTATTGAAATAGAAATAGAAGCTTTCTAAAAGTAGAATTGTGTGGGCCTAGTAGAAGACATGAAGGTCCACTGAAAAGAGTGAATTGGAGTTTGTGTCTCACAAAGTTGGGATGCTCTCATCAGCTAGGAAAGGTGAAGGTGAGGGTCTGAGTGCTCAGAAAGGGGATGTTTGTGTCTTGCTATAGACTGTGACTAAATGGTATGATTTTGTGTCTTGCTATAGACTGTGACTAAATGGTATGATTTACTCTCAGGACTGAGAGAAAATGCTAATGTGAGGCCTCTGAGGGAAAGGAGTTCTTACATCATTGTAGTATCTGCCACTAAAAAGAAAATTTTACTGCTTTCCTCTGTCTCTGTCATAGGGGCTGGATCCAAGGATGCCGTCACACTTGTAATCCCCATGGACCCAGCCCGCTTAGAGACACGTTGGAAAACTATTGCTGTGTGGTATGAGCTTTCCTGCTCTGACTGAAGACTGCAGGGATAAGAACTTGAGTCCTGTGGGGAATAATCATATCTCATTTCCCTTTTTCTTGCCACTTTAGCTGCCAGGCACTGAGATTCCTGCCCTTTGCCTTAAACAGGAGACTTCCACCCACAATTACTGTACTTGTCCCCAGAGGCAGACATTTACACAGCAATTCTGAAGTTATTCCCCAGTCACCCTTTGATGCTGTGGCTCTGGAATAGTCTGTCCTGTTCCTTACCCCACGCTGTCATGGGATAGGGAACTTGGTTCAGATGAGGACTGAGAAATTTGCACACTGAAAATTAACCCTTCCAGTTAAGAGCTTTGTCTAATATCTTCTGTGCTGGATTTCCTTGTCCTGCCTATCGTTGCTTCTTCCACTGGAGGTCAATGCCTTGCACTGCTTTGGATAGCTTATCACCTAATGGCGTTTGTGTTCACCTACACAGAACCATTGCTTCTTTTGCTGCAAGTATGCCTGCAGTGTGATTGGCACTATGTTGTAAATAATTAGCGAAAGTAATGATATAAATCCCAGTGGTAATCTCGTCCTATTTAGGATACAACTACAATCTGAACTTCAATAACACCTTTGACATAATCAAACATCCCAGAGCCCTTTACAAAGCCGTAAATTACTCACCTGTAAAGTAATGACTGCAGGGAATTACAGCAGGCAATGAGTCCATTGATCGGTGCTGGTACAAAATGAAGGAGAGGAAGTACAACAGAGGCCACTCTAGAACTCCCTCTCTTTCTTTGGAAATTTCCATAGCGCCTTTAATTTCTGCATGTATCTCTTCCCTTCCCTACAGATGAGACACAAGATGAGAAAGACCACCTTGCTTTGACACTCAAGGACACCTTCTTCCATGTTGGTTTGTCAGTGGGTGGAAAGTGATAGGATCTTAGGCAAGATGCAAATGTATAGTGTTATAGCCTGCAGGGAAAACTGCTCTTTAGCCAGTGATGCAAATAAACAAGTAAGTCACTTCCTTAAATTTGCATGTGCCATTTTCAAAAGCAGAGTTTTTCTATTGCTTTTAAAAAAAAAATAGCAGTGATTGCTTTGGACACCTCAGATGCTATGCTGCACGCAAAATCAGGGCTCCTTCACCCCCCGTCCTAAGCTACCCTCTCTATGACTCAGACTTGCCCTTGCATTATCAAGTTAGTAGGAATTTCCTCCCTTATCAATTTCATTTAGAATGGGCCCCAGTTCTCTAAGCCTTATGTTAATGAGTCCACATATCCATAAGCACCCTTACTGAAATAACTGGGACTATTTTGGAGGACTGCTAAACCAAGAACTCTGTTAATTGTAAGATGTTAATGAAAAATAAGAATTTAATTCTTTTTGCAATTAAAAATGTGACTGTGATTAGGAAAAATTTTGTATTACATGAAAAATCACAGTGTTTTTTTTTAGCCTGAGGGAAGACAATGAGGTTAGGCCTTATATTTGTAACATAAATACATATTTCTTGGCATCAGCTGGAGCTCTTTTCCATTTTGTAATGTTCTGGGACTACATGTTTATTATAGTCCTATTCTGGATTCCCACAGTATTACTGCACATGTTATTGTGATGCCAGCTTGACACCAGTGGGACCATCTTATAGATGTCATTTAGTGTGAATCTGAAAAATTCTGCCACTGAGATAACAAATATTTTGGCAAGATGGGAAAGCTACAATAGCAAATATTTTTCCTGGATCTCAAAGGTATACTATGGTTTTATAACTTGTGCCATAGTTTTAAACTGTTTCGTGTTCTTAATTGCCTGTCTTGGGTATTGGACATGATGATGGACTGAAAGCCAGGGGACTTCTCATGGACAAAGACAGCAAAGTTTGGTCCCAAAGGCTTAATTTGGAAATCCAGCGGAATTGCCCTTGCCCTTTGGATATGACTAGTGAAAGACGGATTCATGCTGAATTTAGCACTTACATTTTGATGGGATACGGCTTCTTTGGAATCACACATAGATGGAATAATTTAAACTCTCATATTTCAAAAAATGGCATTAGTTGGATTCTTTCTTGTGGTCTGATCTAAGGAATATTGAAGCCTGCAGAACGATTTCTACTGGATTCTGTGGGCTGTATAGTGGACCTTACTGGTTTGTAGAGGATAGGGCAAATCTTTCAGGAGCTCCCTGCTGAATTGTGTACAGTGTCTCAAAGTAGGTGCAGAAGGGACAACTAAGCTTCTACGAGACAGGATGTCACCAGTGTTCTCCTCCTTGAGATGTGCTCAGCATTACACTTTGTTTGAAACAAAGCTCATATTGGGAAAAAGCAAATGAACAAAATGAAACAGTCTACCCTCCCATCAAGTGATGTATGATTTTCTTTCTCATTTCCAGATTTTTTACTACTTAATCTTGCACTCAGTGTCAGACATATTACAAACATTCACAGGAGAAGATATTCCAATTCCATGGAAGTTTGAGGATTCTTGCTGCTTTTTGTTAACTATGAATTAGTCCCAGCACTTTCAAATTTCCTGATTCAACAGCTTCGCCTTTTTTTGAATATTGGTAATTTCCATTTTCACTGCAGTCTAGCATCAACTGAATGGACCAAAATGTAACTGTATGAATACTGACTGATAAGCATAATGAGTCCTTGTCTCCTGAAATCATCCCAATAAGAGCTTTAAGTTCTAGCTCCTGAAATGTGGTAATTTTCTTTGCAAACTGCTTGGTTACATACAGGCGCTGGTTTTGCATTCTGTGAGGAACCATGATGTTGCATTTATTAGCATCTTTCTAATTGTCCTGAGTTACTACGCATTTGTTATCCTCCATGAGGAGATCTAGCTAATTAGAATAATACCAAAGAGCGATTATTGCTATGTTTCATATTTAAACAAAGGAGCTCAACAGCTTTTTATACTTCAGTGAAGGTGATTTAAAAATGATTAAATCAAATGAAATAAGATTGATATAAATATTTTTAACTAACGGGAAAAGAGATAGTTATTGAAACTAGAAAATAGATTGCCTTTGGTACATGGGAAAACAGATTTAAATTGCTGTGTAGTGTAACAGTTACAATTTTGCAAGATGAAAAATGATTGTTTCACTATTGCCTTGTCTGCTTTTGTTTTTTTCCACCTGTTCTATCCAACTCTATGTTTAGAAACTAGTCTGTCTGGGGCAGGGAATTACATTTTTTATTAAATATGTGGCAGGCATCCAGGACAGAAGGGCCCTGATTCCTGGTGAGGCTATGCATTAGTGTAATACTAGTGATAAATATAGGCCTATACCATATCAATCAGTAATACTGTAAAAATATGATTTATTATAACCCACCCATTTTTCTTTATATTTAAGGTAGAGGACAATCAAATGCTAAAATATGACATGGACAACACCTGTTTGGGCAAAATGCTGTAGAAAAAGTAAGTGGATAATGACATATTGCTATGAAAACACTGTATTGGGAAAATGAATGCATGTGTCTGGTTCTAAACTTGAGGTAACACTTTCACCACCTGCCTATATTAGTTGTGAGACAGGTGGGTGCCGTGTTCATCTCCAATGAACAAGCACTTTTGAGCATATTTGGGTGCAAATTAGTCTGGGACCTTCCAAACCAATCATGGGGAGCTTTGGTGAATTTAGTTGCCGACGGACAGGAAGGCTCAGGAAATTAGTTGTATTTGGTAGCTGTCATGCTCTTGGATGAGTTTTAGATAACTTAGGAGTCATTCTTAGATTATTGACCATAGCTAACCCATGTGTCCTGACAAAAAAGACACTGAAAAGAAAACTAGGGAGGAACGAAGTCAATACAAGCACTTAACAACATTCTGTTGTAAAAAGTTGTAAAAGTGAGTAGTATAACACTTTGAACATAAATAGTGAAACAATGATTGGGAGTGGGAAAGGGGACTTGAACTGGAAATACTAATAATGGAACTCTGTGCAGCAGACATGTCTCTCTTTTTAAGAGACTGTTGAAAAACTAAGACAACATAGAACAAACCCAGAAAAATGAGGTGAAAAAGCAGCTAGTCTAGTTCATGAAGTGGACTGTACTGTGCAAATTCGGCAATGCAAAGAAAACGCCTGATATTACAGGCCCAATGGTTCTTTAAAAAAAAAAGTTAAAAAAACCCCCAAACAACAGAGGTAGCTGTTCTTGACTGAAATAAATTTCTGGCAAGGTTGGGTTCTATGGGTTTGTAATCCACTGAATGGTTTCATGCATTTTTGAGGCATACAATTTGATCAAACAAAAGGTATTCATATTGCAGGGATAAGGAAGTAATTTTTATGTAAAGTCAGGATATTTGATCAAAAGGTATTTTTTGGTCTTGAAAGCTGTGATTCTGATAACCCTTTCAGATTCCACTAACATAAAGTCCACAAACTGCAGATACAAGGTTCTGTGTTCTAGTAAACATTACCTGGGCTAATCAGCTCTTCCCACCCCTACTTTTAATCATTAAAAATGTGAATTGATCACCATTCTGATAATTTCCAGGCTAAAGATATTACTTTTTTTTTTTTTTTTCCACTGGACATACAGTGAATTAAATGCTCAGGAGGAATAAAATGCAATTATGCAGGTTTTTGTTCCTCCATACATGCTAATTAGAACAGATAAACCTTTTGCTACAGCATTTACAGTATTTGTGGGGATAGTGTATCTGAGAGATAAGAAGGGACAATATTTCACGATAATTTAAACATGAAATATTTTTCATAATGCACCTATGGGGAATGGTTCAGTTATCAGATGCTGAGGCAGCAATGTATTTATGAAGCATTATTGTAAAAACATACAGCATGGCAGACTGCAAATCACAGCAAGTCACCCAAGTAATATTATAAGTCTTGGTAGAAAGCTATCAGTACATTGTGGGTCTGAATTGTGACACTACCTGGAGCTGCACAACCAGCACCTGATATGTCATTACAAAACTTCTCTGGAAATTTTATGCTAGAGTAAGAGGAAGGAATGGGAATGAAGTGTCAGAAATTATGACCGCCTTTCATAGTTTTGTCATCTCTGATAAATCTCTTTCTATAGTTAGAGGGTCTCCTTTGTTGTAAGGATTAAAAAAGAAGAGGGAGAAGCAAAAAAAAAAAACCCTGAGAGCTGATGAAGCTTTATAAGACTTTACTTATGCTGTATTTTCTTTTCTGTTCAAATCTACTTAACTTCCTGGGTTTGCTGTAGTATCTTTTAATTTAGTCTGAGTGTGGAGAGATTGTATTTTAGCTTGACAGTTTAACTCTTGCATAAAATGAGAGATGTTTCTTTTGGACATTCATCTCTAAATCAATGAAGCTAATTGAGCCAGTGTTAGAAAAATGTGAGAGAAGTTGCTTTGCAGTATTTCGCTTTTATCCGTGGAAATACTAAATGTATACATGGTCTTGTTACTCCTAAATCCTGAATTGGAGGCATCACATTGGACAGTTAGTTTCTATTTCTAAGCAGAGCTCCTCCCACTTTTGAAATCCAAGGTTGTTCTACTAGTAAAATGAGAAAGAAAAGTGCAATGAAAAATGACAAGGGAACAGTAGAAATGTGCATTAGGAATACAGTGGGTAAAATGACAATAAATGACAACATGAGAGATTCTCCTTACATAGTCTTGAATTAAACTGATTACTTGTGGAAATGACATGAAGAAAAAAAAAACATATTCCACTTCAGTATTTGTCAATAAGGTAGATTTTGGTTCTTTCTACTTCTTTAACTCAAGCGGAAATTAGCGCGTTGAGTGTACTATTAGGCTGCTCTAGTTTGCCAGGTCCTGATACACTGTGTTCCCTCAAAAATGATAGCCTATTGCAAGATTTGAGCATGCAGTTTTGGTGCTGTGCATCATATAGAGCCTTTCAACTCTGACCTCACAACCTTCGCACATGCGAGCACCCCAAAATGCTTCAGTGCTGCATCATAAGGCACACAAGAACTGCTCTGGGCAGCTACACCTACCAAGTGTTATTTCATGCGCTTTAAACTGAAAAAAAAAATATATATATATATATACAAAATAATTGTTATACTTTTGAGCACTGAGTACCATTTGTGTCCCATAGCCAAATACCATGTGGAGGAGGTTGGTCTTTGCCGATTTCAAGTCTCTAGCTCAGTTTCCTTCAATAATGTAAACATGGTTTTACAGTTCCAGTATATCGTCAAATTCTCAAGTGCAATGGATCTGGATTCCTGTTTCCTTTCCTCCTCCATGACCTGCAATCCACTATAATACCCACTATCATAAATTAATGTGTTTAAATATGGTAGTAGTGTCAAGAAATAATTACATTTCTTTCACACTCTCTTTCTCACTTAGCATGATGGAAAAATATATACCCTAAAATAACTTTTGGAGGCAATACAAGGAAGCGGTAGCAGTGGTTAAAGTTCTGGAGAGGTGCTGGATGGTGACAAGGTTTTAAGACTGGATGACATGCTGAAGGAATTTAAAGATACTGCTGTCAAAATAGATGTAATCCCTCATTAAATTAATCAACCCCACCTGAGGAGTTTGATGGCAGAAAGTATAATCACCTTTAAAAAAGTGTTAGAAATTGTAGATTTCAGATTTGCTTCAGTATGAAAAAAAAGATCTGAATTATAAATGAAGATTTATTTTGTTTACAGAACACCTTGATTGGTATCAAATGATAAAGCTGAAAAAATACAGCTGCCATAAAAGAAAATCACACATCTTTAACTTCTAAGTATTTGAACTGAATCGTGGGTACAAGAAGGCAATTATAACTAATCTGGAATTTCAACAAGCTTTTTATAAAACCCCTTGAAGGAGGCTTTCAAGGAAATTAAGTAGCCCTAATACGTTAGAGGTGAATTGCACTTGCATGCCAAAAACTGCTAAAGAGACAGAAAACAAGGGGTGTCATCTTATCCTAAATGAGATAGCTCACCTCATGGAAGTGCTTCATGGTGACCCTCTCTCTCAAGGGAGACCTGGTGACTAATTTTGACTACATATTCTAGCTGTAGACAGCAAAAACATTTGATGAGGTAAACTTCATCTCTACTGTTCAATATAGAGGTACCTGATGAAAACCACCATGTTCTGCATAGTTTGTTGTATCAGTTATTAATGAGATAGAGAAGAGATGAACTGTGCAAGATGATAACACTTGAAAGTGATGCAATTATTTCACTGGAGAGGAATGAAGAATTCAATGTTCAAAAGTGTTTGTTTAGGTATTACAAAGTAAATTAAATTTCAACTCCAATTGAAAAAAAAGGAAAATTAAAAGTAATTATGGGTTAAAAGTAGACCCTAACTCCCCAAACACTCCTGTAGTTCTGTGATTCAAAACCAGTCCTGAAACAATGATGTTACCGTGGTTTCTCCAAGTGTCCTTCATATTCTCATCACCTTCAAAAAGCTCAGTTGCTCGCTCTCTCTACTTCCCTCCACCTTCTATTTCAAGTCCAGATGCTTTTTCCCCCCTCCTCTCCCTGTTCAACATATTGTTGCTGCCTTGTACCTCTCCTGGTCACCGGAGCTGAGTTACTATGGTGAGTTGTCGGACAAAGCCAGGGTAAGGTGACTGGGTTGGCCAAGCACCAAGTAAAGGAGGCAAGAGGTGGTGGGACAGCCATATCCGGAGGCTGCTGCTGGTCTTTTTGTCCATCCTGGATCTTTTCTCCCTGTTCACTGGTGAAGACATATAGTTAAAGGAGATATGAGAGCAGCAATTGGCTGAAACTACCAAAGTGAGAGCAGGAGAGGAAAGCTATGCTAGCAAACTCCTGCTATCACGCAGACAGTGTGTGGAGACCTTCTGTCGAGCGGAGGAGTAGCCAAAGCAAAATAACACATGTTGTGCTATGGTGAGGACTGGAATATGAAACAATCCTGAAAAGAATGTTACAATGTTGTATAAATCATGTTTGGCCTCATCTTGGATACCGTGGTCTCCTGGTCATATTATTAAAAAAAATACAACAGAAATAAATAGAAGCCAGTGAAAAAATGATTAGAGGGTAACAGAGACTTCCATGGAGGAAAAATTAAAAAGATGGAGTTTATTTAGTTTGGAGAAAACAGGAGTGAGAAAGATCATAACAGAAGTATATAAATCAGTGAATGGTTAAAGAAAAATAAAGAATCCTTCTTATTTGCCCTTTTTGCATAATAGAACTAGAACAATCACATTCATATGACGGACATTTCTAAAGACTCACTGGTTTCTATGTAGCTAACAACCCTTGCTATAGCTGTCTGGAGCACTACATCTTTATTTTATTAACAGTATGCTTGGATTGCAGAGCTGCATTGTAGATCAAGAGATAAAAGTAACAAAGTTAAATAATCATATCTCAGGTTAATTGTTAGGAGTAGGCAGTACTGGTATTAACCTGTTCATATAGAAGCTTGAATTGCTTAGTGCTCATCTTCTCTGCTGTTTATTAGTTCTCCAGTCAAACATGAAGAGAATTAGATGTGTCATTTATGTCAATTTGTACATTTTAAAAGGGGAGATTTTTCCCATTCTATAACAAATGTTTCACGTTTGCTAATTTGTTTTTCTGCTGTTTGCTTGTTCATTTCTCTTTCAGGTAGGAGATCACTTTATCTTTCCTCAGATATAGCCCTGGAAATGGAAAGGCAGCCAATCACAAGAGAGTCTTTCCCGTGGTTTCATTATATGTCAGTAGAATATTTAGATTAAATTATACTGCCTTTGAAGGCCACAATCATTTAATGCTAGTATTTTAATCTGAAGCTAGGGCTGAGTAGCTGTTTTAAAAACATAAAAAATTAAGCTTTGTGATTTTCATGTAAGCTCCTATACACGTGCCATTTCTCCCCCAATTACTGTTGAAGGTGCTTGTATTCTAGTACAGCAAAGACACAGAACAGCTCATTAAGTAATGTTGGGATGGAAAGCCTCTAGCTATTCATGTTAAAAGAAATATAAACAGCTAAAGATTTCCCAGGTCTAGTAAAGTAGTGGCATTTATATGAATAAAGGCATCTTTACTCATGACATACCCAAAATATAAGCTACATCTGAATGAACGCTTTGAAAAACAGTCTCCTAGAAAGAAGTTTAACTGATTTGAGCTTTCCTCAGTCTACATGAAGGCATAAAAAAAAAAAAAAAGAAAAGGAAAGAAAAAAAAAGAAAAAAACCCTTCAACCTTCCTGCAATACGCCAAACTAGCACAAAGGAAGATTTTTGCATAGCTTGCTTAAAATATTCCTGAAATAGATGAAAAGCCACAACCCAGACATTTGAACAGACATGGGCAAATACTGAAAAAATGATTAGCAAACATATTGGTGAATTTCAAACAGAATTTCCTTTTGTTGGTAACTTTTGTAGCTGAACTTTTTATTCTTTAACACTTGTATGAATTGAAGCTCACAGATGTTTATGAAAAGCAAATTTTAGATCAAGAATCAAGATTTACTTAGGCTCTGAGACAGCAGACCACTTAAATATATTCTTAGCTTGGAGTCTGTGGAAACATTTGCATACTTACAGTTAAATCTGTTCCTACGTATTTTTCTGAATTGGGTCTGGAATCAGAAAATTATACTAGGTTTATGATTAAATGAATCATACTTTTGGAAGAAGCAGGTTTTGAAATTTAAGTCAGCAAGCATCTGATAAATAACCAGTTACAGTCCAAATACTGTATAACACTAATTATTCCTATAATAAACAATCCAAAGAATGAAATTCATTGGCACGCGTCACTTGAGTGGTGAGTGAATTTCTTGATCATAAAATTGCTGCAAACAGTGCATTCCTCATTCCCAAGTGCTTAACCAAACCTATATAATGTTAGGTAGAAAATTCTGGGGCAGGTATAAGGCATAGCACCCAAATGTAGACACACAGTAAAGCAAGAATTAGGTTTAGTTTGTTCAAGTCTGATGAAACATCTATAAATGATAAATTATTTAATAAAAACATTAAGGTGCCAACGACTGCAGCAGAGAAGCTGAAATTGTCCTAAGAGTGGAATGAGCAATGGAAAGTTTCCTCATCAAATCAAACCATGTTTTCCACAATTTACCTCATAGGCACAGAAGAAAATGCTTTCTGCATTCAGAACTAATAATCTTGGATATGACATTTGTCTCTAATGAACTTGAAGTCTAATCAGCTTGAAGACAAACAGAATATTGAGATTTTACTTATTATTTTTTTTTGTAAAATATTTTATGGATACAGAGAATATCAATTGTTGCCATAATGCTCAAATGCCTTGTGCTAAAGCTTTCTAACATATTGACCTCATTCCTTTCCACCAATTTACTATAGCTGGAATATAATGGTAGATTTTTGAAGTTTTTTAGTGTAGTTTTGATCAAAATCCTGATCAAAAAGTCCCAAGTATACAGCTTTACTTTTCCTAAAGACCAATGTAATATGTTCATAGGCAGTGCAGAGTCAAGAAAATGAAACCAATGTTTTTCTCACCAACTTGTCAATGAAAAATGTTCCAGTGCTAGTGAAATGACATCTCTTGAAACTTTAATATAAAATCTTGAGTAACTTCTTATCCCTTGGTGTTTTATGTTGGAAGTAGGGTTGGCATCTTTCAAGGCTTAATATCAAGGACTCAAATTTCTGTATTTCAATCTTATCTTGGGAACCCAACTTGGCCGTTGGCTTCTTTATATTTATCATATTCCTTCCCTGAACACTTTAAATTAGATCATGAAGTACTGCTAGACAAGATCTGTTTTTCTCATTTTGTATCTCATTTTGGAAAATTACAGGGCAAACGAGATCAACAAACCACGGTCACTGAGAGTTACTATCCTTGTTAGAATAACTCAGCTGTAGGGTCTTGGGTCTGCACAAATCCTTAAGATGGAGAGCTAACATTTTGCAGAGACTTTAGATAGATATTCATTCCACCTAACTTTAAACACTGACAATGAGTTGTCACCCTAGACTACCTTTATAGTCAATCTGTTGACTATGCAATAGTGTTTTCCAGCAGAGACTGTCAGACTCATTTAATGTGAGGTTCATGGGATTAATTTTTGATGTATATTTTAGAAAGGCTAAAAGTAATCTTTTAGGATAATGAGTATTTGTACATCTTCTTTGATAATACAGGCAGCCTATGCTCATTGGTTCAAATGTAGACCCCTGTGTCGCAGCAATGTACCTTGGGTCACATGGATTGCACCTATTTGTTTAACTTGTAGATGAAGACTCAGAAACGAAGCTATTATACAATTATACATAGTAATACATACAGTGGGGTTTGGGAGCTACTGCATTATTGCATTGTCACAATTTATTTTGTTTCCAATGTTTTCTACTTTCAACAGTGAACATTATTTAAATAACTATCCTAAAAAAAACAATCCTAAAGAACTATCCTAACTTAAAGCTTAATTTGGTTCCCAAATGTGTGCCTAGTGACATTTGCAATGTCCTAGATTTAATGAGTTATGTGCACAACATCAAGTAGATACAAGACCTAGAGAAACACTATTGGCCTCGCAGCTGGAGGCCAGACAGGATACACTAGAAATTATCAAATTATCTTAAATGTCTATGCATGGGCAATTGGAGTGAACAAGTGAGAAAAGTCAGTCTCAGAATATGAATCTGTCAGGAAGCACTACCTCTAAGGGTTAAAAAGAAATGGGACATATAATAGTGAGGTGAACTTCAAGTATTTAAAGGAAAAAATAGAGATAGCAATTTAAAACTGCGTCCTTCCTTTTGTTCTATGAAATCTGTCCAAACTATCCACAGAAGAAGAAATTATCTTTTCAATGAGTAAACTTTGGCTGCGTCAGGATGTGCAAATGCAGCTGGGAGTAGTTCATGTTGTTTAGTGATGGTAAGACCTCAGGCACTAAGATGAATCTGCCAAGAGCAAGCACCCCAAAAAGACTAAGAAGGTGTTAAGCTATGCTACCTGCTCTCAATCTGATGGGCAGGACTCGACCTGCAGCCAGGCACCTACTCAGCTGCTTGCGTACTCCCTGTCCCCAGTGCTTGCACAGTGTCAAGATTTTTTCTCCCTCTGGCATTTGATGCTCTTTCTTAAGTATGTTTTCACAGAGGTGCCACAGATGTCACAATGGGCTTAGCTGTGTCCTATAGTGGGTCTGTAGTGGAGCTGGCTGGACCCAACTGCATAGAGCATGTGGCAGCCCCTGGCCTCTTCTCACAGAGGCCACCCCTCAAAACCTTGCCAGGTAAACCAGTACAGCAGAACATGAAATAAGCTTTTCATCTGGGTGGGTCTTAGTTACTTTTGTTGGCCCTGTCCTCCCTCAAATTTTCTGTTAGCCCTCAGACATTTCCAGTTTCAACCTTTTTTCTCTTCGAAGGGTTTCTCATTCCTCCTCACTACAGGTGGGAAGCCTTCTCTCTGCTGCACAGCCGCAGCCTTTTAGTGGTGGAAAACACTGTATGCTGCAAATAAATGAATGAAAACAAATTCAGTCATAACATACATTATGGTTTTCCAGGGAAAATATGTGTACAGAAAAAGGAACTCACAAATCATATTTTATAGCTTTTTTTCTTTTTTTTTTTTAAAAAAAAAAAAAAGGATTCTGACTTGTTTACGGCCTGAGTTAGGAAGATTATATTTTGAAGGTCTGGAGTACTAAGATCAACCTACTGAATCGTCCTGGTTCCCCTCGTGTTTTATTGACAGTCAAAATGTTATCAACACTGTAATGAGACCTTGTGTTGGGTTTCTGTGCCAAGGTTTTGGTTGAGGGGAGGTTGCAGGGGTGGACTCTTTGAGAGGAGACCAGGGGATGCCCCCGTGTTGGGCAGAGCCAGCTCCAGCCAGCTCCAGAACAGACCCACTGCTGCCCAAAACAGAGCTTCATAGCTAATACCTGCTTGTGTATTTTGCTGTTCTTGTTCATATCTATAATATATCCATGAAACAGGTGAAGCTTCAGTAGTGTCAAAGCAGAATCAGACTCCATTTTTCTGGTTAAAATTGTATTTCAAAATAAATAAGAACAGCAATAACAAAACTATGAAAAGTTAATTGAAACCGCTTTCCTTAAGAAGTTGCCATATGAGCTGAAAACTGGCAGAAGGCCCATTAAATGGGATAATTATAAATGGGATCATATATTCAGCTGGAAAGTGGAAAGTATTGGGATGCTCTAGAGCCATGAGCTTTAGAATAATAGATCAGTCAGAGCGGATACTGCCAGTGTCATGGAGGATGCAGAACAAGCTACAAAGAAATATTGAAAGAACAGAAATGTGGTAAGAAATTAAAAAAGGAGATTCAAACAGAGACACAGTTGTGAGTACTTTTGGGGAATACAATGCAAAATACAAAATCAAGGAAAAAGAAATTAGGCTGGGTGGCAGGAAAGTCTATGTGACAATGAAAATTATGAAAAGATGGAATAGTTCCCTACAGGGAGACATGGAAGCTCCTACACAAGGTAGTAGAAGAAACTGGTAATTAATCTAAAATTGGCAGGCAACTAGGCTGGATGAATTCATTTTCTTGCAGTAGGCATGTTCATGCCTACATACCCCCTCTCAGTTGAAGGAACCTCCAAGTTACCTTGCCAGCTTTTGGTCCCAAGAAGGTGCTTGCTGGATTTGAATTAAAAAGAAATAGTTTTGTGAATCCGTTAATGAAGAAGAAATCTGTCGAAATTTGAAACACAGGTTCATCCCATTCTTTCAGTTTTATGTTTCTGGCATACGTTCTGTATATAAAAATCAAAGAATAAGCTGATATATTAAGTGCTATAAAGTGCAAGCATATCTAAAAGCTATTACAGGTAAAGCAAGGACACCCATATCATGTTCTTCACCCGAGTGATAATATAAAGCCTCTCTGAGTCCCTTGTGGTATTTCACACTTAGAAAATAAAATGTGCACAGTTTATTCCTGCTGAAGAGACTTTCTGTTATTATGAGCCCTCAGACTGCTGTGTTAAGCAAAATACTAGAGTTACCATAGGCTGAGTTCTGAAGTTGACTTACCTGTTTTATTTATTCTCTCAAATTTGTTCATTCCATACATCACAAGAGCATCTGAATCCCGAGCTCTCTTCCCCCAATCCCCATTTAAGACCTGCTCTACTGCTTCACACTGAGCATTACAAAACTCTCTCTTCTGCTGGGGCTGGTGTTGACTGCCTTGTTGGCAGTGTCATTACCTCATGACATTGCAAGATGATACAGCAAGACTATTTATTTATCTTGCATTAGCTGTTTCAGTGTATACAGGAGCCTCTATATCAGAGAACTTCTATCAACTACAATGTCTTTTCCGCAAAATCGCCTGAACCATGCAACTCTGTCTTGCACGTCAGTAACAGGAAAACTGTTGATCAAGAAATCTGGAAGATCCTCTCTAGATTTTTGAGCATGTCCTTTGATTTTTGCTTTTGTCCACATTGAGGAGACTGGGCTTTCCTTTCAAATTTCATATCCAAACCAACTTGCAAATCAGAACTGCAAATGAAGTAATGTAGTTGCAGGCATCATTGAGAGAATGTGAGGCTCTTGCATGTGTGATCCCTGAAATATCTACCTACAACTCATTTATACATCGCTTTCATCCATCTGTCTGTCTGCACCACCAGTGTACAGTATAAGCATGCCCCATTTGCAGTACAGTACTTGAATTCTTGGCCTGCTTGGCATTTTCTATCACTATGCTTTGCCACAGCTGTCAGATTAGTCAGGGGTTTGGATTTTTTTTCCCTGTTTTATCCGAGTTGGCTTTATTCCCAGATTCCAGATAAAAGTAATAGTACTTTGCTTGACCATCCCATTCCAAGCGTTAAACACTGTGACTTCAGGCTTGGATGCTCTAATGGTGTGCTAAAACTGTCCAATTTTCACTGCCTTCCCTCCCCTCTGCCCACACATACACACACATAGCAAGTCACTGCAATACAATGGTGGGGTGAAGCCAGTGTGTGGAGGCTCTAACTGAGAACGTGTTTAGCTGCTACAGGTTGGAAGCTACTTACCAGTCAGTAGGGTTAAAATAAACGCAATGTAAAGACCATGGAGTTTCACGACTGATACAAATTGAAAACTAGGGGTGTTTTTTTAAGATTTTCCCTTAAGCAAGAGTAGGGCACTGACCTTATGCATTTTTGTGATGAAAAATTACTCAACAAATTACTGACAGTCAAATGAAAGAAAAACTCCATCTGCTGGGAAGTCTCATCAATAGGATAACTTTTGAAAGAGAAAGTGCTTGTATCATTTGGTATTTTATTTACCCCATTTAGATCTCTCTGCAGTACAGTACATCTATTATGTAGGACTATATATTAAAAACAAGAGACATCTATAGGTCACTTCACAATGCAGTACAGTTCTGCACCTCCCACACTGAACTGCAAAACCTCAAATTTCTGGGTTTTCTGGATTATTTTAAATTTAATTCTTTTGATGCCACTGATGGTCAGCTATCTAAATGGTCTGGTTTAGGCAATATCTTATTGCTTTAATCAATTTAGTTGTTAAAACTTAAGTTACTCATCTGTTCTACCCTCTTGGCTCAAAAATTACAGAAATTTTCACCAGGCAGGTCTTTGATATGAGCAGCTAAAACTGTAATGTTGGAGGGCTGCTTCCTCTCACCTCAATAATGAGAGTTCGTTTGAATGCAATTTTAGCTTTAGGTTTTTCATAAATCAGGAGCATTACATCTCTAAAGATCTGTTCCTGAGACAGAAGTCAAGGTGCCCAGTACAGGTACCGTTATCTGGAAGACGATTCTTCCCTTTCTGTCATCTTACATAGGAGACATGAGAAAGAAGATCGTGATAGGTTTTGGGCCCCCAATGAAAGAGGTAGCGATGAATTGGAAAATATTCAGTGAAGGGTCATTAAGATGGTTAGGAGGCTGTGGAATATGACAGGTGAAATGAGGCTGATTAAGTTTGTTTACTTAACCTGAAAAAGACTAAAGGGGATAGTGGGGGTCTAATTGCTGTCTTCCACAACCTACAGAGAAGATGGAGGCAGGCCCCATTCAGAGGGGTGTAGTTAAAGGATAAGCAGAAAAGGATGGAACGTGCAACTGCAGATATTTTGATTTCTGGAGAATAACATTTACATAAGGGCAGGAAAATATTGGAGCAGATGCCCAGTGATGCTGTGAAATCTCTGCCCTCAGCGATGTTCAATACTCAGCTGGTCAAAGTGCTCTTCTACCAACTCTAATTTCGCCCTGTTTTATACTGGGGGTTGGGTCAGAAGATCCTCAGACATCCTTTCCAACGCAAATTATTCTGAGTCCATAATTCTATCAAAATTATCTACAGTGCAATAGCAGTCAAAATATCTGTGAAAGATCCTCTAATCCAGAGAAGCACATTAACATTTTGTGCTTGTTTTCCTTTTCTTTGGAATTCCCCAGAGCACCGTCATTTGCTACTTGTCGCATTAGAACAAAACAGTGAATCTTTTGGCGCATGTAGCACTTTATGAACAAAGGAACTATGTTGTTTGGATTCAAGAGAAAGCCAGAGGGACACTAACACGACCACACAAAACAGTTAGAGGAGTCAAACTTCTGAAAGAGCTTCTTAATTTCAGCTCAATTACCTATTTCAGCGAACAAACAAATTTGTTAAAACAAATGTTGATTCCAGAAAATCCAAAAGGTAATTGGGAGCTTCTTTTGCAAATTCTGGCCACTGCTAATGTGAAAATATTCTCTGAGGCTCCTGGCATCTGTAACAACCTTGGTAGCTGTCACTTTGACTCCTTTTCATTTCAGATGTAAACTGGAAACACTTTTTTTCTCCCTCAAGCCAATATCTCATTCTTTACCTCCATGCAGCTACTAGGAATGCACTCTGTATGTGAAGAGTGAAAAGGGATCATGTGATGAAAGTAAATTAAAATCCCCTTCGAACATGTCATACTCATACGAAAATCCACAGCTTCTTCAAGAGCAGGATTCTGGGCTACAAGACTTCAATACAAGGTTAGGTTCTTAAATCAGTGTTTTTATTCTGCTTTAAAAGAAGAATGATATACAGGAAATGATGAAAGACAAATAAAGGGACCAAATGCTAGCATATAAATGGGCAGAGACAGAAAATTGCTTTTTATGTTTTTATTTATTTATCCACAGCTTAGAACTAGTGGCAGCCTATTGCTCTATATTTGAACCATGCCACACTTAAGAGATCATAAACTGTTGCATCTAGCCTCTTTTTCTTCTCATTATTCCAAATTGATGACAAAGGTTGCAGTTCAGCTGTTCTTTCCTGATCACCCAGTAGGTAGTGGTCAGGCACTTGAACATTGGTTCAAGAAATCAAGAAATGATGCAGCAAAGCTGTTGCAGTGGGTTGACACCAGGTTGACACCAGGTGCCCACCAAAGCCACTCTATCACTCCCCTCCTCAGCTGGACAGGGGATAGAAAATATAGCAAAAGAATCATGCATCGAGGTACAGACAGGGAGTTCATTCACCAATTACTGTCATGGACAAAAACCACTCGACTTGGGGAAAACCAATTTAATTTATTATCAATCAAAATCAGAATAGGGTAATGATAACTAAAAAAAAAAAATATTAAAACACCTTCCTCCCACCTCTCCCTTCCTCCCAGGCTCAACTTCACTCCTGATATTCTCTCCCTCCTCACTCTGAGTGACGCAGTAGGACGGGAAATGGTGATTGTGGTCAGTTCATCTCATGTTGTCTCTGCCGCTCCTTCCTCCTCAGGTGGAGGACTCCTCACACTCTTCCCCTGCTCCAGTGAGGGGTTCCTCCCATGGGAGACAGTCCTCCATGAACTTCTCCAATGGTGAGTCCTTCCCATGGGCTGCAGTTCTTCATTGACTGCTCCAGCAAGGGTCCCCCACGGGGTGCAGTGCTTCAGGAACAGACAGCTCCAGTGTGGGTCCCCCATGGGGTCGCAAGTCCTGTCAGCAAACCTGCTCCAGCGTGGGCTTCTCTTGCTCCATGGGTCCACGGGTCCTGCCAGGGGACTGCTTCCGTACGAGCTCTCCATGGGGTCACAGCCTCCACCCGCTCTGACGTGAGTTCCTCCATGGGCTGCAGGTGGATATCTGCTCCACTGTTACCTCCATGGGCTGCAGGATTACCTCCATGGGCTGCAGGATGACAGCCTGCCTCACCATGGTCTTCACCATGGGCTTCAGGGGAATCTCTGCTCTGGTGCCTGTAACATTTCCTCCCCCTCCTTCTTCACTGACCTCGGTGTCTGCAGAGTTGTTTCTCTCACATATTCTCACTCCTCTCTCTGGCTGCAATTGTTGGAGTTGTGCAGGTTTTTTGCCACTTCTTAAATATGTTATCCCAGAGGTGCTACCACCATTCTTGATGGGCGCAATCTTGGCCAGCGGTGGGTCTGTCTTGGAGCCATGGCTCTATCATACACGGGGGAACTTTCTAGCAGCTTCTCACAAAAGCCACCTCTGTAGACCCTCCATTACCAAAACCTTGCCACACAAACCCAATACAGCTGTATTGCAGTTGACGTGGCACAAAGTCTCTACTGACACCAATAAACCACAGCTACCTCACTCCTAACCATCTCATTTAGCTCAGTACATTTTCTGTCTCTCTAGACAGGCTATTTTCATCATTGTTTCATGCTGAAGGAATTTACCTAGTCTGCAGGCTCATCCTTAGCCTTTCTGGCTGGAAGACCATTCTTTTTCTCTTGTCTTCTGGCTATGAGAGCTACCATTGTGTTTTCCCTTCTATAAAGCTTTTTTAAAAAACCACTCTTTTTCCTTCTAACACTGCCTGTACCCTCCTTCCCCAGTTTTATTATGCCAGCTAAGTGGGAAAGCTGGGAAGGGATATGGAGGAGTGAATTATTTATCTCTTTTCTTCTCCGATTGGCTTAAATGAACAGGGTTAGAATTTAAGGTCTTAAAAATATGAAGTTTTAAAAACTACCCTGGGAAATTTAAGAAAACCCATAGAGTTTTAGCTGAATCTTAAGATTAATAGCCTACATATTTTTTTAGCTAGGCTGTTTATTGTCTGGAACTTGACTTATTTTACTGAAACTAGGGACAAAAAAGAGGATAAAGACAGGGGAAAAAAGTATAAGTTTTACTTAGGTGAAAGGAATGTATACATATGTAACGTATTATACCTATACCCTTCCACTGACAGAGACAAGCTGGTGTGTATTTTAATGTAACCCAATAAAGGCATTTGAGAGACTAATTTTGGGCTGAAAGTTTTTCTGTTGAGTTCATTATGTTTTCAAAATCTAAAATCCTAATCCCAAACTAGACCTGGCGTTGAAGCACAGCAACCAGAATAAGCTAATACAGTATACAATGCCTGTGTCACTGTATGGCTGCCATAGCAAGCAAGACACTTTTACAATTAAGTGTATTAAAATACTCTTCTCTGGAAGTTTTGTGATATTTTGTGATATTAGACTCCGCACCTGAACCGTTACAGTCCAGACCCTTCCATTTCTTTGTGTTGTGCAAAAAGCAATTTTAATGCTAAATTTGCTTTTGATATGGTCCAATAACAATGCAAAATGGATGAAGTCTAATAAAATAACACAGAGTTAAAGGCAAGTCTGAATTGTTGGCTTCACTATCATTTTACCTGTATTTGATAAACGACATTGCCTGCATGGTAGACAGTACGAGTTGTCATATTTTTCTAAGATCTTGTCTGGTGGAAAAGTTAATGTATTTTTTTTTTCTCCCTCTGAATTTCTCAGTGTGGTAATTGCTATGTATTTTTTAATTTAATTTAATTTTATTCTTCTAGATGAAAACCTTTAAGTTGTTCTGTCAGGATGTCCTTTGATGCCAGGTGCATGTCAAATTTGTGGACACACACTTGGGTTAGAGACTCTATTCATACTTTGCACATTAACAAATGAATCATCTAGAAACCATATTATCAAATTTTCTTTGACAGCCCCAAATTCATTTACTTGACATTAGCTTTTTTTTTTTCTAAAAAGCTTGCATGAATTTTTCCTTTAATCCTCCCATTTGCTATGAAAGAAGGATGTAAAGAATTCAAACTTGCTGACGTTTCATTAATTTTTTTTCTGTCTCTAACTTCTCACTAGAGATTTTGGAAAAAGTATTTAAACTCTGTATCAACATCTGGATTATGGGATTTTTCTCGTTTTAGATACTCCTAAAGATTAAATATACAAGTTGAAAGACATGAACAGAATCAAGCTGTTCTAAGATTGCTTTTCTTTTTTTTCAACATTTTAAATTTTTTTCTAAATAAAGCTTCAATAAAGAAATTAATTAAACTTTGTCTTGTTTTTGAGGAGGCCATGTTGACTATCTTGTAACGAAAATGGGGAAGACGAGCTAAAAGAATTGTTGGGTCACAGAAGGTGAAGGAATGTACAGGTTTTGGCTGCAATATTAATTTTCTTCGTAGTAGCTCTTTATTGGGCTGTGTTTTGGATTTGTGACCAAAACAGTGTTAATAACACACTAGCGTTTTAGCTATTGGTGAACACGGCATCAAGGCCTTTTCTGTTTCTCATGCTGCCCTACAGTGAGTAGGCTGGGGGTGCACAAGAAGCTGGGAGGGGACACAGCTGGGACAGCTGACCCCAGCTGACCAAGGGGATATTCCACATCATATGATGTCGTGCTCAGCAATAAAATCTGGGGGAAGAAGGAGAAAAGGGGGACAATGTTCAGAGTTATGGAGTAGTAGCTGTTACGTTTGATAGAGCCCTGCTTTCCTGGAGATGGCTGAACACCTGCCAGCTGATGGGAAGTAGTGAGTGACTTTCTTGCTTTGCTTTGCTTGTGCACACACCTTGCACAACTTTTTCTTTCCCTACCGAACTGTTTTTATCTCAACCCATGAGTTTTCTCACCATTTCTGTTCTGATTCTCTCTGGGGAAGCTGTGTGAAGCTTAGCTGCCTACTGGGGTTAACAACAGGGAAAAAAATCCAGTCATTGAGGATGGAAATGGAGTGAAAGGTTCAAGATAAGAATAGCTCTATTTCTGTTGAAGGCACTTCTCAGAAAACTTTGCCCAAAGACACAGAAATCATGATTCTCTATGCTTTCTCAAAAACGTGGGACTTGTCCATATGAGTGGAAGACGAGTGAAGACAAGAATTTAATCCTTCAAGCTTTGATTTCCTCTCTGCAAGGATGGGAGGATTGTCCTCGTATTTCCTCTCTCCTGCATTCTCATACCATTGAGCTACCATTTTCTTTTCTGAAAAAACAGACAATGGCTGCAGTTGAATGCAGCAGGATGTGTTGAATCTTCTGCACTGTCTTCTGGGTGGAGATTCACATTCTCAGAGTTCAGTGGATCTTAAAAGCAAGGTAGACTTGCTTTTAAGAATGAGGTTTTTCTCACATAAGGCTGAATGCAATAATTTCAGGATTTCTTTTTATTTTTCATTCTTCTCTGATAGTTTGTGACCTACTTCCTCCAACTTGCTGGAAGCACTTCAACTTGAGGATTTGGACAAAGCCCTTCATCTCTATTCCTTCCCTGTGGGTTTGGCAGTTCCCCAAGCTTATGGTCTTTTGTTCTCAAGGTTTTGAATCTGACTTGGGATGCTTTGTAGCATGTTTTATAGAAGACATGAATGGATATTCATTCATGAATATAGATTTTTCTTCTTGTCATAACGGCAACAGTAGAGGAAACGGACCACCAAAGTAATCAGTGTGGTCCCCATGTTCCTGTGGAAAAACAACTAATTGCTGAGGTCAAATAAAAAGTGTAGAAACAGAAATGAGGTCAGTGATTAGGAAGTGGGCTGGTAAAGAGTGAAACCAAACAGTGAACCTAGAACCATTTATTGAATATAACCTGATACATTAAGACTCCATTCCCACCAATGCCCTGCAGAAGTACAAATAGCTGATAAGAGTAATTGTAACCTGCTGAGGGAAAACTGAGTTTGAGATATACGAGTGTCCCTTGATAGCTACAATTATATCACCACAATACTTCAATTGTGGGTAGAGCCACCTGACACCACTGTTTCTCCAGGGTATAAATTCTTTAATTGCATACATGACTAGAAGTGTGAATTAACCTGTGTAAGTGTGAGATAGCTGGAGAGGGTAACAGGAAAACTCGCAAGCATCACACATTTTTTGCTCAGAAACTGCATTCTTTTCCTTGAACAAACCAAGCCACCATACTCATTTCATGTGAGACTGATCTTCTGAGTATGTTGACAAAAATTTGCCTTGTGCTTTAATTGCTGGCTTTTCTATCGGTTACTTTTCCACCATCATCTCTGCCAAGAAATACTGCCTTCATTTCTTCTTGTGAAAGCTACTTCCCCTCCACATGTTTAACATAAACTTCAGTATTATAAAGAAATTAATTATTATTCTAATCAGTTTGCTGGTGTCTATCTGATCCCTTTGGAGTCATATATACTTCTAAAATAGCCTCTTTTTCTCTACTGTAAGCCAATCTTCCTTCATAACTTATGCACTCAGACCCTTAATCATTTTGCATGGCCTTTGCTGCGCCTTTTCATTATCAGCAATGTCCTTCCTATAATAAGTAGAGTTGATTCAGCTGATACTCATTAGATATGCTGTCTCCTCCAAATACCAAATGTTCCTGCAATATTCAGAGGAATTTCAGTGAATGTGGTGTGGGGAGGTGAAAGTGAGGGAGGCAGACATCTAATCTCCTAAACTTGTGTCATTTGGTTTGCAATGACTTTTGAATATCAATTTACATAGTTGTGAATCAGCTGTCATGCTTGGCTGTATATTGTGCTGGCTCCACGATCATGTCCCTTTCTAATGCTTTCCCCTCACCGTAATCTTACAGAGGGAAGAAGAATCTGCATTTGCTTGAGACACAGTGATGTGAGCTGATGGGGGTCCTTTTAGCCCTTCCAAACAGATCCCAGTTCACTGTTTGAGGAGGTGGACAGGACACCAATACCAGCTTCTGTAGATGAGCATGAGCGTATCTATAACTAAATGATATCTTGATTTGGTCCTGAATCAACACTAACCTCATTAATATGAGGTCAAATTATGGCCCCTGTAATTCTGGTGACTTTAAGAGAGCTGTGCAACAGGTGAAATAGATGGGAATTTGGCTTAAGGAGACCAGAAGTGCACAGTATTCCTAATGCAGTCTCATTACTGCCCTATTTAACAGAAAAAGACACTGATTGTATATACAATGTAAATCCCAAGGCCTTTTCTGCTTCTGCCAAACACTGTAGAGAGGGATTTACTGCATTATCCATTATCACGTCCAAGTCTATTCTTGGTTTGTATTGTGCTTCATTTTAGGCTATGGTCTCTGTGGATAGTTTTGATCCTCCCTTCTCTCATTACTTTATACTTCTCTGTGCTGAACTGCATAAGCCAATTATCAGACCATAAACCTCATCTATCCAAAACATTTTGAATGCGTATGCTCTGTGCCTTTGTGGCTGATGCCCTCCTCCTATTTTGTGCCATTATCAAACAAAGGCATATTTTGAATATTGTCATACACGCCCCCCCAGCCCCTTTCAAAGTCATTCTTAATTAGATAATGATTAATTAGATGTTTGTAAAGTACTTTGAAAAAACAAAGTGCTATAGAAGTGCAAAGCATTATTATTAATATGCATCATTGTCAGTGTTATTAATACTGAGCTTTGCTGCGGCAACCCTGTCATTAGTGTTCGTCATCCTGAATTGTCCGCTCTTTTCCAGCACAAACCATTTCCTCTTCACAAGCCAGCTTTTAATCCAATTCAGTGCATTTACCCTTTGTAATGTGCTCTCTGACTTAGTAAAGAAATCTCTCTGTAGTGTCATGTGGCACCAGGAGCAGTTGTGAAATGCAGACAGATTATATGACCATCCTTTTTCCCTGCATTAACAATCCAGCAATGTGTTCAAAGAATTCAAGCCAAATTGGCACACATGCTTTTCTTTTTAAGAATCCATGTAGTATCACCCTTACCGGGGGGCCGCACTATATTGTGAGTACCCCTGTTGTGCAGAAAAAAATGCAGAGAACAAGACTGCTGACCTCGTCAGATGAAGCTCGGCAGGAATGCAGAAGATTGTCTTGGTTAGTTTCAGGTGGTGAATTAAAAGAGGGAAAAGAGAGAAGGCACATTTAAAAGGGACAAGGCACTTCTCTATGATAATGCCCTGTTCCACTCCAAGACATCACCTAGCTCAAAGTTTACAGAGGTGCTGAGTTTTTTAAAAAACATTCTGCTAAAAGGCAGTAAAACAGTCCTAAGCCCAAAGCTATCTAAACTGTAAGTAGCCTTTTCAGCTGAAAATTATGCCTTCAGTTAACACAACTGATGCAAATACACTCACTTGGCAATCTCTGCTCATCTACATCTGTTAGAACAGTGTGAGATCTGCTTGCCTGTTGGTCAGAGCCTTGCTCCAACATACAGGTTCCAGGCAATTATAAGTTTACATGGGCAGACTTGAAAACACTGCGGAAAAATTCGCTTTTCTTCAGGAAGTCCCTTCACCGTGCCAGCTGAACAACATTGGCAACATATGCCAGCTACAGTCAATTACACTAGCTTATACTAATATGACACGCAAAAGAAAAGGCAGGCAAAGAGTCCATAGCTCTTACTGGCTGCCAAAAAGAAAAGCTGTATTGCCCTAGGTGCTGCAAAGCCCATAAAGACCACATTGGGGTATAAGCATTAGAGCCAGATGTAAGGAAAAATATTGAAATGGTTAATAAAAGAAATTCAAATTTGGAACTTGTCCCAAGAAATAACCAACAATCTGCCATCCCAGAGCTCTGTGGTAGTCAGCAACAGCCCTATAGCACAGGGGAGTAGAAAACAAGATCTATAGTCAATAGCCTTTATGTCTAGGAAAAGACCCTGAATGAGGCTGAGCATAGCGGAGTTATAGCTTCACGTAGCAGGTTAGCCATCTGACTCCTAGTCCACAGTCAAAGCTGAGACAAAAATCAATAGGAAAGATCCCCTATAGCTACATGATCCAAAGCCAAAAATGCTGGATACATTTGCTGGAATGAAAGTTGTTTTGGTTTTGTGCTGCTGACCTTCCTAAGGCTAAATATGTAATCAATGATTCTATTGTTTTCTGTGTTCTTTTTGTTTGTCCTAGTACATGTCAGTCTCTGCAAAACAGTCTTTGTTCCCTATATTTAATAGCCATATTAATACTAGATGGCTTTTCAAAGACATTTTTAAAGACACACATATGTTTGTGAAAATAGCCTATAGATGCTAGAAACAGCTTCCAAATGCTCTTGTAGATATCAACATGTGATAACCAATAAAACCCATCTAACAGAGGTGTTCCACAAGAATGAACAGCTGTAGGAGGTAAATTCAGAGCATAGTATACAACTCCAAACCAAGTAGTCATAGTTTCAACAGTTTAACATTATAACATCTAAGGAGGGAGTCTGGGCTAGGTTGCTGATTTTCATTTGTGTTTTGTTCTCATTACAACTTAAAACGAAAGTCTCAGTCCTGGACCTTCCTAATAAAAAGAAAATATTTTAAAGACTAGCTGGTCATGCAGTGTTTCAAAAAGACACACCTCTCATATTTTGTGCAGATGAACGGTGATGATGAAACTAGCTGCGCTTTCAACCAGTAAAGGCTATCTGATCTCTACAAACACGTCTTCCATATTTGTTTAAAAATGTGCCACAGAAACATAACACCTTGCTCCTGCGGATTGCAGTAGATTGCATTACTTTCTTCTGGAAGCTTTACAGGAGCGGATATCACAGAAGGAGATGTGCTGAGGTCAGCCATTGTATCCAAGATAGTCACAGCAACACAACCTCAATTTCTGCCTAGGTATTCCACTATAAAAAAATCATAAAGAGGAAAAAAGGGGTTTAATGAAAAAGAGTTCCAAACTGTGGAGATCTTCAATAAAAACTGTTTTTAGCTGGACTCCTCTATGATACTAAATGACAGCAGGTAAATATGCGCAAGTCCAGGTGTGTGCATCAACCTGAGTGGTGCAGCCTAGCTAACTTATAGGGCTCTTGCAACCCACTGCAACGGCAGCTATGTATGAGGTATGCCTGGAGCAGCACAAAGGGTCATGCACATGCAAATCTATCATGGCATCTTTATAAATCAAGCTCCATATATCTCTGGGTTTATAGGCTCTATTCTGCTCTGTATCTACATAGGCAAAATCTCTCACTACCTCCTTCTGGCACTTTCTTATGCTCTTTTCATCATTTGTTTAATCAATAAGTTCCCAGTTTACTTGAACTGTCTGCCCAGGTAGCCAACAGCATAATCCCAGAGCAGCTGTAGTTTATCCTCTGAAATGAAGCCAAATTCAGGGGCGACTCCAGTTTTAGAGGGAATGGGAGGAGGGAGCTGGTCAGTATCATGCACAGAACAAGGAGTCAAGAACAGGGTGTTTTACCCACCCCTCAGTTAAAGCTATTCTCTATATATGACCTACAGCCACTGGGACACGGTAAAAGGACCAGAGGGAACCCAGGGCCAAGTCTTCAGCAGTGCTGATATAGCCATTCTGTGTCAATGTACTTCAAAGCAGAGAAGAGTCTCTGGCCCTATTTTGTCCAGTGTTTTAGATGCAGCCTAGAAATCCACCATGTGAGCTTCTTCCGCTTTGTTAAAACTGCAGAGCCTTCAGGTTCCCTTAAGAATTTTGGCATCTATTTAGAAGAATACAAGGTTCAAACCAATGGAGTCCCAGAGGAGTTCAGAGACACCTCTTGTGAGTCGTAGTGTCCATCCCTACCAGAATTTTATATCCTTTGGTAAGATCTTTCCAAGGCTCACTTGCCTCATGTACTTAAGTGTGGATGGTGAGCATAGCAGCACCAAGCCAATGTGAGAGGTATATGCCATACAGGAGGCACACTGTACCTACACAGCAGCTCTCAGAAGGCATTTCCTGGTTATCCCAAGCTTGAAGAAATGTGCATGGAGCAACTTGGGCTGAGCATGAAACCAATGTTTAGGAGTATATTAGAAGGCCCCCACAGCCTGTATTCTGAGATGTTGTTTGATATGTGAATGGTGAGACCTTGCTGTGAGTGTGTACTTCAGCCCTACTTTTTATGATGAAATTGGTCGAAGATTTATTGTTTTGAAAAACAAGTTCAGTAAATGCTCTGCAGAGTTATTGTGCATTTGTGTAGCTCTCGCAGATTTTGCTGATTATTCCTAAACTTGCAGACACAGCTATGTGACAACTCAGGCAGAGAGTGAGAGCTTCAAGATCCTTTACAAGGTAATGGACAGCTTTTTTCTTTTCCAATAACAGCTAAATAGCCTTATCTTGTTAGAACTAGAAGAAATAACAAATAGCATATACTGTTCTTTTTTCTGCATGTTACTTTTCTCTTAACTCTGACTTGTGTTGTGCCTCCTCCCTAACAAGTCCGCCACAACACTTTCTGTTGAGACCCAAACAAGTAAAAACCATAAAAGTTTGGTTTTGTTCTACCAGCAGTTTCACTGCTGCTTGAAAGTGTCTGAAATAATGTAAGGGCTGTGTTGCAAGTCATTGGAGTGATGTTTTCATAGCAGGAAAAAAAACCTGTTGCCTGCTGTATTTTGTAGCATGAGGTCATGTGGAAATATCTGACGATGCAAAATCTGCAGGGGACAGGTGGCAAACCCTGAAAGGAAAAGGAGCCAAACTTAGTGCAGTTTTGGTCTTACTGCCTACAAAGACATTTTCTTCTGTGCATTAGTCTCTGATCAATGTCTGGGCACTATATTTTCGCTGACAAAAATGTGATGAGAGTTAAATGCTCTGCACATTAAAATACTAGTGTATAAACTTTGACCCTGTTTTTCTGTCTTCAATTATTTCTAGTAGTAGTAAAAGCAGCAACACTGTCCATTTTAATATTAGGTATAGCAGTGGAAATTATTCTTCTCTTTTGGATTTAATACCTTTGGGATCTTTTTTTCAATAATGCCCTTGAATTTAGACCAGCATTTTGAAACTTGAAGCTGGAACTTAAAATCCACATTTATCTACTTAAATAATCAAAGGTTATGTGCCTGGATCTGTACCACTGAGTTTGGGAAAATCTTAAGGTCAGTATGAATTAATTGAACTCAGTATCTTTAAAAACAAGATGAGCCCTTTCTTTGAATAAAGTGAATTTGAGAAGTTATGATTGGCTCTTAATTTTTTTTTTTCCTGGCTCATATTCAGCAGATATTCTTCAATTATTTCTTTCAGACATTAAAGAAAACATTCCTTCAGAAATAAGAATACAAGAAAAAAAGAATTAAGCTCTGGGATCACAGCTGGTATTTCTGAGTTAGATAATATAACTGGGTTCATTAGATATAAAGTATGTAGTATATATATGATGCCGTGTCTCTTGAAGGAAAGAGGTTTCCTGCTGCGTTCTTGTACTTTTGGGCTAAGCTGAGTAAAAAAAATCCCTTTACCACTGACTAAGAGCATGCATACCGGTAGCTCTTGTGGCATAGGCAATGCATAACAACTTGATTGTCACAGTAATTTGATTGAGTTTCTAAGCTTTAAAATGTCCATAATATGTCAAACACTTTTGCTTAGATGCAATTTCAGCATCTTTTTGAACAATACATTGCATATTTTCCTCTAGGTTCTCTTTTGAAAGGTATGAAGGCCCTTTTGCTGTGTTAAATCACAGAGATGTTTGAAAATGTATGGATTTAATGACAAAAATCTCACAAAAGATTTTAGTTGTTTGTCTCAGAAGAAAGTATAATGGACTAATTCGATGCTTTTGTTTGACAATTTTGACATTCGAATTGTTACCCAAATAATAAACATAATACACACTAATACACAAAATTTGTGTATAAAATAATAATTGTGGTAATGGTTTCAAGCAAAGCACCCATTCCCCAATACTTTTCAAAATGGCAAAAAATAACATTACCGTGACCAATTTAATGGAAGAAAAAAGAAAAAGAGTAAATTTAAACATTATAGTTCCCTAAATTCTTGATACCCATTTTATTACTGTGAGTATTTCCTTTGTTGAGCTACCAGTGGCTGGGATTTTACTTGGTACCAAATAATCTAGTTTACTATTTCTCATTCCATGGAAAAACCACTTTCATAAACAGGTCTTACTGTATAGGTAAGAAGAACATATACTTTTGTAGACAACAAGGATACAATCTGGATGCTCTAACTGAATGAAGTAACACAATTTCAGATAATAGGATTTCCTTCATCTCATTCAACTTCATCCATCCAGAAATTAGATGTCTATTCACAGGTAATTGTCTAGCCTCTCTCTGTTGCCATTGTAGCCAGAGAGGAAGCAGAAGGAACCTGCAGGCAGTTAAAATTTGTTTGGATAAAAGCACTGCTTGAAAATTATTAGTTAAACTGAATAAAAGAGATTAGAGTAATTTTTGAGGTATTCAAATAAAAGGGCATTTGGTTGTGCTGAAGGAGAATGTAGTGGTCTCAAGAGAAACTGCTGTTGACGTTTCTTGTGGACTGTTTTTCAGAGTCATCGTATTAAGTATTTTAACTAATGTTGTCTGTGAAAAAATTTAGAGGTTGTTAAAAATGGGATGATGACAAGAAAGAGGTGTTGTAATACAGAGGAAGATAAAAATCTCTCAGAAAGAACTGGCTGACCTTGAGACCTTTTGTGTAATAGAAATGGTCTGACTATGAGTGTACAATGTAAATTAAAGTTATAAGTCTACTGGAATTTCTACCAAGATTTTTTTGTGAAAACTAGAGACCTATCAGCAAAGGAAAGGAAGGTCTTGGGAGAACAATATGATTCTAGAATAACTGAATGACCATGAATGTGTGATGAATCCATCAAAAAGTGAAATATATTTGTTGTATGGATCAGGAGAAACATTTCCAAATATTTTAGAGAAGTATATTGACATTGAAAACTACCATAATGAAGTTCCATCTAGAATTTTATTCTGTTCTATAGTTGATCAAGATAAAGGTTACGTCCATACTCAAAAGAAACTAAAACTGAAGCCCAAAGTTGTTTAAAAGACAAATAAGTTCTCATGGGGCCTAGATAAATTTAATTTGGATATTAACAGAAAGATTTTAACCACCAGAGATGTGACGTTCTGAAGTAGCCTTCCCATAGGAGCAATAAGAATAAAAATGCGAAATAATTTCATAATAGAATTTATTACATTTTTAATGAGATTATATGACATGATCACCTGAACAAGAAGATGCTTCGGAACTTAAGAGATCTCTTCCAATTCTGTATATTTATGTCCCTAGATGCTTTCGTAGGCTGAGTTATGTTTCATTGGAAGAAGTGCAATATTTTAAATGTCGTAGACTACTTTTCTCATGCAGGAAAGATACGCTAGAGACTTCTCTCCTGAGTGTTTGGCAAACAGACTGAGTTCAGCATGGTTAAAAATAGATGTTTGTCAGATGGGTCATCTATGCCTTCTTTGGGAAGAGATACTCTAAGGAAAAAAAGTAATTGGCTAGAAACATTTTGACTTTGAAAATAAAAAAAAACCAAACAATGGAGCTGTGAGTTACATAGTGGATTAAGTTTAATTTCTCCTCTTTTTTTCTCAATTTCTACTCATTTTTTAGCACGCTCCGTATGTTTTTGCACGAAATTTAGAAAACCCAGTTTGAAAGGGGAAAGATTTTCTTCCACCTACAGTCTCCTCTTTGAAGATGTGTCAGGAGGGTCAAGGAGAGTTAATCCAACTGCTGGAAGATTAGGAATTTATTCTGATACAAATCTTGGATTTGCTGTACCATTTTATAGATTTTATCTAAAATATAGAGAAAAATTAATTGTTTGTAATGAAGTATATAAGGCTAAGCCCTTTTTCTCAGATAACAGAATTGTTGCAGGTTTTCTGCATATGAAAAGGGAAAGGAGGAAAACAGTATTTCTTGCAAATGTTTTAATCTATGAGAGTTTCAGCTAGCCAGAAGTTCCACAAGGCAATTGCATAAATAAACAATTGCCTTTTAAAATAAGGCTTAAGCAATTCAATTGAGCCATGGGAAATCCAGTCCAAGTTTCGTGCTAATGAGGAAGTGTCATAAATATTCACATTTTCTCACCATTAGCCTTAAAATTTACTACCTACAGGTGTGGAGATAAATGAAGAATCTTACATTTAAACCATTGTTGCAGAGTAATGAAGAAGGAAAGAACGAAAATTAGCTTACCAAGCTACATTTTTAGTGAGCAGCCACTAGCAACAATCTTGCAGGAACATCATTGATCTTGGGTGGACAGATTGAGAAAGTCAGAAATAGAGCAATATAAAAAAGTAGAGCAGTGGAAATATACAGTGAATGGCTATGCTGGCAGGATATGCTGTTACTGTGATAGGAACGCTGAGGGTGTCTATTTATTATTTGTATATGATATCATGAGAACAGAGTTCACAGAAATTAAATTTACCAACACCAGAAAAATATTCTATTTCTTCATCTGTACTGCTGAGGCCAGTAACTCAAATAATAATTTTTTCTTGACCCTGTACAGTCTGCAAATGGTTTATGAATGGGAATTATATAGACTCCCTGTTTTGCATGAACATTCACTCCCTTTGTTTGTACACACAAAAAATGGTGATGGACTATCATTATCCAAATTGATAGCAGCTGTGCTTACTAAAAAAAAATGTTTTCCTCAAATCTGTTGATATGTCAGTAGTAATAAAAAAAATAAAATATGTTGTATGGTACACTGAAACTCCTGAATTACTTGTCACAGCCCTTTTAAATGTGTACTGCATTCAATCCAAGAAATCTTCTGTAAAATTACTATATTTTCTAGGCCCTTTAGTACAGATTCTACTATTCTCAGGGGAGATAATTTGAAGATATCCTTAAAATCTAAATATTTAACTTCCTTTCACATTTGCGTAATTTAACTGGAAGTTTTCTTTTAGCTTTTTCTTCTCTTTTTTAATTTTCATGTTGCCCACCATTTTGTTGCTTGAAATTAATATACTGTCATATTAACTGAGCAGGGACCAACCCTTGAACTCCCTCTGTAGTACCAGGTGACTGCAAATTTATTTATACTGTATTTTACAGTAGGAAATAAACAAGCTCTTCTTGAAGTCAAAACTGACTGGAACCCATGTGAGTAAAGCATTGGGTCAGGTCCTAGCTAATAAGCCTTGCTGAGTAGCTGGGTGTATTAAGTGCTGTTCGCTTGCGTGTGGTGCCAGGCTAATCACAGCCATGGCTTCAATAGCTGCTATCAGCTCATTTTCAGAGGCCACCTGCAAAATATCACACCCCCAAAAAAGCATCCAGCACTGCTTGTAGGTATCTGCAATGAGGAGTTTGTTTACTACAAGTTAATATGAATTTTTGAGCTTATAATTTTGAAGCTTGCAGTCACAGTCTATTAAATTTGATCTCTATCTCACTTTTTCCATGGGCACCAAGCCTTGAGTTTCTGGTGAGATGCAGACATGTCCAGAGAAAAAAAGCAATTGGGGGAGATGCTTTTCTGGGGTCATGTTGCAGTCTTAGAGAAAGTGTAATATTCCTTCGAAGTTCAGAAAATGCGCGTTTTCTGAAGAAATCAGTGGCTACTGCATAGGGAATGCCCTGCCTTGTTTGGGTGTCATTGGATGGTATGTCCACTTTGATCGCATGGTGCCTACAGACAGCGAGTGCAACTGAGACCTTTTCTCTAATGATGGTACAGACACAGGCAATGGATGCATGTCCCTGTTCAGGGCAGTTTATAGTCCTGGCTGAACAGACAAGGAGATCTCAGGGAGATAAAATAACTTACTGTTGTTGAGGAACTGGGCCAGATTTAATGTAAGTCTTCTAAACCTCAGCACAGCAACTTGTCTAGTACATCACCTTACCTTCCATTCTCAATGAAAAGCAAAAGAAAAACGTACAAAATCAAGTGATGTAGATAAGATAGACTCTAAAACGAGGAGATCAGAGACAGGCAAAAGCCACTGGAAACCTAAGTTCAAAACAGGGAGCATTTGTGGAAATACAGAAGGTCACAAGCAGCAACAGAAAGAAAAGGGAAAGATATTGTAAGACAGCAAATAGCCTGTGGGTTTCCTATTCTGAGAACAAGATACCTGTCTGCTGGCTCTGCCCTCTCGGAGGCTTAACACCTCAAGTAATAGAAGGCACCATAAAGCTGATTTCACCGGCCGCATGGTAATGGACTGGCCGAGTCCTCCCTTCACAGGCCTGAAACTGTGACTCCCTGCTCCCTGAGCAAAATAAGGAGATGAGGTCACTCATTACTTGATTTCTATGGCAACAGAAGGCACTTCAGCCACTGATCTGCTTCTCCTCTTTTTCTGGGGAGCTGAAACTCCTGGCTGTGGATTTATGCTCCAGTTGAGGCTGATATCACTCCCGACGATGCATGGAAAAATAAGAAGTGGCTCCCTTTAGAAAGAGTTATATGAAAAAAATCAGAAGAATGACACTTTTTTTTTTTTTTCCCACCAAATAATTGAAAAAAGAAAAGAGGTGGTTTTGAAGGAAGGGGGCTGAAGACAGACTCTACGTATTTTTGTGAAGACAACGTGGTGTACAAAGATATATGGAGAAAGTATAATTCTCAGTCACTTTCCCATGAAGGATATTTTATGCAGTAATAAATGAGACAAACAGGCACTGAATAGGGCTTTATGGGAAGCAGTTTTGGCTCAGTTGTACCTCTGCCTCTCAGGGTTTCTCCCATTAGTCACTCAGCTGATGAATTTGCTCAGCAGTGGTGGCAGTTTCTAGAAAAGAAGAAACAGCTCTCAGAAGATTCAGCAGTTTAGTTTAAATACATTTCCTCTCCCACGCCTGCTCCACGCTGAGCTCCCGTCTCTCTCTCTGCAGCTGTTGTCTGTTTCACGAATACCCTCTCCTTCTTCTTAATCACCCCCATCCGTCCTTGGAGGCAGCTGGAGCCAAACAGCACCATCTCTTCATAGCTATGTCGTGGGAAGACATCAGGCTTTCAGAGCCTGTAGAATTTAATCTGAACCCAGAAGAAAGCAAGATTTTTGTTCAGGATTCAGAAATATACAGAAATTTCTTGAGATTCAGAAGTTTTGAGTTGAGATGTCTCCCCTGAGGTTGTGGTTGCCCTCTGGTGTGGCTGGCATGGTTACCTGGTAGATGTAGCCTCATCTACATGAGCTGGTTCTGCCTGAGCTAAGCATAGACTGCTTATGCTAAGGAAAATGGTGCAGCAAAACCCAGGCTGTCTTTGCCCAGAGCCTGCTTGCATCTGAAATCTGCGTAGCTGCATTGCATGGTGCTTTTCTCAAGTAAGTCAACCTGATCATGAGTACTTTTTGTCTTGAGCTGGCAGCAGTTTGAGAAGCTCTGCACTGCTTTCTATAATCTGTTATAGGCACTGTTTCCCCTATTTAAAGTACAGATAATGTTACCTGCAAAACATGCTGAGATTTGTGCTGGGATATAAATTCAAGGTAATATTGCAATTGCTCTAATGGCTTCCTTTCAAACTCTGAAGCAGGGCCATGTGAATTGGTTCTTCAGCTGAATTGTGGGATTTAAGTCTATTTTTGTGACTGACAAACACTAATCCCTCACACTACAATATATGATTTTCCCATTTACCCTTTACATGGCATTTGATGAAGTAACCTATTAAATAATAATTGTTGTAGTGAAGGGCAGTGTATTTGCCCACTTTTAGAGATTTCTGAAATGTTAATACACGGAGCTATTGCTGCAGCTGTCTCAGATATGCCTGCCCTGTGTATGGCATGTACTGGATGCTCTAATTAAACCCATTTTCATTTAGTCAGTGCAAAAACAAAATCTAAAAATCAAAATTGCTTTTTGCACCAGGTTGGTTATTTAATTGGGATGGGAAAATGAGGAAGCAGAAGAAGAACAAGTGAGTTATCCCCAGCAGGAGATGGAGAATAAGCACTTTTTGCTTGGAAAATCATTGATATCAGTCATTGTTTTGAAATTAGCCTTTAATGCTACTCACTGGATTTTTGTTACATGCTGGTAGTGGGAGCTGCAGATGCTGTTGGAGTTATACAGCTGAGGTATGATGAAGTGATTTCTTCAAGGATAGTGGCTTCCACTGGGACTTGGATAGCTAATGGGATTGAATAGTTTTCCCTAGAGGTCGTCAGTTGTGACTGAACACATTAAAATGAGAGAACAGTTCAGTGGCTTATGTAAAATGAGATGGTGGCATGAATCCAACTATTCAGTACACAGGTATCTCCATCTACGTGCTAATATTGGAGATTTAGGCTTTTTGTGCCATGAAAACAATTCACAATGCAGAGAGACCACCTACTATCAAGGACTGCAAGGCTCCAGCTTTCTAATTCTGGTTGCAGAGAGGACATCATGTTTATAGGAACTGCTCTATTTGTATAAAAATATTTATCTGATAATAAAGAAGAGACAGAAAACCAGGCTTCTCTTCCAGAAAATGATTTCCATGTTGGGAAATAGAGTCACTTTCCTTTACTTGGTCCAGGGAAATCCAAATTCTCCTATACCAGGTGAAACAGTTTCAAGAGGTGGGGCTGAGGTACCAACTCTTTTTTCTCACAATGGTTTTAACTAATTAGTAAAATCAAGTTAAACTCAAAGCAGTTGTTCTCTACCTGTGTTTAGCTGGAAGGAAGGTTTCTCTGGTTCAGAACTGGAAAAGCTTAGAGTGCTTTAAAACCTGTTTGTTTTTTTTCAAACTACTGCAGTTAGTTGATGAATTTAAAACACCAACAAAAAAAATCCTCTGGTTTCAAACTATACCTAACTTTTTTTCCCCCCCATTTTTTTTTTCTAAATTGTTTCCATGTACCACTTTAAAAAGAAGAATGAAAATACATTTTACTGCCCTCAGATTAAGGTCAAAAGCAGCCTCACACTTACTCCATTGACAGAGTCATCTTTCTGGCTCTGACCCTATAGAAGCAAACCATTTCTGAAACGTATTGTGTTTACAAGGCTTTTGGAGAAGAGATGAGACCTACTCTGTAACTGCAATTTTATTGAAACAAGTAACGATCATGTTATACAGCAAACAAATTATGAAGTATATTACAGGCATGGACTTGAGATGTTTTTTGGTCCAAATGCAACTTAATTTTTTTTCTTGTTGTCTAAGTGAATGTCTTCAAGCTGATTAACAGTGGAGCAAGAGGGTTTAGCAAGTTGTAGGAACACTTAATTTTATATGATCTTAACAGAGATTCAGTCCCTTTATTATTAATGCTCTCTCTCCTTTAAAATAATTGATTAAAACCTTATCCATTCTACTTGCCCTACCAGCTATACCACTAACTCACACCTGTTCTGGATGTGTTTGTTTGTATGTATGTGTGTATATATATATATATATTAAAAACCTATGGATTAATGATAGGATATGGTTCTAATTTTGAGGGGGGTATTTTATTCCTTTAAAGCACAGATAGTATTCTTCAGTGAAATGAGATTTGTGTTTTAGTTCATTGCTCAAATCAAACCAATACATTTTAATGTTGACATTGATCTGAAAGTGAAAATAAATTCTCAATGAATTGATTCTGTGGGAAGAGGAACAGTGGAAAGGGGAGAATCACTCCATTCCTTGCTTCATGGAATAAATATTTTACAGTAAATAGAATTTGAGAGATTGAGAAAATCCCAATGTCAATTTTGACTTGCATTTATTCATGAAGGTGGTAAACAGGAAAGCTCATTGATTCAGAATGGGAAGCAGTTAAAATGGATGCCTTAATAGTGCAGTAGAGCATATAAAGACTTCTTTATCCAGTCCTTACTGGCCTTGTGAAACCCATCTAGAACCTACAGCTAATCTGGCCTGAAATGGCAAAACATTTAGGAAACATTAAAATGAATCATATTGACATTTTCAGAAAACAGTGTCTGTTTTTAGCTGAGTTGGAAACATTTGCTAAATTAATGTTTAGTTTCAGCATAGTTCAAAACTGATTTATTTATTTATTTATTTATTTATTTTTATGATTAATCCACCCAAAGTACTGCCCAGACATTCTTTTAAGTTTAAGAGAGAAATGTTTTCCCTTAACTCTATCTAGCTCTATTGATTGTGTGTCATTCACATACTCTTACTCACTAGTGATCCAAATCAAGGATTTTGGGCTCTGTAATTCTAGGCAATGTGCACGAAAGATGACATCTTCCCCAAAAGAGCTTAAGATTTTATCTCGGAGCTTAGGAACAAGATGGATAGAACAGACAAGGCAACAAAAAGTGATTAATATTAGCGTAATAAGCAGTGATTAAAGCACAGGAGGTTTTTTCACGTCATTCCAGCAGAGGTGACTTTTAAAGACCTCAGCACAATTACTCTGTAGATAGAGTCATAGAATTGTCTAGGTTGGAAGGGACATTTAAGATCATCTAGTCCAACCATTAACCCAACACTGCCAAAACCACCACTAAACCATGTCCCTCAGCACCACATCTACCTGTCTTTTAAATACCTCCAGGGATGGTAACTCAACCACTTCCCTGGGCAGCCTGTTCCAATGTTTGAGAACTCTGAAGAAATTTTTCCAAATATCCATTCTAAACCTCCCCGGGCGCATCTTGAGGCCATTTCCTCTTGTCCTATCTCCTGTTACTTGGGAGAAGAGACCAACCCACAGCTCTGCTCAAAGACAGGGCTATGACTAAAATGTCTACGTTCCCTGACTGTGACTAAGTCAGATTTGTTGTCTCTCCAGCTGCAAGGATGGAGAGCGGAGCGAGCCCTTGGCAGGGCGGTGGGTCCTGCTGGCTGGGTGTGCGGTACAGCCAGGGCTGCCAGCGGGCAGGGTGGCTGCACAGGGCTGCCGAGAGGATGGACGGGGAGGAGATGGAGCCAGAGCTCACTGTGTTTCTCCCTGCTCCTGAGACCACTATTAGAAGTGTGCTACCTCATCAATCATAGGCTTCAACAGAATGGAAAATAAGCCCTTATGCATCTTTTATGGTCTGTATTAGCTCCAAAGCACCACATAGGTGTAGGATGTGATCATAAAATCACAATATAAATGCACGTTCCTAGATGTTAGGCTTTTTTTTTTTTGCATATCTGTGCAAAACTATATTTCCTAACATAAAAGTTTTATTTGTTTTTAAATTACATCCGTAGGAAACAGGCTTATTTCCAGCTTCATGAAGGGTGAGGAACAGTACAGGAAAAAAAAGAAAATACTTGAGTGCAATGCTATGATTCTAGTGTGCTCACCACTGAACTATTATTTTGTGGTTTTGGCCACTGCAGCATAAGAATTTCTTAATACTTCAAAACAGGGATAAGAAAACCAATTCTATTACTACTGAGAAATGAACTATGATATGAATGCAGGATAAAAAAACCTGTAAATCTACAGTAGCCTAGAATTAGGAAGAGTGAGGGGGAAGTTTAAAATCTAAATGATACAGAGCATGTCAAGCCAAGTTATTATTTTCAGCCATGCACAGATAATAGAGCAAAGGAAGTAAAAATGGAAATTAAAAAAAAAAAAAAAAGACATTTGGAGGAGATGTGAGGAAACACTTTTCTATTCAAAAGAACATAAATGTGTGAAGTGGCCTACCAGGCAACACTGTTGAACTTAAACACTAGGGCTATTCAAGACACTATAAGGTAGTGTCTCAGAGGGATCATGGTATTGAAAATGTAATGAGGCGTAACTTATCCCCAGAGATCTCTGATCTTATATTATATATGAAAGCTATTCTTGCAAAACAGTAGCTGAGCCTGCACGCTGTCTTGCAGGAGCATGCAAAGGCAAATCCACACTCCCTGTTTGGGTTTTTTTTTTAACACTGCTTATTTGTACCCTGAGACTGCCAGCTTTGCAGGGAAACGGTATGCATATTTTGTCTCTGGTGCAGCTTCATGTGCAGTTTTGGCAGGAGGTCCAACAGGTTAAGAAGAATAGATGAAATCTTAAAAGGGAAGGTTCAGGCAAGGCACATCTACATCTTTCTGATCATGCTGCTACTGGGGTTGGAGACAGGATTTTGTGCAAAGAAAAATTCTGATCGGTTTAAATGTAAAGAAGACTCAGAGATATGATGGTAAAACACTGTTCTTGTTAATGTGGCCTCCTGTGATTTCGATGCTGATTCTCCTCATGCTCTGACATTCTGAAAAAGGTGAAGCCTGTTTAGCTTTCTCTTTTTCTTTTTCTTTGTTTTGTTTTGTTCAAGCTTTTATTTTCCCCTCCAGTCTGGAGGAGGAGGAGTCAGATCAGCTAGTATAAGAGGGACAATTTTCTGTACATTGAGGAAGGTTAGGTTAGAGGCAGGGAGTTAGATGGGGCAGAGAAAGAAGTGGAAGGGCAGGCAGGGATGGCAAGAAGGGGTCTGGGAACACAGCAGAACTGTATCCAGATCCTGAAAAAATGGAGGAATCTGTATCCTGACACTCCTCTGCTGTTATGAGTCAGGGAGATGCATGTTGTTCTGTCTGTTCGCTGAGCTAGATGTAGGATAGCAGCCCACTTCTGCTGCCTGTATTAAACCAAAAGAAGGAGGTCTGTGCTCTGGTGTGTTTCATTTATCCATGGATTAAAGCACTGTCCTCAAAACGATGCAGATGCAGATAGCCTGCTGGTCTACATAGAAGCCAAAATTCAGGTAGCAATGCAGGCTGCCTGTTCTCCAGCAATTTCTACACGTCTAAGATTTGTGGGTTCCCTGTAAGCATCTTTTATGGACAGTGGGGAAAGGTACCACTTTCTTAGCTATGTTTAGTTGTATCCCAGATTTAGCAGGGTCATTATTCTCCAGTTCTCCACAAGGGAGGCCAAACAGTGCTAAGTCCTTTTGATGGTACAGATGGATGTCTTTGGTCCTGCACCTGAGGAGTGCAGTCCAGACCTTTCTCTCCTTAGTGGGTTTTCAAGCCACAATTTCTAATTTCCAGCACAGTGTCTTAACCACCACGCCGCAGACCATCCTTGGGGGAAGCAATTTCTGTCTCCTTTAATGTAAGAGTGATTCAGACTCAGACCAATAGTCTATTAAGTCGGTTTTCTTATTTCCAATGTCACCCTATAGTGACTGCTCAGGGACAACCATAGGAACTCAGCACCTATATGAAGCAGTCCATTCCCTGACATATCACCTGGCTACGCAGCAAATGCACTAGGGGTTTTCTGAATTGCGTTTTGCTTTCAGACCACTGGATTTGTTAATTTTTAAAATCTATTTTAAAAAATGTATTTATGTTAATTGCTCCTCAACCTCATCTTGTGGCAAAGAGGTCAAGAGGTCAAAGTTTATTTGCATGCCACGTGCAAAAAAGCAACTCCTTTTGCTTAAACTTGTTGCTTAATCATTTCACTGGTACCTCTGTACTTTGTATGTAACCCTGTTCACCCACTCAATAACTGCCTCATTTCTTACCCATGTCTAAGTCGGCTCAGTCTGCTCTCGTAGAAAAGACAGGACATACTTCCAATTATCTTTTTTGTGTTTTTCTGTATTTCTGTATCTTTCCAAGTCCTGCTATAATCTTTTTTAAGTTGGGGTAGCTGAAACTGTACACAGCATTCGAGATGCAAGCACAGCATGCATTTACATAGTAGCATAAAAATGATTTCTGTTTTGTTCTCTTTTCCTTGCCTAACAATTCCTACAATTCTATTGCCTTTTTGACTGCCACTGAGCACTGAGTTGATGTTTTCAGAGAACTATCCACAGTAACTCTAAGATCACTTTCCTGAGTGGTAATAGCTTATTTACAGCCCATCATTGTGTATGTATAGTTAGGGTTATTTTTTCCCTATGTGCACTTATCAACATCGAATTTCATCTTCCATTTTATTACCTATTCATTCAGTGCCATGAGCTCCTTCTGCAAGTCCTCACAGTCAGCTTTAGATTTAAGTATCCTGCATAATTTTGTATCATCCACAGCCTTTTTTACCTCTCTATTTACCTCCTTTTCCAGATCATTTTTGAATATGCTGAATAGCACAGGTTCTCTAGTAATCTTTCTCCATTGTGAAGACTAACTGTTTATTCCTACCTTTTGTTTCCTATCTTATGCTGAGTATTAATTCATAGGAGGACCTTCCCTCTTACCCAGACACCTCAGTTTCTCTAAGAGGCTTTTGTGAAGGATCATGCTAATAGCTTTCGGAAATCGAAGTGCTGCACAGATTGGATCACTGCTTTCCACATTCTTTTAGGCATCTACAAAGAACGTCTTCTGATACACAGCTTCTCTACATAGAAATTATGTTGACATTTCCCAGGCATGTCATATTTACTGCTGTCATGATTTTCTTTTTTTCGTTTTATTTTTTTCCAAAACTCCTCTATTCACATTACTGGTCAGTCATTCACCTTATCACTCTGAAACCCCAACTAACAACTGCTAGTAGATTTCCCACCTCCCATTTTTCTGCTACGGAAAAAATTTAAAGGATGGGATACAACTCTGCTATTAGTTGGGCAATCTCACATTACAGACCCTAGCAAACTGTTAATATTCAATTTACTCATTTGTTCTAAAATGTCTGTCATTGTCCAGTCAGTCTGAGACAGTTCTTTAGGCTCATTTCCCATACATGTTGTCTGACATTGTGCTTTCTGAATGGTATTTTATGCAGATTGATCAACCAATGGTGATCACTCGCAAATTACCTGCTTCTGATATGTTTTATGACTAGCTTCTATGCCTTTAACAAGTTGTCCTTCAAAATCTTTTCTGCTCATCTTGTTACAATTCCATATTCAGCTTCCTGAGGCTTATATGCTTTTCTATTTTTCTTAAGTAGATACAAATTCCATTTTTCTGAAGGATTTTTCACTTCCAATAAACTCCTTTACCATTTAACCCTGCTGAGTTTTTTCCTGATCTATTTGGAGGTGGATTTCTGTTTGTTTATTTGTTTGTTTATCTTGAGCTTCTAGTATATTGTTTTAAAATACTCTCTAGTGCCACTTGCAAACAATTTATGATGTTACATACTCCCGATGTTTTTTCAACTAACTCCCCTTTTTTTCTAGTCCGCCTTTAAAGTAAATATGATTGTTACGGTTTTATTTTTTTTTCATTTCTTTATTTGATTGATTTTTGTTACTGACTGTTTTTTCTATAGTCTTATTTTGAAGCAGGTCCTGGAAGCGCATGGGGATGCTTACTGTCATCTGGGTTTCTGGCTCCAGAAAGCTGTTGTTTACGATTACTGCAAATGTAGTCTTCCAATAACATGGGGTTTCTTTGGTGGTTGTTTTGTGATTTGTCTTTTTGTTTGTTTCTTTTTGTGTTTGGTTTGTAGGTTTTTTGTTTTGTTTGTTTTGGTTTTTTTTTGTTTTTTTTTTAAATCTCCTCATTGTCTTTAGGAATCTATTGGTCATTGCTTTGAAACTAATGATTTGCAGGCAGTAGTACAGCTCTGGCAATCTCCTTACGTGAGCAGGGAAAATCAGTCCTATGGATTCTGGGGTATGGTTTGATCTTGTTCACTTATTTTGTTTTTTGACTCTACGTTTCTCCCCTCTACTACCTGCATATTTCTCATTCCTGTCCTGTAAGCCATGAACTGCCTTTACCATCAGTACACACAACCCACTGATTGATACTGATAGAAACAACCTTCAGTTGTTTGACCACCTGGGCATCTACCACTGTCTTGTTACTTTTGGCAGCTTTTGGTTTTGCTTGTAGGCTTTTCTTCTTTGTCTCCTTTGCTATTTATCTATTCATTTATTGTACTTTTGTCATTAATATGCAGTTGAACAGTTCCTTTAGCTGACCTCTCCTGAGTATTGAACTCCCAGTGTGTCCAAACTTTCTTGATCTTGATGACTGTCTTACTCCTTGAGCAGTCAAGAATGCAAGTCATGAGGCTCGAAGGACATCAGCTAAAAGAAAGACTTGGACATCTGTTCAAAGTTTTTAGGATGTTCATTTCACATTAGGCCACTCCCAGGAAAACTAAACCCCAAGCCCTTTCTTCTGAGGTTCCTAACTCTCTTCCCAGATGTTATAAGAAGTCTGGATCATCTGGGTTACCCTTGTGAGATTAGGCAACAAAAGTTTTAAGTATTGCATTGCCTACTGCCTGTGATTTTACTCTTGCTTTAAAAATTATACAGACAACATCACTGTCAGAAACATTTCCCTGAAATTTATTTTAAGTTTCCCTTTTTTAACTTTGACCCACTATTTCTTGGAAAATTCTCTGGTAACATAGGAAGTAATTTCTTTAGTGCCTAAGGGGAACGCAAACATCTTTCAAACATTTGCAGATGGTTTCATGCCCCCTAGTCATCCCTCTGCATGCTACATATTATATCCTTTTAATCCTTCTGCACAGGTTGTACTATAAAGCTGAAAGCTCACCAGAGCACTAGGGAATGACTCTGTCTCTCTCTGTCTCACTCTTTTTTTTTTTCCTTTTTTCTTTTTTTCTGCACAGCTTCAGCTGGCTTCATTTTAAGTGGCATATATGCATCCACAGGCAGAATCTGTCCCTGTGAATATGAAGAAAGGTCTGGGCCAAATGATGTTTTTAGTCACACCAATGGGACCCTGTTGACTTCAGTTTTACCTTCAGGAGGTAGCCTTTTGTGTGTGCTGGATGAAAAGACACAGCTCAGACAGTTCTTAGAAATATTCTGCTCTGTTCAGGGCAAAGTGCCACAAAAGCCAAATCCCAAACAATCCCCTAAATTGTCCATCTGGAACAGGTGTTTGCAGTCATATAAACAAAATAAAATTGCTTTTTGCAGACCTTAGAGTCATCTCTCTACTAAAATGTCTGGCACCTACTTGAAAACCAAGCAAACAAGCAAACAAAAACTTGAAAACCAATCAGAAAAAATGGGGGGGTTGAGGGGAGCGCTGAGAGTTGAACTAAAAAGCTCTCCAAAGATGTAAAGAGGGGATAAAATCCTGATCAGGTGAATGAGAAAATTCATGTTAAGAACAATGTAATTTCTAATTTCCCCCCAACTTTTCACCTCATTGAAAAATTTACAGTTGGTAAACTGAATGTTAAGTCATCCCATATACAAAATCTTGGCCTTTTAAGCCACAGAAGTGGGATATCCCCATTTTGGATAGCTAAAAATTTGTTGTGTGGGCAAAGGAAGTTAGAATAAAAGGAGTGACATAAGAAGAAATCCTCTTTGACCACTTTTACCTAGCCTGGTATCCTATATTATTTAAAAAGACACAGCTCTTATTGCCTTCAGTGGATCAAGCTGCCATTCTCCTTTTTTCTAAGCTCTTTAAGCTAAATTAAAGACTGTTTTCTTTACCATTTCTTTTGCCAATTGTTAAAACACTACATGCTACTGATGGCCTAAAACACAAAACCCTAGCAAGACGAAGAAACAATATTATGTTCCATATATGGCAGGTTGTAAGACCCTATAACAAAGGAATGACAGATCTGGATGCCCAGAGGTCTGAATTTTTATGACTTGCCCATGGTTACAGGTCAGAGATTAAGTCTAGGTTTCCAAGGGATTCCTGAAGGGAGAACTGGAAGTGGGTAAGGAAAAGGAAAGGGGTGAGAGAAAAATAATGGTGTTATAGGATGAAGACAAAGAGAAGACAGTTTCCTGAAGGAGTGCGGGCACAGTCGCAACTTACAGATAATGAAAGACTAGAGCTGGTAGACTCGGTGTTCAGTAGATCTTAATGCCTCATTTATGTTTTGGAGAATACAGTTCTCGTGATTTCTGTTTTACAAGTTTACATCTTCAGACATGGAAGAATTTAAGTAGGGTTGTTTTCTTTAAGCTCCAAGGAAGGATTCATCAAATTGAAAAGACTGAGGACCGGTAGTCTAGGAACATGTCTAGAGATAGCACTGCTTTTACAGGCTCACCTCAGCTGGCTCTACACTAGTTCATCCTGGCTGGGGTAATGCAGTTGTGATAACAGTTGATTGTAAGCAGGATCATGGTGAAGTATTTACCGAGACGTCAGTCAGGCTTTGCAGCCCGTGTTGAGCTCAGTGCTGTCTGACTGCATTGGTAGTAGTACTTAGCTTAGCTAGTTTAGAGTTATTATGGTTTGATACATCTAGATGAGATTGTGATGTATATGTAATCACAATAACCAAACTCTTCAAATGTCTTTAATCACTAGGATGCATTACTGCATTAGTCCTTTTTAGCTTTTATATGTTTTTCTGTAATGCTGCACTTCGAAAGTAGCTCTACTTTGGCAACATTTAAGGCAGCGTTCAGCTGAATTGAAAATATTTGCTCCCACCAATTCATACCGTAGTTTATACAGGGACCTCTTTCACCTTTTATACCACCTTGACAACTCTATGAATGAGATCAATCTTTTCATTGAAAAGATGGAAGAGGGGAGATTTAGATTAGATACCACAAAGAAATTCTTTACTGTGAGGGTGCTGAGGCACTGGAACAGGTTGTCCGGGGAAGTTGTGGATGCCCCATCCCTGGAAGTGTATAAGGCCAGGCTGGATGGGGTTTTAAGCAACCTGGTCGTGTGGGAGGTGTCCCTGCTCATGGCAGGGGGGTTGGAACTTGATGATCTTTAAGGTCCCTTCCAACTCTAACCATTCTGTGATTCTATGATTGTGGTCTACTGCCATAACATACTAAAATGTCGTTCAGATTGTCATGATTTTCCCTGTTATCTGCATTAAATTATACATTAAAATTACTTCAACACAGTCCCTTAGCAATATTTCCAATATCTTTCTCTCAACTGAAATGAGACTTAGAGGACTTGTCCCCTGGATCTTCCCTTGGTTCTTTCTTGAATCTAGAAATAGCTTTAGTACCCCTTAAGACCTTGGGTACGACTACACTCCTTAGTGGCCTGTCAAAAACCTTTGCTGAAGGCTTTCCTATTTCCTTTGCTACTTCCTTCAGGATTCTGGGATACAATTCATCTGAGCCTGGTGCTTTGTCAAATGTAACAGTCCTAATTGCCTTATTATCTTCTCCAGTGCAATAGTAAAGCCTTTTAACATTTTACTTTCCCCTCCAGGAGAATGTCTCTCAGTGCCGGAGATGCTAGGTTACTTTTTTTTTTTCCGTTTTTTTTAATTTTTTTTTCCCCACCCTGATGAATAATGACGTGAGGAATTCATTTAGGCCTGCAGCAGAATCAACCTCATCTGTCACTAACTTTTCATTTATGTTCTTCAATGCCTCTACTGTCTCACTGCCTCTTCTTGAATTCTGAATATATATTTAGAATCACAGAATCATAGATGTAAGGAATGGAAAATAGCTATTAGGTCATCCAGTTCATTGCCCTGCAACTGGAGGATTGTTCTACGCAATGTTCCTTTCTTCTTTGTTCAGTCACTTTTTTAACATCCCAAATGTTTCCTTTGGAGTCACTTTAATGTCTCTCATAAGCAGGAAGTTTTCCCTGACGGTTAGCTAAGTTTTCTCTTTCTTAATGTTAAGAATCTTGTCTAAATTAAATGGTCTTGTATCACTTCCATTTTTTCATTCTGTTCATCTTTTGTTTCATGTTTTTCAGCTTTTCAGATAGATATAGGTGACCCTTCTCTTTCGGGCAGACATTTTGACCTTATCTTCACAACAACTTTCTGGAGCTTGAATTTCTCATAGACCCATAATGATATAAAAATGATAATGATTTAAAAGATTATAAAGATGATGATAAAGATTTAAAAGATCTTAGAATAGATGGAAGTTGTCTCTTGAGTGGTATGCCATTTCCAGCCTGTGCGAAGGCACCACGAGCACATTTGGAACACCCTGCACTGTTGGTGTTCTCTGCTTCCTACGGTCTGCATGAGCTGCAGTGAACACAATCTCCTACAGCAGCCCTGAGCCAGGCAAAGTGTTTTAAATCCCATTCCACTCCTTCTTCCAAAGCCCTAAACTCAAAGGTTACACACGCGCTTATTAGCACGGGGTTTATATTTATCTGTTCCACTATCATGGCTCCTGGTGTCCAGGCAATGGGCGGAGCAGTGTAATATGGAGCTCACCCAGGACCCAGAAGGAAATTGCTTGCTTTCTGCAAAAGGGCTGAACGCAAAGTGTCCATCCTAGTAATCGCAGCTGGACTTGTGTCTGTGTTATGGCACCTTCTTTAAGAATGGTGTGACTGGTTCAGATTTCCCAGTATCTAAATCTGCCAGGCACGGGCTTCTTCATAGAGACCACCAAGTGGTGTTTAAGTGCCAGCAGTGTGCCCAGGTGGCCAAGAAGGCCAACGGCATCCTGGCCTGTATCAAGAATAGTGTGGCCAGCAGGAGTAGGGAAGTCATTGTGCCTCTGTACTGGGCACTGGTGAGGCCTCACCTCGAGTGCTGTGTTCAGTTCTGGGCCCCTCACTACAGGAAGGACATTGAGCTGCTGGAGCGTGTCCAGAGGAGAGCCACCAAGCTGGTGAGGGGTCCAGAGAACAAGTCATATGAGGAGAGGCTGAGGGAACTGGGCATGTTTAGTTTGGAGAAGAGAAGGCTGAGGGGAGACCTCATTGCCCTCTACGACTACCTGAAAGGAGGTTGTAGAGAGGTGGGTGTTGGCCTCTTCTCCCAAGGGAATAATGACAGGACCAGAGGAAATGGTCTAAAGTTGCGGCAGGGGAGGTTTAGATTAGATATTAGGAAGAATTACTTTACTGAGAGAGTGGTCAGGCACTGGAACAGCCTGCCCAGGGAGGTGGTGGAGTCGCCATCCCTGGAGGGATTTAAGAAATGTGTAGACATGGCACTTCAGGGCATGCTCTAGTGTCCGAGATTGTTGGTTTGTGTCTGTTTGTGGGTGGGTGTGGGGTGTGGTGTTTTGTGTGTGGGTTTTTTGTTTTTTCTTTTTGTGGTTAGACTCGATGATCTCAAAGGTCCCTTCTAACCATGAAGATTCTGTGATTCTGTGAAGTGTTATATCTGGCAACACCAGCCATAGTTCACTACCTACATACAAGTTCTTCACTGGCTCCACAGAGAACCACTGCTGAACAATGGCCTGCCTGAAACACCCTCTTGAACTTATACACTGCAACTTGTCCAGAAATCTATTGTGAGAATTGGGCTGTACCCCCAAATCCCTTTGGCCTGTTTTTTTCTAGCTCAGATTCAAGTGTTAAAAAGTGAGCATAATATTCTAGATTCACATTTATTAGAGCCATATTGGCAGCTTACTGGAGGCCATGAGCTTTTTAGTAGCTATAGGTTGTTTATCTTTACTTTCTTTGCTATTTCATATCATTTATTACTCCACTGAATCTTATTCCTTTTTACATTTCATAACTTTTTCAGGCTTTTCCCCATTTATCTTTTGTTCTTTGATATTTTCAGGTGTTCAGCATGGTTCAGCAAGGTTTTAATTTTCCTCATCAAACTGTGAACCTCTTCCTTTTTCTTTCTAGACAGCTTAATATGGTTTGACATTTCCCCACATTTCCAACAGTCTGTAGCTGCTTCTACATGTAGCCACTGTGATTGGAAATGACTGCATATGATTATTGTTAGACATAATATTGTGATTGTACTGCTGCTGGGCATTGCTTTGAAAGAATGGGAAGCCAAAAGAAAACATATTCTGCTCACAAATATTTTATTCCTAAAGACAAGGCCAAATCATGAGCCAAGTAAGTTTACCATGAAAACATAGTCCTGTGCAACAGCAAAAAAATACCGAGCTGTTAAAAACCCGGCAGCCAGCATTATAAATACCTTTAAAAACATTACAGAGTCAACCTAGTATACTTTTAAAGCAGGAAGCTATGAGAAGCTCATATTCTACCTCATATCATTTCCACTATTCTCATACCAGTACTTTAATTATTGTCTTCAGGACATGTCCCAGCCCACACTGTATCTAAGGAAATGTGTTATACGCATCCTCATACTATTTGCATTGCCTCTTATATGAAAACAAAGAGTGTTACCTGCATCATACATTCTGATTTGCACCCACTGTTCTTTCTTCATGTGATAGGGGAGAAACTTGGATAAGGTATTAACCAGCACCAAACGTGCTTGTAATTTCCAAAATTATTTGCATATTTCCTATAGTCAGACCTAGTAGAAAATATTTTTTCTGAAAACACTGTGGGAAAGTATTGCCTTGCTATGGCAAAAAGTTTTGCAACTTAGCTATTTCTTCACTAAGTATGTAGTTATTTTTGTAAAAAAAACCTGAAGCTTCTGACTTTCAGTTAGCATTCCCTGGCTCATGTCAAGAACACTTAGTAATATACTGTTTCTTGCTCACCCTTTCCATGTTATTAATGTATTTTTACACCTCTGAAACGTGTCTCCACCACCATGTGATAACGCTTCTGGGTAAAAAGCATTTCTTATTAAATCAAGGGTCTTTCAGGCAGGGATGGGTTTAAGTATAATTGATTTGTGTTAGAGTGGAGGTATGTACTGGGTGGTCAGACTCCTTAACTGCATGAAAGCTGAGCTGAGCTGGGGTAGGCTTTTACACTACCTGGGCAGTGGTGTCTGAGTGGAGATGGTGCTGTGAAGTCAGGGATTACAGTTACTTTGTGCCGAACGAATAGCACAAAGAAGCTGAGTTAACCTACTTCTGACCAGAACCAGAGACAATTTGCAAAACCTACAAAAGTTGGGTCCCTCCTAACATCTGTGAGTTTAATTTATGTTTGTGGGATATGCAAGGGAATTGATAAGGACAAACAGGTATGGCTGCTCGGTGCTGAGATCAGGAGGAAAAGGTATTATCCATGGAGAAGCCATCAGCAGGGATTTGAGGACAGAGAGAGGGTGCATGGTGTATGAGGAGCGCAAGAGTAAAAGATGCCATTTGGTTTGTCAAGAGGTCAAGCACGAGGAGTTAGCAAAAGGGGTTTCCCAGCTACAAGAAGTCTTTTGTTTAACAGAGGCCTGCGTTTCATCAGAAAAGACACTTCATGAGGAAAGGTGATGAGATGAACCCAAGCAACTCTTTTAGAAATTTAATATCCGTTTTATTTGGTAGTTTCCATTAAGAATGGAGACAAGCACACACAGCTGCAGAGCAAAAAAAGATTTGAAGCTAGACATGCTTACTTTGTGCTGTGCCAGACTATTTACCAAAGAAGCTGCCAGTGCTGTGAGTAAATACATCCACTTTGCACATACTAGTCAATTTATGATCAAACCCATTTAACATCCTGTAACAGGGACTCAGTGCACCTGCACAACATTTGGTTTTATCAAAACAGTTTGCCCATTTAAGATAAAGAAGGTGGGGAAACTCTGAATCCTTGTGTTCAGATCCATTGCTTTTTATTATGGATATCCTGTCAATTAGCCTTGCCCTCATCAGCATCAAAATTAACTGCGTAGTGCTAAAATGATGGAGTTGAAAAAATAATTAGCATTTACCTGCTATTTTACTGTAAGTGAAGCCAAAGACAAAAAATCATCATCAGAAATCTTTCAGTAAAACTTGGCAAAGATTTAGCCAGATTTGTTTTCAGAAGCACTTCCTTTATAAAAAAAAAAAAAAACAACAACAAACCCAAAACAAAAAACAAATGGAAGAAAGGTAATCTGAATATAGCTATTTAGCTCCAGATTCCAGTCAGAGAACTGAAAGCAATTCAAATTTAATCTCAGAGCACACTTATATACCAAGTTCAAATCCTTTCCTCCCCTCTATGTTTAGCAATTTCTGTTGAAATTTCTTTAAAATCTGTATTCTCTCGCCACAAAGTCTTGCCACGATGGCAGCTGTTTAGCAAATAAACTCAAAAATAAAAATGTTGTCATTGTGAAATAAGATATATTTAATTAAATAAAATAGAGAAGGGAAGTGCTATTACAAGAACATAAAACTGTAAGGCACAAGATAAAACTAAATTACTACAGGGCTGCTCAATTCAATCTAATCCTTGAAGATAAAGATGGAGCCAGAAAATTGCATGTATTGTGAAATCAACATAAGCCCTAAGCAAATATTAACTAGGGATATATAAACTGATTTATTATAAATACAAGTGTGAATGCTAGGATTAGTTAAGGAAATGCAAACCGAGACACAATAAGGTGTAAAATACTCCAGTATTTCTCTAAAATACTGGCAAGTGGATACAAAAAAGTATGTAGTGCCCTGGACGCAGTTTCAGGTTACCTGATTTGACACATTATGGATGGGAAAATATGGAATAGAGGGAAAAATTATAATAAATTTATTAGAGCTTAATTCATAGTGTTGCCTTGTGTATTAAATAATGAAGTTTGATTTTCAAAAAAAATTCTCCTTTTTAAAAATTATTTACTGTTTATTGTAACTCTACTTAGAAATTATTAGGAGTGTTTAATACACATTGAAGACAGTGTACGAGATGCTTCCCAGTATCAAAGAACTCAGATTTTTATATGATACAACAGAAGACTATCTAAAGCAGCTCTACTTACTTCTTCTACATCTTTCCTGAGAAGTCTGCAGAGTACGTATGAACAGGAGAGAGATAAGGGTCATTTGTGTCCATGATAATAATAGTTACATACCGCAAATATTTATATGTGTTTACTTTAAGCTTATTTTTATATGTGTTTTATATGTGTTTACTTTGAGCTTAATTTTTACGTTTTGGAGGGGTAAAGATGCAAAATCCCTAAGGCCTGACCCATCTCAGTCACCAAATGCTGTCAATGGACTTTGTGCTGCATGCATCATACTGACCTGCTGGGCAGATTTACGCCTTTCAGACTGACCTTGCTGTATCTACAGTAAGTGAGGTTTTTATGTAGTTTTCAGTGGATCTTTCCTAGTTCTGTTAACTTTTCTAAGCTTACTGCTTTTTTATTTGTTTATTTTTATGAGGCTTTCTTTTTGTGGAAGGATAAAAGTGATAAATTGGGAGCTTTAATGGTGTATCTTGGTATCGTATTTCATATTACAGAGGAATACTCTGAACTATTTTGAAAGACCATTGCTTTGTTTGTGAAGTCAGGCGTCCAGAAATAATTGCCACAGGCCATGCACTGGGCAATGACCAGAGATAAAACAGGTAGGGGGCTGGAGTAGGTTACCTTTAGAGGTCCCTTCCAACCCAACCCATTCTGTGATTCTATGATGGGTTTGATTTGGGCACCATCCATTCTCTGCATCAAGCGAAGCAAAAGTTGCATGGTGGAAGGTCTGTACATATACCCTCGCACAGGTGGGAGTGAAGCAAGCAAGCATCATCCTGGGACACTTCTGTTTTACAGCAGGACTAGACCCTGTAGGTCTACCTTGCAGACTTTCTCTGCTTCCTAAATGGAACCAATACGAAAACCAGTCTTTCATCATTTGTCCTCCCAAGCTCTTTCACTCCTTGTTTAATTCCACTCTGCTGGGCCCTCAGTTGTATGCAGTACTGATCTGTTAGCTTCTATACAGGCTCTGAACTGTACGTTTAACAGTGAAGGTTGGCAGTGGAATACTCTGTGCTGATGTGCACATCTGAGAGCTGAGACATTTTGAAGTCCTCAGCTTTCTTTGGTTAAGGGTAGCAAAAAACTCCTGCAGCCTAGATGGGGAGAGAACAGAGGTTTTCCACGGATTCCCATATTTTAGCAGGAGGAGGTATTATGGGGCAGTTGCATCATCTCTGTGGATGTGAAGGAAAATTGTGACTTGCTACTCCAAGGGGCCTGAACACAAACAGTGCAGACATGCGCTACTTGTATTACCAGACTGGCGAAACATGGGACACTTCCAGATGGTACAGTAGTGAATAGTGTGATTTTCTGATAGCCGGCACTTCCCATTCCAATTGAATCTCCTTTCCTAACTGGTTCTATTAACTCTTCTAAGCTTATTGACTACATCTCAGTCTTAACTGAACACATCAGACTGAATTCCTTTTACTCAAGCAGTCCAAGTTACCACATCCTTACTCCTTGCCAACTAGTTGGTCTTGGATCCATGTATTCCTGCTTTAAAGACACTTCTATTTTGATGGAATTAATAGTGTTTCTTGGCACTCCTGTGCACCCCAGTCCGTAAATAAGAATACCCACTCTTTCTTTCCCACCTCTCCATCTACATTATGTGTTTCATAGGAAGGAAATATCAGGCCAGAGGGAAACTGTAGCACATTCAAGCCAGATACCTGACAGGGACAACCAAGATTGTGACTACCAGGTGCACAGCAGCAAGTTACATGCCCCGGATTAATGTACCTGGCTGAGTGTTCCTGAAGTTTGCTTAGGAAGTTTTGTTCCTCTTTCTGTTTTGCAGTTATTCTTACTCCCCTTGTGCAGTTTTCAGCATTGTTTCCTAGGCAAGGACTCTTTCCTTAAGAGTCTTAGTCTTCAACCTCCCTGCTTCTCACACCAGCTCCTAGTCCAAAGGGTTCTAATTCCTCTAGCCAAGTTGTTCCCAAGCCCACTTTCCCCTCTCCAAATTCTGGCCTCTTTTCCCCACTGATGTTCAATGCTGGTCTCCTTGAACAATCACTCTTGACTAGAAGATGTTTTCACTCCTCATTGCAGCTTCCTTGCACAGCTGGCTAATTCATCCTGTCCCCAAATCCCAGTCATCTTATTCTCTCCCTCTACCCTCCATGCTCTCCTCCCTGGTTTGAACACAGATCCCTGAGCACTCATAGAGCACTTTCTTGGGCACCAGCTGACAAAGGACTAAGGCACTAGTATTTTTCTGTTCTTGGTTCCAGTTTTCAATCCTATTTGGCTTTATGCAGACATCAGAGGGAAAACCCTCATGATTTCCTGGAGATTTGAGCATTAGCCATTTCATAACGTCAACACGTCTTGAGTGCGGAAAAGGGCAAAAGTGGTCACCAAAGAGGCAATACAGTCTGTTGCTGTTATAATTGCATAAGTCTTTTGTGAGGATATGAAAACTGTTATTTATTTTAAAAATTTATCTTTTTAGTTTTGACATCTAACTTGGGCATATGTAGGCAGATTTTTCACAGAAATAGCAAGAAGCATACCAGGTATGAGAGACAAAGCTGAGCTGTTTCAGTTTTTTTTCTCCACCCAAAAGGATGATTAGCATTTCAAAAAAAGGCTTGTCATGAGTGTTTGTATGTGGAGAAAAAGTGTACATAGTTATCAGTCTTGTTCTCACTATTATTTTAAATTTGATTGAAAATGTATATGCACCTAGAGTAGCACAGATGATGTCAACATGAAAGCTGGTATTTACACAGTTACACCACAGTAAAACCTGAGAATTTTAATGTGAAATTTTGGAAATTTTACTTTTAATGCTGGTGTGGATTTTATGTATTCTTATTTTTCTGAATTTATTTATGACTTAGGTGAATTCCGCTTTCCACTCACAACACGTTGACATTCTTTGCTTAGCATTTCTTGAATATCATCCATGAGGTTATTCTGAAAGTTGTCACTGCAGCACAAAACCAGATGAAGCTCTTCAACCTTTCCTCTAGAGACTCGGATTCACCCTGGTTTAACCTATGTACAATTTGCTGCTCCAGGGAAAAAAGAAGGAAAAAATATTTAAAAGGAAAAAACGAAAAAGGAAGGAATGTTGGATGGAAAATGAGAACACTAAATGAATGTATTCTGATCTTGTCTGACAACATTTTCATTTCTTTTGACTGCTGCTCCATGAGCCTGATGTCCCCGTGCAGTAAGCTCTTAATGTTTTTTTTGGGTCCTCAAGTTCACTCACACCGAAACATCTTTTTTTTTCCTTCCCTCTTTCCCTCTTTCCATCTATCTGTCTGCAGATAACTTATGCATTCAAGATTTCTTACAAGGCCCCTAAATCTTTTCCCAAGCAGTTCACAGCATGATTTTTTCATTCAGCTTTGCTCTGGAAGATAACCCTTTTCCATTACTATGCTTGTTACGATGAAGCTAAGGAAAAATAATCTGCTAACAAAAGTTAGAGCTAAAAGGTCATTTTTAATTCCATTTTTAAACAAAACAAACAAAGAAACAAAAAACCAAGTGAAGAACAACAAACACCTAGGAAGCTTCACAATCAGAGGACAAAATGAATGCTTCTATTGTTTCATTCATCTAGGAGGTTATTATATCTGCAGCTTTGATGTTACATGAAGATTACCTGGGTTGTTTTGTCCCAATTACTGAGAGCAAAGTTGAAGGACTTCAGTGATGCATTAAGTCTACCAACTTTGATGTTATGCTGAACATCCCTGACTCAAATCTGAGTTGACAGAATTGGCTTAGAATAGCTGGATACACATCAAAATACTCAGAATATAACCAGTGCAACATCAAAGCATATATTTTGATGTTATTTTCAAGACCAAATAACACAACAATTAGAAATACTGATCCACTAGTTACTACTGGATTTTGTGACAAATTGTAGAAGCCATCCCTTTGCTTCTGTCTCAGTTATTAAACTAGATTGGTACCACCATCATCCCTTTCAAAATAATACCAGGTAATAGGAATACTGTGAAGGGAGGATACAGGAAGGGACTTAGGCATTGTGATACAGAATACTAAGATGTCTAAAACTTAGATTTCCACTTGTGGGAATGGAATTTATAATGCTCAATTGAGTTCATGGAACGAACGGAGAAGCGAGGCGTCTAATTTGCATTCTCAGCAACTGGCACAGAGCAGGGTGGAATTTAAATTTTAAATTTCTTCCTCCATTTACTAGGGTATGAAACCTGGATCCAGAACCTGGAAAGTTTTCCAACACCTGTGTGCTTGGGTGACATCGAGACTCTTGTGCCTGGTAGTGCCTTTTTTCTTTTAAAATTGTGACAGTGGTGTTTCTGCTTCTCATCCTTTGCATGGTAAGCAGTGTATGCATTCAGAAAGTGACAGACTTACGCTGTAGGGTCTCCTTGGTCTCATGGTGAATTTTGTAAGGTTGCATGTTGTTTCTGTTAAATTATCGTATGCTGTGGCATATTCAATACCTTCTGATTTGCCTTCTGATTGCAATTAACTTTAGAATCCAAAACTATGACTGAGTAAAAAAGAAATCACTCCTTGCATTTCTTGCTTTGAGCAACCTGTTATGCCAGAACAAATGTTCCAGCTTTCATATACACATTCTGCTTGATTGCAGCCTTCTGGTTTAATTTTTTTTTTTTTTCCTTTTTAACTTTAGATATTTATTGTGAATTGATTCAGTCCATCTTGCACCAAGTAATCTAAATCTTGAAAAATCTTTAGAAAAAACAAAATTGGACTGGCCAGAGCCTGGTAAATATTTTCTGAAGTATGGTTTTGAAAAGAACAGCAAAATCAAGTTCTTAAGCTAAGTTTCCCCATTCTGATAAAAAGCTGGAAAATGGTAGAATTAATGAAAAAAATTTGTGAAAATGTAATCATAGAATCATGGAATCGTCTCAGAAAGGACCTTTAAGATCATAGAATAAAACTGTCCACCTCACACTGCCAAAACCACTGCTAAACCATGTTTCTAAGCACCACGTCTACATATCTTTTAAATACCTCCAGGTATAGTGACTGCACCACTTCCCTGGGTGGGAAGTGTTCCAATGTTTGATAATCCTTTCAGTGAAGAAATTTTTCCTAATACCCAATCTAAACCTCCCCTGGCACGACTTGAGGCCATTTCCTCTTTTCCTATAACTTGTTACTTGGGAGAAGAGACTGACCCCCACCTCTCTACAACCTTCTTTCAAGTAGTTGTAGAGAGCAATATGGTCTTCCCTAAGCCTCCTTTTGTCCAGGCTGAACAACCCCAGCTCCCTCAGCTGCTCCTCATAAGGCTTGTGCAGAGCTTGTGCTCACCAGCTTCATTGCCCTTGCCTGGACACGCTCCAGAATCTCAATGTCTTTGTCTTGTGCTCATAAAAATATTTGTGTTTTGCATCAAGAATAAATTCACTCTTTAGAAACTTGTTACATAATCTTTAAGGTATGTATGTACTTAAAAGAGGATTGACTACAGCTGAGGAGGATTTGTATTGCATGGTGGACAAATAATTTGTGATAGTAAATGGAAGAAAATCATGAGGACCCTAAAATGACACTATAATATGTTGCCATTTTAATTTTCTAAGCACTATTCAAATACTGTCTAATAACCAGCATTTCTCTGAGACTGGGTATTTAGAATTACAAAGACTGGCATATGGGATTAAAGCAATTTAGTCCAGTATACTGTTTCTGATAGCGGAGTACATCAGCTTCTTGAGAGAGGCGCAGAAGAAATCTTCTAAAAAAAATTATATAAATTTTCTCTTTATGATTTTTTTAATTGTACTTAGCCTGCTTAGTTAGAATTTAGCTTTTGCCCTAAAGCATTAAGATTTTGCATATCTTGCAAATATATTTAAGAAATTCTTATAAATGCCTCCAACTTCTTCACTTTCAGAGCTCTACAAAGTGCAACTGAAGATTGTTTCTCTCTGCTTGTCTGGACTTTTTATGTTCTGTTGTATCCAAAACTAGTTGGCACAGATCTGATGAATTTGCTGCTTCAAAACTAATGCTGTTGTCATTGGCTCTTTCCACATATTTCTTTAGAAAAGACTAATAATCAGATAGTAAAAAAAATTAATTATGTCTACACTTATAATTTTGTGGCTTAGTGTTAATAACCTTGTTCTATCTTACTGTAGTATTGTTCACACTTCTACACTCTGCTCCATCTAAAATACAGCCTCTAAAATTAGAACTGTAATGTAAATTTACATCTTCAGGAAGTCATCTAAGCCAACCTCCTGCTCAAAATAAGTGCTCACTTCAAAGTTAGATCTAGTTTCTCAGGACTGCATCCAGTCGAGGTTTGAACTTCTCCAAGGACAGAGATCCCACAGACCCTTGGGCACTTATGCCATTGACTGACCACTCTCTCTTAGGAAATGAAAAATAAAAAAAATCTCATATTCACTCTTTGGCCTAACTCTCTCTCTCTCATACACATGACAGCTCTTTGATGGAAATTAATGTGGCCTAAATTCTATCTCTGTCCCCTTTCCTGGTATTTCCTATTGTCTGGCTGTAGACCTTCAGAGGCACACAGTCAATAGAAAACAGCAGGGGCCGGGCCCCTGGTTGAAATGTAGGCCACCTGAATCTAGGCTTTTGACTCTGTCATACACAGCTTCAACTTTCTACCTTTCCTCTAAATACCAAGCACTTTGTCTCCTGTCATACAAATCAGCCAGAGCCAGATTTTTCTATTCTAGCTGGGTTTGTGTGCCTTCTTCCTCGCTGGGTGCCTTCCAGTAGTGCATTAATCAATACGACACAGAGCTGTCTCTGGCTTTTTTGTTGTTTTAGTCAGCTTCTCCTCAGAGGCTACTGCCTGGCCACCTTACAAGAAGCACTGCTTTTCTCAGCCTTTTTCAGTTGTAGGAAGGTTGGGAGGGAGGATGAAGTTGGTTAGGGAGAGATGAGACTTTTTTATTTAAGACATCTCTTTCTTTTGATCTTGTGCTGTCATTTTCCATGTGAATTTCTAGTTTTGCATTTTCTGCTAGAATGTCAGATCATTGTGATGGAAGCCAGATATTGAGATAGATAGATAGATACACGTATGCAGAAGTAAAGACACTTAATTGAGACCAGTAGAAAACTAATATTGTGGTAATATTTAAAAATGGTGAATGGGACAACCCAAGTAATTATAGGCCTGTCAGGCTGACATTGATCCTTGGTGAAATAAGGGAACATCTGATATAGAGCTCAGTTAGTAAAGAGCTGAAGGATGGAATTAATGCCAATCAACACAAGTTTACGGAAAATAGATCCTGTCAAACTAACCTGATATTTTTTTTTTCAGATTACAAGCTAGTTTTTAAAGTAATAGTATTGATGTACCATACTGTGCAAGTTATTTGGCTTGGTAGTGCCTTTTCATTAAGGAACTAAAAAGACATAAAATTCACATGGTATGCATTAAATGGATTGTAACCTTTGCTTATTGGTGGATGACAGGATCTGACTTTAGATGCACTGTCATTGTACGGTAGAAAATTTCAGAATACTTGTTTCTCAGCCACGTGCAACTTAACACTTTTCCAGCATCTAGGAAAAAGTACAAGATTATCACTGATGAAGTTTACGGATGATCAAAGTAGAATTTACTAGTGAGGAGCATAGTTCACTTTTCCAGTGAGACTGTGATCGTTTGATGAGCTGAACACAAATCGCATCTAAGACCAACTGTGAAGTCCTACAGCTAAGAAGAAAGAGTTTACAGTAATACTATTTTTGTATGTTTAATTGTGAAAGGCTTCAGAGAAACAAGGAGGAAGAAGTAAAATCCTTTAGTAGGCCAAAGAATGCAGTTAAAAATGTGGACTGTCTTCCTGGCTGAGTGTGTGTCTTCACTTCTCCATCGATATCCAGTTTAATAAAAAAAATTTTTTTTTACTCTGAACCTTTCCTTGCAAAAAATGCTGGCCCATACAAGATTGAACATTACCTTGGAGCACACCATTTTTGAAAAGGCTGGAAGGCTAATCAGTGGGTAATCTGTGGTTTATCAGTTCATCACAGTCTGGTTAAGTGAGTTAATCTAATTCTCAAGTATTTAAGCAAAAGACTCCTGTGTTGCTATTCCAGCAGTTAATTGTTATTTATTTTAAAAATGTGTTGCAAAATTTAGGAAGAATGAAATACAGGAACACTTTTTGGTTGAAAAACCTAAGGCTGGGATGCCAATTTCTTAGCCAAGATCAGATGATTTTCTAAAACATATCCCTGAGAAACTAAAGAGGAACTCACTCAGGGTAGTTCTGTACTTCCTTTCTTGCCACGCACCTGCTTATAAACCCTTTTCAGCCTGCCTGAAATCCCAGTATCTCAAATTGTGCTTTGCCATCCTTTCCCAGGAGGTAATGTTACAGGTAATATTACTAATAGGTTTTCTCCCTTCTTTTTGACACACTCCCCCCATATCTTAGATTTCCACCAAAATCATCCATGCATATTCTCCCATTTTCTTCCCAAAAGTACATGTTGTTTGCTAACCTCCATCAGAGTATCGTGGCTTCCCCTCATCTCTCCATCCTTAGCCCTGATCCTACCTGTAGTACCTGAAGCCCTTTGCAGGCATCTTGTAACGTGTCATGCCATCACTCTTGAAGGACAAACTAGTGTTTATGCAGCATGGCAGTGAATTAAATCAGGATATATTGTAATATCTTAACAAACACTACTGCACGTGTGTCACAATGAAGTAAACTTTGAAAAAAACATTTAAAAAAAATCTACATCTAAAAACCTGGATGAATCAATTGACTACAAGATATTTCTATTACTTTGGCATTTCATCAATGTTTCTCTTAGGACTTGTCTGCAGTTGCAAGTTAATTCAAATGAAGGTGTGCTGTGAATTTAAAATGAAACAACTACTCCTGAGTAACTCCACATACTCTTCTGATGGAAAAACAGTGGTCTACTCTAACTTGGCAAATCCATCTGGAAAGTTTCCACTTTCTCATCTGAAAAACTTCAACAAGGCATTTCAAAGTAAATACTGACCTGCGGTGTTTTGCAGCAGTAGAATAATTTCTGAATAATTTAATGAGTAAAAAGCACTTTTCTTTCTTCAAAGTTCAAACCTGAGTAGGACCTACTCTGGGCTGATCCTTCCTCACTTCAGCATTGTCTGTCAGCCCCACTGAAGGTTTCTTCACAGCCACTGGCATTTTTCAAGTTACTATCTCATACAGTAAACAGCAAGTGCTCCAAGAGTTACCTTTCAACTGTACTATACTTTTTAGCTTCTCTAGAAGCAGTTGCTATTAAGATCCAGGAAGCCTCCACTTTTCCATCTTGTTTTATGCCATCTAGCCGTTCATTTTCTACTATAAGCATATTTCCCCTAGGAGAATTTCCCTGTCTACTGTTACAATGAGTTTTCATGTGTTTCAAAACCTCCCTTTGGGGAAACTTTCCACAGAATAGTGGATACTATTTTACTTCCACTCATTTGTGTATCTGAATTTCCTCTGACTTAATTTATTCTTATGCTCGTCATCTCCATCTCCAGCCCTTTCCTTGGGGCTAATTCACTTTTGAAGGTTATGGGCTGGGATTACTTCACTTTTGCCGTATATGGACTAGTTTTGAACCTATCATTTTCTTTTGTTATAATTGCCCCATGGAGCAATGCTTCCACATGAAGTACAGAAAATCAGTGTGTGTCAGATATCAAGCTTTCATAACTAATAGTAGAATTGTATAAATTGTGTTTAAGTATCATAATTGTGCCCAAAGGCCAAAGAGATAAAAAACAGATTGGTGTTGTGTAAATAGATAGATAATAATTGCTTATGTCCCAGAAGTCTTACAATCAAAAAAAAAAAAAAAAAGCCTTTTAACTTAACTGGAAGTAATTAATATTTATCACTTTTAACATCAAAATCCCAAACTGGGATCTGTTTTCTCCACCCTAGTTCCCATCCTATATTCCCATCTGGTTACTCAGTCCACCTGTGAAATAATAGGTAGAAATACTGCTTTAATCAGCCATTTTAGGGCACACTAAAGAATATTCCTGACTGGGAAGAGTAAAGGCTATCAGATTCAAATATCTATTATCTGCTACAGAACAATGCAGTTACTGCAAACGTGTTTGAGATTATCCAAACTCAGTCAAGCGGAAGTAGCTATAGGTGATTTGCTCACTTAAGCAGAGAAGCGATTTTTGCCTTTCCTGTGTTTAAGGACCCTTTAGAACTGAATTAGCACGTATATTTTGGGTTGAATTAATTGTAATATTTTTAGTAAAATTATTTTTTTGGTATCCATCCAGTATTGTAAGAGATAATATGATGATAAAAACTTTTACCTAGTGAACTGAACTTCACAGTTCTGTAGTAGTCAACATCTAATGTTTTAAAGAGAATTGCCTCTTTTTTTGTGTGTTCTTGCATTGCACTTTCTATCTAGAGAGAATACATACTAAAAGATGCCATACTGGCCAGAATAAAAGTCTGTCTATCCCTGAACCTACTAACAGTGAGAACAAAGGTATAAGAAACAAGTTATATACTTTCCATAATATTGTGTGCTTTAAATCAGTAATTTAGAGACTTCCTGAACAGAAGCTGTGTTGGGATCACAATGTTTAACAACCGGTGATATACTGACTAGACAATATTTTCTTAACCCTGGGCTCCATAACATTCTGTGACAGTGAGCTTTCCAGTTTTGCTGTCTGATGGTTCCATTATGTGCCTCCTCCTTATTGTCTTCTGAACAACAGTGACTGATTGTTCCTTATTCACCCTCTCCACCTCACTTTTCATTTCATAGAGCTTTATAGTAGCTAGTTGAAGAGTTCTAAAGTTTTATTATCTTCTTGCATAAATACTTATTTATGCCTTTGATTCTCTTTTTGAGATGGATGATCAAAACAACATTCTGGACATAGCCCTGATACAATTGAAGACTGGGGCATGAAGTCTCCCTGCTGTGGTGGGTTATGTGATGAGGTAGCCTCATCTATACTGAGCTCACACAGTCTGCACCATGTTGCCACTTGCCTCTTGCTAAGAAGACTGGCAGCAGTCTGCTAAGAACAGCTGGATCCCCAATGCTGGGTGGGAGCTGGAATCAGGAAATAGGATTAGTGACAGGGGCAAAACCTTCTTGAGACCTCTGAAGCTGAGGAACCTGGTCAAAATTTGAAAGCATCATGGATATATATAAATATGTTCCATTGGTGACAATCCCCAGTACCCTGCTTGGCCTTTATTTTGGATGACATTTGTACAATGAGCTAATGTTGTCATGAAGCCTTCCATAATTACCCACACAAAGCAACACATGTCTAAGGGAGCTATTACCGTACAGGAAAAAAGAAAACATTAAGGGTCTACTCCTGTGTATGCAGGTGATTTTTTTCTCTCTTTGCACTAATAATGAATTTTAGCAGAAGTTTTCATCCAGTGACCCAGTGTGATGGGCTTCCTCCACAACTCTTTATTTTCAGCTCCAAATTGACTATCCTGGATACTTTTGTAATATCTGTGAATTTTCACATATGACAGTTCTTTCTCATTTACTAAACATTTATGAACATTTATGAGCAAGTTGTACTACACCAGCACCAGGTAGGAGCACAGGGGCAGCTGGGGAAAATGATGAGGTTCAGAGATGAACTGGGTTTGGAGGAAGGAACCGGATATCATAGTCAGGTCAAAGTAAGGACCTCTGAGCCTGTGAAGCTCAGAGATGACTCCAGCAGAGTGGAAAACAAGAGGCTTGCCTGAGTCAGGCGGTGTCTGTACTACAAGGCAGCATCCAAGATGACAATTTGATCAGGCCAGAGCAAGGTTTGTTAGGAGTTAAATGAGGGCTACTGTAATATAAGGCAAAAACTAAGGGAGAGTACTTATCTGGCAGTGTTACAGTTACTGTCACGTTCCCTGCCTTCTGGGATTGTCCTGATAGAGCAGGTCACAGGCCTATATTTCACTAATGAGGTTAATCAAGACACTGGGAAATGGGTACAGACACTGCCTACAGGGTTAGGTTACACACATAGGGCCTAGTACCAAGCCTCTGCAGTGATACTTGCAAAACTCCTCTGGCAAATGATACATCATGGACCACTTATTTCTATCTCTTGTTATAAATCCATGGAGGGATTTAGATTCTTTAGGAAATTTTAGTGAGGGAAAAGTTGCTTTTCTATTTCTACAACAATAGATTACAGTCCCTAAATGTGCTATTTGATTTTTTCCATTCTTGCTGACATATTGTCAAATTATTTTAATAATGTTAAAATTATCCAGCCATTAAAGAAATAAGAAAACAAATAATCAATGCTGAACCATGTTGGTTGGATCTGTTCCTTTTTTCAACAATAAATTGCTTAAAATTAAGCACATATCTATCTTTTTTGTCTCCATTTTAATCATTTTGGCTTGATTTAGAAATTCCCTACTTTTCCACTGTGGGGAAATATGAAGAGATGCAGTTTTCCAGGTATTCCCTGTGTTCTGAGTTTTCAGTGAAGGCTAATATAACTGTTATTTGTTAGATTACAAGTTTTGTTTTCATCCCACCATGTCAATGACTGATATTCTCTGTAATAATCTAAGTCATTCAGTTACATGGTTTTTAGAGGAAGAAAACACTAGAAATCCCATGGATACTGGTGTGTGGTGGAAATTCTGTATCACTGCTGAAGATTTTAACTTTTATATGGTCCTACAGAGCAACCAAAGTTCCTAGGGGATCAATAACTTTGAACTAAAGGAAATAATTGCGAGACATATTTGTCCTTTTGCTGGTATAGGGATGTTTGTAGAAAAATATTTCAACCTGTGGGTTGGAACACTTGACTAATTGTCAAGCAAGGACCACTAAAAAATGGTGTTGGGTCCTGAGTGAGAAAATCTACCCTAGATATAAATGCAAGGTGTAAAACCCTTGTCATATAAACCCCATAGAGAAGGACAGCAAAAATGGTTTGGTAGGGGGTTTTGAGGTGCCCTCACTGTGCAGAGGTGGAAGGAGGGACAGACACGCGTATTACCCTGTGTTCACAGGGACCGGTGGAGGCAGGACCAGCTGCTGCCACGATGGATGTGTGATTCTGCCCTCCAGGCAGAGTCCCCATACTGGACTCTGCTCCTTTTGTCTTCTGGGTTTGCACCATGCTGAAGAAGTAAAACAACCTGGGAGATAAAGTGACATTGATGCAGTGTCTCTTACCCTTCCTAAGGAACAGGCTGAACGGTCCAGTCCTCAGCTGACAACCACTTGTGTTGCTGTGTCACTGCAGACTATGTCGGTTTAGCTGAATACAACCTTGTTCTTGAAACACAGGCTACATCTACACTACTAAGTAAAACAGACTAAAGACCACCAACTGGTACAGCACAGTTTGCACCCACACATATAAATTCTCTTACCCCCTAAAACAGGGCGGCTGTAGCCAAGCTTCATTTTGGGAATGTTCACTGGGTGACACCAGACACCAGCCCTTGACCTTTGCCTAGGTATTGTCTGACCAGAGTTAAAGCATACCAGGGACTGTGCTGGTAATGAAATAATATGAACTCCTGTGTAATTCTTGGGCAGTGCCCAGGGTCTGCTGGTGGACTGCCATGGACACAGCCCCAGGTGCTGAGTACAGCCTGTATACCTGCATGGGTCAGGTCAGTGGCCTGCAGAGACATCCTCTGGATGCAGTAGAGGCACTCCACCACGGCACACAGCCCCGCTTCTGAGCCTGGGCACATCTCTGAGCCCACGTACCTGTGTGGGTTCCATTTCTGGTTCCCGACTGGGAGGCGGGCTGGAAATCTGCCTGCTGCCTTACCTGGGAAGGTCTGACAGCCTCTTGGGGTCTGTGGCAGTGGATAGTTCAGTGAGGCACCCACAGAGCAAAATTGATTTTGAATGATGCCTTTCCCCACCCATTTTCAATGGCAGGCAAATTCATGATAAGCAGTTTGTTGGGAGATAAGTTATAAACAGAGAAAAGGACTACATTTGTCAAATTGGTGATTTTCTACCAGCTCCTCACTCGGCTCCAATTCTCAGCTATATCCCAGCTGTCCTGAGGATTAATTAGTTAATATTTATGGAGCACTGTGAAGATGAAGACTGCTAGAATGGTGCTAAATGTTTTATTTACATGGTTTATAAACAGCAGCCCAGCAGTGCCACATGGGGTTCAGCCCATTCCTGTGTTCACAGATTTCCACTGCAGGTTGAATCAGGATGGCTTTTATCATGATGTAATGTATTTTTATTGCGGTACTAGAACAAATGTATCCTTTAAATTATGTGATTAGTTTCAGTACAGCTCACTCTCCAGAATAGCTATCATAAAGAGTGAGACTTTGAAAGCATTGCCAAATTTAAATTTAGACTTCAGTCTATGATTTCATGTCAAAAATTTATGCACAGCCTCATTTGTCAGGCAGCATTATTGATTTTATAATGTGTAATGTTTTTCTTATTGAAAAAGTGTTCCCAGGCCTGAGCTTATTAACACAGTGTTGATTACTCTTTGGGGGCAAGCAAACGGTTTTTCCATTTATTAAAGATGATAAGAAATGGGAAATCATGGTTTTTATATACACATTATGTGAATGAAAATTATGGTTACTGATTAAATAATATGAGGCTTGAAAATTAAAGTATAACACAATGCTTCGCCTTTATAAAGTTGCATAAGTTGCCAGAAAGTCTGCCTGTATTTTACACACCTATTAGTGTTACTTTTCCCTCTTTTTTACTGCAAACAAGTTTACATAAAAGCACAATATTGCATATGTCTTTTGAGCAATTCCTGCACCAACTAAAGTGATAACTCTGCTTGAAGCATCATCACCATGCCCATAGTGAGCAGATTCAAACATGCCAGAGGATTATAGTTTTTGTAAGGAATAAACAGCAAGAGAGCAGAAAACTGCAAAGAAATCTAAAATTGAAGGTTGGGGTTTTTTTGAGGCAAGGGGATGTTGTGTTAGATTTGGGTTTTTGTTGGTTTTTTGTTGTTTGGTGTCTTTTTTTTTTTTTTCCCTCAGACAGGCATGGGATTTAGATACCCAGCTTTCTTTTTTGTATTTTTTTTTTTTGGCTTAGGGTGATGATGGCCTATGAAAATCTCAAATAAATCTCTTAGTACGTGAATGAAGAAGCAAGAAGCCTTCTCTCTTTAACAGTACTTCCGGTAGGGTTATAATGATATAAACTGCATAATGCTGCAATAGTGTAAGATGGCAATATTAAATCAATGAGATACAGATCAAGCTTCTGCCCTTATTGGAGTCAATGTCTAAACACCTCTGACTTCAGTATGACCAAGATTTGTTGTTTTTCTATGATGCTGCTCAGCAGGTACTCATTCCTGCGTACCCTGAGGTGTGCTCAGTTCTCAGTTCCTCAAATACTCAGACGAAGATCCAGATAGAAGAGATGCTCAGTTCATGTTTTTCTCTAAAAGCTGTCTTATTTGCACATTCTGGTTTTCACTAGGGAAAATGCTGGCAGCAGCTCCTCTTATGTAGTGTAAACACATAAATAAGCTTTGCAGCAATTAATATTGGTCAAGTTTCAAGACTATCCCCACATCTCCACTCTTTTGGAATCCATTATCAACTTTTTCATTATTAACACACCACTTAATTTGGCTTTATAAACTGCCTATAAACTCCTTCTATTATGCCATGTTCATGTTTATATCCCAAGTCTTTCTCCTCCTCCCAGAGGAGTCTGTGGAAATACGTGTTACTTTCAAAACATGTAGCACTGGGCTATTATGTTGCATGGTTGATAGTGGCTGAATAGGCAACTTCTTAGAAGTAATTCTCCATGTCCTCTCCTCCTTGATAGCTCAGAGTCTAGGTCTCCTCTGGAGAATTAGTGGCAGATGGTGGTAAAGCTGAAATTAGCTGAAATCTTGCACTCTTCCAATGATTATCTTCCTCTCCGGAATGCAAAACAAGGGTAGATATCTCCCTTGAAGGAAGCTGATATGGGTCTTGGGCAGGCACAGCAGGGAATTCATTGCAGTATCTTCTTGTGAGTTTTCAGCCTCCTCTCCTGCTTAAGTCCACTTGGATTTTTAATTATCTTTCAGATCCTCTTTTCATTTTGCTCACTCAGAAATACAGAATAAAGCCTACCCCCTGTTTGCCATCCAATTCACTCACAGTCTTCTGTCGCAATTATTGTACTATAATCCTCTCTCTCTGTTTTAATCCTTTTCCATAGTCAGTTTATTTCAGAATTAGGATTCTTATCCTTTGATCTATTAATTTACAGTTTAACCTTATGCTCTCTTTCTGCTTTTTATTTGGGGCATTACTGAGGATTGCTTAAGTTGGGAGGAGAAAGCAGAGCAGGGCCTTCGTATTACACATTAAGGATCTCTAAAAGTAAGGTATTAGGGGAGTCCTCCTAAGGGATGGCTACTGGGAGAAAAATGCAATTTGGATTTGGATTTGAAAGCTAAGCAGAGTAGGGAAGCTAGAAATAAAAAAGCTGGGCAACATTACTCTGATGTTCATTCATTGAATGAAACATCTTATGGTTAAATTTGCTGAATAACTTCAAATAAAGTACAGCTTTTAGATTTTGAAATGTAAAAATTCCCCTTCTTCAAAACACACACCACACCCTGTAAGCTGTTTTGATTTTTTTCCAAAGTGAATAGTCTGGCTTTGCTTTGAAATTCTTAAGAATGAAAAAAGTTTTATTTTTTTCCCCTCTTTTTTTTCTTCTCTTTTCTTTTTTTTTCTTTTTCCTTGTCTTCTCTTTTCTTTTCTTTTTTTTTTCACTTTTTTTTTTTTTTTTTTTTCTCCCCAAAGCCAAGAAACACTTGGGAATTACGTGAAACTTTAAATTGAACAAAACTTTTCCTTTCAAGTTGAAAAATCTATTCTTTGCAGGAGGCTGTTTGTGTATCAGAGGTAGCAAGCTTAACGGCAATATTGTTTAATAGAAAATTGGGGAGCGCACAAAAAGTGAAAGACAGAATAGTTGCCTGAGTGGACAAGACAGAAGGAGCACTACACAGTCAAGCAGGTGGACCTAGTACAAGTACTGAGCCATTCCAGAAAGTTGTAGCTATTTTTCCTCATTTCCTTTCCTGTGCAGCTGTTGGTCTCCTCTTTTAGGAGTGAAAGGGCAAGTAGTGAGAGTGGGATCAAGGAACTGATTCATGCTCGAATGGCAGAAATGTCCATGGGGAAAGGGTTTCAGGAGACCTGAGCTGAAATACTCCTTTAGCTGCAGAATTCCCACATAACTGCAAGGAAGCAATCCCATGATTCAATTTCTCTCCTCCAAAGTGGGAATAATATATCCCTTGGTCAGAGCGGTGCTGCAATAGGGTAAACCCATCAGTAGAAATAAGGCATTGCAGAGAAAGACGCCACTGAAAAAATCCTCTCAGGAGTGTTAACCTCACCTGGCCTCAACAACAACCTGTGCAGGATGCGGGCTCTTCTCACAAGTACAAGTACCCCTTCAAAGAACCAATAATGTCAATGTGGGATTTTTTGAAGTAAATAATAAAATACAAAAGGAAAAAAAGAAATTTGCAAAGACTATATGAAAATGAGAGTAACAGCTTCTTAGGAGTCTCTGCAATCTGTCATGTAAATAGAAAAGATAGAGACATCTGCAAAGAACTTCTAGTACATATGGGGACATATTTCAGATTGTCTATCCTGCACCCAAAACATTGCACTGTGTTCCTTTGCATATTGGTGTGTTAGCAGCAAGTGAAAGTGAGAAAAGCTGCAGTCACCAGCCTCAATTTGTTTGCGTAAATCAAGTGTATGTCAAAGTTTGCCCTTAGTGACATTATTATTTGTCCACCTGACACACAGTGCTCTAAAGTATGTGCCTAAAGGTGCAAACACAGTCATACCCCTCTACAGGAAGAAACCAGTTTGACAAAATATCAGACAGAAAAAAAAATTCTGCTTCAAAACCAGCTCTTTGCAGGCTGTGACTTTTCCCTGGGGGAAAAATAAAAAAATCATTCGTTTGCTTATCCAGACAAAAATGGTGCCATTTCCAAAAATATAAAATCACTGAAAAATGAAAATATAACTAGTGGATCAGCTCCTTTTAAGTTACATCTTCAAATTTGAAAAAAAAGGTTGTGGCTTAATCTTAAAAAGCCTTGCCTGTAGTGAATTGTAAATATTTTAAATCATCACAGACAATTCCAGTTGTATCTCTTCATTTATCTGATGCTTTTTTTCAGATCATCATAAAGTCTAAAAATACTGATGCTATGATGAATACTGATGCTACAATAGATGTATAAGGAAGAAATTAGGAAGAAATTCTTTACTGTGAGGGTGGTGAGACACTGGAACAGGTTGCCCTGAGAAGTTGTGGGTGCCCCATCCCTGGAGGTGTTCAAGGCCAGGCTGGATGGGGCTTGGAACAGCCTGGTCTGATGGAAGGTGTCCCTGCCCAGGGCAGAGGGGTTGGAACAAGATGACCTTTAAGGTCCCTTTCAACCTAAACCATTCTATGACTCTATAAATCCATATGTGAAAATTTATTGTCAGATGGGAAGTTTTGGTCCTTTCCCTCTCTGGTGTGATATTTTGCTGTAGTGATGCCAGCAGTCAATGCACAGTAAGAGTGACCTCTCTTTATGTGTATAGAAATTGCACATGGCTTTTCATATTTTTGTCACAGTTGCTAGAAGCATTAAAGCGGGTCCCTAGATTTTAACTACTTGAAAACTGCTGGCAAAGACAGAGAACTCTGCTAAACCTTGAAGCTGACTGTGACTCGTGGTTCTGTGCCAAGTGGTCTTTATGAGCATGAGGAGGCACTTCACTGAGCAGCATTTGCTTTTTCTCCTCTGAAAAGAATGTTGGTGGTCGGCTGTTTTTTTCACATATTGTTCTGTGGCAGCTGTAGAACCATTAGCGGTACATATACCCCTGCTTTGTAGCATATAGCCACTCAAGGAGATGGGAAAAGATGCCCTGTAGTCTAGCCCATTATTAATGTGTCTGCTTCTTTAAAAGGTCAACCTATTTTAACGATCAATTCTGTGCAAGAAATGTTTTTTGAAATGAGTGCTGTGATATTCTTCTGATTTTGATTCTCTTAACCCCCCTGTAAAGTAATAGAGGTATAAATATTAAACATCCCATTTCCTTTACAGCTTGGATTGATTGGGGGTGGAATTCTCACGGCCAACGTGATTCATTCTCCAAAACCAAAGAAAACCACTCTGTGATAGAACAATAGAGCACAACAAAATGGATTAGGACATGCGGGATCACTGGTATCCACCCCCAAACCTGAATTGCTATGGTGTTAGGATTCAGACAGCTGTTCTGCATAATGGAGAGCTGTGTATTTGGCCCCACAGACCATGCCTTCTGCTCCTTACTTTAATCCTTCTTTGGTAGCCTTTCCACTAGGATCTTATACTTGGACCTTAGTTTTGCATTTGAGGCCAGGTAATCAAAATTCCTTAGTGGAGAACTCTGTAGGCTCAAAAATGTGTAGGGTGGGTTTGATTGTGAACCAGGAGTTAATACTGAAAAGAGTAAGTTCTATTGAATGCTGAGTTTATTCATTCTTTGCTAAAGGATGTATTTGGTCAAAAAAACAGAATGGTACATTTTTCCACAAGTATAAATACTTTTTTATCTTTTTTTTTCTTTTTTTTTTTTTTGTGCTTGTTTGTTGCAAAAAATGGCTTTGATGGCTTAGCTTCGAGTGGAGTGTAATTTAACAGTATTTGTCCTATCGGCTATGAGAATCTCAGGATCAGGTTGCGTGCCAGGGCAGCAGTGAAATTGTTCTAATGAATATACTCATTCAGCTGTGGGCTCTATTGTACAACCAAATGGTAATTGTCTGACTTCCAGAAATTATCTGACAGACTGAGTTGTTTGAAAATGTGCTCTTTCCTCTTTTATTTTCAAATTCCTAGGCATGAACACCTTTATTCTTTTCAACTGCTTGTATTTATGTTCCTAAATCTCTATGACCTAGAAACCTTCTCTTTAGGTGAGTACATTTCTTATACTTCAGTTGCTTGGGACATCTGAAAGTGCTGTAGTGATGAACATTCTTCGTATTGTAATTGGTTATACCCAGGGAAAAATCAAACTGAATACGTAAATGCTGAATGGTTTCAGGTAGTACAAGATTATCCGCTAAAAATAATATTCATCTGACTGAAAGATGGTATGAAGAATTAAAAAAACAATTACACATACAATATTTTTCACTGTTGCTCACTATGTGTGTTTATGTGACAGGGGCATGTTTAAAACAAACAAACAAACAAAAATCCACGAAACATTCTTCAAGGTTTATGCTGCCTATTCCCATAGTGTTCAAGTTACATTTCTATTAAAATACATGAATGGTCATCTTTCGCTGAACTAATGGGAAGGACATATGAAATCACTCACAATTTGGAGTACCTCTAAGGTTTATCTATATGTATGTATAAAATGATATGTAAGAATCAGAAGGACATGGACCTGTTGGAATGGGTCCAGAGGAGGGCCACAAAGATGATCAGAGGATGGAGCACCTCTCCTATGAATACAGGCTGAGAGAGTTGGGGTTTTTCAGCCTGGAGAAGAGAAGGCTCTGGGAATATCTTATAGCAGCCTTCCAGTACCTAAAGGGACCTAAAGGAAAGCTGGGGAGGGGCTCTATCAGGGAGTGTAGTGATAGGATGAGGGGCAAGGTTTTTAAACTGGAAGAGGGGAGATTTAGGTTAAGTATTAGGAAGAAATTCTTTAGTGTGAGAGTGGTGAGACACTGGAACGGGTTGCCCAGAGAAGCTGCGGATGTCCCTTCCCTGGAAGTGTTCAAGGCCAGTTTGGATGACGCTTTGAGCAACCTCGTCTAGTGGGAGGTGTCCCTGCCCATGGAAGAGGGGTTGGAACTATATGATCTTTTTAAAGGTCCCTTCTGACTCTAAGCATACAGTGAGTCTATGATTCTATATATAATGTCTCTCTCTCTCATGCATAAAACACACACAAATACATATGCTTATGTAGATATACATGCATACATACCTGCATATACTAGATAAATTATTTTTCATTAAAAGCTTTTTATTGTTAACACCAGGAAACCAAATACCCTTTTCTACTAAGAAGACTTGTATGATATGGCTAGAAATGGTACAGTATTTCCTACATTGTAAGGTTGATGGGCCTCGATACTTTTTCAGTCCAATTATCACTATGGCTGGTGGGTATTTTCTCCATCTTGAATATTTAGTTTCCCTGGCTAGCCTGCCAAGGAGGAAACTGCATGTTGATAATGGGGTTTGGGGACTGTGGCCATTTGTTTAGGAATTGGATTAAAGTCACCAGCTTGTTTCATGATATTGCCCAACATAAAGTTGTTAGAATAATACCTTTAAATCACATGCAAATACATAGTAAGATGAACGATTTAATATTTCAGCACCTGTTTCTACCATTTTTTACCCTTCCTTACATCTTCACAATATTTATAAGTGTTTAAAGCTAATTAAAATGATGATTGAATTGGGTGATCTGAAAAAGAAAAAGTTTCAATCACATTCTTTTTTATGACTTCTCAGTGAACCTCTGCAAGGTCTGTCTTTCCTAGAAATACAATGGAGGGGAAGACAGATTGCTCCGGGATTGGTAATATGATATAGAGTCTTTTATTTCTGCATTGTCAGTACAATGCCAGTCTAAGGCTCTGTGACTAAAAGTTGTTGCCATCTGATGGCTCTTCAATGGGCTATTGGAAATGAGTTTCATGGTTCCAGTTTCCAGCAGTGAGCCATCCACATTAGAAAAGCCATCATTGCACTCGGCAGTACTAATTGGCACCCTTGTCACCAGCCAAGGACTATAATAGGCTGATGGTAGTCCCTTCAGATCAGAGCTTAGGAACATTGCTGTTGAAGCTTTTATTCCTGCTCCCTGTGCAGTACCTTTTTTGTGGACAGACAGAGACATTTCCAGAGCTGTCAGCCTGGTACTTTTTTCCACAAGTTACTACATTCTAATGAAAAACATTTTGTCAAAAAAATTTAGCACAGATTTATAGTGTTGTTTTTTTTTAAGTACTGCATTTTCAACAATAACATTTAGAGCCTACTAGGACTTCCTATTTTATAAACTTAAATGTTGCTAATTTTGTGGAACATCATTAAAAACCATGCACTATCTTAAGAACCCATGTGGCTTTCACAGTGTCACAGAATGTTATCTTCTTAATGTATTCTTACTGCATCCTTTTGAGGCTAGGACACCTAGTCTTGTCATTTTAGAAAAGAGAAATAAGGGATGTGGACAGATATCCCCTTCCAGATCCAAATGCACTGGTTTGTAGAGATCTCTGTCCTCAGCTGCCCTCCTCCTACAAGTTACTGGCTCCACTAATGCTCTGGCAGAGCAGTTTGTATGAATGTCCTCTGTGTCGCTCCAGGGAAAATCAGACTAACTGTTTCAGACCACCCAATTATTCTACTAGAAGTAGCCTTGCAAATTTTGCCTGAAGGCAGTTGGAGAAACTTCATACAAACTTTCACCAGCATTTACACAAGCTCAGTAAATTCTCGCTGTGTAATGATGAGGTCCTAATCTCCTCTTCTGACAAAGGTGTGACCAAGAGAGAAAGTTTTTCCAGACTGGAGACACAAGAAAGCTTAGTAGGATCTCAAGGGCAAAAAACCAAACTTAGACAAGTTCTAGGGTAGCCAAATGACACTAGCACTTAATCGAGATATTTGCTACCAGAATGATAGTTAAAATGGATTAATGTTATTAGAAGAACTCATTGCAGAGTAAAAGTAAGGCCCAGTTCAGTAGGGTACATTAAGGATATGAATATTTCTTCATTAAGGATATGAGTATTTCTTTAAGGTCAATGAGATTATTTACATATTTAATCTCAGGTAGTTGCTTACCTTGGTGAACTGAGTTTTACAGTAATGGAATCAATAAAAAACCTATTAAAAGGGTTAAAGGAATAAGAACACTCTGAGAGAGTGACTGGGAGGGAAGAGACAGGGCAAGAGAGGAAACAAGAAAGAAAGGGAAAGAGAAAGATGGAGAGAAGAAAGAAAGAAAAAGAGAAAAGCCTTTCATTTCTAGTCTTTTACTGAAGCCAAATGTTAAGATTCTGTAATGTTTCAAAAATTACTTTTTACTTTCAATATTTTGCCTGTGATCAGAGTTGCAGGTGCCAAAACACTATAAGAAAAGCTGTTTTAATGTTAATTTTGGCCATGGACAGAAGCAGAAGTGTGAAAAATCTCACCAGCAGCAATCTTTCACATTACATTTCTTTCCAGTTTGAAGTTTCAAGCAGTTAGGATTAACACTTGATTTTGGATCCTAATCGAAATTGAACCTGAACCTTTTCAGGTACTGTCATCACTAATTAGGAGAGCTGAGTCTGTGTTTACATAATAATAAATAGCTATTGAGAGCTACTTCTGAGAGGATATGAGTTCCAACGAACTCCCATTATATCACTTGTTCAGCAAAGTATGATAAATTAAATTGTGGAAGTCAATACCACAAGCTCTAATCAGGGTGAAAATGTTGTGTTTATAATAGAGGCCTTTTATACTCTTAACTTCTTAGGTCCTTTTACGGTGCTTATAACTGTGATATCTGAACAATACCCGTGATCTCTTTATATCTTCTTTTCCAGTCACTGGCTTTCATTAAGAAGGAATCTGACAGTTTGTGTTCTAATAATTATGATGCAGTAAAGAGTAATTATAGTTTTTTATTATTAAGCAGTCTATGTTATTAATGACAACAGTAGCTGAGAAAAACATTTATGAATTGCCTGTACATTTGCTTTCAAGAAAAAAAAAAGGATGACAAGTAACTTCTTGGAAGAGGAGGAGCTTTCTGGTATCCATGGTTTTACAAAATTACCAGCTGTGAATTTCCATACTTCTTCTGGTGTACGTGCCATTGATCACTATATGAATTGGGATAATGAACTAGACACAGACTTGAAATGCTAGATATATGTTTGAATGTCTTATTTGTAAAGAAAACAAAATATATAATAATACAAAGTACCTTAGCAAATGAAGAAGTCCCATACAAGGCTAAAGGAAACAATTAAAGAGAGACTGTCTCTTACCAGAAGAGAATAATCAATACTGTAATCTCTTTTTGTTACCAGAGATGTCTGAATTACTGAATGATATAAATTGGTGTCTCTTTTCTAATAAGTATTATACAGCACATATTGTATGCCAAAATATCTATATGTGTACCTAGATCTTATTTTCCCGTTAAGTTCATCAGTTGAAAGATGCTCAATAATATTTTGTCATTTTGAATCAGGTTCACTGCTGTTGCTGATCAGCTTTATTGAGGTTAGGGAAGGCACAGTATCCCACACCATCTGAAGATCCATCTCCTTTAGTGAGCCCTGTAATTATACATGGTTGGCTGTGTGATTGGTGCATTTGCTGTCATCTGCTGCTACTTATCAATATCTTGCCTCCAACAAATAAATTTTTCTTCCAGTGGAATGGACACTGGGAATAAGTTCAACAGCATATTTTTATAATAGCTAGACCTATGATGCAGTAAAACCCTGCCTATGATGTAGTAAAAGAGATTTATTTACCTCTGAGTCTTTCTACTGACCATAACTAAGTGAAAAACTGTCTTCAGAACAATTCAGCATCAGATTCATGATAGAGTCATGAAACCCTATTGAAGCCTCACAGAAACTGTTGAGGATTGTTGTGTCAGGAGACAGTTTTGTTTATACATAATGCACTCATTTTATTTATAAGTATATAAATGTATGAGAGCTGAGATCTTCAGATGAGTGGTTGCATGCATATGAAAATTGATGGAAGCACATCAGAGCAACTTTTCTGATATACCAAACCCAAAAAGGGGGAAGTGAAAGAAAGGATGGCTGCTCAAGGAGGACTGCTTCTCTCTTAGTTTTCAGTCTCACAGTACAATGCTGAAATGCTGATTCAGTTTGAGTTTTTTTTAAAGATACTACACTGGAAGAAATGGACAATCTCTGTGGAATATTTTTGGACTACAGAGCAAAATAAAAGTTCAAACAGTGTTTAGAAAGCTACATTTCCAAGCTATGCTGTGTGCTGTGATAGTAGCTTCCACCAAAATCTGACATTTTCTACTAACAGGTTCTTGGGTGGTCCTGGAATATTGCCCATCCTCATATTGTGATCCAGCTGCATGCTGACACAGCTTGTTGCTGTGGGATGCAAATAGGATATCACACAGGAGTCATTACCAATTCAGATGTTGCTCCTAAGTAATATCTTAGCCTTTGTCATTAAAATACAACCATCTGAAATGAATATTATTCAAACATTATTGGTAGCATATTGCTCATGCTTCATCAATGGGATCTTTGTAGTAGTATCATACTATTTATGTTATGTGACAGAAAGCTCATCTTCACATACACAAAGGACCACAGAGAGTCAATGGCAGACGGGAGGGCCCAATAACACCCTACTCCAGCTACTCCTAAGCCCATCACAGGAACGATCAGCTGATCAAAGACGCATCTCCACAAAGAATAAAGGAGCACAGTGGTGCAAGAGATTTGAGGGGGGAACCAGTGCCCACAACTGGAGTCAGACCACAGGTCAGATGGTCCATATGTCTGTGCTGCCAGAAACTGCAGAGACTGAAATGAGCGGATTAAAGTGCCAGCATCTGGAGTGAAAGGTGGTATTGATCCCAGTGTGTGGGCACAAGCAAACATCAAGCCTTACCAGACAGTGAGTAGGTGAAGTGGCCTGGGAGGCAGGGAGGTGTGTGTGTCTCTAAGGGTGAGACCACAGGAGCAGTTGGCTGTTGGAGGAACAAGAGGAGTCCTGACCAGCTGATAGAGACCCTGGGATCTGGGGGTTGCCTAAGACACACGTGTGTGTGTGTGCATGTCTTTGTGCAGTAGGCAGATGGGAAATGCCAGGATCCATGATCAATGGGATGGACTGAGTGTCTAACCTCGGTTACTGGAGGGACCCACAGTGTATATATGTTGGTGTATGCAAGAGTGTCTATACCAGCAGCAGGAGTGGGTCCATGACCTCAGGGCTCGTATATCCAGCTCCTGCAACTGGGGAGACTGAGATCCAAGTGCAGCTACTGAGCGGACTGAATGTCTGAGCCTGGTTGCTGGAGGGATTCACATTGCACATGTGTTCTGTATATATCTCTCTATATCTATGTATCTATATATAGATATTTCTACTACAGACCTTCCTCCTGCTCAGCCAGAGAGTAGAACAGGATGAGGCCATTGGTGCTGGTTTTTTTGTGCTCTGCGTGTGGCCTTGTGTGTTGATCTGGGTGGGCAGCTGTGTGTATAAGTGTGTACGCGTGTGTCGAATAAGTGTGTTTGTGTGCATGTGCCTACTGGGAATACATGCTGAGCCTTGACAATGACTGAACCTGGGGGAAGGAGCTTCAGCAGCTTTGCTTCCCTGGGGCTGCTGGATTCAGCAACCCCTAACATTAAGGACTTTCAGTTGGTGGCTAGCAATACACTAATGACTGATATTTCTTAGTAAAGCAAAGTGAAAGGAAAAATTAAAAAGAAAAAAAGTGATGGACACCAGAGAACAGAATGGCTTTCCTGTGAGGGCACCTTAAACACAGGCTGAGATAAGGAGAATGGGACTTGGAAATCTGCCTTTAGATTTTGGTTGTTATTGGTGTTTGTTATTCTGTTATGTTATTCTGACAGTGGCTGGATTTTTTATCTTGTGAAAAAGGGGTCTCATCTTAAATTTTGGGTATTTTCTCCAGCTGAGGGGAACTATTTCAAGATGGATAAAATGTGATATACGTGAATAGATGGACTTTCAGGAAAAATGAAGCCAGACTTAGGGACCTCATGTTCTTTAAGGTATTTCTTTTCTGAATGCTGTGTGCTGGCTTATTTTTTATGTCTTATGGAACAAGTATTTTACTGTAGAATGCTCTGCAAAGTTGTTGTGTTTCTCTTCTCACGTTAAAATCTCTGAAAACCACAAGACTTGTGTTTTCGATAGGATTCTGGGGAGTGTGATAGGACTGGAGGAGCTGGGCTGATGGCACTCATTTCAGAGCCAAGGCACTGTGGTCACAGCTGCTGCACATTCTCTTACTCCATGCAAGGCAATTCAAAGCAGCTTATTTCTCAAGAAGAGTATTTACCTTGAGTGCTTAATTTTAAAAGTACGGCAAGAATTGTTACTGCGAGAAGTGGCTACTCCTGTGTAAGGTGCTGTTTTTTTGTTTTGAAAGTCTCAGCAACTTTCTGGTGACTATTCACCGGAAAGATTTGACAAGATCACTGGTATCTATACATGCTTAATGACACCCTTCAAGGATGTGCTTTGAAATGAACCCACATGTTGAAAGTCATGACCTAAATGTTTAATACGGATATCAGTGTCTCATACAAAATTAGGCAAAGACATCTGTGTTTAAGGACATCAAAGGAATTAAATGATTAGCAGAAGATCTTGTGAAAATGGCATGGAGACTCTTAGTGGACTCGACTCTCTAGAATGGGGAAAGAACAGACATCTTCAGTGGGGTACAGCCAAAACAATTATCTTCCTTCAGATAATGCTCTGCTGTGTGGGTCAGATTCTTCACAGTTTGAGCACAAATACATGCAAAAGAATGAGTGGTCATGGTGTGATTCCTCTCTGCATTGGCCCAGGTAAGCTAAAGATGTGGATGCACTGAACAGCTCTTTTGTGTGTTGAACACCTGAAAATTGTAATAGGAGACATTCAGAGAAATATTTTCTCTTATTTCTGGAGGTCATGAAATTGGTCTAAAGAAGAAATATATACTTTCATAATAGACTAGATAGTGATAAGCAGAAAGTTTTTGAAGAAAATAGCCTATTGGGAAGAAACCCTTAGATAAATCCAAAAGGTTTTTGTGGACCATCTTCCCTTTCCCAAATAAGGATGAAACATATTTTCAGAATAAAACTAACCACTGCTAGAGAATGCACTTGCTCTCTCTCCATTTACCAAGGATTGTCTTCCTCCTTTATTTCGGTTATAACTGCCTCACCTCTTTACTCCTTTTATTTGAAGGGAAACACAAGCTGATGGATTTCCTTGAACTATATTCTGCAAGCACATCCTCTGGAGACATTGCATGGAGCCTATCACATGCTCAGGAGGCGATCTGGGTAGAAGATGACTTTTTCTACTCTGCTAGCACATTTCTGGTGGGAGTAGTCACCTGATCTGTCTTATCTGACACTGCAACACAAGTCATGAACTGACTATGCTTGCTATTGGAGAATTGCCATCTCCTAGGACATCTTTTATTATTACAAGATACCAAAAGTTTTCCACACAGTATTCCGGGCTACATATACATCAAGGTCTTCCCTAAGTCCTTTCTGACTTGGATTGATTCACTTCTTTATGGAGATAAGAGAATCCTTTGTTCTCAAGCAGCTGCCATTTATCAGTGTTTCTCAATGTGTATTCTGTAGACCATTGTCAGTTCATAAGACCTGAGACGGGGGTCTGAAAAATGGCATTAAAACCTTACCTTTGTGCCCCATATAAAAGTATTTCCACACACCTGGGTGAGCAAGCGATGAATAAAAGAACAAATTACAAAAAAAATAAAGATTCAGAAACTAGTCAACTAAAAATTAGACTAAGAGAAAAACATAAAAGATGATGTATGAATCTGGTTTTGGTTTTTTGGTTTTTTTTTTTTTGTTTGTTTGTTTGTTTGTTTTTTAATATTACATGATCTTTTAGTTTAGGAACAAAAAATAAAAATAAAATGGAGCAGCACTGATTTAGATGATATTGAGCACAGTAAGCCATATCACATGGATTCATTCATAGTCAGGGAATGAGAATGATTTTCTACCCATGATCTGTGGCCCTGTACATCTGTGGCTTTTCTCAGACGTCTCAAAAGGTAACTACTAAAAGCAAGTCTTCAGTAAGTTATATTCCCTGGCCTAGGGTTTGACCACTGCTGACGTATTTAGAGATCTACACGCTGAGCTATGCCAACTCATGTTGCCATGTATGCCAACTCAGCAATTTTCCTTTCTTTTTTTTTTTTTTTTTTTTTAAATCATCTCAGTTATTGAGGAAGATAGTGACTGTGAACCAGGAAAGATAAGAAAAGCAGAAAGGCCAAACCATTGACACAAGGCCTGAAGTGATGCTAGAAGATTACGATCAGTTGACAAAGACTTCTATTCGATGATCTTGTTATTATTTTTTGTTTTAAATCCATAGTGATTGCCACTACTTGCCAAAAGCCTGGCACTGCTGCCCTACCAGCCTCTGTATAACCAATCGATACCAAATATGTGCAACTGTGCTGTATTACCCGCTGAAAAATGAGCTGTTCCTGCAAGGAACTCATGAGTTTTGTCTTTATTTCAATAATTACCTCACAAGTTTTTCCTTCCACCATGTGAGAACAGTTCTGCCCCGTGGGCTGTTCTCTCCTTTTAAGCAGATAACGCCGCATGTGTGCTATTACTTCTCCATCTGTAGTGCTCCTGCCACATACAACTGGCTTGACTAAGGACAGGGGCAGGGGGTCTACCAGGGAGAAAGCCAACAACAGAATTAAGACATAATATGTTTGTTTTTCTTCTCATTGCTCTGATTTTTATATTTTCCTTGGTGAGCAGTTTCTTTTCCTTCCTGCTAACTGCAATTTCCCCCCTGCATTTCTCCAGTGATGCTCACCACCCTGGGCTCATGGAGTTCATTCAATCTGGAGAGCTGATTCTTTTTTGGGAGGTTGCTTGCCAAGCAAGTTTTCCCAAGTTCTCAGAGCTCTGCATGTAACTGAAGTAATTACGGGATTAAGCTCATTAATAATATACATAGGAAAATCACTCTTGTTATAGAAGGAACTCTGGAAAAGGGAGAGATATTTAAATGTTACCGGTGTGAATTTCTGTATATATCTCTGTGTGTATGTGTACATTTATGACATATGTATGCATTTTTATGTGTGTATGTCTGATGTATATATACACTGTGGTAGCTGCTGTTACAAAGTGCTGTTTCAGATGGAGCACTTATTGATAACAACTCTAAACCTCACTCCGTGTACTGTAAATTCTTTTAACACCCTGTGCTTACACAGTACAGCAGATTGCACATTCATTACGTGATGACACATGAAATAAGACATGGATAACAAGACTCAATTCTCTGTACATTTACACTGTTTTCCTCTTTCTTTACCATGTTTTTTCCTGTGGATTTACTGAGCTTGTTGCTGTGAGGTCTGTACAAGATACACGATCCTTACTGCATTCAGGGTAAACTGTGAGGAAATTCAAGTGATCTCAAAAGCCAGGAGGAGTGGGAAGCAAAAGCTGATAGTTACACAAGGCTGTGCAGGTGGGGGCAAGGGGTAGGACTCCACAATGTGTGTTAAAAATTGCATATCAATTTGGGTGTGCATGGGTGCACACATGCAGACAACATTCATTATCATTGATGGGGCCATAGTAATTATTACAATGAGTTTTAATAGTGAGGTAAAAATTAGACCTTTGCTGCCATAATAATAGTCTTTAATGTAACAAAATCAGCCCAGATTTTCAATGGAACCAGCAAGATTGGATTTTAGTTATTCATCTGCTCTGTTGATAATATAGCACTGCATAGAGCGATGCTTCAAAAAGGGTTTTGTGTCACAAGTCTATTTTGGTCTGTTCTCACCGTGGTGTCTCATGGTGCCTTCTTATTAAGTCAAATTTTTTTCTTTTTTTAATCTCAGACTAAATGTGATTTAAATATTCCTCACAGGTGTTATCTGAATTAAAAAGGATGACTACTGCTAGTAGTGTGCTTTCTTCTTAATAGCACAATGCACACAGCTTCTTCTGCTCTCCATCCTTATGCTGCATGCTGCTTAACTGTGCCTTTTAAGGTTTCATCAATTCCTACTGACACTTTACTGATAAATAGGTCGTTCAGAGATTCAACTGCATCCTAGTCTGAAGGGTTATGATGCTGAGAGGATACTGAATCATTTCCTTGGTCTTTCTTTCACCTCCCACAGCAGGCAAATCCCACCCAGTAAATCTTCAATGAATGGATTATAAATATTAAGGAATTCACAGAAGTAGATTAAATTTCCTGTGAACAGGGGAAAGAGGCACAGCTGGATGTTCTCCCTATTTGAACTCAGACTCGACAATTGGATGGGGGTGACTACCCACCATTCCTGAAATGCAAAGGATGAAGATGCTCACTTTCCCCAGATACGTGATTTAAAGTTGAGCCAACACTTTCTGGGACTATTCTGCAAACACAGTGGAAGCCAAACACCTCTTCTATGTGTATCCTGAAACAGGATTCTGCCTTGAGCCCATGAGCTGAAGGAGGGGTAGTATTTCTGACAATGAGGTCCAATGTCCTGATGGAAGGGAAGAGAGGGAGCAGGAGGACTGCCACAGCCTTGGTATAATGCCGACCTCACATCCTGCTCCTCTCTGCTGTCTCCTTTTTTGGGATAATATTCCTCTGGGTGCCTCTCTTACATGAATGGATGAGAAAGAATGCACAGGTCCATGGTGACATGGTGACAATCTTCCTCCTTCTCAGAGAAGGTGACAGTCCATAACTGAGCAAAAGCATAGTCAACAGAATAATTTACGTTTATGTAGATGAAGGTAAACCTAGTGATCTCTCACTGGCACAAGAAAGTCCGTTTTCCTTTGTTCTCCATTTCATCCCATGGTGTTACAGGATGTTTCTTGCCATAACGTAGTCCTTAGGGGATTGTCTAGACCGCACTATGCCAGTGTGTTACATCTTGTACCAACTGTGTCATAAATTGCACTGAAACTTTCTAAATTTTGATTTTTAATGACCTTTAAAACTAGTTATTGGACTTCTGCTTTTGTGGGGATTCCACAAGTGTCTTTCCACATGCAAACCTGAACTGATAAGAGCTCACTTGGATAAATCTATGTAGTAGTCCAGCATATTGTAACTTTTAACAAATTACATTGATTTATTGCCCTTATTGATTCACTGATGTACATGGAATGATCTGATTTCATAGACTTCTTTGTGAGGAGGGAGAGAGGGGGGAAACAAAGGCCTTTTACTAGTATCAATTTTTCTATGAAGCTATAAATGGTGAAATGCCAAGATGCAATGTGTTCTGGTGATATATTGGATACAATTAGATTGAACAATGACTTGCTTATAAATCAAAGTAAAGGAGAAAGCATAAACCATTCCTAAGCAAGTGACCATAGAGATTTTGAGACAAAAGGAGGACCACGGTTGTTTTTCCCATGATTGATACTCATTTTTTTTGTCTTTGTCATGTGTGAATAACAAGAGCATATCTTTAAATTATTTCACCTTAACGTGCTCTTCCTTTAACAGTTTTAGCATTGATTTATCATTTTATTAAGTACTGGTGTATATTTAGAACCTTAGTCATACATGAAAAAAAACAATAGACACCGGAACAATTTTTTTTTTTTTTCTGAAATACCACCGAGACAAAAACATAAGAAGTAAGGGGATTTTTCCTTTTCTTTTGGTTTTCTGTCAAATAACAGGCAAAAGAAGAGAAATTCACATTTATAACTTAGTCAGCAAATTTGATTCCCAGGGACAATGTGTTCTAATGCAGTTGTATAATCAGTTCTGTCCTCCCTCTCTTGAAAGCAGGGCATTGTGCTGTGATATAGCACAATAAACTGGTAAAAAACCAAAGACTTTTTGCTAGAAATAGTTTATTTTAAAGACAGAATACAGTAAATTACTTTATTATTGAATTATGCATCATATGCTACTATATAGACCTTGTAAACCTTAATGTGGATAAGGTTGACAACGTAATGCATCTGCTTGTTTTATCAATTCCTTTTTTTCTTAATTTGAGACTTTTTGACATACTTGAAAAGAACATGCACAAATTTGTGATAAAAGCATCAAAAATAATGGCAGTTAGAGACCTGGACCTGTTCCTCATCCTACTGAAGATTTACTGCAGAAATATTACCTAAGCCCCTATCTTCAAAGTTCATAGACATTAAGTTTGGATCACTTTTACGATCATCTCATCCAATCTTCTATATAACATAGGCAAATAACTTTTTCAGGGGTTTCTACTTCAAGCCTATATTGCACTTGAGCTGGAGAAAATTAGACACTTAAATCTCAAGCAGAAGGGGCCAAGGATTTGAATCCTCTTTGCCAAGGTGATGAACATCTTCCATTTTCTTCTTGAAGTTAAAGACAGCTGTGCGTGTTCAATACCTCTAAAAATAAGGCCATCTTGAACAACCGCTCTCATGTTTCACTAAGGTTGTTTATATTTCTCTGCCTCTCATCAGTGTTATGAATTCACTGATATTTGTAAAGCACTTGATGGGAGGTGTTATAGAAATTGAAAATATGGTAATAAATAATTTGCATTGACTTGAAAGCTCTGTGTGTGTGTGTGAGTGTGTGTGTGATCTTTCTAGATATGGAGACAGGGAATGTGAAAGGCTGTTTTTCCTGTCCCCTCCCCATGCACTCATACCTGCACACACAAAATATTTAGAGAGTTATCAATGTCATATACAGAGGAAACTAAAATTTTGAGACACTGGAGAGTAGACAGAACAATAGGTTAATAAAAAGTCAGAAAGGCAGCGTAAAATAGATGAACTTGAAAATAGAAAGGGCAGTGCTGAAATGGCTTTACACCAAGCATCTTTTCTCTTTTGAGCAGTGGCAAAGCAAAAGAAAATATTTAGATGATTTAAAATGCAGAGTCAAAGCAGCCTTGCTTCTTGTATAGGTCTTCTGAATGGGATTTGCTTCTGTGTGAAATTAAGTGCATTGCATTTCTAACACACAGGACATATTAGAAAGTGATCTGCATTGCCTCAGGATTTTTAGCCCATGCACGATTTAAATATATTACCACAACAATTAAAATGCAGGCATCCTTTCTCAAGTAAATACTTAGTTTAATCTTCCATCAGGAAATTAGCATTTATATGTATATGTAATATATATGCATGTATATATGTGTATAAATATTTGGATTTTTGTTTTTGTTTTGTTTCGGGGGGGCATTGAGCTGATCATATGAAAAATATCTTTCTTTAACGATGCAGTACAACTAAATCCCCACAGAAAACATGCCAGAATTGTCAGGCATTGCTTGGAATATCTTTAGTATAGAGCAGGACACATAACAAGATTTACCCACTGCCTTGGAGACAGAGAAGGGGTTGTCACGAGGACAGTTCTTAAGAGTTTTTACAAAAATGCATGGCTCCATCTGTCTTCTCTCTTTTCCTTGGCTACGAGAACAGCCTAGCAATTTCAATAACCCAACAAGGGACCTCATGCACCAGGAGAAGTGAGGAACAGATTTTTCAATTTGGCACCATTCTGATTTTTTTTTTTTTTTAAATGGCAGTTGAAATAATTATCCGCAACTACAGGCAGCTGATGGATAGCATGTTTAATCTATGGATCTAGCTTCACACTCTCCAGTGTGTACTGAGGATAAACAGGGATGTTATGAGTGAGAGAGCTGTATGAAATAGTTCAAATACAAATCAAAGCTAGAATGGTTTGTCTTTTTACTGACTTCACAGAAAGGAAACCACTGGAGCTGCTTCACAGGCATCACCTGATCTCAGTAATGCCACAGTGGCTAGAAGAATAAATAAGAAATGGTGTTTATGCCCTGAACCTGAAACACCCATATGTAAAGCACTCACTGCAATAAGTGAAATATAAATATGTATATAAACATATACACATAATCAAAGCATATACATATAATCAAAGGCTAGCTATATTTCAGGATGAATATATAGAAAAAGTCTGCTCACTCACTGCCTAGGACATCCCATATCCCACTGTAAATTTCAAAACTCAATATTGTATTTTTTTTGGTGGAGAGAAATGAGAAGTTTCAGTAACACTGAATTCAGTAAGTCAGTGAATACTTTTTAGCATGGTTTTTTAGCCCATTGGATTGTGTTTGGAAGACTTAACGTGTTGCAGGATCAAGTACTTTATGATATTCAGATAGTTTTGCAGGATTTTATGGACTGTTTGAGGAGATAGATGGTATGGGAAGCATTCCCAACCTTCAAATCACAGATGACTTGTTTGAGTCTTATTTATAAGACTAATGCAAGAAGTCTTACTTCTTTCTCTCTCCAGTTGATCCCATTAGTCAGTTTGGGTTTTTTTCTACTTCACAGATGGTGATTAGCAGTCACAGGCTTTTCCAATGGCTGCAATTTTCTGACAGTGACTTTCCTGGTAGTTTTGCAATTACCTTCCAGAAACTATGCCTTTTGCAAACAGTTCCCTGAACACAGAGCAGAGGATGCAGTTGCACATATTTTGGTTAAATTTTGACCTCCAGATGGATTTCCTGTACAGTGTGTTACTGTTGTTATTATGATTTCTGTTACAGCAATACCTAGAAGATCTAGACTTGGACCAGACAAAGACTTAGCAGTTACTCTACTATGAGCTGTATAAAGAACTAAATTAAGTCTTTGTTTCAAAGCTTACAGGCCATATATCTGATGAGAAGTGTAAAGGATGAGTGAGCAGAAAAAAAAAAAAAATACTGGTTAGCATCATAGACAGGCTTTTGGCATATCAGAAACTTGCAATTGTTTTCATAGGTATCAGAGCAAAGGAGAGTTATAAGCACAGACTTAAAGGAAGGTAATGAAATAGCTCTGTTCATAGGGAATTCCTCCTAGAGATGAAAAGAATAGCAAGTATGCTTAAAATCCAGCCCCAGTAGATGATGGAGACTGGCTTGATGAACTGATCAAAAAAGACATTTTGTCACTTTAAGATGATGGCCAGGAGACAAGCAGGCTTTGAAAATGCAATCAATTAGGTGTTATTGGATGCAATAGTGAAGGAGGAAAAAAACATTGGGGGTAGGAGAAGGGAGTATGTGGTGCATGGATAAATCCGAGGGGCTGTGAAAATGATCTTTGCATCAACCTTAACAACTGTGTTCTGTGGGATAAAGCTGTTTGAGGTAAGAGAAAAGAAGGATGTTGCAGGAGTTGAATTCTGCAGAGGATTTTAGAAAGAGAGGATCTTAGCCCTGTGGCTGGAGGGGAAACCTGTGACTTGACTGCGTCACCTAGAAAGCATCTGACAGACCCAGAGAGATGCCTCAGTAGTCTCACAGATACACCTCAGTGCAAACATACGAGCACTGAGCATGTCCATTGCTGCTGAGGAAAAGCAGCTCAGACCCCTCCCTACAACTCAGCAGGGTTGGTATATGCAGAAAGGTGAGAAACATCCCTGAGGATGGTGGGTGCTCGCTGCAGAGCGCTGGCAGGCTGGCTGCACTCACCTTTTAAAGGCTTCACAACTGTGCCCCCTGCAGCACTACTTTAATTATCCTATTAAGCTCTGCCTCTGCCCACTTTAGTCAGGAGAGCTCAAGGAGAGATTTTCTTTCCTTCTCTTCAGTGTCAAGATGGGTTTCTTTGTTTCTGCTTTCCCTTGAATGTACTGGTTTCTGAGACACCTCACAATTATCACATGTTCCAGCCTCATCTGATCATTTTTTCTCCCTTCCCTTTTGGTGACTAGTTTTATTTGTTTGAATTTTATCAAGAGTGTTTTTTAATTATGTTTTTATTGCATTTTAATCATGGTTTTATTGCCCCTTGCTGCACCTTGAGCATAGTATAAATATTATCATAGCTTTTCAATGTTTAAATGATACCATGTCTGCTATGATAAAATATGTCATTACTAAATGTGTCAGGAACAGCCACATTTTTTTTTTCACATGGTCTTCGGTTGTTGTTCTGTAGCAAATATGCTTAACAGCCCTCAGCTTTGCTCTTCTGTGTGAAGAACTAGGATATCATCCTTTTCTGTTGTTTATTAAGAAGAAGAAAGAAAAAAAGTGTGAGAAAAATCACAGCCTCTGGCTCAGTTGCTCAGCTAATGTAAAATGGCACAGTGTCATTAAAATCAATGATACCTGGGCCAGGTTGGTCTACCCAGGCTATCTAGTGATACTAACATATCATACAGAATATAATATTTCTAGAGCAATAATATAGCTAGAAATTTCCAGTGGCCTCCCAAAATTTTAGGCTGATTCACTTACAAATTACAGTGCTGGATGAAGGGCATCGCAAACAGCAGTCCTGGAACTTCATTCAGTGTAAGCGCATATTATCTTTCCCTGGGTGAAATCCTGGGAAATTTTTGTTATCTTTATTGGGTCCAGCAGGACCTTAAACCATGTTTTTTAGATACATGAGTTTTCTTTAGAAAAAAACATGTTGATACACCATTCTTGGTGTTTTTTGTTCTTCATGATAATATTTTCAGACTCATTCTTTCAATTAAAGCAAGGAGCAACCAATGATAGAGCTTTGATTTGGTAACTGAGAGCCACTGGAAAGGGTGTGATGTGCGAAAATAATCTCATGAAAGGCTACACTAAATGTAGCACAACTTTATGCAAGGGAGGAATTTGGTAGTGGGTCTGTGTGGCCTCAACAGCTTGTCTGTACATCCTGTATTCCAGGATCGGGGCCTCACCAAATCCCATGTATGATAAATTCCTCTGAGTAGGTAAAATGAGGGCCATCACAATGGAAACATTTTGATCAACAGCACAAAAAAGCAACTGCCTGCACAGAACCACATGAACACCTGAGACCACAGCATGGCAATGGCAACTCCCTGCTGCACAAAAGACAAATTACAAGCACATTCTTCTGGAAAATATGTCCCTGATGCTGTGCAGTTTTTTTTTGATGATGTGTTTGGATTTCTGTTCTTTTAAATTTCATTATTATAGGGAAAGTAGCCCAGATTTTAAAAGATCAAGTTTAAAGACGAATTCTGCTCAATTACTTTTTTGATGATGACTGAGTTTTTAAACGTATTGAAACATCAATGAGTTTGGAAGTCGTGGAATGACTATCTGTTACTGTAAAGCTGCTCAACATCAGTATTGAAGTTAATACCTACAGGACTAAGAAAGGACTCTGTAGGGGTCAAGGTGAAGAGACTTCAGGGCAACCCCATCTGTGTATAATCAGGAAGAGACTGTATAAGAATCAAGGACTAAAGCAAGTGTTGCAAGTCTATTGTTCCTAATGGCAGTAGCAGGGCATGGTGCTTACTAACCAGACTCCAGAGGTGGTGGAAATGTGAAATTTCTGTACTTTTGGAAGATTCCTGATTTTTTAAAAAAGACTTTGAAGCCAACAATCATTAAGTCCTTCTTAAAGCAACATTTTGGGAAAAAAACAACTTTCAGGTCAGTCAAGCCATTCTTTCCCCATCAAGGTGACTATGTTCTGCTCCTATTTTTGGAGAAATTGCTACATCACTTCACAGTAAAATACATACTAAGAACAGAAACATAATTCTATTTAAATACTGAAAGCCAAAATGTTATGTTTCAGCTCTGTTAAAATATATTCCACCAAATATTGTTGGAAAGTAAATTGTTTTTGATCTTACAAACAAACAAAGAAACAAACCTGATTCCAAAGAATGGACATTTTCTTAAGAAAAGAGTTGTAGCATTGAGATACTTTTCATATGTTTTTAGTTGCTGAGGTTTGACTGTCTTCTGCATTGAAATGAAGAGAGCTGTGAAAACTTTTGTACATTCCTTCTTGTTTTTCCACCTGTTTACAGAGAATTCACCGTCAGTTGCGTCTATATACACAATGCGCATTGCTATGTCTCTGATGAGGTTTGTTTTAATGAAAGAAAAGTGATAATAACTGAAGGGTGGGTACAGTTCTGCAGTAATATGGCTTGTAATGATAAATGTCATAATTTGCCTAAGTCTCTGTGTACCATTCTTCCCCTCTAACTGCTAAGAATCTTTTGATGTAAGGAACATCCACAATAATTTAAAAATACAGTTTCAGATGGCATAAAAAGTTAAATTCCTTTTGAAATTAAAATTAAAAGCATTTGCCAAGCAATCATAACTCAATTCCAATTAATAATTACATAAGATAATCAGACATCATGTTCCAAAACTCCAGCACTGGGAAGTAGAAGACAATTTTTTGGTTTTGTATTTTACATAATTATCTATCTTTGTTACAGATGGATTTTTAAAACCTCTTCTCCACTTAAAATTTCAAATACTGGTTACTGGGTAGCATGGGGGTGGCAAATCCTGTGTGTTTTCATATGGCTGTAAACCATAGGACACATGGTGAATCAATGGGAGAGATGATTGAAGAGCAATTCACATACGGGAGATGACAATGGCTCATCATGGATCCTATTTTGGGAATTGGTGGGGCTATGCGTATAGTCTTTCAAGGTCACCCAGTGATATCAGCCTCATTAGCCCCTTCTGGCTTGCTACTTGCTATTAGCAGGAGACTCTGATTATACCCACAGTCCCTGTGCCAGCATGGTCCATTACTCCTCTTCCTGAGATGTGATTTAGCCCTGGCATGGAAACCTTGCTTGAACAGCTCAAGAGGTGCATATGGCTCAAGAGCCACATGTTGCTGACTTCTGGTCTAAGCCCATGAAACAAAACATTGGTTTGATTGTCTTAATATTCTCCCCTTAACATGTATCTGCAGATTACTTTTTAGCACATCTTTGGTGGAAATTGTTCCTCTCGGCAAAATCAACAGTTGTTCAGAGCAAATCCTGTATGAGAGGACTTGATTTCTTTTTTTATGTTACAGATCATGGTCTCTTTTGGATAAGATTCTAATGGCTATTGGTATAAGTGAGTCCAGTGCATAGTGACATTAGCAAGGAGGTGCTGAACATACCCAAAACCCTTTCACTGGTGTTTTTTTTTTTTTTTTTAATAGGCGTTTAAAATAGAAAGGTGCCCTAACCTGTGTAATTCATCAAGGATATATTGGAAATTCTATCATTAGTAGTAGAGGCTTAGATGTTCATGTAGAAAAGCTTTATCCTTCTCTTGAAGCTACTTGGTCACACAACAATTGTGTTATCAGTTAATTGACCAGTAGACAATGAATATGCAAATGCATACTTTTAAATTGTGCTAACCAAAACAACATATTTCTAAACACTGATTTGCAAAATCACTTATTATGAATAGTTTGTCTGGGGTAAATCATGTTGCTGTGGAGACTCAAGGATGCTTGACTGGCTCTGTTCCACTCCTGATAAACCAAACCTGTGTACTCCATGACTGAATTACTCTAGCATCTTTGGTTTCCAGAGGGGGACAGTTAATTGCTGCCTGCCTAGGAAATCCTCAGCTGATCCAGTGAAGCATGGAAGCTCAAGCTGCAGAGAACAGTCACTCACCCCTTTTCTTTTGCATGACAGTCACCAGCAGAGTGGAACAGTGATAACCTCTTCTGGTAACTCTACTATGACTATTGCACCAGGAAGGCTGATATGAAGGATGTGCTCAAGAGTTTCTGATTGTCCAGTGAGTGTGTGTACATAACACAATGGGTACAACTCTCTTGGCTATCCAGGGTTAGGAAGCAGAAGTCACCATGTCACCAGCTTGGGCCAGACTGAAGTGTTACTCATAAAATCCGAGGACATCTCTGCTACCAACTGAGCTGTTATTGATAACACACTGCTGTTCATGTTCAAAGGGTTTGTTCAGATGTTTAGGCTTAAAGCTGCAAGACATATTTTTAGTTAGTGTAAGCTGTCCAGGTGCCCATCAATAGACCTATAATGCTCTAAGTTTGTTGGTGTCATAGTTCTGTGACTGACAGATCAAAACTCCTCTCTGGACTGCCCTGGTCTTAAAACTGTAGGAGCAGTACTTTTGACTTAGCAACTTAATTAGGAAAGCTAATTAAAGAGCATGTGGCTTTCATTGATGTCTTGGACATGTCATGCTGAATACACCTGTCCAGAAATGTTGAGAAGTTTTAGACTTGTTCTCTATTTGGATGGGAAACCACCTTGGCAAAAACGAAGGACACTTCAGTAAACATTTTCTTACAGAATTCAGAAATTCATTTTTGGCACCCTTGGTGAGCTGACCGATAGGAAGGATGCTCTTGATAGGCACCACTCACATCTCACTATTGGGTCTTCTGCTTTGTTGTATCCAAAGGAAATAAAGATTTGAGTTTGAACATTTTAGGGTAGAACTGTTCGGTCTACTTTTAAAACAAAGTCTAAAAGGAAAAACAAAAGGTAAAAACACAGACTAGGAATTAGCTATAACAGGCTGCCAGAATTAAGTCAGGAGCAACCATATGCCTGATTGTACAGTCAACACAGTGTAGCATCGGATCTGTTAGTAGCAGACATGCCAAATTTTGTGTCTTGCCTTGACTGAAGTATGCTATTTACTAAATGAAAGTGAATGTTCACACTCATGCATACTCTAAGATGAAAATACTGGCTGCTGCAGCCAGTGGAGGTGAGGTGTAATGATGGAACTTCACAGAAGGTGGTCAATGAGGAACATGGAGACTGTTCTGAGCACAGGGAAGGATATACAGAGGGGATGAAGATGTCTGGTATGGATAAATATTAGTGTCTGGGAAATATTTGAGAATGAGATGGACAGAAAATTACTGGGTGAAATGATTGAAAACTTGCTGAAAGATGTCTCAGGCAAGTGTGGAGAACCTGCTAAATGTTGAAGAAACTGCTGGAAAATGGCTCCGTCATCTTTCAGCTCTTTAGTTTTTTCTGCTGGGTGGTACTGCCATCTACTCCTCCTTTCTTACTTAGGACTAAAGGAACAACTTCCTAGTTTCTTTTTCAACAGGTATTGTAAGAGTCCCTTATGGCCAGAAACCTTAATTGCAAGCAATTGTTGCAAATAAACTGAGTATAAACCTAAACAGAAATGTAACCAAATGCATATGACATATGCTTCCTGGCCATTCTTCAGGGCAAAACTTTCCTGTTGACATTTTCTTCTTTTAAACTTCTAGTTTTTTAAGTTGTATAACTTAAAATGTCTGTCACACAATAGCCATTCTCTTTAAATGGCTATTATTTTTAATTAAATGCTGAAATCCTTTCTGGGGATCAACAAATATTTTTGAATTTTCAGACTTTTCTTAGGGTGCTTAAGTAAGATCTCATTATCGTAATTTTTGACAAGTCTTTCTGAAAATCCCAGTGTGGATAGCGTTATCTCAGCCAAATTAATTCCTAGAGTAATTCGCTTTGATTCATTAAGGATTTAGCCCTTGTGAGATATTTTTTGGCATATCCATTGCCTTAGAGACATAACTGCAGAATTAAGTATGTGGAGACTTTTGATTACCTACAAATTAAATTTTATCATTACTAGTGATACTATTGTTTTCCAAGCATTTGATGATTTGTGTAATACAGTCACTGTCCTTTAAAGGAATGGGAATTTCATATATGTGCATTTTAAGATGTTGAGTCCTTTTCACTTTAATCTCTGGAGCAACAGTTTTCCAGCCCTGAACAAGGCATACATCCTAACTTTACCTACTGATAGTTTTTTTTTAATGAGTCCTTATTTGCTTTTCTCTCTCCTCTTCATGGGGCCAGGGGCAAGGAGAGAAGGTAAAGAACATCTCTGCTGAGGGATGGGTAGGCAAGGTCCCACCCTACCAAACTCAATGGGAGGGTTGTTATTGATGTGAGTAGGGTTCTCTCTGATGAACACAGATCTCCTGTTACATTCATCAGGTATCCCAGCAAGTCAGTACAAGCTTTGGGCACAAATGCAAAACAGGGAAAGAATGCATTTCTAAAATATTCCTTTCTTTTTTATTCTTTTAAAATTACATTGCCTATAGACAGCACCAAACAGGACATACAGTCTATTCTGTAAGTCTCTGTGAATAACTGCTGAGACTCCTGCTAAAAACACTCACACAGCCCTTTAATTTCCCTTTCTCCTAATTTTTCCTCAGAGTGCCTTTGATAGAAGCAAACTGAAATTAAATATTGAAAAGAGTTAAAAAAACGGGAAACCTCTTTTCTCAGACACATAGAAAAAGAGAATTCAAAACCACAAGAGACCATTTTGACCATCTAACTTGACCTTCTGCAAAGTACAGGACATGGAATTTGGCCTTGTCAACCTTGTAAAGATATCAATAACCTGTGCTGGACTAAGGTATAGCTTCCAGAAAGACTGCTTGTCTTTATTCAGAGACATGGGAAGGTGTAGAATCCACAGCTTTGTTTGAGAGCTTATTTTGTTTGTTAAGTTATTCATATTGTTGGAAAGTCATGCCTAGTTTTTATTAATATCAGATCCACCCATTGCTTTAGAAATAGGTACTGTTTATGTACTTTGTTATGTGACTGTCTTCCCTCTGAGTCTGAAGCCTTAATTTGAAAATGTCTGTGCAGCAGATTATCCATTCAGGTCAGGATTTATGGAGATCCTGTGGGGTGCCGGTGTCTGTTAATTAGCGTGGGAGTCAGAAGCCAGAGAAAACCACAGGATCTGCCTGTCCAGCTGCTGGAGTAGAGAGTTTCCTTTTCCTCACACTGATGCTGAGCTTCTCCACTCCTGGAGACTTTGTCATTACCAAGTCACAAAAAGCTAATGCTTCCTCCCTCATAGGCTGAATTCTTCTGTAGTTCTTTTGGCAGATTTGCAGCCCACTGAAACAGCTTTCTTGTCTAACTGCCTGCTGCTTTGCTGTGATGGGGGAAAGGAGGTAAAAATGAGGTTGTTTGGGACAGAAACAATGGAGTTTTGAATGACAGCATCTACCTGATTCCTAGAACCAGTATTTAAGAGCCCCAACAGGGAAAATACATTTTGCAAAGCAAAAGGGAAAAAATATTTTATAGGCAGTTGTGCATGGCCTAAGATCCCTAAGGGAATAATTGACTTCTACAAATCAGAGAAGAAATGTATTTTTCAGACTAGACGCAAAAGTGGGAAGAGAAAACAACTTTTTCCACAGCTGAAAACCAGTATGTTTTTTGGGTGACTCTTTGGAGTATTGGGGAAAATAATTATTTTCCTAAAAAACCCTACAGGAAGCAAAGCAGATATATGAGGAAAGTGCTGGTAGAAATGGAGTGGAAAAAGGCTTCATCCTGAACTGATGTATGAGGACTCACCCAACCACCACAGAGGTGATGGGGGTGTTAGGCAGCAGCAGGTCAGGGCAAATCAAAGAGACGTCTTATCTGTCATGGTCTGGCACAACTCAGCATAGCACAGGAACTGTTCTGTACCTACTCTGCTTGAGATAGCTTCAGCTACAAAATGGAGAGGAAGACTAGTCAGCTTCATTCACTGTGCTTTTCTGTGTAGTGAGAACACATGAGAGAGTAAAATATAATCCATTAAATATGTGGTGTTGAGAAGGATGCCATCTTCCCGAAGGGAAGATGGAAGGTGACTATGATCTGTTTCCCAAAAGTCTTAGAGATCCTGCAGCATCTGAGGTGCACCCCCTGAGCTCTGAGTTGCCATATCAATATTACTTCCATTCTGGTTTCTAGTATGCCTGTGAACTCCTTCCCTGTTAAAACCTGAACTATCCATCAACAGTTTTGGTTGGAAGGTTGGTGACTGGCTGCTGCTGCCCTCAAAATGGAAACACGTGTGGTTGGCATCTCCTGGTGGTCACTGTTCCTTCATACAGTCATTAGGGTGCTCTTCAGCCAGGTCCTTTGGCGACGTTTCCTCACAGGTTCAGGTTCAAATGTACTCACAGTGATTTGTCACTTTGTGGTAGGAGTCAGCTCTTGCTTCCATCCACAGACAGATGAAACTCTACATCTTTTCTGTTCTAGTGCTACCACTAACTGGTGCATTGTTCCTATTGGCAGGTGACATGGAAACTGCAGTTATGGCCTGGGAAGATACTCCCTGCTAGTGTTGGTGGTAAAACACTAACTAGCAATGGAAGCAATTGCTGCCATGTTATGATTTACACTCTTTGTATTTGACCATCTCTCCTGGTGCCACCTTGTCTATGAGCATGGGGGTGACCCCTTTGTCATGGCTAGCCCTTGAGATAATGCTGAGACTTACTTAATCATCAGTTCCTTTCCTGTGAGAGCAGCTGCTGCACTGCGGTCTTAATAAAACTGCTCCATAGTGATATATGTATGTCCAAGACATAATCATGGCTCCTATTATATGTATTGTCATTGCCAGAGGTATTTCTTCACTAGAATACCCTTGTGATGGCTGGGATCATGCTCACCATTCATGGCACCTATCAGTGATAATTCAGCAGGTCCTGATGATGAGACAAAAGTCAGGTCCAAGATAGTTAATAACACTGCCACTGCAGCAGCAATGAAGTGGGCACGGCAGAAGAGTCAGGCCTACAAAAATATTTACAGAAAAAAGAAATCAGATTATTCAGTGGCTGAGAAGGAACTGGATAGTGCAGTGGTCAAGTGCGTTGGTCAAGCACCAATCAGATATTAACAGCTAAAGTAAGCTATGCTTTCTTTATCTACATTTACCACTAAACTAGCATTTACTATTTTTATAGCTCTTCTTTAGACCCTTTCCATGATCTGCAAGGCTTTTCAAATTTGAGCTCAAATGCTCAGTGGTTGTTAATGGTTATTATCTGATAAGCATTAGTGGGTTATCACACTGTGGCAGTTTAATCGGAAAGAAAAGGCAAGTGCTTTGTAGTGATGTAGCACAGAACTGGATGGGAAAGTTGATGTGGGAAGGCAGAAGGTGGGGTGAATGCTTCATCAGTGGCACACTGTAGGTAAGGCAGTATTTGGACAATGTTGATACTTAGCACTGGCATGGATCCCTTCTTTACAAAGTCTGGGATTTCAGGTGAGTTGTGTCTCCCCTAACTATAGTTCATTGCCATCTTCACTTCAGACGTCTTGTAATGCCGTCCCCCACTTTCTGCATACCATATCTCCTATTGCAGGTGGAAACATGTTCTTGAATCAATGTTGTGCATGCAACCTAGGAGATGGCTGGGACTCCTTACATGGTCTGGACTGAGTTGCTCCTCTTGCTGCCTCTGCTGCTGCTTCTAAAAGGGAAGACCATCAACCATCCCTTCAGACAGGGATTCTCATAATCATTCTTGAAAAAGTGCCCCAAATACAAAAAAAATATTCTTTCTCCTCCCCCCTTCCCTGACTGTCTGTACTCACTAGATATAATGAGACTATTTCTGCCACTATCCCTTGTAGAACAGAAGAAAGCAGCATAATGCTATCTAAGCATGATGCGAACAGAACACATTTATTTATGTCTATTCATTAATTAGACTGTTGTAATGCAGCCAGTTTCTCCTCCAGTTTTTCAATAGGAGTAGTATAAATTTTCATTCATCTAACAATGATTTTATGACTTCCAGAATGGCATGGAGTAAAGTCTTAGATGATAAACATATCTGCCCGCCTTCTTTGGTGGCTTGAGTTTCTGGACACACAGGTATTAGAGAGAGCCCAGTGGAGAAATAAACTTGAATTGTTTGGGTCTTGGCTATAAACAAGGAGCTGGGAGCTCGTTCTGTCTGGCTTTATGTGCTTGCATCGTTCTTTCTGGTAGCTATTGGATAGTGAAATCAAAGCAAAATTTCAGCAATCCAGAGAAATAAGAATACATAGAAAAAGGAGGCCAACAGAAGAGCTGTTAACACTTCTTTACATATTTGAAGGCTGAAAATGGCCTTGGTCTAACTTCCTATGTACTACATACAGTTACGTTTCAGCCAAGTATTTTACCATTGAATTCAGGAGCTACCAGTGTAAACCACCTTCGAAAGCATATTTTCCACAAGGAAACAAGAGATGTAAATCTGGTACCCTTCACAGTTTGTTCCAATGGTTAATCACACTCACTGTGCTTTATTTCTCATTTGAATTCATCTGGCTTTATCTCCTATGCACTGATTCCTGTTATGATTTTCTCTGCTAGATTGGTTTAATTTTACTTCCCACACCCTGTTCCTTTCAGATTTATTGGCCAAGCTCTTCTAAAAATAAAATAAAAGCAACAACAGTCTGCAGAAGGAAGGAAAGGAAGGAAGGAAGAGAAGGAAGGAAAGGAAGGAAGGAAGAGAAGGAAGGACTCTCTCTCTTTGTGTTTTCTTGATGTTCATTTCGTTGAACCTCATGGTAGTACTCAGGGTAGCCAAATATAAAGAGTTAGTGTCATAAGTCAAGACTAACAATGCCATAGAAAGACTGATAAGAGTATGTCACATCTGTCACTTGCTATATATCCCTAGAGTGGCCATTTTAGGGTAGCTCAGGATGGTTGGCTTTTAGGCACTCCTAAGGTGAAAGTATCAAAAATAATGATAATAACTATAAGGTCCTCTGAGATCAGCTCATTATATCCTTGCATTCGTAAATATTTTTCAAAGCCTCAGATTTTTTCTAAAAGCCAAGTGTTTTTTAAAATTTGACTTTATGCAGGTCAGATTAAGAAGAACTCATTAAGTTATAAACACAACTGTCCTACACTAGTCCCAAGTCACTGTCCTGCTTCCCTCTTATCTGAGGGGTTTCCTAACATCGTTCACTTTCCTTGTGTAACCAGGACTCAGGATCCCCCATGGAACAGAGCCGTTCTGCCAAATCTTGTCTCTAGCTCTGTGAATTTAACAATCTTCTCTTGATCTTTGAGGGTAGTGGTGGAAGGGCACATCTGGAGAAGAATCCTCCAGTACCTCTGTCTATAACAATTTTAGTTGTTTAAGTATTGGAAGAGACTGTGAGATAAGCTGTGTGTTTTGCTACTGTCATGTACATAAGCAACCATATGCACTTGAAACAGGAGTCCAATGACAATGGCTCTGTTATCTTTGAAAGCTTTTAATGAGCTCCATATGTCTAGCAATCTGCAGCACAAATTCAAGGCACAAATTAAAATGTGGCTTTTTTTCTCAAGGACTCATTGGCTTATTACTATGGACCATGTTCTGAACGTTGTTAGGATGCTGGGAGGTGAATGTCTCTGGATAGTGTGACTGGTTCCTTATCTGAATCCTGTAGCAAGCCAAGGTTTGCAGGGATAGGTAACAGCTTTTATTAAACCAACTGTTGGAGAAAGTAGAGAAGGTGTCAGGAGCACAAACTCTGCTGCCAAAAACTTGACTATTTTTTCTCCTGCCTGTGTTAGTTGGCTTAATAAGGCCTTTCTTTGCACAACTTTCTAGTTCTATACCTTCAGATCATTATGGCTCCAGTAATAAAGGTCTCCACGAAAAGAACAGAGAAGGTCACATTAAGTCACTTCTATAATGTTGTAAACATCTAGTCTTGCATAAAAATAGACCAACGGTGTCATTACTAGACACAGGTTTAGACTGATGACTGTTTTCTCTGTGCATTTTTGCAAGACTTTGCGTTTGGAACTGAATTTTGTTTCCTGAGCTCATCTACAATCACAACAAGGTGGAATTCTATTTTGCATATCTTACAGCACTGTCATGAATAGCAGCAAGCTGTGCGTGATTGCTAGCTTAGAGTAGGTTATTTCAGCACTGTACCAATCTGCCTGGAGTTTGATACAGCAGTTACCAGCAAAGTCTTCCCTACTGGCAGCAAAGGTTCACTGTTTCTCCAGCCACCTTCAATCACAGCATCCCAGCTTCAAGCTTTGGGAATATTAAAGGGTTTTCACAAGAGAAGACTTTGATGAATTCAGTGATGCATTAAGGACAGGCTGATGCCTTGCTCAGAAAATGATCTGTGGCTCTGCAGCTGAGAAGTGATGAAAAGGAACAATCAAGCTCTCTTTGTGATGTTATGTCCTTGTCCTTATGGCTGTATTTAAGATTCCTCATCCTCATGGCTTAGCCAAAGGCACAAACAATGCAGAGTTAGCCAAGGATGTCCATCAGTCTGGAAGAATCTTTGGTTCCTTAGGGCACAAAAAAGGCCATATATATTCAAGCAACTGGCTTCCTTGCAGTGGTAGTAGAGGCAGATTTTTTCTGATGTTTTTCACAGAAGAGAAACTGGTGAAATCTGGCTTTTTTGCTTGGGCATTTAGCTTCAGCCAAAGGCTAAGTGACCTTTCCTGCTTCTTGTCGATAGGGTGAAATAACCCCAATTTGCTTTATAGTAGAAATTGCCTTGAGATTATCTAATGAAGGTATTATTATCATTATTATGAAGTGAATGGGAAAAGTGTTTGGATAATTGGCAGAAGAGAAAATGAGAACAGTGAACAGTTACAACTCTGAGGCCCCTTGGCAACAGATACCTTCTTAAGTGTATCTGAAACAGGCAGCTCCCTTGATCAGTACAGACCTCTCTGCTGAAGAGGCAGCTTCCTCTAGAAGTGTAATCATGAATTTAAATGCACAGGAACCAAGAAAGAGAAATAACAAGGTTCTTGATTTCCAGCCCTCCCACTAACTAAATATGCATTTACTGCTAATTAACTTAAAGGTATAGACAACGTTCCCTGGCACAAATTTGCCTCCTACTATTTGTTACGCTGAAATAGCAAAGAAGCAACTTTTGCCATTTGCATTAGCATGTCCTTGTTTTGTTCTGTTCTGTTGTGTTGGTTTCTTTAAAAAAAAAAGAACCTGTTGATTTTACTGCTAGAAAAATATGTCCAGATTCCTTTAAGGAGGGAACATCTTTCTCCCATTCCACTGAAAGACAGGAGTAAAAGATGGAGCAAGTGTTTTAGGGTAAATACTTAAAGCAGCCTCAGGACCTGTTTCTGCACTGCCTCTCCAGTCTCAGAAGTGGTGGAAATGCACCAAGCAGGCGATAGCCTTCCAGTGCTGTTCTGCCCAGGGAGAGCAATGTGTGGTGTGAGACCAGCTGTCACCCTGGGATGCCGAGGCTGCGTCCCTGCTGCCACTCATGATGCTGTTCTCCATACAGGGAGGCTCAAGGTGCAATGCTGTGGATGTACATCCAGTGTATTTTTGCTTGCCTGTTTTCTTTTTATTTTATTATTTTTGTTTTGACTTTTAAATACAAGGCTCAAATGTTTTTTTTTTTTGTTTTTTGTTTTTTTCCCATAGCATAATCCACCTGGTCTCTGGTTATTGTGCCAGGAAGTCATAGAGCTCCCCTAGGTTCTACATCATGTCATGCAGGTCTCTCTAGCACCATCCCAAGGGGTCTAAGAGGGAACTAAAGGAACCTGCTTAGACAACTGAATTTCTTTCCCTGAGCATCATTCCAGCATCACCTATTTATTCTCCCAAAACCTCCTGTTAGTTCTCTCACTGGCATAGTTCTCAGGCACTAAAGTTTTCTATAGAAAATAAAATAAAAAGCAACCTGATCTCAGTATTTCTTCTTATAAAAAAATATGTTTTTATTCCTCGTAGGGGTATTGTTTATAAATGGGGGATGGGGAGGGACCTAGCATGCAAACCAATTATACATTCTGTTCCTCCTCCTCCTTTTGCGTTCTTGTGGTATTCTTTTGGTATTCAGAGATCCTTTGTGGTCCAAAGTTACATGTTATTATGCTCCTAGCTGAAGCACCGAAATGAAGGACAGTAAATTTTGACTGTTGTAATGAGATAGGAAGCATGATCGAATGTGTAGGGACTGAGGCGCTGCATGGTAGCTGCTGAAATGACTGCAAGGGAAGGCAATTTTCTACTTCATGTCCCTTCTCTCCATTCCTACTCATTTATATAGATTGTAAGTTCTTAGCATGTTCCTGTGAATCTACACAATGCCTTATACAATATTGCTTCAGTCTCAGTTGGAGCCTGTAGAGCCCCTTGTCAGAACATATAATAAATACTTACAAACAAATGATAATAAATTCAAATAGCAGTTAGTGCCGCATGAGGATATCACAGAGGCACTGATTGTTCTTTCATTACACTGAGAAACAGAAACATTCAGGCAATCAACACAGTGAGTTTAAGGCTTGGCCATCAGCACTAATAATGTCGCTTATCGCCAAACCTAAGCAGAAACCTGCCAGAGGAGGAAAGGGCAAATAGCTACCACCCACCTGTAAAGCAACCCAACACGACACAGAGCAGATCATTTTTCCATGTGAAAATTTCAGGATTTTTTTTTTCCTGAGAATAAACCACTGTTAAAATAAACCACAAATGCCACAACCCTCATGGCTCTCATTTGCCTCCTGCAGTCTGATCACACGAATAAAGTATGAGAGCATGAAGCAGCTCTCCAGTCAAGCTGAAAGAGGAGGAGCTGACAAGCCAGGGAAATGTTCTCCTGTAACCTTGAACTTGTATTCACTTCCCTCTGAAAACAAGATGTCTCAAGGCAGACAGGGGTGGAGGTGAAGTACTTCACAACATCAATACCATGTTATAAATACCTCAGAACTGTGGTAGCCTGAAGGTTTTGTGGGCTCCATGGAATTTAAAATCAACCTACCACAGAGTATTTCCTTTTCACACTGAAAAAGAAAATAAAAAAAATCCAAGTTCAGCTTGTTGCAATTATAAATCGTTGGAAAAAGAGGGCTAAACAAAGGAATAACTCCTGTTCAGTGATTCAGTGCTTCAGCTGACAGAGAGCTGAGCCAATAATCTGGGTGATACTCTAGAGAACTAGGGTAGGGCTGAGGAGCTATACTCAATTCCTGGCACATCCACAAACTGTATAATACTGGACAAGTCAGTAAGTCTGATTTGTTCCTCAGTATATCCTTTCTGAAATGGACACACTCCTTCCCTACTTCACAGCATAGCTGTGGGAATAAAAATCTTTAAAGTCTGTTAAAAATGATTTGCACAGGCAGAAGGACTTCTCACTGTTCATAACACTCAGGCATCCTATCAGTTACCAGATGGAGGAAAAGGAGATATGACCCCAAAAGTTGGTGTCTCCATCCTTTACATGCTCTATAGCATTTAGCACATGATAAAGTGCCTGGAAAACCAGGGTAATTCTGGAAATCTTGTGAAGAGTCTATGTGTGAAGGTGAATAAACTTCCTGTGAGAGGATGAATCTCTTGGTGTTTTCTTCTTCAGCTTTTCTTGGAACCATCCTGAGAGAAAAAGTGTTAAAATAAATACAGATAAGTAAAAATGAATACAGATAAGTAAATAAATCCTCAAATTCTCTGTTAGGAAAAGGAATGGAGACGGACACAGATAGATTTCATGAGAGCTCAGAAAACATAGATATGGGTGAGCTCCATACAAAGGCAGGGAGATAGCAAACAATATGAAAAGCTTTCCTATCTCTGGTGGTGTGAGGAGTAGGTGGGCTCCAGCATCCCTGCTGCTTGGTTTCACTGCTGCTGGTGTACACAGGGTCATGAAGAAAAAAAAAAAAGCCAGGTCCTCATCAAGGTTGCTAATTGAAGTCCAAGGGAAGAATGAAGAGGGATGGGATGTAATGGAAAACAGCATGAAAAAAATACCTAAGTTAAGTAAAAAAGATTTCCATACCCCACCCTGCATTGGAGTTTACTATAGTTTTTGTTCCAAGGAAGAGCAATGAAGACTAGAAAGCTTGTTGGGGAAGACTGAAAAAAGACAGAATAAAGGTTTCAGAGACAGGTTGAGTGTGGGAATCACATGCTAAATCCTAGATGCAGCAGTGGAAAGCAGAGAACTGAGATGGTAAAAATAAAAAGGTTATTAATCATGTGATTTAATCAAATCTTTGTTGGAAAAACAAGACAGAAACATTGAAGGTGACAGGATCTTATTTTAAGATAAGGGCAATAGTACTCTGTAGGTACTTACTTTTTTTCCAAAACTATTTTTAGACAGCAATGTCAGATGAGCTGAATCTTAACTATGAGACGAACAACAAGGTACCATACCCAAATCTCCTAAGCCTCAAATCCACATCTATCTATTAAGCTATATTGTCCTTTTACATGTTCATAAATTCCTCTTGTTTTTATCATCCTGACCTCAAACAATGTTTCTAAACGTGTTATCTGATGGTGTAATGGAAGTGGTTCCTAAACAGAGGTCGACACGAATTTTCACATTGGAAATGTAGCGCACAAATCAGTGCTGAGGCTTTATAGAGTCCAGGAATGGGCACCCAGAGTAATTTCAGTGGCTGGTCACCTTATCGGCATCCTCAAACTAGTTAGAACTGACCTGAAAATGAAACTTGGATTTTAGGAAATTCATGGACACTTTTATTCACAGGGAGAAGAAGGAAGAGGGTAAGAATAAAAGCCAATGCAGTGCCTTTTGTCTACATTTAGCTCCTATAATAAAGACCCCTGAAAAATATGGGTTGGTGTCTGTCTGCTGTTCTTATGACAGTGCTGCACAGAAGGCATGTGATGGGAAAATTGAGACAGGTGTCTAACACAGACCTGCTGTAGATGAAGAGTGGTTAATAAGCAGGGTGCTAACACGCGTCATTCAGATCCATGTAATCAGACCAGACACTTTATCGGATGCAGGATGAAGCTAAAGGATTCACTTCTCTAAGCATCAAAAAAAAAAAAAAAACAACCCAAAAATGCGTGAATGAGAATATATGCACAAAATCAAAATACGTGCACCCCTCTGTTGACATGAAAAGGACTAATTAATTATCTAAGTTGTCACATCCTCAGCTATTCTGCATTCTGTCTCGCATGCACATTCTCACTCTATCACAGTTTTTTTTTTAAAGGATATAAAGCAAAATTTAAATTAAACACCTATAATGCTACGTCTTATGTTAGTGATCACAACATTTTAAACACAATGAGAGAAAGGGAGAGAGAAAGAAAAATTCAGAAAAGAAAAGAAAACCAAACAAAAGAAACATATTGAAAGAAAGGTCAGCGAGACGCGTAAAATCTTACAAAACCACACAATAAGAGGGGAAATAATAGGTAACATGCATGCGTGCACACACACATACACTCACACCCACAAATCCCATCTTGGATTAATAGTGGTTTACAGATATATCTAATATTTCTGGTAAACAGTTATATACTACCAACTCTCTTTCTCTAAACTTCTAAACTCTTGTCTCCGAAATAAACAGAGCATCAGGCAGCTGTCCTGTCTTGTTATTCATGTTTAACCATAGGCAGAAAATCAGCCACTTCTAAAAAGAATAAATAACCCTTTCCATTTATTTTAGTTCTGGAATTCTATTCTGATTTAGCTGTGTTTTCCTTATCTCATCAGGCTTCTGCATTTATATCCTTAGCCTGTCCTTATTTCACATTGCTCTGCTGCTCACTCTTTGCTATACCTTGTTGAACTCATGAACAACACCGTCACCAAAATACAATAGAGTCCAACAGCTTATATTTCCCACTGGCTAATGTGCAAGGATTTACTACTTTAAGATCAAATGAAACCAAGATAAATATTAATGCAGGATTTGCTTTGCAAAATCCTAAACTTGCTTCTTTGGCCTTTAGTTTGCACTCACTTTGGGACAAAGAGTATTTCTGTTTCTGTCAAAGGAAAACAACAATTGGATAATATACATACTAAAATTACTATTTTTTGTAGAGTTTTTTAAATGGAGAAAGAGATATTTAAGTACAGAATCCCAGAGATCCAACTCAAATTTTCAAACTGCAGTTAAAAATATAAATAAACACTGCCCCTTGATTTTACAGTAAACCAGCTCAAAAAAAAAAAAAAAGGCCTCCATGAAAAACTGAGATATAGTAATGTTATATAAAAAGAAAGAAAAGCAAAAAATTTTCACATTAACCAAAAAATCCCCCAAAATCTGAACCCAACCCACCCTTTGTATTTTTAAAGTATCTCTGAATTTTCATAGATCTTAAAAAGACAATTGTGACCATTTAGTCTAATGACCTCCAAAACACTGAACTATTAATTTAGCTTCATAATTCCTGCATCAAGCCCAATAACCTGAAGATGAACTGAACTGTGTCTCATAGAGAAATATTGATTTATTTTTTTTAAGGTTTCCAGGGACAGGTGGTCTACAAGCAATGATTTGACAGTTATTTACCGAATTGTTAAAAATGAACACCTCTATTTCCACTTTGAATTGCCTGTTCTCCATCTTCCAGACCCTAGTTCTCATTATGCCTTTCTGTGAGATTAAAATCTCAGCTAGACTTGGAAGATGTCTTCTCTTGTAAACTTTCTTCTTGTTTTAATATACATGACTACATCTGAAAATATCCTCTCTATCACCGAAAACTGATTAAATATGATATAGCTTGAAGGCAAAACCAGATGTCTTGGTCACAATTTTTCTAATATCTTCATAGGTTGTGAGCGGAGGTATTTAGAACTGTCTCCTGTTTGGTTTTTCTTTTCATCACCTATTTTGTTAGAATTCTTTTTTTAGGAATTCTCGTGTTTTCTAGATCTTTTGTAACAAATAAACTCAAAAGCAGGAAAACAAGAAAGATTAAGTAGGTTTGATCATGAAATAGGAACGTCATTGGAGAGAAAAATTTATGAAGGGAAAATGGAAAGATAGAATCACAGAATTGTCTAGATTGGATGGGACCTTTAAGATTACCAAGTCCAACCATCAACCTAACACTGCCAAAGGCACCAGTAAACCATGTCCCTAAGCACCATGTCTACCTATCTTTTAAATACCTCCAGGGATGGCAATTCCACTGCTTCCCTGGGCAGCCTGTTCCAATGTTTGATAACCCTTTCGGTGAAGAAATTTTTCCTAATATGCAATCTAAACCTCCCCTGGTGTAACAACATAGTACGTAAATATTAATCCTAGGGTTGTTGAACTGAAAAAGGGAGACAAGTTTTTGCTGGGAATAGCAGGGACTGTCTCATGTGTGAGCTTCACAATAGGTTAGAACTAGGAATAGGGATCATAGTACTTCCTTATTACCAGTTACAGATTTGCAGGGTATGCTGATTTTTTCTCATTTTTCAAGTAAATTTTCCAACCTCTAATGAAAAAGCAACTCTTTAAATGTACACAATACCTAAACATACACTTCGCTTTCCATCAGGTATTTTGCATGTAATCAATGTTTAGAACTAGTTTGAAATATGTTTTGCACACCACATGCAATTTGGTTTGGAACAGCCAACAAAGAAAAAATAGCTGCTGGAGCACACACACAGAGCACACATACAGAGAAAAACAAAGAGAGACTTGTTATAAGGCAGAGGGCCCATACTTTTGATACAATCATCAGCCTGGCTTTACGTTTACATCAGAGCAAGAGAAAAAAAGACAGGGGGATCATAACAGTACACTAATCTGATCTTATTCTGGCTCTTTCTCTGCAAAAAAAAAGAGACCATTTTATAACATCTGAGAGGCACATTTTTTCATATCTATCTAAGCACACTTTATCCCAAGCCATGTGGTTCAATTCTGGCTTGAGATGAGAAGTCAGCCAAAGAGGGGACAGTAGCATATAAGGGATTCAGACTCAGGAGAACAGCCTGCTTCCACTCTAATTACGAGACACACACACAGAGTTTCTGATAGCTTGGGTACCACACTGCCGTCAAATGCTGCCTGTACTGCAATTTTTACTTATTTATTTAATTTTTTTTTCTGTCCCTGGATTATGAAAATGTTCTTTACAACTCATCTGAAACATAATCCTTGCTTTCCTGTTTATTCAGAGTAAAAAGCCTCAAACCGAATCATAACAAAGAAAGCACCCTGCTTTCACTGGTTGCGTGAGACATTTAGAGACTTGGAAAAGTGTCTGATCCTACTTCATAGCAAAGAACTGCAAACCAGCGCAGCAAAACAGAGCCCACTCTGAACAGGAAGAGAAATTTTCAGGCATTTTCCTTGGGGGATGGATGGGAAGGATCCTACCACTCCATCCCCCTCTTCCAGAAAGGAGAAGAAGAGATGGAATATCCGAACAGAGGTCCCTCCCCTGGAGTGACTGAAGAGTACAGACATCTAACCTGAAGGAAGTCTTCTGTTTCTTACCTGCCTGGAGCTGTCTCACTCCCCAAGAAATCCAGAGACTTCCCTTGAATGACTGGTTATTTGTTGTCTTGGACACAGTATCTCTGGAAGACACCAACACTTCCCCCAGATCAATAAAATCAAAACTCAACAGTCTACTGTGTATGGTGGGCTGTAATTCTAGCTTAGCTTGATTTAGACTATGGACTATTGTAGCTGTTTTACAACAGGTGAACTTCTAAGACCATAGGAACTGAATTCTTCCTCTGGCAGAATTATTTTCTCTTTTGATTGGGACTGTAGTATTGAATCAGCCATTCCTATTGTTTTTTAGCAGTATGTACCACATGGAGTGGCAGTGGCATCCTCAGAAACAGATTTGGGTAGGGAATAAGGTTCATTCTTCTCCCTCCCAGTCACTAGGCAGGACATGTAGGGGCAAAAATAGTGTATTTTGCTAAGCAGTCACTACTTCAGAAAGATATGAGTTTTGCATAAAGAGAAGGGACCAAAAGAGTGAAAAGATCCATAATTGTATCTTGCATATGCTTCAGGTATAGCTTTGTAACAGACTATTAGCAGTTTTGAGAAAAAAAGATTACAAAACACTTCGTTTAATTTTTATAATGGAGGCTGAGATTTTTTTGCCACCTTCAGAAAAACATCATTCTCTTCAGAAAGGATGAATTTGTTTCTTCTTAAACTGCCTAATGAGATGAACGAATATCACACAACAATAATTTCTTCTAATTATAGGAAGTCTAGAATAAATTAGAGCAGAGAAATATCTATTTCTCTTCTCTGTACAGCAGCATTTTCAGTGTTCATCAACATTGCCCCTAAGGCAGAAATGGAGTCATGCATGATCAATTTATCTTACAAGTCTTCGAAAATAGTTCCCTGTCTCCATTTAGCACTGTCAAGGTTTGTTCTAATCTGCCATTTCAGACAAGACTTAGAGCTTCCACACTTTGATTCTTTGGATGAATCAGGATTAAAGTTTTCATTGCTTGTTTGTAATGAGGCAAGTTGTAGCTCTAATTATGTAACCAATTTGCTGCAGTTAACTCTTGAAAAGAACAGCCATGGTCCAGTCAGAGGTTCATTTCATGTTGATGAGGTCTGTAGCCAATCCACACAGCATAAGTTGAAAGTCAATGGCATCTGGGTGCATAAAACTGACATGGTGTTGAAAAATCCAATGATAATCACTGAATGACTGGAAAAATAGACACAGATAACAGTGACCGCTTAAGGCTAATGTAAGGAAGTCCAAATCTCTTTGTGTGTTTTTCTTTGTGTTAATTCTGTTCTGCGATCAGAGGGATTTCATTAAAAGACCCAAGCTAGTTAATATCTAGCCTCCGAGTAATGCATCAATCAATTTTAAGGGAAAAGAGACCTCCTGATCACCTGCATTACACAGGCGGCAGAAATACACACTTCACTTTTTATTAGAACCAATAACTTAATACCAATTTCATAACTTCTAAGAAAATACCTTGTCTTCTTCAAAGGACTCCTAAATATGGAAAGTTCATTGGTAAATTGCCCCAGTTTTTAATTCTCCTATTATTATAAATGAGCAACATTTCATTGATTGTTGCTTGCTTCAGACTCCAGACTTGGGATTTTCTTTTGGCTTTAATGATATAGCATTAAAAGGACATGCACATTTCTGGATAGCTTCTTGCGTCAGTATTCTTATGTCCAGATCCAACTGTTTCTTTATTTTCACTAAATAAATTTCGATTGGATTTTTTCAGATTCTCATTATAAGTGTATTTTCTCAGATTCTGGGGGAGAATTTTGGACAGAAGACAGCAGATGGCAGGTACTTCTTTGGATCAACATTGCGTCCAGTTTGCTATCTCTATATACTAGCTATGACCTTTTTGGAAATCACTGTTCTTTCAAGGTGTGGTCCCACTGTTCACATGTGCAGTCCTCACTTTTCAGTCCCAGATGGACTATGCTTTGCTGTAATACCATACAGATTGTTTGACCACAGTAGACCTATAACGCTATTGACTGGCGGCTGAATATTATTATTAGTCAATCCTCAGCTCTTTATATTATCAACAAAGCTCTTTGCAGTAATATTTTCTTCCAGTTCATTGACAAAAACTATCTCTGAAGAATGTGTTAAAAGCACTGTAAATAATTTGTGATATCTCACTTAGTGTGCCAGGCATATATGTGTGTGTTTCTATGAGTACTTTCTAAATATACATTATTTTGCTGTTGCTGTTTGATGTGCAGAATCAAGTGCTTTGTTAAAGTACTGTGCAATGTGTAATGGGGTTGTTGTGGAAAAAAGACAATGGCAAAGTTAGGTTTGCTACCAGTTAAGAGATACTCTTCTTTAATTCAAGTGGTTGAATGGTAGTAGATTTTCCACTGCTGCAAGTGAAAGGCTTTTGGAGCATCCTTGGGACATTCTTCAGAGTACAGGAAAGGAATAAAATATTTCAGAGACCAGTGCAATTGCTTACACTGTTTCTGCTTGTTGGCAGCTTAACACTGCAAACATGAAAGCCACTCTTGCATCTTTACAGAGTTCCACTGTGCTTCAGAAATTCTTCCCTGAGACAGCCGAAGTAAATACGCAAATATATTCTAGCCCAAAATAAAACCCACGCTTACGCATCGGAGTTATTTCTTCTCTTCTCATTGAGGCTTCATAGTCAACTCTTTTACTGACAGAAAGATTTTGGCCCTTTGAATTTGGAGAGTTGTGACTCACATTTTAAGATCCAGAGCATCTTCACTCTTGCCTTCAACACGTTGTGGGGCACAACAACAGGTACGATGAGAAATTTATTCCCTCCAAAAAGAAAAAAAAAGGAAGCATGCGAGAGTTGGAGTGCAGTTTGTTGTGGAAAAGTTTGGCGACTTTGCCTATTGGATTCTCTGGTAGTAAGCATAGAAATAAGAAGGATAAAATATTTCCATGTTAGGCCAGAAAAGTGATTATTAATACACAGAAAGCTGCACTAATTTAAGCTCACTTGATAGGGGATCAGAACAACCAATTAAAAAAGATAGGAGCCTAAAGTGCCCTTTGATAAAATTATATCACCTACATATAGCAAAGTGAGTCATGCGATCCCTCACTTCATCTCTTGGGGTGGCCCTGCTGGGATTTTCTTCCTAGATTTGTGGGATTCAGAAAAAAGGCATCTTTACACTAATTTTTCCTGTGCTCATTGGACTACCCTGATTTCAGCTGAGATTCTGGAGGTGGTGGTACAATGTGCCTTATAATAGACTGATTGTTCATGCAGTCTTCAGGGAAGTGGGAATCTCAAGATTCAAATATTTGGTTCTAGATTATTTCTAACATTTACTGGGGAAATGTTTAAATACCCTTGAGACCACAAAAGCAACCTTTTTAGTAGTCTTCCTTTATAATCCTCTGATTTTGGTATCTCGCCTGCAAAGTATCCCTTCTACTAGACAGGCAGAGTGGTTTTCCCTCAGTATTTGCCACAATAACACCACTCTCCTGGACTTTGGAAGTGGAGCATTCAGAACATCTCCAACATCCAAGCCTCCCCCTTCCTGTGCAGATGTTTCTTACCCATAAGCCCCAATGACCAAGCAAAAGGGGTTTCCTTGTGAATTGTGTCCCCAACTCCCCTTGAGAGAACAGTAGGCTCGAGCTATATTTCACAGAGGTGCCTTGTGGCAGCCTCCACACTTATGTTCAAGTTAGAGAAAGAATTTCAGGCATCCTTTTGCTTGACACTCCCTAGTGTTGCCAGCTCTGAGCTGCTGTTTGTTGTGTCTCTCAGTCTAGGAGCTCAACCCTCCATCATGCATAGAAACGAGACTTGCCTCAGCACAGCCAGCTCCACCACAAGACAAGTAAGTTTAACTTTTAGGCCTAGGACAGCAAATAGGTCTATTCGCTGGATCTGGACCATGCCTTTTAAATGTCCAGAAAACAAACAGTGGTGAAATAGGATGAAGCTCTGGACATCATTGACTGTTGCAAAAAGTAAGTCTGAAAGCGGGAATGTGAGGCATGCAGGAAAGTTGGCCCAAACATGCTGCTGGCATTTGTGAGTGCGACTTCTCAATACGGTCATGCCTGTTTATACCAGCAGTGTATTCATCCTGCTCTGTGCATTGAACGGAACCACGTGGATTAGTATTTAGAATAGATTGAAGACATTTTCAGCTCTCCCCTGATGACTTCCTTCATTTTGAAGTTGCAGTGAACTCTATTGCTACATCACATTCCCAGATACTGTATTTTATTTACTGGTACTGAATGGCTGTCTATGTCAGCTCAAGTTACAAAAACAAGTGGGATCTTTTCTGGCAGATTTTCAGGACACAGCCTCTGATGGTTGTAAAGTGCTAAAGCACAAAGAGCATACGAAATGGTGAATGCAAAATGTGAATTCTCACTAGTTCTTTATACGGAATGGTTTTTCTCCCCATAGAAACCTTGCCATGCAAACCAGTGAATAACAAGTAAGATCCACATTACAGTGGGCATAATAAAGCACTGATCACCTGCAGCACTGGCAGGCTGCAATGGTGAGCAAGCCGTGTGGCAGGGCAACGCTTTCAGAGCTGTTAGCAGAAAACAAGAAATAATGATTATTTATTTTCATTGATTCTCTCCTTTATGAATGCTGGTCACTGGGAGAATATCCACTAGCTGGCTGTTATAAGCCTGCTGTGTTTCACCTGAAGCTTTTTCAGATTACAGTCTGTGTTGTGTTGGCTGCTAATATTCTTCCTGAGCAGAGTTTCTATCATATTATTTGTCCTACTGTTGAAAGAGGTTACCTGATATGGCATTACTACTCAAGACCAATGAGATATTGGTTGTGGATGCCCCATCACTGGAAGTGTTCAAGGTCAGGTTGGACGGGGCTTTGAGTAACCTGATCTAGTGAAAGGTGTCCTCAGCAATGACAGGGGCAGTGGACTAAATGATATTTTAAAGGTCCCTTCCAACCCAAACCATTGTATGATTCTATGATTCTTTGTCTGCAAGTCAAAGGTAAGAGAGGACTCGTGTGTCACCTCCTATGACTGGTGCACATTGCTGCTTATACCCTGTCTGCAAAACTGGCTGTAGCTAAAGTTCAGATAATTCATGCTGTGTTCTGGAAGAATGGAGTTCAGTTCCTCCTGATTGGAAGTGGTCTTCCCAGGACGCACTGTTCTTGTAGGGCCTGGATATGCTCCCGTGTCTGTGGATTGGATAGTACACCTCCATTATATCTCTCCCCCACTGGAAGGATCCACACTTTATGCTGCTTAAGGTTTTTGTGAAATTTTGTGATACCTATGATGAGCGGGTCTGATCTTGTTACAAACTCTGAACAGCACTGAGCTGAATATGTAGCTATACCAAAAGACCAACTGTAGCTTACATGTACTTTTGGAAAATGGAAGATGAACAAGGCTAAATATCCCTCCTGAAAATGTACTTTGTTTGTAATAGTATATCTGTGATGAATTTTCAAGAATTACAGTGGAATTGGAAGTGATGGCTCTTATCAGTCCACAAACACATCTAAAACCTAGAAATGTTGACAGGGAATACATTGCTTTTAGCCACTGCCTTTTGGCAGCAGATCAGATTAGACATGTGAGCCACCCAAATTACACACTTTCCCAGGTGGGCATTAGCAGAACCATCTGGCAATTAGAAGTCTCCGGGGCAGTCAATCCAACTTTGAGCTGGATTAACTTGGAAGTTTCAAATGCTTCCATTGCTTTTTGATAGTCAGAGGGGTTTTTGGCCCTTGTGAATCATCCAGCCATTTGATCAGGGATAGAAAGAATTATTCAGTTATTTATCTTCAGCCTTGTTCAGCTTTCCATGAGGTCAGTCTAAATCATCTGTCTTAGAGATACATTGAGCAAGTGTATACGCATGGCTCAAATCCAGCCAATTTTGGGGATGAATAATTTGGTTGAGCATGCAGAGAAGATCTGTAACAATCTTGGAGCTTTATGTGGTGTGGCAGACTGTGGGCAATTTTGGACAGAGAGTACCCAGTGTTGTTAATTCACAGAAACAGTTTAGCTTTTGCTGTATTTCAGCAGTGACAAAAGCTCCCACAGCCTCACCATAGGCCCTCTTGATAACAACTGACAAAATCTGTATCTTCCAAATACATTATATCATTAGGTGAAGTGGACAAAAACAAAACAAGTATGTTTATGACTTAGCCTGAGGAGATAATTAACTTCTGAGTGCTGAGATCCTTGATTGCATTCCTAGCATGATCTTAATTGGAAGTCTGAACTTGTAAAAGGTTGTAGTGTTTGGAGGATATCTGAAACGGTTCGCTGAGAAATTGTTTGTTCATAAATTTTAAAGGTAATCCAGACAAATACCTTTTCCTTTGCCTTTGTTGTAATTGTTGTGGTTGATGATGTTGATAAAAATAATCTATTACAGCAGCAGCAAAGGCACCAGACTATGCAAAGGGAACATGTATCAAAATATATTAAGCCACTTCAGGGAATTTCAAAAGAAATAATAAGTTTTACAAAACAGGCTGAATACATACCAGGTGATATTACTTTGAAACCTGTATTACTGTTTCAGAGTGTGGTACAGCACTTTTCTCTGCTGAAACTATTGACCCCTTGTGTGTCCTCAGCAAGAATTTTCATGATCTAAGTATTTTGCATGGAACTATGTTATGTTGTGCATGCAGTACGGTAGGTTGCAGTGTAAGATGAAAATGCAATTCTGTTCTGCTGATTTATCCTGCTGTTTGATGTGGGAGGCCCTGGACAGAGATGAAGTTAGCTCAAAAAACTGAAATGCTGACTTTATGGTTGGGCAATTACATTTTTGATATTTTAGAACCAGCTGTAAGTCTTTCTGTTGACCTGCTGGACTAGCTGAATCCTATTAGCTACTGGCATTGACAAAAGGTCTATGTGGCACAATGTATTTCCATGCAGGGACACTAAAGCTACGAGCTAGTAAGGATACAGACAGTAAAGCTGCTATGACATGGTGCTCCAGTCACAGAAGGACTAATTAGCTGTGCTGAGATACAGACTGTAATGGCCAGGGATGACCCAGCACTGCTTCCCATATATGCACTAGACTGCATGTTGTGCTTTGTGGATCTATCCTCAGAAGGCTGAAAGATGTATTAAAGGGCAGATTGATGAGGAGAAATAACAAGCCATGTCTTCAAGGTAACTGCAATAGCAACAAAGGCTCCAGAAAAAAATAATTCAGAAACTATTTACTTATGCTGCTTTTCGGAGGCCAACAAAAATCTCTGCCCTTTATCACTCCCACTTATAGACACTTGCCTACCAGGTGCAGGTGTCCCAAGTCTGTATGATCAGGGCCTTGGCATGGTTGGTAAGGGTATCTGGACCACAGGTTATTTTTTTCTTCTCTCCTTCCAGTTTCAGGCAGTGAAACTGAGAAAAACAGGTGGGCCCATGTATTAATACATGGCTCCGTGGCTCATGTCACTGATAAAAGAAGTCCAGGAAGGCTGGACATTCTTCAAGAAGAAAATCTTTAAGACACAGGTGCAGGCTGTCCCCATATGCCAAAAGATGAGCTGGTGAGGAAGAAGGCTGGCCTGGCTGAACAGAGAGCTTTGGCTGGAACTCAGGGTAAAAGAGACTTTATGGCCTTTGGAAAAAGGGGCAGGCCACTCTGGAGGACTACAGGGATGTTGTTAGGCTATGCAGGGAGGAAATTAGAAGGGCCAAAGCCCAACTAGAACTTTATCTGGCTACTGCCGTAAAAGACAATAAAAGATGTTTCTATAGATACATTACCAGCAAAAGGAGGGCTAAGGAGAATCTCCATCCTTCATTAGATGTGGGGGGAAACACAGTGACAAAGAACGAGGAAAAGGCTAAGGTACTTAATGCCTTCTTTGCCTCAGTCTTTAACTGTTGTTCTCTGGGTACCCAGTCCTCTGAGCTGGAAGATGGGGACAGGGAGCAGAATGAACCCTCCATAATCCAAGGGGAAATGGTTAGCAACCTGCTACACCACTTAGATACACACAAGTCTACGGGTCCAGATGGGATCCACCCAAGGGTACTGTGGGAGCTGGTGGAAGTGCTCACCAAGCCACTTTCCATCATTTATCAGCAGTCCTGGCTAACCAGTTGACCGGAGGTTAGCAAAAGTCCTGTCCATCTAGTGACAGGACAAGGGGTAATGGTTTTAAACTAATAGAAGGTAGATTCAGACTAGATAGAAGGAAGAAATCTTTTATGCTGAGGGTGGTGAAACACTGGCACAGGCTGCCCAGAGAGGTGGTAAGTGCCCCATCCCTGATCACATTCAAGGCCATGTTAGACAGGCCTCTGAGCGACCTGATCTAGTTGAAGATGTTCCTGCTCATTGCAGGGGGGTTGGACTAGATGATCTTTAGAGGTCCCTTCCAAATCAAGTCTATGATTCTATGGTTTTAAGATTCTATGAATTGAACTGTATGAGATGCAGAATATAAATATATATGTAAAGGTGTTATTGAATATATGCAGAGACCTCATGATCAGCAAGTTCGCTGATGATACCAAACTGGGAGGGCTGGCCGACACTCCAGAGGACTGTGCTGCCATCCAGTGTGACCTGAACAGTCTGGAGAGCTGGGCAGAGAAGAACCTAATGAGGTTCAACAAGGGCAAATGTAGGGTCCTGCACCTGGGGAGGAAGAACCCCAGGCATCAATATAGGTTAGGGATGGATCTTCTGGAAAGCACTACTGAGGAGAAGGATCTGGGAGTCCAGGTGGATAGCAAACTTTCCATGAGCCAGCAATGTGCCCTTGTTGCCAAGAGGGCCAATGGGATCCTGGGCTGCGTAGGGAAGAGTGTGGCCAGTAGGTCGAGGGACGTCATTCTCCCCCTCTACTCTGCACTGGTGAGGCCACAACAGGAATATTGTGTCCAGTTCTGGGCTCCCCAGTTCAAGAGAGACACAGAACTACTGGAGAGAGTCCAACATAGGGTAACAAAGATGATTGAGGGATTGGAGCATCTCCTTTATGAGGAAAGGCTCAGAGAGCTGGGGCTCTTTAGCCTGGAGAAGAGAAGGCTGAGGGGAGACCTTATCTATGTTTACAAGTACCTAAAGGGTGGGTTGAAGGATGATGGAGCTGGACTCCTTTCAGTGGTTTCCAGCGATAGGATGAGTGAGGGGCAATGGGCACAAGCTGGAACATAGGAAGTTCCATTTAAATATGAGGAGAAACTTCTTTATGGTTAGGGTGACAGAGCACTGGAACAGGAAGGTCGTGGAGTCCCCTACTCTGGAGATTTTCAAGACCCGCCTGGATGCAGTCCTGAGTGATGTGCTCTAGGCAATCCTGCTTCAGCAGGTCCCTAGAGGTCCCTTCCAACTCTGAGAATTCCATGACTCTGTGATCCGTGATCTTATACTAGAAAACTGACTTTGTCTGAAAGTTTTGGTGGATTAAGGAAACATAACATGACAAATAATTCCTTCTGGTGCTAGAGGAAGAATGGCAGCAGAAAAGTGGATAAGTATCGCATTCCTCGTGCCCAGGTACCTGAATCACACTTGACACAACAGTCTGCCATAAGAATGTCTGCTCCTGTTACCTTGCAGAAATCATACAGAAAAAGAAAGAGAACATTGAGTTTTCAGATGAAATAAATTAGTACCAGTGATAGACAATGAACTGGAAGGATGGAAGCTACTGGAGCAGAAAATAAACTATGGAGCTCTCAAGGGAACAAAGACGCTGTGTTAGGAAACAAATGCATTGTTTTGTGGAAGTCTTCAATATGAAAAACTTGTGCATCTCTCTGAACAGGGCAAGTGCTTATTGTCACAAGGATGTGGTACAAGGCAGGGTCCCTACACAGAAGACCTGAGTTGGATTAGCCTAAAAATAGTTAACAAACTGTAGTATCAATAAACAGAAAAAAATCATCCATGATTTGTAATGTGGTCAGTTCAGCATGTCCAAATGATTGTTTAGCTGTTTTCCAAAAAACAAAGACGTTAGAGTAAAGAGGATGGGACATATGCAGAATAGAATAGCGGGATAAAACAACTAACTTTCAGGCAAAAGCTGAAGCAATTATTTTATAGGGAAAAAACCCCACACAAATAAAATTAAATGAAAGATGCAAAAAGTACCCTGCAAACATAGGAGATGCAGAGAATAGTAGATGTAAAATGTTACAGAACTGTTCATTCAGAGTTGTAACAGGTGTGGGCTGAGAAACATCCTTTGAGAGGCATCTCAAATGAATATACAAGCCTAACCTTTCCTTGCTGCTGCTGCTGCTGTTGCTGCGCAGGCTGATGGGGTGGGGGAAATGCTGTTGGCTGAAGAACACCTCAGGGAAGGTAAAGAAGTGGAAAGACAAGATGACCGAGTGGCAGTGGAGCTTTGGGTACTAAAATATCTCATTCAGGCACCACTTTCATCTTCTTAATCTAATCATTTGGCCTGCAGGCTATGTGTATGCATGTTATCTGTATGCTGTACAAGCTGTAATATATATCTTGCTATTTACTGCACGCCTGTCTTATTCTTTGGTAAATCTTTTAAAGTTATTTATGATAAGAAAAAGGTTTCAGATTTCAACAACCTCTGAGAATCAAGCCACTAACGCAATATTTTTTTGATGAGATCTTCCATCATCCTCCTCAGAAACACAAAGGAAGGGAAATGCTAGAAGAAAATTCACTTCTTCCCAAATCCTCTCAACAACTGCACTGGGAACAATGGGGACTGCCTTGGATTGGCCATGGTTGGGGATTGGTATATTTTAGATGTGTTTCTTTTCCATAGAGCTTGTAGCTGGGAAAGGAACAGAAATTGTACCCTTTTTATGTTTGAGATATTGTCAAAAATCACAAAAACAACAGTTTTAGTGCCTTCTTTCTTCCAGAGTTGGGTTTCATGAGTCAGTAGATACTTCTACTAGCCTATGTTTATTGACTTTAATATCTCTGTGGGTTTCTCATGAAGCTATAGTTACTCATAATTTTCAAAGAAAATTTCGAGTAGAAAATCTTCTATATGTCCAAAGTTAGGCCTTTATTCCCAACAGTTTAAATCTGTGTCGTTGTTGAATTCCAAATTACCCCAGCTGAGGATTTGGCTCATGGTTTCTACAATTATTTACCTGTTCTATTTATTTCTCCAGATCATCTCTCTTTGTTAAATTCAAGGGCACTGCCTAGAATTTAAATTAAATAGCTTTGTTTCCAGTGATGATATTGGGGTTTATTAAATTCATGTTTTGCTGCAGTGGATAATATTTATACAATTTTCCTGGAGGAAGTTAAAAATAGCTTTCTGCTCCTTAGGGTTTAAGGGGCTGCTTTTGCCTATGCTGTTAGCTGGGCTTGTTGTATTTTTTAAACATGGTAAGGAAAAAAATAAATAGAAAAGGGAAAGTTTGGCCTCTCTCTCTCCTGTACCTTTTTTGTAACTGAACATGAAATAAAAGCAAGTCAAATCGGCAGATAGCATTGTGTTCTGGGTGGTGCAAAGTGCCAGAAAGTCTGTTTTGCTTGCACGCAATTTGTTCTTTAATAGTCCTTTTTATTTTTCACTCATAACAACAAAAGTGAACTATTAAAAATCAAATGTTGAGATGAACGGAACTAAACAAAAACATGCCGAAGGCGACAGGCAGGGTTTAACACTCTGTAACTTTTATCTCTCTGGTGTCTCTCTTTGATGGTTGACATGGCAAAAGAATTCTCACAACACTCTGAATCCTGATCACTTTGCTAATAACAGCAAGAACATCACTGTGCGTTGTTTCTACTCTTGAATCCCTCTAGACATGGTTCCTTGCTTACCCAGTTGATTTTCACACAGCATTGCTCATCATCAAAGATTTAAAAAGGAAACGAGGAAACCCCTATGGAATCAGCAGATGAGTTGGGTACATTATTATTATTATTATTACAACCTTTTTGCTCATCACTGGTGACATGCGAAACCAATTAAAGGTCAACGTTCTGACCTAAGATGTGGCAGATAGATCCTCAGTGGGGCATAGTACCATGTAAATTAATGGAACTGTGATGGTTTAAACCAGTTAAGATTCTATACTTATGACAAGCCCCAAACAGCCAGGTGAGGTGCAGACAAGTAAATGGAAAATTGAGAATGTTTCTATAGCCATTAATATAGTCTTTGCTCCACAGGCTCCCTAGCCGCTATTAGTCTAATACATCGCAGGGGCTTAGAGAGGAGTAATGAAGTCAAGACTCAAGAGATTGCTGGTAATATTCTCAAAGTAATATTCTCAAAGTAATATTCTCAAAGGTTTTGTCAGTTTTCTCTCTGTGGGGAAAAGGTGTTTTGTGAAGGCACTGAGTTGAGGCTCAAAAGATTTGCACTTCATTCCTAGTTCATCACGGACTTTGATCTTGAGGAATAATCTGTTTTCTTCATGTGAAAATAGGAATGCTAATAATAAGCCTTTACCTGCCCTGTAGGTTTAGGTAATATGAACTCTTCGGGCCATGGCATCCCTGCATCTGTGTACCAACAGAAAGCGATACAAATTTAACTGCAATCTTCATTGGCTGCTGCAACACAAACCATTATCAGGAAATGAAAATCACAGAAAAATGAAATACTGTTAATGGTGGTTTTTTCTACCGCTTCTGTCCATTCAGTACAACAAAAGCAGGGAGTTTTGCTCCTGTCTCTGGACTTATTTTGTAAAAGTAGAAGTGAAATAATGGTCAAAGATGAAAAAGATTTATAAATATGAGGTGAGCTGATGTTTTCAGGCTTCTAAGAAGTCAGTTGCTTTCTGGTTTTGTCAAGTGCTAATGTTTACAAGGGAAATAATGTACAGCTTTGAAGGCGTCTGTTAGAGCCTTATGAGTTTTGTATATATAGACGATCAGATTTTACTGTTTCATATTGACACTCTGATAGTATATAGACATATAGGTATGATCCACAGCCTGTACATAAAATCTTCCCTGCTTCACTTATGCTTGAACCTTGTGTGTCCTGTTACTATGGAGTTAGGCTCCAAATTTGCCAGAGCTAGAGCTCTGACTCCAGTTCTAAGTAGGGAAAGCAAACCAAGTTCTACATCTTTACTGGCAAATTAAACACAACCAGGCACAGGCCTGAGTGCTTGTGTATGATCACTAACCCTGCTAAATTGTTAGCAAACTCGGGGTTCAGCAGATGCCCTGCAACAAATATTGCCTAAGCCCAGTAAGGGGTTAACAGAAGTCAAGAATCATCTCCAATATCTGCTTTGGGTGTAGTCTCTCCTTTTTTGGTGAGAGCTGGAAAGTTTAGCTCTATGAAGGTGGGCTGTGCCACGCCATGCCTTAGCGTTAGAGATTTGTCCCTAGCCTGTTTTGTTTACTGGTACAGAAACAGTAAGTTGTTCTTTCCAGGCTGGGAGAAGAGGCTCCTGAAAGATTTCAGTAGGGGATTTGCCATCTGAGCATCTCTCAACTGATAATGAAGTCAGGTTAAATATCTGTGCAACAGAATCCTGAAAGGTAGGTGTGGGAGGGACATAGGTACACTTCTTAATCAAAATCAAGTAGATTTAAAGTGGTCCAGACAGATGTTTCCTTAGGTGCTTCCAGATGTTTCTAAACATCTGCAATGATGAAGACTGTACAAACTACCTGAGTAACCTATTCTAGAGTTGAATTAGCCTTTGAAGTGGATTTTTTTCTTGTAATTGCCAGTTTATAGTAATTTTAATTCTTCAAATGAAGAAAGTTCTTAAAAGTAAAAAGTTCAGCAGTCTATTGTCAGTCATATGTGTATCCAGGATCATTATTACTCTTTCCTAGCCTGGTAAAATTTCAGAAGAATAAGGGAACTGGAAAGCAAGAAAGAGTTACAAGAAGGAATTGTAAGGATGGCGGCTTGTAATGTGTAGTAGGATCCATGTATTATATCAGTTGAAAATAAAACTTGCACAAGGCTATATTTTGGGGTTCTAGTTGCAACATAAAATACCCTTGCTTTTTGCTTTTCTCGCTTATTTTGATGTCAGCAGAGCCCCAAGGTATATTTGTAGCCTTGAAATTCACAAATATCTTCTCTTTAAAGCATTCAGTTTTAAAAGGGGTACATTTGTAAGTGGTAAAAAAAAATATCTCCATTGTGAAATATCAATTATTTGTAAGTGCTTGGATGAATTTATTGGATTTTATGGGTAAAAGAAATGGAAATTGTTTCTTACATTAAAAATTAATATTTTACATCCAGCTGTGTCTGGCTGGGCAATAAATCAGCTCCTTACAATTACTTATTTGTCAGCCAGCATGTTAGTTCAAAAAGCTAGGGAACTTGCCTGTGGATCCTGCTCTACTTGAAAGGCAGAGAGAGTTCAGGTCAAATCAATTTGAGCCAGAGTAATTAAGAATAAGATTGAAGATCCTTCCCCACCTACGTAGTAAGCATCTGGAGTTGCTTTTTAGAACGGATCCACTTCTCAGCAGCAGCAGAAAATATTGCAGACAGACAACACTACTTAGGAAGAGCTTTTTTAAATGCTTGAGATGGATACACATGAACCAAGTACTCAGACTTACCTCATAATAAATCTGAGTACTTCATATTTGTTAAGCAGAAAAACATTTTATCTTTTCAGTTTGTCTTACAGCTGAATATCATGTAACCTTCAGAGGATGCATTTACAGAGTCTTTCCCTATATGGGCAAATTAAACAAGGCCAGGGTAAGGTAGTGTCCCGTGATTGTCAAAAGAACTGAATTGTTAACATGGTACCTGGAATTTTTTTTCACAGTAATCCATAGTATCCCTGACACTGCCTGAACATGCTTCAGGAGTTATCCCATGGACCATCCTCAGTATGGACTTTGTGGATCTCTGTTTTATTTTGGCAGATAAGAAAGCTCACCTGTGTGATGGGTGCTTTCTGCATCTTTAGAACCCAGGGTCATAAAATGGACAGAAGCTCTTTTTACTACTGTAGATGTAGCCATAACATTGGAGTTGATGCCAGTAGAATGAAAACTTAATAGAAAAATAGTATCTTTATCATATAAGTGAGGAATGAAACACAAAGATACATTGTAATCAAAAAAATAAAAAGGAGTGTCTAATAGCTGCTGATGTAAACAGAAAGTTCCCCTCAACTATTTCTTCAGGGTGTTTTGATTTGACAAGACAACATAAAATGTTGTTTAATTTTGATAGACCGTAAGTTTTTGAAGCTTTTCCTTGGCCATCAAGATGAAAAATTAACTGTAACCACAGCTCTAGTTGTAGAGTGTTCCTAGTGAAGATTTCTGTCATGACAGGGGAACTAATTTAAGTCAATCACATACCCAAGAAATATAATTAGTTGCATACCTCTTGCACGTGCAAGAACATATTCAATTAGAGGTCAATTAAATAGCTGTGGAAGTAAGGTCACTTGAACTTCCACTATACAGAGGAAACTCAGACCTTTTGAAATCACAGGACGTGAAGAGAAAATTCAGACTTCTGGCTTCCCAGGCACCCTCATGTGTTAGCATTGCTGCCTTTGTTTTGCACCAGAATTCTTTTGGTGGAGTTGTTATGCTTTGGGCTGGACTGGCCACTGAAAATGAACAACAGATGATCTCCCCCACCCCTCTCTCCAAGAAGAGGAGGGAGAGAGAGAAAGAAACCTACGGGTTTAGAAAAAGACTAAACTACTTCAAGGAAAATATTAATAAATTAATAAAATAATAAAAAAGAAAATAACGACATACATAAAATATATACAAAACCATATTGAGCTCTCAGGATGATGATCACATCACCAGCACCCACAGGGAAAGTCCCAGACTGGACTCAGCGGTGGATGGGAACTGGATTCCAGATTTGGATTCAGGAAAACACAGACTGGGATCAAAGGCAGATGAAGACAGATTCCTCCTCAGATGTCGCCCACTGAAGAAAGAGGGCTGATCCTTTGATCCTTCAGCTTTTATACTGAGCATGAGGCAGATGGGATGGAATACCCTGTTGGTCACCTGCCCTGTCCTGCAGGTGTGACTCCTCTACGTTTTTCCACTTCCAGCTCTCCAACGGGGCAAATAATAAAGTGAGCTGACCTTGTTTTTTATAGCAATAAGTATAAGCAAGAGCCTCTCTGTATACCATTCCTTGGCATAAATTACAAATAACCAGGTCTTATGACTCTGAGAACGAACAATTTCTTCACAATATGCTGTTAACTTCAGAGACTTCATGTAGTTAGAAGAGGCTTAACAGAGAGGTAAAATTACTGAACAGAAAATTGGTTCTGTTTTACCTCAAACCAGGACTGGAGTGCATGGGAGGTTTTGGAGTGGAGAGTGAGGGAGACATAGTAGCATTATGTTGGAACTAGGGGGTGCATTAGGAAGCATGTTTCCCACCAGGAGCAAAATGCTACAGAAACTCCCATGTCAATTTACTGTGCTGTGCCCGGTGCATCAAGAATTTGCCTCTTACGATTGAAGTTATTGTATGCCTCACTGTCCATCCCTCTCATACAGCCACTTGTCTCACACAGTAGGATTTCTCTGACTAAAACCGGAAACAATATTTGGCACGTAATGAAGTCTTGCTGGGTGTATAAAACCCTATGTATTTCCGAGTGTCAATTACTGGCATCACTTAGTCTTCTATTTATGTGTATACAGACAGTCATTTACCAAGCCTGGTGTAATGAGAAAAAAGCTGTCTGGCGAAACCAGATCATTCCATCACCCACCTGAAAAATACAGCTAACTTGAATGCATTTGAATGATTATATATGAACTAATTAGAGACTGAGTGAATGATTTGTGAAATTGTGGATAAATAGGACAAACCAAGGTGATTACAATAAATTGGCAGTGGTTATATCAAGGTCCAGCAAAGCTGCACTGTTGAAATGAAAGCAAGCAACGAGAGAACTGAGGGTGATCTAATTAAAAACTGTATACCAAGTTATAAAAAGAGAGTACAAGAGTAAACAAGTGACAGAGTCTAGATTTATTTGCCATAAATATGGAATCAATCACAGCATCATGTTGAGATGTCCAGCACAAGGAATTAGGATTCATAAATAAAACCCATCCTCTGTGTCGCTTTCAGTATAAATGACAAAGCAATAGCAAGTGTGCTTCTGAACGTAAAGCTGCAGACCTAAAGGTCTGATTATGAAGATGATGAAGAGGCATAGCTCTTTGAGAGCTCCTCATCAATTTACAAAGTAACGTTCCACAATGGATAGGTTTGAGAGACCAAAGACGAATGACTGAATCAAACTGAATTTCATCAGGTGCATGAGCTCTATGCAGTGGGATCACAGCAAGTATGAACAGCAGGAGCAAGGCAGCAGCCACCACGGTATCATATATGTTGTGAGCAGAAAACAATCCCACTTATCCATATCCCTGAAGATTATGCCACATGTATTTTGGCACGCCAGCATTGTAAGCAGCCATAGTACAGAGAGAAAGGGCGACATCTCTGCAGTGGGAATAGTAAAGGGCATCATCCCATTGACTTCAGCGGCGATCTCATGATTTTCAACAGTATAGCTATAATGATGCTCTAGTTTATTGCCAATAACAGCCAATTAAAGAGATTCAAGAAGACACTAAATTATGAGGATTTTGTGTTTGTATTTTATCTATAACTGATTGGAAACCATGTATTTAAGCCCTAGAAGTTAATTCATATTTTTGGAGTTGGCTGAGAATAAAACCATACAGACAGAAAAGTAGAAAAGGACCATTTTCTTCCTAATATAAATGTACAACTTTCACTGGCATTTTAGTGCAGCATTCTCTCCTGCATACATAATATGACTATGCATAATGTGACTTTCTATAAGATGTCACTCTTACAAATTTTGTAATCTGCCATATTACCTCAGACTCTCCATTTCCCTACTCTGCCTTCCAACCATGCAGACAACTCAGATTTTTTTTAGACCAGATACCAACTTCTCGTGCCCTCTGCCTATGGGAATACTATTTCCGTCTTCAATGGTGATTGAATACAGTTTTTCAGATTGGGAGTGACCAGCACTAACTTTATCAGCACTTCTGTTTTGCATTCTTCTTTGGTAAACCCAAGTATAGTGTTTAACATTTTTTATGGCTGTGATGTTGGAGGCTTCCTTTATTCTGTTAGTCCCAAATACCATTTTTGTCGTTGAACTGAACAATTGAGCCATTTTGCCCAGTATCCTACAGACATTTCCCTTGGCTCAAGAATAATTATTTCACAGTGAAGTACTTTTGTCCCCCACAGGTCCAATCATCCAAACCATCTGAATCTTGCTGAATCTGAACACTTTTTATTCATTATTTTTCTTTGCCTCCAAGGAAGTAAGTGTGGCTCTAAGTCTTGGTATTTTTGTGCAGTTTTTACTGTAACACACACAACACTTTTTTTTTTTTTTTTTTTTTTTTTAACTGAAGTTCCCAGCAACCTCATTTAGTTTTTTAAACTTGCTGGTAATTTTACTGTTCTGTAATGATTTGACTGAAATGGTCCATGTTTTGTCTCTATATAAGATTTTTTTTTTTCAAATTAGAATGAAAATGGAGCAGGCAATTTAAAGAAATTCTTTCACATATTAAGACTTTTAAAATTTGTCCTTTCTGGATTGCAGAAGGTATTTACAATTAATCAAGGGCTAAGCTGTGGGAAATTAGAGGTCTGCTGTGATTTTTCCATATATCTATAGATTTGACTGCCTTACAAATGATGGGAATACCAACACTGAAAAATAATATTGTTATAGAGGCTTCTTCATGTTTTGACTGCTCTCTCTTGCACTGAACATGCTTTCAGACTACACAGCCAACCTGAACAAGAGACAGACAAGACAAAACAGGTTGGTGCTTTCTGTGCCCTCCTTAAATCTCTTTTTGCCTCAGGCTGTGAGACAGGAAAAGTTTGAGCCTTTTTTGACATGTATTAAGAGCCTGACTTCCAATTCAACTAATTCTTCCCTCAATCCTCTCTCACAAGTGGGTGATAACATGGTCTAATACTCAAGCTTTTTTTACTAAGGTGAGTGGCTTTAAAAGAAAGCTTAAAAATATGGTAAATTGAAATTCATGATTTTTGGAACCAGTAAAATTCCCCAAGAGGATATAGAAGTGTAAAGGAAAATAAAGTTGGAAGCTGGAGGCAAGAACAGCAGTTTTTGAGTATTTAGAGCATGAAAGAAGTTAGTTATATTTAAACAAGCTAGAGAAAACAGTTTCTAAAGGGAAGTTAGCAGTGGGAACTAAAGGAGATATCTGTGGTAGCCAGGAAAGATGCCTGAAGGCCATAGTAGGACAGGGCAGCTGCCTAAGTAATTATAGCTCATCTCAATAGAAGCCCCATATTAAGAAGTAAAGGAAGAAAAGATACTGACAATGGCAAGGGGATAGCCAGACCTGAAGGACAAAAGGGCTCTGTAATTCACTGACAAACCGAACATGCTTTGCTTTAATATTCCTAGCTTAGTGCAGGTGGGCTCAATATCTTGTGTTAAGGTGACAGAGGGGACCTGAGTGAACTGTCCAGGTCTGAGGTCTTCACAAGCTGTGAGGCAAAGCATGCCAAGTGTGGATATTCCTCATCCCTGCTTCCTCCTTTAAATGCAGTTGATATTAGGAGATGTATACTACCTGCATTCTTAGAAGAATCTTTGGCTCTAGATACTAAACAGGTATTTGAAAGTATTTTAAAGCAGTATATGTAATGGTGGGGGATACCACCTGGGAGTCTAAGTGAGACTTCAAACTGTCTGAGCTAATTGGATTGCTATTATTTGAGATAATCTTATTGGGATGCTTGGAAATGAGTTTTATTCTTCATTAAAAGGACAAAGGGCTGCGTCTTTAAAGGGCAACACTAATGTATGCACAGAGGGCAAAAACTAATGTTCTCTAAAGCTCTCTACGGGCTCCTGCCAGTTGTGACTAATGTTGGTGCAGGTACTAGGAAAACACAGGCAAATATGATGATGAAGAAAGAAGAATGGAGATTAAAAGAAAAGTGGTTTGAAAGCTCTGCTCATACTACTGTATAAAGAATAATATATGAGGCCTGCGTAATGAAAATGATAATGTGTTCTGTCATTTTATTTCAGATAATTAGACTGTGATCTTGGAAGCTGTTTCTTGTGGCTGAAGCTCTGTATCTGATTAGAGCTCTCCTGCGTTTCCTACAGTTTCAGTCCAGAATCCTTTTCTGCTGCCTAGTTTGAGATGCAATCGGTCCAGTGCTAAGGAGACACTGATGCTGTGATGTTCTCATTGGACACAGGGACAGGCTTCAGGTAAGGTCCCCTGACTGTCTCTAGCATGCTGCTGGGTAGATTGTTCATGCTCAGGCTCAGATCCAGAGGGAGCTGGCTGGCTTATCATGGATGGATACTCAAACCCAGAGAAGAGGGGCAGGGTCCAATTAGAAATCACCTCTGACATCCATCACAAAATTGCAGCTGGCAGATTCTGCTAGAAAATTGTGAGATGGTCTGCTATCTTCCTTTACTAATCCTTTCACATTAATAGATCTACTTTGCTTGCCTGGCTGCAGAAAAGAAAATTAGGCAGATGCAGTATCCATACAGGAAGTCTACCTTCAAGTGTTTGTCAAAATAACTTGAGAAACAAATACTCTATAAAAAAAGAGCTGCTTTCTATGACTCTTTGAGGGGCTATTTTACTCCAGAATAAAACCTGTCGATCTGTTCTGTCCTGGTTTGGGGTGGAGCAGAGCTAACTTTCTCTTCAGTGACAGAGGCTCTTGCTTATACTTGATGCTGTGACAACCAGGGTCAGCTGACTTGGTTGTTTATCCTCTGGAGGAGTTGCACCTGTGGGGAGGTGTGGACAGATCAGGTGACCCAAACTGACCAATAGGGTATGCCATCCCATCTGCCATGCTCGATATAAAAGCTGAGGGACCAAGGTCACCTGGGTTAGCTCTTCTACAGTGGGTGTTCCTTCTTTGGCTTCTTCTTCAATGGGCTCTTCTTCTTTGGTGACTGATGCCTGAGGAAGACTCTGTCAGTTCATCTACCTTTGATCCCAATCTGTGAGTTCCTGAATTGAGATCTGGAATCCAGTTCCTGTTTGTCACTGAGGCCAGTCTGGAACTTCCCTGGTTGCCTACTGGTGACATCTCCCTGTGAGCTTGATAGAGTTTTGTATATAATTATTATTATTTTATGTATTCCATTATTTCCTTTTATTATTAATATTTCATTAAAGTAGTTTAGCGTTCTTCTAAACTCATAAATCTCTTTCTCTCTTATCTTCCTCTCTGTGGGGTGAGAGATTGGGGAGAGCATCTCTCATCTTGTTATTGGCCAACCTGAGCCAAACAATGTCATGCTCATTTGTGTTTTTAAGTGCTCTCAAAGCATCTTCAGCAGAAGCAAAATACCATAACCCTGAGTAACCAAAGATCAGTAACTTGATTCTTGTCAAAGAAAACAAAGATGCAGTGCCATGTGATCCACCTTTGCCATCTCAACAAGGCACCTCTGATCACAAAAAAAACAAAACAAAAAACCAGTGGAAATAAGGTGCAGGCAAAGAACTGCTTGGTGATTAATTGTGAATAGCAAATACAGGAGATTTTGAGTCAGCCTGTGGGGAAACGCCTGAAAAGGAAAAGTGGCTACCTTTATTAACCAGAGTATTTGCTAACATGCTTAGCTTTGTTTCTCTTTCTGTCAGATGCCACATTCAGCTGCGTCTGTACTACTGACACCAGTGAGAATTGTGGCTCTCTATCCCTCTGCTAAGATCCATAATTTGCCTATTCAGCTTGATATAGTAGTGTCTTAGACAATATATAGACAACCGGTCGTGGTAAGTGATGAATATAAGCGAGAAGAATTTCAGGCTGGAAATTCAATATAATTAATGAAGTGTTACTAAAGCGTTTTAAGAGAAACTGGTTCCTGCATTTACAATGTGCTGTAATGATTTACTTAGAAGTCTCCCTTTAGACTCAGTATACAAGTTACAAATGATGCAAAATGTTGCTGATCAGAGATATTGACAATCGCTCATTGGTATTGACATATACAAGAGTCTCCACTGGTTACCAGTGCAATTATGAACTGACTTTAAATACTTGCTTTTGGCCAAAGGTTAAAAGAGGACCTTATTTCTCATCTTATTTCAAAGTTTCTCCTATCTTACTCTTCAACTGTTTTCTCCAACAGATTAAAAAAACCCTAATCCCAAAACAATCAATAATAATAAAAATAATAAGATACTGAAAGTTTTATGTGGTGTTCTACTTTGTCTTCCATTTGTCTTTTCAGGACTGTTCATTCAGCTGGAACAGATGGTGATGACTTCTAAGAGATATTTTCACTGTCATCCAAGTAAAACTTCCTTTCTATCAGTGAGATGTTTGGAAATAGGCTCAGGTTTTAGATTTTGAATATGTTCTTCATAAGAGCCTAAGTGATCGAAGAAAAAAAATCTCATAGGCTGTCCCACCAAACACAGGTGTTCTGGAAGAGCCAGCTGGATTTGTACCTAAGTCCCTGTGTCCCGTGTTTCCTTTGACTAGGAATATCTGAAAATATCACGGGAGTCTTGAAAATAAAAGTTAGAAAGACTCAGTATCTTGGAGAAGCTTCCGAGCAGAAACCAGCCCTTTCCTTGGAGAAGACACACTTAGCTAGGCCAAGATCTAAGAGTTTAACTCATGCCTCATGGGTCAGAGAACCACTGTGAAAATGGGTTTGAAACGTACTGAGGCTGAATTAGGGCTAGGAAGGCTGGCTAAAAATTTTTAGTCAAACTGCAGCTTTACCCCTGTGTTCTTGCTTGAACTTCAGGGCGTGAACTTGTAGAGTTTTGCTGCTGAGATCTATTTCCTTTCATTTTGCATGAGTATCAAGGGGGGACTCCTATCAGTGTGATGCGTTATTCTTGACAGCCTGAGAGAAAGCATTTGTTCCTTGAGTGTGTGTGACACGCAGCGCTTACACTTCTGCTTTAAAAAGTCTGTTGCTCATTATAGAAATGTTAAGTTTACTCTCCACTCTGGCTGCTCTGTTTCTGCAGAAAAAAATAATACATCCAGCAAGTTATTGTAACATCTATGGACTAGCACCAATAAACAAATCTCTGTCTCCTTTTGCTTGAAACAGCTGCTGGTGATTACCCTCCTCCCGTGGAAACAAACACATCTGGTGTCTGCAGAACAGCAATGAAACAGAAAGGAGAGGAGCCAAAGCAGCCATCCCAGATGTACACAGCTGCATCATCTTACGCTGCTGCTCCACCTGAGAACCATGTGTCATGTAAGTGGTGGGCTGGGATGGTGATTAGGAGAAAAAGGTAAATACAAAGAGGACTTTTCCTCTTTCATATTCCCCATTGTGGCTGAACCATTTAGCTCTGTTCTCAGATCTCTGTGTGTTGTTCACTGTTCCCATTCTTCTATGTTCCTCATGGTCATGTTAAAAGGATGACCAAAGTTAACTGGCCTAAATTATCATGTTTACAATCTTTGGTGAAAATTCCCCTGTGTGAAGAAGACAAATATGGTATCTACCGCTTAATGGTTCCTCTAATGGCTTATGCTATGACCAGTAGAAATAAAGCAATTGAGAAATTTGCTTTCTGTCTGAAATGTCATAATTTCAAGGTTGTCTGCCAGCAAAGCACATCAAACCAGAACATCAGACCCTGTAGTTACGATGTGAGTTTTAGAGAATTGTAAGATAAAAAAAAAAAAAAGTAAAAGGTATGGAGCTCATATGTGTGTTGCACAGATTTTTTTTTAGCTTTACATGGCAGGACTAAGACTTGGAATGTTTGACAATGTATGAAAAAGAAAGGTGAGATTCTCACATGTTGCCTCATGTTGGTGCTGAGGTTCATAAGAAAACTAGGAAAATACCAAATACTGTGAAAGAGTTGACAGCATGTTTATGTACTGTAGTGTATGGCAGGACGTGCCCATATATTTTTTGAACTGTTTTTCCTCTTACATTTATGAATTAAAATTAATTTTTAAAATTTTCTTCCCCCCACCTCCCCCTTTTATTTTCCCTAGAGCAAAAGGAAGAGTTAATTTTTAAAAAATAAGAAGTCCAAGTTTTGGGGTTTTTTTCTTTTGGTAACTGGGCCTTTGATACCTCAGGAATACAATACTTTGATACCAAGGAATACATCTCCATGAACAAAACCTCAATGTTTCTTCAAAAATCTAGCTTACATTCCAACAGACACTGTGCTGAGAAGCCATTTTCTGTCATGTGAATGAAAGACCTGACACAAGTTGTGCCATATTAAAACATATTTTAGCTTGAGCCAAATTCATTAATACAAAATCAATACAGGCTGGATGCTGGCAAAGCTGCTGTAATCTGGTATTAGCTGTAGAGGTATCTAGAGGTAAGCAGTTACTAAGAATGAGCTGGAAAGTGACAAATGCTGGAACTGACTTGACTTTACACCCTCATTTTTATCTGTTTTCTTCTTTTCTTCCATTCCACTTTTCCTTCCCTGACAGCATATGTTACTTTGCAGTTGTGCAACCATTATTTTTGTTTCTCTCTTTTCTATGCCTACCTCCTACTCCCACCAGGAAACACACCCCACCCCCCCTGCCTTTTTTTTTTTTGGCACTTGGGTGGTGCATAGCCTGGATTTTATTATGTTATCATTTGTTATCATGCCAAACAAAGTGAGCAAGTCAAAGAATAAGACTCTTCTGCAGTTAATGCCAATTGTTAGAGTGGTAAGAGGCACTGAGAAGATGCAAATGCAGGAAAGAGAGGAACTGTTCCTGTAAAATGAAATGGTCTTCATTACAGACAGTGTTGAACACTTCTAATTATACTCCTGCATTTTCACTTGCTTATTTGAGGTCCAAAACGAGACTGCCTGATTATGTATGTTGCTCTGCCATATCCAACAGAATAACCTTTTGTTTTCATCAGTATTGACTCTGATTCCTCTAGTTCTCATTTCAGTTTATACTTTCTTGCTGTTAACTTTTTGATTCCTTCGTTAGTGACATGAGGCACAGATGCCCAGCACCACTGGAGAGGGAGTGCTACCCTTCTCTCCACACACGGTGAGTTGGTACAGATTTATTTTATTTTATTTTTTAACTAACTGTTTTCCCTCAAAGTGAATTGCCCAAACTCCCTCAGCTGAAAATGTGATAACTGTTGAGGCTGAAAGCTTGTAAACGAAAGGAATACAGTAGGCTCATACATTTTCTGAAGAATTTTTATGAGAACTACTTTTTACAAAATTTCCTGATTGATTTCCTATGTTATTACTCCTCTGGCTCCCAATAATGTTATTTAGACAGAGAAATATTCTGAGAGCATATCTTCCCATTTACACTTTGCTTTCAGCGCTGGCCTATAAATGGGCCATTATAGTCTGGAAAAAATACAAAGAGCAAAACTTTTCCTTCATGTAGCTTAAAAAATGCAGTCTAACTAATAGTTGTCCAACATGAACCTGCTATTATAATTTAAAAATTTTCTACCATGCCAAGCGTGCAGAGGTGGACTAATTTGACTAATGAGTAGTATAGTATATAGTAACATAGTAAAAAGTAATAGTATAGTAAAGAGGTAATTTTATATCCACAGTGCAGATCTGATTACTATGGAATACCTCAGTGTGTTCAAGGAAAGAGTGACCAGCAAGCTCCGCAGCAATAAAAGCAAGCCCAGCCAGACCCATTACCATGACATGAGTGGGTTTTAGGTCAGTGAGGTTAAAAAAAAAACTTGCCCCAGACCAACCCAAATCTAGATAATCAGCTTAGACAAGGTAGTCAGTATGTGCTAATGTAACGCCCACAACAGAACTCAATGTGGTAGTTCTGGGCCAAATTCTGCCTGCCATGCCAGTGGAAAGTAGTCCTATTAGTTTCAGTAATAATGCATATGCAGGAGGAGAATGCGTTAGTAGAGAACTAATCAGAAGAGCTCCTAGGAGGAGGCAGCAGGTGGCAGATGCCTTGAGGGGCTGCTCTGATTAGCGGCTTGCCCCACTTCCATTTAGTGCATAAGACTCCTACTGCACCAGAAAAGATTGGAGCTAGGGCCACCTGCTGGTGTAAAAAAAAAAAAAAAAAAAAAGACGAAGTTTAGATAATTGCAAGTTACCCCTTGATGGAAAGGTCCCCTTCCACTATTTGTGCATGTGGGGAAAGTCCTACATGTTGGTTGCATACCCATATTCCGATTTCGAGCTTCTGGCGCCTCAATGTGAAGTCTTTGGGCATAGCAAATTTTAGCTCCAGGTTTATCATCAGTGTAGGGGAAAGCTTATCTAGTGTATTACAACTATTCTTTTCTTATCATGAATCAGAGAAGATAATAGCAAAGAAATCCTGAACCTGCTCTAACAGCCAAAGCTTCGTTTATTTGTAGTTACATCATTTTTCAGCATCAATGAAATAACATACGCCTGATGGCTTTAGGGAAATTAGCATGGTCTATGGTGCTGGAACTATGTATTAAGAGACTCTTAAATGGAACAGTTTGCTCTGGCTATTGGTATTCAACCTGTTAAATTCACTGCATGAAGGGTAAAATTTCACCAAAATTTGACTTGCTATGGAATTTTGGTATCTTGTAGACTGCCAAAAGGATATGCCTTCTGTGGGGTACTACTAACTAAAACCAATAAAGACTTAATCTGCTCACTTACAAGTATTTGTTTATCTGAATAAATGTTGGCACTTATGCCTTGTTGCATGACTTCGAGGAGAATGGTCGGGCAATGGCAATCAATAGAAGCTGGTGACATCTTTTTTGGGGAATGGAGGTACTGGGTGGGAAAGGTGGACTGGTGAAATTGAGAGGGGCTGTGCGGGTGAACCAAGTCTCAGGGACTCAGACGCAAGGAACTCGTGAGGGAGAGAAGAAATGACTGAGTGATTGAGCAACAGCAGCAAACAGTTGGCCTCTCAAAAGAAGGCATGTGTTCAAATTGAAAACAAAGATAAAGGCATTGATTGTTAAACACAGGGTTATGGTAGACATTAAGAGGTGAAATGTCTATATAAACCGATATTGCCACAACAACAAAATGTATAAACTTGCCATGAGCAAATTAGGTTGGATATTAAAGCATTCCCAACCACCAATGTGATTCCAGAGCAGCCATCTCATAAAAGTAGTTGAAGCGAGAAACCATTTTCAGAGGGAACTTGATAACAGAATTATGTGATGAGGTTACAAGATAAGACTGGCAGGATGCAATTATCTAGATCCCTTCCAGGCCTATTCCCCTGGGAGAAAAGAGGAAATCAAAAGCAGTGGCTTACAATGCACTGCAGGTGTGCATGTGGCTCAGCATATAACCTCAGTTTGCCAAGGCTGGATACTACTCCGACTAATCTAGAAGTGCTATATTGCTCTATTCTCCCCATTAGCCCCTAGATAAGCATGTAGCTATTAAATGAACTGTCCAAAAATATGTATTAATATGCAGCTGATGAATGCAGCTACTTGTCCTTCACTGTAGCAATGTTCCTACCTCCAAAATAGTCCCATGCTTTAAAGATATCAGTAAGTAATAAATATTAAAAACTCAAGAAAGATGGCAGTGATGCTACTAGAGAGAAGAAAGCATTCAGGAAATTTTGCAGCGCCTTTGCCTTTTTCAGATTTTTGTTTGCAGATACTTATCAGCAATTCATCAACTTGTCAATTTGCCTCATAATCTCTGAGTGCTCTAGCTAAGATCCAGCCTAGCACAAGAAAAACTTTCTCTCCAGTTGCTAGGTAACTCCAGTGTCTGTTCGTCTGTGGTACCTGTTATCAGCTGTTCACATCTTTATTTACTTTTCATCTTGACCGTAGTAATGTGATATAACTGGACACAGAGCCTCCAACATTTAAGAGACTTGGCACAGTTACCGGTGCTGCAGTCCATCTTATCGATATGGGCTGCCCTCCTCACAAACATATGTGCCCTTCAGCTCAAGTTAAAAGGAGGTTTCAGTTCTCATCTTTGGTTGTTTCCATGCATATTTTAAGACTACTTTGAAATTGTGAATGGGAACCATTCTAGATGAGATTTGATCCTCTAGGACAATGATCACTTTGAAATAACATTTAAATTCAACCTTCTAATTCTGGGGAGGGAAATAAACAAGGAAGGACACAAATGGCCAGAAGCCCTTCCCTGGGAACTAGGGACCGGTAACTCATCAGTATCTGCTATAAGAAATAGCAAAGCAACGTAATTGTTTTCAAAACTTTTTAGAAAAACCTTACCAAAACAAACTACTTTGCAGATTTCTCCTTTGGGAGAAGATGAATAGGCAGAAAAAATATGCATACCCATGCTGCTTACTGCATTGTTAGGAATCCCAGTGAGATAAGTGACATAAAATTATATGCAAAACAAAGGAATAGAAGAGCAGCTAACTTTACTTTGTTGAGTTGCAGTAGCTTCTAACAGCCTTATTCTGTTCTTCTAACAGAAGAAAACGCTTATCTCACACATGACAGTGAAATATCCTACTGCTGAAATAATTGCTCTAACTACAAATCTGGGGACAATGTGAGGATAAAACAAACAGGTGGAGCAGAAGTTCAAGGAAGGATGTAAATAACTGTGGGAGACGAACTAGAAAATGATCAGAGTGTATCAGCTACCTAACCAAGACTCCAAGGGCTGGGGAAATCAGTTTTGACACATCTTTGCTCACATTACTATTTGCTAGAGGAAGGTTTAGTTGGTAGTGTCTTTTACATAGAGGGATCTATATATGTCTAGCTGACTATATATCTGTCTCTCTATACATAGACATTTATCAACTAAATACATACAGAATTTATTTAATTATTTATTAAGGAAGGAATAAGGATGCAAACTCAGAATGCTTCTGGCTGGAAAGAAAAACAATCCTGCAACTGTCCAGTCACTAGCAGATGACCCTTCTTTGCTTTATATAGAGAGTAAACACAATATTTGATAGAATTCCTTCACAGAACTTCTTGGCAAGGAAAATATTATGAACTTCAGAAGGATTCATTAAAATAGTTTTAAAATCAATGAATCCACTGATCTAAATATAAAAATAATAGAGAAAGGTTTTACAAGTGGTTTCCTACAATGTGTTCTGAGTGATAATAAGATACCAAGTGCTTCATCAATTACTTACTATAGTCAATAGGCTGAATTTCCATCATAAACAGACAGCCTTCTCTATGGAAAATGGACAAATAAAAAGCTCTAGATAGATAAACACTCCAGGATGCTGTATATAGTCAGACCCTGTTGGCTGGTGCTGGTAGTTCTCTCTATATCTTTTGATATTTAAATCTGCCCAACTTCCCCTTTTCACACTGCTTTACTTGGAAGGCTGTAACATTCATAAGTTTCTCATTTAAGATGCTACACGTTAGAAAACCTTTCAACTTTTGTTTATGTCAAGGTCTTGAAGCTATCTTCAGAACTCACAGTACATTTGAAAATTATTTCCACACAATATTATTTCCTTCTTGATGAGAAAAACTGATGTCTTGGAGAAAATCTGTATGTTTGACCTTTAGACTATCCATCCACGAAATTCAGGTTTGCCCTCTGACAAGGTGGTATATGTAATATCATCTATTTTTTATTTATGATATGTCAGAGATGTGCATGGAACATTAGATGTGTAATAGCACACAAGCTATTTTATAATCTTGAGCCATGATTTTATCAGGTGATTGAGGCCTCCCTGGAAGAAGCTATGTCCACTAAGTCTAATGGACTTGTTCTTCAACCAATGGTTTCTTTCACCATCCATTCATGCTTTGATTTCCGTCTCCCTTATGCACTGAATAAGATTGGAAATGATTCTGTGATAATCAAATCAACATCAAAGACACAAAAATCAGAATTAAGTTGGATGAGCAACCTTAGAAACACAGTTTCAAGTTTTTGGGGTACATAGCTTTGTATCCTTGATGTACTGTTAGTGTAGTGTTCTTTTACTCATGAACGTACTTGAACACCAATGTACAGTGTATCAGAGGGCAAAGAAGACAAGAAACATTTTTGCTTGTGAAGGGATACAATTTAGGGGATCCTGCTGAAAGGTTAAATTTTTCTGTGCTTTGAATGATAGCATATTACCTTGAAACAGCATGCTGGGATTGATAAATCATATTCAGACTACCTTCTGTAGCTACCTAAATTAAATGTTATACCAGAAACTGCAAGTTTCATCTAAGCCCCCTTTCCACTGCTTTACAGAATCATGATCCCCATTGCTGCGCATTTTTCATACATTCACTTATTTTCCATGACCCATTTTCAGGAAAAGAGCAAACCTGTGTTTGAGATTAAGTTATTCTTTAGGGAGATAAGAGCCCCCAGAGGCTGGAAAAGGACTAGAGTTTAGCTCTCACAAGTTGCTGAATACTTTAATCACTGGAAAATTATATGGAAGATTCTTTGCTTGGCTGATCTTGAGTTGAACTCAGTGCTCTGTATGTGTATTAAGGATAATTTGTGCAGGATTAGATAGTGTTTAGGTGCTTTCCAGCTGCTGGTGAGTTGCATTACAATATGGGCACCACTACAGCTCAAACTGGGGAAAGGAGTTCAGGTTTAGATGTCTTATGGAGCATATAATCTAATATAGATGGAAAGTACCGCTAGAGCCAGGTTGTTTCTGACAGTAAGTGAGCAGAACTGCTTTCTACAAATAATGTGCTTAAATTCCATTTGAAATTATTTTGATAGTGGAAGGTATAAATAGAGACCCAAGTGATTTGTAGAAAAGAAAACATGACAGAGGTTAGGTGCTCATTCATAGATTGAGGCATCCAGTCCAGAAGGATGAAAAAGAATATTCTAAGTGAGAAAATGAGACGGAGTGCAGTTTTGTCTTATCAGGAAAAAAGTAAGGGTAAATTATTTGCACCTGTACTTTTACATTACTGAATGACATGCTTTTAGATCTGTGAAAAGGAGTGGGTTGCAGTCAGGCTAAACACAAGCTTGTAAGTGTTTAATATCACAGCAAGGAAAGAAGTAAACAAGAAAATCTGGTGGCTATCTTTCCTGGTAATACCTAGGAGGAAGTGGTGTGAACCCACAGCAGTGTTTGCCATACCCATCTTCATGGAAACAAAATACATTGTGAGATATTAAATGCAAAACCACTATGTGACTCATGAATTCCCTGAGCTACAAACCATTAGAGGCCAGGAGAATTTTGGGTAGGTGTTATTATACGTGTTTTATGACTTCTCTGCCATCTGCTATTGGTCAGTTTGCAGAACTGGGTGCTCTCTGACCTGCTGGTCTTGTTTTCGTACTCTCAAGTTAATATGAACCATCTAAAAAGGTATAGTCTAAACTACTCTTCTGGGCTCTATTTGCTTAAAGAGGGAAGACGTGGTTCTGCAGAAGGAGTTTTATCCTACCTTACCACTTTGTGAAGGACAAAAGAGTAACTCTCTGGTATTGCCTATCCTGCCCTATTGGCTTGGGAAGGAAATAAATAACTAGTTTAAATTGATCATTTAACTTCCAGGTAGATAAATTCAGGCAAAGTGATTCCTGCTCTTAGTGGCCAGTAAGGTTGGTTCACTGGTCTAATTTTTATCTTGCAAGAAACAAGAGAAAAGGCTTAGCAAGGTTGTATCTTCTGTCTTTAACATATTATTCTCAAATTCTCCTGATGATGTCCTGCTAGAAATCACTTTGCTTTTCTCACCCATCTTTCACAGACAGACACTTATCCTCACCAAATACACATTAGCTACTTCTGTGAGTTTATCTGCTCAGTCTCCTGAGGACCAGCATTGCACCTGCTTCTTTTTTTTTGCATTGGCTGCCTTCTCTTTAAGAGCCTTAATGGATGTTTTATTAAAACTCACTCTCTCCTTTGTTCTGTGGACGGGTATTTTTTTTTTTTTTTCAGTGGCTGAACAAAGTCTAATAAAAAATGTAATACTCTTTGGGCAGAGGAATCTCAGCCAACCAGTATTTCAGGCTGCTATTGACAGTAGAACTTTAGGAAGTTACTTGGCAAAATTTCCACTTCTTTGGGTGGAAGATGGTCTTTTTCCCTTTCATTGTAAGTCCCAACAGGAAAGATTTGGGGGTTTGAAAGGACGATGAATAGTTGTACAAGTCGTATCCTTGCAGGATTCTCTGTATTTTGAACTGTAAATAAAAAAATAAGAGTGTAATGCCATTGGTTCATTGTATCAAATCACAGTTGGATTGTGATGTACTATAAGGGAAGATTTATAATGGAAATGAGGTTTTGAAATTTGTGCCCCACAATAAAAGTAGTCATCTCATCTATTTTCTCTAAAAGATTAGCTGACCTTACATCAAATTTCCTCTTTTCTTACCAGGCACATATTTCTTCAAATGTATGTTAAAAGTTAATGAAGATTCCTAAACTTACATTCACCAGAGACTAGCACTTGAGTTTTAAATTAGATCCTCTGACATCACAGTTTTTTGGTGAATCTGAAGCACACATTCAAACTGATATTTCTTTACAAAAATGTTAACAGAGCAGAAATCCAGAAATGCTGGTGATCAGTCAGCTGCATTTTTGAGTCTTAAACCAGAGACAAAAAGTGACACGCTTTTGTATTTGTCTTGCAGGCAGTATCTTTGCTTTCTCACTGTTAACTTTCTTCTGTTAACAGGTAACACCTGAAAATTTTGAGTTTCAGTCTGAAATATTGACTCTTCATTATGTAATATATTGGAATACTGGGAATATTGTCATATCCTGGGTTGCTGAAGCTACTTGAATCAACATAATGCTCGAGTAGAATGTCTGCCCTGTGCTTATCACACTGTCTGCCTCTGCTGTGATAAAACACCAGAACCTCAAACAGTGATGATTTTTTAGTTTGTAGCTAGCAAATAGATAATTTGCAAGGGAAAAGGGAGACAGAATAAATATATGCTTAGAGAAGGTAATGTGGGGAGGAACCCCCTCCCAGCTATTTTAGCAAATGCAAATATTTTTTGGAAACTTTGTAAAACATCGTTTTCAAGCTCAAAGTACACAAATCCATAGGATCTTGATGTTCAGAAACACAGGAATTACTCACAGTCCATCAGCTAAGGAAGATTATGACAAATAGCACCCAACCTTCCACCTTTTTGCTACTTAAAAATATGGTTTCAAGTACTACCTCTTAAAAATACTAATTTGAAAATTTTGATAAAAAATTGGCTTAGGCAATGGGCTATAAGCCCATGGTAATATCTGGTTAATGTTCTGCAGGTGCTCCTTTCTTATGTAACCTTCTTGAGATCTTATTCAGGAATCAGAAACAGATTCGGAGGGCAATACAGTTACTAGCCTTGCCCTCCTCCTCACAAGGCTTAGGAAGCCCATTTCCACCAACATCTTCTTTTAGGTGCCGTAAGGTCCTAACTACTTGTCAGCACTGCATAGACCCTCTCCAGTTTCTTAACAATCTTCTTGAACTGGGGTACCCAAACCTTGAGTAACCCTGCTGTCTACCTTCCAACTTTCCTCTTGATCCCAAACTCAGGCTTCCAAAGCTTTAATCTACAATCCTGAACATGATGGCTCTTCCTCATTTGCAAGCAGCACAGCAAGTTGAGCATTGCTGGTAGCACTAGAATACAGAAATTGCCACTGTTGCTCTTCCCTTCTTCCTCCCTAGACTCAAGTTTCAGACATTTGGCAGAGGTGCACCTCAGTGTTTTTGAGAAACTCTCACTGCCATAGTCTTGGCTCGAACATGTTGAGTTTATTATGTCTGATTCCTGAAAGCTTTCTGGAACTCCTCCACTTGAGCTACACTGCTGAGCAAGGCTGAGATTCTGTTTTGGCACAAAAATTCTTTAGTGGCATAGAATCATTGTACTAAAGACAAATCCCCCTCCTTTAGTGAAGTATGAAGGTGCTTTGTCTCATCGGATTTCGTTTGTTTATTTTTGCTACGATGGAGTTTGCATTGCTGCAAGTTTGAGCACTAGTATTTCATCTGCTTTTCACTCAATAAAAGTGTGCTAAGAAAGAACCTATACTTTTACAGGCTTTCTCTCTTTCCTCAAGCAAAGTTCTAATTGGATCATCATTCTCACCAAAACAGTCTTGGTAACTTATCCTTATACAGTGCTGGAACTTGGAGATATTGTATATCACACAACATTTTCCAGGAAACTCATTTGAACCTGTAAGTTAACTATGTAGTTACTGTGTGAAATGGGTGGAGTGTCAATGTGTTAAAATCAGTCATTAATACAACCTGAATGATGTTATGTGATTTTATAGTGATTTAAGACTCCCTGTACCTGGGTTTTCTTTGGTAAGCACATGAAATTTTTGCAGACTAATGTCACCTGAACTTTCGACCTTTCTGGCATGTTTTGATTCTAGCTTAAAAGTGGTGACATTGTGGGGACACCAAGTGTCTAGTATCTTTGTCTGAAATGTAGCTGGATTTTCATCATATTTACCGGCCTCCTTCAGACCATCTTACTGTATGTTGTGATTGTACACAGAAACAAGCTGAATATTTCCACAAATTAACTTTTTTTAGGATTAGAAATATGCACTCTGACCAAAGGTAAAGGATTATTGGCAAGAATATTTTTAGCAATTACATAAAAAGGAAGAATAAACCGGGAATATTACAGTGCTTTTGGAAACAGAGAGGCTCCCCAACTCCATAGGTTGTGCTGATCTCTACGCTGAGATGACAGTCGTCTTCATCTTAATTCAAGAAACACATTCCTGAGATAAATAAAGTGAAATTTATGTAAAGGTTAACTTATACTTAGCCCATGATTGCTCCACTTCCATGAAGTCAAAGGAATACTAATCTGGCAGCTAGAGTAAAAAGGAAATCTTCTGATTCTCCATAAAAGATTTTTTGAGTATGAGTGTATTCAGGCTGTCTGTAAGTAAGTAATGTCTTTGTTATGTGTATACTGCATGTATCTTTTCATGAATTTAATCGAATTTATAGGGAACAAAACACACTTTAATCCAAATACACTGTTCTCTCATTTTTCAGTATCTCTTTATTAAATAGTTGCTAAGATTAATCATTAGGATAGTATAACAAACTAAATAACCAAACATTCAAACAAGATAGGCAATGTTTATGAGAGTGTTGATGAGCTATTTTGTATGTCAAGTCTGACCCAGCTGGATATACTACTTTTTGTTACATTTTTATAAAATGTGACATTTTTCATTCATATTTTACATTTTTACAAAGATTTTACATTTTAATGAAATATAACAAAAAGAAGTGGGCCATATATGCTCTTGAGGGTGACTCAGCTGTCTTTTCTTGAGATAAATGGATTTCGGCCTTATTTATTTATTGATATCAATGTACCTTATATTTAGAGGTTAGCTCTGCTTGTTTACGTAGGTGGTTTTTTCTCTTTCCTGAGTTCCAGCTGTTGTCAGGGGATTGATCTCACCAACAGATAAAATTTTCTTTTTTAATGATAAATAGATGTGACATTTTACCTTGAAAAAGACCTAAAACATTTTAAAGCTTTTGAACTCTTTGTTTAAGTTGTTGAAAGTCAGCTACCAATCAATGGGAGGTGAGAGTGAGTAACTTAAAGAAAAAGGCACTTGGAAGAGCTTTTGTCCTGCTATGACCATAGGTGTTAGTGGTTTAGTTTAAGTCTTGTATTTCAGAGCTGAAGATTAATTGCAGGTGTCAAGTTCTTTAGTGAAAATTAGTTAATGCAGCCTCATTGCCTTCAATTAAGTAGAACTTCTTCAATAAAGTAGAACCTACTCAGCAATACTTTTTCCCATGTATTTCTCCTCCTTTTTAGATGACTTTTTGTGGCTTATGACTATATATCCTCTTTTCTAGATCCTATTCTGTCCTTTGAAATTCATTCTAACATTGGATGCTATGTGACAGAGCCTCTAAAGTCTGCAGTACTTTCAAAACTTCTCTTTTACCTAAGGACCAGATGGAAAAAAAGAGCCTGTAGCACAAGTTCTGCTAGGAGCAGGAAGGAGGAAGAAACCCATGAAATTACAGCATGCAGGTAGACAACTGAGAAAAGAGATACATAGCTTTGCATATCTTTTTTACTGATCCACATGGAGCCATCTGAATGTTGACTCCTACGCCTAGAAACAACCTGGATAGGACTACTCATAAGAAAAGCACAGGGTCCTGACTTTTCAGACTCTTTTCATGGGACAGGTTCACTATCTGTCTATATTTGCTGGGCCCTAGCCTTTATGGTGGTATTTTTTGCAGGTTAGCACGAGAAAAGTGAAGCAAACTTTTAATACTAGTAATAATATTTTACTAGGTTAGTCTTAGTTATAAAGATGCAAAATTGTGTTGATAGACATATATGCAAGTTTCAAGGTTGCACTTTAAAGGAACCTTACCTTAAGAAAGACATTGTAACTGAGTGCTTTTGAAGTACCTTCAGTGAGCATGTTTGCGTAAAATAAAATTTAGGGAAGTAACATAGTGTTAGTGACACTTCATATCATGTACACATATCAGGAGATTCACCTCTTTTAACTCTAAGAGCTCAGTACACTTCCTTAAACGTAGACATCTAGTGACATTTGAGACACTCAAAGATCCTCTACCTGATTTCCATCTGCTGTTCCAGGTGTGCAAGGGTCTCCTACAGGTCCTGTATCCTATTTGCCAGCTCCATGCAGATGTATCAAATTCTGTTGAAGGATTCAAATGTCTTTAGATACCCTTGTTTAGGCAACTGAATTGAACTCTGTGTGGAAACTCACTGTCTACCGGAGGCGTTTTATCTAAGATCTTTCAATGGATAATGGACAGAAATAGGGTACTTTTGAGGTAATTTTCTCATATCATCCTGAGAGGAGTTCAAAATAGGAAAGATTCTTGTCTTTACTGATGGTAGAGGCAGCCTTACACTTATAGTCATCTCAACTAGCTACAACCATCTCCAGTGCCAGACATCCATCTGAGCTGGTCACTCCAGCGTCCATTGATAGACACTGAAGAGAAACAGGCACTTTTGAGAAGAGAATGGTTTTACCTGCTTTTTGCTGGCTACGTGACAAGAAGCAATAAATCCCACCCTAGGTAATTTACTTTTAAAGGCCCTCAAAATCAGGTGAAATGAATCCTAGATATACTGTTTATAAGAGAATAAACTTTCCTTGATTTGCACATACATCTCTCACTGGTTCAGCTCAGTACAGAAAAAAATGCAGATTCAAGCTCCCAGATTACATACATTGATTACAGAATATTCACATAATGGAGTTTTAATAATACATTTACTGAACGTAAATTCTGAAGGAATAAGTAGGATGCTTGTGTTGTATGATCTGTGTTCCAGCTTTGTCTACAGGGGTGAATTTCACCTTATGGATGAAATCTTGATTATACAGCTCCACACAGCTGTGGGATGAGAATTATATAATTAATGGTGAGCACTCAAATCCTAACTTGTAGCCATGGATGCACACTCACCATGCAGTAATGGGAGTGAATTTTCTCTTAGCATGCACGTATGGGCTAATGTGGAACACACTGTGATTTTTTCTCTTCCCATTGGGTGTAAGAAAATGGAGGTAGAAAAAAAGTGATGCCTTTATTGAAATTTTTGCTAGTGCTAGTCTTCATCTGCCTTCTTAATTAGTCCTGCTGTGTGGCTGAGACTCCACATAGGCTGTCATGCCACAGTGAAGACCTATATATTATAATATAGCAATTATATTATTTAGCCTCACACATTCCTGCATGAATGACTGGTTCTATCTTGCATGCTGCAAGCATTTGTATTTGGCAAATATGTGGCTGCTGTTTTTAATGAGTGAAACATACTTGTTTCAGTAGGGTTGGTCTATTCCGTTTTCCAGTCCCTCCAGGTGACACAGCCATGAGTGGAACAACAAAGGTGAAAGAGGAGCAGTGACTGAACTCAAATAATTTTTATAATGATCCTTTTATATACCATACACTTTCAGGATTCAAGTTCCCTGTGTGTGTGGGAGAAACTATTAAAAAATTGAATGAAATTTTTGAAGCTGGGGCATTATTTCTAAAGTTTGGGTGTTCCTGACAGGCTTATTAGACATGTTTTTCTGGATATTTTCTCTGATCTCTATCACTTGTGTTGGTCTCAAATATGAATGAGATATCATACTATTATTTCTGATTTTCACCTACCGCATTTTTGTCACTGAAATTAATAATTTATGGGTCCATTTTTGCCATTGGGACAGAGATTTTATTTTTTATCTGGCATATTGTGGTATGCAACTGTCTTGTACTAATTGTTAAAATGTTATTGCATAGCAAGTCTCTTTGGCATTTGGCTTCTAAAAGCCTGAGAGGATCTTCACAACTGAGTAGACTGTGAACAGCCACTATAGAATTATGCACATCAAGAATTCATAAAGCTATGCAGGAAAGTTTATCAGAAACTCATGGTTAACACTTTTTTATCAAAACTGGCTAAATGAAGGTTTCAATCTGAGCAATATTCTTACGGGATCAGTGAAGTCTTTTAGTGGTTTCAGAAAGTCAGGTTTAGTCCCTGTGACTGTCATTCACATGTATCCATGTATGATAGCACAGGGTTTGTGTTTTTATTTTAAATTACTTTTTCCCCCACTAGGAGAAACTAGGACATCATATATCATCTTCCTAAAACTCAAAGAGAGTGAAGAGAGTGAGCTCCGGTTCATATACGTAGCAACTATGCACTGAGAGTATCTGCTTCAGAGTATTACAGGTTTCTGTCCTTTTTCATTTCTCTTTAAACTATTCATTAATTTTCTGATTCTCCAGATTCCTTGGGATTATATGTGAAGCTCTGTTTTATTGCATCTGTAGCAGTATACTACAAAAGGGTGCAAGTTGTCAATTCAATGTTAAATATCATCTTGGGTTACAAATATTCTTCACTTATTCTGCTCCCAAATTATGCTTTCCTCTGTGCTTTTCAAGATATTCAAGTTACATTATTCTTCTCCTACTTGGTTGCATCCTCAACATGCCATCCATCTATAAGAACTGAGATACCAATGTGTCATAAAAGAGAAGATTTAATCAAATCAACAAGTTGTACACAAGTCTAAACTGCTAAATCATGTGTTCTTGTTGTGTCATATTATAGGCCCTATCCTCTGTCCATCTTTACATATAAGAATTCATTGAATCATCTCTAAAATGAAAAAAAATAAATTTGAATACTATAGAAATAGCACTATTTTCCTCTAGAAGTCTAATTCAATATCACATTTCAGTGAATTAATTTAAATAGCATTTTAAAGGTGAAAATGTGACTTTTAGAACACTAAAATATTTTAATCTCTCCTCCCCCAACCTTTCTAAAATCTTCTAATTATGATAAATAAGATGTTTCCTTTTCTTTGGTTTGATTAGTTTCTTTAGTTTAATCTTCTGCTTCAGAATATACTTTAAAAATAAATCTATTTCATTTTAATGTTAGCACATACTATTTCAGTCTGCTCCAAATTACTCTCCTATGAATGTTCCAGTCTGTGTGAAATTTTTAAACTTTTGGTTTGATTCTAAATAAAAATGACAATTTTTCAACTTTTAAAAAGTAGCGCAAGCCTATAAATTTACTTTTTCATCCCACTCCTTCTTTTTGTGTTGTAATTAAAGGGTTACCATCTGTTCAGGGGGTTTCTTCCATACTATTTCCTACTATCAGGATGACTAGTCCAGAATGACTAGGAAGTAATAGACATCTAGTGTTGTGTTCCCTACAGTATTGTGAGACAGTAGTTATCCAGTAGTTTGAAGCTCAGAGTCTCCAGTTTGTGTGAAATCATGATATTTCCAGCATGTTTTCTTTTCAGAAATAAAGTAAGAAGAAAACATATAGAACATTCTAATGGAATGAGAAGCTCAAGAAAAAAAAAATTTACAAGTTATCTGGATCAAAGCAAAAAAATTGACATACTTGGTCAAATGTATAATTTTGATTTCTTGATGGAAATTAAGTTGAATATTATGTTCAGCCCATTCTCTGTGGCTGCCTGAATCTGAAGAGCCATGTGAGAATAAAAACTCTGAGTGACTCGTATTTCCCTTTTTCCCAAATTTTGAGTTAGTGCTGAGCAATATTTCTGAAAATGGATTTTCATTTTTGCCTGCTGGCATGAATGATCTGACTTGGGTTGGCTCAGCCAAGGCCTGTGAGCCCCAGGGCTCTCCTCTTCAGCCTCAGACATGGCTCCAATTGGACCTGTTTTATCTTAGGCTTGGGACAGGAGCAGAAAGGGATTATTGTTGCTACAATGGCATTTTCATACAGTTATATCACTTCTATTCCTTCTTTCATGATATTTTTTGGACATAAAACACAACTGGGCTTTTTCAGGCCCCAAGGAATTGGGCAGTCACCTATATTAGTAAAACAAAGATACAAAGGACCAAATACATCAATGTTCTTCGGTGTTTAACTATTCAATATATCGATGTCCCCTTACAAAGGGCTGTGGGCCATAGAAAAAACATAATGAATTTCAGTTCTAGTTGAAAAAACAATTGGACAGCTATGATGAATCATCTCCTATAAAAAGAGAAAATACTGTAACTTTTGGATCACTTCCAGATTGGACACAGCACTGCTGTTCTGAGAAGGCTGTGAGCTGCAGTGGTATTCTGGGGGGTACTGACGTGTAAATAAATCCACTGAGCATCGTTTTCTGTTCTGGACTTCTCAGCATTAGAATCACCACATGACAGAGCTCTCCAAGCAGACGCAGAGAAATAAACAAACTGCTGATACGTTGCGAGCTGCTGAGTTTATTTGGGATTGGGTCTAAGGAAACCAAGTCCTGCAGCCTGTGTCCGTCATCCACCAGGAAACAATCTTTGTGTATTTTTCTTTTTTTTTTTTCTTTTCATGAATGCTGTCTTGTTAGTGCTGTGGGCAAAGCCTGCAGTTGAAATTGCTTTGTGGTGTCACTTGGTTTGATTACACCATGACACTTGCAGATGATTGGATGTGAGGAGAGACCTGATTGATATCTTGAGTCCACCTCTGTTGTCATTTGATCTAGGCGATGCTACTGTGGAAATGGAAAAAAACTGGAGAATCTAATCAGCAGAAAGGCACAAAGTGTGAAGGCATGCAGGTTAACTCTAGATGTTCTTGTTTCTGAATCTGGGCATGGGATGGACATTAAACCACACCTAGTCTATCAGTAATTCTTACCCTTTTCTGAGGACAAGCTTGATTTTTTTCTGTCACTTCATATGTGTACAATTCAGAAGTAACTCCAGTAAAGCCAAACAGATAAGCTTTTAAGTGCTGAAGTCAGTATAAAACTGTTTAAAGGAAAGAAATATAAAACCTGTAACTCTGCTGTGGCTAAAAAGTCATACGTACACAGATTTACTACTTTTTGACAAGGTAATGCTAATGCAAAGAGATGATATTGCAGTTTTAAAGTTAAACTTCACTTTTACATAAGCCATTAACTTCTACAAGCTTATCAACCTGACTTCTTTTGAACTGTTTGAACAGTGGAATTATCTTCTGTAAGAAATTTTGAAATTACTTGCTTTTCTGAACCCACTTGAAAAAATCAAAATATTCAAAGTTTATTGCAAAAAAAAGCTAAAAAGCCATTTTGACTTGAAAATCTTGGGACAGAAAAGTCAGTAATTTTAGCAGAGGGAATTTGTTTTACTTAACCGGACATTTTTTTAAGTTATATGCTGATTCTCCCCCCCCAAGAACAGAAGAATTTTTCTGAATACTGTAGGAATACTATGTTTTTGTAAAGCAACATCTGCTCAATATTGATCTTGTTTTCCTCTTTGGAGTAGTAAAAATTACTGTAAAATACTAGGAATTACTTAAGCCTGAATATCATTTGTGTTTTTGACTATTCATAATGAGATCGGTTTCTGTTCTGCTGTTCAGCATGTTGCTTGAAGATTTATTTGGAACTATATCCTCATTGAAAATTTTCATCCTGTTGATGCAGCAGCTCTCCTTTTAATGAAGATTAAGTTTATTTTTTATTTATTTTCTCAGGATATTTTCAGTGGTGAAAGATACTTCTCTTCAGCTGGGGAAAAGTTACCCTGCAAGACAGTAAGGGAATAAAAATGTATAATGGAAAGTCCTTATATGTGTAAGAGGCCACAGAAATGCCCCAGTATTACTTCTGAGAGTGAAAAAGAACCTGCACTTAGCAACCTGCTCCAGTCAGGAAACCTATTGAGTGTTGCACTAAGTTCTGATTTGAAAAGGCATTGATCAGACAGTGCTAATTCTTTCACTGTGTTTTATGGGAGTGGGATAGGTTCTCTTTCCATTGAGCTGATGGTAGCTCTGCCATTGATTTCATTTGGAGTAATAGCATCAACCCAAGTGTCTGTTGCAGGACAATAAAGTACAGTTTATTTAAGTGCATGAGAGGATTTTATGAGACAGTGAAGCACATGGGCTGTAGAGAGTAGAAGCAGCAAATAAACTAGACAAGCAAGACAAACAATTCCAGGCTATGTTCTTTGCAGTCCACCATTTTTCTGTATCTGTTGATTATAAATCCCATTTTTTTAATCTCTTCATTCATTAACTGCCCACACGAGTACTTCTTTGTTTGATCCGTATTAATTACGGATTAATCCACTTTCCCTGCCAAAAATACCTGAGTTTTCCAAATCATCAGGCCACTATCATAGTATTGTTCCATCTGTGCTCATTGCTATTTTAACATTGATTTCTATATGCTGATTTACTATGTGAAACAATCCAAATAATCGTGTTAAGCCATTTCTTTTCAGCTGTATACATCGGTTCTTCTGCTTCATTATTCCCTTAGGAAGATCCCGAGGGCTTGATTTAAAGTTGCCTCTGGGTTTCAGGAACTTTTATTATTATCAAATTGCACTTCCTTTCCTTTCATTTCCTTGCATGTCTGTGGTAAGAGTGTGCATTGGAGTTTGGTTGTTATTCATCATTTGATCTACAAAATTTAAAACTATAAACATTTAATAGTTTTTCAAATCTCCTCCCCTCTCTCCTCCCCCATTTGGTTTTGTTCATTCACAGGCACAGTGCTTTAGAAATAGAAATAAGAAAATAATAAATAAATTAAATAACAGTAAGCAAACAAGAAACCAAACAGATAAATAAAACCACACGATGGAGAACCTTCAGTTGAAAGAGAACTGTCATGGTTTCAGCTGGGATAGAGCTGACTTTCTTGCTAGCAGGTGGTTGTAATGCTGTGTTTTGGATTTGGGATGAGGATAGTGTTGGTAGCTCACTAAAGTTTTCGGTTGTTGCTAAGCAGTCAAGGCCTTTTCTGCTTCTCATGCTGCTCTCAAGCGAGTAGGCTGGGGGGCACAAGAAATTGGGAGGAGACGTAGCTGGGACAACTGACCCCAACTGACCAAAGGGATATTCCATACCATATGACATCATGCTCAGTATATAAAGCTGGGGGAAGAAGAAGGAAGAGGAGGGCGTTCAGAATGATAGCGTTTGTCTTCCCAAGTAACTATTATGTGTGATGGAGCCCTGCATTCCTGGAGATGGCTGAACACCTGCCTGCCCATGGGAAGCAGTGAATGAATTCCTTATTTTTGCTTTGCTTGCATGAGTGACTTTACGTGTTACATGACTGCTTTACATGTTAAAATGCTTTTATCTTTTTATCTCAACCCATGAGTTTTTTGTCACTTTTACTCTTCTGAGTCTCCCTCCCATCCCAGATGGGGGGAGTGAGCAAGCAGCTGCATGGTCCTAGTTGATGGCTGGGATTAAACCACAACAGGAACAGAGAAGTACAGTAAATGATGAAGAGTTGTCTAATGGCATCACAGAAAGTTAAAATGGAGATTGATTTGCAAGAAACATATTATTTTTCCCTGCATTATGTTTGGAGTATTAGAATATCTTTAATAGGCATTAGAGATGCACCTACCTGTTGTGGTTTGGGCTGGGCTGGCCATGACAGATGCTCTCTTTTACTTCTCTCCCCTTCAGAGAAGGGAAAGCATCTCCTTTCAGGGAGCGAAGGATGAGAGAGAAAAGAGACTTATGAGTTTAAAAGGAAACTTAACTACTTTAGTGAAAATATTAATAAAATAATAAAAAGAATGAAATATATACAATATATGCAAATCCATATCAAGCTCCCAGGATGACAACCATGTCATCACCAGGCATGGGGAAAGTCCCAGACTGGACTCAGCAACAGACAGGAACTGGATTCCGGATCTGCATTCGGGGACACACAGATTGGGATCAAAGGCAGACGAACAGACAGGGTCCTCCTTGGACGCCAGCCGTTGAAGAAAGAGAGCTGACCCTTTGATCCCGCAGCTTTTATAGTGAGCATGAGACAGATGGGATGGAATACCCTGTTGGTCAGTTTTGGGTCACCTGTCCTGTCCGCTCCTCCCCACAGGTGCAAGGCCTCTACACTTTTCTGCTTTCGACACTCCAACGGGACGTATAACAAAGTGAGCTGACCTTAGTTGTTATAGCAATAATAAGTACTAACAAGAGCCTCTCTGCATTCCATTACTTGGTATAAATTATAAACAATCAGGTTTTATCACTCTGGAAGTCGGAAAAATATTAATTTCAGAGAGTTCAGTTCGTTAGAAGAGATTTAACTGAAAAGTAAAATTACTGAACAGAAAATTGGTTCTGTTTTACCTCAGACCAGTACACTGCCTTTTATGAAATTCTGAGAAAAAATGAAAACATGCAAACTCAAGAAATTGTCTCTCTCCCGATGATATGATAAACCATTTTCTAGGGAAGTTAGATCTTACATGGTCACTAACAATAAAAAAAGATGGAAAACTTTGTAATAGTAAAATTCTCTTTTGGTCTTTCCTATTCCTAGTTATAACTTGCATTATATCCCTTCCTACAGCCTTCTGGGGTATGTGTTTGGGTCTTTTAATTATATTTATTGTGATTAATTCAGGTAATTCTTCATTATTAGAATTTATATTCCTAATCAAGTTGTATAATGTAATTCTTTTATCATTCTTGTTTTCAATTTTACCAACCTAATCTCTTTTTCAAATATGCATTTTGTTTTCTCCTCAACAATGGATGAATAGTTTTTTTGTTGTTTTTTTTTTTTAACTACTCAGGAAAAAGCAGAAAATATCTCCAGTAAAAAAAGGAACTGAAAATCCAGGAAAGGATGGATGTTGGGGGTTTTTTTGGTATATATGTTTTTTCTTATATTTTCCTCATAAATATTTTCCCATAATGATAGTATAAAGTATTAAGAAACAAGGATTATCCATATTATTTCATGGAGTGCTTTCAGTGTCAGATAGACAGTGATAGAATCATGATGGGAACAATACTGGGTGATGTTGGTGGAAATGTGAGCAGATATGGATAATTAATTGTAATAACAGTAATACAGTTACTTTCAGCCTCCTTGTTGCAAATATGGCCCAAGATTTATGTTATTTGCTACTGCTGTAAACTTTAATTTATATTCTGTAGAATATATTAAGAAAGCTGTCATTCATTAAGCTGTTTTGTCCTTGGTCAGCTTGAGATATAGTCAGAGTTCACTCTGAAAATCTTTGAGCCAAAATTATTAAATAATTTCACAACATATGTAGGTTTCTTTGAATCCTAAAAGTAGGGAACCATGACTAAAGTTATGATATTATTACAACAGCATAATTTTTATATGGCTTATTCATGCAGTAGTAAACCAATGGTGGAAAATGTAAAAAGAAAAGCTCTGGGGGAATACAGATAACAGTTTTAAGAAAGTTCCATTTGAACTAGACAATCTGTACTACATTAAATCAGCCCAGTGTGCACTTCAGAAATGATCTCCGCCTACAAATGACTTTGCCAAAAATATTTTATCCCTTCCTCTAATTCTTGGGCAGAGTTTGAAGACACCACAGCTCCATCTTGTTCTGTCTGAATAAGATAATACAGTACTAAAGCTGTTTGCAGTGGTCTAGAGGAAGTTCCCTGAAGAACCCTGAGAGAATGGTACTCACGCTGTTGTGTATTTTTGAGCACATTTAACTACAGGACATTATTAACATATTGAAAGAGCTGGTGAATTGAACAAAGTGTACTGACATAAATCAATGTACTGTAATCTTCCTTTCAGAATAACAAAGAGGGTCATGAGCAACTGTAGCTTAGTGTCTTGATGTGTTTATTAGGTTCTCTTTCTATAACTGTAAAATTATTAAAAGGAACCATGAGATATCATCGCCATAGAGGAAAATCATTTGAATGCATGCAATGATAGATATTCCTTATGTTATATGCCAACAAAACTATTTCCCTCTTGTAATAGAAAGCCTGATTGAAGCAAATGTCCAAAGATGAATCAAGATAAGCCAGAAATGAAATTAATATGAAGGAGGAAATACTACAAAGTATTAGAAAAATTTACAATATGTCCTTCAATACTGGGAGCCTTCTTTCTATTATCAAGAACACTCTTATCTTTGAGGGCATCCATTTTTGTCTCTGCTTTCTGCTGTGCTTGCTTTGTTTAGCAACCTGCCAAAAGGCTTCACTTTGGTTACATTAATTACTGGTGAATTGCAGGCTTCATAGTTGTGTAAAGGATGATGATAGCTGGAGAATTGCAGCTGGTTCAAGATGTGGCAGCCCACCTGCTAAGCAGCAAAGAACAACAAGAGCACATCAACCAAGTACTTCATTCTCTGCAGTGGCTTCATAATTAATCTCAGTCAAGATCAACCTCCAAAGGTTTCAGAACTGGAATTTCCTTGTAGCTGTAAAATGAAATAAAAACAGTGGAAAACGTAAATTTCTCTAACATTAAAAGATTCAGTGAGCAATCATGTCCAAGACTGTTGCTGAATTCTGCTATATTGCAGGTTATGTAGCAATGCTTGGACTGAAATTTAAACAGTCCCATCATTTGGAAATCCTTGCATGTAATGCTTCTGTACTGAGGCTGATTTAAGAAAACTTGACACTAACAATATTAAAGTTCAGAATGAGTTGCTTTCACTATATTTTTAAATATCTTTTCTTAAATAATGCATGTGCAATAATAATTTAAATTTTCTTTATGGATTATTCTACTAGGTTAAAACTAAAATAACTTGTCAATATTTACAGTATTCATACATGTCATGAAGAATTCTTTTAACTGTTATTGTCCATTCTGACAATAAAAATAAAATCAAGTCTAAAAATATTGCAAATCATTTTTATTATTATGGGACTTCTTCTCACTATATTCTGGTTCTCACTTTATTATATTTAAGGCAAAAGCAATAAAAAGAAATTGTTCTCATGAAAGATCTGATTTATATACATTCCTTCAAAATTGTATTCATGAAAACAATGCCCAGGAGATGGTTTTAAAAGCTGCTATCATTACATAATTTCAAGAAACGCACATCCTCAATTTAGCTTAAATCCTGTACAGCTTGCAGATATTTACTTGATTTAACTTTACTGCTAATATGCTTAAATGAGGTGTGTGTATGTGTGTGTGTGTATATGTGTGTGTAATATTTGCCACTAATGAACAGGGACTTTTCTACTGCAACACTTGATTATAGAGAGCAATTATGCAAAGAGCATATGAGAAATATTTTATACTTTTAGTGTGAATATACAGTAAACTGAAGAGAAAACGTTTTCCCTGTGCTTGATTCTGAACTGATATATTTTGAGGATTCCAAAAATAGGTAAATGGACAAATTATGAAGGAAGAAGTGGCAAAGGAAGTTTTGAAGGTAAGAATGTTATTTTTTTGCATCCGGGACTAGGCACTACCTTTTCTCCAGGTAAATCTGCAGTACATTACAAAGGACTAGCCTTTTGAAGAATCCATGGATTTAGATAGATGTCTGATACAATTTTTAAAATTGCCTAAATATTTGACTCCCACTGATTTTAATTGGAGCAGGATCCTGCATTCCTTTTGAGAGTCCTGCACATTGCATACCAGTGTTTTTAAATGCTCTTTAAAATCTGTCAGTGGATAAAGAATTTTGCATACCTTCCTTCATATGAGAAAATGATATGAGTAGGTCCTATGTATATACATTCATCTTTTCATTGCTGGGTCCTAGATTTCCATATACAGGACATTTGATTTAGTGAGTCAATACAAAATTTGCATTGCAATTCACTAGATAATGCATTTGATCCATAGCTTTTGGTAGACAAGTTGAGAGATTTCCTTTGGACGTTAATTGACCAGACAAAATAAACAGGAAAAGACCTTTTTTTTTGTCAAATATGACACAAATTTTAAATCCCATTACGAAAAATTAGCTGAAATGTTATAATGTATTATAGTAAATAATTACAGAGACTTCGGTTTTGGCCAGATCCTATTTGGTCAAAATAGCAAATAAATAACATTAATATTTGGATTCACCTTATTAAATGTAAATACCTACATTATTGACATCTGTGCTTGAGTTAGTGTCCATACACTGCCTTTAAAAGCACTAGAGATATGAACAAAAATCTTACTAGAACCAAGGGTGTAATTCATTTATTCCTGAATAGACTTCTAAAAGATTGTAGAATATTTCTCCCTATTTCTCTCCACTGACTACAAAGGGACATCTATGTGACAAGGGTAGAGAAAGGGGTAGAAATCATATTTGACTGCATCCCTTGACAGCAGTGGGCTACATTGCTCTAAAATAAATCTGTGACATGACATGCATAATTAGCAGTGCTTCATGGAAACTGTCATTTTACTATTTCTTTGCCTGCTTGGTGCGTACCACTTCCAGGGCAAAACTGGATTGGACTGTTTTGGTTTTGGTAATTTACACAGAGAAACTCCTTGTAACTGAGTTTCTGGTGATGTGAGAAAGAACTCCGTTTATTAATTTTTATTTTTTAGGAATAAAAGAGAATTTAGGAATAAGGAGAATTTATTATGGTATTATATTTCAGAGACTTTTTTTATAAAAATGAACACTAACATTTAGGCCTGAAGTACTGTGTTTGGCATTTTCTCTTTTAACTTAAAGGATACCCTTGCCAGGCAAGACAAATCACTCACTTCCAGATCCCAGTCAATTACTTCAAGAACTGCTGGAGAGTTTCACTTCTGAAGAATTAACTTTTTGGCTACCAGAGCTCTCAAAAGTGACAAATTGCCTAGCATGTAGCTTGAAAGATCATGTGGGAAAGTGAAATTTAGCGCTATTTATGATTTCCTCCCTGGAAAGAATTGATTTTATTTCATTGCCATAGAAGCTGAACTGAACACCATGAGTTCCAGGTTCAGCATTCACCCTGTGCTCCTGTTACTAGCTCTAGGACTAGTATTGGACACTTTGACTGGAACTTGAAGTTTATGGTTTTGTGGATTAACTCTACCTTTTCACTGGTTCCAGATTAGACAAATAAAGGATGGCTCTTTTATATCATTCCCCTGGGGTCCCTGATGGGATTTATGAAGGCAAATGCTTCAGACTTCTCATTCTTCAGGGTAGGAGGAAGGTCCTCTCAGGTGTTTGCAGGTACTTCCTGTAGCGTTGATGGATATTCCAAACATAATCACAGTAGTAAGCAAGAAACCAACATAATACTCAGTTCAGTTAATTACTAAATATCCTAACATAAAGAGTGCCTGCAAAAAAAATAAAAGCCCAAATCTGGGAGGAGCAAACTCAAGCACTCAAACAATGTTTCAGAATTAAGCCATTGCTATTTAACTTTTTAACATGTCCATTATGACATGTTTTTGACTATAGAGCAGCCCTCTCTGAAATAGAAATACTATAGACTGACTTATCCCATGTGTTATCTCCCACCAACAGCTGATGCACCATGCTCAGCAGACTTGGTGATGATGGTGGTGGTGATGGTAGGATGGTATTTGGAAATAATTCTATCAAATGCTGTCTGAAAAAAATGTCCCTATTTTGCACATACTGTTGGCATTTTCATAAATGAAACAAACACCTGCACTCACAAGCAGTCCTAGCTCATATAAATGCAAAGTTTATGAGTTTGGACATCTGTGTTTGCTAACAGTTGTCACCATAATTTAGAGGGTCTTGGGAAGCGAAGGGTTATGGAATTAATCTTGACATATATTTCTGAAGATAAGTGTTTTTTATGTAGACTGTCTGCTATATGTCAACGTGTTTGTGTATATTTTATTTAAATGTACAATATATTAAGGCATAAAATACTATATTTTATACATGGATATTATTTTTCTATTCATACAGGTCCAAATTCAGTAAGACATTTAAATATTTATCTATCATGCCTTCAATTACCTCACTTGCATACTTTAAATCATTTTTCCAAAACAAGGATACTTTTCTGAATCAGGGCCAGAAAGATACTGTTGTTAGCTACGCAGTTACTTCTTTCTATCAGTTTCTATCACAATAAAGCATGCATATCTCCCTAAGGTCACAAAAATGTTATTCTATAAAATCCAGTGATTTCATTGGCTGGTTAATTGATTTTCAGGAGAGAATCAAGAAATGACTATCTCATTAACAAGCAGAGCTTGGCAGCCAGGATCCACTGGTTTGGCCAGAGGGACAGAAAAACACACAGATGGAAGAACAAAAACCAAGCAAACAGAAAACATTGTAGCCAAAGGCTCCAGTCATTGTTCAAACTTCTCCAACCTGTACTTTGAGGTATTTTTAATCTTATCTCTTTTCATTTACAGTGGCAGGTAAAGCAAATATATAAAATGCTACATTGGTAGGAGAACAGGTTGTTTTGTTTATTAAGTCAAAGTGGAATGTTGATTTACACTAAGAACACAAAAAAAAGCAAAGGGGAGATGATTACAGCTTCACTTTGGCTGCTCAGATTCTAATAATCTTCTACATATAATGAGACTGGGGAATGGAGAAGCCTTTTCCTGACAATGCTGGCAGCAGGATAACTTCTCCACGCTATTGATTTTTCTTCATTGATTGTAATCTTCCTCTTCCTGAGCGTCTGTCTTTGCTTCTCTGACATATTGAACACTGAATAGTCCCTGAGTAATTCTTGAACAGTTTGGGATCATTTTTATTTTCACAGGACAGTTGAGACCAATGGAGTGATTTATGTGTACTTTGGAAGGCAAAACAAAACAGTAGTGCTCCGGGAATAAATACGGACACAAAGATATATTTTTTTAAAAAGCATCCCTTCTCTTCCTTCCTCTCCAACCCCCCTTTACTTCCACACTCCAATAATTTCATAAGTATCTGCCAAATCATGTAGAGGAGAACAGTAAAGCATAAACAGCTCTCACAGCTGTGATTTCAGCCATGATTGATGATGAAATACCACTGGAGGGATAGCAGGAAAATGAATATTTATTAATGATATAAAGTGCCGCTGGTTTAAAATCCAAAGAGATCCATCATTTTATATCCATAGGATGTACACATTGAAAGTGGAATGTTCAATAAAAGGAGCCAAATACCTTAGTCAAAACATAAGTAATTCCAGTGGGCTGCTGATTGAATTCCTTTCTTAAAGTGAGCTAACCATAGTGGTTTTCATAAAGATTTTATTCCCACTTAAGCTACCATTAAGATTACATGAATAGTAGATCATGTAGACCTAGCCTAGAAAAAAAATGCAGTAGCAATAGCTTTAGCATATTATAAAAACACATAGCTATGCACAACTATCATCCATATAATACTAACATACAATTTGCAATCGTTTTCTGCAAAGGTAAAGACTCCACGATTGTTTGATGTGTAACAGTTGACTTTTTCTGCCATGACTTCATTAGTTTTTATTTTATGAAGCTGATAGGTTAGATAACCTGTACCACACTGCTACAGGCAGCTTTGCATATTTTTTATTGAGAGCAAAATTTTGCTCTGAATGATCCTAGTCTTTCAGAAGTTAAATAAGGCTATTTCTGGCTTATCTGATATGCAAAACAGATATATTTTTTCATTTTGTTTTGCAAAAGAAAAAAAAAATCACAAAAAAAATCCTTGTGCTTTTCTCTTTTGAATCTAGGCCCGATTAGGAAGTATTGTCCTATGTTGATCCTTTTTTTTTATCTCTGATGTTTTTGCAGCCTGTTATATGGGATGAGCTTGTTCAGACAATAAAAAATGTAGCTGCTGTGCTGACAGCAAAGGAGAAATTGACTGATGGAATTCAGCTGCATAATTTAACATACAGCTTTCAAGTCAGGCTGGAAGTTCCAGAATGTTAAACTTTGGCTAATGGATAGTGCTGAGAAAGGCAGGGTTCAGAGGAAGTCTAAAAATGGATCAAAAGCATACTCATGGCTAAAAATGCAAACAAAATATTTATTTACTTTGATTTGGGGAAAGAAAGAAAGGAAAAAAAACCCAACAAAACCAAAACAAAACAACCAGCAAGCATCTAATTGATACTGTTGGCATTTGGATGGTAAGAAAAAATGCACACACTCTACCCAGCAAGAGGAGAATCATTACATTGTATAAAACTAAGAGGAAGCAACTGGACAGCCACTGATCTCTTCCCTTTCATCAACATTGCCCTTACTCAAACTCAACAGAACTTCACCAGATCAGTGGGTTCAGAATTGTTTTATATGTTCGCATCTCTCTGTTGAAAACCATCTGCATTTGTCACTGTATTTATTATTGTGTTACCTGGGCTTTAGAGTCATCTAAATAATGAGTCCATAAAGGACAAGGACAGAGAGTGGGGCAAAGAGATAGGAGAAGGGGAGAGAGTTTTGGTAGATAAACCCCTGGAGAATCAGAAGATGTCCAATACTGCTCAGTGGAAGGACCACAGGTGGAGAAAGAGTGAGAAAGTCAGGCTTGTTTAAATAGATCTGCTATTTAATGACTTATTGTCATATAGTCTCATTTCAAAATAGGATTAAGGAGTTAAAAGGTTAAAAAGAATAAATTGTAGTAGCACAACGAATTATTGTAAAAGGAAATGAGCCGTACACAGCTTTGCTTGTCCTGAGTGCTGAGCCAGCATTTTGCCATCGTTGCCTTCCCAAGGTATTCCCAGTAGTTGCAGTGTGTAGGGAAGATAGAAGTATCTTTTCTGAAAAACAGCCACTCCTGTGTGAAATACAGTATAAGGTTAGCACTCATTTTGGGAAGAATAATGACAGTGATCTATGTTTTCATGTAAAGAGATCAGAACATTTCCTTCAGGCTAGCAAACATATTGCAAGGGTAGGTGAACTGAAAGACACAGAAATCAACTAATGCTTATAACGACAAGGGTATGGATTAATTTTTTCTAATGCTAGGGATGGGATTCAGTTTCTTCTTCAAACACCTGAGTCTCAGTTCTGCCTATATGGGCATCTTCTGCCATTTGAAATGCCTTGGAGTATCCATTCTGCTTTCCTGATGCTTATCTGGATGGATATAGATCCTTTGGCAGCTCTAGTGGCTCTAGATGCCCAGGTGGGGCTCTTAGAGGTAGCTTCATCAGATAGCTAGAGACCCCAGGGACATTCCTCCTTCCTCGCCTGATAGTTGCAAGGCTGCTGCAGTTCCACGTCCCCAGGCTGGGTTAGTAGAGAGGCACATGTACACGCACATACATAAAATATGAACAGAACTGGCCACACACACCTGCACGCAGAGGAAAGCCAGCATATACTGCCACCTGCATAATCACACTCAACACTCACATGTGGATGAGGAGCAGAGGTGCTCCATCCTGCTCCTTTTCTCCAGCTGATAAGGGCTGAAGTCACACACAATGTGGGTACCTCCAGGAGCTGGCCTCATTCAGTCATCCCAGCAGCTGGTTCCCAAAACCCAATGCTCTCCAGTTGCTCATACCTGAACTGAACCCTCCATGCCATGAGGCTCATGGCCAAGAGCGGGGCCCGGTCAGACCGGTGTACTGAAACCCAATCTCCTTTGTCTCCTATTTTCCCACTCTTGTTCTTCCCTGATACCCCTTGATCTCTCACTTGCCCACCTTTGGTCATTCTCCTATATGTCCCATAGCAGGTTTGGCACCTTTCCACAGCTCGTTAAGCACCCCACAATAATTTCTACACAAACCAAAAATCCTCTTCCCCTCCCTCCCATACTCAGTCTTGTACTCCTGTAGACAAACATCTCTTTTAGCATAAAAAGCACTCAAGGGGAGAAGATGTCTCCCATGAGTCATCTATGTGGGTTCAGACCAGGGACAACAAATGGGGTCAAGGGTGATGACACTTAGCTAACTTTTAGGCCTTTAAAGGTAGATAAAACAAATCCCATCTAAGGAGTGAATTGTACATTGTTGACTGGAACACCAGACTGTATTGGGCCTGGCTGGGATGGAGTAAACTTTCCCCCACACTGCTGGGCCTCATATTTGTATCTGGAGCAGTGCTGATAACACACTAATGGTTTGGCTGCTGCTGAGCAATTCTTGCACAGCATCAAGGCTGTTTCTCCAGCATTCCTTCCCCGAGAGAGGACATAGCCAGGACAGTGAGGCCAAACCGACCAAAGGGATATTCCATACCATATGATGTCACGGTCAGCAACAAAAGCCTAGAGGAAGGGGCAAGGATGGAAGTGGAGGTGTTCATTATTAAGGTGTTTGCCTTCTGAAGCAACTACTACATGTACTGGGGCCCTGCTTCCCAGGAACTGGTTGGACATCACTTGTGATGGGAAGTAAAGAATAAGTCTTTTTGCTTTCCTTTGCTTCCTTTGCCTTTCTTAATTAAACTGCCTTTATCTTGACCTGTGAGTTTTTAATCTTATTTTCTCCTCCTGTCCCACTGAGGACAGGGAGTGAGAGAGCAGCTTGGTGGGCACCTGGCAGCCAGCCAAGGTCAACCCACCACATGGACAAATGATCTTTTTCCAAGTCATGTGATATGAAACAGAATTATTTGACATCTGAGGAAAGACTGTCACCAATGTTTCTGAAGTTTGGATCATGCATTGTCTTGACAATATGGGGTCAAAGAAAGACAGAAAGAGAGGCCTAGTATCAGAAACGCAATGTCTAACTTCGAAGGACTTCATCACATATCTGAATATTCAGTTGGGTTGAATCAAATTCAACTTCTTGCATCACTCTGCAGCTGTCTAACCCTGGAAGTACTTCAACTCACACAGGAGTCCCCGTGGTCAGCCAGAATTTCCTTCAGTTCCCTCATTTAGTGGTAATTTGGAAAATCTGTTGAGCCCTGCCACTATGTGCATCTCAGCTGAGGAATGTGGGGAGCTTGTGCTGAATGCGTGAACTTAAGAAAAGGAAACAGTTATGAGGATAGTTTTATAGTTGTGTGTCTCAGGGTTTATTTTTTTTTAGCTGATGACACATTGGTGCGTATCCTTGTGTATTAACAGATGTATATGTAAGGAAGTTTAAGTCCCTCAAATTCTGCTATCTTAACTGTCCCCCAAAAATGTCCATACTACTTTGCTGCCCTTCCAGTTCTGAAACTCTTGCATTCTTGTCTGCAGACTTCAACAGGTAACATGAAAAGAGATCAAATCATTGTACTCTCAGGGACAGATAATAATTTCCTGTCAGCATATTCTTAAAAGATCAAAGTAATTAAAAAAGAGACAAGAAGAGTATAGACACCTATAGAGCATGTACACCCGCAGGAGTGCCTCTTTCAAGTACCCTCTCATGCACCTGCAAAAAAGAGGCTGAAACTCCTTATTGACATAGGTAAGGCCTTCAAAGGATCAGAGGGGTAAATGTTTCAAGGCATTTAAGTGTTTCCAGAAATTTAACAGAAAGGGAGATGGGCAGTTGATCTGTAAGGGAAACGGATGCTCTAGAAGCTAAAGGTCTGCAGTGGGAAATCGGAACGCTAAAGTAATTTTTAGCCTGTGCAAAAAATATCCAGCTAGCTTGGGATAACTTGCTTTGCTATACCTATATTTTCCCTTCTATTAAAGCAGCTATAGAAGTCAGATAAAGATGAGGATAAAAGCCTATCCAGTAGGGTGCTAGATTTGAAGATATTAATACTTTTTAAGCTCTAATGATGAAAATATGGCTGATTTATTTCTTTTGCTTGCATATGGGTATAAAATATCAGATTCCAGTAATACACTGGTTAATAATATCAAAAATAAAGCGGCAGAGAAGTGGAAATAATGAAGCTGGTTAAGATTCTGTTGCTCTGTTGCTTCTCACAGGGGAAAAAATGGCTTTATTGTGATTCAAGCAGAGCAGCCAGATTTCAAGTATTTGATACTAGCAGGTGATGGGAAATTACCCAGGTTTTTCTCGTATTTCTGCTCCAGCATCTTAACTTGAGCACCCTACATCATTCTATTTCATGGGCTCTGACACTTGGTAAATGGGTTTAAAAACTTTTAAAAAGAAGGAAAACCCTCCATAAAGTCCTTTTGTTTTGAACGATTATAATCATAATTTTCAGAAAACAGCATCTAGGAAACAACATCCGTTTTCTGGGCTGATGGTATGTTACAATGGCATGTCACATCTGGATATATCAACCATATAATATTGTTTGACTGGTGGTAGCATTGCCAATTCGATGAAAGGCATGTCTAACTGAGGCAGCATTTCCAAACACATTTCTGTTCCCAGCCCATAACATGTGCATGTCTGCCTCTAGGGCTCTGTGTTGCTCTTTTGGCTGGTGGGGTGATGAAAATCAGGTTTCAGTAAGGGAATATCCACACTGCTGCCAGGGCCTCTAGGATCAGAGGCTTGATAGATGTACATAAGCTACCATTAATCTAGATTTCTTGGGTGAAATCTCTGGAATGAATGTATTAACATAGTCAGGTTTGGACAGCCAGTATTAAAGTCATTGGTAAAGCTGTGAAAACTACTTGTACCCAAACCTGCTAGTGGTGTGCTGGAGAATCTTCTTTCAGTGCATGAGGGTTACATATTTACATTTCTTCACCAGAAAATCAGTTTGACCTGATCAGTGCAGCTCCCTGTATTTACCATGTCCCTTTTCTCTAGCACATTTCTGGCTTCACATTGGCTGCCTGTGTTTGCTTTGAGGGCAGATAAAGACCACTTAAGAACCACTCCTGGAAGGAACCTGGCAGATATTCTTATAAACTGCAGAGTTCACAACTACCTTTTAAAGGGAAAGCTTTAAACTGTTTTAACTTTTATTTGTGATGTTCATACAACTTTGTTCGTTCTAGATACATATGTTGTGCCACTGTAGCCAAAATAGTGATTCCCCATGACATGAAAAGTTTATTGAAAAACTGTACCCACAATCTCTTGTTTAAGGAGTATTTAATTTTTTCAAAGAATAGTCTTCAAGATAATCACATAGTCTTAAAATTTAGGAAGTATATATTCTGTTACTCCTTTGTGTGAAAAACTGTTAAATCAGAACTGGAAGTAGAATGAAACAATAGAATTTAAGTGACGGAGACAAATTGCTAAGAGCAAACAGTCATGTTGAAAAGTCCTCACTAATCCAGATGATGACAGATAAACCAGACCATTTGGTGTGTGATGAATAAAGTCTGCATTCTAGCTCCTAATTAACACTGTGAAAACACAGGAAAGGTTGACGTTCACTTGGGGTAAGATTCATCTCACCTAACTTTGGATACCTACAAAGCAGAAATCTTCAACTGGCTTTAATGGCTGTCTAGACACCTTCTTTAGCTGATGGAAGGGAACAGACAATTCTAGAGCTTTTTTTCATTTCATCTGCTTTCCTACATTAGGATGAAATTAGCTGAGCTCTAGATGTGGTAATTTCTCTCCATCAGGTAAGAAAGGAACATATTCACTGGCATCAGTGATGCAAATATCTGCGCTGTAGCCTTTGTATTTAGCCAGATGAATCATGCTGACAGTGTCTGTATGATTTTAACTCTTCCCCATCCTTTCTGATGTAGACTTATTTTTACTCGCATTGATACAAAATGAGAGAATTTCATTTCAGAAAGGCCTATCCATGACAGTACAAAAAGACCAAGTCAAGCAGCACTTAAAAGGGAAGGATTGTGAATTCTTCACTGTTTCACAGTTCTTTCTGCTTCAGAGACATCAGAATAACAGGAAATTACTATATATTTTGACCTTCAGCTCTCCTAATCTTTATTACTAACAAATCAGAAACTTGTGGTAAGACAGAAACAAAACGTATGTGCAATGTATTCCAAATCAAATCTGGAAATCTTGACATTTAAGGAAATTGCATTTCATTTCCATGCCACTGTTTTAAAAGTGCAGGTGAAATTTCTCTATTTTATTTTTAAATCAGAAGGCAAGACCTTGAAAATGTGTTTCGAACAAGGTTAGTTTTGCATCTAAATACATAAAATAGCAAACTGATACGACTTGAGGAAGAAAAAATGTGGGATTCAGAGCTGAGCCCTTGAAAATTAGTAAACGCCTGTGTTATCATGTCTAAATAAATCTTATTTTGACCAACCTATATGTGCATTATGATAGCATCTTTAGTTACATCAGCATATTTTTTTTACTTTTTAGACAGGATTTCATTCCTTCTGCTTCATACATCTCATAGGATGGATATTGTGTTTCAAAGACATTGATAAATTTGCCATTTGCTAACTTTCAAGGACCTGCTTGGGAATTTTTAAGACAACCTGAGTATCTAATAATTCATAAAAATTTCCTGTAAATTTTAATTAGTGGTGTCCAGTGCCTTCAAGTTTCCTTAATGCCAATGTGAGCAGAATATAGTCAGCCCGCTCCTCCTCTGCTAAGCTGATGCCATATATACCTGTGCCTGACTGTCTGTAGTCATCATCGTGACCAAGTTCATAAAAGGTAGTTTGATATGTATTGGAATCCCCAGCTTTAAATTTTTGACTGAATTAATGGCATTTCCAGGACTTCACTTCTGGGTGTTGGTTACGGCAGAGGTTTGTTGCTGTTCAGAAAGTGAGATGAGTCTCGCCCTCTCCCCTCAGATCAGCAGGGCCAAGCTAAAATGCTGCAGCTTTCTTCTTCTTGTATGATAAGTAGAGGTGGTTAATAGGAAGATGACAATTATAGCTACCTTATGGACAGATATTTTATTTTAATGCTTGCAATGTGGCCAGATGCCATGGTATAAATAACACAACGAACAAACAACTGTAACAGCACTAATGACCTTGTGTGACAGTTTGCAAAACGCAAGGAATTTAAGCTTGCTCCTATTCAGTCCTTTTAAGAAGCTGCACTTACCTTCCCCCTGTGAGGGAAGGGAGACAGCAAGTGTGCTCTTTAAAGGCACCAGGACCCTCATGGGATGTAAAAAATTACGCATAATGAAGCTGTCAGGAAATTTTCATATTTAGACAAGTTGACATAGTTTTGGCTTTTTGCCAGTTCTTAAGAATTCTATCACTTGGAAGGTGAAAAGTATGTGGTTTTTTTCTTTATGTTCAAAGGCTTTCCTCCTTCTTGACCAAACATAACCCTTTACATTTCAACTCACATGGAAAAAAAAGAAAAAAACAAATCCGAGGTGACACAAATGCGAAACTCTTGCTATCCTCCAAGCTCTGTGAGAGCCACAGCAGAAAAAAGTGTCATGCGCTTTTCATTACCAGTATGCTGCAGAAATGAATGATATTTTCATACTGTATAGCCCTCACCCATCTACTGCAGCTTTAAAGCAAAAGAAATATTGCCAGTGCTTTTCATATTGAGGGTCCACGGGACTGCTCCAGGCCTCCTTGCAGCCATATTGCTGAAGGTTATTATTAATTGTCTGTCTGTTAACCTGGTTTTGGTGCTCACGCTCACGGATATCTGATGGCTGGAACTTTATCATGCAAATGCAACTAGCAAAGGAATACCTTGGCTTGATATGGTGTTTCCTTATGAAATTTGAGAACTCAAGGCATTTTCCTTGGGAGGGTGTGTATAGACAACCTGCCATTATGATTGATTGCATTCACGGAGCATTTCTGCCCTTGTCTCATTACTGAAGAATACATCCTTGGCTCCACGCAGTTCCCTTCCTTTGGATGGCACCTTCCCCCTTTAATGAGATTTAAATCTGTTGCAGGTACTTTCAAGTAGTCTGAAATACTCTTATCCTCCTTTCCACTCTATTAGCCTGTGAAGACAGCAGTTAATGTGCTGTGGTCCAGTGGTCCAGTAGTCCTGGACTGTGCCAGAAGATAGAGCTTGCTCTCTGCCTCCCCATTGAAATAAAGGAAAAGCACTGTAAACACCAGTCCCTTCTCAAATATGATCAAGTTTCAGCCAACAGGTCTGCCTCACGGTTATCTACAGAACACAGACTTGGGATGGGCTTTACATGAACCTCTTCCATCTTCGAAAGAGATGCAAAGAAAACCCTTGATTTGAATCTTCACACACTTAGAAGACATGCAACACACATAGAGCTAGTGGTAGAAACTGCTGAATAAAGGATCTTACTATATTTTCATTTATTGTCTTTGTGTGAATCACACCTGCCTATTATTAACTCAGCTTCATAACAGTATTTTTTCATAAAAAAAAGAACAGATGATGTCATGCCACACAATTACCCCACAGAGAAGACCTAGACTTATAGTCCTGTTGCTGTCACAGGTTCCTTTTGAGATGACTAGAATCAGAAAATAAGACAGATCAATAGGACAAAATACTACCTAAAAGAAAAGAGGATTACAGTCAGTTCAATTCAAGACTTTGGTTTGCCTGGCCTATTTAGGTTTTTCCATAGGATATATATATTTTTGAACGTTTTGCTGTTTATATGATGGCTTATGGTATGGTGGGTTTTTTTTCCTATCAGTAAAATTGAATAGTACTTTGCCCTCACTCACTCTTCCTTGCTGACCACATGATCCCAAAGGAACAAATTTACAGTACTTCACTTAGCCTCACTCCTTGAATGATCCTGTGATGATGGTACATGTGGTGCTACTGGTAAATCTACTGTAGTTAGAATGAGACCTGGAATGCAGTTCCTGAAACAGCTGAAAGGCTTTCCATGGACAAAAGGGAAATTAGGACCTGGTATTACTGCTGCCACTGCTCACACCAGCAGCTGAGAGAACACAAAAATAATGCAAGTTTGGGAGCTATTGCTTTAAGGTATCCAGAAATAACATTCCTTAAACATGTTCTGTTCTGATGCTTAATTATACACAAGCAATTTAAATTGCTACTATTCATGTTTTCTATCTGATGTTAGTCTCTGAACTTTCTCTTCCTTGTGCAGTTGCTATCCTTCCCCTGATAAGGAGGTGTGTGTTATAATTCTATGTTTAATGTATTTGCATTCTTTATAGCTCATGATTGGTAATTATATTTTTCCTATTAATAGAGTTCTTTCGTCTTTCAAACATTATCTCATTGGATTCCAGCAAATCCTTTTAGGCATACTGCGACTTCCAGACTTCTGTTACCTAATCTGTCTTCCTGGCTAGTTTTAATGTAAGTATTATTCTTTTTCCTTTTTTCTTTTTTTTTCTTTTTTTCTTGTCTTTTTTTCTTTTTTCATTTTTTCTTTGCTGTATTTCTGGAGTGGTAAGCTATTTGAGATTGCACTTCCTCTAGGTAAGATACCTTATCTAGCTATCGACTTGCTTAATGACTGAGTTTTTATGGACACATCTTGTCGATACCTCATAGCTAAAATTTTGTATCACATTTTTTGTCATGTGAATGTCCCTTTTGTGTACAATCAAGAAACTAAAGAGATATAGGCAATTGTAGGCAAGTATGTGAGTTGTTGCAGGCTTCTCTGAAGGGACTCACATACTGTTTGGAGTAATTCATATGGTCTGCAGCTGCATGTTCTTGTAGGTTAATACTATAGCATGACCTTCTGGAAATAACTGCCATAAATAGATTGTTGGTAGAAAGAACTGAACACACCTACCGTTGGTCTGAGAGAAATAACCATTATAATTGGTGCTTTCTGGTCTGTACAACCCCTGGGAGCCAAGGACTTTCTTCTCAAAAGAATTCTGTAACAATTACACCCGGGGGCTGTGTGTATGTCATGACATAAAACACAGTCTGAATTAATTATTTAGTATGGTGCAGCCCACTTTGACTTATAAGCTATAAAAAGCCCGCCTAAGAGAGAATTAATTATTGCTGGAAATAACATATAATTACAATGTTGCAGGGAAAAGATAAGAATTAATGTGCCAGGTGTAAGTAGATTAGACCAGCTTGACAGAAATGAGCAACTAAAAAAGAATTTATAGATGAAAGCTTACAGCCATTGCACCCATAGTGACTGGAAAGCATTACCATGTGATGACTGCTTCGTGGCTTATGTGAAATGAGATATTGGCTTTAGACTCATTGCTTGGAGACAGGTCTCTGTGTCACAAATCTGACAACAAAATGGGGTGAATTGAACGTCTCATCAGAGAAACAAGGAGAGAAAAATCTCAGAGGCTAAATTAAACTTATTTCCATCCTTGAAATCATATCCTTGGGTAGGAGTTGAGGAGTCTTGTGGCAGAGAAAGGGCTTTGTCGGGAAACACATTTCACACTGTATTTCTGTCTTTGTCCAGTGGTGCAGGACTGCAAACTCCAGAGTAGAGAGCCAGCTGCTTTTCAAGAGGAAAAAAGAAAAATGCTGCTTTATCTATGGCCTATCAAGTAGGGGGGAAGAAGAGGAAGAAAGAGAAAAAAAAGACTTTTTCGAATAGCTTACCACTTTTCTTAACCTTCTCATCTTCTTGTTTTAAAAAGGAGCATTTATAAAATTCTGCTCTTTGACACATAGGAGAGGCATTTGTCCCAAGGGTAACATGTGCTTTGCATGGTTTGAAGGCCAGTGTGAGACAATGATCTTAACCTACTGTGTGGAGTCTAATCAGGAACAGGAACACCAGACAATTGTACTGATGCTTTTCTTCTAGCTGGGATTACAAGGTAGCTAAATCATTACAGACAACTCAGAACTACATGAAACCAAGATTCTGAAGAATTTAAAGAACTGTTGTGAAAGACGAAAGAAGAGTGACTCAATATAGGTAGTCTATGCAACAGTATGGGAGAAATTAATATCTCACTGGAATGGGATAAACATCCCTCTAAGCATTCTGATTCCATCTGATGGATACAGGAATTGGACAGAATTGTACATAATGTGTGTTTTCAAATTGTTCAATTATTGGTGAAGAGTCAGTAGGCTCTGCACCTGGGTCCGTCTCCAGGATGAAATAAAATTGGAGAGCTTAATCTTTCCCCATTTTCTTCCCTAGCTTATCTATCTGCAATACTGATTTTTTCTTTTAATGTTGTAATAGTTTGACATCAGGCACATGGTTAACTCAGTAGGCAATCACAGCTACTCCAGGTTGTCTACCACTTGCCACCTTTTGCTGTGTTAGGACTCAAACCCAGGAATCATAGCAGCTTCTCTGAGAAATCATAGTTTAATAAGAACTGCACTAAAGGTAACAAATACCCACATCATTTTTAATGTTGCTAATAGATTTTAGATAAATTTGAGGCTTAACCTTAGTTTTTCAATAGACTTCTTTGGTTCACAATTTGCTAAGCGTATTTCCAAGACTGGTTAAAAAATGAAAAAAAAAGGAAAAGAAGATGTTACTTAAGCCATCCATGTCACTGTTCATAGTAGTTTGTTCCCTTACTTCAAAACTGCATATTAGTGGTTTGGATAAAGTAGAATTATTCAATTCCATTTACAAAAAATTGTCTGACTTTTATTCCATTTATGTGGAACTAAAATTAAGACTTTCAGGAACATGATTTAGTAGAATAAAATGTGCCGACTTTTTTTAAAAAGTTTTAATGAAAAGACAGTCTGGCCTTGTGGTTTTGATTATAATTCCTTGGAGTTTTGGGGATATAAGCCTGAAATAAGTTAATCTTATGCTGATGTGAACCTATGTGAAGAGGACCTCTGGAGGTTTGCTTACCATTGCTTAATACTTAAATAACTAAAATGCTAATATACAGATCTAATTTTTGGTTGATTGCCTCACAGAGATTGCTAGATGTAATGCACTTTACAGCATGAATTGATCCATTGTTTTGATTTCAACTGTATTGGGCCATGCATAATTATGATTGATTCTTGTGAGCATTCACAAATTCACATAATGAAGAGTTTAGTATAGCGATAGAATCAATATAGAATAAAGCTTTGTCAATGTTATTTAAGACTTTACAATTAAAATCACAAAAATATCTCAGAGAAGTTAATGTTTTAGTGTCCACATTAACATTCCCCAGTTGCTGTTTCATTGGCTTTCATTTTATAACAGAAAGAGACAAGAATATAAATAAGAAGAAAACCGATATATGTTCATCCCTACATCTGCGTGGTAGAGTCCTAATTGCCACTCACATAGAGATGATTAAGTTACTGGTAAAGTTTTCAACAACACTTGTTCAGGCTTGAAAGGAAAAATACCTGGTAACAAGAACCCAGGATCCATATGGAAGATCATAGCTGGTCTTGTGCTACATCACCAGCTAAGACCACACTGCTCTTCAATGGCCATCTTGGTTGACGAGGACATACTTGGGTGTATCATTTGCATTGTGTATGTGGATTGCATAGCCTATAGGTATAGGGTGTTGCAGAATTGTGTCCAAAGGTCAAGCATTGGAATTTCATTTTCTGTACTATCAAAACCTTACAGTAGTCTCTGACACATTTTGGTTTATGCAACCTGAATTTCTTCAAACATTTCCAAGCCACAGTGCAAGACTCAGAGCGGGCCAGGGACAAGTCACACTGGGTATTTTCCAGTGGCTCTCATATTTGATAGGCTAGGAGAATTCAGTAATACACATGGGTTGTTCTATGCCCTGTTGCTGCAATGCCATAAGCATGTTGCTCTATTAGAAGAGCTGTAGAATACCTAAATACCAGCCAGTTTGTTTCTCCCGTCTTTATTTCTTGGGTTTGAATTTTGCATCTGTATATGTTTTGTGAAGCAGGATGTTTTGTTTCATCGGTACTTTTCTGTTCAAAAAGGGACAATTGAAAACAAACAAACAAACAAACAAACAAGAGGAAACTGTAGAAAAGGCCCTGTGTTTAAACATGTTCCACTGAAATAAGAACACACGACAGGAAGGACTCTTTTGATCATCAGTTCCAGCCCCCTGCTGCCACAGGCACAGACATACAATCCCTCCCATAAACTGATCAGGCTTCAATGATTGCATTTAGTCTCTGAAGTCCCTAGCTCATTGAGTTGAATAGGTCAGCTTCCCGTCTCGTCACTGTCAATATGTGACAAGACTGTTTTCTGAAAGTTTTCAACATAAAGGAAGAAGGGGAGGAGGGAGGGTAAGAACACAGTTTAAAATGTAAGATTGATTTTGCAGATTACCACGATTCTGGGAAGACACTGGCAGGTTTCTTCTGCAACCACAATTATTTTTTGCTAATCGCATCAGGGGTATTTGGAGATGGATTTTGTTGTAATACTTTGGTGAATCATAATATGTTCATGTAAATCGTCTCAGCAAAAGGCTAGAAATTATCAGCTCCTGCAAAAACATGTATCATTTTGAAACTCTCTAATGACATTCAAATGAGAGGTGAGACTCCTTTGAAATCTGAGAGCTTCAAAACCTGACTGAGAAGTGATATAGGTGTGTACCTATGCCTTGTATTTATATTGTTAAGAACCAAGCATATTTAGAATGGACCTGTGACCATAACAATACTGAACATCCTGGTAAAAGCAGAATCTTCTTACATTTCCCTTGGCATCTGCTTATGGCTACTGTAGGAGATGGGCTATTGGGCTGTATGGATCTTGGACTCAACCAAGTGAGACTATTCTTATGTTCTTCTCTACTTTCATTAAATCCTGCTAAAAATCTAATCACATTCTCACTGCACAGTGACGTTTTCTCATTTATTACTTAATTTGAAATTGCTTCCAACTTTCAGGAAATATTTATTTCTACTCCTAGTCTTTAAGTGATGATGTTAGGGTGCTTGGTTCAGTTTAAGATTAAGAAATCTAAATTTAGACATCTAGCATAGATGTCTACTGTTACACTGGGTGTCTGTGATCCTGTTACAATCAATGAAGACCAAGTCAATACAGATCATAGAGTCTCTCTAGCTCTCTGGTCTTTATACATCACATTGATTACATCTCCATTAACGATAACAGGACCTTATATAATGATCTTTATTCAGTTTCCTAAACATAGGTGTCTAATACCATTTGAGATGCACTACTGTATCCCCTGGCAGCTGACTGCTGCTTCAAAAGGATGCACATCTCCTCCAGAAGGTCCTTTGTCAGACCTATGAGCCCATTTGTGAGTATCTTGAATAAACTAGATGGTTTGAAAAAGGCAGTGCATGCCTGTGTTCAGGCAGTAGAACTGATTCCATCATGCAGAGGTGGACACGTGAACTTAGTATGATAATGAGAATCTCATCACAAACTTTATTGCTTGTAGGCTGCTATTGCTGCTTACAATTCAGTAGAATTCCTTAATGTGAAATGAAAAATATACCAGTCCTTCTTGGGTGCTGAATGAATCTGAGATTTCATTTTCTCAGTTCTTTGAGTGTCTGCAGTTCTGTCACAGTAGGAGAGTGATAATGAAGATAACTGAAAAATGAAGGCTAAGAAGGATTTGGTGCATATGTTGTCTTGCTGCTTCATTTAACTGTTTGTTTTTTCATGTATTATGTTTGCCTGGGGGTTTTAACTGACAGGGCAAGAAATGATTCTCATACTTTTAGATTTTCCCCAAACACTAGACCTGGAAGTCTTTTGAGTAGATGGTTTCAGTATGTGTTCAAGATCATAATAATTAACATATTACCTTTCAGCAGAAGACTGCCTAAAGCACTGTGTTGACAACAAGCCCAATATTCAAATATAAGTGAAAGTCCAAGAGTGGCAACCTCAGCATTCAGGAAATGTGAACCAGGAACCCTGGAATCGTGTTATAGAATCAAGCATCTTACTTAGCTTCTTGTCCAGCATCTGCACTGCACACCTATGCCACATTTGCAAGCTTCTCTGCAGCCAGAGAATTGAAACTGAACACACACAACAGAAAGGCAACTGAGATTTCACATAGCTGATTTCTATAGGAATGGAGAATTGCAGTAAAAAAAGACAATTGCTAGGAACATTACATTAAATTTATGCAATGTCATGACATCTCCAATTGCCCAGCTCTGTTCTGGGGAATACAAATGAGTATTTGTTCCAGCTGAAGTCCCTGTGGCCAACTTCAGTGGTCCAGCTGAGGAATTTTTGTACTTAATCATAGCATACATGTCATACATTTTTAGAGACTCTAACAAAAGACTTTCCCTATGAAGCCAAGGAACTTCATGCAAATACAATCCCTCTTATGAGTTGGACTTTAAGACCAGAACCTGAAGAGGAACCTGGTCTAGTGAGAGGTGTCCCTGTTCATGGCAGGGGGGTTGGAATAAAAGGATCTTTAATGTCCCTTCCAACCCAATCAGTTCTATGATTCTATTGCCTTTGTAAAAAGTGCATACTTTTTCACAGAGTTGCTAACAGAGAATGAAAAAGCGATCCCAAAGTTTTTGAATGCATTTAAGCTCAGAAGAAGAGAAGGAACAGTTCATGGCTAGGAAGTTGAGTTGCATTTTCTAGTCCATCTTATTACTGAATGGAGGGGGGAAAAACAATATCTTCCTAAATGGTAATGGCCTGTTATCCTCAAGATAAGAAGCCCAGCATTAAAAATAGCAGTTTTTGAAAGGATGCAGGTTTAGTTACCTGAAAAGTAGAGGAGATTCTGTGAATGTGCAAAAGCCAGGGGGTTTGTGGCTCTTGCACCAGCCAAGTGGATTTTATTTTTTTTTATTCTGAAAAATGACCTTTCAGTCCAAATAAAAAAAAAGTAAAATTTCCACTTCAAAGCCTATTTGCCTTATAGATGTCTAATTCTCCATAACCCCTTTAAAATTAAAATGCTTCCTTAACAAAAACTAAAAGGCAACAGAAGTGGTACTAGATACCTCTAGGATTGATCCTGTGTTATGGAGAGATATGAGTCAAGGTACACATTCAGATGAATAAGGTGAGTCCTTATAATAATCTTCCTCTTGATATTGGATCATTACAGCATTTCAGACTAACTTGTATCCTGCTAGTGGGAATGAATCTACCTGTTGAATGATGAAATAAAACCATAGAAATATCTGCCCAGAGAGGCAAACTCTGCCTCTGACAATTCCAGTGCCAGCTGTCTCCACCAAGAAGCTAGGATTCAGACAAAAGACAGCTAGGAGCCAGTTTTCCTCAGGACACATTTCTACTTACCTCATGGTAGTCAAAAACTGTGAAAGGACAAATTAGGATTTAAACTACTACCAAAACTTTCACTTATGTTTTAAATAACTTGTAAGAAAAATCTGAGTTAGGAGAGCAATTAGTACATATTTTTCTTCAATTCCACATTAAAAGAATTCAAGCTTTGCTCCAGGTCAACAGAGAGAACCACATTTAATTGGTCCAGTCAGAAGCAGGTAGCTAGTCATTAAGAACTGGGAAACAGGGATCTATCTTGTCACATCATTTTCTTGGCTGTAAGAACTGGCACACCCTAAGCATCCTAGTCTGCTGTAGTGCCAGCTGTGGGACAAAATATTGACTGTACCTCTGACCATTTTTATTTTCTAGATGAAATGTCCATTCCTGCTAAGCTCTTAATCTCAATGTGGATATGGCCAGTTTAGCAGTGTACTTGTGAAGAAGTGACAGTGGTATAGACAGGAAGATGTGATGTCTTCATCAACAGTAGACATGGTATTTCTGACAACTGCTGATCAGTGTGGGTTTGTGATGGAAAATGTATGGAGAGGATTGTGGGAAGTAATGGCTGCAAACTCTCCCGTAGGCTTAGAAGCACAGGCCAAGAGTGTTAATAGAAAGGGAGGTATGATCAGAACAGATAGCAAATCAGATAACACAGTCCTTCCAGAAACTTCTGTGCGTTCTGTTTTTTTTTTAACTAGCTCAGCAAACACAGCCATGGCATGTAATGTTACAAAATGAGCCTTTTGTAAATAGCAAAACAGACTGAAACAGACTGCATTAACATAAAGTTAAATGCCCTTAAGCAGCTGCAGTCCTAGTGACTTTTCTGAAGAGGTAGCTGAAGGGGTTACTCTGAAACCCTTACATCAGTGAGCCAGAAGGGCAGATCTACTTCCAGGTCCCTGCTTGTCCCGGTTTGACATAGAACAAAGCCAATTTCCTATTGAGTAATTTTACATTTCAGATAAGCTGCTTGTAACTGACTAACTCTATGAAATTAACGGCACATTTTTCAGACCGTGTCCACTTCTAGCACATAAGAACAGAATGCAGAGAGGCTTTTGCATATACTTACTGCTGTAACAACCAAGGTCAGCTATCTTTATTATTTGCCCCATTGGAGGGTTGGAAACAGAAAAACATAGAGCGGTCGCACCTGAGGGAGGAGTGGACAGGGCAGGTGACCCAAAACTTACCAACAGGGCATTCAATCCCATCTGCCTCATGATCAGTATAAAAGCCGAGGTATCAAAGGATGATCCCTCTTTCTTCAGTGGTCAGTGTCCGAGGAGGACTCTGTGAAAGGACACAGATCTGTTTGTCTGCCTTTGATCCCAATCTGTGTGTTCCTGAATCCAGAGCTGGATTCCAGTTCCTGTCTGTGACTGAGTATGGTCTGGGACTTTCCTGTGCCTGCCGCTGACGTGATCGTCATCCTAGGAGCTTGATACTGGTTTTGTATATTTTGTATATATTTCATTATGTTCTCACTATTTTTTTCTCTCTATTATTTTATTATTAATGTTTCATTAGAGTAGTTTAGGTTTTTTTTCAACCCATAAGTTTTCTCTTCCTCTCATTTTCTCTCCTCTCCTCTAAAGGGACCTGCTCTTACTTCTCTGAAGGGGAGGGAAGTAAAAGAGAGCATTTGTTGTTTGTTTTGGTGGCCAGCCCAAACCATGACATTGCTGATGCCTTCCTGAACAGGCCAGCTCCCGGTAGAAGGTGAGGGAGGCTGTGACAAACAGCTCTTGCTTTGTCCCAGCAGGACTCATCTCCACTGTTGAACTGAGATTGCATGTCTTCTCATGAGCAGCCTAACTGGACTCTGTGTGGAAGGACTATAGCACTGTGGGATGACACCTCTCAGAAACTATAAGCCTAATTGGTTCAAACTGGAATTGCCTCTCTTGAGTTTGAACACAAACCTATTCTTCTGGAAATGTTACAGCTGCATATAATAACACACAAATTCACTTGTACAGAATAAGGAGGAAGGGGCAGTTTATTAGTTGGCTAGTGGTTTTAAATAAGTCTGTAATTGAGCCAATAGGACAAGATGGGAAGTTTTGACCCTAGGACTCTTTTTTAAACACTGGTTCACACATGTTTTTTTTCTTGCCTGGATTTCTGTCTGACCTTTTTTTCAGCCAAGAATTTCAGCATTTGACTTGAACGTAGTGTGAATTTTGCACAAGTGGATGGGTATGATCCACAGAGAGGAGCACTATATTCACATTGCCAAGATTTCACCCACAAAGAGGAACCGTGTAGTATTTGACAAGTTTGCCCTACAGTGCCAGAATCTTCTTGCTATACACTTTCGTGTGAGATCACTTTGTGAGGAAGAGATGGAGAAAGGCAATTCTGAAAAGCGATAAACTATGGCATGGTAATGACAGGAGAAAGTAGACGAGTGGGTGGAGGAGGCTCTTTCACTCTTCAGACTTGAGAGGTCTCCTTTAAGGTGTGTACTACTGTTGGATAAAGAGACAAACTTGCAGTGATGTGTCTGTCAGCACTGCTTAGCGTGAAAGAGCAAGGTAGAAATTGCACAAGAGTCTATTACTGTTGCCTTCCAGGTAGGCTGTAGAAGAGAAAGCGTGCAAAGGAAGAGCTGCGGTTTACAGTCACAGTTTGGCAGCTATTCCCAGCCTGTCTTTATGTATTTAAAATTCCTTTCAGTACAAACATATGAAGGATCGCTCTCTCTCCCTTGCCACTGTGACAGTTCATTTAAGGGGACAAAGAAAAGAAATCATAAATAAATGATGTGTTCTGCTCTGTATCCATTTTAAATGCTGGGTGTTTTATTTTCTCTCCTTTGTGTATGTGTGCATCTCACACACTTTTAAATTTATGTTTTTTTTAAGAGAAAAATGGGGGAATCAGTCTATAAACCTGGACTATGTTCCTGTTAACAACTTGCTCCTTTTTGTTTACTCATTAAACCCTGCCCTTCTCCCCATCTGTTCCCATTGCTGTCAATAGCAAATACACCCCTTTGTGCTCTTAGAAAGCGAGATCCTGTTGAAGCTACAAATTGCAGTCCCTCAGGAGAGATGACCATCTATTGTTTAAAGGGTGAAGCTTTACGCATAAAGGTAACTTTTACTGGCTTATGGGTTGCAGTCTGTTCTGTAGCCCCGAAAGAGGCAATTTCTGATGTTTAAATTGGGACATGGTGGCCAAGGCACTGCTGATTACCAGATTTCCCACTGTTGTTGCTGGATGAGTGGCTTCCTACCCTCAGCCTACACACACTTCTCTGGGAAGGTCACAGGGGATTAGAGATCATGTCATTTCTCAATTTGAGTCAGATGCCGTCTGGAAAGAGGAAAGTATCTTTGGTCATTACCTCTCTTTCTTTTACTCATCAATGTCTGCTGCAGTCTGGCCTTTGGAGCACTTTGGGGAATTTTGTCATTGGCTCTGGTAGGAACCCAGTAGTATTTCATTAAGACACTGATAAATGGAAAGACATTATTTTACGTTCTTATTGCTATTATGAATGATATATAAAATAATGTAATAGAATTAAAGAATTTCTAATAAATTTGATAGACTTAGTACCATTTAATACTTATGGCAGGTATAAAATGTTGAGGGGTTTTTTTTGTTATTTTAAATTGAATTTAGGAGGAAAAGATGAGTTTTTTTGAATGAGTGAATTTTAAATCCTTATGCTTTACAGTGATACTTAAAAGAATTGAGAAGAAAATTAAATCTAGCTAATAGACTCATATCTGAATAAGCCTCAAACAGCAGGTATGAGGTGACTTGACTGGTGAGCAAAATCTGGGTGATACTATTATTCAGTAACTTCCCTTTTTTTGGCTTGATCTTATGTTTTTCTGTTATGGTTTGAGAGAACCCATAACAATCTATTGTCGTTAGACAATTATTCTATCACCCGATGTCCCCTCCCCACCCGGAAAGGGGAATTGGGGAACACAAAGAAACACAAGGGTTGAAGTATAAATAGATTTAATAGACTAAGACTAAATAATTAACAATAATACTAAAGAACCAGTATTAATCCCGATACTGATATCAGATACACAGGAATTATACTCAGCCATCTATATCAGCAGGAAGCTGTGCACTCCCAGCAGTGGATAGCAGGTATCGGACACTGGGAGCGCAATGGCTTCAGGAGGAAGGGAAGGGCTCAGGGCTCCGGCACCGGGGCAGGGAGGTGTCTGGACCTGCCGCCATCAGGGAGAGAGCCCCTACGCAGCAAACTTTTCTAATTTATATTGGATGTGACGTTCATGGTATGAAATACTCTTGTTGGCCAGCCTGGGTCAAATGCCCAGGCCTTGCTCCTCCTTGTCCCTGCACCTGGTGAGCTCGAAAACACTAACCTTGAATCCCACGGAGCCTGGCTGGCTATAAAGTAAATATTTTCACAAATTCAGACACTAGAGTCTTCTAAAAACGCAATTTTCCCCAGCATTAGAAGAAAAGTTAGTCCTGTGTCTCTCAACCCTGGACATTTTCTCAACTGACTCTCAGGATGGGATGCTTGGCGAACAGATAAACTCCTGGTTCAATGAGCTGCTGTGAAGAAGGTGTGCCTTTGCAATTCTGCAGCAGCTGGATATTGAGCTGATGGCAGAAAAATAATGCCAAACTGCTAGAAATTTTTCTACATTGGCAAAAATATGGTATTGAAGGCCTGTTCTAACCAAACACTTCAGCATAATAGCTCAGAATTTACCCATTTGGTTAAATCATAAGGCTTTCTGGATTAATACCCAAATACATAATACACGGGAGAAGAAATCAGCTAGCATCTCTTATACTTCGGGCTCTTAATTGTGTTCTGAAAGGGCAAAACTGTGGGGAAAAATGAATGTTACCTTAAATGTAATGTTCTTCCTGTCCTATGAAGAGATGCAGCTGCACTTTTGGATTCCCGGTAATGGTTGTTCATAGAATCGGAGCATTGTTGAGGTTGGAAGGGTCATTTTGAGAGCACCTAGTCCACTCCACTTGTTTGAGAGTTAATTGCAGTTTCCAAGTGAGATGAATGGAGGAAATGTGCCAGGGCAAAGTACTGCATCCTTACCTCAGTTTTCCTCTGAATTCTTAAAAGGACAATACACAGAAATTTCTGTTCTTGGCAGTGTGGCTGTTCACACTATAAATACGCTTTTTTTGTCCTTTCATAATTTCATGGCTTTGTGGGTAAGTGTGAAATTTGATTTCTGATGAGTTAAGATGATTTGTGATTCAGACTGAACTGGTGAGTATTCTTTAAATGATTTCTTAGGATTGGCTAATGGAAAATAAAAGATGTCATAGACCAGCTTTCTTCTCATCCAAATAATAATCAACTTCTTCCCTCACTAGTTGGTCAGTAATTACGATTGTTATGAACCTGCCGTTCACATTTTGGTACCGTAGAATACATGTCCTCTCTCTCCTGTCCTTCCTGTGGTGTGCTAGCACACGAGTCAAACACCAGTCTATGACACAGCAATTGCATTTCTGGATTGCTATGTAGACATAAGTTAAAAAGCCCTAGGGTGCAATGAACCCTAACTGGATGGCGAATCCAAACGCAGAAAGTTAATTTAAAACATGGCCAGCTTTCTGCTTCAAAATAGAGAGCAATTCTTCCATCAATTTATCATAATATTTATACAGCCTCTAATACCCTACTAGTTGATTACTTCAGTCTTTGAAGAAATTATACCCACAACACTTTTCAAAGTTAGGAAAACATTATTATCCCCGTTTTTCAGGTAGGATAGCAAGGCACAGACAAAGTGAAGGCTATATTTTTAGAGACAGTTAGGCACATAAAAGAAGAAAACAGATGCCAAGCTGAATATTCAGAAACAGCTAAGTAATACCAAAATCCCATCAGGAGCCTATCATCATTATTAAATGCCTAAATACCTCTACAATTCTGTCCCATAGCCACTGTGCCATATGCCAATATAGTACAAGCAGGAATATATCCTTTTTTAGAAGGCAGCTTTCCTTAATTGATCTGATACTTTCACTGCAAAATTGAAACAAATTAGTTTATCTGTTTTTAACTCCCTCTCAACCCCCCTCCCTGAGCACTTTAAATGTCACTATTTCCACTGGAACTGAAGGTGTGCTGAATAGCATGTCCTGCACAGAAATATGATAATCTCTCTTCAATGTTTGGCAACTAGTATCTATTAATTAAGAATCCATCATTTGTACTCTGTAATTATATTTATTAAACCCTAACTCATATCCTAACTATAATTAGTTCCTGCTAATTAATTTTATCAAATCCCTCTAGATTCATATCTTAAGTAAATATTGAGTAGCCCTACACTAATTATTTCAATCAATGTGGAGTGCATTTCAAATGACTGTGAATAGTTTCTATTAATTAAATTTAATTTAAAATAAATGTTCTATATAATAAATTTGTAAATGTTAAGATTTTAGGATAAAAGAGAATAAAAGACTAGTATAATAGGAAATTCTCATTTACATATTAGACCAGGGTAAATAAATCAGTTCTGTCTAAGTCAAAATGTTCACATAGGGAAAAAAATATTTTTTAATATGAAAAATATAGGAAGAAATATGGCTTAGTACTATAAAGGTGTACCTTGAAAATTTTTTCCACATCACTTGAAGCCTGTAGGACTCCCTAGGTTTTAAAAAAATCTAATTTAATTTCAAAACATGTGAAATTTGATAATGTTTAGGGAAGTTACTATGCAAGTAAAGATAGGGCATGATAGCAGAACAGAAGCACATGTTTGGGTGAGGTGCAATGTTGTTAGAAGGAACTGGGGGAACCGTCCTTACCCAGCAATACCGAGAGACAACGTACTTGATTGCCTTGCCACTCATAATGCAGTTGGTCTATACAGCAAATGAGATTATGGTGTTAATTTGGATTGCTTAAAGAAAAATGACTGAAAATTAGGTAGCAACAAGAAGTTAACATTCATATCACAACCATTTTGGATGCAGTGGGGAATCTTTTGCCTTTAGCTGGAAAGTCACGTGTATCCTGTCTTGCATCTCTCATCCATCTATAGATATCTTAGATCTATATCTAAGGTATCTAAAATGGTCCTTCGCTTAGTCTGCTACATCCTGCCAAAAGTTTCCAGGGCAATCTAAGCTGCAACCCAAGCTACTTACTGGAGTTAGAACTCTAAAGATCTTTTGTCAATGCTTTAATCCAAGTGAGCTATATGCTGTATCTCTCCATTTATACACAAGGGTTAGAAAACTTCTGAGATATTCCAGATCTCTGCTGTTTCAGAAAGAGATAGGCAGAGGGGAATTCATCTCTCCTAATTTTAGAAGTCCATGCTGCACTTTCCGTTCTTGTCTTCCTCTAAAGGAAACAGGCACTTTCATCTGCCGTATTTTAGACAACAACTATAAAACAGAAGGAATCACATCCTAGAAGTGTTTATTTCTTTCTGCTGCCTCTAAATGGAGGTGGGGTAGCAAGCTCAGATAGAAGCATTTCTAATGTAGATGCCTGCCTTTGATAACATTATTCCTGCCTGTTCACTGTGGAGGCTTCAACCAATGTTGAGTAAAATAAGAATGGAAATAACTTGGTTTTTTGTCTTGTTTTTTGTCTCCTGTTTTGGCTCCCTGGAACTACAACTTTCATAAAATTTAGTGACTGGGGAGAAGAGCCTCTATTATTTTTGAAGGATGACAGTTAGCTGTCATGGGCTGTTACAGAAGTTGTAGCATTCGGTGACAAAGGAAAAACAGATTTCAGCTCTGTAGCTGCAGTGGGTTAGTTTTGATTTCAACACAGGTCAAGTGTATAAAGAAGCTTCCATCTGTGGATATTTGATTTTAATTAGCAAAGGATACAAAGTACCAGAAGTTAAATCCTAATCCAAGGAGGAATATGTAGCACTATGATTCAGATATATTACACTACCTTATTTTAATCTTTCACTTCATAATTTACAGTATCACCTCCTAATTGACAGTATCACAGTCATTTTGCTGCAGAGATCATGACAGCAGTGCACAGTCTTTTAAGTTTACAGAGAACCTAAAATATGTGTTTATTTTTTTTAATTTCAATTTTATTTAAAAATGTATACAAACACACATAAACAAGATGTAACTATTATGTTCTGTATCACTCTGCCTATTGGTATCAATGGTTTATTTTTCACATGCCATTTGATACCATTTTACTACTCTGAAGGTGCTTCTTGGAAACTACAGATATATAGGATAGAGAGACCATTAGTTCAACTATTCTGATGACGTATATTTTCACAGACTTTAGATTTCCTGCAGCTGCTTCTGTTTTGAGCTCAGTAACATGTGCTTGTATTAAATATTTATTTTCCAGAAAGATTTGCAATCTTATTTTTGAAAGTATCAGCAGATGGTGAGTCCACCTCCTCTCTCAATAGTTTGTTCCAGTGGTTTATCATTTATGCCATATGCTTAAAATTAATCCCACATTTCCCATCTGATTTTGTCTGACTTCAATAAAGCTACATTAATTTCCTTGCCAGTCAGTTGTTTACCCATCCTCAGGCCTTTTGGGTCATTCAGGGAGAATCCATATTGTCCTTCACACTTGGAGCACCTGGGGTGTGCCTTCAACCATCTTCTGCTCCTGCAAGCAAGCACTAGTCAACCTAGTATCAGTCAATGACTTTGCTTTTATCAATTTCAGTAGTCTCTGCTTTGTTGGCTACTTCACTTGGCAGTTATTGCTTTGGGATTTTTTAGCTCTTTGTCGGTCCTTCAGTTGCTTCCATCCTCCAAATGCTCATATTTATATAGTCCCTCTTGCTTCATTCATCCATCCCATAAGTGTGTCTGTCTCTCTCACCTTCCTTTCTGTCCCAATCTACCTATATTATAAAAGTCTTAATTTCTTTCTGTTAGCATTGCACTCAATGTGCAATGGACAAAATCAGGCGGTGCAAAAATACCTGAGAGTTACTGACTGTTACTCATTCCTTTACCTTACCTTGCCCCTATATCCCCATTTTTTATACCACCTTCCTCCCATTTAGCTTACATTTAGCTTTGAATTCTCTGGATCTGTTTATTTTATTTGCTAATTGAAGAGTTTGGTCAATTTGTGGATATCAGGAAAAAGAAACAACAAGCAAAACCAGATTAAAGCATAATAATTTAATTTTCCTTGGTTGGTGACAAGCATTTGCAAAAGCTCAGTCTCTAGGCAGAAAACATTTGTTTTTTATAATGGTTGGTCAAAACCCTTAGGATTTCTTCAGACATTTGGTCCTTTTTCTTTCAGTGATGTTAAGTCTGGGAGCCCATCCAAGACTTGCTGTCCTGAAGAAGAGGAGGTGGAGGAGGAAGATTGTGATCTGTATGAAAGGAAGTGTGAAAAAAATGACAGCAGACTTGCTGGCAAAGCTTCTGGTGACCAGTTCTTTCACACCCAGAGATTTTTCAGCTTTTTCACGGCCATTTTTTGATGAATACTCTGATATGAGCACATATGGAAATCTTTTCTTCTTTGCTAGCCATCTCTGACATATAGCTGGCAATGTTGCCCACTAACTGCAGTACTATTTTAGGTCGGTCTAACCTTGTAAGTGAGGAAGTCAAAGCATTTTGGAGGAGTACAGAGTCAGAAATGTTTCCTAAAATAGTTGAGGTTTTGTGTCTACAGTGGTGGCTGATAATTTTGTTATAATAGTGTCATCAACCACTTTGAATGACTGTGGTCTACAATGCTTTTTCCATGTTGTTTCATCTTCCTTTCACCAAAGGCAATCCAATCAAGACTGATTGTCAGTTTGAAGCAAGCACTTTTCTTTGGTAGTTTCAGGACAGTGTATTATTTTTCTTTTTATTGATCCACCATCTTTTTCTAACAATGAGATTACAAAGTGCTGGCTTTCATAGAATCATAGAATATCAGGTTGGAAGGGACCTCAAGTATCATCTGGTCCAACGTTTCTTGGCAAAAACACGTTCTAGACAAGATGGCCCAGCACCCTGTCCAGCTGAATCTTGAAAGCGTCCAATGGTGGGGAATCCGTCACTTCCCTGGGGAGATTATTCCAATGGCTGATTTTTCTTATTGTGAAAAATTTTCCTCTTTTGTCCAGTTGGAGTCTCCCCTGGAGTAACTTGTACCCATTACCTTCATCTTTTCCGTGTGACTCCTTGTAAAAAGGAAGTCTTAATCTCCTTTGTAGCCACCCTTTAAATACTGGATCATGGTGATAAGAGGTCCCCTAAGCCTTCTTTTCTCCAGCCTGAGCAAACACAGTTCTCTTGGCTTTTCCTCATATGACAGACTTCCCATCCTTTGATCATCTTGGTGGCCCTCCTCTGGACCCTCTCCAGCCTGTCTTTTTTGTATAACAGGGATCAAAACTGAACAGAGTATTCCAGGTGTGGCCTGACAAGCACTGGGTAGAGTGGAATAATGACTTCTTTATCTCTGCTGGTGATGCCCTCGTTGATGCAGCTGAGCATCCTGTTGGCTTTCATTGCTGCAGCAGCACACTTTTCACTCATATCAAGGTTGTTGTCCACCGGGACCCCCAGGTCCCTTTCAACAGAGCTGCTCCCCAGCCAGGTAGATCCCAGTCTGTGCTGCACTCTTGGATTATGTTTTCCCAGGTGCAAGACCTTACACGTGTCCTTGTCGAACTTCATAAGGTTCTTGTTAGCCCACTCTTCCAGCCTATCCAGGTCTTCCTGCAGGGTGACTTTCCTTTCTGAAGTGTCCACTTCCCCACTCAGTTTTATATCAGTTTGGTATTGCTTTATCCATTACAAAATGATTTCAACATATAACAAATAATTAGCAAAAATATCACTAGGGAAGGAGGAAAGCCTTTTGAATGTCAGTTCATGTGTACAGCAAAGGTTCTGGATTTCCCCCTGATCTGACATACTTTGGAAAATTACCGTTTTATTGAATTTTACACAGAACCTCAGATTGTCTCAGGCTTGAGAAATGGGTGGGCTGTGCTAAAGATATGTGCAGAAAACTGATGAATTTACATAGCTGATATTTTCATATTTCCAAGGAGGGTGATACATACGCAATTCAGGAATAATGCAAAAATACTTTCTTGTGTACTTAGTAATGTACTCATGCTGGCTCCTCCACCTCCATGCAAATGTGGGTATGGATGTATTCATTGTAGGATCATTTAAATGTTTATTGAAATAGATTCTTTCCTTCTTCCTTTCTTTAAGCAAAAATAGATTATTTTGATAGTACCAGGAGCCATGCTGAAGCTTGAAGAACAAGAAGTCTTTCTCTGCTTGCTGATGGCTAAAGTGAAAATTGCACAAGGAACGCTTGTTGGTCACAGAGTTATTCTATTTTTTTTCCCAGACTGCTGGATTACACATACCTTAGATTAGCTAAGGAAAAGATTTAACAGATCTACTCCGTGTCCTCACTGTATTTGAAATAGAATTTGATCAGTGTGTTACTATTTGAACAGATATGGTATAATACATTACTCCTCTCCTCTTTGCAAAAGAATTTAAAAAAATGCAGTATTAGTTAACACATGGCACAGCAGCTCCGACTAATACTATATTCAACTTGCTGCTTGTCCCTTAATTATGATTACTGTTCAGCACATTTCCTTAACAGTTCCTTGGGCCATCGGATATGCAATGCAGCCCTTCTTGTAGCATCTGCCCATGTCACACAAAACCCCATCTCCTTCTGTACTCCTACCTTTTAAATGATAATGGGACTGCAATAAGTAAAAAGGATCAGTGGAGCATTTCTTGCCTAGCAGTGAGCCTCTTCCTGACCTAATACTCATAGACTTGTTTGCGTCCTTGTCCCTCCTGATGCTCTTCTCATGGTAGGCTGCATATGGCGCAGATGTTTCTGTCGTGCTATTACATGGCTATTTTCAACCTGTTTCTCAGAACAGATGTTCCCATGTGTGTTCTCCCTCCTTTCTCTGCTGACACACTCTCTGTACAAACAGCAGCATGCATTTCTGCAGTCCGAGTTTGTGGAGAGAATGAAAATCAATACCAGTGACAGTATTTTCCTTTCCAGGCTCCACTGTAATGGGCCATGTGAGCCAGGTCTTCTTTTAGTCTTTCTGTCACTGCTGGAAAGATGTTTCAGCTCTTGATTTGTCTGTTTTTAACCCATTTTCTTCATTGTATAGGACACTATTTGGAAGTGCTGTGTGTTTTGTAGTACAGAAAGCTATCTCCTTCAATGTGCCGTCTAGTGGTTGTTCCTTCTTTCTAACCACACACAGCAGTGTAAATTCAACAGTATGTATTCTGGGATTTACTCTAAAGGGAGAAGCAGCACACTAATAAAATCTCATCTCCTACCATCTGTCTCCTGCATATTTCTTTACAGTCCAAGTGCATTATATTTAAGCCCAAATGCTTCAGTGTTGGCAGAAGTGGCCAGTTATGGTAAGAATTCCCCCATGAGTTTAAACACATAAAGAAGATAACATATGGACAAAATACACCAGGGATGGTAAGGGCTGGGGTTTTATTCCAAATGTGCTAGAAGTCTCGTAAGACTCCTGAACAATGGCATTGCTGGTTAATAGCAACATTGATGTATTTTGCACATCACATTAGTCCTGTAGCCCTACAGCTAAGAACAAGTAGGAAAAGTAAGAGCAAGTGGAGAAAATGTAAGTAAGGAAGGAAAAGTAAACTGATCCTCACAGTGGATTAGGTTCCAGATCCTCCTGAGAACAATTAATTAGGAGTGGACATGGACAAATTGATTTTCTTTCACTGAAAAGGGATGGAGGACATTCACTTTCAAATCAGGCTTGTTGCTCCTGAAATGGTGACAGTGAGCAATGTATCACTTAGAAATGACATGACTGTACCTTCCATCTTGCTCGTTTGTTTGAAAGATATTGCTTTCCTCTGTTGGGATGTGCTGCTTTCTAACATATAAAGAGCTTTAGAAATGAGATTGGTCAGTCTTTGGTCATGTCAAGTCTTAGCATGTAGGAACATTCAACCATATAGTGCAGCTGTGAGGAATGATTTAAATTAGAAATTCAATACAACACATATAAATTACTGAAGTAATTCATATTTGCATTATTTGGGCTTTTTTTCTTCAAGAATAAAAATCCTGCTTCTAGTATTAAAAGCATTTGGTACTACAACCAAGCTGATTGTTGGTGTAAACAAAGTACAGCAGATGAACACTGGACTTTTTAGTGACAAATAATGAATTTGGTCCTATAACGAGAAAATACACTGGAAAAAAAGTTGATAACACTGCTAACACAGATGAGGCATTAGTTTACCTATAAACGTGCATTGAAGCAATTTATAGTATAAACAAGATAAGGAACTGTAGGGAAGTCATAAGAGGAAGGACTGGTTTGCTTTACTTCAGATAACTAAAGTGAGAAATGTAACTATGTCGTCTGATGCTTTCCTTAGTTGATGCACAAAAAATCAGTCATCTACCCCAGGAGTGATTCAGACATTCATTTGTCTTTTTGATGACAAAAGGAACTGACTTGCTTTGACTGCTAGATATCTAAAGTGAGATGAAATAAATCACATCTATAATTTTCTCTTTCTGTTTGGGAGTTCAGTACGCTGACAAACTTGGCCAACTAGGCCAAAAATTCCAAAAATTGTCAAACCAGGTGTGATTCATCTCTTTTCACTTAAACTTTCTAAAAGTCTAGCAGCTAAGCTTGTCTCCTAGACAGTCAGAGGAGGAAGATAAGTTTGTCCAGAGGGCATGCCAGTCTATTTTGATGTTAGGTGGTATGAATTATCCTTTAGAGATGCAGGAATATGTGAACTACAGGGAAAGGCTCTTAACTGAGAAGTCTAATCTTTAGATGGCCAAAAATAGCTGAGATGAATCTTACTCTGTGTGATTTCATTAATTATCGGTAGCTGTGGAGGTGATTTCTGTGGTGGTCAAATGACATGGCAGGACACTTGAGAGTCTATTTGAGAATCAGCAGGAGCTCACAGAGAGTATACAAATAGGCTATACAGCCATACTGAAGTTCTGATGAGCATAGAGACCTATTGTAAAGATTGTTTTCCAGGGACTTGCTGGTTTAGGGGATTTTGACAGCAGGTGCCCCTGCCCAATTGGAAGTGAACAAGAGAAAAAGAGGATTCTGCTAACTGCAGATTAAATGGAGATTGTTCAGCTAAAGGGAGATTGTTCTTTTGCAAGAAGCTGGTGTTCCTCGTGGAGTATTTGGATGCTGCTCCATTGAGCCTGGGAAGGCTAAATCCTATGGAAAAAAGCTTTGAGGCAGTTCATGGAGGTGTTTTAGCACAGTGGTTGTTGTGTTAGCACTAGTATACTAAATCCTTGAAAAGAGGAGGAAGCGGGAGGGGAGGACCTGAGAAAAATTATCTTAGCATTACCACTGGCCACATTCAGAGGCATTTCATGGCCATAGCTAAATCCTTGGGTTTTGTGTGTTTAGATCAATAGACAGCTTTTGTATGTGCATTTTAAAATCTGCACATAGTTTTGGAAGTGTTTATGGGCTTCTTCTGTCTACACTTAGGAGCCCAGTGTCATTTGAGATGACCTGGACTATGTCAGCCATTAACACAGGGCTGGCAGGTATCACACAGGACTTATGGGAAACCTTGTGCCCTCCTGGTGTGACAAATGGAAGTTGTGTTTAGCACTACAGCATCTCATGTGACTCTGGACACCAATCTGTGAGCAACTGAATTGACCTCCAAGCAACTAAATCGGTTTCTAATCTTCAGCAGCTAACTCAATGGCTATTATTCCCAGTCAAGAATAGCATCTGCAAGCAATTGAGGCTCTTATTGTGGTAGAAGGCCTATAAATTGATGTGACCTCTTTTTGTACAAGTGGAAATACTGTTCTGTTGAAGGGTGCTAATAGCTTCCTGCTAGTGGGTCTCAGATCCACAGACAATCAGACATTGCTAAAGGCAGTTGGTGTGTCAAGTGTTCTGTTTCAGATGTAACCCAAGTTCTATACACCCCCTTTGAACAGTAAAACCCAGCTGAAGGCAGCAAGAGTAACCACCCAGAGCAATAAACTCTTTCAGAAAGCATGGTAGCCAAAGCTAACTTGGGTTTACAGTGTGCAGGCTACCCTTGGTTGTAAATGTATAGATTAAGATAACAGATCCATATACATTTTAGAGGGGAAAGCCAGGAGAGGGAGGTGAAAGCTGAGCTTTGTGCCTGTGTCTTCATGGTCTATGACTAGAATTGAGGTGACCACACTTTTTTACCCTTTAGACTTCTATCTACACTAGGATTGAGCCACCCTCATGCAGTGCTAGACTTGAGCGTCCTGCATGGTCACAGGGCTTGTTAATTCAACTAGAGGTCTGTAATAACTGCTCAGTTTATTATTTCCTTTTTTTTGAGTTGGAAAACCAGTGTTGCTTGGTATACTTTGGCATTCCCATGGAAGGAAAAGTCTAGCTATTGCTTGACTCTTCTGTCTTTCCTCCAGATCCTTTTTGGACAAGCAAGACAATGCAGTGTCCTATCTGATTCTTTATTGTCTTTGCTGAGATCGAACTGCAAAAGAGACCAGTGTAAAGGGGAGGATTTCAGGATTCCTCATTCTGAAAAATGTCACCACAAAATGATTTGACAATCAATTTCCTGATCAAAAGATACCAAAGTTTTTGCATAGGATTTACCAGGCAGAGACCTATGCACGTTTGCAATAAGAAGAGGGCTTCTGCTATTCATTGAGCCAACTACACATTCACTAATCTGATGATATTGCAGACATTGTAAATCTGACATGTTCTAAAGACATCAGATTTGCTGAATTTTAGGAGCAGAATATCTTGCATCAGAGGCCAAAGGCTCCCTATCTGTATATGTTCTCCAAATTTGTAGTGTGCGTGCACAAGACAGGCTGTGAATTCTGCACATTCCTGAAGCTGGTGCTCCAACCAAGCTGCCAGATGTCAGGAAATTTTGGAGGAAATTTAGTCCAAGTTCCTTGAATTCCAACCATACAGAATTTAGAAACCAGAAAAGGAAAGACGAAGGGTCTACTAATATTACCTTGACTCCAAGAACTAGATTTTTCATAACCTGCTGTTCATTTGCACGAGGTTACACCCTGTTCTACTTCAGCTTTCTTGCCAGAGAAACAATTTAAATACCACAGATGTGACCACATAAGTTCAGTTACAATAATTATGAGCTGGGAACCTTGCCCTGCACAAACACAATGTAATTTTCATATTCATCTGTCTAGGGACTACATTAATCTGATTATAAATTGTTAGATATTTTGAAATACTAGCAGAAAATGTACCTCTCAGAAGTTAGAAAACGCATATTAGAGTATATTACTGAAAAGGTAACTTGCATTGCTTGAACTATAAGCTCCTTTTTTTTCCATCCTCCAAAAGCACAGTACAAGTCCCACTCTTTTAATATACTGGACCAACCCACAGTGGGTTTTTAAAATCTGATTTTTAGTTAATCACCCACAACATCAGATGTACCCATAGGATCTGTGTTCCCCTTCTGGAGCCTGCTCCAGACGAGAGCTGCTTGCATGCTGCTGCCTCCTCCACCGTCACAGTTCCTTCTGATGCTCTTTCTGTGGCTGCTATTATCACGGTGCCATATCTATCACTGCTGGGCGTGCGGCACAGAGACAGCAACACGGGGCACAGTGAAAGCAGTAACAGCAGAAGCAGAAATACCGGTGGCAGTAGCTGCTGTGGTGGCAGCAGGAATAGCCTCACTGACAGCAGCTGAGAAAGAAAAGCTGTTTCTGAACCTACAAGTGTGAGATTAAATGTTTGCCTGCTTGATTTATAACTGACACAATCTATAATTGCCAGACCATTTATGTTTTGGAAAGTGCTGAAGATGTTTGGGGGCAAACCTCTAGTGAGCGTAGCATGATTAAAAGCTCAGTTTTCCTTGAACACTTTCTAGCATTGGTTTTATGAATGTTACATATGTGTTTGCATGATGGACTATGAAAACAGTCTAATAATATGTACCAGCTTTAGAGAGCAACTTGGTCTTAGCAGGTAGAAAAAGCACTTTACAATTATTTTCCACACACATGGTTTCTGAAAACCAAACAACCCCATGCTTTCAGTCATATTTTATATAGCAGACACAGAGAAAACTCATATGGTTCAGTTCTGCAAGCTGCTGAGTGCTCTCAGTTGTATTTGGTATCAAAACAGCCTAGTATTTTACAGATTTATGTTTCAGAAATGCAGATCAACATGCAAATAGGCATATAATGGGTAACAAATATTCATCTCCTGAAGTCCCTCCTGCCTGTATGAGTGACTCTTGTCTTTCCATATCTCATCTTTTTGAAGGCTGGCCCCAAGGGTGCTTTCTGAGGTGTCCAGTTTTACATCCTTGACTTCCACTGACATTAATGAGAGTTACAGATGTACGCTGAAGGGAGAACAGCCTTTTAAATGTCAGAGAGCATGCTGCTGTTCAACACTGCCTTTAACCTCAGCAGTACACAGCAAAGTGCTGTCAAGTAAAGGGATAATTCCAGGTGATTCCCATGATAGAAACTCTTTGGGCTTTTGCAAGGACTGCACATATGATTGCCAGACTTCGAAACATTCACTCTTCAGGGTCAGCAGTATATGCTCACACCACAGAGGAAAATCAGGTTCTTTCATATGGTAAAAACAGGTTCTTCCTTCCTTCTTTCTGTTCCTCTGGGAGAACTGTTATCCTGAATTCCTCTCCAGTGTAGCATTCGGGCAAATCTCATCCAATACTTTGTTTGTTGTTAAATGGTGATGCAGTCCTGAAAGAAATTAGAGTCCCATCAGAGTTGTGGAGAAAGTATAACATTGCCTTACACAGCAGTTTCATAGAGAAGTCTGTTTACTTCTCTAAGGCAAAACTGTATCTTGGACAGTAAAGGTCGTATTAATCATATGAAATTTTAGATCTCTACAGCTTAGATATTTACATCTGAGATAATCATCTAGTTTCTCTTTCTTGTCACTTGGAAGAAACAAGCACTTTGGTACAATTAATCTCATCTCAAGGTAAATCTCTAAAATAGCCCAGATGAATCATGCTGTAGAAATGCTAATTTCTCTCCACTGGCTATAAAAGGAACCTGGCTCATATAAGAGTTGAGGTGGTTTCCATCCATTCCCTGAAAGGGTTTTAGGACTACAGGGAATAAGGGGTTTATCTCAGTGGAATGCTGCAGCACAAAGAGCTCCAGTAATTTATGGAGCATGAGTAGGAGTAGTTCGAAGAGGGATATGCTCAGAGATGTACATAGCACAAATATTACCGGGACTGGCTTATAGTTCTATTTTCGTACTCTAAAGGAAAAGCCTTAATCCGATGATGAAATATATTTGCCTTGGGCTACTTGAGATGTCTTGGGGTATCCCAGACATCCCTACACAGCTGATACAGGATGATGGTAGCTGCTTGTCTGCCTGGTATGGCAGCTGAAGGCCAAGGAGGATACCCTAGAATATCTTAAGCGGCAATAAATGTCTGTGAGTGTGAGCTACTAATTTTGAGACCCTACTCAATACAGTCAATAATCTAAGGATTGATTCATCTCACCTGTTTTCAGTTAACTGACACTCTCTCTAAATACTGCTGACTGCATTGACCAGATTGTTGTTGATTGTAAAGGGAGTTTAAAAGTGCATGCGAAATACATGTGCACAAGGCATATGTGAACTTATGGCATGTTTCCTTTGCTTAAAAATTAGTGTCTATTGCCATTTGGGATCATAGAATCATGGAATGGTATGGGTTGGAAGGGACCCTGGGAGATCATCTAGTCCAACCTCGCTGCCAAAGCAGGTTCACCTAGAGCAAGTTGCACAGAAATGCATCCAGGTAGGTTTGAATATCTCAAGAGAAGGAGATTCCACAACCTCTCTGGGCAGCCTGTTCCAGTGTTCTGTCACCCTTAAATTGAATACATTTTTCTTTCTGTTGAGACAGATGCTCTAGGATAACCTATGTGGACTCTAATTTCCTGTCAGAAGGGCTGTGCATCTTTTGGAAGTCCTCTGCCTGCACTCTGTTATGTCTTAGATGCCTGTGGATATCACAAATAGTGCTAGATATTTACAAAAATGAGTCAAGTTATGTATTTTAAGCTGGAGCTGAATCCTGCCCTAAGTGTCTGGTATTTTAAAAGGATTGTTGAAAAATTGCAGAGATTGCAGAAGCAGCTATTTATTTTTGAATTAGAGAGAATGCAAAAGAAAATGCTTCTTCAATATAGTTTATCAGAATGATGATCTAAGATAGATGTAACTACAGACTAGAAATATTTTAAATAGATAGAAAAATACCATGTACTTGAAAAATAGAAGATGATTGAACAAATGGAAGCTAAGAATTGACAATTTCAGTTTAGATATTAGGTGGTAAACATCTCTTGATTAACTAAGAGGAAAAATTACCAAGGGAATTGATGAAGCCTATGTTCCTTGGAGTCTTCAAATTAAACTTTCCTGAAGTTATGATTTGCTGAAATCAAGTCCGTGAGCTCAGTACGAGGGTAACTGGAGGAAGTTAGATGGCATGTGGTAGACTGGAGATTAGACTAGATGGCTTGTTGATCTCTTCTGGCACTAGACACCACAAATTATGCTAAAATAAGAAGATTGAGACATGAATTCAGCTGTCCTTGCTGGACATAATTTTATTTTTTTTTCCAGAAAAATGCAAATAAGATTGACTTGAATATTCTCTATTTCACTTCCCTACTCCCTTTTTCCATTAATTATCTATGAAGAAATTGCAAAATTCTCAAAGGTATTTGTTGTTTGCTTTTTTTTGTGTACTACATAGTGACATCTGCATTTTGTTGTTAACTTTCTTCAAACCTTTCTTGTTGCTTTCCATACCTTTTTCTCTGTTTATTCACCTGTTGCACATTAGCAGACTCCCAGAGTTCAGGCTCTCTGGAAAGATAATGCCTTCATGATAGTTCTTTATGTCTAATACAGTGACGTATTGATTTATTTTTTTTTTTTAACTGAACTTTCTTTCATTAATAATAGTAATTCAGTTCTTTTCTTTCAAACAAAGTAATTCTTCAGCAAATTGGAGAGTGAGGTTGAAGATTATTCACAAACAATTGATTGATGATGAAATCCTCTCTGTGTCAGTCAGCTGTGGTAATGAGTACAGAAAAAGAACCTCCATTAGCAGATGAAATATGCAGCTTTGTCTCTGTTCTCAGACTGTTAATTTCTTATTCAGTGATGCTAGTATAAAATTATGTTACATCTCCCTAAAATGTTTATCTTGCTCCCAAGACTTTACATTCATGTGTCTCAGAGTATACTTATCACCACAGCAGCATACAAAACTGCAAGGTCCTCCTTATCTGAGATACTGAGGGTGAGTTTATATGGCCTTTTTGGCACCTTTGTATATTCTCATATGAGTTTTAGTCCCCACTGCCCACTTCGCTATGTGCACTGAGGTGTAGCAGCTGGTTTCCTTGTCAAAAGAACTCAAATATGAGTCTAGACGTTGCCACCGAAGAAGCTACAAACCTAGCTAGTAAATTCCATGGTGTTTAAGCTCCTAAAGATACCATCAGGCTCCAAGAGAGGTTTTCAGAAGCATCAAGGTTCTGGATCCTATGAAATAAATTTGGAACATGAAATCTGCTCTCTAGGGACAGAATCATCAATTTCCTCATTTGTCTTTTACGCGCATCTCCGTAATATCTGAGCACTCTGAAAATGTTAACTACTCTGCTTGATATTCCTATAGGGGAAGAGATGGTACTGTTCTTATTCTACTGACAGTAAGATGCAACATTAAACAAGTTTTTGAAAGTCATTAAAAAGCCCTGATTATTTTATTTTCAGGAAAAGTTTCATCTTACAGCACTTTTCTATGTTACTTAAGCAACCTGAGTTCTGGTATTCCTAACTTTTGAGTGATGGATTGTGCAATGGATGAAATTTGGGATGAGGGAATAAAATTTACTTTTGAACTCTGCCCCAGCAACATCGAGACCTCCCTTCCCCATACCTATCCCATTTTTTTAGTCTCACTGCCTGGCCAGTTCACTTTTTCCCCATCTCAACGCCTCTTTCAATCTTTCTTTCTCCTTTCTTTTACCTTTATATCACATTCTCCACTCTTGTATGTTATCTCCACTGTTGCTATATCTGTCTCCCTCTTACCAAGGCTGAATCCTCTAATTATACTGTCCTCAGACTAATTCTTTGTCTCAGTCTACTCTCTTTGCCTTATTCTTTTACTGTAGTCCAGATGCTGTCCTTTGTGTTTTCTGGTTTGTACAGCTGAAGAATCATTGAAGACTCATAAGAGACAATAACCCTGCTACCATTTCCACTGGCTGACTTTAGATGGAAAATTGCCATAATTTCAGTGAATTTCCTCCCCCCGCCCTCCTGAATGTGCTGAGAGCCATCAGAGTTATTTTGGGGAAGCTTCAGTAAGTCTGGAGAGAGCACGCATTTTTTTCGCCCAAGCTGACTGTTGACTTGTGGATTTCTGTTGTGGTGGTAGAAGATGTAGGTCTAGTATTACTGCAAAAAGGGTAAATGCTGGATGGAAAACACTAGGCTACCAGAGTGTTAAAAAAAAAAAAGTCACAAGCATTTTTGCACATAAACAAAATAATATATCTGCTCTTACTCTTGGCTTAAAATTTCTGGGGGAGCTAACATGCATGCATTTCACTTGAACTAGTTAAATTTTGGTAAATTTGTCAGCCACTGTAAACAGAATCTTTAGCAGAAAATGTTGAGAAGCATTACTAATAGGCAGTGTCAGCAGTTCTGTCTATAATTTGGTGTGTGGAGAAAATCCGCATGATTAGAGCACAAACTTGTAAGCTCTTTGGGGACAGCAACCATTACCTTTATCTAGCACTTAGCAGAATGGGAAATATCCTGACTGAAATGTTTTCACAGATCTTTAAAAAACAATATATAAAAAAATCCAAACTAGTGAGGATGAATAGTATAAACTGAAAAATATCTGAAAATGGTAGAATAAGAAAACACTGCATGTCCCTGCCCACTTTGCATCAGTTGCGGATCAAAATTACTTGTTCTGGTTGCAATATAGGGAAATTAATAAAACATTTGCTCTCTACTCCAGACTTGCCCGCTAAGTTGTGCTGTGCAGAATGGATCTTTACAAGCATGTTTTCAAATCCTTGGTAGCAATGGATTTTTTGTAATGGAAACTGTGACATACCTAACAGCATTTGTAAGCACTTGTATACCTGGTTTGCTGCAAACATCACCATCTGCTTTGCATCAGATTTATTAGCTGAATAGACAGCGCTTCAGATATCTAGAACATTTTCCTGCATGTCCATATAGTTAGGCAATAAGCACACTGCTACCTCACACACTTAATATGGGTGCTATGTAGTCATTTATTTTATTCTTAAGATAAGCTAGAAGTGAGAAGGTCTCCTTCCCTATGGATACGAAAAATATTTGCATTCCATCTGACCTGTCACAACCAAATCTAAATTAAATAAAAAACACCTTATACTGATACCAAAGATTCTATTTGCAGTTGTATTGTTTATTTTTTGCACACATCAAGTTCAAGTCTGAATCTTTCAATTCATGAGTACTAAGTGAGCATGAGCTAATGGCCACCTGACAGTCTTCTCCCTACTTCAAGAGCAATTGGCATCGTCTCAATCCCTTTACAGGCATGTCTTTCAAATATGCATAGGTGTTTGAAATAAGGTGTATCAAAATGCCTTCAGGAGCTACTGTGAGGTCAGTGTTTCCAGATCTGTACTTGGCATCTTGAAACATGGGAGCTCAGTTTGAGACCAAAGCGCCGACATACAAATAATCACATGCGGTTTCTAAATTTGTACTAAATATCCAAGCTCCCTTTGTAGCCAGTACCTCTGAATCTTACACCTGGAGATGATAGCTACAAAAAGGTGCTGAGGGAAAGCTAAAACTTTCTGGAAGGCAGCTGGTGTTCAGGGCACCAAAAAGAGCTTCCAAAAATACAGCAAGTGCCTACATTAGAATAATGGAATCATAGAATACCTCAAGTTGGAAGGGACCCATAAGCATCATTGAGTCCAACTCCCTGCTTGTTGCAGGACTACCTGAAACTAAACCATATGACTAAATGTTGTCCAGATGCTCCTTGAACTCTGATAGGCTTGTGCCAAGACCACTTCCCTGAAGAGCTTGTTCCAGTGACCAACTAAAGAACCTTTTCCTACTGTCCACGCTGAACTTCCTCTGATGCAGTTTCATTCCATTTCCTTGTGTCCTGTCACTAGTGACCAGAGAGAGGAGATCAGCACCTTCTCCTCTGCTGCCCACCTTGAGGAAGGTGTAGACTGCCATGAGGTCACGCCTCAGCCTTCTCTTCTCCAAGATGAACAAGCCAAGTGACCTCATAAGTCTTGCCCCTGAGTCCTTTGATCATCTTGGTCACCCTCCTCTGGTCACACACTTTTTTGATTATGTCCTTCTTATAATGAGGTGCCCAAAACTGCACACAGTACTTGAGGTGGGGCCGCACCAGTGCAGTGTAGAATGGGAGACAGTTTAAGATAGTTCAACAAAGTTAAATTGAGACAGTTAATTCAACATCTTGTCAATACAGTGAATGGACCTTAAAAAGACACTTATTTTGCCTTAAATGAGGCAAGATTAATTCTGTCCACACATGGGCAGCTATAGCCGTTTTCAGTGTCCGAAGGTGTCTCTAGGTGTCTCCAAGAAGGCATGTGTTTCCTCTGGACTACGCAGGATATCTGCCAGCCTTATCTGGACTTCCAGGTGTCTGAGAGCATCTGAAATGCTGTTAGATGGTCCTGCCAAATATTTCAAATAGAAATATAGCACAGACAAAGAACATTCAGTTATGTTTTGGTATATTCTCCTCTTTGTACTTCAAGAACCAGCATGACACTCACCACTGACTGGTTACCAAAAGAAGGTTTTAATTCAAAGTGTGACTTAGAAGTATTCTAAATATTCTGGTATGATGTTTAAGGTGGTCATGGCTGTACAAAGAGTGGTCCATAAAGAATTGGTCTGAGTCCCATTCTGTATTTTCAAAAATAAAGATGTTGTCAGAGAAGGGACTTCACCTCCAGTACTTGAAGATGTGTCTGGCTCAACAGTTTTCATCAGTGTTTCTGCACTAGTCACAGTAGCGGTCTGTAACATTTTAGTCTTTAGCTCTTAGACAGAGAATGCTGTCACAACTCAGATGAGGGAAAGAGGCACAGTATCAGACCAGTTGTTCCTAAGAGATATTGTGGAAAGAGTAACCAACGGACTTCTCTTCATCCTTCAGCAACCTCTGTATCAGTCATGGATATGCTGGGAACATGAGCAATACCATGGAAAGATTTATTGTGTCAGTACAGCTTTTACTTGGCTTGTTATTTGCTGAATAAACTGCTTCTTCCTTCCTACTGCTATTCCTTGGCTTTCCTCCCCCTTCTCCTCCCCGCTTCGTTCAGCTTTGTAGCATCACACACTGCAAACACAGAACAAGGAAGAAATATGGACTGCCACACTCGCAGTGCCTTCAGAAAGCTTAAGGGATGACGTACAGCATTCACATTCACAGCAGTAAGGCAGAGAAAATGTGAGGAAAGTGTTTACATTTGGTGAGAGCTTCCTGAAATAGTTTTGTCCTGTGCTGACAAAGAACGGGCCACAGACGAGCATCCCTGTTATCCCTCTGGCTGCTGTGGGAACAGCTATTTGCATGCTTACCTCCAGGATGGGCAAACACATCACACTCTTGCAGTGTTCCTGGTGGAGCTCTTGTTTTGCAGAACAACAGGTTTGTTGTTCCTGCAAGTTAAAATGTATTATAAATAATAATAATAAAAAAATATCCCTGGCATCTCTTTATATCTTTAGTTCAGCCAAAATTACTGGAGACTCTCATCAGATCAATTATAATTTGTCTTCCAAAAGGCTTGATCTTGCAAACTTCTTTTAAAAAGCCTTTTCCATTATACCCATCTCCAACAGCTGGCATGTCATTTTCCTGTTAACAGTCCCAATTAAGGTAATCACTTTAAAACTTTAGCAGAAAAAGACACACTGAACACAACTGCTTTATCTCTTCCAGTTATTTCTTCTTTTGGGGAAATACTTAAGCAATTTACCTCTGCCTGAGTGCTTTCTCAAAGGAGAGTTCAGTTAAAAGAGGACAATCATAAATCAATATAATCCAGCTTTTTTGCTAGCCCATTCTTTTTAGTGCTCACAAGAATGAGACATAGCTGAATTATGTCAGCAGTGATTTTTATTATACTTCTTTCTAGAGCAGCTGTTGGTGTTATAGATGGTCATTCTACAAAATTAAAAAGAAGTCAACAATATAATGAAGAGTTTTCTCTTCTCTCTCTCTTGTCTCCAGTTTATATACCGTTGAGATAAATGTCGGCTATGGGATGTAAGAACAGAGGTGTTGGGTAACCTATTAAATGGCTTCATGAAAAAAAAAAAAAAAAGAAAGAAAAATAATTCTAAACATGTACTGTGTTCTGAAAACACAAAACCTGAGCTGTGGGCATATGAATGTCATTATAGTGGCCTTTCCTTGGAAAACGCATGGTTCTTGAGTATTGTGGAAAATTGGACGTGAGCTTACTAGCCAGTGTTCATGCTGTGAGCAGCAACCGCAGCAGAGAAAAAATCTGATTAGAACATTTTCAGTCCCCTCTATCATGAAAATGTTAATCCAGAGATGAGCCTGTGAAAAGATTTCTGGCTGCTCAGACCAGGCCAGGAACTAGAAAATCCAGAAATGTAGACATCAGGAAGCACAGGCTGTGATTATTTATTTGATAGTTTAAGGAACTAAAAAGAAGGAAAAGACTTTATCTAGGTTCAGCAGGTGCAGACTAAATGCTTCAATCCATCAGTAGGGATATTCTTTACCAAGACTGATTTTACATAACATGATGGGACAATGAGACCTGATTTATTCTTTACCCTTTAGCCCAAAGCATCGTTACTTTTTGCATATTTATCTGAACCTTGTGGCTTAGATCTGCTTACCATCACAAACCTACAAAATAAGTGAGGAAGTCATATGAAGACATCATCTGTTCCAACCCTGTGCTCAGAAACTGGCTTTGTTATACTTTAACCACTCCTGATACACTTCTGTGTAGTCTTTTCCTGAAAACGTCCACCGACAGACAGGATTGAAATGAATATTGAAGCCAAACCCTCCCAGAACTTTGAAGGAATTCATTTTCAGACCTAGACACTATTAAACAACCCTGTCTCAGATCCCACTGCTAAAAATCTCTTGCTAACAGGTTTGTGGCTTGCCAATCAGTCAGCAGACTGAAATTAGTATCAGAGGAGCAACAGACAGAAGGAGGTCACACAGCTCCCCTCCCCTGCTCTGCCAGTTATAAGCACTAAAACTTTCCTGTTTGAGAACATTTAACAGGGTTTTAAGACACTGACAGACATAGCTGGTGCTTCACTCTCGTCGCATCCGGGAGAGATGATGTGTCAGAAAAAATGGAATAGTAAGGGGAATTTTGAAGTATTATGAGAAGTCACTGTCCTAATTTATGACTTATTTTGCCCCTGTGCTCATGTCAAACCCTCTCTTTCTGATAAAAACATGCACAAATTAGACATTATAAAGTCAAATGAGTCCTATAAATGCTGCTTTGTGACAAACACTCTGAACCATGGCTGTGTAGCCAATTACAAGGGTTTACAGGAAAAGTACTCCAGGGATGCACAAGCATCATGGTAGCTATCCATGTGCGGTGTAAACTTTTCAGGTCCCATAGTGCACTGGAGATCCAAAAGCACCCATCAGCTCTTGATCAATGGACAGAGAAGCAGCCATCAGTAGAAAGCCAATTATCTCTTTATTTCATTTCAGATTTTGGGGAAAATGGGCAGAAAAGTCAGTAATAATAGATAGATCTTAAAAAAAAAGCGATGATTAAAATCTCTGTGTTTCTGACATTTGAGATTAACAAATTAAAACTATTTCTGTTCTTTTGCTTTAGACTCCTCTGCCCCTCATCACAGACACAGAGAATGCTTCTTTCTACAGCAACATACAATGGCACAAGCAGCGCTAAGTCAATCACAGGGTCTTCAATTACTAGAACCTGTCGAGTCTAGCAAACATCAGTTGATGTTTGAAGACATCAGTGCTGTTATTTATATCACTGCACACTAGACTCATACAATTCCGTTACGCTAAAGATGGGAATCAGCTTTTTCCTAAGTGCAGAGAGCAACAGTACTAATGGCATTCATGAACAAGCTTCTTGTTGTTATGAAAATTTTTATATGCCTCTCAGGCCTACCAGAGAGGTTATAATTAAAAAGGGCGAATTTGACCTGGAACATTTAGTGGGTTTTGTTCAGGTGATGATTCTTACTCACAAAACAGTCTTTTGAACAGGAGTACCTTGCTGACTCAATTCAAATGCTAGAACAGGACTATACAGAGCCAAACAAATGAACAAACACAACTGGACCTGAAAATGTACCAGAAGAACAAGAGAATACAGTCAGAAGGTAATCCGATGTATCTGGACTGTCTCGGTCTTATGCCTTGATACGATGAAATAACCATGGGGAAAAAAATCTGTCGAGCTAGCTAGCCTGTAAACTAATCCCTACAAATGTACAGTGCTCAGAAAGTCATCTGGGAACAGCCACACACAGGCTGCTTTGTTCTAAATAAATCTGCACCTAGTCCAACTCCCAGTGGGAGAGCCCTACTGAGATCAAAGATCTATTGATCAGGCATCTCGGTGATAAATCTAAATTTCAGAAGTTGGGTTCTTGCCTATCCTGTGGAGTCTTTGAGAAATGAAATGGGGAAGGAACATACAGAAGCCTTGGTTACGCTCTCCATGAATTGTCTGAAAGTGTTTGTTTCCACAGTTTTTCAAAATAATGAACAGTAACAGTACAAAAACTCACAAAGCCAAAACCCAGATGAAAACAAACAATCCTCCCCAACCCAAAAACCTAGATAAAAATACCTTTGCATACATAGTGTACATTAAAAAAACTGCCCACATTATTTTTAATAGGAAAAAGGACAAATATTTCCTGTAAGATCTTCTCTTAGGTCCTTCTTTTTGCCAGGTTCAACAGTGTGAAATGATATTCACAAAAATGCTTGCCTGCAGTAAATACTGTCATATATCCCAGCCTGAACTTAAAACACTGCCAGACATCCCATACACACTGTCACTGACCAACTACAAGTACAAAAGTAGTTTTGGGACCTTTTCAAACCATTCAGTTCTGACCTAATTAGAAAAGACACGGTTTTCACTTCCACCGAGATAGCTGCTTTCCTGTTCACAGCCTGTGAACATTGTTTTCTCTGCACTTTTTCATATGCTGGGTAAGGGCGCAGGTGTTGACATTGCTATCCCATATTGCCTGAAGATTGCCTTCACCAAACATCCTCACACCGAGGGGCAACAGCAATGTCCTAGCATGAAAACAACTTCCCTTTCAATACAGTATGGGATGTTGGGTGGTTATGGTGGTTTATGAGCAGATCAGGGAACAGAAACAGTCCTCCAGATGCATATACATTATGTTATGTTATATTCTGATTTTTAGTGACTATTTCTATGGAGATAATTGCTCTTTTACACAAAGGAAGGATTGTCTAACTTATAATGTACACAGTAGAATTTCAAGGAATTTCTAAACTCTTCCAGCCTTGAAAAAATTGTATGATACCACCTACAAGCGGAACTTCACTACCTCACGGATGTTGTAAACATGAGGATTGTGAAGTGCTGAGATATTAAACCTGCAGCCCTGTGGTTAAGTTAAGACAGACAGTACAATAAATATGGTTTTGTATGCCCTCCCTGCAGAAGAGGAAAATAATGGAGATACTGTAAATAGTTCAAGTTACCAAAAAGAAAGCACACAACAACACAAGTAATTTTTACTTTTTTACTCTGCTAGCTTTGAACAAGAAAGGTTATTGCAAAGGAGATGATAGACAGCAGTATCATTTCTAAAACGACATTAATGTTTTCCAGAGTTTCCACCTACAGAGCACTCCAGACTGGCTGCCAGTGCTCTGAGGTGAAAAAGAGCCAGCACATACATTTATTAGTGATATAATGAGTTACTATGGATGTGCTGAAAGGGGCTTTACAATTTATGGTAGGACCTTGGACATGTCATCTTTCAGCTCTCTGTGACTTGGTTTAATTACATGACAAAGGGGTGCATGTGTGAAATTTATTGCATATGTTTTAAAGTGCCTTGAGATTGGTGAGTTGTAATAAATATAGTGTGAAGAATTAAAATAACTCTAAAAGGATGGTAATTTTTTTATGCATATGGATAAGAACTTTCACCACCACCACAACAATTTAGCTCCTCCTAAAACAATTCAAACCCAAAATTCTTCAGCAAGCACAACTCCTTTTCAAATAAGCTAGAAATATTCAATACTCCTTGAAAAGAAAGTCTGGGGTTTACTCGTTGTTTCAAAGAATTTGTCTCCACATGTGCTTGTCATCTCCCTTCAGAGAACCTATACAAGATATAATGGAAACAGTGTCGAGGGTGACGAAAATGCCAGAGCATCTGTCAGTGGATCACCTTATGACAGCAACTGATAAGCCTCCTAATGCTGAAGTGATGAATGTGCCCGAATGTGGACGCTGTGCTTGTGCGAGACAGCTGAAAAACACAAATATGAACAACTAGACATGAGGACATGCCTCTGGGGAGACCCCACTAGTTTTTGTAGTACTTGACTGATTCTAGAAAGCAGCACATTTTTACCATAGAGAAAGATAAGTGTGCTTATCAATACAGCACCATGGCTCAGAAAAGGAGTAGTTGGGATGCAGGAAAGCATCAATCGTATCTAAGTATCAAATGTGACCTTTTGTATATGTTCTCCTTGCAAATGATCTTTTATTTTCTGTACCTTCAAAGTTTTCATAATGCATTTGGAGTGCCTTATTATTTAGCAGTCGTATAAAAGCAAGCTGCAATAGGCTTATTCAAACAGAAATTGCATACATTAAATGCTGATTACCAAAGTACAAATGACTTCACTTTAAGAAAAGAAGTACGGGGCTCCTGTTTGTAGGCAAAAACAGAACACAGTATGCAGGTAGGGTATGATTTACAATGTGTGAAGGTGTAATGCAGACAAACATGTTTCCCTAGGAAACCAGAAAGGTATAGGGGAGGAAATCTGGTTTTGATATATAGCAAAAGGTACTGTATATACTGCTGGGAAATATGAAATTATATTTCCCAAGATGAGTCAAGAACCAATAATATATCTACTTTCTAAATGCTTTTGAAAGCTTTGGAAGAGCCTTAAACACTAATTTTATGAAACTATTTTACAGGATATACACACTGAATTATGTATCAAAATTATTCAACATATTTAATGACACTAAATATGATAAGGAAAGACCTATCAGTTGAATTCCCACAAGAATAAACATTAGTATATTAGAAATGGATGCAGAAATCTATATTACAAATAGATATAAATAAATTCATTTGTATTTCTTTGAGCAAGATGTTAAAGAAGGGAGCAATCCATATTATTGACCTGACTTTAATAATTTTTTCTTTAGATTAGCTCAGTAAAACCACAAATCTCAGCAACTGTTCACAATAAGCATTCTAACTTTTGACTAAATATTCTGATCGATAACTTCTTATATACTAAACAAACAAACCCACCACCTGCAGTAGTCTGGTCTCAAAAGGTAACAGACATTTTCTCAGTTTCTAATAAATGAATAAGATAGTATTGACTGGTTGGTCATTAACGTGTTTGAACAGACAAAGCTTATTCTTTCTTTACCGCTGCATCTTATTCCACACAAAAAAGACTACAGCCAGGAGAGGGGTAGGGTTCTCTGGTGCCAGGAAATGAACAACGCTGAGGAGGCACCCATGCAGGCTTTTCTCTGTCCTCTCAGGTGGATGGAGCAGAAAACAGGGCTCTGTTTTCAGCTAATTCGGGGCAATGCTAAGCTAAAAAGTAAGGAGAGGGGTTAGCCTGAGACTGTGTCTGCAGTGGTAGGTGAACAGAATGGGTTTCATCCAGGGTAGATCCATTAAGGAGGCATCTGCTTCATCAGTAGAGCCCGACTTCAGTTCACTTGCCAGGGCACAAGCCACTTGTGCTTCCATCTGCTGCAGAAGCAACAGGAGAAACCAGAGGGCAGCTGTGGGAACAGCAAAGGAGCAGGCCTTGCCTCCAGGGTTAGGGAAGGGGGAGGCCATAGAGAGAAGGAGGACAAAGCTTCTCTGTGATGGCGGAGGGCCAGGACAATATCTGATACAACAGTGTTCTCTGTTCTCAGTTTGGGCCAAAGGTCATCCAACCGCTGCCGATAAAACACCTCCGTCACGTTAGTACACAAATCATGGCAGAGATCCTGATCTTCTCTTAGCAATGCCTCAGCTGGGCTTGTTTCCTAGAGATTGTCCATCAGATCACCTTCATGGACCTAGAGAAGTTCCTTTTCCTAAATTCAGTTTTGACTACATGCATCCCTGAATGGATGACACCTCAGGATCTAGCGCAGGCTGTATGAGCCTCCCTAGCTATGTGCTTTTTCTCCACACACCTAATCTAGAGCTCAGGTTGGAAACATGCACCATGTCTTTAGGGGGAGCAGATATCAGGGTAGTTGCTAGCTTGTGAATTAGCTCAGCAGCCTCAGCAAGGGCTCTATCCAAACTTTACAATCAGCTTATCAGAAACAGAACTATCCAAGCAGTACCAAGGTGGTCTCTTTCTGTGCATAGACCTGAGGGGTTATTTTGTGCAAGTCTGGTCCTGAGAGAAGACAGCGAGCACAAGTGGGCGTTGTTTTGCTCCATCCGGTTTGGGGCTATAGTTTTTGCTTGCTGCACACCACATGTTACTGCTCAGAAGGCTCCAAGAGTGAAAAAGCACTGTGGAGAAACTGAAAGTGGGGCGCCAAGGGAACTTTTTGGGAAAAAAAAAATAATTAAAAAATAGATCACAAGTTTGGCCACCATTGTCCTCTTCTCCAGGCCCAGCACAATCCCTAATCTCTTCAGTTCTTCCCAAGTCATTCTCTGCACTCAGGGAGACAAGTTTCTCATCTGCTTGAACCAGATTTTTCAACTTCTTGATACCAGCTGCTCAGTCTCTGCTCTCGTATGCACTGAAGGCAATTAATCAAAAGTAAAACTTTAAAAATCACTGCCCCGTTTTTGCTCATTATTAAAAAAAATGGTCTCTAACTGAGAATAACTATGGACAATTTCAGCTTGAAAAGTAACCGTTTCACAAAGTTATAAGCCAATTCTGAATGTGACCTTTCAAATGGAAAGCTATACAACTTTAACCAGGTTTCATGCTGGGTCCCTAGAATATTTCAAAGACATTTCTTTCAGTCTAGCCCATTTTTCCCCAAGTCTGTGCTATGGTAAGTTTGGCTCCATATTTCTTTGATCCGTGAGGCAAATACTTTACATAGTTTAAAAATAGATCCATGAAGCTTTAGCTATACTCTTTAGCACTGAGAGGAAAGCGAGTTAATAACCAATGTAACAGTCTAACAGTAATGTACTCCTTGTGATGCTCTCATTGGAACAAATTCATTCCCACTGTAACTCCACTGACATTAACAGAGCTACCAGCTGAGATGAATTTGCCACATTTTTGTAAAGCACTTTAGAATTTGATGTCATAATTCTCGAAAGACACCCTAGGAAAGCTGCCTCGCTGCCTTTCTCGGTGTGTGTTCATGCACATGCTAGTTTTCCCAGCTTCTTGTGTTCCTTACATTTCTTTTGACACCATCTCCCCACACTTTGAGACTCTCCTGTTGAGCAGATATGATGCACCAGATACACTTTGAAAATAACTGTGTTGAGCTATTTATAACTCTGTTCTTAATTTTCATACATGAAGGTGAATTCAGCAGCAGAGACTGAAGAATGAAACCTGTTTCAGAGAATCTCATGAAAAATTGTCCATTTTCAAAATAGCTGCATGTTCTATTGCTCAAAATGGTCTCATGGCACAGGCTGGACTAAGATGTTATTTTTCAAAATAGTCATTGCTTGGACATTGCTAAAACACTGATGATAAGAAATGAAATGATGGACTTAGGGATCAGAACACATAACAAGCAGGTTAGAAAATTTACTACAGCTTTTATTTGCTAGAAAGGACCAATTTCCTGGAACTGAGTACATTTGCAGAAAAATGGTTAACTTTAATTTCTTTTAAAAAACCTTCCACATTTTTAATATCTCCAATTTTGTGATTTAAAATCACCTTCTGGATTTTAACTTTGAGTTAAATGCAGTGCTTTTTAAGTTATCAGAACTAAGCAAACAATTTTAAGTCAAACTAAGTGTTGCTTTAGATTTAAAGTTTTTAGTATTTTCTTTATTCCTACTTTTTAATTCTGATTTAGGAATGGAGAAAAATAAAACCTAAAATGCTTAAATAAGATGAGGAAACTGTTTCTACATAGATTTTTAATACAAATTAGTGTTTAAGCTTACATCATGTTACTGTCTATTGTCAGCAGCCACAGCTTTTGTTGACTATCTAACTGTAGTTCCCATCACGTGACTGTGGTTGCAACACACAGAATGCCTCCTCAAACAGCTGTAAAGGTCAGTAACATTTGAAACTCCACTTAGTGCACATTTTGTCTATTTGATTTATTTTTTATTAATTACAACATTTGATGTGTAGTTGTAAAAAATATTTTGAAGACATAGTGTTCCTGCTGAATCACTAAATAATAATTTAGACTTGTAGAAAGATCTCATTTTTAGCCTCAGAGGATTGTACCGTAGTTCCCTTAAGCAGCATGGCTGAATACAGGCTATATATTTCATATATTGCAGGCCTGGAGCAAATATTTTCTGACACTATCCAATAAATCATGTTTTCTTCAACAGCAAATAATAGAACTGTACAGTACATTATATCTGCAGCAGCAACAAACAATTCATCATCTCTGACCTTTCCATAATGACAACAATCTGAAGAATAGAGACTAATTTAAATTTTTATATAATGGTTAAAATTTAAGGACTAAATCTCCTTTATACTAGATCCCTTCACATTGCTTTGGTAATAAAAAGCCTCCTTAAAGTGAACCTAAACGCAATATTATTTTGTTCTCTTCAAGCTCCTACAAATTAACAGAGCATAGGTTTCTCAGAGGGCTTGGACCTAAACGCAGCTTGGGTGGACACACCCAAGCTAATTTTTATATGATGAAACGGTAACAAGTACAGTCCAGGCTGCAGAACCGGAGGACCCTGCGTTTGTAGTTTTCTATGCTGTTTCAGTCACGCACCTGTAAAAAAAAATAAATCCTCACACTGACTGTTAACTCCTTCCATTGGCTCACACATGATCTATATGCTGCTGCCTTTATTTCTGGGAAGGGGGGTTGGCTAACCTGCACACTAACCAGTAAAGTATAGTAAACTATTGCACATCTAAAAAAATCTTGCAGTGTAAAAATTAATTTCCCAGCCTTATTATGCTACACAGCCATGGGACTAGTTACTATTTGTATAGAAATCTAATGAAAACAGAACTAAAAATTGAAATGTGGGCTCTAGAAATAATTTCATATGTAAAAATGGTAAACCTCTTCATTCTGTACTGCCCCCCAACACCAAAGCCAAGCAACCAGAGGTACCAATCAAAACAAAATAATACCCTTTATCACCAGTCCGTCCTGATGCACATCACCTCTGGCCTTTCTGAAAGCTTGGGTTTGAAAGGCACATTGAAGCTGGTTCTCTGAAGCTGTACAGATTTTGACTCTTTCATGTCTAAAGGTCTAGCTCTTTCCAGAGAAATGCCATCACAATCTCTCTGGCATCAACTGGCCTCATCTTTTAAAAAAAAGAGCTTCTATCCTAAACAACAGGTATGTCTTATGCTCTTTTTGGAAACTGCTGGAGAGCCCACAGAAATTTATCATGCAATTTTCTATTTCTATAAACATTTGTGTTACTAATACAACCAGGAAAGATGAGGCAAACATCTCAGGATGGCCTTAACTAAACACATATTCAGGGTCAGCTACTTGTTACAGTTTGAGAGAGCCCATAACAATCTATTGTCGTTAGACAATTATTCTATCACCCGATGACCCCTCCCCACCCGGAAAGGGGAATTGGGGAACACAAAGAAACACAAGGGTTGAAATATAAATAGATTTAATAGACTAAGACTAAATAATTAACAATAATACTAAAGAACCAGTATTAATCCCGATACTGATATCAGATACACAGGAATTATACTCAGCCATCTATATCAGCAGGAAGCTGTGCACTCCCAGCAGTGGATAGCAGGTATCGGACACTGGGAACGCAATGGCTTCAGGAGGAAGGGAAGGGCTCAGGGCTCCGGCACCGGGGCAGGGAGGTGTCTGGACCTGCCGCCATCAGGGAGAGAGCCCCTACGCCGCAAACTTTTCTAATTTATATTGGATGTGACGTTCATGGTATGAAATACTCTTGTTGGCCAGCCTGGGTCAAATGCCCAGGCCTTGCTCCTCCTTGTCCCTGCACCTGGCAAGGCTTGAAAACACTAACCTTGAATCCCATGGAGCCTGGCTGGCTATAAAGTAAATATTTTCACAAATTCAGACACTAGAGTCTTCTAAAAGCGCAATTTTCCCCAGCATTAGAAGAAAAGTTAGTCCTGTGTCTCTCAACCCAGGACACTACTGCAGGACTGGAAACATTAAACTTGCTTCTTAAGAACTACCTGTTCAATACTGAAGTGAAAGGGCGATGACTGCTCTGCCCTCCCTGGAATGGCAGCCAGTGTGGCATCTCGCCCTGCACCTTGTTTCACCCCATGAAAAAGCCACAAGGGTACAAGTGAGCAATCTCTCCCATTTAGAGCAGATTGGAAACTATTTGATGCTTTAGCTTGGTTTGAGGTCAAATGAGATGATTCCTACCCTTAAAACAGAAAAAAATACTTCTGGCAGCCTGAATAAATTAATATTTTTCATATGTCTTTTTAAGTTATCACCTCAGGATATTTTATGGATGCTCTCTACAGATGGTGATGCACATGGCACTATCTCGATTAGCTCAAATTCTTTCAAGTACTCTACACAAATAATACCCCAAATGCCTCTGATGCCTGTAGTCTTTTCTCTAATGAAAGCTCTACTGCCCCTACACCTCATTATTGTACGTGTCCTTGTGTAAAAGTTAGCTTCTTTGCCTGCTATAGAAATAACCCCACATACTGAAGCCAAATATTTAATTGTCTTTATTGTTGCAAGAAAATGAAGATCAAACCCACAGTTATTCAGAGAGCTTCTTTGGCGGACAGAACATTTAAATAAAAGAGAGAAAAAATCATCCTTGATTATTGTATCTGTAAAATTATTTGGAATGTATACTGTATAATTAAGACTGATTATCAGCTTAAATTTCTTGCCTTTGCTTTTTGAGAATACTGTCTTCTGTGGACATGAGGTTACTGAAACTGTACACTAGTGAGGGAACAAAACAAAACAGATGGTGCATTAATAATGGAAGTATTAGAGAAAGGGTACTCTTCCAGATTTCAATGTATTCATTAATACATTTTAGACAATTTAATTGCTTCCTGAAACACTAATTGAAAGAGTTTCATTTGCAAAAACCTAGTCCTGGTAATATAAACTAGGCACAGTGCCACAAAGAGCTTGAATGCTGTAGTAAGGAAATGAATAGAAGGGTTTTGGTTCTTTTAATGTATGTATCTTCATTTCTTTTAATGAAATCTTTGCAAAGGCATACAAAGCATCAGGAAAAGAAAGATTTACAAAGGAAAACCATGTTTAAGAAGTACTGGATGTTTACAAAATATGAAGAGTATTTTTGGTTTTTGAAAAGTCAGCCCATGTCAAGAGAGTGTAAGTTGGATTTAAGATCATAGGAGTCTAATGCAGTGTAATTTTATCAACACTATACAGTCCTATACCTGGCATATCTGTAATATAAGTAGTGGATACTTTTGAAATATTTTTTTCTGGAGATGTCCACTTCAGCTGCTTCAGTGACTCTTCTAATATGGATGGACAGGCAAGTTTTGCCTGATTTATCCCCCCTCACTTGTTGCGTGTTGGAAAATTTAAGCCAAACTTCACCGTGATCATTCTCTCATCCATCTCCAAGGGAGTGGAGATGAAGAATAGACAGGAAGGTGGAAGAAAACAAACTAAAATGCACTGAAAAAAAAGAGCTGCAGTTTGTCAAAATGAATATATAAAGAAAAAGACCAACAAACAAACAGAGAAGCTGGAAAGAAAAGATCAAAAAGAGAGAAAAACTCCAAATAGAAGAACACACGATATCTGGAGCAGCTGCTTTTCAAAGTCTTGCAGGGACTGGCAATGTCCAAAATTATGAAGAAGATGGTATGAAGTAGTCACTCTTAGGGAATATTTTGACAGTTGTCCATAAGAAGTGTAATTCCCACTTATACCATACTTGGGTGCTGTTTTAGTTCCCAGTTATCAACAGTATCCCAGTTATCCACAGCTACTGGGATCTCATCTGTCTAGTTTGAAGGAAGCCAAATAATTCTTAGAAGTTTCACCTGTATCAGTAGCTGGAGGATAAGCTCACACTCAGGCCATGGTCAGCGATGCTGCACAGGTGGCACCTGAGCTGGACTGAGATGTTACTGATCACCACTCCACCCTACCTGGGGATTACTGTTCCCTTAGACCTGCCTGAAAAACTGTGCTTCAACCTCCTTATGGCAAAATGATGGAAAAGAGCAATCACTGTTGATACTAGAGTCGCAGTGTCACTGGGTTTTCATTTTTATCATTTTGACGAGGCATCAAACATGCCACACATGGATTTTTTCTCGCAGATTTGATGGGCGGTTATCTTTCTTGAGGAAGTAAGAGAGTGGTGAGAACAGGATGGGAATGCTTTTCTCTTACCTTGACTCATCTGTGCCCAAAGAGCACATCTAGATGCAGCCTCATGCTTCAGTAGACCCTGCCCACTTATTGATTCTGTATTGGTATAATGACAGTGGTTAGCAGTGTCATTTTTTCTAATTATGTAGTTATAAGGGAACAACTCCCTTTATGGATATCATTATATCAATGCAAAAGTGCCTCATGGTAAAACAGATGGCAGAGCTATATGAACATGCCATAAGGCAAGAGAGGGCCTGGATTTACAGAGCATTCCCTGCTGGGTGGTACCCGTCCTTTCTTTCAAATATCGAGATGTTTGTGGAAAGCTTAGAAAAACTTTCTTGCTCAAGCAAACAACCTCTGACATCCTAAATATTCATACACAAATGATTATAAAATAATGAGGTCTAGATGCATGATATAGAGATTCCATATGTCAAATTTGCTTCTGTCCTAGCATATAACTCAAAATGTATATATAAAATTATTTGTGAAAGAAAATATTCCAAAATATTTCTGAAATAACAAATAACAAAATGCTTTTTACCCATTGTTGAAAAAACCAATCATTTCTGGTTTCTGAAATTGAGTGGCCCTGGTATACTGTATAAGTTCTAGCTAACTGAGCAGAAGACTCTTTTTTTCTTTTGAGTTTGTCAGAAGCCAAAAAGGGGAACTTTCTATGCATCAACAAATAAGATACATATAGAAAATCTAGGCTAGACCTGAAAGAGAATGAGGATGTGACACATCTAAATTACAGCACTCACAAAGTCCCTGTGGTAGCTCAAATATAAACTGCCTAATATCAGACTGATCCAGTAGAAAACCCCAAAACGATCAAACAAAAAGAACCCCACCTCCATAAAGGCAATAGGCCAAAAACCTAGAATTTACATTGACTTAAATAGTGAAAATCTATCTTAAGTAAATCTGTCATTCTCCCCTCCCCCTTAAAAAAAATAAAATTGTGGTGAGCATTTTTTCCACTGTAACACACATTAACAGAAAACTGATGACCAATTTTAAGAGATTAAGCCTGATGCCATTTTGAAATACCTCTGAGGTTTACAAAAGGTTAAACAGACAAATCTGGTTCCACTTTTTCATTCAGAAGGAGGCATTTTTTCCAGATTTGTTTTCATCTACCAACATTATCACATGTAAGTAAATAAAGGTAGAGAGACTGAGTCAACAAAACCTGAACCACAGTTTAATTGCCCACAGTAGGCCACAAAATTACTGCCAACTTTAGTATTTAATATCCGATTTGGTATCTATAGAAGCTAAGGTATTATCTAATCTACTTCATCTAGAAGAAATCATGAAACTAATCCAAAAACATGCCTATGCCCTCCAAAGCATTAGTAGCAGCTTGTTTTATGAATCATTGCTGTCCTTTCCAAATTACTGAGGAAGAAACAGTACCCTCTTTGACAAACATGGCATTTTAAAATCATAGTAGAGAAATATAAGAGTTTAACTGTAAACGCTTCTTTTTCCTAGGTCCTTAGGGATATTTACTTGAGTTACGTTTACAGTAAAGTCAAGTCCTGGTTGAACCAGAAAAATCTATTCCAAAGCAAAGGTTTGTTCATGCTGTCCTGGAGCTGTCTCCATACATGTTAAAAAACTAACTTAACTTTTTGTTTGTTTGGTTTGGTTTGGTTTGGTTGTTTCTTTTTTTTTTTTTATAGAATATTGCAAAGTGTTAGGAATCTGGAATGTTGCCAAAGGCCACATTTCATCTCAGTAATCCGAATCCCCATTAAGTGTCTCTCTTGGCTACCTAATTTGTAGGCATGATCCCCCGAGTCTGACTAAACGCCAAGTCTGACATTTATGTGAAATACCTTAAACCAGGCAAATAAATAAAGTGCTTTGTGTTCTAGCTCTTAAACTAAGAAAATGAAATGTGTTTGCTCGTAATAGTTCAAATAACATGTGGAAGTTGTCTGCTGGTTGTTAGATAAGTGATAAGAGATGAGGAGACCTCTGAGGATAGCTGCAGAATTGTGGAGGTAATATACCGCTTGCCTAACACTGTTTAAATAATGAGAGAGTAGAAGAATAGATGAATAAGAACAAAAAGTTGCCTGCATGCAGAATGCCTCCAGTTAAAGATATTGCAAATATTTCTGTAGCAGATCTGGTGAACAGAAGGTATGTTTTCTAAACAAAATCTTTATATAAGAATATCTAAGTGTGCCCTAAAATGTGAGTAGAAGACTGTAGCAAGCTAAAACAAAATGAAAGACACGGAAATAATGTTTCATAATGACACTTCAAATGGAAAGAAAGAGAAAGGATATTTTAGCAATTGCTAGCACTGTAAGGTTGAGCTGTATAATTCCTGATTGCTACTACTAACCTTCAGATACTAAAACTAGAAACTAGGCCAGTACGTGTTTGGAAAGACAGGAAAAACTATTAAGAACTTCCAGAACTGAGGGTACAATGGAAAATGCTCAAACTTTAAACTCCAGAAAATATTATAACTATCAACTTAGTGTCTGCATCTTCAAATATATTCATAATAAAAATATAGGAGAATGAGGAATTAAAGTCAGCAAAAATGTCTCAGGTAATAGTGCTAGTCTCAAGAAAGTTTTTTCTGTTATATGTGGGTTGCTTAGTCTGTGATCTTTCCTCCTCTGTATGAAGTCTGTCATTGCTGTCCATATCTTTGCTACTGTAACCTGGATTACTGCAACATACTCAATTTGGCTATTTTGAGGCTTTTTAGTCGTGCAGAAAATGTATCCCTCTGGGCTGAAAACTTGGGACACCTGTCTCCGATGGGATGAATTAGCTTTCTTTGAACTTCTGCCTGTTGTTCACATTTGCCTAATCTCTGATACAGTAGGACTTTAATTTAGATTGTATTTTGCAGATGTTATATATGGAATGTAGAGAATTAAGAAACAGTAATAACAAAAACCCCTTAAAATTATGAAAAATGAGTTGATGGTTTGGGTTAACCCCAGCTGGCAGCTAAGTTCCACACAGACGCTTGCTCAGTCCCCCATTCAGTGTTAACATCCCAGTGTTATCAAAACTGCTTTGGTTACAGATCCAAAACACAGCACCAGAGAAGCTGCTATGAAGAAAATTAACTCCATCACAGCCAGATCCTGTATAGGTGAGCAGAAATAGCTTCTTTGCTTAGCATTGTCTGTCTCTAAGGATGATACGAAAAATATCTGATGATCTGGTATGCTGCCCTGAAAAAAGATTATATTTTTTTTGTTTATTTTCAATAAGATGAGAAGTTAGATTGGCTAAAATTAAAATTAGAGTTTAAAAAATTAGGAAACAAAGACCTGTTAAAGGTCTTAACAGTTAATCAAAAGTTTCCTTTCTCATCCTTTGTTGAGGTTTTGTCATTGTAATTAATAAATGGGTAATGACTGAGTGACATATATTGCTGTCACTGCTTAGCCTTTTGAAGTGTTAATTGATCAATTTGGCTATTCACATTTCTTTTTATTGTGAACCTAGTTGTGAAGAGGTAGAAAGTTTTGATAACAGTTTTACTAATTTTTAAATTAAAATACCTTTATTCTAAAAAGGAAAATATTAACAGTGTTAATAACTTGAAAGATATAGACTTCATTTTTAAAGAAAGGGCAGTTGACAATAAGAAAAGGCTTAACTCAGAAAACACTGTCTGTATTTAATGGTATTTTAAATATAACTGTAACTTTGTGGATAAAAAAATGCCACAGAATTTGAAAGACCGTATAAGCAGTCACAAGAGTCCAACAATGTGATATCTCAGACAATTCAGGGTTTTGTCAAATATCTTCAGGAAATTTTTGCTTAAGAATATGAAACAGATTAAATTACAGTCTAAAGCTGATAGTCTTGTTTGGCTGATACCACATAAATAGTTTCTTTCTCATTTGTGGGAACTCGTTTGTGGACACCTAATTTTAATTTAGATAGAACGTAATGATACAGTTGAAAACTGTCATATATAGAGATATAGGCAACAATATAGGCAGGCAGCTAGGCAGTTCAGTTTAGGAAACCTTCATTGTCTTATAAAGCTATATACTTGCAGAGCAAGGTGGCACAGGTTATAGCCAAGAGATGGGGCAAAAGACTCTTGAACCACAGCTCCCAGCAGGCTATGCAGAGTCACAGGTGATGGTGTTTGATGCTGAACTTGCTCAGAGCAAACATCTCACCACAAAATACAATAACTCACATGGAACGTTCTGTTTTGCTGAGAATTTCTGTATTTCACCTTGTCATTGTCTTTCAGGCAAAAACGAACAAAAAGCCTTAAGTGCTGTTATAATGGATTTTTTTCTCCAGGAAAGTTATTCTTATTTTTACTTAGCTCTACCTGGTTTTGTCAGGAAAAAAAACCCACTTGTCAAACAAGTTGAATATTTACCTATTCTTCTCCTTCCTCCTCTTTATTATAATAAGGTTTCCCCATAATTAGCAAAAACTATAATTTGACTCACTCTATTGTATGCTGTACTTTATATAGATACCTCTTTACTGCACATATATATGTTCACTATATCATATATGCTGATCAGCACTAGATTTTTCTCTATTTCAGGCAGTATTGAAGTGCTCTGAACGGTGGGATCCCAGAACTGAGCAGTAGCTAAAGATAATGGTGTGTTCTATATTCCCAGATCCTGCTGGGGTTTGCTCCTGATAAATTATTGGTTATTGCAGGAATATGGATATGAGAAATACTCCTGCTCTCTCCTTTTCTTTTTGTGTTACAGACTGTCTGTCATATATACTGCTTTGATCTTTTTCCTAATGCCCTGGGATTATCTACAAGTTGCTGAGATGTGTTTTAGTGGATGTAGATGTGTTTGGAGTGCTAGTTCTTGGAACTTGGGAATCCAAGACCTACCTTATTTCAGACTGCTTCCTCACTAGAGTTTCCCATCTCTCTGTTTACAGTAGCAGTCCATAGACAAATAGCTTAGTTTAGAGCTATAGTCATGAGCTGGCTGAAGTTGGATGAGACAAAGAAAGTACGTGACTGCAAGGAACTGGCTTCAATGATTTAGGTGATTTTCTTCCAGTCTCAGGCTTCAGTTTCTCAAGGCAGCATTTTAGCCTTTCGTTTCCTGATATTAGCTTTTAAGCAGACTTCATTTCTTTAGTATCATCCTTTCTTCTCTTACAACCTGCTCACTAATATCCCAATGATATGTTGCTCTTCAGCAGCTGTTGCCCCTGCCTGTAATATAGTATGCTACATAGTAGGGGAATATATTCCTAGGAATTTTTTTTTTCAAAGCAGCTATTAATTTTCCAGTTGGAAAGTAACCATGATTCCCACCACCCCCCTTCCCCTGCCTTTACTTTTCTCTTTATTCTAAATCTAACAGAAATACAAGAAGTGCTTCTATGGGAATGTCTTATCAAATACATTCAAATAAATGAGTTTCACTTTCAGAGCTGGAAAGACTTGGAGACATTCAGATCTACAGCATGAGTGTGGCATTTAATTTGAATTTTAGCACTGAGAATATTCTGTTCTATATCATAAGTGTCCTGTTTGGGGCTATTGACACTTATGCATATAGGTGGACAGCAGCAATTTTGGAAGTTGAGGAGTGGTTTGGTTTTTTTCTCCCTCTCTGCTTATTTTCTGCTACTCAGAGCTAGTTTTCTCTGTTCTCTACAGTTCTCAAATAATCTTAAATTAGATTGTTTCCAGAGAGAACATTTTAAATGTTCTTACTATATCAAAGTCTCCTCAATCTACAGATGAAACCAGAAGTTGCTTTCAATAAACTTTTTTTCTGAGATATAATCGGTTTTGAGGAAACAAATTCCAACCATTTAAAAATATTTAAAAAAAACAACCAAGCCAACCAAAACCAAACCCCAAACCACTTAGACACGTGCCTCATAGATAAGAGGTAGATTTTATTCTAGCAATCCATTGTGTGTCAATTTTTATGTTTGTAAAATAAAACATGCAACACAGTTTACAGGAGGGTTTATTAATGCTGCACAAGTTGAGATCAAACCCATCTTTTTTTCCTAACTTGACATTCACTTTTAAAAGAAAATAATAATGAAACTTAACAAAGCAACAACAAATGCAAAGCAAAAATCTCTGTTTTCCATAAGCTTTCTCTTTACTGACTAAAAGACAATTTTAACTTTTAGTGTCATAGATTGATGTAGGATGCTGAAGTATTTGCTCTTAGCTGGAGTAATAAATTATGAACTTGTGGCCTCATTTAATGTTGTGGTAGCCCTAGCTGAAACACTCCCTTAGGAAATGTCAGTTTTTATCTATGCATACAGAGGAATAAATATATGCACCCTGGTGTTCCCAAAATTTTCTATAATATGGAAACTGTGTGGCATAATTTATAAAGTGCACTCTAATATCACAAAGCTATTTTTGAAATTACTACATTGAAAAGAATTAATAGAGAACCATTAAGGCATTTAATTTCTAACTATAGTCGCATGAGTTCTCAGCAACTAGAAATTAAAAAAAAATCACCTGAAATTGCAAGAAAGTAAAAAATCACTTAAAATTGCAAGAAAATACAAGCACATAAGATCAATAGCCAGACCAAGCCTGACCGATCTTTGCTATTATTCTGTTAGTTTAATCAGGGCTTGGTTCTAAAAGATGCTGATTTTCCTGGCCCTGATTTAGCAAATCAGAGTCATAACTACAAACAAGAGAATAATCCTCCTGAGTATAACTGAACTAAACATTTTCTTAATATTGAACCCCTTGGGACAGATCCAGCATTTATATATACATTTTGCAGTTACTTTTCAAGGGTACTAGAGGGACCTTGGTAGGAACTGAAAGCCTAAATAATTTACTCCTGTCTCTACAATGAGTTTGCGTTGCACTTCTTTTGCTGCACATCAGGAATCTCCCTTTTCCATTTTAGACCCTCAGGCCTTCTTTTTAACATTAGATTTTCTGTTGATCCAGTGATGAGTTCAGGCTATGAAACAGTGTTACCTAACACTCTGCAGAAACTACAGTATCAGGATTGTTTTTTAAACTTTTCTATTTTTTATTTCCTACTAGCAGTGCAGTTATCTTAAAAATAACCCGTAGTTGCTGCTTCTGCTATAAAACACTATGTGTTGAATGGAATCCAAATAAAAAATATCAGCTATTATTCGCACCCTTCATTATTTTGTTTTAAGTCTGTGTGCTGACACTATTATTTCAGTCTAAGTGACCTATTTTGAAATAGCTTAAAGTTGATTCCTTTCCAATTTATCTAAATTTATGTAAAGGCACTCTTATGTTGAAATAAGTGTGTCCACACAAAGCTTCAACCCAAAATAGGAAAAGCTGTGAATTACTATTTAGATTGGTATTACAGTTCTTCTCATGGTGTAGATAAACTCAAAATCATTAAAGTGGGTATTAGTGACAAATAGACACAACAGAAAACCACATCTGAGAGAGGCTTCATGCTTTGCATTCTGCTCTGCTCCTCATTGGAGCTTTCCATCTTTGTGTAGCACCAATAAATTTCATCAGATTTCATCACATATTGATTTCTTTGAAAAAGTATGAATTGTGACTGATAATAAACTAATTTTTTCCCTTTGGGCCATCTGCGCTGTTACAAAACATAACAGAGAATTTGGGTGGAGTCATTCCTGACTGAACAGACCAGGATATAAGTGTTTCTGACATTATGGCCCTCAAATATTACATATGGATTTGGTGATTATCTGAGTCCATGGAGAATAAGAAAAACATTTATATTGGCAATGCAGTTCTATCCTTTGAAGAATCACTAGCTGCTTTTTCTCATGACAATTACACATATGAATTTTGGAAACCTCGATAGGTTTTAGTATTTGAATTTTTCTGCTGTTTCCAATACAATCTTTGCTACTGAGAAACACAGATAAAATTAAATGATTTGTCCTGCTTTGATGTTAATTCAGTCTAATTGTAACAAAGGTTCAATTTACTTTTTCCTCACCAGATCTTATTTTCAAAGCATTATCAGAATTCCAGCTATTGATTTCAGTAAGTCTAGGGTTTATCTGTAGGTATAGATTTCTGTTACGATGCCTAGAATTTCTTTATGCAGATAAAGGTTGGGGGTGGGGGGGATTATTTTTAGATTTCAAGTTATAGAGTTGGATTCTGAGCTAGGAATCAATGAGGAGGTGGTGTGAATTTCATTCTATTTCAAGTAGAACATCATGGATGCAGCAGTCAAGGAAGCTAACCAGAAGCAGCATTACACTTGCCTATAAGGATAGATGAGGAAATCTGCTATATGGTGGATAGCCCTGAACTGTGTCAGAAGCAAATAGGTTAAAAGGCAAAAACTTCAGATGCTTTCATATTAGAACAAAAAAAAAAAAAATCATAAAATTTTAAAAAGAAAAATAGAAAAGAAGAAAAAACAGTTAAAGAAATAATCCAGAGACCCAGTAGGGAATATCAAGATAGGATATTAAATTGGGTTTAGAAAACTGTACTCATAAGATTATGTGAAGGCAGAGATTTGAGGATCAAAAGAAATAGAGTTAAATGGCTCAAATGCTTTCACATGATTCTAAATCGACTCAGCACGAGCAGCTTGCGACGTTCTGTCTGCCAATCTTCCCTGGATATGTGCATTCTCTTCCTAAAGCCCTCATTGTGATCTTTGTAAAAGAAATTCACATACTAATGATGTCCCTTAGTGTACCTTATGAAACATTCAAAATGGGCTGTTATGGATATGGAGTTTAACAGGGAGCAACTAATTGTTTATGCTGGGCTAGCCTGAGGGGGTTTCATTTTAAAACTTTAATATTATAAGGCCTGAATTTTCAGGGTAAAGTTTCTCTAATAGATGGTTCAATAGCACATAGGCAGTCAGTGAAAAGCATACTGTGCATATTTTTTTTTCATATGAAACTCTCTGTAGACTCTGTGCTGTTTATTTATGAGGCTGAGGTCTGGCTATGTTAATAGCTGGGAAAAAAAAAAAAATCAGCCAGCCACCCTACCTGCAAGCATACTAGAATGCCTGTTGTGCCACCTTCCAAGCTGCTGTTTTATTAATGATCTTGAAACTGAAATAGTAGGGCATGAAGAAGTGTTAAAATGACTTACTGATATGTCACAGACATTTGCCAAGAAAATGAAATGCACTGAGAGGAAAAAGCACCAGGGAGGCCAATGAGGAACCAAATGTTCCATATTCTGATTTGTCTGACCTTCGCCTTTCTGAGCTCTAAAGAGAAACAAAGCTGCCTTGCTTGTACTGTGCAAACTTGTTATCCATAAGCTCCAGAACTGTGTGGATCATGTACAGCATTTGCTTATTTACATTAAAAATAAGTCTTCTTTAGATTGAACACATCCTTCGCTTTGTTAAGAAGGAAAACAGCAGTACAGCTATTCCATGTTGCCTCAGACCCATCGATGCTTCATGATCGTTTCTTAGGATCTCTAGTAACAATTTTTAGACAGAAAAGTATTAGAGAAGTGCTGATGTTGAAGTCAGTCATAACAGGGGAAGAAACAGAAGATGTATAAACAGTTATGTAGTTTCAAACAGAAGACGACAATCTTCCCATACTCTTCTTTTCCATGTAGTACTTCTGGTGAGTCTAACTCTCTATTGGGCCCCTCACTACAGGAAGGACATTGAGCTGCTGGAGCATGTCCAGAGGAGAGCCACCAAGCTGGTGAGGGGTCTAGAGAACAAGTCATATGAGGAGAGGCTGAGGGAACTGGGCATGTTTAGTTTGGAGAAGAGAAGGCTGAGGGGAGACCCCATTGCCCTCTACAACTACCTGAAAGGAGGGTGTAGAGAGGTGGGTGTTGGCCTCTTCTCCCAAGGGAATAATGACAGGACCAGAGGAAATGGTCTGAAGTTGCGGCAGGGGAGGTTTAGATTAGATATTAGGAAGAATTACTTTACTGAGAGAGTGGTCAGTCGCTGGAACAGCCTGCCCAGGGAGGTGGTGGAGTCGCCATCCCTGGAGGTATTTAAGAAACGTGTAGACATGGCACTTCAGGGCTTGCTCTAGTGCCCGAGATTGTTGGTTTGTGTCTGTTTGTGGGTGGGTGTGGGGTGTGGTGTTTTGGTTGAGTTTTTTTGTTTGTTTTGTTTTCGGTTTTTGTTTTGTGGTTTTTGGGGGGGTTTTTTGGGTTTGTTTTTTTTTTTTTTTTTGGTTGGACTCAATGATCTCAAAGGTCCCTTCCAACCATGAAGAGTCTGTGATTCTGTGATTCTGTAATAAACTGCTTGTCATGTCACAGCACACAATGTAATTGGCCTGTGTCCTTGATAGGGGTCCTTTGGTATTGAATTGATATTCACTTTTCTAGCAGTATGGCAAATGAAGACTTCTTCCCAGCTAGTTGTCACACCCAAAAGCAGTGCTGGCAACTCATTTCCTATGTGAACTCTCTGGTCTATTCGAGCTGAGATCAGCCAATGGTGATGGCAAATTCATAGAATCATAGAATCGTTTGGGCTGGAAAGATCGTCTAGTTCCAACCCAGCTGCCATGGGCAGGGACACTTTCCACTAGACCAGGTTGCTCAAAGCCCCATCCAGCTTTGCCTTGGACATCCAGGGATGGGGCATCCACAACTTCTCTGGGCAACCTGTGCCAGTGTCTCACCACCCTCACAAGTAAGGAATTTCTTCCTTATATCTAATCTAAATCTATCCTCTTTCAGGTTAAAACTGTTATCCCTCATTCTATCCCTACACTCCCTGATAAAGCGTCCCACCCCATCTCTCCTGTAGGCTCCCATTAGGTACTGGAAGGCTGCTATAAGGTCTCCCTGGAGCCTTCTATTCTCCAGGCTGAACAACCCCAACTGTCTCAGCCTGTCTTCATAGGAGAGGTGTGCCAGCCATTTGATCATCTTTGTGGCCCTCCTCTGGACTTGCTCTGACAGGTCCATGTCCTTCTTAATGTTGGGGGCTCCAGAGCTGGACATAGTACCGCAGGTGGGGTCTCACCAGAGCAGAGTAAAGGGGCAGAATCACCTCCCTTGACCTGCTGGCCACGCTGCTTTTGATATAGCCCAGGATGTGGCTGGCTTTCTGGGATGACAGTGCACATTGCTGAGTCATGTTGAGCTTCTCATCAACCAACATCTCCAAATCCTTCTTCTCAGGGCTGCCCTAAATCTGTTCTCCGCCCAGGCTGTATTTATGCTTGGGATTGCCCCGATCCATGTGCAGAACCTTGCACTTGGCCTTGTTGAACTTGAGGCTTGCATAGGCTAACCTCTGAAGCCTGTCAAGGTCCATCTGGATGGCATGTCTTCCCTCCAGTGTGTCAACTGTGCCACACAGCTTGGTGTCATTGGCAACCTTGCTGAGGGTTCACTCAATCCCACTGTCCATGTCAAAGTTGTTAAACAGCACTAGTCCCAATAATGACACCTGAAGAATGACACTCGTCACTGTTCTCCACTTGGACTTTGAGCTGTGAGTGAGAGCATCCAGACAATTCCTTATCCACTGAGTGTTCCACCCATTATTAGTGATCCACACCGCTAGTTACAGGCCTCCAACCAGACTCTGCGCCACTGATCACAACCCTCTGAGCTCTGCCATTCAGAGCCAGTTCTCAATCCACCTCAATGTCCACTCATCTAACCCACACTTCCTAAATTTACCTATGAGGATGTTATGGGAGACAGTGCCAAAAACCTTGCTGAAGTTGAGGTAGGCAACATCCACTGCTCTCACCTCATCTACCCCATCAGCAATGCCATAATAGAAGGCTATCATGTTGGTCAAGCATGATTTCTCCTTGGTGAATCCATGTTGAGCAATCCTGATAACCTTCTTTTCCTCCACATTCTTAGAGATGACATCCAGAATGAGCTGTTCCATCACCTTTCCAGGGATGGAGGTGAGGCTGACTGGCCTACAGTTTCCTGGTTCCTCCTTCTTGCCGTTTTTGAAGACAGATCTGACATTAGCTTTCCTCTACTCTTCAGGCATCTCTCCAGTTCTCCATGAACTTTTGAAGATGATGGAGAGTGGCTTCGCAATAACATCTGCCAGCTCCCTCAGCACCCATGGGTGCATCTCATCAGGGCCTATGGATTTGTGGGCGTCAAGTTTGCCTAACCTGATCCTCCTAAACAAAGGGAAAATCTTCCTTTATTCAGACTTTTTCTCTTGCCTCCAGGGTCTGAGATTCCTCGGGGCTGGCCTTAACAGTACAGACTGAAGCAAAGAAGGCATGCATGTAGTAACTCCACCTTCTCTTTATCCTCCTGTCACCAGAGCACCCACCTCATCCAGCAACAGGCCCACATTTTCCCTAGTCTTTCTTTTGTTACTGATGAACTTGAAGAAGCCATTCTTATTGTCCTTGACAACCCTTGCTTGATTTATTTCCAAATGGGACTTAGCCTTCCTCATTGCATCCCTGCATACTCTGACAATGCTCCTATATTCCTTACAAGTGACTAGTCTCTTTTTCCACATTCTGTAAACTTCCTTCTTCCATTTGAGTTTTTCTAGAAGCTCCTTGCTCTTCCATGCAAGTATCCTACCTCCTTTGCTTGATTTCTTACTCATAAGGATGCACTGATCTTGAGCTTGGAGGAACTGGTACTTGAATATTAACCAGCTCTCTTAGACCCCCCTATCTTCTAGAGCCTTAACCCTTGGGATACCTTGAAATAGGTCTTTGAAGAGGCCAAAGTTAGCTCTCCTGAAGTCCAGGGTCGTAATCCTACTTATTGCCCTGCTTCTTCCATGCAGGATCCTGAATTCCACAATCTCATGGTCACTGCAACTGAGCTTGCCCCCAAGCTCCACATCCCCAACCAGACCTTTTTTTGTTTGTTAGTACAAGGTCCAGCAGCGTATCCCTCCTCATTGGCTCCTCCACCAACTGTGTCTGTATCTTTTGTGGACTACACTTTTCATGCCCTTTCTTCCTCAGGTTTTCCTGCTATTTTTTTTAACTTTTGCTGAGAGATTAACATACTTGAAGTACAGAAGAGTATTTCAGGTGAATGGGTGGTTTCATTTTGCTGGTGAATGAAATAATGCTTCTCTATGACTCACATATGAAGTGCTTTAGGGAGCTTAAATGGCTCTGTATAAATATGCTATCTGAAATTATTACATACCATAATGTCTATATGGCATCCTGTAGCTAGAATGGGAGCTGTAACTCTGAATCTCTGTGGTGAACAGATACTAGAGCCACTAAATGATTCTCAGTTGGTTTAGACCCTTCTATATGTCAGATAGATTTGGCACTTTTGGAGGGATCTGGGTTTGCTTTTGGAGGCAAAAGACCTTTACCCACAGCTCACGCAGAGGACGGATGGCAGCAGTACCACCCCACACTGCCTTCTGACAGGTTGTGTCACCAGCTGGGTAGGTCTCTTTGTAGATGGGGAAGATGAAGTCTGCAGTCGCAGCATCCCTGCGGAGGTTGCTAACAAACAGGACTGGTGCCACTTGCTGTGTGTCTGCATGCCTAAACTGATCACAGGAAAAGGGTTCAGAATCTCAATTCATTTCTAATTGCTTTTCAGTTTGAAGACCAAATTTTAGATCTGCCTGAATTCCTGCAAGTCTACTTGTTTCCATGAGGCTGTAAAGGGCAAAAGTCAGTGCAGAATTTAGCCCTCTGTCATGACTAATTTAAGCAAGTTTTAGACTATTAACCCAGAGGTCAAAGGTTCACTCTGTTATCACAACATCACCAAGTCCTCCAGCCTTTCTCTGGCTTCTGATACTTAATTGTGTTTGGTTTCTGTTAGAGGCCCAGAATGCTTGTTAGATGCTAAAAAGGTGTAAAACATAATCCAGTACTGTCTCCAAACTAGTACTCTGGCAAGCACAAACAGTGCATCTAAGACCATGTTAGTATTGATCTCGAGTCAGATCACATTAGCACTTCCTACGCTACCTGGCTACAGCCTGCCAGGGAGTTAGCAATGCATAGAAAGACAGACCCAGACAGTCAGATCGATGGATTAATGACGTCTGTCTCCTTTGTGCAATTTTACTTCCTACATATCTCTCTTGATCCCCTTGTGCCCTCCCTGGGAATGAACTTTCTAAAGGGTCAGAAGACACATAACACTATTGTGTCCAAGTGATGTCTATATAATAGCAAACATTAAAAAAAAAGCACAAAGGATGGTAATAATGCATGTCTAGATCTGTGTACGCACCTACACTCACACATATATAGTTTTTGCTCTCATAGTAGAGATTTTGCTTTATGAATATGTTGTGTGCTCTTACATCTTAGGCTAATATGTAGATATTTAGGAAAAACAGGTTATCTTTGGCAGATGGTCATGTTTACATGTTACAGAGAACTGTGTAAAACAGCTTGTAAATTTTCCAGTGTGTGGATGAATTATAACTATAAACTTTCCTAAAGGATTTCTAGGTTTCTTCTCATGTCTCTCTTTCATGTCTATCTTACTTTGAATTATTAGCACTTCTCATTACTAATTGGCAATACGCACCCACCTTCACACACTCATGGGTGGATTGAAAATAAGTTTCTTACACTGTCAATAAATTATTCTGTCAATTTGTTCCAGTTTTTACTTTAAAATTTAACATACTGTTTTCAAAAAATAGCATGCTATAGCTAAATATTTCACTGTACATTATTCCATATGCCACTCTGCTATTTCTTTCCAAAACAAATCTCCATTTCCATGTGACTGTACCTTTACATGTTTATTCTAACCCTACTGTTTATGAATTTTTCTAAAGTGGTAACTTTAAGGTTGAATTACTGACAAAGCAATATCAGGTCTTTGTGATTTCTATTCTTCACTGGAAGGGATCTGCCAGGGAGAAATGTGTGTAAATTTTCATATCTTAATTATCACCCTCTTGTAAAGTTAACTATTTAGGACTTTTTCTATACCATTCTACCATCTCTGTTTGCCTCATACCTCAACATTTTCCTCACAAATTTTCCATCTGCCTTATTTGACATTCCTTACATAAGTTTTACTGCCTTAAACCTATTTTCACAAGCGCTTCTGAGAATCTCAATCTTGTATTTGTGATTATTTGTATTGCAGCAATAGCTATGGGACCTAGATGAAACCAGAGCTCTATTTTATTAGCACAGATTCATACTGAGAAACAATATTTACTCTGAAGACTTGACAATAGTGGGATCCAGTCTTGGACACCCCAGAGAGGTATGCATTTTAAGCATATAGTGAGGCAGTAAAGAGAATACCTGACTTCCTCACACAGTCAGTGGGAAGAGAATAGTACCATGACGACAGGGAGGCAGACACTCCATTGCTGGAGGTGTTCAAGATGCAATTGAACAGGGTATTAGATAATGAAGGGTCCCTTTCACATGAAAGTTTGGACCAGATGATCTTTCAAGGTGCATTCCAACCTGGGCCGTTCTATGATTATTATAAGGGAGAAGTTCTCTGTTCCACTTGGAAGCCCTTGAGGGCCTCCACCTCTTTCACTGACCACTCAGGTACACCAGGCTGTTTATCTTCTCACATTAGTTTGGACTTGTTGTCACACTAAAGCCTAATCTCCCCGAGCATCAGCGTAGTCAGTATGCCCCTTGTTCGTCTGTTTCTGGTTTGATGCAAACCCACTATCTCCCTCAAGGGGAAAACGCTAGCAGAAGTGGGTGATGGGTGACACCAGACTGCTGTCCCTATCCAGGTGATAAAGCCCAAGACCTAGATGTTGAAACAGCACAGCAACTAAGGTTACACAGACATTGTTGGTAGCACATTACTGGGGAGGAAAGCTTCATTAAAATGCGTTTTTTTTTTAAAAAGCTGAGTTTGGGCATTTCAGTTATGAAGGCTGGATCTGACAAAAATCAGTAAATGAAAGACTAGAAAAGGAAACAGAACAGAAATGATTCAACCAAAGCTGTGCATCTGGTTGTAGTCTAGCACGGAGCTGGCTGGACTCCCTTGCCTTCAATCTGATGAGCAGTTACTCACATTTACCAAGCACCAGATAAAAATACATTAGCTCCTTTTTTTGCCCCTCACAGATTTCCTTGGATTTTTTTTTTCCAGTGAGCTAACCTCTTCTTCTTAAGACTCACTCCCTTCTTTGGGCAGAGTTTGGGCAGAGTTAAGGCTTTCTGAGCCAGCTGGGGTGGGCACCTGGGACTAGTACAGAGGCTTCCCAGAGATTTCTCTGCAAAGGGATGGGGAATAAGAGCTGTGGTACTATTCATAGGCAAAACCAAGACCTCTGTGGTTCAAAGGTCCTGCTTAGAGGTACCATGAGTGTTTTTTCTAGCCTATACAGGAGCTGTGCTGTGGTTTGGTGACTGGCTCATAAATTCAAATAATAACTCTGACATGCCGCAGAGCTCCTTGCATTTTTGTTCCCCAGAAGAGCTTCGTGCAAGGAAGTATGGATTCTGCCCTCAGTTATGACCATGATTATCTATGGCTTCATTATATATGCAACAGATTCAGTTCCTTACCCTAAGAAAATGGGTTCCTATAAGTATAACTATAAGCCCACAAAGATGCTGAATATTTTATGAAATTGTATTTTAGTCTGGAAGGGATCTGCTAGGAATGTATTGCTTTCTTCCTGGTGAACTCCCTGAACACTCTTAAAAACATGATAATGCTCCTGACAAACCTTTCAAGGCTAACCAATTTCTTTCAAAACAGGAAATAAATTACGCATCTGAAAATTGTTCACACACTTGATCTATCCCGATCAAAAACCCCATCCCTCAAGACTGGACAGGTTTTCTTCAAGGCACTTTATACTGGGTTCAAGTTCTTCTTGTTAATTTCAGAAAAATGCTATAGGCCAACCATTTTTTATTATTTATGACTATTTTCAAAAATTCATTTCCCTTTTCCTATCCCTCAATGAGAACACTGGTGGCATTCTGCTTTATGGAGCTCATATTGACATTTCTACTAACTCCATGCTCACACTGTACGATTTAAAACTGCTGCCCATCACAATAATGTCTGAACACCTATTCTTCAGGGTCCCATCCAACAAGATGCTCCCTGCACCAATGCAGAGCTCCTTTGGCTTGTCTCTCTCCTCAGACATTGTGATGAAAGAGATAGTTTGTAAGATTTACAAATGCAGGCTATTTGAGGTAAGAAGTTAAGTAAATTCCCTAGGCATTAGGCTTCTTGTGCAGCCTGCCCAAATATCCATGTTTCAGTATCAGCTGAGTTCTTATGTGAACCATAAATGTGGTATTTTAGCAAGTGAAAGGGTACACTTAGATTAAAGTGCTTGCAAATATAAAATATTCACCCTTGCTAGAGCTAAGTACATGAGTACAGACTACCCTGAGAATAATGAACCTGAAGAAATCTTATACTGTATTTCTGTTCATCATGCAAGAGTAACTGTACGATGTGTCCAGACCAAGTATAACCAAATAATTTAATTATAAGGATAAATATACGTCTTTGGAAGTTATTTAAGATTAAATCTTTATAGCACTAAATACTGTGCAAAGGTAGAGTCAGTCGGTGCCCTTGACCTTAAGACCTGACCACATAAAAACAGACGACAAAGAAAGTTTGAAAACGGAAAGCAGAAGTAAGAAAGCTTGACCTTCTTACATGGAGAATCAGTGGCCAAAGTAAGAGTGAAACACTGTTCTGCAAGCCCAGTCTAGGCCAAATCACACCAAACCATGCTGCATTTTATTCAGAAAAAGGGCCTGTAAATACCATGTACTTGTTACTAGGCCTATTTGATTTTCTGTAAGGTTGTTTCTTACTGCACAGTGACTTTAAGGTTATTCATTACTCAATGGAAACAGGAAAAGAAGATGTATTTGCTGAAGTTGAAAAACAACTGGGAGTACAGAAAATCTATTAGAACTGCAAAGAAGTTGTCCAGTTTTTAAAACGAACAAATAATTTTCTGGTTCTGTATTGTTGGTTTGTTTGTTTGTTTGTTTGTTTGTTTTCCCAAAAGATGAGAGAGTTTTTGCTGGTTTAGGTGATTTGTACCTCTTAACTCTGTCTTTACTTTCATGGGTTTGTGGGTTGGAGTCAGGATTTTGCTTTTCATGAATGAAACAGAAGGGTATTATTTTATGTGTTCAAGTGAGATTGGAATGTGTGTGCCCTTTGCAAAACTGTACATTTTTTGATTGCTGTGCTAGTGTTGTTACTTAAATAAAAGCAGAGAAAAAGAAAAAGACAGTAACTTATGGTGAGAAGGAGATTTTATTTTCCTTTCCAGTGGTTAAGTGGTATATAAGGTGTGTGAACAGGATTTGTTCATTAAAAGGATTATTCAGAGGTAAAGGCCATAAACCAAATGTATCACTTATATAAACATAGCTGCATTAGTGATACTATACCATAGAAGAACTTGGCTACTTATTTCTTAAAGTTGCTACATGGGTGAAACAAGAAATATGTATGTAATTATACACAAAACAGATAATATTTGAACAATACAGTGCAAATTTTGAAGACTGTCTTTTTATCACAATCAAATAGACTGAACTTAGATTAAAGAAAGAATTTGTGCAGGTTAATGAAACTGAAAGTGGTTTAAGTTTGTGAATAAATTGTAGGCTTTTTCAACAAAATTTTATATTTACAAGGAACAGTATTTGAGAATAAAACCTTTCTTTTTTTTAGTTTTATTTTTAAAAATGAAATAAGTAGAAGTCATAAAACTTTGTTTGGAAAATGGATTTTGTCTTAGGAAGAATTTACCATAATATTTTTTATTTTTAAAAAGCCTTGGAGGGAAAACCAAGAGAAATTAAACAAGAACTTCAGAACATTCCCAGTGGAGGTCCTTCAAAAACATTATGGGAAATTCACTTAGAAGCTCTTTTAAGGAAAATATTCTTGTTCTCTGACCAACTCAATTTCTGAAATGTATTACTTATTCTTTATCTAAATCTCATAGCACAGTAAGATTTCAGTCCAAGATATTAACTGGAATCTCATATAAATTTTTTTCATGCTGACTTAGGAAGGTTCATCACATCCAGTAAAAAAAATTTTGAAGTAGTCTTAAGTTCTTATGTGACAGTGATCACATTTTTTACTTTATAAGTCTCTAGTCCAAACCCCAAATCTACACAGATCTTACCTAAGAAAAGTTTTAAAATTCTAACAACATTCCCTTCCCCCCCCTCAAAAAACTGTGCATAAAGTTTTTTGGCTACTTTAAAATACATTTTAAAGGAGGAAAAAATATATACTACGTACACTTTTCCAGAACTTCAAACTGGTTAATAAGATTTTACTCTTACCTTCCAGACTAATTCACTAAAAGGTACATTTGAAACCAGAAGTAGGATATTAGAGGAATTTCCAAGTTTCTGGAAAAATAGGTTGCTAATAACTTTTTTGTCACCCTTAATTATAGCAGGCTTCCATGAACAACAAAGTTGGTCAGCCAGCACAGCCCTCAATTTGTATGCAAAACAAAATAGCCAAACTATGAAGGGTGATTTTGCACCCGTGCAAAAAGCTAGGGGGAAAGTTAGGGATGGAGTGGTGGTAATTCAGACCAAACAGCCTGGTAAGGCTCTAAGCTCAATTTTGATCAATTCCATTAATAATAATAACTTATTTTGCCAGGGGTTGTGGCTTTAGATGTCAAAATTCTTTATACAGGAAGATCATTGTCATTATCACTGTTTTATGGAGAATGAGACAAAATAGCTGGCCCAAAATCACCTTGGAGACGAGGGGCAGGGTCTTTGTAGAAAATATGATCTGAGACTTTCCAGCCTGTTCTGGCAGACATTACACAGCACTTAACCATCCTTCCACTACAACCACGCAGCTTAGTGCAGGGACAGAAAATTGGAGGTTTATAAACATCTGAAGTGGATAGGCTGTACATTTTGTAAGGACAGGAACCTTAGTTACTAATGTGGAGGAAAGGAGCCTAAAGCCTGATCCTGTCCTGTTCTTAGTCTGCAGGCTTAAAGCTGAAAAATCTATTTTCTAAGCTGTTACAGATCGTTTGTGAATGTAGTGTTAGGAGGGAGGACAAAAAAAAATCCTAGAAGGAGAAAAAAAAATAAAAAATAAGAAAAGATGCATTGCTGCATATCAGAGGCAAGATTAAACTCACATGCTGTGAATAATAACAACAACAATAAAAATGATCATAGTAATGCAAAAACAAGAGAAAATGCTCTATACATATGGCAGGGAGTGCATCATCTTTTGGTTAATACATGGCTGGTAGTCACTTTCTGATTTGTCCGCAAGATAGAAAAGACCAAATCCCTCAAACCTCTTTCTTTTAGAATACTAATACAGAAATGAACACAACAACACTTTTCTTTCATGCTAAGAAGTGGGAGAGTAATTGATACTTATTTTAAAGATATTTTGAGATCTTCATGTCAAAGATAATTAAATATACTAATTTCAGTAAAGTTTCATCAACATAGACTTACAGAAAGACCTTAACACGGAAAAGGTAGTTTTGGAGTTGTATTCTGATACCTTCTGCAATTCTGTAATTTAAATTCTGGTTAGTAATTTGTGTGCTTGAATCATTCTCTAAATATATACAGCTAAAACATTATTTAGATGGCTAGAATTAATTTTGGAATTAGTATACTAGTTAGGACTGGCAAACTAATTGTGTAAAAAAACCCAAAGTTATTCCTGTAGTCCACATTATCCTTCCTTGAATATGTATTCCCAGACAATATTATGTATTCAAATTAAAAAGCTCAGTGCTGAATCAGTCCAAGGTCATCATAGTTTGTCTGTTACAGTCTCCCTCAAGTTTGATGAGAGTGCTACATTAATGAAAATGCATTAGATTAAAAAAAAAAAAAAAACCACTGTTAAGTTCTTGTATTAGTGATGATAATTTTGCATTTGACACAGAGTTAAAAAGAATTTCTCTATTTGATAGTGTTTTAATATCTGTAGTGACAAATCCTTCAGCACATACTATAGCTGCCATTGCCTGGAGGAAAACCTAAGGACATTCTAAAGAGCACCATGGAGGGAAGTTGTAAAGAAGTACTCGGTTTAGAGTTGTTAGACTGAAACTAAGCAGGACGGTTTGATGTATTGCCAGAAGGCTTTATCTTCTCAAAAAGTTTATAATCAAACACAAAGGAGAGCCTACTGCATATTTTGTTGTTCAGCGAACATGAAAAGTTGTTTTCCTTTCATTAATGTATCTCTCTTTACACTTAGCCTTATCCAAAACAGCACGTTCTGTAGATATTGTTACCACTTAAAGTCCTGGATTAATTCACTTCAGTGAAACTTTGGTTCCTTTTTAAAATTGACTTTAAGCTGTGTTTGGCAGAGACACTTGAATCAGAAGTCAGAAAAGGGAAAGTACAAGCTAATACTTTATTATAATATTACAAGCTAATACTGTAACATTTTCCAAACCTTCTGTGTGAAATCTCAGGAGTATTTCACACATATTATGAACCAGTACCCTTAGAGCATCTGATTTAGAAAGGTAAGCGTTGTCCCATTTTCCCTGAACCCAGTATGGGTTGAGTATGGGTTCAGTATGGCCAGGGTCATACTGAACCAATTCCTGATAAGGAATTGGTTAAGGTTATATATATATATGTCAGAGACTCGAAATGAAAAGGCTCATTATCTCATTATCAACATATCCCATTATCTTACTACTCACCTTCCACTGAAATTGTAGGATGACAGCAACAAACCCACACATGCACAAGTGTTCACACATGTGCCGATATTAACATTGTTTGTGAACCAAATCTTATAATCTTGATGTCTACAGCATAGATGTCTTCAACTTCAGAACTCGTTCCAAGTTTCTCTTAAAAGTAATGGAGAGGTAGCTATTTTAAGACATGACTCACCTAATCTTACTAGATGTCAGCTTTAGAAAGGGGTAATCATATTCCCAAATACCAATCTTTCTTTAGTGATGTTAAAGAGAACCCAGACAAGTAGCTCAAATGTAAACACATGTATTTAGAAAACCCTGCCCATAATAAGTACTAGAGGGTTTCATAGCATGTTTCTCTGAATTTTCATTAAAAACAATTGACAAGTACATAGCTATGAATATTAAGCAACCTTTTAAGATGCCCATTCTCAGTTTTGAATGCACATAAATCAGCTAGGGCTCCAGTTTTAAGGGCATTTAGACACCTAAACGTGAGATGGAAATTGTGCTTTACATGTGTTTTCTTACTTTTCAGCAATAAATAAGAAATATTAATAATATTAATGATTTAGGAAGGAAATGTGACAAAGGAGTATGAGAAAGAGTCAAGCTATATGAATAAATAGTTTTAGAGATATATTAGCCCCAGATGAGCTATGCTGCATAATATAACCTTGGCTAGGGGGTAAGATTTTTCTATGGCCTTACAAATTACAAACTTTCTGTAAATATACACCTGGGTTTAGTCTGCAGGTTTTGTTCTTAAATGTCCAGTGAATAGTGTTGTATTATGTATAGATGAAAAATAATTCACCTCACATATACTCAGTATTGGGTAGAAAACTGAAAGATATGGCTAACAGTTGATATCCTGACTACAGAAAAATCAATAGCAAAACTCCTATTGAGTTGAATGTGGTGAGATTTTATATTTCATCTTGAGTGTCATAGAGCAGCAAATATGTTGGCCAATACAGTTAAAGAGAAGAATATATTCTGTCAGGGGAAAAAAAAAAAAAAAGAAAGAAAAAAACCTACTTTGTTTTCACATTGGCTTGAGCGGCTTCAGGCTGAAAAGAAAGAGACAATTTTGATAGTATTTAAAGAATAGGAAGAAGAATGAGTAAGAGATGTGCCCTGGAGAGAAAACTAAAATGGCAAAATCTACAAAGTGGGTATAAGAACCTGTATAGGATAAATGGACAAACAGTAAGTCACTGATGTAATTCTGTGTTTTACCCTCAGTGTTTTCCTCTACAGCCTGTCTCTTTTCCAAAGCACGGACCACAGCCCGAGAAGAATCTCTTCTGCTCAGCCTGGAGAGTGCCTCATTTAAAGAATCTTAATAGAAATTAGAAATTGTGTGAAGAAAAGGTAGCTTCAAGCTGAGTATCAAGCCAAGCTTTCAGAGAGTGAAATCTATTCAAACATGCAATAGTGTAGCGTTGAAAAACCACGAGGAATCGTACTCCTGGGAGCCCTCCCGTTTGGTAGGTATATTGCTATATGATCTTTCAGTCATATAGCATTCTAGTATCTATTATGTTATGATAGCTCTTCAGAAAATTTTCTCCTTGCTCCTGTTTCAGTTTGTTGTCTAATGCGGCACAGGAGCTAGCAGCTTCCACGGTAGTGACTGGGCATGTGTATTTGAAAAGGGATCACCAATTAAATGTGTGGGATCACTGAAAGATTCATTCATAGAGATGGCACAGGCTACGATTTTGCCCAAATTTACTGTAATTCTCCTTTGTGACCTTGTGCAAGTCATTGTTGTCTGGGACCGTGCCTGTATTGCCATGCACCACCATGGCTATATCACAGCATTTATGTTCCAGGTTCCCTGGAGGAGTCCAGCATCCTGTGTAAGGTGCTTTGGCTCCCTACACAGTGCACTTGGAGAAGTTAACCTACCAAAGAGGTATCCTTGAGCAATTTGCTGCCCAAAGAAATACAGGTTCGGGTGAAGTATTAATTTGTTAAGATGCATTTCCTTCCATTTGGTTTCACAGCCTAGTTCCCCTGTTTGGATGTCGAGGCCCTAAGCCCTGATCTCAGAGCTCAAGAAGGGATTCTAAAACAGTTTTCTTTACATGTTAGATTAGCAGTGAGAACACTGACTTTACTATACATTGCTTGTATAAATAAGCAGTTGTAAGAAAAGATTGGAAGCCTTTTTAAATTCTTACTTCTGCTCCCCTGCACAAATCCACAAAATGTGTAGAGAAAAAAACAATTTTTCTTCATTCATGATCTATTTTCTCCATGTGTGATGTAAATTTTAAGGGACTGGGTCTGTTTCTGCAATACTTTAGCTCAGTGAAGATCCATTTCAGTTAAAACCTGTAAGTGTTACTTTAGTGCAAAAAGATTAAAGTAGTTTTCATTTTTCCATAGTGTTCATTAACTTATATAAACAGAAACCACATCTTGTGTTTGTTGTTTTAGTATTTTAGATTCAGGCGGCTAATCCAGAAATAAAGAGACAGTCTGTTATTTTCTTAATTGACATGTGAGAGGACTTTTACGTAGTTTGTTTTAATGTTTTCTTGGTATTCTTCCTGCCCTGAGTGATGTTTCCATAATGCCCTCAAATATTTGAAACACAAAACACTTAGTCTTCCTTATCTCAAAAGTGGTGTTATTGATGCACTTTTTTTTGCAATATCTCCAGAGCTTCTTCATCTTCAAAAGTACACATGGATCAATTGTAATATTATTGAGGAGAAAGAAAATTAACATAGTTCTTTTTCTAGGAGCACCAGTGTGTTCCTGTTTTCAACAGTCTGACTGTTTTCCTAACCAGATCTAGAGAGACTGAATAGACATCACCAGAGACTTAATGAACATCTTTCCTGTTGGTGTCATTCTCTTCCTTCTTCCTCAGTTTTAATCTCCTTTCTGTCTGTGGCAGATGACATTATGCTGATGAAGGAAAGAGATGTCTGGGTCTCAACAGCTTGTGCCAATAGACCAGCAGTGCCTTTTCCTGCAAAACTTATTTTATGTGGAGAAAAGAATAGAAGATAATTCTTGTTCAAAAGGAAAAGAACTTGAAGTTCATTAGTAAAATGTGCTTACGAAGGACATGGTTACTGCCAAAATGCTACTCTGCCTATGTCCTTTCAAACTCTTCCATGGGGTGAACCACTTATTGATTATGTGAGGCTCTGAGTGGGACATATTACATACTGTAGCTGTGATGCATTGTGGGAGAGTTATTCTGATCAGGTAGTCTAGTCCAGAACTTTTAACTTCTCAATGAAATCATTAAAAGCTGCAGGAATATGATTAAGCATATTGTTAGGTGAAAACCTAGTTATGCATTGCAAAAATAAAAGCTTTACTTAGCTTTAGTAGTAAATTATTAACTTCAAGCCAATGAGACATTTGTTCAGGAGTCAGCTATTGGCCAACGTTATTATCTGGATACTGCCGAACATTAACTAGCATGATGTAGAAAACCCAACTTGACATATTTTTCATTAGAGGACTAGCAGTTTTCATATTCAATTCCAAACAGCTGACTTTTAAAAATATTATCTCTTATTCTAAATTTTAAGATTACATTTAAAAAATACACCAAAATTTACTTTAGACACTGACAAATACTGACTTTGACGATTTAGGTTTTCTTCCTGTGTGTCAAGCATTTTTTTTAGAAAAAACCCAAACACCTTACCTCATGCTTTTATGGAAAAAAATGTTCAGTTTTCAGGATATTCATTCATTTTGCAGATAAAAAGCTATTTAAAAAATAATTGTATCCAATAAAATATTATCTTGCAGAAAATAAACCTTAAGCATCTTACATTTTATAATATGGACCATTAATGGGTTTTTTGAAATATCATTTTCAACCTATGGTAACCAAAGCAAAAAAAGAAACAATGCTTTACATTTATACCAAAATGTCATATTTATTTAGCTTATTTTATTACAAAAGATTCTCATGCTATTTAAAGTATACCAACAATGCTATTTTCAAAAGTGGAGATTCTGATGCTGAAAACACAGTAGGAATTCAGGAAGAAAACAGGTTTCCAAATTGTGCTTGACACAATATAATGTACTAACTAGTGTTTATGTTCTACTGACTTCTAGAGGATGGAGTGTCAGGCCACTCAAATGCTGTCTGATAACTATCCAGTAGAGATGACTATAAATTTCTAGAGCGCTGCAGCTAACAAAGGCTTTACTTCAAATGGCAGGAGACTGAATTCAAGTGGGAGATCCTGAGTAATGTGGTATCATGGTTTCAGTCGGGGCAGAGTTAACTTTCTTACAACCAGCTGGGATAGTGCTATATTTTGGATTTGGGATGGGAAATAGTGTTTTTCGTTGATGTTAAGCAGTCAAGGCCTTTTCTGCTCCTCACATTGCCCTCAAGGGAGTAGGCTGGGAGTGCACAAGAAATTGGGAGGAGACAGCCAGGACCGCTGATACCACCTGACCAAAGGAATATTCCATGCCATGTGATGTCATGCTCAGTATATAAAGCTGGGGGAAGAAGAAGGAACTGGGAGACGTTTGGAGTTATGGTGTTTTGTCTTCCCAAGTAACCACTACGTGTGATGGAGCCTTCCTTTTTTGGAGATGGCTGAACACCTGTCTGTCAGAGGGAAGTAGTGAATGAATTCCTTGTTTTGCTTTGCTTGTGTGTGCAGCTTTTGCTTTACCTATGAAACGGTTTTTATCTCAACCCACGAGTTTTCTCACTTTTACTCTTCTGATTATTTGCCCCATCCCAGTGGGGGAGGAGTAAATGAGTGTCTGCGTGGTGCTTGGTTACTGGCTGGGGTTAAACTTCAACAGTCCTTTTTGGTGCCCAGCGTGTTCCATGACCCTGAGATTAAGAGTTTCATGCTCTATTGACTGAACTAGCCAAATGAAAGGTCCCGCGTTCATATCCCATACGAGCCCTCCGAAAGGGACTGTCATGGTTATAGACTCCTTGTGCACCCCCAGCCATCTGTGGCCACGGCATTTTGATGTGGCTATATTATTTTGCCATGCAAAATGTGACCAACGTATGCAATTTCTTCACTGATTCTCTCTTTTATCAAAAAAAAACCTGAAAACCCAAAACCAGACGAAACCAAACCACAAAAAAACCCTACAACAAAACCATGTTCTAAGATCTTAATCATCTCCAATGGTCAGGATTTATGTTTTACATCTCACCCAAAAGATTGATTATGCTCTTGCCACATTCACATGCCAGAAGTATACTGTATTGATTGAATGTCTACTGCTTTTAGCAGTTAATAAATCCCAAGTTAGTGTTTACTGGCTTACAAAAGAGAGAGACACAATAACATTGCATGTATTAATTGTGCTTTTGAAATTAAATGTCGGTAGCATATTGGAAAGGTGGAACTATTTTCCTTAATGCACCAGGTTGACAGCAAGTTGTGTTAACAAAGTTCAGCAAAATGTCTTTGGTGTCCCTGGGATCTTCATAAAAATGAATTAGCCTGGGAAGACACAGAATGCTTAGGGAAATTCTAATACATGTAATTGTACTGGAATGCAAAGCAAGCCAACAAGTTTGGTGAAATGATTAACAGTTTACTAGGTTTGGACTATCAACAAATGTTTTACACATCCATAATTTATTGTCATTTCTTTAGGTTGACTACAACTTATGCAGAGGCCAATTCTGAGAGAGAGTGCTTATTTAGTCTTAGTTTTCTTTTGAGTTGTGAATGAGATCACTTATTTTTAACTACATGATCTCTGACCACAGACAGCACAACCCAAGGAAAGGGTGCTCACTGATGCTGGTTACTACATCTCAATGAGCTATTCTGTAGAGTATTTGACTCCGTGCCTTGATGTCAGTAGTCAGAATGGGAAAAGTAATTAAATTAATTAACTTAAGAGGACAAATCTTCCAAAAACTTGTGTCTTTGTTTCAGAGTGAGATAAAATATTTTCAGGAGAGAAATATGTGGATCACTTGCTAAGCAGAAACCTAACTTGAAGGCTGGAACTGTGAATATCAGTCAGCAGGGACAGAGTTAACGATTTAAAAGTGGGGTGCCCCAAAGTGAGGTGATCAGTGAGGGTCTTTTTATAGAGAATACAGAAGTCTTGGACAATTATTCATCCCCTTCTGAAACAGGCACGTAATTAAGGTGTTCTGAACAAAGGTGTCTCTTTGTCTTCAAATACTGTAGGGGGAGCTTAAACACTAATGGGGAACATGTCTACCTTTGCTTAACAATTCAGTGAGAAGACTTTCATCCTGACGTGGGTCACTGATTCATGAATTTTTGTAATATTTATTGCAACATATTGCAGGACACATTATTCCACAAAGGTGTATGAAGACAAAGTGAATTCCAATGATCTGAACAGGTGGACTTCATTACTTTTGGCTATGCTATGACCTGAGTACAGTATCCTCTATCCATTTTCTTCTTTTCATACTCTCCTCTAGAAAGTAAAATAGAAGTAAAAATAAAGTAATCCTGTGATCAGCTCAGATCAAATATCAAAAGCAAAATTACCGAGAGTCAAGACGACCTAGGAGCACACCAAAGAGACCAGCATTGGAATAGACCCATCATTGAGAATATCCTAGATATATATTGATAGAACAGAAACTATCAAAGCTGGTTTTTTTCTGCATTATAGCATGAGAGAATATTGGGTTCAATTCTCAACATAGACTCATAGAATGTTTTGGGTTGGAAGGGACATTAAAGATCATCTAGTTATTTTTGGACACACCAAGAGAGTAGATCATTATTGCTAACAATACCACAGCTAAGAAAAAACAATGTGTTTAAATGTTGAAGGAAATTTTGCTATTAATGAGTGAGAGAGAACCATTGAAAAAAAGAGGTGCAGGAGGGAAAGGAAGAGAACACAGAGTAAATTTGTGTAGTTCACTTAGTGAGCAGGGAATACTTGAAATGCAAAAACTTCAGAAAAATCATCCACATTAGAAAAATTTATGTAATGCTAGACATTTCATCAACCGAGGTTGTGTCTAGAATATATATAATTTCATAACTCTTTATGTAGAAGACAGTACTGCAGCAAAACTAGAAAATTGTGGTCAACTATGATGCTCATGTTTTAAACAGGCTACTGAAAAAAATTGAGAAAATTCTGAAAAGAATCCCATAAAACATTCAGGAGCTGGAGAAAAAAGTTACAGACCTTCTAAAAAGCTCAGGCTATTTAAATTATCTACAAGAATGATGAGAGGTGGCTTGATCACAGTGTGTATTTCTTTCAAAGGGAGAAAATACAGGATATTGAAGAGCTTTTTAATGTTGGACTCCCAATGAAAGCAAACAGCTTGGTACTGCAACTGAACAGTTTTTAATTTAAAGTGAAACACATTTATAACAGGAACTTCAGAAGAGGAAAAAAGTGAGTAGAATTTTTTAATTTCTGAAGGCCAATTTTGTATGTGGGTGCTGAGGAAAAAAATACAAAATTATTGTCCCCTTTAATGAGAAAACCCCTTGCTTCAACAAAGTTACAAGGAAGCAGAACAACAACCACAGTAAGGCTGACATCAACTTTCTTACTCTCTACACCCTACCCTAAAAGGAACAAAAAAAAGTGCTGGTAGCAATGTAGAAAAATGCGACGTCTTTTTTTGATATATAAGAGATTAAATTAGCTTAATTTCCCTCCATTCAGCACCTTTGAAGAGATTTTAGCAGCGTAATGGCAGAATGCCAATTCATAACATCCTAAATAGGTGGAAAAAATTTCTTGGTGAAAGTACCTCCCCTTCTCTTCAGCTGGCTAAAATTAGCTGCCCAGTTTCAAAAAGCTGAAATAAGGTCGGATAAATCCCATCATAAAAAGAATTCAGGGGAAAATAATCCATGAGAAAGGGTATGCTTTGTGAAAAAAGTACTTACCATCATGCATTTGGTGTAATTATACTTTGCTTTTCAAACTGTAATGAACAGTGGATCATATAAATGGTAGGTTAAAAACATGTCTAATTTAGTTATTGTTATTTCCTTTGGTATTCATTTTGATATAAGTATTGTTAAAATCTCAGTATATTAACTGCATTGAATTTACATCTTTGGTTACTTGGCTTCTTAGCTTACAGCACTTTACTGCAATTGGAAATATTTACACCTGGAGGCATTTGGTACAGAAGTACCTCTACCCTTCTGACATTTTTGTCCTTCTTCCCACTTCTTAACATTCAAAATCCCTGAAAGAGTAGTATGAGAGGGGCATGCCTGCACAAACTCCTCTGAGACGAGACAGGATACCAAACTGGGCAGTGCGGAAGTATGAAGTGGCAGAAACGTACAGCTGGTTTGCTTATTCTTCTCAAAGCTGGGGACAAAGCCAAGAAATAAACCTTGGTGGGCTGCACAAGAAGGGCTGGCTTTGGGAGACAAAGGGCTTTCAACAGTTCACAGTTGGAGTTTTTAATACAAAAAGGGAACAAATTGGTTTAAAAACTGAAAGACATTTTTACCTCTTGCTGGGGATAAGCACATTCCTTTCAACTGGGGCTGGAACTAAGACAATTTCCCTGACTTGACCACATCTGGCATGTGCTTGTGGGAGAAGTCATTGTTTTGGGCTGCAGGAAGCTGCATAGGAGGCTAAGAGAGGATGTGCTGAGAGAGGATGCATGGGAAGTGGATGGAATAGTAACACTATAGTGGAATCTTCTCTTGGGTGTCATGAAAGTTTCTTACAATTCTGGTACTACCTATGTGCATATTTTAGTGACACATGAGTCAAAGTGTAAAAGATTCTGAAGACTGGACTTCCTGTTAGTGTCTCGGAGTATAGCTGGAAAGGCTTTTCTTTCATCTTTTCACTTCCTGAGATTCTAGGCCTAAATAGTTAAGAAAAACATTTTTTCTTATAAATTAGTGTTTCCTTATCTGCAATTCCCACACCTCATCTCCTTTTTTGTTACCCTTTATAGCAGTTTGTTCAATTATGTTTATACCAAGACTCTCTGTTTGACTATCGTGTATTGGAGACATTTACATTGTGGCTTTGAACATTGTGGTACTTTCTATGGGTGTTAGAAAGATAGCTGTGGCAACACAAAGCTTGCTGTAGGCTTTAAAGTATGCCCTTGAGATAGGAAGGAGAACAACATAATAAACCTTGACTACCTTCCAGATTTGAGTCTTCTGACATGTTAATTTGTCTGTTCATACATTTTCGTTCTGCTAGAGTGACTTGTAATCCCTGTTTCCATACCCAAGTTGGAATGAGATGATCACTTTGCCCCCAGACTTTGAAATACGTAGCAGGCTTTCCTAAACTTAGGTTGCCAGGGTGCTGTAGATGTCACCAGCTGTCTTCTGCTATGCAGCCCCACATGCATTCTCAGCTCTCTCTCTCATGTGCCTCATCTGCAAAAAATACCTCTAGAAGGTTATTTCCTCATTCCTCATTCACCTGATAGTAACTATCTGCCATTTATTTCTCACCAAGGAGTACTCCCACCATATTTTGGGGATGTCTTCAGTGAATACCTGGTACTTCTTTTCCTATTCTTCAACATTCTCCTCCTTTTACCGATTTCTTTAGGCTCCCTCTTTACTTTTTAGGGTAAAGTGGAGTTAAACTAAAACCTCTCTTATGTGATAAAGAAGGAAATAATTCTAGATGTTAAAATAGGTTGTCAGAAACATTGACAAGTGTAGATAGAATGTGATTTATGGACCTTTAACTTTTTAAATTAAAATCTTATATCCTTAGGTAATACAGTAGTGCGGGTGTGCATTGAATTCTTGCACTGCACTCCAAATTATCTATAGCACATTAATTTACCATAGATCTGTTTCAGTTGTTTGAGTAAAATGGACAAGATAAATTGAATTAGTCTGAAGTATAAGATTGTGGGGAAAATGAAAGTCCATGAAGACTGTCAGATGTAAAAATTAACTGTTACCACTATAAGTGTTACTTGTAAAACAGAGACTCTGGGAGACATATTTGAATTTGGATACTCTTTTGCTGGCTGATACAATGGATATCCTGTTCAGGGACACACAGTTTAGGGGATATGTAGCATCGTTTTCCTTTCAGTATGTCTCAAGTTGGAAATGGAAATTTCAGAACTTAACAGAAATCATATAAAGTTGGACCAATAGCCAATTAGACCTGTGTCCTGCTAGCCTTGTGACAGAATTCAGAATTCTAGGTCAGAAACCTCAGAAAATTCAAATTATGCAATAACCTACCCACAAAGAGTTTTTTTTTCTTATCACAATTAATTATGGATTTCCTTATATCCTGAAGAACGACAAATCCCAAAATCTTGATTCTTTTAGATTTTAACTTTTTCAACTTCAAATTAATGATTTTCAAGTTCCGGTTTCAAATGTTCTGTGCTTATGCAGTCTGGGCATAGAGACTGCCACAATACTTTGCAAAATACTCTGAGAGGTTGTTCTTGATATTTTTCTCTGCAATGTGGCTGACAGAAAGCACTTAAAGTACCGTGGAAGGCTTTTTTTCAAATCACTTTTAGCTTGGAAAGATCAATAGTTTTGAAAAGGGATATCCAGGGACAGTAAAGGTCATTCAAAATTATTTCAGGACCTGGAACATTTGCTGAAATTAAGACTTAAAAAGAAAATTATAAAACATGCATCAGGAAGGACAGAAATCAGCTCCTGTTTTTTTGGTTATTCTTTTCCTTCTAAAATTTTGGACCTGATCTACCATGATTTTTGGAGCTTTTCAGAGACAAATAAAATAGAAACAGAAAACAAAACAGATAAAGGGGAATCTTACAGTTAAAGATACATTTACAGTCATAAGTACTTTATATGTGTTTTTTGGGAGTTCCAAAGTCCCTTTCAAGCTATACTATTTAGATGCCTAAGTAGTTACAGATGAAAGTTAAAATTTTTTAGATTAGAAACTGGTAAAGCAGTAAAATGAAATAAAGGCAAAGAAAAAAAAAAAAGGGAAAAAAGGTAACAGCTGGATATCTGAGGATTACCGCCAAGACTACATTATCGACCATGCATTTTTAGTTACCTGAAAAAGCTAGTCCCTCAGGTTCTCTGTACAGGGGGCACTTATAAAGGCAATTCACATCTTAGGTGTGTGAAATGGCTTTCCAGAAGTACTTATCTGTTAACTTCTACTGAAGGAATTCAGGTAATTAGGTTCCTAACTTAGACCTCACCAGTGCACCAGATTTGAAGGATGAGCTTAAGTTAAGGTTATTCATCTGAACCGAACTTCTAGTCTAATTAGTTTGATCTTCCTCATTTCTTTGCTTTAGAACAACTACACTGGCAGTTTCTTCAGAAGCAGAGACCTACTGTGTTACATACGTCATTTTCTTCAAAGACAGACAGGAATATAATGAAAATGAAGATACTTATTTCTGGTATTTATGTATTTTAGTAGGAAGAAAGAAGAATTACACTGCTAAAAGTACACCAAAAAATTCAGAAAAAGAGCATGTCTAGCATTTAACATTTTTGCAGCTCTTTTGAAGCCAAATAGAAAGTGTTTCATTGTAAGCATGTCACCCTCAGTCAACCCAACACATACTAGAAACCTGGATGGAGGTAGATGATAAATACAAGAAATCATTTAGGAGTGAGTTCAAGAGCTACTGATCTATATAAGAGCAAGTAACACTCTTCTGTGGCATCTGAATCCCTACACACATGCCACTTCAACATCATTTAGTAGGGAGGTGCTCTGTTATGTCAGTGTTTGTCTCCTTGATGTGGTTATGGAAGAGCTGAGGGTGACATGTTTGCAATCTAAACTAGCTCCAGAGACTGCATCTTCTGGAGACCAATAACCTGATTTCTTTCAGTACAGCGTCTAACTCACTTATGAGGTAAAAGCTTGGTAAATACCTCTCTCTACATTCTCATCTGCCTTGTCTGGAGTAAAATGGAGAGAACTGTGCCTTTTGGAGTCAAGCTTTTATAAAGATCCTAGAGATGCACATGTATTGATCGCTATATCTGGATTGCTGATTGCTTTGGGTGCATACATGGATACAAGTAAAGCTTTCCATTTTGCAAGCACTCAGCTTCACCCAAGCTTATCCAAGACCTGGATTCTGCCACTCATGAAGTCTCCATGACTGAAGCATTGGGGAAAAGAAATCTCAAATTGTGTGGAATAGCATGAAAACTTAAACACAGTCTCAAATCAAAGATTTCTTTTTAGGCTGGGAATACACAAAGACACAAACCCTCAAAACCAGACATGTGCAACAGCGACAAAAGATGGAAGTCTGCAGGAGGAATATTAGTAGGTTTGCTGTATAAAAATTTTGTTTAAATTCAAATTTAGCAAACAGGCTACTTCTCAAATGCATTTACTGTCTTCTCTGACTTTCTAAAGGATGTAGGTTTTAGGAATAGTGAGTCACTAGAGGCTTAAAATGTAAGTATAAATCTAAATTAAACAAACTGTATCTCTATCAACTACCAAAAATCTAACTATGTATATCTTTCTGAAAAATCTGTAAGATGAAACACCTGCCTGTACTTCAGCAACCACATAAACTGAGGTGCATGAATTGCCTCTGTTAGATATACGTATTTTCTCAGGTTCCCTATATCTGATTTCATTTGTTTACAATATAAGCAATGAAAAGTATTATCTATTTCAGAAATCCCCTCCTAACCTTACATTGTTCTGGTTCCTTTTGAACCACGCCTTCTCACATGCATGATTCTACATTTTCTATGCTGAAAGGAAGAGAAAACTTTAACAGGAATTGTATTGGGATAGATTTCTTTCTGCAGGAGGTGAGCTCTCTCACTTTGAGAGGTGGTTTACAAAACCTAAGTGTATGTGCCAAGATGGTCTAGGCTGTGAGAGCACGAAATAGGTTCAGGGAAACTCTGCGTTGCTATGGTCTCCTTCCTCTCACAAAATAGCATTTATCAGTGTGGAGTGAGGTATTTATTAGTGCAGAGACCATCATCCTATCTCTCTATCAGCAGTGGTATCCCTCTATGGCTGCTTAAATTCAGAATCTCTCCCTTTTACATGGCGTGAGTGGAACAAAAGGACCAGATCTCAATAGAGAATTTGGCTGGTGTCTGCTCAGGTACCTCAAGCCTATGTACATGTTCAGAATTTTAATGTATATTGTCAGCCAGGGTTAGGCACATTTTTCTCTTCATCTAAATCTAAAAATGTTGAAAACGTCTTGAGAAATGTTTTGCTATTTTACTTTTGGTTCAGAAATTATGCGTTTCTTGGATTTGTGTACCGACAGATAATGAGGGAACATCACACAATATATGATAACAATAACACTGAAGTAATGTGAGAAAGTCATTTATCTTTCTGTTTCCACTCTGCCTGTGAGAATCTGAAAATCACTACCGTTCCCATTTGAATGAATATTTTGGTAGGAAACATTCATTTGAATATAAAGGACTGAAGAGTTCAGCTATTGACAATATACAGAGAAGTTAGATGGAGAGGGAAGAAAGAGATGGAGTATTGCTACTTATCAGCAATATAAACTGCATCTTTTGAATGTTTTGTCAGTATTAAAATACCTTCTGTTTATTGATAATCTCTTTGCCAGACATATTTTGTAAGTCTATTGCTCAGAAACTGTATCTCTTATTTTCCATGTCTCTCTCTTCCTTCTCTCACTTCTTCTAAATTGCCTAGCAGCTTGGAGGAATCTGTCAGAAATTTCATTAAAGCTTCAATATTTGCCTGTACAGGTAGAACTAATTAAGTTTAGAAGAATTATTAGAAAAGTGTATATTCCTTTTGCCCTTCCAAATGTTGATAGAGGAATTAATAGTAATTGATTACAATCTGTGCCCCAATTACATTGAAAATTTCTAACTCCAGTAATGCATCTAACTCAGGCACTTAAAGAATGTGCTAAGGGCAAAGGATCTATAGATCCATTGTGAAAGATCACAAGGTACTCGGCATGTACCTTGCTTATTACTTGCAAACTGCAGATGCATAAACAAAATTATATTCTTAGGTAAATCGATTTGCAACCAAAGCTGCAGTGCAAGTTAAATATAGATACAGATATAAATAAATTCTGAAAAAAACCCCTCATTTTCCTTTTTCAGTGGGGAAATAGATTTACTTTCTTTCATAAATTCTAACTGTAGAGACAACTATCCCCTTGTGTGAAAGAACTTCCTTGGAGGACCAAAAAATGATTAAAAAATAAGCACAGCTTTCTCACAAGAAAATCGTAAAATCTTACAGTTGTCATGTCTATATTCATGTTCAGCTACCTTTAAATGTGAAGTTTGAAACACCTCTCATAGATGAGTCAAGATGATGTTGTACTGGGACATAAAGCTAAATGAAGTGGTGTTGGTGGTTCATTAGTTAACACTTTCCTCACTAAATCAGTACTTGTGACTCAGCATGAAGCACTCTGTTTCAGATGAAAAGTAAAACAGAGGTCCCTGACCATTTTGCTTCATTAAACATCTGGTAGCACTTTTAACCAGAGCAGAGGATGTTAATTTCAATGTTCTTACAAAATTCCTAGCTGGGTAATTACATTCTGCTCCAGTAAACTCCCCCTAGAGAAAATTTAATTAAAATGAGTTGATGTCTCTCTGGCACAGACTAGACAGGTATCTGTAACACAAAAGCCACCAGCACAATTGACATAAAATGATGCTCTTCTGTGGCAGGGAAAGAAAATACAAAAGTATTACTTTCTCCTCACCAGAATGAACGTTCCATTTCAGGCACTGTGTGTATCCACATTATGCTGGTGAAACCAAAGTACTAATTTTTTTTCGATATTTGTCCAGAAATTCTTTTAAGCAGTAGGAACTGAATTCATAGCTCAGAGCTCTTTCAGCAGTTAGATAGGTTTGTTCTTAGTAGGTTTTATTAATGTTCTAAGTAGTGATTAAATAGATATACACAGGAGGGAAGGATGGGGAAGGCACTTTTGCTCTGCAGCTTGGAAGTTGCTACAAAGATATTACAAAAGTCTTTTACATTAATAATCAAATAAGCACAGAAAAAAATGGGCTGGAGGGCACCTCTGGAGACTGCCTAGTCCAACACCTCTACTCAGAGCATGGTCAGCTGCCCAGAAAGTTGTCCAGGTCACATTTTAATATTTTCAAGGATGGAGAGTCCACAACCTCTCTGAGCGAGTGGTGCCAGTGTTTGATTGCTTTCACAGTAAAAAAAACAAAAGATTTTTCTTATGTTTAAAGAGAAGTCCTTGTGTTTCAGTTTGTGCTCATTGCCTCTTGTCCTTCCATTGTGCACCACTGGGTCTGTCTCCATCTTCTTTACTCTCCCATCAGGGATTTATAGACATTGATAAAGTCATACCGCAACTTTTCTCTTTTCCAGGCTGAACAGTCACAGTTCTCTCAGCCTCCCCTTTTATGTCAGATGCTCCAAGCCCTTACTTATCTTTTGTGGTCCTTTGCTGGACTTGGTCCAGTATGTCCATGTTTCTCTTGTACAGGGGAGCTGAGAACTGAACTGAGAGCTCCGGATGTGTCTCACCAGGGACTTGTAGAGGCTGATTAAAGTATTTACTTTCTTCTAGTTGGACAGATGATGATCCCCTGTGTGCTAAATACTTCAGCACCAGGTGACAGCAGGCAGCTGGAGGGTTAATAGTGCCTTCTAGGAGGAAAAAGTTGAGGAAGTCAAGGATCAGATAGCCATATTCTCTGGACCTCATATGTATTGCAAATATTTTGCTTCAGATCCACCTCCATATGACTGTCATTCTTTACCGGTTCTTAGCAATAGCTTACCCTTTTAAAGCTTTAATTAAACTGTCTCACTAATGGACAGTTAATGATTTAAAAGGAAACAATTCACCAATGTCATGTCCCCCCATTATACAATACACATTTTAATGGTTTGTACTGAATCAGTTGCTTATTAAGACCTTCAATATCTGAACAATCATACTACATTTTCTCAAAATAACATAACATGATACAATGTGGTTAAAGTAGAGTGACAGCAAGAGCTGTGGCTTGAATGTAAATGCTGCATTGTACCGTGGCAAAAAAATGTTCCACAAATCTAGTGAGTCAGTTATAGCCTTGAGTTTGGATGATATTCAGCATAATGACATGGCTCAGAACTAATTTCCAAACAGTCCCTCATCACTCACAGAGCCTACTCAGTCATCTAGAGCCTGTGCAAGCAAAACTCCCAGTGACTTCAACAAAGCAATGCCTTAGAAATGAATTCAGGATAGTTCAGGGAAAAAAAAAAAGTCAAAGTCAAATAGAAAAACAATCACTTTAGAAAGCATACAGCTTCCATTATCATAATATCTCTGCACTTCAAAATCTTTGCCCAAAATGGTATTAAAATATTCTTAAAGTAGGGATTTTATGAATGGGTGTCTGATGTGTCCAAGGTCATGCAAGAAAACTGGCAAACAGCAACACCACAATCCACCCTAGGAGAAAACCCGTTGTCCTAGGATAGAGTAACTTTCAGCAGAGTTGTAGTTGTGTAGTACTGATTAGGATGTGCTAATAGGACATTTTCTGCATGAAATTTTACCATTAAAATTCATCCTTAAAAGTCTGAAGCAATGTTGATATTCAGACTAATATACTTACTGTTATTGACAGTAAACTTCATTCTGAGCTAAAAACTTTCCCAATATGCACCTAAAATATGCCTTGCTGCAGTGTGAGATTGCTTGTCATTTTCTTTTCCAGTTAATTACAATAATTGATTCTATTGATCCTCTGCTTTTTCTGAAAATGTTTCTGCATTAATAACTCAACAATGAATAGCCAGAAACACTCTTCTAAACCAAAATTTATCAGCAGTAGATGACCGAGGATTAAAAATAGATTTATGTACTAGTGAATAACAAGATGACTCAGGCTACATCCCCTGGCAAACTAGCTGTACTAGAGCCTGTTCTCTGGTCTTATGTTGTGGGCTAGCACCAGTCAGCAGCTAAGCACCACACAGCTGCTTGCTCCCTCCCTGCCTCCTGAAATGGGACATGGGAAACAATAGGAACAACAAAAGCAAAAAAAGACCTCATGCATCAAGATAAAAGCAGCTTAATAAGTGAAGGAAGGAGAAAGAGGAAAGGAAAAAAAAAAGAAGAGCAAAAGAACAAAACAAGTAAGTGATGCAAAGTTGATGACTCGCCACCTCTCACAAGCAGAATGATGCCCGCCAGTTTCTGAGCAACGTTTGCTTTCCCCACAAAAACCTCTCCCCTATGATTTTATTGATGAGCATGACATTATATGGCATGGGATATCCCTTTAGTGAGCTTGGACAACTGTCCTGGTCGTGTCCCTTCTCAGCTTCTTGTGCGTCCCCAACCTACTTGCTGAGGGGGCAGAGTTGGAAAAAGAGAAAGCATTGACACTGGGCAAGCACTGCTCAGCAACAGCCAAAACAGTAGTGTGTTATCAGCACTGCTTTAGTCACAAAACCAAGGCACAGCACTACATGGAAGAAAATTAACACCATCCCAGCCAGGCCCAGTACACTGTGAGATCTTATTCATGCCAGTAAATTGTCTTAAGATTTAAACCAGGATGGCCACATCCATGCATCTATTGGAATCAGGCAATCAGTTGACCTGTGCCAACTCCTGGCACTGTGCCTGGGAATTGTTTTGGGTTATGAAAGTGAGCTACAAATGAGCTGGAGATTGCTCAAATAGTTTGGCAGTATTGATGATCTCAGACCTATAGTCTGACAATGGTTAATATCTTGGTATATAAGCCTGAGTCACGTAAGTGCTTTTTCAAATAAAAGGATAAATATGACCCAGTCAACAGCAAGCAACCCCCATACTGGAGAATTTTGGTTTTGTATTTGTTTTTCTCTCTTCCTACAAATACTAGTGTATACATCTGTGGAAACTTTTTGACTATCCACTATGGGAGTTTAAGGTGGTTTTGGTTTTTGTTTGGTTTGGTTTTTTGTTTGTGTGTTTTTTGGGGTTTTTTGTGTGTTTGGGTTTTGGTTGTTTGGTTGGATTTTTTTGTGTTGCCTTTTTTTTTTTAAAAAAGAATGGGAGTGTCTTTATTTGCCTATGTCTTTATTTCCTTTTGACTCTTAGATTATAGGAAAAGGAAGTTAGGTACTTAAATTTTAACAAAATGTAGTAATATTTCAATACAAATTGCTGGGATTTAATTTGTTCTCTTTCTGCTATAAAAGTTTCTAAGCTTTATCACAGTTTCAAAGCTTTATCACTTTAAGCTATTGCTGGAAAAGGACTTTATTACAGGATGGTCACATCCCTCACTTTGTAAACAAATTGACTTCCTTCCTTGCTTCTGTTTTGTTTGGCAGAGTAATTGTCTGTTACTGTCTTGCAGCAGTTCTCCTGGTTGCAAAGCCTTGTTGCACAATTTTAAATAAAATTGGTGGACTGACCTTTTTGTCTATGACCACATCTTTATTTCCTTTTAAATTGAGAGTGAACTCTCACATAGGTTAGAGTAATCAAGGAGCAGAGCTTTATTTATTAGCATTGATTCTACAAATCACTTGGTGCAGCAAACAAACTCTACAGGCAATACAATAATTTACCAATTCTCTTGAATCTTAGAGCCTGTCTTCTGACTCTTGCTGGTGGTACAAGGAAAAGTGAGACAAAACAATGAGCAGTAATCACTGGTCTTCACCCCTTTGCTCCTTTATGGCTCAACACACAGTAATGTAATTTACCACAAGCAGGGAAAATCCTCAGGGAACCCTTTATAGAACGGGATATGGCCTTAGGCATCTATGTTTGGTTTTTTTAGAGTACTTTTTACAGAGCAAAAATATTCTCATCTTATATTTTCCCCTTCTCCTCTGCCTCCTGACACCAAAGTAACAGGTTGGCACCAGGATCATAGTACTAGTCTCACTTTGTAGACTGCAAGGTAAATTGTCACAGAGGCATTGGAAATGTGGTCTTAGGCCCATTGCAGTTTAAGATTGGTTCAAATCCTCATCTGCTGTTTCCCAGGACAGTGACCTATTGGTTTGTATGCTGGGACAACTTCCACATAATTAGAAGTTGTTCTCTTTAAATGTCAATGGAGAAAGATTAAATTCTCCCAGAGAAGTTCAGAAGAGGAAAGGACTGTGATGAGGTGTATCTTGAAAGAACCATAAGTACATATATTCAAAACAGATACTGAATCACACCTTAATTGTTTCCTTCAGACAGAACAAAATAAAAGTTTTTCTAAAACGTGATGCTAAGAGCACAGAAACATTTCTCTATCAGTCACACTGGTGAGATATAAAAGGAGCCTTTCACTTAAGTGTGAAATGGTAATGTCAGGAAAACTGCCCCAAATAGTAATACCAGAAGTGAAAAAGGATTTCCAGTGCCTATGACTCTATACATCACTGAAGAGATGGTAGGACCATATAAATGGACCAGCTGATGTTCATGATAGGAATAGAAAAATTTGGGGAATTTCAGAAAAGCTTTTATTCCAAGGTAGTAGCACTGAAAAGCTGCATTACAGTGGAATAATTTTTGCCCTTTGACTATGAGACAGACAATATATTAAACATCCATTTACCATCCTCATTTTGACAAGCTGAGTTCTTAGTGGCAGGACATATTCAGAATATTTGATATCACACCAGATCCTGTCAGCCTGAATTGGCTCAAACTCCCTTTGGAAAGCAGCACTTCAAGAGAAGTCTCCTAGATGCTTCCTGTGCCAAAGAGATATTCTAGATAATGAGGCAAGAACCATAGATATAGTTTTTTTTTTTTTAAAACCTGGCGGTAGCAGTGGTGAGCATAACTAAAAATTAATAGCATTATCAGAAGAGTAGCACAAACTAAATCTGAAATAGAGCCAAATGTAAATCACTGAAGAAGAGGAGATTAACTCTGGTGAAAGAATTGATCCGGATAAGTAAAAGTGCCAATGCTATACAAAGACAAGAACCTGGTATGAAGAAATAGAGTGTATGAGAACTGGTGATATTTTTGTTTAGCTGTAGATCAGAGTTAGAGAAACAGTGAGGCTTCTACCAAGAAAAATGTTATCAAAACCAGAAGTGATGTGTATCAAAGAGGGGAAATAACGTGGAGCAGAAAGGCTTTTTTTTTTTTTTTTGTGCATGGATCAGAGAACTGTATTATTGAAAAAAAAAAAAAAGAATTATTTATTGCTTCTACTGAATGTCAGTGGTGTAGTCAGTCATTACGGTTGCACTAACCACAATTGCAAACAGAGCCCAAACACTTATAGAGCCCTTTGGACAAGCTTTTATCCTTGCCACCAGGGTAATGGTTTTCCAAAAGTTATGAATGTGCAATTAAAAAAAAAAAAAAAAGAGAAAACTTGGTGGTAGCAGTTCTTCTTTATCTGTGCTATTTTGAGGAGGACAAGGCTGACAGAAAGATTTGAAGGAAGAGAGATATTTCCCATATCATTTGGCTGACTTCGGAAATGAACTAGGACAACTGGTGAAGGGAAAAGTGAGCCTTAAAGTAAGAAATATTTTTTTTAAATGTTAATGTTAAAAAGGTTGTCACATGATTTTTTCCCCTTCCCTATGAGAGACTTTTGAAATGAGAAGAGTTGACTTTGAAGAGTTGGCTGGTCATGAAAGAGAAGAAAACAGCACATTTTAAAATAAATTCTGAAGACCACAAAAAGAGTAATGACCATTGTACTAAGGAAGAGATGAGAAAGAGAAAATTTACTCACTAAAAAGGAATGCCCATAAGAAATATTCAGATTTTTTTGTGCAAAGTCTCAGAGAGAGAACCACAAAGAACTTGAGTAATCAGTCATCATATGTCTTGCAAAATCTAGTAGCAGGTGATAACTGGCTAACAACAAGGTAAGCACAGTCATCAGAAGGTGTTATGGTTCTGTTTAAGAGAGTAAGAAGAAATAGCCATCTCCATGACAGAAGAAGATCCAAAGTGCAGTGCAGAACTGCATTTAGAATCACAGAACTGTTTAGGTTGGAAAAGATCCTTAAGATCATCGAGTCCATTAACCTAGCACTGTCAAGTCCACCACTAAACCAGGTCCCTCAGCACCACATCTACATGTCTTTTAAATATCTCCAGGGATGGTGACTCCACCACCTCCCTGGGCAGCCTGTTCCAGTGCTTGATAACCCTTTCAGTAAAGATATTTTTCCTTATATCCAATCTAAACATCCCCAATGCAACTTGAGGCCATTTCCTCTTGTCCTATCTCTGGTTATTGGGAAGAAGAGACCGACCCCCATCTGACTACATTCTCCTTTCAGGTAGTTGTAGAGAGTGATGAGGTCTCCCCTCAGGCTCCTCTTCTCCAGGTTGAACAACCCCAGCTCCTTCAGCCGCTCCTCACAAGACTTGTGCTCCAGACCCCTCACCAGCTTCGTTGCCCTTCTCTGGACATGCTCCAGCACCTCAATGTCTTTCTTGTAGTGAAGGGCCCAAAACTGAACATGGTATTTGAGGTGGGGCCTCACCAGTGCCCAGTACAGGGGGACGATCACTTCCCTAGTCCTACTCACCACACTGTTCCTGATCCAGGCCATATCCTGTTGGCTGTCTTGGCCGCCTGGGCACACTGCTGGCTCATATTCAGCCAGCTGTCAACCAACACTCCCAGGTCCTTTTCCTCCAGAGCAACTTCCCAGCCACTCTTTCCCAAGCTTGTAATGTGGCATGGGGTTGTTGTGACCCAAGTGCAGGACCCAGCACTTGGCCTTGTTGAACCTCATACCACTGGCCTTGGTCTGTCAATCCAGCCTCTTCCAGATCCTTCTGCAGAGCTTTTCTACCCTCAAGCAGGTTAAATCTCCCACCTAACTTGGTGCCAACTGCAAGCTTACTGAGGGTGCACTCAATCCCCTCATCCAGATCATTGATAAATATATTAAAGATATTAAAAAGAACTGGGAATTTGGGAGGGAATAACTCCTTGTACCTATCCAGGCTGGAGCTGGGAGTCAGCTCTGTAGAAAAGGTAGAAGATGGAGCCAGTCTTTTCACAGTAGGGCATGATATGAGGCAAGGAGAGAATGAACATAAGATGAAACAATAGAAGTTCATATTTGATATAAGGAAAAACTTTTTTTATCTTTTCTGCATTTTTTTTTGACAAGACTTTCTTGCAGTGGAGCAAGTTGCCCAGAGAGGCTGTGTGGTCTTCACCTTTTTGGGTTTTCATTATAAAGCCTGGAGCAATCTTCTCTGACCTTATAGTTGATCTTGTTGAGGTCTCTTCCAAGCTGAATTATCCTGTGATTCCATGATTCTGTGACTGTGGTATATCTTAATGCATAAGGATTATGCGTTATGCATATTTTTTTTTATTTTTTCTTTCTTTATTGAAAGTATTGGATTAACGCAAAGTCAGTTCTTTACATATCCTTGTGAGTATGTGCTCAGCTGAGGTACAGAAAGCAGGATGTTTCTGAAATGTTTTGCTAGACAAAGCCTATCCTATGTATGGTTTCCTTTACAGGGAACACTCTTAAAGAAGGCAATGGAAGAGACTGCTCAGGTAGTTTAACTCAGCATGACCTGCTTGAAACTAACAAAACACTGGATAGCAGTGTTTTGATCCTGGTGGATTTGCTGACGTTAAATCAGGCAAATCCTCTGCCATGCTCTGCATGCCATGATAAACACGGTAAATGAGAGGAAAATGTAATGAGGGATTGTTTGGCAAAGCTTAGGAAAGATGTAATGTCATCATTACACTCACTGTATTCTAAAATCACACTTGTCTCTCCCACAGCAGCAGTATCTTCTGGATTACATAAGGAAAAATATAGACTATTCTGAAATAGCCTTCAGATTTAGTGGCCTAGCTAACTCCCTCTCCTCTTTCCAAGTTAATGGAAGTAATGGAACGGGGGGAAGTGGCATTCTGCTTGACAGTTTTTCATTCTGGAAACACCAGGTTTGTATCAACTGCAATACTGGCCAAAATTTACACCAGGGAAAGTAACAGGAGAACAGAAAGACAAGGCTTATCAAAGGAGGAAAAGAAATAACAGATAAGGAAAAAAGAGGAAGAGGGAAAGGAGGTCACAAGAAACTTGTGGGACGTAAGGAAATAGGGACAATGAACTAAAAATATAGAAGAGGAGAGGATATGCGGTAAGCAATAGGGCTAAGTGCCCCCAAATAAATAATAAAGTAAAAAAATCCCAAGCAGATTCACAGAGATCGCACTGTTACACATGTGCAGAAAATGAGCATAGCAGCAGGTATTTCTACTCTGTGTCATTACTGCTTTGAGCCTAGAGCATTATTATACAAAGAAGAGAAGTTAAAAATGCTCAAACTAGCATTTTAGGCAACTTTCTTTAAGACACATTTCTAAGCTGTGCCACTAACCTGAGGGCAACCTAAGTAATGTCAGACCAAAGTCTGTTTGTGATTCACTGCTGACTTAAATCTGGTAAAGTAGCATCCTGAAGGCAGTCTAAAATATGGCCAGCCACAAACATGGGTTAAATTAATCTGGTTCAGCTACAATGCAGTGCATGAAATAAGAGCCAGTCTAGTCAGTGTCCAAAAATATATTATAAACTTTTATGACTTAAAATTACTGGACCTGAGTATAACTCAAATGAGGAACTTCTGAGAGATTTTTCCTGCCCTGTGAAAAGTGACAGGAGCGTGACGCTCGGGCTTTAGCTGTATTCTTCCTCCTGTTATTTTTAAAATGCAAAGACCTCTTGGATATTACTTCTGACTGAAGATGGGTGAGGTATCCCCTCTCCTCCCTGCATCCTGTGCAGCAAGAGCACCTCAGATGCCACAGAACAGGCATCTTCCATATTGCACTGCAAAGTGCTACACGCAGCATTGGCCAACAGATGGGATACGCGGCACAGCTGCCCAGTGTGCAAATATATCACTGGTGCCAGCAAGTATGGCTGGAGCATGCTGTGGTCATGGAGAGCGTTCAAACCAGGACAGAAAGCCTTGGTAGTCCGAAGGTAGCTTTTCTCTTCATAGCAAAAGGTAGTTCTTTTGCTCACAGCCTCCAAAAACCCTTTTAGGGAGAAATACATGGTCCCCACAAGCCAGAGGCCTGATTTTTGCTTTTCTGTCAGCTTTCTGGGATTGTTCGGGCTGCAACCCCTACTTCTATGGCAGCAGGAAACCACTGCTGTGATTCCAACATTAAGAAACAAAGCGGGCAGAGGGCTGAAAAGTAGCAGGTGTTGTTTCCTCCAGGGAGAGCAAGAAGGAACAGAGGCTTTAAATCTCCATTTTTTAATTGAGAGATTATGTGATGGTGTGTGCGGGGAGTGTTACAAAAGGCAGAAGTACAATTTCACATAAAGATTGAACTTCAGAACACCAAGGAGAAAGCAACAGGCTATGAGAAAGGAGGGACTGAAATGAAAGCCAGTTTTTCCATGAACTCCAATTCTACAGTGCTCCAAAATGCACTGAGCTGTACCAACTGGCATATCATCAAAACTGGGAATAACATAAAACTGCCCACCCTTGAAGCATGACATGAGGAAATTTTGCAATTACGGAATACTGAATATATTCCAACAAACAAAATGTCAGGCAGCTCATCTCCACCTACTTCCCAAGCTCAGAATACAAATGGAAAAGAGAACATCAGTAAAAACTGCGGCTGGATACTTTGTTGCTGAAGGCTTTTTAAGCAACTGAAAATTAATCATCCTTCTAATCAGAAGAAGATTGAGGACTAAAGACTTATCACCAAACAACTTACTTGGGTAAATTACTCAAAGCACCTAATTAAATTGATATACTGGCTTACCAGGATGTTAACTTTAAAGTCTGAAGCCCTGTAAACAGCACAAAGGTGCTTACCCATTATTCATGATTCATTTCTCCATTGGTAGAATGGATAACTTTCTGAGAGCACCATAAAATTACTTTAAAGAGTGTAGTAGCCACATAAAGACCCTTTTCTTTCTCCCTTCACATCATAAATTGCCAGATAAGACAGGGATTTTTATTAGATATGAAATGGTAAACTAAAAGCAATATTTACAGCATTGTACATCTTCTAAAAACATGCCTTGAGATCTTTGAAGCTTTGTAATACAGTTATTATTGCTTAAGAAATAATTGCTTCTGCTTCAAAGTTTGCTCAGCTCTATAAAAAAATTAGTAGAACATGCTTAAGACCCTAGATCTGAGTTCGTTTCATATAACTTTGCTCTCTACACTGTCTTTGTAGGAAGTCTACAGCTGTGATGGCTTTCTTTGCTGGAGAGAAACTGGTTCCAGATTGCACTCAGCACTATTGAACAGGACTTAGGGAGCTGGAATCCTATCTCAAGCCTTTCAATGAGCAAGTAAATTTGGGTGAGATGAACATAGGCCTTTGATTATATCCCTTCTGGACATCCCAAGTAGGGAATCTTAGGTCAGATTACGAGGTTAATACTTTAAATACTTCTTCCTATCTTTCTGGGGGCTAAACATTTGTAGCCAAAGCAGATGTCTGATCAGAATATAATCAATATACGTTTGCTGTGAGCCTGAACATAAGCATACTAAAATAATGTGACCAAAACAGGTAGTTATTATTTTTGAGCACTGTGATGGCATAGACAGACACGACACATAAATATTTCACATAAGTATTTAAGCTATATGACCACCAAAGGGGCAAGGGAAGATGAATGTAGCTGCTGGTAGGAGACATCCAAATGATGATCATTTGCTAGACAAAGGACAAGGAAGCCTTAAGTAATTGCAAACAGAACATCCTGCTGAATACAGGAAAAATGACTGGCAAAACCTAGAAACAAGAGCAGCAGTGTCAGGAGCAGATAAGGCAGATGAGACTGTGCCTTTTGGGAGAGGGGTAATAGCAAAGATGTCAGGAGATGAAAGAAGATAAGTCTGACTCAATTCTGACTTCTCTCATCAATGAACTCTGAAGTCTGATATCAGCTACCAAGACTGTCAGTGGCCATAGCCATCAATGCTAACTATATGGCTGTGGTATTGTGCGCTCATCTCTGGGGTATAGGTACTAAAGATGAATGGTTTTGTGTGGTGTTAATGATTAATAACATGTAAGAACTAACCATTATCATGCGCATGTTAGTGAATGAACTAATTCAGGAAAGCTTTGATTTAAACTGGACTGATTTAGCAGTCTTCTAAGCACTCCCATCGTAGTGATTTCTAATTTCTTAACCGATATATTTATATACACACATTGCAACACTCTCGTTTCTAGGCTTTCTCCACTGTATCTCTATTCCTGGCTAATAGCAGGGAATTTCCTAGAGAGAAAGTCTTGCTGTACTTTCTGTGTCTGAGCATAAAATCCAAACAAAACTGTCAAGGCTCCATTAGTTCTTGCTGCCACCCTCTGCAGCCAAAGATATGATGACACTTTTTGCAAAATATCTCTCACAGTATTGGCATTGATTCTCAGTCATACTTATCCAATCAGATATAAATAAAAATCAAAAGCAACCAGACAACCATAGCAGGATTGTATGCATTTCAGACATAGAATATCAGTGAAGAAAAAGACTTGTGCTTATAGCCAGCATGTTTGATTTTGTTTTTCACTTACTTGCTTTCACATTTGGGGAAAAAAAAAAAAAAGAAAAAAAAGAGGAGAAAAAATATTAGACTAAATAAATACAAAAAAGGGAGTATCTACTCTAACAATGGACATTTGCTGAAGGTCATTTTTGGGAAAAATATCCCATTGAGCGAAAGAGAAATCGTAAGATTTTCCTGGCTGTGATATATCCTGGGCTAATAATAGATCTGCTACAGGAAATTGCACATCATCAATAGCTTTTTACAAATGGATTGGAAAATGCATTGGACAAAGTATTCCAGAAAAAGGTTACCTTGGGAGAATGCTTTAGTAGATTTATTCCATTCCTAGCCCATAAAATATTGGATTAACTTGGTTAAAATATTGGATAAAAATTGGTGATTTTATTCTGATTTCTTTAACTCGATAAAGTTTATTTTTGACTTCTTCTGTTTTAAGGAGTGGAGTCTTTATCTACAAAGATGCGTTCTAATGTTGTTTTATTATTGTATGAACCTCCACGTAGGTTAAACTAACTTGAAATGGAAGAAGTTGCTATACATATGTTATGATTTCCTGTTACCACCTGCAAAAGGGAGAGAGCAATATTTACCTCATTTTCCTCCATGAGGGAGGAAGAAGACTGTCGTGGTTTTGGCTGAATTTACCAAAACCGGACCGGCAGATGGCCCTTCCCCCCCCTTCCCCCCCCTAAAAGAGGAGAGAGGAGGAGAAAGAGATAAGGAGATTCAGAAGTTTAGAATGAACTAAACTACTTTAATGAAAAATTAATATTAAAATAAAAATAAAGAAGAAAATAATGAAATAGATACAATATATACAAAACCGTATCAAGCTCCCAGGATGTCAGTTACATCACCGGCAGGCACTGGGGAAGTCCCAGGCTAGACTCAGTGACGAATGGGAACTGGATTCCAGCTCTGGAGTCAGGAACACACGGATCGGGATCAAAGGCAGATGAACAGACAGAGTCCTCTCTGGACGTCGGCCATCGCAGGAAGGGGGTTGACCCTTTGATCCCTCAGCCTTTATACTGAGCATGGGGCAGATGGGATGGAATACCCTAGTTGGTCAGGTTTGGGTCACCTGTCCTGTCCACTCCTCCCCACCGACGTGACCCCTCTACGTTTTTTCCGTTTCCGACCCTCTAAGGGGGCAAATAACGAAATTGGCTGACCTTGGTTGTTATAGCAATAAGTATAAGCAAGGGCCTCCCTGCATACCATTCCTTGGCATGGAGCACAAACATTGGTCTTATCATTCTGAGAACGAGCAGTTTTCTCCACAATATGCCGTTAATTTCAGAGAGTTAGAGGAGGCCTAGCTAGGATGTAAAGTTACAGAACAGAAAATTGGTTCGGTTTTACTTCAAACCGGGACAAAGACACATAGGCCTATTGACAAATTAATATTTTTCCACACAGAGCCAAATTGCTATGACTGTAAATGGACTCAGGGTCATTGTTTGACAGCTTGCAGGTATGGCTTATTCCACCTCTCTACATGATTTTTCTTTTTTTTTTTTTTTTTTTTTAATATAAAATGTGGTAGTATTGAAGGAAAAAGTAAAGCCTAAGAACTCAGCCAATGAAAGAGCAAGAGATCTCTCAAACTACATTTACTTTGGGATAGGAAAGACAAAAATAAAGTGTAACAAGAATAACTTCACAGTCCAGTCCTAATACACTAGTACCTGTCCAGACCACTGACTAATTTAATTCAAAAAATGGAAGCTACAACAAATCCATATTGTTCTGTTTGTGACCTTGCAGTCTGTTAGAGCTAATTGTCATCATGAGGCTGTAAATCAAACTCAAAGACTCAATTCATCACCAGGCTACAGGATAGCCTGTGAAAGAAGATGGGAGTACAGAAAACCTGAGAACGAGAGGGACAGACCGTTTTTCTGGAACTTTTTTGGGGTAGTCCTTTAAGAACAGCTGCATTAACTTTCAATCCAGAAAAAGTATAGATTGTACAAACTGACCTAATTTAATGTAGGGTTAACTTAAAAAGAATGGAAAATGATGAAATTTGCATAAAATGTCTATGGAACTGTGGTGAAAAACGATCTATTTTTCAAGTTTTCCACTTAATGGAAGGAAATAACTGGGTTTATGTCAGATGATATTATGAATGAATCTCTGCCAATGCAAACAAGATCTCTGAGTTGGGAAGTAATTGCGCTCTTCAGTCCACACCGGCTTTTTGTAAATCAACACCAAAACCCCCAAATGCTCTCATCTTTGATTACAATATTCTATGATAAAAGGGAAATGCATGGACAGCATGGCTAAGAGGAAAACAAGATTTAGCTTTTAAAAAAATACTTGTAAGTTACCTGCAACAAGCCTAATGTTATAAAAGAGTTTGAATAATTTTTCCCACATTTGAAAAAATATGGGAAAATTAAAGCATCTGAGCTTCAGTGACGGTCTCTTTCTTGGTCTTGCTCGAATATAGAAACAACTAAATACCTATGTACCTGCGGCAATGTAAGAAGATGGTAAAGCAATAGGCCAGTTTATCACTTGTTATTTTTTCAACATAATGACTGTATATTCTCTGCTCACCAAAAAAACCCAGCCTGTTTATTTTTTTAATGATGAGCTGTTACCCAAAAGAAACAAAGTGGCATTCTGTTGACACCATATGGTGGCTGAAAAATGGATTCCATAGTATTCTATTTGTTAGAATGTCTTCTGAGTTTCTCTATCCATAATTTATGTTTGGGCCTTCTCTGATTGCCAAAATATTCAAACGACTTTCTCTTCACAGGGTAGCCTGCGTGGGGGGAAGAAGGTTTTCAAAACAGCAGGACCTGAACAATCTCCTACTGCTCAGAGGAGAAATCATTTCCAAGCTTCTGTCCTTCTGGCTGCTTTCATTGTAATAATAATTTACATCCTGTGTGAAGAGACTGTTTGCACTCAGAAGAAATCTAAAATAATAAATAAAAAAGAAGGGAAAAAAACCCCAACAGCTTATGTTCTTGCATGCTAATACAAGAATTCGTGAATATTAAGCATCAATTTAAAGTTGCATTGACTCCTAGACTCTGACGTAAGTAGATAGCTCAGGCTTTCATATCTTAATGGGAAGAGATATGCAGAGGTTATTGAACAGTGCAGTTTCCAAATGATTGCCTCTGCAGCTGGCTTTCATAGAGAAATCCAGAGTGGTTGTAGATGAGCTGAAATAACTAAGACATATTTCTTTTCATGTCTACTTGGTTATTACTCACTTTTTAAGAGACCATATTTTAGGCAAAAATTTAAGTATGACTGTCTGATTTACAAACAGATATTTCATATGGTCTTAATATGATGTACAAGGAAACTTGCATTATGTAGCAGGATACGCCTGTTGTAAGCAGCAGGGATGCCAGAATCACATTAAAAGACTAAGCCAGAGAGACAACATTCCTCCTTTCTCACCTCCCTCTTCTCCTTGGATGTATCACAGCTTAACGCTTGCTGCTGTTTGACCACTTCTGTTTCCCTCTTGCCTCTGGGATGTTGGCGGTAGCACATAGGATGATGAATGACCACCCGAGTGTGGAGGGAGCTATGAAGACCAGCTGCAGCTTGGTTGTTAATACTTAGCAGAATAGGATTATAGGAGAAGGAGCCCACCTGTTGTGGGGATCTTCTTAAGAATTAGATTAGACCTATTTGACCCTGGGATACCCTGGTCTCGGAAGCTTATTTGGCCTTAGGAGTAAAATGGAGATATATAAAGGTTCTACTATCATTCCTCAGCCTTAGGAAGCCCTCCTCCCTTCTTGACCCTCCAGTCATCCTGGTCACACAGCTGAGTTACTCCAGCTGTGGTCTGTAAAAGTAATTTAGCCAGTAGTGAATTTGGAACCCATAAATTGTAGTTTTTATAAAGAAATAGAATGGAAGCCGGATATTCTTCCAGAGCATCTGGCAAAATGTTACTGACAGCTTTGCTGTTTGCTTTTTTGTTTAAAAAATGGTTTCACTCTAACAGAGCTTTAGTGATATGGCTGCATACTTCTTATATTAGTCTGTTTAATGACTCATTCTTGGAAGTTCAGTCAATGTTTAAAACTGACATATTCTCTTCCAATGCAAAAGAAAGAACGTTTAGTCTTCTATATAAAATGAAAATAGAAAACTTGTGACCAAATTAACATTATTACATTCTTGCAAAAACATTATCTTTGGGGAAAATATTGATTTTAATTTAATCTGAGAAAAAAAAAAAAAGATGAAACTTTCATTAAAGGAATATTTTTACTTGTGACATTCCAGATACGTACTACAAAGAGTTCCTGGAAAAAAGAAAAAAAAGGAAAAAAGGGCTCAAAGTTCAAGCTACAGCAACAAGAGATCTAAACATCTACAAATTACTTTGTAACTTATGTGAGATACACCTCTAGAAAGATTGAAAGATTTATTCTACCTTACAGAGCAATTCTCCAGACAGCCTGAAGTTAAGGTATCAGATAAATTTCACTCATGGGCAGCTCCATTAAACTTATTTATGCTAGGAAAAAGATTGGACCCCCAATATTCACACTGGCTGATGACATTATTAAATGAATTTACTTTATTTAAGGTTCCATTTTCCTTTCAGGTATATTGCCTTTTATGTTGAGTCACAATTACTAGCCTTCATGTCTATTTTTCTATATCGTTGCAACTGAGGTTAAGCCAAGCTTACTCTCAATGTGTAGATAGAATCATTACTGGAGAGAAGGATGAGAAGATATGCTGAAACTCTTTTTAGCCCAAGAGTGATGCTTATGAAAGTCTACCATAGGACCCTCCAGAACCAATTAGATTCAGCTTCAGATTAATTTAGGTGTTCGCAATGTTGGTGTCAAGATGTAATCTGGTGTATAGGCTTCCAGTATAGTTATTGGAGTTCTTGGGTTTCAGTTACCTAACATGGGTCTCTGCTGCTGTTTGGGCTCAGGGGGTGTAAGATACCTGCATAGGGCTTATGGATATGGCATGGAAGTTAGGAGAGATCTATATCCTTTTGGAGCAGGAGGTGGGGGCTAGACAAAATATGAGCATGGGATCCCCACCCTGGCAAATACAGTCAACTGAGTCTAGAGAGCTGATTATCACTGCTTTATAGCAGAGACCCAGATTTCATTAGCTGAACTGCTCTGTAGGATCCATGGACTGTACTGATGAGCTCTCCATTCAGCAAAATGGGAGATGAGACAGGCAACTCATTAGTAGAAACTTAAGTCTTCTTCAGCAGCCTAAAAATAGGCATCTACTGCCATTTGAGATCCAGAAGGTTTCCTATAGGGGGTGGAAATATCTGTGATAGTGTAAAATGTCTGAAATAGCACTAGATGCCTCTGTTTACTTAACCACTTTGAGTTTATGGAGTCCAATATGAGAGCTTACATAAACACTTCAAGTTTGGACTTTGAAGGTGAATCCCTACCACCCCCCAACTGCAGATATCCTTTGAGAACACGGTAAGTTGAAGTTCTAATAATATACTTTTTTTACCCATTGATGTGGACATTTTCTGTCTTTCCTTAGGATGCTGCAGTCACCTAGGGCTGTACCTATTTACAGATATTTGCCCAGTCAACAAACAATCAACAGAGCACAGTTCATTGGAAGCAATTGCAATTGTGTTTTACTCAGAATCTGTAGATAGATTCATTGCTGGAGAGAAGATTCAAGGCAAACAAAGCAAAAAAAGAGAGGAGATAAGTTATCCAAGGCTCTCTCTCTCCTAGTGAATGAGGATAAAGAGGTATCAGACAACAGTTATAGGTGTAATAAACTCATTGGTCAATGTAAGGAACTCACACTTCCTTGACATTTCTGAAATCAGTCCATCTCTAGTCAAATAAGCTACAATATTGTGACAAATGTAATTCCCCATCCATCTGCTTTCCTGTACCAACCCTCTCTTCACATTTTCCTTATTCTGTTCTTTTATTGCATTCAGCATAAACTGCCTGCTTATTTTCTGGTTTTGTTTTTTTCCAAGGTCTTCCCAGTCATGTAAAGATCATCTAAGGCTTTCTGTGTTGTCTCTTGTTACCACTTCTGAGCAATCATTGACACTACAGTCTTGTCACACTTTGAGCAAACACCTCTATGAAAATTACTGAACTGCCCTCTCAGTCTATATCACTCTTCTTCCTTGGACTGATAACATTATTTGACACCACGCCTAAAAATCCTGGCAAGAGTTAGACTGTTAATACATTGAGATAACTGCGTATCATGCTTTGTCTCATGTTACACCTCTATTTGTCTGACTTTTGTCTCACGCAAAAGTGCAAGCACTTTCTTCTTTGTACACAATGCCTACCCAACTTGCTTCACATTCAGGGACCGCAAATGTTATAGCAGTAGAATTAATAAAGAAATGAATTTACATGATAAGGGAAGAACTGCCAGACTTTGCTCGCAGATATGCCAGAGAGAAGATCAATGTTCACCTTTTAAAAGTCTGTCTTGAAACATACATGAGCACCCATCTAAATCCTCACTGTTGATCTGTTCACCTTCAAATTACCAGGTAGGAAGCACTTGCTGAATTTCTTAAACTCGGGGAATACTTTCTTCTAGAACCAGGAGGAGAGAGTAGGAGAGATTGCCACTCCTTTACGTTCAGTAGCTTGATAACTAGAGCACTTGTGGATATATACATATTGGTATCAATGACCACGATCATCTAAACACACTTGAAATACCTTGTCTGAGAATCCCATGAGATTCTCAGACACGATTGCATGCATTTTCTTAGAGATGACGAGGAACTGTTTCAATGATCCCTACAGTTTTTATTTATGTATTTCAGTTGTCACTTAAAAAACCTGTGTTCATGTGAATCTAGTCTTTTGACCCTTCAGATTCTTACACATGTTCTTACTTTTCCCAACCTATTGATTGTGACATATGGTACTTCACAGTTCTTCATCCTGGCCTTTTGTGACAGATAGGACTTTGTTGCTCCTAGATATGAAGCTCATTCAGTGTGTAAGTTCTTTCAGAGAAAATGATCTGAAACATGAAAACATGAAATCTGAATGAACTCATGGTAAACTAGGACCAAGAAAAAAAAAATCTGAAGTAGATCATGAGAATGATGCTCAGTAACTAATACCAGAGTGTTTATATGTATGTGTTTGTTGAAATGTTTGATGAAGAATCGCAGGAAATTATGACTAGTGGCTTTTTGCAATGAAACTGAATCTCTGAAGAGTACAAAAATAAATGTTTTTGTTCAAGAACATCTACTTTAAAGTCATAAATATTTTAACAGGATAAACAGAATTGCTTTATTTTCAAACAAGTTCTATTGTTAAAATTATTGTTAAAACAAAATAGTTTCAGTTTCATTTTTGATTAGTTTCTTGTAGAAAGAAATGCTAGATCACTCCCTCCCTACACTACCTTTCTTTTTTGGCCTACTGTGTATAGGTAGGAGGTGGTGTCTCAGTTTCTTATAGTTGTGGCAGATCAGCATGGGGTTTCATTAGGAACCATGCCTGTTCTGTCAAGAGCTCCCAAAAAAGTAAACACATTTTAAATAGGTTGTATTTCAGTGATTGCATTTTCTGTTGTTTTGTAAGACATAATGCTAATGCACTTGTTTAGATAATAGTAAATGGAAATATGTTGTATCACTAATTTGTTCCAGGTACAGTTTGTGTCTCCTCAATGGAACTTTCAAAACCTTTCTCATATACAGTATTGATGCTTTTGTTCCCTGGTAAAAGCTGCAATAATTTGTTATTAAGGGTACCTCTAATTTTGTTTCTTCATTCTCTAGTCTCCTTTAACTTCTTTTGCGTGCTGCACTGAGAATAAGTGATGAGAAGTCCTATAACTCCCCTGCAAAGCTTTATTCCTGTATGTAGAGCTGCTTTTTTTTCAGGGCAGGACCACGTGCTCTAGCTGTAAGAGTCTTCCACCTTTGTTATTCATAGCTTTCAAGGCCATGTGCGGAAGTATTTCAGTTGCAGTATTGAAAGTGCTACTTGTTTGAGACAGAATTGTTCCTCCCCTCTCTTCTGAAAAACCAATTTCAGTTATTAATGAACTAAGAAATTTAAGTGTTCTTGATTAGGGATTATAGAGATGAGAATGACAATACCCATACAGCATAACGATCCATTCTGATCTCAGTATATTGATAAGAGAAGACCTTTAGGACTGAATTTATGAGCTGCATGTGAGAACTCTGGTGTTATAATTTGGAAATACCTTAAGACTCTGGAGTGATGAACGGAGGAGGTGTCTGTTCCTAACTAATAGTTTTACTACCAAGCTGTGAAGTATAGAAAGAGGACCAAGAAGAAACTGATATATTGTTTTATTAAAACATTGATTCATGCTTGTACAGTGCTTTGAAAGTGAAATGCATCAATTAGATCAACTAACACTGTTGTGGGGAAAAGACCTATCTTACTGCCTACAAAGCCATTTTTCCTTTTGGCTCAGGGAATTTCACAGTCTGCATCTCCCTTGGTTTGCAGATGTGTGCAACACCAGACCCTGATTTTCCCATCTCTTTTTCATCCCCATCTGTTGGCTGGGTTGAGCTAATCATGGCATCTGCCTTTCCAGTGCACCTCCAAAACACCTATGTGTGGGAGGTTCAAAAGGGAGCTACATGTTTAGGCTTTGAATGTAATTATGTCAACAACACCTAGACCTGAAAAGTTACTGAGTTGAGATATTGTACAAGGAACTCTAACCCATAACACATATTATTTTTTCCAGTCATAATAGCTTTATATCAAAGATTACCTCAACCGACAAATCTTGATTATGTCTATAGACCATTATATCCAGGACAGCACTATTCTAGAAAATGTAAAGCACTCTGTAAGTGCTACATTTTATTCTTGCTAGTATACAACAACAAAGTTTTATTCGGGGCAAATGGCACTGCTTAAAAGACAAGACATTGTGAGGATTATAAAGGTATTCAACAACTAAATCCTGAGCAAAACTAAAGAGGATGTCTATCGTCAGGGGGGTCAGTGGTAAAGCTGGAGTATAATTAAAGTTCTAAGATTATTTTTTTCAAAGGGCTTGATTCTGCATTTCACAACACTATTTTAATGCCAAGGTACTTGTCTTTAATCCAGTGAAGATACACCAACGTAATGAAGAATGATTTCCAATATTATTAATTTCTCTTATCTATTCCTGTTTGCCATCTGGGAAGGTTAGGAAACAAAACGATAATTAATTTATAATAAAGTTGATCCAGTATACAAAGATCTGCCTGCAATATAGTTTGTTATGTATTTTGAAAAAAATCAGTTTAAGCCATTATTAAGAGCTTTAATTTGTATGTAAAAAAGACCATTACTTGTGAAATCCTGCCACCTGACAGCAAAATTGTCATCTGCTTCAGCAGAGGCATACTTTCTGGCATTATTTTAACTTCATAGAATCATAGAATTGCTGAAGTTGGAAGGGACTTTTCAGATCATCTAGTCCAGCCATCAATTTAACACTGACAAAAACCATCACTAAACCATATGCTAAACACTACGTCTACCCGTCTTTGAAATACCTCCAGGGATGGTGACTCAAGCACTTCCCTGGGCAGTCTCTTCCAATGCCTAACAACCCTTTCAGTGTAAAACTTTTCCTAATACCCAATCTAAACCTCTCCTGGTGCAACTTGAGGCCGTTTCCTCTAAAATAGATGTGCTTCATTATTTAAACAGAGGGAAAATCCTGAACCAGGAGAGACCTACAGTAAACCCCATACTTCTGGGGAGCACAAGCCAAGGCCACATTCTTCTTCTCTCAGAACAGAACAAATTATTCTCATTTGAAGGATGTTTGAAGCTGGCCTAATATTTTGTGCTTACATTCCACTTCAGGATAATGCTGAACACAGCATGACACATTTAACCACAGCATAGCCTTCTCCAGACTGGACTGATGCTGTAGACCTTTTGCACCAAAATCCTCAGCTAGTGATAAGCAGAACTTTTATTGTTCTCTCCAGTTTGCAAACCAGATTGAGTGCAGAAAATACTGGCTGCAGTTCAAGAACCTGTTTGTGAAGCATTTCTAGCCAAATGTTTCCACTTTAGTTCATTCTTTTGGTGAAATTCAGGTACATGTCCAAGCTTTTAGGTAAGTATCCAAACCCTCAAACTCATCTGTCATTCTGGCAAGCTATGATGGCTTCAAACAAAAATAATCTACATTCTCAGTGTTAGTGTTAGCAGCAGAATGCTATACTTACCAGACTTGTCAGCATGTTTAATATGTTTTGGTTCTTAAAAAAGGTAAATATTATTATCTGCCATTACGCAGAGACAGAACAACTCCAGTGATTTGCTCACAGAAACATAGTTTTTCATTCATAAGCACAAACTGATGTGTGGATGAATGAAACATAGAAACTGGGTCCCTTTGCTTTAATAAATGGAAGAGCAAGTATTACCCATGTAATTTAACAGTTGATTTTCTTCACCATTCTGAGAATTACTCTATTCTTTTTCAATCCAGATCCTACACTCTTTTATTTTGTGAATGAAAAACCAATGTGTTTTGTGGACAGCACACCAAAAGCATGACTCATAAAAATTTAGGACTTTTATTCAGATACCTAACTTAAAAGTCTAAATACACTAATCATTCCCGTAATCAATAGAGAGACAAATTCAAGGAGGCAATGTTACTTATGTGAGGCGTATTTGAGTCAGTAGGAAAAAAGCAGGCAGGAAGTGGTGCAAAAAGAGAAGGGAAATAATTCACATTGATCTATTGGGAACAATCTTACCAGCTTTCTGAAATTATGTGAGTGAAGCAGGACTGAGGAGTGTCACTCAAAAAGACCCGGCTCATTTCATCTCAAACTGGAGGATTGAGTCATCCTGTTTATGATCTAAACTGTCTTAAGTTTGCAAGGCTTCTACTTTCAGCAACTCAGCCAAATAGTTCATTTCAGGTGGGCAGGGAGGAAAGGGGTGCTGAATATAACCTTTGTTAATGACTTAGTTTATTGCCAATAATTTTGTGTTGATGTTGCCTTTTCCTTATCTGGTTTTCACACATTTCCTTCATTGATATTCCTGCATCATTCTCAGTTGTTTTCCTTTTATTTATTTTTTAAGCTCTCCAAAGTCTCTGATTTCCTTAATCACGGTTGCAGTATTTCCTGAAACCACGGAGATCTGATGCCACGGTCTCGCCCTCGCATTTTTTTTGTCTATTTTGATTCTTATTCCACTACTTTTCATGTTGTGCATATGCAGGTTAGTAGTCTAGACCTTTATCACCCCAAAAATTTAGCTTTTTTTGTAGTATTCTCAAGTACTCCGCGCCTCTGACACTAGTTATTAACAGTGTAGTACTGAATGGCAGTACTGGATCAAGGAATGAGGGGCAGAATTCTCCATAAAAAATAATATTTTTACACAAACAAACAAACAAACCAAAGAAGGTCTGTGGCATACATCCTTAGCTGGTTAACATAACTCCCTTGAAGGCAATAGTACCAAATGAGTTTACACTTGCTGAACATGCAATTTGAGGTCTCTGTATGCTGTACCAAGGCAAGAGGCTACTGAGGTGGTAAAGGCAGCGTGATCACCTCCAGGGTTCCAAAGTAATGTGTGTTGGAGAAGAGTCACGTGGGTGACTCATAAGAAAAATCCACTGCTGGTTTCAGATCTGTGATCCAAAAGTAGGATTTAAAGCTGATTACTCAGGCTCTAACTACATACAACTTCCATGATTACTATGATTATAGCCACAAAAATATGAAAATATATGATACAGTTTTTATTTCCAACAGGAATAGATTTTCATTTGCTTCCTGAGTTCACAGAACCATAGAATCATAGAATATTTTGGGTTGGAAGGGACCTTTAAAAGTTGGCCTTCTGCGCTGCAAGCATGTGTTGTCAGCTGATGTCCAGCTATTCATTCACCAGCACTTCCAAGTCTTTCTCAGCAGGGCAGCTCTCAATCCTTTCATCCCCCAGCCTGCATTGCTACCGGGTTTGCCCCGACTGAGGTGCAGGACCCTGCACTTGGCCTTGTTGATCCTCATGACATTCACAAGGGCTCATTTCTCGAGCTTGTCCAGGTCCCTCTGGATGGCATCCTATCCCTCAGGCGTGTCAACTGCACCACTCCGTTTGGTGTCATCTGCAAACTTGCTGAGGGTGCACATTTGTTTTAAGCCAAGCCCTTAGAGCTACATAACACAGGCTGTCATCTATGTTTCACTTTTAGAGTCTGCTGGCCATGATGAATTTGTTTTCTACCTCATCATTCTGGTTTGAGAACAGCATCAAATATTTTAAAGACAAGAACAGTCTACTTAAAAGTATGCTAACTAATACACAAGTATGAAAACACAGTGCAGTTTAGGAATAGAAGTTCTCCTAAAAATAATTGCAAATTTTGTTCTTAATCATCAGCCTTATATTTTCATTAAGCTGATCAAAATATATCACCTGAATCAAAAATAAAAATAATGACTATACTTCATAAAATAGCTTTGTGAGATGCCAAATGTTGTGTCCATGTGATAATGAACAGTAAAACTGCGGAATAGACCATAACCCATTGGATGGCCAAATCTTTATGTTACTGAATAGCTTTAGAACACTACTTCTTAATGATGCGTTTAAGCTCTAGAATAAATACAGTTTCATTCTTTTTAATCACCGTGCAATGCCTGGCATTGATTGTCAGTATAAAGATATGTCAGGCCTCAGGCCATCCTTGCATATCAGTCACCACAAATTCTGCTGAAGACATCAGTCATGAAACATTAACTTCTTAAGACAAAAATCAAACTTCACAGACATCACAGCAGATGTGTGAACAAAGGAAATCAACAGTTGGGTTTGTTAAGGGAAAGCCATATGAATACATACAGGTCACTGACTTGTTCTCTATTTTTCTTTTATTTTCTTATCTCTCTCCTTCCTATCCTCAAAATCCCAGTCTTCTCCATGTTCCCATTGGGTATGATCCTTAGCAGTTCTACACATTCAAAACATTTTCAGGTAAAAAGGGAAAAACTATTTTTCACTAGAAATCCTATGATTTCCAATTGCTGTAAAATGAGATATATGTATGTCATTAAGACAGACCCAAGAGAGATTGCAGAAGACCCCCTTCTGTGCCTGTGCCTCCAGTGTGACCCTTTTAGGTGTACATTGTGAATTTCTTGTTCCTGGAAGAACCTTCCTTCTCAAGTTATCTGCTGCAAGTGTCATGAGTTTCCCTTCAGATTCACATGGAAAATAAAGTCACTGTTCTTTACTAGAGCTCATACAAGGAAAATCTCTCCCTGGCTTTCCAGCTTCCAGACACTACCAGTACCTGTGTTAGTATGCAATGTCACCACATGTAATCTGTCTAAATCTTGGCCTAGATTAAACAAGTAAGGAGTAGATTGATGACTATACTACTACCATATTGATTTCAGCTGAAGTTTGTTGAGCTTGCTGCAATTCAGTATCAGGCATGAAGAGTGCCTTTCAAATATATCTTCAGTGTTGGTGTACTTATCTAATTCCAGGAGCTGTATAATAAAAATAAATCTCAAACATGCTTCAGCTGACATATGTGTCAGCTTTATACCTAATGGTTTGGATGTTCACCTGAAGCTTACCAGTATTAAAATTGCTTTAGGAGTCTTGTGCTGCCTGGCAGTGTTAAGAGATTCCCAGCATAGCTGTTTTCAATGTTGGAAGGAAGACTATTTCTGCCATTTTTGGTGGCATGTCTATAATAAAAAAGAAATGTTTTTAAGAAAACATGTTTTTAAGAAAGAAGTAACTGTCATGGGTATTTTGACATCTCTAATAAACATCCATTTGAATTCACTTCTTGCACTGGGCAGAGATTCCTGTTTTTTTTTTAAATGTGCCTATGGGAAAAGAAACAATGGGTTAAAGGAGCAATATTTGGACATCTGGAGGGGAATATTTTTTTATTTGTAGGTCAAACTTTGTGTGCCTTTTGGAACAGACTTTGAAAATATTGATGTTAAGATAGCACGGATGTTATCTGTCTGGTTTTTAAAGAGTTTATATTTACAAATAAAAACAGCCTGGAAAGTAGATTTAAAGTCAGGTCTGACAGACAGAATCGATGATGATCAGAAGTGGTTGGAATAGTGGAATGTCCTGAATCTAGATGGCTTGCGCTCTCCTCCGCTTTCATGCTCACGTTCCACATGTAGCTACTTGCCACACTTGTTTGTTCTCACAGATGCGATGGGCTTAGAAGGATATTGAATTGCAAAACTCCAAAGGAAATAAATCTGGAATGATCTCAAGGATATAGTGATAATAATATGGACTGAATCTTGTGGTTTTGTTCTCTTATTTTGCATAAGGCGTAGCATTGCTAACAGGTAGTCAGATAGCCACCAGCTCAGATAACTATACATTCAAGAAACTGAAGCATCTTCAAATGATCATCTTGCTTTAGACTTCTGCAGTTGCACAACAAAAAATAATGGCATCTTATGATGCAGCATAGTAGTTAGCATTTCATTTCTGTTTTATAAACTTTCCAATGGTAGGTGCATGTCCAGTAAATGTGTCTCATGCTGTTGGACTATTATTGTTACTATGTATTTTCATCTCTTCACTGGAGTTGCATCAAGAAACAACACAACTGAGGCCACAAAGCTCTTGTAGAAATGTACAGTAAAGTGTTAGTTATTGTTCTAAAAGAGACCACAACCTGACCTGTGATATTGAGCCAGTGGCTGGAGCAAACACAGGACTTAGCAGGGGATGGAGAGGACAGTATGAAAAAACTTGTACCTGTACATCTACCTTGTAGATGGTACATTGCTAAGTTTAGGTACACCACAATAAAAATAATCATTATAGAACAGTTCATTTTTAAAGATTAACTTCAAAGAAGGTGTGATATCTCTGTAGAGGAGATCAGGACAGAGAACATTTAAACAATCTGGACATACATAAGAACATGGGATTTGATGTGATGCACCTATGAGTGCTGAGGAAGCTGGCCAATGTCATTGTGAGGCCACTCTTGATAATCTTTGAAAGATCATGTAATCAGGAGGCTCCTGAGGACTGGGAGGAAGAAAATATCCCTTTTATCTTCAAGAAGGGCAAGAAGGAGGACCCAGCAAACTACAGACAAGTGATTCTCACCTCAGTCCCTGGCAAGGACAAGGTGACCGGGAGCAATCAGCACGAATTCATGAAGGAGAAATCATGCTTGATCCACCTGATAGCTTTCTAAAATGAAATTACTAGCTCAGTGGATGAGGCCAGAGCAGTGGTTTTGTTTATTTTGATTTCAGTAGGGTTTTAAACACTTTCTCCCTTAATGTTCTTGTACGCAAACTGATGAAGTTCAGGCTAGCTAATGGACAGTGAAATGGACGGAAAACTGGCTGAACTTCCAGGCCCAAGTGGTTGTGATCAGCATTACAAGGTCAAGCTGAAGGATGGTCACTAGTAGTCTACCCAGGGGTTGATACTGCGTCCAGTCCTGTGTAACCTCTTCATTAATGTTCTGGACGATGGTGCACAGTGCACCCTCAGCAAGTTTGCAGATTATAGAAAACCAGGAGAAGTAGCTGACAGACCAGATGAGTGTGCTGCCATTCATGGATCCTCCACAGGTTGGAGAAATGGGCCACTGCTCTTCATGGAGTTCAACAAAGGGAAATATCAAGTCCTCCACCTCAGCAGGAATACGCACACACACTCATGCAGGCTGGGGCTACCTCTTGTTCGTTCGACCCCTTTGGATGCAGAAGGCCAAAAACTTGGGCTGCACTAAACAGAGCATTGTCAGCAGGTCAAGGGAGGTGATCCTTCCCCTCCAGTGACTCCAGGGAGACTCATCTGGGGTGCTAGGTCCAGTTCTGGGCACTCCAGCACAAGAAAGACATAGGTACACTGGAGCAAGTCCAGAAAATGGCCAGAAAGATTATCAAGGTAGTGGAGCATCTGACCTGCAAGGACAGGCTGAGAGATCTGGGCCTGTTCAGCCTGGAGAAAAAAAGGCTCAGGGACATCTCCTCAATGCGTAAATCTGATCAAGGAGAGTAAAGAAGACATAGCCTGTCTTATTAGTGCCCAGTGAAATGACAAGAGGCAATGGGAACAAATTTAAATACAGCAATCCAGTATAAACATAATAAGCTTTCATCATTGGGAGGTTAGTCGAACACTGGAACTGGTTGCCCAGAGAAGTTGTTGAGTCTCCAGCTTTGGTGATATTCAAAACCTGACTGGACACTGTCTTGGGCAACCTTCCCTGGTTTAACTGCTATGAGCAAAAGCATTAGACTAGATGATCTCCAGAGGGACCTTCCAACCTCAGTTCTGTGATTTTGTGTGATTCTGCAATTTAATACCTTTATACAAGACAGTTTTATTTTAATTCAACTGCAAGTGATACTGGGTTCTTTAACTGAATGAAAGATGAAATAATGACCTACTCAAAGGCTCAAGGAGCTCCTGCAGAATAAAAATATTCCAGATGATATTTCAAATTCAAAAGTGTTAAATAGCTGGTGATTATATTTTTGAGATTGTGATTTTAATTGTCTTAGATGTTTATGAAAAATTGTCTTTGTTGATCTAGATCTGATGATTATGTTATAGTGAACAGTATTTCTGGGAATAATTATACCTTAGCCTTTATATCATATATACAACTCAGAAAAATTGCTATTTGACTGCATAAGAATTTTGTTACCTTATCAAAAATATTATTACTTTTCTAATTGTTTACTTGGTTTTCCTTTTGACTTCCAAATTTAACCTTGTTTACTGATACTATTTTGTAAAGTCGTCTCTAATCATCGCAGAATTAAGTAGTTACTAAGCACCTCTTGAATTGCTAAAAATAACAGAAAAGTCAGAGGAATGGGAAAAGTGCTAGACTTAAATGTACAGCTGAAGCTGTGGGAGAAAGATGCAGATATTTGATATGGAACTTCCCTTTTTCTACTCACCTTTTCACATTTTATGAATCATTAATACTTTTTAGTGAAGTTTCTATATAAACAGAAAATGGAGTCCTAGGGAACTTTGATTTCATAAATGTCTTTGCAGGGCTGAAGTTGGCTCTGTCAAACTGTCTGTACATATTAATGCTGTTTGAGTTATATATATGTCTCTTTAAAGAGAACCGTAGAAATGTTTCTCCCTTCAAAATATGGCTGTATTTTAGAGACTGAAGAAATCCCAGCAATAACAAATTTTGTGGTGTTTAGAATTACCTAGGCAGTACAGAACAAACAGTAACTCAAAATTTGGACCATGATTAAATTCCTTGTTATTCTTTTTAAGGAAAAAATGTTTTAAAAATAATTAAATTAATAACAGTCATGTCCTAGAAGATAGGTACTCATATCTCAGGTTCATCACTCTTCAAAGTTTATGAAGGCTGTCAGCTGGGGAGTCAGATCTCAGGCTTAGTTCTCCTTCATGTACTAGGAATGATGCAAGCTTTCTAACAAACCCAGCATTAGCCAGAGATTATTGATACAGTTTTTTTCCTTTTCTTGCTCTTTGTATGGTGTCCACAGTAAACTAGGTAATTTTCCCTGCTCTCTGTAAGTCAGACTCTGCTGTTATAAGCACAGTTCTACAGGTCTGCTTGTATTGTCCATGGCAACTTTCTGCTGTTCTTGTGTCATTGATTGTATCCGTGGTTTCTGGCTCCAAAGCTGGTAATCTCACACCTTTCTCAAACCTTCAATGTGCTAAATAAAACTGTAAGAGTGTCTTTGCACGAATGTGCACTTCTTAAACTGTGGTGGCTTCCATGATGGAATAGAAGCTCAAATTCCACAGCAATGGGCAGACGGAAAATGGGAGTGAGCCTATATTAAACTCTCGTCCTCCATATTGAATACTAAACATTTAGTGTTTATATTCTGTGCAGAGCATTTTCCCTTCCATGTTAAATGCTTAAAAACTGAAAACAAGGAAGATTATCTCCTTAGTATCAATGCTGAGACAGTTTTCCATTACTGTCATTACTTTAGAAGTGTTTTCATCACTAATGTCCTGGATTAAAGTAAACAGAACCAATTTTCTTTTTGGGGGCGGGGGGGGGGGGGGGGGGGGGAAGAGGCAGGGAAGGGGGGATCTGTCATTCTGATTGGCCAATCCGGCCAAAACCACGACAGCTGCTGATCCCAAGGCTTCATCTTTAAAATCTTTAGCAAGCTTCACATATAACTTCAGGGATTAATAAAGAAGTTTGTAATCAATTCTTTCTTTTTGGGAATACAATACAGAAGAAAACTCCTGACAAAATACATGATGTGTTTTTTCACATTTGTTTCAGCATGTAAAGCTCTATAGAAACCTCTGTATCCATACTTATGTGTGAACATTCAGATTTTAATGATTTTGGTATGGGGAATATTTTTTGTTTTATTCTCCTTATACATCACTTAGCACAATATAAGGGTGGTCTGTGACTGGAGGTGTGGAGGTGCTACTACCTGAATAACAAATAATAACCAAAGAAAGTGACAATTAGAAAGACTAATGGGATATCAGTAACTGAAGAACATGCCATGGATATTACCAGAGAGGAGTCTTAGGTAAGAATTATAATATTTTTTGTAATTTTCTTTTAATAAAACCATTCTCATATTTTAAGTCAAATCTCGTTGAGATATTGGGGTGGGGTGTGTGTGGTGGTGGTGGTGGGTTTTATTATTTATTTGGGGTTTTTCTTTAAATCTAGGATATTTATCTTGTTTCCTACCTGGGAAAGAATAGGCAGAGATAACAATATGAATCACCTGAATTTAAGCAAGAAAACTATTCTTACAAGACAGGGAGTTACAGGCCATACATATCCATGTGTCCAAACGCCAGTTTCTCCCAGTTGTATCAGATGATCTAAGAAAAGACATTACTTGCCTTACGTTTAAAGATGTAGGTATCTTACTAGTGATGTAACATCAGATGCCTTTAGTAAGATGCTTAGTAAGGTTACTGAAACACTATAGGAAAAAAAATGAAACTAACTTAACAGAAACAGTCATGGAGTATCAGATCGGTGACAGGAAAACAGAGTACCAAAATCCTTGGTTAACATCTTGACAGTCAGGCAATTAATCAAACAAGATGGGCAAAGATATGTGACAATGCCCTTTTCAAACAGGATTGTAAATGCAAATACAATTACCATGTATAATAGTGACAAAAGGTAATTAAAGGTAGCTTTCTGTACAGTGCCAGTAAATTCTGGTCTAAGTGGTTTATGTCTTCCTCCTCAGAATTATTTTTATTATTATTAAAAGATTCATGTTTTTTAAAAGTACAAATTCAAATATTTACAAAGTTTATATATATACATATATGTAAAAGAGAGGACAGCCAATGTAGACTCCTTTATATTATAAAACTAATCAGAACTAGAATCCATTATCTGGCCCTGAGGCCCCATATGTACTGCTAGAATCTTTTTCTCTCCAAAACAGGGTGCCTGCATCCAAACTGCCAATGGTCCCTGGGTTGTGCTCACTTCTGAGCTACGGCCAGGCACTGTTTGAGAAGCAGTTTTGGCTGACAAACCCTGTGACCACTTGAATAATTTAACAACACGGACAATCAAGCTCCTGCACGAAAGGCTGAAACCTAACATTTTTAATTTACTAACCTGTTGTAAACTAGGGTGCTGCATCTGGCTGGGATGGAGTTCATGTTCTTCGTGGCATCCTGTATAATGTTGTGTGTTGAGTTTGTAACTAAAACAGAGCTGATAACATGCCAGTGTTTTGGCTGTTGCTGAGCAATATTTGAGCAGTGTCGAAATTTTCTTTTTTTTCCCCGCAGTGAGTAAGCTGTATATAAAGTTGGGAGGGGAAACACATGGGACAGCTGACCCAAACTGGCCAATGGGATACTGCCGGCCATATGACATCATGTTCAGCAATAAAAGCTGTGGGAAAGGGTGAGGAATGCGGAACTTGTGGAGTTATGGATCTTGTCTTGTTATGGAACCTGATATTCTCCTATAATGGGCAGTTCTTCTTTCTCCCAGTCCCTGCCTATGCCTTCTGTAACTTGGGCGGTGTGGCTAGAGCCCTTGCCTGTGAGGACTGAGGCAAAAAAGTCATTTTTCAGCCTCCTGAGAGTGCTTCAGCTGGAAAAATCTGTACTTTGTACCTTTCAGAAGGGAGTCACCTACTCCTATCACCTGCTGCTTTTTCTTAGTTGTGCTGCTTGTTACACAGGGACCCTTACTCAGCTCCAGCGTCTTTCCTGATGTGACTGGTCTTTCCTCTTCAGCCTGCAGAGTGGTGAAGTGGTTCTGCAAGGGCACTTCAGGCTTTGGATGAAGTCTCTTCCTTCTGCTGGTCCTTGCTATTGCAAGCTTCCGTTCTTCTGCATTATTGGCCCCCCTCCCTTCTGTGTACACATCTGGGAGAGTTCTTGGTTGTTTGGCTGCGGGCTGTGGGTCCAACCCATCAGATTTAATATTCTGGAGACCTGATCTCCTTTCTTGATGCCTTTCCCTCAGATGCTCTCTCCCTTAAGATAGCAAAATTATCTTATTTATAGAAACAGATAGAGATATAAGCAGTGCTGTATGACTTGGAGGACCCAGTTATATATCTTGGTCATCCAGTTACTAAGGGAACTGCAATGATATGACTATCACCATGGTGATTGTAATGATAAGAAAATATTATGGAAGGGAGATCTCCAGCAGAAGAATGAGGCATATGCAAAGATAATACAGATGGAGGTCCCTCTTTGTTTCTGTCTCTGCAGGTTTCTGTAATCCCAATTTTGGTCTATTCATTGCTTTTATGTAGCTCCCATGGCCTTATTTCAGACTACAACCAAATTCTGACAATCCAAACCCACAGACTATTTCAAATATATGAATGAAAAGAATATAATTATGAATAACAAAGATGGAAGGAAGTGTATCATCTGCAGTGTGGGGGGAAAAAAACCCCAAACCCAGTAAACTGGGTCAAATTCAGAGCTTTGTCTAATTCATGGGTGACCCTCTAGCCAAAAAATACAGTCCCTTGAGCCTTTTCCCTGGTCTTTTGACTCCTGAAAATAATGCCGCTCTTTCCAAAGTGTTTTTGGTGAGCCCTGAAGAGAAAAGAGATATTCATGTGCTAATTTGCATTTATCACTAGATGTGAATTCACTGAGTTTCATGGAATAGTGTAAAACAGCCTTATAATCCCCTACAAAATACCTTTGGACACGTTGCTATGCACAATCCCAAACCTAGCTGTGCTGAGCACAGATATGCAGTCTTTAAGGAACATCTGATTGAGAACGTGTGGTTGTCAAAGTCTTTCAGTTGTGTACAGTAAGGTGTTATTAAGGCACTTCTACTGGGAGGCTTCCTGGAGTATGTATGCCAATTAACCAAATGGTTGAATGTAGGAAATAGTTGTTGGAAAAAGGAAAATGGTGATTGTGATTTATAATGTGAATTTTCATTAAAAATAATATGTGAATCTGTTGTGTACTTCAGGTTTGTTTGGGGAAGAAAATCTGTCAAGCTGAAAGCCATTTATTTAAGTTTATCTTCCTCTAACTGACTTTGGGACCTCTGCAATGTTGCTAAATAAGTGAAGCTATTCACAAAGTGAACCTTGGCACCTGCAGCAAAGTTACAAAGAGAAGAGATACTTCAGAATTCAATTTACTTTGTATTAACTTGAGATCTGATACTCATCATCTGCTTTAACTGCTTGTTTTATCTAAACTGCTAGAGTCACATGAACGGGAAAGAAAATTAAGAGATTTCAAATTTGTTGCTCTAAGCAAAATGACTTCCTTATCTAATCTAGTAAGAGGCTGGATGAGTTTCCCTGTTTTAATAATCACTGTGTTCCAAACTTCCCTTCCATTAAAAAAATTAACATAAATTGTCTGGAGAATTTATCTTACTATAATCACAAAAGTTTTCTTCAATACCACCCTAAAACATAAACCTGATAGTAGACTGACAAACTTTTGCTAGAGGCTTTTCTTAGCACAGTAGAATTTTAACGATGCATTTAAGATTTTAGAATAAGAAAAAATGTATTTATAAAGACCAGAAGGATGTAGACATCTCTGTGTCAGTAGCTGATGTGAACTTGGGTGTGGTTAGACTAGTACAAAGGCAAGAGTCTTTTAAAGAAAGTCTACAAGAATTATTGTTGGTTTAGAAGGTGGCATTTGAATATTAAGGAAGCATAGTATGAAGTACTGAGATATAAAATCAAGGTGTTTAATGTTTTGGTGTTCCATATTATGAACTCACATTTGCCAGTCTGAGTCCAAAGCAATGCTATTTGACTTTGGTGCTTATTCTAGAGTCCCTGAGATTTAAAACCTGGTTGTCGCTCCTGCTGAGATTTAATCAGCTGAGGTTTTTAATGTTAACAACAGTCTATCATTCATGGAAGAGAACTCGTAAGAAAAATGATTAAACATAGGGAGGTCACATCCTTAGAAGGAGGGGGAAATCATATATCTCATAAACTTTGGAGCTGATTATTTTGTTGGTACTGTATTCTTTTTGGTCTAGCTGTGTGACTGAGGATAATACAGTCAGAAACTTCATGAAGGATTAAACAGCAGGTCACGACTTTATTTATCATACCTATAAATTTACTTAAAACATCATCAAGCCTAAGCAATGTTCTCTGAATATAGGGGTGACCTGCTATCATGAAGCGTTAAAATCTGTCGGTCTATTTAAACTGGTTTTTTTGGTCAAGCATTTATGATAACTGCCATGTCCTTCTAGTGCTCTGTCTTTCACTGCAGTTCATGCCCCTGGTAATAGTATTAGGATGTTTTATCTCTAAGAGGTGGTCTTGGTTCTCTGAAAGCATGGATTTCCATTGACCCTGCTGTAGGAAATGCCATTGAAGCTGTGGTGGGTGAAATGTCTTTTTTAGCAAGTTGGCTCTGTAAAGAAGGTGAAAAACCAGCGTTAGCCATGAACAATCTCTCTTTGAAAGGAAATCTCTCTTTTGAGCTCCACTGCTTTAGTCAATGACTTAGAATGATTGCTACCTTCAGTTCAGCCTGATCAACCATGTATGAATGGGTGGTAGGTTAGCAGTTTCTTAGCTGCCTCTGAGAACCATATGGATTTAGGGTGTTTTTCCTGTTGCATTAGTGACTGTAGCAGTCAGTAACTCACTGAGGATCCTGTTCAGGATCTACTGTTCAGGCTACTAGCCCTCTCAGTAGCCACTTGGCAAGTAGATGGAATTCCTTCAGCCTTAGCTTTTGTATCATTTTAGACTGAAAACTTTCAGAGTCATGACACGTTCCTTAGTGACTACAACTTGTACATTTTACTTCACTGAAGCCTTCCATTTTTATTGCTGAGTGATTTAGTAATATTTGATAAAAGTAAATACAACCTTTTCTTTAGAAGGAATGGGTTTTCCAGTCAATTCTAATAATAGAAATTACATTTTGTAAAAATGTCTCTTTACCTTTCATACCTAATATCCCTTCCCTTGCGGTCCTAAGAGTCATGTAATGTTGCTGAGACCCAGACAGTGATCAGTGGAGTAATTCCTGTAATGACAATCCTGGCTGTGATTTCTGGTCACACAAAGGCTAGATTATACATCTGTGGCAGTTTAAAGGGGTCTGAAAATGAGAATAAAGTGAAGTTTTGTCCACCAAATGGTCCATTATATTGCCATGAAATGTAAAATGGCTTCTGTGAAACTCAGAAATAGGCCTCAGTTGATTTTTAGGGATGAAAAGTACTGTGTAATTGTAAAATAACGTATTATTTTAGGAAAGCATAATTGCAGTCATGGTATGGAAAATTTAAAGGTTCAAAACTAATGAGTTAATTTTTATCACTTTAACACACAGATATATATTGTTATAACATGTTAAATGTATATGTTATGTATTTTTATGTGCGTTACAACCTATATATAGATATAACATTGATTTTAACATGTAAACACACACAAATATATATTGATGCAGTTTCACATATACATATATATATTCTTTCCAAACCTTTTGTAAGTCACCTATTAATTACATTTTCAAGGTAAACTACAAAATTAAAGCTACAAATATTAATTTATATAAAATATAGAAGGCTTTATCATATAGTTGTTTGCTGCAGAATATCTTTAGTCATCACCAACTAATGTGAGACTTGTGAGAAAACTACAATAATTAGCAACATTCACGCGTAAAGGAATATGGAATCTACCCACTGTAGCCTTTTGAATGTAAAACAATAATGTAAAGATGCATCTTGATATAGTTTAAAGGAAAATACCTTCATGAATTCAATATCTCTGTTCAGTAACTATTTGGCATAGATCTAAATTTGCTCTGAAAACTAAATAAAAAACATTAGAGGTACTCCTGAAGCAATGACCATTATCCCATACCATATGACATCATACTCAGGAATAAAAGCTCAGGTAAAGAAGGAGAAAGGGGGAAACATTTGGAGTTATAGTGTCTGTCTTCCCAAGTAAATGTTATGTGTGATGAAGCTCTGCTTTCCCAGAGATAGCTAAACACCTGCCTATCAATGGGAAGCAGTGAATGAATTCCTTGTTGTGCTTTGCTTGCACCTGCAGCTTTTGCTTTCCCTATTAAACTGTCTTTATCTCAACCCACAAGTTTTCCCACTTTTACCCTTCTGATTCTCTCCTCCATCCCACTGCGGGGGAGTGAGCGAGCTGCCAGCCCAGGTTAAACCACAACCTCTCCCATGCAAAACTGAATGTTCTTAGAAGATTCCCTTTTCCTTCCAATGTTAGAATAGCTTGAAGTATTTTCCAACAGCTGATTGTTCTGACATATGGCCTGGTCTACCACTCGGCTACGCAAAAATAACTAGCTATTAAATGATGTGTTGTCTGTTACACCAGCAGAGTTTCATGTAGGGTCTGGGCCTTACTGGCTTACGCCACAACAGCCAACGCTTCAGGGTTGCCATGAACATTCAGAACTCTTCCATGTATTTCAAATATCAGCTGAATAGCAGCTTGTCTTTAGCTTTACAGATTACACAGACATCCACTACCTTGGTAGTTTAATCACAAATTTCTGAATTTGTGTTTTGTCACAAATTCTTGCTGGCAAAACCGCGGTATATGCTCATAGGTTCAGATTGAGACTCCTTCTGTTTGCCTTAGAGGTTTGGGGTACAGGAATGGAATGATCGTAAACTTTTATTTACTAGCTCCTGGAAAAAGAACACAGGAAAGAACTCCATTAAATGTTTTCAATTAGAGTCCTGGACATGTTATACCTATTATTTTCCAGTAATCCACTTTAGTAAGCAAAAATAATAGAGGCCATTAATACTGTTTGAAAGTAAACTCTCCATCAGCAATTCCTAAAAGCCCTGGTCTAAAGAAATTATATGGTGCATAAGATGAATGACGCACTATTACTAGAAATTGTTATTTCAGGTTTCCCAAGCCAGCAGGCAACCTACCTTTATACAATAAAAAGCTGAGTTCCAATCCATTCTTCTCCACAGCTTTTTTACAGTAACCTAACAACTTACTTCAGCATTGATCCCATGATACCTGTATGACTAGATCTATTCTTCATTATTGACAAAGGGAAATCTAAAATTACATTAATGACTCAAGTATGTCTAGATTTAGAACAACTTTAGAGGTCTCACTTCTACCAAAAAAAACCCCTTGAATGGCGTAAGTTTTTGTGATTTACAAACAACCCAGAAGTTTAAAGGAATTAGAGCCTTTTCCAAGGAAGAGTAGAGGTCACAGGGGAAAAAAGTGCTTGAAAGTCTGGTGTTGTCAGGCTATTTTGGCATTCTGTCTTTATGCTTTATTTTGTGAGCTTTTTGATCACTGTCTGAGTGTGAAGCCTTTGTTTGCCTGAAAAAATTGTCACATAAATATAGGTATTACAGATGAAATAAGCCTATTAGATCATCTCATCCCTTTCCTTGTCAGTGCAAGATCATTTCCTATGGTAAATTATCTAGTGCAGGCTAAGACAGAAAACAACTCAATTTTGTAAAAAAAAATCCCAACTCAACCCAAAGCAAACCACCTCCCCTTCCCTACAGAGGTTTCAACATTTATTTTCATTCTGGAAATAAAAAAAAAAAAAGACCCTTTGAAACATGTGAGAGAACAAAAAAGATAGAGACCAATAGAAAACAAGTTCCACCAGTGTGAATTCACTGGGAATTTGAAAAACTTGAACTCCTACTTCTTATGCTGGAGGGATTTGACTGCACCTTTCCCACACCCTGGCCACCACACCCTGATTTAATTTTACCAACATTAATTTGCATTGCATCTTATTTAATCTTGGTTATACACTAAGATCACCTTAAATAATTCTTTTCTATCCTTGATTTTTATAGCCTTCAAATATATGTAGACAGTTAACATGTCCCTTCCCCCCTCCCCCCTCCAGTCATTGCTTAGCAAGTTATACATATTTATTTCTTTTAATCTTTCACCGTAAGTCAATCCTTTCAGTCCCTTAATAATTTATGTTGCTTTTCCTTGAATTTCCTCCAATGTGTCAAGATTTTTTCTAATACTGTGAGGCCCCGCATAGTTTATTCTAGACATACACTCAACTGTTGACATGGGGAGAGACAGAAAGAAGGGAATATCAGTAGCTTATGTTTGCTTCTTTATTTATTTTGTGTGCTTGAGATTTGGGTTTTTTTTTAGATTACCTGAAACAAATCTTGTTATTCCTCTACTTATAGTGACTGTACATACATATATATATATGTACACATACATATAATGAAAATATAAAATTATTTCATGTCTTTCCCTCCTAAATGATCACCTGACATCAAAAGACTAATAAACAAATCAAAGCTACAAACACAACTCAGTCAAATATCTGACAGTTATAACATCTCTAAATGTAGAACTCTCCATGTTGGTGATTTTATAAACATTCAAAGAAGTCCTCAAGTGAATATGGCTTAGTAGTTTCCAGTCTTGGAAGGTGGTATGCATACATAACAATCTGAGATATACCAAACATAACAAAGTGAAACATTCTCTACCACAGCTGGGTCTTAGGCTATGTGAGGGATTTAAGATGGGGTGTAACTTCACAAGACAGTTTTGTAGGTCAATGTCAATGACGGTTCTGATGGAAAGGAAATCCCTGGCATCTAGAAGACTAGCCAGACCTTAGGGATGCTTTCCAAGTGAGTTTGTGATCAATAGAAGATCAAGCTCTTCACCAGGCAAAAGCTGTTTGGAGCTGGCCATGCTGCTGAAGCAGTGTGGAATTTGATCCTTGTAAGTGACCAAGTGATCAGCTGGGGAGATGTTTCTGGAGGACCTTAATCCATTCCCAGGTGACAAGACACAGGGATCACTGAAGAAACATTGCAGTCTATTGGGTACTGAGAACAACCAAAGAGCTAGTGATTAGGGTTTAGGTGACTGCACTGGTTGATGTGTTCGGATTGCCAGTGCAAACATTACCTCAATGATTAACTATAATTAGAAATTAAAGTTGTGCAGGGTGAAGGATGTGTCTGAATGAACAGCAGGAAATGTGAATTTGTTCCCACTTTCATTGTCTTAATAGATGTCATTGTTCATAAGAGTCATTTAGTGGTATTTGTTATTACATTAAGTGAATTGTGTGATAAAAGAGACTTACCATCTCTCAATACATCTGCTCAGCTACTCAGCGTCTCTCAGTTACCTTCCTAACAGTATTATCAATCTCAACTGTAGGATACTCACAACAACGAAGTGCTTATTGTCTGTCTGCTAAATTGAGATTAAAATATATGTATATCAGGTACTTTGGAAAAAAAAAAGAAATAATCCCTCATAAAGCTTTATTTCAATTATTTAAAAAAAACTGTGGTTTGAGTTTTACCTTTCAATCTGAAATATTTATTGGCAAAAATTAGCTGACATTTCAAACCATCATTGACTTTTATAGTGGTGAGCCTTAACTTTCTAAATTCTTCCAAGTAAATTATGATTTTTTAAAAATAAAAAACCGAGGAGATTTGTTAAAATTGTTCTTCCCACCCAAACTATTACAATTTTATTTTTTTTTCCAAAATACTTTAAAATTAGTTTTTGTCCATGGTATTGGGCAATAATGAAAGAATATCCTTGATCACAGCAGTAAAAATTTGTTTTATACCCTTTTCTGTAAAGAGAAAATACTCTGCTGCCATAGAATCACAGACGTTTTGGGTTGGAAGGGACCTTCAAAGGTCAACTAGTCCAACCCCTCTACAATGAGCAGGAACATCTCCAGCTAGATCAGGTTGCTCAGTGTCCTGTCCAACCTGACCTTGAATGTCTCCAGACATGGGGCATCTACCACCTCTCTTGGGCAATCTCTTCCAGTGTTTCACCACCCTCACAGGAAATAATTTCTTCCTTATATGTAGTCTAAATCTACCCTCTTTTAGTTTATAACCATTACCCCTTGTCCTATTGTAACAGGCTCTGCTAAAAAGGCTGTCCCCATCTTTCTCGTAGGTCCCCTTCGAGTACTGAAAGGCAGCAATAAGGTCTGCCCAGAGCCTTGTCTTCTCCAGGCTGAATAACCCCAAGTCTCTCAGCCTGTCCTCATAGCAGAGGTGTTTCAGCCCTCTGATCATTTTTGCAGACCTCCTCTGGACCCGCTCCAACAGGTCCATGTCTTTCTTGCGCTGAGGGCTCCAAAGCTGGATGCACTACTCTAGGGGGCGTCTCATGAGAGTGGAGTGGAGGGGAAGAATTGCCTCCCTTGACATGCTGGCCACACTTCTTTTGATGCAGCCCAGGATATGGTTAGCTTTCTGGGTTGCAAGCACACATTGTCAGCTGATGTCCAGCTTTTCATCCCCTAGTACCCCCAGGTCCTCCTTGGCAGGGTTGCTCTCAATCGTCTCTTCCCCTAGTCTGTATTGATACCGGGTTTGCCCTGACTGAGGTGCAGGACCCCGCACTTGGCCTTCTTGAACCTCATGACATTCACAAGGGCCCATTTCCCGAGCTTGTCCAGGTCACTTCAGATGGCATCCTGTCCCTCAGGCGTGCCAACTGCAGCACTCCATTTGGTGTCATCAGCAAACTTGCAGAGGGTATATTAGATCTTACTGTCTACGTCATTGATGAAGATATTAAACAGTACTGGTCCCAGTACAGGTCCCTGAGAGACACTACTTGCCCCTGATCTCCATCTGGATATTTGGCCATTGACCACTCCTCTCTGCATGAGACCATCTAACCACGTCCTCATGCAACCAACAGCCTACCCATGAAATCTGTATCTCGCCAATTTAGAGAGAAGGATGTTGAGACAAGGCCTGTGTCAAAGGCCTTACAGACGTCCAGGTACATGACGTGTAGCTCTGCCCTTGTCCGCTGATGTAGTCACTCTATCATTGAAGGCTGGTAGGTTGGCCAGGGAGGTCTTACCCTTGGTGAAGCCATGCTGCCTGTCTCAAATTGCCACCATGTGCCTTAGTATAGCTTCTAGGAGGATCTGTTCCATAACCTTCCCTGGCACAGAGGTGAGGCTGACAGGTCGGTAGTTCCCAGGGTCCTCCTTTCTACCCTTTTTAAAAATGGGTGCAACATTTCCCTTTTTCCAGTCACTGGGGTCTTCACCTGACCTCCATGACTTTTCAAACATCATGGAGAGAGGCTTGGCAACCAGCCAATTCCCTCAGGACTCTGGGATGCATCTCCTCAGGTCCCAGGAGGGACCCACCCATTGGAAGTCTCTTCTTTTGCAATAATCCAACCATCTTCTGAATTTACTTTTCCTTTTCTACTACATGAATACGGTATCCAGTTCTGGGCTGCCCAGTTCAAGAGGGACAGGGAACTACTGGAAAGAGTCCAGCGAAGGGCAACAAAGATGATTAAAGGATTAAAGTACCTCTCTTATGAGGAAAGGCTGAGAGAGCTGGGACTCCTTAGCCTGAAGAAGAGAAGGCTGAGGGGAGACCTTATTAATGCTTATAAGTATCTAAAGCGTGGATTGAAGGACGATGGAACCGGACTCTTTTCAGTGGTTCCCCATGACAGGATGAGGGGCAATGGGCACAAGCTGGAAAATAGGAAGTTCCATTCAAATATGAGGAAAAACTTCTTTACGTGAGGGTGACAGAGCACTGGAACAGGCTGCCAAGGGAGGTTGTGGAGTTCCCTTCTCCGGAGATCTTCAAGACCCGCCTGGATGCAGTCCTGAGTAATGTGCTATAGGCAATCCTGCTTTAGCAGGGGAGTTGGACTAGATGATCTCCAGATGTCCCTTCCAACTCTGACAATTCCGTGATTCCGTGACACATGAAATCTTATATATACTCTAAATACATGCCAGTTTCTTTGGTGAAATATTTACTATTTTGTCTTTTTTCAGTCTCAAGATTTCCCTTCTTTGTTGTTTGATTTGTGTTTGTATATTTATCTAACAATTAGATTTTAGTGTTTTATTTCCCAGAGTTTGGTGAATATTTTATTTTTCAGCCATTTGTAGCCTATGCCCATGAAGTGATATTTTCTTTATTTGTTCTCTGTCCCTTCATTCATTATGTTTTCACTATAGCAAGCTGCTGTATCCCAATACTTTACTTTTCTGATTTTGAAATAGATTCAAAATACGCTTCCACAATGCAACTGTCCTTTTAGTAGTGTGACACCACTTTTAATTCAGTGCAATCACATTTTTTTTATTACTGCCACATCATTCTCCTAAGGCACTTCAATGTATCTACAATGTGTATGATGTATAAAGGACATAAATATGCCTGATATTGATAGTTGTGATGCTCCACCAGTTCATACTGCCTTTACCCCAGTTTCCTCCTTGAAGTTATATCTAACCTTGCACTTTTTCACTCTCTGAACATGTTCATTTATGCATTTAATCTATTCCTCCGGCAAATTTACTAACTGGAGAAATTTGTCATTTATACATGAAAATCTCTTCTGAAACAATGTATCATACTTATAGAACACTTTACATTTCAGAGGATTTTACAGATATTAACTAATTAATCAAAGATACCTACATAGAATAGAAAATAAAATTTTAGTATCTCAATTTTAAAGAGACAAAACTGAACAGAGAGATTTAGGTGAGTTGCTCAAGGCAACATAGAAATTAGTGGCAGATTCAGACTGATGACTCAATATTTCATGGGCAATACTTCTGTGTTCAAATATTTAGGAAGCATTTCTTCTCTACACTTCAATCTCAACACCTACGAGAGATTTCTTACAATTAATCACGTGGCCCTGAAACTCTTACAATGATTTTGCTATTTGCCAAATTAGTTTAGCATTGCTAATTGACAAAAATTAAAGTCTTATGTTGTTGGAGAAGGAGAATTTACAGAACTCCCTTTGAGAATCAGAAAATTTACATGCAAGTACGGAAGACCACAGTATATTTGTTTTTAAAATCTTTGACATATATATGAATATAAGCTAGTTATATTTTCTCTCTCAGAATTTATGTTCTGTGCACATGAACTTTGAAGGATGTAAAAAATTTAACTAATGCCCTTGTTAAGAAAAACATCCTCAAACTTGCCTCATAAGTATGATGTTCTTCAGAACACAGAGATGAGTTCAATATTTGCAAGGGAGGCAAATATATCAGCAGGTCCATAACATCAACCCATAAGAAAGATAGTAAGTCCCCTCTCTCAGGAACTGTAGCCCTCTTCCTGAGTACTCTTTCTACCAGTTAGTGGAGCATAAGAACATAGGAAAACCTTGCCTAATCCAATATCCAATATCCTTTCTCTAGTAGTGGCCAGTTGAGAAACTTAAGAAAATGCATTAGACTCTGTCCCCAGGAAGGTTTCATTCTGTTAAGATTTCATTGATCTCTCAAGAGTGAGGATGATAACTGCTCTCAAAGCGTTATTTAGCATTAAGTATAACATCTGTGGTTCCCTTTCTTATCAATAAAAACAAGCAATTCTTTTTCTAAGGCCTTGTCTAAGTTTAAAACTGTTTTCAGGGAGGACTGACCATCCTAAATCAAGGTTCTAAGGGGATAAAACCCTTAGAAAAGAAAAAGAAAAGAAAAGAAAATAAATCCCATTTGAACATGTTTTGTTTGGTCAACTAAGGAAGGAAACACTTGGATAAAAGTGCTTTCTTGCTGGTGCACATTGCTTATCCACTCCTGGGCTCAAATACTACATTGACATCGAAGAGCAGTAGACCATAGCTGGAGACTTATCATGGACAACTCCTCCTTGCAGAGCAGAGGAGTGTATCTGAGGGGATCCACTGGAATAAACTTTAGCCCCTCTCTTTTGTTGATTTCCATCCTAAAGCAAGGAGGGCATGGAGCAGAACAGTGCACACTCACTTCTTGTCCTGATGCAGTATTTGCACAAGGCCAAGCTCTTCATCCTTGTGTGCAAGGATGCTCCCTTCTGTGCTCCCTGCCAGTACAGACACAGGGCCTGGCATCCTGTGGCAATGTTCTACAGCACCTAAATCAGATGCACATGGAAAATATGATGTGTTTAAATCTGTTATCTATTTCAATGAACAGCTCTTTGCTTTTATGTTGTGATGAACACCTCAGATGTTTTCTCTGCAGTGTCTGATCTTGTGTATGCTCATTGAAACAATTTCCAGGTATATGAAATGCAGAAAGGTGCTTAGGAACAGTCATCAGGGATTTTGACACAGTGTACCATAACATGGTATGATGAGCTATGGTTTACATAAGAAGACATTAAGTTGAGTGGAAAACTGGCTGGACAGTTTTGGTCAGAGACTGCAGTCTTCCTAAAAAGAGGGTTATAAAGAAGAGAGAGACTTTCTTCAGAGCTGCACAGTGAATGGACAAGACACATTGGGTACAAGTTGCAAGAAGAGAATCTCTTCTTCACAATGCGAGTGTTTAAGAATTAAAACAGCTTGTCCAGACACCCTGTTGCACCTCCGATCTTGGAGATTTTCAAAACCTGACTGGACAAAGTGCTGAGTAATCTAAGACTACCTGGAGATTCACTCACCTTTCAGTGGAGCGTTGGACTAAACGACCACTGGTTTAGGTCGTAAGGTCCCTTCCAACCTAAATTTTTCTGCAATTCTACACATTTCATATGTCTGCTTCACCTAAGTGTCTGATTTCTAATGTTAACTATCCCAGTCTTCTGTCTTGTGACCTATCCCTGAGTAAGAGGCGTTACTTACTTTTGTGGCTTGCCTGAAATATTTCTCTGGTTGAGAAGAATGTGTGTACTCCACAGAAGCAGGCACTGTTTCCATCTTGTAATATTTAGTCCCTCTCTGTATCTGGGAGACAATAATCTTTTCTGAAATTGGTCCCATTCTCTGCTTCCAAACCAACTTTCTGGCCCTCATACATCTGTGGGACCTCATCAGCCAATCTCCTCTGCTCATTGTGGTTTATGGAGACTGCTGACTCCACCCTCTAGACTACTGACCTTGCAATCTTGTTTCCTGAACATTTACAGCTGGATTATTTAGAAAATTTGACCACATTGGGCTTGAAGTGAGAAAATAATTCCTCTTGTACTCTGTATAGACTACATATACTTGGAGTATCAGAAATCTATTTACTCTTCAAAAGCTTGATGAGGAATTAACCAAGAGTTAACACCTCTTCTCTACCACAAGGGAATCACAGCCCTGCTGTAATTAGTTGCTGAGGTGGGCAAGAAAGAACAAATTTATTCCTTAGGAATTCCAAGAAGCAACAAAGAGTGAGTGTCTCCCAGAGTCATCTCTAAGGCACAGCTTCCCTTGAGACACCCTAATCAAACCCGTAGAAAAAAAGAAAAACCATCTGTATGACTATAAAGGAAATCACTATGTGATCTGATACTTCATAATCTCATTGCAGAGGGATGGCTTTATTAATGAATATATTATATTTTTGTCACACACTGAATATTTTCAGGCAATTAACCACTGGAAAAAAAAAAAAAGAAATTAAAAGCAATTGGCTTATTTTTATTCGAATGTAATTAACTGAAAATACCATATAGTATACAGTATATTAACAAAAATATCCTATGAATATTTACCAGGCATACTTAATCAACTGAGAATACATGGCAGTCAATGAATCAGTGGTTTTCTGAGACCTTAGGTACTCCTGTAATAATGTACTGAAGCAGGCTGAACTATTGAAATGTTCTGTTAGGTCAACTATCAATTTATCATAAAATACTACTATCTGCATGTGCACAATAGATGGTGAACTTGAAAACAAACTTGCGGTCTATTGAGTATGTAAAACAAATCTGGATATGTTCTAAACATGGTAGCATTATAGGTACCATGGGCAACAAAGGTTTCTTTACAACCTGGAGTATAACACACACACATATACACATGAATCTTATACCTATTCAGGTGCTAGATCATCCTGTTTTCCAAAAAGCCTCTGTGACCTCCTGGATATTTAACACTTCCCAATTATCTATTTATGTCTACTATAGAAAATTATGGACATGTTATATGACCTGCAAACACAAAATCCTACCATTGACATAAATCCATGGTTCTCATCAAGTCACTTGAACTTAGAGTGTAATAGTTGGTAATAGCACAGTTAAGTACACTTCAGTGAAAGGAAGGTAAATACGAGCGAGGCTGGAGAACTTGTTGCTTCACAACTGGGTGCTGAATAAACAGATGAGGCCCAACACAAGTCAGAGTGATCCTCAGGTGTTCAAATATATTCTAGCTTTTAATGGCAGTTATAGGTCATGATATTATGACAATATGATGGATCTCTGTATTACAATTTGATTAATCTTTGGCTTTGGCATTCACCACCAGCTGGGGCTGGGTGATTATCATAAGCAAAGGTCCAGCTGGGACAACTTTGTATGAGCAAGGATTCTCCTACCTTAACAAATCTTTGACTCCTCTGATCAAGACAGTGCACAGATCCCTTCAAATCACTGAATCCTTTCTTACCATAAGAGTTTTCATCAGAGCTGTCTCATGTGCCTTAGTTTCCTCACTTACACTATCAACACCACATATATCTTTTTAACACTGTTATATAATATTATGACTGATGAGTTTAAGTTTAATAAACTGAGAGATAAGAGTTACCCCAGTGAGTACTTGCCCTGAGCAACAATAAAAATTGATGTCTTTCAGTCACAATGTTGATATATACATAGGCACACTTAAATGTTTTCATCATAAATACCCTTCAGTCCTGCTTTCTGGCAATGAATTTCAAAACTGTATCTGTTTTCCTTTAGAGCTCACATTCTAAACTGGAGTTGAAGTAAAAGGCTGAGGAAGAGAGAAGGAAAAAAGCATTATCCTCTTTTGATGAGCTATCAAAGAAGCAAAAAGCTTCATGAATTATCAGACTGTATCATCACAGGTGCATAATAATTTCTATTGAATTCAGCTGCAGACATTGAGAAGGAATTCAGTTCATACATGAGCTCAAAAGTGTACTTTTTGCCAGATTGCAGTAGTATTCTCCCATGCTGAGGTAGACAATGAAACACGCAGTCAATCTAAAACCACACACACACAAAGAAAATGAAACAAGAGCCTACTTAGAAGCACATATCATTTATACTACCTGCTGTCAGGTGCACTTTTTACAATTACTACAGATGAAATCAGTACCTGATACCTAATAGCTGATACCAGATACTGTAACCCCAATTCTGACTTCCAGAATGACCTTTCCTAATTCTCATTTGCCTCAGAATATTTTGTTTCTACAACATTACTAGTTACAGATATCTCATGAGAAAATAGGTGGTATTGGTAGGAATCCTTTGATAACAGGGTATTTGCAGAAAAAAAGATTAGGAGATAGTAAAATTCCCAAGGGAACTTCAGAATTAACTTTATGAATTCAGAAATAGAATTAAATTTAATGAGACTTAGCTGCTGAAAAGCTAGGTAGCAATAAAGGGCCATTATCTTTTCGAAAGCTTTCTCAAGTCATAGAATGACTAAAAAACAGGGCTAAAAAGGAATTCAAAGGATCATCCAGGGAAGAGAGAAACCCAAAGCTAGATAAGTTATTGCTATTTCTTTTTCATAGGTGTTTTCAAGCTTCCTGTAAAAGATACCTAATGATGGAAACACCGCAAATTCCTAAGGCAATCAATATTAGTGTTAAAATGTTTTTCCTGATGTCTAGTCTAAATTTTTCTCTGTACTCCTTGTCTAAGCCTCCTACCATGTTTTAACCCTAGCTGGCAACTAGAACCATGCAGACACTTGCTCACTCTCCCTGGTTGGGATGGGAGGAGAGAATCAGAAAAGTAAAAGTGAGAAAACTCGTGGGTTGAGATAAAAGCACTTTAATAGTAAGGCAAAAACCATGCACTTGAGCAAAACAAAACAAGGAATTCATGCACTGCATCCCATCGTTAGGCAGGTGTTCGTCCATATCCGGGAAAGCAAGGCTCCATCACGTGTAACAGTTACTTGGGAAGACAAAACACCATAACTCCGAAAGTCCCCCCCTTCCTCCTTCTTCTCTCAGCTTTATATGCTGAGCATGACATCATATGGCATGGAATATTCCTTTGGTCAGTTGGAGTCAGCTGTCCTGTCTGTGTTCCCTCCAAACTTCTTGTGCCCACCCAGCCTACCCACTGGCAGGGTGTGACGAGGAGCAGAAAAGGCCTTGACTCCTTAGCAGCAACCAAAACCACCAGTGTGCTATCAACACCATTGTCATCCCAAATCCAAAACATAGCACTATACCAGATGCTAGTGAGAAAGTCAGCTCCACCTCAGCTGAAACCATATCTCTGTAGATTTTAAGCACAGGTGATTTCTTCCTTTATTTCAAAAGATTACTATCATATATCTCAGTCTTCCCTTTTGTAGATTGAACAAACTTGTGGTTTTTTTCTGTTTTGTTGTTTGTGTGTTTTTTATATCTGTTCTTTGCTTTTCTCTTCAATTAGGCCAACTTATTGAAGTGCAGTGCTGGAAACCAGCTAATGAAGTGCTCTCAGTGCTTAGTGGGACTTAAGTACTACTTCCTGACTCTTGCTCTATATCAGAGATATACTGCAATTTATAAAGGCTCATAGAGCATTTGCTGTCTGCTGTCATATGATGACTGCTTCCCTCTTGTAGCCTTCAGATGCTCCTTGAAAAACTGCTAAATAATTAGCCGTTCGCCATCCTCTATTTGCCTTCCCTTTCTGCCTGAAAGTAGAACGTCAAAATTCCTCCTGCTTCCCTCCCCCCCCAGGCTTATTTTTTCAATTTGAAAAGATATTTTTTTTACTGTAATTTTACCTGAAACATACTCAAAGTCCCTCTCAGCTTTTTACATCTGCATACTCAGTAAGCAGGCTCACTGTTTATTATGATCCAGGTTGTTAATTCTGATACTGAACGCTACAGCATTTAGAATTCTGATACTGAACGCTACAGCATTTAGGATAGATCCTTTAGAAACCCAGTCAAGACTGATGTTAAGTCTGATATTGCCTGACTTATTCCATTTGTCCTATATGGCCTGTAAGAGAGAGCAAGACCCTGGAATCAGACCTGCTTGCTCAGGTCTACACTCCTCAAGCTGACTTTACAAATTTCTTTCACAGCACGGTGATGTGGATGGATGCACTCACCAGCTGCTTTCATTTGTTGATCAAAGTTCTCCACTCTGCCACAGACCTCTCCTATTTAAGCAACTTCACATTTCCCGGGGGTAATGATACACAGAGCACGTGTATCTTTTAAAAAAAAATGTGTATACTATCATCACTTTTTTCACATGGATGCTTTTTTTCACAAGGTGCTGGATGGTCTATGGACATCCCAGATGTTCCCCTTGGACTGGCTTTTTCTGAAGAGAGTAACCTGTCTAATTTTTGTGAGAGCACAAGATATATCACATTTACTTGGTGGTTGCACATAATTTGTTTAAACAGAGGATGCAATTTCTTTCAAATTATTCCCCTCAATAGCATAGCTTTTTTGAAAAAAAAAATCAGTATCTGCCAAGCCTTTATCTCTGCTCACTACCTTGTGCCTCTAGTCACCATTTCTGCCAGGATCTGGTGAAAGTAAGACAAAATCAATTAGATATACCTTCATCATTGTAAAATACACATACAGGATGACAGAAAAAAAGGATGCTAGTTTTAATTCCAGTGTGAATGTTTATTTTAAGGACATGAAGACATGTTTTTTGGACTGATGTTTTTATTCTGCCTTTGGGAAGATGTTAGCTTTTATAAAGGTATTTTTTCTTCGACAAGGATAAAAAAGGTAGCTATATCTGGCCAAAAGTGGTCCTAAATTTTTGGTTTGGTATGTTTTATTTGCTTATTTATTAAATATAAGGACCTGCTTATATCACAAGATGTCTAGGCCGTTTTATTGATTTTAGTATTGGAAATAAAAATTGGATGATGATGTAGCTGCCGAACCACTATCCATGACATTTGAAAAGTCATGGAGGTCAGGTGAAGACCCCAGTGACTGGAAAAAGGGAAATGTTGCACCCATTTTTAAAAAGGGTAGAAAGGAGGACCCTGGGAACTACTGACCTGTCAGCCTCACCTCTGTGCCAGGGAAGGTTATGGAACAGATCCTCCTAGAAGCTATACTAAGGCACATGGTGGCAATTTGAGACAGGCAGCATGGCTTCACCAAGGGTAAGACCTCCCTGGCCAACCTACCAGCCTTCAATGATAGAGTGACTACATCAGCGGACAAGGGCAGAGCTACACGTCATGTACCTGGACGTCTGTAAGGCCTTTGACACAGGCCTTGTCTCAACATCCTTCTCTCTAAATTGGCGAGATACAGATTTCATGGGTAGGCTGTTGGTTGCATGAGGACGTGGTTAGATGGTCTCATGCAGAGAGGAGTGGTCAATGGCCAAATATCCAGATGGAGATCAGGGGCAAGTAGTGTCTCTCAGGGGCAATGCAGGGGGGTTGGACTAGCTGACCTTTAAAGGTTCCTTCCAACCCAAACTATTTAATGGTTCTATGATTCTATCCTATGAAATATTAACTTCTAGGTGAAAAGGGAAGAAATTTACTAATTCTCAAATATATAAGGTATTCCATTGTTTAATGTATTTTCCTTGTAAACACATATCATCTTTAGTCTGGTTTTGAGCTAAAATAATTTTTAGTTTAATACTGTAAGTTTCTTAGAGTCAAACATTTTGCAAAAACAGGAGGAGCTCAATAATGGTTTCAAAATTCATTGAAAAACAAGTAGAGTAATATTTTTTGCTTAAGATTGAATTTGAGTATTTACGGCTTTTTTTTCTTAATCTAAAGAAATAGTTTTTAAAAAATAATTTTTTATAACATGTAGCAAACATTAAGATTAATCTATGCATGTATTTCAAATTTGTCCATAGAAACTTCCTTAGGAAATGTCCTTCATACCAATGCAGTTGTTAACCCTTCAGTGAACTTATAGTAAGTATGAATATTGTGGTTTTGTAATATAAGTAAAGCTGCAAGCTGAGCAGAGAACATTGAACCAAAGCTCAGTTCTTGCAGTGTATATGGTACAAACAAATATTTGGGAAAAGTAAAAAACCTGTTATCATTATTGTGGACTGGTATTAAGGTCTTAGAGGTTGATGGAGGTTGTATTGTCTATGTTTGAATTCATAATCTGCACAGTTTTATGTTATGTAAACAGACAAGCTAGTGATGGGGTTGCAACAGGTCATTTAGATGACCCATTTTTAAATAATATGTAGATTCTTTGAATATCATGAAACTTAGCAATTCACTTGAGTAGTAGCTGACTTTTACCTGAATTAAAATTTTAAATTATTACTTGTGTGACAAATGGCAAGCTCAGTTTTGACTGAAAGATATGTCTGCCTTCTCTCATCTAACAGAGGAGCTGCTAAATTCGGTTGGTTTGTTTTCTTAAATCTAATTGTCCTTGAAAGGATCGTTACTATTAACCACATAACCTCCTCTGCCCATGGGGTAGGTAACGGGCAGTGGATAAGCTGAAACAGATTTTCACAATGCAAAGCTGGTAAGAAGGTAACATTTTAAAGGGGCCTTGAAACTATAAGGAGAGGTAATTAGTTTCAGAGGCTAAGAAAGAACGCAGAAGGCAAGAGAGAGCTGAAGAAATGGTAATTATAGTGAAGAGAAGAGACAGAGAATAACACAGAATCACAGAATCTTCATGGTTGGAAGGGACCTTTGAGATCATCGAGTCCAACCACAAAACAAATAAACAAAACAAACAAACAAACAAACAAAACACCACTCACAAACAGACACAAACCAACAATCTCAGGCACTAGAGCATGCCCTGAAGTGGACATTTAAGAAAAGTCTACACATTTCTTAAATACCTCCAGCGATGGCGACTCCAGCACCTCCCTGGGCAGGCTGTTCCAGTGCCTGACCACTCTCTCGGAAAAGTAATTCTTCCTGATCTAAACCTCCCCTGCTGCAACTTCAGACCATTCCCTCTGGTCCTGTCATTATTCCCTTGGGAGAAGAGGCCAACACCCAGCTCTCTACAACCTCCTTTCAGGTAGTTGTAGAGGGCAATGAGGTCTCCCCTCAGCCTCCTTTTCTCCAAACTAAACATGCCCAGTTCCCTCAGCCTCTCCTCATATGACTTGTTCTCTAGGAGCATGAAAAGCATGAGCATGCTCATGGGAGCATGAAAAGTATATTCATGATGGCAAGAGAAGGGCTACAAGCTGGGGATATCCTGGGCTTCCAGGAGAACTTTTACACAAGTTTACATTGGTCTACACAAGTGAAGACCGATGGATAAATCAGGGCAGAAAAGGATAGAGATCTGTGACGTCTAAAGTAATCCAAAGTACTTTTATTTGTCATGTTTTTCAATTGTATACTTCAACTTCTGTCTATTCCCAGAGACTTAAGCTGTCATTCAGTATCTAGCCGAAGAAATAGTCCCTGTCATAGTTCAATTTACCAATAGAGATGTATCTAGAAAATCTCTAAATTGCAACTCTACACGTGGGCAGCACTTTCAGTTAATAAGCTTTTCCTTCTTTTCTACATCTTCTTATTTGGGAAAAAGCTATGAAGTTATACTGTCGGGTTTCAGTAATTATTTCAGTCTTCAGTAGTTGAGGAGAAAACCTTGAACATTTTGCTGTGCTATAAATGTTCAATAAGTCATAGGTGAACAGTATATTCTGTTCAGAAACTCGGCTAATGATTTTTTGGAGGTTTTGCAAGACTTCAGCATGACTGTTGGCAAGTGATCAGTACTTTGGGCACCATATTTGTTTCCTTGGAGTCAGCATTTTAGCCAAGAAACTGAAGAATAATGCTTAGTAAATGTAAGGTGATGTGTCCTCTGGGTTTTGTGGTTTTTTTTTTTGTGGAAGATACTTGCTTTTGCTCTTTTATCTTAAGAAGGAAAAGTAAGGAGAATAAGCTAAAACTCACAGCTTCTTAAGAAGAATTTCAAAGGCTAGGAATAGACAGCATTATAAAATTTATCTACTATAGCAAGACTAACAACTCCTTTGAAAGCCTGTTGTTGTGTTAATTTTCACCTTTGTTACTGTTTATAGTACAGAGTGGATCTTTGCCTCACTCCACTGACTATATCAAGTGTATCATGCTACTTCATGTGCTTAGCTTCTTCTTAACATTATATTTCAAATCCAGAGGGACCAGGTTTGGTCACTGCAGATGGATTGCAATTTTAATCGTGTCTTCTATGACAATTACAGCTATTGAGGTTTATATCCCAAATTTTGCTATTTTGGGATAGTTTTACCTGTTAGTAGCAATGTTTTACCTGTCTTAATATATGGCTGGGTTTTTTTGTTTGTTTGTTTGTTTGTTTGTTTTTGTTTGTTTTTGTTTTGTTTTTTGTTGTTTGTTGTTTTTTTTTTTTATCTAAATATGATCTTTTGCTAGAAGAGGAATGAACAATGACACTGTCACATTGTACCAGTTAGGGCATTTTTTTGTTGTGATTTTTATTAAATTTTATTTATTTTTATTTTGTAAAGAGAAATGTTATGATTATCAAAATATTCTTATGGCTTCAACAGACAAGGTGAGGTGTCTCATTTTTAATGACTGATAAAGATGAAGCTTTAGTTTAATTATGTCTGGTCAAAGGCTCTGAGGGAAAAGTAGTAAGGAAACAGGTTTTAACTTCATTGTTTTGACACAGTTCCAGTTGCTTGTGTTCAACTGAAGAAAAATAATCTTCGATGGCACATTTTTTAATGACATGATCACACATATGTCTATCAAAAGAGCGTTCATAGAATACCATTTACTTCAGGTTGATGGGTGAAAGGGCAAGTATGCAGTTCTTACTGCCATGCAGCTAATGGCATCATTTCAAGAAGGATTTAGTTCAGAGTTGGTAAAGAAACCAAATTACCTCAAATACAAAAGGTGATTCTGCTGTCTTTCAGGGGAAGTCATTAGCAAGTCAACACAATAAGGTATTTTGTAGAAAAATGGATTCTTCCCTCTCCTCCCCCCTCCCCCCTGCCAAGGTCAAGAATCTTGAAGATAGTGAGTGATGCAAGAATGGTCTAAATGGAATGAAACCTGATGTTTAAATGAAATAGAGTGTGCTCTCCCCTGCCTTTTTGAGTAAATGATGACCACTTTTTGAGGGTTTTGCTTTTGTTGTTTGTTTACCTGTTTGCTTGTTTGAATAAGAACTGCCGCTGTTACTGTAAAAAAAAAAAATAAAATTCCATCTTTCATTAAAGTATCTTAATTTTCATTTTCTTTTAAAGAGGTGTTTGTAATTAATTGAACTGCTTTCACTACTTATTAAGACTGGTGATCCGCATGGCAAATTCATATTAAGCAATTCAAAACTTAAGACCAGATAACCACTGAAAATTAATCATCCACAGAGTGCTGAACTGAACAACTATCTGAATCTCTAAAAAAGATCACCAGTCTATTAGACTTATATACTGTAATTATGTTATATATAATTGTATAATTTATAAGCTTTAAATTAGATCAACCATCTATTAGGCTTTATAAAAACGAAAACGTATTCATCAGATTAAAAAGTAATAAAAAAAAAAAAAAGAAATTAACTAAATCTGGAATTTACCTCCTTACTAAAGAGAGCAATTAGGATTTTAGACTTTCAAGAACAATGATTTTAGCTGGTATCATCTACTTTGATTTTTACAGTCAGTTGGATGAGGTTGTCCTATTTTATTTCTTAGATCAAATCCTGATGTCAGTCACAGTGATAATAAATCATGTATAACTGTGGTTCATTTGAGTTGCTCCTGTTTTGCACACATAAAAGTGGCAGCTGAACCAGCTATGATAATCTTTGCACACAAAATCAGAATAAGAATTCTAACAACATAAGGTAGATAGGTCCGCACATAAAAACTGTCAATCCAACTTTTGATTTTTAGGAAGAAAACACTTTTTACTTTGTTCAAGTTAAAATCCAACTTTTCTGGCTGATTTTAGCTTTAGTTTTTGAAACACAAAGTTGAACTTCCAAATACTCAAATGTAAAAGCACATCTAAAGGTAAGTACAAAGCAGGAAATATCCCTCAGAGAATGGCTGAAAAAAATTAACTAATGTATTCTGGATAATTTAATTTCTACCTTTCTTTTGATACTCTTTTTAAAAAATAATCTTGTGGTTAAGAAAATATTTGTAGACTGATCTGGCACCTCAGATATCTCAAAATATCTAGCTAACTTACTGGTTTTATTTCTGGATTTGTGGAATTTCCAAGCCCCTAGCTATTGGAATGGGGATTTTTTTTTTCTTTTACACAGAAACAATATAACTGGACTTTAACTGAAGTTCCAGAATGCAAATTCTATGGCAGAGCTGCTAAACCACTCGTTGGCCTCTGTCTATGACACTACACCTGAGAAAGGGCACTCTCTTGTGCCCCAGGCAGTCATGAGGAGAGTCCATCAACATCGACATCGTTGAATACTCCATGAGCTTTAAACATCTAATATTTGACACTTGTATAGAGCTAAACCTCCCTGAGCCACAGAATCCAGCCCTTAAATGTAAAAGCCAATGAAACCAGAGTGTGAACTTATTCATATCTCCTTGTCATGACAACCATACTGGTGAATACTATTTCTGGCTTGTTTCCCCTCTCACTTATCAGGATAAGGACTCAAACAGCATTCTTGCATTAATGCAACAAGTGATTGGTGATAGGTATATGCATGGGAATGTTTATTTCTTACAGAATTTATCTGAAAACAGTGCTGACAAGGTAGTTCCTCATATACTTAAAACAGCCCCTGGGTAAACAACTTTGCTGTCTAAAAGATCACACATGCATATATTTCATGGGGTGGAAGTTGTACGTTTAATCTTGAGAGCTCATGTTGTTTTCACCTAAATTTGTCATGTGAATTTGAAATGTAACAATCTGTGTCACCTTGGGATGTTCGTATTGAGATGTTTTATTGAAAATATTCAGACAGGGAAAAGACTAAGTATTATCTTAGATTCATAGATTTTCAAGTCAGGAGGAATTCTACAATCAGCTAATGTGTGTTTCTGTGTATTACACAGGACCTACATAACATGAGGAGTTAAAATTAGGGAGAGCTGCCTTATCTGGCATTAGTTTAAACTTGGCAGTGATATGACCCTCCTTCAGCCAGACATTTTTCTGGAAACGCTATAAATATATATTGTTCAGAATTGAGACTGACAATATTCAATCACTTTTATAGCTGATAGTGAAATAATGTTGCTGTCTTCTCAAATGATAATGTAGCACTTGAACGACCTAATAATTTAAATATGTTGGACTCAATCTGATACTTAGGTTACTTTGAGGATTTGATATTAACCATTATTCTTTTGATTATTTTATTTTGTACATGCTTTATGACTTTCCTAGTAATATAGATTAGTTAATAAAATATGTAGGACCAGAAATCTGTGTTTTCTATGAATTTCTATGCAGAATCAAGAGTTTGGAATCTGACAGACCTCTGAAGAAGATGGCTGAGATAAGAGATGATAGATAATGACAAGATAAGATAATGACTCTGTGGCTCATTGGGAACACATAGAACTGTCCTAAAATGTATTTCCAGTAATATCTACGTAGGTATTTTAAGGAAAAATGCTTTGTATTGATCAATTTTTCAAATGAGGAACAGAAACTGCAGACTACTCTGGGTATTTGTTGTCAATTTAAAGCTTGTAGTTCTCAAAACTGGATATTCAACTGTTACATTTTTGTCATTCCACACTATGTTTATATGTTTACAATTTATTTTAATTTTCTTTTTTCTCCCCTTTTTTTATAATGTCTCATATCCCTAGTTTTAAGTGGTCACGGTCTTTATTGAAGACCCCATTCTTGATTAATTCCCTCTTTAGCACAATATGTTCTTGTCCTGACTGAGATCTCTAAGCACTAGTTCAACCATATCATATACCATATCATAAATCAATAGCAACATGTCAACATAGAAACAGGAAATGCCTAAACAATATAAGCAGCTATTTTTTAAAGTATCAATCACCTTTAATAGATAGCCATACATGGACGTAAGCACCCCTTCTTCTCCAAACATGCCACATTGCCCAGAAAGGTTGCTGAGAGACAGTGTACAGTTTCATTGAAAGTATTCAAAGACCTACTGGAGAAAGTCCTGAGCAACATGGTCTGATCTCACAGCTGCACCTGCTTCGAACACTGGGTTGTACCAGAGACTCCCTAAGGTCTCTTCCGACCTGGATTTTTCTGTGATTGTGTGTCCCTCTCCAAATATTGCCTATGTCTTTCCATACTCTTAAGTATATGAGGAACTATCCTGTCAGCACTGTTTTCAGATAAATTCAGAAACATTTCTTCCCCCCAAAATGGGAAGAAATATATTTCATCTTTCTTATCTTCTATACTTTCTTTTCTTTTTCTAATTTATATTGAAGAAAGTGCTTTACAAGGTACTTGGCTGCATAATATTTCTTAGAAATGTATCAACACTTTCATTACATTCTATATAGCATAACTTACAAATTGTTTATGGCTAGCCTAAACAACTAAAATTAGTTGCCCATTAAGTGACTTAGACTTTAACAAACCCCCTGGATATTTTAACCCAACAGTGAGAATAGGATTAATCTTACTTCTCTTTGATGGCTAAAATGTAGATATCTGTTATAAACTAGCTATTCTATTATAAACAGATTTTATAGTATTAAAAACACTACTATGAAATAGGAGCTCTCCCTTGTAATAGAGTGAAAGAAACTGGCACTTTCAGATGCCAATTCATTCCATCCTTAGATAAAGATCTATGACAAATGGGACATAAAGACTTTTGGAGAGGCCTATGTTTCTCTCTTGAGAGGTGTTCCTCATGGAATCTCTGAAATTGGAGAACTTTGGATTGTTCCTTTGTACTTGTCATTTGTGAGACTGCACCTCTAATACTGTGTTCAGTTTTGGGCTCTCACTACAAGAAAAACGTTGAGATTCTGGACCATGTCCAAAGAAGAGCAACAGAGGTGGTTAACAGTCTAGAGCACAAGCCTTGGGACGAGCGGCTGAGGGAACTGGGGTTATTTAGTCTGGGGAAAAGGAGGTTGAGGGAAGACTTTGTCGCGCTCTACAACTACCTAAAAGGAGGTTGTAGAGAGGTGGGGGTCGGTCGCTTCTCCCAAGTAACGGGCAATAGGACAAGAGGAAACAGCCTCAAGTTGCACTGGAGAAGTTTGGATTGAATTTTAGGAAAGATTTCTTCACCAAAAGGGTTTTAAAGCATTGGAACAGGCTGCCCAGGGAAGTGGTTGAGCCACCATCCCTGGAGGTATTTAAAAGATGTGTAGATGTGGCACTGAGGGATGTGGTTTAGTGGTGGACTTGGTAGTGTTAGGTTAACAGTTGTAGTCAATGATCTTAATGGTCTTTTCCAACCTAAATGATTCCATGATTCTGAGTCTATAACTTATTTCAAATGGATGACTAATTTTTGTACTGTGCAATGTAATATTTCATTTTACAGATTTTGTGCATTCAACCATCCTTCCCTTTTTTTGTTATTTTTATTTTTCTCATCTATGTTTGGTTTTGCTTCTTTCTGCATGTTACCAACTGTGAATCAGCTATGTTTTATTACTCTGTTTTTTATTCTGTCGTCTTAGTGAGTCTATGGTATATATTATGATGGGATTATTATGATAATGTTATGGTACTTACACTTTATCTTTGTGCTTCCATTTTTTTCCTGTTTTTTTTTTTTGTTTGTTTGTTTGTTTGTTTTGTTTTTGTTTTTTTGTTTGTTTTGGTTTGGGGTTTTTTTGTGGTTTTTATTTTTGTTTTTGTTTTGTTTTTTGCACATTTTGCCTTTCTGTATCTCTTCTCTGTATGGTTTTTGAATATTATTACACAACCCCATTACCTGCCATTTTTAAAGTTACAGACTCTTTGTAGTATAACTATGATGTCTAAGGTTTTACGCTTCCATTCAAGCTCATCTTCCTGTTTTATATGTGTTTTTGATAGGTCAGTCCATGTAGTCCCAAAATACTCATTAGCATATTTTATAGCTTTCCTGTATTGTTTGAGATCCTACTCTTTTTATCTGCGTTAGCAAGATTTTGGTAATTTGCATATTATTTGCAGCTTCACATACCACTTATTGTATACTTTCTGTTTACTTCTCTGCTCATTATTCCAACAGGCCTATAAATATAACAATAGTGAAAGTGACAGGAAAAATAAAAGTTAATTATCTTCATGGATTGCTAATACTCTGAAAACTGGAGTAAAGCTTTGTCAGATCCCGCAAATCCTTTTCACTTTCTTCTTCTCTTAAGAACTCAGTCATTGGAGAGAACACCCATGACCACAGTTGTATTGAGTTTGTGTGGCAAGGTCCTGGTAGTGGGGTGTCTTCTGTGAGAAGCTGCTAGAAGATTTCCCCATGTCCAATAGAGCCAATGTCACCTGGCTCCAAGATGGACCCGATGCTGGTCAAGGCTAAGCCCATCAGCGATGGTGTAGCACCTCTGTGATAACATATTTAAGAAGGGAAAAAAAACCTGTGAGGCAGTAGCCAGAAGAAAAGAGTGAGAATACATGAGAGAAAGAACTCTGCAGACACTAAGGTCAGTGAAGAAGCGGGTGGAGGAAGTGCTCCAGACGCCAGAGCAGAAATTCCCCTGCAGCCCATGATGAAGACCATAGTGAGGCAGGCAGTCCCCCTGTAGTCCATGGAGGTTAACGGTGGAGCAGATATCCACCTGCAGCCCATGGAGGACCCCACACTGGAGTAGGGGAAGAGTGTGAGGACTCCTCCCCCTGAGGAGGAAGGAGCAGTAGAGACAATGTATGATGAACTGGCCACAACCCCTACTCCCTGTCCTCCTACACCACTGGGGGAGAAGGTAGAGAAAACTGGCAGGGAAGTTGAGTCAGGGAAGAAGGGAAGGTATTTAAGATTAAGTTTTAATTTTTTGATTAGATATTAGAAAGAAATTATTTACTCTGAGGGTGGCGAGACACTGGAACAGGTTGCCCAGAGAAGTTGTGGATGCCCCATCCCTGGAAGTGTTCAAGGCCAGATTGGATGGGGCTTTGAGCAACCTGGTTTAGTGGAGGTGTCCCTGCCCATGGAAGAGGGGTTGGAACAGGATGATCTTTAAGGTCACTTCCAACTCTAACCCATCTATGATTCTGTGATTTTATGATTCTCATTACCCTACGCTAGCTTCTAATTGACAAAAAATTAAATTAATTTCTCTGAGTTGAGTCTGTTTTGCCTGTGACAATAATTGCTGAATGATGTCCTTGTCTTTATCTCGATCAATGAACCTCTTGTTATATTTTCTCTCCCTTGTGCAGTTGAAGAAGGGCAGTGATAGAGCAACTTTGGTGGGCATGTGGCGTCCAGCCAGGGTCAACTCACCACAACTGTGTAGACCTCTATGTTTCAACCAGCCAGTTCAGACTGATTTTATAATCAACAGAGAGAAATGGGCACTGCTAGGCATTAATTTGTCTTGATCTAGTTTAGATATATGAAAGAGGAGGATATGAATTGTAATGTAGTACTGCCCATTTCTCTCCCCAGGCTACAAAAACAGTCTGGAGAACTGATTCGGTGTAAACGCGTTTGCACTAGAGACATAATGTTAGGTGAGATGAATCCCGCTTCCAGTAGCAGATGGAAAAACCTCAACATCCAAAATTAAAATATTTGAGAGAAATGTCTTGCATATGTAGAACTTCATATTTTGACAAATGATATTTTTCAAGAAAAAAGAGAATGTTTCTCCAGCTTTTTGTAACCTTCCTGAGCTTTTGTTCTAGTTAGACAGGAGCATGCTCTCACCTCATATCTTTTACAGGTAAGAGGCAATAATCAGGGAGGGAATGGAGTTTTGGATGTTTCCTTGTTATGTAGTTAAATGAATGCAAAGTAATATCTGGGATGGTGTTATCTAGCAATGAGACGAGCTATCAACAAAATGCCTGTCTCATAAGCAAAGGTGAAGCAGGAAGGAGATTCCCGTACACAGGGTGGTGTCTTTAAAATTATGCTTCTGGAGCACTGCATTTTATTCACCAATCCTTGCTGTGGTCAGTGCTTAAAAGCATAATTTATCCTTCTGTGTCTTCTTAGCCGTTGGAGAACTCTCAAGGTAGTGGAATTGTTTTAGCTCATGATAGCAGTAGGTAATGTTTTGGGAGTCTTTGTTGTTTGATCTCACTAATAATCAGAAATATGTACATTTAAAACATTGAAATTTAGATAACATGTATGTACATTAGTGTAATTTTTCATGTAAATTGTACTGGTGTGTATGCTATATAGTTATACTGTAAAATGCTAGATTTAAGCCCTATGCATTGCATATTTGCGTTTTCTTGTTGTAAACTAGAATATCGGGCTGATTTTATAAATGCAATATATATTCATATACATTAGAATTTAATAAATTTAATGCCAGGAGGGATGATTCTGATAATTTAGTCTGACCTGCTGCCTAACGCATGCAGAGCATTTTGCTGAGTTTCAGTATTTTTTGGAATAAACAACAGAATGAGGATCCTCAGGAAAAAAAATAAATAAAATTGATGAAGAGCTGACTACTAGATAGATAATTTTGCAGATCTTTATGATAATTCAGATATCCCAAAACAAAACATAGCAACCACATACAGTTGGATCACTTATTTGGATTACCACCTTGAGCAGCCTTTCCCTGGCCATAGGGAGTAAAATCTCATCCTACTTACAGCTGTATCTGCTACAAAGAATATTTTCTTATCACATGGGTGAGATCATGCTACAACTTTTCCTCTAACCCTTCACTAACTCCCCTTTCTCAGACACATTAAATACACATTTTACACATTACACACATTAAACACAGTATTTACTTCCAGGACTCTTGTATTTTCTGTCTATCACTTCTGTCTAGCAATCACCAGACTTCGAGTCCTTAGACTAAGCTCAACCTATTTGAAAGACCTCCAATGACCAGGAACTAAGAGTCTTCCCAGTAGATTGTCTTCATTCTGTAACATCTTCATATCAGAAATGTGACTTTTATTTGCTGGAGTTTAAGCCAATTATTTCTCTTGTCTGCCATGGTTATGGGGAGAGGGAAAGATTGCTCTCGTTCTCTGGATATTTGGGAACTGTGTACCCTTAGCAGCTGCTTCTTAGAGACAACTTCGAGGCCAACTCAAGTTTCTCATCAGACACTTAATTGTTTTCCTTCTTATTGCCACCTAAACTTGGAACTCCACAAACAATTTCATTGTTTTATTAAGACCTTCTTTTAACCAGTCTACCATAATAGCTACCAAATATATATAGATATCTTGCTATTATTTTCAGTTGCTGTATACCGCCATAAAAAGCATTTCTTTCCACTCACCTTGCTATCTACATATATATTTATCTGACCTTGGTTGTTTTACATGTAGATCATGAGCTCTCTGTGGCAAGAAAAAAATTTTCTGTTTGGGTTTGCCCAAAATTTACAAGGGAGATATTTTTCTCTGACTGGAGGCCTGAAGGAAGATCATAGTGCAAATGAATAATTCTTATAATTTTAAAATACATAGTTCTTCTTTGTCACTGCTGTTTCTATATGAGGCAAATCAAAGCTGCTTCTAAAATGCATGTAGTAATATCAATGGCTACAAGTAAGGTTGAAAAAGCTATTAAGATACTCCTAATGGAATGACATTAATGCCACACAGCAAATTCACTGGTAGTTTTATAAATATATACATATAAACCCTAAGTATTTTTGGAAGGGAGTCTGAGTTTGTTCAGTGTGTGCTATGGTTAAGTTTTGGTCCATTAACAGCTCTGCTAGCACAAATAAATGATAATGACAATCCATTACTTTTCGCTGTCTGTCTTGAACTGTTGCACAACAATAAGAATATGAAAAATTAGGTCAATATGAATTGGGCTTTTGTCTTATGTACCAATACATGTATTAAAAAAGAGTTTTTTTAATGTTCTTGAAGATACAATAAGGGTTATCCCTGCCATCTGAAAGCTCTTCAAACTATAACCTGACTCATTTAGTTGTGTAAAAAGGAAAATATTCCTGACTACTAGTTTGTCATGCAAAAATAACTGAATTAAAGCTGCTTCTAAAAAAAAACATGAGGGAGGTGTCACATTTTTTGAAATGTGAATGCTTCCTTGAAATAATAAGCATGTCAAACTGCTGTTTCCAGTGAGACAAGATATAGATAAAAACCATGTTATAATATGTCACTGATAGTCTTGGCACAGTGTGCTAGAGCCCTCATTCATTTATATGTGTGTGTGTCTGTATATATGCATATATGTATATATATATACATATATGTTAAAAAACATGGGCTGGATTCTGATTTTACTCACTGTTCACTCATCCAACTCACACTTCCTAAGATTACCTATGAGGATGTTATGGAAAACTATGTCAAAAGCCTTGCTGAAGTTGAGGTAGACAATGTCCACTGCTTTACCTTTACCTATGCAGCCAGTCATGCCATCATAGAAGGCTACCAGATTGGTCAAGCATGATTAAGTGTCCTTACGTATTGAAATGAGATTCAAAGTTCCAATCAGATTCACAATAGCTTTATTTTATCTTTACTATCCTATAATAAAAAGGCAGAAGGGACAAATATCATAACATGTAAAAATATTTCTGGACTCAGTAGTAACGATATTGATTGAATTCATCTCACTGTGGTACTACTATAATGGCACAAAAAGTGTTGGAAAGTTCAGAGGCATTAATCTTCTTATCTGTGCACTGAAACTCACTCTAAAAAGATAGATGAAGGAGGGCTGATGAATGCTGCTTCATTAGGAGAATTTTAAAATGCAATTTGTCTTCATGAAAACGAGGGATTACACATTTCCAGCTTTCTCCTGGGCTGGCTAGAAATATTTTTAAGCAATAACCTTTGATACAGAATAGTCTTTGTTGTGGGACAGTAATTATTACAGAAGAGAGGTATGTCCTGGTCAATCTGTTTGTGAATCACAGCAGTGGAAAATCTTAGAACCACAGATTCAAATTTTCTAAAAATGATTATGTGATATCGGAAAGAAAAATTCCCTTTAACTAACTTGGGTCTATGTTGAGTAGATTATGCAGAAGATTTTCATAGTGCTTAAGGCTAATGGTGCAGGTGATGAGCTAAAACTTGATTAATCTTGAAATTTGCAGGAATCAAAAAGCTTTGTCCTAATAGAATATTGGATGTTAGAATAACATTCTAATAGAATAATGGATACTCTTGCTATTACTCACACCTTAATTCCAGGCTGCCTTGTATTGCCTAAGAGCTTTATGACAGGGCTGTGCAAAATGTGGAAGAAAAAAGGAAATGCAAAGGTGCAGATATGACATCTGGAAACAGAGACCAAAACCTGGCTAGGCAAACACCTCTTTTTGGGATGATGAGTTTTCAAATAATTCCGTTTCCTGATTGATCATTTCCTGCCTTTTCATGTATAATCCTTAGGGATCTGAAACCAAAGCCAGTGAAGCCAATGGACAGATTCTCATTAATGTAAATATGTGTTAGACTAGGACTTATAGCAAAGTTTAAAAGGAAGAGTACTGCCTATGTCTGGCATGATGAAAGCTCCCTATTTTCCCCCTTTCCTATATTTATTTGGCTTTTCAGCCTTCTACTCGGAGGCACCCTTTCCACATTACTCTGCCTGATCCCATTTACAATACCTTATAATAAAGGTGCAGTGGAAGAAAAGGTTAAGAGAGAGAGCACTAATCTATCTCCTCTACTGGAGTGGGCTTTTAATACTCTTTTTCTACTGCTATATCCTACCCTCCCGCCCCCCCCACCCCAACCTTTTGTATGCTCCCTTTTTGTGTATCAGTCCACAAAACAGTTTTTTTTTAGTCTTCTGCTAAAATTCTCAGCCCTTCTGCATAGCAGGATGGTTTATTCCTAAAAAACCACACCAGCTCTATTTGGTACCTTCCCTACTCACAGTGCCTTCCTATGGCATTCTGCATAGTAATTCCCTACACAGGCTGAAGCCTGCTCTTCTAAAGGCCAGAGTCCTAATGCCTAGCCTCCAGCCTTCCTCTTGATTTCAACTCAGTTTGAAACTATTGTCTATTACCACTGTCACCATGGTTGTCATTTGTGAGCAGTGGGTCAAGTTCCCCTGGCCGGTCACTCAAGCATTCACATAAGGAAATTGTCACCAGTGTGACCTAGGAGCCTCCTGAACCGTCTACCCAGCTCCAAGTTTTCTCCTACAGATCTTCAGATGGTCCAAATTCCCTTTACGTGTGAGACCCTGAGAATGGGATACTGCTGCTTGTTGTTAGAGAAAGCCTCCTGACTACGTCCTTGTTGTGAGGCCATCTGCACTACATCTCCATCTCAACATTCACTTCATGCCACTTAATTATTCTCCAGTTCTGGAAATCTGGTCCAAAACTGCAAAAGAGTCACTGCTTTTTGCAGTTGGTTTCAGAGGGCTTTAAGTCAGGCTGCTCTAGACATCATTAACTGAAGTGGAGAAATGATCCTGCCACGTGTTGTGTATTTCATGTGGCTGTTCTCCATCCCCCACTCCTGGTACCGTTACCCCAAAGTTTAAGCCCAGGCAGTGTTGGAAAGTAGGTGGGAAGATACTGGAAAAATGAATTTAATCTTTTATATGTGGGAAATGGAGTGTACTATTGAATCGAAAAAAATTATTCCAGGCCTAGGCAGAAAGAATCTGAAAACAAGACATAAGCAGCCATGCGTAAAATGTCTGAAACCACAGAGGAAATAGCCGACAAGATGAGTGGTAACAAGGTGAGCAACATATCAAAGTGAAAAAAAATATCTCTGGAGAAGACAATATGGATGAAGGAACCAAGTTACTGTATGTGTGAGAGTGTGTTTAATATACATAGCTGCGTAAGACCTTCAGGGGAAAGATCACTGAAGCTATCAGAAAATTCACTGTCATTATGGACTAATGCTCCTGTCAGACAAAGGACATTGGTGAAATTACAGGTGTATCTTTTCCCTTCCCACACAGTCCATAGTGTCTCCCCATGATGTAGATTAGCCTAATCCCTCAGGTCTGGAATGGTCCAGGGAGATAATGAAAAGGTAGCATGTACAGAAGTTGATGATCCACCTATGGAAATGCTATAAATGCATTATGGAGATGGTGGGGGGTAACTCTGTGTCCATTTGCAAGCAGAAAGGCAGAAGACAGACCAGGGTTGCAAGACTTACACAAAGTGAAAACAGGAAGTCGGATGAGGGACAGATCTCTGCTCTTCTTTACCCCATGTCCTGCATCTTAATATAAAACTGTTCTGTGGATTGTCTAAATCTTATGACTTTTTTGGATAGGTCAACTCAACAGTACACTGCATAATGTCTTCCACTAGTATGAATATTTTCATGTCTGGATTTCAGCTTCAGAAACTGCAAAGACTATGCCAACAGCCCAAAGTCAGTTTAAGCACTCTGATGTTTGCTTTACATCAAACTGTGAAGTCTCATTTGCTTTGGTTAGAGGCTGTTTCAAAACTCCCAAAGTTTGACTGTTTGTAACTCCACATCTCTGAAGTGAGGTAACAATTTATGGAAGACAAATATGTACTCCTTACTAATTAGAAAATAAAATCCAGAGCCTTATTCATTGCAAACTTTTCATTTTTCTCATAATTTAAAGGGCCTGACTTAGAAGTAAGCCAGGGTAGGAAACATCTCACCTCAAGCTTAGCTACTTTGAAGACTTCTGTTTCTGAGCTACTCAGGAAATATTCAATGGCGATATTCCACTCTTAAAATAAACAGTTAAGTTAAATTAAGTACCCTCTAGAAATGACGATTCCCCTCTTCAATACAGAGTGCACCTAGATTATTAGGTCCCAATATAAGGATCTCATATTAAAGCAACTGTGAATCCTTAGAGAAGGATTTCATTTGAGATTAAGATATCTACATTTGAGTGTCCACCACAATTAAGTGTCAACAAGTACTAGAAGTCTGAACTCCAGTAAATGAAGTAGTAAACTCTGGAGAGTAATTCACCTTAGAGCAAAAAAGACAAATAGGAGGTGATTTAGCTGCTGAGATGCCCTGAGGTGACTGAGCTCTGACACATGACTTAAACAAGACCCATAGCATTCTGGTTTGACAGCTTGCGTCCATGTAATATATCCCATGGTGGTAGCATAAAAGTGGACACTTATGTTCAGGAAGTTGAATCCTGCCCCTAATGTCCCCCTCGAAATCTATATGAAGACATTTTAAAACAAACATTTTAATCTCTGAGTGAATCCTCCCTCACCTACTTAAATTAAGGAAATAAATCTTTGAACCACCAAAATTAAAGTTAAGAACACAACCTTGATTCTAAGTTCTGGCGTATTGGTCTAGAGAAGTGGTCTGTACAGTGGGTAGGGAACCAGCTGACAGGTCACCCCCAGAGGGTGGTGGTAAATAGCTCCTTTTCAAACTGGCAAATGGTCACAAATGGTGTCCCACAGGGATTGATACTAGGGCCAACACTGTTTAATGTCTTCATAAGTGATCTGGATGATGGGATCAAGTGTACCCTGATGAATTTTGCTGATGATACCAAGCTGAGTATCTGGGAAGTGGATACTTTGGGAGGGAGAGCCATCCTGCAGTAAAACCTGGATAGGCTGGAAGAGTGGGCTAACAAGAACCTTATGAAGTTCGACAAGGACAAGTGTAAGGTCTCCCTCCTGGGAAAACATAATCCAGGGCTGCAGCACGGACTGGGATCTACCTGGCTCTGGGGAAAGGGACCTGGGGGTCCTAGTGGACAGGAAGCTCAATATGAGTGAACAGGGTGTTGCAGCGTCAAAGAAAACCAACAGAATGCTGGGCTGCATCAACAAGGCCATCACCAGCAGAGATAAAGAAGTTATTATCTCACTCTACTGAGTGCTTGTCAGGCCAAACCTGGAATACTGTGTTCAGTTTTGGTCCCTGCTATAGAAAAAAGGTGTGGACAGGCTGGACAGGGTCCAGAGGAGACCCACTAAGATGATCAAAGCCTGCCATAGGAGGAAAGGCTGAGAGAACTGGGTTTGTTCAGGTTGGAGAAAAGAAGGCTTAGGGGACCCCTTATCACCATGATCCAGTATTTAAACAGTGGCTACAAAGAGGATGGAGACTTCCTTTTTAGAAGGAGTCATGTGGAAAAAAAGAGAGTAATGGGTACAAGTTATTTCAGGGGAGATTCTGATTGGACACAAGAGGAAAATTTTCCCCAATGAGAACAACCAGCCATTGGAATAATCTCCCCAGGGAAATGGTGAATTCCCCACCATTGGACACTTTCAAGATTCAGCTAGACAGAGTGCTCAGCCATCTTGTCTAGACAATGCTTTTTGCCAAGAAACATTGGCCCAGATGATCCTTGAGGTCCCTTCCAACCTGGGATTCTATGATTCTATGATATATGTTCCTATGCTTTTTTCTACCATTACAGCATATTCCCTATAATATTACTTTAGGATATAGATTGAAAGCTGAAATAGCACCTATATACTTCAAATTAAATTTATTTTTAAATCAGATATGTAAATCCAAAGGGATGACCTCAAAAATGTCCTCAAACCGCTTAGAATCCGAAATCTAAGCCCACATCCACCCTCAGAATATACTTCTAATGACAGTCACACTGAGAAACAACAACTGTCCTGATATCACAAGACAATGAAGCAGAACAAGCTTTATTCAAAATTATAATGGCAGTGGAATGGTCCCAATCATCAGTGTGGCAACCTACTTCTACAAAGCACACAGCAGTCGGAACAGTCTCCTAGGAAGCATTGCCAAAAGGACAGTGAACAAGCTGGAGATTCATCTGCCTAAAAATGCTTTTGGATTTTGTCAGCGGGTTTTTCTTACTCTGCTCTAGATTTGCTGCAGACACTCCATGGTCTACATATTGCTTACCTTCTGTCCATATGGCTATCCCATAGAGAGCTTGAAGATTGACTGTAGAGAACTTGTCCAAATAGTCCTGCTGGCATGTTAGTGCAGCAGTGTGCTCTACTGCATGTGTGCCCCTGTGCTCAGGAAGGAACCTGGAGTTTGCTTCAGGCTTGCTCCATAGAGAGATGAATCTACTCTTTAAAGGTGGCCCAAGGCCACTGATAAGTTGCAGCATAGTCAGAACAGCTATCCAGTGTGATTTAGGATGCCCTGGAAGATCCCAGACAGGCACACAGGGCTGGTGCATACAATACAAGATTCTATCATTCTCGACCAGCATCTGGAGGACAACTGGGAAACTTCATCCCACTTGAATCAGTACATTAGATATCTCTGTTCAGGGAACTATATCTCAAATGACCACAATGTTTAGAAGAGGTGGCATGTATCAAATTAACACATTTATTTGAAGTCACTATAGCTAGAAGTCAACAACATGCTGTGACACAAATTCTCTCTCTCTTGCTTCATACTTAAAATGGCGGATCTTAATATATTCACTGCTGTCACCCCTGAGAGAACGTAACAAGCACTGCTAAGTTTTTTGGGGGAGAGACTGGTAAAATAAACCAGAAACTTTAAAGATTATGTCACCACTAGCCTTAAATATGATATAAAACTCCTACACTTCGGTACTTATAAGATAAAATGAGAGAGGTGGGCAGATCCCAGTATATTTGAAAAGTCTAGATATAACTACAATTTAATATAGAAAATATATGAACATTGTAATAATTTAATTGAAAAGTAATGTAGCTATCATAAACTAAGAAATAGCACAGCTGGAGGATTTTAAAAGTGATTTGGAAGCAAAATCCTCTCATTGAATTAGAGAATAAAAATTCAGTTAGGGACCTTGTAGACAGCAAAGCTGGTAGAGCTTCTATAGCTAAGGGCCTGTCAGCATTTCCACTACAGACCAGTACTTTCTGGGGATTATATTTCATCCAGAAGAGTTTGATGTGGGATGAACTTGGGATAAAATGTCTCAGCCTTTGAGTAATATAATGGTAACTCTATTATAATAAAAATCTGTATTCGCTTCATAACTGTTGAGTCTACTGCATGGCTACATTACACATTTTGATATAAAGATACCTCAGCTAATGCTGACCTAAGGAAGTATGCCCACATAATACAGTTCAGGTAAAGCTTTTAAGGCAAAATAGTTTCATTGGTGTGATGTTATGCCCAAGTTACTCAGCCAAAACTCTCAGGCTGGTTTATTTTCTAAGGTAAGTTTTTTTACCAGGGATATTTTCATTCCGTTCAACATTTTCCCAATTAATCTCTGCAGCTCATGTGTATTGCTCCTATTAGCGATGAGATAAAAGAAACAAAAGAAAGGTAACATTTATGTCATAAAGCAAATCCTGTTCTTTTCTAGATCTTGCTTGGGCATAAAAGGGAAAAAATCACAGAAATCAGTAAGAACTGTGAGATAACTCCAATGGTATCATTAGTGGTAAAAGGAATTAATAAATGTAAAACCTAGTGTTCTCTTTTGAATTACGTTGCAGTTACTTTTGTGGTGCAGACTTATAGGCTAATTGTCAATGGTTCATTTTGCATAACCAAGCAAATAGGACCAAGCAAATGGAACAAACTTCCAGCCTCCCTGTCTTTGGGACAGCTCTGTCATGGAGCTCCAATGCTGGGGAAGCAGGGTAGCAGAGGTCATTATTAATGACAAGAATATGCAATACTTTTAATTATTTGTCTTGAGAAATAGACATAGAATATGTGAACAGAGGGGAAGTTGATTCTCTTAGCTGAAGGTTGTTGTAAGTTTAAGGTCTTATTCTCTCTTTTGTGAACCCTTTGTCTTCTAAAGGCTGCAAATCTAAAATTTGAAAAACTATTTAGAAATTTACTCAGGATTTACTTAGGATGAAAGTTGAAAAGGAGAAAAAAGCAGATAGTCCAAAAAGAGGAGGAAGATCTAAATGCTGAAAACAAGACATTTCTACTGATAAGTAGATGGATGGAAAGATGAATGTGATAACTTTAGTACATTCCCCTTTCGGGACCAAAGTAGCTTGCTGCAGATGCATGACACAACAGTCAGAGAGGAGAAAGTTTATTTTTTTAGTTTTTCTTACTAGTATATTACAGACTCACACAGAAGTAAACTGCTTTATCTCTGTATTCAGTTTACTTACTGGAGATAGAATACGAAATCTGTTCTTATGGTAACTCATTCGTTCTCTGTTGGGTTGTTCACATGAATTATTTTCGTATATTTTCCTTTCCAGCAGGTATCTTCATCTCATGAGTATATATGAAATATTTCTAGCTAATTCTGACCATGCGGAGAGCGACAGTGGCAGCAGTGAGTGCTGCGGCTTTAAATTTGGACCAGATTGAGACGGAGAAGCCGAGGGAGAGTGGAGAGGCCCGAAACGAGTCAGGAATCTCGCGAGGGAGCCGAGAGGCTGACGTGGCTGGGGGTGGGCCAGGCAAGCCACGGCAAATTTAAAAGCGGCCATACCGCTTTTGTTTCTAACCTTTCTCTATTTTGAAGTTTAGTGCCTAGATTAAGTAGCTTACAAGGGAGTGAAGCTGGATTCCTCAACGACCCCTTGGAAAAAACATGTACTACTCATAGAATAATTGCTTAGATTTAAAGGCAAATTTCAGAGCATCCAAGTTTCCAAGTCAGGGATCAATGTTGGAATTTGACACTTTCTGCCCCTCTCATCTAATTTTTAATATGGAAAATAAACCCATGATTTTTTATTAGATTCAGCAAAACAATTATGTTACTCTTTGTACTGGCAGTTCAGCTAAGATAGGGCAGATTTGATCTCTGGTCTCACTATGCAATAAACCATAAAATTGCTCTCCTTCAGCTGTCATATTTATCCCTACAAAGTTGAGCAATTTCCACAGGACAAAGGAAGAGTACCATCTACTTATGTGCATTCTCATTGCTGTGCAGTCTTCTCATTTGGAAAAGTTGTAAAATGGGAAGACTCAAACACCTTCATGCAGAAAAGGACTTAAAGACTATTCAGCATATTCTGAGTGAGTGCTGTAAATCTGAAAGTATTCTGTGGAAAGGTGGTTAGAAATTCCTCATGGCTGATTCACTTCAGCTAGCCCTAGGAAGTTACTTGCTTAGGACATTAGTTTCTTCCTTCAGAAACACAGAATTCCTTCTATTTGCTGTGGAGACAGTGGAAACACTTAACGTGCTGCCCATGCTGTGCCTCTGAGATAAGGTGCCCTGGCTCAGCACAGAATGAACACTTATACCAAGTTACAGTGGCTAGAAGACCAAATACAAATTAAGACCAGAAATAAAGTCTATGTATTTAACAAACAGAACAATTTAACATGGGAAGGACTTATCAAGGGATAGTTTCAAGCAGATTTTCCATCACTAGAAATTTTAAAATCAATAGTGGCTGTGTTCCTAAGGCATGTACTCTACTTCAAATGAACACTAATTCACAGTCTTTATAATGGCCTATATATTGCAGAAGCATAGACTATTCAATCCCTTCTAGTTTTATACTCTGAAGCTTTGAAGACAGCTGTTTCCATTAACAGGAAAAGCAGAAAAGCAGCTTTTGTCAATAATAACAGTGGCATATGAAAGCAGAGGTTAAAATAAGCATAAATGGGACATAAATGTATACTGTCTCTTCTGTACTAAATATAAGAAAGAAGACTCTCATGTCCCCTTCATGGTGCATCTGTTCCTTACTCATCATGTTATATTCCTGATAAGGTGACACACATTCATCACCTCTGCCTGTGGGTAGAAGAAAGCTTATAGATCTTCCCCAGACCTTAGAAAGAAAGCCCTTCCCCTTCCATTTCTCTCTCCTAAATAAATTTATTTGAAACATAGCATGAAGGAGAGAGGAGAAGATTATTGAAAAGTGGGGGGAAAAGGTAACAAAAAATTTACCTCAATGTGATATGCAGAAATATACCAATTCTAGGAAAAATAACAAGGAAGGTAAGGTTGCCTTGGGCCAGGGGAGGGAGAGAGAAAATAAAGGAGGGGGAAAAAGAGGAACAAAATGAATCCACAATAAACTAGCATAAGGTATTGCTAATTTGCAGAGGCCCTCAGTAAGCTACCTGTTGATGAAATAAATAAGCAATTTACATACATCCATCAACAACTCTATAAACACAGTGATGGGATCACCAGACTTTTAGCCTCCAAATTATAGAAGTGACAAAAATCCAGAAAGCTAGTTATGTTAAAACACCCCTTGATACAACAGATACTTGATCTTGCAGGCTTAACAAAAGTTTTTGCTTTCTTTTACCAAACTCTGTGTGGTGATATAGACTAGATTGCAAGGTATGGAGAGGTATTCAGAATTTTATAGACAATAAAACCAATAGGCTTTTAGTCATCACATAGCAGAAACAAATATTTAAAGAACTTGTTTCCAGAAAAAAAACAGAAGGTATAACTCCTAAAAGTAATAAAGTGCCAGGTCTGGTTTAGTATAACATGTACATGAGGGCATTACCAAAGAATTATTAGTCCTTGTGGAGAGTGTCATTAGGCATTTATTAAGTTCAAGATTCTGTCTAAAGACAAATTCTTTTTTCTCCAATTTAAAATCTATTTGTAGCCTACACATGTCTGGGAAGAAATTTTTCTGTGAAATTGTTTTTGATGGAAAACTAAGCTTTTGAAGAAACAAAATATTACACAATTTAAATAATATTACACTGAACTGTGTTCAGTTCAAATATTAGTGAATTCAGAAAATTGAATTACATATGATATGAATGAGGCCAATGACAAGGTAGTGGTAGATAACTACTGCAGATAACATCTATATTGATAATCTGTGACTCTTTTAAGGGAGGTTTAATTTTATGTTCATAAAACTACTTCTTCAAACCTGTACTATTTTGGACACGATTAACAATAATTTGATATTAAACCAAAGTCCTTTGGTTTCTCGACAAAATGTTTAAAAAAATCTCCAAAAAGTCTGTTTTTTCTCTTTTCTTCCCCTGCCTATTACCCTTCAATAGTAGAGCTTTTCATAGTTAATTTGAGAGGAAATGGCTTTCTTGCATGTTTTCCCTTGTATTTCCTACAAGAATAGAAAATGTCTACTTCTAAGTGCATGGTTTGAATAGTGCTGTAGTCCAGACTTTTAAACCTTCTATCCTCTATTTTCACTTTATTCTGCTGGGTGCATGCACAAAGCAGAAACTGCGCTAGTGCTTGGTTTAGGATAAGAAAAAAAAATCCAGGTTAGCTGACATAGGGGAAGCAGAATGTTACTCGTCTGATTGTCTGAACAGCACAATAGGTGCACTCTCTCCCTCTCTGTCTATGTGTGTGGCTCTCCAGTCCCTCAAAGAACACATTTCTTCTTCACAGAGAAAACAACCATTTTCTTCTCTGCAAGAAGAAAAGGTGGGGCAGGGGGAAGGTTACACTTCAGGGAAGAAAAAGTCTCTTCTCACACTTGAATTAGTTTTGCAAAACCAGTTGCGAGTAATTCATAATGCTTCACCATTAAATGAGTTCATTTCTAAATGCAGCTACTGGAGATGAGGGAGAGCAGCATGTTGTTATTACAAAAGGCAGACAGGACCCACTCTGTGTGGGGCATACTAAGCATTATCTTTATTAAATATTGATTTTAAAATCTTTAAGTCACTAAGAGCTTGGAGACACTGATTAAATTACTTGCTAATCTAGAACAAACTGGTTTTGTTGTAAACAGAATCAACAGAAATAATCTCAGGAGGTCTCTTTATGTTATGGGTAACCAGAAAAAACAACCCTACTTTTAGGCTCAAACACTGAAAAAAGCTCTGGAACGAGTGAACACACAATATTTGGATACATTCTTATCTCATGTGAATAGCCATCTCAATTTATGTCATAAATTTATGCCAATCTTGCTTTATTTCTCTCAATAAGGTAGATGAGTTTTGAGTAAAGACATGAAAATTAAACACAGCTGCCATTGCCTTCAATAAAACACCCTAAAGCAAGTTCTAGCTCGTTTATTTGTTCATGGGACATTCTGGAGTAAGCTTCGAGGTATGCTATTCATAATGTTTCATAAGGCTTGCAAAATGGGACAGAGGCTAGTACTGCCAGGTATGGTCTTTAAGTACTACCAGATTTATTTTTGCTACTTCAAATAGAAAAATAATTATGATTGAGAATTTCAGACACAGCTCCCTCTCTAACATTTCTTGTTGTCTGATCTGTGTATACACCATTCTTCATCTGGTTAACTTGTTAGGTGGTTCAACCTTGTGTTAGCTGCTCTAATTAGTACTTTCCCTCAGATGTATTTTCACAATGGCTAAAGATGTTTCGTAATTCATTCTTCATCTGTATGAGGTAACAGTACACAAGAATAGTTTCCAATCTTTAGTGTGCACACACAACCAACATTTCAAGCAAGGATAAGTACAATTACGATTCTGAATGTTTATTTAGACTTCTTAACAGTAGAAAGATTCTAAGTACCTGTAGGTCCAACTTATGGCAGAAGCTCAGGTTCCTCACAGTTTTTGAATTTCAGCATATATATGACCTCTATACAGGGTCAATGAAAAAAAAAAAGAATTCCAGATAATTTAACAGCCAAACACGCTTTTGCCATGTGTCATTCTAAAAAATTACTGTACTTCTTTTGGCTGAGGTCTTCATCTTAACCTACCTGACTGGCAATGAAAACTTTAATCTACTGATCATATTTCAGGTACTGTACTTTTCTAGATAACTATCGACCAACATTATTTTTCTTTTTGTTTTAAACAATAGTGGTAATTAATCATTTGATCTATTCAATAAAGGATGTGTAGATGCAAAATCACTTAAAGCCAATAAATCATCTTTGGTGATCTTCTAAAGCATATAATCTAGTTCAGTGAAAAGTCATAAACCAAATACATGAATCACTTGTGAACTCCATAGTCTATTTTATCTAGAAGGAGAGATTCATCTCTATTGAAATATCTATGAAGTCATTGACTTCAAAGTTAAATACGTGCTCACTGCTTAGCTCTAGTGAAGTCAAAGGCATTTGGATCTTCCCACATAAAACCTATATATTATTGTTATTTCTTCCCATTACCTGAGATCTCAATGGGAACATAACTACTAATGTATCTCTAACTTAGACTGCTATAAGTGAATTCAGAACTTTATCACCTTCTTCAGTATTGCAAGTGTCACCATCAAAGTTGCTTTCTGGCATGTCTATATTCAGTGTGACTATATTCAGTGTGCTCAGTACTGCTATGATAATGCGTCATGAGATCTTAATGCACAGCAAATAATTGGGTTTATGCTTACATATTTCATGCCCCACCATTTTTTCAGTTCCTGCCAGATCCTATTTGCCGTTTTTTATTTAATTTTTCATTAAATGAATTATAAAACAGCAAAGTCCATAGGGAGGCACTCTTTTCCCTTCCTTTTGTAAGCCCCATATTTGGTGTTATTCAATGCATTTCATTAATATTAATGATTTTCAAAAATCTGGTAACATTTTTGTATCTTTCTTATCTACCCTTTTGTTGCACTTCTGACAGTATGGCATCTCTTCTGTTTTGTCCGCGTAATTCCTGCAAAGCTCCTAGCACTTAAGACTGTCAGTTCTGTATTTTAGGTTCATCTCCAGTGAATCCGGTACATCCACTTACATATGATTAATAGTGTCTAGGTTCTGGCCACATATCATACATTCTAGATTTACACTTTCTCTACTGTGTCTCTTTATCTTTTGTGAGTGATCTTCTGTATATCCATAATTAAACTTTCTGGGTAAAAACTAGTTTCAACTTGAGATGTGTATGTCTATAAGCTTCTTTGGAGCTTAATTTAAGTGCATACAAACAAACATCTATGGTCTTCATTGTGCCTTAGGTTGCGGAAGTTGTCTACACAAGACAGTTAGCTATGATGCAGAACTATGCAACCCTCTTGGCCTTTCTGGATTGGCATCTGAAGGCCAGATAAAATTCCTTAGAGCATCATAAATGGTGCTGGATACTCACATTCAGACAATGCTGCCCAGGTGCCACTAGAGTCTCCCACAGGGCACTTTAAATGACAGGAGATGTGTACATGGGGGCAACCCCTTACTCGTTACACACAGTAAAACTTGAACGCATCTTGAAGTAGACATCCAGATTTTTGTTAGCTTTCTGAACTCTATTCTTTCTTTGGTTCACACCTAAATCTGCTCTTGATTTTTTTTTCTCAGGCTTGCATTCCATTTAAAATTTGACGACTTCTTTCTTAAATCTCTACATAACTCTTTTAGTCTTCTCTCCACTTATTTCTAACTGCAGATTTCACGTTGTTGTCTTTACAGTGACTTACTCTCAGTGACATTTCATTCTTCTTCTAGTGCTAGAACTTTATCCAAGATACATTCAATCCATTTTCTGCATCTTCAAGAATAGTCTGTCACAAGAAAAATCCATTCCAGGATATTCAAGTTCACTTTCAGCCCGTTGTACTCTTTCTATGATCATAAGGCCTGTTCACCCTAAATTCATGTTCTGTGCCTTGCAAAAAAATGCTAAATTTATCTTGGCTCCTCTGCACAACTCCCTTATATCAATCTTTGTCCAATGCAATACTGCCACAAAATTCTATGTGTTTGTGATGGAATATTTTTTCACTGCATTGGCTATATTTTTTACCATTAATTCCCCTGTCTCCAAGAGCTTGCCGTGTGTACAAACAAGAATAGCTTTGATATAGCTTTATTTCTTCATCAGAGTTTAAGTGTTTCTACACTTTTCCTAATCAACTATTTCAGGTAGAGTATCTTCTTTTCCATGTAAATTTGCTATGCAAACATAGTTCTATTTCAGTTTCTTATATAGAAGCTAAGGGTGCAAATTTGTCAAACTCTGTACCTATGTGTGAATTCCATTTCTTTCCCTGTTCAAATGTGGATTATCATGATAATTTTTTCATCCCTCTACTTCAAATCTACCATGTGTTTTTGTGATTTTAAGACATTTTTATGCTGATATAGTTATTGTAATGTATAATCTTGTGCATAACATTATGTGCCTTTCTAGCTGTTTGTGCTTTGATTCCTCCTTGACTGGCACAAAGTTGAAGTATAAGATTCATACTCTTCCAAATAATTTCCATTGTCTTGATCAACTTTTCAGTTTTAGTTGATGTAGTCACTGACTTACGGTCAAACTGTCTTAACCATTGTATCTTTTGACTAATCAGGGTCACCTAATAATGTCTTTTTTCTGATAACTTTTTGTTTTATTCTCTGCTATGATTTTCAGTTCCCTCTTCACACTGTAATACATATTTTACAGAATCCTCATGTACTTAATAGGTATTCCTCCAAGGCATTATTAACATTTTCTGTGACTTGTTTAGGCTTCCTCTTATTGACATTGTTCAAGGTTCTCAATGGCACATCTTCCCCAGTTTGCTCAGCACAGCCACCAGTTTCTTCTTCATAGTGTTTTTCTTCCTGTTGTTTAGATCCTTTATCAGGATGATTTTAATAAAACTTTTTTTTTTTTTTTTTTTCCTTTGTAATGGCCAGGGCTTTACCCAGCAATAACATTATTTTTTCTGTTCTTTCCTTAAAAAATTTTGTGAAAACTATGCCATCTTTCATGAAGATGTAGGCTAGTCAAACAACCATTATGATTAATACTGCTACTATTGTCCCCCTGTACTCAGCACTGGTGAGGCCACACCTGGAGTATTGTGTCCAGTTTTGGGCACCTCAATACAAGAGAGATATCAAGGTACTGGAGCAGGTACAGAGGAGGGCAACGAAGCTGGTGAAGGGCCTGGAGCATAAATCATACGAAGAACAATTGAGGGAGCTGGGACTGTTTAGTTTGAGGAAGAGGAGACTGAGGGGTGACCTCATCACTCTCTATAACTACTTGAAAGGACACTGTAGAGAGGTTGGTGCTGGTCTCTTCTCACAAGCAAATAGCGATAGAACAAGAGGGAATGGCTTCAAGTTGCAACAGGGTCGATTTAGACTAGACATTAGGAAGAAATTCTTCACAGTAAGAGTGATCAGACACTGGAACGGGCTGCCCAGGGAGGTAGTTGAGTCACCATCCTTGGATGAGTTTAAGAGTCATTTAGATGTGGTGTAGGGAAGAACTTTGTAGAGTAGGGTACATGGTTGGACTTGATGATCCCAAGGGTCTTTTCCAACCTAGATGAATCTATGATTCTATGATTCTATTAGTATCGCCCACCTCTGTGACACCTCTTGTGCTGCATTTCCCAGCACTTCAGTTATTTCTGTAGAATACATATGTCAAGGTCTATGCAGTATCTGTCAGCAATTCAGAATCTACAGTATACTAAGAGAAGAATAAGGTTGCCCAGTTACTAGAAGCAAGTCAAATAAATCATCAATATTGCATCAATATTTCCTGGGTTGCATTGATGTCTGGTAATTCCACATGAAGATCATAGAAGTCTGAAGCTTTTATAGAAGTTTGTCAGAGCAACCATTTTAACACTAACTTGAAAGCTCTTATCCCTTTCCACTGACTTTGCTGACTTCATTCTTCTCTTAGGTGCTGTCTAGTGGTGACTGGAAGAGTCATAGGGTTAGCTGAGCCTGATGTGGTCTGATGTGCTTGTCTGCTGCACCTCTAGAGGCAGAGGACCAAACCAAATTCAATTGTGATGATTAAACTGAGCTTTTGGCATTACTATAACAAAGCTCTTTCTACTCCAAAAGCAGAGAACATTATTTATTCAGCCAGGGGAAGCTCACTGCTGGGCACTGGAAGTAAGCATATGATATTAACCTCAAAAGTTCTTACCCCATGCAGCAGAAAAGAAGAGATGGTTCTTGCTTTCCCCAGGCTGTGATTGCACATAATGTTATGCACAAGTATGTTGTGGCTTGTTGCTGGATTCCCAAACCGCTGAATTAGACTGTAATTGTAGAGATTGAGAGAAAGAGCCTCAAAAGGATTAAAAAATTACCTAATTTATGTGACTGTGCAAACTGTTTGTTGTCCATGTTGTTGCTAGAACAATTTAGCCTGTAATACTGGTCCCTACATAGACTCAAGAAAGGTATCCCCTCTAAAACTCAGGTTCCCTACCTGCTGCATTACTTAATGCTGATAGAGCAATAAATTCTTAATTAGACCATAAATTATTTGCAGTACAATCAATGGACAAGATTCTCAGCTAGTACAAAATCAGTATAACTCCATTGACTTCATCAGGACAATGCTGATTTTTATAGTGTTGTCAACTTTCAAAATTTTATTGGTGGTGTTGCCGTTTGTGATGCTTCTCTTAAAATCTTGGCTGCAGGAAATGTGTCCAGGTGAGAATCTCAAGTTGTGGTTTTTTTTTTTTTAAATCTGCTTCTTGACTTTGCAGAAAAGCAGAGCTTGAAAACACGGCCTCAGTAATCTGTCAAGGCTTCAGATACGCAAGACGACTAGAACTTATTACATATGTTATATATTTCTGTAAGTTCTGAAACATTTATGGCACTTTCATGATTTCATTGGATGAAACCAGAAAGGGCTGCAGGAAGAAGGTCCAGTTTATTAATTTTAAACAGTTGGATTTGGTAATAGAGAATTTGGTTCAGTATTGGCTTTGATGCATTTCTGCAGGGTGTTTAGCAGACTTTGGGGAACTGGGGATTTACTAATACCAGCAACACTTCTGCCGCTCTTAATACTCTTCTTGTTGCTTGTGGTATAAATACATTTATTGTTACTACTACTACCAATGTTCTTTTGTGAAGGGTGGTAAAACACTTTTTACCTGTTTTAATAGAGACCATGCAGCTAAATAGGAGAGCTACTGTATCTTAATTGCACACTATCAGAGATCTGAAGGAAGATTCAGTGCCTTCCCATTGGCTCCCCATACTGGATCTTGAGAATGGAGGTCTAGGGACACATGCTATGATGTGTTCCTTGAGAAGGAAGTCTTGAGGGTGGCATATTGGAATCCATTGTCTGAGAACATCTACTCCTCTTTGTGAGGTGAGATGCATTGAGTAAACAATGGAATGAAGACAATGACTTGTCTATTGTCATGGAACTCAAATTTTTCATTCTGTTACCCTTGGCAGAGCTCTCTCTAGCTCATTTGAGAGGATAGGTGTCCCTTCTGTCCCTTTTTTAATAAGAACAAGTGTGAGAGGGAGCGTGTTTTACCGTATTTTTATCAAGGGAGAAAGAAATTGCTGGTTACTACACTTTATCTGAAAAGTGTATTTAAAAAGAAAATATAAAAAACTCATAAAAATTGTTGTTTTCTTAAGTGAAGGGGTAAGGGACTGGAACACGGCAATTACATTAAATCAGGTTGCATTTTAAACTACTTTGTGCTCTCACAGGAGAGACAGGATTTTATACTGAGTTCTGTAAATGGGCATTCTGAAACAGAAGACTTTTAAAAACTGTCATGCTTAATGATATCTACAACAGAATGTCAAGAAGAAGATAAAAGATCAACTTTGTTATTCCCACTTTGGCTCTCAGGAAGAGGTCTGCAAAATATCCTTCAATCTTTTAGAAATCTGTGAAAGCTAGCACTAGCTGAAAGGTTTTCCACATTTAATAGTATGAAATAGCTTTTCAGTGAAACCAAAATGTTCCTGAAAGAATGTCCACTTTCATGAGGAACATCTGGTTGAGTTTTCATGAAAATACATGGAACTCATTGTTAGTGGAAAAAGAATGCATAATAGTTATTAAAAAGAAATAAAAAAAGGAAAAAACCCAAACCACAGGATGTCTCTCTCTGCATTGTGCACACAAAAGAATATTTTGTGGTCAACACGTTCTAGAAATTTCTAGAAATTCTATACATAGTTAGAACTGGACATTGCTATTTTAGAAATAAACTGCTCCAGAATAATGCCATAACTTAATTAGAGAAATGGTGAGATAATTCTACCCCAAATATTTATGGGTCCTGTCAAAATCTCATTAAAGGCTATAAAAATATTTCTGCTGAATTCTGCTGGTGTTTGGTGAACTGAATTTTATCTTTATAATAGTGTATTAGTCAAAGGCCTTATTAAGATTGAAGCAACAGATTAATAGCTACAAGAACATTCTTACCTCAGTTTATTGTTACAAATAGATAATTAATTTTATTTTAAAAGAAAAAAAAAAGATTTTTATTTATTCTTCATTCTAAAGCAATAGCCATGAACCCTACTCTGGGGACCTTACTCCTGTTGGTTTTATCAGGAGTTAGGGATTTAAATAACTTTGAGGTGTTGGACCTAAGACTTTAGGTGCTGGCAGCTGTGGCAGAGTCAGGAGTGGTATTCATAGAATCATAGAACATACTAGGCTGAAAGCAACCTTGAAAGTCCCAGATTGAGAGCAACCTTGAAAGATATCTGGTCCAGCCTTTTGTGGGAAAGGGTATCTAGATGAGATTGTCTACCACCTTGTCCAATTGCATCTTGAAAACCTCCAGTGATGGGGACTCCACCACATCCCTGGGGATGTTGTTCCAGTGAATCATTGTTCTTATTGTAAAAAAATTATTTCTTAGAACAAGATGAAACTCTTTCTGGTGCCACTTGTACCTGTTGACCTTTGTCTTCTCCATATGGCTCCCTGTGAAGAGACAGTCTCTGTCCTCTTTATAGCTGTCCTGTAAGTACTGGCATACTGTGAAAAGGTTCCCCCTGAGCTTTCTCTTCTCCAGGAACAAAAAACCTAATTCTTTTAGTCTTTCCTCACAGGGCAGGTTCACCAGCCCTTTGATCATCTTTGTGGCCCTTCTTTGGACTGTCTCCATGTTTTTTGAATTGTGAGAGCCAAAACTGAACACAGTACTCCAGGCACGGCCTGAGTAAAGTGGGATGATCACAACTCTGTCTTTGCAAATAAATGCCCCTGCGATGCAGCCCAGGATTTTATTTGCCTTCATTACAAATTCCTGAGCTACAAACTCAAGACCATCCTTGCTCTGGAAAGGAATAGTTGAATACTTGTTCATTTGATATCAGAGAGGAGATGAGAACAATCAAACAATATTTATGTTTTTAAGTCCATTTCACATTGTACTTGGCAAAACAAAACATTTGATGCTCAGTAACAATGCCAGGGCAGGCCAAATACCACAGAACACACTTGAATGAAAATAATTAATTAATGTGATGGCTGCCTTATTGGGTTTTTTTTGTCTTTTAAATATTCATGCAAGAAAAACTGTATCCATTTGAAGGCTTGTGGAAACAGACACTGCAACCTTTCTGATCACCACAGTACAATATTTATAGTGTTTCTGATGCACTGATCAGCTGCTTTAAAGTGTATCAGATGAAGAAGCCAAGTACAAAATAGGCATACTGAAAAGTTAAAAGAGAAGGTTTTATGAATGTTATCCTATAGCTTAATATGAAACTACATATACCATACACGGAATAATTTCAAATAATGACAATGCTAATAAGAACTAAAGCCCATCCACATATATAGAATTTATGACAATAGAGAGATTATGTGATTGTGTTGTTAAATGCTAATTTTCCACTCAGTTTTAGAGTATAAAAGAAAAGTTGGGATTAGTAAAGACATATTATTTTGATGTATTGGCTTGCTGAATTTATTAATTATTTGTGAATGATTTTTTTTTGCTGCTTCATAGGTCTAATTAATTGCTACAGTGCTAAGAAGGGTTTTGCATGAACATTTTTATCATTCAGTGTCACAGGAAATGAATTAGGAAATAAAATATTAACAAATGGTTTTATTTCAGTGTTAACCTTGATGAAAGCAACAGCCTTGCCTTTTTCTTGTTCTTCTGTTTCTAGTATGACAACACATCTGTTGTCAGTGAAAGCTTTACTTTTGTCTTTCTGTTGTGTATCCTGACTGATGAGGATTTTAGGGTCCCATCAGGGATCTTCCTTCTACAACAAAACCACTCATCTATTTGAAAAAGTGAGTCTCAGTTATCTGTTAATTGCGTCAAGACTAACACTGTTGAAAATTTCTGTCTGGTGGTATATGCAGAATAGTATGTACTATAATGTATAAGAATAATATGTCATATTATTTTTTCCTAGAAATAACTACCAGATATGGACAAGAGAGCTTGAAAACTACAAAACAGGTAAGATGTGGTCCACCCTAAACAGATGCACATAAATAAGGAAGCGCTAAGAGTTCCTGAGGACCAGAAGAAAGAAAATATCATTCCTGTCTTCCTGAAGGACAAGTACCAAGGGAATTACAGGCTATTCATCCTTAACCTCACTTCCTGAGAAGGTGATGGAGCAGATCACCCTAGAAACCATTTCCAAACACAAGTTAACAGGGTGATTGGTAGCAATCAGAATGAATTTGTGAAGAGGAAATGATGGTGGACAAACTTAGCCTTCCAGGATGAGATTACTGGTTGGGTGGATGAAGGAAGAGCAGTGGATGTTGTTTACTGTGAATTAATCAAGCCTTTGACACACCCTGAAGGCACTTTATAGGCCTTAATGTCCCTGACCAGCCCCACCAAGGTGTTAGGAGGCAGGGTGTCAGGTGGCCAGATGCTGGAACAGGTTGCTCAGAGATGATGTGGAGTCTCCATCCTTGGAGGTATTAAAAATCTGACTGGTCACTGTCCTGATCAATCTGCTCTAGATGACACTTCTCTGACAAGAGAGGTTTGACTAAGTAATCTCTGGAGGCTCTTGTCAACCTCAGATGATGCTTTATGTTAAGTATCTCAAAATAAATTATAAGATATAAGCCATGGATAAGTATGAAAATAAGAAAGAAGAAAAATGCAGGGAAGGAATGTAGCAAAGGACGAACAATGATCCATATTCTCAGGGGTTTTTAAGGTATCTAAAGCTATATCTCCAGAAGTATTCAACTTCTTTGAAATTAGTGGTAAATAGATACTTTAACACTATTAAGGCTCTGGCCAAAGCAATCACTGCAAGTTGGTGTTACTTTCTTTAGTTTTGTGTCACTATTTCCATTCGTTATTAATGCATTTGTCTCTTTATTACTTGGTAAAAGCAGTGCAGCTCACCTTCCATCTTTCTTCATCCCATGTAGATATCCCAGTGCCAAGATTTACTGAGACAGAAGATGACATACCACCATATCACAAATTACTCGTATTCTGCATCTAGAAATTTTCCTGCTGATGGAAAGAGAGTGGATATGAGTTCAATAGGACTAGTTATGTAAGGTGTGCTTACCCCTAATATTACTCTGTAATTTAGGGGTTGCCACTAATTTAATCCTATATGTTGCTATTGGATCAAGTCTGCTACAAGGGAAACATGGTGATTCTGTTTCACTGCTATAGCTAAACTGAAAAATTTAGTTACCTCATCCCACATATTTCAGAATTTTGAAATTTCTTAACCCAGAAAAAAAGAATACTGTGAAGATACTTGAAATTAGTCCCTAGGAGAGTCACCAGACGTTCAATGAACTAGAAGAAAGTAAAGTTTGGTTTGAGAGGATATGGATCATACTTATCATTGGTATGAATGGAATCTGAGCCTTTCTATCACATTATTATTAAACAATCTTATGGGTGCTTTCTGTGAGACTAGAAGCAAAGTCTTGTTCTGTGCATGAGTGAATATTTATTTGTAAAGTTAATTTCTTCAGTGCTACATATGCTCTACTTCAATAAAATGTACTGCTATGACTATACAGCAAATACACAACTCTTGCAAATAACAAAACATGATACTCTATTAAAGGTATCAAATGCTTTATAATTCACTAACATAAATCAGTACATAGCACAGTGGAAGTGCAGTACATCACCTTGTGACATGGTTAGACTATGCACTGAATAGCAGTACTGCAATGTTTTTGAAAAGCTAATTTACCCAGACATGGCAAGCTACAAACCATCAGAATGATATTGAATATAAAAGGGTAATTTGTATGTGGATTCAAGGCTAGGAAGCAGCCTCATGATACCATTCTGCATGTCTCAGCTGATAAAATATCAAGGCTGTTCCATTCACCTTTTCTCAACTCCCGGTTTTCCCTCATTTAAAGGGCCAGTACTTTATGCTTCTACATTTTTCCTCGATATGAAACATAATTTCTTATTATTAACCCCCTCAGTTTTTAACAGCTTGCTCCTTATCTATTATAAAATATAGTTCTCTTTCATATAATAAGATGGTGAGCTGCTATAACCTCCAATCTTGTAGGTTACAACACTAACTCTGTAATGGAAGAGCTGTAATTCACACATGAATACAAATTCTTTCACAATATTTCTGTTATTTCAGACAGTGCCATTACCTTTTTAATTTCTGTCTTTCTAAACATTATTTCCTTGAGTTCCCTTGTCAGACCACAGAAGGGGATCCACCTTTTAAGGAAGCGAGTTTCCCTTCCATTTAATCTTTCTGGTTTTCACAGTTCTCTCATCAGGCACAGTTTAGGATTGCCTTTGCCAACCCATGACAACTGTCTTTCTGGACTAACAAGTGTCCACAGGCCCCTCGAGCCATCTGTACATGGATTCCTTGGTAGAAGTGTGGAGGAAGATGTCTAGGGCTGATTTTTTCAGACGCTATCATCAGAGCACTATGGCACATTGTTGCAGATGGAACAGAAGATGCAGTTCTGGTAAGGGAAACACCGCAAGCCACAGGAAGGTTTCCTTTACTTCTGAATTACATGTGATCCAGAAGAACTGTGTGATCATAAAAAGCTGGGACTGAAAGAAGATAAAGAAGTCGTATCATCTAATGTGAGGCCTCAATACAAGATTAACTGTCCTTGACTGTTCCTCACAGGTGTGCTCTTTAAAACACAGCCTCCCTAAACTTGGTGAGAGGACTCACAGATTTTCTTTCCTTACAGTTGAAGCTGAATCTCTATTGAACCAACTTAAACCCATTACCTTGCTGTAACTACAGGGGACATGAACAGTCTAGTCCTTTACTCTCTACAGCTACTTTTTACATTATTATGTCTCTCTCAGTCTTCTCTTCTATAAACTAAACTACTCCAAATGTTTAAAACTCTCCTCATCAGTCTTGCTTTCTAGATCACTGATAATTCCTGGTTGGCCTCCTTTAGTTTCTTTTGAAACTGGTCCACACTTCTTCTGAAATGCAGTTCAGAAAACGAAACGCAGTGTGCTTGCTGAGACTGAGCACAGTATGCAGCACTGAGGAAAATGAAAGAACTATTTCAGATTGTACAAATTATATTGCTCTTTACACACTTTAATAAGTTGTGTGTCATTTTTTTCAACTTATTTTTTAGACCATTCCTCCAACTTCTCAAGAAAATTCTGATCTGGTTCTCTGGTATATAAAGAAGGGAAAGAAGTTGCTGAGTTAGCACCCATTCTTCAGTAAGGGATCTTGATTGCTTAGTGGATCACAAGCTGAGCATGAGACTGTGGTGGTGTTAGATGGTCCCCACACACATAAGTACACTCTCCACCCCAGTCACTACTGAAAACACTGAGTAGCAGCAGAAACAGAAGAGGCCCCATCAGAATTTTGCTTGATGTATCCTTCCTGATTAATATAACTGCTTACAGCAGTTTTACAGTTCTACACATACATTTTACTATATGTGTATATAAGGTGCTGACGCCTATAATTCACTGTCCAGACCTATTTTGACCAGTGTTTAAGCAAAGTCTTTTTGTGAACAATATATAATTTGATTGGTGTTCCAGTGCAGCCTACACAGCACTGAAACTGCTTTCATTTGTCGTCTAAGTATTTCAGGGCAAATTTCATTGGCCTAATCTGACTGAAAGTTATGAATCCATTTTTTGTTTTTAATTTAATTTTTGAATCTAGTTTTATTCTGGCAAAAGAAAAAAAATGGTGTAGGTTTCCTTTTGACTACAAGACAGAGCAGACAATCTCATTGGTTTTGCTTTCTGTTATGTAGCCACATAATAGAAAGCTTCCACCAACTATTTCTTTAATATGAATAAGATGAAGTAAATGTGGTCTTGTTTTGCTGGCGTTTTGAACAGGTTCACATTTGTTCTGGCTGAGCTCTGAGATCATAGCAGAGCCATGAAGGCATGTTTGCAGAGTTTTGAGGCCAAACTGATAAACCATGTCCAAACTACCAGTCTAGACTGGGCACGCCTCTAGCTCTTCTTTCAGTTTGTTCAAAGTGAAAACAAATTCAATTTTGCCTCTACTGAAAAAAAATAGCCCCCAAACAACCCACAAGCATAAAACACCCCTGTGATACCTGTCACAGGAAAAAACTGCTCAGTTCGTGTAGTTGAAGTCAGAATAGGATTGAAGCAGTTTATTGATTTATTAACAGCATGTAATTAACTTGCAATCGAACTATGTATTCAGGATCTGTATCAGCAAGACAATCAACAGACCACAATACTAGATACAGAATGTTAATGGACACCTACAATTTTCTAAATAACCTTCTAAAACAAATCCTGAGAAGTCATAATAACACCTATATGCATGCAAACACATGCAGATTCACATGGTTACACGCACCCCCTGCCAACACACGCCTCACAGGCTGTGTGGTTTACCAGCATCCCTCTCTCTATAGGATGTAGTCCCTATGAGGACCCTTGTCCTCGGGAGATGCAGGTGTTCCAGCACTACATGTGGCTGTGCTGCTCACTGCAATTCCCCATTAATGTTTTGGGGAGAAACTGCCCATGTGGTTGCACATGTGTACCTGATGGTCTCCACTCTCTCTTCTGCTGAGGTCATACACCTATACTCAGAGGACCCCACTTGCTACCATCCAGGCCATTTTGCCAAAGAGGGTTTTTGGGTCACCTTTGTAGTGGTCAGCTGGAGTGCTGCTGGTGAACATCAGCACCTGTCCTCAAAGTGCCTGTGTTTACACGGGGAAGGACTGCACTGAGATCGGATTTAAATTTAACTGATTTGCTCTACAGGTCCCACTTCTGTCCTGTGATCATCTGTCCTTTCTGCATCTGAACAAATTACTCACTGACTATATTTTTCCCAGTCATCGATGTTCAATAGCCTACCAGGCAGGTACATTTGGTTTTCTTTTATGATATACTGGAAAGGCGGTTCTTTATGGCTTTCATATGCATGTTTTTAGTGGAATGTTTTCTTTGTTTCTTAAATAGGGAGGAGAAGAAACTGAGTGGTGGTTTCCTTTTAAAATCCCTGGAAATGATTCTGGATCTGTTCTTGTCATTAAAAGAAATTGTTTCAGTTAACTCTTCTAATTTCTTCTAATTCCCCTCAGTTGTGTTAAATCCCCGTACAAGAATGCCATGCTGACTCATACTTTTGTGTTGGATTGTTTTATTGCAAATTACAAGATTATCCTCATTTTTAATTTCTTTCTATTTTGACTGTGGAGGATTTTCAGAAGCCTGGAACATTTTCTGGGTTATTTTTCTGGTGAAAACATATGTGGATACTTATTAAGAAAAGAAGCTTTTTAAATGTGGAAAAAAGTAATTAAGGGCACTTCCACCTTCACTAGAGCCTTCTTACCCCACACCAGCACACCTGTTTTTGTGATATTATTTCTACATTTATTGTTTTCTAGGTTTTCTAGCTTCAGCAATATAATTTCTGCAGGTGTGCTATCTGTGAATTCTGAGCTTTTTACTTTTGTTCTGCTTATCTATTTTCTTTTCATTCATTTTCCCTTAGGGGTCAGACAACTTTACTGGCAACTTGCTGGACGTGTCATTGTATGTTTTTTCCTTTCAAGTCTGCTTCATACCAGCAACCTCCTCCCCAGCAGCAGTGGGGTTAGATTTTTGTCTAACAGGCACAGAGAGAGCTGCTGTTTTTTTAATTTTTTCGTAATGTTATTATCCCTACGAACAACAACCCAGGGAATGTAGCCTTTGCGTAAGGCATTGCTCCGCTTCATCTATTTTACAACTCTCAGTGTGTGACCATAATTAACAAGAATAGTACAGGATCACATGGTGAACCATAACACTAGAATTCACTGTCAGTGAAAAACAAACAAAGCACTACGTAAAAGAAGGAAAGTTATTTTGAGACCTATTGAGTAGTTGGTTTGTACCAAAAGAGGGAAATCTCATAGATATAAGAGGGCTGGAGAAAGTCAGATGTTTGAAACTGCTCTAAAAGAGTATGTTAGAAAGGCTAGTACCCTGCTGACCATGTGTGACTAGAAGTAATCTTCTGAGATTAGAGAAGTGAAGGGGTCTAAACCAATAAAGTGCTCAATGATTTCAATCCCCACTTACGTCATTAGAGTCAAGAAGGTCAGTTAAACTCAGTATTTCACAAGTTCAGAACCAAACTCATGGAGAAGAATCCTGCTATACATAAGATTAGGTTATATAGCACTCTGTGAGACAAACTAAGAACTTGGATATTTAGGCTTGGTAGTAAAGGCATATGTTGGTGAAGATCTCCAACTAAAGCTTATTTGGAGAGGCAAGTCATAACTATAATACTAGTACTTACTTGGATTATCACGGGAACTATTGGGAAACAAAACTCAAACAAATTGACATAATTCTTAGGGATATAAGAGAGCGTATCCATAGAAAAAGGCCTGCAAAAATGCATAGTAAGGATTAGCCTCAAATATAAACATTTTAAAGTCTAAATAAGTGTACTGGTTTTGGTTTGGGATAGAGTTAATTTTCTTCACAGCATCTTGTATGGACCTGTGTTTTAGATCTGTGATGAAAACAGTGTTGATAACACAGGGGTACTTTAGTCATTGCTGAGCAGTGCTTACATAGTGTCAAGGCACTTTCTGCTTCTCTTGCCGGGAGTGCACAAGAAGTTGGGAGGGGGCACAGCCAAGACAGCTGACCCCAGCTGACTCAAGCAATATTCCATGCCATATGACATTGTGTTCAGCAACAGAAGTTCAGGGAAACAAGGAAGAAGGGAAGATGTTCAGAGTTATGAAGTTTGTCTTCCAAGTTAACACATGATGGAGCCCTGCTTTCCTGGGGATCACAGAATCACAGAATCACAGAATATTTTTGGTTGGATGAGACCTTTGAGCTCATCGAGTCCAACCAAAAAAAAAAAAAAAAAAAAAAACCCAAAAAAAAACCCACACCAAAAACAAAACCAAAAAACCCCAAAATCCCAGAACACCAAACACCAAAACCAAACCAAACGCCCACAACCACACCCCACCCCACCCACAAACAAACACAAACCAACAATCTCGGGCACTAGAGCATGCCCTGAAGTGCCATGTCTACACGTTTCTTAAATACCTCCAGGGATGACGACTCCACCTCCTCCCTGGGCAGGCTGTTCCAGTGCCTGACCATTCTCTCAGTAAAGTAATTCTTCCTGATATCTAATCTAAACCTCCCCTGCCGCAACTTCAGACCATTTCCTCTGGTCCTGTCATTATTCCCTTGGGAGAAGAGGCCAACACCCACCTCTCTACAACCTCCTTTCAGGTAGCTGTAGAGGGCAATGAGGTCCCCCCTCAGCCTCCTCTTCTCCAAACTAAACATGCCCAGTTCCCTCAACCTCTCCTCATATGAGGGTTCTCTAGACCCCTCACCAGCTTGGTGGCTCTCCTGTGGACACGCTCCAGCACTTCAATGTCCTTCCTGTAGTGAGGGACCCAGAACTGAACACAATACTCACCTGTGGATGGCTGAACACCTGCCTGCCCATGGGAAGTAGTGAATGACTTCCTTATTTTGCTTTGCTTGTGCACGCAGGTTTTGCTTTACTTATTAAACTGTCTATCTCAACCTATGAGTTTTCTCATTTTTGTCCTTCTGATTCTCTCCCCCATCCTGTTGGAGGGGAGTGAGCTAGTGGCTGTGTGGTGCTTAGCTGCCTACCGGGGTTAAAACACAGCAATAAGGCAAACTAATGAAAGTTTGATTTACTGCTTTTTAGAGATAGGGAAGAGAGACCCAGAAAGAGTAAGTGTTAAAATTTAAGAACCTAGATACTTTGGTATGAAGATACAATCAACAAAGCTGGATTTCATCTGGTCATGTGAGAAAGAGGAGAGCAACAAAATTTAACCTTTGAAGCAAGGAACAGATTAAGATATTAAAAAAAAAAAAAAGGTAAAGATATGCAGTAAGAAGTGGTAAAGAGTAGGCTGTTTCTTAAGCCTTACCTCACATTTTTTCAACCAATGAGTCAAAAATTCAGTGTGGGCCATATGGAATCCTTGAGTGAGATAAACAGAGTGGTTTAGTAAACTCCAGTTATCCTATAGACAGAAAAGCAGCACAGAAAGGAGCTGTTGAGTTTGGGTAGAAGGTCCTCTGTAGTACTATAGGTTTTGCTTCCCTATTTTGGTACTGACGTGTCTTGACTAGTCCGGGGCTTTCATATTTTATTTGGAGTTTCTAATCCAGTCTAAAGGGACATTTGGCAGTTTATAGCTGCTATGGGCTGGGGCTCCTCCTCAGCTTTTGGCGCTGTAGTGCAGAGACTGTAGGCTGGAGAATGGGGACATATGTAAATACACCTGAATAGGTTGTGCTCATTATAATCTGACACTAGCCTGGTTAACAGAGATTCCTTGTGACATAGATCTGCCAGTAGTTCAGGCTTGGTTAATAGTCTGTGCTGTGCTGGCAGAGCCCCTGTATGGCCCTGTATAGTTAGGTGGTGCTGGGGTAGCAGAAAGAGCATTCCCAGACAAAACAGGACAGACCCATGACCTTCAGGTTGAGCAGCCACTCCTTTTCAATGAATTGAAAGAGACGTCTGGGCAAGGCAGTGCTCTTCTGATCTTGTGTTGAATCTCCAGAGGAATGCTCATATGTTCATGTACACACCTAACTTTTACCTACACCTCTACCTAAAAAATAGCTGAATATTCTTTCTAATTTTGGGGAGTACTTGGAGATTCAATCTTTTTCTTGGGCAGCAGATTTTTTTTATTTTGAAAGGAGGATTCACAACCCTCAACGGTTTCCTAAGCTTTCCTATCTTTTTCTTGCAAAAGCTAGAGACAATCATTCCATCAATCAACCATCTTGTGGAGATGTTGCCCCTCTCCTTTCGTCCAATGTTTCAGGTTAATGAAGCACTGAAGATGTGGAAGGCCTACATTCAATAATTACCTTTCTCTGATAGGGTGCAAGTTCTCTTTTAAATGAAAGTTCTAAACAATAAGTCATGACTTAATTAGAAGAAAAAGTAATAGGAAAACTGTTCCTCCTTAAGAAGCTGTTCCCTTTCATCTCTGAACTCTGCATTCATTTCAGAAAAGTAGAAGTGATCTCTTTCCAAAGGGGAGCAAAAGTATTCTTCCATTAATAAGGGAAGGAGGAGAGCAATCTTCCAGGGCTATTGTTTGTGTATTTCCCATAAAACAGTCAACAAGTAAATTAGTTAACTGCCATTTCAGAAAATGGATTAGTATCCAGGTCTTCATACTCATAGCTATATCATGCCATATCTATGTCATTAAGCTTGCCATGGTAGGAAATTATGTTCGCTCCTCTTGGCCCCTTGCATAACTAATTCATCAGTACAAAGAGGAATGTCTTTAAAGAGAGACTAGACAGTAAACCCATTGCTGCTTCCTGGCTTGAATATACAGTTCAATTTCTTGAGCACTCTCTGGGAGTTACAAATCTCAAACTTTTCAGACAAGGAAGCCCATATCTTCAGTGATTGCTTTAATACTTGACTGCACAAATAAACTAGCAGGGTGGCAACAGTATGAAACACTGCTCCCTTTTTCATCCTTGCCTTGCCTTGCCTTGCTTTCCCTTCTCTTCCTTTCCCTCCCCTTACCACTTCCCCCTTTCCTTTCCTCTTCCCCTTCCCCTTCCCCTTCCCCTTCCCCTTCCCCTTCCCCTTCCCCTTCCCCTTCCCCTTCCCCTTCCCCCTTCCCATTCTCCTTTCCCCTTTCCCATTTTCCTTTCCCTTTCCCTTTCCCATTTCCTTTTCCTTTCCCATTTTCTTTAATTTCCTTTCCTTTCATTTGCAAGGTCTAAAGCTTAAAATATATTCAGGTAATGCCTGCTGGGTTGAACTGTACTTGCAAGCCTGGCGAAGGAACGCTGTGTACCTGCAAAGATTTCAGTTTCAGTTAATCCTTGAGTTTCTTCTTACTATCAGCATTTGGGTACATCTGCACATAGGCAGATCAGTGGGTGAAACCCACAGTGCTAAAAGTGTTTTGGAAATTACAGTGTTAAGCAAAGGTCTGAAACTATATTTAGATTTTGGAATGTAAGGTCTTTTATGTTTCTATTCTTCAGTAATTTACAGAAGAATCATAAAGGAAACCTAAAGTATCAACAACTGGACTCAAATTTTCTTCATACTATAGCCAGTTTTGCTCCCACCAGGCCTTTTTTTTCATTTCAATTATTTAATTATTGTTGACCCTAGACATAGCTGGACTAGATAGAAATGAATTCAATATGCTCAAGCTCCAGCTGCAAATTTAAGTATTGCTCTGTTAATCATTCTATCAATTGATTTATTTTTTGTAAAATAATTTGATATGATTTGCCTAAGAAGAAAACCCCAGAAAGATAAAAGAAGCAGAAGAGGGAACATTTAGCCCAGACCAGATTAGTATGTACTATTTTCCTTTGGGAGTAAGAATAAAATAATTGTAAAATAGTGTTTATAATTACCACATTGGATAAAGGTCAAATAAAAGCCAAGCTTTATTATAATAGCTTCATTTCAGAAATTAAAGGGAAATCAATACAATTCATTAATAGTGATTTAGGGCTCTGGATCTCTCCAAGGTACTTATAGGGCCCCCATTAACACAGTATCTGAGCACTTACTAATCTTTAATGTATTTATCCTCCCAACAGTGCTGCAAGCTTGGTTTCTAATCCTTATTTCATTTTGCATTGGAGCATATCCCAAAAAGCGTGGGGAATTGTAAATGAAGGAGAGAAATTTAATCATCCTTTGTCCTAGGACACTCTGTCATTAGTAAATCATTGAATCATGTAATGATAGAATAAAACAGGTTGGAAGGGGCCTCAAGAGGTATCTAGTCCAATGTCCTGTTCAAAGTAGCGTCGTCTGTGGGGTCAGACTAGGTTGCTCAGGAATTTATGCTGTCAGGTCTTGAAAATCTTCAACAACAGATACTGCACAACATCTCTGGGCATCCTGTTCCAAAGTCTGACTGCTCTAATGCAGCAAAACCAGTAAGAGACTGAGATTGATTTTTAACCATGAAGTTAGAATTACTCATGTAGAAAGCTCAGGTCCCCAGCTTGAGAGATAAAAAGACTAGTTTTAGCTATATAAGGGCCATTGTGACTAGGGTTCCTCTAATCCCAGGGAGATGTTTACAGGTAAATCTTACAGACACTTGAGGGTCTGCATCTATTCTGTTTGATTTCACTCATAAGTAGCTTAAGACAGAGATGCGGCTCTCTGACTTCTCCAGATCCCTTTTGCAGGCCCTTTCAGTCCTGGCCTCAATGCTCAGGAATAAAAATTACATGGGGAAATTACAATTACTGAGATTTAGGCATCATAACACTGACCAGAGCAATGTTCAGGTACCCTGAACTTTGTGCAAAATGATTTGCCTGTGGGGAAGAGCACTGCCTACTAAAGCTAGTTGGAAAAGGATGTTGTGCAGGAGCTCATATTTCCCTGTAATGACTAGTTGGAAGTCTGATTTGAAGGAAAAGCAGCTTTTGCCACATCAAGAAGACAAAGAACTTTGGAAACATATCTATGTGATAACATGGAAATATTTAGACACTGCTTCTCTCTGCATTCCCATGTAACAGGTACAACTAAGAGGGAGGTAGTGATGATTTACGATAATAGCTTACCCTGATGTGTTTGTATTTTTCAGAACAATTCTATCACAAAGCAAAATGGAATGAAAACATTATACAAATTGGAAGAATGTTTCTATTTCAAAACACATCTCTAAACATATGCCCTAATGTTTTGGGGGTTTGTTTTGTTTTGATTTGGTTTAATTTGTTTTGGGGTTTTTTGTTTTGCTTTTGTTAGGTACTAAAACATAGAAGAATTTGTGGTTTGAGAGCCATCTTGCAATTTGTGGAGAACTAAGCAAAATTCTGATAAGATGCCAAACTGTGATTGGTATCTCAGATGAAAAATGTCCAAAGACACACTTGCAACAAAACCTTGACAAATGCAATTAGAATTTGCTAAGGCAAGGAAATCACACAGATCAAATTAAAGCTTAGATCTGATGAAGGCAGTCATGAAGAGCTCCAAGGCGGAGTCCGCTAAAACCAACAGACAGAGCAGCATATACTTTGGCAAATAATGCAATATAATACAGGCTTTAGTAAAGGGGTCAGGAACTGCATTGGTTTTTATCAAATGCAAGTAAAAGCAGATTATACACAGTGTGGACTAAGAGGATGACAGTACTACCTTTAGCTCCGAGGAATTCTTTATACAAGAATGAGGTATATCTAAAGACTGATGGAGTAGTAATCAAAGAACAAACAGAGAATATATTAACTTTAAGGTACACAGGTTCATAAGCCAATATGCCATCGAGTAGCAGTCCAAAATAAATAATTATTTTTAAAAATGCAAACAAACATCAATAATAAGAGGTGAACATATAAAACATCAGATTCAAAGTGATGAGCATCCACCAAGAAGGTAAACAATAGCATTGGGTAAATAATAACCTTCAGAAAAATGCACCACAATTCAGAATTGCACCAAGAGCAAAAGTACCCAGTATACAAGGAAAAACGTGTCAATTCCTTTGTGTTCTCAAAGAGTACACTTGTTGGAGGGATAAAAGATTAAAATGAAATAGGAAGAATTTGATGAAATCTTGTAATACAAAGAAGCTTTCAGAAGCATATATTCAGAAATCTATACTTTGGGACTATTTATATTTATATCAGAAGTATATTTATATCTCAGCAGGAGATAGGTATAATTTGTGAGGAAGAAGTGTTGGGCATCTAGTCCAATGTAATTGGCCAAAATTTGGAATCCAAAACCTGGAACGGGATGAGAGATGAGAATCAGACTTTGGGTACAAATCAGAAGAGTAGACTGGCTCAGCTGCCCCGGATTTCACATACGACATGCTAAGAATCAGTCACAATTGCCGTTTGAAATAGAGCTATTTTCTGTGTCACCTATGAGACCACCATACTTAAGGTCCAACTCACCCACCCAGCAGTTCTCAGCAAGACTGAGCTCTGTTAAGAGCTCAGTTCCTAGACCATAGCCTTGGAGCTGAAAAAAAAAAAGACCAGACTGGTCTCAGAGAAATCTTTGCTTGCTAGAGGAAAAAGACTCAAAGGAGAGATAAATAGATCCATGAAGGTTTCTGGAAGAGGAATAAAAACAGAGACAACTTATCAGTTCTTTATCAACCCTTAAAATTTAAAACAGAATAATCCCTGATGCAGAAAGCAAAGATGGATGATCGCAAATATTTTTCTCTCCTGCATTTGCACATATTTGATACCCCTTTGACCAGAAAGTTTTTCAGAGGGTGACACAGATTTTTTTTTTCTGCAGACAATATGTTGCATAGAAATGCAATAATTTTTTGATGATACAGAGGATAGTAAGATCAAGACAGATGATGTTTTGCAGGATAGAGGATGAAAAATAGTAGAAGAGCCTGACCAGAGGTTCCTATCAGCTCTGACAGGGTCAGACTTGCTGGACTAGCACAAAACAGTGAAAAATGTAACATGTGAAATACACCTTGGAGAGATGTTGACACAGCAAGGTGCACATAGAGATCACAGGTAAAGTTCAAATAATCATCAATCTCATCCCAGTAGGCAACAGAAGGATGCAAAGACTCCCAGAAACTACAAACAACCACAAAACAAAATGTTTGCTTTATGGCAGGACTCTAAAAATATCCAGGGACCCAAGAGTCAGTTCTAAACGTAGGGTCTGGGAAGCCAAAGGAGTTATTAATAAATCCACATTCGTGAAGGACTGTGAAGTCTGTGTTGTCCAGACACTCCATTGAGAAGAAAACTGACATCACCTTTTTACGTCAATACATCCACAAATTAGAAAGAAGTGACTTAGGTATCTTTACTAAAACAGGATGCCACAATTCTCAAGCAGTGAAGAAATATTTAACTTTAGTTTATGGGCCAAAAAAAAATTTATTTATGATAATCCAGAGTCAGATGGAGCTAGCCATAAAATACTATTGATTTGGGAAAAAGGATAGAGTCAATACGCTTTGTTTATGACTATAATCAGTTAATCGCTTAATCTATAGTATATATCTTATGGTATATAAATATGTTGTATAACTATACATGTGTGTGTAGTAGATATAGGGGGTGTGTTTCTTACTTTTGAAGGTAAATATACATATACCATTTGTATGTAAATACACACATATACATATTTTACTTGTATATATGCATATATACTCACATATATTTATACGTGCACACACATGCAAGCACGGTCATGCATAGAATCATAGATATCACAGATTCATAGAAAAACAGATTAGAATAAGTCTCTGGAGGTCTCCTAGTTCAATGTTCTGCGCAAAACAGGTGAATGTCAAAGAAGATCAAATCTAGCAGAGCTTTAGAAATGTGTAAGAGCTGATTTCAGGGGAGCCTCTCTGGCTACCTGTGCCACTTGTTAACAACTCTCATTGTGAATAGGTTCTTTCCTTGTGGATAATTCAAATTTCCCTTGTTGTGCTTTGTCCTCATCACTTCTTGTCCATCTACTGTGCACTTCTGAGAAGAGATTGGGGTCCTTAACTATGCAGTAGACGACAGTGATTAGATTACCTGTTAGACTTCTCTCTTTCAGCCTAAAGAGACTCATCTTCCTTCAACCTTCCAGGCTCTAGATTATGTACTGCAACCTCCTAAACACCACCACTACACCCACCCACCCCTTTTCCTATGAATTCTCAAGTTAAAACCTGAATTCAAACCTGACTGAAACTTGATGGTTACCAACACACACTCACTGCAGCTTTTGACTGAAGAGCTTATGAGCAGCCAAAAATGTGCATATATATTTATATCTCATAATCAAATTATATAAAATAAAAAATAGTATCCAGTGTAATCTGGTTCTACTGCAGAGAATCATATAAAAAGTAAGCCTTAACCTGTAGTAATTCTTAATGGAGAAAATGGGATATTGTTTAGCTGCATTCATATTTCTAAGTTGTTACAAGGAAAATGCAATTGAAGGATATACCAAGATCATTATAAACTGAAAAAACTTTAAAAGCTGTGATTCATTTACTGTAGTAGCAATATAGTTAAAGCTGTTAACGTTGTTGGCAATGTTCTTAACTCTGTTAAGGCTCATCAGATAGCTGAGAAAATCTTGAGAGACTCCAAAAAAAAAAAATGGTCAGGGAAGAGGAATTAGACTTTTTCATCCTGTTTGGAAAAAAATATTTATACTTTTCCTTGACCGTTACTCTCACTTTCTTGAGAAAACTTAAGTAGAAGATATTTCCAAAGTAGTGATCACCATGTCACATCTATACTAGACTAACAATAATAAAATCTGGCAGTGGCCCATAGCGTGACAAGGCAACCATCTCTGTCTTGTGTGATCTAGTGAGCTTGTGGAGAATGGTGTCAAAACAGCAAAGTGCCTCCTAAAAAGAGGCTGCAAAATCTGTATTTAGCGCTGGTATAATACAGAATGTAAACAATGACTCACGGGTTGCCACTGTGGATATTTTGTTCATTAAAAAATTGACAGCAAGAACACTAACATTCTTTAAAACTGACATTAAGTCTTGAAGACTTAGGCACAACAGTGATAAAACACCAAAAAGTGGCATGGTTTGAGGTCACTGAGTTGCTGCCAGTTCTTCAGAATGATGTTAGTTTGTTGACAAAGTAAAATCACAGTATCACAGGATATAGCTCTCATGGGATGCTCTTAGTCTAGAGAGAGACACACTGAAAAGATGGGTATCATTGCCTCAGAGCCATGGAAAAGGCATCAGAAACTGTAAGTTGTCTTTCGCAAAAAGCTCTTCGGCAGCAGCCCAATAGCCAGCTTAAGTCAGTCCTGGGACCTTCATTCAAGGACAATCAAATGTTCTAGTGCTGCTTGAAAGCACCATTGCCCACACATCAGGAGAGCACCAATTATGTCATCTCAACTCCAACTTATAGTAGAGAATTTCTGAATATTAGTTAGTGGGTGGTGTGTGTTTTTGGAATATTTTATTTCCCCAGTGGCTATTGTTGTCTGGTGACAACCATTGTACAGCTGGTGAAAGAAGAGGTGGGTAATTGCACCTTCAAGTGGTGGTCCTGATTACTGCCTGGAGCTTCTCTGCATTGCAAAGGGCTTGTGTTACACAAAACCTGAAGTGCATCCATCATGTGCCTTGGCAATCCAGAGTTATTCAAGAAAAAGAAAAAAAAGATAATTTAACCCTAGTCTTTGACCAATGCCTAAACTATTGCATAAACCTTCCTGCCTGTTTTCCTTTGGACTTTCAAAGTGTTGCACAACTGGAACTTGCTAGAAGAATGCTACTTCTGTGGATTCTTCCTTTTTATCACCCCCATTTACCAAAGAAACAGAAGATGTAAAATCCCTGCATTTCCATTCATACAGAGAAGGTTTTCCAACTACTCATACTTGGGGAGAGATTGGGAACAGGCATTCTGATCACCTCCTTTTCCCATGTATAAGAGAACATAATCAGGACCCTGTCTAGACAAACACAGAACTAATGAATAAACAAACTAGAAAAAAAAAAAAAAAAAAAGAGAAAGCACAGAACTTGCAGTTAATTAATTTGTGTACTTCCAGCTGAAGTGTCTGATGGGAGAAAATAACTAATCATTACTGTTTTGTTGTTTTGGATTAGAGATATGTGCAAATACTTGATTTAGTCATGAAATTTTTTGATTTACGTTCTACTGAAGATAAATGTTGTAACTTCAAAATTAGGCAGTATTATGGAAACAGATGGGATTTGAAATGAACAACAATAAAGTTAACTTCCAGCATAGAAAGACTGCATGTCAGCTCTCGAGCTAACTTTTCAGGATCATTAATAAGAATTACAACATTCTTAAATATGCAATCTCAATGCATCAAAGCTTCCTATGGGCATCTTCTGCAATTCAAGCTTTATGGATCAAGCACTGGTTTGATATCTGTATAAGAGCTCTGCTGTTACTGAACCAAAAATACAAGCGAAAAATGCAAAATCGTGTCTCTGCTGGCCTAATGACAAGTAAGAGCAGGAATAAGATTGTGTCTACTTATGGTTGTTGGGATTTGCCTTTCCACTTGACAATGTTTATTGAACTAGGCTGAACCCACAGCACGAAAGGATCTGCAGACATGACACACTGATTTGGCTTATAGGGCTGGAAGCAGACCAGTTCCACCGAGTTCTCCTCAGATTTATTTCAGTCCCCATCCTACACAGCAGGAGCTGCTGGTTAGCTTCAGTCACGCAAGCAGCCTTTTTATTCAAAGGCATTGTTCAGGCCTCCGGGGGGCAGGGGCTAACAGAATGCTCTTTGCGGAGAAAGGTTGGCCAGGTTCTCAATCCATGCAAAGAATTGCAGGCCATATTTATTGGTTTTCTAAGCATGAAATCTGCAAAAGCATCAAATCTGAATTTTAAGCATCACTTGAAGTAGCTGTCAGACTTGATGCAAATATGTCTTATCATATGCAGTCACTCCTGAACTATCCCAAACATAAAAAAAATTAGAAGAAAGCATTATTTCCTAAGATTATACCTTTGGACTGCCGGAAAAGATGGCAACTGGGTTCTTTGGCCCTTTTATGACAATAGCAACAAAAGCCTTTCAGGAATCTAGTACCATAAATACAAACACAAATACCATCCATGTTACAAAATACTGCAGTAAAATTACATCTTATGGATAAAGGAAAAAACACAATGAATTAATGAAATTATGAGAGATTAAAAAAAAAAACAACAAAACCAAAACCAAAACCAAAACAAACCAACAAACAGAAAAAAAAAAAAAAGGAGAAAGGAAAAACCTAACTCTTTAATCCAGTTAGGTAGGAGCTATTTTTCAAAAGATAGAATAAATACAAGAAACAGATCAAAACAAGTATCTCTGAAAGAGTAAAACTTTCTAAAGGAAATAATCCTACTCGAAAATGAAAGTAAAAGTATGAGTCATTGAACAATTTCAACCCTTAATTTATTTTCCAGTAGTCTTGATAACACAAGTCTATGGGACTCTAGTAGCTTGTTTGAGATATATCTCAGCAAGATCCACAATGTGAAACTCACCACAAGGCAAAATACCTACAGATACTTGAAGGACAATAGAATATTTCATGTGTGTGCATATATATCTATATATATTTTTATTCTTTTATATGTATTTATATATATTTATAAGGCAGGCTTCAACTGAAAGAAAATTTCAATGGTATTACACTCTTCAAGGCAGAAGTGAGCCAAGCTATCAGCTGTTAGTCTCCAAAAGTGTTTGCTTTCCTTTCTATATCTTAAAATATACCTTCCTCATCACTGAGTTCATAGAGCTGTTTCTGATTTCCAAGGAATTCTTTTGGAAGCTTTTTGCGAATCAATTTTTATTTCTTGTTCTAATTACTGTTATCATAACTGAGACTAAGGTCTTCTTTTGTTTCTGTTTACTATTTTTATTGCAACACTATCTATAAGTTCCAATTATGAACCTATAATATGCTTCATGTTGTACAAATACATATTTAACAAGTATGCCTGACCCAGAGGATTTACAGTCCCAGTAATTCTATTGTGTTTAAGGCATTTTATATATACTAGCCGGCGGATGATATTAGTCTGGGTTACGCTAATGATTGAAATACAGACTAGAACAAGTAATTTTGTTTTCATAGCCCTAGAATAAGGATAGTATAATACTAACTCATCTTTTCCAGGAGAATGCCAGATAAAATCACTACTGAATTCCTGTCTAAAGATTTAAACTTGTTAAAAAGAGTATAAATTTTAGGGTATGTGATTATTAAGAGTTAATAATCAGCTGTCAAAACCAATTCATATGAGGCATGCATGAAAAAATAATAATAATTATATTTTTGACACATATTGAGGTTTTCAAATTTATTTTTGTTCTGCATGTTTATAATTTTTTCTTTTCCCCATATAATAGAGCTATTCAAAATCCACAGAATTTGAACCTCGGTATGCCATGCTTTAGGTAAGTCTTGGTATTGCCCTTTTTCTCCAATTTCTTTACCTCAAAAACAGCCTTAAGAGTCAATATTGTCTCTTGAAATTACATTCTTTTGAAGTATTTGCAATCATTTTATTAATGTATTTCTGATAATTTTGGTAGTTTTATATCCTTCTTGACTGGACAAAACCTTCCTCTGATCTAATCATAAAATTCGCTGTTAAAGTCTTCAGCTGACTCCAGGTGTGTTACATCTTTCTTAAAAAAACACCAAAAAATGGGAAAAAATTAATCCCTGTTTGTCTCACTTATCTCCCTGTGTATTTCTGTGCTACCACATTTATAACAGGAATCACATTTATACTAAGGGCAGGGTACAGTGTGCTTTGTTTTGAATAGGTTATTTGTAGCATAATAATCTTGTGAATTACCAATATGCTGCAGAGCAAGGGGAAAATGTGATTGTGAAAGGCATGATGATGATTCAGTTGGTTTTGTGGCCATAATGCATCCTTTCCAACTGGCGTTTCAGCATTTCTTCCGTCTTTGTAAGTATTATCTACTTGTACTGTATATTCAGAAAGTCTCTTCTGTAGCAGCTGTGTGCCTTTTCTTTCATAAGAATGGTATTTGCCAAAGTTTGGAGTGAATGGAGGACTATGGGGTGGTTTGACCAGTGTTCAGTGCTAGCTTTTTGTGACCCTTCTCCTGCCAGCAGCCTTGAGAGGCGGTACTGAATTCTCATCTTGCACTGTATCAGTACACAAAACACTACCTCAGCATGAAGGACTTGTGTGGTCCTACCTCCCTTTATGCCTGCTATGCTGCTTCTCCTTGTAACTTATATTTATGGACAGCTCGGCTCACCTCAATGCATATTTACTTCCTTCTCCATCAAAAAGTTGATGTTTCAGCAGCTTGCAAGAAAAAATACTGAGTGTTTGAGTGGCTCAAAACTCAGTGTATTGATTTGGGAGCTGACAGGATAGAGAGAACTGTTAATTATTCTGCTCTCTCTGCAGGTTATTAGGTCAGTAAGTAGGTCATATAATCTAGGTTTCTACATATAGGCATCCACAGGTGCTGTAGCAGTCCAACCTCCCACCACAACTGATGCATCACCTAGTCAATGTGGTAAACAGAGAGGGGAGAGCAGCTCAACTACACTGCGGTCACACTCAACAGACTATGTATCTTCTTAAATATGGTTAAAATATAGTTAACTTCAACACCTTGTTCATATACAAACACATCCATGTAGTCCTTTACGCTCTGGTGTCAAAATCTGGAGCCAGATCTATTCCTGTGTTAGATTCAACTGCCTTCACATGAGTGCTACATCCAGCTTTTGTACTATTTGAGATGCTTGAGCCTATGGGTCTCCCACAACTGCTGTGATGTACAGAACAGTCTTGTGTGGGTCCTTTCGCAGTTCATCTAAAATGGTACTATATTCCTGTGGTTAGGAAGAGAGTTTGGTCCTGTTCAGCCCATGTGCAAAAATTCCTACCATCTCACTTAAAACATGGTCTCCAGATCTCCAGCTCCAGCGTTCTAGGAACACAGTGTCAACTCTCCACTTCAAAGCCTTGGTACTCCACATTGTACCTTAGGGGTAAAAAGCACACATCTGTACTAGGAAGCTACATGATGCAGAGCAGTGCTGAAATACGGGCACTTGATAGCACGTATTTTAATTTTTCACATGTTCTCTGGTATGATTCTGGCCAATTATCTCTTATTCAGAAAAGGCTGGGCACAATTTAACTGTGTTTATGCTAACTAGTGGGATCTGTATCAGTTGTCCTCAGAGCCTGAAAAATGTCCAGGGCCCATATTGTTTATTAAAGTGGTATCAAAGCTGGATCACTCGGATTGGCAATATTTTTACAGCACAGAATAAATAATTTGCAGCTAAACTTAATCTGTAACATGCCATAATTTAAATCAGGTAGGTGATAGATGCACCTTGCATGACAGTGAACGTACCAGAAAATTGCTCTGCAGAAGTGCAATGTGAAAGTGTACAAAAGTGTAAAAGTTACAGAGTTGTGTAAGTGCCATGGTGATGTAACATCTCTAAGTAGACAAAAGTTACTTTTAAGTTAATGTGGTGTCAATAGAAAGAAAAGTAACTGGAATAGGGACAGTCTTTTGCTACAGTGACTTCAGAAGCTGAGAGGATATCTGCCAGTGAACGGCAAGGTCTCAGTCTCTCCGTTGAGGGTTTTTTTGGTTGGTTTTCCTTCATTTTTCTTGAAATTAGTGATTCCACACAACTTGAAGGTACATATTTCATATTGCTACATTGTGCTTTGTGTGGTCTGAAAACTGGATATAAACTGACATGATGGAGTGCTCATGCCATGTGCCCTCAGATTTTTTTCATGTTTTTTGCAGTTTGTAGGCACCATGAATGCTTTAATTTGCTCTCCTCATCATAAGAAAATGCCTAATTCCAACTCAGTATTCCCCATTACAATACTTAAGAAGGTATTTCAATAAATAGCCTATGGTGGTTTTCATCATTTCTTGTTCAGTCTTCCAATTAACACATCTGTGTGGACAAGGCAAGGTGTAAAGTGAGAGACATGGAAAGGCCCAGGGAACTGGGTCAGTCCTGCAGCTTCCACTAGCTATTCTTATCAAACAAAAATGATTACACAGAGGAACAAAACTCATTGACTATGTCTATTTAGTAGTTAAAAGCCTCTAAAACTTATACACCATGACACAGTAAACTGTGAGGAGGAAATTGGCTTCCTGTTCTTTGCAATAGGTGAAAATATGAATGTTGAGTTTGAGCACAGTGTTATTTATGCACTAATATCAAAATTACAGCTATGTGCTGCGTGTGTCACTTCACAGTTGGAAATCAAATTATACTCCAGCTGGAATATTGGCACATTGGTATCAGCTATAGCAGCTGCTTTGCCTTCTCTGACTTTTCTTACTGTTGCTGCTAATGAAAAAGGAGGCTGCTGTCGCTGTTCTTAACAGCACTGTTTTTCTCCTCACTTGAAAAGCAAGCAGACAGTCTGGGTCTTCTCATGGCACAAAAGGAAAGGAACATTTAATTGCTGCTGAAGTGCTTGTACAAAAGGTCACCAAACAATATAAGTTCTTATTTGGTACTGAACTTTGAAGTGAAGAATTATGGATTGTAAAAGGCATCCAGCAGTTAGTTGATGTACCAAATCACCAGTATAGAGAAAAGAAGGGGAAAGAAGGCTAAACTTGATGGGAGTTTCCTTGCAGGCCAGGAACAAACTCGTCAACCATCTGTAATGTAGGTGCTCATGAAGCACGTTTAAGGAAACCATTCCAACTTCTCATCCGTGGCCTAATGCAAGCACAGAGGAGGAGCAATGAGCAACTGAGTATGCAGAAGCTGTTGGTCTAACCTAGAAGAGTTATGTATTGGTAATGTCACTGAGGCACTAACTTATAAGTATGAAAATAATTACCAAGTTTCCAAACCCATCATGGTCCAAGGGAATAGTGAATATGCAGAAAGTCTCTACCCCATCAAGAAAACTCCAGACCTTCTGTGTTAAGTCAATGATTAATTAAAAATGGACTAGCTTCATCTTACAAAGAATAATGTTATACATGACAAAAGATAAATTGAGATTCTTTACAAAACTGTAATTTTAAATTAATGTTGAACATAAAAATAAACCTGCTCCTTACCTGAGGGATTTTGCCTGCTTCACATTAATAAAAAAATCAGTTGTCTAATCAATATAAAGATATCACAAATTTTGTCTTCTGGTGTTGAAATTTTCCCTTGAACTAAAGGAAGGCTGCTGTTGTTGTTATTATTATTATTATTATTATTTATTATTATTATTATTTGTCTCTGAGACTTTTTTATTGTATTGTCATTGGTCTTATTTTGCTTAGGAGTCGAGAGATACAAGTGACACCTGATGAGCATTGTATGTTTGCTATAGTGCAAAGACATTTACAGAAATGAGCGGCTTACTTCATTTCCAGAGAAAATCAATCCCACAGCCTTTGCATCTCAAATATTTTTTTCTTGCTTCTTTAAGTCTTTTCCCTCCTGAAGAATTTTGTGATATTCACTGTTTCTTGGCAACATGCACAGAAAGAATGGCAAGGTTTTAACTTTGTAGGAATAAAAGCAGAAATCATTGGCAATGTTCTGATTTACACCAAGTAAGTATTTAATATAGAAACTTGAAAAGAAATTGAGACAAATCTCTACCCCAGCCCATCAGCAGATAGGTTGGTACAATTCCTGCTTTTAAAGATGTCAGACATGTTTAGTAGTAGTAACTTCATGTCTCCTTTGTACTAGTGGACCCACACCAAACTTCAGGACATGCTGGTACTGTTTACTGTGTTCTGCATTGTGCACCATTTCCTTTATGGTTGATCAAAAAATCTGAAAAAATACACCAGAAAAAAGTTTTTGTTCCTTTAGCTCAAAACCCCAGCATGTAGTCCATATTCAGTCCTTGATACTAACCAAAGTCCTGGTCCTCACATGTTTATGACTGTGTTGGCTTCTGCCCTCTCCCATTTCACCACCTCATTTCTGGACATTATGCAGTGTTTGAGAGCTGACAGGATCATCTGACCTGGTGTATGACATCCCACAGTATTGCATCATTAATTACATTAGTAAACATAGCTTCCTGAGAATTCAACTTTACATAGATGAATTCATACCCTGTCTATAGATTCGGGGAGTTCTGTGGTGTCTGATTAGAAATCTGCAGTTCTGTTTCACAATAATTCCTCTTTCAGTCAAGAAGATATCTGTACCTAAAAAACCTTCCTCTTTAAAAAAAAAACAACCAACCAACCAAAAAAACCAAAAAACCAAAAACCAAAACCAGGAAAATAACAATCCACTGCCACTGAATTGCAGCGAAGGCTGTAGTACTGACATACTCACCATTGACTGAAATGCACCTGTATTCAAATACTAAGTAACGTGACAGTAGATGGAGTAATGAACATTCAGTTTATACCGATAATTTTGTAGGCTCAGTATACCTTTGCTCGTGACATGTATTAAACATGGCATTTCTCACCAGCTATTTAACCCAATTAAAGCACTTTTAGAAGGTGGAACCAAGGATCCAGTGTATTTAATTATCAGAATAAGACTTAGAGGTCTTAATCCTTCTGATGACTGAACTGGGCTGGAAGGAAAATTTAAAGGTCATCTAGTGCAACCCTCCTGCAATGAGCAGGGACATCTTCAGCTAGATCAGATTGCTCAGAGCCCCATCCAACCTGACACTGAATGTTTCCAGGTATGGAGCATCTACCACCTCTCTGGGCAACCTGTTCCAGTGTTTTGCCACACTCAGTGTAAAAAATTTCTTCCTTATATCTAGTCTAAATCTTCCCTCTTTAACTTTAAAACGATTACCCCTTGTCCTATCACAACAGGCCCTGCTAAAAAGGCTGTCCCCATCTTTCTTATAAGCCCCCCTCAGGTACTGAAAGGCTACGGTAAGGTCTCCCTGGAGCCTTCTCCAGCCTGAATAACCCCAACTTTCTCAGCCTGTCCTCAGAGGAGAGGTGTTCCAGCCTTCTGATCATTTTTGTGGCATCCTTTGGACCTGCTCCATGTCTTTCCTGTCCTGAGGACTCTAGAGATGGATGCAGTACTGCACGTGGGGTCTCATGAGAGTGGAGTAGAGGGGCAGAATCACCTCCCTCAACCTCTGGCCATGCTTCTTTTGATGCAGCCCAGGATACAGTTGGCTTTCTGGGCTGTGAGCACACATTGTCAGTTCATGTCCAGTTTTTTGTTCACCAACACCCCCAAGTCCTTCTTGACAGAGCTGCTCTCAATCCTTTCACCACTCAGCCTGTATTGATACTGGGGGTTGCCCTGACCCACATGCAGGACGCTGCACTTGGCCTTGTTGAACCTCATGATGTTTACACGGGCCCACTTCTCAAGTTTGCCCAGGTCCCTCTGGATGGCATCCCGTCCCTCAGGTGTGTCAACTGCACCAATCAGCTTGGTGTCTTCAGCAAACTTACTGAGGGTATATTTGATCCCACTATGTCGTTGACGAATATACTAAAAAATACTTGTCCCAGTATGGACTGCTGAGAGTTACCACTTGTCACTGACCTTCATCTGGACATTGAGCCATTGACCACTATCCTCTGGACACGAAGGTCCAACCAATTCTTCATTCACGAACATCAAATCCATATTTTGCTGATTTTAGAGAGAAGGATGTTGTGGGGAACCATGTCAAAGGCCTTACAGAAATCCAGATAGACAACATCCGTAGCTCTGCCCTTGTCCACTGATGAAGTCATTCCAACATAGAAGGCCACGAGGTGGGTGGGGCAGGACTTGCCCTTGGTGAAGTCATGCTTGCTGTCTTGAATCACCTCAGGGTCCTCCATGTGCCTTAGCATAGCTTCTAGGAGGATCTGTTCCATGATCTTCCCAGGCACAGAAGTGAAGCTGACAGGTTGTTAGTTCCCAGGGTCCTCCTTTCTACCTTTTTTAAAAATGGGTGCAATGTTTCCCCTTTTTCCAGTCACTGAGGACTTCACCTGACTGCCGTGACTTTTCAAATATCATGGAGTGGCTTGGCAACTAGACCAGCCAATTCCCTCAGGACTCTGGGATGCATCTCATCAGGTCTCATAGATTTCTGTAAGTTCAGGTTCCTCAGGTAGTCATGAACCTGATCTTCATGTACAATGGAAGGGACTTTGCTCCCCCAGTCCCTGACTTCCAGTCCATCCACTTGAGAGGTGTGGGGAGAGATTGTCAGTGAAGACTGAGGCAAAAAGTTGTTGAGGACCTCAGCCTTCTCCTCATCTATTTTTACCAGTTTGCCATTCTTGCTCATCATGGGGATACATTCTCTTTGACCTTCCTTTTTGGGCTGAGATACCTGTAGAAGCCCTCTTTGTGTTCCTTGCCAAGTTCAGCTCCAGCTGCACCTTGGCCTTCCTGACCCCATCCCTACACAACTGGGCCTATACCCTTTCCAGGATACTTGTCTCTGCTCCCACTGCCTGTGCATTTCCTCCTTGCCCTTTAGTTTGGCCAGCAGGTCTTGACTCAGCCATGCTAGTCTCTTGCCTTTCTTTCCTGATTTCTTACACCTGGGGATCAGGAGCTCTTGTGCTGTATGGAAAGCATCCTCGAAGGTCTGACAGCTCTGTTCTGCTCCCTTGTCCCTGAAGGCAGTTTCCCTGGGAGTCTTATTGACTAACTCCTTGAAGAGCTGGAATTTTGCTTTCCTAAAATTCAGGGTCCTGACTTTACTCTTTGCCTGACCCATATCCCTCAGGACTGTGAACTCCACCAGTGCATGGTCACTGCAGCCCAGGCTGCTTCCAGTCTTGACATCACCGTTCAGCTCACTTGTGCTGGTGACCATCAGGTCCAGTAGCACATCCCCTCTGGTAGGACTGTATTACCTGGCTTAAGAAGTTATCCTCAATGCACTCCAGGAGTCTCCTGGATTGCCTACAGCTCACCATGCTACTTTTCCAGCAGATGTTGGGGTGGTTGAAGTCCCTCAGCAGGACAAGAGCCTGCGAGCGTGATGCCTCCTGTAGCTGGAGTAAGAAAGCTTCATCAATAGGCTCTCCTTGATCAGGCGGCCTGTAGTAAACACAAAACACAAGATTCCCTTTGTTGCCTTATTCTCTAATTCTTATCTTTAAACTTTAAACCTGCTTGTGGCTATTCTTCAGAGGCTGCTCTTCACACTCAATCAATTTCTGATGTAGAGGGCAACGTCTCCTTCCTTACCTGTCCCTTCTGAACAGCCTGTAGCCATTGATAGTTGCACTACAGTCATGGGACTCATCCTATCAAGTTTCAGTAATGGCAACTAGGTCTTAAAATTAGCCACCTATATGCGAGTTATCCTCAATAAATAAAACCTGCAAGCATGACCAGTCTCATGAGACAACCATATGAAAACGAACTGGTCTTTCCTTCTGTTGAGGTGAGTATGAAAGGAATCTTCTGGATGAAGTGTAAAAAATAGGAGGAGGACAGTTTTTGACTATGGTAAGGAAAAATGTTTTCAAATGAAATTGACATCTACCTAAGCCTTCACATAAGATCTAAAACAAACTCAGTCCCTACTATTTATTAAAGTGCCTATACTTCTAGAATCCAATGAGTTAACTCTGATCCCATCTTCTCTGTTATTCCTCTCTTCCCCAACTTGAATAAACAAAGTTTCCAAGCAGAAAGTAATATTAAAGTACCAGTTACCTAAATAGCTTTATCAGCATCTTCTTCCCCTTACACCCAGCAGGATGACTCTAGGTGTGTATTCCATGAGAGCTTGTTGATCTTTTTAATGTTAATTAGCCTTTGATTAGGATCTTAGAATCAAGGTAACAGGACCAGATTTTCCCACCATTGATTGATGAATTAATTAAAGGCATCTAGATGGAATTTAATGCTGGAAGTGTGCCATGTAGATTGTCCTTTAACATTTTGCAGGAACATTTTCAGCATTATCAGTCTAACATTGTTTTACACGATTAAGTCTTTAGGACATGGTTTAAGTGGTGGGTGGGTATCTGGAGAGGCAAATATCTCTGGGGGAAACAGAGGCTCAAATACAACAAAGAAACAAATCTGCAGAACCCCTTACTCTGACCCAATTTTCAGACTGGATGAAAACCTGCAGTTCTAAGTGATTTTAGTACTGCATTTTAGATACTCACCTGGAGAAAGCAGCACCAAGCATATCCTAAACCACAATGAGAACAAAGTTTATGCAATCGTACATGGAACCAAACACCGCTAGTACTACATCCTCTACTGGTGTAAATCAACATAGTTCCATCAACGTTATAGATACTTTGACAATTTATACCAAACATATAATCTTCTTTTTCAGTTTTCCTGCTTGTAATTAGTCTATGGATATTCTACCATTCAGTAGTCAGTAGTATTTTTTTTTCAATGTACCTGCTCTGACACACTAACAAAGTAACTAATTGCCTCTAAATAATAGAAAAACTTTAAGAAAGATTTATAAGTTGAAAAGAACGTAGGAGTGATTTTTTTTCAAGAGGTTATTGAAACTTAGAATGATTTACACGAAGAGAGAACAAACAAAAGCTACCTAATTGTTTTTGAAATTACTCATGTTTTTTCCATTTTATAATAAAAAGATGTATCAGCAGGTGCTAATCCTGTACAAACATCCTGCATCTTGCCAAAATAGGATTGCTTTGACTGGTGTGGCTAAACAGTCACACCTAAATAAACTGTTATGAAATAAATAAAACCATTGTTAAATGGTAGATGGAACCATCATGGGTTAAAATGTTGCTGAAAAAGGTTCTGCTGCTGCTTTTAAAAAGCCATAATGTTCTACGAAGTTGTCTAAAGAATGGTACTTTTTTCTTACTTGTGTTAGTCTGGCTATGACAGAATCATTCTTGGTATGCTTACAGATATTTTTAGTATCCTCAAAGGATATTTTAAGCAACTGCAGTGTATTTGCTATAGCCATAAAAACCACATATTTCTTATACATGAAAGGTGAATACATCCCACCTAACTTTAGCAGTGGGATTAATCTTAGCTAACTCTAGACATCTTCAATATAGACATCTGTACCTGAGGAAGTTACTGGAGGTGCCATGTGTAGCCAAAGAAAAATCAGCACTATTGGAGTTTTTCATCTAGCCTGTTTTAGAAAACTATTTGAGGATGGGAAGAATTATCCCTCTAGAGTCAAGGGTTAGATCCCAGCCCAACTGCAAATAAACAGTTGTTTGTTTTTTTTTTTCAGTACAAACCAGAAAGGTAATATTTGCAGTTCAGTTTTTAAATGACCAAATATTAACAAATTTATGTGAATCAATCCCATAGCTCTAGGTGAGGGATGAACAATACAGAAAACGTTGGGAATAAATATGAAAACCTCTTGATTTTAGGAAATAAGAAAGGAGATAACACATCAGGTTTTAGTGTTTTATTTCTGTTTGTGAAGAAAGTGTTTTAGTGTTTTCTTTCTGTTTGCATTGGTTTTGCACAGCTTCAGTTACTGAATAATACTTGAGTCTACCCTAAGCATATATACAACTTTTAATTTTAATAATACTAAAATAAAGGTGGTCAAATGTACTTTTTAGTTCAGTGGTCAAAATGAAAAAAAAAAAGGGGACTGGTCAGTTTGGCTTGAACAGAAACTGAAATGTTTTGGGTTTAATGCATTCAGAGACAGAGAATAAATTGAATAATGAAAGGTACTGTTTCTACTAAAACAAGACATTTCATTTCACATGGAGCTTCTGCAGAAAATTTCCTTAATTTTCTTTCTGTTATTAGAACTCTTTTAAGCAAAGTAATCTGTTTTGAAAGGTAAAGTATATTCCATTAAAATGGGAAAAGTTTCAACTTGACATTGCCTTAATTTTTTTGTGCTTGATGCAAATTGCAGAGCAGAAACTAAGTGGCTCTGCTTGAACAGAGGAAGAATCATTCTTAATATTAGCTTTAGGGAGGCTTTCAGTGCAAGCTGTAGATACTTGTATGGGCTTTGTAAAGTTTAATTACTGCAAAAGACTTTTGTGTACTCACCAGTCTAAATCATTTTATTATTATTTTTAGGCCTAACTTGTAGCCACTGTGTAATTTGTATTCTGAAAACCAGGAAGATAATAGTTTAGGAAAGAGATCACAGAATGGTTAAGATTGGAAGGGACCTTGGGGACCAGCCAGTTCAAGCAGGGCCACCCAAAGCCCGTTGCCCAGGACAGCTTTTGAATACCTCCAAGGAGGGTGACTCCCCAGCATCCTTGGGCAAACTGTGGCACTGCTTGTAGACCCTCATGGGAAGAAAGCATTTCCTGATGTTCAGAGGGAACCTCCTGGCTTTCAGTCTGTCCCCATTGCCAATATGCAAGTGCACTTTACTGGCTCATGTTCAACTTGATGTTCACCAGGACCTCCAGGTCCTTTTCTGCCAAGTTGCTTTCCAGTTGGAGAGCTCCAGCTGGATGTACTGGTGCATGGGGTTGTTCCTCCCCAAGTGCAGGGGTTTGCACTTCCTGTTTCTCCAGCCTGTCAAGATCCCTCTGAATGGCAGCATGACCCTCTGGCATATCAGCCACTCCCCATAGTTGTGTATCATCAGCAAATTTGCAGTGTCCACTTTACGCCACCATTAATGTTTAATGTTTAAACAATCACAATGTTTAAATATTTATATAAGTATTGTCCATCTCTGCCATTCCTGAAAATATAAAATTAGATTTTTTGCATCCCATTGAGTAAGATATTTTTTTTTAATGCTTGTTATTTTAGGTAGCCCAAATATGGAATGCTTCATAAAATTAAAAACCTAACAAAACAAAAATGGGGGAATGGAACATTGGAAAAAGCACACAAGTTGAGGTTTGGACTGGGTTTACAATTCATTCAGTCAGTTATTTCTTTTTCAGTCACATTTTGTGGGGCCACTGGAGATGTCTTGAAAATTTATTGAAAGATGTCCTGGAACAGTTGCTACAATCTGAAGATTTTATGTTACTATTTTTAAAATAGAGTTCATTCATCATTAAATGTTTGTATTGCATTAGCTAGAAACGAATATTGGTGGCATAGTAAAGATGAAACATTATGATGTTTCATATATTAAATATCATGTGTGTTACAGATTCCAATGTAGCAGCAGTGGCAACTGCTAATAGAAATGAAAGATAGGTAAAATAAAAAAAATGTTAATCAGAGAAGAGGAAGTTCACCGTTTTATGACTGTAATGGAGAAAACTTTACATTTTTGATTTGCCATAACAGTCACCTAAATAATCATACACTACACCCTTTTTTAATCCAAATACATATGCAGACATAACTGTGTGAAACTCAACCATTGCACAAAGGGTTAACTACAAACGTTAAGCATCTTTCGTTTTCACTTTGGTCATGCTCCTTGTTTCAGCTGTGCATTCCCACCAAAACTGAAGTCCAGTGTGTTGTTACTTTTATGTGTTTGTTGGTTTTTTTCCCTAGCAACTAATTAATGTTCGATATAGTACTTTAGAACATAAATATTTTCCCTAAAATAACCCAGGATCACTGTTTCTGGATATGTTTTAAAAGTAATAGCCTATTTAAATGATCAGATATGAGATGATGTACCTGCAATTAAAGGTACAATTTTTTAAACTTCAGAAAGGGTCTTTTTCTCAGTTCATTCTGAGTGTAAGGAAGCATGCTATTTGCAGCTAGTGATCAGAGATAAGGATTATTACATCACAGAAGAGTAATATTGTTATAATTAATAAGGCAAATCTGAGATGAGATTCAATACATAGATCTTTAAGTTTCAAAATAATGATTTTGGCTGATAGTTTAAATCAACGTAGCAGACCAAGTTGCGCAGACATTATAATCTGTCATTTTCACAAAGATTGTCACAGTAATAGTACAAGAGTGACTATATGCATGGAAAATAATTTTATCATATTGCAATGTATGTTCTGACTCAGCAATGCTCTTCTCTACAATGTAATAAAGCAGACAGCAATGTAAATCATTTAGTCCAATACAAGTGTAATGAGAGAAATGACAAACCAATGTGCAGGGTGGATAAGAATGACATCAATACATTCTATTCTGACAGATTAAACATAGTAAAATATTGAAACTAGAATGTATCGGAAGTGTGATACAATCTCAGAAGGAAAAATGATTTTCTGAGTCCTCAGGAAAGAGATTATTAGTAGATCTGAAATAACCATTGTCAGTAGTAAAAAGAAAACCTTTTATTAAATATCATTGCGTTAAACATAATTTCCTCCCTTCTTTTATTTTATTCAAATCTTTGTTCAGAAAATAAAGGTTGAGAAACTCCACTGGACATCAACCATCCGTGTAAAAGATTTTAAATTTATCAACCTTACTGAGTTTAATTTAAGCATAGATCTAAAATATGAGTTTCAACAGGGCATAGTTGTTGTACCCATTATCCAAATATGACTTGGAAAATAGTGACCTGAAACTGCTCTAATGTGTTTATGTGTGAAAATTCGAAATCTTAGACTTTTGAAGATGTTGTAGTGTACATTTTCAGCACAGACCTAAGTACAGGGGAAGGTGAGTACAGTTAAGAATATTACAGGAGATAATATTGTTTCTTAGAGAAGTGAAGATTCATGATCAACCCACTTTTAAAGCATGTGAGAGATAGTTAGGTCTTGCTTTAGAAAGCTGAAGAATTATGTTTGGAGAGATGCATTTTGAAGTAAGAGGGATGTATACATCACCCGCACACTTTTTGCCTGTGTGTCTTACAATGTCATAACTATGTTAAAAGATTTTTTGGGAAAAAAAAAATCTTGAAAAGGAAAGGAAGGTCAATAGATGACTTTATTGACATTTTATGGTGAGTTTTTTTTCCCCCAAGTGTATGGAAAAACAGAGGGGATAATGGTGAAATAGGAACAAGAAGGACATTTTGACTGTTGGAGACCTACTGTTTGCCTACTGTTGGAGGCAGAAATTAATTTTGAGCAAACTAATATAAAACACTACCTCCTACAGAACAGATGTAATATTAAGGCTTTGCAAGTACAGAAAGGCCAAGAGCATGATGTTGTTACTTCTAGTCATCCCTCTGAAGTCTACCTTGTGGTCTAGTATTGACACACTTGGATGGGTAATGCATACCTCACCTTCATCTGAAATGCTCAGTCTGGCTACTGTCAGAGGCAGGATCTGGGGTCATCGCTTTCTCACAAGGCAGTAATGACTTGTTTTCCTGGAGAGCATCTGAGAGAAGAAAGGCTCTGGCAACCTCAGGAAGAATCAGCAAGTGAAAATAAAATGTTTTAAAAGTTTCAATATCCACAAACTTGTGTTTTACAAGTGAAGGGAAAAGAAGGGAAGGAAAGAGGTGGAAACAGCAGGTAAGAAAAATGTTGTGTTGTATTTTTTTTAAATATCTCCACTGATTCTAATAACCATAGAATAATTTGTTGTGTTTTAACAGTTATACCATTCGTAAAGCAAACTAAAAAGTCAATTGGTTAAAAATCTACTGAAATATAAATTGAAAGTAGACCAAGGAAAAACATGTAAATCATGGAAATAATACAAAATGATCAGAAAGAAAATGGAATTTCTAAATATCTTTGAAACATGTTTACAGTAAAACCTGCAATAAGAATAGATTCACAAGCAGGCATTTTTTTCAGGGGATGTAGCTTATAGACTACTTATCGCTCTTCTTCTGAAAGTTCAGAGTTTTTCATCACCCACGTGAAAAATATTTCAAATGAATTTTCATAGCATAGTGCATTCATAGATAAGGATTTTGCTCCATTCCTTCTTCAATGTTTCAGCATTACAAAATGGAATGTTATGCAAACGTGATATCATGTATCATTTTTAAAGCTGCCATTTCTGGATTTGCTGCAGGCAAATGGAGATGAAGATGGTTTGTTATCTTGACTCCAAAGGAGATGAAGAAGCAAAAAATGAAATAAAAGCTAAAATAGTTTGTAACATTTAATAAAATATGGCGGCATCATCTTTGTCTTCGTTTGTGATTCACCAAGAATTTTTGGCTCTAAAGCACAATCATAAAGTCTTGAATCCCAAGCCATAAGATGTTTTTCTTCTAAAGTGATTAATATCTTCTGTGGAGCTGGGTAATACATTAGACTGATGAGCAACAAAACCTCTCTAATTACTCAATAGTTATCTAAGAAAAGCAGTTGTGTAGTATAAAAATCCTTCAACACTTAAAAATTTATAGTCATTAGCTTGTTTCAGGCCACAGTCATTACCAAAACAGAAATAATCTACTATTTATCAGCTTATAATTTGAAAAACTTCTCTACACAGACTTATATCAGTCCCAGGAATATGATGCATAGAGAAATGTGCCATATGAGTTCTTTAAAATACATTTGTGTTTGAAGAGTGGAATCAAGATTGGTAGAAAGGAAGTATGAATTAAAAGGTAAAATTCATGGAACACAAAAAATTGACTATGTATGAGGAAAGTTTAAGAAATATGAGGGCTATTATGGTTATCAAACTATTTCTGAGGGAAGTAATTGAATTTCTAACACTGTTATCATGTAAGACTGGACCAGAGGGAATATATATCTACACTCAGATTCAAGCATGAGGGACCTAAGTGATAAAAAGATCTTTTATGTTTGAGGGTTAAAATACTCAAGAACATATCAAGACTTTGAACAATGCAGGAGAAACACAACTAGAATAAGTACCAGTGAGTTCAGCACTCATCAGTGTGGAGGCAATCTGGGTTAGAGTTTGACAAAGAGTAAGTGCTTCTAGGCAAAAGCTCCTTTTTTTTAGTCGCGTTTGTAGGATCTCAAGCTCTCCTTAAATATTTCCCTTCCCTACAGCTATTCTCCCCAAGCTCAGTAGGACTGTGCAAGATACTATACAATGTGATCAAAGTGGGGGACTGGAGAAACTGATTTTAAAGTATTTATACAGTGGGGCTTTCAAGAAGCCTGAAGAAAGAAAGGGGTGATGTTCTGTTAAGCCAATTTGTCTTCTACCTGGATTAGGACTATTTGGTAATGTTTTTAACTCCTTCTTTGTTAAAGTGAAGCGTTAAAGTTGAAAATAAATCTGATCTTGTGGTTTTCTGCTAAGAAAAGGAAAAATCATGACATATTTTTTATACACAAAAGGTATTAAATAAAGTGGCAAGAATACAACTAAACAAGCATATTGGAGGGGAAAAAAAAAAAAAAACAAAAAAACCCAAAGATAGCAAGAGATGTTAGATCATTCTCCCAAAGGTTTTCTACCCCTATCAAAGTGCAAGATCAGAGAAGGTAGATAAAATATTACAGGATAGAATAGGGAATTGAAGCATAAAAGTTAGAAATAGCCAAAGTACTATATGAAAGCTTTTAAAATATGTATAAAGATCACTAAAATATGCTGACTGTCTGCGCTTTGCGCACCATGTATCCATTTACCTGCAAGAGACTAAACTTAGAAAAGCGGAGTTTTGAATATGAGTACAAAACCATGGGATCTTCAGATCTGGTGGGCTTTGCTAGACCAAAGCTGACTGGGGTGCGGAGGTCTGTTCTTAAAGTACAGCTATACTTGGAGAAGTGACTATGTGAAGTACTTACGGCTTCCCATTTTTGCAGCTAAAGAGTACTTCACAATGGTTAATACTTTCGGTATCAGAATATTTTGGAGAACTATGGAAATCTTGTTACACACATATTACAGATGGAGAGCATAAAGGTGAATTACTAATTCATTTGGGGAAAAAAATGTTATTTGCCACACTAAGAAAATTTTATTTTGGGAGTCAGGGTACTATTTATAGATCACTGAATTTTTATTAAATTCCTATAATGGGTAGACCTAAGGCCACTCTTGTAGCAGTATAAATGTTAGTTACCTAAAGCTAGTTACTCTAAATTTGTTCTACAGCGAATAGAGAGAATATTCATTTCCAAAGGGCACTACATATCATGCTTAGACAGGTAACTAGCATAGCTGGGATGAATCAGTGTCTAATTTCAACTATAAATGGAACCCAAAGTATCTACTTTTGATTTAAATGGCTAAATTTCATATATGTAGGAAATTATTCAGGTGCCTGAGCACAGGTATCTAGTGCCATTTTAAATACTTGAGGACATCTCAGAATGTCTTGCAGATACAACACAAGATGTACAGTGCCTGGATGTACAGGAACCAACAGCCAAAGTTGACGAATGCTATGCTGATGAGGGTGCCATCCTCAGCCAGACAGTGGCTGAGCTCACATCAAGGTAGAGGTAGGGCTGAGTCAGGTCAATTCTGCACTCTTGCTGGTCAGGTTGGGCTGCCACAAGACTGTGAACTCCCCATGATTTATAGGTCTAACGAAAAAGAAACAAGAGGGACTCCATAAGATTCCATGAATAAAATCACGTAATAGGTCTGGTATTGGGGACTGGGATGTGAGATCCCTCCTGGTCATTTGTTCAGGCATTCCAGCCCTGGCTCTGGTAGTGACTGCCTGAACTACCTCCACTCTTCTGTGCCTGTGCAACTCCAACATCTCCAACATCTTCCTACACTACATGACCTCTCACTCTTTAATATAGGTCAGCATAGCTGCTGAACAGAAGGATTTGGTATTGAGGCTCTGTAGCCATATATTCCACTTTTTCAGGAGCACACAAAAAGCTGGAGAGTGTGGCTCACACACCAAATGCCCACTTGGAGTCTGCATTCTAATAAGAGTTCATGAATTATGTAGGCAACACAATGAGAACATTTGAAATGGTGTTTGCATCTGCTATGAGACTTAAAATTTAATGGATTTTTAAGTAATTAGCATGAGCTATTTACCACACTGAGTTATACTGTAGGAGTAGCTGAATATAAAAATAAATATGATAATAATATGCATAAAATGCTCATTTCTTGCAGCATTATATTTTACTTTAAAAAGGCAGTGCTTAAACAGACTATCCAAATTGACAGGGAGAATATGAAATTATGTCTTTGCTCTTTTTTTTTTTTTTTTGAAAAAGAAATCTTTTGTCATTTACAAGATGACAGACTAGTTTTATGATAGCTTTGATGTGACATAAGGCAGTGCATCCATAATCTAGCATGTCACAGCCATTTTTAATACGTACAGTATATGCTCAGCTGATCTAGGAATCTCAACGAATGATCCATTCTCTGTGTTTTCTTATAGGGAGCCCACAGTTCGGCAGTTTAGGGAACAGGATAATGCTTGTGCCTCACTGCCATCAGCTAGTGATTCCCATCTGAATGGAGAAAGGTATAGTAAAAAACCACCAGCTAGAAGGTAAAGCCAGACTATTTCAAATCAGAAATAATGTGTAAGTATTTTTTTAACTATGAAGATAAATTATTAGGCTGAACTGCAGAACTGGTAAGTTCTGCATGTCTTCTAATAACCGGTTCTGTAAAAATGTCTGTTTCTTATGACGGAATGTGATGGGAACACATTAGGGCAGGAAGTGATGTCTATATAATAAATGACCAAAGATGCAATGAATCTACCCAAGGCAAGTAGAGGTTCTGCTTCTCCATCACCTTCTAAGGATGGGCACTTATCAGAGCAATGTCTTTTTAAGGCAAAATCAAAGAAAGATATCTGGAAAGTGAGAGGCCTTTATTCTAGCTTGATTTTATACCAGTCAGGTTCAGATAACTAACTGAGTTATTGACAAAGGAAAATAATAAACAGTAATGTACTTGGCAAAAATCTAATATACGGGGATCTAAACCCTTTCCCGTTTTTACAATTTAGACTAGGACATTTCTATATGAATAATAAAAAAGTAAATCAAGTCACTAAGATTCCTCATCACCATATGCATTTCTTATGCCCACCATGTTGCATTTTTACTCTGAAGACAGGACACTCACATCTATGCCTGGATTTTGATCCAGTTTCAACAGGAAAAATGATGAGCCGTTATGCAGACTGCCTTGTGATCTGCTCTTAGGACACCTGACTGAAAAATGAACAGTATGAGTGAAAACTCACTGGGAATGAGGCAGTCCCTCTCCCAAGAATCCTGTTTCCAAAGCAAACACATCAAGCTATTCTGCCAGACAGCAGCACCACCATGTTATATAATGAAAATAATAGTCAAAACATGACAATGACCAAGTGTGGGCTTGTCTAGGGAATTATGTGATGGTTCTTCAACTAAGGATGTTGCTAAGCTTTCATGGGTTCCTAAAAAGCTTTCAGAAAGATTAGGGAAACTTCCTTAATTACTGAGGTGGACAAGGATAAGTGTTATGAAAAATTGTCTGGGTCTTGGATAGGTTCCTCATTTATAGAACACTTGTGTAACCTGTATCTGACCCAAAGTAATAATGAAATTATTCATTTATTCAAACAATTTTGACTCCAAATTTATCAATATAATTTAAAAAAACAAAACAAAACAAAACAAAAACGCCAAACTAAAAAAGACCCCAAATCCTTAAATATGCACTGATATTTTCGTGTCTTTGATATGAGTTCCAATCTTCATCCTTAAAAAGATTATATAGTAAAACTTGTCCTGATGGCAGTTTGAGCACAGTTGGAGTGATTCCAGAAGTTTTAGAAAAATGACTCCCATCATATCTGAAGCTGAATTCTGCTCCTATTTGTATCCAGTGATCTACAGGTTTCAATAAAAGTCATTAGAGCATGCATTTCAAGGGACAATTTGGCATATGGGTCTTCAGTTTCGAAGGTTTGTGACTTAAAATATTTTCTTTTTTTTCCTTGGGCCTGCAGGAACAAATAATACAATGGAAACGTGCTGAGCACAGAAATCTGGCTGCTTTGCACTCTTCCACAAAGACTTCCTCTGAGTGACACCAACAGTGACACTGATGGGATCCAGGGGGAACTATTTTCAGCTGCCTTTCCTGAGTCATAAATGTGGAGCTGCTCTGTTATAATACTTTGTGTGGAGAGAGTAAGAAATATCAGTAATGTATTTGTGAGGATGCCACAGAATCCTTAAAATGAAGATACATCTTGGACATTTTCTCAAGTGCTAAAGACAGCTTTAGTAACTTTAGCTTCCATAGAACAACACCAGACCAGCCGTTACCTTATCTCTACCATAGAACCAACCCTTTTGCCTCAATCAGTCTGTTTTGCAGAATGCTGTGACTCCAGCAAGGGCAGGTTCTGGTTGTACATGCCTGCCCTGGCTCTCACAGTGTTTCCAACTGCAACCAATGAATTTTGATTCTTTCAGAGTCTGCCTACAGGAGTAAATGAAATGAGCCAGGGACAACACTGGAATGTTACATGTTGACCAGGATCGTGTAAATCCTGCTAGTTGTCTGCACCTGGGGAAGGGCACGGCAGGGAGCGTGGAAGCGGGAAGAGGGATCCTTCCTGTGCTGTGTAACATGTCCTCCTTTCCTGCAATCTGTTTCCTTCTATAAAGGGATTTAATCAACCAGGGCACATTGTTTTTATGCTTTATGAAACCATCTTCTCAGAGATCAGGTGACTCACAACCAGAGAATACATTAATTAGTTCAAACCAACCTTTCTTCTTCTCCCCCTCCCTCTTCCCTACCACAAGAGGCTACGGAGCAGAGTTCAACACTCTCTGTTTGCAAACAAAATTGCAGCATCTGTCTTGTCACTTTGACTGGAGTTCTTGCCTAATTTTTTTTTTCTTGGTTGTTACCATAGTAGCAGTGTGGTGATTTTTTGACCCATGAGAAAAAGACAAAGAGACACAGTCGTGTGCAAGTAGCTCCCTAGCTGAGGATTTGATTGATCTACTCTGTGCTGGAATTAATTCTTCCATTTATTAATGTTTTCTGTTGAACTGAAACTCTGAAACCTGATGATCCTAAATTGATTCATATTGAATGCAAGACATGATTAAAATTGTGGCTAGAAGTCCAGCAGAAAGAAAGTAACAGCTGAACCTTCACTTGACAGGTCCATACATATCAGATGATGAATATGGGAAAACTACTCAGGGAATACTCTAAGGGTTTTTGTTCCTTCCCCACCTTCATACTGTACATTAAAGAAACAGCACTATGAGGAGGAACATGATACAATACACAAGGTTTTCTTCAAAAGCCTTGGACTGTGGCAGCCTCATCAGGTTCAGCCTGAAAAAAAATGTATTCATCTCCAAAATCCCTCTCCATTACAGTGCAAAAAGTTGGAATACTGTTAAAAGTCAGAATGCTACTCCCAGTATAGCCCTCTTCATTTGTTATTTTGGACCTATCCCACTGCTTTTTTGCACCTCTTCTCTAATAGTTTCAAATACAATTTCAAACATTCAAACAAGTTTTAAACTAATACTGTAGGGAACCTAGTTGGCTTATCTCTTCTCTGGCTACCTGTTGTTCAGTACCAAGGGGTCAGCTCTTCTGACAGCTGCTCACAATCATGTGCTTGCTAGATTTCAAAGAAACAGTGCCTGGCTATCTCTTCAGCTTGGGAAAAGCGCTTCATGAACAAAGCCGCTTTGTTGTTCTCCTTTATATCCCGTCTTAAAACTTTCCTTTGTCACGTTGGCTGCAGTGATGTAGACTATAGTCTCTGGGGCATAGCAGATAATTTACCTCAGTGATTAATACTGAGGCAAGGCTGCCTTGACTTGATTTTTCATGAAGAGTTTTGGAAGCCCCTATTTCATGAAAGCTTATTGGAAGTGTAACTGATCATTTATATTACCTTCATACACAAGCAGTTCTTGCTGCTGTCAGAGAGATCACTGTTTTAATACTTCTTGCTTTGACATTCATAAGTATGTTGTATAAGTTACCCTGTTTCTAAGCCTTTGGGACATATTCAAAATGTTTGACAGAAACAATCAGCTTAATGGAGACTCCTAGACTTGTTGACTTGCCAGCCTAGAGGTCCCAAACTTAAGCAAATATTACAAATGGAACATCAATGATAAGTTTGATTCAGGCACTGACATTGAGCTTTGTTTCAGTTTCTTTGGACATATATGTTAATTCTGCTAATGAATGAGTGTTGTTGTTCTGTGCCTGGTTCCCAGAGACTAGAACTTCTTATGGTGACAATCGTATGGTTCAACGTTTTGTGGTTCAACTTTTAGCTCATGCTGCAGGAATTCATGCTTATGAGGTAATGGGAAAGATGGTGGTTATTTCGCACCTTTCAAATTTACTGTGCTAACCTCATTCTCAACCAGCCAAAACATTCTTGAGCCTTCCTGTATACCTGATTTTCAGGGTGGTCACCATGATGGTCACTCAATAGTTATGACATTGGCCTTTTAAGGGAGGTAAGTCCCTTTTAAGCCATTTGAAGGTTTCTCATTAAACTTAATGGGTTTAATTATGGGAATTGGTAATTACTTTCACATGTTAAAGAAAAAGGTTTCCTTGAATTGCTTGTAATGCATACATTTTTAGAGACAGATCTTTTCTGAGATAACAGAGTGCAGAGTTGCTTAAGTGGGTGCCTTTCTGTGAAATCCTGGATTTTCATTATGCTATTTACTCTAAAAGCACACATTGATAAGGGAAAAAAATGATGTGAAGATTCAATACTACCTGCTGTAAGATTAAATAAAACAGCTCCTATGAAAACAATAACCTACATTGCCAGAGCAGAAGGGGTCAAACAATAAAATACCCATTGTCTCCTGACAAAGTAAATCACACTAACAGGTTGCTATGGCACAGGCGTTATGAGATGCTTGATAGCAATATTTTTAAGATGGGAAATCTATATTATCTAACAATAAAGGCAGCGTGGTGAGAAATGTTTATCTCAGGTTATGAACATGCATCTAGGAGCAGGGAGGTGACATGTATTGCCTAGCATGTGACTTTAATTTCCTGGGATCAAAGTTAGGCCTGTTTCTTTCTCCTCAAAGTCGCTGATAAAAACACTGCTTGATAATGTTGTCTGCTTTGATCCATAAATTGCAGAAAGGCTTTTGACTGGTTCATACAGGCTTCACAGTAACACAAGGATGGTCTGCATGGCCTCCTCCTCTTCCCTGTGATAGATATTCTCTGAAGATGTGATGTAATCAAGCCTCATAGTCTCAGTTGGAGAGGGACTGACTTAATCCCTGATTCATGAACCATGTTTGAGTAGGGGAGAAGTTGTTTTAACCATTAACTGTCTCTCTGCTTTGTTTCTACAAACACAGCACAATCAGAATCTGATCTGGGTCTTTAGGCAATAATGTGCAGGTCTTTAGGGAATAATTATTAAAAACAAGTCTTTAGTACTCTGCTGCCAATTACCAAGCTAAGAACATCTTGCAAGGAAGATGGTATGTAGGGAGGAAGAAAAGACACACAGGGAAAAGATCTGATTAAATATGCTGAACCACAATGTCAGCTTTAGACCTGGCCCATTTCATTACCCTGATGGCTGCTTTTGGAAATTTAGGAGTATAGTGATAGTAAGCAGGCAGTGAGTTTGCATGTGCAGTCAGATTTGTAATTGCAAAATTATGCTCTTGAGATTTTGCTCTCTGCTTTTTTTTTCACACTTTCAACATTTTCACAATACATCATATTTTTCACTGCATTTCTGAAACTTCACAGAAACTTCTGAGATCTCCATTCTCCCACTCCACGCCTCTTGGAATCTGCACGTCTGAGCAGAACCAGAGTTTGCATTGCCAATAGAGCAGACATGGAAATGAAACACTTCTGATTTCTCTCACCCAGAATTTTTTAGCTAGAGTCCATCTGCTCACCAGTGCCTATTTAGGAATGCACAACACCTTTTCCTTCTTCCATAGCAGCCAAACTGAACAAGAGTGGGTGGAAATATTAAAATGACACTTTTGAACTGAACTGTAACTTTTTTATTAAATGAGAGGGGGGAAAAAAAAAGTGACATATCTCCTTTATAGATTCTGAGATGGAGCTGAAAAGGCAAAATCTATCTGTTAAAATAATCATGGCTAAATTTTCAGTAGCGAACAGAATTTTGCCTCTGTAAACTCTGACGTCAAAAAGTAGCCTTTTGGGTAAACAGCTCATATTGGCCTGTAGTCCATTGTTAGAAAAAATAGATCATTTCATGACAAAAAATAGTTTTTACATGGATTGCAAAATTCTGCTTAAAGATGGAGGGCAATGTGGTTTTGCTGAAGGCTAGAAAGGTGATACTTTTAAAATCTTAGCTTTCAAACAATCTTGTGACAATTATTGCATGTGATGTGTCACACAAAAATGTGAATGCAAAATTTGGCACTGATTATGAACTGAATAGTCAATCGGCTTGAATTTCAAATGTGAACAGCATGAACAAGAGAAATAGTACTTCCTGTCACACTTCTTTCCCCAGTCTATTGTAGCACAGGATTTGACCACTTCCCCACATGCTATAGTGAACATTTTACTCCTCTTATCTGGAATAATATAATTGACATTACAGAAAGCAGCTGCTAGGCACATTCATTTGCTTTGCTTTCACTTCAAATTCCAACGGCTGCTGTCACAGTCTGCTCCTTTTAAAGATGTCCCTTTATTGTGCACTTCTACTGTTGCCATGCTTGTACTTCTGAGAAGAGATGTAAAACCATAAGCCCTGAGCATGTGCAGTCATGAAGTCTTATACAATGATATGCTTACAATCCTTCAGCTGCTGCTGCTAATGCCACAGTAAAACTCTTACTGCTGTAAATATTTTCTAAGGTACAATGAGGAAAAAATAAACTTTTACCTATCACCTGAAAATTGGAGTATTCAAGTTATCATGAGCTACGCATCTGAAGATCAATAACCCCAAAATCACTAATTATTTTGATGATGGCTCTTGAAGTTCAACACTGATAGAAAAGTGAGTTAGATAAACATACAGAGCACCTGGAACAACTACTAATACCAATAGTAGATTTGGGTACATACCATCACTTCAAATTAGACTGTTTATTTAGTTGGCTACCTTTGCAATTTCCTCTTGAAAATTACGTCTGATAAATCTGTGTAACTTGTCTGTAGGCATCACAGCATCATGTACGAGGTTGGGGAAAAAAAATTAAAGATGTCTGCATCCAGTGATTCCTTCCATGAAAAATTTGTTTCCGACACATCTTCATATAGCAATACATGTTACAAAAGGAGCCTATGTCTGGAATTTGAAATTGAAAACATCTAGGAAAATATCTCAGATTTTAAAGAAGAATGCAGAGGTCTATTAGTAAAGACAATTAATCTCACCACCCAAGTATTTGGTTTGGATATAAAGAATTCTGGTATTAAGCAGTTGTGCATATCTAGGATGTCCCATTTGTATACTTGCTTTCCCACCTAAAGTAGTCACCCTAGTCTGGAGAGAGTAGTCACTGGAGAGACAGGTCACTGTAATGATTCTGGATGTGCTCATTTACCTCCACTGGGTGGAAAAGAAGCTCAGCTTGACTAGTTCTGATGATAATGTCTGCAGCTGTACATGGCAAAATTACGGAGATGAATCCAATCCAGAATTCTCAGAGTTTCCATGCCCATAAAATGGCCCTTTTTGGCAGATTTTTTTGTCCAGAAGCATACCTTTTATTTGAGAGGTGAACAGCGATCAGGTCTGCCTAGCACATGCCAAAATTTGCTCTTGTTGTTTGATAGTTGTAGTTCTTCAGGTATCATTTATCCATTGGCTCACCAGGTATATAAGTGTCACATTTCTACAACTGTGTAACATCTCATACTTCCTCCACACAGGAATCTGTGGATTTTGATCTTATACCAAAAAAAAGACCAAAAAGGTGGGAAGATGTCTTTTTGTTTCAGTGGACTTCAGACAGAGACTTGAAAGCACCCTGAAAAAGGCAAATACTTTCCTTACTGAACACACAAGCTTTGCTGTACCTGCACTATGTAACATGATACTAGAATTGCTTGCTCTGAACTGCTCTTTTATTCTATTTTAACCATTCTTTTTATGTCCTCTTTGGCATCAAATGACAACATGCTTAACATTTATGACTAACTGATAAACAGTAGAAGTCAAATGATCTGCAGACTTTTATTGTATTTATGGGAAATCCTTTGAACAGGATGTTTTGCAGAAGGTACTACTTTGCAAAGTGTGAACTTTCCATTCTTCTGGCAGGCAGGACATAGTCCGACTAACTCACATGCCTCTTGGACATAAGATTCAATGAAGGGCTGATGTTTGATATTTTTTTTTTTATATATAATCATAGTGCCATTATTGAAAGGCTCGGAAAAAAGCTCCTAATTCTCAATATGGGTGTTGCACTTGACTGTTACTATAGGTAGCAATGAGACTCAAAAACACTATAGTGTGTTGGGTCAGAGATGCAAATGTGCTACTTTGGGATTGGTTGCTAAAAATGTCTGTATAGAGGAAGCTTTTGACTCCTTGCCTTGCAAATATTACACCTCAAACTGTATCCTTGAATCATGAGCTGAGTAGTGGACTACACTTCGTGGAAAACCTGTCAAAATTTTCCACTATATGAGGTTTTTCAATCCCTAACATCTCAGATTCTCAGAGTGACAGACCTTTAAAAATCTACACTACTGAGCAGAATTTCCTGTTGCCTTGGAAATACAGGGAAACTGCTGGAGCTGAAAATATGTCTGATGGTATCAGAGAAAGGGTCGGTGTCTGTTAAAGAACTTGGAGTAATAAGGCTGTTTAACATTTATACCACATGTTCATTCACAGGTGAGGTATGTCAAGATTACTATTGTTGCTAGCCCTATTTTCCAGAAGAAAATATTAATCCTGCAAAGTTGAGAGACTTAAAGTGAAGCTCCAGAGTATATCAAGTCACTGCATACACAAACTAAGACTGTATGTAGAAAAGTAATCCTCTAAAACATTCAATGAACTATAACATTTTATATTAATAAATAAAAAATGCAACATAGATTTAAACATCAGTATTTAGCAGATGGTGCAAGAATTCCTGAACCTTGCTTATGTACCACTAATAGAACCACAGAATCATAGCGTATCAAGAACAGTGTGGCCAGCAGGACTAAGACAGTTAGTGATTGTTCTCCTGGTCTCGGCATTGGTGAAGCCCCACCTTGAGTACTGTGTTCTGTTTGGAGCCCCTCACTACAAGAAAGTCATTGAGGTGCTGGAATGCATCCAAAGAAGAGCAATGAAGCTGGTGAGGGGTCTAGATCACAAGTCTTATGAGGAGCGGCTGAGGGAACTTGGGCTGTTTAGTCTAGAGAAAAGGAGGCTGAGGGGAGACCTTACCGCTCTCTACAACAAGAGGAAATGGCCTCAAGTTGCACCACGGGAGGCTTAAATTGGATATTAGGAAAAATTTCTACACCGAAAGGGTTGTCAAGCATTGGAACAGGCTGCCCAGGGAAGTAGTGGAGGGAAGCCAGGAAAGTGGAGTCACCATCCCTGGAGGCATTTAGAAGGTGTGTAGATGTGGTTCTGAGGGACATGGTTTAATGATGGACCTGGTAGTGATAGGTTAACAGTTGGACTTGATGATCTTAAGGGTCTTTTCCAACCTAAATAAATTCTGTTCTATATTTCTAAATCTGAGAATGACTTGTTGAAATTCAAACAGTTGCCATTTGCAAGTCTGAAATTAATATTGATGAATCCCTCTGTTTGCACCTCTTAATCCACCCCTGGCACCTCAGTCAGAGAAAATCTGGAATCAGTGCTTACCATAGGTACAGAGGTTTTAGCAGCTATTTCCGTGAGAAAATACATTTTAAATTTTAAGGACCACCAGGCTTTTCAGAGCCCTACCTCCCCTCTGAGCTCCTGGCTGTTATTCTCCTGCTGTAGCTTTTTGGTGATACAAATTTCATGCCCTCAAGATCAGGAGGCCACAAACAACAGCTGAAGATGGGATGGTTCTGAAACAGCTTTGCTCTACTAGATCAAATAACTTAGTGGCTAGGGTTTTCATCTCCAAGATGGAAAACTTATTTTTGTTTCCTCATTTGGGAGAAATTCTTGAATCAGAAGTTATTGCTGTTCTGTGGCAGGTGACAGTATCTTCTTAAAGGCTTTTCTATTTAGTAAAAGAATCTACATGAAACAGGTCTTCTGGTTAGTATTTTACTCAATAACTTATTGATTTCAGATGAAAAATGGCTGCCATATCTTACTGCCTAGCTTCAGGGAGCACTCACATCTATTTTTTTTCTCAAAATTCTTTAGTTGTTAGATATCCACAAAAAGTGGGTAAAGTTTTACTTAAGCTACAGAAATAAAAATATTGTTAGAAATTTCAGTTAGATGAAAATAAACCAAACATTTTTTGGCAAAAGAAATAAAATTGAAAAACTCTTTAAATTAGTTTCAGATTATCTTGTCCAATTTTCCTGTTACCTTTTTTAATGTAGGTCTTTCTTCAACAAAAATGACATTTTAAGAAGAAAAAACTTACAAAGTTTCATTAAAAATGTTAAAATGAAATGCCATGGCATTTTGAAAATGAAGCATTTCATTGAAAAGAGATGTAAGTAAAATATTTTTACTTTAAAAAATCCCTCTTTTTTTGGCCCAAAGTTATTCACTTGAGTTGGTAATCTTCTATGTAGAGAATTTACTATTAACAGAAAAAAGTGTCCCACAATTCTACAAGAATGCTTCCTAGGGAATAGGTGTAGGTCCTATCTTTCTTTGTTTGTAGTTTTCTCCTTGCTAGCCCTGATGTTTCCCCACTTACCTCTGTGCTTTCTGAAAATCTGAGTCTTATCTGCCCAGCTTGCCCATCTGTCAGGAGTGTTGATATTTAACTCGGAGCTACTACAATACTTGCCAACAGCATACTTAAAAATGGATGTAGCACTCCTCCCTCTTTTAATTTATAGTTAGCTTTTTGTGAAATAAGTAAAGACAAACATTTCCATTTCATTGAGTCAATACAGTTAAGAAATTATCAGCCAATGTAAAAGTTATGTGGGTTTAGAGTGCTGAAAAACTTGTCCACAATTTTTGCTGTGAGAAGTCAACCTGTGAAATAAATACGGACCTTCCCACACTTGCCCCCGTAATGAAAATATTGCTATTCTACTGACAATCATTTTAAAATCTTCCTTTTTTTTAACAGTCAGCATTTGGAAGGCTGGGCCCAAATTTTTTGTACAGCATTTCTCAAAATAATCCATTCTCTTTTCAGTTCACTGGGTGTTGGAGAATTCTTTGTGGAGGATGATATTTTGTTTTTCTCAATAGCCAACAGATTTATGTTCACATGTTATTCCTGTGAACTTTCAGTTCCTTGTCATCATGGAATGAGCTGCCACTCACATTTTTAAATGACACTGTATAATAGACCCATTCTCCCCTTAGGTGAACTGGTCTATTTCTTATGCTGTTTAGTGCATTATTTTAAGAATACAGCCCCTTTCTTGTAGCTACATGCCATTTAACCTCAACAAAACTCTTAGTTCCCTGGTTTCTCTTAGCAGAAAAAGTCATTACTTTCTCCCCATAAAAGGCTGTTTCTCTACCTCAGGGACATTATAAGTGATTTTATACTCAGCATCTGAGAATGTTATGGGCATGTATCCAGTTAGTTACAAGAAGATCATCAGCTAATTTTGATTCTCTAATAAAACAGGCCCAGTCTGTGGTCAGGTGAGTTTTTTAATTACCACTTTCCTTTTGTGAATGCTTTATATTATTCATGCAGTAAATATCTGCAAGATGAAATAAAATAGCTGCCCACACTGTTTATATAATCCACCTCCTCTTCCTGGGCTACTCTAGAACATTTGCAAGGAGTAAGCATGTGTGATTGGTGTTCCCGGCATTTGTTCTCAATGGAACAAGTTTTGATACAGACACTATACCAGTATCATTATATTTATAATAACAAATGTTCTATTTTGCAGTCACATGGTGTAAATTCAGTGCTTATTAAACAAGGTGAGTAGTTATATAGCTATAAACTGGCTAATGGTATCTTCATAAAGTAAAATGCTAAGGAAAGATATAAATTAATCTTAATCTTTACATTTACATGATAAGAACATAACTAGAAGGAAAACTAACGGCAACCAGGATAAAACGAGGTCAAATACTAAAAAAGATTGTTGAAAACTTTGTCTGTGCAGGCTAGACTTTCACATTATTCATTCACAGAACAGGGTGGGATGTTACACTCCCTGCTCCAAAAAACACCTATAGAGAACATGAAGACATTTCTCTCAGGCACTGTTCTCTGGGAAAAGTGATCATTTCCTGTAGGCATGTCGTGGTTTTGGCCGAATTTACCAAGACCAGACTGACAGATGGCCCTTCCCCCTCCTCTTCCCCCCCCTGCCAAAGAGAAACAGAGGAGAGAAAGAGATAAGGCGATTCAGAAATTTAGAATGAACTAAACTACTTTAATGAAGAATTAATATTAAAATAAAAATAAAGAAGAAAATAATGAAATAGATACAATATATACAAAACCGTATCAAGCTCCCAGGATGACAGTCACGTCACTGGCAGGCACTGGGGAAGTCCCAGACTGGACTCAGTGATGGATGGGAACTGGATTCCAGCTCCGGAGTCAGGAACACATGGATCAGGATCAAAGGCAGATGAACAGACAGAGTCCTCTCTGGACGTCGGCCATCGCAGGAAGGGGGCTGACCCTTTGATCCCTCAGCTTTTATATTGAGCATGGGGCAGATGGGATGGAATAGCCCAGTTGGTCAGGTTTGGGTCACCTGCCCTGTCCACTCCTCCCCACCGACGTGACCCCTCTACGTTTTTCCGTTTCCGACCCTCTAAGGGGGCAAATAACGAAATTGGATGACCTTGGTTGTTATGGCAGTAAGTAAAAGCAAGCGCCTCCCTGCATACCATTCCTTGGCATGGAGCACAAACATTGGGCTTATCATTCTGAGAATGAGCAGTTTTCTCCACAATATGCCATTAATTTCAGAGAGTTAGAGGAGGCCTAGCTAGGATGTAAAGTTACAGAACAGAAAATTGGTTCGGTTTTACTTCAAACTGGGACAAAGCATCACAGTTATTTGTAAGTTGTACAGACAGTGAGGAGCAAGGACAATGGACAAGCTGCCTTTCTCTTCATCAGTCCTAGTAACAACCGAAATTAGTGCTTGGGCAGTGCTGCCTAGTCCTGTCCAGACTAAACACCCAGGCAGGGGGGGGTCCTCTGGGGTGTAGTTACCATCACACCAACGTGTAAGCTAAACAAAAAATGATTAAATACTACATTTTAAGAGGATTTTTACAGGAACCAAAAAATAATTATTATTTTATCTAATCTATAGAAGAATGAATAAAGATATCTATATAGTTGTACTATGTCCTATGAATCATGTTTATTTTCTGGTTTTGACAGACAAAATACATCATTATTAGGTTAGAAGACTTGGGGACATTTGGGACCCCTAGAGTTTGGCAGTAGCTGAGGTATTTTTGAGGTTTGAAATTTTAGACTCACTTATCTATGTCCATTTGTGATTCTAGCCCTATTTCTGTATATATATGAATCCCACCACCATGACCCCAGATCTTGTCAGACACCAATTGATCTGAATTCAGTTGGGTAAAAAACATTGGGAGTCAACAAATACCTGGTGTTTGTTGGGAATACAGAGAAGGGCAGCAGAAATAACAAAATAAATATAGAAGAAATAGCTAAAATAAACAATATAGTCAGGCTGTTAGGTATGCTACACCTAAAGGATTTCAGATTTGGATTCTCCAGTTGGCAGCACCAATTTTATTTCTTTTCCAGCCTTGCTCAAAAGATGCTGGAGATATGGAGACTATAGATAACTTGTTAGGACTGGTTTAATGAAAGTTAAATCACCTGTAGGCAACAAGATGTTCAGGTTTAGAATCTTCACTGAATTAATATTTCCTTTGAAGGTAATATGAATCCCTGGTGTGCCTATCATTAATTTGAGATGTGTAGCTAATCCTGGTCATTCCAAAAGGTGTCTTTTTAAAGTTTTTGTAATTCTACTAGCTTCCATGGGACTATGCACTTGCTTAAAATTAAGCACATGCTTCTTTGCTTTGCTGGATTTGAGCTTTGGATTTAGTAAAAGCTTAAAGACAGACAATAATAATAACAATAAAACTGCTATAATTAAGACAGTGACACTAAGATGGTTACCGCTGTGGCTACACTGAGCACTATATACCGTAACATGCAGCATAGTAACAGTAATTACACACTTCACTAGTTTTTATTGTAATGTATGCTATAGTGTAACTTAATTTCCATCTTGTGCATATTAACCCAAGATACATTTGGAGTGTTTACTACCTGGGCTGTTTCAACAGAAGAGAGGATTATGTGTTTAATGTGCATGTAGAATAAAAATAACATTTGCATTACTTAATATGGAGTTATAACGAAGCCTTGAATCTTCTATCCACAGGACTTTAGAATATTAACTTATTAAAACAGCCTGCTTTGAGATTGTGTTCAAGCAAAATTTTTGCTTTACAACCCTACAGCCCTGAGTTCCTAAAATATTGCTTTTGTTGTCAGACCCCTTCAGGCAAGAGCTCATTATGTTCAAAGTCTAATCAATGTATATAGTTGCAAGGCAAACAATGCTGAGCTACAGCGTTGTCAAATTAAGCCCAATTTCACATACTGTAACTAGTTAAGTACTTGAGTGCTTCAGCAATTTATGTTATGTGGGGCACCCAAGCAACTTGGCTGTATTTAAGAGGATATCATTACTGTAGCCCCCTTTTCCATCTGTGGGGTTTATAACTCAGCTGTTTTAATTTGCTTCGGGCTGAGCAAAGGTGGTATACAAGCTCTTCAGCCAGATGTTGTAATTCTCCTTCCCTCATACCCTGTAAAATTAAAATGCTGCGGGTTGGGCTGCTTTTTGAACAGTTTTTCCTTGAAGAATAGGAATGGACCCTTGTTGCCAGTTTGGGAGGTTTCATTCATACCCATCAAATGAAAAAGTGCACTCATTTGTCACACTAGTGTGCAACTCAGCAGTCCCACTTAGAAGCTGGTACAAAAATTAGGATGGTAAAATATGTCAACCAAGCTCTTTGCTGATACCGATGGTGGTAGGTGAGTTTCCAGCTGAGTTTTAACCCACTGTCAGCTACAAAAAAATACTTGTCCATCTTAATACTTCAGTCTCCTCTGCTTCCATTTTCCCAAGCTGTTCATTTCTTTATTTCATAAGGATTTGGCTATGGGTTTTTGGTAGATATTTCTAGACTTGCTGTTGTTCTCAAACCTTTTCTCATTTGTGGGAAAAGATTAGAAACCATGAATCAGACCTTCCCTTCAGGATGAGGATATTTTTGCATGTGCAACATGATGACTAAAGAATTTAATTTTGTTTGGTATTGATGGTCAATGATTTCCTCTCCCCTCAGTCATTTGGGAGACTGATATTCCTCATGACCTTGACAAGCAATATACTTCCTAATTTTTGTCACAGACATAGAATTTAAAGCCAAATGTGACCATTAGGTCTTCTAGTATTATCTCTAACTATATAAATTCTAACCGTGTATATTTTAGTTTTGAAGAATCCTACTGAAAAGGGCAGATCTCTGACTCTTTTCACTCTTGTTTCAGACTATTTCTTTCTGAAAGCTATGAGGACTCACATTCTTGTGAACTTTTTATTTGTTTACTTTTGAACGCCTACTGATTGGTTCATTATAGCTAATGGAGTGGTTCCTATACACACGTTTACATGTAGCTAATGTGTAGCATGTCATCTGGAACTAATGCTCCTGTACAGACAGCATACTTGATAAGAAATCACTTTCATCTATATCTACATGGGGTTAGAAGGGATTTTTTTTTGCTTATCAACAAAAAAGTCAATTTCTAAACCAATTTCCACTTTTCCTATTTCTTTCAAGTCTATATTAGGGATCAGTTTACCACTTTTACCCATGCTCAGAAGATCTAACTATAGCAGTAATGCCACTGACAACATTGGACTTGTGGGGTAGAGAGAAAATTCTTCACTCAATTTGTGATTCCACATTTGAATCCACACAATTATTTAGGTTTATATAAGAGACAGGCTGTCCTCACTTTGACATAAAACAATATACAACCATTTAAGTATGTTTAATCTTAAATATGAGGAGAACCAATGCTGTTATGAATAATCATGTTCTTAAAGGGTGATAGTAGATTATGTATTCCTGTATATCTGTTAAAATTTTAAAGCACGATTTTGATTTGGGATTTATGCTACTAAATTCAATGGTAACTTTCCTCTTTTTTTCCTCTTTCCTTTATTCCTCCTCCCCATAAAGCTGACTTTAACCTGGCTTCATTTATTACAAGATTTTTAAGGAAATATCTGTTTTAATTCTGGTTTGCCCTTCATGACAACATCTTCATCTTTTTTCTGTAGAAACATGTCTTTCTGTGTGTGCAATATATGGTCCCAGAGCTGACCGATCTAGCTGTGGGGCTGAGAACAACGTGGTCTCTGTGAAGCAGAACTAATTAGCACAAATATAAAATTGTACTGAGGTTTTCAGGACCCAAAAGGCCAGCTTTGGAGACTGCTGCCCTGTGCCATGAAGGCATTCATGTTCAGGGAGTCCTTAATATGGTGCAGCACTGCACCAGGTAAGCACACATGTTCTGCCAAATTTGGAGTAGTAACACCCATAATTTGCAAAATATTTTTTATGTTTTGACATTCATCTCAATGTTAGGCTAGCATAGAAAAAAATGTTAGGGCTGCAGGCAGATGACTAGGTCTCTGACTTTGCCCTGGCTTGGAATTAAACCAGCTGAACAGGAGGAGTAAAACTATTTGGGAATGATAAGGGTGGAGAAAGGGATGCACCTGGGAAGTGAGAAAGGTGGTCAAGAAATGGAAAAAGGAAAAATCAGGTTTGTGAAGCATGTGTTTGGTCCTTCCCAAGGGTGCTGCTGGGCACACCCACCCTTCATCACTGGGGGAAAATAAAGCAAACATATACCACCCAAGTCAAATCTGCCTCAGTGGCCGCAACTGGGGAAGGGAAATGCTTTTTCTGGATGGCAGAAAAACACCCGATGTAGGTCTCAATTCAGAGAATTGCCTGCTCATATAAAACCTGTACATAGGGTAGTGTTGTACACAACCAGTAATGTTGATGCAGGTCGACGGAGTGGTAATAGACTTATACTGACAACAAGTTTGAGCCTAAAGTTTCTAAATGCTAGGGATGAAGGAAGCTTGACATAGGGATGCCTGAAGTTTCAAAACCACCTCTGTTCTTTTTTCGTCTCTCATGTATCTGACACCTTATTCATTCTTGATATGTCTTATTTTCCCTGTGTAGACCAATTCTGTAGTCTTCCTTCATGCTCTCTTGCATTCTAGCCTAGCTTCTCCTGTGGAATTAACTAATCATATTTATCTTTTGCTAGGGGTAAGGGCTTGTTCTCTGAGACTGCAATCTTGTAATTAAAGGAAGCTTACAATGCCAGTGTCAATCACACTGCTCTGAAAGTGGATAGCAATGACCTCAGTTATGTTCCATTATACAGCACCTTTCAGACTATGATCAGGAAAGTAATACTTTAGGGACATGAATCTGACTCAACCTGTAACTAAGGGTTTAAATGATGCTCAGACTTCTGCTCCTGACCCATTCTTTTCTGTGATTTACAAGATAATAACCACATATGAAGAATGCATGAAAGAATTGAATTTTCTATTTTTGATCAAAACATTCTGTGCTAAAAATGCCCCCTTTCAGAGCACCATTTCATCACTGCATTTTTAAGTTTGCTTGTTCATGATGAATACAATTTTTTTTAATCTTATTGAAGAGATTTTTTTTCTGTTTGACTTTATTCGTAACTTAGAAAAGCATAATAACAGAATTAATTATAAAGTCTTCTCCAAATTTTTAATTATATTTCATTGTGCAGTAGTTCCAGATGACTCCCAACAGAATGAGGACCACAGTGCAGTATGTAGTATGGCCTAAGTTCACCCCACTTAACTTGTATCACAAAGTAACCTTGTAGTTATTAGATATATAAAAGCTTTTGATAGGAAATGGAGCAGTATATTTTGGTAGTATATTTATGACTTGTAGCTTTCTATTAGAAGGCTTTCAGCTGCACACAGCTTTATCTAACTAACAGTTCAGGCTGAAATATCCTGCTCATGATGACTCCCTCCAAGTGATTTGTTTTGAATAATTTCAGTTGGACTTATCCAGACGTGTCTGAGAAGACGCCATTGGTAAATTTATTGTTCCAGTCATACTGAAAAAGCCTCTCAATATTTGAGAAATCTTACTTCTTCCATACATAGGAGCACATGCTTGCAGACGTGTCTCTTACTGGTAAGACACCAACAACTGACAACTTAGTGTGAAAAAAACCAAAAATGACCCAAACACCAAGAAACTGTTTGCCTGCAATCAGGGGTTTTAACTCGAAGGTGTCCTTAGGGGCTCTAGTGCTTACATACATGACATTTTTGTCTGTCTATCTATCTATCTCTCTATCTCTCCCTTCCTACCTACCTACCTACCTATCTCCCTGTAGTGGTTGCTTATTATTCCTTAGTAGTTGCTTATTACTCTTATGCCTAAATCGTATGAGCATGTGAAGTACTCTTCCAGCTTTTCAGCTTTTTGGTAATTTCGTATATCGTACTGCATATGCTTTGTCCCAAGACTGAAAATAAGTGGCATTTCTAGGCTTCCAACTCTCAAGTAGATTGATTTGGCTGGCAGACCAGGGCAGCCAGTGTAACTATTGCAGAGATGAAATTCCCATAGGAGGACACCTGTCTCCGTCTGTGCTCTAGCCCTAATGACACTTATATTCTAGGTGATGGAGCACGGAGACTTGACCTGGGCATTCCAGATTTCAGATGCCAAAACACTGTGGGATGAATCGAGCTGATCTTTCAGACAATTTAGCTAGTAAATTAGACATGTCGAGGGCATGTGAACACTGGCCATCAAGGTGTCACTGTTTAATTGCTAGTGTTGCACTCAAAATCTTATGGGCAGGAAAGGAAATATATTTAAAGCCAAGATTTTTTTAATTGAAATCTTAACGATCTAATCAAAGTATTGTTATTCCAGATCTAATTACTGCAGGAAAAGAAAGAGAAAAGAAAACAGAGGCTATAATACCACAACATAAAAAAGTCTCAATAATAAGAAAGTTATAATTCTTATATGTACAATTCCTAGTATCTAGCCCTTTGGTCTGTTGTTATGGTCACCTCTCTGTGGCTGCTCTGAGTCCTAAGGCCTACAGTTTCAGCTGGGGTGAGGAGTATGACAAGTCATCAGCCTCCCAAGTCCTTTGTTTGGAGAAGTGTAATGTTGATGAGTTCTTACTCCTTACTCCAGAAACCAGTGGACGTCATTTTCTATATGATCGGTAACATGTTTTTTCTACATTGGTGCATAAGACCAAAGTCACCACACATGATGCATTTTACATATGTTAGATATTTTTCCCATGTTCTTTTTTGTTACTATTAAAGCTGGTTTTCCCCAGCTCCCAGGTCCACATTTCTTTAACTCGCAGCTGGTAAGATCTTCATAGTGCTGACATCTCCAGTGTGAGCCAGTGCCACTCTTGTTAACATCCCAGGCTTGTATTCTTCTACAGTGCATCCTTTGTAGTTGCTTTTGAGGCCTTTGTTGTTATACCAGGTCTATGTTCCTGTACTTGAGACAATTTTGTTGAAATCATTACTATTTCATTCTACACCAAGTAGGTACCTGTCACTATTACCTATGGAAAAATACTGGTTATACTGTGTAGAGGTTCTACACCGAGTAGGTACCTGTCACTATTACCCATATAAAAATACTGGTTATATTGTGTAAAGATAAGCACAAGTGAAACAAAGCAGGCATAGCCAACTGATCCTTCAAAAATGTTGTTCCAGACAAGAAGCTAAAAGAAAGCTTCAGACAGGCCAAAGCAGCTTAAGACAAAAGTGAGTCTATACAAAACTGACAATACTGTATTTACTGGCATAACTGGAGTTAGATTGGTATGGTGTCTGCCATGTTCAGTCTGGTCCATGCTCAGGCACCGTTTGGTGGACAGTATGAGCCAGGGAATGTTCCCAAAGCAATATAGATGCATGTTCCCTGTTTGGGGGAGTTTGTAGTTGTTTTGGAGAAGTGGTCTAAACATTCAGCTATATGTATACAAAGTCTGCCCTTAAGACCAGAGATTAGTTCCTGAACCATTTTATTTATAAATAAAGACCTAGAATCTGTGGCTGTTTCTGGTTTTTATTTGTTGTGCTGCAGTTGCATGCAGGTGTTGAATTCATGGTCATAAGCCCTGTGACAAAGCTGTCTAAGAACAAAATGATCATTCCATGGAGCTTTCTAGAAAACCACTACCAACAAAAAAACACTGATAATATCAGCAGGTATTTTAACTTGCGTGTTCCCTTCCTCCCATACTAGGATGCAGAGAATCAAAAGAAGACATTACGTCAGATGACCTGTCTTTCAATATAGTGGGTAATCCTGCCTCGCCCCAAATGAATTTTATTCTCAGAAATGTTGGTCTTGACTCCCAAATCATGCAAGTCACAGCTATGGAAATTTTCTTTAGTAAATCATTCCTCCCACTACTATAGTTTTTGGACACATGTACAGTGTCATTTTAGGATAATGCAAAGATGATTAAGGTAGGTAAATCCAGTGCTGGTGAGTCTGCAAAACAAAATGGGAATTTGTTAGGTTGGGGTTGAAGACCATCTAGTCATGCCAGTGTGATGCTTAGGTGAAGCCCTATGTCTTTGTATTCTGTTTCTAGGTTGTCTGCTGTGGGACAGACTCCAGTGACAAAGCAGCTGTGATACAAGCCTCCTTGAAAGTCTAAAATCCATTCTCCACAACATAGACTATTTGAAACGATTGCTTGTTGAACATATATTTTTTTCTGAATTGTATCAATTTCTTACCAGCTACGTTTACCGTGTATTTTGATCTTCTATCAGTTCAGTTCTCTCCAAACACAATACAGTTATAAGTGGGGACATGATTTTCTAAGGGAAGAGACATGAAATTATTTTCCTTTTGGAAAATCATATAAAGATGGGATCTAAACTGCCTAACATAGGTAGCTAACCTAGATGGACTAGGTTTTCTTTTAGAAACCTTCAGATACACTTATCTTTTCCATTAATTATATGGGAAGCCATGGTATTTGCTTTGAGAAAAAAGGCTTATTTGTCACCTATTAGGCATAGTGAATACCATCCATGAACTTTTCTACTTGAGTATAAAATACTACTTGGACTACAGGTTGGATTTTTTGACTATATGATAAAGATGTTGTCCATGTTTCCTCTTAGTATAGGCTCCTTCTTTAGATTTTTAGATGCTTTTTAGTGCTTTTAGGATGTGTCAATAAAATATTTTTTAACGAATTTGAAATTCATCAAAGTCCAAACATTCTAGGGGATCATTTGACATGAGTAGAAGTTTCTATGCCTCACCATAAGACTTCAAAATGAAGAAACAAAGTCTGGCTTAAATCTTTCTATATTAAGTCACTGAAGATATATGCTAAATATTTTTGGTAAATATTGGTTACTTAGGTGATGGAAATGATTACATTTATGAAACTTGTTAATGAAAAAGCGAGAATGGGTTAAGCTAGATGGAGCACAGGATTAACATTTAAAATTATCTTAATCAACTGGAGAATTCGTTCAAAATTGACAAAATGAGATTCAACAAAAAGCTGACGTGAAATACCTTGTGAAATCAATTACACACATAAAAAATAAAGAGTAGCTGACTAGGCAATACCACTGCAGAAAAGCACCAGGGAGCTAAAATGGGCTGCAAGCTGAATACAACATCAAGGTGTTGCAGAAAGGGCAAATCTCCTTTTGCAATATAGGAACAGTAATGTTGAAAGAAGACAATCAGATAATTATTGCTCACTATCTAGTGCTAGGGGAGGATGCACCTAGGGTACTATGTCCATTTCAAGAAGATGAAGATGAATTGGAGAGAATCCAAAGGAGGCATACAAGAATGATTAGAGGCTGGAAAACATCACCTCTGAGGAAATGTTCTAAATAATTAGATTTTCTTATTCTAGAAAAGAGGAAATGGGGGTAAGAGAAAGAGAGGAGGACTGCAAGAGAAGCACGTGAGAACTGTGGTTAAATATGCAACTTTTTGCAGTGATCTACTGTTCTCCAAATCTACTGGGTTTGTGATACAAAAACTAATTTTCTTAATTCTTGAGGGAGTGAGTCAGGAGATGTATTTTGTGTTAGATACTACGAAATGCTTTTCAGTAGTTTAAATTTTTAAAAATTAATAATTTTAATATTTAATAATTTTTGATAATTTAATTAAATTTATTGCCTCTCCACCCCCCTACCCCCCCAAAGAACAACAACAAATAAGGGTTCCTTCAGGAAAGAGGAAAGAGAAAAAACTCCTTTCAGCAAACTTCTTTTTGCTGTATCCCACTCTGAAAATACGGTGAAAGTTTCAAAAACTTGAAGAGTGTAGAGGTGACATATGACACGCATGAGGTATCGATGGCAATACAAAAAAATCCCATAGAATTACAGAGGGGCTGATGTTGGAAGGGACCTCTGGAGCTCATCTGGTCCAACCCCTCTGAGCAAGAAGGGCCACCCAGACTCTATTGCCCAGGACCATGTCCAGTCAGCTTTTGAATAACTCCAAGGAGGGCCACTCCACAGCCTCTTTGGGTAACCTGTGCTACTACTTGGTCACCTCACAGGACAAAAGTGTTTCCTGATGTCCAGAGGGAACCTCCCATGTTTCAGTTTGTGCTCATTGTCCTTGTCCTGTAACTGATCACCACTGAAAAGAGCCTAGATGAGTCTTCTAAGTACCTTCCCTTCAGGAATTTATATACATTGATAAGATGGCTCCTGAGTCTTCTCCTCTCTAGGCTCAACAGTACCAGCTCTCTCAGCTTTTCCTCACAGAGGAATTAATTCAGTTCCCAGACCTTACACTAGTTGTCAATCTACATAAATCAGAAAATAGAACAGAATAGAATGTAATAAAAAAATATCTATAAAGTTAACCAGATTCTGATTTATAAGTGATTTGAGGAAATGCATCAAAACTTCCAACAAAACTTCCTAATGGGAATATGTCTGACGAAAATTCAACTTGTTTATCGTACTGATAAATATTGTGACCTTCCTTATCTACTTTGAATGGAAACCTTTCTTTTTTTTTGCATGAAAGTGGGATCACTTTTTAAGAATCCAACAGCAAATGTGGGAGATGGGCAGTTACAGACCTCAAAGGCCAAAGTCAGTTCATTTGCTTACCCAAGGATTTCTAGATTTTTTTTTTTTATTTCCTGCTAAGGCTGAAAGCAAAGGGAGAGCCATATCCAAACTGAGCTTCATAATTTGGGGTCCTAGATTAAATTTATTTTTAGGTAGTTTAAATAATATATTTGATACATTTGGAAAGATTTGCAGAGCTTCTCTACAAAGAGAGTGGACAGTGAAGGGGGGAGGTAAAATGAGCACATGAATAGTCTTGGTACGTCAAATATTATTACTTTTATGCTCAAATTTTAGTCCGTATTGAAATGTTATGACTAATCAGGGTAGAGCGCTCTTCTGCGTCACTGAGTCTGTTAAATACTTCTAGTTTTAGAAAGCATTAATGTGCATGTTTAACGCCTTCCATTCAGCATGTGCTTAGAAAATGGATTGCTCACTGTTTGTATGGTATTCCTGTTTCGCTTTTGGAGAACACTGAAATCCTGCCTCTGCACCCAGATGTCCACTGCTGCTCTCAGAAAGGTCAAAATTAATGCTTCCTTTGAATATAAGCACTCAGTCATGCCTACCTTGCTTTGTTTCACTTAGCTTCTCAATACGAAGAGGCATCTACCCATTCTTGGTCTGACTAATGCTGTTACAGGAAAGATCAAGAGCACCCTGTGCAAGAACACACATTTTGTGGGTGGTAGATATTTTCCAAAATATTGGGAAACTAAAGTTTTTTAAATGTTAATACCGATACCAAAATGCATAATCTACTATCTATCTGCTCTCACATTTTTCTTGTAATAGATGTCAGCACAAGATGTAAGGCATAAATCTTAAATGCTTCCTTTTAGCTTTTTACTTCATAAATCCTATACCAGAAGGCTTTCACTGTCAAGATAATACAAAAGAAAAAAAAAATAGGGAGGGGGGCGGGGGAAATACAGACAGTTTCTCAGAGTGGTCAGTTGGTGACCTCTGTAGTAGAAAACTAACAGAGTAGTGTTGGGTCTCCCCCAGTATACTCTGAACAGTCTCTTCCCTGGTCTTTAGCCAGGGTAGCCTGGATTGTGAGCTGAATTTGTTTTGGTGAGTCTCGCAGAGTAACAGCCCTCTTAGCAACCATTTTTTTCTCATGCACAGTAAGATGTTCAGCTTGCTCAAGAAGTCATCCAGACATACAAAACCAGCAAACTGCAGGACCGCTTTCACTTCTAAATAATAATTGCGAACCACCTGCGCTGCTACCGACATTCAACTGCAAATCACCAGTTCCACCACCAGTCTTCTCCACAGTCACCCTCATTGCTCTAGTAAAATAGTTGTTGCCATAGTCAACTGGGAACCTCTGGGATTAGGAGTATAAATCCCACAACACAGCTGAAGAACATGCTTGCACAATCTTTGTGAAAGTCAATTTCAGAAAATTCTCTGACTAGGAAGTTTAGGATGTTGGAGAAAGCCCTTAACAACAGTTGTGTCTATTTAAACTGTCTTCCATACAGCCTCTGAAATATATTGATTTATCCAATGTAGCAAATAAGTTCTCTTCCAATGGCATGAAGAGTATGCTTGTGGAACATGGCTATAAGGGTACCTTTTTATTCCTTTGTGACTAGTTTTGAACCTTATTCAGAGCTTTAATAATGTATCCACAATAAAAAACCTAAAAACCCCATATATCTGTTTTCTTAATGTGTGCCGTGTGGTTCAGATAAGAAACAAATTGTGGTTCAGATAAGAAACAAGCTGCTATAGTCATGTATGTGTTGCATCATGCATTCCTGATCCACAGGTTCTCACTGAAAAAACTCTTCTGGTGCTTCAGGAAAACAGCCTTTTGCTTCATAATCAGTTCAATTTTTGAATTATTTTGTGAAGTGAAATATATGTATTTCACTGACACTGGGTAGAAGAAGTTTAGAATTTAGTCTAAAAAGAAAATTAAAAATATAAAATCATTTTAATAGATCAGTCGTTTTCAATAATCTCTTTGAGAAATAAGGAGCGCTAATAACGGGTTAGAGCTATTTAACAACCTACTTTGTTCCCTGTATTTGCCTTGAAAGAGAGTAATTCAGTCCATTTTTCTTAAATTACTGACTTTTGCTGTGTGTGAGGTCCAATCTGAGAAATTAGGGCCCACCTTTAGGTTTGTTGAATTTGCCTTTGTGTAGTTAAGATACAGTATATATGATTATATCTTGTACATCAGTCCGCCTCCCATGGTCAATGGGGAGACGTAAATATTTTGAGGGCACAATTCATTTGACCAAATGTAAACATCTCCTTTAGGATGAAAAGAATTTTACTTTTGCAATACTTCATTATCTCTATTGATTTTAAGAGGAATCTGGTGTGATTAATTTAGACTGGGATATCTACATTTGGTCAGGCTAGTCACACAACATTAGAAAGGGTCCTACAAGAACTTTGAGATTCCAATGTGGTTTTTTTCCTTTGCTGAATGGGTTAAAAAATAAATCAAAGCTTCAGAAAGTGTTAGTACTTTAGGGTAAACAAAAATAATGGCCACATAAAAGATTTGGGTATTCTTCTTTCAATTTTTTACCTTTTTTTTTTAACTATATAGTAATACAAATTTTCTATTAAAGGCAATTTGACCTTGGTCCATACATAAAAATAGCGTAAAACTAAAAAACACAGGGAGTTAAAGATTCTGGATATTAGTAATTTCTAATATTAAAGTCATTTTTCTTTTGCTGGCAACTTCACAGTTTGTGCTTCTACAGTTGAGGTGAATATTAAATTCAATTTCAATCTGAACAAGCTTCTGCTTATTCAAAAGGATTGTGCCAGTATTACTCTGGGAAGTAGATTGGCGTGAAAATGAAATAACTATTTTTGGTAATAACAGAATTTCCAGTCTGCTTTGCATATTGAAACCGCAGCACTACCAACTTCACAAACGAAAATTCTAATATCCAGAAACAATACGCAGAGTTATAGCTGCATAATCTTTACAGCTTAGGTGTTCCCACACAATGTCACCTAAAATTCAGGCAGTGAGGAAGCATAACTCTCTTCTTTTCTGTCACTGAGTAACCCGTCACTTTGCTGCTCAGAGGTACTTATTGGAAGCTACATCACTATGGAGAAAACCCCAGCTGATGTGGGCTGGTCTGTGTCCTCCCTGCCCAGACCTAGCACCCTCCAGAGGAAACCAGTCGGTATTGGTGTCCTTTGGAGAATTTTGGTTTTCTTGCAGCTTTGACACTTACATATTATTTTCTGTGCTCTGCTTATCTCTCTGTTTCAGTTCAAAGGGGAAAAAAAAACAAGAATGAAAAGATTATGTCAGATCTCAGCAGAGCAGTGCTTTTGCAGCATTATGTTGTGTGTCTCATGCCATTACAAGGGTGCAGAGAAGAACTGAAGACAGTACTGGCTCAGATGCTGTTAGAAGAATGTCACTGTTGGAGGAAAACAACAGTGATGTAATACATCTCCATGTTGTTGATTTGGTACGAATGTCATGGTGATCTTGTCAGTAAGTCTTGGTTTCTTGGAATAAATAATTGGCTGGCTTCAGAAAGGAACTGAAGACTGAACTAGTGCACGCAAATTGGGCATTTGAGGAAATAGACCTTTGAAGTGAAAGCAGGAGCAAACCAAAGCGACAAGGTTGTTTGACAGTTAGCAACAAGGTTGTTTGACAGTTAGCTCCAAGTGATGCTGCTTTAAAGCTGTTTGGAAGTACTTCTGGTCTGGGATGGTTCCTCTGTGCCTGGAGCTTCCCCTGGCTTCTCCCCCTAACCCTCACTTCACCCTGTCAACCCAGCAAGCCCCCAGAGAACAAAGCAGAAGATGGATGGGTATGATGCAACTGGAGTCACCACAAGAAATGGTTCCGGCAGTTATGCGTGTCAGGAAGAGCAAGGAATGCAGGGCAATCAGAAAAGAAGGTCTAAGCAACAGAAGCCTTCTGGGGCTGTTGTGCTACTGAGTGTATCACTGTTGATTGCTCAGCCGTTCTGTTGGCTGTAGAAGTTACTGGAAGTGGAAAGCAGGATAACCCAGAATCATGGAATCATAGGGTGATTTAAGTTGGAAGGAACCTTAAAGGTCATGGGAAGGGACACATCCCACTAGACCCGGTTGCTCAAAGCCCCATCTAGCCTGGTCTTGAATATACTTCTCCTTTGGCAGGCTACCTTATACCAGAGAAATGCAGAGGGTAGATGCCTCTCTTGCACCACCCTTCCTTAGCTTTCTCTATTGAGTATGACCTCAAGAAAAAATAGAGATGAGAAAAATAAGGAATGAAGTAACTAAACACTTCAGGCCTGAAACAGTGGAAATAGGAAATGGACATAAAAATACACATTTTACTAGAGGAGAACGTCATTTTTTATATTAAAAACTCAAGTGAATGTACAACAAATATATGCCACACACACATAAAAGAAGCCAGCCATAAGGTAACTATTTCTGAAAAAAGCCTAGGCTGGAATGCTCATATTTTTGAGTAATTTTCAGTTTAGTCGGCAGAGGTGGCCGACTGTGAAACTAATTGTAGAAATTTGGAGAGCACTGACACTTGTGTGAAAATGAAACATGAATGACGTCAGAATGGACAAAAAAGCTGAAGTGATCTTCTGACTTATCTGAATGGAAGAGCCAACCTCTTCATTTTGGTGGGGGAAGATTAAATAAGCTTGGGCAGAGTCCAGAGACAAGCTGATATTTTGTAAAAAACAAACACACTCAGATAAACCTGGAAGTCTTAGAAGAGGATTTTGACAAAACAATTAGAATTTGCCCAGAAAAATGAGTTACCACTGACTCCATAGAGGATGGACAAAGCTCTAGCAGTGCTGATGTTCTGCAAGGGAAATCAAAATGCTGTGGAAAAAGAAAAAAAAATAAGATCAAAGACAGAAAATCATGGAAGATCATGCAGAGTTTAAAGTCAGAATCCTTACTAAATGGCATACAGAGATGCAAAGCACCTAAGATTTTGAAAAGATGCAAGAACTGCAATAGATTACACTGTTTTGTGAGAATTTGCAAGTGAAGGCAGAGTTTGCACAGCATGGACAAAGAGGATGCCAGCAGAATCATTAGTTCAGATTTTTTTTTTTTTTCAAAGCAAGAACAGATGAAACTGCAGCAGAAAATGTCAAAGATATCAACCAAAAAGTAAATGTATCATTTATTAATTCTCAGTTGAGCAAGGGGCACAGAGTTATACTCTGTGCATGGTGGAGTGGGAGGTAGCTGTGTTCTGGACAGGCTTTCTCCTGTTCTGTGTTTACAAAGTTATTTGCTGCGCTGGGCACTGTTATTGGTAGGCAATCATTCTTACTTCCCCCCACAGCAGTAGACCTTTGGATACATAAGCGGAGCCAAAATGCTATTAGAAACAGTGCTTTTGGCACTGAGCAAAAAGCCACAAGCCTTATGATTAAAACTTTGCACTTTAGGGAACTTGGTCCCCAAAGAGAACATGAAAACTAAATATATGGGTAAATAATGAACTGGAAAAGTTACAAGTTACACTTACGCTGTGTGTGTATATATCTGTGTCCGTACAAGCTCATTTTCAAGTGGAAACAAGTTAAGCCTCTGGTCTCATCAGGGAATGAACTGACTGGGAATTCAGGGAATCAAAGCAATTGAGGATGAGTTAGTTTATAAGAAATAAAAAACTCTCAGTTGGATCAGGAATAAAACTGGCAGAACTTAAATGTCCTGGAGTTAATGAGTTTAAGAGCTGACAACACGAGTGCATTTAACAGTAGGGAAAAAAAAAAGATACAGCCTTTCATCTTCTGTATATACATTCAATATAACAACATGAATTTGCACAGTTCACATTTAACATTCCCATTGGGAGACACTAGCTCTGCCCGTTGTTCTATTACACATGGATTGTAACTCTTCCTCAAATCCAAATTCACAAGCAGTTTAAAAGTAAATATGCCAGCAGGGAGGATTAAGCTCTTACAGCTCTCCTACATACCCTCCTCAGCTGGCACAGGGGCAGGTTGTTCTTCATGAGGTGTGTGCGGGATCAGACACATGAAGGTCAGGACAAGGGACACCCTAGTTCCCTTGCAGCTATTATGACATTTGATATCCCAAGGGATGGGGTATAGTTTTTGAATTCAGGCACTGTTTATAGGTCTTGATGTATTTAAACCGGCTCTGACACTTTCTCTTCACCTCATGGCATAGGCTTGTTTACAGCTTCTTCACGCTGCAGTTTGGATTGTATTAAGATCCTGAAGTGTTTCACAGGAAGAGGAAATGTGGTTTTGATGGGATGGTGTGGCTGTACAGATGAAGTTTAGAAGAAAACATGATGAATGGCTGTGAGGTGTCTGCAATGACTGAGGTGCTGTTCTGGTGTAAAACAACCAAGATTGTAAATCCTTGAGGGATGGAAATAATGTGCTTGAGAGCAAAATTTAAAAAAAAAAAATAACGGTACAAAGACATTACAAGACTTGGTATCTGGGCATTAATATGACAGACACGATTCAATACATACAAATTTAAAGTCATGCACATGAGAAAAATGATTTAATCTTTACATGTGGAATGAGGGACCCTGAGCTGATCATTACCAGTCATGAATGAGATCTTGGTATTATAACAGGTTTTCCTTTGAAAATATCAGCTCTGCCCTCCTTAATGATCAAAACCCAGTTGGAATAGTAGGAATTATTAATAATAGAATAGAGAACAAAACAGGGATTGCATGATGACATACGAGTTACTGTATAAGGTCAATTATCATTGTCAGTAATATTATAATGTATACTGACACTAGATAACGGCATGTCCCTATATAGATCTGGCTTGTGGTCTGGTTTTTCCTCTCCAGAATCATACAGCAAGATTACAAAAAGTTCATAGAATGGTAACAAAGTTGTTAAAAAGCATAAAACAGCTAAGTAGGAAAACTGGAAGACAGTAAAATTTGGTCTTCAGCCTGGAAAATGAGATAGTTGAGGAGACAGTGAGAGATCTGGGACTGAGGTCAGTAAGGTTACAAAAAGCACAGAGAAGATCAGTTACTCACTGTCTATTGCAGGGCAAAAGCCGGAGAGAGTTGGACATTAAAACAAGATAGCAAATGGCGGGTTCAAGGTGGTCTTCAAGTGAATACAGAGATGTAGTGGAAATTCCTGTCACAGGATGCTAAAAGTTTATGTACATTCAAGGCACAGTTGGGCAAATTCATTGCCCAGAAAAGATATTCCTCAGGATTCTTAAATACAAATAAATCACCTCTGGTTTAGGAAGTCTTTGAGTTGAAAATTACTGATCCCTGGGAGAATATTGTGGTAATTTAGGTCCTGTATCACATGCACTTTCTCTCTAGTCTTTTTTTTTTTTCTCAGACATCCAGTTATGGTCACTACTGAAGAAAAAGTTCTGGGCTGGATGGACCTTTGGTCTGATCCAAAATGGATGCTCTGTGTTTTTTAATATCTGTAGATGGATGGCAAGTGAGACTGAACCTTAACAACTTGAATTTGCCACCATGCAATGACAGAACACAAGACAGGAAGAGGAGAGGGAGCTGGAAACACCCGTTGCATTGTGTAGATATCTTCATCTGAACTATTTGTTTAGACTCCCCTTATAGTCAATGCAGATCTAGTCAATACAGTCCATGGAGTTTAAGTTGTGATTCACCTGGTCAAAAATCGTTGCCTGTTTTAAGAGAAGATGTGTTACAAATTCAATGGATTGACTAGCTCTGAGCTGATGGAAGCTGAGAGTGATATGTTCAGACAGAGAAACTTATATTGTCAATGACTGAGTCATTCAACTGAACTTTGAGACCTCCTAGACTGGCAAACTAAAAGAAATGCGTGCCCAACATAACTAAGACAACTTGGTCGCATGACTATGTAAAGATGTTGAAAAAATAGAGTATGCAATTTTGTTCAAGAGAACAAAAAGTATAATTACATGGATGTCCCTCTTCTCTCACAGGCTGTCCAGAGCTATGACAGTAAGAATAAAATCAAGTTGTTCTTAACACTCTGAAAGCACAGGATTTTAGCTCATACTTGTTATTATCATATGAGGTGACTTGAGTATCAATAGTTAGGACACTTGGAGTGGGAGGAAGGAGTAGCAATAATAATAATAAAAAAAATCCAATATACTTGAAAAAAGAAGGGAACTTTGGCTTTGTTATATATGTAACTTTAGGAGGATAACGTTAGAGCTTACGAAAAGCATTTACTACGTTGGAAAAAGGGGCCCGGTGATTGTTTCCATTCCTGACGTTCAGGTATACAAAGTTGCAGCTATCTGTACACTGTATGAAATTCCACTGCTGGGGATTTTTCTCTCAGCAGACAGATGGATTTGACTACACTGTTTTGCAGAGGGTTACATTGTATATGGTCGGTCGGACTAAATTGAGACCCTGAAAGCAGCAAGCTACTTTTTGTCCTCTTCAAAACTACAGAGCAACACATTCAAGTCTACGGAGCAGAACCTTCCACAATCCTCTTCTCCTTGGGAAGGATATCCAGCATCCAAACTTCACCTACAAACAGGTAGGTAGACAGAGTTAATACAACCTATTTTGTGTAAATTAAATTATAAATCAAAGTAGAAAATGTTTCCAGGTATTTGGAAGCGCATTTTGGGAAAATGACAGTGGACTAGAATCATAGACTAATGCTAGCTTTGATTATGGGAAATCTAGGGTACGAAAAAGAGTGTCCGAAACCAAAACCATGGATTTTTTATTTTTTTTTTTTAAACTTGTTAAATCCCACTTATCTGAACACTCTTAAAGATGAGGAGTATTGAACTTGTGATGGTTCATTTGCAGGGGAGAATTAAAGCTGTGTTGCAAACTTTTTTTTTCTTCGAAAACTAAAGATAATATTGCTTCAAAACTTCAGGTCTTTAGAAATATACTGCAACAGAAGAGAATATATTATCTGATTTCAGGTATTCTGTGGGTGTTCAGATTAAGGACTTCTGCTTAAAACAATCACAAAACTAGAGCTGCAAACTGGGAAGGGATCTATTCTATTTGCCTGCCAATGTGACAAAGTGCCTAAACCTAGATAGCCTTATTGTCACAAAGGACCCCATTTGGCCATCAGATACATCACATTACTTGACATCACAGTCAAGTAAATAATTCCATACTAAATTTATGTAATTTTTGTGAGAAGAAAATTTAACGCATTCTATTAGCAACAAAAAAGAGGTTGAAAACAAGAGAAGGATAGACTGAAGTCATGTATGCATGAAATTTTCCACATCTTCTCCAGTCTTTTAAACTGTATTGTATCCCCCATATTCTCTTCCAGGCTTTTTGTGTTAAGGACAGCACTGCAAACTGCAGGTCACATCTGTTCAGGTTTTGTTTTCTTGTCCTTTAGAGTCACTGCTTTTTTTTTCTGAAGTCGGAACCTTCCATTATATAGTTTCTTACTAACCTCACAACAGCTTTCAACATCATACTTGCATAAAAATATGTGATTTTGAGTTCTTATTATATTAGACATAGATGTCATGCTCACTGTTGTTTTATGTTATATTCTACTAATCATATGGGGATGCTTAATGCAACAGAAGTGCTGTGCTGTCCTCAGGCGCATTACATTAGTTGCACTCATGGTAAAGGTGTGTAATACCTGCTCTATTCAATTAGAAACTCCTTAATGTAACTTTCCATGAGAATATAGTCCTACTGAGTATTGATGCTGCTGTGGAGCATTCAAAATATTTTTAATATTATGCATACACATAACCTCCCACCACCACTGCCTCCATTGCCCTTACACAAGTCTGTAAAGGGACCATTAAAAATCCATTAAGCTTGTTAGTTTGCACAGCTTTCAGGGAATCTTGCTGCAAGTTTTGCTATTTTGACACTTATAGGCTTCTATTAAACGCAGCAATCTTTGAGCGTTAAGGGTTTACTGGAATGGCCCATTAAGTGAGAGTTTTCTAGGGGGGATTATGTCTGGGAGAAGGAGGGGAGATCAGAGCTGTAATTATACAAATGGTTTTTGCTTTCTGCATTTTGTTTTTAAAGTAAAAGTGATTTCTATTATCCCAAGAAGCCCAAAAGCAAACATTAAAGAGTAAATGGATGGTATCATGATTAAAGTATTTATAAGGGATTCAGGAAACTGGTTTCAAGTATTTGACTTTAGATTTCAGAAAAAAAAAATCACTTAAGAATTGGTCTGGAAGTGCTGAATACCTAAAAAGTTATGTCTATTTAAACAGAGCTGTAGCTGTTGGGATCTCTTAGAATCAGTCATTTTTCACTTCTGTAATAGAGTTAATAATTTTTATCCTCTTGTCTATTTGGATATTAAAATTTTTAGGGTAGGGGCAGGCTCATTTATGACCTCTAGTTTCTCATATGGTTCTAAAAAAAAATATTAATAAGGAAAAATATGCCAATCTGAAAGATTTTTTCATGTACCTCATTGGCATTCATGTAGAAGACTGTCTTAAAAAATCATTGGACACTCACTTCAATAGCAAATGCAGCTATACTTGCTCTGCCTGGTCATTTAGTCTTGCATTTTTACATGAGTTTTTTCATTGGCAATCACTGCCCTTGCATTGTGAAAGAAGATTCATAAAGAATCATTGCAGGCTATTGTGGGGATAGATTGGTTCCTCCATATGAGGTCTAGTATTTGAATTGTTTGTTATTTCTGGGAAGGCATCAAATTCCTGAGATGACATTGAGCTACTTATAGGAACATGTAGTGCTTGACTGGAATAGTAAGGTTTCACATATTTTTTGTTTGGAAGGGGGTATCTGTCTTTAACTTTAGCATGCATAAAAATCTGGTTAATGTTTTCCAACTTAAAAATAAATGCAATTATTTGTACTTGATGTTTTCATATAGTTGAATACTTCCATGTTTGCAAAAGGAACTTGACATTTGACGTTAAGTACAGTCCTGGGGTCAGGAAAACTACTTTTACTCTCCTCATGTCTTCAATCCATTCAGGTTTGGCTAAATTGTTAGCTGCCAAAAATCACTATTCCCCATCTGTGCTTTCCTCACTGGAGCTTGCTAGAGGCTGTCTGCTAAAATCCGTCAGCATCCTATCAGTCCTGCCCATGCACCAACCAAGCCTCTTGTTTAAGTATGCCACGAAGATGAAGCTCCAGATGGGATCATGCAAAACTGGTTCCCTTCCAGCTGCTCTTTCCTCATTTAAACAATAATGTGGGTTCATACGGAAGGGAGATTGGGCTGATAATGACAAGACCATAAGTTCAAGTTTTACTTTTTTTCATTAAGTTGCTTCTCTTAAATCTGTGCCTTTCTCACTTCTTATTATACCTCCTCTAAAAGTTGCACAATCTGGAAAGTGATCTCTAATGTGGAGCAGCCAGGATGAAGCAATGCTGTTCTGTCAAAAGAATCCACCAAGTCTTAACAAGTCTTGAGCACTTGACTGTGTTGTCTGTGCAATGAGACTACTCATGCATATATAACTTCAACTGCAAATTTCAAACCTTCAGGTTTGATCATCTTATTAAAAGCGACTTTGTTTTCTTCTAAGGCACAAAAGGCAGGCAGTGATTTATTATCTTTTCACATGCAATTGCTTGTAGGCAATTCACAGACCTGAAGAACATATAAAAGAGGACTGATTTGTGCATACAACTTTAATTTTCACAGGTACTGACTCTTGAATTCTTGATGTTGCAAATGTGGTAACATTGATTGGAAGCCATCACCTAAAATGCAATATATTCTAGGTCTACCTATGCCTGCAACTGATTTTGAATATAACAGATTCCCCTGAATGGTGTCCTCTGCAAGGCAAGGATGTATATGTTGCCACCTGCCAATATATTTGTAGCAGCACAGCCAATGAACAGACATGGTCTGTTCAGCTGAAATGAAGCTGAATATGAAGAACTTTGAGGCAGTAGGGAGTAGAGGAAAATATTTACATGTTCAAGGGAATACACAAGATGACTCAGGAATCATTTCCATCCTTTCTCTTCTGCACTTCCAAGAATATGAATCCTGCTTGCATGTGAACTTGCATCTTGTTTTTCACTCTTTTCAGCAAAAAGAAAGGAACCTATATTTATGGGAATGGCTTTATTTCCTATAGCATTCTGTGGTGCACCTTACTGTTCTGGGAGCCTGATGGATCTGAAAAACAGTGGTAATGGGAGTTGACAGTGATGGATAGTGGAAAAACCAAGAACCCCACACCTGATCAGAAGAGGGTGCTGTTATTCTGGGATGGTCTTACAACATCCCTGCCAGAAGACAGACAATGCCTCAGCGAGATTCTGGAGGATGCTGCCTTTCAGCACAGATGTAATATTAAGGACTTGGCTATCAGTGGTAGTAATTAAGAGACAATAGCACTTTTCACAGTAAGACAAAGATTTCATGAATAAACCTGCATTTGGCCACTTCTGTTCTGCGGATAGAAGCTCCCTTACCAAATCAAATTATGGAATTCCTTCCTTTCCTACCCTGCAGCAAACTACTGTGTATTGCTGCTCTACACTATTGAACAGCTGTTCTTGTAAATCCTACAGGCAATTGCATGTGAAAAGATAATAAATCACTACTTTCCTAATCTTGAAAACATGTATGCATACTTCAGTCACAGGAATCGTGCTGCGTGAATACATGCTGCTAAATAAAAGACCACAAGGGAGCAAAGACAGTCTTTGACCCCTGGTGATTTATGTTGCTTAATTGTTCTCTTATTCAAGAAGAAGCCAAGATGTTTTTGACTGCAGACTCCAGATACTGAACCTCCAAGGCAATGAGGATGAAACTGCATCAGGTTTGGTGCTCTCCACCCCTCATTGTCTTTGTACTAAACCCACAGACTTTACTTCTTCAGATATCCACAGTCATGCAATGTCCTAGAGGTTATCTTTGCTTTTGTGCAATAAAAGTATTGTGCTGCTGAGCTGAAACAGACCTTACATTATTTCTGAAACTTTGTATTGAAAAGCACATAAAATCATAATTATATTTGAAGGCTACACAAACACCACAGGGGCCCAGAGATGGTCCAGGGAAAACTGCTATATAGTTTAGACCCTGCCAGTCTGCTTGAGAGTAAATCAATCCTAAGCAGTGTGACAGTGAGTCAGTTTAGCATTGTCCTGTAACAGTATAGCGACATCTACCCATTGGCTACTTCCATAATAATAAGTAAAATGGCCCAAGGATCACTCTGTAATAATAAAGCATAACTCACATCTATAAGGCTAAACTCACTTATCCACATCCAAAATTTGTTTGAGTGTTTTAGGTAGCCAAGACTACATTACAGTCCCCTTACAACATTACTCACAATCTGACCGTACAGGTCCACACTGATAGGGTAGTGCCTGAACCTTAGGCATTTTTACATTTTAGTAGTACATGTGTAGCCACTGAAGCCAATGTGTGTCAACAGGGGACTTATTCATATCCACAGAGCTGTGCCAGTAATGGATTTTTCAATTCTAAGGGAAATATGATTGAGAAAATTAAGAAAGGCTGAGATTTGCTAAAGAAAAAAAAAAGAGGATTCCGTGGAATTCAGATACCTATAATATTTAATTAATAAAGTGTGGAAGGCAATATTTTTTTGCTCTGAAGCCTAGTGACACAGCACAACTTAAACTGCACAATAAAATATTCTTACACTCACTGCTGGAATAGTCATATCTGTGCCAAACTCAGATCATGCCCCAGTGCTGAACAGGAGTCTACTTGTTCATCCTGTACAAAATTGGGTCAGGGTGGGCTAAAAATTTAGCAGAGTGAACAGTCAGGTACTGTTGTATGGGCCTTAACCCTCACCCTATTTATTTTGCTAATATAGGTATACTTTTAGGGAGTTAATGTTCTCAGCACTGGTCAGGTAAAGAAAGAAGATTCCTAGAAATATAATCTAAATATGGTTTTTAAAAAAATGTTAAGATTATGTTGATATTTGAAGAGAAATGCAAAATAAGTTCACGAATATATGTTTTTTTCTTACTATTTTTTTCTTACTATTAGAATTTGTAAGCTCATGTTTATCTACTTTCCTGTAGCATGATCAACAGAGGTTGGCACCAGGTGTTTCAGAAGAAACTGTAAAAAGCCTTCCAGAAAAACGCTACGAAACCTTTGATGGGGTGAGTTTGTCTGAAGCAGTTTTGCCAATACAGAAAGTGGTGTGTTATTTTTGCTGACTTTGTTGCTCATTGACTGATTTAATATTTGCTGTAACACTACTACTTTTGTTATCTGTGCATATTCATAATTTCTTGTTTAATTCTACTAACCTCTTAGCCTCCTCTGGCAACAGGTTGTTCTTAGTCTTGATCTGTAACATGTTTGTTCGCTTTGTGTTTTTTTTAAACATGAAGCATAGTGACCTGCTCAAAGTGTCTACAAAAAGCCTGCTTACACAGAAACACGTGGAAAAGTTCATCTGAACTAACTCGAAGTTTGATTTCAAACTATATTAAGATCCTATATGAACAACTCAAAGTCAGCTTTAAACGTCACTTTATTTTACTTCATATCTTTTCCTGGCTGCCCCTCATGGAAAAAAAATCCTTATATTCAAATTTCTCCCCTAAAAGTTTCATTTAATTCCCCATGACTAATGCTTCTTGTAATGTTTTCTTCACTGTAGCTGGGATTTAAGGTCAAAAAGCTTGGATTATTTAATGTCTACTAATCGACTCTGCAAGGGGATCCATGCTAGAATAATGGTGTCATACGAGTTAGACTTGAATTTACTTTACAGTAATTTCCTAATGAAGACAAACCCTTCTGCCTGTTAAGTATTATGCATAACTCTGAAAGTTCGTATTGGGCACAATATCAAAAAGCAGCCATACCTATCTCATGGAGGATACCCCCAGGCGGTGAGACCACAAGTCGTGATCTAACCTTCTGTAGATGGAATATTTGCCCTAGCATTTTAATTTAGATTAGGAGAGTATTCAACACACTTTTTTTCTCACTCAGGAAATCAGAAATGATACTTCTTTTAGATTAAATGAAACAGGAATAAGCTTCTGACTTGCAGGTGTGTGCTCCAGCCACAGAATACAGTCCACAGATCAGGCTACAGCCAGGCCAAAGAAAACTCCCTGAACCTCCTTGTATGGTTGATGTGGACACAGGTCCTCAGCACCAGCTGCCTCAATCAACAAGCCCATGCTTGTTTGTGCTGCTTTAATAATATAGGCTACATGCTAATGTAGGCATAGCCAGAATAGGGTTATTAGTGCTGATTGGAAGATTTCCGGCAAAAAAAGGATTTACTTGGGAATGACATGAAAAAGTCCACAGAGAGTTCAATTTAATATCAGTTATTTTAGAAATCACGCATAAGAAGCTTGACTGACAGGCGTCTTCTAAACACCCCCAGTTTCTTGAAAAGTCATATACGTGGTTATTGGTTAGTTTTACTGAAGAGACCAGACAATGAAGCTTTGAGTCACTGAGGCAGCCAAGCAGGGAGATTGCCTCTAATCCAGAAATCCCAGGGTTTGCAGAAACTGCAGCCCGGGCTCAGTCTCTCAGAGTGGATTCTCTTTCTATTAAGAACCCTTGGACTATTCCTGTCACAGAGAATTTTTGGGATTTGTTTTGAATAAAAACTAAACTAAGTTTTGAATATCAAAACACGATAATATAATTAAATCCTCTGGGCAATTCTGCTGTCCCCCAGCAATTCTGATTTAAAAATAAGTGAATAGGAATAATGATTTTAATTCAGGTCAGACATAGTTGCATTACTAGAGCTGTGCAAAGAATAATACCCCATTTATAGCAAGTTCTGCTTGTGTTTCAATTTCACAAGCGTGATACTCACATACTAAATTTGAAAGATTCCCACTCCTCCAAAACAGTATAAAAATATCTGATAGTCAATTTAAGCTATTCTTTTCACATCTCCTCACAAACACATGAGCTCTGCAAAGCCTTTTGTCTCAGCTGGAAGATGCTTCTGTTTGCTCTACCTCACGTCGAAGCTGATTGCCTCTCCAAAGTGTCTGATCTCTGTATATTAGAAAAAGAATAGATTTGAAAGATGCTTATAATTCATTTAATTTCAATTCCTTTACTTTCTTTCATCCAATATTCTAGATAAACAAATAAATGAGGTAATCATTTCACTGACTATATCATTTTCATTTTCTATTCAGTACGCACAAAAGCCAAAGCTATTTTTCTTAACATCATTTTTTTCTCATAATTGTAAAGCAGAAAGATCTGCTCAAGTCTTTTTTAACTTCTGCATCTATTCCAGACAAACTTGGCTGCTTTAAGGGATACAATGAAAGCATATTGTTTTCTAAACATAACCTAAAAAAAAACTCCCCCCAAAAAAACCTGATAAAATTAATTCCCACCTTTGGAACATTTAACTTTGATGCCAGAACAGTCTTCTGTTCCTTTCTGTACATTTCCTGTCATTTGAATATCAGATTTTTTTCAATCACATTCCTTCAAATGTTAGATTTTGACCAACACAGATTTCTGGGAGAACTTTAGGCTCCCCATAACATCCCTAATGGTTCAGGGTCCTTTTCAACAGCTTTTGTGAGTTTACAAAAAACAACCCAAGATAAATCAGTAGGCCAATTGGATGATTCTAATGCCATGTTACAATATTGGTGCCATCTGTGTTACGAAATTTTTCAGACACTACAGTCATTACCAGAGCTCCATTATGGGAGGGTTTTAAGCAAGCAGAAGGAAAGAAACAATACCTGCCTTAGAGAGCTGATAAATCTTCCTGTCTTCTTCCCACACAGGCACTCTGATGCGGATTAAAATATGTGTTTCTTTGATTCTCAATGATAGTAATGATTAATGACTGTAAATAACAGGCACATTGTTTGCCACACACTTTAGTCTTCCACAATGTGATTAAAGCTCCTCTTCTTTTCCTAATTATCAATCAGAGAAAAAAAAAAATAAAAAACAAACAACCCCTCCCATTTTGTCTTATTTGGAATTTAGTTAGATTTAGGGGTTAAATCTATTCAGTTTTAAAAGAAGAAGAAAACAGAGGATTTGATTGTTTGTGACATTTTGTTCAGAATCAATCATTGTCAGCTCAGGTTAGACTGATTTACTATGAGCCTGCCATAGAAAAGATTTGCCACAAATGGCAAGGCTCTGAGCTGTTTCCACCGCACTGAACATAATGATGGATTTATCATTGCAATCAAGATGGTAAAACAGCATGGTCCCCAGAGTCGTGCACCAGGCAAATTGATCACAACAGCCCTGAAGTTATATAAGGGCTTTGTTTATCTGGTCTCAGTCTGCAAGAGTAGTAATCCAACTTAAGATAAGACACTCTGATCTCTACAGAAGTTTGGACAGGTTTTGTCTCCTAAACCAGTATAGAGTAGAATTGTCTCTGCTGAGGAGTAAAGCAACAACCCATTAAATATATACATATATATATTTAAAATAAAAGGTGGTCTAACATAAATAGAAATAGTAAATACTGTTATTATTGATATTACAATCTGACAGTATCATCTTAATGTGTAATTGAATGAATATGCTGTAATAGTTTAGTGAAAAAGTGAACAATATGGGAACAAGAACATTTGTTTTAATACATTACCTTCTATTACAGGCATTCTTTCTTAATTCAATCAAGAAATGGCAACGCCAAGCTCTCAGGTCAAAAAAAATTAAAGCTAAAGGAAAATATTAGCCCTTGTGCAATAGCACAATGGCAAACTGGGCTTTTACCTGTGCAGAAAAATGAAGTTAGTCTGTAGTTTGCATTTCTGAAACCCTGTTTCAAAGGGAAGAAAGTATTATTATTTCTCTTTGTCTGGTGGAGAGTCTGAGCTTTGGAGAGAGGAAGTGATGTAGTGGAGAAAGGAGATGAACCACCAAAGGCTGCTGAGGTACTCAGCCATGCAGACTACTGCTCATTTTCCTGAAGTTCCTGGGCCTATATATAAAGATTCTGAAATAGAACCTGAGAAAGGGATCTGTCCAGTGGGATGATGATATGTTTCTCACTGAGGACCAGAGTGCCATTATTTGGTGCAGTGATGCTGAAATACTGAATATTCCAGAGCCTGCCCTTTCTCCCCATGTGGGGACAGAGCCTTACGAGCATTCTTCAACCAGGTGTCAGAGACTTGAAGAAAGTCTAATTGTGTCCTGCATTCAGCCAAGGAAAACAACTGGCTTCTTATTTTCACATAAAACATGGCTGGGTGTTCTTTGTCATTGGGCTGCACATAGAAAATGCAAATTGAATTTAGAATTCAGGATTTGCCATATTTGTAAAATAATGAAGAATTTAGGAGTATTCTGTAGATTCTAAAGGCAGAATTAAGTTAGGATTGATCTTCAGAAATAGTTATGAATGTGATATGCTCCCAGATTAAAAATTCCTTAAATTACACTATAAATTCTCAGGAGCTTCAGGGGGAACAAAAAATATATCTCAGGGGATGTATTTTCCTATTTATTTGGCAGGATCTATAATGATATGAACCAATGAACATAGATTAGTATCTCTATCTTAATTTTGAATTTAAATTCAGTTGATAAAATAGTTTTCTATTTTGAAACATGAAGGTTTGATTGAATAACTGGTAAAAAGATCTATTATACATTACTGATTCACTTTGGGTACAAATATGATATAAGTTATAATTCATAGGTAATAATGATTACAAAACAGTTGCACGGATTTAAAAATAGGATAGCACACCACACAGTAGTAGAAAAGTTTAATTCAGAGACCTCCTGGATTCTTCAGGGATTAATTTTGTGCACTGAGAGGTAGAGAGGGTGTGTTGTCTCTTTTTGCCTAGGTATTTTCTTCAAAGCAATCTCACACAGACGTTGGCAGCACTTTTTGACACAAAATGCATTTAGGCAAATCTATTGTCAACTTAGCCTTCAAGGTGTGCAGATAAACATAAACAGGAATATCTAAAGGGTAAATAAAATGGTCCTGTTTTGTGTTACTTTGACAGTTTTTATTGTGCAAAAGCAACGGCTCAACAAAACAAAACAAATGTAAAAAAGTAATCTAAAAGTAACCCAAAATTTCCATCAGTAAGATAAAATAAAATATTAAAAGCCCATGTCTTCATTAGACTATTTTTTATTTGGAGGTTCTTCTCTTGCTTTAATGAAAGATATAAAAATTTCTGTTTTCAAACTTAAAATCTGGATTTTTTTCAAAAAGGTGATTTCTACCTTTTTCCCAAGAGCCTAATAAATAGAATGTGCTCCTAATTTACAGTGAAGCCACTTGTGAAGATCTAAATACCTTCTAAAAGTCCATTTCTCTCCAAGAGAGATGGACTGAGCTCTGTTAGTTCAAGGTATTTCTACCCTCGGCTGTTCTCCTGCATCAGCAGGAACTTGCTGCCCTACTGCCATTGACCCTTCCCCTTGTGACAACAAAGGGTGGCACAGAAAAATACATGCCCAGAAGCAAACATCCTCAACTGTGGTTCTCCACAGTTCACAACACAGAACCAAATGAGGCTGTTTAGATTCCATTCTCTGATTTTGTAGTGATGCTGATGGTTCACAATAGTAACTTTCAGAAGAGAGCACGGGCTAGTGAAAATACCCCCAACCAAAACAGCCATTTCTGCATTAAGCCTGATGGCAGCCTGGGGTAGTCGGTGACACTAGATATGCTGATATAGGTATGTATAGGTCATCAGTCAAAATGAATAAAAAAATTACTTTTTTATTCAGAAAGCGAAGAAAGTGATTCAGAAAGACATCTCTTTCTTCTTTTGTGGTATTTTAACTGGTGTCAATAAAAAATGCTAATAAAACTGATTCCTACATCGACTCCGGTGTTTCTGGAAGGCCAGTTGATTCTCTCTTGCCTAAGTTCAAAGATGGTGCAACACACCTGATTTTCAGAAATTATTATAGACAAAATCCCTTTATTTATTGGACACATATTTGTAGAATCAAACGTGATGGTTTTGGAATTATCCTTTAAAAGTTTAAAACAAATTATTTCAGGATTCATGTCAGCCTTAGTTTGTCTGTGACAAAGTATCCCAGGACATTGTGATTAACCATGTGCATTAAGGAAAAAAAAAAAAAAAAAAGAAAATAAAAAATCAAAAAGAACATCTGGATGAATGGCTAGCCCTTCGCGTGCAACCAGCCTTGGCTCAAATAGCCCAGTTTTTGTCTTCCTCCTATAAAGTCAGGTGGGATTTGATATGTAAGATTAGGATGCAAGGATCTAAAAAGAAAAAAAAAAAATCACATTCCTGAGATCTCTCATGTAAATCAGCTGCTTTCCTGAAGCATCTTCAGTTTCTGAATTAGTGAAATTACTGACACAGATTCTCTCCCCAATCATTTGTCTCTATTGTTTTGGCAAGACTTGTCTAACGCACAGAGGAGAGAGGGCTGTCTTATGGCATGGAAAGGCAAGAATGTGGTCACTAGGAGGTGGCTGCCCTAAAGTTTTCTGGGACAGCTAAATACTAATGCTTTTGCAGCCCTTTATCCCCAGACTGTTGTCTTAGCTGAGCTGATCAAGTATATAATCATTATACTATATTTCTGCTATTTTCTTTATCAAACACAGCTGTTACTTTGAAGCTTCTTTTGTCCCCTATTTCTCTTTCCTTTTCTTGTCTCGTCTCTCCTTCTTTCTTTGGAGGTTAATGGGATGTAGCTCATCAGTGATCTTGGGTCAAACAGTTTGGCCATCCCTATCTAGAAGTCATCTAATGAGTGAACTAGCTCTTGATGCTGGCAACTATAGGTCAATCTGATTTTGTATTAACTTGAAGAAGGTCAAATGGTCTCTAAATTTGATAAATATCCCATTTCTTGAACTGCTGATGGAGAGCATAGACAAGGTGAAACTTAATACAATTCTGGACTTGTACAGCCACACAAATAGGTACTACAGCTTAATTTGCACAGGAGATAACTTAGACTCGGCTTGTGCTCCAGAAACTAATCCCTATGTATCCCAATTAAATTAGAACAAATAATGGCAAAGAGTGTATTTGATAAATTTAGACTCTTTCAGTACATAAACAGTCCCTGAGCAGCCTGATATTTTTAAGCTGCATCTCTTATTATAATCTTCCTCAGAAATTATTATCTCAAATTTTGATTTGTACTTTTTTTTTTCCCCTGTGATGGATTAATCATAAAAAAATGAAATTAGAGAAATGTTATTTGAATCTAATAAGCTAGACAAGTGACATGGTTTCTCTTTATGAGACTGGACGAGCATGCAAACATTTCTTGCATGAATATGGAGATATGAATCTGAAGTTTTTCTGCTTATGTTTTTTTGACTTTTTATGTGTATTTACAGCAGAAAAAGGGTTAAAATATGTCATAGACATATCAGAATTGGGAATTAAAGAAACATTTAGAAGTGTAGAGAAAAAATAAGGCTCTGGATCAACACAACACTTAGGAGAATACTGGCAGTGGAAAAGGAAACCCAAAACAAGGAAGGAGAAAGAATAAAGGAATTTAGACAAAATACTGCGACAACAGAGTATCCTGAGGTCTGGATCTCAGCTGAAAAGTGGGGAGTTTGTGACTTCCTGCCTTTTACAGTTAGAACTATCTCACTGAAGATGCAATACCTCCGTCAATGTCATCTCAGTCTCTTCAAGTCTTCCTGTGAAGTTTTCACACCTGTTTTCCGCAAATGTGCTGCTACTATAATGCTAGAGCATGGAGACTGGGCTAAAGTGACCAGAAAGCATTGAATCCAACAGCATTGAGTATATTTACAGTTTTGGAGGAACATTTTTACATATTTCAGTTTTAATTTGCAGCTATATCTACCTTTGGGTTGCAAGAAGAATCCTCAGAATATGTCGAGTAATCCTATTCAAAAGGTTTGTTTTTTTTTTTCCAGCAGATGCATATAAGGGAAATAATGCTGGTTTTACCCAAAATCTTTGTAAGTCACAGTTAGTGCCTGTGAAGTACCTGAAGGCTGCTGTCAGGACAGAACCTTTCATACAAATATTGAAGCTCCTTGGGAAATGAAATGTCCAGGTTGTGAAATATGAAGTGTAGTCTGCCAAAGATAAGAGAAGGCCAAAAATATTTTGCGGGTATATTGATAACCCATAAGTTTATTTAATATGACCTACTGATAATATATGTTCACTACTAATATCTCCTTTGCATTTGCCTATTAATTTGGCCAATTTTAATGACCAGTTTTAAAAATGGGTAATAACATTTTCACTTTAATATAACACTCACATATATACCTGCATATACAAAGGCCAATTATTGTAAGATTTAGTGAGACATATGGGGGGATTTCTACAGCCACAGCTTCAGAATTTCAACTAGCTGGTAACAGTAGGCTTTGAAAAGTGTGAAACTGGGTGAAATCAGAAACATGATTATTGTTAATGATTATTACTACTATCTATATACGCCCTGTGGCATACAAATATATATTGCTGTCACAGGATTTGTAGAAAATAACAGAAATGATATAATTATGCCAAGCAAAGCTTTTGATTAGAAGGTACTTAGTGATCAATGTCAACTTTTTTTGTTAAAAGCTAAATTGGCATAAAATGGTGAAATATGCAATTTCCATCAAAGCACCAGAATATTTTATTTCATACGCTGCTGCTTCTGTTTCTTAGAAGGTGCCTCCTGGCAGGTAGGTCTGGATTCTAATATCCTACATTACCTTTGTCCACTGACTGAATGTGGTGACCTATGATGAATTATAATAACAAAAAAATTGTGGGAGGGCCATAGTGTATCATGGGTGAGACACCCTACAAGAAAGACTTGAGGATTTTGGTAGAAAATGAGGACAGGGTACACCAGTGGATCTCCTCCCATGAAACACAGTGGTATCAAAATAGTTCATACTGTGGGTGGAATAGAACTTTTTTCAGCCATTCATACAAAATCCAAAATATTCCACTGAATTCTCTTTTTTTAGTATATATATATATCTAAAAGCATTTTGAAGCAGATTAGCTTCCACACATTTACATGCATGAATTTGGGTGAATGTGCACAATTGAGTTCTATGTGTTGAATGCCATTTCCAGAATGAAATGGCATGTAATTTGCCCAGCATTTTGAAGCAAATAGATAGAACTTGTAATTTAAGACGAGGAAAATATATTCGGCAATGCATTTTAGGAAAATTTTCCTACAACTGGTCTCTGTTTACCTAAACTTTTCTGCTCTTAGCTGGTCCCTGTATACACAAGCAGTGGGGCTGCATTCTCAGGAGACTCTCGGTGGTGTTCCTAGGCAGTTTATTGCCTGGAGGATTTAACTGAAAAAGTACCAGTCAGCCACTACTTTTCAGATAACAGGAAGGCTGAATATCTTCAGTAACCATGGACATTTTGACAGTTTCTGAACAAATTGCCTAGTCCATAGAACTAATTTATCTTGTATGAGTGTTAAATACAATAGAAAAAAGAATTGCCCACCAGTCTCGAAAGGGCAAAATATTACTTGCAGGATCTTGAAATTCTCTTTCTGTCTCATCACAAGTAAATCTTGGTAAGTTTGAGCTGACTTGAAACCAACACCTTGAAGCTCACAAACCAGAACAATAGTGTAACCACAGTCAAACCTAGGGTGATGGTAAGAAGGACAGCAACAAGCCCAGAAGTGACTTGGAGCAAAAGAATAAGTGCAGGAGAACATTTTTTCGTGGGCAATCCTGTAACTTTTTTGGGTTTCTTTTTTAATTTCATTAAAAAAATCAAGCAGAAAAGGGTAGGAAAAAAAATGCAGCAGCAACAATAATAACACTTAGCATTACAGAATACTCAGCTTTATGGTACTGATTGTCCTTCCAATTTCCCAGTGTATACCATACAGTCTCATGGTAACATTTCCAAATATGTACTGTGATACACGCATGTGCTGTGCACAAATGTAGCACAGCATCAGATATTATATACGGAATACAAAAGTTAGTCATTCATAAGCATTTCAATGAATATATTTCATGGTAATTAACGATGTCGTATAAGCACATGTTTAAATCTACTCCTGTTCAATAAAGCACTTAACTGTACATACACCTGTGCCTCAAGCAAAATTTATGCAAATTAATATCACCAGGGTCCAGAACTACCAATCAAGCACCTGTGGCGAGGCAGCGTAATATACCCCAGATGGGACCTTGACCTAACAGGAATATGTATCTTCTGATACCTGAGATAGCTTGTTTAGCACTGGGTCTGATATCTCTCCATGAACCAGCATTATATCAAGATTTGTTCTAAATCTTTCATTTGATCTGACACTTAAATACAAACAGAATCAAATTAACACTTTCCAAAATGGTTAACTCCCAGGTGAAACCACGCATCTAAGTTCTTAACTTTAGATTCTCTCACCTGAATTTGGTAAATCAAGGTGTAGTGTAAAACTATTGTGTTAGTCCTGATCTCAGTTATTTTGCAGAGAAAAAGTAGATTGCTGAATCTAAGCTTTATATATTAGTAATTGCTTCCAGAGCTCTAGAAGAGAAGAGGAGGATTTTTCCTAGGATCACTAATTATATTTTTTAAAAAAATACATAACATTGCATCTCATTATAAGTAACTTTTTTTTTATTTTATTTTTTGATTCCAGTGCTGGAATACATTGTGCTCATTGATTGCTGTCATTTTAGTTTGTGCTGTATTGTGGACAATGCAGCACAAAATAGGCAGCTTTGAGAACGTCTTTTGTTGGGACAGTGAATGGTATGTTGAATTAGTCTGCTAGTCACTACTCTGCAGTCTACCTCTAGGATAAATTTTCTTTATCATTAAAAGCACACATCTTACCTCAAGTCTGAGCTTTGCTGAGTTCCACCTGTTATGGCTTTGCTTGCTCTGTTAAAAGCCTTGTAGTATCACTGCTTTAGCCATTTCTCAAATTTTGATGAGCCAAGATTCAAAAGAAAACATCTGGACCAATAATGGTTTTACAGAGTCATCCAGCCAGACCTTGGTAATGTATGCAAAGTCAGGAACCTAATCAACAATCAAATCATGGATGGCAGTAACCTTTTTAGGCATTGACTTAGCAATTAAATAGCATGAATCAACATGTTGGGTCTCTGTCAATCAACAACATGTGCACTGAATAAGAGATGTCAGGTAAAGCTAATGATGCTGACATTACATACATCACAGTTTGCTCAGGACCTTACTCTCCTGTTGCAGTTCTGTTCCCCACCCTTAGTTTATAAAGAGCAACATGCTCCTTCCTGAAAAGGGATAAAGCAGTACTTTTACCAAATTCTCAGGACTTCATCAACTCACAAAATGGGTACAGAGGTCTCAATGGATTTGTAAACAGTGCTTAGTTTTTTCAGGCGTAAATGTCTACACTGAATGGTTACTACAGTGTCTGAGATGGGTTTGTTCTCTACTGTTATAGTTTAAACCATTGCAGGGTAAAGTGAGTTATATTTTGTGAAACTTTTAGGGTTTGGCTGTGTTGGAGTATTTTCTTCTCTTTTATTCCCGCTTGTGAGAGACAAGAGCACAGAATTTTCCCTGTCTTCACAAGACAACATTTAGCTTATGGTGCATTTTAAAATTTTAAGAATTTTGTAAGTGGAGTCATCAGTTCTTCATTCCCAGAAAAAAAACAAAATAAAATGGACAAAGAATTAAAATCACTTAATTAAAACCATATTCTCTTTTTCATCCTACATTTACAAGTTGTCTTGCACAATGTTCTGCTATACAACTTAGGAAATAAATCTAAACAGTAGTTTGTAATTCTTGGAAGCCATAAGGTGAAGCTACATTTAAATTAGCTGTCACTTGAAATTTCAAGCTGCAATAACAGGTTTATTCAAGATGCATGGGGAGAGGGAAAGATAGCTAAAATTTCTGTGATATAGACTTCTGATTAAAACTACTTTTTGTGCCTGCTGCAATCACTCCCCTTCATGGAGATAGAAATACAAGACAGTTCATTCTGAAACACTTGTTGGATATTACAGAGCTTACCTGGTAGCAGATCTGCTCTTGAAAGTCTCTGAAGGACAAATTTTAATGCATACACCTAAGGTCTTTTTTTTTTTAATTCTCTTATTCATCCTTCTTCATAGCTGATAACATGGGTATTATTTAGATATTATTCACAGGCATTACAATAACTTTTAGAATTTTATTAAACACTTCTCAAGTAGTTTGGAGGAGATCTTGGAGGAAAATAAAAATTATTCTCATTTTAGTACATTAGGGGTTAATCTAGTGCACTTTTAAAAAAATAGAATAGTCGTTACGTAACTTCAGAACAAAATTGGAAATAAGTTGGTTTTTTTAAAGGCTCATTCATTTTCATATTTTCTCTTTAAATCAGCTGATTTAATCCACCAGAATTAGGAATTAGCTATAGAATCATAGAATTGTATAGGTTGGAAGGGACCTTTCAGATTATTGAGTCCAACTATCAACTTAATACTAACAAAACCCATAGCTAAACTGTGTTGCTATACTTTAGTCCTTAAACAAACTTTACAGAAAATAGTCATAGAGATCAAGGCAAGAGGATTAGATTCATTTCTTTAAAGTTACTGGAGTGCACCCCATAAGGACCCAACATCCAGACTGCTTAAGAGCCTTCCCAGCACAACCAGCCTATACAAATCTGTTGACACCACCCGCACGATGTGAATGATCAAACATACAGTCAAGTTGCAGCCCATCCAAGTCAGAGAAGATGGATTATGAATGTAGCTATTGCTGAAGGACACTGGTCGAGTTCCTGTTCATCCTTAGTGTGATATTATCCCTTAATGTTGCCGAGAATTTCCTGAAGTTTGATAAAGTTAAATGACAAGTCCTGCACATTTGTGCTGGTTTTGGCTAGGACAGAGTTGATTTTCTTCATAGTAGCTGGTATGGGGCTATGTTTTGGATTTGTGCTGAAAACAGTTTTGATAACACAGGGGTGTTTGAGTTATTGCTGAGCAGTGCTTACACAGAGTCAAGGCCTTTTCTGCTTCTTACACCACCCCACCAGCGAGTAGGCTGGGAGTGCACAAGTAGTTGGGAGGGGACACAGCTGGGACAACTGGCCCCGACTGACAAAAGGGATATTCCATACCATGTGACATCATGCTCAGCAATATAAAGCTGGGAAAAGAAGGTTTGAGAGATGGGCCTGTGCAAACTTCATGAAGTTCACCAAGGCCAAGTGCGAGGTCCTGCATCTGTGTTGCAGCAAGCCCAAGCACAAATACAGCCTGGGCAGAGAATGGATTGAGAGTAGCATTTGTCTTCCCAAGTAACTGTTACATGAGATGGAGCCCTGCTTTCCTGGTGATGGCCAAATGCCTGCCTGCCCATAGGAAGTAGTGAATGAATTCCTTATTTTGTTTTGCTTGCACAAATGGCTTTTGCTTTACCCATTAAACTGTCTTCATCTCAAACCACAAGTTTTCTCACTTTTACTCTTCCGATTCCCTACCCCATCCCACTGGAGAGCAGTGAGTGAGTGGCTGTGTGATGCTTAGTTGTGAGCTGGGGTTAAACCATGACAACCTTCATATGAATAATCCCATACGCCAGGAAAGACTGGGAACCATAACATAGGGAGTGGCTTTGCAGAAAAGACCATGAGGTCCTGGACGACAAGAAGTTGACTATGAGTCAAAAGTGTGCTCTTGTGGCAAAGAGACCAACAGCCTAATGGGCTGCATTAGGGGGAGTATCACCAGCAGGCCAAGGGAGGTGATCCTTCTTTTCTGCTCAGCACTGGTTAGGCAGCGTCTTAATTCTGTGTCCATTTCTGGGCACCTGAATACAAGAGAGAGATAGAGATACTGGAGTGAGTCCAGAGCAGGACCACGAAAATGATGAAGGGACTGGAATCTGACATGCAAGGAGAGGCTGAGAGAGTTGGGACTATAAACCTGGAACAGAGAAATCTGAGGGTTATCTTGCCAAAGTCTGTAAATACCTGATGGAGGGGAGTAAAGAAGATGGAGCCATACTTTTCTCAGCAGTGCCTAAATAAAAGACAAATGGCAATGGACAAAAAATGAAATACAGAATCTTTGTTTAAATGTATGAAAAATCTTTTTTTCACTGTGCAGGTGGTCAAACAATGGAACAGGTTTCTCAGAGATGTTGTGGAGTCTTCATCCTCAGAGATATTCAAAACCCAACTGGCCATGTCTCAGTGTGTGTATCTGTCTACTGGGAATACATACTCTGCCACTATGCATGGGAGCTGGGAAGAACAGCAGATGTGTCTGCTAGGAAAGGAAGGGAAAAACTTGCTAAGTTTCAACCTCCCAGATCTGGCTGTCCTTAAAAGAAAATTCAGTTTTTCCCAGTGAAAAGTGACTTTGTTGGGCATTTGAGCTTAATTCCATCAACTGAAACTGAACTGATAAATACCTCTTGGCTAAAACAATCTTCTGAAAGCCTAGAAAATATTGGCTCTATTTTTTGCAGTTGTGCAAGTTGTATAAACTTAATAATATGACTGATAAGCAACCACTTCTTAGGCTAATGAACAGGACTTTTGTAGTCTCTCAAAAGACTGATGTGAGTTAACAGGCCCTATCTCTGTATGCCATGCACCATAATATCTCCAAACAAATAACGTCTTACAGAACTGGACGCATGATGCTGTAAATCATTGAAAGATATCTGTATTTAGTATGTAAGTAAACTGAGCAATTAAACACTTAATGGAGGGGAGCATGGCAGGCAATAGGAGACTAAATGGTAAAATGTGTAGCTTCTGATTATATTCAAATGATGGAGAGCCATTACTTGTATTCTTTGGATTACAGCCATTGGACAACTGTGTTCTATTTATTTCATAGAATGATAACATCTTCTGGTTTTTATGCTGTTTTGGATAAATCAACCAGAGGACAAATCCAGTGTAAAGTCAACCTCTATGGCTGACCCAGGCTGAAGGAGTCCAGCCTTGAACAAGGAGGAGGAATCAGGAAAAGTCTAAGTTTAGTATTCATCCAGTGAAGGAACAGAATATGATACCAGACCGAAGAGACAAATATTGTATTAAACAAGAATAACTCACATCTAGAAAGCAATAGTACGTAAAATAGTTGCAATCAGAGCATAGGCTGGAAGACTCTTGCTTAAAAGATTTACTTGGAGTAACAATGACATTTGTAAAAATCAAAGCCTACTTATATGTAATTCAAAAACAGAAAGGGAGGCTAAATTTATCAAATAAATTGTTTTCTGCAAATAGTTCTCCCAGCTCTTTCGTCTGTACCTAATTGGCTATCAATAATGCATGGAAATGCTGAGACACTTAAAGAATCATGTAACAGGCATTCCATTATGTAATTAAGGATCATTAACTATATTAATGACTTTTCTAATTCTTATATTGTTAACCAATCAGTAATGCTTTATGTCAGGAATATACTTTCAAACTTCTCTGCACCAATGAAAAAGATATATCTTGCTTATCTTACTCCTGCAGGTAATTCACACAAAAGATTTGGTCTGAATAAATCTTGAGGAAGCTCAAACAAAAGGCAGATGACTAGATCACACCTCGCTAGAGGATTGAGAAAAATAAAGATTGGCAAACCTAATATTTCTAGATAGTCACTAGAAAGCTTATAGTGGCTCAAGGGGAAAAAATGTAACCATATATGTGTATGGGCAGAATACATATGAGATAAGAAGACTGCTGCAGAAGAATTGTAGGACTGCCAATATGAAAATTGCAAATTTTAGCATCTGCCATGTGAAAATGCTGGTCACACGAGTTAAATCTGTCAAAGGCTGACAAAACTTGTGCTGTTTGCTATATAAAGATTACAATTTTCCTTCAAAAATTTGTTGATATTGAACCCTCCTCTTTTTATTTTTCATAGTGACATTTGGGGGAATTTTGAAATTCTAGCTATATAATAGGAAAAATCATACATTAAAATCCTTTTCTGTGAATATTCCAAAGTGGTTTGCTACCTTCTAAGTCTTTGTAGGACTGCTTGGGCCAGTAGCTGGCCAGTGCTGTTGCACAATTATGTAGACAAAGCTTTTCATATAATGTAAAATGCTAAATGGTATTACATTTCTTTTAAGTTAAATGTTAATTTTTTTAAAAGTTTCAGATTATTCCATCTGGTAAAGGGCTGAGCAGCAACCGAGTTGGAGATGCGCAGGGTTGTGTGCTAGTGTGTGACTTCCATAGCAAGCTCTGGTACTCTTCATCTCAGAGGTAAAGGGCAGAATAGCATGAAAGAAGGAAAAGTTCAGAAGAGCTATCCGTGGAAGTCAAGCAGGGTGGTCACAGTACAGCAGACTGGTCTGATAGTCTGTGCTGTGGTTTAAGATAGAAGAGTTCTTGCCATGGAATTAACAGTTCTCAGCACAGGTTATTGCCATCTAATGATTTGAAAAGCAATTCAGTTCAGTTAGAGCAAAAATGAACACTGTTACTACCTCGAGGAAAATTCTTCCCATGTCCAACCTACCTTGTATTTCCTCATCTTGATTAAATGCGCAGCATAGATGTACTTGTCCCAGTTTGAAGTGAAACAGAACCAACTTTCTGTTTAGTAATTTTACACTTTAGCTAGGCCTCTTCTAACTCTCTGAAATTAACAGCATATTGTGGAGAAAACTGTTCGATCTCAGAGTGGTCAGACCAATGTTTGTGCTACATGCCAAGGAATGGTGTGCAGAGAGGCTTTTGCTTATACTTATTGCTATAACAACCAAGGTCAGCCAAGTTTGTTATTTGCCCTGTTAGAGGGTCGGAAACGGAAAAAGTGTAGAGGGATCACACCTGTGGGGAAGAGCGGACGAGACAGGTCACCCAAACTTGACCAACAGGGGTATTCCATCCCATCTGTCCCATGCTCAGTATAAAAGCTGAGGGATCAAAAGGTCAACTCTCTTTTTCTTCAATGACTGAGGTCCAGAGAGGACTCTGTTCATCCGCCTTTGATCTTAGTCCATGTGTTCCTGACTCCAGAGCTGGAACCCAGTTCCTATCCATTACTGAGTGCAGTCTGGGACTTCCCCAGTGCCTGCCGGTGACGGCATCCTGGGAGCTTGATGCGGTTTTGCATATATTGTATCTATTTCATTATTTTCTTCTTTTTGACTTTAATATCAAATTTCTTAATTAAAGTGGTTTAGTTCATTCTAAACTTCTAAATCTCCTTATTTCTTACTCTTCTCTCTTTTTTGGGGGAGGGTGAGAGGGGGAAACGGCTACCTGTCAGTCTGGTTTTGGTAAATTTGGCCAAAACCATGACAGTACTTTACAGTCCTATAGGAGTTGCTCCTGTTGGTTTTGCCTGTACATTTTTTCTGAGGAGGACTGGGTCTTGAGAAGCACAGACCCCTTAAATCATGGAATGTAACATGTTAGGCTGTGTGTTTGCAAGTAGCTGTCTAGAACTGAAATCCATAGGTTCAGTCTTCTAGCTCTGCTAAGAAGGAATTCTTTAACTCAGACATGGGTAAACATAATAAATACACTTTAACTAATATAAAGGACTTTTCATCTACTCGTGTTCAAGTGATTTATGGTGGAAGATAAATATCAGTATTTCTATTTTATAGATTGAGAAGCAGAGACCAGTGAGCTGAAATGATTTATCAAAGGTCAGTGGGGCTGAGCTGTAAGAAAAGAACGTTACTTCTAAATCCCATCTCCACAGTACCAAATTTACAACTTTCCAATTATTTTTGCCTAATATCATATGGTTTACATTCCTATGCTCATACAGACATAATCTTCCAGCAACACTTTTGCAATAGTGCATACCAATAATATTTCTAACAGTATTTCTTCCTCTAATGATTATGTTATAGAAAGGATCATGATCTTAGGATTGGGGTTTTTTCTTTTTTTTTTTTTTTTTAAACATGATTCTACCATCTCCTTTGGCAGTTACCCCGTGCTTTTTTGTATATCATGTTTTATATTTTGTTAGTGACTAAATTCACGATGCCGTTGACTGAGACAGGAGATTTCATTAACCTTATGTTCTGGTGGTATAACTGTTTTGTGGGGTTGGGTTTTTTTTCAGCTTTCACTACAGTGTTTAAAAGCAGTATCAATATTTCGGAGTTATTTTGCATTGTTTACAGCTCCTGTGTAATTCATTACTCACCAGTGAATCATCCTGACTTAGACAGTACTCCTGTGAGTTCCACTTTTTGTGGGAATGCCTCAGATATTAAAAAAAATTCTGAAATTTATAATCCCAGCAGTGAACAAAACATGCAAAAATTTTCTTGTATTTCAGAGAAGTGCTTAAATATGTGCTTAGTATCACGAACATGCTTAGGTTCCCTTGGCTGTACCCTTATATGTGTCTGTGTTGACATATTTTTCATTATTTGCCTCTAACAGTGGCATTTCCTCAGGAGACCTTGTTGCTGACTTTTAAATGTGAATCACATGTCTAACTCCTGCAGTCCCTCTGAGAAGGAACCCTGCAGCCTAAACTTTGCTAATACAACAATTTTAAAATATTTTTGAAAAGTGTTCATCATAAGGTGAGTTAGTTGTTCCTATTTGAAAAATACTTTTGAAAGTAAAATCATGGACCTTTGTAAATCAAGCCTAAGAAGGATTTTGCATATCAAATACTGCTGTGAATCTTGTAACTCATGGGTTTTTTTCTAGATGTGGAGGAACAGGGAAGAGTAAAAGACAAGTGTGCATTTCCTACCATCGGGCAATCTGTTCATGGTTCTCTTAGACATTAAAAATGTTTCCTCCTCTGACTTAAGCAAATAGTTATGACTTTACTAAACAATCATAACAATATATGTTCTCCATGTATTGCAAGTGAAAACAAGCTTACATGGATGCTCCTGTATTTTCACTAATACACTTCACAGTAGGTTTCTCTGATCCAGGTTAAAAAAAAAAAAAAAGAATCTGCTTTAAAACATGTTTCATAGGGGAACTATCTCCGTTGTAGTTTCTGTTTTGTTTTCTTTAACATCCTTATTAGTTTGCAAAATTTTTTTTATGTCATCTTGTGTACATTATCCAGATAAACTGTATCTGAAAAAGTTAACAATATTCTGGCAACAGTGTGAGTACTCACCCCAGGGGTGTAGGATAAGGCAAGTCTCATTTGGAAAACATTATGCTGGATAAGAAAGACAAAGATGCTGCACGTAAAGGAAGAACTCTAATTTTGAACCTGGGTGACAGTCAAACTCTGTGGGGGTAGGATGTGAAGAACAGAGTAGCCTTTTGTTTGCTATTTCCCTATTGAAAGCAAGATCTCCATCAGTTACCTACAGCTTTTGGTGCCACTAACCCTTTGAGCATGGAAATACTGAAGAGTAAGAGAGATTTTAACATCAGCTCTTTCCAAATGAACCTGACTGGGTTTATTTCCAATGCAGCTGGAGGCAGAAGCATTCTTTCACTAGTTAGTTTCATAAAAGACAAGACTTCCTGAACTGGCATGATCTGATTTTTCCTGAGTTGCCTTATCACCAAATCTTTGATACCAGAAAACAAGTAAGCCTTCAGAAAGGAGTGGAAAGATATAGATCGGTACATACAGAGTCCTCTTAAAGTAGGGGCCAAAGATCAGAAATGTTTGCAGGCTTGGGAAAAAAGTGCTCATATAAAGTGGCAGCTTCTTTTGATGAAATTACTGAAAGTTGGTGCACAGATGAACAGGAAAACAGATTTTCGCTTAATGATGTCCCCAGATTCTTAAATTAAGCCTAGCAGGTAACGAGATCCTTGCTGGATTCAAAAGATATTTCACATCCAGGTGCTGAAACACATTTTTTAAAGCCCTGGAAACAAGAGCTTAAAAATTCAGCATCAAAAAAAAGCCTGTAATTCCTCCACAGATGTCTCATTCTCAAATATAGCACAGGAGCATTCGTCTAATGTGGAGCCTAGTTTTTCATGTGTAGCTCAGAGTGCTTGCAAAGGCACAATGTAAGCATGTTACAACTTGGAACTAGTCACATAAGACCTCAAAGGTATAACATGCGCATTTTCAAGTGGATTACTTTTGGACTCAGAAAGTAGATAAGGTGGTAAGTATTCCTAAAGAAAATACCTATGCTTGAAGGGATAAATAGCAAAAATGCATATTGAAGAAATCTTTCAAAATTGGCAGCTGGTTGAGTTGTTGAGAAAGACCCATAGGGCTAAAGTCTTTTCCTAAGCCTTTTTTATTTTTATCTTAGTAGTACTTATTGACAGTAATGTTCCTAATGTGTATCTTCAATTACAGTTTAAGGAAGCCAGAAAGATAGTATTGTAATATTCTTGCTGCAGTAATGTGAAGATGGTAGAGCTAAGACTGTGTCTTTTGGCTTGAAAGCTAAGTACAAAAGGGCTGGATTCATTTACCTAAACTGTTTAAATGATATCTAGTGTAATTTTAGAGTCCCTCAAGTACTCAGTCTGACCTTCAGAAGGACACAGGTTTATCTAAAGTGGTGTGTCATATCTGCCAACCCAGTGTTGATATTTTGGACAGCTTAAGGTACCTCAAATGGTATTAAATGCTTGTGTATGGGCAAATTAATCTCATCCTTCTACTGAAAAATAGTAAGGTAAGTTTGCCAAAGTTTATTTAAGATTTCTGGTAGGCTGAATAAATTAATTTTGCATAGCCATATGCAACAAATGTTTTTTTCTGAAGCACTGAGCTCATCAGGTCTTTGATGATGCAGTTCCTTTGCAACCATGCTGTAAAACCGGTGGATCATTTTGTGTAAACTGTCCAGCTGGCATGTTCATGCCTAGTTGGTTTTGAATTTCTTGAAGGGATTTGCCTCACTATACAAAAGTCATATACTGCATATTCTTGTATTTCTGTCTGGAGATTTTGGACCTGGGAGACCAGAAAGGTAGATCTTACCAGTAATAACTGAGGCAAGAAAGACGTTCAGTCTTTTTGATTCTATCCCTGCCTTTTCGACTCACTAGGTCCTGTGCTCCACTGAGCAGTGAGGACCACTGTGCTCACACTCACCTTAGTTTTGTTTTGCTGGTGATATAATTATAGAAGCTCTTTTTCATGATCTTGAAATCCCTCTCTAGATTCATTTCCAGCTGAGCTTTATCTTTTCGAGCTCCATCCCTGCATGCTTGAGCAATGTCTCTGAACTACTTCTGGGCAGCCTTCCTCTGCTTTCACCTTCTGTACATCCCCCTTCCTCCCTCCCTCTCCCCCCCCCCCCGCCTCCCCCCTTTTTTTTTTTTTGCATTTGGGGCTAGTTCAGAGTTCCCTGTTCATTTAGACGCCCTTCTACTGCACTTGTGTAACTTCCTGCACATCAGGACGGATGATTTTTGTGCTCAAAGGAGACTGTCCTTGAAGATCAACTGGATGCCCTGACCCCTTTTCCCTCCAGAGCAGTTTTTCATGGAATTCAGCCAAGCAGATCCCTCAACAAACAGAGACTGGATCCTGGAATCCATATATTTCAATTATTTGGCTTGCAGTGTCTCTCAGGATGTTAAAATCTACAATCTCACTTTTATTGCTGCCAAAGTCATCTTCAGTCTTCACTTCTTCCTTGTTTGTGAGTAACAGATCCAGCAGATTATCTGATGATCATTAGCATATCTATCACCTACAGCAAGAAACAATCTTCAACACACTCCGGGGATCTCCTGGACTGCTTCTAGCCAGCTATGTTGCCCTTCCGGAAGACAATGGAGTGCTTAAGGTTCTCCATGAATACTAGAGCCTGCAATCATGAGGCTACTTTCAGTTGTCTAAAGAAGGCTTTGTACACATCTTTGTCCATCTGTAGCAGACACTTACCATGACAGCTTGTGTTGGCCTGCCCTTTCTAACACATAAACCTCTATCTCACCCCTAATCTGAAAAATGATCTGAAACTGAAAGGTGTAACCCATTCCTCCTACTCATTAGCTAGTATATATCAAAAATAAAGCACATAAAACCAATACAGATTGGTGTTAGTCTGTATGTATACTCAGATAAGCAAGAATCAACATCTTTATCTGATCCTTTTAGTTTTTCCATTCATGTAGTTATATTAATGCTATAAAGTTTCTGTCAAAAGAAAACCACTTTTAATTTTTTTTGTCCTTTCTTCTACAATGAGAAAAGGTATTTTTGTTAAAGACACTGCAATGGAATAATTAGTGCCTCCTTACCTTGTGTATTGCTCTCTCTATGCAGGAGTTACACACAATTTAAAACATCAATAAGAAGTAAATTGTTGCAAATTACTATTCTTTCCTCACTATCCAATAATTTGCTAGAACCAATAACAATGGTGTCAGAATGTAACCTTGATCAGTTCTGTTCTGTTGTGAACCCATTAATTGTTCGCACAATACTAATCCTTTAAGAATACTCAACAAGCCCATGCTAACTCCTTGAGCTTTTTTCTTACTTCTGTTTATAGACCTGAGTGCTATATTTCTCCTAGTGTTAATGCTCCTGAACAGTTAGCAAAAGAGAAAGAAAAGAAAAGCAAATGTAGCCAACTCAAAGCTTGAGCTAAGTGAATTATTATCACAGCATTGATATAAAATCGAGTACTCTGCTGATAAAAGAAAATTATGATAAAATCCTCTTTTAGTTCTGCTGACTTACTTACTGTTTGTCTACCAGTGACATGAGAACTCTAAAATCTGGGGTAAATGCACATATGTGCATTTCTTGGAGAGTCCTTGATTGATATATCCTATGAGTATATGTCTTCTTCCAAGATTAAGAGAACTTTATTTTTGGAGATGAGTTGATTTCTCAGATCCAGGAATATACCTGGACCTGCTCAAAAGTAAGTAGGAGGAAGAATTAGCAACTACATTTGTGCTTTCCAAGTAAGTGTACTAACTAACCACAGAGTCAGAAACAACATCTCCCTGTATCCTTCTGAACTGTGAAGGAGATCTGAGATATCTTAAATGATCTCACATTTGCTGTGAGCTATATACACACTCTGGCATACTCTACATACTCAGGCAGCTACTGTGAACCTGCTGATATGCAGAAGCATGTTACCCTGCAGTAACTCTTTTGCGTTTTGAAGCCATGAGCCAACAGACTTAAATCAAGCTGTTCTGCCTGTAAATTGAGAATCCTATCTACTGAACTTGACACCCCCAGCTGGTGATGTATAGCTCACTTCTCAGGCAAGAGGTGAAGTGTTGTGCCAGATTAGATATGATTTGTCACCCTCTTCCCAGTTGCCCCATCCTCATTTCACAGCAAAAGCATGGTGTTGAGGATGGAGAGAATGAGAAGGTATTTCCTACCTCACCCCATGTCAGGACACACTTTTCCATGGCACAGTCACTTTGTGGACAGAGGTCTAACAGATGAGTTGTTGCTTTGAAGAAGTGGCATCTGAGAAGGGAGTGCCACCAATAATCTGTTTTCTCCTGAAGAATTATTTGACTGGTGGTGATTTGACTGGGACACTTAATATAATTGTGTGCATGCACAGGCCTCTTCACCCTTTTAGTAAAAAGAGTGTACAGTGTCCCCCAGGTCACAAACGAAAGTGGTTGACAACTCCTATTTTCCTCCACCACACAGGTTTGTATTCCATCAGAATAACTTGCACTTTCTTGACTGACAAGTAACTTCTTCAGGTGGGAGAAGGTGTTAAGTGAGGCAGAATGCAATATGGAAAGTAGAGGTCAGTTTTCATTAAGAGACTAGAGCAATGACAGACTGGTTAAGAATGATTCTGTTTTGTTAACTGTGTGTAAATTAACATCTGTGAATTTCATGATGAACACTGCTTCTTTTGGAAAAATAGTGTTCATTGGTATTCTTTAACATGATTCTTTTGTTTTGTATTTAAATATCATGCTATTGTTGTGAAACTAGTGGATTTTATTTTGTAATTGAAAGAAGTGATAGAACAGTAACTTCACATTTAAAAAACAGTTTCACAGCACAAAATCCAATTGCTAAACAGACAGTAGAGTTAAAGGTGCATCAAGGCTGGATTTATGAGCCTTGTCAAAATTTCTGACAAATCTCAGATTCAGTGTGTTATGTTTTCATTTTTTTACTAATGATACTGTGATACTCTACGAACTGTAAAAGCACTTGGAAGTAAAGCATCTGACTGCTCAGTCAGACCAAGGCAATGTTTCCACCAAACCTTGAAAATCTGTATTGACAGAAGTCTACTAAACTAAAAAAATCTTCTTGAAGACATCTTTGATGCCATTACATACACACAGTAGTACAGGGATTTTGCAATAAAAGTAAAGGTTTTGATGAACAACAGGCTGTAATAACAAGCGTGTAGCCAGTAGTTTGAGTGAAGTGGTTTTTCTCCTCTCTTTTGTACCTGTCAAGTATGTGGAGTATTGTGCCCAGTTTTGGTCTCCCCAGAACAAGAAAGACTTGCATTCTGGAGTGAGTCCAGAAGGGCCACCAAGCAGATAAGGGGGCTGGAGCACAGCATGTATGAATAAGGAAAAGTTACGGGAGACTGGTTTATTCACCTTGAGTGAAGGCTCAGGGGAGACCTGCTTGCTGTCTCCAGTACATAGCAAGTGGATATAGAGAAAGTGGAGTCAGACTCTTCTCAAAGATGCACATCAGAAGGACAAGAGAAAATGATCACAAATTGCCAATCAGAAAGCTCCAGTGATATATAAGGGGACATTTTTTCACTGTGAAGTTGGTCAAACATTCACAGTTTTCCCAGAGAGGCATCTCGGTCCTTGGAGATATTAATCATTTAATTGTATAAGGCTGTAAGCAACCTGATTTAAAAACAAAATTGGTCCTACTTTCAGCTGGGAAATAGAGTATATGAACTAAAAAGGGTCATTTCAATTTAAATTATTCTTTGAGTCTCTTAATCTGCACAGTTGTAGTAGGAAGAGCCCTGCACTTGGAGAAATACATATCATGAAGGTGTGTATTGGGTTTGCATGGCAAGGTTTTGGTAGTGGGGAGTCTACAGGGGTGGCTTCTGTAAGAAGCTTCTAGAAGCTTCCCCTATGTCCAATAGAGCCAATGCCAGCCAGCTCCAAGACGGACAGGACACGGGCCAAGGCCGAGCCCATCAATGACAGTGGTAGCACCTCTGGGATGACATATTTAAGAAAGGGGAAAAAACCTGCACAAATCCAGTAATTGAGTATATAAGAATAAAAAAGAATATGTGAAAAAACTCTGCAGACACCAAGGTCAGTGAAGAAGGAGGGGCAGGAAGTGATTCGGGCACTGGAGCAAAGATTCCCCTGCAGCCCATGGTGAAGGCTATGGTGAGGCAGGCTGTCCCCATACAGCCCATGGAGGTTAACAGCACAGCAGATATCCACCCGCATCCCATGGAAGACCCCATGCCTGAGCATGTGGATGCCCAAAGGAGGCTGTGACCTTGTGGGAAGCCAACGCTGGAGCAGGCTCCTGGCAGGAGTTGTATGGCCCCGTGAATGGAGGAGCTGATGTTGGAGCAGGTTTGCTGGCAGGAATTGTGAGCTTATGAAAGAGACCCACGCTGGAGCAATTTGTGAAGCACTGCAGCCTGTGAGAAGGACTCATGTTGGAGAAGTATGTGGAGGACTGTCTTGTGTAGGAGGGATCCCATGCTGGAGCAGGGAAAGAGTGTGAGGAGTCCTCCTTCTGAGGAGGAAGTAGCGGCAGAGATAATGTGTGATGAACTGAACGCAACCCTCCTTCCACATCCCCCTGCACTGCTAGTGGGGAGGGGGTAGAGAATTCAGGAGTGAACTTGAGCCCAGGAAGAAGGGAAGGGTGAGGGGGAAGGTGTTTTTAAGATTTGGTTTAGTTTCTCATTATTACTTCAATTTGATTGGTAATAAATTAAACTAATTTCCCCAAGTCAAGTCTGTTTTACCCATGACAGTAATTGCTGAGTGATCTCTGTCCTGATCTTGACCCACAAGCCTTTCATTATATTTTCTTCCCTCTGTCCCATTGAGGAGGAGGAGTGATAGAGTGACTTTGGTGGGCACCTGGTGTCCAGCCAGGGTCAACCCACCACAAGGTGGTAACACACATTTTTGAAACGTTTTCAGGAAGAAGTGTAGCAAAGCAGATGAAGCATAAAACCGTCTCCAATAGAAGAGTAACTTAGAGAAGACAGTAGAGAAGACAGTAGACTGTATACAAAAAGGAAAATTACGGTCTATACTGTCCATGAATGAATAAATCAGTAAGAATTTCAAACATAGTTTAAGTTACCAAGTGAGATTTATAGTAGAAAGTAAAGGAATAAATAACATGCCATTTTTAAAGGAAATAGCCAAATGAAAGACTAGTGAAGAAATCCATATATTTTTTAAGGATTTCGAGTAGAGAAATACAGTATTACCTTAAGCACATAAGAGTCTACAGATACAGCTACTGCCATGTTTAAAAAGACTGCCAGTCTTGTCAGAGATGGTAGGAAACAAGAAAGTGTCATCCGATGCTATCCTTTTTGAGATCATTGATCATTCAGAAGCATTGATAACAAAATAACTGCCAGCACTGCTACAAAAAATACTCACTCAGTGAATCAAAATGAACTTAATCAATGTGTATGTATTAAATTGTGATGTTTAGCCATTCTATGTGAAGAAATTAAACTAACCATCATCAACTGCTGCTGCATACCAAACTCGGATAAGTCTCCATGGAAAAGTACTCTGGAGTCAGTTTGATCTTCATGAAGAAGTTCAAGTGCTCTTGATAGATAAGTCATTCCTTGTTGAACACCTCTGTGACAAACTTTTTCTTGCACATCTGGTTTCCTTAGATTTCCTAAGATTTTTAACAAGCTGTGTTCCTTTCACTTAATATTCCAGAAGAGCAAGGCAACCATATGATGTTAGCTGCAAGGCAGAGGGATTTCAGGAGAAAACTGATTGATTTCCAGAAAAAATTGCAGTTCTAGAAGCACAGGCTTTACAGGGTTTTGTTATTAGTTATAGTCTTAGTCCACACCTTTAGAGATATTATCAGGAAGGATGTTGTCATCTATTTCTATGCACTGAAAAGGAAGTTTTATATCTTTCTTTAATGGATGGAATACTTACACAGTTGGACGTGCAATCTGTTCTTTGCCAAAGCTGAGTCTTTGTATCATCTGACAGTCTGAGTAATTGTCCTCAATAACTATAGTTTTCCAATGTCATATCTTAGCAGCAAGGTATGGATGAGTGTGAGGGAAGAGTTTATTGAAATATGTACTAAATTGCTACTACTTTCATTACTTCTTATCTCAACGTGCCCTGAGCAAAATTGACTCCTTAGCAATGAAATCGAAGCACAGGAATTGGTTTGTAAGTGTCCATGTTTTACCATTATGCCTTACAGCCATCAAGAGAGGCAGGCACAAGCCTCTCAAAAATAAGCTAGGCATGATTGCACATTTTGCTCATTTTTAATAGGAATAGCTCATTCACCACCACAACTGTTCCCCTTTTACATGATTTATTTATTTTTAAATGACCTTTTATGACTTTTGCTTTGAGGGAAGCTCGCAAGTGTCAGATTACCAATGAGACATGGAATGCTAACAGTTTTCAAAAGTGAAGGTCAGTAACAGAATCTGAGCTACTGTAGAAGATCACACAGATTTCATCAAAACTATCCATCCTACCCAGGTACAGGGCTGAGTTACCTCAGTTCCACAATTCCAACCCAGAGTCTTGTCTATAAGTTGATACCACTTCACTTTTTCTCACATCCAGTTTCACACCAAGCATCCTTGAAGCTTTCAGTCCCACCAAATGTTCTTGAATTCAGCTCTTCACATTTCCACTCTGCAGATTATTTAGTATTGGAAAGTTGCATAGAGGAGCTGTAAATTCTCTTGGACATTTGCAAGACTTGTCTGGACAAAGCCCTAAGTAGCATAACCTTAATTCAGCGTTGACCCTGCTTTGAGGCAGAGCTTGGACTAGAGACTAGGTCCTCAGACTACAGCGCTGGTGACTTCCAAATGACTAATTCTGTAAATCCCCTTGGATGTATTGGATGACCTTGGATGTAGATCATCCAGATCTACAGTAATAATCTGAGCCTCTTTCTTTTGCAGGATGATGTAAAAAGTGAAAACTTTACTTATTGGCATTGCTACTGTTCACTTTGGAACAAAACACTTCTGAGGCTTCCTTAAACCACTTATTAGTGCTTACAAAAAAGAAAGAAAAAACTTGATTTGGGGTTTCAATTTAGACTTGTACATTTTAAAAAAAAAAAGGAGAGTGAGGAGTAATTCATACCAATGAATTATGAAACATTAAAACACCAGATATTTTGCAGTGTCCCTGCTTTGGGATGTTCCATGGTTCACAGAAAATGGTGACAATATTCCACGTTTACTGAAAACTGAATCCATCTATTTCCCTGCAGCAAAACAAGAAAGAAAACATCAGTTTTCATTCACTTTTCCCATTTTTTTTCAACAAGCTTTATGTTAGGTAACATGTTTTATATGTTAAATACAATTAGCCTCCGTAACTGCCACCTTTTTTTCTTTTTCTGTAAAAACCAAGAAAATATGAATAAATCTTTTTCAAAAACTTGCTTTCTGTAGAATCACAGAATCATTTAGGTTGGAAAAGACCTTTAAGATCATCAAGTCCAACCGTTAGCCTAGCACTGACAAGTCCACCACTAAACCATGCCCCTAAAGACCACGTCTACACATCTTTTAAATATCTCCAGGGATGATGACACAGCCGCTTCCCTGGGCAGCCTGTTCCAATGCTTGACAACCCTTTCAGTGAAGAAAATATAGAGCATACATGAAAAATCCAGTCTGTAGCATTTGCTTGCATTTTCTTCCTAAATGTATAGAAATTGCTTCACAGTCAAATTAAAAAGCAACACTAATAATAATCTAGAACTAAAAGATTTGGTTGATCATCTTTACAATCACTCTTCAGCTAAGAGGGACAGAATATTCCTTCAGGCTTTCTGTGCAGTAAGAATTTTGCACTGTTGAAATTTTGCTTACATATTTTGTTCTGCATTAACTTTTGGATTATTTTTCATTTGCTAGATTCCCACTTCCCTGGATTAAGATAAATTTGCATAGCAGACATAAGAGATTTTCCTCACAGCTTGACTTGAAGTACTGAGTGTAAAAAAAAAAAGGAGAAAAAACCAGAAAAAACCTCACTCTTAAATAACAGAGTGCATTTCATATTTAATGTTTTATCATAAGTGCTCATGTGTTTAAATAGAATAATGAGGCATTGTTATTAAGGAAAACATTTTTTTTTTGCCTACTGTATGATTAGGTGCTCTTCATCAGGACCACTGCTGCAGGAATTGCTTGTAAATTCACAAAAGGCTTTCCTCTGGAGATGTAAAAATACTTACGGAACTCAGATGTCAAGGCTCAGGTGTGTATAATTGTATTATGTGGAACATAAAATTGTGAAACAGAATTACCGTGAGTTCAACAAAATAATGAACAAAACAGTGGGTACCTTTTTCTTGGTCATGCTTTAGAAACAGAATTTCCTTTCATTCCTGAAATGCCTATTACTCTCATGGTTTTATTTCATTCAAACATGGCTTTGGAACGATTCATGCTACCTTGGTGGTTATGCGACTCTATGTTTCCAGTCATAACTATCTATCTTTTTGGATAGGAATTTTAATATTGTTTTAGAAACAAAGATTAATTTCAAAAGGAGAACTAATCTATTCCAAACATTCCCTTCAAACTTGCAATTGGATGTGGGTGTAGCCTTCCATCCAACTGGAGCCCTGCTGAAGTCAATGGAGCTGGTATAATTGCTACTCATTTAGAAATATTTGCATTGACATTGATGATGGTATGCAAGGGATAAAATTGCATCACTTTGACTGATGACACAGAGCCTGTGGCTATACACTGGCTGTACAGTAATTTCCTTGATTTCTCTTGTCTGTCATCCATTTAATTCAGCAATTTCAATCATTTCATAACATATGCTCATTCAAATATATGCTTTTCAAGTTAATTAGTTGGGAGCTAAACCCCAGTTTAAAAAGAGACTCGAGGCAAGATTTTTAAATATACTGAAGTTGCCAAAATATACCTAAGTGGGATTCCAGAAGCAGATTTAGGGAATTAGACATTTTTTAATAAATAAGGACGTCGCTTGTCGTAATAATTTGAAAAATCTACAGTTCAGACACATGTGAAAGTCCTGCCATAGAAATGGTTAGGAGTTTCACAAATGTCTGAATGAATAAATATGTATATTTATCTGCATTAACCGAAACACACATAGAGATAGAAACTTATATTATGTATACATAAACTCATATGATGCATACATACATAGGGCTTAGTTCCTTAATTCTTTAAAGTGTGGTTGATAATGACATAAATGAGAAAAAATTCTTAAGTCAGCACAACCTTCAACAACAAGCAGTAACTTGGTTTTAAAACTTCATATTCAGATTTCTGGAACAATTACCACCTCACCTGAGTATTCTAACAAGTTAATCAGTAGCTGAATTGAAATCCTCATCAACACACTATGTAATTTCATTGAGAGTATCTGCTAACTCAGATCAACTCAATTAATCTCTAGTGGAATGAAACAAAGAAGCAGATGGCAATGTATTTTAGTCAACACCAACTTTTTATTCTGTATACATTTCTAAATACACTATTCCTAGGCATTAGTCCTAAGGCATTGAGAAATTGCCTTACTTTTAATCTAAGGCTTTAAATAGACTGCAGTAAGACTTGTATTCCATTTTGTCACTAATGATTACAATTTTCTCAAATAAAACAGTTCCCTCAGGCTCAGTTCTACTTGAGACTTAGCCTGACAATCCCATTGGCTTCCTTGGGAGCGCCAAGTGTCTGCAGTGCAGGACACCACCACCTTGTAACAAAGACCATGTCATATCCAGTGAACTGCACTAATATTTAGTTAAATGCAGCAACCTCTGCTGCATGCACTAACAAATTCTGATCACTAAGTATACATTTGGTATTACTTTTTCCATACTTCTTCAAAGCTGAGGATTTGGCATCCTAAACTGCAGTGCCTTCATCCTCACCCAGAAATAATAAAGGTAGCTTTCTCAATCCACATGCTCCTGAGAGCAGCAAGTGGGGCTCACTCTTTATCTCTGATCTGGTGGTCAAGGCATTTGGAAAGGTGGCTGAAATTTGAGTTCTGAGCTTATTTGTAATATTATTTATATGTATTACATTTGATGACACCATCATTAAAAAACACAGAAATTGGTCAGAAGAAGGGCTGAAACCTGCTATTTCCTATTCCTACCCACATGCTGGAACTATAAGTCAAGGGTCCCACTGATGTTCCAGCTCTTGTTATCTTGATTGCTTGGTCCAACACTGCAGCAGTCATGTCAGGAGAACTGGGCTGTGACGTGTGTCACAGCCGGTCTATAGCCCTGAAGTTAGGGCAGCCTTTGAGCTGTTGGGAGACATTTTTAGATGTGTTCACATTGGGAAATAAATTAAATCCAGGCTTCCATCTTCATGGTTTATGTTCAGCCAGTAAGTGTAATTATAAAAACAAACAAACAAACAAAAATACCCAACTGGGCTGTTTCTGTTTCTAATGCATGTTGGAGGAAATTACTGTAACTGTATTTTTTGAAATAAATTTCCCTGTATGCTGGGATTGAGTGGGATTTCAAAATAGCTAACTAGCAGGACCCATCAGGTGAGATATTAAAGTTCAGTTTCTGGATCCTGTCTGTTGTAAAGTCTTGAGTAGCTGATGTCTGGCCTTGGGCCTGCTGAGAAGCAAAATCCATGTGTATAAAACAAACCATATAATTTAACCATCAGATGCTCAACAATTTAAAACATCTTCAAAGTGAGGTGAGATCTAACGGAGGTTATTGTGTGTCAAATTTTTTTAGTTCGTCTATGTATGGTGACCTTTACAACCCAATATTTTTTACCAACATTTTTATTGGCATCCTTAGTATGCTTTAGCCAGACTCTTCACCTCTTGCAGAAATACACAGAAGTCTGTAGTATTTTTAGTTCCTAAAAGGGAGAAAGAGCAGTCAAGATTTAGGCATGCAGTGTAGGCATGAATTATACTGATAGCATATCAGCAGCATCAGAAGAAAACAGAGCTTGTGTGTCACTTGGGGTTTGCATTAAGGATTTTGGCCACATGACTATGGGAGGGAGGGAAAGGTGTATTTTTTAGCCAGAGGGCAGCCCTAGCAAGAAAAACAATACTGGAATACCGTTCCACCCTCAAACAAGATTTAACTGTCCTGCCTTGCCATTTTAGTTTTTCACACATTGTTTTCTACTTTGTTTCCGTGATTCCTGTGTTGATTTAGCTGACAATTTATCTGTTTTCAATGTATGTATGTCTTGTTCTATATCCATATTTCATCTCTTTGACTCTCTCTTTACCATCTCACTTTTTTCTCTGGCTTGTTCCCTCATAACCCATCCTTTTTCCTGACAGTATTTTATGCACTCTTATCTTTGCTTGCATTCTACTCCTTTTTGCTGCTTGCTTTTTCTGTGCATTTCCCCTCTATTCACTTTTTTCCTGCCAGTTGGCTTATGAAGAAATATATTATAGAAAGAAGCTACATGCAGGATATTTCTCTGAAAACAGAACTACACTTACAGTAACAGAAGCCAACGCATCGACCTGCAATATGAAATTGTGGATGAATTTAATTTAATTCAAACTAAATTAATGCATTTATAGCGTGCCATATGTGTGCCAGATACTTTACAAACATAAAAGAGTACACGCACTGAAAATATTACAACTGAGCATTCTCAATTTTATAGAATCTACTTAGGTTTATGCTAGATAACATGTTTCAAGGAGTATAGGTAAAGTCAGTGAGCAGATCAGGGTGGGAACGCTCATAAAGAAGGGAGTTTTAATCAAGGTCTTGAAGAGGAAAAGAGATTGGTTGATCTAGGTCAGGATTTTGAAGGATAAACTCCATGTCATAACACTGGCATATTTATATAGTCCAAAACCAGCCTGGATCCCACTCTTTTATGATCCAATGCTTGTGTTATATATAATTCACATATTAAATATGCATACATATATAATATTCATTTTATATATATTACATGTATATACGTATGAGTGTTGGTGAATTACTTCTGGTTGTTAACTATTTCGCCTGTACTTCACTGTAAATACTGGGGTTTTTTTCTTAAACTTTTGCTCAAAGAACCGTCCACAGACATTGATGATCTTCCTATCTGATTTGCAGTTACTGGCTTGGATCCCCTTTCCTGGTGATTCACATCTCATCCTTATGGCTTGTAGAACTTATTTTAATTCTCATGTACTCACAGAACACCATGAAATATCATTATGCCTAGCTTTGCTTTTAAAGCAAGGACACTCTTTTAAAAATTGTTTCTGGCATTTATTTATTTATTTATTTTATTCTGGCTTGGTACTAGAAAGAGACTTGTTGAGTTTTATTGTGAATCCAGGTCTGAAAACAAGCTATTTATAAATAGTTAATAGCCTGAGCACTGGAGAAATCTTCTAAAATGGAAAAGACAGGTGCACTAGTCCCTGATTTGTCTCACATAAATTTGTGTCTTCCAAATCACTGGTTAGTTCCTCTAGACAACATATAAATTCTCTTCCTCTATTTTTAAAATTAACAGAAATTTACATTTTCTGAAAATAAAAGGAGTTCCAACTAAAATTTGCAATAAAATGAAAATTCCTACTGTTTCTATAGATTATTGTTATTTTGGCAGCTAAAACTGTAATTCATTTGGGTGTAACTGTAATTCATCTCACCATTCAGCAAGACCTGGACAGGCTTGAGCGTTGGGTGGAGAGGAACCTAGTGAAGTTCAGCAAGGGCAAGTGTAGAGTCCTACACCTAGGGAGGAATAACCCCATGCACCAGTACAGGTAAGGGGCTGACCTGCTGGCAAGCAGCTCTGTGGAGAGGGACCTGGGAGTTCTAGTGGACTACAAGTTGACCAAGAGCCAGCAATGTGACCTGTGGCCAAGAAGGTCAATGGTCTCCTGGGGTGCATTAAAACAAGTGTGGCCAGCAGATCGAGGGAGGTCATCCTTCCCCTCTCCTCTGCCCTGCTGAGGCCACATCTGGAGTGCTGTGTCCAGTTCTGGTCCCCCCAATTCAAGAAGGACAGGGAACTACTAGAGAGAGCCCAGCGGAGGGTTGGTTTGCTCTGCTATTGAAGTTGGCAGTCAATGGATGAAGACCCAAAGGACACAAATTTATATCAATGTAGAAACTGACACTCCTTTTCCTGCCTCATAAAGAGTATAGGAGGTTAATGGAAATATGTGTTGTGAATTACCCTTTACCAGAGATATTACAAAGTGCTGTTTAGATGGTGAACCCACTGACAAATGTGCATAAATTGAGTATTTGGACTGTTCTTTTGAAAAGTACTGTGAGATTCAAGATTAACCTGTGCACAAAACAAGATTCTTACTCAGCTTAAAAAAATTTCTGTCATGGCCAGTGCAAACTCAGATGAGCCGTCTCCTGCACAGGTAGAATTTTTCCGTTGTCAGTTATGTTCTTGGCAATCAGCCATTTAATACCTAATAATGTACTTTTTCTTTAATCAATCAAAGTGACCTGAGTGGCTGGCTGATTCAATTACATATATACCATACATTTTGCATTGATTTAGTTTACATAAAGAATGTTGAATCAAAAGCTTTGGAAGCGATAGTCTACAAAATTCCAGTATGAATCAAACCTTTTTGGAACGGATAAGTGTCAGGGCTCAGTGATCAAATATCAAAGTTCTGTACTTATTCAGTCACATCATAGGAATTTCCATATTGAATCAGATTGGATCATAATCCATCCAGTTTATTGTCTTGTTTTTAACATTGGTCAGGGCCAGATGTTTCAAAGGGAGATAAAAAAGCCTTTGCTTAGAAACCTGCAATAAACAAAGGTGGTATAAATTTCCCCTAAGGAAAGGAAATATTCTAAACTCTGTCATTTAGAAATTGGGTTAGTCACTAAGTAAGAATGATTATATTTCTTCCAAAAGTTTTATTTAGTATATGTGAACATGCTTAATTCTTCTATAAACCAAAAATTAGATAACCTTTTTTTTGCTACTTGAAGAAAACCAATTTCTTATTTTTGCTACTGACAGGAGTCATTGGTGCCTAGCACTATGTCTAGTAGTAGCAATGTCAGTATCTGTTGGGTATCTTTGACAACTAAAGGCTGGATTGAGACTGTTATTTAATCAAACATCTCTCCAGGTGAGCATAAACCACTTCTGAATTTTTCTCAGTGATTGCATACTTCGTTGTTTATTTGGACCAGTGACTAAGATTTGCTTTTCCATGGGGGATTGCCCTTGAACAGCTGATGAACAAACCCAATCAAAGCACTTTGATTAAATTCTGTTTAATTCTGGAATCTTCCTGAGCAACTTTGTATCATTTTTGTGATAAAGAACAAGTGTTGTTTTCGAGGGGAGAGAGAAAGCAAGCTGACCATCCCCTTAAAGAAAAAAAATTCCCACGTGTAACAACTGTGGAATGACATACAGCTTTTTAATAGACTTTTAAAAGCTATCTGGAGACTTAATAAAAAGCTTCCATGCCCAGTAGATAACAAAATGCTATATTAATTTTAGTGCCAGACCTTAATTAAAACAAAACCATAAAATGTATAAATGGGCACTATATAGAATGATGCAGCTTTGTGGAATCAATTAGCCTCTTTGCCACAGAGATTACAGAAATTAATAAGAGGACATAATTTGTGTAATAGTGTACCGGACACAAAGTACTCAATACATTTTTACCCCTTTTGAACAACTGGTTGTTTCTTGGAGTGCACGGTTCCATCTTTCCAGGTAAAGTCTTCCATCAGGGATAGACCCCAACAAGTAAGGCTGTTGTTAAGGCTGTGTCTGCAAATGAATTGTCTATAAACAAACTCAGCATCTGGCAGACATTCCAAGGTGAAAGCCAAACAGATGGCTAATTTGATATAATCTAAGTGACTTTGGATCAGATAAAGCAATTGAATTAACAGCACTTTAAATGAACGTATACCACACATTCTCACTATGCCATTATAATAGGCACCTTTTTATATCTTGAAAATCATTGCTGATTGAAGTTTCATATGGTGAATGCTTATATCTGTAAGACGTACAGCTAAACAGCCTGAAAAAATATGCTATTATAAGTAAAAGCGATCAGTGTTATACCCTTTAACTCAAATATAGTTATTTTCTTCAGAAGTCTTCCATGTAATTTTTGAATCGCGAAATGTAGACTTGATACCATATGAACCCTTAAGTGCATATGCAGCAGGCATAATTTAACTCTGAGAATTACAGTGAGTTTGTTTTTTTTTAAGTAATTTTTTATTAAATAAAAAGCAAAACAAAACAGGCCTTTTAATTATTATTATATAATAATATTATTATATATTATTATATATTATTATTATATATTATATAATAATAAAAGGCCTTATAATAATATATTATAATATAAATATATAATAAATATTATAATATATAATTATAATATATAAAATATATTATTATTAGCTGTTAGTATTCATGACACTTTTTGAATTGGAGTATTACTTGGAGTATTACTTGATCTATGCTGAAGGAAATAAAAATGTTTTTCTCTTAATTACTTTGTATGCTACATCTGCATTCAGAGGGTGAAACTGCATGAACACTGGGCTGTACTGTTGATAACACGGCCGAAGTTGAAGGCTTACAGTTCCTTTTTATTTGTTTTTTCTATATACACCCAAGTCAATTCTCTGTGAATTATTCAATACCTCTTCCAACAAAACTCTGCGTTTCATTTGTGTGAAACAGGTAAAAAGCAGATGTAACAGAATTTGTGCTCTACAAAAAGGAGGATGTTTGAGAAAGGGGCTCTTCAGCTTCTTTTCATTTTTTTCTCACTTGCACAGAACTCTGAAATCACTGCCAAACCCACAATTGCATTATGCTCCAGAGTTGGACATATGATCTATTGGAGATGGATTAAATACAGCCCCTCAGTGCTGCATGATGTAGGGAAGAGCTCCTTCCTGGTACTCGAGAGCTCTGTGAGAATAACCTTAGATTCCTGGGCAAATGGCCATTCGCTGTCTTTTGGCAGCGTCTGCCCAACAATGTGAAGTTAAAATAATGGGTAAATTCATGAACACAATTATAAAACCCAATGCTGGCAATTGCAAGAGACTGATTTGATTACCCAGGGAGTCTCTTTCAGTTTTATGTTTTTGCTTTCCTATATACCGTAACCTCATAAAAACCTTTTATGGTGTTCTGGCATAGGTTATGACTTGCTGCTATTTACCTTCTACCAAAAATATTTGAAAAACTCATGTACTCATGAACTTTTTTCAAATGCCTAACTTTTTTTCTTTTTTTCACATATAGCTTAAGATCTTTCATAAAGAAGTCAAAGGAGTCTAAAGCAGATGGAATTTTAATAATCAAGTGAATGTGAATAATCAGGAAAAGAAGTCAAGACAAAAAGCTTGCAGACGTGCTACATTTGGCTGTCCTGCGCTACAGTCCTTAACATGTACCTGTCTTATATTCTTGAAGACTCTTTGGGTTTTACCAATTATTGTATTTCACCACTTCTCTTGCAGAAGACATATTTTATTTCAAAATAAACAATAAGCATTTTACACTGTAAATGTATATGTAATGGAAATATAAATACAAATACTTCTGTTTGGTTGAGATATAGACAAATACGTGAGTACAGGCCTGGGTATCCCATTAGCCCATGCCAAATAATACTATTTTCTCTTTGACAAAAAAGATGTTAACTCTCGTCAAAATCTGAAATTTCAAAGCTGCTTATGGAAGAATTTCATCCCTCGGGTATAATTCTAGATAGAAGAACCACCACAGAGTACTTTAAAAAAAAAGATAAAAAAAAAGTCATTTTCGTCACTTCAGACATGCCCAAATAAGGAAATTCAGATACGACTTTTTACCAAGAAGTCTTCCAACCGTGTGTTAGCGGAAAGTTAGACACTACATTTTTATTAGTCTGGCTGAAATTATATGAACATTTGTAGTCAAATTCGAATGATTACAGAAAAGCCTCACTATTAATTCATACACATATGATACATATATTTTGATATATATATATGTGTGTGTGAACTTCCTAGTGTAACCCTGGTGTTACACTCTCCCTGCTCCCCCTAGGTAACAGAGCCACAGTTTGAGTGATCCTCAGGAATAAAAAGGGGGTCACAGTGAGCTGTAAGTATCCTGGACTGTGAAGTTGATTGTGGTGGTTTCTTCCTCCTTGGTCTTGGGTCCACCTGGCATTATTTTTACAAATTTTCCAAAAGTTGCTTTTCCCCCACTGTTTCCCAGTTCCATGTGTCCTCTTTCATACCCTTAAAGCTGGCTTTGCCTGACTCACAAGATGAGTTTTTTCCCTTTGTGAAAAATGATTGACCACTGTGGTCTGTGATCATGCTCTGGGATTTCTGATGCCATCTGATACCTCTACTTGTCTATAATATATTTTAATCCTAGAGTCATAGACAGTTCACTCAATGCATAATAACTACTTGGTTTTATTCTCTATTAATTAGCAGTAGGTGTTATACCACACAGTGGCAAAGAGCTAAATTAAAGTTAAAACGAATTTAAGCAATAGTCACCTGACCACTAGAGAAGTGCTACCACAGCTAAAAGAAGTTAAATTCACTTCAGGCTAGTACAAGTCCAGACAAGTCCTGAGCCCCTGTGCTCTCAGGTCAGTACAAAGCCTGTCACCTTTTACTAGTAACATTATAATTTTAAAGTCATATTTGTTGAGCTATGCAGTCTTTGGTCTTCTCTATACATGTAAGTCATTGGACTTAATATGATGTTTTAATTAAAATTGGTTGTAGAAGAAATACAGGCATTGGTGGAGCTATGTCTGAAGTTACAATTGCTTTATTAAGGAATTTAAAGTTTATTAATAGTTGATAGTTCATTAAAACTTGCTAATTATATATAGTTATTAATATTTTAGCTTGATTACTGCCTAATCATCTTAAATGTGGTTTATGCATATCACACAAGTTAGAAATATGCAAATTTCGAGAACACGAGACCCTCCTCTACTAAAGACCACAGGATTTTGCAACACAGGAAAAAGTAAGATGTTAAATCATTAAAGGATTTGTAATTAGTTATACTAATATGTTACCAATACATATACCAATATTTCTGTTTATGAGCCGTATGGAAAGAAGGCAGTATTCTGATCTAACAAGAACTTTAAGAAAGTTAGATGTTCAGTAAAAAACAGACATTTCTGATTACTCTATATTCAATGAAAAGAAAAATATAATTTCCAGGAGACAAGTAGCTGAACCCTAAGGTGGGTGTTAAAGGCAGATAAGTTGACCAACCACCTCATGGCTTCTGCTTTTGTGTGACAACAGCCAGTACAGAATTTATCCACCATCTCTTGACAGCTCTGGAGAGTAATCCATCAACTAACACAATCATAGCTAAGATCTCAAAACAGCAAGAACACAGTCATATAGAAACTGTTCTCTGTGAAGTGTACTCAATAAATTTGACCTACAGAAAAGGGCATTTTAGGCTAAATGGTGAAGAGAGTCTTTTGGGAGATTTACCCACATCTTTGCTAAAGCCTCAACACAACCAACAAGACAAGCTCTGACATTCATGCCAGAAATGTTAATTCATGTCTGACTGTTGTGGGTGCAATTAAGAATTTGGAATACAAATATCTGCAACATAAAGCTGGTTGAAAAAAGTTTGAAATTTTGTAAGTTTAAGATCAAGTTAAGAATTTGCTAATGTTACTGTCACAAATTCCAGGAAAAGTTTTTCTTCTTTTTGTATTAGAGGTGAAATTAAGTGTTAAAACCAAACAAACACAATTCAGCAGAAGAAGAAACAAACACATCTAAAAAATAAGAATACCACTGAGAAGACATTAATTTTATCAACAGACAACAAATCAAATAAATGGATTCTTAAATAAAACTGACAGCTGTCAGAGTGGGGAAAAAACTATGTATTGAACAGTCTCCGATCTGGCAGAGCCCTCATCTACAAAGAGCTTTAGAGATTTAAAGAAAAAATTTGAATTTTCATATGAAAAAGACTGAAATCTAACTGAACAGTACATACGTAATGCACACTGTATACTTGTAAGTTGCTTTCTGCATTAAATATAGATTTTATATGATATTCAGACATTAATTAGTATGGGGACCAGGTCTGCTATCCGGCATGGAAATGACAGAATACAGGCAAGGGAAGGGAAAAATGTTAAATATCACTGACTGAAAAGGTATTCACATGATTGTTAAAAAGCTGCTCAGAGATTGGAGGAGTAGGTCTGGCATCATTTTTAGAATGCACATATTTTATTAACGTATACATTGATCGTTTTAAAAGTTTTTTTGTCCTCAAAAAGCTACCATTACATCTCCTGTCAGTATTCCTTGTACAGCTCTGGTGGCAAAGTGGGCAACATTTTCATTAAAGCACAGCTAATGTAATCTAGATTTATTGTGGTATATGGGAAAATGAAGAGTAGTACTGACATAAACTTTAAGATGTTACTTAATAACTTAATAGAGGGAGAAGTGGGGAAGAGGGAGGAAAGATAATAGGGGAATGAAAACTTTAAAGACCATTATTGACTTTTTTTTTTTTCCAGTAACAAAATTTCAAATTTCAGATTTGACTTAAGTTACCAACTTATTCAAAATGAAATGCTTTTAGTCCATTAAATCAATTTGTTTTGAATTACAAAAATTTATGATGAGTTCCCTTTGTAAACTCTGAACTTCTTGAATGATATGTTTGGTGACACTTATAATCCAGAAGGTGTATGCTGACCATTAAAATAATTTTATAACAATTTTTACACATCGCTGTAGTCTGAATATTTCAGGCTTCATAAGTCATTCTGTTTTAATCACCATTCCTTGGACAAAGTTGCCAGGGTCCAGTTGCTGTCAGACTATTTGCAATGCAAATGCAAATAGTCAGCACCATTGTTTTACCATTTTTCTTCCTAACTTCACATTTTAGTACAGCACTACGTGTTTTAGCTCATTCCTATCCTACACATTTTCACAGAGCTGCAGAATCACAGAATGGTTGACATCACATAGCTACTACTCCTCTTTCATATCACTGTCTTTCCATGTGAAGGTTTAGTCTACCATGCTATCCCATGAGAAAAAATGAAGGGTAAGAATTGCATTTCACCTGGGATTTAAGATCTCAGTACAGGTAAATTAAACTAGTAATTCAACTCAGAGTGTCTAGGCATATTTAGACTGTATAGATACAGGATTGACCATAGGGCTCCACATTTTTTTTTTTTCACCTCCTTGTCACCTCTTAGCTCTTGCCTAAAACTTATAATGATTACTATGGTTACTAGTTATTATTGATTAATATAAGAATTAAAGATTGACACTCAAAGGAACATTTGTGGTGGGAGAAGGAAACAAAAGAAGGTTCATAAATATTGTATTACCTTCATCACACCTATTATGTCTCTTCCTTGTGTCCAACAATTGAACCTCCAAGTGGAAAGAAGACAATTTTTTAACAATATTTCAGTTTATTTAAGAAAGTGCAATTTTGGTAAGTCTGAAAAAGTTTTCAAATTTTAGCTGAATTTGGAAAAGACTTAAGAGAAAAAAAAACAACCAACCAAACAAAAAAAGACTTTCCTCTCATAGAGTCTCAAAAGCTGGCATTTGAGTTATTTTTGGCACAAAAATTTCTATTTTTTTATTACAAGCCCTGAAAAGAAAGTTTTAAAAATACACTGAAGTTCTTATTCATCAAATATAATGTTTCAATAAACCTGAAGTGCTTTTCTTATCTCATTTTTTTGGTTGTGTAAGATTTACCTGCTGACATTTATCTGCACCTTTCCCAGCTTCATCCTGTCTTCTGTTAATACCAGTGAGTATAACTGGCAACCCAAGAACACTTGCCTCCTCTGAGTGCATGGATTTCTTCCTCTGCAAGGTCCTAGTGTGAGCTTTGGATGTGAAAGTCTTCACTTTGTATCCCAATTCACCTCCAGTGGATCAGTACATTTTGTTAAGAGAATAATTTTTAAGTGACCTTTTCTTCTGCTTTAGGAGGGAGACTGAAATAAAGAGCTATTAAATCAGCTCCCACTTAGCTTGTGAGCTCTGCCAAGCTTTGTATAAAGCGCAGAAGGAAGGAGAGGCAAAGAGGAAGGCTTTTTTTTCCTGCTGAGCTGATTTTCTCAAGGTCTAAACACTTCAGTTTAAAAGCAATAAAAATTCAATTATATGTTCAAAATTATAGGATTTTTTTCCCAGTAGCTCCTTCTGTGATTAATTACTGTAATGGTTTAGAAATAGCTGTTATTGCAGGACCATCTTAGGTTCCAAAGCTTATAGATCCCTGCTAACTGTGAGAGTGAACTCATAAAAATACAACCATTTTCTAAAAAGTAAAGAAGGTGGGAAAATCAAGGTGGTTATTTTTATCTGCTACAGGGAAGTGTGATTATGTGAGTCGACTCATTGCTACCTGAAGGGAGTCAGATCAAAATTAAGACTTTCTACTAAAGCACACAATTAAAGTTCATTGCAAGTGTTGTAGGCAAACTGGCATTTGCTGGAGAAAGTACGTGCTCCAAACAGATGCACCACTGGAAATAGAAACGGAAAATTTCTTCCCTAGGACCATTCTGCTTTATTAAATCTGACATGTTCCACTTGAGCTCAGTGTCCTGAGCTAAAAAAAGAGTTTCTCATTTGGTTTAAGCAATTGTCACATAACATGCAAGTTGGAAGAAAGTTGACTTATAATTTTACTCACTGGCCGGGGAAAAAGCCCTGCATTCCTTAAAAACATGACAGTATTCTTGATGGTGACAGTTAAAGATACTTCTTTCACCTCTGTTTCATTGCTTTCTGCATTTGTTGAGACAATAATATTAAAAACAGGGTTTCAAAGCTTCTCTTTATTAGTAGAACTAAAATAAAGCATTTGAAAATCTCCCACAGTGGGAGAAAATATTCAAGTTCAAATTTTTCCAATTAATATCTTAGCTCTGCAGTCTTACAGGCTCTATAATAAGTCATCTGGGTTAGTACGAAATGAAATTTTCTTTAAATATCTAGTTATATAGTGTGACATCAATCAGAGATACAATCCTTAATAAAACATACTCTAGCTCTTTGCTTTCATGCCATAAGTAACTTTACATGTCATTTCCTTCAAATAAAGTTACGTCTGCTCTCTCAATTCACACACATAACACCTATTACTGCTAATGGAAATCGTACATAAGAACAGAAAAAAACACTATCCCCCCCACTGTTAACTCTCTTGTGCATCTCTGCGTTAATGACATTCATATGGAGATAGAAGACAAGAAAACCTGAAACTGAGGATGGAAAGAAACACATATCCAAATTGGCTCCTTTAAAATACATGAGATTCAGCCATAGGACATTTTAGAGGAAAGTAACTAACAACCACACCCATTTCATCCTTAGCTTTGGTTGAGAATGTAAACAAAACTTGGCTAAATGCATAATAATAGTGGAACAAGTTAATAATTCATTATTTGGATTACAATAGCACCTGGAGACCTATTGTGCTTGACACTGCACAAATACATGGTGAAAGTCAGTCCCTGTCTAGACAGGTGGATAATCTAACCAGACAGGAGAAGTAAAATGACTTTCAGAAGCAGATTAGTGGCAAAACAAGAAATTACTCAGAACTGGGACTGTATGACCAAAGACCTATCCATTGTATCACATTATATTTCCAGTGAATTTTGTCTCTTCTATTTTTATCCAGGTGTCACGTATATCAGAAGGGAGCAAGCAATGCTTGTAAAGTAGCTGCTGAACACCTTTTTCCCCAAAGACTACAAAAATTTTATAACTGCGTAATTATTCCTTCAGAACTAAGGATGATTAGCATCTCAGCTTCTTCTGAAGTTAAAGTCCTGCCATACAAAAGGCCTATGGAAAAATATTTTAAAGAAGCATAAGCAACTCTTAATATTTTGGCTTTATATTGATTATTGGAATTAAGAGTAAACCCTTAAATTAATCTTTTAAATTGTTTATTGATTTGATTTGGCCCTTAGGTTTTTGATTAAAATAAAAACTATTCCACTCTTTCTTTTAATGTTGGGCTTGGATTTATCCCGTTCCCACTCATCACTGAGGGCAGTGGTCAATTCACATAGGTAGAGACCTGTCATTCATTCAGAACCTGCTGTATCACACTCAGAAAATGTTCTTCCTCGGGACACATCCTCATGCCCCTCATTGTATTTCATGAAGATACTGTTCTTCAGGATGCCTGTCTGGCCAAGATCCCCACAATGAGTGAAACAACGTGGAAGGAGGAGGACAGCGAAAATTCAAAATTTCAGTGGGCTGAATGACTCTGGACTTTTGCTTTTTTTTTCTGTTAACCATGTGGGAAGAGTGAGGCAGAGGCCCTTCCTTAGCTACCAGTTATCCTCACGACAGAGTACATATAGCAAAGCAAGGTAATCTGGACTTTAGCATATCTAACTCTCTAATCAACAACGTTTTAATTGCAAACAGAGCTCAAACACTCAGCAACTGATCTATTATTACTTTATCCCAACCATATCAGAGTGTTTCCTATAAAAATTTCATCTGGATTACATCCTTTCTTTTGCTGTTCAGATATAGAGGGCATTTCTAGATAGGAAAGACTGAAGTAGGGAGAAGATGGAGGAGACAAGACCTGAGGAAGGCTTAAAGGAAACCCAAAGCAAGTAATGAATCATAATGGAGAGCAATCTCTTTTTCTGACTTTTTGGCCTTTCTGTTTTCTTCTGTGCCTCAATGTCCTCTTATTGCTAATGAAAGCAGTTCTTCAGGCCTAGCGGTCCTGTTTTTCTCTTTGAAAGCCTAACTGGATTCTTTTATTTAAAGTTGTGTCATCAGCTATTAGCTATCATGAGCCCTTTAATTTACTTAGATACAGGCAATTACATTTCAGGGGGAATCTTTCTCATCTCTTTATGTAAAAATTGTTTTTTGCATGCTAAAAATAATTATTTTTTTTCCATACCCCACCTCAACACTTCAATAATTTGTCACTCACTTTTCCTATCCTTTTATTACGTCTTCAGTTTCTCTTGGCCACCTGCCAAACATTCCTGTAATCAACTGTCCCTATAACTGTGAAAAAACAAAACATTAAGTTTTGGCTTCCTGCAGTTAAAAAAGTAGTGTCTGATTGATTGCAAGTTCAGGACAAGACAGGTAAAATTCCAGAGAGAGGTCTTGAGCTCTGGTATTGACTCTGGCTTGCTTTTAGTCTACTTTGTGCAGTCTTTGACAGATCAAACAAACTGCGATACCTCAGGTGTACTAGCTGTTTTTCTTGACTTGTGTCTATCCTCTAGATCTGATGACAACTTTTGAAAACTTTACTTTCTTTTAGCTTGACAGTGACAACAGTGAGGCTGGAGGAGTAGCTGAAACTGCATTTGCTAAGAAGAAAGTAGAGCTGAATAGAAAAAGAAACTTTTTAATGGGATTTGGTGATGTCAAAATTTAGTTTCATTTATTTCTTGGCAACTTAGAAATAAAGTTAAATATTTTGCAAAATACTTAGGAAAGCAGTGTCTGTCAAAACACTAAATGTTAATATTTAACTCCTTTAAAGTAATGATGGAAAAGAACATATATTAAAAAAAAAAATAATCAAAACATGCCCACTTCAGAACAGCAAATTAGCATATAAAATTTTGTTATTTGCAGAATATTTTTTCCTGCTTTCATTCAAAACAATTTTCAAGGTAATTTAACACAAATCTCAGCATATTTGGCAGAGGATGGGGAAGGTATCTTCACTCACATTTCTTATTTGGTCTACACTCAATACTACTACTGCTGCTGCTACTAATTGTACATATTTTGGCTGACCTTTTCTTGCATATTTACTGAGAAAATTTACCCTATTTAATAATGGTTGAAAGGTAACATGAATTTTGCAGAATGTACTAATAAATCTGTCCTCAAAAGCTGACAAAAGTAAGAGCCAGAGACTTATAGACCAGTCCAGTTAGGCCCTGGGATAAAAAAAATGGAATAAATAGTCAAACTGTGAGCACCTAGATAATAATGGGATGCTAAGTAACAGACAGCATGGATTTAAAAAAAAAAAAAATAATCCTAAATTAACTTAATTTCCTCTTGGAACATGATAATTAGCCTAGTGGGTTGTCAAACAGTAGACTGTGAATGCTTTAACTTCAGAGACTTCTGGTATTGTATGCAATGACATTCCCATAAACAGGCCAGAGAAACATGTTTTACACAATAGCAGGGTATAAATACCATAAGGATAGAAAAACTATCTTTAACTGGTAGAAAACTGGTAGAAAAAATGTATTTACATAATTGTTTCTGATCTTCCATTTGTTAAACTGGTCTGGTAAATAGAATAAGGTTACCAAGAGTCTGTCAGAGATCCAGTGGTGCTATTTAACATTTTCGTTAATGACTAAGATGATAGAATAAAAATGACAGTGAGTACATTTGTAGACACAGTAAACTTAAATAGACTAGATGTATTGGAATGTGGAAGGATCTTCAGCCCAGCACGCTGTTACAGAGAAGGTAATGGAGAGAAATATTTGCACAGAAATGTGCATTAATGTTGGGTAAATGGGGAAAGAGACGACAATTGTTTAGGTCAGAACCTGCATCCAGATGTGTATTTTGTTTCCTCAGGCATTTAATGATCTTTTCCAACAGTGAACGAAATCTAATGTGTTTTAAAGGCTGGGTCTCGGTCTGAATTTTGCAGTTTAAGTCTTCTATCTACTTTAAAGGGATATGCTGTGACATACTGAAGTGGGAGCTAGCTCCCTGACACTGTGAAATGGAGAACACAAATGTTTAGAAATCAGATTTAAAACACATGATTAAAAATACATCTTTCCTCTGCCACTAGAAAACTGAAGAGAGATAAGGTCATGGACTACACAGGATATTATGTTCACTTAATCACAGTAGCACTAAAGAGTTTAACATGATGATGTCTCACCATGGGAGGAAACATTATCTCTGCAATACTTAGAAATCGTCTGTCATTGTTGTGGATTTTTAGGACTGAAATAGTGACTGTCAAGGTAAGAATGAGAACAGTCTCCTCTGTAACCATTCATTTTACAAGAAAGGGAACAAGGCGCAGCCTTGAACCAGTGAAGTTTTAATTGCTGGGGTTTGTTCTTTAAAACAGTTTGACAACTAGCTAACTTTCAGGTCAGCTCATGATATATCAGAGTATTTCATGTTGTCATGTGTTACACTTCTTTTTTTAATCATTTTGTAATGTATTAATTTTTGATGGCGAGCTGAGTTTATGTATATCTTGATTTTTCATAAAATACTGTGCCACATGAAATAAACCACGTATAACTCCATGAAGTTGCACGAAGCTTACAATATGTCAAAAAGTTACAGGGAAGTACAGTTGTATCAGTCTTTGTCATTATAAATTTCAGAGGGTTCCTTCAACATCTACCTGCAGGTTCAAAGGATTTTAAAACCTCAAAGGACAAATCTTTATAAAGTAACTGACATTCCTTTGGTTTTAGCTTACAATATTCAGAAGTCAGATAATATTGCAAGCTTTGACCTAAAAACATAAAAGTTTCCTTCATATATGAAATTAATTTCAAGATCATCATGTGCTTAGGTCCCTTATGCAGTACAGCACATGCTGTTCTCTTTGAAATATACAAAATCAACACAGAGCGAAGATTCATGTGTCTTTGCATATAGTTCAATATTTACCTCTCCTTTTCCACCAATTAATTAAAATTTGAAAATTAGTTGAAAAAGGTGCAACAAAAGTGGGTGGAGTTTTGGAATGACCTTCATACATAAAGGCAATGTGAAGGTTATAAATTTTATTAGCATTGGATGTTTAAGAATTTTATTTTGGACACATCAAAAACCAGCATGAGGCAGAGGTAAGAAAAAAAGAATATGAGTAAGCCAGATGTTCCTCTATACCTTTAATATAACAAAAGGGGACGGGCAACAATTTTGAAAGACATTTCTGAAAAGTTCACAAAGATTCTTGTGTACAGCAAAAGCTAAAGGAATTTGGTTGATGTGAGGCCTGATGTTTTGAATATGAATACCCTAACTAGTAATTAGTGGGGTATAATGCCCAAGGTGTGATTATTCCACTAAATGCATACTTTATATCTTCTTCTTGAAGCATTTGGTACATATCTCAGAACAGATGACCTGACAGTGTTCACTTTGAAAGTATTTGTGTTACCTATGTATTCACTGGCATGTTTCAGAAGTCTTAAATCAAATGGATACAAATTCCAGTAGGAGGCTTACAACTAGAAAGTTTACGAGGCATGACTTTACATACACAAATTCATGTAGTGTTTGCTCAAATTGTAGTGATTTATCCTAAACTTCACTAGGAATATTGTAATACCTGGAAAGGACAGTACCATGTCTTGTTTTAAGATCCAAGTATATTTAGCACTTCAAAGAGGAAGTACCAACGAGATGTGATTTTTCACACTGCGTCTTCCTAATTCTAGACTGCTTGTACTGAAACTTCCTTCCACATAAATCAAAGAAATCCCCAGGAGCTCTAACTTATAACAATCTGTCTAGGGTAAAGGAAGATAGGATTCCTCCCTGGAGAGGTATCTAGAGTGGATGAACCCTACAAATATCACAGTCAATCACTGCTGTTCAAATCTGACAAAGAACAATGTTTTACAATATCTCCTGAGGGATGCAAATAAAAGATTTTTGACAGAAAAGATTATTCCTAAAAATGTGGGTGTTCCTCTGAGTGCAAAGTAAGTTAATACAATTGATTATCACAGCAACAGATTCACTTTCACTTTTTCCGTCTACCTTCTCACAGATCCTAAGCATCATTTTCAGGTGCCATACCAAACACTACCAATCTGCAGCAGCCAAATTTTCCCCACACTAGCATGTGGATAATTAAGTGTAAGAGAGTCCCTGCCCTATATAAATGTAAAGTATAAGGATGGATGGGTGACTGCTAATTTGGGTAGCTTTAAGACAAACACAATATATATATTTGTGCTGAAACTGTCATACACTTCAGAACAGCATACTGTGGTGTCGTGTGTGCATCCAGATGTGAACATTTCAAATAGACTGAAACATTTTTTTACTTTTTCTTGAAAAGTTGATGTTCTGAAAGCTATGATTAAAGAAATATAGTTGTCAGGAGCAAAAAGCTCTAATAATAATAATTCCAAGGAGAAAGAGTAGTTTAGAAAATTTACCAGGAAAAGTCAACTCTGCAAAATAGCTTTTCTGTGTATAGTAAAACAATGTGTTGTACAAATTTTGAGCCAGTACAGTTTTATTTCCGTGTAACTACAGTAGAAAAAGTACTAACATACAGGGCACCCCAACATTTAGACTGACGCATTTAAACATGTTATTCCATCACCATTTTTAGATACTTTTTTTTACTACTACTTCGCTATTTTAAGATTCTGAGTTTTTTATTCTTAATGTAGAGGCTGGGTTGTACTTATAGAATTTGTGCTACCGCTTATGGTTAACCACCTTTATTCCGGGAATTGGACTGACTGAGAGGTATTTTGAGAAGAAATAAGTCTGGAGAACTGAAGTTTAACGAGATTAACAGGCATGGGTTTTTTTAGCTAGTCAAATGCAACTCACATTAAATTAGCTTTATCAAGAGGATGTGAATGGTGCAGAATGCCCAAGGAAAGTGTGCTTGCAGGCACATGTGCAGGCACGCACGCAGTCATGGTGTTCAACTGCCCTGAATAACTTGGCTGGCCAAGACAAAGCTCCTCGATGATTCAGGGCAGAGGCAGCCATACAGTACCTTTTATCTCATGTTTGAGTCTCTAGACAGGTCCTCAGCCATAGACATCCAACCCCCTCAATGTGGACTGAATGTTGAACAAACTTGCGTTTCCTTCTCACATGTTTATTTTGTTTTGCTTAATCCAGTTTTACACATCTCTTGAGGTCACATCTTATCATTTGAATGACCGCTACTCAATTATTAGGGAGTTACAGGCCTGGGGCCTCTGGTTTCATCCTGTGCCCATACTTTCAAGTGCCCTGTCATCAAACTACACTTTTAATAGAGTAAGAGAACTGTTACACCGTCTGAATCTCACAGGGCATTTTTCACTATGAGTTTTTATCTTTTTTTGAACACAGTTCTTTAACATTTAATAAATCACAAAGGTTTTTTTAACATCTGATTCTTTCCATTAGATGCATCAATGAATCCTCATTCTCATCCCAGTCTATCTAGTATGTATTTCTACATCTCATAAAGAGATTTTTCACTTTAATGCTAACTCATGAAACATGAGTACAACAGCAAATAAATCCAAAACATTTTTCTCATTTCTGGCTAGTAAAAAACCTCAACAAGACTATTAGGTTGTCTGTAGTAAACATCAGATATAATTGGTAAAATAAGAGTTCATCAACATAGGGGCATTTCCCCCAGCCGGCGCATAGATATAAACATTGGTGTAAAGGGAATCTGATCATAATCTAAGCCTTCAGAACAGGACATAAGAAGTGCTAACAAAAACTTCAGCTTTAGTCCTTTAGACTGGGGTATATTGGTAGTGATGTTGCATTACGTATATTAATGAAAAATTAGATTTCCTTGAGTTCCTTGCCGTGCTCATCAATTTTTCACCTTACAGTTATGCCAACAAAGGTCTGTTTTTTTTTACTAAAAAGTCTGCAGTCTAAATTATGGAAACGTATTAATAGACTTTGATCTGTCTGTGATAAAAATATGATTGCATTAGGAAAGGAATTTAAATATTGTCTGTATATATAGGGACTGAAAGCTATAGGAAGATGAGTGAGGAGAGAAGGTGACTGGGTGCTGGTTGAAATATATTCCAGCTAGGGTGGTGGAGAACCGAAACCTTTGTCCGCAACTGAGCTGAATAAAGAGATTGTCTCAGGCAATTTGCAAAAATGAACACCGTCTAAAATGAGACTATGCTGTATAGCAAACCTTGAAAATTTTACTTTTTTGCATTGTAATAAAAGGGCAATAATTTCTTACAGTTAGGAAAAGATCTCTGTGTGGGTGTTTTACTAGATAATTTGCAAAAGTATATAAGTGTAAAAGAAACATTGTGGTTTTTTTTTTTTTTATTATTATTTAGAATACCTCTAAATCTAGATGGTTTATATTCTAAGTACAACAAGAATGTTGACTATTTCTTTTTAATTAGGTATTCTCCCTGAAACTATTGAATTAGTGTTAATCTAAATTATACTTGATGTGTATATGGTCCTGACAGACCTGAACCAACTCCACTGGAGTTAGCGTAAAGCCACTTTGGGTATCAGCAGGAACTATTTAGGTCTGGATATCTGTAGGCTCACACTTATAGTTATCACTAGATTTCAAGAGCTAAATGTCTAAATTATTTTTTGTCATTTTGATCACAAAGAATAAACACAGATCTATTAAAAATCTCAGATGTGGAGATGGTTGGCTTCTTCTGTTTAAGTGTCATAAACAGTTTTTTGAGTTAGCTGGTAGAATTTCATCTTACTGATGCCTATACACCTGGAACAAGGTTCAAAGGCCTTCTTAGCTGTGGTGTTTCTTAACGGTAGTAAACAGTAGTTAAAATGTGTAGGTGAAGGTCTTTAGCCTGCAATATGCAGGAGGTCAGACAAACTCACCTAAATGATACCTTCCTACTGAAAATCTATGGACTAATAGTGAGACTGAAAATGTACTAAACATTTGCACACTGATCTGGGCTCCTCACAGGTAGCAGAAAACTTCCACAGATACCAAACATGGTTCTCTTGCTTTGCTGACTGTTGCAATATTCATATTTGAAATTTCTTTCATGCAAACTTCTAAAGTAATTTAATAAATATGCAACATTGCATATGTAATATGCAGGAGTAAATAACTAGTACTAATGTCCTTCATATACAAAACAACTTTGTGTGTTTTTTCTCAAGGTTTGTAGTGACATATTTTCCAGATTTGGTAAATAGAAATCCATCTTTATCCTTCTTATTAACTTGCAGTATCATAACTTCAATTATGCTATAGTTAAAACCCTTTGAGTTGGACATTTCAGGAATTGTTTTTAAAATAAAGTCCTTTGCAACTGTAAAATAGTATTCACTTTCCTTAGAAAATAATAATTGCAGCTAGAAAATAGGAATGTCATGTCTTCAAGGAAGACAAGCCAAAATTTAGAACGTGCCCTAATTTTCAACATACAAAAGCCTGTTGCGTGTATCCCACAGAGAATATCAGCTGAAGTCAATAACGCATCAGACAGATAAGATGGCCTAACTAAACCCTCTTTGCTGCTTTTCATACGATTCTAAGCCAACTCACATTATTAACCTTTCATTGATAGAGGAAACCAGTTTTAAGTAGATAACATCTTCTAATAATGGGTCTAAAAGCTGGAATTTAACACAAGTAAAGACATTTTATTGCATCCTGTAATGTATCTAGTTCAGCTAAAGCTGACAAGCCATTTAAAAAAATTTAATATTAAGAAACACATACTTATTTCTCAAATGATAAAGCTAAAAGTCTCTCCAAGGACTGTGCACACATGCATCAGAACAAAATAAATCAAAAAATAAACCAAAACTGGTAGCTTCCATGGAGGAGTAGACTTAATATCCCCCCAAAATGACTGAACTGAATTAGAAATGATTGAGGTTAATTGCCATGACATTAAGAGAGTTGTTGATGTCAACTTATATTTGTATTTTACTCACGAATTTTCTAAGAAAAGAACAAGCCATTGCCATGTTTTTAACATTAACTCTATAAACATTGAAGTCAAAGGTGATTTCTATGAAGTAAAGATCTGAGTTCTGTGACAGTCCTGAGGGATCATGACCCAGGGCCTCTAAAGAATACTTAAGATTTAGCCTAAGAGTACTTTTCTTTCATTAAGTAGGCCTATTTGGGTAACTATGCAAAAACTTATTCTTTCCTAATTCAGTAACCAAGGCAGTGTTCAGTGTTCATAAAGGTGACACAACCTGGCTCAGTGACAAGCATTTACTTCTAGCTAGGGCTTTTGGGAATTAACTATATTAAAATAATTGTTTCAGGCATCACTTATATCCTATTGATTTGTAATGAAATGTCCATCTGTGTTTATAAAGAGAACGTGATCCATACCCTGTGCAGCCTCCTTCATGAATCTCCAATATCTCCTATGTACGGGTATTTCAGTGAGAGTTAAGTCTAATTGAATGATAATTTGCCATAGCATTACAAATTGTGGTTTAACTAGAATTATGTGGAACTTTATATAAAACCCAATCAGACAGTAAACCAGATTTTTAGCCTTAAACCAGAGGTCATCCTCCCACTGAATTGCAATGAGATATTCTGAATACCTCAGAGGAAAGATATGTCTTTAACCCTTACATTGCAAACATGGACTTGCCAATTGCAGTGTTTCAAAAATCCCTAATAAAATGATATCATGTTGACATCAGGAACTAATTTGATCTGATGCCAATTAACCCAATTAATCGTAATGAACAATGGAGCAACATCTTTCCAATGACCTTTCATAGAAAAATAAGAGGATCTTTCTATAGTGTGTCACCCAGGCAGAAGAAGCATGTAATAGAGATTAAGACAAGCCCAAAATCAGAGTGTAACTGCTTCTAGAGAGATTTGGCAGATAAATTGCATGAAGAATACTCTTACAGCTGTGGCACTGAACAGACATCCTGGACTTTGAGTTTAATTCCTTTTTTTTTTTTTTTTTTGTGGACCTGGTAAAAGGGCAAAACATACGGTATATCTGTTTTATCAGTTATGGAATACATCTGAGCTAAATCTGAATCACCTGCACATAAGTGTTATTCCTTTACAATGTTAAGCTTATACATTCATTACGTTGTACTGAGCTCTGTAACATTTTTATGTGAAAAGTTGACTTACTTTCAATGTCTCTGTGAGGACCAACTTCTCCTGATGTTCAGAGGGACCTGAACCTACATTTCAGTTTGTGCCCATTGCCTCTGATCTAGTCACTGAGCGCTGCTGAAAAGAGCCTGGCTACATCTTCTTTGCTTCCCCCCTGTCAGGTATTTGTATCAATGAGATCACCCTGAGCCTTCTCTTATCCAGGCTGAACAGTCCTAGCTCTCTCAGCCTTTCCTCATGTGTGAGATGTTTCAGTCCCTTAATCATCTCAGTGGTCCTTCGTTGGACTCTCTCCAGTGTGTCCATGTGTCTCTTGTACTGAGGAGCCCAGAACTGCACAGAGCACTCCAGGTGTGGCCTCACCAGTGCTGAGTAGAGAGGAAGGATCAGCTCCCTCAACCTGCTAGCAATAGTCCTCCTAGTGCAGAGCAGGATGCCATTAGCCCCTTTTGCCACAAGGGTGTATCTAGGACTGTGTGGTGTGAGGCTTGGGGGAAACGTCGTTATCATTGCAGTACTCTTGAGACAATATCTCTGGATAGCATAAATAAGCTGCTCAAATGATAAAACTCATGGCAAAAATATATAGTTTGAATCTTAGTTCTTCTAAATATGGAATATAGAGAGGCAAAGCAATGTCTAATGGAGCTATGAATAATAATAAGCATCCATCCCATGGCTGCTTTAAATTTATTCAAATCACCTTTTAAGGTCCTGGGCTGGGTTATATTTGGTTTTGTCAGAGTCATTAGTAGACAAATGCAGAGCATTACAGGAAAAGGACTCCGTTCTGTCTGTGTGCTCTGCATGTCGGAGCCGTGGAATGCTTTTCTCTTTTTTAGCCTGCAGACCTTTCTTGTGTTTGAGTAGATAAATGTAAATTGGAGATTGAGCAAATAGCGTTAGATATTTTAATACAGGCAGATATGGCTGCTGCTGGATAAGAGCTTATGCTTCTATTATGTTCTAAATTTGAATAAGTTGGTACAGCAAAATTCCTTTAGAGTTCTTAGAGCAAAAATAAACTCAGGAGGAAGCTTGAGCAGCTCTAAGTTTATGAGCAGTAATTTATCATGAAACTCAAATGAACCCCACAGAGAATCCCTTTTTTTTTTTTACTTTTTGAAAAGAGAATGGTGCTGAAGCCTTGATTCATACAAAGTCATTAAATTGCCCTTTTGGTGTCCTGAGTGTTGCAAGGAAGAGAGCTGCCCAGTGGCAGTCCATGCTCTGCAAACCTTCTGAACTTTAAGTGTACAAAAACACCCTCCTACATACGTGAAGCTAAACAAACAAATGATATATTGTACTGCAGTGGACTGCTGAGATGTGTGAGCTAGAGCTGTGTAAAGTATCTAAGGTACAGGAACTGGCTTCTTATGAGCTAATTTGTATGATTTCTTAACCTGGCTAAGCTCAGCACTCCTTAGGCTAGATTACTTTTGTTATTTAAAGCCAGCCCATGTATGGCTGGCTCAGGTATCTTTTCAGCAGACCACAGTGTGCGGTATATACATGCTATTTTAGTAGCTTTTGTAGGTAGTTCATTGAATATCTACCCTTAGATATGGTTTAGATTATGAAGCTGTTTCACAGGCCCTGCTTCTAAGGTATTTGCAATGGCAGCAGCACTTCCCCAGTGATTATAAGTTGTCAGTGGGATACTTCCCTGGAGGTATACAACCACCCCTGGCCCTGGGGAGGTGCTGGACAAGCTTTACAGGTTTGGTAGGTTTAGCAGAAAAGAAAACTTTCAAGTTTCAAGTAGGTTGCAAAATGGTTCTCAACAGCTTATAAATGTTCTCTTTGCATAACACTGCTTTTTGGTATCCAAATTTAATGTCCCTTATACATTTTTGCATGGACTTCTAGCTCCCTGCATTTGTATTTGTTCTTTAAGTGTTCATTTTATCTGTGCAGCCCAGAGAAAATCTGAAATATAATAAACTGATTGACAAAATGAACTGAAAATTATGTATACATTCCTCTTAGCAACTGCTTTGTTTTCTTGAGGACACAGTCAAAATCTAGTTTGAAGATTCAAATAAGTGTTCTGAAAAAGTACAAGAGCAGCAGAATACTACTTTATATAAAGTAGGAATCTCTGGACAGGGCCTAAAATTAACAGAAAAGGAAATACAGGTACCTTGCTTTTAATCACTGACTGCTCAGAAGTATCTAAAAATTATTCTACTGCTAACAATCCGTGTAAAGAAATTTTAATAAGGCAAGGCAAAAAATCTCAGGTTATATTTCTTTGTTGAAAAGAACAAAGGCCAATTTGCCACTGTGTGGATTTTTTGGTTATCAATTTTGTCCTAAAACTTCATTTGTTTAGTTTAATAGCTATATGACTTTAACTGTAGAGATATTGATTCTATGGATGGAAAGTTTTATTGCTTTTATTCTTGTAAAAACCTATTTAATTTCAGAAAATAAATGTATACATTGAGGAATGGATTCTTCTTTTCACACACAGGAGTCCAAAAGAATGTAAATCCCCCAACCGAAACTTAGTTAAGCAAACTCTTGGTTTACTGTAGTGCAAATAAGAAGAGAATCAACTGCATATGCCCAATAAATTATAGTACTATAACAAACATAATGCTGCTTAGTCTGTGTCCTGAAGAATGCCATTTATTTACAACCTGCTATTGGAGTTTTTTCTTGCTTTCTCTTTGATGTACATATGAGAGACGGTCCATAGATTCTTCTTGGTTTGTATTTACTGTAATGCTTATAAAACTTTACTAAATTTTTATGAGCGCACTTTACTAAGTTTTTTATAGGTATTGCAATGAATACCAAACAAGAAGAGACAACCTAGAATTACAGACTTTGTGGGAATTAAGATGCTAAGCCTACCTCTCACAAATATCCCTTGGGTAGAATTTCTAAAAGTAATTCTTGGAATAAGGTACCCAGTTGCTATTGATTTTTCATTAGACACTTAACAGATGTAGTGCTATAGAACCTTGTTTCTATCTTTTATTAAAAAATAAACCCGAATACAGTATAATACAGTGAATTTCCCAACTTAGGTTCATGCAAAAGTATTGGTTAAAAAAAGTCACAGCAAAAGGTGTAGCATTTGCAAATTTACCTGTCACATAGTGTTTTTAGTTAATGCTTTATGCGCACACTGTGATCTTCATTGGTTAAAAAAAAAATAAAAATTTGAGAATCATTGGCATGGTGACAAGTGCATGCAGATTTTACAATTTTCCAGGCTGATTTTTTATTTTAAAAAGAAAGTACTGTCACAGACTTAGGTCTGTTCTTAGTGCCACTTTTCAACTTAAAAGTTTTCAAGGATTCTGATGCTTTAAGCAGTAGATGTGCATATATATGTGCTCAGAAAAACAAAAGAACACTCAAAACAAAGCAAAAACCTCTAGCAGTGCTCACGGCCCTAAGCTAAAAGATAGCATCTTGCAAACTCTACAGGACTGCAGCTGAGGTATGGCTCAGCTTGTGCGGACACATTAGAACTAGTTTGCAATTGTGAGCATAACACCTGTAACATGGACATCCAGCCTGACACAAAAAATCAGTACAAGTGCAGTGAACCCGTTCTGTGTGCTCTGTGGTCACAGATGTCCTGCCAGCAATTCTCAAGCAAGAGGATTAAAAGCTAGCCCAGGTACATTCTGCATCCAGGAGCAATGCCAGCCCATCTAGTCTGCTTTCCCCAGCTTTTCTTCCCCACAGACTCAATGAGCTATAAGCCCGAGATTTTATGTAGACCCAAATCATTAACTATCCTGTTGTGTAGCTGTTTTGCACTACAGAAAGATCGAACGGCTCAGACAAAGAAGAGGCATTTAATCCACACAATACCCTTAATAACTCTCCCAATGTGGTTTCTGCATGGCATTCTTAATTATTTCCGAAGACAGTTTCGCCCTGAATGCTTACGAAAGGATAAGCCTTATGTGTTTGCCATTTTCACATCTCCTAATACCTATAACAATTCTTAATTTAAACCACAGTAGAATATATTACATATAACATTTTCACCAGGCTTACCTATACTAGTCATTTGTGCCCAGAACAAGTCAGAAGGTACCACAGGCAAAAGCATGCTAAGGGTCAGGATCAATAATCAACCACATACGAACTACTCTGCTTAGCTAGACCTCCTGTCCTCATCATGCCGACACTTCTTTCTACCAATGTCCACACAGGGAGTGTGGCAGAAATAGTTACTGAACTTTAAATTTACACTTTAACATGCTGTACACTAATAAAACATGTCAAGGTTCCTGAGGTTGTGCAGTTCTCTCCTTCTTGATGCTTTCTGTGTAGAAACTTGGAGCTGGAGAGGTCACAGTGCTGTGCTGCTGCTGGCCCTTCTGCCAGCTGACAGGATCCCCTTCTCCAAGGGGCTCAGCTCCTCAGATGCAGTCCTGAGCGGTAGTTCCTCCTGTCTCACATCACCCACTGTGCCCTTGTCGTGTTACCTGTCACAGTGCTGTCTCACTGAGAAAAAGAAGACACTTGAGAGATCTGTCCAACTTCCCAAGGTACATGAGCCATAAATTTCTGGTTAAAATCCAGGAGCCTGGTGGCATGCTTTGGAGAAAGCTTTCCGCACTCAGGCCAAGGGTAAATTGCTGTTCTGCTTGTCTTCTCTGACTGGAAGCAAAGAACATTGCTGCTTGCTTTCTGTAGATTTAAAGCTGACTTGTCAGCTCTCATTGCTGTTTTCCAGCTCCATATGGGGAATGGAGAGACTAAGAAAAATCAAGCCAGATTTATGACTAAAACTTACCGATATCAATTTTGAATAATATATCAATGCTAGCAAAAAGCCTAGCAGTGTTGCAGTTCCCAAGAAAAAAACTGGATGAAAACCTTTTACTTTTCTCCTCCACAATAGAACTGCATCTATAATAGAGTGCTTGCCAGTATTAGCTGTACTGAGAGATATATCTATTCCAGTAAACCTTTTACTAGTGTAGGCTAGACATCAATTTCACTCTGCTGAAGCTCAGGAAATCAATGACCACCTGCAAAGACAGGCACTGGAAATAATCACTGAGAATTATGTTAAATCCTCCTGGAGTTAGGAGATTATGGGAGAAGCTCAGTCTACATTAAAATATGCGTATATTCCAGCTCTTGTGGTTGCTGAAAGATGGCAAAAAGCATATTGTGGCTAGTAAAAGGAAAAAAAGCAGACCCTAAATTGTTATGAAAAAGCAAGAATGAAATGAAGATTGCTTCCTTGCTCAAGTCGTTCTGTTACTATGCTAAGACACTGACATAATGGTACAAACAAGAGGTTTTGAGCCTGGGATATAACTGTGATCCTAACCTTCAGTCCCTCAACCTCACCTGGCATGCAGACATCGCTTAACAACCATTACCAGTTCATTCCAGGGACAATTGATTCTGTATGAGCCATTTGTCTCTCCAAAACTCACATTCCTGCATAGAGTAAAAGTGTCAGTGTATATGTGATACATATATATCTGCATAACTGTGTGTGTTAAAGGAAAATATATCATGCCAGATCCAACTGCCAGAGATAGGTTAGGCTGCTGCTGCTCTGTGTTCCCAGGTACAACCAGTAATGAGACTGAAGGTGTATTCCCAGCAGACACACACACACAAAGCATGCATATATACTACACATATACATGTATATAAAAAAATGTATACATGCACATATATATACACACACATATACCCATGGTTGGCCACACAGATCACAGAGCACCATACCAACAGAGACAACACCAATAACCTCATCCTGCTCCCCTCTCTGGCTGGGCAGGATGGAAGTCCACTAGTGAAAACATATATACTTATATATATATATAAAATATGTATGCAGGATCCTTCCAGCAACCGGACTCAGACACTCAGTCTGTCCAGTAGCTGACTCCTGGATTCCAGTCTCCCCAGTTGCTGGCACCTGGACATACAAACCCCCATGGCCCCTGTCCTGTTACTGATAGAGCGTCACACACAATACATTGTATTTAGATCAGAAGAGCAGTAATCTAAACAGAGCTTCATTTTGATAGTACCATCTCTTGTCATAAATGGCCTCCCATGCTTCAAGTCAAAAAAAACATTATTTTAAATCAGTTCTGTATTTTTATGCACTTGGATTTGGTATATTTATTTAAAGATAATTTTAAGTAGCTTGAGAGTGGGAAAATAGCCAGTAATGACAGTAATGAGTATAACACAAATGATGAGGAGTCCTGAGGGAATAATGTGGGACACAGGGCCTGATCTCTGCCCTTCTTATAAGTGGAAGACAAGGTCAGGATGTGCGAGACTTGGAGCCAGCTTCAGTACTGAGCTGATTTGAGTGATTCTAGGATGAACCGCAATGCAGATCCATAACACTAACAAATTACCAAAATAGTACCAAGTCACTCATTGTCCAGTGAATATTTAAGAATTTTTCTGACAAATTACAAATTCTAGTCATGATATGAACTAATAAAATTGTATCATTTTTGAAGCTTCTTCCAGACTGAGCGCACAGTCTGCTTATGGCATCTTATCTTTTTCTCATGAACTTGATACAATAGCAAAAGATTGAGCTTAGTGACAAGTTAAGTTACATTTATTGAACAATAATTATACTACTAATATTTTTGAAGGAAAAGAGAACCAATTCTTTCTAAACTTTTAGTAGAGGACTAGTATTTGGAGACTGGAAAATTACCAGTAACAGAAGACAGATGTTAAAGGTTTGAAGAGGGAGGGGGGTGGGTTATAAACTAGGGAAACTTCACATAGACATAAAACAAGTGTTGTGTAGGAGTAGAAAATAAATATGAACAGACTTTCAAAGAAAGGAGAAATCCATAGAAGGTTTGCTTCCAGCCCAAGAAGGCGTATGAAACTCAAGCAGGAAATTATATTCAGGATTTATTACTACTTGTGTTTATATGCTTCTCGAAATAATGGCAATGATTTCAAAATCTGGAAAAAAATGTGGGTAAAACCAGGAAAGTTTCATTGTCACATACCACAGATTGGTTAAAAGCCCTAGACAGCAATGGGAGATATATTTTTTTTCCTGGGAAAGTGAATAGTGACTCCCCTAAAGGAGTCAGTTGACTCCTGTTTTCAGTTAAGAAGCAGCAATGTCAATAGAGGATCTGTGTTCTGACGAGGATAACAGGTAACTTAAAACATATCAAATATATCTTGTCAGGATGTAGGGGGCCAAAACAGCAAATAAATATGTGCACAACAAACAGTGCAGCAACATCTACCAGTTTGTGGTTGTCTTACTCCTGCCACTTCCCATATCTGGGGCAGGAGGTAAAAGATGTGAATTCCTTGCAGCCCACTTACCCGTATGCTAAGGTAATTTTAATTCAGAACTACTCATGTCTGCAGGCCTCCTGTTGCTACTGCTCCCACTCCCTGGATGAGCCCTGGCTCTGGATCCTGGATCTGGTCGCCATCGCCAACCCAGTTCTGCTCAGATGCTGTGAGACTCTTCCTGGTCAATGATGATGCTGCCTCTGGTGCGGTGGTCCTCAGCCTCCAGCTCTGCCTCCTTCTTGGAGCAGATCTGCTCTTGCTGCTCCCCGAGAACACGTTCTTTCCTGGCACATCTATATGATTAAAGTAAACAGGACCAGGGCATAGGCAGAGCACTGGCACTTGGCTGTCTGCAGTATTCAATATTTAGCCTGGTGCATGGCACAGTTTTGGCTCCAGCCCACCTCAAGTCCCTGTGTGTCTGTGGACACTGGTTGTGTGCATAAGCCATGGACCATTTCCAGTGGCCTGTTTGGAGAAGCTAATTTTAGGCAGTAAGAGATTTCTGGCCATGTGGGTATAATCTATGCAGCACCCCTGGGCCTTAGGGACAGAGAGAAGTTCCTAGCTTGTTTTGTTTGCAAATATATTTATATAGTTTCTATTGCCCACTGAGATATTAGGAAGTGATGGATTTCAGTAGCAACAAGGGAGACTTAAATCTGACATTAAGAAAATTTCTTTGAAGGCAACACTAATTAGGCTGTGGGTGAACCGACTAAGACGGTTGTGGAAGCTGTATAACTGGTGGATTTAGGAAGCAAGTTTGTGAGCAATACTGGAGTATCTAACCTACCTCAGCAAAAGACAGCGGACTATTTTAAAAGCATATCCTTTAAGGCTTATCGCTAGTTTTAATACTCCTATGAATAGATAGATGACATATGCTACAGAACAAAAAATGGGAGAAGAAAGGGGAGAAGCAAATATATAGAAAATGAAAGAAGTTGAGAGTGAAGGAAAAAAGAAAGGCATCAGTGAGAAATAAGAAACAGGCACACTTTAAGGAACTACTCACCATAGTCTACTTAAGAAAGGAAAACACAGAATGAGGGAGGACAGGAATATTCATGTAGCAAAGTCTAGGGAAAGAAAACTGCTAACTTAAATGAATAAATTTATGCCAATAGCTGAGCATGGGCTGTTTATTAAGGGTTAATGAAGAACATTTTGCAAGCAGGATTGTAGTAATTCTATTTAAAGCACTCACTTTTTCTTCTGTCTATTCTGTCGCCTACTGAAAATTGCAGAACTCCGTTCTCAAATACTATTATGAAAAAAGCAATCAACTCAATTGTCTGGGGTGTAATGATGCTGACTACCTCCTTCCAGCATTCAGAGAGAGAGAGAAAATAAGATAAATAACCTGGGACAAAAACACAAATCATTAGAATTTTTAATAAGCCTTCACCAACAGAACGCTGAGCGCTGTTAGTTATATCTGGCAACTACTGCTCATGGTCCAGTGGACAGCACGCTGCACAGGGAGCTAGGAGATTTCTGTTCTTCTTCCAACTCTTACACTCTTGCTGCATAACAGCTTAAACAGGTCACATGAGCTTCAGCTTCCCAGTAGTACAATGGAGATCATTAAGTAACATATAAATAGTGCTGGTAGTGCAGTATTCTGGGATAAAATACACCAAAATTGAGAGCAAACTTTCTTTGTTCTAGTTCAGATAGGAACAGTGACCCTTCCAAATGAAGTGTTGTGACCTCATGTAAGACATGGGGTCATGAGCCTGAGGGAAATTCAATCACAGACGTGGGGTTGTAAGTCTAGAAATAGAACCAGGCAAGTATTTCTGGCAAGAGGTTGCAGGAAACTGAACTAGAAGTTATTACCATCAAGACTGCAGCTAGAACTTTCAATGTGCACAGAGTCCCTGAGAAAATCTACAGGAAACCATAGTTTGAAAGCCTTTTAATGCCTCTGTTTCTGGTCCATTCTTAGTGTCAGTTCTCTGATCTCTCAGATTAAATTTTCCATGGGGCTTTTTTCCTTTTTACTTGGCAAACCAGGACCAATACTTTTTAGGCTATGCTGGAGATATAAAGAAATTTAAACTTGCCACAGACAAACTCTGAAAGATTATCTGGATAGCAGGAAAAATACCATATTACAAAAAGCTAAAAAAACAACCACAGTCTAAACTAAAGGCATCATCAGACCTGGAGCAATGTATAAAAATAAACCTTACACTACAGCAAAGAATTTAAACCCATGTCACCGTGTCTATACTATGTTTAATGACTTCCTTTTTATGTTTGCCTAGATAACGCATAGACTTTAGCCTATCTGATCCTCCTTTCTACTTATGGACTTTACTGCATGAAATATATGCTGAATTTGTGATTGGTCTGTCTTGTAGATGTAGATAACAGAAAAGTCAAAATGGACTTCCTCCTATTTGCTTATTTGTCCCTTCACAGACCATGTGTCAGCAGTCATATAGGTTTTGATACTATAGCTGGTTTTAGGTCTCTTGGAAAGGAAATAAACTAGATAAGCTGCCATGCCAAGAAAACAACATGGAAACAGAGAAGCCCTTTGGGTTAGATCAATGCTGTACCCCTGTCTCCAACAGTGTCAAAAGGAGGGAAAGCGCATGGCTGTTCTCTGCATCCATTGCCTTTGTACTTCCCCTTTGTACTCCCATGAAGGCTTTTGTTTCACTTACCATGTTTTGGGGGTATGCTGATACTGTCTGCCACCACTATATTCCTTTGGCAGTGAGTTCTAAAAGTTTGCAACCCTCCATGTGCAGGGTTTCACTTTTTGACCTTGTAAGCATTGAACTGCAGATTTTTAGATACATGATAAAAATTGTGACCTGTTTTTACCACTAACCAATGCCTTTGTGAGGTCTTATCCATGGTCAGACTTAAGAAAACTTTCTGTAGAGCTATACTGTCTTTATTTGCAGTGGGGTATGGAATGCAGCTCAGAGTCTTTGTGGGAGCACTATGTAATGAGTAAAGGACAGTGTTAAAGAAATGATCAGGTCCATCTTTTCCATAAGAACACAGAGAAACAGCACATCTACTTAACTGGGAAAATTTCACATGACTGATTCAGAGCAATTCATTTCAATTACTCTGATCATCAGATAAATAGCACATCTGGTAGTGTCTGCAAACTAATCATTAACAGGTGTGAATTGGTGTCTGCAAGCATATATTTCCTACTGTGTGGCCCTTTGTTCGCGTCAGGACACTTCTTAATTAGAGACAAGTCTGAACCACAAGCCTTAGATGTGGATCTGTTCTTTGAACACCCCCGAAATCAGCACTTTGTACATCAAGTTGTTATTTAGAAAAAAGATCTCCAAAAAAAATCGGTTTCATGGTTCTGAGCAAGCATTCATTGCCCAGTTCTGACTCACTGTTATTAGTTTGGGATCTTAGCTTCTGTTTACAGCAATAATAGCACATATGATTCATATGATATGTTTACAGTCTGCGGGACTTGTGATAGAAATGACATCCATTGCTATTGTCAAGAGGATGTAAGTAACTTTCCATTACAAATGTAGGACCTTTGTTGTCACCATGTCAACAAATTTGAATCTAGATGGAGGATATTTTTTCATTTTAGTCCCAACCCTTATATAACCTACTGCAATTAAATTCCACATCTTGGTTTTAGAGCTGTGTCTCAAGAAGAGTAAGTCACACACCCATGCGTACTCATACACCAAAGGCTAACTTTGCTAACCTGCTTTGAACATGGTTATGTACATTCTTTTGAATTAGGCAGTTTAAATAAACCTTGAAGTAAATGTAAGCTACTAGAGCATGTGAGTTTCCGAGCTTCTGTTTATGAAGATATGAGCTTTAATATGAACTAAGAATATAGTTTGCATTATGGTTTGTGAGTTAAGAGTGATATGGGGAAAAAAATAAAGTATATAAATGTTAGGTTTTCATCCCTATTTACAAGGCTAGTATTGCGAAGTACCACCTCTGCAGGAGAACTCTGAATATTGGTGGGTGTATTTCTGGTGAGAGACAGCTGGTGGAGAATCAATTTAGGTTACAAATAATCCCAGCACAGTCAGCAAAGATTTCACCTTATTTTGCTATTTAACTCTTTTGTGATTCATTTCCGACAGGGTGAAGCAAATTTGGAATTTGCAATTTAGGAGACGTTAATTGGTTATTGCTGTTTCTATTAATTTTTTTTTTACTAGAGAAATGTACACAGAAAAGCTTAAATGGACAAGAGAAGACAGTTCATGGGTCAATATTTGGGGAGAGGACTAAACTGCACAAATAAAACAGATCATGGAAGGAAACATTTTTGCTTGTAGAACAGATTAAGCAAAGTATTTTTAAAGCCTGAGAGGAATATACTGAGGTAACCCACTAGCTAAACACATGGTGTATGTAACACTTGGCTTTTCTGATCAGTTAGGCCACAGCAGAAATTAAACCAGGAAACTGTAAGGCAAAAGATACAAACAAGACACCAATAGACAACAGCAGCCATAAAGTAAAACAAAATAGTGAAAGGTAAGGTAAGAAACCAAAGACTGAGAAATAGCTGAGGCTCAGTAGAGATCCTTTTTCGATGAAAAAAAGATGATCTTATTAACAGAGTTAACAGTACCAAAACTCAGTTTACTAGTTAACAATACCAGAAAACATACCAGAGCTTTAGACCCGGTTCTCTCTAGTGTTAAATTTTTAGTATGATGTCTGGCCAAATAACACCTTCTCCAAAATTTCCACACATGGTTTGGGAGTTAGCAGAGCCAAAGGATAATTCTCAGTAAATAGACTGGATAGGTCCACTTTGGTTTAGGAAGCTCAGGACCAGAAAATAAGCACTTACGTGTTTTGTTTATGATATAGATGTAGCCACAAGCTACTTAAACTCCATGCTCATCATAAGGTAGGGAGTGTTACTGATGTGAGCAAGAAGGCTGGGCGGTTGTGTGGGCTATCAGACAACTGTGAGTGTATTTGCTCAACCAGACAAAATGAGTATAAAACTGCTATTTCGATTTGGAGGCATTTTACACTCACTTTGCACTGCTGTAAGTATCTGCTCAATTTCCAGGAAAATGGGAATGATGTCTTATGATGCAATGATATGGAGCGAACAGAGACTAAGGATAGAAAAATGCTAGAGAAAAGAGTTCATTTGAGATTTTTTTTCAGTCTTCTAAAATGTCATAATTTTCAAGTTCTTCTTCCTGGAACATTCTGGACATAGGCTTAAGTACACTTGTTCAATTTAAAAAGCTGAAAACTGTTGTGATACAACACCAAACTACTGAAGCTTCACTGCTGCACATATGTGAAGCCCCAGGAAGTCAATAACAGTACACAAAGTCATAAATCTGTATGAAATTCAGAGCAAGGGGGACCAAAACTTGTGTTTCAGTAAAATTTAAAGAGGTAAGAAGGTATTAATTCTAATAAATAAAACCACATCACTTTAGTGAAAGATCACAAAATATTAATTTTTTTTCTTCTGTTTTTAAGCATGCCCAGCTTAACTATTTTGCAGAGTTGACAGAGTAATGGATTCAGAGCACAGTAATAGAAATTTCTTCTTCCTGAGGAGAAAACATACTTAGAAGAATGCCAGAATAACATAGAAAACAGATCTCCATGGAACAAATTGAAGAATCCTCTGGCATGCAAAGACTAAAGATGCAATTCGTGTGCTGTGAAAAAGCCTTTTCCTGAGGTTCTAAAGTTTGCCCTTGATTATCTGCAGAATGAAATAGAATGTGTGTATGAGGCAGAGCACATCATGCACCGTGAGGAGGAGAGTCAGTAATGGGTGGGAAACTACATGATCTAATCTGCAGACTGCACATTTTCAAATGCCACAGTCTCAATTATGTTGAATTCAAAGCAAAATTGAAACTCTCCCTGTTCCCACAAATCCCATCCTATCAGCCTCTATCTGGATTTGCTTGAGGGACCTTCTAAATAAATAATAATAATAAATAAAGGAGTTGGGTTAAGTTATATATATGTTTTTAAAACAGCTATCGTTATTTTGAAACGAAATGGGGGCTTATGGCACGGACATTCTTTTGTTAAAGTTAATGTACCTTGAAATCTTTCGACTCAGCACAGCAGACTGTCAAAGGTGCTTAAAAAAATAGTCCAATATTCTCCAAAGCTCTTTCTGCAAGAGGGGTCTTGTGTGAAATGATAACAGCCACAACCCCAATATTGTTTACAGAAATACAGCTTTTCACTGTAGAGGCATCACAGTGAAACTTGAGGGAAAAAGGAATGTAAAATGAGACAAAGACTTTAGTTCATGATTCTTGGAAGTTAATAAACCTTCAAAATTGTGATTACATATTACATTTTTTCCTGAGTTCATTCAAATAGAGGTCATAGTGTGATGACTGCATTTTAAGGGTTCTTTCTTCCCATCTAAGAAGAACGATGCTTTCTCTATTTGGAGATAAAGTTATTTTCCTATCCTCAGAATTTTGTGCTCCCAGATGTAGGGCTGCCAACCTTCAAACCTCTCTTCACCTTTTGTTTCCCTGAACTACCTCAGTAGCTCAGGAGTGTACTTCTGGGAAGTAGGATATTTAGGTTTGTGCATCCTTATGATGAGATGACAACTCCTGGATTATTATGCAGTGCTACAGGTCTTGCCCACCACAACAGCTCTTCCTTGGCCAGTGTTGTGGTGTGGAAACAAATACAGTCATTACACTATCTGCTTTTCAAAGCATTATTGGTTTGCATTAATGAAAGTACAAGTACAGCAAACAGACTTGGAAGGCATGGAAGTACACTTAATGTGCTTGAGGTACTTAAAGGCTGTCTCAGTGAATTCTGGGTCATGGTGATGCTTAGCATCCAGTTCTTCAGCCTAGGATGTGAGTGTGTGGGCATCTATAGATTTTTGTTGTCCAAAAAAAGATGCTGACAGAACTTTATGTCTTGCAATGTTAATAGATGAAATTGCTCTCCTTAAGCCTTAAAGCTTACATTCCACCTAAGTATGTCCTAGGTTGGAAAACAGGTGCTCTGAATGTTATCCTTCATCTCTTTATGCTTCTGTATACCGTATATTAGCCATGATAACAAGTGTTGTGAGGAAAAGCATATACCACATTCTGGTCACTCAACTGCTATGAAAATAGATCAGTTAGTACAGATCTGTGCATGTATTAAGAAGTAAAATTATAAAAATTGTGAAGAACCTTAAGTTGTTATTATTAATGCAATTATGTTCATATTTCAGTAGGATCCAGAAACTAGAAGACTGACCTCAATTTATGAAGTGGTCTACAAATATTAGCAAAAGTATGCTGCATAGAAATGCATGTAGCATATGCAGGAGACAAGAAACAGCAAGAAGATAAACAACAGCATAGGAAGAAAAGGAAAAAACCCATTATCGATAGGCAACAATCTTAGTATTATTACAGCTTATTTACACAAAGTATTCTTATAAGCATAGTGTCAAAAGACAGATTTGGAGAAGGGACTTGAAGGAAAGCAATGATGTTACTTTGGAGTGTTTCTTCCAAGCGTGAACAACATGAAAGTAACTGCTTGAAAATGAATCAAGTGGGTGATGGAGGGTATTATCAGTAGCTGATTAGAAGCAGGAGACAATCTCTTGTTTCTGAAGGAGAGATAAAGTGGGATTAGGTTATGAACACAAAACAAACAACATAAATTTGATAGTGAAGAGGAGTCACAAGCAAACTAAACAGAGCAGCGCATGATCAAAGGGTAGGGAAATGCTGTACACAGCAGCATTTCATAGCAAAGCAAGGCTGCTTTTGTTGTGTACTCAGTAAGCAGGATGCTCAGCAAGCAGGACCAGAGCTTTGGCTGTGTGGATGGGTGGGTAAAGATTAATATTGTATGCAGAACAAATGTAAGAAAATTAGAAATAGTTCAGATTTAAGATATCAAATGTGAAAAAACATGTTAGAAGTTTGAGTGATTGGCAGAATGGCAGTTGTGTCCACAACATTGAAAAGGTATAGTAGTGACATGTCTATCTAGAGCTAAGGAGTTATTTCAATCATGCTCAGCTTGAACTATTCAGTAACTGGTATCATGGGTGTTTGGTATCAAAAGGGACTAGTAAGTAATACTGAGACAGGTGTGCCATCCAGAGAGAGTTGTTTCTTAAGAGTACATTGCAGATGGTGACGTTTGGGGGTTGGGGTGGAAGAAAGAGGAACAACATTTAATTATTATGGAAGTTCCTAGAGGAAGTCAGGCTGAATAAAGAACAAGCTGAAAGAACTGCTGGCGGCATATGAGAACTGGAAGATGGGATGATCATATAAAGCAGAGAAAGACAACACTTCAGGATAAGGAGCATAAGCAACAGTGTTGAAATCAGGCAGCTATAAGGCATTTTCTCATGAGGGAGCACACTGATCACAAGGTTTGGCTAAGAAGAAACTGGAGACTGGTGACTGTATTTCTACCACCACTATCATTATTCTATCAACATGCCTGCCCAGCATAAAGAAAGTCTATCCAGGAGGGATGCATTGCTGAGTTGCTTTCTAAAAACTTCATAGAAATCCTGTCAGTAAGAATATACTATGATATACCGAATAGAATTGAACCTTTACTTCATTTATTTTACTTAATTTACGTTAATTATAAATATTGCACTCAATATTGACTCAAACATACATAATTATTATATCCGTTGGTTTAAGAAGTTACTGACCTGAATCCGCGTGTCCATGGAAAGACTGGCTGATCAGTAGGTGAAACAGTGTCTGAACCACGGCAGTTTATAGATTTACAGCCTGGTATATTAATGTAAATCAACACTGCTTTCATTTTATCTTTGGCAGCACAGAAGTTGCTTCATTATCAGTTTTGCTATGACTGCTCTAGGGGTGGTAACGTTTTGAAGGTGGATTGGGTAGATGAAACAAAACAGAACAGTTGGTAGGACTTCACTCAAGGTTTTAAGTGCAACAGCCCCAGGTCTGACCTCAAGGTAACATTCTCTGAATGTTCTGAAATTATAGATCCAGTTACAGTGGACTGCAGAAAAGGGAATACAGTAAGAATGTAAGAACAGAGTTGATGCTTCATCAAGTATGTCTAACCCAGTCACTTGACTTCAACAGCAGCTATAATAAATATCTAGGGGAAAATAGGCTACATGTTAAGACTTCTGAGTGCTCACTCAACCTCTGATTGTTTTCTGCTTAGTGGGTGACCTGAGCCCACTGTAGTTTTTGTGTTTGGTAACCATAGTAGATGGCAGGTTTTTCTGAGTGTTTATTTCTCCTCCCCTGGAATCCCTAGGAATTTTTTGTATGCAGAGCATCCTATGATGAGGAATTCCACAGGTCCCTCATCTGCGTGAAGAACCAGCTCCTCCTGTTTGCTGGAAATCTGACTCACCCTGGTCTCAGGTGATAGCACCTCACGAGACAGTCAAAGTCAACATCTTCACTCAGACCAGCACACTCATGATTTTGTAGTCCACTATCACATTCCTTTCCATTGAACATAATGACATCAGCAGGAATGGGCCTCTGGCATTTTATAACGGGTTACTAATTTTAACATGCAATTTCTGAAATGGTAGGCTTATATTAGTTAGAATAAGGTTTTCTTGTTTATTGGTGATGTTGTAAGACGTCAAAGGGATAGTCTGAAACCCATCTATGTTTTTCCATGTCCTTGGAGTCTGCATTTACTGCACATGTATCAGAAACTGGATATTTTTTCATGTGCCCCAATCTCCCTTTTGGTCCATGGATTAGCTTCAGACAGCAGCCGTCAAAGACTACTCTAGTGTTTCATTAGAGGTAGAGTGGATTTTCCGATATTCAAAAGCTGATTTATTTTTTTTCCCCTAACAGTTATGCTGAGGTTCATTGGAAAATGGTAGGTTTAATAGTGATCAATTTTAAATGTTTTTTGTGCAAAGGCCTTTTTATTCTACATTTGTTTGGGTTCTAGTACAACTGTTTCTTAACTCATCTATGGGGCTGGTTGGTGCCCTGCTAGCAAATTACTACTGGACGTTTCAAACCCTAGGTGTGGAAAATTCCAAACAAATACTAATTAGTTAAACATCCAAGATTGTTCTTACCCAACAGTCGGATATATTGCAACACACACAATGTACATTTGAGCTGATGAACTCTTTCTCCCAACCAGGAACTCGTAATGATTTCACATTAGCAAGGCTAATTGACATCATGTTTACTTGCTGCAAACAGTGATAGATGAACAAACACATTTCAATTCCTAAAAAAACATTCTGTGTTTAAAATAGTTTTAAGAGGTTAAAAGGCCTTTTTTTCTTAACTTCTTTCTTTTTTTCTTCTTTTTTTTTTTTTTTTTTTTTTTTCTGGTAACAGAAATGAGGTTTTTAATTTTACAGGTATTATACACAATTGGACCCCAAGAAGATTTGAATCTGAAGCATGTTCCAGATAGAAGACAGGGATTATGATCCTTATGGACTGCTTGAGACCTTGCTGCATTCTCTGGTTCTTTGTGCTTTATCTCAAGCTCTAGCTTCTTATTTACTCTTATTTACTGCACCTCAATATCTGAGGATTATTTCATTCATGTCTCTTAACAGGAGATGAACTGACTTCTTGCCTCTCCATGATGCATATTCAATAATATTTTACACAACTTATTCACCATGCAGAGAGTCTAGCATTTTTCATAATCTTCGGCATTGCTGGCTGGATTGCTGGGGTTTAGGACAGAAATGAATACAGACTTGCTGAAAACTCTGAATCATCTCTTTTTGCTTATATCTGCTTACAGAGTTTATGTACATACATTTTGGCATTTTGATTAAAAGATGACAGCTTTTCCAGTCTAATGTCATTCTTTCCAGATACTCTTCCTTGTTTTTCTCCTGCTAATATTCTGTCCACCTCCCACACTCAATTCTGTACCTTGTCCTTCTCATCTGATATTAGATTTCCAGATTTATGAGGACCATTCTAAACTTCTTACAGATTTTCTGTCCTCCTTCCACGGATATTGTTCGCCTTGTAGTGTATTCTTTCACCCTTCGTTACTTACACAATTGATGTTTTTTCTTGCCTTGTTTAAATGCCTTATGGTTCTTTTTATAGTGTGATGAATTTCTCTATATTTGTGTCTGGTTTCATACTCCTTTGTTCCATCACATATTTCTTCTAGTGTTTTTGCTTAGCCTTTTTACACTTTTTCTGTTATATTTATATTTATATCTGTAATATAGTTATATTACCACACCCTTTTATTGCAGTGTAATATAATAATACATAACACGTTTCTCTTGCTGCAAGGAAACTTAGCTACACAGACTGAGCTTCATTCATCAGCACAGAGTTCCTGTAAAATGTCACTCCCCCTCTCCAGCACAGGAGAGACTTTAAAATACATCAATAGTAAATATTTTCCTCATTTTTTTCTGGCCATTGCTTGCTGTTTTCAAGTCACATCTTGTCCTCCATCCCTCACTGCTTAACATAGGCCTGTTTTCTTTTCCAGTATAAGCAAGACAAATCATTTGTATTGCGGTGACATTCAGACTGGCAAATGACATCAGCCTCCTTCATGCTAAATGTTGTTGCACTCTCTAGCACAGGAAGATTTCACCTCAGAGGTAGACTACAGTGAATATTAAGCTTTTATAGGCCAGCCTAAGCATGAGTTTCTCTTCCTTTCTAGAGCAAAATGAAATCAGTAAAACACCCTAAAGGTGAAGTGCACCATGATACTTGACTGAACTGGGACATGAATTATTTGTTTAAGGTGAGATTTACTTTACTTACAGGTGGGTGTCTAAATCAGGAATAATTTTCTACATTTCCATTATGAGCAAAGGAGATATAGTCAATAGGATTAATGGAATACAGGGTGGAATTCATCTGAGCAGGTGTAAATAAATGTCTGTTCCAGCATGAGATGAATTGCTCCCAAGGCTTCATTGACACTATTGGGTAGAACCCTACTGATCATAAAAAAAAGTCTAGACAAACAGGTCAGGTGTAGTGACTTTCCTTTAGCCAGAATTCCTGTGAAAGAGAGAGGAATTGAATCATTGGATTTCAGCCTCTATCACCTAATTAAATAGATTATGGTTTAATTTCTGCATAATAATCAGTCCTGATTCTCTGGAAACTGTGTGGAAGCTCTCAGATTAATGCAATGGAATAAATACTGACTAGAATCTCTTTGCCTGTATCTGCTCAACAGGATAACAATAACATTCCTGTCATTGATTGTAAAGGATGCCATAGAGCACTCCAGGGTACGCTTTGAAGATATCCACAGATTCAGTATAAAACAAAAGCTGTTAGACCTTAGTTTCCATTTTTTATTGTTATTATTATTATTTCCAAGGCTGTCATATGCTCAGAAGTTATGTTACAATCAGTTAATGATTTAATGGAAACAAGTAAGACAATTCCCTTAGAGCTAGTAAAGCCCCAGGATTAGATAGATTTCTGTCAGGTTATAATAAACCTTCCCGACACCTACTGGGCCCAGTTTCACACCTCTTCAAAGAATCAGTTAAAAAAACACCAATAAAAAGAAAAATTGAAAGAGCTTTTTAGTCACTTTGTTTGTCCTTAAAATCATACAAAATATTCTAACAATGACACCAGGTCAGGGAAAAACAACACAAAAGCAAATCTTTCAAGCATCTTTATTTAAAGGTATTTTAAACAGTACACACAGGATGGGAATTACTGTGCAGATGTTTCTCATTTAGTTAAAAGCAACATATTTTGCCTATAAATCGCAATTTAGACCCACTAGAAAGGATCCCTTCACTATAATAGTAGATTGAAGAGTTCCATGATGTGCTGCAGATGCAAGAGTTGTTCTCCTATCCTGAATTTCTTGCCATTTGAGCAGGGAAGAAGAGCCGTGACTGTAGCTGCATTTCAAAACTGAGGATGTCCAGGGAGGTGGTGGAGTCGCCATCCCTGGAGGTATTTAAGAAAAGTGTAAACATGGCACTTCAGGGCACGCTCTAGTGCCCGAGACTATTGGTTTGTGTCTGTTTGTGGGTGGGGGTAGTGTGTGGTTGTGGGTGTTTATTTTGTGTGGTTTTTGTTTTATTTTTGGTGTTTGGTTTGGTTTTGTTTGTTTGGTTGGTTGGTTGGTTGGTTGTTTTTTTTTTGTGGTTGGACTCGATGATCTCAAAGGTCCCTTCCAACCAAGAAGATTCTGTGATTCTGTGATGCTCAGCCTTTTGTTTCTGACCACTCTGGAGGGGCTCAGGATCTGTCAGGGCTCCGCTTTCTCTTCCTGGAGGGCAAGATTGCAGCAGCACACAATATATATTATGGGAGAAAGATATGAGAGGCGTCCTGTACAACCGATTCCTTTATTCGTATTTAGTTCTTTACTTCCTTCTCCTTCTACTTATTCTAGCAAAATATAGCCATTAATTGCAGAAGATGGTGCCAAACTGCAAACCAGTGCAGATAAATGCAAAATATGACTCCAGTTACTAATTTGTGGTTAGACACCGATTACTCCTTTTGCATTTTCATTGTAGCAGTATTAGTAGGTAGGACAAAGTGAAAATGTTTGTTCTTTACCTTCATTTACCATTTTACAAAATACAGCTGAATCCACTGTATAGTTACAGTGGCTTTAAAATTTGCTACTAAGTATGAAATCAACACATTATGCATTTCTTCTTAAAACTCCCTTAAGTACTGGGTTATTTTAGATGAAGTTTGCCAAATCAGTCTCATGCTGTGACCTCTGAAATGCTGAAGAGATGTCTTGTGTATCCTATCCGCTTGAATTAAACACTGAGCTTCTTTAAAACATGCATTTTAATTAGTTTTAGAGCTAAAAATGCCACCTGTGCTGAATGGTGATGCTGAGGGAATTCCATTAGTATTCCAGAATTTCTTTGAAAGCTATCTTCCATGTGAGAGATGGTAAAAAAAACATGAACCAAATGAAATAAATAAAGTGTGGATATGTACCTTATGGATGTCCTTTTTCTCTGACCAAATTGTTATAATAAAAGCTGTATATGTCAATACATTAAAAAAATCCCCATTTAATTAATTTATGTATTTCTGGCTATTCCCAAATAATGAACTTCAGGTGTTCACTACAAATGAGGTTGATTTTTACCCTACAAGAACAAACATGAACTTTATGTCACAGTTTGACAGTCATTAAATATTGTCCAGAGACTACCACGTGCACCACAGCACACTTCTGCCAAGAATGAGAAAGAAAATGGATATTACTCTTGTAAAGCTTAAATGCAGTATGTCTCAATTCTGGAAGGAAGAAAATAAGAAATCAGACAGGAAAAGAATCATGTGGTAGATTGTTTGTTTCGTGGCTCCAATGCTACATTGATCTTCTTCATCTTCTGTATTATTCAGAAATAAAAGTTGGTACTACAGTTATTGTAACAGTATGTTTCCAGTCATGCAGCACTATCCAGGTATTAGCAATTTATTGGGAAGGCAGTATCATTTACGCATCCGCTGTTCCATTTCTAATTGCCTGACACTTATTTAGTATTGAATGGAAGGACACAGGAGAGATCATTGGAGCAAAACTCCTTTTCTACTTTGCCCCGTAAGCTTGCCTGGCTCTCTAAGATATCTGTGAGACAGACACTCTCTCTCTCTCTGCTACTATGTGAATTGAGAAACCCAAGATCCGGAAAGGCACCAATTACTGTATTTTATGGGAATATATGTTGTTCATTTTTAAGGTGATAGAGGGCAAGGAAAGTCTTTTCCTTTTTGTATACTTGGCTGCCCCTCTCTTATTAATCAGAAAACTTTTTGGCTCAAGCACAGCTTTGAATATATATTTTTAAGGTGCCTTATTCTTATTGATTCTTTTGTGACTCGGAGTCTTTGAGTCCATTAACATAAAAGCCAGCACTGCACTCTCCTGTACCTAGCTCTGTGCTTCATCGTCTCTCTCAAATCTCATTCAAAATGTGAGACTGACATGGACTAAGATCCATGTGGTTAGTATTGTATATACCTTCCATTAAAAACTGGATTTCATGGCTAATGTCTGCCTTGAACATACTGGATCAATTTTAATATCATTATTTCCAGCATCTGGCAGGGAGAAGAGAGTCGAGTAGGAAAAATCAATGAACTCTACAAAAAGGAGAAAAAGAAAATATATAATTAATATATTAAAGAGCTTCAAGTATCACGTAAATGCTTGTTAATCCCTTTGATTTCAGAACTGTTCATATGAACTCTGGTTGGTGAAAGCTGTGACCAGACAATAGTGACATAGTTCCCTTCATATGATTTGCACTGCCACTTGTTGTTTGGTGTGTTTGCTTGCTCAGACTGTGTCCTGAGTAGTCCAACTTAATCTGAACTTTTTCTCCAGCTTTGTCATGAAAGCTTCCCCTAATTAACTGGAAAAGTGCCTGATGGTGAGGGCTGAAGGGATAAGCAATGTTTGCAACAATGGCATCAGAACCGATTTTATATTAAAAATAAAGATAGAATGAAAGGTAAAACAACATTTAAATCTGAAATATGCTTTTCACTACTGAATTTTTCACTCTCATTTAGTTTTTTAAGCTATTTTGTATTATCTGAAATCAGTAATGGTTTTGCAAATTGCGGCTTCTAGAATTTCAATCCACTTTTTCCTTGGCTTGATCCCACTCTGCCATGCCTCATTCACAAGGTTAGGCCTTGAAAAGTCTGTCAACCAGGTTTCTTAGATTTAGCTGTCTTGGCAGAGGAAGGAATAGGCTGGAACTCATTCACTAAAAATATGTATACAAATATCCATATTCCACTACATTGAAATTTAAATTTCCTTCTCACTTAGAATATCGTGCTTTATATGAAACTGAGTGAAAAATTTCCAGTAAATTCAACCATTAGAAATGTGTGCAATTGGTCTTCTGGTATCCAAGCTCATTATATGTCATTTAATTAAACTTCAGAATAAACTCTATCTTTGTATGATAAGTAGAAGTACTTGGACTTTGTATGGAACTCATTCTTATATTTGCAATAAATTTTACAAAGCGTTCCCTACCATCCATCTTTACTATAACCAGAACAGAAGGATTAAAAGCCTATAAAACAGGAAAAAAATGGTATCTTTTAAAAAATTTATTTACTGCCAATCAATATGTTCAAACAATTCTTCTAGACTCCAGACCACTGCCCCTGAATGAAAACTCAAGACTGTGCATTCTGCCTTTCTCCAAAAGACAGCAGCTACAGTATCTGCAGCTGTGCTCTTGGTTACACCCAAAAGGCGACCTTGTATTCATGTATCTGCAACAGCATCAGTCCTGCTTTGTCCTCTGTTAATGAGCTGTCTTATAATGTTACTAAACACTCTTGTGTGATTTTCTGCTGACCAGTCATTTCCTGTGATTACTGCCACGTCCACTGTTCTGCTTCTATATGTCTGGATGCGGGAAAAGACATAAGGTGCCCTTTTAGCTCTGAATTGTTTGTCCACATGAAACAAATATAACAAATAGAGAAGCAACTGAGAGACCGAGGTAAAGCATTGTTTTATTTGATAGATTATTGATCTATTAAAGATCTCTCTTCAAAATGGATTTCTGGTTTGTTACTTACAGCCCTTTTCAGCCTCCTAGGAACAAAAAATCGTAATTTAAATTTTTTTGTAAATATAATAATTTGTCATTCTGAATATTTTACTTTTATTATCTCTGTAAAAGGTACTTTCACCTTGAAGTGAACCTTTGATCCCCTTCAGCACAGTTCTCTGTTTTACAGGGATGAGTGGGATGAGTGAGACATGACAAATCACAATGAGAGTAGATTTTTATAAATTGGTGACTGTGTAAATGTCAATCTGTAAATGTTTGTTTTTATAGCTGAAACAGTCTCACTTGATTTCGCCCCATCAAATGCAAGTATTTGAAAATTCCACAGGGAAAGCAAAGACATTGCTTATAGCTCATTTCTTCCTTTAAATGTGCTTTAGATAATCAAGCTTTGCAAGTGTCTTTGTTCCTGCATTTTTTGTAAAGACAGTTTTCCTGAGGGATATGCCAATAGTAATCGCTGGTGCATCTACACCATAAATTGGAAATGCACGTTATTGATTCTGTCAGAATTGTTGATGGTAATGCAAAATATTAAGAAAAAAAAAAAAGAAAGGGTTTCAGTCTTTTTCTAAAATTAGTTAATTTCCTCCTACATAAAGAGATGGATTAGGATCTGAATCTAACAATCAAAGGAGTCTGTATCAAACATGTATCAAAAGATGGAGTGCTACTCCTGTGGTTGTGTCCTGGGAATGAAGGTACATAAAACCAGGTTTTGTCTCTCTCACAGATCACTTCTGTGATCCTAGTCAAGTATGTCTCTGCTTCAATCCCCCATCCATCTATATACATTTACATTAACAGAAAGAGCCACAATTTATGTTAACTAGATCTTCACTCAGATATAGGAGACATCTTGAATAATAACGTCATCAGCTTCCAAATGTAAGCTGAAAAGAAACATAATTTTTTGGCTTCTGATGACACCTAAAACTGTCAAAGAGTACAATTTGGTGAAAATGACTAAATATTTAAGTTTTCTAAGGCACGTCTGACATGGCAAATGAGACAGACATAGAAAATATGGTACTTGTTATGCAATAGTATGGTAGTTTTGTGTGTTTTCAATTTTTTTTTGAGACTATACTTAATTGCACTTTATTTGAAGCTTGGCTTTGTCAATATAGTCATAAAGTAGCATTTTTTGATTTATTAAATATTTTAATCTGACAAGAAAATTACTCCAAATGTATTTTTAATTAGGTTTATCTAGGGGACACTGAAGGAAAAGTACAAAAGAGAACTTGATGCACTGTAGAAGAAAGTTTAGAATTTCTTAAAGCTGTGATTAGCTAGAATTGACATTTTAAGAAAAGGTATTGAAATACACTGGCAAACAACTCTATAAATTTGTTGGCCCGAGGGATATTTTTCATGTCGAGAATTAACATAATGAACTGCTATAATGAAGTTTGCCTTAGGTTAAATAAAACTTAATACTTTAAATCTAGGTTTAGAAGTTCATTGCCTTTCTATGACATTGCTAGTTTGTGCTAGAGAAGAATGATGTTACAGTTTTCACTATCAGTATGTTCCTGAAAGTGAGAATGTTTGATACAACTAAACCTATCAAAGTATGTATAAGAGATAAGTTGCTGACCCTAAAATCATTCAAAATATAATTCCTATGGAAGGCAGATTATTATATATCATGGTACAAAACTAACCTGACTACAAATGTTATAGGCAAATGATACATTCAGTGTCTTCAGATAATCCAGAATAAATACATGACTGAAGATATACTTTACACTGCTCTGCCACAGATATTTCTCTGCTGTCTCTTGCAAGCACTTGTCTGTTTCAGTCAAGAAAAAAAGAGTGATTTGTCTGTCTGGCCCTTACTACTTTTTCCTACTGCTATTACTTGCAATCTTTCATGTCTTATGGGCATATCTTTTCTACGTACTAGAGTAAAATGAAGAAAATGTAGTATCAAGGGTATCCAAAAGAAAAAAAAAACCAAACAACAAAACCACTTGTACTTAAAATCAGGCAGTCTTTTAAATAGAAATACATTTTATGGGGGGCACAGGGGCAATATATTTTATTGAGCCATCTGACAAAGCTAAAAAGTGGAGAAGCTTTCCAATATGAAGGCATTTTTACAAGACTAAGAAAGAAGCAGCAACTTTAAGCAAACCTTGAGGTAAAACCAATCATTCCTTGTTTAGCTTAATTCTATAAAGCAATCAGACAATTTGAGAGAAAAGGCAGTCACAAGCTTCTAAAAGAGAAATGGTTGTCTTCGAAATAAGTCCCATTTGCCCTTGGAGAAGCAGATAATGTGGGGCAGATCAAAAGGGTTTGAGTAGCATTGCGGTAGCTGAGGCGGTCAGGAGCTAGTAGCGCTGTGCCTGTGGGTGGAGATGACTCATGACATGTATTTAGTTCCTTGTTCATAGAGCAACTTTCTTTTGTAGTTACTACTGTCTTTCTTCTTGATTAGGCTCAATGGGGCAGAATCAATCAAGTCAAGAAAATTTCCGAAATTTCCACAGGACATCTGTTGTATGCAGCAAGGAGACTTGAGGATTTTGTACCAGACAGTCACCAGCATGATCAAATCAGAAGTGGCTGATTTTTGTGAAAGATGGCAGAACTGATTCAGAGACTGACTCCTTCATGTTTGATCCTTTTAATGGTCAACTGAGAAGGATACATTTTGTTGTAATGTTCTGACCAATACAAGTCTTAGCTACCTAGTACTTCTGAAAAAGCCTGTGAAAAAGTGAGTGTGCAAAAAATGTAGCCAAGAGTGGGTGATTTACCTTGGAAGATACAGTCACTTACCTTTATTTTAAACATGCAGCTCTGATCATGATACTTTACAACTTACAAAGAAAAGTTCTAGGCCAACGGTGGCCCTATCAGTGCTTGAGCTTGAACTGTAGAGGACTACCTTTGAGTATTTTTTGCTAGCTTCAGGACAGAAAGACAGAGGAAGTGGGCTCAGGGAGTTCTGTTAAAGACCAATTACATAGCGAGAGAAAGATGACAAATGTTAGAGGTCCTTTACCCATTTAATATTAAAGAAAACCCCAACTATACTGGGTCAGGCCATAGATGTGCCTAGCCCTGTATCTCTAACAGTTTCAAGTAATAGATGCCTGCGAGAGCAATTTGAGACCCAAGGGTGTGCTGACTAGGCGCATTGTCTGCTCATAAACAGAAAAAATGAATGCTGATCCACCCAAAGATGTAAACCTGCTAGATGCACTAGCTTCACATCATCTGCTATAAACCACTGTTGAATCCCATATTTGCAAAAAAAGTTGGTAGTATTAATTTAACTGCAAAAATGTTGATGGAAAATGTATTCTTTGTGATAGCTTCTTATCAGAGGATAAATGCCTCATTAATCTTAGACATTTCATGCTAAGAATATTATTGAAGTTAGACAGAATGATGAGTAACATTGTAGGGAGCACAGATTGCTACATGCAGGAATGCTTTTGCCCATTAGTCTTCCTCCATACTGTACAAGTCACTTCTTTTGTTTCTCAGGCTGCAGGCTGGAGCATGCTGTTCTACCCCGGCTCCACAACTCCTGTTTAAATTAAAAGAAGACAGATGGAGTGCAGTGCATTAGTATATGTTCACCTAAGTTTCCTTTGTCATCTCAGGAAAAGAGTGGAGGAAGAAAGGGAAAGGGTTTTGAAATGGCATTAAACATAATGGGCAAGAGTAAGTCTAAACACAGTACCCATAGGTATTCCCCAATGTTCTCTGTCTGCTTGCTAGCTGACTTTTCACCTTCTAATTTAATGCAAGCATGACAAAGCTGAACGTGTATAAGATGGATGCTGCAAGTTTACACTGTTTTGTTGTGAAGATTATTTAATCTATAATGGAAGAAAATACCAGAATACCTTATTGTGCCAAGATGTCTAAAGCTGTGTGAATGGTATGAGTGTAACTGATATTTTGGCATTAAGAATAAGAAAAAGGAAGACTTGGTTACAAGTTCTCCACGGGTGAGCTGAGGAAGGCTGCTGTAATAGTCCCTTCTTATATTGTCCATTGCATGTTTTCTAAATTTTTGAAGCCTTGTCTAAAACAAAGTTTTATGTATTTGATCAGTGTTTTTACTGGGAGCAAAGAGAATCAGAGACTTTCACAGTGGGGTTTATAATCTCACTGTTTCAATGATGTGTGCCTGGCAGGGTGACTATGAACAGCAGATCCTTACCCAGCTCAGAAAAAAATTTGTTTCTTTAAGCTCCATTCTCAAAGAGTGACTTTAATCGTGTGGTCATATGACTTGCAGAGTTATTTGTAAATCAATTTCAAAATGTATCTTGTTAAAAAACTTTACACTGCACTTTGGAGTTCCACAAAATTTCTTCTGCCTTGTGGTCTCTCAGATAAACACATATAAATGCATTGTGAGATTGCGGAAACGTTATGAGCAAGAAGGAAACTGGGGGTTCAAGACTAACTAAAGAGGGCTGGCTGTCATGCTTGAGCCCATCCTTTTTTGACATTCCAGGAGCTCCCATCCAGCCTGTCCAATGGACATTGAGACTGTGCCTGTGCTTTAGATGAGCATTAGTCATATATTTAAAAGCTGGAGTGTTTGGGATAAAAATGCTAAGTGTTTGCAAAGTGAGAATAGAAGGAACATTCAGAGGTGGAAACTGCTCCTAGGTAACATTTCGAAGACAAGTTTAAATGTATACATTTCTATAATGTATATTATATATCCTCTACTCCAACCTGGTGAGGCTGCATCTGGAGTATTGTGTCCAGTGCTGGGCTCCCCAGTTCAAGAAGGACAGTGCACTACTGGAGATAGTCCAACAGAGGGCTACAAAGATGATCAAGGGAATGGAGCACCTCTTTTATGAGGAAAGGCTGAGAGACCTGGGTCTGTTTAGCCTGGAGAAGAGAAGACTGAGAGGGGACCTCATCAGTGCTTATAAATATCTGAAAGGTGGGTGTCCAGAGGATGGGGCCAGACTCTTTTCAGTGGTGCCCGGTGACAGGACAAGGGGCAACGGGCACAAACTGGAACACAGGAAATTCCATCTCAACATGAGGGAAAGCCTTTTTTATTTTGAGGGTGACAGAGCACTGGAACAGGCTGCCCAGAGAGCGTGTGGAGTCTCCTTCTCTGGAGATATTCAAAACCCACCTGGATTTGCTCCTGTTCAGCCTGCTTTAGGTGACCCTCCCTTGGCAGGGGGGTTGGACTAGATGATCTCCACAGATCGTAGGATCTTCCAACCCCTACAATTCTTTGATTCTGTGATAATTCTGAGGAAGAGAGATGAGATCAGCTTTGCAAAAGATACAGTTTTCCCTTTTCTCACAATGTCTTTGAAGATCTACTTCACTACAAAACATATCCGTTTTTTATGAATATTGAAACAATTAGTGTTTTTTAAGTAATGAGTGAAAATTATTTTTTCTCAACTACATGCATCTCAGTCAGTCCAGCTAAAATTTTCTCCTTTAACAAATACAAATTATAGTCTTTTTACTTTATTGGAAAGATCATCCTGAGATTTATATAGAGTTGCTAAATGGGAAGAATATCACATAAACAAAGCAACAAACAATGGAGTCAGTCTAGAAACAGTACATTTGAGATTTGTTGTGGGAGGAGAATTATCTCAGACTTTTATTCTTCTTTCACAGGATGTTCCATCAGAAACTTTTTAAACTAGCAGACAAAATTGTTTTCTCACTCTGAGGTGCAGTGAAATAATATTCTTGTTTCAATCCATTTTCATCATTGGCCCAAATTAATTCTGAGATTGGTAAAAAATTACAGAATTTCGTTGGTAAACTCGCTCGGTTCACACTGAGTTTGATTGTTAACTGGTTTATTTGAGTCTTCTAACAGCTGTATAGATATAAATGGAAAAGAAATACTGAACTAGCAGTCTTTAAGACCATTAAATAAATAAAACATACACTATAAGAAAATAAGAGATGAAACCAAGGACGTATACTCATCATTCCTGTTACTCATATACTCTTTTGAGGCCATACACTATTTATCATAAGTCTTTATTTTCAAGTATGGTTTTATAGACTAGACCAACAGTTCTAGTTCTGATGGTGGGGCCTTTGGGTACAAAAGAAACAAAACCAGATTATAATACCATATGAACCAGCATTATGCAGCATTTCTAGTTCTCTAGAAAGATATTCTGGTTTCCTAAATTTGCACCCCCTAGATATATCACTGGTGGGTTTATGCTTCAGATTAGACACTTAAATTTAGATGCTTGCATGTAGGCATGTTTAAGCTTCCATTAACATCAATAGATTGAAATTAATTTGTATAACCTGGTGCAATTTCCATCTACCTGTTTCTAAACTTCAGGACTATCCTGGAGGATAATGCTCCAATTAGAAATACGTTGTGCTTTAAGGTTGAATATGAACCATACTGCATGAGGAAACATACAGTTTAAAATATATATATACAGACAGTGAGTATTATTTCAGGGCAGGCTCGTTTGTAGGGAAATAGTCTCTATTAGCTGGTGTCAAAAATGTTTTTATTCAACATCTCTGGTCAGTAGCTCATGATATACACGTTAAGTACCAAAGCTATAACTCATAGAGCGCTTTATCTTTCCCTGCCCTCCTGTTGGCACCATTTTCTTAAGTATTTCACATAGTGACCAAAGTTAATCACGTTCATTGTCAAATTGTTGAGAACCTTGCCGGGGTTTCATTTTTTTTTCCTATATAAATTATGAGACTTTAATGATGAGATGTGGAAATCATATGGCTTCTATTCAAATCATGAAGCTGATAAAAAAAATGTACCTTATTAGGTAGACATTGAAACAATTTCCTGCGATACACAGACTGGTTGCTCTGACTTTCACCTCTGGTTCACAATAAAAGGACCAAAACTAGAAGCAGAAAGCAAAGAAAGAAGAAAAAGCCTAATTATTACTTTCAGCAGGACAATTAGCCTCTTTAATTGCCTATCCTCAGTGATTTAAGCAACTGTAGTAATCTTCAGGGGGATAAACATTAGCTATTTCTGGAACAGCTAAGTGAATCTAAGAAGGAGATGCTAAAGACAAATATTCAATGGGTATTTTTCCCAAAATGCAGACAATGCAAACACTGATCACCTTCTTCAAGTCAACAAAAAGCAAATCCATATATTCACTGGTTTTAGTGTTTAATGAGGGTTTTGTAGTGAAACCTGTCTATCAAAGTCTGGCTGTCTCTTGTCTTAATCCTTCCATTTCTCTTTCTCCAAGTCTTTCAGAATAAAAATTAAGCTAACTCAATGGATAGATGCTTCCTGGTGTCATTGTCTTCCACTCCTTGAGATTCAATGCAGAATTTTGTCAGTCCTAGGTGGTGACAAGTATCGTGATAACTTGCTAATTTACCAGAAGGTAATGTTTCAGACCTATTAGTACATGATATATACAAAGTGTATTATCAAAAGAATGTGCAGATTCTTTGTGAGTCTTGTGACACATTCATAAAGTATCTGTGTCTGCTGATCTTTCTTTGGCAGGTGCATCCTCCCCTATTTCCCCAATATGTTCCCTTGTTTACAGTCTTACAGCCAGCTTGTTTACAACAGATATTTTCTGTTGTTGTGGCTTCATGAAAGCAAGTGGAGTTCTTGTTAATTCACTCATTACTTCATTTTCAGGCAGAACTATAACTTGGGATTGTGCCCTTTGCTATGCACCAAGTCTAACCGGAAGGTTTTTTAAATCAAGTTTAGTTCCCTGCTTTATTGGCTTTTCATGAACTTTGGATGTACTGGATGCAATTTCTCCCCTATCCCAAATAATTTCATCATTCTTTGACAGCCAGTTTAATTAACCCACAGGCGTTTGGATCTTGTGCTTTGTTATAAAATGTAACATGTCAACTTTGGGTTAGCTTTAGGGTTGGGATATTCATCAAAATTATTGTAATACACTCATTTTCCCCCTTTCATTTCAGATAACGTATAAATTCATGTATTGCAAGGCCAGAAAGAAGCATTGTGATCACCTCATGTAACCTCTCCAATAAAACAGGACAATGAATGTCATCTGGAGTTTTACCCACCTATACATTGATTCTAAGTGTGCCTCTATCCAAGTGCCTCTGAAACAAACAGGTCACATTTCTCCTCTCTTTGTGTTTTCAGGATACTCTGCAAGCTTTTGGGGTTTTATGCCCTATTCAGGAATGATTTTCTACTTTTGTCCAATCCAGGGTAATTGTGCTCCTCTCTTAGGCAGCCACTATGAATCAGAGATATAGGGATGAAAACAGGGAATCTGTAACCCCTACTTGATCATATGTTTGAACAGTGTAATTTCTTATATTTCATTTTAATAGCAGTGTTTATTTTCTTACACAAGCTCTGAAAAACAAGCTTTCTTTGCAGTTTTTGTTTTTATCGTAAAATACTGACCAAAGTTACCAGCATCATGAAACATTGTGACTCTGTTAAACTCATGATGAAATCTGTAGATCTGAATACGTTTAAGGGTAGAACATTTTCTAGGAATGGATTCATATGGTAATGAAGGTGTTAAAGCTAAAAGGTTTTTAAAATATGTGTACTCTGACAGGAGTGGGGAACATGCTGAATCACTTACAATGATGAATATTTAAAAATAGGGCACAGATGTCTAATTTAAATACAGAAATTTTCTTGGCATCTTGCTAGTTGTTACTACATTTTTTTAACATGTATTTTATTCACACATTCAAATTTACTTGCTCTGATTTGCTTTGTCAACTGCAGGAGGCTGACTGATAATCCACACTTTGAAAGCTGCCAATGCCTCTCAAACAAATGTGAAATTTAAGTTTGCAGTGTGGACTTCAAAATTGTTCAAAACTTTTAGTTGCTTTGTCATTAAGTTTGGTGGGTGAAAGTGCTTTTCTGATGGATGAGAAAGAAGAGTTAGAGGGTGAAATCCTGGCGCCTTTGATATCATGACAGACCTCCCATTGACTGTAATGGGGCCAGAAGTTCACCTGCTGTTATCTGCTTAGCTATCTGTCTGTACATTTTTAATGTACTCAGGAAAGTGGAATCTGAACACTAGTTTAAAGCTGGGATATGGAAATACCTCATCTTCCTACGTGACTCAATTGATTCTGCAGGCTATAAGATGTGAGGAGCTGCTAATACTTTTTAAGGCAGCTTCAGATAATGCAATATAAAGAGCGATATATTATTCAAGTAACTTGTTTGTAGTGTGCTTAATGTTTCTTTACAGCTTGATTTTAAATACAGTTTATATCCTTTAAAAAGGAAGATAAAATTATTTTTGAAAGGAATTAATTTTTGGCAAATATTTCTTGTACAAGATTTTCATTCTAGTTAAAATTTTTCTTGAAAAAAAGATGAAAATAACCTTCATCTGTGTTTTGTTAATTTTTTTCAGTTTTTTTTTGACAGAACATTTTTAACAAAAGAAAACAACTTATACCTCAGCTGGTTAAACAACAAATGAAAATCAACTTTTCAATTAGTTCTTCTCTCCAAAACTCACATTCCTATACTGCTTTTAAATTTCTATACAGAAAAAGAAAAAAAAAGAAGAAAAGTCTGGAGCTTTTCACATAACAACAGAATTTGGTATATTTATGATCTAGTTATTCATATACATTTAAAAATCAAACTAGTGAGACCCTGTTCTTTCTTAAGACACCATAATCAAGCTCACAAAATTTGTTCTAAAGAGCCTATCAATTCCTTTTTTCACCATCATCCAAATATTAAATACAGTATTTAGTAGGTCCATTATAGTAATGCTTATGAAGTCTCTTTCTATTCCTAGTGTACGCAGCTATTATTATATTCGTTCTCTAGCAGATTAAGCTAAATTGTATTTAGCTCATCCACACAATGCAGCAATCATTATGGGAAATTCAGTGCCATAGATCGTAAAAGAAGTAAGAACAGATGACTATCACATTTGGTTTTAGGACTAAAATCTACAAATCTTCATTTATTCCATGCCTTCTGACTAGTGTAAAAGTGCATAGGTTTGTTTTCTCTAAACTGCATGTGTGTCCTTCCATTGAATGTCACTGGCAGATCTATAAGTATTAATAAAATAGCTTTATGAATGCCTCAGAGAATTACTTGAGGGGAAGAAACTGATGAAATGTAATGGGAAGGTGTTGTGTCAAACATCAAGCATGTTCCTGATCTATCAGCAATGGCAGACCTAGTTAAATGTGATGGGTGTGTTAAGTTTCCCTCATGAAGGTTAACTCAAAGGAAGACTTTAATGGCTTTTGGTTTTGTGTTAAATAATATGGGTTACAAGTAAAAGCATTTCTTTCTGTTGTCCATATTTCACCATCTTCATAATCTTTACTGTGTTCTCAAAAATGCAATGGCTCCGAGCTTGGTTGAACACTTGATGCACACAAATACTTTTTGGCCTTGCTCTGACAACTCTTTTCTTTCCATTATACTCACAAAGTCCTTTCTAGCCTTTTGGAAGTTGGTTTACTAGAGAAACTTCTGTGGATGGTTCCAGCCTTGGTGATTACTATTCACATATTTCCATTCATGAACCTACTGCACTATCTTAATGTACATTCCGTGCAGGCTGCAAAGCTGCGTCTTTATTTATTTAACTGATAGTGCTCGTAAAATGACTCCTCTGGATGCCTATCAAGTGATATTCATTAGTATGAGTAATACATGTAGAAAATATAATGTGCACTTGAAGCTATACACTCCCTAATTAAATAACTGCATATAAAACGGACAAGGAACTATTAATTTTTTTACCATTATGAGCTTTGCAGCTGATATTGCAAACAAAATGCTAAAACATCTTCCAACAGGGAAAAAAGGAACATTACTTCTGTTTATGAACTTCGTCTACTTAATTTGTGCAAGGAATTACTGTCCAAAAAATAGCAAGTGTAAAATGAATCAATTACATATATTTTTATTGAAAAGATTATAACTGCAGATATCAGGTAACATAGGGTGTAATGTTTATTATTTGATAGTTAATAAGATGCAGAGAGTAAAAGTGATAGAGAGAAAAAACAATATGCATATTATTTTAAAGGTACTAAAATCATCAAAGTAATAGAATTATGCCTTTGGGTAGGAGTTTCCAGAAATGGGGATAAAACCTGTGTCATACAAGGTAATTACAACCTGCTGACAAGGTGAATGGTCACCACTTCAGTTTCTCATGGAGATAGTTGTGGTTTAAAAGTCCTGCAATGGATAAATAAAACGGTAAGCTTTCCTTGATTATCAGCAACATTTTATATTTGGTTTCAGAACTTGTTTCCCTGGGGTATTATATATATGTATGATATATATACACACACATATATATATAAAATTATATATAAGTATTTAATATATATAATATATAGGGATATTTATATAGAATATAGGCAAAGATTTTTTTCTTTCTTTATTATAGATTTTTCTAGAATACTATTAATTGACACGGATAAAATCCATTAGTAGAACTCATTATTTTTTAAATTTTAATTTATTTACACTGAGAATACCTCCTCCTCAGATGACTAGCTGCACTATTAGTAATAATAATTCTTCTTTGCTTTGCCTTTATTAAGATAGTTAATTCAATTTTGCATGGGGATGAACACTATCATAAGGGCTGAAAAATAGATGAAGGATGTGGTAATGAAACAGTACTGGGGGCTACATCTGGGACCAGTTCAACTGTATTTCATATTAGATATGGTATTAAACGTGCATTATTATTTATATGTTATTAAGTAAGGTGTTGGCTAGTGTAAAGTGGACATAAATAGAACACTGAAAATGTAGGTGAATTTTGTTGCCACATTCTGTAAAGCCCAATATTTAATTAATGTGAAAAATATCTTTAATCTCTTCCATATTTCTTGAAAGAAGAAGAGAATTAAAATACTGAAATGTAACTGAAGAATATAGTTTACTAATTTTTGCTGTCAGTTTTTGAACTGCTTTAGTATTGGGTCGTCCAGTAAAGGCAATCACAGGGTACTCAAGAATAACCACAGTAAACACAAGCTATACTATAAAAAGATCAAGAATCTGCAAAGAGTTGAGTGAGGTTTTGTGTTTTTACATAGAAATTGCAGGCTACTTAATGCAAAGTAATTTGGCAATTCATATTTGCTGTGATTTACTTATACTTGACTTCTTTGAGATATTGTGAGGATTACTTCGGATTGACTCTAACATGGGCTTTCTACATCCAGTAACATGAACACAGGAAACCTGAAGCTTTCCTGAGTCTAAAAATCTGTCACACAATCATCTATCTGTAATGTTATTCTGTACGGATTTCTTCATGAATTATATATAGGTTAAAAGAGTTTGCCATAAATAGTGGGTTCACAGAAAGGACAGGATGAACATTTGAACTCATTGGTAAAAGGGGGAAGCCATTTTTTACTTTCTCCTCTCAACTTGCAGTCACCCATCTAATGCAGCCAGCTACAAATGTAACATTAGTTCAACATTAAAATTCAATAAGCCTCTTTCTTGGTTTCCCCAACAGGTCTCAAATATTGCACAGACAGGAACTACAAGGCTGTCGCTACAGCTTTTCCTGAGCACCGTGAGGAAGTGGATCAAACCATGTCTTTGCTTGACTTGTGTAAGTCAGGTAAATAAAAACCTAAGAATTGTTGTTTAACCCCATGAGAACCGTTTAACCCCATGAGAACCGTTTAACCCTGGGAGAGCTTTTTCTTCCTTTTTTTTTTTTTTCCCTTTTTTTAATGCTTCATAAATTTTTGGTTTGGTTTGTTTACAAAAGCTAGAAGGGAAATGAGAATGCTGAAGAGAGAAAAGAAATAAAATTAATTGTACCCACCGCTATGAAGAATGTCCACAGCCACAAATGGCTAAGAGTAGTGTGAAATGGTAATTAATAATTTAGTTAGTGGATAAGCAGTCTGTGTGGCAGTGAAAAAGGGAGTAAATTCTGGTTTTATCTCCAGCACCATCAGATATCAGGAGAAACACCGCTTTAGTTCATCAAGACATACGAGTATAAAGGAAAGTTTGTTGGGTACACATTCTCTCAGAAAACAGTTTCTATGAACACATTATATATGCATATTTATTAAACTGTGCATGTATTGTGTAAGCAAAGATGGAGAAACAGAAAGAATCATAACCTTCCAGAAAAGTTAAGGAAAGTTAGTACACCCCAAACCTGCTAAAGATGATGCTGCACAATACAGTTCCCAGGCAAATAGCACCGGTCTTACTACTGGACAATGCCATTATATTGAGAAAAGTAAAGTAAATATTAGGTTTCTAATGAGGATGAAAATATAAATAAATTCCGTATGAAACAGTTATTTTAAGAGTCCAATCTTGGTTAAAGATATAAAATAAAATGAAGGTGCTTATAACGAGATAGTATTTGTTAATTCTTCTGGCTTAAGCTCCCTGAAGAAAACAAATGAAAAAGATAGTTTTCAGGCATGATTAATTATGCTTTTTGAAGAGAATAGACGCATCCTTTTCTTACAATATTTTGATACTAATGCACGTAAATGTATCTGAAATGAACTGTGAAAAGACAGAGTGATTATATTCTTCTCCTGCAGTTTTCTAAATATCACCTTTGAGGACTCTGCTTTGTACTCTCTCTCTAAATTGTATTTCTTTCTGCCAATCTACATTGCTAAACTTACTTTGCTAATCCCAGAAATCTTAAATTCATTGCTTATTCAGGACCATTTACAACACTTTTACATTCCATGATCTCTCAGTCATGGCAATTTTAAATAGCTAGTTGCTTGTCTCAGGTTTCAGAAAACAGAGAAATATTGTTTTGCTTCAGCATACGATTAAGGATTGACTCTGTAAGCACTTTCTGTGTGTACTTAACTGCTCAACTGCATAGCAGACTTCAGAGGAGTTGTCCTTATGACTTATTGTACTGATGTGATTCTGCTTTGTCTTTGTCTATCTATGCAGAAGGTTTATGTATCAAAAAAATTACATATTTCAGAATATGCTGAAATTAGATTTGGTTCAAGAATGTATAAAAGACAAGTTTTTTTTTTTCCAGAATGATTTCACAAACTGCAAATAATGAATAAATAATCTAAACATTGCCATTTTTGAAATGTTCTTCATCTGAAAGCTTTAAGCAGTTCTGCAGGATTTTTTTTTTTTCTGGGAAAATAATAAAGTTCATTATAAACATTTAGCTGAAACATTTTGAGGTGACTTTACTGACTTGAAAAACTGTGATAAACCTGTTCAGTGAAAACAAAACATTTTGAACAGCTCTATATGTCATTTCTCAAAGTACCTGAAAAAGAACAAACAGGTGTCCAACTCTTCTTCCTATATATTTTTTTCCTTTTCTCAGTACAATAAGTATTTTATACTTCTGGTAATGTAGTTGGTTTTATAATGTGGTTGTGAGGTATTAATTTTATATTACCATGATACTGAATGTTTAAAGTATAACACTGAGGAACAGAATTAAAGTTAAATATTTCTATACTTATAAGAATATTTGCTCAGTAGAATGATTATATATCTTATTAAATATAATAAATGAATGCATTTTTTTAAGGTTTTGTAGAATGTAAGGCATGAAGAGATCACTTGTATGTATATTTCATTAATTTAATCTAATTATTCATATTTCAAGTTATTGCTGCATCACTTGTGCAAATCTCTACTTAATTTAATTCAGATGTAACTTAGACAGTCCTTACTTTTTACAGTCATTTAATGTGCAAACTATGATGAAAATGCCAACATTAATTGATTTATTATCAAACATAGCTTCTAGTAAAATTTTAAATTTCATATTAAACATTTTTTGATTGGTTTTGCTTTTTTCTTGGAGAATTATCTTGTCATATTCTATTTGGTATGAGCTAAAAGCATAGAGGACTCTAGGAGCTGCAGGGAAAACACAGCTGTGCTTTCTTTTTTTTTTCTGTCTTTCTGCCTTTTTTTTCTTTTTTTCTGTTCATGGTGCAAGCACCAACATTTGTTTTACATTAATTTGGGACCATTCATGAAGCAAGAGCAAAGTTTTTCATACACATTAAAATTTTAAAAGCTTTGTAGTAAGTCAGTAGGTTTATGCTCTTATGTTTAAATGCCAACATATAATTCACAGGAAAATAGCATGATGTGTCAAGCTACTCTAAGAAAAAGGGTCTTGTGAGACGTTGTGTTCTTTTTTCTCAGCGAGAAACTTGTCGGACCCCTGAGACTCCTTAATTATATTCTCTCTAATCTATAAGAGTAGTTGTTGTTGTTCTTGATTTTTTAAACAGCGTTTACTTTCCGTGTAAGTTTATAAATATCCCCAGTGTCTCAGTCATCTATGAAACAAACACAGATCTTTAGGCAAGATGTTTAACATTACTGTGCTTCTTTAGCTATTACACTGGTGCATGCCAGCTATAGGTAAAAATGCTACCAAGAGCGAGCTCAGTGATCTAGCTAGACTAAAATCCTTCCCCCTCACTGATTTCACAACAGCTTCATGAGGGTTAGCACTTTCTAGATGCCCTCAACTGATACTGAGTATATAGGGCAATGAATGCATTGACAACAAAAATTTCAGGAAGAGAACCCTGTAGGCTTGTTACAAAAATGATGCCAATAAAAGTGCAATACACTTAACAAAAGAAGATGTCAAACAAGCAGTCTAAGATTCAAGGAGAAACCCCTCTAAGTCTTGTGGTCTATAGACTGGCTTGCATGGAGCATCCCTCTGCTCTTAATTCTAACAGTGAGGGCGTACCCAGCTCGGGTCACTGGTTTACGCTCTCTTCGAAAGCTAGAGAGCAATGATACCTCCTGGAAACATGGCTGTGGCCCTAATGGATACAGTGAAGAACATATACAAAATACTTTTCTAGCAGATTAGGTAGCCATGAAGTTTGATGCATTCTTGAGAGGAATTCTTCACAGCAGTTACAGACAGTAATTCATCTCACCTAATTTTCACCACCAAAAAGATAACAATCTACTTAATCTAATAATTCAAGTTCTCTTTTGAGGTAATGATAAGGCTGTCTCCTTGAGATCATAAGTCCTGGTTTTGGACCCAAATATTAGGTTGAGAACGGTTCCTCAAGGGCCCACGTAAGGAACCCAGACAACTAATTTAAGTGAGGTTGCCTGGAAAGCTTTCCTCTGCAAACCACATCCAGAGACCTTGATCCTGTTACACTTTTATTTAGCCTAACATTGGTGGAAGTATTTTTCTATCTTTGTTCAACTGATAGGAAGTTTGTTGCTTTTAAGGGTGAAGCCTGGCACATATTTTTTTAGAAATTTGCTGATATGTAAGATTTGACACTGTAATTCCCCTTTTGTGATAGGTCATAAGGTTTTATTCTATATTCAAAATACTGATGAAATTGTAAGTAATAATAAATCCTACGTTTTTGCTGTCTGTGTCAGAGCATTAATCTGGAAAGTTTTTATGAAAGCAATGGGTATTTTGGAAATCTCTGCCTCACAGTGATGACATCATGGTGCAGGAAAGCAGACACATGAGACTCACTACTACTTTAAAGGTTTATTGACTTCTAAGGAACTGGGATAGGTTGTGAGGACAGAAGGAAAAATCCAGAAACTGGGGGGAAGCAAGGGTTAAGAGAAGGAGGTGTATCTCAATACCTCAGAGAACTGTGAGAAGTTAAAAAGAAATTTCAGAAACTATTTGAAGGGATATAATACCAGAGGATTTGGAAAAGCTTAGCTTGACCAAAGACAACCAGTATTGGAAAGGAGTGCTATGCTTCACTGTCTTGTAATTTTCTGTGACTGCTACAGCTGGAGAAGGCCATGGGATAGTATATATAGTGCTTAGATTATCAGTAAATGTCTGACAGGGCCACATTAAAAGTTTACGTCTACAGTGCTGAGCCATGACACAAATGACTGGCTCATCAGATTATGAAGCTGGTTAAAAAAAGGAACAAGCAAGACAAAAGGGGTGACCAAAAAAAAAAAAAAAAGAAAAAGAAATTAAAAAGGCAGACAAGGACTAGCTAAAGACATTAATAATAAGGAAACTAAACATTCTGGCTTCTGTCTGTTTTATGGGAGTACCACGGGGCATGATGTCTGGTGAGAACAATAGCTTCAAGCCAGCAAGTTTCTTAATGCTCAAAAAGGAGAAAAATGTGGGGTAGGACCACCAGATTCAAAGATGACACACACTGAAATTGATTGCAGATGAATAAAGAATTGAATGCTCAGTGCAATGAATGGGAAAGAAGCCCATTTCCATTGTAGAAAAGGCTGTGTTTTAATGTTAGGGACTCCAGCAAAGGCTGCATCTTTTGCAATACATCAGTGTAGCTGAGCACTACACAGTGGCTCTGATTTCCATAGTTATGATCCCAGTACAAAATGCATAGATAGTATGGGTAATTCTCAGAAGCTCAGAAGGACCTTCTATGTTCTTCTGTTTCACATCTTTTTTTGACACCCAAGCTCTCTCCATAATTAGTGGATTTTATAATATGTATTTTTTCTTTATTTGTAGCCAGAATTTATTTTCTAAAGGAGATTTAACCTGAATGACAAAATTTTAAATATATTAAAGAACTGGTTATGCATTTGATGAAGTACTATTTAAAAATAAGTAAATTTTTCTAATCAGAGTTGGAGTTGATGGACTGTAGCTAATCAGTTAGCAGTCTGATATTTTTAAAAGGTTTGCACAGATTTTCTCTTTTGTCTTTTATTCTCTGTAAGCAGTAGCAGGCTGGATGGCTGTTTCAAAGTAAAGTTATAGGAGTACCAAAACATGAATGAGTAATAAAGCAAACAGCAATCATTAAAACACACGTAACTTAGCCAAGAACATGTCTACACTATTCTCGATAAATTTTTCTAGCTCCTCTTTCTTTTTCTCTTATCCCTTCCAAAAGTGACTGGACTCAGAGGACTGGCTTTTCACAGTCATGCCTAGATCTCAATTATGTATATTCAATTGAAATGCTGTGACCTAAAACAGAATAAGCAAAACCATAGAAACTCTGGTTTTGTGGTTGTTGTCGTCACTTTTGTTGTTGTTCTTGTGGGGTTTTTTTAGCCATGTGGAACATTGAGATTGTGGGTTTGCAGTGAGTAAATCTGATCATTCAACAATGCACAGAAATAGCATCAATACACAGCAGAAAACAGCTCTCTGGAAATGCAGAGTTTCTGAAAGTTACCTTTTCTGTTTAACTCTGTTTTCTTCACTTATTTTAGACTCTGTTAATTTAGAGAAACACAATACTTCTAAAACTAGATAGATTTTTGAATTACTGTTGCTTTATGAAATACAAGCATTTTGCTCAACTTGAGTGCTGTAATGAAAAGGCAGCAACAAAAACGGCTAACCGGAAAAAAAAAAATCCCACCATTATGCGCAATAAGTGTTCACAACAATGTAAAACAATCTCTCTTCAAGCTGTGTGAGTGCCAGCTCCTATAAGCTATTAACTGTGCAGCTTTAACAGAACAATATTAAACATGACAAGAACTCATCTGAGAGCACTAGTGAAAGAGAAGGGTCTGTCTGAGTTGTCCTCCCGTTGAACTTATAGTGCCTAAGCAAACAGAAAATGTCATTAACTTGCAGCTATGAGTGTGCCAATTTATTGTCAGAGGAAATACTTTGAGACTGCTGTCACTTTCTTAGAGTATTAAAACCTTGATAATCCCAAGTTAAGTTCTCACATGTATTTTGATGTCTGTTTTCTGGAAGAAGGTGCCAAACCTAAGTATTCCCTGTAGTGGTACTAAGAAAGATCTGCTTGAGCTAAGTCTTATCTCTGAGTTCAGTGCTCCCTGATTTCTCTGGAGAAGGGTTGGATGTAGCTTAAAAATAGCTTCCATTTTTTTATTATAAATGTTCATTGTGTACATGCAATTATTTGGATCAATGCTGAAACTGAGATGTTGTCAGCTGTGAACCCATCTAGCGGAAAGTTTTCCATGAATAAGAGTTTATGGAATTTCTCAGCACTTCAGCAGTGAATTGAATGTTGACCAGTATGATAGCAAGGATGAAAACTGAACCTGAGGTTTGAAAACTTCTGCAGATCCCCAGTTCTTTTAAGATCATCAGAGGAATGTTGCTGAAGCCCCTTGCCATATAAGTGGTTTAGATAAACCCAGTTGCCCTTTCCTGAAAGGTTGATGGATTATGTGTTGAAATTCACTGAGTGGAAACCTGCTGAGGATATGTAACCAGAAGGATACTGAACCCACAGAATAGCTTGGTCTGACCCTTCAATGGGACAATAAGATACAGTAAATTCAGCCACTTCCAATGAGAAGCTTTGTGTGTCAGCAGCGCCATTTAAACCTGGTATGGACCATTTCACCTTTCCCCCCTGGGACTTGGCAGTGATTTTAAACCAGGTCTATGTACATTCAGCCCTGAGCCCATAATGAATGCCTTGGTGTGCCAGACAGTACTATTCTGCAGTCCAAATAGGATTTCCATATTTGCCTTCATGCTAGTCTAAACCTTTAGCTCATCTACATGCCAGCTGAGCTACCCACAGAATTGTTTATAAAGAAAGCAAACAAAAACAAAAGATGTTTAGGCTATTTGATTCTGGAATAGAAATGTAGTAATTTTGGAAGATGAAAGTACAAATCCAGGCATTATTTTAATGAACTAGTCCATTAGTGAGCCTCCTGATTAGCAAAAATAACCTTGCTTATGTGAATAGCCAGTCCTCTAAATGCATGTTTTGGCTTACTAGGCCACTTGAGGCACTTGGCGTATTACACTTTTAAGTATGTTGTTTTGGACCAGTGACAATTCCTCCCGCAGCCCAAAAGAAAGATGCGCTTAGAGGAAATGTTGGCAAAAGACCAGCTCCTACAAAGAAATGGCAATTTCTTGTCAAAGACACAGTACAGCTCTATTCTCATTTCCTGGTAAATGAAAGTGTTCTTGCTGTGACCTGTAAACATATTACACACTCTTCTTCAATTTTGTTGGTTGCAAGACTGACCCTCACTTGACAAAACTGCTTGATTATGGCAGTGTGACAGGAGCATGGTAGTCGTCCTCACGTTCCCATTGCCCCCATACATGTGCAGATGCTAGTAAGAGTAACTAGGCTGGGATTTATTCTGATACAATGGGTATTTTTTCCCCTTTTATTTTTCAAGCTATTTTCTTTTTCTTGTCTTACTTATTAATAAAATTTCTGATCTTTCTCATTGTATCGTGCAATTAATTTTGCCTCTAGACGAGAACAAGGTGAGAAGAGAAGCAGAAAAAAGAACAGTAGATACTTCATGGTATTGCATGGACTGTGTATGTTGGTACTGTTTACAAACCTCTGTCAGGAGATACTCCTGTGCCCTAGAGGTAGAGGGAGAAATGTTTTCCATTTGGCTTTGTGGATGTGAGTCATGAAGCTTTTTTATTTTTGACCCTCCAAGTCTTAGTGCTGTTGCAAATGTCTTGAAAGGAATTCATCCAGCCCTTGCCTGTACCAGTCCATCTCCCTGGGATAATTCCAGTTGCTCTGAATTAAGCTAACTCTTTTGGTCTGAGGACAGCTTGCTCTCATTTAACTACACTTTGCTCTCAGTTTTTCCTGGTTTATCTTATGGAGTCAAAAGGCATATAATTCTCACACACAATATAATATAGGTGGTATTAGATTAATTCATACCTTCTTGAAGGCATTTTTCAACTTTGGCAATGAAGTAAAAAGGTGAAAATAAACATCAGACTAATTGTAGTGCAGCACAGTCCTGCTGAATAAATATGTTCTTTTAGTGAACTGGACATGTGCACCAACAAGACTTTTTTCTGAAGTGACCTTCAGAAGCGTACTGAACATAGAGAAGAACCATACATTAATGTGCCAGATCACTCAGATTAGGGTTTCTTGATGCCTAAATTTATTTCATACCTGGGTTGCATGGAAATAAGAATTACTATGAGATGTAATCCCAAAGGAAATACATGGGCTATCAAACAATCATGAGATTTCCAGAGCAATGGAAGAAAAGATTGTTAGTGAAGGGCAGTGTAAGAAAAAGGTCTGTAAGTGAAGGTTCATGTTTTGTTGAAGAAGGTGTTTATTTTGTATTATGGTTTAACAAGTAAATTCCTGAAGAGAGGAGGGATTTTGTGACCGTATAAAAATGTGTGTAATTTTTTTGGCATCCTCTCACAGCAACTCAAAAACAGAGATGGAAATCCAACACAGATTTCTTAAGGCCAGAAGTTATGGCTACATTACTACACAATTTATAAGAAAAATTAAGCTGTTCTAAACTTTAACATTGTTATTTCCTGAAACATTGATCTAAAGCCTTGATGTTTGATGTGAATATGATTTGATAGGAGTACTTGGATCACGATCCAAAATAGCAATGGTTTGTATCTGAGCTAGTGTTGCCTGGGAAAAGCTCTTGTAAGTGTTCAACTGTTCAGAAGACCTAGATATGTATAATGCCTTAAATGGACTCAACTCTCAAGAGGAGTAGCCAGTGCATCTCCAGGAACAGGTGTAAGTAATGTCTCCATATGTTATTTGTGATCCAGGCTTAGTCTGTGTTGTGAAACTTTGTTCCTCATCAGACTTTACATAAGAATTTGATGAATTTCAAAGAGCAGAAATGCACCAACAATAATGTATTTCAAACTCAAAAAAGTATTTTATAAAAAAACACAGAATGTTCTAAAAAGGAAACTCCTACATGCCTAATAGGAAAAGGTGCCTGATTCAACAGGTAGTATTTCAATTTTCTGCTTTCCAAGCATATCTTGGGGAAATCTAGCATCCTTCCAACCACATGAGTAAATTTAAGAACTGTCAGGACATCTACAGTTTACTTTGTATCCCACATCACTGGCTGAATTTAGAGGTACCACTTATGGGGGTGTTTATGATGTATATGTAGAAATATATGCATTCTTTTATTCCATATATGCAGAAGTAAACTTGGAGGTCATAACCCTTTCATTTTCAAAAAACCCCACAAACATTTGTAAAGTATCCATAGAAGGAGTGACATTCTGTCTATTATAATTTTCTCTTTCTTTTTAAGATATTTATTAAAAATGTTTAAGATACTTTTAGAAGTCAATTCTTATGTTTTGGCATTTTCATGCAGACTGTCACAGAAATCAGCACTGACCAGTCTGTAAGGAGAGCTGTTAACAGATTAACACTGTTTATGTGGTATATTCCCCAATAGGTATGAACAGAAAATATTTCTTCCTGTTGAGATGTATTATGAAGTGTCAGTGGTTGGTGAGTCCAAGGAATAGCCTAAAGACCCAATCTTAAGCTATACCTAAACTGAAAGCTTTATCAGCTTTCAGTTATTCCGAGTTATTGTGAGCCTGGTATCCTCACAGCACTCCAGAGGCTTATAGTGATACAAGCACTATCACCCCAGATTTCAGCCCAAAGATTTGATTGATATGTATTTTATACACAATATTCTTTACTGGGTTTCTCTCTATGATGTAAAAAAGTAAATAAATTAGACTTTCAGGATTCTGTTTAACGGAACTAGTTTGGAATAGTGTAGGACTTTGTTTTCTGTAGATTCTAAACTCTGCTGTGGTCCCAGAAGCATCTCACAAATGTTTTAAGGCCAACTTGTTTTGATTTTTTATTTACTTTTTCTTCCACTGAGTTCTCTTTTGTGAAAAGCAACAAAATATAGCTTCTGATGCAAACTCCATTTCCTCAATGATGCAGCAACTGTCTTTTCTCCTTAATATTAGAACAATGAGACATGATGCAAGATGGCAATTTTAAGACATACATATAGACATTTTAGTTTGCTGCTTCCAGCCTAGCTCTGAAAATCTACAGCACGTATTGTCAGGCCTGGTGATTTAACAGTTCTGACATCCCTGCTCTTAAGCAAATTCATCAGGATAGCAATACTCCATCAAGCCAAAGGTATGATTGGCTGAAAATATCTTGGTGCTTAATTGTTTTTTTCAGTTAAGAAAAGGTATGTTTAAAATGAAAAGTCTTTATGTGTGCCTGTGCACATGCGTGTACATGTACAAGTAAAAAGGGAGAATGAATGTGGGTTGTTGTGCAAGTATACTGAATGGAGTAAATGCATTGATTATGCGTATCACACACCCTCCCTTTAAATTGCAAATCCTGAAATCAGAGATCTGGGTGGGATTAAGCTGGAAAAAGAACAGATGGGACTGTTGATGTGACTGCCAGAGGCTTGGGCAGAAGGCAATGAAAAATAATTCTATTTTTCCCCTAAATTGAGAAAGCTAAACTGGTGATCAGTGGTAGGTTTTGGGCAGATGGGATGACTTGGAGAAAATGGTTGGCAGTCTTAGTCACAAGATAATGAGACTAAGATAAGGATTTTTTAGGGTGCATCAGGGGATCTTGAACTTCAGACCATGTAGCCATGCAGGTTTTTACAAAGGCAATAGTACATGAAGGAGAACCTTTTCTCATAATATGTGAGAATCATTCCAGTTCTATTTATCCCATAGCACATGTAATGTCCTGAATAAACTGAGAAAAATATGTATGTTTGAATCCAGAATTTCAAATTTTTATGTATGTATGTCAGTCTGGATATTTCTACTACTATTAACAATATAATAAACTAATATTTTTTTCCTTTCCCTCACTCTATTTTGTTCTTAAATCTTCTCCCAGCCCTTCCACTTCACTCAGGTGCTCACTCTCTCCTTATCTTTGCTATGAAATATCTACCGTTAATTTGTAAACACTAGAATATAGCAAATATCTTATTGTGTTGGGAAAGAAGCAGAAAGGTGAAATCAAAATCCTTCTTCTCAATGATAAACAGAAAATACTAGCTTATACTACAAAAATAATAGCAAATTTTGTAATGTTGGTGCACTGACATTTTACCATCCATCCTGAAAAATACATCACTAACTTAAGTGTGATGGGCTGAAATAAATCTAGAAGAATAAGTACTCTATTGAGGTTTTTTCCAGAACTTTTTATTCTTTCTGTGTCAGATGTTCAGATTAAAGATCATTATAGAGATCACTAATTTTGCTTTATTTAGTATCTCTATTGGATTGAATGTGTATTTTATAAACAAGGAAAAAAGGTTCAATTTATAGCACACATGGAAGGATTATTTAAATATGGAAGACTGAAAGGATGATTAAATCTCAGCTATTCAAATTTCATTATTTCTTTTGCAAGGAATCTTTTGCATGGTGAAAAATGGTAGCAACAAAAGCGTTGGAGTTGTAATGTAACTCACAGTACAATCAGTATAGTTTGTTGTGTTTGAATGCCACCTTTAAATATTGGCAAAAGGCCTCAGTGGATAGACTAAAGTGCCACTGAAAAGTGATTTTTTTCCCACTGTTTTTTCCATATTCTGTAGCAATTGTACCAGTCAAATCTAATTGATTTTTGCAAAGAAATCTTAGTATTCCTGAAAGAGTACCTTTCAGACTTGCTCTACAGCATTTGAAAGACAAGTTGACATCTTTCAACCAATGAGCGGAATAGCTTTTAATATAAATAGTGTTAAAATTTTAAAGTACTTGCTGAAAAAAGTAATCAGATTGCCTCACCTATAAAACAAAGCTTATGAAGAAGGACTGTAGGATCAGGGAAGCTCTGAATTTCACACATTAAATGTTCCCAGTTGTGCAGGGCAAGAGAATAAGTTTCAGAAGCTTCTGAGGTGGGACTTGGACAATCTTTTATTGTGAAATGATCCTGGTCAACTCTTGAGGTGTATGAGGTAGTATATCTTACTGGTATACACATCTGTACAGACAATATCTTTTATCCATTAAACTGTTCTGGTGGTCCTCATATTTTAATGTCAGGTCTCTTTCCAAAGTGAGATTCTGAATTTGAATACTGTCATCAACCCAGCAACAGCCACAGAGTTGTAACTGCATCATCCTGCACTTTACTACCTGAGCCCCAGAAGATTTAAGTAAGAGCAATGTCACACAGCCTGGATATAATGTGTATTTCAGCACCCATCTTCTATGTTAACTCCAGGAATGCAAGGAGATAACCAGTGTGGAAAACCAGTCACTACCATAATCACATCTGATTTCCCTGTCGGTTTAAGAGTATGGCAGCTATAAGTAGCTGGCTACAATCTGACATCCTTGACTAGCCAGTTGAGACATCACCTACTATGTTTCAGGTACTGTACAAATGTTGTTTACACCAGAGAACTTTATAGGACTTCTTTAAACCGGTACTGCTCGAGTTCAATGACAAAACTTTGTCAGCTGGTGTGACAGTTTAATGAAGATAAAGAGGACTTAAAAAGCTTGTACTACAAAGGAACTTCCTATTTGGGGAAAATAATGAATGGATATCTTGCTTGGCTAGGAAACAGAAAAGATGAATCACGTCTTACTACTGCAGGATGTCACAATGGCATTTTGGCCAAACTCTCTTTGAAGGATGTCCTCATAAAACAAACATCTTATTCTGATGTTCAGAGCAACAGAAAACACCTGGAACAGTAGCAAGAAGTTTGAAATTTGGAGTCTAAAGATAGGAGATTTAAATCCATAAAAAGGTATCTAAATAATAAGTGACTTGGTTATCTGAACTTTTCAGCAGAAGTAGTCATAAGAGGTCTCTCTTTTGTCAGACTTTGTGGGAAAGAAGCCAAAAGGTAGCCAGGAAAATCAACTGTATGGGCATATTTAGTTAAGGGGAAGAAAATAAAGGATTTTAGCATACTGATATCCTTTTGCAGAGGCATGTACTTTTCTTATCATTCAGTTTCACACAATCTGAGCCTTATAGGCTGTTCCTTCATGTCATACCATATGTGTAGTGCAGCCTCACTTTCTGAAGCTCCAAGTTTCTTTTTTCTTCTTTCTCTGAATTTCTGCAAAATAAGTCACCTGGAAAATTGTTCTATACCTTTTTCATTAATGAACACCTCTCACCACTTCACTCTCTGACAGAGACCTGGGTGTTAGCTTCACATTGTGCTTAACGCAGTTCTCACTTACTCATGGGACTGTCAGGACAAACAAACAATGTGCTTCACTGTTGAGTTCAGGCACTACTAATGTGCATCTTTACTGCACCAGTTGCCCAGGTTTGAGCTGACATCCTGGCAAGTGTATTAAAGGTCTGTAAGAGTTAACAGAAGGATGTAGGGTTGGGATTACCTGATTGCTTACTATCTTAATGTTCATTCATCATTCTGGATAATTTAAGACTGGCCTTTCTGCAGTCTTGGTAACTCTATACACATTAATGAGAAATACAGTACAACCTTGGATCCCAAATCCTTTTCCCACTCTAAATCTAAGACAATAATTTCCTTTCTTCAACCATGATACAGTTTGGAAGCCACACAAGTGCACTAAACCTATTACAAGACCACAGTAAGTAGAAATTGGCTTCACATTAAGTTTAGATAAATATTTATGGGCTCTTCAAAAGTATATCTATCATATTCCCTTACGAAAAACTCACCACAAAAACAATGAGATTTTAACAGAATCACCTACCATGGGATTTCCTGAAACTCATACTTCAGTTGCGTGAGGTATGTTGCTTGTGCGCCTTGGAGATGTCTAACGATGTTGGTCTTTGGTCAAATGGAATTGAGTTCTCTGCACAACATGTTATATGATACTATTCATAGAACATGTAACAGTTTTCTTCTGCAGTAATAAATTGCTTATATTCATGCCTATTGTTTTTTATTAGACCTCACATTTATTTAGACTTTTTGAAAAAGTAATAAGTAACACTTGTTAACAGAAATGAATGACAGAGATCTCAAGCCACAGACAAAATGATGTCTACAGCATCTGCAATGCTCCCAATACCACATCATCTTTATGATGAGCATTTTCATGTAAAAATATACATCATATTGTTACTATACCTATGTCATCATTTTGTTATGCAAGTATCAGAGAAATAAATAATGCAAGAGTCCCATTTGTTCACAAAAAACCCCCAACAACCATAGTAAGAAGATGTATAATGGTAGCTACTGCAAAACCAGTTTACTGAACAAAGTCTTTATCACACTCAACCCACCTGTAGCTATATTACTCTTCAGTGACACTCTTCATAACACTATAATTCTCAGACCAAAACATATTTGTAATAAAGGGACACCATCAACTTATGAATGGCATTCTACATTAAATATTTTACCTTCTACTGAGATAAACCCATCTAGCTTGCAATGAATATCACATAGATTATGCTTTCATCATGATGCTATGATGATGAAAAGAAGAGCATTTTCAGCCTTATTGTACATTTTGCCTCTTGTTCATACCCAGCTTATCATTGGAAAAATGTAGCTAATTTTTTGCTAGTGACCATTTCTAATGTCAACCATTCAATCCCTCTTTCAGTAGTGGAATGTTGAGGTGTGTGTGTGTTAGTCATAGTGAAGAAAATATCAAGTGCAGTTTCCATTATGTTTGCACTTTGAGAATGGTATTGGCATTCTCCCCTATAATTTCGCTAAACTAAAATTGACATGAACTTCAAGAGAGGTCACAGAGATCTGCTCACACTTTATGAAAAAAAGAAAAAAATCTTGATTTTATTTTTTTATGTTCCTTTGTATATTTTTATTCTTCTTATCAGTTTGGATGGTGCCACATTGTCCCAGTCCCATATAAGGACAGCATTAGATTCAGTTGTTTATAAATACACAGCATAGACTTGTTGCCCAATCTGTGTCCGGTTCTCTTTCCAGTCTAATCCTGGAATATATTGGTTACATTCTCTAACATGTCTATACTCACATAGCCCTTATTCCATGAGCTGAAACCATTAAATTATTTTCAGGACGAAGGAAATTTCTGAATTTTCCTGTAATGCTTATTTTTATTTATAATACCCATGACTCTCAGAGTGACAGTTTGTGGAGCGAAAAGCACAAAGTGACAGGTTCTGCTACTTTCATTTCATTCTGCTCAGTATTTATGTTCAGTCCTGATAATTGCTTTCTTGGGCCTATCTTTCCAGGCAAATTGACAAGACCTCTGCAAGGTTTTGTTGTTGATTTTTTAAAGTTATATAAAGACTACCATTAAAAAAACCTCACAAGTTGGATTCATGTCACCTAATTTTTTCCAGACTACGGTTTTGTACGTGCTAGCTACTTTGCCAGGCTCCCTCACCAGCCAGTGGATGAAAATAGGTAACTTTGGGACATGAATCTTGATACCCTAATATGGATTTCTGAAGGTATATTTCCCTTTATTGCATGAAGATTTTTGATGAATGGTTTGGACCAGGGACTAATTTTTAGCTGTCTGCAGGTGAGAGGGATAAATCCCACCTTGTAAGCTTAATTGAGGTTGCAGAAAATGTGAGCACTGAAGTATATAAGCTCTTAAATAGCATTACTAATGTACTCTGTTGATCCGAGTCATGCTACCCTGACTACAACTAATGACACAATGCTGACTTGTCCTCCCATCAGCTAAATGAGTTATAGATAAATCTGTTAACTTTTATTTCTGAGAAACTGCTTCATACAATTCAGGTACCAATTTTACTTACTTCTGAAGACAAAATCTGGGCTGAGTCTTATGGTTCTGTTTTACACATCTAAACTTTTTGGTCTTAAAACATCAATTAAAAAAAACACTGAGCTCTAAATACTGCTAAATTAATCAGAACATAAAATTGAATAAATATTGGCTCGTGAATAGACAGGTGCTGCTTTGCCAGATAATGTGCTTCGTGAAGAGATGAATTAATGCATACCTCTTCCTTCCAAAATTATTCTTATCTTTCTTGCAGGTACTATTAATTTTAATTAAGAAAATTGTAAGGGCAAAAAGCAAGATGAAGGCCACAATGGTAATACTCTATCACTGTCATCCAAGCCAATGTATAGACGCAGTTGGGTGTGCCCATTGACCAGAAGAAATGATCAATAATTTTGGTCAGACATATTTTTTATTTTTAGAGAAAAATAATTCAGAATATACCGATAGCTAATGGAATGCAGCTGGTCTAGAGCCAGCCCTTGCATTTTAGCAGGAAGTACCATTCAGAGGCTTGAAGCAGAACAGATTTATCAAAGTCCTCACCTAATGACAGGATAGAATTCGGATTCATATTTTCTGTCTCTGCTTAGTGCTTGTCAAAGATATGCCAGGCAGTTGAGAATGACTGGGAATCATTAACTGGTTTTCTGTTCAAAAAGTACAATAGATTATAGTACAGTTATTACTGATTTTGAAAACTTTGTCTGGAATTGAACAGCATGCTTTTAAAAAAAAAAAAAAAAAAGAAGAAAAAAGAAGACCAAACATAGCACATTCCGGGCAAGAACTTCTTAGCATAAAATAAGACACTCAGCCAAAAAAAAAAAAAAGTTTGCAAAGAGATGGATTTATTTTACAGATTATCTCAGATCCTCAGCTGCAAAGCACCCTGAAGTCAGCAGAACTGTATCCATTTGTCCCGGTTTATGCATCTGATCCAATCTTCCCTTGGAGAGCACAGGGAGAACGCAGACACTGTTGTTGAGATCAGCAGCAGTTTCGTACATCTGAGCAGCACACCAGTGGAGCCTCCCAGAAAGTTGCACGAGCACAATTAACAGATTGGGTTTGAAAATCACACTGTTTCTGTAATAAGTGCCCCTTCGCAGGGTGCAAGCTGTTCCACATCTCCGAACCGCTTTGCTGCTTTCTCCTTTGCAGAGGGAGAATCCTCCACAGTGTGTGACTTAGTGGCAAACTACCACTGCTAAATGCACGCAGCTATTTAATGCCTCACTGCTGAGATTTGGGATTTCTTGATGTTCATCTCAAATGTAAAATATATCTGAATCGTAATCTCTTAGAGGTTAAAGATTTCAGCAGGGGAAAAAATGGTATTTTGTCATCCTGTCATCTGAAATTGTTTTATGTTTCACACTACAAAGTAAAAATATAAAGGGATCATCACCTAGGTGATAAACTGCCAGTTTCCAGACAAACATTTTAACTGATTTACACCTGTTTTCCTCTAGGAGAAGCTACATTTTATGTGATGCATTTCTTTCTCAACTGATAAATGACAATGGTGCAACTATCTTCATCTCAGTGCGAATTGACCCAGATTGTAGAAGTCCACGTTTTTACATTACTTTGGGACCAAACAACTTCTAGAAACATTAAACTGCTCAGAATCTAGTTCCAAAACTTTTACAAGATTCAGTTGGTGGCAGGATAATATCCCGAATTATATATTTTAAATAAATTAATAATTATGGCATTAAACTATAAGAAAAGATATAAAACTTTTTCATTGTAGCATGTCAATATTTATTTTAACATCAAATAAGAGTCAGAAAACATAGCTCAATTACCATTTATCAGTTCACAGTCTTATAATTCCTGTGAACATCTACAAGAGCTTTCCAAAATGTGAAACTGAAAGAAAGGGATTTAAAAGAAGTCTATGCATAGATTTAAAATAAAAATAATTCTGTAGCTTACACATTTTAGGAAAGATACATAATGGTGGATATATACATTCAAGTTTGAAGGAAGTTTTGTAAACCATGATCAATGTCTCCTCAAGGAAGGGTGATATATCTGGAAATGACTAGAAGATTCTTTTTCCAATGTGTCAGGACACTGAAAGTGAAAACGAAGAATCAAAAGTAAAACATCTGTGGATACACAGCACTATGCTCCTTGTAACTCTTAATATATGTCAATAATTTAAGAGAAAGCATGGTAAAACATTATAGTGGTGTTGTAATGGTTTTCAGCTTGAAATATTATATGTCCAGGGAATTCAGTTTAGATATTAAGGTACCTGACATCCAATCAGTGTGTAAATGTTTTCTCTCTGTAGTAGAGGGAAAAGTTTTCTTTCTTTCTTTTTTTTTTTTTTTTAAATGACAATTTAAGGGATTTGTTCATAAATTGGATTTAACTAGTCCTAAGGAAAAAATTACTGTTTTAAAAAAATATGATTTTCCAGTCAGCATCAGAACAAGGAATATTTAAAGGAACTCAAAATGTGTCTTGCTGTGGGATATATAAGGTTCATCTGAATAAATTCAAGCATCTTGCCTAGGGGTTATCTGTGTTGGGAACATCCCATTTGTGTAGATGGGTAAATCCAGAGAGAAATCTTAGTAAAACTGCATTGAGTAGTCAGGGAACAATCAGGCCAGAATTCAGAGTGAAAAAAAAATCAGTTTTTCAGCTTGCTCGCTTGTAAGGAGGAAGAACCAGAGATTTCATTTTAAGGCATTTGAGAGCTGTTACACGTCTACTTGAGCATCCTCAGGCTACTGAGTCTCAGGGATGTGTTTTCCTAATAAAATTCAGCAAGACAAAGTTTAAATGCTTGCTACTACTTCAATATCCCTCAGGGACTGCAATTTGATAGCTGGGGGGTGGGTAATAAAACTCTATGTAACTTTTAGTTTTTATTATTAATAGTATATGACTTGTCCCACTATGTAGTTAATCCGCAAGTGTAGCTCCTCTGAAATGAGAGCTTACAAGATTGGGGCTAGCTTTGGAATGCTAAACATTTTTCCCTTTTTGTTTGTAACCTGATGATAGTAATATTAGTAAAAGATAATGATAGTAATATTAGTAATTATTAAAAATTAGTAATATTAGTAATTAATTATTATTATTATTTCAAGATCTAATTCAATGTGACATGATTTTTATTATATTACCAAAAAAATACACTCTGTATAGGCTCTTACTGCTGGAAGGGGAAAAAAAGTTTAGAAGACAAGGTTTTAAAACTTTTTCCTTTTTATACAACAATATCAATACTTATTTCATCTTTCCATTGTATGAGAAAATTAACTTAAAACTGCAGCATTATTATATAAAAATTATGACAATCATAAAAAAGGCCTTGAAAACCACATAAATATTTTGCTGATTAAAAGTCTTTCCTCTTTTGAGACATAGCTACATAATACATTTACTTTTTCAACACAGAAACAAAAGAAGCACTTATATAAAAATATGCATACAATTACCATCATTTTCTCCTCTTGACTAAAAACACAGAAATGAATCACCTTATCAAGACCATACTGTAACTTTTTCAAAGGGGACAACTGTCCTCTGCAATGTTACCAGGACACAAAGACAAGGTCTCTTCATCTTCCCCGTGGGTTCAAGGAGCACTGGTGGTAAAACTCTGCTTGAGCTTAATCTGTACACTTGAGCCTTTGCTCACATATGGGCTTCAGGGGAATTTCAGGATATGTTTGCTACCTCCTTAAGGGCTCTATTGCTTATGTCATTGATTTTGCTCAGGGATGATACCGGGCAAATATTTTTGCTATGTGGTCCTTCCTAGTAGATCCTTAAAGTTGCATGTCTCACAGGCAGCTGAGATACGTGATGACATGTATTGGTTTTCTCCTGCAACAGCACCACAGTTGTTGTCATCTTTCACACAGGCTACAAGGCTGGGATCTGCTTTCTAATTCACACTTATGAAGAGGCAATATAGAAATATATGTTTTACTACCCATGTTCATGATGACTTGTGAAGTTTCATTGCATTGCACTGCACATTAAAGAAAATATTTGAAATTAACATTGACTAAAATATGGTGAGGTGGCCTCTCTGATGGACTAAAGGTTTGTTCCTGTTGTCAGAGAAGGTGGTGAGATATTGGTCAGTAATTTCAGTTGGTCATTTGTGGATTTTGTGGATTGATCCTTCTCAATCAATGCTTTCCTCATCAAAGACTTCTGTTAAAGATAGAGAAGATTTACCTTACCAACCCACTAATCAATGTCCCTTAGTGTTAAAGAGTAAATATATCTTTAACTACTTTGACGTTGCAAGGGCATAAAAGTCTGAATTTGTCTCCTCTAATGTTGACCTCATGTTGAACAAGAGTATTACAAATAGCTGCTGCTCAGGAATGTGAAGAAAATATCCAGTTCATAACAATGCACAGATGTAAATAAAAATATTTTGCTATATTAGTGACTGTAAGATTATAACCAGAAGTCTTTATCCTTGAAAGAGAAGCATAATTCTTTTGTTTGGATAAACAGAAGCTCCATGCAAAATGTAGAGTGGTAAGAGATAATGCCTGTAAAGTGTATTTGGGTCAATCATACGAATTTGCAAACTTCATTTCTTTACATGCACTTGGAAAAGTTGATTGTAAGCAATCTCACATAGAGATTAAAAGCACATTAGCAAAAGAGGAAAATCACCATCCATTACTGTCTTTGTTATTTTGAGAGCACTTTTAAAGTGCTCTCTCATTCTAAAAACAAACAGAAAACCTATAAAACATATATTGTAACCTTGACTATTTTGTTAACGCTTGGAGCTTTTTGTAAAGAATTGCTTTCACAAAATTAGTAACTGATTATAGCTGAAAAAAAGAAGCTTGTTCATATACCCTCTTTCAAACTACAAATGGGATGAGTTTTTGAAAATTTTCTATCTGTATCTCTGCTTTAGATGAAGAAGAAAATTTCCTCTTCATACATCCTTCTGAGAGTGATCCTTCTCTACAGGTCAAATTTCAGGGTGGTCAGATTAAGCCTAGATTAGGCCACATTAACAGAGAGATGTTCTTTTACACTCTCCATGAGCACACTTGGGCAGAGATGAAGTACATATTAGCATTACAACTGCAGTTTAATTTACTTCATCATGAAGACAACAGATATCTAATTTGTATCAGAAAATTTCTACAGAGAATCAAAGCTTTTTAATCATGCTATGACCCACATGCAAATTCTCTGAATGAGCAAACCTTAGTAGTAAGACAAATATAGTACACAAGGAGTATATCTTCAAATGGCTCAAAGCATGTCTTACTCTTTTGACACTAGCTGATGATTTTTAGGAAATTTCATTATCTAGAAGGAGAGGAAAATTTCAATTTTATATAGAAACTGGTTCATCTAAGTACACTGGATTTTTGTGAGAAAGTACTGATTTTTTTCGCAACTAAACCTAAGAGCCTGAGTGAACTCTTTCAATGGTGGGATTCATCTTTCCCAAGTTTGTGTCCAACTATGTTGGTTGGCAGACTTCTATAATTACTTTCTGAGATAATTTACCTTGTTTTTTCAACACTAACTAGGTCAGGTGCCTAATTTGCTGGATAGCCGCAAGTGAGCAAGACAAGCCTCAATTGAAAAAAAAGACTTGCACATCATGAAACTGATTTTAAAATAGAGGAAGAAAAAGTGAATCTTTTTCTCTTCAGAGTTTTTTTCTTACCCTCTTCTTTTTCTCCTGATGGGGAAAGTGTTGACTGAAGAACTCAAGGAAGAAAGAAGTGTTTTCTATGTGAAAATCCTATTTTTTCTTATTTCTCCTTTTAGTTGCTTTTTTTTTTTAAATGAAAATCTTTTGATGAAAAACAGCATCAACTTAGAATATTCACAACTGTCTTAAAATTTCCTATTTGAAACCAGTGAAGCACACAACCTTCTTTGGCAACATTTGTTGAACAAATGACAATAAGCTGCATAAGATGTCCATGCTCTATTTTTGTTTTAACTATAATTCGATGACACATGAAACCATTTCCTTATTTTCACATTAACACTTATGGGATATGCCTATATTGTATCAATATATAAACATCAACAATGGTGTACCAGGATTTGATTGGCAGTAATCTTAAAGAATAATTGTGAAATTTACTGTGAGTAACAGGTTAAGACAATATTGACAGTCATTATAGATTGGCATGGATAAATATGATAAAAATTGAGAAATATAATTTCTCTTTTTTTTTATGGCAACACATTTATTGTCATCTAATAACACAAACATTAAAAAGAGATGAATTAATCAAATTTTACATTCTTCAGTTCTCCCAAAAATATATGGAGCAGCAATTTTGATTATAAGTGCTTTGATTTATAAAACACATCAAACATTTACCAATAAAAATGGAAGATTTACTATTGCCAATTATGTCACTAATAGTTTCTCCTTTACCCTTATTAATCTTACTACACATGCCTCCAGCACAGGTAATCATGCATTTCTCTTGCATTTTTTAAAGGAACTTCAGAAAATGTTATACTTACATAATTGTTAGGGATTTTAATTGTGTGTTACAGAAAAATCTGGATAAATTGCAAAGTTCTGACACTCCAATACTTTAAACCAGTAAAGTGCTGAAACATTTTTTAACAGCAGATTGAAGTTAAATCAGCTATTGAAGTGGAGTTAAAATGCTGTCAAAAGGAAGCAAATATTTTTGCTGACATCCACTGTACTCTTTAAGAACTGATTATTTTCTAACATTTCAGACTTTGAAATTAAGCATCTGACTTTTCCAATGAATCCATTTCTTGATTCATGCATTAATATGACACTAGATTAAGCATTTCCAACACAATTTTAGCAGAAGAAATTAATTTCATGTGGGGAGATGTACATTCAGGTTTCTCCCACCTTTGTCTGTTGGTCATGATAAAGTAAAGATCTCATTACATAGTTGGAACTTCTTGGAAGCATTTAGTGAGTATTTCTTTTGTGCTCTATTGGGTCCCTTGCCCAGAGATGGACAACTCAAGTCCACATCCTGTACTGAACCTGTGTCTGCTGACCTGTAGGTGTGCTGTCCTGGCCTGAGGTAAGAAAAAATAAATCCCATGATAAGAGGCAATATGAAGCAGTAGAGGCTGTTGAGATCAACTCGATGGATCGTTTTGGGAACTAACTGAAAAATTCTCCCAGGGCTAGTCTGCAGCAGACTGAGCTGTTTTGCTCTGCTAACTATGAACTGCTCCCAGTGTAGGACAAGGTAATCAAGAAACCTCTATCTTAGCGCAATTCCAACTCAGTACAAGGTTGCTAATCATTTTACCTAAGTTTAGGGGAGTGCTTTCTTCTCCTCCGAAGGCAGACACTTTCATTTGGTTGGCTGGATTATTCTCTATTACTTGTAATGGGAGTGTAGGCATATATGTGCTTTAAATGTCTAAAATAAGATAAAATCAATCACACTCTAGATATCTGTGATGTAGACATCTGCAGCAGGGCTAGTTTCTTATAGTCAATGGAGAGAATAGGCACTTTTATGTGCAATTCATTTGATCTATTTTAGACATGTACTTTAGGATGAGATGAATTGCACAGTAGAAACTCTCATTTCTCTCTATTGAATTTAAAGGGAGTGTAGGGTGACTAGTTCAGGTGCAGACATCTGCATTTATATTTAATTAAATGAATCCCTCTGCAGTAGGTCTGTTGCTTCCAAGAAATGTTGAGTGGACTTAAACACATGCTTGTAGCATTTTTATAACAAGGAATATTAGATTTACTGTATGTATGCAGGCAATCTGTTTATCCATCAGCCCAGAGTTTCTTGTAACTGTTATTTTTACTCTATTTGTTTAATGGAGAATTCACACATATTTCTGAGCCATAAACCGAAAAGTAGAAATATGGCAGTCTGAAGCTGAAAGAACAATTGCTTAATTGCATATTTTATTCCCTATACAGCTTAACTTATTTGCTGATACTGAGTGATAATAAATTCTTATGGTCTACATCAGCAATATGAAAATCCTGCCAGGGCTGCATGGGATAAACCAGCCCATGTTCCATGAACAGGTCAGCTGTTCATGGAAGAGAAAGGGAAATTGTGAGAAAATCTAATTTTCTTTCTGACTCCTCTTTCCCCAGTTTGTCTTTGGGTGCAGCAACATTCCCATCTAGCAGCTAGAAATTAAATTGTGTGCTTTGAATGTGTCTATGTTGCAATTAAAAAAAAATCTGATTTCAAAATTGACCAACACATCTCAGTGGTCATTACCTTACTTCTTTGGGCTACATAAAGTAGTGAATTTGTAGCAGCATGGATTTCACCCATGGCCATGTCTGTCAACACACAGCTAAGAACCTGCCATACACCCTGTAGAGAAGCTTACACTGGTGTAAGTGCATGATTATTGCCCATGTGTGTTTAACATACATCCAAATTCAATATAGTCAGATATTTAAATGGAAGCTCGTTTGTTTTATTTTGGGAGCTCAAGGCTTCTAAGTGATGTAGATATCTGAAAGTACTGATATGAATTCAGACTGAAGTGTCTGGAAATCAGAAAGGGCAACATGAATCAGTCATATCAGGAGCTTCTTTGGTAGACTAAGAGCTTTAGCTTTCAAACAAGTCCATGTTCAGAAAGCAAAGAGAAGGTTGTTTGTGAGAAGGAGGGAAGTAAACTGTCCTGGAAAGTGAAGAAAGCTCAAGCATATTCTCATCATAAAACTGACAATTCAGAAAAGAAATTAGTCTTATCTCTGAAGAAGCTTAATAGTTTGGAAGTTGTTTGGGTTTTTTTTGTTTCCGTGACTACTGTATCCCTAGACCCAAAATGCAGACTTGTAGAACCGGTAAATGCATTTTCTAATAACTAATGAATATTAGTCAACTCAGATTTAAATTTTTTCAACAGGTGCTACACCTCTGATTAGAGAAAGAGCTGCTTTTAACCAGTTATATGCTTTCAGTCAGAGTTTGACAAACGTATCATATAAAGATTATTCTTTAAAAGTTATATTAATACAAAAACATTCTGAAATATAATTTAGATAGTTTGAGGCATATCAGAACAACCAGCCTTGACACTGCAATTGCTTTAGGTTTTCATGGCTATGATAATAGCACCCGTTTGAACTATAGCAGATTAAGTCCTCTGAGCTGGAGCAACAGAATCTCTATCTAATCATGGTGGTAATTTTTATACCTCCAAACCCTGATCAATATTTTCATTCACCTTTCTCTGTTCATGTTTCTTTTCACTGTCAGTCCATGTAGTCTCTATATTTTATATATTCTTTATATTATCTTATTTTATATATACCTTATATATTTGTCTCTGCAATAGTTGCATTGCTCAGCTGGTTAGAAAAGGACTCTTTTGCAATAATTTTGCAGCAGAGTATCTCAGTGTTTCTCTTTGTATAAAAAAAAAAAACAACACCACAACCCAAAATATATAATAAATACCACTAAAAAAACCTGAACAACAAAAACCATAACAAAAGGACCAAAACACTGACAATGACCATTAGGTGCCCTTTCTGGACCATTCCTGCTTTGGCTTGTTTCACTATCGTCTTTGCATGTCTTTCTGATTTCGGTTCCCAATTAACCCAAGGAGAATTTTAGAGCACCTCTTTAATAATCACTTTCTGAACCTGGGGCAACAGTCTGAGAAGTTGTTTGCGTTGCAATTTAAAAAGGAAAGGAATTATAGAAAATATCTCCCCCTAATCAGTACTTGTGGTAAAATATGTGTTAATAAAAAGCAGAATTCCTATTCCATTCATAATTTATAAAGCAGATAGATCGGAACTCACACACAATATAACATGGGAGAAGCAAACATGTTGCTATAACCCTCTTTTTGATCGCAATAACATAGGTTTATTGAGACCAGTGGAGCTCCTGCTGCTTTTGGCCAATCTAAGCAGGATGCAAATCAAGTCAGTTATACTTTGAAGAAAACTTCAGGTGGTACAAAATATTTTAAATGAAGCATCTTACCTTTACGGATGTATTATTTTGCGGCCCAAATCTCCTCTTTGTTAACGAGGTTTTTATGCTGTTGCTACTTCAACGGAGTCAATAGTCACAACAAGGTGAAAGCGTCACAGCAGACGGGAAAATCATTGAAGTAAGATGATCTGTCCATAATGAAGAAGCTGGGGACATTTGTAGGTGGAAAGATTGACTTGTGCTGACCAAGATTTGCCTCTTCAATATTTTTCTTAAAACTTCTTCTTCTTTCTTTTCTTTCTTTTCTTTCATTGAAAGCCCCCAAGACACAGTATATTCTTCTGGATGTACCATAGAACAGAAAACATGCTCTGCTCCAGCAGAGAGTCTATACTGAGATGAAAAGCAACTTTGGTGCCTCTTCCCTCACTCCATCCCTTCTGTGTCAACAACTCCAACAGGAGCAATGTGGGGAGGCACTAGCAGCTACAGGAGATCAGCTTGTAGTAAGATGTAAGGGAGCACCAAGTAAATGTCTTGGGATAAAATGGTCTCATAAAGGAATATAGTGTAATTCCCAGAAACAAATGGAAGAGGCATTTTGTTTATGAACAGTAGAGTGTCTCCTTCGGGCTGGATTCTCATCTTAAGCATTTTTGTGTTGATGAGATGGAGCTGGCTCACAGTCCGTAATAACTCACCTCCCACACTGTCTGAAGATTTCATAGTCTTTTATTTATCCTGCAGCATTAGTATTTTTACTTTACTGATAGAGAAGCAGACAGCTGTATTCAGGCCACCTACTGAAGGGGAGATGAGTGATTCAGATGGCACTTTATGAGCTGACAGTCTCTGGCTCCATATTCAGTTAATGAGAAGTAGTCATGATTTCTAAGCCAGGCAGAGTGCTTGCTATGGCTGTTTCACCCAAGCGTTGTGATTACTTCTCTTCAGTATCAATAAACAGATCCAGAGCACACATGTCTTCAATGACTCAATCCCCCTTTGAATTTATATGCCATGGGAGGTGTTTAAGTGCATCTTTTGCTGTCTACTGAGCAACCTGACTATGGACCAGTGACACTAGCAACATCCTGGCTCTTAGAACAGTTTCTGCGGCTGTTGGAACCCACTCCATGAAATAACACATTTGATGGCTCAGTCATCTTCCTTAGTGTTTTTGATCCAGATCGACAAAAATGTGGCACCAATGTGAGGTAGAAATCAGGACCTTATCTTAAAAAAAAAAACAAAACAAAAAACTGTTAGATTTATAAAGTCCCTGCAGAATGAGGATGTCTGCTTTTAAAGTACTACTGAAGATTCCACCAGAATAAGCTTCATCTAACTGATAAAAATAGATCACTATAAATAGATGCTGCCGTGATTCAAACCTGTGATTCAGGGTAATATAGATGGGGAAGCCATTGTGACAGTTGGGAAACCATCCTTATAATGGAAGTGCCGCCTCCTTGCAATAATGCAGAAATAATCACTGCTTTGTACCATATCTCATTAACTATATTTAAATGTTTTAACATTTTTCAAATCTTTGGCTTTAAAAGGTAACAATGTTTCACAAAGTTACAGCAGCACTGCAAGCATTATTACATGGGGATAAAAGTTAAAAATGAAACTGCAAAAAAACCTGGCAGAACACGGTGTCATTACAATGAGCTGTAGGAATAGATGACTCTTAGTCTCACTCTTCTGGACTGACAAATGTACCGTCTGTCTATATGGCATTAATGAATGACAGTTTCTCACCATTTGGTGGATGCATGTGTCATCATTTGTCTAGATGACATCTTGATTTATAGGCATCATTGAAAAACATTAGAAAATCTTTCTACAAGTTTGATGGGAATTCTGAATATGTGCAAGTAAGGACTAGTCTTTTTCTGAACATCCCAGTTCATTGGGATGTACTATTTCAGGCAATCAGAGAGGCAATGCGGTCCATTGGTTAGGATCCCCACTTGGAAGATGAGTGCCTTGGACTCAGTTTCCTGCTGTACCTGAAGCTCCTTCTGACCTTGGGCAAATCATCTACTGTTTCAGAATCAGTTCTCTCAGCTGTAAACAAGGAAGGGCTATTTCTTCCTCTCACAAAAGTAAATGAAATCACGCTGAACGTGGTGAGCTGCTTAGAGGCTACACTAATTGGAATCACATGCTCAGTATTTCTAGTTCAAACTGGATTTGCAAAGCAAATTTCTCTTCAAACTATCTGAGAAAATGTAAAGGGATTTAGAAGGAATAACTTGCAAAAAATACTTTAAATAATTTTGTTATGAACATTGAAAATGTGGAAAAAAAAGGAAAATAAATCCCACTCCAGAAACGTAATTCTAGCATAGGGAAAATCAAATGTCTGGAATGATTGGAATACCGTGAGTGTCAGCACTAAGTATTGGCATATATGTGTGTGTATGTGTGTATATGTGTACAAAAGCATACACAGCTTTGCCCGGGCTGCCTGTACACAGAAATTTGCATAGTTCAAGTTAGCAATGTAGCACATTTTCCAAAGACTGAGCATTCATTTGCAGCTTAAAAGTAAGAAAAATCAAGCAGATATTTATTATAATTCTCCTATAATAGAGAATGATTATTTTTCCATGTAGCTTGCTTTATTAATCATTCTGGCTCTACCTGTCATTCTGTCCCTAACATTTTTTATACTGTTTCCCCAATATGTACAAGTCCTCTGATTGCTCTGTGTAGATCGCAGCCGCCAGCAGTAGACAGCATTCACCCTGCATCCCTTGGTGTGCAAGGCTGGATGCTCGCCAGCTTGCATGTAGCCACGCAGCCACAAGGAGGAGCATTTTCTGGCATCGTGTCAGGCACCTGAAAAGTGTTTGCCTCGTCTGTGTGTTCCGCAGGGCAGTACCGTGAAAAATATAACCTTTGAAGTGCAGCAAAGCAGAAAGTGCTTAAGAATGGATTATTCTTATCCCCTGTACTGTCTGCTGCCCGGTTAAAGAGGGAAGTAGGGCACAGTGACCAGACATTTTAGTAGGTCCAAGACAGTCCTAGAAAACAATGATTTTTCTTGCTCTCTGAAAAAAAAGTAATCTCCAGGACTTGATTTTGTCCCAGATTTTGATGGGTATTTTTTCTGGCTCTCACCCTCCAGTCACATTCCTGGCAACATAACTTTTTCCTGTACTAGAGCTGGAGAGCTGATAATAGAGATTTCCTTTCCAGCTTCAGGTCCAGTGTCAGCTTCTCTGACCAGGCAGGATGAACACTCATTGCATCATCCGGCCCTCCTCCATAGGACCTTCCCTTGACATAAAACCAAATTTCGTTAAACTGCTGAAGGAATTTTTTGGGGAGCCAGGGGAGGTATCTTTCTGTTCCTTTCTTAGCATCCTAAAGGATGACTAGGTGCAACCTAGCCCAGGGTAATCATGTCTGGAGGAATGATTTTTCTTCAGAATAAAGGATCTCATTAAGAATTGCCTCCAGGCTGTTTGAGTTGCCTGCACAGTGCTTTGTAGGAGGAATACATAACTTCAGCTGTGCTGTAAGGAGCGTTTCTACCTTCCCAGGAGTGACCAGGCTTGACCCCATTTAGCCAGTGAGATCAGTTTAGGTCACAGAGCGAGGTCAGCTTCTGTACACTGTTCTTGGAGAGTTTAAAAATGACTACACGGAGCTGGTTACCCATTATGCTTGTCTCAGATCATCTCTCACCTCTTTCTGCCAGGATAAGGCAAGTCATATGTAAGAGCGCTTTGAAGTGACAGATGATATTGTTGAGCTTTTGGTGGACAGTCTGTTAGCTGGGATGAAAAAGAAAACAATAACATATAATAAAGTAAGGAAGCAAGGTTACACATACTAAATTTCAACAATAGTCCCTGAATCAGATGCTGATTTCTGATTTTTTGCTTGTGAGGTGAAGCTGACCTAGAACATTGGAAAGGACTCATGAATATGAATACAAATTACATGTCATAGATGATTAGTGATTGATTGATGATTAAGTACTGTACCACTCTTTTTCTGGAATTAAAGGCTAACATTGAGAAAATTACATGCTGCAAAACTTCTTCTCAACATTTAGAAAGGCTACAACTCTTTATTCACACTCACATTTCTTTTTCGTGTTTTTTTTTTTTTTTTAGATTCTTTTTGCATGTGCCCTTTTTTCTTCTGTTTTCTCAGCAAAATTCATGGACTGGAAGAGCCTATATCTTTGTTAATCTGTATTTATGGATTAAACAAATTGAGAAAAAAATTCAGTCTTAGAGCATTACTATAATGCTTGCAAAAGTGGTCATTGCTTGCAACAACAGTCACTGAGGGAGATAAATTATAGGTTGTTGCACGGAGGAGGACGGAAGAAAGGAATCCTTTAGTCTGCATCTTTACATTTTCTAACACATGTAGGACTTCTACACATGGGCACAAAGAAAGTACCAATAATAGTCATAGTGAAGATTAAATTAAATGACACAGGGAGACAAAAAACCAGAAACAGATCCATAGCTGGAGTTGGTATAAATTGGTATCTGTTTCATGACTTCAAAAGTAGATGCATTTGAAGATCATATATCTATTTATAAGCTTTTGGAACTTTCTGTCCTGTCTTTTCCAAATTTCTCTGCAGTAAGCAATGCAAAGTGTGACTCAGAACCTTCACAAATGTCAGCTGGGAACTCCTGATTTCTAATCAAGATAATGTTTGGGCAAACAAATGGATATTTGCAGGTAAAGACAGCATGCTAACTTTAAAGCTGCAAGCAGTACTTTTGGCTTCAAATGTTTGTGCCTAAATATCTAACTGAACTATGGTCATAACATGATTTTGAAATTAAAAACATGCAGTCTCTCATTAGTTTATGTTTTCTTTTATCTGTAGTCTTCTGACAAATTAAATAAGAAGATTCACAGAAATCCAAAATCAAGGCTATGAATGCTGATCTAATAGCCAGCTGGTTAACACAGAGCTATGATTAGTGTTGGCTGTTCTGCCAAAAATGCAGCTTGTTTAATAAGTACAATTTTTCCTCTTATTCATTTCAGAGGAAAAAAAAAAAAAAAGAAAGGAAAAAAAAAAAAGAACTAAAGAAGCTCTGTCAGAGAAGGATTAGCTTTTATGAAGTAGATGATTCAGCAATACTTTCCAACCATCTCCCTACAGCCTGCACTCCTCCTCCTTTCCACCTCACGACCCCCCATCTCCATATTTAAAAAGATATAATAAAAGGACATTTTAAACTATATATTTCTTGAAGATTATTCTTTTATTAAAACCACTTGCAGAATTTCAAATAGTGCAGTGCATGATGCTCTTATTATGTGAACTAAAGAGATTAAAGTATTGCTATACATATCCTTTTAGAATAAATCACACACATGGACTATTCTTTAGGATTCAGGGTAAAAGGGTCATTCTCTATAGTTTATGCTTGTAACCAGCAAACCTTTGGGGCCTTATGTACAGGCAATTTGCACTGCTCACACACAGTCTTGCATCGTAGTTCTAGGAGTGGAAAGCTTAGAGCACTGTGCTATCATGCACTTTACTTTGAAGAAATGCCTTAAATAGCAACTAACATTTACACTCAGTAACAACATACCCTAAAGAATTTTCCATAAAGACACCTTGTGGCAAATCTGAATTTGGCATAAATTGTAATTTTCTGTTGAAGTCGATGGCTCTAGTACAGTTTACACCAGCTGAGTATTTGCCCTTTCTCGGATCATAAGCTGTAACAAAGCTGGAAATGACACACGTAATAAGTAAAGACTGCTTCTGTTTGGGGTAGATACTGTGTAAGGAGAAATTATATCTGAAACAATGTCAGGATTCATATAATGACAAGACCTTAGGCATTTTTCATACACATTTGAATTCTTTTGAAAATGAAAAAAATTAAGGGAGAAAAGTTCACCTATTTACCAATGAATTTTATTTTTTCAGTCCTCTTGGTCCTATGATTGGTTTAAACCAAAGTATCCCGCGATGCAAATTTCACTGTACTAAAATATCTCACTGTTTCTTGGCACCTGATATACTTGAGAATTAGGATAAACTAAAGCAAAGACTACTTTCTTTCACATCTTTTGTATTTGATTTTGTTGCAACCATATTGAAAAAAAAAAAGTTCTAAGCCAAAATAGAACATGCCATTGTAAACAGATTATTCTAAGTATTAGTGGTATTATCAAAAGAAATGGTGTAGTCTATGTAAAAATATAACAATATAAAGTACCTGTTGATATATGTTGAGATATGTCTATTTAGTTTCAACACAATCATTAAGGACCTTTGTACGTTTTGTAAAACTTCTTGAATGTTAAGATTTTATTACTAAACATAACTGCTTAGCTTTTCAGCAGCATAAGTGTGGGCATGTTATCCTTTTTATCTTGAATTAGAGATCTTTTTCCACATGCAATTAAAATGGAAAAGATTAACAACATGAAATAAATTAGTCATTCTGTAATTAAATGAATATTTTCTCCTCCTTTCTTTTCTCTAGTCCACACCCTATATCTTGAGTACATTGAACTCCCACTTTTACTTTTTTAATAAATATTATTTTTGTATAAGGGTCTAATACTCCCTTGCAAATATCTACATTATCACATAATCTTTACAGATACAAATATAATTCTCATGTGCTGCTGTCTGCAGTTTGTGGATCTATTTTCCAATCAATTCAAGACCAACTCTCATTAATGCAATGAGAGCTTTCATGAATAAATCCTTCATTTTTCAATGATAGAATAGATTCTTCATTATTGAATTGCATGCACTCAAGTGGGATCTATCTGCATCCAAAGAAAGAAGTTCTTGATTTCTTGAATCATAATGAATGCCCCAGCACATTTCTTGCCATTTCAGTTCTTCAGAACTGTATCTAATTTCCTGAATATCTTTGATAAACATTGGCTTTTTTCTGCCCTCTTGGTTAATGAAAACTCAGGAATTATCTCTCAAGCCTATTAATTAGGGATGTTTGTGCATTTTTCAAACTACTCTGAAAAGTGAATGATAACCATTGATACAAACTACACTAAGAGTCCAAGAAAGAAGAGACATATGGGTCATCATTAACAAAATGACAAGAAAGAAAAAATATAAATATAATGAAATATTAAATTATAAATTATAATTATTATAAAATATTAAATATTATAATAAGATATAAAATTAATATGGTGGGTATAGTATACCGAGTTTCATTTACTAAATTAAATATTACGGCTTTATCTGAAATGCTTGATATCTAAAAGATATTATTACTGTTTATTTAGGAGATAACTTTTACATTTATTGATGATATTGTGAATTTTTTTAGTATTTGGTGCCTTGATTAGAGAATCAAAAATAGGGAGCATTTTAAATGTCCTTCATTAGTACTGTTTATCATTAAGGTGATTGAAAAGGTACAAACACTGTTTTATGTCCCATTAAGATAGAAAAAACACTTTTTATGAGGGAGATTCAGAAGTCTGGAGAAGTCTGGAGATCCACCTCAGACTCAGCTACAAACTCCTGTGTAATTCCACCTTACCGTTCTGTAAAATGAGTTTTCTATGGATACAGATCCAAGAGATATTGATGCTGCAGGTGCCGAAAGTCTACATGAAGACATGAGAGACAAGAAATATTCATGCAATAACAGTAAAATGTAAAGAAAGCAATGCTGGCTCAGGAAAGCACCAAGCAGAAAACTGTTGGAGGCGGGGCAATATTGCCAGGGAAGCATCTCTGCTTGCTTGCTCTTCCCGAAGTGCCTGCTTCTGAGACCTGCCAGAGAGGACGCTGGGACCTTCTTTTTTCTGTTTCAATCTTCTTTTCTTCTAAGGCTGCTCTTCACAGGGTGATAATGCCACATGAAGTATTGAGCCATCTACATGGCAAAAGAAAGAAGGCTATGAAATATTACCCCTATATAAAGAAGTTGAATAAACACCTGTCAGGCGCGAAGTGCTTGGATCCAGCCTTAGAACAACACAGTTTTCGGAATGGCTTGCTGATGTTTCTTCCAGCATATATTTCTAGGATTTTCACTGATATTTGAGACTTAATATCACCGAGAAGATATTCCCATCCAGACTAATCTCCTATTTCATTGTATCTAAAAAGACTAGATTTTCTGCATACAGCCATAACTGGCTGTATAGCCAAGGAAGGATGGGCTGAATCACCTCCTGATGACCTGACATGTTAATTGCTTTCCAAAAGGACGTCTGTCTCCTCAACAATATTCAGAAGAAGCTAGTGACTATACCATTAGCATAAATATCTCATTTGAATACACAAGGTTTTGAGGGAAGAATTCAGGTTTGTATGTATAGCAAAATTCTCACTGCAGGTAAGGATGCTCAATGTGTCTGTAAAAGCTTAAAACATTTCTCCAATTTTATTTCATCTTCGACTTTTGGAAAGAGGTGGGCTGCAGAGTTTAGCTGTTACCCTGAGTCCAATGGCCTGTTTTCTCAGAGATGTGTTATGTTAAAAAAAAAATGGCATCCCTGTACAAATGAGGTATACTGTAAACCAATGCAGTTTGTGCAGATTTAGTGCTGCAAATGATCAAACTTTAATTATCAAGTCCTTATTATATTTTCAATAGTATTTCAAGCTTATTTAAGATTGCATGTGCTGAAGAGGAAAGGAAAGAAATTACTAAATTTTCTCTTCAGTTGAAAATATGAAATGATCCAACAGAACTAACTTACATTGGCTGTTGATGATTCAGAAACACATCACTAATGCATTGAGATCACCAGCGACTCACTATCACAGGCCACCTTAACACTGGATTGCACTTGTGGCTCAGGGGTAGCTTGGTCACAAAGGTGCTGCTATTGGAAAAACAGTGCAAGAATCCCCGCTCCACGGATTAGGGAAAAAATCACTAATTATGGTCTTGTAAACAGCACTAATGAAAAACTACTGGACAAATGTGCTTCCATTGAGCCACAGAAAATACCTTAGTGCTTTTAGCTGCAACACTACACTGCTTGGAAAGTCCCTAACCTCTACAGTTTTATCAGATGTTGAGTTTTCCAGGATAATTCCCTTTCCTTTATATAAAAATATAAGACCAAATAATGCAAAAAGGACATTTACAAATATGCAAGGTGACAAACGAGTTCATACATTGCTTCAGTGACTCTGGAGGATGGCGAGGGCCTGATTCTGCAACCAACAACAGAATATACAAGTAATCTTCTGTGCTGAGCATTATTAATTTCAATGAGTTTATATACCTGCAATAATTTGCATTTTTTCCATTGCAGACCATTGCTCTGTACAATGGCTTGCATTCTAAAATATGTAGTCTTTGCCTGGAGCACCCTGAAGTTGATAGTTGCCCCAGTGGCTTACACTACTCAATATTTTGTAGTCCCCAGTGACATCCCTTTTTCTCGAGTATAGTAGACTTTTCATCTAGGTCAATTCTAGCAGTCTATTTGGCAGTTACCTTTTAAAATTGATTGCCTGGATCTGTTTATGAATCACTCATCTGTTTTTTTTTTCTTTTCTTACCCTAGAAATAATAATGGAAACAGATGTGAAAAGACATCAACAGCATAGGTACCAACAGACTTTTACTACTGCAGACAGAAACCGCCCCACCCATTTACAGACATCCTGCACTGCGTTATACACTCTGAACCAACAGGTTGTTGGTTTCTATTTTTATTTTTTTTTCCTGTGCGATACATAAAATATGTTTTTTGAGTAATTTCCAATACAATGAATAAACTATTCACATAATTTTTTACTTTTAATTATTGGATTTTCTGATTCATTAATAGTATCCTCATGTTAAAATAATCATTGCCCTTAATTTTGTCACATTATTTTCCAGTGTTTTCTATTCCTAACAAATTTGCATGGGAGGCATAGCCATAAAGAAGGTATAAACAAATGCAATAAGTGGAATCTGCAGTTAGAAGAAAAAGGGAAAAGGAAGTTCTGTTGCTATGTGTCTGAATGTGGTAATTTCCTTCATGCAAATGCCCTTTGTAGATAATAACAATAAATGAAAAATGACTGTAAAGTCAATATTCAGACAGTGATCTCTATGTTATGAAGAAGATTGCTTTGTTTTGTTAGTTTTGCTGTTCTGGTTTTGTTTATTTTAAATTTAGGTTCCTGTAGGGATTTCTTTATCTGTGACACATATGTGTCTTAGAAACTACATATTAGCAGAGTAAGAAAGTTATGTGGTAAGATATTGTGGGTTTAGGGATTTTTTTTTCTTGGTTTAGAAGAGCAAAGTCAAGGACAACTCCACGTATTCTGCAAAGTTCAGCAGTAATATTATTATTCACACAAGTTGTCTCAGATGTGAAGTCAGTACATTTGTTCTGGATGTCTCTTTATTATTAATGGCTCTTTCACCTGACTTTCTACATTTTTTTAAGCCAACATTGCTCTTACTTGCTGGCCAGTTCACTCAGATTGTTTTCATCCCCTGGTTGCCTTAAAGGTGAAGCTTTGTTCCAAATGTCTTCTGAAAGGTTAGTCTTAACTACTGTATTGATAGTGTATTGAAACAGAAAATTCTTTGGAAATAGCTATGGCAAATGAAATGGTGAAATTCTCCTACTTCCCAGGCATCACTCATTCTATTGAACATGCTACCTCTAGCATAACATCACAGGGTAAAATTCACCATGGAGCCAGGGTAAATATAGCACAAAGGCCACAAAGTGCTTAAATCCACTCGAGGTTGACACCACACTGTACCTACCTTAAGCAGAAGCAGATGTGTGAGTAGGAATCATAGCAATGAGTTGCCTTTTTGATGGCATTTTGGAAATGGGTGAATTTCACCTAGAGAGAATAACCATAAAATTGGATCAATTTATTAAAAGTTCTGGCTGGAAAAAAAATCATAAAAAGAAGATTAGTCAACAAAATATGACATCTATCTTGGAAAAATTATATTTATGAAAATTATCATTTTTCTTTCAAAAAAGAGTCAAAATAAGAATTTCTTATCTTTGAAAATGCCCTCAATTTCTAGTGCGTTTGGATGAAGAGGTCTGGTTTTCAGTGGGCCACTCGAAAGGGTCTCATAATCTGACACTGATTTGTAATATTATTTTCATATGAATCTTAAAATACTTAACAATATTGCTGATGGAGAACTCCTTATACTCTCAAAGATGTTTATATAAAGCATAAGTAACACTGCCAAAGAATTAATTAGCACAAGCAATGGAGGTCACCGGAATGTGAAGCACAGGGCTCTAACTGCAAAATCAAGAGCTGAGCAAAATGAGATGTTGGTTTAGCTTCAGTAGATTACGTTACAAAGAACTGTGTATCAAACTGCTACAATTTCATCTGCTTGTCTTTCCTTATTTATAGAGTACCTTTAGGAAGTTATTCCAGTCTTTCAAGAGAATTTGTAGGGAGACTCAGGACTCAAAAGCCATGTATCACAATCAGAGTAAAATAACACATAAAGGAGAGATGTTTTAAACTCAATACAAAGTAACGTTCAGATGATTTTGGTGTATGGGGATGTATGTGTGCGTGCTAGAGTAATGTGAAATACAGAGTTCCAAGGTGATAATATGCCATATTAGGACAATTCATTTTATACTTCTTAAAATAGAAATGTCTAAGGAATGAGAGATGGAGGTCAGAAAAAATTCATGAATTCTTCCACCTTATTTTCATAAATCAATGCCTTAGGCCCCACTGAGGCAGCTAAAAATACATTTCTCTTTCAGATGAAGGAGATTAGGAGGTGGGAGGGAGGGGATGTTGCCTTGCAAACACAGAGGATGTCAGCCTTGTCATGAAAATTATGAACATATTGTGTAGGTGTTCCTGCACGAGGGATGCACTTTCCCTTTTAGTGACATAGATAATAATAGTCTTTTATAATCCACTATATACAGTTTGAAATTTCACCTTTTCAACCTATTGTGTTTGTGGTGCAGCCTCTAAATAGCTAATAGGGGAGGAGAGTTTGAATGGACCAAGTGATTTCTCTTCACTGCTGTGCAAAATCTGTGGATTTCAGGCAACAAACTAGTGGTGAACTGGAACACAGTGAACGCAACATTTTTGGATTCCTGGAACTATTGAATTTCATGGGGACTGTGTTTAGAGAAGACAGAATAACCAAGGTGAGTGCATTTCACTCTGGATGTCAAAGTAGAAATCGGAATGACTCAGCTGATACTTTCTATCTGCTTTCCAGTTTGTGGTGCAGGTCTAGAGACTGCAGACGCTGCAAAGGTAGAAAATGTGAATTGAAGTCAGGTAAATCCAGTTCAAAAAAATACCTCTTAAATGCATGGCTATTCATCAGTTGCTTAAGCTACCTAAAAAGTGAGTATGGACTGTGCTTGAGATATGAGAGCCTTTACATATTCATCATGGAGAAGCGAAGCCTGAACTCTAATGACTGGGCCTTCATGGCACAAAAATTAACAAGACAAATAATGCAATGGGTGTCTGTTAATTGGAACAACTCGGTGGGTAGTCAGTTAAATGACCGTCTTGATGAGGAGAAAAAAATTCAAAACCAGCTTTCAAAATAACTAAATTGACATAAAACTGCACACAAACTGAAAATTGTAAAGACAAACATTTTATATGGCCCTTCTTTATGGAATCTGCTTCCTATAACATATTCTGTGCAAGACAGAGGGTCAGTATTTGTTGCCTACTGAAGGCACTGTACCTCTGATACAGAATATACTCCAAGTATGGGGGCAGAAAAGGTAAAGATGGTTGCAGTCATTAAGCAGATCTTCATTTTTTTTTCAATAGATGGAAACTTTGGAGCTTCTAAGAGCAAAAGTTCCTTTTTCTCACTTGTTTGTTGCATGTGACTTTTCAGGTGTTACCTGACCACTCCTACATCAAAACTTCAATTTCTGTCACCCGATAGAAATCTTTTCTGTGCACAGACTATACGCATACTTGAACACCCACCAAACTAGACCCACCTATGTCCTAGTCAACAGCACCACCAAACCTTACCACAACATACTCCCATTTTCACTTAACTGCTAAGTATCATATTTATGCCTTCCACATAACAGCTCAGTAGTTGTACTACTGAGTATATTCTGTATCAGAGGTACAGTGTCTTCAGTAGGCAATAGATACCGACCCTCTGTCTTGCACAGAATAAGTTATAGAAGGCAGTAACAATTAAGCTCCGAATATTCTTCCTAGCCTTAAGTAGACCTATGTAGTATCCCACTGAGATCACCACTAGACAAAGAGCTTCTTTCAAACATGCTCCACACTCTGTAACTAAATACATCTTGTAAAATTATCTGATTCTTTCCTAACGCTATTGTGGCAGGAAGTATTGTCTCTACTGTGTGGTGGAACTGCAACTCAGCTATGTATCCCAAGCAAGGGTTTTCATCATTTCTTTTTTCTTACAGTGTTTTATCATTGTTTTCCCCAATTTCCCTCTTGCTTTTTCACTCACCTGTGATGTATGTTCTGTCAGCACAAAGGTCTTCAATACAGTTGTGCTCTCCACCCTGCACATCTTTGGACAGAGCTTCCACAGCTCACCCTGCAGTCATACATAGGAATGCAAGAGCAGCAAAGTCTCTGATGGACTCCTCTTTTCCACTGGTATTGGGTTTATGTGGCAAGATTTTGGTAGCAGTGGGGGATGGTGGGGACAGGAGGGTACTGCAGGAGTGGCTTCTGTGAGAAGATGTCTGGAGATGCCCCCATATCAGACAGAGCCTATTCCAGCGGCTCCGAGATGCACCTACTGCTGGCCAAAGCTGAGCCACCAGTGACAGTGGTAGCACCTCTGTGATAATATATTTAAGAATGAGTAAAAAACCTGCCCAACAGCAGTTGAGAGAGAAATGGAGATATGTGAGAGCAACAACTGCAAACACCAAGATCAGTGAAGAAGGAAGGAGAGGAGGTGCTCCAGGCACAAGATATTCCCCTGCAGCCCATGGTGAAGACCACGGTGAGGCAGCCTGACCCCTGAAGCCCATAGAGGTTAACAATGGAGCAGATATCCGCCTGAAGCCTGTAGGGGACTCCACGCTGGAGCAGGTGGATGCCCGAAGCAGGCTGTTACCCTGTGGAGAGCTGGACTAGGCTCCTGGCAGGACCTGTGGACCCATGGAGAGAAAGGAGTCCCTGCTGGAGAAGGTTTGCTGGCAGGACTTCTGACCCCTGTGGAAGGGAACCATGCTAGAGCAGTCTGCTCCTGAAGGACTACACCCCATGGAAATGACCCATGCTGCAGCAGTTCATGAAGAATTGTAGCCCGTGGGAAGGACCCATGTTGGAGAAATTCATGAAGGACTGTCTCCATTGTGTGGGACCCCACTCTAGATCAAAGGAAGAGCATGAGGAGGAAGGAACAGCAGAGAAAACATGTGAGGAACTGATTGCAAACCATGCTCCCTGTCCGCTTCTCTGCTTGGGGGGACAAGGTAGAGAAGGCAGGAGTGGAGTTGAGCTTGGGAAGAAGGGAGGGTTAGGGGGAAGGTGGTTTTAGATTTGTCCTTATTTCTTATTATCCTAATCGTTTAATCGGCAATAAATTAAATTATTTTCCCCAAGCTGAGTCTGTTTTATGTATGACAGTAATCGGTAAGCCCTGTCCTTATCTTGACCTATAAGCTTTTCATTGTATATTCTCCTGTTGATAGACAGGGAGTGATAGAGGAGCTTGGTGGATACCTTGCAGGTAGCCAGGGTCAACCTGTCACACTATTGCTCATTTACCCAAAGAAGGATCAAACCAAGACATGTAATATCATACAACAATTCCAGACAAACATACAGATAACTTGTGTTATACCTTTTTGTGAACTATTCCTCAAATTCTTTCTTTTCTCACTCCTCTTCAATTTATGGAGTTTTTCTGTGACTCATAGGATGACCAAGAATAGCCAGCTTTGCATTAGATATTGTTTTGAAGTCATCCAGTAATCAGTGTCAAAGTGCTAAGGTTCTACACTTGTATATAAAAATGACATTATCATATACATCACAAGAGCATGGCATCAATCACTTTTGTCAGTCAAGTGTCTGATGAAAAGACAAAAGGGGAGAATTTAGCTTTAATTTGTCTGCACGTATGCGTGCTTGTAGGGATTTACATATGTGGTCATAGCATAACATAATGTTCCAACACTGAGGTTTCTATGAAGCAAGAACTTCAAGCATATATTATATACTGTTCACCTTGTATATCCTGATTTCCATTGCCCTTCTCCAAGAGCAGTATGGACTGCATGAACGTAAATACAACATGAATTTAAATAAAAATGTAAAGTAACTTTCTGATAGATGCATCTATGTTGCAATTAACTGAGTCAGAGGTAAAAGCACAAATTTTCTTTAAATACTAAGAATATATGTTGGGTTGTCTCACAACAGTTTTAAGAAATGAGGGTATGAGCAATTTTCCTTTGTGCAATTTGGTATAAATTATAGAGCTCTGGAGTTGTTTTCCAAATCTATGCCAGTTTACTTGCTTCAACATGGAGAACGTGGGAGAAATCTCAGGTCCCCCTGAGACTCCCTTTGCCACCAGGGCTTACGCAGGGGGAAAAGAAAAAAACATTTCTCCTCCAATGGTTGTTGTGTGTCAAAGAAACAGCCACTAAAACAATCACCTTCCATTCCCATTATCACATATTTGGGAAGTCCTGAAGTAGTCTTTTGATACCCTGCATTATGGAGAGGGATGTTACCTGCAGCATCTAGTTCTGGAACATGAAATTGAATACTATAATCACAAAATTATATGTCTAAAACTACTGAAATCAGCTTCATCTCTGTTGTTTGAACGTTATCATCAAACCTAAAAGGAAAAAAAAAGAATCCCGTATGAAAATCTGTCAGTCTGTTAAGCTGAAATGCTAAATTATTTCTATTCTTCTTATCATCATCCGCACTGCCCTTTTTAATAAACACTGGATGGTAAAAAGACTTTCCGCAACTAATGAAATATAATATGGTTGTAAGTAACTATATAAGTTATAATATATATAACTAGAAACATAATAAATTATGAAGAAAACATAAAACCAGACAATACTTAAAATTCAGTGGCAATACACATTTTGACTGAGCTGTGTCAAAGTTAGGTAGCCCAGCTCATACTATTTATGAGGTCCTGTGGCCCTAAGTAAAATAAAAAAGTTGTGATGGGAACCTAGATTTACATTCAGTTGCCTAATGCCATTTGAATTGCCTTTGGCTAATCTACCTGGCTTCCAGCTGTTGTCGTGTTAACTAAGTGCATCTGTATGTTTTGGCTAAGTAGGTACAACATTTAGGTGGCTGAACCCTGTCTTATACTCCTTGGAGGAAACACAGGGAGACTTTGGCATCTTATTATGACATGCAGAATGGAAATACCAAACAAGCGTTAAGACATTCAAGTGCCTTGAACTGAGCAAGGAGAACACTGCTCAAACTTTCTAATTTTTTTGTATGGCTCCCAGTTCATAGCCCAGGATTGCCTGTTGAAAGGGTATCAATACACTTTCTTTAAAAAAAAAATAACACTTTCTTTTCTCTTTCTTTCTTTTTTTTTTTTTTTTTTTCTCCAGAATTTTGTGAGGATCCATCTTGCTGAACTTGAGACATCTACAGTCTAAACATCTGAGGTAGTACCTTTTGCACCCTTTATAGTCAATGGAAAGTAGTAGATGAATTACTCCAAAAAAGGATCTGATTTACCTGAAGTGGCTTTTTGGGATGAGATAAACTGCATTGTAAGCTGTGTATCTGTCTCCAGAAAACCAGGGATGGGGTTTAGACCACCTAATTTTGGATGTCTACAATGTGGTGACTGCATCTACACCTAGTACACGTAGTTATTACAAACAACAGAGTGTAAAGAGTGCTGTGGCTCATCAGCACTGAGAGGGGTAAGTTCCAGAAATATACATGTCATTTTTGATGCCATGGGTTATCCTGGTTTATAGCTACTGCTTTGAAAAAGCTCCTGCAAACCCTGTGTCATATTTACCTGTCTCAGATATTTTAGGGCATCTCAAATTGTGTCATATGTCAACACTTAGGCTATTTAATTCTGCCCTAGTACCTTCTCTATAGTGAGTTTAGTTGCTCTTCAGGTATCACTGACCAAGGGTTCCATTCAGTTGCCTGAGCAGAAACACCTAGAGCCACTTGAGATAATATGAGATAATTGAGATAAAGAGTATCCAAGACATGCATGGGGCTGGCAGAAATGACACAGGACAAATGAAAAATCCCTGCTTCCAGCATGCCCAAAGGAAATTCATAGCATGGAAAATCTTAATTTTGCTTTGCGTCACAGGAATATTGTGATGCCATGTGAACCTCAAGTTATTTTACTGGGAGTATGGATTTTTTCAAATTCAGAAAGAAAATTAAATCTTTCCTATCCTTGCTTTATTGCGGTGTGCACGATTTAGCTACTTATGCATCCTGCTTCACAGTTAACCCATCATTGAAAGAGGCACAGGGGTGTGAACAGTTAGAATCATAGAATCATCTAGGTTGCAAGGGACCTTTAAGATCATCTAGTCAACCATCAACCTAACTCTGATAAAAAAACAAAAGAAAACCATAACACCACCACCACCCCACCCCACCCAATCACTAAACTATGTCTCTAAGCACTATGTCAACCTGTCTTTTGCAAACCGCCAGGGATGGTGCCTCAACCACTTCCCTGGGCAGCCCATTCCAGTGCTTAACAACCCTTTCCGTGTAACAATTTTTCCTAATATCCAATCTGAACCTCCCCTGGCGCAACTTGAGGTCATTTCTTGAGGATTACCTGAGTTAGCTGTGGAGGCGCATGCAGACTGCACCGTGACTGACTGCCTTGCATGGAGTCAGGGTGTCCTGTGCGGCTTCTGTGCTCTCTGAGATGCCACATGGTCATAACCCCCAGATCATCTGCAGCAAGGATCTGCTATAGCTCATCATGCCTTGTTTCCCAATCACACACTGAGATGGGGAGGACACAGTTCTTGTGCTGGCATGCAACTAAAGCAATGATGGTATGCAAATTTGCGAATCCACCGAGCATAGAGGGTGTCCATTTTGTGTGACCAAACACTGCCCCTTGTCCCTGCTGCTCTTGGTAAGCCTGCATTGCTTAGAGGCTTGTCAAGGTGAGATGACATGCACAAATGGCACCCTGTGAAATGGTGTAGAGCTTTGCCATGGCACTAGCTCAGGTCTGAAGAAATTATGCCTGTGCTAACCAGGTGCTGAGACTAAATTAGTGGGGTTATATCACTTCTGTTTCTCAAAACTAACTCAACTTGTTGTCTTTATACTGTGCTGCCTGGCTGTAAACATACCCCTAGATGACAGATGTATATGCAGTGATTTGAGCATTTGATAAGAAAAACAATGTATAAACGTGGTATGAGAACCTATTTAGATCTAAGATGCCCACAAACAATAACTTTAAGCTTGAACAGAATTGACACCTGACAGTCCTGACCCACAGATGTAAGACAGATTATCTCAATTCATCCCCTTCTTTTCGGTCTGATTAAAGATAAAAATTGACACATTGCTATATAGTTGTATCTTAACAATGTAGTATCTGAAAATTCACGTATTCCGATTGGTTGAGGTCATTATTAATTAGTCAATGCGCTGGGAATCATTCATTTAATATGCACTAAGATTTTCGTCATCAGAGACTCACTTTATGAATTTAATCTCTCATTCTCAAATAAATGCCTCATTTCTGATTTGCTGCTGCCATCAGAATTCTTCATTTCTATGTCATTAGCAGTCATGGGAACCTGTTTATCTTCTGACCTTGCTTCTCATCCTAAATCCAAAGATTTTATCTGCCTCAGGCAGAAATAAACACATCTTAAGAGTCGTGAAACCCCATGGGAAGTATAGATCAAAAGATGATAAATCCTATAAAATTTAATTGATTAATGGTGGACAGTGAAGAGAGGTAAATGCACTCTTGTTTTTGACAAAGAGAATTTAAGAGCAGTTTCCATTTGCAATTATGCCTGGTGAGAATTTTTGCTTAGCTACCTTACTCTTTCCTCCTCGTTGCTCATTTCCTCCCCTTTATGAAAGGCTGTTTATTTCTCATCTCTCTCTGCTTAGTTATTTAAGTTCTCTTTAATATCTTCCAATCAAAATATCTGAAATGAAAATTTAAAAAAAGTCCTATTTAAGCTGTTATGCTAGTTTGTCTCATTTTTATGGAGACATGCCAGAGAACTACCTCCTTGACAGTGAATGCCACAGTTCTAATGAAAAGCAATGAGGAGTAGCAACATGTGCAATCCACTTTTCAGGTTTTGCACCTGAAGATGGAACGAGGCAGGGGTACAAGCCCTGAGAAACCTGGAAGTGTGATATTGGGAGGGAGATATATAAACACAGAGCAGACAACTTCACTTTAAGCATAGCTGTTCAGAGAGCAGGAGCTGATCAGAAGAGAATGTAGACATGGAGAGAAATGCCGTGAGTGTCTGAGTACTACATTCAATAACACTTACCAGAAATGACAGATGTCTCATCTTAGCTTTGTAAAGTTCAGAGCCAGCTCTAATAAAGAGCTCTGTAGTCCATTTATGTTACTTTTTTTTCAAAGGGTTTGAAGAAATTCCATAGGACTGGATGAAAAACAGTGTTAGGTTACTACTAAAAAGGCAAACAAGCTGACTTAGGTAGTTATACTGTGGTTAGTCTGAAATTGGTACTAGGCAAAAATTAGAATGTTTTACACAGGAAGCAATCAGCATATAATTAAAGAATAGAAATACTCTTTATAAAAATCAATATGGTTTCTTTAAAAAAAAAAAAGTAGTGTGCAACAAAATTGCAAGCACTGAAAAAGATTGTAAATGTACGGTATTGTCTATGGCCAGCTGTAACAGAAACAAAATCTCAAACTGGTAATGAATTTGGTAGCAACAGAGTGCTGGAAGCCAGAGCTATAACCCATCTATTTCAGGTGATCATAGTGTCTTGGTAAAATATAGGACTACTGAATATTATTTTCCTCTGAGTTCCTGCAGGAGAAAATACTTACTTTGGTGTGAATGATACTAGCTCCCAAACCATTATTGTTTTTCAGCACAAGAAGTTTCAGCTACCTTCGGTTTAAAGTCAGGTTTAAAGTCAGGTGCTCAAGGAAGTTCATACACAGTAACAAATAGAGTTATCAGGCTCCTAATGATCTATTCTCCCATTGATACTCCTGGGACTTTGCATAAAGCTCTCATTAATGCAAATGGAAATGTGAAAAGTACATGCCGAAATCAACAACTCCCCCTATTGTTATAATAGGTGAATAGTCCCCTTAGGCAAAAAGCAACATTTCTGAGTTTAATTTTTCCTTGACTACTTCCTCCTCCTTATGAAACAAATCATGTTAAAAAGCGTGGTATTTTGAGTTTGTTTGTTTTTCAAGTGGATGTCACAGGAGAAAGTCAGTGCAGAGGATTTATCAAAAACAACATTCTTGTTATGACCCAGCTCTGACCTGGTCTAGCCAAATCATCAATCACGGTGACAAAAGGCCATATTTATCCCTGGTGCAACTGCACTATAATTGACAGAATTACATTTAGAAGAGATTTTCCCTATAGCTGTTTAGTAAGAAATCTGAGGTGATGATTAGTCGAAGGCTTGCCTTTCTCTGCAGCTTGGATTAATGCACATATTATGCAAAGGTATATGTACATTTCAGTTTGCTACAGATGTTGTAGTTAAGAATTCATGGATGTTTGCACTTTGCTGCTCCACGTTTCATTATAATAGAAAGTGAAGATAACAGGGACACAATCTAGTTATACAGTTGAAAGGTTGACAAAATAATTTGATTGTATTCTGCTTATTTACCACAATATTCTAGTATACTTTGTGTCTTGTAATAAATGCTAGGCATGGGACAGCTAAAATAGGTAGCACTAATGATGTCCTACAGCAAAGAAATATTGTTCCGAGATCTTTTATGACTGCATTTCCCAAAAGCAACACACAGAGGAAGTGATAACTTATTTACAAGGTTCTAGTAAAAAAACAAAAATATTCATCACTGTCTAAGACGTCTACTCACTTTTTGTATCCTTCTAAATTTAGATGCCATTTAGTCAATTGGAGTGATCAAAACCAAATGTGTTCAATTCTATGAATGGAAATCTTTCGATCAGACTCTTTGTTAGCGTTAATAGACTAGATCTGCTAAAGCTAGATGGAGCTACCCAATGTTAAATAAGCAGTGCGTTTCAATTTTTTATTTCCTAAACAAGTAATTGCCTTTACATGATAGTAACAATCAGCTGCTTACTGGGTGAAATTGTTCCTAACCTGAATTAAGGGAAGTCCTAACACTGGCTCCACTGGGGCTATGATTTCACCTTTATTACATTAATTAAATGTAATGTGCCTCAGTAACAGAGCTCAAAATATTGATCAGTTAATGAAAGAGCAAAGATCAATGCTTAATGCAGGTGTCAGCTGAAACACAGAAAGTAGGGATAGAATAAGCCCTGGTTTATTATAGTGTCTTGTAATACACATTTCGCAGCTGTGCTGTATCTGTGTATAAATGTGGTAAGTAGCACTTTCTAGAACTGAAAATACTTTTGAATTTTACATTTAGTAAATGGGCCATATATGTGAGGAATAATTTACTAGCAGTAATGTTATAGGCCAGCCAAACACCTAGTTATCTTACTTGTGTATAACTTATGTGCCACTACAATTCTACCACAAACTGATCAAAATTAATTGGATTCACAATTAATCCAAACACACTGCTTAGGCCCAAAAAAAGAAAGTTCTTGGATCTCTTTAGAAGGAGAGATATAGAGAAAGATTGCACTGACCAATTTTTTTGACAATTTTACTGGAAAACTTTCTGAGATGTACAGTTAATGTGATGTGCAGTAACACGAGGGCTTTGTACTGAAATTCCATGTGGAGTTGTGTTATCAATCAATGCATCCTAGGGATTTACACAGAAATCTGCTAATGGAATACAGTTAACTCAAAACTATGCCATCAGTAAGTGTCACTCTCACTATTGGGAGACATTAGCTATCACAGCAGTGGCTGGGAAAAATACAGAATACAGTACATGTAGTTCATAAACTGTTGTGAATTACTTGGCATCTCTTTCTGACTTTCTTTTGTCTACATAATCTTAAGATTTTTAGTAGCACTCTTCACTACTACCCTAGCACAAAACCCAGATCAATTAAGATAAGAAATCAACGTAAACTTTCTAGTCACTAAAATAAAGTAAGTGTCTTGAAAACTACTAACTACATATACAACCTAAGCTCTGTGTCAGTGTTTCTCATTCAGTGGGTTACAACCCCAAAGTCATCATAAAATGTCACCAGAGGGCTACAAGGGAGTGAAAATTTTATGACAACTTAAAGCAAAGCATATCTCACTCTCTCGTTCTTCACAAACCCTTATCATTTAAGGCTCAGTAATTTTTGTAAATCTCTTGAAACACACATTATGGCAATTACTTTTCTCACTGTTAAATTTGTAGCATATAGAGGGAGTTCAAAACATTTTTCTAATATCTATTAAATAGTCACTGTGTATATGCTTATAAGTCATACTTGCATTAAAATGAACTGATGCTTGTGATACATGATACTAGCTAGCATTTGATAGCTAATAAACGTTAAAATTCTTGTAAAGACAATATGAATTTTCACACATCAGCAACTACCACTGACCAGATAGTTTATGGTGAAAGTACAGCAGGGCTTTAGCACATTAAGTAGTATGTGCTAGCCATAGGAGTTGAAATTAACCTTTTTATATAATGAAGACTGTATCAAAGACTAATTTTTGTAAAAGGTAACAAAATTCACCAAGGAACTCAGCAAAACCTTACTGTATTTTCTTTCAGGGATAATTAAACTAAAAGCACCAGGATATTATGCCTATATTTAGATTTTACACCTACATTTATCCCAGCATCTAACACAGCTGTAGCCTTGTATGTTAGTAATATTTGTATTTTCTTTGCAGGAAAAACTGTCTTGATATGAACTTTACTGGGCTGAAGCAATGCTAACTAAGAAAATGAGGCCTGAGCTGTTCCTCCCTATTGTCCCTTTGAGAAGTTTCTCCTCCTTTAGTCTCCTCCAGTTGCTCCCTAGTTGCTGTATCACTGGTTGCTGCATTCCCTCATTTACCCAGCAAAAGGCAGTGCCCAATCTTCAACAAGTTTAATAGCAAATCTTTGCTCTCCTGGGTTGTATTTGTTTGAATTTTCATTTCCTGAGAGGCTTACATTTGATGATCTCTGTGACAGCCAATCATAAGATCTCTACTTTAAATATAACAACAAAGAATAAAGACAAGTTTTCCAGAAAGTAATGTAGTTTCTTCCACCATACATAGCATACTTATGTATTTAGGGAGAAGAAGTTGTGGATGCCCCATCCCTGGGAGTGTTCAAGACCAGGCTGGGTGGGGCTTTGAGCAACCTGATCTAGTGGGAGGTGCCCCTGCCCATGGCAGGGGGTTTGGAGCTAGATGATCTTTAAGGTCCCTTCCAACTCTAACTATTCTATGATTCTATGATTTCTTTTGCATGCATACCTGCGTATGTGAGTTATTATTCAACTTTCCTTAAGAAGAAGAAAAGATTAAAAACAAAATCATAGAATGAAGAACCACAGAACATATACTTTGCCTAAGAAATGATCTTGCTGCAGAAGGGACAAGAGGCAGGCATAGAAGCTTGCAGTAATATGAAACTGTAATTTGATGGTTATTTGGATCAAAATTTATTCAGAGAAAAAAACAGAACAGTCTACACTTTCCTCTCTGTATCACTATATTTTTCTCTGCTAGTGTAACAGCTTGTACTGTAATCTAGTTTGGGCAACTGATCTAGCTGAAGAATAACTACCAAAGGACAAAATAAAGATCCTTTTTTTTTGACTTGGTGAATTCTAGTTTATGAATAAGATATACATTTTTTGCCAGTCCTGTGGAAGGCACGGCACCACAGAAGGAACTGACAAGATTATCTTCAGTGCAGCTCAAACTATACCTGGGACTTGATATGGGAAGATAGTGGGTGTGGTAAGATGCCTTACAACTATAGGACTGGGCTGGTAGGTGAGGAGGTGGGGAGGAGTCATATAAACATTGAAGAAACAGATCTGGCTTTTCTATGTATTCTTCCCCAGCTAAGCAGAACAGTGAAACCCACTCTACTAAAAAAAAATCAAGGGTTAAGTGAGAAAAGAGAAAGGAGGGCCAAACTGCTTCATAGCCCTGGGCACAGAGCAAACATTATAAGGCTTCTGATGGAATAAATTTTCCCTGTTTACAGGTAACCAGAGTCTGTGTTCTACCATTACTCATCTCTTTCTATTTACGTGAGTGTACATGATGAGACAATAGAGGACCCTGGCAAAGTACCAGACAAAGTCTAACAACAGCTAATAAGAGGAGCATAGCCTCTAGATTCCTCATGGGGAGAGAGGAATAACCAGAATTTTTGCTGTCCTGTGGGATGCAATTATGCTGTCCAGAACCAAACAGTGACCTGTCTCGCCTACCCTGAATACAAACCTGATGTCTGGTTTTATTGCAAGCTCCCTGCCTAAGATGGATATCCTAAGGCCAAATTCAATAGGCAGTCAACCACTATACCTGCCAAGAGCCAGCATTTTCAAAAGAATGCATGCCAGTAGATTATCATGTCTGTTTCAGTTAGAATCAACATTTCTTTTCTAGTTCACTTAAAATCAAATACACCACAGTCCAAGAGATATATGCCTTAATTCCCACACAATTTATAGCGCCATGGTTCTAATATGCGATTCTGACACTCAGAAGAATTTGGGTTAAATTTTCAGATACCTCTGTGATGTTGGATATTTAACATCTTTGAATCCCAAAAGAAGAAACTTCAGGATTAATACATGGCTGTGTCTTCTCAGGGAATAAAAGTAGGAACAATAAGCTGCCAACTGAAATATCTGAAATAGAATCAGTATTGCAAGTACCAGAGCTATGGCTCTTTCAAGAAGACACTCAGAAAAAATGTGGAGAAATTTTGAAATCTCTATGGAACTTTCTCCAGTGATGATTTAAAGGATGCCATTCCAGCAAAGGAAAAACACACTAATATCTGTGTTGTCTGGAATCTGCTTACAATGAAACATGCAACTTGCAGAAGCTGCAGAAAAAGACCAGTGAAGCACACAGAAATTTAAATTTTGATTTTTTATGGGTTTCAGACCCAACTAATACAGTGTATATACAAATACAATGGGTTTATGGCACTACTCATCCTTGTCAGACTAACAAGATCTCCTAGACATCATGTCCCAGATTCATACTATTCTCTCTGCTGTTGTAAAGATCTCTAGGCTATCTGTGTATATTTCTTTACTGAAGAGACATACGTTTCCCCAGAGAACAATTCAGAGCACCTAGGATCAGCATTGCCCTCTTATCAGAATTTATTATTGCAGTATGCTACAATAAAGTAATAACATCAGGTAAACTAGCTCAGACAGCTAAGATAACAATTTAGGCATCTCGTTTAGCTACCTAAGATCAAATGGAGCAATCCAGGCTGATGACATTGCAAATGGTCATAATAATATGAAAAACAGTAATAACAATAAAGCAATATTATTGCATATTATGGAAAACTGGCATATTTTATCATTGGTATTATAAAATATGGGTCATTTTCTATCAAGTCACTAAGAAACTTAGTGAAGCGATGCAAGACAAAATAATACCATACTGGATCAATCTACTTTGTTATGGTGTTGGTTCTTTTGGACAGTCCATGATGAATAGTCTATAGGATCTTGATAAATTGAGTGAATAAAGAACAGACTGTTATATATGAGTGGGCAGCTGAAAGATGGGAGAGCCTGTATCTATTCCACAGGAGACAAGCATCAAGAAAATCTTGGGGTTTATAGGAAAGAAAGATCCTTACCAATTAGAATCCACATCAAATTATAGCAGAATTGAGCAAGAATATTACGTATTCACTCCAGAAAAAGATTATGCTGTTATACATGGAGGAGCATGTGTGCTATCGCTGGAATACAATCTCATTGGGATCACAGAGATGTGGTGGGATAGCTCACACAATTGGAGCACTGCCATGGTTGTATAGACGCCAGGAAGGTGAAGAGGGGTAATTGCACTTTACGTGAGAAAGCAGTGGGAATGCAGGGAGCTGTGACTTGGGATAGAAAGTGAAGTAGCTGAAAATTTACATATTAGGATTAGATAGCAAATCAATTGACAATATTGTGGTGGATGTCTGTTCCAGATCAGATTACCTGATCAGGAAGAAAAAATAAAGAGATCTCCAGAAAATGTGAAGAAGCCTTGCATTAACAGACCCTGGTCCTCCAGACTTTAACCCCTCCAATATGTAGTTGTGACCAAGTAGTTAAAGCGTTAAATTAAAGTAGCTAAAGAAATCCATTGGGATCTCCCTACACAGGTTTAAATCCTGTCGACTACGGCCCGGATTGTTCTTTGTGGGTGACAGAGCACTAGAACAGGCTGCCCAGAGAGGTTGCGGAGGTCTCCTTCTCTGGATATATTCAAAACCCACCTGGATGCATTCCTGTCCAACCTGCTCTAGGTGAACCTGCTTTGGCGGGAGAGTTGAACTAGATGATCTCCGAAGGTTCCTACCATTCTGTGATTCTGTGATCTGCTGGAGGGACACACATGACATAGGAGGTTTCTGAAGTTCATTGGTGATAACTTTTTGACACAGAGAATCAATGAGCTTCTGGCAGCAGGTACTCTGTTGGACCTGATAGTCACAAGCAAGGAAGAACTGGTCAGGGAGTGAAGGCGAAGGGTAACCTTGGCTGCAGTGATGATGAGATGCTGGAGTTTAGGATCCTGAGAAGAGGGAACAATGCAAAAAGCAGGATCACAATCCTCCTTTAGGAGAGTAGACTTTGGCCTGTTCAAACACCTTTCTGAAAGGTATATTGGCAGCAAAGTGAAGACTAGGGAAAATGTGGGCCTGCTGCTGAATAAGACAGGGAACACGGTAACATATGACACAGAGAAGGCCAAGGTACTCAGCAACTTCTTTGCCTCAGTCTTTGCTGTTAAGATTTGCCTTTGGGAACCTGAGGCCCCTAAAGAGCCTGAAAGTGATTAAAACATTGGAACATCTTTTATATGAGGAGAGGCTGAGAGAGCTGGAGAAGAGAAGGCTCAGGGGGATCTAGTCAATGTGTACAAATACCTGTCAGGAGGGGGTAAAGAAGATGGCTCTTTCCAGCAATTTCTGACGAACAGGATAGGAGGTAATGGGCACAAATTGAAATACAGGAAATTCTATTTAAAATGAGGAAAAACTTTTTTATTTTAAGGGGGATCAGACACTGGAAAAGGCTGCCCAGAGACATTGTGAAGTGTCCATTCTTGGAGATATCCAAAATCAAACTGGATAATGCCCTGAGCTGTGGCTGACCCTGTTTGGTGCTGGGGGTTTGGACTAGATGATCTCCAGAGGCACCTTCCAGCCTTAACTATTCTGTAATTCTGTGTGACTCTGTGATATATATTACATTTTGTTAAACCAGAAGGAGTGGTAGCAGAAGTTAAGCTGTAGTACATACACAAACTCATGAAATCACGGAGTTATAGCCATTAATATTTCCTCCATTATTTATAAGTGATTGAAGTCTGTATCATGCCATTGTCCGTCTCCTTCTATTTATATGTCTGCACTGAGTGATATGAGTAGAAGGCTTGAGGCAAGATTTTTAGAGAAAAGAGAAAAGCTAAGTCAATTGAAAGCAATTTCTGAAGGGAATAACATCAAAAACAAGGAGGAGAAATATTTGAAAAAGAGGAAAGGGATTGAAGGATATTGAAGATATGTTTATGTGGCATTCTGGCACTTCTGAATGTCCTAAAAAAGAATTACACCAACAGTAAGTTAGTAGATAAAGCAAAAATTTTGAGGAGAGGCACAAAGGAAAACCAATAGAACATCAAGAGCATCTGAAGTGCTAGAAGGCATTTTCCTTGTGGAAAATGTCTGAAAATCCTTGAGAGAGCTGATGAAGATTCATTTAAATAGCTGAGCAGCTCATTTAAGCAGTCAGCCAAAAGCCTCAGTATAGCTTTACAAAATTAGTCTGTAACTGTGAACTGGTGACACAGAAGAAAAGCAAAAATGTATCATGTGTCCTGACAATGCACTTTGTCAGAAATTGGTCACAACTGGCTTAAATGATGCTATGAAATAGGATGCACAAAATACCTAGTTTTCACTGCTTGCTAGAAGTTAAAGAAGAGACAAAAGAACCCAGACCCAGTATTTAAAAATGATAAAATGAAGATTCTTTGGGAATATACTTTTATTCTAAAAAAACAAAAGCAAGCCAGAAAACTAGAAATTCTGTTGATTTTACAAACTGCAGAAACCAGCTGTACCAAACACTGCTCACAGAACATCTGTCAGCAACAGAGGAAGGAAAAATAATCGCATTATTGATATCAGATGGAATATCTAGGAATAAGATAAAAGCATTATATATTCTGTTCAAGACTTTGCAGGGATATCAGAATGACTTACAATTTCCATGAAGAATTAAAATTCTCTACCTGCTATTTTGAAGATAGTTTTCACATTTCAATGATACTTTGAAATCTTAAAATCTGATTAATCCCACTTCCCGGACGTTGACACTGGTTTATAAACTCAAGAATAGCAACAGTGAGGATGTTGGTAAAAAAACAACAGGTTCACCTTCTATCAACTGTGACTGGAGCAAGGCATGTGAGATAAAAGCCAGTCTAAGACAAATCTGGTATGGTGTTGATCTGAGACCTCCCATGGAAAACCAGCAACTTTGACAGAAATTAACACTTTCAGTTTTCCTTATACTTCTTCAAACAAGGAAGTTAGAGATGGAGGATTAAGGGGAGAAAAAAGAAAGGTTTCAATGCAACCTGATAATACTAAATCATATAATCAAGGTTTCTGAAAATCTATGTTCAAGGGAAGAGTCATCAAAACCGAAGAGTGCATAACAAGCAAAACTGACACATCAAATAGTTCTCAGAAACTTTCCTTAGGGACATTTACATCAGAATCCAAGCTCAAAATGAATCTTTATTGTGGATGACCTAGCCTCTACAATGCTGTCTCTACATGTGTCATGGCCTCCATACTTGTTGATTATTACGTGACACACATAGTAATAAAAATCAGAGTCTGAGATTTGAAACTAGGCATTAGTTTTAATGGCCTTTTATGCCTCCTGTTAGATAACACGGTGTATTGTCTTTGACATTATACAAAATAATGAAATAGAGCACAGCATTATATTTATAATCATGTAACAAGTAATATAGTACTATATTATAAAAATAATTACATTATGGAAAGTGCTAGTATGGCTGACATTCACTTTCTGAAGTATAACTTGTTTTATTTTCCACATTACATTGAACTTGTCCCACACATTTGGAGATAATAGGTGAGTAAGGAGTCTGTCAAAAAGAGAAGGTTGTGTCTGACTTGTAACTCAGCCACGCAGCCAAGAATTGATAGTACTTAAGAGACAATTATCCTGCACAAAGTTTGGAAGCTTCAGTTTTCTTTTTTTTCTAAACTGAGCCATGACAGGCAATAAAACATACTTTGTCTGGATTCTTGATGCAAGTAATGAACCACTGAAGAAACGTCTTATGCTTGGCCAGCATTAGATCTGGACAATACTCAAGAAAACTGAGAAATATTTGATTCATCAAAATCATTGTTTGTATTAAATGTTTAAAACTTTAGCATAAAATGTAAAATAAGTGCTGCTGTATCTCTGTTGTTCTTATAGAAAAAATGAAAAATGTGTGGTTGATATTTCTGAATTAGAAGTCATGCAGGATAATTACCTCTGATGTACTATCAGTTCTTGGCTTTGTGGCCGATATGTTCTAAACTAGTGGCTTTGTGGCTGATATGACATTGTTCTAAAATAAAATAAATAATAAAAGATTAAAACATTTTCCTGATGAGAAAAATGGAGGGGGGAGGGGGCTGTAGGAATGGCTTCTGTGAGAAGATACCAGGAGATGCCCCTATGTCCGACAGAGCCAATGCCAGCCAGCTCCAAGACAGACCAGCTGCTGGCCAAAACTGAGCCCATCAGTGATGATAGTACTGCCTCTGTGATAATGTATTTAAGAAGGGGTAAAAATGCTGCACAACAGCAGCCGGGAGAGAGAAGTGAGAATATGTGAGAGAAATAACTCTGCAGACTTTAAGGTCAGTGAAGAAGGAGGGGGAGGAGATGCTCCAGGCACCCGAGCAGAAATTTCCCTGCAACCCATGGGGAAGACCACGGTGAGGCAGGCTGTCCCCTGAAGCCTGAAGGGTGTGCGTGTGTGTGTGTGTTTGATACCATTTCTACTCATTGGCGTCATGAGAGAAACCTTGCTTGTTGACAATGCTCTGTGCCTTGCTCCAAATTGAAAAATATAACAACAAATAGATTTCTATGTGACAGAACTTTTAGGACTTCAAGTTAACATTACTGTGGATTCAAAGCCCTAAAGGTCTCTGTAGACATTATTTATTCCACTGGCCTATAGGCAAGCTGTTGTAGCAGCTCCTAAAGCACAATTCTTCTCCCTCTAGCAAATATCAGAATTGTTCCCATGTTGTCTCAGTAGCATTGTGGCTTCCTGTCACTAAAGCAGTTTCCTCAAGTCATTGGAAGAGCACTAGAAAAAGCTTCATGATGATTTTGTTTCCAACATAAGCACAGATAATCAGCTAAAGATTTAAAATAAGAGAGAAACATGAATTCAGTAGTACTGCTTTTGCAATCTAACAGGATGCATAAACTTACATGGATTCTCTGGAAAATATTATGAGTATCTGTACACTTTACAGAAGAGGCTTTTCAAATTGTGCATCCTGTCTTAGACTGCATTGGCTGAGATATAAAGCTCTGTATGCAGAGCTTTTAACCATCAACCTGTCCGACCCCAAATAAAGGAATAAACCCAAACCCCAGCCTTTTACTTATCACATCAGTAGAATAAAAGTAGAAACAATGGGAATCCCAGAGAACAGATCAGAAGCATCAGAAGCTAGGACCAGTAAATAAATACTAAAGGAATCTTACAGAGTGTGAAAAAAATCTCTGATCACTGAGGGTAAGGAAATACATCAGTATTCTATGAATTAATTAAATCTCATACCAACTGATGACACATATTTGTCACCTGAGGTACAAAAAAACACAGAGAAGTTCAACAACTATTTCCATACACAGACAAAAAAATAATAATTTGTGATACTAATGAAATATTTAGTCTTCTGTTGGTATATGAGGACTGTTATGCAGCAATTGCTAAATTTAAATGCCTTTGTTACCAAACACAGATAATTTGTTTCCTATATTCAAAAAAAGAATTAACTGTGAAACTCTCTGGGTCACTAATCTTGATTTCTGACAAACCTCGGCACAGCTGCCATGTTCTAGAGGACAGGAGAAAAAATTGTCATGACAACATTGAAAAAGATAAGTGGAGTGTTCAGGGGAGTAAAAGCTGGGTAACAAGTAGTGGGAAATGTAAAGAAAGGCTCTCTGAAATGGAATTTAATCCATATAGACCTAAAAAATAGCCATATTCTTTCTTTCAAATAACGTGATAATGAACCAGAAGATCCCAAATGTAAGCAAGTGTTAATTGGTCATGAACAGTTTTGCTAAAGTACTAATAAATCAGATGTCATTGTCCAATGGAAAAATGCTTTGTTTAATTGCACTTTGTCCTTAATTCTCTTCAATGTCCCTTTCTGGGATGACCTATCTGTTTTTCACAGCAGTAAGGGAGAAACAGTCTTCTCAGAGATGATAAGAATGTTTTTGCCTTTTCACGTGTTGAAGAATTGTATGGCTATCAGCAGCACTATATCTATGGGAAGGATGTTTTTTATTTCCCAAGTCCTTTGTAGTACTTTTAATTTTTCCTACTGTTCAGGTGGGCGTTTTTGTGGTTGATGTCTAATCATGATTATCATTGAATTATTTTTACAGTTACATTGTATAGCCCTTTTCCACAAAGGTAGTAGGTGGCTATAAGAATCACTGTCAGCACTCTACTGGGATTTCCTTGATGAGAAATGTGGTGTCCCTCTTTTCAATGCTGGACCGTGATACTGTGACTTAGACCATGCTAGTGTCTCATTTTGGGATTGATCCATATTTGCTTGAGTTCCTTCATCGAAAGTATGTTCTGCTTGCATGGGAAGTCTGTCTTGTGGTCTGTATATGTACCTTGCTAGGTATTATCAAATTTTACTCTGTATTGCAACTAGCAATACAGAAATTGTTAGCATGGGCCAAATTGCTATTTTTGCTTTATACTTGGGGTATTAATGGAAAGATATTCATTGGACAACATCAAAAATCTTGGGACGCTGGATTCATCAAAACCCAAGGAAGGCTGGTTGTCTGCAAGTATTCTGCAAATATTTGGAGCCGAAGGTGAAAAAAAAAAAAAAAAAAAGAAAAAAAAGAAACAAAAGGTACATACCGCTCTACTCTAGAGAAAAGTGTCAAACTGCAGAACCAGATTAAGAAAAAAACTAGGAATGATATAAACTTGATCTAACTTCAACTATCTACAAAGGAACATGTATACCTTAGCTAGCCTCCATAGGTTTACTTTAAACTTTGCAAAGGTCCGCACGTAGGCACTTGGTTTAGGATTAAATGAATTCGCCCACTGATTATACTGCCTAGATATATATCCTAAATACAAAGGGAATCCAAAATAGCTAGCCTACATTTCTACTTTGTTAGAAACCATATGTAATTGAATAAATTCTATTTTACCTTTACAGAGAGAAAGATTATCTGAAGAAATATTCTGGATGCCTTAGAGAATTCTAACCAAAGACATGTTTACTATGCTTAGGAGGCTGGAAAATCAGTATCTGCAGTTACGGTTCATAGTTTGCTAAAACTGCATAGTTTGGGGATTACTAAAGAAGCCAGTAAAGGTTTTCAGGAATGCTTACAACGCTTGTAGCTTGAATATACCATACGTCCCTGAAGAAAACTGTAAGTACAAAGCACCACACAGGTAAAGCTGTGTAAAACGATCTGGGTTTGAAGCAGTCCATACAGGTTGTGACAGGAAAACAGAGAAATTGTCTGTGAAATGTACCAGACGTGTCCGGTGTTTGTGTTGCAACATATGAAGTCAAAAGAAATGCAACAGAACACTCTTCTTATTGTGGCACAGATATAGCAGCCCTGCCAAAAGGAGAATTATTGGAAGGAAAAGTATTTCAGAGGAATATAAAAATTGGTAGTTTCAGTTAGAAACATAATGCTGACTACTCCTCTATACACTCAGTACCACTCATGAAAGTTGCAACTGAGAGACCACATGTAGTTCAGACCAACAAGTAAATTCCCTATTCATCATCTAAAGAGTGAAACCCAACTGGTCATTTGCTGTATAAGCAGCCAACAATTTTTGCTTCCAGAAAAATTTTTATGTTCCAAGATGAAGCAAACCTCCTGACTGGCATACTTTACTGTATGTAAATACCAGCCAGAATACAATCCCTGAAAAAGCCAGCGCTAACATGGTTGCCTATTGTCTATTCAACAGTCAAGGAGCAACAGGATGACTAGAGGCAATCTGCATTATTTATTAGAGAGACAATACAATTAAGGCAGGCCATTTTCCTTTTCAGAGAAGAAATATATGTTAATTCATGCACATGAGAAGTCTTACATTTTGCAAGTACCGGTAGGTAAAGGTGAATAATGTGCATTCTCCTATCTACATATTTCTTACAGATTAGATTTGCCAAGCAATACAGGTTCCTTTATAAAAATCCAGGTATTAAAAAGAAAGCAACTTGTTCTTACTACTTTTTTTTTCCACCAGTAAGCAATTAGCAAATAAGTTTATGTTTGCCTTGAAGTGATAAATGTTCAGAAACTGCCAAGATAGCTCTTTAATAGGCAGCTGGTTGGCTGTAGGTCTTTTGAATGGACTGCGCTCACTGAAAGATGACCAACGAACTTTATTATTCTTGCTAATTGAGTTGCTGCCTGCCTGAAAGAGCATTTCAGGTGGTAAAACTGGTTATTTCATTTAGCAAACAGGAAATGAATATAAATTAACTGAGAAAGTATCACCTTTCATACACTGGCAACAGAAACCTGACTGCAATAAAATATATATTGGAAGACGTTTTCAGTACCTAGGAAAATAAATTTTCTATACTTGCAGATGGTAGTCTACTTTAATACTTCAAGCCTTTCAATATTACAGATACATTTCATAAAAATATTATATTGCTTATTAACTAAAGTCATCTAATAGATTTGATTAAAAAAAAGTGATTGAAAATATATTCCACAAATACTAATTTCAGGTTTTTTATTAGACTCACTTTTATCCTCTTTCTCTGAATTTATTCTTCATAAATTTTTAAGTGATCCTATTTTACTGACATTATGTGTGCAAGGGAAGAGGATTCCAAAGTCACAGTTGTGAATATGTGTGCTGGAACTACCTGTGCTGTTACCAAAAAAGCAAAGAGCAATAAAATAGTGTGAATTATATCATCAGTCACTACTAAGAAGTACATCTCAAGCACCAGAGGTTAGGATAGCCTTGATTCTCATAGAATTTTAAAAATAAAGAAATCGTCAAAAAATGTAGAAAATACTCATTGAAAGAAAGCAGAACCTGTTCATCAAAAGACTATATATGAGGAAAACAGATAGCATCCTGTAATTTAAATGGCTATTTTTGTTGTTTGTTTGTTTGTTTGTTTGTTTTTTTCTTATTGCTAAGTAGTTGCAATAGTCATAATAATTTCCATTTTATAAAACCTCAACTCCTTCGTACTCTTGGTGTTAGTGAAATCTCATTGGTTGGCAATATAATTTCTAAATATATTGCTTCATTTATTCATCAAAGCAGTAGATAAAAGCTAATATGTGACTGGAGAGCACAGTCTCCCAACACCCCCGTCACCAACACATAACACACTGAATCCCTGGCACGCCCTGAAAAGAAACACAAGCATCACTTGACCTGAATAAAAAAAATTACTTCTTAAAAATTCTGCCTTCTACCATCCTTCCTGCATTGACTGAAAGCATTTTCAGGTTGTCTTGTAGATATACAAAAGGGGCCAGCTAAAAGGATTTTCACCTTAATTTCTGACAGGTTTCAGAATAAAAATGATTAACAGGCTTGATCTGCACAACAGATGCTCAGAGCCATTACAGAGCAGCATATGAAGCGATGCATGAAAACCTCTTTCATGAGAGATAATATGATAGTACCGCATTCCTGTACAGTGTTTTTCATCTGGAAATCTTCCTTTCTTTTGCAAAGGAGGCTTCCGCCTTGATGCAACCAGAGCTGCTTTGTAGAATGTCCCTGTCCCTCCACCACACACACCCAAAGCTGCGTTTCTCAGAAAACATTTCTTCAGGAGATGAAGATGAATTTTTCTTCAAGTTTCCAACACTGAATCTGTACAGAATGCAGGTAAGCTGATACCTAAAAGACCTGGGAATCTCCAGATTTTGTACCGACATCTACACACCATGGTGGAGGATGCGGTTATTTCCTGAGCTACAGCTTCAACTTCACCTGATTCACTGAGTCTAACTTATGCCACTTAATAAATGAAGAGAGGTACTGGGCCATAAGTTAAGAAATAAGTTTAGAAATAAAATTTCTCACCATTATGGGTCTACATGAATCCTTTCCTTTGTCTTTTTCTTTCTAACATTTAAATACTTAAAATTAGCCTTTTAAGCTTCAGCTTCTTTGAAACTCTCTTCATTTGGTGTAAGCTACTGATTCTTTGCAGTTAATTTGGCACATCCCTGAATTACTGGAATGTTAGATTTCACTATTGCTCATATGCAATATTCAAAGCAAGAGTGAATGTGCTAATTAGTAATTTTACATCCTAACTGACAGAGATTGTTTACCTTAACATCAGTCATAGAATTTATGTATTTGGAGAAATTTGCTTCTAAACAATATAATCTCAGGGTAAGTATAAAGTGAAGGACAAAGAAAGGACATGCTTCTTTAACTGTCAGTCCAGTCCAAATGATGAAGGGATTTCTTTCCCCTCAAAAATGTTGTATTGTCAGACTTACTAAGTACCATCTTCAACTGTTCTTTTAGTAAAGTGACTGAAAAAAAATAGTCACAAGAAAATTTTAGCTGTGTATTTGTTTTCTGTGTGACAGGATAAAAAATAAAAGGTTTTAGGTTTTGTTGTGTTGGGTTTTTTTTAATTCAAAATAAATTGAGCTATGAAACTTCAAAAACATCAATCTTTTTCCAAAAAGAAAAAAAAAGTACCATAGTCAGAATATTTTCCTGTCTGTACTTGAGGCCTCTCATTTTTCATTTTCTCATGAATATGATGCAATGAATAACCTCCAGCTTTTATCCAACAGCTATCATTCTCCATCCTTTTCCCCTTTTTCTGCTATCTATATAGCTAAACTTCTACAGAGAAAATATTTCAGAAGAGCAAAGTTGCAGCACTTTATATTTCTGTTGACTACTTTGTAACTTTTCTGATATTTAAGACATTTTTAAAACCTGCATGACTGATCAAGAGAAAAGAACTGGGACAGGAAAGTGATAACTGATATTAAAACGCATAGCTTAATAATAAAAATCTCAGCTGGAAACTAAACAACATGGAAACAGACATTAAAAAATAAATCTTTGATGAAAAATAAAACAGTATTAACATCATTTTTCTATTAATATGAGTGGCGGGTAATTTTTGGATGGAAAATTTTTAGGAGAAGTTATTTTTTATATAATGGTTAAAATTTTTAGCCCAGCACAACTCTCATCCATATTAAGAAATTGGTCAGCAAATTACTGAGGATATACAAAATGAAAAATGAGTAGCCCAGTTGCTTTTTCTTTCTATGAAACAGAAGGGATATCACATCATACCTAGTGGAATTGAATGCACCCTCAACAACTTCGTGGATGACACTAAGCTGAGTGGTGCAGTTGATTCCCTTGAAGGAAGGGATGACATCCAGGGGGACCTTGATGGACTTAAAGAATGGGCCATTGTGAACCTCATGAAGTTCAATAAGGACAAGTGCAGTGTCCTGTACCTGGATCAGGGAAATCTCCTGTATCAGTACAGACTGGGGGATGAATGGATGGGGAGAAGCTCTGGACAGAAGGACTTGGGGGTATTGGTGGATGAAAAATTCAATATGAATCTGGGGTCTTAAACAGCAGTCATGCTATACCAGATGTTGTTCCATGTATATACACATATGAATTTCCATTTACAAACTTTCATACCAATTTTTAGGCATCTCATGTTCCTATATGCTTTACACAGGTACTAGGAAACCAACAAGAGGCTGAAATTTCATTATAAAGCCAGTATCTGTGACCCTGTGTGGAATTAGTTTTTGGAGACTTTCCTACAGCAGAGCTGGAAATTGATGTTCAGCTCCCAGTGTTTGAGTTTAAATTATCCTTCCTTTTCAAACAAAGCATTTCCAGCACTTGATAATTCTACCTGACAACATGCATAAGCAGAGTATCATTTAGGCTCAGTAAGATTCAGAGGAAGACTAATGGGGGAGTAACAGAGCTCAGTGTCTCATTTATGTACAATGAATTGCAGCTCACAAGTAGTGTACAGGTTTGATATGAAGCACTTGTATTTCCTCCTCTATTTCCATTCTTAAGTATCTCTGTCTCTTCCTTGTCTTTCATCTGCACTCTCAATTCTTGCTGTAGAAGTTGTTAAATTTGTAGCAGCAAGCACTGGCATTTGCTGTTAAGGAGTATTAAAAATAGGCTAAGTGTGAAAAGTTTGCTATTTTGAAGACATGTCTGTGGTAAATATTTGTAAGATGCATGGTAATAGGAGTGAAAATGCAGTAAAGACATGCCTTGAGCCATGTGTCAAAAGGACAAGTTTATCTAGGCCTGCCAGGATTTAAAAAAAAAAAAAAAAAAGTTATGAAAATGTGCTTTTTAATCATATCTGCTGGATAAAAGAAGCTGTTGAGAAAAAAAAATTGAGGAGGGTTGAAAATGAACATTGGTGACTATCTCCAAAGAAAAATGATGTGACAAATAAAAGATAATTGTAGTATTTGAAACTACTAGTTATGATTCCAAAAGGCAAATGTTTTAAACAAGGATTGAATAAACCCTGTCACTGACGAGGCACAACCAACAGTACCCCAGAAAAGTGAGCAGAGCAGATCTGGTGATGGTAACCAGGGTCAGCCACAGTCCAGGGATCACCAGACAAACCTGTCCTCATGTCCAAGGTCAAACCAGGAACCCAAGTCAGCAAGGCAAGGAAAGGGTCAGCAAGCGCAGCCTGAGAGGCATGGCTGACCTGGTCTAGCACTGTGGATTTCCTAACCTGAGTGGAAAGCTGGACTGACCTGTTGACCTCCAGAGACGCCAATGAACCAACACTTCTGCGAATCTGGGAATCTGTGAATTCCTATATCTGGAATGAACGAAATGGAACTCAAAAATGGCAGTGGGCAGAAACCTGTTTAAATAACAGTTACACTACAATGATTTAAGTCTTAAATTCTGTACATAATGACTCATAGGTCTGGCCATCTTTGATTGCTGTATATCCAAACAACACCCAGAATCTTATTACATTTCAGTTCGTAATGTCTTTGCGACATTTCTAGATTGTTGTAAATAAAAAGAAGAACAAGAGAAGTTATGGATTATTAGTCTTTCTACATTGAAGCAGAAACTGAAAGTTCTGCTGGAAAATATGATGGCTACATCTGAACTGATAAATAAAAGGGGGCAGCAACTACTCTGTTGCTGAAATCAAGTGGCATGTCTTCGGTTGCGTCCATGTAAGCAAATCACTTTAGCATAGCTAACAGAGCCTCCTCAACCAGCCTGCATATAGGGAATAGTTCTGGGTTGACTTTGTCCTATGAACTGTGGCCAGGTGTTACCTAGGGGAATGTTGGCTTGAAGTAGTCCAAAACTATGCAGGAACTGAACTGACAATTACACTAGGAATGAGTGTGTGACAGTGCTTGATCTCAAATCCTGGCCCTTTATTTTCTAATATAAACATGTAAACAATGGGCACATTACTTAACGATTAATTGAAAAATTATATTAAAAGTTTATATATAGTGGGATGGACTTGGGTGACAGATCCAGACTACTGGCTCACAGTAGGGCCTGGAAAAATCTAGTGCAATGGAAAATTTTCTCTAAATCACTGAATCCCTCCCAAGTGTACAATACATAAAGAGCCACCATTACTAATCCAGGCCAGACCCACCATATTTTAATGCATATGTCCTCTTAAAGGCTCCCTGGATACATTTTTTTCTACCCCTATTTTTCAGAAAGGAGAATGAAGCACAGATCATTAAAGGCGGCAGTACAAAATGCCATATTCATATTGTTTCAATCTAAATGAAATGAGAAATAATCACTTAAATACTCAGGGGGTCTGGATCTAGGTCTTTTACCTGCAGTGACAAAAAAAGTCTCACAAAATACACTGAGTTGGATTTCCTTTAGCTCTTAATAAACTGTCTTGATTATAATAAAGGATTATTTTTTCCAAAGTAGGGAATGTCAGGCAAAAGGATTTTAGTATATTGATTGTGAATACTAACACCTAGATTCTCTTTCTGTTTTCATTGTTCATATTATTTTTGCGAGCACACTGTTACTAGTTGTTTAGGTTTTAAGTGAACAGTTAAAGTTACAATAAATGGGTGTTTCAAAAGCCAGTTACATTTTGAATAATTGCTCCAATCCGCCTCAGCAAGATTATTTCATTACATACTTTGGAAAATGTCTAGCTGTTCTATTACTGTTTTAAGTTTGAAAGTACTGGCCCAAGGATGTAGCCCTGAGTTTTTCAGGATAGAAACTACCCCTTATTCACAGGCCCAGCTACTTAATATCACATATAAGCACATTTTAATAGGTACCTGAATTCATAGTAAGTACTTATCCAGAAGCTATGGCAGACACTATTGATCTTCATCCTATTTGCTGTTAAAAACACAATTTGTTTGAACTCTTGTAGTCTTTCTGTTCTTGGATTTTTTGTTTCATTTTGTTTTTAATTATCTTCATATTTTTTAGCACAGCTTTGTTCTACCCATGCAGCCAGATGGGGCTCCCCAATTAAATTGCATTGGTATTTTTCCACTCATGCAAACCAGTCTATTTACCTTGGTAGAGTAAAATATGTTTTCCATTTTAAAATTTATTTTACTATACATGTATATATACATATATATGTATAATATAGGTATGCAAAAATATATACATACACATATAGATTATATATACATAGATATCTATAACATATATATAACACACATACATACACAACTATACAGTTATTCCAAGCATGTGCATGTATGTATTTCTTTTCCTATGTGAAAGGAAAGGCAGTCACAAGGGTCAGTAATCTTCCAATATTACATTTATGCATTTATCCGAGTACCTAAAAAAAGGTAAAATGTTTGTGGAAAGTGACGCGTGGAAACAGACTCTACAACTCCTGAAGAGTTATAAAGCAGGCATGTTTATTGCAGCGCCGGGTGCAAGGGGGACTTCTCCTCCTAACTTGCACACCGGGTCATAAAACAAGCATCTATTGATGATGAAAAGCATACATATTAATTAATATGGGCTGGGTTATTATAATTAATTCTAAGAAAAGGCGTTACTATTCTAATTATTTCTAGAAATTCATTATCATAAGTCTCCTCCCCTTGCCGCATGTGTACTGTCGTCTGGTGGTCGTGGGCCAGGGTCTTCTGGAGGAAGGCTCATAGTCTTCTTCACCGTGTACTTTTACCTTTGGTTTAGAATGCTGAGCTGGCTGGACCCCAAACCATGGAACTGGTCCCGACCAGATGGATACTTCACCCAGATAATCGTGTTCCTCCTCAGCGTGCAGGCTGTTCGTACTATCTTATACATTGTCCTTACAACACAAGGCCAGTTCCTTATCTTGAAATGCTGATCTCCAAGCTCTGTTCTTTGTCAAGCTGCACTAAACCTACACTAACGACATTTAACCATTCATTCTCTGAATCAAAAGGCATTTTTCCATTTTAGAAAGAGAGAACTTGGGACTTGGTCATTAGAGGCACTTAGGTCCCCACTGACTGCACACAAAAGTTGCCCCAAGCCTCACCCATCAACGCCAAGTGGAGTATCTTATTCTGGCTGCTTAGGGCTCTTAGCTGGAAGCCGTCTTCAAGCGAGGCACCTATATCTGGTTAGTAACATCTTATAGCAAACCACAGAGATGAAGATTTCCAGTAAGTTCCACTCCTATCAGATGATAAAATGGACTTGCCTGCACAAGCACAGACAGAAATCAATCCAAAGTAAGCAGCTTGGAGAAAAACACTGCGCTGAACAGCTGACTTGTGTGTGTATATTTGGAGACTTAAGGATCAGTTGGCTTAATTTGGACAGTCTATCCATGCTTTCTGATTTCCTGTGTCCTCTCTTGTTACTGGAGGAAAAGATGAGAGAATGGAAATCTCTCACAATAGTAGCAGTCAATTTTACTTTTTGAACCCATTCTTCATCTTCAAAAGCATGAAAAAAAAATAGTCTTGCAGGCCAGAAACCCCTTCTGACTTTCCTTCATGGCCCCTGCAGCTTTCTGCTTGTTGGCCCTGCTAAAGGGATGTAGCATCTTCACAGAAGATAGTCAATTGTGGAAAGTGAGCAGGAATAACTCTAGATGTAAAACGATTGAAAATGGATGTTTGGAAGGAGAGGACAGTGGTTTGAGGGTCCTACAAGAAATGTGAATTAAGAGCACTTGTCCCCAGGGAAATAAGGGAAGGAAATGATATCAGGAGGAAGGATTGGCTGAAGGGATGGTGAGAAAAGCACACTTGCACCCCCGAAATCTTCACTTACACCCTCTGCACCTCATACCACAGTAATGGAGGTGAAACACTGAAACAGATTGCCCAGAGAGGTAGTAGATGTCCCATCCCTGGAAACATTCAAGATCAAGTTGGATTGCTCTGAGCAATCTGACCTAGTTGAAGATGTCCCTGCTCATTGCAGGGGAGGTTGGACTAGATCCAAGGTTCCTTCCAACCCAAACTATTCTGTGATTCTATACCACCTTCCTTAGTAAAATCTCAGGACCTTATCCTAAGTTGTCACCTCCACTTGAACCCCTCGGAAACATTGTCGATATCTCCCAGACATCCCAATTATGACCTTGAAGCTTTTCTAAGTCCCCATGCAGCCCACACCCTTTTTGAGAGGCTGCTGAAGATCTGGCAGGATGTCTTACAACATTTGACATAGCACTAAATTTCTATCTTAAACTAAGCTAAACTCCTATCCTAACCAAATCAGTCTTTATGTTCCTGAGAAAGATGTCAACAAGAAGTGGTTCTGGAGCTGAAGTTAAGCAGAAGAAACAGCACAGTGGGAATTTTGCACATTGTTGGACATGAAGTGCTGTTTCAAGAAGGTTAGTGGCACCAAGACAATTTTTGAAGTTCAGTTTGACAGAAATCACTGGGCCAGCTTAGTGCTGGATTATCTATTCCTCCCATCTCACATGGGTCACATGGTTGTGCTTTGTGGTCTACTGTGTCAAAATACATCATATAAACCTAAATTTAATCGGTTATCTCTCACGTGTATCTCAGGCTCCTAAAATGCCTAAGAGAAGAGTGCCATTGCCATAGCTTCCCTCTGTAGTCAATGGATAGGGACAGTGACTTCTGGATGGTGACACAGAATATCTGTGGCCTGAATTAGTTAAACGGCGTCTGTCCAGACTTGACTAGAACTGTGCTAAATCTGTAAGAGCAATGCAAATTTCCATGTACTTGAGGAGAAAGAAGTATAACTTGTAAGTCAGTGCCTGAGGCTACTAGTCATTTCTTGGGACTTCATTCCTTCCTCCAAAACTCAAAGACACACACAGGCACTTTTTTTCTTTTTACTTTATGAGAAATGAGGGTGGAAGTGCCATTTTAGAGCAGATTATCAATGTTAGTATTTTGGCTGTAATTGGACAAATCTACAAATTCTCTTAGGTATTTTAAAATAATTACCAAAGGCAGGGCCTGGAGATTTGTAGAGCTCAGTAAACACTAGTGGAATCACTTTTAATGTCTCTTGTGACTTTTTGTGTTTAAAAGGCGTATTCCAGATGCTAAGTTTTTATTAATGATTCCAGTCTTGGAACATTTGAAATAAGTGTAGAATAATAAAGTGTTTCATATGAAATATTCTGTGACCTACTTTTTCAGTCTTCTTTGGTTATGAGCTAGTGGTAGTAAGAAATGGAAAAATAACACAAAAAACCCCAGTGATTTAGATTTCCCAACTAAACAAAGTTAAATGTTGTTCCTTTCTTTGTAGCAGAAAGAAAGTTGCATATTGTGTTTGAAATATTGTATGAACATTTGTCACTCTGTGGTAGGATGAGTTACACTTAAGGAGTGTCTTTCATGGCTGGGTCATTGAAGAGTACTCATGGTATGTAAAAACCATTCTCAGAAAGGTGCTATACCACAGTGGCTTGAGGACTGTAATTGAATTTATGTCACTTTTATCCTTGCCTGTGACACTGTTCTTCTGTATGTTCAGAATGAATCACCATTCAAGCATTTTCTTAAAATACCAAGACCTTCCCTACTTCCTAAGATATTCAACATAAAGAATTTTATAATTTATATTTATGAAATAGCAATAGTAAAGAGTAATGAAAGTAGATGATGGTTCAAGAAAGGATTCATTGTAAGAGCAACTACTCAACTAGAATAAAAGGTGACAAAATTAGGTCTCATAAAATCAATGGCACTGTATCACAGCGTATTTGAAAACAATTTACAGGAACTCCACAGATGTAAAGATATTTACCTGACTTTAGAAAGATAGTGTTATGGCACAAAATTAACAGGAGTGATCAATATATGAGAGAAAGGAGTTAAAGGCCCAAGACTCCTTTAAGTGGGAACATCTGATGGAAGACATATGTATATATATGTATTTATACATGTACATATTTTTTTATAGACATTCATCTGCTCAGAATTTCTCATTGATCTTCAGTATTTATGAGTGATTCATGCCCTTTTGGATGAGTTTTGGTTGAAGGTCTGTTTGAGGTCATGAAAGAAGGGTCATAATGGTGAGGCAGAAGTTTCAAGTAGCAGTAGCTGTCAGGTAGCAGTCCCTTGCTCCCATGTCCCAAAACCTTATATTTCTATATAGTGTGGATTCTGCCACACAAGATCTCTGGGGAACTTCTAGATCACATAGATATAACTGTTTCTCATGACCTTTTCTACACTGACATATTACTTAGGTTATTGTCATCACCACCTCCAAGTATAGCTGTTACGAAACAGATTGGAACAGAAAGGCTTCTTAGAGATTTTGCATCAGTTGCACTACAAACTAGCGCTTTTTAGCAGATGTCTGCTTCTCCTCATACACCTCCTTCTCCCTCAACTGGCTTGCATGTAAGGAAAATAATGAAAACAGAAAATGCCATGATTAAATTTTCTTTTTGCTCTCCACTGCTGTGCAAGGACAAAGCAATACAATTCTTCCTTTCTTAAGCTCTATATGGTCTTATTTCAAATCCATTTCCACCCTTCTTAATTTCTTTGGAATTGTGAAATTATATAGGTAAAATTAAAGAAATTGAAGGGGTCATGAAGCTAATCAGGGCTCTGAAACAGGGAACCAAATGCTGGATTATATTGTTGTATGTTTGCCTTCACAAGGGACCTCAGAGATGGTCCTGCATCTATCTAGCTACATTGAACAGCAATTATATGCACCTCAGGAAAATACTGGAATTAAGTGGTAAATTAGGCGCCTAAATATGCTTAGTATAATAAAATGACATCCTTTGATGAAAATGGAAGAGGATGAAAGAATTGTTATAAGATGTACTTGTAGGCTGGAAAAAGCATGTGCAGAAGCTTAATTTCTAAAAAAACCACCTCTGTTTCACAAATAAAGACTTTGATTCTTGAGTTTATAATATATAAATGTGGGAATATCTTTTGTTTGGACTATGAGGACCTTCACTGTTTTTAAGTTCCAGTCAGCAGAAATGTAGCAAAACCTCATAATTTATAACCTGATCCCAGGGAAAGTTTACTAGGCAAAAATGTAGAAATTTGTGGGGGATTAAACACTTGAGAAAAGTCCCAAGAGAGTAATTGAATTATCCATGATGTCTATAAAGAGCACAAGAAGTTTTCCAGGTAGATGCATCTTAACAGAGACAAGTTAACAGATCCAAGGGTAACTAGAAGAAATATAATTACTTTCTATATGCAGGAGATTGCACAAAGTGATGAATTTATTCATTCCTATTCCATCCTCTCCTGGCTCTGCAACAAGAGATGTAGGTGACAAAAAGGAGACTTGAGCTAAACTTTTGAAAAGTTCATCTATGATTTAGATTGTTTTTCTTGAAAAGAAAGAATATTCTCAACACACTGTTACCAATAAAAGTAAACATCCAAAACTGACCAGAGAAAACAGACCTGAAAAATTTGAAAACACGCACACACAAAAAAATTGGATGAACTATTATTCTTAATAAATACAGCATATTTGTTGTTTTTCTTCAAATCCACTCTGATAATTGTGATAAACACAATCGCTGAGGCTTTTATTTTTTAAAAAATTTCCTTTTCCAAAATTATTCAGAGGCAGCATTTTCAGTTCATTCAAATCTGCCTGCAACATTCATTTCTCCCGCAACCACATTTGAAATAAGACAAAAACACAAAAATGAAGGTTTTTTCTCTCCTGAGAGGTTTAGAAAAATATATAGCTATATAGGGAAAACAAAGCAACTTTTGATACAAATGTACTGTGCATATAACTTTGCTTCTGCTTGTTTAAAAGTAGTCAATAGGAAATCAATAAGAATTTAGGGTTCTAAATAGAAGTTAAAAGCCCAGATAATTTCTTGAATTTTGGCCAGAAAGATTAAATGCCTTGTTCAAGATTGGCAGGAGACTCAGAGTCTAGATGCAAATCTTCTGGTATCTTCCACTTTACTGCAAATATAAGGCCACCAGTTTCCAGATGTTTTTTCTATGGTGCTTGTCATCCCTAACAAAACAAAACTGTGTTTCAATTCTTTACTGCACTTCATGCAGAGGTGAGATGCATGCATTTTTGGATAAGGTCTGCTCTTGTGCTGGCAGACGCCTCACTTACTTTATGGTTGCTGTCAAAACAACATATTACTATTAATTGTTTGATTGTCCTTAGGAAAAGGCTAACAAAGCTCCAACTGTACATCTCTTAGAAGTGTATGAAAATAATGTAAATATATTACAAGCTCTCAGATAGGGTGAACTTTAGGAAAGGTTACAGAATGAGAGAGAGAACAGTCCCCAGAGACGTTTTCTTCAGATGATTTCATGGCAGTTGACATCAGTGAAATGCCTGCCAAGGCAAATGAGCTGCAACATTTGAACAGTCATATACAAGAAAATGGGATTGTCACACTGGCCACATGACAGCCAGATGCCAAAGGTGCTGAATTTGGCAGGATGTTGATAGCAGCTAATTCTGTTGCAATTTAATTATTTTAATTTTCATTGCTTTCTTTCTAAAGATGGGTCTTTATAGACCCATGCCACGACAGTCCTTGACCCGAAGCTTAAAATCCAGGGAGGAAAGAGAGTCAGAAGGTTGAAGGAAGGGGTAGTCAAGGTGCAGGCTCTGCCTCTTCTCAGGACACCTATAGCATTCCTGGTTCACATCTCTGAGTTCACCCCTACACGGCTTTCCCAGCTCTCTCAGGAAACCTGTGGCTACGAGCTGAAGTGAACTTCTCAATTTTTATGTTTTTTAAATGGTTGCCTAATGCACTTGTGACCAACAGCACCCCAAATTTAGGGAATTATAGCACTATGCAGTGAACAGAATATATGTGAAATGAAAGGAAGAGAAACCAGACTTACCTGGAAACATAAGAACCCTTCAAGATTCTGGGTGTTCAAAGTGCCCCCTTTTGTACACACATCTATTGGGTTTTGAGTGGAAAGGAGAGAAGGGACAAGTTGCTGGATTTTCTACTGTTGTAGTGCTTTACATGTCTATAGGTGTATTTGCCAAATGATTTTGAGCCATGCTTTTTAGCCAAGGCACTATCTGTGAAATATTTTCATCGAATGTTGACTTTTTGTCATTTATTCACTGCAGAGTCATACACCCAAGTCACAAAATTGTAGTTTTAGTCCCCGATTAGACTAATGAAACTTTTAAAACAGAGTAAAAATTAATAAATAATGCATATTATCCTACCTGGTATCGGAGATTGTGGATAAATACAGTTTTGTCCTAAAATACAGAAAAGTGCTGGTCTTCACACACTTCTTCCTTAATGTTCTGTGATTAGTCAGGTACTTTTGGATAACCCTGACTCCAGAAATTCAGATATATACTCAGAAAGCAGCATATTTTGTTGTGATAGGTTCCTTTTTTGCCTAATCTTTAATATTCCTTCTACTAAGGACAAGAAGGCATTGAGAAAATCCCAAGATCCAAATTGAAACTATGAGTAGGACATTGGATAATGTTTAAGGTTGAAGCTGGAATCCCCAAGATATCCATTTACAGCTAGGATTAAGAACTTATTTTCATCATGTTTACATTCATTGCAAGCATACCTTTAAAAAATATTCATGTGTGTTCATGCTGTCTGACATTGGACAGATTAGATGGATGTGTAGGAATATATTATTTTAGAATCATAGAACGGTTAGAGTTGGAAGGGACCTTAAAGATCATTGAGTTCCAACCCCCCTGCCATGGGCAGGGACACCTCCCACTAGAGCACGTTGCTCAAAGCCCCATCCAGCCTGGCCTTAAACACTTGCAGGGATGGGGCATCCACAGCTTCCCTGGGCAACCTGTTCCAGTGCTTCACCACCCTCACAGTAAAGCATTACCTCCTAATATCTAATCTAAATCTCCCCTCTTCCAATTTAAAACCATTACATTTTGTCCTGTCACTACACTTCCTGACAAAGAGTCCCTCTCTGGCTCTCCTGTAGGCTCCCTTCAGATATTGGAAGGCTGCTATGAGGTCTCCCCGGAGCCGCCTTTTCTCCAGGCTGAACAACCCCAGCTCTCTCAGCCTGTCTTCATAGGGGAGGTGCTCCATCCCTCTGATCATCTTTGTGGCCCTTCGCTGGACCTGTTCCAACAGGTCCATGTCCTTCTTATGTTGAGGACTCCAAAGCTGGACACAGTATTCCAGGTGAGGTCTCACGAGCGCAGAGTAGAGGGGTAGAATCACCTCCCGTGACCTGCTGGCCACACTTCTCTTGATGCAGCCCAGGATTTGGTTGGCTCTCTGGGCTGCCAGTGCGCACTGCTGGCTCATGTTGAGCTTCTCATCCACCAACACCCCCAAGTCCTTCTCCTCAGGGCTGCTCTCCAGCCATTCTCCGCCCAACCTGTATTTGTGCCTGGGATTGCCACGTCCCAGGTGCAGGACCCTGCACTTGGCGTGGTTGAACTTCATGCAATTTGCATGAGCCCATCTCTCAAGCCTGTCCAGGTCCCTCTGGATGGCATCCCTTCCCTCCAGTGTGTCGACCGCACCACCGAGCTTGGTGTCGTCAGCAAATTTGCTGAGGGTGCACTCTATCCCACTGTCCATGTCTCCGACAAAGATGTTGAACAGCACTGGTCCCAGTACTGACCCCTGATGAACTCCACTCATCACTGGCCACCAATTGGACATTGAACCATTGACCACAACCCTTTGAGTGCAGCCATCCAGCCAGTTTCTTATCCACTGAGTGGTCCATCCATCAAACCCATGACTTTCCAATTTTGAGACCAGGATGTCGTGTGTGACAGTGTCAAATGCTTTGCATAAGTCCAGGTAGATGACGTCTGTTGCTCTGCCCTTGTCCACCAAGCCTGTGGCAGTATTGTAAAAGGCCACCAAATTTGTCAGGCATGATTTGCCCTTGGTGAAGCCATGCTGGCTGTCTCCAATCACCTCTTTATTTTCCATGTGCCTTAGCAGAGATTCCAGGAGGATCTGCTCCATGATCTTGCCAGGCACAGAGGTGAGGCTGACCGGCTTATAGTTCCCTGGGTCTTCCTTTTTTTCCTGTTTTGAATATTGGGGTTTTGTTCCCCTTTTTCCAGTCAGCGGAAACTTTGCCAGATTGCCACGATTTCTCAAATATGATGGAAAGCGGCTTAGTAACTTCATCCGCCAGCTCCCTCAGGACCCGTGGGTGGATTTCATCAGGTCCCATGGACTTATGCACCTTCAGATTCCTTAAGAGGTCTCAAACCTGATCTTCTCGTACTGTGGGCAGTTCTTCATTCGCAGAGGCCCTGGTTTTGCCTTCTGTGACTTGGGCAGTGTGGTTAGAGCCCTTGCCGGTGAAGACTGAGGCAAAAAAGTTGTTCAGTAGCTCAGCCTTATCCATATCCTGGGAGGCCAGGTCTCCCGTTTCCTTCTGGAGAGGGCCCACAACTTCCCTAGTCTTGCCTTTATCCCTGATATATCTGTAGAAGTTTTTCTTATTGTTTTTGATGTCCCTGGTTAGATTTAGTTCTGCCTGGGCTTTCGCTTGCCTGATCTGGTTCCTGACCACTTGGACAGTTTCTTTATACTCTGCCCATTCTACCTGTCCCTGCTTCCACCCTCTATAGGCCTCCTTTTTGGTCTTGAGCTTGTCCAGCAGTTCCTTGTTCATCCACACAGGCCTGCTGGCTATTTTGCCTGACTTCTTTTTCGGGATGCACCTCTCCTGAGCTTGGAGGGGGCCAGCCTTGAATGCCAACTGGCTTTCTTGGGCCCCTTTCCCCTCCAGTTCTTTCTCCCACGCTACCCTGCCAATCAGATCTCTCAGGAGACCAAAGTCTGCTCTTCTGAAGTTCAGGGTAGCGAGCTTGCTGCACACCCTCCTCGTTTTCCTATGAATCTTGAATTCAACCATTTCATGGTCGCTGCAGCCAAGGCTACCCTTGAACTTGACATTCCCCACCAGCCCCTCCTTGTTGGTAAGGACAAGGTCCAGCACGGCTCCTTTCCTCGTTGGCTCCTCGATCATCTGAAGAAGAAAGTTATCAACGCATTCCAAGAACTTCCTGGATATCACGTGCCCTGCTGTGTTGTCCTTCCAACAGATATTGGGGTGGTTGAAGTCCCCCATGAGGACCAGGGTGTGCGAGCACGATGCTGCTTCTATCTACCTATAAAGGGCCCCATCCTCCCTGTCACTCTGATCTGGTGGTCTGTAGCAGACTCCTATTGTAACGTCACCTGTCCCTGTTCTCCCTTTAATCCTGACCCATAAGCTCTCTGTCAGGTCTTCATCCATCCCCAGGTGGAGCTCCACACACTCCAGCTGGTCATTGACATAGAGGGCAACACCTCCACCCCGTCTGCCCAGCCTGTCCTTCCTGAAGAGTCTGTAACCCTCCATTCCAACACTCCAGTCATAAGAGCCATCCCACCACGTCTCAGTAATGCCAATAAGATCGTAGCCCTGGAGGCGTGCATACGTCTCTAATTCCTCTTGCTTGTTCCCCATGCTGCGTGCGTTTGTGTAAAGGCACTTCAGCTGGACGCCCAATGGGGCTGCCTTACTGGCTGGAACGGCTCCATTTCCTTTGTATTGCTCTTCAGGTGGCCCTCCTTTGTGGTGCTTTATCTGTGTTTCCCGGATTCCTTTTGCCTCAGGAGCCTCAAGGACAGGCCTGATGTTATCACCCCCCTCCCCCTTCACATTCAGTTTAAAGCCCTGTCAATCAACCCCGCGATCTCTTGGGCCAGAATATTCTTCCCCCTTTGGGAGAGGCATCTTCCATTTCCTGTCAGCAAGCCCGGTGCCGTATAGGCCAACCCACTATCAAAGTACCCAAAGTTATGGTGGCGACACCAGCCACGGAGCCATGTATTGACTGATTTGATCCGTCTGCTCCTCCCAGCATCATTGCCTGACACTGGAGGGAGGGACGAAAAAAATCACCTGCACCCCGGAATCCTTTACTAAGCCTCCCAACTCCCTGAAGTCTCTCTTTATAGCTTTTGAGCTTCGAGTCGCTGTCTCCTCTGCACCTACATGGAATATCAGTAGTGGATAATAATCTGAGGAATACTAAACCAGGAAGTTTCCTGGTGATATCCTTCACCCAGGCTCCAGGAAGAGAGCAGACTTCCCTCTGAGGAGGATCCACCCGGCATATTGGGCCCTCTGTCCCCCTCAGGAAGGAGTCCCCAACAACTATAACCCTTCATTTTTTCTTAGAGGGAATGGTGGTGATACAGGGTATAAGCTTTTTTGGTTTAGGAGGCATCTGTGTTATAGGGAGCTCCTTACCTACTTCCTCACTCGATGGGCCATTCTCAAGCAGAACCTCATATCTGTTCCTCAGAGTTACTTCACAGGATGAGGTAGGTAAGGTGGGAGGTTGCCTGGTGCCACGACCATGAACCTGCTTCCACTCGCTCTTTTCATTTATGTTTTTGCCTTCAGCCTGACCAGGGGTGCCTGGACCCTTGCCGCCTTTCTCCCTGTTACCCCTCAACCTTTCAACTTCTTCTTTCAGTTCTGCCACCATGCTAAGCAGATCATTGATCTGTTCACATCTTATACAGCAGCTCTCACAGCTATGATCTGGCACCAGTAAAAGGTCCTGGCACTCCCTGCATCCTGTGACCTGGACGGCCACATGTTTCTGTGGGAGCTCCCTCTGGGTTCCCACATCCATTCTGTTTAGGGTCGAGGGCATGACCTTCCTCCGGGTGGACGCCATGGCTAAACTCCTACTGGCGGGGGGGGGGGGGTGATGATCACCAGGAGAACTCTCCCATCTGGCCGACAGAGCTCCCGGTTCCCCTGTGCGTGCCCTTTGCCGCAGCCCGCCCCTCGCGTGCTTTCCCGGTGCCCAGCGGCCGGTCGCTGCGCTCCTGAGAGTCCCCTTTTAGCCGGGGGGGGGGAGTGGTTCCGGCTCCGCAGCCCGCCCACCAGCTGCCGGGTTCCGGCAGGCGCCAGTCGCCTTTGAGGGCTTCAAAAGCCCTCAAAAAGAGCTCATTGCCAGTCCTTTTAGGTTGTTGGTTTTGTTTTTTTTTTTTTTTTTTTTTTTTTTGCCGCGACCCCTTCCCACGGTGCCGCTTACCTCCATTTTGCAAGTATCAGATTTTTTTTTTTTTTTCCTTAGTCTTAACTTTCTCCTTTCACTGAATTTCACTGAATTTTTTAGAGTTGGAAGGGACCATAAAGATCATCTAGTCCAACTCCCCTGCTGAAGCAGGATTGCCCAGAGCATGTCAGAGCATGTTACTCAGGACTGCATCCAGGCGGGTCTTGAAAATCTCCAAAGAAGGGGACTCCACACCCTCCCTGGGCAGCCTGTTCCAGGGCTCTGTCACCCTCACTGTGAAGAAGTTTCTTCTCATATTTGAATTAATTCATATTCCTTAAGAAAACCTAAAAATTTTAGTTTAAGTTAAAAGAAGCCAAACTGGTGAAACCCACCACAGAGTAAATAAATGTCTAGTAGTCTTTCGCCTATTTGATTTCATAGCTACTGAGGCAGTAAAAATACTGAGGGATATAACATGCTGGTGTTATGTATACAAATGGGTTTCTGATTTGAGCATGAGAAAAACCATAATTTCACATTAATTGTTATAAACTATTTAAGGATTTTTTTTTCCCAGACAAAAAAGTTTTTACTCTTTGCAGAAACTAAAGAAAACTGCTCATTAATGGTGATGGCTTAATCATAGTTGTTGACCCACTTGTTTGGTTTAAGAAATGACAGTAGGCTTTATTTATTGAGCCTCCACTTGCATAATTACTGGGAATCAGGTGATTGAACCAATGGAGAAAATAAACAGAATAATAATAACTTTTAAATTATATGATTGCTCTCCACTGAAAAGGAAACATCTGAAGTAGGATCTCTTTCTAAAAGCACTTTTAATATGTAGTTTCTTAGGTGTATTGCTTTAAAAACAAAAGAGCTGATATTCATAATTGTTCTCTGTGGCAGTATGAAATGTTCTCTTTTTTCTCTCTGAATTGCTGTAATTACCAACTGTGTTACTTAGTAGGCCCCACACATTGTTGAATTTCCATTTATCTTAGCACATTAGCTATACTTTTTCCTCCTTTTCACTTTGCTTATTGTCTGTTTTGGCCCCTGTTCAGGGAAATATTCAATCTTATGGAGTTCCGCTGGGACTCATGCCTGCACTTAAGTACTTCACTGAATCATGATGCTTTGCAGAATTAGGGCCTTTCTGCTCTCCCAATAAAATACCTTAAGCTAATGTGCAATGGAGTGGAGAAAGGACAAATAGAAGTGGAAGGGAAAGTGATCTCTCTGCATATGTAAGCACGTCCAACATCTGGAAATAACCATGAGAAGAAAGACTGCACGGAAGAGTAGTGCTGCGAGTCAATGAGAAGCTTAAGTGAAGAACCTGAAAAAAACAGTTAACAGCTGAAATCAAGATTTCTAGTTAGTTACGTGTTTGAAAAGACTATATCTGGAATATATTGAGGAAAAATAAATTATTTGATTTTAAAGAATAGGAAAAGAAAGAAGTAAAAATACTATTTTCAACCTCCCACTGCAGCTTCTTCTTATTTGAAAGATTCAGGAATCAATTTATCTAAGTCATAAGAGTCCATCAGAAACTACTGAAAACTCTGAGCTCATTTAATGTAAAAAAGATGAGCAGCCCTTGGAATGAAATTATTGTAAGACAGATGTCTGAAGAAAAGATTTTTGTCAGAGTTGGTTAGGTGAAGAAAATCCCATGAAATTTTTGTTCAGGTGTAAAGAAAGAAGTACTTTTCTTTCAAATGTTCACTGAGGTTTTTTGACCTTTTTTGCCTGTAGGCTTTCCCCAATAAAATTGAAAGAAAGAAAAACGGGCCTTCAGGTTCAAACTGATCTGTATAGAATGATCTTATTTTTTGCCATAAAAGGGTACAGAAATGTCTTAGCATTTCTTTTAACTAATGAGGAAAATGGCTATTTCAGAATTCCTGAAAAAAACCATAATTAATTATTTTCATTGACCCAAAAGTTTAATTTCATAAAAATGGAATGTTTCAAGAGAACTTGACAATTACAGTAACAATTGCATAGAAAACATGGAAATGTTTAATTTTTGCAATAGCAAAAAATATTTTATTTGTTTACATATATGAAAAACATATTTAGATGATGTTTTTTTAATGAATTTCTTACAGTAAATTTGTTATTTTAATGAAGAGAAAAATAAGGAATAACAAATCTTAAAATGCTTGAATCTTTTTAAAATTTTACTTTTCATTTAACAGGAAATTTTTAAATAGCAAGTATTTATTTTTTTGTACAGTGCAACAAATTAATCTTTTAGAATTTGCCAAAGAATAATAAATATGCTTCCTGATTTTTTTTAGTATTTGCTAGTCCTGTAGAGTAGAGGCTGTGATAACACACCAATTTAAATCTCTCATATTTTTATTAGTCTGAATGTTAGGCTGGAAGTACCTTCCAGTGCATGGAACAGGCTGCTGTTAAAATTGCATTAAGTGTGTTGTTTTATGAGGCGAGATTTACATGCATAAATCACAGAAAAGTCACATTTGTTTCCAAATGGCACAATACCCCTGGACTTTCAAATATTCATCTGCATTGTTTGAACTGAGGAACACAATGAATCTACAGCTACAAGGAAGAGTGAAGAATTAATTCATCCAAAATGAAATTGTTTAACAGATTTTATAAAGCTTATGTGAATTGAAATTGCTAACATTTAGTTCCTGGTTCCATGTGCTTATCTGCAGAGCTCATTTCCCCCAGGATGCTCAAGGAAGTGTAACTCCATGACTAAATAGTTGTTTAGTAAAGGAGTTTAATAAGAAGCAACAGCAGATCCATTTCTTGGGCAAGAAATGCATGCTAATTTATGGGATGGTTTAATAATTTTTCAAGTTCACTTTCAATGTTATTTTCAATGCTGTTATTTTGCTTTGGTTTTAGATCTGTTTTTACAAGTGTACTGGACTCTGAAGCCTGCCCGCCTATTTGAAGTTTTCAACTTTGTTTACTGATTAACAATGCCAGAAACTGCAGTTGAAGTTTTAGTCATTTTAATTAGCTTTCTTCACCCACTGCACAAATGAAGTATGAGTTTATTTAATGTGACAGTGTGTGCACAGAGCCAGTGATTTGACTTTTGCTCTTTAATACATTCCTTCAAGTTGCTATACTTGGTGATTCATTTACATCAATAATTGAACAGTCATCAATCTCATCTTGACTTGAGAGCCTTGCCATACTTGCTAATGATATGCATGATTGGTCATCACAATAAGAATGTACTGTAATTTTTATTAAAAAATAATTTACATTCTGTGAATCAATCAATATAAACTGCAACGATAGTATTTTAAAAACAACCCTTCTTAATCTATTGCAATTTGTTTGTTCCCATTGGTGATAAGACTAGTTTATTTCTTTCCCCTCATTCCTAAAAATGAGAAGTCTTGCAATTACTTGCTGTAATAAGACAGGTTGATGGCAAAGCACTTTTCTAATCTTGGATTAATCTTGACTCTCATCCTATGGAGTGAGGATCACCATTTGACATGATAAAATACAGTAGTAACAGATTCCTTTAATATCTGGTCTGCCAGAATAGAAAAAATATTCAAAATATAATACATACTAATAAAAATAATAAATAAATCTTGTTAAAAGTTTTAATATTCTATTTTTTTTATAAGTGATTAAACTGGAGGTCTGAGGAGTTAAAAGACATAACCAGCGCTAGGAATATACCCCTCTAGCCTTGATTCCCATTGCCTCAAATAAACGATGCTGCATCATATTCCTTAAGGCCAGGAGTCATCACTGTGACTTAAGTTACAAACTGCTCTGTTATGTCAGGTAACAGCTGGTTTTCTTCATTTTTCAAAGCTTAGCATATGCAATATTTCGTTACAAGGATGAGATTAACAAAAGAAAGAAAGGCTTCCTCTTGGCTTTATTGGTTAGTTTTGTACTGGGCTGCAGAGAGATGAGGAATTGTGTCTGAAAGCTACAAAGATAGATCCAGCAGAGTGCAATTATTTTCTGCCTTTATAAAATTTGCTAAGTAATTAAGTATTAATTATCTTGGTGGACGACAAGCTCTATATGAATGAACGGTGTGCTGCAGAGACAAAGCCAACAGGATGCTGGGCTGCATCAACAAGGGCATCACCAGCAGAGATAAAGAAGTTATTATCCCTCTCTACTCAGCGCTTGTCAGGCCAAACCTAGAATACTGTGTTCAGTTTTGGTCCCTGCGATATGAAAAGATGTGGACAGGCTGAAGAGGGTCCAGAGGAGGGCCACCAAGATGACCAAAGCCTGCCATATGAGGAAAGGCTGAGAGAACTGGGTTTGTTCAGCCTTGAGAAAAGCAGGTTTATAGGACACCTTATCACCATCATGCAGTATTTGAAGGGTAGCTTCAAAGAAGACAAAGAGGAAGACTGGAGGGAAAGACCGACCCTCAATCAGTATAGAGCACATGCTTGCTTTTTTTTTTGCTTCTTTTTTTGTCTCTCCTTTCCAAAGGAATCTGAGATTTCACCATTTCAAAAGTTATTGCATTGTAGCTCTGGAAAATGAAAACCTCAGGGTTTTGGAGTGTTTATTTAAGAAAAAAGTATCATCAGATCCACTCAAAACTATTGACAATTTTGTTTCTGTCACATGACACTTGAGAGAGAGTGCATTCACTGATGAATGACCTTGTGGCTGCCCTCAACCAGCTGGAACCATGCTTTCCCATCCATGGCATGTATTAGAGTGTGCACCACAGCTGTTCTCCATCAGAAGCTAAGTGCAATCCTTTCAGAAAGCTGTTGGTAATTAATTGTCTCCCTTTCTGAATTTGTCTCTATTTATGGGTTTTAAAGAGAATACTGCAGCAGAGTTAGAAGTAGAGAATCTGGGGACTTGTGTTGATGTTTACAGACTGCAGATGGATAAACACTACAGAAAGGAGAGAGGAAGAAATATGCAGGACCGAGGTCAATCATACCCCTTTTAATACAGTATTTAATACAGTTTCCAGGCCTGATTAACATATATTCTATGATAGAAAGTCAGTTTGGTCTTGTTAATTGTTAATGCCAGTCCTCAGTATAAATACAGCTAGGTATTGAAATACATACTGGAGTTTTTCTTGTCCTTCAGTACACCTGAAAAATGCTTGCCAGAGTCAGAAAACTCTCTGACTCTGCTTCTAAGTATTGGCCATATTCAGCTGCTTGTACTTATTCATGCTTAAAGTCAAGCCAGTACATGAATTCTGGAATTCCTCTGCCCATTTTGTTGATGGCATTCCATGTAGGAAAATAAGTATAATTTTCCTTACAATGTAATGAAGAGGCAACAGCATTTGCCCAGTGATTAGGTCGTTCATCTAATCTGTGGGAAACCTGCCTTCAAATTCTTTCTCGGCTGGACTGGACTAGGACTCTGTCTCCTAGGAACATAACCAAACTGCTCACTGTGGTAGGCTGTGTCTGTTTAATCTCTGCTGCTCAAGCTGTTTTGTGTTATGCAGGTAATGAGATATGCACCAAACAGAGGTGGGGGACTTATCTTTCCCATATTGTTCATGAGTGCCTTAAACTGAGCTGTTGAATTTTTGCAGTGTATTTCTCTCTTGTCTGTTCAGTGAGTGTCTAATTATTCAGCACAGAGTGGGACAGGTTCATTAGAACAGGTATTGAGTCCACGTATAGAGCAACCTATTCATAATTTATGTGAAAGCTGTTAAAGTTGGGGTTAAAACCTCTGAGATAAAAGGATGAACAGGAGTCTGAACTCAACTTGCACAGCCCAACAGAAGTGGTCTATAAGGTCTAAGGCTTGTGTATCATAGAATCATCCAGGTTGGAAAGGACCTTTAAGATCATCGAATCCAACCGTTAACCAAACACTGACAAAACCACCACTAAACCATGTCCCTCGGCACCACATCTACCCGTCTTTTAAATACCTCCAGGGATGGCAATTCCACCACTTCCCGTCTTTTAAATACCTCCAGAGATGGCGATTCCACCACTTCCCTGGGTAATCTGTTTCAATGCTTGATAACTGTTTCTGTAAAAAAAAAAATAAAATTCCTAATATACAATCTAAACCTCCCCTGGTGCAACTTGAGGCCATTTCCACTTGTCCTATTGCTTGTTACTTGGGAGAAGGGACTGACTCCCACCTCGCTACAACCTCCATCTCTGTTACTTCTTGGAGAAAGGAAGATTAGTTTAGGTGCCAGGAGAAGATTAATGGCTGTAAATACAAGTGTAGATAGGTTCCTGAAGCTTTCCACTCACTACGAGAGAATTTAGACACTTAATTTGGGACTATGTATTCTGGTGAAGGCAGAGTGCCTTAAATACGACTCATTACAATTCTGATCCCGGACCCTCTTGCGCATCAAGCCCTAAGAACTCCTGCTCAGGCTAATTTAGTGTAACTCTTATTTGCATGGTCAGGAGAGGACATCTTTTGGTTTTACTTACTCTCTCGTACTCTGCAGGACAGAGCAAAAACTCTCACAGACTCTAAACTACAGCCAGTTCAGCCTTTGGGTAGGACTCTATTAATAAGGTTGACAAATTGCAACATTTACTCAGGAAGTTACAGGGTTTTTTTTAAATATGAAATAATGTTTGAAAGAATTTTTATTAATAGACTTAAGATATATAAAGAAAAGATACTAATGACAATGTTAATTCTATAAATCAAGGTTTGTCTTCACTTGTTCTACTCGTTCTGGATACATTATCTCAAAACTGTATGCTTTAACTGGAAAATATTCAGACATGGTAATTAACAAAAATAGTTAGTCTTGGGTGTGCTCCTTATCTAGAAAAAAAGATATGAATTGACTGGTTCTGTTTCAGTTGAGTAACAGTTAAATAAGGGATATATTAGGACCTTACAGTACCATAAACGACACAGAGGCTGAACTTAGTACATCTGTTTAATCTGTCTTTGTTTTCCAAGACCATAGGGACATATAATGAGATTGAATGATAAAAAATATTTAAAGGAGAAACCTTTTGACACAACACCTAGGATAAATCATAGCTGTACGATACAAGTAGGACCAAAAGCAAAACAGGCAATAAATAAAGGATTAAGAAAATACGTGTGTAGTACATCAAAGTTATGACAAAGTATATACAAAAACGCAAAGTAAAGCCAATGAACACTGCAGGTCTTTTGTTTAAACCTAATAGTGACTAAAAGGAATGAAGGATTGGCACTCATTACACACAGACTCCTTCATAATTGATCTCTGCAGCACATAATGCTAATCATTTCTAACCACAGCATGGAAATTTCTGTGCTTTTACAAGGACTGTTTGGCTGTGGCAGTCTATCTGACAAATTCAGCTATGTTAACGTAAACTGTCTTGCTGAGCCTGTAACTGGTACCTGCCTAGGAAAGGTATAGGAAACAGAGAATGTGCAAAATTATGCTGCTTCAGACTTCGTACTATATTCCTATAACCCTGCAATGGTAGATATCGTATACAATAGTGGACTAATATGGATTGAGATGCTGCATTGCTGCACTATGGCATGTCATTTCAGCTTACAAAATCAAGGAGGGAGGAAGGTCTCCTCGAAAGCCCTAAAGCCTTCTTTCCAAAGCCGCCTTGGGTGAATTCACTCCATGCAACATTCCACACCTACTGATGAACAAAGGTTTCTTTTCCATTGAAATGCAGAGCTGGAAAGAGTCTAAAGAGATAATTAATCTTTTCATCCTCTTCTTCCAACCCTGGCAATGAGACAATGTCCTCTATATGTACATCATGCTTATCTGTTCTTAAAAACCTCCAGTGGCAGATTCAAAAGGATCACTGGCCTACCAGTTCCAGTATTTAACTGTCTTTACAGTAAGAAAGATTTTCTTAATATTTGATTTGTATCTTAGTTACAAATTAATCTGATTACTCCATGGATACTGACAGCAATCAACCACTGTCCTGTTTTACAGTAGTCTTTTACATATGGGCAACCTGACCCGAGCAGGAATCAATTGAGAGAAGTCCCTTGGCCTGGCTTATATAGAAAACAGACCAGTTGATGACAACAGTCCCTTCTGGATTTATAATCTATAACTCTGTTAATCATATTTTTCTCCTGAGCAAAAATATCAAGTCATTCTGCTTTCTTTTTGGAGAAAAATACTGCAGTGTTTCAGTTGACAGAAATATCCCATTCTCCTCTGCACTTACACATTCTGGGAACATTCCCATTATATTTGCAGAAAATTGCAAATTTGTTTTCAGTATGAATGACAAGTAATAAAATTAAACTGTATTGTACTGTACTAGGTCACACATGGGAGCCAGAGTTTGTTTATTACCAGTTCCTCTGTTTTTTCCTTCCTTAGCAGATAGCTCATTATTTCCTACAAGATCGGTTATTTGAAATCTATAGAGTTGGCTGTAAGTGTATGCTGTTTACCATTCTACACATCAGTCCCTTTCCTCTCTTTCCAAATATATAATTACATTTTTTATAGAGTCTCTGCTATGTTTTTGAAAGGCATGTGTGGGTTTTTTTTAGAATATGAGACTCTTAGAAGCAAAGTGGGACACTTTGATGTTCATTTGCACACAAATACCCAGAATGACTGAAGTTTTGTTGTAGAGGTTTTTGCTTTGTTTTTCCTGCTTTTCTTTTCTCAGCTCTGGAAACAAATAAAAAGATTGGAGACTGAGTTCTGCTGCAATTAATTCTTTTCTGTGGGTCCTCTGAAATTTGAGAAGTCCAGAGGAGCACGGAGAGGCCTTTACCTTTTTTGTTCTCTGGATAATCTGTAACGGGAGGTTGTCTTAAATCAGAAGTTATGCAGGCACGAGGACAGTTTGAGGTATCTGTAAGCATGAGACTAACAAGCAGCTCCCTCTCTGAGATGCATGGACTTATCATAGTCCCATAAGGACTGTGATGCAGAGGTTTGTACTCTGAATGATCTGCTGCTTTTTCTTGGATGTCCAGAATGACTGTGAAATACTTTCATTTTCCAGATGAGGAGAGTAAACAGTCCAGGTCAAAACTCAGATCATCCACCAGTCCAAGTATTAGCCTTGTTTGCAGTGGGTCAGCTGACATAAACTGGGAGTTATCCTAATATAACACTTTCAGCTTATCCTTTTTCACTCTTTATAATTTCTCCTAACAAAAAAATTATCTTAGATGATATCTCCCTAATGGAAATAAGCAGTAACTATTAAATTTATAATTTTTCTTTTCTATGTAATTCCACCCACACTGTTTTTTTAATGATCTCAAAATATTACCAAACGTGACTTCTGTAACTGAAATTTTTTTTGTGTCCTCATTTATATGTTGAAAAAGAAAACATTTTTTTTTTAAGTCTTTAGTTCTTTTTGTTTCTTTGCAGTTTGTTTCTCTTTTGTTATCTTTTTCCTTCTTTCCAAGTACGCTTTCTATATGCTTAAGAATGTACCTGTGATATGGGTTGTTTCAGGGAGCAGCTGAAAAGGAATAGGATAAAACTATCTTGAAGTCTTTCTGGAGTTTTGGATTCTCTTTAGAGATAATAAAATATATATTTCAGTTGCTAGTACTAACACAGCAATGTTGATAAACTCTAACTAAGTTGAAGTGAATTATGCTCATGAAGGTCTAAGAGGGCAAACTAAAACGCCATATCTGTATCAAACAATAAAATTGGAAGGAAAATGGACTAACAAAATATATTTTCCATCTTTAGAGTTTTTGTATTACGTGTTTCATAATGCACAGCTATGCAGAAAATTAAGAAAACCAAATAAAACATTAATTTTCAGTAAGATGAACTACTGTCCTTTTCTCCTTACAAAATATCAATTTAAAATCCTTACTTAAAGAAAGAAAAATATGGTAAGGATTATGAATATTCTCATGGGTACGGCTGAGTATTTGATTTTTTTTGTCTTCCTGGAATATTTCCTGATGTTGCTGAATGTTTCAATTGGTTAGGAGGTAAAAATTAGATTACTGCAGGAGCTGCAAGTGCTTCCAATTTGATTGAAAACTCATGTACTTCAGAACCAGGCAGAGTAGGTCGCTCCTCTATAATTATTGCAGAAACAAAAACATTTTCCCCCTCCAAGGAAAAACAATTATGAGCTGCAATAAAATGGTTAATTATATTTTAACATAACTTTACCTTGAGGTGAGTTTTAAAGCTGCTACAGCAATACAACTTTCAATAAATAATTTTGGCTGGCAGCCATAGAAATGAGGTTATTAGGGCTAGCAGTAAACAGTATTGTTCCTAAGCTCAATGAGTTTCCCATTACTTATTAAGAGGCACTGATACAAACTCCTTGGGGGGAAAGTTATAATGCAGTATATGTTAAAGATAAAGCCTTTCATAAGGTAACAGATGCTCTAACAGAGGTTATTTTTTTGTCCGTATTCCAGGTAATGTTTACTGACCCCCCACAAGTAAAGAGTCATACAGAGAGAACTTATTAAAGAATTGACTTTTGTGCATAAGTCTGAAAAGTAGACTTGGTTTTGTCTAACAAAAATTAAATCAAACATATTCCTTAGTTTCATGCTATATTTGAGACTCCTTTCAAGATTTTAGTGATTTTTTAATTTTTCTATTATTTCTTATTTTTATAGTGATCCCTTAATAACAATGCCACATAGTGTCTTACTTCCAAAGGACAATCTAGATCAGTGTTTGTTAAGTATTGTTCTCCAAGATTAGACAGGATCTTGGAAGAAGTACATTCTTCTCTTCAATACCTCAGTTCATTATTTTGGACTATAGTTTTCCAGAAAATCCTGCATTTCTGCTGCAGAATCTGAGAAATATTCCTTGTTTTGAACTACAAAAAGATTAACAAAAATATTTTTGATGCTACAAATTTGCATAAAGCAGTATGTGTATGATTGATTGTGTAGCACTTTAAAATATGATGTGATACTTTACTGCAAAAAAAATAAATGGAAAAAGTCATTTAAATAGAAATGATTCTTTAGTTATTGGTGAATATTTCAGTGTCAGCTCCCTGAAAAGCGAGATACCGGGATCTTTATGAACAGAGATCTTATAAAAAAAAAAAAAAAAAAATTCATTTTTTAAGAGAAAATGCTGTTGTGACGTTTTGGTCTATAGATCACTGGCCCTCCTATGTGTGGTAATATTTCTCTATAGACTCTGATTTCTTATGAGATTCAATGCTTTAGAATCTTAAAAGAGTTGAAGGACTATAATTATACGTTAGCAAAAAGTGAAAAGCATACAACTTTATTCTAACAGTCCTTACTTTTCAACTAAAAGAAAATCTGGTCACCTTCCAGTTTGGAGCAGCTGAGACCCATCAAACAACTGAAAACAATTTGTTCAGAGCTGGAGCTGTCATACCCTATTAACGTAAAAAACAAATGAAGTGCTGCTTCTGACTTCAGCTCGCCACTTCATACGAGCACTCTCCCATTTCACTTGACAGTTGTGGACATTGAAATAATACAAAACATAACCCAATCAACAGACTGTGAAGAATATGAAAGCTAAAGACAGATGTTCAAAAGCTATCATCACCTTTCAGCTTTAATTATATTGACATGGAACAAACAAGTGATAAATCAACTATTTTATAGTGTAATAAGCCTTATTCTACCTGTTAACCTAATGCCTCTTTGGGTGGCATATTCCAGGTACACAGAAGATCATGGAGTGTTCTGTATGCAAGCAGTCACAGAAACTAATCTTCTACTAAAATGGTATTGAAACGTTCCTCGTTTTCAACATGAACTTTATATTCTAGTCTTGTCTTGGGTTTTCTTCCTACACTCCCTTGACCTGTTACAACTTTGAAGCCCCTCGTATGTCATTCCTACTAAGTCCTACAGTATTTTGTAATACCCTAAAGAGAAACAAAAGGGATGAAGATTTGTGTATTATTTACTTAAGGTTTCAGTTTTATTGGCAATGATTGGCAATTATCCAACATGATTTATGACAATCCATTAAGCTCTGGGCGAACTCATAAAGATGAAAGAAAGGGTGTATTATTACTGCACAAAGTAGGACTTGGAAGCCAGCATTGTTTAAATTAAATTTCTTGATATATCTTGAGTTTATGGACCTATTTTAACTTTAATGCTGAAAAAGACTCTTTGGTGCTTTGCCAAACACATGAAATCTGGTTCCTTAATTTCACTGTCATTTATAATGGCAAAATTCTCCTGTGAGACCCAGTACATAGGTGAAGGATTCACAGCAGAAATATGGAAGTCTTTTTGTTTGAAAATTGCTTCTCAGCTACGTCCATAGTCTGATCACTTGATTTAAAGTCCAGTGAAAAAAAAAGAAAAAGAGGGGGATTTTAAGGGCATTGTTAATCTCCAAGCTCCTGTAACGCTAAGGACAATGGTAAATAAAACTTCCAGGGAATTCTAGGAAGAGCATCATGCTAAGTGCTGCAAAAGAGGACTTTTTAATGGCCCTCATTAACCCAACTCAAGGAAGAAAATTCTCTGCTGATCCAACCTATTAGTTGGGTTAAACTTCCGTGTGAAATTAGAAACACAAAACAAGCTCCAAAATCAAGGTATTGTCACTGTGATCACTATTGCCTGTTCTGTACACTGTGCTTCTAGGCACCATATTACAGAATCACAGAATCACAGAATGATATGGGGTTGGAAGGGACTTCTGGAGATCATCTAGTCCAACCCCCATGCCAAAGCAGGACCACCTAGAGCAGGTTGCACAGGAACGTGTCCAGGCGGGTTTTGAATGTCTCCAGAGATGTAGGCTCCACCACCTCTCTGGGCAGTCTGTTCCAGTGCTCTGCCATCCTCAAAGCGAAGAAGTTCCTCCTCATGTTTAGATGGAACTTCTTATGTTCAAGTTTGTTCTTATGTTCATATTCCACTGCCTCAGAGAGTGAAGGAAGTTAATAAACAACTCTCCTTTTCCCCAACCTTAAATAGAAACCCAGAAAACTACAGCAAAGCCATGAATGAGCCAAAAATGATCCAGACTGATTGGTTGCTTTGATTTCACAGAATTTCTGTTGGAAGTTCTGATGAGTCCAGCTTTTCCACTCCTGGTATCCCATGACCCAAATAGAGAGGATGGCCTGGTGGTAAAGGTAAAGGACGGAACAGAGTCATCCTCCCCTATATATTCCCTTTGCTCAGAGCCTCAGGGTAGCACAGTGTGGTCAGACCAAGACACAGCAATTTCAGAGTTTTATGTTTGCTTTATTAGCAGCTCACTATGAAATGTAAGCAAAATGAAAGATGTACATAGACAGCAGATTTACACTAACTTTTAATGTTGTGTTTGTAGACTTAGATGACTTTTATGATAATGCTTCTCTGTTTGGTTTGGGGGCTTTTGTGTATTGAATATTTAATGATGTTTTAATTGTTGTTGGTTGTTCTGATTAGAGTTAATCCACGTGGCACCTACAGTGTGCTGGCAGGGGGCGCTTTATAAAAGAAAATGGTCATTATTTCTTACTGTAAAATACTGAATCACTTACATTTAGGGAAATGGACTGAAATTTTACAGATGGGTGGTTTTATGAGTTCAGAAGAAAAAAATAATACATTTAGCTTGTTAGTCTATGCTGCAAAGTATGTCTCTTTTATCACATGGCTTTTTACCAGTTGAATAGACTCCCTCCGGAAATCTTCCATCCTGCTAAGCCGGGAGACAGATGTAGAGGTAGTAATTGTCTTCCACTAAATGAAGTCAGAGGTAAATTTCTGCTGTATCTATATAACTCCTTCGTGTGGACTACAACAGCAGTAGTGTTGTTTTTATTTTGTGAGTTTCAGTTGCTACACAAATACCCTAGGAATTGCTGCAGCACTACCTTTCAGATCACTTTCAACATCTTCAAACCTATGTATGAGGTACATGTTCTATAGATATATTGAATCTATTGCACCATGCCTAGAACTCTCTGACTTAGCAAATTTTCCCATCTCCTCCATTAGAACAGATTTTTTATTTTTTTTTTTTACAAAGATTTGGTCTCCTGTATAGATAATTGTATTTCAGGGTGCTTATATGATAGCACATGTATGCCCATATCTGGTTTTTTTTTGTAGTAACATGACAACTAGACCATTCATGATCCTGGCAAATGACCTTTCCCTAAGTTCTGCCCAACATTGTTGATGTTGAGACAATACTGAATTTCTAAGCTGATGTTAAATTTCATGTTCCTCAAAAACATTTTCCTCTAAAACAAGAAAAATTCCTGCGGAAAACTGTCTTCTCAGCACTTACTGCTACGGTGAAATGCTAGACTGATGAAGTTATAAATCAACAGGCTGTCCTTACCCTCAGAGCAGATGTTAGAGGAATTAGTCAGCACACACTTATTTATTTTGTCCTACTCACATGCATTGAGACTGACCTACAGCAAGTGCAACCTTGGAAGAGATGGCTTTGATGAGTTTCCAGTGGTTTCAAATGCATCTCCTGAGGACTAAATGGGCTGGGAATGCCAGTACCTGCCCAGTATACAGCCACCTCTGGTGTGAAAGTGAGACATGGGTGAAAAGTTCAGTGTTGAAGAGGTTGGAAATTTTTAGACTAAATGAGACTTAACTAAAGCTGAACATTTCTGATATGCCTCATCAGATGACATTTTCAAGAAGAGAGATGAAAAATTTGGTATTCTACTCTATGATCTCATACCTGGGTCACTTTTCTGGGGTGTTTAGAGTTTTATTCTGAAGTCCTTGCTGCACCTAAACCACAATGATGATGCTTTTAATTCAGCTAAGCATGGTCCTGTATTATGTCTCTTGCATTTTAGGTTAGCTTTTACCAAAAAAACCTCCAGCTGCAAGAAGTTATTTGCCAAGTTGTAGGGTTTTTTCCATTGTAAAATGAAAACATGGTCTGAAATCTTGAAAGATGCTGTAAAAATGAGATTTCTCATCCACCATTTGGAAGACCCAAATCCTTATTTAGTGCTATTGAATTCTACTACAGCCCAAAATGTTCAACGTTCTCATTTTAAAAGCCTAATGTTACCATACAGCAACATCTCTTTCTTTCTTTCTCCTCCTACCCTCTCCTTTCCTCCTTTAACATATGCCATCACACCCATACCCTTTAATATGAGTCTGCTTTTCTGATACATTGCAAAGCAAAGAAGATTGCAGATAGTTGCATTTCTCCATTTGTGATCAGAAGTATATGAAACAGGCAGATCATAAAGCTAGCTTTACACTGCTGATATTATTATGATGTTGTAATTTTCATTGATCGAAAATAATTTTTGTTTCATCGCTCTCTATGGTCAAAATAAAAGTAATATTTTACCTAGGTAGCTTTTTAGTTTGTTTTTATTTTGGAGAAAACTAAAGCATATTCCCTAAGATCCTTTTAAAAGGTAAGAGTAACAAAATCATAAAAAATAAAAATGCTATTAAATAGGTTGTAAATTTCAAAGTGATACATGAATGCAATAACCCAACTGGAGAGTTGGGGAAAATAATAAAACCAGCATGTTATAGTACTGACAATGCAACGGCTACAAAAATCAATAAAGGGAATTTAGGAATCCAAGAAGTTGTAAGGTATCTGCTGAAGTACAGTAGAATTTTAGAGAGGAAAGTACAGAGGGCTTACAATCTTCAGGACTGGAAGGAAAAAAACCTTTTTCCTCAATGGATTCATTGTTATGTTTTTCGTTGGGTTTTGCTGGAGTTTTTTCTTTAATTATTTCAAATATTTTGTTTCAAATAAGGCAAAAACTTGAAACAGGAATTTGTGAACCTTGCCTTTATAAACTGAAGCTGTTAGTGTCTGGTTCTTGGTATTTCCTTCAGAGCTAAATGCAGTGGACATGCAAATGTAATGATATAAACCTTTGAAAGTAATTAAATCACATAGTAAGATTAGTTCAACTCTTAAGATAAAAGGGTTGAGGCTGCTTTCATGACAAAGAACTGTGCATTTATAAAACCATAAAATCACTTGCTTAAATCATCAGTGTATTTAGCTGTTTCAGTAATAGATACTGGAATACATTTCCATGCATTCTCAGCAATCAGTAACCTCTTAGGACTTTGCATATACAACACCTGCTCTGTTCTCAGGTTCCAACAACTTCAGTTTCAAAGCAAAGATCCTAAAGATCTGTGAACAAAGAATATTTTGCTTTTTGTACTATTTTTATTCTTTTATTGTAATGCTTCATAAGGTTGTGGTTTCTAGTATTTTTGTCAGTCAACCTGATTATTCATGTTTCATACAAAAAGATTTTGAACTAGAACATATTTCAGCCTAATATTTGTGAATTTTCACCATCTGATATTGGAAGAGGCATAAGAAAAATACAGGTATGTGTCAGATCACTGAAGTAATATGGCATTGTGATTATGATTGCTATTAAAAAAAAAAGAAGACTAAAAGACTGGTTGTTCTTGGGGCTTTGGCATTGTCAGAATGAAGGATGACAAAGAAAGCACATTAGAAAAAGCTAATTGTCTAAAGACTACTAGAACATGTGAATAATATAATCTCATTTGCAGAGAAAGAACATTATATTAAAATTGACTGTGTATATTTAAATTTAAAATAGTTGGGGTCTTTCTCCAAGAGAAGGAGAGGAAAAAAAAGACTGTGTAAGTGAACTGAGGAGAGAGAATCTGGATTTATTTCTCTTATGGCATTTATAGCAAGTAGTTAAATGCAAGAGCACTGCCCATTTGCAACATTTATGATTTGATAAGAAAGCTAGCATGGGACGAGAAAAGGAAGAAAGAAAAAAAAAGTCTGCAAAGCTGCCTTTGAAAAGAAAGAGTCCAAGGTACTGGAGTAAACCAGAGTTTAGTCCAGTGCCTAAAAAATCCAGACCTGGCAACTCGATTAATATTAGCATAGACAAAACACCTAGACATCTCTGGAACCCTTAGTCACTGCTGGGGGAAAATAGCCTCACCCTTTACCAACTAGTCCAGTCCTCAGATGCTTCAAGACATCAATATATGCAATAAATTTTAGCAAAGCCAAGATACTGCCATTGAATCAGTTTATATAAAAAAATGCTATTTTCATTCTTTCTTTTCAATAGGTTTCCATTGGATGCTAGGTAACTTGGAGTTCAATATTTCACAGAATCACAGAATCACAGAATCTTAGTGGTTGGAAGGGACCTTTGAGATCATCGAGTCCAACCACATTAAAAAAAACAAAAACAAAAACAAAAACACACAAACAAACAAAAAAACACAACACACAAAACCAAACAACAACCCCCCCCCAAAAAAGAAAAAAAAAAAAAAAAAGAAAAAAGCACCCACCAACTAAACCCCACACCCACAACCTCACACACAACACCCCACCACAAACCAACAATCCCAGGCACTAGAGCATGCCCTGAAGAGCCACGTCTACATGTTTCTTAAATACCTCCAGGGATGGTGACTCCACCACCTCCCTGGGCAGGCTGTTCCAGTGCTTGACCACTCTTTCAGTAAAGTATTTCTTCCTAATATCTAATCTAAACCTCCCTTGCCGCAGCTTCATACCATTTCCTCTGGTCCTGTCATTATTCCCTTGGGAGAAGAGGCCAACACCCACCTCTCTACAGTTTCCTTTCAGGTAGTTGTAGAGGGCAGTGAGGTCTCCCCTCAGCCTCCTCTTCTCCAAACTAAACATGCCCAGTTCCCTCAGCCTCTCCTCAAAGGACTTGTTCTCCAGACCCCACACCAGCTTGGTGGCTCTCCTCTGGACACGCTCCAGCACTTCAATGTCTTTCCTGTAGTGAGGGGCCCAAAACTGAACACAGCACTCGAGGTGAGGCCTCACCAGTGCCGAGTACAGAGGCACGATGACTTCCCTACTCCTGCTGGCCACGCTATTCCTGATACAAGCCAGGATGCCGTTGGCCTTCTTGGCTGCCTGGGCACACTGCTGGCTCATGTTAAGCCGGCTGTCCACTAACACTCCCAGGTCCTTTTCTGCCAGGCAGTTTTCCAGCCACTCTTCCCCAAGCCTGTAGCGTTGCTTGGGGTTGTTGTGGCCGAAATGCAGAACCCAGCACTTGGCCTTATTAAACCTCATCCCATTGGCCTTGGCCCATTGATCCAACCTGTCCAGGTCCCTCTGTAGAGCCTGCCGACCCTCAAGCAGATCAACACTCCCACCTAGCTTGGTGTCATCCGCAAACTTACTGAGGGTGCACTCAATCTCCTTATCTAGATCATCAATGAACATATTGAACAAGACTGGCCCCAAAACTGAGCCCTGAGGGACACCACTGATGACCGGCCGCCAACCAGATTTTGCTCCATTAATCACAACTCGCTGGGCACGGCCATCCAGCCAGTTTTTTATCCAGCGGAGGGTACACTTGTCTATGCCATGATTCTCCAGTTTCTCCAGGAGAATGCCGTGAGGGACGGTGTCGAAGGCCTTACCAAAGTCCAGGTAGACAACATCCACAGCCTTCCCCTCATCGAGAAAGTGGGTCACATGGTCATAGAAAGAGATCAAGTTGGTCAGGCAGGACCACTTACCTCTTTGTGGTATGTTCTTTGCAGAGAAAATGGCAATTCCATTACCAAATTAAAATCAAGCACCTGAGTGAGTTTGTAATCTAAAGTCATTTCATTGAAGCAGATTGAATGAATTTATCAATGTACAAATCTGTGTTGATATATTTATCTGTACCAGGCCTCAATTCAGGGAATCATTCAATCATAAGCCTAAATCTACCTTCTCTAGTAGAAACATTTCAGCATATATCTAAATCCTACTAAACTCAGTCACAACTATTCTCCTGTTGAAGTGAAGAGTACAAATCATATTTATTTCAACGATGTAGGTTCTGGCCATGCATACATTGCTCAGTGCTATATCTGTATCTGCAGAACTGACCTTATAGATGGATCAAGTACTGTACTCATTTACAGACTTTAAATTTACTCTAGAATTAATGTTTGCTTTTGCTTTAATTTACTGTTCAATTTCTCTTTACCAGATGAGGGACAATGTTCTTTTTGTTTCACCTGATTTGAGGGAATCTATGGGGGAAAAGTAACAAAACAAACCTTTGTATTCACTATTGTCATTATTTTAAAGTTAAATACAAATTATATTTGTCTTAATGACTATTATTTCATTTTATGGTTCCACTGTAACAGTTAGTTGCCTCACCTATTTAGAATGCATTATTTATACAGCTGAACTGTCTTCAGAGTTTAAACCAAAATCTTTGCTTAACTTTTAAAATCAGACCTTCCTTCTTTTACAGTTATCACATATTTTCATTGCCATATACAGCCAAATGTAAAATAATAGGATGAGAAGCATTACTCTACAGGGTCATGTAGTTGAAAGCAGTCTAGTACTAGAATGCACACAATATATTTAGTTTCTTTGACTGAAGAGCAACAAGAATGTCCAGCTTCTCTCTAGATTTACAATTGAATACCTAGTGGGCGTTCTTAACTCATATCTTACTTTTGTACATTTTATAAAGAGTACTCATATCTTCAAATAATTATTATGAGTACTTCTTTTTTATGTGACTTTTCTATAAACATGCACTTTAATGATCTAGTTATATGATGGAAAAAGACAAAAGTTCAATTATTTAGCAAAAATTTGACTCAGGGTGCCAAAAGCAGAGAATGAAGCAATGTACCAATTTGTTAGTTAATGAATTCAGGCTTTTTTCTTAATTTTATTACACATAATACTTAAATTGATCCATCTACACCAGTGGCTCATGATTGATTTAAGGAAGTCAAAAGCAGGTCCAATATTATGCTAAAAGTTTTCCCATTATCTACCTAATGTTAAGATAAAAGAAACAGTGTTATTTTATCAATAATTTTACAAAAAGAATTTATAACACCTTCAAAATTTCAATATGTTTATTTTTTGTAACAAGTATAATCAATTAACATTCATAATGGGGTAAGCCCTTTCTACCTGCACAGTAATCTGCAGTCTTAGACCAACAGTACCAGACAAATTATTATTTATCAGATTTTCCATATGTGTTCTTCATTCTTCTGCAGGCATATCTGGCATTGTGTTCTGTGATGGTTTATTTCATTAGGAGTTTATTTTTTTGTTTTCCACAAAGTTTGTTTATGTATTTTATCATAAAGAGGGATTAGATAAATTATATTAGAAAAAGAAATCAGAAAACTTCAAAGACAAAATTGTATTTTAAGTACCTCTATTGGCAGGTTCATTCTTCTTTCTTTTCACTCCCAACATTGGCAGTGCACTTTCTGTACTCTGACTTAATTCTGATGAGATGGGCAGAACCCATCTGACCTTTGACTGAAGGTTGAGATATCCTCCTGGGAATTACAGTTTATAGATAGAAGTCCTTCAGACTGAAGCAGACCTTAAGTCCAGATATTCCACTTAGTATTGTAGAAAAGTGATCCCCAACTCTTCTAAAGTTTGAGCTGAATCCTGTACTGTCCAAGTAGGGCTCTGATCATACCTGGGGGTCTGTGCTTCCCTGGAGGCATTACAGTCATCCTCAGGAGCTTCCCAACCCCACTTGAGTTTGCAATGGAGTGTGATAGGTGCCTCACTGCCTAAATGATTGTTCATGCATCCCTGTATATTTCCAGGAGGAAAGCAATGGTCCTGGATGACACTACTGTTATATTTATATATCTGCTATATATGTTATACCCAATTTACAATAGAGCTCTATTTGTGGTCTTAACAAGAAGAAGCAGTTAAGTTATCTTACTTCCTAACCACTTGAGTTTCTTTATGAGAAAAATATAATATCAAAAGAGAATTTCTGGCTCCATTAAATAGAGGTTCTTCTGGTTCAGTAAGTGGTTTTTAAGGAGCTAGCTGGTAAGCTGTCTTTATTAGGTAGCAGTGTTGTTATAGGAACCTTGGGATCAGATCTTAGTTAAATTTTCCTTCTTTAAAAAAATGTAACTCAAAGACAAAATGGTTTTCTATACTTATTGACATTGCCATACAGAAGTGAAATAGTCTCATCTGCAATGTATAACAGGTAAAGAATATGTTAAGAATAGTTACAGGGTCTCAGTCTCGACCATAGGTTTAGGGCCATATATTAGTTGGATAGATTACCAAATACACAGTACCATAATATTTCTAGGAATGCATATCATGAAGTAATCACTTTCACTGTTTCTCTATATGTAATTTATAGCATATCCCAAATAGATGTGTTTCATAAGTAAGTAATCTTCATGTGACTGGACTAAAGTAAAACAATCTGGTTCAGAACATAGTATTTGCTAGTGAAAAGAAAATACTTTGAGCCATGAATTTTCCTTAGTTTTTGAATGTGTACCAACAATAATCTTTTTAAGTATCCCCCTGTACATCAAACAGTAAGCAAGACATGTTTCAGTCTATGCACACATTCATTTGATTCCCTTGTACATTGAGTTGTTGTATTTGAATTTTTGCTCTAGGAGAAATGGTTTGATCCATCTATACCATCAACTGCTGCTCAGTCCTCAGCCACTCCTGTAATTGCAAGCTCTAAAGGTGCCCATCCGTTGCACGGTGTTAGCTGGTGAAGAGAGACTCCCACAGTGGGGCCGAAGGTCCTGTTTATACTGCCTTATCCACCAAGTTGTCTCCAGCTGTCTGCATTTCATAAATAGTAGCATCCCTGGACTGGAAAAGCATTGAGTGGGAAAGGAGGAACCAGGAGCAAACAATGATACTGAAGATATTTTAGCTAAGATGACTTCTTTAAGCCACTCTTTCACTCTGTAAACACTTGTTTAGTTGTAGGAGTTTGTCATCACAAAGGAACAGTTCTGCAGAGCTGTTCATGTATGGTCAGGTAACATCACATCCTGACATAGCCTGACTCCAGTTTATATCCTGACCTCTGGTAAGGGTCCTGGTTTGGGCTTAGAAGAGGAATTCATTCCCAATTCTGTCTCTGGTTTATACTGTGACCTTGGACATAACATCTCCCCTTGCTGGGTCTTAATTTCCTCATATCTAAGATATGTTTGGAGACACTCTGAGTTCTCAGGGGAAAAGTGTTATGCCACAAGGACCTGGGATCAGTTGTGCCAATGCTCAGGCAATAAGTAGCAACTACTTTGCCAACCTTGCCAAGGTAAGACCTCTTTTTCCTTCAGAAAAAAAAAAAACCCTGTACCTAGTCCTTGTGGGGCAGAAGAACCAGGAGTCTTCATGTATTCAACAGATTGTGAATGTGCTCAGAAGATGGTTGAAAGTTGGTCTTTTTGCAAAATGATACTTTTGCAAGACACTTTTGTTGTTTGTTTTTACAAGTTTCCATCTCTTACAGTAATGTGCACAATAGAAAATGCATTTTTCAGTTTACTAGTCCCTTTTCATGCTTTCTTCCTTATTTTGGGGTACAGTAAAAAACAACAAAGTGAACCTGTTTCGCACAATACTGAGACAAACTGTAAAACTTGTTTCCACAGGAAGAGTCTTGGAAACCAAGAAGGCAGTGGCATGACAGTAAATCAGTCAGTCACATTAGGAAGGTAGGAAGAGTATAAAACTTTTTGCAATGGAGTTGTAATAAGTTCTGGTGCAGTTATCAACTATCCCATGAGGAAATTACTCTGTGAATACTTTTCAAGGGATTTGTATGCATTCGAACAGTAAGGATCGCGATTTCCACCAGACTGTTAGTCTGATCCAGTTCGAGTTCCTATATTATTACTTTAGCAAGACATTAAATCAGAGGAAGAACAAAATATAGCAAAAGGAAGAGAAGAAGCATTACAAATTCTGGAATAATTTATTATAAAAAAAACTTTTTCAAAAGGACAAAGGAAAAATAAATTCATTTTACCTCTAACTTCCTTCTCCATTTTAAGGTAATTTCTGGATTAAAATCCTAGAAATTTTAGATAACTAGAAGGAATTGACAAAGTTGGAAGCAACCTAGCCTCAACTTTGAGTATAATTTACCCACCTTTTTGCATCCTACAGATATTGCCTGCATCTTGCCACCCAGTTGCCTTTGAAGACTTGAGCCCCACACTAAATAAAGAAAGAGGAACACTTAGGTCTTCCTGCTAATATTCTCTAATACTTCTGCTAATATTTCTCACAAAACCAAGGCTGTCCTTGGGGGCTGGATCAATAACACAACCATAATTATTCTAATAAACATCAAATGAGACATTTAAGATAAAGATTTAGAAATAATTCACCTTTAAGACAAATGCAGAACTTCTGTTAAAGCCAGCCATGGCTGCACTTCTTAGCAATAGGCATACGTTCAACTGCATTCACTGTTACTGGTCACAACCAAATGCGAGAGGTTTGGGGAAATACAGAATATAACTTCAATTTAAGCTCATCAGGACCAATGGAAAAGGAGCAGAAAAGCAGAAGCAGCTGAGTAACTATACTGCCAGCCTTTCTGTGAACATCTTCTCTTGAAAAGGCTGAGGAAAACTGCCAGAGTGCTACAGAAGTTTTGATAAAGGGAAGCACTCAGAGGAGCACATTAAATCTGGGCTGATACCAGCATATGGAAGTTGAAGTCTTTTCTCATTATCTTGGCTGATTTTCTGCCAGGAGACACATCTGCTGGACTTCTGCAGGAGCCCTGCGGGAATGTAAACCTAGGCAAGCACACCAGTCTGCTAAGCCATATTTATGTAACATTATTAGGTAACTTTTCACATCAAGGGATGCACTGACTCAGAAACACATTCAGGGCCTATTGGAGGTGGGAAAAAATCATATGGGAAGTATGTTTGCCATCTGATGGGAAACCACATGGAGACCAGTGGAGAATTCTCCTCCGAAAAGATGAGGGATGACTACTCTTCAGGATTACTTTGCAAGTTACTCACATTACTTATTTGGAATGATAATTTCCCTGAGCTGTCGAAACCCCAGATTTAAGACATATGATTGAACTGCTGTTAGCAGTAATAATGGTTATGGTAAACTAATGATAGTTTCATGCAAATTCTTTGTACTTTAGACATTGTAAAGTTTTAAAAGCTTAGGGCTTTTGTCATTTCAAGCCAGCATTTTCACATTATTATCATCTTTTTGGACTTAAAATACTTTATTTGCAGAGCCTGAATACCCCTAGAGGGTTTCCTTTTACACAGAGAGGGAAAAGAACATGGCATGAAGCCACAATGAATTATAGCCTTGTCTCTTACCTACTTGTCTAATTTTGTTTCAGATATTTGGCATGTTAAACTCCCACTTTTCACTTGCACGTGCAGAACACTCCAGGGCAACACCTATAATATGTCTCGATGCATTGCATATGTCAAGGTAGGGTTTTTTTTTTTTGTAAAAAGATTGGTCCCAATTTTAAATAAAACTGAAGAAGAATATTGTGTTGCAAAAAGTTGACTTTACATCAGCATTTCTGTGATCTTCATCCTGACTGAAAAACAGAAATATGATTTCAGTTAAGTAAATTTTAGGTCAGGGACAGAATTATCACAGAGGAGTATGGATTTCATAAGGAATTACATTCTAATGTCTTCTTTTATTTACTATTCGGATTTAAAAACAAAACAATACCTCCCCCCGCCCCACTGATTTGACTTTACTACAGAACTTAGGATTTCTCCAGTCTATGTAAAGAACAAACAAACAAACAAACCACCTGACAGAAAAACATGTGTAATTGTCCTCCGCAATTGTTTAAAAGTTATGAAGCTCCTGTAAACAATCAAGTAGCAATATACCCTCATCTGAAAGCTAGGGCTGCACACCACTATCTCCTAAAGGCTATTCAACTTTTCTGACTGAATTTTATATCTTGAGCTTCCCTCTAAAGTCCAACTCTAATAACTGCCCAGTAACCTTGTTGATGAATCCTGCAGTAAGTACATGAATAAAGCCCAGATGCCGTTTTGCTGGATCAGGCAAGAGTGCTAAGTCATCCTCTTTCCTGATAAAACTCTAAGTTTTGAATGCTCAGCAACTTCCTACCAATAATGCTCAGCAAAATGTGAGAACAGGAAGAAGTTATTCATACAGGAATTTGGCATTTCTGACTCTCATCTGACAAAAATGAATGCCTTGAAGATACAAAGAGTTCCTCCTTCAGACTTTTCTTAACGAAACACCTCATGCAACTTGAAAAATTATATGTCTGTGTCAAACCTGTGAACAATTAATTGTTCCATCCTTCTCAGTAGAGGTTTTTTTTTCTTGTTACTCCTTTTTTCTTTGCATATATATACATGATATCTCATTATTAAGTGTGTTGGGAGCACTTATCTGCATGGAGAAAAGGTAGTGAATTTTTCCAAGTTGTAATGATAAGCTAAAAGTAAGCCCTGCAAGGTAAAGTCTATTTAAAACATGGCAATTTGGGAAAATATGTCCCTCAAGCACAGCAAACATACCATCAAAGTGAGTTAGCTACCAATTAACTTCCACATTTTACACAAAGGGCATTAAATTCTAGGGTAAAAATAAAACCAAATGATGTATGCCTGCTTTCTGTGAACAATAGATCACACAAAATGAGCTTTAGATGCGGTGGTTTTCACTGTGTTTTCAGTATTCAGCTGTCCTTTTGGAAAATATTTGTTTTTCTGTTTAAAAACACTTCTTTCTATGTACACTCATATCACTAGGCATGTATAAAAAGAGAAATTGTAAGTGAAATGCAATAAATTCAAAAATGTGATCCTAGACAGGCTCAGACACTATGACACAAGACTGAATTGTGACACTTCTGTTCACAATAGGTAAGTAACATTGCTCTACTCAGCACCGAGCTCTTGATCCCGAAGCCTAGATGAAATGATAAAATACCGTGGACACAAATAGAGTTCCAGTCAGTCATAATGGCAACAAAAGGGCATACTCAGAGAAGGTGTGTTAATGGGAGCAGGAAGCTGGCCCGATACAGGTTAGGCAGTGACTAAGAAGTGAAGGTCAAAGGAGCCTTAGCAAGAGCCAAACCAATCAGTGGGCCAGCTCTCCATGGATTCAGAGATGTATCCAAGCTCTTCCTGCTGGAACCAATTAGGAAAGTACAAGATGATAGCAAAAGCATGGAAGAACTTATTTCTCAACTCCCATGGCCCAGACAAAGTCATCTGCACATGGGAAAAGAAGTGCACTGCCTCGGCTGGACTCATTCATGGGCATTTGGCTTATGTCCAGAAAACAGCATTTTCTGCATAATGTTTAAACGCAGTTTAGAAATTGCTCCCGTGAAAGGAAAGTTACAGTGTGGGCAATATTTCCCCTTCCAGAGACAGGTGTACAGCAGGTTCCAGATTAAGAGAAAAAAACAGTACTTGGCATCAGTGGAACTTGAAAAACAGTACAAGAAGGAACAAGGCAATAGATTGCTTGATAATTGTTATATTGAAACTTTGTGTATTAGGTTTTTAGAATATCTTTCCTAAGTCAGAAGAATATTTGCAAATCATTCGATACAAGGTCTGTGGTGCAAAGAGCAGCCATTTTTCACGATACCTATCCTGCCACAACCTCACAAGTTTAATATATGAGTCTGCCGTGCTCCTGAGACTTTGACTGACTCCCAGCAGTGCTGAGTGAGGAAGACTTGTGTAAACATAATGCATATCACCCAAGACAAAGCATATAACCCACTTGTCAGACCCTTCTCTTTCTATGGCAAAACATACATAGTACAGCCATGTCGGCTGCGTTGGAGATGCACTCCTCTAGCGCTGCAGTTCAGCCAAAGCATTCCCAAATTGCTTACGTCCCTGTCACAACAGAGTATGTCCTGTCACTAGCCCTCTGCTAGTTAAGTGCAATGTAATAGCTGGCCTTTGGTTGTTGTAAAACAATGTGAAAATGTTTTCTTCAGTACAAGAGATGAAATACAGGCAGGTGTCATCAGAAAGCGCTTACACCTAAACAAGACACACATGGATAAGACAAGGTGCATTGAAAACAAACTAAAAAATATAACTAAATTGTGTATATATACAAACACATATATATGTATGTATGTATATATATATGTGTGTGTGTGTATATATATATATATACATATCAAGAGAGAGGGAGAGAAAGAGTACATTATTGACTTATTTCTTGTGGGCACCAAAGAGCAAATGACTGTTCAGGAATGATTTGAGAGAAAAGGGATATGATGGGCTGGAATAAAGATTTTACTCACTAAGGGCAGGTCAGAAGAGATGAACTGATGACAACAGAGATTTTTTTTTAAGATGAGCAAATATTTCCTCAGTTGCCAGTTGTTAGAGTTTGAGGGTAAAACTCTACCAACACTGAAATCAGTGACAAAATCTTGGTTGACGCCAGGAGTGCTAGAATTTCACTGTGTGAGGAATGCAAATCCTGAGATATTTTGCCAAATGAAAGTTCCCACCCTGGAGCACATTTAAACACATGTTCAGAGATAGGTAGATGCTCAAGTACCTTGTCATACTGCAATGTTTGCGCTTTTTCTTTCTGAAGTAGTGTTTAAAACAATAAATAAAAACCATAGGAATAGCAAAGAGCTATTAGAACAGATTATTTTAGCTAGTCTTTGTATTTCACCTCACAGTCACCAGGAACACGTATTTCAGAAAAAACATATGGAGTTCCCAAGTGAATACTTTGGCAGTATTTTGTCCTTGGAGAATGTTATGTCTTAAATCCAGATATAAAGCAGTTGGCTTCTGTCTTACAATTTGTAACGTGCTACCTTATATAAGCTGTTTTTCTGTTTAGTGTAAATTTCTCTGGGTTTGTAAACATCTAAACCTTTTGCAAATCTATAGAATAATTTTCTTTGAGGTGGGTGAATGAGTTACTTCTGTGAAATACCAGCTTTATCAATTGTAAATGTGCTTGATTTAGCCGGACTTTTTCCTCCTTTTTCCCCCTGTGGTTATCAGAAGATATTGTTAAGTACCCTCCATTAGAGCATCACTGCGTTGTTCTTATACCTTCATCAGGTAGGTTCTTGTCCCTGTTTTGTAAAGCTGAACACTTCTACTTTTTTTTCCATCTTCTCATTATGAAATTCTTTCCCAGTTTTTATGTCAACCTTTATGTCATACCTTAGTTCTTAGAGTTATATTTAGTACTTGGAGAGAGGCTTCAAAATATTTCTTTTTGCCTCCTGAAGATATACAGTCCAATTCAATGCTGAAGAATTTTATTTTTGTTTTCTATAGTAATTATCTGCACAATAACACATGTATTCAAATTTATCAGGATTACACCTACCCTCTGCCTCACACGTCATCACCACTAACACACTGTCCTGTACACGTGTGTGTATATATATATATACACACACACAGTAAAGCAGTAGAAAACTAGAAAAAAAAGCTTGTTGAAAACATCATAGGGAAGGTTGATTCTGCCTGTGCACCTTATTTTTCTGCAACTTGTAGGAACCTCACTTATTATCTCATTCCATGGTTGCAGTTCCAGTTGACAGGCAGTCTCTCACCCTGGGATGTCCCCACCAGGTGACGCACCATGAAACTGCCTCCTGCTTCAAAAGAGATCTGAAAACAGTCTACGCAATTCTTCCAAAGAAATATCTTGAGGAAAAATCTAAGGATTAAATCTCTGAAGACCAATTCTTGGAATACAGCTACTTTAATATTCAAAGTGGCACTTAAACATGCATGTAACCCTGAGGTATACACCTAATTTTGTCCTTAAAGAAGATACAATTCAGGAGGGTATTTGGCTAAGTTTATCACTTGGAGGCTGTGTTTCAGCTCCTCTGACTTCCACAGGGATGAGATTACCGCAGACTTGCATGTGCTTCTGTTTTGAAAACCTACAGGAAAAAAACTTTCAAGATTGCAGCAAGGACCTGAGTCAAGCATCCAATGAGCTTACAAAAGTTGCAGTATTGGCCTGACTTCATTGTGTGATCAGACATTATCGAACAGAAGATTCAGCTGCATTTCATTACATTTTTTAAATTCCTGTAATACTCATTTTTATCTGTTACACTCTAATTTTGGAAATTTTTATTATAGGCATTTATACAATACATTTGAATGAATTTCAGGATTTAATGATGCAGCTGCTAAAATGTTATTATAATTTTTTTCATATGAATAGATCAAAATGCATTGGATAAAAGTGTTAAAACATTAATAAAAATGCAGGAGTGAAGAAATGACTCGTGACAGAGGGGAGAGAGCCAGGCATTTTGTGAGTAAGCGCTATATGAATTTATATGTCTAAATCATTATCAATAAACGTTAAGCCTCAGCATGCAGTGTTAGGCAAAAGTAAAATGTTTTTTTTAAAGTTGTAGTCAATAACAATTTCTCCGAAGAACAATTTATTGTGTGATTGATGATTTTTGAGCAGGTCACTGTAGGTATGCAAAATCCTGGTTACTGTGATTGTACACAGAGGTCACAGTGTTTGTTTCTGTAGCTTGAAACACGTAGCTTTTGTGAGTCGATTTCTACAGAGAATACTTTCACTTAACAGGTCAGGATTTCCATGACTATTTAAAAATGTTAGTGGTTTCAGTGCATATTCTACTTAATAAACTTGTTCAAGTGAATAATTCTGTGAACCAACCACAAAAGGACATGACAAAAGAAAAGCTCTTATTTTCAAATTGGAACAACCATTCACAGAAAATGTGCTGCCTTTGCTTAGACTTATTATTTAAAAAGCATTAACCTTACATTTACATAAAAGTAGAAACTCAAGAACTGCCATGCTGAACCATAAAAAATGGACTGCCCAGTAATTCCCATTCTTGCATGTTTCAGAGAACAGTAGAAATTTCTTTGTGGACAACTTCCAGTGAAATCTTTGGTGAAGGTTTCCTTACTGACTCTTAGGTAGTTATTGCTGTATCTGTTGCCTAACTCTGAGACCTAATATATTCTCCCCCCCCCCCTTTTTTTTTTTTTTTTCTGTTGCATGGTTGGTACTTTGTAAACTGGGAAATACATGTGAAAATTGAAGAAAAATAGTGTTTAATCAGTCTCTTTTGTAGGCAAGGAGATATAACATTGGTGCCTGGTAATGATGTAAGTTTTTTACTGTTTTCCTAAGGCATCCAGTAGGGGTGATAGCATAACTGTATTGCTTCTTGATTGTCCTGAAGAGAAAACAGAAAAGTACTTTTCTGCAATGAAATTATTTTAGATTTTGATAGGAGTGCTCATGTAATTATTATCTCATCAGGGAGACCCTTGCTATTTTGTGCCATTTTGTTAACGACTATAGTATATCTGTCATCAATTTCACAGCAAAATAAATACATGAAGGTGAAAAATGTCAATTATTATAATAAATTCATCTTAACAAGTCTCCCAGTCAAGGAGTCCCTGGACTTTGCCACATTATAATTTGTAGAGTCCTAGTGCTTTATGTTTAGATTTCTCCTGAGGATCCACTTTTGGATGATAGATCTCCTGGATCTGCTAGAGATATGGATTTAGATTAAACTCAATTTCTGTTGCATTTTAAAGTAGAATGGTCACACCAACCAGCTTTAAGCTGCTTTCATACAGGTGATTGGTAGTCAAGGTGTGTTGTACACTCTGTGATCTGATCCAGAAGGTTGAGTTAGGAACTCCAAATACCTCTGAAAAATAAGAGAGCATATGCTTAGGTGAAAATAAGCTCAGGGAAGAATGGCAAAGACATTTTGTTATTTTTGAGAGACTCTTCTTGATCCTTGAGGTCAGATACAGGTAGAAAGAAATTACTGTAATGGCACTGGTAAAATAAAAAGTATTTCATCCACAGGTGCAGATGGACAGAAACTCATCTTCTCACACTCTAAGCTGGCCAGACCTGTGCCAGATGTGATGTCTAAAGTTGTATAGGACTTTTTCCTCTGAGTTCACATATTTTGCTTCGTACTAGTATTTTAATGTCACCATTAATCTAGATATACACAAATATTTATATGAATTGTGTTATTTGCTGAGACTTTAATTTCCAAATATGAACTGGAAACCAAATTCTTCTAATAATGATACAGTTTGATTATTCCCAAATGTGAAAATTAGCAGATTACCTTCTCCTAATAACCCTTGGCCTTTAACAGTTGATTTTTATTTTTTTTAACTGACTGTGATATGAAAGAAAAACACTGTATACTATTCTGCTTGTAGAAAATACAAGCAGATCAGTGTTAGCAAGCTGATTTCATTTGCACTGAATGTAAGACTATTAAAAAGTAGGCCCATACTTAAGATTCCTGTTATTAAAAATGAAAATATTGAGAATCTAAGGGAAACAGTAGAATTACTAGTTGAACTGAAATATAACAGAGACCTGGAATTTTTAAAATTCAGTGACAAAAATATCCCAAATAAAAGCAGGAAACACATAAGCTTAAAGAATTAACTGGATAAATAACCTCAAGAAATTAGAAAATATGAGGGAAAAAAGGCCCTGATAAAAGCAGTGTTTCAGAAGATGTGGTAGGTGGAGAGTAAAAGAGAGGTTTCCCAGAGGCAAGTTCTGCCTATTAAAAGAAATAGAAAAGGTCTCCTTCCTCAGTAAAAAGGGTAAGAAAACAAGGAAAGAAACAGGATGAAGAGAGAAGCAAAATTAGCAGAGTTCAACGTATTCAGGTGTGGAGGGACTGGATAATTTCTAGCCCCCATTTCTGAAAGAGCTGGGACATGAAATTACAGGCCCAGAAGCAAGCATTTTGAATGAATCTAGTAAGATAAATGTAACACATTATTTGAGAATAGCAAATTAACAAATATATTTAAGAAGGGAGGAGGGGGAAGTGATCTAAGCCACTAGAAGCTTGTTAATATTCATTATAAAGAAGGATTTAGAATTCTTTCTTTAAAAATATACAGAAAGGATGGCAAGTGGAATATAAAATCATGCACAAAGCTAGGTTAGCAAAAATAGATCATGCCAGACACTCTATTGAAAGAGATTTGATAGTCAAATGAAAAGATGGTAGCTCAAATATATGTAGATTTCAGCAAAGTATTTGACACAGTGCCAAAAAGAAAATAAAGTTATACTAGAAAGTAAAGAATAGTACAATAGAGGGTATATGTTTGAATTGTAATAAACAGGGAAAATATTGAGTAGAAAAGTTATCATTGGCATTTAAGGATTTCGTTAGTTCCCTCAGCAAAGAAGTAGGGGAGATACTGATAAAATGTACTGACATTGTGAGTTTTGGAGTCATCATTAATACAGAGAAATATTTTTCTATTGCACACAAAGGAAGAGATGAGAGATGGCCCTGAGGACTAGAATAACAAGGATGAGATGAAATTCAGAAGTACAAAATGCAAAACCATGCACTGTTGAAATAATAACAATTTTGCTGTAAACTGGGATTCCATGAGCTGTTAATGATAGAGGGATAGACCTTGTAGAACTGACTGAACACAGACCAGCTATCACCAATATGATATAGCCAAGCAAAAAAGGCAAAGAACATCCATGGATGTCCCAAGTGAGATAGTTCCTGTATCCCACAGGAGTAAAACTTGGACTAGATTAAGTGCAGAGTAGCATATGCAGGAATGAGTAGGAAATGAAAAACTAGTCTTATGAAAAGAGAATGAAACAGCTTGGCTTGTTAGCCTTGCAAAATGAAGGCTAAGTAGGGATTATGTTAGCTTTCTGTAAATATATCAGTGATGATAAGCATCCAAGAGGGGAAAGGCTACTTGGCGCAAGAATAAATGGAAATAAACTGGAACTGAATAAAATTTATGTTGGAAAATAAAAGAAGGTTTCTGAGAACCAGGAGTCTGGAAAAGTGTCCAATACAAGAGGGGCAAAAAGCTTAATTAATTTTAAAGTTTGATTAGTTTATGAAACGAGATGTGTAACATAATTGCCTGTAAAAACAGAGACTGAACTCATTAATCTATGAAGTCCCTTGCAGTACCATGTTCATATTTGTGCTGAAGATGTGCGGTTTATGACATATGATAATAATCCATTTGCATATTTAATGGGAACAATCACAGCTGTATGGCCACATATCTGATGTCTTTTCTTGCAGTACGTTGAAGTAATTGGCCAAAAAAATTAAAAGCAGCCTGGTCTGCTGAGTGCACACAATTTGTCATTTAGTCAGTGGTTTGTGCTTATTCATTATCATCATCTGGCATTCTCTATCACACAGATATTTTTACGGACAAATGAGTTAAAGCAAGAATGACAATATGCAAAAGAGATCAGAAAACAGAAGGCCTTTTTCCTCCTCTGTTTTATTGTTTGGTTAAGGAGCGTGTCACTGTGATCAGCACTCTTGATAAAGTATGTAAATGTTTAGAGCCTGCTATTCCTGGGCTATTACTTGTGTAGTCTTATCATAACAGCAATCTGATAGAAAGTGATAGGGATCAGTTCCCAGGAGGAGAAAGCTTAGAATGACTTTTCGGTTCAAATAGCACCACGACATTGTTAGTTCTGGCTTAATAACTCTGATGTGGTATTTGCCTTCAGGTCATTGAGGTATCTTCAACCTTGCTGACTTATATTCTTTTCTTTTAATTATTCTAAAGATTCAAAATTGTGCCTGTGATTATTTTAGCATTTAAACAATGTTGTTACCTAATGTGTCCTCAAGATTTACGTAATAAGAAGTTCCTATTCATATTTTCAAGTTGTTATTTAAAAAGTAAACCAGGTTTCTGTCCCAGGGAAAACTTTCCCAGTTCAAGTGGTTTGAACCAAACCAGGATCAAAGTAGTTTATTTATTTATTAATATACAACTAACCAGCTTTCAGTGACCTATAAATTCAGGATAAGTATTGAAAATACAACAGATAAACTGCAGTAATAGACTCTGTCAAAACTGTTAAATGTCCAACTACAAATTTCTAAACACTCTCCTGTAACTAAGCTCAAAAAAATCTAATTACACCCAAACATGAATAAGCTCATATTTACATGTACACACTCACATCCCTCACAAATTGTGTGGGTTTGGGGCACACACACCCTCTCCAGGGTTTGCAGTCCCTACTTGCATCCCCCTTCTGTGGGAAACGTGAATGCTTCAGTTGTACATGTATCCATGCTGCTTGCTGCCACTCTTAATGTACACGTGGGGAAGAAACCCCCAAGTCACACACTCACACCTGAGGGTCTCTGCTTGCTACGCCCAGCTGCCCTTTGTTGGCCAGTTGTAGGCTCCCCATGGTAACCCAGGGGAGGATGCTCAGCCTGGCCTGGGCAGGGCAGTGATGCCATGGGGTGACTTCTGGCAGGACCAAACCAGATTTTGACTTCTTTTCTATTTCTTTCCATCTATTTCACACTCACTGTTCCTCCGTACTGTTAAAAAAAAGTTATATTTTTTTATATTTTTTTCAAGCTTTTTTTTTTTTTTTTTCCAAAAGTCCTTTTGCAGTTAAACTGGATAAAGATCATCTTCCTTTTTAGCTTTGCTGGTCCAGGACAAATACCACCCAGGCAGTTTTGGGTATTTCAGCTACAGACACTGTTACACTCGTGTTCCTGCCTTAACATAATTTTTTAACCCAGCCATGTTTCCTTGGAAGGGCCAAACAAACTCCCCTTGAGACTGTAATTGCAATGCTAAATCATAAACCCCTCCTTAATGAGCGTCTGTCATAAGCAGACAGTCTGAATTTTATAATAGAGTACAAACCCAGAATATTAGGTGTATCATGCTATTCTGAATTCTAGAAATGAATGTCACAAACAATCAGGCAAAACATTATGGCTGAAACAGAGTTGCCTCTATAAAAATAACAAATGATCCGTTAGGCATGTACGGGAGTTCCAAATGTGGAAAGGCAGAGGGCTATTTTTTTCTACTAGTTTCCACTTGAAATTCTGTGACAGGAGAATTTACCAGTCACTCAGTCAATAAGTCAAAAAATACTTATGTTTTCTGATGAAAAGTCAGAAAAAAAGTATGTTCTTTAAATTAGATCCCTTTTATGAATCAGGTTAAGCATCCAGAACCCAATCTGCTCTTCTCAAGTCTTTATAGTATTGTCTATAAAGAGCAAAACAAAACAAAAAACACTAATGGACAATCGTAGAAAATTTTACTAGAGCTTATGATTTTATTTTTTTTCTGATATTGAAAACTCTTGAGCTTTCAAACTGGGACCAAACGGATGATCCTGAAGGATCATTTAAGGGAATACTTAATTTTACGAAGTCATTGCCCCCTTTTTAATCATCTTTAGACTTCTAGAAGAGGTCTGCTCTTAGACTACAGAAGAAGATACCTAGGCTGTATGTGGCATAGAACTTGTAAACAGGTTACATACCTAACCTGCTGTCAGCACATCAGTCCGTAACAGATGAACAGATCTGCCCTCCTGAAGATGAACCTTCACACACACTGGTTTACAAAGGACAGCTAATTTCTCCCCCTAGGAATATTCTCCGCTATTACTATTAAGGAAGAAAAGATTGAGCTAGTGCTTTTTAGGGAGTTCGTTGTTTTCCTTTGTCTTTATGAGTTATCTTTATGTCTGTACACTCTTCCTTGCAACAGAATTGATAATGTCCACCCAATTTAGCTCCTGGGATGAGCCAGTGAAATAACTTCTCTGTTCTACTAAGAGTTCTAGAAACGTGTGTCCCTTTTCTGTGCCAGATAATTACTTATCATGAAAATAAGATTTTTGCTTATCTTATGTCCAATCCTACAATACTATGTCAAGTCCTGCAGTCCTTTTATATATGTAACTCCTACTGAGATCAGGTGAAAAGTTGAGAGAGTCAATATTTATTCCTGCTCAGGACTTTTGTATAAAGTCATTCAGGTTAGAACTGTAACCCAGCATCTCTCTACCTGTCAATTTATGTCCTTCCTGCACTGATATAATAATTTGTGATTAACTTTTAAGATCTCAGAGATTTAACAATTGAGCAGAGACAAGGAACAAGATGCTCATAAGTCAGTTGTGATTTGGGGTATGTAGCTCGAGGCTTCTATTTCCAGGAGGACAGAGTTTCCAGTTCACTGAAATTTGTCTTGAAGGGGTTGCAGTTCTTAGCACTTTTTTTCTTAATCATTTAGAGAAAGTACTGTGCACTTCTCCTAAGCAAGTGATGTTGGAGGTCAAAGCTGGGTCTGTAGTAACATGCTGTTTAAGAAGAGAATCACAATTCAGACTGGAGGCCCAGTGCAGCTGTTCTTTCTCAACCTGTTTCCCCTTATGGTGTTTGATATCCTGCTTGAATTGAGGATTGACTCAAGACCGAAGATTTCAATTAAAAATCAAGATTGAAAATCAACTTAATTAAACTGTTTGAGAATAAATTTGCATTCAAAGGTGTGTTAAGACCACGTGCACTGGCCCTTTTGAGCTTATCAGGGATGCTATGTTGTACCTTGGGTATCATGACTACTTACACATAAGTTAATAGACATAACTGCCTTCACTGAAGGCAATAAGAAAGCTTTTTCATTGGTATTAGTAGGAATAAAATTATTTTTTTCCTTTACAGTTATTTCACCATCTTTCTATTTCACCTGCTTCTTGCCCTAGCCTTAGAATCTAGATTCTGACAATGAGGGAGTATACATTGCTGGTGCAGCACTGCCACACAAGGACGGCTCTTCTTCTGAGGCCATTAGCTACTCCTGTGATATAAACTGAATGTAAACACAAGTAGGGACTATTAGCTCAACATGACCTGGCAATGTGCACTTGCAGCCCAGAAAGCCAGCTGCATCCTGGGCTGCATCCTGGGCTGCATCAAAAGCAGGGAGGTGATTCTACCCCTCTACTCCGCTCTTGTGAGACCCCACCTGGAGTACTGCATCCAGCTCTGGAGCCCTCAGTACAAGAAGGACACGGACCTGTTGGAGCAGGTCCAGAGAAAGGCTATGAAGATGATCAGAGGGCTGGAGTACCTCTCCTATGAGGATAGGCTGAGAGAATTGGGCTCGTTGAGCCTGGAGAAGAGAAGGCTCTGAGACCTCACAGCAGCCTTCCAGTACTTAAAGGGGGGCTACAGGAGAGATGGGGAAGGACTCTTTATCAGGGAGTGTAGTGATGGTTTTAAGCTGAAAGAGGGGAGATTTAGACCAGATATTAGGAAGAAAATCTTTACTGTGAGGGTGATGAGACACTGGAACAGGTTGCCCAAAGAAGTTGTGGATGCTCCCTCCCTGGAAGTGTTCCAGACCAGGTTGGATGAGGCTTTGAGTAACCTGGTCTAGTGGGAGGTGTCCCTGCCCATAGCAGGGGGGTTTGGAACTAGGTGATCTTTAAGGTCCCTTCCAACTCTAAGCATTTTATGGTTCTATCAGTCTATGATTATTGCCATATTCTCTGTAAAATCCGTGTGCATTGCCTGAGAAAGAGTATTGGGACAAGGTGGCCTCATATGAGGGAAGGATAAATTTAAACAAAAAAAAACCCCAACTTTCAAATTACGTAGTTTGCCTTCTCTTGAAATAAAAAATTTTGGTTTTTTTTTTAGTTCTCTTGAACCAAGACTAATGCGTTACGTTTTTCAGAAGCTGAGATTAAAAGCACCCAGTCACATTCCCACCAATGAACAGACATCAAGAGGAGATATGCCACAATAAGGGCTTTTGGTGTAGGTCTCTGTTTGTAGCAATTGTGTTCCCATATCTACTGGAATATTGATTAAAGTTAGAAAAGACAATATATACTTCATTCTTAACATTGTGCATCACATTCTAAGAAGTTCATGACATTCTCTCCTCTTTTTTCTTATGCATTAATAATAAATTAAATGAATTAAATATTGTTTAAGAAAACAAGATAACAAAGTAAAGAAATATTTTTTTCTAAATCACTCTCCTTAATTCTCTTCTACTGATATTTCTCATATGTGTTAAAGAACAAAGTCTCTCTACATTGGTTACAAAATCCCTTTGGGGTTCCCAGCTGAAAAGTGATCATGTAGGGAAACAGAATAATTAATCTAAAAAAACCCATAAAATGAATGGATCAGGTAGAGAATATGTACACTTTTTTTGTGATGAAAAATCTCTCCTGTGACATTTTCATAGAAATGGCCTGAATATATATATTTGGGAATATAACCCACACTGTTCAGCATGGAATGTTTTATTAATCGTAGTTCTTAAAGACAGTGAACATGGGAGGGGATAGATCAGGAAATAAATAATACATACAACAGAAATGGCCCTTAGATGAGTGGCTCTTCGCTTTATAAATATTACAAGCTCCCCACAATCCCCCAGGTAAGAACACAGTATTCAACCCATTTAATGATGAGCAACAACAAAAGAAGACCATTTTAATTTAACATGGGAGGTAGATCTTGGGTATCCCGAGAAGTGTATTACAGTCCTAATATTATTATATAGTGAATTCTGGTATATTTTTATCCTTCATTACTGGAAACTGACTCATGCAGTTACAGCTTTGTATCATATTATTGGGGATGAAATTATCTGACTTTATATGAATCATCAATATCAGATTAAAAAGCAGCAATGAATTTTGTACCATACTACCATTTGATGCAATAATGGTGCTAATAATATCTGAAATTACGACTTCTCGTCCAGGCTCAGCAAGAGATCATTTCAGATGGAGGGTGGGTGGGAATACTGTTTTCCTCCTGCATTCTTCTTTGGAAAACACATCCTTTTTTTTTCAAAACATAAATACATTTATTCTAATTAAAAAGCAAAAGCAAAGTGTGCAAAAATGTTGGTGATCCCCTTCTCCCCCCACTGACAGTGTAGGATGACTCAGTGCCTAATTGAAGGGTTCTGAATCATGCTGCCGGGTTCTTGAATGTACATTTTAAGCATTGCAATAGCATCCACAGTAGCTGGCCTAAATCCCTTCCCCAGAGGCTAGCACTAATTGTGTGAACATAAGAACACTCTTATTGGGTCAGGGCAAAAATCCACCCAGCTCCATCTCCGGCACTGACCAATGGCAGATGCATAGGGAGGCATGTAAGAACAGGGCAACATATGGTGACACCTCCCTACTACACTCCTTTGCCAGCAGTGACTTATGCCTCTGGGACTTCCTGAATGAAAGGTGATGCCTTTGTATTTAATAGAATCCTGTCAATTTTATTTCATTAATTTGTCTCATCTCTTTCAAATCCAGATAAGCTTTAGGCATCCACAATGCCTTGTGGCAGCCACACATATGAGAAAGTACCTCTATGGCTTGCTTTTAATCTGTTACTTGCCAGTTTTATTTGATGGTCTCAGCACAGATGAGACAGTTTCTATTCATTTCAGCCACTCTATGTTACTGCTGTTTTACTGACATCTGTCGTATGCTCTCCTCAGTGACTTCTCGAAGATGAGTGTTATTCTGTTTAGTTTTTCACTATCATTGGTCCTCCTTGTTGTCCGTCTCTGTATCTTTCCCAGAGCTACTGTGTTCTTTTGGAAACAAGGGAACACTGAACGATATTAAAGACACCTGAGGGTTTTAAACAGTGGCATTATGATGTTTTTATTTTGTTTTCTGTTCCAAGTAATTCTTAATTCTGCCTGCTTTTGGCATCCATTAAACACTGAATTAATAGTTTCATAGAGCTACCTGCTGTAACTTCAGTATCTGTTTCCTGAACAGTAATAGCTAGTTCAGAAGCTGTCACTGTGGAAGCAAGATCACTTCAAATGCGTAGTGAAGATTTCTTTCCCACAACTCTGCTTGCCTGTCACATCATTTTTACTAGTGAAGCAGAACATGGACAGAACTGCTCTTTGCAGCAGACACAGCCCTACAGATTATAAGATAAATATGTTCTCTCAGTGGCAGGGTTTGTTCCTTTGGAGCCTAAAGAGTCAGAGAGGAAGATCCAAAATGAACTTTTTGCATCCGAAACAAAGTATGTCAAATGACTGAATGCACCTTTGTGACAGAGATATAGGAAAGGTAAACAAGGAGGAGCTACTAAATCACTGAGATAGATCTAGAGAACAGTAGTCTTGCCATAGCTATTGTATCAAAAGAACAGGAGGGAGTCACTGGAGCAGAAGGGACAGAGGTAGCCCATTTAGACTTGCTGAACCAAGAGAAAGAGGCAGAGCCCAAGAAATGGGTTCTTACAGTTCTTACAGCTCCTATACTTAGGATATTGAATCCCAGACTTAACCCATATGGTCTGAGGAGACGGGATAATGATTCAGTTTACTAGACATACAGTGTATGATCAAATGCTTGAAGAGATGTATTTAAGCAGAGCTGAGGTGTGTTTGGTTTCCTTCTTGGCCAGAAGTTACCACTCCTAAGTCTATGGATCTAAAGTAGGTCCTGTATGTTCTATCTATCATTCTTGGGTGGATTGTTCGCATGTACTAGTCTTTCTCAAATGCTGTGTGTGCCTGTGTGCAGGAAACTGAATTGCACCTCTAGTTGCTTGTCAGCAGAATCTCCCCCTAAAAAACAATGACTGTATTGACTGTGTCTCTATTGATTATGTGGCAACTTAGACACATAGCTCACCTGTGTGCATATGCCTTTAGACATCTGTATTTGATGTCTTCATTTTGAATTGAATCCACTTCTCTGGTCTGGCTTCCTGCATATCAACTTTTTTTTTCTACTATTTTTTGCAGGTGAACTCCCTTTTACAGCAATGACACAACTGCAGCATATGCATTATTTCTCTGCAGAGAATGGCGTTCACAGAAGGGCATTAGCTCTAAATCAGCAGTATATATATTGTAAGGTTAGCCTTAAATTAAATCTGAGACACCAGGAACATCTCAGCTATGTGGTCAACAGCTAATCCTACATAACTCAGTCCACCCAAAAACCTTATGGTGGAGATGAGCCTCTACCAGCTTGTGGCACACACACACATGCACACAGAGCAAACCCACATGCTGCTGACATTCAGGCAATTCATTTTTGAGAACGTCTTCCTGAAACTTTCCTTAAATTATAACATGTTGGTTAGTGAGTCAGATGCAGCTTTAGACCATTAGGGTGACCCAGTCTGGCAAGACCAGGACTTTTAGGGCATGCTCTACACCAGTTTATGGTCTCAACAGCCTTCATCAGGTCCAAGGACTCTCCAGCAGACTTGAGAGTTGGGATCCTTCCAGGAGAGTTTCCTTTGCAAATTTGCAAATCCAGGATTGGGCATGAGAAGGGAGTTTACAGTTTCCTGACCCCCATTAGCACTGGCTTAGCTTTACTGTTATTTTATCAGTCCTTTCAGTTTCTCTTTCTCTACCTCTTCTGTCTTTGTCAGTTCTATCAGCACACAAAATAGCAGAATGCTAAATGGACGCCTTGGGTCTGAGATGGTTTCTTTTTCTTCCTTCTCTCCTCTTTATCTCTCTAATGTTGACACTAATCTAGTGCAAGGGTTTGCCTCATTTACACACAAGAATTATCAGCCTGTGAATTAGTAGAAGAGTAGGGATATCGTTCAGAAAATTAACTTATATTTCATTAGCTCCATTGACTCTACATTTATTGTGGATTAAAATTCATGGTGTCTGAAAAGGCAATTTTCTTTTCTAGTCTTGAGACTTTTCCTGCTAATAACAAACATATTCAGATGTATACTGAAAAGCAAACCAAACATTCACCTTTCTCCAGGTTGCTTGTTTGGAAAGAGTGTCTTCCTGAAATTTGTTGAGGAGAAAAATAATTTTCTTCTTCCCAAATCTGAAGCAGCTGTTCCACTTTTTTGCAGGATTTCTGCTGTTGGAGGTGGTCTTGTAGGTATATTCCTCTGAATAATTGTATTTCTTCTAGGTACAAAAAGGAAGGAAAAAGAAACAAATAAAATCCCCTAGCTGTCTGCGTAGACAAATGGCTGGTTTTGCACAGTACCTAGCACCATAAGAATATCCCAGTGAGAATACAAGGACTGATAAGTATGAGCATCCCATCAAGAGGTTTATGAGTGGTCCAGTCCAGAGCCGAGGAGCAAGGGAAGACATATGATGCAAATTCTCTTCCAATGTGACAGGGGCACAGGTGTGGTTTGGGGCTGACAGTATCCTATGGATGCAGCAAATGTCCTCTTCCCCAACCCAGTGGAGTGCATGACCTGCTGGTGTTGCTTTCTCATCGTAGAGAGCCCGTTTGCAGCTATGCCTTCACCTGTGTCTGAGTTCAGACACTGTGTTGCCTTGTGTTACACCACAGCAGGATACAGTTTGGGTAGGCATGGAGACCCTGATTTTGACACAGTAAATTCAAATGAGTAATGGCGATGTAGTTTCCATGTGTTTTAGCAAGGGATCCAGAAGCTGAGTCTGAACAAAGAAAACCAAGCATGGTATGCAGTAACCCTCTTTGCCCAAATCTGCTTCAGTTGTAATCTTCTTTGTGTATGACTGTTGTTTACAGTGTTGGCAGAGAGAGAGGGGAGGAACACAGAGCACCTGGGTAGAATAACTGCAAAAAAAAGGAGAAACAGGGAAGATGCTGCTTGTTGGAATCATAACCCCCCATTTGTTTTTTCTTGGATTTGTACAACTGGGAACACCCTTTTGCTCGGGACAGAGATCTTGAGCTTTAAAAAGGACACAGATAGATGCTTCACCTCTACTAATTTCTCTGGCTTTGTGTGTTCCTCAAGAACCACCACAAAAGTAAATGCTGCAAAAAGCGTTGTTTATGAGGATTTCTTTGGGTTTACAAAGTGTCTCATGCTCCCCAAAATGGAGATGCATGATTAATTTTTGTTGCTAAGAAAAGTTATCCTTTTAACTTGCTTTTATCTTCTGGAAAGTCAGCTAAAGGATAATAAAAATGGAGGTGGTGGGATAAAGCCTCAGTAGAGTAAAATCCATTCTATCTAAAAGGAGACATGGAAAGATCAAAGAGGGAGCTAAATGTGTCCTGAAGTACTTCAAAAGGTGGCTCACTTAGGGAGTATTGATCATCTCAGGACAGAAGTGGAAAATTGGCCAGCTTTTACTGGAGGAATTGAAGAAGCTGTTGTAGAGGTGGAAAAGCAGCAAGTCTTTTAGTCTATATGCAGGCTTACATGCTGATAAATGTTTTGGTTATTTGCAGCTATGTAAATTAGTATATGAGTTGGACATTACCTTACCACTGGTGTTTTCAATTGCAATCCACTTTATTCAGTGTTGAAGATTTTAGTTCTGCTAATGTTACTAAATACAAAGATTTCCTTTGGTTTCTAATAACGTAAAGTACATTTTGCTCCATTTAATTTAGGCTGCAATTTTTAACAAGTTTAAAGAGAACAGGTTTCTGCACTTGAACATGAAGGACATAACAAGGACTGTTAAGAGGTAACCAGCGTAACATTGTCTGTAAAAAACTGCAGAGTTCTTATATATATGAATATTTAGAGATACATATTGAAACACATACAAATAACTAAGTATATATTGTATATTACATATCTAATATTATAAATATGTGATATAATGTAATTATATATAATGTACTGTAATAGCACTTTCCCTGAATTAAAAAAGAAACAAAAAAAAACAAAAGAAAAAGAAATAAAAAGAAGGAAAAAAGGGAAATAAATACACATAGGGCACATTTCCAGGAAAATAAAACCAAATCACTCTTTTCCACCTGAACTGGAACAAAATTGCAACTTGTCTCTTACTACCCTGAATGGCTCTCCTCAGTATTACTTCCTGCTTGCAATGATAGTGGATTGACACCAGCTTTCCAGGAGACCAGCTGAAGCAGGAGCACTCAGGCTTTCTGTGCCCTTACCCCTCCTACCAGCCCAGTGAGGAAAGGTGGTCCAGCCTGCAGGAGACAGAGAGCTTGGGTACTCAGCTCTGACAGTCTGCCTGGCCAACGCCTGTCAAATTTACTTTATGCCTGCAGAAAGTGAAGCTGACACAAACCTTCCAGGTGAGGAGCCTGGAGACCTGTCAGTCTGATTTTTCCCTGTGGAAAAATGGAATATTTGTTCACAAAATAAATTAAAAAAAAAATCAATTTTGCAGGAAGGGCATGTTCTATCAGAAAATCCTTCTGATTGAATGTTCCCAACTAGCTTCACTGACAATCCGCATCTGCTGTGGAGGTAACGTAAAAGGAGTGGAAAATATGCACTCCCTGATGGTATAATGACAGTCCGTGGCTGGGAATTTAAGACATTGTTCAAGTACTGATAATATTAACTACCTTTATAAGGATCTGTGTGTTTATTTTGCCCCTTATTTTTAAATTTACCGCACTCCACAGCATGTATGGATACACCCCTCTGTCTCCCATGAGCTACAAGCCTTTGCTGGAAACTTAAAGGTGTGACTGGCCATGGAAACAGTATGATTTGGACAAGTAAAATCCAATTTAAGCAGGATCAGGAGGCCAGAAGAGCCACTGCCAAGGGGATGTTGAGAAGGACTCCCAAAGATCTTGCAGGGGCTAAATTTCTGCAGATGGAAACACGAAGCTTTCTCACAAGAATAAGAAAAAGAGTGATTGCCTAAGAGAAGAGTGTGCACAAGAGTTTATATGCAAAGGTGTCTGGTTAATGCAAAAAATAAATCAGCAGGCCTGTTTAAGGCTTCTATGCTGTACACTCCTGGCTGACATCTGGCTGAATATGAGCCAGCAGTGTGCCCAGGTGGCCAAGAAGGCCAATAGCATCCTGGCTCGTATCAGAAATAGTGTGACCAGCAGGACTAAGGCAGTGATAGACCCCCTGTACTCAGCACTGGTGAGGCCCCATCTCGAGTACTGTGTCCAGTTTTGGTCCCCTCACTACAAAAAAGTCACTGAGGTGCTGGAGTGTGTTCAGAGAAGGGCAACGAAGCTGGTGAAGGGTTTAGGTAACAAATCTTATGAGGAACAGCTGAGGGACCTGAGGTTGTTCAGCCTGGAGAAAAGGAGGCTGAGGGGAGACCTTATCGCTCACTGCAACTACCTGAAAGGTTGGTCTCTTCTCTCAAGTTACAGATAGAACAAGAGGAAATGACCTCAAGTTGCACCAGGGGAGGTTTAGGATGGATACAAGGAAAAATTTCTTCACTGAAAGGGTTGTCAAGCATTGCAACAGGCTGCCCAGGGAAGTGGTTGAGTCACCATCCCTGGAGGTATTGAAAAGACATGTAGATATATTGCTGAGGGACCTGGTTTAGTGGTGGACTTGGCAGTGTTAGGTTTGCGGTTGGACTCGATGATCTTAAAGCTCTTTTCCAACCTAAACAATTCTATGATTCTGTGACTTTACGCTAAATAAATTACTGCCATCATAAAAGTAGGCTGAGTAACTTCAATGAGCGGAATATTGCTACTGACCTGAGTGAGAGCTTGAGGAGATTCTTAAAAAAAAGATTTTTTTCACATTAGAAGAATGATTTTTTTAAGCAATGCATTTGGATTATCTGGTTAAGAAAATGTTAAGCATTCACAAATATTTTCTTTTTCTTGTAATGCTTAAAATCTGGAGTAAATTCACAAACATCAGAAAACTTTTTTTTTAGTTGCAGTGCAACTATTTTGTTGCACTGCAAAGGAAGATAAACTAAGTCCCTGTTTACTGCAAGGAAAAATGGAAGAGGATCTTTTTGTCTTAGTACAGTGTATCAAATGCTCACGTTTTTTATGGTGCACATCCTTGACTGCAGAATTAACCTAGCAGCACCAATGAAAAAAGAATGAACACAGTGCCAATACAAAAAACATTGCAACTTTCGGTGTTTAATGTAAGCAAGTCTGCTCCCAGTGAAGCCAGTGGATTTTTACAGGATTCGGTTCTTAATTCCGACGGAGCTGCTTGGAAAGAAAGACATGATGCACTTTGAGCTGTCTTGATGACATTAGTAGTCATCCCTGTGGAGATGGTATATACATATATTTTTATATATATGTATATAGACACACAGGTATACACATATATATTCATACATATATATATATGTGTGTGTGTGTGTGACTGTCTGTGTATCTCTTCAGTGAAAAAAACCTAGGAATTTTAATTTATTCTTATTTTCTCAAATATTTGCTGAGATATGAATCTAACCTGAAAATTGTCAGGCAGCTCCTTGGTTTAGATAGTCAATGTATATGTTTGGCTGGTTTAAATAGGAAATTTTTGGTTTATAATATGTGGCATTTAAAAAAAGATTAAAGCTTTCGACAACAGTTTTATTAAGAAAATAACCAGTGGCAAGTGTTGAGCTACTTTTTAATTTTTCCCATAATAATGTCATTAAAGCAATATTTAATTTAAATCCAGTTAGTGTATGATGATGAAAAAGTTCTTTTCAATACTGAATTTAGATGATTATTTTTCCAAGGTTTTTTGGTTTTTTTTTAGCGTGAAGGGAATTATAGTCAGCATGCTACTCTACTGTGTGTTCAGTGCAAAAGAATTATATTTTTTTATTCGCTTTAGAAGACTGATTTTTTGAAGGATGCATTTGGGTTATCTGGTTAAGAAAATGTGTGCTTTATATGTTAAACATTCGCAGATATTTTCTTTTTCTTTTAATGGTCTTTAAATTTCTAACTAAAATTAGGCAGCAACAGACCTGAAGATTTGCAGTTGTGGAAAGAAACTTCTTGTATTCAGGACAATCTGTTTAGCTTCTTTCAGGTCTATAAAATGGTAATTCTGCTAGCCATTGTTGTTGTTATTTATTATGTTTTATTGCATTTCACACAGCCTCATGAGCCCATTCTGACAGAGTTATGTACTGCTGGAAGACAGGCTACTTTCAGAAAGGCTTGTATTCTAAATAGGACAATAAATGAAACAAACATACAGGGAATATGAGCAGAGGAATGGCATATAGAAAACTAGATTTGTAGGCTCAGTATTACTTTGGTCATGTGAGAAAGGAAAACTGAGTGCTGACCTCTATTTTCCAGAATTTTTCTGTATTTTGCATAAAATAGTAATTGGCTAAATGCATAAATATCCTGGAGAAGAAATAGGGTTTCTTGATGTTTGCAGGGGAATGTCCTGCCAAACAAGGTACAGCACTGGTCTTGCTCTTTCCTTCTTTCTCAGCACAAAGGTGTCACCTCCCATTCTTCACTTGTATGTACAAACACAGTCTTTAGGCTTTATTTTTCCATTTTTTAGTCTTCACTCTGTAGTCAGAAGGGAAGGGAGAGAGGCACACTCCAATTCAGGGAATAGTCACACCAAAAAGAGGAGGTTCAGCACCTGGCAGCCAGCACATATCTAGGGGAATATTTGGTTGACTCCTTCCCCTCTGCCTGTGCAGTAAGGTGCATTGTAATTGAATTCAAATTAAGACATCTATCAACACACTTTTCTTAAAAAGCCCTGACAGAATGATACACAATACCCTTTTCTGAGTAATATATTCCTACCCCACAAAGACTGTCAGTCTTTTCTGAAGAAAGACAGTTCAGCAGATTTACTTACACTTTCTGCATCCCCCTTCTCATTAGGATAACAAGGAAACCTGCTTTCATGATTCAGTTTTCCAATAGTCTATATGAACTGTAGATATATATTTCAGCTTTAGTTTTCTTCATCCTTAACTGGCCAGTGTGAAATCTAAGATATCACGTCTCGTTTGTCAGTCTCTGTCCTGTGCTAGAGTTCAACAGCTGGTTTTTGCTGCCACAGTAGCCATTCACAGTAGCTGTGCTGCTGCAGCTAAAGGTGATGTGATCTACTGAGGGCACATTACATAAGCTCTTCTCATTATACGGCTGTCAGGTCTGAAAAACTTTAGCTGAAACTTGTCTATGTATTAAATTACTGGCAGATGCCAGTACAAGGTCTGGAAGCTCTGCTGAACTCCCAAGCAGGAGGTCAGCCTGTATCTATTCACTGTTTATTTAGGACTTACTCAAATGCTGTTGCTTCCTCTAAGCTCTTTCTTTCTTCTCATTAAAAATTATCAAGGAAACGATCTCAGTAGAAAACTACTAGTGTGATTTGGTATAACCTGGAAAGAGTGTAATGTATAAGTAAAATGACTGGCTACCACTGTGTTTTCCCAACTCCAAGGATGTCTTCAGGGACAGATACACCTTTTTTTTTTGCTGCTGCAAGGATGCACTGCTGGCTCATGGTCAGCTTGTTATCTACCAGGACCTCAATCTCCTTCTCTGAGCAACCTGTTCTAGTGCTTGATCACCCTCACAGCAAATAAAAATGTGCTTTCTTGTGTTCAGGTGGGATTTTCTAGTTTTCCATTTGTGCCCATTGTCTCTTGTCCTGTCAGTAGGTACTACTGAGAAGGGTCTGGCCCCCTTTACTTCATATCCCCCTCATCCTAGGTATTTACACGTAATTGATAAGATCCCCCCTGAACCTTCTCTTCTCCAAGCTGAACAGTCCATCTCTCTCAGCCTCTCCCCATATGAAAGATGCTCCAATCTCTTAATCATCTTTGTGGCCCTGTGCTGCACTTGTTCCAATAAATCTGTTTCTTTCTTGCACTGAGGAGCTCAGAAATGGACACAGCGCTCCAGATTTGGCCTCTCTGGTGCTGAGTAGAAAGGAAGGATCACCACCCTCGACCCGCTGGCAACAATCCTCCCGATGCAGCCCAGGAAGCTGTTGGCCCTTTTTTTTTTTTTTTTTCTGCAAAGATGCACTGCTGGCTCATGGTCAGCTTGTTATCTACCAGGATCTCAATCTCCTTCACTGCAGAATTGCTTTACAGCCAGTAGCCTTCCTGTGTACTGGTTATTTCTCCCCAGATGCAATTATCTACAAAAGGACTAGTGGTTAGCCAACCATAATTTAGGAGTATTCTTGGACTGAGCAACTGAGATAATGGTAACTCAGTTAACATTTTCCTTTTTACACAAGACCAGTAAAACTCCAGCAATTACCGATTCTAGTATTTTCAGGCACAGATCACAAAGGAGATTCTGGAAGTGGCAGAATTAGAAACCCAGGTAATTACACAGGAAAGGTACTAAATGTCCTCCTGGAAATTAATATAACTCAAATAATAGAAGTGTTTGTTAGTGCTGCATGATGGTTGGGTGGATCATGAATGTAGGAACAGATCTTTCCTACATCTCCATGACACTGATCCAAAATAGCTATTCTCTTTTAAGATCTTGATGCAGGAATTTTTCTTTCTGCTTTGCATACTACTTAACAGGTTTGGTACTATTATTATTTGTACTTCCGGAAAAGTAGTTGTGTAGCTGAAATGCAGTTGAAATGCAGAGGCTTCAGTCTCTTCTCACACCAGTAAAATACTGCTGATTTCAATACACCTAGTCGTGAGGAATGGCAGTTTAAATAAGAGGTAAAAGAAATGCATAATCTATCTAGAGTGTGTTAATCTGGGATGTGGTGCTTGGTGCCTTGAATATAGGCAGGAATAAGAGCTGTAAATTGTAAACTCACTGGAAAAGACTGTATCTTCCTTTAGATTGTGTGGACTTTCATTTGCTTCTAATGGAAGCTTATGCTATGCAAGGAATGCAGTAATGGACTCTAAATCAGCTTTCAAAAAGTTTGTTGACTGTTGTCCTTCGAGAAGGTGATGATTTACTTCCTTTTCTTCAGGTGGCTTGGCTGTTTCGTGCTGCAGCTCTTGATTTGCACTTCCCTGCAAGAGACAGCATGAAGTGTAAAGAAGGAGTTTCTGGCAAGCAGTTCACTGCTGTTCTAGTTCTTTGTGTCTTATTGTTGGCAAAAGTAGCATGACCTTACATAATGTGACACATAATAGAAGAAGTAATGTGACAAGACGTATCAGACAGGCAGTGCTGCACACAAGATATATGACACATCTCATCCGAAACAAATATCGCTCTTAGCAAAGATAGTACTTTAAAAGGTACTTTACTTTTCTTTCTACCCTTCAGCCTGTTGATAGATATGAAGGTCATTACAGAGATTAAACCTCTGTCCTGTATAATACCAGAAGTCCAACAAATTGCTGAAGCTAGTGCTTAAAATTAGAAGATTAAAATTAGAGATAAAAGCAAACACAAATATGTTAAGCTGTGTGGTCAGAAGGAGAAGATGGTGGGATTTTTTTCCCCATTGACTGTCACATCAATTGCACAAGTAATAGCACAAGGCAACAGTAGCTGTCAATTAGAAATAACACAAGTGAAATTTCATTAATTTGGGTCACTGCTGTTTGAAAACCACTTACAAAACCTGGAGTTTTGTGAATTAGTAAAGAAACACACTGCAAATTGCCCATATATTGTACTATACGCTTGTCAATTATAGTTCAAACTTTTTCAGTTTGTTATCATATATTTGCAAACATGCTGTAGTCTAAGTTTTTAGAATAAGTGCAATAAATAAATAAAAAAGTACAATAAATAGATTAACTGATATTACATGAGACCAGATTCCAATGATTAGCTCTTGCACTGCTGCACAGAAACTCCCATACTTGAGAAGAATGCTAAAATAGAGGAATTCTTTCAGTTCTTTTGTATCACTTTACATACATGTGACACCTTTTTTCTAAAGAATGGCAAGAACTTTCTAATAATAAATACATGAAAATTCAAAACCTGCTTGGCTATCAAAAATGACATATTATTTCTTCCTACTTGACGGGCAGGTGAGCTGGGGCTCAAGAAGACTAAATAAATTGCAATAGATGGCACAGAGTTTTGGAGGCCAAGGCCATTATGCTTATTCCATGCTGGTCTCCACTTAGATCAGATCACAGGGATGAACCCAAGGACTGATGTGTTGGGCAGGCAAAAGGGACTATATGAACTGCCAGACCCTTAATACCACATTTTGGGCATCTGCTTCGTATCTGTCAGGGCTGTAAGCAAATGAGTAGGCTGCTAAATAAGCCCTGGACTGAGGTTGTTAACTGAACAGAACACGGAAAAGTATTAGACCTGGTATGAGGAATAGCTGGATGTAATAGATAACAATGAAAGAAGCTGACAAAGGTTACAGGTGGATCCATGTGGAATAAATGGAGTTCACATGTAGTTAAAGGGGAGTTATGTGAGAAATAGCTAGACCTCACAGATAATTGGAGGGGATCCTTGGGGACCATTTGGTGAGCAATATGTTGCAAGGGAAACACTTGGAAGTGTCTGGGTTAACATATCAATAACACCGTTCAAGGCTGTCATTATGTAGGTAAAGGTATCAGAAATATCAAATTTAAGTACAGCGGTAAGAAAACTGGTGAGTAGGAAGAGTAATTAGCTTATCTGGGAGGAAGCTAGCACAGAGATAGGGAGATGCAAGGACAGTCAAAAGGAGGATCAAAAAATGAAAAAAGGGACAACACAGGGTCACACAAATCATGTGACCGATACTGTCCAGGGGTACCTGCAGGGCAGCCCTATACTTGATCACTACAGCCTAAATCATGGCAATGAATCAAACCTGGTTTTCTGGCAATGCCGTGCAAATTAAACCTGATTCTGTTATTAGGAGGACTTGGGTGATCCTTACCAAGCTGGGTGTTTTCCCTGGCTGTTAGGCAAATGCCCACAGGGATGGATACAACATCCTGGTGCCACTACATTACTCCTCAGCCTTGGCTGACAGAAGCAGCATCTGCCCACCACCTCCTAACAGTATCATAAGCTGTATCCAGAACTATGTCTGCATCCCACATCCATTGCAGGCACAGTTCATGGCATATGAGATCAGCAGTGTGTGCAAAGATAGCTGAAGACTGTGGAATTCAATACATTCTATTTTTTTCCCTGATTTCTATTTGTTTTCTTACAGGAGAAGGTTTGGGTTTTTGGTTTTCGTTTTTTTTTTTTTTTTTTTTTTTAAATAGCATATATGCCCCCCTGAGCGATTCTTCATATTAAAACCCTTGTTTCTTCTTCTTAAGTGCAAAGTCCTTTAGTTCATTGATTCATTTCAGGTTGGACTCCTTTGCTTCCAGTTAACCCTTAAGTGAGAGAGCTGGGGTTGTTCAGCCTGGAGAAGAGAAGGCTAAGAGGAGACCTTATAGCAGCCTTCCAGTACTTAAAGAGGGCCTACAGGAAAGATGGGGAGGTACTCTTTTTATCAGGGAGTGTAGTGATGGTTTTAAGCTGAAAGAGGGGAGATTTAGACCAGATATTAGGAAGAAAATCTTTACTGTAAGGGTGATGAGACACTGGAACAGGTTACCCAGAGAAGTTGTGGATGCTCCCTCCCTGGAAGTGTTCCAGACCAGGTTGGATGGGGCTTTGAACAACCTGATGTAGCAGAAGGTGTCCCTACTCATGGCAGGGTGGTTGGAACTACATGATCTTTAAGGTACCTTCCAACCCAAACCATTCTATGATTATAAATTCTCTTGTTTAAGCCTCTTTTAAACTATCAAAAAACACCTCTGCTCATAAATCAATCTTTTCTTCTATCATCATTTCTATTGTGCTTTTCCATATTCCTGTTGTATGACCAGTTTTCACACTGTACAAGAACACATAAAGTGAGATTAGTAGTTTCTCATTACTTCAGTGCAAATGGTTTTTATTGCCCTGGATGAGACATTTGCCTAGGTTTGGGAAATATCAACATGAATTCTGGCCATAAATTAAAGCTGTGCCACTAATGTTTTTCTCAAGGGGCTCATTTCTGTTTTGGTTGATGCTTTGAACAATATCGGGCATATCAGCTTGCCTCCTGACCTCAGTTTCCCTCCCTTGTTTGGAGACAAGAATATGAAGCTTTCTTTGAGGAATGTTTTATGATTTAAGAGGTGAGGATAAGATGAGAACAATTCAGGTAGTGTTATATGTTGCTATATTTATTATTATTTAATTTTCCCATACTGAGAGTGGGCAAGCTTTGGGCAAAAATGGGGGAGGGCTCTTTATGAGTTAATATTTGGCAGTTCCTTATCAAATGAGACCTCATCAGGGAGACTTTTGTTGGATGCCAGCACTGTTTAGATAATGTTTCAACATGCAAACATTTTAGAAGTGGGATTATCCACAGAGATCATTCTAGTTGGATTAAAAGATTTACAAAGGAAGAGAATTGGACAGGAAGAAACACACGAAGCTATTACTTTCTTTTAAAATGTGTTGCTCCTATTGTCAGTGTGGCAAAGTATAGGTCACATCCTGAGTACAGGACTGTACTCTAAATACTTGTATTATTAGAGAGGACAGGATTTAGTCTTCTGCATGATATACCTTTTTAGGACATTTTTTATTTCTTTCCCTGGTTTTAAATGGTGAAATTTCATTGTTTTAAGGGAAGATGTTTCTGGTTTACATCAAAAAACTGAGCAGAGAATTGAACTCTTGACTTACACTCCTTATATTAGCTCCTTACTTTTGCTCAAGAAAATATGTTTTAAGTGAGAGTGTACAATATTTTATTATCTCTATAAGAGAAAAAAACATATTCTGGTATGTACCAGATTGTATTGACATTTTTATGAATAACTTGAGCCAGTTGTCCAATTCTAATATTATGAGATGTTTTTTTTTATGTGTGTGTGCGTGTTCTTTCTTTCCCTTCTTTAGTTTTTATATACTTTCTTTGTGTAGTTTTGTTATGTTTGTTGCCAGAATCAATGGAGTTAAGGTAAAAAAAAATACAAATAGAAGGCAACAATATAATTTTCAACTAGTATAGAAAGATTATTAAACCTTACTGCTTTAAATCATAGCTCTAGGTCATTCTTCTAAACTAAACTCTCAATAAACAACAAGAAAAGAAGAGGAGAGAGCCCTGTATACTTCCCTTTTGCATACTTAAGGCATAAGGGTTGTGACTGGACAGTTCTTATCAGAACACAATATTGATTATAGCGTCTGTTTTCACACAAGTTCTGCTCTTCACTGGAAAACTCATTTCCCTACATGTTAATTCAGATGCAATGACCTCCAGGAACACCTTAGCAAGAGATGTATTTCCACCACGAATTCACAATAACATGGGTAGTTTCGAACTTGGCTTTGTTTGCTCTTGACATAGATGTCAAACTGAAGCACCATCTCTCTTCTTGAATCTCGGGAACCAGAGGTTATACAGCCTGACAGTTGGCAGCCTGATTCACTGTCTTAGAAGTCGTTGTGGAGTGGTGGCTTTTATTCTTCTTTCTTTTTATACTGCTTCCTTCTTGCATCTTTTTTTCTTCGCTACATGGTATTTTGTCATTTGAAAACTGAATGACACATTAATTTCAAGCACTAATGGGAAACTTTCAACTTGAAATCTAGTCAATTTAAAGGAAGTTAAATGCAGTTTCTGCCAATGCATTTACTTTGAGACATCCTGCCAGTGTTATATTTTTGCATTCACATTTTCCTATCTTTAAACTGTATTTCTTTTTCTCTATTGCTGTGTGAAAGACAAAGTCACTGGAGGATGATAGTGACAGAATGAGTGACTACACAAAAGGTGCCCACAGAACTGTCTCTGTGCCATAAAGAGCAAGTTGAAAATTTTGCACATATTTTATTTTCCAGAGGAAATTCATATAACATGCAAAAGTATATTTATTTTCTAAGAACACTCACTGTTCTTGAAGAGATTTGTTACAAAATTTAAATCAAACTTGCTTTTTTAATAAAAAAAAAAAATCTGTAAAAGCAAAGTTGTGACAGAAAATATCTGATCAGCCTTGGTACAAAAAGTCCTTGCCAAGTACATGGATGAGAAAAAGACAGAATTCCTAATCCCTTCCAATGGCTGGCAGTAAAAGGTATTACTTCTTATAATGAAGTATGATTTTTATGTTAACAGTATCCCTTTAATTAATTAAGCATAACATATTACCTCTGGCTGAATAGCTGCAGCTGAGAGCAAATGAGTTCCTACCATCTGAGATATATTCATGCTATTGACACGGTTTTCAAGCCATGAGACTTTCTGCTTTTTCAGTGCAGAGAACTCGGGAACCACCACCCAAGCACTAACCTTAACTGTGCTTCACAGACTAATACTTCTCTTTAGGGATTCGTTTACCCCAAAGACCACACACTACTCAAAGACATGAATTCTTTTTCTTGTCTGTTCTAACTTGATTTCCAATGTGATCATAAAGTTGCTTCTTTGCAAATATGAGGGAATACTGCAGAGCTAGTCAATGGCCATTATCTTTACCATAAGTAATGGAATGAAAGTTACATGTCCAGGGACAAATACAAAAACCTGTAATTTATTTTAGTTTTCATTATTTTTAGGAGACAATGCCTATAGGTGCCAAGCTGAGATTTCACTGCATGGGGCACTTTCTGGCAAGTTGAACTAGCCCCCTGCAGCTCACTGTTCTTTTAAAACTAAGCTGTGCAAATTAAGAGATATTGGTGTAACTCTTTAAATGTAAGAAAAAACATTTTTCTTTTCTCAGGTTTTCTTGATTTCAAACTGGGGTAAACTGTCCCACAATAAAGCACAGCTCCTTTCTAGGGTTCATCTACCTATCCAGTGTAGATACAGAGGTGGTGGGATCATGGATCACTTGCCAGTTTAAGCCCCAAAGCATCAGATTATTAAAACTATAAAGAGAAAATAAGTTAACAGAAAGAACTGTATTTGCATAAGTTAGTAGTGACATCAGTCCTAAAGCTAGTGACCTCAAGACATGCTGCAATAAATCAGTGATTCTTGTAGTTTACCCACTTTCTTGTTTCTGTTTCAGACACATTAGGAATTCTCTGTCCTACTTCATTTTTCCCTCTGAGAATGAAGAGAGCATGCTGACCTTAACTACAAAGACTCAGATCATACACAATTTGCTTGTCAACAAGGATGTGTTCCAACTAACAAGCTAACATATTTGAGTGATTCATTCGTCACATGACAATAAACATTTAATGCAGAAAGATGTGAGGAATTTAGGTAGATTTATTTTCACTAGTTTACCCATAGAACTTGTGTTGCTTGGCTTTCTTGTTTTTAAAATATATTCAGCCACTACTAACCACGTATCAGCAGCTATCTCATTATCAAAGCTTTACTAGCTCAAGGCAATGATAACGTGTTTTTGCTTTATTTTCTTGATTCCTCTGACAATAAGCATAGGCAAGAACAGCTGGTTCTTGCTTTCAGTATTTTTTTCAACTGGACTGAGGAAAATATAGCAGGCTCTGAAAACGGAAATCTTTCTCAGGCCAAAATTTGTGTTGTTTCATGTGACATTCCTTATGAGCAACTTAAATATAGGCAGAGTGGCTTTTGGCAGAAGAAGAACTTGGACTAGGTGGCTAAATAAAGGGCCTGACATTAAGGGAAGGCGCAAATCTGTCTCATTGGATCACATCAATAGGCAGTGTTCCCTGTGTCAGGAGATGGTGAGAACATGGGAGAAATGTTATAGAATTTAGACAGCGCCTATCTCCCTAAAGACAGACACATTATATACCACAAGCTATAAAAGTTTTGGACATTGTCAGCACTTCTAAGTTGAGAAAATTATGACTTTTAGTCCGCAACGGCCTTTTGTCAATTGCCTTTTGAAATGTTTGCTAAAGCTAATAAGACAACTTCTCCCAGACACAGAGGAGAAAAACTCCACAAAATTGAACATTTGAATGACTGATGCAGAATGCTTTTCAGGCAATTGCATTTTTCATTATTTTGTATTTTCATTCAAATTTTCACTTGATTTTCCAAAAGTTCTAATGAAGAAAAAAAGTGTTTTCTACATAGCTTTACTCTGCTGTCTTTTTTTTTTTTTTTTTTTAAATCCCATCTCCCTTAGTTTGACCCCTTATTTCTCTTAATTGCCCAGCTCTTTGCATCAAAATTTATCTTCTAACCAGTTATAAGCAAGCCTTCCTTGGGTGAACTGAGTGTGTTCATTTCACATTAGATAATCCAAAATCAGTGGTGAACCTGGACTTCTTAGGATTCCCAAAAATAATGTGAAAATCTTATTTAAAAAAACAAAGACAACCCACAATCTCTTTACCCTGCTTAGAGTGGGAACATCAGGAAAACAGCTTATGTTCTGGACTGTGTTACCAGAAGTCTGGAGAGAAGATGCACTCTCAGCAAAATATTAGAATCTTTAACATTAATTGTATCTGCTCAGAGCACAAGGATTATTTGGCCAGACCCAACTATATCTTTCTGCCCAGCAGTTTTGTGGCTGGTTTTGCTCCTCTTAGAGCTCCAATGGCCAAAGGTGTGGTGGATGTTACACAGCAGCCATCTTCGCTCTGCCTGAGAATGCCATTGACTCCACCAAATTTATATAGCAATTGGTTCTGAAAGGGGTGGGAGGATTGTATTTAACCAATTGAAAGATCACTTCTGTCTCCCTAACATCTATTTGTTTTTAACTGTGCTTTAACTTTTTTAACAAATACTGTTAACTAAATAACTGTGTGCTTCTATCAATCATGTATACATGTCCAACCTCATATGTCATTGGAACATTTTTTTCTTTACCATGTTAACCCACCCCCTGACCATTTAATCTTCTCCTACTTTTGTCACAGGGCCTTTCACAAAAATAGGTGGCTGACATTCTAAATCTGAGTTTCTGAAGAGGAACTTTGTTTCTATTAGTCTTTCTTAAAGAAAGCCAATCCACAATCTTTTACAGCGGGAAAGTAGATTACAAGAGTAGCAAGAAAGGCAAAAAGGCAGATGCTTTGTTAATATCATTTAACATTTTCCTTATTGACAGAGATAGGGATTATCGTATACTGTTTGATTTTCTGCAGAGGCCAAAGACCATCTAAATTCCCCTTTGAATGACTTTCCAGTGTTAAGCTTGACCAGCTGCAGCATTGAGGGTTTTAAAGATGGTTTCTTATTCCCACCTGTGTATAATGGTGGTTTTATGCCTACATCTGCTTCAGATAATTTTTTTTTTTTACCATTTATTTTTATGGACTGAACATTATTAGAGACACTTTCTTCTTCCTGAAAGCCTGTCTACCTTTTCCTCAACGAGGCCAAGATTGGCCTCTGGGCACTTCCAAACCATCAGCCATATTGTATTAGACTCTGTCTCATCATTCACAAGCCATTGTGTCTTCTGCTCTGTGTTAGACTCCTGCAAAAAGAGGAAAAAAGCCACGTGATAGAGACATGCCAGAAACTGCAGAGCTGCAGAGACAATTCCAAAGTGGGAGCAACCATAAAGCTTCTACTGCTTGCATGAAAGTGGTATGCAGGTGTAGAATACTGTACTATATTTTTTCTTTTAAAGTCTCTCCTGTGCTAAAAATGATCTGGTTGTTATTCTCCTGCAGAAACAGAAACCCAGCAGTACAGATTTCAGTGCTGGTACAAAGTTTGTGTTTGTGGTGCTGTGTATGGGACTACACAGAACAGTCAGATCAATGGAAATGTTCATGCTGACTTCTGTCTCATGCTATTTTCAAATGCAGAATTAAGAAAAACTTGCCTGCTTTACCCTATTTCCAGTGCTATTCATTATTTTTATGTTATTATGTTTTTTTATGATCTGTCAATTCTGTAGCCCCTGGAACAATCTTTCATTTGTACTCTAAGTTCACTGCTGGCAACTCAGGAGCACTTACAGCAATGAATATTATAGATTAACAAATGATATCATTTTAATGTTATTGTTATTTTAATCCAAATTATGGAGTATTTCTCAGCTTCAAGTCTCCTTGACAAAACAAAATTAACGTGAAAAATGCCAGTCCAGCTTCAGTCTCCTTAGGATTTCTAATTAAAAATCTGACTCATAGACTATACTGGTGCATTTACAGTAAGACAAATCAAGAGTAATTCAATTGGTACTGATTTACATACTTCCAAGTTTACAACGGTGTAAGTGAGAGCAAAAAACTTGCCCAGATCCCTAATGTACTTCGATTTATGTAAGCCATGCCACACACTTACAGATCTCTCCTTCTAAGTCATTTTAGTGATAGGTTATTGCAACAACACAACTTTCCTACAAAAGCCATAAATGTTCTTAAATTGACATTGAGGAGTATTTCTAAAATAAAGAGGGAATATGACACCATTCAGAATTCAGTGGTGCTGTAGTTAAAAGTTAGAAGTTCATCATCAGCACTCATGCTGAGGGAGGTGTTGCATGTAGGTGCCCTGGCGTTTTTTAGTGCTCAGGACCTTCCACCGGCAGCTCTGCTGCCTGTTTGCCCAGAGCAGCTCTGCACCCTTTCACCCAAGACATCCCAGAGCCTCTGTGGCAGCGTTTTCCCCTTGTTGATTTCCTGCCATTGTTCTCCTGCCATTTTCCTCATGTCATTATTCTCATGGCCTTGTGCCTGCACACACTGAAACTGCTGTTATGGGAAGTGTTTGCCACCAGCGTGAAAATCATCCCTTCTTTACCTCCTTTTCCTCCGCTTTGGTTGTAGCTTTTGAGTTACCTTAGGGACCCTAATAACACAGAAGAATAAAGCTTAGCAGCCATTCAGCATGCAGCCCCCGTGGCTAATCAAAATGCGCTTCAGCAATCATAAGCAGGAACAACCAATGGGGGCCTCGAGTGGATCCTGATGAACCTATACTGTTACTGTGGTAAAATATTATGGTTTCACACACTGCACTGGATGGGAACCCAGGGGAGGATCCTCATCTGGGAACCTCCATTGCTTCGCCTCCTCTCTCTCTTTCTCTCCTCTTTTATTTTTGTATTTTCTCTAGAAGTAAGTTTCAGCCTTAAAACTGATGAGTCTGGACTTGTCTAAACCCAGTTTGTGCAGCAGAGGCACTATAAAGCAAAAAGACTGAAAATAACGGCCTACCCAGTAAGACCATGCTTATACTAAGCAACCCAGAAGTGCCTGGGACTGTTTCTTGGCCTTGAGGCCAGCTGTCAGGAATGATCAGTGTCCACATAGCTTCTTCCACCTGATCAGCCTGACTGCATCTGTTCTTCCTGCTGGGGACAGCCCTGGTGTGAGCTAACACTGACTCAGACACCCTCGGGTTCATCAGGCAGTGATTCAGCTCACCGTACAGTGGACATTGAGGACTCACTTCAGCCGTACCCAGATGTATGTGGTGCCAGCTGAGCTGCCTATAGAGTCTGAGATGTCCTAAAAGGGCATGCAGAGATCACAGAGGACTTGGGCAAGACACGATCCTGGGCCAGGAAGGGCACGTCAATGTTTCTCAGTTGACACCTGCTGACACCTACATGTGAGCAATAGTACTGGGCACTAGTAGCTGGTCAAGAGTAATTCTTTAGGATTTACTCAGTATTCTTTAGATCTCCACTGACTGCACTGGGAGCTTAGAAACCTATGCTGTGACACCGTTACCAACAGACAGCCAATGTCAGGCTGGTTTTGTTGTGGGGTATCCCAGAGATCTCCAGAGATGTGACAGGTATCATAAAGGGCCTACAAGAGGTTTAATCCTTCTGGAGAAGTAGAAGAGAAGACACCATCGGGCAGCTAAAATGACACTGAACTTTTCTTTTTAGGTAACTAAACTTTCAAGTGAATGGGCAAACACTTAAATTGAGGTACCTTAATCTTGCTTTGAATCCTGCCTTTGGGCACTATGATGATGGGTGACTGCAAAAGGGTTTAAATATAGTGAGTGCTTTCCAGCATTCTGCATGGTAAGACACTACTCTGCATGAGTAATACTGGTATAAATGGCCTCTATGTTCAAACAAAACAAAACAGAGAAGTTGTACATTAATTAACAAACTGAAGTTAGATAAAGTCAAGCTGTGATAGACTTCCATCTACTGTAATATTTCATCCTATGTACTAACTTCACACCATAAACACATGAATAAAAGTATTGCAGTCTAAATAAACAAAGCAAGAAAAGCTTTTTAAAAAATCTTTATATTTTAATAGTTCTTGATAGCTTTTTCCATTAAGCTTTCTGCTAAAGTAAAATAATCTACCTTATATTAGAACTCACACCTATGGATATTACTGCACACCTTAAAAACCTGACCATATAACTGATAGCAGATCAATAATTTCATAATTACTTTTTTCCCAGAATGCTCTAATAGCTTAATATCAGGAGTAAAGTACAAATATACACACCCTGCTTTCACCAAGCTTTTTATTTACCAACAAGGACATCAGAGCATTTTTATTGTGTTCTCATATGCAAGGTTGCTGAAAGAGATTGAAAGATGAAGGAAGGGGAGATCATGAGAAATGAGAAGGATTATAAAAGACTTAGAAATAAGCTTCAATTTCATTGAAACAGGTACCTATATTGTTTGGCTTTAAGGAAGTTTTAAACCCTTATCTTAAGGATCCTTGTCACTGCAAAATGAACTGATGTTACAATGATTCAATACCGTGCATGACGTTTCGGAGCTCAAGTGCTCTGCATTCGTTGTCTGTGTCACACAGGGTTGAGAGATAATAGGCAGTTACTGAGACAACAGCATCCTCTTGGAGGTGTCCTAGGGAAAGTTTTCTGAACTCTCTTTTTGAACTTTGAGTAAAATAAAATATAAAACAGTAAAGAAGAGTGGGAAATGGAGAAGTTGGAAATATAAAGAGTTAGAAGCAGTGAATCTGAAACAGAAGCTTGAAGAAGTCAATGGTAATGAGGTGAATGGAAGTTACACAGGTTCTGAAAACCACTATTTACCCTAGGAAGATGCACAGGGTAATTTCACGCTAAGGAGGCTGTTATGCTGTTAATTCTTGGAGGGTATGCCTAGCTATGCTTGGTGCATCTCCAGAGCTCTGCTCAGAACTATGATACTTTACAGTTCTGCTTCAGCTCCCTATTCTCAAATCAGAGTCACATCCGTAGATTAGTTTCATTCCCATTCCCATTTCATTTCCCTTGGTACCCTTTGGTGAACTCCAATGATTATGAGGATAAGGGATTATTTACATGCTCTAGATCCAGGCAGAGATCAGGCTTTGCAAACGTTTATTTTATGGTTTGCAAATTCATTGCCTTTTGTGACTTGCATTAACCCAAGTAGTGATTAGCAGTCATGTTATTAACCTATTATATAACCTATTATATAGATAATATCAGCCTGGATAGTATAGTACCTAAAAGCTTCAGGCTCATTTAGCATGCCTTTTTCTTTTTTTTTTTTTTTTTCTTTTTCTAGTAATGTATTAAAGGTGTTTACAAGATTTTAATAATCTCAGTAGATTAATCAATCAAAAAAATTTTGCTGATTCCTTACTGAAATTAAGGGAAATATTTCCATTTAACATTTCTTTCTGATTTGCAAAAATGACCATTTTCTACTGAAAGCCTGATCAGATAGAGAACTACTTTTAATTAGGTAGATAGTTTAGGAAGCAGGTAAATAGGGAAATCTAGCAAAAACCAGAATGACTTCTACTTACAATACACGGTAGAATACTCCATGTTTAATTGTTTCTGACAGATAGGAATATTTGTTGAGAAATCATATTACAAGTCACAATCCTTTGTGAGAAGTAAAATTTTGAGTCTGAATCAGGGTCATGTCCAGGACCTATTCTGGAGAACAGCAAGTAAGTTTATGAACCATCTATATCCTGTTGTTATTAACATATATTACTAGCTGGTCATTTGGACAGAGAATGGGAAATGAACAAGCAGTTCAGAACTGGTCAGAAATGAAATAAAATATTCTGTCTCTATTTTTCTCTCTCTTTTCTCTCGAATTTCATTATTTGCTTTTTTATAGCAGCTTTGTTTGCTTTAAAAAATACAGAAGGAACTGTGGAGGAAGGACTCTTGAAAATGTCATCCATGTTTTGAAAAGGGGAAACTTTACATTTTCATTTTCAAAATCTCAGCTTTAAAAGAAACATAGTCTGCTGGGTAAGGCAGAAAATGTTAAAAGCAGACAAAGGAAATAACCTTAAACATTATAGAGTTCCAGTTTGCATTTGAACCTGTGCCTCAGGCTTTCATTTTATATTTAATGCTGTTTCCTGGGTTTAATTGCTCCAAAGAAGCAGTGATGAAATCTAAAGAAAAATACCCTATAACAGTAAAAAAATCTGCTTGTAGTTATATCTAAGAGTTAAATAAATCCCTCTCTGTGAAGTTCATTTGTTGAGAACTCCTGAAGAAAGAAGATGTTTCATGTCCAGAATGTTCTCAGAGGTTATCGGTGGGTACTGTCAATGAGAGTTTCCTGCTCTTGACCGACTTGTCCTTCACTCTGCTTGCATTTTCTCTCCAGCTTTCCATATATATGCACTGAGTGATCTCAGTAGATTGGAGCAAGTGGTGCAAAGCAGTTGTTCTTGTTCCTTTCCCAGGTTTCTACCCCATCTCTGGGGTAACAAATTTGTTTCCCAAGTTATTGAGGACACCTACACTTTTGTAGAGTGTATATGGGGCAATGAACCCTTATGGCTTTAAGGTGAAGCAGCAACCCTGATTTATATTCCTCACCCTGCAGCTACTTTTCCACTTTTGAGCAAGTTATGACTTTGCTTATCTCTCCATAAAATGGATTATGACAGGAATTTCTTGTCATCAAGGCATGTCATGTGGCTAATTAACTTATATTTGTCATGTCTTTTTATGGCACTTGTATGGAAAGCCTCACATTGCTGTTGTAATGAGTTCACTCTCTTCCTATCAACTGCAAATGAAGCAATGGCTGTTTTAATACTGAAGCATATTTCTACTCTTAATTATGGACTAGATTATTATCACTCTCAGCCCAGCTTGAAGGTACTCTCTTCTTTGCAATATCCATTTCTCAGGTTTGTGCTGTTAGGTTCAGCTAATTTATTTTTGTAATTGGAAAGGAAGTAAGTTTGAGGAGGCATCAGTGTGCTTCATCTTGCCCATCAGGACTGAATAGCTTGTGGTCATTTGAATGTGTTAAGTATCCCGGAGTGCAGTCAGGAAAAGCACTGTAAAATGTAAATTGCATTGCACTGAAAATGTAGCAGCTGTTGGTAAGAGCGAAGAACGGGAAGGAAAGGCAGGTGAGCCTCAGCTCAAAGGCTGTGCTCAGTGCCACGGGTCTCTCGAACAGGGCACAAATCCATTTCTGACTCCTACTATTTACAACATCCTATTACTTTGGTATTATTTGGAAGTTAATTACAGGGCCCATCAGCTCTTTTGGCTCAACAATATTTTAGTGAAAAATATTCAGGCATTATGTGACTGGTTGCAAGGGAGATTATCAAAAAGTCAGAGAAGTGTAATAATCAAGGGATTTCTTTGTTAATAAAGAACTTGATGAAAAACAAATTAGTTAACACTACACTGACTTGAAATCTTGCTGATGGCAAATTTTGAAATTCATTTAAAAAAAAACAAACTCAGAAAACATTTTAAAGTTTAGCATAACATCAAAATTATGCAGAAAATTTGTGAAAATGTAGATCTCCAACTCACCTTTCTAGGCATGCAGATGACCCTCATTGCTATAGCATCTAAACGGTTCTGGCATGCTATTTTAAAAATCAGAAACCAGAAACCATTGTGTTTAAAATGAAAAAGTATATGGATTATCTATATTGAAAGCTACTCTATCCACAGTTGCATTAGATCTTCCTGTGACTGTGTAGGAATCGTTTTAGTGAGAAGCTACAGCCTGTGCTTTATCTGCACTTTGTCTACTGAGAAGACAAGCACAATGTGGCTGCATATGTTTCTGGTATGCCAAGAGACTGCTATTTCTGCCAGATGCTCAATGTGTGGCACGACTAGGTAGAACAGGCACAATTTGACTGTCTGTGCCAGGATCACACCTATAGGACACCATTTTCCAGTGCGAACTGAAATCTAACTAGATTCTCTCAGAGCCTTTCCCAAAGCATAGGTAGAAATCGACATATCATCCTGTATCTGGTGGACTATAATGTATGACTCCAAGGGACAAACTTCTTCTCAACAGCTATCAAGGAACTTGTTTCCACATTGGTTTTCTCCAGCATCAGGTATTTATGTGTTTCAACCGACACGGTGTTTGTGGGCTGAATAGAGAAGAGTTCACTTCGTATTAATGTTTGCGTTCCCAAATGAAACATTCACATGATAATGATAATGCAGTGTAGGGAAAATTGTTTTGCATTTACTTTCCTTTATGTACCCTGTTCATGGATTGTGTGAAGATTTACAGTGTACGCGTTCAGCATGAAGTCATGCATCAGTGCCAAAGCATTTCCTTGATTCTGCCTATTATACTTTTCAAATAAATAATATAATGCACATATATTTTGTCTCAGGAAAACAAATGCAACCTCACAAACCCCAATGAGGATGGGAAGCATATTTTTATCTTAATAATTCCAACCATAAGGACTAAAATACCATGGGTCAGGTCCCCAAAAGTCATGAGGGTGTCTTAAAGATCATGAGAGTAGGAAAAAATATAGTATCTTTCGAGTTGCCTTTCTTGGTTTTGTTTTTTTTTTCTTTTTTTACTTTGAGTATGGAGAGACACTTGGGATATATTTTCAAACTTTTTTTTTTCCAGACATGGAGGCTAGAAACTTGTTTTTTGAAAGAAAAACTTTACAATATTTATGTACACATTTCAGTCACAAAGTCAGATTTGAATAAATACATCATTATTTATTTTGACCTTCATACTAAGATCATGATCGTGGCAAGGGGGTTGTCATATTTTTGCAGGCAAAGAAATATGACACATAATAACCAAGTCAGGGATTTGTAATGAAAACTGTTTTCAGCAGGACATGCAATTCCCTTACAGTGTCTTGGAAATGCCAACTAGAGGCGAGTTCATTTCACCTAATCCAAGTTTGTTGTTTGGGATCTGTAATGGAAGAGATTCATATCACCTAATTCTATCTGTCTTGTAGGTGTCTAGCCTAAATGAACTGCTAAGGCTCCTCTCATAGTTAATGGAGAGTGACAGGAACCTCCAGACTGCAATTCATTCCACCTGTCATAGATGCCTGTCCTGGGGAAGAACTGCAGCCTCCACTGATTTTACAGGAAGCTTGAGACAACTCATTCCCACCCTTGTTTTTCAGCCAGCTGAGATTAGGAGTGAGGGGTCCCACCACAAAGTCCCTTTCCAAGCACGACCGCCCCCATGTGTGAGCTGCGTTCCCAGTCAGAACCTTAAACGAACCCTGAACACCACGTACCACCCTGGTACTTGGCAGTTAAAGCAAATGCAAACTTTTGTGCTTCTATGCATTTGACAGCTTATGAAACAATTTAGTTTGTAATACATTTGCTTAAATGAAAACCTGATTAATTCCACTGTACTGACTTATTAGAACTAATAGGTTTTGTTACATGTGTTGCAATTTAAGCATTGTTAATTATTCAGAGCTGAGTGAATATCACAAAACATTTGTCATGAATATTTGCACACATTTTAAACAAAATTGTCCTTGGCAGTGTTTGCAACAGTTAAATATTTGATTTTCATGTATATTTGGGTGAGACAATTTTCTTTTCATGAATATCAGCAGAAAGAGAATCTCACATGAAAATTCACACAAATATTTATTTAAGTAAATAGTTGTACCTGCAATATATTTGCCAGCATCTTTGAAAATCAGCGAAGTGAATGGTCATGCAGCTGGCAAAGCAGTTTGAAATATATTAATAGTATCTTCTTTAGATGTCACCAGGAAAAATATGGAAGTGAAAGTCATTGTGCAGCACCACATTCAATTGAAAAATGCCACAATTCCCATTTGGTGATATCTCAAGCACATAATAACCCAGAACCTCCACATTCAGGGAAATAACTCTGGACCTCTTAGACTGACCTGCCACTGGGACATCCACCACAATACACTGGGGTCCTACACTGATTTGCACCAACCATGCATCATCTCTCCTGTTGCCTGGAGTGAGGCTTGCAGTGTTTCCATCTGAGATGCAGGCAGTGGAGGGAAGACTGAACATGTCAGAGAGTGACAGCCTCTGAGACCAGTCCTTTATATGGTACAATGCCTGATATTGATCCAGCCAAACTTTGGATGTCCATGGCATAAGTATTTGTACCTCATCTAGCCTACTCTTTTTAAAGTGAACAGAGAAAATAGGCTCTCATACCCAAACTTGTAAAGGGGGCCTACAGGAGAGATGGGGAGGGACTCTTTATCAGGGAGTCGAGTGATAGGATGAGGAATAATGGTTTTAAACTGAAAGAGGGGAGATTTAGATTAGATATTATGAAGAAATTCTTTGCTGTGAGGGTGGTGAGGCACTGGAAAAAGTTGCCCAGAGAAGCTGTGGAAGCCCCATCCCTGGAAGTGTTTAAGGTCAGATTGGATGGGACTCTGAGTAACCTGGTCTAGTGGGAGGTGTCCCTGCCCATGGTAGAGGGGTTGGAACTCGATAAGGTCCTTTCCAGTCTGAACCATTCTATGATTCTATGATTTCGTAAGTGTTTCCACACTACAAGTGTTCATCTACATGATCAAATAAGTCAGCTTTCCTCTTTGCTCTCATATCCTGTTCCCTTCTTCATCTAAACCAGTTAAATGTCCTTTCATCTGAGCTTACTGTCTGCCAAGATGACACCAAAGGTCAATCTGAGGATAGTAAACTCCAGAGACAATTTCATATAGGCAATATAAGATTGCAGTGGACCCAGCTCCTAAGTCCAATAGGACAGGCATCACAGCACCTTGAGGAGTGCAGAGCACATACCATTATCCTCCTGATATTAAAACATCATCCACTGTGGCACAGACACATGTCATTTCAGTCACTTTGAACTGGAAAAAAATAGCACAAATAATCCTGATGTTCTAGGGCCAAGTGCTCTAATGTGTGGAAGCAGACTGTTTCTGCTAAAGTGGGCAGCCCTGAGCAGTGTGGACATGATACACCCTGGCATCAAAGTACAACACTCTTTAGCTGCATAAATGGGGCTATTACTCCCCACTGTTAATAAAGGGATTCTAGGCATCTGCATTATCAATATCTAAGGACAGGTGAGATAATTCCCCCCTGCCTTGGATGACATCTCTCAGTTTCTGCCTTTTCAGGTAGGAAAAGACCATTAGGAAGAAGATCAGGCCAGTGGGATGAACCAGCAGCTGTTGAGCGAGGAATGCACTGGCAGCTTCTCAGGACTAAAGAGAGCTAGTGCGTGAATCCAATGCCTGCTGCTCTTTGAGCTAGTGCCTGGACCAATAAACCTCCTGTTAAAATGAGCCTGCTGTGACTGTTTTGTTGGTATTTTTAATTTAAACAATAGCTAATTAAATATGAAAGCAATTAGTATTTCTGTTCAAACAGCTGTCATGTAATGTCTGGTGCTGCAGCTATAATTCCTTAGCAGTATTGCAAATGGTTTAGAAGCAATGGCTTTTGGGGAGGGGAAATAGAGCAATATTTTCTGTGGGCATTGGAAACCACTGGCAGGTGCATTTAGCTTTTGCTGCTTCAATTTACAAGCATGTGGGATGCTTAGAAACATAAATATCCTTTGGATTCTGGTGGAACTTTAGGCATCGTTATAATATACAGCAGGGAGAGAAATACAGTTGCTGATGCTGTCTTCCAGCCTTAACAGAGGAAGATTTTCTTAGGCAGGGTCTCAAAACCTCAGTGGAAATGGAAAGTATCATGGCCTCCTCCACCCTTGAGGTTCTTTGTACAGCCTAGTTTGATGACAGCAAAAAAAAAAAAAAAGAGGATATTAAGAAACTGGTGAGGCACAAAGTCAGCTGGAATTCCTGTTCTCCTCTTGGTAGCAGATTGTAGTTTACATGGGGAAAAGCTAAGGTGCTCTTAGCTTTCGTATACTTCCTACCCCACCCCATGAGACAGTGAAGCCAGCAGGGCCCCAGTGATTTGGTGTTACTGAAGACACACTGGCAGCAACAGTATCCGCAGTGACCTGGGTGCAGGCAATGAATGGAGCTCCTTACGTGTACGCCAGCAGTACACATCTTTCACTTTTTCATCTCACCTTTCACTCTTCGTAGCCCTGCGTATTGGTTTCCGAAGCCCAGAGGCTGCGGTGCAATTGCAGTCACATGTCTAACAGCAGTCTGGGAGATCCACACACCTTCTCGGTGCCATTCTTGCCCAATGTTCCTGCATTTGAGCATGCTCTTGCAACATTTAAAAAGTCCAAAGTTGTACAACTGCTAGATTTATTAATTATTAGGGTCTGTATCCCGGCCCACTGGAGCTATAAACCTGCTGCTCCTTTTAGCTGTAGTTCAGCCTGCACTTTTGTAATCTGAGCTGTTAAGTGTACTTGATCAGACACATTTTTCACAAACTAATTGTGAGGGATCCACAATATTTTAGGTTCTTACTGATGTTACTGTGGCTTTCTGTATTGAACCATCTTACTATCTTATTCATGTAGTTAAACAGAACTGCCATCACTACAAATTCCATTTTTATATAAGAATATGGGGAAAAAATATTATTAAAGCAGACCTCTAGCTGGTGCAAATCCTCACAGTTTCCTACAAATTAAAAGTTCAATTTTGTTTACTGTGGCTGAGAACTGCATCTGCTCTTGGCTTTGGCTGGTGAGAATACAGAAGAACCTCATTACTTCCAAGATTTTTATTGTGAATAAATAATTGGCATTGATCTATGTTCAGTCACCTTGTATACATTATTAAACACTTGTTTACTAAACAACCTTTACAGTTTAAAAACAGCAACCAAAAACTTCACTGAAAAATACATTAAATCTCAGTATAAAATCAACTTAAGGAGTTTAGCAGTAAGGTGAGTGAAGTTCATTTAATTAAAAGATTGCTGGAGGGGAGACATTGGCAGATCAATTTTTTAAGTTCATGGAATTATGCACTGATATGCAAGTTTAAGGCTGCTGCCTCTGATTGCAGAATATAACAAATAGGAAACATTATATATTTATGAACCATTCAATACCTTCCCCCTTTTTTTCAACTGGCTTATTGGAAATGAAAAAAATATCCATTCCGAGTTGTGACAGCCAGAGTTAAACAGACATTACCAAAATATATATAAGAAGGTGTTAACATACATTTCAACATGAAATTCTAATTGAAACTTCCACACAGTGGGAAGCCAGGGAGTAATCTTGATGGCCTGGGGACACACAGAAACAGCTTTGTAAGAAATTGCCTTTTTGATAATGAATATTAACTGATTATTTTTTTGGTTCATAATTTATTAAATAGGTTGCTACCATTGATTTGTACTTGGGGATTTTTCAGAACTTCCTGAAACTTTGAACTTTTTACTTCCTCATTAAGGGATATGTGTTAAAAATATATTCATAGTGGAAATGTTAAAAAAGTTTTAGTAAAAAAAATTCCATTTAACTAATCAGTAGTCTCAGGATGAGAGACCTGCCAATGTATATCCTTAACCCATCTTAAGAGTTGAAAGCATGAAACACATTGAGATCCAAAGGTTTTGGAAGAGTCTATAAAGTCTGTAGCGTCACTATAATTGTGAAAAATGCAGTATTTTGGGATTTTTAAATATTTGTACAGTGATCATATAAATGGCCTTTTATAGGTTCACATAAAACTGTGTTATTTTTATTAACTTTATTATTGTTGTTTATTATTATTGCAACATAACACAACAATTACTCTAGTTAAGGGTCCCTTAACATTTCCATTGAATATACCATTTTTGGAGGGGTTTATGACTCAGTCATTAAAATTCTCTGCAGGCTAGAAATTGGCAAAGGAGCTCAGTCTGAAGTAATCTGTTTAATGAAAAAAATGGAACAAAATCAATCTGGTTGGTTAGAAAAATGGTTGGGGAAACCCACTACTCCATTAAGTACTTCCTGAAGTTCGTTTATTATGATTCTATTTTTAAAAAGGTGTTGTTTTTTAGAAGCAAAGCCATACGCCTTTTTCATTGGTCCTGATTTAGTTTTTGCCCATAGGTGAGGAAGTGATTTACATCCATTCAGACCTGGTGAAAAACACTTGTTTGGAATTGATGGTGTCTTACATGAGGTTTGCATATTTGAATTCTGAACATGCAGGACAAGAAATTGGGCCTCTTGACTTATGGCTACCCAGTGGGTGTGCTAAAGCTTCTATTTCACAAGTTGATCAATTGTACCATGTTGGAACGCAGGCTAGAAAACCCAGAAGCAGCAATGCTACAAATCTGTGGCAGTGTGCTCTCCCTGTTTTTCCTCCTCTTCTTCCCCGCCCTCCCCCACCCCCAGCTCCTGCTCGGGCCATGGCCACCATGCCCATCACAACATCAGTTACGATAACTTGCACCTGGACTTTGGGGGATGGCTGGCAACACAGCCAAAACACTGTCTGGAGCGGGGACCTAGATATTTTGTTCCCATGAGAAGATGACCATTGGTCAATTTTCTTACTGTATAAATAGTGGACAGCCCAAGATCCCTTGGAGCTCTCCTGTATGGCAGCGGGCTGCACGCCAGGATCTCCCCTTTTGTGAGGACGCTCGCTTAAGGTTCTACTCCTCGAGGCTGAGAGATTCCTTGCCGCAACAGATTCTTGGTAAGTGACTAGTAGCATGCTAAACTTTGCTAAACTTTGAAATCTTAGATAAGTAATATAAAGGGTTGATTGCGTATATCTAATCCTTTAGACATAAACCGTTGACCAAATTTGGGACTAGGATTAGATCCAGCCGCACCTGGACTCCTCTCTGAGAAGCAGTTTAGAAAGCAAGGGGGTCCTTTCTGAACCTCGTGACTCAACAGGAGGGTCTCCCTGACAGCTTGTCTGACCCTGTCCTCTATGCAGTAAATAATACTGTGTACCTTGACACTGAATCTTGTAAAACACTATCGCATTTACTACTGGTTTTATCGCATTTACTACTGATTTTGTTAAATCACTGTTTCACCTTAATAAATATTTCACTACTTCTCTCTTACGAGTGAAGTTAACCACTCCACCCACGACAAAATCCTATGTCCAAACATGAAGTTTCTTTGTTTGCTGCTTCTTTAGTGTAACTCTCCATTGCCTTTTGTCTGACATTTATTTCTTCTCATATAACTGCCTCAGTATGGATGTATGAAACTTTTAACTGAGAGAATACATAATCTCCCAAGACAGACTGTTCCAATGTTGACCTCCCCTTCAAGCTGTCTCTCTTTGAGGCTGAACAAGTCCACCTCTCTCAGCCTTAGCACTACAGCAAGTGTTCCAGTCTCTGGCCATCTTGATGGCCCTCCACTAAACTCACTGCAGTTTATCAATGTCTTTCTTTTATTATAGGGTCCAAAAGTGATGCAGATTTGGGCTAACAAGTGCTGAGGAGAGGAGGAAAACCACTTTTCTCAGTCTCCTGGCTGTGCCCCTCATGCAGTCCAGGGTGCTGGTGGCCCTTGCTGCTGCTAGGGCTCACTGCTGGCTTGTGCAGCGCCCTGTGCATCTGGCTCCATGGGGCCCTTTCTGTCGAGTAGCTCCACAGCTTCTATGGTTGCAAGGGGTTATTCTTTTCCAGACACTGGACTTTGCACTTCTCCTTGTTGAATTTCAACAGGTTTCTTTTGAGCTGTTCATTCAGCCTGTCTGGGTTGGATGTCGGATGGCAGCCTGGCTTGCAAGCATATTGATTGTTCTCCCCAAACTTGGTGTCACCTGCATATTTGGTAAGCAACCGTTCCTCCAGGTCATTGATAAAGATGCTAAATTTGATTGGACCCAGGAGACACCACTTGTTACCAGCCTCAAGATGAAAGAGTAAAACCTATCAGCCCTTGGCCCCCAGCCATCCAACTAGCTTTTTACCTATCTGGTTCTCCACCCATCCTGACTATAATATCCTAACTTGAATACGAATATTTTGAGAGACTGTATTTAAGGACTTGCTAAAGTCAAGACAAATAATACTCACTTGTCTCACTTTATCTGCAAATCCAGTTATTTATTTTATCATAGAAGGCACTGAGGTTGATCAGGCATTTTTTTATCCTTGGTAAATCCATTTTTTACTGTTCCCAGTCACCTTCTTCTCTTTCATCTGCCCAGAAATATGTTAAAAGAGCGCTTGTTCCATGATTTTCCCAGGGACCAAAGTGATGCTATCTTTTCCCAGTTGCCCTTTTGGCCTATCTTGAAGATAGGAATGTACATCTTCTCCTTTTTATAAAAATGACTGCATAAAAACCATGTCTGTAACACAAAGACTTAATAATTTGAAATGGAACCTCTTTTTCCTTTTCTTTTTTTTTTTTTTTTTTTTTTTTTTTTGATAAAAATGATTGTAAGGGAACAAACTTTCCATTTCTCTATTGTGCAGAAAAGAACAAGACCATACTATGTAACTGGGATCCCTTAGGCCATTGGAGTATGTATTACAAGCACTGAGTGAGTATTGCTGATGGCAGTTACACTTATGTTCTGGACTCAAAATACCTTTGTGAATTGGAAATGAATTAATGTTTGTGTATCAGAAAATCTATTTGTGTATGTGTGTGCATGGTTAAAATACTTGGCTTTCTGTCATTTAAAGACCTTATTACACCAATAGGAGGAGAAGCCATTTATTCTGGTTTTGGACATAAGAACATTGGATTGAAGAAGGTTTCTTGGCTCACAGGGTACAGTCCCTTGATGTCACAGGCACGTCATATCATGATTTTCACAATGTGATCAATTTACATTATTTTATATGTATCAAGGATTTTGATTTCCATTCTTTCAGAATTCTCCTTGTCTGTAAAGACTTTTGCATCACCTGGAATATAGACATCTTTGGTCTAGACAGGAACTCTTTTAGTCTCCTGTTCCAGTTTCACTGCTTGTTTCTTCAAGACACGTGACTAAACATCCGAACCATGTTCTAGATGAATACTCGGTTGTGCCTCAAACACTGATGTGAATGTTTTCTTTTCTTTCCTATATATACCTGTCCCGTTATATTGTTGACAACTATTTCATTACCTCATACTTTTCCTGTGATTGACCAGAACTCTAAGGTGTATTACTTCTGTTTTCTATTTGATGGTTACCCACATTGTGGAAGAAATTCTTCCTGTTAATCTGTAAGTGCATTATCTGGCACTTGGTACAAATGTACAATAAATATTTCTCATTCCTCTAAGTACGGTCTTCAAGTTCCTCTTACCAACAATAGCTTCTAACTTTTTGCATTAGCAGCAGACTTGTGCCAAGATCAGTAATGAAGATATTATGATCAATTTCTTAAGCTTTAGTTCTGCAAAATTCTCAGGAATAATACTTGACTCAACTTTTAAGCTTTCCATAACCTGTTAAAGCTAATAGTACTTTTTCACTACCCTCTTATGTTGTTCCATTTGTTTGCATATAATTCTTATACTAATCTATGTCTTCTGCAGTTTAACCAATGATTTCCCACGTGGCAACGTCAAATGATTTACTGAAGTCCAGTTAGATTAAACCTATTGCCTTTCCTTTATCTAGAAAATCAATTAACTCATCAAAAAGAAATGCCTGCTGAGGCTAATGTGATCTATCTTTGGTGAATCCATGTCACATTTTACCCTATTTCCCATTTACTTCCATATATTTAATTATTCATCCTCTTAAAATACCTTCTAAATCCCAGATAATGTGGCAGTCAAATTAATGGGTGTACAACCGTCCAGACTACTTTCTTTCCTATTCTTAACTCAAGTAGTAGAGGCAGTAGTAGTAAAAGTAATAGTAGTACTCTTTATCAACATCATTAATTCTTAAAAAATACTGTAACATTTCCAGAATAGCAGATTTAATAAAAATCCTAACTAGTGGTTTCCTGGAATGTCTGCTGACTAACTGAAATCATAGAATATCTCAAGTTGTAAGGGACGTATAAGGATCATCAAGTCCAACTCCCTGCTCCTTGTGCTACCCAAAAATAAACCATATGACTTAAAGCATCATCCACATGTTCCTTGAACTCTGACAGGCTTGGTACCATGACCACTTCCCTGGGGACCCTGTTCCAGTATCTTTTAAGATTTAAAAGGTGAAACATAACCGCCATTTTTAAAATGGGAAAAAAGGAAGACACAGGGAATTACAGGTCAGCCAGTCTCATCTCTGTGCCTAGCAAGATCATGGAGTAGATCCTCCTGGAAATTCTGCTAAGGTACATGGAAAATAAGGAGGTGATTGTTGAGAACCAACATGGTTTCACTAAGGGTCAATCATGCCTGATAGATTCGGTGACTTTCTATGATGGCATTACAGCATTGGTAGATAAGGGAAGAGCAACTGACGTCATCTGCCTGGACTTGTGCAAAGCATTTGACACTGTTTTGCATGATCCTTGTCTCTGAATTGGAGAGACACGGATTTGTTGGGTGGATGACTCGGTGGATAAGGAGTTGGCTCGATGAGCATGCTCAAAGTGTTGCTGTCTACAGCTCGATGTCCAAGTGGCAACCAGTGACAAGTGGAATTCCTCAGGGGTCAGTATTGGGATTAATGCTGTTTAACATCTTTGTCAGCTACATGGACAGTGGGATTGAGTGTACCCTCAGCAAGTTTGCAGACAACACCAAGCTGTGTGGCATGGTTGACACACTGGAAGGAAGGGATGCCATGCAGAGGGACCTGGACAGGCTTGAGAGGTGGGCCAGTGCGAACCTCATGAAGTTCAACGAAGCCAAGTGCAAGGTGCTGCTCGTGGGTCGGGGCAATTCCAAGCACAAACACAGGCTGGACAGAGAATGGCTTGAAAGCAGCCCTGTGGGGACTTGGGGGTGTTGATTAATGAGTAGCTCAACATGACCCAGCAATGTGCACTCACAGTCCAGACATCCAAACATATCCTGGGCTGCATCAAAAGCAGTGTGGCCAGCAGGACAAGGGAGGTGATTCTACCCCTCTACTACGCTCTTGTGAAATCCCACCTGGAGTACTGCATCCAGCTCTGGAGTCCTCAGTACAAGAAGGACATGGACCTGTTGAAGCAGGTCCAGAGAAAGGCCACGAAGATGATCAGAGGGCTGGAGTACCTCTCCTATGAGGACAGGCTGAGACAGTTGGGCTTGTTGAGCCTGGAGAAGAGAAGGCTCTGAGGAGACCTTATAGTAGCCTTCCAGTACTTAAAGGGGGGCTACAGGAAAGATGGGGAGGGACTATCAGGGAGTGGAGTGATAGGACAAGGGTAACGGTTTTAAACTGAAAGAGGGGAGATTTAGATTACATATCAGGAAGGAATTTTTTACTTTGAGGGTGGTGAGGCACTGGACCAGGTTGCCCAAAGAAGTTGTGGATGCTCTCTCCCTGAAGAGTTCCAGACCAGGTTGGATGGGGCTTTGAGCAACCTGGTCTAGCAGAAGGTGTCCCTACCCAGGGCAGGGTGGTTGGAACTACATGATCTTTAAGGTACCCTCCAACCCAAACCATTCTATGATTCTGATTGTATGATCTGATGATACCAGGACATTCTGAAGACAAGAAAACCAATTATTATTATCTTTAGGTGGAACAAGCATATCCTGCTTGTTTTAGATTGCTCCATAAATTTATATTAGATATTTTGGATATTTCAGACCAAGATATCACATCTTTGTGACTGAATCTGTGAATTTATAGCTATAATTTCATATAAATAATCATCTATATCAGAAAGTAGAGGATAAAACATGAAATTTGTTTTCTTTTTCCCACTCAATTTTTTTTTAAATTTAGGTAAAATATTTTACCCTATTGCAAAAGTCACTCTGCATGTTAGTTTCAAATGATATTTAGTATATTACACAGTTACATTTGAATTGCGTGTTCTATACCTTGGAGATACAGTGCAATTCACTCTCCAGTAAACTTTCTGCTTCCATATAAAATTAGTAAATAATCATAGGTCCTTTTGCATATGATTACATCAATTGTAATGTTTAAATGACTGGGGGACCAGCGTGATTTGAGGGGTCTTCTATCTGCCAGGTCTTAATGCATGTCTTGGCTGTGTCCCACCTGTGTGTCCAGACAAAATGATAGTGTAAATTATTCCTCTTGCTCCCTGATACTCATGCTTTTGTGAAAAGGGAACCCAGATGCATTGGTCAGAAAGGATATTTATGGAGCAATCATGCATAAATGGCATTTTATGGGTCATTTGGGAGGAGAATGGAGGAAAATACGTTCTAACATCACTGGCAACTGCTCCAGACCTGCAAGGAGAGTTGATGCAAGTTCATTTGGTGTGAGGATGGTATAGTAATAGGGAGATAAGAGGAAAATACCAGAGCAGGGATGCAGTAGCAGGAGTGCCCTCCATATAAACACACCTTGCTGCAGATCTGTCCTTAACAATCTCAGCTAGTTTCCTGTATCTTCACTCCTGATATGTGGAAATGGCATAGAAGCTCTCTTATCCCACTGGGTGTTCTGAGGATAATTGCAGTGGAGCTTGAAAAGGCTCATAGCCTGTTGCAGTACAGACTGTACAAGCAGTTAAAACATTGGGAACATTGCACAGTGTGATAAATATTGACCTTTTAAGTAACATTAGCAGTACAATCATTCCAGTGTGTATATAGAATAATGGAAGTCAACACACTGGAGGGTGTTCTTCCAAATACCAGACGGCACATTTCACCATCACTGCATTCTGCATGTTGGTGACTTTTGTTTACCAAAGGTCTGCAAATAATTTGTCCTTATAAAATAACTTATCCTCAAAGTGTATGCAAAATGGTGTGTTAATTTTGGCAAAGTATTTTGCTACCTAATTTAATAAGGTATCAAAATTAATAAATATAAATGTTCCTTATGAATGTAGGCCTGATGATTTAATTTGACGTTAGGACTCGGACTCATGACTACAAGCATCTTGGGCAGAAAAAACAGGCACAGTTGACATACCTGCAAATGAGAGAGAGAAGACAAGGATAAAGTCATATGCAGTGCTTGTGCCTGTTGTTAATCACTGACAGTAAACATACTGTATCATCAGTACTCCTATAGCACACACAGTAAGCATGCTTTACTTCCCAATCACAGCTCCGGGCCTGCTGCACACATCTTCAGCTTTCTTTAGGGTTTAAAAGAAAAGTATTTAAAACCTATTTTTGAATTTCTTCTTGTGTTTAGTGCAAAGTAAAATATAATTCAAGTTTTGAGTCACCTGCAATTGATAATAAATGTAGTTGCAAGCAGAAAGGATGTTTTCTCTTGTACAGCTATAGTAATATGTTACATTGTTTTACAGCACTTCTCATCCAAGCATGATGCCTGAATTACACAGAACAGTGAATGTGCCCTTTCCTTCCATTCCTTCCAGTACTGCACCCCCCAAAAAACCTAATCCATAGAAAATAACACTATTGGCAAACGGCAGATAGGGAGGAGGCGCAATCAGACTGGAAAGGTGATCAGAGAAGGACATATTCTGATCTACTCCTGTAAAGCATTGCAATGGACTTTGCCAATAATCTTTACCATTGTATAGTGGATACTTTTACATTTTTATTTTTACTCCAGGGAAATTCATAGGCAGCCTGCATATTCTGTCTGCCAGAGCTATGATGTTTAATTTAATCTAAAAACAGATATGCAACCAACAAAACTCGCACTGATTTAATATTTCAAAGTATCCTTTAAAGGCATGCTGCTATGTATACCTCTTCTACATCAGCTGAAGGAGCTGTAAAGAGTGGAGTGAGAGAAGGAAGAAACAGAAGGGAGGATCATTTTTTATTTCACCTGAAGAATCATCTCAGACACATTTCTGAGGTTAGATTCCCTATGGCTACTTCTACACTAATAAATTAAATATTCTTGGGAAAATTCACGGCCAACTGACAGGGAGGACTTCAGCCTCCAAAACCAGGGTGGCTGCATGTGAACTGCCTGTTGGAAATGGTGCCTAGAAGTTTACTGTTCCCAAGGAATATTTAGGAAATTGTTAACTGGGACAAACCCAAAGCAAGCCAGAGACTGTTCTAACAATTTAACAGTTGAAGTATAGATAATATAGATGACTGTATTGGAAAGCCCAGAAATGTACTGGCCACTATTTAGTTTGATGGTACAGACGTAGCCCCCAGCTGCATGGAACAAACTGTTACAATTTAATTCATGCTGCATTCCAATTGAAAGATCTGAGATGTATGCAATATCCAGAACACATCCCCAGTCATCCAGCAGCATCTGAATCAAGGAACTGCTGGGTCATAGGACAAATGCCTTGTATTTTCAGTGTTGGTTGTGTTGACACACAGGCAGTAGTCTGGCATTTTTCAGAAGTTGAAAGGATCCTACTTTACTTTCTAAAACAGTAATAACATAGCAAAGTTCCTAACTGTAGCATCTACCAGAACTGAAACATTTAAAGTCTGGTTAAGGAAAAGAATTTTTTATTCTGCAAATTTCTCCTCAAAAAAACCCCAACAAACGAACAACAAAAAAATCCACCATCAAAAAATCCCTACCAAAATTAAAAAAAAAGCTCTGTTTGGCTGTAAGCTGTAAACAGAAGTCTGAGCAGGTTTTTTTGGCTTTATTTATTGCAACAGTGAGCAGAAAGATGACACTACTTCTTGGAAATTGCATATTTGGAAGAGAAAGTGTCTGCATGTAGCAAGCACACACACAAAAAAAAAAAAAAAAAAGAAAAGAAAAAGAAAAAAAAAAAAAGCTAAAGCATCAGGCAAAGATAAGTGATATCACAATGCCAAGGCTCATGGAGGCCAACACACTTTAGAAGTGACTGAAGAATATTTATCCTGATCTAATCAAAAGAACCATCACCACAAAAGCAAGATGCAGCTGATAATACCATATTAAATACTCGATTACATGCATTGATAACCTTTGTTAGTCTGAACAAAAACCTTTTTGGTCATGTGAATCTTATTTCCAGCAAATGTTACAATCGTGCTACAGTTTTGATTAGAGGCTGAAGAACTTCCACTGTACAGGTGTGTGAGGAGCACAATAGTCATTGTTTGGTTCTGTTAATAATTAATGACCAAATACCTACAGTGCCACCCACAGGCACTTGTTATTTCTCCTGGTTACTAAACAGGTTCCCGCCTTATATTTCTAATCCAAATGGAATTGATAAGCAGTTGAGTTTTTTTCTTCCACTGGACTAAATCACCCTTTGACAAACTTGAAAATCTGTGCAAAAGACAAAACGGAAAGAGGAAAACAAAAAAAAAGGAGGAAATAAAAGAGAAGAAATATTTTTAAGTTCTGTCACTGTTTTCAAGTTTAGTGCTGACACGCCTGCCTAAAGCTTTCTACTAAACTGGGATGAGTAGTCAACATCTGTTCTGAATTATTTATTTATTTTCGATTGCAGAAAATTGGCAGCTCCAATGTCCCTAAGAGAAGGATAATTGTAATTATCTATGATGTTGTGAAAACTGTTTCAATGGCTCAGCAGTTACTGAGGGTCTGGGTTTTTTTCTCTCCTTCTAGCATATATATTCCAGTGTGTGTAAGGATGTGTAAAAAATAAACTTTAGGGTTCTTTTTTCAAATTTTGATGTAATTTTTTCCCCTCCATACCCCTTTGAATAGGCTATGATCTTTTGCTAATTAGGGGTTCCGGAACATGCATTTTAAATACACAACATTGTTAAACCTGATTAAATGGATGTTGGTCCTAGGTCTCCATCCTTCAATATGCTGTGCTTGAAAGGGCTGTTGTGCCTGTGTGGAGCCCCTTGGATATTCCAGGGCATGGGCGGGGGGGGGGGGGGGGGACGACGACTTCAAGCCAGCAAAGCACTGGAATGCCTAATATAAAATATCTGGAAAAGGTGCAGAGATAAATATTGCACTAAATTCTAATAATCAGTTATATATAAATAACAAATGCTGATCTCTCATTTCTGTCCTTTTGCAGGAAGAAGAAAAGATCAAATATCAAATCCAAGAAGTGCATAATTTTCTCAGAAACACATTTCTACTGATATTTGAAAGAGAAAAATAATGAATCTTTCATTGGAATCTTACATTTTCTCCAGCTCATCAAATAACCAAGGAAGACTACTGGAATTCTTGCCTGAGTTTAAGTAAAAGGTAGACAAGTTGAGAAGAGAACTGCTTGCCTTGGAACAAAAGGAAAGAAAAATGGTGAAGGTATTGCCTTACATGTCAAGGAAAAATGCAATGAATCTGAATGCAGAAGAATGTGAGATATGGAATTACTAAATATCCATGGATTAAGATAGAAGACATGCATGACTCCTATGGAGCACCTATTGAACTAACTTAACATCTGTTGGATAAGGAAAATGTGAGATAAAGGCTAGATCTGTACTAATAAACTGAACAGTACTAGGGATCGTTCTGTGACAGTGAGGCCAATCGGCACAGTCTAGTCACATGCATGCTGTTAAACTCTCTTAGCCTCCAGCACAACGTGGTCAGATCTGCATTGCCATTTGGGAATGTTCCCTGACCCGTGCTACCTCCTGAACTGGACTCAGAAATTATCTGGCCAGTTGGCTTTGGCCAAAAGCACGGGCATTATAACAATTCAGCAGCAAAGATGACTGAATTCCAGTGCTGGTTCTAGCTCTAGTTCATTGACGACTTATCTGTGCACAGCTATATTTTCCAACAATCCTTACATTATATTAAGGAAAAAGTTTTATTTTAAAATGTGCAGAAAGTTTTAAGTGGTATATGATACTGAAAAAATCATATTTATATGACCTTTCTTTTAAATAAATTCATTATGAAAACAAACTCATCATGATTGCATTAACAGCAGAACAGGAAACTAGGCCAAAAAAGGGAAAGAAGAGGTCAGAGTTACTTGGATAAGTTAGCTTTCCATAGCTGAAAGATACCCTCAAGTAGTTTAAAATATTAGCCAAAGCACCAACAATTATTTCCATAAATGTATGAAGAAGAGATGATTCAGAGCACAGGAGAAAAACAAACCATACAATACTGAATGGGAGAAGGGAGATCTCAAGGACTTAAATAGCATTTGACCTCATTTTGCTACCCCAAAAGATACTGAAACAGAATTGTTAATCTGTTTTTGTGCAGCTGGTAGATAATAAGGTGCTAAGAAAAGGGCAATATGGATTTGTCAGGATTTGACAAAACATGCCAAGCCAGTCTAATTTCCTTCTTGACATGTTAACTGGCCTGGCAGATATGGGAGAAGTGCTAGATATGTCTGATAGTGTGACTTATGTAAGTCTGTTGATGTGGATGCATGGGGCATTCTTACAAGTAAATTTGGGAAATGGAGCCTTGCTCAAGTGCAGTTGATGCAGAACTGGTTGGGAGAAAAAATACTCAGAACAGAGTTATCAATAGTTTTCTGCCTAACTAGGACGCTGTTTCAAATTAGCCTCACATATGGCAGTTCTGGAACATGTATTATTTAATATTTTCATTAAAGACATGGATGAAAGAATAGTGAATACACTTAACGAAAAATTCAAGGACTTTAGATTGGAAGTGGTTACATCACTTTAGGGTACAGAACAGCAACTCAGAGAGACTACAATATAGTAGAGAAATAGTCTGAAATCAATAAGAAGAAATTTGTGAAAGGAGACTACAAAGAAGTGTACTGAGGAAGGAAAAATAAAAATATACCAAAAAAAAGGAAAACAAAAAGCAGATCAATATAGAAAAGCTGAGTTGTAGCACAAACCGTATATGGGTTAAATATATAATGTTATAGGAAAGACAATATCCTTCTAAAGTGTATTATTTTCAGAGTTGTATGCAGGACATAAAAAAGTAATAATTTAATTCTGGACCAAGGTCCTTCATCCAGTTCAGGTTTCTAGAATTTGCACCACTCATTAACAAGCCAGCTGGTAAACTCTGTAGAGTTTAAAAGAGATCAACAAAGATAACAAAAAATCATGAAAAGATGAATTATCAGGAAAAGATGAAAAAACAAATGTTTAGTCCAGAGAACAGAAAATTAGGAGATGTAAACTGTATTCAAATCTATTAAACAGCTAAAGGCTCACACAGAGTTTCTGTCTCGAAAAAAATGTCATTTCATCTATTTTTTTTTTTTTTAATTTGTATGTAAATCCAAGGTTTTTTCAAGTTTGTGATGAATCAAAAGTTGTTCAGACTGTGCAGCTGCTCATTGAATTTGATGTTACTTGTCAGCTTCACTGCTAGTATCAGTTTTCAGGGGCTTTGTCTTCAGGGCACACTTGCCAAAATTGTCTGCTCCAGGGCTAAGGATCCACTACTTTGAGCATTCCCAGGACAGACCCACTACTCAGACACTCCCTGGAGCTGCAGCCTCCTTGGTTTCCATCATCCTTGGCCCTGGGGCAGACTGTGCTGTGCCTCGCTATGTACACACCCTCCAAACGCATCTCAGCAGTCTAAAGTCTTGACAACAGGGAGATGAATATAAAGATTGCTATTATGTTTTCCAATGCTGAAATTAGGTTTATATAACAGTTAATTACTACTTCTTCTGTTCATTTACAAATAACATTTCCCCCTCCTGCAGGAAGAACAGGAAAAGAAACAATCCCAAATGTTATAATCAGCATCTCACAGTACCTGCTGTATAGGATGCAACAATAGTGTTACACTGCCAAAGCAAACCCAGGTGCAGATTTTATAAGTGGGAGGTCGGGAGGGGAAGGGAGGAAGCGGTAATCTCATTTTTCTCCATGAGTTCTTGTTGAGTACAGCACGAATGTACGAGGTGAAGAACATAGTCACTGCTGTGTAACTTCACTGTCCGTTGGGCACTGCCCCTCCTAATGCACAGGTCAGATTGATTTAGTCGTGAAAAAGGAATGGAAAGATATGTGAGGAAAACAAATACATGACATCCTAACGTTGTAGACTGAAATATGCATGGTTTGTTAATCCAGAAGGAGAAAGTAAAGGAAATACATTCCTGGGGAACACGGTTCCCTTGTTTCAAGGATTTAGGAGCAAGCACTGTGTATCAGCAATGTGTGATATAGATGGAGCCCTGCTCATTTAATGACACTTTTTCCTAGCCTTGAGGTAGAGAGTTTGGAAATCCTGCTTCAGCAGGGAAGTTGGTCTAGATGATCTTTATGGTCCCTTCCAACTCTAAAAATTCAGTGAAATTCAGTGAAATTCAGTGAAATCTTTGAGTATGTGAGTGTTTACGAAGAGGCCGGATCCATGCCGAAGGCATAGATTTATATACATCTGTGGGCTGTACACCTTTGGTCTGTGACTTGTACTCCTGCAGCTGTGGTACATTACTCCATCCCAGACTAGTGAGGAGGAAGTGCAGGCCATGCTGGGGAAACTTTTTGTAGCTTCAGACTCTTCATCCTCTCTTACACTGGTGGAATTTATGGCTGAATCAAGCCTCTATAGTGTGAAATGCTAATGTAACCCAAATACATGAGCTATAATCCATAGCCTGGAGGAAGGTCTCTTATCCTTACGTCTGGGAGTGTGCTACTTTTGTGCTGCTGAGTTGATTTTGCTTAGTAAAATAAGGCAGTTCCTGCCTCCAATCATAGGTGTATATTGTATGCATGCTACTCTGCTGAATTTCATATACCCTAGGGTTCCTCATGGTTTTAAAAAAATAAGGGGATAAGGACAATGCTACAAGGTGATACTTGATACAATGAAAAAGTTTGGTGATGTTAAAAGCAACTAGAGGAGAAATTGTTTTGACTGAAAAAGGCATGAACAGTCTCATAGGTCTAAAAGATTAGAGGATTTATTATACTCTCAAGAAAATGATAGAAGTGGCTAGTGTTCTGGCCACCTGCTGTGTCCTTAGTGTAGTGAGATCCAGTTTACTTTTTTTTCAATTTCTTAATTATAGGAGAACTGGTTTAGCTTTTCAAAGTCCAACCTTTGAGAGCCATAAGTCTGAGATTCTTGTGTAAATACAGGCGCAATTCTACACAAAAGAGCAGATAAGTGAATACATATAAGGCAACTGGCATATTGCAAAACAATTATAAAGTCAGTTTTCTCCTATAATTTTTATTTGTTGAGAGGCAGTGGTTAATCCTGGATAATTTTTACCCCCTTAATAAGGTCGAGGGGAAGGCAGAGGGGAAACGAATAAAGAAATACATCTATAGTTAATTCCATGTTGAGCTGAGCTTGTTAAACCTGATACTCTGAAGCTAAAGAGTTTCGCAGAAGAAAAGAGGAAAGAGCTTTTTCAACTTCCAGAGAGAAGGTAGCAATAAACTGGCTTGATGATCACTGTTGTTAAATTGAGCCCCTTGGGATGCCAGGTAATTTGCTAGTAACGTGAAAGACTTGGTCTTTAGCAAGCCTGCTTGAATGACTGTCTGGAGGTTCCATCTTTATAGTCCCAAATTCTCTAGCACCTTTCTTTGCAGGGGGACCTATTATGCTGCAGCAGTCAGTTGATGAACTGCAGAAAGTTAGAGAAGGCAAAAGGCCATTTTCACTGCATGGGCGAGAATCAAAAGCACTAAGAGTAGCAGGCTGAAGGGAGAAGAGATGCTTTATTGTTCACTCCTAGAGCAACAGTAGAGTCACAAAAGAGATCTTCAGAGAAAGAACATTTATTTAGAGTGTTGGGAAGGTTTTGGAGATACAATCTATTTCTAATAAAATTGCTAATTTATCAAAACTATGCAAGGTTTCTAGAATTTCTTCATATTCTGAGAAGAAGTAGTTAAACTAGTCTGTTAACTCTCCATCTATTGGTAAAAACTATTTTTCCCTCAGCAGCTCTGCAGAGGGACTTCGTTTCAGAGTTCCCTGATTTAACAAGTTCATTCAGAGATTTTTCTTTATACTTCACCACTCCAACCTTATAGACTGTAAATGCTGAAACAACTCAAGGATCTTACTGTATTGCTAGTTTCAGTTGTCACCTCTTTCCAGAAGAGACAACTATGTTCTCACAATAATATTCATTTCCTACTTTCAAGGTTGCTTGATTTTCTTCTCAATAACTTGGAAATCTCAAGACTTTCTATACCCAAAGCTTGTTTCCCAGGGAAGGAAAAGAAGGTACTTATACTCCCACCTAACCACAGCTAACATTTTCCATTCCAGCTGTCAAGGCAAGAGCAGGACAACTCTGTCTCGCATGCCATGGTTTCTGATCTCTGTATTGAGAATATCTGTGCAAGAGTTTTACCTTTGCATTAAGAATGATGCAATAATGGATCTTGTTTGCTCCTGAGTGACAACTGAGAACTGACCCGATCTAGTGAAGAGAACTACAGTTATAAATTAGCAAGGAAAAAGTGGTTATGTATTAATGATGCTGCTTAAAGATGATTTGATTTACTGATATAGCAAGGGTGCCAATATTGAATGAATACTTACGAAATATTTCTGTGGGTATGCACTCAAGTAAAATAATTGAATTCTCAGCAGTAGCTTTTTTACTTTCTTTGTGTTTGCCTTTTGTGAATATTCTATAAAGTGAATTTAATGGCAGAATGCATGTGATAATAGTCCGTTTTAAGCAAATATTGGAGAATATTCTGAGCCTATAAATACTGAATTTGGAGGTGCAAATATTAGCATTATAGTTCTGAATATTTTCAATGAACTTGGTGTTAGTACTCTTCCAAATATTTTTTTTCACCAAAACCTCATAATTTCTATTGCACTCTGGATGAGTAAAAAACATTTCCCTCAGTCTTTGACAAAGCAGGAGTATCATGGTTGTGGAAGAGAAAAGAAATACTTTTCAACAGAAATGGGTGCTGTTTGTTACATCAAAATAATATCTAAATTCATGTTTATGATATGGTCTAGGAACTGTGGCACTTAAACCCCTGCATCCTGCTGTCTGTGAGCATCCCGAGAAACCCTTTATGCAGCCACCCCCCAACACCAGAAAAGTAAAAAAAGTCTACAGGGTGGTCAGAAACTGCTGTTGCCCCATTCAAGTCTACTATTATAACACAGTGCTAGCCGTTTTTAAGTCTATTTTTATATTTTTACAAGAAATGCATGTGTACCTGGAATCTGTGAACTTTGAAGAATGATACAGGGCCATGGGATTTACTATACTACAGCAAATATTGTCCAGGTAGTCCAATATTATATTTCTGACAGAAAGCCAATATCAAACACTTCAGATAAAGAGAATGAGAAATCCTTTTATGGACAATTATGTTATAACCTTGCCAGACCAAAACTCTCTCATTTACTGGTTGTCTCATTTTCTGAAATGCTTCCAGTAGTCAGAGGTGACTGTTCCAAAAGTCAGAGTTATAAAATCTTATTTTCTCTTCTGATAGTCCAGACTTTTACTCGTTTCAGGAAAGATTTGCAAATTGCATTGAAGAGAACATAAAACCAGAAAACTTTGTGTGGAAACTGCAAGTCCCCTCTTCATTATTTTGTACTGGAGGGAGTGGTGGTGATGTAGCAAATAGAAGTGAATAAACCCCAAGTTTTCAGGCAAGTAGTTTTCATGATGGAGATATTCAAAAATTATTGGAATTAAATAAAATTTTGATTTAAACTAAAAATCCATTTCTTTAAAAATTGTATATTTCAAACTCTTAAAAACCCTAAAGCAAGTACTATTTGCAGTTGATTTTTAACTAAATCCTTCCTCTCTTCAAGATAATTTTTTTTTTCAGACTAAAAGCTTTAACTTTTCTTTATCATTAATTCACCTCCAGTTTAGTTTAAGGGGTAGTAGTTTCTTCAATCTTTACATAGAAATTTCTTGCTATTTTTCTCATCTAATCATTCTCACCTCAGAATCATCTCAGGAATTTTTTCACATCATGAAGCAATCTAATGCACGAGTGAATCAAGGCACTTTACTTTTGCTGAGTTTAGGTAAAATGTTTGCACAGGGTGGGCAAGACACATTTACAGAGCACACATTGTCCATGGATTGTCTAGAAATAGTAGCCTGTTTTCAGTAGCTGTCTGAAATGTAGCATCAGAAGAGAATAATGGGATGTGTGGTTTGCAAGGGAAAGCTTGAGTCAAATTATCTCCTGTAATTTTCTGGTTTCTTGCTTATAAGTTTTGGGTGGGCGGGTTGTACTTTGAAAGATCTATTATCTGCTCTTTAACAATGTTTTTGTTTTTCAGGACCTATTGCTCTATTATCTCTTTTTGGTATTCAATGTATCCAATTACCAATACATGTCTTTCAAGTATCCTTTATAATGTATAACAGCAGCAAGTGTTAATTATGTCCCCAATAGTCTCCTATACACACAGTTTATGGAGGAAAAAGAGAGAACATAAATGCACTCACAATATTATATTAATTACTAGGAGAGCAAGAAGCCCATATGCTTTAAAATTTGTACATATGTTCCTTGGCTATTTGCTCTCCCCAGTGCAAGTGTTTCTATTAAAGCTGAATTTGTCATTTTTTTAATTTGTTTCTGACGGTTGGCAAAGAGTGGTGTTGCTCCTGTCTGAAGACTGCCAACCTAGCTACTCAGGGAGAAGTGCTCAGTGTTCTTGAAGGAATGGTGCTGAATTCCCTTTACCACATATTGAAGATGTATATAGAAATATATTAGTTCTTCCCCAAATTAATTCCTTCTCTCTTTCTTCCCATATTGTCTCTGTGCAGTAGGTAATTAATGACATTTATTGAATAGGATCAACTTTGAAAGCCATCCTTTCATTGTATATCCATATACTCTTTATAAAAACCTTCCTCTCTCCAACACTTTCCCCTCTAAAAGCCTGGTTACAGGGACAAGTATTACACAAAACCATGAAGAATGATCAGCAAACTCACTTCCGCATCTAATGATGATCCACTTAAATTTCTCTGCCTGCACTTTGAGTTGCTTCTTGGAAGTATTATTATGCATCTTACGTGAATTTGTCTGCCACGGAGGCAAATGGTGAGCTGGCAGCCAGGATCTAAGGCAAAAAGGGAGGACTAGCAAGACAGTCATTTGAATGTACATGGATGAAACTGGCAGAGCAATATAATTAATATTCACCAGTGCCTCATGTAGCCAGGAATATGCTTGCTCAGTGATAGCTATTGTTTAGTCATTTTGGGGACCATGACCATCCACTTGTCGTTGATTGCACCTATACTAATAAAACAGTGTTGGAGCTTGTCCTGCCTCATCCTAACTGTGTTCATACTCTGTTAGCCCCAGAACTGGGGACAGTGGGAACAGACACATGCAAACTGCTTCTTAGCTACAGTTCTTGACCCACATTAACTCCTGTGCAAGGCTTAGGAACTGTTGGAAGAGTGATAGATCCCAGGCCAAGATTGACAGGAACCTTTCCAGTAATTTCCCAGAATGCATTGACAACTGAATGCATTGCTGATGCCTGGATCTAGGACAAGAGGAAACAGCCTCAAGTTGCACCAGGGGAAATTTAGATTGGATATTAGGAAAAACTTCTTCACTCAAAGGGTTGTTAAGCATTGGAACAGGCTGCCCAGGGAAGTGGTTGAATCACCATCCCTGGGGGTATTTAAAAGATGTGTAGATGTGGTGCTGAGGGACATGGTTTAGTGGTGGTTTCAGCAGTGTTAGATTGATGGTTGGACTTGATGATCTTAAAGGTCTTTTCCAAACTAAATGATTCTATGATCTGATTTAATTTCCTGCTATCAGTCTACTCTGTATAAATACTTACAAATATATACCTTTACATATTTATATACATATAGACACACACATATGCACATACTGTATAAGAACTGTATAAGAATGAAGGGTCTTTAACAGCCTTGTAAAACTCAGCCTCAAGCTCCATGTCGTGGTATCTTCACTGGCTGAACTAAAGGCAGTGTGAATATGCTGATACATGCCGCAATCACACATCTTCTTACAGTGTAGACATACCGTAATAATGAGTGTCAGTTAAGGTCTTGGTTCAGCTCTAATCATTTTGCACTGCTCTGCAGTACAGTGAATGCATTTCATCTGCAAGTGGAGACTGCTCCCAGCAGAGGGAAATTCTCTACTTGTATAAAGCCAGCACAGCTGATTCCCACAAATGGCTTGTCAACCCTGTGGGATGGACATACACTGGATGAATAACAGAGCAGAAAGAAAGTCTTTCACTGGTCTCATAAAAATGCTACAAGTTAGAAGAGCCCTCAAGCTATTTTAAATGAGGTCATACTGCTACTGGCTTTTCTATCTTCTTTTCTGACTAGCGGCATACAACCATTTTTAATTGTACTTTTGCGAATGATGAAAAACAAAGGAACTCTTGTGTCTTAACTTTTTGTCAGTGGTATGCTGAGCAGAAATTGAAGGTGGATCCATGAATATATCTTTTGTGGAGAGGAAAAAGGCAGAGCAGAATATTTGTTCATGCATAAAAGTAACAGGGTCACTATGGATCTCCTTTTTTGATGCAAGAAGAAGGGAGTAAAATAGGGGACAAGATGCTGAGAAGGCTGGGAGTGTACTGACTCATTCAGAAAAGCCCTATGTCACCTTTGTGATTCAAGCATATTTTTTCTTGAACATTACAATGAGTTGTTCTATGAACAAAAAAAATAATGAAGTCAGGTCTTCTGTGCATTGCTGTCCTATATCCACTTATCTTTTCACCACAGAGTTTTACTACATTGCTCCTGTTGCCCAGATGCCCATCAGCCCTTCAGATGTTCCTTCAGTCTGCATCTGCATCTTTAACCTCCACCTCTTCCAGCTGTACTGTCCTATTTCTCCTGTTTCCTCTGACTCCTGGCAGTGAAGGAGATGGCATGAACAAGCTTCTTCTGAGTGGCATACGGGCCAGCCAGCAAGCCAGGATTCACAGGATGTTTGGCTAACAGCAGGCCAACTGACTAAATCAATGCTGGGCTCTTTCTGAAGATGTCCTGGCAGTGGAACACTAATTTGGGCCTTTCACCTTGGCCAAGCTTCTGATTTTGCTGAAGGTGTAGGAGCTGTATTATCCTCCAGGGCTCAACTCCTGTGACAAATGTTGAAACCAGCTAATGGATTCAAAAGTTACTAGGCGAGTATAGCAGATAGTAGATAGTGTGGTCATCTAAGCTTCATTTCTTTAGGAAAGCAGGCTAGACATGGATTTGCATTTTGTACATTACAGTCACAAGACAGCAAGATAGACATTACAATATAACATCAGACTAATTGTCTGTTTTGTCTAGTATCCAGTGCCAGTACTATTTGCTTCAGATGATGTTGCAAAAAATACTGTAGTGAGCAATTAGGGATTAACCTCTCCATAACAGAAGTTTCTTAATTCCCATCAGTCAGTGATTAGCTTATGCTCTGAAGCATGAAGGTTTATATCCCTTATGAATTTTTGTTTAATCTAATATAATTGCGGATGTTCTTGTTATCCATATAGCTGCTTATCCTGTTTTGTTTTTTTTTTTTTTCTTTTGATCCTGCTGTGTTCTTGGCCTCAGTGATATCCCATGGTAATAAATATTATGGAAATAAAATCTCTATCCCCAGCATTGTCCCTTATTCTACAGTATAATTACAGGGAAGTATATAGAAAAAATGGGAAATTGTGCAGATGGGAATATACACTTTGTATATAGGCATTTTTTTCAGAGCAGAGGTATGTGAACTCATTCAATATCCAAATATCAAAGTACTAGATTGTTCTGTTTACTACAGAGTGTGGGATTCATCCTGCCTAACATCAGTATCTGAGTTCATCACCTCAGACTCTGTTTTGTAGAGAAAAACGCACTTTGAGGTGCAATATATCTGACCTTTGGTAGATGTCCATAGTAAGAAGAGACAAAAGACACCTTGGAAGTACCATTTTCCCTCTATTCACTATGATATTAATTTTGACAACTATCTCAAGTATAGAGGTTTATAATATAGACATCTTGTTTTAGTCAAATTAATACTTCTGATGAATGGTTAAATTCCCAAAATTCAGTGCAGGGGCTTGGATACTTCCAGAAAGTCGTTTTGCCTAATAAAGCATGTCTCTGTAGGAACCTGTCTCCACTGACTACATGCAGATTGTAAAACAAATTGATTCCTAAATTCATGAGTCATCACAGAAGTTTTTGCCTTGTCCAATCATGCCAGCTTTCCCTATTCTGTATTTCTGAAATTATATTTTACATATACATGTGTGCATTCCTTGTGGTAAATATAAAGTGAGTATTTTCCTCAATTGCTCACTTAGGCATGACTGTTCCTGGAGTCAAGGTGTCTTAGAAGTGGTCTGCCTTCAATTCTGGGAAAAGAAGTGGTATACCCAGACTGTGAATTTAATCCCCACTTTGTGTGAGGAACTGAAGGAAAAGTAAAGACAGAAAACCAGACAAGTAAAAGTTAGGGATAGGATATCCTTACTCCCAGCATCAACAGGCAACATGGTGGAAGAATGATATGGAAGAAGACCGATCACAGTATCAGTAAGTTCCTGACCATTCTGCACCTGGAAACAGTGAACTGAAGATGACAGTACAGCAGCATCTCCATCTTTGAAACTCTGGTAGAAAAGTTTTTGAGAACCAAAGATTTGTGCACCCCTTGTCATCACAAGTGCCTCATTTCCCTTTTACAGTCTTGCCTTTTGCTTTTTTTTTTTTTGTGATATGAGACACATACTCCACTTTTATTCCTTAATTAGAGAGTGTGAAAGTGTAACCTTATGCATATCTATGTGTTTGAGCAGCTTTCAAGTTCACAAGGAAAGGATGCCAGAAAGAAAGCTTTCCCAGTTTGAACAACAGTAAAAGAAAGACCCATAAGCAAATTCATTAAGGGTTGTGGTTTGGCAAGAGAAATAGCAAAAAAAGAAAAAATCTAACCCCAAAACAACCAAAAAATCCCCATCAAAAAGACCCCAAAAACCCAGATGAAAAAATGTTCATATTTTTCTACATGCCTAAGGACTCGAGTCAGTTCACTAAGGGGTCAGACAATGGCTAGAAATCAGGAAGGAAGAGGTGGGAGATAATCTCCCTGTGCTGGGAGCCACTAAACCAGCTCAGCTGTTCCACCTGAGAGCTTTAAGGGAGCCACATTTCTGTCCCTAACTATCCATAGATTTCAACAGCAAATTAGAAATTCAAATAGGGATTAGACGAGTAAATATCTTGGTGGATCCAGGCCATACACTTTGACATGACCTCTGTGCTTAGACTCCAAAGAAACCTGAGGTCATCAGTTGTGGATCAGTTGTGACTTGCTATCAGAAGCTGTCAGCCTGCCATCTACCGGGCTGCTCTGCTAACATCTGCCCTGTAGGATCTCAGAAGGGTGGGCTAGAGATGGGTTTCCCAGTACATACTACCAGAACTGAAATGTAAGATGGAAACATTGTAACCAATTTATTTTTTTTCTTATATTGGACTTCAGAAAATAGAAAAATAATTTATTTCCAGTATCATCATAGTGAAATAATTAACTTTCTCCAAAACTTTATTTCATTTCCTGTGATAAAATTCTGTAGTTGAGGTTAATAATTTATGCAAGTTGTCTTTATTGTTCTGTTGCTTTTAGTTACCTAAGGATTAGAAAGTAGTTTTGTTACAGACACATAGATTTGATATTGTTATAAGCCTTTCATTTTACCTTTTTAACTTTTAGCTATTTATTCATGTTTAGTTTTACAGTTGCAGTCTCATAATTTAAATTAATATATAAGCATGTAGGAAAATATATTGTAATATCACTTGATTGGATTGATCCTGACTAATTTTGCTGCCACTGAGCAGCAAGGAACTAGGTTTATAAGAAATCTAGAAGGACAATAACTGGCGAATCTGGAAGTGTGACTGGCTGTTCTTCATTAATGCTGGGTCTCACAATGCACGGTTAAGACAGGTGAGAACTGTGACAACAGCTTTGTCCATTTTAGTCGTGTCCCTCAAAATGAGAGCCAAAATAGCTAGTGACTGTTAACAATAGCAAGTTTCACAAGGGAGTTTGTGGGTTTTTTTTCCCAAACAACAAAAAGCATGCTCCCATGAGTGGCTCTAGTAGGAGTGGCTCAATGATGGTAGATTTTTCTTTAAATGGATTTGCTGAAAGATTGCTTGGATAAAGCATGATTTGTTCAATTTTCAGTCAAAGAAAATAGCTGTTATTTTGCAGTAACATTTAATAAAGGTTTTCTGCAAAATAGTCAATGGTGTTAGATTATATCTCTGTTACAACATTAGTAATGGAAAACGACAACCTGAAAAATAAGGTGAAATAAAAATGTTTTTATTTAGAGGAATAATTTTGATTTCCCAGAAAACGATAATCCCATCACTATATGTTACTTTGCATTTACTTCTGGAAATGAAAAATAACAATATTGTCTCTGTCTGCTTAATTCTGTTTGACAATAACAAAATAAATTTGCTATTGTTTATTAGAGATTTTCAGAGTAGTCAGCTAACTTATCTTTGATTTGAATTTCAAATACAACCTTTTTAAAAAACAGCTGGAGATATTAATCTAAAATATTGATAAGAAATTTACATTTGAGAATATCTAAGTGTAGTCAGTGCGTTCACATTAACAGTCACTTGCTGTTTGCTTTTTGGAAATTACAATTTTTATTAGAATTAAAATCACAATGAGCTGACACTTTCAGGTGTATTTCAGCATACATCATTTTTGCATATGAAAGAATAAATGCATAGAGCTATTTGAAAGCAAAACAAAACAAAGCAAAACAGTATCTTTATTTTAGAAATATCTTTCATTGTTCACAGAAGTATCAGCTTCTTGATCATAGAGCCTTTAGGCACTTGAATTTGAGCAATTATAGCTAACTTTTAAATTATACCTAATTCAAGCAATACATCATGGTTTCATACATCTGGAAGCTTTATTGCAAAAACATATAAAAAAGGTTCTTTTACAATCACTCAATTAAATAACATTTCGGTGGTGGAAGATGAGGTGGAGGAAGAATGAGAAATACAGACTATTATATTACCATATAAGGAAGATCATATTTTTGTCTTAAATACATTGTGGGAAGTTGCAGAGAAGACAGAGCAAGACTTTTTTAAGTGCATTGATGAGGTCAGATGAGAAGCAACAGACACAAGTTTTTGCAAGGAAAATTCTGTTTAGGTATTAGGAAAGTTTTTTTCCTATTTTGTTGTTTGCTGGGGTTTTTTTCCCCACACTGAAGGGGGTCAAAAGAGGACAAGATTGCCCAGGGAGGTTGTGGAATATCCGTCCATCCAATGGCTAAGAAAGGGTCAGAGGGACCTGATTTGACTTTGAATTTGGATCTAACTTTGAAGTTGGCCCTGCTTTGAGCAGGAAGTTGCATCACATGACCCCTGACATCCCTTCCCATCTAAATTATTCTGAGTTTATGATTTCAAATAAATGTAGCCTGAAAATCAAAATAACAAACTGTAAGAGAACTAAATTTTAATTGGAGTTCAAAGAAGTGGTATGGGATGTGCAATTTAAGTTAACACCATGTAAAAAGGGGCAGTGTTCTGTTCAGTCTTAGCCTCATGCTTGATTTGCTGCAGTATTGTGTTTTCAAGTGTACATCTTGCAGTTATCTGGGAAAATTCCTGAAGTTTAGCTGTGCAAAGCGTGTATGTTTGGTAATAACATCAGGATAAATTTACTCCAGAACTCCCCTCTGCCTCTGTAGTGCTAAAACCCATAATCCCTCAAGCTTTCCCTCTCTAGACCACTGAGATAACTTTCTAAGTTTTATGAACAATGGATCCAGATTTGAAACACTTCTACAGAGAAGAGCTTCCAAGTATAACACAGTATCTGTAGGTAGTGAGTAGGTACACTGAGAGTGTAGGAGAATAGGGCTGGGGACAGGCGACATTGGCTGAACCAGGAATAGCTGGTCATGTATTTTAGATTAAATTTATATGCAAATATTTTGATAAATTTGACTCATGTTCCTTATATTTGTCTCATAAACCTGGAATTAATTCGTTCATGGTGAATATAAGTTGAGTAAATCCACTGCTCAGTGATAACTATTTTTCTTTTTCAAAATCTGAAGACAGACAATGACTGCAGATATCTTTATGAAATCCATCAGAAAAATATCTGGATATCAAAGGGAAAAAATCATGACTGAACTTTATTTATGATGCTTTTAGCTCGAATCATAAATTTAGCATGAGTGGACAAAGCAATCCAAGTAATCAGATCTATTGCGTTCACTTCAGCGTACATCTGAAATGCCAGTGTATTTTATACAACATTTCAGATGTTACAATGCATCTCTTCAGAGCCATGATGTGAATTTCTTTTATCATGCAAGCTAATGATCATTTTGACAAATATCTTTACATAATTTCCTTCCTTCTTTGAAATATTGGGTTCTGGGATTTCTTAGGAGGAAAAAGAGTTTGACATCCTGTTCTCATTGAATGATAATGGGAGATGGATGGCTAAACATTTATTGATATACATTGTTGTGTATATATATCAGGGATTGTGTTGAGAAGCTCATTTAATGAGCTGTATATCCTGTACAACTTTTGAAGCATTTTAAGAAATATGATCAGTTCTATTGATTTTGGGATATTAATAAATCATAGTTTCCTCATATATTTTGTAGAATAATATTCCAACTACCATTACTGAAACATATTTAGTGAATCATCAATTATTTCCTTAGACATCTGAGGTGATATGAATTGCAGTGTTTTACTGAATGGCTGTGAGATTATCAGTTTGTTATCTTCCAGGATTTTTCTAAGCATAAGAGAATGGTCAAAAGATAAATGCAGCTGTTTACAGACGTGAGGCAGAAAAACTCTTTAGTAGTGTTTTCATGCCTCAACAAAAAGGTGGTTACATATTGGTAGTTTTCCAGATCTTTTTTGAACTCCACATTTGGCAGCTGCTTGGCTTCTTCAAAACCTCCCAGTCTCAGCATCAAGTCTGGTTGTTCTCATAACATGAATTGCACAATGTATGTAGGAAGTGCTTCTCAGAGCAATTTGGTAATGAAGTAATCCCCCACAGCAAAAAAGATTTTGGCAATATGAGTTAACAGGCATACTATATGAAAAATATTGATTTTGTGCATTCAACTGATAAGAAAATTGCTGTATCAAGTAGTAATCAGCACTGCCACCCTTAAGTGCTCAGCTCCAGGATGGAAACTCATCAGGCTGCTGCGTGTTCCTTAAGGTCTCTCTATACATAGTCAGGGGGTTATTTGGTGTCTCTACTGAGATTAACAACACCCACCATCCTGAACAGTAGGAAACACATGGCATTAAGAAATGTAATGGAAAAAAAGATCAAAGGGACTAGGGAAGAAGCCAGACCAACCAGGGCAGTGACAAATGTTCCTTAGCCAGCTCTCAAGATGAGATCCAGAAGGCCAACCACCTCAAGGGTATGAATGGCTGTGGTGGATCCTCTTGCTCCCCTCCACAGAAACAGCCCCCTGACTGCCTCGCTGAAATTCCTCAACACCAACGCACACAGCATGGGGAATAAATAGGAAGAAGCAGAGATCTGTGTGTGGTCTCAGGGCCATGATCTCATAGTAATTACAGGGACATGGTGGGATAGTTTGCATCACTGGAATGCTGTCATGGATGGCTATGTTCTTTATAGGAAAGACAAGCCAGTAGGTGCGGGGTGGTGGAGTTGCTCTCTGTGTGAGAAAGCAACTGGAATGTAGCGAGCTCTGCCTAGGCGTGGACCAAGAATGTGTTGAGAGCTTATGGGTAAGAAATAAATGGCAGGCTAATATGGGAGACGTCGTTGTGGGTGTTTACTACAGACCACTGCATCAGGAATAGGAAGCCGATGAGGCCTTCTACAGGCAGCTGGAAATAGCCTCACGACCACAAGCCCTGGTTCTCTTGGGGGACTTCAACTACCCTGACGTTTGCTGGAAAGACAACACAGCCCAGCACACACAGTCCCAGAGATTTCTGCAGAGCATTGATCATAACTTCTTGACACAGGTGGTGGAGGAACCAACTCTCTGCATGCTGGTGCTCTGCTGCACCTTGTACTGACAAAGAAAGAAGGTCTGGTTGGGGATGTGAAGGTCGGGGATAGCTTTGGCTGCTGTGACTAAGAGATAGTGGAGTTCAGGATCCTGCGTGGAAGAAGCTAGGAAAAAAGTAGAATTACAACCCTGAACTTCAGGGTTGCTGATGCTACAAAACTGGAAGGAGTGGCTGACACATCAGAAGGCTGTGCTGCCATTCAGCAAGACCTGGACAGGCTAGGAAGTTAGGTGGTGAGGAACCTAATGAAATTCAACAAGAGCAAGTATAGGGTCCTGCACCTCAGGAGGAATAACCCCATACACCGGTACAGGTTGGGGATTGATCAGCTGGAAAGCAGCCATGTAGAGAGAGACCTTGGAGTCCTGGTGGACAAGTTGACCATGAGGCAGCAATGTGCCCTTGTGGCCAAGAAGGCCTATGGTGTCCTGGGGTGCATTAAATAGAGTATGGCCAGCAGGTCGAAGGAGGTCATCCTCCCCTTTTACTCTGCCCTAGTGAGGTCGCATCTGGAGTAATGTGTCCAGTTCTGGGCCCCTCAGTTCAAGAAGGGCAGGGAACTACTGGAGGGAGTCCAGCAGAGGGCTACAAAGTTGATCAAGGGAATGGAACACTTCTCTTACGAGGAAAGGCTGAGAGACTCTTTTCAGTGGTGCCCGGTGACAGGACAAGGGGCAACGGACACAGGAAGTTCCATCTCAACATGAGAAAAAGCTTCTTTGAGGGTGACAGAGCACTGCAACAGGCTGCCCAGAAAGGTTGTGGAGTCTCCTTCTCTGGAGATACTCAAAACCCACCTGGATGAATTCCTGTCCAGCCTACTCTAGGTGACCCTGTTTTGGCAGGGGGGTTGGACTAGATGATCTCTGAAGGTCCCTTCCAACCCCTACAATTCTGTGATTATGTGATTTTGTGAAAGGATACCAGAAACCCTGCCTCTTGCCTTTGGGAGGTCTGAGTTGAGTGCTCCTATAAAACTGGAAAATGAAAGCGAAGTGGGCCGCAGGTTGTAGCTATATTTTAAGGAGGATGTGGTAGCAATGGCTTTTTCCTTTTGAACAGCTGTTTAGATTAGGTTCTCATCCTGAAAGGTTTTGAAGCTACATGATGAATAAACATATTAGCCACCTGGCTGTGGGGTATTATAGGAGAATGTATTTCTGTTCTTCCCGTTAACTGGCCCCACTGTGCAGACAGGAATGCAAATCATGGGGTCACAGAGCAAGCAAGAAGTGTATTTCCAATCCAACGTTAATTCATAGAGCCAAGGGTGCAGAGTCCTCGGCTGTTTATGCATTTAATACCAGCAAAACACTCATAAAACCTGCAAACAACAGGACTCCTCCCTCACTCCTGCCAAATGTTTTTCCAGAGATGGCTGAAAAACAAATAAAAAACTTATTAGAGACTTTGCCTAGTGGATCAGAATAAGCAAATCTGCCTCTGGTTAGCTGTCAAACTACAAGAAGATCAATGGAGGACTATAGTTCAGTAATTATTTCTTCTTTTTGAATCCATATTCTGTTAGCTGATCAATGCATTAAGCTAAAGTAGCAGATCTGAGAACGACAGATGCATATCAAGAGTTTGTAATGTAATCTATGAAATTCATTCACACCGGAATATGATTTACAGGGAGTCTATTGATTGGGGAATAGATGTTATTTTACATTTAATAGAATATATTTCAAGAATGCTGGAGCTCCAACTCCTGGGTTTTGAAGGATCCTTTTTTCATTTAATACAAAATCTGCATCTTTCCCAGTTCCTGTGATTTTATCATATTGTGCATACTACCCAGTAAACCTATCAAAGTTTCTTCGGAGCTGTGACATTGTCCATTTTGCTTGCAGTCTGAGGCAAACATGGTTAGTGGTAGGGACTTTTAAAATTGTTTGAAAATTGATGCTTTGGGAACAGAACCTTCATTGCTTTTAACCACCGCAATTCTACAGATCAAAGGCAAAGAAGCCAATTTGCCAATTAACACTATGTAAGGATGAAACTTGGACAAAAGCACTGTCCTTTTCACATAGCTCATCCCGCAGGAGCGCAGAACACACCATGCCTTGCTGAAATTAGAGAGCCATTTCAGGAAGGTGTTGTATTAAAAGGCAGTGAGAATTTGTCTTGAAGCTCGCTAATGAATTCTTCCTCCAGTCTGCTGACCCATTTCATATGTTTCTTGTGATTCTTTTCTTTTTTTCTCTTTCAAATAAGGCAATATTCTTCTCCTTAGATAGTCCAAGGTTAACAGTATTCCTTATAGTCTCATAATATTTTGCTGATTGCTTATACACCGATCAATTTTTTCCACAGAAAAGCCTTCAATTAACCCCCCAGTGATTGGGAGGTGGAATTTCCAGATTAGTGTTGGAGAATTCCACTTCCTATCACCAGGGGTTTAATTGAAAACTTTTCTGAGAAAAATTAATTGGTGCAAAAACATCAGTAAAATAACCTAAAATGCAGGGGACACTATTAATTTCAGTCTATTTAAAGACAAAAAGAAAAAAAAAAAGAGAGAGAGAAAAAGATTAAATAGGAACATTGAACAAGAAATAAACAAGATTATTACAGCAACACTGAGATTAAAAGGAAACTTGTGAAATGGCCCTGCAAAGTCACAAAATGCAGGAAAACTTACCTTTAATTTAAATTACAATATGCTAAAAACAAGCAAGAGAAATTAGCTTCTTTTAGAAACTATTTCACAATCAGGTGATTTACTTCAGATTCAGAAACATAAATCACATTTTAATAATCTCTCTCCCAGTATGAAGTCGCTATACAATCTGATATGTAGATTTTTTTTAAGTAGATGCTTTCTTTGCATAACAAGAAGCTGCAATAAATTAAATGGAGCCCAGGAAATCTTATAATGCAGCTGGGTAATGAAAGAAAAGGTGTAATTTGAGTCTACTATTGCAAATATATATAGCTTTGCTAATAATGAGAAACATCCAGTGTGAATGGATGTCTCTGTGTGCAATAAACCTGTCTGAATACCGTATCTTTAATATAGCTCAGATACATTTTTTTTGCATTAAGCATAATAGACTTTGACCTGCAAATTATGAAAAAGATTAAGATATGCATCAGCAGAGAGATTTATGTCTATTGTTGACAAATTATTCATTAAAGTTTTATGTAACAGGCCCAGAGAGAGTATTAAATAAGATTATTATGGCAGTTCTTATAAGTGTATTCATCTTGACTAAGAAGAGGTCGCGATAAAGTTTAGGACTGTTTACTTACAAAGCCTGTTTAATTATGAAAAATAGAAACAAATGTTCTCTATTTGGCATCTTTCACAGATTTTATCTTTATTACTTCTTTCTCCCAATATTGTGAAAGATCAACAACAATAAATGTAAATCTATTACATGCAATTTGACAAATCATTTGCTTAATGATTTATAAATATAGAGAAAGATATAAAATTTCCTTCTGAAACTAACAGCACTTTTTTCCTTGTGAAAAATCCTGTTTTGAGCAGACATAGCTTTGTATCTGGAGTGATCATTAGCAAATAAACAAGGTAATTATCTCTGAAAGGAGTTAGTTTCAGTGAAAAACAACCACGTATTCCTACTGTAAAACATAGCACTTTGTGTTATACTCTGCTATACATTATACTTTTCTGCTGTCAGGTGAAAATTCAACCAATGGCTATTTGATTACTTTGGAAACATTGGAATTGATTTTTATTACCTAATCGTGTACATCTATAAGGAAGATGTATGGCCACTCTTCTTGGAGAAACTGAACAACTCCTCTCTCGCTTTTGATGGAATATGTAACTCAGGCAGGTAGAAGAGAGAGAAAAAACACATTCCCAAAGGAAAAAATGCTACTGAGTTTTGGGAAAGAATGACTATTATTTTTTAAAAAGTTTTCTTCTCAACTAATGTGGCATCTTGCAAGCGTTCAAAGGAACAGGAGATTCTTTAATAATCACTGAACACCTCAAAATTATCTGAAGAGAGTAATATTTTCATTACTTTAGAGCAATTTATTTATTTAAAATGCTTAGTGTGCATAAGAACCGTAGAAAATCAAGACTTGATTTTCTTTCACTGAACACTGGCTGGTCATCTTAAGTGAGGCTTCCATCCAATAGAACTCCATGGATGTCTCCCTGTTGAATAAAGCTCAGAACTAGCCTGTCTGCATTCAGAGTGCTGAAGAAAAGACTTTATAAACATACCCAAAAAATAAACACTACTGAGTTGCATTCTCTGCTTCCTGCTTTGGCTTTAGCCCAGCAAGAGCTTTTTTTTTCTTCTTTTTTTTATTCTCTCTTCTGTTTTAAAATGAGGGAAGTGTTTCTCTGACATATATTTTATTACCTGTACACATTTAGTGCAAAACCACAAATGGAATAATAAAGGATCCTCTGAAAGATTCCAGTGGGAAGGATGAATCTCTTCTGCATGCAGAACTTCTGTTTTCCCAATTGCATCATGGATTTCATCCTAATGCAGAACTAGCCTGTATAAGCACTTTAGCAATTACTCATAGGTGTTTTCATACAGAAACTAGTGCACTGTGGTTTGGACTACACTGTTGTGAGTGGCCCCACAATTGATTGACAATTGATTGAATGTTAAAAAAGTGACTATAGCTCTGATTGCTGTCCTTTGGTTGGGGTAGGTTTTTGTTTTGTTTTGTTTGTGGTCTTTTTGTTTGGTTTTTTTTTTTGTTTTTTGTTGTTTTTTTTCCCTGAGCCTTTATATTGCTTTTACGTGCTTTGTGACTGAATCAGTGAAGTGATATGCTTCAGAGTAGTGTTGCACATGGGAAGACTAAGTGTCACCATATGCATGAAAAAGATGGCATCTCCTTTTATTTTTTTTTCTGTGATAATACTGAAAACATGAGGAAATCATAAAAAATAATAAAGGCTTGTGTCATGCATCTGTAGGATAAATTTACAAACTTGGCTTCCAACTACATAAGAGTATGCACTTTCATGACGAATTCAATTGTAGGAGGAAAAAACCTTTGTGCAAGTATTTTCTTGAATCCTTGTCTTGCCTTGCCTTCCCTTCCTATTCCTTTCCATAGTTTTTACGAAAATTATTTAAAAACTAAAAAGGGATAGAGGGAGACAATATAATAAACAAAAAATGTCTATCCTTTATATGATTCCAGCAGCAGCCCTGGGAAAGTCATACAGTTTATAGTAGATTCAGATTCCTCCATAATCTTTCTTCATCATTCCCGCAGCTGTGCTTCAAAGCCACATGGAAAGCAAAGATTTTACAATGAGATTCCTTTACACAAAAGCTTTTTCATAGGAAAGAAATTATTTATTCTCTCTCTTTCTGGATACCTGATTGTATGCTTGGATAATTAACACACTGTCCTGCTCTTGTAGTTCTGTAAGAACAATACACAGGAACAATGATGCATCTTCTCATTAAAGCTGACTGATTTCCAGGAGCTATGCACTTAAAACAGTGGCAAGGAAAACTCTAAACTGATCAAAATTAGATGTCCCAGGTCTCATCCTGTAGCTATCTGAAAGCATATGTATTGGGAAAAGAACATAACTGACCCCAGTTATTTTCTTTGGCTTTATAGTGGTGGAGAAGCTGAACAATTATAAACAACCTGTAAAGAAGGGGCAAGACTCACATCCTGCTATAAATCTAAGCTCTTCTGAAATAAATTTAAGTAATTCTATGTCAGCAGAAGATATGGCCTGAAAAGTCACAAACAAGTCATATAGTCAAAACCCTGGTATTCTTCCCATGCTAATATTCAAAAAAATTCCAACTCTGCCAAAGACTATTCTGGTACTGAAAATATTCACTTCTGCATAATGTCTGTCATACAGTCAAATTCTCACTATCAGAAATGCTATTTATTTATTGTACGTACACTCATTTCTGCTTTTTATTCCATCATTTCTTGCATTCCAAACTACTCTTTTGGCCTTCCTTCCCCCATTTGCATATATAATCCTTCTCATATTTTTTGTTCTAAATCAATTCCTATAATCCTTTACTGTGTAATAGCATTTGTCATCAATAGAAATGAAATCCCCAACACATTGAAGGAAAGAGAATTTGCAGGTACTGGTTTCTAGCAGCAAGTTGTAATAGAAGCAGTGGGGAATCCTATTTGCATAAAAAGATCCATATTTGATGCAAACTGATGCAACTTTCATGATGAGTATAAAATTTTCCTTTACCCTTGCACCATGGGCACAGAGCAGATAATACTCTACAACATTGTTACAGAATTATTTTTCTTAAGCTCTTGTCTGAGATGTATAATAAAGGGAGGAGTGTCTTTTGATAATTAGTGAGGCTAGTTCCAAGTCTCCTACTATCAGCACTGTAAAATTAGAAAGTAAAAAGCTACAATTCCTGATTGCAGAAAATTCTGATATTTGGAGAGGAGAGAGACAGAAGTGCTTCATTGTAAAAGAAAAAGCAGAATTATTTCAATCCACTTTTAATGAAATACCTTACCATAAAAAAGAAATAATTAAAAACAAATAGTGTTGAACCTGACAATCCAGGTCCTCAGGTCATCTGTGGATCATGGTATTTCTGTAGTTTCTATATAATGTACAAGAGGGGGAAATCTGAGCATCTAAAGCGTAACTGAGCAACGGATAGACAGATATAGAAATAGGGTACGTGGAAGGGTCTGAAATCACTGAGTTTGTCAATACACACTTCAGCACTCCTCAGACAGACTAAAAAGGTGATCTAAACAAAATTCCAATTTCTCAGCTTCATGTCAGTAAAGCACTGAGATTTTCTGGCAGTACTCATGTCGTGATTCCCGTATGCCTGCATATGGTAAAGGAAGTCAGGTTTCCCCACTGAATGCATCAGCAGAAAATCAAGCAGTTTCATTAAGCTCTGGCTGAATTTCACTGGGTGTTTTTCAAAAGCAATATATTCCTAATAAGCATTTTGGTCTTGCTGAATCAGCTTCTTCTGGGAAGAAAAAACTCCTAAACAACTTTAATCTGTACCAAGTAGATATTTCACCTTGAGGATTTGTCAAGTTAATAGAGCCTACCCACTTAGAGAAAGAAGGAGGAGGAGGCCTTTCTAATTGGTGCCTAACAGTTTACACTTAAGGGTCATTAAGAGGCAATACTAGAGATAACAGTCTTAATGGCTCCAGCCCACTCTCATGGGGAGCACTCAAGGTAGCATGAACAAAAGGAAACTAGACTGTAAGACCCAAAGACACAGCAGGATCTGGGCTGACTAAGGGGATGCAGATTGATTTAGTTCTGCCCCAGTAATTTAAGAGGAAAATTTATCTCATTTGACTTGTAGTGAAACATAAGATTAGCAGTGAATAACTACAAAATGGATGGAGAAATAGAGTATTAAAGGTAGGCATCATTGTTTTAAAATCCGTGTTTTCTAATGTATGTTACCAAGTGCCAAATAGAATTGTTCTGTTTTAGGGAAGAAGTTGTTCAAACCTACCAACTGAAGTTTCTGGATGGAATAAAACATAGCTACTTGAAACCCATTCTGTCCAGTCACAAAGTGAAAACCATTTAAAAAGAAGAGCATGACCCTGTCTAGAGATTTCAGTTTCCATGCTGTGACAAGAAAGGCCAAAGATGGTTCCTCCTGAACTCCTAGACCCCCCCTGCACACTGGACACTGAATTTGATCTCCAGAGCTGTCTTGTAGCTTTAATATGAAATACAACAGCTTCAGTAACTAAGGCACCTCAGCTGCTCCAGCATCATGCCCCATTGGATGGCAAAGTTGTGCTCAGAGAAACCTGAGTGGTGCAGAGGTTCAGCTAACCCTGTCCTGAGATGGGTTGTTTCTCATAACTCTTCTCCATAAATTCCCAAGACAGCTATAAAAAGGGGTGAGGCTGAAAGGTCAGACAATTAGCTTTCTTATTTGTGAAGAAATAACTTTTCTAAGCTTATTAATGTAGAAATACAGGATGAGATCTTCAGTTGCTATAAATCACTATAGCTCTGTTGATTTCAGTGGAGCTGTGCTGTGTTATACTAGCTGAGATTATATTGTCTCTAATATTAAATAATAATAAAAAGCCTTACACTGAAATTTGGTGAAATACATGCTGAAATGTCAGATGCATGTTTTTCCAAGCAAATTTAATTCAACTTCCATACATGTTCCTGTTACCTTAAATGTTATTGATCTTCTATGGGAAGCCTGCCTACTTCAGTTCATCTGATAGATGGTCCTTACTGCACAAGTTTCAAATAGTTTTGAGCTCAGAAAGGTTCAGCTAATCTGATTTTCTGTCTGATACAAGCCTTGAACTTTCATTCAGTATCCCCCATGATGAGTCTAAAACCTTGTGTTTGCTAAAGCCTGCCCTCTACAAAGACATCCTAAAAAAGACTTTGGGGTTCAAAAACTGGGGGATTAACTTCCCCCGTTCCTTTTTTCTGATATTTGACCTACTATGGTAAATATTTGTGGTTTTTTTGTCCTCCTTTGAATTTCTGTGGCCCCACATTCTGCCTTTTTTTTTCTTTCTTTTTCTGTATATTTCATTTTTCATGTCTACTATCTATTTTATTAACTGTATAAGGGCAGATTATTTACTCATGACTTTAAGTCAGCATCATCACTGATTTAAGGCTTGGTTCATTAAAAGGAGGAAAACATCCAGATTAATGCCACTTTCTGTGTCTCTTTTTTCACCATTAACATTGAAATTTTTTTACATTGTTTAGATTCTCCGAGGCTGGAGAACACGGGTTGGCTCTGGTATTTTATTTTCCTTGGCTTTTCCTCATAGGGATGAGGAAGTTAAAGAGGTTGATGAGGAATAGGAATGAGAAAGCTAAACAGGTTTCTAGTCAAAACAAGAGAAAAATTGGACATGAGCTGGCAATGTGCTCTTACAGTCCAGAAAGTCAACCGTATCCTGGGCTGCATCAAAACAAGCGTGGCCAGCAGGCCAAGGGAGGTGATTCTGCCCCCTTATTCTGCTCTGGAGAGACTCCACCTGCACCCAGGTCTGGGACCCCCAGCACAAGGAGGACATGGACCATTTAAAGCAAATCTAGAGGAGAGGCACAAAAAATGATCAGAGGGCTGGATCACCTCTCCTGTGAAGAAAGCCTGAGAGAGTTGGGCCTGTTCAGTCTGGAGAAGAGAAGGCTTGGGGGACACCTTATTGCAGCCTTTCATTATATAAAGGTGGCTTATAAGGAAGATGGAGAGAGACTTTTTACCAGGGCCTGTAGTAGCAGGACAATGGGCAACAGTTTTAAACTGATAGAGGGTAGACTGAGATTGGACATAAAGAAGACATTTTTTACAATGAGGGTGGTGAGACACTGGAACATGTTGCCCAGAGAAGTTGTGGGTGCACCATCATTGGAAGCGTTCAAGGTCAGCTTGGATGGGGCTTTGAGCAACCTGATCTAGTGAAAGACATCCCTACCCATGGTCATTAGGGTTGGACCAGATGAGCTTTGAAGGCTCCTTTTCAACCCAAACCCTTCTATGATCCTTATTTGCAAAACAACATACTTGAGTTATAGCTAAACTACTGTAATGACAAAAAAAAAAAGAAAAAATCATAAAATACATATCACAGTCAATCCTGACATTTTGTAGAGTGCAGCTAATACAAGCACTGCAGCACTGAGGGGCTTCGGTTCGCAGCTGGATGCACTATAAAACTTTCATCCCTTAGGAATGTGCAAATTAAAAATGATATATAACATTTACCATTGGTTAGTATAGAATTAACCAGAGATGTTAATATATTAACCATACTCCCAACAGACCCATGTAATACTTCAGTCAGCATTCTGTAGCTCTGTTAAGGAGAGCATTTCCTAACGGCCAAGGATAATGCTTAGTTTTAATTATATACCCTTTTAAAGTATGTGGCTTTTTGGAGATTAATCACGTGCAGGGGATCATTGTGATTATGGATACATTCCATAATCAAGACTGGTTTAAAAAAGAATTTCCCAATCATCAAAATAGAATTTTGTGCTAAGGTTAGTCTTAATGTTACCAGATTTCCATTGTAATCTTGACATCAGAGCAAGGAAATCTACGTATGTTATAGTAAATCAAAGCACAAACTTAAGGAAAACTATTTTACTTTCACCTTCATAACAGAAAATCAAATTATTTCTCAGAATAACTCAGATACCAAAGTCCTCTGTAGTATTCAGCTTCATATGTTTCAAGTCTTGGGCTTCACTTTTCACAGCATGTTTACAATTTCCATCACATCAATCATAGAAATTGAAAGTGGGTAATATACACAAGCAGTTCCTTATGACATTTGCAGCACACAGTCTTCATTATGCTTCTTCATTTTAAATAAAAATTAACTACGCTTGGAGCTGTGCAATGATGTTGATACATTATGCATATAAAAACAGGACTAATCTTTCAAATACATACATCTATTTTGGATAGCACTAGCTATCTCCAAAAAGACAGGATGGTGACATTAACACAAAACTAGTTCTTTTTTGTTGTTGTTATGTGCCAGTGGAAGTAGCTGAGTGGATAATTATGTTAGAGGATGGCCTTCCAAATGTGCACGCTTTTTAGTTTTTATTTTGTAGATGATGCAGAATGTTTCTGTTTTCCTATATTTCATTTGTTTTTCTGTTTAAAACTAGAAGAGTCACAAAATAAATGTCTTGTTTAAAAATATTCAAAGAGTTTAGCCTAAAAAATGAGAGAGGGTTTAAGGGAAAGCATTCTACATTTGAATGAAAAATTATTATTATCACTGTCACCATTAGGAGGCTCAAACATTTTACAGTCCTTTAGGATGACATTATAGAGACACAATATTTGTGTTTTTCTCAGAACTCAAATTCAGACATTCTGCTTTTGGGAATGTTGACATTATTTGTTTACTTACTTCTTTTTTAACTCCCTTCAATCTTTCTTTTCCCGCCTCCTTCTTCACCAATTTATATTTTGTTTAGCTCTCTTTCTCTTGTTTTGACTAGAAACCTTCATAGGGAATTTTCACAGAAATAGGCACATTCATTTGAAAAGTTTCTGATATGAAGAATTATCATTTTACAAGAAGAATAATACAAACAATTTTTTTACTGAATCTACTTTGAAGTCCATCACGGTTGCCAGGGTGGCTTCGATCCTGAAAGATCTTGATCTCTATAGATTTCCCAGCATGACTGGAAAACAGACATATTAAAGTCCAGAAGAGGACTGTCTTACTCACAGAATTGACATCTTTTTCTCAACTAGTTGTGTAGACTTTCTGAAAGTAAAAGGAAAGTTGTGCAAGGAAGCAGACAGATTTAACGCAAGATTCCTCTAAAGAATGCAACTATATAAGGTAGAAGAGATTATTTTTTTTTTCCCATCTAAAAATGCTGGTTTATCTCCACTGATTATAAAGAGGGTGTAAAAGGCTAACTCAGATGGAGTCAGATTCTCTGTAGATATGTCCTGTCCCAGAAGTCATTCTCTCAATAATGACCATGCAAAATCATGTGGTTGTTTTTATGGGATGCAGAGTCCCAGAATGTGACTTAAGATAGAATAACTCAAGACTGCAAGATAGATAATAAAAGTATACATGTGTGTGTACATACTTTATAGACATATACACATTTCCACATGTATTCACATATTCTTCACTTTCACACACAGTCTGACTTCATATGTGGAATGACTTTGGTATAATCCTAATTATGCCCCTGTAACAATTAGAAGTGATTTTTAATGCTGCAAATAAGCATTCAAGGCTAATAATACAAGTATGTTAAATGAAATGTCAAATGACTTCCAGAAAGCTCTTAAAGTTAATAAATATGTATGAGATAAATGAGTCTGGTTGTCAAGTACTCCATGAAGAGATACAAAAGATTTTTATTTTTTTTCCAGCTTGATTCTCTTGCCACCTGAAGTCAAACAAAATTCATGGATTCAATCATGGCTCTGCAGCACAGCCTCCGGGAATGGGAACATTTCCTCGAAGGGAGGTTGGAATGTCACAGAGGTGGATGTCACCTACTGCAGCACTTTCAGGTTTAATACTTTTTCAGCTGTGCCACTTATGTGGCATGTGGGCAACAGCTTAAGGAGGGGCATCAGTAAAAGAACCAGATTACCAATTGCAGGTGCCTTGAATAGGTATTACTTTACTTGGGCAGCAGATAAATTTTTTTTCTAGATTAAGATGCCTAGGAACTATACACAGACAGTGAAGAGGGTGAGCTACTACTTGGCTTCATCAGGGAATTGCTTATGCAGAGTTTTTTCAAGTAGGAACTTGAGTGAACTCTACTCGATTTCAATCCAAACCTCCGGGAAAATGGGAATAATGGTATTTAAAAACTCTTGCTTGTAGGGTGTTGAAATTCTAATTTATAAAGTGTTCTGTGAACTTTGGTTAATTGCACTGTTCAAGGTGTTACATGGCTCATTATTTTAATGAAAAATCTCACTTAGGTAAGAGAGGTGTTATTCTCTTAAAGAACGGAAATTATGTGGGAAACAAACTTCTGCATAATGAGAACATATGTTTGTGTATAGGGTTGCATAAGACTGTAAGGAACCTTCAAATGTATCTGTTATAAGGTAAATCAGAGCACAGGTAGCGCCCTCAAAGATTGCAACCATATGTTCAGTTCAAAGGTTAAAATGTTGGTGACAGTTTTTCTGGATGCAGCAAATCTGAGAAGTTTTATACTACAGATCTTTGGCTAATTCATTTGAATGCTTAATAGCTTTGCCTTGAATATAACACAAAAAGTTTTACTGAGCTTTGTCCTGTTAATTTTTCCTTTTACCATATAGAATTACTTGAGTGACTCTATTAGAAATCAGAGCAATGTGTCACAGACAGTGTAGTGCCAAATAACTTGGGATGGTTAGACACTATCTTCTAACTTTTATCTCTAAATTAATATATTTACATAAACCCAGAACTTCTCAGCTAGACCTTCAGCCCTGAAACGTGGCAGGACAGGTGTCAAGAAAAACAGGATGTATAGATCAGTTTTTTATTGTGCAGTTAGAATATGAGGGTACGACAGAAGAAAATTGAGATACTACGAAATAATGACATGCTGTCTGTCAACAGAGGCTGTGGTAGCTTAAAATATGAAAAATTGTCCACTCTAGGGGCAAGGTGAAATGTATAAAATTAAAAAAACAGTACATTTTGCCTCACCACTAGATTGGGTTAAAAACATTTATCTAGTCAGCTATTGCTACTCATCTGATGGAGTGTGATAAATTTCATTGTATTTGACTGTGAATCCACACATTTATAAGCATTCATATAAAATACAATGAGGATTAGAACTATCTTTTGGCTGTTCTCAAAAGAAAAAACTGATCTTAAAGCTTTTACAGAAATCAAAGCCTCAGTACAAAGCAAAAGCTGGGGTTTTTTTCCTCATTCCTGCATGGTAGCTAATAAGTAGTGCCCTCCCCCTGCACTTTATATGGTGACAAAACTGAGGCATTCCAGAGTTGGATTTCCAAGCATGCCCTGCAACACCACTCAGATTCCTGCCTTGACTTGGTGGAAGAATCAGTTTGTTACCCAAGAGAAACCTCTCCCTTTATATGTTCATAAAGTAAGACATTAGTTGATTTTTGTTCTGTGGAAGTCCATATGGATTTATTTTTTTATGCTCTATAATGTTCTTCATGCTATTTGTCATATTAAGTACATTAAAAAATTACAACTTTTGTTCATGGACTGTGTTCGAATTCTATCCCACAAATCACACATAGATGTTTCTTGAAACCAGTAAACACATGAGGGTATTTTTTTCTCTTTTTCAACAGGGTCACAATTTCACCACGTGTTAAAGGCACTGAAAGCTATAGCTGTAAATGTGTTCTTCTTCAAAAGAGTGTTAAAAATTACAAACTAGTAAACATTTTTTAAAGAACAGAGTAAATGGCTATTATTATTGGATTCTTCAATAGCTGGAAAAATTATTTGCAATCCTTAATACACCTGAATTTCACTCTGAGCATCTTCTAGAATATCCAGCATCATTTTAGTATCTTTTCAAAATATTTAATCTATTTTCTTCATAATTTTTCTTGTAGGAAATATTATAGATTCATTGAATAGTTTAGGTTGGAAAGGACCTGGGGAAGTTGTCTTATCTATCCTTCTGCTCAAAATACAGATAACTTCAGAGTTAGATCAGGTTGCTCAGGGCTCTATCCATTCAAGTTTTTAATATCTCCAAAGATGAAGATCTGAAAGCTTCTCTGAGCAAACAGTGCCAGGGTTTGGCCACCTTCAAGGTGAAGACTATATTTCTTACAATGCAATATTCCTGTAGCAATGTAAAAATCACATTAACCATTTTCACCATGATGTAGATATGAATAAGCCTATTGACTGTGATTATTGCTAGTTTAACACGCCATGGCTGTGATCTTATATTTACAATGTGCTGTGTGAATTATGGACTTTCTAATGATCTAAAAGTAGGATGGACTAGAATTGCCAAATTAGGCCAGCTGACAGCATGGTTAATTTCCTTTCAAAGTGGGATTGGAATTGCGCTCAGAAATGTACACTTTTCTGGATCAACAAAAGTTTGTGATACTACCTTAGAAAATTTTCTGTAAGACGAGATGTTGTAATATAGAAAAAAGTCAAATAATGTAGGTATTGATTGTTGGTGATGTATTGCAACCTCTGGTCAGAGTAAAAGAGAGGGAGGAAATTTGTATATAATCTTTTCCTATGATATATTAGCCACCAGAAGACAAATTTTACCATCTGCTTTCAGTAGTCCAATAGCATCAAATGAATGCTTTTGCCTCGGTTGTACAACATCTGGACTAAATCACCTCACGCATCTCATTAGATGGACGTATTTTGCAGTCCCAGTTGACTAAGATGTGCATCTCAAGAAGAAATTTAGAGGTGAAAGAAACTGTCTGTTTCTGTGAGCAGATACAGAAAGATCTGCTCTGATCATACTACAAACAGGCTAGCTGGGAAGTAGGTCTCCTCCAAAATGCATAACGCTGTTTTGGCTTGGTTTGGTATCCAAATCAGTCATCCCTGGGAAGCAGCAGCAGAAGCAAGGAAACGTTAGCTGTGGTGCAGGTTGCAGTAGCTTAGGCAGTAAAGGAAATGCGACTGAATGGCTTATTGGCTGAAGCTGATTTATCATAACTGGAGAAGAAAGGAGGGGAGAGAAAACCACGTGTCTTTGAACCAGACCCACGTTAAGGCTCTTCCCTCGTAAGAAGTCACTTCAGTACTTAATCTTCCTCCTAACTGACCAGATTCTCCAGGGTCTCAAAACACAGTAAAAGAATGGAAAAGTACAGTGGTTTGCCCCATCAAATGTAGAAAAGAAGCCTAATTTCTTTAAAGTGTGAGCTGTTTTAGTATAAATGTAAATCCTAGCATAAAAGTCAGAAGTATGTGAATAGATGATTATCAGAGGAAAAGAAAAAGGTGCATCTCAGCAGACCCTTTGACGGTAACACCTTTGCCCAGGGTTTTGTCTTGAATATTCATTTGCATCCTAAATCTTTGTGGATTTAGTTCTGTAGCTCTTTTCAGATTGCAATATTTATGCACAAAACTTATACCATTTAAATTAGGACTTCCCTCCTAAGCAAGTTCTTCTCAGCATTGGTGAGAGATACAGAATTAATCTTGTAGAGTTTCCAAAGCATTCAATATATTGGATTCTGTGCAGGCATAACTGGATGAAATTTTGCATTAAACAGGAGGTCAGGCTGGATGATCTAATGGTCCCTTCTGGCCATAAAAGCGATGAATCTATGAGAAAAGCACTCTGAGATCATATGATGAAAAGCGCAATTAAATTGGCAAGTGTTATCTTGATGTTCCCATTACAAATCCCCTGAGCAATCTATCCCCCTGTCTTCCTCTCGCCACCTCCTCTATCATTAGATTCCAGGAGAACATACGCTCTGTTAAAGTCATTGCTGCTAAAACCATTTTGATAGCTGGCTCCACACAGTCTCCTGCTAAATCCAGTGTTCAAGGCTGTGGGAGTGCTCACTTCTTAAGTGAAGACACATTTCTCCAAGGCATTTTGCACTCTCTTCTTTCTTCAGATTGCTCAGCTAAAGGCTTTTTCAGGACTTTATCAGTTATTAATAATTGTGATGATTCATGATTTATTCATAACCATTTATACATTTGCCATATGCTGCCTGCACATGCAAACTGTTTTTCTGAAGCACACAAATGTGGCACAGTGCTTCTTACAATTCATATCCAGTAAATAGATGATAGAGAAAGATTAATGAAATGAGAAATACAATAAAACATCCTGCAATGGCTTCAATTTTGAACTTCTGAATTAAATGTTGCAGAGTAATTGTCTTTAGAAGTATCAAAACTAAAATAAGCACGAGGGAGAATAGCGTGAAAGGCCAAGTTTAACATCACAAGTAGCACCTTATTCTGCTTTTATTCTGTCCCCTGTAATGATTATTACAGAGAGTAAATCTACTCATCAGGGAAGATACAACCCAGGACAAATAAAGGTGGCAGTATCAGCAGTACCACCTTAGTTACTCTCTTCAAGCTTTCATATTAAATCTAAGTATTTTTGCAATAAAACACTGTAATAGCTGCTTGGACGGTGGGGGAGAGGGAATGATCTGACATGCAAATCCTTCATAATGCCTAACAGCAACAACCTGAAAAGAGAAAGTTACTCTTTGTTCTTGATTAAAAAAAAGCTTTTTATGGTGATGTCACTAACCAAGAAGTCATTTCTCATAGGCACACTATGACACCTACTGCAGTGTGCTGCTGTTCAGATGAAATGCCTGCTTTTTATGAGAGGGTAATTATTTAACATAAATAATGTATTCCTGTTTTTGAGTGAACATGTTCATTAGCAGTGAGACGGGCTCTGTGGGGGAAATGATCCGTGTGTTCCAGCACAGAGTGTCAAGGCAGAGGGACCAGCTCTGATCTGATTCACATCTCTGCTTGTCCTATTTCATTTTAGCTGAAGCTTTTGGAAGAGAATGTTTAAATTTTTACTAACTGCTTTGAAAGTGAACATCTAAATTTTTACTAACTGCCTGTAATTGCCTACTGTTGTTATTCTGTAGGATGGTCTAAAATACATTTGAGTCCTTATCCTGTCTACAGAACCATGAGATACTTTCTAGACCTTAAGTTAACCTGTTCCCCCATGGCAGGATCAACTTTACCTATGTCATTCCTGCCTTTTGGCTGTCCAACTGTTTCTCGAAGACCTCCATTAACTTTACAAAATTCAGAGACAATCTGTTCCCGTGTTTTATTCTCTTCACCATTAAAACCATTTTTTTTCCTGGTGTCTAACTTAAATACTTAAATATGCCTTGTTACAAATGTTTTTTCTTGCTCTTCCCACCATTAAGCCAAATAAGTGATATTTATCACAATCTTTGAAATTTCTAATAGCATTAATGCACTGTTCCTTCATGATGCTTGAAAATCATAAGTATGCTAGTGGAGGCACCCACCAAATGCAGGGTTCTGATGGGGATCTATCTGTATGCACTATTTTATTGAAGAACTGCAAGACCTTGAATTTCCACTGTTACATTCTGCTGGAACAAAAGCTAGAAGATAGTTTTGAAATTTGGAAACTCAGATCTTCTGCGTGAGATAGATAACTCTGGACAAAAGGTTCGAAGCCATCTTCACAGGAACAGGCTGCCCAGAGAGGTTGCAGATCCTCCTTCTCTGGAGATATTCAAAACTCACCTGGATGTGTTCCCGTCCAGCCTGCTCTGGGTGACCCTTCTTTGGCAAGGGGGGGGCTGAACTAGATGATCTCTGAAGGTCCCTTCCAACCCCTATCATTCTCTGTGATTCTGTGATTCACCTCTCCAATGCTTCCTCACAGAGCAGATCCAGTCTTACTCAGCCTGGCAACTTCCTGAATTTCATATAGCTTTATAGAGAGCAAATCTATCACAATTTTGCACTCCTTACAGGAGAATCAGTCAGATTGAAATAGCTCCAGACTAAACAAGACAAGCAGGGAGTCACTCTACTTGCTGCTCACTGGCATCATTTTAAAAAAATGTAACATGGGCGGACATGACCAAACTAGGACTAGTATCGCTCTCCAGATATCACCCAGCACAGAAAGTGACATCATGTTGTTCATGAGTATGTTCAGACTCCAGAGTGAACTGTGCAAATAACCCTTCTCCTTGCAAACATTAATGCTAAATTAATATGGGGTTTTGTAATGTGGATCTTTCTAAATCTATATTCATTCCTGCTGCCTACAAAAGGACACCACTCCTGCTGAACAAAAAACTTACACACATAAAAACCATTACATGCAAAAGTCAAAAAAAAAGTTACAAAAATAAAATTTCAAGTAATGAAAACATTAAAAAATAAAATGAAAAGGACCAAGGTCCAGAACTATAGTTTTATAGAAGTGTAATGATATTACAACTAGTATTGTACTGTACATTTACTTCACTTAAATGCCTGTAAAATCATGTTTCTGTGGGTCCCAGACACTAATACTTCCTTAGAAATTTTCTTTCAAGGAGCAAAAGATATTAAAAAACCTAGCCCCTTTTTTGTCTCCTGTGGTATAAAAAGGATACACTAATGATTCTAGTCAGATGCATCCAAATGCCAAGAATAATCTCTTAGGGGAAAAAATTAAAAGAATAATTGTAATGACTAATTTTAACTCATCAGAAATAGATCATATGTATGTGGGTGGAAAAATGTTATTTCATTATTCATTTGCAGTATATATATATAATGATCATTTCACAAATTCAGGCTGATCTTCATTTATCATCCATACAATAGTGTATTTCCACATCTTTAGTTGCATATACAGGATAGAGAACAGTTCATTTAGAATATTTATTTTGTAATATCATTTTACACTTTGGGAATTATACATTAGTTTTAATATATTTTAACAATGGTAATGCCACAGTTAGAGAAAACAGACAAGATATTTGAGCACTAACTGGGCTTTTTGTTAAGTTATGACTTGATAGTTTTTAAAAACATGGCCGCAATGAATTTTCAGGCACTATTGTCTGTTCCTGTCCATGCTAATCAGTATCCTGTAGCACAGTGGGTCTTACATTTAATGGAGCAGTACGAAGTCCTTGCCAGCATTCACGCAATTGATTCCATAGAAGGGGCACAATATAAATCAAGCGTAGAGTAAAACTGCTGTTCTACAAGCTTGGAATAAGAGAACCCTTTTTCTTATCCAAGCCACTCAAAGACTCTCCTGCTGTGCTTATGTTGATTGTACTTCCTTTATCTTCTGTTCAGTTTTGTTTTTCTCACTTCTTTTTAGTGCCTTTAGTACTGGTTTAACATGCACCCTCACCAACTAAAGTTCACTTCCATTTTGTTCCTTCAAAACTTTGAGAAGGTAAGGAATGTGAATGAAAAGATTTCCACCCAATTGCTTCTTCTAATTGTTCCTTTCGCACAACTACATAATAACAACCTAGTTATTAGAAAAGGAACTTAATTTATTTGACCTGACCCAAATTGCCAAGACACCTTCTATTCCTGTTGTCTTGATGTGTACATCGAGTTTGCACACAATGCATTAGTTAAAAACTGACTAGTAATCCAGAAATACCATTAAGAAAAAAATGCCATTCAGATGAGGATAGCTCAGGTGACCCAAGAAAGTGCCTGAGTACTTATATTCAATATATTTTATCCATAATCTGCAAGTAAAATACAAAATCATAACTGATGAAGAATAAGGCTAACACAAAAAAATGTCAGATGAGTAAATAATATGTTAGCAGTATAATGTTATGCTGCTCAGCAATCCCCATTAATCTGAAGTGAGTCAAATGTAGCATCACATACCTAGGAAACAAAGATTTTCCTACAGAACATGTTCTGGAACGCAAACACTTTGAAAATGACAGAGGCTGTCAAATACACAAAACCATAATGAATTTACACATTGGGCAAAACACTATAGTTAAAAGTAAAATTTTATGGAGAGAAATAGTATTTACTTTTGGATAGTGGGAAAAATAGTATTTATTTCCAGTGTTCATGTTTCACTAACAATACTGGAAAGTGTTGGAGGTTCAGAAGAAAACTGCAGGAATAATGTATGGTCTGAAGAATTTCTGTTCGCAAAAAGCTTAAAAGGCTCCATCAACAGCATATCCCAGGAAAGGTTACAAGGTGACATAATCACAATCCATAATAACCGCATGGGGACAAAGTGAACAAAGTCATAACAAGAGGCAATGACCAAGGAAGGACATTTATTAACAAATACAGAAAAAGTGGAAACATTTCCTAAAGGAATTATTGCCTCTTCTTAAAATTATCTTTTTTAGTCTCTCTTTCTCCTTTTTTTTTTTTTTTTTTTTTTTTTTCCTTCTCCCCTCAAATTACAAAAGCTTTCCTCCAGCTCTGGGAGAAAGCTGAAGCCAGAAAAATTAATATCAGAACTCAGATACACATTTTAACAGTGAAATGAATATTTGAGCAATTTGCTGGGGGAAATCCTGGATTTTCCTGGGGAAAATAGTTTTTCTGGGGAAAACCCTGGTGAGATTAAGCCTATCAAAATGTAGGGTAAGCATTGACATCTACATCTGGGCTTTCTCATGATCTAGAAACTCTTTATATTCATGATTCACCCACCCTGCTTTAGAAATCTGTCCTGTGCATTACACCCTGGCAGGGACTGTACCTTAGGTATATGTGTTTGACTAGGAGACATCAGCCTTAAGAGAAATTACTCCTTATTTCTGTATCTTTAAATTAAGTCCGGTTGTCAGAAGATCTGTTCTTGGCACAATGATTATTGGGAAAAATGATGTGGTTTATGATATTCAGGACACCAAATCAGAATTGTCTCATGTGAGCTTAGGGTATATAAGTTTAAGAACTTCCCTAAGGATCTTACCTGCTTGTCATTCTCTAGATGAACAAAGAGCCAGCTATTATGTTTCTTTCATCTTTTTTTCTTTGTCATCAATGTCAAAGCTACAGCTCCTTTCCAGATCTTTCTATATGTGTTTGCAGACAATTCTACATGGGATGTCTCTTTCTTCTTAAAGTGCAAGAGGAACAGTGAGAAAAAAAAGCATCCTTTCCCGCTGATGTTTCTGAGAAAACAAGAAAAAATGAAATGCCAGATTTATGACATTTTAACCTGAGCCTATGTCACTGGAAATAGATAAGAAATCATGGTATAATTTGTTTCTCAGTGCTGTTACTGGAAAAGAAAATTGCCAGTTTGTGAGTTATGAGTCTGTAGACAGGGCCAAATTTGGCTCATAGTCACCAAAGTAACTTGATTGAAATCACTGAATTTGCACTAATGTAACTGTGAGCAGAAATTGACCTCTTGTGTCTACTGGAACATAGCCCAAAAGCCACTTGACTTACTTGTGCTTAAGGCTTGCTCTGCATGAATGTCTGCTATTTTACTGGCAGTAAGTTATGTGATATTCATGGTTTAATGGTGCATATTCTACAAACAGGCTGGGTAGATGCCAGCAGACTACATCCAAGCATTACTACATATTTGCTTTGTTGACCTCTGTATGCATTCAATCACATGAAGTAGTTACAGCTGGGACTCCAGGAAGGAATTCCAACTTCCAAAATGTTTCCACTGCCACTATGTAAATGCTAGCAAAGAGCCTCTGTTGTAATTAGCCTAGATTTCCTTACAATATCTAGTTACAAAGGAGTAACCATGAATATTCATGGCCAATTCATTTGAATTACGAACATTCATGAATAAATCATGTGGCTGAAAACAGGGTACCGTATGTTGTGTTTCATGGCTCCTGTAATTTATTCCATAGTGCTGCAATTTGTAATATTAGTAGCTATCATAAAGTTTATTTTTCAAGCCCTCATTTCCAGCTGTGACCATGACACTCTGGGGATCAGATAAGCCTTTTCTTATACCCCTGTAAGGTCAGATCCCAGCCTAGATACATAATGCAGATTTACTGCTCTTCTACTATACTCTCTCATTAGTGCTTTTCTAAGGTGCCTTTGTTCTCTTGGTGTATGATACCAACCTCAGACAAAGGGGAAATACAGCACATTTCTGGACTGACACAGAGAAGGGGGATGCGGTGCTAGAGTAAGGGTAGAGCAGACTGCCCAGGGACGTCATGCAGTCTCCATCCTTGGAGGTCCTCCAAGATGAGACTGGATAAAACCTTGAACAACCTGGTCAGATCAGGAAACTCAGGATAAGAACTGGTGTGATCTTAACACTAACAGCTGTGAGCTAAGCGCTGTTAGTATGGCCAGAAGCAAGGAAGCAAGAGCAGCATGAAAAATTACTTATCTTAATATTTCTCATGTCTCTGTTTTTCCTCTGTTATCAGAGAGAAATCAAACATTATCAATACAGTCTGTGGTTGTAATATTGTCTTTTAGAGAAGAAGCCAAGAGACATCATTACTTTTCTCTCCTTTTCTGTCTCTTTCTTTTCTGCAGGTATAACATTCTCCATTTTGACATCTCTTAGAAATAACTGAATTAGCAATGATTTATTCATACACTCTTGCTGGCCATTAGCTAAGTTTGAAGAGCAGAGACAATATCACATGACCAAACACTGTTCAAATGGAGAAGTGCAAAACTAGGAGACTGAGGGATTCACAGGTTATAACTATTCCTTAGTAAGTGTGTTCCTCTAACATGGCTGAATAATATACAGACGGAAGGCAATCAAGACCTTTTTATCAATAAAATTTGAGCCAAAAAGGAGGATATGTGTTTCTGAATAAACTTTCAACTGTGTGGGGCCAGAGTGTGTCCTGTTAACTGTGTAACTAAATTTCTCAGCAGTAGTGAGTTAGTCTGTGTTGTTCTATGGTTACTTCATTTTGGTATGATATACTGGTCTGAAGACAACTTGCTTCCTGATAGGTACTGCCATCTAGATTCTACTTATAAGAGATAGAGACGCTTCCATTAAAAGCAACAGATGTGTTCTAGCAAAAAAAAAAAAGGTGTAATTAAAAAGCAAAAATACAGACAGACATCACAAAGGAGATAGAAGATGGAGGGAAAAAATGAGTGATTTATGGAGTAAAAAGATCTAGGCACAGACTTAGAGAAGGTAGAAAACAAGCACTTGAACTCTTGGTAAACAGTGGCAACCATTGCTTGTCCCAAGACCAATGTGGGACGATTCCCACAACAAATTCCTTTCTAATCAGAATCAGGGCCAGGAGATCTCTGATGTTATGCCTTTAAGTGCTTCTGTGCTATTAAAAGAAGATTCTGGTATGGTATGGCACCCTTGGTCATAATTACACTAGTCACAGACGTAAAATAGCTGGAAAGAAGATAACTCATAATTGATTTGGATTTGAAAACCTGTATTAGAGGAAGAAAAAAACTGAAGAACTGCTTTTGTGTTTTATATAATCTCCTTTTGCGGCCACTGCATAGACATATGGAAGAGAAGAGCAGCTAAATCATTTGAATTAGAAGGAAGCAAAGAATAGAGAATGAAGCTAAATGAATGACAGGCAATCACCAATATACCTGAAAGATATTTGAGAAATACTTGGCCTGTCTGAGTTCACTGAACTTATATTTGCAGAAGTTAACTCCTTCAATATCTATTTTGATTGAAAAATACTATAACAGAGGGGAAAGGATTATCAAAGTAATGGCTATATTGTAAAAAGACTCTTCAGATGTAAAATATGAAGACTGAAGTCTGCCTATATGTGTTTTCTGTGACAGCTGAACTGATTGTGAATGTGAGAATAACAGGACAGCTTGCAAGCAGGCTGAATTCAACACAATAAGAAAGGGCTTCACATACTGAAATATAGAAGAATTCTCTGATTTCAGAAAAGCAAATTTTGAAGAACTGAGAAATCTATGACTTGAAGATGCAGAAGTCTGTTATTAGTGTTCCTTAGTCTCCTTCGTACTTTTGGAAGAGAAGGTACTGGAGAATTATTGATTATCCAAACAGCTGACCAGAAATTTCCTCAGGTCTTTAGGAATCTGCATAATCAGAATTCACTGGTAAGGCATTGCAAGGCACTAGAGGAGAGCCGATTAGAAGACTAGAGTAGAAAAGACTAAGTGTAAAGATAACAGTTTTTATATGTAACAGTACTAGAAAGAGGAAAGTAAGAAAAAGTTTCCAGTATCTGTTGGAGATAAATGGGCCTGAGTTGCAGAAAAGGCAAGTCTATACATTAGGAAAATATTTTAAAATAAGGAGCTTTTAAACTCACTTAAAATGGGAAAAAGACAACATTATATTGAATACGAAAAAAGCAGACAATCAAACAGGCATACAGGGGTCATCTGAATGATGAACAAACATTTTTGCCAAAGTTTGTGGAGGAATAAAAACACTTTATGAAAGGTTAAAAAAAGGATGTACTCTTTATGTTTTGAAGGTAATTGTCAGTAAGTGATTTGTACCTATCAAAACCTTTTTTTTTGTTTTTTTTTTTTTTGTTTCTAAACTTCTTGTGATGTAACAGAGAGGATATGTCTACCTCAGTTCGTCTTTCATTATTTCTTGGGAATTCTTTGGTAGATCTCCCTCACTTTGTGCTGAAGCTTTCCCCAACTTTCTCCTCAAATATATCTGAGAAAATTTTTGCACCTACTAGCTGACTTATGGTTGAGGGTAATTAGCATTCATATTTAAACTGAACAAATCCTGAAACAACAATTACGGGGTACTGCCTAGGGGGATTTGTCTTACTGGAATCAAGCATCAGAACAGCTGATGAATCATTATGAGAGATAAAAGGCATACAATTAAGAAGAGATGCTAGATATTTTAATAAGAGACCAAAGCCAAACAGCAGGAACTGACACTGTGCCATGGAGAAGACACTGTCCTTTGTTACAGGAGGATGCATTGCCCCCATGTATAAACCAGAAAGAAACAGAATAAGAAAACTCTTCCGAGTTTCAATAATGATCTACCAGACTAAAAGCAGAGGTAAAATCAGACATAAGAAATTACTTCTAAAAATGCTTTATTTTGTTGCATTTTTATAGACTTGACCTAATGGTCAAATGACTTTTGAAAATAAGAGTGTAAATTGTTAGAAAATCATATTTTTAAGAACTTATTTTGCCTTGATACTTTGTTTACCCTTTTATGATGCCAAGCCAAGCAAAGCCCACAGGGCTCATGAAGAAACTGATGTTAATCATTGGGAAGGAAGGAGGGTAAATATGTGAGGAACTAGTTGCAAGGCTTAGGAGGCATGGACCGTAGAATCCCACAGAGGAATTAAAGCCTGGCAATTAGCTCTAGGAATCCAGTTAGAGTAACTAGACAGAAAAAAAAAATATCTGTTTTTAGATCCAGTTACAAGGGCTGGTGTCACGCGACAGTGTTAGGTTTTGATGTGTGTCTAACAAACCATGGAAAAAAAAGCCCCTCTCCCATTGTCATATAGATCTAAGATTCTTTGTTCAATTATCCAGATAGATTAACAAGGCTGTTAATAACAAAAGACTAAAGAGCAAACTGTAGTCTGCCTTCAAGTCATACCATAAAACATGATCTTATAACTCGGGCTGCATTTGTTGTAAATGAGTAATACAGTCAGATAGATAGTAACAAACAGTGGATAGAAATTAAGAAATTCCCTTCTGTTATCAAAATTATTTTCATCTTTTAAGGTAATTCTGTAATTTTATTAAAATAGATGTTATTTTTTCTGTCAAATTAACATGATTCTGAAAATCTGAAATTGTTTAAACCCATGAACAAGGAAAAATTATGTTGAGGAGGTAATATATTCCCTTAATAACAGGGGGCAAATGATGCCATGCATTAGTGATCAGAATGTAAATTGGTGTGAGGGTCTTGTAACAGAGAAAAAAGACTGTTACTTGATTCTAAACTTTCTAATTTCCACTCTGCATAGAATGTTAAATGGACCCTGATTTATATTGGCTCTGATTTACATTTGGCACTGCTCTGGCAGCAAGACTTACAAAGAGCCTTAAACTGGGAGTAAATATATGGCTCACTGTAATTTAAGAACATTTTGAGGTCATTTTATGCTGGCAGAGTGTAAGAAGATATTCAGGCTTCTGGTGTCTAGACTAACAGGGCAAAAAGGCCTTCTACAATTCTGACAAAGCAAAGATTGATGAAGAAGTGAGACAAGCAGCCACCTCACCCTCACCCCAACACTTAGCATCGGGAGAAGCATCTGAGCCAGGCAGCTGGGGCACCTGACCCCATGAACAGGAACAAAAACTACTGCTGCTCAAAGCTGTGCCACACAGAGCCAGCATTAAATCCACCCTGGGCACAATTCAGCTGACCCTGAAGACATTGATTGCTTCTGAGGACAAGACTGGATTTCTCAGTTGCAAAACTATTCCTCAGGCCTGGATTGGTTTCCTACTAAACTAGTAGGAAACTAGTCAGTGCCACTAATAATAACAGTAATGGAATCCTACTGGATTGTCGTTATTTTTATTTCCCTACACTGAAATAACATTGGACCATGAGAAAACATATTTAAGACATATAAGATATACTGAAGACAATTATATGTAAATAATACAGCTTTGGGTCATTCTTGACCTTGTGGATCTCAATATTTTTCTTTTTATACAAAACAATTCTCAGGTATAAGCAAATGAAGGCTGCAAATATTCAAAAGCTGTACACTTTTATTCCATGGCTATTTAAATTATTTCCTTCAATTTTTAGCTCTCAAGGTTGGAAAAAAAAAATCAACAGAAAACTGTCAAAACATGAATGGATGCAGTCTTGCTATTCCAGGACTATTATTCTCTACTGGATAGCACAGAATTATTCAATCAAAACACATATTAGGTCAACTCAGATAATGAGGGTTCCTTTCAAATGAGACCTGCCTTTCGTTCTTAGGAGGAAACAGACAGCTCAGCTCTTTCCTTCCATCAATATAGAGAAAACTAATAATCAATTAGAGGTATACTCTTTTAGCTGCTTCATGATGCATTCAACAGTATCCTTTTGAGTCTTTATGTCCTTTAAAAATTGATTACAACTGTTCCGGCATATCAGGGATACCTCAAATAGGAAAAAACACACATTTAAATCACAGTGTTGTAACTATTTCTTCATGTTACCAAATGATCCAATGGCTGCTATGAGTATCAATAAATAAGCATAGGGTAGTCAAATACTGTACATATGTTAATAAATCATCTGAAAGAAAACCCATTCAAATGCCACAACAACAGCAACACTCACGTCTATGAAATAAAATATGACATACAATTCACAACTTAGAACTCCCAACTGCATTTCTCCACTATTCACAGTCTCATAATATCCAATTACTTTTACAAACGCAATTGCAAAAAGTTATGCCAAACAGCTTTACATGTTTGTATCCACTGAGGATTTGTTATAAATTTGCCAATCTTACACACGTCCTTAATCTCATTAAAGAGTTATCTTTTCACCCAGGTAACTTTGGGAAAATTAAAAGTTTAGTTTCCGTTATGATATGGTTGCTATTACTTTGCTTCTCACACAGCAACTTTTACTGGAGGATCTCAAAGCAGTTTACAAACTTTAATGAATTAAGCCGCTTATCTCATTTGTCACATAGATAAGTGTTATTATCCCTCCTTTGTAGATATGGAAAAGTGAGGTATGGTAGTCCATGAATTTATTCATAACGGTAAGCATCCTGTATAACAATGCTTAGAAATTGTGACAAAAATTAAATTTAGTGAAAAGCTTTGGTATTTAATATCAAACATACTTTCATCATGAATGAATATGAAACAAATTATCAAGTTCAATTCATAATTTGGCATCTGAATACAAATTCAAAGTGTATCGCGTTGAGAAAAACACCTTTTTCTTCTTCCAGAAATACTACAGGAAAGAAGCCAATCCTTCCTTTGTCTTCTGTGAAACAAAGACTGAAAAACAGCTAAGCCAAATAGCAAAACACTCTATCTATCCAAGATGCCAGGAGATAATAAATTACAGTTTATCATCCAGGTCCCCAGCCAAAATTGTCCAGACACTAGAAAGGTAAAAAGGGCAGCATAAATTTTTCAGCATTTTTTCATAAAAAACTTTCACAGTTGCAGAACATTGGGAATGGAATACTATGTGTTGAGTTACACATTCCACCTCTTCACCTCTGAATTTTCCTTTTCCAATGAAAAGCTTAATCAGTGTTTCTGGTTGTGCTCTAGAAAAACGATTTTAATTGTGCAATGTTCTGATCTGTTCACTTCAGGTTCTTCTAGTAGTAACCTTGTTGCCTTCATTTGAGCACTCTGGTCACTGCCTTTGAACAGATAACTGGAAAAGATGGGGGACAGAAGAACTGAAATAGTTCATAGCTCATAGTGGCCAAGACCATGATGATGATTTTCTGAGCATTCGGGTCTTGGCTAAACTGCCACCTTAATCTTAAGAATAAAAAAGTGGCTGCACAGAATCAGACCACAAGTCAATCTACCTCAGTTTTCTACTCTGACAGCGACCAAGATCAGCATGATATAAGGAGAGAGCAATCGCAGACGATGCTTTACCTGTGTACTCTCCCATCTTCCAACCGTTTGTTTTTCAGGGATGTTCTTAAGCCAGTTGTACTCTCTGTTTATTTAGTAAACATAACAATTTCTCTTCCGTGAACTCAACTTATCTTCCCCTGAACTCAGTGAAACTCCAGTCCCAGGTGAAACCTTCAGGGGTTGTTTAATGCATAAGGAAAGGATCTGGAGAAGGCTGGTCCTGGGAAAGAAAAAGAGAAAAGAAAAGATTAAAAAAAAAAAAAAAGAAAGTGTGAGGTTTTCTCTTGCATACCTCTTGCAGCTGCTTCTCTTGGAATTGAACTGAAATATTGAGTGAGGCAGAGCAGCTGATCTTAGCTCACTGATCAGAGCATTCACCTAGAATGCAAAGACAGACTTACAGCCTTCATGTATTAATTATATAATTGTCATTACAAACTGTGAGAAAACAGAGAGAAAATCATCACTAGGATAACCAAAATACAGCAGCTACATTCCCCTACAATGTGGGTCAAAGCTACAGAATAGGGATTTAACTCAACACCTTTCATGTTGGAAGTTCCCCAAGTGCCAGATGATGTCTTCGCTACCTGGCTTTTGAGTGGACTGCATCTCCTGGCACAGTGCAATACAGTGAGGATTATCTACATGGAAGATCCTTGCTGAGATTTTCATGATTTGCAGCTTAATCTAGGATACTAAATCAATTTACCTGTGAGATCACTATCAGCATTTTGGTGTCTTTGTGCATGCAAACTATTTGACAACTGGTCGCCCACAAGTTTAAAAAGCAGCTGTATTTTTTACAGAATGCCATTATCACTTAGGTGACAACTTTGGACACTTTAAGATACAAGCCTGAATTTCTGGACCTTGGACTACTGCATTTTCTTTACATTGGTTACAGTCACATGCTTTTCAAGAAAGCTATTTGGTTCATTTCTGTCAAGGGGATATGTATAACTTCTGTTGGCAGTAGTCAATAGTTGTTTTTCACTGCCTTGCATCGGCTTGAAAAGGCATGGATCTATTTTGCAGTTCAGTGGATAATCCTGAGGGGTCCTAGAATTTCACAGCAGGGACCACAAAAGACCAAAGTGCATTAGGTCTGTATCATCCAGAATACGTATTTTCTGCTCATGGATTTGCTTTATCTTTTCAACAACACAGAGTGAGAGCTATTTAGAGTATTCTGTGTTCCAGTCCAGTGTCTGCTCATGCAACGCATATTGATCAGCTGGTTCTCTGTGTGAAATGGCTCTTCCTGGCCAAGAAGTCCCTGCCATCATGCTGGAAGACAAGAACATGCAGTGTAGGGTAAAGTATGAACATTTCTGATGACCCAATGATTACATCTTTCTATCCACCCATTAGCACTTCGACCTTTTATTTGGTGCTTGAAGAGTCTGTCTTTTCCTGCACTCAAATCTTTCCACAGATAAGATTTGGCTGGTGGTACTTTAGATAAGGTGGGAGATAGATGGCTTAAGCTTGATGGATTCAGGAGAATGAGCATCTGCCTTTTCCTATTGTTCCTTCATTGATCGGAAAGTGTCAGTGTGTTGTGCATACCTGTTTTCAAATGTCCATATATTAATGGACATTCCTTTGTCCTGACTTTGCTATTAATATCTTAGCTGTGCTCAGAAAATGCAAATATTATGTCTTTTGTTTTTATCAACACCATTAGCATAAGAAATGCATTAAAAAAACACATAAAAATTCACCTTCAGTCTGTTGTACTGTGTGGTCCTGACAGCAACGGCATTTACGTTTCTATTCTTTCTCAACCAGAAGTTAAAGCTCTTAACTGTGAGATTATACTGCTTAGTTTGAAAGCTTTTGTGAGCCTCTGTAGTATAATAATTTTACTTTAGAGAGCATGTAATTTTAAGTTCTTGCATAACACTACACATTTTTATGGTATTACTAAACTTTGTAATTTTATTTCCCTGTGACAATTAAGTGCACACCAATGTTATGGAATTTTTCCTTCCATCACAGCTGAATGAAATTGGAATGGAGTATTATATGGTAGGTTGGGAGTTCTGATCTCTGGAAATGTAAAAGGTTTTCTAGTTCCCTTGTTACATATCCATTTCACACATAACCAAATCCATCAATTTGTTCATTTTTCCCTTCAGCGACCTACAATCTGTAACCAAAAAAATGTAACAAAAACACATTCACTGTGTACTTCTTATACATTCCCTTTTTTGCAGGTGCAGATAACAGTGTTAAAGAAAATGATCTTTGATATTTTACAGATTACATTTGAAAAAATGAATCTGTCTTAAAGACTGGCAGTTTATCGAGGCCCCTCCAGGCCCTTATGGTAAATGCTATCTTGCTGACTCGAAAAAGACATTGTATGACCTGGCCTGCTGCCCAAGGTCAAACTCCAAGACAACGCACATCTAAAAGTCAATCTAGTGTAAGGCAAAGAACATCCCATGCATCACCACACTGTGTGTTGGATGATACAGAGAAAATTTTTGGTGCTGCGGCATGAGCACTTCCTAAAGGCATGTTACACCACAGCTCCCATAATACCTCAGAATTCAAGCAGAGAGTGAGTCATAATCCCAATTTTTGAAAAATGCTATTTTTAGTAAAGATTGGGTTTCAGTTCTTGCTCTTTTCACAGACATTTATTCTTCCCCTTCTGATAAATCATCTCAAAAAAAGTTTCAGCCATAATTTAACTCTGTCATCATTTTTACGCTAGTATCTCAGATAAAACAATGCAGATGAAATTCTGCATATTCATATTCTTTTTCTGAGTGAGAGCATTGTGCTGAATGACTTTTACTTACAGAATGTAACAGTTATCTTGTCCTGCGAGGCCAACCTAATATGTTATGCTGTCAAATCACAGATACTATAGAAAGTGGTACCAAGTCATGTTTAGACATTGTTTTTCCACTCATTACCTAGCCATCACATACATTATTCAAAATAATCAATTATACTATGAAAAATAAATAAGGCTATTCCTCTGGGGTGCATTTGCACCTCCAAGCTAGCTAATGTTATACAGTCCATAACTACCATTAGAAGAAACAAAAAGAACAAAAAAAAAAAGGAAAAAAAACCACCATAACCCAGGGAATATAAATCTCTGGAGAAACACTGTGGTAAATCCATTTTAAATATATGCTCTGCCTAAGGCTGAGATGTATATACATGCACATATGCATACATATATATATTAGAGAGTCAGTTGACTACAGTAGATAGAGAAAGAAATGTGAGTCAAAAAGTCTGGAACTGGATTCTTCTACCGCAGTCAATATCCCATACTGTTAAAGGGGTTATACCATTTTAATAAAAAAACTTAAATAAATGAAAGGAAAATCAGACTTTTAGGTTGTATTTTTAGCTCAGTTATGATTATTATATGACCCTATGGACGACATATCCTTTCTGCCTGCAATCACAGTATACAGTAAATCTAATAGTAACTGCATATGAAATATGTGTGAATATTGTGTGCAAAAATTAAGCTTTCTGATTAAATTAACATAATTCATTTACAGGAATAATGAATGACAGAATTGGAAGACACCTTCTGAGTATTCAAGTCCAAGTCCCTGCTTTTTTTTGTCAGCTATATCACATAATATTGCTGGGATGCTTAAAACCAGGACTTTTCCCATAGTGACCATTTTGAAATGCTGTTGCAGAATCTGTTTATTTATGGTTAAAAACACCTTTCTTATTACCAGACTTACTGTGCTCATAGCAAATTTATGCCTATTTTCTCTAATACACGCATCACCTTTAGCCTAATTTGTCATATGTAAATAACAATAACAACCTTTCTAGTCTTCCATTTTTCAGTCTAAATGGACACAGCTCTTTTAGTTTTGAGTCATAAAATAGAGCCTCCTTCCACTATATTATTCTTGCAGTTCTTTATTCTATATAGAGGAAGGAATATTTCCTTAATTCCGTTGGATATATCTTACATGTTTTGAGTCACACACTTCCATTTTCACATTATTTTGGGATCAACTAATATGTTCGGATATTTCTCCTCCTCACTCAATTCCAAAGGCTGGCCTCCACGTAGAGCAGGAAATCTTGTTATTAGTGTAAAAGTGCATGACCAGGCACACAGATATATTAAATTTGCCTCTATTTTGTAAGTCCAGTCCTCAAGGTCATTCAGCTTCTCCTGTATGATATTTTCACCTCCCTAACTAGACATATGATGCCTCTCAATATCATTTAAACTATGAATTTCATTAGTTCATACCTATCTTGCACAAAGTCCTTAATGAAAGTATTTAATAAGATTAATCCCAAGATCAGTCTTTGAAGAAACCACAAGTAACCTTTCCCCATTCTGAAATGTCCCCTTCTAATAATATACATTTTTGTCTCTCTTGGCCAGTCTTTTACTCATATTACATTTTTAGTTCTAATTCCTATGTTATGCACTTTAACTAGTAATTTTCTATCTGGCACCATATCAAATGATTTACTGAAACCCAGGCAGATTAGATCTACTGTGTCCCCTTTAACAAGAAAATCAGTTATCTTATCACAGAAAGATACCAAGTTACTATGACATGACCTATCTTCATAAACCTTTGTTATATTTTTATCTTATTTTCCAATTGCTTTCATGTCATTAATTATTATTACCTTAAAAATACATTGAAATATTCTTTGCTCTATGGAAGACAGGCTATGAGAACAGCAGGAATGTGACCACGTTATTTCTTCTTTCTTATGTATAGGTTATTCACATACACCCCAAAAAAGTATTTTAAGAAAAATGTACAATGCGCTGTGAGAGCACCTGCTGAAAAAATAGTTTCCTTAGTAAATAGTAGTCTACATAAATATGTCCTGTTTTTGAAATTTACCTTGAAGTTATGGGTCAAAAAGATCCCATCTCTTTACACACTGTGGAAGTGTCAAAGATGCCTTCAAGGCTATATGTTTACCTGCACTGAAAATAAGTTAGGTACACCATTTCACACAACTGAAAATGTCTATCGCTCCTAAAAATGACATGTACATTCCTAAATCACTTAAGTATTTCTCAAAGTATTACATACAACTTCTACTTGGCCAGAGAGAGGAGCAAATTTCAGTTGTTCTAATCTATCTTTATCATAGATGTTGTCTTATTTAATTAATATATATTAAAAAAAAAAAGAGACCATCAGATGAAAGATTCCATTAACATACAAATTAGCAATGGACTTATCAGATCTTTCACCAGCTAGTGATTATTCAGCCTGTCAGGCAACAGAACCATGACTGAAGGTATGATATTAGCCAACTTCTGTAACTGGCTAACCACTGTCTTCAGGGAAATTGGCCACCAACATAAGAGAAATGCAGTCTCAGGAGCTCTCTTTTCACAAAACCAAGCCAGAAATTTTGAAAGGCTTTCTCAAGGTATTTCTTGCATTTTCTGATTCAGGTCCAGCCTGGAATCTCTTAACAACAGGCTTTTTATGAGTAATTTGTAAACTTTCCATCCACTTATTTTTATTTCTTTTAAAAAGGAACCTTCTAAATGAGGAAAAGAAATGCCTAAAACCTGTAACTATTTTGCCTAATGGATTATTTCAGATTAGCTTAATTACTCCACCGCTTCATAAAAAATGGTTCTTTTGCCTTGTATCGCCATGTTCATCCATGGCCTGGTTTCACAGGCCGGGGCACTCCTTAATGCACTCTCAAAGGTGCAGAGTTTTACAGCCACAGAGGTCCCAAAAAGAGACAGAATGTGGACACGGAGAAGAGGAAATACAATTACCATAAAACATCTGTGCATTTCCTTGGCATAACAAAGCTTGAAGCAGGGCTTTGGGTTTTTCCCCATTAAGCCTGAGGAAAGCATGCCACGGTTTGAAGGAGGCCACATTAGTGAGGACTCACACTCTGACATTTCATCAGAGAAAGGTGATAGACGTTTAGAAATTACTGCTAGAGAACAATGGGAAAACCCTTTCCTAGAAGGGGAAAAGGGTACTAGGCTAAGAGTTAACAAAGCTCACGGACAGAGCTTTAAGCCGAAAGTTAAGGGGGATGGGGATAAAACCAAGCCTGCTGGTAATGAACCTGAGTGTCAAGGGCCAAAGATGGGGGTGAAATCAGTAGCCCAGGTCAAGTGCATCTACGCTAATGCACGTAGCATGGGCAACAAACAGGATGAGCTGGAAGCCATGGTGCGGCAGGACAACTATGACATAGTTGCCATCACGGAAACGTGGTGGGACGATGGTCATGACTGGAATGCTGCAATAAGTGGCTATAAGCTCTTCAGAAGGAATAGGCAAGGAAGGAGGGGGGGGGGTGTGGCTCTGTACATTAGAGAGTTGTTTGACTCTATAGAGATAGACTCCAGTGATGAAGAAGTGGAGTGTTTATGGGTAAGGGTGAAAGGGAAGGCTAACAAAGGTGATTTTGTGCTGGGAGTCTGCTATAGACCACCCAACCAGGATGAGCAGGCTGATGAGGTATTCTATAAGCGGCTGGCTGCAGTCTCGCAAACGCCAGCCCTTGTTCTAGTTGGGGACTTCAACTTACCAGACATCTGCTGGAAATATAACACAGCAGAGAGCAGGCAGGCTAGGAGGTTCCTCGAGTGTATGGAGGATAACTTCCTGACACAAATGGTAGGTAAGCCTACCAGGGGAGGTGCCTTGCTAGACCTACTGTTCACAAATAAAGAAGGGCTAGTTGGGGACGTGGAGGTCGGAGACAGTCTTGGGCTTAGTGATCATGAAATGGTTAAGTTTTCCATTCATAGTGAGGTAAGGAAGGGGATTAACAAAACCTCCATCTTGGACTTCCGGTGGGCAGACTTTAACCTGTTCAGAACCCTGGTTGGGAGAGTCCCGTGGGAGGTAGTCCTGAGAGACAAAGGAGCCCAGGAAGGCTGGACGCTCTTCAAGAGGGAAATCCTAAAGGCCCAGGAGCAGGCTGTCCCCATGAAGCGCAAAATTAAAGGGCGGGGAAAATGGCCGGCCTGGATGAACAAAGAGCTCTTGATGGGACTTAAGGAAAAAAGGAAGGTTTACCACCTTTGGAAGAGGGGACAGGCAACTCGGGAGGAGTACAGAGATTGTGTTAGGTCATACAGAGAAAAAATCAGGAAGGCAAAAGCCCAGCTAGAACTCAACCTGGCCATTAATATAAGGGACAACAAAAAAAGTTTCTATAAATACATCAACAAAAAGAGAGTGACAGAGAATGTCCATCCCTTACTGGATGCGGGGGGAAACCTTGCAACCAAGGATGAGGAGAAGGCTGAGATACTTAATGCCTTCTTTACCTCTGTCTTTAATAGTCAGACCAGCTACCCCCAGGGAGTTCAGCTTCTTGGGCTGGAAGATAAGAATGGAGAACAGAACAACTCCCCTGTAATCCAAGAGGAAGTAGTTAATGATTTGCTTATGCACCTGGACACGCATAAGTCTATGGGGCCGGATGGCATTCACCCAAAGGTTCTCAGGGAGCTGGCAAGAGAGCTTACCAAGCCTCTCTCCATTATTTATCAACAATCCTGGTCAACAGGAGAGGTGCCAGATGACTGGAGGGTGGCCAATGTGACGCCCATCTACAAGAAGGGCCGGAAGGAGGATCCTGGAAACTACAGGCCTGTCAGCCTGACCTCGGTACCGGGAAAGATCATGGAGAGGATCATCCTGAGTGAGCTCTCAAGGCATGTGCAGGGCAGCCAAGGGATCAGGGCCAGCCAGCATGGGTTTATGAGAGGGAGGTCCTGCCTGACCAACTTGATCTCTTTCTATGACCATGTGACCCGCTTTCTCGATGAGGGGAAGGCTGTGGACGTTGTCTACCTGGACTTTGGTAAGGCCTTTGACACCGTCCCTCACGGCATTCTCCTGGAGAAACTGGAGAATCATGGCATAGACAAGTGTACCCTCCGCTGGATAAAAAACTGGCTGGATGGCCGTGCTCAGCGAGTTGTGATTAATGGAGCAAAATCTGGTTGGCGGCCGGTCACCAGTGGTGTCCCTCAGGGCTCAGTTTTGGGGCCAGTCTTGTTCAATATCTTCATTGATGATCTAGATAAGGGGATTGAGTGCACCCTCAGTAAGTTTGCGGATGACACCAAACTAGGTGGGAGTGTTGATCTGCTTGAGGGTCGGCAGGCTCTACAGAGGGACCTGGACAGGTTGGACCAATGGGCCAAGGCCAATGGGATGAGGTTTAATAAGGCCAAGTGCCGGGTTCTGCATTTCGGCCACAACAACCCCAGGCAATGCTACAGGCTTGGGGAAGAGTGGCTGGAAAGCTGCCTGGCAGAAAAGGACCTGGGAGTGTTAGTGGACAGCCGGCTTAACATGAGCCAGCAGTGTGCCCAGGCAGCCAAGAAGGCCAACGGCATCCTGGCCTGTATCAGGAATAGCGTGGCCAGCAGGAGCAGGGAAGTCATCGTGCCTCTGTACTCGGCACTGGTGAGGCCTCACCTCGAGTACTGTGTTCAGTTTTGGGCCCCTCACTACAGGAAAGACATTGAAGTGCTGGAGCGTGTCCAGAGGAGAGCCACCAAGCTGGTGAGGGGTCTGGAGAACAAGTCCTATGAGGAGAGGCTGAGGGAACTGGGCATGTTTAGTTTGGAGAAGAGGAGGCTGAGGGGAGACCTCATTGCCCTCTACAACTACCTGAAAGGAAACTGTAGAGAGGCGGGGGTTGGCCTCTTCTCCCAAGGGAATAACGACAGGACCAGAGGAAATGGTCTGAAGTTGCGGCAGGGGAGGTTTAGATTAGATATTAGGAAGAATTACTTTACTGAGAGAGTGGTCAAGCACTGGAACAGCCTGCCCAGGGAGGTGGTGGAGTCACCATCCCTGGAGGTATTTAAGAAACGTGTAGACGTGGCTCTTCAGGGCATGCTCTAGTGCCCGGGATTGTTGGTTTGTGGTGGGGTGTTGTGTGTGGGGTTTAGTTGACGGATGCTGCTTGCTTTTTTTTTTTTTTTTTTTTTTTTTTTTTTTTTTTTTGGGGGGGTGTTGTTGTTTGTTTGGTTTTGTGTTGTGTTTTTTTGTTTGTTTGTGTGTTTTTGTGTTTTGTTTTTTTTTTTTTTTTTTTAATGTGGTTGGACTCGATGATCTCAAAGGTCCCTTCCAACCACTAAGATTCTGTGATTCTGTGATTCTGTAATGCACCTTAACCTGGTCTGTAGTATAACTGGCTTGAGATATACCATTTTATCTCATATTTGAAAAGGTCTAATAGCACTAAGCTGTTATGGATCAGCTGAACCCTTTCAATTCAGTGGGAGACACACATGACCAGTGGCCACTTTGAGTTTTAGGTCCCAGATAGCACTGATAACTCAGAAACAGCCTAAATTCTCCAGACGTTCAATTAGTCAGTGGCAAAGTCTCTTAGGTGTACCTGAGCATGTACAGAACCACTTGAGGCCCTGATGTCTCATAGAAGCTGCTGGTAATTAAGAGCTGCATCAGGGCAGAGCTCAGTTCCTTAATGTTTATTACTATATATCTTACAGGTCCCCCTTCAAGTGGGGGGGGACTCTTCCACTGTCCAGAAGATTGTTAGACTCTGGTTTCCTGTAGCCTGGACAGGCTTTTCTTAGCCTCCAAGGTTTAGAGATCATTTCTTTTCCTTTTTGCCCATGTATTGCCCTAGTGTATATCCATTGATTCATATAAATTGAAGGGAAGACTAAGAGTACCCCTCAGCCCAGCAACTGCTCATTGGGATGGTGGGTTTGCTGATAGCAAGGTGAGCCCAGATGTGCTCCACACACGAAACATCAGCATGATCCTCATGTGGCTGTGGAGACCGAGAGACTGGAAACACTGAGGTGAAAAAAGTCTGCAGAGAAGGGTTTCTGCTTATCTTTCTAGCTCAAAAACAGTGAACAGCTATATCCATCATCAGATATGGTTCCACTGGTAAATTAAAGTGGGGCAAGATATCTTCCTGAAGTCATGCAGGTTTGTTTAGTTGCTAGGGCAGGCTGTGGTGTAATCCTGTCCCATGCCAGCAAGTGCTCTCCCAGACAGACTCCAGGTTTGGATGTCACCTCCACGGGACTGTCGTCAAAGGCAGCCAGCATGAGGTGCACCACTTCACGGACAGAAAGACAAGTTGCATGGACGTGAAGCTCTCACCCTTAGGGCCAGAGAGTGGGTCTCAGGCCACTTTATTCACTGATAAAGCCAGAGCATCGTCCATGTATGCTGTGAAACACAGGTTTAAGTCCAAGCACACAGAAGAGGAACCTGAATTTGGGCCTGGCACTTCCCAAGTGGATGTGACAGCTATTATCTCATAGTTAAGACTTCTCCCAGAAATGTGACTTGAAATCATTGGCTTTTCCTCCTGGCTCTGTCACAAGACTTCTGCATGATATCTGCTGTGACTCTAAACTCTCAGTCCTGAACTCTGCCGCTGCTTTGTTTTGGGGAGTGAGGGGCTAACTCAGGAATTTCCTTAGGTAACGAAAAGCCTAGAAGCTTCCTGCTGGCACGGGGATCATATCTTCTCCTGACCTTGTCAGCATCTTGAAGGATAAGAGCTGGATGTTCCCTATCACTGACGTGCAAGAATCATAACCGGATATAGCCTGCCTGGCTGATGGCTTCATGAATAATTATGGCAGATACAGCAGAGCTCTGTGCTTTGGTCTAGCCTGTTCTACCAGCTTCTCCTTGCCAGATTAAATTTGCCTACTAAAAAAAGCATCCTTCAGTTCATTTAAAATATTTTCAGAATAACTGGATTTTTCCTACATTAATTAGCACATGTTTTGTTTTATGAGTCTTACACAGAAAGAAGCTGGGGAATTATTTAGCTTAAGAGAAAATATTAGAACTTGTCAAGATCTTTGCTGCTGTTGTTGTTGTCGTCGTTGTACTATGCTCTATTAATGCAGATGAGCAACAAATATGCTTCTATAAATTGAATCTGACTATGGTGGCCCCAAGAATAACCCAAGGCACAAAACTAGGGAAAAAAAGTAGAGAGACAGAAAATCTCTCTCATTATTTTACTATAAAAATCTTAATTAGTCCCAAAGGTTTTTGTTATAAAATTCAGGTAGGTAAGGCATAGAAACTTTTTGTCAAGCAGACTATGCAAAAAGTAGGACAGTGACACAAAAAGAGTTGCAAATGAAGCTAGACTTGTATTCTAACAAGTGAAATATTTATAAGCCTACAGAGTTATCTGCCCATGGAACAGGTAGGGTAGTATAAATAAATTAAACTGCAGAAATTAATACATTCTTTTAATTGAATTTATCCTTGAAAATTAATAGGATTCTACCAATCTCAGAGGCAAAAACTATCTATATGTTTGCTTCTATATTACAGGGGAAAGATTATTGGTGTCTTGTAGTATGGTGGTTGCAAATTAAATCTGGAAGTTTGCAGCAATTTGAATATCATAGGGAAATTATCTTTCCCTGTCTATATCTTTCAGCCTCCACAGCTAGGACTTTAAAACTAGGTTTATAATATTTTTACTTCCCTGAACTATTACCCACAGCTATATTATAGCTAATCTAAAAGCTCCAGTTCTAGAAATGCACAGAACAAATCAGTAAATGCACAATAGCTTCTGGCAGTTCATGACAAGAAATCGGTGCTTGAATGTGACACATGGAGAAATATACCTTGAATTCCTGCATTATCTCTCAACTTGACCTCTGTTTACAGTCTGTGATTAATTGTTCATACAGAACTGTGCTCCATTCCAAACTTGTATTAGATATATGCACTGGAAAACAAAAAGGCACTTTGCTTACTCAAGTGGTGAAGGCATCCTCTTATTTTAAAACCAGTCTGAGTAGCTGATTTAATGTTCTTGTTTACCTTTGTCATGATTCAGCATACAGTTCTACATATTAATCATATCTTCTTTTGAGACTTAAAACATGTACCTGAATACTTGAGTGTTTTGATTACAAAATTAACAGGTCATCTTACAAACTATTTCCTATAGGTTTCTCTAGCCTCTCTCTGTAGAAAACTAGTTTCAACCTGAGCATGGCGAGGACCTCTGCTTTTATGAATGACAAAGGAGTAACCCCTAACCTTTTCATAAGTCCCACATGGGCTGAGCTGCAAGACAGGTGTGATGTCAGGAAGTTGTACAGGTGTGCAGAGAAAAAACCCCCGAAAACATCTCTATGTGTTTTCAGTATCGGGGCTAGGTGGGGTGACAATTATCCACCTAGCTCTTTATTGCAAGTCTAGCCCTTAAAACCTAAGTCTTATTGATTTCTCTATACAGATATGGGAGGGAACAATATAAAAAGCTGATTTATGACTTTGTATTTTTTCATCCTATTATGTTGCACAGGGAAACAGGATGCACCTTATCTTTTATTCCCTTCCCAGTTATGGCCTTTAACCATTTCAAAGGGGACAAGGGAGAAAAAGAAATAGCAGTGGAGAAAAAAACAATCTTTATTTATGGCAATACAGACGTCAAAATTGCTTTACCCAGCTAGAATTCCAGAGATGCACAAGCATAGATCAGTAAAACAGCAGTTCCTGGTAGGTTTTGATACTAAAGAATGGACTTTTCCTCAGGCATTTTCTTCCCCATCAGCTCACACAGCATTTTGTGTTTATTCACTCAGTAGTATTCATTGATCAATTACTCAGCTGTACTTGGCATAAGGAAAGTAACAGTTCACTGGTGAATCTGAAAGCAGGAGACATTCTTGTATTCAGTCTTTGTGCTATTAAATACCTGTGCATTGTATTTTATTTTCTGTAGTCTACCAGATCTTTTATAAGTGATAATCCAATACATTATTTGAAATAACATTCATTATTTCAATTAAACTGATTTTTTTTTTTTAAAGAAAAGGTACACCCCAATAACGTAGGTAATATTTATTTATAGGTGTAACAGTAAGAAAGTATCCTTAGATAATCAACTTCAGAGCACAGACTTTTGGAACTGGGATAGTTTCATTAGAGGTTATAGATATAGGATGTTATCTTCCACAGGTATTAGTCACCAATTGGTAGGATGATACTTTTAAGAGTGTTACACAGTTATTGAATAAATAGCTATATATATGTATTTTAGAGATATTTTGTTTATATGTATTTATAGAGAGAAAGATACAAGTAAAATCTAGGAATGCTTCAGTCCTGCTGCAAATTGCGGAAGGTATAAAAGCTAAATTGCACCAGCTATTGTGGGAACCACGTTAATGTAGAAGGGATGAGATCCCTTTAGTTCTCATTGGTGATTCTATGCCTGTGTGTCTTTATAGAAAGACAGATTTACCCTGAAGACCTTCTTAAAAATATCTTATGAAGGATATAATACAGTTATTACTGTATTAGGAAAAGGGGAAAGCATTTCATAAATAATAGCACAGGCATAATATAATTTAAACATTTACAGAAGGGAATATTTTAAATACATATATTATAAAAGTTCAAAAAGTCTTGAGCTAGGGGAGGGCCAATTGCATAAAGCTTTCTCAACATTGTATTAAAAATGTAAAACTTATCAAACTTTATTGTTGTTAGAAAACCAGACCATAAGTCCCAGACCTTTATGAATATGAAAACATTTGCAGAGTTTGGCCAGCTCATATCTCTGAGAACATAACTCAATTATTTTAAATCTAATGTGAGAAAACTTGTCTGTCAGCAAAAATCCAACATCCATAGCAAATCCCAAAAGCAGAAAAAGCAGGATAGTTGCAACCAAATCTGTATGAGTCTGTGCTCTCACAACTGAACAAGTTAGTTGTTGTAGGAGTGTAACACAATGCAACAACATAGACTTTAATGTCATTTCCAGTAATCACTGGGAAGTTTCCCTTCTGGACAAGTGTGGGCTGGGCAGTCTTAATTATGTGGGATTTTTTTTTAGTAATGTTTTGTTTATTTAAAATTAATTTTAATTCTGGGAAAAAACAAAACAAAAACAGCCTTCAAAGCCTTGTAAAGGTACAGAGGACTTTTTAAGCTAATTAAAGTATAACACCCAAAAATATTCTTTCACCATTACTCTCACAATCCATAATCCTGGTTCATGTGGTCAAGCATTATATATTTATTGACATATTCATTAACATCGTCATTAGATGCCTCAATCTGCTTCCTGTATACCGTGTTTTCACCTCTCTGTGTATATGACTAGTGGGAGAAAGGGGAAATTTTATTTTCAGTTCATCTCTGTTAGCTTATTCTGGCTACTGTTCCTGATAATGAAATCCTTAACACCTGTGCTTATACATGAATCTATTACAAAGAAATAGAGTTGAATTTTGCAGACTTCTCTAAATTGTTTTTTTCTGTTATGCTTCTTTTCTGTGATATGCATGTATATATTAGTCTCTATTTACATGTAGCTTGTGATCTTTTCCTTTTCTTCTGAGAAGCATAGCACTTTATTTGAATATTATACAACCATTTACCCATTGTCAGACCTGGGCAAATTATTAGCTGGAACATTAAGTAAATTTTTCATACTTGAAAGTTTGTTAAGGAAGGTCAGTTCCACTGTACTTTAGGATCCAGTCAATTAATCCCATCTCAGTTTGATAGATGTGAATCTGCTGCTTATCCTGACTCCTAGGTGCAGGCAAAAGCAAAGCAGAGCCTGTGTTACAGAGGTGCAAATATACACATATACGATGGAAATACACACATAACAGACACCTCTATAAATCATGAACACCACAAACAGTCCAATCCTATTCCTCCTTTCTGGTTAGCTAGACTTAAAGTTCATTGGTACATGTCCTGCACTCTGTTAACTTACAGGCACATGACACATTTGAGGATCCCGTGGGTTCTGGTTCAAATATTACTCCATCGAGATCCCATGCCGAGATCCTTGACCCCTTCATCCAGTTTCAGCTCTCACCTTGGGTCTTTCCAGAATCAGGTTTTCTCCTACTAGCTAGCTGGCTAGCAGAGCTCAAAGTTTGCTGCAGAACATGAACACACATGCATACATACACACAAATGAGAAACCACATTCGCACAGAAAATAGATAGGAATAAAATTCATCAAGAAGGCAGAACACAAGTGCAACAATCAGGTGCAGGACTTGAAGAGACAAACATACTGACCAACCACTCATGCCTCTCAATCTCCCTTCCTCTCGATTTTTCCATGTTTCTTTTTCCCTGGTACAGCTTGATCCCTCACTTCTTCCACCCTTGTCCCAGATGAAGAACCTGTACCTAATTACTTTTTCCCAAAAAGTCCACTTTGGCTACATCAATATCCAAATTTGATATTTCTAACATTATTACCTTGGTCGTCTTGATCTTACATGGTACTTACCATTGTCCTTATAAGACTGGTCCCCAAAAGGTACCCAAAGCTCCCCTTCAGTTATTTGTGAAGTTCAATCATTTCTCACATAATTCCCCTTTAACCATGTGTGAAATTCATCCATCCCTCATGACACTATCTGTAATATTTGTCAGCTGTTTCACCCAGCAATTTTTCATGTCAAGTTTGGTAATTTCTTATATTCTGTTTACTTTGCTAAACCTTGGGAAAACATGATCTACATGCATGTTTTAACAGTTTAATTTTAGTTGCTATTGCCAGAAAATTCTTTCCACAAATCTTTTTTTCCCCCTTTGACTTCATTTCTCTATAAGGATCCTTCTTTCAATTGATTCAAATAATTTCAATTGTGATTTTTTTCCAGATCATTAGCATGTGCTATGCATGATTTCTAGAAAAACTAGTCCTCTAGGCCACACTAAATCATTGAGAAACTGTTTTAAAATAAGACAGGAATGACAGATAGTAAATAACTTATTTTCTGATACAAATTTTCAGACAATTGATTACTTCAAAAAAACTTTCATTGATTCCCAATTTGCTTAGCACTCACCTACATAAATAGCCTACGTGTGCAGCCAAGAAATTTTCTTTAAAAATTTCTTTTCATCCAGCTCATCAACATTATTCACTGCCAAATTTTGTTTTCTGCCTTCAAGATCTGAAAAGGCATGCTTAATATATAAATGTTTACGTTTTTCTTGGCCAACAGCTGTCTTTGTTCACACTGACTAATATGAGAGACTGGGGATATTCCAGTTGTCCCACATGGGCCAGTGTTTATGGACTCAGTCCCTCCTAGTCAGTAAACACACCAGAATCTGTGCTAATGTAGATTAGTTTTTAATCATTTGAAACAGGAGACAGACAATGGATCTTTAAAACATCTTCTTCTGTCATTCAGTGCAGACTGGTATAACTGTGAGTCAGACAGGATGCAGCTCAGCATATACTCTCTTCTACACGCAAAACAAACTGTGCATTAAATTGGGAAGAACAACTGAATTTCACAGTGGGAAGAATGCATTAGATTAAAATGATGCATAATCATAGATGTCTGATATTGTGCTTAGGCGCAGAAAACGTTTCAAGAGAAAGAAGTGCTAGACACAGGTATTTAAAGAGCTGTTTATTTGCTTTATCATTTACAAACAGGTGAACAGGGAAAAAGAGACTGGCAATCTCCCTCTAATTTTCAGCCGAGAGGTCGCTTGTATTAAGGTGATAAGCAACTTGTATTGAATTACTATACAAAAAGTTAACTATCCAAAGAACTTGTGAATCTAAGGTTATCTAGAAAACAAGGAAAAATCGTATTTATGAAGTTAATAGTGATAAGAAATGTGTAAGTGCTATAAGCCAGATAAGTTAACCACCTAATGTAAAGGACTGCAGAAACCCTTTAATTGAACTCTAGAGCGGTGCTTGAAATGTGGAATTTTCCTTTCTCTTGCTTGGCAAAGCTTTCTTGTTGCAAGATACCAAAGTATTGCCTTTCTTAATGATTATTATTCAACCTGCTTTATAAACACCGGGTTTTTTTCCCTTAAATCAAACAAACTTTAGCTTAGGAGAGGGACAAGTACTTGTTTTCCTTGTTTGACTGTACAGAAAAATTTAACCACTAATTTTCAAAAGGGAGGGTTGGCTCAAAAAGGGTTTTTTAGGATCAAAAAAAATGGTGAAGTTCCTTTGCCTATCAGCTATCATATCTGTTCTACACACCCCCTTTTGCCTTTGTCTTCCCCGGTTCTCTTTACAGAGCGTTTCTTGTTCCTGTTACCTGCTGGTAGCATTGTTGCATCATTTTTATTTAGACACAGTTGGTGTATGATGGAACTGATAAAAATATCAAGAGAACTGAGGTGGTGGAGCTTGTAGATTAGATAGTAACTGTAGAGCCATGGTTGGAGCCCATATTCCTGAACACTCGTGATGTCCTGAAATGCTAAAATTTCCTTTGCCTGAGTGCTGAATTGCTCTTAACTCGAAAGAGCATTCTCATTGCATTAGATGAGGTTACTGTTTTGTTTTAAAAACTGCTTGCTGTTCCCTTCCTCAGCTTTTACTTTTTAAATGACTTCATGCATTTTTCCCCTGAACAAGCCCTATGTCACCTTCTGCAAAAGTTTTTTATTTCCTCGCACAAGATTAGATATCTTTCTCAGTATTTCCTCACGGGGACAATCATGGAAAGTGGCTAACTTTATCTGCATACTGTGAAAAGCTACTGAGAGCAAATTTAAAGAATAGTCTTAGAGGAAACAGTATGATAAAAAGGTCTTTTACACTGTCTGGGTATCTTATTCAGTCTGATTCTTCAAAGTCTGAGTCTTTAATTTCCACTTCTGCTGTAAGCCACATGTCATGACCTTGCTAAGTGTGTGGAAATCACACGGAGACAAATAAGAAAAGGAACTGAAGAAAGAATGAGAAGGAAACTACAATTACAGCAGCAAGGACAATGAGTAGTTCAAAAGCGGAGTTTCTATTACTTCAATGGATAGGTTTCTTTTTTTTCTTACTTGAGTATAATCTGATTGGTGTATTCCATAAGAGCCACCAAACAATTCAAATGTTTCTGTTGAACAACCGAATTATATGCTTATTTAAATCCATGTATCTCCTACATAGATTCATAGATTCACAGATTGGTCCAGGCCGGAAGGGACCTCCAAAGGTCATCTAGTCCGACCTCCCCGCAGTCAGCAGGGACACCCCCAACTAGACCAGGTTGCCCAGGGCCTCGTCGAGCTTCACCTTGAATATCTCAAGGGAAGGGGCCTCAACCACCTCCCTGGGCAACCTGTTCCAGTGTTCCACCACCCTCATGGTAAAGAACTTTTTCCTAATATCCAATCTAAATCTCCCCTTCTCCAATTTAAAGCCATTGCCCCTCGTCCTGTCACTGCAGGCCTTTGTAAACAGACCCTCCCCAGCCTTCCTGTAGGCACCCCTCAGGTACTGGAAGGCCGCTATGAGGTCTCCCCGGAGCCTTCTTTTCTCCAAGCTGAACAACCCCAGCTCCCTCAGTCTGTCCTCATAGGAGAGGTGCTCCAGCCCCCTGATCATTTTGGTGGCCCTCCTCTGGACCTTATCCATCAGGTCCATGTCTTTTCTATATTGAGGGCTCCAGACCTGCACACAGTACTCCAGGTGAGGTCTCACCAGAGCAGAGTAAAGTGGCAGAATCACCTCTCTGGATCTGCTGGCAACACTTCTTTTGATGCAGCCCAGGATGTGATTGGCCTTCTGGGCTGCGAGAGCACATTGCCTGCTCACGTCCAGCTTCTCGTCCATCAGCACCCCCAAGTCCCTTTCCTCAGGGCTGCTTTCTAATACCTCATCCCCCAGTCTGTATTTATACCGAGGATTGTTTCTTCCCAGGTGCAGAATCCTGCACTTGCTTTTGTTGAACCTCATGAGGATCAACTGGGCCCACCTCTCCAGCCTGTCCAGGTCCCTCTGAATGACATCCCATCCCTCTGGTGTATCGACAACACCACACAGCTTGGTGTCATCTGCAAACTTGCTGATGGTGCTCTCAATCCCTCTGTCTATGTCTTTGATAAAAATGTTAAACAGTACTGGTCCCAGCACGGACCCTTGAGGGACACCACTTGTCACTGCTCTCCATCTGGACTTAAAGCCATTGAGTACCACCCTCTGGGTGCGACCATTCAGCCAATTCCTTATCCACCGAACCGTCCACCCATCAAATCCATATCCCTCCAATTTGGCAAGCAGGATGTTGTGAGGAACCGTGTCAAAGGCCTTACAGAAGTCCAGATAGATCACATCCATAGGTCGCCCCTTGTCTACTGACCTAGTCACTTCATCATAGAAGGCCACTAGGTTAGTCAGGCAGGAGTTGCCCCTAGTAAAGCCATGTTGGCTGTCCTGAATCATCCCCCTGTCCTCCATGTGCCCAAGCATGGCGTCCAGAAGGATCTGCTCCATGATCTTCCCAGGCACAGAGGTGAGGCTGACAAATTTCCTTTGTTTCCATCCCTGACTTTTCTAGTAGATTTATTATTAAATCCTGAGCTTTTAAATAGTCTTGGTTTGGTGCTGTAAAATTTTTCACATTTTTACATTCTTGCTACAATATTTACATAACATAAACCACTGAAATCAGCAGGGCTGCAATGGATCTGATTTTACTAATCTGAAACAATGTGAATTGTAGGGCTGATCCTAGTAAGTCTCTGTCACATATATGTACACACAAACACAAATGTTATCCTAACTAAATGAATTCTCATAACTATCTTCAAGATGGCTAAAAAGAAAAATGTAAGGGTCAATGTACATGTAAGGTTATGTCTACTAAAAAAGATATGGTGCTCTTGCATAGAATATTATGCTATTAAAATGAGAGCAAGAACTTCAGAATGGATGTTTTTACCATGGTTGTTACAGAAGATATCACTGCATTAATTTGCACTTTGAGCTACTTGCTCATCTGCAGCCTTTGTGTCTGAAAAAGAGAGCAGAGCAATATTGCAGATTTTGCCATTCTGTGCCCTGTTTCTGGTATATTTGGTCTACAACTATTTCACAGCCCTGAATACAATCCATGTAAAGTTTTAACAGGTAGCTCTTTCGAAAGTGTGAACTCTGCATTGAGAAAAAGTTGGCCAGAGATGTATTCATCAGGATGTCACATTCTGGGGAGTGCAATGAAAAAACAACAGCCACTGCAGCTCCAAATTGTGCTGCTTTAGCAATGAATCCCTCCAGATGTCCTGAACCTCACACAGACCTTGTAGGTGACAATCTGCCCTGATTTATCTGATGAGAGTCCCAGGGCCACTGATAACAGGTGGGGCTTATTGGAAACTTTATTCTGAAGCTTATTGAGATCTCAAGTCAGAAGGCTTGAAGCTACAGGTTTAATTCAGGTAATGCTGAATACTCCAACATTAGGCATAATACTTGACTTTTTCTTTCCTGTTATTGTTGTTTACACTTAGATTTGCAATATGAAGTTTTTTCTTCTCTGTTTCTTTTCCACATTTACATCCTTAATTTATTGAAGCCCAAGTCAGAGAGGTAATTTAACATGAGAGAGGAATTTGGTCTTTTCAGAAACTTGATCTAGACCTAAGAAAAAATTAGTTGGAACTCTGAAGATAACAAACCCTTCAAAACTTCTAGGCAATTAGCATATTTAGTCCTTTGAACAAAAAAGGTAAGTATTAGAGCATTTTATTTTAATATGTCCATATAAACCAGAGGTTTTCATTTTACTTTGTTACTGTTCTTTATTTACTATGATCTATCAACCAAACAGAAATTTAATGAAAAATATTCCATGTTTATAAAAATATTTTTGAATTTCTGTGAACAATGCGAATAATCTTCAAATACAAAATATATATTATATTTATTTATAGATACATTTACTTACATGTGAATGAGTATAAACATATATATATATCAAAACAGAAATTCTCCCTCACTTTTTTCTGAGATTTTTGTGCTAAAAATATCTTAATCCAACCAGAATTTTTTTTTTTATTTTTTTTTTTTTATTACAAGAAGAACCTGCAGACAGAATCAAATGATGGAGAGTGGAGTTAGATTAAAGTATATGAAAAAAAAATAGTCTCTGATTCCCTGGATGATGGAAAATCTGAAGTACTAGAAAGGAATAAAACAATTGCAATATGTAGCTCTAATGATTCAGTTTTCATTTTAAGATCTCAAAGTACTTTTAAAATGGAGTTAGTATCACTGTCACCAAAGTTCAAAATGTGAAAAAGAGACAGAGTGAGAAGATGTGACTTGTTTGGCCACTAGGCTTGCAGGAGAACCAGATGGGAATGCTCTTCATCTTCCCTGTCTTCACCCACAGCTCTCATCACTACTTACCAGGTTTCAGTGTGACAGGTTTGAAGGCTGAGAGGAAAAATAATGCCTTTTTTGTTTCACTTTGTAACAGTGATGTTAAAAGTTGCTTCTAGTTTGCTGCTTTGGCTGTTTTCAATGCTTCATCTCTTCAGATGCAAGGATTAGCCTTTGCTTGAAAGCTCTTCACGTGTCTATGAAAAGTATATAAATGAATGAACCACAACAACATTACATTTCATTATTCTTTGCCCTTTACTACATACAAAAAGTCTCATAAATAAGTTACAGAGTGCAATCCTCATCAACACAGCCTCCAGCACTTCTCATTTGAGTCTCACTCATCAAAGGGCACTCTACAATGGTGACTGGGCTGAGGTCATGGTCTAGGGGAGAAGAGATTTTCTTCACACAGATAGACGATAAAATTGTACTCTGGCTTCTGATTCAGTCAGAAAAATACATTGAGTCATATAGCTATTTTCATACTCTGAAAAACTGTGATAAGAAATCTGATCTTGACAGGTGATAGCTTTTTTCCTGTGGCTGAATATTTGTGAAGATAGCAAATGTTGATTTGTACATATTTTCTATGTATGTGTTAGAATAGAATAGAACAGAATAACAGGTTCTTATCAGATGTAAATCAGTGTAACTACACCAATATACATCAACTTTCCATAAAGTTATTCAAAGCAGAGCTGTTAGAAAATATCTTTCTCCTCATAAATTTCTGCATGCATACATACATACATACATATTTATATGTAAACTAGTTATTTATTTCCATTTAGCACAAACTGACATTTTTACTTTTTTTGAAAGCTTTATGGTGGCAATTATATCCAACTTCTACTTGAAATATTTCAGGTGAAATCACGTGTATTCACGAAGAGGCAAAAGTGCATGTTTTATACTGCTTATTGCTCTGATTATCCTTATCCCATTCCTTTCTTTGCAGTTTAGCAAGTACTAACAGACACAAAGATGTGGATGCCACAACTGGACCCTTTTGGTCCCATCGGTGTATAGTATTTGGATTCCACATTTCATGCTAGAATTTGAACCTGGAAACATTTTAGATTTTTTCCTTTTTTTTTTTTTTTTCCCCCTTTATTTTCCTCCCCTCCCGTCCAGATTTACATTGCCACAAAAATTGCAGGTCAAGGTTCAGGATTCAATTAGTTTCCATAGGAATCTTCCATGGAATTACCATAAGTAATGTGCGTGACACTAAAATGTGATGGTCTGACACTCAAGCTACACTGGCAAGTTGGCTTGAATTCTGTTTTTCCTATACACACGAAAAAAAATCTAAGCTGATACATGACTCCTCTGGATTGGATTAAGTTTTACAAAGACTTACAAGCTGGGAGACAGTGGTTTCTCAATTTTACTGAAAACTTTAAGACTGAAATTATCAACTAATTGTACTTCATCAGGTGGAATCCTCTGGTTTTATCATAAACCAGAAATAAATCCCATGTTATTCACATATGCTGCTGTTATCTACTTAATTCTACAATTACAATTCACATTAAGCAGTAGTGTTGGTATTGTACCTCATTCTCAAAACCTGTTTCATTTTGCTGGTGGACTTAGGTATAGTGCCTGGCTATCATTCTAAAAAAAATCCTAACAGTGTCAATAGGCTTCTCTGTGAGATAGTAAAGAAATGTCTTGGTTTGTTCTGAAGAAAGAAACGAGTGCAGATGCTCACTTGAAATTATAGCCTGCTTTCTGAATGTAGCTGTATTAATTTTAGGCATTGAGGCAGACAAACCAAGATGAACAGTCACTGTTAGTACCGCCTATAGTCCCAGCGAGAGAGACTCTTTAGAAGGTGGTACAGGTCTTAGATGGACTGAACTGATGTCTTTAATAACTCATCTTTTTCCCTGGACCATAAGGGGAATCTGTGCTAATGGATATCTAATAGGTTAAGTATCAAAATATGAGGAAGAATAAACCAGGACCTATACTTCTATTCTGTGTTTTTTTAACAAGTGTTTAGTCTCTGGAAGAGGGAGTGTGCCTGCTAAGCTAGTACTGATTACAAATGCATATGGAACTTCACAGATCCATCTTCATCTCTAATGACTAGGTGACCCTGCTGCTTTACTTACAATGGTAACTTGTAAAACTGTTCTCCATTGCGACGTGGAGCATCTCCCCACAGCAAGCTATCCCCTTTGTATTGTGTAAGTTCTTTTTACTTTGTTGTTGAATGTAGCTTTAGCAACTAGATCTCAAAGTTTAAGGGTACTTGCAGCGTTATGCAGCCCACTGTAGTCTGCTTTTCTTTCCTAGGGCATTCATCAATTTAGTTGCAGAATTCCAGTCTGGCTGCTCAGTTAAAACTTGTTCTTCATGTTGTGGTGTTACCAGTTTCAGTCTTCTTACTCCCCTGGGCTGATGATTTGCATATGGTTGACAGTTTATTTATGTGTTCCTTGCGGTTTTGTATATAGTGTTAGGGCTCAAATCTGTTTGGAGGAATTTGTACACAAGCAGAATTAGTTAGCATCCAACTCTGAATCTAATAATTAGAGATGAATGAGTACACAAGTACCTATGCTCACCTCAGGCTTTCTGAACCAGTAGAATAATTAACCAAGCACCTCAGGCATGCTTGCCCTAAGAAGAAGAGATCTCCAGAAACATAATGCTACAGTTCTGTGAGGCATCAAGGCTGTTTTCCTTAGCTGAAAAATATATGAATATATTCCCTCTTCACTTTGACTGACACTCAGTTTCTATCTAATTGCTTCTTTTTCTCTTAGATCTTAATCGTTTGCATCACACTTTACAGAGAAAAAGATCAAAGATCAGAGGGTAAGAAGATATCAAATAGGTTTCTTAGCTGACCCATTGTCATGTCTAAAGGCGAACATAAAATTTGAGGCCTGTGGGGGTTTGTCTCTCCCTTAGCAGTTGAAATGCTGAGACAGTGATGAGTCGAGGGGTTTTAACTGTTTCATGAATAAACACAATCTTCAGTCAGCAGAGCATCTTTTACAAGCACTATATTCACTAAAGGAACCCAATAACTTAGGAATTGCTCTGTATTATGCATTCTGTTCTTATATCAGGGCAGAGAGAAAAAGATAAATATTATGACAAAGAAATATTATGAGATGACTTGGGGGAATGTAGTGGGGGAGTTTATAGGTAGCATGAGAAGATGATAGGAAATAACTGCTCACTGTCTTTTCCAGATGAGAACGAGGGTTCATCAAAGGAAGCTGTAGGAGATGACAAAGCAAGTTTAAGAAGTTTCTTTGTGTAGCAGCCTGCACACACACACACAAACTTTTTACTGTGAGAGTGGTCAACATTGGAACAGATGGCTGAGAGAGGTTGCGGAGTCTCCGTTCTTGCAGATATTCAAAACCCAACTAGACGCGCTTCTGAGCAATCTGCTTTAGCTGACCCTGCTTTAAGCAGGGAGGTTGGACTACATGATCTCCAGAGGTCCCTTCCCACCTCATCCATTCTGTGAGACTGTGAAAACAGTTGTCAGATAATATGTATGAAAAACTTCATGTAGTTTTAAGCACAACCTACTTTCTTGGGTTTCCTTCTTCTTAGTTTCATGACTCAATACAGCAGGTTTTGTCTTCTCATTGTCAGGGGTAGACGGTGCAGTGTGTTTATGTGCGTACAAAATGAGAAAGATCTGCCAGATTATGAAAATTCATGATATATTCATGCTGTCATGATTTCACACCTCAGTCGTGTCTGTAGGAAAGGTAGACCAGACACATTGTGAAGCTTGAAAAGCCACAGATGCACAATATTTTTTCCTTCTTAATGTGAAGGAAACTTTCACATTGTGGCTATCTTATCCAGCACCATCTTATCTTCAGTAGCTGTCATCTCAGTGAAGTCAATGAACCAATTTGTTGAAACAATTTTCTAAAGTTAACTACACATATTTATTGTCACCACCTTCAGGCTGCAGGACATTTATTTAGCAGAGTTGTTAATACAGACATATCTATTTGTAAAGTTAATGTGTCATAATTAAGGGGATACAACAAGTATAAATGTCAGTTAAGGCCTCGCTTCTCAGCCCTGTGAGAACACACATGGGAATTGTCATATTGGAAAAAACTCACAGGTGAAGTCAATGTTATTGTGAAATTTCTCTCAGAATTTGTTCTAGTGGGGTTCCTTTAAACTGGGTTCAATTTAGCCGTCTAAATCTGCTAGTAAATATTAATACTTAGATGTGCCCTTATGATGTCTGTGTTAAAAATAGCCCAGAGAGGAAATGAGATTAATTGAGGAGATTCAGGCATACTTCTGAAATCTCTTCAGGCTCATATTTATGGGATTCCTTTCCTCGCTCTTAGTAGACCACACGTTCTGTCTTATTTTTCCCAATTAAAACAAATGTTAACAACAGTATGACAGAAGGTTCTGAAGTTGATAGCCTCAGGAGAATGTGGAACTGTTCAGAAGCTGTCCAGGTATCCTCAGAAACCTTCCTTTGTGTACCTGCTCAAAACCTGACATTTCCACAGTGATGGCTGCTACCCAAGAAGTGTAAAATGTTTGTAACACTTGGCTTGAAGTTTCATTGACAGATGATTCTCTGTCTTGCAAAGGACTGAGACATATGTGTGAGTCAACATTAGATATTTAGAGCCAGATTTTCAGCTGAAATAAGTTGGCATAGTTCCATTGACAGCTATTGAATATACCTGAAATTGTACAGACAAGTGATAGGCAAGGAAGTAATGAAGAGATAGGAAAATGCCATTATTGCACTTGTAGTTGAGTATCAAGCTGGTATTTACTGCAATAAATCAGCTTGTAAACAATCTTCAGTGCTAATTGCTCTTGTCTTTGAGGCTATTAGTAATGTAATATTTTATTTAATTGTTTAATAAATTAAAATTTTAATAAATAAATGTTTTAAGAATAAACTAAGCTTTTAAAAGACATAATAGCCTATAAACTGCTTAAAATCATTCATTTTGGTTTTATTTAAATGAAAGAAAATGAAGGCTCATCACTACATAATAATAATACTACTAATAATAACAGCTAACACATGGCAATCAGTATAAAGCGAGTGGTATAGAGGAAGCTGCACAGTACAGGCTGTGTTGTCTCTGAACTGGCTGCTGTATACATCAATCTTCTCTCACCACTATGATAGAACATAGTCAGCTCATCCATTCAGAGAAGGTAAACAAGGCTATTTCATCTCTTCCCTATCGTGCAATGCTTCCAGACTGTTTTCATCAGCATATGGTTCTTGTTGGTCAGAAAATATAATGTTCATGCTGCAATGCTCCCTGATGCTGTACCACTCATCTAGACCGGGACTGAATGGGTGTACTCCAGTCTACAGCTGGTTGTTTGTATTTTCAAAGGTTCTGGGGTAAAACCATACTGTGGCCAAATCCAGGCTGCTCTTATAGTCATCCTCCTTACTTTGATACTTAACGCATCCAGAGAAAGGAGAACCAAAGCACAACACCAGAAATTTCGTGTGAGGCAATTACACCCCACAAGGTGTACACAAAGGGATTTGCCAAATATACATTCCAACAACCACATCAGTCAAAGAACTCTCAGAGAAGGACTAGTCATAGAACCACGGAGAAATATAATTTTCAAAATGTTATTAAATAACGTTATTTGGGGATATTTTCCTTAAAGTAAGTGAAGGAAAATGTAGGTCATCCTGGATTAAGAAATCACTCTTTTGAAGTTCTAATCCCCTCTCTAGCACTACCCTCAACATAAATTTAGTTTGGACTTTATGAGGAGTATGATATGCTTCTAAATGATGAATGAATAATGAGAAATGATCCTGATCACCAAGAAAATAGCTTCAGCAAATCATATACATTACTATAAGAGATTATTTCAGCTTTCTACAACTCTGTAGGTTTCAGTGGGCTTTTGTAAGTCACCTTCTGTACAATGATTGAGCCTAACAAATGATAATAAGAGTATCATGCATTCACTCCATACGTGTATAATATAATGAAAAGGTATCCATTAATTTCAACATTTCCCTCAGAAACGTGGTAGAGTTTCTGGTGAGAGTATAAGAGAAAAACATTTTTTTCTCTTCTATATGACCAATAGCTTTTGGCCCGGGCACTGAAAATAAGCAATAGAAGGCTCAGCTGACTTGGTTCTGCTGAGCACTTACCCTTGGGAAGATGTAACAGATAACAGAAGATGGAACAGCTGCAAAAGGAGGGTTACGCACCTTAGATGATTCTGTCTGCTTGAGCATTGCTCTGCAACATGGGACAATGCTGAAGCAGGGATGTCGACCACCTAGCATAACAACAAAAATAATTTTAAGTGTGGCTTGCATGTCTTGCTATGAAGTTTAGAAGGTCATGTTTCCTCCCAGAAACAATTGATATTGTTTTGAAACCACAGAGGTTTTTTGCAGGAAAGGATAATAGTTTCCCATCTAGTTGGCATTCATAACGTCCATCTAGGTGGCGTCTTTGCAGATTACTATGAAGACGATTGTGTGTGTGTATGCATTTAGAACAGCCAAAGTATTTAAGTGTTTCTTCTTCATTGCTAATTTAAGAAAGAATTGAGGCTTCTTTGGGATGCAGCTTCCAGTTAATTTTGGAACTCAGTTGATTCAAGCACCTTCTAACTTCAAGAAAAACAATCACTACAGCATAGAGATCCTATCAATCATAGCAAGGTTTGCATGCTTATTTAGCTAGCTTGTAATTAAAGGCAGCTAAGAATATCATGCATGAATGGCAAGTTTCTACTTTTTTATTTAGCTCATCTCCTTCAGAGAGAAGACACAAGTCCCATCAATCACACAGTTGGTAACTGAAGTCATTATCACTAAAATTAAGGCAATTATATACAAATGAATATTAATGAATCTTCCAGTCAAAATCCAGGTCAGTTTCCAAGAATTTTAATAAAAATATAGAGAACTCCTCTTTTCCATTTAATCTTTTGTCAAATAATCGGTACCAGAAAGGACACAGCTTTTGCATTAGGCTAGCATCATAGATTGAGATTTTAATGAAATTAATAACAGTATTTTTCCAGCATGGTGCAAAGTGATGTGTTAATTAACATTGTTCTCACAAAAAGTGACACAATGTTATACTAACTTAACTTTGAAGCTGTCATTTCCAGTTGCCATTAGCTCTGTTAGAAGAAGAAAAAGGATTGTCAGTTCATTGTGCATAACCAGATGAGTGAAACAAGACTGCATTGTTTTAAGATCTAAAAAGATTGTATGATCTGAACTCTCACAGATCAATGTCTGTGTCCCCCATGGGAAAGACCATCAGGCAGTTTGTCCCCTCCTGTCTAACTCAAATCATATTTACTTAGAGCCAAGATAAAGTTAAGGGGAACAGCAATCAGTCAGAGTAGGTTTCTTTGAACTGTGCTTCACCCCATGTCTCAATAGCTTTAAGGTAGGTTGTGGCAACTCTTAACTGCCCACAGATACACAGCACAATAGTAGATACCACTGCATCTCTGAATTATTTAAGGAGGTAGAAGGTAAAGCATTTCACATAGCTATGCTCAGACTCACAGGCTTTAGGAAAACTTCCCCATTGTAGCTATTAGCCTTTCATTTTGAGAGTATGCATAAAAGATGTTTTAATTTTCATGTATTTATCCATTTGCTGTAACTGAAAGCATAGTGATGATAGTAGCAATGAAGGTGTGTGATGTATATGCTGATGTATATTTGAATAAGCAAGATCAGGTTCAAACTCTTTATTATTGTAAGTATTAGGGGGAAATTAGGTAAGCAGAATGTAATCACTCAAGTTTCTGTCTTATTAAACACAGGAGTGAATAAAATAATTGTTTAGGTTGTAAATCAACAGTCCTTTGCTATTCTGAAATTACCTTATACTCAGCCTTAGCAATAAACAGGAGTATATTGCAAGGAAACAATTGTATACCTACAGAGAACTCGTTTCACATTTAATCTTCAAATTAGCAGAAGTATCAAGAAAACCAATCTACCTTCATTTTGAAGTGTGCAAAATGGAGATGGATTTGAGAGTTAACATGTTAGTTTTGTTTTTTTGTTTTTTTGTTTTTTTTCCCAGGCTGGTTAAAGTAGAAGAGTTATCTGTCTCGAGTCTAACATTACCATGTCTAAAACAATTTCAGTTGATTAAATAAAATCCACGGACTGGGAAAAAATGTATTGACTGTAAGTTTCTAAAGTCCCAAGAACAATTGCAAGTGACCCATGTGTGTTTACATCCCGTGAAAACACTAGCTGGGCAAATACTTTCTTTCATTTAACCTGATAACAAAATAAATTGTAGGTAGATGTTTTGTTTTATAATAATTGATTGTCTTATTCAGTGAAAGAAGTGCTTTTCAGAAATAACAACTGTTCATGGTCACAAGTATTCCCAGCTCATATTTTTTTTCCCCTAATGGAAACAAAAGTTTGCCTTTAAAGAAAAGAAGTACTTATAAATATTGCATATGACTCAGTCCTGCTGAGGAACACTTTCAAGCAAATAAGACAGAAACAGATAAAAAAGCTAGAGGGATAGGTAAGCATCAGTGGGAAGAAACAATAATTTCAGAGTAAGTCTGAGGTTCTAATTTCACAAGTATTTATTTTGGCATCAATGTTTGCTTGTACATCCCCTGAGCCTCACTGATCATCACTGTCTCATCTCACTCCCTCAGACAAACCAGTGAGATCACTGTTTGGTGTCACACTGTGAACAACATCAGAGAAGTTAATTCAGGTTAAAAAACAGCTTCATGTTGTTTTTTGGGGGCTTTTGGTACTGAGGGAAATGACTGTAAATGTATAGCTTGTTTAAACTTGCACTGGGATTTCTGTATTGCTTTATATCATAGCAAGAAGGATGTTAAATGTTATTGTTTCAATTAAGTAGTTTAATGGTCACTTCAGATCAAGATAAATTAAAGATGGTCATGAAATGCTGTCCCATGACAGTTTTCTCGGAGTCAACATCTTTTTCCAATCCGGATTCAGATCCCAAAAGTCCTGAAAAATCCAGCAAATCTCAATTAACTGAACAGAATTATTATTCTTGATAGTATTGCTATCACAAGAGAATTCATTTTGACTATATATATATATTTAATTTTAGCTTTTTAAAAGACTCAGCCTATTGTATGACTAAGTAAAACTCAAAAATTAAATAGAAAAGCCTTCCACATCAAAATCTCAACAGGAAAAGGCAGGCAGTTCCAAAATGAGTGCTTTGAACTTTTGTTTTTTTTTAAATGAGAGTTGTTAAAACCAACATTTACCTGTAAATTATTTTAGTTTTGATATGCTGTAGTTCCACCCAGCTGTAACTCCTCTTTTCTTGTGTCTTATAAAACCGCTGTGGGTCTGTGACCATCATTACTTTTGAGAGGTATGGTCACATCTAATGAAGTAGTTGGCTTGTGGTTAGTATGACAACAAAACAAGGCTTCACTTATCAAGGAGCCTTGCATTTGCTGTGGGCAAAGGTCAGGGACACAGAGAATTACTGGTTACCGGTTGACATGTGGCTACTTGTAACTCTTTGATAATTTCCTTGTTTGGTCTCTGTGTCTCCTGGTGATCAGCTCATATTTCCATAATAGCAGTATTGGTAATGACTATTGGGAGTGACATCCTGAACTACTGAATTCAGGCTTTGTTAAGGTCAATAACTACATGGTATTATCCTTTCAGAAATGCTTTTGCTTGTTCTTAAACTTTTTGTCTGTTACTATGATTTAGAAATATTTTTTTCTGATTCTGAGCCTGCATTTTTTCATATCCGATTTTCATCCATTTTACTTAAATATTTTTTTCTCCTAGGTATTTCCTCCTTTCTCCATTTTTTGAAACAAAGCACATCTTTTCTTAGACTCCACCTCAATAAGCTAGGCAAAATAAGTTCTTTTATTTTTTCTCATTAGTGCACACTTCCAGGCCTATTTCTTTAGTCATGTGCATGTGCTCATAAGTCTTTAAAGATACAGTCTCAGCAGTGCCTCATGCAATCACGTTACTGCCGGAAATACTTCCCCAGGTGTAGCCTCAGAGATCATTTGATCTTTCCAAGGATACATGACATTAATGACCCAGAATCATCATATCCACCCAAGAGCCTTTCTTCTTCTCTCATGCTTCTAATAGGTGATTTCCCAAAAAGTACCAGGGGTTATTTTTCCTTTAGATACCCAAAAGACATTGGACTTTGTAATTATACTCTCCTTCTGTTTCTACTACTGCATTTGTCATAGCTTCCTGCTCATTTTAAATGGTATTTTGAGTATCCAGTACATCTCCTCTGCATTGCCTCCCAACCCTCTGACAGTCACAGCTATTACTAATGTGCTTTTCCTTTTGTACCAAATTCACAAATGTAAGTAATTATAATAATAATAAAAAAAATTGTCTGACCATTTTTGTTATCATCATTAGAATACCTTATGGTACTTTAATCTTTCTTTGAATTTTAGACTATAGACCTAGATGTGGAATTGCAGCGGCAGGCGTGCCAACGCTGTATATGGAAGCAAGATCCTCGCTGTTCTTCTTTTGCTGGAAGTTTCCCTTGATATTGGTCTTTTGCTTTCTCCCCTCCCCTTCAAACTCACATCTCCTGCCCCTAACTGCTTTTGTTCCTTCAGTAATGATGAGGAGATGCTATAATGGGACAAAATTACTGCATGAACCACCTCTTGGGAGCCCATGATAGCGCTAATCCACAATATCATTTCCCAGCTATCACAGCAGAGGAAGGTACAAGGTGCCTATGTGAATTCTTTCTGTGCTTTCATTTAGTTGCAGTGTTCTCCTTTCTGCATTTCAGTTGTAGGCACAGAGCTCCCTCTACACGTTTTGTCAATCAGATAAAGCACTTTTGGATCCTGCTAGATGCTGCTAGATGAAAAGTACTAGACAAACATAAGTCATTATCATTAACTGCTACATCTCTCAACTACAGCTAAGAACCAAGAAACTAAACCAAGCTGTTAGGGACCATCTTAGTATTGATAAAAGAAAATAGTTGACATTTGCTGCTGGCAGTTTTACTTAGAGATATCTGTCTGCTAGTCTGAGAAAGATATCATCAGCTGTGTGAAGTCTGAGAGATCTCAGAGGAAGCAGAAAGAAGAAAGGCCTGTGAAGGACTGAGGTATTTTTTCTTCGTGCTTAGAAAGGGAGAGAGCTTCTGAAACACTAAAACAACTAATGGGACTTACTGGCAGACAGTGGTAAAGGAACTGCAGGAAAATTTGATCTTCCCTGTTATGAGTCACGACCTTGAATGTTACAGCTTCTGCATGAGTAACAGCATAGCTGTAAATAGAAGTGCTTCAGATGCAATACCGGCATTGAATTCAGCACAGAAAGGGGCAGTTATGGGAATGCTTGAGAAAAGATCTAATTTGTCCATGTTGTATCTCTTCTGAAAACACTGGACCTGAAACACAGGTGAACTTGGCTCTTATTCTTTAAATATGCACCAGCTAAAATAAGTGGAAAGTGTTATTGTGTTCCACTTGCAGAGGAGAAAATATGTAATTAGACAAATGTTTGGGGAGAGAACACTAGATACTTGCTCTATACCTGTGTAACGAAGCTGCATACTCATGTTCTCTCTTCTTCTGATGTTCCATTAAATTACCAGATTCAGTTAATCAAATGGCCAGATTCAGTTCTTTTTGGGATTTAGCTTTCCTAACTTTGTCTCTGGATGCTTGGACAATGTTTCTCTATTCCTCCCAGGTTACCCATCCCTGCTTCCATCCTCCATATGCTTCCTTTTTGTGTTCGACCACTCAAATGAGTAAAGACAAATGTAATGGTTTTCAGGATTTTTTAAAAAATAATAATTTGGAAATCTTGGAATGTTTGAAATACTAAAAGAATTTTTTCTCCTTTTCAGTAAAATGCAAAATTAAAGACAATGGGAAGAATTTGGGTACACCATTATTGACTCCTCATCCTTGGCTAAAACTCCACCTTTTCTATAAAAAAAATGCAGACATAACACTCATGAAACAAGCTCTGTATAGGGACATATGGAACTTACTACTGTCTATTGCTTTCAAGAAAAATTACACTGAAACAGTATCTCATTACAACACCTTTGCAGGGATCTGGGGGTTTGCTCAAGAACAAAATGGATATTTATGTTCATTGTGCTTTAAAAATCATATTTTAAAAGACTCTTAATGAAAGACAGTCTGTGACCTTTTAGCTGTTTCACTGCTATTGTGGGAATGACTTTTTCATTTCATTGTAATAATTATGTTTGCAACTTCTACTTTTTCTTTTTTGTAATTGACAGTAAGTATGATTAGGAATACAATAGCACCACCTGAGGCACAGTAGCTGCCTAGATGGCTTGTCAGTTCATAAATGCAGGGTCAAATTTAGCCTTGCTGTGAGTGAGCGTACTTTAATTATCTGTTATTTATTGTAAGTTAAGTTCTGACAATATGCTTCATACTAAGAAGAAAAAAAAATAAATCAATCCCACAAAGGATTCACAAGCCAAGAAGCTATTTTTGCAATTCTAATTTATGTTCTGTTTAAAGTATGCACCCAATTAATTTAATCCTTTCAAAATTACAGGTGAACAAGGCTAAAAGTCTATTCTTACATTCATATGTAGGTGTCTCAGTAGAAAATACCCTGAATTTCAAGTGCATTGAAGACCCACAGTAGTTTTCCGAAAACAGTAAGGGTGCTAAGTGCCAGTGTATTGCCAAAAAGGCTAGTAAGCAAGAGATTTATCAAAGGAGTAGGTTTGATGGTGAGAGTTGTCTGACTGTGAGTGTGGCACCAAAGTGTTAAGTCACAGTAAGAATGCAATTTAGCTAAGTGGGTCAGATTCATTACACTTGTTATATCAGGGTGTACTGCCTAGAATACCATTCTCAGGTTCAGCTGGGTAAACTTAGCTAAAGAGTTGATTGAGTACATAATGTAAAAATGCACAGAACTGCTGAGGTCAGATGAGAGATCAGCCTGTTTTGGCTGCTGTACTTTCTGTCTTAAATGAGTATCCTGTTGTTGTTTTGCAGGCTACCTCTTGGGTATAGGTTTTGGTACTTAATAGGGACGTACAGAACAAGCATTGTGTGCCAAGACCTGAGGGCTTGTGTGACCCATTAAAGATTTTTGACGATTCATGGTACAAAAAAACCCCAAACCTGCATGTAAAAAGCAGCTGGTATAAGATACCTCCTAAATATACAGAATAATTACCATTTTAGAGATAGGAAAATTAAGCTTGTGCCTGTTAAGTTCCTTGTGAAAATCAATGATGGAATAGGTTGTAGACCTAAATGTACACTTCAGCTAAGCATTTGGGTTAGAATTTAAATTGGTGTGCAATTTGTTGAGAGTAGTGCTATTGGTAAACAGGCATTAAACAATGATTAATTTGCACAATTTTTCAGATTTCAGACATTAGCAAAGAAATATTAGGTTGATTTGGTTTGTATGGTATTTTTAACTTCTTTGTTTGCTGCTATCCTTTGGATTCCTCCTTATTATCCATCCACTAAATTTTATTTCCTGTTAAACTGAATCATATTCTTAAACAAACAGATCCTACCAGTTCACTAAATGAGAGGAATGTCTAATTTTCAAAAATCAGATCCACTGTAATTTTGCTTCCTATGAGCAGCATAGTACCACGATACCTGAAACTTTATTCAAGGTATCACAGGCAAGTCTGGAGTTAGAACATTATTCTAATGGAACATTTTTAATTTAATGTTCTCCTACAGATCCATTACTCTGATTTTTATTTCTTATAAGTGAAAAACAGGCAGATTATGACAAAGTCAGACATTATTTTGTCCTGTCTGCATTTTATCCTGCTAGATCACTTGCGGTTGGGCAATGGCTACAAGATCAACACAGTCGAAATCTTCTTTTATCTGCTCATTCTGCTACAAGAGAAAAACAGTCCCTGATATTCTTTTTCCTTATTGAATTTTAAAATATTATAAGCACTAATCACAGAAAAAACCACGCCCTGCCACTCTGCTGAGAATTTGGGAGAAGCCACATTTCTTTTCCTTCCTTCCTTCCTTCCTTCCTTCCTTCCTTCCTTCCTTCCTTCCTTCCTTCCTTCCTCTCTTCCTCTCTTTCTTCCTTTCTTTCTTTCACTCTCTCTCTCTCTTTCAAACTCATTGAATTCCCCAACCTGGTCTGCTTAAACAAACTTTCTTAAAGTAAACAGAAAATTGTAAAGGGAAAAGCTTAGGCTGATAAGACATCCTTATACATGAAGATATATATGAGACAGGTTACATACGAGACAGCCTAGGTTAAATGTGGGAATACTACACTGAGTGCTTACAAGTACCATGTCTGTGACAACAATATTTATTTTGTATTCTCTTCTGTATCCTCGTTCTCACTTCTGTTAAATCACAGTAGCAGAAGACTGCAATGCTACTGATATTGATGATAGGAATATCTTAAACACTCAGCAGAGCACTGAACATCATTGTAGTCTGTATAAATCTATGGCGTACCTATATCTTGGATAATATGTACTGTTCTGGTACACCTATCTGAAATAAGATATAATAGAAAAATTGAAGAGAAGTGAAAGAAAGATGATTAGAAATATATAATAGCTTTCATAAAAGGAGACAGTTAATAGACTAGAACTTAGTTTGCTAGCAATATGAAGAAGACATTAATCACAGTGACGTGCTGCATAGCAATAAGAACAATTATTCACTATTTGACACAATACAAGAAGTAAGGACGACCCAATGTATTATTAGGCAGAGTTTAAAGCAAATAAAAGTAAGTGCTTTTCACACAGTGCATCATTCAGCTCTGGGATCTGTGGGATCTGTTGCCATAGATTGCTTTAGGAACAGAAGCATAAATGAGCTTTAAAAGGTCAGACAGTGTCATTGGGAATAGATCTGGTGGTGGTGGTAAAATATGGTTCAGATGTAATCTCCGTCCCAAATGACTGAATACCAGAAGCAGGTAAGCAGTATGTGGAAAGACGAATTTATCTTAAATATATGTGGTTCTTTTTTATTGTTCAATCAGCCTCTGTTATTGAGCCATTCTCAAAGACAGAAAAGTGGGCTAGATAGATATTTGTTCTAACTCAGAAAGGTTCATTTTATATTCTTTATTATTTTACTACTAAAATAGATATTATCGTTATGAACTATCTTGTTTTATTAGGGAAATACATACCTTGTTGAATGACAGCTCCTAAACTGAAGTTTGGTAAATTGGACATGACACTGTTGATAACATGAAATGTTTGGAAGAAGTAGCCCAATTGACGGACACCTTCCATCAGCAGAAATCTCCCCTTCTGCCAGAGAATATAAAGTAAGAAGCAGAAGGGGAAAAGATACTGTAGATAAATAGGTTAGATTAGTATAGATAAGGTTTGGCTGGGAGTTAGTGTTAGCCCTTAGATATTAGAGATGAGACAGAGAGGGACTGAATTAAAGACAGAAGAGGAAGATAAATGGTGACTGTGTGGGAATCTAAGTTCAGTTAGGCTCAGGAGGGAGTTCCTGTACAACGTCCAAGATTAAAGCAGTGTATGGAAAAGCCAGAGACCAGTTCAGATAGAAAGCCACGATGTTTGTACTCAAGCTATAGAAATTTGGTCATTGAAGGAATGATTCTAAAGGGTCATGTTTGAGGAGCATTGTTTGAGGACTGTATTAATAATACCAGCTAAATGTCAAGGTTATGCAATAATTATGTGAACATTTTTGAACAAGTTCTCTCCAGGACATGTTACTCTTCTGACTCTTGTCAACACATTAGCTCCCAGTTGCCTTCAGAGGTAAAGCTGTCTATTGAATATAACTGTTTCACAGACTCCAAGGTGCTGAGGAGTTTGTTGAGGAACAGTGTCTGCCCATGAAAGAAACCATATATTTTTAATGATGTTTTACTGGTCTTGAGGCTAAATAATCTGTCTTCTCTTTTCCCCCAAAACAGAGGTCTCTGATCCATCACAAACTCTTAACTATGCCTGGAAATGTCTATGAAGTTGCTAAATATCCCAGGCTATGTGCCAACAACTGTTATGAGAATTCAGCAATATGAATAGTCAAAATGCCGTGTCACTGTTTCATTCACTAGTATATGTACAGAGATGTCATTGTTCAGATTTGTACATCTGCTGCTAGTTCTGTTCTTCATAGACAACTGATAGAAAGACTTAATGCTCTAGGAGAGGAGGAAATATAAAAGAAGGAGTAAAGAAGTTGTTTCTTTCTGTTTCTTGCCCTCTGTTGCCCCTTCTGTGCCATGAAGGTGGGGACAGATGAGTTGAGATACTGGTTGGGGTAAAAGGCCTCCTCTGAGGTGTTTGAATGTGTGCTACATGACAAAACTCTCATTATAGTCCTCTAACGGCGTGGTTGGATGTCTAGAGGTACCTAAAATCATACGAGATGCCTTAGATCTCTGGTCTCCCAAATGGGAAGCGCAAAACAATCCATTGAGGTGTGGGAAGAAAATATATTTTCTATTATTTATAAATAAAATATTTTAAATAGTGCTTATTTCATATTTATCACAGTCTTTTCTAATTTCTGGTTTTGTGTTTGTTTTCTAATGTACGTAATATATTAATAAAATAGTATATATATATTTTAATATTAAATAAATATACATATATTGGGAGGGGGGGATGCTCAAAAGTTTTTTGCTGATAGGGGTGCACATTAAAGAAAAGTTTGGACACCACTGCCCTCGAATATCTAGGTTATCTGCAAAGGGATAACAGATATGATGGTGACTTACAGGAGAACCATACCCAACGGGAGAGGTAGTAGGAAGCCTAAAATGTTACTTAGGGGATTGCGAAGGCTTCTAGTGCCATTTGAGACAACCAAGGGGGCTTAAAGCATCTGTATCAGAATAGTAAGTTTGAGGTTTAACTTCAAAAGTGCAGCTCGTTTGCACTTAGAAGGACTGGTCATTTGACAACTGAACTGTAACCATAATTCATTTGACTTGTTTGAGAAACCGTTCAGATGCACTTTGGCCAACTAACATAAGAAAGATCAAGGTACTATATGTGTGATGGGTGAGTACGCAAACATAACCTGTGGCGATGCATTGTGTGGTTAAACAGACAACCGCAACAAAGGGAAGACATCTCAGTAACAGCACCTTGTGAGAAAGATGCAAAGTAACCTAGCACGTGAGTGTTAGGTTGATGGCTGAGAGAAAATTAGAAAATAAGCTTTAATGCCAAATAACAGTTTGTATGTTTTGTACAAGACTGGATGACAATAAACCTTCTATTGCCATTCAGTGGGTATGTCCTCTCAACCAAAGGGGGAAAAACAAATCTTAGTTTATATGAAACTCTGTAGATATCTATCTACCTCTTTTTAAACTGTTCTCTGAACAGAGTCCATTCGGTGTATTTCAATCCAAGTACTGAAAAATGAAGTTAGTTCAGTACACTAGAAGGAGGATTGTGACACAAAATCAAATGAAATTAAACTCTGAGTCAAGAAAGAAGAGTTACCAGATGTCACCCTACACCTAGACACTACAGGGTGTCCCTCAACTACTTTTTAAATGTACTCCGTTGTGTCAGTGTGTTGTACGCCATATGGTAAGTATTACTTTACATCTTTTGGTTTTCATCACAACTTTCATGTTATTTTAATGTATTTTACTGGTGGATGAATAAACTCTTTTTTTTTTTTTTTTAAGGTTTCATTATGTTTAGAGTCTACAGTTTATTTTATTTTCTAAAAGTGAATTTAGGGCTTGATTCAAATACGAGTGAAATCAATGTGTTCCTGCAATATTTTATAAAGGTAGCAGATAAAGTCCTAGAAAATTAATTTTGTACATTTTTCACCGAATCTGGTTTACCGTAGGCTATGCTGTATGAGAATTTCCCAAGATGCATCTCTGCTCTAAGACTAAGAAGTAGAAGCATATTTTAATTTCATATCTACTCAGACTTCTGGAAAATGGTATTATTTTCTTATTAAAGTTCCTTTAAAGTCTGAGCTGAGTTATGTTTTGCATCCAGAGTGACCATTTGCTTCCAAAAAGTATCTTTAGAAAATTGGTAATGAAAAATGGCATTTGCTTACTCAATAGATCATGGTATTATAGACTCATTACATTATTTATTTACTGAAATAATGACACCATCTGGTCCAGATCTCTACCCAGGCAAGATTATTTCCATCCAAATATTTTTTTCCAGCCTAGGCTTAAAATGTCCCAAGAGACAAATCTTCCTTTAGAAAATGTTCTACAGCATCACACATTGACAGAAACAACATTTTCAGATGTTCAATTTCAATTTTGCCACTTTCATTTTTATATTTTCATACTACTGGTTAAACCCCTAACTTCACTAAAAATACTTTTAATAGGTATTTATAATTGACTCCTTTCTAACATTTTGTGTAATTTCTTCATTCTCAATTGTCCTGTCATCCAATCAGTCATTTTTAGTTTTTCTGATATTCCCTGTGTATGTCAATCTACTAATTTGTTCAGAGTTGAATGTATATTTTGCAATGTAGTGTCTTTCTGAGTAAAATACAAACGTTCACTTATTTTTCCACTAATGTATTGCACTGCATGTTTATACATGCACACCCAAAAAATGCAGAGGTACTCTATCAAATGGGATTTTTATAGTAGCAGGCTGTGATTCTTGAAAGGATTTTGAGGTCACAGTAGACAAATTTTAATTTTCCAGAGTTAAAATGCTGTGGCAAGAAGATTCATTGGGTCTAGTTATCAGGAGAACAGTGAATAAGGAAATTACTATATTTTCTTCCCATGTGTGGCATTGCTGAAACAGAAACTTTAATATTCCATATAAGTCTATTGACAGTATTCTTTTAAAGTAGCATAAAGTTGGCAAAAGGAAGAGAAAAATGTCACAAAAGTGATTCAGACTGAGAAAAATCTATTAAAATTAGAGTTTTAAAACTCTCAATAATATTTCAATTCATCAAAAGATGATCACTGTGATCTGATATCCCCACAAAGAGAAAACATTGGCTTCCTTAATCAGTCAGAGAAAGGCATGATGAACATCAGCGGATGAACATCAAATTGAAATTTTCAATTTAGAGTTTAAGTTCATATTTTTAGCTCAGTGTGAATCAAAGAAACACACAATGGGAAACAAACTGGATTTTATATCTTTAAAAGTCTTCATATGAGGAATGCCACTCTTCTGGCACCGACAGACTCTGTGCAGGAATAGCTGGATAAAAACCTGTGCTGTAGAGGTGGATAGCCTAGGTATTGCAAGCATCTGCTGACTTTGGTTGCTGGCCTATAGCATGTGTAGCATCAGGGCTTTCAAAGAGTAGTACTGACTCAACAGAGATAAAGCTGACGTTAACAATAGGTCTGAATTCGAGAACAGAACAAGGAAAACATTTAGCTCTTTGTGTTTGAGTATTTGAGTACAAATGGTAACAAAGCTGACACAGCAAGGTCATGACAGTGGTTTTTTTAGTTGGTGCCACTACGCAGAGGTCCCTTTCATGCATCTTCTCTGTTATTGAAACACAAATTAGCTAGAGACAGCTCAGGTAGGACTTTCCATCACCCCTCTGTCTGCAGTCTAGACACATCTTCTGCTTCAGTGGTGACAGCCATGGTAGAGGGCTGGATCCAGAATTCCCACATGCTGCTAATTATGTCTGTGAAAGTGGATGCAGCTTTTTTAATTGTAAGGTTGGCTGAAAATGAAGGGACTGTCAATTGCTTGTTTATCTTGAAAGTAAGAAAACAAGATTACATGAATACTAACTACAGGATAATAGGGGAAAGAAGGCTGTTGGGCTCACACGAGATCAAAAGCGATGGACTCTGAAGGTTATTTTGCTACGCATGGTGCTCAGACTCTGGAACTGGACTGTGGGCTGCAGGGTTTCTGTAGAAAAGCTAACTCTTAGCCATTACTTGAAATATCACACTTTATACGACAGTTCTTAATCTATTTACTGTGTTATGCAAAAGAGTCTAGTTAACTTTTAGCTTTGGGTTTGTTGATTTTATGAGACAGGAAATAATTGACTTGACTTCAGATGAGATAGGAAGAAACTGAGGGATTTTTGTTCTAGTCCTCTCTCTATCTTTTTGATCCGTAGCTGTCCCTGTATGAATCATAGTCACATATTCAGGCTCTGTCTAACAGGTCAATTTCTTTTCTCTAAATTAGGCTGTATTATAAGGAAGCACCATATATCTCTGCCACACCTGCTGTAAAGTTGTCTAATCTTCTGCTTCCAGATGCACGTCATCCTTGCTCTTTTGCTTGAAACATACTTTCTACTAAATATCTCTTTCAAAATGACAAACTATTTTTAATTTGTCCTAGTATTGTTGTGAATTGCCACAGGGAACATATGGCACAATTGCTGCTGCCATCTGTAGGATGCCCCAAGGAGCTCAATGGTGTACTTCAAAGGGTCCAGTCTGGACTGCAGGGAATTAAAAAAGATGTTTTTTATCACTGGGTGAACTAAACTCCCTAGAAAAAATAATTCATGAACTATGTGAAAGTTAAAAGTATTTCTGATCTATTCAAAGCAGAGAAATATTAACTTCCTTCTAGACAGTAAGAATCCACAAGGTGATAGGATGAAAAAACCCAACAGAGATAGGTATTCCTGTTTCCATCCCCATCCCCAGCCCCTTCCTTTCTTAAGAACTGTTAGGTGAATCTGTGATGTTGACGTATTTGCTTCCTCTATAAACTTGGAATACTTCATGGAACCTAAGGGATTTACATCTGAGTATAGTTAGCAACAAAATATTTAAAGATAGAATACATCGTGAAGAGAAAACAAACTCAAGTGTGTGCCGTACATAATTTAGTCAAAATAGGCAACCATACAACGTATGTTAAAAACGTACATAGGTAATTTTTGCTTTTCAGAGAGTAAAGAAAATAAATGACTTTTAGCAATAATATTCCCTTTGCAAATTGGTTTACATTACAAAATTTTCTTATGCACAATCTTATTTTTCATTTATAAAATCTTTTTGTGGGTGAAATTTTCTACTGTCTAAGTTTCCAAGTGATCTGTTTAAACCTTCCTGTTCTTCAGTCTCTCTAGAAGTTCAAGAGCATACTGGAAGAAAAGGCAAAATAAGAATTCCCTTTTTATTAAAATACCTTAAAGTTCTGAATATTTCCTTACATTTTTTTTTCTCTCTTTGCTTCATTCTTGGTGCTTTTAACTACATTTTCGTTCTTTTAAAAATCTGGTTTAAAATATATTCTCTCATATAAAATCTGTTGCATATTCATTGCTTTTCCAATTATATTGACTTTGTTTTGTATATCTGTGAATTTATTTAAGTTCCATCTCCCTATTGTAGGATTTTAAGAAGCATCTAAAAGAATTATTGCTGTAATCACACATTTTACATCTTTACCCAACTTGTGCTATTGCGTGACTTTCCTATTGTATGTATTCTTTGGAGATTTTTATGACAAAAGTATGTTGTATCGATGGGAAAACAGGTATTCACTTTATTCAAGAAAAGATTCAAGTTTTTACTCGTTCAAAAATAAATGAAGACTCCTTAAAAATTTATATGCCCTCACTTTATGGATTAGGAAACTAATGTCAAAATTACAGGGTCTAGGAGATTGCAGAAAGTATTTCAAGTATCAGATTAGTTACTACATCATATTTTGACAAGATTCCTGTTCTGGTTTTCAGAAATCTTTGCCACTAGAGAGTTTCACAAAAAAAAAAAAAAAAAAAAAAAAAAAAGTTATGTTTCTGATGAAAATTGGTGACCTGAATCCTGAATTAGTTTCAAATGAGATGGGGGATGTAACTCCAATTACTTCTTTTTAGTATCTTATGCACAGTCCAATATTATCATGCTAAAACATTTCCACTTGCTGCCAGTCATAAATATATTCTGCTTATTTTTTGTGTCACCAATATTTTATTCTGCTTTGTAAACCATCTTAAGTTTTTTATCAAGGTTGTTGGCTTGGTTTGCTTTATTTTTGAATAGTTTGAAGTATTCAGGAAAACATCTTCATGATTTTTGGAGAACAAACAAAAAAATCCATTAACCTTCAAAATAATTGATGTGTTTTCCAGGTTACTGATTTATTAAGACACTTTGTGCACCTGTTCCAATCATTAGTGATATATTGTTCCACAGTAAACACTCATTCCATCTTCGTTAAATAATTTTATTTGGTTGGATTGATTATTATTTGCAAAAACTTGCTAAATTAGGATCTGTTACCTTTTTACTATGTTTGTTTTTTTTTTTAAAAAAATCACATTAAGCAATAAATTGTGAATATAAAATTGCCTGTAGATATTGTACAAAACAATTTTCATATGCAAACATCTGCACTGAAGGTCTCCAGTGTAATGTTGAAGATCTTGAGTCACTGTGAAAAACACCAGCCCAGAAATTCCATCTAGTTATAAGTAGTTCTCCAAAAAATTCATATATCACACTTTTATGGACTTGCATACTGAAGTCATACTCTTAAATGGCCAGAAATTTAGGACTCTGATACCACAAGACAGCTTTTCAGATAGTTTTCTGGAAAGTGGCAATCATTATATCTGTACAGTTCTGTAACACCCACTGAAGTCGGTGACTCTCCTAGTTTTCTAGAAGGATTGTACCGTATGCAGATTTCCTTTTAACATGGTGGTAGCCAAAATGAACTAGTTCTAAACTGTCTTCTCTGTGAAACAGGTGCTTCCCACCCAGTGACAATTGTTAATTTCTTATTCTGAGAAAATAAAGTTCAAGTTTGCCCGATTGTCTAAAGTCTGGAAACGACCTGCTCATCAGAAATGCCTGGATCTTATAGAGAAAATAAAATTTCAATTTTTGATACAATTTGCAAGGTGAGTTAGGACCTAAGTGGTGAGACTGCACTGTGCGGAACCTGATCTAGCATCAGTTGATCCTATGAATCTATATAATACAGGGTCTGAGAGCAGATTAGTTCAGGACCTGAAAGTGGTGCACAGTGTCAGATACTTGTTAGAGAATGTCCAATGTCATGTATGTTCCTCTTCCACCTCTAGTCCCAGAGTCAGTCCTGAATGAAGCCTCTGTAATCACAATAGTGTTATTTTCTTGCGCACCATGATTTTCTTTATCTCTTACCCAAAAATGTGGAAGTTTATAGTAGGAGATTGGTTCACTGTATTGTAGCTGTCAGCATCTGGGAGCGGTGTTCAGATTATGTTTCCCAACTCCTGGGACTCTCCTGGTACATAAAGAGGCATTCCACTTCAGTCTATCATATTTGTCAATCTGATAAGGAAACAAGTCGGTCAGAATACCCTAAAATCACTTTGGTACCAGCCAAGATTTAAAAGAAGCATCTTTAACCTATCAAATCAGGATGAAATTGTGGTTTGCAAAAGAAGAGATGAAAACTCAATTATAGATTATACCTTAATCCTTACCTTCTCAAGTGCTGCATTGCTTTTAGAAATTTCCTTAAGTTCATGTTTCTTGTTTGTTCAAGGTGCCTTCAGAAACCTACTCCTTTCCCAACTCAAGCTTGAATTATCTCACTTTGAATTTACCTGTCCATCATAAGAAATGGATCCTGTTTGCTCTGCCTGGGAACAAGAACATCCAATGGCAGAATCACTACCTACATCCACCTCCTCACTCTTTCTTCATTTATGAAACTGTTGCATGAGTTTACACCCCTGGCTTTGGACTCTCTCCTGTCTTCTCTCTCCTCCCACCCCCTGCCCCACCCTGCATCTAGCACCTTTCAAATCATAATGAACATTAAGATATTGCGGTAAGGCCTTCCTGGGGTTGTAAGACTGTCCCACTTTTTCTTTAAAGCACTTATGCCAAAGAAAACCAGGGCTCTCTACATGCAAACCATGATCATGTAAACATTGTTGTGTTTGAACACAAAACACGTAATTTATTATGATTCTTTTAATTTATTTAATTATTTGAATAGACAGATAACTGTTGCTGAGATTTAAGAAGATGGTTTAAAAAGAAAATGCATCATTTTTCCCACTGTGCCTTTCAAGGATGAGTCTTTGCCTTGTTCTCAGACTAGCAGCTTTCAGAGGTTCTAAAGCTGCACAAATTCTGTGCCATCATCTCTGGTTTTGAGGGCTTATTCGTTGGTCTGCTCTCACCAAAAGCTAGCTCTCTGCTCCTGCTGTTCCCTGCGTGCATTCCCTGCCTGTTGGGCCCCTGCCTGCCCAGTCCACCCTCAGCTCTTTGAGCTTTTCTTAGTCCTCTCCTTTCTCCAAAGTCCCACCCAAGTTGTAGTTCGGTAGGCACGACTGCCTTGACACTATGTTTTCACAAAACTGATATACCCAGATAGTAAATTAAGGAGAAGCAGAAGAGATATATATATAACTTTTACCACATGTGATGAGGAATTTTAAATGCATACTTTTCTTCCTAGATTTATCAAGCCTATTTTACTGTGTTTGCAGAGTTCATTTATGACACTTGGCATCAAGTCTTTCTTACTACAAAGGAGATTATTGTCCCACATAATCCGTGCTTTCTCTCAGCTTGGGTGATTCTGCCTCACAATCTTTGTGGGAATTAAAAATACCTAGTCAGTGAATCCCAAACAGCCTGAGGCAAGTGATAGCATCTCTAGGCATGTTCAATAGCTGAGCTTCATGCAGCTAACTGTTTTTTGTGATGAAAAGATCAATGCCTTTTGGATGTGAGGTGTAAGCTTGATATACAGTACATCTCTCCTGGACTCAAAGATCATTGAATTCATCAGCATCCTAGCAGACACATGAAGAGATTTTGAATCTCTTCTTTTGCTCTATGTGCCTAATTTCTGTTTAAGTTGCATTTTAAACTCCTGTGTGCTCTTTTGTATCTCATCTTCAGTCCTATAATAGAATTGACAGAAGAAATCTGTAACTAATTTGGGAAGTATATAACAAGCCTTCTGAATGTCAGTCCATGGTCCTTTGCAAAGGCTTTTTCCCCCCTTGAAAATCAAAAATATCCAAAGAAAGGTTTACAGAAACTTTTTTAAGCAGTCACACAACTCCAATGGCTTTGTGAATTTATTTTGCCTCTGCTGTCTCCTCATTGCTGCTATTATTGTACAAGCCCCTAATACTCCACTGGCAGGCGCCTGCTTCCATTTCAAGAAGGTAAACTCTTCAATCTCTCGTGCCTGAAGGCAAAACTGAAAATCACTGAAGAGCTTATCCAAGAACTACTTTTTGCTGACACAGCTCCCCTTGTTGTCTGTTCCAGGCAGGAATGCAGGAATTGCTATTGTAATCCATTTAATATAACAATGAACTTTGGTTTTCTTGTCAGCAGGGGAAAAAAAGGGGTTTTTTTTTGCTAATCGCCATCTGTATTCATTTCCTTTGCCAAAAATCTTCATCTGTGATTGTTATGGTTTGAGAGAACCCATAACAATCTATTGTCATTAGACAATTATTCTATCACCCGATGACCCCTCCCCACCCGGAAAGGGGAATTAGGGAACACAAAGAAACACAAGGGTTGAAATATAAATAGATTTAATAGATTAAGACTAAATAATTAACAATAATACTAAAGAACCAGCATTAATCCCAATACTGATATAAGATATACAGGAATTATACTCAGCCATCTCTATCAGCAGGAAGCTGTGCACTCCCAGCAGTGGATAGCAGGTATCGGACACTGGGAGCGCAATGGCTTCAGGAGGAAGGGAAGGGCTCAGGGCTCCGGCACCGGGGCAGGGAGGTGTCTGGACCTGCCGCCATCAGGGAGAGAGCCCCTACGCCGCAAACTTTTCTAATTTATATTGGATGTGACGTTCATGGTATGAAATACTCCTGTTGGCCAGCCTGGGTCAAATGCCCAGGCCTTGCTCCTCCTTGTCCCTGCACTTGGCAAGGCTTGAAAACACTAACCTTGAATCCCACAGAGCCTGGCTGGCTATAAAGTAAATATTTTCACAAATTCAGACACTAGAGTCTTCTAAAAGTGCAACTTTCCCCAGCATTAGAAGAAAAGTTAGTCCTGTGTCTCTCAACCCAGGACAGTGATGAAAAGCCAAGAGTGGTGTTATACTTTTACTTCCAAAGCAAAGTTTTTATATGTTGGATAATACACAAGAGGGTATTGTAGATATGCCCTGAGTTAATAACCTACTCACTGTATTTGCTAAACTTATGAATGCACAGGTAAAGTTCAAAATACAGGGTTATCTGAGGCAAAATATGAGTCTATGAAAATATGCTCAGCTAAAGCGGTGATGACATTTTGGGGGAATCTCCAAGACAGATTCTCCACAGGAACTCTCTTATAACCCATTTCTGTCTTAAATTTTGTGATTGGGAAAAAATCTTTAAGCTTTTCAGGCTTTTCGGGAGGGTCTGCATTTATTGGTCCAAGCCCTTAATTTATCCAGCAGTATTCTGTCTTTTACAGGAAGGTTTTGTTGAGGCAGAAACCATCTATTTTGTTAGTGTAATCCACATGCCTGATATCGTAGTATTTACCTCAAAAGAAGAGTAGCAATAGAGAAGAAAAAAAGTGGGTTTAGGCTGGAGTCCTGACTGTCCATACATAAATTGAGAACAGGGAAAAACAATTCAGCTACAAGGGCCCAGAGCTGGCCAGAATTCAGCCGTGACATTTCATGTTTCTGAGTCTCCAATGGAAATTTTCACCTTGGGCACTTTGTCTGGTGGATTGAACACACCTCCAAGAAGTAAGTCAATCAGAGCATAAATGAATGAGGAAATTATAAATATAGGCACTACCTATCACCTGAATGATTCAGTAGCTTTCCTGAAGTGAGACTAAAATATTTGTTTTCTGTCCCAGTGTTGGTGCCATTTGGGCACAAACTCACACATTGTTGCTTTCACCTAAATCTGAGGATCAGTCAGCTATTAACTCAAAACCCGCTCTGCTGCTCGCTGTGAAGGCTCCGCGCTGTTTGCTCACTGACAGGGTTGTGAAGTGTTTATAAAAGGACTGAGAAGCTGCCATTCTCCTCAAGCTCTGCCAGCTCCAGGAGACGCACGCTGTGTATCATGGTTACCCCTTGGAGACTGAGAAACTCTCTCTGAAAGAAGTCAGAGGTGAGGGAGACACATTAGTGTGGGAAAGTATAGCAAGCTGAAAAATGTCCAAAACTTGTACTTGAGGTTTAGCAGCAAGACAAGGGGGAAGACTACATATGTATCTCTTTTGTTTGCAAGTTAATACTAATATTCAATGTATAAACCCAAATTTTATTAATTTTTATATTTCTGTGTTCAGTAAAGAACCTGTTTTTCTAAGAGAGCAGTTGACAATTGATAGGGGAATTATTCTACCTAAGTTTCAGACATTACTATTGATTTATATACAGGCACGGACCCACTTTTGCCCGTGTGTGTGTGTACCCACATGCATGCACATGTGTTTCAGTTTGGTTTTTATGCTATGGCACTAACCAGAGAGACTGTATCAGAACCTGCAGGCAAAATAACCAAGATGCCATCTACACAGCTGAAGAAAAAAAAGGGAGCAGAGAATGTTTCTGCAACAGTGGACAGAGCAGAGGCTACTCAGGGGGAGTTCTAGGAACTACAGCAGAGTTATTAGGATCAGCTGAGAGAAAACTGAATTAAATGGCTGGCTTGAACTGAACAGGGCTGAGAGGATTATTATTATTATTTTAATTGAAGACACCTGATATATTTCTCCAGGCTGGAGAGGTGTCATATATCATAGTGCCAAAGTCCATTTGTATCCACATTTATTTCTTCATAGATGGTAGCATCTCTCATTTGAATCACCATATGTATAAGTCACATTTACATGATATATTTTATGCAGTGCCCATAGGGAATATAAAGACTCCCTGGGAAGCATCTGGGTGTTCAGTTCATTCCCTCAACATACAGACAGAGTGGAGACCATGCCATAACTGCGTGTGGATTGAGGTTTCATAGACATCACTGGCTGAGGTGAGGAAGGGAGAATTCATTGATATGCCAGTTTCATATCACTGAATAAGACTTCCATTAACTCCAGCTGGAAAAGTGTCAGGCCACAAGACTGACAATCTGCCAATCTTCATTTTGCACCAAGAAGGGATTTACTTTCAAATGTGACATTTTTAGGTGCCACCAGATGTCACTATTGGTAGTTTTAGGTTTTCACTTGGATTAAAGTGGGTTATTTTCTTTGGAGGAGCGCTCTTTGCTAATAGTGGTGCATTTCACATTAGAAACCCAATGCAATCACCAGCAGAGACTTTTTGGCCTTTGCCTTTGAAATCCGAAAATGAATCTTCCATACACAACTGCTGCTTTTAGTTGCCCTTATGCCAACAAACAAAACCTTGAACGATGCTGAAATTTAGCAACAGATGCATTAGGCACCTGCCTCTTCCACAAGTACTGTGCTAATTACCAACTATCAGCTGATCAGCTTGCCTGGAGGCTTGAGCTTTGTATTCCCATGCTAAAGAATGGAGTTTAGTTCCTGATTCTTCATCAGACCTACCACTCCAGCAAGGAGTTTGGCTCAGCCAGAGGGAGATTTATCACTTTGCACTGTTTCCCTGGCCGGTTTAAACCAGGAGGCTGTTTTTCGAAACCTTTGAGTGCTACAAGCTCCAGATGAAGGCAATGGGAACTGCAGATATTTAGCAAAGCCTTGAATTCCGACAATGTAGTTTCAGGGGTATCAATTTCAACACAGTTTAGAGCTTTCAGGAAAACAGGACATACAGAAATGAGTGACAAAATGAATCAAGAAAAAAATGCTTTGCTGCAAATTAAGAATAATATCAGCTATGTGATCTTCAGTCTGCACTATAGCTGTGTTCCTGCATTTCTCCTTAGAGTGAGTACTTGCTTATTTTATTTTTGTTTTGTTTATTTATTTATTGAACTTTGACAACTCATAAGAATTCATTCTGAAAAGTAAGAAATATACACATATATATTATTATATATCCTGGGTATTCTTTATGGCAAATGTGGATCTCTGTGATTGGCTGGTTAATTGCTGCAGTTCTAACAGTGATTGATAGATAAATGGGTACTACACCACACATACAGAAATAAACCTTCTGCTTTCTGCCTTTTGGAATGAGTAGAAAGTCCTCATACAGCTGCAAAAGCTCACTGAAATCAGAGAGAACTTTTCCCACTGATTTTTTAACACAGGAGAAGACCAGAATCAGAATCCAAGGGAAGGAAATTTCAGGAATAACATTTTTCTGACAGTAAAGTGACCTCTTGATCAGCTCCATTTGTACAACTTAATCAGCCTAAGGAGAATGGTCTCACACCCAATCTTGCTGAGAGAGGCCAACACCACCCATGGTATTTTGCAAGTGGTAAGAGCAGTAAAGAACAATAGTTAATAATCCTACTTCCATGTACCTAGCAGCAGGAATGGCATTCCCAGTGTTATGCCATTTTAGGGTTCCTTGGATACCCCTAACCAGTCACATTTTGTCAGGCTTGGGCATAGCTGTCACTATTTCAAATGAGCAGAACACAGTCAGGATCTATTCCATTACGAAGGGCTTGCATTAGTGGTAAAGTCATGGGGAGTTTTGCATTCCGGCTCTTATTGACACTGTTTATTTTGCATGAATTCTACTGATTTTTTAATGTCTTTTGGAATTAAAGTGAGTTTATTCCATAGCCAGAACTAGGTTCCCTAGATCTGAGCTGGAATAGATTGTTCAGACTCTACTGAACAGATTTGTGCCAGCTGAGATTTTGGAATTTACTACTTAGGCACATCACCTTATCTCTTTATTCAGGTTTCTCTCACCCAGTTTAACAACATTCATCCACTCTTGGAACAGAGCTAGTAGATTTCTTCTTCACTGAAATGTACTGATTAGTGAAAACTGAATGCTTTGTAAGAGGAGCATATCAATTTTATCAAAATTATGCATGAACAATTACAGATCCATTTCAGTTATGCTGAAACATTTCATTTCACTATTATGTTATTGTCATACGTTGAGTGATAAACTTTAAATTTAAATTTTTTTTTGTGTTATGGAAGACTCTTCTGATCAGGCCATTCTAATATTTACCAAATTACTATTTATTTCCCTGTAACTTAATCACAGGAAATACCTTAAAATCTTCTCTGTTTCAAGTTAAGATGAAAGAAAGTTCAAAATGTAACAACTTTTTGCAGACGATCTTCTGGGACTTTGAGATGTTCTCCTTTGAAAAGCATGTTGGTGAAATAAAAGCATGAAATAAGATATTAAAAATAACCTTTTTTCATGTTTCGTGAAACAGACGCTAAGGCTCTCTTCATAGTCTCTGAGCTCCATTTATGGACAGGATGCACTTATAAACTCATTAGAAAACATTCTGTGCTTGGTGAAGTCCTCTGGTTTCTTTACTTGAGACTCAGGTCACTGTAAATACAATTACATGAAAATGCATAGAGTACACCATCACATAAAGCTCACTTGTTTGGTTTTGACTCAGTAACAGTAAATTAGTATTCATGATGGACTCTCTGACAAATAGGGTTATTATCAACACATGCTGTAAACATAAATCAGGTGGATATCAATAAAATTGTATTTTTGTTGTAGTCTTGTTTACAGATCTTCCTTTGGAATGCCACATAAATACTCCAAACGCTCTCAGGAAGCTTGCCACTCACGTTATTAGTTTTCTCTGGCTTAGAGCACTGACACTGATCATTTTCTGACAATGTTTACCAACAACAAAGGTGTCCTATTGATCAAACTTTCTCTCTTTTACACTCCTTTATGCCCATGAATGCCTTACATCACTTTGCCTTGAGCCAAATGGAACTATAAAAACACAGTACGCAGCAAATGATGTAAATAACCATTAAGGTTATGGTTTGATGTTGTGAATGACAGCAACAAATCACTGCAGGAATTTGAAAGAATCAGTATTTTTACATTTCAGGAGAAAATATTGAAAGGAAAAGAAAAAAATCCCAAAACAAAAAACCCCACAATGTTTGTGGTTTAACTTTGCATGTTATGAACACCTGAAGTCGGGATTGCTCAGTTTTAGGAGGATACATTCCGCCAGCCTTCTCATGCTGACTCACACTGTAATCTTAGGGCATAATTATCACAGCGAATTAGTTTATCTGCAGAGAAATGCAGTTTTTGTCGACAATACGAATAGGACAAGGACTGAATAGCAGAATCTGGCCCAGAGTGATTTGCAAAGCCTCAGATTGATTTCTTTGAAAGAGCTGCATCAGTCAGTTTGTGAAAAGCATGTGTCTAAAACTGCACTCTCAGCCAGCTTGGGGTTTTTTCTTCCATTATACTGACAACATTAGAGACTTTTATACTCCATGACGATTCCTCTTTCTCGGCAAACCATACATTTATTGCTCTGCCTTTGGATGGACTTCGTCTAAGGCTATATTTGAAGAAATCTTAGTTTTTAGCAAGCAATACAATAAGACATCTGTATCTCCAGAATGGATTCCTCATTTATGGAGTTTGTACTTTTTTGAATGGTTTCTTTTTTTTTTTTTCCCCCTTTGAATAATGTTCTAAATTTTGGGGGAAAAAATTTCTGTTTGTCAGACCAGCTATGGAAGGACACTTAACTCTGCCACTGTCTTCTTTTCACGCTCTTTTTTTTTTTTTTTTTTACTTCAGTTCTGTGGCTCATTAGATGATTACTAACAAGTAAGTGACCTTGCATAGGTACCATAAATGTTGTCGTTTTCACTTAAGACTTTGATTTTTCCCTGGGATTTTTTCTGACACAAAATGATTTTTTTGGAGACTGTTATTTATCAGTGTGACCCCATTTGCAAACTTCCCAATGGAGGACAGCCTGCACTAACATTTATGGTTAAACAGCTGAGAAAGTTCTTCCCAGAATAGGGACAGTAGGGACAGTTTTCTGAATCTGGACCTCAACCAGAAGTAGTCTAACAACGAATCAGTCTGCTTTCTATCTAATTTAAATTACCACTTGATCAATTCTGAAAAATAGCAAACAAGTACAAGGTATGGTGAAAATATGATGAAGGAAACTCATAATTGGTTGTAATATGTCTGATACTACTCAATCAATACACAAAAAGGAGCATGTAGGGAGAGCAGGAAAGCAAAGAGGTTTCTCATACTAACATTATGGGGACAAAACTTCCCTGATTTTTAAGCATCATCTCCATATCTTGTAAGACATATATTGGTTTGTTGGTAAATAGGGAAAAAGGGACACTGTCTTTTAAAATTACTTGTTTTGGCCCTCAGTGACAGAAGAGTGAAAGAATTTTGCTGCAATTCCTGAGGCATCAGCCAGTCTTTGGATTTATCCCAACAACATCTCCCAGTTAGCCTATTTACAAATAGATATCTGGTCTGGCTGAGTTATCCAAGCCTGAGGAGTGTTACGCTGTCTCTTATCATCTCCTTACTCACTTTTGTCTGTAGGAAATTGAATGACTTTATCAAAAGTCAAATAAGCCACTTTGGCTTTCTGGATTGACTGACAGGGCTTTTTGCCTTTCCAGAAGGTGGAATTCACACAGATTTGGAAATTAAAATTAAAAAAAAAAAAAAAAAAAAGGGAGTAAAAGCTGAACTAAAATATGTGAAATCAGGAAATATATTTGTATCGGACTTAAGTCCCAGAGATGGAATAAGGCAAAGCTTGAGATTTCACTGGCAGAGCAGCAGCGCTGGCATTTCTCTAGCTTTGAATTGTGAAAATCTCCCAGTTCAACGCTCCCAGTCAGAGATGCAGAGGGTGGATCAATGCCAGCCACCAGTTCCCGGCAGTCCTATGCTCATGTCCTAGTCTTGCCCCTTTCATGGTTGTCACTCTTTTTGTGTCAGGAGCATGACTGGCATTTACACAAGCTGCTGGTGGAGGAACCGACTTCTGTTTCTCTCCTATCATCTGGGAAATCTCATCAAAAGAGCATGCAGTCTGGTGGCATTGTTTGCTGGAGAAGGGAAGACATTATTTCCTGCTTTTAAAAGATTTTTTAAGTTACAACATGAAGAGAAAAACTTTTAAATGAAAAAAAAAAAAAGCATCTGTAGGAGCAGATTAACATCAAGTCAAATTTTCAAGAATTCCTGTTAGATGCCCAAAGGAACATACCCATCAAACTGCTCACCAAAATCCTCTTCTTCATGGTGCAGACATGGCCAGACAAGAGCATGAGCATGATTCCAGACACTTTGAATGTATTAGTTTAGGCAGTAGCCATGATATCAATAAGAAAAAAATTAAATTCCTTTTAAGGTCTGGACCCCAACACTTTTCTCCTCAGCTGAACAGAGAACCCTGTGGTTGGTACATCTGCCCACCACATCAAGCCAATAAATACAACAGTCTTGCACAGTATCGGTTCTGCAGGAGGTGTGGTATAGTCACATCAGTATGGATATTTCCCCCTTCCACTGGCTACAACTGGAGGTGACAGCTGGCAATAGATAGGCCATGGGTTTAGCAGTGGCACCTCAATCTTCCATTCTTTCACTTCTGTCCTGGCAAAATGTCCCTATGTTAATTTATTATTGGATGGATGGATAAATAGATAGATAGACAGACAGACAGACGGATGGAATCCTTTTTTTCTGTCTTCTTCACCTTACCAAAAATTATGATTCAAAACCTCCTAATTCTATACACACATTAAAAATGACACTGACTCTCCCTGGAACAGAAAGGAGAAATAAACTGGAGCATTAAATAAGAACAACTTAGGAACACAGCTCATCGAGAATTTATCTTAAGAGGATACAAAATGAGTCAATATTATACTGTATAAAATAAGATGATATTTCAGCAAAAAAAAGCTACCTCAGCAAAACAAGTAATTTCAAGCTTCAGAACTTTGTGCTGTCTCAGAGCTGAGAGAGGTCCAGAACCAGATTTTCTATTTGAAATATGGAGAAATACAAGTAGATAAATACGTGGAGGTCAGCATTCATTTTGCAAAACTGTTAATGGACTGTTTACTGCAATGTCTGAGACAGCAATATGTTATGAAGCTTGAAATGTCTCAGAATGTTTTTGACTGGACTGCACTTCCTGATAGGAAATCTGCTTTGCCTTCCCTTTACTTTGCCTAGTCTGTGGCACTGTGATTTTTTATCAAGCAGTTTGACTACAGATGGAAACACAGCGCCTAAGTTCTTAACTGCTGCACTTTTAAGGAAAACAGGGTTAAATTGTCCCTTTGGGGTACAATCAGACTCTTCCACTGCTATTCAATATGTGGGATAAGCTATTGTCTAGATCTCACAGTTCTGAGCACAAGATTTGGAGATGTTATATTGAAACTTCCTCCCCCCGCCCCGTTCCCATTCTATATAATTTTTAAGGTGTCAGTCTCCTTCTGGCTTTGTTTTCAAATGGTAATATATTTTTTAGTGTGTCAGAGGATCATATTCCTCTGACACAGTGCTAGTGTTAGGTTGGAGCATTCGGGTGACAGTAGGAAAAGAAAACTGATGCAGAGTACACTGGCAAGAGAAGTTCAGGGATACTTATCTGCAGGGAATAACTGTCATGGAGTCTTTCAGGTGAGCCTGCTAGATGTTAGGAAGATTAGTAGTCACAGACCCTCTACCTTGGCCCTTTCCAGTGCAAAAGCATTGTAACTTTGTCTTTTTTCTGCTTCTTCCCTGGCCACTGCCCCTTCTGCTGCCAGATCCTACAGCGGTGGCCCTGAGTCCAATCTCATAGCACAGCTGAACTCATGTTGTCTTGATCCAAAAACACCCAGAGGTTTTAGCACTGTGATGCACAGTGTAAGGGACCTTGCACAGGGACAGAGGAGGTCTGGCAGAAAGCAACTTTTATTTTGAAACAAATTAGTCCTCAGACCACCATAAACACAGTCACATGCAATAAAGCCCCTGCTCAAAGCCAAGACCAGCACAAGGAGAGGGACTGTGCAAATAGGAAAGGGACAGAGCAGGGTGGAAGGAAGCGATGAAGCCTGGGAGGTCTCCAGGTCCTTTCCAGGGTGTTGTCACACCTGAGTCCCTGTTCATTACACTGCAGCTGCACATTGGGCATAGTCCTTTAGCAACTGACTCCAGATTTAACTGCACAGCAGAAAGACCTTATTTATAAATTATAATTATAAATCATAGAAACAGGGTTTGTACCAGCAGGCTGGGGTCATTACGTGACACAAAGTATCTGTCATCTTCACAGAGTGGCCTGAGAGTGCAGCAGGAACCCTAACGAGACTGGGCGCTTCTGGGTGGGAACATCTTTGTGCCTGCCTGGCTCAGGGCGCCGACGGACCGAGTGCGTGACAGCCTGCACACGTCTGTGGAGACATGCTCATTGTCTCTGATCAGGGGGATTAAGCTAAGCCCTGCCTGCGTGTATTCCAGCTGTTAGGTTCAGCGTTCTGACAAATCCCCTGATTTCTATGAGCTGGCACCCAAAAGAAAAATGAAGAAGGAGGAGGTCTTTAGTTAAGTTTTATCTCCTGAATCAGCTTGTGTAGTATCAGTGGAGAAGTTCGTTCCAGTTCATACTTACATCCAGGGGATTACACTTTGAGTTACCGTATTTGGAGAGAAACATTACAGAGGAGAACTCCTTAAAAAAAAGCTTGCTTTTTTTTTTTTTTTTAAATTTATTTTGACAATTACATTTTCTAAAATTTTAATTATTTGTACTGGTTCACATTTCTCTAGTCAGTGTACTATATGGATATTTTGTTAAATAATGAAATCAAGTGTTATGTTTCCTCAATACTGACATTCAGCTATTTAATCTTTGCTGAGAAGTGGAAGAGAGTCTACTATTTTTCATGTTAATTATAATGTAGGAGGATTAGCTAAATGCATATTAGCTTCTTTTTTTTTTTTTTTTTTACTGTGATACTTTATTAAGCCATTTTATTAACTCTTTGAATCTCCTTGTAGAGCTTAGTGAATGTTTTGGTGAACCATTTATTCACTAAAAATGTTGCTTTGGTGTGACTGAAACTATTCACAGCAAATTCAGCAAATGGTTTTAATCTAAAAATGGGGAATACATTCTTATATACATTTACACTTACTGAAGAAATGTAGAAATATTGGCCTGGAAGAGGTCTTGCACATTCCTATATCCATCCAGACTTTGCAATTGTCATTAATTGCTAACATTATTTAGAGATCATCTGTCTTACACATCTGTTAAATATAGATCTTAAAATACTGCTTAGCATCTTCTAACAGATATGTCCTGATTGGAAAAGATCAAAAGCCATAACCAGAAATCAACAGAGATGTACGGAGAGCATTGCCAATGTCCTACCTCCTTTCAAAAGCAGTGGTTTTGTTTCCTATTTCTGAACAGTGTTGGGAAAACTAAATACTTGCCTACTTGAAAGGAAATAAAGCCTTAGCAGTTGGCCAACAGGGCCTAATGGAAAAATGTCTTCTGACTCCAGTTCTAACAACCACATTACCTTTATATATCGGAACAAGGCACATCAATCAGACACCCAAGACATTAACGACATTAGGAGCATCACTCTAGTCCAGTTAATGTGAATTTTTCAGTGGTCTATGTGAAATGTTTCAGAAGGGCTGCTGCAAAAAAACCCTGCACTACTTCCCACAATCTAAGCTAGGTATCAAATAGTGGAAAATATTTCTTTCTAGCTGCAGGAATTATTCAGTAGAAACACTGATGTTTATGATACATTTCAGTCTAAACAGAGTGCAAATAACACCAGCAGTTACAGATTCAAAGTTCCTTTTATTATGAAATTTGGCTGAAATAATATATAAATAATATTTTCACAGAAAGTCACAATCTAAAGGATAAAACAATAGATCTAAGTGAATTAAGTCTATATTTTATGGAGGATGCTTAGAAATTGTTTCCTGGTGGGCCAGGAGTATTTTTAACTTAATCCACTGTTTATACAACTAATCAAAAAATAACCAAAGAAGTCCCTCATTTGCTTCCACTGATCTATAAAAGGGTTAATATTTACACAGGAATTAGTAGAGTTTCTACTGTGAACTTTCACAAGAAGATTTTTGAAAGGTTGCAGAGTTTTTGATCTCTTTTTGTAAACTGGAGATTGGCACTCCACTCCTATTTCTGCCTTTGAAAATCATCCCCTCAATCCAAAACTCAGAAAATTTTGTACCAGCATTAGGAAAATGCAGAACCACAATCTGTGAATTAGGTACAGGCTTATAACTGTCTGTCATTCTGTCCTTCTGTTCAACTTGGACAATGATCATGACAAAATTCAGAAATCTGATAGGAGGGATTTTTCTTCAGCCGGCTGAAGTTTTTCATATTTTCAAGTAATAGGATCATTAAGGATAGTATTCAAGGATATAGAGAGGCAAGGTCTAGGGAGAGGACGGATCTTTTATTAACTCAACTTTATAGTCTGAAAACCAGACATGCTTCAGGCATACAAACCTTTTTCTTGTGCCCTGGAAACTGGTCTCTTTTTATAACTGTATCAGCTAGTTTAATAAAAGATATTGCTTCTCCCTACAAACCTTGTCTTTCAGATTTTAAGACACATTAAAGCAAGTGAGTTCTGTCCTGCTATAAGCATTTCACAAAATTTTTATTTCAAAGCAATAGTCAGCAAAATGCTTTAACTTCAGCAAGTGATATAGACACGCAAAAATGTTGACTTTACATTCCTTTATATCTTTAGCCTCTGCATTCCTACTTTATCCTCCTCATGCCTACTTTCATCCTTCTCTTCTACTGCTGTTAGAAAGTAGAAGTACTAATTACATCATTCCTCCATCTTATTTATACAGATTAAAAACAGCGGTGGTATGTCTAGTGAACTCAGTGGGATCTTTCTTAACAATTTCTGCAAATTAAATAATACTTGTTTCTGTATATGATATCAGTAGTTGCACTTCACACACATTTACCTATTTCCATTTTTTTTTATTTAGACATACTTCAAAAATATATTTCTTAAAGCTACCATCAAAAGTATTTTAGAGTGCCACATAAAAAAATGCCTGAAAATTACCAGTGGAATAAATGTCATGAGCAAGTGGACTAAATATCTTTCTGAAGTAAAAATAACCCCATAATACTTTTCCTCTCTTCTTAACCCATGTTCTGCTATTCCTCTCCAACTCATTGTACTATTCCTGTCCCACGATTCTCACTTGCCCTAATTATATTTATTTCTTATAGCTGGAGAATAATTATGAGTCAAGTATGTGGGAAAATTTTAATTAATGCTAATTTTACATTTAGATTATGCCTGTGTACACATATATAAATAATTATATGCAGTTCTGGAGTTACAGAATTTTTTAGCCCAAAAGTAAAAATACTCAGAGTCCCAGTCTGGGAATAAAACATCAGCTTGGACAGCTGGAAAGTGGACATGGCACCATTTAAAAATCAGACAATTCAACATGTCACAGGAAAGAACAGAGGAGAGAGAAAATTCATTCAGTGGTCTGATCTCTGTCACAGGAGTTACACATTTTGTTTTAAAAAGTGTTTAAATAACAATTGCCACATGAATGTTCTCCTTTTGGGAGCCCTGCTCGGTAGGAGTTGATGAACTGAGGCAATCTTCTTTCCTTCAACCCATTCCCCAGGACTCTGCCTGGGTTGTGTCCCTGCCCCACCATACACTGTCCACTACAGAGTCAATGGCTCTCAAGCTACAATGGGAGGAGAGACTGTGCTCCTCTCCCTCCTGGCATAGATGCACTGACAATCTACTGAGTTAGCCCTTGTGCTTCTGTACCTCAGTCTGGTCTTTTCTTCCATGGTATGCAATGACCAAAGGTAGGATTGATCTGTTCAGATGTAGGTGTCTACTATGGGATAGTTATTAAAACTCTTTATGATCAGCAAAGAGGAGAGGACACTTCAAGGCTGAAATTTATCTTAATTCAAAGTGGGATCTGAAAGTGAATCTGATGAATTGCATCCTAAAAGTTCCTATTTCTCACCACTGCCTATAGTGGGCACGTGAGTTTACTGGCTTGGGGGTAGATGTCTTCCACCTAACCACTTAGCTAGAAATATAGATGGATGGTACATCTCAAATATACTATGTCAGGGGATATTTTCATGAAATGTTCTGAAAGTCATGCTTCAATTCTGCCTAAGTAGCATTTTAAGCTCCTAAGTGCTCTGTTTGTTCTGGTTTTAGATAACTAACCTCCTTACACACTTCTGAAAATCTTTGCTGGTGTCTGTCCTCACCTTTGAAAATTCGGTTCTTAAGATCTTAAGTCCAATTCTAAATTGGTTCTAAATTCCTAAATTGCTACTGAAAATGTTACTCCTGCAATTTATATTTATATAATATTTTTTACAGATAAATTAGTAAGTGCTCCAACACCTGTTTCATAGAAATTACTTCATTTACCTCCTAATAAAATGGGAATGTCTAAAAACTGGAAGCTGTTCTCAGTTAATTCTTAGTTATGCTTAACAGCACTCTTTAGGCTTCTCTTTCTTAAGAAAGCCATATTTGCACAAAGATGTTTCTTTAGAAAGGCTTTGAAACCTTTATTACAAGTGAAATTATATTCATTCATTTTTATTTAAAACATGGGTAGTCAAAGGGAATAAAAATGAATTACTGCAAATTTTTCCGAAGTATTACCAAAATGTAAAATTTTATTGACATTCTGAGGTTGGATAACATACGGTAAACATAAAGTCACAAGAGTATTGAGGGTTTTGGTTTTTCCAATTTTAGAATAATGACATTCAAGTTTTGGAAAATTTTAAATAAACCTAATTTCATAATTGTTTTTCTATAATCCTGATTCTCTAAGTGAATTACCTGGAGTTGAATAAAATTATTCACTATTAAAAATAATTATGCTTATTTTATTATAATAGTAACATACAATAAGCAAAAAAAAAAAAGCTCCTAGAACACTTTCCAACTTAAAATCTTGCAGGGCTGCATAATTGATAACAATTTTATTATTTTTGCCTGAAGGTTACTATTGTCATAAGAACAATTTCTGTAGTCTGGCTTTGCCATCCCAAAAGTACTGCAAAGGAGGAGTTACAGGTCACGGAAAATGGAAATTTCCTTCTTCTTTTTTTCCCCTCCTGCTCCTATACTGCAGTAACTTACTCCCAGGGTATGCCACCAACCTCGTTTCTATTGCAACAACACAGAAGCGAATGAGTCAGTGTCGAGGGAGGACGACAGTCAGCCTCTGTGCAGCTCAGAGGTACCAGAATCTGTGATTTTTGGAGGGTTAGAAAAAGCATTAGAGAGACGCCAGGGGAGAACAGAGTATCAACCACAGATTAGAAACACATGAAGCATCGTGCAAAAGGCTGGCTGTGTCTCTGTGTTAGCGCTGGGACTGGAACAAAAGGCTGCAACAGCAACTGGGGGTGCTGATAGACCTGCAGAGCTTACTAAAGAAACTGAATCACAAACTTGGAAATTTTGTTAGCTGTCCCTGACTGTAGCTCCCATCAATCAGCAGAAAAAATATCATATGAACCTGTGTGTATTTTCTGCTTGCATTTGAAAATAATGTATTTATCCTATTCCATTAGCGTATTTTAATAAGCATTGCTTTGGGACAGTATGCCTGCCAATTTATGTTTATGAGACTGTCAACAGAATTTACATGCCTAAGAAAATATGATACAACATTGCCAAAGCAGGGACTGCCTGTCAAATGAGGTTGTCATGGAGAAATGAGACATAGGATAGCTCATACATAAAGTGGCACACAGAGAATGCCAGGGATTTTTTATTCCCCCTGTTGAGCTCAATAAATATTTATTTCAGTAAAGGAAGGGGTAAGAAAATAATGAAATTATGAGCCATATTGTGCAGTCATTTTTATTTAGGGGAACTTTCCTTTCAAACCTGCCCAATATGAAACAACAACAATAAAGTTCTTGCATTCTGTATTGTGCTTTCAGAACCAGATTTTAGCAGTTTAAATTTTGCTTGCCAGCACCCTGGCCTGCCTTGAAAAAGAATAAGTCAGGGACTAAATGGCATTTCTGGAATGTGCCTTTTGGCTGGCTCATTGCTGACCACTGGAGTGGTTCTCAGGAGTATTTGGGAGATTATATTAATTAGGCAACTCCAAACAGCACTCAGCATTCAGACCTGTGCTAAAGTGGCTCAAGAATTTGGAGGTATTTAATGACCTTTTTGAACCCCCTTTTTGAACCATATCAGTACTGAACAATTTGGTGTCTAAGAGAAAAATACAAAGACAAATTCTTATCCAGTCTGACAAAGCAGGCAATAGTCTCTATGAGACACTTGCAGTGACACCAACTTGACACATGTCAAGGAGATAGCAGGTAGCCAAGTGCTCTGGAGTTGTTTCCCCTATCATAATCTTAATTACTCCAGGGAGAAGATTAGATGCTGCTCGTTATTTACGGTTGATTCATAAAATGGTGATTATATAATGAGAGAAATCATTGCGGGGGAATATCTTTTCAATTTCCAAACTCTCTAGGTGGAACTAATTCTCCCTAACTTTAACTTGCTAAAAATTTATTATCAAAATCTAAGGTAGTCATCTAGGCTTCCTTAACAGAGATATATAGGCTCCTTGAGACCATGGTTTACCCTGTTACAAATTAGATTAAATGGCTTATCCTTCAAAAGCTCCTCTTTCCTCCAGTGGCAATGAAGGCACCCTAGAGAGAGGCCTGGCATTTAGAAGACTGAATTTCTGAGGATTAAAGGCCACCCTAAGCAAGGGCTGATACTTGCCATGTGGACATAGACTTGCAGTCTGATGTTTGTGTTCTTAACTCACTTCAGCTTCAAAGAGATCAAAGACCAGTCTGCAGCTTCTTTCTTTTGTAGGTGGGGCAAATCAAATTGCTGATGGCCTCTATGGGGAGTCTTGAACAACCAGCAAAAATAGCTGAATCAGCATGGGAAAAGGAATAAAAACGTGCCATTGACCTGGACCATCCATAAATAATTATCATCCATTCTTTGTGGACTTCCAAAGCTACAGATATTTCCCAGGCACTCTCCCCACATTTACGGGTATTTTTGTATCCAGCCCAACAACCAACTATCAACCAATCACTACAGTGATTGTACAGATGTGCATTTTTCTCCACCTACCTCCTATATAGTTGTGCCACATGAAATTCGTGTGTGCAAAGTGGTAATAACTTTCCAACACTTGCAGGCCAGATAAGTTAATGTTTTCCTTTTTTTTTTTTTGAGATTGAATATACTCTTGAGTATGAATCTATGCATTTTTCATCATAATTAGTTTCATTAAATAACTAACCGACAAGTGATTGTAACCTGTAAGAAATATAGAGCAATTTACCCTGTACTGTGTAACTTTTGCAAGATGTAGTGGTATGCTAACAAATTATAAATACACTAGAATAATTTATTTATTATATTCCATTAGTGTATTTTAACAAGTATTGCTGTGGGACAGTATGCCTGCCAATTTATGTTTATGAGGCTGTCAAGATAATTTACATGCCTAGGAAAATAAACAACATTGCCAATGCAGGGTCTGCTTGTCAAATAATCTTGTCAGGAAGAAATGAAACACTACTGAGCTGAAGAGTAAAGCGTATTCATTATTGCTGGCTACACAGATTCTAGGTGACACAATGAAATACATTTATGCCATTTTTCATGTATCATATGAATAAAAAAATGAGGGAGTGGGGTACTTCAGGCTGCCATATATTGTATTGTACAAAACAGATTTAGCACTCAATCACTCTTGTTTCTTCAAAATAATAATAATAATAATAATAAAATGGAATACCCGGGCCCTACTAACATTAGTGGGTAAAATTAAATGTATTATTCATCTGGAAAACTGAGAATGCTACACAAAATCATGACTACTTCACAATGGTTAAGCTGAAATAAAATAGCTGCAGAACTGTCTAAGGCTGAAAAAAATTACTGGGAAGAGTTCATTCAGGAGTTCTGACTAGATAATTATTGAGCTGCACTGACAAACTCTACACTTCCCTGCCAATTACACCTTCCGGGCCATGGCTTTTAGAATAATTTAAAGCAGTGAGATTTAGAATCATGTTCTCATAATTCCCCACAGACAGCTAACCCTGCGTTGCTGTCTTCACAAGAAAAACCCCAAACTGAAACTGTACTTGCCTCCAAATTCTCCCTAAGCATGAAACTGCCCTTGGAAATAGCCTCAGAGATGAAATTTATCCAGGAGTTAAAAATGACCCCAAATCATACCAAAGCAGAGAAATAAGTCTTCCACTCAAGTCAGCGGAATGATCACTGTTACTGGCAAACACTAAGAATGACTTCAGAGAAAAATGGATAAAACACATACAAAGAGGGGGGCAGTGTTTATCAAAAGGCTGTAAAGGTATTCTTATTTACGTGGAGAGATTGCCTGTACACAGAGCACGCAGTTCAGATGTGAATAATCTTTACAGTGCATAGCACAGAGCCTGGTGGCAGCCGATGGTATCAACAGAAGCAAGGAGCCAGACAATAAGTGCGCAGGTGATGAATGAAGAACAGGGATACGGCTGAGAATCACGGGAGTGACGCCAATTCAGTATCAGTGAGATAAATTAGACGGGTACAGGACGAAACACATAGCTGGCTCAGATGCGTGTATGCAGAGAGCGCAACAAGTCAGCTGGCGGCTCAGATGGGGCCACAACAGCTGCAGCTCTGGAAAGAGAAGGTGAGTTGTCCATGGAGATCACTGCACTCGCCTTTCCCATGAATGGACACCATAAAGTGAAACACTAGCTACCCTAAAAGTCTGTGGCTGAACAGATCTGAAACTGCTGCTTCAGGCTGGCCTCGCCCCCCTTTACTGCAGTCCCCGTCTGAATACTCGTGAAGGGACAGTGCCCAACCAGCACCAAGAGTCCAGCGAGCAAGGTCCACAATATAATCCACACTGCTCTCCTTCTTGTACTTGTTGTAAAAGATTATAGGAAAGACAGCAAAAAAATCTTTTAGAGTCTTTCCAAGCTGAAGTTGATGTACAATCGTTTTATAATGATGGTCTGGTAGGTCTGTCAGTGCACTGGCTTTTAAGATGCCAGCTGTACCCTTTCATTGACAGCTGTATTATATAGTTAATGTTTGAGTAGAAACTTTGCCTCCAGAAACAGATGGCAAGAACTACACAGACTTTAATGGGACTAGGTTGACTTTCTTTACAACTTTCTTGCTAGAGTTATAAAGCCTATCAGGTAATAGGTTGAATTTAGACAGATTTTCTTAGGATTGTATGAGAGAAGTTAGTAACAGGTTAGAAAAGAAACTAAAATTTTGCTTCCTCATTGATTTTTAAAGTTTCTTAGATCCAAAGTGCAGAAATTGGATGCGGGAATTTGCTATAAGGAAAAAAAAACAATGAAAAAAAAACTATACAGAAGATAGTCTTGCTCTCTCATCCATTTCTAATTGCTAAGGACAAACTTCAAATCATATTTGAGTGCAAGTCTACTTTTGGAAAAACAAAATAGGAACAAAACAAATGTCCAATGAAACCAATGGGAATCTGGAGTGGGGCTGAAATAATAGCTGTAGAGTCAGGTACTTTATGGAGGTGATACAACATAGGGTCATAGAATCACAGAATTATTTGGTTTGGAAGGGACCTTTAAAGTTCACCTAGTCCAACCCCCCCTGCCATGTGCAGGGACATCTTCCACTAGAGCAGGTTACCAAAGCCCCATCCGACCTGGCCTTCCAAGGAGGGGGCATCTACAACTTCTCTGGGCAATCTATTCCAGTGTCTCTCAACCCTGATAATAAAAAAAATTCTTTCTTATATCCAATCTAAACTCTCTTTCAGTTCAAAACCACTGCCCTGTTGTCCTGTCAGGACAACCTGTTACAGGCCTCAGTAAAATGTCTCTCTGTCTTTCTTATAAGCCCCCTTATTGAAAGGCCACGTGCTCTGGACTCTCTAGCAGGGTAAGTAGAAGCAAGATAAATTGCATATAGAGGTAATGCTCTAATTTATGGGGGGAAATATTTTCTCAAGAAAACTAGGGATAATTTAAGGTAGGAACTAAGTAAGATTGTCCAGAATCCTTCCCAGTGCACATCAGTCCTGCTCCATAATAACCTCTGCAATTCCAGCACTGGGCCTGTTGAGCAGGTGCTTCCAATTGTGTGGCAATTTCTGATCTGAGCTGTTATCTCTAAGAAATTGCATCTGGCTTTCTTCATAGCACTCTATCACATCACCACACATCTCTGTGATTGATTTAATTAACACTTTTCTCCAGCTCTCTCCCCTTTTTGTAAGCTTCCATGTATTTATTTATATTTCCCCCCAGATTGTTGACTCTTGAGTTGTGCAAAATATTTTTAGATACATTACATCTAATGTAAAAGTAACACAAATAAAGCTGCCTTTAATTTCTCAGGCACATATATACCCTATTTTAATGTGGCCGTTTATGCTGCTGTGTAATACATCTTCATAGTGTTGGCTTAATCGCGAATGACAAGTGTTGAAAATGTAATAAAGACAGGGACACATTAATCCATTTTGTATGAAAATGTGAAAAGGTAATCAGATTCTGAGTGGCTGTATGCTTTAAAAATACACTGGCTGAGATTTCTTTTTCCATTCCGGATTCTCACCAGAGATTCTGATTAGAAAGATTTCAGTATAAAATTGCCTTAAAATATTACGATTGTGCCAAAAATGCACTGAGGAAGTTTTATAAAATGAGAGATGAATCTCAATCAGTAACGTGATGACCCTAAAGCTTCTGAAACACTTTAAATAATCAGGGAAGTCTGTATTCCTTTTCTTTTTACAGAATCTTATATACCTTGCCCATGGGTAGAGAAGCAGGGTCTGTCATTATCATTTCTGTTTCTGAATATCCAAAGCTAATTAAATAATTATTGTTAATAATTATTCCAGTCTCCACAGGCAGCCAGGGATACCTTCATATAAAAATGTGTATAGAGAAATGTCATCTCATTTTTTTTTCCCCCTTGAAAAACAAGAAATAGATGGTAAACTACTACTCTGTTCAAAGGATGGTCTTGCAGCATATTCTTCCCCATCCATCACTGTGTAGCATGTATTTCCCATGGCCTAGAGAATCTATGTAGCCTTACATAATGGTTTTTTTTTTTAGGAAAAAGAACTATTTATTTGCTTTTTTCTTGCTTTTTCTCACCTGCCTACATGGAGACTAAGGTAGTAGCTTTGAGATCATTTAATTATACCAATTTGCTTCTTCAAATAACTGTCTAACCCAGGCTACAATCCAGTCATCTGTAATATTTTAAGATTCACTTCATCAAATTTGGTAGCTCAAATGCTGGCACTTAAATCTATTCAGTAGTAGTATTTAAAAAGTATCTTCCCACAGGTAACTATTCTTGTTCCACAGCTATTTCCCATTCTGTGTAAATGGAACATCTCCCAGACCAAAGTTACATTTCAAAATGAAAGAACTTTTTAATTGTGAACATTCTCTGTTCAGGCTCTAGATTAAATGATGAAATCCACAGAAGTCCTGATGAAATACAAAATATTTCTTTAGTTATTTAACTTTGAGTAATTATAGTTCAATGTCATCTTAACTCTTGAGCAAGAGATGATGATCTGATTGCACCACTGAAAATGTAGCTTCTTAGAGCACAGTATCACTGGTGTAGTTTATGTGGCATATTTATCTCTTTGTGCTTGTTTATCAGTTTGAAGTATTTTAGCTGCAAAGCATCAAGGTCAATTTTTCAGATGCTTTACAAGGCTTACTATAGGGCCTCAAGCAGAGCTGATGGCTCTAGACATCCTGCCTGTGAATTATAGCGATTTAATAATTTCAGCAATCTTGCACTTATGGTTTCATTATTATTTCAAAAATAACTGAAAGAGTTCAGCACACATCTTAGACACTTTTGTTCCTGCATGAAACCTAGTAAAGTATAAAGTCTTTTGAGCATATGAAAAACATTTGCAACATATAAGCAAGATGTATACCTAAATGTGGAGTGGAAAGGAAAATGATTAGAACATTTCCCACAAGCCTGTGCAAATTATATAAAATCAAGAATTGGACCCGTCAATCATTTTTCATTTAACACTTTCAATTAACTTGAGATGCTGTAGGATGCCACTTTAAATTATCTACTTAATAGAGTAGGAAGGAGAAGGATTGGCTTCCTGCTGTGGCTGAGGCAGTCCGAAACCAAAGTGGATTCAGTTCTACCTGCAGAGCTCCTCTGTAACCTAAAGCTGTTTGTCTTGCAGCAGAGCCACAAAGGAAGGATGATGGTGGATCATCTCCTACAGAGATGGGTCATGGCCCTGCTTCAGTGGGTATCTCCGGGGAGTTCCTGTATTATTAGTAGCCTCCTACGCTAAGCATAAGAGAATCCGTTTCAGTCTTTGCTGGCAGTATAGTTAGTAGTATTTTATCTAAACTACAATTCTGTCTTAACCTCTATCTTGTTTCTTGTTAACCAGCGTTTTAATGAATAACACTGAGACTAGGTCCGTATTTGTGAACTACACTAATGGCATTTCAGGATTAATGGAGATGAGGAGTGCATTCACTTATCTTCCACAGTGATTGTTTATACAAGGTTTTCCAGCGTCACAAAAAAGGTTATAAATGAGCGAGAACTGGAACGGCACCTCCTGAGCTCTGCTTTGTAAAGAAACTGAATAGAAATGAAAATGTCACATTCATGCACAGTGCATTTAACTCTTTTCCCCTTTAATTTCTAAAAAAAACCCTCAGCTTTATTATAAGGATTAGCACAGCCTATCATATGTTGGTAAAAATGTTAGATAAATGCCAAACGCAAAGTTCTACAATTATTTTTGACTCACTGAAGCTTTTGTGTCCTATGTGATAATTTTGGTCCTCCTTAGGAAGAATGAAATACAGTAATTTGGGGGGGAAAATTTTCATCTTCTGCCATGCAGGGACATGGGGTTCTGCCTCCTTTAGTTCTAGACTATTTCAAAACAGACAGATAATACACAGAGTCCAGGACAATACAGATCTTTCCACAGTAATTCATCGGGATGACCAGGACAATAGGAACCACTAGCATGTCAGGGTGCTTTGAACATAGCGGCATCATAAGAATATCTAGCTACAGGGTTAGAGGAGTAATTTTGAACCTTGATTTAGACTAGGGCTGAACAATACTGCTGTGAAATCTGTATGTTATATGTATACTTGTCTTCTGTAACAGGACATAGATGGTTTCCACATGAAATGCTTTAGTGTATGTTTCAGCTATATGTCTGAGTAGATATATGTTGGTAGGTACAGAAATGAGTTGGCTTTAATCACACTAGACATATGAGTCAGCTAAGCCTTTGCTATATTTTTTTTCTTCCTATGGAAGACAGTGAAGATAGGTGGCACACAGATAGATCATTTAGTCAGGTTTGCATTTACAATATGGGCTCATTTATAATATAGATTGAGAATTGCAAGAAGTTACTGTCCATTCCCAATCTGAGACATGATACTTGGTTATTTAGGTACCCTCCATCCAGTTTCATGGAAAATTGAACAAGGTGACCTTTCATTACTTTTCGGGCATTTTAAAATTATTTCTTCTGCTTTGCCATCCAAGTGGTTAGAGGCAGTTACAGTGGACTAGATTCATTACTACATGCAAGTGTCTGCTTCTGAGTTTGTTCTCTGGCCTTTCTTAATAAGGGAGACAAATAGGCACTTCTGCAAAAGATCTGTCTCCTCTCAAAGCAGACATCTGAAACTTGTCCAAGTGAGGCTGTTTTCTCTTCATTAGCACAGAGGGAGCCCAATGTGATTAATACACATGTAAGCATCTAGAGAGACCTAAATTTAGGGGAGATGAAGCTCATTCTGTGCATAGTTGAAGGAGTGATAATTAGCAAGTAGTATCCCAATAACAGGAAGATGAAAGTAGGTAGTTAACGTGAGCGACTGAAGTCCCTTTCAGTGTAACCAAGCATATTGTAAACTGGTGGTGATGCAAGGCAGCTTGTGAAACCTACTGTCACAAGCACACTGTTACCAGTGTTTAAATAAATGTATAGATAGACATCTAGATGGGCTATAACCACATCTCCTGCAAAATGTTATTATATTGTATATAATACATATAGTATATGTCATCTACAGGCAGATTCTAAGGAAAGAAAAAGCAAGACTGCAAGAGCAGTTTGCCTTGTCTAAACTGCTGTTTCTTCTAACAAATTGTGGTTCCTCCATGGTTCATTTAGAGAGAGCAGATGAGCAAAAAATCCCAAATATATTTTGACAAAAACATGACGAGAACTAGGTCTGAATCAGGCCCTGTGTTGTCTTTAAAGCCACATCTGCAATCTGTACAGTATTTAACTACACATGACAAAACAAGATGTCTTCTGCTCTGACTAGAGCTACTTGTGATCTTGAAGGTTTTTATAGAAAACACTGGAAAAGCACTAATGCTTATTTTCAAAATGTGTCACCTAGAAGTAGATATTTCGGTATCAATAATTACATCTCATAATTTAATAAATAGCAGCTCTTCTAGATGACTTCTAATTATAGTATAAAATGTAAATACTATTTCTGTTTACTTGAATCACTTAGGACTAAAGGGTTATAGTCTTACATTAGTATCTTCTTCTACAAATCATCCCACTGATTACTTGAAGATACATATTCCACTGAGTACACTCATCAACATTGTTACTGAATCAGAGAAAATAGGATTAGAAGGGACTTAGAGGTCATTTGGTCCATTTTTCTTGTCTCAAACCATGATCAACTATACTTAGAACAGCCCTGACAGGAAATTTTACTCTGCAAAATCTCTTTCAGTATTGCTTGTTTTATATAATTAGAAATTTTTTTTCTCATGTTTAAACTAATTCTCCTTTACTTCAGTTTAAGTCCTCTGCTTCCTATTGTACAATGGACATAAAGAAAGCTCATTTGTCTCCTTCCCTTGACCCATTTGTTGTTTAGATTGTTGAAGACAAGTCATCATCCCTCTTTCTCTCTCTTTTTTCTAAAGAAAGAAATCTGAGTGCCTTCAATAGGTCAAGTTTTCTGGTCAGAACCTAAGTACATTAGTAGGCCTGAATCGCTCTGAGCAGCCCCATGAGACCTCCGACCGTTGCTCCAGGAGGACCACAACATCATGGAACCCAGTCCTTACGTGGTATGGTGTAGGCAGGTCTGCATCCTGCCCTGTCCCCTGATCATCCTGACTTGTTCACTTGGCTTCCCAGACTGACCTCAGACATTTTGCACTTGTCTAATCCTCACCAAACTGTCAGTGGACATTGTTACTGCCCAGACCTGGCCCTGCTTGCATATTGCAGGACAGCATCCAGGTCAGCTAGGCCACCCTCCTACCTGTGCTATGGTCACCCTTGGTACCCAACTTGGCTTCCCTTGTGCAGTCCTGCTCCTGTTACTCCCTGATAGAAACAGTTAGTTTCCCTCCTATTGGAACTGTCTTGAATTTGGGGGTTTTTCTTCATCTTTTTTGCTGATTTATCAAGTTCATTAGGTATTCTAGTCCTTCTCTCAAATCTTAGTGCAGCCCCTCCTAGCTTGGTGCTGATTAGTAATTAAATAAGTATACACTTCATGCTTTTGAAATAATTAAGGGAAATATCGAGTGGTGGCAGACTGAAGACAGACCCTGTGAAATTCCACTTAAGGCATCTTTCCAACTTGGCAGTGAACCTTAATAGCTACTCCCCCAGTATGATATTCTTCCCTTCCAGCAGTGCCATATTTCCTTAGCTTGTTTAAGAGAGACCTGCTGAAGTTTAGCCACATGATCTCTGTTTCTTCTCTCTTTTTTCAGGAAAGCTCTTAACTCCTCACAGAAGGAAGCTGAATAGATATGACATGATTTGTTCTCGACTGTTTTTCATCTCCTTATAAGCATGTACCAGCTGTATACAAGTAGTTCAATTATTTATTCCAGTGTTTTCACAGGAACTGAAGGTCAGCTGCTAGGTTACTCCTTACACCCATTAAAAATAGACAATACATTTTCCTTTTCCGGGCTTCTGAAGCCACACTAGTCCTTATGAGTTCAGAAAGTTGCTGACCCTGAGACTGTTTGAGTCAGTACCATAAAGTGAATTTCATCAAGCTCAGGCAGTTCAGAGCATCTAACTTGTCTAGCTCCTCTCTAATTGGCTCTTCTAACTGCTCTTCTGGCCTGAGATTTTACCCCTCGTCATTGACGGTGACGTAATGAGCTGTCTGATGAACACTGTTATTGTCAGCGAAGGCTGAAGCAAAAAACTGCAGTAAATACTTTGGCTTTTTTTTTGCATCACCTATTGGTAGCTATCTCTCCTTGTTAAGCACCAGATCAACTCTTTGCTTGATCTTCCCCTTCCTTGGTAACATATTGCACTTACAGAGGATTCCTGTTTTCTTATCATCCTTGCTAGAACATTTGCTACATTTTTCCTTTTTAAATGTAGGGGTTTAGGCATCTAATGGGAGCAGACTGCTTTTTCAAGGGTGCTAACCAGGTTATTTGAGTATCTGAAGATTCTTTTCAGGTGCTTAAATGCAGATTTACATCTCCAACTTTAAACTTTGAAGTCTGAAAATGTTGGCTTATGTAAAGAAGTATCACATCCATTTAACTGCTTTCAGCAACAAAGTAGGAGAGGGGGAAAAAAAGACAAATATTGCACCCAATTTATCAGACCTTCAATCTTTTTTAAATGTTGTTGTTTTCTTAATTTATTTAAAAGGAATAAGTTCTTTCTTTTAATGCTTTTGCTAATTCTTCCAATAAAATACTAATTTCTTTTCCTTTCACACATGTAACAGTCAGAAGCTTATTTCTTGATTTAAAATTAAAGCAATTACTTACTGCATTATTTCCTTAATAGAAAAGCTTTAAATTACCTCCCAATTTGGAGTGCCTCAGTGGTTTCTATGAAGTGGTTATCAATGGTGTCTAGCTTCATTTCCACTGCAAAATAGAAGAATCTTTTTAATATTAACTCATCCTCCTCTTTCAGGCACTCTGAACAGCTTTAAATTACTTTTTTCCCCCTTTAAGACAGAAAGAATTATGTTATGCTCAGGGCTACAAACTAGGTTTCCAACAGAAGTAACTCCACTTGGCTCCTGTTTGGGAGAGCTTCATGACCAGAAACAAAATATTTATGGCCTGTCCACATAAACAGTATTTCTCTGAGCTGCCTAAATGCAAGGGTACTCTAAGAGTTACTTAAGAAAATTACTGATTCCATGGACTGCAAACTCTATTGTGCATTCATTATCTTATTCATCTGTGAAGACATATTGGGATTCATTACATGCATAGAGATTCTCATTATGTGCCAGAGTAGGACCATACTAAATGATGATGCCTTATTTCAGCTGACGTTTATACCATTTATACAAGGAAATCTTATAAGGATTTTTATATTTTATTGTTATACATAATTTATTCCACTGGATCAAACTTTTCCCACTGATATATAATCCCAGCTTGTTTTCTTCAGCCTCTGTACCAGTCAGACTGCAGTGCTGTGCCACACTGTGCCAGACAGTTTCATGGGGATTGTAGAGGTGACATAAAGTGACACAAAGTCTGGATAAAATTACCAAAAATTTTGCAGTGTTATAAAGCAAATATATTTTGTCTCCTCTCAATTCATGCTTCATAGGTAAAGAGCAATTTTGATTTGTGTTCCAAATATACTGACAGAAGCAGGCACTCAGGCTGTTTAACTTCAGTCTGAAACATTAAGTAAAGTCATAAGCAATGGATAAGAGGATTCTATAATGAATTGCACTGGGCTCAGTTCCACATCCACTTCTGATTCCTGCACAAGGTAATCATCATGTGCAACTTCCTTCTTTCTATTATTCTGGGGTGAAAAAAAAAAAGGGGGGGGAGGGAAGGAAAGAAGGTATAAGTAAGAAAGGGCATAAAACCAAAATAAAATATAACATCATGGCTAGCCTAGATATGCATAGTAAAACTGATATTTTCCATGCATATCTTAACGTCGGTCCACTTGCTGCATCCCCTACCACTTTTCTTACCTTACCTGAGAACACAGACGTTAACTTTTTGCTATTTCTTGTCCTCCATCCCCTTTAACAGAAGAAATTGTTCTTTTAACACTGTTCAGTGCAAGATGATACATTGATTCAGTAACAAACATTGTCCATCAAAGTTTGCTGCTGTGTTTCTTACATTTTGGAAGCTGCTACAGACAGCCATGAAGGTGGGCAGCAAGACTTTCCTCGCTCCTCCAGGAGTCAGTGTGCAGATCATACAGCTCCTTAACGGGAGAATGGCTGCAGCTTTTCAGATGTCTTCTGGGTACATCTCTTTTTTCTCCGCACTGTTTGTTGTGCCGACAGCATCAAAAAGTACAGTCAGATGAGTGTGGTGTGTAAAGCTTGATGATGTAAATACTGCATTAACAACTTATGAAGGGCTTTTCTGCAGAGCTGGGAAGGAGTACAGAGCAGCTATAAGTTCTGGGAGAGGTGCACTCAGTTGGAGATAGGGTTTTTTTCCATACTTTAAGTGGAAAGCATAGGTCCTAAAAATTCATTTATTGTTTGTCCTCTCTGAAAAGAGGGAAATAGATTTTAAAAGCAATGCCATTGATTCTTCATTATGGTGTAGGATTATGAGATACTAGCCATGAAAAGTTAAGGCTCGTTTCAGCATGTATTGAATTTATAATCAATAAAATAATTACTTGATTCAATCTTAGGTACTTGGTCAATTAATTATATTTAAAAAATTATTTCTGGCTTCAAGGATTGTTTTACCTATATTGCATAGCAAAGTAATGATATAATTAGGAAGAAATTAATCACTCTGGCAAGGTAGTTTTCCATTTGCATTGAACAGATAAAAAGTAGAACGAATGTGTATTTCAGCCAGGATCACTTATATACATTTTGCACACCTAGCTAGACTAATCAAGACTAATCACCATTATATCCATGTCACAGGGAAAAATTCACATTGTCTAAATCAGACCAGAATCAAAGCAGTTTATTGAATTACTAATGGCATGTAATTAATTGGCAGTCAGTGAACTATACATTCAGGATCAATATCAGCAATGGAACACATAAACCATAAAACCTTACAAAATGTTAATGTATGTAGACTAATTTCTAAACATCCTTTTAGAACTAATCCTAAAATTTATAATCACACATGCACACATTCATTTACACAATTACATAAACATAACCCCCTCACCCACCCCTCACAAGCTATGCAGGTTATCAGCATCCCTCTCTTTGGGGGGTGCTGTCCCCCTCCCATTGGAGACATGGGTGATCCAGCTAGACATGTGCCCATTGCTGCTCTTTGCGAACTCCCATGCCCATGCAGGGCAAAAAACTCCTGTGAGGCCATGGGCGCACACTCAGGGGTCCCTCCGTGCTGTCCCTCGCTGGCTGGGTGCCATTTCCCCCAGCGTCCCAGGGGAGGATTCTCAACCCAGCTGGGGCAGGGTGGTGATGCTGCAGGGTGACTTTTGCCAGCACGAAACCAGGTTTAACCTACTGCTCTGTTTTGGTGTCTCTTATTTTCACCTTAATGACTGTAGCATCAGCTCCAGGTAGATTCTGACTATTCCATTTATACCTGACTAGACTGGTATATTCAGTTGTGTTTAAATTCATGCATTTCTGTGCTGTTGATCGAATGACTGTTCATTCTATCCCTTTTCTCATGTCTTTTTTACAAGACCAGAATTTCATACACTGTGTTCAAAAGGTCAGTCCCTTGTTCTGAAATTGCTTATGGCTGTTTTCTCTGTTTTTTGAAAAAGGTCTTTCTGTCTACCTTATTAAGTGTTTCTTACCACACCAGGCAACAGCTGCTTCAGCTTTGTTCAGCGTTGGCAAACTGTTTTCTAGTCTTTGCACCAATCTGCATGGTGTGGTTTTATCATTGCAGACTGGCTTCAGGCTCACGTAACCAGTTCCCATAGTACAGCCTGCTGATGGCACTGAATGGTAGAAATAGGAGAACTGTGTGGCAAGAAGTGAGGAACCTGAAGACATTTGCCCTGCCTAACATTTTGAAACACATATTTACCTTAACCTGAAATTTTCAGAAAAAAAAAAAGATCTGAAAACTTTGCAGAGGTGTTAGGTTTCCCCCTTCGTCAGATTACAATGAGATAACAAAATACAACAAAGGAAACTCATAAAACTAGGAATATGAAAATTAAGGAAATTTTCTTATAGTGCTGCTTCTCATATGTTATTGACTCTGAGGTATGGGCTTTGAATGAAGTGTTTCCACTTCTAGTGGCTGTATTTTGAGAGAATTTCCTAAGTCTAAGAAGAAATAACTGTATCCTGAAGCATTTTTCTGAGTGGCAGTATGTGAGAGAGTGGTGAGACACTGGAACAGGTTGCCCAGGGAAGTTGTGGATGCCCCATTCCTGGAAGTGTTCAAGGCCAGGCTGGATGGGGCTTTCAGCAACCTGCTCTAGTGGGAGGTGTCCCTGCCCATGGCAGGGGGTTTGGTTGATGATATTTAGAGTCCCTTCAAACTCTAACCATTCTATGATTCTATATTTAATTAAACTTGGAGGAATTTCATAGGCCTGAGATGTTTACTTTCCTTGTAGAACTCGATAAACAGGATTAAACTTTATAAAGAAATTGGAGGGACAGATAAGCAGACACATACACACAAACTGTGTGATGATTTTTAAGATGTTAGATTTAAAAAAGAGATAAAGGGTGAAATGCTTTGAGGATTTTGCAAATAGTCACATTTTTTCTCGTCATTGAAGAAACAAAACAAAACCAAATCCACATATAAAACTGCAATGAAAAAAAGGGGTTTTTTTTCATCTTGCTTGGTATTTTTATAAGAAACAGGTACAACAGCTCTACCTTTTAATGATGTTCAGAGCACAAAATATCAGAGGATATAAAGCATTCTAACTTTTACTTAAAACAGTACTGCAGGGACCTCTATTACTGCCAGGATTTTCATTACAGGCAATCTCTCATCATGTTGAAAAAATCCTCTGTAATTTGAAAGAAATAAGATTAAGGTTGTTCTGTAATATGTAAATAAAGGTTTAGATTAATTAACCCAAAATTGCATAAAAATTAATGAAGAATATGAATATGGAGTTAAAATAATCCTATAGAAAATAATATAGTATTATATCACTACTACAGGCAAAAACATAATTATTAATACTCTACAAATTTTATATATGCTAAGAGTTATTTTTTCTTCAGAATTTCATAGTAGTATGAGAGGACATCCAGAAAACACCGAGCTGTTTTTAATAAAACATCTGCTTTCTCAAAGTCTTTTTTTTATTTTCTCCCTTATCTCCTCTAAGTTGGCAGCAATATTATTCTTAAGGACCAAGATTCTTCAAGGTTGTAACAACCTTCCCACTGAGTCAGCGGATACTAAGCAGCAGCTTGTAGGGTCTGCCCTTGGTTCAAAAAAGAAGCTCCAATCACCAACCCACCTGAAAAAATCAAGCAAATAATTCTGTGTTGTCTCCTCGCACTATGCAGTGGTACTACTTAGTGATCATTGGAAAAGTACTCTTTTCTATTCTGTAGAGAGGAGTGTTGATTGCTTAACATAGATTCTATTTTTTTGCAGGTAAGATGTATTGAATGCTCTTTAGTAGGCAGAAGCTTTTCAGCTGTTTACTTCCAAAAATTAGGTTAGTTTTTCCACTGCTAAAGCTGTTGTTGTCATCAGCTAAAAGTGTATGGTAGTGCATTCTTTTCATTTGTTTCTAGATATTTCAATGTATATTGCAGCAGGTTTGGCTTGTATGTTTCCTTCCTCAGCAGCTAATTGGCTTTCCTTTTGCCGAGACATCAGAAATAATTTTAAACTCTCCACTCTGTGCAAGTGCCACCGAACTCAAAATGAAATAGTGCCAGTGAAATGTCAGAAATGGGTAGTGTCAAACTATCAATCAGATGCTAATCCTGACAACATTAATTCTAGCTAAGCACAAAGGATCAACTAGGAAAAGGATTTCAGTGTTACATCCCTTTGATTAAGAAAAAATATTTCACAGGCATTTATTGCTTTGTGTTAATTTTGCAATTAATAGTAACAATATTATAATTTATATAGAGAGAAATGTCAAAGTAGAACAACCTCATCCATCATGCCCTATGCAACCTAAAGTCTGACAGAGATCATCAGATACCCAAGTTCCTAAATACTGCACTGAACAGACAATCTCTTTAATACCATGAAGAATAAGTTTACAGAAAAAGATATCCAAACCATGCTATCAGCCAGTTAATTCTGAGTTCTGCTGGGAAGCCTGATAACTAGACTTTTTCTTATTTTTCTGTGACTTCTCAGTAGTAAGAAGAAAGAAAAGCAGCTCAGCAATTTCAAAGCAGAAGGCAGAGGGGAAAAATGGTTTGTATTATGCCAGAAACAGCTACACAGACCACAGTTACATATGTACAGCACAAAGGAATAAAGGACAGAAATAAAGGCTGCTTGGGTCACTGGTAAGCATCTCACATGTTCACACTCAAAAATCATAAGGCCCTAGGTGTCTGATTCACTGAACAGCCATACTCTCCTGCTTTACTTTTTCTGCTCTGGTCATTCTTCAAGCTCTTCTTCATCTTTCTTGCACTGAGTTCATATTTCTTGATAATGAGTCATACACAGTCAGACACAGAAAAAGTCTTAGCTGTGCTCTGCTTGAACACCTGCCTATCATCACTAAATATCCCTTGATTGATACATTATAAGATTGCACTTGCACTGTCTGCTCTTATACCAGATTAGCAGTGCACATTGACCAGGCTATCAACTAAAAGTATCATCTCCACCCAAAAAACATTGTTCATTCTGATAATTCTTCTTAGTCATCACTAAATTTATAATACTGCCTTACATTATTGTCTTATGACATACTTTACTTCAGTCCTTAGTGTCTTTCTATGCTTTCCGTGTTTTATTTCTCATTGTCTGCACTGCTTATGCCTTCAGACTGCGTTGTTTGCTCATTTTATTAGTACGTTCTTATGGCAAGGTCATTAAAACAGATACCAGCTAAGTTTGATCCCAAGACTGTTTTTTGCAAAAAACCCCACAAGTCACCTCTTTCTGTCCCAGAGCTATGTCTTACCATTTCCCCTTTTATCATTTCCTAGTCCACCTTTCAATTTCTACTACTCTAATCCAGTTTAACAAGTAGTCTATTATGCAGCATCAATTTCCTATGCTTCACTGAAAATATAATAGATATTCTTCAATTTCTTTGTCTAAAAAATCAATTATTTTAGCAAGCAAAAGCTATCATGTCAGTCTGTCATGTTCTTCTACATTGCATTTTTTTCCTTTTCTATATATCTCAATGTGTCCAATTATTCTTTCTCATGAAACCTACTGTTAGTTTTGCATATGGCTGAGGGTAGGTTAGCAGGTTAGTGCCTACCTCAAAGACTCTCAAATGCCCTTTGTAAATATTTATCATATACACAGTTACCAAATCAAGCTTTTATATCCTCAGTATGATAGATATTGATACAAATTTACCATTAATCCAGTGTAACACTTATTTCAGTATTCCCCATTGGTGCTTCTCTGGTTTACAATTTGCGTCTGAGATATAGTTCTATCTTGGATATAGTAATTTGGATATAATATTCCTGTTAACACATTTGTCTCAATTATACATCTTCTTTGTGTCTTCCTTTGTTCCACATCCACTTTCTCAGTGAAAGACAAAGTATTTGTTTAGGGTTTGGACCATATATATTATATCTTGTTTCTTTTATATATGTATATAGCTAAAAATCTTTATTAATCACGTTCATGTTATTTGCAAGGCTAGATTCAGCTTGATTTTTGACAGCTTGCCTTTTAACCTTGCTTTAAATGAATCACTGTCTGATTTGTAGGACTTTCTTGGTGTCAATTTTTCTTTTCACTTCATTGTAGATGCTCACTTTACACAAAATATCTTTGTGGAAGTTTTTATTTATCCAATTCAGTGTGTATTCCTTCTCTGCTTTGATCCCCATTCATGACCTGTGACTTGCCGATAATTTTGTTCACTTTTGGTTAAAGATATTTGAAGCTTCCAGCAAATTCAAGTCTTTGACCTGGTTTTACTAACTGGTTTTCTTGATTTTTTAAAGCTTACCGGTTTGAAATCAGAAAGGGAGAAGACAGGAAATATATTCACTGATTAGGAAGACAACATAAAATTAAAATCAAGAAAAAGTTTTTTCAAAAGTGTGAATGTCCATGTCAATGCAAATCCAATAATGTCAAAGGCAAACTTAGGGCTCAGTTAAATGTTGCTTTACACTTCATGTGTTTAAGGCTTTTTGTCTGTCGCTCTTAGAACAGTTTGCAAAATTAATTGATTGAGAACCATAACCCTCTGCAAGGTAGACAATTATTACTCTCATTTACAGATGGGTAAACAAACATTCAGGTTAAGTGACTCGTCCAAAGTTAATCAGTGGTGGAAGTGCAACTTCACGGTCTTGAGTGACAGTCCTGTAGATTACACTGCCTTCCTAGCCCATTTAATGTTGCCTATGCAAACTGCAGATATGAGGGCAGGTTTGCATGTGTCTTTTCTACTACCCACCTCTACCTACCTTGTGTTTAAATTTACCTGTTTCCAATGGACCCTGATCAACAATTATTACCACAATAGCATGAACATTCAACAGAGGGCTTTGCAAAGTCAACAAAGAGAGCTCCATGGTGACTGAAAATCAATAGGGCAGAGAGAAGAATAAAAATTATTTTTGTAATAACTCCTTTTGAAACGAGTATTCGAGATGCATGAGAACTCATGGCTCAAATAGTGTTGCATGGTCTTATGAATAGTAATGAAATCAAATCCTAAACAGAGGTATTAGATTTTAATTGAGCTATTCTTTAAAAGACTTTTTTTTTCACAGTGTCAAGGTCATATTCTCACAGATAAGAGGTTTATTATACAAGAGGAACAGTGATAATAGGCACTGGAGACATATTGAGTACATGTGACATGCTACATGAAAGAAGAGAGAAAATATACGAAAAGTAATAATTGAAGTATACACAAAAGACATTCCCATTGATAAGTAGTTTAAATTATTAAAGCATATAAGAGGTTATTAAGTAGAGGGTGTCTAAATTACTTTTTTGCTGAATATAACTTTTGTTACTCTCCAAAACTTATTCTTCTTTTAAAATGAAGCATAAATACAATTCAATTTTTAAATATCTTTTGAAATTTCCTTTAAGATAGATGTATTATTACAAATGTAATCCTGATGCATTTATGATCAGGTTAACTATCGGAGACCTTTGTTGTCTTTAACTGTGAGTGTGAATAGCACTACTTTTAATAGACCAGACATCTTGGCTCTGAGGACTTCCCAAGGCTTCCCTAGACTCAGCAAAGCCTTTAAGCATGAGACGAAGTTTAAATATATTAGTATTAACATATTCCTTAAGCATGGTTTAATTATTTACCACTGAAGCCAATGAGATTTAAACAAGTGTATAAATGTTATGATATAACACCTCCTTTGCTTTCCTATTTGTTTGCATTATACAATACTGGGATTCACTCTGTTTTACATTGCCCTATGGACTATCTGGCACTTAGTGTTTGCCTTCTCCAAATTTTGTGCCCCATATAGCTGATATTTCTGATATTACATCTGGCCCCTTTTTAGGTTTCAAAGCACAACCTTTTTTAATGTTGTTTTTCATTAGTGGATATAGTTGAGGATGGTCCATTCCACAGGGAAAAGGAAAAGTCATATGGGTCTTTGGCAAGGAGTTTCCAATTAAACTGTGGGCTGTGCAGAGAAGTGCACAAAAATGAGTTCTCTATGTTAAAATGGCTGTGTCAAAGGAGCAGATACATTTTCCTGAAATGGAGTCCAGTTTTAACTCTTTCTCCAGAACCTTCCACCTGAATGGTGGGGGGGAAATGTGGCTGGAAAGCTGCCTGGAAGAAAGAGACCTGGGGGTTCTAATTGACAAGCGGCTGAATATGAGCCGGCAGTGTGCCCAGGTGGCCAAGAAAGCCAACGGCATCCTGGCTTGTATTAGAAATAGTGTGACCAGCAGAAGTAGGGAGGTGATTGTGCCCCTGTGCTCAGCACTGGTGAGGCCACACCTGGAGTATTGTGTCCAGTTTTGGGCACCTCAATACAAGAGAGATATCGAGGTGCTGGAGCGAGTGCAGAGGAGGGCAACAAAGCTGGTGAAGGGCCTGGAAAACAAATCATATAAAGAGCGGTTGAAGGAGCTGGGACTGTTTAGTATGAGGAAGAGGAGGCTGAGGGGAGACCTCATCACTCGCTACAACTATTTGAAAGGACACTGTAGAGAGGTTGGTGCTGGTCTCTTCGCACAGGTAATTAATGACAGAACGAGAGGGAATGGCTTCAAGCTCCAACAGGGTAGGTTTAGACTGAACATTAGGAAAGAATTTTTCACAGAAAGAGTGGTTGGGCATTGGAATAGGCTGCCCAGGGAGGTGGTTGAGTCACCATCCCTGGATGTGTTTAAGAGTCCTTTAGATGTGGTGTTGGGGGATATGATATAGGGGAGAACTTTGTAGTGTAGGGTAGATGGTTGGACTTGATGATCCCAAGGGTCTCTTCCAACCTGGATGATTCTATGATTCTATGATTCTATGAATGCACACCAAACCATCTGCCTCCTGATTTGCAATGCTTCACAGATAATGTATTTTAAAAAATGTGGGTGTCACAGTCCTTTCTGATTCATTGGCATAATTTCCATTGCAGAGAGGTGTCATTGTCTTTTTTTCTCATTTAACCTTCCAATAATCATATTTTGTTTATTTCAGCCAGAAGCAGGACTAATAATTATAACACAATGTGCTTATACAAAAGGGAACAGATAATATTCATAGAACAAAATTAGAAAATATTCATGTGCCCATATGGCACACAGAAATTACTATCCCATTAGCTGTTAGCTTTCCGTTAGTAAAAATTGGAGTCAATTTACTCCTGACATGTCCATGCAAACAACCTAACTTCTATAATAGCTTATCCATAATTCTCTAGTCAGGAATCATTTCAAGCACAGCAACAGAGTATTACAGAACCTGTGTCGAGATTTCACTTATTGCAGTTTCACATCTTCACTGTTGACACACATTGGTAACCATAATTGACATCAGCATTTTCAGAAAAACTGGTCTTATCTCATTGTTTGTCTCATTCCCACTACTCAGAACTTCTGCGTCTTCTACTTTTGTTTTAGTTTAGTATTAGATCTGGAACAGTCTCAACATTAATTCTTCATTAAAAGTTATTTATCAATACAGACACTTAAACTAAACACCCAGATATATTTCTAACATTCAAGTAAAAACTCTTTCACTGAATCCTGGGATTTTCTCCAGTTTTTCTGGAAGTATTAGGAAAACATGTTATACATTCAGAGTAGTTTTTCCTCTTATATCTCACATTAAACAGATTATTTTTTTTAAAATGTGGATATTGAAATAATTCATATATACACAGAATCTAATTCCAAAGATATAAATCTGATGGTCTTTGTTTTTCACATATGAGAACAGTTAACTACTTAGCTTACGTAAGGAATCCAGGCATTAATTCTAATTCTCTTAGTTGAGTACAGTAAGATTAACATTCTTTTTTTTTTTTTTTTACCTAAATACCTAATTTTCTTCCTGACACTCTGAAAAGTTCATCAAATTCTGAAGCAATATAAATATTGTCACAGCATGCTGAAGACCCTTCTTGCTTTAGCAAGAACCTCTTATCCATTGCTTCATGGCTACGTAGGATTTTTCTAAACCATAAGACAAGAGATACCTCCCAGGAATTCTTCCAAATATCATGGAATTCTAGGTGGGAGTTAGAAAGGTTCCCATGGACATGGTCCTTATTGTTCTGAAAATATCTGATACTTATTTCAGAGTGCAATTTTTGCCTACATTTTTCCGCTAAGCACTCTACCTGCAGATGTATTCAAGCTAGCCATAAGCCTTAAATTATTTTATTTTTTTTACCTCTCGTAGTCTATTGCAGCAGATTCAATTATCACAGGAATGAGGAAACCTTACAAAAGTTTTACAATTACATAATCAGTATTTGTTTTAAAATTAACCAGAATTTCTAGTGGGTTTGACGTACTGATATCTGAAATGCCACTGTTTCCTCTGAGCTTAAAAATGAATATGTGTCCACAATGCCTTATATACTATGTGATCTAAGGATTAATTTAGAGCAAATACTAATTATTAAATGTGATTTCTTTTTTCCTCCCTCTTAGCCTTGGACACAGTGTGATATTCATATTGATGAAAGTTTTTTACATTTGCTGGTTGCAAAAGAACAGTTCTTTCTCTGCAATGTTATTTATTCATGACTGATTTTCTGCCTTCTTTTACACTTAGCAGTATGGTACATTTAAGAACAGTGGTGTTTGGATTGACAGAATTTATGGGAACTGTACTATAACCAATTTTCACAGTGTAAAGACTTTAAAACCTACAGCAGTCTATGTGGCAGAGGAAATGTGACTGACAGAATTTCTGCTTATAGTATACCACAGACAAACCTTGATATTAAGTAAGGATCTGCTCATCGGAGTAAGGTATTAAGCATTGTATCTAGGCCAGATGGTAGACCAATAACCTACGTTTCAATGAAAGATCTAAGAAGTACTGAAATAGTCATCTAATGGAGATTATGTCCCTACATATGTTTTACGCTAAGACTGAGTGATTGAAGACCAGTATAAAAGCCTTGATACAGCAAGATTTATATCCTTTCTTTCTTATGACTTTTCTAAATTCATTAAAGTTATGGTAAATGTATGAAAAACTTTGACTGATTTGATTTTCAGGAGACATCATAATTTACGTTTGATGTTAAAACCCAAACAAATTAAACCATGGAATAGGATTGGATGGGTAGTGATATTCATCTTTCAAAAAAAATTCTGATTTTTCTACTGAACACAGTGTTTCATTCCTATATTCCAAAAAAAGTAATATATCTTCCAAGGCCTATTAAGAGAATTACTTGGACTTTTTGGGGCAGCTATCTCCTTTTTTCTCAAGAGTTATTAAAATTAAAAAGGTTACTTTCAATCAGTTTCAGGTGCATTAAAGAGGAAATATTTCTAAGGAGTAATTCTTTGACTTTTAATGGTGTTTTCATGCATCCAGTTTTAAGAAATTATTATAGCCCAACAGGTCATCCAGATCCTAATTGCTCCCTGGAGAGTGACAGACTCTTCCAGAGAGCGATCTAGGTTGGGAACATAAACTAAGTGCTTGTGCAAGGTTTGGCTGTCCCTAATGCCAGCAGCCAAATCTCTAGGAGTGGGGTAAGAGGTTGCAGAGCTGCTGGGACACTCAGAGCCCCAACAGCACCTCCTGGTGATAGTCAGTGAGTTCGGAAAGGCTGCACCTGGTGCTGAAGCCTCATGGTTTCACTGCTACAGGAATGAGATACAAGACACATTGCAAAGATCAGATGAAAGGTGTTCTGCTTCCCACATCCCTTTGAGCTCAGAGGTAATTTGTGCTCACGAGTGTATTCAATGAAGTACAGCGCTTATGATGTACTGAGGATTTACCTACACACCTTTTATGTCCCCTATCATCTATTGAAGACTTGCAGGCAAATTAAGCCTCAGTCAACATGACTTAGAATATACGGATTTTGCTTTTTCCTCAATGAAAGAAACAATAGCCTACAAATCATTCATTCCCTTCATTTTGATCTTTTTCCTTTAAAGCTATTGTCCATACAGAGGGTAGTCTTCCTTTACTTGTTTGTTACAAACAAACGTCAGATGAACCTGTAGAATAAGGGTTTTCTGAGAGTTGTTCATGGCAACCAGTCAACACTTGGTTTGTGTGACTGATTAACTAGTACGGGATTTTCAGAAACAATCAGGACAACCAGAATTGGGAATGAATTTTGAAAATAACCAAGATGAGCATGGCAAAAGAATGATAAATAAAAGGCTTTCTACACATTTTCATATTTCTGAATTCAGGATTTTTAACATCTGTGCCCACTCAGATACCACTTAAAAACCATTTTTACAAAGTTTTTAGCGTGCACTTACTAATACTATGATCTATTTCTAAAAAGAAAATGGCAGCCTCTGTTATGTTCATACTATACTAAAACTGGAGGTTCATTTAGGTACTTGTCATGGCTTAACCCCAACCAGCAGCTAGGACCACGCAGCCACTCACTCACTCCCAGGGTGACAGGGAAGAGAATCAGAAAAGTGAGAAAACACATGGGTTGAGATAAAGACAGTTCAATCGGCAGAACAAAAGCTGTGCAAAACAAGGAGTTTATTCATTGCTTCCCATCGCCAGGCAGATGTTCAGCCATCTCCAGAAAAACAAAGGTCCATCACACATAAGGGTTACTTGGGAAGACAAAATGTCATAACTCCAATCATGCCCCTCTTCCTTCTTCTTCTTCCAGCTTTATATATTGAGCATGATGTCACATCACATGGAATATCCCTTTGGTCAGCTGGGGTCAGCTGTCCTGGATATGTCTTCTCCCAGTTTTTTGTGCACCCCCAGCCTACTTGCTGGTGGAGTGGTGTGAGGAGCAAAAAAGGCCTTGACTGCTTAGCGGCAACCAAAACCACCAGTGTGCTATCAACACCATTTCTCATCCCAAATCCAAAACAGAGCACTATACCACCTGCTAGGAAGAAAGTCAGCTCCACCTCAGCTGAAACCATAACAGTACTTAAAGAGGTCATGAATGTGTTGAAACTGTGGCCTTAAAAGTGGCATTTGGTGGAAATTTCAGCCCTGGGGAAGGATTAAAAACTGTTGTTTACTATAAGGTTGAGGGAGTTAAAATCCTTTGTGTATTGTATGCATGCCCTAGCATTTCCTGTATCTTCTAGAAGTCTTTTTTGCCTTCAGGTGCCCTTTCAAAACTGTACGTTTATAGTGATTGAATGCAAATATATGCAGCTCTATGAATAAACGTTGGAAATGGACATTTCGCTTCACTGAAAGCTCTTTTTTGAAGAAAGTAAAGCAGCAGTCCCAGGAAAGACATGGCAATTCCTGCAATTGTCCACTGTAGTCACCAAACTATACTGTTTGAACAGCTTTTTACCTCTTCACCTGTACTTTGCAGACCAGTCACAGGGAGATGCAGTTAAAGGCACAGACATGTGCTGCAAACATGACTTCACTCCCCTTCTGCTCAGATTTTGGCTAACACACGTCTCTTGCTAAGACCTAGTGTGCGCTGGAAGCAGCATCATTAGGTCAAAGTGAGGGCAAGATGTAGGCAGGACACAGTGGTCAGAAAGGGCTAATGGTGATTATGAAGCCATTATCACTGGAGTTTGCTCTCTCCTGCAGCCACAATCCTTCTGTATTGATTTTCTGGCAGTTTGTTTTCAGAATCTGCTAACTAATCGTAATGGTACAGACCAAACTTCCAAGCTGGAAGGTATAAATACATCAGCTTACCTAAGATGTTTTTAAAGTGGATCCAACAGCAGCTGGACTGCTGAGGCTTTCATGCTTCCCGGTGTGGTACAGGGGACACCTGCACAGTGATAGAGGAGGAAGGATGAGCACACTCACTATCAGGTAGGTAACTATTTTGCTCATTGTTGCATGAGTTGTGAGTTGCACATAATGATTTAGAGAACTTGTAATGGTTGGAAACTTTGTTAATTAAGTGATGAATTAGTGAATTCATCTGTTAGACTGGTCTGTACAAAATGGATTGAGCCATTGTCTGCTGAGTTTCTTTGTTTTCTAATGAGCTCCTAAAATAAAGTTTAATTTACAGAGTCTGTTGTCCTGTTCATGGTCCAAATGGACCATGACAAAACATGACTTCCTTATGTCCCCAGAAAAATGTGGGTTTTTTTCCTAACAGATGTTTTCCTCTCTTTCTGCTTCTTCTCGAATCCTAATTTCTTTACCATGGTTCTAACACTACAAGTACTTTTCAGATAACATCTTCCAGGGTGAGCACTGTCTTGAAAGTACGTCTGCGATCAAAGTGCTATATAAGGCTAGTACTTCTGTGCTACTGTACTCTGTCTTCTCCCTCCATCTCTCTCCCCTATCCAACTGTTTCCTCTGTGTCCTAAGATTTCTCCACATTATATTAATGCCAAGTACCTGATCAGTTCTCTGTATGCAGCCAGTACAGTCAACATTGCTAGCTATTGCAATATTATGATATCGGTACTGGTCAGTCAAAGGCACTTCTGATGTAAGAAAAATAGAAAAATAAGCATGAGCTTCTTGAGTGTATGCAGAGGTCTTTGTATACATCTATGGATTTGGTTGAGCTTCTGGTGATGCAGTTAGTAGCTTATTGAAGAGCTACAACCTCTTTTGCCCTTCCATTTGGTGACATAAGAACAGAGAACATGGCTTAAATGCTCTTTCTCTTTTCTCTTTTGGCTGAGTTCAGGTACACAGATGAATAAGCAAGTTGATCCTCAGTTTTGAAGAAATGCCACATGGTGTTCATGCTGATGGTTATTTTGCATATTGTCCTTTACTTCCTCCACAACAGCTGCTCATTTTCCTGTAGGCTTTATGGAGAAAGTCATACTTGCTATTTCTCTGCCAAAACCCTCCTTCCTCCTTCTTCCAATTCTCAGCCCACAGAAAGCTTTCATAAAGGTCATGCAAGCACATGTGATATCAATGTTTGTGTGAATACATGCTTGCATGCATATTCATGGCACTTTCACACTTGACAAATGCTCCAACAAACTGAATTTCTCTCATATGAGTGCTTTAAAGCAAATAAATAGGGTCATAACTATCATGGAAATATTTTACTTGCATTTAGGCGGAAATTCTTGCAGGTAAGATAGCATTTTGCTGGGCAACAATCAGTATAAATGAATTTGTCATGTAAGAAAACTGAAGACAATGAGCAAATTAAGTCCATGAAGTATATAGACCAGCCAGAGGTTTTTAGGAGGGAGTAATGAGCGCATACTGTATTCAGACTAACCTCAAGAGGAGCATCATTTGCCTGTACAGCAGCTCAGGTATTTCAAGACTGTAGCACTTCAGTTTCTTTTTTTAACAAGAACCATATCTTCAACAAAATGTCATAAATCAAACTCCTTTTAAAAATCAATGTCTCTACCCTTTTTTCTTTCTTTCATGAGGTCACAAGGAAAGAATATAGCAGAAAATTATGCTTATGGCATATGAAACATCCATTTCAAATGCAGTGTCTTACAGGAAATGTCCAGGAAAAAGTGGAGATCAACAGGAGGCAGACAAAAAAAAAAAAAAAGTTAAAAAGATATTCATTTCTTCTCTACAAGTGTGTAAGATCCAGCAGAGTTTTAGGTGAGTTTCTCTGTAGGGTTCCTTAGCCCTGTATGAACTTCAGACAGAGACATAGTGTGAATCCCTGCAATTTTTGTTAGTTTTCCATACTTTTCCACTTCTAGAAGTCAGGGGACAGATACTGAGCACTACTTTTGTGGGAAATAGAAGCTAACTTGAATCATGCTTATGCTAGCATAGTCTGGCATATCTGATCTTCAGAAATATGAATGACAATTTTATTAAAAGAAAATTAACAAGCTAGAGATTGTAAAAACAAATAATGATGTCAGGACAGCAGTAAGCATTGCAGAAAAGCACACGCTAAGAGCTAGGAGATAGATTTGGCCTTTTAGATGTATTGTTAAATCTTAGACCAGTGACTTCTCTGTTATCTTTTTCTTCCTCCCACTCTTTGTCTACAATAGCTGCTTAGAAGGAAAGCTTGCTGAAGTATTGCCTGGCATATTAGGGTCTGAGTCTCATTATGTAAATATTATGTAGATTTCTAAAGAACCAGATGCGGTTGCAAAGTAGAGAGAAGGAATACATAGTTAAATGAGTGCTTTTGTATTATGGGACCTAGCATATATACATCTTTGTATGGTGATTTAAAAAGACAGGATGGAAGCTAAATTCTATAAGCTTTCCTCTTCCAACTATATGGCTACCAATTAGTATGTGGCTGAAAATAAATTTCTTTCTTAATTACTAATTTTTTCCCAATACTGTTCTCATCATTTCATTTTATTTACTGTTATCTTTCTCCTTTGGCTCTTCCCTCCACTCATCATAGTCTCATCAGAGTCATAAGTTTTTATTATGTTTTCTTTTTCAATATGACTAACTCACATTCTCCTTCTGAGAACATATTTAGTACTCATTTATAACCACAAAATACAAGCCAATCTGTTGGATTTCAACAATTTATATCAAGGGCAAAAGAGTCTTTACTGTGCTCTCCTCTCAAACAGATTAGAAAACCAACTGTTTCACATGTTATAGGGTAAATTCCTAGCTACATTCTCAGAAATCTTTTTTACAGGTGAATTTATTCCAGAAAGAGATGATCAAAGCCTAATTTAAGTCTGAAAGAGAAGCCTTTTAAGATTTGCTTTATTAGATGGGTAAAAAGCTTCCAGCACAATAGTCCAAGAAAGGAAAAATGGTCTTCATAAGTGAGGAAGGACATTTTACAGTAAGCATGTTACAGGTATTATTTCAGCAAAAGAATAACATGATGTGAAAGTCAGTTCTGAGGCTATAAGTCTATGTAGGTGCCAAATAATGGAGTTAGGTGTATCATTTTACAGTAATTTGTTTATATTGTAAGAAGAAACAAAGCTGTCTTTAAAAAAAGAGGAAAAATCCAAGCATAGCTTTTCTTTATGTCTCTCGAAATTAAGGAGAGTTAAATAACCTGCTGGCCTGCATGAAAAGCTTTGAAACCTAATGTTTTCTGAGATGTCTGCCTTATTTTTGTTAGTATTCCTCTTCTCCTTTTTATTGCATGCAATATTTACATGCTTCTTTCCTCAGGTAAAGTCTTCACCTTGGGTTTGTGACAGCATTGGAATCAGAGCAATCAAGGCTGAAGTCATCAACAGGAATAGCATTCCTAGTAATTAGTAAGCTGTTCATGGTGGTGTGAGGGCAGGGAAGAGATATCTGAAGAAACCAACATTTCTGTTCACGCAGTCAGTACTGGTCATAATATTTACAAGGAAGATAAATTCTCCCAAAGTATACAGAATTAGATTCACAAATCAGAATATGATTTTCTATAAAATGACAGTTGCTTATACAGGACCCAGGTAGAAAAACAGTTAAGCGGGTGCTTAAATCAACCCCATTTCTGCAGTGCATGCTCTTTGAAGGCATGTGCTTAATTTAAGCTTACTTATGTTAGCTTTACTGATTTCTGGGCACCTTAAATGAGATGTCAAGGTCCTTTGACTGACAGTGAAAGGAGTTTATATTGGGAATAGCTGTTTTACTGGATGAGGAAATAACCAAATGGAACAAATTTTTGTGCTTCTTGTCCACACAGACATGTACTTACTGAGCACATTTTAACATATTGCACAACCTAAATTCCATGTTTTTAGGTATCTGTGATTGCAGTGGTAGGAAATGGTCAATATAATGTGAATTATTGTGTGACTATGAAGAGATTGCTTAAAATTGTCTTTACATAAGTATCAATAAGTTGTGAATGGTGCATGCAGAAGCTATAGAATCCATACTACCCTCTCTTTGTTCCAGTTTCCAGGTAAGTGTTAGAGGTGGGTTATCTGGAAATTTTATTGACTAGAATTGATTGGTCCAATTCTCTGTAGAAGTGGATGTTCATCTGTAGTTTAACCAAAAGAGAGAGAGATCAGGCCAGCCTACCAGAACAATCAGAAATTCCTTTGTATAAATTGAGCTGTTAGGTCCTTTGCCATTAAGACGTTGCCTCAATGAGTATTAGTCATAAGACAATGACATTGTTAACTTTTTCAAATATAGTTGTTCCTTTTTAACATGCCTCCCACCGACATAGAAGCAGCTTGAACCGAACTGCCAGACCTTTTCTGTTGGGATCATATTTGCCCTTATGCAAGTTGGTATCAAATTGAAGGACTGCAAACTCTTAGTTTTGTTCAACATGCACATATTGTATGTCCACATTAGTTATTCAGACCAGGATTCCTGGTTCATAGGTTTCTTAGATGAAACAGCTCATTGCTGAAAATTGGGCTTTTCTATTCATGTGGAATTGTTCAATGTTACCCTTAAATAAAAGTGCCTGTATTTTTTCAGCAGTGAAATATTTGTTCATGTAATGAAGAATGTGATCCCAACAAGTACACAAGGGGAGTAAAATAGCAGAATGTGTAGGACATATAAACTCTAATACTGAATAAGCAGAACTTGTTACTTTTACAATAACTATGGCCCACTTACTAGGATGCTTTCTATAGCAATAAAATAAATGTTTTCTAGAGGGAAGAAATGTTGTGTTTTGTGTTGTCTGAAAATCACTGTGTAGCATATTATTGTTCTAGTTGTCAATTCTCAACATCTGTTGTACAGCTTAAGGACCATCACAATACATACCTAAAGCCATACTCTTTATCAGAAAGGAAAACAAAGCAAAATCTTTTGTTCTTTTATGCTATGTTGTTATTAAAATACATTTAGCTTAGGTCAAATGCTATTCAACTAATGCAAGTCAGTGATTTTGCTGCTTTGTCATATAATTTATTCACCTCATTCTTGTAGTATTCAGACACCATGAACAGAATACATTATTCAACAAATACCAACAATTACTCCTTGAATAATTTAGTTGATGAATATTTTATTCTTGTGTTAAGACCAGCTCCATATGGGAACTAATGCTTGTGCACAGCCTTTTTTTCTGCTGGACCTTTATGAACAGTTGGTGTAAACCCAAAAGCTGATAAAGAACTTATTTTGTAGCTTTGGGGTACAGAGGTAGATAAAATGTCTTATGATGCATTCTGAATCTTGTAGGAAAAGAAGCGATTGGCTATCTAGGTGTTACTATTTAATTACTGCCTGGGTCTGACTGTTATAAATAATGAACAAACACAAAGTACAGAATGAGTAACATCAAATGGGCGGGTGTTAAATATGGCAGATAACCGAAGGAGAAACGTGAATAATAATGCAGCTCATTTGAAAACGAAAAACAGATGAAGTGAAGGAAAAAACCTGAAACAAGAATTCAAGAAACCTCAAGATGTCAGAACTAAATGGACTTAAGCTTTGGGATTTTTTTCTAAATAAAGTACATAAAGGTCTCTATGATTTGACTACAGTTACATCTTCATCTATCAAGACAAAATATTGTGTGTGAGACTAGGTCGTCTTGCCTCTTCACAGACAGCCCCTTCCAGGAGTCAGGTAATTCATATGTACTTGGTACAGCAGCACTCCAAATCTGGCAAAAGATTTGCTAGATATAGATGAAGAGCCTGATCTGCAATCAGCTGATGTATTTGCTTGTCCCAGAGCAGGCAAGAAATTGTGTGCTACACAACAGCAGAAGCACTATTTTTAGTAGGATCCCTCTCACAGTGTAACCTCACTGGAAACACATTCCCAGTTGTGAGGATCTGATACATCTGGGAGCATGTCTCCCAGACAACAGGACATATGTACATATGACAATCGTGTAATCGGACACATCAGGTGCCTGTTGATAAAATCTTCCCATGTTGTCTGACCCACTGGATAGAGTCTCACACATTGGGTCTCTATGACAGTAAAAGGCCTGCACACAAGAAATCTGGAAAGGAATTAACCCAGAAATTAACACAGAATTTTGTGAATCCCAGTCCTGTGGCTTTCTCACAAAATCAACCTTTTTTTACATGTACTAGCATATGAGTTGGTTAAGTTCTTGTAGTGCATACTATACACTACTGGCTTGATATCTACTGGTGGATAGTTTATCAGGTATCTTCCTTGACAATGTAGTGACTGTTGCCTTAAAATGTTCACTAAATGCAGACCTTCATCAAGGTGAGGCTGTCTTCTGTTTAGATAAAATGATTATAAGTGTTTGCTTTTGAGATTGTAATATCCTCTGTATCAGTTCTCCTGCAAGTACATAATTAACCTGTCAGCCCACCCTGCAGTAATAAGTGTGATAGACGGAAAATATATTAGGAAAGAACCCGTGTGTGATATGCTTGCAAGCCCTACTTTATCCTTCAACTATTTTTCCTTTTAATTAGCACTCAGGTAATGGCAGGCCTTAATGAATTAGCATATAACTGTTATCAATATACATTATTTTTTCTTTCTGAACTGCTCATTCAGATGAGATGTAAAAGATCTGCTCTGGATATTTTGGAAAAGAAACCAGCTTAAAATAAAATGGACATATACTTTGAAAAGTCCAGGACGTCCAGTATTTGCAAAGGCTTTCTTGATAAATAAGATGTATCATGAACTACTAAGTAAAAAATCCTGAAGGGGAAAGACTGGCAAAAATATAATCTCAAAAATATTAACATCAGAAAGTGTTTATGAGTCATATGGAAAATAAGCACAAAATCCAGCTTTGAAATTAGATACTGTCACAACTACTGGAGGGCAAAACAGATATTTGGTGGAATTGATGGTCTGAAAGTATCTGAGTGATGTGAGAGTGTTTTTGTACCTGCTGCTTTCATATGCACTTCATTTTGTATGCACTACCATTCAATGTCAAATGAATGTACTTATTTATCCGAGTACCTTTTCACTAGATAAAATTTTAGAGAGTTCATTTTGGAGTATCCCTTTAAACAGTCAAGAAATGGCAGTAGAAGCAAAGGTGGGGGTAGTGGTGGCTATATCTTCTAAATTTTAGTGACTAACCCTTCCCCCTTATAAGATTAGTGGAAACAATAAAAACAGCCAACTAAACAAAAAAACTATTCAGAGGCTGGGAAACAGGTCTTATGATGGGAAGCTTAAAGAGCTCAATTTATTGAATAGAAAGGTTGAGAGATGTCTTGATCACTGTGAATAGGTACTGACAGAAGGAACAAATACTTGATACTGGAAGTCCTTCAGTCTTGCAGACAAAGACCTAACAAGATCAAATGGCTGGAAACTGAAGCTAGACAAATTCAACCTTGAAATAACACAATACCTGCATTTTCCTAGCAGTAAGGGTAATTAAGCATTGGACAACTCACCAGAGCTTCAAATCCCTAAAAGAAGATTAGATGTCTTTCTAAAAAGGGAGGCTTTCATCTGATTTCTGGGGAAAATAATATGGCCTGAAAAAACAGAAAATCAAACTTAAGATGGTAGTGCGTGAGTGAGAGGTCTATATATGCTACAGTATCCAATGTCTTCTAGTGACAGCAGATATAGTAGTCACAAATTATGATACATAGGGTCAATTCATGTGGGTGGAGAGCCACACTAGGATGGCTACACTACCACAGAAATAGTCCAGATAAATATAGACAGTTCTACATACTGCATTACAACCATATGGATTTCTGTACCATAAATAGCCTTTGCAAACTTTTCCAGCAAAGGTGCAGAATGTGTCTTCCACTCTGACATCTGTTGATGGCATCGTCAGCTTTACTTCTAAGCAAGTCCTGCCACTCTGACTTGCAGAGCAGTTACTGAAATTCTGGCCCTACCACATGAAACAGTGGTTGATATTCTGGGTTGTTGCACACAGTCACATTTCAGTACACCAAATGGAGAGACCACTCTTTGTGAGGCTGTGTTAGTTCTTTCATGACAGTCCAGGCTACCCTTTATTCTCTCACTACATTTCAAAAAAGTCATGAATTGCTTAAACTTATTCTTTAATATAGGAAAAAATTAAACACTTCTTTTAAATAGAGATCTTTTAGCTATTTCTGACAATATTTTCCTGATTAAACAAACATAACTACATATCAAGACTTTGCTATAGAATATATGTTGCATTTTGGAACATTTACTTGGTCTGGATAGAAATCATGTTTCTTTGAATGTGAGTTCATATCATACAAATATGTGATACTTTGTCCTCTGTAAAATTGTGCTGGATAAAAAGATATTCCTAAAACTTTCACCTGTGTAACAGTAATTGCCATCTCTTTGTTAATCTCCTTTCTAGACTGAAAGTGTAACTGAGGAGTTATATTAAAATGGGAAGAAACTGATTAATAAGCTCTCCATTCTGCACCGACTGTCAAAACAGAGTTTGTTGTCCATCAGGCGGAACACATCATTCACATCACACATAGAGACGGAAAACCCTGAGAGAGACAGGTATTCATGGCCAGGTTCCCAGATGGAGCAGGGCAAAGAAGCTGCAGTCCAGCCTTTCATGAGTATTGTAAAAATGACCTTTCTAAAACTCAGCTGTACTGTGTAAGAAAAACAAGAGCTTGAGAAAGACATAGAAAGTGAAAGAGTGCTGGATGGGGGACTTCTATGAAACCATGGTCCCTCAAGCATTTGAATTGGAGCTACTCTTTACTTAATCTACCTCTACAACAACAGTTCTTGATAAGTTCAGGGCGCTGTGAGGACTATGTTCTGTTAATTCAAACTGATGTCTCAATCATCTTATCAAAGGGCTTAGCTGGAAGAAGAATGATGAACAGGAGATGAGCAGCTCATATACATGTCACAATTAAAAAATTTTGCATAACATGCAATGCATATGGACATAAATTTGGAGTAACTAAATACCTAGTCTAATCACAGCTACACGACAGAGAAGGAAGAAAATAATGGATTATTTTTAGCTATTCCTATTGTTAAAATTTGCATTTGAAATTGTATGAGGGGCAGTCAAGAGCTTGTCTTTTTAAGCCTTTCCCAGATATGACAAGGTACAGCAAATGGATGGATAACTCATGTGCCTTCATATGACACCTATTATTTTACACATAATGTTTGTCCTCCAAGGTGATTTTATTTTTCATTTTATTAGTCCTTATTAATATTAGAGAGAGAATAGTAAAATACTTTTTTTTTTTTTTCCTGGAATGTATAAATGCTATAGCTAATCATTTCCCAACAATTATCATAAAACAGCAGTGACATTTTCAGCTCTTCAAAATTATGCAAATTATTGAGTGGGTAAGTACAGTAGCTCTTTTCTCTATTAGAGCACTGCTGTTTAAAGTGGTATTGCATGTCAAGGAGGGCAAGGTGTGAGCAGTTTGATTAGAATTATCCACTCTCCACCCCCATCTCTCTCTGCTTCTTGCAACTACATCGTACAGACACCCACTGTCCTTTATTAAATCACATTTGCATTTGTAAATTCATGGAGATAGGTTAAAAAAAAATGTATCCAGAGGAAAGGGGGCAATCCAGACCTATGTTGGTTTTTTTGCCACAGCACCATCATTCAGTGTACAAGTAGGGAGTCTCCACACTTCCTTTTATAACAAGAGAGAAAAAAAAAAAAAACGGAGATGAAGATTTGCAATATTAAATCTGGATTGGATTTTGAACCCAGAAGTTCATTTTGCTCTTCATAAACCAAACTCTTTCTCTTGTCATAAAGTTATATGGTTATAGAGTTACTCAGCTGAGGGGTGGTAGAGCTGAATGACAAAACCAGAGACCACAGTCTTTTTCTTTTTTCTTTTGGAATGGTGGAAATTCACTACCATTCACATGCAGGTCAATTTCAAAGATGACTGATAAAAAGCACATCCACTGTTTTCCAACTTAGCAGACTTAGTGCAGTAGTTCTTCCCAAACCCCCCAAAGAGGTAATAACTTCTTTCACCACTTTTCTGTAGTGCCTTAGTTACCCAGCCTATGAACACTCACAGCAAAGCTGCTGCTCTAGACTGCTCCACGGCATCCGAGTCATGCTCATCCCACTTGGGTTTTTCTCATCTGTTTTCTGGAGTGCTTGTCTGTTTGTTTTAAAGCCATCTGCTGTCTCGTACCTTCCTCCAGCTCCAGCTCCGCTGATGCCCTGGAGGAAGAGTGTAACTCTTGAGCTCACAGCACAGCATTGGCGCTTCAGGCAGTTGCTGTGGAACCTGGTGCTCAAAGCCCTGCATGTACCAGTGTTCCCACAGCATACAGTGCAGCTTTCTTCAGAGGTACCAGCATGAGGAATGAAAGTGGTGCTGGTATAAGATTGTGCCTGAGGGAACAAGCCCTGCTCATCAGCCGAACTCTTTGTTTCAAGCAGATCCTGTTCCCGGCTTCGGAGTTACCTCTGCGTGAACACTTTTGCAGGTACCTCACTAACATTCACTATGCAGCATAGATGTATCTTTAAATTGTATACTATCAGAGATGCCATTTCTGTCTTGATCCGTTTATAGGATCCAGTACTATAGGTCCATTCAAGAGACCTTTTAGTTGACTATAAAAGTCTACATGCAATTAACAGCATGAAACAAGAGGAAGTCAAACATGAAAGAAAACAGTTCTTCATTCTTTAAAGCTAACTGCTGGTTGATTTTCCTGTCGTTCTAAGCCAATTAAGTGGAAACATCGCTCCCTCAAACAACCTACACTTGAAGGCTGTTAACAGTGCCCAGTGAACATTTCTACTCTCTCTCTCAATGTCTCATTACAATACACAATTCTAATAGCCAAATGGTCTAATTTCCTTTCTAGCATTTGGACAGATGGATTTTTTCATGTTTTTCAATAGAAGAAATAAAGCCAACTATACTCTTATCTTTTATTTTCAATTAAGCTTCAGAAATTAAAATTTCTACCATGTAATTGAACCAAAATTATCTACAACTTTCCAGTGCTTTTCGTTCTGTGTAACCATACTGCGAATAGAAGTCCAAGGCTATGATCAAGTACAAGTCACCGGTTACCAGTGAATAGAACATTATACTAAACTGAAGCTATTTTCCTCCATTTTATCTGCTTTTCCAAATGGTTTAATGGTCACAATGGACTTCCATACAGTCTGTTTAAGAAAAACAAAGTGTCTCTCCTTCCAAAGTAATGCTGTAGTATTCATTACCAGTTCATAGAGGCAGAAAGCAAGCTATAACATAAAAGCTCCTCTATATATGAAAAAGTACTAGTTCATTCATGAAAAGTGAATATAAACAGAAAATTAATTTATGCAATTTTATAGAAACATACAGTACATTTTAAGAGTTTTGGGATCTTCTTTCCCTTCATTTTTCTTTCTTCCATGTTGAAAATTAAATTCAGTAATACAACACCAGCCCGAACACTGATATAGTATATTCTTAATGAAGAATATGCCTTATTTGGATATTCTTTTGTGTGCTTCGTGTTATCCCAAGAATTTACTGAAACATTTGATCTCTGCCTTACAGCCATTTCCTGCCCTCCCCACTTCCAAACCCTTGACTCCAGAACTTGAACTTGATAGTGAGAGAGAAAGACAATGTATAGTAACACCTGAAATCCACAAAAGAGCATCAAGGCAAGTTTATGCAAGTGAATGAGACAGTGTCAGGGCTCGGACATCAGGCATTTCAGTCATCCATACTGTTAAGCTGTTAAACAGCTCATGGTGCACTTTTTTCTGGGGCCAAGTTAGAACTCTCCCATGGAGTTCCCAGGGGTGCTCAGGGGATCAGAACCAAGGAAGGGCAATTCCCATTAGATAGTTGAGACGTGGCCTCCCAGTTTTGGAAGATGAGCATTTAGTAGGTTGTATGTGTCTGTACGATGCCAGTTGCCTCAGTGTCAAAAAAGTGTTGCCCCAACAATTCAATTTACTGGTATGGATGTTGTCTCAGGCTCCTGTCTATTTCCAGAGACAGAAATAAACTCTGTACAGGCTTGTCTTTTCCCTATCATAAGGACACAACACTGCTGTTGATGACATTTGTGGAATTGGCAGGATGTAAACAAATAGGAAAACAACAGAAGGTATTGTCCAGGCTCCATCACTTGAACAGCTGGTTCAAAGCAAAAATTGTGCTGTGAATAAAGAACTTTTGAAACTAGTGATATGGAGGCTTGTCTACCCCTTGCAGACAGTCCTTTGAGCAGGCAGAACTGTCATATTTTGAACTATAAAAACAAAGTGCTTTTTTTGTTGTTCCATCCAGTCACAGGGGTATACATTCCACATTGCAATATAGGCATGAGATCCTTGTGCTTTCACCGCACCTTGATGCTGCATATTTCTGTGTCCATTGGTTGCACTGGAAGCAAGGGTATGGCAACTCTGTGTAGACACCACAAAAGATAAGACAAGTAATACTGTTAGTAATACTAGGCATACTTTAAGACATATTAATACAGCTACAAGGCTCTTCAATGAATGGAGGGAGAGTGAGAAAGACCTGCAATGTATCCATCACAAAACATGGAGCTGAAGAAGAAATCTTCAAGAAAAAGGTTATATATAAATCCCACACCTTAAAAAAGAGTAGGTACTTAACTTTAGGATCATGAGGGGGTGGTGCTGCTAGGAACATTATCCACGCTTAAGCATCTAAACAAGCTCTTTTTTTGCCACAAAAGGCTCTCACTGTTCCTTTGTGTCCAATGACAAAATCATTTATTCTGGAAATATCTCTGTGCAGATCCTATCTGAAAGCATTTCAATTTTCATGCCCTGTGTATCAACAGGCAAAAATACTCTCAGACAATTAATTTCTCTTTTGGGGCTGAGATTTTCTGGAGTTAAAAACAAAGGTGAGTGATGCAGGTTTTAAGTTTCCATCTTGCAAGGTGGTTGCGTTTACTTCAGGAAAGCAGAGTCCATAACACTTGGATTTAAACTTATGTTCAAATCAAGGCTGTACTAGCTCGGACAAAGTTTATTGCTCAGTCCATAAAAGCCCAAAAACTGACGTAGAGATTTAAAACAACAAGAAACTATTTTTCTTTTTATTTTTCCTTTTGACTTATAGGGAAGCCAAAAAAAAAAAAAAAAAAAAGAAGGAGCTCAGTTCATTTAAACTTGTGTAAGATGATCTTAGGAACCTAACCTTCACTAATCCTCTAACAGTGAACCTGCCCACCTACTCTCCAGTACTGTCTGCCTCTGCAAGTACTGAAATTTCACCACACAGTAGCTATAGCTTGAAATTTGCTTGCATATATGAAGAAATACCAGTTTTGGAAACCCACTTAGTTCTTAGAGCGGACCTGAGGCTGCACCTGCACTGGAAAATTAAAAAGGGTCAAAGTACAGGGATGAACACTCGCGTGTGGTCGTTCATACTGTGAAATCAGGAGGAATCAGGATCCAGATGCATACACTTTGGAGATCAGACTCTGGAGAATCACTCTGCTTCTTTATTTGAAAGTAGTGTTCCTTCTCTCAGCTCTTACTTGATGGTCCAAGCACTCTGCCAGACACCAGAGATATGGCTGAGTTGAGGGGACTGGAGACCCTCATACTCCTTAGGCCAAAGGAGACAAGGTGGTTGATGAACAAGCAATGTTGATATCCTTTCCTTTTTTAAGTGAACATGCATGTTAATGGCTATCAGTAAAAGGTAGCTCACATTTCTTGTTATTTCCCTACACTGTGAGAAGAAAAATAAGCAGATCTAATTTATGCAGACTGGATCACCTTGTAGCTTTCTTCACTGACTTTATTGGGAACATAGATTCCCAGTGACTCATTGAAGATGAAGCACTAACCTTATCTAGGTGCCTAGGTTACATGCACACCAAGGCTCTCTACTCACTGAAGACAATATGGAAAAATTCAATTTCTTCGGAACTGTGTTTCTTTGAACTAGCTCTCCTCTTAACTGTGCTGATGTTATGATTGAAACTTAAAAGCTAACCTTCCCTTTTGCTCCCAAAAGAACAGAAAAATAAAGTGCTTCACCAGGTCACCTTTTCACTAAATTCCTTTAGTCTGTTTTAGTTTCTGTCTGTCAGAAGCACATAAACTTCATGTACCAAAAGGAAGGAAAGCTAGGAACTCCCTTCAGCATTTTTCCAAAATGTATGTCTTTTAAAAGCTTCATACTAACCTGAATGTGCTTGAATTCAATTCACTTTTGACTGGGCTGCTATATTACTATTTTTTAAAATCAATTTCTCCCCAGAGTCAGTGGCCTAGTGACGAAAATCCAAAAGCTTTGGAGAAAAATGTCTAAAATAATATTAAAGAAAAAGTTCATCCCATTTACTGCAAGTCCAGAATGTGTTTCAGTGCTTTTTCTTCCATCCTGAGTCCTTTAAGCATCAGGAGACTAAAGTATTTGTCTTAAAAAATAGCATTGCCTTGATATATCTTTGATATCAAACATCAAGTTTACAAATTACTGGGCTTTTCTCTTTCATATGACATCCTGAATGGTGTTAATCCACAGCCATGTTGAGACATGTCATCATTGGTCAAACTTTCTTCATGACTTTGCAAACAGTTACAGCATCTTGTGCAGACATTTGCCTCTGTAGTGTGGATATGAAGGAGTGCTCACATGAAATTATTTTCATACTTAGCACCATGACATTAACAGCAAGCCAAAATGTAAAGTGGATGAGAGGTAGTTTTTTTCTTCCTAACAATGGAATGCAAAGTGATTTTACTCATGCTAACATTATGCTATTACAACTCAGTGGGCTTCAATGGAGATCCTCCTGAATTACTTTAGATAGATTAAACTTAAGTCTCTAAATGTTATATTTACTGAATATCACTCATCCAGCAATCTTAAAGCACTTCAGGAACATTAGTTGTTAAGCTCCAGAATCTCTCCTCTCATGGTTTCCCAAGTGGAAAATAAATTATAATACAACTGGTTTATGGGCATTTAAATGAGCACCCAGGAATATTTCCTAGATTCGTGCAAGATCAGACAGCAAATCACCAGCAGGGTCAGAAACAGAACCAAATGTCCCACCAGCTCTCTTGAGCTCTGGTATACTTGGCATTATATTCTCATTTGGAACAATGGATTTAAACTCTTATAGATTATTACTTTTACCTTAAACTCTCTCTTACCTCGACTGGCTGCTGAGTTCTCAGTTGGGCCATTTAACATAAGTGCCTCTTCTAGTTATTCAGTCCATTAAAACAGAAATCAGACTACATTACCCAGAACACACTTAAGCCTCCCACAGCCCTGCTCAGTCAGAGAGGTAGCCTGCCAATGTTCTCTCTACGGAATTCCCTGCTAAAATCACCTGGGAGTTCCATGTTAAAATGTGTGAATACATATTTTTATACAAACCCAACAGCCAATATCAGAATTATCAGGTAATTTAGTTAGGCAAGCGCTTGCTTATGCATATTGAGTTAGATATTTCATTACCCAGGGCTAATTCCTGGGATGCTGTTAGCAAGCTGTTTAACTTCTTTCTCTGTCTGCATAGTGCTGTAAAAACACAGACTTTCTTTTCTTTGGTTGTAAGACATCCTTGCTATTTGAACTAATCTGGCCATGGGGAGCACAGGCTGCTTTGTGTGTGTGGTTCCTGGACATACTAAGCAGTTAATCTATGCGTCAGCAAGGTAGGCAAGTCCTTAAACTAATAGACAGGGGAAAAAAAAGAAAAATAAGAAAAATTTCCATGATAGCCCTAATGCCTATTTAAGTAAATTCCTAGGGAGCTAGGTTACTTTTTGTCATTGTCACCGGTGAAGGAAGTCTGGAGCTGTGAGAGGAGGTAGGTGCTGCTGGGAAGTAATGTGTTTGAAGAACTTACGTAGGTGGCTCCTCAAGGCAAAGTCACAGTGGAACCAACAAAACTGATTCTGAAGTATTCTTCCCCAGCTCTTCGTTCCACCACGTCTGCTTCACCTGCTGCCATGGCATGAACTTGACCCAGTCCCAGCTCTTTGTCCTGAGAGCAGCAAAATTCAATTTTGCCTATACTGCCTCAAACTGACTCCGAGCACACACCTTTGCTTTCTGAATTCAGCAGTAAGTCAAGGAACATGCATGCCTTACTAGTCCATAGTCCTGCAGATATTTGAATGCCCTGAACGCTTGCGTACAAAGTGTGAGCCTTTGCAAGACCTGAGCTCTATAAGAATAAACATAATCAAATTCAGACTGCATTTGCTTGCCAATTACTGGCAGATTTGCACCATTTATGGTCAGTCCGTTATTACACAGCACTACAAATTGAATTTGTTACAGAAAATGTTAGGAAGGAAGGATCTTTGGCTTCAATTTATCCAGAACAAATGGGCAAATGGAAAAAATCAAATCTGAATTTGTAGTTACAAGGCAATTTGGCCAAATGTTAGGCTATACTGTCCTATCTGTGGAGCAAAACATGATCCAAAGTATCTCAATGCATTGAGATTATATAACTGGATGATAACATCTAGCACTGTAGTGGCACAAGCAGCCTGGTGTTCAGGACATTCCTGAATTTTGGTTAAAAGGCTTTTTTTCTTTTAGTTCAACCATTTTTATTGTTTTAGATCACACATTTATGATGTAAAAATGAAAGAAACTGCCCAAAATGGGAGCAAAGATGCCTATGATATAACTTGCCAATTGCCTTGATTACTGGACAAGTGTTGAGCACATTTTCCTCCTTGGGCAGATTTTATCCTGAAAGACTGTGCAAACAGACAGAGAGATAGACAAACAAACACACACACACACAAGTTAAAACAGATAGGGAATAAAAATACCCAATGAAAAATGTGGCATTTGCACTATAATACACGCAAAAAATTTAATTAGTGGGAAAGGGTGTAGCTTCATCATTTATCCTCTCTAGACTAAAGAGTCCCAGCTCTTTCAGCCTTTCCTCATTTGAGAGATGCTCCAGGACCTTAACTGTCTTCATAACCCTTTGTTGGACTCTCTCCAGTAGTTCTATATCTCTCCATACTCGTTAGAGAAGGAGAAATTCACAGGGTAAAATTATTGTTGGTACCTGCATTGCAAAACTGACATGGGTCTTCAGATCTCTTATATGGCATCAATGTCATCCAGCTTCATGGATAGGATGCTGCTTAAACTAATGACACCTAAATTCAAGTCCACATGGAATAGTCTAAATGTGTACTGGGAGGTGGAATTCAATAGTTTAAACACAGCTGTCTACAGAGATGCTCTTGGAGACCCCACCTAGCTGTAGCTGTTACTAGTTGAAGAAGGTGATGTTTCCTCTAATTCCCTTCTCATATCTGCCAGTCTAGTTTAGATGCCTTAAATTCTTTGGTCTTGTCTCAGATGTAGCTGTGTGGGTATATTTGAATCAAGCATTGCTCTCCATTAACTGTAATAGGGTTATAGTGTGCCTGCAGGCTTCTAAAGGTAGGTGATTTAATCTCAGATTGACTCCCCACACCACTGAAATCAACAGTGAAGGTGTCTACATTGAAACTGGTTGCTCAAGCTATCCTGCAGGGCTTTTTTATAGTCGTTGTCTGATATTTCTCATTAAGTGACTCCTCCCTCCTTTAAAAGGAGATTTTCATGGTTTGTCAGAGAGATTCTGTTCTTTATTTCAACACCTGAAATACTTCAGTGTGTATGTGAGCATCCACTTTGCAAAACCATAGTTGACTGACTTAGTTCTTTCAGGAACTCACAGGAAAGTGTCTGAAGGATGGTCAGCTCCCAGTTGTTCAGGAAGGGCATGTCAAAGCAGTGTGAAGGAAGATCATCCAAAGTAATGGAGAAAACAATAGACTGGAAGTCAGAAGCAGTATAACCCTCTTTCAATCAGTACTGTCTCTTAGTTGAAGAGCTGTAATGAGAAAAAGAGATTATTAACTTTCCTGTGTTACGATGACAGCTCGTTTTTTCCCTGTGGATGCATGTTATCCACACATGGCATGGCATAAAACAACGTATGCGTAGCTAGGTGCTAAGTATAACATCTTACAATTCACTTTGCCCACATCTTGACTGAAGGGTGGGCAAGAACAGTGTGTTTCTAGCTAGAGTGAGCACAGTGTAAAGTCATCGTTAACCCCTTGGGCATATTGCCATGATTTACAGCAGTGGATGAGTACAAGGGTCAGCAGAACTTCCATGGACAGATTATAGTCCATAATAAATCTGTATAGAATATATTCACTAGAATTCTGGGGCTGATTTAAAAATATTTAATTGTTAAAGTTTATGAAGTTGACCCTGAAAATTTCCCTCTCCCCTTGGCCTGTGATTAAACATTCCTAGTCATTACAAACTGCACACATCACATGCATTTTCTCATAACATCTTATATAAAAGACAAAGTCACCCTGCAATTTTAACCTCAGACAAAACCACTTTCACTTCCTTTATCTCTCCCATATAATTCATCACATCTTTTTGTAGCTGTCTTGTGTGCTCTTCGTAGTGGGTTGCCATTTTAGCAGATCTGTCCATCTGTGAGAGCAGGAATAGTTGTCACAGACCTGCCGAGCACTTCACCCGGCATGATATTATCATAGAATCATAGAATCATAGAATGGTTAGAGTTGGAAGGGATCATCAAGTTCCAACCCCCCTGCCATGGGCAGGGACACCTCCACTACAGCAGGTTGCTCAAAGCCCCATCCAGCCTGGCCTTAAACACTTCCAGGGATGGGGCATCCACAGCTTCCCTGGGCAACCTGTTCCAGTGCCTCACCACCCTCACAGTAAAGAATTTCTTTCTGGTATCTAATCTAAATGTACCCTCTTCCAATTTAAAACCGTTACCCCTTGTCCTGTCACTACACTTCCTGACAAAGAGTCCCTCTCCGGCTCTCCTGTAGGCCCCCTTCAGATATTGGTAAGGAGATATTATGACGTTCTGTTGAAGAGATACAAATTCTTATCTGGAAAGGTGAGTTTTAATCCTCTTCTTTACTTGTTTCTCATGGTATTGCCTAACCTTTTCATGACTTGATGTGATGTGATTGATGAAGGGGTACCTATGAGTCAAATTTTCAGAAAAGCACAGCTCACAGCTTCATTTTCGGTTGTGACCACTGGTCCTCATCACACTTGAGTTCCAGGGCCCTTCCCATTACTTGACTCACCAGTCTAGGAAAAGAAGAGGGATACAAGTACTGTCTGCTTTTTCAGACAACTATCAAATATGCTTCAGTGGAGTATACATCTCACAGGAGACTACAGCTTTTGGGTTAGGTAAAGACAGAATCATACTGGACATCAGAACGTATTGTCAAGATTGGTCATTTGTTAACAACTAAAGGGAAGTGTGTTAGAGCTGTGCATATGTTTAGACATAAAAGGTGGTGAAGATGGGTGTGAATGTTGCCTTTACTTGATTTCCAGTGATAGCATTGGTGGGAAACACATTTCAGTATCCTTCATTGGTTTTTCACAAGTTCTGGTGTGATACACTGCCAGTGAGTGTTACACGACACACTCTGTGCTCTGTCTCCATCAGCTGAGAATCTGTTACTTTCTCTTCCCCTCCCCAAAATTCACCACATAAAGGATCATATTTTTAACTTCTGATAGTTCTTTTTCATATTATTATCACATAAAGATTCAAGAGCTGGATGTACTCAGAGATATTGAGGAAGTGACTGTCTTTGTGACATAGCACCCTTGGGCAGATACAGAAAATGCAAAATATGAAAAAAAAGTGTAAACAAATTTCAAATACTCAGGTTCAAAATCAAGATCATGAAAACTTCTATTCATCTGCTTCCTGACCTCTAAAAGTTCCCTGAGCAAGTTCTTCTGCACATGCCTTGACATCTTGGTAGAACTGAGAAACACATCAGCTACCTGACATGCAAGTCCGGTCAAGTAGATCCTCCTTTACTTAAGTACCCTAATGTTTTCAAATCTAGGATTGAATTCATCTCACATAACCTGAGTATCTAGGCTGCATCTTCTTATTCACTGATGGAGTCAAGCACCCCTGCAGGCTAGTTCATGTCCAAAGATATCCTTTATGAATCATCCTGTGACAGTATCTGTCCTCCACCGAGGAGAGAGAAATTAGAGTGGTGAGTTTAGGAAGCGATTCTATGCAACATTATGTTTGGCACAATAATACTGGCACAAGGCATACTAATCTGCTCAAGCTCCTATCCTGTACCCTCTACTTCCTTCACATGCACTGAATGAATTGTCTTTTTCAAAGTTATGTTTTTAAGTCCATGCTTTAAATTCACATTGCTGATAAATCAAAATGTCTTACCAAACCATAGCCTTGGACTTTGATAACTAACTGTAAAAGTTTCCATTAGATAACTCTTACTAATACACACACTAGCCTACTGACCAGAACATTTGGCAAGGAGTTCGGAAGTCCTAGGAACCACATTTTTATCCAGTGGGTTTACTTCTGATATCTTTACCTCCCAGTGGTCAAACACAAATGACAAAGTTTCCTGCTGGTCCAGACTGGGGACATTCTCACAACTCCTCTTGAAGCTCTTTCACTATGAAGAAAATAATATTTTTTTTAATGGTTTAATGATTCTGTCATGAATAAGAAGGGCAAGGTTCTTAGGTGCTGATCAATTTTACATGGCTTCTGTTCTAGTAGGTTGGTGTTTGATCTTCCTGTTTCGGTCATCTACTTTCATCAAGGAAAATAAAGGTGCCCAACTCATGTTCTCTTCTCAGAGTCACATACCTCAAAGTTAAAAATATCAGGAGTAAGCTTTACAGTACTGTGACTTACCCCTGCTTAAAATACAGTCCATTTGCAATACGCTAATGTGAAGCCAAGTTTTCAAACACTTCTCAAATATTGGGGTACATCATCTGGAAAATGAAGAAGATCTAGATCAGGCCAAGTGTAACTCCCTAGTTTGCAATAAATATATTGATCTGAATGAACACTAATTATAATTGGGGAAAGATAAGCTATGGATTCAAAAGGCTAATGCTTTTAAAATGTAGCCTGATTAATGAGGCTGTCACAGAACTTATTTATAGGTATGCTGTACAAAGTATCATAATCTCTGGAAAGATTTACAGCAAATTAAAGCCATCAGAGTTTAGAAACCATAAAAATGATTTGACTCAAAAGGATGTTCCATACAGGCCAATGAGAGGTTTGTAGCTGTGGCAGAGAAGTTATAAAGAGCAAGTGTTCTCATAATTTTCTGAGGTGTGGGTCACATTTCAACCCCTTGACTCCCACTTACCCCTCCTACTAGTCAACACATAGAGCACTTCACAACTAGATATCATCCTTGTGTAACAGCAATTATCTTCTTTGAATAGTGGCATTCAGAAAGTATTAAATATAATTTTAGTTGGTTTTAATGTAAGATAGCAGCTGGAAATGCAGAAGAGCCTGTTCTTTGCTAGGCAGTTCTCTATGGACCTCCAGCAATTGCTCCATGAATCACTAATGGTGCATGGTCTACAGTTGGGAGCTATTGATTTGAAGAAAGCCCAAGTAAGTAAACAGATAGACCTTGTAGTATATGGTGAAGGTCACTAAACATAAGAAACAAAATTTCCCCCACAGCAATGTGCATGGAGCATTCAGCATCCTGGATATTTAGGATACTATATTTAGCGTAAAGGAAAAACACCAACAGAAGCAGAGACTCAGGCACATCATCATCAAGACACAGATCATCTGGGAAGTGGCAATGGAAGGAAACTAGGCTCTATTTTTAAGAATGACAAGTCCCTTTAAGGTAAGCAGTCTTTAAATCCTGACTCCTAGGGATCTAAAAGGCTGTCCAAATTAAGACAAATGGAGTGGGGGACAGATAAGCCTTTTTTAACTGTAAATCTGCATTATAGAGGGTAGTAGCCAACAAACGTGAAAGCATACTTCTAATCTTTTAAGGGGCAGAGAGGAAAAAAGAGCAGTCTGGCAGGACAGTGCATAGAGCTGAGTGCCCAATATGCTACCAGACCTGAAGGAGGAGGAAAAACACCAATTATTACAATCACTCAGAATTTAATACAAAGTCAAAAGAAGAAAGCGCTTAGAAATTATTGATTTCCCAGCCTGCCACAATGTCTTTGGATATCAATATAACATTTGATGATACCAATGTTTGCCTCTTGTTCCTCTCATAGCTCTATAGATGTTAACTTGCAGGCAGCCTTGCTGGCACAAGAACATAATAGTATATAGGATTTTGGCTATATTGAGCACTGGATAATTTTGATAACTTCTAAAACCCTTCAGCCTAAAAGTGCTTTATTTTCAGGCTCCACTATAATTAGTTACAAAGGTTATTTGAGTGAGACGTGAGGCAAGGCTGGAAGGTTGTTGTTAAATGAAATCAATTTCACCTACTTTTTCTCTTGCTCTAATATTTTCTTTTAAATCTACAGTGAAGAAATAGGCTATTTCAGGCAGTCATTTACCAACAATGACTTGTTCAGTAGTTTCAACAATGCATCCAGAAACAACGAAGGGACTCAGCTGATGCCAGCCTTGCTTGAGTAGTTCACTGCATCTATCAGGCTGTGTATCCACCTACATTACATATTCCAAGCATGGCCCACTTCAATTTGAAGAAAGTCACTGCTGACCTATATAAACTTCTCACGCTTTAACTGAAGTTTGAGCAGAGGCAGCACATCCCACCAGGTCTGTTCAGTCTCCCAGACCTGAACAGCCTCTTACATTACTGACACTCCATAGTTTGCAAGATCAGAAGAAAGAAGATGTATCTCCAGAAAACCTGGTCTAGTTTTATCGTGCAAGAATTCTAAAACAAAGGTCTCGAGAAACCACAGTGTATCTCATGCTCTTGAGTGGGGTGGGTGGACAAAGCATTCCAGCAGAAGCAGAGTAATGGAATTTTGGTTTCAGAACCATGCTAGAGAATTGAAACTCACTCCAGGGATGCCACAGACACGGTAGCCACTAACAGAAAAAGTGAGTCCCCATCCATTTACTCCCCTCTGAGACACAACGCATGAATGTTGCAATTATTCGTATTCCAGATTCTGAAATGGTTATGTTTTCGTGTTCATTTGTTTGAGTGAAACTTGGAAGATACAAAAAGACCTAGCTTGAGGTGGATTTGTGTGCACATGCATGCACATATACAGACAATGAGGAAAAACAGAATAAATTTTAAAGCTGAAAAAATATGCCTTCAACAATTGCTTAAGCCCTGACTAGAAAAGATATCTTCTGAAAGCATATCAGTGATTAGTCTCTTGACCTTTCTTCAACTTGAAGTCATCAGCTATTGTTCGCCGCTGATAATAATAATAACCTTTATTTTATGAGGTGACTGACAGGCAATCCTTAGAGACCATGGTCTTTCACAAGAGCAACATGCTTAAAAAAGAAATCATATTTAGTAGGCTCAATACAGTGAAGTTAATTCAGAGCTTTTACATCAAATATTATAAACATTAAACATTATCTATGCAAAAAAAATAAGAAAAAGGAACATTCAAAATGACATTTAAAGGAAAAACTGTAGCAGAAGGTTGGGCAGCAGAGCAGCAGAGTAGTAAAATTTATTTCTTCTGTACCCCCCTTTTTTTTTTTACTGAGAAGATAGAAAGTTTTTGAAAGTTTTCTTTTCCTTTACTGCACTTTGAAAGGGGAAGAGGAGGGAAATCAGAGACTGTGTGAACTGTCACAGGGAATATCCTATCTTTAACAATGGCCAGTCCTGAATCCTTAGATATGAACACTATTATACTCCATTTAAGAGGAGGGGATTTCTTCCTAATCACAGCCAGCAATCATCTCATGACCTGAAGCTGCAGTGGCTGCCCCCTTCACATTTTCATTCTTCCTAGTGTAATTGCATATGTTACTCTAGACCAGACTTGAATGGAAGCCCCTTTAAGGGAAACCCCAGGAGGTGGAGTTGATAATACAGTAGGTGACTCTCATTCCTCAGAGTCATTATTGAACCAATCAGACAATACAGTGTTAGGGGTCACATCGCAACTAGCAGTGCACAGTTTTGAATGAAATGTAAAGCCAAAACCCTGAATAACTGTGGCCATTAGACAGAACTTTTTTTTTTCAAGAGTGAAGGAGCTTGCTCCAGCAAGACCTAACCTGAGGTATTGTACTTTGCCTTCCTGTTAGTTCAGTCAGTCCCTTACCCTGTATTAGTAGTATATAGGAGGTCTATGTGTGATTAAATACCATTATCCTTCCCCAGTGGAAGGAGCTGCAATTCACCAGTGGGATTTTCAGTCTGATGGAAGAATTTAATCCAACATTTGAAAACATTAAGATCATCATTTTCCTGGAGGGCTGCAGAGTATTTGTCCTTAAATGCAGTGTGCTTCCTGTGTTCAGTGCATTTATTCTTATTACCTCCTAGTGAGCTGTGGAACAGAAGAGACAACATGAATACTGGGAAGGTCAGGGATTGTTTAGAGACTTATCTGAAGGAATGTCTCCTTTACCTAGCAATAATTGTATCCTAGGCTAAAGGCCTTGAAATGTATAAAACCAGTAAGCAGCTAATATGAAATTATTAGGTCTCAAGGCATTCTTGGTATTAGTCACTTATAGTGAATCATCCATTGATCAAAGCTGGGATCTTAAAAGGCTTGAAGAACTTGATAACCAAATCCCACTGAAATTTAAAAAAAAAAAAAAAAAGAAAATCTCAGCCTAAATTTTTGATTTGGATTTGAGGTCAGGGTGAAAATATCTACCAGTTGAAAAGGCTCAACATGAGACAGCCATGTCTGAGTTGTACAAAATAACTTTACCTATATCAGTACTTCAAAGATGTCAGCATTGTAATCTTCAACCCAGGTAGCCAGAGAAGGATTTAAAAGTCAAATGACTCTATAACATAGCTTATGTCAACCTCCATAGACTATGACAGATCAGGTGGCCACTGGACAGATCATCATCACTTGGAAAACTCTGTCACTGGCTTTCTGCCAGCCAATTCTTGGTACCTCACTTTCCTAATGTGCAAAAATTGAGGTATTTTTGCTTTAAAGTTATTTTGAGAGCTACTAATGAAATCACTGGACAAATTTTTTTTGTTGTTGATTTGGTTTTTACTGCTATCTAAACAGAACAACTTTTCATTCATATGCAATTTACTTTGAAGAGTCAGCATCTGTTTCTAGTTATGGATGATACCAAAATATCAGGCATCCAGCTTGTAGCATTTTTTTAATGTAGAGAAAATCCATTTAAAATCATTTTAAATGTTGCTAAAATATACTACTCATATTTTTTCCACCTCCTAAGTTTTGAATTCATATGGGAACTTGAAAGATCAGATCTAAATTGAGTGGATCAGCAAAGTGTACTGGAGTCAATGAAGTTATGCAGGTTTACATTATCTAAGAGTATGGCCCAAAGTGATAAGGATTGGCAGGAGAAAAACTGCACACTTGCCCCCTTGAAACACATTTTTAAAACTGCTGTAAAATATTATTCTTTCTGCTAAATATGTAATATATAAAGGATACATAAAATTTTCATGCTTGTATAAAGATTATGCAGTTCTAAATGACTTTGCCAGTCAGACTTAATCTACCCAGCCCAAAGACAAGCTGTTACAATTGTATAGTGTACAGCACATTTGTGTATCTGTGTGTGTGTATTTGCATGTATGTGAACAAGAGAGAGAAATGCATTTACAACCTTGGAAAGTCACTAATTAGGCAAATTAAAATACACTTTCATCAGAACCTCAGATATTTTCTTTTGATATTTATTGTTTATTGGAAACAGTCCTTTCTATAACACTACCCACAATGGATTTTGTAAATTTTGTGGCTTATGTTGACTGTTTTGCAATTTATACTATTGTGTAAAATATTCCCAGCACATACACTTAATCAAAACAAGCCCAATTAAGCTCAGTACTCCAGATTCCACCTCATTAGCTTTCTGTTCCTAAAATATAACAGATGTGATTGCTGCGGGCCATGAGTTAAAGACGAATTTTTCAGCTAAGCACTTACAATACAACCTAAAGTTATATGAAGATTTAATTATTACTTTCATTTTCATGGCTTCCTGTAAAAGCTCATTTTTCACTTAATAGCAATAGTATTCTACTACCGCACTTTACCCACTGTTACAGGGAAAAGTATCTAAATGAGGAAGAAGGGAGAGGTCAGGGGTCCTATTTTTACTCTTGGCCTTACATATTGGATGGGTGACTTCACAAACTTGCAGGGCTTTTATGCTTTCAAAACTACTGGAATTCAGAAAGGAGTCAGGATCTCAGCTTGCAAAATATCACTTCTGCCTAAAAACTCCGTGCAACTGCGTGAATGATTTTGCAGCATATTTACTTGGCAGGCTTCAAAAAGATCTGATGGCTTAGCGTACCAGCAATAGCTGGCTAGTACTCCCCTCAAATAATTCTTGGTACTTCTTAGCTGGATTTTAACTGTTTATAACTACTAGCTTTCATATAATAGCCAATATAAGGAAAAATATCATCCTTTTTCAGTAGTCAAAAGGCCAAAGAGGATTACCGTAGGACTGACAGCTGTGATATGAAGGGAAGGACTGCCAATTGTCAGTAGCTGTATTTCTTAGTCAATACCCCAATGTCAAGCTGCTGAATCTCTCTCATACTTTGTCCTTGTTACCGGAGCTCGAGCGTCTGGTGGATCAAGAATAATCTCTGGCCAAATCAAAGCAATTCCAAAAATAATCCAGAGGCAATGGTCTGACTTGTCTACGGCACAATTCGCCATGGAGATTTCCAAATGAGCTTGCAGCTTGCAATGAAACTTCTCTACAGATTCTGTACTGATGCATTACTCACAGCATCCTCTCTTCTACTTTCCCGGAAGACTGTATAATCAAGCCCACATAGTCAGGACCTAGTTTCTCAATCTGTTCAGCCACTGTGTTTTTTTGGCTGCATTGCGTGATCCAAGAAGACAACACTCCCAGGGTCTATGCAGTGCAAGATCTGTCCCAATGCCTCAGCATCCTGGTTCAGTGAAGCCAAATGTGCATAAAATTGTGCACATAATACACATTTAATCTTGCAAAAATGGGCATAAAATAGTCCCATTAATATCAGAAGCAATACCAGAGGCCCTAAAAGGGCTTTTAGGTACTTTCTTTGCATAAATTATTCCATAAGGTGCAAGGCAGGACTAACGATTAAAATTACACAAATGACCTGATTCACCACTGTTGCCACATTTCTGTGTTGGATGACTTTTAAAAAGTCTGTGGTTGCTCTCTCAGCAGGGTGGGTATCTGAGATAGCTTAATTGAAGTCAATGGAGCTACGCATTGACATAAAACTAGTGTACTTAATAGGAAGTTAATGCTCAGAAGAAAAGAGAAGCCACGCTTTCTTGAAAGATTTTCTCAGGGCTGAGATGTTCTCTTATTTGTAGTTTCCCACCGCATTATTCTTTCTTTTCTCCTCCCCAGAAGATTCACCAAAAAAATAAGCGTGTTTCCTTTGTGGTTTACACTGATAAGAAGTCCCTAAGTCCCCATCAGTCCCTAAGGTCTTTATTTATCGATCCCTGGCACAGACACACTTCAGATAATAGCCCAATTTAATATTTATGATGTGCTAGGTTTCTCTAAATATATAAATTTGGCAATTATCATGGGAGTTATCCCTTATTTATCTACCTTTGACTTTTAATTAGTAGGATTGCCATTTAATCATTAACAATCTCCCCTTCCAAAAAACACCCTACCTGCTACTTCTTTGATGAATGTGTCCCCATTGTGTCACTACTCCCGTTAGAAGATCTGTCTTAGTTATCCCAATGACAAGTTTTCATATAAAAATACTAGATCTACAGAAACGGTCCCTTGAAGTGACATCTCACACTGACTGGACAGTCTACAACTAGTACACAGTTAAGTACCCATCAGCCTTCAGCAGACCATCCACTAGGGGACTCACTAAGGTGACCGGTGACCCTTCAAATCTTAGTACCCTTTTTAAAAAAAGGCAAAATATTACATGTGTGTGAGTGGATAGGGGAGGAGGAAGCCTGGCACAGCCTGTTTAATTAAACATAATAATATTCAATGTAAAGATTGTTCCTTTTTCTTTGACAATATAAAATAGTGTCACAGAAATTATACCTTTGTTAAAAAGATCTCTCTAACATTAATCAAGTCACTTCCATAGAGAGATTAAACTACAAGCTCTAACATGCTAACATTCAGCAATGTGTTACTAATAGTATCATTAACACATACCATATATAGCTGCACGGAGTGTCTTATACTGAGTTAGTGCCAAGTCCCAGTTTGTCAAGTTGGGACATGGGAATGGCAAAATAATTTCATTCACTCCACCAGCTAATTAAGATGGAGCTTAAAGTATGGAAGCTGAGAACCTTAGCAGGTCTGTTGTGCCATTCCTCCAGGCTGACTTTGTAGGGAATAGTAAAAATACTTAATATAGTCACTGTTGCATGTAAAATGATTGTCAATGCAAGTGGTACAGATTGAATCAGCAGAGGCTGAACACTGCCATCATTGTGCAGTATTCATTCCTCCTTCTCCACTCATCTCTGGTCTCATGTTTGCCCATACTGCTACAAAAGAATAGATTTTTTTTTTAACACAGGGGCTCTTGACATTTACTTTAAAACCAAATAATCATCCTACAATATGCTGTTACTTGATGCATATTACACAACTTTGTCCTGAGAACGTGATGGTGGAATTAGGACCCATTCATCTATTTAGGTTTCCTAGAAATTTCCATTATGAAGGAAGCTTGTGGTCTTCTCATTTGAGGAACTCTCTCATCTTTACAGCAGTTCTTAGCAAATGAACGAAAGCAGTGTCCAGCTTCTCACACATTTGGCTCACTGGGTTATTTTTTAACCTTACATTGATATAATTATTCTATCCCTAAATCTGCCCTGTAGAATCAAATTACAACACATTTAAGACAACTGCATGTGTCTCTAATACCTGCAGCAAGCTTGTCATAAGAATAGCACTATCTAACTAGGTCCCAGCTCTGCGTGCCAGACCTCAGTGTGTTGATGTGAGGCAGCATCTGCAAAATATCATGCATTCAATCATGAAGAGAGAGAAGCAGGTCTGCACAGTGATACAGCAGCTCCCCTGTACCAGACACATCTTAATCAATCCCCTTGGTAAGCCCATACCTGGTTGCTGCTCAGCACTCTGCCTCTCAGTTAAGACAGTATCTAAGGTATGCCGTTTTCTGATATTTCCTTTTAATGTTAATTCCTAGAACACTTCTTTTCATTTCCCCTTTATTCTGGATATTTTCTTTAGTTTTGTTCCAATTTTTTTTGTCTGTTTTCTTGGTGTAAAATTTTTGGAGATGGCTAGTACACCTTTCTGTGGCTGCCTGGCATTTGTTCAGGCTTTTTTTTTTTTTTCTTTCTTTCTTTTCTTCAGTTAAAGCTTAATTAATAATAAAAAAACCAATGATTTTTAAGGATACCTCATTCTGTTGATATGGTTCTTTTAAGACCACTCCTGCCGTACCATAAAACTGCAGGGGGACCTGGCTCTTTACCTTTGGTGTTGTTTTTCTCATTTTGTCATTTAATCAGTTTTGTTGCTCCTCCAACATCCTTTCAATTTGTTCCCCATTTCTAGTTATGCCTTATTCTGGTTCGAATACGAATCCAATGAAATCAGAACCAAAAAAAACTAGTGTATAATATTTTATAGGCTAAACTCAGGAAGACAGGATACATGCTCAGTACCTATTTTGATACTCTAGCTCCCACAGCATTTTCCAATTAGTTTTGATTTTATAATTTCTCAGTGTAATAGTGAATTAAGAGTCACTTGCAGTATAATTTCTTGCAGTCAGGAAACTGGAAAGTTTACAACAGAGTCCTGTGTATTTCAAAATACCAGCCATTAAAGTCAAAGTCAGAGCTGCTAATGTTTGAAAGCTTTTGCTCACCCATCCATGCTTGGGGATGTAAAAGAGAAAAAGATTTTACAAAAATCCAATCCTAATTTGTGATGCTTATCATCAAAAAACATATGGCCAGATCAAAAGGACAGATCCTAAGCTGGTGCAAATTGGCCAAGCAACACTGTCAGCAGGGGTACTGGATTTAGGACAGCTGAGTATTCCGCCTATTTGTAGCTCAGTATAAGAGTTATCTGGCTGAGGGTATGGAAGTTCTAACCCAAAGCCCCAGGTAATAGTCTTTCACAAAGTCATCACACATTTTTCAGAAACTGAAAATTCACAAATTTGTTAGTAATTTTGGACCAGTTCCCACTTCAGCTCAGATTTCTTATTACCCATATTTTAGGTTTTTATAAAAATGAAATGCATTTCATCTCAGTCTTTACATTAATAAAATAAATCTAAAAGCCAGAACTGTCTTAGAGTCAAAGAGAGTTATTCTGCTATAAAGCAGTAGTATGTCTCTCAGGTTTTTGGATTTAAGTAAACCGAAAAGAAGCAACACTTAAAAATGGGATGGACAATGTTAAGTATCACAGAATCACAGAATATTTTTGGTTGGATGGGACCTTTGAGATCATCGAGTGCAACCAACAAAAAAACCCAACAACCAAAAAAAAAAAAAAAACCACCACAAAAAACAAAACCAAACCAAAAACATCCCAGAACACCAAACACCAAAACCAAACCCAAACAAACACCCACAACCACACCCCACCCCACCCACAAACAGACACAAACCAACAATCTCGGGCACTAGAGCATGCCCTGAAGTGCCATGTCTACACATTTCTTAAATACCTCCAGGGAGGCGACTCCACCACCTCCCTGGGCAGGCTGTTCCAGTGCCTGACCACCTTCTCAGTAAAGTAATTCTTCCTAATATCTAATCTAAACCTCCCCTGCTGCAGCTTCAGACCATTTCCTCTGGTCCTGTCATTATTCCCTTGGGAGAGGAGGCCAACACCCACCTCTCTACAACCTCCTTTCAGGTAGTCGTAGAGGGCAATGAGGTCTCCCCTCAGCCTCCTCTTCTCCAAACTAAACATGCCCAGTTCCCTCAGCCTCTCCTCATAGGACTTGTTCTCTAGACCCCTCACCAGCTTGGTGGCTCTCCTCTGGACACGCTCCAGCAGCTCAATGTCCTTCCTGTAGTGAGGGGCCCAGAACTGAACACAGTACTCGAGGTGAGGCCTCACCAGCGCCGAGTACAGAGGCACCATCACTTCCCTACTCCTGCTGGCCACGCTATTCCTGATACAGGCCAGGATGCCGTTGGCTTTCTTGGCCACCTGGGCACACTGCTGGCTCATGTTAAGCTGGCTGTCCACCAACACCCCCAGGTCCTTTTCTGCTGGGCAGCTTTCCAGCCACTCTTCCCCAAGCCTGTAGCGTTGCCTGGGGTTGTTGTGACCAAAATGCAGGACCCGGCACTTGCCTTATTAAACCTCATCTCATTGGCCTTGGCCCATTGATCCAACCTGTCCAGGACCCTCTGTAGAGCCTGCCGACCCTCAAGCAGATCAACATTCCCACCTAGTTTGGTGTCATCTGCAAACTTACTAAGGGTCCCCTTATCCAGATCATCAATAAAGATATTAAACAAGACTGGCCCCAAAACTGAGCCCTGAGGGACACCACTGGTGACCGGCCGCCAACTGGATTTCACCCCATTAATCACAACTCTCTGGGCACAGCCATCCAGCCAGTTTTTTACCCAGTGAAGAGTACACTTGTCTATGCCATGATTTGCCAGCTTCTCCAGAACACTGTGGGGGACGGTGTCAAAGGCCTTACCAAAGTCCAGGTAGACAACGTCCACAGCCTTCCCCACATCGAGAAGGTGGATCACGTGGTCATAAAAAGAGATCAAGTTGGTTAAGCAGGACCTCCCTTTCATAAACCCGTGCTGGCTGGGCCTGATCCCTCGGCTGCCCTGCACTTGCCGTGAGAGCTCACTCAAGATGATCCTCTCCATGATCTTTCCCGGTACCGAGGTCAGACTGACAGGCCTATAGTTTCCCGGATCATCCTTCCGGCCCTTCTTGTAGATGGTATATATTGTTGTATATATTGTATAGTATATACTGTAAGTATATACTATATACTATACTAATACTATAGTATTATATAGTACTATACTAATACTATAAGTATTATACTATAAGTATATATTGTTGAGAACAATGTGCCAATGGAAAAGGAATGAATAGCCTGACCCATCAGCTTCCCTTCTATCTCCAGCTGTTACAATTCTCCAAGTGCTGAGAACATGTGATATAGTAGCTTCAGAGATGAAAACTGATTGTTTTGGTTTTGGCACATCTGTAATGCAGCAAACAAAACATATATAATTGTATGTATGAGATTTACATTAGAGACAGACAAAAGCAACTAGAAGGTGGATTCTCACTATCAATTAGAGGTACTATTTGCACAGAAGGAGGTAACCTGTTGGATGTTCATTGATGTGAAATAAAAAGATTGCGTGAAGAAAATGTAGATGATATGATTGAGGCTTAACAGACAGGAAGAAAAGACTCAAACAAAATGAAATTATACGAATGGAGAACAGAGGTGTTTTTGGTACTGCAGAGGACAGGCAGGTGTTTAGATTAAGAAAGTGTCATTATCATGACATTGTGGAAGCTGAATAGAAAAATGACTCATGCTACCAACTTCTGAATATCTTGATCAAGTAGGAGCCATAATTAATGTTGGAAAAGTACTGATAAAAAAAAAAGGACTTGAAAATAACAATTTTCTGTAAGATGGAGAAAGGAAACAAAGTATAACGTTGTCACAAATTAGACAATCTTCAGCAGAGACTGAAGCAGCAAGAAATAAAAAGGTCAGACATTGAAAGACATCATGGACTGGATCCAACCTAGTGCTTAAATGCCTAAAAGCTTCAGTATTGCAGCACCCAGTGCTAACGACATGACTCTGTGACATCCAGCAATTCAGATGGGCAGGTACACACTGCAGTGAATAAGGGCATTCAACAACCTCAAAATAATGTCCAGTACACTCTGTACAGAAGCAACACAAAGATACTCATCACTAGTCAATTGGAAAATACCAGTTTCTGCTCCCGGGGCCATTTCTGTGGTGAAAATTAATCAATGATTGGACATAAAAAAATATTCCTTGCAGTTAATTCCCTTTGAGGCAACAGTATCCAGCACCAAGGTACCGAGTTACACCACTCTCTCTCTTTTCAGGCAAGGGAAACCTGAAATCTTTTATACATACTGACACAGCTTCAAAATGGAAAACAGAGCAAGAGCTCCTTCACATATGTATGAAAGTGACACATTCCAATGGGACACAGGTAATACCCTTCTTCAGGCAGAAAAAGGAATTGAACCTGAGTCGCCTACTTAATGACTGAATGCTTTAAAAATAGTAGGGTACTACGTAGCAGCACATGGAGCACTCCTCTGATTACAGGGGCTGGCCAGCAGTTGGGACACTTCTAGTGCTTTAACAGAAACATGCACACCTGGATGAACATCTGGAAATACTGAGAAAATGTATTGAAATATTTAACTTGTTTGAAGGAAAACAACTTGTTGAAGGACACCCGGGTCTCTGAAAACATACATCAACTCTTTCTGTACTGTTTTCAAAAAAAGGTTAACACTTGCAATTCCATTTTGTGTGGACCCCCAATCCTTTCAGAAGATGTTTAGATTTGCTCTGCAAATGGCTGATGAACAGAAACATTCAGAAGAGATGGGTAGAGAAAAATTCAGCTTCTGGTATACACAAGGTTGCTTAGATGCACCTAACTGGAGGTACTTCTGCAGATTTGCAGACCTCAAGCGTGACAGGAATATGAAGGACACAAACTGAACTGTCTGGGGTTTAGGAGCCTATAGAGAGAGGTAGCAGCCAAGAGCGAGGAGCAGGGGTGCTCAGTAGCCTCTCTTCTACTGTCCCATTTGCAAACTGCTGTGTCTCTCTTGTCATCAGTGAGAAGACAAGAAACAACAGAAAGCTTTAGTAAAGCCCTTCCCTCCTTCTTCCAGTCTTCCCTTTCTCATCTTCCTGTTGCAGTGACAGACAGGCTTCAGTGTTGAAGGAGAAACAGAAAGTTGTTTAGGTTGCATTTGTTGCTCAATTTTTCATGCCCTGGGGAAAAGCTAACAGGACAGATGGGAGGATCCTTGAGGCTGGGTCTCATCTGGAGGCGGTTCTGTTTGACTGACCGTGCTGACCCACAGGCTAAAACCTAGAGCAAAGCTCCCATTCTTACCAGAGAGTTGCCTAAAGGAATAAAGATAGCGGGTAAATACAATTTAGTTTTGATTTAGAAATGGAAGAAGGAAAAAAAAATAAATATCTGTGTTTAACTGAATCAATATAGATACTCAGGAACTGATTTCACAGCAAAGTAGCTTCATCAGCTACTTGTGCTAAAGGTTAATTATGATTATATTTGTCAATAACAAAACTGGGTATGTACATTTCTGGGGATTTTCACAAACTGTAAGATTTCATATGGTATTAACTATTCCCGAAATAATGCTTTGGTATGTTTAGGTACACATTTCTTAGTTCTTATTACCAAATTATATTTGACAATGCGATCCTAACTATGAATCAAAACAGACTTATATGTCATCAGAAAATATGCCAAAAGAATCTCAGTCCAGCATTCATGAAGATAAATGCAGTTGTCTCTAATTAATTCTATGAAACAGGTTTAGCAGGATTCCAGATCCTCCATAATGTATAGCTTGATATAAAAATAGGAATCTCTTGATGAATTTGTACATATGGTAGGATAAACAGAATGTTCCCTTCTGCCTCTGAAATATAATATTTCCCATTCTTATTTCCATGTGAAACTCTGGAGCACAACTTAAACTTGAGGATGATCAGTCTCAATTAAAAATTAATTGATAGGTGGGGATTGTTTTCCATGTTAACATTTCAGGTTTTACTGAAATTTCTTCACGAATCAGTCACCTATAGATAAAAAAAGTACACACATGGAAACAGCATATGCAGAATATACCACATAAATACAGAATGCACATAGTGGAAACACAAAAATATTTTCTCTTTTATGGTGGAACATTTTGCCATCACTACCTTTTCTGTTTGCAGGTACAGAAAAATAGAGGTAGTGAACTCTTCACTATACACACAAGAAGAAAACACCTTGAATTTTATTTCACATAGGAAAATGGAATGGTCTGTTCCTTCTATTTATTTTTATGAAATGCAGAATGATAAGACCCTACTTTTAACCCTATGCCATAATGAATCAATAAAGGATGTGCAATGAAATAAATGGAAGGCAAAGTACAGCAAAAATTGTGAAAGTGAATACTTTTCACAGCATGCTGTCATCCCTTGGAATTAACTCCAGCAGGAGATTATTAAGTCAAATATTGTTGAAAGATTTTTAAAGGGCTGAATAATTTTATGAGTAATAACAACAGTATGAATGTTAAAGTAATCTATTACTATGCTTCAGAGGGTAAAATGATAGCTGCAGGGGTCAAGAAGATATCCCCTTCTCTACCTTCCTTTCCACACAACTGTCTAAGTGCATTAAGGGCTTTTTTGCAACTTCCCCTCAAGCATCGGACATTGGTCACTTCTGAAGGCAGCAAAAATGCAAGACACAACAAATGAGAAGGAACATAGGATTTGTCTGATCCAGTATGACAAATCTTATGCTCCGTCTCATCATCATTATCATCATCTGAACATATTTTACCTCCAGCATAAAAGGAGATTGCTTTTCTGTTTTCACCACCCCTATGGGTGCAGCATAGGTACTTGGAATTTTGCTGTTCTAACTCACTTAGCATTTTGGTTCTCACTTCTCAACACTTCCTTCTGGGACTTTAGCTGTTCTTTTATGCACCTAGTAGATTTCATGAACCTTCCAAGTTTGGGCTCTGAAGAAAGCTGAAAAGAGAAAGAAAAAAAAAAAAGAGAAAACACAAAAAAATCCTTGATGCAATTTTCTGCTCGCCACCATCAATTTGCTCCAAAAGAAGGAGAATAACAATCTCTGTGATACTATTCTCACTCTGCTTTTGAGATCTTCTTAGTGACCAGCAAGAATACCAGGTGGGAAGACACAGCAACAAACCTTTATCTGTTGAGGCACTGGCCTCAACAGTTATCTCATGATGCATTTTTGAGATTTTTTAAAAATATTTCAGACCTCTTTGCTAAATGTTTCATCCGTTAAAATTCTATGAACGCTTTAAAAAGAGTTAACGAAGAATTTTGATTTTTCAGTAAGCAAATCATCTGTCAACCACTTTTGAAGAGCAGTCTGATATAATTTATATCTTTAGGGATTGCCTACCCTACTGTGGGTTTTATGGTGCCATATTATTGATTCTCAGAGTTTTGTGACCTACTACGTCTGACGGACATGGTAAAAAGTAATGATTCAAAACACAAGAGCAAAATTATAGCTGTGGATTTATTATTGTTGTTGCTATTATTCAGTGCAAAATTCACAACAAAACAATGCAGTAACGTGTACAAACACCATGCAAAATGACAGCACTACAAAAATCTAAGCTAATGGTTCCCCCTTTTACAAAATTTGTTCTCAAAAAGTTTGTGAAGAATTTCAGATTCTAAATTCATGCCTAAACCTTGTACTTGAGCCTGTCTGTGGATGACATCAGCAGTTTTTCAATGTAACCGTCAGGCCATATATAAACAGCTGAAATACATATTTCAAAAAAAGAATAGATATTTAAGGCAAGATTCACAGCATCTGCTGATATATCTCTGAATTACACATCAGAATTCTTTAATAGCTCCTGGTTAGTTATCTAGGCCCCCTGTAAACTAATGGGGAATCTAATGTTTTTGAAGAGTCCTGAACAGAAATCACACTGACCTCTACTTCACTGTGGGGCAGGGCTAACTGGAGGCTGCATCTTTAATGTTCATATTTTCCAAAAAATGCATACCTACCTATCTGGATAGGTCACAACCTCTTAAAAAAGGAAGGGAGTGGCAAAGCCATCAACTTTCATATAACCATTCTTTAGCCATATAATGGCTAATATGCATATAATGCAAGAGGCATTTTAACTCTGGGGTTTATTGGTACCAATGTTTGGCAAGGAAGGAGCAGACTTGGGTTCCAGTCCTTGCTCTCAGAAATCTTTAGTATACTCTGAGCAGAAACTACATGTGACTTCCTCGACCAAGTGCTCCAATTCCGCTATTCTATGGTTAATTTGTCATCCTCAGAAGATGGAAATGGAAATCAGATCCCTGACCTGTAAGGAAAGTGCTCTGACCAAAAGACTGTTTTGACAATGTGGATGCTATATATATATATTTACAATCATTTCCTGCCAAACTTGAAAATGCCTGGTGGTTTTTAGGTGCCTTTTGGAACAAAGTCTTTCTTGGTTATTGTTTTTGGACTTGTCTTTTCTTAAGTGGTACTTTCAGCTTTGCCTCAAATAAGTCTTCAAGGCTGGACTCTGACTCTTGTACTAATGAGCCAAGTGGCACTTACAATCATGCTTACTAAGTTAGAAGTGACAATATATGAACTTAAAAGATTATTTTCCACATATTGGATTTTGCTTTATTTGACAATCTCAAATGCCTTCAGTGCATACATTCAGCAGCATTAAGCTTTACATCTCACAAAAGAGAGTATTTACAACAAAGAAATAAATGATTCAGAAAAGTATAAAACACCTTCAAGAGATTCATACTGAGACTGATTTTTTAAAAAGTTCATTTTGTTTCTATATCTTTGTAATAGGTATTTGAGCAAGATGACAAACTTTTTTGTTTTAATGTATTGAGCTAAGTATTTCTGATAAGGCAATAAAATAGCTTTGTTTCAGTGATCTAAAGGGGAATAATAAACAGATCAAGGTTCAGTGGCAGAGTTATTGAGGAAAGGAATATCAGAAGTAGGGATGCAAGCTGGAGTCCACACAGCATATTTAAGTTATGTATCCTTCTGCTGCTGTGGATTTCAGTTGTGGTTCCCATACCAGTGTGAAGATAAGAGTAGGACACTGAGGATAATTGAGTCCCAGAAATAAGGGAAATGACACAAGCAATCACATTTTCATTCATCAAAGTCCTGAATTTTTAATATTTTTTCTCCATGATTGCAGCATCTTTTGAATTGTCAAATAAATTACTTTCAATTAAAAAGGATGAATACAAAGTCACAGCTCAATCTGGCAGGTGAAATTTCACTTAGCACCCCTAATTGAGTAACCTGGTCTAGTGGGAGGTGTCCCTGCCCATGGCAGGGGGGTTGGAACTCGGTGATCTTTAAGGTCCCTTCCAACCCAAACCATTCTATGATTCTAATTCTTTCTGCATCTGCTGGACTCAAAGCTTCAGGTCACCAAGAGATATCCACTGCCTTCTGCAAGCTTTTAATAAATCCTGTCATGAGTTAAGGTTGCTGCTTAGTGACCCACACTGACTTCACCTTTTTTCTCAAGTGCAAAATATTCCTTGTTTTCAGAAATTTGCCTGTTCTATGCAAGAACAGCATAAGTAACTGTATACCCAGAATAACACCAAAATCCTCTTTTTACTTTTTTTTCTAGAAGTCCTGGAAGTTTTGTTCCCCCTGTACAGCACATTCAATACAACTGACTTGTGGAAAACCAAAATCATTTGGACAAAATGAACAAATTGTAGACAATCATGAAAAGAAAAGAGAGTTTTGCTATTTGATGTGTAAATATTATTCACAATGAATATAGGTAAAAAAGCTCTAATTATGTTATAAAGCTCATCAATGAGAGCAATGCAATATTCCAGTATGTGCTAAGTTGCTGTCACTTTGTGAATAACCTTTTTGGCCTTTCAACAATGGGAGTTATTTCTTCTTTTACTTCATTTTGCATCACTGAATGGTCTCAAAACTTTAGCTAAAGCCATTATGCATTCCGCCTCATTGCAGCATATAAAAGCCACTCTAAATTATCCCTGAATGTTGCTGTCTTACCACCACATCAAACTGACCCAGAAACCCTGATTCCCTATCTTTCTTTGTTACCTTCAAACTTCTCATCTCTCTTCATATTCATGTTCGACTGGTAAAAAGCCTTTTAGTGTTTAGTCCACTTAGCTGTTATACTTTTTTTCTTTAAAAGCTAGCTGTTTTCAAATATTTCAGTTGAATGTTTTTGTAGATATGAGTCATTATGTACAGCATAGAAAATAATAAAAACATAAAGATGCTTAGTCCTTTAAAAAAATGCTTCTTGATTTACTTTGATGGAGAAAATTAACCACATTCTGTCCCTGCAGATTGCACTTAGTAATAGCTTGTGTAAAACTTCTGACAAAGAGCACTATCCAGCTTGACTGCTCTAGGAACTAGCAAAAGACAGAAGAATGAGCTATCAGAATAATCAGAAAATAAAATCCATCATGACATAAGGTACCGACAAGCATTGAATTCTTCCAAGCATATTCAGCTTGGAAGAAACAGACACTGAAAATACTTGTTTACTCTATGTGCATCTCTGTCACCTTATCATTCTCATGTCTAACATTATTCTCCCTTTCAGAGTGACTTCGATGTAAACTGTGAGTCTATGGTAAGTACCATTTACAAAGTGCCAGAGGTGACTGTGCTCTGACCAGGAATACCTGTGCTGGAACAGTTGTCAAGAGGATCGATATTTTTGTGGTGGTCCTGAGAGAATCCCAGCTTATTCAGCTGCAGCTCTTTCTAGATGAGTAAATAAAGTCTATTCATCAAATAGCATCTATATTAGCTTTTGGGATGGAGCACTAACGTAGTTTTGAAACAAATCTCCAGTGACCACATTTATTGCATATTATTTCCATTTCAGAGACGACTGTGTGTACATGAAAAATCGTCCTTTCTGAGGAAAGAGAAATAGTTTGAGGTGCACTATAAATGTATTTCCACCTCTAATGGGGACACAAAAGCCCAAACTAATCACTGGTCTTTTAGACAGAATTGAACCAAAGTTTGTGGACATTTTGTCCAAGGGCTCCTAGTTCAATGTTTATATATATGGAACCACATGTGATGCACATGTAAGACCTTTAGCCTAAGTTGTTTTGATCAAGTGACCTTCTAGTGCACTATATTACCTGCTAAAGTAGACATAGCCAACATTAAAATGCCCTGCTCTTTGGTCCTCCACAGCTCCAGGGGAAGAGAACATCATTTGGGTAAAATGACAAACCAGCAATAACTTCAGCAGAAACACACGTCTTCCTTGACACCTTCTTAGTAGTCATCATGGAAGATACAGAAGCCACAGGACCACTTTATTCATTCACAAGCATCAACCACAAATACAATGGGACTCATTGCTTATTAAGCTTAACTGTCTCTTTAAAAATAAAATAAGGACTATAAATGTTGCAGCATAGTAATTTACTCATATATCATTAAGGGACTGTCTGAAACAGCCTTGGTGGTACTTTTGTTGTAGTTGTAGTCCAGATGTTTTCCATTACCTGTCACAAAAGCAGGAGAAAAAAATCTGTACATTTATTTCTCTGGATGTTCAACGCTCAATTTTTGTTCCTCTGAGAGTAAGGGGTGCACACAGTCCCAAAATATCCGCCCAGCCTCCCAATGCAGCGCATGAGTGGAGCAGGACAGCTAATAGTGAAATACATGGAAACTATCAAGTTGAGTGATTCGGTGTCTAAGAGGGAACCACAAGGAGAGAGAGAGGAGGAATCGTAATGCTACGTCTCAAAAATAATTCAAAACCAGGCACAACAGGAATTTAACAAGTCTCTTTTACTCATCTGAGTCCCTTAATCAACAGAGTGTTTGTAAAACTTATGAGGGAAAGATACCATCTATCCATCCCTAGAGTGAGCAGCCTCAGGTTGTGTTGTGTACAAGTCCTAATCTTCTATACACCTTCTGAAATAAAATGTCAGATAAAGCCTTTAGAGAAGATGGTCAAAGTGGGATTTCCACGTCAAACAGCTCAGTAGCACCTGAGTGATTTTGCATTTGCTCACGTTCTTACAGGAGTCTGAATGCACCTTGCTGACGGGTGGCCTGAATGCCCTCATTGAGGTACTTAGAGATTTCAGAGAAACTGCAAAAATGTTCAGTTGTATTCAAAGAATTACTTTTCTTCAAATCTTGCACATACACAATCACATTTGTCTTTGAGAAACTGTAAAGGTTCTATGCCATTTCTCACCGGATGGTCTGTCCTGGAGAATCTGATTTTAGTGCTGAGTTCAGAGTGATTGGATGTGGTCACAATGCATGGATTTCTTCTCTTCAAGTTGGAGAAGGAATTTCATCACAGGTGAGGTACTTCTGCTTATATCCATGTCCACCGTAAATTAAGGTGTGCTCTCCAGAGGATTTGGCTCCATGTGAGAATGGAAAACATGTGAATGGAGTGAAGCCAGGATTACTCTGACAGCATTTTTCACAATCTAACACAGCTGACTGCCCTCTCAGTGTCAGATCGATTTCTGGGGTCACCAGGCTTTTGAACCAGCCGTTATCTTGGAGGCTTCTGTGTCCTCAAAAATGTCAAAATTCTGACAAAATGGATCATCCATGCTTCTGTCAAGAACACCTTGATTTATTCTATTTTATTCTGGGCGCTGAATTTAGGTAGGATGAATCTATACATCAGTGATGGGCATTACAGCCACAAGGTGAGACAGAGCTCAGAGCCACTGTTTCTCAGCTGAGGAAAGTTTTATCACACACACGGGCAAGAATCGGATTTGCTGAGGGCTGCTTAAGAATTACCCCATTTTCTTCATGAAGACCTCATTTCTTCAGCTAATCCTAGTTTAGAGAAATTACTGAGTAGGGAAGTAATTAGTACTTGATGTTATCATTTTTCAACAGTTTAAAATCCGACAGTTGTGACTTTTCCAGGAATTGAGAGAACATAAAGAAAAATGATGCAGTATTACCATTAATATTGTTATTAAATGTAAAAAATTAAAAGACAAGAAGATATACATATACTGTTAGGGTTTTTTTTTCTAAACTTGCTAAAATGTACTTCAGGTATAATGCAGTGAGCTTTTCTGTTAGTAATTATTTTTGAATGACAGTTTTTTTCCACCCACAAAAAGGAAAAAAAAAGTTAATATGGAACATGTTTTTAAATAAACAAGACATTAATTTCAGGACAGTTGCACTTCTTGCCCTGTGACATGACAACTGCATGTTGTTATGCTGACACACATTTAATAGAGTTCAGCAGAGTAGTGGAGCAACATGGAATATGCAGCTTTGGGAGAGCTGATCTTACAACAAATTCAGTTTGAAGAATAATTTTTTATTTGGTGCATATGTAATATCTGGTTGCATATATAAAGCTGAAAATCCCAAACCTTCTCTGCTTCCACACCGTGCTAGCTTAAAACATTGCCATTATACAGGAGTACAGGACTGGAAAGGACCCGTAAACTAGGCAGAACCCAACTGGAAGGGTGATAGTCAGGGAGATCAGTCCGACCAATCTTAACGGTATTTTGTTTTATTGTCTCTGTTGTCACTGTCAAACAGTGAATTACAATAAAGGACTACCAGTAAAGAGGAGATAAAAATGTGGAAAACATAAAATTTAAATTTAGGTGGGATAAAGATCATGTGGAATGAGACTTGAAAACTTATCTTAGTGGCAAATGACATATGTTTTTGTGGAGGGAGAGGTTTGTGTGATCAGATGCATCCCGTAGGGAATTCCCACGTTAGTAAGCGATGTAATACAAGGAGAAAAAAATAATAATAATTGCAATAAGAACCTAAAAGGCTCTAGCTCTCTCTGAACATTTAAGTCTGACTTCAGAAATACAATTGCATTATGCTACAATGGTGGTTTGGGAACAGCTGTTTCCATGCAAGTTTGGTTAGGAGGGACAGAGATGTGTGTTGGCTGTGATGAAACCATGTGATGGTTTATGGAAGCCAACTTTAGGTGCACATAAAAAGCCCACCCCTCTCTGTAGGTGTTTTGATGCTTGGCTAAGGTAAAACTATTTTTATTATGGATATTTCATTCTTATTATTCTGCAGTTTGTGTAAAATCCTTTCACATACTTTGAGCTTGGTACTTCACTCAACGTTGTAACTTCATACAGTGACACATCGGATGTATGGGTGAGGACCTCTTTACATTCTCTTTTTTCTATACGTGATCAACAAATAAAGGTAGATGAAGGAGTCCACTGTGATCCTTCCATAGTCCTCAAGCACTGATGCATAAAAGAGAGGCTTAAAAGTACACCTGTCATATTAAAATTCAGGACAGCAATGTACTTCATCTAATGGGCTGGCCTGTTGAGCAGAGTGTCTCAGGATGTTGTGTATGAAGATGTACTCCATCTGCTTTCAGATTAGCATTTGCACTGAGCAAGATGCCTGACCTTACTTTTCTTTGTTTCCTTTCATTTTTTCCTGAGTTTTGCTGGCTCTCTATTATGAATTCACGGTCTAGAAAAAATGAACTCAGAGCAAGATAAAAGGATTTCCTGTTCATTATTTACATGCTATTAACTTGACAACTTTGCTTGTGACTTAGAAGGCAAATATCTGTCCAGATTGTAACACTTAAGTTCACAGCATGGCACAGCTCTCGTAAAGGTGATTCAAGCTAGTTTACAGAAAGCAGGACATCAGATGGTAAAGTTAATCTCCAAAACAACTCCCTTAGTGCTAATGCGGGAAAAGCAAGTGAATGTAAGAGTCTAGATACTGTAGAATCCAGAAACTGTAAAGGAAACCTCATTCTGGTTCATACAGCTCCATATCCAGTCGTTGAGTGTGAACTGAGTATTTCTAAGTTTCTTGAGGAGAGGAAAAATAAAACAGAGTGAGAATGTAAAAAGAGAAAAGTAGGGTTAGGTAGTTAAAAAACGAATACTAATGGTGAACTGTACATCTGAAATGTCTTTTAAACAGAGACATAAACATTTTAAAAACTAAAACTAATAGGTCCACAAACAGAGAAAAATCATAAATTTTTATTTGCTATGGAGCTGTTTCCAGTGTTATCTAGGAAGATATGACTTCCACATAAAATTTATCTGATGGTTGAAGTTTTTGTAAGGCTGCTCTTCCATGTGTATTCCCTACTGTTTAATAAGGGCTGAGGTCATACTGCAGACAGCTGCACGTTCTCTCTCAAGTACTTAGCTGTCTGTTTGCACAATATGTCTAGGAACAGAGTATCTTTGAAACAACTGTGTCTATGTCAAAGTTCGTTGAACTTGGTGGACAGGTTAAAAAATTATGGACAAGCAAAGGGAAGAGATAGACAGATGTACAATATGACCACTTAAATTTTATTTCTCTAAGAAACCTCACTGGGAGAAACAAAACAAAACAAAGCAAACAGAAAACTAATAGCTTTCTGGAGACATCTGAGAAACAGCGAGAACATTTCCAAACAAAAGTATATCACACAATTAACACTTTGAGGTTAATTTTAGCAAATGGCATAAATTCAAGCTCATAACAGAAAGCAACGGGCTGTTACAGTAACATACCACAGTTGATGACTTCATAGCACAGATGTCAGGACTGCAGCTTGGAAACACTATCACTGAGAGTTTGGTTTTTAGGGTTAAGGCAGTAAGGTTTCCTGGGCTGATAGAACTCTGTTCTAAAGTCAGTTTTCTAACACTCAGATACTTCACTGTTCATCTGTCTATCCTGGTGACTCTAGTGTGAGTGAGAAGTTGTAGTGAGAGGGATCTCCTATTCATATGGCTTGACCTGGTATACAGCAACTTTCCTAGTAAACCTCTGGTGTTGGTGAGGAGGCAGCGATTCTAACACGGGGATTACAACACTTGTAGATGATGATAAATTATGTTTTGGGGTGCTTTGGCGTATCCATAACCCTGCCACTCCCTGATCGTGACACAAAACCAACAGATTGTGGATGAAGCAGAACAAGCTAGAGGACATCTGTGTGCCCCAGTAATTTTAATTATTTTATATCTTTTTAAATTCCTCCTTGGAAGAAAATCCTAATCATTAAAACATCTATCTGAAAAGAGAATTTTACAGGAATACTTATGGACATGCTCCATAATCCGGGTTTAAACCCATTTAACTTTGCTTGGGTTGTAGCAGACCCAGGCTCAAATTTATGTTTGCCATGATAATAAGATGTTTCTGGCTTTGTGAAATTGAAAACAGTTTTCCGTATGATGCTTTTTTTCATTATCAGTGTCCAAAACACCACATTATAGTTTATCTGTGTTCAAAAAGCTTCACAGGCCAAACCAGAACTGAGATGAGGAAGGAAATGGGGAATGATGATGAATATCTCCAATTACTGCACGTAAGTTTTGCAGGAGAGTCAGATGTGTTTCTGTAGTGTCGAGAGTTTAGTTTGAAACACTTGATAAACGCATCAAGTACAATCCATTTTTCTCTGTTAGAACAATCACATTGTTTAGACCACTGATAAGGTATTTGTCTGTCGGCAGCTGTCAGCGTGTACAGCTAGTCAAATAAGCCCTGACAAAATAAAGTTACACAGAAACACATAGTTCATTGAGCCCTTCAAATATATCAGTTATCCCAAAGTAGCCCAATTATAGACCAAAATTTCGCTTATTCCTGTCCCTATAATAGAATGGTATAGATCAGAAAGTCATTAGTTGGAGACGCACAAGTAAAGTGCAGCCAACACCACTGCTGTCCAGCCTCTCCAAAAAAGTTCCAACAATGACAATGTCTTCTTAATGCTATTCTTATGATCCTTCACAGTTCATACCTGTAGATTTAAAAACACAAGCAACGACTACGTATATTTTTTTTAATGTAAAAAAAATGTTATTTTAAAAAATATTTATTTCTTACACACAAGAATTCAAATGTAAATACACATTTTAAAAAAAATGGTGGAGTCTGGACATACTCATAAAACAGTGAAAATAAGTTTTCTTGTAAGGTTTTTGTCCCATCTATATCCATAAGTTGTCTCATCTTATTCTTATACTTTCCGTAGTAAAGACAGGTTTGCTTCATTATTGATCTGTAGGTATCCAGTACCAAGCACAATGGGGTTCCAGTCAACAATCAAAATTTTGAAGCACCGTGGTTAGACAAATACATCTATAATAATACATGAAGAGGTATCATTTATGAAAATGAAGTGAACAGAGAATACAAAAGAAAATTACATAATTGAAAAGCACCAGGGGTGGATTTTACAACTATTGGTTAATGAGCTTAACAAATTTGCTCGGATTCCATCCACATGACGTGCTAAGTAAAGGCAGAGCTAGAGGAATGATAGGAACTAAGGACCGTGTTCCTTAACCTTTTCAAGTTACACTGTAAGAAAAAATTGATAAATGTGATCAGGTGTGGCAGAATGAAGAGGAAAAGAAACAGACATTTAAAAAAATTAAGCTGTTTGCCTTTATACTGTGAGAACATTGAAAATAATTGGAATGCTTCAAGAACAAAAAAGATAGGAGTAAAAATGAACATCCAGCAGCGCATATTTTCAGTAGGCTGTGCTAAGTACTGCACAGTGTACCATCCAAGTAAATTATAAGATTATTTGGACTGATGTCTTGGTAATATTGATGCAAACTTGCATGGAGGAGTATCTGCTGTATCTGAAATATAAATTAAAATACTGGACAATAGAGATATACAGATCTTATCAACAGTAACACTTCAATGACTCCTTGTCATCATTCCTCTTAAATGCTCATTTCCATTGACTGAAAAACAGATATATGGAAGAAAGGCTATTCAATGATTAAATAAAAGAGACTCACTTCACTTTCTTTTAAACACCTGACAAATTTATTAATTTGTTAAAAATTATTTAATCTGTGTTTAAATTCGTATGGTTTTTAAAAAAAATTGAACAAGTATTGCCGAAGTTATAAACAGATAATGACATGATAGCAGATAACTGGGTCATGCACTTGGGTCACAACAACCCTATGCAGCCATACAGGCTTGGGGAAGAGTGGCTGGAGAGCTGCCTGGAGGAAAAGGACCTGAGGGTGTTGGTCGACAGCCGGCTGAGTATGAGACAGCAGTGTGCCCAGGTGGCCAAGAAGACCAACAGCATCCTGGTCTGTATCAGAAATAGTGTTGTCAGGACTAGGGGAGTGATTTTCCCCCTGTACTCAGCACTGGTGAGGCCCCACCGCGAATACTATGTTCAATTTTGGAGCCCTCACTACAAGAAAGATATTTTGATTCTGAAGCATGTCCAAAGAGCAACAAAGCTAGTGAAGGGTCTAGACCACAAGTGATAGGAGGAACAGCTGAGAGAACTGAGGTTGTTTAGCCTGGAGAAAAGGAGGCTGAGGGTATACCTAATTACTCTCTACAACTACCTGAAAGGAGACTGTAGAGAGGTGGAGGTCAGTCTCTTCTCCCAAGGGAAACAGCCTCAAGTTATGCAAGGAGAGGTTTAGATTGGATATTAGGAAAAATTTCTTCACCGAAAGGGTTGTCAAGCATTGGAACAGGCTGCTCAGGGAAGTGGTGGAGTAGTGGTATTTAAAAGATGTGTAGATGTGGTGCTGAGGGACATGATTTAGTGGTGGACTTGGCAGCGTTAGGCTAATGGCTGACTTGATGATCTTAAAAGTCTTTTCCAACCTAGACGATTCTATGATTCTAACCAGAATATTGATTATAAGCTTCTGGAATTCCTTGCAAAAATGTAATTTAAATAAATAAATTAAAGAAGCATAAAATGACTAAGCTTGAAGTACAAGCAGATGTACCAGGAGACTGTTTTGACTAAACAGGGAATTCACAACTAAGTGTTAGTGAGGTGGAAATGAGGAGAGGCTACAGAAATATTTTCAGAGTGTGATGGATGGTGTTAGGAAAGCCAAAGCAGAACTCATGGTGAATTTGGCAAGGACATCAAAGACAAGTAGGAAAGCTTCTACTGCTGTATTAATAGTTTTCCTGGTTGGGGGAGGAGCAGAGCCAACTTTGTATTCAGTGAGAGAGACTCTTGCTTTTCCTTGTTGCTGTGGCATCCAGGGCCAGCTGACATGGCTGTTTACTCCATGGAGGGGTCACCCCAGTGGGTAGGGGTGGACAGGTCTGATGACCCAAACTGACCAATAGGGTATTCCATCCCATCTGCCCTGTCAGTGTAAAAGCTGATGGATCAAAATGTGTGAGGAAAACAGTAACTGTTTTGTATTGTGGCTTCAGCAAAGCTTTTGACAAGGTCTCCTGCATGTGTTTAAGTTGGTATATTATTACTTACTGACCAGTATACTAGGTGAACTACTATCTGGGTGAAACTGCTTGAATCTTTGGGTTCAAAGGATAATAAGTAACGGTTCATACTCTACATTGAGGGTGGTTACAAGCAGAGTTTCTCAGGGGCCTCTTCTGGTACTCATCCTGTTTAATATCGTAATTCATCTGGTGGCCCCAAAAAGGTCAGGGCTTGAGCACTTACCCTGTGAGGAGAGTCTGAAGGATTCGGGCCTTTTCAGCATGAAGAAGAGGTGGTTTTGGTGGGGTCTAGCAGCAGCCTTCCATTACCTATGGGTAGCTTATGAGGAAGATGAAGACAGGCTCTTTACTTAAGTATACAGTGAATTGAGGAGAGACAGTGGTCATAAGCTGAAATGGGGAATGAATATAAAGAAATGAATTTTGACGACGAGAATAATTAAGCATTGGCACAGGTGACAAAGAGAGGCTGTTAATTTTCAGTTCTCAGAAGTTTTCGAAACATGACACGACAATGTCCTAAGAAACTCAGGCTGAATTCAGCATTGACCCTGCTTGAGCAGGAGTTTAGACTAGAGACCTCTGAAGGTCCATTCCAATCTGAATGACTCCGTTACTCTTAAGTATTTGGGGAGACTGAAGACACAGATCTGTAAAAAAAGACAATAAAAATAAAAAAATATTGTTCTATATGAAATTCTTCTGCAGCAAATGTTCAAAGAGGAAGAGGAAGAGGATATTAGCGCTGTACTAGGTAATAACAAGTTCATATGTGAAAGGCTTCATGTTGAAAAGAAGAGTGAAAGAAAAAGTCTAAGAGCACTCTAGATTTCTGGAAGAGAATCATATGATGGAAGTAAATTTTATGGGAATAGAAGATGAACTGAGAGGACCTTGAGTACTATTCCAAAGAGTAAATCCTGGTAAGTGTGAGTCATTATACTGACACCAAAAGCAAATTCAAGGTAGAAAGGTGTAGCAAATGGTTCTAATGGAGATTTAAAAAAAAGAAACAGAAAAGAAGGAAAAATTATAACTTAGAGAAGTGTATTTTTGGGGGGGGGGTTATGTTTTTTCTTGTTTTTAAATGGACAGCTATTTGCTTATAAGACGTTAAAGCAGCACTGAGGATTAGCAAGGTGCAAACCCAAAAGATAGGATACATGGTCAGTCATATTAAAGTGGATGTAGCAAGCTGTCTGCAGAACAGACTCAATATATCTTTACAAATTTAGCAGTGCTGTGTAAGATGTAAAGACTACAGAAAGGACAAAAATATAATTTTAAACCAACTGAGGTCTTCTAAGAGAACAAGACCATTATAAGATAATGGCATCTTTAAATCATTGCTTTGAAATGTCTAAATAGGGTCATTATAAAAAAGAGGAAAAGTGCTTTATCTTAAATTTGATTTTTTTGTTTGATGAGAATATTTAATTTAAAATACAAGGCTAAAAAATGTAGTCAGTTATGCCAGGAACTTAAAAAATCCTTTGGAGTTGGATGTGTATAGTCATAACACAAATTCTTTGTGATGCTTTGGTACTATGCACAAATCACAGTCACATTAGATACATGGAAAACTGGCTCTGTCATAAGCCATGTGTCCTTTCCTCAGTCATCATTGCTGGGCACTTGAAAATACTGGAGAATTAATTAATTTCCCAAATTCACCAATGCTTTGGTCTAAGTTAGATTCACATTAAGTTTCCTTTTTCTTGTGAAAATCCGCATGACGAGGATTATAATTTTAACAGTACTCCTCCTACTGCTTCTAATCACAGTAGCAATAAAGAAAAATCATACCCAGATGAAACAGTGAATGTAAGGACTTAACATAAATGTTTGTTACTTAGTAGGTCTACTGAAAGCATTAATAACATCAGTAAATAGTACGCGACTATTTTTAAATGGGAAATATCTAAGTGCCAGTTTTCATATCTGCTAACCATGAGGACGTCACATCACGCTTTCTCGGTCAGCTCTGCTCACATACACCACCCCACTGAGTATTGTATCCACGCTATATACCCAGGGCTACTCAGAACTGAAATGATTTTGTCCAGTTTGGTAGAAGACTGATTAAAATCGCAGCCCTTATCAAAGCAGTAAAACATATCTCCAGATCTTTCCATTCCCTGTGGCTGCTGCCTCCCACTCCTATCTTCCGCAGGGAAAATGTCTCCCTTTAATTGCAGAACTAATAGTTAAAATTTGAAAACATAACCCTGAATACCAATTGAGTCCTTAGCTGCTCAAGCCACAGCTTAGCTGCTAAAGTCAGTCTGACTTTTTCATAAAAAGTGGGATAGAAAATTGGCATAATAAGAAATAGAAAGGATATTTCCAGCTACAATTTAGTTCAAATGAAAACAAATACAGCAAAATGTTGCAGATAGTAAAAACCAAAAAAAACCACCAAAAAAACAACCCTTAGGTAATTAGGAATGAAGTAAGATATTTTGACCCCAAGAATAGTTTACCCACGCAAGCTCAGAATCAGCAGAATGTTGCCACCCAGTTATAAAATATTTTTATTCTATTTATCCTCAAAATGTCACCATGCAGATTCTTTGGAAGGATGGAGCAGGAAGAATGTGAGTAATGTGTAAAAAACACAACCTATTTCCCAATCTTTTCCTATATACTGTTTCTGAAAATGTCACTACCATGCTGAGTCTACTAATAGGATCATTAGTTCATCAAATCAGGCTCAGAATCTAAAACTGAGAAATGAGACATACTCACAAAATATCTCCGAAGAAATAGCTAATTAGGTGGAAGATGGCATGATCTTGGCTCTGAAAAAGGTCAAACTGAAAGTAGAGGCTTAGAGGGTAGAATCTTAACAACAAAAACATACTTTTGAAATACCAAGAAATAGGAATGCAATGGGCATTCACAGCCTGTAGCCTCTCACATGTAAAGTGGTATGTGGAGAACGAGATATGAGACACAACAGGATTTCTCTCTCCTGCCCAGCCTATCATATAGCTCTCCAGGGGTGCTGTTTTCCATGTTGGAGATGCATGCCTAGCATACAACCATCAACATCTACTGCCTCCAAGGCCCTTTCCCAAGCTCTATGATTTTGTGATAGCTCAAGTTGTTGTCAAGTGGAGCTAAGAATACAAACTCAAATTTCTTCACTGGCAGAAAAAAAAACAAAAAAAAAGATTTGGGGTAGTTTACATGAAAATGGACATTACACAGATGGACTGAAAAAGTGCATGCTATCCTCAGTGTTACTAATCTGAGCTACAATTACACTTATGCTTATATTTATGCTATGCTCCTTAGTAAATCCACACCTGTTTCCAGTCAGAAATGAGTTCGAACTTGCACTGCATGTCTATATATCTATACTGCATGATACATTCAAGAGAATAATACAGCAAATCATGGAAATTTGAAAATATTAGGTAGTGAGGAATGAAATAAAATATTCCAAACATGGGGAATTGTTTCAATACATTTGAGATGGATGGCAATTTCAATAGATGTGAGGTGGTGTAGGAGATTCAAGGAGGCCTATTTTTATTCACTATAAAATGGGTAGATGGGGAGAGGAACACAGCAGAAGGACTAATTTTCTTTTTAAAGCAAAGGTGCAAAAGGAGTACAAGGAGCACAGGATTTTAATTAATTAATTTAATTAATCAAGACTGAGATGAAGGAATAGGAGGATGGTGATTCCTGATCTTCTCCATTTGTGAGGAAGTCAAATGGGAGAAAAATACAAAGACAGAAAGAAAAGAAAGGGATGTCACTAATAAGAGTTTCCACAGGACATTGTGAATGCGGGCTAGAGATTTGTGAGAGGCTGACCAACACATGGACAGGAAGGTTCTTATGGGACATCTTCAAACTTCCAAAATGTAAGGAAGACATCTTAAAAATAATTATTCTCCTCATTCATCTCTCAGCTTCACCAGACTTGAGCTTTGTACGGGCTGATAAGGAATCCTGGAGGCTACAAGGTTTACACAATGGAAAGTGTGGACAGTGAATTCTTGGAATTGTTAATTGAAGACAGAAAAAATAAGAAGTCAAAGCATCATATGTTTGAGGTTCACTTCCCCATGAGATAGCAGAACAACCCAGGCTTAATTTAAACTAAATAGGACTCACAAATAGTTGTAGAGAGCCTAGTCCAACCAAACACATTTCCTCACTCACATGAAGAAATGAGAAGAGACAGGAACATTGTGTGTATAAAAGGGCCAGAAACTGCCAGAAAACTTCCAATTCAATCGCACGCTGACATTAGCAAAAAGCGACAAACCCAAGTAGACAGTATAACAACGAGTTTATGATTACACTCAGTTAGAGCAGCTGGCAACATAGCCACTGCAGTTAGTAGAGAAGCTGGAAAATGTCCAAGCATTGAAAGAGGCACAGGCACAGTACTCACATGCTGTCACACAAGTGGAAAACTGTGGGTAAATATAAAGAAGAAGTTGCAAGGAAATGGCAAGGCTTGCAAACAATGATTGACCTTGTCATCAGAGCTAGTCATGAGTACCTGTGGTAGGTCCGCTCAATTCTCAAAACAGGGGGGAGATCTATATGTATAGAAATGGTATATGGCTACGTAAATAGGATTGAAGGTGATATGGTACACTGACAAAAAAAAAAAACAAAACAGCTTACTAACACTGTTTATACTCCTGGAAAGAGAAGTTATTATAATGCAGTGCTTTAGTGGGCGTTGATAACTTTGAATATCTACAGTATGGGCATCTATTTCTGAATGAGTTACATACAGTCTCTTTATATTTGCTAGACAGGAAGAGTACTTGTAGAATGCAAGTCATCTCATCCCAAAACAGACAACTCAAAATGGCCTTCATAGTACCTTATAAATATATATTCCTTCCCTGAAAAGGAGACTTTAAATACAGACCTTTGTAAACTGACCAAAACTGTATCAAAGACTGAGCTAAAATTATTTAAGATTCCTAGAACGTATTCAGTTGACTAAACACGGTAGCCTGGTGCCATATGAGACTCTTCCAGCAATACAATTAATAGAATCTGGGCAGCTTTTCAGCTCACCCTAAAGAAGACCTGTAGGTCTTCATTCACTTGGCCTCACATAAATACCTAGTACCATTTGAGGTACACCAAGATATATGAAACATCTACAGACTGCTCACAGATACAGCAGAGAACCTAGGGGAGTTCAGTGTCCTTTTAGACAGAGCACCGAGAGCTGGACAGGGCATGCTAGAGCATCTCAGGTGGCAGTAAACATCTATCTGCTGGTAACCAAAGCAAACCCTTAAGCAAACCTGAACTGTGCAGACCTGGAGGTCAACTAGTATAGTATAATTTTGTCCTTATTATTACTCTCTATGTCCAACTTGGCACCCACCAAGTTACCTGTTGTAAATAGTCTCTGATCTACGCTATGTTTCAAAACATGCCTGGTAATTATTCAGGTGAGCACTGTCCCGAATAAGCTAAAACTAGATCGAGGACAATTTAATATGCTGGAAGACTAAGATCCAATACCTGAGCCTGTGCCTTCTGTCTGTTTAATTTGTTTGTATAGATGTAGCTAGTGGCAATCAGCTTTCTGGACTCAAGGACTATATCAACTATTTCTCTGTTAACTGTAACAGGAGTTTAAATGTTAGTTGTCATGAAAATAGACATATATATGCACCCGGTGAACAAATAGGTTTAAGTATTTTAATCTAAAGCTGAATTTCACTGCATAAATCATGTTAGCCCTTCCTACCACAGTTTCTAGATTAATTATTAAAAAAAAGGAAAAGCAATGGTAAACAAAATGCATAATACATTTCCTTGACTTTGATAAGAAAATAGAACACTGATGGTCATGGTTGCATGACTTCATCACACAAAAATGCTTCTAAACAACCAAAGAAATGAAAGTTTGTAGAAAAAATGAGTAAAAGTACAAAATTATTAGCAGTTATTATCAGGTAGAATATGGCAGAGTATGTGGCTTTGGGTGTCTTTCATCACTTGGTACATCTTTTATCAGAACAGGAAAGTCAATCCGTTGTCCTTACATGTGAAATCCTAAAAGTGGAGCTGCCTCTTGAGTATAAGGGGAAAGAAAGCTTTTACAGTAATGTGGACATGTTAATGCTTTTCTTTGTTGAGCAGTGAGTTCAATACACAAACAAAAAGCAGACACTTCTGAAGGAAAAACTAATTGAACTTAAATCCAGAGTACAAAAATTTCAGCTCAGATATACCAATAAAAACATATTACATGAGTCAAAAATATGCTGACAATAGCAATTGCCCTTTCCAAGTTTTCACTTCAGCAATTAACATCTGAGGAGCATTAGGAGTTCAAAGAACAACTTCAGCTGCCCATTGACTCTAACAGAGATTACAGCAAAATCCACTTTCCAATCATAACAAGTACTGACAGTTTGAGAAGCACACAACGTTGCTTTGTGACGTGGAGCCTATAAAACAGTCTGGTGATACAGAAAACAAAGTGTTCTTGTAGGTGATTCCTTATCAGCTAGCATGTAACTATTAGAAATGCTGATGATGCAACACTGCATGTAAAAATCACAGGTTTTGTGAAGCTGAAACATCTGGACTCTTTAGTCAGTGCAGTGAATTCAGTGACAGATCACAATTAAAACATATTGAAGGACTAGTATATGATAAAACCCACAAATTTAACAGAGAGAATTGAGACCTCAGCAGACTCATTTGTTCTAGAGGTGGAACACAAACCTACTCCTGAAAATTCTATACCTATTGTTAGCCACAATGAAGACAACAAATCATTCTTATTCAGGAAATCCAATTTTCCTTGATCACCAATTAAGATGAAAAACATTGAGTACATGATAGTAGTCACATTCAGTCTGTGGTAGCCTCCAAGTGACCACATGCTTCAGCAGCTCTAGACTCCACATTTACAATGCCTTAAAATCATAAGGAAGAGGGAAATTTAGGGAAAAAAACCTTATACATTATGCAAACCTCTAAAAAGATTTAATTTTATATCACCCCAGCCTAATAGTACCCTAAAGTACATATTCATGTTATTCATTCAATCCCTGTAAAAGTGAGACTTGTCTTCTTAACTTTAGGTGTCTGAAGGCTGGTTTTAAAATTAAAGTTAATTGTCTAGGCTATATCTTGGAGAGAGATAAAAATTTATAGAAGATCATTCATTCCATCTACTTTAACCTATTTTAAGATGGGATGGACTGAGTTCTGATGGCATTAAACTCTCATTGTTCACTATGAAGAGAAGCCTGATGACCTTCTTACACTAGATGCCTAATTTATAGGTGGCCAAAAGTTGCATTTCATCCTCACATGCGTTTATAAAAGAAGATTCAAAACCTGGTACTATATAATGCATTTTCTTGTCTTTTTTATGCAGAAAGAGCAAGAGTACTGTTTTCTTAAAAGCTGCTGCACTTGGTGGTGCTGCCATATGCTCTCCAAGCATTAGGCGGATGGCTGGAACACTTGCCCAGGAACTGGGAAATCTGAGCTTAGCCAGCCAGCCGTTCTCAAGATAGTGTCAAAAACAATCCTTCTGGATAATTGAACCTTTTCCCTCAGATGTTAAACATAGTTGAAACCTACAGAATTCATGGGCCCAGAAGAGCAAGCCATTTCTGATTTTTTTATTGAAAAAGTTTTCTAAAGTAAAAATGTATAACAAAGAGTTGGAGGTGGGGACCAGAATCCTGTTTCTTTCTCCACTTGACTTCACTAGCTGATGGGTCACAAATACTAGAATTCTGCATTTGTGTTCTCATTTGAAAAAGAAATAATATTTTTTAAAGAGGGCTCTAGAAACTCCAATATAACATTTACATAAGCAGTGCTAATATCTCAGGGAATGTGCATATATCCGTGACAATAATGAACAGCTTCTTCAAGTGGTGAATCTCTGTTCAGGCAGGTAGAGTGCAAAGGAGCTGCGCTGGGTTGTTGGGAAACTTTCTGTTTGATGGAATGTTTATACGCTAATAATGAAGAGAAAAGTAATCAGATTTCTCTACTCTGAAGGTGTGAAATGAAGCTGAATAGCAATATGTGCATACTGCAGAAAGAAACAGAAGAAACATATCACTTCAAGTGTACAATAGATGCTGCTTTATTTCATATATGTGAAGTACATTAGAAAAATGCAAACTGCTTGGCTATGGTTGGCAACACCTAAATTTAAATTCTTCAATTAACTTTTCCCAGGACAACAAAACAAAATTAAAAAACAAAAACAAACAAACAAACAAAAAAAACCAACACCAGAAATCACTCAGAACTATAAACTTACTAGGAAAATACTGCATGGCCTGAGAGAAATATGCCAACTTGAACTGCATTTCCGACGGACAAAAAGGATTTCTTTGACAAAAGAAATCCCAGTGAGTTCAAGGATTGCTATTTTGGTGGCAGAGGACAATATCAGTTCCACTGATCTGAACACAACTAATACAAACTATTTGAACCATGTTCAGCATTCATTTGTGGCTCCTCAATTCTTATAAAACTTTAGTTATAGGTTAGACCCACCTGTAAGCCTATATTTTCATTTGACAAAGGCAGGGTCTGGGAAAAAGAAGAATCACCCACTGCAGGAGAAGATCAGGTTTGAGACTATCTAAAGAACCTGAAGGTGCACAAGTCCATGGGACCTGATGAGATGCATCTGCAGGTCCTGAGGGAACTGGCAGATTAAGTTGAGAAGCCATTATCCATGATATTTGAGAAGTAGTCGCAGTCCGATGAAGGTCCCATTGACTGGAAAAGGGGAAACATAACACCCATTTTTAGAAAGGGACAAAGGGAATACCTGGGAAACTACAGGTCAGCCAGTCTCACCTCTGTGCCTGGCAAGATCATGGAGCAGATCCTCCTGGAAACTCTACTAAGGCACATGGAAAATAAGGAGGTGATTGGTAGCAGCCAACATGGCTTCCCTGAGGGTAAATCATGCCTGACAAATTTGGTGACCTTCTAGGATGAGTTTATGGTATTTGTGGATAAGGGAATAGCAATTTACATCATCTGCCTCGATATGTGCAAAGCATTTGACACAGCCTTGCATGACAATCTGGTCTCTAAATTGGAGAGACCTGGATTTGACAGATAGACCACTCGGTGGATAAGGAATTGGCAGCATGGTCACACTCAAAGAGTTATGGTCAACAGCTTGATGTTCAAATGGAGACCAGTGACAAATGACATTCTTCAGAGGTCTGTACTGGGACTCGCACTGTTTAACATCTTTGTCAGTGACATGGACAGTGGGATTGAGTAAAGCCCCAGCAAAATTGCCAACATCAAGCTGTGTGGTGTGGTGGACACGCTGGAGTGAAGGGGTGCCTTCCAGAGAGACCTTGACAGGTTTGAGAGGTGGACCTGTGTGAACCTTATGAAGTTCAGCCAGGCCAACTGCAAGATCCTGTACATGGATCAGGGCAATGCCTGGTATCAGTACAGGTTGTGGGATGAAGGGACTGAGAGTAGCCCTGAGGAGAAGAACTTTGGGGGCTTAGCTGATGAGAAGCTCTACATGACCCAGCAATGTGTGCTCGCAGCCCAGAAAGCCAACTACATGCTCGGCAGTATCAAAAGAAGTGTGGCCAGCAGGTCAAGGGGGGTGATTCTCCCCCTCTGCTCCACCCTCGTGAGAACCCACCTGCAGTACTGTGTCCAGCTCTGGAGCCCCCAATGTAAGAAAGACATGAACCTGTTGGAGTAAGACCAGAGGAGCACCGTGAAGATGATCAGAGGGCTGGGGACCTTCTCCTATGAAGACAGGCTGAGAGAGTTGGGGTTGTTCAGCCTGGAGAAGGCTCCAGGGAGACCTTACAGCAGCCTTGCAGTACCTAACAGGGGCCTACAGGAAAGATGGAGAGGGACTCTTTATCAGGGGGTGGAGCAATAGGATGAGGGTAACGGTTTTAAACTGAAAGAGGGGAGATTTAGATTAGGTATTAGGAAAGAGTTCTTTACTGTGAGGGTGTTGAAACACTAGAACAGGTTGCCCAGAGAAACTGTGGATGCCCTCTCCCTGGAGATGTTCAAGGCCGGGTTGTATGGAGCTTTGAGCAGCCTGGTCTAGTGGGAGGTGTCCCTGCCCATGCAAGGAGGATTGGAACTAGGTGATCTTCATGATCCCTTCCAACCCAAACCGTTCTATGATTCTGTGATTGAAAAGGAATACAAATCCACTAGGTTTGCTGTAGACAGGACAACAAGGAACAATGGCATAACTCTTGTTGTTGTTGTTCCTACTGAAAGCTCACAATAAATTTCAGCAGTCAGAAATTGAGATACTCCTCAAAAATTATGAGAATTGTTCCATTTTTAAAGAATAGAAAAAGCAAGCACTCTGGTTTTTCAGAAGAGAGATCAGAAGAGAGAACAGCAGTATCCTGAAGCTTGAGGTAAAAAACTGTTTAGAGATCATGGAAGTACAAGCCTAACTGAATAGCTATAGAATTCACTACAGAAACAGAATGCAAAACTTGGTTGGCCTTTCGTCAATAGAGGTGCCAGGAGGAATGTTGCAATTAAATATCAATAAAAAGATTTTCTTAGTCTTTTGCCCTTTACCTAAAACATATTAGCGATGTCAAAATGTCATTAAAAGAACTGGCCTTTTGAAGGTAAAAGAAGATAACTTTAAAAGTAGCTCAGGTATACTTTGAATCCATGCTAGAGAATATTCCTAGTTCTGCAATCCAGTGTCAGCAAATAATAGCAATACAAAAAGTAGGGTAACAGTTGGAAATTCAATGTGTTTTGGAAAAGAGGATAGAACACAGCAGTGTTGAATATCACAAATTATAAGGGGATTATGTTCAGACTGCATAACACCTTTTACACTTGTTTAGTTAATTCTAGTTGCCTTAGTAAGATTGTTACCAAAATTTAGGAATTTTTAACAGTAGAAATCCAGAATAATGGTAATAAAGGAAGTATTTTATTACTCATTTCATATCCGTGAAGACCTTGCCCTGGCAGAGCAAATGAGCAGCAGATGCTTAAGATATATCTTGGGCAAAGTGACAAGGAATCAGTGTTCAAAAGTGTCCTTTAAAATTCAATTCAAACTATGCAATTTACATATTCATTTAAATCTATATATGGTCATATAATCCACAAAATGTTGGAATATCCTATTCTATTTCAGGGATCTTAAAATATCTTAACAAAACCTGTGGTGTGAAAACAGCTTAGATTGTACATGCCATTTCGAGATGAACACATTCCAAACCAGGAAATCATTGTCAGAAGAATTTATTAACCAAACAATTTAACAAAACCCAAGTATCTTCTTCAGTGTCAAAGGTAAATTATTCCTAGTCACATATACAGCAAACTAACCAAATGTCCATCCATCTCAGTTTCTCAGAAGAGCAAATTAGTGTGCGAGGCAGGCCCTTGCACTGGAACTCAATCTTCTATAATGCATAAATACTGAAATTATTTTAATCCGGGCCAACCAATACTTTCAAATAACAGGTGTATTTGAGAAAGTAGCTTGGGCCAGGAATCATTCTCATTAGACAGTTTGCATGTGGTCTCCCTGTTTTAGAGGCTAAGAGATATTAGTCAAATGCATGTGCTGCAATTTTTCCATTTGGCTTTAAGTCCAGAAACAAAACCTTGGCATTGTTTGGTAATTAAAATAAACATAGCCACAAACCATAATATTTTCTATTTATACTCCCACTGTTTTCATCATCACAAAAGTATCACTATCTATGGATATGATTTTTTTATCAAAAGACTGTTCACCTCATTAGGTCTAGATTATAGAACAGCTCCTTGTTATCGAAGTTGGGTTTGAAAGCTTTCGAGGGACTCTGATGAGTAAAATGATATGGCATGTGTCATCTCCTTTTGACATCAACCATCCAATTATTTCAGGAAGGAAATAAATCTGTTATGAAGCTTATATACACATTATAAATAGTGGGCTTGAATTTGATGAAACCCAGAGAAGGATTTAATAGCAGTATCTCTTAAGAGAGATAGTAAAGTGATTGTACAAGTAGCAAGAGTCTGAGTATATATATATATATATCTCTGGGAAAAAGCAAAGTCAGTCTTAAAAGTGTTACGTGGCTCCTCAGAGAGTTAACAACTCCATCTGTTCTGCCATTAGAAAATCCAAAGGCTTAAGAGGCGATAGAGTTTGCCTCATTATATGGCCTGGGAAAAGATCATAAATCTTCTTATGTAACTTTGACTGCAATGATAAAATGCCTTGATTTTCTGAGGCCCAAAAAACCAGTACACTGGTATGTGTATATCATGGGAAAATATTCTTGTGGGTACGCAAGCAGATTTTCCTCACAACATGAATTTAAAGTTCACTGTTAAAGCAGTTTGTAAGTTTTAATTAGTCTTTTTTGAGACAAATACATGCATGAACTTCTGCTTGTAAGAAGAACTCCTTTTTTTGATAGCATACATTTTCCATCATGCATATTAACGCCAAGAGAGCTAAAGAGAGAACAGGACACTAAGAAGCTAGTTCATGTGAGTACTGACTCTGAGAACAAAGCTATAGCTAACTCTAACGCTAGGTCACTGCAGACAAAATTAGTGCAACAAAAAACCTATCTACTAAAGAATCACCTTGCCGTAAGGGGAAAAAATAGTACATTGGAAACTGTGGAACTGACATAACATCATGAAAGCTTTTATAACAACATTGAATAATAGTTGAAATGTCTGATTTGACCAGAAAAATTACTTTTAAGACTTCTTAAGGCATCCTATAACTAAAGTCACAGAAGCATAGTACCACCCAGAGAACCCTGATAGAATTTTTCCCTCTGCTGAGAAAAGTGAAAAGATTTATTCAGAAGTTCTGGAGATGCTAATTATGTTTTTATATCCCCAGTATGAAATTTGATTTCTTTATAACTTTTAAAACAAAATTCAGTTTTTGATTCACTGTAGCCCCCAAATTCATTTTTGTAGTGTAATTTCAGTCAGTTCTCTCCTATCCTCTGTTCGTACACTGTACTATTCTCGCTTGACAATGACATCTTGCACTTGTTCCTACGAAATGGTATATTTTTTTTCTGAGAGTCATCTCCCTCCTCTGTTAAGATAATTTTGAACTATATTTGCATATCCCAACAAAGTGAAAATCCCTTTGACCTCAGTTACTGGCAGATTTAATACATCTACTCTTTATTCTAAAGTTTATGCATAAAAATACTGATGAGTACCACACAAGATAGAAAAGTAACCAAATAATAAGCTCATGTAAGTCAAATCAAACTTTAGACAGATGCGCACTATGAATCCAGACCATTACATTCATCTACAGAAAAGAAAGAGAAAAAAAGAGCTTTTCATCAGATTCAGACATTTAGGTTATACATTGAAGAACATTTCAAGTGTATCGCTCAGACAAGTTACTTATATTTTTTGCAATTTGTAAGTTACAAGGACACTCAGGGGACTAATGACTCCCCTTATTTTGGCATAACAGAGTATGAAGATCCAGGGGATGATAACACTGGATGTTTTATTAAATGGGTTGAAGAAACTCTTAAACTAGCTCAACAAGAAGTAAAGAGAGAAAGCCAGGAGTATTGGGCCTAATAACAACAAAATCTGAAAACTAGAACAGTGTTGCAAAAGGTTTGATATACATTTGACTGCAGAGTAAGAGAGTTTCCAAAATGAATTTTTATAAATACATACACATATTTATATATATAGTTACATACACACTTCTACTGGGTTTTTAAATCATATTGCTTACCCTCTAAATAACCCAAGAAAATATGTTCAAGTTCACGAAGAAGAGAGATTAGAAAAGCAGACAAATAAATCCTTAGTGTAGACTCATTTTTGTTTATTATTTTCAGAAGAGTGAAAACCTAGCAAATACTTGCAGTCCTGTTATTGCTGTTGCTATTTTTTTACCATTGTAAAATCTTGAATTCACAGTCAAAATCAGACCTCATTGTAGGAGGGATTTTCTATCCACTTGATGATAGGCAATATCCCTTTCAAGCAATCTACAGTCTAAGCATATGAGACAGAAGAAGAGTGGGAGGGGAAGTTGAAACAGAAATGTAAAGTGATTCTCATCACATGACCTAGTAGATTAATTGTAACACTGGAAATTCAGTCCAAATTTCCAGAATCCTACCGTAACTCATTTTTCCATTGTACCACACTGAATATTTCCAGGCATGTAAGAAAACTTAAAAAAATATGTGCTATGTGAATCTTCATGCAGAATATATTTAATTAGCTTTTAATGTCTATTGTTATTTGATATCCAGAGAGTTTTTGTAGTATTAAATTTTATTTGACAGTGAGAAATAAATATCACAATCACCAGAAGACAGTTCAAATTTAAACAAAATAAGGAAAGCAATTGAAATATGTTTGTAGTCCAATTTGTATTATACATAATTGCCATATTCTTGCTGGAAAGCTTCAGGATAACTTAAGAGAATTCCTTTAAAATAAAGGTCATTGAGGAAGGTAATACATTTTTGAGTGTAACACATAAGGTGATACACTAACTTGAATGAACAGAAAAATCCTGAGGATAAAGAACCGGAAGAACTTTTATCCTTGAAAATTTCCTGATTGCACATCATAAGAAAAATTTCAGTGCATCATTCATTAATATTCAAGCTAAGCAAAAAAATCATTAGAAATGCATTGAAGGCTGTAGGCCGCACCTGGCTGCAAGTGAGTGCTTAGGCAACTTATGAGCCTTATAATGGAAGGAGCAAAGGAGAGAAAACTGGATATAATTTAGGTTAGTTTTTCTGCTTCCGTGTATTAGAGCTGTGAATTAAATGAATGCAGTTCCAAATATTTCAAAAATATCAACATCTCCACAGCCCTCTGGTTATTCTGAGGTGAAGTGGGGCATAGGAGTAGTCTTTTCTATGTAATCAGATATTTCCTTTGAAAAGAGCTATGAATATGTTACAAGTTGTTATGGAACTTTGTTGTGCACTTTGGGAGGTTACTTATCACTAGCACCTGCTTTCTTTTCCATGTGGTGTGTTCTTGGAGAGTGGAACAGTAAAAGGAGGTCTGTGACACTGGGGCAAGCATGTCTATATAAAGAGAAATACTTCATGCCTGTTACCATCTCCTTCTCTTTTTTCTTGTGTCTTGTCCCTCCACATTTCTTTTACTCTTCTCTCCTCTCCTTCTCATCATATTCAGAAAATAAGGAGTTCCTCAGCTTCTAGAGAACAAGAGAAGCATGCAGAAGGAAACCTATTTGACAGGGTACAGCTTTTAACAGAAGACAAGACAATTTGGTGCCCTAAAGGAAAGTTTTAAAAGATGAACAATCTTGGTAAGGTAAAAGTCTAAGAACAGGTCTGTAGTCAGTAAGATTTTTTTTCTGTTTTCTACCTGATGGTAGAAAAGTTGGCTGGTTAACAGAACCAGATGTCTTGGGCATGAATCTCATTAATGCAGCTCTTGCCCTGATATGCTTACTAATGGTCCTTTTACTCTGTCACCGCACTGCTGACTCCAAAAGTTCCAAAATGACAGTTTTTCCAGTTTGCTTTGCCTTTGGGGGAAAACTTTGGGTCTGATAGATACTATGAAATTTCATCTTCCCCTCATTATGAACTCACTCTGACCACTCTTGTATGTAGAAATTTGAATGGGTAAATTGAAGTCTGGCTAATTATCCCAAAAGGAGAAGGCAAGAAGGGATTACATCGCCTTCATTCGGTGTGGAACTTCCCTCTTCTCCAATTTCAGGGAATTCACGAACATTTCTCTCCTGGCCCACATTTACCCCTACCCTGGGTTTGCAGTGACACATTCCCTGTACCCACTTCAGGCACTCTTTCCTCCACATAACATACCCCTTCCATCAGCTCCAAATGCTGAGTAGTTGTCACCACACCTCTTTTCTCATTTCTCAGTCCTGGGAGACAATGCCAAGAGTGACAAGTACTTTACTTTCACAGACTGAAGTATCAGGGGTTGAAAGGGAAGGGAGTTAGAAGACAATAACACCTCTACGGAAACAATGGTATATTCCAAAAGATCACAGAGGGAAAACATTAATCTGAAAGCAGGTGGTTCACAACTTCAGTAAATCTGATTAAAAAAAAAGTAAAATTTAACTGTATTTTTGACAAGGAGTCTGGCAAAATGTAAGAACTCTGTCTTAAAGGCATTTCATCCAGGAAACGTTAAAAATGTACTTATTAGGTAGTTTTAGTTTAATACCCGTTTTTCAGTGTTAAAGGGCAAAACTGAATTACTTTTGAACACATAGGACCACATATACATATATGTCTGTACATATGTTTGTCTGATGTATGTGTCTCTAATGTTCCTTCTCTAAATTGTTCCTAGTCTCAGTAATATGACTGAATTAAAATAAAAATAAACTTTAAGCCATAGGATGCCCGGGAGAATTAGCTGTGAAGCTGGTCATGCACAATCTTTAATGCAAAATATATCTGCTTCAGGGAAGACGAGATTTAAAGGAATGACAAAATATTTTCAATAATACAAAAATGACACTAAAAACTTGGAAAGACCTTGAGCAACTAAAATAGTTAAATATTATCTGACTACAGGGGAAGGGAGAACATGCTAAATTCTATTTAGAGCTCTATGTGGGTGGTAGGAGCCTTGTTCTGTTGCTATTTGTTGAAACACCATATTTACATCACTATATAATTAGTGTTCTCCCTTGGGATACTGTGAGTAGGTTATTTGGATCAACTAAGGAAGCCCTTTACAAAATGAAAGGGATTCTTTTGCCACTATAACTACTGGGGAAAACACCCTGTAAGGAAATACTTTTGATCTTTAACTCTGCAAGCTTTTGTGCCAATCTAGAAGAATTTACTCTTCTAAGTAGCTTTCAGGAAGTGTTAACTTTCTGAAAAATGTTACTTTTATTCTCATGTAAGGCAATATAGCTCCTGGAAAAAATACATGATTTGGGAAAAAAAAACAACCCTACAGTAAATCCATAGTCTTATTACATTTTAACAGCAAAGTGAAATTCATAGCTATGAAATTAAGTTTTGAGGATTTTTAAACTCTTGGTTTTGATATCATAGGATAACAATTTCTAAGTTGTATATCTTCAGGAGTCAATGTGTTCTTTAAAGTTCTGCTTTGGTTTAAGCCTCAGATGACAAATATAATTAGCTGTCTGACTGCAAAGAAGTATTACGACTTACATGTTTTAGAGCATTTTTTGGGGCCAAGATGTAGAAGAACTGAAAAAGAAAAATGCATTTTCCACCATAAAAATACAATGTTTTTCTGGATGTGGTATGGATTGATTTCTAGAGAAAATAACTATCCTGTACTCTAAGTCAGCTAATAGTATAAAAGTGAAGAATGCAAGGCTCTGGCTTAAAGCTAGTCCCCATCTTTAGGTTTCCTCTGGATTAATGCTTTAGCTGGTTCTTTTCTCAGCCTCCTCTCTGTTTCCCTAGAATATCTAAAGGTACACTTAAATAGTGTTTTTTTATCCAGTCTGTGGAAAATTATAAGAATTTTCATTGGCTATAAAAACAGAAATGCCAAATAGGGACTCATCTGGGGCTCCAGAGCTTTCACGAGATCACCCAGATCAGGTAACTGTAGATGCTCTACTATAAATGTGACACACTTTGGCAATGTCTTTTCTCTGACAGCAGTGTATATATTGGCTCTTCAGGTCAAGTTAAAACAATTTCTTTGGCCCTGGAACCCACAGGCTGCCAGTTCAGTGTCTCTATCTGCGGTGGGTGGCGGGGAAGAACAGTAACACACTGAAGCTGTGCTCACTATAAATATTAGGACTGGGAGCAAGAAGCCAACCCGTGTTTCAGTTTCTTTGTTAACCATATATATATGTATATTTATATATATATATATACACACACATCATATCTCTATCTATCTATTTATCTATCTGTCTTTCTGTCTATCTTTAATATCTCCAATGTTAGAGGCATCTTTTGTTCTCTAACATCGATCCTCTAACTTTTCCTAATGTGCAGCCTATATTACTTGACACTGTAATAGTGTATGAGTATTTTTCAGCTCATCCTTGCCATTGTTACTGTATTTTAAAAATAGTTGTGCATATAATTACCCATTTTTACTCATTTTTCATATATGCTTATGCTATTATAAAATTCAATAAAACGTGGGTGAACTGAAAAGGAAAGAGAAACCAATTTAAATTAAATTTCTAAATTAGATATCTAATAATGATAGATTCACTTCCTTTCAAATCTAACACTCAACAAAAGAAACAGTAAAAATGCAAATATTATTTCTCTTTATAATGAGATTTCATTGCACACTAGTTCTTTGCCTAACCCTGGAATTGCCTTAGGCATTGTGGTTGCTTACTTGCTCTCCTTCTTTCCTTCTCATTATTGCTTTCTTTATTAAGCAATACTAAATGCTTTTGAATACTTAATGTTAAAACATTTAAGTTATTTACCTCATTAGATTTCAAGAAAATAAGGCATTTGTTTCATATGGTGATGATTTGCCGTTTTACAGGACTAATGTCCAAAGTTCTCAAAGCACTTTACATCAGTAAATTTTACATCTTTGTTATCTTTCCATCTTCATTAAACACTATTAATTTAATTTATGCATTAGGTGAACAAGAACAATGAAGCCAGCTGAAGTCATATTGGACACAGAAAGCATACGCTTATGTTAGGAAATAATTCAGAGTGATTCAAGGGTATACATTAGATAGATTTACTCTGATCCCTTGGACCAAACATCCCCACTGGATATTTCCAAGCTATCTTGGTGATTGGTCATCATTTCTTGTCCTATGGTCTCTGTAAGGGGATTAAAAAAAAATCATAGTTCCCCATGTGGAGAGGAATTTCTCATTTAGTTGCTTCTGAGAGAAGCCTGCTTCCTATGTTCCTGCCAAAATCATTTTGCTAACCAAACCAAAGCAGAGAAAATGGAGGTATCTGAGATGATACTTCAAAATTGTGATACTGCTCTGAAGCAAATCTCTGATGTAGGTGTGGATGAAGCTGCAAGACATATGCGAGCCAGAGTAGAATTGAAATACACCTGTATGATGCTCAGACGGGAGCCAGTGATTTCCAGTTTGTGATTGTTGAATATTAACACAGCAATTGGGAATGGGCTACGAGTACAGGTTAAGATTACTACATGTCCTGGTTTGAGGTAAAACAGAACCAAGTTTCTGTTCAGCAACTTTACTTTTTGATTAAGCCTCTTCTAACTAACTGAACTCTCTGAAATTAACAGCATATTTTTCAGATGTTGTCTGCTTCCAGAGCCTGATAAAACCTGATTGTTTCTAATTTATGCCAAGGAATGGTATGCAGGGTGGCTCTTGCTTATACTTACTGCTATAACAACCAAGGTCAGCTCACTTTGTTATTTATCCTGTTGGAGGGTCAGAAGTGGAAAAGCGTAGAGGAGTCGCACTTGCAGGGAGGAGCAGACAGGGCAGGTGACCCAAAACTGGCCAGCAGGGTATTCCATCCCATCTGCCTCATGCTTGGTATAAAAGCTGAGGGATCAAAGGATCAGCCCTCTTTCTTCAATGGCCAGCGTTGGAAGAGGACTCTGTTTGTCTGCCTTTGATCCTGATCCATGTGTTCCTGAATCCAGATCCAGATTCCAGTTCCCGTCTGTCACTGAGTCAAGTTTGGGACTTTCCCAATGTCTGATGTGATGGTCATCCTGGGAGCTAGATATGGTTTTGTATATATTGTATATATTTCATTATTTTCTTTTTATTTTAGTATTAATATTTCATTTAAGTAGTTCAGTTTTGTCTAAACTCATAAGTCTCTTTCTCTCTCTTCCTCATCTCCCTCCCAGGAGAGGTGGGGGAGAACATCGGTCGTTCATTTCAGTGGCCAGTCCAGCCCAAACCACAACACCATGAATTCACCAGTGACATGAACTGCTAAAGTAACTGAAGTGGTTTGAAGTTACCAGTAAGCACCTCTCCCCATTGCATATTTAAACTTCTGTTAAAAAAACCCACTTCTGCAGTAAAGTGTCCGGCTGATCTTTTTATGAGTCATGTTGCTTCTTTTCTCCTTATTCTTTTTTTTCACTAGCCTGTCCTAGACTTGAACTCCTTTAAATAGGATTTTCATCTCTCCTTGAAAGCAAAGCACTTAACACATATGGTGTGCTACCATAAAGAAAATAACAAAATAGATGACATTTTGGATCCAGAGCCAGATATGGATGTTGCCATTCATTCCACTGCCTGATTTATCGCTGCAATCTTTGTATTACACAGCGCCATCAGTGGTTTTTCATATACAGATGTGGCCAAGTAGTTTCAGAAAGGACTTTCATTAATAATTGAATCAAGATTGGTTTGCTGTATTGCATAAGGTCAGATGGTTGATTAACATATGGACAGCAGCTGAGTAGGGGAAACTCTCGAAACTTCCAAACTTTTTCTCTGTAAATAACTAAAACTCCTTTGCTGCTCTCCAGTTATGGAAGTTTCTGTCACCTACTTAGTAAGCAGAAGCAGTACAATGGTATTTAGATGATCTAGCTATACCATAAACACCAGTTAGAGGAAGCAATCAATTTACAGTTAGTCCAGTGTCTGAAAATAATTTACCTAGCTTTCTGATGAGCATAAGGAAGTGTAAAGTAACAAATGCTTGTCAAAGGAAAAAGCAGATGTATCTCAACTAAATAGGAAGAATTCAGTCAGCTCTTAACATATTATTTGCTATCTAATTTGTTTTTCAAAGAAGTAATGTTTATTTAACACAGTAGCATTTTACTACATGCAGCGCTAATGGAGGTTAAATAAAAGACACAAGGGCAGCAAAATCCCTCACTTACTTTTCACACAAGGACAAAACTGCTATGTGAGAGAAATGCAGATTAATTTCTCAGTCCTCACAGCACTTTTTGACTCCACTGGCTATGGGTTACCTCTTAAGGACTTGAAGATTTTACTAGGGCTGACTGATTTAGATTTGGATAGGTTTAAATCATACTTGTCAGTGTGCTATTAATTTTTAACCACAGTCATTTTTTCCCTAGACCTGTTAATATGCTAGGCAGTCCCAGGAAGCATAAAACTTTGACCCATGCTCTCCAGCATTTGCATACACCACTTTCTGTAGGTGTTTTAGTCTGTAACCAAAATTCCAGCTATCTCCTCAACAGCATACAGATACGGGAATCCACAGACCCAGATAAAAGGAACTTCAAACTGGCTGTATGATTATCAGACATATATTCTTTTATGTTAACTGGTCTTTTCCTACTCAATGCAGATGAAACGTAAATAACGCCAGCTGATTACTAAACTCTGCAGACAACGCTCATTCTCTGGAGGTGCAGTGCGGTGGAATATGATTTTTCCTTACAACCCCCCAATTATTTCCACATCTTTTCTGGACCTTGAGATCTCTATGGGAGCTGCATTAGTCAGAGAAATACAGTAAGGCTAAGATCACTGTTGCCTCAGCACAATGCAAAACTTTGTTTAAGGCCTTTCTGACAATCCATTTGGGAATGAACACAGCCCCTTCTTTTCAGAATTCCAAAACGGATCATTGCACAACCCCAAACTGTCTCAAGTTTTCAAGCTGAGACAACTTTGTAGAACTAATAGAAGCACTTCATTACCATTGGTCTAACACTGAGTTTATTTTTTAAAAGCGATTGAATATACTTGCAGACTTCAAAATTGGCAGATTTTAATTTGAAAACTTCTACATCTACATGATCTTCTCCAGAAATACTTTTAGCCCCTGTAGTTATTACTCAGGTTAACTAATCAGTGATAAAAAGTCCATCGAATACAACTGTTTTGAGCTCTGCAAAGGGTTGGTCAGTTTAAGAGCTCAGCTCTAACGTCGCTATTCGAAGGACAATTCTTTACTGCTTAATGAGACTTTTGTGCATGTGTGGTGGGTTGACCTCAGCTGGACACCAGGTGCCCACCAAGACACTCTGTCACTTCACCTCCTCAACTGGATAGAAGGAGAAAAACGGGATGAAAGGTTCGTGGGTCAAGATAAGGACAAGGAGATTATGCATCAATTACTGTCACAGGCAAAACAGACTTGACTTGGGGAAATTAATTTGTTGCCAATCAAAGGTCAGAGTAGCATAGTGAGAAATAAAACAAATCCTTCCTTCTTCCTGGGCTCAATTTCATTCCCAGTTTCTCTGCCTCCTTCCCTGAAGCAGCATGGGAAGACAGGGAGTGGGGGTTGTGGTCAGTTCATTACATGTTATCATTGCTGCTCTTTCCTCCCAACTCTTTTCCCCTGCTCCAGGGTGGGATCCCTCCCAAGGCAGACAGTTCTCCATGAACTTCTCCAATGTGAGTGCTTCCCAGGGGCTACGGTTCTTCACTAATTGCTCCAGGATGGGTCCCTTCCACAAGGTCGCAAGTCCTACTGGCAAACCTGCTCCAGCGTGGGCTCCTTTCTCCATGGGTACACATGTCCTGCCAGGAGCCTTCTTCAGCATGGGCTTCCCACAGGGTCACAGCTGCTTCAGTCATCCACCTGCTCCAGCGTGGGCTCCTCCACAGGCTGCAGGTGGGTATCTTCTGCACCATTAATCTCTGTGAGCTGCAGGGCACAGCCTCCCTCCTTCCACCGTGGTCTTCACCACAGGCTGCAGGGGAATCTCTCCTCTGGCAGCTGGAACACGTCTTCCCCTTCCTTCTTCACTGACCTTGGTGTCTGCGGAGTTGTTTCTCTCACATATTCTCACTCCTCTCTTCTGGCTATTGCTATGCAGCAGTTTTTTCCCCTTATCTCTATTATCACAGAGGCGCTACCACCGTCGCTGACGGGCTCAGCCTTGGCCAGCAACAGCTCCTTCTTGGAGCTCGCTGGCATTGGCTCTATTGGACATGGAGGAAGCTTCTAGCAGTTTCTCACAGAAGCCATCCCTGCAGCCCCCCTGCTACCAAAACCTTGCCACGCAAACCCAATACATCATGACAGTCCTACATCTGCATTGGTAAAACTTACAGAAAATTGAAGGAAATGATGGTGAAACAGATTTAACTCTGGACATATCATAGTATGTATTCAGTTGAGAACTGAAGAGCAAACAGCAGTCTCAAGCAAGCCGTTTGTCATTAATTTTCATAGTCACTTGGGAAACTATTTTAGAAAAAGCAAGCAAGCAAGTTTCCTGCATGGAAACCTCATTTCATCTGTAGAACTAAGCATTTATCCTGGGATATCCAATCAGCATTTAAACTCTGTGTTAGCCTTCCTGTTACTACTGCCCTCAGTTTTTCCTTTATTCCGAAAGTTCCTTTCTCTGGCGAAGAAATACTTTCAGAGAATCAGAGAACTGTGAAGAGCTCAAGTCAATAACTTTTTTCAGTCAGCGTCAATAATACCCTAACCATCCAGACAGATGCTTGTTTACCTTTTTCTTTAAAAAAATCTCTTAACACAGATTCTGTATCATTCCCATGCAGTCTGATCAACTGCTTGACCATATTTGTTGTACAACAAACAGATTTTTTTTTCCTTTCCTTGAGCCTTGGAAAACAAGGAGTTATTTTCCACTTTATAAAAATTAGATTTTTATTTAATTGAGGAACTAACAGTCCATTAATGTTCTCTTTTTCTGTGACATTTATTATTTTCTGCATCCCTATCCAAACCAGGCTTGAATCCTCCTCCATAGGTTATATCTCACGTAACTGAAAGAGAACCTATTAACAAAAAAAAAAAAAGAAAGAATGTCAAGTTGTCCTCATTGCTCTTCTAAGATATCCAAAGATTGCTCTTCTAAGACATCTTCTAACACATCCAAATAATTATTTAAATAAGTAATAATTATAATTATTCATATGTGTCATTATTTCCACCTTGAAAACTCATTCTTAACTTTTTGGTAGCACAATTATAAGGTTCCATGTTAGTATCTTTACAAAATTTAACATTTTATCACCATTATTCATTACTGAAGGTTTTATCATTACAAAAATGTCAGTGAATCTTTGATTTTTCTGCCACAAAGCTCCCTGTTGTTAAAATTAGAGCACCTTGCTTTTATTACATTCTTTGCCTAGGTTTTTTTTTCTTTGCTTTTTTTTTTTTTTATTGGAAACTGTTTGGTGCAAGAACTGTCTCTTACTATGTTTGTAAAATACATAGCAGAATGAGGCATTAATCCCACTTGGGGATTCTCCTGTTGTTTTGTTGCCAGGCAAAATATTTTAGCTCTAAAATCTCCAATAAAAATATTTCTCTTGCTACTGTCAGTAATAGGTATTTCAGGAAAAAGGAAAACTAAAAATCCAACAAAAAGTAAAAGTAAATTAGTAATACGTTCAATGTTTCATCTCAACGGTCAAAAATCAAAAGATTTTATCTGATAGAAGACAAATGGTTTGGGGAAATAGCAAATGCATGTGAAATATGGCTTGAAAGCTCTCCTGTGAGAGGCTAGAGAGGACACAAAGCTCTTTAAGTGTGTGGGGGGAGCACTTTCTGTGCCATTAGTGCTTGATTAGATAGTATAACAGATAATGTAAGAGAAAATTAGACTCTGACAAGAAGCAATTGAACCTTGAGTTTTGACAGTCATCTGTTGGACACCTTATAACTTTTATCCTTAGGGCCTCTTAGATGACACATAAGGACTTTGTTCCAGTGGATAATTATCATAAGTGCATAGTGAAATGTTATGCCTTTTTCCAAAGATGCATTGGTTAGCCCCAGGCACTGCCACAGTGGAGTATTTTGGGGAGCCTGATTTTGTATGCCATACAATACAGCAACTGTGGTCTTTGCTGGGCCGTAGAAAAATACAAAGGTCATAAAATCAAGAGTTTAAAAAGCTGAATAGCCTTCAAGTCTTCACCTGCTTGATTGGTAGACAGTTTTAAACTATCCAGCATAGATTAGAAAGGATAGCTATTGGATTATTCTTGTGTTCTACATGATTTTTTTTTATTTTTTTTTTGGGTTATATCAGTGTCATGAGTCAAGCAATGTCCTACCATGAAGTGCTTAAAAGAAGCAAAGAGGATTCATCTCAGAGTTTAAAAAAAAAACTAAAAAAACAAACAACTTTTGAGATGAGACTAAACATGATGTAGCTCCTGAGAAAAGGAGAAATTTACCACATTACTTAGAGAAGGAGAAAGCCGTGGGCTTTGGTTGAGGTCTCAAGTTAACCTTCCACCCAGGTATACACCACAATTGTACGTAAAACTGTTAACATTCTGCATGTGACAATCACTGCCAAATATTTCAGTGAGGTTGCAGGAATCTTTTTTTCTAGCCATATATTCAGATACCAGGTTTCCTGAAACAAATGGATCAAAGAGGATGCAAGCGTTAATCAGAATCTTATATGTGAATGGTGCTTAGTTGTTACACTTTCAGGTTCAAACAGAGTCCATCAGGTGTCTAAAAGCATGGCTCTATCTAGGACGTAAGCAGCATCTATCCAAAACAGCTTGCCATGAAAGATTTGCATTTCAGAAAATCAACTAACTTTCTGATATTAGTGTCATTTGGGAGATTTAAATGTCATTAATACCACTGTATTAAATCTAAATCCTAGGAAAATTTCAGTTTCACCTAGTGAATTTAAGGCTAAATTTAATCTCTATCTACACACAATGTTGCTTTTCTCTGTCATCATTAAAACAAAGGATAACTATATAACAATTGATGCAATAATGAATTGTTTCTAAATTACACATGTTCCAAGGACAAGGGTTTATCAGACTATTGTGCTTTTCACTGGCAGTTGCAAAATAGTTACAAATACTGTAAATTAGCCACACAGTAGTTTATTATTGTAAACAGTATTATCTTAACAGTGATTCAGAAAAATGTTTTGTTGGTTGGGTTTTTTTGGGGTTGAATTTTTTTACTGTTTTTTAGTAACTAGAGAGCCTTTGATTCCAGGAAAGTTTCTTTGTTTTCTGTCATGGGAGGAAGAATGTGCACACAAGTTTGGGTGCAACTTGCCGATGTCATAATTCACTCTGAAAAATGATCCATGTGGATTTGCCCACAAATGCAAATTTGGTTGGTTTGCCAAATTTCAGGAAGGACCCACAGAGTGAGTTCAGGTACATAATCTTCCCTTTCATATGCTGATAATCTGGAGCACTCCTGACCAGAGTATGAGCAGTCTACAAAGGTCATGCTAGTGATCTGTGTAGAATGCAGGTAACAATTTAGTTATTTCTATCTGATTTTTATTTTGTTTTCTGCCCAATGTAGGTATTTAGTAAGACAATAGGAAATTCATACAACAAAAAATAAATTGCAATGTAGTTTTGCAAGGTCAGAGTAACGAGGAAACTGTTAGAGGTGAATTCATTGTTATTCATTTCACTTCAAAGTTAAATGTCAGTTCCCATGACCCAGTAAATGGAGTGTAATTACTGAAAGTATATAAATGATATAACTGAGAAAAATCTGACTCCTGTAGATGTTCTTGAGAAACGGGTTTTTTTCATACATCTGGGTGATTAAAATATTGAACTCCTGGACAGCAAGATCGGTCAAATTACTTCCCCATCTCCTGACAGAAAAAATACGCTTTGAGGGGCCTTATTAAGCAATCTATCTCTATTGAGCTCATTAAGTTCTGGACAGCTAATAAGAATATAATAGAATCTTGGATGTCCTCTATAACATAATCTGACAAGTTGAAGCTCCACTCCAACTTCATTTGGATGGGCAAACAATGAACCATATGCTAGTTTCAAATTCAGCTTAGCTTCCTTCTTGTTTTAGTAGGACTCATGTGTTTGTAAAGATAGCTTAAATAAAAATCAGGGTTGCCTATTCAGCATCATTCTTACCTCTCTTTTTTCCTTGTGAATGCTAACTGTCACAATTCGTCTCACTTCTTACTCTACAAAAGCCAAATATAGCCACTTCTTAAAAGATACTTGTAAACATCTATGCACAAAAATCCATTTTAGTGCGTAACAAGAAGTTGGGTTTGGTCTGACAAAACATAGTGCTTAACCATGTATTCAAGAACAATGTCTACTGGCATCTGACATACTATGTATTTCTGTACTTACATTCATATGTCTCATTTACAAAGCCCCATTACAGGTTGTGTACAGATTTAATTTGGTGTTCTGCCCATTTTATTTCCCTTTTTTGATGTTTTGACATCTTGTTCCTTTCTTTTTCCTATTGAATGAGTGATCAGTCTTGCTATATTTAATCCTTATTCTAGTACCAATCTACTTGGTAATAATGCTGTCAGAAACCCAATGTGTATGTCACCAGACAGTCCACCAGTGGCTGACGTTTTTTCAAGCACAGCAGCCCTACTAGCCAGTGGCACTCAAGAGAGAGAGGCAAATAACATTAGCACCCATTCACCCATAACTCCTTAGCTTAAATTATCATGTGCTAATTTGCAGAGGTAGAGGTTTCTCAGTCTGCAAGACAACCCTGAAGAAGACTCGAATTCTCAACTCCAAAGTGAGATAATTTCCCTGACCTAGCAGCAAAATCCTCCTGTTTTTCCTGAAGAGAAAGAGCTCTCCAAGTGCCCACAGCCGTGCATCTGAACTTTACTGACTCTTAAAATTCTGCTTCTCTTCCCCTTTTCTTAAAACGTATTACAAAGGCTGAGGTGTAACAAGCTTTCCCAACTACTGGAACTGGATGTTGGGTTTTCTCAAAGCTCATCCTCTTTCCCATCCGAGCAGCTCTTACGTGAGTGCAGTGCCACAGTGAGCTCAGCTACGACACTGTTGCAGAAAGCAGTGCGAGCAGGGGTATAGCCCTTGTGTCGCTGCAAGCCCTCCACTACTCATTCAGCCACTGTGCTGATCAGATGCCCTGTATTGCTCATCAGATCATCTGAATTTATCTTTCTGAGCTAAATTTTTGCACTGGTGATAAAGCCTTAGGGTACCTGAAGGCATGAAAGTCTAGATTAGCCTATATAGGGCGTGTGGAGAGAAACCATTTATAAAAGCAGTCCAAATAAGCTGGTTGTTCAGAGGAAGAAAACTGTCATCAGAGGTCATCCAAGCCCCTGGTAATGTCAAGAACTGGTACAATAATGAAATGAAAAATTCTATAAATAGGAGAAAATGTTTACAGCTGGAATTATTGAAATGCTTTTGATTGTAATAAGGTGAGAATGGTATCCTGCCTTGGACTATATTTGTGAGATTCTGGGACTGAATCAAGCTGGGAGAAAAAACTTTTTTATCAGCGCTGCTGTTCTTGTCTCCCAGATTTCTGGGATCTTCCACAAGACTACTCTGACTTCATCAGGCAGGTCATTAAATACATCCTGACTGACAAAGGACAGAGGAAGGGAACTAGGTGCTGCAATACCTCCATTGCATGTGCTAAACATTGAATGTCACCTTTTCCACAATTTTCCTTTAGCCATGTATTTCTACTCACCCATCCCTTCAGCCAATATTCTTTGTTTTCTTAGAATCAAATTCACCTTTTTCAGTGCTGCTAACCTGTGACCAAAGTAGAAGGAAGCACCTGTTTGTACAACCTAGCAACCCAGTGAGCGTGTCAGACCTCAGTGTGCATGATCTGCTTCTCCCACAGCAATGTCAGAAGTGAAAATCAGCCCGAGAGACAGAACCTATCTTTTATATCTTCACTGTTCTCCCCTCTCCTTGTTTATGTTCATTTATTTTGCTTTATCTAACAGGAGATAGGATCAGGCTTCAACTGCAAGATCTCAAGTTGCCCTCAACTCTCTTTTCTCCCTTCAGAGAGAAAAGAAAACAATAACAAAAATGCAACAAATGTGACCTTTGAATCCTTTTAACCATATGCATTCATTTCAGAGGTATCCCAAGTTGCTTGTTTTCAGGCTTGTTAAAGCCGAATTAGTTTCTCTCTGCTGTATGTGTCTATACTGCAAGAACAAACTCAATACCCTCCCTAGTGTTGCCCTTTCTTGTTGAGTCCTTTGGTATTCTGGGGACACACTCCATGTCTTGATTGCACATTGAGGATGCTTTGTGGATGAATTCAGATTTCCTTGCTGGAGCTCACTGAAATGCACCCCCAGGATCTTAGTCCAACTTGATTTCTGCAGCAAACCTTGATTCATGTCTAGAGCACACATGTAGGTTTCCTTTTTTTTTGGAAATCAGATTAGATACATAGAAGTCTGACATGATGAAGACCGATGTTAGTGTGTGAGTGCAGCTAGGAAATAAACATGGGCACCTGCTGAACTGAAGTGCCTGAAGTCCGCTGATACAGGTGTCATCTACTATTCTTTCCAAGTTCATCATGAAAGTTCCCACTCAGCCTTCTGGGAGCTATTAGGCCTGTGTTCTGTCTTCATGGTGGACTGTCAGCTCAAGAGACAGCAGAACCCAGCCCAGCCATTTAACCCAGATGGTTCCATCAAAAAGCTCATGGGAGAGAGGTTTGTGTATAGACAGGAAGAAATTAGAAACAAGGGTTGTCCAATGATGGGAATATAAACTTTAGCAATGTCAGGCCGGGACTCCTCTGAGCTTAAAGAAGAGAAAAGGAAATGTTAAAAGTAAAGAGGAAGGAAAAAATAATTCCTTTTGCTGTCAGATTTTTTTTTCTTTTGTAAGAAAATGACAGACAACAGTAATTTGACCTGAAACCCTAGACCACCAATGAGTGTTTAAGCTTATAGCAGTAAATTTTGTTAATGTCCTAGACTTCAGGATCCTCAGATCCCCTTTTATTAGAGTATCAGTCATCTGCACTTGTGCAAAGTAGTCATAAAATACTACTGGCTCCAAACTGCAAACGTATTAGACCCAATTTACTAGACGAGACGTTTACTATGCGGCAGAGTCTCAGAGATTTTGAGTCCTGTCTTAGCATGCTCTTGGCTCTTAACAAATAACTCATCAAGAGTAGCAAGATAACCTTCTCATTAGAAAAATAATAAAAAGGAAAACAAGTCCAGCCACAAAATAGAGTGAAAGCCTGAGATACACCACACAGTTACTCTTATTTTTTTTATGCGGTGGTCCATTTCACTGATACCCCTGTAACAAATCTACCACAAAATGAGACTCCACAGATGAACATTCATGGGAAGAATCACTGTCTTAAAAAAGATTATCATTCTTTTTTTTTGCAGTCTATCTTGTATTCATTCCACATGGTCCTTCAAAGGTGAAAAACGTAACATATTTCTATCTCTTGGTTAACTCTCCAGCTCAAGAATAGTACGAATTGCTGCTTATTTTGTTTGTTTTGTTGTTTCCTCTCAATATTTCTTTTGCTCTCATTAGAGGGGAAAAAATTGTTTCTCCAAACATCCCTAAGAGCTGCTCTTTCAAAAAGCATCACATGAATCCCACAATTCTACCTGTTCATGCATACATATAGTGATATAGATATATAATTTGTCATACAGTACCTCCACCTCCTAACAGTGTGTGCTGTACCCAGTGAGGTGTGACTGGACATCACAAGCAACTCTGTATGATTTTACATGATGTACTGCCCTAGCTCTGCTGCCTGAAGTACAAACCACAAGATTTAGGTAGCAAAAAGCAAACCACAAAGACAAAACTTGACAGAAACAAAACAAAGTGGGTTTATTACTTTGTCACTACCTGAATTTAAGGGCATGATTTTCTGAGAAATCACAATGCACCTTTTCCTCTACTTGAAATGAAATGATGAAATAATCATGCAGTGGTTTGTTTTACATGAAATAGTCTCCCATGGTCTCCTGGGAATGTCAGTGAGCCGTAATAGGCAGTGGGATTTTTCATTGGATACTTGCGCTTCTGAGGAAACAGAGCCTTACATCTGCTGTACCCATAGCCCTTGACAGAGTTACTTGATCCTTGGTGCTGTTGATGCACAGAATAGCTAGCAGCGTTTCTCTAACTCATAGTTCAGGAAAAAAAAAAGAAGAAAAAAAAAAAGAAAAAAATAAAATAATCTCTTGCCTTCTCTTTCTTTCCCTACATACCTCCAGAGCATAACAACTTTCAAAACCTGTATCTTACAACAGGGAAGACAATAAATGTCTGCTTTTGAAACAAGAGCTGCTATATCCTATGCAAGTTTGAGGAACATGGGCAGATTTGTAGGTTTATGCAGTATATATAGCAGAGCCATGTTTTCAATACATGTAAACAAGAAAAAATAATGGACCAGAATTTCAAAAGATTTTAAGCTCATCGCCATGATATTATTGCCACACATTACACTGAACTACACACTGTGATCTCTGATTTGCACCCTGAATTTCTACTGCAACATATTAATAAGTTTAAAAAGAAAGGAAAATTCAGATGTAATAATAAAATTATTTCAGAGGAAACATGCTGAAACTTCAGAGTTTATTAATTGCATTATATGAAAGAAGTAGCCTGCATCTCAGAATTTTAGCATTGTTGCAGAAATTTACACCAAGTGAATTTAAATCCTTGATCATTCTAAAATTTAGATAGTATTTTCAAAGAAGGTACCTGACTTAGGTAGCTGCTACCTAGAGAATCTTCTGACAATTCCAAATTAAATGCCTGCTTGTTATTAATTATGTTTCAAGTCACATCATGATTTTGGTATGTATAGGTATTCATCACTGCCCTCAGTAATCACATGGGATTCTGTCTTTTTGAGAATCTTGAAGTCTAATAGTCTTATTATGTATTTATGAATATTTACATTTTAATTCCACACATTTGGGGGGAATTCAGTTTGAGACGACAACTTATACATTTAGGTATCTTAATCAAAAACTAAATTCCCCCTTTTAGGTCTAATGCAACCTCATCATCTGCTGTCAGAGCTGTTCAACAGTTCATATGATTCAGAAATAATACATTACAAGATCAAAAGGTGAACGCTATGTTAGAACTGTCTTCCAAATGGAACTTCTTTGCGTACAAAATTCAGACTTTAAATGTGTCTTCATTTCTAAAGGGGAAAAAAGTCAAAATCTAAGGTTTTCCTGCAAGGCACAATGTTCCAAAAAACTTTGTTTCAACTGCTCTGAAGCATTACATTTTGATAAGGTAGAAATCTGGTTCTGATAAAGGTTCTGATAAAGTTGGAAAAGTTGCTTCATCTTTTTTACTGTTACTATATATTAAATGGTAATATAAAATAAATGTCAAAATGAAATGTTTTGACCTTATAAAAATGTTTCATTTTGGCAATTTTCCCATCAAGATTTCAAGTGGAATTCTTGAAAAACATTTAGGTGTTGGCATTTTCTACTGGCAACCTGGAAAAATCTTGACTAGCTCTTGTCAACAGAGACTGCCAAATAGGGCATTTTTCTCCTGTAGATCTATATGTCTATTTATTCAGTTTTGAGCTTTCTTTGTGAGGTAGATTTGCCTTTACTAAACTGGCTGAACTGAAATAACTTTTTCTAAACCATGAGTGTGGAGAGTTGAAATGTGACTTCTGCTGCTTGTGGTTTCCTTGTAGCTCCCAGCTGGGTTGGTTTCAAATGATCGATGATGTGGCATAGTCATGCTGGGTGATTTTGTGTCCCTAGTTTTGGATGGAAAGAAGCTGATAAGAGCTGTAGCTTGTAGCCAGCTGTCTATCTTGCTCAGCCCCCCTGTGATGGGCTAGATAGTCATCATCATCTCTCCTCTCTTCTCCTTCCCTTGAGCTCTCTGAGCATATACATATGGCTGTTGGCTGTAATGGCTCTTGATCACATGGAGATTCTGGTGTGCATCTCCTGGCATGACGACTATTGGCCTATGGGCACTTCAAGTTGTTTAGCTGTTCTACCTTTCTGAAGGACAGAGGCATAAACACTGGAATGATGAAATGGTTTATTTAGATGTATTTAATAGATTTCTAAAAGATATATTTATTAGTCATGAAAAAGGTATAGTCAAAGCACCCAGAACTTAAATTCCACCAAGTGAATCTGTGGCCTGAGCAATTAGAATTTCTTCATAACAGTCTGTTAATTTGTTCTCATGCTCTCCTCTGAGGCCCAGAAATAAAAGCCAAAAAGTTGCTTAACGGGAAAAGCATGTAAATCATGGCCAAGTACAGAAAATAGTGATATCAGATAAAACCATTGGCAATGACTGATACATCTCTCAGTGTTGGTAGGAAGCTAAAAATCTGTCACCAGCTAACATTTAATATATAAGACAGTTTTACTGTACTCCTGTTCATTTCTAACTTCTTCACTCTGCCTCCTATCTTGATTAAAAGACTATCTTCCATCTTCACAAATGTTTCAGTTGGAAAGTTAAAACTTCTGTTCCTGGAAGGAGAGGATTTACAGTTACATTAACTTGTCTGTAAATAGGAGCAGCAGTGAAAACAGCAAAAAAAAAAAAAAAAAGGATGATAGAAAAAGGGACCTGAAGAAAACTCTTAAGGAACTTATATAGTGTTCTGCATCATGTAGAATATTCAGGAGGTATAGTTTGAGCAATGTTTTGTTTTTGTTTTTTGTTTATTGTGTGCAGAAGGCATTCCAATCATATGCATTTATTCCACCTGAACCTCTTATAGAAAATAGTATATTAAAGGATAGAAATAATTCCAGTTCAAGTGAAATACTAAGTACTGAAAACAATTCCTTTTCCTCTCAAAATCTCTTGTTTGACTGTAACATGACAAAAATATATTTGGGTTTCAGCACTGGCAGAGGGGATGGAGGTGGATGACAATCAATTTTATTCATAAACGTACATTAGAGACAAACGGTACATAATTTAGATTCTCTCCTGGCTTGTTGAATCTGCAGGCAGCCATGCTTTCTATTGCATTAACATTTTGATTGAATGAGCAGGGTCAAAACCATCACTTTTCTCATCTAGGGAAGGAAAACTATTCTGAAGCCAATCATCAATCAATGTATGTAATCAGCCGTTTTAAAGTACCTTGGGCTTTACACATAACTGGCTCTCTGTTGTAATAAAATCTAAATATCAACATCTTTTTCATTCAATAGTCCTACCACATATACAATAGTGTTAAAAGGCCAATAAGGACTGAAATGTGTTTTGCTATTAACAAGATTATTACAATGGATTTATTCCAAAGGTTGTACCATTTCAACTCTATGACCTTTGGTATGTTAATTAATTTACATATAATTGTTTATACATTATTGTAAGGCTTAATACAGTCTTGCTACTCAATTCATTTTCTTGAAGTTAATGGCTTTTAAAATAAATCCAATAAAGTCAAAGAAAATGTCACTAATATCAACCAAGTATACCTTTCAATATAATTTAATAGTCACTGACACTCTATAAGCCATAAAACCACCATGCAACTATCTTTTAACAAGATACTGGTTTTCAACAATGTACTGAAGCCATCCAAAATTATGTTGGTGGCAAGTATCAAAGCAGTAAAGTTGGTTAGTAATTACATGGCAACTTTAATTTGTAGTGCTTCACCAAGGATATCCAATTTGACACGTGGGAAATGAAGACACTAAAGGTTAAACAACTTGTCCAGGTTTACACAGTGAATCAATGGCTGAGCCATTTCCAGAGGGAGAAGCTCAGTTGCTTGTCTTTGCATTCTCATCCCTCCAGTATTACCACCCTTTTTTTCTGATACTTTTAGGATACCTGTTCTACAGACTGAAAGTTGACTGGGACAGGATCTGCTTGGTGGCTAGGATTACTTCTGCCAAATGTATCAGGTCAGACTTGTAACAAGCACAATGTCATTAGTACCCTTACTTTCTGAATAGTGAGTCTCAGACACTTTAAACAATCAGATTATCCTCATCAGATTGTATCTGTTGTTAATATAGATATCAATCTAACACTATTTTATCTCTACACAAGTGGGTACCCAAGCCACAGTGAAAGAAACATCAATTTCAGTACACCCAGGTGAGCTCTGTGTGCCTAATTTCAGATTGCAATTTTCTTGATCCTAATTTCTATTAGGATACCTCCATTGGATCAAATCACTGCTTCCTCTGTTAACTTAAACTTCAAATAACAATTACAGAATAACAATTATAGAAACCAGTGTAAAACCAACTTATGAACTCATGAGACGCAAGTACAAAACGTATGCCCAAGGTTAGTGTATTCACTTTCACCTACTAGTGTAAGATCTAAATATTCAGCAGTAAATTTGTGGAGTGTATAACAGCCCAACCCAATAATTTCAAGGTCTTTGAAGTTCATATGGCATTACCTCTTCTCTTTGAACTCACTGGAGAAAATGATTCTAAAAAGCTCAAGTAGCATGCTGTTCTCTCCCACAAATTACCTGATTACTGAATGGTATGTCACTAGATGTCTCTCTCATTGTAATTTCAAATCAGAGAATTTGCTTGTGATAGTTCCTGAATCTCTTGGACTTGCTCCATGTCCAAGGTCAGAAAGTCGACACCTGATGGTTACCCTGCAGATCTTGGACCAACATCTAAACATCTACCATTCATAGCTCAGAGAAGTAGCATGAACATTTTAATTAAAAAAACCCTTAAACATGTAATAGTCAACCCTAAATGCAAGATCCTACCTTATCATCCTCGTCAGGTGAATATCTATATCCTTGGAAAGTTGACAGAGCCATTACTGGGCTATTCAAGACAGTAATCAGATTTTCTGAGCATCAATCAGCAATCATGAAGTCAGGAACATTTTATCATGAAGTCAGAAATACATAGGGTTTTCATAAGCTAATCAGCAGGCATCAAATAGACAATCAATCTAATTAGTGGCTCACATTTGCGTGGCAATCACAGCTGCCAAACCTAGACGACAAATTTCATTAGTAATGAAATCTGAGAACTATGATATGTGAAACCTATCATCAGACTGGAATTGTGGTTATTTTAAAAGGAGAGCTGTGATGGCTGTTTGGGACATTTGAGGAATTTAATTTGCATGGCGGGGTTCCCTTGCTGATGTCTCTTTTGTTTTCAGGTTAAATCAACATCCAGGGTCACAATTTTCAAAGGGCTTATCCCTCAGCATGGACCATAGTTTCAAACAAAGCTAGCAATCAACACTTCTTTTGTTTCTAAAATGTGACTGAAGCTTTTGCAGCTCCTGATTTCCTACAGAGTTCTTTGAAAAATACTAGGCCAGAGCTAGTTATATCTAGAGTACTTCTAGTGTAGTAAATATTTCTAGAGATGAAAATTTAAGAACATGCACATGTGCATATTCATGCATAAATTAACCATCTACAAAGGAAAAAATAACCAACTAAATCAAAAGGAGAAAATGTTCCTGACATGCAATATGCCACTTATTGAGAAGAAGAAGAAAAGATAGTAAATCCATCAAGGAAATTTATTTTTTTCCTAAGGAAAGAGTCTCTCGTCCATTAAACACAGATATTTGCTGGGTTACTTTCTTTGGTTATATATCGTGTCCCCATCCTCAACACATTTTAAAATTACAGGTATTGCTGATTTTGCCTTAGAGTGAGGGGATTGACACGAGGTCTTCTCCAACTCTATTTTACTGAGACTCTAATACATGTGTTACCATTCTGGACTTTAGTCTCAGCAGCTAGTATGTACTGATTCCTTTAATCAAGCAGTGGAAAATGTTATCTTTTGTGTCCCTGTAGTCTGAGAAATGGAAAGACACACCAGGAATTTCAGATCATTAATGCCCTACATGTTGCAACTGTGGAATCTAGAAAGTGATAGTGACCTTCAGGAGGACTCTATTATTTCATGAAGGAATTCTTTACTGGCGTTAAGGCACTGGAACAGGTTGCCCAGAAAAGCTGTGGATGCCCCATCCCTGGAAGTGTTCAAGCCCAGGCTGGATGGTGCTTTGAGCAACCTGGTCTAGTGGGAGGTGTCTCTGCTCATGGCAAGAGGGTTTAAACTGGATGATCTTTAAGGTCCCTTGGAACCCTAACCATTTTATGATTCTATGATGCTATTTATGTATTTAGGGTCTATAAGCCCCATATGATATACTGTCACCTTACCTCCAGAATCACACTTAATTATAAATCCTATTTTAACAGCGGTACATCTTTGGCATTATACTCACAGAATAATGGAAGTACTTGATATACATGGAAAAGAGCTACATATCTAGGCTACTCTATAAAATGCAGTTGAAGCATCCTTATGAATCAGCTTTGAATATGGGTTCGCTACCTCATTTGAAATGTTCACCGATTTTGGCAGGAACGGTCCTGGAATTTTTAGCACAACTAATCCAGCTGCTGCTAACCATCACTAGGATTAACGCTGCAATGAGCACAATGCTCAACATCATCTTAAGATAAGGTTAAGCTTTATATACTTTAGTTTAATCACATATCTGTTGCTAAAATTATAATTGTAATGCAAAAAGTCAGATCTCTATGTTAGCAATATCTAAACATTAAAATCAGACCTATGTTTAAATCAAATTTAAATGGATGGAGACTGCCAGGAGGCTCCAAGGATTTGAGCTTATCCAAGCTTTCCTAGGAAAATTCAAGATAAATCCTCTATCATTAACTTCCATGTTTTCTCATCTTGCAGTTTAATCTTTTGTGGCATAAGGTTGCAAACCTGATTTTAACACCCTTTCCTTACAAATGCGCAATGTTAAAAAAATGGCAGAAATACAAAATATTAAGTAAAAGTTGCTGTAGAAGGGAATATATAAGCAGCTTGAATTTTTTTTTTTCTTTCAAACTAAGAATCACAGTGTGAATTGGACTAAATGCCAAGAATAAAGTAGCAGTTTAAAATGAACAGTTGAAATTAACAGGTGTTACAGCATATGCTAGATTTAACTGCCAAGTATTTCACACCTTCATTAAAACCTTTCATGTCAAATTTAAGGCAATGTTAAAATAAAGAGAAAAAGCATAGCTTAAAAATTAATAGCTAATTGATAAGTTTCAGAATCAGGATATATGGTGGCAGAGAAATTCTCAGTTCATTTTCTGTAGAATATATTTTAACTGGGAAGATACTCAACTAGAGTGTATCACACCCGATTTTAATTCACCAAACTTTGTACTTAACTTTTAGAGAGCAATGTAACTTACAAAGCGCTTAAGTAGGGGAGGTAATGGAACAACAACAATGCACTCCTGCTTTGTGGGGGTATAAAGAAAGCAAAACAGACCAAGAGCAGTGAGGTGCACAGACTGAATGCTGAAAGACCAGCAAACCTGTAGCCCAGAAAACCAGTATTGCTTTTGCTAGTAAAAGCCACAGGTTCTTTACTGAATTTGCAAGGTCTCAGGACTTTTTGGGATAAAGTTGTGTTAACTTATGACTGTAACAGCATTTTTTTTTCTTCTGACCAAGTGGCTATGGCTAATTTGTTTTGGTTTGCTTTTCTTTTCTCATTATTATACAGTACAATCATATTTTCATACAGATATGAGTAACATAGTTACACTGTGCAGATCGATGTATTTCTGACTCAAAAAATGTAGTATAGAGGAATACAGAACTGGTACGATAGCAGAGGCCTTGAGGAGTGGAGAGACAGGATACAGTGTATGAGAGTAACAGCATGGGGCTTGGCACAGGTTTGGCACTAGAAACCTCGCTGCTGTAAACAACTCACCAATGGTCAATTAAATAAATGCAAGTTTGAAGCTGGACCACATTGGTTTTAGGAGGGAAAAAAGAGAAAAAAAATGAATATTATCTAGCATACATAAAAGCCACTATATTTAATAAATTCAGTAACATGGAGTTGCAGACCAATGAAAAAAAAAAAAAGCAAAGTGTATGAGTGTTATCAAATATATAAAAACAGTTCCAAGAGGGTCCTTGTTACAGATCTAAAGGCCCAGTGGGGAATGGAAGGGTGAGCATAACTCCAGGAAAAGGGGAAGAAACTGAGAAGTGAGTGTATAACATTATTAACTTTATTAGTATTGTTGAGATTTTTCAGCATAAAAGTGTTCTTTCTTTTTATATAATAGTTAGATCTGAATTAAGAATAATTCTTGGATGAGGCTGGTAAGATTTCTTTTATTCAATCAATGAATTCTTGGCTTTATAAATCAGGAGGGTTTCCTCTTTGCCCACATGAGATTTTGAGCATAACAAACTCCATGCAGGAACATAGCAAGATCTTTTTGAAAATTCCACATGAGTTTTGTACCTGGTGAAATCATCACCGATGAATCTTTAAGGAAACATTTCCTGTACAGAAATGTGTTCTCCCAAGTTGTTTGTTTGTTTGTTTTTTATTTGTTTGTTTTCAGAAAACCACGTTGTTAAAATGTCTAAATCAATGGGCAGTGTGTGTCTACATTATTTATGTCCTTTTGTCTGCAGCTTGGAATCACAGTTTAAACATGACTTTTCTTTTTCTCTTCCCCCCTCCTCCCCCCTCCCCCATATGTCTAATAAGGAGTATTATCATTTATTTGCACTCCAGTAACACGTAGAAGATCAAAGCTGCATTGTTGTAGGTATTATATGAATATATAGCAAACACATGCCCAAAAAGATTACAATCTTAATTCAAGTAAAAAAAAACAGATTTTGGACGTTCAGCAGAGATAGGCACATGGGACAAGTGAGACTTTCATCCTTCATGAACATGGAAGCATGTATCACCAGTGCACACTGGCTACTTAATCAGTCCAAGTATTTTAGAATTTCAGAACCACAGTAGTCTCTAAAATTGTAAGGTAGTAAAGAAATATTTGAAGTATGATTTGTATGCCAGAAAGCTTTAAAGGAAATATAGAAATATTTGAATGCAACAGAAAACTAAAGAAAACCTTACACTTTATTGTACTACTTGCTTTCTGGCTCATGCAGCTATGCTAAAGGACAAATCAGGAATACAATACCAAGCACCTTCCAAAAATAGTTAATTCAGGGAGTTTTTATTCCCGCTTTGGAAGTTGCTCTAGAACTCAATTCCTCTGGTAGCTTTATAAATGCATTATGATAATGCAATTCTAAAATATTTATTTTAGCTAATAGCTATTTCCTTTAGGTGAACATAAACCGTGCTGAAGAGTGCTATAAAGAAGAGACTAGGAATGGAATCAGAAAGAATGTTAGTCATTTTGGATTTTGAAAGAAAGCAAAGTAATTTTTTATTGCAGATGGATGTTTCTAAAATATATTGTCCTTAGCCAATGATAAAATGTGAGGGGAATGTTTAGATATGTAGCCAAGCGTGAATACATATCTCTTCTGTTAATAAAGTAGCTTATTATTTTGCAACTTTTGATGAAATCGTAACATTGTAAGTTTTAAAAGGTGATTGAGCAAATTTTTCCACTTTCTCCATTTTTCTCTTTGACTGATCTGTTAAAATAAGTATATGATATGACACACTTCTACTGTTCTGTGGTGGTTTTTGCCCTCCTTTCTCCCTTCCATTCCCTGATTTCCTGAAACTGTAGAACTGAACAGCAATTTCAGCCGGTGGAGCATGGCAACACCTGAATAAAATCCAATAACAACACAGATACAGAGCTAGAAGTATTTCTTGAGTTAGTGCATTGTTGGGTACATTCTTTTTGTTGAAAAATTACCATATCTGAGGTTGAAAATGCTTTCCATTTAATTTTCCTTGTTTTCAATGGAAGTGGTAAACAAAAGTAGTGATTTCCCAGTTCATTGTTTTTCCTCAGCTACACTGCTTTCCTTCTCTTTTTCATTCCACTTTTTCAACTTGTAAATGGGGACAAAAAAGGAAAAGGACAAAAATGGAAGTAACAAAAAAACTGCATAACAATTATTAAAAATAAAATGGGCTTACTTTGTATATTAAAATATATATAATACTTTACATCTTTTTCATTCCCATTTCTCTGCCAGATACATTTAGAAAGCACATGGTTCAAATAGTCTACTTATCTACAAGGTTAAAAAAAGAAGGAAGGAACTGGCTCAACATATCACTAATAATCCAGATTTTTAAAATTTTCATTCAATGTCCCAAATCCTTAACCACTGACTGAAAGTTTTTGTTACACTACGGTTGCGTAGTAAATTAAATAAATCATTTATCTCTGCCTACTTGACAGCAGATAAGGCATATATCACATCAACCACCTTAATAAATAGTAGTCAACTTGCACAAAAACACTGCCAAAGTGCCAGAGGGGCCCATCCACAGAGAGGGCTCTTGATGGTCAGGTTTACAAGCTTTTATACCTTTGGAGATTTGAATTATCAATACTCACATAGCACATGTGACAACGATAAACCTAATTCCACTATTACGCCCATATCTTGCCTATTGTCAGCACTAAATTTACAATGAAATTATTAATGAAGGGAAGATTATCATCTTTGTGTTCTCCTGTTGGCTTGTTTCAAGAGAAAAGATCAGAGCCATGGAGACAGACAACGCTGACAAGTTTGATAGACTTCAAAACAGGAGTCTGCACGGATGAAGATTTCTGTGTGTATGTATTAAAATACAGACTAGAGCCTTCTGCTAAAATATAAGCAGTCTGGTTTCTTTCTCTTTTAAACAGAAGTTGGACAGAAGAGCTGACCACAATAAAAAAAAAAACTTCAGTGCTTTACTGTTAATCTAAATTCATCATATGGAACCTTTCATTCAATGCACATTTCCACAAGAAATTAAACCAGAACGTAGAGAATCCACATTTTCTAACAAATAGAGTAATTCTGCATTTTAATTATACTGCATTTTTTCAATAATTTTGTATGTGGCTTCTGCAAAAAAAAGAAAAAAAAATTAAAAAAATCAAGTTCATATGTTCTAGTATACGCTTTGACCTGCAATAGTCCTGGACAATCACAAAGTGTGATTACTTCTGAATGGAAAACACACCAAACAAGCATCCTCTGTGTTACAAAAATGAGTCACAGGCTACTCACAGCTGGGTAGCTTGATGCTGCCAAAATTTTTTTAGGATAATTAGATTCTAGTTAGATACTGGAAAAATCACAATTTTTTAACCCAGCTTTTGTGTATAAATTATACACTTTCCAAAATATCAACATTTTCTATTTTGAGTTTGGATGAGTAACCTGTGTTTACCACAGTAGGCAGACCTTGTGCTGTCAAGAGCCAAAACATGCTTAGTTCACATTCTTCTTCTTCAGGAAGAAGCCTTCACGATAAGGCCCCCAAGGAGCAATAGTATTTCTGAAAGGACCAGCACATCACAGCCCAATAATGTAAGATTTCTCCTTTTGTAATACCTGAAATGGCTTCTGTTTTTTTTCCAAAATGACTCTTAAATCAACTCAGTGAACTTTCTGAGTGGTCCCTGAGTTCCCCTGGGCTGGGCCTCCATGAAAGGAGGTCTTCACGTGGAACTGCCGTTTACTGAAGATACCAGAAAGGAGCTTCCTGCTAAGTGACAGAGGGAACCCTAAACCCCCAGAATTGTGGTATATTTGGTTCCTTCCCTTTTTAATACATAGTAAAGGAAAATAGGCAACTGTCCATGAAAAGTAGGTACCTTTTTTATCCAGGGGAGATTTGCATCCTGCAAGGGCCGTTCATGTAGCACTTTAAAGAGGGAAATGAAGGATTTGGTCTGCCCAGTTTATCTTCCATAAACATGCACAGCCTCTGTTCCATGATTTGAGGCTTGCTGTGTTAAATCCTTTTCCATCCACTATAAGGAGTCTGAGCAAGTTGTTGCTCCTGTGACAGCTCAGACAGCCCAGTCCCAGCTATTCTCCCATGTGGGTGCAGAGCTCACACTTAGCCATGTGCAGTGCATGCTGCCATCAGGAATGACCCAGGACTGGCAGAGGTGAAGAGACCACTGCAAACAGTCCATGACTCCCTCTAAGCAGCTGATGAAGACTACTCACCATGAACACTGAGGTCTCATAGTCCTCACATATGCTGGGGGCTGTGGGGGCTGGCGGGGAGAAAGGAAAAAAAAAAAATCCTGTGCAAAGACAAGTAACAGGGCACTCCCAGCTTAAAAGCAAATGTTAAGACCATTTAAAGCACGTTTTCTATTCTCTGACTTTCTGGGAAGAAACGTATTCAATTCAAATGGAGGGGTCACATGCTGGCTACCTGCAACTTTGCTTATTTTAGATATACAATCATAGAGTTGCCTGGGTTGTAAGGGACCTTTCAGATCATCTAGTCTAGCCATCAGCCTGACACTGACGAAAACCATCACTAAACCATGTCCCTAAGCACTACATCTTCCCATCTTTTAAAATCAGTCAAATTTCTTAGTGCAAACACATGTGTTCCTCTTGCTAATTTGCCCCCTCAGGAACTGAGACAATGACAAAGGCAGCAATCGTGGAAAGGCTAGCATCCTTGGACACAGGTACCTGCTTCCAAATTCCTGAGTGTTGCTATAAGCAGTTGAGATGGCAGTTCACATGCCTTAAATCTTTTACGGCTCCTGCCTACAGAAGTGCAGCTTGACTCAGAAATAGCCCTGTGAGCATGGAAAGAAATGAGTTCATCTTCACATCTTCTGCTTTAAGCTTTGTCTTGGGGCTCATAGCAATTTCTCCACTGCAGATTACATGCCTGGGTACCTCTGGGATCCCTTCCCAATTTAAAAAGGCCAAGGGAGCAGCGTATAAAAAGTGAACTCTTCCTGGCATCTGATTCAGGGCATTGCTTAGTCACATGTTCCTCCATCTTTCTCTCCAACACAGAGTAAAAGAAATATACAGCTCAATAGAGTCTGTGAACATCTTTGTCATCAGCTGGAATTTTCCTATTTCTTACAGTGAAGACTTGATGGATGTTTTTGCCTGCCCACCAGCTCCATGAAAAAGTGCCCTAGAAATACACTCAATTCTCTAACTGTACTATGATTTTATTATAATTAATCTTCATTCTCTTTCTGATTTTCATGTATGAAATATTAGCACTGCATCTTGGTTTCTACCAAGTAATTTTCACAGTCGAATAGTTTGGTGAAAGATATCACTTTGGCTGTGGAAGATCTTCAGCTGAAGATCACCCCCCATGTAGGAAGCCAGATATAGGAAATTTCACAGATGTTGCATAAATACGTATGTGTGCCTGTGTGTGCAAATCATATCTTAAGATTATTTTCAATATTCAGTTTTGGCCATTGCCGGAGACAGAATACTGGACTATAAAAGCCTATACTGGACTAGTTTGTCCAAGTAAAGCAGGTTTTATGCATTTGTAGACCAAAAAAAGTCAAAATATCAAATTACTGCTTTTGAACTCTTGTTTTTCACTTATGTACTGCTGATTTGTGCTGCTGGCCCTTGTGAAAAGGACAAAGTAGTGTCTTATATGAGAATACCTGGAAGAAAGGGCTTCAGCACAGAAAACTTTTTCAAAGATGAGTCACAGTTGTGTAGGTGTCTATTGCCCTTCCAAAAAAAATGGAAAATGAAGAAAAGAAATGTCATTATACTCCACATCTCTTAGACAAAAGAAAAGCAGAGCTGGTTTTTTTCCCTGTTTCTCCAACAGCTTCTGTGTATAAATTATACATTTTCTTAAATATCTGCATTTTCTATTTCAGGTTTGAGCTGATAACCTGTGTTTTTGCACAGTAGGCAAACCTCATGCTGTCACAAGCGGCAGTGATACAGCCTCACATTTCACTTCCCTTCATCCCAAGGAGCCCTTTGCTATTATGCCATTAGAGATAATGCAAAGCTTTGAATTGAAACACCATAGACACCAGTGATGCATGACAACCTTTCTAGCCAATGAACTGCCACTGTACAATGGGACCTGCTCAGCCACACCAGCCCTTGTTGAGTGGAGATAATCATTTCTGTAGAGAACGGTGTCAAGCTGTAACACCCTTCCCAGCTAAGGAGCTGAAGGAGCTGCATGTTTCTCCTCTGAGAAGACAGAAATGCACGTGTCAAGATTGCAAAAGTTACATATATGCACTAAATACCCTTTGGAACAGTTCTTGCTGCAATGCAATCCCCAAAACACCTTCCAATGGGGGGTGTGGGGTGGAATTACATGTGTTCTGTTAATTGCTCACATTTTGGAGCACAGGAGTTTGGGGGCAAAGGTGCTGTCATGACTTTCTCATTGCAGAGCTCAGAATGGATGTACGCTCTATGGGACTGAGTGCGCGGATACATGGCCAACTAAGTCTTACAGCAAATGATCACTATTAAAATCTTTTAAATCTTTTATGAAAGATTCAGCAGACAAGCAGACAAAGTATTTGTTATGTAAAGTATTCAAGGAGACTTTCATTTTAACAGCATCCATTATTCCCCTTTCTTTTAGCTGCAGAGCATTTTTATGAGGAAAATTCCCTGGTTGATAGTGTCTTTTTATACAGTATTAAGATGATATTAACTTCCCCTTTGGGAGAGAAAAGGAAAATAAAAAGTAGCTGAGATGGCTGGAGCTGTATTTGTTATCTCTTTTATTGGAATCTGGGCCTGCTCCCTCGAAAATAAAACAGGACAAACACATACACAAAGGGAGGGGGGAAAATAGCCAAGAAAGAAAAAAAAAAGCTTCTGTTTGTACTGTTGACTCTGATTTGTAACCTTGCTGCTGGAGAAAGACAAGCACAGCACATAGTCTTATCAGCTACTCCAAGACCTGGCAAGCTTGAACCAATGTCAAGCTGTTTAAGACATTACTATTAGCTACCTTTCTGGTCACAGGTTTAACAAAACAAACAAACAAACAAAAAAGAAAAAGAAAGGGGGAAAACCAAGAAAATAAAAAACAGAGAAAAATAAAGAAATAGAGAGGTTTGGCCAAGCTAAGCCAGATTCTATTTAAAGAAAAAAGGGGAGGGAGCAGACAGAGAAGACAAAGATGAGGAAGTACAAGACTGAGAGTTACAACAAGGGCACAAGTCTCATGATGTAACCAGCTTTCAGGATTCAGCCAAACCTGGTGGAGGAGATGCTCTTGTTGCATTCTTCCTCTGTGTCTCCCTTGTTCTCTCAGCCCATCTCTGCTTCTCTGATTTCTCAGGATCAGAAGCATAGAAATATAAAAATGTCACTGCAAAATGCACCTAAAATATGGTAAGCCTGGCAGCTGAAATGAAAAATGCTATTCCTTTCTGTTTTGTTGTCCTCCCAGCAGCACTGTCAAACTATCACTGCCAAGTATGGCGACTGGCATAATATCCCATCTTCTCATCTTTTTATTCATCTGTTAATTTTTTTATGTGCCACTGTTGCTTCATTGCTTTCTCATTTTTGTTCTTCTAATTTACCAGAAAATCAGAATCATCTTCCAAGGTATCTGGAGGCCTCCTTGTTTGGACTGATTTCAGTATTTACATTAAGTTTTATTTACTTTTGGAAACAATGTTTTATAACATGTTGCATTGGTCTTTTGCTGTCTTGAAGGATGGAGACCATAGATTTCTTTGCTGCAGCCTGAGTGAAATAACAATTCCAATATGTTGTCCATGCAGTCCTGCTAAAGTGCACCTAAGATCAACCTCCCAGCTGAGGCAAACTGTGGACTACTTTATGCATCCTCTGAAGCACCCTTGCAGTGCTACGGGGAGGGAGAAACTTCCAGAACCCCTCACACTTATCTCACTTACAAGAACCCCTCAAACAAAATAAGATATCTATTCTTGATCCACATCTGTATGAATTGCAAAGGGTCTGCCAGGATCTCTCTACAAGCCATTTGGGATGACCTCTGTGTTTCTTCTTACACATCCTGAGAACATCAAGCATGCTGGTCCCAGCAGGAATGGAGGGGACAGGAGCATCCTTGGATGGCAACTGAACATGTCCTGGAGGTCTTCGTTAAGTCTCTTGAGAGGCAAATGTCACGTATTTACATTTGACAACAGGAAGTTATTTTACACTCAACACCAGCAAAGTATTTCTGTATGTTACAGCAAGTCTGCTTTCTTGACTTATTGTCCATATCTTTATTATTACCACCTCCTGTTTTTCCTGTGCTCCCACCAATAGCTATTTGTGTCCAATCCCTAAGGCAGAAAGGTAATTTTCTGTTAATTATGTGTCAGGGTGAGGGTCTCGGTGAGGAAGCTAGCCCCACACAACATAATTCCAAGACATGGCAGTAAGACCTGGCTCCAGGTTCAGGTAAGCCAGAGAAAAATCAAGAGATAAAGAAAAACATTGGCAGCCTGCTTTGCACTGGCCTTGAGAATGACCAAGGGAGTGGGGTAGCTATCTGCTTCCCCTTATGCCAGACACTTACCTTCCCTTTGCCTATGACAAGTAGCACAACTTAACAAGGTGACGGGGAGAATGAGAAGTGAGGAGAGTGCAACAGTATCTACAACAGGAGATAACAAGGGGGTCTATCTCTCCTGATTCACGCCATCCTTCAGCAGAGCTGAGATTAATTTGTATCCCTGGAGAATCTATTTCTGAGGAAAGGAAAGCATGGAGGACAGCCACAACAGGGCTCTAGCCCCTGTTCAGTACAGTGCTAACAAACTCTACAGATAAAAAAACCCCACAAACAGCACAGAACAAACCTTAAAAAAACAGTTTTGCACTATATCAAGCATGTAAATCGCATAGAGGAGGTTAGACGGTTCTGTTCATAGCATCACTTGACTCTTACCAGATCAGTTAACCTTATCACCAGACAAGTTAATATATAAGATTTATGCACTGTTCTTCTGAAGTGCCACTCTACTGACTTCAGAGATAGGCTTTGGCAGCTCAAGATGCCTTCTTGGGAGTTACTTAGTTAATTTTTAGAGAAGCTGGTGTCTAATAGATAGAGCAGATCTCATTCCTCTAAGCAGATCTTCAAAGAGCCATCAATTAGTTTCCACCATTCTCAGGGATGTTATGTCCTTCACATAGTAAATACTCTCTGTGAAAATGCAACCCCACTACACTAAAAAACAAGCCTGTCAGAAGTTTAAGATGATTGCATATTTCTTCCTTTACCTCTAATATGGAAAAAAGCAAATTCTATTTCAGGCATTCTGTTTAAAAAAAAAAAAAAAATCCATCTTTTTTGCCAAACAGTGAATAATTGTTTAAGTTTTCCAGTCAGGTGCTTCAGTACCCTAGCTTTTAAAGATTTCGATTTAGAGCAATAATCTTATATTTAATCACTTTGTACTGTTCTATCTCATGTATGTATTTCTGATAAGCAATACTTTTAATATCTTTACCTTTCTCACTGTTCCTTGTTCAAAAGAGAGTAATCATGATTCAAAATGAGACTGTCATCACATAAAAATAGTCTGCTTTTCTTAGGACATTTACTAGTTGTTTTCTCTCTTTCATAGACCTACTTCACAATAAAACAAGAGAAATTAAGTGAAAGCTAGAAAACAGTTCCAGGAGTGAGTCTGGATCATGTGGTACATTTTGTGTTACTACAAATGACTGGTATAAAACTGGGCATTGCATGACTTTACCCCAGTATCTACTTTAGAAGACAGAGGGATTCGGTAAAAGGGAATGGGTCAAACTCATTTATATATATCTATGGGTAAAAAAGAAGCTAAACACAAATGCTAATCATGTAGTTATTTTTTAATAATATCTGGTTTACCTTGGTGGTCAGACTGAAAATCAGTTGTAGTCAGTAGTTGCAGAAAGAAAGGAGTCAAAATAAACATGAAGGAGTCACATGAGAAAGGGACAGCCAGTGGAGGGAGGGGAAAACCTATGTGAGACCCTCAGAACATAGGAACTATGACTGTTCCTTTCTCATTTTTGTCTAGGGGCTGTAGTTTTGGGTTGACTACATCCTATCATTCCTGTTTCTAAAACCATACAGTAAGGAGACTTCAGTAGGTGCTTTCAGTAATGAAGGATGACTTCAGCAGGTGTTCAGTTTCTACATGTTCTGTTTCTATGTTGTGTAAAAAAGCAAAACAAAAGTTAGCAACATGACTTGTTCCACTGTATATTTCAATATTTACCTTTTATTCTTCTTTAGTTGGCATACCTACTTGACTAAATTTGGGGGTTTTGTTCGGGAAAGGATCATACAGTCAGGCTCTTTACCTATTTGGAGTCATTCAGAAAGCTTTCTTAACGAATCTTCAGCAGTCAGGACTTTAACAAGCTCAAGAACCTTTCTTCAATCTTTGCAGGTTTGCTGAACTGAAATTACTTACTGAGGGCCATGATCCAAATCCTGTTGAAGTCAATGAAAGTCATTCCAATTATTTCAACGGAGCTGGATCAGGTCCATAAGGCATTGACCGCTTGAAGTTGTTTTCCAAATTTTGAATCTCTTCTTAGCACAGTCAGTAATGAGGAACAGGCTGTAATGGGGCTGAGGGAGTATATAGTGTATGTATACAGCACTTAATTAAACGCATCATTCTATACTGTCATAAAGCATTTCCCACACTAAGTCTTGTTCGCATTACTTATAGAAGATTTAGGTTTTTGAAATCCCACACAAAAATGTCCCAGCTGTTCTATAGACTATGTCTTATAGTACTTGTCACTGTGTGTAGGAAGAGTAATTAACCTAAAGAACATTATATTTCACTGCCAAATGCTAAATGTCAGTATTATAAATTTCTTAATATAAACAACACATTTAGAAACAGTAGGAGAGATAGAGATGAAGTATTCTTTGAAAAGGTATTTCACTAAGGGACTGGATGGCCCAGGCAATTGTTACAAGATACTTTAAAGTCATCTTTTCAAATTCTATAGTGGCTAACAAATCAGTAGTATCCAGCTGTGATGGGAGGTACTCGAGGACTTAATGCGGTAGATCTGACTGTACACAGAAGTAGTCCTGTCTTAGTCACACACTATTATTCATAAAGAGCCTAGTTCCTTTGTGAATTCTATGTTCTTGAAATGGTTGAAATGTGGAATTTCTGCCCAATGAGATATTTCAATTTTTTTTAACAAATGTATCCCAATTTATAATGAAAAAAGGTTATTACACAGTTTTTGGTAGCTTGGGGTTTTTTTTGTGTGTGGTGTTTGGTTTTGTTTTTATTTGAAAAAGAATTAGGCTTCATTGGTTTTGTTCTCTAAAATCAACCTTGAACTTGTGCTTTTCAGGTATTCCATCTCTCTCTCTTGTTTCAAAAATGTTAACTGAACTTTCACAGATTGTGAGAGGTTTTGGCAAGTTAAATAAGAGTTGAGTATTTCAGGGTCAGGGAACACCACAGCTATAGGAAATCTATACCCCAAACAGAGTACTTTGGCCTCCAGACATCACTCTGCTCCAGCAAAGACACTTGGGGCTTGAAGGCTCCTGAATCTGCACAAGGTTGATGGGAAGCTCTGAATTGCTTCAGTCCATTGTCATCAAGTTAGGAGAACCTCTCCCAGACCTGTGGATTCTGCAGTCCAGTGTTCAACAGGAGCTAAACTCGGTATTTCAGACCTTGGCAAATCAGTTTTCTACAAATGAAATTAATTAGAAATGCTTCTCAATGAGAAAATGTCCAGCCAACTCTGATATCTTTAATTTTTCCTATTACGTAGTCTTTGCTATTTTTACAGGATTAAGGAACATAGACTTGGTTCTGCATAGTACTACCAGAATCGAGTGTAAAGTAATTCTGTGGCCACCCAAAATGGCCTTTGCACTTAGGCAGACCTTGCCTTATTTTCCAATGACAAATCAGAATTCAATGATGAAAGTGTAGGTGGTTTTTCTGAACAGATCTTTCATTCTGATTGAGCAATTCTGAATTCTTGCCCACTATCTCAGAGTGCTTTGCCCAGAGGGCAAAGAACTCAGGGCAGAAAAAGAAGACCAAGAAGAAGTGAAGGAAAGAATAAAAGAAAGAAATTAAGATGGGCATGGAAGAATAAGCAAGGTTCTGAAGTAATTGGATCTGACTGTAACAGTAGGGTCATCTATAGAGAAGGCATTTCAAACTCATTCTGAAAATCTCTGATGGAAGATTAGTATTCTTTCCCAAGTCTGATACTTTAATTAAATCCTCTGCCTTCTGAATTTGAACTCTTCAAGCCAAAAAAGAACAACGAAAAAAACCACCCACTAGGATGGGGACTGACTATGCCCCACTGCGCTCAATGCACATTTAGCCAGTGGCTCTTACAGGAGTAGTTCTGGGCTTACGGTTTCTTGCTCTACAAACTCTCGTTCCTAGAGTTTCATGCAATTTTTGAGAAGCAATCTTAAGCCACAAGTCATCACAATTTCCCTTCAACAGCAACACAGCACAAAAAGCAATAAACCTGACTTGGCAGTGATCCCTTTAAAAGGAGGGGACAATCAAAGCCTTAGTCTGTATTTTGCATTTCTTTCTTTATTTTACTTCTTTTATTAAAATTCTTACTGCAGTCAGGATTTTGAAAATGAGAATCCTGGCTACTGACAACACATGCAATTATTACTGTGACTTTTCCGTGGAAAAAAATGCAGGTGCATTGTTTTGTACTTATTCATCTGGAGAAAAAGCTTTTCTCAGCATCATGACAATTATTTACGAGATGAAAATTACTAAGTAGTTCATCTCATTTTTCCAACTGTCAGTTTTCTTCACTGTCTTTTTCTCCTTGCAGAAAGTGAAAGCATCCAACATGGCTTCCAGTTCTGTCCTTAAGATCGAGAATGGAAGAACACACTAAAAATCCTCTCTCTGAGTTTGAAAAATGTATGAAATTGTTGACACAAACTTATTACACGTGTTTCTTGCCACTGTTAAAGAATTTTGTCATGAAAGATGCCCGAAAACACATTTCATGTTGATGCTACTGTAAGCAAACACCTTGCAGTATTAACTGATTTACAAAAGTTTTAAAAAGATATTCCTGAACCTAGATGTTTTGATTACAGATATTAGAGTACACATAATGAAAAGATTGAGCTTTCCAGTTTTATTATTTGAAAAACATTGAGAAGTAAAGCTGTATATTTAGAATGAATTTTAACATGTACAAAAAAATGAGTAATGAAGAACTCTTTCATTTAATTGTTAGTTAAATATCTATGAGAAGGATCTTTTATTGTGAATAATGCATTCTGAATAAATTTTGCCCATTGAAAGCTAAGCACTTTCTACACAGTGATAAAATCTTCTGGTCCTATCTACAGTGTTACATTGCAAAGATTCTCATTGGCAAACATTCTTGCCTAACTTCTCATTATTTACTCACTGACAATACAGGACCAAACATTTACAATAAAGCAAACCCTGATTTTTTACAAAAGCCATTCTTTGTAAAAGACATCAGGAAAAATGAGGAAAAGCTTAACTTTGATTCAGGAAAGTGCTAAGCTTCTCTGGGAAATCTGAGGATGAGAACTATGCATAAGTGCATAAATACCCACGTATTTGATGTTTTTTCACATGTATTTGATATTTACATTCACATGTATTTTCTCATGATCCTATCAAAATGTAGCTCCTGGTTGATGAAGGAACATAAAAGTTTGTATAACCACATAGAAGTAATCTTCTCTATAGTTAATGACTGTTATCTTCAAAATTTCCTTCTTGAGTAAGAAAATGATAACATATTTCAGGACAAAAACAGTTCCCTGTTATCCTTTTGTCAACTTCATAAAAATGACCGACTTATTTCTGATCCCATTAATGATCAGTGGTTATCTCCAGAAATCACTCAGGAGTTTGCTCATGGAGGATTTACGTTTCATTCTCATGGTTTATGGGAAGACTTGGATGCCCACAGCATATATCACAGACAGCACCAAGAAGCAGCATGCAGCTACTGATATGGTATATTGTCCTCTAAGGAAGTAAATAAGTAAGTGCTTTTGAAAGGTATGCTGTGGGAATAAGTTTGTCTTCCCTAAACTTTTGATAAGACTTTGAGCCCAGAACTGTAGTTCTGATTTTTTTTCTTAAATAATCCCTTACAAAATATGACAACAGGGATTTTTTTCTTCAAGTTAGACAAGTTAGGTACTCCTAAGTACCTGCATAACTTCACTCCTGTAAGTGAAACTTCTGGAATTTTTCATAGGCCTAATTTACCATAATAATGAACTAAAAGCAAAGAGAGTGGATATTAATACATTTCCATCCTGAGAGTGACCCGTTTATCAAAGAGAGTTATCCCAGGTACATAGGTCACCATGAAATCCTTTCCCATTTTATTTCCCCTATATATTAACATGTCTTTTCATGATAAGTAGACTTAATAAGAAAAAAGTTATGCATCTACTTAAATGCTTTGCAAGACTGAGGACCTCTTCACTCCTTATTTAACCTGAAAGTAACTCAGGCAAATCTGAAAGACTTAGAAAAGGAAAAGCTGGAATCAACAGGGTTCTTTGCTTTCACACTGTATAAATTTATGCTGGAACATGGGCACTGACATTTCATTCTTAGCTGTTGTCACACAATACTGCATAGCAGATCAAATGCGGCAATTAAAAATGTTTTGAAACTGCAACTCCTACTCCATAAATTACCGCAGTCTTTTGTTACAGAACAACCAAGTCAACTTCCTGTTTGTGCTTAAACTATTCACAGCTTCAGCCGATGTCCTGCAGTGTCTTTTCCAAAGGTCACACCACAGTTTTCGATTCACACATTTGATTAAAAATATAAGAATCACAGTGTCCTGGGAAATGATCTGCAGTAAAAATAGATCAAACTACCTGCTGTTTCCAGAATAAACCAGGTTACTGCCTCTTTTCCCCATTCAGACAGCATTGCAAAAAGAGGAGGATATACACATGTCTGCAGAAATCATACTGTTAAACTACGGAATTATATGTGAGGTATTTGTTTTAAGATTTTTATTTTTTTTTAGAGCACAGTTTCTGTAACAGATAAAAATGTGCTCGGGTTAAAATATGCTTAAGGAAAACCAAGGGACAGAAAACTAAGAGTACTTATAGTTTATAGGGGCTGAGAGCTCCTCTCATTCTCCTTTAACTGCTGCAACACACTTTTGCACAATTGCCTTCAGACCGTATTATCATAACTTTCCATACACTGATGAGTGTCCTCCCTGAAGTCCTATTTGCATTTAATGAAGTTACTATGGCGAGACTATTCAGAGAGAGCCTGTATGTCATCCTTTCTTTCTTTCAAGATCACGACCCTCAAGATGTGTGGTAGGATAATTAAATGCCTACTCCTATTATCAATAATCCTAATACTTTGGTGTCCAACAATCAGAAATTTTGAAACAGCATTTGCAGCATATGGTGCAAAATCCTGGCCCAAAGTGAGCGGAGTACAGGAAAAAATGCCATGGTAAAATATGTCTCTGTCAAATTACAAATTCCTTTGAGAATTCCTTTACATTTTGAATTTGGGAACTTCATTTTGTGTCATGAGCTCAATTCATCTAATCACATCTAATCTAAAGTAAGATTATGATATTGTCCAGAAAAGATATTTGCACCAAATCAGATTACTATAATTAAAAATTCATCCCTTTTTGCTGTGTTTTCAGCTTTCCTGGTACACTGTCCAAGGAAGGATTAATGCAGTATCTCCTAAAGAGGAGGTATCCAAATGTGAGAGTGAGCATGTGGCTGGGGGTGCATTTTCAAGGCCCAAAGGTTGATCTGAAGAAAGCTTCCTTGGAGCCTCTGCTTCCCAGAGGAAGATCTGGATAGTTTCAGAACTGGAAAATCCTGACTAGACTTTATCCAGACCCTGCAGTTACACAAAGAAAAACAAGGAATGTGGTGTTGAGACAGTTTATAACAGACTGGTGAGCATTTTGAGTGGGAATGGGCCAAGTTTTAAGAGCAGATCTAACACATGTTCTCTCAAATGTAAATTGGATTAAAAACTGTTCTATTTTACTTACTCTACTGTGAAATGACATTCTGGTTTATTAGCAATGCAGGTCCTGACTAAAATTTAGTATGATTTTTATCTTAAGAGTGACTCTGTGGGGAACTTTACATTTCTTCGATGATTTTCATTACAGCTTTAGCTGTATTTAAACTGAATTTTCATGTACATTGAACATCACATTCTCCTTTTAAGCACAAAGAAAAGATGTCAGAACAGATTGAAATAGCTCTTTGTGAGCCCTCACTGTGACTATGTGCTTGGACCATTGGAAAATAAAGTAGATCCATGTACAGGTAAAGAAAAAGTGGCTTTGATCAAGTCAACCCTGCTTTCAGAAGCACCCAACACTGGCCAGTCTCTCTTCCAGTGATAATCAAATTGCCTCAGTAAACGTATCAGTCCTGCTATGGGATCTGCCGGTGCTGAGCTCCACAAAATCTCCTTCACCAGGTCTCCTTTTATCTGGGTTGGAGCTGAAACACACAGTTTCATAATGAATATTATTAAGCTGATAGACTAGACATTAACACAATCATTTACATGGGTATTTGGTGAAGCAAATGTAGTGATTTACTCTAATGGTTCCATTACTGTGCTGAATATTGGCAAAGTATGCACTGTCCCTTTCAGGATCTTTGCCTCAGAAGAAAAATAACTCCAAGTATTGATATTCTAGTTTAAATAACCGTTCTTATAAGTTATTCTCCTAAAAAATACTTTTTTTCATCTCCATTAAATATATTTTCCTTGGTCAACATAAAGTCTCAAATTGCAATATTGGAAAAAGAAACCTTGCAAGCCTCTACTTTTATATTCTCACAACTTAAAAATAGCCACAGCAATCTTTTTTGCTACCATATTTTCTGAAACTATACTGTATAACAATACTACATCGTTTTGATAGCTCACAATTGCAAGTCTGCTTTCCTGATCCAATTTCAGCTTGATATTTCTGCAATAGATCATATCACAAAAGCGTAGCAGTCAGAGCAAAGATTTAGCATAATTCCTATATTTAGGGTTCTGTCAACAGATGTTGAAAATACAAAGAAACTATTTTGAAAATAGAAGTCATGGTAAATGGACATTTGTCTATCAAGCCTGAAAGTATGGCTGGCTACCTGGCTTGCTAGCAATTGCATACATTATTGTCCTTGAACTGTAGCTGTAAATGCACCAGCATACAGTGATACTGCCCAGAGAAATAAATCAGTTTGAAAGTAACCTACTTCTTTCTTTCAAATTACCATTAATAACATTTTGCTTTTGCAAGATTAATGCACCTTAGCAGACAAAGATACAGTGAAACCAATTGTCTTGTCTGTGCTTCAGCTTTCAGTCATGTTGCTGTCTTTTCCGGCATTACTTATGTATGTATATATTTCTAAGCAAATTTAGAGCTAGGATGTACAGTAGAGAAGACAGGGCAGATACAGATGAAGCAGCAGTAGCTAAGTAGCTTTCCTAATGCTTTCCTTCTAAGATAAAGGAAAGCTTTGTGATTAAGAGAATGTCTCTCTCCCCACTGAAAACTAAAGCTAATGGGATTTTTTTTCTTTCCTGAGAAAGAACAGAAAAATACTAAATCATACGGAGAATGTCATCCCAAAACTTCATGAATTCAGTGATTCTTTGATGAATAGCAGGTGGTTTTCCTGACAGTTCTGATTTTTGGGACCCGAGTACTGCCAGTGTGCAGTCCTAGGGCACACAGGCTTGTTACAGAACAGTCAGGGCCCTACCACTGGGAAAGTCTCTTTAATCAAGTAAAGCTCCATATATGCTAGCACCTTCACTGTTAAGAGGAATCACAGAAACAGACGTTTTCTTGCCCAGTTTCCTGCCTTAATGCCACTGTAACTTTTATGAGTATTTTCCGTTCTTTTTCAACTCTGCCTGCTCCCCTTCTCAAAGTGCAAAATTCTATTTAAATAAGCACACCTCTGCCTGAAGTCCAGGTCAACATGTCCAGCAGTGAGGGGTTGTCTTCCCCTTCCCAGAGACCTGCCTGACTCCGAAGCTCACAGCCCTAGAGCTGGAATTCATGGCATCTTACTGGTTTTCAGCTCTACTGAAGCATTTCAAGATTTCTGGGCTGCATTTTGTGAAACCAAGACTTTTGGGTAAAATTTTTGGGATAAGCTCCCATGATGGGATTCAGCTGAGCAAGAATAGAGCAAGGATTCAGTTCAGGGTTAAGGGCATCTAAATGAAGGTGCCTAGAGGCACACTTGGGGCTTCACCTCCCCTTGTGGTTTACAGAGAACTACTCAATAGATTTCAGCCTGGCAGCCACTGGGGGCGTAGCTCGGTTGCATAAATTCAGACACCTCGTTCTACATGAGATGACCTGTGGTGTATGGGACATCCTTATGCAGTATGACAGATACTGCACAGGACCTGCATAGGATAGATCAGCTGCTGCAAGCTGGAATGTACCAGCCCAGACAGGCAACAGGCACTGTCATGTGAGCAATTGAATTCATACCTACGTCAGTGTGAACTGAACTTGCATTCAGGCTCCAGTGGCTGTATTGATTAGACTTCTACTGACTACAACAGGAGCTTTGGACCCTTGCATGCCTGTGTTCGCTTACTGATAGACACCTGTGTTTCAGTGTTGACCTATGTGTTTGCACATAGATTCCTAAATTTACATGTCTAAATTTGAGAGCTAATCCCATTGCTATATCTAAACTCATCACCTGAAGCTCTCTTTCAGAGAAATTCATCCTGTCTTAGTGTGATAATTCAGAGCTTAGATGAGCTTACTTATCTCCATTGACATCCAGGGATCTTTGGGTAAATCCAGGGGTAGAGATTTACATGGGGGACATACAAGGAGAGGGATTCTATTCTCAGAACACAACCAGATTTGTCATTTTATGCCCTTTGGCTTTCCTCCCTTATGGGAGGAAAAGAGCTGTTGGTGCAGAAGAGCAACAGCCTTCTGTAGGCTCTGTGCTAAATCTGGAAGCCACATGTGAAGGACAAAATGGTTTCACTTTTTTCCCCCAAAATGCCTTTTGTTTTTCCTGCATAGGAGACTGACTGGCCCTCATCTTATTTAGAGAAAATAGTGTTTCTATTTAGTAGGTGAGTAAATGGTTTTTTGTTGTACTACATGTGATCTCTTGCATTTGGTAGGTAAACAGGTCTTTTTTTCAATGAGATGTAAAAGTCTCCACCTCTCTCTTTGGTGGCTATTCAGCATTTCCCAGCAAGGAATGCATCATTCACTGAACCTTAAATTTTTTAAATTGGTTGATACATTAAAAATGTATATGATAAGAATATCTAAACAGTCTAGCTGTTCAGTGGACTTTATGCATATATTTCTGCTTCTTCATTGAGACCAGACACAATAAAACACTCTAGAATGACAATCCATCTGGAGTGATTTCTAACCTTTTCAGAAACCATAGCGTACTATGGCAACAGAAGTAGTTTTCACATACTTGATTTTCATACACTGGAGAAAGGGTCACCTTTTGGCTTTTCCTGAAGGATAATGCAGGGCCAAGCTCTTTGTCTTTCCTTGCTGTAGAGTTTGCTCATTGTCCAGTCATGATCACAGATTTATCTCCAGAAAGATTCAAAAGCAAGGTTAGAACATGGGCTTGCAAGAGCTCAGTGCTTAAAAACCAATATAGATCTAGACTTACTGTCTTACCTGAATATTTCATTAATAAAAATGCTTCTTTGTCTGCCTGTCTTCATTTAGATTTATCACCAACTCTCTTACTAATGCATTTCTGCAATCCTGATCTCACTCACCCCCTGAGGTCTGCAGTTGCATTTGCAACCATATCACTGATTATGAAATTGCTAACCTTAACAAGTATCAGGGAGATACTAGATAAAAATACAGAGAGCTGGCACTGAGTGGGAGTACTCTGCCTAAAGCACCCAGATGTGGAACAGCTGTGTTGTTCAGCAAATCACCAGAACTCACCTGGGACGTTCAATGACTCATAAATTTCATTTCCTTCCCTGGGCTATTCAGACTGTCGGCACCACAACAATTTCAGCATATTCCCTGCACACATAGATTTTCCTCCTTTGAAACCTTTCCATGAACCAGATTATTTCAAAGCTCTTGCTGCTGTCTGTTCAAATGCTGATCTTCTGTCTGCCTTCAGAACCTCGTTGGCCTCCTCGCCTATGTATCTTGTCACTTCTCCCTGTCAACATGAGCACCACTGCAGCTGCAGAAGGACAGCAGATAGTAAAAGCTCTAAGGCTAAGTGGGCAAGTGAGAATGAACACGAAAGGACATTTAACTCAGCTTGATGTTGTAGGTGACATTTCTATTTTCCCAAAGCCTTTCAGCCCTTGCAAAATGCAGAATGACAAAGTTTCTATGAAAGACTGGCAGACCCATCTGCGTTGCTATAAATGCTAACAAATTACATCTGTGATGAAGGTCAGAGAAAGTCTGGGTAATATTTGTCAGAGAGGAAAGAACTGCAATAAAATGGGAAAATTTTCTTCTACTGAGAACAAATCTCTGGGGGTTCATCATCACACTGGATTATGTAGTTAGGGTCCTCCTCACTTATTGTCTCCCTGATTCCAGAAATCTTGCATTTAATGCAGTGTGAGAATCTTACCTACTGAGGTTAGGACTGTCTCCTGGAAAATGTAAGCTGTGGGTCTGTATCAGCTCAGGATTAGGTGAGCCTCAAATGTGTGTTCCCTTGTCTGAACAAAGTTACTCTGATCTGTGCAGAAAAGGGAACTCTCTGCTGTTTGGGTTTGGTATGGTCTTTCTTGGGAATTTCAGTGAAGCCTCCCTGTCCTCAGCTCCTTGCTACTGATGGCTTTTAAGTGTCAGCTAAATATCTGGCTGTTATTTGGTTTGTTTCTGGTGACTGTGCTTAGACTGCTGGGAGAAATGAATGTCCTAAAACAGAGGTGTGGCTAGGTTTTCAGCTTTTGAGGATAGGTAGCCCTAGATTATATCTAAATTATACCTAAATTCATTCTAGTTACCACAATAGACAGTTTTCCCAGAAAGTAATGCAAGATTTAGAGAGTTTGTAGTATGTTGCGTAAAGTTACATGGAGAATACTGTATCTTCTAGAGTTGTGCGAAATCTAATTAAATATCAAAAGATATAGGCTCCTATTTTTAAATTATACTTTTCCCCGATACTTTCTCTATCTTGCCCAAATTTTCATCTTTTTATTTTTAAGCATTTCAAAGAAAATACATCCCTCCAGTCCAAATGTCTATATGAACGTGAATTTTCACATCCTTTCAACATGAAAGACTTATCTATAAAATGTGATCACTTTCACTCAGCAAGGCAGATAGACTCAATGTTTCTTCCACCTTCTTGGGATACAACATCTAATTTCATTTGAAAGTATGTGTACTTACTGCACTCAGATAAGCTTATATTGATGTCTGCAATAAAATACCCCAAAAAGTTGAATTGCTACCAGCTTTGCATTTCATTAGAAATGCTTTGTATGCCTCTGATAAGTATTTGCCAGTTTGGATTTTACCCAGACTGTTAGAGTCAATGCCTCTGATATCTCAAAAAACCTGACTGCTGGTCTTTATTAATAATAGGTCTCCAGGCACCAGGTTTACATTTTATATAAGAGTTTCATGCTTCCAACAATATCATGCACTGCAGAGCAGTGCTCTGTTGCTGATTTAGTGCCTGCTTCCCTCTAACTGCTGCAGTGGTGAATTGCTATGCAGATCTGCTATCCATAGGTGTGATTCAGAGCTCCTTGTAAATACGATTCTCATTGACTTCACCTTTTATAATAACATTTATAATTTTTATAACACATAAAGGTCCCAGCCAAGACAGTCACTAGTTATGCATCTCATCAGGAATTCTTTGTGCACTGCTAGTAACTGCTCGCAATTGCTCTAGAACCTGGCAATACCCATAGCAAGAGGCATCTTCCCTCTAAACAATTTATGATTCCAGTTGGATGAGACAGACAATCAGAGGCCCAAATTGTTCTTCCCAGGGTTACCAGATCTGGGTACAAAACTAAACCGGTCTGTATTTCAAGCCAGTTCCTTGGTGACTTATACATGTCACTCTCATGACTCTTTCACTCTCACTTTCATTTCTTCCTTCAAGGTAATGGCATTCTCCTCCCACCCCCGTGCCCACTGAGTCGGACGCTGCACAAATATGTGCAGTGCTGAAATGTTGAGGAACTTATGGTGGTTTAGGGTCAAGGTCTAATTTGAAACAGGATGAATTCTGTTTCACTTGCTAAACATGACAAGATTGTAAAGCGTATGTTTTTGCCATGCCAGTAACAATTGTTAACGTATGTCTTTGTCATGCCAACAATTTTGTTGGTAATGTGCTTTGGTAATAATAACAGGAAGGCAGATGCTCTTGTGTTTGAATGTAATATAAAAGCATCACAAGAGTGATTCGGCTCATGAACCAATAGGCATGAGTACATGTGTTCAGACCCTTACAGATTATTTCACACATTTCTGGTCTGGATATATACAGCTGTTACAGCTGAAACAGTTTAATCTGAATTAACTCCAACTTTGTATTTTGAAAAAATGGGGAAAAATCATGATTTCAAGTAATTTTCTAACTTAGCCAACTTTTTTTTTTTTTTTTTTTTTTTTGGTAGAAAATATAACTCTTAGGTCAGGATAGTGAAGTTCTTTTCAGCAGTCTCATCAGTTTTGGAAATGCTACTTTAATGTAGACTTAGAATGTTTTCAGAACCTGTTTAGAATGAGAACAAGAAAAAAATCAGACATAAAACTCATAATAATGACACTGTTTTTTAACTAATGCTGTCTTGCAATTTAACTGCTCTGTCTGAGAAACAAAGAATCTTTTACATCCATATAATTCAAATGAATGTTATTGCAGCCAGCAGTAACAGAATTCCTAACAAAAGAATAACAATTGTTGAGTGCACGTAAAATTTCAGCTGATAGATACAGATTGAAAAACAGTAAAAGCTTCAGGCAAAACCCATCATTATTTATTTGAAAGATGTGTAGTCAGATTTATTGAGCTGATTAGAATGATAGATAATCTAAGACTTGGCAAGGCACCCCCAAATTTTCAAAGATTTACATGTGGATTTAGCTCTTTGCAGCTGATAGGAGTCACACAGACTAAATTACATGCATTGCTCTGAAATGTAAGGAAACGGCCATTGAAGGGGAAGTGGCTCAGAGAACGCTGTATAAGGTGACGTGTTGTTTGCATACGATTATATGGAATTGCAGGCTCTGCAGTAACTCCTAATGGGGGAAATTTATCACTGCAGAGAGGACCTGTCAAAGCATAGATGAGGACTGACAGACTGCTTGACAGGGAGGAAAGAAGTGACCAACCAAATCCTGCTCCACAAATGGAGGACAATATGGAAGAACAGCACAGGGATATTCGTGGGGAAATATGGGCACCAAGACAGATGTCACTGAACAGGAATCACTGTAATGGTGTGGGGAGAGTGGGAGCAATGCACCCAGAATTCACAGAAGGGTTGATCAGAATGAGAACATTAGGACTGCGATTTATATAAGGATAGGAGAGGCACAGACCTGACAGGTCTGAGGTAACGGAGGTGAGATTTGCCCCTCTAGAACTAGACCAATACTTCAATCATTTATGGTTATGTCCTCACCTGCATGTCTATGCCTTCTCCAACACACACCCCTCTGGCCTGATCCCAGTGCTCCTTGCTGAGCTACAGGTATTGCATCTGTGCGGTAGGTTAACCCCCGCCAGCAGCTAAGCACCACACAGCTGCTCGCTCACTCCCCAACCCAGTGGGACCGGACAGAGAATAGGAAGAGCAAAAGCAATAACACTTGTGAGATAAAAATAGTTTAATAAGTGAAGCAAAGAGAGAGAAAACAGTGATGCAGCAGCAATCACTCAGCACCTCCCACAGCAGACCAATGCCCAGCCAGTCTCTGAGCAATGGCTACCTCTCCCAAAGCTCCCTTCCCTCCTTTCTGATTGCTGCGCATCACTTTATATGGCACAGAATACACCTTTGGTCGGTTGAGATTAACTGCCCTGGCTGTGTCCCCTCCCAACTTCTTGTGCACCCTCAGCCCACTTGTTGGGGAGACAGAGCAGGAAAAAGACAAAACCTCAATGCCAAGGAAGGATTGCTCAGCAATAGCCAAAGCACTGGTGTGTTATCAGCACTGTTGTAGTCACAAATCCAAAGCACAGCACTATATGGGCTGTTATGAAGAAAATTAACTCTGTCCCAGCCAGACCAGTACAGTATATTGCTATGGATAGTACCTCTAGCTGGCTATTGCTAGATATATTTCTCCTGCTAAACAAGAAAGCGCAGTTACGAACTGCACATTAGCACAGCTCTGACATGACTGGCCTTCTGCCATTGCCCCATCACACCACACTGCACCCAGTTCTGCACTCAGTTCTGCACTCAGTTCTGCTTTGAAGAAGTCAGTGGAGTGGTTGTGCTACTCAGAACTCAACCTGACGTGAGCTTTGGTCTTGTATTGGCCCAGAGAGGAACCAGGAACAACCAGGAATGAGGAGGGAAAGAAAGAAAAAATGTCCAATTTAAACACCCATATGAAACTTGAGATGAACAAAGCATGATGGTGTTCTGAGCCAGAGGAAAAAAAGGGAGTAAAAAGAGCTTTCTATTTAATTTGGACAATGTTAAGTTTCAGGTAATGAGAAGAGAGTTAGGAGGAGATGTGAAAGTCATAGACTTAGACAAATATGTAAAAGACATACTGAATTTGAACAGAGAGCAGGACCATGAGCTGGAAAATAAATTTGTGAGACAGTGTCAAAAAGATGGCAACAGAATAGTGTGACCTGGTGAGATTACAAAAGGCAGAAGTGTAAAGAGAGTTATATATCCTTTTCCCTTTTTACAAATAGGGTTTCTGACTTGATATACTGTCTGCGAGAGTGCCATCTGGTGATCCACAATTACATTACAAAAATGACCTTCCCAAGCAAGCTACAGTTAGAGCTAGAATACAGATATTTCAGTAGCTCAACCCTCTGCTGGTTTCATTAGACCAAGGCACAATTATATGCATTGTGGTGAGAGAATAAAAATCATTAGAACTCACAGGGGAAAAGGCTGGAACAAACACACTCAACATTTTAATAAAATACAAGCAAATCTTTAGCAAACCTTGCATAGAAGGCATGCATGCAAAATCCTGTTTATGCTATAAGCATGGAAAGGTGCTTTATATAAAAAGGAGAGTTTGGGGGAGTATTTATATAGGTTTTTAGCACTAGTTAAATCTTCACTCTAGAGTATATAAGTTATATAAGTATATAAGTTAGGTAGTAAGCAGTAAAGGCAGATTCAGTAAGGCTAGCTCTTTGTCTTTAGAGCTCTTTCTAAATTTACTTTACTGTTCTTCATTTTGTTTTCTAACCTTTGTAACTAAAATTCACTGGCATTTTCCCCTCCGACTGCCTGAAAAAATTCTCAGTCAAGTAATTAACATTGTTGTTTTCATCCTATACAAAGATTAAGAAGAAAACATGAATTTGAATTAGTGTCAATGATTTCTTCATTATCACAAGAGGAGGTCCCTGTTTCTATCAAATTGGTCTTTATGTGACCTAGAGGTTTTGTGTAAAAAAGGAAATGCTTCCTGCTGAAAACCAAAACAAAATTAATACGTTAAGAATCTCCAGAAACAGTGTTGAGAGGAAAATTCTTATGAGAATAATGTAAGTGAAAACCCTGTTCATCTCTACGGTCTAAAAAGTGGTGACTCCATGTTTACACCAACGTGAAAGGCTAGGTTAGGGTTGGACCCCACTCATAAAATACCACCCTAAATAAGATGCACTGCAGTTTAAACTCTCCCGTACTGCAGGAACATCAGCTCTGGGCATGGACAAGCTATCCAGAAGGGAGAAACAGAGGTCCCATGTTAACCCTTCTAATCAGATGGTTTGACAGCTCATTGGTAGATAAGATGTTTATGATGCCACTTGTAAGGGAATGAAGACACGGCAACATAAAGTGACTTACCAAGTATCATACGGTAAGCCCTCACCAGAGCTAGTAATAGAGCCCACCTAAGTCTCCAGTCTGAGCCTGGCCTTAGATGTTGGACCACGCTGTCTTTCCACAGAGACCTTTGACATCCCAAAGCAGAACTTGAATCTGGGTTAGGAACTGCAAACACTTCAAAAATAATTTCCATATACAACACTAATTGTCAATTTTATCAGTCACATTTATCTTCATTTAGATGTAAGTGAAGATTAAGCCTCTCCAGGGGGTAAGAAATAGCTGAAATAAACACAAAGCATTGTCTTTGGAGACACTAACCACAAGCAGTTGCTCGTTAAAATTAGCTATGTAGCAGAAGACTAGGAAGTAGTAAATTATGTACCTAGATCGAAAAAGGAATAGATTCTAGCATTGCAGTCAGAATAGATTTTCCTTAGCACCTGGTAAAATAGCTGAAATACTAATTAAAGATAGAGTAACCAAACTGCACATATGAACAGCAGTTAGCAGGGATTAAGCAATACAGTTTGGAGAAAAGCAAGTCTTGCCCTATATATGCTAGAATTCTTTTATTGCATTAACAAAAGAGTCAGTAAAGAAGAGCCAGTTAAAATAGTTTATTGGAACCTCCTGGAAGCCTTTGATACAGTCTCTTACAATAGGCTGTTAAAAAGACAAAAATTGACTCCGCTGGGACTGGGTTTTTGCTCCAAGCAGCTGGAATGTGCAGTATTTTTAGAAAATGGCAAGGCCACAGAAAACCAGCTCAATGGAGGAAAGATCAATTTGATATATGGAAAGAAGTTATCAATGAGACAAACTGCTTTAGCAGGGGAGTTGGACTAGATGATCTCTAGAGGTCCCTTCCAACTCTAACAATTCCGTGATTCCATGAAACTGAACTTCCAAGTTTGGCCCAATGCTGTTGAAAGAACCACTGAAACTTCTATCAGTAACAGATATATTTAGGCATTCAGAGAAGACTTTGGGAAAAACTTGAGGATATCTAGTAATGACACAAAAATAGACATAAACATTAGGTAACTTAGCTTGTAAAATGGATTACTTGAACCTTCTACTAGCTTTTAAATTAATTATAACAACAAAATGAACACTTGACAAGAATTACTTCAGCTCCCTAAAATAAATGGGACCTCAGCAAAAGTCATATTCTGTTTCTGTTGTCCTTGATGACTAATTTTTTCACTTCTATTAATAAAAATAATCCCTGGTTCCTACTTATTTATGTTCCAGAATCCAATTTTGTAGCAACAAAAAGAGACTGTAAGCTCACAATATTGCGTACATTACTGTGTTTGTGCACACTTTTGGATATTTGTGTACAGAAGTTCAATACAGGAAAATCTCTGAGTGCAATGGTACGTGGTTAGGACAGCAAATTTGTTCTTTTTCAGTTGAATTTACAACAAAGTATGGCTTAAAGACAAGCCATGGCAGGGGAATTAAAATGAACACCTTTAAGTACGGCACAGGAAAGATATGGACCTGCTGGAGCGAGTCCAGAAGAAGCCACGAAGATGATCAGAGGGATGGAGCACCTCACCTATGAGAACAGGCTGAGAGAGTTGGGGTTGTTCAGCCTGGAGAAGAGAAGGCTCCGGGGAGACCTTACTACGGCCTTTCAGTACATAAAGAGGGCTTATAAGAAAGAAGGGGACAAACTTTTTCAGAGAGCCTGTAGTGATAGGACAAGGAGTAATGGCTTTAAACTAAAAGAGGGAAGATTTAGAGTAGATATAAGGAAGAAATTTTTTATGCTAAGGGTGATGAAACACTGGTCCAGGTTGCTCAGAGAGGTGGTAGATGCTCCATCCCTGGAAACATTCAGGTTTGATAGAGCACTGAGTAACCTGATCTATTTGAAGTTGTCCCTGCTTATTGCAGGGGGGTTGGACTAGATGACCTTTATGGGTCCCTTCCTTCCAATCATTCTATGATTTTAAGTACAAGTGAAGAGATAGCAACACTTTATCTGTGGAACAACATGTATGTCATCAACGAAAATCTCTTTTTAACACCTCAGAAAGAGTGTTAGGGATGCTCATTTTTGCTTCTATGAGATCTTGATTGTCTGCTTCACAACTTAGTGCTTGCACGTCTAAGTTATTGGAATGGACGAGTATACAGTTGTATAATTTCAGAGAGAAAATCCGTAGTCTAAGCAACCAATCTCAGTGTTGTTGTAAGTTTCCTGAGAAACTTTGATAGGTAAAAGTGTCTGTCATTCAAGTTAAATATTAATTTTGCAATAAAAGCCCACTATACAAGAACTTGACAATTCTGGACATAAACATTAACTCTGTTTAAAAAATGCTTAAAGATCAAATTACTATGACAGAATAAAGGCCAAAGAAATAAAGGCTGATGACAAGAGGACAGTTTACCGGGTGGCTTTATACACAAGCTGGTATTTGCCCCTTATTAGAAAGACTGTTTTTGTTTTCTTTATAGGTGCATGTGAGTTAGGACACAAATCTTATTGTCAATACAACTAAAAAGGCCTAAAGGTGAGACAGGAGCAAGAACTCTGAATCACCTACACAAGTATTATAAATACACACTCACAGTTGTTACAAATACACACTCACAGTTATTATAAATGTACACTCCACACTTCTTTTATGGATGCATACAAATATACGTGTTCTACATGTGTGTGTAGGGTGGCTGGGCACAGGCTTCTTGTTATTCCAGATGCAGTTAACCACACTGACAATGCAACTGCATGGCCAAGCCTGTATAAAGTGCTCAAATGGACGCTGTTTTTATTCCTGATATCATGTGCACATCATTCTAGAGATCAATCCCTGGATCTCCTTCTCTCTCGTGTGAAACCAGTTGTAAAGAAGAATAAGAACTGCTTCAAAATTAATGAAAGGGAATTCCTATGCTGATAATGGTGCTGAATAATGGCCATGGTTAGCACTATGTATTTTTCTTTTCTCTCTGCTCAAATCCTCAAAATGATGATAAGCTGGAAGCTCCCCTGAGAGTCATTCACAGGTATTTTATTCCTGTATTGTTATCACACTGTCCCTCAATCCCAGCAAGCCAAAACTACCATCATCCCAAAGTTAATTGGATCTCCTTGTGCCTGTTCTCTATCAAGAGTGAGGTTCATGTATTGTTCTCATATTAAGTGTTTAAAGATGGTTTATCAGAGTGTCTATTGGTATGAAACATATATTTTCAGTGCATAAAATGTTATGTACCAAGGTTTGAGCTATGCCCTACGACTCCTCATAGGGTCCTTCACTCACAATAGGTAGGTTTCTTAGTACTCCCTTTTCAAATTTGCATTCACATTCAGTAAAGACTTTCATTTCCTGGCTATGAAATGAATCTTTTTTGTCTTGTCAAAGAGACATCAGCACTTCTAAAGGCAGAGTGGAGGAGCCATTAACCCTTTGAAGAAGTCTTAAAAATTGATATTTTGATTAAGGTACCAAGCTAAGGCTTAGGAAATTCTTCATGGGCAATTGAAATCTGTTTAAACAGATGGGCCTGTCCTAAGACAAGGGATCTGAGAAAAAATAAAGGCCACTAGCTGAAATGGTGTTCCTTCTTGGTAGAAAGTACAGACGAGTAATTTTTTTTTCCCAAGGATTAGAGCCTGGATATGAGAACTACCAATTGCAAACCACCCTTACCTTCAGTATTCCTAACTTGGGATTTCACTGTTACTCTTTCATATCTGCACCCTCCTTCATGACATACACTCTGCTAAGCTAAATGGGAGCAAGACTGCGTATTGCAGCCCTTTCATAAAAAAACCCACATTGTTTGTCCTTCACTTCTCCTACGTTTCAACTAATTTATTTGGTTTACATTGTGCTTTTCAACACACAGGAAAGAATGTCCCCTACAATGCCTTATTCCAAGCTATCATCACTTCTAGGTAGATAAGAACACAGTTTCATAAACAAGCATTTCCTGAGGTGTTAAATCACTGAGTCAGGAAGAGGCAACAGCTACTGTCATAATTTTATTCTCATGGATTAAAATTAAAACGCCAAAAAGTAACCAGCTTAATGCCTGCGTCTGTTTAGTATCATAGTTAACATGAAAAGCTGTTAGATTTTATTTTACATCAATTGCATATATATGCATACATATATATGTATAAATTTTCACAGAACTATTGCCATGAAAACCACCATTTAATTTCCTTGTGGAAAACACTCCAATAAGTGAAAAATAAGTATGTATGGTCTAAGAAAAGGCTAATTCATCTGCTCTCTGAGAGGAAAAGTACTGAGCTATAAATCTTTCTGGAGGAGAAATGCAAAGAAATCCTAGTCATTATGCCTTCTCTGTGTATTCTAGTCTTCCTCCCTGAGTTAGGTAAGAAAAAGAAGATAGGTTTGGTTGCCAGATGTGAATTAAGAGAAGTTGTACTCTGAACAGATACAGGGGGCTCAGAAAATGGGATATGCTCTAAATTTCTGAGGCCTGGAAAATTGTATTTGGGGAATTGGTTCAAATTCATTCTGATTTTTGATTCTTTGCAGGGAACAGAAATGATCTTTTCATGTTTTCTCCATAAGTACTGGAAACTTGCACATAGATACTCAGACTCATATTTTAATAAATACATGCACATATACCTTACTCACTCATACACAAACATTTTACATAATGATTAAATCTTTATGTTAACACCACACACGCAGATTAAATCATGAGATCCCATGAACTGGGATTTTTATTGGGATTTTACTGAAGTTCTATCTTGTCATTTCTATGACTATTTTTATTATTGTGGAAGCATGTCTACAACAGGTAGATGTAGTGCATTATAAAACTGATAGTCAAAGATACTCCTTGCTTGACGAGTTTAAAACACAGATCACTGAGATTTAAAAAGGAGGGAAGAAATAAGAAGTTTTGTCTCTGTCCTACAAATAAAAAACAGAAGCAGAAAGGTATTAAATTACTTCTGCATAGAAAATATATGACTGAGCCAGAAGAGAAGTTACACTGAGCATTGAGGATTTAGTAACAAAGGCACAAGACCACCTTGAATTTCCAAACTTATTAGAAAAAAATCTGGTCCTTCTGCCCAGATCTTGCTTTCAAATCGCCCAAGGTTTAACCACTGAAAACATAAAATACCAGTAAACTTTGTGTTTTTCCAATTCAAGAAGAAACTCTTAATGTTTTCTTTTAGATTAAATTTATGATGCAATTTCCACCCTAGTTGATGGCATTTTATCTAAGAAAATATCTCAAGATTTCTTTTAGCTTTACTTTACATCTTCTTTTTATCAGTGCATTAATCTTATGTCTTTTTGTCCATGTATTCTTTAAATCAGCTTCTGTCCCCGTAATTTCTGTAACCCTCAGTATGAAATTCAGAGGGTGAAATCCAGTGAAGCAAACAGTAACAGCAAAAGCAAACTTGTATTCATGTCAGTATGTAATGGATAGTGAGATAAGCTGGAATTCTGAGACTATATGAAAGAAATAAGAAATTTAATAGTAAATCCACCAATGAGCTGAATAAAATGCATGCAATTAGACTATTGCCTGCGAAAAAATATTTTAAAGATCAGTGTCAAAACCCAGCTACCTTACTCCTGAAAACAAGCAGGTAATGTATCTATATCCATGCTTGCATTTATGTGTCTGTACTATTTATGTATCTTATTCAACTTGACTAGGGCATGCTGTTGGCTCCAGAGACGAAACCACATTCATTCTCTCCCTGAAAGCAGTTATGTGTATTATTGTAATACACAGATGTTTGGACAGGTTTTTAGAATCCTTTTGTGTTTTGTATTTTGAGACAGAATGACATTTAATATTAGCATCAAAATGTATCAGCTACATCACTGTGATTTATTTTTAAAAGATTCAGCTTCTAGGTTATCAGAACAGGAACTAATTACTGATTGTATTTTTTTCAGACTCTCAACTCTCACACTTATCTCATAATAACCTAAATTCTCATGCAGTTCCACGTTCTTGTTTCAGACTTAAAACTATGAACTGGACATGCCTGGACAAATAAAGATACTCATCACAAAAGAACCTTTGATACTGGCCTAAAGCAACATTAATGCAAAGAAACCGTAGGAGTACCAGTGGTGACACCACAGGTCAAGCCTGTATCCATCACCAAACAGAGTTCAAGGAATGCAGCGCCAACAGTAGCTGGTACCTGAGGGTGGTACCTTCACATGGTACAACAGCATATTGAGATGCTGTGTGGACCTTCCCACAGCCTTAGCCTACAGGGCTGCAGTCGTGCAGGTGGATAATCCTACACTTGTGTAAACTTCTGCCTGTGTATGATCACACAGGAGTCACCATTGCTAGTATTGTGTTCAGAGCAAGTTTGGGAATAGTTTAGATCTTGCTGAGTCTCCAGAGTTAATCATAGGCAGTATGAGTCATCTCACCCTCAGTGTCCATGCCGGGATATGAGCGAGTCATCCTAAATCCCTTCTATATTCAAATGAGGACAAACGGGCACTGCTAGGGTGTGATTCAGATCATATTTGAGAAGCCTGCTCTTGGTGAGAGTAACTGGTTGCAGTTGAGCAGAATTTAGGATGGGAGGAGAACTCAGTTTCTGAGCTCAGCCCACATTATCTCTGGAAAGAACAGATTTGGTCTGAAGTCGTCTGGTCCCTTTTCAACCTGAATTTTTGCAGGCCAGGAATGGTAATCAAAACCCATTCTTCAACAAAAATCTGGAGATTCCTCAGAGCCACAGCAGCAATGTTCCTCCCTCTATTTCTCATGGCAGACACAAAATCCCCTTCTACCGTTCATCATTTTCCCTTTCCAAGATGAGATGAGTTCTTATGCTATTTCTTGCCCATTTCCATACTATTTCTTGCCCAACCAGCCTCAGGCCCTCACTTTCACACGTGTCCCAAAACAATTTGCTTCTAGGAGTGCTTCAGATGGTCTCTTCTCTCAGAAAATCCTGCCATTGACATGCCACACAAGCACACTGGGAACAAAGGTGGAGCTGAGACCGGGTGCAGGTGAAGAGGCATCTTGGCTCGCAGAGTGGGGATGGGCTCTCCCAGAACATGTGTTTGCCTGGCAGAAAGTGCAGAGGAGTTTGTGAGAGAGCAAGGTGCTGCTGTCCCTAGTGATGTGCATTTGCAGGAATTGTGTGGTGCAATGAAAATAAGGATTTGAAAGGCCAGATTTTAACCTCTGGGAGGTGGAGACAGAATACCAGCTTCACTTTTCCAAAAAAAAAAAAAAGGTGAATAAAACTCCCTGGTTTCTCTGGCCATGGAGGGGATGTTGGTGGCAGGATCCCTCTGATGGTCTCACTGCTGGCTTACACAAGGGAGTAATTTTCACATGAAAATAATCTTTACTGCGTCAGAGACTCAGTGTCACTTTTATCTGTGTTTCTTGCTGTCACTGCTATTTTCCTCAGCAGCAGTGCCACTAGCCCTGCTATTAGCCACTGCTGGGCTTTACCTCAGAAAAGCCCAATGTCTTTTTTCTCAAAAAGTTACAGAAAGGGGTAGCATTAATAACAGTAAAATGATGTTAAAGACATTGCTGCTGAAGGGTAAAAGAGGTTAACGGGGCAAAGCTATATTGACCTGACCCAGGCAGAATCCCAATAGTAGGCTTAGAGTTCACTAATTTACATTCACATCCTAACCTGAGCTTTGCAACTGGAGCCATTTCCAAAGACCTGTCTAAATAGGGGCAATCAGGAAAATGAACCTGACTTAAGTAAAAGTGTGACTTGAAAGTGGATTAGCTGACGTGCATTTGTGAACACTCTTAGGAAGAATAAAAGTGGACTTGTTTCTATTTATATTATTTCACTTTTGGCAGGGAGCTAATTAAAACTAATATATTTTTATTCTCAAAAAGGATATTAGCTGTTGAATTTAATGCAGTTTAATGGAGTCAGTTTAAAAGTTGAGTCATATTAATGTTGGGGTTATTCCTTGTAAATGAAATCTATTTTAAAAACTCTTACCATAAATTCAAACTTTCCAATATATTCCTTAGGTCTTTCTTCTGCAGCAACCACAGATGATACCTTCTATAAAGTTCTCTTGAAGGCCAGAGGAAGTGAGAAACCTTTTTTTGCTAAATGCTAACTGTAACAAATAGAGGCTGGGGAAATTAAATAATTTGATAGGATAAAGAATGAGTGTCAGATGTGACAGCTGAATTCTTCACTGAACCCCAGGTAATTAAGATGCATACTTCTTGTTGTACCTTGCGGTCAACTTTGCTTGCTGTGGACAAACCCATAGACATAAACCTCTACCAACATAAAGATCTCAAGGAATTGTGGTTACACAGTTGTTTGTCTGTGGGATCTGCATAAATCACTTCTAATGATAATCCCAAAGAAAATGAAGTACAAACAAAGGCATCCATCCCTTTAACAAATAGAAATACCCTTGTCTTGAAAGCCACATCTCTATTCTTTTGTTTACCTCTAGTTTGCTTAATACATGTCTTTCCCCTTTTGTACCTGAGTTTCTCTGAATATGCAGTGGTGTACATGTTCCTATCTTAGTGAGCCATTATAACAGGAGAGCTCTGAATAGCAGGTGCTGTTTAATAAGCTACAGTCACAGTAGTTACATTGCAGTAATTTTGTGTAATAAATAATTTGAATATAGAAAGTCACACGCATCAAAATGTCCCATGTTATGCGATACAAAGATATTATCAAGTTGTTTTTTTTTTTTTAAAAGAAAATGTCAAAGCAATTGCCCAGTGAAAGAGAAAAAATACTCACCTCAGTATAACTCAGAATAATAACAATTTCTCAAGACATGATCATCTTTAATCTCTTTCAGGAGCTTCTGCCAGTCTGCAGAAGGCAGTAGACTATTGTTTTCCTCCTTCCTCTCCCTTTACTTTTTTCCTATTTAAAAATCTTTTGGCTTCATCATAATCAACACAATGTATGTGCAATCATGAAAAATAGCCCGCAGCCCTGCTGGATGAAGCATATCAGCTTGTTCTCCAATTTTAGAAAATTCTATTTTATGGCTATCACAATTGCAATGAAGAAGCAGACTTGCAAAGAGAAGCTGTCTGAGAAACATGCATAACTCTATCTTGGCGAAAAGACTAAATGATGACAAAACAAGGTTCTTATCAAATAATTCAAAAAAAAAAAGTAATAAAAAGGTGTGATTCACCAGGGTAGCACTCAGATTACATTGTTACATATGTTGTTCGAGAAAGTAAATTGACAAGTGGGGAAAGAAACATAATCTCTGATATACGAGCAAATCTGGAGCTCTTTCATGGTGAAGAAGTTGATCCTTGTCCCTGCAAAACCCAAATGTAAGTAAATACAGCAACAAAGTCCTGACCTTTCATCTCCTTCTTGCAATCCTCTGACTTGTAAACTTCATCCTTTAGTGTTATTCTGTGAAATTTTGGATCAATGATGCAAATAAATGTTTGCCTTGATGATAAGAAGTTTTCAGATTCTCTGCCTCTGTTTTCAATGCCTCGTTATCCTTATTTATAGTATGTAAAGTCTGTAACTTGACAAGACTCAGTAGCGCTTTACATTTTACAAGTCTGGAGAAAAAGCATCCTGCTTGTCCTCTACACATGTTTAGTACTGTCAAAACATTAAAGCTCTCCCAAGGGTATCCCTCCTTGCCAGATTTGAGACCTTATTAAGATTTACAGGAGGAGTATGAGATTGGTGAACAGCAGTAGAAGCATATTTCCCAACCGAATTTGCACCAGACAGCTAGCTCCCAGTCTTAGAAGTTAGTCTTATTTTGCTGAAATTGCTGTTTCTTAGGGTTCATAAATAATGATAAATAACAGTGACAAAAAAATGAGCTGAGAATAACAAGAAAAACTAGAGGATAATCTAGAACAAAATCAAACTGAAAAGTGCACTGGCCTGATTCAAACCTCACTGAAGTCCAAAGGACGTATGGGTTGAGTTCAATAAGCTCTGTACCCAGCTGTAGGAGAAGAAAATGTGTGAGAGGCTTTAAAGCCCACTGACTGCGTGGAACTCATAGAGATGTTGGAAAACATTTCAGTCTTCATTCCATTTCCTTGTCCCTTCCTGACATGTGGATCTCAAAAACAGCCCACAACCCTCCACAAATGCAGCCTTCTATAATCTCCCCTCTTACAAAGAATTACTTATACAGATCTCAAGATATAGTAGGAAAAGTCATCCAAGTAATAATGACTACAGAAAAAGATGTCGGGGGGGAAAAACAACTGCCGCTTCCCCTGCAACACCGCATAGTTCTTATTCCTTGATATCTTTAAAGAAACAAAAACTTAAGGCTGGAAGACACTTCGTAGAAAATATAGTGGGAAGTAATTAGGACAGTGATGGAACCTGCAGACCTGGCAGAAGATGAAGCTCTCCATCCTCAGAGAAGAGGGTAGGACAGAGCAATAGTCATAGGTAAAGTCACATGTTTCGGAGTTGATGTCCGTGGTAGAAGGGGATGTAACTGATTAATATCAGCAGATGAAATCACAGAAAGGAGGAACTGGAAGTCAATCCTAGCAATTTCAGCTGAGGGCGGGGAGGGTGTGTGTGTGTGTCAAATAATTATCTAGTCCAGATTCTGTCTTAAAGAAAGGTAAACTGGCAGGATAATTTTGAACTCTAATTCTGTCCTTCAGTGTGCTTGCACCTTCTGTCACCTTGGTATCTACATGCATTCGTGCAGACAATGAGACACCAACTCCTGCTCTGATTACAGTTTCAAAAAAGACTTTTACAAAACATTTAGTAGTTTATTCTATTTTTTCCAGATTGCATATACAACTGGCATGTCAAAAAAAGTCTAAATAACGGTGTTGAAACAAAAGATGTCTGCTGATTCTCCTATGCCCAACGTAGAAAGGGCTGAAGCTCTGGGGAGAACACAGAGAGAAATTTATGGCATGTAGATGTATCACCAGGAGATATGAAAGTCTCACTGTGAAATCAAAGAAACTCAAAGAAAATGACCTTTCAAGTCAGTATTTGATGATTTCAAGATACAGTGGAAGTTCATTTCATTTTGCTGCAAGATTTTAGCCTGAATTTTTTCATTGTATTGTGAACCTGACTGCACTATCCCTTCTTAATATATTTATTTTAATGGCAAAAATTCCTCTCCTTCATTCCCAGATACCATGCACCTCTTTAATTCCTTTGCATTTCCATTAAAAAACAAAGGCCCTGAACCTCAGCAGGTGGTAGAGAAAGCCACTAGGGCAACAGCTGATTAAAGTCCATTGGAAAGCATCTGTTCCTCTATCTGCCCCTCTGGGCTCAACCTTGGGCTCTGCCACTTAGCCAGCTATTTATTTTTTTATGATGTTAAATTCATGCTTAGAGGGCCTTACTACCAGTCCCTCTTTTCCCTTGCCCCCCCCGCCTCCCCAGAACCATGAGGAAATCTGCTGCCCCTTCACCTTCAGTCCCTTTCTTGCAAGTGTCAGCTTTGTCAATCACAGAGAGATGATCCAGCTGATGAAAATGTGTCACAGCAACCAGAGTTTTTGCTCTGACCTTCAGCTCTGCCCTCTGCTGTGACAAACAAGTTTCATTTGCCACTCAGAGAAACCTGTTTATTTCCAGCAAAATATAGCTTCTTGCTTCCTAGGAGAAAGAAAAAAAATTATCTCCAGCTGAGGAAATGCAATAATTTCCTGATTTTACTTCACTTTTTGTTCAGGTCTAGGTCCAACTTATTTATATACCAGAAATATCTATATGAATCATTAAAATTGGAGCAGGAAATCAATCCTTCAATTAGTTTTCATCTCTTGTTTGTTGAGGATGGGAGTTTTCATACAGAGAATGTACAGTGCAGATCTGGTTGCAACCAGTAACAAAGAATTAGATTTTCAAATAAAAAATATACTATCTTTTCTTTGGTACACTTGTGCAGTGTCTTGTTATTTACCATCCATGAGCATTTAAATTATATCTGCGTATTTTGTAAATATTCTGCAAGTGAAGATTGCTATTACACATGATTACATGTCCAAAATTCCTGCTGAAATCCGTATGAGTTAGAGGATAATGGATGTGGATGGCTATTACACGGGACTGTAGGATGAAAGTTTCAAAGTCTCCAAACGATTCAACAGCTGAGGGCTAGATCCACCCCTGCACGGGCATGGGGCTGAGAACAGAGCTGGAATGGACCAAAGGCATTTGAGAACCTACCTTAAGACTTAAACACTTTGAGAAAAAACTACCTCTTATCTGACTTTAACCTGAAAGTTTTCCTTGAAGCAATCAGTTCCACTCTGCACATATCCTGTGCTGAACACCTGGGAACTTTATCCCAGCACAAATTGTTGTAAAATACAGAAATAAGGGAAAATGTTATCTTAATAAGAATGGGAAAATGTAGATAGATAAGCAAATACTTCCCTTTTTTTGGATTAGTGTCTCTTTCTTACTGAGTTCTCAGCCTCCAAAACTGTCCTGTGCACTGTGTTTTGATCTATGCCAATTTTAATAACTTTAGAGTAATATTCTGTATTTTCCATAAGGAAAATTCATTTTCTAGTCACTCTTGTATACACCTCCTTTATGGCAGTCTTACTGAATTACATAGTGAAAATTGAGTAGTTCAGATATAACCACTACATGTCGTGATTGCATAATCCATGATCATGCCATAAAACTCTTTTCTGAATAACAGCATATAGCCTGCATTTGAATTTCCTTGGATAAAACACATTTTAAAGAAATGTATAAATATCTACTGAGCACCCACGGACTTCTGTTTCATTGCTTCTGAATCCCAGCACCTAATCTTGCTTGTATGTCATGTACTATATTACAAGGAAATGAAATGCAATTCAGTAAATTATCCACTTCAAGTTGTGGCCATTTCAGTAGATAAAAGAAGGGTCCTTTATCTTCTATTTGTTTTAAATCCCGCTAGGATGCTGGCTTTATATTTAGTCTTAGCTTGGGCTTTGCTGTGAATCTTCAAGAAGGCTCCTCAAGTAGAGTTATAATGAGCAGAGCTGTCTCGAGCAAAAGTAATCTCTGACTCTTAACACAAACACTATTTATTGTACATCTCATGGCAGCAGCACTGTATCTAATTCCTGGCAGCTGAGACTTTGGTAACTAATAGTAGTGAACCTAACATTTTACTCTTGCTTTTAACAATTATCTAATCAGAACACTCCAGAAAAGGGATTATCGTTAAACCAGGAAACAACAGCCTGCAATGTGTGAACAGCTGGAACCCGACTGAGCCATGCTACAGCACATCACCTTGGAGTTTAGGGTACTTACCAGGATATTAACACAGAGGATTTCTTTTTAATCTGTTTATTTTAAGACTCCAGAATTATTAGCAATTATTTGATCTACCAGTTAATACTAGTCTGTAAGAGACACTGGGAGCATAGTGTTCCGTACGGGTGGACCATAGTCCCTTGTCTTTGGCCCCTCACTCACAGTGTACATAGATCAGATTTTTCTGCTGGCAATTGTTGATGCCAGGCACCTAATCCTGCGCTTAAGTAATTCTACTAGTTCTGGTCTGATGTTCAAAAGTGCAGAAATTTCCTCTTGAATCCATCCATCTCCTTTTGAAACCAGCCTACTCTAACTGAGATGACCAAAAAAAAAAAAAAAACAAAACACAGCCTGTAATTGTATGCACCCAGATTTGGAAACTGTTTAGTTTTCCAGAAGAAGGTGTATCCATTGCATTCTGAATGGATCCCACTCCAGATAAGCAATCCCTGGCCAGTGCTTAGCTTCTTGAAATACTTTACTGGGAAATATAACGTTAATAAAAAATATTAGTATTCAGCTCCTTTGAGAATCAAGCCCTCAATTAGTTAAACAATTATATCCTAATACATAACCACACACGTTTTGAAGAAAAAAACCAAATGGCATTAACTTTAAAAATATCGCTATATACTTTTCCCCATCCATTTGACCTTAAAATTAAAGGCTTTTTTTCCTGGCTTTACTCATCTGATGTATTTCAGAGCAGAAATATTACTGAAGTCAATAGAAGCATTGATATGGGTAAGTGCTACTCAAGATGAGTAAGACTTGCACTATCAAGCCTTAAAATTGTTTGCTCATCCACAGCCTGTGGACGAAAAGATAATGGTGTAAGTGGGAACGTGAACTAGGTTTGATATGTGAACTATACATGTTTCCTCTGATGAAAATGTTATTCTAATCTACTTGTAGAATAGAAATTGCTGGCAGCAAGAATTGTTTGTTGCCTAATTTCCTGTTTGCTGCATTTTAAAGAGACCACGATTTGGAGAAAAGGGAAAATGTTTCTTTAGGAAAGTATAATATGTTCTCAGAGAACAGTACCTCAAAATTAAATATTCTTGCAAAGTTCACACCCGTAGTGTATTAGTAATTAGTACTATAACTATTTAACCCCTAGGAGAGAAAAGTAATTTCCTCTTTTAAACATTAGCCGACTCTATCCTAAACCAGACATTTCTGACTAAGCCTAAACAAAAGGATTATATTGTATACATTAAACAAGGAATATTTAAACATATATCTGATTCTTCACTAGGAACACTGCTGCAAGTGGACTAGAAAATTAAGTTTTTCATATTTGCTTCCCAGTGGAAGCTATGTAAAACAGAATAATAAATGATTGTCACTTCATTTCAGAACATAAAATTAATCTTAGAAAACAGAAAAGTCATGAACAATATTGCAGCAGTATTTCATGGTTCACTGGTTATTATCACTTGCCAACATTAAGGTCACAAAAGAACATTTCTCATTTGTTGCCTAGAGTATCTGTGACTATATTCCTATTGTCAAACCTAACCTTTCAGAGAACCACAGAGGGGAAAAAAGGGAAAGGGAAAAAAACTATTTAGAAGTGCGTTTTATTATGCTGCAGTATGTGTAAAAAAATAATATTAAAATTAAAAGCCTCAAAATGCTGGAGATAGAGCAGGTCACAAACTATAAATATTTAGTCTCTGTCAAGAGTAAAACACTAACAAATAAATTATCAGTAACACCAGATGGATTCCCTAGAGTCCAAAACCACAACTGCCCAGACCATTACTGGTAGCCAAACTTTCACACAATTTAAAGTTTTGTTAAAATGGGCAATGTAGGGAATAAATTATTTTGGGGGGTAACATAGAACTGATTATTTCTTGGTCAATGGTTTGAAAGTAACCATGGCTATTGGGGTAAACAAACAATAAATACATCTTTATGGTTCCTCCAGAACACAAATTCAATAAACTTGTTTAAAAGAAGGGTTGTCTATCCATCGGTTATATAGAAGTCTGTCTTTCTATACCTCTTGGGTGAGGGACTGAAATAAATTGCTTTGCTCAGTCATATGCCTAATAGAAAAGTACCCACCTCGTTCACCCATGACATTTATCACTAATTGGTCATTTTAGAGTTGGAGAAGGAGATTCAGCACAGTGAAGAGCCTGTAAAAAACTATTCCTTTTTTCCTACTTGCATTTATTCTGGAAAGACACTTTCAGCCTCTGTAAAAGGTTCTGAAATGAAGACAGGTGATTAATGGCAACAGGTTACTCCCAGTCTTGCAAAGTTTAGGAACTACACTGTTTATGTAATGCAAGAGACGAAGGGACTAAATCTATGCTAGTAAAATTCAGCTTTCTCCAGATCATCCACAAATCTATGCTAGTAAAATTAAACCTTCTCCAGATCGTTCACCTGTCAAGAAATAAACTGAGTCAATATTATTAATCTCTACTGTCATCCAAAACAAAATGTTTGCACCCAGACAACTCTGAGTGGCTAACAAAAAAACCCCACAAATTATTAGGTAGAGTGCTAGGAGGCACAGCCTCCCACCATGCCAGAAACCCTTCCAGCTATTTAACAGCATGCACAAATGACCCGAGTGTCTGGGAAGGCTCCCTGACACTCTTTCCTTTACTGATAGTGCTGTAGGAAAAGTCCTCCAGACTTTCAGTGGGGTCCTTTACAAGGTCTTTCAACAGTTTCACTAAAGTAAAGCAAATACAAAACCAAACCAACCCACCCCGTCTCTCAACAGAAACTACATCAAACTAAGAATTAGTGAACATGTCATTCATGCTCTGTATATTTAAGAAGTAACTCTTCAAATATTAAATGATCAGATTTGAGTTTGTGATACTGGAACGTTATTTGATAGACTAAAGTGTCTATTTTCCCACTGATGTGTGAGTGATTTATGAACATCATTTCCATTAACACCAATGAAATTGCCCAAGTCAACCCCCCGGTGCATTATATCAAGGGCAGACTCCTACATCATCTGAGTTTGTCACTAATTCAAATACCAACTGTGAATAGGCCAGTCCACAGATTACACAACAACTTGAGGAGTGGAAAAAAATTCCTGCATACTATAAACAGACTACCTACTTTGATTTTATTTTTTTTAAATAAGATACAATATTTTCCAAAGTGACATCCTGACTGAGACTCAGTACTGGAGGGGTAGGGGAAAATAAACAATTAGGCTTGTTCCTGTTAGCTACTTTTTATTGTGGGGTCACGAACTCTTTCCCCCTGACTAGCCTCACTCTAAAATAAAGTGACTGGCTTGGACATAAAAGTGTTTGTGTTTTGACAGCTTCCCTGCTCTGCTTTTTCAACCTGAGCGTAATGGGCAAACAGCAATGAGTTGGCAAAGTGTTTCCAATTAAGCATATAGGGAGCTTCTTTGCCAGTCTCTAGTGAGCGGTCCTGCCTGGAACCCCCAAGTGTTCTCCTTGGCCAGAAATTGAATTTGAAAGCTAATTAATTTTTGCATTAAGCCAAATTTCAGAACATATTTTTTCATTATATTATTGGTGATGCAGAGCAGGTATTCAGGAAGGCCACATTATCAACAATGATATCTTTTTGCATTTTTTACATTATGGTTTTATACTGAAGGGTCCCCAAGAACTTTATAATTATAAAAATAAGGTGGCAATTGCCACCATTACTGGGATGAAGCACGATGGCTGGATGAACACCAAAGATGCGCATCTCACTGTCTTCCATACTCTTCACGTTATCTATTTTAAGCAACTTTCAGTTTTAGGAAATGCAAATAAATGAATAAATGCATTTATAGTGTGTTATAAATAAAAATCCCCTAAGCCCAAGTGAATGAAGCATTACTTGTAGGATGACATCCTCCTGTAGCTACCTGGAAGTCTCTACAGCTGAGCAGAAGAGGAGTAAACATTTTCCTGTATTCAGCAAAGAAAGCATATAAATTCATACCTGACCTAGAATCTGGTTAGGAAAGTTTTTTTCCTGAACACACCATTAAAAAAATTATTACAACGATTGATCTTTTTAATAAATAAAACAAAGGTCAGAGTATCTTCTTTCACGGTCAGATTTCAGAAGTAGCTGTGCTGCTGTGAACCCTAAGAGGAGGACATGTTTACTGATAGGTCCATTAAGGTTCATGAGGCTTTCCACAAACTTGGACTGAGATTTGAATCACTTCCAGGTGCCAGAGAAGGATACAGAGCATTTTGAGCAAAGCAGGTGAAATACAAGAGGTTTTGTTTCATTTCTGCACAAAAGGATTTTTATCAGCATCAGTTAGGTTTTGCGTTGATATTTTGGGTTTTGTTCAACTGAAGAAACAATGTCAATGTCTTATCTCTTCCAAACTGAAAGGGAAACAAAGTCCTTAAGTGCAAAACCACAGTTTCACATAAAACTGATTAAAATTATTTAAGTCCATCCACAGTGAGATGATTAATTGATAAATGATCAATTACTGAAACTCAGTAAGTGCCAAAGAACTCAGTGCTAAACATTTAGGGACAGTCAGAGTTTGCTCCAGTTTTTGGCTGGTATTATACCAACAACGATTAGGAATTACTGTTTCTCTCCAATTGGATCTGGCCAGAATGTGGATCTTTTTCTTTCATGCACCAATTATACAGTGATTCATATTTTTACAAAGAATTCTGTCAATAATGCACATTTTCTGACAAGAAAATATTGATAAAGTGGTTTCTATAAAGAATCCAAAGAAGAAAACTGAAAAATTAGAGGCAATCGCACAAAACATTGTCTTAAATGTTGTAAGTAAGCCAGGTAGGTAAGCTCTGGAAAGGAGATAATTATTACTATCAGATCTCTCTCCTTTTGTAGGCCATCCCCTGCAGGATGCTGAAATTCACATGGACACCAACGCTACTCACTGAATATATTCTATTAAAACATTTATAAAAAGCGTCTCCATAGACTAGACAGGATTAATAAATAAGTCTCAAGCAGCTAAAAAAATCAAAGGGAGGCTGTTCGACTGACCAGGAAACAGGCTTAAAGAAAGAAGGGGATTTTACCCCAGAGATAATGTATTCATCTTTTCTCTTTACACAAGTTAAGGGAGTTATAATGCAACAAGTTCACATTAAATTATTAATACTGGCTTGTAGTAGCAATTGATAAAGCAGATGAAAAAAAATGGTGAGAAATTCATTAATGGCTTGAAGCATTGTTTCTCACTGTGAATTTATACTCCTTAATCCACAACCTACCATTGCGTGGAAGCCATGTGTTCTCTCACCAAAGACCCATATATTTCCCTGTCCCTTGGTGCCGTCTTTGCCGGTGTAACTGCTGTGGCAGGCTGGGAGTCCCCATGTGGGTCCTTGGGATCTGCTAAACTGTTAGCAAATCACTTGGAGATTATTTTCTTTTCCCTTGATTTTCAATTCCTGTTTGGGCAGTGGTGGACACAGACCATGCCCATGTCTTTCCTGGTGGGAGACACAGAGCTGGGGCAGCCCCTCTGAGAGAGTAGGCCCTGAGCTGGTGGACTTGAGACCCCACTGTCCTCCCAGGAAGGTTTTTTAGGGGGTAGAAGGTTTTGAAAAGTAATGGAGTTTTATCATGATGCGGCTTAAACTGCCTGGCTGGCAAGACAGAGGGAGTCATCTTTCTCCAGCCAGTGAACACCAATGACATCCACACTGCCTTTATGATGGTTTTATATGGAGGGTAGGCCCTACACCCTCACCCAGCAATGATATGGAGGAAAATTTTACCAGTTTTTAAATTGTTTTATCACACACTCTTCTTCCCATTCATCTTCTCTCCTGCAGCATTATCACCACTTGACCAGCAAAACAAGGGATTTAATGAATGAGTTCTGACTTGAAACCAGTGAATATTTCATTTCCTTCAGCTCTTGCCAATCGAGAGGGCAGGACTGTGTTGGTGTCCTCCTATTGAATGATCTTATAGTCCTCAAGACCCTCACTACAAGGAGGGTTGTGTGGCATATAAAAGGGAGTTCTCCCTTCCTTTTTCCCACCTGCAACCAAAGTTGGCCTGCTATATTCTAGATTATAGATATATTTTTATATAATTTTTTCCTATATATGTACACATAACCAATAAACATATACATACATATATATACACACCCACTTTTCCCCTCAGAAATGTTTGACAGATAGAAATGAAACCCTGGTTAGGTGGATCAGTTCTCCAATAGGGTGAAATGAACATTTTCTCTCTTACGTCCTTGGGTATTGTCTTGCTCACATGCTCAGGATCAAACATTTCCAGATTTAGCGTCAGTAAGGAATTTCCCTTAGGTAGGGTTGGTTGGGACACAGCAGTGTAGGATACACGTGCCCTGTAAGCTCATCTAGATGTATTTTATCCAACTGATTCCCTGCCATTGCAATGGCCTCTGGCATTGCTGCTATTTCAGTTTCACCTGATCTTTACCTATAGTGCATCCATATTTATATCTATTGAGAATTAAGTGCTTGAGCTTATAACTGAGGTTACTGAGTTCAGTATAGGGACATATGTCATGTCTTGTCCTTTATGGTTTTAAATTCCTTGTAAGACAGTGAAATACTTCCATAACCTGAAACACCATGTACTTTCTAAAGCAAAACCTTTCCATAGTTCATGTTTTGCCAATGAAGATAGGAATTCACCTGACAGGAATATTTTTCCCAAATGTAGAATTCAGAAGGTAACACAGAGTATGCTGATTTCTTTCCATCACTGATTTCATACATATTTCTTGTACTCTCCATCATTTACTTCACTTGTTCTTTTCTGCTCAACACATTAAACTGAGGGCAAAATCAGGTTATTAGTCTTCTGTTTGTAATAGTGGAAACAACATAATGAAAGGACACCCTTTCATTAATGTCTTTTCTGTCCATGCCCATTGCTCTGCTAATAATGTAGGAAACTCAACAGAGGTCAAAATTCATCCTGACCCTACAGCTACTGTGTTGGCTGCAGACTCTCTATTATTCAACAAAGAGAAGGGGAGAGGCTGTTTGAAAGTGCTGCATTTCTATCACTTAATTTTCCTTTTCCTCCAGTCATTCTCAAATTTTTGGAAAGTATTGCTTGACAGTTAAATTTGCTTTGGACTGCATTTCTGAACAGCTTGCAGAGACTACCACATAACCTAATGAATGTTCTACTTGAAGGCTTGGCCTCATTAACTGGCACTGTGATATCCTCCTGATCTCTTCCTTCCTGCTTCCCGAGAGAAGTGTCAACGTTTAAAACTCAAGATTTGTCTGCTGATATTTTTAAAGAGATAAATAATTTAATTCATAAGACTGTTAAGTACCTATTCGATCATAAATGTGATTACAACAGAGTTGCGCTCTGTAGAGGGAGGATGGAAAAGCCAAAAAACCTAATTGGAGTTTTCAGGGCTGCTCACCAGCCTATTTCTCAGTTATGCTGAGCAAAGGGCTAAGTATTCTAATGTAGGACTGCAGAGAAACCTGATCTAGTTTGGGTATTAAGTTCAATATGGACAGGATATGCCACGTATGCACGTATGCACGATATGCCTTTAGCATCTGCAAAATGAAAATGTCTATTTAAGCTACATATGATAACATTTTAGGATCAACAGGGAAAAGTGGGATTTTCTAGAGCTCAATTAATCTCATGTCTTTTAAGCGTCTCTTCTAGGGAAGGATGAATTACTGTATGAAGTGCTTTTTTCTCCCTGTAAAAAGAATCAGAGACAGACTCCCATGTTGCAGTAGTTCAGTTCCATTCTTGGGACCATGTTCAGTCTGGGTTCTTTCTTCAGCTTCCCCACCAACATTACAGACTGCATTCCGCACTGACATAGCACCACATCCTCCAGTTGTTGATCAGAGAATTGTTCTGCAAAAAAAAATAGTCTGCATTTTTAACATTATTCTGGTAGCATAAGCAGAAATGAACAAATCCCCAGTAAATCCATCTAGTCCAACAGTGTTTGTCATTCCATGTACAGCTAAAGTGACAGTCAGGCTTTCTAAGACACATCTAAGAGCACAAGTGAAAGATAATTTCTGATAATTTCTAGACAAAATCCAGGGTTCATCTGAAGCTGTCAGTAACTCTTAGGCTGGTAATACTTATTTACTGGCATTGTAAATGTTTTCTAGAAAAGTTATGGCTTGCTATTTTATTTTGTTTTTAATATATTAAAACCAAACAATAAATTTCTTAAAGCTATTCCTGTTTCAGCCATTCACATAATTTGTTTTTATTTTTCAAAAACTTCTGTCAAGAAAATACAGTATCTGCTCATTCTGATTCTCAAATTCTAAGCACAACAGAGCAATAGACCTTTCTCACCCCAGGTGACTACATATATCAGGATTACAGCCTTTAAAAAACCACAATTCAATGCATAAAATACTTTACCATTCCCTGTTTATTTTCTAAAAAAAATCTGGTTTAAATTACTGAAGAAGGAAAAGCTGTGTATAGAATTCAGGTGAATAGCTAATACAAAAATAAATGTCATTCATAGCACAGTGTCAAAAATATAAGGAAATAGCAATAGGGAATCGCAGGGTGTTATCCCAGGAATGAACTGTGCTTGATCAATCTAACACCATCTTGCAACTTCTCTTCTTTTTTGTTAGATTTTTTATGACCTACAAAGATCTCAGAAGTATAGATTCTTTTCAACTTTGCCACTGCCCACAAAGAATGGCTACAAATGGCTGAAAAGGATGGGACACCTTATCAGAGCATGCCTGAAGAATATAAAATAAAAAGGTTGCTGAATTTTGTGGTCAAGGTAAAAAAAAATCCTCTTGTAAAAGAGGTAACTTTCTGCTTGCAACCATGTGCTTCAAATATCTCCAAAATAGAAATCAACACAGATGATGGCTTGTCATGATATCCTAGGTGAAAAAAAATATTTTTCAGGCAATTGAGGTAACATAAAATCAAAGATACATTTATGAAAGGCAAGAACTATCTAAGCAAAAGCACTGATGTTTGAAGGCATATGAAGCATTTCATTTTTCAAAATACCAACAGCATTTTCCCTTTATCTACATACACACAATCAAATAGGATTAAACTGTGTCAGACTCATGAATTTACCCCATGCATTCTGAAATCCAGAAGTAAAGCAGATGCCACAGCCTCAGCCTCAATGAATTCTATGGTTATTAGTTAGGTTTTAATTCACTGCAACTCTCTTCCTAATGCACTGAAAATTAATTATTCTATTGGCTATTCAAAAATTATAGCAGATTACTTTGCTTAGGAAATATATTCCAATTTACAATGTTCTACCCCGGGAATGATATTGAATATGGTTACTCCATTCTGCCCACTTAATATACAACATAAGGTGCAACATACACCTTTAGCAGGTGTCCATAATAATTCAGTCTCCCCACCTCTTCTATGGTCCTGCATAACAGGATTTAATTCTAAATGTAAAAGTATGTTGTTGTTTTTAACACGACCATCACAGTTATGGATTGAGCAGGTTGAAGACCCTTTTACATCCTCCAAGTGTGCATCCCACAGCCCACTGGTGTGTAATCTTGCACACCATGGTGTGATCCTATCAATCTTAAGGGACAGTCCCAACCAGTAACAAAAATAAAGAAATAACTATGTTAGAAACTTGCAAAATATATTATTCAGAGAACTTTAAAAATGTCACTTTGAAGTGATTACATACAAAAACTCCCCACAACAAAAGAAATGCTTATTTTCATAAAATGCTTACTATAAAAAGTGAAAAACACCAGGAATTAAGGTCTCAGTTGATATTTCCCTTGTTCTTGCAATATTTTCAGGCTCTGATACATTCCATTCACTTGTTACCTCCATATATAGAAAGACAGAAGTGTACTCTCTACTTGTTGATGTTTTTATATCCCTTTCCTCTACAGACAGATCTTCATCTGCTGCTGACAATCCACTGAATCACCCCTTTTTCTCTAAGCCAGCATCTTTAAAATATCCTTTTCATTGCCAGTGCAAGCATGAATGGGAATAAACACTACCAGCCTGATGAGAACCATAGCAAGATTTCCCTGCTGATAGGGCGTTCAGTATATCCCAGACTGAAGGTTATCACAGTACTAAAATACATATACATCCACTCACACAGAGAGTATCCTCTGATTTTACTGCTTGTAGTCAGTTCAGATGATATCGTAAGGATAACCTGTTGCACTCAATGTATATTATTTTTACATACGGCATCTTCATCCCCTAAAGGGTCTAAGCCTTCAGAAGTTGATTACACAGCCAAGTAGCTTGCACACAGAGTAATCAAAGCCTACAATATGAAGGCATGGTCCTCCACATCCTAGTATAAAGAACACTTCCAAAGTATAGAAAAGGAAATTAAGTTCTATGAGATCCCTGAAGATGATACATATCTAAGAGCATATACCCAGATATATTGTAGCTTATCCAGGCACTACATACCCCAATGATATAGCTTCACAAACTTCCATAAGAGCATCTTCCCCTTAGATGTGTCCCTAAACTGAAAACTTCCTGTGTATTGTCTGCCTTTCTGACAGGCTCTGAACCACAGCATGGAATTTCCCAAAATCGCCTGTTGACCACCTCCACAAATCTACCCTCTATGAAAAACAACTAATCATTTCTTAAGTACAATTTTTTATTCTATTTTATTTTGTTTAAAGGTTTTATTATAAGTTTAACCTTGTCAATTGCCACAGCAGTTTGTGTTTCTCTTGGAGATAACGAAATATTCAAGAATATCAGTCTTTAAAGACCAAAATAATTCTGGACTCAGTGATGAAAACTGTAAAACTTGCAGGCTCAAAAGTCAGAAGGCAAAAATTCTCCTCCACAGTTAATTACAAAATGAAAAACGAATTAACAATAGTCTCTGGATTTTTAAGTGAGTCTTTTTTTTTTTTTTTTTTCCAGAACTGCATTTTGACTGAATATATTTGGCAACTTCAGCATATGTTCCAGATAATTTTTTCAACTCAAGGGGACTTCAGACCTTGTAGCAACCCAACCTTTGTTGCCAATTTGGCAGGAGCTGGAGCCCTGAGTGCTTAATGCCCTGGCATTTACATATAAATTGACATATTTTTTATCATTCTGGATATTTGCTTGAACTGTACCCTGCATGAGATAGGAATAGGAATCTGCTTGTCCATGTTCCATACAAAAGCAGATCTATAACTGATCAGCTCTGCCCTTACCCTCAGGGGCAGATAAAGACCAACTAAAGGACACGTTTTAGGACATGCTTGCCACACACAATGATACTGGTAGGTATTGAAACACAAAGTAAATCGGCGTGCAATATACCAGTGTTCCTCAGCTGCTGCACCTTTTGAATATGTGAATGGATTAAGAGCTCTTGGATGGAGGACTAACATTAAGGGACATCCTTCTTCAGACCTCTTGGTGCTCAATCATTCATCCTGTAAAGACTTCGCCCAAGCATGAAAACAAACAGTGAGTGCTCAGAAGGCAGTCCATAGCATACCTTATGCTGTTCATAAACATTAACTTTTTAGTGCATATCTATTTCTAAGTGTCTTTGAAATTCCGAATGTCCTTTTTTTTCAAGTGATAAAATGAGAATAGCTGTGAACATCTGCATGTATATGCGCTCTCCCCAAAGCTGAAGGACAAAAAAGATGGGCTGCTGTCATTGCATTATCACGCAATTGCTGTGCAGCTTTCTTTAGCCTTGTAATGCAGGGGGTCAGATAAAATGGCCAGGAAGGTCCCTTTTAATTGGAAAATCCATTAAATAGACAGGGAGGAGCGGGAAATGTATACTATGAAAAATATCAACATTAACCTAATTTTTGCTTCAAGATCATATGCTGGAAAATATTTACCAGAAGTACACAGAGCTCAAGGCAAGGGTCAAGCAGCAGAGAGCTGAATAGATAGTGTACCATTAATATAAAGGATTATAGTCAGCGTATGACTGAGAATAATAGTGTGGATGCTCTGGCAAAGACACACGTATAAAAGGCTTCTAAATGAAATCAATGAAGCAGGAGTTCTGATAGTTTAGCAGCACACTCTGGCATGGTGCAGTGGAAAAAGGGGAAAAAAAACCACTAGGGGAAAAAAGTAATAAACTCTTGCTACCCATGGGCAGACTTCACAGCAGCTGAATAAGACAAATAGAAGAAAGCGTCCGACACTGCCCAGAGGGAAATGTAATGACCCAAGTTATGACCTGCCATAGAGAGAGCCCTATGGAATAAGACAGAAGCAGAAATCTGGGAAGTTATGTGAAACTAAAATAGGGTCTGAATTAAGTGCAAGTCAGCAAAGCACTGATGGAATTGAGAGAAAATTTTGATAAAGCACTGCTGGTCCCTTCCCCCACTCGAAGATAAATTATTGCCCAGTCTACTCAAATCCAAACATAACATGTGTAATGGGGAAAATATTGTAACTGAATTGCCACACTATCATTGTTTATGCTAGAAAAAGGGTAAGTTTAGGAGTCTCAGAACAGAGATTGAGAGTGGCCCAGCTGTTACCTCCACATACCATTAACACTGAGCCACCAAGACCATTTCCAAGTCTGAGATGATAGTATTTTTTCACTCTCTCTGCAGTACAAGCCCTCAAACTTCATAAAGGCTTTAAAACTTTACTGTCCGTTCTGAAACAAATCACTACTGTGAGAGAAGTCATTGCTTGTGGAAAGTTTGACTTATCTTAAGAACTGCTTCCTGCCCCCCCACCCCCGGCCTTGTATATCTCTATCAGGAATTGCAGGCAGGGAAGCTTTCAAGACTAGAAAATATTTTTGTTTGTATAAAATCCATGTATGTCTTTGGCTAGAGTTCTTCTCAAGTAGCAGGCAAACAGTGCAGAAAATATTTGAGATATGAATTAGAAGAATAGTGATCCTCCTATTTTTAAAGGTCTCCTGGGTTTATTTATTTTCTGAAAATAATAGAACTCATTTTTCATCATGCAAGCTAGTTAAACTAAGCATCAGCATGCATTCATTCTCTACTGCTCTCTCTTTTTCTTTCTGGCAGTCTTTATCTATTTGACAGGAGAGATTAACGTTATTCCTTTGAAAGAAAGTATCTGGCCCAAATTTTCCTCCACAATTTCACATCCTACATCTCTTTTTAAAAACAGACTGAAAAAGTGAACTTTTCATGGACATGCTAACATGAAGCATGTTGACCCATCCTTCCTCGTCCCCTCAAATTGCCAAAATATTTGTTGACTATGACCTAAATATGTCAATCATTTGACAGCCTTGAAGATACATTTTCCAGTAAAAAAATTTTCTCTGGAAAAAGGGAAAATTCTCCCCTCTGTATTATAATCTGAATATTATAATACACCACCACACTGTACCTCCTTTGTATCATTCCTTCTATATTTTTTCATCACAGGCCTTCTTATTAGTCTCCTCTCTACATATAACAAACTCTTAAAAATGGAGGTGCTGACATCAAGATGTTTATTCAAAAGGTGGAGAAGGGCATAAAAAGTGAGTATTTATTAGCTCCTCTACTTGCATCTGTGATAATGGCAGGAGAGATTTATCTTCTGAATCAAGAATTATGAACTTGACCCAAAATACATGGGGTTTTAAGCAAGAAAACAAAAATAGTGTTGAGGGGTGGCTGTTCATTCTCTTATTTTTTCTTTATCCTCAATAATCCTGTAGGTATCTTATTGCATCACCCTCCTTCTCTAAGAGATAGAAAACATAATCTAATTTCTGCCTTCAGTTTATTCTTTGGTGATCCATAACTATTTGTTCTTGTAGTGACGTTATCCTCTGCCTTAAACAATTATTTCCCTTCCCTGCTGTTTATTCTCCTGAGTTTGCTTATAAAAATCAATTATGTCCCTTTTCAGCCTTTGCTTTAAGAGGCTAACCAAGCTGTGCTCTCTTGAACACGTCTATATTGCCTTCTGTTGCAATGAAGTCTAGTCCAGAGATCTCTGAGCTAGAAGAAATACAAGCTAGTCTGCCTACATGATTCACTGCAACATCCCATGGAATTACCAGTTTAGGTCTGAAATTAATAAAACCTCTCTTGTACGGTACTACATTCTTGCTAATAATTTACTTCCTTCTGTCTTCTAACCTCCGTCCTCTCTTCCTTCTCTGCCCGGAGTGATCAACATACACACACATTTCTGTCTTTGCCTTTGCTTTTTCTCACCCCTCAATAATGTTCATCTCCCTCTGAAAAGAACCAGTGAATTAGTGTTTGAATATTATCAGTGGAGGAACACAGAATGCAACAGAGAAGAGGAATGCTGTACTCTTAAAAGGGATCAATTGACAAATGTGGTGCCCAAAAGGCAGAACAGAGTTAAGATAGATGATGTGAATCATTTTGCATTTATTGGGCTCATAATGAAAGACACTGAATGCACATCACATCGACTAAGTTCAATAAAAGTTGAGAACAGCATTTGTTAGGAACTGGATGGAAGAAGTGGAGGCAGAGAGAGATGAAACAAGTTATTAAGATACTGTGAGAAAGCATGATCAAGTCACAGAAATCAGGAACAGAAGGGATTTTAGAATGGTTGTCTAGTTCATTAATAGCCAAAACAACATTTTCCCTTGTAGCACATATTCTACAGATTCTAAAATCAAGTTCTAAACATTAGCCATAAAAAGTCCTTGGAAGGTAGAGAATGGGAAATCCCAGATTTTCAGCTCTCTTTCAGGCTATGGAACTGTTGCCTAACTGCCAAAAAAAATAAACAAAAAATAAAATACAATAAAATAAAATAAAATAATAAATCCTGTGACTAAAACAACCATTCCTGTTCTAAAAGCAGACCGACTGCTCTGGAACTGGTTTGTACTAAAAAAAGAGGTGGTTTGGGAGGAAGAGGGGAGGGGGAGAGAAGTCACATAGTCCTCTTTAAGAGAGAGAAAACTCTGCTAAGCACCACCATGGTGGCCACCTGCTGTGCTCTGAATGGTGGGTGATAAATAGCATGCAGCTGTAAAATGGTGGGTCAGGCACTCTCAAGCTCTTTTACTTCTCATCTCTGCATATCACAGATTCGCATTGTGTCAATTCACATCTACAGAGATCATTAAACGCGCCTTACCCACTTCTCTGCTGGTAGACGTTATACATTCTTTTTGAATCTCTTCCTGTAGTACTTGGGATTGAAAAGATCTTCTTAACGAAAAATGGGTTGAGTGAGTATCTTGAAAATTTTCCTGAAGACTGTTTAAGTGGGAATCAAGCTACTTTGGTTCGTGTCAAGGAAATCAATGCAGTATTTCTTGAAACACAGGAAGGTGAAATATGACTGCTTGGAGTTTAGGGTTATCTTTTCAGTCTGAAAAATAGACAGTCATAGGGTTATAGGTGAAATATGCAAGTACCTCAATCTAACTGACGTACTCCTATAAATAAATTTAATTTTAATGGAAATTTTCCCTGGTTAACAAATGACTAAGGAGCACTGTATAAAGCCCAAAGGTAGTAGCTAGTATTTCAAGGACATTTTTTTTCTTTCTGAAGGGGATTGCACTATATAACATCTACATGTAGCAGTTATGAAATATACATAACTGGGAAGGTAGAGATAGAGAATAAAATAGTGAAATGAGTGCATTTGCATATCTGGAAATCATGCCAGTCCCTCAGTTCCGTACTATATCCCCCAAGTGAAGAACTGCACCTACAGTCACGCATGTTAAAGTCACAAATCATGTTTTGAAAGTGGCTTTGAAAACTTGAAATAATTCCCATAGTAGAAAACATGTCCAAATATTCAAGATGCTGGGGAGGGGAGCAGGGGAAGAGAGAGGAGAAGAAGAAAAGAAGAAAAAGAAACATGAATCTATGTAAATATCACTGTGCTCATCTAGGGTTTTAGAAAACCCGGACTCTCTATGAGAAAGCTTAGAAAAACTTGTTAAAAAAAAACAAACAAACAAAAAAAAAACCAACCAAACAAAACAAACAAAAAAAAACCCCAAAAAACCCCAACCTTAAACCCAAACAAAACCAGCAGCTGATCAGAAACACCAAGTTGCTGGACTTCAGACTCGGAAAAGACTTGCTGTTACGGGGCATGGGACATACTGTCACAGCATTACAAAGCAGAAATGCTTAGATGGAAATGCAGAGGGTAAGCCCAGCTGGTAGCCAGTTACTAGTGCCATCCTCGGGGCCAGTGCTGGGGCTGACACTGCTTAATATCCTCATTAATGGCTCGGGCAATGGGGCAGGAGGTACGCTCTGAAACTTGGGTGGAGAAGTCAATGTGCTGCTCTTCAGAGGGATTTTGGCAGGCTGGAGAAATGGTATGATGTGAAATGCGAAGTCTGGAATCTGAGACTGAGCCACACCAGGCAGGAGTGCAGGCAGGGGCAGCATAACAAAGCACCATGGCCAGACTTTTCCCTTCCTTTGCATAAACTTTCATTTCTTCCTTTTGGCCACTTAATTTAAGAGCTGGAATAATACTGAGAAAACAAAACATAAAAAATGGAAATGGAAGGGTTAATACACTTGAATATTACAGAAAGGTCTACCATGTGTTTTGAAATCGATTTGACAACACAGAGCAGGAGGTGTGGTGCCCTGTAGTTCAGAGGGTACATTGTTTACCATGAAATGCCGGATTTGCATATGATAAGTACTTTCTTTTATTAAAAAGCAATGCAAATAGTCACACAAACTCCTCTGTAAATAGCAAAGGAGAACACTTAGCCACCCACACTGACGATTTACACCAACTGAAATGGCAGCAGAATCTGGCCTAGACATTGAAAAATACCCAACTTACGCTTGAGAAATTTCTTTAAGTAATTTTCTTTCCTCTGGTGGCAGCTCCCTTATCACCCATACAAAATCAAGAAGAGGTGAGCTCCTCCTGCACACAAGAAAAAAACTCTTATTTAAAAATAAGATTTCAGACTTTTGTGGCTTATGAAACCTTACTGGCAAACAAAGCTCACAGAAACCCTTATAACCTATAGGATACACAGTTTATCTTTGCTCTGATTAGATCTTCCATACGTTTTAATCTCTTCTCTTTCTTTACACACTTTATAATAACACTCTCTTCAAGCAAACACTCTTTAATCTTATAATTTGAAAACTAATTCCATTTCAGCTGTCTTTTTGGCAAGTGACCTTTTCTTCTTCTTTTGCTACAGGTTAAAAAAAAATAAATCCTGTCTTTCTGATTTTTATCCTTGCTCAGCATTCTGGATCTCAAAGCAGTTCATCTACTGAGCTTTTTGTCAGCAATAATATTTCTCGTTCTGAATTTCTCAGAGAACAAACCTTAGAAAATGTTCCTTCATGAAGCTATTTGATTAATTTGTCTAAATGCATTTCTTTTGTAAACCAGGTTGATTATTTCAAAATGTCAGGGTCTGGGAGCAGATTTGAGAGCTATTCTGGCAAATACTATTGACCAGACTAAAAACAAAGTGTAGAGACAGGACAGCAAGGTGGACCAATGCTGGCCTGCCATCTGTCATGGATGGATTAGAACAGTCTTTCTGTACTGATATCTAGGGGACACTAATTCCAGTCCAAATACATGGATTGGCTCATGCATCAGGAGATTTACTCAGAGCAAAGTTTTTTTCGGGTGGTTGAAAGTCAGCTGTCATCTTACCAACACAAATTTCTCATCCTGATTACAGGAAAACTCACATGTCCTACGTACTATATTCTAACTACCACATCTAATTAATTGAATCATTACAAATTATTTGTGTACGTTTTGAGTGGACTAAAGATAAAATGGTTAACAGCTGTAAACCACTGGTTTGATTTTCATAGTGTTTTTACAAGTAAAATGGCCATCGATCATACAACGCCTGAAGGATTTTCCCACAGAGAAGAAGTTAACAAAAGAAGATTTCTCTGTCAGTTAAAACAGCATGAATCCAATTTAACTCCACTGGTCTCATATACATCCATTCCAGACTGAAGCAGTGTTACCGCTACATAAACAAAATCTCAGTCACCCCACCCCAGAAATTCAGTGGCCTCCATCCTTTGATGGGGCTTTTAAATGGAGGCTTGGCCTGCAATGAATAACCTTTTGGAGTAACAGCTCTCTCCCTTAAACACTGACAAAATCCAAACACTTTATTCAGACTAGATGAGACCAATACTATTTGGTGTCTCTATTAGCAGCCTGAATGATAGGACAGAAAGTACCTTCAGAAAGTTTACAGACAACATCAAACCTGGGGAGCAGTCAACACAGTGGAAGCTGCCAGTCAGAAGGACCTAGACAGGCTGGAGAAATTGCCTCACAAGAACTTCATGTGCTGTTTTCTTTTTGGGTGCCTCATTACACAAAAGCTGTTGACATACTGAAGCAAGTTCAGTGGTTGCCCAGAGAGGCTGGAGAACCTCCATCCTTGCTGGTGTTTGAGAATCAACAGGCTAAAGATTTGCATGACTCAATGTGAGATCTGTGCAGAAGGTTGGACTCGATGATCTCGAGATGTTGCTTACAACGTGAATTATTCTGTGATGCTATTATAGCCGATATTTGGATGGCCAAAGTTATCTCTCATGAATCTGAACAATTCTTTACAGAAATAAGATTGAACTTCTCAACAATGGAATGAAGGAGTTAAAACCTAAATTTCCTGGTTTAATCTTTTGCAATGTAAGGTTATTAAAGAAAGTCACGTGGTTTTTTTAGGTTACTAACATCTAATCAACTTATACTTCTATACAAGATTGGGCAGGTTACACAGAACTAGTAAATATAATAACACTGGACAATAACCACACTGGTACAGTATGGTTTCATCTTTCCTTTGCTTCAGTTCTTTGAGGTTAATTTTACTAGTAAATATACCTGTCAGGAAAAAGTACTTGCAAATCCTAGGATTGTTCATGAGTCTGTGTCCCATTTTTGTAACTTGGCTGTAATGTGAACTCACAGATTTAAGATTGGAAATTTCCTGTTTTGATCTCTGTTCTGTGCAGCATAACTGGCTAAATAAGCAAATTAGACTTTTCCTCCTACGTTTTCCATTTTGGAAACAATTCTAAATCTTTATTTAAATGGGCTTTACTAAACCATGGTCAGATACTAGGCTGAACAGGACAATAAAAGAAGTCAGTACCAACATAAGAATCCTGTTCATATTGGGCTGAAGACTAGGAGAGTAGAGGGGAAAGGACTGATTACATCTGTGGGTTCACATCTTAAAAAAAAAATTGGTGAAAAGATCGTTCCATCACAGGCTGACACCTTTTCCCTATTCCTCTTTGCCAGCCAGCAGAGTTAGCAGGATCTGAGAAGAGAAAGCTGAACTCTGAAAACAAATAATTCCAAATTTATATTGTCAGCTGCTGCCCACGCTATAAATAACTTAATTTGCCCTCTACGCAAGACTACAACTAAATTATTCTAACAATATTTCATAAAAGATGAATTTTCAATAGCAGCTAGATTATTTGCAGTTCCTGAACAGCACTTAAAGGACCAGGAGCTTTTTTTCACTCCATTCTCTAATTAATTTAGAGACCTACTGGATGTCAGGGAAAATGTTTTGACTAACTGAGATGGTTTCTTCGTTTGTTATAATGGGGGGGACATAGGTAAGATTTGGCCTGTTGCAGAGTAAGGCCAGGGTAAATGTCTCCGATAACCCTCCTACACTAAAATTCCTGTACAGCCATCCGGGAGAGAAAGCCTCAACACCAAGGCAATCATTATGCATGCAGGTGACTCAACGCATCAGCAAACCAGCCCATTTTTACTGTGCCTCCACCTTCTTTCTTTCTTTACTCCCTGCCTATTCCTTATCTAATCTGGGCCACAGCCACGCTAGTAACCTCAAGGGCAGCAGGGACGGTTCCTTGGTTCTGAGGCAAGATGGCGTAGTCTGGCTACACCTATTTAACACCCTCAGGCACCTGGGTGGCTTTGTCCCTAGGTCCTTTTGGGAAAGATCCCTAACTCTGACTGCTTTACTAACTGTACCAGGGACCATTAAACAATTCAAAAGCCTATAATATCAAATTATAATGCCTGGGCCACAGGCCCAGCACTGCTTAACTTACTGAACTGGAATGAGACTAAGTATCTGACGGCACCTTCAAGAAAAAAAAAGAAAGAAAAACAGTGTCAGAAATGTGAGAAAAAATATCCTTTCTTTTAATGTTATATTAAAATTTGATGCTCAGTGTTGATTGAAAATCCTCCATTTCTCTTCTACAAACCCACCTGACAAACACTTGAGCTAATTTATTGTGTCTTTGCATTAGAAGGCACAGCAGCCCAAAAAGAGAGATCTACAGAAGGAAAGAGCTGGTATTGGTGCCCTGTCATCCTCACTACAAGCATTTTGGAGGGTTCACTCCAGTAGTAGTCCACTGTGGCTGACTGAGCTCCTGTCAGTGCTTGGACAACATTAGCTGTATATGTTCTGGTTTAGTTTCATCACAAAGAAATCCATTTTGGGTGCTCCAGAACTGCTTCCCGATGTGAAGCAAAGCATGGTAGGCAAGCACTTGCTTCCAGTGTTGCACACTTCCTCTGAACTAAAATGTTAATGTAGATATATCCCTACAGGGCATGCAAAAGGTCCCCCCCAAAAGACCTTGGATCATCATAATGAAGAAAAGAAATGTGTGATGTTCACTGTAAGTCTTCAGTAAAAAACCAAAACATTTCTGTCTGGAAGAATATCTGCGTATCGGTCTGAAAGCAATGTGACAGACTTCAGAAGTCAGATTGATGATGGTGGGCTTATGGCATGTGCTGAAACAGCATCAAGGTATTCACTCATTTCTGGTTTTGGAGTAGGGAAGGGCAGATTCTCCACTTTCTAATGTGGGGAATTACCTATTTTTAAGCTGTGACTCTTGGACACCATGCTGTTTTCCAGTGAGCTTTCTCAATTATGTTACATCACGTTGAAGACCACTTCTCTGATTGTCCCTTTTGATAAAGTACCTCCACATTTATCAATAAACTAATTCCTTAAGGTAATGTTTTATATGGCAAAAACTTGTAGAGTTTTGGTTTTCACGTCATTTACACTGGTATAAATAAAGATTACAACCACTGTAATAGCTAATTATCCCAGTTTCAGTGAGACCAAGATGAAACACAGAGTGGTTGTGCTTTTTTTTCAGTCCTTTTCAGAAACATCTTTGAAATAAGTGATTTTTCCACCTGACAGCTAGCTAGATTCTTGAAGCAGTGGTATCTTCTTACTAGTATAAAGACTTAATTAATTTCATAATGCAAACTTACACTAGGAAAAATGCCACTTAAGCTCAAGGTAGTGTAATATAACCATATCCTCCCCTGCAAGGAGGGTTCTTGAGATAGTAATTTGCAAGCAATTGGTGGGAACTGTGTACTGAGTCATCATACTGAGTGATTGAAGTTCCAGGTAATAACAAGATTCATTTTTCACAGGTATGTGATTCGTTTGTACTTCATAAAAAGAGTTGAACAAAGCAACTAAAAAGAAATTAGAATTTAAAAAGTGTCAAAGAATATGTGTAGATAAGCTGTAAGTGTGTGTATTCCTAGCCATCAAACATACTCTATGCATCTATATAAGTGGTAACAAAGTGGAATTTAAGAAACAAACATTTAACTAAACATCTTGAGTTCTCCTGCAACATGCGTAAGGCTATGATATTCAGATGTATCAAAACTGTAGGAAGAGGATCTGGCATACTGTTATTTCATCATTGCTCAGTAACGACATCAGTGCACTAAATGGCTTATACCACCTCCTTATGACCACGGGGTGTACATATGCATGCATATATATACATACAGTTTTACACATGTGGAAGGAGGAAATGAACATGTTGACAAAAGAGAGTAGAACACCCTGTTATTTCTGGTCACAAGGGAAGATTTTTCATAACAGTTAGAAAGTTTCAGTAAATATTAAGTGGACAAGGTGCTGAGAGCACTGAGAAGTTAATTATTTCCCGTTTGAGGGCTGCTTGTTATAATTTACATGCTACATTTAACGGTTGTACTGCAATGATGTGTATTTACATAATAGTATTCAATAGTATACGCTTAGCTGACAAAAAGATAAACGGCTGATCATTTTTATATGTTAAAAGCATTTTCTAGCAAGATGATTAAGCCATTTGAAAAAAAAAAAAAGTCTATTTTCTTTGAGATAGCTTTGATAACTACTTTTTTCCTCCCCTAAGGACCTTTCAGAGGTAAAACCAAACAGATGGTCACACTGATCATTTTAGATGATCCACAGCAACAGGATAATAAAAGTATTATGATCAGCGTGACCCGCACTGAAGGAAGGAGTCACAGTCTGCCCAGTTCTGACCCTGTTATTCTGGTCTGTGACAATGCAGGAGGAGTTATTAGATTTCAGATAGCCTCAAGATCTCTTATTGATTGCAAAGGCAGGTTCCTCTTCTTATTGACCACATTCACTTTGTGTGCTGTAAACTTCCCTATTTGTGCTTTTTTTGAATGAGAATTTGTACATGTTGCCTGTTTCATTGTTCTGATGAAAGAGGCTCAGAAAAAAAAATCTGTGTCTACAGATATAGGAGTAATGAGCTAGCAAGCACGTATTTCACTGTAGTTTAACTATCTTTCAGATATAACCTTAAGAACCCTTCACAAGGACTTTTTATGCTCCCTCACCTCTGCTTTTTTTTTTTAAATGAATTTCCCACTTTGCAGGCCTCACTTTTCTTACTTTTTGAGTCTTTTTAAGTATTTCTCAGATAATTATGTAGAGTGGAATTAATCTAAAAGTTATATGCCTTATCTAGGCTAGTCATCTAAGGTTCCTCTCCTGACACTAGTGAGAGACTGGCACATCTAAAGGGCAATTTTCATACTATCCAAAAATAAGTGTATAAAAGATTATAAAAGGCATGAAATTAATTCTAACAGTAATGTTAAATTTTGAGCTTGGATACAATTTCTACTGAATTCATATCATATCTATACCCTACATGAACTTCATCTATTGCTTCATGTGTTAATTATTCTCATCTGTATTAAATATTCTGTATAACACTTCTGAAAATGATTAGAACAGGCCAATAACTAACACTAAGAGCTTATCATGGTTTTCAAATGTCCTTTGGGGGATTTTTCATTGGAAAATGTTGATTAATTGAAACTGATCCTTTGGTCCAGGATGGAATTTCTGGTAAAACATACAAAAAGACAGCTACTCTTCTCAGAATAACAAGTAGTTTAGTTGTGATACTAATTAAGTGTGGAAATCTTTTTCTTTAGGATGGGAACTTTATCCAATCTCTGCCATTCTAGGTAACTTACCTATTCCATTGGGATATGAAGTGATTTCATGGTCTAATGAATCTTTAATTAATGATAGAGATTTGGATAATTCCAGCAAATAGTACTGAGGACAGCCAACAGCTTACTGATGATGTAGCTCACCTGGGTCTCCTGCATTTCCATGAAGTTCCTTAGGTACCAGACCTGGCTGGGGATCCCTTCATTTTTTCTCACTTTTCATTCCCCAAAACAGCCAAACAAAAGTTCCCACAAACCAGCCATAGAAAATCTTTCACATACGTATTTGTTTTCTCCCCCAAAGGAACGAGGTTACATTTTAGATCTTTAAAAATTAGGATTGAAAATAATTTCTAGACTTTCCAAACATCTATTTTAAACAGAAAAGATGGGTAAAAGGTGATGTGGTTGGTTATAACATACAAGCATACAGAACAAGCTTGATTTAAAAGCAAGCTGTGATTTACAAGTATGATATTAATTCTTTCATAGAAAAATGATGAAAGGAGAGAAGTAGCCTCATAGGAGCTGGTTAGTGGAAGGGCAGACACCTTTATTACAGGAAAGGGTGGCAGAGGATAAAATAAAGAAAGAATAAGGAGCGCCATAGACAGCAATGGAGTGAAGTTGCTTTAAAGAGGTTGATGAAGCACAGGCCTGAAGGAGCATCCAGTCAGCAGAGATGCTTTTCAGTCTACAATGCTTCTGTTGTCCTGTATCTGCCTGGGAGGCTGGTGACTGAGTTTTGGTGAAATATCGTATCTTGCATATTTTCTCTGTATATATCTCTGATTTCTAAACTTATCTCAACTTTTGTCATTGACATCGTGATATCTCCAACTAAGAAATCCACCCGAGGTTCCTTTTCTGAAGAAAAATAGCTAGTGTTTGGTTGCAATTCACCTGATCTATTTTCATCATATTATGAATCACATACTAGAGGATGACAGTGATAGACTAGCTTGGAAGCTAGCATCACTCTTAATTAGAGCGCTGCTTTGTTTTCTCTGCCTTTCCTCCATTACCTAACATCTGCATCACAGGAAACCACCGATTTGCCCTTCCAGTCAACTCCTCCTCGATAGATTTTTAAGACCTTTATGGTTTAAACTGTTTCACACAATGCACAAGAGTAACAGTATTATTTGTACATGCAGCTGTCAAGCTGATGAACCCTGATGTATTGTCAGCTTTTGAAAAAGAGTATAATTCAACACTGCAAAACAAGTATTGGAATGGCAAGCAGATATAAGAATAAAGTTATTGTTCGGGAATATCTGTGAGAGAAAACCATACAGTCCTTCTATTAAAGCCAGTATCCTTTCAACATTTGAGACTTCTGAGTTACACAAAGCAAATTTTGTGACCAGTAGTCTGACAACTTGACATTTATCCCCAAAATTTGCTTGAAAGACTCTAGCGCTTTTATTACAAGTCCAGAATATTTCAGACAGGTGTATGTTTTAGGATACATCAAATACATGCCATGAAAAAAATACTATCGAACTTCTAGAATAATTAGATACCATGGAGGAGGAGTTGAAAACATACAGCTTTTTGCAGAAGAATAAAATACGTAACAGTGGGAGAAAGAAAAAGAAACATCTACATTCAAATCTGGCTTATCATCTGAAAGTAATTTAAACTCTATTATTGTACATTTAAAAGGGGGATAAGAAAGTTTAGACAGTTACTTTGAGTAGCTACCATGAAGGTTATTTAGTGAACAGTCTTGACAATGTTACATGGGGAAGAGCTCTGCATTTCACAGTATTTAGCTTTGACAAAGAAGGGCGGAGGAGTCACTTGCTAGGAATTTCAACCCACTCAAGAGCAGAAAGGGTATAATCTGTTCCTCTATTTTTTTAGATAGCTCCCAGGATTATGTGATTAAAAAATATTTATTTGATACATGTTATATACCTAAAATAACATTGATCTGAGAACTTGAATGTCTCTCTTTTGCTTTAACATTTATTATATTGTATAAAATGTTACCAAAAATGAAGTGAAAGTGGAAAGAGAAATAGGTAATACTGGGAAAAAGTTATTAAATGCTATATATATACATAGCTTTAAACACAACAGAAATACAATATATTTAAAAAAAACAAACCCAAACCAGCCATCAACAAACCAACCAAACAAAAAAATCCCCAACTTTGACAAGACGAAATGGTATGTAGAGAAAATAAATGTTAGCATATTTTGAGTCTAGATTTATACATTTTCATGCATTCTTTCATGTCTCTTTATGGTTAGTTAGCTATTTGGTTACACTTTTCAGAGAGTTTATTCATCAAATACATTAGGAGAAAAAATTAGAAAGAAACTGAAGACTTACAAAACAGTGTAAGAATGTCATACAACTTTTTACCTCCTAGCAGCAAATTAAACCAGGAGAAAGAAAATGGAAAGGTATAGTTCCATCCAGTACTCCCTTGAATGAAATAGAATTATTGGCATTAACTTCACTTAGCAGAGGATCAAGCCCAGAAAGAGAGAATAACTAGCAGCTAGTGCTGCTGGTAAACAAAAGAAGGATTGCAGCTCCATCCTTGAGTCAAATTTCGAACAATCAACCACTAAGATTTCTTAATGTCCAATGTATCCATTAAATTATGTTACACACATTAAACTGTATACAACAAATTGTACTTGTCACAGAGAGCCATAATTTTTGATTACTGTTTATATAGGTAGTACAGAAAAATTTTCCAAGTATGTAATAAACTCATCTACTTTATAGTATGAACTTTGAGACTTTTGCACATGTGTTTTTGAGTTTATACAGACACATATTTTCTATATTATAACGTTATGCCTCAATGCTCAGGGCTTTGTGGAATAAAAGAATTTCCTGTAATGTGTGAGATACAATCTTCCATTTTTTATGGGCTTCTGAAGCAAGCATTCATAGCAACACCAACTTCCCTTTAGGGATTATTTATATTTAGTGTGAAAAGTCATTAAAATTTTCAGTCACTGGATTTTCCAATAAGCCAACACATCCTAATGATTAGTACCACTTCACATCTCTATTCCTTCTCTTTATCAAAGCCCTGAGAAACATAGCATTATCCTAAAATTTGACAAACAGATATACAGGAAATATTAACAAAGCAGTTGAATAACCCACTTTCTTTATCAGACCACAAAGATATATTCAAGTCCAAGCACTAAACTGAGCTTCCTCTCAATTACTTATTGTGGAAAATAACTGATTATTAATTAAAGCCTTGTTTGCTCTGGAGATTTTCTGCACCAATTGCCACCGTAAGTAGCTAAATAACAGAATCATTGCAGCAAGTGTAGAGAGGCAAGGCTGATATTTGCATTAGAAGTGTTTACCCCTTTCTTCCCAGTCTGAATAGATCCAGCAGTGCAAACAGCTGCTTCATTTGATTACACTAAGGATTTCACGAGGGCAACTACGCTGATAGTCCCAAATACAAAGACTAAGACCTCACCCCCTTGGGTCTGTGGCTTCAGTTTTGCCTCCTCGCATCCCCTCGCATACATAAATATTATAGTTCAAAAATTAAACAGGTGCATGAAAAATGGCAGGTGTTCTCTCAGATGAGCCCTTTTGCCTTGCTGTGCATCTGCTGTCTGAACTCTCAAACTCCCTTGCTGTTCGGCTTCTCAAGCATCTGTCATTTGACTTCCCAACCTTGCCATTAGATGCCTCCGGTGTTATATTTTTTTCCAGGATAGATGTTTCTCAAATGTTACCTCTGCCCACGCTAGAGACTGCCAGGCAGCAAAATTGCAAGTAAAGATTTCCTTTTTTTCTTTCTGTAAGCAACACATCTTATTAACGTTAATGTTATGCCAAGATGTTCCTTAGATCCCAGACATTTTGGCTGCTTGTTGGGGGATCAGACCACATGTACAAAAGACTAGGTATTTAAGAGCAGTTCTTACTCCTCGAAACACTTAGCCCATTGTACTGTGAATATCTGGGTTGTTTTCATGCTCCCTTTGTTTTTTAAGAGTTTTTGATTGATTTTTGGCTGAACACCAGCCAAAATTTTAACACCTTAGAGGCATCTAAGTTGGTACTTAGGCAGCTACATAAAAAGGTCTCATTATCAGAAATAGTGAGAAGTCAGAGATTCCTACAAATTTTGTGGAAACTATAGGTCTTCAGTAATTTTGAAAATATGCCTTTTTTACTGAAGGGGTGAACTGTGGAATCTAATCTATGTACAGTTTAAATGACAGCTAATGGGTGGCCAGATTTCCTGCAAAGAGCTTACATGCTCTTGTTTGCTATATGGTCAGCTGCTTAATTGCTGTTACTATTTCAACAGTGGCTTAAAGCATCCAAAGAGCCTGAGCCCATTTTGAAAATGGGGGTTATGTTTCCCCTTTTCCAGTCAGCAGGAACTTCACCCAACTGCCACAACTTCGCAAATATGTGGCTTAGCAACTTCATCCGCCAGTTCTCTCAGGACCTGTGGATTTATCTCATCAGGCCCTATGGACTTGTGCACCTTCAGGTTCCCCAGATGATCTCAAACCTGGTCTTCTCCTGGAGTGGGTGGTTGCTCATTCTCCCAGTCCCTGCTTTTGCCTTCTGCGAATTGGGCGGTGTGCCTAGAGCCCTTGCCGGTGAAGGCAAAAAAGTCATGAGCACCTCAGCCTTCTCCATATCCCTGGTGACCAAGTCTCCTGTTTCCTTCCAGAGAGGGACCACATTTTCCCTAGTCTTCCTTTTACCACCAACATACCTATAGAAGCTTTTCTCGTTACCCTTGAAGTCCCTGGTCTGATTTAATTCTCTCTGGGCTTTAGCTTTCTTAACCTGATCCCTGGCTGCTCAGACAATTTCTCTGTATTCCTCTCGGGCTACCTGTCCTTGCTTCCCACCATCTGTAGGCTTCCTTTTTCAGTTTGTGTGTGTCCAGGAGTTCCTTTTTCATCCATCCAGGCCTCCTGGTGTTTTTGCCTGACTTTCTCTTTGTTGGGATGCATCACTCCTGAGCTTGGAGGAGGTGATCTTTGAATATTAACCAGCTTCCTTAGGTCCCTCTTCCCTCCAGAGCTTTATACCATGGTATTCTACAAAAGTAAAAGAGGTAAAAGTCTGGTCTCCTTAAGTCCAGGGTAGTGACCTTGCTGTGCACCCTCCTTGCTGCCCTAAGGATCTCTAACTCCATCTCATGGTCACTGCAGCCAAAGCTGCCCTTGAGCTTCACATTGCCCACCAGCCCCTCCTTACTGGTGAGAAGAAGGTCCGGCATAGCTTATGGCCACTCCCTAGGATGCTGGTTTAGTGTAGTATAAACATAGATCTTGACACCAAACTACATAATGGGACTTTTGGGTGTGTTGAATCATACTACAATGACAATAGAAGGCACCGTGAAGTATTTCCAAAAAATAAGTCATCTCTTGGTAGGTATAGCAGTCTGACCCTAACACTTTGTAACAAGATTTGATTGCCATCAGTGTGAAAAAAATATGTAACTTTCTATACTTCGAGGAAGTTAGAAAGACAAAAATGCAACTGTGACATTTGAGGAAATGAAAAGTCAACATATAACAATGTAAATCACACATAGCAAATACAGCTATAATAAACATACCTTTATCCATCTTAGATACAATGACAAATACCTCCAAAATTCAAATTATATTTTACAGCCTAAGTAAATATTAAAAGGCCGCCAAATCTACTAGCATAAATCCCCATGACCTCGTAAGTTTTTGCCATGTGCATTAAATAAAATGAGAATGAACCATGAAGGCATTTTTGCTCTGCTGAGAGAACACACAGGTAAAAAGTGATGATTTTACTAGCTGCTTTCAGAAGAGCTGTATTTCTGGAAGACCCGTGGAACTGTGGGTTTGTCTACAGGCAGGTTTCATATTATTTTGCTGCTAAAGTTATGGAAACAGCAGTAAATTATTTGCATTGTGATGGCACCTGCAGAGCAGGAATGGCAACCATCATTTACCACAAACAGGACCTCAAAGAACTTATAGTTTGAGAGAAAACATTCCACTACAAGAGTAATTTATACTAGGACAGGTGTGGTCTTTCTTGTAGAGTGGATCACTTCAATGGGATAAATTGTGGTTTTGAAGGCCATACTAGGGAAAACTAAGGTCAGGTTGGATGGGACTCTGAGCAGCCTGATCTAGTTGAAGATGTCCCTGCTCATTGCAGGGGGGGTTGGACTAGATGACCTTTAACGGTCCCTTTCAGCCCAAACTATTCTACAATTCCATGAGTCCATGTTAGCTCTCCGAAGTGACGGCATATGGGCATGCATTTACCTTCTGGGCAATGCAGTGTAACTCCTCAGCAAGAGGCACATGCAGGTGCCATCAGGGGTGAGCGTGCGCCCAGGTGACTCCATGAAAATAGCTGAAAGTCTTGACAGTTCATATCCTAGTTTTCCCCCACTTTTTTGTGCCCATGCCATCAGGTCATTTTCTTTACTGTTAGTAATCTCAGCCTGTCCCTATTAATAACGTTTGAGCAAGTCTTGCAGAACTGCAGCAGTAATCAGTGTTTCAAGCTGTAACACTGACTGCACCACATACAGAGGCTTGAAGTTCTTTTTTTCTGATAATTTGAAGCTTTATGTTTAATATTTATTGCAATGCATAGTCTCAGGAGATGACAGCGGATGCATGATAAATATGTTATTTCCCCCCCAAACAAACAGACATCCATCTGTCTATCCAAAGGATGGTACTTGCCAGCTGTGCATATATAAAGAGTAAATGTAAAACCAGCTGTTCATTCAGTTCATCCCATATAGTGAGGTTGTCACTGTAATCACTTTGGCTGGGAAAATTTCCAGTCATCACACTGCTGCTCCTCATGAATCACACTTGTCAGGAAAACGTCAGCATCTTTTATATGGCATTTGGCTATTTTTAGGATGAATGCTACAAGTGTATTTAGGGCAATTACTTTCAAGACTTGAGAGAAATCAATTGATAACACTAAAAAACATATGTCTGGATCTCCATTCAAGCAGCAGACTTGATGTTTGAATAGAAGTACAGAGTTATCCTTCCAGTGCACTTCCTCACAACAAGCCCCAACAATAAAACCTCATACAGTTTCCTGAATTTCTGAAAAATGGACAAGTAGGAACAGTCCTGAGAAAAGTAATCATGGTGACTGGTCAGAGATGTAGAAAATACTGCTAGGAGGAGAAATCTGAACAATTGGTGTTGCTAAGGAAAAAGGAAAAAAAATGACAGAAGACATGAGAACAAATTTCAAATAGGTTAAAGTCTGTCACAAAAGAAAAGGCAACAATTTGGTCTTGTTTAAACTTAGTGGATAGACTGTGGCAGTAAAGATTCAAGCTGTATATTGACAGAAAATGTCAATGGATTAGGATGAATGTATTAGTTAAACTTAAGCATATGAGTTTAAATACCTGGATAGGATCCCACGGCATTTACATGTAAAGATTTTTTAATTCTTTTCAGAGATATAAAGATATAAGCTATAGATTTTATAAATATACAACAGTATGACGACAGCATTTCAGTGGAAAATTAAAAGGTGCCTACTGAAAGCTCAGTAGCGATCTGTTAGTACTGCTACTCTACAGAGAACGGGTAGAAAACTTGCATTTTTAACTGAAACCAGAAGTTTTGATTAGGCACAGGTACTGCAGTGTCAGTGAAAACAAGTGAGTGGTGCCTTCTTCTGGGACTAGAGATGTCAAATGTGCCTGGTCCAATTTTTCATTGATGCTTTACCTGATAAAGAGGATTTTCTACATTCTACAGTAGTACCCCAGTCCACCAATTGCACAACATCAAAGTGTTTTTCTCCTCCTAACTTTTCAGCACTCCAACACTTTTCCAAAGGATCTTTAGTTAAAACTGAAATAACTTTGATGAAATAGCACATTTTCATGACATTTTTAAAGGGAAAATTGCTTCTGTACAACACTATTTTTCTGAAGTGTTCAACATGAGAAATGGTTGGGAATGTTTCTTTAATTAGCTACTACTTTTTTATCTACATCAAAATATTTCTGGCTATAGTTTTCAAGGTCTTCACCTGAAAAATATTACGTTTTGAAACATAAGTCTGTTTCATTGTTTTGACTTTCAGATTATATTAATTACTTATTACAGCTCTATACTTGATAATGTTGGTGAACAGGTAATTTGCATGCCGCTTGAGATTATCCAGACAAATTAAAAAAAGTTGAGTCATTAATCATCATGGGTAGTCAATGTTTTCTAATATAAATTGTTGTGACTGTCTATTCTCCAGGAAATATCAACATTTTGTATCTATTTAGTTTGAAAACATTTTTGAAATATGGAAATGTCTTGGCAAAGGGAAAATCTGTTTTTACCATAATCATAGATAATGTAATCAAGGCTCAGCTGCACTATTCAGAGCTGTACCATCTCAAAGCTCAAGGATAGATTCCTTCTCCATAGATAAAATGGAAAAATGCTATAGGATATGAGGAAAAACGAGTTATTGAATACCAGAATAAACTGTGAAAGACTCATTTAAATTAACTGTAGTTCTAATTAGCCTTATTACAGGCACATATATTTTTTGGAGTTCAGTCTCTGATATTCTCTGACCCATACAACCCAGTCATAAGACAAAGCGAAATAACTGAAAATTTACTCATGGGCTTTTTCCATTTTTTTCCCAGTCTCTTTGCCCTTTGAATTAACTCTGGTCTTAAAATAGGATTTACCTGGATTTATCATCATTGACTTCTGCAATATAAACTATTCCTCTAGGGTTCTTTAAATTCTTCTTAGCATGGCATTTCTAGTGTGTACACAGTCAGGTGAGTCTGCAGTTTAATTTGGTTGCATTCATACATGTGCTCATTTGGCCACTCAGACACAGTTTCACATTTAACAAGGTATGGCTAGAAACAGAGATGCATAAAGGAGAAGTCATGAAAAGCAAAGTCAGAGGATCATCTAACAAAGTCATAGACAAGGTTTTAGAACATTATTCTTTTCATAGACAGTTACGCAGAGACTTTGACTTGGTGAGAACAGGAGCTAATTAATTACATCTAGAAAACTGGGCTGTGCAAACCCTTAAGAATTTGTGAGCTGAAGCCTGAAGTTTGCTTAGTAGTTGTTGGATTTGAGCAAACAGCTTCAATTACTCTAAGGGAAATCTTCCATAGCCTTCTAACCCTCTTGTCCAACTGACAAAGCCTGGAAACTTCACCTCCTATTTTAGTAGCCTTCTAAACTACTTGCTAGTTTAGGAGTACGTGTGAAATGCACGTGACACATCTTTTGCCGTTATTTTGTGTTCTAGATGCAGAAAATAAAATAGCCAGCTTTGGGACAGTGATCCAGAGATGTCCAGATCAGGTCAACAAAAAGCTGACCAAGATGGTCACTTCACTGCTTTCTCTATGAACTATGCTAGGAGATTAAAAGGTTTCTATCTCTTTCCAAATACATACATAACTAAAGAACAGAGCAGTTCCTGTTGTCTTTTGGAGTGTTCCCACAAAGAAAGATTTGCGTATTGATTTCCATGGAGGTTTACACCACCAAGTGTGTATCACTAAAATCATGAGACAAAAAAGAGGTAAATTGAATGCTCTTATGAGCTCAATGGTAGCACCTATTTCATGTCTTTGCTGTCAGTTCTTTTTTAAATATCATGTTCTTTAAAAAAAAAAATGTGTCTGGGCCAGGTGGGGATGTCTGGCTGTACCTCATGCAGAAGAACAATGCAGCCACCATGAAGCTGAAGAGCTTCAAAAGTTCAAGGTGTGGCAAACAAAGGAAGGATGGGATTCGGGAAAGAGATGGGAGTCTGTAGATTAACAGAGTGCCTGAAAAACTGCTGAGAGAAGCAGAAATAGATACATCAAGAAAAAAATCCCTAAAAGTACTGGAGACTGTGGGGCAACCAGAAAATCAGGCTGTTAATAAATGAGTTTGGAAGCAAGGAATTTCTCTGCAAGGCCACAACAAATAGGTGAAGGTGTGTCTATGAACTTCTTTTCAGTTCTTTGTTATGTAGTCAATTTTGTAGTCAGTTTAAGTTTTGCAGAAGTTACCTATTATAGTTCTTGTTCAAACTTGGCTTTTGAGATTATAAGACGCCTTGGTGTTTTGGGAATGCTCTTTAATAAGCAAAATGTTTACATAGATTGACCTTAGAGCTCTGGATCCAGTCCCAAACCCATTTATTTGTTTGACCTCCAGAACATCCTGTGGTGAAGATAATCACAGTTTAGCTGTGCATTGCATTCAATTATCAGTAGCATTCTTGATCTTATAGACTCTATCATCTTTTTCAGTCCTTTCTTTTTTCTCATACATGGAATTCATGCCTATGATTTTCCTTGTAGACATTCTCTTTACCTCTTCCTAAGTTGTTCCCTGCTTGAAATGGGGTTTTCAGGACTGCAGGAAGTATTGAAGATATAGGAAGATTATGGATTAATGCACTTACATAAAGATGTATTCTATTTTGGATAAAGTACACTGCTGTGATAACTTTATAAAACCAATCTGTCATATTTGTTTGTGTAATTATAACTTCAGTTCAAGAAGTGCTAATGAAATTATTTCAGTCAACGCTGAATTGGTAACAAAAATATCAGTGATATAAATAAGTGGGTAAATGAGTATTTTCCTATTTCAGAAGGCAGACTAAATGCTCTCCTGATGAAAGTCTACAATAATAATAATAGTGATTAGATTTGGAAGAGAATTTTGACTGAGCTAGACAGTGTTTCTGTTAGAGATCTTAAAAGAAACTCGGTAATGCATCTTTGGGTGGATATAGTTCATGAGACATCTGTTCATTAGGACATTTTATGCCACCTGACCTGAGGGAAAGCATTTATGTAATCAAAGAGAGTTTTGCTCTACACCTTGTCAAACTTCTTGCCTACAGTATAGCTAGGTAGATCTGATGACATGTAAATAAAAATGACAATCATAATAATAATAGCCTTAGGATTCCATGGTAGTTTATTTTTCTGTTAAATGGATATAACAAGTCCCATAAAGCTTCTGTTGACCTCAGTCAGTCTAGGATTTTTCATGCACTGAATATTGATGTACTGAGAAATCTACCATCTGTTTTAATAAAGAAGCATGAAAGAATATTATTTCATCAGAACAATGAGCAAAGACCATAAAAACAAATATTAAAAAAAAAAAAAAAGTAGGGTATGGATGCAGTGACATACAGGACTAGAACTTTATTTTAGAAGCCCAGCCTTTCTGCTGTCAAATGTTGCATACAACTCAGCCTTGCCTGGAATTATTGTCTGCAGTATCAAATTCCTTACAGACTCACAACTGCAGGATCGGGCTGATTACATTTACACATTGATTTTCATGCTCAGATTCATTGATTCATCTCTCAGAAGGAGATGGCCTTTTTTGAAACTAGATGAAATTTTTTGAAAATTTGAAAAATTTTGAAATGATAAAACATGCTCAATATTTTATCAACTCTCTGAGAATCAGGTTCGTTACATCACCTCTGCACTTATTTACCACTTGAGTTTGACCATGTTTCCTTATTCCCAATGTGTACGGAGGAATGCAGAAGGGATGGAAGGACAGGAGGACACACAGACAGATGAATGGAGTGAGGGAAGGAAGAGAAGGAGGGAGGGAGGGAGGGGTGGAAGGAAGAAGTAAGGGAAGGAAGGAGGGGAGATTGGTTATTAGTTCTGTAACCTCTGTGTATCAGAACAACCCATTGGGGAAAAAATGTAGAAATGAGTGTGGCATTTGGTCTGTGAGAGGTCCACCTATGGAGAGGTCTTTGGTGGAAAAAATCTTCAAAAGAAACATATAAATGTATGCAGCAGAGGCAACAGAGAGCTGAAGGCTCCTTTAAGAATAATATATTCCCTTCTTGTAAAGGTCAAGTTGTGTCTGCTATTCTCAGTCAGCTCTAGAGAACTCAAGCTTGGCTCCATGTGTTACCACAGAAGCTTTCCAGAACAATTTTTCCCATTTGAAAACAGGAACAATGCTAATTGAAATAAACTGTCACAAGCAATGAAATGCTCATTAACTTTAATTGCCAGCACTTTCACTTTTCATGATAGTTACGAAAGGATAAATCAAGGAAATCAAAAACTTTAACAAACCTGCTAAGAAATCCATACATTTTGACATCCCCTGCTCTGTTCAGCCAATTCAAGTAGCAGAAAATGAGATCCTTGCTGTGTTTCTGCAAAAAGAAAAAGACAAGCAACAGCCAGCCTGCGCTGACCTCTTCACCTCCATTAAGAACCAACTCCATATGAAATCTGTAAGTAGTTCTGTCCTATATGAGACGGTGGAAATTTTAGCTTGGAATACAGACTGCACACTTTGTTTTCTGTTTTTGCATCTGACTTAGCCTTGCCTAATGAAATCAGCCAGAAATGGGTTTTCTTAACTGTATTACGTTGTAAACTACAAGGGAAAAAAAAAGCTAGGCTGGGTGCCTATCCTTTGCTCTAACATCTGTTAATCAATTTTCTTAATAGGGAAGACACTTGATCGTCACTGGTGTAAGATATGGCAGAATCCATCCCTAGAAAACTAGACCTCTCCCTAGCAGCACTATAAGCAACTGACGATCTACCAGGCAAAGAAAAACAGCTGACCTAGTGGTCACAGACTAATCCGGGTCAGAAATAACTTTGTTTACTGCTATCTCTTCTTCTGTAGCCCTAAACAAAACCTTTTATTTCTCTCTCCTGGTTTTCTTTCCAGGCCTTCATTTGTTCTTCTTATTTATAAACTCTTCAAAATTAGTGAGCTTTCCCACTTCATGTTTTGTAGCAACTGCCACAGCTAACAGGATGTCTGTATTTGTTTAAGCAGTTCAATAATTAACAACAACATGAAGAGTAATCTTTCTTGAGTACATCTTCATACTGTTTTTTAGGTTTTTACCTTTGCTGAAATAAGGTTTACACATGCTTACACCAAAATTTTTAACATTATTAATTTGTTGACAGTCCACTAATTGCTACAAAAGGCAGAAGATGTTCTAGCTGTAGATCAAAATCTTGTTTCTGGTGGAATGATTGACAAGGAACTTCATGTGGTAAATGCTCAAAAAAAAAGAAGTTATTAAAAATCATGCAAGGGATGTAAATAATGCTATTTCCATATGTCCTCAATATATTTTTAGCTTTCGATATCTGTTTGAGAGCTACACGACACCTGCAAATTTCATTTTGTTAGAAACATTAGCAGGTGCCAAAACCCCATTTTAAAGAAACCAGCTCAGTGGAATTGAGAAGTACTAATGCACCATTTTGAAAGAATCCTGAGAGATTTTGCAGAAACCACGCATTTACCATAATATCAGTGACTCAGTTCTTCTAGAACAACCGTACATATTTTCTGATGGTCTTTTTGTTGCTATTGATGGGAGGGATTGAATTTATAAGCATACAGTTTTAACAGCAGAGGCAGATGTTTCTGATATCCTGGAGAGCTAGATACTGTGCTCTTAACTTGGATACCTGAAGGGCATAAATCTTGACAGCTTCCCACCTGTCTCTATTGCATCTATAGAGAACTTTGACAATTCCTTCAGTGGGTTAAAGTTAGATGCTTAAACTGGGTAGGTGGGACAGCACTCCCTGAATTCCTGTTTGTTGCATGGTCTCTAGATGTGTTCAGACCTCCAGAGTGTTAAGTCTTATATATTCAAAAGAGAGATAAAATCCTATGCTTAAAAAGTCTGCAGTCAAAATAGAGGAGACAGAGACATGATGGGAGGGAGATGGGATGGAAGTAGGGAAGATGATGTGAATTTGAATAGCAGGCTAGATGTGGGGGTGAAAACAGAAACCACATATAGAATAGTCCCAGTCCAGCAACTGGATCTGCAAATCACACTACCAATAACCCATATTAAGCACAGTACACAAAAGGGAGAGAGTGCAGCAATGGCATCAGAAGATCTAGAATGAGACCTCTACCTTGGCAGTCCCAGAAACATGTCCAGTCTGGGAATAAGAAGGAAAAATGTACATCCCTTGCTGACTGTACAATGCAATGGGGAGGAGAGCACAGAAGTGGAATAATAAAAGGTTTCATTTTTTTTACTTTAGTTTTTGATATTTTATGGTAAATTAGGCTTCCAATTTTATCATATGGAGGCAATATATAACAAGACTTATTTATACTGTTAATAACTTCTAAGCCACATCCTTTTCTCTTTTTACTGCAGAAAAGCTACTTTCTTTATAAAGTTAAAAAAAAATAGAAATCTGATGCTCAGGGTTGTCTAGGAGCAATCTGCATCAGTGATTGGATTATGTACTAACAGCATTACTTATCCCCATCTGAGAGGTACCCTACAGGGAAAAGCTCCAAAGAAAGACACTGCATTAAGGGAAGATTTGGAAGTCTGATTGCATTCTGTTTCCATCTCTCTGCAGGGCTGGCTGTCAGTGGCATTCAGAGCTGCACAGCAGAAAAGGAAAAACAACTCTCTTTCTTTAGTGTTGTGAGTCATCAGTGACTGAAAGCATCTTTACCCCAGTTTAAGGTCTGGCCAGGGGATGTGATCCAGAGTTCACTGAGAATTCTCGTTGACTTCATACAGCTTCAACTATGTCCTGTATTTTTCAGCTGGAAACTGACTAGTTTTACAGTATCACAAAAGTGAAAGAATAAAGTGTGTAAATCTTACAGTGAAGATGTAGCTCATAACTATGAACATTCTCTCAAGCAGTGAATCTGGATCCAGATGGTATACAATATTAAACCAGAGAATCTGGATCCAGATGGTATACAATATTAAACTAGTGATATCTCTCTAAGCACATTTAAAAATAATTAATATTACCATGGATTTCCTCCAGACTTCTCCCTATCATGAATATAGAGCAGTATGTTCCCTTAGGAGGGGGAAATTTCAAAGTTTTCTGTATTAACCACTAAGTAACTTATTTATTTTCATCATCCAGTGATCTAGTAGGTTGTGGCTTGAATTCTAAGGGTTGGAGGGACCGGCAGATCTCAACAGTTTTCCACTGAACAGCTTTATGGAATAGTTTCTCAAATGTGGGATAGCTTCCCTAAATGTCCCCAAAATTTATATTAGAGTGTCTTAACTTTCTTAGAGCCAAAATTTTACATAATTTACAGAATTTAAAACAGACACATGATTGTGTAGAAACACAGAAAAATACATAGAAATATGCCTTGTAATACCTGAGTTTCAATTTATTTTGATGTCTATGACCTGACAATCTGGAATAGAAGAAAATCTCCACGCTAGAAAGATGCTGACTTTCCTTCCAGAATATATTTCTAATTGTATTTTTTTAAGTTTGAACATAGGGTTACAGGTTTGAAAAACTACCCAGTATTGAAATCCAGATCTAATTGTTTACTAAAATGTGTTTTCTGCATGAACAAGAAATAGCTGCATTGTTTGTAAAAGGTAAGAGCAATTTAAAAATCTTCAATCCTTTTATATCACATATCACAGAGCAGCAGCTGGATGGAAAAACAAGAAGTAAAGATGAAGAATGCAAATACACCTACAAATTAAACCCAAGATTTTTTCAACAGAAGTTATTGCTCATGAAACATTGGGAGATTGGCATCTATTTTCACATTTAAGTGTCAGAACCTCCACAAGTATCAGGTGATTTAACTCCAGTAAAGTATATATGCAGCAACTGAATATCTGCACTTGGGATTTCATATGCGTAATTTGTTTATTATTTTCCTTTATGTGAAATAAAATTATCATAGAATACTTTTTTCCCTTTGTGAATGAAAAAATGTGTAGTGCTTTCTGTTGTTGAGCACTGGTACTTGTCCTCAGTTTTAATTCAAGTGTTTTAATGCTTAAAAAATTCTAACATCCTAAGGGACTACTGAATGAGGTTTCGCTTTGCTCAATCAGCATCTCCCTATGTATATACAGATTAAGGTCTTACTGGTACCAAGTCACAGTTACTACATCTGCGCTGTGGGTTTTTTTCTGTCAACATATTTCCAAGTTTTTCTGTCAGTCAAGATTAGCACAATATAATCTAGGAAGATTCAAGTATGACATATTTTTAAATTGCTTAGAATTATTGTTTAGCCTATTACACAATGTATAAGGTTTGATTTTTATTTTAAAAATTTGAGTTTTAATGTTAACTCTGCTACTTATTTGCTTATTGAATCTGGGCAAGTCACTTTATCTTAATTTTCTCTTACTGCTGTGTCTTGAGTGAGGATTGCTGAATGTTCCCAACAGCTCTAGCGTCACTGTCATCAGAGCAACAATAACAGCAAACAGCACCACATTATTAAAAATACCTTGGAAAAGAAGTGAGTATTTCTCTATTGCAGTTTCAAATATTTAGACAATTGACAAACATTTCTCTCGTCTTTGCAGCCCTACAGCTTTGCAAACCAGGCTAGAATATGTCTCAAAGGCAAACAAAACAAAACAAAACAAAACAAAAACCCTCACATAGATTAAAATGTGACAAGGTAATTTTACTAAAAGGTTAGGTTTCTACAGAAAAGGAAATTATAGCCTTTCTGATTGAAGCAGCATCTCACAGGGTCATCTAAAGATTTCAAAACAATGAATCATAGAATCATAGAATGGTCCAGGCCGGAAGGGACCTCCAAAGGGCATCTAGTGCGACCTCCCCACAGTCAGCAGGGACACCCCCAACTAGACCAGGTTGCCCAGGGCCTCGTCAAGCTTCACCTTGAATATCTCAAGGGAAGGGGCCTCAACCACCTCCCTGGGCAACCTGTTCCAGTGTTCCACCACCCTCATGGTAAAGAATTTTTTCCTAATATGCAATCTAAATCTCCCCTTCTCCAGCTTAAAACCATTGCCCCTCATCCTGTTGCTGCAGGCCTTAGTAAACAGACCCTCCCCAGCCTTCCTGTAGGCCCCCCTCAGGTACTGGAAGGCCGCTATTAGGTCTCCCCAGAGTCTCCTCTTCTCCAGGCTGAACAACCCCAGCTCCCTCAGCCTGTCCTCGTAGCAGAGATGTTCCAAGTGCCAGAATATTTTGAATGCGTCTTGACTGTGTTAGCAATGATAGCAGATGATCTTGCTTCCAAAGTCAGAAATAAAACCAATCAGCTGCAAAGGCATTTGCTTTTTCATATTTTTTTCTTTTTTCTCTGCCTACTTCTTGTCCTTCACCTTGCTGTGTCGCACTGATGAACAACATAAGCTTGAAAAAAAAGTTCTACATTCTTTATTCACATACTTTGTTTCCTTTAAGATACAGATTCTTTACCGCCTGAGACGGGACATAACAGATTTCAGCTTCATAGGAAGAGGTGTTGTGTTCTGATATTGGTTTATCATGACCTGCATTTCTCTAACTGCACCTCCGTACTGCACTCCATATTTACTTCCTTTCCCAAGAGAAAATATGGACGTTGGATGAGCTTGAGATGGGGAGCACTGCTTAGTGTGACTGTGTGTGGTGTGAACTCAGATCACCTGAGACATCCCCAGTGTAATGTGGTGTGAGGAGAAAGGGATCAGAGGAAGAGCCACGTGCAAGAGAAGATGGAGTCTGTCTGGTCACCCCATGGGGAAATGGCCACGATGCTGCTTCAAGCACTTCCCTGGCTATGGGGACCCAGGAGGAGGCCAAGGTCAGCCATCCTGCTGCGGGTGAGGCATAGCGGAGCCGAGCTGTGGATCCACGGGCTGCAGGCACTGCCTGGGATAGGAGAACACGAACTGGCAGCCAAATGGGCAGACATGCTGTGAGGAGCTTGGCAGGCCTGTTGCGGGTCCCAGCCAACACGTGCCAGTTCAGCTGCCTGTAAGACCCTGTTGTGAATTTTCTAGGCCAAATGGAAGAGTCAGAGGCCCAGACCGTATCCCATAAAAGAGGAAAGACACTGGGGAGCCCTTAGGGCCTTTCTGTTATTGCAACTGATATGAACGTCCTGGTGTTTGTTGCAGCCGCTGGCTGGATGAACTCTAACAAAATTGCATGCTTCTTCCTCAAGCTCATGGCAGTAAATGGGAGGAAGGAAGATTTCTGCTTGCTCTGCTGGCTCCTCAGGGAACCATAGGCATCGTCCCAATAGACAACAGATCTGCACCGTTCATTACTCCTATATAACGCCTGCCAATGGCATATCCAGCACGTCTAAGCTTCCATCAGCCTTTGAAATCCCGTGTGTCACTCAGCCAGCGCTACTCCTTTAACAGCACCCATTACCCAGCCTATTAGGGAGTGCCACATTTTGGCATAAATAGGACCCCTAAGTGTTCGGTCCAGCCAGTTAAAATCCCCATATAGTCTCTTGCCCTTTTCGTAATGCTTAGGCACTACTCAAAGGTCCGTTGGGGCAAGAGCGTAAACTGAGCTTTTTTCTTTTTTTTTCTTTTTTTTTCTTTTTTAAATACACAACTCAGTGCAGGTCACTGGTTACTGAAAACCATAAGCTCACCGTTCTTGGAAGTTTAACACTGGAATTAGCATAGTCTAACAACTATCTCTTATTATTAAAGTCAATTGCACAAGATACAATAACATTTTTCTCCCTGTGGTTTCCCACTAATGTGCAAATGTAATGTAATGTAATGAATGCAGAAAAGTTTACCTTCATATACATGGGGTTTTTCTTCTTTTTTTAAGCCCAAAAGTTTTATCCCTCTAGTTCTGATTGTCAATTGAATTCATGCAGTGATGATCAGAGCATGAGCAGCATTATGTGCCTATTAGTGATGTTCCTCTTCTTCTCTTCTCCACCCAATCCTTAGATAAGATCCATTGATGTAATTACACCAGAGAAACTGGAACGACATGGGTATATTTCAGCTGAGCATCCACCCTACTGAATACACTTGAAGATGGGAGTTTTCAGCTGTCAAAAAATAGAGAGCACATTTTTTAAACTGGCATTGAAAATTCCCTTAAATAATGGTACTCTTAGTGTAATATTCATTTGTATTAGAAAAGGACTCTGATTTAATCAAGCCATATCTAAATCCCTACCTGAATCTGGCATCTAATTATGCTTTAGAATAAAATTTTTGTATTCCCCTTTCCCCACCCCCACTTAGGATTCAGGCAGAAAATAATGAGCTTTAGCAGTAGGTAGGTGTTTAAACCTCTTCTGATCTTGAAGAGGTAGAAACAGAACAAATGAGACCCTCTGTCGCTGAGCTCTGATGCATGTGGCGGCACAAGCCAGGCTGTGGGCAAGGGATTGTTTCCATACACTCGATTTGCCGAGCATGACACATGCAGGAACACCTACTCTCTCCACATTTGTTTGCCTGATTTTGATGAGCCACACAATGAAATGGCACATCTAAGGAACGACATAAAGCTTTGCCCATGGCAGTTTTGCACCTAAGCCAGCTGTAGCAAATTATATCCTATCAGAGACATCACGGACAACAACTAAGGCAGCAGCAAATGCCATAAGCTAAAGATGTCAGCACAGACCATTCAGATCTTGAACTGAAGCCCACTGCAGACTTTCGCATCACATCAAAAGGCTTTGGATTGGCCTGCCGAGCACAGATCTCGTCGTAAGGATTTATCCTTCGTCTGGCTCCCTTCTTTTCCCAGCTGACAGCAGCCTAAGAGGAGAAGTACATTCTCAAGCAAACAAGATCATGAGCTTCAGCTACTTCCAGCTATGAAAGAATATAATCAAGCATTTTAGAACCACAACATTTCAACATTCATTTTATTCAAATCTTCCTCATTATAGGTGGTATTGTCATTTTCAGATTCATCCTGACCATAAACATACCAATTTTTAGAAAAAAAAAAATAAATTGTGGGCCTTCAAAGCGTTCCTTAATGAGCATCACTTTGGTGCACACATCTTTGTGTGGTATTTTAAAAGTTAGTTTCACAAAGGTCTGCACTGTTACAGTGCCTGTTTAGCAAAGTTTTTAAAATATTATGTGATCACTTCGCTAGTAGAGAAAAACCAAGCAGCACATCACTCAAGAAAGCTTAAAATTTCAGTAAAGTTTCTTCAGTTCAAACATGAGCTGGCAAATGAGTGAAAACAGTTGGATGCACCTTTAACCCGTGATAAATGTAGGTCAATTTGACTCCATGTATGCCATATTGAAAGAGGCCTGAACTAAGTCACAATACCCTGCATTTGCCAAGGTCTGACATTGAGATCTTTGAGAGCTACTAGCTACAGCTCAGCTGTCCTTCCATATTCTGCTGAGCTGGAGTATTATTTCTGTGGTTTGAGCCATCATTTGCCTTATGCTGAGAATCTTGAGCATAAGGATAGATAGAGAGGCTTAGGTATTAAATAATTTTCTGGCAAAGATAAAACATGCATCTCAACACCAGCTGAATAATAAGCAAGAAGGGCTTATAGTGGCAAGGGGTGATCTTCTGCTTGGGACAGAGCCAAAAATACATCAATATGATTAATGCATGAAAAATGATAGGAAAAAAAGCAAAGACTGAGAAACTGCTGAGACAAATACAATTAAAATAGACACTCTGCTCTAAATGGGACTAACTTTGATGAAAATACATTTCCATGTCTTTTGTGGCAACTTTTCTGGAGAAAACATTACCTAATTTTTGACGTATCAAAGAAGTCTGGAATCCAGCCTTTGCAGAGTCCATGTTCCTATTTTTAAAACTCCTTTTAGTTCAGATTTCCTCCATTTTAGTAGGTTAGAAGTTCACATTTCCTGCTAACTTTCTGGACTTTTACCTTTGGGGTGAACACTCTTTGGCATATGTGTTATAAATAACAGCAAAATCCCTCTTGGCATCACATCCCTTCTTTATATTCACTGGACCTGGCTACCAGCACTAACACCCTTGGAAAACAGGCACTTTACCTCTGAATACAGTGAGGTCTGATCTTTCCACCAGTTTTAAGCAGCCTTAATGACCTATGCGGTCTTAATTTTTAGCAGATAAATATTCTACCTACCCACACTTCACCTTTTCAGTGTTGCCGTTCCATAAAGAGCAGCTGCCAGGTGTAAACCCATGGGTGGCTTTATGTTAGTCATAGACAGAGTGATTCCTTGTACTGGTGTGCTGAGTATCCAAAGCTTTTTGACACCCTCCAGGATGAAAGGTGCGATGTGATGTGATTATGATGACTGTACCATCAATCCCTGCTGAAAGTGTCTGAAGGATCCTGCACGATCTTAGTAGCTGAAAGTGTTTGGTTTTGCTATTTTAATTATCCTCTTAGCTCAAATTTCTTCCTTTAGATCTTTCTACTATCAATACATCTGGCCTTTTTTTTTTAAGGGGTTTCTTCTACAGAGAGAAGGTAGAGAAGCACTGAAACCCTATGACCAATGCTACATGCAGAGCTACCAAGTCTGAAGACAGTAGTACCCCTCAATCACTTCTGGGAAGAAAAAAAAAAAGAAGGAAGAGGGGAAGAAGGGAAGGGAAGGGAAGGGAAGGGAAGGGAAGGGAAGGGAAGGGAAGGGAAGGGAAGGGAAGGGAAGGGAAGGGAAGGGAAGGGAAGGGAAGGGAAGGGAAGGGAAGGGAAGGGAAGGGAAGGGAAGGGAAGGGAAGGGAAGGGAAGGGAAGGGAAGGGAAGGGAAGGGAAGGGAAGGGAAGGGAAGGGAAGGGAAAAATCTATGTCATAAGAATAATTGTTGTACCACATATCCACATGATGTTCTTCCCATTTGTCAGCAAAGCCTGTGGGGGAAAATCAGAGACCTCTGAACTCTGTTATTCCTTTCCTCAGAGGAATATAAACAGTATGCTGACCTCAACGTCCTGCTCTAGTTTTCCCTCTTTGCCTCGCTCTGCATTTTCCCTGCCAATCATTACTCTTTCAGGTAAATACCTTAAAACTTATTTGCAAATATTCTGGTTTTTGATTATTGAGCCTTCCAGCAAGGTTCCCAAGGGCAGGACATGATAGTATCTGGTTGGACGTACTCAGCAGCAAGCTTTTCCTTCATTTTAACAGATCTTTTTACATATAATGATAAGAAAGTGGAGAGGGGAGGAAGAAAAATTATTAATTGGAAATTGAAGAAAGCCCATGAAATAAAGCTCTTGGATGGCTGCTAAAAATAACAGCTTTGATAATGTCTTCTAACTTAAGATATAACTTACAGTTTCATTCATCTTCGATTTTTCATTTCTTCAAATAAGTGCTTAAAAATAATGGTTTTCACTTTTCAAAGGAAGCAGGAAACCCAGCTGAGTACTTACTTTAGCCTTCACTTGCAAAAGAATATCATAAAGGCAATAAAAATGTGCACAGATACCAAATGACTGTAAAGTCAAATTTCTCAGATGCACAGTAAAAAAAAAAAAATAATAAAAAAAAATTTATATAGCCTAGACACATCAAGTGAAATTCATCTGCCCTGGCACTGGTACTGGAGTCAGTGGCATAATTCTATGTTGTAGAGTGAAATAGGCACCTCGAGGAGACAATTGTTTTTATCCAGAGAGAGATGCATGTGACAGGTCACATGAATTGCCCTTTGAAGATACTTATTTCTCTCATTAGCTATGGACAGACTCTACAGTGACAGTTTGAAGTTTGACTGTTCCATTAAAGATGCCTTAAATAAGGCTAGGTTAATCTCACTGATAATGACCTTCCAATATGAAATCCAGGTATCTAACCGATCAGTTAAAAATCTCTAGAAGCACCAGAAGACTCTAGTTAACACCAATCCAAGCTCAGAAAAGGGAAAATAAAAAGGCAAAAAACACTATGGAAATCTAAAATAGAAAGTAAGAATGCAAGTGAAAGAAAATGATGGCATTAAACAGAAATATTAGGCTAGAGAGTAGCAAAAAGCTAACCTTAGCCTATACAAAGTCACCTTTGAATAGTTGCAGACAGTTAATGCTGCAGGGAATGAGTTCCAGAGTCTGAAAATGTCACTTTATGCATTGTTAAAAGCACCTGTCTTCAACATAAAAATAAACAAACAAATGGAAAAACACTAAGTGTATTATAGAAGAAATGAACTGCATGTTAGGTTTTCCTTTTTTCAATCTTGAAAATACATGTTCAAGGCATTTAACTATTAAGGGAAAGTGAATATCGATTTCATGTCTATGTCTTGAAATCTTCTACTAGATAAAATTGACTGTCACTAATCAAAAAATAGACAATGCCATCTAAAATATAGCAACAATTAAATTTGCCTTTCTGTTAAAAAGAATAAAGTAGAGCAAATTCCCAGTCATGCTGGGAAAGGCTTTGACCTTTAAGGAGGTTTGGAAAAGGACTCCTGTAAACAGTGTTTTTTTCAGTGAATCATTTGAAGTGCTAGAATTGAAATCAATGTTATTCCAGACTTTTGGCAAGTGTCATGAAATATGAAACATGTTAGTAGGCCAGAGTTTTTGAATGCACCTTGGAACAAAACTCAAATGCTTTCTAACAGTCAACTCACTGAAAACTCAGCGGGAATTTTAGAGTGGTCAAAAAGATTATGGAGAAGATCATACTGGGTACTACTGAAAGGCATTTCAAGAATAGTGCAATCATCAGGCACAGTCATCATGGGTTTACAAAGGGACAGTCCTGTCTAACTAATTTGATATCCTTCTATGATAAGGTCATCTGCTTAGTGGATGAAGTGAATGTGGTGGATGTGGATTTTCTGGATTTTAGTAATGGTTTTGATACTGTCCCACACAGCATCCTTCTGGACAAGTTGTCCAACTGTGGTTTGAGTGTGTTCCCAGTGTGCTGGGTGAAGAACTGGTTGAAGAGAAGAGCTCAAAGGGTTACAGTGTATGGCGCTACATTTGGCTGACAACTGGTCTCCAGCAGTGTTCCTCAGGGCTCAAGTCCAGGGCCAGTCCTGCTCAACATTTTTATCAATGATCTGGATGCAGGACTTGAATGCACCATTAGCAAGTTTGCTGATGATACCAAACTGGGAGGTGGTGTTGACTCCCATGGGACAAGAGGCTTTGCAAAGGGATCTAGATAGTCTGGAGCACTGGACAATCAGCAATGGCATGAAATTTAACAAGAACAAATGCTGAATTCTGCACCTAGGATGGAATAACTCCAGGCACAAGTACAAACTGGGAGAGGAGCAGCTCTGAAGAAGGGATCTGGGGGTGCTGCTTGACTACAGGCTCGACAGGAGTCAACAGTGTGCTCTGGCATCCAAGAGGGCTACCCGCATCCTGGGGTGCATCAAACACAGCATCACCAGCTGGTCAAAAGAGGTGACTGTCCCACTGTATTCAGCATTGGTGAGGCCTCACCTTGAGCACTGTGAGCAGTTCTGGGTCCCACAATTTAAGAAGGATGTGCAGGTCCTTGAATGTGATCAGAGGAGGGTAATGAAGCTGATAAAAAGCCGGTAAGGCATGTCCTCTGAGGAGTGGCTGAGGACTCTGGATTTGTCTAGTTTGGAGAAAAGGAGGCTCAGGGGTGACCTTATGGCCCTCTACAGCTTCCTGAGGAGGGGACATGGAGAGGGAGGTGCTGACCTCTTCTCGCTGGGATTTAGGGACAGGATGCGTGGGAATGGTTCAAAGCTGTGACAGGGGAGGTTCAGACTTGACATTAGGAAGCATTTCTTTACTGAGAGTGTGGTCAAACACTGGAACAGGCTTCCAGAGAAGTGGTCAATGCCCCAAGCCTGTCAGTGTTTACGAGGTATTTGGACAATGCCCTTAATGACATGCTTTAGCTCTTGGTCACCCCTGAAGCAGTCAGGCAGTTGGACTAGCTGATTGTTGCAGGTCCCTTCCGATTGAAATTGTTCTATTCTATTCTAAAATTCTGGAAGTAGAGTTTGCAAAACATGCTTGGGGAATCTGGGTCTACAATTAGCCAGCAACAAGAGAGTCTGGAGACCAAAGGACAGCAAACAAAAGAAAGTCTGACTCTGAAGCCTTCCAGTTCAACAAGACATTGGGAAGGAGTAAACACAGCGGGCAGTCCCAGTAGAGTTATTCCATATCAGCAGGGTAGGATATCCTTCTGGGAAAATGGCAAAGCAGTTTTCAATCCACTGGTTTGCCTCCAGAGCAAGGATTCTTGTGCCTAGTATAATGAAGAATAACGTCACTACTTTCCAAAGAATGGAGGCTGTTCAGCTTGTCATGGGCATGGCATGTCTGAGCATCCAGGATAAGTGCCAGGCTACCCGCCTGATGCCTGTATATTGTTAGTGGGAAAAGGGGACTGACATCCTAACTTGTCTTGCCTGAGTCGTTCTGCTGGGACAAACATTAACATTTTAAGCATCTAAAAGGTATACCTGAATACCAAGTCCTGCCAGAATTCAATGGGACTGCACTGCTTATGTGCCAAACTCAACCTCAAAATGAGCTTTGATATTTTCTAGAATCCTTTTCCAAATCTCCTTAAAGGTCAAATACCACTTACTTCCTTGAATGTATCAGGGACAGACAAGAGTTCAGCTCTACAAGCTGCTTCTGAAGACTGTTATCTTTAACGCAATGGGAATTTAGATGCAGCTTGTAGCTACATGGTTGTAAATTCTTAAGAAGAAGGTGTAATTCCCAGTTGCTGTGCAGGTAGACTTTTGCTGTTGACTTCAACAGGAGTTTAGGCTCCAAGCTTTCAACTTGCATGAAGTAAATGACTGTATCATCAATCACTTGATTTCTCAGTTTATCTCATTATTGTTCAAAACAGTTTTATTTATCTGTTTTCTGCCTCCACTTAATAATATTTGTAATGTCTTATGAAATTAGTTTTTGAAAAACACAAAGGAAGGAATGAAAACAGGACTTCCTATTGCCTCTCCAAGTAATCAAAATCTGAATCTAAATAGTTCTATGGCAACAGGCTGAGAAAAGTATGTTTTCAATTACTTTATTTCCATGTATAAACTGCACATCCAAATCATGCTTTGTAATATGTAATGCTTTGGTGTGTTGGTTGTTTGATTTCATTTTGGGGTTGGTTGTTGGGGTTTTTTGGGCCGGGAGGGTGGGGGGGTAGGCCTATTTTCTTTTTTGGTAGGAAATAAACATGAAGAAATGGGGAATAATCAAACCATCCCAGCATCAGCAAACTTTTCTCATTACACGCTGAGCAATAGCAAGATGGGGAAAATAGCACATCATTATGTCTGATGAGTATAATTACACTTTTTCAAAAAAGGGGGGAAATCTAGGTTTATCACTACACCTGTTTTTTTTTAATATATACCTTTAAATTCCGCTGAACATGCAGCAGCAGAAAAATTATTCCTTCTCGCTGTTTGATGGCCTCCAGTAATGCTTAAGAAAAATTGTTTTCCATTCCACTGAACTGTAAAATAAACAAAACAAACCCTTCACTAAATGCTCTAAAGGCCAAAGGGTCTCAGTGAATGAACTTCAAATGGCTGCTTTGCTCATCATTGAAAAAATCCATTATGTGATTGTGTTTAGAAATGGTCTAGCATATTTTGGGTGCTATAGCATTTTAAAATAATAAGGTTTGGAAATAAATAATAAACTGGTGAAGAGGCAGAAAGCAAGTTGCTCCCTAAATCTAAATACAAATGTATTTCAATGTCATTTTTTATACACAGAGAAATGCATAGAACTAAATCAGTTCTATCCTTTATAGCGAATGTTATGTTTTCCTGTACTTCTCAGCTTACTTTCATTCCTTTCATGAAAGAGAATCTCATGACCTTTTCAGTATTAGCCTCAAGACATAGCTGAGCTATTCTTTTCATATAGAAACCCAAGACCCCAGCTGGCTAGCATGAAAGCTAACTTTGCCAACAAATCTCTAAGAAAACATGTGATAATGTTCATCTGTATTTTGGGGATTTTTTTTCTTTTTACAGAAGCTATCAATGCATCTAAATATAACAGTTTTCTGTAGCTTTTTAGGTTTAACCAGGACCCTCTGAGACCAAGCATTAATTAACATGCTGTCCTGAGTGTTATAGGCTAATAAAAGATCCAATATACAGCAGAATCATAAGACTTTCTGGTAACTGCCTCACTTTTACTGCATCTGTTAGAAAATGTACGGCTGATAGGATTCCTTTTAGGATTCCTAACCTCTTATTCATCACCTAAAAATAAAATCCCTCTAGTATCTGTTCTGTTGTAAGCTCCATTAGGTGATGATTTCCAGCCTCTCAGTAGGATTTCCAAAAGCTTCACTGTGAAGTTTACTTTTTATAAGGGGTTTCTTTGTAAGAGACAAACAATCAGAACAGAGTTTTTCCTTAGAAGATTTTCTCAAGTAGGTTTCTTCTACTGGTATATTCAAAGTTCTCAGGATTATCTATTAACAGTGTTAGTAGATAATGAAATATAGAAGACATGCTTGAAAATCCAGGGATGAACTTCACATAATACTCCTCAGAAAGGGCTTTAGGACACTAAGACATCTGCAGCGGCTCTTTAAAACCTACCCTTGCAACCACCTTCATTCACAGACATTCAAATCCAGCATCCCTCTGATTTTCATCAGAGCTTGCTGCTGTCTGACCAAGACAGCCACATTACTAAAACAGATATAGCTACTGGGAAAGCCTGTTTGCAGGCCTCGAGATATAGCTGTCACCTGTGCATTCCCACTGCAGCTCTTGGTAAGCGCAGGTTTCTACCTTCTATAGGATGAGACATTCAGCTGTTTGGGTTGTGTACATCCTTTACAAGTTACTGTCCATCATCATCAAGGAACCTGGCAGGCCAGATGGATCCACAGAAAGGATTCGATCTGCAAGATGCCCCCTGGAGCATACTGAGGGAACGGAATACAGCTTTCTTCTTGCACTTTAGAAGTAGAGGCTATGACACACATTTCAATGAACATCACCTGCTCACAGACCTTACATGGAGCCCCTATTAACAGCACTGGACCTTCCATCAAGCCAAGTTCTATCACACCCTACCCACATACAACAACATTCTTGTCTATCATTAGATATTGTGATTAGGTTCTTCAGAAAATCACCATTAAAACTTCTTGGTTGAAGAAGTGTCAAACTACCTGTACAATCAGAGAGCCCTGCAGGGCAGTACATTCTAGATCACAGAGTGTTGAGAAACTACAAGGCGTCGTGCATTCCATTTTGTCTCAGAATACTAGACAAGCAGTTGGGGTGCAGGCAGTACTTGACTAGATAGAGGACAACACAACACCACTGCTCAGGCTGTTAGTAAATCATTTCATCTAGTGTAAGACTCAGAACTACGTGACACAGCAGCGATCAGTGGTGGAGGACAACGCAAAATACAAAGGGAAAGCAATACTAAACAGTTATCCAAGTGCGACTTGGTCAGGGAAGCACACCTCACACAGACTGCTATTACCAGTGAAGTGGAAGAGAATTTCCTTAGTGTGTATCCCTATCTAACTTCTGCTTGGCAACTGCTAGGCTGCTATTATCAGGATAAGACTATGACTGCTTCCAGCCCTATGCTGTGGGATTGCATTTGGACATGGAGTTATAGGGAAATGAGAAGAAGATCTTTTCACAGAATCACAGAATCTTAGTGGTTGGAAGGGACCTTTGAGATCATCGAGTCCAACCACATTAAACCCCTGCAAAGGAGTCACATGAAAAATTCAGTACCTATTGATGCCTTGTGTGCTTTTCTAAAGTTTTTTAAGACTCTGATTGCTTGGGTTGGCTCCCAGCATGAACCGGTCATTAGAAGGAACAGTTGAAGCAATTGTCATCAAATGAAGCATCAATGACATCAAAATCATAGACACACTACTCTTCCAGCTTTGCCTCTAGAAGTGACAAATAGCTATTGAACCTGTAATACAATTTTCCCAACAAGCATGTAAATAAAGCCACACCTAATAACACTGTTCTTTCTTGACTTATCAGATGAAATTCTGTTCTGTACCAGTAGATAAGAAACTTTTCTATCAGTCAAAGCAAACATATGCTAATTCCAGAAAGCTCTGTTTCTGAAGGAAAAAAAAAATAATTGCTTTCCTTCTCTGGCATTGAAGTAGTTCTACCAATAAATTAAGCTGCTACATACAATATTTAGAATTACTACCAAGTCTGAAAATTCAGATAATTCCCACAGAAATAACACGTCTGTCATACATTTCTCTTGGGTTACGGTGCCATTTGCCAACTAGGGGAGACCTTTAAAAAGAGAAGAGCTATTCAAGATTATTCTTTCAGTACTCCCACAGAAGTCAAGACCTGAGCAGCTTCTTAGATGTTGACAGAAGGCAATATAGGACCAGTTAACACTTCAGCACATTTTTAATGCACTTTTGACCTACAAGCTTGCTGTGGAACCCAGAATAGGTTTTATACCCAGTCAATACAAAGTAAGTGATAGTGATATTAGAAGACCTTGCCAACGCTTGCAGAAAAGACTTCACATCTAAACTAAGCATATTCAGACAGCATAAAAAGTCTTGATCGACTATGGATTTTTTGTGAAAATTAAAGATACTAGTTTTCTGTGGTTTACAGCTATATTAGTATATTAACCTGCAGCAGGGCATGGGCACCGGATTTCAACCATCCATACTATCCAGGCTTTAGAAATTTTTGGAGACATGTTTGACTTTGGCCAAGTAATTTTCATGTGCCTACCCCATTTCAGATTGTGAGGAAATCTGTCAGTGTGGACAGGATCCAGCCTTGAGACTTGAGCACTATATATTTTACAAGTATAGAAGATGCTGTAACAGCGTAAATAATAGTACTTGCCTATCTATAAAGCCTATGTTGCTATGCCTACTATTCCATCAGAGGGGGAAACAGAAGAGGTACTTAAGCATAGTTGAGTGAGGTGACAAGAGGTGACTGTTCAGTAGGTATTTAGGTCTGTTATGCTGTTCTCCTTTTTGTTGATTGAAGTACAACATTAATGTTCTTAGACATAGCTGTTCTGCAACCAGTTTAGGATTCCTGTTCTCTCAAACCTTCCAATACCAAAGCCTTTAGGATCCTGGACATCCATAATCTTCCCACCCTAAGCATCCCTGTCTTCATGAGCACACCTAGAGATATTTCTTCCAACTCTTCTTATATATCTTGTCTCAACTTTCCTCTCTCATGAATCCCAAACACAATCCAGCACTAAATCCCTGCCCTAGTCCAAGTTCCGTCTTCATTTTGATCCATTCCACCTTCCACATTTTGCTCCACCATGTTCGCTTTGGCAGCCACTTCCTAATGATGCCAAGTACAGGCTAATCTATACAGCTGGGCCTGCCCACTCTACTTGTCCTAGTGCACCTGCAGCCCAACTTTGCGTTCTGATGTAGAATTGTAAAATTCAGACTTTAGTCCCACCTAGACAGAAACCTAAAGAGCAAGGAGAATATGACATGGCTAAGAAAGACAATCTTTGTAGTATTTGCGAATCTCTATTGAAGTCTGATCTTTGGTCCATAATTGCCTGAGTTGGGCACTTAGTTTAAAGAATGAAGTTTTATTTTGTTGTGGGTTTTTTCCAACCAATTAGTTGGTAAAGGGAAAAAAAAGTGAAAAAAGAATTTTGAGAGTTGTATGATTACTGCTGAGAGTTCACATTGCAGTTTGTGAGTTCTATTAACATTAAACTTTAAGGGTTTGAATTTTAGAGCTCCCTGTACTGGCACCTCATTTACTTGCATTATTAAGAAAATCTGAAAGTATCTACAGTATACATACAAGCACATGATTTTCACACATTCAAATAAATAATGTAAAATGAGGAGATATCTACAAAAGTAATCAGAAGATCAGCTTGCAATCTTACACTTAAGCAGCTTTGTGACTTTAGTCAAAATACTTATTCAGAGGAATATTTCTGTAATAAGTAAACAAGGCTTGCTTGCTCTCTCTGAGAAAAAAAAAAAAGTCTTTATTTCCTTTAAGCCTTTGCAATAATCTTCATAGTGTGGTTAAGGGTAAAGTAACAGCCATTATCTTTGGAAAACTTTAAAAAATTAATTTTTTGAATATTATTTTATCTGCTCTGCTGAATAAAAAAATCAGATTAAATCAGAATCAGGTCTCTGTGCAGAAAGCTGGCAAAAAAGGTTCTAATACATAATAGGTAGTTTTTGTTGGGCAGATAGCATCCCTGGTCAGTTTTGTGTTTATGGCTCAGTACTAGTGAAACATTTTATTTTCACATCTTAAAAGATCATTTCAGGGCTGAACAAACACAGCAGATTCAGCAGCAGCTGGAATACAACTACTACTGTTCACCCTTTGGAAAGTTTATGAAAGCGCTGGCATGGTTCTGAAATATTAAAAGGTCTTCTGAAACTCAGAGAGAAAACAGCAATGTAAAATCAAGGGTCTGGTCTGGCTGAGTGGATAAAGTGCCATCCTTTTATACTGGGGACCTATATCTTTCAAGCCAATATGTGGTATAGAATGGCTTTTATGGTCATTGGCTAGTGGCTGTGAATTCATATCAACAAAAGTAACATAATTCAGACCAGGACAGAGGAAGAAATCAAAGTATAACAAGGTTTGTGTTATAAAAAGGCACAGTCACTCGCTTGGAAATAATCTTGAACAGTAACACCTGACCCAAAGCTCTTGCTCCTGGGAGAGAGTTCAGATCACGATTTGCATTCAGATGTTTCAGCTTGACTTAGCTCTATACATCTACCAAATTTTAGACTTTACATGATTCCATATCTTATATGACTGCACTACCATGGCATCAGAACATCTGCAAGTTTGATGCACGAATTCTTTTAACCCCGTGAGATAAGGAATACTTGGACATTACTTACATTTACACAGACATCTTAACTTGCAGCCAGAATATCCAGAGTGCTTAAAACATGCTGGCACTAAAGCAGGAAAACCATTAGTCCATAAAAAGTTTGAATTTCAGCATAGCATCTCTGGCAGTCCTTGGGAAGCAGGCCAGTGCTCCAGATCCACTTCGGGGCATGCCAGCTCATCTCATGCATGTGTTCCAGGCTCAGTCCTCAGAGAAGGCAACTTGACGCTGTACGCAAGACTCAGGCTAAGGTTAAAATGACAAAACAAAATCACTCTTCTTCCCTCAAGCCCTCACCTCCTTCAGCCACATCTTTAAACATCTCCCCATTTTTCATTTCAAGAATTTGTACGACGCTCGGGCAACATTCCTGTATTTCATGACTGATAGCTTTGGGTACCTTTACAATTTCCAAGAGAAGAAAAAACCTTTCTTGTTGCTCCAATGGTTCTACAGTTATCCCCATATGAAGTGGGAGAAGGGAAGCGCTATTTAAAATTATTTTCAGTCTTCCCACCTGCTACAACCTAACAAGCAGCTATCAGCCTCGCTGCTCTGTTTCTCACTGTTGGGTGGAGTGAAAGCTGTTTTGAGCAATGTATTGCTCCCTGAACTTGACCAGAAAAGGGACTGTACTGATCTGTTCCTATCTGGCGTCGTTGATCTCATCTACTTCTAACATACCTTCACAAATATTTTAATTGTCAACAATTAACTGCAGTTATAGATGGAGGAAAGCAAAAAGGTTCTCAGGACTGGATTCTTCCATGCTTCCAAATGGGTTTAGTGCCAGATAAGATGCGGGGCTTGGGTGCGAATCTGTCATGAGTGATCCCACACTAAGTTTATCTCTTAAAGATATGTCCCAGAACACAACTCCATTGTTCTATACTCTAAGGATCTTTTCCTTCCCAAGTGCTTATCATCTGACCAATTCACAAACAATAAAGTCACTTTCCTTCTGATCTTAAATGAGAAAGATTAAATGAGTCATTTTTTTAAATTTAGTTTTATTTCATGAAAATTCCCTTTGAATGTCACAGCACACTTTCTGTGGACTGGGTTCAGTTCTGTGACACAGGAAATGTTATAGTGGGTAAAACTCAGTGTCATCAGACCCAGCAAACCATCTCCTGTAGTGTACATCACTGTGGTTTTTTAAAGAATAAGTATATGAAATATTCCTCCTGTATATGGATCAAAAAAATCTTAATATTTTGTAGGATAATCATTGTTGGTCTTTTCTTCTCACTAATTTTCAGCACCCTTTTTAAATCTACTTTATCCTTTGGGCACTACAAAAATCTTCTGACAATGACCTCCAGAGTTGAAATGTGCTGTGTGAGAAAAGTGCTTCCTTGCCTTTAACTTAAACTAACAGCATGATAATTTCATCAGTTAGCCCCTAGTTCTTCAAACATTGTCAATAGCAAACATGGCAGTTCATCTACTCTGTGCTATTTATTATTTTATATACTCTATAATTTTGTCCCTCGGTCATTTTCTCCCCAAAGACCCATAATCCTAGCCTAATTGCTCTTCACACAAAAACCTCTTCATATCTAATCTTTGCTGCCCTTGTCTGTTTCAAAAATTTTTTTCTGTTGGAAAAAAGGGGGGCAAGAACTTCATACAGTATTCAGGACACGAGGTGATCCTGGCTTTATACAAAGGAAAAGTGATGTCTACTATTCTGCTCTTGATGCTTTCTTTGTTGTTCCTTGTGATCTTCAGCTTTCACTGAGCACCTTTCAAAAAGCCAACCAGAACAACTCTAAATGTCTTTCCAAAATACTTATACCTCATTTATGAACCCACAGCAGTGTAAAAATTGTTAGGATTATGCTTTGTCTCATTTATTACTTTCCATTTATCAGCACTGAATTTTGTCTCCCACTTTATCCCCAACCACTCCAAATCACAAGATCTGTTTAACTTTTTATTGTCAGCGTTAGTTTCTGTCAGCTTGAAGAATTCTTAGTATCAGCAAACTTGATCACCTTATTAACCACCTGTTTTTCCAAATAATTTGTAACTGTGATGAACAGTACAGACCCTACCAAGACTCCCCCTTTGCCTGTACTGACAATCTCTTTGCATTGAGAAAACTGTGAATTTATCCCTACACTTTACTCCCCATCTTTTCACCTACAATTCTGTTTTTCTCCTTAACTTTAGTCAAACTTGTTTGCAGTTGCCACAGGATTCCACGTTCATTTTTCACAATTACAAAGTGTAATTTGTTCTCTTGCACAAAAGAGGAGATAAGGCCACTTCTTCGTCCTTTCAGAGCCCAGCAGCAGAGCAGCAAAGTGAACCCACATCTTCTGTCTAGTCCTGATCATTAAGCTGCCTCCTTCTTTGTACCACTGCTGTTGAATATAGTCAGGACACACTTATATTGAGTTTAAGCATGTGTCACTAACATTTTTTCTCAGAAAATGGGAGGAGGATTGTAGACTTTAAAACAGACACCTGTCAGTATCAGCAGTCAGCAGTCATCTTCTTGGCTGTCCATTCCCTGTGTTTCTCCATAGCCTTCCAGTATACCAGAAACCCCATGATTATCTCCACTACATATCTTAAGTTTATATCTAATTTTATTCAAATTGATTTTCTTTTTCTAGTCTGAGTTACATACACAACACAGAGATAGCATAGCTGAATTCATATTTTTTAGCTTTATGGGACAGGTTTTTTCCTTCTTCTGGTCTAAACTTCCTCCTTCACTACTGCTTCTCCTCGTATTTTCTACAAGGGAATACTTAGCTTAATATGCTAAGTAAATTGTCTTGCAAATTTGGATGAGCCCATCCAAAATCAGAAAGAAAGAATTGTATATAACAAAACCCTGATGTTTAGAAAATCAGCACTTTCCTTCATCACATAGTATCCATTCCTAATCAAAAGAAGTATTTTAACTAGCTGAATCAAAGCATATCTATGCCTACTCCTGCTCTTCTTTATGGCTATCCCATTTCAGCAATTCACATTTTCAGTAAGCATGTTGAGGATATGAAGAGACATTAAAACTTAGTGGTGTGACAACGTTGTGGAGGTGTATTAACTTAGTCGGCTTTCATGCTGACTCTGCAGTGATAAAAATGAGATGAACCAGTGGGTAAAAAATACATAGAGATATAATAACCAATCTGCTTCTTTTCTACTCATCTCTGGCTTCATGATGCTGAAAATCTCACTGGTTCAGCCTGGGGAAAGAAATCTTTCCATAATCCTACAAGAGTTTACAATCTACCATACAAATCAAAGTAATATGGTAATCAGCAGATAAGCACAATAACACATGTGGCGTTAAATGAAGTCTCTTGTTCTCTCATGGGGAGGAGGAGAGAGACTTATTTGTTCAATATACCATTATAAAATTATCTAGTTTTAGGAAGAAAAAAAACAACAGAGAGTATATTTTAAATTCTTATCTTTTGCTTTTTTTGTGAAACTTATTGATGAATAATTTAGAACTGTGTCTTAGCTATTCTCCTCTCTCTATAAAAATGTAATCTGACTTAATTATGTGTCATCACAGTAATAACAGTAAAAGAAATCCACTCCGGGGATGAGCAGAGCATATAGTGTTTTATAAAAAGTCCAAAAGACATTATTTTAATTTACACAAAGTGGGTTTTAGCCCCATTGAAATTCTTTTATTTATAAAATTGTTTCCAAGAATTTCACAGGCCTCCTACCAGCTAGGGGAGTTGCACATCAGAGGAATACAAAGGGTGGTGGCAGCCTTGGTTAAAGGCTGACAGGCAGATCATGGGGATTTTATGCACTCATTTTGTGAGCTTAAGGTTGTTAAGGAATATTTTAAGCATCAGAAACAGAGGAGATGGAAAACTTCTATTAACCCAAGGCGAATCTATTTAGTTGACCCCTGTCCATGCCACGTCAACAAATCCATGCTGCACAATTAATTAAAAACAAAATTAGCAACAGCTTTTGCTGCTGTTTCTTCAGCCAAGTGGAGAAATGTGTAAGGACCATTTCAAATGAGATCACACCAAGATAGTATTTAAAGCTGTCTCCTAAATCCAAATTCACGTACACATTTTCATCAGAAACAAAGTAAATTGGATACATACACAGTCACTCAGAGGTGTAAAGTCATAAACAGCACAGCCAAGGGCAATAAACATTGTGTCATCTAACATTTTTATTTCATTAACATTTTTATTTTGTTAAGGATAACACTTTTATTTCATTAAGGTACATAGCACTTATCACCAAACATTCTGTTGCTAACTGATAATAGCCACACAGTGGCTAAAACTACATATTGTGTTACTGAGAGAGATGAGCAACTACAGAAAATGAAACCAGCAGCTTTCCTGGTCTACATGCACACCCTTTCTTATGTGAAAACTACAGAGCTCCATTGTAAAAAGGCATATTCAGAACAATTTGCATCATAGTTATACTATCTTTATGTCCAGGTCACACATGCCTATGGAGATATTACTGTATTTTCTGATGGAAAAGGGGCTCACAACCAGGCAACTAAGATGGCCATACTGTGGAAAAACAGAAGTTTAATAATCAAACAATAACCCAGGTCATTAACTGTATTTGCTTCTGTCCTCAGAGAGCTGACACAAAACAGCCTTGTTTTCTAGCATGGAACATCTACCTATTCTGAGATGCAACCTCTAAAATGCAGAAGGTTAAAATTTCAAATATTAGTGTAGGAAAACCAGATTTATACATAATGTATATCCATTATTGCTTAGACTTCCCTAGAATTACCATGATTTGTTTCTAAGAGAATCTCCACAGGGGTGATTTAAAAAGGGAAGTTGCTGGAAAGCAGTATTCTAAGTTAATTTTCCTTAGTTTTTCTTTTTATCCTATAAGTTTATACCAGGCATCAGTTGCTCAATGGACTGCAGTTATTGTAAAAGGGCCTGAATTTTGTTCGGCAATCTAAGTTATTTTAAGAAAGTTCAAATGAACCAAGCTAAAAAATGAAGCTCAGCTTTCAAAAATGAACAATGATTTAGGGCAATCAATTAAGAACCCCTTCAATGCCTTGTGTATAAAGAGGAAAAATGATCAGAACCTTCTGACAGCCCAACCAGCAAGCCAGTGCAACAAGCACTCAACTGGGCACCCAACCTCTCTAATCACTCTGGGGCAGATGTTTAGTGCCAGCCCTCTTTACTTAAGAGCCTTTTGAAGCCCTTAAGTTTTGCCATTTACACTTGCCAGGCATGGCTTCCTCTCTTTCTTCTCCTCATTTCAGAGAAAGGATAGATTATTGCCATTCTCTTGTCATGGTTAAATAATTAATGTACTGGGCTCTCTGTGCATGTCACAGTCTCAGTAATGGCCTTTGTATTTTTTCTTTTTCTAGCAATATACACAACTTGGAAGTATTATTGTAATATAGATTAAAAACTGGTTTCATCCAAACTGAAATTCCTTTGCATGCAGTCTCTCCCAATCAATAATCCTTTTGGAGCTTTAGCAGTAGATTTCAGTTCAGATTACAGTTTTAGAGAAAAATTCATGGAGGTTTTCGTGATATTGAAGGTAGTTCAAGCTACAATGAGAACTTGCTTTCTTTTATGACAAAATTGATTCACTGCAAACAGTATGTAACGCGTACGTGAAGTCTGTTTATATCCCATTTCCTTAGTCCTATCAGGTTTCTGCACATTCAGAGGGAACAGAGGAAATTGTAAAGTATAAGACACTTCAAGTTTTGGGTGGTTGATTTTCTTTCTTCATTTTTTTTTTTTTTTTTTTAGGTTCATAAAAAGTGGCTTGAAAAAGTCAAAGGGCAGAATGAGTGTAACTAACTATGCTAATTGCATTGTGGGTTTCACTGTATATTGCAAGGGAACAAAGCAAAGATAAAAATGGCATAAAACAATGGGTTGAGGAAGAGACCCCCCCAAAAAAAAAAAAACCATGACAGTGTGAAAGAGCTGCTATAGCAAAAGGAAATAATTCACCAAAAAGCTGATGCTGAAAAGAAAGAGAAATGAGTGGGCTGGATTGATGGACATCCTTTCTCCCTTTAGCAATGCAGAGTTCAGCTGAAGCAAATTGAGTGCAGACTGTAATGTCAGAGACATCCACAGAAAAAAAGTCTCGAATGCACAGTTGTCTGTGGGTCCACAATCCTCTTTCTTTCTCCACTTTCAGCTTTGATTACCAATTCATTATTTGATTGGTTTGGTGTTTTAATTGACATGAATGTGGAAGTGAGGCTAATAGGAAGCCAAACTTTTTCTGAAATGTTTATAAAATACAAGATTTCTGGAAAGAATTGGTATTTTCTGGTGGGATTTAGTCCTTTCTCTTTGACCCCATTCTACTGCTGTAGGTTGACTGTCAGTAGACTGCTATATAAGTAGGATCTTGGGCATCTAATTTAGCTACCTAACCTTAAGCAACAAGATCTTCCTTTGTAAACCTCCAAAGGCATCTATGTTTCCCTAGATTGATAAAATGAGAGCGTGAGCTCCCACGTAGCCATATGGGAAATCACATAGCCAAAGCTAGCTGTACGATTGTTAGCTGTATGTTGCCTGGTATGCTGGTATGTTTTATGGGAAAAATCAGCATGCTAAAGAACCAGCAGTCATTTCAGATGTTCTAAAACATGCAGCAACCTATAAAACTTTGTATTTGATTGCATTAATTTTTTAAGAAAAATTGTTCAGCTCAAGAAATGATAGTGAAAAAAACATGATTTTATCAGCACAGTCTGCTACATAAGACAGTATGCACAGACAGTTTAACAGAAAGTGATGCACTTGGCATTTGCAGCATCTCTAAGAATTTCAGGGCACAATAAGTGTAGGCCACCAAAAGCTCCCAAGGCTAAATGTATGGATAAGGCGTTCCTAAACTCTCTGCTAATAGGATCACTATTGTTAAAGAAGTTTTAAGGAATTAATGTGGTTGCTCAGATTCTCACAAGGAACCTACCAAGGCTCATTACTAGTTGATGGGAGATTAATGTTGTGGAAAAAGGAGAGACTTCATGGAATTTATTAGCTTGCATGAGACATCTCTGAGATAAAATGAGAATATAAAAGGGGTTAAAGACTGCTGCAAAGTCTCCTACTGAGATAACTTGTTGTACAAGAGTGTAAGTGCTAAAAAGCTTTCAAGCACTGCCTCACCTGACAAGGTTGGGAAAGTATGTATTATCTGAAAGGCAGACCATGCTTTTGAGAAATAAGGAAGATGATTCTCTTTTGGCTTGCAAATGTATACCCATCAGATAGGAGCAGATTTAAATGGGAGTGTTCATTTGTCTGCTGCTGAGACAGACTTACTAGGAACAATTTTAACAGACAGCAAAAAGACAGTTAGAGTAGCATGAGTTCATCTTTTTTCCATTACAGAAGGTCTCACATCCTTTTCTCTCCTCCTCATCCCAAAATAATAAATATTTTAAAAATTATGAAGATACTTCTTCATCATTATCACTAGGAGTTGCTGGATTCATGCTCATTTTAAAAGTCAGCATACTTACTAAACTTGCCTTATTAAACCCATGGGTTCAGAGCCTTTCTGTCATTAACATTAACTTCAGACCAGCAGCTCACAGGAACAGCTGGGAACAAGGCTGTGGGCTTAGAGTCCAGTGTTTGGAGCTGTATAATAAACAAGAACAAGCAGTTCTCTGGAAAAATTACCTATTTATGAAGTCACACACTATATACATTGGGTTTTCTGGTGTCCTGTCTCAGGTACTTCCTGTCAAGCTATGGAAATTCACTACTGCCTTAGAGGCTTGAGTTACCTCAGCAAGGATGAATTAAAAGATAAGAATTTTCAGAAGGTAGGAGAGCAGCCTGAGCACATGGGACAAGTGTGAAAGTGACGAACCGTGACATTGGGTGCACGATTTGTCCTGGATGGTGTTACAACTGGATCTTCTCTGTTTAGATAATATTTTAGGTGTTACATCACAGGATAGTTGAGGTTGGCAAAAACCTCTTGAGATTGTCTAGTTCAACTTCCCCCTCAGGCAGCATCAGCTAAAGCAGCATCATATCCAGTTGGGTTTTGACTCTCTAAAGACAGAGACTCCACGAACTCTATAGGCAGCCTGTTCCTCTGTTTGACTACATTAACAACGATAAAAAGAATTGTGTTCAGATGAAATTTCATCTGTTTTAATTTGTGTCTATTTCCTCCTGTCATGCCACTGGGCACTAATGGAGAAGAGCCTGGCTCCCTCTTCCTTATTCCCTCCATACACACTTTGAAAAGATGCCCCTGAGCCCTCTCTTCTAAAGGCTGAACAGTCTCAGCTCTCTCAGCCTCTCCCCAGATGAAAGATATTCCAGTCCCATAATAATGTTTTTGGGTCTGTGCAGGGCTTGCTGAAGTATATTGATATGTCGCTTCTACTGAGGAGCTCAGAACTGGACACAGTACTCCAGCTGCTGCCTCACCAGTGCTAAGTAGAGGTGAAGGATGACCTCTTTCGACCTTTTTGCTGTGAGTGTGCTTTTTTAGATCGTGGTCATCTTGCCGTCCACCAGGATGTCAAGGTTTTGCTTAGCAAGCTGCTTTCCAGCCAGTCAGCCCCCAGCATGTACTGGTACACAGGGTTAACCCTCCTGAGATGCGGGACTTTGCGTTACCTCATGTTGGACTTCATAAGATTTCTCTCTGCCCTTTCTCCAGCCTCTCAAGGTCTCTCTGAAGGTGGCACAACCATCTGGTGTACCACCCAGTCCCCTCAGTTTTGATCATCTACAAACTTGCTGAGGGTACGCTCCATCTGCCTGCCTATTTCCCAGTAAGGTTATGCAAGATGAACTCCATCCTATGTGTGCATGAGTTTGCAGCATCCACCTTAACGCGACCCTGAACTTAATGCAGATATACAGCTTTTTATAATGTAAATTAATAAAATAATAAGAACAACTATGTTCTGTAAACCTTCCTTACCCATCAGAAGTAATGAAAGCCACTGTCAGGGCAGAGGAGTGACAGTTAGATACCAAAAAAAGGAGAGAAAGAGAAAAAAATTAAGCTGGAAGAAAAAGATTATTCCTACAGAAAAGAAAACTGAGGTCTTGTCTACAAGAAACTCAGGAAGTTGAAAACATTAATAAACAACATGAAGGTAAAATGGACTTGTTAAAGCTCACAAACCATGTGTAGACACATTTGTTCAAAATTGAAGTAGTTAAATTTGACTTAGCTTAATTCATTTCTAGTATGTATTAAATTACACAAAATTAAGGTCTTCTTTACTTCTAACAAGGCTGTCTACACAGGGATTTAATGCGGCCAAAGTATGAACTTTAACATTTAATTTGGATTGACTTTCCTAAATGTCCCAATGCAGAAGAGTCCTATTAGCTTCCACAGTGGCCAAAATTAAAACCAGACAACAGGCAATGGATGCTAGCCAGGTAATGGTAAAAAGTAATTAAAAGAAGACAAAGAATCTTTCCAGAAGGAATTATGAGAAGCCACAGATTCTGGCCAAGAGGTGATCAAAGCCGTTACCAGCATACAGGAAAAGAGCCAGCAACAGATGAAGGATAATCATAAAACAGATCAAATACTGAAATACTGTCAGTTAGAGACTGGCATTGCAGGAGATCTGGAGCACACGAAAAGACACAGAATTACTGTTTTTAAATGCCCAGATGGAACTGGCAAAAAGGAAGAGAAAAAACAGCTAGACTATTACAGATAGTCAAAAAAATAGAATAATTTTTTAAAACCAGAAGATTCTCTTAGCTCTAAAAAAAAAAAAAAAAAGATAAAAAAAGATACAGAGTTAATGAGCCTTTAGAGATGTAAATGTGCCAAAATTGGAAGGTGGAAGACCAATTACCTTGTAGAAGGGAAAGAAACTTTGGTTATGAGTAAGAATGACTATGGGATGTTTCACCTTTGTTTCAGGGCACAATGAAGAGACACTGGGACTCATATTGTGCCTGCTCAGATAATACAGCTACTTAGCACCTGTAAGGGAAACCGTGACTGATCCACATAGTACTTGCTGCCTATTTCTAACACATAATAGATTGTAAAGAAGTGACAACTTAGCAAGATTTCTGATTTAAATAGATTCCAAGATAAAGAAAATTCTTAACCAAACTAATCATACAGCGTCATAGGTGTATGCTTTGACTTCTAGAACAGTTCTCTGCACCTGTACAGAAAGACCCATTACAAAAAATTACAGCTTCACCTGTTCTCCAGATGGGGCACAGTGACTGAAAAGTAAAGCTACAGCTCCACTGATGAGCTTTGCTATCAACTCATGCTGTCCTTTGTTGCAAATGGCCCAGGGAAAGATGGACTAGCCAGCTGACACACTGGGTAGCCTCTTTCTATGACACTCATCAAATCATTCTTCTGTATACTAAAGACTTCCGAAAATACTATTTTTCAACCTTAACAGCCAAATGGGACAACTCTTTTGAGAGATTGCCCTTTGTCTTACTCTCCAGAGTGAAATACCTTTTTAAAAGTATAACCCTACAAATTTCTGAAGCCATAACATAGAGCCAAATCAAGCAGAGCCAAATCAAGCAGATAAACAAGTTCCATTAAAGCACCTCCTCCTTCTTATTTACATGCTCAGCTCCAAAGGAAAAGATGAACAAAGGTGAGCTTTAGCCTGGAGATTCACTGGTAGTAAAGCACAGCAAGCTGTACAAAAATCTGACTTTAGTGGTATTACAGTGGAGCCTATACTGGTAAATTGAATAGTGCAGGAGATCAAATATGAAGAAAATGAAGTTAAATGCATTCTCAGTGTTTGGGTTAGAATTATCTCTGAAGAGTGCAGCACAGACAGAATCTGAGAAAAGCTTAATTTGACCTCTCTGTCCAAGAAAGTTATACATCAGTTTTGCCTATGTTCTCAGTTTAGCTGAAAGCTTAGTTTGCCATTTATGAGTAATAGGTTATATGTAAGTATATGTTATATACCCACCACTAGAGTGCCGGAAGAAATATAGTTTGTAACCAAATTTCTGCCAATACCTGCTCGTAGAGCCCTCATCTGTTACCTTGCTAAAATTTCACACTTCATACAGTGGGAGCTAAATCTAGCCATATGCGATTTATTCTTGCCTAAATTAATTTACAGCAAAAAGACTTATTTATTTCCTGGCCTTAGTATAATCTGATTGGCTTTTGTGACAGCTGTAAAAGGAAAGCTGCTAAGAGAGACAATCACATCCGACAAAGAACATGCTAATGAAATCAGGTTTTCTAAAGGGAAGTGATTTTGACAGATTAGAAATTATAGCTTTGTATGGATACTACCCAAGTTGTCAGCCCCTCTTCCCACAGTAACAGCAGGCTCTGTTAAATTTGAGGAACACTCTGTCTGCTCATCATGTTATATAAAATCAACCTCTAGCCATATCTGGGTGATTTCCTACAGTGAAAGACTCAGAAACAGAAGGTAAAAATTCCCCATTTGGCATCTTAATCTTCTATTAATGATGCAACCTGTACTGTACCATCTGAAAAACATGAATCAACACTGAGCCCACCCTTCCACAAATAGAACTCTTTACCCTATAATGTGGTGATCTTTCTCTTTCTAATTGCTTCTTACAGATTTTTAAAAGGCACTTTAGTCCTTAAGTGTAAAATTTGCATTCAAACTACTGTACAAAGAAATACTAACAATGATTTTGAAGTAATTCCTTCTAACAAAGAGCACAGGCTTCTGATCACACACCATTGGAGAAGATGGAAGTGTACATGGAGCGTTTTTCTTATCTCATTAGCAGCCATTAGAAACCCACAGGGGGAACATAATGACCAGTGGAAAAAGGGCAGAGCAGACTTCAGTGAACAAAACAGATGTTTAGTGCATATAGATATTATCCAACACCAGCATCAAACTAGTGAGTTTGGCCATTTAGGGCATCTCCTAGGAAACCATCAGATAACATTAAAAGATATTGACTAACATAAAAAGAGCTGCAGGGGAAACGGTGTATATTTGATAGAAATGGGATGTGCTTCTAAATGCAGCAGTTCTAATTTCTGCTGAGGAAAAAAAAACGGATCTATTTTTCTAGATGCATATTGTGGTTTTGGTTAAAAGGCTTAAACTGTGCTGAACTTTTCCATATCTTGACATTGCAGTCTTCAACTAAGCAGCATATAAAATGCAGTGTAAAAGCACATCACAAAGCTAAAGAATATAAAAAATATCTCTTAACTATGTTGCAACTTCTACGACATATAACACTGTTTTGTTGTTCTTGTTATTATTTTCTTTTTCCTGCCAGTTCTTTCTGGCTGGAATTTTCCACGTAGTCTGGGAGTTATAAAACTGGCAAAGGTATTGGACACTTCATATCCTTTATGGTCCTTTGAGGAAACCTTCTTCTTCACACTATGCCAAAAAACCACTTTAATTGACAAGGACCAACTGGTAGTTTGTCCATCATACCATGTAAAGTATTCTCAGTCATAACTACATTTCACCTCTGTGTTTTGTCCAGGAAGAGAAGGCATTTGATTCGCTGATATATTTTCATTTCCTCTATCTGATTTTGTGTCTGATCAACAATGTTTATTGTCTGATAGTTTCTTTTTAGAGTGTTAAGCACACCTTCTCCATTGTGATTACTGTTTTGCCTTCTCTGCAGTCAGTGACCGGAAAGGTTAGCTCCGAATTTGGCTAATGAGAACTTTGCTGATCTGTTCGAGTTGGCTGTTACGCCTTTTGGGCATGACCAACCGGAGCATAAAGTGTCGGGAGATTTGCTGCCTCTCTCCAGCCCTGGCGAATGACTTCCTGCAGTCTACTAGACCGTCAATTGTCTGCCCAGTTCTCTATATCTGTGGCAAGGGATAGTGGCACATACTCACCTCTAGATAAATCACAGACTATTCATGCATGTTGCGTTGCTTCTTCAGTTTGGTACATTTGCTTAATGTGTTCAGGTCCAGTTTTATCATTAGTTTAGCTGAATTCCTAAAACCAGGGGGCCATAATTTAAAGGCAGGGACAGAATATGAAGAAGGCAAACACTTCAGGAACACTGGTATTTTATTTTTTCTGAATTGAGACTAGTCAAATATACGCAGAGTTCTCTACAGTACAGCTGCATTGGATCAATAATGGCAGTTTTAAAGACAACCAGCCTGGCCCCTGTATGCCATGGAGTTAAGCTTGGTAGAGAGTTGGGGAGAACTGAGGAGCAGATAACAGATCCATGGCTGAAAAGACCTACCCTCTTAATCCTATAAACCATATGGCTGCCCCAGCTTTCCCTAGCACCTGTATAAAACTCCTGTATTTATTCCATCTTTTCCTGGGAGGCTGTGCACATTAGTGTGCAGAGTATCAGCACAGCACCAACACACTGCTTAGGTGTCCCTATTCTGGGAGGCGATTGTCACTTGTCTAACTCAAGGACCAGAGATTTATGAAAGGACAGAGGTCTACCTTCTTCTAATTTGACCCGAGGGACTCTGTTATATGACAGACAAGCTATAAAAAAACAAAAAACCTCTCTGAAATATAAACCTAGTTGAACTTCTTCTGATGTTTGTATTTTATTTTCCAGATGGAGCACTGCCAAATAGCAGCTGCATAGACAGTTAAGCTTGATCATTTACAGAACTGTGAAGGGTTTGATTGATCAGCTTAGATGTCAGCAATTTTGTAATATGCTTGGGCACCTAAGGAGCAGAGCAGGTTGGGAAATGCAAAGGGGAAAATATATTGTGTATTCTGATTGTGTCCTTCACACAAAATTACAAGCATTTTCAACAACAAAGTAATTCACTTCATCCAATAGACTGCCTGCAAGTTCAGGACAATAAAACTGAAGAGCATCTTTAACTGACAATTTAAGCTCAAATCATTTTTGACTGGCAAGGTGTGGTATCATCCAGAAGAATTGATGCTATAGTAGTAGCTTCAAATTACAGGGTTATAGTGTGTCTACGCAACGTGCAGCTCTTACCAGGGGAGATAGGGGGAGGGGTAGGAAAGAAATAGATAGTAATAAATGCTTTCTGTAAGCTCTACAGTTAATTAAGGATAAGAATTTGTATACATATTTATACTTGAGTAGAACTCAGAATAAAAATTAAAATGGAAGATTCAGACTGACACAGTACATATTGTAATTCTCCTTTCAGCACCATTTTCCCATTCAATCCTCTGCATTATTTTTTTAAGTGAGGTCTGGGGAAAAAAATGCATATCCTTGTCAGCAAAGGAAATTTGAAACAATGTCATTTTCTGAAAACAGGGCTTTACTGAAATTACATGCTTGTGTTAAGCCAACCCGTTCCACCCCCTACCCAAAAATAATTCAAGGCAGGTTGTTGTGTCAGCAGTTGTCAGTCTTTGTTAGTAAGCGTCAGGACTGAGAGAACCACTAATATCCTTCTCTAGCTGATGAGTATAAAGGGCATTAAAAGCAGGGACTAAAACTCAGTATTTTGGAAACGAAAAAGTAGAACACTCTCCTAGATTTTCCATGAGCAGTAGAACTGTTAGCACGTTTTGTTATAGGCTTCTCACTCCAACAGAGCTAAATAATAGTCCAATAACTGTAACCTAGAAATCCACCCAATTGTAAGAGTTAATTAAATATTACAATAAATCAAGCAAAAAGAACTACATTGAAAAATGCCAAGTAGTTCAAACAGAAATGGTCCACTAATACTAGAATATACATCTAACAAGTTAGAAACATGTGAGTTTAGATATCCCTGAATCAAGATGGATGGGTTAAAAGTTAGACCTAAGCAGGACCCTGGTTAGTCCACCCAGAAACTACTTTTTAACATTTTCAATAAGACGTTTCATGGACTAAAATCATCAAATATATAGCCTCTAAAATTACTGCCTCATGTCACAAAACCTGGTCTTAACTGATAACCTTTACTCACTGGTACATTCATATCAACACAAATACACCCAACAAACCTCACTGGATCAGCCTGGATGCCAGAATGATACAAACAGGAATCCATTTTGTCTTATATCCTGAAAGCACTGATATTGGCTTTTCCCCAGTTAGTATCAGAATGATTGTATTGCTTCTGCAAATGATGTGTCTCTTGTCAGAAAGAAGGAGAGTTTCACAATGACTATCTCAAGATTCAACATCAGAACTATCTGCCACTTCTCTTTAAATGAGGATCTTTAAAAAGGACACACAGAGACATTGATTAATTAGCTCAATGCTTTCATAATACCACAAGTCTTTTTTTCTTAATTCTTCTTCTTTTGTGCACTTTTTAATTATGTATGTTCTATTTCAGGAAGTGCATTTCTTTTCTTTAGAATTATTTTTTTTACATCTGTGCAAGATATGGTGGTTGAAGGACTCCTCACTATAACTCCCTAATCAGGTTTAATAGTTTAATGCTGCACAGTAACGAGGTTGTGTTAAAGCAATTGACCCTTCAGATCAGCTGATTCCGTGGAAATTAGAACAGCACTTCTTTACTCCTTCCCCCTCCCATGACTCACCTAAGCATAGCCACCTCAAAAGTAGGCATCTATTCTGAAGAGTTGGTCCCGTCTACAGTGAATAGCAAGAAACAGGCACAATTTATCTTACAATACTTACCACAGGATAGGGTCGATTGCCCTCTGCACTGCCTATATCTCTCCATTGACTTTACAGGAAGCTTAAAAGAATTCACTTAGAGAAGACATCTAACTTTAACATGGATAACGTTAATCGAGGTGAATCCTTGCTGGATGTCAATATATGATGGCTACAATGCTGGCTGTCTTATCCGAAATGCCACCTCCATCTCCATTGTCATAGATGACTCTGACTGTAAAGTGCAGATCAAAAGATACAGCAGATTGGGATGAGTTTCCTTTGTAATGTGGATTTGCCTGAGAGATACTGTGATTACTATATCTATACAAGTAGTGTTAAAGATACACTTGTGTGATATTAACAGGAGTTTTAACTCAGAATATTTCCTAAAAAATACATGTATTCACTGTTCAGCAGCATCTTCACTGTGTTCCAGAGCGTGGCATTTTTATTGTATTAGTGTTTATATTTTATCCATGATATTTCTTCTCATAAACAAGCTACCAGCCAAATGCTTCCTGGCTGATTGCACCAGAGCTTGACTATGTCTGGCTTTCAATCATAGTTTCACCATCTCTCTGAAAACATCCTTGGTCTTCTGGGTAACACAAGCCCTGTGGCAGGCTAACCTATTCAGAGAAAAGGTCGACTAACTGTCGAAGCAAAGCACGAAAAAAGCAAAACCCGCTGCACAGCCGAGAGCTGTGAAGTTGCCAGGAGGCTGGGGAGCTCATGCAAAGAAACTCCCTGCCTTCCACGCTACGCTGTGCTTAGGTCTCGGGATTTTTAAACCTTCAGATTTCCAGACAGTCTCCTCACTTTAAATAGCAAACGGGAATCAATTTAACTGTCAGCTGGAGAAAGCACTCAATATGTGAGACAAATGGGGATTTGGTTTGGGGCCCGGGGGTGGGAGGTGGTTGCCTGAGACAACTTCAGAAGACAACCGCATAGATAATGCCAAGTTTTTTCTCTACCATATTTCTAGGTTTCCCAAGGAAGTCATCAAGGCGAGTTTGACAGCAATCACAAGGCTGGGCCTACATACGGTCTGCCAGGGTGTGAAAAACTGAGAGACATAACACTTGAGAATACCTGAAGAGGACAACCCTGCCATGGGTACGAGGTCTCGATGATCTTTCCCAAAACCTATTCATGCCAAGGGAAAATCCTGCTCTGCAGCAACCTGGGCTCCATGAACCAGCTCTGGTTGCTGTAAATCCATTCAGCTCCAGCAAGACCTTCACAACAGCCAAGCTGTGGCAGCAGAGCAGGGATAAAGAAACTGTCAGAAAGCCATTTTGACGGCCAAAACTTTATCCTCTGACACAATACAGTTGTAAGTTATACAGGAATTTCACAGTGTGTAATAGTAATATGCACAAGGTAAAAACTTTAAGTCATTAGCAGTATAATTTATTAGCTAAGTTGTGCCAATGCCTATCAATCAGACTTTAAGGTTGGTTCCAGAGAGGTTTTTGATCTTCCTCATATTGCTTTGCTTTTCTTCTTCCATGGCAGCATTAGCAGGCGACAGTTACATTATATATCTACTCAGTGCTCTGGTGAGAGACCATTATGTTCACAGATCATTACTGACATCCTGACATTTGTCATCTCCTTTCATAGCAGTTAAATCTTGCTTTATCTGTAAATGTCACCACGTCATTTATTCATGAAAAGGGGTCACATTCCCAAAATAGTACACTCAGATTTTAAAAGGGAAGTTGGTTTTATTCACTGTGGTAATCCTTGGACAAACTTCACTGCTGCTAAGTACTTACTTTTTTCCCCTTGTAGTTGTTTACATCTCCAAATACAGATTTCAGGTTTGTTTTTTTGAAAATAAAACCCTAACGGGAAGACAAATGATCTGGATGAGAAAAATAGGTTTTTATTTTTTCAGCTTCCTGTATTTAATCCACACGGATTTATCAGCACTGAAATTACTCTTGCGAAGTATAATTTTAATTTGAGATCGTACTGGCTGAAAACCCACTGGTGACTATTTTTACTAAGGCTTTGGCATGTAGCTCTCAGCTGGACTGTATTTCAGCCTCACAAAAACATAGTTTAAATAATCCTTGATAATAATACTTTCTCTTTTTCATCTTCAAAGGTCTTGAAAGTTTAATTAATAGAAGTCTAGGCCCACCCTGAGAGATATATGGACATTCTTGTCTAAAAAGTTGAGAAAAGAAATAGAAGCTGAGGAAAGCAGAACACATAAAGGACTCTTACTGTTTTCTTGGAATAAAAGAATGAATCCCACGTGCAGAGTCTGAATTTAGGAGGACAGAGGCTCCCTCTTACACTATTTATGTGATATGTCATCTGGAGCTCCACCTTACTCAGGTTAGCATTGTAGCACTCGCATTATTTCTGGAAAAAAATGGGCTGTGGCCAAATTTTAAGGCCAGATTCTAAGGTAGCATGAATTATCTTAACTATTTGGATTCATATGTATATTTACATATGTATATACATATTTATATGCATATATCTTATCTAGTGATCTGCCATCTTGAGTTTTTCTATCGTGACAAAAAAGTAGCAGCTCACTTCTCTACAGAAATTTCCAAATCATTTTACAAGCCGTATGAAGTATATGCAACAATTACTTTTCACACCACTCACAGCAGCTGCTTTATGAGCTCAGCAAGGCTACACAATAGCTGAAGGTAGAAAACAATAAAAACTAAGGCCTGAGTTTACCAGGGGGCTAAAAGGGCTGCAGCTCCTCTATTAATGTTGCCCCCTGAAGCATATAATCAACAGCTGGATCCATTTCTGAAACTGTCACTTTTCTTTGAAAACAAAGAGAATAATTTAAGCAAACTGAACAGTATCATAAAAACATAGAATAATTCAGATTGGGAGGGACCTCTGGAGGTCATCTTTGCTGAAGGCAAAGCCACATTAGATCAGGTTTCAGGGCTTTGTCCAGTTGAGTTTTTAATATCTCTAGAGCATCAACAACCTCTTTCCCAGACCTTGACAACCCCCATGGTGGAAAAAAACATTTCTCATATCTAATCTGAATGTCCTGTGTTCCAGCTTTTGACCTTTGCTTCTCATCACCATGAACCTCTGAGGATACCCCAGAGCCTTCTCCTCTGCAATCTGAACACAAAGAGCACTCCAAAGAGCACTCCAAAGAGCACATGGGTGGATGCTGTCTGGGTTGCCATCTCACATGTGCCAAATCAAGGGGGAGAATAATTTCTCTCACTGCAAGACAGCACTGCTGAGGTGAAACCCTGGTCCTCCAGATATCACTGGCAAAAAATCCTGCACACTTCATCCAACAAGTGATTCAGGTTGCCATATTTTCTGCTTCAAGTTTTCAGTGTCTCTTTTCCTGCCAAGTTTCCTGCCACTTTTTTTTTTCCCAGCATGTCTTTACAACTTCCAGTTATGTGATTTTTGAGACCAGCTGGAACATAAATGCTCAGAGCTGAAAAATAAATAAAATGGTTGCTTTCAAAAAGTTAACAGAGTAAATTCTCCTCTGTGCCAGCTATCTGTTGAAGTCAGGGTCATTATGTCTACTTGAACCAGCTGAGAATTTCATCAAGTATTTGACCACAGCTTCCGATCACACCAGGTGTAAGACCAGCTTTCCTGGGGAAATCATACTATTCCAATTATGCTGAGTACTCAATTTAGACACACACTTATTTTTTAACAGTATTGAGCATATTGTATTTTCCAAACGGTGACAACCTCTCTCCCCTACTGAAGACAGGCTCCTGAAATTTGTCTCTATAGTACTTTTTGTCAAACCAACAAAGGACCTTGCAGAATAAACTTTTATTTGTAACTATTATATTTTAAGGATTTCAGTATCAATATAAGAAAAAAATTGCTGTCATTGCATGGATTTTTATAGGAAATATTAAGAATAGAGTATGTCTATAAAACTCCCTGAATAACTTTACTGGATGTTCTAAACCAACCTCTACTTACTGCTGGGCTAGGCTTCAGGGGAAACTTTTCCCCTTCAGCATCTCTACTGATCGTATTGTGCAAGACAACAGATTTACTCTAAAGAAATACATACAACTTTTTCCTCTGAAAAGGAAGGGTAACACATCTTTTAAAGATTTTTTTTACAATAAGGCAGAGTAAGTAATGATAATCAAAAGGAGAGGGACTGGGGCTCTGAAAGCTTGTTTTGCTGTAGGTGTACTTTGTCATGTGAAAAACATAATGGATGCAATTCTAGTTTCATGCAAGCCAATGGGAGGTTTGTCACAGGCTTGAATGATGGTCAGAAACTGACACCATTTCTCAGGCTGACACAAGTTTATTCATGCAGTGTTCTTCCACAGAATCATTGAGTGGTTAGAGTTGGAAGGGACCTTAAAGATCATCTAGTTCCAACCCCCTGCCATGGGCAGGGACACCTCCCACTCAAAGCCCCATCCAGCCTGGCCTTGAACACCTCCAGGGATGGGGCATCCACAATTTCCCTGGGCAACTTGTTCCAGTGTCTCACCACTCTCAGAGTGAAGAATTTTTTTCTAATATCTGTACAATCTTGGTGTGAACTGAAAGAGACTGCAGTTAACTTCACTTTACATAATCACAGAATCACGTGGGGTTGGAAGGGACCTCTGGAGATCATCTAGTCCAACCCCCCTGCCAGAGCAGGTCCACCTAGAGCAGGTTGCACAGGAACGTGTCCAGGGGGGTTTGGAATGTCTCCAGAGAAGGGGACTCCACCACCTCCCTGGGCAGCCTATTCCAGTGCTCTGCCACCCTCAAAGCAAAGTTCCTCCTCATGTTTAGGTGGAACTTCTTATATTCAAGTTTGTGCCCTATTCCTCTTGTCGTACTCCTGGGCACCACTGAAAAAAGACTGGCCCCATCCTCTTGACACCCACCCTTTAAGTATTTATGAGCATTGATCAGATCCCCCCTCAGCCTTCTCTTCTGTAGACTAAGAAGACCCAAGTCCCTCAGGCTCTCCTCATAAGGGAGATGCTCCAGGCCCCTAATCATCTTTGTGGTCCTCTGCTGTACACTCTCCAGCAGTTGCCTGTCCTTCTTGAACTGGGGAGCCCAGAACTGGACACAGTACTCCTGATGGGGCCTCACCAGGGCAGAGTAGAGGGGCAGGATAACCTCTCTCGACCTGCTGGTCACACTCTTCTTGATGCACCCCAGGATGCCATTGGCCTTCTTGGCCACAAGGGCACATTGCTGGCTCATGATCATCCTATTATCCACCAGGACTCCTAGGTCTTTCTCCTCAGAGCTGCTCTCCAGCAAGCCAGCCCCCAAACTGTACTGGTGCATGGGGTTATTTCTCCCCAGGTGCAGCACCCTACACTTGTCTTTATTGAAGTTCATCAGGTTCCTCTCTGCCCAGCTCTTCAGCCTGTCCAGGTCTCTCTGTATAGCAGCACAGCCCTCCATTGTGTCAACGACCCCTCCCAGGTTTGTATCATCAGCAAACTTGCTGAGGGTACACTCCATCCCCTCATCCAGGTCATTGATGAATATATTGAAGAGGACTGGACCCGGTACTGACCCCTGGGGGACTCCACTTGTTACAGACCTCCAACTAGATTCTGTGCCCCTAATAACAACCCTCTGAGCTCTGTCTTTCAGCCAGTTTTCAATCCACCTCACTGTCCATTCCTCTAATCCACACTTCCTAAACTTACCTACGAGGATGCTGTGGGAGACTGTGTCAAAAGCCTTGCTGAAGTCAAGGTAGACAACATCCGCCGCCCTCCCCTCACCTATCCAACCAGTCATGTCATCATAGAAGGTTATCAGTTTAGTCAGACATGACTTCCCCTTGGTGAATCCATGTTGACTACTTCTGATAGCTTTCTTTTCCTCCATATGCTTAGTTTACAAGGAACCATATTTTTTTCTCTCTCTTTGCTTTCTGCTACTGCATTTTTCTGTAGCTTTCTAAATATACTGTAAAGTCATAGTGCAGGAAATGTTTTTGTTTGAAGCACATTACTAATATCTGTGTGTACATGTGTGTGTACATGCATGTATACATGTATGTGTACAAAATCTTTTATCAAACATTAAAATGATATTGTGGATATTAAAAGAATTCTGTTTTGTCTACTCACCATGAAGCCTATTTTCTGCTGACAACTACAGCAAACTCTGTTGACCTCTGGAGACTTGCAATTATATTACATATTGCCTGTAAAAACAATTGGAAAAACAACTCCCCACTTAAGCAGAAGCTGCACTGGTTCATGTGAGATTTTGTTCCTGAATTCTTAAAATTAATTTTGAGATCAAATGCTGACAAGCCAAGTACTGTATATTTTATTGCCAGGTTAGAGTAAGAATGATCACTCCCCCTCCCCTAAACACTCCCTTTTGTTTAAAAAAATACTTTTATTTTCTCTCAGCACCTTTAATCTCTATTACTTTCAGGAATATCCTTCTTTATGTACTCATGAAAATCAAAATCATTGGCTTCAAACATACATCTGCTTTCCCAGCGTTACAGCTTACAGCGTGTTTGTATTGCAAGTTTCATCTACCCAGTGACCAATTGTTTGACCAAGCACCTCTCCAGTTCATGGTCTCAAAATGTTTGTTTAAATCACATGCTGACCAGTGACAGTGCCGCTTGTTGAACAGCAGTGTCTATCATGAACGAAAATTGAATCACAATAAGGGATGCTGAAGCAGGGATAATCCACTTTTTTACTGACATCTGGCTTATAGCTATGGCTCACATTTCATGCAGAGACATCGCTCACATTGAAACTGAGTGAGTGGTAAGTGACAAATGGTGGAAAGACAGCCTTCTAAATTCAAGGACTGGTAGGCATTTTTATGCCCTGGTTCACGAAGATGCCTACACTTGCCGCTGGTATTCTGGACAACATTGATACAGACTGGAGCACTAGAGGTGACTGCATAGAAAATGAGGGTAATATGTCATAAGATATAACTAATGATGGATGGTCTCCTGCCACATGGCAGGCACTCAACAGAGGGTCTACCAGCACAGCACAGTCCCAGCTCAAAGTCAGAGACAGGTAAGGAGGTGCTGGTGTTAGCTGAAACCTCAAGATATCTCTAAGGACACTAAGGAGGAGAGTTAGCACCCCCAGATGTCGTTCACAACTGGCAGGGTTATCAAGCACAGGGATGTCAGAGTCAACCCACAGGGTCTGCCAGCAAGGAAGGTATCTCAGATCTGCTGCTTGGCATTTCTGTGAGACTTGGGTGCAGAACGTGAGCACATTTCTGAGCACAGATCTGTAGCTCTTCCTCTGCCTAGTCAGTTATTGAAGGATTTGTCCTTCAATTACAAAAGTTAGGGATTAGGCTATCCCCAGCCTGTGAGAGAGCAGGCAGACAGCTCCCATGTTCCAAGAATATCCAGCTAGCTGGCAAGGAGTCCGCCTGTAAGAGCTAAGTCATGTACATGAAACCGAAAGGAAAGAAGCCAAGACTTACACTGCATTATCTAGGACTTACAAGTCAGTAGGAGAAAAATCCTATGATCTATCTCTCCATAGACTATCCAGTTGTCTGTCATTGTAAAAAATGAATAAGTGTACTCTTACTGCCATGCCCTTACATCACTGTACAGGTTTTAATAAAACTCGATACAATCAGGTAAATTCATTCAACAAACTGGGCTCTAGAGAGACCCTAGGTGTATGAATGTTTGTTTTCTGAATTACTCAGGAGGCAGATTTCCTAAGCAACAAGCATAGTAAATATGTGATCCTGCTGTGCATTCCCAATGGTAGAACTTTGGGTGTGTGAGGCAAGGTTTTCCCCAAAAAACTGTAACAGCTGGGACAAATCCTATGACAAGCAGCCCTGGAGAGGTTTTCCTGAATTCTGCAGAATTTAAACTTCATCATTTCGCTCAAGTGACACATTTGTTTTTTAAGCATTTCGCTGATTTCCTAACTGTACCATAGACAGGCATCATTTGGGTCCACTATTACTGCCAGTGGAACACACAGCGGCAGCACTATTGGTCTACAGGAGACCTGAATTTCTGAAATGCTTCAGAAACAGTTCAATTTTCCCCAGCAGAAATGTGTTCCAGACAAAACCCATCATTCAGTGAAACTCAATTTCCTTTTCCTCTCCATGCAGAATATACAGTAGCATCAAAGGGACCCATTCATGCTCATGCAGAAAAAAACCCCACATCTGTATATTAGGGAATCAGGTGGAGAGAAGCCAGCCTTTATATGCATGTAACATCTGTGGCTCACTCTCCCAGCTGCAGAGAGTGTGCATATGCTGAGGACATTTGACCAGACACGTACAGAGCTAAAAGCATCAACAGCAAGCCTGTGTAGTGTTGTATTAGAAGTTTTTTGTCTCAGGACAAGATGTTCAAGTAGAGAGAAGACACCCTAAAATACATTCCATATATTAAAAAGAGCTATGTAGGTAGGCTCACAAGATAAGTTTTATTCCACCTTCTGAGAAATGTGTTATGGTCTTTATGATAAATTTTGAATAGAAGGAATTTGATGTGGGATGAAAGATTTGAATAGTCCTAAGAATAGCAGAAGGGATTATTGGGCAATTTGCTTCACCATCTCTTTTACAACCCTATTTCTTAAACATCCCCCACCTGTGCTCCTATGACACCATGAAAAGTCGGCTGACATTTTCCACAGTGCTTTACAAATGTGGCAGAATAAGAAAAGAACAGAACAGGTCTGCAATTATAACCTACTGTATTTCAAGACACTTTAACACAGGTAACTGCATGCCATAACTTATTGAATCCTAAATAAATCCCTTTTCTGATCCTCTGAGGATTACTGAAAATCCAAATAAACCATCTGGCTATTACACATTCATTTGCCTAGCAAGTATTTTGGATGCCCTCCCATTAATATGTCATTTGAAAGAATATTTAGTTCAGTGGGAGATGAAGCGTCACCACACAGGTCATGCCTAAATCAACAGAACAGCTTGTCTCTCTCATAGCCAATCTACATATAATTGATTTTCAGCATCCACATTCAGTGAAGAAAACTGTTTCTTTGAGAGATTCGAGTGCCACGTTTCACAGCTCCCTACGCACAACTTTGGGTAAGGTCCATCTTCCACTGCTAAGATATTGGTGAAAAATTATATATTGCAGCATTTCCAGATGATGTTCTACCTATTGCAGCTGGGCAAAAAGTCATAAAACAAAGTTAGAAAAATGGTAACTGAATTTATTAAAACCTGCCTTCAAGCTCCTCTTTTCAAATGACTTACACCGACTGTCACCCACACAGCACCATGTTCGGTGTTAGTGAGAGGTGTTAAGCAGATTTGGTTTGCTCTTCTTCCTCTGCACATTCTTGGTTTTGGGAACAAAGAAATTCCCACATAAGTTGAACATATGAGAAGACATTTAACATTATCGGCAGTCTGAGGTAATTTCCATAATCACAAACTGCCATATGATACCAGCCTAGGCCACAGTACTGGAGCTGAATTACACAACATCAGTGTGTGATTTGGATTCCAGTCTGATATAAATCTTATCATGTAGCTACTTCGTTGCTGACAAGGCGTCACACCACTTTGGTACAAACACCCACAAAACTGCGAAATATCTGAAATAGACTGGGTAGAAATTTGTGGGTTTTGGATTTTCCAAGCTCACCCACAGATAACAATGCAGATACATATACAGATCCTTGGAAACAGCCCTGTGAAATATTCCCTCCAAGAAAGGAAGGTTACATAGCCATGATACTGTGCCACTCTCTGGAATAGGGGTCTCCTGGATAATGCGAACTGTGGGAAGGAATCACCAGAGCACTTTTCCCTCTCCATTCTGCTAAACCCACACTTGAATCTGCTCTGACGACTATCGATGTCTGTGGAAATCCTTCCTGTTCTTTCAGCAACAATGGGATTATGTGAAAAGTGCTTTTCCTCCATAGACCAGATGTACTGTATCAGGGATTTTTTTGTTGTTCAATTTGTACTCTTATTATATCCACTTCAGTATAAAAAGGGCATGGATGAGTCTGGGGGGTAACAGAGGAGGCAGGCACAAATGTCAGAATTCTTGAGCCATGGGAGATGAAAATCACAGAAAGGTAATCTTAGCTGCAAATTAGCAAGACAGAAAGAAACTAAAAATGTTCATTTGAAGTTATTCTGTTATCCAACATTACGATAAAGCAGTGACAGTCAGTACAGATTATTTTTATTTTAATTCTCGGGAGATAATTATTATTTTACCTGAATAATCCATGAGTCATTCGAAAGGAGCACTGGCAGAAGGAAGCAAGCTTTATGCTGTAAAATGCATTGCTATCAATGAATATATAATTTGTGCTTCAAGCCCACAGACAGTAAAAATACAAGTAAAATTCCAGAAACACACACACACAAAAAATTAGTTTGTGGCAAATAATGAATTGCCAAATCAAAGACTATAGAAAACATTAGGGATCTACTTTTTTTTTTTTTCTATAAATGTTGCTCGAGAGGGAAAAGGAAATAGGAGAAAAAAAGAACTGCTGTGAAATGTAAGATGGGTCTTCTCATGGGTACCATTAATGGAACAGCAAGAGGAACGCTGAAATATATTGCTCACTTTAATATCCATTCCTCTCCCCCTCTCTTCTTCCTTTATTCTTCTAGACACATCCATCAATGAGAAAAAGGTTCATGTTACAATCATTTACCTATCCACCAACCTAAATACATTAAATAAAAATAAAATAAAACTATATTCTGGAAAAGGACGAAGTAACTGCACTCAAGCTTTAATTTATCTTTCAAATAGCATTTGCGTTGAGAACAAAAATATAAAAAATCTGTTTTAAAAGTCTCTTTCCCTCCAAAACACATGTAGCTGTGAAGCACTGGCTAAAACATATATTGAGGAAACAGTTCTCTAGGGACAGTTTCTAAACACGTTTAATCTTGGAGGCCAAAGCCACCATCTTGCTTTTTCCTGGTAATATGCATTTAAGAACGTAGTAGATCCTGGCTTCACAGCCGCTCTCACATAGAATGATTGCCAGGGGGACAGTGGGGGAAGGTGTAGTGGATTTCACCATGGGGCTTTAGAGAGGGCAGACTCACACCAAGTGGGGCACATACACAAGTGACATCTGGGCTAGTACGTCCAGACCTGAGTCCTGGGTCATGTATCCCAGACAGGAACTGAGCATCTGAAAAATGCTCAGTTTTTTGAGCTGGGGATTTGCCAGCCTGCTCTGTTCTCTAATACAATTTCTAATGTCATTTAAATATTTTATTTAAAAAATAAAAGCAAAGGACTGAACAAAATAAGACTCTGTAACCAAAATACAACTCCAGCATTGAAAAAAGTCAGATTACAAAAATCATAGATTGAGTTAAAAATCATTTATATGTAGATTAAAATGTCTTTTTCCCTCTCCCTTGCCCTCCCTGTCTCTCTTTCTCTCTGCAGCACCCTCCCAAACACATACAAACGCTCTAGTTCTTTAGCCTGAAGGTTCGTTTTTCTCAGTATTTTGTCACTAGATTTATTTCCCATTTTTTCCTTTAGAAAATAAACATCGTCAGGCTCACTGGTACTAGCACTTTAATATTAAAATGATTTAATACATTTCATAATAATAAAGAAAGCCTAAGAGTTGGCAACCTTACAGGGAAGGAACTTTAAAACGGCATTTTTGATTCTTATCTTTTCAAGACATTCACGCGTTTCCCTCTTCCTGACTCTAGTCCCTTTCACCCTGCTCAGAAGTTTCTCTAAGCTGCTGGCTGACCCGGCCGTGTCAGGAGCACACGCTGTCCTGCACACTTTGTTGTTGCTTGCTCTTCCCTGCATCAAGGAAATAGTTGTTCTTCTTTGATCCTTCTCTCAGCTGCATGACTTTTAGTTCCATCTGTCCTGTCTGCCATTTATAAAATAACTTTTTTTCCCAGTTCCTGCCAAATAACCTTATTTTGATATTTCCCTCTTTATGCTGAATGCCCAGGCACACGTCTTTCATAACTGCAGGGTGTGTTTCGTTCTTTAGGTTGTAATTGAAGGCCTGGCTTGAGACCGAAGGGTGAAAACTTAACGTTGTTGAGGGCAATTTATCTGCGTGAGTCCCATTAATGGGAATGGAAGGTAGGCGGCTAAATCCCAATACAGCTCACAAAAAATACATAACTGACTCTCCATTCTTCAAAAATAATACACTGGATATATTATTAATTGTATAGTCCAATTCACAGGGACTGAAATATGGAGCTGTTTAATTTTGGAGGTTGCTTTATGTGGGTTTAAAATTAAAAGGGCAATTTGCTGAAGATTAAATAAAAACACAACACCAAATCAACAGCAATACATCAAAAAATAAATGTACCTAGATAGCTTTAATGTTCCTGTATACTCAGAAGTAAGAACTTCAATATTTGTACTGTTCAGGTTATTTGTCTGAATATTGACAATTTTTTCTTGCTATTGTAGGATTTGGCATGCTGAAGATTACCAAGGACAAAAAGATCCAAGAACTTTTTTTTTTTAAGGTACAGTGGCCTATGAGGGAAGCTTCAAAGAATAAAAAAATAGGCCTTGCACTTCTGAGCTAGTTGGTTTTTATTGTCATTAATTATTGACTTGTCTATTTGCCATTTATGCTTGCCTTACCTTTCATTCTTGCCTTTATTTGTACCTCTTTATTTTATCTCCTCAATTTTTTATCAGCTTACGTCAAGTTTTTCTCCTCTATTTTGCATTCCAAGAATCACATCCCTATTCCAGATTGTTAAACTGTATGATCCTTTCTTAATCCAATTGCTACATGGAGACACGGTACCAGAAGGAGTCTAGTGACAACCAGGGGATGCAACAGGTTGTAAAATGACCTTCCAGTCACACCACGTAGCACAATGAGGCCAAAACTGCTTAAATTGGAAAGAAGCAGCGTAGAAGAGAAGAGTAGAACAAATAAGTAATTCATGAGTACCAATATATATCTGGAGTTTGTTTCACTGTGCAAGTGGCAAGCTTTCAAGTGCCATGACTAAGCTAGAGAATATATTTCTGTGTATCCAAATACTTAATAATTACCTCCTGTTAAATAATGCTAAGGAATACGCTACATGGTCTCTGTATTTGGCTGAAACAAACAGCTTTTGCCATTTTTGTGTGGCATATGGCTTCTGATGATTTTACTATCACCTGAACTCTTTATAACATATTTTCTATTTTATTTTTTTGTGATGCTAAGCAAAACCACTGAGTTACTCATCACAAGTGATGACCGACACTCCATCTGCAATGCAAATGTATGGGGAGATCTATGAAAAAGAGCTTTTTCACAGCTTCATGAGAAAGCTAAGAAGCAACTGAACAACTGGAGACATACACTAACAGAAGGCATGGGCAGCAGCCAGGACAGCATCTCCAGGCACTCCATATGTGGACTCTCTGTTGCCTACAGCAAATAAACTTTTGAAGCCAGCAGTGGTAGGAAAGCTGACAGAACGAATTAAAAAGTGGCAGCAGGGAGCCAAATACTGCTGTAACAGAGGTAACAGGGAACTCCCTGAACTCTGGGTAGGACAGGCAGTAAGAGGGTTGCCAGTGACAGAGAAAAGAAGCAGAGGACAGGGAAGGGTATATAGAAGGTGCTTTCAAGGTCAGACAAGGCAGAAGTAGAGGACAACTGCCATGAAGGAACAGCTTCCTTTGAGGGATGATGGAAACACAAATTTCTGCATGGAAGTAGGTCTGGAACAGAGGACAGCCATGAATGTATGGGGATGATTTACTGGAAACATTCAGGAGCTGTCAAAGAACTGCCAGAAAACACATCAGAAGAGAAATCTCCAGAGAGTGAATGACAAGTGGAAATGAGGCTCCAACTGGACAAAATGCAGAAGTGCTAAATTTTCCTAGAAATTCCTGAAACCCCATAGTTAGGTAACATTACACATTTTCCAAAAAGGAATACAAATGTTCTGAGCATGGTCCAGATTTGTGCAAATATTAAAAACTGATAGAAGTGCCAGCCCATGACAGTCATGAACGCTTATCAGAAATTCCAGCAGCGTACAACCAGCAAAACACCTTGTTGTGCAACAGAAATGGCTTCCTGCGTGTAGTTTTTTCTATACGTCATTCTTAACACCACTGTCTATTTTCTCATGTTTTATTATTTACCCTGTGAAGTGCAAATTTCTTCTTCTGTTCTGAAAGTCTTGTCACACGTATACAGACACTGTAAGATAAAGTGATAGCTTTCTACACAGTTCTATTATAAGAACTTGAACATCAGCCCAAATTACCTGTCATCAGCTGTTCAAGTCTTCTTTCCATTACTGACAAAACAAATGAACAGCTGCTTGCTCCACAAACCTGCACAATGAAAAAAAAAGGCAGGCTAATAAAAAAGGCTGTAAACAGCAAGCAAAAAATATATATATAAAAGTTCTAGACATAATACCAAGCGGGCTAAGGGCACCTGCATTCCCGGCTAGCTAAACAGAAGAGTTTCCTGAAAGATGTTATTTTATAAAATAGCCTCATTTATAAAGGTATTTCAGCAGCAGCTGCTGTATAAAGATGTAAAGAAAGAATTTAATTCTTTGTGGGTATAAACCTATGAGAAGTTTTTTTCTAAGTAATAGAAAGAAGGTAAAAGTACACAGATATCATGAAAATAATTTCATCATTAAGTACTAAGACATGAGTTTCTATTTATTTAGGACTGTTTATAAATGTTTTAAAGTTCATTAAGGTTTGAAAAAATGTCATTGTATCTTTTCATTTCTTTTCTGTGTGGAATGTCATGAAGGAAAGGGAAAATGTGCTTATCACTTAATTTCCACGCAAATAATTTTTTTTGTTAAGAAACTTGCAATATCCTTCTCTTTCTTTCTCTTTCTGCTCTTCTATTTCTAAACTTTTTTCTTTTTTCTTTTTTTTTTTTTTTGTGAAAGAGAGAAGGCTAAAAAGAGAGGAAAAAGAAAGTAGCAGGGGCAAATAAAAATATATAAAAATAAACATTTTTTTCCCCAAACCTTAAAGAAATTAAATTTTAAATAAAGCAAAATATAAATTTAGGCCCAACATGAAATTAAAATTGTTTTAACCAAAAGGATGGCAGTGGGGGTGAAAATTCTATGTAATTATTTTTCATTTTCCTTCCTATCATTTCCCCCATTTTTCACCTTCCTTTTTGCTGAAGTTAATAATTCCTCCCGGGCCTCTTTGGAACTTGAAGCAACACTGATAAATGTACAATGCTTCTTTTCTACCCGATGAAAACAGGTTCTGAAATTCATAGGTTTCAAAACCAGAATGAATAATCGTGAGTACTCAGTCTGTTGCTTAGTGCATTCCAGGCCACAAAATCTCAACAGGAATTTAACCAAGCTCATCTCTTCACTTTGCATGGTAGCACATCATTTAGATATGCACTCAAGGTAATGAGAAGCTTCTATATCCTGAGATAAGCTTTTACAGTCACCAGCTGTGACAGTCACACAGCTTCCTCCATACAGCTACCTCCATTGTAAATAATGTGCACTTTAATTTCTGCACTTACTTTGTGCTAGTTTAAGCTTTCAGCTGCTGGATGTTATGTTCTCTGGTACCCTCTCACCCCCCTCCCTTTTTCTTTTTTTTTTTCTGGAAGATTAAAGAGCCTCCTACTATCAAATACTTCTTCTTCAGATGTAATCATAGGTTGCAACCTCTTAACCCTTCTGGCCAAACAAAATTGATTGTGCTTCTTTAGTCCCAGACTACAAAGCACCTTTTACAAACCCTGAAATGCTTCAACAGATCTTTTCCAAACTCTTTCCAGATTGTCAATATTCTTTTTGTACTGCATTGGGTTGATATCATCTAATTTCAGTTTCACTATCTTTCCCGAGAGTCGATGGAGGGAGATTCAGCACCTCACAGTGATGTTTCACCTCATCCTGCAAAAGGTGTTTCAGCTCCATCAGCTGAAGCACACGGGAAGGTGCCTGTTTTCTCTCTTGACTTGAAACGGAATCTAGTTGCAACTCAGGCATTTTAATTTTTGGATGACTTTAGTGAGGCAGATGAATGCTGCTCAGTGTGGTCATCAGGGGACAATCCAGCTGTCTAGACACAGAGGCTCTATGAGATTTCAGACACCTCGGGCATCACACCTGGCTGCTAACTGACACTGCGCCCATGGATGCCGTGTCACATCTGCCAGCTGCACGCGATGTATCTGAAACTATAAAACATCTAGGTATGTTCCATCAGGACAACTACTTTATGAAAATATTTTACGATCTCATCAAGACACAGGATCATTTGAAAAAAAAAAAATTCTATACTGTTGTATTGACTGGCATCAATTATAATTTAAATCTGAAGTTCCTCAAAATATTTAGATTTGCCAAAAAATTGGATTAATTTAGGCAGCTCCACAGACAAGTAATCTTCTAGGTTGTGAATTACCTTATTCTGTAGATTTAAAAATATGCAGTGTTGCTCTTTAGCACTCTTCCTCAGTAGTGAGAGAAAATAAAATATTTCATTCTTCTTTCAGAAAACAGCCTTATTTACTTCTGTAAAGTACTTCTGTACTTTCTCTACCAAGGTTAACAGTTTTAATATCCATAGTTCTACAATACTGTGAGCATTTTGTTTCTGCTTAAAGAACTTCTTGTCATCCTTGTCCTATTACCCATAGATTTTCAACTGATCCCTTTAGTTTTCTTTATCATTTCTCTCCATTATCTAATACTGATTTTATTCATTGTTATCAGGCTCCATATTTTTTCCATTATTTTTTATCACGGACTTCACCTCCCTCTTAGCCAGGATTACTTTTTAAATGAAAAAAATACCTTTTGTCAGAGCAAAACTCCATTTCTTCAGGTATCTGACCCAACTTTTAAAAACTTCCCTCACCTATCAGCCATACTTTTTTCTTAAGCAATTTTCCACTCAGTTTTGGTGCTAGTAGCTTTTCTTTTGGAGCGTCTTTTTTATAACTAAGGAATGAGGAATCTGAAACTAAGGTGTGTGTATAAAGTCAATTAACTTGTTTTGTTCTAAACAGCCCCTGAATCTTGTAGTAAATCACAAATCACCAACATTCAGAGAATAAAAAAAAAAAAAATTTCCAATTCTAAATTTTCTAAGTAGAAGTTTAGAATTAACATTAAAACCTTTTGGTTCTTGAGGGCTTTATAGGGCTACAGTAAAAAATAATATTAAGTAAGGATGCTCTAAGATTTTGTAGTCATGCATGGGATCCATCTTGCTTGTCCCAGCTTTCTTAGACACCTATGTTTGTGGCACCCTAGAGTTATTAATCACCCCCTGTCAATTCCAGGAGTCTAGCGAAGTTACTTATACTGGGTGCCAAACTTGCAGATGACTAAAGTTACATCAGAAGGATCCATCTTGTGTTGGGATGTCTCTAAATTATCTCCTTTTCAAAGATCCCTAAAATACTTATCGATTTCTGCACTAGATACAGGAACAGAGTTGTGTGGAACAGATTGGTGATCAACAGCATGCTTAAAAGACTGACATCGTGAACTGATCAGTGAACTAAACACAGATCATGGCATGGGTGGCCATGATCATGCACTTAGACATCTAGAGCATAGAAAACTAAAATAAGTTGTCTGAATTAGAATCTGAATCCCTCCATATGCCAGATGACATAAACTCTGAGAAATTATTAAATTAGGGGCAGATTTAAAAAATATTGAAATCGGACCCATGGGAATGTCTGTTGTTATTGGTTGAGCCACAGAAACTTATGCAGAAAGGAAGGAGGAGATTTTCATTCAGTAAAAACAGAAGCCATGGGGTCAAGGCCATGGGGTCAAATTCTTAAACCAATCTGAAGTCAAGCAGTAGAGAACTGTGAAAACACATTCATATTGCATCACATAGCTACAACTACATCATCAAATCACTATCTCAAAAGGATGACAATGATGAAGTAAAGGTGTAAAATTACATTATTGTGTTTCAAACTACATCAGATATTAACTCCTCTTGCTTTGTCTGTCAATAATTTCTTATTTCTACAGTATCCAGAGGTGTTTCAGGAGCCATGAAATAGGATAGAGGAAAACTAAAATATGAATAATTGTTTCATATTCACATTTGGAGATTCAATTATTTTTTTCTTTGGTTTGTTTCTCTACTAAAACATTTTGTCCTGGATTATAGTTGGAAAAGGTTTGAGAACAGGCAATCAGGTTCACTTTTTTTTATTTTATTTTCAAAATTTGAGCAAGACTTAGTTTAGTCTATAGCTTTCCCTCATAGAGGCTACAGGGCAATTTATGCTTGTTGTGTTAAAACGGTGGTAGTGCTGATTAAGACAACTTGATAAATACAGCATATAGAACAGTCCTGGGAACTATATATCAATTAAAGAACCTATTACAAAAGAAATTACTATGTCTCTGAAGTTCATCAATAAAACATTCATGTCCTTGATTCAAACTTTCCATAAGGAACTTTTAAAAAAATAAAAATTCTTTTGAACATGTTATTTAATGCCATGAGCTGCCAAGAAGTAGAAGATGTTATTTCTATTTTTTATAACTGTGGGCACAACATTGAGAAGATGCAGAGGAAATTACACACCTTGCACAAAAGAAGTTGAAGCAATAATTGGTGGATTTTGGTTCTTTGGATCTTTCCACATTGACAAGACCTCCTCTTGGCTACAGGCAGGAGAAAGTCATTTTTGGTTAGAGCAATAAGGTTTTACAATGGCTCAATGGAGTAACTGTTATGGCAGGAACACAACATAAATAATAAATTTTGCAATCTAAATCTAAAAGCCTGCCAAATACCCTGGGTTTGACACTTTCAGTTAGAAATGGATCTTCAGAGTAGAATTTAAAAGTGAATAATATGTCTAAATATTCACTTTGTGAATAATTGAAAATTAGCAATATTTACTGTTCCCTCTGTCTGTTTATAAGTATTTCTGTTACCATGGCATTATTAGCAGCTTTCTCATGGATTATAGTCCCACTATGCTAATGAAATGACAAAACAGAAGACAGTTCCTTAGTATGAAGAAGAGCTCAGCACTATTTTCCTTTGGGCCAGATAAGTAAAGGGACTACTGTAAAGGTAATGAAGCCCTGGAAACAATGCCTATTGAGAACGTGTCCATAAACGTCACAGAGCAGGGATCTTTTCAAAGCAGTGTCACAATTGTACACAGTGAACCCTGTAGTTGACTTGTTTTGAAAATGTTGTCCCTGTACTGATAATCGATATGTTCCTTTGTGACGGAGCAGACCTATAAATGAATGCTTTCAGTTTAGATTGGATTAAAGGAGGCTGCGGTAGTGAGTGGGCTGTGTGGCAAACGCTGCTTCTTTTCTAATTGAGCCACTTGCTTTTGAAAAAGTCAAAGATCTCCCTGGTGGACATAACATGGGGTGTACTAGAAGGATAAGGTTAAAAGAAAGGAGGCTGGAGGAGTTCAAGGCACTGTTTATTACTTCTGAACATTTCTGAATAAAGGGATTGTTAGCTTTTCAGTGAATAGAATGCAGCAGTCTCACTCCTGACTGTACTGATTTGTAAGAATGTCTCTCCCCTTAATCTTATTCTTTTCTCTTTAATCTGTATGTTTTATAAACCTTATCTTTTCTCTGACCCTACCTTTTGAGTTAATCCCTAGTGTCCTACGCCTCTATGCCCATCTAGGTCTATTCAATCATAAAAAAACCACTCATCATTTCCAGTAGCACCATAGGGATCAGGATGTGTAGTGTCCATCCTAAGGTCTTCCCATTGCCTCTTCAAAAACACCCCATTCTGTAGGCACAAGCAGAAGGGCTAGCTCTGATATACATTGAGTCTCCTGTGTTTCCTAAAAATTGAGGTGAGAGAGAGAAAAGGACAGAGAAAGAGAGAAAAGAAAAATTCTCATTAGTGAAATGAGAAATTAAATTCAAACTAAGTTACATTTATAGGAACATGTTAACAGCAATATTGGAAAAACTGGATACAAAACACATTCAAACTCTGGAGGTTAAGGCTTCTTGGGCTCAGAGGATGAGAGGCATGCTTACATATAGGCATCTGTTGAATAGCCATAGCCTATAAATACATTCTTATTTTGCAAATAAATGTGGGATGTAGGCAGAAGTTTCATGAAAAAGTTTCATGAAACTTCAGAAAGTTTCATTCTTTCCTGAAAGAAGAATGATGGACAAGAGATAAAAGCACAAGTTCTGTGCAAACCTGAATCCGATAGGCTTTAAGTTCAAAACTGGAACTGTGCCAGGATTTCGTCCAGTAAATTAGAGAATAGAATAGGCAATTCACGTTGCTAAACTAGAGTTACTTCACAAACAAATTAATGAGGGATAGTTCTTCCTTCCTTATGTCTTTTTCTTAAGTTTTAAAAAGAAAGAGTGCAGAACAAAGTACTAGAGTGGATTCTTAAGGCTGTAGACAGTCTGAAATTTTCTTCAGGGTTAGGATCTTCTCAAGATGATCTTCAAAGAACTAAACAGGGTTCATTATTTCCATAAAAAATGCAACTATTAAAGGATAAGATGTTCCTAAACATAGTGTCAAAATTTGGGCTAGAATGGCCACCAAAGCACTTAGACTTTAGACACTTTTTTTCTGTACTAAATTCACACAGAAACTAGAGGGTTTGGGTTCCAAGCCTGTAACACACAGCTGTACGGTTGTTTTCCTGCTTGTATATGAAAGGAGTTCTAGTGCCTTTGATATAAAAGAATGACGGAGATTCTCCTTGTGCAACTTCAAGCAATAACTGCAGTTGTGCCTTTTCTGGCCAGTTCCACGTCACGTTCCCATTAGCTTTCCCATTTCCATCAAGTGGTCATCAGTTTTAATATACAACTTAAAAAACTGAATAAATAAATAAATAAATAATCTTATTATGGGAGATGACAGACAGCACAATATGGAAGACTGAGACTGAAAAACATTAATTTGGTAGGAAAAAGGATTTCTTCTTAGCTGATTGCAAACTACAATTTGTATCATAGCCTTTTTTCTTTTTTTTTTCTTCCCTAGCTTGTTGTCTTGTCCTGATCTGTTTTCCCTCCTTGTCTTTCCGTTTATATTGAACACATTCCAGAGAACAACGACACAAGTGCAGCTCATCAGATTGAATACAGTGTAATACCATGTTTTTCCTCCAGTCACAGAATCACAGAATCTTCTTGGTTGGAAGGAACCTTTGAGATCATCAAGTCCAACCACAAAAAAAAAAAAAAAACCCCACACCACAAAAAAACCCCAAAAACCAAATCAAAACAAAAAAACACCAAACACCAAAAAAACCCAAAAACAAAACCAAAAACCACATAAAACAAACACCCACAACCACACCCCACCCACAAACAGACACAAACCAACAATCTCGGGCACTAGAGCATGCCCTGAAGTGCCATGTCTACACGTTTCTTAAATACCTCCAGGGATGGCGACTCCACCACCTCCCTGGACAGGCTGTTCCAGTGCCTGACCACTCTCTCAGTAAAGTAATTCTTCCCAATATCTAATCTAAACCTCCCCTGCCGCAACTGCAGACCATTCCCTCTGGTCCTGTCATTTGAACTTTTAAACTTTCTTTTCTAAAAAAAAAAAAAAAAAAAAAAAAGCACCAAACAAATAAAGAATAAAAACTAAAAATTCCTCCCCCTGTCTCTGTTCCACAAATCTATGGAACATATTACTGGCAAAGGGTGTAACCTTGCCTCATATTCTGTGGAGTACTGGGCTGAAGTGAGCACAGTAGTTTTCCATACTAATCAATTTTCAGTAAGTGTGAAGGCAAAGGGGGTATTTGTAAATATGCTGGCAGAACATAACCTTTCCACAAAGAAACCCACCAGTGAAACAGAGCACAGATCCAGAACATGTCAAGGAGATGAGCTGTGGAGCAAATAATGCCATCTGTACCACTCATGATGTTCTTGGACCAAAGCATCAGAAAGATGTAAATGAATGCCACATTTATGTTCAAAGAATACAGCCATGATTGATAATAAGCTACCAATACCAGTGGGATTTTTTTTTAACACAGTGGAAAATGGGCCATTTTGGATAAGAAACTTTCATGTGTGTTATCCGAAAATGAATAGTCTGCAGAATCACTCAACATATAGCCTTTCACTAACCAACATATCACCATGGAAAAATAAATAAATACTTACAGATGAGTTTAGTAAATTCTTCCATTTAGAAGTTTGTTGTATTCACTATTTGAAGATCAAGATTTTTCAGGAAATACGTCATGACAGACCAATTTTATTCTCATTGGGACAATTTGGGACATCTGACAATTATCTCCGAGATATTCCAATTGATGAGAACACAATTCCACATTTTCAAAAGCAAGTCCAGTACAACTTAAAGCATGTCTTTTGTACAATTTATTCTGGATTAAGGGTATGGAAGATTAATGGACATGGCTGTGAGCACACTCTTTGTATTGATGAGGAAAAGCTAAGAAAGTCTGCGTGGTTCTCCACGTCATGGCCACTCAATTCATTACTTTGAATTTCTATGATGATGTAATATGAAGCATTACAATAAAATAGACAATTACCAACTTCAGAAGACAAGTAACTTAGAAGCTACTCAGTACTTCAGTGTTTTCAATTCAAAATACATTGTCCCTTTTTTTGACCTCCATGAAGACATTAAGATAAAATTAATGCAGACCATGTTACTCATACATAGTCATAGTCACCTCCTACTTAAATTATTAGGAATCTTTCTATTGACCTGAAAGAGAAAAAGGTTAGCCCTGTAGTCCAGGCAATTATTATCCTGGATAATTACCAAAATAAATTCTAGTAGTCATTGCTTCAAAATGAAATTAATCAACTGTTTCTGATAATCTCAGAATTGGGAGTCTCAATTTTTTTTTCATAGATTCAGTAATATTATAAAATAAAAAGTTCCTTTGCCCTAATGCTACTGGGGATCAGCCAAGTTGTATGTAAATTAATGTTTTCCACTGAATTTCAATTCTCTTTTTCTAAGGTTGATCCCGAACGTGATTATTGAGAAGAGCTAGAAAGTAAGACTGGAGTCAAAGAAAGTTGTAAGGGGAGAAATAAGACAAAGACCAAATAATTAAAACAGGGAGTCCAGGATTTTTCAACATGACAGTGGCCATCTGTAAATGTATTCATCATCGCTAGACAAACACTATATGGAACATATTTAAGTCTCTACACTGTTTGCTTTAGTTGGTTACAATTATTTATTTTGCTGTTCATAATGTGCTTCTCCAAATTAACTTCCTCCTTCTATTTCTCCTTGTTCTTCTCTCCCTATGCTTCTTCATCTTAGAAATGGTGGAAAAAAAGGTAAGGATCCCCAGGAAAGTAGCATTTAGTAAATAGAGGTATTTCAGGAAATAAATATATATAAATAACTGTATGAGGTACCTTTTTATTAAGTATTCATACCAGCAAAAATTTAAATTAATGGCTATGGATAAGCAAACAAAGGAGATACATACAATACAGCTGAACTTAAAGATGAAGGAAATCAACAAAATGTTTGCATGTAACATTTCCAGTTCTAGTACAGACTAAATCTTTGTTCTAATATTTATACCACTGTGAGACACAAAAAATTATTTCATGCTTTACAGACCAGACAGATAGCTTTTGACTGAAAAAAGACTTCAGTAAAAGGAACAACTTTCTTAGTAAACTTGTACTACAACTTGTAATATGAGGGAGTAACCATCAAGAAAAAGAAATTGTGTATTCAGTTACTATATAAGAGCTTTCAAAAGCAAGATGTGAGGTTCAAAGACATTTCAGCTCAGGGTTGGAGTTTTTTTTACTAAAACATGAAAACACGGGAATCCCTCAAAAACCCTACCACCAAACTAGTTGAAAATTAGTAATTTGCTTAAAAAAACCCTTTTGATAGTGGTGTGCTTACAGTCTTGAAAACTAAGGAAGAAAGCTGACTGCTTACTGGAAATAATCAGTACATTTTCCAATTAAGAATATAGTCATACAAAAATAACAAAGCTAATTTTGTTCTTGCAGTTTACCCACCAGGAAATTCTTCAGAGCATTTGTGAAAACGAGAATAACAGTCTCTGTGATGCAGACAGCTCTCTCATAGTCTTTTAAAATTAAATCTTGAACACATGTTCAGGCAGGAGGAATACCGGTTGAGGCAGAAAAGCCAAAGAGCAGAAACATCCATTCACTTACCTCCACCTTTGTGAAGGTTGTTTTTATCTGCTGTGGAAGATACAGGTGCTGGCTGTTGGAAATTTTTTGACAATTCTGATTACAGTCTTCTACCAACAGGCACTAATTAATTATAGTGGCTTTTAAAGGAATCACTCAATTCAGAGTCAGATGTGTAGATGATGAAGCCAAAAGATATTCTTGTGGTCACCTAGAACAGTTTCTCACAGCAGTCAGACTTTATTCATGTGTGAATTCTTGACTCGGACCAAAAGATATATCTCAACAGCTTTTAGAAAACAAACCCCAATCCTGATTTTAAGTTTACAACTGATGAAGAATCCAAGACATTCTTGTTACAAAGACATGTTCACATTTCCAGTCTTAGTTTGTCTAACTTCAAGTCCTAGATTAAGGGTCAAGTTATATTTTGCTGACTAGATTGAAGAATGCACTACTGCATCTTGCTCACCGGACATTGAATCTCTAATCTACTCTTTGATAAACTAAATACATGGAACTAATTTAATCCTTCAGTATAACATGTTTTCCAGTTCATTAATCTTTCTCGTGACTCTTCTCTAAATCTTCTCCCATTTTATAACACTCTTCACTGGATATCAGAAATGATCCTAATACGGATAGGTCAGTATAGAACCCAACAATACAGTAAGTTAATCTCTCTACAACTTCTCATATCCTCTTGTGAATTAATGTAGTGGTCTCATTAACCTTTTTGCCACAATGTTATCTTTAGCAGTTCATTTTCATCAGATTAACCCCCATGACCTATAAGTTCTTTTCATACTCCCTACTCCCAATAACGTATTTCCAATCCTGTATGTGTAACTGACATTTTTTTTTCTGCCCCTGTGACTATGTATTGGACAATACTGGGAAGTAATTTGCCTGTGCTATGGTTCCAGGCAATCAAGATGTTACATTTTAGTAACATCTTTTCTTCATTATTTATGTCTTCCCCTATATTTTTCTCAAACACAAGCTTTAGCCATACAATACTGTATTTTTCCAAACACTGGTAATGTATGTGTAGTGAAGAATGGATCCTATTGGGGCTTTATTGAGAGGATGGCTGCTTCCTAATAATTCCATTTACAAATTGTGGTGGGTTAATCTTGGCTGGTGACAGAGGCCCACCAAGCTGCTCTCTCACTCTCCCTCCTCAGCAGGGCAAAGGGAGAAAATAAGATTAAAAACTCATGGATTGAGATAAAGACAGTTTAATGAAAGAAAGGAAACGCCACATGCAGAAGCAAAGCAAGCAAAAGGAGATTTATTCTCTACTTCCCATCAGCAGGTGATGTTCAGCCACTTCCTGGGGTGTAGGACCTCAGTACGCATAGTGGTTGCTTCAGGAGACAAAAGCCTGAATGCTCCCTACATCCTTTCTCTTAGCTTTTATTGCTGAGCATGATGTCATATGATATGGAATATCCCTTTGGTCAGTTTGGGTCAGACTGTCCTATCTGTGTCCCCTCCAACCTCCTGCCCAACCCCAGCCTATTGGCTTTTGGTGGAGAAGGGTGGAAAGAGAGCCTTGATGCTCTGCCAGCACTGCCCAGCAGTACCCAAAACATCGGTGTGTTATTAACACCTTTCTAGCTACAAACACAAAGCACAGCACTATGGGGGGCTGCTATGGGGAAAGTTAACTCCATCCCAGCCAAATTCAATACACAACTGTATTTTGAAGCTCATTAATTGCTTTTCTCCATACTTATTAATCCATTGATTGATTTTGCACCATTCTTTCTACTCAATGAAATATTGTTCTGTACCAAATCAAATGCCTTGGAGATGTCTAACTATATTAAACAGATTTCTCAATCAAACTTGTAATCTCATAAAAATGTAGCAAGCGAGATTAACAAATCCTATTAGCATATACTGATGTTGATTGGCAATAATTAAAGTAACCTCTCTTAACGCATTAATTTGAACTGCATCAACCATTTCACTATTGTTCCTGAGATCACTGTCATGCAAACAGGCTCATAATTATCACCGTTGTCCTCTGTAACTTTTCCAAATATTGGCGCATCTATTTTCTTCCAAACCTCTTTTGGGTTTTTTTCAAGGCAAGATTTCCAAGACTAGTGGAAAACAAGCAAAATTATTCCAGAGAGGCATCTGGCCAGCTCTTTCAAAACTCTTTAATGGGACCGGTTAAATCCAGCTGAATAAAAAGCATGTAACTTATGTCTTGTATACATCAGCTTCCCTGTTGAAAACCAAAACATGTTGGTACAGAATAATATATTAATATGGTACAATACGAATGAGCCATTCCACTTTTTGCCAGAGAGAGTAGAATTTTTTATATAACTCATCATAGCCAGTGTCCTGCATTCAGCCAGGATTATATGTGAAGGGAGAGAAAGAAGCACATTTTTGTCTTAATCTGTGTGAGAATCTAACAAAAAGAATTGTTTTCCACCTCTGCCTAACAAGGCAGATGAGAAAAAAGATGAGAAAAGCTTTTGACTCTGTGTCTACCTTACATGTCCACATAGCAGTATATTTCCCATTAATGTCGATGAGGATTACAAAAACATAGGTGGGGGTGACTATGTCATTAACTAAAGAAATTGTCATTTGACTATGCATACATTTCAGAACACAGGTGATTCAGCTTGCATTAGTTACCCAGCCTGCAATCCAGGATACTCGCACGTATTTTCTGAAAGAAAAAGAAAATTATTAGCTGGCACAAATCCTTCTCCATTAGGGCTAGAGCTAGACTATTCTCGCTTACTGCTTCTGAGTCACTACCAGATTCTGTTACTGTGGGAGAATTTTAATGATTGTTTATTTGCTCTTGAGTTATAGACACCACTAGTAGCATTACTTCTGCAAGTTTTCTAATTGCTGAAAGGTTTGGGTGTTTGCATGTTGATTAATAGAACTGAATCAGCAGCTATATGTTCTGCAAACTACTCCTAATATATGTTCACTCTAGGTTTACTAGAAGGGTTTAATCCGACAAATGTGCATGTACCTTCCAAATTCCCACAATACCATGCTGATAAGCATGGGGATAAGTGCTGCCAGGTTGCCTGACACTACCATGTATCTGTTCCACTTAGATTGGGGCTACAACTGTTCTTGGCAATACCATGAACCTGTCTCAGCTGCCCAGTCTACAGAAGGGATACAAAACTATTTCTCTTTTGGCTACAGACAATTTCTTTTCAGCTCAAGCTGCAGAGACTTCTGGTTTTAAGTTCAAACCGTTCCTGGGCTAAATCTCAAATGACAGCTAAAATGGCAGCTGTCACCCTGTTACCATGCCAGCAGAGTCTGAGGCAGTGATTCTCCCAATAACGATGGGGGAGCACAACATGATTAGGCCGTGTCAAGCTTCCACTGACACCAAGTCCGCCTTAGTAGAATTATGGACCATAGGTGTCTGCCACTGCCCTCTGCCTCTGAGCATGGACACCGCCCACCACCTCTTCCAACAAAGGACAATTTCTACACTGGGGAAGGGATCAGTTTTAAACATCCTATTGTACAGAATAAATCTAGATAAAGCGATGGGTTGTATCTGAGAACTAATGAATTAAGGCAGATGCACATTGGTATAAAACATACAGCATGGTCCAGGGCTTTGTCGTGTATCTTAGTTTTGTCTAATAAATGTAGCAAAATTGTGAGTTATTCTGCAAGAAATCCCTCTGATGCCATAGAACTGAGCAATGTAATTTGCATTTAAAGGTAGCCTCAACTGCTGAGAGAAGGACCAGTGAATTTACTTCAGTTTTGTAAACAGAACCATCTTATTCAGACCACAGGAAACCATCCATCACCATGCTTGAAACAGGCCTTATAGTAACAGAACATGAGGTAGAAAGCAGAGCATTTATTTTTTTAGCTATGTCACCATAGTTGCAGGAAAACTAGACTTAAATCTGCCCTACAAGGTGCTTCTTCCAACTTGCTCGTCAAACCTCCAAAGATATAGATATTGGACACTTTGCACTAACATAATGCCTTATGCAAATTCAAAACTATGTTAAATTACAATCTGAAGGGCGAACTTTTTTCCTGTGTTGATAAGGATTGCAGTTCAAATACAATCAGAAAAATAAATATAATTCAATATAACCTTGAAAGCCAACACCAAGTAGTTACGTAGGAAATTGAAATAAATTATGTGAAAACTGAAAGAAGAAATTCAACAGAAAAAGAATCTAAAGATATCCTATACTTCAGTTATAGAAATGTAGTCTTGTTTAAGTCATTTGCCAAGGACTAACACTCAGCTACTGTCCCCATTTCAGAGATCAGAAAATTGCTGCAGAGCAGTTAAGTTATTTGCGCTAAGCTGTACAGGAAAGAAATTTCAAGCGATGTTTTTCTGGCTCCTATTCATGTGCCTTAGCAAAATCTTTCTAATCTACTTCATCTGCATTAGAAATATAAAAATATTACATCATCCTTATAGGCAGTATCTTATTACTGGCATGTAAAGTAAAAACTATATACTTATGGTCATTTTTTATCAGTAATATAAATTATATTTATATGATGTCATCAATAATATAAAAGATTAATGTCAACTATGTTTTCATATGGTTGTTTAATAAACGTATATAAGTTCACCACAGGAACATTTTGAATATCTTTTAAATTATGTAAACCAAAGGATGGAAATACCGTGCAGTTTTCTGTTTCTGATTTTTGGGGGGGTTTGCTTTTTTTCTTATTCAACTGTTCAGTTCACTCCTATTCTGTGGCCTTCTTTGTAGGGACAGGCTGAAATAGATGGAATTTACTAGGAAAGACACAAAAACCAGAGAAATGAGCTCACCACCCCAGAAGGAAATCTGTGGCTAAGATCCCTCCCTTACAGACATTCCAGAAACTAGTTCAGCTGATTCTTACTCCCATGTCAGAGGAAAAGTGTCCTCCTCTGAAACACTGATAAGGAACTACACAGAAGTGAACAGATAACAGCCTTGTTATTATACTATATCATGTTCAAAATAAACCCCAAATATTTAAATTCATAAGGCTGCACGAGTTGCATGTGAGATACATCAGTTGGTGAGATGAGATAAGCAGAAACATATAAATAGGTATTGTGCAAATTGAGAGTGGGGAGAGACAGAGTGAGTGCAATACAAAGAGACTTTTCAACGCTATCAAGAACCTCACCCTAACCCCCTTCTCTGCCTAACAGTGGCATCAGGGGAGCAGATGACAAAGTGCTAATGGAATAAGGAGACATATCACAAACCTCAGGAAGCTGGGGCAGGAATCTGCATTATAGTCAGGTTATTGTGACAGTTCATATGAAACACCAAGGTATGTGCCAGACTTTATCGAGTGAAGGGTAATCATTCAAACTGGCATAAAAGGAAAACCTCCTTTGTTTTTATTTTTTCCAGGAACCCATCGCACACGTGTGTGTCGCTGCATACACACAGACACACACACAGACATACACATGCAGAGTCATATTATATTTTAGCCAAGCTGAGCAGAGACTTGCATAAAGCACAGTGCATACATCAAATTCCAGTCAGGTGCAGGAAAAGAAAGGAAGGGAAGATGTACATTCTACAAATAAAAAAAAAAGTTCATGGTGTCATATCAAAAAAAAAAAAAAAAAGACCTGAAGGAAACTCAAGTAATATTAAACATTTAAAGATGACTGAAGTGTTACTGTGTGTTTTGACCAACATAGGAAATGATTGGTTTTCTTGGCATCCACCATGAAACAAATAAATGACACTGATTCACAGTTCTCTGTGCATCATGCCTCTAGGTACACATAGGGGAAGACATGGACTTTAAGGCGATGGAGGTGGAATGAGTGCTGGAATTAATAAACCCCCTAAAGTGGGGAAACTGAGGCAGTCAGTTTGGATTGTTTGACTACACTGATGATACATAAAAGATTTAGCCCTGTAAAACAGATTTGGGCTTCAGCTAAGTCACCAACTGGCTACATGATAGTAAGTCACGCTGCCTTAAATTGATACCATGCTATAAGCTGAATTATTTCAAAAATCATCTTTTGGAAGCCATTTCAAAACTGGCTTTTACAACCTTTTCCAAGACTTGAAAGTTATTTTGGAAGACAGAAGAAGTGGGCTGTAGCCAATTTCTGGCTGCTGGTAACTTCCTCTCTTGCACAGAAACAGATTATTTTGACCAATATAAGTACATACATTCATGAATAATTCCTGCATAATTTGGATTCCCAAGAAAAAAAAATAGTAAAAACAGTGGTGTGTCAAAAAACAATGCTGTGCATAAAATTAAACATCTTGACAATCAGAATGTAAATTGTGATTAACTTTCATAAAAGATGGGACTAAAGCAATGCACTCTAAAAGCTTATAATGTAACTGGAGTGATACCTGGCCATTTGCCCACAGTGATGTGCTTGCAATCAAATGTAATAAAGAGTTTCCAAACACCAAGTTCTCACCAAATTGCAGTCCTGGATGTCTGCTTGCACTGATATCATCACCATGATGTGTTCTTGACAGGTTGGGTTTCATCTAACACAAATATCTGGGCAGAGGGCAGAAATCCTGCTCCTTGAAGTGACTTTCTATATTCCATTGACTACACAGGGACACTTGAAAAGCATGCTTAAATAAGAAAGCAAATTTTTTTATTGATTAGAACGTGTGATGAATCTCACATATGTGTCTGGCCAAAATTACACTCTTCACTTCCTTCTGAGGTCAAAAATTTGTTTAAATATGAACAGTGCTTCCTCTTTCCTTATTCTACCATTATACAAAGTAGATATTATCAAAACATTTCATAGGTTCCCAAGTACAAGAGGGCTCAATGGTGCACAGATGGCCAAAGAGTAGAACGTAGGGGCTTTTTTCTTTCAGTCTTCAGTTGATACAGTGGCTGTGATTAGATGTCTAACACAATTAGCATCAACGACAAAAGGGTAAGAACTCGGGATGGAAAAGGTAAAGTACAGGTTTAATTCTACTTTGAGAAGCTGGATGTTTTTAAACTGGCTGGTCCTGATGAAATTCACCTGAGAGTACTTAGAGAACTGGCTGAAGTGATCTCAGAGCCCTTAGCAATTATTTTGAGAACAGAGTGAGGACAGGTAAAGTTTCAGAGAACAGAAAAAGGCAATCATAGTTCCTATCTTTAAAAAAGCAAAAAGAAGTGTAGATCAGTCAATCTAATTTCAATTACAAAAAAAAAAAAAATACTGGTTCAAATATTCAAACATCTGGATGATAACAAGGGGATAAGAACCAGCCAACGTGGATTTGTCAAGAACAAATCACGTCAAAGCAACCAAGTTTTCTCCTATGACATGGTGACAGGCCTGTGTATTGAAAAGCAAAATATCTTTACTTTAGTAAAGCTTTTGACAGAGTCTTTTGTGACATTTTTCTATGCAACCCAGGGTCTTCCTGAAAGTGCCATAAGGCAGGGACAAAACTGATTGGGATACTATGCATAAAGAGGAACTGTTCAGCTGGAAGGATGTAACAGTTAGGTCCACTGGGGACTGATTTGAAGTCTAGGTCTATGGAACACTTCCAATAATAAAAACTGCATGATGGAGTAGGGAATATACTTGCTATATTTGCAGATGATTCAAAGCTGTGAGAGGCTGAAAAAGCATGTGGATGACACGGTTAGAATTCAAACTGATTATTATAAATTGGAGAAATGGTCTGAAGTGACTGGGATGCAATTTAATAATGGCAAAAAATCAAAAGTTCTCCACTTAGGTAAGAGTAACCGTCTGCACAATTATAGGATGAGGAATAACAGTTCTGCTGAAAAGGGATGCATGGGCTATAGTGGATCATAAATTGAGCATGAGTCAGCAATGCCGAGCTATTTCAAAGACAAAAGGGAAGCTTCATCCTGGAAGGTATAAACAAGAGAATCATATAGAAGACAAAGGAAATAAACTTTCTGTTTAAATCTAGACAAAGCACTTGAGTGAAATAAAGTTTTTGTTTATTTCACTCAAGTGCTTTGTCTAGATTTAGGATATCTCCAGGAAAGACGCTGACCAACTAAAGAGATAAGAATAAATAGAGGGTTATAAAACATGACCTTTGAGGACAAGCCAAAATTAGTTGGTTTGTTTAGTGTAGATAAGTGGCATTTGAAGACCATTTTGATGGTCTTCAAATATTTTAAGAGATTACTGCTTAGAAGACAGGAGCAAATTCAAAGAGGAAACAAATAAACCAAAAATGGAGATCTAAGTTAGATACTAGGGAAAAGAATGGTAAATATTGTGAAGCACCTGAATAAATTGCCTAGATATATGGACTTTTCAACACTGGAGGTTTTTAAGAATTGGTAGGCTGAACATCTGTCAGAGATGGTTTAGAAAGAGCTGAACATGCCTTGGGGCAAGAGTATGTATTGGATAACCTCTTTCTCTTCCAGAAATGTGATTTCTCTATGATTTTTAATGTGTTTGACTCCTGTGGTAACAGACATGTGGAACATGAGAAGGGAATTTTTCTAGTAATATGTGTGGCAGATCTCGTTTACCTAGATGAATGTAGTACCTCTGGAAAATTTTTATTGATGTGACTGCACCTCTTTGTCACAGTTAGCATTTTACAATGTCTCCAAATGGTCTCCATTTAAGTCAAGAAAGAGTGCAGTGGAATTCCTGAGATGAAGTGACAAAACTTGCCACAGGCACATGTAAAAGAGAGAATAGCACCATGGAAGACCCGGAAGAGTGCTCTAAATTGCCTTAATGGGTTGAAGTAGACATGCATCTCAAATCAAACTGGTAGCATTCATACATTTGCCAGTAGCTGTCAGTATCAAAAAAAAAAAAAAAAAAAAAAAAAAAAAAAAAAAAGAGGGAGGGGGAAGTAACAGCTCTAGTTGCTCTTGACATGATTTCATTTAACTCGCTAGGTCTCTGACCTTTCAGCGTTGGTGGAAATAGAAGTGGAAATGTAACACTGAGGGGGAAAAATTCATGCAAATAATAACCTTTAAAACCACCAAGTAAGTCTTTTTTTTTAAAGGAGAGAAATCTGATGATCCAATTATGCAAGTCATTAGGAAAACAATGCTGAAATTTTGAGGCTAATGGGATTTTAAGTTATATTGACAATGAAAACCAATTATACTTTCAAAACTTTTTTTTCTCTATCTGCAATTTCATTATTTTAATGAAATGGCATGCTAAACCTCAAGTAGCCAAATGAATGTTAATTATGGAAATAGTTGAGTTAACAAGAGAACCCCTCTCTTTCCATGACCTCATAATTTCACAAGTCTGAATAGAAAGCATAAAGTCATTCATTTTGCCTCTAAATTGTTTGATGTTGTAAATATAGCAATCTTCAAACTCTTCAGAACTCCTACTTTGGAATAAAATTTAGATTAATTTTCTTAAGAAGTACAGTGGAACCAGATCTCAACCACAGGATGAAAGCAATTCCAAGTCTTGGGAATATTTAGATAATGACCCAATTCTTCCAGGTCAGAACGAATTCTAGTTTAACACATTAAAACTTTTCTGCTTTAATTGATTTTTCCACTATCTATTTATCTTTCTAATTGGATAGTAAGGTACCAGGTAAAAAAAAACAACTGTGAAATCCAACCAGTTTATGTAAGCAATTTCAATAAGTGAAAGGGCCGATGGGAAATTTTGCAAGGTTACTGAATAATTAAAACAAGTTTTTGTCAGTTACTAGTCTCATCAAGCTAATGGCAAAATAAATCTGTGATTCCCTAAAAGTTATTCCTCGCTGCAACAAGCAGTTTTAGGTTTTATTGAGTTGAATATGCAGAGAATAAAAGAATCAAGGAATAGAAGAAGTGCCTGAGTAGGAATGAACTCTTGGCCATGATCTGGTCCAACCGTCTATTGAAAGCAGGCCTTAGCCTGGTTTATCGAGAGCCCTGTCAAGCCAAGTCTCGAATATTTCTAGCAAGAGAGATTCCCCCACTTCTCTGGGCAAACTACCCTAATATTAAGCTGTTCCCATGATGAAGAATTTGCTTCTTATCTCCTTACAGAATTTCCTCTAAATCAACTTCTGCCTGTTGACTCTTGTCCTGTCACCTGTGAAGTGAGTATCTCCATCTTCCATATAACTACATTTCAGGTATTGGGAGACCATGATTAGATTCCCTTGGAGCCTCCCCTTCTCTGGGCTGAAGGCTATTCTTTCAGCCTTTCTTCATATGTCAAGTTCACCAGCCTTCTAATCCTCTTGCTGACCCTTTAGTAGATCTGCTTTAATTTTTTGGAGTCTCTCTTGAACTGGGGAAACTCAAACAAGACATGAAAGTTCAGGTATGGCCTAACCAGTGCCAAATGGAATAATCACATCCCTTGATCTTCAGAATATACTCTTACTAATGCATCCCAGGACACAGTTTGCCTTCATTCCTGCAAGGGGATGCATCATGGGAGCATTACAACCTTGCCTTGGTCAAGAGTTGAGTGCCTGAATATAATAAGCTGCAGGCATCGGGGCAGTGCAAATAAGACCTAAGTATGATGAAGCTCAATATGGGCACAGATCAGCAAGTGACAGGAGAACAATAGCTGAAACTGCTGGAAAGGTATACCATGATATGAACATGGGCTGACTTGATTGGCAGCCTGTGCCAACATCTGGCTATAGACACACACACCCACCCACCCACCCCACCCTTCCAGGTAATAGAGATCATGAAGAAACATCTTTACAAGGACATCTGATACCACATAGAAGCAGGGGATGCCAGGTGGGACCATTTCAGATCAGTGCTGAAACACCTGCCAGTCAGTCTCCTTTCTGTCCTGCTGCTTCTGCCCCAAGTGATGGACTTCCCTTTGTCGACATACAGACTATGTCAGGAAGAAGATGGGTCTAAGTGGTCTGACTGCTCTTTTCTTAACCTAACAATGTGCAAGAATCTAAGAATCTTGCCAATTTGCCTTCAGCAGTTGTATTACACATGAGTGAAAGAAGAGGTGTAGGCTTCCCTTCAGTGCAATTGGAATTCATTTCTTTTGCCAAACAACAACTTTCCTCTTAAAATGTGCCTAGGTCTGCAACGGTAGCAGATAGCTTACAGTCTACTGTTTGGCATACGGTTTTGGCTGTGAAATCAGTCACTTGGCTTCAAAAATATTTTTAGGGCTAAATTTATTTCAAGGCAAAATAGTCAGGAGTGAGCATAGATTACAGAACAGTATCCGTGCATTAGAAAAAATATATTTCCACCTTGGCCATAGAGTTTTTCTATGAATGTGGACAAATTATTCAGTTTTGTGCGTTTTTTCTCCCCATCATCCTTGAGCTCTTTATTATATTGAAGTACTTCAGAGCTGGCATTATCTTTTAACAAAAATAAGAGATAGTGCTGCTGCAGTGATCGTAACTTGGTTCTGAAATACAAATGCAAAGCATAAATGGACCCAGACATCTCACAGAGGTCAGAAAGTCTTCCTCCTTGTTTTTAAGGAAAGTATACAGAGAAACAAGAATTCTGTCAACCCACTGACACTGTAAAAATTATAGGCTTATTGATATTTTCTGTTGAAAGTGACTTCCAGAGGTCACCTGGTCCAACCCTCCCTCTTGTTGCACCATTTGTGGCAAACTGCTCTCCTGTGTTAATAGTCAAGTTCCTCACTGCATCATTTAATTTTTGCTCTTATTCTGAAAGTTGCATCACGTCACAGACTTAGAAGATATTAAAAAGAATGACAACTTATTAGATCCTTGTGCTCAAGCCTGCTTGCAATGTGCTTCCTCCAGTGGCTGTAAGATGCTAATGATGGTTTGTCTTTGACGTGAGAAAAGACAATTCTAACAGTGTCTGGAGAGAATTCCACTCACTGAGCCAGATTTTGAGACACTTAGTAGATCACATGCATTTTAGATTTTTGTACTGATTAAACTGCCTCCAAAATTTACCATAATCATTTTGCATGCCAGATACTGCTGTCCACATGTGCAAATACGACACTTCATTTACGATGTGAGAAAGACACAGCCAGGAGAACACATAAAAAGAGAGGCTTCCTGAAAGTGGATGGACTTGCTGAAATGATAAGTACTTGCCACCTGCAACAACCCAAAGAAAGACCAAGAAGAAAATCAAACCAAACTATACATGACAGATATTACTCGTGGCTCCAGTAGTGCACAACTGGAAGGTGGTCAGAAATTATGGTGATCGGGACCGGATCTCAAGCAGTATTGAGAGGAATGAGATAGCCCAAACACACTCAGAGAACCTGGTAAACAGCTCACTTGAATAAAAGCCAGAAGCTGACCGAATGTCCCAGATTAAAAGGGCAACCAATCTGCTGTCAATGCTTGGGAAGGCTTTGTTGAAGACTGATGCACTGATGTATTGAATCTAGGACTAACCAGATTTTTCTGGAGGTGGGGTTTTCTGGTGTATGAGGAAAGGAGATGTGTGTCTCTTCAACAGTGTCTGCAATTCATCACAAAGAAATGCCTTGTTATTGATATGGCTTTGTATTTAGACTGCTCAGTGGATGCAACTCATCAGGGATCCTCCTGTCTGACAGACTCGACCTACCTGCTATTTCTTGTTATCAGACAAATAAAATACATATAAAAATACTTTTCTTTCTAATTGAAACACACATTTAAATTATCCTTATTATACTTTGCTTTACCCATACAAAGACTTATTTCTTCATTCTAGCCTAGAATACTGACCTAGCTTTCATAGCAAGAGCTATTTAAAATTCATACATTTTGATGGGAAAAAATAGGTGACAGCTGCTTTTAATATTCCTTTTAAAAGCATCTATAACAACAGCTAGAGAATCAAGGTAATTCTGTTAGCCAAGAGAAGTAGATCACGTTGCTTATTTCAGTCTCATCAATTTCATCTTTGATTTTAATAAGGTCTTTTGAAATGGTTGATTTTCCCTGAAGAGCTTGCTGTAACTTAACTTGGTCTAGGTGTCCTCAATTCCTATTGAAAACAAAAGAATTCAGACATCTCGAAAGTTTCAATGCTTTCAAAGAGGGAAGATTTAGACTAGATATTAAGAAGAATTTTTTATGATGATGGTACTAAAACACTGGCCCAGGTTGCCCAGAGAAGTGGTAGATGGATCATCCCTGGAAACATTCAAAGTCAGGTTGGATGGGGCTCTGAGCAACCTGATCTGGCTGATGATGTCCTTGCTCATTGCAGGGGGGGTGGATTAGATGATCTTTATAGGTCCCTTCCAACCCAAACTATTCTATGATTCAATGATTCTATTTTCAGATGCACACCCTAGACTCTTTGCACAAGAACATAGTCGAGGAGAATAGTAACATGAGCAAAGTATGCAAGATCTGAAATGTAAGCAATATTGTCTTTTTCCAACAGTAAATCTAATTCAAATTTCCATTTTATGCTAAAAAGTCAAATCAATTTAATACTGACTTAAAAAATGATTTGACTTTTTTCCAGGGCACTTATAAACCTCATTAAGAAAATTTAAAGCAAGCGAACAAACAAAAAAGAAACCCAGAATTTCTAAATCTGCCTGCAGTTTTACATCAAGCAGCATGACAAGATATTTAAGTTCAGTGCTACCAATATCATCTCAGTTGCTCCCAATTTGTGTAAATTTTACTGTGCAGTGAATTTAAGTCCCACTTCCAAGCCAATGGCAGAATGACACCTTAACAGAACTGCATGTGACTGGGTGAGAGAGAGAGGACAATATCTCTCCAGAACAGCCAACACACTGATCAAGTTGAATCCACAAGGGGAAAGAGGATTAACACGGGGGCAAATTTTCCACCAACTAGTTTCCATGCTTTATGCCTGCCTTTACCCTGTATTACACACGAGAGATAGCAGCAGCTTTGTCCCCAAAGAGCAGAATTTAACAAAGAGTGCAGATGTATTTATTCTTTCACCTGTATCAGCATTCTGCCAATAGATTACAGAGGTTTGTAGCTGTTTTTTTCAGCACATCCATCGACAGGCAATAGCTGTTCTTCCACATTCAGCAACAGCACTGCTTGTGCAGAACCTGTCTCTGGCAGCTCAATCCAACCCCTTGGGAAAGCAATCTAAATAATGCTTTTAATAACCTGTATTGGTTCCCCAAAACAGCATTGCAGAGAGGACAGTGCAGATGAGGGCATGAGCCAGAAAATAAAGGGTAAGAATTGGCCACCCTGACATTGCCATTGGAGAGATATGGGAAATATGGCAAAGATGCAAGAACCCCAATTTGCACCCCACCTTCCAGCTACTGCCCTTCAGGTTTTTCTGTGCTACAGAACAGTAACACCAATGTCATCTGGAACACAATAAGGAGATGTACAAGCAGTGTTGCATATTAAATAACCACTTACTTCACTACTCTTTTTCTTCTGAACTTTGTTTTAACTCTTTTCTGAAGATCAACACCTGATCTGCATTTTCATAAAACATTATTAACCTTAGACCATGTATGTAAAGACTCATAAGCAGTTATCAGTAACTCCAGCAAGCTTTCAAAGAAAGTAGCTTATAGTTTCTGAGTGAAACTCATTTCTATTCCCAAAACAAAGGAGTACCTACAATATTCAGAATAACACTATTAGCAGACTAATTTAAAGATGCTGTTCAAGCAACATTCCATATTTATTGCTACTACATAGCTATCCTCAAACGAAGGACAGCACAATCACTGCAGGTCAGTGCACCTCTTCCCTTACCTCTGCCTAGTTGCACTTGAACAGCACCTCTGGTTGGTGTTGAAAGCTTGGCAGTTAATTTACAGAAAACTTTCTGTGGTCACTTAAGGCCACAGGGACCACCTCCTTCTAACTCCTATATTTGACCTTCACTACAAAACCTGGTCAATAACTGAATCTTTCGTGGTATCAACACAGAAAGTTACTATGGCAGCAGGCATGGTTACACAGCTCAGCCATGGGATCACTGGATTTTCAGAGATGATGGATTGTGATGTCTCTCTCTCCTCAATAACTCATTCCTAACCTAATGGAGACCCAATTTAGTCTTTTAGGGAAACTGCTCCCTGTTCCTAGAGGCCATCACTGGACTGTTCAAGTTTCACCACAAGGTGATATGAAGATCTCATCTTATCTTCCACCACTGGGGCAGAGGATGCAGGTGGGGACTCAGCTACGGTCACTTCTTCTTCCCCGTACTGAAACAGAGATACCATGCCATAGCTTGAACCCCACAGAGAGGGGAATAAAGTAGAAGATAAAGAAGGAGGCACAGAGGATTTGCACGGCAGAAAGAAGGTCCTGCTTCTGTAGGGATGTAAGGAAGTGTTCAAGGCCAGGCTGGATGGGGCTTTGGGCAACCTGGTCTACTGGGAGGTGTCCCTGCCCATGACAGGGGGGTTGGAACTCGATGATCTTTAAGATCCCTTCCAACTCTAGCCATTCTATGATTCTATAACAGAGTATCATCATAACATGAGTGGTGTTCGACACTAGACCTGGTAGATCTCAGTATTTCCAGATCTTTAGACTGAAAGTCCTCATCTCCTGTACTAGAAATACAGACTATCCCAAGGAACAACACAGCTTCTTCCTCTCTGCTGCTTTCTCCTTCTCCAGACTAAAAACCACCCTAATATTCACAGAAAATGTATATGGGTTTCATGCACATGTTCAATTTATGGCATAAATATAATACTCCATGTATAAAACACTTCTCTAGAAGAGAATATCTACCAAGTGAAAGAGGAACTTATAATAACATTAAAAATAAAACAAGAAGAGTTATCGTTTTGTTTTGTCGATACAGAAACAGAGAACTAAATGTCTGCATGTAGGAAAGGCTTGTTTCTCTCCCAAGCAGGAGGGAAGTCTGCCTGCAACTCCGCACGGTTGAAGCACAGCCCTTGTGCTGGGTGGAAGGGATATAAATTTTATATACTGCAGCGCCATCTAGCCCCAGGAAATAAAACTCCACCTTGGACAATGGCTGCTAAAGGACACTTTCTAGTGCTAAATGTTAAGTTCATAAATAATTTCTCACCCTGGATGAAACTTAGCTTTTGGCTTATTTTATGACATTTTAATCTTTTTTTTTTTTTCTACACCATAACTGCACCTGAGCAATATATAAGCTCCTCTGGGAGCTATCTGATACAGGAAATAACTGATATATGCTATTTTCATTATTTCTCATCCAAACTGAAACTTGAGGCAACCTGAAATAATGAAATAAATGAAAACCCAGGGCATGTACATTCTTGTGGGTGTTTTGGTAGAAAACTAAGAACTTCAATAACAGAAGAAAGGAAAATAAATAATAATAATAATAATAATAATGAAAGAAACCTCTTGCCAGCTTGCCAGTCAGGAATTCTGTTAGAAGAGGAAAAACCTATAGTGTATTAGATTATTTCTTTTTTATTTCTAGAAATGTCAAATGAATTCCTTAGCTATTCCTTACAAAGTTCAATTCACTTGTACCAGTTTAAGTTTATCTAAATTAAACATCTAGGTTTGGATACAAGTGAGTTTAAATCCACCAGGGAAAAAAAAAAGAAAGGCTTTCAAAAGTCTAGATAGCTTCTTCATTATGATGTTCAGTTTAGTAGATTCAAAATGTGATCACCGGTCTTCTAAAATGTAAGTTTCCAAAGACAGCATTGCTGATAGTGTTCAAATGTTTTTCCTTCACAGTCCATATTCTGTAATTTTTTGAGGATTTCTCAAAAATGTTATGTTCATAGCAAGTGAGAATTAATTTTAATATGAAGTAAGGACACATCTACCTTTGAAATTTATCACAGAATGAGTCAACCTCTCTGTTGATTATGAGGGAGCCTACATAACTAGTTAGCTTCCACTGTGTACACCTTGGTTTTACTAGGACAGACCTGTTTCTTCAAAGAGTGAACTTGGGCCCCAAGAATACCGCAGGTATTTAATTTTTTTCATTTCTACTAGAAAAAAAAAATCATAATTAATTTTTTTTTTTAGCTTCAGGCATGTCTTTCCACACAAAGGATAACCTAAATCCAAACACTAGATGCATATCATAGCAGTGTTACAAAGTAGTACTCAGCAAGCCCTGAGAAAGCCAGCTCAGGAGTCAGAAACCACATAGATTCAATAAAGAGGGTTCTTCAAGAGTTTAATACACCCTGTTCCTCAGCTAATTACACAGATAATTCAGAGCTTGTGTATCACCACAAAGCACTGTGAAAAGAAAACATGCTCTAACTCTTAAGTTAATGGAGAAAAGCTTCTCCTCCAAGAAAAAAAACCTCTGTTGCTGCTGAATGAGAGATTGACAGTAACCACACCCACATGAATTTTAAATAGCACTTTTCTATTTTTTTCAAAATAGTACTAAAAACATGTGGTCCACAAGCACTTTATAAAAAGACTGGTCAGAAGGGGAAGACTTACAGCCACAAAGAAAATCAAGTATGTGTTAACAGAAGGGTCAAGATTTCCTTGGTGGTCTACAAGGCCATACCAACTAGAGACTGTGCTAATTCACAAAAGCTTTGCACAAATGGGTCTTCCCTGGGCATGAATTCTGATCCAGGAACCCACTGAGGAGCAACAGGAACATGGTGTTTCCAAATATATTTATAACCCTTTTTTTCCACAGTGCACGTACTATCTTACCTGATAATCTCAGTTAATAAGAAGATAATGATCAGATTTACCAACAGGCAACCTATATTTGATGGTTAACTTCTCTCCCTTTCAAGCTAGAAGCTGTTGCGTATGTGTGTACACACATATATAGGTGTGCATGTTTATGTTTGTATTGACTTGCAGAGCAAACCCGTAGTCAAAACAAGTCATATAAATCTTCTCATGCAATGTGCTATATCACTTGCCTTTGCTTTCCTCCAGCAAAAGAGGGATTTTTGTTATTGTTACTTACAATGATATCAAATAACTACATTGAAATAAGGTCATATTTTTCCATCAAAAATTTTCAATTTTAGATACAAAGTCTTCGCACTATCACTTATTAATTAGAAATGCTGCATTAATACGTAATACCACTGTGCCATTAAATTTGTATATAACATTATGTTGGATAGGAAAGGAAGGAGGAGCTCTATTTTGCATATACTCAATGTCTAATTAGGTTTCATATTTAGGCTTTTGACCCTGCTTTCAGCTGGGAGCCTGAATTAGCAATTGAATTTCTGTTGGGCTGGTGACCCTATTTGCAGTGTCACAGCCTGAGCTAGGAGAAACAGTTCTTTGGGAACCCTTGGCTCGCAGTTACATGTTCTCCTTGTACTCACTACGACTCCCTGGGAGATGCAATTAGGGTAGGTGCAAGTTCATCTTTCTTGCACCAAACTCCCTCCTAAATTTCAGAGGCCTAATGAGGCAGACCTTCAAAAATAAGTTTCATAATATTAGCAAGGAGAGCTAGGTGATCGTAAAGGCTTTCCAGGGAGAGAAGTCATCTATGTAATTTGGTACCTAACACAAGACTGGTAGATTCTCTCTCTGGGGTCCTTCAGAAGCATCTGCTCTGTCTACTGACCACACAGGCAATTTATGTATTTACCTTAGGAAAACTTACTGGTAAGGCACATAAAACACATCAGCAAGTCAGATGCCTATGAGCGGTGGGCTTGAGCCTAGCTTTGTTATCATCATATTTTAATTCGTATCTTGTATAGGCTACCAGCATATACATTTCACCAATTTTGGCACATTTACTTATTGAAAAAACAGGTATAAATAGGTGGAAAAGAAAGAAGACATAAGATGAGGTCTGAATTTAAATGACTGTCATGTATGAAAAATTGAACTTACATTCCCAATGGCATCACCTCTGAATTTTGCCCTTAGAATTTGCATTTTATCATCCTCATCAAGATCCAAAAAAATGCTTCCCTTCTCTTTCCTTCCAAAACAACTCTAAACCTTGCAACATAAAATATAGTATAGCCACCCAGGCACCAAGCATAATAAAATCTAGCAACAATAACTCAAATATGTGTCTCCTTGTCTGAGTCACTTTAGAGACATCCAGAAACATAAATATATGTTTTCCCTGAAAGGTAACAGTTTTCTTCCTTTTAATCTGAAATAAAATTCTGTCCCCATCTCCCAGGGAACTAAAGGTGACAATAAGAGCTTGACAATGTTCAGGAGATGTGCTTTTCACATTAACATTGCCAACAGCTGCACCATAAATACTGGGTACACAGAAAGTGCATTCAATCATTATAGGAGGTGCAATTTAAAATCTGAAATTCACTCAAATAAATCAGTAGAAAAGAGTTAAGGGATCAAAGTCTCCAAAACCTAAAATGCACCGCTTCTGTGTTTATTTGCAAGGAATTCTAAAATCTACTGGAACAAAATATTCCCCTTAATGTTCTGTAAACCGCTTACGAAATATCAAGCTTTGTTCCGTTCATCTTTCCTTTTCCTGTGCTACCCCCTTGCCAGACGTCAAGGAGCTCATGCCAGATGTCTGCAAATTCATGGCTTATGAAGGGCAGGGTTGGATGAGTGAAAGAAAATCATACACAAAAGACAAATATATTACCCTCCCCCAACCTCCTCTCCTTTATCGTCACCAGCACACAGTTAAACACATTTCACACAAAGAACTGGGAGCCAATATGAGCATCTTGCAATTATTTGAGATATAGCACATGCTGTCGGACCTCCTGCATTCAGCCCCGGAGGTCCTCTGTTCTCTTCCTGAGGATATTTGATATGATGGCATCGACTGCATGCGCTCTGCTAGGTTTGCTCTGCAGACTGGAGACCCTAAAGAAGGGGCTACAATGATGCTGATAGTAGCCCTATCAGTGAACCAATGTTTGAGTCCTGCTGGCATACACAGAAAATTCCCCAAAATTTGGAGCTGCCATGAACTGCAGTAGTGATTCAGGTCAATAGCCTTTCTGTTCTTACAGCCCCAGACACTTGGTGAAAGCATATGAGGAACAGAGCAAGTATAGGATGCAAAACCTTTCAAAAAGCCCACAGTGAAAACATTGGAGAGTCCTGAGCCGGTTTGTATCCAGGACACACGTTTAACAGCACAGTGAGCCAGCTGACGTTTCTGAGGTAGACCAGGTGACTATTTCATGAGCAGATGGGAAATACCATATTCCTCAGTGGACTGTTAACAAGAAAACAGCCTGAGACAACACTAAAATTACTATTCACTTTCTAAATTTCATAAAAGGAGTCTGATCTGTACCACAGATATTAAAACATCCTCTATTGATTTATTAGTTCTACATATAAGGCTTTTTGCTTTAGCATCCACATTCTTGAAGAATGTCTTATGAAAGATAATTGAGGTAATTTCCTAACATCTCCTTTTAACAAAATTAGTTCCATTAAAAAGTGAAGATAAAGATAGGGGTACAGAAGAAGATACAGAAACTGCTATAAAACATAACTGATTGATTCATAGCCTCTTTAATAGACTGATCTAATGTGTCTAATATGTCTATGTCTAATTCCACTCTCACTTGAAATAAAAAAGAAATGCATTGCTGAAGGATAGCCCATTTTTATAAACCAGAAATGTCAAGAATAACAACAGTTTCCACACACACAACTTATAGGTTGTGCTTATCAATAACCACCACGGGAAGTTCAAAAAGAAGAGTACAAGAACCAGATGAAGTATTGAATAAAAACTCCCAACCTCCAGTAGTTGCACAGTATCAGGAGAATCTAACCTGCAGTCATTGCTCCATTCTCTTCACACTTGTACAAGATATCATTGTTACATACCTACAAATCTGGAATGAGCCCTGTTTCTTCAAAACCCAGTCCCAGACTTAACAGTCACCCTGATGACTGTCCTGGATGACTACAAACAGGGATAAGGATTAAAGATGAAAACATATTACAGATTGCCTGAGAAAGCAGTCTTTGAGGAAGTGCATTTGTAAATAAAAGCAATGTATGAGGAATTTCTAATTCTGAATCTCCCATTCAGTTTTCCCCTTTATTGAAAATAGGGTATCAAACCACACAAACTGCCTCTGCAGCCTGACATTCTCTTTCAGTCTCTCGGTGCTACTAGAAAGGAATGGTCTTTTGATTTATTTTGCCCTTCAGAGGCTATTACTCTTATCCATCTGAAGTACACGTGTTCCTTCTCTCCAGTTCACAGAAATGTCTCATGTTTCCAAAAAATATACATTTTTTTAATGACATCCTACTCTTCACAATATTTTCTATTTCTGAAACAATTCTAAATGAATGAAATGAAAAACAGGCATATACAGGAAATTTAGGGTACTTTCAACATAGCATACAAGCCACTGTATTGTAAATGACCATTTTATAAAATGATGCAGTCCTGTTTGATTTCAATCGCAGTTAAAAGTAAAATAAAGCCATTTCCTGGTTGATTTCAGTTGGAATTGGAGATAGTTTTTCAATATGACCCTCGGCAGTGCTTAAAAAAGTGGGGGAAAGAGGCAGATAAGGCTCTGAATGAAATAAATGGATCCAATCTGAACCCAGTTACTTCAGAAGTTGATAGCATAATGGAAAGGCAATGCACAACCGGCAACCTCAGCCATAAGAAACTTAATGATGGATGAAAATGAAAAACGTCAGGATGCCTATTTATCTATGAGAATTAGAATCCTTTAAACAAGTTATGAGTGAAAGAGCTGTAGCTAAACCAGATTTTAAGCCAATTAGAAATGAATGAAAAATCTAATTTAAATGGACATCATCTTTCACTAATATTAGAAAAACAATACTTTCTACATTTTATTGGAGGTGATAAATTTATTGTGACACCTGAACAGGACAGCTATTTCATACTACAAGACAGTTTCTTCTGCTTAACAAACAGCCAAAACTAAACCTCATTTTTGAATTTTATTTCCTGGTAGTGAATCATTCATAATTGTAAATTATTTCTATTACTTTTACCTATAATGGATGGTTAAAAATGAGCTCTTATTGGTATAATGAACAAAAATAGTTTGGACTTTACTGCATCATTATATCGTTATATCTAGGACAATTCTGTCTAATAATTCAAAAGTTTGGCTGTTAATCTGCATGATGTATGTTAATTATAAGTGCTGGATTCTGGTCTCCTCTCTACCTCTGAAAAGTTATGTATCTTTACATTCCTAGCAATGTAACTGAGATCAGATCTGGTCTACTAAATCTAACTTCCCAACATGTTTTTGACATCAGTTGGCCATTCCTTTGTGTATGGCAATCTTATGAGTTACATTGCCATACGTTATCCTCTAAAAAGCCACAGGTGAGACAAAACTCTCCTTTTCTCCCTTCCTACACATATACAAGCAGAGTACAGCAGAGAGAAGCAGAAAACTTTATCAAAGTCAAAGACTTTATCATCTCTTGGTGTGCCCCACAGAAGCAGCTGCCCCCTTCAAGGGCTGACCAGAAGATGTATGGTGAGGAAATGTACATGGTTTTGAAACAGGAGGGGAGGAAATCTTTAGGGATTTATACTGCAGCCACCATGGACAGTAGTGAAGAAACAAGCCCTTCAAGTTTTGCTGATCCAAACATTGGAGTTCAGTGCAGAACATCAAATAGAGAGGTAAGAAGCAATATTATCTTATTCTCTCTAGGTAGTAAATGAACTACATATGGAAGATGTCTCACAAGAAGCAGCAACATGATTGCAGAGACATACTTTCCTACCATCTAACCCAGTTCAAGCCTACTGATTTCATGGGGGTTTCTGTGACATAAATGAGAGCAGAGAAATACCCTCCTGTATCAGAATTAATATGCTGCTTTGCTTGGAAGTTGTTATTGTACAAAAATGGTGCCAGATGATGAGCAATGATACTTTTAATCCACAAATAAATAGGGTATTTAGTATTGCTGTGGTCTATGGTATATCATTACATTGAATTGTTTTAAGGTGAAACAGATACTGTAAGTTTATTTTAAAAATGAATATACATGAATTGGACCTGACCATAGTGTAGGGTATTTGTTCAAAAAGCTTCTATAACAAACAGAATCTTTCTTTCCTCCATTGGCTCTGATCTGATACAATTTTAATGTACACAGAAAGACTTAGATCATGCTAACCTCAGTATCTGCAATATCATCTAACAGAAAAACAGGTGAATCTTTTGACAGTAAGTGGGAAAATCGTGATTTTTCTGAAATATGCATTCCAATGCATATCCATTAAACTGATAAAAATAAGATCTTTAGCTTGAACAATTTACACTGCCATCCAAAGTAAAAGTTCATATTTCCAACTCTCAGTCATTACCAAACTTCTCCTTAGAAAATTAAAAAATATGTATTTGCCTTCTGAAAGGAAAAAAAAAAAAAAGAGCAAAAGCTTACAAGAATACTGCCATTTGAGTAATTGTACAAAAATTACTTTTCCCATCCATAATATAAACTTACTTCAGCACTGAATGAAAAATCTTCTATTGGAATGCCACAGCGTGTTACTTTAATTCCAGGTAGGTAGCTCTTCACGATTGTCACTTTGCTAGTATGGCATTTTCTTGTTTTATACTGAGGACATCTAACCCAATGCCAGGAGCACTTGCCTGGAATAATTACCAACCCTTCAAGTCTTTGGAGAAGATCTACGGGAGGAAAAAAGAGAATAAACAAAACCTAAACAAACTGAAAATCTCCCAGCAAGTTCTTATTCTCTAAATGTTCACCATTGTTTCCATACATCAGATTTTTGGAATGATGTTACATCAACGGATGCTCCCCTATACAGTCTCTTAATATGCTGAACATTCATAACTTCTAAAAAAGGCCTTGGAAAGATCGCTGCATTTACAGCTTTCATTACCAACATCCAAGTCTCACAGTTTTCAGTATATTCCTCTCCACAAGAGGGGGTGAGCAGAGCTGGTCTGTGGGATGTGGACAACTGCTGGAGGCCTAGGCTACAGAGCACCCCTGGGCTTGGAGGCACAGCCGAGTGGTAACAGGGTGCAAGAGAGAGAAAGGACATGCCAAAATCTAGCTTTCGTTGATGGCCTTCAAGACCATAATGGTGGGTCTGTCAAATGATAGGGAAAACTGCATGAAAAAGTGTTCTGTGGAGCTCTGTGAAGACAACAGGAGTAAAACAGCTCAGGGTTGAGAGACAGCACAGAGAGAATCATAGAGAATTTCACTGTCTACCAGTTGAAAAGTCACAGAACGGGACATACAGAAGTTCTAGCAATGTCTTGCAAGTGATAGATTAAGTTATGGCTGAATGAAAAGGCACCTGCTTTCCTCGGTGGTTACAGACCACTACAGTAACATCTCCACCCCTTAACCTCATTACTAATCTGAAACTGTTCTAGGATCACAGTTGGAAGATAGTACACTGCACAACCAGAAGAAGGACTATGGAAAAATGGCTCTGCAGTTTTCCTTCTTGAGCAGCACTGATACCACTTACGTTACTATTGAGCCATATTTCTAACCCCATCAGGAGTTTTAAACCATCCTCCTGATCACCAGTTCTGTTGCATTAAGCACTACAGAATGCACTTAGCATATGCAAGGCTAATTAAAACAAAATTCTAATTAGTACCTTTCTGCTTTTGAATCCATACAGCATCATATATTGAGAATTAATTAAAAAATAAAATTAATTATGCATTGGTATTTGTCTTGGGTTATCACCAGACAATCTATGTAAAATATGATATCTGGTTTAAGATAGGCCACCTAATAATTAAGAACATTGTGACCAAGCTAATGGATGGAGGTCTTAGTAATTCATAATAATGACATTCATAAGAGCCATGACTTGCATTTAAAAGATATTAATGCGTACTTTGAAGAAATAATGGTATCAGAGCGGCATCCATTTACTCTCATCAAGCCCAAGCCTTGTCACAAACACAGGTTATTCTCTTTTGAAGACAACAAATTACCAGCTACATGCTCTTCTTGATGCATGAAGATCTACACTCTCAACCTGGCACCTTCTGAGGAGAGACCATGCCCTGTTTTATTTCTCAAGTTCTATTAATTATATTTATTTATGGAGGTTGGGACAAAAGTATTTAAAAAGCAGTGAGTGCACTCCTGTTCACATTCTTCAGTGTTGAGAATGATGTCAATGTAATCAGCATTCTTAATTATGACCTTGAAATGCGAGAAGTTTGCAAATCACTTAGATGTTAAAAACAGAAGAAGAAAAAGAGGCAAGAGGTCATTTGAAATAAGAATCCCTCCCTTAGAAAGAAACCCTAATTTACAGAAGGTCCTGATTACTGTTGCTTTACCAAGACCTTGCTGAAACAGAGAAATTATTTATTTCTGGCATGACCTTGACAAAGCTACTCCCTTCTGCAAGGAGAAAATTGAAAAGCAACACCTGGCAATGACACATTAGCAACGAAACTCAAATCTCTGTATTCAGATTTCTATCATTGGGTGTTTTTTTTCTGGAGTGAGAAGAAAATGTCTCTTGAATTTCATTCATTTAAGATTCAAACCGGAGCACTGCTGGAACATGCCGAGTACAATGAATTTTTCCCACCATCACCACAACCATCCCCTCTAAGAGATGAAGAAGCATTGGCTCTGTTTTCTGCAGGATCACATTTTAGTAACTTGATCCAGCTCTCTATGAAGTCAATAGGTATCTTAATTTCAGTAGAACTGTATTGAGCTCTCAATAAGTTCAGTGTGAGTTTCCTCTGCATAAAGACTGTAGGGTTTGCCATTAGATTAATTGCTATCTTTTGAGGGGCCAGATTTTGCAAATTGAAGAATTCTCTCAGCTCTTGCTGAAATCAATGGGATTCACAGGAGGTGCTAAGCTGCAAATTCAACACCCCATCTGTATCCTGCCTTTTGCAGCAGCCATAAAATCATGCTAGGAGACTGGATTATGACAGTCTTGTGCAAGCAGATATGCTTAATGACTCTTTTAGCTAATCTGCACAATTGCCTCAGTACATAGGACATGGTTCTTAAAAATACTTGCCAGTGTGCACAGCAAATGCTTTAAAAGTTAAAAATCTCTAATTAAATACATGAAACAGGGCTTTGGGGGAAACAAAAAGCCCAGCATGCAATTAGCATCCTCTAAAAGTCTAAGGTAGAACAAGATCATCATATTCTGCCCCAAGGTAGCTCACATATTTCTACCATTTTACACATCTCATATCAATAGGCCAACTGAATGAGAAATAAAGTAACAGTGGCCAAATCACAGATAAAACTCCAGGAGAATTTCTGACAGATTGCAACATAATTCCACTCTTTTTGTTTATTTGTTTGTTTGTATTTTAGTTGCCAGACACTTTCACAGATCCATTTTTAATGCAGAAATTTATTATTTGTTCCTTTAATGGTTTCATAAAATATTTACCATGGTCTGTTTAAATAAAGGAATGACATCATGCATAAAAAATGAAAAATAATGTGTCTGTAATAAGCTAGAGGTTACATTTAATCAAACAATGCCCATAAATGAAATTTCATTGTGAGTGCTGATGATGTTCATTTCAGATGAATGCACTTTGTATTTATTAGTTTTAAGCGTGTTCATCCTCAGCTTCTGTAATCAGAATTACAATATCCACTCAGATGAGAAAAGTAATTAAATCATTAAGACATATTTTCTTAGGGCTGGGTGATTCTATGGATATGCAACAGTTGGCTGGCTCCCGCCCTAAGCCCCTAGTGCAATAGATTAATTGTTTTCTCATTATTTTCCAGGGGGTATCTATCCTCATAACAATTTGCATGTACAGCCTCAGCAAAGGCTATGTGCCTCATGCGCGCTCCAGCAACATGTGTATATATCTTTGGGCTGCTGGCACAAAAGGCAGCAGATTCCTTGTATGAATAGCTATGGAGAATTACTTGCCCCATCACGCCTGAGGCAAGACTTATGGACATATTGTCAAAGTTTGGTAGACATTGGACCCTGAATGTATTTCTTTAATCTATATTCAATGGATAAGATACGAAGCTGTACATACAGAATTCACTTTACATACACAATTTCAGCAGAACCCACTCCACAGAAGGATAAATTATGAAGCCCGCATTCATATATTCAATTACTCTGTCTTTATGTGTTGCAAGTTTTCCGGCAAATGCCATGGAAAAGTTCAGGAGATTCATAGTCCTATAAGGTTTGCACAAACATTACAAATGAGTCTAAGGACAGAGTGGGCCTTTTGTCCAGGATAGACCATGCGGATTGAGAATATTATCGTGCAGTCCCTTCACAGCATAAGCCCTGTGCCACAACAGCAGAAAGTTTCAATGCCCCCAACTTATCCTCATCTCTGACATCTCAGTCCTGTGCTGTTTGCATTGCCAGTGTACAGATTATGAAATACAGCATTGCCAAGGTAGGAATCAGATAATGTTACCATCAGAGTTGGGTAACAGGAGCTAATGGAAGAGTTAAAAACTTTCTAAATCATTTATAAATACACTCATATTTTGGTGCTTTAATCAGTCCTTAGAGAGGGAATTTCCAAAGGTCACCCTCCCAGAGTTAAGCTCTTAAGTGTAATTTGCATGTATCCCTGGTTAATGTATGCGCCTGTAAAGTCCTCAGTACTGCTGCCTGAAGTCATCCAATTTTAGATGTATACACTGAAGGTATCTGCATCTCAGCTATCCACCTCATGTTCTTTTATAGTCAATGAAAAGAAATGACACAGAGCTGTGGTTCATATACGCAGGGAGAAGACAGGAAAGGCCAAAGCTCAATTGGAGTTGAAGCTGGCCAGCATTGTGTCAGATGGGCTTCTTTTAACTATGTTAATAGCAAGCGGAGGTCCAAAAAAAGACATTGGACTGATACTGTTGAATATGATCATCTGATTAATAAGAATGAATGAAAAGTGGAAGCATTAAATGCTTTTTTTTTCCTCACTCTTTAATAACACTGATAGACCTTGGGCTGCCTGGCCCCCTGAGTCATGAGTGTGAGAAAAGTGACTTTCCATTTGTGGAGACTGAGATTGTAAGGGACCAGCTGTATCAGCTGAAGGTTCACAAGTTCATGGGGCATGATGGGATTTATCCCAGAGCACTGAAGGAGCTAGATGATGTTATGGCAAGACACCTCTTGGTCATCTACCAAAAGTCTCGGGAGTCTGGGGAGGCCCTTGGAGACTGGAAGCTGGCTAAAGGGAATCCAATTTACAAGAAGAGTGTGAGGGAAGACCCAGGAGGCTATAGACCTGTTAATCTAACCTCAGCTCCTAGAAAAATTATGGAGAAGATTATAATGGGTACTACTGAAAGGCATTTAAAGACTAATGTGATCATCATTGGGGATTGGACTAGATGACCTTTAAAGGTCCCTTCCACCTAAACCATTCTATGATTCTATGATCAAGCACAGTCATCATGGGTTCACAAAGGGACAATCCTGTCTAACTAATTTGATATCCTCCTATGATAAGGTCACATGCCTTGTGGATGAAGGGAAGGCAGAGGATGTAGTTTTTCTGGATTTTAGTAAGGCTTCTGATACTGTCCCTCACAACATCCTTCTGGACAAGTTGTCCAACTGTGGGATGAGCTGATTCATAGTGCACTAAATGAAGAACTGGTTGAAGAGAAGAGCTCAAAGGGCTATAACGAATGGGGCTACATCTGGCTGCCGACTGGTCTCCAGCAGTGTTCCTCAGGGCTCAAGTCCAGGGCCAGTCCTGCTCAACATTTTTATCAATGATCTGTATGCAGGACTTGAATGCACCATTAGCAAGTTTGCTGATGATACCAAACTGGGAGGTGGTGCTGACTCTCTCATGGGATGAGAGGCCTTGCAGTGGGATCTAGATAGTCTGGAGCACTGGACAATCAGCAATGGCATGAAATTTAACAAGAACAAATGTTGGATTCTTCACCTAGGATGGGCACAAGTATAAATTGGGAGAGGAGTGGCTAGAGAGCAGCCCTGAAGAAGGGATCTGGGGGTGCTGCTTGACTGCAGGCTCAACAGGAGTCAACTGTGAGCCCTGGCATCCAAGAGGGCTACCCACATCCTGGGGTGCATCAAACACAGCATCACCAGCTGGTCAAAAGAGGTGACTGTCCCACTGTATTCAGCATTGGTGCGGCCTCACCTTGAGCACTGTGAGCAGTTCTGGGCCCCACAATTTAAGAAGGATGTGCAGGTCCTTGAATGTAACCAGAGGAGGGTAACGAAGCTGATAAAAAGCCTGGAAGGCACGTCCTCTAAGGAGTGGCTGAGGACTCTGGATTTGTCTAGTTTGGAGAAAAGGAGGCTCAGGGGTGACCTTATGGCTCTCTACAGCTTCCTGAGGAGGGGACATGGAGAGGGAGGTGCTGAGCTCTTCTCCCTGGGATCCAGTGACAGGATGCGTGGGAACGGTTCAAAGCTATGACAGGGGAGGTTCAGACTTGACATTAGGAAGCATTTCTTTACTGAGAGTGTGGTCAAACACTGGAACAGGCTTCCAGAGAAGTGGTCAATGCCCCAAGCCTGCCAGTGTTTACGAGGTATTTGGACAATGCCGTTAATAACATGCTTTAACTTTTGATCAGCCCTGAAGTGGTCAGGCAGTTGGACTAGCTGATTGTTGCAGGTCCCTTCCAATTGAAATATGCTATTCTATTCTATTCTATTCTATTCTATTCTATTCTATTCTATTCTATTCTATTCTATTCTACTTCTACTCTATTCTAAACAACACTTAAAGGAAGCGATTCATCTGGTACTAAAGCACCCTCTAAAATGGGTCAATGCTCTATAGATGTTCACCTTGTCAGTTTTAATCCTATTCTCAAGTATTAGAATCTTCTCCTAAACGTAAACCTAGTCTCTACACCATAACAGTAATTTTTCTGGTGGTGATTAACTTTGAAATTTTATGGAATTTATAACACTAAGGTGTTTTAAGCTTTACTATTCTACATGACCATGGAGACTGAAAAAAATGAAAAAAAAGATGGTGTTTATATGATATTAAGGTGCCAAAAGTAACATTAATGCAGACACCATGCATATTCTGTAATTTTTCTTTTAAGTGCTGGGCTGGAAACTGTTTTTCTGTCCCACAGAATATTTCCACATTTTTAAATATTCCAACCCCATATGAGAAGAAGATAAAATTATGTGAGGAAGAGAGAGGAGAGAGAAAGGACTGGCAGACGTCCACTCAAGCAAGAGAGTAAGACCACTGATTAGGCCTTTACATTAGATGAACATGCTCCATACCAGCAGCATTAATCAAGCACAGCGAAGACTTGAAGGTTGTCTTCAGTTACTCAGGCTATTGGCTATTCTGTGTCTCTCCTTTTAATGACAGACTCCCTTCTGAGCCTAAGAAATTATTTTCCAATAAAAGATTAAACAAAATTTTATTTGATTCCCAAACTATCTCTACTTGCTACGTTTTGCAACTTAAAGCAGTAATAATCTACATACTTTACTAGAAAAAAAAAAAAAACATGGAAGTTGGAACAGTTATTAGAAACTTTCTTTTGTATTATATTTTGACATTTCAGTGGTGAGGAACTTAAAAGTTAATAGCAGCAGATTACCAAGTATTTTGTTCCTCTGCTAAGAAAAAGAAAGGAGAGGGGGAAGAGCCCTTGCATAATAAGTTGATTTTTAAATGCTCCAGTTAGACTTTGAAGTTTTTCATTCACTGAGTTGAATGTTAGTGAGTAAATTTACATTTTCTGTGAGCTTTGTGTCAAGCTAGGCAAGTAAAAAATGCTTTTTCAATCATGTATGACTCTCTATTTTTATTTTTCCCTCAAATCAAGAAAAGCAGTGATTCCTTATATAAAAGAATCTATGTGAAGATCTGAGTTTCAAGCTTGAAACATTTTGCTGCAGTTCTGTTCAAAATAAAAAAAGAGTAGCTATATATATTTTTAAACAATAGAAAAAGTGTTCCTTCAACACAAACCTATAACTCAAAAATAGCTGAAGGAATTATGTCTCAACAATTGTATCAACTTCTCTAATATATTATTTTCTCAAATACAGGCAAATATGAAAAACGTTAATCTCCTAAATGAGTGTTTCAGAATGTCATCCAATTTTTTAGGCCCTTAATTACTACATACATGATCAGTGGCTGCTATTAAAGAGCAAGAGTATGCTCCTAGTCCAAATAATTGCATTATAGCATACACCATACTTTTAGTCATCGTTTTGACATCAGATAGATACAAGGTATTGATTTGACAGTGAAACTATAAATTCAGATCATTAGAACTTCATTTCTGACATTAAAACAAGAAAATCACATTGTTATGAGGACAGAATAAGCCCTCTGATCAATATGCACCTGAAGACGTTCTTCCAGAGATAAAAAATAATTTAAAAGCAATTTTGCTAAGATATCCTTCTGCTACTTTGTTTATTTCACCGAATTTCACTGAATTTTTTTTAGAGTTGGAAGGGACCATAGAGATCATCTAGTCTAACTCCCCTGCCGAAGCAGGATTGCTCAGAGCATGTCAGAGCATGTTACTCAGGACTGCATCCAGGCGGGTCTTGAAAATCTCCAAAGAAGGGGACTCCACACCCTCCCTGGGCAGCCTGTTCCAGGGCTCTGTCACCCTCACCGTGAAGAAGTTTTTTCTCATATTGAGTGGAACCTCCTATGTTCCAACTTGTGCCCGTTGCCCCTTGTCCTCTCACTGGCAACCACTGAAAAGAGTCTGGCTCCCTCCTCCTTCAACCCACCCTTTAGATACTTATAAGCATTAATAAGATCTCCCCTCAGCCTTCTCTTCTCCAGACTAAAGAGTCCCAGCTCTCTCAGCCTTTCTTCATAAGGGAGATGCTCCAATCCTTGAATCATCTTTGTTGCCCTTCGCTGGACTCTTTCCAGTAGTTCCCTGTCCCTCTTGAATTGGGGAGCCCAGAACTGGATGCAGTATTCCAGTTGTGGCCTCACCAGTGCGGAGTAGAGGGGGAGAATGACTTCCCTCGACCTACTAGCCACACTCTTCCCTATGCAGCCCAGGATTCCGTTGGCCTTCCTGGCCACAAGAGCACACTGCCTTGCTCATTGTCATTTTGCTGTCTACCATGACCCCCAGATCTTATTAATTTACTTAATAAGTTACTTATCTTATTAACTCACAAGTTTAAATCTCTTAATGTGGAGATTAACCTTAAGCATTCTGTAATCTGCAAGTACTTTGTCTCCAAGTTTTTAAAACTGCTAACTAAACAATACCACCTTTTGTCAGACATAGATAAAAATGACTTTTTTATATAATTTTGAAATTTGACAAGGATATTTTCACACTTTGGGAGAGAGTTAATAATATATTGCCTAGAGAAACAGTTTTAAGGTTGGCCGCTATTTTAAATGTTGTGAAATTCTTCATGACAGAGACAATTCTTCATGATCTTTTGCAATATTTTTGAGCTGCTGTGGTGGAGCTGTTACCCTTGCAAGGTAAGAAAAGCTGCAACAGGAACAAAGGAACACACAAAAATTGAAATATCTACAAAGGATGAGCTACAGAAATGTGGTGATCAAAAGCTATAACATAAACACAGATGGTTAAGGGGTTAAAAAGGAAGGTTGCTGAGAGGGATGGCACAATAAAGAACTTAATACGGCTGGAAAATCAAATTTCTATTAGGAAAACAAACCTGCATCCATTCTTTAGCATGACTGAGGAATTCTGAGAGTGGACAGCTGTGACTGCAAGAATAACAAATAAAGCAGGCTTGGAACTTGTAATTGGAAAAATTTTCTAACACTTTTCTTCTAGGAAAAATCAAAGTGATGGCTCCCCAGATGCCGCTCTGGAAGGCTCCTGTCCATTTTCCTTTCTTCCAACTGACAAAAGGCTTCCATGGCCATAGCTGGAAAGCTTAAAAATTCCACTGCAGTTTTCTCAAATGGAATTTTCCATCAATTCTTAACCACAAAAATTTGGGGGACTTACCTTCTCATCTTCATTGAGAGTTATTTTTTTAACAATTTTTTCAATAATTTTTTGATCTTTCTACTAATATAAGTCCACACAGAAACAGGGGAAAACGGAAAATACCGAGACATTAAGTGAAGGAGAAACCGCTGTGTTTAGTGTGAAAATACCATGTTCTATAATAGTGGTAAGAGTTTCTCCAGGGTTTGTGGGAACTATTTGCTGAGTGTCCTTTATAATGCTATACTTATACAGCTATGACAGGATTCCACTTACGTGTAATCTGAACTGGATCCAGACACACAATAGGTAACACAATACTTTCATATTTCTCTTTAAATTTTAAAGAGAAACATTATATTCATGTTGAAGAAGCAATAACTGAAATATTTGCTCAAAAAATTACTAATTCAATAAATTTTGCCTTTATGCCACTTATGAAGTGGTCAGAAAGATTATAGATTACTTTATTCATACTTACTCAATACAACAGCTGAATGAGACCCAGCCTTAATAGCTCTATTTAAATTATTTTATTTATAATTCGGTAACATTTTGGTACAGGAAAAATAGAAAGCATTCTCCAGGATATGAGAAGTAATCTACCTGAAAATTTAGAGAAATTACTTCCAAAAGGTGTTTGAGCTGCATCTATTTACAATTGTTGGCTATATGAGCCTGAAAGCTAAGACTTCACTACTACAGCTTCATGAATACTTATCCAAATCATGCAATAAATAGCATTACTTTTTCCTGAATATATGATCTAATTGTGCTAAACTACTTTCCACGTTGGCACAAATACAGCATTGATTAAATAAACCTTTTGTGAAGGTTTATAATTCACCAGCTCCAAAGAAAGTTTTATTTGTACAAATGTTCACAGACAATAATGGGGAAACATGCTGCACTGAAATCTATTTGGACAATTTTTCAGCAGCAGATTTCCATACTACCCAGTCATCCCTGTTAGTTTGTGGCACACAGTGTCTGACAACTGAAAAATATGTAAATTGCACTATACTTGTTATGAACACTCCTCCAGATTTTGTTCAAAAGCTGTAACAAACTGGGCTGCTCAGCATAATTTTTTGAAGCATTTGCAAAGCTGGTACCAGATCTTGCCCTCTTTCCATATGTATACCCCTCATTTGATTTCCATGGCAGAAACGCCCATTTAGCTACATGAAGAAAGTCGTTTAACCTCAACTCCACTTCCCTCAACTCTATTTTCCTCCCATTATACACACACACTACACAGAAATTTTCAGTCTTGGTTATTATTTATGGAGAGCTTTCAGGATTACCTTTTACAGCTGATTTATAAAAGTAATCACCTGCCTCAGACCAAAATGTAGCACTTGAACTTAAAATGCTGCTTCTGATTTGAAAGATGTCATCTGCTTGAATAAAATCCTTCGTCTGAAGCATAAAGAATCCTTTTGTGATAGAAAAAACATCCCAAATTAATTTAAAATTCAGAATAAACTTTTTACTGAAAAAACATGAATATGTATGGAGCTTGCATTGGATAAATATTGTATTTTTAATTAATTGTATAATGAGATGTGTGCATTGTGAAAACATATATGCACATATTATTTCATTAACAACCATTTGAACCAGTAATACTCGGGGTTCAAAGCAGATTCTGTTCTTTATGTGCATCCTTATGAGAAGCCTAGATTCCATTTTTAAGGGAAACATCACGCTAAACAAAATTGATTCAAGCAATGTCAAAAACATTTTCAAAATCTGTCTTCCAGATATGCAGGGCAACTTTCAGATCTTGCACAGAGCTCTGCTCTACAGAGGACCCTCTACAGCCCCCGTCAGCAGTGTAAACTGACTGCCTGGCAGAAGGCAAAAGAACTCCTGGTAGAAGGAATAAAACACGCCACCTCTGAAACGGGCAACTTTTGACGTTCCCTCCCAGCTTTTTAGTTGGAACCTTGACCTGCTAAATCTCTGGGAATGTTCCGGTGGCCACACCATAACTTTTACTTTTACTGGTGTCCAATGCTTTGGGATCTGAAGAGCCATCCAAATGGTAGAACAGACCCTTCTGTCTTAAATTAAATCGCCAGTTCAATTGTGCAAATTTTACATGCGGTATATTTTCCTTCTCTATAGACGAGCCTGCGTTTATTATATCACAGAACGTGGCATTCCAGATTGTTTGCACGATGTAGACACAAAGGTTTCATTTTTAGCACACTTCATAAGTATTTTGCATAAACAGATGAAGATGCACAATACACTGCAAGCAAAAGCAACATTTCATGCCTTAATTTCATAATTAGGCTTAGCTCTTAACAAGTCACATTCTAATTCCCACCAAGCAAGTATGAAGAGGGCATCTGATCTCAACTACCTTATTCATGCAAAGAATAGGTTCAGCTAAAGTGCAACAATGAATAAAATATGGGAAACGTATTTCTGAAAGGTTATTTTACTGTATCACCAAGTTAATTCTGGCACAAGATGACTCAAACCATCTGCAGCTTGAACAAGAAGAATTAAACATTTTGACAGGCCTGAAACCTCATACTTTGATTTTCCATTTTTTAAAATCCCAGTTTAATTCCACCTCACTCCTCCCTTTCTCTAATGCGCTCCTTGCCGTTATCTCTCCATAAAATCCAAGCACTGAAAACCCCCCACTGTTTGACACTCTTAACCATAGGTTGCTAAGGTTGAAATGAAGTACATGTTAATTGTTCGAAAACAGTCACCTTGCTCAGAATGCAGACTCCAGAACTTTTTGCAAGGCTGACTTAGAGCAACCTTAACATATTACCCACAGTTTGTGTGGGTTTGAAATGCAAATGTTTACTTTCTACTCCAACATAAACATGATTTGTTATGCAGGGCACTGACACTTCTTATCATACCTCTAAGAAATGGTACAACTGCCACTCTTAAACACATTTCTTAACACCAGGATGCTTTAAATTTATACTTTGGATAACAATAATGTATGACAGTGAATGCATAAACCAATATACACTGACCCTCATTTGTAAATTTAGGTTCTAATTCAGGAAAAAATCTGCAGCATATTCTTCCGATTAAGAAAGCATTTAAATATTGTTCTCTATGTGGATGGAATTCTTAATGTACTTACAATGTTGATAGAATCAAAGAATCATAGACTACCAGGTTGGAAGTGATCTCAAGGATCACCTGGCCCAACCTTTCTTGACAAAAGCATGATCTAGACAAGATGGTCCAGCACTTCGTTCAGGTGAATCTTGAAAGTGCCCAGTGATGGGGAACCCACCACTTCCCTGGGGAGATTATTCCATTCCAACAATGACTGATTGTTCTCAATAGGAAAAATGTTCCTCTTGTGCCCAATCAGAATCTCCCCAGGAACTTGTACCCATTACCCCTCATCTTTTCCAGGTGACTCCTTGTAAAAAGGGAGTCTCCATCTTTGTTCAATACCAGCCACTGTGGTGATAAGGTCTCCCCTAAGCCTTCTTTTCTCAAGGCTGAACAAAGCCATTTCTCTCAGCCTTTCCTCACATGGCAGGCTTCCCAGTCCTTTGATCACACTAGAGTTTCACTGCATCCCATCCTTATGTATTTTTTTTCTTCCCCTGTCCTTTTTCCTTGCCATCTGCCTTTCAGTGTTAATTACATTTATCTGTCTAAAATTTTGCCACATGCTGCATTTTTTATTGAGCCAAATGATACAGTGCACATTTTTTTTACTGGCGAATTTATGGCGAGAAGGCCCTCTTTTTTCTGTCCTTTATGGAGAAGAACAGTTCTAGTTTTAATGCTTTGGCACATAAGCTTTAATAGCATCCACGCATCTGCTCCTGAACTCCTCACTTAAGCTCCCTGTGTATCATCCAAGACGGAAGCTGTAATGCAGAGAGAACATTTCTCACCACTCCATTTTCACACTTGTTTCTCAATACTTTTCATTACTGCTGAGCACATAGTCTGAAAAACCTGAAAGATAAGTGAAGATTCACAAAAGAAAAAGGCTTCTCCCTCAACAAAAACCCTCAAGCTTTCAAACAGGGTCCCAGAGACTGTCCCACCCAAACTTCATGTCTGCTTTAAGACTCCTAGTCTTTCCTACCGTTGAGTTTCTGGACTCTGCATGTGTGAAAAGATTTCTTTCTGCTACTCTACTTCCAACCTTTAAATGCCAAAATTATACATATGAAGGGAAAATAGAAACAGACTTAGCCAAACAATTATGGGCAAATAATTTTGTTTTTCCATTAAAATCAAAATTGCATTCTTTGAGGATTTGTTTTGGGTTTTATTATTTTTGTGATTGTTGCTTAATTTGTAGCTGATAGATCCAAAATGCTTTTCCAAATTGGATGCAATTTCTACACTAAATAAAAAGGCAGTCCACAGCTTTAAGAACATTCCTTAAATGTATGGGCCAATTCAGCAATAAGTTTTAAGGAATAAAGCCATTAACATTTTGTAACGTCAACCAATTCTTTTTTTGTAAACACATTATATACTTCTGTTTGAATTTAATCACTTACTAAGCAGCTAAATAATTATTTCAAGCTAATGAGAATTAGTTTTGAAGTTGTTAGTATTAATGAGAAATCACCATATCCATATTAGTGTTTCATAGTACTAAATAATTGATACCTCAGTTCACATTACTGCTTGGAGGATACTAGCAGCAAACAAAATTATTAGTTTCATTTTGTCAGATAACTTGCAAAGCACAACTTTTTTATGGTTTTTAAAAGCAAGTATTTTGAAATGAAAATAAAACTATACTTCATTATGACCCAAAAAATAACAGCCTCCAGATTTAGAAGCACAATGTTGTATACTTGTTTTAGAGATGTAAGAGAAGGAAGGACAGAATCATAAGAATTCAGTGGGAATCTGGAGCACTCAACACTTCCTAGGAGATTTTCAGCTCCTTTTAGGAATAAGCCCTAGAGAAACTGCTTCTTTCTTTTGTTCAAAATCTTCCCTGTTCTCTTCCAGTGAAAGCAATTCATGTCTTGCACCTCTCAAGATAGGGCTCATCATTCCCTGTTCACTGGAATTTTAAATCAGTTCCTATTTTCTTGTTTTTGTGAAGTATTCTGTGTGGTCAAACAGCTTTCCCATTAAGCTAACAGGAGTGATAGATGGCACTTCCCAGGCTGCCAGCTATTTCACAATCCATAGTATCTTAAAATTCAGGAAAACATGAGTATGAATGTTTCTGGTCCAAGCAGTGTTACAAGGACAGCATGGGAACACAGAGAGCGAGCCAAGTTCTCCTCTGTTTATAAATCACCAGTCTTCTCATTGCAAATGAAATCTGCTGATTTACACCAGGTGAGAATGCCTAGAAGGAACAAAATTACCTTCTGATTATATATTATCATTTTTCTTTTAATGTTCTAAGACTTAATGATGAATACATTCTCATCTCTTAATCTTTCTATGCAATCTGCAGTAGTCTATTCTTCAATATCAAATGTCTCTATATACAACCTAGTGATATGAATTATTTTTTTTCTTGTGATCCAGACAACATGCTTGAGAGTACTCTAGGTTTTGTAACTTTCTGAGGTTCAGCTAACTCATCTTTATCTTTCTCACATATTCTTATGAACCTACCATATTAACTGTCTCTGGCAGTTCTAGAAAAGCTTCTCAGGGCAGAATTTTCCAGGCAGGACAGTTTTTTGTCCTTTTGCAGTTTGGTTGTTGTTGTGGGCTAACCCTGGCCAGCAACTAAGCCCCACATAGTTGCTCCCTCATTCCCCCACAGTGGGATGGGGGAGAGAATGAGAACAGTAAAAGTGAGAAAAGTCGTGGGCTGAGATAGTTTAATAACAAAAGGGAAAAAGAGGCAAAAAGAAGCAAAGAAAACCAAAGGAAAAACAAGTGATGCAAAACCTCCAATTGCTCAGCACCAGCTGCCCGATGCCCAGCCAGTTCCCAAGCAATGGCAGCCCTGACAAAATCGCCCCCTGCTTTTATTGCTGAGCATGATGTCATATGGTATGGAATATCCCTTTGGTGAGCTGGGGTCAGTTGTCCCAGCTGTGTTCCCTCCCAGCTTCTTGTCCACCCCCGGCCTACTCGCCGGGGGAGCACAGCGAGAAGCGGAAAAGGCCTTGATGCTGTAAAAGCGCTGTTCACTAATAACTCAAACATCCCTGTGTTATCAGCACTGTTTTCATCAGAAATCGAAAACATAGCACCATACGAGCTACTATGAAGAAAATTAACTCAATCCCAGCCAAAATCATCAGTACATCCGTACAATCTGTAGTTGGCATAGCTTTTTCTGCTTTCCCTGAAAAACTATTTCATGGTCTATTCAAACTCATTTTAAGGAAGCTTGTCTTTGATGTATTTTTCCTCTAGTAATGCTATTGCCTTTGGAAAAACAGTCTGTTCTTTAAAACTCCTGATATCTTTCCACCCATCAGTCTATCACCAAAATTTTACATAGTTGGCACTTTTATCTGCAATCACACTTCCTGTGACCCCAAAACTATTTTGTTCGTTTGACAGAAATGCTTTCCACTGTAATATTGTTGGTGAACAAGACCTGGTTGTTCTATCAAACCTGGTCATCGCCCTTAGCTACCCAGTTATTTTACACCAACTTGTTTCTATACATCTATCATCTATATGCATTGATCTATCTGAGACAAACTCCCTGTCTTCTAGCTTTCTGGCACATGATACCATGGATTTTTCTATATTATTGAACAATGACAATCCTCTCCATGTCCACACTAGAAACCCACCTTGCTCTCCAACACCAGGTCCACATTTAAATTGCTGACAAGGAATTGGGACAAGTTGACTCCCGGGCCATGCCTAGGAATAGACGGGAAGAGCACTGGTTAGCTCAGGTCAGAGGCGTACCAAGAACCCTGTAACCATACAACAGTACAGGCAGACAAGTTACAATATCAGCGCACTTGACCTTGATTCATTCAAGTTCTTGGACAGACCATAAATCCCATAGTCCAAAATTATTTCTTCAGAGTGAAAAAGGTCTCTCCTGTTTTCTGCTTTCAGGGGTCTCAAAAATGATAGGCTTCCATGAAAAGAAATGTATATTAGGAAATGTTTATTCACACAAAATGTACCTGAACAAGGAATACTGATCATGGGCATTAGAGTTAGCAGGTATTGGTTTTCTTCCCGTAGACTAAGAGAGGGTCACATTCAGAATCATCTACCTAGAGCAGGGCCTGGAAACAATGCTTTTTACAAAATTTTTGCAACACAATGTGACACTAAACTCCAAATATCCTTTCTAAAAGGAAACAGTTTAAAGCACCTGTATTCCTCAGACCATGGTGAACTTATTACATCTATACTTTAGAAGGACTTTCAAAAACACTTGGTTATGATCATGAGAGTTACTAAATTAGATGAAGGGAATGGTCTGTGTGGTTCAACAGATACCAGCACAGAATAGCTTTAAAAATATATAGGAAAAAACAGAAGGCGGCAATCATGATATACTTCCTCTTTTGAAATAGTGTATCCTTCTTGGGCTATGCTTTGAAATGTATTTTCTAGATCACTTTAATCACTGCTGTACTGAATGTTCTCATTACCCATTTCCATGTCCAGTCTGTGTCTGAATCAAAAAAAATTTGGGTTTTTTTTAATACTAAATAAAGATAATTACAAGTTTTTCAAAAAAATCCCAGTGAAAAATATGTTTCTTTAGAAACATTTTTCAATAGTAAATTTTCAGTTCTTTCAAAATATTGCTTTTTAAACAGAACTAAAATGTTTCCTTTTATTTTGAACAGTTATATTTCATTCTGTCTTTTTTATCATCTCTGCTTTTTTATTTCTCATTCAAGTGAGAAATGAAGTAAAACACATATATTAACAAAATAAATTTTGGTGGAGATTTTGAAAGAAGAAGTTATTTATTGCTATTTGATAAAAGGAATGGAATATTTTCAAGTCCTATCTCTTAATGTCTTTCTTTATCATTAGGTTTCTTTACCATTATTTGAGATTTGTCTTGCTGGGAAAATTTTTAGAGACTATGTAGAGTATTGGCACACTGTGGTGTTTTTTATGGGAATGGATTGCTATTTAGGGAAAAGAAATGTTTGGGGGAGCAGGGAGCCTTCACAGAGGAAGAAATATTAAAGGGAACTAAAATGTCAGTACAGTTCTAAGTAAAGTTTTGCCTGATTAAAGACTTCATGTTTCAACCAATTTTTAACAGAAACATAGGACTGGAAGCAATCACCTGTGCTACTGAATGTAGCTTCTGCAGTGGGGCACCAGGTGAAAGATCTGTCGCACATTTACTGCAGTTGTCCCCACACAAAGGGTCACCAATTCCTATCCTACAACCTAAAAGAAGCTCACGACCTGCAGTAGAAAACTGAAAGCTACAATTACAGTGTAGGGAATTCCTCTGAAGGGAATTTAAAAAGACTGAGGCCATTACTGATATCCCACAGCACTACTGTTATTTAGCATTTATTAAATAAAGAGTTACCGTGACTCAAGCTCAACCTCTGCTGTCTACCTACTCTCATATTAAATCATCTTGCATATGCACAGATGAACCATATGAGTTGAGAAAGCAGCCTGCATTCTACAGTGTGAAAGAGTGGGTCAAAACTAGAACCTGACAGTCTGAGCTGTAGATTCATGTAATGGCTCCAGGAAAACTGGGAATGGCTATTTTTTTCTTTTTCACAAAGGTCAAGGAAAGGCAACTCACCTTACACAATCTCAAGTAGTCATCTATGATCAGCAGGGAAGAATCCACTCACCCTTCCCCAAGCAAACACAAGCCAAGAAAGATGTCATTAATATACAGTGTGATCAAGTGACTTACTCTTGTTTCAAAGACATCAAACATCCAAGGACTTGTATCAAAACCTTAATTTCCAGTCTCCTTAAATTCCCCTATTTTGATATGCAATCCCTTTCAGAAACTTACCAAGCATCACCTCAAACCAATTTTCATAGCTTCACCAGTTGGCTATTTGGAAGACCATTCCAGTAATTCACCCGTCTGGGGTTTTTTTTGGTTTTTTTCCCTAAACTTGCTAAAGATGAATTTTTATCTTTTAACTTCAGAACCTTTTTCCTGTTTGATATTTGTTCTCCAAAGTATTTGCAGAAAGTTATCCCTTTTGACATGCAGTTGGTTTGGTTAAAAAAGCAAAAATACTTTAATTTACCAAATGATGTTTAATCAATGTCTTTTACAATGGAAAACACCTAAAGCCAAGTAAAGTCCTTGGCAGTTCATAGCCATCTTACAGCTAAGGAATGATCTTTTTTGTCTTTCAATTTAGAAATCCTCTATTTATAGCAAAAAAAAATTATTACTGGTTTCTGAGAGGCCAGTATTGCAATTTGAAACTCTCAAGTCTCGTCTCATACTTTGCATTTCGGTTGCCCGAGTCATCTGATCCTCTCTGCCTTTAATGCATGATTCCCTCCCCACCCCCCTGGTTCAGCATTACCGCCCAGCTTTATGCCCAGTTATGAATTTCAGAACAACATAGTTCTCTACATTAGGGTCATTAAGGAATATATTAAACAGGATCTGTCACAGATTGATCCCTTGAGGATACTAGCAGTAGCCTTTCTCCATCCCACTATCCCCTTCTGCATATCCTCCCCTTTCAACAGCTCTTTAATCCACCCCACATTCTCTATTAATTGCCATCATCTCCACTTACAGTACCAATTTCCTACGCAGTGTTGCAGAAAGTGCTCTTCTGAAATCTAGAGAGAGAAAGCCACGGCATTATCTTACTAAATAAAATAAAATAAAATAACACAAATAAAAAAAAAATAAAAATAACAGGCTAATCCGACAAAAATATTACCTTTGATAAAACTCTCCAGGAATTTATTCAGTTTTCCATTTGCCTTCATTTCTTACTTATGTTTTCCTTCAAATTCTCTTCTAATATTTTGTCTCGGATCAGGGCTGGTTTTAGGTATAGACTTGGGAAGCAGCTGCCAAGAGTAGCCATTGGTTTGATGCCTGCTTGCCTTGCCCCCACTTTCTCTGTGTCTTGTCTCTGCTTCCCTGATAACATCGGGAGCAGGAGCCGAGTATTCTCTCTTCTTCTCTTTCTGAGAAGAAAAATGTGTCACCTCCAGCCTTTTCCTTCACTGCCTGATGGGCTCCTGCTCTCCATGCCAGTTGAAGGGTGGAGATAGAGGAAAGAAGACGGGAGAATGGGAAGACCGAGAACAGGGTGAAAGCTGTGAGGGCTGCTGGGTGCCCAGTGTGGAGGATGGAGTAGATTCTCCTCCTGCCATGAAGGAAAGAACAAGAAGGTGACCTTAGAGGAGACTGTGTCCTGTGCTGTTATGGACTGGAGAATGAGGAGCTGAGCCAGAAGAAGGGCACTCTGTGGAAATAAATCTTATTCTTAAGCAGGGTAAAGGGAGAGGAAGGGTTACATGAAAGGCTAGAGACAAACGAATAAATTTTTTTATTAATGGGCTCTGTGGAAAAAAAAAAGAAGAGGCTTTGGGGAGCTGAGAGCCCGGGAGCTATAATCCTTACTTCTCACACACCCAGCAAGTCAGGCTCTCTATGTCCTGAGGACATGGTCCATGAGCCATTGCCCTTCTATGGGGCAAAGGCTCTCTCTGAGAAAGACCAGAGATTTGATTGGCAGGATAGGGACAGAGGGGAAAGCAGCTCAAACCAGTCTCTTCCAGTTGTCCCTATTTCACCGGAACTTTAAAAATTTATTCAAGCCACTTATTGCCTACTCTGTCCCCCCAGAATCCTTCTTTGCTCCATCACAAAACTGAAATGTCACCACAAACAACGTTGACAAAATAAATATCCCTGATGCTTACCATGCAGTGGCAAAATTCAGTTTTGCTCACACAGTTAAGAAGCCCTGAGTTGGGTCTGTCTGGTGAGAAGTAAGAGAGCAGAAGACTGGGGGGGAGGAGGGAGAGTTATTTTTAAAAGATTGTCATTAGGTTTGGTATTCTCTAATCATATAATCCTACTGTATCAAAAAAGTTTGTTAAAAATCCTTGTTGCTGGACTTGGTATTTCCTGCACTTGTTCCTTCAGTAATCTAGAATGGAGATTATCTGGATTTTGTCACGCTGAGCAATCTAAGCTTTGCTGCTTAGAGCTACGTTTTGCTGCTTCTGCTTTGCTTAGAGCTACTGCATGTAGTGCAGTTACAATGGCTGATTTGTAATTGTGTCAGAGATAGTGTATAATACACAAAACAAAGGGTTAACACGCTAATCTTCTTGCATTCAAACAGAAACACCCCAGTGGAGCCAGTCACTGAGATAATGAAATTATAGCTCAACAGGAAGATCCTGAGAAAGGAGTGTAATGGTTTTAATAAACAAGGACTACTCATGTTTGGGAGGGAGGCTTTCTAGAGGCTTAATTAATCAAAACAGCTAGGGAACACCTAAGCAACCACTATAAATAGTGCAAATAATTGTTCTTTATGTGAGTACTTTACCAAGCGAGGATGTAACTTCCTAGTTCAGCTGTGGAATGATATAGAGAGTGCAAACTGTATACAACGTCCGTATGTTCATAAAGTCATAGATATGTTTTAAATCATTTAACAAAATTATTACTCTCTTGATTGGCTAGGAAATGTGGTCAGGAAAGCAAAGCCTATCACCTAAAATGAGATGACCATTCTATCATTTTCCTGTAAGGGATTTTACAGTAAGAAACCATATCTGGACGTTGCATTCAAAGCACTTTGTAATATCTTGGACAGTGTCTTGGATAGTGTCTTTTCTTTCAAGTTTAATAATATCTGATTGTTATATCCTACAGGAGGAGAGAGTCATTCAGTCATGAAGGAGTCATATCTGGTTCAGAGCAGCATTTCTTCCATGTACCCATGCACTCTCCATGAGAAATACATCACTCTAATAACACTTTTTATGACATCCCTGCGTCAGCGGAACCAGCTGTCGAGGCTAATGGAAGTACACAATCTTCCTGATGATTTCTGGAATAATCCAAAGGAGAAGATGATGACAATTACCTTTGAGACACCTGCCTCTAAAATGGCACATGCTCATTTTAAACAGCCTGTAATCTCACCTTGAGTGACTGCCAGGCTTCATTTGGATCCTTCATGTTTAATATATTATTTAGATTGCATGGTTTTAGGCCTGAAAGGAAGCAATTTAGATTGAAATTAGCAGTAGAGTGTGGAATTATACTGACAGGCAGTGGAAGTTTAGATAGTTATTTCAAAAATATAACTCTCTGTTCTACATGTACCTCTATGGCACTAAAAATGTTTAGAGAATGTTAAGACATCACAGTTAAATGCTCAGAAATAACAATTCTTAAGTTAAGATGTCAGGCTCTGGTTTTGCTTCTTTCTGTTTCCCAGTGCATTACCAGCACTGGAATATCACCCACACCTCTGGTGGTCGCCCACGATCAAACTGGGAGAAATGCAGGGAAAGTCTGTAAGGCTGATCAAGAGAAAAGAGTACTTTATGAGAGATGAGCAAAGGAAGGCTTGTTGGCTTGTTCGGTCTCACCAAATGAAACGAGTGGGATGAGGAAGCTGATTAGAAATATATCAGAGATGATACAACAATGAGAAAGGAAGAACTATTTAAATGTAACGAATAAATGTTGGCATGAAAACAAAATAGAATAAATCTGCTACAAACAATTTGAGACTGGAAGAAATGATCTCTCAGAACAGTCTCTTGATGACAGCAAAAACCTTGCTAAATTTTAACTTTCTAATTGCCGTAGTCTTAACTTTAACGCTGTACAACACTGACCAGCTTCTCATTTTAGACCATGTGAAATGCAGCCCTGTGTCCTTTAAGTCTTGATATAGGAAGAGTTGTGATGATTAGCTCCTTTTTATTTTTTACCTGCAAATGGGTCAGGAAACTTTCAGCCAAACTGGTGAAAGTTTCTGAAAGTAGAAGGTAGTATCAGGAGCACTCTGACATCCAGAAATATATCTGCTAATGGTGTTCACTATGTGTCATGATATATGGAATTGCCATTCATCTTAAACAGCAGGCAGTTATTCAAGGAAACTACAATTTGCAGACACTGACAAGCTCTCATGCATGAGTTCCAGCTTCATTTCTTTCGCTTGCTGGGGACCACATACCAAAACCAGACCCCTATAAATCAGCGACATTAGTCTAATCTTGAGGTGACACGGGCGTGGGCATGCGTGGTGAGACTTGTATAGAAAAGAAGCTGGCAGACTTGCTGGTCAACACTGGGTTTAGCTGCTTGTCTTACTCTGGCAACATTATGTTTGTTTTATCAAAATGCAGCCAAAGGGCATTTATCATTTAACCATCCATCCATGCTTTTTAGAATGGTGCTTACATTATTATCTATGCACCAATCTAAGTCATACCTCCCATCTGCACTTTATATTGTATAGTGAAGTTCTACAGAGACTGGAGAAAAATTTCACTTACCAACATCTTCTAATTTACTTTCTTTTTAACACACAGCAGCTCCTACAGCTTTTTTATTTTTGACAACATATCTTTTCTTTTCAATCCAGCTAGCCTTCAGTGGCAGTGTATATTTTTAGGAAGTTATACAGCCATCTGGAAAGGTTTTATTTTTTTTGTTATGTTTATCCTTTGCACTTTTCAGATTTCTGTCAACGTCCGTGGTAACAGCTGCTATAATACTCTTCATTCTTGTGTAGTCTGAGAGCTGCACAATCCAATGTGGTTTGCAGTCTAGACTTCAAGAAACCACCAATTTGTAAGACCAATAGTTGGTGGGTTTTTGTCTTTGGAGACTATAAAATAGGTGTCGTTGTCATTTCTGTGTCCTTTTTGCTCATGGTTTACTTAGAGGCTGGTTGATCTGAAGACTATGCATTAGTTTTTCACACACACATGTATGCATATATAAAAATTCCTGAAAATTTTTACTTTTGCGTTACAGGTTTTGTGGTTTATTGGGGTTTTGGTTTTGTTTTTTTTTTTTTCTCTCTCTACTTCTATCATCCACCTTGTAAATGAAATTATTTTCCTTGTTTGGGAGAGCAGAAACCCTGAAGTGTTGCAGTTCATGTATGGCTGTATCTTATTCTGCATCAACAGTAATAACTTGCATAGGCATAACATTATTCAATCCACAGAATTAGAAAACGAAAAAGTGATATCACCTCCAGGTACAGACACGATAACTGTTTCAACCGATAAAAGCAGTAAATAAAGTAAAATTTTAAAATGTAGCTGAACCTGAGATGTTTGTGAAGGTGATTTGCATTAATCTGAGCTGAAATTTGAGATGCCTTGACTGTTGAAAATAAAAAGTGCCAAAGATTACCTAATGATTGCAAAATATTTTGAAACAAGCTCCATAAAAATTTAGGGTAATTACTAGAAGGAAAAATATTCCAGTAATTTGCTATCCTGGATTCAGAAGTCTTACGGTATGTGATCTATATTCACAGATGAACTTACTTGCCTAACTTTTAGGGACCTACATCCCAGAGAGCATCAGTAGCTCTGAGAAGCATCAAGGCCGGTGCCTAGTCTAATCTGGAAGCTGATGCTCCCTTTGTAGTCAGTGGAGAATATGCCAAGAGTGATTCATCCCACCCTAAGACCTGAACAGGCATTTAAGAAAACTTCACTGGCAAAAATCTGTACACATGGGGTATTATATAAAGATTTTGATGACTGTGTACTTGGAATTCCGTGTTTAATTTCAATCTCCTAAAATTCAACTTTTGCACAAATGTCTGTGGACCAGGACATTAGTCTCAGAGCCTCATCTGTCCAGCAAGGATACCAGTATGTCCCTTTCTTTCACACAGCAAGTTTAGGAGGAGGAATATATTTCTGTGAGTTATTCAGATTTTGCAGCAAGGAGCCATGTAGGTACCTAAGAGAGATACTTTACATCAAAGGAAAATTGAGATTCTTACTTGGAACCTGCCTTCCAGCTAACCAGCTCTTCGGTTCACAGTGAGGACTTTACCCTTCCTTTACACAAGCTAAACAAAAAACCAAATTGCGGGTATCAAATTTCCATGACCTTACTCTGCCTCTGTATCACACAATCATGGCAGTGCCTCTGAAAAATAGCACGGATCTACTAAAGCAGATCCTCCTTAAAACATTTAATTTTCTGCAAAGTTTGACCAGCCTTAAGCAATAACAGAGGGAGAAAAAAAAGCCCCGTGAATTGCTACCCAGTGCAGCATGTTGAACTATAGGCCCAGCAACGTCAGCATATCAAGGAAAACAGCTCTAGGGAGCTCTAACCATCATCCAGCCCAGCGAAATTTTGTATACAATGTAAATATTGGACTGCCTGTCTTTCTATATTGTTATTGCTAAACTCTTTGCTGTTTAACCTGTGTGGTACAGTACCTGTCAGTCTCTGTTGTACCTGAAAGTTCCTGTAAACAAACAGCATTATGATAAATCTCTTGAGTCTCCCTGAGGCATTTTTGCTGCTGCTGGAAGCCTGAGGTCACTGTGCAGTCAGTCCTGCAAATATCCCCCTTGACTATCAACTGAGAGGGCACAAGTCTGGACACTGTGATGCTGGAATGCTTTAATAAAAAACTCGTAACACAGATCTTCAGGAATCAGCATCTTTAGCAAGTTTGAGAAATCTTTTCATTTCTTCCAAGGATCAGGAAAAAAAATAACATCTGTCAAACCATCAACGTGGAAGAAATCGTCCCTGAGCATATGCTGTTAGTGAGCAGACACATCTAGCAGGGAGAGTCCTGTTACTTTATCATGACCCACTGACAATTCACACAAAGGTGCTTGGCTCCTCCAAGGCTCAAGCTGCAAGGAAACTAATTACCAGTTTGGATTAAATAGATAAATGAATAAAATTGAACATCATTTTTTCACTGATAGAGGCTGGAGGTCAGACTCAAACAACCTAAGGCATGCTAACACCTAAAAATGAGATGCTTACATTTAGCGTGACGATTTGGAAAATCCGAGTTAGTCATCTTAGGCTCCAAATGTAAAGCTACTTCTGAAGAGCAGCCCTCGTAGCCTGCACACCGACTGTGGAGCTTTCTAGAACTGGACAGTGACTAATCGTTCTGTCTAACTCAGGGCTATATGCCAGAGATAGGATACAACTACCCTAACTTCAGGCATGTAAAAGTCAGTTTTCTGTCTCTAGGCTACCTCTGTAGTGCAACCAGAAAAGCAGGATGGTTAAATCACCTGCCAGAAGACCTGTTGCAGGAGATGAAGTGTTCCCCTAGATGTGCCTATTTGTCTCCACTGGCTTAGGCTTACACAGATAACTTTTGAAGGTGCACATTTCAGAGAGTTGAAAGTCATCATAGCTGTCTTAACCCATTTCCCATCAAGTTACGTAAGTGCATATACACTTATAGTACTATGAGAAAGATGTCACTTATTTTCACTGACTGGACCATTATGGGAATTACTACTGTTCCATATTTGTCTATTTATTTATCTGTCTGATTATTTTTTTTTAACATGAACCACAAGAAACAACCTGTGGTTTGTGTAGTTGTCAACGAAGTTCTGCATTCCTCAAAGTATGTCACACTAAGAGAAATCCTGACATTCCTGAGATCACAACTCACAAGAGATTTCTAACTTAAGAAAGCAAAAAATAAGTATTTACTTATGTGAAGCATATGACTTTATCCCAGAGGCAAGTTTAAACCAACACTTGAATGGCTATGCTGTGGGTCTTTTCTCTTCTTCCCCTCCACCCCACCTAAACCAAGATCTTTACTAGAAGTCAGTACATCATCTTGCAGCCTAGTTTTCAGAACTATCTTATGTCACAGAATGACTCACCTTTCCTATTTTACAATTTATGTGTATGACAAGTAATATTATATCATACATCATTACACATATGAAAACATGAATACGTTCTACTTACAAATCTTAACCATGAAACATGAAACCGCCATTACCCCAGTTTTCATTTCTGAGACAGACGATAGAGAAAGCCTTATTTGATGTGGACTGCTTAGACAGGCATGTAAAGAAAATAATATTTTTAGATTTAAAGAAACCCCCTGAAAAGTTTCCAATGATCTTAAGAAAAAAAAGTCTTGCTTCTAGTTACGTTAGACCTTATAGGAACAGGAAGAAGAGAAGACTTTGCTTGTGCCATTACGAGTACATCAGGAAGATCAGTGTAAAAATGTTCCCACTTCTTTGGATGACTTAAAAGAGCTGGAAGATGAATTTGATGATCAAGGAAGACTCATTCAGTCCATGTTTGCAGGCTAGCCTGGCATAGAATGAAATATGGGACCTGCTCTGAAACTCTGAAATCTGCCAGAGTAAATCTGGGAGGATTTGCAACACTCCATCACCCATCCATCTCTCTGTCCTTGCCCCAACAGTAAAGCCTCCTCAGGCAACTACCTGAGAAGCGATGTAGAGACCTATATAAACTGGGTATATGGCCAATATTTTTTATTACCTCTGCTAACAAAAATTTACACAGACCCAAGCCCTCCTCACATTTTTCCATGACTGCTCACTGCAGACCACATGGGATGCACTTACACTGAATGCTATCACAAGCTGTATGAAATCCAGAGGCCCCTGAGATCTATCCCAAAACGTCCACAGTGTCCTTAGAAACAGTATACATTCACGGTCACTCAGGAAGGCCAAACAGGCAGCTCAAGATCTCCTGGGTGGTTGCAAGACCTCCTAGCCACCTTTCAGGCTATAAGATAGAACAACCAAAAGCTTTGTAATATGTTGTAACTACCCCCAACACACACACATGCACAACGTAAGCACCTACCGTTGTCCCCTTGTCTGCAACTCCATTACTCAAAGGCAATTCTATAAAAACTACTGTAGATGGGCAATTCTTACCACCCAGAAGCTGCCTACTCAGCCAAGTATGACGTAGCCAAGCACCTCTCTCCAGCCACGCACTTTTTGGTGGTCAAGAAGTATCTTGCATCAATTGAGGAAGAATAAACTCATACACAAAACACCCTCTCCATGCATAGATGCTGTTGTTTACGTCTCATGCCTCATAAAGGTTTATCTTGTTCTCAATGAGCCAAGAAAAAAAATCTGCACACAAATGAAGCATATATGTGTACCTTTGTAATACAGATCAGAATATCCTTTGTGTGAGTCAAGTTTTGTCCTGTAATATAGGAAATAAGAGCCTTCCCAGAAAATCGTGTCATGCAGATTTCTAGTATTTATTATCCCAAGTGAGATGATGAAGTTACTTTTGTTCTCCACACAAAAGTAGGTGCAGTGAAAATTGTGTGTGAGTTGCCAGCACATTTGTGTTTTGAAGGGTTATTGATGTGAATAGCAGGTGAAGTGTAAAGAAAAGGCTCCAGCTGTTTCTTATTTTGAATTCTTCCTTGGTGCAAGCACCAAGAGTAAATACTGGAATGGGAAAAGTTAAACTCATAAGTGTCCCAGTTACACTCAAAGAGAAAAGAATTAAAACCCTTTTTTGTTGGTGTGCTATGCAGTTCTGCAACATTGATTTTATTCACACATAGTGCACAGCTGTTTATTGAGTCTGACCCTTGAGGCGACGCTGAAGAAACACTGGAAATGAAACCACTCAGAAAAAGACAGTTTTCCTTTCCTGTTTATTTGATAGATGTTTGATATTTAAAAAAAAAAAAAATGAGAAAAAGAAGGAAGCACTTCTTATATAACAGTGACTTGCAAATAATTGTTTCAAATATTAGCACAATTATTCCAATACTTCTGATGTTTCCCTCATTTTGTTCTCCAGAACACTTGCTTTCACTAAAAATGAAAAAAGTAGAAAAGCTGCTGTTATTATTGTTCAAGAGACTGTAAAATAAAACTAAGCAATGCCATCCTTTTTTAGAATGATTTAGTAACCAGACCATCTCACTTTTTTATACCGCCTTAAACGCTACTATAACCAGCCTTAAATATGTCATTCCTATTCTGTTTGATTGTTTTGTCAGAATAAGAAATATAAAATACATAATGGATTGAAATAAAGAGAGATTGAGATGCGGTGAGCACATTCAAATCCCTGCAGATCCAATTTTGTAGGTAGGGAGGATGACTGGGAAGTTGTTGCCTGAGTACTTTTAACTAGGCTCCTGCAGAACCTCCCTTACTTAATACAATTCTTAAATCAAACAGTACCATTGCTGGAATATAAAAATGGAAATAAAAATGTGAGCCATCATTTTGTAACCGAAACTTTTCTTTAAATTAATAATACTGAAGACAATAAACGTAGAAAAAAATTATGCCTTCAACCCTCCTTTCTCCTTAGGTGCCTCCAGCCTGCCAGTGGCAAGACTTGCACAGCTGAAAGTAATTTCCACAGCCACCAATTCTGTATTCAGTGCTGGGTGATTCATCATAACACGAGAAAGGTAAATTCTATCAACTTGAAATGGTAGTTATCTATACTTTGAGACTTCGGGGGGGATTCAAATTTAAGAATTCCTTTTCCCTTAGTTTACTTTATATTGCTATAGACTCGGTTCTAGTATATAAGTCAAAAATTGAAATTCTAGGTCTTTGAGTAAAGAGAGATGAGTGGTCTACTGAACAGAGAAAAGAGAAATGTTCTTCTCCTGAAGGACAGTGTGATAAAATCATAAACTACTGTGAGGATGCTACCAGCAAAACTAGTGTTTCAACCCCTGGAAGATTTAAAGAGCCAGGTCAAGGGGACTTGACAGAACACAGAAGCTGAGATGCAACCAGGGACAGAGCTGTCAAGAGCTCTGAAGACAGTTCAAACTCAGTGTTGCTTAAAGAAAGAGACAGTAGAAGATCCAAATGACAAAATGACTGATAGATCAGAAAAGCAATTTCTAGATCTTTGGATTAAGAATACTGAATAAATGGAAAACATTATTACTTTCCAACAGGACGATCATAGGAGTGATATGAAAAATGCAGATATATGCAGATATTAATTTAAAAAAAATATATTTGGCGTATCCAGTTCAGACTTAGTGAGAAATGTTTCCCAGTGTGTTACTTTCAGACTACTGCACCAAGACAAAATGGCTACAGGTTTTTCTTCTTCCTTTTTAAGCCATCTAAGCTGGAGGTCAAATGTTTGGATAAAAGTAAGTCAATGCAAATTTGCCTTTTGTTGTATGTGGACTATCTTCTCCTATTATATTATTTCTGAGTTTTATGTTAAAGTTATAATGCTCTTAATCTTCTCTTCTGTGATATCTACAGGAACAAGGACAATGGTGGAAACCTTCAGCCTGAATAGTTCAGCAGCTTAGGCCAGCACATGTATTCATCAAATGCAAATAATGTCCATGACAGTCTGTGTTATTCTGATTTATTTCAACAACTCTCAAAGGCTGTATTTAAAAAAAAAAATAATCTCAATAAGGGGTTTAATATTTTGCTGCAATTAATGCTCTTCTTTGGCTTAAGCATAATGTCCAATCATTAAATAAGCTCTCCCAACCTCACTGCCCTTTCAAAGTCTTTTCCTCTGAAATACACAGAAGAAAATAGTGTAAATTTAAAAAGAAAAGAAAAGAAAAGAAAAGAGTAAGCTACCCATTTAAACCTGCAGATTATGTAACAGTCCCCTTTTATAAATCAAACCTCAGTATTATAGAGTCAAAACCTCACCTTGAAGAACTATGGATTGCATCATCATAGAAGGTCTCTACAAGCTAATGTAGATAAGAGAATGAACCCTACAGATGTGAGCACAAGCTTTTTCCCACTTAATATTTCACAGTAACACTGGCACCAAATGAACTGCTTTTGACATACAACAGTATGTGAAAGTCAGGCAATTTTCAGATCTTATTTTAAGGCCTAGATTCTCCTCCTTCTAAACATGTTGAACTGTTTTATTGCACAAGTGGTCCACTCTAAGATACTGATAAAGAATAATTAAAAGCAGGAGAACCTGACCTTAGAGTGTTACACATCGCTCCTATACAAAGGGCATTAAAGCACATGGTTTTATTGTTAACTGTGTAGCTCTGTTTTTATTTCAAAAGTCTTTAGTTATTTTTCTAATTATTCATAACTAACTCCATAGACCGCCAAACTGTCAAGCACCAAAGACCACCAATGGCTGGAAGTTAAAAAAGGCAAATTCATAATAAAACTAAAGATGCACATTTGTAATGACAAATGGTCAATTAGCCATACTGAATGATGTCATGTGATAACTTCAAACTAAGACGCAATACCTTTTCAAAATTTGTTCTGAACCTCAACAAAAAATCAGAAGATTGATGTGGATAATACAGAAAGAAGTCGTTAGTCCCGTACTGAAAACTGAAAGCCCATCCTGACCTAGCTGGCCTAAGGCTCTCCAGCTCTTTTCAAAGGCACACAAGGGATGAATGTGACCTACCATCATACTTAGATGCAGTAGTAACCCCAGCAGAATTCACTGGTTACCTATTCACAGCTTTATAAGTAACTGCAGGTTTCATACCAAATCTAGAGTAAATCAAAACCTGTAGCAAATTCCTTAACTGGCTGGCTACTATGCACTGGAAATCTAACTATTTGATCATGAAAGTCCTTTGGGATCTTTAAAACTGATTTTCTAGTATTTATTTATTTAACTTTCATATTCCTTCTATTGAAACACTGCCAGTTACCATTTTTCTACCAGAGCATCTCCTTCCATTCCACAGCTCCCTGTTTCTGCTACAGCCAAATAGAATGTTTGTCCCCAGGCACAAAGCAGATGTCACTGGCCCTGGCTTGAGCCTTAGCTCCACTTATTCATTCTTTCAAATGAACAGTTTTTAAATGTATCTGCTGATGGGATATGGCGGAAGAGGCAACAGGATTGGCATCCCCTTTTTTTTTTTTTCAGGATGAAAATTGGGGAATAAACTAAGCACACTAAAGTGCAGAATAACAGATTACTGCTGTAACCCCCATGAGATCCCTCTGCTCCCCATTCCTACTGCAGCCTCATTCCTCACCTGCCTGCAGCTTTCATTGCTCTGTCACCCCACATGCACCCTTTTAAACCATGTCTGTACGGATTTTTTACCTATCCAAGATCAAGTCCATCCTCATTTTTTCAGCTAAGCTTCTGCACAAACCAAATCATCTGATTCACAGTTTCAGGCTTGCATTCCCTTTATTCACTTACAACTCAGCATCCACATTTACCCACTTTACTCACTTATAATCCCTTTCCAACTAACCTGTCCGTAGCTGAAAAATAGTATTATTGCTGATCAGAGAGGAACACAACATGTTTATGTTCCTGCCCCACTACTGAAATTCTGCAGCCAGATTAGTTACAGGGCAATGGATTCTCACCTCTTTCTGCGTCGTCTTCATTGCACGAAAGTGGAAAGAAAGATGGTGGAGCTCCAACTTAATATTATCATCCTCCATATTAATAAATAGCTAGCCTGGAAAACCAATTTCCTCCATAATTTTGCAGATGGTTATAGATGACACTGCCTATTAGTATTTGCATTTAGAGACTTCCACTTACAGAAAAGCATGCAATTATGTCTTTGCTATGAACTATGCTACACAAAGATAAATGTTATTTCAACCTGCTGCAAATTCTAAAGGCCAAAGAGTCTTTTATAACTAGGTCATTTTTAATGAAAATAATTCGAGATTGGTCAATTCCCTGCCACTTGAAAAGAAGAATCAGGCTGATAGAACATATTTAACTTCAGCAAATTCCATCATTTCATGAAACAATTCAGCATTATGTTGCTAAATCTTACACTGTACACTTCTCTTTTTTCAAAGAATTAAGACTTAGCCTCCCCAGATCAGCTTGGGAAACTTTTCATTGCAGGAATTATCTACAAGAAGAACTGAAAAATAAATGGGATTATTTTATTTTTGTGCAAATGGCTTCTTACGCTGATATCTTCTTTTGTCTTTTGTAGCTTCAGTTTAGGGAAAGTTAATGCAAAGTCTCCACCTGGTGGCCAATCGTATTTTGGTGAAAGCAAAACATTTTGGTATCTGCTCAACATAATATTTTAATCTCTCTCCTACTTAGTCAAGCCATTGCTTCAAATTGGTTGTTATCGTTAAATAGGGGGGAAAAATGCATTTGCAGAAACAGTATCCCTGCTACTAAGTATACAATGCTATTCATAGGTAACTCCCATGTTTGTAATTTTGCACAGATTAACACACTATTTTTATCAGTGTCTTGTTATTGTCTTGTTACACACAATCCCCAGGGAGCTCAAGCAGGTGGAGAAAAATGTGGGGAAGGGTTTGACAAGATAATACATAATACAAACTGAAAAACTCTACAGGTATCCCCTGTCAGAAATCAAAAATTTCATAGCACATTTGGAGATAAGGAATGGGACACCCTCTGAGCTAAAGGAAGCCCCCCCAAAAAATTATGATTAGAGTAAGGAGGCAGTTGGTCAAAGAACAAAGCTCAGAAAACTCATCTAGCAGTATCATTGAAAGTGGCAAAATTTAATCACAATTTTAAAGAAACCTGTTTGTGCACTCCCATTTGCCATGCATGATGGTTGAATGGTCACTTAGCAGTGTTGCAGTGGATGATCATATACCATCTGGCAATAAATACATTTTTGTATTACAATATTGAAGTTGCATAATTATTGGCCAAAAAAAAAATCTGTTCTAAGTAAAAATTTTAAAAATTATAATCATTGTTTAAATGTACTATAAACTACAGTCTTTTGCTTGATGAAAGCATTGCAACTATATTATAAGGTTAATACAAACACTAGATAAGTATATTTCAAACAACAACTTAATTTCTCCTCTCTAAAACTTCCTTGAAACATTCCTGTGCACGATCCAGCTCTTCATCATTAATCTTCTGTTTTGAGCATTTCTGGTCAGCTAAGCCCATCACTAGTACAACTGCTCATTGGTTTTGACAGGGACAAAAATAATAGCATGCCATAATCACCAGGACAGCTTTGGATCTAATGATCCAAAATTAAATGAATGTCTACACTCCCTTTGGCATCAGCTATCAAATCATAACTTATTGGAGATGATACCGTGGATTCACATTGCCGAATTGTAAATTTATAGGCCATTGGTCCTTTAGTCATTCTGAGAGTTTGCACCCTGATTGAATACTTGCATAGAATGCTATAAAGACTAGCAAAAGTTTTTGTTTAATATAAAATATTTTCTAAAGCCACTATAGAAGAGAAACTGTTTCTTCTCATGGAAGTAAACATTACAAATAAGGAAAGCTCATATCATATAATGATATGAGTTTATAATGAACACTAAATCAGAGATCAAAAAAAAGAACACGTTGAAGAGTTTCTATGTGAACGGGACAGAGAACATCTGTGAAATTGTGCAACGCTGCTCATTCTAGAATAGCAAGTGAGAAAACAGAACATCGATCTCAGATCCACGGTCACTAATGCCAATGTAACCATTCTCCTACATCCTTTTCCTTTAAGGCCGTTCCACTTTGTATGAAACACCTTTACAGCCACTGAGGCAGAGAATAGCGAAGTCTCAACAAATATATCTGGACTTTTACAGAGTAGCTTGAAGATTAACCTCCAGGCTCCCTCCTGTACCCATCCAACTGTTGGGTCAGCCCCAGGTATGGCCAGGGTCACCCTCCAGCACGCACAGGTCTGCAGTCCTCAGGCAGTCTGGGCTCACCTCCAGCAGCATTACTGTGGACAGAGGAGAGCATTGCAACCACAGCAACCTTCAGGCCACCCATGGATATGTAGAGTCAAGGTTGTAAAGACAATCACCTTAACTGTAAATTTTTAACTCTGAAACCAAAAAGAAAAATTAAGGCATTTGTGGGGTTACTTCTACCTTTGTCAATTTAATTCTGATGATGTATAAAAAAAGTATGCATCATTACAAAGACCTATAAACTTCTATTATGAGAAAAAAACCCTTTATTTTAAAAATCACACGGAAGTATTGTAGAAACAAGAGCACCTACAAAACATTCTCATATAAGAATGAACAAGACTTTTCCTAGATGCATCATATCACAGAATAAAATAATTCAGAATAAAAAAAAAAAAAAAGACTTCTGAGGTCATCTCCTCAGCCTTACAGGAAACAGCCCAAGCTTGCTCCCTTTAGGCACTTCATCTAATCTAGTTTTAAATAAGCCACATAATGAGGCTTCTACAGCTTCCCCTGGGAACTTATTCTACAGTCTAATAGAACTCATTTTCAGGAAGTTTAAATTATTTTTAATTTCCTCCCATTACTTCTAGTTATATATATCATATTATACTACATACAGTAAAACTTTCTTTGAAATACAATAAATAGTAATTTTTCTTTGTAAAAAAGTAACCATTAGCATCATTAATAAGCTTACAAATTTCAACAAGGTTTTCTTTTTCAAATGAATTTAATTCTGCTGAAAGGTTACAAAGTAAAAACTGAGTAAAAATTTCTCTGTTTATATATATATCAGGTATAATAAAGTGGTAAGGTATCCTAAAAAATTTTTGACCCACTCAAAAATTAGGGATATTAGTACCAAGGAATTATGTTAGGTGAGCGTCTATTCCCTTTAATTGAAAACCTCCATATTGAAAAAGATTTGGAGTGTAAGAATGTCCTGAAAAATAAGAGGGAAGGGGCAAAAACTCACTGTAAGGATGGAACAAAGTCATTGACAAAATAGGATCCCTGCTTATTAATAAGTCCTGTTTAGCTCAGCCAAATATACACTCCTAACCACATATATTCATATAAGACACTTGCTGTGTAAAAGCTGTTACACCAGAAGACGCCTAAGTTCAACAAAAAGGGCTTTTCGGTACTATAGTATCAGTCATCATTAAATCACATAATGGCTGTGCCCTATTTCTGATACTTCCAGTAAAGGATATTTGCTCCTAGTGGCATGTAGGTAATTAGGTGTGCCTATACTACATGTACACTATATTACCATGTATGTATGTGTGTTGCTATAACTTAAGTAGCCTGAATACGATAGGAAGTCGAGTATTGAGCACTAATCCAGTTGCCCAGATGGGACGAAGCTCTTCGTTATCACAGAGAAATCATCTGTTCCCAAACTGAATCATCTAAAACTAGTTCAGGTACATCTACAGTACACTGTGCATAATCCAAGAAAATAATAGCTATCAAGGAGTAACTAAAGTTTGAATGGACCCCTCAATGCCATTTGGTCTGACCCTTGCTCAAAGTGCAGGGGTGACCCGTGAGGGGCAACCTGTACCCAAAGCAGGGGTAACATCAAAGCCAGGGCAGGTTCTCTGGGGCCTTGCTCAGCCAAGGTTTGGTATCTCCAAGGAATGGAAAATCCACAGCCTCTCCAGGCAAACCTGTGCCAGTGCTTAGCTAGTCTCACTAGGAATCATTTTTTTTTTTTTTTGTATCTGACTGGAATTTCCCTTGCTGCAACTTGTGTTCATTTCTCTTCAGCCTTCTACTGTGCACCCCTAAGAAGAGTCTGGCCATGTTTTCTCTGTACTTTCAGTTCAGGCAGTTGAAGACAGTGATTAAATCCATACCTTCCTGGTATGTGGGTAGACTTCCTCACTACACTACTTGCTCCCATTCAACCTGCTGTCCATCAGAAGAACAAACATCTGCTATCGGATACACCCCTTCTGTTCTACAGAGTTGTCTTCTAGCCAGTCAGTTCCCATCTTGTACTCTTGTAGAGGGTTGTTCCACTCCAGGTGTCCCTCCCTTGGACTTGCGTGTGTCCAGTTTGCCAAAAGTGGTCTCTAGCTCCACCTTCCTAATCCATCCTCAAATATGAGAAAGTGTCATTTTTTGTTGAAAACAAAACACCAGCAGTAAACTGAATTTTAAAAAGACATTAAAATATTTCTGAAGAAAACTAACAGCAAGAATTAGGGTGCATGGACTAAATCTAATGAAATCTTACAGCGAGCGCTAAGCAGAATTTTACTGTCCAGGTTCAAATTTGTTATTTAAAACACCTTGCTCAGCAGCTGCTGTACCTGCAGGCACCTGCAACTACAAGCTGCCTCCCTGTCTGATTTCCTGCTTCCCCAGGCTCCGGGAACTGTGCTCCCCAGCATGCACTCGACTGCTCCACTCTCAGCACCTCAGTGCTTATCTCCCACATACACCCAGCCAGAATCTGAGCACGGGCCTTTTTCAACCTACATCGAAAAAGCAGATGTTCTTATTTTCTAGCCCTTAGGGGTCTCCAATTATGAAAAGGCTACTCGGAGAGACCGCTTCGTATAAATCATGGGGCAGTGCTCTTAACCTTTTTTTTTTCTTTGGGTTTTTTTGAGGTTTTTTTAAGAGTTGCCAGAGAAGACAGTAGCAAACACTTACTAATGAACAGCTTCATGCTTAAATCATTCATCTAGAAAACGAGAGATGTTTTCAGCTTGAGAGTGTCCAAACATACCTTCTACTATAGACAAAACAGTGAACAGGTCACAGAAGCAAGGCTTTAGAATGCGTATCTTTATCCCTCTAGCTACAAAATCATATCCTTTTTTCTTTTGCACAAGGAATCCCAAGTGCCTTGCTGTACTGCTTAGGAAAGAAAAGAAACTGCTCTTTCTGAAATGCCACACAGTCTGTAGGTGCCTTCCCCGGGTTGTGGCTATGGGTTTAATAAGAACTTGCTCTTGGAACACCTAGTAGCTGTGCAAGTGATATAAACAGTGAGTATCATATGAAAAACCAGTATTCTTTCTTAACTGATGGATGTGTTTTATGAATGACTGTTCAACGTGTTCAATGAGCTATTTGTAGACGTGTAGCTCAGGGAAAGACACTGCACAGAGAGAATTGCCTACTTACACTAGAAAGGTGTAAAATTTATAATACATTCTCATTCTCACAGTTTTCCATGCACAATACGTAGATTGTCTTCAATCCCACATAGACAGACCAGACTTTTCCCCCCATACAGTCTACAGGAAGCCTTGGAATTTCCCAAAGGTTTCTGTGCCTGGGACAGGAAACCTGAAGATCATACATTGCCCAAGTGCTTTGCTTGATCTAGTGCTGTAAACTTTTTGTAAGGTGTTAGTTCTCAATAAGCACAAAATAAGGCATACTGAGTTTCAGTCTGGCTCTCAGAGGAGACTCCGCAGCCCACACCACGGCAAGAGGCAGACGTTTCAGGATACGCTCTAAGTGACTCGTGAGTCCGAAGGGAGAAATGCCTAAACCAGCCAAGCAGAAACATTGAGTACAGGCACCTGAGATGCCACCCTTCTTTAGCCAACTTATACCGCAATTAGGTTCTTCCATCCACTCATTCACAGCCCTCTAACTCCTCATAAAATTAGAAGTCTTAATTTGTCTCATACTCTAATGTGCTTTATCTTTTAAAACACAAGAGGAGGATCACTCTATTATGAAGTAGGCTGGTGCATTCAGTCCAAGTGAAGAAAATGCAAAGCTAATTCTCTATTTCAGACCAAAGTTTTTGGTTTTTTCTTATTTTTGTTTTTAACTTCTTTCAGGTGTGTGCTTTAATCCCAGAGTTATCAGTCATTGGATCTGTCTTGCTGAAGGTGTCCTGCTTTGCAGAAAAGGATCCAATATTAATTAGGGAAAATAAAGGGTGCAAAACTCGGGGAACATAACTGGATTATGAAAGTCCTACCGTCTGCTCCCAAAGTGGTTTCATCAATGAGTGTTTCATATAAAAATGCATGAGAATTCCTTTGAGGAGAAACTGGAGCATAGGTTTCCCCCCGCCCAAGAAATTGTCTAGCTCCTAGACTTGACTCCTGTGGCTAGAGAAAGAGAGACGTATCACAGCTCTTGAATACTTTTTGTACAGTAAAAAGGCTTCAAGGGGGTAAGTAGCAAGTTTATAGCTTTTAGGTGGGAAATGAGAGATGAAGGTTTGAACCCTTGGAGGCAGAAAGGGGCATACAGGCTTAATGCAAAAGTAAGTGAAATTCCACATTATATGGAATGTCAGATTAGAGGAGATCAATGGCTCCATGGCTTAAAAGAAAATGAACATAATTAAAGAGCTTGATCATCTATTATGTGTTAAGTTCAAACTCCTATGAAATCAGAGTGATTAAACACTAAAGAATTAATCAGAATCAAAGTCTGTCAAATAATGTTTTCTTCTCTTAACACCTTGGTATTCCTTTAAAGTACAAAAAAAAAAAAAAAAGAACATTAAACCCCACTTTCACTCCATTTATTTTTATTTGCAGCAAAAATAATTTCACAGAACTAGGTCTAGTTATATTTCAGGGTCACCCAGTTGGATTTGAAATGTTTACTTCTCACTAAAAATTACACTGCAATCACAATTTTAATTCCTTCATTATGCAGATCTAGACATGTTAGTCCTAGAAACTTTCTTATTAAATCTGCAGGATCGAGATAAGTTGTCCCTAAAGTCAGTTTAGAGCAGAATAAATATTTTCATTATTTTGTTTTCACAATGTTTGTTATTATGGAAAGAATTGATTCTTGAAGAGAAAGAAATAAAAAATGAGATTTTTAAAATGTGTCTAAATAATTAAGAAATAGAAATTTACTGGACATTAATAGGAATGTGCATTTTTAAATGCTTTTGATATCCAGTCTGCAAATATAGTATCTAAGTACCTACAGAAATCAGGAATTTGCCACCAAACATTTTCTTCTATCAGGCCTCCCTCGAAATAGCATCTCCAACCTTTTCCCTCCTCCACTCTGCTTATTCTAACGTTCCCCCTTTTCTCAGAACAAAAGCAGGGAGATCATCACTTAAAGAAGGTTTAAGGAGGGGGTAGGCGTCCTGCAGTCGTCTGCCAAGAGCCATGCCCGGGTGCGCAGAGCCACCAGGTGTCAGTGCAGCTCACAGGACTCATGGAAAAGCAGCATCCTCCTGCAAACGAACGGCAACTCATCCCAAAGGATCTTTAAGAGGCTTAAGATATTAAGGTAATATCACAAACTCCTTCCACGTCAAGCGTTTCCTCCTGCCCCGCACACGCTGAATGCTAAAAAGCATTCCCAGCTGTAACTGGAGCAGCTCTCCCAGTCTCTGCTATTCCCTCTGCTAATCAGCCAGTAAAGCTCTTTACAACAGCAGAGCTGTTATTTCTGGGAATCCCTGCTCCCCCAGGAGTACTCAAAGGGTATCACGACATTTTGTTGCGGCAGATTGCACTGTCCTCCCCCTTACAAACAACTCCTTGAAGAAGTCTTTCCTCCCCTCTTCTCGTACCTCCATGTGTTTCTGAAGCCCATACACTCTGCTATGTCTCCACTGAACCTCATATTTTATATCAATGTATAAATTATAAAACATAGCTGACACAGGCCTTCAATAACTATGGCATGGAGTGTGAGATCAGATAAAATGGTGATGGTTACACTATCTTAAAGCTCCCCTGGAAAAACAAAATAGACAAAAGTACACACACACATCTTCTCCTCCCTCCAATAGCCGGTAGCTTTATGGAACATTATGAAGTGTCAGAACATTAGAAAAACATCTAAACAATCTTTTTAATACAGTTTAAACGTTCAGTGATGTACATCTTTAAAAGTAAAGAAATGCAAACTGTTTCTCAAAGTAACCGCATGCAAATATATAAAAAAAAAATTAAGTAATGCTATTAAAACCTACTAAAACCCTAAATATTAAAATGCCTATCTGGCATGTAAGGCCTGGCTGCCTTTATAGAGTGTGCCAGTGAGAGTACACCTGACCTGTACAAAGCAGATGAAGGTTTGAGCAGAGCCTGCATCTCACCTAGAAAGCCACACGAGGGAGTAGGCAGAACCCCTGTGCCATTTTCACAGCATTCAAAAGCAAACCTTGACACACTGCAAGTAGGTACAATCCATTCCACAGCTGCTGGCCTAGAGGGCAAGGATTGTTCCTTGGCACTATCCCACAAAGAACATATCGATGTACCTTCAGATTTTTTTTTCCAGTGCATTCACCAACCAAAAAGGTCTCAGAAAGCTTCAAAATATTCAGAATCACAGGATATTTTGGGTTGGAAGGGATCTTTAACGGTAATCTAGTCCACCCCCCCTGCAACGGGCAGGAACATCTTCAACTACATCAGGTTGCTCGGAGCCCTGACCAATTTGACCTTGAATATTTCCAGGGATGGCACATCTACCACCTCTCAGGGCAACCTGTTCCAGTGTTTCACCACACTCAGCATAAAAAATTTCTTCCTTGTATCTAGTCTAAAACAACCCTCTTTTAGTTCAAAACCATTACCCCTTGTTCTATTGCAACAGGCCCTGCTAAAAAGTCTGTCCCCATCTTTCCTGTAGGCCCCCTTTAGGTGCTGGAAGGCTGCTATAAGGTCTCCCTGGAGCCTTCTCTTCTCCAGGCTGAACAACCCCAGCTCTCTCAGCCTGTCCTCACAGGAGAGGTGCTCCAGCCCTCTGATCATTTTTGTGGCTCTCCTCTGGACCCGTTCCAAAAAGTCTGTCTTCCCCGTGCCGAGGGCTACAGAACTGGAAGCAGGACTCCATGTTGGGTCTCATGAGAGTAGAGTAGAGGGGCAGAATCACCTCCCTCGACCTGCTGGTCACACTTCTAGTGATACAGCCCAGGATACGGTTGGTCTTCTGGGTTGTAAGCGCACATTGTCAGCTCATGTCCCGCTTTTCATCCACCAGCACCCCCAAATCCTTCTCAGCAGGGTTGCTCTCAATCCCTTCATCCCCCAGCCTATACTGGTATCGGGGGTTGCCCTGACCCAGGTGCAGGACCCTGCACTTGGCCTTGTTGTACCTCATGAGGTTCACACAGGCCCACTTCTTGAGCTTGTCCAGGTCCCTCTGGATGGCATTCCATCCCTTAAGCATGTAAGCCACACCACTCAGCTTGGTGTCATCCGCAGACTTGCTGAGCATGCACTTCATCCCAGTGTCTATGTCACTGAAGATATTAAATAGTACTGGTCCCAGTACAGACCCCTGAAGGACACCTTATCTCTATCTGGATATTGAGCCATTGACCACTACCCTCTGAATGCAACCATCCAACCAACTCTTCATCCACCAAACAGTCAACCCATTAAATCCACCTCTCTCCAATTTAGCGAGAATGTTATGAGGCTCTGTGTCATAGGCCCTACAGAAGTCCAGACAGACGACATCTGCACCTAGATAGACGACATCCATAAGAATGACTTAGGCAAGTTACACACAGAAGATGAGCATTTTATTACTCATGACAAAAAGGTGGAATACTGAATATATCCATCAGTATACATGGGAACATTTTTAATTCCAAACAAATGCAACCAGTTGTTTATCACTTTCATGGATTAAAAAAAAAAAATAATAATCAAAGTAATCAATGACAGTACAAACAAATACAGAAATACATTTAGGAAATACAACCAGATGAAAAACACTATTTTCCAATTAAATTTTACCAAATCAAAGTAGTGGCTTTGCTCAGAATTATGCTTGCCCCAAACCAAGTAGGAAAACACACCTAAAATTCCAAATCCTAAATAAATGACACTTTCTTTCAACTATATTAAAAGTTTAGCCTCTCCTACTTAAAAGAAAAACACTGTTACAGCTGAGCTTGATGGCAGGGGAAGTACCCACTGAAAAAAGAAGACTGGGAATAAAATCTATAACCAGACATCCCAGCAACTTCATCTAACAATCATAACATAACCTTACAATGCACTTTTGAAAATCCATATCAACAATGGCAACAAAAGACATTCTCTATATTTACAGGTGCAGCATAATCCTGAAAATATTTTCAATTATCTAGTTTTTACCTTAAGCACTCTGAGTATCAGACCTTCAGAAAAGGAGTTACTATCACAAGCTAGACTCATTATGAGTTCAAAATAAAAAACATGTTCTTGCAAATAAATCTAACATTTTTGATTTGCAGAACATAAAAATAGTACACACACAGCTTATTTTTTCTTAATCATCCATCATTCCTAGGCTCCATTTTGCAACATTAGGTAAGCAGTGTTCTAAAACTACACACAAATCAAAGCACAATAGACTTTACACCAGAAAAAAAAAAAATCTAAATTAAAACATGCAAGTTGTGTACTAATACTACACCAAGAGGACTGGCGTTTAGGGTATCCGGATGATCTTTAAAAAGAGAAGACACCCAAACACCTGCTGTTCAAACTGAATGATAGCCAAACTGAATGATAGCCAGAATATAGAATTGGAGTTAATTAATCCTACCACATCAGTGCCCCTACATGAAAATTAAGTATTATTTGGCACTACAATGAATGTAGTCCAGAGAAGTAAATTAAAAGTTATTACTCAGCCTGAGCAATGTTGCACAATACAACCTTTGCGTTTTATCCTAACAGCAAGCAGTATGTCAAACTATTGACAAAGAACATACCAGGTAAGCTTATAATTTTAACTAGGAAAAACTTCAAATTCTGCAATAATAAAAGAGTTAATCACAAAGGGTTACAAAAAAACCCTTTATTTAATCACTACATTAATGTAACACTTCTGATACTTTAGCTAATACTTACTTAAGAAATTTTATTGCATGCCCTTTCTCATTCGTTACTAGTGAGCATCTTTTGCTTGTGTGCTGAAAAATATTTGCACGCTTTTTGAATAATTCACCAGCAGAGTTAACTTTGTAAAGATCAGCTAGCATTGTCTTATCTCTTATGTATATGAATTTCCTGGACACATTTCTTGTCCTTTGCATACAGAGATGCATTAGATGTATTGCCTATAATTACGGATGTATTCCTTTTTTCATTTAAATTCAAACAAACAATCACAGGGCATACAAAGAAAACCCCTCACACTTCAGGCCTCTTCATGCTTTATCTTTGTCCAAACAACTGAGGAAGGAGGCAGAGGGAAAAAGTTTAAAAAAATAGAAATTAAAATATATCAGAGAAACATGTTACAAATTCTTATAATTTCAGAATTATATAGTAATATAAATATATTATTATATTATATAATAATATAATTTCAGAACTGAAAAAAAATAATTCTAAGACACATACAGCACTTTTCAGTTCTCCTGAAATTTCCTCCTCCTACAAAGAAGAAAAAAAGGAGAAGGTTCTGGATGCTTCCCTCAAGATACAAACAGACTAAATGTATGGAGAAAACTCCCTCTCCTGATTTGGACAGATGGGTGGGGAGGATGGAGGAGAGATCAGGGGAACAAGCACACAAGAACCTTGAGACACGTTCATGGCATCTTTCTACCAAGAGCTTATTGAAAACAATTCAATGGGGGTCTCTCCCATAAATGGGGATCCAAGCTTTTGGCTTATTGCTAGTAAACCTTCTCCTAACAAGAGAAAGATACATGGGAAATTTGGAATTAGAAACAAAGATGATGCATGGCACCTTCGTTTTCTGAGCATTCAAAACAAAGAGACAATTACACTGTAAACTAGATGTTACTGCAAATAAAGTTTTTTATATATACACATATAGATTTCAAAAGCATTCTGACAGAAAAGTTTGCCAAAAACATGATTGTCTAAATAAATATAACAACAGATCTTGAAGGAAAAAATATACCAAAAGCAGTATCTGTATTTTTTTTTTTTTAATACATTGAAGAAATACTCTCCTAACTGCTGTCTACTTACTGTCAAATATAATTATTTTTACAGTATCTTCACATCATCTTTCTGGACTGTGGAACATCAGAACCACAAGCCTCAATCAGTGCTTCTGGTAGCAGTTTTACACTGTATTAAGTCAATTTTACTTTCCTTATCACAATGCTGAAAAAACTCCAACTTCTCCACAGTATTGTCCATCTTCTACAGTTTTTCTTTTCCTTCAGTGTTACATGAACTCAGATCCTTTGTTAATGATATTCCAGCACCTACTGTACCAGACTTCCATATGTGAAACTTTATCGCACATAGTCCTGTACTTCAGATATTTTGTTTCACTTTTTTTTTCTTTATTTCTGTCATCAAAATAAGAGTTTTCATCATAACTATAATCTGATTCATAAAGGGAAGCACTGTAGCTAGAAGCTGGACACTAAGGCTGCAAATCTGTTTTTTCTGATTTAATTCTGCCAACTGGAATGAGGCAGCACCTACTTCTAGAGCAGACTGCATGGCCAGCAGCAATTAAGGCCAGAGCTAGATTGCTCTCCTCGTACAGAACATCCACCTCTAATTCCATTTCGGAGCCATAGTGTCTAAAATGAAACGTCAGTCCCGGTTTACTAAGAAGCTTCTGAAACAGAAGTTTAGCTTCATCACTCCAGTATTGCCCCTTGGCAGGGACTATATCATGTAAAGAGCAAGGGTGTGCCAACCGTGGTAAGAAAGACAGACTTTCTGGAATAACTTTAAGTTTATGGGTATCAGAGTAGGGGATGACCTTCAGAAAGCCATAATCAATAAATGTAAGAACAACAGACTGACTTGTTACTTCACTAACTTCTGCCCTGTTCCACTGTCCTTCCAGTCCAAACTTGATCAAGCAGCTAGTACCAGGAGCCACAAGTTCTTTTGGCAAAGCTGGCAAGTCGTCAGGAAGGTCAGAGAGCAGCAAAGACAAGTTTTTCATGCAATCAAATAAGACTTCAAACTGGATGCAGAAGTTCGAAGGATCAGTAACTGCAGTTACAAACCCAGGATACCTTCTGCCACCCTGCATCAGCGTCCACGTGATGGAATTTATCTTGAATGATGTATCAGACTCCTTACAGTCTGTATTACTGGATTTTTCTGGTCCAACAATAGTCTGACAATGACTTAAGACTTCATTCACATACTCCTGAAGCAGAACTTCCTCTATTAAAATATCTACTTCCCAGATATGAGAGGATTCCAAATATCTCAAAAACATGATCCTTATTTCACGATCCAGGACTGCATTTATTACATGGACAAACTGAATTTTCTTCATTTTTTTAAACCAAACACATTTACAAAACACAGCTTGTTTAGGAATACTTTTGGTCTTGTCACTGAGCATCCTTGCATTATTTAAGGACACCATCTCACACTCACCATAATCCATGAGAAAAACTCGCATTAACTTCTCCCTGACAAACTTCTTTATCACTTTTGATCGATACCACTTCAAGTTCCTTTCAGATTTTGTCATGCACTCCAATCCTTCTTCAATGTCATCCACTCTAAGCAAATCACTTTTTTGTGCTTCTTTGAGGAGCATTACATTTAACTCATGTAGTATTTGCAAATTTCTACATAACTGTACATGAAATTCTCCATTCTCTGAAATATGAATTACTTTTGCTCCTTCTACCTGTCCAGAATTTAGATCTTGAGGAAGGACATTTAAAGGTGTTTTGGAAGCATTTTTCATCCTAACTATCTTAGTTTTACTTAGATCATCTAAACCATTCCTAGATTTTCTATCTGTAACAAGAATTTGCTTTGGCCTATTTTCCCAATTACACATTGGTGTGTTTCGCCATGTTGTCCTGCCTTTTTTCTGCAGGTCTTGAGACATAGACTTTCCATCACAAATTACATCTACTTCCCATCGCTCTCCATGTTGCTGTATGAACTTGCAAGTGACTTGCTTGTTATTTGTTTCGCTTAGAAAATAGGAAGTACTTTTATTAGTCCAGCCTTCATCAGGACCACTTTTTACTCTGCTAAGGAAACAATGAACACTGAGTCTTGGAAAAGTTAAGAACTTTTTCTGAACCCTGAAGATTTTTGAAGGACTTAAAACTGCTGCATTACCATAGTCAATGAACTCTACCTCAAAGGAGTTTCCCGATTTCAGAGTTTTAATAACTGCTCTATAGTAAAAACAATCTGTGACATGCTCTGCTACGATGAGAGCCCCTACCGTGAGATCATCTAAGCAGTTTTCATGATCTGTATTCACCATGCTTTTGTTTAATTCTTCTGCTAGTTGTGTTACTAAGTTTACATCCTCTGCAAGCTGAACATAGAAACTTGAAGGACTATTCATATGAGAAATATACCCTGCTACTTCAGAATTCACCTGAATATCACGTTTAGGAAGACTAATTAATTTAGGTATATTTTCATTACTGCTTTCCTGCTGACCTGTATAATTTAGTCTTTCATTATGAGATTCAGAGTGAGCATTTACAATTATTTCCTTTGAATTTAAAGCTGGATGACAGAGTGAGTGAGAAGCAGGCTCTCCAACCGGAGTTTCCCCTCTGCGCTCCAGAACAGCAGTGACAGTATTTCTAAAACCTGGTTCTTGACTGTCCTGTAAAGTTAGCAGTTTTGAGGACCCACTACACAACTTTTGTGTGCTACATGCAGTTTGCTCTTCATCTCCAAAGTTCTGTTGACCATCTCCCTGATAATACTTGTCATATACTTGGCATTTCACTTTAATTTTCAATTTAACTTTTTCAGGACTTCTGCCAGTTACTTTGCTAATTTCTTTGTCGTCTTCCATGTGACATATCATTCCTCTATTACTTCCAACAAGTTGTTCTGCATAATTTTTTGGTACCAATTCTTCCAACATTTTTTCTTTAATTTTCTGACTGACTTTGAGTTGTCCATCATACAACTCCACAACAATCTGTCCATCTGATTCTCTGGATACAATTACAGCCTTCAGCAGTTTACCCAGGAATGTTTCCTCAAACCATCTAGTAACTCTTGCTGGAATTTTTGACTCCCTAAGATCTGACAGACAGCATTTAATAGCTTGCATGGGTGTGAGTATTAGGTCAGTGGCAGAGTCTGGAATAGGTATCAACTGGTCTCTCTCTACCATATTCTTATTTCCAAAATCCACAAAGTCAGCGCATACATAGGACGTTGATTCCACAGGAAAAGCCAAAGCTCTGTAAAAGAGACCATCTTCAAAATATCTGGCTAAACATAGTCGCGTATTGCTGGTATCATATTTTGCATTATTTGACATTTCACTTACAACACTAACTTTCTTCGTCAATGCCTCTATAGTTTCAGTGTTTCGATTAAGTTGACAATAGAATTTTGAAGGACTATGTATGTGAGTTATATAAACCTCCTCCTCGCTTCCGATTTTTATGCTAAAAGATGAGTAGCAAAAACTGTACAGAGAACTCAAAGATGCAAGGTTTCTCAGACCAATATATTCAGACAGGGTGAGACCACGCTCTCTGAGGAATTCCTCTGCACTAATAAATGGACTCTGTAAGTCAACTATATTGCATAAACAGTTGGGGCTTACAAGAATAAGAGCATAAATGATGCAAGTCAGTGGTCCTCCAGAAGCAGAAATGAAGTCTTCAAAGTGCCTACTCGCTTCAGACCAATTAAGTGAGTCAGCCTGAAAGGGTACATTTTTAAGTCCACATCGAAATGCTTGACTTTCCAGAGTTAGGAAATCTGGAACAGCAGCTTGAAGATCTTTAAGTAAAACTCTTTCCTGATAACCATAGTCTACAAACACCACATCAACTTCAGTTGTGGATACTTGCTGCAAAACAGTTGCTCTGTACCACTTCCCATCTTTGGGACATTTAACAACACAGGCAACCTGTCCAGGTTTGTAAGGACTGGTATGTTCTTTATAGTAAGTCTGAATTTGTTCCATTAAGTTATTTAGCTCTGGCAGTTTACTTTGCAACTGACATGAAAAATGTGCTGGAGAAACAATGTAAGAACACACCACTTCAAAAGTAGCTCCTGGTTTAAACACACACTCTTTATAAAATATTTTTTTCTCATGTACCGATTTACACCTTTTAGAGATAGCACCTTTTCCAAAACAGGACAGCACAACAGACTCTCTCAGCACTGAAGGCACACTTAATGATTTTTCCATCTGAAATCTCTCTCTATTTCCAGATATCTTATTTTTATGAATATTACAGAGGCTCTGTGCATTTACTTTTTTTTTTTTAAATTTGTGGCGATTCGGGCGTTGACATTTTTTCCCTAAATTTAGAACAGAATCTAGTGTCTTTTCCCAGTATTCAGCATATCCAGCTTGAACCATGCATGTGGCAACATTTCCTTGCTCCAAACCATTCCTGTACCGCGCATTAACAATATACTTGTTGTTTTGCCTTCCAATGACTTGAAGCTGGAGTAGTTTGTTAAACACAATGTGTTTGAAGAAATCAATTTCCCTTTTAACCCATATATCATCAACAGGAAACGTACAAGCAAGTGCACAACACATAGCTAAAGCTGGTAAATCAGAAAACTCAGGAAGCAATGTTTTCACATCGTAACAGGGTACAGTATCTGTGTTTCCAAAGTCCAAAAAAAAAACAGTAATATTTACATGAAGCACTTCAATGACAACACCCCGATAATAACACATGTCTTTGCTATACCTGGCACAACAGAGCAATCCAGGTTCTGGGTTTTTAAGGACCATTTCATCAGCTCTACATTGGTTATATGCATCTGCAATATTTTTCATCAAGGCTTGAAATTCATTCTGATACTCATATGTTTGAATCCAGAAGTCAGATGGATTTATGACATATACTACAAAAGCAGTATGGAAAGAATTCACTTGCATTTCTACTCTTTTGCAGTGGCTTGACAAAGAAATATCCCATTCAGGTAAGCAGTTTTTTGTATGTTTATTTCCTGTACAATTCTTAAATGAATTGTATCTCTCATCAGATGGTTTGTAGTTTACAGCAATACTTGTGATTTTTCTTTCCAGAAGTGATACACATGATGCAGCTGCCTCATTCAGGATTTCTGGATGCTTAGCATTAATTCCAAGATTTTGACTTTGCAGTGTAACATAATACAAGCGTTTAATGTCATTGAATAAATCAACATAGACACACACAGAAGTTTGTCCTATCAAGGCCTGTACAAGTTCTTTCAGCTGAATTTTTATTACTGCCTCATCCTGACTACGAAAACAAGACAGCGCACACGGAAATGAAATCATTGGTAATGCCATGAACTCAACTCTAAGTTTCTGAACACAACTAGATGGCACAGCTTCAATAGTGCCAAAATCCATAAACCAGACTTCCACACGGTCAGAAAGAACCTGTTTTATCACTCCTCTATGCCATTGTCCGTTTTGCCCTTTGGCAGCACAGAGTAGCCCTAAACTATCAAAAGATTTATTACTTTCTGTACTGACAGCTTCATAGTACAAATGCATAGTTTCTGTCAAATATTCCAGCTCTTTCTGCCATTTCTGTATCTGACAGTAAAATTTATTTGGGCTTACTGCAACAGTTATTTTTACATTTTCTCTACTGCCAACAGGTAGACATGGAAAGAGAGCATCTGGAACTGGCCAAGAATCTGTTGGTTTCTCAGAATTAATGTAAGTAAGAAACTCCTTGACTGGATACTTCTGTTGCAACAATTGTGGCACTCTTTTACAAAGCACTTCTTGGGGAAATGCTCTTAATGTTTCTACAATAAGGCAAAATGAATCTCCATCAATACACTTTCCTAACTTCAGTTCAAGGACATCACTAATGATCTTTGGTACTTCTACAATGAACAGTTGGTACGGTGTAACAGCTTTCACATGACCTGTAATCTGTAATCCTACCAGAGATGAAAAATAGTTAATGGCTTTTGGACTCCATTTTTCTCCCAAAGGAAGTATGCTTGCAAAAACACCCCAAACGACCTTTGGAGGCAGGTGAAACAATTCATCAGCAGCAGAAGCAAGATGTGTTTCCTCAACCACCAGCACTTGCCCAGTGTCTATAAGAAGAGCCTCACAAATACTCTCTCTCTTCTCCAGAACTCTTCCTCTATGCCATTTTCCTTCTGTGTCTTCCACCAAACAGGATCCACCAATGTAAACATTACCTTTTACTTTGAATACACGTTGTATTTCATTTTGTAGTATGTAATAGTCAAGCTCACATCCTGCCTTGTATTGACCCTGGAACACTATAACCAAACATTTGGGATGGCATTCTATACTAATTATCTTCAGATTCATATCCACTATGTTTGGCGAGGGAGTCAGAGATTCCATTCTATCTGTAAAGAAAAGGAGTAAGATCAGCCTGATAAGTTCCCTTTTTTTTCTAGTTTGTCAACCTATTCCTCACATTAAATTTGTTTTCAAAACGTTCTAATAGTATATTATCACACTTATGCTTAAAATGTATACTAAACATTTAACAATGTCATGTTTTATGCAACTAGGATACACTTGACACAACTGTCTTTATAAAGACATGCTCATAACGTGAAAAAAAAAAAAGGTACCACTGCACTTGCTCCTGTGGCTAGTCTAATTTTATCACTTGAGAATAATTCGTAATCAGAGATGTGGAACAGGACAGACAACCACAAAGATAGCTGTATTTCTTCTCAAACAAAAAGAAAGAGCGGAAAGCAATTAATGTCATTTAGACAATCTCTGCTCATCTCACAAATGTTGCTTACATCCAGTAAATTTACCTAGTAAATCCACTAAATCTCTCCAAAGGAGATCCAATACAGTGTTTCATTGCACTGGACTTGCAGTTAAAGTTACCTGCAGAAGCACTTCCAGTCTGTTTCTGTTTTTCTTTTTAATATGTGCATGATAAAGGACACTTACCCTACTCGTCCTGCTTTTTCTGTGTTAATCACTCCTTCAAATCAATGACATCTTGCAGAGCTGTACTTTACCATTTACTTAATCTGGCTGTCTATATACTATCAGGTAAAACTGTAGCCTATTTTAAGTTTTCACAGTTGCAAGGACATAGAGAACACATTATCTAGGTCCATCATTTTTGAACTGCCCATCAACTAATGATTGTGCCAGGTGTCTTTTTTTGTACTGTCTCAACACTCCTTTCCTGACAGTTCAAGTACCCTCAAACCCTTCAGATACTTCTCTGACCTTCATCTATAATCTGGTCTTCAAGATCAGCTTCCAGTTCCATTCAAATTTGTCAATGGATCTGTGACTTCACGTTGTTTAAAAGGCTGTGCATGCCCACAATTTGACCAAGCAATTCTATGGAATAAACTGCTGTTCTAATAAAGTCATTAAGGGTAGACAACATCTGTCAAAGACAGTGGCTGAACACAGAAGGATAGACTGGAAATGCACATGCTCAATTTATGAATTCTTAAGTGAAGCTGAAAACAAAACTTCTCGCTTCAACTACACGTTATTAGAGCAAGACTGCCATTGTAGTTTTTATCACAAGCATACATGAAGTAGGTAGTAATAATACAAACTGCCTTCAGATTACATACTGATTCCTATCATTCTAGTTTCACAAAAAAATAAGAATTAATAAATAAATGAGTACTCCTACTGTAAAGCTTACTAGAACATCTCGGGCAGGAGGAAGAAAAATACATGACTTCTTAAAAAAAAAAACCCAAAACCACCAGCCACACAAGAAAACCTCCTAGTAAAAGCAGTACCAAATACCTTCTTAAAGAAGGCCCCTAGGGGTTCTCCACCTTTCCCTGTAATAAAACAGAAAGCTAAATTCTGAGCGCTTTCAATGAAAGAAGTCAGCCTTCAGGAAAAGGTTCTGTCTGCCTGGAAGAAACACCTGAACATTAGAGAGAATCAAACTTTTGAAGGTATACCACTGATGCTTCAGGCCCTCCTGGTTTATTTGCGTTTTGTTTTTTTTTTTTCCTCTCCATTGAAACAAACACTGGTTACAGAAACACATAACAAATGAAAACAATTTGTGCATCAACATTTGCTTGCCCATTGCCACAGCTCAAATAACTGCATTACACCAGTACAGTCACATTTCAACAGTTTAAAAACAACCTTTTGCTTTTTACTCACCTATAAACTAGTTAGGACTTATTAAGAACACACCTTTAGAAACCTCAGCTCTCTTTTTAACAACTCTGCATCTCCCTACAAGGAAAGATGATAGAAAAATCATTAGAAAAATATACATACACTAAATTTTTGTACTACATCTCTAAATCCTCCTCCTGCCCAACAAATGCACCCTGAAAGAGTTCCTCCTATCCAGTTTAATTACAGTGTTAAGATTTCACAAGATAAAATTACAAAACTGAATCCACCTTCCTAAAACCACGGTGAGACAATTTTCTCTTCACTGCAGCTCAACACACATCAGAACATCACACAAATAATCTTCCACCCACTTTTTAAGCAAGGCTGGTCACACATTTGCTTCAACCATCAAAATATATACTCTTACCATGCACTACTACCATACAAGTAAACTTGTATGATAATAATAAATGGGCCTTTAAATGCAGCCAAATGCAGGACACAAGCGACAGCTTAAGGTATCTGCGCTGCTCTCCAAAGCCCCTAGACCGGGGCTGTTTGATGCCCCAGGCAGCACTCGCCTGAGAGGAGCAGGGCCGGGCTCGACTCCACAAGGCGCGGACCGCCGGCAGGACGCTGCCGCCGCCAGGTAAGACCCGAAAGCGAAGACCGTCACCCTTCAACAGCAGCTTCCTTATCACTTACAAGCGCGAAAAAGACACGAGAGAACCATAACCGCAACAGCACGATCATTTCACCCCACACCGAGCCGAGCACTCCTCCCTGACAAAATGGCGGTGCGAAGCCCGGCCCTCACACGCTGCCGGGCAAGGCGCATGCGCGGTAACACCACCGCGGCCTCAGACGCTTCTTGGGTGGAGAATGGGGCTTAGGATTGATTGGCGGCAGCGCGCAGCCAATCGGCACGTCCCAAGGGCAATGGTCCCGCCTCCTCCGGGGCTGAGGGTGAAGTGCTGGGGCGGGGGCCCATGTCCCGCGGTTCGGTGGGTGGCTGGAATTCGTTTTCCTTTTAGAGTTGTGGTTTTTTGTTTGTGGTTTTTTTTTTTTGTTTGTTCGTTTTTTGTTTTGTTTTTTTGATTGGTTTGTTTGGGTTTGTTGTTTGGTTGGTTTGTTTTTTCCTTTATGCTTGTATTTTGCAGCTGTTATTTATGAGGTGGTCTCTAAGCTTTAGAAAAGGTGCCTGTGGGTCACTGAACCTTCTGGAGCCATCTAAGGAGGATTTGAGAGCTCGTATTCTTTCCCATCATCAGGAAGAAATCGAAGAAATTCTCCAGGCTATGAAGAGTACATCTCAGCAGGGTGTAAAGTGCTGCCCTGCTTGCTTTTGCATGCAAGTCTGGCTTTTTCATTTTTATTTTTTTTTTTTCTTCTTTGGGAGGAGTTGTATGGTTTTTTTGCTAAGAATATAAGCTTAGTGAGGTGGTCATGACAAGGAAACTTGGTACAATGATACAGTCCTACAAATATCAACAGATGCTGGCATATCTCTGACTGATTTAATTCTTGGAAATGAGTTCATGCGTGTGTAATAATTCCTAAAGGTTTGCCTTCAATTTTTATGGTTTGTTGGTTTTTTTGCCACAGGTTAGGATTGCTGCATCATAGTTCCGCTTTGCAAAGTTGGAAGAGAGAAAAGTTGCTTGTGCAATTCTTGGAGATAATAGTAGTCTCTAAATGCAGTTATTATATTGAAGTCTGGATAATACATGTTCAAAGTGGTATCATACCTACTTGAATTAACCCTAAAATTTACAGGAGTTATTAATTTTACAGGTAATCAATCATGTTTGTTCCGTTTAAGCTTTTTTGAAAGAGCTACTCAAAGGCTGTACAGGTCTATCACTAATAGACCTTTAGCTTTATATTTTTAGACAAAATGTCTAGTGAATTCTTGTCCAACATAATTCCACTGCTGGCTAATTACTTGGGAAGACAGAGTTTTGCATGGTCTGTTTCCTCCTTAAACAGAGTGTAAGAATACGTGCTCATTCTGAATGTAAAGTTTACTTTCTGCCACAATGTAATGCAGTAGTGTCCTGTGCACTCCCTCTGTACCCCAGTCTTCCCATTTGGGACTTCCCCCACCAACCAACACACTATTAAGCCCATATCAATGTTTTTTTTGTTTTTGTTTTTTGGTTTTTTTTGTCCCTCCTAGGTAACAGCAGTATGCTTCAGGGTTTAAACATACGTACCCTCTCTTCAGGCGCTCCTCCAGAAAGGCCTTCCCACAGGAAGCATCTCACCCTCACCAAGTACCTCTTGCAGAAAGTGCACACTTCAGGAAGTTTATCAAGTCTTAAAAGTAAATGAGTCTGTAACATAACAAGTCTGGGATAGTAAGTAATTTAGCGGCTTAGTATATGCCATGGTTTTCTTTTTTTTCCCCCCATATAACTGTTTACTCGCAGATACTCTTCAGTAAGCTCTCTTTTAAGACTATTCTAAATTTATACGTCCTTGAATATACAAGAGAACTGTTTTAAGGAGATGGATATCCATTGTATCTAAAAGCCTTGGAGATGCTTACAAAACACCTGAGGATATTTTTGTTACTTCTAATAAAAAAGACAGAATACCAGTATATTTAACATAATAATAGACTGATGAAAACAGTGTAATACTGAATTCTTCCCTCATCTAAGGTGTTTAGACACTCTGACTAAATTTATTTATGTAGTATTACTTTGTTAGATGATCAGATTCCACATCTATAGAAACTCCACTAGTATAATTAGGCAGAGTTATATAAGAATGGACTTACTTACAGAGGGGAAAGATAAGACCAAATATTTTAAAGAAGTTACATTCTTGCAAGATTCAAACCTCAGACTGAAATCTAGAACCATAGGTAGGCATCTTGGCATCTTCTACAGCGTGAAAGTGCTGCCTCAGAATGGCAATTCAGAAGAGTCAGGTACGAGCTAAGGAGCAGTCTGGAGGTTCTGAGTACTAAATATTACAAAGGGATGCAGGATATGGGAATGTTTTTCCCTGTAATTTAGACTGAAGTCAGTCCTGTTCTGACTACAGTCCAAAACTCACTCCTGGAGGCAGGGTGCTACCACTGCTTTTTTTCTAGTCAAATTACGGTGTTGATGGCAGCTGTAATCTTACGGTTAGAGCCGTCAGAAACAGGTTCTTGCAGTGTGAGTGAGTTTAAAAAATGCGTACCACTTCCTTGCAGCGTGCCTTAACCATGGGCAGTTACACATGGTGGAATACAGCATGTCCCTCGTTTGAAGTTGTGTTACTGTGAGTTGGGGGCCTTGGGAGGAGGAAAAGCCAAAGGTGTGACCAGACAATTTGTCAGGGCCGACTGGATGCTGGAGCTTGCTTGCCTTTTTCTGGAAGGAAAGATGGGCTTTTTTCTGTTTGTGACTTTGTTACAGAATTTCTTTGCAACATCAGAATGTTACAGAATTTCGATGCAAACATCGTTTCAGGCAGTTAAGGAATTATGTCTTTTCTGACATAGTGTGGGGGTTTTGGTAGGTCTTTGGTTTGCTCAAGAGTTGTATATTTTTTATTTTTTTTTTCTCACAGGCTTGATATTTACATTGGAAAGTGTCAGGTATGCTTAAAGCACTGCCGAATCTCAGAAGCGATCTCCTCCAGTAACATTTGCGACTTGAGTCACTATAGGCCATTGTAAGCATTCAGGGAGCACGCAACAGCCAAAAGCAGAAATAGCAGTGTTGCGCTGTCCCAGAACATCCCTGTAGTGTACTTTTGCAAACTTGCAAAACCTATTCAGTGTTTACATTTGAATTGCAAATGTTATAAAGTATTGGTGAAACTACACATTCCACACTGATTAGTACTAAATCTCAAGGGGTTTTCCCAGCTTTGTTTACCGTACAAGTAGTACAACCAACTCTGAGTTTTCATCTCTTCCACTTTATTGATCTTGACAAATGTTGTGTTGCTGTTGTTCCCAGAAAAAGCTACATTTTCCTTCCTTGTTGTTATTGTGAGGAAGCCATTAAATGTTTTTTGCAGTTTTTTCCAGTAAGGAAGGTTAACAAACCATAGCAAGTTTATTTATATTCTATTGGCAGAAATGAAATACAATTAAAAAATAATTGTATATCTTTTATATGGCTTAAAAATAGTTAATGAAAACTTTTCACTGAAAAAGCCTTCTGTTCTCATGAAATGAAGTGGCTGTTTATACCACAGATTTTTATTCTGTAAGAGATGGTGGTCTGTTTCTGAGTTTGACTACTTTCAGTACACTTCCATATGAGATTCCTTGTGAAGTGATCGATACTAGTTTTCCTTGTGGATTCAAGTGTTGTATAAAGAAAGTAAAGTATTCTTCTAGTACAGTTTAACAGAATATCGTAAATGAAGCTCTGCTGTCAGCTGTCTGCAAGGAAGTAGAACGTAGCGCTGTGTGAGTAAGCACCTGTGTTGAAATCAGATAATGAATAACTAATCACAGTTATAGCTAACTTCCTGCACTTACGAAAATTGATTTTGAGTTGTGGGAATGTAAGACAAAGCTATCCTGTGTTGTAAAAACTAACAGGGATACTGAAATCTATTACCCAAAGGATGGCTTTTGAATAACACAGACATTCCTTTTCCAGTCTGAACACCAACAGTAGTCTGCAGCCTTCTTAAAGTATTCTTGGCAGCTGGTAAATATGTATTTCTTTGATTTGAGCAGTGGAAGATAAACAGAGAAAGATTGCAATCAGTAGGATACCATAAAAAAAAGAGATGAGAGGAATTATCAGCATCTTCTGTTCTGAGTTTTAAAGTAAGTGAGCCTTACTGAATTCCTTGGAGGAAAAAATACTGGGTAATCACCTACCTCCATGGAAGGCAAGAGGTACAGATTACGAGAGGATGGGAGTATCTCCCCAACAGAGGAACAGAGAAGGATTTCAGACTTAATCTTCTACTTAGGTGAGAAGATTCTTGGGTGACTAAATAGATGTATGCTTGTGGTGCTAGTTCTATGTGCTGTATGCTGACTGGAATGAATCCCTTTCTGAAGCACCTGACTTTCATGAAGAATTATATTGAGATCGTAACTGCTTTGATTCCACATGGGGCGAGAAGCAATGTATATCCTGCTTTTAATTCCCATGACTGTTTTGGGATCTGTTCTTAGTACTGCTAAGATTGTTTCTGAATATTAATATCATAAAACTGTTACTAAAATAGGTAACTGTTACACTTTATCATTTTTTAGAAAGGAAAGTCTGTCATAACAAAGTACTTTGAAGTTGTCTCCTCTGGGATTTCATTAGGTCATGACATGCTTAAGGGCATGGGCGAAGGAACTTACGCTACGTGGCTTAGTTCTATCCCTCTCCAGCTTGTTGTCTTGTGGAAATCTGAAAATGTATCAGTGGTTTTTGATTGCCAGAAACACTTTTTATTCCATATAATCAAGTTGCTTTTCTAAAAGGCGCTTCAGCATTCCTTGTAATAGCATTTGTGTTTTTATTTTAAATAAATAGCTTTGAAAGGGAAGATGTATGTAACACAGAAGTATGAGTGAGTGGCAGCAGCAGAAATACAGGACATTTCAAAGTTCTCAAAATGAAGAGTGAAAGCATCTCCAGCTAAGTTAAATCTCACAATAAATGGATCATTTTTTAAGCCCTGATTTATTGTTTAAATTATGACATTTACATTAGAAGTAAGGGATATAAAAATAATCACATCAGCTTTTCCTGAAAGCTAGTGTCTCAAGAACCTTTGACACTGCAAGATCCATATAACACTTTTTTTTTTCCCCTCTGAAGTCAGTCCAAAAGATTCGATATTTTTTGTAGTAGTCAACAAACATGAAAATCATCGGGACTCAGAACAGTCCTCTCAAAACAAAAGCTTGTGCACTTTTTCCTATTTTTGTTTTTGAAAGTGGGTCCTCAATGCGTTCCTAGTTTGTGTTTCTGTTAAGTTAAGCGATGGCCACTAGGTGGCAGGAGCAACCACAAGTTTAGCTGGACGTTTGGAAATGCGCTTGTGCTACTTCAGTAGACGGACAGAGCACAGGAGCGATTAATGCAGTCTGACCTGTAATGAAATATGACGGTGCATGTGCTGCAGAGTTTCACTAGAAGGGTCATCGCATTAATCACAGCATCTGAAACCACTTTAAGTGTTTTCAGGTAACCTGAACTAACTCTTGAAATATTTTTCACTCTATTTACAGTACCTATTTACATAATACACAGTCAAAATTCCATTTAAATGTTTTACTAGATCACGTCAATCTTACCAACATTATATTTTTTTAAGTTATGTTGATATCATAATTTATATGAAATTAGTCATTAACTCAGCAGCTTACATATAAAAAAGCAGAGGGTAGAAAAAGCTTTTACGAAATGGCGGTAGACAATAGTTATTGTTGCTTCCTAAATTACACATTGCACATTTCAGTGCCACTAAGTGTCAGAGCAGAGAGAAGATATGCCTATTACATCAGAAAATATGCCCACTTTTTGGGTGAAAGAACAAATTGAGACAACTTGTTAAACAGTGGAACAAAGCAGAAGGTAGAATTTCTGTTAATAGGAGCCTCCCAAAATAGATGAGTTTTGCCATACAGACTACACCATGCCAGTACGGCTGGGCAGATACAGGCCCACCATTAGTGGTGAGGTTGAGTTTCTCTGCTGTGCAGTTTGTACGGTGCTGTGTGGTAACGTCACACCAATATGTCATCTTACAGGTCAGTTAGGCTCATAACACAGAGCTGTGCATGAGAAGGCCCTGCGCTGCAGTTTTACCTCGGGTACCTGTATCTGCTATGCGGGATGAGAGAATGTCAGGCTCCATCTACGTTAGCAATTCCTTTGGCACAATCAGAGTAGATCTGCAAAGTTAAATGATTGGTGCTGGTGACCCAATATCCAAGTCAACAGGTTTTAAGGGAGAGAACTATTTAAGACTAGCTTTAGTGTAGTCACATTTGCTGGATGTCCACTGGCATTTGAAAAGCATTTTTTGAGTTCTTCCAAAGAATTTGTTTGTGCTCTGTGGAAAAGGTGTGCTGTGCTGATCGAATCAGGGTAAGGGGAATGCTAGGGAGATTCACCTGCCGTTCGAAACTAAAACTAATGTAAAAGCACCCAGAGGGAAGCTATACCTTGGTACTTTGTGCGTAAATTCTTCAGCATGGCGGTGGAAGAGTACGGCTAATGGAGAGGTTGAATGACTATACAGGAAAAGGAGTAACCATCTTCCAAATAGAGCTTTAATAATTTCAGTTCTTTAGATTCAAATAGTTCCATTTTGCTTAGCAAATTCTATATTTCTAAAGATCTAGAGATGAAAAACTTTGTTATTTCGTTTTTTGGGTTTTTTTTAGTTCTGAGTTAATTCTGAGCTCAGTTTATTCTCAGGGGGAAAAGGACATTGCATCTGCAACAGCAATTCTGTTGTTAAAATATTGAATAATGTTTCTGATGAGTGGGGGAGCGAACTGTTGCATGTAGTGATGGTGGGTGAGTTAACTGAATTGGGAGTCATGAAATCACTGGAACTAAGAGATGGAAAAAGACCTGTTAAAACATCTAGTTGTTTCTGAAGAGACAAACTGAATGTTTGAAGTGGCAAACTGGATGTTCCAATAGGTTTTTAACATTATTCATTTCTATGGTCCATGTCGATTAACTAAATTCTGACTCCCACCCTACCAGCTGTGTGTGAAGAAAGGACCACAGCCTCTTGCAGAGTTTAGTGAACACCGTGGATGTCTGCAGAGGTACACATGCGTATCTGACAACACTTGTGTGGTCTTAATTCATACTCAATTAAAATTTTAGCAGACCTGTTTGTGAATTTTACACATTCAAATAAAAATCAAACTTCCCGCACTCTCCATGAAAGAACTTTGTTTTGCTCAGACGTTCTCTACGCATATGTCCACTGGATGCATAATGTTTAAGGAACATAGTTTTTCCTGGAATCTCTATTCACAATTTTCATTTAAATGTAAAATCGTATGTCAGAAAAGAAAAAAACTGTGGTTGCTTAGTTTCTCCATCTCATGCTTCAGGTTTATAATCTGTAAAATTTTTATTTAGGAATGTTGAACATCTCTATTTCCCACTGTAGCAGTGCTCAGCATCTTTCTGAAGCTGGCATCTGTGGTTTAATCTAGTCCCATGTTTGTTTGTTTTTTCTTAAAAGCCTTACAAAGTTAGACTTCAGTGTTAATCATTATATCCGTCTTGTTAAATATTTTACATCTTGTCTCTGTTTACAAACAGAATGAGTTCTTTAAAACTTTTCTGGCATTTGTCATTGGCCATTTGTATGAAATTTGAAATCACAGTGCAAACAATAGCGATGTTCATTACAACATATGCTTGCTTTTTATACTTTCAGCACGACCTGTCCTTTCATACTAGCACTCTCAGATGTTCATATGTATGTGTGTGGCCTTTAGCACTCATTCTGTTTTTAATGAATGACTAAATCCTACCTTAAGATAGGTAGAGGAAGTTTGCTGTGTACTTAGATATGTGCATACACAACTTCATCCATTGAGAGATGAGTTGAGAAATGGATTTTATGTTAAAATAGCTTAAAACAACTTTTGGGGGTAAATTTTAACTATCTTTACAGCATAAAGCAAAATATTTCTGCTCTGTGGTCTTTCAGGCAATATACTGGAAAAGTATGATATACTACAGCAGTTTTAATTGCTGCAGGGTGCTGATCCATCCTTGGAATTGAAGTACAGGATTTTGTCATCACACGTATTAAGGGGGCAAGAATAGGCTGAAAATCACACCAGCACTGGGAGAAAATTTTGTCCTTATTGAAGTCAATGGCAAAACTCCCATTGAATTCACTGCGGCAAGGATTTCACTCTATATGTTAAAGCAATAAGAAAAGTATTACATGTGTAACTAATACTGTGCGGAAAGTAAAAAACAGAAAGATTTTCATTATCTATTTGGCTTTTCATTGTTCGTGCTGCAGATTGGTTTTGATTTTCGAGTTCTCTAAAGCAAAAATGGTACCTCGGTAGTTTTCACTTTAAGGATCTGCTTGCACAAGTGGATCTGTGTGCCTGTCAGCATTGCGTTGAATTTTTCATCTGTGGATTTGATTGTAGGATCAAGACTCCAAAGATGATGGTACCACAACTAAAAGATAGAACGTACTCAGTAGCATGATTTTTCATGTGAAATTCACTCCTGCTTAACCCAGAGCTTGGCCACATTCAGGAAATTATTATGTAAGTCGCACCTCCCAATCCAGACTTTGTGCTAAGCTCTTTTCCCAGCATTCAGTCTACTCTTAAGTTTTCCCTTCTCTGTCATGTAAAGTGGTATTTCTGGGCAGGTGGAGATTTCTGCTTCATATACTTTACTTTTACTTGCAGTGTAAGCCATGTAAAACACATTCAGGCCTTGTACATAGTAGATTTTTGGTACCAGCTTAACTGCCTCTAGTGCAAAATCTAGTCCCCCCTACACTCTACACAGATGTGCTGTGACGTTTACCAGTGCATCGTACCTTGGTTTCAAAACAGCAACATCTAAATCAGTGGCTAAAAAGGCTGAATAAACATGGTTCCAAATATTACCCTATGGATTTCCATATAAATTCTTATAACAATACTTTTTCTCTACATATTTTTTTTTATATGGTAACAGGGAACGTTCTAAACTAAGAAGTCATAAGGCATTACTGGATGCTGTTACCAAAGTGTTTCACTTGTACGTTAAGTGTAGATTGCAAATACAAAGACAGTCATCTTCAAATGAGCACATTTCCAAGGGGCAGTTATTCACAGCTCATGTATAACCCATGTGTGCTCAAAATGAAATTAGCTCTCTAATTCCCACATACTGCTGAACACAAATATCACCAAAGTGTTTGTACTCGTGTTTTATGTAATGCATGATCTTACCTTGAAATACTTAATGTGGTGAGACCAGGATTTAAGATAAACAGCATGCTCTTGAGTAATAGATGATGATGACCTGCAAAGATTGCTACTGCTGTATCTGCAAAATACAGAGGTAAATATGAGGTCAATGAAAGAAACCTCACACACAAATTACATTTCTACTCTATAGGGATTTTTTCTTTCTTCTTGAATGGAGAAAATGTAACACTGGTAATTAGTGTAAAACCTGAATGCTTTTGAAAGTAGGGGCATGTCATAGAAAGGGATCTCCTGATCCATCAAATCTTGTCTGTTGTTTTCACCAACTGTCTTACACTTGACGGAGTCACAGCTCCCAGTTAATAGAAGATACATTATATTGTTCCCTTGGTCAATTCATTTGTAAGTTAGCACACAAATTAATGATACTTAATCTGTGTAGGAGAAGGAGGACTGTGTTTATTACAAATGGAGATTTTCAGGTCTAAATCCTTCAACTTATTGTTGATAACTGCTGTGACATTTTCCATTTTTGAGGATGAATATAACGTTACAATGTTCCTACAGAAACTTTTTTTAAGACCACAAATTACGAATGTTTGATATTTAATCTTATTCATAGGCCTCTAAGTTGCACCAGGGGAGGTTTAAATTAGTTATTAGGAAAAATTTCTTCACCAAAAGGGTTGTCAAGCATTGGAACAGGCTGCCCAGGGATGTGTTTGAGTCACCATGCCTGGAGGTATTTAAAAGATGTGTGGATGTGGTGCTGAGGGACATGGTTTGGTGGTAACTTGGCAGTGCTAGGTTAATGGTTGGACTTGATGATCTTAAAGGTCTCTTCCAACCAAAATGATTTTAAGTACAAAAATCCCGAATCTTTCCAGAATATCTTATTTCCCAAAGAATGCCACTGTGAAACTGAAGTTTATGCTTCAGACAGTTCTCGTAGGTTAGAAAGTGAATAAATGATTTAACTAAGTTAAAATAAAAAAATATTAAGCTCTAATGGTCTTTTTCTAGTTTGAATTTAATCAGATGTTCGTATTTGTGAAGCAAGTTGCTCAATCTTTAGTAGATTTGCAATGTGTAAATCACAATTGACCCCCCACAATCTTCATAAAATGCAACCTGTTAATTCATTAATCAAGCTCTATAATCTGTGGACAGAACTTTGTCAGTTAAAAACAAGACACAAACAGAAGGAATACTTCATTACTTCTACCGTGTTTTAATATTAAGAAGTTATCTCAAGGCTAAATTTTTAGATGATGTGCAAATTTCATAAAATATTATTTTTAAAATAAAGAGGAAAATTTACCCTTAAGAAACTCAGTGACAGATTCACCATTGAATTTGGAAAAGTCTAGGCATTTTCTTAGCGGCAAGTCTGCTTATTTTATGTAAGATTTGAGCAAAAGGGAGACAATTCTTATGTATAGAGTGCTCCTTGGCATGATTTTATCATGAGCCAACGCACTCTTCAAAAACATCCTGGGCATGATTATAGACTCATCTTGGATCAGGGATTATTTTACAATAGAAGACTTGAATGCAGTCACCTTGTTTTGGAGAGTAAGGAAGTTTCATGTTGAGGGTGCAACTGGATTATACCAGTTGAGTGAAGGGGCAGAGAATAATCCCAGGCCCTATGTGGCACACCTGGGGCACAGATGTAGCCTCTGTGTATTTCTAAGAACCTGACTTCATTCCCACTGAAAAGGATACTTCATTGGAATAATGATATTTCAGATATTTCATTGGAAAAACTACATTGTCACTTCCCTAATGTAAAAGAAAGCTTATTAAAAGTAGAAATTACTCAGACTAGTCTGCTTGTGCAGAGAGCACGTCCCTAGTAGAGGAAAGAAAGCAATTTCTGTGATGCTTAGCTGACAGGTTGTTACTGCGCTTTTCTTTGTTACGTGGGATAATGCAGCTTACTGGAAAAGGTAGGAGGAGCTTGAGGGTCACATACATTCAAATGGTCATAGTGGTTCTCCTTCATGTGTTCTGTGTCAGGGCGCTCTTTCAGCTGAACAGGTCGGTGTGATCTGAAATTGAGCATTATCTGTTGATCTGATCCCTAAAATGTTTGCTTTGAATAATTCTTATCATTTCCCCCCACCCCAAAGCATTACACAATGTGCAGTACCTCTAAAGGGCTTTATCAGGAATCTTTTGTAGCAAGAATACTCAAACCTTAAAATGCAAAAATATTGACAAAAATTGACAAAATATAAAATTATTCAAAACTGGGAGTTTTGAAAAATTATCACTGGGAGTACATATCTAGCAAAATAAAAATCAGAATTTAAATATGTATTGAACATAAGCAAGTCTATAAACAGAGGAGTTCTGAACTGGCCACTATGGGTAAACAGTAGGAAAGAGGCGATTGCACAGACTTCACCATGGATTGTGCAATCACGTTGGGGAGCTTAGGCATATACTTTAGTTGCTTTCCTGCTCTGACATCTGCAGTCTTCAAGTAATGTATTTGGTGCTTGCTGAAACCGTTCTGCACTGCAGTCACACCTTCAGTTGCAGTGTCAACGTGCATCAGAGAAAAACTGCTGTGAATTCTCGCAAAATAGCTAGACTGAAAGTCAAACTATGTATTAGGTTCTTTGAGTTTCGGTATTCGCAAATGTGTGAAAATAAACCCCTAAAAATAATAAAACAGTTGGATCCAAAGATTGTTTCAGTGAAAAATACTGTTTTGAAGACTGATGCTTTTCTTAACAGTTTTGGCATTTTTGGGACACCCCCACTCTCTCCCCATCCCCCCACCCCCACCCCCCCAAAAAAAAAGAAAGAAAATGAAAAATACATATAATACATATTTGGGAGCAATTAAAACATTACTAAAAAACTGGAAATCAAATACAAGTATGAAAAATAACTCTTCTTTACAATCCAGAAACTTGCTAAGAGCTTTAACAGATTGGGGAAATTTTCTGCTAAGTAAAAGAAAAGTAGCCTTAGTAAGACTTTTCCAGTTTTAAATTTTCCCTGAATACCAATAAATATGTTTCTGTCACATTAGCTGTGAACTTCTGAGACTCATTGAGAACTCTGTCCTGATCTGCCTTTGTCCTTTGCTTTGATGCTTACAGTGAGACCAGGACATTTCAGGACCAAAATGTACGTAATACGCTGACACAGATTTTGAAGTTGCATAAAACTTCACAACTTAATGGGTTTTAAGGTTCTATAGCCTTTCTAGATTTCTCTCTTAAGCAAATAAATCCTGCCTTATTTGCATTTTGAATGCCAAACTGTCTTCATTGTATCTTTTCTTAGTTCTTTTTAAGCAGACTTATGTTTTGTCTCTTTACAGTGCCACATCAAATGTAACTTATTTACCACATTATTTGCCTTAGAATAAGAGTATTCACATAGATGCTGTTGAAGTCACAGGTGTGGAGACAGCCCAGTCCTGATAAATTTCTTTTCATTTAGAGTCTTAATATCTATCAACACTAATTATACTTGGAGCTGAATCAGAAACCTGACTCTCAGTGTATAAGAAATTCATAGCTACTTCTGAAGTATGTATTTATCTACTCTTTTATTTTTCCCTCATAGGAGATGGTGAAATTTAATGTGTGCTAGTTAATCAGATGGACTGAGCTCACGTTTCAAGAGTGATCTAACACGTGATAAAACAGTGACTTGAGAATAGGGTCCTTGCAAGCAAACCTGAAAGGTAAGGATGTTTTGAGAATTTTCAAGAAAAAAAATCATTTTGCAGACAAGCTTCACAGAAAATAGGCTAAACGGTAATGATTCTAGTCTATGTGACTGCTCACATGAACCTTTCCTTGGAATCAATAAATTAAGTCAGAGTCATGGTAATTTCAGGGAGTGAATCACTGGAGATAAACAGTATACCTGCTGTAATGATAAAGCAGAATAAATGAGGATTGTTCAATCTCCAAAACAGCACCTTGAAACTTGGGAGACTGTCCTTTGAATTTGGTAAATGAGTACACTGTAACTATTTGTACTAATTCATATTAGAAATTGTGTGTATCTAGAAATTGCAAATGTTGAATTTATCTTGAAGATATCTATGCTCCTATTGTTTGTAGATTATTACCATGCAATTCATGATGCTGTTAATTATATTCATTACTTTCCTTGGCCTTCGTAACCGCTAGTTTGCATTTTTCTTTTTCTGGATCAGGGGTATAGATACTGTCTTTTATCATTCATTTTATTTGACTTCTTTGCTCTTTGTTTACCAAGAGCACTGGTCCAAGTCTTGGACTGCTAAATAATTCTTATTAATTACAATACAATATTTCTGTTTTGTCACAATTGGGTATAATGGAGCTAAAGAACACAGGTGTTGCCCTAAAAAAAATTGCATATTGATATCATGACTTTGACCTTACAGATGTGAGTACTCCTTATTCACACAGTTTATCCTACTAATGCCAGATTTCTTGGCCTATGTATTTAATTGCCAGTGTTAATTCCAGGAGTGAGAATAATGAAAGGAACTGAATTTAATCAGTTGATGTTACTGAAACCTGGGAAGGTTAGAGTTAGTGGGTTGTTGTTTTTTGGACTATGGTAAACATTAGGTAAACGAAGAGATAGTTATTTTTACTTCATATACAAAATGCGGCTATCTCTGTGCTGCCAACAGCTCTGTAGCAAGTGACAATGATTGCTTGTGGATGGCTGCTCTGGTTGCATTGTGCCTAAATGTCATGATTAGGTACTTCTTCCTCGCAGCGTCCCCAGCTATAAGGTGTTATTTCTTTTCTGTCATGTGATCAGAGGTACTGCAAACACAGAAAACTGGTGCATGTCCAGTGTTATTTCTGAGTGCTTCTCTGAAACAGCTAATTTTTTGTGATGAATGGCTCTGCACCATGACTGTATAACACAGGCACATATTCTTTGCCCATAATCTACTCCTGCCTATTCCAGAAGAGCAACTTAGAAAGATGGTGACTGGGAGGGAAAGATTTCCATCAGCTCAGTTGAAAATCAGGGTAGAGACAGTCAGAAGTCTGCATGAGCTGTTCAGATGACAGCATTTCTGTTCCTCGCCTTCAGTTGCTACTGTCTCAGTACCTCACTATCTTCAGACTACCCAGATGCCTGTTACATGACTGGAAAGAGAACTTCAGTCACCTCCAATAAACAGCAGATAAAAGTTGGCCGCCCCTGCCGGCACATCCAGCCTGCTGCCTCTGTGAGAGCTGGGAGAAGCGGAGGCAGTAGAAGCAGATCACATAAATAGTCACATAAGGATGTTACAGCCCTTTATCTTCAGCATAAGCTGTCTTCATCTAACCATGACAGCAATGATTGCTGCCTTCCACAGAACTTCTACTATCAGTGGAGCTTAAAAAAATAGCCCTTCTATTCCTCTTTTTAAGTCTGCTTAAGGAGAAGAAAGCAAACTGTACTTTTATGAAATTTCAATATAAGAATAATACAGGAGACATCATTCCACCAGTATTAAAGCATCCTCATAATGTCTTAAAATTAGGGAACAGTCATGAGCCAATTAATTATAAATTTAGATAGGAGAGTGTTAGTGGTAACTGTTATTTTTTGATAGCTTACTAGGTCCTGGAAAACCAAAATACAAACAATCACACAGAAATGAAAATATAAGGAGGGGGTGAATACAATGGGATCAAATATGCAGAAAGCAATGGATTGAACTGAATGGTAAGACAGTGAAGAGAGGTTATAAGGAAAGTAAAAAGACATAAGGAGAAAACCATGTTTGGAAGACAAAGACTATTTTAGAAGTTTTAACTATATCAGGAATAAAAGGATTTCTGTTAATGGTTTTTGTCTGTTTTTAGGAATGCAAAGATATGCTGCCAATAATCATGCAGAATAGGCAGAAGTCTTCTAGAAATATTATTTTCTTTTTGGGAAAGCATATTAGGTGACTGTACAGTAAGGTCATGCCCAAATATTTTCCATTTCAGCAGTAACTAATGAAGATATTAGATGTTAGCCTTTATAATGCATACTTTAAAATAAGCATATAGAGATAATTTGCATCCAGATGTGTTTTGGTTGGGGTTTCTTAAAAAAACCCTCCTGCCAGAAGAGCCCTCTGAATATGTAATACTGATTTCAATACGTCTTCAGATGCTTCTTAAGGACTGGAAGAAAACTCTCATTGTGTAAGCAAGTGCCTGTTTTTTATGCAGACTGTAGCAATCTTTCAAAATAGTGTTTCACAGCATCTTGAAACCAAACTGAGGAGGTGTGTACTGGGTAAGGTGGGACTAGACTAGCCCAGAAGACTTGGCTAGACTGTAGTGCTTCAGAAAGGAGCAGTCAGTGGTTAGTAGCCTAACTGATAGTCAGTTACTAGTGACTTTCCTTGGGACTTTCCAGGGTTCCTTTTACTTGGGCGGAAACTGTTCAGCATCTTTATTAACCTGGATGATGGAACAGAAGGCACTCTTAGCAAATACATGAGTGACAACACATAGAGGGGGAGTGATAGATATGCTGGAGGGCAGGGCTGCTCCCGAGAAGGACTTTGACAAGCTAGAGAAGTAGACTGACAGGAACATTTTGAAGTTCTACAAAACTAAGTACAGGGTCTTATACCTAGAGTAGAATAAGACCATGTGAGAACAAGCTGGGGACTGACTTGATAAAACAAAGCCTTGAAGAACAGGAACTAGTAGACAAGTTGAACATGTGTCAGCAGCATGCCCCTCTGGCTATGAAGTCCTACCTTCTAAGAAGTTGTATTAGCAAGAGAGTAGCTAGAAGATCTAGGGAAGTGATTATTCCTCTATATTGAGCCCTTAAAACTGCTTCTGGAATACTGTGTGTGGTCATGGGGCTCTGAAGTAGAAGGAAGACACTGGCAAACTGGAGTCTGGAGGAAATCTGACAATATGGTTAGGAGGCTGGAGAACATGATGTATGAGGTGAGAGAGCTGGGTTTGTTCAGCCTTAGAAAAAATGAGCTATAGGGTGATCTTGTTGCTGTCTCCAGCTACATTATAGGTACATCTTTGAGGAAATGGAGCCACACACTTCTCAGGGATGAACAGTGAAAGGCTGAGGTAGATAAAGTGCAACAAGGTAAATTCCAGTTAGATACAAAAAAAGAAAGTCTTTTGTAGAAGGGGGTGATCAAACAATAGCACAGGTTTCCCAGAGGGGTTGCAGAATCTCCATCCTTGGAGATTATTCAAAAGTCAGCTGATCTAACTTTTGTCATCTCTGGTTTGGAAAGTGGTTGGACCAGATGGCTTCCTGGGATCCCTGCCTGCCAATTTCCTCCGTGATTCTATGATATAACCAGTAAAGGGGATCAACCATTCAATGCTCCTCTTCCATAATTTATGGACTTTCTTGTACATTGTTTGGATGCTAGGATTCTGTTACTGCCACAAAAATTAAAATAATTTAGCTTCTCTGTGAGAATAAAGGAAAACTATAAACTCAACTACACAATTACCACAGAATCCCTCAAATATGTGAAGGAAATGTAATGTTAATGGCACAAATTTACATAACTTTTTACCTAAATTTGTATCAAATAAGAAAGAAATATCTTTTATTTGGTTCAATTTGAAAGATGCAGATTTTGAAAACATTCTTCAGCTATCTCAGTTGGATGCTTTTAAATTCCTGTAATGTCACAATGTCTCTGTATTCTGAAATAATTTTTAAAATGTTTCCTTTCAGAACAAAAGGATATAGTTCAGTCTTGAAAATACCTTCACACCTTAAGTAGCAGTAACTCCAGTATTGCTAACAGCATTGTCATTCATGTTGGTGCTTTTTAACTAAAATATCCCATGTAACATATTTACAGTGATTCAGGTACCAATTGTTCTTAACTGCCAGTTCCATATAGAAATAATAAATAACTGCCTGTCATAGGAATGAGTTCTTGAAGAGGAGGTAATTTTGGCCCTTTCCAATAGCAGTCAATTGCGTGATCCTTTGGTAGGGTGGAGTGGAGGTTTTCTTACTCTCTTTTTTCTGTTTATTTCCTTCCCATCTGAGGATGAAAGAAATGAACGTGCTCTGAGCCTACCTGCGTGTAATGCAGGAAACCTGATAGTGGGGCAGAAACAAAACTGAGATCTAGTTAGGCCCTATCATAGTCTTATCCATCAACACATATTTGAGCTATGAAACACATGGGCAGAACCACCACTGTATCACTGTATCACCAGCTGCCATAAGAAATTAAAGGGAACCTATTCTTTGGAACTGGAAAGACTTCAGTACCAATCACCTGTAGTGTATAGTGGCCTTGGGGGTAATTAACAGGCATCACAGTGAAACCTCTGAAAACTGAAAAATGGACACAATAATAATGATATTTTAATAAATTTGTACTGTTTCCTGGTAACACTAAGACTATTATCTGGGAGTGGAACATAAGGCATTTGTTTTCTCAACTGTCTCAGTCAGGAGTGTGTGTATTAAAACAGTTGATGAGTGTATACTTGCTCACTTGGTTGTCTCGCTTTTCTGGCTAGATTTTATAACTCCTTCAAAGAATTTTTTTCCTCCTCGTATTTTTATCATCCAGTGAAGAACGAGATGAGAGGAGTACTTACAGTCTCCAGTCAATGGTAGAACAATGAAATTGCCCTAGATATAATGGTTCAGATTCAGTTTTATTGAAGAGACCACAACACTGTCTCCTGGTATTTCCTGTCTGCTGTATGGATTAGGAGGAGCTCAGATAGGCTAGACTCTGTAGATGCAAGTACAGTATAGTAGGTTCTTAGCCAAAACCAACTTTGACAAGCATCTGTGAGATTTTTTTTTCAACTGCAAGACCTGTGCAGTATTTGTGCAGAGAGCAGGAGTCTTATCAATAGTGCTGACTCCACCGCTGTTTATCAGTATTGTGCATGTAGGTTAAAACTGGTGTCAGGGAGTGAATGAACTCAAGCCTGAAACCAGTGTCTGCCTGAACCTCCTGTTTACCCCAGCCCTTATCAGAGAAGTTATAAAGAAGCTGTTCTACCTGAACCCATTTGGATTATAAGAAGCAACAAGAAACACCATGCTTTAATTACTAAGATCCCAGATACCTGGACTTTGCACATAACAAATCTCTGTTGGCTGCAACCTTTGCACAGCACAATAAATACGTCTGCTGCGTGGCAGTGAGCTCATTGAGTTAGTAACAGAAAAACAAAGAAATGGCTTGAAGTTAGTCATGTAAAAATATTCTTAAATGCAGAAAGAGCCACTGCTTTACAACAAATGTATTCTCTAATTTATTTTAATAAAGAAATTACCTTAATAGAGAAAAAAAGTTTTTGTCTTTCAGTAATGTTAATTAATCATAGTTTTATAGCAATATTTGAATTTTACTCAGACACGGAAGTCAGATATAAACAAACAAAAAAGTACTGTTTGGGTAGAAAACCAATTTAATATAATCCAACTGTAATGCCAGGTGTAATATAATACACTTTTTGGAAAACTAAAATCAGATAAAATAATTCAAATTTTATTGTGTTTATTTTGACCTAAACTTTTTTTCCCTGGGGAAAACAGGGAAAATACACATGATATTTTTATAAATTTCTCCTTTGCGTTTTTCAGTCAAGTAAACAGACCTACAGTTATAGTGTTAAGAGTTGGAATTTTTAAGGGAATGGGGCGTGGAAGAGAATTTCTTAAAACGTCCAGGCAGCAAAGTGGCATAAATGGGATTGCTTGAAGTAGTGGCATATATGGAAATCATAAACTGATGTTCCCATTAGGTGCTTTTCTGTATAACAAGATTCTTAGATGCTTTTGGAAAGCTGGCTCTAGCCATTTTATTTTCACTGGTTTTAATTGTTTTAGATTAGAAAAAGAAATGCAAGCTATTAGCAAATCAATATTCTTTTTTCTTTAAAAAAGCAATCCAGGTGTAGATTTCAGAAATATTCATATTTTGTTAATTCCGAGTATTCAAACTTGGTTATTTTCAACATGTTTATTGTTTTTCATGTTTTATAGGGAGATAGTGTAGAATACTGTGCGTGGAAGTTCATTGGACTAACAAAAAGCCCAAATTTCATCCATTTGCTTTTGAAGGGCAAGGTAAAAAATGCCTTTGGGCACATGAAATTCAATGCAGTTTGGATTTTAGGCAACTGAGTTCATTAGAGTTGTTTATATAAATCTTATTTGGGCACCTAAGGTTTTTTGGGTGCTTATTATTTTAGTGAAGACTTAATTTGGTGCCAAGAGTCTTTTATGTTCCCTGAAGCATCACTGTCTTGGCTTCTCAGTGCTGCTCTCTCCCCTAAGACTGTTTAAGATTTACAAACAAGGCATTTCAACGTCAGCTCCTTTAGGAGGTCAGTTCAATCAGTGGTCTCTTAGCAAGTCTGGACACATGGACAGCGTTTATTTCAACACAAAATGCAGCAGTCACAGGCAGTTTCATCCAAAAGTACAGCTGGAGGAAGCATCAGACTTGTGTATAACAGTCTAGAGAGTTAAACCAATTGTTCAGGAAATGGAAATCAGGGCTTCCAGGCTCTCCTCAGTCCAAACATGTTCTATCTGACTTTGCTCAGCTTTCAGATGACTACACTATTCCTTAGCTGATAGAAAAAATCCAATGCAAGCCAATCACCACTCTTCTTACTAGATAATTTAGTAAGTAAATTTGAAGAACATTTTATTTTTACTTTTACACAGATATTTTATCTGTGTAGCATAGCCCAGCATTTCATGATCAGTCAAAATTCCTACTTAGATAAGAAGTCCTGAGCAAGCAAAGAATACAAAGCTAAGCTCTGTTTCTTATAAAGGTAACATTGACAAGGTAACACTATCTTTTTAATTTCTAGGGAAATGATAATAATAGTGATAACATACTGATTCCTTGAATTAACCACAGCTTAAAATACCACTTTCTGAGAAGTGATGCTTAGTCTTATGTGTTCTTTAGTGGAAGAGACACTGTAACCCTTTTGCTTTCCAAAGTATGCAGAATAGAAACAAAGAAATGAAAAACAAGCAACCAAAAGAAATTAAAATAGAAGCATAGAATTAATTGAGCAATTGAGGAAGTAGAGAAACAGCTAAACATTTTCAGTGAGAGCTGACAAGTGTTGCTGGGGTAAGAGGAGATACACTCCTTCAGGTTATTATTCTAGATATCTCTATTATGAGGGGGAGACAGGGGAATGAGATGTAGGTTGTGATGTAGGTATGTACTCAAAAAAGGAGTGAATTACTTCAGGTGATATGAAGATCACTTCTTAATCTGGATCCAGGACATGCTCCTAAAGCAAACCTCCTGCTAACTCTGCTTTGATTCACATTATGGAGCTGTCTTGGAGTGCACAAACTGGATTCCTTTCAAATGAGATTAAACCAGGTGTTCACCTTAAGCTCTCCAGTCCTAACTGATAAAACCAGATCAAAACTAGTCTGAAGTTCAAAAAAAGTGTATACTATGGCTAGTAGGTCCTCAGCATGAACAGTTTTGCTCTGCATGTCCACTCCTTTTGATCTGCAGTACTTGCTGGTGAAGATGTAGCATGGTTAATGCCCAGGAAGAAAGTGTATCTTTCTACTGACTACGTGTGATCCTGGAAAGATTTGCCAGGTCAGTGCCTAAGAATAGGTGGCTGAATAAGCTCGGTGAATCTCATCATTTTTTTCTAGCTTTGCCGTTAGCCACCATGTAAGCCTCCAGCTCCTTATTGTCAATGTGTGGCAAAGCCAAAGTTCAGTTCCAAATGACTACCATAGTTAGGGATTATTTGAAAATTAATACCAAGTTATTTCCTTCCTCAGAATTCATTGTGCACTTACATATTTTTTCCCTGCTAGGAATGTGTTGACCATTCGTTACCACTTCCATGGCTTCCTCAGAATCTATTCTGCCTGGGTCAGTGGAGAGAGCAATATGCAGTTTTTAGCTCTCCCACAGTTTTCAAGTGAATCCCCAGAGAAAGATTGGTCAGAAGACAAGATACGCAGAAGGGAATACAAAAGTGGAAAAAATATGCCAGCTGAAAATAATAACCTCGTATGACAAGATAGGAGACCAGTGTTAGGTAACTGCTGACAGTAGGCAAAGTAGAGAAAAGCAAGGTCTGTAAGAGGTGCTTGAAGCAATGTCAGAGAGAACTGACAAGAAAGGCAATTTTAAATGGAAATTTAACATATATGACCCAGATGTGTTTCTGTAAGCAGAATACCCTGTAACACAGAAAAAGACAGAAGTCAGACAGAGTGAGCTTTGGACAATACCAGTAGTCCAAAAAGGTTAAAACCTACGCAGCTTTGAGGAGCAGTAGATGTGAAATCCAGACAGATCATAAGGGTTGTAACCAAATGCTGGTCCATTTCAGAAATCCATGACCAAAATACTAGATTTATTCAAATAAAAATAAATAAAAACTAAATATTAGCATTCAACTTTCAACTCAGATATAAGCTCAATTTATTCTGGCTACAGAAGTTATTTCATGTCGGCTAAACTGGTCTAGCTGTTGACATACATACGATTAACCCTAAGGAGATGTGAACTTAACCTGACATTGAGTTTCATTTGCTGCAAGCTAGGAGTGAGCACATGGAGAATTACTCTGGTAACTTGGCTGTTCGACTAAGCCTTCATTCTATTCCTAGTGGATAAGCATTCAACCATATGAAAAAAAAATACAAGCATGTACCTTCTATATTATTATGTCTTTTCTTTGGGGTAATGGGATTGATATGTTTTATAATTCACTATAGAGCAGTGGGAATGGTTCATGACCTAAATTATACAGAGCTGCAAAACCCAAGATTTTGAACCATGAAAACTAGTTCCCCAATTTATCTTTAACAAACAGTATTTCCTTACACCTCTTTGTAGATGAATAACGTGGCACTTACTGGCATTCCGAGAAACAAATGGTTAATGGTGAGGATAGCAAAATAACCTTTGTAGAAACAGTGACCACCAATAAATGTTTAACTAAAATAAATTTGCCCTAGATTTCTTTGGCAAAATAACCAGGGCACTGAAAAGTACACAGAAGTTTTCCCAGCCCTTTTCATTCCCTTTTCATGGAAAACAATAGTTTAAAATTAAAGAAAAAGAGCTCCATTCTCAAAATACTTTGCTTTCTATTAGCATTTCTTCATAAGAAATTCTTAAATCTGTGGAGGGTTTTCTAGGAAAAGTTTTGAAAGCTCACAAAATACGTGATGAATCTCAGTTTAAAAGATCTGAGTTCCGTGATTTTCCTTTTTTTTTTTTTTTAATGCTGCATCTTTAACTATAAATATTTGTGGCTTCCACGTAGTGTTGGAAGGGAGCAGAAGTGCAGTCCCACCACTGGGAGGGTCAATGGCAACATGGCACATGACTGCTTTTAGCAAGAGGGATCCAATAGAGCTGTGAACCCAATAAACCTGTAATTTTGGGCCAAGAACTTCATATTTTGGTAGCCTTTACCTGCTGTCACCTGTTCTGTGTGTGGTTTGAGAATCTCAATCTGAGCATGTTCCGTGCCAAACCTTGTCCAAATCGGAGAACTATAACTGTGCTGATTATATAAAGACAGAGCAACCAGGATTTTTCAGCTTAACATCTTTTCTTAGGAGATTTTTTTAATGGATTGAAAGATTTTTGAAGAGCCTACCTAAGGTGAGCTCTGTTCCTCTCTGTGAACGAAAAACTCAAAGGATGAAATCCTGGCTCTCCTGTAGTTGATGGCAAAACTCCCATTGACTTCAATGGGGATAGGATTTCTTCCAAAGTGCACAGAGTATTCCCAAGTCAAAATGTAAGCACACCAGCTTATTAATAAATGCACAATAACACAGCAAGCCAAGGGCAGTATAAATACTTAGACGGAGTGTGATTCAGTTTAAATGCCAATAGCAGACTTACTTTTGGAATCTGTGAAGGATCCAGATGCCACAACTAAGATCTCTCACATTCAGACATCTGGATTCACTGATTGCTATTCAAAAGGAAATAATTAATAAAGAAAAAGTGGCAGAGTGGTGCTATATATCTAATGGCACAGGACTTTATAGTGATTATAAGCTATTTTTTAATGTTTAAGTAAGTGAGAGCTGGATTCTTGTTGTACAGTCCTTATTCCACCTTTTTCCAAGAGAAAGTGAAAAATAACAACTGGAGTTAACAGTGCATATGAAAGTGTCAGGAAATTTTGAAGATGTGATTCAAAAACGTGAGAGAAGATGGAGATGTTAATTAGTTTGCTTTCCATTTGATAGCAATCTCTAGAAATTAGTTGGCATTTGTGTATATGTTTGAGTTAGAGAGGAGTATCCCACTATTGACTGCTTTCTACAAAAAACCCAATTAATATGTGCTTTGTAGATTTGTTTTAGTGTGGGGACATCTTTTCTGTATCCATTGTAACTGTGGCTGACTGCAGTGATCTGTTCATTTTCTCTGTGCTGCAAATGAACACCTCTGCTAATTAACTTGATGCAAATGAGAAAATTGTCTTATATAATAGCTGAATTTGCATGTTACTTTTCAGTGTCATCAAAGAGGAGTCTTGAAATCATTCTTCCTGCCTGCGAAGGCCACAGAAAAGATGCTTCATGCCTTAAAAGAGAGAGAGGGGGAGAGGGAGAGGAGAGAGGTATTTTATGTAAGTTGCTTTTTCTGGGTTTTTTTATCCTATCTTTGGAGGACTGGTGACCCTAACCAGGGGTTGCAGCAACAACCTTTTAACACAGGTCTGATAAGCCTGTGAAGTAACCACCTCTTGTCTAATCATTCCACTGCCATGTCTTATACTGAAAGCATTTGCAAGTCAGGGAGGGAGGTACTCAGTAAAAAATTTTTTTTTGCACTCATTATTACATGACTTTTAGTTTAAGAAAACTATTTTTTCACAGTTTGTAGACTCGTAAGAAGATATATCATGTATATATGACTGCCACTTGAAATTCACGTCTGCTTGTGACACTGAATTGGAGCAGTGCTCATTTTTAAACTGTAGGTATCTAACATGAACAAATGCTGACATCCTCCCTTTTATAATTTATGTTAAGAGGTGGGAGCTTTACACATAAAGTAGATAGTTGTTTACGGTGAGTTCATTGTCCTTGATACAAGCAGTGCAATTTCCCTTACACTGCTTTCCTGAAGGAACGGGTAAAGGATCCTATTTCAGGTTATAAAAAGCAATTTATATTTTATTCAGTCTCCGAAGTAGTAAATATTTTATTATTCACTTAGAAAGAACTGGGAATGGTGACATAAACATAGAAAGCATATAAGAAAACAACTTAGATATCTGTGGAGCAGTAACTTAATCTCATGTTCTATAGCTATAGAACTCTGCTCCTCTGTAGGAGGAGGAGTAATAAAAGTTTAGACTATGTAAGAACACCTAGAGGATGAAATTCAGCTCAGTTAATGTAACTTAAACATACAGTCATTAATTATCTATTTTAAGTGAGTCATCAAAGTTAGACTAGGTTAGATGCACAAAATTAGACGAAGTAATTCTTAGGTAATTAAGGCATTTATAATCTCATTTAATTTCAGGAAGATAAGACTCCTGAGGGATGCGTTGTAAAAATTCTTAGACACCGAAATAAGCAAATAAGCACTTTCTGAGATTTTATAACATCTCTTTATACTTTGGAATTTAGGAGACTGCATCTTATAAATATTTAGTGTGTAGCATTAAAATCTGAACCAGCTGTCCAAGATAGGTTAATATTCAGTGGAAATAAATAGGCACGTTTCACACGAGTCACCTGCTCTATTTTAGATTTAACTTTAGGAGGAGATGAGTTCTGCCTAGAGGTCCCTTTTCCTCCCATTAGTTATGGGAGGAACCTAGGTTCTAGATGAAATACATATATTTGTATTGGAAATGTTTGGTCAGATTAATCTAGATGGCCAATTTAAGAATATAGATACCCAAAGTTTGGTGAAAATAATCCCACTTAATTCCATAGTTGTCGGTAACTAAATGCCATTAACATGTTGCCTGAGGATGTAAGTCAAGAAAAAACAAAACCAATAGCAAACTGGAAGTGTTTTAACATAAAACATCTTGCTATAATGAATGTGGAGTCTTCTGGTGCAGGGTCTCCCTTTACAAGCCTAGGAAGTTTCAAGTAGTTGAAAGTAAAATATTAAGACTTCAGCAGGAAAGTACCCTCCCAGGTTAAACAGGGGTAGACTTCACACACAAGTTAAAAATTTAGTATCTAATGTACACCTAAATGTTTTTTGGAATGAGGTGGTTAAATCAGTAATTTCACACAGAATTTTTTCTATGATTTGCTTTACTCCTTTTTCTACTTGTAACATTGATTAGAGCATCTACTCGGTTTGTTGGAAGAAATGGTCAGGTCCCTTCTCTGCACATAAGGAGATTAAAATATACTAGTAGTTGTTAGAGGAACCAGTAGGCTTGTGCAGCACATCTATTTTAATACTTTCATTTGCATGCACCCGTTCCATTTTGTGTGCTCATTGAGAGGAAGAGATTAATTTGAAAACGGGAATCTTCATTTTGTTCCTTCAGTATGATGTTCTAATAATTCAGCATTTTCTCTGGCCATAACATTTGTAATGGGACTGGTCTGCCAGCAACTGGTTATCTGTGGATGAACTCTGGGTTTGGAACCCTGGAGGAGATCTATTTTTATCCTAACTAGAAGACCACAAGGACTCAGGGCACTGAAGAAACTTAGGAAATATATACTTTAAAAATGAGAAAAGAATAAAAAAGAAAGCAAAAAGAATGGAAATTTTGATATAACACAGCTTGCAAACCTTATCCTAATGGAAGAGATGTGGTACAGAAATCTTGCATAGGTTTTACTGAATTGAACAATTAATACTACTTTGGCTCCGTATCATGTTATTTCACTATGAGCCCACTGCAGTCCCCTTACTCACACATACTTCTGCAAAGCAGGCAATAATCTTTGGGGAATTTTTGTGTTCCTGTCCCCAAGATGCTGAACATCATTTCCTCAAATGACTATTTGCTTACTCCTCGACTCTGAAAACATCATCTGCTGTCTTCAGCTGGGCTACCAAAGAAAGAATCAGCATGGAAGCAGCGGTCACATTTGCTGGCTTTGATTCGTCTATGTCCTCAGGTTATGCTTTTGTCAAAGGACAACCCTGTAGTCCAGAAAGGCACCAATGTCCAGAGACTTCAGTAATGCTTGCAGTGCATTTGACAAAAATCAGTATAGGAAGAACCATAATAAGGCATTTAGTTATCCAGGTTTTTTAGGACACAAAACATCCTTGTCTGCTTCCATGTAACATACTGGTGGTACTGGTGGTGCCATATAAGGGTGATGAGACCATGTCAGCTGTAATGGAGCCTGCCCTGATAGCCCTTGAAGTTTTTCCATCGGGGCTGGCTCTTTTTTATCTAGTAAAATAGATTCTGTCAATCAATCATATTGTGGCAAACACCCTCATATCAAAATATTTTTTATTTAGTTTCTTCTTTTTTAATGCCTTCATTATCTGTTAGGTTAAAAAAATTATGCTGAGTTTCTTTACTTTGATCTTTCTTCTTTTTATCCCATGCACTTTGCTCCTTGACCCCTTCCTCAGTCAGACTGAGCTCGGCTTGGCATATATCTGTGTAGTGAGGACTGCAGTACATGGAGGTGATCTTGAACTTGGTGATAGGGGTTCTGCTCCCCAGCAGAGCCAGAGCAGGGCAGAGTGCAGCTTCAGTGCCCAGCCATTCACCCAGCTTCTAAGGTGGATTTTGCTGCTTTCCCTTAGCTTTGTTATCATGACTGGTAACAATCTAAAATTGCCCTTCCTTCTGTTTTACTGTTAAAAACCAAAATCGATACTTGGATTGTAGCAAGACGCTACAAAACTGTTATCTTAGCAGCTTTACTGATGCAGAAATAATTGATGCTGTGCATTTTTTTAATGTCTATAATTGCAGAAATACATTGTACTAAAATGAATGCAAATTCAAAGACAAAGATTTTTTGGTGGCACTGCTCACTTTCTCTGAGATGTGAAGCTACTGCTCTGTCCCAGAAGCAATTGTTCTGAACGTGTGCCTTTCTCCAGGTTTTCATATGAATTCCCAGTCAACACAGGGCACACATTTCACATGCAGTAAAATGGAACATCAAAAATTATTGCCGTTAAGCAATTTCAGATACTTGAAGAAATTTCACCATTGTGGCCAAGAAATAATGTACACCACAGTTTTCCAAATTTGTTAATGAACACAAAGTGTCTCACTAGTACTTTTAAAAATCCACCACAAAAAAAAAAAAAAGAATGAATGGTACCACTGAGTGGAACTAAGTTATTAGTCTAAGAAGGCCAAATTTTTTTAGAGTTAGGATTCCAAGTCTGTGTTTAGTAGTGGAAACTAGTAGCCTGATTTTCACTGCAACTAACTTTTTAACCAACTTTATAAAATTTAATGGAGGCTACTTGATTCTGCAAAAAAACTCCATTGTGTTTTTTTTTAATCGGTTAAATACGCACTCATATTTAGCACAGTTGGCAGCCTCATTTTAATAATTGCCATTTCTCAAAATCTTGGCTCAGATCTTTTCCATCATTAACTTTTATGACTATATCTATATCAAACACCAATAAGTATGTAATTTAAGAACGTCTCTCTTTTAATTATGTTCATGACATCATGAGTTTTTCACTGTTGAATTTATGCTTGTGCTAGTGAAACAAAATGTACATGTTGTCCCCCACATCACCTGGAAATCATTCCTTGGCTGACATAAGTAGCTAACTGTAAGCCAATGGAAGAAAAATCTTTAAAATATTCATAAGAATTATCATGGCTAATGACAGCATAATAGATTAATAGACTCCCCCTGCAAATATGAGAATAGTCATTACTTTCTACCAGTAAAGTGTCAACATTCATTTACAACATTAAGTGCTTTATGAAGCTCTTTGCATGGCCATTACATTGCCAGAATGATAATAGAAAGATGAATTAAAGTTCAAAGAGAGTTTGATGAGTTCTGCTGTCATTCAGCAGTTCATTGAAATGCCTTCTATTCCTCATAATTCTTTTCTTGCCACAGAATGGTACAAATTATCAAGCATACTCTTAATAAACAGTAATCTAAGAGGTTGGTTTTCTTAATAAAAAGCCCCACTGTTGGAAAAAAAAATTATAAGCATTTTGAGAGAAAAGACAGTGAAGGGCAAAATGGGACCTGGCAAGGTGTGACTCTCAATAGAGGTGGCTGACCCTCCTGCTAAAAAAGTTGGGACGATCCATGGGTGGCTTCTTACAGTGTTGAAATCTACATCTGTGGGAATGACTCTCCATAAATCCTGTCTACCACTTACTCCAGACCTTGTTACATAGTTTAGAGGAAATATTTTAAACATCATTCTTCTAATTAATTAATGCTATGGAATGTTTCAGTGTTTTATATAGAGTTCTTGGGAGCAGCTGGCAAACTTGTGTTTATCAGATAGTTTAGAAGAATAACACTGTCACACTAAACTAGGTACCTTCTTGAAAACTGACTGTTCTAGTCATGTGAAAAAAAACAGGTTTGTTTTGATACTCTTTTGCATTATAAAAGCACGGATTTTTGTCTGAGGTGCGATGAGGCCAATTTCTTTACTCAAGGCAAAATTCAACTGAAGATTTTACGGGAAAGAATCTCAGTGAATGTGTCCAATTGTAAAGTAGTTGCTCTGGCAGAACTCCCAGATTTATTACTATGATTGCATGCATTTTTGCATGTACTGATAGCCCAAGGTACATCATTAATTGTAGAGATTATGGAATCTATATGCAAAGGGGTAATACCCCTTAGGCACCTAATTCCCATTGATAAACTGTTCTTGGTGCCTTTGAAAATCTTGCTTTTTGTCTTTCTCTCTTTTTGAGTATTCCCTGACATAATCATGCATCTAATAAGAAAACGTAAAAAGTGTAATACTGGCCCTGAGTATTTCAATGTCATAACAGTTTAATAATGTGTGTTCTTCTGTGTAGTTGTCAGCCATTGACACTAGACACAGTTCTTATTTTAGAAACAACATTCCTGAAATCTTTGGTGTAGGTTTTTAGTGGGATTTTTTGGCTTTTTGTTTTCTAAAAACCCATTAATGTTTGAGGAAAAATACCATCTGATGTTGCAATGAAGAGCTTCACCTTTCAGGCTAATGTTTAACCTTCAGTATAAATATGCGCAAACAGAAAAGTCTTTCTGTAAGAACTCTGTGGATTTAGTCTACTGATCTTGTCAAAGAAGTAACCGCTGTGTATTTTCATCATTCTCTTAATTAATTTCTGCTTAGCAAAGTTCTGCAGCATTTCTAAAGCATAAAACTGGAAATGACTATTGAAATCCTTAGGATCAGAGTCCTACCCACCATCACAAGAAACTGTATTTTCTTATGCTAGTCAAAATGTATTAAACTAGGCTCTAAAAATATGTAATTTTGGCCCCTTAGATACCACCATTCCTCTGCAAAGGCTTGTAGATTGATGCATAATTTCCAGTCTTTAGCCTTGATGTAACTTTGACTGCTTTATTTTGGGCCTGTAACAACTTCATCCTTAAGTTTGTGTGAGTCATCTCTCTTCCTGTGGATTTACAAAGATCAGTCATAGCCCTCTCAGACTTTTCTAGGGTAGAAGTGTCAGGCTTCTTTGTCCCCTCTTGAAAACATGCTTCTTCTTTCCATATTGATTCTAATAATCCTTCCATTCCCATCTAGGTTTAATTCATGTTTGCTGAATACGGGTAACAAGAAGTGCTTAGAATGTTCTACATGCGGTCCCAGCAGTACCAGGGAAAATAATCAGTAATTAATGTCGTATTCTAATGAGTAATAGGTAATACATCTCTGTCACTAGAACAAATACTTTTACCGGTAGAGCCTAAAATGGCAGCTGCTCTCCACTTGTGCCATACCTCAATATTCACAGTTATCCTGCCCATAAACTATATATATAAATAATTCACTTCCTCTTTTTTTCCCAATATAGAGGTTTCTAGCTTAAAGCAGAAGTTCCTTCTATCTGTTCTTAAATGAATGACCTTTCCCTTTTTACTACTGAAATTCATTATATTCCTAATGTTCTTGTTCTTAAGATCATTTAGTTCCTTCCTGGGTAACCATCTAATCTCTTCTGTGTTGACTATAGGCTAGATCCACGGAAAGATTTCATAGGATTCAGTCAAATTTTTTAGGTTTGCTGCTTTTGCCGAGTAGCTCACTATCTCTAATGGCACTGTCATTGCTGAGTACCTGTATCACTAGAAAGTTCCAAAGCGATTCTGTTCCTGCATGTGCTCCAAGCTTTGATAATGAGAATTGAGGTTGATGTCAATTTAATTTTCAGACCAGGCTTAACAGCATCTTTCTATCAGCTCCTTTCTTCCTGTCCTTCCTTGGCTTTCTTTTTTTTTACAGTACTCATACTTTCCCTCTGGAGTTTTGGCAGTTCTCCCTTAACCCTTCCAAGATTTAATTTTTTTGCTGATCTGCTCCTTTTTCTTATTCATTGTTAGTGTTCTGCTTATTTTAATAGTATTTTCTGACAAGGTTATTTATTCAGTTAGGCTTGGAGTTCTTCCTTTCAAGTTTCTTTCCCTTGTTTAATATGGAAATTCCAAAGTGGTATTGCAGTAAAGAAGTTACATTCTTCTTCCACATACTTAAGATCATGCTCTTCATTTGATTTTTTTCTCTGAGAGCAATTCTCTTTTCGTAAATGCTTGTGGGTGGCTGAACATTTCTGTTTCCTAGGAATACTAATAGTATAATCTGCTATTTTCCTTCCCTCAAATCTTTATCCTCCTCGTTTGGAAGAAAAAAATCTCTGAAATTCCACTAGAAGAATCACTGGAAATAATACCACTTTCTTGAATGTTTTCCCTAAACTGACATAATCTAGACCTGTTCCAGTATGAAACCAGCAGAATCATTGCTTTCCAGCGTACCAAAAAATTAATAGAGAGTTTTTCAGACTTCCTCAGATTCATATTTCATATCCTTACTTTTGGCAAACATTGCATACTTTTATTCACTGGATACATTTTGATAACAAAGTATAATGGCTTTGATGGCTTACTAAATATTTCTCGGTAAGATGCTTCCCAGGTTTTTAGACCTGACATCTCCTGGACTTTAGAGGAATCCCAGCATTTTTCCTCCCTGCTTTTCTTTGGTCCTCAGGTCATGGCATTCTATTTAATCTTGCAGTTCTTTGTACATTATCTTCATGTCTCCTTGGACTCTACTCTCCCAGGCTAGTAAACCTACACTAGTAAACTAAACAGAACTATGGCAACTTTTTCTCACAGCTAAATACCACAGTCAACAGCATGTTTTCAGACCAGCCCAACAAGCACTTTCCCAAATAATGCCCTGGCACCACTTCAAACTTAAGTCAGGAACCATTCCCAATACACATATTGCATGTAAGCACCTTTTTGGTGATGGACATGGACTGTACCACAACCCTTGGCCTCGGAGCCGGAAAGTGATCCTTGGCCCATTTCATTTTTTAGTATAAACAAACCCAATAGTCCTCATCACCCTTTTCCCCTGGAACTAGTTTCATTTTTTTTCTTCTTTACCAGATATTTTCTGTTTGCATCTCTTTCTTATTCTCCACTAGAGCAAATCTGTTTGTCAAATCAGTCTTTCTGTAGTAAGTGGGGTCTTAATTTCTCTTCATGAAATTTACTATCTACATTTCTGGGCATCTTTAGGTGTGTATATATTTTAGTGACGCATTTGCTCTCCTAACTTCTCTGTTCCATCCTGATTTGAACACCACCTTTCCACTCCTCAGATGTCTTTCCCCTTATATTCTATTTCTTAAAATACATAGCTTCATTCAGGTCCCCATCCAAAGATAATATACATTCTAGCTTTCCGAACATACCCCCTCCTAACCATCGTCATCTTCTCTCTTTGGACCCTAACTTTAAAGAAATAGGGAAAAATTCCCATCCAAAGTAGCCTGTTTGTGGTCTATTTGACTGCTGACCATTTGGTGTTTCAATCAAATTCTTATTTCTGTGCTGTGGCTGAGTTAGAAGTCCATCAGCAGTGATTAAAGGCAGAAAGCTTTCAGCACAAACTCAGCTAAGAGCTGACATGGAAACGTTAAGCCCATGTGTAATTTCATTTCAGAATAATTTTTTTTGCCAAAGTGTAAAGTCAAGGGAAAATTTCAAACACTTTCCCAATGTAAATCTCAGATAACTGAAATTCAAAATTAGGCTTTAATATTAATCCTATGAAACTGAATAATAAAAATGCTGACTTCTGAATTTCTGAACACAACTGCCGTTTCAAAGAATTGGAGTAGTTTTACATTCTCAGCTTTACCCATTTCGAACTCTACCATCCATCACCAAGGAACATGATTCTACATTCTACAATCTTGCATAATCTACATTCTACAGTCTTACTTGGGTACATCGGGAATAATTTCACTTAAGGTACAAGAAAACAAATGTCTGTCAATGTAAGTCTGTTGAGAGAAAATTTTATGTGAGATCATAATTGAATCTTTGAAATTTATTTTCGATCCCTGCTAGAATCATGCCTCTTGAATTAGTATTCAGACTAAAAGGTGGATTTCTATAGAATATAAAACAGAAAACAGAAACAGCTACACTCTTTCCCCAACAATGTCAGGTGATTCAGAGAAATGCTGGAAGTTCTCAGGAGTTATAGAATTACGTTCCTCTGAAGGAACCTCTTAGCTCACATACTTAAGCATGAAAATTTGGATCATTTCAAAATTAATTTTTCTGTGATGTAGGTGTCTGCAGGTAATCTAAATGTCTACATTTTCATTACAGTCAGTGTAAATCTACATGCTTAATAAGATGACTAATCATGAGTGTCTGATGCTATTTGAGTTTCCTTATGTTACTGAAGTAATAGCAGTTTTGATAAAGTATCTACAGGATTTTCTTACCCTTTTGAAGAGGCAGCTGAAAACCAGGCAATGTACTATAGTATGTGAGATGACTTAAGATGTCCAAGTTTTGGCAAATATGTAAATTACATCCTTCCTATATCCTTGTATCGTTGTATCTGACTGTTTCGGTCTCTTTTGTTTGTATTTAGATCACCAGTTCAGTCAAGGAAAGAAATATTCTTTTATGTCTTTGTAAAACATTACTGTGATAAGGTCCTAGTCTAGCTAGAATAGGACATCTAGCAGATAAGCTAAACCGAGATGTACATAAATGAATAGACTTAAAACAGAGGTCTCCAAAGCTACCTGTGGATCATGTTTTATACTTTTTTTTTATTTAGTTCATTTAGGTTTTATATTCTGATTTATTGCCAACATTCAAATTTGATGAAAGCAAGATTAAATAGACTTGAGCATCTAGTACCATTTTTTACTCAGTGGATTATCTTCTCTGACCTTCAATTGCTAATCGAGGAGGGTGCAAATCTTCTGTAAGATCCATGTCTTCTCTCAAACGACCAGACAGATGTCCTTGATATCCAAAGAGTCGAAAATAAAATTGGATGGTTATATTTCAGGAACTGATTCCACACACAAGCACTTTCCAAATGTCTTCTAGTACTGGAAGAAAAGGAGGCTCTCAGTGCTTTTCATCTTTCTCTATATTTGTAATTGGTTTGTGTGCCTTTATCTTATCTCTTCTTATCTCCTTTTCAAAGCAAACAGTTACAGTCTCTTCAGTCTCTCAGATTGGAATATTTTCCATGGCTCTGACTATGTCTGATCCTTCTCAGTTTCCACTATATATTCTTTGAACTGGAACCACAGGAACTGAATAATAGCCCTATTGCTTCTATTATTATTGTTACTGTTGAGAACATACCATTGTTTGCATTACTATAATACTGTTATAATATTTTGACACTGTTCTCCATTCTCTTCCTTTGTTATGTTACTGTTTTCCTTTTGCCCACCTCTACACATTGACCACCGCTCTGAATTGCTCACAACTATGTGCACATTCTCTGGCCACCAAATCCTTACCACTACAGTGGAATACATCTTATCTAAGCTTACCCTGAAGCCTACACTACACTAGGAAATGGTGCACAAGCATTGCCTCATGAGCTTTGGGAATGGGCAGAGGGTTATTTCAGGAAGCCACAGAGTAGAGCACTCTGAGGTTATGTGTAGTTTAATGCAACAGAAGTTGCCATTTTATGGAGCTGAAGTGGTGTGTGATGAGAATCTGCTAGATTGTTCTCACAGAGGAATTCTCGATAGGATAGTGAATTACAAGGGCTTAATGAACAGGAGGATAAAGAGATGATTTCAGCAATCTAATGCCAAAGCAAGACTTAGCAAAATGCTAACTAGGAGAAAGGAGAAGTAAAGGTAACATTGGAATAGTGTGGGGTATAGGTGATGTCCTGAAACAGAGAAGATAGGAAAAAGAAATGAAAGAATAACACTAAAAAGTAACATTTTTTAAGTACAGTTGTGGCAATGAAAAAATCAAACAGAGATGCTGGATGCAAGGGGAAAGATGGTGAAAGGTCAAGGAATAGAAAGGCAAATGGTGGAGCAGTCAGGAGAGAAGTCGCTGCTGAGAACATCAAATAAGAACAAAGAGGCAGCTTCAGAACTGAGCCAAATCCTTATATCCGATAGAGTATCATAACTCCATCATTGTCAACCAATTCATCCCTGCAGATAAAGTGACTCTTAGTGTTACATTTCTCAAAGAAACCTGTCATTTTTCATTAAAACTATCTCATAATTGGTGTGTTGATATGCTGGGGTTTTATGCCAAAAAGTATAATTCAGAAATCTTCATTCTTGCCAACTAAATAAATATTTAGATGTTTTATTTAACTTGATTAAGCATGTTTTCAAAGAACTTAAAAAAAATTAACTTCTGGAAGTTTTCCTTCTGTTACTAAATAACATCTGAACTAAATAACATCTGAACAACAGGATGTTCCCTTTTCTTTTCTGAGCCCCAGCTGCTATTGAAAGATGAACTTTAACCTATTTTTGCAGCTTATACCTTATCTTAATGTTAAATGAGGTTTGGTTTCGTTTGAGCGAGCAGCATAATGAATCACTACATTGTTGATAGCAGAGGTGATTGGACAGTCATACACAAACATAAAACAAAATGCTCCACCTTCACTGAACCTTTTATGTAAAGGAGTTTTAGTTTAAGTGGTGTTTGCAACCCGTTATTATCCAGAGACACACATTTTTCAAAGATATCATGGACTGATTTTCAAACCTTCAGACCCCAGAACAGAAGCTGTCTACAGAAGGAATTCAGTGCCCAGTAATTCAGTGATAATCTGACCGCCTAATTTGATACTTAAAATTGGAATCATGATACAAAGTCACTCTAGCCTCTGGAACATCATCCAATGTGTGGTCATTGCCATTAAGGGGTAGTACGCTTCTTTCTAACACGATTCTTTCTGAATGTAGTAGAGTATACAAAAATAACATGATTTTACTGATAAAAATGTATTAATATTTGACATAAGTTTTAACCAAAACTTCAGATTTGGAACCCCCTTGATTTTGGCAGAAGTCCATATTAATCAGTGCACGGAAGTGTGTATCTATAGGCAAGTGAGGAAATAAGCATTCCACATGCAAGATGTTCACAGTAGAACTCCTACTTACCACGTGAAACAATAGGGACAAGTTAACATTCTGAATAAAGACACTTCTCTCATACTGATTTATATTCCATCAAGGTCATATTCCATCAAAACTGAATTTCAGTTACAAATGTAAGTCTTATTAATGTGGGTTTTAGGAGAAACATTTCCTTCTTCAGCAATACAATAACAACCAAAAAAAAAAGTCTCATCCCAGTTAGAAGACTGGTAATTTTTTCTTTTTTAATCCAAACTGATAACTTCCATATGCCCAGTGCAAGTTGTTGAACTCATTGTGCTGAGAACAATGAATTAATTTTTTATTATAGCCACATGCAGGGTTGGATTTAGGTATATGTGCTTCACTGACCCACCACAGACAAACAACAGAAAGTATAGATGACAAAAATAGCCTTTCCTCTTTCCTCCCTTCCTTCCTTCTTCCTCCCCTCCTTCTCCTCTCTCTCTTCCTTGCTTTCTTCTTCCCTTCCCCCCTTCCTACTTCCTTTTTTCCCTCCTTTCCTCCCTTTTGCTTATTAATGCTATATTTTTACCGTTATCTATTGGTGGCTTATCAAGCACAGAGGTATCTAGTATGGCAAAGTTGTATTCTTAACTGAATGAAAGGAGTGCAAGAGCACTCAGAAAGAAATAACAACTCATATATAAGCTTGATATAGGGGATATAAAGTCCTTAAATAGATAATACAGTAGAACTGACAGTAAGGTGACTTCAAACAGGGATTTCTGTAATAAAAGCAATATATGAAGAAGATAATATTTGTCACCGTGATTTTTCTGGATAGAAAAGGAGTAATAATAAATTAACAAGGACAGAAAAGAGGATACTTACTAGTAAAATGAAAAATTGGTGAAGTACAGACAAATGCTTTACTTAATGTCTAAGATTTGACAACACATTTTAGATGAGTTGTACTTGCAAAGAGGAAGCATGTAGTATTTTTCAGCACCACGACATTGCTCTAGGTAAGTAAGGATATCAATGTTTAATGTTAAAATATCCCAAATATCTGTCTTTAAAATAAGAATTTGATTCCTGTCAGTTGTATGTTAATCAAGGCTGATATACTGAGTTTGGAAAGGAACCCAGTCAGAGGGTAAAAAGGCCTTTTTTCTCAGAGGAGTTTTCTAAAGATCAAGAATTTTGGTTATTAGTAGTATTTTGCTGTTTAATCAAAGATGGGTATGGTGTATGTATGGGTGAGCTGAAGATATTTCAGTGATACAATGAAAAGCCTCTAGGGATAAAAGGCAAGGTTTTTTTCTCAAATCTCTGTGACTCTTGGCCTGTCCTAGAATTTAAAATCACAACCACTAAAATAATGTTTCTAATTTTGAAAACATTTTTACCCTGGGAAGGAAGTTGAACCCACTGCTCATTAAGGCTATATTTACAAAGGTGACCAGAAAGTGCAAAGCCTTTGATGTCAGTACCAATAAGCTGAATGACATGTCCCCTTCCTTTCTAACTTTTCAGAGCCTCAAGCCTAACAGGTGCAGTTCATCATCCAGTAATGAAATTTATAACCTGGTCCATATATAGATTAAAGTTCAGTCCCCACCTGACAGACATATCTACTATCACTCTCGTGGCTTCATGTGTTTCGTTATCGTTTCTGGTAATGTCATGCAAAAAGTACTGACTCATTTTTTTTTCTTCCTTGTATAGCATCAGCGCCTTAGTAAAATGAAAGGAAAAAAAATAATCTCTTTCTCCTCCTCAGATGAGCCATTGGGTAAACCTATCTATTTCCTTAACTATCATGTCTGAGTTTAGTCCGCAGAGCCTTCCTTGTGGCCTTCAAGCAGCTAGTATGTCACAGGGGCATCTCCCGCAGTATTAATTCTCTAACATTAGGAGAAAGCTAGTGGTGAGGGCTTCTTATGCTCTGTGAGTCAAGCCAGTCTGTTTGTGGACTGTTCCCTATTGCTAACATGAAGACAGAATTTTTTTCCTCAAGGAGAGCAGTGCCTTGAAAAGGCTCAGGAATGATCTAGTAAAATTCCATGTAATATCATGTAGAAATTTGTGTCGCACAATACCAGTCAGTTAAAACTATCAAATTGGTGGATCAGCTCAGACCCTGAGTGAAGGTGACCTGTCAGGCTCCTTGACTTTGAGTGATTATTGAGCAGCTCTCAAAAGCAGAAAGAAAAATGAACTGCTCAGAGTGGTGGAAAAATGAGCTCCCAAAACAACTGGAAAAGATTTAAACATTACTCCTCAGTGTATTTGTGAGCAGCAGAAGCCAGCAAAAAGAAAAACAGCAAGGCAGTAGTTCTATAAATGATAATTCTTACATTCAAAGCTTCCATTTAATTTAAGGGTAAGTATTTAACTGTAGTGTGCCTATTTGAGGAACATGGTATTCTGTAGAAAATTAACACGTGACAGAAATATTTGAAAAGAAATAATAAATAAAATAAACTGTTTCTGTGTTGATGAACTCAACTCCTAAGTCTGGAAAACAAATTGAGTCTCCTGAGAAGTTTCCAGATGCAGAGGAAAAGCATCATAGAAAGCACAGAGGTGTGTGACTCAATTTTGGGAAAGCAGCTGGAATTTTGCAGGCAGAGATGGCATCCTGGGTACATGGAAAGCCTGTGGAGACAGCATGAGCTCTAGCAATATGAAGATGATGGAGGGTTGAAACCATGGGAGAGCTGAAGCAAAAAGGTGCACAGATTTTCAACTCGGAGTTCTCAAAAACCATGGTTCACTGAACCACTTATGTCATGATGCTCCACTGGAATATGATATTTTGGCAAGGCTGGCAATACTGGAACATTACAACCTGCACAAAAAGGATAAAGAAAATGCCACTGTTTCAATGGAAGTTACTAGAACAGCAGTTTGTAATTTTTCTGCAGGAAATCCCTGGATTGTCATTGTGAAAGTAAATGGGTTATTTCTTAGTCTTACCTTTTTCACAGATGCACTGAACATCTGTACCAGAAACAGTGTTATTAGTACTAAAAGAGACAGTAGGAGATAAATTTTCCAGTGGTGAGCTTAGAAGGGAACATTTGAATGGAAGGTATGGATAAATAAGAAATTAGAAGAGAAGGTAAAAACATGGAAAAATGCTGGTTTGAAATAGAAATACATCAAGCATTTCACCATGTCACCTTCTTGGTGAGAGAGAATGAAGTAAAGGTTTTCAGCATCTTTGCAGAAATCTCTTGGCAGAATTCAAAACTGAATTTAGAGATCCCAACCTACAACAGTTCAAAAGACATTTCTTTGCCTAGACAAAATGAAGGAACTGGGTTGGTTTAATACTTTGAAAGAAGAATGTGAAGAAAAGGTTCAACAAACTGGTATTTTTTCTTGTTAGTGCAAAAAGAAGACAGACCCTTTGCCCAGGAATATACTCAAAAGAACTAAATAAATATGTAAAAAGGAAACATTTTCCACTACCTACAAGGAGAGAAATTCAGGAGGAGATGGCTTATGCCAAATATTTTTCTACTCTTGATGCCTCAGCAGGCTTCTGGCAGCCGTTCTTAGAAAAACAAAGTGTATGTTTATGCACCTCCAGCACATCCTTTGGGAGACAAGGTTTCCTCCAATTGCCATTGGGTTATAGTTAGCACCATAGGTGTTTCGCCAGAAAATACAACCATTTTTCTCTGATGAGGGACATGCTAAGACCTAAACAGATGACACTGTGATCTGGGAAACACAGTAGAAGACTAAGACCAATGTTTCCAAGGAGCTCCCAAAGAACCTGAAGTGCTGAGCCTTGACCTGAATGAGTAATAACAAAAAAAAAAAAAAAAAAAAGGTGAACACCATGTAGTGAGTATATTTCTTAGAAAAGAAAAGAGGAAAGAAGGAAGAAAAAGGAGAGAAAGGAAGGCGAAAGAAAGGAAGGAAAGAAGAAAGAAAAAGAGAAAGGAGAAAGGGATGGAAGGGAAGGTACACAATGATTCTTTGGAATCAAAGCAACTTAGCACCGAGCATAATTGCTTCCATAAACTAACTGTATTGTTGCGTTCCAAGAGTCATTGAGTGAAAATGAGATGCAAAACTTAATAAAGAATCCAAATGAGTTAATAGAAGAGGGCCTTATCCTAAGAAAATGCAATGATAAGCACAAGATAAGATTTCTGGTGGTTGTGTCCAGTGAAGGTGTTGCCATGTCCCTCTCTTAACAGGACTGTCAAAACATTTGACCTGTCTCCAGTGATAGAAAAAGGAAATGTCAGTATCATCAAGCAGAATAAAAGATTATTGTCTATAATGTATAACGTAATGTAGAATATAGAATATATACATAATAATATATAGTAAATATACAATATATAATTACGGGTTAATGGATTTTATGTATTTATATTAGTATTAGCAAAGCCATTGTTGGCATTGCCAAAACAAGCACAGCAAAACCAGTTCCTCACTGGAAAAGACAGGTGTAGGAAGGAGGGGGTTGAGTTTCGGGTGAGTGATTTGATGCAGCTTCCTCTGTGCGGCTGTGGAGAACAGTGTAGTGAAGTGAAGTCTGAAGACAAAATTTGATAAAATAAATTGTTCTTTCTAGAATCAAATCTAGACTCTGAATGCCAGAACTCCTACAACTGAGACTTTACAAAATATAAAGTGTTAATGCACAGTATAGCTAGGAAACAAATTCAAAGCCTAAATCCTATCAGTTTAAGAGGCTCAGTTAAAGTTTGAGTGTTAGGTGGGTCTTGTGTTTAGCAGATTCATATGACAAACCTTAAATACGGCAGAAGTAGTGTGACAAAGATACACACATTCACACTGAAAAGAAAGGGATCAGTGAATGTACCTCCACAGTACTGTGGCAGATATCAAGACATGGCATATGTACCATAAATACATACATAAATTATGTGCCATAATTCCATTATGGAATAGCAGCTATTAAAAATGCTTTCCCCTCCTGACTCCCACCAACACGCTAGGCATTAGCTTACTGTGTGCGGTTTCCTTAGCTTCTCTAGATTCTGCAGGTGACTGTGACCATCAAATCCACCTTCATTATAAGTGATATACTCCTGTGTATGATGTGCCATGGCTTATGAGTGAGAGTTTAAGCAGTTTGAAATTAAGCCATACGCGTACTCAGTCCTGAGCCCTGATCCCTGCTACGTGTATTATGTTTGCATTTAATCCGCATGTGCAATATATACATAGCTGAGCTAGACCATCACACTCCAAGATACATGCTCAAACATGCACAGAAGTTATTTCATTATTTACTTGTTGGATTTTCTGGCTCTACAAATTTCAAATCATGGCTGCATAGTTGGCCAGGTTAATCAGGAAGGCTGCTCCCATCCAGAATTACATGTAGCCATACACAGGACACTTACACATAGGACCAAACCCTTTCTCATGATGACAAAGCAGGAAACTTGGTCACATACCTCTTGATCAAGTGCTGTAGTTCCAATAGAAATGCAGCTGTTCCAGTCGTTTAAAGCACAGTAATGCACCCAAATACATCACTTCTTCATGTATGTGTGAGGAGGCAGTAGCCTGCAGCTAGATTGAACTCCATGAAGGTCAGATTGTCAAATGATCATGCCTTCATCATTTGATTGGACTCCACTGGACAAGGCCCAGAGCATCCTCATCTAGTTAGATCTGTTTTGAGTGTGGGGTCAGACTAGATGACTTTTAGAGGTCCCTTCCAAATCAAGTATATTCTCTGATTCTACAATTGCTAAGGCTTTCACATCCTGTCAGAGATTTTCCATATCCATAACACCTGTGCACAAATTATCTCTCCGTACAAAATTAATTCAGCATAATTCAGTATTGTCATACTTCCTGCATTTCATAAGACCATTGATTCAGTCTGTACACAGCAGGTCTGATGGGTGCATGAAGTAGTGGACTTTGTGAATACCCAGCCCGTGCATGACACCTTCAGTTTATCAAACTTCATATCAAACATATGTGTTTACATATATGAACTGCACTTACTCTGTGTTCTACAAAGGATCTGTGCATGTTCTATGTTTTTCATTTTTAGGTAGTACCAACGTATGGACATGCGGAACATCCTAAACCAATGGCAAGATTTTTAGGAAAATAAGACATAATTGGCAAAATTCAGGAAATGTATGACAGCTCCAGCTGGCTTATTTCATCAGCATTAATAAATGGCCTGCATTTTCCTCAATAAGCCATGAAACTTTATTTCAGTAATGGTTACTTACCAGATGCTGATGACATTTTTATCTCCTTTAGGGAATTTTCCCCTTACTAAATTTTCCTATTAAAAAAAAATGACGTGAAATGCCCACAAATAGTTCCTTTCTAAGTATAATTTCATCACTGTTTTTTAATAATTTTTAATATTGGTATTTAAGTTTTTTGAAGGGAATGGTGAAGAAACTTAATGGTCTCTGGCAGTACCTAGTGCTTCAACAACACTACCCTGACCATGGTGAGCACCAAGGCCCAAACTGTCCCTATTGCCGAGTAATGTGGACTAAATGGAAAAAAAACTTCTTAAGGGAAAAGAAACACGGAACGCAGCACTCACCTCTGATGGCTTGATCCAAAGACAGCTGTAGAACTTCCACTTAGATGTTTAGGTTTTAGATCAGGACCAAATATATGCAGATTAGAGATACACAGCGTATACCAAAGATTGGAGCTACTTCCAGTGCTTCCAGAACATCAGGAGATAAAGTTTGATGTTTCTGTCATCTTTTGTCTTTTCGAGTCTGCACCGATACCCTCTGCATGTCTTTGTCATATAAAGTGCAAAAAATGCAACGATGTAAGACCTGTGATACAGTCACCAGGCTTCAGAAGGTTTCCATCTCCAAAGTTTTCATTTCACTTCTAAAGATGCACTCAGAGGAGAGTGGGGCTTAGCCAAAAGTAGTTGAGAAACACAAAGAATGAAATGAGATAATACGGTTTAAAACAGATTGGTCTGGAAGATAAACTGTGTTCTGAGGTCAAAGCCCACAATTTCACAGAAATAGCTGAAGAACTTCATGTCATCTAACTCCATGTGAATATTAACTTCTTCCAATGAGCTGAAAACATGGGGATTCCTTGATGATTGAGTAAATAAAAGTAGTGTGTGGCATTTTGTAGCACATATTGTGAAAAATATGCTGTCCCTTGACTGGTAATACAGCAATATAAACCTGTCACAGCAGAGTGACATCCATGTTACCTGCATGCGTATGGGCTGAGTCATAACTTCTGTAATCTGTTTATGTCCATGTGACGTCATATTAATACAATCAGTCAACCTCAGCTCGGGCCCAAATAACCACCTGAAGGCAGTGAGGAGGCACAGGCAAAATAAAGAAATAGCTAACAGATCTCTGAATGCTGGGCACTCCACAGCTCTACTTATCTGTAGTGCTAAAGTGAACAAATAAATAGATTTTAAGTGATAGTCAAAACCTGTTGATGTGTAAATGTGCAAAGGAATCAAATGCTATGGGCAAAAGTATAGTATTTTTGTACAATCTCTTTGGTAGAATCAAACCACAAAGTAAAATAATTGTTACATATCAGAACACATGTTGAGGCAGCTGTGGACACAGAAGTAAACAAAAACCTAAAACTTATGTTGCTTTTTGGAAGTAAAAAATTATAATCTCCTGTTGGTTGTTTTATTGTATCTATGATTGGTATAAGCAGAAACTAAAATGGAAAAATCTAAGAAATGCTTTCTTTGTGATGCCTCCAATACTGAAGAATCCGGGAAAGAAATTTCTGCAAGAAATCTCTCTGAAATGGCACACTTTTGTTAATGTCATCAAAGCCTTAATTACAAGGATGATGTCTCCATTACTGGAAAGAACTTCGTATTGTACATCAACCATTTGGTTGAACAAGTTTTGTTGAGGAGTTACATGAACATAGTGCATCCTGGGAAATGTAACCTAACTATGACATCTGAGAGAGAAAGGGTAAGAGGAAATAAGAGACTTTAAGGATAGCTGCTGTGATGCACGGTAACATGGTAACATTTCAAGGGAAAAGAAATTACCGCTTAGCTAAGACAAAATTTGATTTTCTGATTCAACAAGCTAGGAGGAAATATTTTGATTTGGAAATGTCAAAACATTTCAATTTGATCAGATATACAAAAATTAAATTTGCTGAAGAAAATTTTCTTAACTATTTCCGTAGTCAATTTTTTTTTTATTGCAATTAGCTTTGATAAGTATGAGAGAGAATTCAAACTGCTAGAATTTCTCATGACATAGAATCAGTCTTTTTTACCAATATACATAATCATTAAAAGGTTTTTTGTATTTTAAAAGGTATTTTAATTAGGTTTATCTTCTTCATAAATCTATTTTCTTCATTCAGATACATTCTATCATCTTATTTTCATATTTTTGCTATAATTAGAAAAAAAAAAAAAAAAAGAAATTGAATCTAAGGAAACAAAAGACCTTACTTTAAACATGAGCATGACCTGATTTACCAGAATAATGCAAGTAAATGTAAAATTATTTTTAGAAAGGTATATGACAATTTTGGGTTCAACAAAGGAATAAAACTTTTGTTCTCCTGCCTGTAAAGGGAAGATGTCTAAATTGCACAATACTCTCATTTTCTCAAGAACTCATACCATTAAGCCTCTCAAGGTCTATACTGAAAGCATGCTGGAGTGATCATTTCTCCCAGCTATAATTCATGCATTGTACTCGTTCCTATGTAGACGTGGGAAGTTTAGTAGAATATATTGTTAGAGTCTGTAGCTGAGGGATTCTGCTTTTAAAACACTGTTAAAGAAAAAAACCCAATGAACTGGAAGAGTGACTTATCTCCAGTATATGCTCAGTCTTCTGCCTTCAGGGACTCACAGCAACCAAAGCAGAGCATTGTCTGGAGTGCAGTAAGGATCTGGGACTCTCACCTTTGGACCTTTGGCAATTTGCTCTGAGCTTTCTAAACCGTTTGCCTCAGCTGCTTGCTACAGACTATATAAATGGAGGTCCAAGTCAGAAGGCTCATTCTCCCTCTGAGGCGGTAGGGAAGAGGGGAGGGAAGGAAAAACAGAGGACAGGAAAGCAGCAAGAGGGTTCAGGGCTCACCATGGGCCCTGTGCAGCTCTTGCTGCTCTCGCTGCTGCTCAGCAGTGGTGTTCTCACACGTAAGTACTGCCTTTTATATCAGTGCTTTTTGCTGCTTTATTTATGAGCCAATTAAAAAACCCATAATGCAAAAATCAACAGGACAATGGCTTATAGAATTAGGGTAAGCGTGGCAAAGATGTCATCTCTTCCCTTTGTAGGAATGCGCAGTCATAGGAGGATCCCAATGTAGAAAAATTCACAAATGTCACCTGGTGTCTTTTGATCAGATTTAATGTAATTTGCAATTTGTAAGGAATTCACATAATTTGTTTTGGCCTAATTGTTTTTCTGTAATGCTCTCCTTTTAAACCCCCATGGAGATACTGTAGCTTGGAGATATCATACAGATTTATCCCAGCTGTTGCTAACCTATATAGCAGAAAATACGAAGGCGGAGAGCAATCAAGCAAAATGTGTTTGGCAGGCAACACTGACATTTGAAATACAATTTTGTGTTAAAGGGACATAGTCACCAGTAGGAGTAGTAAAAGAAGTAGACCAGTAGAGGTTTTTTTCCCAAGACCAGAAACAGCAGCCTGGATCAGTATGGTGCTGTGGATTGGGAGCTATCCTTGCTTCCCAAGAAGTGGCTTTTCAGAATACGACACTGTAGTGTTACTTAAGACTTCAGGAACCAATTACGCAGTTCTGGTTTTATATTTAGATCTAATTTGTCATAAATACACTTTTGTTGAGCTAACGTTCTGTTGTTGACTGATGTTACACAGTTTTTAAGGATGCGCTTTCTTCTAATGTTTATTATTAATGTTATTACTATTTTAATAATAATAGTAATATTACTGTTGCTATTACAGTAACTAGTGTTAAAATCTATTTCTGTAGAGTGGTCAACCTTAGAAAAAATTCCCAGAATGAAAACTTGGGAAGTCTGCAGAGAATATTGTGAAAAGTGCTGGTATTTATGTGTGATATGCCAAAGATTAACATAGTGTCAAATGAATGAAGCAAATTTACTACATTATATTTTATTTTCTTTTAAATAGAGTCACGTGGAACATAGCACATGATTCTACTTAATTTGAATAGACTTCCAGTCAGTGTTCTTTTCCTCCAGAGAATGAATTCTCAGTATTCAGAAAAGATTTAATAGCAGTGAATTGTAGTATTAATTGTCGAAGTTGTCCTTTTTAAAATGTACAAAAAGCAAGATATAGGCATTCATCCATTATGCAGTATTTGTGTGTGCTCAAATAGACTAAAATGTTGAAGTAAATCACGTTATATGGTATATTTCATCTGTCTACCTCTACATTTTGTGCCCATAGTTTATAAACTTTCTATTTCACAGAACATAGGGCTTTTAGAAATACTTGTTAACCTAGAAGCTGATCCTTCGCAGTTTACAGAAAAGTAATTTAATTCAGTGAGCTAAAGATCCAATTCTGAGGTCTTAGTTCACAATATCAAGGCAATTGCTGTAGCTCTCTTTAGATTTGATTCTGTACTGTCAATGTTAGTAGTAGCTTTGTTATTTACACCAGTGTGCCAAACTACATCAAAAGTTAGTATGAATTAGTAAGGTATGAATTAGTAAGGTCTTGCAATGATAATGTAGTATTTCCATTTGTATCTCCATAGCCCTTGTTTTATAGCTATAAATTGGTTTTCCAGCTTTTAATTCTTGTTTTTATTCTTTACAGAAGAAGAAACGCCTGAAAGTGGAAATCCAGGATGTTCAAGTAACTGATTTCTTGCATCTGCTTTTGTTATCTTATGTCATTGTAGTAACTGAATACATCTTTCAAAGCCTGACTTTTCCTATTCTGTAAATCTCTTTCTCTGTAATAACTAAAACAAAAGCGATGGCAATATTCTGAAGTCTTTATTGCCATTTATTTTAGGTTATTGCCATTTATTTTAGGTATTTAGTTATCCCTAAGTCTTGGCTCAAAGAATTTCAGAAGTTTCCTGAGATGAGAGAAGTTGAAGTCGAGTTTCTAAGCTTTTAAAAAGCTCCCATTAAGAAACTACTTTCAATTGCTTTGTTGATTTCTTAATTGTCAGGTGCAAATTCCTTAATCTAGAAATCCCCGTTTATCAGGTGTGAAGCTTTAGCAGTGAAGTTATGTACATTACACTTCACCGTAGGCTGAATCTCAGTTCTCTTTTACCCTTCGCAGTGACTGCTAAACCCACAGAGCTGCACTTGCGTATCTAACTAAATACCTGTAGAATAAATCATCAACTCTGTCAGCAAGGACAGCAATTTCTTTAAACAAGTCAAGACTCAGGAAATGCTGACTTTATGCCCTATCTTTATAATGAACTCGGACTGGCCCTGACTGCTTGGTTAGATACATAATGTTCCACCATAGGGTCAAAGTACCAAATGAGTTGTTTTGTTCTTTGTCCCTTTGGATTTTTTTTTTTTTCCCTTGTTGGATGCTTTAGCACCATCTCCAGGCAACTGGGTTTATTTCAGCTGCCTGAACCAATTCAAAGACTTCTGGGCTTCATTGCCAGTTTCTTGAGTATTTTTGATACAAAAAATTATTTGGTATTTGTATTTCTAATCCTATAATTTCCCTATTCCTTTTCCATTTATTTCTGTTCAAAAGCAGGAAATGAAGCAATAGTTAGCCTTTTGGCTTTAACATTGTAGATACTGGTGTTGAGAAAATTTCTGAGAATGTATAGTTAAGCAATGTTATAGTACAGGCTAACCAAAAGTGACAGGCATAGTGTTGATTTTTTTTTATAGAAGTTAATTTTAAGGTTAATTCAGTTTTGAAATGTTTGTAAGATGCTCATTACTGTATGATAGCTAGTGTTAATTATATTAATTCTGTTTAGCAATTACATGAAAGTAATCTCAGTTAAAACACCGTTGAAGTATGTAGAGCTTATAAAACTGACAGTCCAAGGAGGAAATACAGGATTTATAGTACTATTCTGTTCTCTAAGTATGCAATTTTGTGACATAAAAGGCAAGGTGGCATTGCCATTGGCCTCTGACATGATAAATATTTTATAAAAGAGTAAGCTACATTCATGGCAGGTATTGGCAGGCAAAACCATACAGATCTGATGGTAGACATATGAGTTTACACTGAGATGACTTTACCTTTTTCTTTTTTTCAATAAAAGTAGATTGGGATTCTGATCTGTTCAGACAGTCACAAATAACCACATGGGAAAATTTAGGAAATTGCTTGTCACTCAGCATCACAAGAACCTCACAGTCCCATGAGCGAGTTGCTCAGTCTAAACAGAGGGAACAGTAACTTCTCTAACACTCACTAACAGTAACTGCTGTAACACCGTCACTTAAAATGCCTGATCATCCTATGTTTAGTTTAAAATGATGCCTGCAATTTTAACGGAAGTGAATTGTAATTGAGGACATTGTTTGGCCTACATTTTGCATTCCAGACACCAAAAGAAGATCTCGTGTCCCTGTATATGACAATGACACAAAATATTTTTTTTTTTTTATTTCTGTCTCTAGTACCATGTTCATTCCTGCTTGTAGGGTTTAAAATTACAGATTTATTGCCTCTGGAAGCAACAGGAGCAGATTAAACACAGGTGAAACTCATCCCTTTGATGAAGCCCATTAAGGTTTGGGGCTTCCTTTGATAAAAAGAGAAACAACCCTAGAAATAATTTCTCCTGCCTTATTCTTACTCATAACTTAGAGCTTTTGCCTTGTTCTGAATGCTCTTCATATAACCAAAGCTTATCTCCATTAAGAAGAGACTACTCAAGTAAAATTTGCTGATTTAATAAGTGAATTAGAGAAGATCATGTTTCGGGAGAGTCTGGGGATGAAAGATACCCTGCAGATTCAGATGAAACAATATTGAGGAATGGTAGTTTTCGTGTTCTATCTCTTTGTGTGTTTATTTGCTTTCAGTTTCAGTCATGTAACTAAGATAAAGCAGCTCCTTGCATTTGAATTTTGACAGAAAAATCTGAGCTGAAATGAATAATTTTATTACCAATTTGAAAACTACCATTTAATTCGTTTATTTTAGAAGCAATAGGGTCATTTTTAAAACAGCTCCACATCTTAGATTTTCTCCTGGTTTTGCCGTTAATGTCAATGTGGCACGATTTGACGTCCAGGTGGGGTCATATTGTCAGATCTCATCAAACAGAGCAGTGGGCCCCAAAACTTATGCCTCCCCTCAAGTTTTGTCTTATTCTTCAGAAAGTATCCAGCTGACATGAAGGCATTACTCCTTTGTCTGAAAGCTATTCTGTAAAAGGAAATAGTGGGAGGGTCCTCATATTTCCTTTATATGTGGCATTCATTTTAGTTACACAACACTAAGCGTGTATTGTAAGTATTGTCATATGCATATCCTGCTCAAATCATAAAAACTCTTTTTTTCCCAATTGCAGAAGACGCAACCAGATTTAAACACCTCAGAAAATACGTTTACTCATATGAAGCAGAAACATCAAGTGGTATCACGGGAACAGCAGATTCTCGAAGTGGTTCAAAGATCACTTGCAAGGTAGGGAAAGAGGAGCAAATACAATTGATTTGGACTGTGTACTGAATAACATGGGAGCTGGCAGCTGGGGAGCATCCTTCAACGTTTTGCCAAACAAGATGCTTCTTTTGAAAGGCACAGGTTGAGAGTCCTGAAGAATAAGCCCTCCCTGTCCTAGACAGAAGGCACTGAGGATGGCAGAAGTCCTTCATACCACTGTGCCAGTGCATTTCAATCCTCATCTGGCTGTACTTTTACACAAGAGAGGGGAAAGACCTGGTAGTTCAGTTTTCCTCTGCTCCCAAGCTGAGTTTACCAATGTCCATCAAACAATTCTAGAAGTTTAACTAAAACAGCTCACTGATGCTAGGAAGACCACTTGATAGCCTGTTGATGGTAACAGTCAAGCCAGGATCAGGGCTGTAGGACGAAAAGGTCCCATAGACCATTAAACTACCCAATGTCCCTCCATCTGGACCAAAACCTTCCCATAATTTTTTTTCTGAAATGGAGTAGCTGTGGAAAATATTTTTTATTTAGCGCACACTGTTCTGACAGAGTCTAAACATTGATCAGTGTAATGATTCAAGTTTTCATACAGTTCTTCTAGTACTATACATTTTCAGAACCTTAGTCACTTGTTTACAATGTGTATAGTATACACCATGCCATTAGCCAAGCAAATACCTGCTTTCATATCTTCTCCCTTGTTCCCTTAAGCTATTTAGAGTACTTTGAAATCTTTCCAAAGAGCTGCTAGCAGGGTGATTCTGCCACTTTACAAAACCCAAGGAATACCATATTTTCAAAACTGTAACTGGATGATCCTGGAAACATGATAATGGAGAAAGGATAAACACATCATATTTGTGTTTTCAGGTTGAACTGGAGGTACCACAGCTGTGCCACTTCATCCTGAGGACAATGCATTGCTCCCTGAGGGAGACTTTTGGTGTTGACACTGAGGGAAGGGCTATGCTGAAAAAGTCAAAGAACTCTGAGGACTTTGCAAATGCCATGTCCAAGTAAGCAATATCAATTATCATCAATACTTGTAGCCTTGACATGGAACAGTCATGGAACATGTGTTTTTCCAGGCATAGAACAGGCTTCATGATGACACAGTAGATTTATAAGCTGGTTCCACAGCAAAACTCTCCCCGATATAACTTAGGGCTAACTTGGCACAGTTCTCAGTTGCTAGTAGGGTAGAGTGTTTCCATCCAGAATTTTCACCTGGCATGTCTTTGTCATTATATCATTTACATCAAGGAACTGTTGGATAGTCCCCTAAAAAATTGCTGCAAGTGGAATGTTCCTTCTTGTAAGCAAATTCTCAAACGGCTATCTACAGCCATTTCAAGATAATTTTCCTTTGCTGACATGGTACTAAGACTGTGCAATAGAAAGGCATTTCAGACTGAAGTCCAGGTTTCCTATCATTGTCTTTTGTGCAACTTATCTTTCCCCCACTTATCTGCTTTCGTAACTTATTGCTACTAGTCCCTCCACCCAGTCCTTGTCAGTGCACATTTTACTCGTGTACCTTCATGCTTGTTTCAATGCCTCAGTGTCCACTCCATCTTGTTTCATAAGCCATAGATCCCAAAACTTGAGACTGTGTTAAAATACGTTTTTAGGGGTTTATTTAAAGACTGCAACTAGTAGAGAACCCTTCCCATCATTTTGTAGCCTATTGCAGTAGTTAATAATTACCTCATTCTAAAAATTTACTTATCTCCTCTCTGAATTTGTGCAATTCCAACTTCCAGCCATTGCTCTTGATATTTGCTTGTCCTTAGATGACGTAGTCTGGTGATATCAGAATGTCCTTGGTTAGAATTTTGCTGCTTTAGTAGTAATATTCTGCAATAGGAACAACAGTGAATAGTAAATAATGATAGACCAAGATAAACACAATGCTTTAGCTATAGCCCAGCAGTTTATTGATAATGTTATTCACTGGGTGGCTTTAACATGATTTCATAATAACATTGGGGTTTTTTGGACAGACATGAGCTAAAATTCAGCATTCAGGATGGAACAAAAGTCAAGCTGTATCCAGAGAAGGATGAACCTCTGAATGTACTGAATCTCAAGAGGGGGATCATCTCAGCTCTACTTGTGCCAACAGAAACAGTAGAAAATGTTAAAACAATTTCCATGGTAGGTATTTTGAAAAGCATTCACCTTATTTCCTTAAATAGAAGAAACCTCACCTAGTAGAGTTACTCCTGAACACAATTTTCAAAAGACCTGGAAATTCAGGTGACAAAGGGTGCCTTTCAACTGGATCAGAAAATGTGGGACAACATGAACAAAGTCACTGACTTATTTCTTCTTTCCAGGATACTGTATATGGAAAGTGTGACAGTGAAGTTGAATTCAAATCTAGAAAAGGAAATGTTGCAGAAGATATTTCAATTAACAGGGACCTGAAAGCCTGTGACAACTTCAGCCCCATCAGAGACTATGTCAGCCCTATTGCCATTGTAAAGGGACTAGTAAGTATACTATTAAAAATTCTATGATACAACATCCTTCACTAAATCACTTAACTACTACAACATGTAAATTTTGTATTTATCTTCTAAAATCTTAAATGGGTGTTCTGCACCCTTGCATTATATCAGACTGGTTTTGTTGGCAGTCAATAGAGAAAAACAAATGCAGAGAAAGAGTGTAATTACCTTCTTTGATATTCTTCTCATGAATTTTTAAAGGAGAGCTTTTCATATATGGAGTTGGTACAATTGATTGCGTGGTAACCTATCAGATCATATCCAGATTTTTAGTTTTGTGGGTCAAAATTTTCAACATTCCCATTTCATGTAAAAAAAAAAAACCACCAAAATCCAGATGTGTATGTGATGTGCAGGAGGAGAGGGTTCTAAATGCTCCGAAGTAAATGGTTTGACATTCTGTTGAGGCTACTTGTGAATCCACAATGATCAAGTGCAGTTGTTTGCATGAATATTGGCAGATTTCTTCCTGGTATCATGGCATCTGTACTTTTGAGTGGTTTCCCTCAAAAAAAAAAAAAAATCAAGATTTCATATCATGTTAAAAAACCACCTTTTATAATTTCTTCCACTTCTACAGCTTGTAGTATAAATCTTTAAAATGTGTGTAATAAAAGTGAAATTAAAAAGAGCATCAGCTCTTCTGAGGAGCCTGAACTACTCTAAAAATTACAAACTGGTTTCTATGAAGGAGTCCTTTGTTGTAGGCAGCAGGGGATCAGTTATGAAGTAACTACTAAGCCAAACACCTCAGTAAGGCCTGAGGGAAAATTTCAGTGAGATTTTTCACCTGAGAAGAGACTTAAGACTAAAGATTGGTGCTGGCACAATTTTGTCTTTGTGTGAGAATGATTCCAGTTATGCACCCTTGTTTCCAATATGCTGTAACTGTTAATATTATGGGAAAACTGTGATAGCCTTTAAAACTATGTTTGTTTCCTATACAAATCAGTAAAATGACTGCCAAACTATTTTACAGAACATCCCGTTATCTACCCTTCTAAGAAGCACTCAATTCTGCCATTACAATATTGATGCAAAGAAAAGGCACATAAGAGATGCTGTCTGCAGTGAAAAACACTTGTTTCTGCCTTCCTCATACAAGTAGGTTGATCACTATTTATCAATATCCTTTCTTTACAAATATTCGTTTTGAATGGTGATGTATCACTTTCTGCCCTGACTTCATCCCTAAATATGCATTTTGTTCTCAAGGAGGCAGAAGGCATGGCAAGACACCTCAAAGGTACTTAAACTCAACTAAAGCACTACATTTTTCTTTGTTTGCCAGAAATCGCTATGGTGTCATGACAGAGGTCAACCAGACACTGAAGCTTGAAGATACCCCAAAGATCAATAACAGAAATTTTGATGGAGGTATAGCTGAAATTCTCAATAATACAAATACAGGGACAAAATACAAATACAGGTCAAATACAGGATCAACATTTTTTTTTTTAAACAGTGAACTCATTAAACCAAACAATTGAACCAAACCAACCATTGAACCAAAACAATTCATAATTTTTAATGAAATTTGATCAATTTAGTCAGGAAAAAACTTGGGGTATAAAATGGAAAAACCTGAAAAGTTTAAAATCACTCTATAATTTTAAATTATCTTTGTCTTTTCATTTTAATTTTGAAATAATTCTTTATAATTAAAAAGTTATAATTCACTTGGAAAGTAATTTTAATCTTATTGGAAATGAGTTTAATGATCCCTTTTTAGCTAACCATAATTTCATATGCAACTTTTAGCTTCAGCTCCAAATTTAAACAGTCCATGATTACTATACATTTGGTTCTGAAATGCACTACTTTGAGATGTAGTTGTTATTCCTAGTCATAACATATTTCTCCTAAGATATATTAAATAAAAGTTGAAAAAGCAACTGTGCTAATATAAAAGGTGGTAAGGAGTCATCTTCATAAAAATTTAAAAGAATTTATGCAAATAGATATTATTATTAATTTGTGGGGGGAGAATTACATTTAAATTCCATTATTTTTAGAAACTATTCAGCTGTTAAGCTTCAACAATTTTGATATAAAACAGCCCACAGATTTTATATTTTTACTGAATGTATGACAGAAGGTAAAAATTAACATAGCTCCTTGATAATGACATAAAGAATGCAATTTCTTTTTAATTGCTAGATGAACTGGAGGAGAAAGGACTTGCACTGGAAAGTATGGATGCCAAATTTCCTAGGCAGGGGGATGCTGTTCTGAAAATTCTTCAGGACCTGCAGAAACTTACAGCCTCCCAGCAGAACCAGCAGAGAGCAAGACTCTTCTACAAATTTGTTTCTGGACTTAGAAGTTTACATAACGCCACTCTTGGCTCTCTTGTACCAAAGATGATGGAAACTTCAAGGTATGTTACAACAGCTCATTGTAAAAGTGCACCACGTGTCAATGCCATAGCAAATCCATTCTAAAGTCGATGATTCACTGCAAGTGGTTTTAAATAAGAGATTAATTAGATGTAAAGAATGTCTTTCGGAAAAATAAGTAACATCAGAATTATCTAGAGAGAGAAATAAGGAAGAGAGACTAAAGCCTGTGGATTTCACATTTTTTCATCAGAAACAATCAGTTGGTAATTGGAACTTGAACATTAAATATATGACAACAGTGTAAGAATTCAAATAGATCTGAAAGTTCTAGCCTTGTATGAAGAACTAATATTGTTTTGGTCATTCCCCCATCAAATCTTCCAAACTTATTGGAGAAACTGAACTATAAATTAGAGTGTAACATCCCCCTACAGGGTTTGCTCTCCCCACCATCATCCCAAGCGTGTATGCCAGGCACAATCCTGTGGATCTGTTGTTATAGCCAAATATCTTTCATGCAGTTTTGCTCAAGGACAATGACTGTAGTTCCGAATTCCCAAGTATGACTTACAGCAAAGAACACAGTTTTGAAAGTGTGATTTTCGGAGCCATGGGAGGGCACAATGCCCTCCACTCCCCACCCTTACTCTTCTGTCCTAGGTGACTTGAGTCAGTTTACACATACTTTGTCCTCAGACTGTAGAGGGATTAGAGCCTCAGTATGGTTCAATATATTATATGATAATACTTAAAGTTGTGGGACAGTCAGTTGTGGAGATAAAAATAAGGTATGTCTGTATAATGATAGTATTGATAATACTTTCTTCTTGTTCATAGCTAATCATGTTATTAGCATAACATGTAAAACTAAAAGAAGCTTCTTTTTGATAAGCAATGGTGTGATTTTCTTCCAGTCACACATAAGCATACGCCATTTACATTAAAAGAACTGTCAAATGTTTGTTTCAAACATGCAGCAATACCTGCAAGCAGGGAATTAATTAATCAAAGTAATCTCTTTTCCTTTCAGTTCCATCACAGTTCAGGCCCTGACTCAGTGTGGAACTCCGGAGTGCTATGGTGCAGTCCTTCAAATACTGAGAACTGGAAACGTGAATCCACTTGTGGTAGACCTGGTCACATATACCCTGGGACTCTTGCCTTCTCCAACACCGAAAAGAATACGGGAAATTCTTAACATGGCCCAGTATCAGCCAAGTAGAGCTTCTTTTTATGGCTTGAGTCATTCTGTTACTAAGTAAGCAATGATGACATGTAATTGTACAAAATAACCTCAAAAAAAACATTACAATGCTTAGAGTAAAACCTAGGAGTAGTCACTTCTTGAGGATTTTCTTGTTGTTCTCATGAATTTGCTCTTTGAATAAAAAAAAAATAGACATTTCCCATTTTCTCCTTTTGTTTCTGTGTTTTTCTCTTTAGGTTCTACAATGAGAAGATGACTGTGACAGAGGAAATAACAGATGTTGCAGACTTCATGGTGTCACTGCTTGGCACCGATTGCTCTGGGGAAGATGAACTCACGTACCTCGCACTTCGGGTATTTTTATTTCCTTCTTTCCTTATGCAGGCTATTATTTTAAATTGTAGTGCATATATTACTCTAGTTCTCTTGTTGGAGAATAAATGTTTATCATCTTTCTGTGTTTTCATCACTGACAGGCTATTGGAAACATGGGTGCAGTAATGGAGAAAGCTAAACCCAACCTGAAATCTTTCCTTAAGACATGTATCAGAAGTGAAGCTGCATCACTTTCAGTTCAGAAAGCCGCCATCCAGGCATTCAGGAAAATGACCATTACTGAAGAGGTAAATTGGGTTACAAGAACCAGGATAAACTGTCTTCAGGTCACCTCGACTGTTCACAGAAGTTATTGAATAGACAAAAACATTCTCATTATTTCATAGTTTTGCTGTCTCCCTTTTAGCTGTCTTAGCTCTTTTAGAATTCCTTTAGTTAGTTTTGTGTCCATCCACATGCTTGAGAAGTTCTTCAGACTTCTGACTTAGTGGGTGTTGCTCCTTTGAGATGTCGTTGCTTTTTATAGGTAGCCTCCATTTAAATAGGAAGTTAGGATCTGTTCCTGTGTCTTAAATGGAGTTCTACTTAGTTAAAGGTGGGTTTAACTGACAAATTGCTACAGCTTTAAGTGGATTTAACTAAGAAAAAATCAGGTCCCTATTTTATACTGGCATTTTCTTGTCATTGTTATTAATAGTACTGGTTAGATTTATGTTTACATTACAGTGACATTTAAGCACCGCCTACAGAATGGGTGTCATTATACAGAGCACTTCAGATTAGTACAGTGAAACAGTTTCAATATCTCTAAGTTTCTAATCTAAGAAACATGCTTTTGTTTCCAGACAATGCTTAACGAGTCTGGGAGCCTGGAAAAACGTGGAGCTCCTCAGATTCAGTTTAATTTAAAGCATTTAATTTTTTAATTATTATTTATTTTCAAACAATGTTTAATTTTTCTGCAGCAGCAGATTTTTATCACCTTCTTTTCTTAAACTGAATGATCTTTTTCCCAAAATTTGAGAATTTGTCTGCAAACCCGGACACTTCTGATTCCCAACAATTAAAACTCAGTAAACAAAAAAGTAACCTGTCAGATACAGGAAATCCATTTTAATAAAACCATCATTCCATAATTTCTATGATATTTTCTATGAAAAGAAGCTTTATGAAAATATCTTCAATGAAACATTTTTGGTCAGTTATAGAAATAAGGTATAGAAATAGTTCCATAGTCCTGAAAAAAATGACATACTGGAAATTATTTCACGCTGTATATTACCAAAAGAGTTTAACAGTATCATCTACTCACCAGCTCATCAGCGCAAACCTTTCTCTAATTATATAGGATCGTTCAGCACTTCTGAAAGCTTTCCAAGAAGGAGATGCACCTACAGACAAACGTCTAGCGGCATATCTCATACTGATGAAAAATCCTTCCCCAAGTGATCTCGCAAAGATTTTGAGAGTCCTCACAAAGGAGAAGAACGAGCAAGTGAAAAGCTTTATTGCCTCACACATTGCCAACATCCTAGACTCTGAAGAAGTAGGCATTGAAGAGTAAGTAGAATTTAGTTATATACTGGTCTCCTAGTAAGAACAAAGTTCTGACGATAATTTCAGTGGTAGCTATTTAGCACTGCATTTTCTGCTTGATTTTTTGACAGCATATTTGTTTTCTTTGTTTGAGCAAGCGCATCAGCTGAGTAAATCTGTGGCTTTGTCAGAGCAGAGCCAGCTTACAGTCTTGCCCATAAGTCTTATTTTTACTGCTAATATGTGCAGAGAGCTAGCCATTTACAATCACTTCAGTTGTATGAATGTCTGGAAGTGACACCAAAAATCCCTCAACTGAGACTAAATGTGTTTTTGGAATTCATACTAATCCCGTTTGTATTGCTATCCTCTTTCCTAGTCTAAAAAGCCGAGTTGAAGAAGCTCTGAAAGGAAACCAGGTTCCAACAGCCAAAGATTTCAGAAAATTCTCACAAAATTATCAGGTCTCCAAAAGAGTTTCTGTACCTGGAGTTGATCCCATCTCTGCCAAAGTAGAGGGAAATGTGGTATTTGATCCAAGCAGCTATGTTCCTAAAGAGACTATGCTAAAAACCACCCTGAATGTGTATGGATTTGGCCCAAGCGATATCTTTGAGGTACAAAAATTATCAAAAACTTTTGCTAGTATTCAGCTGTTTTCTCTCTCCTTTCTGTTTGCTTATAACAACTTTCTCTGAATAATGTATTGTTTTTACAAGCTTTGGGAGAAATCTAAAGATCACTATGCTTACAAGGGGACTTTCATTTGATCTCAATGGGCTTTAGAGCAAGCCATCCGTTACGTGATGTCACTTGCCACTGACTGGATGGACAACACTGTTGGAGTTATTAAAGGCCTCAGCTAGGGTAAAATGAACCCATCTGTAACAAATTGACTTCATGCTAATGAATCATTAGTGGCACACTGAAGTAGTCATAGTAGATTTTAAGTGAGATATGGCTGATGTGTAGGTTTTTTGTTGGACCTCACCACAGAGATAAAACCAATCGTAAGACCTAGTATTATTCTGTGTCTTCCCTTAAGAATCATAGACTTGTAGGATAAACTTTAAATGTATTGTTTGTTCCCTGGGAAGTCTGTCTGTTGCAAAGCTCCAAAGAATTGGGGAAACTGTCTCAGTTATTGCATTGTCCTGTTCATTTCAGCTTGGCTTGGATGGAAAGGGGTTTGAACCAACACTGGAAGCTTTGTTTGGAGAGAAGGGTTTTTTCCCGGATACCGCAAGCAAGGCCTTGTACTGGATTGACGGCAGAGTGCCAGAGCAGGTTTCCAAGGCGCTTTTTGACTACTTTGGTTACTCTCCGGATGACAAGCAGGATCAGGTACAGCATAAAAACATTCTCTGCACAGCACAGGATTCCTATCTTTACACAATAATTACAGCACCTCCCTCTTTATTGTATATAAGCCTTCTCCTCTCCTAAGCTAAAACAGAAATCCCTAATGCTATTACTGGTTTAGATTTCTCAGAGAAATTTTCTTAGATTTCTCAACCTTAACAGATTTCTCATAAATCTGTTTTACTACTTCCTGACTGAATTTTCAGGATCTCATGAAAGGAGTAATGCTTAACCTTGAAAAATTGATAAAAGAATTGAGCAAGAAGGAAGCTCCTGAAGGAAGAGCATATCTGAGAATCCTGGGAGAAGAACTTGGGTACATGAAACTCAACGATTTCAAGTTGCTAGGAAGCATGATTTTAAAGAGCATTAAAACTCTTCAGACTGTTCCTGAAATGGTATGTTTCTGATGCAACAATATGTATTATTAATTTATGTTTTTTCAAAAAGATTTTTTTAAGATTTGTGTTGTTTTTTTCGATGATGTAAAGAATGGATATTTGATAACAGCATGAAAATAAAATTATTTAAAATAAAATATCCAGATTATTCTGAAGGACTATGCAAAACTAATGAAGACTACTGTATAGCCAAGCAGGGTCCTCCTGGAAGATGGGTGAGGGGAAAGAAAAAGGAAAAGCTCAGATCTTATTGTACGATTGAGATATTTACTGGAACTATGCCCAAAATCTTGGTGTTGCCCGTTATGTTGTACTCCTAAATTTCTAATTATTAAAATGTATGTTAAGCAATAATTCATCATGTTTAAAAGAAAGGAAGATGTAGTACAGTTTAGGAATATTTGGTAAAATCCTTCTGTTCCATGTTATATAAACCAATTTACCTTCGTATGTGTGTGTCAAGGTAGACGATCTGTGTGTATCAAGGCAGGTGATAAAATCTAGTATTTGTTTTACACTGAGATTTTGATAAACAGTCTTTAATACATTTTTTGAAGCAAGGAATCTGTAGAAATTAGTTTCTGTACTCTGTATAGATTTAATTTTTTGATTATACAGTTACAATCATTCCATGATCAATTTTTAAAGTACGAAATGTATGTATTCCAAAGTGTAGATTTATTAGTGTTCATTTCCTTGTTTGATTCACAGATTGCACAAGCCATTTCAAAAGGTGTTGACAGGGATTTATTTGTCCACTACATGTTCATGGACAATGAGTTTGAGCTTCCAACTGGAGCAGGTTTGCAACTGAAGTTTGCCTTGTCTGGAATAGCAACACCCGGGGCCAAAGTCGCTGTGAAGCTGCATCAAAAAAGCGTAAGCATCAAAACAGCTTTCTTTATTTTGTCTACTGCTATTACTCTACAATCTCATTTAGAGATAAAAATGTAACACCAGAAGAATTTTAAAGACTACAAAATACTCTTGAAATGAAAAAAACAACTTACTGGAGGTCTCCAGTTAATTTGTGGATCACATTTACATTAAAGTAAGAAGTAATACAAATTAAGTATGAGACATAATAAAATTTATGAATTAAAAGTGTTTGAATAACTTTCAAAAATAATCCTTTAAATATCTCTTTATTTCTCTCTTCCTGCTCTCAAATGAGAATAGTGCAAAAGCTACAGCGTGTGAATTTCCTGTTCAAATGAAACAGTTAATAAAAAATTTTTATGTTGCCAATTAAAAGTGAAAATGTTTATTTTCAATTAAAAGAAATATTGACAATTGAGTTAAATGAAACATTTATTGATCTGAAAGGAAACATTTGAAAATTGTAACAATTAAAGAACACATAACACAAAATTAATTATCCGGTTAAAATTAAAAAAAAATCAAATTAAATATTTCCTTTTTTTTTTCCAGTTTTAATAACTATTTTTCTCCAATTTAGTCAATATTGTATATAAATTTCTCAATAGTTTCAGATCATCTAAACTTTTAATTTTCCACCATATGCCCTATATAAGTAAAAATAAAAAAAGTCCTCAAATTTAGTACTGGTTGCCTTTTAGTTACCTTTGGAATCTTTTCCAGAATTTTGTATTCTCTCCCTACTGTAATGGCCAAACCAAAAGCTTGAAAATAAGCTGTTTTCTGTTTAGAGAAATTCAAGTCTTGGATTCATTTCTTTTTTGTCAAATAGTTTACTCATTGTTTTTGAAAATTGCTATTTTATTTTTTTACAATGGAAAACTGGCTCTTGTCTTCAGATTTAAAAATATATGCAAGTAGCTTCATGTACAAAATCTTTCTGAAGCATGAGTATTTTTACATGAAAGTAGGTAAGGTTCCTTGGTGTTATCATCTTGCTGTATTTGTTACATTACAGTTACCACTTATGTGGTCCCTCTGTTTCTGTGACTTGGGAATCAAATTTTTTGAATAGCAAAACCAGTTATATAAAACCTACTTCTAGATTATCAAGAATATTACATTTGTTTTATAAAACCAGGAAGAAGTGTATTGGACAAATAAATACAACATTTTGTTTTTATTAAATAGATGCAAGCAGAACTCATTGCCAAACCTTCAGTAGCGATAGAGTTTGTAACACACCTGGGAATAAACATGCCTGAATTTGCTAGAAGTGGCGTGGAGATGAATTCCAATATATTCCATGAGTCTGGAATTGAAGCACATGTTAGTGTGAAAGCTGGACAGCTGAAATTCAGCATCCCTGCTCCGAAGACTCCAACAAAGCTCCTCAGTATCAGGTAATGAAAACTGAATGAAAACTTTCAATGCTACTTTCTTTCCTTTTCTTGTTTTTTATTGTGATGGAATTGAGAGGCTAGGGCAGCCATGGAAAAATTTTCAGTTCAGAAAAATCCCAAACATTGTAAAACTGGGATAACTTCTTTTGTAAGATAAACAAATAGCCCAGATAAGTGGCAACTGGGAGTCAAGGCTTACAGATTCTCTAATTTGTCACTATTTTCTGAAATTTTCAACAAGACTCTTAACATTTCATTATTTTGTTTTCTTTCACATAAAAGTATTATAATGGCAATGTGTATTTTTAGATTTAATTTACATGAACTACTTACATTAATTTTGGAGAGGGTAAATGGCTCAGTAGACAGAATTATAATTATCAGTAATAATAGTTATAATAATAAACCACTTGATCATTTAACCACCAAATATTATTTCATTAAGGCCCTACCTTAATAAGTGATTTTTATTCAGAAAGTAAACTTTTCTGAAAAATGTCTGAACACCTGTCCTGGGAATAAATGGCTCGCTTTTCTGTTCCAGCAATACGCTACATCTGGTGTCTCCAGCCAAAACTGAAGAGATTCCACCTCTGATTGAGAACCGAGAAACCTGGACTTCCTGCAAGCCTTTCTTTGCTGGTCTAAATCTCTGCAGCAAATTATTGTACTCTAATGCCAGTGCCACAGAGGCAGCTCCATATTATCCCCTGACTGGAGAATCCAAGTAAGTCCTACTAGCTTTAACTATGTTTATTTTGTGTTAACTAGCCTTCCCTCTTAGGGCTTAGTATCTACGCTACCCTCTCACATAAAGCTTACCTTTAAAAATCTTTAAAAACAAATTAGCAGGAGCAGCTCAAAAAGAGAGCTATTGAGAACTGTATGATTTCTTCTATTTGTGGTCATGGACAAAATAGTTATTTACAAACATTTTCTTACTCTTTCTTTAGATTTGAAGTTGAAATAGAGTCCACAGGTGATGTGAAGGAGTACTCTGCAAGTGCAAACTATGACCTGAAAAGAGAGGGAAATGACCTGATAGACACCTTAAAGTTTGCTATCCAGGCAGAAGGTAAGAATCTGAAAAAGAAATATTGTTTATCTCAATTTTGAGCTGTCATTTAATGGGAAAAAGATTTGTAAGAATAAATCATAATAGAATTCTTTATAGTATAGAATAGAATACTATTTTCACACTTTAACTTGCATTTAATTTCATATATGCAATCACAGTGCAAGATTTTCATTATGAGAGGCTGATTATTTTATCCAAAAATTATTTATCCATGGTTTAAATAAAAGTGTGATGTTGGTGAATGGAAGCAAGGAAGGAGAGAATTTAATGGGTTTTATATAAGCAAAAGAGAAATACCATTTCTGATGAAATAAGGAAGTAAAGCATAGAAATTGAGAAATTATTGCTACATAAACAGCAATTTTTTCAAAGGGAGAATCTGTGGGATGGCAAGTTTACATAACAAAAGTAGTGATGGGATTAATGGATCAGCCCATGGTTGGTTTAGAAGATGAGGAGAAAAAAAGATGACCCAGTTTTTGATTTAGACTCATCAAAGGTGGCGTTAGATCTTCAGGTTTATTTTCCTCTTAAGAAAAGTCCAAACAGATTCTATACTTGCGAATAATCAAAATACATTACATTTTCCAGGTGTAAAGCAACATGAGGCCACACTGACCTTCAGGTACAACAGAGACAGAAAGATTTTGACCAGTGATGTCCACATTCCAGATATCGATGTTGACTTTGGTACAAACTTCAGAATTACTGATGAATCCATTTCTGGGAAGAAAGCATATACTTTTGTCTTAGACTTTAACAACAAGAAGGTTTCTGAAGTTACTCTTACTGGCCAGATAAGGTAACTCAGAAAAACACTTAAGCTTTTACAGATACCTTTGAATAAGATAGCTGAATGTTTTATTGAAGGTAGAACATTTTGGGAAATTTTATCCCATTGTGGAGCAATTGCTTATATAGAGAGACGTAAAAACTTGTCATTCAAACCCTTCTAAAAACCCTTGAATATTTCATTTGTGATCCAGCACGTATACATCAAATAAATACATTCAATACACCAACTGATTTTTCCTACTATATGTGTATATATAATTTGTATTACAACTTCCTTGAGCTAATTCTTCCATGTTTGCACACACATGACTACAAGAATGACATTGTACTAGTGTTATTGCAGGTGTGATAATCCAAGGATATAAACAAGGCAAGGTTTGTTCAGAGAGGTATTATCATTTACTGGTTATGTTCGGCTCTAAAAAAAGTTATTACATCTCCCCATGAAGAAATCTAATGGCACTCAATAAGCAACAAAACCAAAAATAACTGAGAGCTTCCTGTAAAAATTCCCACGCTTCACGATGAGAATATTTCCGGGAACATCTACAGGGGAGCTAACAAAAATGTTCAGCCTGCCAGGGTTTCTAAAATTGTCTGCCTCACAAGCCCATAGTGAAATGAGCTGATCACATTCTTTAATAAACCTCAATCTTCCATGGAATTCTGTGATCTTGATGGTGCCCCAGGGAGTCTTTGTCTTTGCTGTTCATGCAGAATTGCCTCTGATATCAGTGGGAGCTTTGGACAGATGTCAGGGACCTCAATTCCCTTTCATTTGCACTAACATAATATTAGAAGTTTGCTCAAGTCAACAAAGTTACAGAGATATAAAATAAATGTGAATAAAGGAAAATGAAGCCCAGTGGCATAATATATTTTGTCAAGTGTTTTGTTTCTATGTGATTCACAGCCACAGTCTGTATCCTTTAGTAGTGAATTCAGTTTGAGTAAGGAGTTCAGAATTTGGTTCAGGTACAACTTTACCAAGAGAGGAACATATTTCTATCTATTTCAATATTATTATGGAATTAATACGGACTTATTATTCTGTGTATCTGCACAGTACTGTTGTGTGTATCTGCACATTTACTGTAGGTCTCCCAAAGAAACTAGCAGAAGCTGAAAACATTCATTGAAGTGGAACAGAGTTTACAAGTTTGATTCAATCTATTTTTTTATAACATCTATTATACCTTTACTATTGATTTAGATGCTGAAATTGTTCGTGAAATGCAAGTGAAAAATTAGTGGAATGTTTTATATTCACATTTACTTTTTGCTTTCACAGATATGCTGGAATGGAAGAGGCAATGTTAAGAGGCACAATTTCTATTCCTCGCCTGCAAACTGAACTTAGAACTGAAGCATTGGTTAATTATTCACCAACCAAAGGATATATTCAGATGAGCTCAGCTGCAACAACTCACGGAAACTCAGTTTCAGAAAGAGTTCTTTTCAGATATGGTAGGGAAAAAAACATGATCCACGTGTGCAACCTATAAATTTAAGCATCTTGTTAACATTAGTTTACAGTATACCCCTAAATAGAATAAGAATATTGCTAATTTTACCCTTTTCTTTTCAACTCATGATTTTCAGATTCTGAAAAAGTTGAGCTAGAGTGGAATTCAGGCGCCAGTGCTGCTGTGAAAAAAATGTCTTCTGGCTTCCCAGTCGACTTTTCAGACTACCCAAAGACTTTTGAGAAGCATGCCAATGAACTGCTGGATCGGAAAGTGGCTCATACGGATATGACACTGCGACATATCGTGTCACAATTTATTGTGGTATGTTTCAACTTCCAGTAGATATTACAGCTTGATCACGTAGCCCTGGTGAATTCTCGCCTCCCCCATGGAAGCCAAAATGGGAACTACTTGTAAAAGCACTCATCAGATTAAATAAGATGTATATTTCCAACTTTGATCAAGCAAGTCACTTTATCAGATGCCTAGGGCTCAGTACATGGATAGTTACAATGGCTTTCAGATAATAACAAGTGTTAGGACTTCCCAGTAAGTTTACTTTGAAAAACTTGTCTCCTCTTTGCAGGCAACCAACACCTGGCTGCAAAAGGCGTCAAAAGATGTCCCCTATGCCCAGACTCTGCAAGACAAACTAAGTGGGCTGCAGGAACTGAGCATTCAGAAAATTAACCTGCCTGTTATCACCATTCCTGAAGAACTTTTCCTGAAAAGGTAGGGAGAGAAATTAGAATAGTCACACATGAAACTGAAAATAGATATTTGTTCATGTTTTTGTGTTATTTTATTTTACTTTGTTTTATCAAACAGCGTGGAATTGCTGTAAACATTAGCATAAAATTGGAATCATATCAAAGAATTTTAAGACCAGAGAGGTGAAATTATATGGAGGAAATGGTGCATATCTTCAATACAGATTTGACTCAGCAGTTACTCCTGCAGTATATGAATATATTCTGAAGTATTGTGTTATATAGTAATGAGAACTGAACAAAAATACAGTGTTGAATAATCTTTAAGCCATAGAACTAATGAAGCCAAGTTTCCCATAGGTCTGCGTCCTGCATCCCTGCAGACCTTTTGTCTTTGGCTGTAACCCTAATATCTCTACTTTTTCCTGTGCAGTTCTACTGGACAGTTCTTCCCATTCCCCTACACATACTGGTTGACCTTGTCACTTGCTCATAGGCAACACAAGCCATGGTTGTACATATACGGACTGGATGCTTACACTACTTTGGGCCCATCTCCTCCACCTAATAGTTTCACAGAACTTGCACGAATGTAATTACCCTTCAGGCTTTTACCCTTCCGTCAAATTTGATAGAAATCATCCAATATGTTAAAAATTTCTAAAACTTAGGGTCTGACAAACAAAAAGAGAGACTGGAAGGCAGATAAATAGTATATTTTTCTGGTTCTAGGAAATTAGACTGTAAGTCAGCCAGAGTGGATCTAGATTTTTAAAATGCTCATTCACCTGCCAGGATTTGCTCTCATTACAGTTCCTAGCACATATTGTTCTTGCGAGTTAGTGTTCACATCACATTGCTGCTCTGCCTATGCATAAGGATTCAAGGAACAGTGTTGCTTGGTAGTATCTTCAGAATACACCCATAGCTACCCCTGTAACGAAGAGAAACATATCTGTATAATTTTCCCATGAGCTAGGGAAATATTGATGGCTGAAATGAATGCAAAGGACAACAGAAGCTAGTGTAAGATTGGATTACAAAAGCAGATGGAGAAGAGTCCTGCATTTTATCTCTCTTAGCACTGTTTTTCCATGTACTATCTTTCACTGTGGTAACATGAAATTGTATGTTAATGACACACATCTCTACTGCATCCATTGTGTTCCTAAGCTAAGTATAAGCAAGGAAAAGCTGTTTTTTCTCCTATATTCTTATCAGCAGTGCACATAATAATAATAATAATAGGAATTTCTACTGCTCTGTGATGTTGCTTTTTTAACCAACTGATGTAAAGGAACGCACTTCAAAAATGTTTCCTTAGTTTTCGTCTTAGGATGTAGCTCTAAGTGTAAAAAAGAAGATTTTGTAATATAAAAGACCAGTTAGGCAAACAATAAGAACATCTTTGCCAGCTTATTGTTCATGCACAAATTAAGGCCAATTTTCCTCCTGTTTTGCCTTTTCATAATTACTCTTTTTGCCCACAAGCTTTTCAGCTGACGATCCATTTTTTCCAGTCCTAGCTCCTGGTCAAATGGTTAGATTTTTATTTGTTTTTATTGAGAATAAAATAAATGCTGAATATTTGGATGAAACTTAGAAATGCTTATCATCAGAAAGAGAAATTCTTTATAATTTAGGTTCTTAAAACTTCCAATACTAGCAAGACTTTTCATGCATTTCTATAAGAATACATTGCTTTTTTAAAGAAGAATATAATCACCTTTTTCTGGTACTCAGCATGCCACATTGCACAAGTGCGGCAGGTTTTTTGGAGGACTTTTTTCCTACGTCAGCTATTTTCATTCAAATTCCTTCATTTTGAGGATCATTTTCATGCCAATACATCTTTTCATTAATGTTCATAAAGGAGATTTGGATTCTCAGAGTAGAAAATCAAACACAAGATTCATAAAAGTAGTGTATTTAATGCCCCTTGAATGACACTCTCCACCTGGGAGCTGATGTTAGTTAAGCTCTGAACAAAGAATCAGGAACCTTTGAATCCTAATGCAAGGTCTTACAGAAAGAATGTGTTTCTGGACTACTTGACCTATGAGTCTCCTTGACTATGAAGTAAGGGGGAAAAACATTGGCAGAATTCACTGATATTGAAAATGCTTTCAGTAAATTCTGATAGATGAGAGCTTAAAAAATGCTGATAATAATAGATGATCATTACATTTCTCTCTAAACAGAAGGACAGGACATTGATATAAGCATGTGAATAAGCTCAGTATCATGGGAATAGTAGGAAACATGGAAAATGCTGTATGTTCTTCATGGGCTTACAGTTTCTAATAGAGTCACTTTTATTTTCTAGTGAAGGCCGGATCAGATACAACTTAAATAAGGACAATTTTCTAATTAATGTCCCGTTACCATTTGGTGGAAGATCATCCCGTGACATAAGGGTGCCACAGACTGTTAAAACACCTCCTCTGGTAATGGAGTCCGTGGGAATAAGTGTGCCATCTCGGGAATACAGAATCCCAACATTTACTATTCCAGAAACCTATCCACTTCGTGTGCCTTTACTTGGTGCTTTAGAGGTCTCTGCTAATTTGTACAGCAACTATTACAACTGGACAGCAGCATACTCTTTGGCTAATAGCACCACGGAGAAAGCGTCCGGCATAAAGACTACTTATAGCACGAGCGCGGATTCAGTTTTTGAGCTATTTTCCTACAGTGTGAAAGGTAAGAATGTGTGCTAATACTGCAGTGTTAGCAAAACTACTTTAATGACTTTATTTTCCATGTATCAGGTACAGTGCATTCATTTTCCTGTTGCTTATTTAAAGAAAGGTGTCGTATAATCTCACATCACTTTCTCTTTGTTTTTAAAGATATTATGTGAGTCTGTTTATTCAGGCATTAACAGTGAAGTCAGTTTAATTCAATAAAGACTTTTAAGGTCCACATTTTCCTAGATATTCCCTACTGAAGAAAAAGTCCTTCAAACCTGAAGGCATGATTCTACAAACTTTTGTATATCTGACAAGTCAAGTGTTTTCAAAATCAGGTGTGTAAGTGTATGTGTAGGTATGTCCTATTTTTATATATTTATGTAGATGGTTTGTGGTTTTTAATCATTTATGTATGTCTATATACTGCCATAACTATATAGCAGGATTATATCCCGGATTCAGACTGGATAGGTCTTAAGACTACTATTTTTAAGTCAGTTCCTCTAAAATAGCAGTTTGGGTTCTCAAATTGCAAAAGGACAAGCTAACTTCAGTCTTTTCTAAACTCTGCACCATAAATGAAGCATGGTAAAGAAAACATTAAAAACCAGGAATGTTAGAAGATGGGCTTTCAAGAATAACCCATATCTTTGTGTCGTTTCACATAATTATATTTAGTAAACTACTGTAGAGATTTAATTTATTCATACTTCAAAACTTTAGCCCCAAATATCAAAATAATAACAATTTTTACAGAAATAGTCAGGATTTACCAAAACATTTTGGCCTTTAAAGCAAAATGGTATCACAGTAATTGCAATTCAAGCAGTAACATAAAAGCTTAGTGGCATTAGACAAAGTCTTAAAGACAAAAACGTATAAATTACACCGTTACCTTTTGTCGTCTTTTTCTTATTTCAGGTTCTGGAGAAGCATCATATAATAGAAATGGATTCACCTGCGCATATGAAAATCACCTGAAGCACAGACTGTTAACATCAGCTTTTAAGCTGGCCAGGACAAAGAGTTATGAACCTAGCCCAGTTACAAACTACACCATATCACTTACAGCATCCAGTACTCTGGGTCCTCAGCTTTCATTTTCCGGTGATATTGTTTCTGAAAAGACGAATAACGTGAATATCAATAATGTCAAGATGGAAGGGCAGCTGGAAGTGGCTTCTGTCTTTGCAAGAAGCATTTACACTCTGTCAAGCTCATACAATGAAAAGAGACGGGTTTTAGAAGGAAAATCAAGTCTGAAGTTGGATTCTTCTTACCTTCAGGCTACCAATCAGATATCCGGCAGATACAGCGATGATTTATTTTCTGTTACTTCAGTTTCTGATGTACAAAGCGGACTGTTAAAGAACACAGCTTCACTGAAGTTTGAAAACAGCCAGATGAAAATTACATCTGAAACAAATGGGAGGTATCGACATACTGCAGGTGTCAATAAGCTTGAATTAATTTTGTCAAAGAAGATGGCAGCACTTCGATCTGAGTACCAAGCCACTTACAAGCAAACCCAGTATTATGCCTTGTTTGCAGGTTCTCTCAATTCCCAGGATCTTGTTTTCAACACTGATATCTCTATGACTGATCAAAAGAATCGAGCTGCACATAAGTCATCCCTCAATGTAAATCAGTACGGTCTTGCCAGCAGCGCAACCACAAATGTGCAGTTTAGTCCGCTGACAATGCAGAGCGAAATGAACGCCAAACTTGATACTGCTGGAGGCTCCATGTCACTCTCTTCTTCTGGGCGCTATGGTAAAAACAATGCAAAATTCAACCTGGGTGGAAGAGTGAGCCTAACGGAAATAACGCTGGGAAGTGAGTATCAGAGCACCCTTCTGGGCATGGACAACAAACATGTTTTAAACTTCAGAGTTAACAGAGAAGGACTCAAGTTTTCAAATAATTTGCAAGGATCGTTCAAAGAGATTAAGTTGGAGTATACGAATGACTTGAATATTCCTGGCTTATCCTTAACATTTGCTTCAAAGTTAGACAACAGCTTCAGCTTTGACAAGTTCCACAAGCATGTTTTTGACCTGCAACTGCAGCCTACCTCACTCACAGCTAAACTGAGCAATAATATTAAATACACTAAAACAGAGGTTTCCAACAAAGCAGAACTGCTTCTCGAGCCTCTGAAGCTGAACTTGGGTGGCAATGTCAGAGGAGCCTATGGAGCAGATGAAATAAGGCATACCTACACCATCACCTACGCTGAGCTAGCTGCGAACTTTAAAACAGATACGGTCGCAAATGTTCAAGGCGCAGCAGTGAGTCACAGAGTTAATCTGAATGTGGCAGGACTCGCTTCCTCGCTTACTATGAACACAAACTGTGATTCCAAATCTCTCCGTTTCAGCAATGCTCTGCGCTCCACCATGGCCCCATTTTCTATCACTGCTGACATACACACCAATGGTAACGGAAAGCTGATTGCTATGGGTGAACACACTGGAGACCTCTACAGCAAATTCCTGTTTAAAGCAGAGCCTCTTGCTTTCACTTTCTCCCATGATTACAGAGGATCTACCGGTCATAGCCTGAAGTCTAGAGGAAGATACACTACCCTGCTTGATAACAAAGTTCATATGCTTTTTACTCCATCAGAGCAGTCAAGTGCTTGGAAATTGAAAAGTCAGCTAAACAGTAATGTGTATTCACAAGATCTCAGTGCTTACAATGATGCAGAAAAGTCTGGCGTGGAACTTAGTGGAAGAGCTTTAGCAGATCTCTCTGTAATGGATACATCAGTCACTCTACCATTCACATCTGAAGAAGTTAATTTAATTGATATGTTGGGCCTCAGGGGCAGTGTGTCAGAGCTTCAAGAATTCAGCATCTCTGGCTTTGTGAAGTATGACAAAAATAAAGATATGCATGTTATTAACCTACCATTCTTGGAACATCTGCCAATTTACTTTGAAAAAATCAGAGGCACCATTCTATCCACACTGCAGGCCATACAAAGTTACCTGAAGAACATTAACATAGAGCAACATATGAGGAAATACAAGGCAACTTTGGATAAACTCCCACAGCACATTAATGATTACATGGACAAATTAGATATGAAAGGCAGAGTAAGCAGCATGAAAAATAATTTGGTTGCTTTCACAAAGGACTACAGAATAACATCTGATGATCTGCAAATTATGCTGGAAAAAGCCATGGACAATCTTCAAGAAATACTATCTCAGCTGCAGGTCTATCTGATGCAAATTGAGCAATACATAAAAGATCATTATGAGCAGTATGACATTAAAGCGCTTATTGCACAGCTTCTTGATCAAATCGTTGAAACAATGACAGCTCTAGATAACAAATATAACATAAGAATGACTGTAGTTGACACTATTCAAAAATTGCAATTTTTTTTTCACCAGTATTATCCTACCAAAATTGGAAGTAGCACTTTGGCTTGGATTAAAAATGTAGATGATGAGTACAGGATTACAGCTAGAATACAGGAAAACTTAGAACAACTCAAGATTCAGATTCAGAATATTGATGTCAGACGCATTGCAGAAAATTTGAAACAACAGATTGAAATGTTTGATACTAAAGAAGTTTTAGAAAAATTGAAGCTTTCATTACCAATTGAAAAAATTAATCAAGTTCTTGAACAAATCAAAGACTTTATTCTAAATTGGATGGAGGAGTATGAAGTATCTGAGAAGATCAGTGCTTTCCGAGGTCATGTGCACAAACTGATTGTAAAATATGAAATTGATAAGCAGGTATATTTTTTAATGGACAGAATGATAGAACTGCTTAACCAGTACAGAATAAAAGAAACTGTCCAGAAACTGACCACCTACCTGAAAAATATTGATCTGAAGTCATGCTTTGATAAAGTTGTTGCTTTTATTGATGATGCTGTCAAGAAAGTGCAAACCTTTGATTATGAAATGATGATAAAGGAAATCAACAAGTTCCTTGACATGCTTATTAAAAAGCTGAAGTCTTTTGACTATAACCAGTTTGTTGATGACACAAATAACAAAATCCGAGAAGTAACCCAGAAAATAAATGAGGAACTCAGAAATCTAGAACTTCCACAGAAAGCAGAAGCACTGAAACAGTATATGAAAGATTTTAGAGCTGTGATTTCAAAATACATGGAACAACTACGGGACACCAAGCTTGCTGCAATAATTAACTGGTTCAAGGAGCTCATGAACTCAACAACATTTGCTAATCTGAAAGCCAAGGTAAATGAACATCTGGAAGACCTGCGAGAGAGGATTTCTGAAATGGATATTTCCCAGGAATTCCAGTGGTTTCTTCAGAAAATAAGCCAATTCTACAATTCTGTTGTCATGTACATTTCTGACCAGTGGAACATAGCTTTTAAGAAAATCGTTGCTTTGGCTGAAGAGTATGATCTAAAAAACTGGGCTGAAAATTTAAACCAGTTTGTTGAAACAGGATTTAAAGTCCCTGAAATCAGAACTGTTGTAGTCACTATACCTGCCTTTGAGGTTAGTCTCCGAAGTCTTCGGGAAGCAACATTTCGAACACCAGACTTCATTGTTCCACTGACTGATCTGCATATCCCCTCCTATGAGATAAACATTAAGAGACTAAAGGACATGAAAATCCCAATGAAATTTACTACCCCAGAATTTACAGTTCTAAATACCTTTCAGGTTCCTTCCTATACAATTGACTTGAATGAGATTAAACTTCAGATTGTGAGAACAATAGACAAACTCATGTCTGGTGAATTTCAATTGCCAGCAATTGATTTGTATTTTAAAGATCTGAAGATGAGAGATATGCCTTTTTCTGACCTTTCTTTCCCAGAAATACAAATGCCTCAGTTTCAAATACCAGAATTATTGGTTCCCAAGCTAAATCTAAATGAGTTCCAGTTTCCTGACATGAAGATACCAGAGTTCCAGCTTCCACGTATCCCACATACTTTGACTGTCCCTACATTTGGCAAATTGTCTGGTGCTTTCAGAGTCACCTCTCCATTCTTTACACTGTCTACACAAGCTGAGGTTCATAATACTACATCATCTGCAAACAGCCCAGAATTCGTGACCTCCCTTTCAGCTCAAACAACGTCCAAATTAGACTTCCTAGTTTTTAGTGTTGTTGCAGATTCACGTCTCTTGGCCCCTGAGATGAAGCAGCTGAATCTTAAAAATTCCGTGAAGGTCAACCACAGGTTCCTTAAAGTTGATCACACCAATGAAGTGATATTTTTAGGAACTTCAGTAGAAGGTGAAGCTGAAACTAGAGCAAACTTATATACAACAAAAAATTCAATAGGACTACAGAATAATTTAATGGTCAAGCTGCAAAGAAAAATATGGATGCAGAGTGGAACGTCATATTCCCACAGACTGAATATTCCACAAGCTGATTTCTCCAGTCAAGCTGATCTGGTCAATAATATGACAACAGAGGTAGAAGCAGGACACATATCATTTACCTCCACTGGTAAAGGAAACTGGAAATGGGCTTCTCCTAATTTCTCCGATGAAGGCACTCATGATTCACATGCCACTTTCAGGGTTGAGGGCCCCATTATTACATTTTCTGCCAACAACAGAATAAATGATAAATACCTGAAAGTCAACCAAGCTATGAGATATGAATGTGGTTTCCTAAATTATGCAACACTTCAAATTCAATCTGAAATTGAGTCACAGCGTGTGGGACGTAGTGTTCTGAATGTAAAAGGCACAGGACAGCTTGGAGGAATGAAAGTAGAATTAACAGGCTCTCATAATGCTCGGCTCAATGGACGGATTACTGGAACTGTAAATAATGAGGTTTCCTTCTTGGCACAGCCTTTTGAAATTCGTCTATTAACAAACAATGATGGAAATGTGAAAATCAGCTTCCCAATGAAACTGACTGGCAAAATTGACTTCCTGAATAACTATGGTTTTGCACTCAGTTCCTCTGTTCAGCAGGTCAGCTGGCAAGCTACTGGCAGGTTCAATCAGTACAGATATTCCCATAATATGTCTGCTGGCAACAACGATGACAGAATTGAAGCTCATGTCCAAATGAATGGAGATGCCAACCTGGACTTCCTAAATATTCCTTTAACCGTTCCTCAGCTTCAGGTTCCCTTCACTAGAATCAAAACTCCTTGGGTAAAAGATTATTCGCTGTGGGAACAGGCAGGCCTGAAGGATTTATTGAAGACAACAAGACAATCCTTTGATTTAAATTTGAACGCTCAGTATGAGAAAAACAAAGACATGCATGTAATCCCACTTCCGTTAGCAACATTGCATGAAGCACTTAATAAATACATCATTTTCTTCAACAAGCATTTTGAGAGAGGAAGAAATACCGCTTTAGATTTCCTCACAAAATCATATAATGAAGCCAAAACAAAATTTGACAAATACAAAATACAGACATCGCTGAACAAACTACCAAGGACCTTCAGGATTCCAGGATACACCATTCCAATTGTGAATATTGAGGTTTCTCCTTTTACTGCTGAGATGCCAGCCTTTGGTTACATGCTCCCAAAAGAAATAAGCACAACAGGATTCACAGTCCCATTTATTGGCTTTTCAGTACCATCTTACACGCTAGTCTTACCTTCTCTGGAGCTTCCAGTCCTTCATGTCCCACAAGATCTACGCACTCTAAAGCTTCCTAGATTCAGAATCAACAGCCCAGCAAACCACATCTTAATTCCTGCCATGGGGAACATTACTTATGACTTCTCATTTAAATCCAGTGTGATCACTTTAACTGCGAATGCTGGGCTGTTCAATCAGTCAGATATTGCTGGGCAACTCAGTGTCTCATCCTCTTCTGTCATTGATGCACTGCAATTTAAGCTGGATGGTTCAACAAGTTTGACAAGAAAAAGGGGGTTGAAGCTGGCCACAGCATTGTCCCTGAGTAATAACAAGTTTGTAGGAGGAAATCATGACAGTGCTATTAGTCTCACAAAGAGGAACTTGGAAGCTTCAGTGGCAACAAATGCAGAAATCAACACACCAATTTTAAAAATGAATTTCAGCCAAGAACTTTCTGGAAATACTAAGTCCAAACCCACACTTTCTTCAGTGCTAAAATTAATGTATGATTTTAATACTCCTAAATATGGCACCAGCGCTAAGGGAGGAATTGCTCATAAACTTGCTTTAGAGAGCCTAACATCTTACATATCAGTAGAAACTTCTACAAATGGGGACATTGATGGAGTATTTTACACTGGAAATGCATTTTCTGGAAGACTAAACCATGATGCACACACCTATCTGAATGCTAATGGAGCTCGGTCATCTCTCAAGCTTGAGGCTCACTCCAAAGCAGATGGACTCTGGAACACTGAAATGAAAGAAGTACTTGCAGTAGAAGCATCTACACGTCGTGTTTACGCAGTCTGGGAGCACAATGGGAAAAACTATGCACGATATACACCTCTTTTCACAACAACGGGGGCTCAGAGATGCAAAGCAACCTTAGAGCTTGCTCCTTGGGGTATATCAGCAGATCTTCAGATTCAAGCCACTCAGCCAAATTTCTTCCTGGACACGGCCTCAGTTAATCAAGTTGTTGTTGTGAAAATCAGTACTGCAAACCAGAAAGTTGGCTGGAAGGGTGAAGGTCAAATTCAGTCATTATCTCTCAGTCATGATATGCAGTTATCAAATGAAAAATCAAAGGCAAAGTTTGATATTTCTGGATCTTTGGAAGGATACATGGACTTCCTCAAAGACATTAAGTGTCCCATTGCTGAGAAGAGCTTATGGGATATCTTGAAGTTGGATGTCACTACCAGCGCTGACAGAAAACAGTACTTAAATGGTTCAGCATCCCTTGTGTATACAAAGAGTGACGATGGTTACTTTTTCCCCATACCTGTGAATAAGCTGACCGATGGCTTCACTTTCAGTATTCCTGAGTTACACCTGAAGGTTCCAAGCCCTGTTCTCAGCACTCCAGAGTTCAGAGTTCCTTTCACCACTCTCGAGGTCCCAGCATACACCATTGACTTACGCAACATAAAAATTCCACAGACCCTAAACACGCTGCCATTTGATGTCAATTTACCCACACTGCCAAAACTAAGATTCCCCAAAGTGGATGTAGGAGCCAATTATATTACATTAGAAGAATATAAAATACCATATTTTGAGGTGACAATACCTGAATACCAAATAACTGTGTCTCAATTCACTCTTCCAAAGAGTATTTCTCTTGGCAGTTTCCACGTAGATCTGGACGAGGTAGCTAACAAGATTGCTGATTTTGACCTGCCTACAATTACAATTCCTGAACAGAAAATTGAGATCCCCCCTCTCAAAATATCCTTGCCTGCTGGAATTTATATCCCATCATTTGGTGCCTTGACTGGATCTTTCAAAGTTGCTTCCCCTTTGTACAATGTCACCTGGAGAACAGACTTAACAAACAAAAAGGACTCTTTTGAACAGTCCGTTGACTCTACCTGCAGCTCAACATTACAGTTCCTGGAGTATGACTTGAATGGTAAGATACTGAAATTCTATATACCAAAATTTTGGAGGAAATACTGTATACTGGGTTGTTAACAATTATATTTTTTCAGGACTTTATATATGAGAGTGTTGCTGTCTATTTAGCATTGACATTAAATTATATCTCTTTTATCATCAGCAGCATTTTTTGATAAATTATTATCAGTCACAGTCACCCTGAAGGCTAATGACTGGATATATGTATAACTAATGACATACTGTGAAAAAAATGGAAAATATCTCTTTTCTGTGTAGCAGTTTCTTACTTTATATTGTGAACAACATAACATTCTCCTGTTATTTAAGATAATACATATAAAGGAGAGAAGACAGCCTGACTTTTTATCTGTTTCAGTTCAGATGAAGAAATACCTTTCTTTTTCCTTAGGAACTAAGCATATTTGATTTCAAAAATTATTTCAACTCAGAAAACTCTGGAGTCCCTTATGGCATTGAGTTCTATACTTTAAAGTAGTACTAAAAACATGCATCAGAATAGAATTCTAAACTCTCAAGAAATTAGAATCCCCATTTATGATCTGCATGAATACAAAATGTTATATCCATACTGTTCTAAATATAGAGAAAAATGGAATTTTAAAATACTCTAGTTGAACAAATATTTTCATTTCCTTTTATTTGGGGTATTATGGGCATTCAGTTTCTTGATGCATAATTTTACATATTACTGAAACACCCCAAAATTGACCGTCTAACATACAACTGGACATGTATTTTGTACACACATTTGAAATCTTTTTTCACAGTTGTTTCAAACTACAAGTATGAAGAAGGCATGTTTGTTATGAAGACAACTGGCAGCTTTTCACATCGTGACATGAGCGCAAACTACAAGGAAGATCTTACCATTTCTGGAATTAGGTAAAAATTTGTTCTAATATTATTTACAATAAAAAAAAATCACCAATGATGTATTGTAGCTTTGATATCTAATGCCCCGGAGTGCTTTGTTGTTAATATGAACCTAAGTAGCTACCCTGTCATTATCAGCTATGCCTTTTCCCCTCTCAAGCTAGCTGGAAAGCCTTTCCCTCTCAGCATTTCTAGAATAGCTTTCTCAGCAGCCCCATTTCAGAAAACTGCTTAGATATAAACACAGTATTTCATAATCAGAGCAATTCTAGATCTGACCATCAACATAGGCTGGGTTTTTTTCACTGGATCCCTTTGTCATCACAAGCCATTAAAGAGTAATTTTTATTCACAAGTACCAGTGCTAGGGATTGCAGAGTTGGCCTTCTAACTGCCTGTTTTGATCTGCAAGTGTTGTGTTGATACGTCCAAGGGACAGAGCCTCCGAAGGCAAGTACAAATGCAGATAAAAAATACTGCCTATACTTGTGTTGGTGGAAAAAACTGCAGTTAGCTTCTAGAAGTCTGTAGAAAGCTGACAGTGGTACAGCTGCAGGTTTTGTTTTGCTGCCCTAATTTAAAGAACATTCTCAACAGAGCTCAATATAGTTTTATCTAAAACAAGAAAATTGGAGTGATGTCAAGTTTTGAATGTGTTAGGCTAAATCCTAAGAAATGTGGGTAGTAAAACCCTACATTTTCTTTTGATGACAAAGGCATTGTTTACATACATATATATATATGTAAAATAAGAGGTGGTATTGTATTTAGACACACTGCAGCAGGCATGTGCTTTGTGCATTCCTTCCTAGCTGTGTATTCACTGTTGTTGCAGAGTCATGGACAACACTGCATCACTAGACATCATCAGCCCAACCTTTACTGACGTTCATGTGCGTTACCAAGAGACTGACAGGAGCTTATCTGGCTCCGTATCTTCACCCTCTGCTGGGACCTTGGGCTATGTCATTGAAATGGACACTGACATTTTCACAGCAAAAGTTTACTACCGGACTCGGGTAAGTTTGATATGAGCAATAAAAAGCAGAAAGGTTAGGTGTGGTCAGAGGAAAAGTTCCCTTTTAAAGTTTGTGTACGTTTATGTTAAGACATAAATTAACCACTCTTTGTCCAAAGAAAAAGTATACTATCCGTCGTTAACATTTTTGTTCCCTGCACTGGCCTTTCCAATACTAAAAGCAGTGTCTGTGTGAAGGGGCTGTTTCAGGTCCTCCACACAGTTAATTTTGCCCTCTCCTATGATCAAAAAAACATACCCACTGAAAGTGAAGAATAAGTTTTAGTTTATTTTAGATAAGCCACCCATCGGGTTTAACATATACCCCTCAGGCTACTTGTGATTACTATAGAAGTGGCCATTATAGGAATCAGGCCACTGGAAGAGGTTGGACCATCTGTAGAGTGTCTTTTTTAATCCATTAATAAGTTACAATACATTATGAGAATTAAAAACCTAACTAGATTTGCTAACAAAACATGCTATTATTATTATTGGCATACTGCAACAATTTCAAACTTAAAATCTTACCTTCCAGAATGAAATTCTAATTCAGGAGTCACAAGTAACTCATACTTCACTAACTTAAAAATAATTTACTACTGAAAACTGGAAAATTTGTTTATGTAAATAGATTCTCATTCAAGGATCTTTAATTTCTCTGAGTAACTCTCTAAATTATCTCTTTGATTTAAATTATTACAAAATGAAATCTCTGAATATTTTCCTATGAAGAAAATGACTTTTGGAATCACTTTAAAGATTTTTTAATTTAAAGAATTTAAGAATTTAAAGAATGAGTAGGTCCATTTCCCAAGTAATTTGCATGCCTTATGAGACATGATAGGCATTTAATACAAAGGAAGGAAAAATCTTATTTGCAGTCAAATTTTAAAAAAGACCAAACTAAGTTATGTTCTGGTCCTGCTGGTTGAAGAAAGTAGCTTGATACAATATCATTTCTTCCAAAATAACCTTTTAAGACAAGAGCAAACATACAGTAGACAAAAAAATTGTAGTGTATTTGTCCTAATATATAATAAAATTAAAGATGAGAATGTTGAAATACACTCATAAATAATATCGGATTTGTTTTATATAAAAGCTACCTTTTTCTTATCCTGTTCTATATTTTCAGTCTGCTCCTCAAAAGGACATTGAAATATTAAAAAGTGAGATATCCTTCGAGAAACCTGATGTGATTCAAATGAAATTCAACTGGAAAGAGGATGCTGCCAAAGACTTGCTGTTGGGTCTAAAAGAAAAAGTACCTAAAATGACAAATGCAGCCTATAGGTATGTTAATCGGTATCATAAGGAGCATATGGGACTGGAAATTAGTGATGCTGCCTTAAAGATGAAGAATATCATGCAGAATGATGCTGACAAAGCATATGCACTTGCCGTAAAACAAATAGATAAAATAGATGCTCAGCTTCGCACAGCTGCCAATGAGGCCTCTGGCAAATATCAGGAGATGAAGGTCAAAGCTAAACAGCTATATCAAAAAGCAGCAGATCAAGCTGAACAACTTGACTATCAAAGAATAAAAGCAAAGCTTTTGGATGCTACAATTGACATAATAGAAGAGTATCACAAGAGAATAAAGCACCTAATTGACTCAGCCATTGAATTCCTGAAGACCACAAAATTCCAGGTCCCTGGGCTGTCTGAAAAGTACACTGGTGAAGAAATATACCTTATGACTACAGAGAACATAGCAAAAAATGCTGACTTTTGCCTTTCGAAACTTCAGGAGTACTTTGATGCCTTGATTGCAGCTATCAATGAGCTGGAAGTCAGAGTTCCTGCTTCTGAAACAATTCTTAGAGGTCGTAATGTACTAGATCAAATTAAACAAATGCTGAAACATTTGCAGGAAAAAATCAGGCAGACATTTGCTACTCTCCAGGAAGCTGACTTTGCAGGAAGGCTGAAGCAACTGAAACAAGTAGTGCAACAAGTTTTTCAGAAGGTAGAAGAAATGGTTAGAAGCTTGCAATCCAAAAACTTTGAAGACATCAAAATCCAAACACGACAGCTGTACAAAGATGCAATGGCTTCAGACTATGCACAGAAACTGAGATCCTTGGCAGAAGAAGTTAAAAAATACATTTCTCAGTTTAAAGATCTTAGCCAGAAGACGTTCCAGGACCTTTCAGAAAAGCTGCGCCAGCTGCTCCTCTATGTAAAGGCGTTGCGGGAGGAATATTTTGATCCAACTACACTTGGATGGTCAGTGAAATACTTTGAGGTGGAAGACAAGGTACTAGGGTGGCTGAAGGATCTAATAGATACACTAGTGGCCTGGCAGAACCATTATGTTGGAAATCTTGCTGGCTCAGTTACACGCCTGATAGACCAAGTAAGAGAATTGGTGGAAAACTACAGCCAGGAATATTATGACCTTATAAATGATGTTGAAGGAAAAGGAAAACAGAAGATCATGGAGCTCTCATCTGCTGCTCAGGAAAAAATCCGATATTGGTCTGCAGCTGCTAAGAGGAAAATCGATGAACATAACAAGCAAGTCAAAGAAAAACTCCAGGAGATCTATGGGCAGCTTAGTCATTCCCAAGAAAAGCTAATCAGTGAGGCCAAAAGGTTAATTGATCTAACTATAGAAAATTACTCTGCATTCCTGCAGTATATCTCAGAGCTTCTTCGTTGGTTTGAGCAAACGGCAGCTGAGAGCATAAAGCCGTATATCGCTGTTCGTCAAGGAGAGCTTAGAATAGATGTGCCCAAGCCATTTGACTGGCAGTCCATTTACCAAATGCCCCAAAAAAGCAGAGAGGCACTCAGAAACAAAGTGGAACTAACACGCACACTGATTCAGCAAGGCATTGAGCGAGGCTCCAGGAAATGGGAAGAAATGCAAAGATTCATTGACGAACAACTTGCTACTGAGCAACTGAGTCTTCAGCAGATTATGGAAAATATACAGCAGCGCATGAAGAGCTGAATGGACTCACAGAAGAGGAGAAGTAATAAGTTTGTACCACAATGTATTTAAAAATAACAGCAATCAGCATACTGGAGCTTCAGGTAGATACTGTTTGAATCTGAATTTGTAAATGAAAACTGAATAATCTACACTAGGTTATTTTAATAAGCTTAATAAGCCAATAAATGAGTTCTTTATTACATTTTTGTGTCATTCATTACAGCTGCTTTTACTTGGACCGTAGGGCTTAATCCAACGATTGTCAAGGTCAACGGGAAGTCTTTGCTTTGATTTCACTGTATGTTGGATCAAGCCAATAATGTGCAATACATATTGTAAATAGTCACAAAAGCTATGGGATACATAGAATAAACAGGTTTTAAGATAAAGGTCACATTCATAAGCCAGTTGAAGAACGACTTGGAAACACATCTATTTCCCAGCATAGAAAATAGCATGTACCAAAAATGAAGAAAAAAATAAATGAATTCTGGAAATAACATCAAAAGGTGAAAAAGAACATAGAAATATAAGCAGAATAGAAATCTGACTCCTGGAAAACTGTGGATAATAATACCAATGTTCTGTTAAGAAAAATAAATTTATACATGTATCAGTTTTCAGAAAACTATGCCAAGAATTTCAGATGAGTTTTCTTTCTACTGGCTAATTTATGATTCAGAAATACAGGGTTTTCTTACCTGTTTCCCCATGATATTTCTGGTTTCACATCAAATTGTCTAACTTTTACTTACCACGTTTAGTTAACTGTCAAAGTTTCACTGACATCACTGAATGTGATGGGAGTCAAAAAGTTTTCCCCTCTTGTCCCCTAGCCTGAAGCCTATTCATCTAAATGAATTCTCGATTTAAAGGTGAATTTAAATAATGTTGAAGAATTCGCTCACAAAATAGGACTACTTATGAGTGGAAAATGTGTGAACCTGTTATGGTTTGTTTTCAGCTGTGTTGGAATACTATATAGCTAGCCCTTGAGACAGGCATGCTCAGGCTGAAATGATGTTGCCTCTTTGAGAATAAACTCTTTAACAAACGACACTAGAAATTTTGTGTACATGTCTCTTTTGATACTGTCAGTTCACTCTGTAATACAGTTGTTGCTTGTTCGTGAGTGGAAAACAGAGAGCCTGGTTTTGTCCCGTGCTGTTGTTGGTTACATACATGAAGCAAAGGAGCACCGTTTTACAGATATGCGGGTAAGTTGTGTGGCAGCAGGTACATATCTGCAGCACAGAGCAGCCCCATGCAAAGATGCTGGCTCAAGTCCTGGGAACGGGAGAGCCCATGTTGAGTTTATGCAGCAATAACACTCCCACCTCCACAGCTGGTCCTTACCAGTCTAGCCAGCTCTCAGAGCAAGTTGGGCTATATGACTTTCAGATCCCTATTGCCAGATACTATTACCCGAGTAAATCTGCCAGTAATGATTTTTCTCAGATGAGCTACGTTAACCCTAAAATCAGAACCTGACAGGCATAGCGGTATACACACACCTATCTAGCTGTCAGCAGAGTGGGCATCTCTGAGAAAGTAAAGTAAATCTGTTTTCAGAGCTTTCAGCCATCACAAAAATAGCAATAATTCTCAGGTAAAGAGACGGAGTAGTCACATGTGAACTGTAAAATAAGGAGTTTTCATTCTCAATAGAACTAACCTGCGTATGTCACCCTGCCCAGGAGAACCAGGGGTAGAAAAATCCCTGTTTACATGTCCTACTGAGTATCGCAGTAAATAAAGATGTTGGCTGCAAAGCCCTTTTACCTTCATTCAGAAGGAAACTGAAGCCTATGGGTCATCTGATCCTTATTTGATGTCGGATTGCACAACTCATTTCCCTGAATTTCACAAATGTTTAAGCACAACCAGATTTCTCAGGCACTGTCTGATTCTTGCTTCCCTTCATCATGACAAATAGCCCTGTGAAACAGAGAACAATAGAAGAAATTATAAAAGTTATGGGAGGAGAGAGATTTAAAGTTTTGTTTTGTTTTGTTTTCCCCCTCATGGCTATTTATTTCTGTCCATCACCCATAGTTCTTGGGAGGGTTATAAATTCTAAAAAAGCATTTACTTATAAGGAATGGGTTAACTGAATAGTAAATATGCCAAATAGCGTAAATACTGGCTCTCTTTGGCAAGAGTGAAGCTTCCCAAGAGCAAACACAATAGCTTGCACACTAAACTGTGGTTAGAGGTTAGAGGAGATTTCCAAGTCTCATAGCAGCATTGCCGCCAATTGGATTAAAGCTCTCGACCCTGTAATCGATGTGACAGCCATCTTGCCGTCATCCCACAGTAGGTTTGGGGAGGGCCTGGAAGCAGAACATTGCTCTCAAAAAACGAGGTCGTGCTGGAACTTAGCTGTTGTTAAATCCCCGCACCGGAGAGGTCTTCTCAAGCACCCCTTTGAAACTCGGGCGATGTTTTGGCGCAGGAAGGGATGTGTATGTTTGCGTGTGTGCATGGGTACGTCCCACAAGCACGTACAACCAGGTGTAACTTCAATTTCCCTGGCTTTTCCTGTTGGTTGTTGGTTGGTTACTTTTTCTTTCAGATTCAAGCAAATTTTAACCTTATTTTCCATGTAATATGTTACAGAAATGTAGACAAAACCACAATTATTCAAATGATGCTGCAATTCACTCCACCTATGAAATGTTTACGATATAATAATTTGAAATATTATTAGTTCTATTTTGGCGTCTTTTTCAATCCAGTTTATACAATAAGAAATACTATATTTCATTAAATTGAGTTGTGTGACAGATAACTGGGAATCAGCAACTATCTGGGGCTCAGTGACACTGCTTCTTTTCTTTTCTTCCCTATAGTCTTCATCATCTGAATTCTCATAAATGCCAGAGGGGCTTTTCTTTATAATTTACAGCAAGTATCAGACATAGAGCAGAACTGGTTGTAAAAGTTTAATTAAGTGAAACATTTTAACAAGAAATTCAGAGAACAATATGCCCTGCTCTAACTAAGTGATTGTAGAAATAACATTGACAAGAAACGTGTGTGTTCCTAAATGAAAAACTTTTGCAGACGTAGAACAGCAAAAATGTTCCAGAATTTTAGATTATGCAACTAACTAGGGCTGATCTTTTATTATGTGATTTTAAAATACATGTATAATTTGCTGTGTATACAGAGATTCTAAACACGGATCCACCTCCACACACACCATACAGTGCGTCATCCCCCTCTGGCTCTAAGTTATACTATTGATACTTTTAGAGCAACTGTCATTACGGCCTACTGATACCTTACAAAGTTTATATTGAAACATTTAGTTGTTCAGTAAGTGACACCAAATTTCGTACTACTCTTCTGCTGGCAGATTTACTGCTCAAGTGGGAAACCAGAATTTATTAAAGGCCATACGGACATACAGAATTTCTTGTATTCCATTTCCACACAGCCAAATCCTGGCCCAAATGAAATCGATGGCAAAAACTCTATTGGCCTCAGCAGGAGTAGGCTTTGGCCAGTTAGGTGTATAACTTGAGAAGCACTTTGGGAACCTGTAGGACAAAGGCTATATTATTATCTATAAAAAATTTACACAAAAATATCTTTGAAAAACCATGCAGACAGGAAAATTAATCACTAACAAATTCAAGACAGGCCAGAATGAAGGTTGCCTGTGCAACACTAACCAGAGTCTCTTCCTGTATTTTTACCCAGTTTTACCTAGTATCACAGAGAAAGTCTGCCAGGGCCAAGAATCCTGGGTTCTGGTCCCATGCCTCAAACATGGAAATATCCATATACCTCTCATCACCCTTTCCCTCATTTCATTATCCATCCAAGGCATTAAGGGAGGTTGGGACCTCGCAGAACAAAAGCATATGTTGGAGGTTTGCAAGGCCCAACTGGGCAAAGTCTTGAGCAACCCAGTCTGAGTTGAAGGTTGACCCTGCTTTGAGCAGGAGGTTGCACTGGAGGCCGACATCCCAAGGTCCCTTCCAACCTGAGCTACTCCGTGATTCTCTGTGACTAAACTGACGCAGCTTTAGGTTACCATACTTAACACCGTACTTACCCTTTGGTAAATGGTTTATGATCAGTTGGCTTCATCATCATTCTGATATATCATTCCTATCCCTGAAAGGGTTCAAGGCCAGGCTGGATGGGGTCTTGAGCAACCTGGTCTAGTGGGAGGTGTCCCTGCCCAGGGCAGGGGAGTTGGAATTAGATGATCTTCAAGGTCCCTTCCAACACCAACCATTCTATGACTATACAGAGAAGTTTTATAGTATGTTTGTGTGTAAATGCATTATCATTCTGATTGTCACCATGAGGCATAGGCCCCAAAACCAAACTCAAATGCAACCACCAATACTTTCTATCCTACCACTGTTCTGGCATCATTGAACACCACATACGTACGTAACCGGTGTATTTCTCATGAAACCTTTATATCCACCATTCAACAGTTTGGTTAGAGGACTGCCAGAAATTTTGAATGCTGTTGAAGTGGTATTTCAATAGCAGGAAATTGAAATACTGTGGTCAAGGCAAACTAGATCACATACATCTATCTTTTATCTCCTGTTCAAGCAATCTGGTAACCAGTCATGGCTTAACTAAGGGGAAGCAGGTGTCAGGGCAAGCTTGCTAGGAAGCTTGAACTTCTGTCTTTAGACTGACAGTAAGATATTACAACAGCTCTTCCACCATGTTTCTGTTCCAGCTGTCTTCTCTCCAGGAAGCAGCTTCATCCTTAACCATACATAAAACACACAAAACCCCTAGCAAAATGCACTGTTCCCAGGGTATGCCATCTGTCTGATATCATTCTTTGGTATAACACATAATTTCCTTTGACCCTCAATGCCTGTTATAGTCACTTGCATCAACCTGGACCATCTTCTGCAGAAATCTTCCTTAATTTCTCTTCAATATTTCTGGGTTCCAGGCCCACCAAAATTTGTGGGTCGAGGGGATTTCAAACCTGCTTTAACCTTTTCTTTCACCTACTCTTAGAATCATAGAATCATTGAGGTTGGAAGGGACCTTTGAGATCATCAAGTCCAAACATCAACCTAACACTGCCAAAACCACCACTAACCATGTCCCTAAGCACACACTTCTCTCTTTCTGTTACTCATGAGAACGTCTCTGCAGTTGGGATGGGTCAAGACTTGCCCTTGCCTTTATTTTCCTTAAAGTAATTTTTTTTTTCTGTGATCTTGCCATGCGCTTGGATATGTAATTGTGTTCACAACCAAACAGTCAGTCTTATAATAATTGGTATGTGCCTACATGAGTATAATCTTGCGAAATCAAGTGGGTAGTATAGTTAACAATGTAGGACAAATTTTTAATGACTAATGTTGTCATTCCACATAACCGTATCTTTTACTCTTCATCTGGTCCATACCCACTTTGCAGGCATCCTAAATTCCCCTGAAGCATTACAGCAATTGAAATCTTCTCATCCAGTTCGTATCTTTCCTCTTCTGTGTTATTCATGTCAATTTAGACAGAAGTATCCCTCTGCCTTACCAAACCACGGAAGCTTTCCCAGCATGCAGGAACTGACCAGAAAAGCATGCTATGATTCTCACCATTTATATTGTCAGTGTGATTTTGGTAGCTGTTAGGAGACTGAACAGCAACATTAGATCTTCTTAGAACGGCTGGAGAAGGGTTATCTGCTAGTCTGGGCACTGGCAGAGTGAGAGGATCAAGCACACTGAGCACCAATACCACCACCAACTTACTAAACAGAGGTCATGCAAGATGCTTACACCATGCTTCTGTTGTGAAGAATTTGCCAGGTTTTTGCTGTAAGCAGAGACCCACCACGAGTTATAACCACATTTTGATTTTCCAGCAAATTATTTAAAGAGGACATGCTAGAAACAATATTGAATTTATGGATAAATCTATACTGCCTTTGGGATGCAAGGAGAAAGTTCTGGTCTCTGAACAAGTGATATGAACTAGCTCAAACGTTATACAGCCTGTAGGAAACAGAACTTGGAACAACTCTTTATTCACTGTCCAATTTTCTTTAAAGAGGGAATTTTTGGTTGTTTCTGACTGGAGCCAAAAGCCATATGCAGTATATATGTCTGGGGGACCTGGTACTTAATCTGAAGCAAGGGGCAAACCAGATGGACAGCAAAGAAAACACAGAATGAAAATGTTCACTACACCTACCCTACAACTGGCATAGTTAACTTAGAGGAAGCCACTGGGGTGAATAAAGATGCTCTTAATCAAGGAGATGCATAGGGAAAAGTAACAAACATGCAACTCTGAGTGCTGCCTGCCACTTCTATAATTACCCTATGGAAGCTATACCGAAAGAGGCTGGGGACTCCTGGGTTTCTGGGCAACCGGGTTATCCTTACAGAGGTAACATTCTGCTCTGGTTTGTGTACAGCTTTGGCTAAGGATGGAAAGGAAATAGTTAACCTCATAACATACTTTTCTTTCCCCACACATTTCCCCTGCTAGCACTACTTCTGCCACAGTTGAGATGTATTCCAATATTGTTGCCAAGTAGAGGAAAAAAGTGGACATACACCTACTCATTATTTTGCAGTAGTAACTTCTCTGGTATTTACTATGATTACAGGACTTTATTTCTAAAAAGCTTGATAGTGTTTTTATTCAGAACTGTTTTCTGAAAAAAGAGTTTTATGGATGCCTTTGTATTCAATTCTACCACTGCTCTGAAAGCACTAGTAATTATAGCTCTATTGATAGGTTTCATGGAAGGTTTTTATTCTAGAACCCCCAGAAAACACTCCATCTATTAATTTACTGTTTTGTCACCAGTCTCTTAGACATCCCTGCATGGAACCCACTAGTGACTCTGCAATGCCATTTGTTTATTTTCCTTCTAAAGCCTTTAATATTCTTAAGTTTTAAATCAGTGACTAATCTGAGAGGCAGCTAAGATCCAAAGCCAGGAACAAGATGCTATTAGACCCCTATGCTAAGGCAATCAAATCAAGCTTCTGCATTTAGCCAGAAAATCCCCATTTCCCAGGTAAATACTCACTCCCTCACACTTCACACTTCCATTGAGTCTGCATCACATTATGCTCTACTGTCTCTGAAGTTCGTCGTAGGTGTTAATTTAAATTATTTCAAGATTACTACCTTTGAATGTTCTCAGAGACATTAATAAAAAAAGGTCTCACAAACATCTACTACTTTTGTGTTGTGTGGCACTTCAGACAGACATTTCACATTGTTAGCAGGCTGTTTGTCTCTCCATAATGCTCTTTCTCAGTTGTAATTATGTTTGTTTCCTTAATAAGCCTTTGTTTTTCTCTATGGCAATGACTGGCTTACAACTACTTACAAACAATACGGAAAGTTATGCAAAACCATTTCATTTCTAAATTGCAGAACAGGAAACCAGCCAAATTTGAAGGAACACACATCCCTCACACATAGCCCATATACGCAAAGCTATGAAATCAAATGGATTACAGCAGTATAAACCCCACCTCGTCTCTCTCTCAGACACATCTGTCTGTATGTGCACACATCCATGCAAACACACGCACACATACAATGTACATTACTGTCGAGTTAAAAGCCTAAAGTTAATCCTTAATCCTTAGGTCATCCCCTTCATTTCAGCACGTTGAGCCAGCCAAGTCTTCCCAACGTGCCTGTCAGCAGTTAGCTGACGTAACTCTTCCCACTCCCGTCCCATTAATTCGGCAGCTTCACCAATGGTGTTCCACCAAATTCATCATCTAAAGCTTCAATTTTTGTTTAAACACCAAATCAGAAAGTTATATTCTTTAAATGTTGTAGTAAGGCATTTTGACGTAATTTTATTCTCCTTCTAGCTGCAACACACTGGTGAATTTGATGTACAATTTTGTGAAGTGATACGGTTGATCTTATTCAACATTGGCCAGTTCTTCCTCCAAAAGATTTGAACTGAAATTCCCCAGTCCTTTTAGACACACATTTTTGTTTTTAAAAAGTTTGTTGATATTTTTCTAGCCCAGTAACAACCTGGTCACTTCTTTATGGCCATGTGTATGTGTGTGTCATCTAGACTTCCATGTCTTTCCTCTTAAGATTTCCAATGAATGTCACTATCTTTCTGCTTTTTACAAATCGTCTTAATACATACCCCGTGTCTGATTACTCTTACAACATATTACCTATTACAGAGACAGGATATAGTTTTAATAGCTCATGTTCTGAATTGGGGTTTGGATCCAGCTTTGGATCCACTGCATTATTTTGTCACCTTATTTTCTCATATATTAGTTTCCCAGCAGTAAAATGGGAATTTTACTTCTCCACTTTTCAATGGAGTTCTCAGAATAGAACTAATTCATGATCTGGAGATAGTCTAATAACTCTAATGGTGCTGAAGACCACAATGTAGATAGACACACTGTAGTGGCAACAAGAAATCAAGATACATGTATTGACTTCTCTCTCCCATCACCATGTTTATTGTTTCAGAAACTTGGAGTTGATTTCACGTGCTAAATCACTCAGAAACACTCTAATCCACCCCAAAACCATCATACATACCAGGCATCAAACATATAACACTCTCATACAGATAAATGATCCGAGGAAGGGACTCAACGGCTGCTAGCAGTTAATTTATATCGTGGTTTCACTATAAACTTTTAACTTTGGAAATAATCTGCCACCCGTTTCAATTTTTGGCTGCCACATAATGCACCTTTGTGAAGTCAATTCTCTGTCTAATAGAGATGTTTCTTTTTACGGGTGAACATTTGTTTAAAAATAACAAATAGTTATCTCATTTACCGTTCACAAAAAGCATGCCACTTAACCGTATGTAACCAAGCCCCATTTCATCTGGTTTAATGTTTAGCAAGGCATGCAAACTAGTCGATATTACAGGGAGAAGATGATTTATTTAATAAAATTACATTACTTTTTTTTCCATTAAAAAACCAAATAATTGCAACCAAAAAAAAAAAAAAAAACATTTAAAGTAGAAAAGCATAGCCTGCAAAGTTTGATACCGAAAAGTCAGCACATACTGGAAAGTCTGATGCTAAGCTCAGCTGCTTCTTCACCCCGTCTCCACTTCTGCTCTGTATCTGGTGTGCAGCCAGTCTCTGTTTCTGAAGTCGAGTACTCCCTCAGTGATTACTGATATCCCCCGTAATGTAGTTAGCAGATAGTCCATTTGTTCCACTGTGGATAAAGTTGCAACAGAACTTTTTTAAGCACAATTTTTTTTCTGTTGGGGAGGATAAAGTTTAGGATATATATAGATATAATATGTAACATGCAATGTATAATATATACATTTACATGTTATATCTACCTATGTGTATTTTCATTGTGGACAAGAAGTTGAACAGGAGTCAGCAGTATGGTCTTTTGCCTGAGAAGCCCAACGGCACACTGAGCAGTTGCAGCTAGCAGGTCAGGGAAGAGATCCTTCTCTATTTGGCGTTTGTGAGACCACAGCTGTATTACTGCATTTGGTTTGGGGATCCCCAGTGAAAGAGAGCCATGGACATACCAGAGTGAGTCCAGCGGTGGCCAGCAACCTGGTCAGGGGAGTAGAGCACACGGTATGTGAACAAGAGGAGATGGGTTTGTTGAGTCTTCAGAGGAAAAGACTAAGGAGAGACATTATTGCTGTCTTCCACGATCTGTTGCATGGTTATATAGAGTCAAGCTCTTCTCAGAGTGAAAAGACAAAAACCAATAGAAAGAAGTCATATGAAGAAAAAAAAAAGTCACCCTGTGAGTGGTCAAACACCAGCACAGGGGCCCAGAAAGGCTGTAGAATCTCTTCTCTGAAGATGTTCAGAAGTCAGACGGGCACAGTCCCAAGAAACTTCTTCTGACTTCAAAGTTCAATATAACTTCAGAGCTAGCCCTACTTTGTATAGGGTGTTGGATCAGAAGATCTCCAGAGGTACCTTCTACCCTGAATTACTTGATTTCATGATAAGACCTAAACCATGTAAACACCCCAAAAAAGTGAAAGGCTGTGAGTTCACACCAATGTAATGTCAGAGATTCCTCAAAGGAAAGCTTATTTATGAATGTCCCAGCCACAGGAAAATCTTCCAGTGAAACTCACGATCAACCAAGAAACACAAACATGTATTAAACTTGATTTCAGCTCTTCTGGTGCTCCCAAAACTATTTAGTATAATGTAAGTGGAGGAAGTTCACGTGTCCCACTCACACTGGAAGTCACAGAAAATTACTTTTGATGACATTTTATGGTCATAGACTCCCTGCTGTGCTGCTGTTGTTTATCTTCAACACATGTAGAATCTGTTTTCGGGAAAAGATGGGCCAATAAATGTGATCTTTTGTTTTGATGTAATGCATTCCTCTTACTCATTAGATGCCTTTTTGAGATTAACCTAAGAATGTTGTTCTTGCAGTCAACCAGATAAGGCTTCTTTTTTCTTTTGGGGAAGGGAAGGGTGGGATGTCTACAATTTTTTTGGCTAGAGCAACACTGATACTTTATGAAATTGGGCCTTTGTTCTTAAAATAAACACATAAACTTGGCTTAAAAGAAGAAGTAGTAGAATTTGTTTGTTATTAGAATGCACTTGTGATTAGTGGAACAATTAGCCAGCAGCTGTCCTTTTGCACTGTGTGAGATGACCACACTTTCCCCACATATTTTGGAGGACAAGAATGGCATGTGCTATGATGCTAAGGATGTCAGAAATGTTGAGGATGCCTTTTAAATTACATTTACTGCTTTGTGTTTCTCCAACCAAAGATTCACTGTAAGAAAACAAGAAGACTCTGAGCAAGACAAGCAGCCCATGTTCAATGAATTTTATCTCCAAGCTTGTCTTCTAAGACCAGGTTGTGAAGCACAGTTTTTTGGGGATAGTGCCCCCTGAGAAAAGAGCACACAAAAAAGACCATTCATGCACATCTTTCTAGGAGTGTCTGTAACACTACAAAGCGTACACCAGCTACAATCTGCACACCAGAGTTTGGGAACCTGCTGCTTTTAATTCTCTTTTACCTGTGCTGAGCTGCTGTTCTTTAAATTGCTGCTACAGCTACTTAATTTCCCTCACCAGCATTATCTGTTGTTGTTGTTGTTTATTATTATTATTATTATTATTTAATTGTTTGTTCTATCTTGAGTGGTAGAAAATAGCTGTGTCACAGTGATGCACCAGCCCTGGTGATGTCAGGACCATGTCAGAGCACACAGAACATTGGTGGTGGCCATGTCACAGGCAAGTTGGTGACACAGCTAGCTCTAGTGGGCACAAAAAGGGCTGTACCAGCTCAGGCTGGCAGAGTGAACAAGGGTGGAAAGGAGAAGGCAGGGCAGAGTGGAGTGACTGCTCCACCTTTGATGCTTCTATGCATTACAGCTGGACACACAGACAGGGATGCAACCAAGCCACAGCAGGCTCCTGCCCCCTCCCCCTGGGGAGCTGTCAAAGCTCTGTAGGACAGAGAAGTACCCCATCACAGTCTTGCAGGGAGCTGGAAGCTCTCCAGAACCATGGGCACAGGGAGCTCACCACCCTTTTACCATGGGAGCCAAAAGCTGGCAGGCCCCCACATGATCTCCTGGCACCATCCCTGGTGACAAAATCACAGAATCACAGAATGATATGGGGTTGGAAAGGACCTCCGGAAATCATCTAGTCCAACCCCCCTGCCAGAGCAGGTCCACCTAGAACAAGTTGCACAGGAACATGTCCAGGAGGGTTTTGAATGTCTCCAGAGACAGAGACTCCACCACCTCCCTGGGCAATCTGTTCCCGTGCTCTGCCACCCTCAAAGAAGTTCCTCCTCATGTTTAGGTGGAACTTCTTATGTTCAAGTTTGTGCCCATTACCTCTTGTCCTGTCACTGGGCATCACTGAAAAAAGACTGGCCCCATCCTCTTGACACCCGCCCTTTAAGTATTTATAGTCATTTATCAGATCTTCCCCTCAATCTTCTCTTCTCTAGACTAAACAGACCCAAGTCTCTCAGCCTGTCCTCATAAGAGAGATGTTCTAGACCCCTAATCATCTTTGTAGCCCTTTGGTGTACCCTCTTCAGCAGTTCCCTGTTCTTCTTGAACTGGGGGGCCCAGAACTGGACACAGTACTCCAGATGCGACCTCACCAAGGCAGAATAGAGGGGGAGATTGACTTCCCTCGACCTGCTGGCCTTGTCACAACACTGGGGGTTGCCTGGGAGGGGTGTCTCCTTGCCATCAGGGGGACGTGGGATGAACAGCCTTGGCATAAGGCTGGGAGAACATCAGGAAGGGAGACAAGGGCTCTCCATGGAGATGAAATGTGGCTGCTACAGTTGCTGATTCTCCTGTCCTTTGACAGCCAAAGCTCCAGATATAGGAATGAGACCTCAGCCTCTGCCGCTCAGCTGAAGAGTGTTGCAGCTTTCTAAAAAGACAATGATCTAAGATATAAGGAAACAAACAAAGCCCCAGTCAGTACCACATCATAGTCCTACCAGCAGCTGGAGGTTCCTCACAGCCATGGACAAAGGGAGCTCTGCACCACCTACCACCTCTGAACCCCACCACAGTCCTACTGGCTGGAAACTCTATTCACAATAAATCTGCCTGGCACAACTGAACAGACATTAAGCTGTTTAAAGTTAATATCATTGCTGTATAGATTTTAGGGTGCAAAACTCTTGTGCAATACCAGACAGAAAAGCACAGATTCAGGAAAAGCAGTGCAGCCCATGGAAGCCAAATAGTAGCTTTAAGAAAGGGATATTATCCAAAAGGTCACTCATGATTAAGGGTATCCTGTGCTGAAGAATGAGACAGCAATGGCTCCAGTGAGAGCTCTGGCCTTAGCTAACACCTTATAAATACATGGATGCAATGGGAGGAGGAAGAATTTTCTTAAACCGGACTTTTCCCAATATTCAGTACATGCACAGACCTCACATCATGGCTTGACCTTCACTGGTCTAAAACACTTGAAGTAAATTACTTTTGGCAGCTCTACAGCAGGGTCAGCAACCTCCTGCAAGAGCCAGTAACAAAGAGCTCAGGTGCAATAACATCTTAAATCACCACAGCTGCATGTTTGGCGTATGTGAGTCACAGGTCCAAGTGGATGAGTATAAAACCTAAAGGTTCCATCTATATTAGTAAACTAAACAGTGTCAGGGCCATCAAGCCATCTGGAACAATCTGATCGCATCCATAATATTAAACTCTCTTAACCTCTAGAACAGGACAGCCACCTGCATGTTGCCTACTGGCAATGGTCCCTGGCCTGTACTAACTCACAAACCATACCTAGGAATTGTTTGGGAGATTGTTGGTTGATCTGGGCCAAAACCACACCAAGGACTGCTCTAACAATTGAATAACGTGGATGAGTAAGTTACAGTGCCTGCGGCCGTGCCTTGATACTGTTTAATTTACCAGAATACACGTACCCATAGTTTTCTGAATGTGTCACTAATCCATCTGCTGTCCCTACGTATTTTGGTCTCTGAGTTTAGATATTTAAAACATATGCAGCTTGACAGTACCTCTTTACTCTACACACTCATAATCGGTGTGCTGGCATGCTGCGCCCAAGTTTTCCTCCATAAATATACATTTTTTGATGACTGCAAATGAATACATCTCTACTTGGAATAAAAACTCCCATGTTTGGTCAAGCCAAATGTGCTTTCAGAACTGGAGCAGTCTGGAATGCACATCTGGAATGTACAACGGCGTTAAGGGATCCTGAATACCAGAAGAGCAACAAATTGGGCTTCTGGAGCCCAGCATTTACTATATTTCTTGCACAGGCTTTGACTTTCTCTGGTTGTCAGGCCTCTATGGTCACTGCTGTGGTGTGAAGTATCTTGGTGCTTTTAACCCATTAAATCTTGGTAGAATTCAGTAAGTTCTCTGAGTCTGGTCCCACAAACATATGCAAAAGGTAGACTTCTTGTACAACAGCTCTTCTCAAAAAGGAAGGTCTTTTCTTCAACCACCCGAAATGCAAAACCATTCTTAGAAACGTCAGAAAATGTATGCCCAAGCAGGTTGCCTATTGGCAGACCTACTCAGACACTGTCACACATTTTGGCCTCCTACCACAGCTCTTTAAAAGCACACCAGGTCATACATATGCACACCACAGTCCCTCCTATAACTGCAGCTGTTGTCCAAGCAAAAAAGGCAATGGCTCTCCACATCCTCTCCACTCCCAGCATGTTTCTCATGCTCCCTGCTGCAGCCTGGAGAGCAGGGAGGGTTTGGCTTGCAGGGCGGGCAGGGTTCTTAGCACAGATAATGTTGTGATTATCAAAATTTCTCCCTCCCCCTTCTCAATACCAGAAGTACCAAGGGAGGGTATACTAACAGGATTAAGCCTTTTCAGGACTCAAGGGGCCTCTTGGTGGCCCTGAAAATCTTATATGGTCATGGAAAAAGATAATTCATCCTCAGGCCCTCAAAGTTTTCCAGATAATCAAAATGTCACAGAAGTGTTTTGCCAAAGATTTTTGTGTTTACTACCAAAACCACCACTGGTTTGAGCACTGCCTGCTCTACTCCTCACTGCTTCTACCTTTCCCATAGAGAAGAGCATAGGGGGTTATAACTTAGGGGCAATAAAGGCAGAAACCTGAGAATCAGCAAAACAAGCCCAAAACATAACTTTCCCTCTTTAAGATCTTGGCTTCTTCTTTGCTTTAACCTGCTTTCCTTCCAAATACAACATGTTTTTTTGGAACATTAACACGCAACATGCTTTGTTATCATTTAGTTAGTTCATTCTTACTACAGATCCCTAAGCAGATCTCAGTTCTTTATATAAGAAAAAAATCACCTATTGCAGAAAAGCCATGAGCCACAGATCGCTCCCCAAGTCCGTGCAAGAGAGTTTCAGGAGCAGGAAGATTCTACCATTTTTAAGAGATTTTTCCCTGTGGTTTTGACAATGATTATTTTTAATGTGGTGTCAATAAATCCATTCAGATTTGAAGCAATGCTGGCTTGAATAAACAGGAAAAAATTCAAAAATAACCTTTCTCCTGTATATGTTCCAATAAACAGGGTCATCTTATACTCAATAGCAATTATGAGGTGACCCTATAAATGATTGTCCAGTGATTCATGTTATTCTATAGACTTTAGGTCATACACTTCATTTCAAGCTGAAAGTGCTGCAAAGGATATATTAGGCTCTGGAGGAAACAGGGAAAGAATATAGTGTACACTCCATATTGGTATCATGGGAGACCTGGCTGTGAGAAAGCACTTTCCAGCAAAATATACTGAAATTACTGCAATGAACCTGAGCTGAAGAAGAAACTGGAGTGCATGTTTCCCTACTGACTTGAGAGAGAGAGGTCCTCAGCTTGTCAGCAGAAGCAATGACTAGAATTAAATCTCCGTAAATTCTTTGTTTAGCACTAGACAGAAGATTAAGTGTAATAACATTAACACGGTTTTGCTTCACAAGACGATTTACAATGATGTGACACTACATAAGAAGAACCTACATACTTTATTCTCTCACAGTTTTCTTCAGCCTACCTGAACACACTTTCTGCAAGAAGCAAATAGACCTTAATTTTTAGAGAAAGGAAACAGGCATGATCAACTAAAAGTGAACTGACTGTACCACAACAACTTAGAAGTACAGAAATCCAATTGGGAGTGTGTTGGCCAAGGTACATACTATATATCCTTTTTATTTCCTGAGCCATTTTTTTCTGTATCTTTTAGAGGAATCAGTGCTCCTGAAGGAACCCAGACAACCTTTCTCTGCTCAGTTGACTCTGACAAAAACCCAAACTTACCTCTTTGACAATCAATCAAAACAGGCAGAAGTTGAAAGGAAACCCTTCACTAAACTGGGAAGTGTAGTTTGCTCAACTTGATTTGCTCAGTTTTGGAGTTTCCTGATTCTGGGCTTTGCCTTTGCTTTTAATTAACAGCAGATAGAAGTGTCTTGCTCCAGGAAACCATATCTCTATTACTGAAGAGGAATAGGTTCCTTCACAACTGATTCTCTGTCCACAAACACTAAGCACAACAAACCCTCTCTTTTCTTCCCAAACTCACAGCATTGAAAAGGAGCCTTTTTTTCTGTGTCAGTCCCATCTGGCCCATCCTGTCTGTGGGCTGCCCAGACACTGCTGTGAGGAATTGGCTGTCAATCGGGTCAACGGCTCTGGCAGGATCAGTTCATCCCAGCTGGTATCTTCCTGGCTATCTCACACCTCGTATTACATCACCAATGCACCGGTGTCCAATATATGACAAGGAAAGTGCTGAGAAGTCTCCCGAGGAAGGCAGTTGAAATGGGCTGCCCCAGTTCATCCTGCCTAACCCTGTTTCCCACCATACAGAGCTCAGGAGAGGTGACCTGCACGATCTTTCCTGCAGCAGCATCCTGCTCTCAGGGATCTCTCAGACACTGCCAGGGGTTTATACAGCAGGAAGGTGCATGTGCTTTATAATAGTTCATATGCATGAAGGATGATACATCCCCTTTAGATTGGGTTAAGGGCACAAACTCAGATCAGCTTTACTGCACACATGCCCACATTGCTCACTGCATAATGATGGAGGAATGAAATTCTGGCACCAGAACAAGATGCTTGGGCACCAGTGCCCTGCAACTTCTGGGGGGTTATCTTTTTCCCTCTGATTGTTTCAACAGCATTTTCTACTACTCCACTTTCATGTGTTCATCTCCACTTATTATGCAACAGGCAATGAACAGAGAACTTTTGCCTGTGTATTGGCAGAGCCCTCAGTAGGCTGCAGGATGCATCATGGTTAGTGGTTGCTCTCCAGAAACAAGTTGCTATGCTACTGTAATATTATTGCTTATATTCCAGTGGTCTAGTGTGGAATACAAGGTGAGGAGAAACATGAAGTAATAACTTAATAGTAAGGACTGTCCTTTCTTGTGTAAAATGATTCATCACTTCCAGACAGATTTAATTCTCCCTCTTCAGAAGGTCAAGGAGTTTAGGGCAGGTGTGAGAGCTGCTGCGTAAAACAGCCAAAGGGTTATATAGTGCACCTTTTAGTGGGTGGTCCCACCAAATACTTTTGCAAGGGGCCTTCAAGTTGGCCCTAACATGGTTTCCAAAACAAGGTCAAGCGAATGCATTGGAAACTACTGCGGCCATCATTCAAGGAGCAAACCAGCATCAAAACATTACAACTGTGGAGTAAAATGTACCATATGTTAGTGTTGTAACCACATCCAGCTTTACCTCTGCGGCTTTATTAGCCCAGAAGATCCAGACAGCATGCAAAACGCCTTGGCCGAAGTGCTCCAGTCAGTCAGAGGATGGCACTACAGACCCAGCTCCACCAGCTGCCTTCTGCGCTCATTAAAACGTCTGCTTGCCCGTTCATTATTCTGGTTTCATTCTCCATCCTGGCTTTCCCCTGGTTACCTGGTTGGAAACTGTACCCCCTGATAATTCATACGCTCGCGCAGACAGCCCATGGCAAACGTTGCTAAGAGAGGGACTGCCACCTGTTAAGAATCCATGGTTTGGGGATGCAGTGAAGTGTGCTCCTTTCCCACACTAGTATTTTAAAAGGTTATAGATCATGTGTGCATAATAGGCAGAACATTAGGTCACTTGTCTCACTTACAACAATAATCCATTTTGATATGGGTCAGGTTGACACAAAGAGTCCACCCATACCAGATCTATTGACGAAACTGATCCCTTTCCCCCAAACTAATGAAATTTTCAACTAATGGGTACTTAAGTTAATAAAGTGTGCCACACATCTGCTAGAAGCCATTTGTAAAATAAAGCACTGGAGTTCAATTTTGAGATCATTGACATAATGTTTGAGTGGCATCCCACAGGGACCCAGCATGGCACCAAATTAAGGAGAGTAACACAATAAACGTGTGAGAAATAACGTTAGTATATAAACAGTAAGTAGGAGCTTCTCTTTCTTTAAAGGAAGCGTAATACTACTTGGGGTTCATACCATCACTAATGAATTGAACGGGACAAATCCTGATCTCCCCTTGCAGCCAATGAGCATTTGGACAATGACTTCAATAGGACCAGGATTTAACCTGGGGAATTATTTTGACGGAAATTGGCAACAAGCTGGTTCTTATAGTTAAAAAGTATCTTTTCACTGAACTTGTGCGTGGCTAAAATTCGCTACTCCACTCTATATTGTCCTGTCTTTTGTGGAGGAAATTGGAGGGGAAAAAACATTTCAGAGGAGCCTGAGAGATTTATTTTTTAATTCCTGAAGTTACCTAGCTTGATGCAATGCAAGCTAAATGTCTCTTAGCAGGAACAAAGCTCTCCTTTTCTATAGCCCTTGGGGATTAGACACAGGAGTTGTTCTAGAATATCAGCTGAATTTTAATAGTTCACTTTCCTGCGCCACTCACTGCAAACCAAGGAGCAGCCTGGAATAGCAGGGACTGTTTTACCATCTCCAGTGGCATTGCTTTTTTTAAAAAAGGTACTTTTCAAAAATTTCATTATTATAGTTGGCCAACATTTTTGCATGAAAAACATTTTCCATTGAAAAATTGAAAACAAGAAAGTTTTGAGAGTATTACTCATAATCATAATTTTCTTTTTAAAAAGGTACACCAAATACCTGAAAAAATTCAATAAATTTTTTTAATAAAGAAAAATCACCTTACTCTTTGTAGTACTTCTGTCATATTTTGAAGAGACAAACTAGAGAAGTTGCTACATTAGTAAAACTAAAATTGAATTCAAAAACAGTAAGAAAGATTTAAAGCTCTATTTACTAGTTACTCCCTTTCTCAGTTTATACAGAGGAGAGATGGTTGTTGGTTTTATAAGCAAGATCTTTAAAACTCCTCGTTAACATACTCCTAAAGCAGTTTTTCAGTGAAATGGGCAGATGCCAGGTGATGTAGAAAGCTTATAGTGAAGAATCAGCAGACTTTATGCCTTGACTTTGCCAAAGATGGACAGTTACTCTCCCTTTGCAGATGGGACGAAACCTGGTTGTAGACAAGAGCTCCAGGCCTGTGTTTGCTCTGCAGGTCCTGCAGTACAACCCTTCAAAATGCTGTTAAACTGTGATTGCATTTACAACAAACACTGGAAATGATTCAGTGTATATTTTTTCCTAATTTCACCATTTTTAACCTGCTTCATGCATACCCCACATAGCTTAATATTATGAACATGCTGCTTTCCCACTTTTCAATCAGTTGTCCTCCTTTTCAGCTTTTAGCGTTGGAAAACAGGAAACAAATACCCATCCAAGTTCCTGGGCTGAGCCTAAATCTGGCCTTAATCTAAATGTTGTTGAAGCCCCCTTAACCACCCCACACTGGCACACGTTCCCTCTCATCCCTCAGCACATACATATGCTGTTCCAAGAATAATGTTTCTCACAATATTTCTGAGCTTTCAACACTGAGTCCAATTGTCTTTTACAGTACATGTATGGGGGGGTGCTGGGGGGAGGGAATAGCTGGGGATGTGCAGAGGAAGATCCCACTTGAACATCACTGCTGTGAGGCTGTTTTTTCCAAGCTGGTTCACTCCAGGATACGTTCGTGCAATAATGCCATTTCCCAAAGCAGACCATTTCTGTGTTCATCATCTTATATCATGCAAATATATGGGAGCCTTCTGGGCAATTAGAGTGGGTTTTGAACCACGGCCTGCTTTTTTCGACAAAAATAACCCAACTTGAGTGGACTTTGTGTCTGTTGTGTCTGCCATGGCTGCCCATGTCTGAGCATGTGGGTGGGTGGACACAGAGTGAAGTTTAACTTTGGTCAGGGCAATGTCCAGACTGACTTGGGTCACTCAGCTGCCTACCTTGTCTGTTTTACCCTGCTCTCAAATAAACACCACCCTATGGCTTTGCCTTTCCAGGCTTGAGTGGTTGTCAGTGCAAAGTGCTAAATACTTGTTTTACTGAACCCCTCAGCCGCTGAATTTGGCAACTTCGAGTCATCTGGCTCTGTCGTCATGAACTCTGTGGGTTGTTAGGGAGGGATGAATCTGGAAGCCCAAGAGAGGCGAGATTGCAGCAGCTCCATACCCCGGGTCCAACCTGCGGTGGGGCTGAGCACGTATTCCCAGTGGGCACACATACACAAACACACACAGTCACACTCAAAACATGCACAAATGCAAGCAGTTCCCCCTCTAGCTGATCAGGATGAAGGTCTGTTGGTGGAACATATATAATGCATATATACAAATTTGCAATGCATATTCCCCCATCAACTGGGCTCAGACCCCCAGTCTGCCCAGTAGCTGCCTGTGATCCCAGTCTCCCCAGTTGCTGGCACCTGGACATACAAGTTCCTGAGGCAGCAGCCCCACTCCAACTGCTGGTACAGACCATCTCACAAACACACACTTAAGCATAAAGACACACACGTGCCTCTACAGCTCTCCAGCAGCTGGCCAGGACTTCCCTGGCCCCACCAGTAGGCAACTCGCCCATGGCCTCATTCTTAGAGACCTACATCACCCCTGCTCTCTGGCCATTTCACCTACTCAACAGCTAGTCCAGCCTGATCTATGCCGTCAATCGCACACCCACACTCACTGAAGTTGCGTCTCTACAGACTCATAGACCATCTGACCAACAGTCTGACTCCAGGTGCTGGCCCTTAGACCCCCCAAACACACAAATCTATGCCAAATGGGGAGTCCCTCACCCAGGAAAATATTTAGAAACTGAGTTTAATGAGAAGACAGGACAGAATACACTAACCAGGTGGCAGGAATGGCCAGATGAGCATACTGACTAGCAAACTGTTTACATGCAACCAGCTCCTTTTAATGCTTTATCCCTCTGTTTGCCCATGCTTGTTCCTCCCCAGATCACCTAAAGCCCTACCTTTCCCTACCTAAAAAGCACATCATAAGCCCAAGGCAATCCTGAAACGCATCCCATGACATGTCCTGCACCCCTAGGGTAAATCCCACACCCCCTCCAATCCTAAAGGTGCTCCAGCATTGAGTCATGGTGTTTAGCGTCAAACCTGGCCACTGGAGCTGAGGATTTCCTGGGACAGCCCAGGGAGGGGCTTGGATGGAGTGTCCCTTGCTCTGATCTTTAATTCAGGTTCCCACCTGTCTTTGTGCCTCTGGGGTCCTCTGATCTTGTAAAGGTGGCCTGTGATGGGTGGTGGCTCCTGGGTTGGGCTGCGAGGAGCCATAGCTGGGTGTTGTTTGGGCTTCCCCCTCACCACTGCCTCTCTGTGCTCCTCTGAGGGTGTGTGGATAAGCTTTTATCAAGTAAGGTAACATGAACAGTATGTGATCTTAATGAGTTCAAGCATGCTATTCTAAACAAGGACCAATAACAAAGTCCAGGAGGTTTGGGGATCTCAGAAGCTTGACATTTTTTCAACTGGCATTTTTTCTCTGGCACTAATAAAAAATATTCTCTTTCTTTTCAAACTCTGTCACAATTACCCTGTTGCAGAACGTTTCAGCTGTGGAGGTCAAATTTCAGAGCAGTCTGAGTACCACAAATTTTTGTGATCATAAGTCCAAGGCAATCCTGAAACAGAAGAAACAGAACCACAGCAATGTACTAACCTCACCTGCAGAGCAGGTCAATGGTAGGGCCAGGAATATATTCCCAGCTTCCCAGGTGCCAGGAAGGGAGGAAGACTAACCCAACATAGATCTTAAATCTCATACTTGACCTCACCTAAATTCTGTGTGCTTGTTTCTAGCCAGTGAGACTCTCCTGCTTTTCATCTGATTAGACTAAGCCATTTTGATGCCAGGTGAAAGCTGACGTACTTCTCCTGGATTTGAGACTTAGTTATTGGTTTGTTTGTTTTCTCTGCACATGGATCGTCTGTCAATTTTTCATAAGCACATTGGCAATTCTTCCCTGCTTGGACTCACCATTAAAAAGAAAAGAGAAAAAAAAGAGAATGAAAGAAAAGGAAAAAGGAAAAAAAATTCAAGTTGGCTTGTGACTTACTCACAAGACTTACATTTTGAATTAATTTCAACACATCACTTATTTGTTGAGATATTGAGTGATCTCATTTTGTGGAAAGAGAAAAAGGAAGGAAATAAAAAATCACGCAAATTGACGAAATTTACCTCCCTTTCCAAGACTGCTACTTACTCACCTCCCATTCAGTGAGACCTAAGGAGAGACTGGGCTGGATTGCAGCTGTGCTGCAAGGCAGAAAGGCGGCTGTGCCGGCACGCAGGGGAGAGGAAAGGACGGGGATGGGAGAGGGAACTGGGCAGGTTTATTAGGGTTAAGTTGTGGTGCATTTGGGGTAATACTTGTGAGGTGAGAAAAACCAGCCAAAGGCAGAGGCCAGCATGGGGGACCGGTGGACAGGTCAGGACAGGCAGCTCAGTGTGTCTGTCTGCACCCCCAGTGCCATCTCTGGCTCTGGGAAGCCCTGACCTGGGAGAGGGGATGACGTACTTTGGGTGAAGGGTGGGTAGGTTCCTCATACCGTATATTATTCTGTTTCTCTTCTCTTGCATTTTTCTTCCCCCTTCCAAAGAAATTACTCCTACACATTTAATCCCATCTCATGACTGGATTACCAGGTATTTTGATTTAGTCTTCCTTGGGGCTTGTGTGTGCAACGGAGTGAGGATTCTCAGATGTTAACCCATGTCTTGGCTGCTGCTGGGTAGATCCTGGCCAAAAGATGAAATACGAAACCTAAAGATACATAGATATGTGTCTACACCCACCTTGTTGGCTTTTATGCCAGAACAGCACAGTCCTCACCTACCAGTATTTAGTCCCATTTTTTTACCTAAAATCATCTGTCCTTTACCCAGCTATGCTTCTTCCTTTGTACTCCTAGGTATGTGTGAAATGTTGAGGACAATCGAAAATCTTCTTTGGTCACAGAGAGGAAAAGATTGTAGTTATCACAGCAGACATTCCCTGAAAGCCTGAGCACTAAACAGCTTGACCAGGCACTTGACAGCCATGCTCTTGTAGAGGTAAATTTGTGTCTCCACACAACATTGCAATCCAGTCCACATCCAACTGGCTGGTGGCCACTGCACATGAAACACCAAGGGATGAGCAGAGCCTAGCTGCTTTCTGGTCTAGAGATGTCACTTAGCAGTTCCAGTGGTATAAAACCATTAATGGCAGTGGAAGTACCCATGGCTGAAAGAAGTCCATGTAACACTTGGCAGCTCTCATGGACAAAAGGCCCTTCTTTTTCTTTTACTCCCATTTCACATTCAGACGTCCATTGAGTTTAGGGGATTTACACTATTACAAATAAGAGAAGCCGCGCTACAGGATACGGTTCTGTACTATTTGACTTCAGCTGGCATCCTTGGGGATGAAAGTGCTGTAACTAAGGACAGGGTGGGACTGGCCTTTACTTATTTGGACTGATCCTAGCACCTGAGGCAATGGAAAATAATCTCCCCTCCTAGGCTGCAGAGTCAGCAGTTTAAGTTTTAGCAAAATCTTCTTGAAATTGCCAAGTAGAGCTAATAAAAAAAACAAAACAAAACAAAAAAAACAACCCACCTGTCTCTATTTCAAGTGTTTTCATTTTGAAGTATTTCTCTCTTCCATTTTCCTGATTCCTCCCCATGTTTCTAATTCAAAAAGCATTATGGGAATAGCCACCAACATTTTTCATTTATCAAATACAGGGGTTTTGACATACGATATATTTTAACATAAATTTCCTTATGCTTTCTATAAAAATGTATTTAAATAATATTGGGGAGATCACAAATTATTTCCTGGTTAAAACTCATGCCAAAAGTCTACTTGCCCGTGCTATCTTTTGGAGGGAAGAAGTTGCCACTATATCTATTATAAACTCTTCCTTTTTAGGGAAACACCTGCATCATCTGCACAGGGAAATCTGGCAGAACTCCACTTCGACCGCCTTGTGTCTCAGTGTTACTATTACAGCTTGAGGTTAAATTCTGCTGGCAACACACATTTATGTTCTGGAAGCAATTTTTTGTTAACACCTAAGGTAGCTCTTAGCGTCAAGTTACTTAACATGACAATTAGTAGGAATCATAGCAGTGGTGCTCTTTATTATGCCAAATTCCTACCAAGAAACCGAAAAGGAAATTATCTACATCAAATAAAGAGAAGAAACACCATCTAAGCATCATCTGGAATGAGGAAAAAAGTGCCAGACTCCATGAATCCTATTATAAATTTATTTGTGCTGATGATTTTATGTGAGCACTGCTTAGACATTGCATACGCTGTATGTATGTCAGTGCATGTTTTAAAACAGAACTAAAAATTCTCTGTAGTCCTTCCTTTCTCCAAGATGGGGTAAATTCTTGTGTATCTGCAACTTTGAATTGGTACCTACACCCTTACACAGATTTTCTTCTGAAAATCACATTTTTCCAATGAAAGAATATTTGCTATGAGCTTAGCAAAAGGACCTTAAGTACCTCCCAACAGATAATGATGTTTTCAAGTTCAGCTCTCACCTCTCTGGACAAATGAAGTATGGATATCAGACACCCAAACAGTGACTAAGATATTTTTCATGTGCACTTCAAAATTTTTCCCCTGCACATCAATTCAAATGGAGTTTCAATCTGCTAACTGCGCCATACCAATAGCATATATTGCAGATCTCTGGAGTACTGTTAATTACCGCACTGCAAACACAAGGTGAAATCCCTCTGCAAATCCATCTCATTTACCTAGGATGTCACCTCTGAGTAAAAAGCTGCCTGGAATGACTGCACTTCAAGGTATGGGGCCAGGATGTACTGCTATACAGAAGGATGAGAAGAATCCAGATGAAAGCCTTTTAAGTATAAAGTCTCAGCCTTAAATTATCAGTCTGTTTCTGTGGTAGCAAATTGGAAATGGGAAAGAAGATGAGTTCAAGAGATGAGTAGCTGGACCCCATGAGGCAGTCATGGCCCTGACCCTTAAACACATCTTGGTACCGAAATGTCTTTGCAAATTTTGATCTCAGCACCAACATAAGAATACAGAATCTGTGCTCCAAAGGGGATAAATTAATAAATTTCCTAATTAGACAAGCATATTTCTGAAGAGAAATCACAAATTTCTTAGAGAATAAGAGCAGAGGGACAGACACTGCAGGGGAACTGGAATCAGATTGTGCAAGCAGCATAGGCAAACTCCATCTGTAATTGTCATCTCCCTGGTGGGTCACACCATCAAGCATCTCTGAGGTCTGTCATGGTCTCTTTGCTCTGTGGCGAATAAGGATATTCATCAAAAAGCTCCAGGTTCCCAGCTCTCGCACATGGGTGGCTCCGCTTGGGAGTGAAAGGATACAACTGTATTGGAAAATAGTCACATTATAAATCCAGCAAAGGAAGGGATTTTGTAATAAACAGGGAATATCAGAGACAAATGAGAAATAAAAAAGTAAAGAGCCCCCTCCAGTGTCACCACATACATGATTAATGAGACTTAAGGAATTCGCCAATAGACTCTCCAAGCAACTGAGTTTTGTTTCAATGGTATGCAGTCAGGTTGTATTTGTATTCAGAAATCCCAGCTGTACTCGATACCCAGGACTATTCCATATATGTGAAAAGAATTACACGCAACTCAGCTAAGAAAAAAACAAAATTGCCATTCAAACATAGGATATTTTTAAGACCAGGATATTGCTACGGACATTTTTGCTATCCAACAGTTTCTCCCCTCCTCTTTTAGTTGGAATACAGGGAAACTAGAAAGAGCTGAAGTTATTAAAAAGTTGTAAGTTTACAGTGGTCTTCAGAAAAGCTCAGTTTGGCTGGTACAAAATGAAATGAATGCAATTTTTAAAAGAACAAAATACAAATACAATGTGGTAAAAAATGAAGATAATGAGGTTCTGTCTGCCTGACTTTTGTCTTGTTATCTAACGCACATGCTTAGCTTCTCCTTGAACCTGATCTCATTGTCAGTGGAAAGAAGACACAATTTCCCCAGGTACTTTATTTTTCAGACTTCTGGCTTCAGATCTGAAAAGTCCCCTGGGCATCTTGCACATTGGTCATCTTTCCATGTGTTGGAGGCCACACACTGGGTCTTTGAGATTGTGGTAGTAAGACTGAAGACTAATCGACTTCACATCTGTAGAAAACTTAAGGAGAGAAACCTGAATAAATATTTCAAGGGGTGGATAAAGTAGCATTTATACAATTCTGGTCCATTTCTAATACCCGCTGAGATCTCTGGCTGCTTCAGTGTGAAGCCAGAAGTAAACCAAAGTTGAGTTCCTTTCCCATTCATAGTTGTTCTGTCTCTATTTTAAAACAATTTTTTAAAACATTTAAACCATATGGTCTCTTTATAGGTAGTTTACATTTTTCTGCAGTCAAAAATGTATCGATAACTCCGTATTAACTGATAATATGATATGATGATAATATCTTAATAGTTGGATAAGAATTAATATATAAACCAGGAATAGTACCTAGCCTAAAAATCAAGAATCCACATCTTAGGACAATCCAGAAAGGGCTATGGTGGTTGTATGTGGTTTGGATGGAATGTTCTACGAGGAAAGATTATGTTTAGTCTGGCAAGGATTCACTTGAAAAGTGGTTTAATGATAGTATACAAAACACAGACAACTGAAATCTGGACAAAAGACAGAGGTATTATAGAACCTAATTTCTTCCAATACTGTAAGATGATTAAAGTAAAAAAAACAATCAGATCTTATTCTAACAGACAACTGCTGGTCTTGTGTAGCCCTTTAGCCTTTTAAAAATAACCAGGAGAATTGCAGAACAATTAGTAGAACAAATATTTGTTCTTACGAAAAGCATATTGAATAGATTTGGAACACAGGATGCAAGTAATTATTAGAATCAAAATAGGCTAATGTTCTCCTGATGCTATTTGTAAAGCAATTTGAGTTTCATTATTAGAATGTGTATTTAACATATCATTTTGAATCTCATTACATGCTATTTGGACTAAACTTAATAGGATTATTATTTTTGGCATTCATGGTCATGCAATATCCATAAACAATGTTTCCAAACCCTTTAATACAAGAAACAGACATATGGTGTCAAGAAATGAGCAGACCTTTCTGCATTTTTAACAGCACACTTATAACATGCTTTTCATTCCTATATTTCTAGGAATATTTGTGATTGTGTCACTGTTAAAGTATTACTTGTCAATCTCTGCTTATCTGCTCTGCCTTCTATGGATCAGAATAACTATGGCTTGATTAAAAACCTTATTATATTATTTATTGCCCCCAGTTATGGTTCATTTTGGATTTTTTTCTACCGCATTTCTGGAGAATTACTTAATGCTTATGAGGTGATAGAGAAAAAACGTTAGCACTCATCTTGTTCTAAAAGTACAAGAAAAGGAAGCAACATAAATCTTGTTTCTCAAATATGAGAAGTCAAATTGCCTCCTCTCCACATCTAGTACATTTTCTAACATGCACTGCAAAGCCCTCATGACTGTCAGTGGCCTGCACTACAGTGTCTGCACAATGAGGTAATGTCAACAGAGATGTTTGAGATCAACCTTGAGTAGCCCAAAGCCAGAACAAGGTGAAAGCTGCTGTGGCCTTCAGATACGAAACCACCATGTGGGTAGCAACAAAGCTTAGTGTTCTTCCTATTTATCCACTGGGGAACATATCCATTGTTTTTTCCAAGCTATGGACCAGAAAAGAAGGAAGAAGAGAGCTAGAGAGCAAGAGCAAGAACCAAGGGACTGTTGCCTGTGCTTGAGTTCTGCAGCTGCTTGTAAGATCAAACACAGGAGAAAAGTAGTGATGAAATGATGACAGAATGATAGAATGGTTTGGGTTGCAAGGAATCTTAAAGATCATCTAGTTCCAACCCCCTGCCATGGGCAGAGACATCTCCCACTAGACCAGGTTGTTCAAAGCCCCATCCAATTCACTTTAAACATATCCAGTGATGGGACATCCATAACTTCTCTGGGCAACTTGTTCTGTTGTCTCACCACACTCATTTCTTCCTTATGTCCAATCTAATCTTACCTTCTTCCAGTTTAAAACCCTTGCTCCTTGTTCTGCCTCTACAGGCCTAGCTAAAAAGTCTTTCTCTGTCTTTCTTGTAAAGCCCCTATATATAATGAAAGGCTGCAATAACGTTTCCTCTAAGCCTTCTCCAAAACATCAAATGCTTGCTTCCTCCATACCCCACCAATCTCTGCTTAGTCTCCATCATCCACCCCATAGCACCCCTTCAGAGAAAGGCTGAAAAATCACTTCTGTCACTTGCTTCTGCATCATGGCAAGTATCTAACTTGGCCAGCTGGGAATCTGCCACATTTCACTGGAGATGCCAAAGAAGAACACAGGACTTGGACAGAATAAACCTTTTGTAATATGCCAGCAAGAAATGTTTAGTGGTTTGATCCCTGTGAAGTCAGTCATGACTGCCCTGATAATTTGTGCTGAAGGGAGGGAATGAATCTCCTGAAGGGACGTCAGATGGAGCCCTCTTTACGAGACGACGTATTTTTATTTGTTTTATCCATATTACTTAACTCAGTGTGATGTCTGTGGTACCCACAAACATTTGTGAATGGATTTTGTGTGGGAGAAGTAAAGAAAAAAACCTGAATATACATGAGAATATGGTGGGTTTAACCATTAATATGGAGTCAGGAAGAAGTTCGGAAGAGGAACTGAAAACACCTCAGTAAATAGTTGGTGCTGCCTGACATAGTGTATACCAACCCCATCCAAGTGATTTGCTTCTGAGGTTTTTTCCTTTAATCTTGCCTTGGCTAAATCTTTGTGCTAAATTACAAGCTCTTTGGGAGAGGGACTGTGCAAATGTTTAAGGAACACCTACTGCAAGAGGGTCACAATTATGACTTGGCAGCATGTAGGAAATAATGAAGAAAAGAAGAATAAGAATTGGGCTCTTGAAATGGCATTGTTCAACCTTCAGTATCCCACAAAGACACAATTGAAAGTAACTAAATAGTAGGCTAAATCCCACAGGTCTGAAAGGATTCCTGAAAGAATTTCCATCCTCTTCAAAACAACAAAGGAAGCTGCCAGTCTGGCATGTAAGGATAGATTGGTGCCTGGTGGAAGTAAATTCCTTGTCTGAGGCGAACATTTCAATTACATAGCAGGAAATCCTACCGCAAAGGAGTTTCTGCCACATTCAGGAAGATTATAGGGACTTGACTCTATGCTTTGCAAAGCAGAGAACACTGAGAACGTTTATCTGGCTTCTCTGAGCAAGAAAAAGGGTGATGCTGTTCACTTTCTGCCTTTTGTCCTTAAGCAGGTCCTGTGATATGAGATTGTACCCAGACATCAATGACATGTAGCTTGTGGTGAAACTGCCTGCAAGTAAACAGGAAGCCAGGAGAAGAGATGCCATCTCCTCTGAAAATACAGAGGAGCCAGCCTGCAGTTATGCAACCAGAAACTGGTCAGGGATGCGAAGTTTAGTAATTTGTTGTTTCCCACAGTTTGTTAATACATCCTCCAAGATCAAAGCTTTGCAACAAATGTTGTTTTCATCAGAAAATTTTAATTGCTTTATACCAAAATGTAGGCTTTTGTAACTCGGCGCAAGATTTCAATTACGTTTCAAAAAATGTGTGTGATTTTAATTTCGTGTTGTATTTCAGCACAGTGAAAAACTGAAATACTAAGAATTACCGGAGAACTATGTTGTGCTCAGCTCAAGCTTTTGTCTTACATCTGAGACAACCTTTTTAGAACTGAATGCTAACTCATTCAGTAACTCATTGGATTAATGGGCTTCCTACTGACTTCTCATGCGATTTTGGGAAGCACTTCATTATTTGAAAGTGTCTTTTTCCAGCACTGTTTTGGCATAAATTTGCTTAACTAATTAAATATGACAGAAGCCAAGGCAAAAAATAGATCATAGACTCATGAGATTTATAGACAAAAGGAGAATGATGCTGCAAATATGGGCTAGCATGGGACAAAAGGACAAAGACACAAGAAATGGGTTTAGGACAACAGTTTGCAATGGCTTATTTCTCTTTTTCCATTCAGCACCAAAACTTAAGGTAAGTCAAAAAAGGCATCTGATCATTACTTACAAGGCTATAATCAAGCTTGCTATTAAATATGCATTTTTCCTCTGAATGAGAGTAGGATAGTGCTCATAAGAGGTGTTTCAGCGCGAAGTGCTTGTCTCTAAACAGGTTTATACCACTGTGACTAAATCGACAGAAAATTATGACCAGCAAAATTGGTGCAGTCCCAAAGCGCAAAAGGAGATCTCTTGAGGTGTGTATGATGCTGTTTATACTGCATGATATTTTAACTAGAGGTTTTTGTCTCTGTCCATTCACCCAGCGGATGCCATAATGACTATAGGTCCACATGTCCTCCAAATACCAGTGTGTCCTGGCGCCGCTAGTCCCACTAAGAGCGGCAGCAGGTCATACGGTGATGTTGGGAAAAGGGCTGCCACAATGCCAATGTGTCTGCCACCTCTGTCCTGTCTTCACCTGATTTCTCAAGGCACCTTATTACAAAGTGCAAATGCACAAATGGTACGGAAGGAGGGGCCCCAGATTTATTCTGTACTTCTGCCAGATCAGATTTTTAGCTGTACAGCTCTGTTCCCAACTAAACTCTTCTTTCAGCTTTCAAAATGCTAGTTTGGAGGAAGGCAAAGAAATGGAAATTTGGGGGACTATTCATGCAGTTAACGTTAATTTAAATGACCTAGGGGGAAGATGAGTGAAAATAGGAAGAACAGATACAAAGAAAGCATAAAGAAGTAGAAAAGCTTTGGCATACTTATGAATGTGATTAAAATGGCTTTTATCCTGTGCATAAATACTTAGAACATTTGTGCTTAGAAACTTAATAAGGCAAAAACATCATTAAAATAGATTTTGAAAGAGCATTCATATCACACAAGTGTATAAACTTTAATGAGGTTTTCATATCAAACCTGTTTTGTAAAAGAAACCACTCAGAGCTAACGGAGTCTCCATGACAAGGAGTATGTCTCTGCATGAGAGAAGAGAGAATCACATTCCCAGAAAACTCTTGGAGTAAGCTAGTCTGCACTGTCTGCCTGGCCAAATCCTGCCATCTTTAGTGCTTGAGAAGCAAGGAGGCACATAGAGAGCCAAGGGTGTTTGAAGGCACTGGATGGCTCAAGGCTGGTTCCCAGGGACGGGTTGCAATAACAGTATTGAGCAATCCCCGCTGACCGTGAACACAACTGAGCCCCTTAGGTCTGCTCGGGAGACAGGCGATGCTGTACTGAAGGTAAACGCAGCCTGAACAACTCAGGGTAACCCTCAATAAAAAACAACTAATGTGCCAGAAATCCAGGAGCCTGAGTTTTATGCATGTTGGTAACATAGGAAAAAGCAAAAAGCATGAGGCTGCCAAAAGGCGTAAAATAGACATCACAGTTTGCTGAGCAGTCAGGACTATTTTCACTCTTTAACTTTTGTTACAGCAATCCATTCCTTACCATGTTTCACTAGGTTATAAAGCATGGCTTCCCCCTCGAGGAGTGTTTTTCTTTCAGGCTAGATACTGCTCCAGCTTGGCCCACTGCACCTCAACCATCCTGCTGAACTCATGGGACACTGGACTCAATTGCACAGCCACAACTGGGCATCAAACTCATATCATCGTCTGGATCAGAAGTGACTATAGCCAGAAATAAAGGTGTTTCCCACCTAAAGTAACTTTTTCCAGACTTTACAACGTACATCTTGCATCCTCCCGCAGGTTTATTTTCTAATGACTACTTGTAGTCATATAGCTAAGCAAATATATTTGCTCATCCTACTCCTCATTTGAAATTCAAACACGAAGAGTGTGTTCCCAGAAGACTTCATAAATAACGAGGGAGGTCAAAAAGTGAGCCCATCTTAAGACCTGCCTCACTCTCCCCACAGGGGGAAACGACCCCTTGCTGATTGAAGCAGTTTAGAGAACCCTGCCTCTACTACCCTGGGATCTGCAGAGGGGTACCCTATTCATAACATAATCCCAGCTTATACAAGAACTGGCAAGACACTAGAGAGTCAGACGGCCTTCAAAGTGGACACACTCTGCGTTTGCAGTTTACGTTGCCATTCAGTGAGAACGAAACACAAGTCAGTCATTTTCAAATGAAGCCACCAAATCACAGAGCTTGTGTTTCATACGCTTCCACAGACAGTTGTGGTTCCCCAAAGGACTCATTTCCTGGTGGGGGCTTTTTGAAAGGCACACTCTGAGTGTTATATTTCGTTTTCTGCTATTTTCATTTTATGCTGATGTTATTTAATAGGCAGCAAATAGTGAAGCGTGACTTAAAGCTCTGCTTGCCTTGTCTAAGATCTTAGAAATTGTTGCATCCAGAGGGTCACCTCTTCTTGCTTGAAGAGGATACTCTGGGATGTGTGGCAAGTTGTTATATTTTGTGTTTTGGAGTCTTGGGGTTTTTTTATGAAACACAGGGAAGCCTCTCAGAGCACTTCTCTGTAGATGAATGAAATAGTTGGAAAAGGTAGGTTTATTTATGTAAAGTATTCATTTTGATAGAATGTTTGCTCATGTTTTAAAAAGAGAAAAATGTATTTTAGTCCATAGCAAGGATTTGTAGTGTTGGTTCTCAAAGAAGGCAGCTCCAGTTTTGTTAAGCTGGTATAACTTAGTCAAAGAGCTGGTCTAGAGTCTGGCATCAAACATCCTGAATGTCCATTTCACAGACTGATCTTGGAAGAACAGACCTGTAAATGAGATGTCTTAAAGATAACTTCTTATAAGCCAGTAAAAAATGATCAAAGCTATAAAGAAGCTTAGAAATTTATTTGGAAAAGGAGGGGGACAAAATGAAATCAGGAAAAAGTCTGATTTTTTCACAAAGTATGCCTCCTTACCTGCTTCCTATTACTGAAACTCGGATTCAAACCATCTCATTTCAGGCATCTAACTCCAGCAATCAAGACAGAGGAGCCTACACATCTTTGTGTTCCTCCCATGGCCAGCGGATGGAGAGAAGTTTCCAGAGCATGGTACAGTTTCTGAATTGTGCCCTGACAGAGTCTTTTCTCACTGAATGATGGGGCTCTAGAGGCTCCTAGTTGTTACATGGCTCTGGGTACGCAGGATGGGTCTAGGCTGCAGAACTCAGTGAAGCATTTGAAATGTCAGCCTCATTTCAAAATTGCCAATATTCTAAATCAAAACAAGAAGAAATTGTTCTTATAAGTTCTCGAAAATCTGTTAGCCTTTGAGCTCATGCAGACTTTACCAGCAGAGAAAAACAACTGAGAGCTCAAGCTATGATCAGTAGCTTAACAAGTTACCATACATGACTGTGTCCCTGGTTATATGTTGTTAATATCTTTCCACCTCTCCACCAATGCACTTACAGTAATGAGGATACACATCCATTAGGCATAAAAACGAGGGCAGTCTTTCTCCTTCACATGATTTTCACCTTCTTTTCAATCTTACACTACAGCTATATTCAGCCAGTAGCTAGCTTGCAAATAGAGCTTAAACCAAATATTAAATATATGTCATCCATCAAACAGCTTAAATAAACTGCAGTTAGGTTGCCAGGTGACAAGTATGCACATATAGATGTATATGAGCCCCATATATAATATAGGAAAGTAATGGCAACTTAATTTTTAATCTTTCAGACTGCATAGTAATGACAATGAAAGATTATTTTGAATGTATGTTCAGTTCCTGATTCATCAGCATTCATGGATGGCAACTCTGCTAGTATTGCTAGGGGTTTTTCTCTTTTTCCTGGAGTCTGATGGAGTGAATATCTTATTGACATTTATGAGGCCACTTTTCTTTTACTTACTTAAAAGCTGTCTTCCATGCAGGATTGACCATGCCAAAATACACACCTGATTTATGTGGTGGATTTGTTGTAGCACAATTGCCACTACACATAGTCATAAATGATGCAAGAAACCCATTAATATCTCTATGTCAGCATTCAAAGCTGTTTATTTAGATGTAGCCAAAGCCATGAGGTGTCTGGATAGAACCCAGCCAGGACAATGAGTTCAGCCATAGCTCTGCCAAAGAAAAACTCCTTCTTTGCTTCCAGGTGCTTGTCTACCACAGAAATTACTTAACACCTAAGCCGTCATTAGTGACGTTATGAAAACGCCCCAGTTTCTTTAGCCCTTGTCTGCAGAGTGTGGATGGCACCAGCTTAGTCCATCAGAGCAGTGGAGTGAGATTTTCCACTGTGCTCATTTCGCTGGACTGGTGTGCAATTACATACAGAGGAAAATAAATCTTTCTAGAATAATCATTTAGCTCAACAAGCTTTAATCCAGCAGAGCATGCTGGCATCACCTACTTATATAATAAATACATGTCTAATAAATAAATGTCTAAAGGAGGCTTCATGGCAATAATCACATTAACAGGGGTCAGGGTTTTACATCAATGCCTATCAGAGCCCTCTCCAAAGCAGTAGGCTGCTTTTCAGGTCTACTGAGGAGGTTTTGCTTTCTTATACAAGCGAATGTGGTTCACCTCAAGGGAAAAGAAAACAGATCATTTGATCGTTCACAGTCGGCCTGCTCGCCACACTGCTAATCATGAAGGACTCATGGAAATACACCAGGTGGAAGGCACCACAATCTAATCCAGCAGACCTTTCCCTGAAGATGGCTCTGGGGACCAAGTCTTTCAGAGAACAATAAAAAGGTGAGGGAAAGCGCAAAAACAAAATGCAGAAAGATTAATTAAATAAAGGGCATCCTTCCAAAAAAACTGTAACAACTCTGTGAAATGTGTTTTCAACACCACAATACTCCTTCTCTGTTTTGTTTCACAGCAAAACCATTACATGTAAGTGTTGCCTTTGAAACTCCAGAGAAAGACACTGATGAATGTTACACAGCAGACCAGAGGCTGCCAAAACTAACAGATTTCTGTTTAGAGACCCTAAGAGTCAAATCCCTGTGAAGTAGCAGAGCTTGAAGAGTAATTAGCCACAACCATAACAAAACAGTGAGCTACTCACCACTCAAATCTCTATGACTTCTCTGTTGTTATAACTGACATTGGTTTTGCAGGTTGCTGAGAACGGACTATCCATGAAAGAAACGCTTAGCATAAAACCAGCCAAATTAATAAGATTCAAAAAGGTCATTTGTTATGATACACAAAAAACCTGTCAACTCTAGTGAGCACCATTTTACCTGTTCCCACCCTTTAAAGACTTAAGGCAAAATTAACCTAAATACAATCCCACTCATTCTGGTGGAGACACCACCAGAGGTAAGTGTGGCATGGCAATTATAATTTCATCATCAAGGATTAACTGAAAGGCTTTCCTCTGTGTTCTCATTAGCTGGGTAAAAGGAACTTTCTCATCAATTTCTTTATACCTTGCTCAGGAGAATTTTTGCTAATATATTCCTACTTTTGCCCTAAAAAAAGGGCAACAATCAACAGAAATCCAGTTTGCATATCAAATTAACTGACATCTCATTTGCTGTGCTTTCTGCAGCGCAATGGCAGAGCGGTAAAGTGCTGACAGCTGGTTTACAGTGGTGATCCCACACTGGCTGTGATCAATAATGTTACACTTCTAATAAAGCACCCGAGAAAAACCTTATGAAACCCAGAACTACCTTTTTGGTTCTTCAAGGACAAAGATGGACAGACTAGAAGAATATGAAAAGAAATATTTTCATAATGTCATCACATATTAATAATAATTTATCCTTAGAAAGGTAAGGTCTTCTTATTTCTGTGCTTCTGCACTGTTTTATTATTTTCTCCATAATGTTGTTTGTAAACTAATGAGCACCTGCTCTTCACTTTCCAAATAACTGATTGATCAAAAATAATACTAAAATAGAAAATTAATAAATCTGAAATTTAAACCCTATAGAAATGTGAATTGAGTAAAATAAGTGCACATTGAATAATGTAAGAGGATCAGATGTTTTGATATGACTGATCACTATTTTCCCTAACCTTCAGTGAAGCAGAACCTCACGAACGAACACTTTAAATTTTGCAGAAACTCAGCTTGAGATTTCCTAGGACTTCTGCAGGAGACACCTTAAGAATCATAAAAATAGCCAGATCTAGTTAAGTTGTCATAGGCTTTTTGTAGAGATGAAAATCAAACAGTGGGGTAGTATTTTATTGAATTTAGTTTACTTTTTATTGTACATATTTCAGCCAATTGCCATTTTGACTATCCTGGCCACCCTTTTGACAGTTTTTCTGTAATTTCAACACATCAAGAGAGCAAACTTGGAAAAATGCCTTTCCCACCAAAACTACCCACAAATTGCAGAATCAACACTGAACTATTTTGTAGTGATTATTCCAGCGACAGGATTTGAACTCAACATCCTCTGATCCAGGGGACTGAGATAATTTATTCACTCTTTATGAAAATAAAACCCAGCAATGTCCAAAGGAATTACCCTCTTCTGTAGGCTGAAACAATTATATAAAATAGTTTCCTTGTCAGCCACAGGAACAGTAGTCCTTTTGACATCACCGTATTGCTGTCTAGATGGAAATATTAGGATTCAGTGTTATAGCCTCAGACTTGCTGACTTGAAAGTGTCAGTATTACTGTACAATTTAGTCAAAGCATCACCTTTCTTTCTGAACCATTATTCTGTTTTATGTAGCAGTTATTTGTATACTGTGAACTCTGAGATAAAATGCATAAAAATTCAGGTTTCAGAAAAGTCTGGTCTCAGGTCATTCTGAGGTGGAAAGAGAACTTTGCGAACTATCTAACGAGGGTTGCCACTTGATATAGTTACACAAGTTTCTGTAATCAGACTGTGATAAATCCTGTCACTCGTTTTAGGGCTGATTTTGACATTCCAAGGCTTTGCTGTCGCAGATACGCATAGAGAGGCCCTTGCTCCCTTAAGCAATCTCTAGAGACTTTAGCATAAGATTGGCAAGATCTGGAGCCCTAGCTGTCCTGTTAGCACAGGTCTATCAGTGGTAATAATTATGGAAATTACTGAGCACAGGTATGTGACCTGGACAGCATGGTGGCAAAATATCTCCATCTCCTCCATGTCACAGCTCCTATTTTACCAACACAATGACTTTCTATATTACATATTTCACTCCTCCTTAGCTTCAGAAAGTCCCTTGCTGAAAATCACAAGTGCATGAACTTGTCCCTTAGTGTTGATAATCCCCTTTTCAGCTGCCTTTAATCAGTAGCGGGATTATCCCATTAATCTTCACTGTGAGAGAAGAACCATCCAACTTTCCAGCTCACAACTCATTTCCTCTGGATCCCAGTGGACCACCAGTCCTTCCAGGAGCTTCTTCCTCCGATTTCTCTCGGTAAGTTCTCATAACAACTTTTTCCTGACATAGCATACTAGACAACAAGGAATAACTCCAGCAGGACTATAGAGAACAGCAATAACGTTGTTGGGAAGAGATGCGTGACTGGGTTGTTTAAAAAACTTTTCTGAATCTCCATGTTCAGTAAAGATAAATTTAAGCTGTGACAGGAGCAAGGTCTGTTTTTATAGGAAGATGCAACCAGCACCTGTGCAGTCTAGAACTTGTTGATCTAGCTGTAAAAAAAAAAAAAAAAAAAAAAAAAAGAAAAAAGATGAGGAAAGCTGTAATTATTCTTTAAATCTACGGGACCGACACAGGCATCAGGAAAATAAATCTGCTTGAAGCTGAATAAAATGCTAGCAGAAGAATAAATGGGTATAGACTCTCTATAAGCAAATTCAGGTAGAAAATTAAAAACAAACAACATCTTAATCTTTGGAGTGGAGCAGTGTTGAAACGGGAAGAGTGGAATACAAATAATTTCTACCTCCGCTCAAGAGTTTATAGTTTTATCAGCAGAGCTCTCTGATGGGATTGCCTGTGACAGCATTGGGCTTAGTAATGACTCTTTCAGGCCTTTTTCCCACTCCTTCACCCAGACCCACTACTTCTACAGCCACCACCCAGCTCCCCCACGCAGCCTAGAGAGGAAAGAGCTGATGGCAAGAAAGAAGTCACCCCATTTTCTTCATACCGTTTTGCCACCTGCTTGTCATAGGCCGTTGCTGAGTACCTCTTGTCATTTGATATAATTTTTGGTCATGTTTTGCAGCAAATACATCAAAACCTCTTCTACAGAGAGCTGAGACACGATTGTTGCTGGTTTGTGTAATAACAACTGACCCGCCTCTGCCAAATTGTGTTTCCAGAAAATAGGAAAAACAGAGAACACTTTCAAAAGGACAGAAAAGAGGTTTTATTACAGCTTAATTTTCTGTTAGCTAGGTAATTACTTTTCCAAAGTCTTTCTGAAACCTTTCCATATTGCAGTTCTCAATTAACTAGCCAGAGGACACTGGAAAGTGATAATTAGGTGTTAAACACCAGCCATGTTCCTGCAGATAGCCCTCCTGCCAGCCATTTAACACTTACTCTGGTGCTAAAGCTATGAGTGATGTGTTTTTCAACAGCATTTAGGTACTAATAAATTATCAAACAGTTTGAAAGCAAGGGCCTGCCTAGATGGGAGAGCCATGGGCAATGATCTCCCTGACCTGCAGCAACTGGAGCCACCTCATCTTGGGAAGGGTGGCCCAGGCTTGTTGGTGCAGTTGCTGTATTTCCACAGCAGCAGAGGCATCCCTGGAGAAGTCAAGGGTGACTGTCCCACACTTCTCGTAATGGAAAGCTAACTTATTTGTGGTATTAAATCTTGAGATCCACCTCTTGTGTGTCCAGACTTTCATACTGCCAGATGGGGTTACCCCATGCAGATACAGTCGTCTAGACAGGTAAATTCCACTTGTCCTCTTCTGTCGTTATTAAATGCTCCTTAAGTATGGCTTACTTAAATCTTTTCTGAAGCAGGACTAAGCCAGAAATGCTACCTGCCAGCCAGCAAAAGGATGTCAAGAGATATAATTCTTCTAGACTATGTATGTTACATTCACCTCCTTAGTTTATAGCAAATAAATTCTCCACTAGAAATAATGTTTATGTGGATTTGCAGTTTAAATCAAGAGCACCAAAAGTGGTTCAGCATGTAAACTCCTATCTGGCTGCTAGCACGCATTTTGGAGGTACTAACAGAGTACACATAAAGATGTCATGTCAGAACTGCCCCTCTGAGCTAGATACACCAACTCCTGTCCCAGGACTTGAAATCACTAACCACTTTATGCTTCTATGTCTATATGCCTCGTACCTAGGTAGAATTCGCTGTGGAAGACACAGGCCCCTATAAGTGATCTACAGTTTATAATACCAACATCTCTGGCAGGACTCAGAATGGGCTCAACTGGTCTAAAACATGATTTATCTGTTGGTGACTAGATAGATAAATATCCACATGCACGTACCTCCATGTACGTTTTCCCAACAAGTGCTTGCTATGTTCTGTTTTTTCGCTCAACAGTGGTATCAATCAAGGATCACCACAATGCAGCAACATGGCTTCACGGTAGGTAAAAATCTAATAGGTACGAGAAAAAGGCAAGGCCCAAAGTGATACGTAGCTCAGGTGTGCCTAAAATAGGTATCTATATTCTGCCTTATGTGTTTCAGGGCATCCTATCTGGCATTGACCTGTTGCCTCAGGAGGCTGCAGGCTTCAGAAGGTCCTGCATCTTACATCCCAACCTCCTGTGAGTACCCTGGTGTACTGGAACTGGCTGGGATGGAGGTAACTTTCTTCATAGCCACCTGTGTGGTGCTGTGCTTCGAATTGGTGACTGAAACAGGGCTGGTAACACGCTGGTTTTTTTACTACTCATGAACAGAACTTGCACAGCATCACGGGTTTCTTTCTTTCACACTCTGCCCCCCAGCAAGTAGGTTTGGGGGGTATCCCATACCATATGAAATTGTGCTCATCAATAAAAGCTCAGGGAAAGGAGAAGGAACAGGAGGTGGACTTTCATGGTTATGGCATTTATCTTCCCAAGTAACCATTATGTGTGACAAAGCCCTACTTTCCTTGAAATGGCTGAACATCTGCCTGCCAACGGAAAATAGAAAAAAAATTCCTTTTTTTGCTTGTGCACACAGCTTTTGCTTTCCCTATTATTATCTTTCCCTGTCATTGTCTTGATCTGTGAGTCTTTTTGCCTTGTACTTTCTCTCCATCCTGGGGGGAGAGTGAGCAAGTGGGTGGGCAGGTGTTTGGCTGTTGGCCTGGAGCAACCCACCACACCTGGACACCTAAGGATAGCACTAGATGTCTTTATTTAGGCATACAACTTGGTGTCCTACTGTTGAGCCTTCAAGAAAGTTTTGTGTCAAGAGTAACAGGTGTACAAAACCAGAAAGAAAGTAGAAAGAAATGGTAATGAAGCATAACCACAAAAACTTAGCTAACACTCATTGTCCATTTTGTATGTTAGCCCCAATGTGAAGAATATGACGGGATAGAGGCTTACATGTCTTCCATTCATGTATTGCCTGAATCCAGCCCTGTCTACATCTGTTTCACTTCCTGATATTGTGTTTGCTCTAAGCTCTTGACCACCTAACAGGGCTAAGAGAAGAAGCTGCAGCCAGTTCTCTGCACTCACTGCTGTGAGAAGTGCTGGCTTTGTTCATTACTGCGTTTATTTGGGGATTCCATTTGAATGGCTAGCCCAAGGAGAATTGCTCACTTATCTCCTGGAAGAAACTGAGCCAAATGCCACACAAATGTACATTTGTACTCTGTAGCGGCATTGTCTTTGATAATCAAGGTTCTCTGCTGGCAACCAAACATCTCACATACTGCAAGTCTTCTGTGAAGAAATGAAAACAAACAGTTAAGGAAAAATCACTTAAGAAAAAATTTCAGCAAAACTGGACCAAATGGTTTAAGGCTCGTCTTTCTCTGTAAATAAAGTGGTGAAGAGAATGAGATGTTTCAGTGAAGTGCTCAGCTTCAGCAGAGGAACAGAGGAATTAAACCAAGGTATGCACAACTAGAAAATGTTGAGTAGGGAAATTGTTCTAAAAATGCCTTTATTCCTTTCTTCTTATCCCCCTTGTACATGCATTCCTCAGGAAAAGTGCTGTTTCGTTATGGCAAAGGAATTCTGCAAGTACAAATATTCAACTGTCCCGTAACAGAAAGAAATGCTTGAGGTACAATGTAACTTGTACCATTCATCGCAGTGGAGTCAGTAAGTTTTTTGCAAAGGCACTCAATGATTCAGGGTTTATACACACACTCTGACAAAGAAGAACCATTTCCCATCCTCTATAAGTAAAGGCTCTAGAATAAATTCTCATTTATATTATAGATATTTTATATCTGCTATCCCAATGTAAAAAGACCTTGAAATAGGTATAATGGGTGTCTTATGGCCTCTTTACATTGCCAGAACATTTCATAGACATTTTAAAGAATATTTTATAAGATAGAGGCTATGAATCCTCATTGCTGTTAAGTTTTAAGAACAAGCATCTGCCAGGGATTACACAGATAGAGCTGGTCTGGCCTCAAGGGAGAACAGACGAGATGACATTTTCCAGCTACAGACTTTGTGGCATCTTGCATTTTTTTATACAGAGAACATGCAGCAGCTGTACTTCTGTTTACTTCTTATACTAGCACACACCTACAGTGCTACTTACACAGGAAGTATCTCAAGAACCTGGAAAGGGAAGCTGGATGGCACCAGCAACACTCTGATTTTCATTAAATAGCCATCAGTCCTTCTAACAACCTTGGTCTGAATCAGGTACTATGGGAAGTATTTGCAGCTAACTTCTGATCAACTTTCAGTTATCATTTAAAAAGGTGATAAAATGGCTGGAATTATAGTAAGTGAAACAACCAGGAACTAGCTTTCTGCAACCCATTGACAAGAAACTTTGTTAACAATACATGTATGGCAGATAAAACAAAAAATGAAAAATGTGTTTAAAGTTGTGGAGTGAAGGTATTCCTGCTGGCTTTTCACAGCTGAACAGGATAGCACAGAAGAGGAAGACAATTAAGTGAAAAATGGCTGGGAAGGTAGCAAAGTTGCTGATCTACTAAGTCAAAGTTAAAAATGCTGATTTAACCTTAACCTAGACAACAATCTGGAATTGTGTTTTACACCTTTTCTGCACTTTTGACTATTAAAGTAATGTCTAATACACTACCCAGATTGGAACCCTGTTTGTGGATTTAAGTTGCAAAGACATTTTGAATTATTTCAATCATTCAGAAAAAAATAATCTTTAAATGAAACCATATATCAGGTTTGGGGTTGAACTCTGGGTTTTAGTCCAGAGGCTAAAAATAACAATTTTATCTACCAGGCTAGGGTTCTAGAAATCATTGCCAATTTATCATAATTGTTGACTAGAAACCAATACCATGAAATGGTTGTTAAATTTCCATCTGTGGATATATTCATAACCTTCATAGGAAGAGGCACTGAGCAATATGGTCTAGCTTTGGATTCAGCCCTGCTTTTGGCAGGGGATGGGACCAGTTGACCTTCACATTGAAATTATTCTGTGATTCTATGAGTGGTAGAATATAATGTCTACACTGCTGCTATTTATTTATTGTAATTGTGAAGAAATTTATGAACTTTGGCTTGAAAACTCCTAATCAAACTTGCTATTCAGAAATATTACATAGAATCATAGAATGGTTTAGGTTGGAAGGGATGTTAAAGATCGTCTAGTTCCAACCCCCTTACCATGGGCAGGGACACCTCCCACCAGACCAGGTTGCTCAAAGCCCCATCCAACCTGGCCTTGAACGCTTCCAGGAATGGGACATCCACAGCTTCTCTGGGCAACCTGGGCTAATGTCTCACCGCCCTCACAGTGAAAAATTTCTTCTTGATATCTCAACCTAAATCTACCCTCTTCCAGCTTGAAGCCATTACCCCTTTTCCTATCAGTGCATACCCTCATAAAAAGTCCCTCTCCAGCTTTCTATAGGCACCCTTTAGGTACCAAACAGCCGCTATAAGGTCTCCCCGGAGCCTTCTCTTCTCCAGGCTGAACAACCCCAACTCTCTCAGCCTGTCTTCATAAGACAGGCTGCATTCTCTCATGACTGCTGATATTAGGGACAGGATTTGTTGAGAGTGACTTGTGATTTTAGATATGTTCTTTTTCAAAACCTTTTAAGGGGTAATTACCTGTATGTATGGCCAATGGAGCCCTGTGAGCCTGAGAGGTGCTCAAATCCCTGATGGCAACAGCTAGTCGGTAAGTTAAAAAGCATCAGTGGAGCTGCTGCAGTTCTCCATGCATGCACTCTTCCCTATTGGAAATATAATGTAGTTTAGCTTTAAATGATCTGTCTCTGGCAGCCAAGCTGCATTACCTTGCCCTTTCCATGTGCTAACAGTATGTTCACAGTCAGTGGGAGCACCTCAGATGTATTGTAGCTTGTCAAGGAATGGGGACGCGATGATCTATCTGAGCCTTCCTGTGCTTCTTTCTGAACTCTGACTACCTTCATTATTAGTATCCCTTATTATTAATCTACTTAAGAAAGCAAGAAAGAGTGACTGAGTAGCCACTGAAAGGTGATAAACTCCCAGAGCAGTTCTTCAGAAGGTCTAATGAAGCCCAAGCATCAGTCAGATTAGCAATTTGGCACACTGGTGGCTCCAGGGTGCAGTTCAACCCCCCTTGAAATCTGTGAAAAGACTCTGGGAACTGGATGATGCCCTAAATGAACAAGGGCTGTTGTTCCAAAGATTGAGTGACATTAAGTATTCCCAAAGGGTTTTCTTTTATTAGATTAGAATCAGTTCTTAAATCACTAAATTGTGTGGAAATTTCCCATTCCAGAAGTAAGCAAATATTCAAGAGTATATATATTTTACTTAGCAGCCACCACAGAAAAATATACAAAGTGGGAATCTGTTAAATACAAAACCTAACTGGATATAAAAATGTGTTCCTTTGACAGGTCTGTTTCTTTAATAGAATTTCATTAAAGAGGGCACCATTGTTTTATGGAATATTCTGTGGTTTAATATATAAAATATGCAGCCGTTTAATATATCTCAAAAAGTTCAGTTTTGCATTGTATTTTAATTTTTCATCAGTATAAGTTTCTCTCTAATAAATCTCTGTAAAAAGGCTTCACTTTGCTTCAGTGCTTGTAAAAGGTTTTCTTTGATCAGATTTGTTACCTCTGAATTCATTTGTGTTTATCCAATTCATATAGGTGACACTAAAGGTACAGTTCATTAATTGAGTTGAACAGGTTCTTGGGACTGGATTCTTATAAATCATAAGTTTACAATCACACTAGTAGGGGCCAAAAGGGGTCAAAAGGGTGAAAGCTGGGAGATTTTGTTGAGTTTTGTGAAATACCTTAGTTGTTTCTTTCCTTTTGCCTAGTGGACTGGCAATGATGCAAGTAAAATGAGCAGGCCGTGACACACTGAAAAGAAAGGAATTAATAAAATCATAAAATCACAAAATGGTTAGAGTTGGAAGGGACCTTAAAGATCATCGAGTTCCAACCCCCTGCCATGGGCAGGGACACCTCCCACTAGACCAGGTTGCTCAAAGCCCCATCCAGCCTGGCCTTGAACACCTCCAGGGATGGGGTATCCACAACTTCTCTGGGCAACCTGTTTCAGTGTCTCACCTCCCTCACAGCAAAGAATTTCTTCCTAATATCCAATCTAAATCTCCCCTTTTTTAGTTTAAAACCATTGCTCCTCCTCCTATCACTACAATCCCTGATAAAGTGTCCCTCCCCATCTCTTCTGTAGGCCCCCTTTAAGTACTGGAAGGCTGCTATAAGGTCTCCTCAGAGCCTTCTCTTCTCCAGGCTGAACAACCCCAATTCTCTCAGCCTGTCCTCACAGGAGAGCTGCTCCAGCCCACTTGATCATCTTCGTGGCCCTCCGCTGGACCCATTCCAACAGTTCCATGTCCTTCCTGTACTGAGGACTCCAGAGCTGGATGCAGTACTCCAGGTGGGGTCTCACCAGAGTGGAGTACAGGGCTAGAATCAGAAAAGCCAAGGTGTTTTAACTTCATGTCTACTCCAGCCACCCAGTCCAAAGCCTGAGCACAAAGAGGAACCTGCAGCTCTGAACACATAATAACAGTACCTGCAGAGAGGCCAAAAAAGTAGGTGAACGTGAAAAGCTTCCTGGTTTAGCCTAAGAGATGATAATCCTCTGCCAGAATCAGACGGGCCCTTTTTGTGCTAAATATAGTGTACTTTATATATGAAATTATATGTATAAGGGAATTCACAAATATGGAAATATATGTCTACTGTATTGATATATGTGTATTAGGCATATGTAACGTAAATGCATAGTTAGAGGAATTAGGACTGAATAGAACAGTCCTGGAAGCCAGGAACAGCTTTATTTTCATTGTTATCCTGGTTGATTCATCATTTAAAATAAGTTTAAACAGATAAGATAATTCAGCCTAAGTGCTGCAGTTGTTTTTGCAACACTCGGGGCATGCTGTCAGCTTACCCATTAGCAAAAGGGTGTGAAGGACTGTGTATAAGTGGCACATCTCAGGGACGATGGAGGGGACACAACACTATATGTCTATTTTAGAAACGCTCAATTTTACCTGAGAAATAAATATTTGCAGTGCAAATGGGCTTCCAACCTGAATAATCTCTGCCAATATCCAGAATAGAAGTGAGACAAACTTTTCATCCCATGAGAACTTATGTTTGAAACAGCTTTTGAAGGAGGGATCTTCCATCCTTTGATTCGAGACTGAAGGTCTTCTCAGCGCATGCCTTAGCTCACACATGGGTAACACAACTGGTCCAGGCCTGACTTGAGTAATTTTTTGTCGTGCTCTTTGTAGCATAGCATAAGATGTGGTCACAGAAGTCTCTTCAGGTCCTGAAGGAGGGAACCAGAATGATATACACAATATCTTTCAGGATACTTGGTACAGGGTCTCTGTTTCAGACCTGTCCACTCACAGGGTGAAACAGTTTAAAATATTATCAGAAAAAAATGGGACTGATTCACCAAATGCACTCTTACAAAATTCTTAGGTTTGTACAGTATCGAGAAAAGCTGCCAAATTTAAAAGGATACCAATTTAAATTTAAGTTAGTTTATTAAATAACTTGGCCATATTTCAGACAACATACCTGCCCTCTTGTTTCTCTTTCTTTGTTCTGGGGGTTTAAGATGACAGTTTGTTTCATTTGACCTTCAGCTTGTCTAAATTCCAATTAACACTAATGGAGGTATGCTAATGTACTCCAGCTTGGACCTGACTCACCGAGAGATTTGGGGATTTTTCACAGAAGTGGTTTGTTTCCCATACAAACGGAAAAGGCCGATTATGGACGGGGAAAGTGAAACCACCACACCGCTTCCACACGGTGCTGTCAAATAAATTAACGTTCCCGTCCCAGAAGGCGAATTTTGTGTGCAGACCTGTGAACGCAATCGGTGCCCGTTAACGCAAACAGAGGGACGGTGGGGGAGTTGTGACTTGCCTGCTAGAGGCCATAACTGATTATTCTCCTCACTTTACCCTCCACTGATGCCCTGGTACTTCTTAACAGTTGCCATGTTTTCAGCCTCTGCTTGCCTCCTAGCATTAAATGGCTCGTCAACGGTCTACATTAATAGGTTCCCTTGTGAAGAACGCAGGGTGTAATTTTCACACTGAAAGGAATATTAGATGTATAGCCTGGCAAGCCTACAGCCGTACGAGTGTCTCAAACCACTCTTCCACACTCCCCTTCCTACATGACGGGGCAATAAGCCAGTATAAGCATATGTCTACTGTATGTATGGCTTTAACGAGAAGAGGAGACAGTGTAGATCAGCCATGATATAGCTGGTGAGGATATCAATTTTTTTCTAGCCAGAGCAGCACTCAGTAGCTGAGACTTGTTCATTGTAGTAGCAAAATGTCACAGCCTCTCTCATGTCACGTTGCAGAGCATGATGCTGCTTTTGCACTCTACTTCTACCTTGACATAATGAATGGTACAAATGTTTACATCAGCCCTACATATACCCCATACACATTTTAACCACACATATCATTGCAGCAGCAAGAGTTTTCATGCATTGTAATCCCATGCTGTCTTAGTTCTAGTCTTAGTCACTGATTCATCAATTTATTGAATAGAAGCAGAGTTTGGGCCCATGATGAGCTCTCCTAAATTTCAGAAGCTCTAAAAACCCAGACAGTGAAAGTGTGAATTTTATCTCACACACAGAACAGGTTATGAAAATTTTCAGACTCACAACCTCAATACTGCAGTCAGCTCCCTTGTGTGACTCCACTCACTCATTTCCGGTGTGGAAACAGTAAACAACAAATCTTAAGCTCAGCTTGTGTTGAGGTACTCCGAGTATCTCAACTAGATTCCTTTTGCCCTGTGAAAAACTTGGTTGTGTGCACTATAACATGTTGACAACACACTTTCTGATCACTTGACTGTACTGTACCCTAGCAATAATAGCACTTGAAGATGCCAAAACCAGTGTTTCTGAGTCTTATAAATATTGTTAGTTTTTTCTCATTATTGAGCTTGAAGTTTTGTGAAGACAGCGCATCTACTGAAGCATCAAGAAGCCCCCATTAGTCACAGCTGAATGACGCTGTTGGTCTTTCATTCATATACTTCTGATCCTCTTTCTCAGTGAACTCCTTGTACCACTGTTAATCTGTCACCTGGAAATGACACTACACGTACTACTTACACCAAGCAAAGTCAGTCACAGACAACTTCTTCAGGAAAATTCATTAACTTTGCTACATGGAATATCAACTATGCCATGTTCAGGCTCTTTTCCACTGATTAATTACAAATTTCTTTTAAATACATGCTGAGAAGACAACAGCAAAAATGTAGTATGTATTAACAAGCATGTAGTTACCTTCCACTGCACGAGTAACACAACTGAAGTCATGATGAATTGTTTTCTGAATTTGTTTTGATGATGCCATATCTGTGGAACAATATCTATCCTGATGCACTAAGGGATGTAGTAAGTAGTTTTTACCCACTGAAGATGAGTTATGAGATCTGATCCCTTACTCTGCTCTGAGCAGCAGAGCTCCCAGCTTAGCCACAGAGGAAAGGAACAGCAAACTGCCCAGCCAGAAGGTGTTGGCAAAGTCCCAACTGTTATCTTCAAACACAGTTTGTTTGAAAGTGGACAGTTTTCTGAGTTCATTCTTCTCCTATGTGAAATGGAATCTCCTGACTCCATTTGCTTCTACCATTCTCATGCAAACCTACGGTTCAGGACAACTATATAGGGTCTTTGGGGAAACATAGCAAAAGCAATAGTCAAACATATTCCCCATTAGGATACCCCTTTCAGTGACCTAATCTCTCACAAGTCATGAAAATTGATGTTTGCCACCACCACATTATTTACACTTTTTCTGCACTACTTCTCTGCCTTCACCCCATGTTCGTCATGTCTGGAGGGATTGCTACCTCCTCTGGCCCAGGTTTACACAAAGCTTGGAGGACAAAATCATATTCAGTTCAGAGCTCCTCCTTAGGCACTTAACTATTGCAATTCAGAATAAAATAATAGCAATGACACTTTGCAATCCAAGGTAAGTGCCTAATCTCAAATAATAAACTGGGCTCATTGTAGGCCAGTGGAAAGAAAGAGACTTCAATACCTAACTGCCAAACGCCTGAGTGAAGGCATGAATTCTCCCACAGAACTTCTTAAACATCTATGTAAAATCCAGACCTCCCTGCAGAGGCCAAACTTATATTAACTTCAGCAGCGCCAAGATTTCACCCTCAGTTTTAAGTTCCAACAGGGTAGAAAGCCAATTCTAGAGAAAGTGATGGGACTGGGAAAAAGGAGAAATTAGAAAGTTGGGGTGCAATAACAATTACAATGAATAATTAATTTCAACTGTGGTAGAAATGGGAAAAACTGTCAATACTGACAGTGCTGTTTCAGCTGGGATTTGATTCTACTTATTTTATGAAGAATATTTTAGCAGAACAAAAGCAATTTAGCAGTGTCTTTTCCGAAAACCATCTCCAAGGTTGTCTAAAGACAAAGCCTGTTCTTCCTTTTGTTACAAGTTTGTTTTTTTTTTACCCATTTACCTATTTTTACCTTCTACCCACCAGCACTTTTGCAAGTTGCTCAGCTTGGTTCTTCACTCTCTCCATAGCATGAAAGCTTTATTGTTCCCTCTGAGTGCTCCAGCACTTACCCTTCCCAGCTCCGTGTTTTGGCACAAATGGCCTCTTTTGAGCTTCTGTGTGAAGACCACCTGCAGCAGACCTTGAAATGACTAACGTGGAGGCAGGCTGAGATCAGCTTAAACCTGAGTTTCAAATGTACTCTACAACTCTTGCTGTTTCCTAGTCCCCAAAACGACTTCATTTCCTACACCGACTGCTAAAGCAATAGTCCTGAAAGAGGGAGTAATAATTTACAGTAACTCTTCTTAATACATGAACATTAATTTTATTTATTGTACCAAGAATCAAATTTACTAGAGACATAGTCCATGATTGGCATTTTGAAGGAAATATGGTAAATTACTCAAATCTATGGATATAGCTGTAGAGATTTATAAAACACTGCCTTCAATAGTTAGAACATGATATATGACTAGTGCTGAGGTCATGTCCAATGTTCATTTTGCTCATTTACTTTTGCAGGTGGAGTTGAAATAGTTGCCAATTCAGAAAATGAAAGGCTTTTTTGATAATAATATATTGAAAAGTAGATTTGTGAAGACAGACTAAATAAAATCTGTTACTTAATAGCAAACACATAAACTCAAAAAATATTTGTGATTTTTTTTATTTTTATATTGGAAAAAGAAATAAAATAAAACCTATTAACAGTCTGATCTTATGAAGACTCAAAGGACATTTTACTTGACTAGTCCCATGCCTGTTAGAGAGTGCCGAAAGGGACTACTTACAGTAGTTAAGCACCGTGGCTGATGATATTTACAGGGGCAGTAACGATAGCTCAGTTCCTTGCTATTGTCTTAATCAGGTAAGAAATACATTGAAACCAATGAAATTGCTCAGGTTTAACAGAGGCAACTGAGTGCAGAATCAGCCCCAGTAGGAAAATTTCTTATGGTTCATGGTACAACTAAGCAGATAAGAAAAAGCTGCTGTTTTCAGACATCCCAGACACACAACAGCCAGACACATGCACCAATGCACGTGCTGGGGAAATGAAATTAGCAAGTGGTGTCATTTGTTTTAGCATATGATCACATCTGACAGGCATGAGCTTGTCTCTGATGTGTTTTCTTATTGGTGCCGGAAAGAAGAAAAATGTGAAGCCAGTTAGGAATGTTTCTGAATGTGATGCTCTCCTTTTTTCCCCTTTCTTTCTTTTTCCTTTCTTTCTCCTTTCTTTCAGTAAAAACACTGGAGATGTTTTAAATCCCTAAATCATACAAGGCATATTTTTAATATCTTGTACTAGGGATAACCTTTTTAATAGTACTGGAAATCCCCATACACCATATCTAGGTGTATCCAGATGGATTGTTTCCATATGAAGACATTTTCTTTTGCCATTTTTCATTCTATTGTACGTATCTGTAACGTATGCTTTTTATAATGAAGGGCTACTCTTAATAACCTTGTATTTATTTTATTTTATTTTTTTTTCAGAAAGAGCAGATGTGATGAAGTGAATGAGAGCTATTGGTTTAATAAAGCACAGTCATCTTCCCTCAGATGTTACAATAAACCAGATTAGATAGCGTTCTAATGGAGAAAGTTCCAATGTTACTTCTCCTGTTGATAAATGGTCTGAAATTTCATTTTCTCTGCTCTATGTATGTTGCATACGTGCCTGTGTTTAACTGTTTTGAATCTGGCACTGTAACAACATGAAAGAAAAGAACCCCAGGATCTCAAAATAGCTCGTTATACAAATGATGATTCCTACCTGATAGGGAGAAGTGAAAGGTGACAAATCCTTCCCTCTCAATTAAATTCCTTTCATGAGAGTCTTTAGTACATTTCTGACTATAATGTCAGTCAAGCAATAACAGAAAACTCAGTGTCATTATGGAAAAAAGACATTAAAACCTTTCTAGGGGTGGAGAGAAGGGATATGCGAATATACTTCAAAGAGAGGGTCTTGTTTTCCTTTTATTCCCTCAGTATTTCCATGAAACCTAAGGCAATGACATCACAACAAAACAAGGTTGCCAAGATATACTATACAAAAACATGTTTTCACATGGTTACATTTTCTGCAAATTATAGTTCTTGGAGTATAAATCAGAATAATTGTTTAAATCAGAGTGACTGTTGAAACAGATTTACAGAGATCAAATCAAAAATGTAATAATTCTTGTGGTTTCACTAATGCTCAGAGCACCAAATACTTCTGAAAATTTTGGTTGTCAGTTATATATAGTGTTTACATTAACATGCTGCTTGAACAGAGAAAATATATATTTTAAGATGAAAATGTGAATCCAGGGTTACAAGAATGTTTCTGAAACAGCTAAGTCATCTTGTTTCAAGTAAAACCAGATGTTTGCTTAAAGTGAAAGGCAATCATTTCTTTTAATTATGTTCACTGGTTAGGCCACCAGGAATATCCATATGTGCACACAATGATCCGATTAAAATCAAAGACCTTACGATGGAGAAAGCAATCAACAACTGAAAGACCACCAAATGACATGCGAGGCACTGACCTGGATTCCACTACCTCCATTCGCTCATTTTCACTCAGCAACTCTAACAGGAGAGACTGCTGGAGTCCACCAAGATCCCCTGGGCGAGTCACGTCCCCAGACCCTGGAGGTATCTCCAGGAGGATGGCCTCCTAAACAGTTGCTCCAAATTGATGAACCTGGACTAAACACATTTCTCAACTTCACACAGGGTCAATATCTGGACCTCTAGTAGGACCTCCTCAGCTCCTCTGTTATCCTACCAGCAGACAAGTAAAGGTCTATAACCATCTATTTCAATGACAACTGTGTATTGTATATCAATAATTGTGCATTACATTTATTTATTATATAATATACACATATTCATATAAACACACATGCACAAAAGCACCATATATATGCATGAAATACATTGCAGATGGATATAAAATAACATCATAACCTCTGATTTTTTAATAATATTCTTTCCGGAGCTGAATATTTTCTCCAGGAAGACTTGGCCAGTTAATTACTTCTTCTGTACATAGTTTTCGATTGGTACTACCTCAGCCTAAAGGCACAGGGCCCTTTTTTCTGTGGCATACATCTTATCCAGTGAGCCTACTTTTACCTTTTTCTGGAGGATACTCAATTTTCTGGGGGTCTTTTATGTCAAACAGTTTCTCCATTAGTTTATGAAAAGAGAAGAGAAGAGAAGAGAAGAGAAGAGAAGAGAAGAGAAGAGAAGAGAAGAGAAGAGAAGAGAAGAGAAGAGAAGAGAAGAGAAGAGAAGAGAAGAGAAAGAAAACTTCTGGCCACATGCATTTATCAGTAAAGCTGGCATTTTCAGGTGGTCAGACTGAGTACATAACCAGGTGATAAAACATCTTTACAAAAAACTGGATAAAACACATGGCTTCAGTGAAGCCATCAGGATTTTTTACCCTAATTTCAATGAGCCCAAGAAACATCTCTCTCTAATTTTCCACGCTCCTTCCATCATGGTGGGGTACTTTATTTTACACATACAGTTTCTGTGCTGATGGTCCTCCTTTCCTGTTTGTGCATGATCTGGGCTCAGTCACTGTGTTGTTTTGCTTTTGTTTTCTAGTCCACTTTTTTCAGCAAATCCCCTCACTGAAGGAGAGATCCTTTCCCTCCATCCTCACTGCTCTGCAAGACAACCTTTTCCTCACCCAAACATAAATCTTAGAGTAAGGTCAGCCTCTACAGTGTCCTTTGATATCTGTATCACCCATCTTCGTGATGATTTTATTTTGGTCTTCAGAGTCCTATGGCTTTGTAGAGTCTTTTAAATGTTCCTCTTTCACATGGCTTTACTTAACTGTCAGTGTTCTCACAGGGCCCTTAGTGCGTTGCATCCAGTCCCTTAAAGCTCCTCTCATTGTTTTGACTAATAAGCAGTTACATTAAAGCTTTGGGCCAGGATATTTAGAGGGAAAAAATCATGCAGACCCTGCAAATTTAGCAGCAGACACTTGATCTTTTCTGATTAGCTTGCAGATGATGTTGCCAGCAATATCTTCTCCAAGGCATACTCCTGTCTTGAAATACAACATCTTCACCAGTTTTCAACATGAGACAGGAACCGAAACTAGTTATCATTGGAGTGGATGACCTCCAAGTACCTCTGGCACTGCTCGATGGAAAGTAGATGGCATTAATGCTGATACAGAAGAGCAGCAGGCAGGCTAATTTGTAACCCAGCAGGATCCCAAACTATGTCCATAATATTATTTATGACTAAAAGTTATAAAATAGAGTTAAGGCAGATTTTATTGTTTACTTATCCAAGTCATAAAATATACAAGCACAGCAAATATAAACAACAGCAAAACCAGCTGAGCAAAGGCAAGCTTTCGGCTAGCTTAATCATCTCTGAATTCTAAATATTATCTCATGACGGATGGCTGCTGGAGTCCATGAAGGACTATACCAAATCCTGTTCCCTGTTCCACACAGACCACCCCTATCGAGGACACTTCCATCCAACTGTTTTATCACATATCCTGCCTTTGAACAGAAAATTTCATTTCCTCGTCAGCATTTGGTGAGTCTTTTGCTGGAAAAGGGCCTACTGCCTACCTTCCTCCTGACCTGCTTTGGCAGATGGATTGTTCTTTTCCAGTGTCTTTGAAGGAACAGTAAAGAATGTCTCCCTTACTATGCTGGTCTGGGTGAGTTTTTCTGGTCTAGTTTTTATACCCTTTCCATCACTGAATTCTAAACATATATCAGTGGTATGTTAAGTGAAACAAGCAGTATCTGTTACATATACTGCGAGTTCCTGCTTGTTCTCATTTCTGATTCTTCTTTCCCACATTACTTCGGAAGCAGTACATACTTTTTTCTGTACATACTTCTTTCCATACTGCACCACTAGCTATCCTACTGCTTATCTGAGAGTGGCTCAGGAAAAGGACATAATATCAGAGGATTACATGAAAAATGATCAGAAATTATATAAACAGAACATTTAACGTATCTATGTGCCCACACAGGGTCCATATATGCATCATGACAGACATGTGCATATCTGGTTTTAAATCCTCCACTGACCAGAACTCTACAACCTCTCCAGGCAATTTATTCCATTCCTTGAGTGTGGCTTTTTTTCCTAATATTAAACAAAATTGTCCCTCGCTGCAAGTTAAACCAGTTACTTCTTGTTCTACACATCATGGCTGTGAAGAGCAGATGATTCCACTTTCCTGTATTTGAAAGACTCCTAAAAACCAAATAATTGTTTGCGAAGCACCCTGACTATATGGGCTGGATCCAGTATATCTGGAATAACTTAATTAACAGAATTGATACGACATGACTTACTTGATCAATCTGAACCAATCAGCCTATTCCAAACTAGGCTGAAAAAAACATTTCTAGAACTTGCAGACAAATTGTATTTTGGATGGAAATGTCATTGTAAAATATCAGAAGTTTGCAAGTTAATCCATTTCTACAACTACTTTGTGAAGTTGGAAAAAGTGAGGCTTAAATGAGAGAAGCCCAATATTTGTCCTTTCCTCTCCCACTTCTCATTTCATTTAGCCAGAAAATGAACTGAGTGTTTAACAAAAGTATGTTTTAAATCAAATAATATCTAATTACAACATTTGTTAAATAAAGATGAATAATTAAGCAGTCTGAAATGCAATCACTATTATAGTTTACAGATAAGAGAAAAGCATTTGAATAGATCTTAAGTAAACTACAAAAGCGTGGGCTAATCTTACAAACAAATGAAAATCCATAATCCTGCTTAGGCTACGGTCTGCTGGTAATGCATTCACAATTAAAGTACTGCGTGATTTATGGAAGTCAAAAAGTAAATTACTCAAAAGCATCTACGCTAAATGCCTGTAACTAGCTCCCACTCTCCCAGAGGACAGGACTTTAACCATCCCCGTGGCTCAGCTGAGAAGATCTTTGACTTGTTTTGCAAAATGTTTGCTTGACTTCCTCAACTTCATCGGTCAAATGTGCTTAGCTCAGTAAGATGACTGGCACACGAGGTTACGCAAGACTTGTAATTACAGTATCAATCCCTGTAAGATATTTTGTAACAAATGGAGGAGTCTATTTTTACTCTGTTTTCATATTCCTTGAGGAAAATGTGCAGACTAAATAATTTCCATTAACATCTAGAACTCAGCACACCAGTAAATATAATTATGATCTCTTTCCATTTTTAAAATTTTAGACTGTTTCAGCCTGTTCTAGTTATTAAAAGATCTGTCCAGGATATGAATATTAGTGACAATGATAAAAATGAAAACTTTTTTCACAAAAAATCAAAATTCCAAACTTGTTTTAATTTTAAAATCTTTACAATAGACAGCTTTTACCATGTTTTTTAAAAGCCAAAATTATTTAAATTTGCCACATTAAAACATATTGAGACCAATTTGATGGAATATATAGGTTATAGTAAAAAAGAATTCATGAACCCTTAAGCAAAGTATTTGTTACTTTTCTTTAATCATGATAACGTACCAGAAATGCACCAATATAAGATAAGGAAAAAATCAACTTGCAATTATGAATACAGGTTGCTCTCAACTTGTTGATCCTGCTTTAATCATATTTTTTTTTTATAGGAAAGCTGGGAAGGAACTACTAATTTATTGGTATAGAGGAACAATATGTGGTTCGAGGCTTATGTCAAAGTAAACCCCTGATTCATGCATATTCACTTGTACTTTTTAGTGTCAACTGTAGAAGAAATTGTGGTGATACAAGTGGCAGAACTGATTCACAACTCTGGCAGCATTAGTCTTATCCTGAGAGATGGAACTGATTTTATGAGTGAAAAAAATAACACTGATCTTGGGAAAAAAATACAAACAAAAATATAGGATTCCATGACACTTCCTGAGCTAAAAAAAATGCAAATTCATCCTCCACGAAGTCTTTTCCTGCTTATTGGTAAGTGCAGATATGGATTTTGAGAACTACTGTAACTGATGGCCGTGATTCTACTGGGATCTGAAATTATTGCACTTTTAAGCTTCATCAGTACAGTGAATATACAGGTATTACTAGTACTTACAGGCTATTTGATCCTCACAATGCTGTTGGGAAAACTGAGTACTAACGAATAACAAATGTGTTTGAAAATCAACAAAAAGTTTTGTTTGGTGGTAAAATTCTACACTGAATGAGATTCTAATTCATCCTTCCTTTTAAAAGCTGTAAACATCAGATTGCTGACTCTGCTCTGTCACCTGCAAGATGACTTCTAGCTCCTACCTGGAAAAGGAGAGCCAGCGAGCGGCTGAAGAACCCAGATGGAGCTGAGAAGGGGCTAGAAGGACAGGCTGTCCTTAATGATCCTTGCTAATTACCAAATGAGCCAAGAGATGGTGAGACCCTACTTCTGCAAATGCAGATAAAGAGACCTGCAGGCAGAATGTTGTCAGCTGCAGCCTCCCAGTTCACGGGGATGAACGATGCTACTCAAAGACCACTTCCATGTCGCAGCCAAAAAATGACCACAGCATCCTATCAACATACCCAAGAGAATTTGCAGAAACTGTGCAAATGCTGATTGCAGCCTGGCAACCCTGCTGGGTTTAAGGTGTGGGGGCAGGAGGTAAAGGGACGAAGCTGAAGGAAGCAGTCCTCCACACACTCCCCATCCTTCCAAGCAGGAGCTCCAGAAACAGCCTGGAATTTGGGTGAGAAGACAAGCAGATCACTGTTGGTGGAATTGGCACCATCACTATCACAGTTGCATCTGCCCTGGACTTGAAAACAGCAGCATTTATTATAATTAATAATAAATAATATATAAATATATAAATATTATATAAGATAAATATAAAATATAAAAATATAAAATATATAATATTTTTTATAATTGCAAGGAATTTCTGGCATTTCTCACTTTAAGGGGTGAAGGATCATTGGGATAGGAGATGTGAGTGCAGGAAAGGGTTTTATTTGGCCTGTAGTCAGGCTATTTTATCATATACCTCAGCTTGCCAATAAATTTAACCTTGTTCACCAAATTCAAGCACATTTTTCTGCAGAACAGACAATTCATGCATATTAAGCTTCTAAAAGACTTGGGCAATAGACTACAGGATTAAGAAAAGACCTTGGGTTAGCATCCTTACTGTCAGAAAAGCTGCTGCGTCTGCACGGTGACATTATTAGACATCAGAGAAGCCATTCAGAAAGATTCCCACCAAAGGAAGGCTTTTTCAGGTCTGGTCTTCATGGGAACGATTTACATTTTGGTTTTGTTTATTGGTTGTTTGCTCAGGGTTTTCTGAGGGAGCTGGATGCTCACATTGTTTCTCACTTATGGTGAAATACTTTTTCTGAATACAAGACCTTGAGGAAATGTCCCAGATTTTCTGGGAAACAGCTTTCTGGATGGTGGTAGAATTATCACATCCAGTTGACTGGTATTATTTTGTCACCAATGTACACTTACTTCTTTGTCCCCCAACAAGTCTGTCTGTTTGGAGTAAATAAGAAACAACACTTTGTTTTAAGGCAAACAAAGGAGAAACCCTGCTTTCCTTTGTGTACCATGCATTTATCTCTCAAGTGCTCTGAGATATACAGTTTAAATTTTAAAAAAATTGAATTTAATATAAGTTGCGCTTTTTTTTTTTCCTTTTAAGCTCACAAAACTCTACTTGTAGAACTAAAATCACCATGGAACACAGCCTTAGGAGCAATAATATGCAGTAGGTTTCTATAATCTGTCCAACTCTATTTATGTAAGAAAATTCCCGTTTCTACAATTCAATTAGAAACCGGCATTATATATAAGTTTCAGAAGACTGAAAATGAGGATTTGAAGACAGAGCATTAGACCATTTCCCCCCAAAAGGTTTCTGAAGGATGCATGTTCTGCTGGCTGCGTGTTCTGCTGAATGCCTGTGTACAGCGCTTCTTATCCAAACAACGTGCATGGAGGCTTTTGTCAAGTTTTTCAGTCCTTGCTGGAATTCTTATGATTTCCTGAAAGGTAATAATTTTTTTTTTCCCCAAAGGAATTAGCTGAATTGGAACCAACTTGCTGTTTGCTGTAATCAAGTTGTGAAGTCAGATAGTAGATCAGATATACTGGATGAAATCTCTTTGCATTATTTCTGCTTTGCTGTGATGTCTTTTTAGATGAGTTACAATTATGAATAGAAAAGTCTGTTAAAAGATCTATCCTAATGTAGATTTTATTCTAAGTATTGTAATAAATATCAACACAAGATCAGATTACTTAAATTCCTAAGCTTTAAACATAAATTTTGTTATAAATTTTGAAAGAAATTCAAGCAGTTCCTTGTCATCAACATTATCTCTCCATCATCTTCACGTTCATCTTTTCTGACTTACACATTCTTAGTCTAATCGATTAATACACTAAGATAACTTCTAACAGCTTGAAACCAGCTTAGGAGCTTTCCCTTTGCAGAAAATGTAGCAGTTTATGCATTGTCAAATTATGGAATGTAGTACTTCAGCATTTCTATGTAATTAAATTTACCAAATATTTCCTTTAATTACATAATTTTAAAAATCTTTTGGAACACGAGAAAAATTATATATTTTTATTGTCTCCTTTTTTAGGGCCAGGATGTTTTTTCTACAGTGGCATTGTGCAATTTATAAAAAGTGCAACTTGCTAGAAAAAACGTTCTTTCTCGTTTTGCACTGTACACACGCAAGCTGGTGTTTCACAAAATTAACATGCTGCAAATGGCAATAGAGGGTTTTTTTACCTTTCACATTTTCAGGTACTCTTAGGTGTCTTGAAAATAATTATACAGCCTCATATTCTTCCATTATAGTAGCAGTAGATGTTTATCTCAAATTTCTGGGTATCTCTGTGGTTTGAGGCATACGTTACCGTATGAAAAAATAGGCGCCTCCCAACCCTGTCTGTAGGTGTCTTCACAAGTGAAAGAGAAGCCCATTACTGGGAATACAGGAAGGTTTTATCCTACCAGGATGCTCCACTAGCTTTCTTTAAGTCCCAGGCAATACGTACAACTCTGTCACAAGGGGCTGATCTACAAGAGTGACCTTGGATAACACCACAACACACCTCTGTTGCTTCCACAGCTTAACAACAATGGTTTCAGCAGGGAGGAAGGGGTTCTCCCTAAACGTTATGCTAGAATAATTGTTACAGTCCATTTTATTTCATGTTCTCTTACATCTAACAGCCCAATATACACATCTGATTCACTTCTGTGTAGACCACTTAATAAAAGCCTTACAGCAGTTTTTACTGAAACATGCAACATCATCTCCCATTTCCTTCTGGAAAGAGCAGCTTCTTTCTTTCAGGAACTCATTGATAAAGCATTATGACCCAAACGGTGACCCTGATCCCTAGCAGATATTTCCACCCACGAAAATCCATAAGTAATACTCAGATGCAAACTTCAGTCATTATCACTCCTTCTGCTCTTTACTTCCAGTCTTAAGTGGTCTCTGGGCTCAGACTCTGTGACCCAAGCAGATGGTTTTAGCCATTTAGATAAAGAAGTTTTAAAATAAATAAATAATTATCAGCTGATAATGATTCTCTGCTTAAAATTAGGCAGGTTACATCTATTTAATGTTATGTTGATTCCATGCCCTTTCCATCTCTTAAAGAATGAACATCAACATAAATTAAAATCTATAATACTGACCTTTTTCTCTTATCATCACCGTAATATGTCGCTGTAATGTTATTGTTACATCAAAGTATTTTAACATCTATTTTCATAAGCAAATGCTGGTTGTCTTTAATTAAATTCTTTAAATTTATTATGAATGAGGTTGACTAATCTATATTCCATGCTTTTGTTTGAAATCAGCATCCCCCAAAAATCCTGTAATCACGAGCATCACCACATTTATTCCTTTTAGATATAGGCTCAGCACTAACTTTCTTCCAACTGTCTGGCATTTCCAAAGTCTTGAAATTCTCACTGAAAGTGAACATTATTGATTCTAAATCCTCCTTGGGCAGCTATTTTAAACCTCTCAAATGGAAAAAAATCTGGATCTAATGCTGATCGTTATTTAAGAACTTTGATTATTACTAGATAATGTTATATAATGTAAATGCATTATCTACCTTTTTCTTTTAATTCAGAACAAAAATATTTATTAAACACAGATGCCTTTTTAAGCATGGCTACTTACTGTTCTAAAAATGGATCAATAACCCTGTTCATTTTCTTTCTTTCCCCAAAAAGTGCTTTCTTCATATTGCCCTTATTGCAGCCAGATTTCCTCTTCACAGTGTCAGTTTTCTACAGTTTCCAACATAAAAAAAACCCAACAAAACCCACATTACAAATTGTTTTCTTACTACACCTGTTATGGATATAGGTATTGTTACTGCTGTTTTCATTGGTAAGCATTTTGGTTCTTTAAACAAGCTTCCCAGTTGTGGGATTACACTGTTTAGGGCTTCAAGTAAACAGTTTTTAATTACCATTCACATTTTTCTGGTTAAATTTTTACTCCCAGATGATTTGATTCGTAATTGTTTTCAGCTTTGTGAAACTGATCTTTGTAAAGCACAAAGGGGATGCACGCACACGCACGCACACACACACACACATGCTACAGACTTTAATACATGCGTGTCTGTGTGTGTGTGTATTCAGGAGTGCGTGTGGGTGTGTGTCTGTATGTGTCTTGTACAGCCTTGTGCAGATGGTTAGCATTTTATTATGTTTATACAAAGCGACTATAATCAAGTCACAAACACTTGAGCTGAACCACAAGTACTGGGAAATTCTTCTACTAACTTGATGCCTAACGCAGGGTTGCCCTGTGCTGTATGCAACAATTTCTGACTTAGACAAATCAACATGTATGATATTTTGAAATTCTCGGAACGTTCAGTACTGGCAGCACGCAGCTGCCAGCCAGCATTTCCCAGCCTCCTGAAACCCCCCTGAAGAAATTCTCCATCCTTCCCTGGCCACTGAAGATCAGGGCTGTTTGTTTGATTTGGTCATTGTGACCAATACTGACAATAATTTAGAAATAAATTAAGATCACAGTACGAATAGCACTACAGCAGATTATAAATGCAAATTACAGATCTCTCCGTTATTGAATTATAATCATGTTAATTCTAAATAAGATGATCAGAAAATATTGAAGAGGCAGAGGTTCAGAAGTTAAAACAAGCAGGTGATTTCCATGGGCAGAGATTAAAAAAACAATCTGATCAAACCCGGCCAAAAGTTATACACATTGTGGTGTCAAATAGAATAATTTCATATCAGAAATTAGAAATAAATACATCTTTCTTATACAGATAGCGGTAATTTAGCATTAGTGGTATCTGATTTTCCTGTATGTAGTGGAATAAAAGTTATCTTTGATGAAGTTGTACGAGAAGGGTTGGGCTCATTTCTACTGTTTATTTTGGCATTGTTTCTACAGCCATATATAAGGGTATCTTAGCATCTTACTCAAGATCTGTTTTGAAACCCAAGGAGAGGTGGCATTACCTAAACAGAAGGAATCAGTGTCATTCTAGGCACTGAGTTGTGTTCTACCTGGCCTCCACCTGACTCTGCAGAAGGGAGCAGAGTTTCCTGAAATCCTGAGACCTATCTCCCAGGTCCACTCAGATATCTTGGATACTTTGAGGCACCTCAAATACCCCTGGGCACCCCTGTTCGGGCACAGAATCCCACTCGTAGCCTCTAACTTTAGGTTGGGTGGGCAGGATTTCTTTCTTAACAGAGATGGCTGGCCAACTGCTAAGAATTTTCAAAGTAGAATGTAATTTTCACATTCAAATATTTAAACTCTTTTTAAATTTGTGTTCACTCTTGATTTTTATTGATATGATCATGTATTTTATACACTTCATACATGTATGAATTCATATCTTAGCTGTATTGTATTGATCCTCATTTTCTTACCAGTTCTTGTGTTTCAAATGTCAAGTAAAACTCTGATCTTAGTGTTTCTGATGCCAAATTTTGCATTGTTCTCTGTTCGGATCTGGATGCAGGGGTGTCAGCAGTTCTAGCTTTCCTTCCTTACCTTCTTCTATCAGCTCAGTGTCTCCTAACTGGGTTCACTGTGAAGTTCCTAAGAACTTCACAAGTTCTCCTGCAGCGATGCACGTCCGACATAGATCCTTTCTCCGCCAGAAGTAGTCAAATGCATCATTAAAATGCAAGAGCTTTGCAAATTGGAAGTGGGTTGGACAAGATATTCAACTCTCCAACCCATGCAAGAGCAGGGCATTTTCTACATTGCTTACACTGAGACATGACAACCAAGGAGAACCTTCAACAATGTCTCTCTCCCGGACTCTCTTCTTGCTTGTGCTCAGAACGTGAGCACATGACCCTTTTTCCTGGAGCTATGCAGAACACAGCCTTCCTGCCTGCCTGCCTTCCTTCCTTCCTTCCTTCCTTCCTTCCTTCCTTCCTTCCTTCCTTCCTTCCTTCCTTCCTATCTCTCTCTATCTATCTCATTTCATTCCCTGGTCATCAGTTCTTCTTCCTTAAATAATAATGAATAATGATGAATAACGATAATAATAAATAATAAATTCTCCAAAATCTATCACACTGTCTTTAATGCCTAATTGTCAAAAAAATTTACAGCTCCTCATCAGTCTCTGTGGTATAACCAGTACTGGTCCCCCCAAAACAGAAATCTTTTCATTTTGCAGAGCCAAGAAGGGGAACCGAGAACCACAACTGCTCATCACAGGAACCACATACGTGTCTTTTTAGTAGGGCTTACAGCAATAGGACAAGAGGTAATAGTTTTAAACTAAAAGAGAATAGATTCAGACTGGATATTAGGAAGGAATTTTTTTATAATGAGGGTTGTGAAACACTGGAACAGGTTGCCCAGAGAGGTGGTAGATGCCCCATCCCTGGAAACATTCAAGGTCAGATTGAACTTGATCTGGTTGAAGATGTCCCTTCCCATTGCAGGGGAGTTGGACTAGATGGCCTTTAAAGGTCCCTTCCAACCCCAGTTATTCTACGTCAGATGTGCTTTTAGCACACTGTGATTTTGAAATAAAATGTTTATTTAATGGCTGGATTTTTTTATAGATGTTAGTTTGCTCAGAGGCAAATGCACCCATGTTAAACATACATTTGCAGCATAATCTTAGTGGGGGGCCAGGTAAAAATCAGTAGACTTGTTGAAATGTGCTGTCTTGGGATCACTCAGTAGTCATCAGAAAAAGATGAAGGGTCTCCAGGGAGGGTCCATTCCACTCATTTCAGGATGGAATTATACAACTTTCTGATGTGTCTGTTTCCCTACAGGGAGCATGTAGCTGTACACGTCAGACATTCAGCGTTTAGACAGCTGAAGTTAACTGAAAAGAATCCCACCCTAAACATTAAAGTGAGAAATCCCTTTTTCTATGAATCTTTATAAATGACCATTAAAAAAAAATACATCTAGCCTCTGCTTTTGTTAAGAGCTTGATTTACAACAGCCCTTAGGACATTATCTACTGATTATGATGACAGATTAATCAAGAAAAGTGTGTTAACAAAATTTATGGCACACTATATCACATATGTAGTGTTAGGAAAATAGAGAAAAGAATAGTATGCCTTAATCTTCTATTTGAACACTGTTTTCATTTGGGCTCTTCTGATGCTCTACTGTTTATATAACCAAATAATAAACCAGGATATATTTACTATAATGGTTATGTAGCAGCTCACATAGTGGTTAAAATTGATGTTCTCATTAACTGTGTCAAAGATCAAGCTATTACTTACAAGCACTCAGATGCAGTGACGATAGGCAGAGTATATGATCTCAAATGGACCTGTATTGGTCGGGTCAGTGCATACACGGATGTCTTGAACCATAACTAGAGCTTCTGGGACCTACCAATACACAAGTAGAACTTGTTATCATCAGTAGCAATTGAGAAGGGACACTCAGTCAGCTAACACCTCCATGGGGAAATACCACACCTTTCTTGAAAGCAAAGATGTCTGAAGGCTCTCAGTCTCTGAAAATGAGCTTTATCAGAACACAAAACATTAAACTGGGAAAAGGTATTAGACAATTAAAAAAAAAATCAAAATAAATCTTACCCTAAACCCATTGTATCCTAATGTGGCAAGTTCTCCCATCTAAGCCTTAGGGGAGACCTAAGACTTAGGGGAGACCTTATCACCATGTTCCAGTATTTAAAGGGTGGCTACAGAGAAGATGGAGACTCCCTTTTTACAAGTAGTCACACGGAAAAGACAAGGGGTAATGGGTACAAGTTATTCCTGGGGACATTCCAGTTAGACACAATAGGAAAATTTTTCCCAATGAACACAACCAGCCATTGGAATAATCTCCCCAGGGAAGTGGAGGATTCCCCATCATTGGACACTTTTAAGATTCAGCTGGACAGGGTGCTGGACCATCTTATCTAGACCGTGCTTTTGCCAAGAAAGGTTGGACCAGATGATTCTTGAGGTCTCTTCCAACTTGGTATTCTATGAGCCTATGATTCTATGATCTTGCTCTCTAACTGTTCAGCATTTTGCTGGTTTGAATAAGCCCTACCCATTTCTTTGGGAAAGGCTCCTTCTCTCTTAAATTTGCCTGTGTGTTTCTTCCCTGCTCTTCTGTGAGTTGTGAACCTCAGGCAGTGTCACACTGCACCTGAGATCCCATGGGACACTCTCAGCAGCCTCTCTTTTACATGAGCAGAATTTGTACCTACATTTCCACTGTTATGCTGTTCACAACACATTGCTCATCTCTCGTTAAATACTAGCTTGCTCCTCATCTTCTCGGAAGGACAGGTTAGCACTGTACATGATGCAAAGACTGGAACTGGCTGCAGACTGACAGGCTGTGTTCCTGATCTAAACATTTGCACCATCCTCTGCCTGTCTCTGTTTCATCTCCCAGGGATGCCTTAGGCCTTATTTCTTGCTCCACATTGACTATTACCTGTCTCTCCAAAGTGCGTCTCTCCATAAGCTGATAGGATGAGGATAGCAACTGTGTTCTAGAGTGGCCTTCCCCTTCAAGTGATCAGAAATTCCAAAAGTCAGTAAAAACACAGAGTAACACCTCTCATTGGATAACACATTTCTGCTTGTTTTCTAGAAAGAGTGCACCACATTACAAAAGCATGGAACAAGTGACTGCTCCAAGTATGCTTCATCTTCAAGGATATTCGAATAGCTACAAAAAAGGATACCCTTCTCAGTGATCTAAATTAGTAGTAGTAGTAGTATCAATCATGGTTTTGCCATTGAGCTACTCTGTGATCTTGTGCAACTCATTTCACTCTCTAGGCCTGTTTCCAACCTTCTCTTTCTTTCTTTCTTTCTCTTTCTTTCTTCTTCTTTCTTTCTTCTTTTTGTCTGCTTATCTATACATCTGACTTTTGACTTACGTTTGAGCAATGCTTGGTACCTTTTGGCCCTGATGCTGGGTGGGCTCCTACGAGCTACTGTGGTATTATCATCCTCATCCTCCTCAGCCATGCATGCTGGCTTGTGACCGCGTGTCCCACAATATGCCTGAACATCAGTGTGGACTCTGTGAAAGGAGTTAGACATGGCCCTGACATACATGAGCATTCCTCCCCCTGAAATCTCTGGGACTTACGTGTACATCTCAGGGCAGAGTTCGGGCCATAAAGTTTAAGTACAAGCATCTGGGCACAATTTTCTCCAGTGAGCAGGATTCCAAGTTTCTGTAACATCTGCTGTGGGAACTATAAGTACTTTATATTAATGTTTTACACTGTGTTAGCTATAATCACCTTTTTAATGGGAAAAAATGCAGTCATCTCCACCTGGTGATTCCAGTGATGCAGACACCTGTCTGCTAGGAATTGGACTGAGACCATCAATACATTTCACACAGGCTATTGAAGGGCTACGAGACCATAATGGCTTTAAGTTATAATTTGCAAGTGACCCATGAGCGCTGGGTTCCTTCCAGCTGAACATCATTTTCAGATAAGCTCTTGTTTCTCTGTAGGGATTCGGCTAGTTCTACCATGTCATATTTTCGCAAACTGTTTGGCTAAGAGTTAACAAACGCGCTCACACATAGGAAAAAGTCCTTTAGCAGCGCTGTTTGTACAGAAATCAGAACAATGCTGTAGAATCTTTTAACCTGTTTCCTACTTCTGTATGTAAATATATAGCTACTAATGATGGTTTAATGTTTTCCAGTAACATCAGTAGTTCTCTTAGCTGCTTGTCGTTTCTTGATCTTTGTGGTCGATCTCATTATGCATGTGGTCCTTATTAAGGAGAAGCACTTGACTACATTTTATACTTAAAGCTAATTTTTCTCATCTATCTAATTAAGAGAATAGTGAGAAGCAGCATAGTCACACAGCCCACACTCAGGCTCATGTTGTCATTTGTAGACTGTTATCGATACTTGAGTCAGTCAGATTAAAATAAACTGGAATAAATCTGCAATGTCGCCGTTTAACTACAGTTGTAAAATGTCATTATAATCAAAGATATGTTGTAGTTGAACTATAGATGGAGTTATAAAGAGCTAGGTATGTACTCCGATACATTTTAACTAAAAATAAATCCTGCAAGAATCTTTCTATCCAAGAACGGCTCTTTACCTCTCCTGCTCCTATGCTCACTTCGGTTCCAAAACCACCCAGAAGGTATTATATTCAGCTGCATTTTTTAAATTAATTCTTACTGCCTGGCCTGTGGAAAACGAGTTGAAGAAAAAGTAAAATTTAGTGGTAAACTTTTCCCATGGTTTCCCATTTTTAATGTGATACGCTGTTGATAACCAGCATACCATTCCTTATGAAAAGGAAGAATATATTTAGGAAAACTGATGGGGATTCAGTCTATTTCAGTACCAAAGTAAATCAAGCCCTAGATCCCTGTCTGATAGAGCAGCAGGCTAGACCCTGGTCTGGTGTCAGCATCAAAAGGAGGGGTTTCTGAACTTACAAAGACAGCTATACAGATATATACATGTATTATAAACAGAATCTGTAAGGTTGAATGTGTACATAAAACCCAGCATCCCACTAAAAAGCTATGCAGGAATCTTTTTACCAGCAGTAAAGGAGAAACCACTGAGCGACCTTCATCTCCCCTGAATGAACCCCGGTACGAACATCCTGGAGATAAAATCACCCTCACTCAGAACAGTACACAAGGGTGCGCCACGTGTTTGCAAAGCCCAGGGGGAAACTCCTGTCTTCCTCTGCAGTTCTAACTCTCAGGTCACAGCACATAAATGCAATTTTGCCTTCTTGGATGAACATGAATGAATTATTGAAGTTTCTTAATCATGCACCATGTGTTTGCTAAGTTGTAAAACCAAGCGACAGAAGTACTTCTAATACTTGCCTCTGAGTCAGGGCTTAGTAGGCAAGATACCAACATAGCTGAAAAAGGCTGGTTTGCTAAAGCCAACTTAAAGTCAATATGGGAGTATAATTTTCCACTACTTGTGATTTTCTTCCCACTGATTCCAGCTCCAAGCATTGAGATGGACTGATGAATGCATGTTTTTACTGGATAAGCAGGTAGGGAAGTCACAGACAAAAAAATTCCACAGAACCTTTATTTTTACCATACTTAAGTTGTTGCTAAGGAGTAGGTTTTCTTCCATGCAAAATAAAATGAAATTGAATAGATTGAAATTCTCCAGCTTAAACTGCATGTTATTAACACTGGCTAAGAAAAGTCCTAATTTTCTGGCACCTTCAAGCAGTACGCCTTCAAAAGGAAAAATTAATAACTTGCTTCTTACCACAAGAATGGACCATAAGTGGTATTGCCAGTCAACAGCTTTAAACTCTTCAGTTGTCTGGATGTGAATGGCCTACAAGAATCTTTCAGGATTCACCAGTGTTGTGGGAACCTTCCACTTACACTTGGCTTGGGAAGTGTGAAATCTTATTTTGCAAAGCGCCTGGGGATCTTGCCAAAGCTAATATTCTGGGGTCCATATGTGTTAAGTGATCGGCAATTCTGGAATATGGCATCAGGGAGTCAAATGGGGGAAGCCTCTCAGAGACACTTCAGCCAAGGGAAGGAATTTGGATTTTTTCAAGAATAACTTCAAAGCAGAGAAACGGTCAAGAAGAGATCATTTGAATTTTGGAAAAATTTAAGACAAGAGAACTTTCGTCCAGGCTATGTGCATCACAAGCAGTCTTGGGGGGTGCTTTTTACAGCAATTTTTTGTGTTGTTCTAAGTGACATGTGCTTTCGTTAACATTGACTGTGTAAAATGAAATGTCACTGCACTCAGGATTGTGACCTCTGAGACAACAATAATACTCATTTTTTTACTAAACCTTTTCTACACCCATTGGAATGAATATATGCCAGCTAGTGCAAGAATCCTGACAGTGGTAAAGCACCAAATATTTACACGTGGTAGTTGCCCATTCATTACATTTCAAGAATGCAAATCGTTGTTTTGTACTTTCTAATGTTTTTATGGAATCTCCATAGCACTGCAAAAAAAAAAAATCTTATCTTCTTTTCTTTCACATTTGTCCACCAAAGCTCTAGATGTTATGTCATATATGATTCTAGGGCTTATAGTTGGAAACACATATTCTTAACCTCACTCTTTCTGAGTGATGCTCCCATTGATGTGAATGCATGCAGTGATGGGTAGGTTTCCAAGCATTATTAAACACATATTCTAAAATATCTGGACCATTAATACAGTTAACAGACATTAATACAGTTAACTATACAGAAGTGGCCAAAATCAGGAGAAATTAATCCAGCCTACAGCACACATATAACAGCTCTGATGAATAGCCTCAAAATATGACTTAAATGATTCCACCTTATTTACATAACAGTTAATTTAATCACACTTAATAATATGCAGATTATTTTCAATGAAACTTAATAACAATACCCACTATATAGACCACTGCTTTCCTGGCTTCCAGGTAATATTTGTTACAAAACCATTAACAAATATTAACACTGTCTCTGGGATCATTCCATGAAATTAATTTTGATCTCTCTTAGTTTACTGCATGGATTTTAGTACATTGCTGTATCACTCTGCTAACCCAAAATCCTGTATAATGACATAAATCTTCAGGTAAGTAAAACTGGTATTAAACATTAAACATTACACATGTAGAATATCTAACAGAACCTGGTCAGAATATACTGGACTTCAATATAAGTTTGATAGTTCAGTGCTAGAAAAAAACAAATAGCATTGAAGTTTCATTTTGCTTGATCTGTGGTGACTGTTTAGAGTGAAACGTAAATATGTCAGTGGTTCTTCATGACTGCAGCTTCCTTAACAACTGATGTCCTCTATGTTATATACAATAGCATTGGCTTAGCAAGGTTTGACATATATCATTCCATTGAAACATATGGCTTCATCAAACAAATTCACATCTCTCTTCCTAGTTAACTCCCTCTCCAGAAGTGAAGAATACTTCTACTAAGGAAACAGCATGTGATTTTTAAGAGAAGTTGATGTAAACATGGTAACAAGAGGAAGGGCCAGCAAGCAGATGGTCTTCCGACTTCTCATTTTAGAGCTACTGTAGCAGGTGTTGAAAAAGCCTTCCATCCTCTTGATGTAAAAATGTGGGGAAAACAGCCCTTTAGGAAAACCACAGAAAAGAGTAATGACTGTATATTCCATCATCTATCAGTGCGAAATGTTCAAAAATGCAATTCCTTTCATGGAGTATTTCAAACAAATGTGTACCACACAAAGGAGATGTAGCTATTCACAGTGGCTATAAATTACTGCAGATTACTCCGGAGAAAGGTCTGGGAAATGAACACCACTGTTCACAAGGGCCAGAATGTTGGCATGAAAATAGTTTGTATTTACATTCTAGCATTTTCATAACATCAGATCAAGCCATTTCAGAGTAAGTGTTCTTACTCTGATTTTGTTGCATTGCAGCTTTTTGCGTTTTCCTTGGAGGCCTCCCTGCAACTCGCCGCAATACAAGTGCATGTAAGAACACACACACACACACACAGAGTTAGGCAAAACCAAAAGCACATTGCATCCAGTTGTTAGAGAACATGTAGCATTTTCTGTCATGCAGCAGCTATGAAAATTTAAATCAAGAAATTATTTAAATAAAGAAAAAAAATAATTTCAGTTAATTCCTTTCTTCCTTCTATTTTCATATTTACTTAGGAAAAGGGGAAGAACACAAAGAGGAGGAAAGACAGAATATGTTCAGAGCTATAATCTCAAGAGAAGTTCTTCCCTACTCCCCAGTTGAGATTCTAAATACCTCCTCTCTTTCTTCTGCAAAACAGTACTTTATGGTCATCATCCCCCTTTCTGAAATCTAACATACACTCATGAGGTCAGCTGGCTGGAAGACACAGTTCCTTCATTTTATTGACTCCATAAACGATGGTGCTCAAGTTTCAGGGAACATCTAGTTCACACCAGACAGGCTCAGTGGATTAACATTATAAATCACACCTTTTACTCTTCTTCTTCATAGCAATTCTATAGTTAATCTTGTAATTTCAGTGTGAATACTCAAATACATATGAACCAGAACTGAATAGCTGAATAGGAAGGATGCTGTTCATCTAACAGTCTAAATGACTGACACCATTTTTATTAGTATTCGTTTAAATAAATTAAAAAATATAAAATCATGGTATTCTATACTTAATCACTGGGTTTCACTTCTGTTCATCAGATTCTCAGAAACAGTCTCAGATTTTGAAATAGTCTGGTTTTGCATATCCAATTTGAAAAACTTATTTTTTATTTTGTGGACATGATGTATTTGCTGCTTTTGTTAACTGAATCTGAGTTACAGCTTACTGAGGCCTCAACGACATTATTTTTTTTAAATTAAATTAATTAGATGAAATGAATTTAAACTAAATGAATCTGAGGCATCAAAAATTAGTAATCATGTATAAAACCTTTTAGAAACAAGTACCATATACCTCAGAACCAGAACTTAGTCTACTTTGCTGTACAGAGAAGACTAGAACACACAAACTAAACATAATGACTCATTGGAATTGTCTTTTCTTAGTATGAATAATGAGTATTTTATATGAAAAGAGTGGAATTACACAAGAGTAGATATATCTGTTGTAAATAAAGGGGGAAAAGTCGAAATAAGTAACAAAATATATGCATTTCTGCACTTAGAAACCTCAAGTAGTAATAATCTATGAGGGCGAAGAAGATAATATTCCATTAGATTTATCTCCTGGCTATAATCATAGACTCGCGAATAATTTAGGTTGCAAAGAACCTCTGGAGATCTCTAATCCAAAGAGAAACCCCTACTCAAAGTAGGGTCAACTTAGATCAGGCTGCTCAGGCCTTCATCCAGTCAAACTTTGAGAATCCCCAGGGTTGGAGGTTGGACAACCTGTTTCAGTTTTTGACCACTTTCATGGCAAAATAATGCTTCCTAATATGTAGCTGGAATTTCTTGTGGTTTTTCACCTCAGAATTTCATCACTGAGCATCTCTGGGAAGAGTCTGTCCCTGCCTTCTCTATTCTAATCCCTTAGGTAGTTGTAGGTAGCAGTAATACCCTGGTTCCCCTTCACTAGACTTGCTCCAGTATGTCAATATCTTTCTTGTACTGGGGAGCCCAGAACTGGATGTAGTACTCCAGATATGGTGACACAGATACCAGATAGAAGGGAATAGTCACTAAGCGAGAAGATATTCTGTCTTTTCCTTTTCTGCCAGACTTCAGAGAAAAACAAAGAAACGGTAAGAAATTGACCTCTAGGAAAGCATTGACTATTAAAGTCAGGTGAAGAATGAATACGATGGTAGGGTAAAAAATATTTGAAGGATATAAGCAATGGAGGAGAAATACTAATTTAGGAAATTATAATGTGGGATATATTTGAAAAAGTTGTCATTTAAGATGGTCCTCTGCAAGAACAGATTGTTGGGATTAAATGGTCTAGAAGTCTCCAGCCTAATAAGAGGGAAGGTCCATCCTTTAGCACAGCAATATAAATGGGACAATAAAGACTAGATCCAGTGCTTTCTGAAGACAGTGGGAAAAATACATCAGAAATAACAGGATTAGAACTGTAAGGAAAAAACATTCCCAGTCCTGAGAGGAACCGGTTTATCACAACACAGCGTATATCCTTACAGCTAAATATTCAAACCCTAGCCCTTTTGGTGGCCTCATCATACATCTAATTGTGAATGCCTCCTGACTCACACCAACCCCAAACTCTACCCAGGTACTGTCTGGGAAAATGCTTTCTAGCCCAGGCCTGTGTGAACAACTATAAAATATGGGTGGTTGCATGCCAGTGCTTGAGCCAATGTCCTGGATCTGTTTGGTCTGCTAATGTAGCCAAAGAATCCTGTGGAGCATCTCGGGAATCCCTTTCCCTACCTTGTCCAGGTGTCTAAATCCAGAAACACTTCGCAACAGAGTTTAATGAATGTACGTCAAGAAGACTTCAAAGTAAAAATTAAAATCTAGGTCCCACAAATAAGTAATTTCTGTGCTTCTGCCAGGAAGAGTAAATAAATAAATCAAAAAAATAAACCAGACAGAATGTTCCAAAGATCTACAAATCAGTGTTTTATTGGACGAAGCAGAAAAATGTGTTTCAGTGAGGCAAAGAGCGTATTAGTAACAGCCCTTATCTTCCATCAGAGAACAGCTAGCTGGAGCGTCCCTGAAGGAAAGAGACATCTATGTGGTGGCCAAAGTCCAAAACATCTTCAGCTTTATGGGGGGAAGAGAGCATCTTTAACTCCAGTCCGGACCTAACCAGCTATCTGTGAAGTTGCGTCATCTACTTCCTGCCCAATGCACCACTTGCCATAAGAACAGATGTACTGGGTCAGATCAAAGGTCCATCTAGTCCAAAATCTTTTCTCTGACAGCGGCCAGTAGCAAAAATGTTAATAAATAGGAATGGGTGAAAATCAAAAGCAGGGGTCTGAATGGCCATGAACTTTGAAATCCAAATCGTTAGTCAAGTGCTTAATTATTCAGCGAGTTTCTAGCCCTAAAATAGGTCCAGTCAACCCCCTCTCACCACCGCAAACTCTATCTGAAGGCACTGAATTTGGTGTGTGTCAGTGGGTGTGAGTGGAAAGAGGCAGGAAGCAAAGAGATGAATTCCACAGCTTGAACTCCATGCTTTGTAATAAACATTGCTTTTAAAACATCATGGAATTGGCCCAAGAGAGTTGAATCGTTCTGCTGCTTGTTTCAATAATCTACTAAAGACATACATACTTGCATATTCTCTCACTCTCCATATTTTCATTTTCTGACCAGCTGGATAAATGTTGACAACACGGTAAACATTCCTATTTTTAAAAAAGCCCCATACCTCAAGGATGTGCATTTATAGGATTATTGGACTTCTTCATGACATAATATAAACTATTTTGCCAAAGGATGGACTTGATGTGAAGGCCAAATTTTAACTGGAAACACCCTTGTTTTTTTGCAGCAGAATGCCACACACTGTGTGTGGGAAGACTCTTGTCCAAGTCGGCCTTGCAGGGATTATTGAAATATGAATGCTGTTCCTAAAGAACTGCACTTGAAAATCCTCTGATCACTTGTATAGTTGTGGATTAGTTTGACTAAAAATACGCATAGGCATCCATCCTCTGGATAACTGGAGTACCCGGCAGAATCAGGATGCCAGAGATACGTAGATTCTTCCAAACTGGCAGTTTTGGTGCTGTTATTTACATTATAACCATCATCACAGAGTTTCACTTTCAAAGATCACACCCATAAATCAAATCCAAGTGTGCTCAAGTTGTTCACTGCTGCCAGTAATGAATCTCAGACCTAACTCCAAGCACGAATTGTCTTCTCAGAATAAACCAACAAAATTCTCCTATTCCAGACTCAGTGATGACCACAGTGTTTTGCACCTGCAGAGATAAAGGGGCCTAAGAAAGCAGCTCCCACTATGGCAAAGGAAGGGAAGATTTGTTTATATGAGTGAACGGGGAATAGGCAGGCGTGGGCAGGGACACATCTTTGACTCCCCTTACCCTAAATGGCCCAAATAAGTTGGCCACAGGATGAACAAGAGCATGTAAGAGTCCATTTTTTCCCACAGAAAAAGGTAACATCTCTTGGTCTGAGTAGGAATACATTTCAGTTCCTTAATTGTCATGTATACACACATTTGTGTGTCCGTGTGTATGCCTGTAAAGATGGCATTTGTCCATGGTCCAGAAGATGCCCTAGTATTGAGGTTTCAATCTTTGCTCATCAAAAGGCACCTTCCAACACTTTCCCCTCTCACTGTTTCCATTCTTCTGCAGCTTTCATGCCTCGGAGACCGACACCCAGACACCGGAAAGCATTTCAACAAAATGTTTACTAATGCAAAAAAAAAACCTAGCAGGAAGCCATGCATTTTTATGTAATGCCCATGAACTCAAATCAATGAAAATTTCAGTTCCTCTATAAACATTTCAGCCAGCTCTGAGCAATATACAGCTGACACTTCCTCTACTCCAGGAAGCACCAAACAGCAACAAAGGTTTTGGTCCAAACTATTACGCTAATAGAGCAACAACAGAGCGCTGTGCCATCTAGCTGACTTCTAAAGGCCCGCTCGTTGCCACACCTGGCATGGCAGTTTGTGCTGATGCTGCTTGCGTCGCAAAGACAGAAAACTCAGGAATCACCAGGGGTAAACTACGGAGCCGACAGGCCACGGAGAGGGACTTTTGCTCTAAATGTCTAAGCAAAGCACTGATGGTTCTGTTTGAGTCTCTCAAAGTTTACTGTCCCCCCACACTTCTGAATTTTCAGTAGAAGCTAAAGTTTTTCAGCCCTATCCTTAACCACTCCATAAAAACAGTGGGGGATCGACTCGGCTTAACTTACATGAAGGGAACAGGGCTGGCTTTCCAACCTGGCAGTGTGTCTCCTTCGCTTGCCGAAGCCAAGCGCGCTGCCAGCAAGCCCCAGGTGTGCGCCACATGAGCAGGTGAAGAAAATAAAAAATGTTTATGTGCATTGCGATGACAGTTCTGAGTCCATATAAAGCATAATACATGACAAGGAGTGTGGCGATCCCAAGATACTAACATTCCTCATGTGCACAAACAGGCAGAAATCCAAAGGCACTATGCCTTCATCTTCTTGGAAAATTCATTGGACTGTTGCTCTTTTGCATGGATTTTTATTTTATTTTTTTAAAAGTTGATTTGTTTTCTCTACTAAACTTTTTTTTTTAATACATTTTAATTTTTCTCAAAATAAGCAGCAAGGAACTGCTTTACGAGAAGACAGGATCTCATACTGCATTTACACAACTGCATCAATTTAAGTGAGATCAGAATCAAGCACAGACAGGTCCTTTCAAAACCACTAATTAAAACACCCTTTGAAACCAAAGTTTAAATTGGAACTGTCCCTGTGACAAAACCCTCCATGCTTATATAGGTCAAACAAGAAAGATCTAACACACGGCTTCCTTTGAGACAGTAACAAAGCTGGTGAGATGTCTGGAGAAAAAGTCTTATGAGGAGAGGCTGAGGAAGCTGGGGGTGCTCAGCCTGAAGAAAAGGAGGTTCAGGGGAGACCTTATTACTCTCTATAACTACCTGAAAGGAGGCTGTAGAGAAGTGGGGGTCGGTCTCTTCTCCTAAGTAACAAGCAATAAGACAAGAGAAAATGGCCTCAAGTTGCACCAGAGGAGGTTTAGATTGGATATCAGCAAAAAATTCTTCACTGAAAGGTTTATCAAGCATTGGAACAGGCTGCTGAGGGGAGTGGTTGAGTCACCATCCCTGAAGGTATTTAAAAGATGTGTAGATGTAGCGCTGAGGGGACATGGTTTAGTGGTGCACTTGGCAGTGTTAGGTTAATGGTGGGACATTTAAAGGTCCTTTCCAAACTAAGTGATTCCATGATTCTATTCTATGATTCTATTTGATGCTCCATCAACTCGTAGGAAGTGTCCCAAATTGATAGCCTGTTGATAAAAAGCTTACATACAACCAAAGCCAAGTGAACTTTATGATGAAAAAAGGAACCTTCTTGCCTTGTGTTCCCATGAGAGGAGGCAAGAGGGTTTTTTCTTCAAAGAACCAATCTGCTTATATCTGTGGTGTATCTTGAACAAAACCTCTTCTCTTGGGCACATGGGAATTTATAGCATATGAACACTAATGCACATTCTATCAAATTGAAAAGAGTGATTTTTAAAATACATGGTAGAGATGGCAGAAAATACAACAACCAGCAGACCAGACCACCAGAGTCACTTTGGTGCTTATATGACTCTAAAAACACTGAGAGAGAAAGAGACAAAGATGCTTTACATGAGACACAAGGAGATGCAGTCTCATATATTAAACCTCAGGATCTTTTCTATACCTATTTCAGTTTGGTACCTGCTGAAACCTTCTGTTAAGAAAATAACAAATGCATTATCCAACTAATTCAGATTCTAAAAAGGGGGTTTGGAGTTGAAGACAATGTTTGTTGTTAGCTATAGAAGAATCTTTCTTTTTTTATCTTAAAATCTTATGAGATTTTTAAAAAGTATCAAAAACAGTCATACACCTGCTTGATTCAATGCCTGTTTCCAGTATGCTTGTTGGCATGGGGGTGTGTGTATGTGCGTGAGGGAAAGAAAATGAGAACACGAAAGAGCATGTGTATGTATATGTTTTTCTCTTATCTAAGCAGGGACATAAATTTCAACCACAATTATGGGATCATACTAGGTTTAAGTTGAACAACAGAAAACAAAACTGGCCTCTTAAGATTTTATTACCATCTTCACTTTTAAAAAAGGAATATCTTTAAATTGTAATCTACAAAGTAAATGGAGTATATATATCTAGAACTGTATCTGTTTTAGAAACATGAAACAGCCCTTACAGTTCAGGTTGGGAGGTAGAGAGCTGGTGGCTTCCAACCAAATGAGTTACTAGCTACATTCTGTTTCCTGAACATGCACTGGCTGCTCTGCTCTGGGGATTGTTACCAGCTTCAGCATTTTTTAAATATTTCCCATTACCCTTTATTTGATATTTTATGCTTCCCCTCATAAACCCTTTAAGCAGATTAATTGTGCCTGTGATGTTTGTTTGTAAGTACAGCTGCTCTTCCTTCCAGTTTGTTTTATAATTGTGATGTCTCAAAGATATCCTCATAAAACTGACGGGTGGATCTGCAAACAACCAGAGTTTTATCAGAAAGGAAATCCAGATTAAAGTTATTGGAGAAAACATTTGAGTAATGCTCAATGTTAGAAGAAAAAAAAAAACCACAAAAAATAATCACAAATTTTAAAAAATCCATAACTTCGGCTACATGTTTATTATATATACATAAATACTGTTAATCCTGTAGTTTATTTTGTTCAGAATATGTGCATATACAATTCTGGTAAAGTAGGACATCTTAGAACAAATAATAAATCCAACTTCAAGCGTCTAAGAGTAGTACTAATTGGTTCAGGTTCTGTCATGTTGTACCTCCAACAAGTGCTATATTTCAGGATTCTTTTGGTTATTAGTTGGAAAGGATGGGTGAGGTTTCAGACCAAAGCAATTGCTAACTATAAAACCAGATCAAATAAAGGCTTGTTTGAAAAAGCACCTTTAAAGTCTATTTGTGAGATACACTGTTCAGCTGTTAAATGTCTTGTAAGTTTTCCAAGAACTTTGGTGAGCTTTCTTCATAAAATCTATATTATTTTCATTGAAGATTAATGACAGGCTTATTAAAAAATCAAAAACTTGGAGAGGTTTTCTGTGATTATGAGCAAGGGTCATCACACTACATTACTTTGGAATGTTTTTATAAGCTTTGTCAGTAGAACTACACTTTAAAAAATCTATAGACCAACTTCTTCAAGCTTGTTTTTCATTTTTAAAGGATATAATCTATTTTTTCTCTTTTGTTTACAAGTACGTGTGCAATAGCAAAATATCATCTTCAGTTCCAGCCATACATTTCGTTATTATTTGTAATTGAGCAACAATGGTCAAATCAACATGGCTATGCAGGTATAAGGCAGGGAAGCTGTTGCCTGTGGACTAGCACAGGTCTGTACACAGAAAGTGAAGACGGGGCACGTATGGAGGGAAAGCAGATCCTGATCCTCCATTTGGTGGCCCGGAGATGGGCTGCTGCCTTGCATTGGTCTGACCCAATGCAGGATAAAGGGTGCAGAGTCTCATATAGCTGCCAAGGTGGACTTGTATTTCAGGATGGAAAACTTTCATAACACAAAAAAAGAAATGCTTTGGGGCTACTACAGGTAGGAAAGAATGCCACAGGAAGCAACCGATGTGAACCAGGGAATGAATAGTCCTGCCTGCCCCTCGACAAGACCATCAGGGTACACTGCTTTCAGCGCCTGCTGAGGGACTTTGCTTTCTTTTCCTGCAGTGGAAAAAGTAGTATCGACTACTGTCATGTGGTAGAGCCAAGCAACAAAACAAACAGATAGAGAGGTCCAGGACAGGGGTCTGGTTATTGACCTGACCTCGCTTTGTTCCCTGCCTCCATGACAGAGGAGAGGATTACTCTGCCTTTTACCGGGCAGCTGCCCACAACTGTTGTCTCTGTCTGTTTAAATGGACTCGGGAATCAGAAAGTGGTTTAGGTAAAAGCATAAGGCACATTTTCCACAACGCCCAGTTTGAGGTACTCTAAAAGCAGCCAAAAACCAAGAAAGCCAGCTCCTCTAAGACATCAAAAATGGGCACTCAAAATGTAACGAGCTCTCTAAAAGTCTTGGCCGCAGCGGCCTGGGTTCATGCCAGACTGGGGCAGCACTGTCATGGATGGGATTGGTTTTGCCTTCACCCATCAGTCAGCACAGACAGGTATCTGCAGAAAGCAGTTGAGGTCTTTCAGAGCAATTCCGGTGCTGAAGGAGACTGAATTACTCCTGGTGGTGCCTATTTCTCCAATAATTAGGAAGAGAACAAACTGTGGCTGTGTTCCTAACTCAGGCGCCTTAATTCGGTTAACTGAACCCAGGCCTCCGTGCTTAAATATCTTTCTTTAAGCTTATGTAACTTAAGTAACAACCTGTAATGGTATGCATATTTTTAAACAACTTCTGAAAGTGCAAAGTCACCAGTCATTGCTCGAGAGCACAACATTTAACAGAGAGAAAGAATATAATTTAAAATAAAGACTTCTATCGCTTTTACTTGGAGGGGAATCAGGACTGAAATGGTAGAAGCACATTGGATCATTTTGGGCAATTCCTATAAGCAATAGTGTCAGGATACCACCTTCTGTTGCTGAGTATCTCAACTTGAAATCAAGGAAGAAGTATAAATAATCTAAAACCTTTTTCTACAAAAAAAACAAAACAAAACAAAACAAAAAAAAACCAGCAGTGCTGGAATCCGTTCCCTCTCTGAGAAAACTATAGTCATCAAGATGCCCCTGCAAACAGCCTTTCTCAGTCACCAAAATCAAGGTGAGGAAAGCTGTTAAATATATTTGTAAGAGGAAAACTGCAGATGTAAGCTGTGGTAATGTAAAGCCTGTGGTGTTTTAGAGGACGCAAAACTTTTGTTAGCTTAATAATTAACAAAACCCTTATCTATTAGATCCACATACCTGGGTTTTCCCTCTCTTCCCCAAGCCATGCCATTTGTGCGTGTGCTCCCCTGTTCCTCCTCCTCTCCAAACCAAGCGCTCTGTGATGCTCAGCTCCATCTGGCCCAGGAGCCTGTGTGCCCCTTCTCTGGCCCACAGCAAACGCCCAATGGAAGCTGGAAATAAAATCATCTCCATTACACAACTGGTTCTTCAGTCTCTTCGCTCCGCTCCATAACTATCAATCAGGCACTTCGTAGCAAAGACAGCAAGGAACAACTTTTAAGATGTCCAGTACCTGCCTGGTTCTTACAGGAAATCAGTAACATTCTGTCTATTCACATCAAGCGAATTCCTTGAAATTTTGGGACTCATTAGGTACAGCATTTACTCATTAGCATATGAGAGACAGAAGCAGAAAAATGACATCAGCTCAAGGAGCAGCACCTTATGAATGTTAAACCTCAATTCACATACAATTATTTGCATACCAGGCCTAGAAATATGGGTCAAATTTGTTGCCTTTTAAGAAGCATGGCTCAAACAACTGACAAATCTTATTCTAAAAACTTTAAATGCACAAGAAACAAAAATGTTGCTATTTCCACTTCAGATATATTTAACTGAAACAAGGAAGGCAAAACCTCTTAGCTAAGGTCACACAGCTCTCAGCCTATGGAATTAAAGAGTGTCTGGGCATGTGCCTAGCACCAGAAGGTGATGGTTTGCACTATCACCCTGTCAGATGGTCCTTGGCATAGTTTTGGTCTGGGCCAGCTAATGCTTCTCCAAAACTGTTCCCCAGCACACTTTGGGCATTAGCGTGGGTCAGGGATTCTAAGTAGTTGTATTATGATGTCCTGCTCTGGACAGTGAGAGAGTTGAAGAGCGTGGATGTGAGCGAGGCCATGCCAGCTGGTCGGGAGGAAATGGGCACCAGCCGGGTTTGGTTTCCCAGTTAGAGGCACAGCCACAAAGGAGCAGCGACAGGCATAGGACTTGAACAGATGCAACTGTCTATACATCTCAAATATGCAACTGTATTCACTTTCAAGTCTAAAATCTACACCTCTAACCAAAAACTCAGGGTTCTGTTGCTTCCCAAACGTGAAACACCAAATAAAAATTGAGATAAATTCTCACACTTCGGCTAATCTTCTAATTACCTGCTAATAATAATGCCACACAGTTATCCACCAGCATGGCTATTGCAATGGCAATTGATAACAACATGCATATTTCCTAATACTTACAGGCTGACATTCTGTGATGTTCAACCTGCAGAAAGTTTTCCTGTCTCCATCACTGCCGAGTTAGGAGCAAACTCCCGACAGGTTCCTAGGGATGGCAAAAGGCAGGCAATTGCACAGTTCTGTGGAAGAGGTGCTGGAGTCCTATACCTCTGCAGGTGCCTTCATGGTCTTCTTGGTGACACTAATTCCTGCAAAAAGTGACAATAGCCTGTAGCTGTCATGCCAATTTAGTCATTATGGAGGTGGACTCCAAAAGCTAGAGGGCACCAACCTATTATTAACCCTCATCACATAGCGCAGCAATCATTTTGAGTTACTACCAACCTAAGACAGATTTGAACTGCTGACCAAGAAGTGAAAGTGTTTGTATCCTATTACCAATATCCTAAATCATCCAGCCTCCCCTGCAACTATATTTTTTGGATTATTATGTAGGAACAATAATAGAATACCCCATAAACAGGTTCTTTAGATATTCAAACATGTCAGGTTGTACTTTCTACATTTTCAGATAATTGTGGAGTAAATATTTGTTAAATGAAGTATTTTACATCTGTCTTGGACCAAAGCGATCTTTCTGTCAGTAATACCACTGAACACTTGTAAAAGTATGCCGGCCATTACAGAGTTATGCACTCTTGGCAAATATAGTCTTTGAACTCATGTTACTGTGCTGCCAATAAAAAATATGTTCTTTTTTATCAACTGGATGTCTTTCAATTATACAATCATTGTCTGACAGAAAAGCAGTTGAAATAGATTTTTAAAAATCCTTTTTTTTAAATTTCACACCAGTTGGCAAAAGGTTGACGTTTGTTTGCCTAACTCTCAAAGAGACATTTGGTGTGGTTCAACAGTACAGAGAAAATACTGTATAAAGATCAAAAGGAAAAAAAGCATGTACACTTTCCTATGAAAGACAACACATGGTCCTTGCAGAAGGAAATGCTTCATTTCTTTCCCATACATCAGAGCTAGTCCTTCACCTCATCATATGTTCAACTGCAATCAAAGTGAACAGTGCTGGAGTTGGAGGCCTGGGCTGACCAATGTTTTCATAACCCATTTTAATCCTATAGAACACCGAAAGCAAACATCTAAAAAGCAACTGTGCTCCTAACCAAGGTCTGCTAGAATAAAATAGCTGGTTCAGTCTAAACTGCCATTATACAGACTCATATATGCAGTATAATTCAGGCTACACTTAAAATTGCTAAATTGTCTTTCCTATCACTGTAATCACTGAAACTCAGTGAAATTACTTTTCAAGGAGATAAACGCATTCAAAACAGCCCCCACCACCACCTATTCAGAACCACACACGACAGCATGGACGCACTTTGTGTTCCATCATGCTACCACACTTTATCCATTCCAACACAACCTCCCACATACCAAATAACTGCACAAACTGTACTTCATCCATTGGTTTACAACTGAAGAAATACACTTCCAATACTAAAGATGTGCTGAAGTGTCCCCGTCTCTGAAATACCTGCAGCTCCGTCATTTTTTACAAGCAATGTTAATTTTTTTGTTGGCACTCTGAAAGTTAGTTTAAGCTATGTCCCTCCTATGAAGAAAGGAAGCGCTTTTAATTGTCATGCATGTAATCACCCTCTCTGGCTACTCTAATTTCTGTGTGCAATTATGCTAGTAATTGCCTAACTGATGTGTGATTCCACTGATGTGGAATGCACTTGATAACCCTTTGTTGTAAGTTGTTCACTTTTAATGAGGGAATTTCTTTCTCTTTATGTTTCATTCCTCTTTGCGCTGCCCAAGAGCACTAAGAAACTCTTTTTCTGCCACATGTATTGTCCTACTTACCTTCTGCATTATATCACTCGAAAATTTTCCCTTTTCACGTGCAAGGTCCCACCTCATTTCTTCTCCCCAACTCATACCACTTAGTCAATACTTCTTCATCAGCCACCAGCCTCGGTGTTGTTCAGGTTGCTTTTTTCTCCTTGCATTCTCTTTTATACAACTACTAGAATTATCTTTTCAACTATCCAATTAGTTGAAGGTGTGAAGACACCTCAGATCTTGCCCATTTGTGCTAGATGGATTTGTTCGTCAAATCGGATACTTCTCTCTTCCTTTCAGTCTTGTTCTCAGATAGAACATGTTCATTGATAACTTTCGCACATGTTGTCTATTTTGCACCACACCTTTGAGCTCTTATGAGCTGTTTCTTTTTCAGTGTATACAGACCTTTAAGTAGGCTGCAGTGGGCCGCTAGCATGGGAAATGGTAATTCCAGAATACCAACCAGCTCTCACATTCTGCTGAAGGGAAAGATCTACTGATGGGCTGCTCTACCGACTTTTTGACCTCTCCCACCAAGAATTACTTAGAGGTGCTGCAGGCTTCTGTCGCCTGGAAAGATGATGCTGTTTCAAGGGTAGTAAAGAGAGAGAGAAAGAGGAAGCAAAGTCTCCAGAAGTCCAAGACAGCCACCTCTCTTCCTGCTTCTGCTGTGATGCATGGGAAAACTATACTTCTTTCTTCATTCCACTGTCTTTTGCTCATGACAACACTCCCTACAGAAAGGAATAGTTACTTGGTGGGAGAGGACGATGCTATAGTTGAAACAGAGGTAAGTCTGGAGGAAGGATGGGTAGAAGGAGTAGGCTGAATATACATGGGATTGCTGAGAGACATGTACACTAAGGAGACTGTATGATCAAAACGGCTTCACACAAAGATTTGGACTCACTGAGGGCTGAAGCATATATCCTTTATGTCTTTAGACATAAAGGATATATCAAAATTTCTAACCCTCACAGAATATTTTTGTGGTCCATCTCAGGATTCATAAAACTCTGGACCCAGGTACCTCTTTGTATAAGAAAGAGATTTGGAAGTGTCGTAAGCATTCTGTAACACATGTAGCACATGACAACTCCCAGGTATCATCAGACAGTCCAGATATCAGCATTTACAGAGAGCTATTCACTCCACCTAAGCCCTGAGTCCTCCTTTGAATATACCTGTCTATTCCTAGTGCATATTACAGAAACTGTAGAACAACTAAAAACTGTAGGGCATCTTTTGGCAACTGGGTTCCTAAATTAAGCACATCAGTAAAATGCCTGTAACTAGACAAGATGAAGCTGAACATTAGAGTAACAGTCATCCATAAAGAACAATTAATCCCACCTACCTAACATTACTTCTGACCCTACCTATTCTGCTATCTTGTATAAACAGAGAGTAGAGATTACTATACTTATATTTCAAAAATTCATCTTAAATTATCTTGTTGACAGGAGGAACAGTCTCCTTCAGAGAATTATTCACTTAGAGGTCTGTTTTAGTAATTGCATCCTAAAAGTCTCTGTTCCTCTCCACTGACTATAGGAGGAATTTTGAGGATTTACTCAGACTTGTCTGCATTATAGCTACCTACATTTGGCTATACGAATGCTGTTTGAGGTATCTACATCCTTTGACATGAGGCTTGTGGAATTTAAAAAGCCAGAATCACATCACTTGATCCTCCTCAAATAACATACTGCAGCTCTACCAATAAATCTACAGCCATAAAGGGCCCAGCTCCAATCTTTTCCTCATTCTTATAACTTTGTTATAACTCCATACCTAAAAAACTTTTCCATCCTTGTAATATACTTGTGTCATGAATCACCGGAGATCCTACCTTTCTCGTTTCTTTTATGGCATTTGCTCTAAGTCAGGCTCCTTGATAGTACAGCCCGCCTTTCTGCACAGCTCTGTGGTCCAAATGGATGCAGTGCTCGCCTATGTGATTAGACCAAACAATTAATTAATGATTTACCTTCTGCAATAACTCAGCGCAAAAGCTCAAATACACTGTGGAAAATAGAAAAAGTATCACGTAGTGTTCTGATCCATTATGACTTCTACGGGCACTTTCCACACTTTACTAAATTGATACGAGATGCCTTGATGATGGAAAGAGGAAAGATATAAATGCAGAGCACAATCCTGCCATGTGCTGAAAGGTGTTGGGCATCCAGTGAGGTTTTATAGCTAACGATGACTATGGACATTCTACATCCATCAAGACTAAGTTCATATGAAACAGGCTTTATCTGTTTCTGTAGAACTTGTGTGCAGGTTACAGGGGAACAGAATCTTTCCAAGAAACACACAATAGAAATGCTACTTCAAGTCTTTCATATCCACCATTTTGAACAGTGAATTGACCTCGATAAATTTAATGTTAATGAGATGGACAATCTGTGGAATGGGGTTTCCTTACACTTTATCATTGAAAAAGTTCTATTATAATCTGGCTTGCAATGTCAACCCTCAAATAAAGGCAAAATGTGCCAATTTTTGAATGAAAAATATTAATTATGACCAATAATTCAGGTGTATATTTTAATGTATTTTACCAATGAAAACAAAGGAGAGCAAAAGTCAAGTAAATGGACATTTTTTAAAATTGATATACCTTTGGCTGTTTGCCCACTTTAATAATCTAACCTCTTTAAATTAAAATATCATGTCAGCTTTTAATACAAACCCTACATGAGTTGCAAATTCACAATATGTGTTAAGTCTAAAAAAATCATCATCTATCATTGCACTATTTCAGCAGTGGCAGCTGGGTGTTTTTAAAAGGTTCCTATGAACACAGATCTTAGTTTAAATGTAATATTATGTTATATTACTCACACTTGAACTGACCTTCATAAATATCAAATCCTTACAATTATAAGTCCTGACATTTAATACTTTCCTGCAGACTAAGCGGGACCACGTTACATTATAAGGTCACTTGTCATTTGCAGCTTTTAAAGAAACTTATCATTTTAATGAAGACACTAACTCAGACACATACAGTAATGAAATTGTGGACAAACATACTTCAGATTGGCTCAAGGGTGCCTATTCTCACTGCACCATACGGCACTGAAAGACTTTAAAAATGCCTTGCGAGTTCACTGCCCATCTGTATTAACAAGCAGCATATGCTTTGCATTCTTACCGTAGGAAATGACTTCTTAAGTGGTCCTAGTGAACACTGAAGGGTTAACCCTTCCTGGGATGAAACCAATAGGCTTCCCCAAAGGACTGATCTTCCCCAAGTAGTAAGCAAGGAAGCTGTTTTTTGCTTACTTAGACATTCAGCCAAGCAACTGGGCAAAACATTAGATTGACCCAAGAATGTGCTGTACCCATAAACTTAAATTATGCCACTTTTAAAGTTAAGTGCTTTATTGAGCCACCTACACCCTAGACTCCCTCAAGAATGAACGGCAAGTTAAAGGCATCTCTGGACAGCAATTCTACCCACTTAAGAGTGCAACACCTTGAGTAAAAGACTGAAATTCTAAAGCAAAGGCAAAACATGGATAATTTCAACACACGCACATTTCATCTTACCTTAACCGCAAGTCCTGTTGCAATGCCTACAATATTCAGGTCCAGATAACAATGGAACAACAGTGGAAAAAAGAGGGAATGTTTTCTTTCTTGTGTGTTCCACAATCAAGTTTCTGCAGATCTTCCTAATATAAACTCACAACCAGCTTTCCGATACTGTATTTGCATTTGCTTTTGTGTTTGTGGGAGAAAATAGTGCAATAGCCACAAAAATTAAGTACGTCATGTTATAGATGACGAAGAATATGGTAGAACCACAAATACAAGTAACTGACACAGTAGAACCAGAAATGTCATGCCAAATTGCCTCTGGCCTCAAGGTGCCCTTCCACAGCATATATTATAACCTTTGTGAAAATTTCTACTATCCACCTGCTTTTTAATAGATGAACTTTCAAACAATATTAACCTTCACTCAGCAAAAAGCCACAGATACTAAATAAATATATGATATGAGAAGAGAGAGAAAGAGAAATTACCCAAAAGAAGAATAAGAAATCACTGTTTTTCAAACCATTTTCTTTGCTTTCCAGACTTTCACCTATCACCAATAACAAGAGTGGAATAGATAAAAAAACAGAGCATAAAGATGTCAGAGATGTGTCTCCTGCATGAAAGCACTATCATCCTTTTCACATTGGCACGGCCTGTATACTAATAGGATTTCCAAACTTGCTTAAATCTGAGATAGAAAAAATTACATCAGTCCAGAAATGGAGTCACATCAATGTGCAGACATGATAATTCTTTCATATGGTGATCAAAGTGGTGATCATTATCATTGGAATAATGTTGGGTACCCAGTCCAACAGATAGTTTTGGAAACATCTTAGACCCATATGTATCCCATTGACTTTGTGCACCTAAATGACTTCTTAAATAAGGATGCCCATCATCCTGGGATCACTCCAAAGTCAGTGGAGAGAAAGAAATGCCTTTAGGCTACTTCTACACATGGAGCCAGAACATGCTTCATGTTCATACATGGAGCATGAACACATAAACTACAGCTTGACTATGCAAATTATTAAGTCGCTAGTCTGTGGAGTATGCTGACTCAGACAAACTTGTACTCTCCCAGACAATTTAAGAATTACCACAGGCCAAGGGCCTTTTGCCATGGGCAGTTTCAGCATGGCCATCTTGTTTTGGAGAGTAAGATAATTTAATAATCTGGACATTATCAAAGAGGACCAGCTGGCCTATAGGCCAAAGAGGGAACCTTGGCATTATTTAATTTATTAGCATACATATCCTTAAGAGGGCAGTTCAGATGGGATGCTTGCTGACTGGAATTGTCTAACCCCTCATCAGAGAACCCTACAACTGACCATTATCCCAGGTTAAGGGCTTTAGATAAGTAATATAAGAACACCACTGACAAACAATGAAAATATAGGCTATAATTAGGCCTGATACATCTGGCAGCTGCCATCTTCCAGAACTGGGACAGAAAACCAGGAGGGATTTCAAGCATGGAATCCATTTCACAGCATCATCTAACTTTAGTCCTGAAACTGCCAAGAGAAATCTCAGGGATGATCCTTTTTTCAGTGTTTTTTATTTTCCCACTGAAATAGATGCCTTTTGTGAATCTCACTCTGAGCTGGCCACCGTTCACCTTTACATATCTCAGCACCTTTGGCACACACTCCAATATTTTGAATAGCACTCCTATGTATAACTTTGAAATATCGCAACACTGGGCGCTATAACGACTCCTTCCCTTTGTGGATCTGTTCCTGAGTATCTAACAGCAAGAAGCCAAGTAAGGACAATTTATTACCAAACGGCGTGGCTTGACCAGAAGCCCAGTAGGGACAACTGACTGACTGCTTTCGCATGACCTTCCTTTCCCAGGAATAGGAGCTAATTGAACTGATCAGGTAGAAAGTAGGCCCACGTTCCTACACTCATCCAACCCTCCAAATGGAACTACTCAGGAAATGAAAAGGTACACATTGCCTTTTCTTTGAGGATGACATATCACTGAGGAGAGGGTGCATGGACTGGGAAAGCCCTAGGAGTTTGTGGTTACAGTGTTATCCCTCAACACTTCACTCTTAATGATGCACAAGGCATGATCTAGCCCTCAGTGTGCTGTACTGTGCTGTGTTTCAATAACGAGGAGAGACTGCATGTTTCAGGTCCTATAGGTGATTGATACCTGTGTAATTTTATACTGCTGCCAATAAAGCAAACAAGTCCTGTGTCTGAAACAGTTTTCAGATGAATGCATATAGGCCTACTTAGTCAGGAAACCATATCCAGAAAGGCTGGATATGTATTACCTTTTGAATGTTTTATGTTGTACATTTAAAAAAATATTGTCATTCCAGATAAAAAATGGTCTGATCTTCAAGTACTCACCAGGTTCTAAATGGAGGTAACCTGCATCATTTATATGAAGAATAACGGTGCGTTGAAAAAGAATAAAGACAGGTAAATTGATGCTGCAGTGTTTACTGCAGTATTTGTTACAACAAACCTAAGGTTCTCATTCTTCCCTGGGAGTTTTATGTCCCATAAGTTTGGAAAGACCCATCAAAACCCCAACTGAGAATAAAAACAATCAAAACAGTCAAAGGAACTGAAACAAGATGCGTTAGGTTGGAATAATTACACATTAATAGCTTCTATTGCAGACTTCCTGATAACTCTTTAGTTAATTCCTTTCTCACAGTCTTCCACTATTATTTATACCTGAAGGTGTGAGCTTTGTGCAAATAAAGCAATTCAGTGTTTCTATAACTAAAATCAGCTGTGCTTTACCATCAGCATTTACAGGTCTCTATGCCTCGTGTCAGAGGAAATCTGAATTGCACTCACAGGCAGGCCAAAGAAGAACAGGGAAATAGAAGAAGTGATAAATCCCTTAAACAAACAAATAAACAAACAAACAAAAAAAAAATGAACAGAGAAACCAAAGACTGAAGAAGAGGAAGCAGGATGGTTGAGATAAAACATATAATAGCCACACAATGGGTATGACCCTCATCCTTTCCTTTTTTTTAAAAAATCATCAGAAAAGGAAAATCAACAAGTATATAATTAAAACTTCAAATTCCTTCAGCTTTTACATGGCAAGCCCTCTAAGTCTGCTATTGCTAATTATCATTATACGAGTCATCAAACTCTAAAGATGAACAAAATTTCTTCTCTTGGTTGCAATCCAAAACCAAATATGGGTATAACCTAATGATAGCTTAATGATAGTCCCACTTAGAATGAGATTGGTTGATCAAAAAGGGTTATCCAGTGTTTTATACCTTCAGAATGTCTTCAAACTATCTCCATCAACAAGACTCTGCCTGGCAGTCATAACCCTAAGTGACCCAAAACGCCACCGGCAGGATAGCAGAATGGTATTTGTGCTTAAACATAACTGTTTTTCTGGATCAGCATGTGAAAATGTACAAAATGGACTTTAAGCATGCTTAACCCTGGGTCTGCTACTCTCTCTTATTTTCCCCTTTAAGTAGAGCTGCTGTGAGGTGATGTGAGATCTTGCATTTCCATTCACAGCAGAAGACTCCGTGGAGCACTCTGACTTGTGACCCTTAATCTTGCCACACATCCTTGCTCAGGAGCATGATCACTTTGGACAGCCTGCTGAGCCCCACACTGGGATTTACAGTAGCACAGACTAAATATTATCCATTTCAACTCATACCTACAGATCCCAAACAAGCAGAGCTGGAGACATTTCCTTCTCAGCTCCTAATATCAGAATAAACTAACATGGACGTTATGTGTGTATATATATATATATGCACACTGTATTGTTGATCTCTCCTTTATGGGCTACATTGGTGGCAGTGTTTTCTGTTTCTAATCGCCACGGCCTTTATGATACTGTACTTAATGAATTATGCTCCTCAGGAGGAGGTCAGTGAAAGAATTAAGCTAAAAACCCCTAACAGTGTTGTTGGCCAGGGGCCAGCTCTTTCGAGGCTGTGTTTCTGCATGAGGTCTACCACAGCTGGAGCGAAACGACTTGCAGGTGGCTCAGTGGGCAACAGATCACACAGTACTGCTCTGTCCGCCCCTCGACAGCAAGGAGGGAGTCACCTATGCCTGCCGTTGGTGGCTGAAAATGAGCAGGAAACGTCTGACAATCTTGATTAAGAACTCCCAAGCATTGAACTTTCCGTAAGGAAAAGGCACACTCAGATCTCTCGGCTTTGACATTCCAACTTCCAATTTAAATACTGTTCGGGATCCAGAAGAAAACGCTAACGCTTGTCCCTATGATGTTAAGCTGTGGATACCTTAATAACGATGATGTGCGTGGCCCAGTCCGTGCACCTACGGCTGGGTAATGAAGTTAGTATGCTCCGTTTCCCCCCAAGTTTCATTCATAGAGAATTTATAGGTTTTATTTTAAAAGTAGCTGAAACACACTAAGTAATTTTCTGGAGTGTTTTTAAACTATTAATTTCTAAATTACATGAACAGATGCATATGCACAGTGGAAAATAGCATCAAATAGCTTGGGGAAACAGAGGAGCTCAAAGACCCAGCCAAATAAAGTTAGGTTCCACTAACAGCCTGCTTGGATAACTCCTTTCACCTCCCTGGGAACCCCACCACTCATCTGTTCAGCTTCACTTTCTTGCAGATTAATCATTTGTGGTTTTAAAAATACATAAATCTTAAATATCTACAGAAATTGAGGAATAGAAGGCTTTTCCACACCTCAGTGGACAAAAACTACTGTCCATTTGCTGCAGGACTCATTTGAGGCTCTTTAGCAAAACAGGCTTGGATGAAACAGGAGGATGAAGGGCTGGAGTGACTCTCCCATACGCAGGCTGGGAGCCAGCTGGGCTGTGGGACAAAGACTGGGGAACTTGAGGTTGGTGCTCATGATGAATACTTCCTCACAAACGTCTTCCCAGCAGTAGCCACAGGTAGGTAGGTGCCTGGTGTCACCACAGCAGTCACAACTCTGCCTCTCCTCAGCACCTTGTAAGGCTCCTCATCAACCCTGCCTGCGCGACTGCAATGTTATTATGTGGGGGTACACAGGACCTGAGATTTACATGTGCTCAGCTCATCAAACCTGCTGCTGCTTTCAGCAACTCGGCTGTTTCTCAGCTACCACCAGTGAGAATTTTATGTGGTTCTAGAAATCCTGTGGCTTAGAAGCAACACCTCTAGTGACAAGAAAGCTGGTGCTTTTCTCCAGAAGATCCCAAGTCAATGCCGTTCGAGAAATTTGAATGCAGTGTGAGGGACAAGCATGCTGAGTCTTTGGTGCTGGGGGTCCTTGGTTTTGGTGGGATGTTACGACAGAGCTTTAAATTTGGGATCAGCAAAATTTTTTGCTCAGCCTCCACAAGCATATTCAATTCCAGTTACAGTGACGCAGATCAACAGTGATGCCACGATCAAAAAAAAAAAAGGAAAGACCATAGTGATATCTACTGCACTTTTCTAATTCCTAAAATGGCTGCTACTCCTCCTGTGAAAGTAAAAAGTGAATGGCTTGATCTGTGGCCTCCTGTGCTTTAACAGCCCTCCTTACTAATTACATTTATCAAATCAGGTGTGAGAAACAACACCCTGTGACTAAGGTGATCCTAAAATGATTAGAAAAACCACCAAAATACACACAAGAAATGAAAGGAGATTAAGTATAAAAATTGATATTTTGTCATTGAATATAACTAGCAAACAAGTTAACGGAGAGATAACTTAGTCTGTGTGCAAAGAACTGGCTAAAAGTATATAGAAAATAATGAGCTTGGCCAAACTTTAATGAGCACCCTCTTCTGGCTCCTGATTTACCCACCGAGTCTCCCAACTTCTACAACGCAGTTTCTTCTCCATTTCCATCATGCAAAGCTGCGCGAATTCACAGGGACCCAACCCAAAGTCCCACACCTCCAGGAATTTTACTCTATTGCAGACATGGCCACATGATGTGGAGAGAGTCACACGGAGCCAGAAGAAGCTAAAGCTGATAGGCGTACTCTTAATTATCTTCGTACTCTTAATTATCTTCATGCTCATCTCGTACTGCAGTACTTGTAGTACTTACGGACAGGACAGGCTCTGGGATTAACAACTAGAAAGCGTCAGTGGCACAGTGTGTACAGCAAAGAGCCCTCAGCTCTTCCCATCTGGTCTCTAATCCTCATTCCTGCACCCTTGCTCATTAAGCCTTAATTTATTGCAGTTTAAACAAAAAAATGTATAATGAGTAACATACAAAGTCATGTTCCTGGTAGCTCTCATTCCCTATAAATTCCCACTACACCTAGGAAACTGTGGCTTGATTTTCTGTATTGCTAATTGGTGAGCGCAGCCAAAGAAATTGCTAGCAGATTTTCATCTCTTGAATTTATTTACCGCCATGGAAGGGGAAGGGGGACATTCCTCTGGGAAGGAGGGAGAAACTGGAAGGATTACATTATTTTGACCTTACATTTGAGCTGACATCCAGCATAGTGCTAAATCAATGCCTTGGCGCAGGAGACGGGATTAGCAGGGGTGGGTTACAAGCAGTTTGCAGGACCGCAGCTGTCCTGTGGCTACCAGTGGATGTCAGTAGAGGCTCCGCTTGCAAAGGAGCCAAATGGAAAGAGACAAAGGAAAGAAAACCCTCCAGGTTCTCTTAGTATAGGCAGTGCAGAATGCACAAGCACTCCAAAATGGCCAGCCTCTCCCAGCTCGTGATTTAGGACTACTAGGGAGCAGTAGTACGTTAAAGGATGTAGCAAAGCTGATCGGGCTGCTTGCAATTCTTTATGCTTTCACCTTTCAAAAGCAATATTTTTTTCAGTTAATTTAAAAACAATGAACAAAGTCTGGAGGCCCACTGTTGGAATAGTAGTGACGCTGGATGACAGACTAAAAAGAAGCAAAACATATATCATCTGCTCCCTCTCCTCCGGCAGAGCAGCCACTGCACCAGGAACACTTACATGCAACAATAAAAAGCAAAGCTCTCTAATTATTGCTTTGCAGGGGTTGGACTGCAACCTTTTAGTAAAGCAAACAATCTGGACAAGCTAAGCACAGGGTTTTAGCTAAACTCTTAACAATTTTATCTAGAACAAACAAACAAACAAGGAAGCAGCACACAAATGGAAAGGGTTTCCTTTGTTAAATTATAGCCCATCACCTTGTTCGAGCAAAAACTGACCTTGTTTCCCCAGTTAAGATTCCTGGCGGTGGAGTCACTGACAAGAGTGACTGAACTCGCCATTTAGGGACGGATTCTGATGCCATCGCTTATGCTGAAAAACACGGTTCTTACAGGCAACGAGGTGCTACTGATGAAAACAGGCATCTCACCGTTTAAAGAGGTTTCATCCAAGAAAAGTGGAAAAAATCCCATCACTGTTACACTTTTCTTCAAAGTAAATGTGGACTTTTCAGGTCTTTCTATCCTGAAGTAGTACAAAGTAAGTTCATTTATCTGATAGGAACCTGAAACTATAAAGTTCTTTTAGTGGATGAAAGCTTTCCTACTCCCAGCTGATAGGAAGCAGTATCCTGTGACATAAAGACTGAGAATCCCTCTCAGTTATTCTAGCTTGGGTGGATGCTGTTTGGTTTAACATTTTCTGTTCTTCCAGTCTGCCCAGTCTGTAAATACAAATTATTATAGTTCATGTGGTCAGTAGAGCTGGTCAAGTGTTTCAAGAAAATATTTTTTCATCGGAAAACCGCCAATCCTAGAAACTGACATGTTTCATGGGAACATACAAGTTTTAACAAACTTTTGTTGGGAAAATTTTCTTGGGTCCAGAATGGAATTTTTGGTCAAAACCACAGAGAGAGAAGGAGAAAGATCCACCTCGTAATAACAAATACCACAATGATCATCTTTCCTCATAAATCAATCCTTTGAGGCTTCCAACTATTTTTCAGCCTGGTTTCCTACCCAAATGAAAGTTACATGATTGCAGGATTTGTCTGTTTATCTCTCAATCCTCCCTTAAAAAGATTTGAACCCATTGACCAAATTCCGTATTTACAGATGTTACTCTGCACTGTTTGGGAGTTTTGGAGAAACCAGGGGCTGAGTAGAGGAGAGAGTTGTAGCTGCTCTGCCCACTGTGGGAAAGTCTTCAGCATGAGAACTGACATGATCTTTTCCTGCTAGCTTGGGAAAGAGTCCGGCACATGTGAGGTAGGGAACTGGAGATGCTCCAAAGACACTGAGTGGGGAGGCAAACATAGACAAAATGAAAGAAGAATCTGAGATAATTGCAGTGGACGGGTGATGAGAAGATGAGACACACAACTCATCTGTAGGAAACTTGAATTTTCTATTAGTTCTTCCCAGAACCACTTGCACTATTTTTCTGTAGGTTGTCAGCATTTTCCTGACAATGCTGTTTTCAGAACTGAGCAGCACACAGGAGAAAGCACAGAGCTGTACAAAGAAGACTTGCTACTTTTCTCTTTTTTTAAGCCCAAAACTAATTTTCTATATCTTTCAGCACTGCTGTTTCTCAGGCATCCCTATCTGCCTCAGGCACTTTCTATTTTATTTTCGCCATGTCTTTTTGTTGGATTTTACATCCTTGGTATTCAAGACTGTATCTCAGGTGCCCTGAAAACATAAGTTTCTGCTTTTCTTGTTCCTTTGATTTTGACTAATATGAGAAGACTGTGACTTCTGAGCTGAGTTCCTCCTCAATTATTTCCCTTCTCCCCTTCTGTAGCTGTAGGAATACACTCGCGCAGATTGCGAGTCACAAAGATACATCAGTCAGGGTATGGCAGTCTTTTAACAGGTGAAGTAGGACTTGAGAGATCAGACAAGTCTCACTGGAGGAAAAAAAGCAAGAAGTTTTTGATTTACCGAGAGCAAGGAAGCTTCTGTGGAAAAATACTGGAGAAAGCTATTAAAAATGAGCAGGTGCACTGCTATAACTAAAACTCTTCTGACACTAGTTTAGCCACAGAAGAGGGACATTAGCTTCAATTCACCCCCTGAGTATTCACAGGTTATGATCAGATTTTGCAAAGCAGGCTGAGCTTCACACAGCCACAGGAAAGCCTTCACACGCTTTCCAGGGTCCGAACGAGCTTATTTAAAAGTGTGATTGACACATATTGGCATCTTCAGAGAAACCCAAATAAATATAAAATAGCTCTAAAGCCTACTCCCTACTGGTTCATCTGAAAATATTTTATGATTGGAACAGGATTTTTTCTTGTAGCCCTCAGCACTAGAGTGGGTGCATTGTCCCTCTTAACTAAATTTATCAAAGGGATGTGCAAACCCAAAATAACAAGAAGAGAAAACCAGCATTGTTCATAATGAGTTATTTTATAGGGTGTTTCCCATCTTCAGCTTCAGTGTTCTGGTAATTTAACACATGGAATAATAACAGCTAGTAATTTTGGCTTTGAATGTTGTTATTTCATGTCTTATGAGAAGTTAATTGCATCTTAGTGAAAAAGGAAAAAAAAAATCCCTCAGATATGGGGCAGATTTCTTTATATTGCTGCTTTCTATTCATTCAGCACCAGCCCGTGCTAGACCAAGCAGAACTGAAAACGAGAGGGGGAAAACAGTGGACACAGCAGGTGTAACAGAGAGCTCAGACCACAAAAGGGTGCTATCATTTTATAACATGAGCTAGCCCTCCATAGCGACCTGCAAAGAATGTGGCCTTTGAAATAGCTCCACTAGAATTAGTAGCCTTTCAGGAAATATTACTATTGTTCTGAATTCCACTTGAAAATTTAATTTGCCCCCTGTTATTTTCAGGCAAATTCCAGCAGAGCTTTATTCTATGAAATCTGCGTAGGTGCATAAGAAATGTTGTCTTGACTCGCGAAATTCGTATGCCTTTGTACGCAGAGTGATCTATTTATCATGTGTGTGTTTGCTCACAAAGACAGAGCTTGTGCAGATATAATTCATGTGTAGGTGTGTGTGATCTATATTGAAATCATATGCATTCTATAAGCACATTGTGTTATTCTATGAAATGCCTAATTAACTAGGAAGTATTGAAATATGCAACTTCAGAGTTTGGTCTTAAAAACATGCATAATACCAATACTTCAGTGTAGCAAAACCATGACATGATGCAGTTTTCATACAAACAATATGCCAGAAAAGCAATTGCCTTCTTGACTAGAAGTCAGATTTCAATTCTGAACACTCCTGCTTTGAGGAGTATAAATCGGGGAGCTCTGAGCCGAATCCGCTTGTGGCTATCTCAGACAATGGCAGCCAGATGTGATACAAGGATGGCTCAGTTGTCTTTCCGTCATTAAGCCAAGAAGGAGGTAAGTCTAGCTGCCTATATTGATATGGCGACCAGAAGATGTGGTTGGCCTCCAGAGACCTGCTTCAGCTTATTTTAACATTATTAAGCATTAAACCTATTTTAGCAAAGCCCCCATGCTGATGTGGGTGCATTCCCACCGGTGGAGTGCAAGAAGCCAGGGCAGGCAGAGCCCCTGTGGGTGCCCAGTGTCCCCCCTCCAGCGGTCAGGCATGTCCCTGTGAGCTGGCATCGCACCTCCAAGCTGCGGTGAAGACACAGCAGGGATCTCGAACCCAGATGCTGTAACTGATTTAAATAAGCGGATTGCACACACGTTGCTAATTCACAGTGGCTCCAGTTGCAGATGACATAGCCTCTTACTTTACTCAGACTTTCCCCAAGCTTACAGGGAAAAAAAAAACCCAAAATGTTAGCAATCATCTCTTAAAAACTATTTATTTAGTTTATGAATCTAACTTCTTTTGATAATATGAAAAAATATGAGGTGTAGGATACAATTTGGGAAACACATTAATAAATTGCCATGTTTCTGCATTGAAGGATGTCAATGTTTAGTTAAATATGTCAATAAAAATGACAATAACTGTCTGGATCATCTGTGTAATTCTGAAACTTACTACTTTATAAACATAAAGCTGATTTTTTGGGCTGAATTCTGATGAGCTCAGCTAAACGGTCCAATTTCTCACTCTAAACAAAAAGGTGAACAGATCATTCATTTATTATCTTTTGATGTAGTATATATTGTACATTTCTTTAGAGAAATAGTGAGCAAATATCACTTAAAGCAATTGTGTAATAAGATTACCGGATTTGTATTTTTGTGTCACACTGACTTTACTTTTTGCTGTATCTGAAACAATTCTGTGATTCTGTGATCTCTACCCAGTGGTACAACTTTTCAAGTTATGACTGGCTACCAGTAGTCACGCTGTGTTATTTCTTACTGCCATCTCTGACAAGATGTAACAAAATATGGCAGAACAAAAAACATGTCAGAAATTCTGGAGCTGAAACATAGATTTAAAAAAAAATAAATAAAAAATTACAAGTTCTCTGCAAAATCTAACCAAGTAGCAAATATGCGACCAACTAGTTGACAGCCAATTTGGAAAGGAACGTATACCACTTCCTTCCCTCTCTACGCAATTAGTGGTTGAGAGGGGTCTGTCAGCAGGGGAAGAAAAATGTGAAACCAAGGGCAAGAAAGTCCACAAGAGCTGCTTACATGGCCTCCACTTTGGTTTGGGTTTTGGTTTTCTTTATTTTTTATTTTTTTTTCTTCTGGATAGATAAATTAATAGCTCATGGCATTTTCTTTTCTTCTGTGGACAATGTGGGTCCAGAGAAACCGGACATTTTATGACTTCTAATCAATTCCAACAAATTGTTCTTTAACAGAAAAGAACTGGAAAACACCCTAGGAGTTGAAAGATTTCTGCTTTCCTATTTGAAGTGAATTTTAGCTTTGAAATGTATTTCGAATGTATTTTTTCAAATGTCAAAATGTAATATGCCGTAGGAATCAAAATAATTCATTTCAAGAGAAACAAAGCATTTTTTGACTCAAAATATTTTAAGATTTTTTTCTGTCTGAATAAAAAGCAAAATAATTTAAACTGCCTTGACTGACAGTTATTCCCCTTCCATGTTTTCTGAACTGCCAAGCTAAAACAAAATTTATTATTTTCATTGCAATGTACTAAAATATGCATAAATCCATCTAGCTTTCTGTTGGACGTCAGTCAGGAAAAGCAGGTGGAAATTGAAACTCAGTCTGTACATGGAAAAAGAGAAATGAGGTAGAGGTTAACCAATAATTTGTTATAGATAATCTACACTAATTTGGGGAACCATAACTTGGAAAACAGCTTTTTTCTCAAAAGAGCTTGCTAGAATTATCGATAGCAATGCTAAAAAAGAGAGGACTTAACGAGCTTTCTATGATTTGATCAGAATTTAAATGAAATCACAGTATGACAAAAAGCATGAGATAAACACGTATGTATTTTAATTACACTCTAGTTTCAACTTTTGCTATAAAGTTTTGCTGTAGCACAAGCAAAGGGCAAATTTCCAGACACCTGGGGAGCCATACTTAGCCCTGTTCCCTCTCTCGTAATGAGGTCATTACTCACTCGTCACTCCAATAATACTGCTATAGCTGCAATAAAGTTTGTAATAATCAGGGTAGATAAAAAACAAAAGGTAATTTTTAATAACTTAAATTATCTTTTCTTTTTCTTCACTGGATATAGAAGATATTTACAAGTTTAGCAACGGTTAAATCTCCTGCCTAAAGTGGCTTGCTTTAAATCAGCAAGACTATGACAAACTTTTCATAGTGGAACTGCATCTTTCCATTTGTGTGTCTGATCAATTGTCATTCTGATGCAAGTGGCAGAACATGTGTGGTGCGCACACGGACAGCCTAACTGTAAGAACTTTGGTGACAAATGGTTCACGTAACAGCCGAGGTTTTAGGATCTGCTTACCACTGACTTTGGGATCCTTGCTAACCTGAGGACATGTCTTCCCTGGGCAGTGGACTGCAAGGCAGGAATCTCCTAGACTCTGTTAAATCCAGGATCGGCATCAGTGTAGCAGTTTCAAGGCAGGGCAATGGACAAGAAGACAAATCCTGCTTCTCAGCAGCAGAGACACACACAGTTCTAATGCGACTGACCTCGCTTCGCATGGGGCTATGGTGTTGGTGCTATTTAAGGTGTCTCTGGACATCGTTCCAATGCCTCTGTACATGTCCTGTGCAAGGCAACTTCAGTTCTTGTGTCTGAGCTTCCTCTTCCTGTAGGCTTTGCTCCTGATCTTAAAAGAGCACCCTTTTTCTCTGTATTGTCTACTGCAGAGACACAGCAGTTAACGACAACACAAAATGCTTCATGTTGGGCATACGAGCCCATTCTCAAAAGCAGTTTGGCTGTTTCAGTGCTGCTCCATGGTCAAGCTAGTAAGGTCTCCCTCTCCGTATCCTACTTTGGCTCAGCTGTAGCACCCGAGTGTTGTGACAAGGCTGCTTCCAGCCAGCCCGAGGCAAAACGATGGCAGAGGCCTTTGAACACTTTGGTGGCACACAAGCAGGGCCCAGCTCTCAGAAACGTCCCTTGGCACTGGCTGATTTACTGTCATAGACACAGCAACGGAATTCAACCTGCTGCAGCCTTGCACTGGTCTCACACATCTAACCCATGAAACAAACGTGAGGCCAATTTGTACATCTGCAGTGGCCATTTGCTCAGGACATCTGAGCATAGGACAGCTTCACTGGAGCTATTGAGCTTCTCCAAAGAGCCTGCCAATTGCCTGGAATTCCTAGACTAACGGCCAAAAAAGCAGCAGGACAGTAGATGATGTATAAAGATTTGCTGCCAAATATGGTGGAGTTGGCACCTGTGACTTTGGCTCAGTACTGCAGTTCCCACTGTGAAGATCAGTGATTATTGCTTTAATAAGCAGTTCTTAAGTGAGGTACCTGATATCTGTTGTTGCAAGAGATGGAGTGCCAAAGGCACAAAAGATGGGGAAGTTATGAAAAAACACCCTAATCCTTGGGGATCACCATCTAACTTACCTAGGCTTTTATTATTATTGAAAAAAATTCTTTGAGTTATTTCACCAAAAAAACAGTACACACAAAGAGATTTCTCAGTGGGTTGCTTATTAGTTGAGATTTTACAAGTTGCCAAGAGTGCCCAGATTTCCGAGTCCCATTTCACAAGAATCAAAACTGCAGGTCTCCAAAACTTGATACTAACCTGGCTGCAATAGCACAACACTGTTCTACAATGGAAGCCATCACCATGGCGCTGGTTCATAACTCACCAATGCCAGCAGGACCCTGAAAAGATTCTTATTCAAAACCCTCCATTAAAGCCTGTGTCTCTTTAAACATCAGAAGTGGACATGCATTTATGTAAACATATTATAGGTAGGTCAATTCTGTCAAGCATGTGGATAGTTTAAGTTATATTAACACTAAAAGAAGGAGGAAAGGAAAGGCAATGTGATGTTCAGAAACAAGCTAGCTGCTATTTTATCTTTACAACAGAAACATTAACTATACAATCTGAGACTTGGCAATAATTAATCCAGATGTAAAGAAAGAATTTTTGTCTTTGAGTCTATGTGCTGTGCTTTTCAATACATGCACATTAGTGAAGTATTTTATATATGAATCATAGTGTTGTAATTGATCGCATATTCTTCAGTTAATATAGAACACCAAGTTTGGAGAAAAGGGTAAAAGGTCGGTGTTATAAAAAACCCTGTCCTTAAAACCAGAGGTTCGATCTCTTAAGATTACCCCAAATAATGTCTCTCTCTGAAGCACAGAAGGTCACATTCTGTAGTCAAGAAAAAACTCAGATGTGACTTGTGGCCCATGTAACTATTATTCCCAGGTCCTATGCAAAAGTTGCCAAAGAATGTTTCCATTACTAAATGGGGAACAGAAGTTTACAAAGGTGGGTTTGTCTCAGGCTTACCAGCAGATGGAGTTGGAACCAGGGTCTTGATATGCATCATCATTAACATGAATAAGGTTATTTTCTGCAATAGCAGCACATAGCTGGTGCACTAGTGACATCTCAATTTATAATAGAACAAATATGCAAGATATAAGTGGAGAGAGATTGCTATTCAAATGCAAGTGAGAAAACTTGAGAAGCCTGGAATCTGTGCTGTAATGTCTAACGCAATTTGGAAAAGGTAAGAAAAAGGACAAATACAGCTTTTTCCATTCACAAGCAACTGACTGGGTTAAGAAAGTGATGTGTAAGGCTTTAAACTACTTCCAGAGAAAGTCAGCTTATGACAAAAAAAAGCACTGTGCCAAAGAATACATTGTTACACATCCTCTTTGCATACAGTTAATTATTATAGCAAGTTTCTCTCTGACTTATCTATTTTAATAAATCCAGTGACAAAGATGTCACCTGAACAGATTGGGATTGAAAACTTTAAGAATTTATTTAACGAAATCAAGAACTTAGGAAGATATGAAAAGAACCTTACCTTTCCCCTTCTTTCCTCTCAGTTGATGGTGCTTCAGCTGTAGGTATAGATGCTTCTCACCTAAAATAGTAATGGGACAAGGAGGCTAATTACTTCCACTTTCATGAAACATATGAAACAAGACTCACCCTCTGACAGTTGTATTTTGGTATGAGGACATTCCATGAGTCTTTACATTGGAAGAAGCTGTTCTGATTGCAGACCACAAACCTCTCGTTAAAATTCTTGGAGCAGAAACTGATTATCTGGCTGATACATTACAGAAGTGGACATTAAGGCAAACTTCTTATCATTATGATATCATAGCTAAGTTATCTGAAAAACAAAGTAAAGCTGTACTTTTCCTGTTGACTATTAGAGATGAAAAGGTTGCCGCAAAGAATCCTTCTACTTACTACTCTGCACCTCCCTCCCCTTTTGGGGAAGAAGGACCACGTACCTTGGAGTGAGTCACAGCAGAAAAAGTCCCTTAGCATGATTTCATGCTGCCCTGCAGCTTGTGTAGGCTTTAAAACCCGTGCAAAGTAGGTGAGAATTGTTGCCATCTGGACTGGCAGTTTTCTACACTCACTCTGTACAGGTGCAAATGGTTGCAAGGTGCTGGGCAGCGAAGGAGCAAGAACCTGCAGTTCAGAAAGACTTGGGAATTGGCGTACAAATAGTCAAGCCATCCTGCTCACTGGCAGCCCCCAGACGAACTCTGCTGGGGTCACTGCAGCAGTATCTCCCTCCAGATGTTCTGGTAAATAGGCAGGAGCAGAGTCAGGGACAAACACAGAAGGCAGTTAATTCTCAGTGGCTCACCTGAGTACCAGTTTTGATGTCAAGGTGACTGGAACGGCTGCTATGAAGGTAAGAAGGTCTTCCTTTTGAGCACTGAGAGGCTTAACCACACCTGAAAGGAAACTTGTGTCATCACCTAAAACTTTTGCTTAGTGTCCTCTTCCTAAATGCTTTACCTGACCACAGGGAATGCACCTAGGAGGATGCTGTCACTAGGTGGAACAGTGAACTCTAATAATTTGAAAACTACATCCCTCTCTGTTTTCACTTCCATTCTACCTTTAATCTGGTATTCCCCCTTAAAGCCTGGAGTAAAAGGTTAGTTTTTCCTTTGTGACCAAACATCACTAATGCACATACATGCCTACAACACCTGCTGTGAACACTGGAGCAGCTAATGCTCTTTAACCCTGGGCAACGCTCAGTGGGGCTCCTCTCCAGTTTGCCAAGCATACAGCTTCTTGCCCTGAAGGACAAGGATATACCTGACCTCTCACATCTCTGCTCAAATGGATTTCATAAACTAGATACCTCCCAGTTAGATTCACCTACAGCATTTAATCTAGGAGGAACCATGTGGCAGTATCTACACCAGTACCTCAAGCAGCACCAGCACACTGGCGTATGTAATGGCATTCAGTAAGCTATTTATTAGAGTACTCCCTGGCATTCCTATACCCCAGGCCAACTAGCACTGTCCTAAATTTCTGGGCACAGTCAGGAAGTCAGCAAAAGACAGAAAACATTCCCAACAGGCCATTTGCATCTGACCATCCTATTCAAAAGGAGGATGTGGCCAGGCTGTGCCAGCCCCCACACTGGTACATTTACAAGCTGAGGTGTAAGCTCAGACCTCACCTACAAGGCAGGAACCCAGAACACATGCCGAAGGCCAAACCCTTTCTTGAAAGATACAAAGAGGAAGAACTCCTTTGAGTTTACTCAATTGCTCAGTGGGCAGAAGCTCTAAATCAGGGCAGGGGAAATGATTCTTGGAGGATGGGTATCCTCACACACCCATACCTGATTGTGGGGAATCACGCTCACTCATGTCCCTCTTAGCACAAGAAAGCATGAGGTCCTGTATGCGAAGTGGCATAAATTCAATCAACTCCATTGTGGAACTGCCCAGCACCTGATGCCCAGCACCTGATTTTTTAAAGTCACTTCTCAGGGGAGGAAAATGGATTAGAATCCTCATACATCTCCCACACTGCAGTGTCCTGATCTGCTACAAGAAGGAGGGCACCATACACACATCCTGCTTCAAGAGCAAAAAAAACCCCTTCTAACTTATCACCAAAAAAAAAAACCAGAGAGCTGTTTCAACAAAGACAACCAAACTACAGATCCTGAAGGAAGGGATTTGTGTTACTAATTTCAGAAACACGCAGGTGTTCAGCATTTGGCAAGCAAAGGCAGCTCAGAGCCCTGCGTACAGGCGTCCTTGCTCCCGAGCATCACTCCACAGGGTGCTCGGGCACTTTCTCAAGGCTGTGGAGCCCATGGAAGAGGCCAGGCTCCTTCAGCCTTAAGGCTGCATTAAGGGTAGCAGGACAGTGATGTTCTTCTGCAGATCTTAGGGCAAGGCTTATCTGAGATCCAGTCTTTTCTGCAAATACTTCCTATAAGCTCACTGGGATACTTTGCAGCTCCACATATTTCCATAATCCATGCTTTAAAAAAATTATTATTTCTTATTTCTTTTCTCACTTATGTGCGTGTAAATCCCACACAACTCCACTGAAACCAGTGAAGCAAAAGTGTACATAAACAATAGGGAAAATCAGGCTCTGCATTTCTTGGTCACGATTCTTGTATGTGACAAATTATTCTGAGGCCCTATTTTGGAAGTATCTAACTTGAAACAGCTTTTCGAACCGGAGTACTTAATACTATCTAAAGGTCAGTCTTCTGTAGGGCACCCAAAAGTGAAGTTCCCAGTATTGCAAGTCACTCTTAAAAATCTTGGCCATTTTTTCAAAGGATGTGTCAGTGTCTCAAACAGATGCAAAAGCAATGACCACTCAAATAGTTTGGTGTTTACAGGTTCATCAATCAAAAAGAAACACTTTGATCACCTGACGTGATTCAAACAACATACTTGATATCTGATACCAGACCGAGATCATACAGATCTAATAAACTTTTGGCTCCTGCAAATTTCTTTTAAAAAATATAAAAGAGGATCAGTTATAGAGAAGTTGATTAATATGCACTCTGCTCAAACAGTCTTGAACATCTGTGTATTAAATTCATTTATTAAATTATACCAATCTGTATTTTAATGAGTAAAAGATACTTATTCTGCCATCCATCAAAATAAACTCAGGAAATACTTAACATTATAATCATTTTTCTTGTTTGAACATGAGTTATGAAATATGAATCCCACACTAAGAATGCTGTACTTGCCATTATGATCAAATATGTTTTTACAGGTGCACCAAATATTCTGTTTTCATTTCATTCTCAAACTGTTGAAAATATAAACCATGTTTTATATTTCTTAGGTAGGTAATATTGCCTTTTTCCCCCCACATGGCACCCATTATTAGTGAGTTATTACCATGCCTTTTTTCAAACACACACTACATATCCTAAAGTTGCTTAGTAATGAAAATACAGATTTATGTAACATCTAGTATCAAATAACATTTAGGGCACACTTTGGTATTGAAAGGTTTGGGGCACTAATAACTTTCAAGTGCATGTTAATATTGCCAGATAAGGTGTATACAATCTGTTGGGTCAAGTTCAGTCTTTTGCTTTTTTTGCATGAGGAAAGTTAACTTTTAGGTACAACAGAATTTAATATATGCATGCACTGAATTTTTGTTTTTTACTGTTCTGATAACTGTGATTTTTATTTCCATTTTCTTGGTCTCCTTTTATTAAAAAAAAAAAAAGAAAAAGAAAAAAAATCTGGCAGGCAGACAGACAGCAAGCCCAGCTGGGACAGCAGGTGAGCTAAACTGTAGACTTCTTCCCAGTATCAGTCTGACACCATATCAAACACTAAGTATAGTCATTAAAAAAATTCCTTCCTTCTATTTGTACAGAGTGAATAGCCAGTTAAAGACAGAGCTGAGTGCTGGAAACCATATTCTCAAAGAAAACAATATTTGAGAGAGCGCAGTGAAGAAAAGCAAGACATGACTGCAAGGCACAGAGCTCCTCAGCTGGTATTGAATCCACATGCCTCTGGTGACTTCAGTGGAGCTACAAGTCCAATACAGAGGTTTGGCACTGGGACTGTAATAAACAGGTAAAACTCACCATATTAATAAGTGAGAAGTGAGACTACAATGCTACTTTCAATAAATAAATGTAAACATCTCCATTGATTTCGATGGAAGTAGGTTCAGACCACAAAAGAACATATCAGCAGTAGAGCCAGCACACTAGAAAAAAGCAGTCACATTCTGGAAAGCAAATGTTACCACACATTAATCCATTTTTTTTGTAAAACAAATCAAGAGAGCAGGAAACAATTTGGCATTTTATTGGCAAAGGGGGAACACCCTTCAATGAAGCCATTGCTTCATACAGGTGCAATCATAGCATGTTACCACCATGCCAAAATTACAGCTGAGGCAATGTCAACCCTCTTCATGGGTACACAGAAAACAGCTGATACGAGGAAAGAGGAAACTCGTAAAGAGAAAAATCCATTATCAGAAGTTCTGTGGTGAGTGAAAGAGAGCAGCAACTCTGTCATAGGGGATTGTGTCCAAAGATGGCACTAGGAATGGGAAAATTTACCACTTCTAAATTAAAGACAGTATTTAGAAAACTAATTTTCTTAAAAGAGATTTCATTACTGCCACTGCATTTATGATTATTACTCCCCAGCTAATTATTCAATATCACACATAAAATTTTAAGTAATTTCTTGTTGAAAAACCCACCATTTTTGTCCTGTACTAACAGTTTGTCTAGACCTACAAAGTGAAGAAAAGCCACTGGTCTGAGCTTTCAAAACAAACAGGCCAAAGGGCTTGACCAAAAGCTAGCACATTATATTCTTAACTACTGTTTGTCTTGAACTTATCATCCTTAGAAAGTCATTCAGTCTTGACTGAAAGACTTACAACAATGAAAAGAAGCTATCACATCCTAATACGAGTTATTATAAATATCACTTAAGGGTATTGAAGAATTTTCTACCTTATTTTTAAGCACAATTAATGTAGAATTGCATTCCGAATACTAGATTCCATTGAGAACACTTATACACCAGTCTTCAAAGATAACAAAAAAAATAATTACATCTGACAGAAGAACAGAGCCACCACCTGATCTACCAGAAGCATCTGGAAATCTAGCAAGTTCCTGTCTATTGCACATCCACTTAAAAAAAGAGTAGACAAATCCTTCCACTTGCCAAAGCCTACATCCTTTATTGACTTTTCTGTATTATACACGATAAAATATAGGCATATGTACAAGTGCAAAAAACCACAAAGAGCAGTACATTTAACCAGAGAAGGCATTTTTCCTGATAGTCATGTACTTCTTGCCTTTATTATTTGATAATATCACATTTATTGTTTTATTATTTAGTTGGGATGATCAACACAGATTCATGATTGAATGCAAATAAATTATTCATGGAATGTTCCCTCCATTTTATCATTTCTAACCAATACTTCAAAAGGAAGAACTTCATCTTGAGTTGGTTGAATGATTCCTGCATCCCATTGGCCTCAAATGATTTCAGGAGGAATCCCTATCAATGTAGAAATCCACCCTTGTCAGCCACAAACGGGGATTTAACAGTCACGATTCTTATAAACTCCTCAACAATAGAGAAAAAGAAATCCGCATTAAGTAGCAACCCAAAAACTGAATATAGATAGGGCACGTATCAGAGATAACAGCTAAATGCTGAACAAAGTCGTGTCAGAAATATTGAGGATGCTTTAAGTTAATTACTCAAGTCATTGAATTCTTTTGGGGAATGTCCTTCACTGCAGGTCTCTCAGCGCTCAGCTTCAGTTTTGATCATCTTGTTCAGGCCTGAAACACGTATGAAAATTTAGCAATTATTTTATGACAAAGCAGGAACACAGTCTTCCATAAACTTGCGAAAGTTGGAATACTTTGGTAATTTCTCCTCCTCAGTCTCCACCCTGATTTGCAAACCAACCGGCATAAACCAGCATAACATTTCAGGCTAAACTGGTAAAAGAGTCAGTGAGCTACTCTTGGACTAGTTCTTACCTGTTCCAAACCTGGAATTTAAATTCTCTGGCCTTACTAAAGAGATTTCTTAACCTTTTGCCATCATAAGGAAACTCAAATAGAGGACAGCCACACTTCCAAGTGTAGGTGGCTATCCTGTTCATATGAAAAATTGGCAGCAAGAGTTTTCTTTCGTTTACTCATTAGGACACCAGATGGCTGCAGAAGATTTCTCATGGGGAGAATTTGTTAATTTAATTAATTTTTAAGACAATAAAATAAGAGAAGGAAATAGCAGTGTGTTTACTGGTGTTCCACAGAAGTAGTAACTACAACATCTACAGGCAGAGGAATACCATCAAGGTGTAACTCCTAGTCCCAAACTCAGACACATTATTCCCACCCAAGAATGCAACTAACAGTCTGAAGAATCAAAAATGTGTTTTTCTGTTTGTAAGCATTTTCCTTTGCCCTTTATAAGGGACCTACCATGAGCATCTGTGAGACATTCTCCATTTTGGTGTCTAGTGGTCATGAAGTCTTGAGTAGACAGAAAACACAAGCTGAGACTCTATAAGTGAACTGTTTATCACCAAACTATTGCATCCACTGGCTTTTGCATTTTTTCTGTTTTTCTTCTTTTAAGATTGATGCTCCTAATTATTTCTTTGTCAAAGAGAATTTAACTTCCCTGTGCCCCAACATATGCTTCACCAGATTTCCATTCTTCACATACCTGTTTTCAACTGCTACCCGAGGCCTTTGGCAAGCAATATATTACTGAAACTTTCTAATAATTATATTAAATAATGAGTTTTTCAAGACCCTCTGAATGCACATAATTAACACAAGGGTGTGGAAAATAAAAATCATGCTAACAGATAAAAAAGCATTAACATGAAAAAAACCTCTTAGAACAAATAACTCGGAGCAGAGACGTTCAGTTTACATTGAAGAAGACACCTAGCAAGTAGAAATGCTGCAAAAACTTTGGTTTAAGAGACATATGCAAATTCAATGCACATTTACAAAGTTATATGGCTGTAGCAGAGGCAAATATAGCTCTGAACTACATATATAAGAAAATAAATGTTCTTTTATCTCACGGAGTTTTCTGCGGTCCTACCCACCTTGGTCCTTGGAAGTTACTGACAAATTGGAGGGAACTCACAGGAAAGTACATGAATTGTCCAAGGTTTTATAGCAGTTGATTCAAAATGGATGTGTGAACTTCAGAAGGTTTAGTGCTAAGCAAAGAGAGAACATAATAACAACATACATATATTTTAAAGTCCTAAACACTGAAGTTGTAACAGAATTAATTTGGAATGGTATTCATAGTTTAAGTAGAGGAGTAGGATGGCAGCAGGAAAGTGAAAATTCAGGCAAAATTAACTGAGACCTCTTTAACCACAGAATAGTTTACAAAAGAAAGTAAAGGATCTGAGTATTTAAATGGGGCAGCCTAATCTATTCAAAGTTATTCTTCTGAGAAAAATTTAATTTTTGCAAGTGAATACATTAGATCACTGGTGTTTAACCATTCTGGCTGGGTAAGCCACATTATCTTTCATCAGCATTTGGAGACACATATGCCTTATCATAAAAGAATTGCTTCACTTGTTCAATTTTTATATGTGTATAGGTGCAGAGCTCCCAGAAAGCAGCAAAGGTACTGCACATCTGTGAATCATCTGAACTGCACGTGCATTGCTTCCACATACCTGAATCCTGGATTTATGCTGGTCTTGGAACCAGTACACTTACTGCACATACATTACTTACCAGAAGTCCACCCAGAAGTCTCTGCGAGTTCTTAGTTGGCTATCAAAGATAGATGTCTGAGAACAGGCTAATTCTATTATTAACAGCTGGACAGATTACTCCTGATTGCTTTTTTCTTCCCAAGGCAACTTGGGAGTACACATGCTTTGAGGGCAACATCAACTACTTCCTAGCCACCATCTCTCTTCAAGAAAGACCTTATCCTCCCAGCTTTAATGAGAGGAACATTGCTGTTGCTGCAGTGATCAGTTGACATAGTTATTTTTGTTAGTTTTATCTATCAGATTTATGTATATCTCTCAGAAGCCATATCTTGTTAAATCCTTCTGCTAACAAGACCATTGTTGTTTATTTCCTGTATGCTGTCTTTTTTATTTACTACACCGAGAAAAGCAATTGGCAAAGAGCAGACACAACAAAGATAATGCAACAGTAGAGAAGAGAACCATAATTGATAGGCATTATTTACCAATTTACCATAAAAATCTTTTAAGCGAAATATGAACTGAAATTTTGTCTTGGAGACAGTTCAAAGTAGTCCCTTAAGACAAAGGAGTAAGAGATTGTTTATAAGAGCTGGTTCTCAGCAGAGGTTTTGGGAAGGAAATAAGCATTCTTCACCAGTTGCACAGTATATTGCCTTAGGCAGAGGACATTGATACTAAAACAGTTTGTCTTATTATTCATCTCTGTTCATTTCTGCAGTTGGTTTTGGTGTTGACATGAAAATAAATGAATAACAGAGTATCTAAACAAATGTTTTGTCTAATGGAGATCTTATAAATGACATGCCAGTTACATAAAATGTCAGATTCTCTTCTGTCGCTGTGTTTTGCATCAAAACAAAATATGTGATTTATGAGGAAAACAATTAAATACAACCAAGAGAGCATGGAAGGACTCTCCCTAAATTCCACAGAGCTTCAAAATGGATTTTTTTTAAGAAGAAATAAAAGTTACTGACAAAAAAAATGTTAACCTCAGAATGCCCATGGGGATATTAAGAAAATTACACTACTCTGAAAAGAAAGACCTAGTGGAAGCTCCACAAAGCACTTACAGAGAGGGAAGGCAAAGCAAGATAATCCAAAAAAAGACACAAAGAGTAGCTGTAGATTAAAATACCATAATATAATCCATTAATATTTTTTACACAAGATTGCACTTTCCCCAAACATACAATTGCAGATACAAAAAGTTTCAAAGTGACCAGTATTTCCATCACCTAACGTACAGATTTCTTATGGTGTCAACAGAAGGAAAGAGAGGCTACCACAAAGAATGATCAAAAGCATCTAAGTGAGGTTTCTGACCTGAATTCTTCAGTGGAGTCTAGAGAAGGACTTGCAGGAGCATGGATTTGCAATGCCTAGTCCGATGTATCTCTCCTCTTGCTACAGTGAGGAGAGTAAGCACCCATGTCTCTTCATAAAGGGTCGTAAACATCTTGTGGAATACTTTTAACTTCAGATATTCATTAGACTTGAAGTGGAATGGTCCAAATTCCTGCACTATGACATATGAACATTCCTTGCACTATGATTGTTCTTCCCACGTCTTCATTTCTGACTGGTCACCAGCTGCTCTTTCCCACCACTGAGTATGAATATTACCAATACTCCCATAATCCTACTCCATCATGACAGCCCATGGTGCAATTTATCCACTGATTAACCCCAGGATGCATTTCTAATTCCTCCTGTCTTCTAGGGACTCATGCTTGCCCAGACACATGACTACACTGCATACTATGTTTGTTACAAAAATGTCACGAAGCTTGGTGCCTACAGTTAGATGGCCTGAATTCCTGCTGTGTGGATACAAAGGAAATATTTTTGTTTGACAAAACTATGACACCTATAGATACATTTGGTTTGTGCCACTCAATGCAAATTCTGATGAGTTCCTTTCAGATTCTTTAAAGGAAGGGGACAAGTAGACCACCAGACCAAGTCAGGAAAACACTCTGGACCAAGTCAGGAAATGAAGTCAAGGATGCTGAAAACTTCTTAGGATGAAACAAAGATTATTGATCAACACTTTTGTTGGGGCACATATTCTAGGTTCAAATGTGACTCGATTTCAAACACCTGGTGTCAGGGCCCTGATTGGCCTCACTTGGGATCATCATCCTTACCTCCTGCTGACAGGCACAGGAGATCCAGCTCAGGATGGTGCCTTCAGTTCCTCCATGAGCTGTGTCACAGATGTACTTGTCTCCACGCCTGACCATGTACCCTGTTGATTCAGACTCAGACATGTGGACCCAGTTCCTGATCCTGACCCTGACTCATGCTCCTGGCTTCACCCCGGCCTGCCTTGTCACCATGGACTTACATGATGATCTGGACTCTTGGCTGATCCCAGCTTCCATCCCTAGGCCTGCCTTGCTCTCTTGCTTGGAGGTAATGGGACGGGCTGGCAAGGCCCCTGCCCTGCTGGCCATGACCTTGGGGAGCAGTTGACCCTCACTTGCATCCTGATACCTGGCCTTGGAAGAGTGATCCAGTCTTCCCAGCATAAATGCCTAAATTTCTCTCAGTTCAGGCTCCACTCAAGGTATTAAAAGCGAGGCACTCTGCACAATTGGTCTGTAGTGGCTCCATTGTTCTTCCCTGTGCTCCACACCCTGCTTGCCGTACATAGAATTGCCCTCTGCACAGAAAATTCATCTCCATGTTAAACCTGGGGGGACTTGATTCCTCATCTTCTGTGTTTGAAGAGAACTTTCCTCAAGCACATTGTTCAAGATTTTCCTTGTCTACCTTGGAGCTGAGTTAATGTACAAGCAGGAATGCAAAAGCCACGAGACCGGAAGGGCAGAGGAGGAGATGACCAGCAATCCCCACAAAAGGGGCACATTTGGAGTTCCAGACCCAGTTCCCCAGAAGGAGCATTGCATTAGGCCATCTCTAGAAAAAAGAAATGGAAGTAGTCCAGAGATCAGACAGCATCTGTGTTCCCTGTTCCACTCATATTCTAATAGCTAGATGAAGGTTGCTTTTGCCTTTTTAATTTCTTTTCCTAGACATTTGCATTTATAACCACACGGCCAACCAGTTTCAAATGTCTTCAACCTCAAGAAAAGGCGAGTTCCCTCAGCAGTACAATATTATGAAGGAGACTCTTCAGTAACTTGGGTAGAGTTTGAATACCTCTGTTCTATGAAGGGTTAACATGCTTATTTTAAGACAGATGCTATTTAGAAACTGCAGAGATGAATTTATAATTAATTTATAGGTAGCATGTTAATTTAATAAGCTGAAAAACTGGAGGAAAATGAGTGCAGAAAATGTCTTACGCATTCTAAATAACACTTTTTTAACTCTAAATTGCATTGGCATTAAAAGACACATGACAAAAATTGTACCACACAAATATAAGATAAAACCCCTCTACACACCTGTAGAGTCATCCAAAACTAACTACTTCTCAAAAAAGAAAAAAAAAAAAAAAGAATCTTGAATCAAGAAGGGTATGAATTATAAACTAATGCTTTCTCCGTTGTTTTAAAATTTCGTCAAATAAAAGAATTATACCAAACCAAGATGTGGGGAAGTTGCTGGCAGTTAAACCTACCAGTGAGTTAAACCAAAGCAAAACAAAATTAAAAAAGCCAAATTAAGAATTTTTAATCACAAAGTGAAAATATGGTTTTGTTCACCTGGGGAAATGAAGGCATATTCTACTATAACCACTCAACAATATTTCTACCTAGTTAGAGAGGCCAGATTTCAAGTTTTATTTTAATATAAAAATTGTTACTTTAGAATTCTATAGAATCAGAATAAATACACCATTGAGCCCTATTGTTTTAAGTAATTTGATTTACTAAGAGTTCTGATATAAACTTTAAAAAAAAATCTTTATTTTACTTCATATTGCTTTTATTTAACTCTAAACTTTGCTTTGAATTCATAAGAGTTCCATATTTCTTAAGTTGCAAAGCAAGTAAAAATTAAATAAATTCATAAGAAACATGTTATAGATAATTGCCTAATTAAAATTCCTGAAGCAGTATTGGTGTTTTGTACTGCACTTACCCTAACATTCGCCCATTCCACATGTGTCTATTAATATTCTTTATTTGATTGTGTCGTTTCTCTTATTTTCTGGGCTATATATTATGAAAATAATATTGCTAGTGCTCATTTACATAATCAGAATATATTGTATTCTCATCATTTGTGCATTTCTCTTCTCTAGCTTGATAAGGTTATTAAAATTATAGGCCAGAACATGGCATGATGATTGGCGAAGAGTGTTTTCTGAAAGACTGTGTGCTGGTTAGAACTGAAATTACCATTTGTTTCAAAATGTTCCAGGGAATGATTGCCCACTGAGATAATGTAAGTTAAGTAAAGAAAACTTCAAACAGAGTTTAACAATGAAGTTGTATCATGTGTATTTAAGGGAAATTCAATGTATTTAATACAGTGCCCTGTGCTGCAGAGTGATATACTAGTTTATTTTAAAAGCTTTTTCTTCCTTTTTTTCTAACAGTACCATAAAAAATCATTGTTACAATTCATCATTCCAAGCAGTCATGGCTAGCATTTTATAGAAGCACAAGTAATTATAAGGAAAGGATATGTTATAGAAATAATAAAACCCCAGTATAAAGGTCAAGCTATGTGAAGTAAAAAGCTTTTATTAAAGAACCTCTAGTTCTGACCTAGAGACCCTCAAAATCATTATGATCATCCCTACCTCTGTTAAAATTAAATGGGTAGGTCAAGAAACATATTCTAATGCCTTCAGCATAACTTTTACTTAGAATGCACTCTTAAAAGATCAAATCGTAGCATTATCATGAAGATATGTGTACAGAATATCAGTATTTATGACTAACAACTGCACCCAGTCTGTCTCTCACTTTATTTTACTCTTCCTTGTGCTTTTGGTTCTCTACTTTTAAGAATAATTTGGGGCAATATTTAGTTTAGTTTAGTCTAAAAATTATTGAAACAAATTAATTCTGGATTAACCTTTTTATATATTGTTACTAGAGCAGCCCAAAGGCCCAGCTTTGTCAAATGAATATTATGAAATCTTGTAAAAACTACAATAACCGTACCAAAGTCTTAAACAGGAGGTGTTAAGTTAATGAGGCCAAAAGGCAGAAAACATAAAATAACAGTGAGAGGATTATGGACAGCAATAGCTCAGTGACCATTCATAACTCATCTGCAAAAAGGCGTGTGACCAAAAAAAAAAAAAAAAAAAAAAGGGCTACAATACAAATGTGTATTTGGAGAACACAAATGAAAAGTCAGTTCTCTGACTACAAAAGACAAGTCATTGACAGCTCACTGTAATATATTCTACACAATTTTACTGCCTTCCAGTGTCAACTCTTCCGCAGAGTATTTGAGTATTTTCAGATTTTTTTCATAGCTATTATTTTATCTTCACTTGTTTCACAGTAAAAGGCAAGGGAAAAATATTTGCAATATAAGCTACAAAATCTAAGACACTTGTAACAGGAAAGCATCATTCAAACTTGATTGAAGATGCTGAATGAGGTGGAAGCAAATGGATAAGTGAATAACTGTGAATTTGTAGTCAAATTTTTGCTAAGCTCCTGGAAAAGCAATACTGTTTAGGAAGTCAGCTGGATGTCAATGAAGCACACGCTGGTCTGTAATGGATGTGGAAAACTCTAAAGCTGGGATTTTTTGAACATTGCCTGAAAGGTTCAACAGTCGATGAAATCAATAGGAATTCCGTGTCTCATTTTCAGAAGTGGATTTGAAAACCATTACTTTAAGTGCACTTTTCAACTGGAAATATGAAGCATTTATGTGATGGAGAATGAAAGTCTCTCCATGTTCTTCTACAGATCTCCCAGGGGCTGACAAGGACAACCTTCCATATTCTTCCCTTCTCTGCATCCACTTAATTCTTCTTCTCCCTTCATAGATCCTCTTTTTCAGCACAAGCTCCATGTTTTTTCTATTTTCCCCATCTTTTTAACTCTATTTCTTATTGTATTCATTAACAGGTGAGCATATATTTTTATTGAACATGCATGTAAAAAATATAACATTAAAAAAACATTTCAAAGTCATATGCAAAAGTGAGAGTGTGCCAGAAATAAGCTTGCCCATGCAACCTCAGCTGTTTTATCTTGGGCATATGCATTTTGATACAGGCTTTCATTACATGATCACAAACATTTTTCCATAACACCCCAGCCATTTCAGTGCTCAGATTAGATGCTGTTTACTTAATGAACAGCTGTTCAATATTTACTTCATTGTTCAATACATGGTCCCATTGTTCAATGGATGGCCTCATGCCATCTTTGTTGCACACTATTCAAACCCTTCTCTGAAGACATTTATTAACTTCCCCATGAGTTTTCTTTTATGATACTCATCAGTGTAGTTTTGAAAGCTTTACAAATATTAATTATATCCACAATATCCATGTGAGCATCCTACAAATGCACAACTGAAGCAGGGAGATTACAGCTAATAATATCCATGAATTTTGAGTATCCGGTTTGAAGTACCTTGGGTTTGATTTACTGCTCCCATTGACCTAAGTTGCAGCTGGGAGTCTTCAGCATTTCTCCAAATTTGTTTCCACAATCTGAGGCTGGGTACCAAGAAATAAGCACATTCTGTTAGCAGCAATCTATGCAAAGTTTGTTTTAAGTTACTTTCCCAGTATCACATGTCTGGAGCTAAGATGGGAAGAGAATTCAATTATCTAAACCAGCATCCACATCTTCATTATGAGGCTTGCTCTCTCTCTTACTGCAATCTCTTGCTTCAGCTTTACATTCCTTCCCACTTTTGCAACTAATTGGGGATGAAGACAACCTTATCTGCTACACAAACTTCAGAGAGATAATCTCCATCCTCTCGTTGGGACAGAGATCCTAGAAGTAAAAACATACGGATCTCTAACTAAAAGTTGTATCACGATACATAGGCAAACCTTTAAAGTAGAATTTCCTACTCTTTGAGGCCCTGAATTTTCAATCCAAATAAAGTTTTACTTCCCACTTCCAGCTTTCCCTATTATTGACTCTTTGCCCAGGTAATCTCAATTTCCTCTCTCTAGTTTCCTCTTTGTTTTCCTTTAGCTCTCCCCTACATCCCTGAGTCCTTGTTTCTCTAGATATGTTATTTCAGTCCAGCCCTTTTCTTTCTCAAGTTCAGCTTTTGTTTCTATTGCATCTGAGGACCCGATTCCTTCTTTTTGTGATAAAAGAAGGGTTATAGCTGAAAACAGATAATTGTCATAAAGAGCATAAATGCGAGACCAGTTCCCTGCTCTCGTTTCAGTGTCCGTATAAGCCAGAAAGTCCATTTTCATCTCTATCACCATGAGCGAGGGCACACTCAGTCTCTTGGTGAGAGTTGGTGCCTACCGAATGGAGAAAGATCTAGGAACGTTGAGACACCTGAGGATGCTTTGGAGTTTTTAATCCAAAAAACTCAAGGGTTTTTATCTGCATCTTTACTGCAGTAGCAAAAAAATGACCAAAGGCACACCTTTTCTTGCCAAACCAACCCCCTGAATATTTTCATATTTCTTTCCCCAGGTTTAGGAGCACTGGCATATTTCAAAGCACAGATTTCAAGAACTTCAGTGACACGGGCAAAAATACATATTTTTTCCTTGCATCATTCCTAGAAATGGCAGAAGTACTTTGGCTGGAGCTTTCCAGAAAAGTACAGCCTGGGACAGCTTCTTGGCATGGAAAACTTCAGTCAAAACAGTTACAGTTTGGCACTATTATAAGTAGACAAAATCAAGGTTTCATAATAGGAAGCATTAGGTAATTTTAATAATAGGCAGTTCTATCACCTATAAAAGCTTTAAACATAACAAAATATTATGTGTGCAAACAAATATCAAGAAAAATCCTATTAAAAAGTGTCCTAGTGCAATGAAAAGGAGAAAAAACAAACATGCAAAAATATGAAATATCACATCCTGACCCTGAAAAATAAAGACACATATACTTCTCCACCTTAACACAGCAAGTGTCTTGAGCTTTCTTCACCTCAGTGCAAAAACAGAGGAACACAAAACATAACTTTAATCTGCCAGGAAAAAAAGAAAAGCAAATATTAAGTTAGAGTCCTTGAGCTTCCTTGCTTCCCTGAACCAAAGCATGGCTAGTCTTGGGCCTAACCTCTGACATTCTTCTGGCTGCTTTAATGTAGCATAATGAATCTCCAGATAATGTATTTTAATTTTCTCTGTGTATTACGATCTGGTGAAGCCTCTTTTTTCATATCACTCTCTTATTTTCCCATTCTGTCAATAGCCAACATTTGAAGAACATCTGACTGCCCTAGATTCCAATCTTGTGGGCCAGGACTTACTTCAAGACATTAAAATGTCTTTTACTGACTTTTTAACAATTTTATTACAAAACACTGTCCTGGAATGAAATACAGTAGTGATATTCAAGGAATATCAGTTTGGAGTGCTTAAGATAGTTAAAAATCACATTTATTCAATACTTCCTACCATTTAAAGACAAAGAGGGTTTTATGACTCCCTAATCTGTCTTGCATAACATACTATAAATCTCCCACAATATTTTCTGCATTATTCACATAATTTTTTTATTTGCTGCTGAACATGATTCAGAATCATATTCACTCTGGATTTAAAATCTTCATGTAATGGCAAATATATCACATCTTTGGAATGGTGAATTTAGTCATGAAAAATAGATGATCCAGCACTAGTCCTACATTGAAAGGAAACCCACAAAGTCTGTTGTATTGAATGCAAGCAAAGGACTGACTCGAATAAAACTGATCATAGACTATGCAGATAGTTCACAATTCAATCAACTAGCACAAAATCCCCAGGATGAAAAAAATTATCTAAATTAAAGGGTTATATGGAGATATAAAATACAATATAACTTGTAAATATTGCTTCCATTGTTTACCATAATCCTAGGCAGTAAACTCATAGGACCTTGCTGGTTTAAATAAAATGCAAGAAGGAACTGACTGAAGGATACATTTTAATAGCCCTCTGTCAGAGAGAGTTAACACACTTGCACCTCTAACAACAGCATTTTTATTAAACCTTTATTATGTTGTATTAAAAAAAGTCCCCTTAGCCTGCAGGTAGTTGGTTGATGCTGAGTTTTCAAATGAAATATTTATGAAGTTCTTTGTTTAGAAGTTTAATTGTATCTTTAAATGACTTTCATATGTTTATATGCTTTACCCTCCAATATAAATGCCATATGATGCTCTATCATACTGTCCGGAATAGTCATTATGCATTTCACCATCACAACTGTTACATAACAATAAGCAGAAAAGAAGGACAAAAGGATAACTAAGTTAAACCAGATCCTATACATACTTATTTTGTTGGTAACAGATCGTATCTCCAGCAAAATGTGCTTCTAATCATGTAACATAGCATAATACTGTAATACTTTCCATATTTAAACTTTTGGTCAATGTCTGATACTATAAAAGATACTAAGATGTACTCTGCAGTGACCTTGCAATTTCTCTGCCATGGGCGGGAGGAAGGAGAAGACTCTTCTGGATAAAGAACAGGAATGGAATGAGGAGACCTAAGATCTATTTCTTAAATGAAATTCAATTTTGCTTTTATAAGGGCTGTAGAGATCCATCACTCTTGTGGCAGAGCATTTAAAGGAAAAGCATGGTTTAGAAAGATTTCTTATCTTCCCAAGTAATGGATGACAATTTTGAAATCACCTTCCTGATTTAGGAGCAAAAGGGACATTTTCTAAAGTGAAAGCATGTTAGAGATGCACGTCACTTCATGTGAAAGTGGTGCTGCATTAACTCTGATCCCACTGTCTTGTACAACGCTCTTCGGGTGTTTCCTGTAGAGCAGATTTTGGACATCTGCTCCAGGCAGTCTCTCTGGTTAGTCTTCAAGGGGCTGAGGCCAGCTAGATGAAGTGACAGGAGATCCCAAAATAAAGCTGTCCAAAGCTTACACATGGAAGACACCCACCCATCCACTTATGCAGCACTTTTCTGACCTACAGCTAGGGAGTGATATCATGAAACTGTCTTAATTTTGTTGTGAAAAGTGACATGCTTCTCCATGGGCAGGCTGGAGAGTCATCCCAGGCAGAAACCAGAAGAAAGAAAAAGATAAGAGGCAAACTTAAAAGCATAAAGAAAATTATGGATTCCGTAGGTGGGATACTTGCTTTAGTAGTTGTAAGCGATGATGGTGAAGGATATGATACCTATGGTTTATATTAACCATACATTACTATTATACAATTATAGATATTGATGCAGTATGTTAGCTCACAATGCTACTTAAATACACTCTGCAGACTTCTTTGTTGCTCAAGTACTACATTAAAACCCTTTGAGGGGAGTATCAGTTCACAGCTCATGAAAGTCATTAGTTTTGCAAAGCCAGCATAAAACCCCCTGTTGATCCAGAGGGACTGAATAACATTCCCTGTCTTTCTAAAATAGCAAGTACTGTCTTGCTAAATCTGTTCTCTTGATGACAATTTTCATTGTTAAAAACTGCCCCCTAAAATCTGTCTTTCCCATATAAGAAACCTACTTCAGTTATTATACTAACAGCCAACACCACCTGAGAAATAATCTCACTTATCACTTAAGGTAGAAAACAGTATTTTCCTGCATAATGCATTAGAATAAAGTTCATGTGAAAAAGGAAAAGCTGTGGAAAGTACCTATGAGGACCACTGGCTTCAGAAATGAAGTTAAGGAGGGTTAATTCTTTTTTTAAAGCTGCTGCTAGTCTATCGCAAAAATCCACCTGCAAGAACTGACAGTTTTACAAGGTTTTATAAAATTGCTCCCGCAACACGTATGCCATTTTGAAGTTCTGCATGTTAATTGCATTAGTTGAAAATCAATGGAACTCTTCTCGTCAAAATGCCTATTTTGAAAAGACAAACTTTTAGCCAGACATGATCAAACTTGGTAACCTTTTATGTCACACCAAAAAAACTAACTGCAACTTTTTTCAATATTTTATAGTGTAAACAACATTTTCTGCTATAATTTTACACCCAATTGACAGAAGTATTTCACCAATTTCAGTAACTAGTTAGTTAAATGTCTCACACATAAAAGAAGTTTTTTCTCCCTATTTTGTTCTCATACAAAGGCTGGATTTTATTCTAGTCTCATTGATATAATTCTAGTTATTTCAAAGTCATTACTTATTAACACCAAGGGGAAGAGAAACAGAGCCATCAAATCAGTTTCCTCCTTTTCCTTGATGCAACCTGATGCTTTTTGGTTTACCATGGAATGGTTGCATGGTGAGAGAGACAGATTTGCTTGTGTTTTTAATAATGTGTTCTCTTCAGAGAGAGTCAATATTCACCCTGCCCAGTTTGGCTGGCCTCACTTTAAAAATCATTATTTCTGGTTTAAAAAGATTGGAGATGGTAAAGAACACATCCATTAGGACTTGCTACCATTGAGGACATGTGACTGAGAGGAACATCCATTTTCATCAGAGGGAATTATATTATGCAATTTCTTTTGCGAAGTGAGCAAGTTCTGCCCTAAAACTAAAGCAAGACCTTTACATCCACCGGAATGCCATCCAAGAACGTGATGCTTAAAACCCCTTCAATTCTCCGTGTCAGACTTCATAACCATTTCATCTCAATTTGTTTCTGGGCCAACAGCCATTCCTTGTGTGTATTCAACCCTTTCTGATCCACTACTCGACGGCGAGCATGTACCCCTTGCCTGTATTTCCTGCAGTGAATTAGCTTGGTACTTCCATCTCATCTGATAAGAACTTAATTCCCCTTATTGTGCTGGATTTTTCTGCTTTCTTGAAAATGCTTACCAGAACAGTACACGCTATTCCAGATAAGGTCTTATCAGAGAGCTGTATCAGGACAAATAGCCTATCTTTATGGAAGAACTGTTTTGGAAGTATTTCAATTGAAATTTAATGGAAATACCATTAAGCTTTGTTTGGCTTTGTAAAAGGTGATACAAAATACTCTGAATCAGCGCAGCTGAAAAAATACAGTCCTCACTGATGCTCACCGAGAAAAAAAATAATTCCCTTTTGAGAGGATTTGGTTAATTATTTTGCTTATTTGTGACCCGAAATGAAAAGAAAAAGCAAAAAGCGCTGTCATTACTCATTATGTACACGATTTATCACAGAATACAGTTCTGTCCCTCTGCTTATTAAGCCTCTCCCAGACATTCTTTTGTGTTCTGGGCTTCTGTAAAAGCCTTAAGTAAAACTGATGCTACCTAACTGAATCACTGCAGTCTTCTGCAAACCTCTGAGCTCACTGCTGCTTTCTCAACAGTATATCGAAGCTGATTTAGGTTTTTAAAAATTTCATGTGCTGCATGAAACAAAAGAACTTGATTATTCATGCATCATATGGATTACTCTCTCTTTTTATTATGAAAAAACCCCAAACAATTTGTACTTGTTATATTTCATTGTGCTTAGGCAGGACTGACCACTCCAGTGCAGCCTTCTGTGAGTGAAATATTATACGTGGCAGGAAAGGGCGAGCAAATATATCACATGAGAATGTGAAGGATTGCTTTGCCTTTTATTTCTTTCTCTTGCTCTGACTGATCTCTCCTTTGAGAAACTCTTGTGGGCATTGGAACAGGCTGCCCAGGGAAGTGGTGGAGTCACCATCCCTGGAGGTATTTAAAAGACGGGTAGATGTGATGCTGAGGGACATAGTTGAGTGGTGGTTTTGGCAGTGTTGGGTTAATGGTTCAACTCGGTGATCGTAAAGGTCCCATCCAACCAAGACGATTCTATGATTTGCTGGTGCAGTTGCAGTCTTCTGCTGCCCCAATAGCGTATAGGTCTGTCACAAAGATCCAGGTGGGTTGTCCTGATATTAGCTCAAGAGACAAAGGCTAATTGCCCAGTGATCCTTGGAAGCCATCTGGAGGGAGTCAGCTCCAGCAGTTAGCCAGGAGTGGTGGACCGGAACAGCCCGCAAGCCTTTCTCAAAGGAGAGATCAGTCAGAGAAGGAGTCTGCAGCTGTAAAGCAGGGAGGTGCTCTGTTATTGCTCTTGTTCATATTTTTTTTTTTTTTTAAATAAAGTAGATTATTTTTCCTTTAAGGAAATCAGGCTCTCCCATGTTAGCCTTTGGTTCAGCTCCGAGTGTTACGTTGGAGCTCTACGCTGAAAATAAGGTTGTGATTTTCAAAAAGCTTAAGGACTTTGGACAGACAGAACTCAATTAAAAGCTGATGTATTTTATGTTGACATCTTTTGAGTGAATTTCACCGTCTGGCTTTGCAGTGAGACCTATGTAACAGCTGAACCACATTCCCATTCCTCTGGGCTGCTGCTTCTCCCTTGGACTGCAGAGAACAAATAGAAGTGAAAGATCAAGCTGTGCTGTATCAGGCAATGGTCTTCTTCACTCTCTTCCTTCTCCCACCTTTTCTCCTGTGCCATTGCAAGAATGAGAGGGAATGTAATCCTAGCACCACATCCAGGGTGGAACAATCACAACCCAGTTTTCGCCCATGGTAGATAGAAAGTTTCAGTGACAAATCATGAAGTCACAGGCCAAGATCATGCTTGTGGGCATGTTCAAGCAGGTTTATGGGCTTTCCTCACCACAAAGTCCCAGGCCATGCCCTCCTGCCCACCCCAGGGAAGCCTTGCTCGGCAGCTCACCCCCACTGAGCTGCACCGCTCCGACACATCACACCTGTCGGATTTTATTTCTTTGGGAACACCTTTGCACAAACAAATGCTGGAATTTGAACCCGAACTAACACCGTACGCTAGAGGTGGTATCAGGTATTGATGAATTGCTATTTGTAGTAGTAAATAAAATGTAAGCATAGATAGCTTGACTTTAGATTGCCTCTGTCTACTATAAGAACTTCTCCTGGGTGTAGGTGTGTGGATGGCACAACAGACTCCCCACGGAAGGTGACACTAACAGTCAGCAATGGCTATTCAATTTCTAGCTTCTTAGCAAAAAGGCAATGAACTTTCCTAGTTAAACTTTTCCCCTCATTTTTGCAAGCCCCGAACCCCTCCCCTGCCCCCAAAGCCCTAATCTTTTTTCTGGGGGGGAAAAAAAGGAAATAGAGAGGAAGAATATTTTTCTGATGGGTTTGTACGGTTAAAAATCATAAACAGTAAAGAAATCTACATGCTAAGGTTCCAACAGAAACAGAGACTTGGCTGACTTCTGTAACCTGAACTTTTCATTAATTAAGTGTTTTGAATTTGATTAGAATAAATTAGCCATCTTGTTTGGTCCAGCATTTGTCCCTTTCCAGCCATTTTCAAAACCATATCCAAGATGATCCGGGATCCTAACCAGAGGAATGAGAAGGGAGAGAGGAAGATGGGGAACTGAGGGCAGAAAGATAAGCAGGGACCAAACAGAAAAAACAGCTGCCATCTGCCTAGGATTTGCATTTGGATTGTGTATCTGTGTTACCTTGTGAGAGCTGCATGGACGACACTCCTATCTTAACACTGAATTCACATATTTTATGCATGTATTTTTTATTGGAACATAATTATCTTATGAAACTAAGAAAGATCAAATAAACATGGTAACAATTATTGGTGCTTTGTTCCTGCTTTTGTTGGATCTTGGAGAAGCACTTGACAACCCAGACCAAGGCTACTTTAACAATGTTTGAAGAACCAGTTCAGCCATAGGTTGATGTCAGCTGCACTAATCAGAACTCTATCAGTCGATAACTGCATTCATATGTTGCACTACACTACTCAGATGTGCGTGGCAAGCTCCACGGGACACATGGGCTATTCGATGTTAGCTTTCTTTTCTAGATGATTTATTTTGAAGCTATTAATTCAGCTGTGGCGTCACTCTAATTTTTCCTTCAAATACAGATTCACCCTTTCCCGATAACATGCGTAGAAGCGCGACCGCCTCACTCATTTTGAAACCTTGGAGAAGAGCTGATCGTTACAACACTTGTACGGAGAGGACAGAAGCAGGAGGAACATACCTGTAGCTCAGTTCCCCCGTCAGCTACAGAGAGCCTGAGCCCTTGGCTCCCATTCCCGAGTGCTCTGCCCTACGCACCCCGCGCTCTTTGTGCGAGCACCGACGTGTGGAGAGGAAAAGGGGAAGGTGTTGAAATCTGTTCTGCGCCGCAGCCAAGAATTCACGATTCATGGGGCCAGACAGACACTTAACCAAGTGCGATTGTGTAATCTGCTGGGCGACCCACAGTCCTGGGAAGTAGAAGCAGAAGCTGCTGATCTGAATTCCCCGTCTTCTCCCTCGACTTTGTATTTTAAGCATATCTGTGGCCGTTATGCTCCATATTGGATTTAACACTGCCTATCCATCAGGCAGCTCAGGCATCGCCTGTTCTTTCCTTGTGTAAAAGCTACACCTCTACGGCCTTCTGAGGACATGCTTTCAAAACATTCAGATGCAGCAAAAGGTGCCTAAAACACATGCTGCAGCCAAACTGTAGACACTTAAAGCTTTTACCAGCATATTTAGGACCCTGTAACAATCCTGGTTATTATTCTTGGATTTAGATGATTCACATCAGTTGTGGTCCAGGCAACTTCGTGTTATTCTCTCTCACCTTAAACATCCACAACTTAAGAGACCTTTAGCTCCTGCTGTTAACTCCTGCAGAACCTTGGTGCTTTAGGTTTTCTACTGAGTTGAGCAGAGATGTCTGAACTGAGTCCAGCAGTTTGATTACTGTGCCACTTAGGATGTACGTGTTCCTGTTCAGGAATTTAAACACTGATAGAATAACTGGGCATGTTGAAATATCTCACTTGTCTTTTGATCATCTAGAATATTTTTCCAAGTGCTGTACGTAGCTTGAAAAGCAATTTTATGTTAAAATCTGCTGCTTTTTCAACACAGAAGTGAAACAGAGAAACTGCAAAGGGTTTCCTATCCAAATGAACGGTGAAATGGTGTGTTGTCAGAAAATTGCTATTCAGTTGCACTAGGATCTTAGTCATGGAGTTTTATCACTTGAAGACTCATCTCATGGGAAGCACAAGACCCATGTTAGCAGGGGGAAGAGAGTATGCTGAGCAAAAACTGGTAATAACATCTCTGTTGATCTGGCAAGTTGCCAGTTTGGCCCCTCCAATATTTGTAATAGTGGCAGTAGAAACAAGGTTTTTTCCATGTTTCTGACGCAACCATGTTCCTTTCCCCTCTGTGTGGACCTAGAGCCTGCAGCCAAAGTCCACGGTCCCAGGCATTTCAAAGAACACATGCAGTTTAGTTTCTATAAAATTATCTAGAGCGACTATTTCATATTGTGAAATACATTTCTTTTTATAACAGCATGCCTATAACATGGCATGGTTCTAACTACAGCCCTTGTCCTGGCTCAAGCTTATGCATCAGCAAAGCTACATTTTGCCTGGTAAGCCTCATTCTGCTGTGTCTCACTTGGAATTTTATTTGCAAGACAAAGCTCACAACCCCAGTGCTCTACTTATCTGTATTAAGTTACTCGTCCCGTTGCTACACAATGAGGAAACTTGGTATCAGTCAATTTTAAATGGATTGCTCTACAATTGTAACAGACCACAAAAAGATTTCTGAATGCTCTGTTTATAATAACAAACAGGAATTTTGTTTCCACCCAATATTTTCCATGATGTCTACAAAACATTTAGTGCTAGCGAGAATGCTAGAGTGCTGAGATCACTGTTTGTCATGATGACCAAAATTATTTTACAGTTTCCCTGTGCTCCCCATTCCCCTTTAGCTATCTGTTGTCTCTTGTCTTATAACCAGACCGTAAATTCCTCCAGGTATCTTTTTCTTTGTTTTTACAGCACTTAGCACAACAGGATCCCAAGGATCTCAAATATTTCAGTACTACTGCAACCAATAGTGAAATCTTTGGTGTTCAGTCCAGTGTGTTTTAGTTGCAAATCTGTAAAGACAGGGAAAGAAAAGAATTATCTTTACAGTCCATCTTTTCCACCTCCTTTCAATATTGTTCAGACAGTTCGTATTACTAGGGTTGGGTTGACTGTGTGGTCAGTCCAGCAGTACAGTTTTCTCCAGCCAAGTTCTTTGTCTGCTGTACAAAGCTGAGCTAGATGGGCATTTTTAGCAGCCATGACACAGGCTACGGCATCCCCTGCCTCTCTAGGTATGTTTGTACATGAGGTTTTTTAATTTAGTTAATTAAGAATACCCACTCATAATAAATCAACTTGAAGTCATTCCTAAAGACCCTCTTCAGTACCAGAAGTGTCAGATCACACCACCTCAACCAAGAGGAAAGCATCCACTAACTAATTTCTATATGGAATAGTCACAAGAGAAGTTAAATGATCCCTTCTCTTCTATTACAGAGGAGATGTCTCACTTCCGAGACATGAAGTGGCTGATCCTTGAGAACAGAGAATCCAGAAAAGTCCTAGGTTACACCCGAGGAGGAACAAAAGGCATAGATAGCATTTGTGGAATATAACCGTGCCAGTCCCACTCTCTCACTGTCACTAGACAAAAAGATTATTGGAAAATGTATTTGGAGTGGCTGCTGTGAAGGAAAAGGAGAAGAAAGAAGGGCTGATGTAATATTTTGGCAATTGGATGAAGAGGTAGGAATGGTTTTTGAAGTCACAATGGAGAAAGTAATGATAATAATCAGAAGAGAACTGAAAAAAAAAATGAAAAATAACATCCATCATGTGAATATAGACATCGGTGAGCAGGTGCTATTGCAGGTGCTGACAGGTTGGAAGGAAAGCGAGTGGTTATGCTTTGGTTGATTCCACTCTAAGGATGAAATGTTTCACTGCATGTGTAAAAAACCCAAAGTGGGTCAAAGAGAGGGAGATGGCCAAGGAAGAAGGCTCTGTGGTGCTACCCAGAGAGCTGGGAGGCAGAAGAAGGGAAGGGAAGGGAAGGGAAGGGAAGGGAAGGGAAGGGAAGGGAAGGGAAGGGAAGGGAAGGGAAGGGAAGGGAAGGGAAGGGAAGGGAAGGGAAGGGAAGGGAAGGGAAGGGAAGGGAAGGGAAGGGAAATGCAGAAAGCAGAAAGACAGAGATGATCAGGCAGCACACTGATCAGTAACATCAGTGGCCTCAGGAACTTGCTATTAAAAATCACTCCTGTAGATAGAAAGAACCAAAGAAAAAGCTCAAAAAGCTTTTCATTTCAGGTTTGCTTCCATATATTTAAGTCAGATTTTTTTCTATATTTTTTCCATATGCCCAAATTGAGTTTCTTAAATTACTCTGTTTAGAAATAAACACATGGAAACAATAAACATCTAGAACATTAGCTTGCATATTTCCTTAATGTATGCATATTTCTCTCCAATTTTCCACACGAAATGAGGCTAATTCACTTAAATTTCTTGGGATCCACCCTCTGTCAAAGTTTCCATGATTTCAGGGTTAGCTCAGTAGTTGATTAATACCTCTGAGAGGCAATACGTAGAGTTGTGGACTTACAAATTTTAAGTCAGCTGCTCAGCATGTGCATAGCAAAATATTTACAGTGAATTCAAGTGACCTCTGTCAATTTACACAGATGAGAAATGGCCTATTATTTATTTTTCTTATCATGAATAATTAAGGAGAATACTACGCATATAGAAGTCACTCCTAAAAGAATACAACCAAGGTTTCCTCAAACATTCCCTTCAAAAACTCCCATAACCCAATAGCCATCATATGAGGGATACCAGAGAATACTCACCTGTCCTTGTATGTCTGTTAATGGACTCTCGTCCATCAATTTAACTAATCATCTTTTGAACCTGCTGACACTGCCTCCACAACATCCTGGCGTGGCACATTTCAGAATTTCATTACCTCTTTTATTAAGAATAACTTTTTCTGGTTGGTTTTCCCTTTTCTTCATTATTATGCCCTGTGACAGTTTAGATTCTGTATAGGTGACTCATGCCAAATTCTCACTGGCTACTGTTATGAATTACCAGACCCAATTCAACCCAGAAAGGCTGTGGCCCGTTTTGCTTTCAATATTGTAGTGACAACAAATTCCCTGGGTGGAAGGAGAGCCTGGCCCAGTTTGCATGAAGGGCTAAAAAGGAGAGGATGTAAGCACAGCAGCATGCACTCCAGGTACCGTGAACAAAAACGACAGGTCAAGGGCAGCTGAGGAGATCTCTTAATATATTAAATTATTCCCAAGGAGTAGTTTAACATATGGTTGGCATAAAGCAAAGACAAAAAAACCTCCTAAATTTGAGAGTCCTTCCCCTCTCACTTACATTTTCAGAGTTCTAGATGTTACCACTAAAGATTTTAAGCTGTTCTAACCCAGTGGTCCCCAACCATTACGAGCTCATATGCCATAATACTCATTAGAAACAACCTGTGTGTACATACTCTTTTGGACTTTGATTGATTTCAAATGTCTTCATGTCCTGCAAGCATGAACAATACCAGAAGACAAGGAGTCCATCATCTTCCAAAGCATGGTATTAAGATTTCATCTGTTGAATAGCACAGGCCAAATACCTTATACCAAGCATTATGGAGCACTGGAGCTTGTTTACCACGCCCTAGAGTTTATCAACTGTCCGCTAGAGTTTATCTGTTAGAAAGTGTTCCATTATTTATTTATTTTATATATCAAACCCATTACAGTCCTCAGTGCACAACACTCACTGTGAATTGCATCACTGTGAAAATCAAGCTGCATACTTCTATTTTTTTCCTGGTCTTCAAATTCTGTGTTATTGTATTCTTCCATCCATTTTCTTTGTTACACTGAAGAATGCCAGAATATTAAATATTTTGTTTTCCGTACACACAGATGTGTTTTAACAAATCGGTTAGTTTGGTTTATATATCACTGAACTCCTTTGTCCTTTATTTTCCAAGTTGTGAACCATGCTTTTGCTTCTTCTTAAATCTTTCAGTTTTATAAAATATGGACATGGGGAATGGACACAGCATGCCAAGAAGTGCTTGTATTAAGTGTAGAAGTTACATAAGTGATAGAAAGACAGAATACTGTCCTCACTTCTGCCCACTATTTGCCAGTCTCCATGTCACCTAAGGGTGTGCACCTCTGCACTTCAGCTGTCCCTGGGATAGCTCACTGCTTGTTGCTACAGATTCATCATTACATATACAACTACTTTAGCGGTGATTTTTCATGTAGGAGATTCCCATTGATGTTTATTTTTAGGCATCCAGTTTATTTTCTTATGCTCCGTTTAAACCAGCATTTTCTTCATATGATACCTTCTTTTTCTGTGATCAACTGCCAGTGGTCCTCCCGTAGAATCTTATCTCTCTTCTCCACCATACCCTTAAAGGTTGTTTCATGTAAGGGCTATAAAAATGTCAACATGGATTAGCTACATTCATATTTTTAATTATCCAATCATTTGTGAAGGACCCGCTTTCAACTGAATGGCTCTGCAATCGCTTAATTCCCTTCACTCATTGCTTTTATTAAAACCGACACACTATACAGCCTCTTTGACGGCCACGCAGGAATCGCACAAACAGAAGACAAGGAGCTGACAGAGCTTCACCCAGGTGTTTTGACATCACCCCATCATATACACCTCTTTGGAAGACACAGTTATGACTTTCAGGCCCACTGCAGAATAATCAAGTCTGTCAGATGATGCTCTTTTTCCCACTGCTGCCTGTACTCTCATAAATGGAAAAGGGATTTGCTCTATTTGAGAATTACTAAGTGAATTTTAATTTGGGCAGATAATAATTTTCTATAACTGAGCTACAGCTGAACTTATGAGAATGATCCCAGTACATTTTTATGAGTTTATAAATTTTATTTTATTAGATATCATTGTTAATGCCTCAAAATTTAGTATTTCGAAAATCGCTAAGTCCCAAAGTCAAAAAGGAACACTTGAAACTTTTAATAGGCAAGCTATTGTATGACAACATACCTACCTACCTACATATAAGTACAAGCCTAAGGCAGAAAATTCAAAGTAGGAAAAGGTACTCATTTTCATAAGTATTCACTGGAACAAATTACATGGCAATATGGTATCTTTTTTTCCTCTTAGTATCTTCAGATCAAGACTCTTCCTGCAACTACAGGTTAACCAACCGCAAGGTATCACATGCAAGAAGGAGTAATTGTTTGAAATTTAGCACATATATACTGCATAATAAAATTATATTGAATAATATAACATTATTCTGGTCATGAACTCCGTGAACTTTTTAGGATGTACTTACTGCAGTCTATGATAACAACAATGCATTTATTTTGAAATTCACATGTCATTCTGATTCAGTAAATCTTGATCTTCAAATTTTTGGGGAAAAAAATTTCTACACAGAAAACTTGAACTTCTTGGCACAGTCCAATGACGTTCTGCCAAGATGTTAAGGTAAAAAAAATATTCCAGCTGGGCAGAGGTACATGAAGCATTCTCAGAAGAAAAGTTGCTTCCACGAGAGTAAAGGCATTCATCAGTTCCACATTTTGACCCTTCTATAAAAATAAAACTTCCCCTTTTTTTTCCCTAAACTTTCTAAATCTGTTGAATGTGGTTTTTTTTCCGCAATCAGATTTATCTATCTGCCCATTTTCTGTCCAGCATGTTTCTCTGCTCAGATTGCTTAACTGCTCGACTGTTCCTCAGAGAAGCAGGAATGGGACACCTCAGCTTTCCCTATGGCCTCCAGTCAGGTCGTGGGTTGATGGATAGGATGTAGATGGATGGTAAAGGTAGGTCTACTTTATGGGATGGTTGGACAGAAAACAGGACTTCTTTTACTCTTGCAGCACTCATGTTTCTCCTGTTTGCAGAAATAGGCCCTGTTTGTACTCAACAGGTGTGGTGGTATGGAAATAGCAATCTCCTCCTGAACTATTAGTGAAGCAGCGTGTTCCCAACTTTCATCACATTTTAAGCTCTGCAGACCCCAGGCTGCAGTGAGGTATGAGACTCATTGCAATTGCTCCTCCCAGGAGCTTTGTTTTCTTTTGTGAGATGCAGCATTTATTTTGTGGATGTCAAGAAGCTGGAGAGGATGGTTTAACAGAGACTAAGACACCAAGCTGAATCTCTGCTGAGGAGGAGCGAAGGCTGGAGGCAATAAGGGCTGCATTCTTACATATTTCTCAAGGGAACTGCAAACAATACTCACAAAGGTCTGATACATTTCAATGAACACAAGATCCAGGGCCCAGAAAAATGAATGATTTTTTACCACCTTGCTCCAAATGTAAGTATGTCCTGTTCCACAACCACAGACTTGAAATCAAGCCAGACCAGTGGCTGTGAAGGTACATTGAGTAAGACCTGGTCAACTCATGCTGCTTGAAAGGTGTTATGTGATGTGCCGTTATCTTCCCCTCTCAATTCTAGCTGGATGTTTCCTTAATTGGTAGCACATCACTTTTTGTTTTGCTTCTCTTTTGACTACTTTTATTGGGAAAATATTCAGGCATTTCCCCTGGAATCGAAGCTGGAAATCAACTCAAGACATGGTGAGGTGAGTCTCTGTTAGCAGATGATCCCTCCCAGCCCTTTCACATACTCAAAGTAAACTCTGGAGTTGGAGTGGAGTACTTCAGTCCCACAGGTACAACGCAAAACAGATTTTAATCTCCAGTTTGTACTTTTGCTGGTAACACATTAGGACACTTAATATCTTAATGAGTTGCCATATTCAAAGTATAGAATTGGGAAAAACAGTTTTCAGATGGAAGCTAAGACTCTTGTAAGTGTCCTGAAGCACAAGAGGCTATTCAAACTGTATGTTTTCCCTTTCAGAGAGGGACATGCAAATGCATTGTTTAGGGCCTCCTTCGAGGCAGTATGAACCTCAGGAATGGAAAGCCCCTTAATGGCCCTATTTCCAGCAGTAATGAAAATGAACCACGACCTATTCTCTGCCCAACTGACATGGCAGAGCTTTCATCCATACCACTGAGCCATCTTACTCGCCAAACCAGGTGGTACCTCTGAACTGTTTTCTGGTAACCACCTCTGGTACATGCCACCCTTCAGTCTATGTTCAAGTATCACCTGGAAGACAGCTTCTTGGCACCAGTGAAAAGCACGCCCGCGACTGTATGCTGACAAACAATATGGAGGATCATGTGGCAACGCCTGGACCCACACCCGCAATGATTATTTTATTAGTAGAGACGGAGCCAATGTATCTAGCTCTAATTATTTAATGTCAAAGCATTCAGTAGCCGTAAGAGCCCAGCTTGGGCTACCTTCAGTGCTGCTTTTGGGTGCCTTATCCTCTAAGCCTCCAAACAGAAATACTGCAATGAACACATAAGCAATGTCTAGGAAAATCCTCATTTATCAGGATGAAAGGCCAGGGCAGCTGTGCTTCCAGTAGTTTTTGTTGTCATAAGTAAACCCAGCGGAGCTGTATTGGTCAAACTAACAGACCATCCATCCAGTCTGCTGTAGAGAAAAGAGACTGAGGTATCTTTTGTCCCTGGCAGTAATTCTTCCATAGTAATACAATGCAGTTGTAAGGGTGCTTTCCAAACACAGTCTACACTCTTCTCACAAGCTTGGAGAGCTTTTATTTATCTGTGCACAATGTTTGTTTTTTAATTGGACATTATGGAAACTCTGACAGTAATGTAAAAGATGATTAGCAATAAAACAAAATATAAACCAATGACTTCTAAATTTAATAATAGGCTAAATGCCTACATTCAGACATGGTTAATCAAAACCAGTTTGTAAACTTCATTTTATTCAGGTCAGCCAGTCAACAGTACATGTAATGCATACTATAAAACTGATTTAGGGCTTTTGGACACCCAAGCATCTACATAAACCAAGCAAGGATTAACTAGGTCTGTCTACTCATAAATTACAGCACATTGTTTTTAAGTGAACAGGATAAAAAGCAACATGCCGTGAACCATCTACATCATGCTTTTTTCTCCTTTGACCAATTTCCCAGTTACTCTCTCAAATTATCACTCCAGTTCCTTCTTTGTTCATCCCTGTATTGTTTCCATATAACTGTCCAAATCCGCCTGCAAGGCAACTAATCAAAAAAGGCTGAAGCACAAGAACATTGACCACTTGATAGTTTGCCCAACTTATTAAAAATATGAGTTTGACATCCTGCAGCATGTTTTAACAATTGGTTCGCAAATTACAGCATGGCTAAATACAATTAAATTCATTCCATTGTACACAATAACTATTTAACATATGCTGTGAATCTTGTGCACGGATCAGGACTCTGCAGTGTTTTCTACAGCTGTTAGTCAAGTCTTGTTGCCTTGTGCTACAGACCCATCAGATCTCGTAACACAAACAGGCTTGGGCTGGGTCATAGCTTGGTTGGGATTTTAACAAAACAAAACAAACCTCAAAACCACATTCAGGTGTTTTTCAGGAGTGGTGATGGCCTCCCATAAGCAAAGTTCTTCCCTTCTCTGTACTCACTGAAAATCACTACTGGGTTCAGTCACCCTGTGCTTGTAGAGGTGAACCATCCCTAACCACCGGACCAGTGCCGTGACTCCTTATCTCAAATACCTGACCACATGCAGAGCTGTAGGCACTTACTGCTTCTTCCTATAGCAGGTTTTGCATAACTTTATAGCACTTTACCTCCCCTTTCAGAGGCTGAACCTGCAGAGTACATATTTTACCCAGTACAATATATGTGATAATATATTGGCTCACATGAACTAACATGATATAGTACCTGTCCCACAGATATTACATGCCACTCCGTACGCACCAGATCTGAGAAGCACGTGATATACAACCCTCGGGGGATATGAAACACATGTGGGTCTGATTCGCCACTTTGTTATTCCAACTGTACACCGTTGCAACTCTAACGAAGTTACACCAGTGTAAAACTGTTGTACTGAAGTGGAGGATTAAACCCATATGTCTTTCTATATGAGCCAAATTTATGAGACAAAGTTATTCAAATACATTCAGTAAACTTTCAGACTTCTTCAGAGTCCTATACCTGGTTAGTCCTCAAGACAGTACTATTCCTGCTTCAGGAAAAGCTCTACCTTAAAGACAGCAACTGTTATTTGTTAAAAGGATGTCAGTAATAATCTGAGTTATTAAAAAAAAAAAAAAAAAGGCAAAAAGATTAAGGTTTGTGATCTACAAAACATTTAAAACAAAACGGCTTATCCTCAAACTCACTCAGCCATGATTAAACCCCTTTTTGCCTGCTTATATGCACACCTCTTTCTATAATTAAAAGCATGGCACATCACCATTTGCAAATTCTTATGATTTCACTGTGCAACTTCTCAAGTGTTTTTTCTGGCCTCTTTCCAGACAGTACACCTGCATCTTAGTTTAGCAACATTTTGCTGCAATTGAAAATTAACTACTTCTGTTTGATTTGGATTTGTATAAAATTCTGAAAACTTAGAAGCTATATGTTTATATACTAAGTCAGATAGATACACTTATCCACCATTTATAAAACAAATATCAGACTGATTCTCATAAAGTGCCAGGCATCTGTGCTGGTGCTCTGAGGGTACATGATTAATTTAGTTCAATGGACAAACCAAAAAAATTCAGATTAACTCCTTATATATTTCTTCAGAATATTTCACTGTATTCAAAAAGTTGAAGTTTCCTTATGGTTGAAGAAAAATGAGTCAATCAGCCTAAAGAATCAGGCTTCATTTCCTTTCACAATTTTGATTGCTGCTTTTAATGCTATACAAAAAATACTGAGGTTATGTAATAATTATAATAATAAAATAATAGTAGTAGTAGCAGTAGTAATAAAAGTAATACTTTCTTTGGAAGACATGATAAAATGAGTGGTAACTTCTGCTTTAAACTTATTTCTACAATTGACAAAAAATACTCTTTCAAGAAGTTTCAGTCACTTAAATTCTACATTTGCAGAAAGAAAAAGCTTTTTCTAAAAAAGTAAAAAAGAAAAAGAACAAAAATATTCAGCTTCCGTCCCACTATGTTCAATTCCATTGCTACTGATCTCAACTTGATTACTTAAAGAGTAAATTTTATGTCATACATGTGGTGACTGCAAGATCAGTTTTTTACATCATCTTGTGGGAAGTTTTACTATTAAAAATATTCAGTGATATTGGTCCAGTGTAAACCAAAAAATTTTTAAAATTATATGATAAAAAAGAATTCCTTATGTATTTTAAATTCAAACAATTATAGCTCAATTCTGACAATATGTTATTAGTTCTTTTCCTCCTGGAAGTGTCTTTGATAAAGGCATTGGTCTATTTGTTTTGTTAAGTATTTAAAAACTATTCTATACCTTTGTACTTAAACCTGTAATTTGATTAGATATGACAATCAATAATTAGACTATGTGACCAGTTTTATATTTAGTTATTATAATACTATATATATTTATATAGTTATTAACGTGGTAACCAAGAAACAGTAATTACTTCAGTCATTGAAGACCATAAATAATATTTCATAGAAATACTATTCATGAAGTATGTTAGAGCTAGAAGCTACCAAAATTTCTATAATACAAATAACTTGCTCTTTTTAAAGAATTATGGCTAGACACTAATTTAGGGTGTGATTCCTCTCACCTAATCCTAATACTAATGAATACTAGGGAGTTGATTCAGTCACTTAAATTCAGGCATCGTGTCCTTAGGTGAAGGTGCTGAACATGTAGGGTACAGTCAGGGATCCCATGCACCCAACAGAGCTGGTAGCTCTGATGTACCATTTGCACTCTTCTGGAGCAGCAGCTGGAGGTCAGTCAGGAAACAATTATATTCCCATTATAATCTGAATTTCCAGTTTAAGCAGTACAGTCAATGGCACTGAAACAGCAATTTAACTCACCTGGAACACGTAGGGTAGGATTGAGTTACTGAAGCACAGGTATCTGCTGCCATTGGGAAGCATGAGGGTCCTCTGAGAGTAACATCCATTCAGCCCATCCTAATAGAGATCTGTAAAATAGGACAGAGAAAGTAACCTTTCCTCTTCACTGAAAATAAAGACACTTCCATAAAGCTGAATTAGATGGTGACTCCTGGGATTCCATTTATTTGCTTACGTATAGGTGTCCAGTGTCATTTTAGATTTCCTGTTGTGTCTGAGATGACCCCATGGTGATGGGCATTCTGCAGCTGTCTTTGGGCCTTCTGTAGCAGCAGCTAGGATGCAATGGGATCAAGGTCTTATGGTGGGATCCAGGCACTAGAAGATGTCTTAGATGCCATTTTAGGTATCTGAAACTTCTGCAAGGGACTGACAAGTATTAAACAAAACCTATAGAAAAGCCACATCTTTTGCCAACTGAAAGTCAGGTGGGATCTCACATATGATGTCTCATGAATCCCATCCATACAGTCTAACACCATTGTTCCCTCCCTACTCGGGATTTGATCCAACATCCATTAGCTGGTAGAAACACTTGGACTGTTGGTAGGAGCTCTGCTGTATGGGAATTTACTGAACATAATTGACCAGTGAATCCGTTTCACCTCGTCCTTAGTTTTCTCTATGCTCATTCCTGTTCCAAGCACAGTTCTCCCACAGCTCTCTGGAGGATGACTGGTCACTTCACATGTGCTGCTGTTTCCCAGAACATTAGTCTCAATAGATGATATTTTGCAGTACTGTGTTCTCGTGGACAAGATCTTACAACTAATGCTGCTAGAAATACATAACTTTTGCGTAGTTTCACCTATAAATCCTGTAAACACCGAGTCTGGGATTTGGGGAGAGGGGGGTGTCCCTACTTTTCTGAGGCTACAACATTTTTTGCGTAAGATGATTAAGCACTATTCCAAGCCTAAAATGTTACAGAAATGGGTAAAGATGGCAAATCTTTTGGCTAAGTCCAGCTAGGAAAACAGGAGGAAATATTATGACACATTTCTTGTAGAGCTGAATATGTATCTAACATCTGAAACACAGTAATTTCTACTTAAAGGAGAATTACATTACAGGTACTTTTAATAATACTGCATACAGCATGAGACACCACAAAATTTGAAAGCCTTCATGATGCTTTGGAAACGCAATCAGAATTTAAATGAGATAAAAACCAGACATCTTTTAATCCTTCTTCAAGTTTTGTCCCTTCTTTTCTTCTTGTTCTCAACATGACACAGAGGGGCAGATCCCCACCTGATATAAAACAGTCAGTCCAGCTTTATCAAAGTCAAAGAAGCTACAGTCACACCAAAGAAAAATCTGGCATGGTCCATCTAAACCCCAGATATAACATTAACTGCGACTAATTGTGAATGTTGTAGATGTTTCCTTCCTACGCACGGTTATGTCTTTACCTGAATATCTTTCTGCTTTTTATTATTAGGCTTAAAAAGGACATCAAAGGTTATTTTTTAAAAGTCTTCATGGAAAAATGTCTCTCATTTCCATACCATTCTCTAAACTTCTCCTTCTTACTTTAATATGCTTCTGCAGTCTTCAAAATATCTTATTGTCCTCAGTAGAAGAAACATCTGTTGAAGTCATACATAGTTTATTGGCTGGAATCGGTGATAAAAGACAGCATAGAGACTCACCAAAACATTTCATTGCTATCAACGTAAAACAAAATATTACAAAAAGCAAGTGTGGTTTTTTTTTTTTTTTTTTTTAATAAGAGAAACATGGGGGAAATTTTGCAAGCCAAATAGACATGAAAAACTGTGACTTTAATTTATCAAGCCTCACATGACTGGATTTTGTATCCCAGCCAGCTAAGGCCTAACCGCTCTACAAAAAATGTTTTTTAATTAGCTAAGAAAGAGAAACAATTTATGAACAACGATACTTCTCTCCACAGAATTTCCTGTTTAGAGGAATTGCTTTCCACACTACCAATTGATTTTTGCTCTTTCTACCTACTGATCTGTTTTACCACTTGCCTGGTGCAGCCTGATATTAATTACTATTCTTTTTTTTTTTTTTTTGCCATAAAACACCAACAAGGCCCCAACATCGTATTTCAGACCTAAGCCAGCCTCCTAGGAGGTGAGGTGGGAAGTATATGCAGTGAATTTAGCACTGGTATATATTTTCTCCTTTTTATTATCCTTCTCCAATGCAGCACCTCTCTGTATTAGGCAGAGAGAATCTGAGAAGGACGACCCCCTGGCAAGCTGGCTGAAACCTGACTGTCTTACTGGCAGGACAAAACACGGGCAAATTATTTGGATAAAGCCTCTGGTAACAAGGAGGAAGAACTGCAAGGTGGTACATCTGAAACTTCTCATGTAGGAGCAAGGATGACTGCACCAACAGAAAGGACCGATACTTAGCAAGTGTGGTCCCCTTCGGATATTTTGGCCATTTGATACACTTGTCTGTTCAATTTCCATCTACTTGCAGGTCCTCAAGCAGATTCTAGTTCTAGTGCTTTTGCTCAATTATTCTCTACCCTTTTGTATTGATATTCCATTTCCTTTTTAATGGTACCCTACCTAATTTTTGCTTTACATGTTGGGTTTTTTTCTCCCTTACACCCTAGAAAATGAAAATCTGCCCATTTTCTCATTATCTAGTTTACTCTTTTCTTTTTGTTGATTCCACTTTCCACCATCTTCTTTACCCTTATGCACAATTCAATGTGAATTTTCTCCCTCCTGATTCCTACTTTTCTTCCTTTCCTGTTAGCACTATTTATTCAGTTTTATTTTCCTTCATGTTAATTTTTGTCTAGTTTCTTTTATTTTCCATTTCCTTCTCTGTCTGTTTTTTTTAGGCTCTCCGTTGTACCTCAAACTCCATTGTACACACACATTAGCATTAAAGAGCGTGGAATGAGGCAACAAATGAAATGAAGCCTACTGGTCAAAGCACTGGGGATCTGGTTGCCTCTTACGCATTTATTTTCTGTGTGACGATCATTTTATTCCTCAATGTCCTTCACACTTTTCCAATAGCATCAGTTGTTTTTGCATGAGGTAAGCAGTGTTTATTCAATAAAAAGTGTTTTGCTTCTGCATATACAATTGTGAAAAAGGCGCAACTATTAACTATGGATGAACAGATAGGTTTTGCCTTTTGGTGCCAGATTTCTTAATTCCAAGGTTCAGAGGTTTATGACTTGTTTCTTGTAGTTCCAGAGCTGCGGTCAGGATGCCCTAGCATTCAGCTGGAAGGATCTATGGCTTCTTTAAATATTTTTTTGTATTTTGCTATTTCAGACAACTCTGTAACATTTATGTCAAGCATTGATATTTTAATAAACCCACAGTAGCCATGACAATCTTCTTGATAACCTTTTTTCTAAAGCAGGTAAGAATTCTGCCTCCCTCAAGGAAGCTGCAGAGTATCAGAAGGTTATTAAATATATTAGGATAAGTCAATGTCAATGAGTCAGAGCAGAATCTTTACAAAATATAGTTTAACAAGGTAAAAGTAATACGTTATAGATATCTACAAAGTAAAAAGCAGAACCTGTAGTAAAGAGTCATTGCTACTTGCTCCTACTCAGAAAAGTTTGTTTATGCACTTGGCTGCTTCTAGAGATGTTAGAAACAGCACAAAACTGTTCTGTCTCTGTACCCGAGTTTCTAATCTCTTCCCATAGTTGTGGAAAAGAAAAAAAAGGTCTTACGATACTACTGATTTAAACCTAACAAGATTATGTTCCTCTGCAAAGATGCATGCTTTAATAGAACTTGGGTTTTAAGATGCTTGTCGATACTTCCAGATTATGTGATGAGCAGAAGCTAAGAGAAACTATTAAGATTGATGGAGTCAGAGAATGCAGCTTTTATTTAACTTTACAATGAGTTTTTTAAAATCACACTATTGTTTTTTCTTTAAAAAAAGTAGTAAATCTTGGCATAATAAGCAGTATGCCATATTTTGCAGTGCAACATCTTGTTGGATTTCTGTAGATGACCTGCCTGGAGCTGTGCTAACTAAGCAGCCACACAATCTTGTTTCTATAACCTTAGCCTTGTATATTCGAAGTTCCTGAGAATACAGACCTACTATATTTATGTCTGTTATGGTGATTATCAAGCACATAACGAGTAACAGCAAATAGATTGAGTCAGCATTCAAAAGGTAATCTAAGGCAACTCACCCACTTGCTGCTGCAAAAGAGAGATATATTTTTGCTGAAGAAACCAAATCCTGAAGGGACTGTACAAATGTAACAGTAATGGGAGAAGTTATTGTAAAATGCTGATATATAATTAAATGCCACATTCTTTAAAAAAAAATCCCAAAACCAACCAACCAAAAAAAACCCCCAAAACCCAGGATCATTTCACCAGCACTGAGGAGAGCTAAGAATATAAACTAAGTAATTTTTGGCTGCTGGTTATTACCATTTGACATTTTTTCTTTAGCTTGTGTAAAATGGAAAGGTAGTCTTAGCCAACTCTTTTGGACTGCAGGCCATAACAATTCTCTTTCGTGTTAAATGTTCTTTCCATAGGAACTGAAGGTGTGATTTGTCTCGCCTAGCTCTATGGCTTGATGGCAGTTGTCAATACAAAGGAGTCCCATGTCATTTCATAAATCTTATAATGTCTTGTCTGGCATTCGGATGGGTCTATTGTACATGCTGCTCCAGATGGCCATCTCAGGTGCTGCAGGCCACAGGCATCAGGAACCTTTACGTAGTGAATTGAATAGTTACCTACATCTTCACTAAGTCCCAGGGGATCTCAGATATCCAACTCACATGCAGACGCATAAATACTGACATATATTTAAGTTTAGACTCTGAATTTGAAATATGGCTCTGAATTTAAAGCTTAATTCTAACCCCCAAATTACAGAGGATTGATCCTACCCTTCATGTTATTCCCCAGCACTTACATCGCACAGAAAAGACACTGTTTTGTAATGCTAGAAGTTTAGCTATTGCTATGGCCAGTACTAGTGTGCAAGCTCTTAGTGTTCAAGTCTGTTGCCTAAACTTACACACCTGAGATGGCCTGGAGTATCTGAAACACCCACGTGGCACTGGCAGATGCACACTTAGGAGTGAGAGGAGATCCATGCCTTTCTGAGGTGTCAGTCTAATGCCACATGGGCATCTCAAGTAGCATGTTGGGGCAAATGAACTGCACCTCAAGCATGATTAGTTCACTGCTTGGAGTGGCTCTTCAAGATCAGAGATGGGACACAGTAATAAGGCAGTGTCTATTGAAGTTTATGATGCATTCCATAGAATCATAGAATGGTTTAGGCTGGAAGGGACCTTGAAGATCATCTAGATCAACCCCCCTGCCATGGGCAGGGACACGTCCCACTAGACCAGATTGCTTGAAGCCCCATCCAGCCTGGCCTTGAACACATCTAGGGATGGAGCATCCACAACTTCCCTGGGCAACCTGTTCCAGTGCCTCCCCACCCTCATAGTGAAGAATTTATTCCTAATATCTAATCTAAATATACCCTCTTCCAGTTTGAAGCTGTTACCCCTTGTCCTATCAGTACATGCCCTTGTAAAAAGTCCCTCTCCAGCCTTCTTGTAGCCCCCTTCAGGTACTGGAAGGCTGCTATAAGGTCTCCCCAGAGCCTTCTCCAGGCTGAACAACCCCACTCTCTCAGCCTGTCTTCATAGCAGAGGTGCTCCAGTCCTCTCATCATCTTCATGGCCCTCCTCTGGACCCACTTTCATTTACTGAATAAAAGGACAACCAGAACACTTCTGTTTCTCCTTCAGTGCATTGGCCTCTGTCAGATTTACACTCCCTGAGAAAACAGAGTGGGGAAAGACAAGCATACTTGCCAGGCATCTCAAAATTGAATAAAAAGTAGGCTGTAATAGGAAGGAATATTTACATCCTCTGGATCTCACGTGTTAAAATAGTCAAAATAGTGAACAGATTGTATCAAAGGTTACGTTCTCATTGCCATCCCTAAATTATTGTCAATAGTTTTGGTAGTGCAGGTATTTTTCAAGTAAGTGCCGCTGATCCTCAGGGTTTGCAGCCCCTTTATAGCTGGTAGCCTCCACTAACTCTCTCGTTATACAGACCTAAAATGTCAACTATCATTAAAAGGTACATTATTTTTTATTACAGAATGATGGAAGTGAACTCTCATAGAAGTTTCAGTGAGATGTACCGCAAAAATAAAACAGTTCAGGAAAAGTAAGATAAAACTTCCAGAATTTTCAGACCATTCATCTAACAAGCTCCATACGTATGTCAAAATATGATGAGAAAGTTGGCAGACCATAATATGGCAAGGCACTCTGTTATGTTTAGTTGCACCACACAATGCTTGTTCAAAGAATTAATATTAACAGTTATGTTTGATCCACAGCTGGTAGCCAAAAGGAAGGTTTGCTTATGTTATGCCCTTAAACTAAAGTCTCGCCGTATTTAAATTGTTTCAATTATTTAAATTAATAAATTATTGACTCTACTAGGGTCAGAATTATGTCTTTGTTCATGAGGATTTATTATTGGTGTTTCCTTGATTATTGATGGCTGTCTGCAACAACTGAATCATCACAGGCAGAATAGCTATTTATGCATTTAAACAAGTTAACAATTCCAGTGTCTTATACAATACTGTGCAACAAATTACTAATATTTGGCTTTTCTGGTAACCACTGGTTTCAAGGAAGTTAAAGAATTATAGATAATTTTATTATTTTTGGCTTCTCAATGGACATTTACTTCAAGTTCATATAAGGCATGCTAATTAAGTGTTAGAGGCTTACCTATGTAAGTGCCTCAATATTCATTAACCTGAGAGGTAAGCACTGTACTATTCAGAGCTGAGTAAATGCAGGGCAATACAGGATAAACGTAATCCACTGAGTTTACCTCTCTGCTTTGGTCAGTGTGGATCGGCTTTAAAGACTACCCTGAACTGATCAGTCACGTTATTGGGATTATTTGCTTTCTGGCAACGTTAAAGAGATCAATGAGGACTGAAACCCCGTTACGGCAGGCACTGTGCCTCCTTTCCTTTAATAGCTGATCTCTGCAGCAGTGCTTCCAGACTTCAAAGGCAAGAATCATCTAGCTCCTCTTGTAAAGTAGGCCAACGTCTACCCAGACAGTGCAAAAACATGTGTAAAATTGGATACAAACTGACAAGGTCTTCAGATGTACTGTAGGTAGTGAAAGAACTCCGAAAACATGAAATACGTGACTGAGGCTGGAGCCTGTAAAGTTGCTGCTGTTTTTGCCAACATAACATTCTCCTACAGACTTGGAAACGCACAAGAAATTTAAACATTATAGAACAAAGCTAGGAGAAAACCAACAACAACAACAACAAAAAAAATTAGGATCTTAAGCACTTTATGGTGAATTATATTTTTAGGATCAATCCAACTGATAAATTTCCAAGATTATACAGAAAGGGTTCCTACTTAACTTGAGTACTTAATTAACCGATACGATGTGTTATCCCTGGCCAGCAGCCAAACACCCACCCACCCACTCCCTTGCTCCCCTCTCCCATGGGACAGGGAAAAAGTAGAAGGAAGGTGAGGCAGCTTGTGGACTGGGATAATGACAATTTAACAGAGAAAGCAAAAGTTGCATGTGCAAGCAAAGCAAAATATGGAATTACTTCACTACCTCCCATTGGCCAGCAGGTGTCCAGCCTTGTCCCAGAAGCAGGGTCTCTCCACACACAATGGTTAACTGGGAAGACAAACGCTGTAACTTTGAACATCCTCCCTTCCTCCTTCTTCTCCCCAGCTTTTATTGCTGAGGACAATGTCATACGGGATGGGGTATCCCTCTGGTGAGTGGCGGTCAGCTGTCCCAGCTGTGTCCCCCCCGGCCAACCTCTTGCCTTCTCCCAGCCTGCTCACTGGGGGTAGGGACAAGGGAGGGAGGGGGGAAAGCCTTGATGCTGTACAAGCACTGTTCAGCAAGAGATAAACACCGATGTGTTACCAACACTGTTTCAGCCACAAATCCAAAGCACAGCACCACACAGGCTGCTGTGATGAAAATTAACTCCATCCCAAGCAGACCCACTACAGCCAAACCAAAGAGAAATTACTATTTGTCTGAGTGGCTGGATAGTAAATACATAATAAAGACTAATTCAAGTATAACTGGGCTGATGAATTGTGGAAGGAAGAAGGATCTAGAACAGTCACCAACTACCAGTAAATCGGGATTTAATTGAGGATCCCATTGTCCAACAAACCACATGCTGCAAGAGCTTCAGTGGCCCCACAAGAAGGGAGGGGAGGAGAAGGTGAAGTGTTGCATGAAGGTGAAGGATCTCATCATCATGCAATAATGCAGAACTGGCAATTACACCCGTTCTGTGGGGAAAAAAGAAGGGGGCTGTAATGCAAGAAGGGTAATTAGAAGAACTCTAACATTTTCTTGAAAACATTGCAAATGTTGCAAAGGTACATGCAAATTCTTCCTTCTGATGAAAAGGAATTATCAAGCCAGCAAGTCAGGCAAGTTATTTAAAAGTTCTTCCAGTTTTGAGCAGTTTCCATAGATCTAGGCACACTCCCTGCTTTTCACACTGTTTTATGAGAGAAAGTGGCAATTTTCTTTACATTAGCATTTCCCACAGACCCAACCACAAGTGAGATCACTCGCCCACTTGTGCAAATGGAAGTGGGTTTTCAAGCCTGGTTTTTTATGCAAAAAAATTTTGGAACCCTCCTTTGGCCTGGAATCCATTCAAGTGTCGCAGGGGACAAAACGTTTGCCATTAAAAAAAAAAAAAAAAAAAAAAAATCATCTTTTCTTTGACGCTCTGCTCTGTACCTCAGATCATTCTCTTCAAGAACTTGGCTTACCCTGTTGTCAATGCAGATTAAGTTTGGTCACTGTTTTGGATTTCTTGCTATGCACAAGAAGTTTTCTCACTATTTTTTGTAAACTCTTCCAAGAATTAATCTGGCAGGGTGCTGACCATTCTGGCCTGATCCAGAAAAACACTTAAGCCTGTCTTTAAGCACCAGAGTAGTTCTAACCAGATTGAGCTCATAATACTATTGTTTTACAAGATGGTGAAATATCTGTTTACTCATTAAAGTCTGAATATTAAGATTCAAGATTGCTTGTTATATCCACTACAGATGTTTTCTCCTCATAAATGACAATCAAAATTTCATTTGTTTGATGTTTATATCTTTGTTCAGTTCTCTACTCTATTGGATAACTCGCAGTGAAAAATTCCAGGCTCTTCTTGAACAATTTATTGTTCTTTTCTCTTTCTTCATTATTATTAATGGGAAATTCCAAACTTTGCAGATAAGATTTATATAGTCTTTCAAATGGGTCAGAACAAGAGAATATCAGAAATGTTTAAAAAGCCTGTTTTGCAATTTATGGCTTTATTAAAAAAAAAAAAAAAAAACAAACAACAAAAAACAACCAAAAGCTTCAACTGCTTTAAAAAGTATAAAATTGCCAAAACCTCTGAGACTGATGCACTGCAAAGGAATCTGTCTTGCAAACATTTATGTGCCCAATTAATTTTAAGCACATGAGTAGCACACCACATTGTATACTTTCATTAATGACCTAGATAATAGGAGACAGAACACGACTAAAACACTTTTAGATGACACCATGAGAGGAGAATTAACAATGTCATGTCATAAAAAAAGGTTAGGCTTTATATTTGCTGCATAATAATAGATTTATTTGCGCTTTTAAAGGGTTTTTTCTGCTGTTAGTTTTAAATTAAATGTAATTAAATTGGGGACCATAATGATCTTTCAACATGAAAAACCTATTATTGAATATTTTCAGAGAGCTCAGCACTGCATTTAGCACAAATCTATTAATCTGAAAAATCTTGCCCAGCTCTAATCTTCAATTACTATAATTTCTTGCAGCAAAACAATTACCTCTACATCCTTATTCTCTCTCAGGATCAAAGTCTATAGGATCCTGACTGATACAAGAGATGACAGCAATAAAGTCTTTCTGCATTTTGCAAGTCTTTTCCGACTATTTCTCTGAATTCAGGATTATTCATGTTTATTCATAATTTCTCATCTAGATATTAAATTGCTGTTTCTTACCAGAAGACCACTTTCAAGTTCAAGTTATATGTCATGAAGTCATCTCACACCTTTTGAGGCTTCAGGACCAGAAGAACACCCTGAGTAACCCCATCCAGTCACTTGTCGACAGAGGTTGAATATCATAAATTCCATCCACAAACTTTTTAAAATCCGTAGCAGAAGGGGTAAATTTATTTGCCCCAACTTCCTGAAACCTTGCAGACTGCTCTCTGTTCTTGACCCTCGCAAAGGCCATGGGTCTCTTTCCAATGCCCAACCTAAGTTAGTCATGGCTTCTTTATAGCCATTTCTCCTTATGCTATTCTTCATTTTAATTAGCTCTTTTCCCTCTCTGGCAGTCACTCTCTTGATACAGCCAGAGATAACAATTATGCCCTTTTCCAAACAATCTATTTAGATGCTCCTGTAATTTATCATCTTCTCATCTTATTACCATGACTGTGTACCAGATTGTGCTGATTTTTCTTAAGCACATATGACTCAAAACTGCATAGTGTTTCAAGCAAGTTGAACATTTTCTTTCTTGCACAACATTCTGATTCTCCCTCTCTTGGGGATACTTCTCAGCTTTGTGTCAGTGGATTTTATTGGAAATGTCCATATATTTCTTCTGTACTCATGAATATTTTTTGCCTTGGAGAGTCCGTTTAGTCAAAGGTAAATTCATTCAATCATTTTTTTTCTGAATCCTTGAGTTTATTTTTGTCTCTGGAAGGAACTGAAGGTAGCGGCTTCTGGATACAAAATGCAATGTGACTTTGGTCATAAAAAACTGATAGATATTACCTCTCTTTATAAACCATTATAACAGTCCAGGTTACTTGCATGGGTCGACGTTAGAGCATACAGATTAAAACACTAAAGTCTATCAATAGTATGGTAGCCTCAGTGATATTTTATGTTCTAGGATCCTTCATCGTTTTTTACTCACTTTTGGGAAAAGGTATGACTTTTCATAAGACTTTGCTCAAGATTTTTCTCAAGCTTTTGGCTATGCCTTTCTGAAAAGATGGTTGGTTGTATTTGGGCAGAACTACAATAATTTTTAATAAGCTTAGTATCTAATATCTTAGTATCTATCGTCTCATTGTCAGCCAGTGACAGGATGAGAAGCAATGAAACATAAGAAATTCCATTTCAAAAAAATGAAAAAGGATTTTTTTTAAGTATGGAATTGATCAAACACTGGAACAGGTTGTCCACAAAACTTGCGGAGTCTCCATCCTTGGAGATGTTCAAAATTCAACTGGATGCAAAGCCCTGTGCAAGTGGATCTAATTGACTCTACTTTGAGCAGGTGGGTTGGACTAAGCAATCTCCAGAGATCTCTGACAACCTCGTCCGTGCTGTGAGTTGGTGACTCTATGAAACCTGGCTCTTCATTGCTAATGTTGAGGTCCACCCAACTAGGATGTGAACAACTGTCTTCCAAAAACTGCAGCGGTAGAACATTTGGTCATCTTACAAGTTGAAGCCACTCGAACAATACAAATTGATAGGAAACCCAACAGCAAAGAGAAAAGAGCATTCTGCTGGGAAGGTAGATGCTGACCTGAGGATTGTTTATATGTTTATGTTAGGCAGCCACTGGATAACATAAAACCAGTTTCTGTATTCCTTAGCAGTGAATAGTGAGTAAACTGCAAAGCCAGGCTTCCTCATGCTTCTTCTTCCAGCCACCGTAACTTCCTCATTCACAGGTGTACAATGTTTTAGCTTCACCAACAGAGGAAAGGTATGAACCACCTTCTTCCTTCTCTCTTCAGCTGCCAGACAACTCGGTGGTTAGCATACTTTCTTAGACTACAAGATAACTTTCCAGTCCCTTCAATCCTATTTGTTAGGTAAATAACTAACAAATGTGAAACTGTGAAACTTCTATACAAAGGACATTGCTGCTGCTCCATTGGTTGATGCATAGGGGCTTAAAATCTAAGTGAGTGCTGACTAAGGAAGTCTTAATTTGACCATGACTAGATGTTTAATATCATAGCCAAGTGCTCTTGAGATTTGTTCCGAGTGATAAGCATAAAAGCTTATAAATCAGTTAAGGGGTTTTTAAATTATTCTTTGCTGAATGTATATAATACAGCAAAGAAGCTAAGAGTTCAAACACCAGTCACAGGTAAATGATATAGGAAATATGTGTGTATATATAATTATAGTTTGTGTCCTGTGAAGATAACCTTTGTTATGGAACAGTGAAAACAAATATAGAATCAAAACCACAAAAAATGGAAAAGAATGGGCAGAAAGGAAAAGAAAACAAGTAAGATTAATGTAATCTGCAGTATATTATTCTGCTATCTGATACTCAACCTGAGAGTGTGTTCTATAACACTGAGCTACGACTCGACTGATCTGCTTGGAATAAATCAGTCAGTTTGTGAAAATCAAAAAGTGCAGCCATAACTGGTCTTATCTATTCAACTTATTTACTCTGATCAGGTTTTCTTCTGTACAAAGTTCCTCATATCTAGTAGCAAATGTTAACATTGCATCATAAGATAGCTCTTAATAATAATAAAGGATGTTTTTGATATTTGTACATAATTGCATCGTACACTTAATATTCCTTACAAACAGGAAAGTAAAATAAATAAAAAAATAAGTTCCCAATTTCTGTTTTGTAAGTATCACTAATCTTCTTGTAGCATAACATTTTACAGAAAATGTTTATCTTTTTCAGTTGTTAACTTTTCCTTACTCAAGCTTATTTGTCAAAATGTGTCTGGCTAAAATCACAAGACCAAGGGTATCAGTTTTCAAAAGTGCTGTGCTGTACAGACCTGCCAGCTTCTATGGAAAAAACTCAAGAATCTCTAATAGGGCAGTGTGTAACAACAACAAAAACCATAACCTAAAAGTGCTATGTCACCTTTGAAAATAGGACTAAACTCACTTGGCTGGTACCACTAGAGCCTCTAGTGGATTTTTTTTTACATTGCAAAACTGTAGTGCAGATACCAAATTCTGTGGTCGATAAGACTGTTATTCTCCTGGAGAACCAGTGAAATTTCACAGGTTCCAATATAACTGTCTCAGTCTAAATAGTATCATCATGACATGCTCTCCTGAGGACCTCAAATATTTTTCTCTGTATGTAGGACTTAATCACTTACTTAGAAGTAACCTTTCACACTATGCTCGGGTTTTGAGGGAAGACTCTATGCCTTTGTCTGGAAACTGGAAGTGCTTTGATGACAAAAACATGCACTTTTATTATAAATATAAGAAGCCAGATTCAGCTGCACACACATAAGCTGCTCATGTCCTTTTTACATGAAGCGGGATTTACTGTCTAGCATGCAGATGCCACTTGAGTAAAGCACCTTTTTTCCCTACGCCCCATGTCTCACCTGCCAGCCTAATGTAGATATCTCAGATATTGTAAAGCATCTCAAATAGCGATGTACACATCTGTAGGCAACTTGGAGCCCAAGCAATGGGATTCAGATACAGACATCTGAATTTAGATGTCTACCTTATAAAGTATCTACAAGTGAGCTAGATGTTTAAGCTCCTATCACAGCCAGTGGAGATCTACTCAATATAGTCACTACAGTCTGGAGGAGTCTCACCTTACAGTAGATACTTAGGCCAGTTCCTTATGTACAGGCTCCATTTAGGATGTCCAGGGTATTCCACCCGTGAAATACCAGCTCCAGCCACCTCCCCAGAAGGCCAAGGAGCTCCCACAGATCCTGCATCATATCTGCCAGTAAGAAGTAGTTGTCTCAAAGGGCATCTCAAGTGGCAGTAGACACTTAAGTGAGGACAACTGATTCAAGCGCATATATTTTGTTTACTTACCTAGGTCATAAATAGATAGCTATATTGTAGACATCTCAATTTAGATGCTTTCATCTGCATCTGAATCTACATACTCCAGTAAAAACTCCAACATGAGTTTTGACTTGACATCTACTATTAAGCATAAATTTCCATAACTGGAAAGAAAATATTTTCCAAGCTAGCACGTTAACCAGAACTCTATTCCAAAAAGCTTATAGGAAGGCTCTAGATTTTTAGTATATACCTAGAACTAGATAGTTACAAGCTTTGCAAAATCCAGTGCCGCACACCTATACACTTTGTTCCTTCAGTATATTAAGTGATGACATCCAACGACCTAATATGTGAGAGTCTGCAAGCACAGGACTCCAAAAAATCTTCTGCATTCTTCTGAATAAAATGAATTTTTGCAGTAAATACATTGGCAGGAGTAGATGATTTTGGCGAAATACTTCAGGATTTATAAGCAAGAATATTGACATGATGATTGCACAGTACCATTATGATACGTGCAATTACATGCAAAAGGGGGTCTGTGCATCTCGGTCACTATATTAACTTGGCACATTTTCTCTTAGACTAATTTAACATATTTTTAAAATTTTGATAACGCTTTTTTTCTACTACATCAAATTATTCCAGAAAACACATGGTCACATTTGGAAACATCCAATTTAATTTGCAAAATTGCTTTCACATTTTAAGAAAAGACTTCATTTTACTCATTGTGTTTTAGAGTAATTAATCACAATAAGAAGAAAATTGGGATTCTTCTTCACATGTCAGTGGCTGGCCACAGTTTTAGTTTTCAAAGCAGAAAAGCTCTAAGAAATAACTGTGCACCTCTAAAGGACAGATAAAAGCTAGCAGGAAAACTGAAAAGGCAGCCTACTGGGTTTTTTTGGATTTTTCTTAGCAGTTTTCTTTGAGGATTTTTCATTTTTGGAAGTTCATAATTTAATCTTTTTTTCATCGTACATACTTTAAACAAAATCACCATGATTTTCAACAGCCTATTTATTGTGCTACACATCACAATTAGTAATTTAGAAAAATTAACAGTTTCTCTAGAACACATTATCAAAGAACATATATAACTCTTATTTACCAGAAGGATTTTTTTCTCCCACAAAATCCACTGATGCACATCCAAAAAACCCCTGGATAGAGCCTGCTGAAGATCTTTTGCACTTCATGTATAAGACTACTCAATTCAAATAACGTGTGCAATGCCGAACCTAAAAGGCACTAATGCCAGAAACAACAACTGCACTATATCAAGCCCAGGAAAAAGTAATGGGACTAGAAAGGGAGATTTTCCAAAAATCAGAGGTTTTATTTCATCTGTAATATTGTTGATAAATGGAAACGCTACCATGCAAAATCTCAGCACTTTTTTGGCCGGAAAGGCACTCATGCTAATATAATGAGTCTGGATTACAGAGGTTTGCCAAGCTTAGATCATGTATAGATTAATAATGATGTCTTTTAATGTCTTAATGATCTCTTAATGAAATACATTTATAATGCTACAATTTGGTGAGGACTCACTAAACATTTTTCATATAAGAACACGATGTTCAAAGCTAGGTTCTTAATAATAATTAACACATGTACTGCACTTTTTCTCTTCAAAGTGCTCTAGGAACATTAGTAATTAGTTAAAAACCCGTGTGCTGAGTGTACGCTATCTGTTTAGGCTCTAAGAGGCCCATAACAATCAAACTGGAGCTAGCCAGGAAAGTCCAAGCAGAAAATAGTAATTTCTTCTGTGTTCTGAAGAATTTTACATCAAGGCAGGAAAGACATGTCATAAGACAAATTAAATGCAGGTGGCGGCCACTTCATGCAAATACTATTAGACAAATAATATAAACATAGACTACACTTTAAAAAAAAGTATCCAGAATATTAAACCTTAATTATTTTTTTTTAAAAGGAAGTGAAAGAAAAGGCAACCTCTGAAAGAGAAGACTCCCCCAAACCATCTGAAACTTTCTATTTTGCTAATTTCTGTTCTTACCATCCAAAGTGAGGATTTTAGCAAAAGCAATCGGAGGCTTGTGGTGATGATTCAAAACTTGCTAATACTCAGTATCTGCAAGCTATAAGAAAACTCTATATTCATACCCATTTGCTCCTGTGGCTGATACCTGGCAGCACAGGGGTTAACCGAACAAATGAGAGATTGCAGCTGGCCAATTTGCTAGGGCTCATCATCTGCCAGACAAGTACAAATAGGAAAAGAAATCAGAGATCAGTTGTAGCCAAGCAAGACTCGGCTTGATACCCAGAGAACGTGGTAGCTTGGGAAGAGAGGCTTTCCTTCTCAGATTCACTGTGACCCCCCAAATCAGGCAAACCTTTATTCTGAGAACTCTGATAATGTGAATTCAGAGACTTTTTTCTATATCTGGAAATATTACAGAATTTTGATTTTCACAAATATTCCAAATATATCTTTGAAAACTCATGCAGGAAGCTAGCTGCATCTACAGATCTAGACTTTCTAGTCAGGCTAGATTTTAAGGTTGTTTCAATACTTAATGCAACCAATGTGCTTGTTTTCTAAGTAGAGACAACAGCAATTCCTACATTCACAGGGATATTGTGAAGATAAACATATAAAAGATTCATCAGTAATAGGGTTATGTGCTTAAAATAAAACTGTACCTAGATTAGTGAGTTGAAGTTGTGAAAGATTTGGTTGTCTGCTCATGATCTCAGTTTCAAGGAGAAAAAAAAAATCCCAAATATTTATATATAATTGAATTTGAATTTCAGCAGTGTTAATTTGTATCCCTTATAATTTTCTTTGCCATATTTCAGCGATGTAGGATTTAAAATACACTAGAGATACCGCAAGCTTAATTATTATGAAGATGTATGAAAAAAATCTAATATTAAACCCAGTATGTTTTAGCAAAACATCAACTTTTTTACATTTTATTTGAGAAAGGAAGAAGTTGGAGGGAGTGGAGAATTTGGTGATCAAAAGAATGGCATGAGATATTCAAATAATAAAGAACTGGTTGTTACAAAGGAAACACCTTTAGTAAAGGGCAGAAGCTGAAAGTCTGATTATTTACACATTGCGCTCACTTGGACTTCTTCCAGCCATATACTGGAACTTCATTTTATCTTATGTTAATTTTTTGGCAAATGGCAGCGTGATGCTTGTGAGGTCTTCAGAAATATGACCTAGAAAAAGCTGATAGCAAATTCTTGAACACACTTGTTTTATTTAAATCATACAGACGGCACAAGAGAAATACAAGGGAAGGGGAGAAGGTTGAAAAACGCGGAGCGAGGCCATGGGATCTCAAGCTGCTGACTTTTGAGTCTGAAGAAAGAAGTGACCAATTTCCATTCTTTTTCTTGGAAGCCGCAGCGAGGCCAAGTTTTATGGAGCAAGCCTTGCCCTAGCATAGCCACCTCCCTCCTGCCTGCTGAAGAGTCAGTCTACCCAGTAAGGCAAGCGATTCCAATAGACCTCTGAAACCTAAGGCAGGAAATTCCTTTCAGCACAGCTTTCAGCAATGAAACGGACTGTCAAAACAGCTTCCCAGAGGATTACGGGGCTCCTGCCCAGGAATTAGCAGAGAAAGTTCGGCACTTACATTAGTACAATGCCCCCAGCTCCACTTCAGGCGTAACAAGGGCAGCTTTAATTCACATTTATGCTAAGGCTAGTTAACACTTTCAAACTCAGAGTAAGGATGTCACTTTTGTAGCACAGGCTATTAAGAGCTTCTAAAACACATCAAATGTAAGAAAAAGCTGCTTCTTGCGTAAAGTCCAATCTAGTGCATGTCCTTCCCTGCTTGTAAATGGAATTGTATTCTTAATTAAATACGCAATCTTTTTTATTTCTGTCCTACATCTTACATAATTTTATTAAAGATCTTTTTATAGTCTTCCCAAAAATCCCAAGCCAATGCATATGCAATCACATTCTGCACGTACAGGTGTCAGAGGAGGTACGCATATATGTGTCTTCTGCCCTCTTTCAGCCAGAGACAATGTGTGATGAACTGACCACAACCCCCATTTCCCGTCCTGCCGCACTGTTGGGGAAGAGGTAGAAAAAATCAGGAGCGAAGTTGAGCCCGGGAAGAAGGGGGGAAGGTGGGGAGGACGTGTTTTAAGATTTGGTTTTATTTCTCATTATCCTACTCTGGTTTGATTGGTAATAAACTAATTTCTCCAAGTCAAGTCTGTTTTGCCCATGACCGTAATTGGTGAATGACCTTCCTGTCTGTATGTCGACCCATGAGCCTTTTTATATGTTTTCTCTCCCTTGTCCTGCTGGGGAGGGGGAGTGACAGAGCGGCTTTGGTGGACACCTAGAATCCAGCCAGGGTCAACCCACCACAACCACCAAGAGCCAGAACTAGCCAAAAGACAAGCTTCATTCTGAAGAATAGGCTGGGAATTTAAGGAGGACAACTTCATGATCTCTGCAAAAGGAGGCACAAATGCAAGGGCTTTGCTTTAGAAGGGACAGTCAGATGAGAGATTGCAGACAGGGAGCAGAGGGGAGATCAACACAGGAGACATCATAGCAGGAATCCGTCACAGGCTGCCTTGTCGGGAGGACTTCTGTAAAGCTTTTGACATCGTCTCCTATAACATCCTCATAGACAAACTGAAGTACAGGCTAGATAAATAGGCAGTGAAGCAGACTGAAAGTTGGCTGAACAGATGGGTTCAAAGGGTTGTGATCACTGGCACGAAGTCCAGTTGAAGGCCAGTCACTAATAGTGCACCCAGGGGTCGATATTGGGACTAGTATAGTTTAACCTCTGCATTCACGACCTGGATGACAGGGCAGACTGCACCCTAAGCAAAACTGGGAGGAGTGGAGGTGCTCCCATTCAGAGGAACTTTGATGGGTGCAGAGATGGGCATAAAGGAATCTCATGCCGTTCCACAAAGGCAAGTATGAAGTCCTGCTCCAGGAAAGAGAGTAACCCCACGCACTCGTAGAGGCTGGGGACCAAGTAGCTGGAAAGCACCTTTACAAAGAAGGACCTGGGGCTCCTGGTGGACAACAAGTTGACCGTAAGCCAGCAATGAGCCCTTGCAGCAAGGAAGGCCAACAGTATCCTGGGCTGTGTTAGGAAAAGCATCACCAGCAGGTTGGGAGCCGTGATCCTTCTCTTCTACCCAGCAGTGGTGAGGCCACATTTGGAATGCTGTGTCCGGTGATGGGCTCGCCAGTGCAAGAGAGAATGGACTTACTTGTGCAAGTCTAGCGAAGGGCCACAAAGACTGAGGGACAGAAGCATCTGATCTACAAGGGAAGGCTGAGAGAGCTGGGACTGTTCAGCCCAGAGAAGAGAAATCTCAGTGGGATCTTATCAACGGGTGTAACTATCTGATGCGGGGAGGGAGGAAGATGGAGCCAGATTCTTCCCAGTGGTGCCCAGTGACATGACAAGAGGAAATGGGCACAAACAGAAATACAGGAAATTCAATTAGAAAAAAACAAACCAACTTTTTTTACTATGAGACTGGTCAAACACTGGAAGAGGTTGCCCAGAAACCTTGTGAAGTCTCCATTCTTGGAGAGATTCAAAACCCAACTGGTCACAAAGCCCTGAGCAACCTCCTACAGCTGACCCTGCTTTGAGCAGTGGGGTTGGTCTAGACTGTCTTCAGAGGTCCCTTCCAACATCATCCATCCTGTGAATCTGTGAATCTGTAAGTGTAGTTTAAAAATGCAGATGAAAAAGATGAAAACTACACATTTTGTTTTGTCTGCCCCACACTTTACTTTGAGAGTAAAATTATATCTACCTACCCTTGTTGAGGTACTCTTTTCACCACTTGTGCAAGACAGGAGCAGACAGGTTGACCTCTCTTTGTTTTGATGTCTAAACTTCATGTTTATTTTGGAACTACATCTCTTTCCAAAATTACACAAGGAAATAGAAAACCAAAGTCATCTACTCTGCCCTATGAAGTTCTGCACCAATATAATAGTGGCAGGGAAGGGAGAATGAGGATTATGAGACACCACTAAATTAAAAGGCAGTGGTCAAAGTATTAGATTGTTTATCACCAACAGAATACAGTTTTAGACTATGAAGAATACTGAATTATTATCAAAGATGCAGACACCACATACATAGCTTTTTAGGGGATTTAATGTAGCTAAACTTCAGCAAAAGCTGTTGTAAACGAGAACAACTTCATATATTTAAAATGGCTGAAGCAGAAAGAATTTTAATTTACTATCTGCTGATGGACTAAAACCAAAACATTACCACAGCAGGTCTTTGCTGCATATTGACCTCAAGGGAAAAGCAGTTGGTCACATCAATAACAAGAATGAAACAGTGTAGAAAGGTGTTTGGAAAGCTCACCACTTTCTAGTGGTTTAGATTTCACTGTCTCCCTCTAACTCTGCATACGGGTCTATGATTGCTTAGTGGGAGACCACGTACAGGTAATCATAAATAACAGTTCAAAATAAAATTCACTATTCTGCAAAGGCTAAGCAGAAAAGTGATTCATGGGCCTCAGGCAAGGGTTAGGGCTAGAGCGGACTTTTTGCAACAGACTATATTCAATACCTGAGCTGAAACCTGCACCCTCTGAAACACCAGAAAATCTCTGATGAAGACTCTTGGCTAAACCCTGCTGTGATTTACAACTTACAGTTCTCATAGTCAGTTTTAGATAGCAACAGGGGAAGGCAAGGGAAAAAAACCAACAAATTATTTGACTAGTTCTCAAGTGTACTTATAAATGGAATTTACTTTCATGAAATTCAATGTTTTATTTCATATTACAGTTTGCAGCTATTAAATATGAGGCAGTTGCTGTGTGAGTTGTTCCAGTACACACAGCTGCATTAACAGCTAACTACAAATACATTTTACACTGGTGGGTACTTTCATGAACCAAATGTCTCTTCAGGAAGTTTTACCAGCAACCTTTTTTCATGTATTTACGCAGGTCCAGCTAATTCTGTATGTTACTTTCCACATATATGCACTTTTTTTTTCTGTCTCTGCTGCCTGAAAACTAATTTCCACTGATCTGTGGGGCAAGATTAACAAAGACACCACCATCTGTTCCTCGACAGGATTTGCTATCATGTAACTGTTGACATGTAAAGGGTATTTTATATTTTGATTGGACATTAATTGTGCTTTTTTTGGATTAAGTATTTTAAACTGAACGATGAAAATAGCCTTAAATATATAGGTCATAGCAATTATTGTGTTATTTACATTACCAAACAAGTACGCAGCAGATGGCCTCCAGGGTCCTGGCCAGAAGAACCTATCTCCTGCAGATTTATTTTGTGCTTGGAGATACTACCAACTAACTTCTCAAACCCGTGTGAATGCCATTGTGCCTCTCATTTGTTGCCAGCAAAAATATTCCAGGCTTGTTTGTTTCAACACCAATATTTCTCAAGGCCTTCCTGGTTATATAAAATGTTCATACTTGGGCCTTTTCAGAGGCCATGCCCCTGCAGTTAAATGAAATAGCACTGGGGACCCTTAACTAGAGAAGGGGCCGCAGTCTGGCCACATCTACACTTTTTAGCTCTTGGCCCAAGTCTTCTTTTGGACCCAGGTAGCACCACTGTGGCCATTACGAATAATTGTTATATTGTGTAGGGTTTGTTGTCGGTTTTTTTTTTTTTTTTCATTTATAAGTGCCTGAAAAATACAAAAACTGTACTGCCGCCTTCCGCTGTGATTTCTCCATTTCGTGAAACCTAGGTTGTATGCAGCGTGGGAGTATGTGATGGTTGAGAGCACAAAGCCAGCTAGGACAGCTTTGGAAGACTATGCGAGGTGGAGAACACCACGTTTGGCGTGGTCTTGTCTATCCTACCTACTGAGCATGGCTTCTGCTGCAAGCCCGTACTGCACCCAGGATTGTTCACAAGAGTGTTCATGGGCCCAAATCAGGTTAACGCTTAACCGGTCTCAACAATCAGTGGTCCAGCACTGAAAGACACTCACTGGTCGTGCAAAATACTCAGTAAGATCTGACCTTATAAAGCACTACCCTAAGCGTTCATGACATTAATTCTTTTTTTTTTTTCGTATCCCTGAGTTAAACTGGCCCTTAAATGTATTTATTCTGTTCCACCTTGATCTATCAAAATTTTTATGCATGTGAGCCGCTTTAAGCTCACTGTTTTCAAGGGGGCTGTTGTATAAGCAAAGGCTACCCATGCTCAGAAGCTCTGGGACCATTGCTTTATGTGAGACCGTTCACATGCTCAAAGTTTTGTGTTTGCTGTACTCCGATTTTATATACTTAAAAACAGAATCACATGAGAGCAATACTATATATATGAAATATAAAAACAGACAACCTCCAATTAACTTCCATTTCCAAATGCCTTCAGTTAGCTGTTTTAGTCTTATAATACAGGAATACGTACCAAAATATTATTACTGCCATTCACGACATGAACATACTCCAGTGCATACCACAAGGTTCACATGTGCCCACACACAGGGGCACAATGCACCACACTATGTCAAGTCCATTTTTTTTACATAGAGATGTGGAATAATAACCTTCTCCTACTTAAAGATTCCCTTTCTAACATTAACTACCTGTAAAACCAGCTTAGTCCTTGGAAGAACTTCACTCATTTGCAATCTCTTTTTCAGCTGTTTTGGGAACTGAGGATGCAACTACTTTTTGAAACATTTCACTGTCTCTAGGACATCATTTCTAACTCATCATTTTAAAATACATGAATTTCCAATTGCTCTGTAATAAAAAAAAAAGGAATTTGCAAACCACAAAGAATTCATTTTACATAATTCTGAAAATTCTCTTCAGACAAAATGGGCATGCACACAATAGCTGAACTGTTCTGAAATCTACTTCCATGAGCAATCTAAATATTTATATAAACCATGCATATTTTAAAATTCTTAATTTTAAGATCTTGGTTATATAGAGGTTTGAGATATTTAATTCTGAGGGAGTGAATAGTTCTACTGAAAATCTATTCAGGATCCAAATGTTGCAATCTATTGTTTGCCTTCCCAGTGCAAACTTCTCTATTAGTGCAGCGTGTGTTTACATATAATTCAAAAAAAAAAGGTAGCTGGACATAAAGATGCAAAGAAATCCTTTTTTTCTCCCACTGATTAAACAGGTAATTTAAAATATTAGCAACACTGCAAATATACCAACTTCTTGAAAGAGAATTATATCAGTTCCCTGTGACAGATCCTACTTATTGTTATTGTAACTCTACCTTTAGTAAACTGTCTCCAAAAATATTATGCTTTAGCAACATGAAGAGTAATGTTTTAGCTGTAAAATAATCTCTGAATTCTTTTATCTTGACTATTGGCTACTCTTACGGCATCACCTTTCTCTCTATCACCTTTAATTTATTACTTTGTTTTCTGTGCATCCACTGAACAGGAGTCACACAGACCAGAAATGCCTTTCCATTGCGTTCAAAGCCCCAGAGAACAGAAGAAACAAAGAGCTGGAGAGCAAAGGCATTTATATAATTTGGTGAATATTAAAGATGATTGGTTTTCATATTTACAGATAATTGACTGCAAATAATCATTAGGTGTGTCATTGATACATATGTGTGTATTCATATATACCATTCCACTTTACTACTAAACTTATAAATTATACAAACAGAAATTGGGAACAATTTTTGATCTGCTGAAAATACATTCTCCAGATTGAACGACTGAATCTCAGAAGAAATCTTTGAACATTGCAAAGATTCAAAAATTTTGATTCCTACATCATACATAGAAATCCAGCTTAAGAAATACATTCAGAAATTGGAGAACTGACGATTTTAGGGGGTTAAGGAGATTTTTTTCCTCTCATGTGAGGATATAAGTGATGAAAACACATATCCAAAAATCAGTTATGGAGATGAAAGGAATGACTGCCTAATGTCACAGCTGAGTGCACAGTGGCTACGCACGTGATGAGCTGAGATGGTGGGCTATTAAACAAAACATGTTGCCCTCAAAAATCCTGCTTCACCTGCTTTCTTGACTTACATTCTGCCACCATATTATTGATTCTTTAGCGTAGACACTGGTTTGACTAACCTCTATTATTCATTTACTACATTAAACCACCCAGATCAGCTACAGGTCTGTAATCCATAGTTAGTTGTTAATTCACAAAGAATACTTACCAAAAAAAGCACATTAAAAACATCAAGACAGAAAACGGATCAACAAACATCTAGCTTATTCTGAGCTATAATAATAATAATTATTACTACTACTACTACAATATTGGTGCATATGAGTAATGTCTTGAGCAATTAAATGCTTCACAGAACCTTGTTTGAACAAAATGCACGTGAGATGCTTTAAGCCACCCTTCTGCGGTTCATGCTCAGTGAAAGAGTTGTTCGTGCAATCCCTTCCTCAAGGGAAACCACTGTGAAAATTCATGCTGATCAGCAATTTTATGGTCCCACTCAAGAAATTAAAAGTCACTGAGAACCTGCCCTCTAAAAACCGTACACCAATCACACATAAAACTATGGCTTATACTTCTCCCGTGAGGACAACAGCTAGCAATTTTCTCAACTATTAAAAATAAATTTAAGAAAATAAGCCCAGCCAGGTTACAACACAGCCACTGATAAAGAGAATATTGGCATGATCATACAGGGTTGACCATTCAGCCCCACTCCTCCCACTTTCTGTCCTCTGCCCTCATCACAACTAGCAATCAGATCACAAATCGCTGAGCAAAAGCCTAATGTTGATCCTCTTGCAGGGAAGGAGGCAATGCCAGTAACCTTGGAATTTGCATCTAACCACTGTGATTTAGGCTGTTGTTATTTACATTTTTAAGTGGGGAACCTGAATGTCAAAAACATTGATGTGATTTCTTCAACAACAGAAATTCACGTGTAAAATCCAGGACAGAGCAGAGGAATTCTGATTCTGATGCTGATTTTGAGGATCCACTCAGAATAGTCGAGGGCAAACTGCCTCACTCTTCTACAGAGTGAAAGTATTTTTTGTGACTCCACTGCAGGAACTTACCAACTCCACTTCATAGCAAGTGTAATACATGCAGTCATTATTTTAATATTCACCCATAAGCTTACCTGCTGCCGACAACCAAGTTTTATAAACAGTTTAATAAAATGGTGTAGTCTGATCACCAGTACCTCAAGCACCCTTCGATACTTTTAAACGCACATTAGACAAACTGAGGTCTGGAATAAGAAATGACCTGCAGGACTTGACATGAACTTCAAAAAAAAAGCAATGCTAGTTGCAGATAAGAACATGAAAACTGTATCAGGTCAGGCCAACAGTCCATTCTGTCTTTGATGGCATCCAACAGTAGGTGCCAAGGAAAGGGCAAGTGCATTGGGCTACTTCCCTGCTACAACCTCCAGAAGACTGATGGCTGTCGGGGCTTCCTGAGCCTTTAAGCAGCATATTCATATTTAATAGCCCCTGATGGATTTCCCTTCCATAAATCTGCCTTATCTTTTTGCAAACGCCTGTAAACTTTTAGGAATCTGTGACATTCCCAATTAAGTTTAAGACTACATTAAAATACTTTTTTTTTTGTTTCGAAACTGCTGCCTATTAGGTTAATTTGCTTTCCACAGGTTTTGCATTAGAAATTACAATGAGGAATCACTGTCCCACTCAGTTTTGCAAACTGTTGTATATATATAGGCTTTTGTCATTATTTCCCCAACCCCCTTCTCCCATCAGCTTCTCTTCCCACTTCCATTTTAGTGATTTCTATGTCGAAGAATCTCAGACCTGTGAAAAGCTTTGTCACACCTTTCTGTATCTTTTGTAGCTTTACTGTACCTTTTCTGAGACGTGGGCACTGCTAGACCTGCAGACCCCATCCAAGCACCGAGCACATCACCATCACGCAGGAGTGAGAATCATGGCAGACATTTCCAAATGGTTACTCAATCTTACATGATTTTGACCACTGGAAGCACAAAGCACTGAGATTTCACTGAGCATCTGTTGCAACTCCAAGGTCTTGCTCACAAACAGCAGTCATTTGTTGAGAACTTTTTATCCCATCTAAACACCCAGTTTTATCTCGTGCATCAACACATATCCATCATTTTACTGCTCTCCGTAGGAATTCAAAAGTTGTTCTGCAACCTGACAATTACTTTTACTAACCTGAATAACTCCGTACAAACAACAGATTCTACTACTCCGCTATCTGCCCCCTTTTCCAGACTACTTCTGACTATGTTTAACAGTACTGATCTTCACACAAATTCCTGTACAACCCTACCTGTTACGCCAATACATTGAAGAAGATGGTAATTGATTCCTACCTTTTCTTTCCTATCTCTTCACTGGGTATCCATCCATCTGAATGTTGTAACCTTTCTCTCATGACTGCTGAGTGTTCTAAGAACCTTTGATGAAAGCTCTTGCCCAAATGCCTTTTGGAAATCCAAGTTCATCAACCCAGCTTGCCTTGGCCAGGTGTGGCCATTTGGCTCTTCCAAAGACTCCTGCAGATTTCTGAGGCATGATGTCTCTCCATAAAAAATGATGCCAATGGTTCTCTGGTGCATTGTGTTATTTCCTGTTCCACACGCTTTTGTCTTTCTTATTCTTCCCATGGATTCCACCTCAACATGCACATGGACCCTAGGGGCTCCTCTTGGAGCCGTTCAGGTTTTGGCTACAGGTGGCACCCCTGGGACCGCCAACGCCGTCTGTAGCAGGTGGTTACACGGCATGCCCAGCAGCCCAAATCCCTCTGGAACTCCTGGATAAACAACATCTAATCTTGCCAGTTTCTTATTATTCAATTTATTAGCTTTTTACCTTCTTCCACGACTTCAACTGGAAACAGCTCCTGCAACACTTTTCTCCAAACCTCCCTGAGGTCCTCTTAGACAAACAGAGGGTTTAGTTTTTTCGTTACAGCCTTATCTTCCCTGAGCTCCTTTCACGCCTTATTGAGCGGACATTCAGACTCCACGGCAGGATCCTGGTGCTTTTAAAACAACATTTATTGCTACTTTTTATGTCTTTTGTATGTTGATCCTCAAAATATTTCCTTTTTTTTTGGGGGGGGTGGGGTGAGGGTGGCCGTGCTTTACCGTGGCGTTACACTCCAGCTGCCCAGGTCCAGTTTCCTCCTTTAGATGCAACTCCAAACACGCTGAAGGATGACTCTGTGCTTCTGCTACCCCTTTCTCTGCCTTTTTTTAGGCACCCCAGCTCATTTTGCTCTTGCGAAACTACCTTTTTTTTTTTTTTTTCCCCCTTTCTTTGCCAGAATTCCCAAAGAAAACGTGAGGTTTGGGCGAGCATGAATGAGAAAAATGCAAGGAAACCCCCAAAACGTACGTCTCGGGGGAGCTTAGCTCTTGCTCCCGCCTTTCCCTAGCGGGCAACGGGCGACGGGCACCGCTCCATCGGGAACGGGCGCCCTGCTGCCCCCCCGGGGGCGTCGCCGGCCGGCGGGGGAGGCGCTGCCCGGGCGGCGGTCGGCCGACTATCCCCTGAGGGAAGGGGGCGGCCATTCCCCGGCCACCGCCCTCACGGAGCGGGGCGGTGGCGGCGGCGGCGGGAGGCGGGGCTGCCCTCAGCCCACCCCGCGCGGCCCCGGCGGAAGGAGCGGCCTCACCGGCTGCTTCCGCCCGGTTTCGGCAGACGCCGCCGCCTCTGCTACGCTGGGTGTCGGGGAGCTTGCGGAGGGGGAAGGTACGTACCTCAGCCATGGTGGCGGTGGCGGTCGCTCCGCTGCCCGCCCCGCCGCTTCGGGGCGCCGTGTGGGGCAGGGGCAGCGCGGAGCGGGTTGCGTCCCCGCCGAGGGCGGGTGGTGGGGCCGGCCGGGCCCCTTGCGGGATGCCGGGCCGGCCCTCCCCTCCTTTCCCTCCCTTTCCTTCCTTTCCTTTTCTTCCCTCCGTTCCCTCCCCGTGCCCGGCGGGCGGTGTCGGGTCCGAAGCGGCTGTGCGCCTCGGGCCTCGCCGCTCCCCGAGGGGCGGCCGCCGCTCACCCGGTGGCGGGGCTGGGAGGGGCGCCTCGCCGGGCCGTGAGGGGAGGGGGATGTGTGTGTGTCCCGGGCCTCATGCAACGTCTGTGGAGAAATCAGGTTTATACATCATACACTCGTGTTCCATGTTCCAAGGCGATTTCTAGGTGTAAGGTTAAGGGTGGAGTAAGCCATCCCACCCAGTAAGCAGTGCTTCGTACCTGCTCCCTTGGCTTGGGAGGAGGCTTGAGGATACAAGACCCTAAGTACCATCTCCTTTTCCAGAAAGCAGCTGCAGTGATGCTACTTGTAGTGTTTTTTTCTGTATGTCAGTACTTGTTCCTGTGAAACGTCGCTTGGAGCTGACTGATGCTCATTATCTAAGCAGCAAGTTATAAATCAGGTAGGAAGAAAAAGTCCATTACCTGAAGGGTCTATAAATTAAGAAAATAAGATTATGAATGCTTAGATGTTAAAAGTGAGGTGAGATTTGTACGCGGAAAGAAGCGTGTTTTAATAGAGGAGCTAATTGGTTTGGAAAAGCAGAGAGCCTGGCATACGCAGCCCTCCTTCAGGAACAGTATGGCAGAGAGCATACACAGCCCTCCTTCAGGAACACTCTGTCTGTCAGGTTTGCTCTTGGTGCTGGTCCCTGAGCATCGCCACTGTTAGTAAATGCAGTCTGGAAGGTAGCTGCTACGAAATGAAAAAATGCCTGTGCCAGACAGGAGGCGGGCAGCAGGTTCAGGAAGCGGTGTAAACAGTGATAGGGTAAACGAAATGATGATACCGATGAAGCACTGTTGAGGCATGACACTTGTCAAGGGCTTTCTTACTGGTAACTTTTATTATGTTTGCAAAAATGATGAAACAGCATCTTTTCTTGCAAATTAAGTATAATATTAAGGCTTTATCATCAGAAGACTTGAATGGCTTGAATAATGCAGACCCATATTTTTTAATGTGCAATATGCTCCTAGCCCTCTGGGACTTTATGATATCCAGTTAAGGTCTGAGAGTCCATCTGCATGGACCTGTTGCAGAATCTGGATATGAATTTGTATTCTGTGTGTCTCGGAGACTAGAAGCCTTCAATTATTAATTAGGATTATTGCAGTTTGCTGTTTTCTTGTGGCGCTGGCTTATGATGTCAGTCAGAGAAGTGGTCACACATTTACAGAACTGGGTAAGTGACAGCACTAACATTTTATATTTTCCATCATGGAAAATTACTAAAAGGATTGTGTAAAAGCAGTTGAAGTCAGTGATCTTTCAACAATCTTTGACACTACCCTAAGCAGATCCTTGTGAAAGAGGAAAGCACGTATGATTCTTCTTTACCTCGTTCTGCTATGTAAGTATCTACTCAGCCTGCAAAAAAGTGCAGCCCAGGAGCTTTCTGGAACAGAGCCACTGAAGACTTAAAGTTCCACGGTGGATTTCTTCTCCATCAACTCATCCTTGCCTTGCATCTGTGTGGAGCTCTAGCGTTCGCAACAGCTTCAAGTCGTTCTGTGGGTCAAATATGCACTAACTCAGGAGGCACCTCCATTGGTTTTGAACAGGCTTTCTGCTACTTCTACTTGGTATTTTCTACTTTTTAAATTAGAAGAGACACTGATGGGTTATTACCTATTTATCAGCTTGATGTGATTCACAGAGGCAATTGCAATAAATTGTGTATGGGCAATGGTAAAACATAATTTCCAATATGACTGCCAAGCCAAAGAATTTACCAGTAAATTTGACAAGATTCACTTTATAGCCTCCTCGTAGCTCTGTTCTTACTGTTTGGGGTTTTGTTTTGTGGCGTTTCTTTGGATAGCTTTGACTGCTTTTGAATTACGTTTTTTCCATTATTATAATGAAGGCACCTTGTCTGGAAAAAGGGGTAGTCCCCATTTTGGATAATGTGTAAGTTATATTTACGAAGTATTAGGAGCAGAATTTCAAGGTTTAAGCTTTAGCAATGTACATTTGTACAAACAAGATGCATGCAGAATATGAAGGACAGGTAATTCTTGCTTATTTAGATCGGGTGTGCTCCTAATAGCGATATATCTATGTTTTTTCTCCTCTTGATAAACCACTGTATAATACTGTGAATTTTCAGTAGAATGCTTGACTAAATTTGATTCCGGCTTACACTTTGAATGATGACATTTAGATATCCAGTAAGGTTTGTAAACAGGTTGCACTGGGGGAGTAAGCCATTGTGATAAAAGAATATTCATTATAGAAAAAAAATGTGTAATATGAAAGGTATGAACTTAACAGAGTCTTAAGCTTGAAACAAATTAAAGTTTTCACACAGATACACTAGCTTGAGTACCTAGTGGAGGCATGAAATGAATGAGAGAACTAGGTTTATTTACCTAGCTGGGATTGCCCAACCACCTAATGCAGCTGTGCATTGTGTGCCGAGTGCCCTGTTATCATGTCTTAGGTAATCCTGATGTGCCATGTCTAACTAGAGATGTTACAACTCCAAGTATGGCAGGATTTCTTTCCTCAGTATCCTTGCTTCCTCCTACTGCTGCCAGTAACTGTGCTGTTCTTGTGATTCTGTCCTTTTTCCGTCTCATCTCCTGCTTCTGTTTAGATCCTGTTCCCGTTGTCCTTTGTTTAGACAGATTCTTTACTCAAATTTCTCATTTTTTAAAGAAAAAACCTTTACTGATGCAAACTTTTTGTGGAAATCCAACCCCCCCAAATTTTATCTCTCAGAAGAAACTGTAGCACTAATTGGAAATAAAATAAGTATCAGATGATAACTAGGTTATTATTTGCACCCAGGATGAACATGGCTTATGTTTATGTATGTATTTGTACATAGTCATGGGTTGTCAGGGTTTGGCAGGATTATTTTGATGGGAGGAGCTGGGTCACTGTGCAAAATAATAACACTTAGAGGGTTAGTCTCCTGAGGAATGAGCTAGCAGTGTTTCCAGCATGGTGAATTGACTTGGATCCTCTTATCGCTAGAGCTGTAGGTCTGTCTGTCGGAGCACTGGCGTGTGCAGGCCTTCCTGCAGCACTGGTTCTGGGAGAAACTGTTTGGCTACTCCACCGCTTTCTGCAGCCTGACAGTTCAGCTCCCTGTCCCATCCACCTGATGAATGATGAACATCACCGTTGCTTCTTACTGAGACGGACTTGGACTCCAGGCCTCATCTTAATGGTGTAGACAATTATATTACTGTAGTGACTCAGAAAGGGATCTAATGCTATTTGGTATTATTCTTTGTAGTCTCTTGTTTACGTCTCCTGTTCATTGATTCTCCTGTTTGATTTTCCTTGTCCTTTACATGGAGCTGCACAGAGTCTATTTGTTTTCACATCTCTGCTTGCAATGCCTTCCTACCCTGTTTAGGTTAGTAAACGAGTATCGGAATGTACAGCTGCTGCAGTAAACATAAGGAGGCGGTTGTAAGCAGCGAACACAGGTTAAGAGATTACTGGAGAATGCTGTTGTAACTAGTAAATTGGTCTACTGTAAATAAGCAATGTTTTGACTAATCCTTTTATGTCCTTGTTAAAAAAGCTAGAGCTAAGTTGAAGGTGAGATAAACGGTTGGTGTAAGAACACATACAAGTTGAAAAGCAGGGAAAAAAAGAAAAAAAAAAAGTGTTTTGAATTCAGAGCACATGTTAGACTAAGGGAGAAAAACTAATGTGGAAATATGGAAGAAACACATAGAAATAAGGGATAGTTCCATAGGGAGATTCTTGCTGAACAGCACAGTGAAGGATGAGGCAAGGTAAATCAAGGACAGCATGATGCTAATTGGATTGGTGTATGTTTTTTTTGCTTTGATATCTGCTTCTCGCTAGTATTCATTATGCTCTTTGAGCTTTGCCTTATCTAACAAGAACAAAGAAAGGATAGCGCTCTCCATTGAGTAGTGAATCTTACTCTGATAGGAGGCGGAAAAGGAATTATTTAACATCAGATGAAGCAGCAATTGCTTTTTACTGCTGCTGAAAGATGGAAGTTTCTGCAAATGCTGACTTTTGGGTGTGGTGCTTTAAATGCATATATAGGTTACTGTTACTTTAAATTCTTTCATTTTTGTGTTTTGTTGGATGTTGTCCAGTTTACCTATATGATTACACGGCTGTCCAACAGAAATGTGGGGCTTGTAGTTTTTTTGATGTAGGAGAAAAAATAAGAGTATAGAACATATGGTTGCAGAGCCAAATAGTTCTTGACTTGTTTTTTCTTTTGAGAAGGTGCAAGGTTCTTGTTTTCCCTAAAGATAGTAGGACTCAAATGTTAAAGAAAAATCATCTTTGTTTAGTGAGCAAGCATTTTTTCAAAACCCTTAGACCACAAGCAAAACATTTTGCATGTGCATGTTTTTTCTCTCTCAATACCATTTGCAGTTTCTTCTTGTGTGTCCTTGATTATCTGTTCTTTCACTTTTTTGTAGTATTTCTGCTGTTTCTCGCTCTCCTATTGAAGTAATACCCTATGAAAGGCCGTGTCAACTCTTCTCGTGCATAATTCAGTTTTGAACGTGCTCTGTTTTGGGTGGTGATATATGCTGAAGTTTGAAGGCCACTAGTGTTTCTTTTCTATGTACCCAAACATAAGCGTGATGAGTTCTTGTTCATGTGGTATAACATTCCCACCTCTAACTTCAGCAAGATTTTAACCCAGTCTGTAATTGTGGTGTTACATTTCAATTTTACCCAGTGGATCCCAAAATGCTGATGTTCAACATAATTCATATTCAAATAAAAAATTAAACAAATTGCATGTTTTGCAGACTTTAATGTATTTGTGACAATTTTGTTACGCTGTCCATTCCAAACTGTGATTTCTTTCCCTTTGATTTTGAATTTTTGCTTTTTGCTTGGTTTCCCTGCAGGCAGCTGGGGAAGTTCATTTACAAGATTCTCTTGACATGAGTTTGCTGTTTCTGTGAAATTTGCTGGTCAGAAGAGACCTGGCATAGTTTTCTCCCTGGAAACCTTCTTTACCGTGAAGATGATGTACTTCAGCAGCAGCTTTTTATGTTCTCTCACATAGAAATTCTATCTTTACTTTGACTGAGGATTTTACTAGCATTGTAATCTAATCTCAGAACATATATTTAAAGTATATTTATTATACCCACCTGTTATTCATGCCCACCACCTTCTGTTTATTCCTCTGTGAGATTTCAGTTTTAAACTCCCTGAGATTTTCCTCTGGGTCCAATACTTTAATGCACAATTTGGAGGAAAAGCTGTCTTTGAAAGTTACTTCATTTGTCCGGTAGATCTCAGTGCTATGTGCTAATGAACAACTTTTTTGTGCTTTAGGACCAAAAAGTTTCTCAAAATCCCATTTTCTGTTCTGGAAAACACCCCATATTACACCAAATTAAACCATCCTATTTGTTTTCATGCAAATGAAACCATCATCATTTCCTTGATTGCACTTGTTTCTTTAAGCAATGAATTTTCTTGCTCATTTCTTTTTAGGGCATCAACATTATTAGCTTTATCATCAGGCTTGCATATTAACTGGGAAATGGGGCAGTTGCTAGAAGTATATCTACCACTTACATAATCTGTGGGATTCCCCACCTTAATTATGTTTATGAAGTTATTTTAAGAAAAAACAAAGTAAAACTCATGGTCTTTTGGGGTCAGTTTCATGTTGGTAGCTCTGAACTGTTCACAAACAGTTTGTGAGGCTTTACTCCTTTGAAAAAGTGAAAGTTACCACCTAGGTATGATTAAATAGATTGTCAGGACATGATATATAGGACCTCTTCCCCTCTGCTGAAATGTGTTTCATAAAACGTATTCCACTTTTAGAATGTCATGGGTTTTTTTTTTTTCTCTTTTGGCTACAGTTATAGTTGCTGGTATTGTATGAAACTTCAGAGGGCTCTCAGCCACACTGGGGTAACTTCTCAGGATTTGCTTGTGCTTGCTGTCACTCCAGTGCTCACGTTTCTAACTGAGTGTTATTAGTTGCAACGGCAAATGGAGGACCTTGTCACCTACCTAGTGACAAGGGACATACTATTTGAGCACTGGGTGAGCATAACTGGGTTTTTGAGACCCTTGTGAAAGGAGCCTCAGCACAAATAAAAACTGAGGTCTGTGATTGCCTAAGGAGGAAAAGTGACAAGACATAAAACTTAGTGGCTTGTTGCCAGAACCGCAGTGAAACATTAGATCTCCTTGCCGACTGTGTTGCGGGCTGTAGACCAACAGTTGGTGCTTTCAAGTTTGTGACTGCTTTCATAAAGGTTGCCATTGTGCCTGATTTCCTTGCAAGTCTTTTGCTTTTCATCCTCTTGCGAGTAGTGTGGAAATCAAGATCAAGAGTGCTGTAATAGTTCTATTATGATAACTAATGAGAGCTCTATGTTTGGGTTTTTTTGTAGTTCTTAGTACGTGCTGAACTTTAAATTAAAGCCGAAACTCTGTGAGTTGTAAAGATTGGTTAAAAGTTATGGTGGGCCTTCTTAATCCCTTTCCCCAGGGTTTTGACCACCCAATTATCTGTTGGATAATTTTCTACCAGGCCAGTGGAGTCATGTATCATTGTGAGATCTGAGAATGTTTTCTGATTTCTTGATTCATTACCCCTGAAACTCTTTCAAGTTGTTCATACCTGAGCAAAGTACCTTGTTGGAACAAGGTTGATGGGGGATCCACCTATTCCCGGTTTGAATCCATAAAATCTGGACCTTTCTAAGCTAATGCTTTTTTTGCTTTGCAAGTCCTACTCTGCTTTGCTGAAAAGTGGTCTCAATAACTAGTTTTATAATGTTTGGCACTGACAAGGGACCACTTGTCCAGTACAAAATTGATACCCAGAAGTTATTTTCCCCTGCTTCCCTTCCACCAGGACAGTACACGCTTTCTTGGTTATTGCTATAAGGTTATTAGAGGTAGTAAAATCCAAATTTTGTAGGTCCAGTTCTTAAAACTTTCTTCCTACTTAAGTCTGTGCACAGTCCACTGTATGGTGTTTCTGTACAAGGTTCAGAAATGAAAACTCATTCAGGTTTTTATTCTGCACTTCAGCTATTTATCGTTACAGCTCTAAGCATCAGTAACCTTACACATGCATTTCACAGATATTTTTGCACAGTCATCGGTGAAGTTCTCCTGTTTTACTGCTTGAGGGAGGGACATGGAGGGAATGACACAGGAACAAAACAAATTCAAGGCATCGGATTGCTCGGTCACTGAGTGATCCCTGAAAATAAGGCTGCCTTGTTTTGTTTTAGACAAAAACAGCCTGCTCCTCTGAACTGCCTTAGGTATAGATGTTTGGGTTTTATTGGGTTATTTCCTATAACTACATTTCTTCATTTGAAGTGTCCATACTTAAAAATTTTTATTTACTAATTCAGAGCTAGTCCTTGCCATCGTATGACTTTGACAGAGAATTGTACTGTAAAGTACAATGAAGAAATATTTCAGTTTTATGTGCTACTGGCTGCTGCTGCTGCTTTTCTTATATTGAACTGGTTCAAGATTTGTGACTGATGTCACAACATCTTGCAAAGTCTTTGGCCTGTGTTTGCTGTTTTTCTGTAAAAAAAAAAATCTGGCATCCACTGTTTGTCTGTAGTTTGTCCAAAGAAATCCTTGATGAGATATAGGCATCTTGTGTTCTCCGCCCTTTTCCCCTTCTTCATCTTTGCAGGTTTTCTACCAGGTCAGTCAGTCTGTCCCTTCTGCTTCTAGTTCTTAGCTATGAGCATGTTACTTCCAGTTTGCAAATCAAGGAGCTTACGTCAGATCTGGATGATTCTCTTCTGGGGATAATGTTGCAGAAATTGTTAGAGCCACAGCGTAGCAGGCAGCTGAAGGAATCTCGCTTTCTATTTTTCCAGTTATACTTTTGCGATCATCTTCAGTGATACTGAATTCAATCACATAAGCTCACCAGTTAGGGCAGTGTTTCTTTTTTTATTTAGACTGGTACAGCTAATCCATGAAATACATCTACTTCAGTTTCTTAATGGTTTTGGGAGGCTGATCTAGTTTAGATTCCTTTTCTCTGACCCATATACTTATTGTCACCTACTGTATTCATGAAGCCCTCTGCCTTTGCTAAGGTACTAGACAAATTGGCTGAGACCCTTGTTGCACCTCACCCTTTATTTTTTTTTCTGATGTTTTAGGGTCTTAAGAATTGTAAACTGTTGATTTATAGAAAACTCTGGAGATAATTTAGTCCAGCCAGTTACTTCTGAGCTGCTTTTGCACCACAGTGTCCTGCTCCAGACGCAGATCTTTGTGCTTTTCACTGCTGAGCATCATAAGGGATTTGTTGGCCAAGTCCTTAAGGTTCTCAAGGAAACAACTCTCTGAAGTAAAGCTCTGCCCTGGCTGTAACTACCATCCCAGATGATTTAGCATTCCTTGTATTTCTTTGTCTCATCATCCAGGTTTCCACCAGTGTTTTATGCAACTTGCCTTTGCTCTTGTGATTACCATTGCATCTCTCACTTCAGCATCATTCTTCACATCCAGTACACCAACCTGTTTGTCCTGTCTTGTGATTGGGTAGTTTGTAGACCAAATCTCAGTCGACTTACTCTGGTTACATTATGCGGCTCTAGACTGAGTTTGTGACAATTCTTTCATCAAACACTATTTTGGATGCAGATCACAAAATTTTCTATTCCCAAGTTATCTTTCCAATAAAATGCCAAGTCCAAGTAATAGTGTAGGATGGAGGAGTTAATATGCTATCGGGACAGTTGCATAAATAATTAAGAACGATGTGTGCGAAGGAAACTTGCTTTTATTAGCAGCATTTTACTTTGGAGTCGGTTGAACCAGAGATGGATATGAAGAGACTTAGCCATGGGGCAGTAGTAATCTGCTCCTTGTGGATAATTCTGTTTCCAGATATTCTTCTCTGAAGCAATGACAGTAGGTGGAGTCCAGATCAGTAGTGAGACGTGTTCGTTTGTAAGCGCACATGTATGTCCAACTGCTCATTATGGGCTTTGCTAACTTAGGCATGATTTGTTTCATCCTGAGGTAGAAACCTCATGGCTGGTGCAATGGTTATTCGCTACTCAGTCCGTCTACTGTCACCTAGATCTTTGTATCCTGTAATAGGAGTTTGCGTTCAGGTAGACACCTACATTAAGGGTGTGTTAATCTAATGCTAAAGCCCTACCCTGCAAGTCAAAGCCCATGTTTATGTATTCTAGCAGAAGGTTTGCTACCAGATTAAGTACTGTTGATAGAAGCTGCCTTTCTTGTAATATTTTTCGACATATGTGTAGAGGTAAGGGGTAGGGGTCGGAGAGGAGGAGGAAAATACTGCATTGGATGTAGTAAGGCCTGATTTCCTACATAGAGCCAAAGAAATGCAAGTATTGCTTTCCTCTGTGATGACTCGTATGAAATTCCCACTGGTCAAATTTGCGGTTCTGTCCTCTCCGTAGCTCTCTTACAGCTGCGGTGCAAACTGTGTTCTCTCCGCAAGCTGAGCGAGCTGGTAGGAGTCTCATCTCTTGAGACCTCTGCCCATTAAATGTGTTTGGAAATTGATAGGTTATCTTAAGATATTTCTAGGAGAAGCGCAGGCAATTCATGCCAAAGATAGATCTCTATAATGAAATTACTGTTCTTCAAATCTTCATTTATGAAGAGGGAAGGAGATCCAGAGGTATTTTGGGATATTACTGATTTAATTTTTAAACAGGTCTGAGTAGTATCCTGGGAGTATATCCACTGTCTTTTCTCTGTTTTTCTCTTCAGCCCATTTCTATTATTAAAGGCCATAAAGTTACAAATTAAAAACCCCACAATAAATAAATAAGCTGTTATGTAGTGTTAGTGCTAGGAAACCTTTTAGGATTGTCTCAGATGGGCAGAAACCTTTCAGAAAACCTTTTCTTCTCTAGCATGCAGTCTTGCTTTCAGGTACTGCAACGCTGCATGTTAGAAATCAGAAGTTAAGTTAAAAACTGGACGAAAACTATCACAAGAATCTGTGTGAACTTGAAAAGCCTACTACTCCAGAACGTGTTGCTGAGTTTCCTTTTCTCATTGCTTAATTTATAACCTTATGTTTCAAGTGCTGCTTGCGAATGGGGAGTTGTCAATGGGATTTCCATTTGGAAGTGTTCAGCAAAACCAATTCAAAATGAAACTTTACAACTGATTTTATCGGTTCATGATAAGAAATGTTGTACAAAACCTACTTTCTTGGGTAAGGACTTGCAACTTTTGCTTTTTGGATTGCAAACACCTCAGAAAGGGGATGACAAGCTTAATGTTTACTTTGGTTGTTGATGTAACTGGGTCTCACTGTCAGAGCTGCTCTTGATTTATTTCGTTCAGCTTTGAATAATGAAGAAATGAAAGTAGAAATAATGCATTGCAAAATATACCTTATTATATTACGGCAATGTTCACTTCAATTACTTATGTTCCAGTCACTGTAAGATAAAGATGATAACATGGCGAATAAAAAAGAAGTAAATATGTCTCCTTTGGCATTAAATGAACTTTTTCGGGGGGTGAAGTAGGGAGGTTGGGGAGAAAAAAACCAAACAGCTTCATCCAGAGAATTGTGCTGTAATTGAAAGTGGTTACCCTCCAGAAGCATTTTCTGTTTGCCTTGTACTAGATTTTTTCAAGATATTTATTGTTAGTCCAAAGTAAAGCATTATCTGTCCCTTTTGCATTGCCTGTTGTTTTCACTTCATGCAACAGCTTCATTCAGATCTGTTCTTTTCAGGTTGCGTAGCACTGAGAATTTTCCAGTGACTATTTGTGAAGGTAGTGCCCCCACCTCATGGTCCTGCAAACTTTGTAGATCTTAGGCTTTAGTTGACATGTTTAAAACTTCACAAACTGATTAGGAAATAGAATTTGGATCCTTGTACTCAGAAGTGAATGGTCCTTTTTCACTGAGCAAAAGTATTTGAAAGGCCTATCCTTACTAGTTATCCTTAACTAGATGCTTTCGATGTTTTAAAGATCAAGGTGGTATGCAACAATACAGTTTTACTGTAATGTTGGGGTTTTTTGTGATCATATTCTCATTTTGTTTTAAATATTTATCCTAATTCCATTTGCTGATATATTGGTGCTATATAAGTTATACATGAAGTAGTAGCTTTTGAACTCAGGGAAGATCATCTTAAATAACATGGAAGGTGTTTCCCCTTTTGTCTGTAATTTCAAGCTGAGATTTACCTAAAATGTTTTCCTGCAGTGGCTGCATGTGAAGTCCTTGAGAGTTGCTTTTGCGAACTGCTGGCCTAAATCTCAGGATTTTTTGCTCACTTGTCTCACTATGCTTTTTTCTTTGCATAACATATTTCAGTCAACTTACAGGGTGTACTAGCTAAAAAGACACTAAAGACTAATCTTTTAGATTAGTCATTAGGCTTAATCTTTTTTTTCCCCTTGTGTGTGATTTGAATTACAATTTAATTAAATGGGAAACAGTTAAGTTGGGCAGCCTTTTCCATTATAGACAGTCATGTATTGGATAAGGAACGCATAGTCATTCCTGTAATAATTTAACCAAGTTTCTCAACTCTGTTTAAGCCAGATCTGTTGCTTCAGAAGCCTGAAATGTGGTTCTTATAAGATTGGAAATATTTTTTAGACCTCAAATAGACCTTGAAGTTGATACAAACAGCTTTGTGGACTTCCCAAGCACAGGTCTCTCTTCCAAGTGATGCACGTGTGTGATGCACTCTTCCAAGTGATGCACGTGCCCAACAAGGGCAGGCTTCTGACTCTGCGTTTGATAGATAGGTTTTGTACCTGTATTTGCAGATGGTAAATGGTTATTTTGGCAGATGCTTGTGTACGTCTTGGTTCACCTTGATGACATTTTAATTCATAAATAGTCACTTGATGAAGTGACTTTTTTACTGTAGGAAAGATACAGGTGTTTGGTCAATCAGCCAGTTCCAAAGTGATAGCTTATTAGGACGTAATGATTTCATACCTGATAAATGCATGAACTGATGAACATGCCATGTTTATTTGGCAGCATACTGTTTTATTTCTCATTACTGCATTCAAATAAAAAAATAATTTAAGGAAAGTTATAAAGGTGAGCATAAATATTTGCCTGAACTGATCAAATCTTGATTATCTGTAACTGATGAAGATGAACAAAGACTCCTCCTTTAATCCTTTGAAAATTTCTAGAGAAGTCAGTCATGCTGCACTTAAAATGAGGAGCCCACCTACTGCTGGAAGGCAATCTAGTAATTAGCATGTTCCTTTTGGTGTCTGGTATTTTCTTTTGGGTTTTATTCTGGTTGGTTTTTGTTGGGTTTTTTTGGTTGGTTGTTTTTAAGTGATGCTGTGCTCCCATAGTTGAAGCACACAGATCTTGCAAAAACATTCATGCAGTAGTTCTGTTTGTTTGGTATTATTTTCTTTTGTTTGCCTTCAAATAGATTTCAGCTAAATCTTTTAAGTGGACAGTGTGAATAAGAAATTTAAAATTACTTGCCTTTAAGGTAGAATAGACCTTATTTTCTAATTCACCATCATATTTCTGTGACAAAAACTGATGGATACTTTCTGTCATATAGTAGTAACATGTATTGACTTTTATGACGTAGTCGAACACCAAATACTGAATTGGGCCTCTGTTTACTGGAGATGACAACTGTTCTGGGAGTTTATTTGTTTGTTTTTTGTTTTTTTTTTTTTTTTCAATTACTCTATGGGAAGCCAGCTATGTAAATATTACCTCATCTGTTATAGCAGTATCTTATTCTGTCTTACAGCAAACATGAGGTCAGCGTCAGAAGAGGCAGTCCCCTTACATGAAGAATTTATCTACTGTTGTGGAGCTGCTACCCATGTCTTGAAGTGTGGGCCCTGGAAAGACCTCTCAAAAGATGAAAGTAAAAATCTACCCAGGCTCTTATTCATGATTATTCCTGGTAAGAGTCTTTTTCTCTGTACGTCTAGAAGTGCAATGATTGGGAAGGGTACATTGAATTTCAGTTTCAAAAATCTCACCAGAGAAGCGGTAGAATTTGGCCCATGCATATGGCCAAAAAATCAGTAGTACTGCAATGGTGAAATTTCTTTGTTATATTTCGTTACTACTGTTATTTGTATTTGTATCGGTGCAATAAGGTAAAACTGAGAAATTGGGATGTCTTGTCCATTTACTCGGTGGTGGTGGTTTGCTGAAGGCACTGCAGTTTTGGGGCTTTTTTCCCATTGCTGTCTTTCCATTTATTTCTTGCACATTCAAATGGTACTGCAATGTCAGCTGTGTGCCAACTGAAAGATGAAAGTTACGATATTTGAGGGAAAGTTCTGGATAAAGGAGTTTTTTAAAGTTGGTTTTTTTTTTTAATAGTAAGTGTTCTTTAACTTAGATTTTTGCACATGAATTTTTATGATAAGCCTCTTCGACTCAATGAGAATCATATAGTTCTGAGTTATATTTAAATCTGGTCATCTTAAAATGAAAGCTTTAAACTTTCATTTAGCATATGTTAAAATTAATGGAGAAGTTCTAAATTCTTTGACGTCTGCCAATGAACTGTAGGAGTTCTGCCATTAGGCTGGTCCGTCCTTAGTGGTGAAAGAGAGCACGGTTTTGGAACCCCCATGGAATATTTTATGTTAGTTTCTTTGGGCACAATGATTTTATGCCCTTGCCTCCTGGAGTTGAATAATAGTGTAACTTCAAACCCAGTGACAGTGAAGTTTAAATTCTTCCCTTAACCGAAAAGAAGAAATAAGCCTCGTATGATTACATCTTGCTACTCGTTCGTGGGAACAATTTTAAAGCCAGATCCTGCAATAATGTAACTCTTTAGTAAAAGACTGTCCGTATGGATCCAAATGGTAAGACAGTTTTCTGGAGGTACGAGCCTGGTTTGATGCTTTTCAGTTGCTGCTTTCTTCCAGTTAAGGCATTTCTATGGAACGCTTAAATAAACATGTTTCTTTTTCACCCAAGTTCTGAAGCTTTCACCTGTCTTGTGTTGTGACACCCTTGTGTTTGGATTGGTAATAGAGCCTGTAAGTAGAGTAAATCTGTAAAGCTAACATATCAGTAGAAAGATTTGGAGGGGAAGAGCATGAAAGTCAAACATTAGCATCCAAGACAAGGTAATTCTGCAAGGCAGGTACATTATTCTCCTCAAAATATACTGAGTCACATAGACTTTATGGTTTCTGTATCCATCACAGGAAACTTTCCATGCAAGAAAACGTAGTGGCAGGGCTACATGGAGCTTATTTCCTGCAGCACAGTTCTGTGAAGGCTCCTTAATAACATCTTACATTGACTAGATAGGTATCCAAAAATAGACATCAGTGAAATATTCAGAATGCTTCTGTCATGGTCTGCAAGCTTTTGCAAGCAGCTGATTTATGGTTTTGCTCTTATTTCAGAATTACCTTGGTAACAAACAGGAAGTTCTCTCACTGAGAAAACAATTAAAAATCACAGCAACCACAATAATGCTATTTTCATTTCAGATACCCAAATGCAGCAGTGAATCAAGTTACCCAAGCTCCTTGCTGTAGCTGGCAGGGAGCTGACTGGGACCTGGCATAACATAATGCAGTTTTGCTTCTCATAAATCAAATGGTTTTTTTCCTACTGGTATATGCCTCATTTTTAGCCTTCAAGGGAAATTCTATCTGCCAACACAAAAAACACAGCCTTGGGAGAGATCCGGACATTTGGGTCATCTGGCAACACGTTCGTTTACCTAAACAGTTAGGATTAGATAGCATTCCCCTCATGCTTTTGTAACTTCCCGAGTATGAAACATGGAGCCCTTCTGGAGTCCAGCCATTTTCACACTTGAAAGGCATGTATCCCTAGCTGAGATTCTTTATGGAATGAAATAGAAGGGCAAAAGGATACAGGCTTGGGACAGGTCAAGGAGAGGAATACCCAGACAAGGGCAACTCTCACTCGGAAGAGGACAGGATGCACAGCCAAGTGTTCAGTGATCGGAACTGAACGTGACTAGTCCCTACTGCACATGATATATTGTTCTGCGCATTAAACTGCTCCAGTACATACTTTTCCAGTCTTAATGAAATTCATGCATATGCTTTTGTTTATACGTAATCAAACAAAATGGGGTTGGAGGGTGCATATAGAAGAGAAAGATGGTAAAATTCTTAGCTTCTGCTGGAATCTAATTGTTTTAAGAGATTTGAGAATAAATCCTATATACTTATATTCTTTTGGGGTATTTTTCAATTAAATTTCTTCATAATGGGGAGGATTTCTCTCTGGTCTGACTTTTTTTTTTTTTTTTTTTTTTTAAAAAAAAAGGGGGAAGTGTGAGGAAGCCGAGTCCAAAACATTCTTCTACTCTGAAACCAATGGCAAAATTCCCATTGACTTTAAATGAGGCAGGATCCTGCCTCCTGGGGACTGATAGCTCACTGTGCTTGAAGCAGTTGGGATACAGAATGTGCAGCAGAGTTCAGTCTCACTTAGCTGCAACAAGCTAATATTTTTATTAATGGCAGTCTGTGTAAACTTATCAGTTCAATAAAGTTTTACTATATTAGCTGAAATATTTAATGTACACTTTTTTCTTCTGTGACATTTGTTCCTTGTGTAAGCAAAACTTCTGTATAGGAGTAATAATGTGTTTACTGAAGTAATTACTGTGTAAATGGCCCCATTTTTCCTTAGTCCAGAATATATGCCTATACTTTTTTGCCTTTCTTAATAGCAATTCTTTTCTATTAAAATTGATGAGATTTACTCATGACAGTAAAATTAAATGTGTACTGTGAAAGGATCAGGTCCATGGTTTTCTGGAAATGTAGGCGTTATGGAAAGGACAGGAATTAGGTATTTTTCCTCTTGTGTCATAAAGGTCTATTTTGCTTTTTTGCAGTGTTTGTTTAGTGTAAAATTAGCAGTGAAGTATAAAATCTACTACAGCAATATTTAACATTGCTTGGGTTCATTGAAAACCAGGATCCACAAAGTGTAATGGAATATTTTTTTTTTACTGTTTTAAGAGTATCTGTCTATTTGTGTCTGTTTATTTATGGAACATTTAGCTTCGTAAATAAACACAGTACAAAGTTTAAAACCACTGTGCTCTTTAGCTCATGAAGTTTTGCTGTTCATCAAGTCTTTCTTGCATTTCTTTGCAGGAGTGTATTGCAATACCTTAATTCCAGGCTTCGTAATTTTTGTTATTGCTGTAAACTGGGCAATTTTGTTACTTGCAATCTTGTACTTGGGAAGTTTAGTTCATGGTTGATAATGTATAATGTAAATAATATTTTTTGTGGTAAAGCATGCAACACAAGTTTCAGTCATTAATTAACGTACAGAAGTAATTTCAGAATTTGGTTCTCTATCATGCATGCGGAGTACTCCCAATGCTTGCCAAGTTTCTTCATCTGCCTGCTTGCAGTTGGATCACTGCTGGGTTACTGCATCATCTTATTGTTTTACCAACTCATGCAGTGACTTGGTGGTGTTTAAAGCCTATGAGGACTTACTCAAACACTTTTTGTAAAGTATAACGGTTTAATCTCTTGAGCTAATCCTCTGAGTCAAGAGTTGCATATGGTTTTGTGCACAACAGAAAGTGAGGACTTGGATTCTTATCTTCTCCTAGGAGTAGTTACATGTACTTACATCAACAGGACTGTTGTCGCTTGAAGACTACTTAACTATTTTTCAGCAGTGAAAATAGTGCAAACGATTTGCCCGGATTATGACAAGCCTTTAATGTGTTCTTCCTTGAAGTGAGACTTCCTGTTAGCTTTAAAGTCTTTGAAGTTCTATTTTTGATTGTAATGTAGGGACTCTGAAAAGCTTTCAGTAAATTGTCTGGCTTTGCCTTCACCTGCTGTTTTGATATTGAACAGTCATCACCCTCAACATTTGCATAAGAAAAGTCACTATGTAATAATACTTTACACTAAAATTAATTGTATAGCCTGGAATCCTACTTCCTTTGTATTTTGATTTTTTGACTCTCACTAAATCAGCTTTTTTTTTTTTTTTTTAAGTTGTTAAGCATTCCCTCTGCTTAGCAGTCACTGCAATGAATAGTTCTTCAAAGGTCTACTGTCACCCCTGAGACCAAGGGGTTTGCTTAATAATAAAAGTATGTTTCCTCATTTTACGAACTCTGTAAAATGTTTACTCCAGTTCTCTTCAATTTGGTTTTAGAGTGTGCTTTGGTAAAAAATGTGTGTGATTAAATGTGCTTGTTGGTATATAATCTGTGTTACAAACATTCGTCTACAAGAACTGCGCTGGATCTAGTAGGGACTTACAGTGTTGGCAGATTAGGTTGTGGCATGTAGCTTCTGGCAACCTTGGCCAGAATGTAATCCAGAATCCTATATGTCAATCTTGGTACTTAATGTGTGATTAAATCAATAAAAAGAAGATAGATCAGAACTGTTTATGTGAAGCAAAATCTGATTTTGGAGTAGAGATCACAGAGTTACTCAAGGAAGATGCTTCCATCTTCTCAGACACTACTTTTAAAGTCAGCAGCTCAGCAGCTGGTGTCTCCTGCCCCAGGGCACAGTAGTGTTCACTGTTTGCCTTTGAAATCCAAATGGAGGAAAGGAGAATGCTGCTGGCAACGGAGAGATGAGTTAAGAGGAAACATGACTTTTTACCTCCTGGGCAGGGGGACTTCTGGGTTTTGGGTCACGCTCTGTGCTCACAGTCCCTGAATGAGCTCCAGCAACAATTCTATGAACGAAGTCGAGAACCTCTTCTACCTGAATGCATTAGGCCGTAGAAGCTGCTCTTTCCTCTTTCTGTTTTTGTGGTTTGGTTGTTTTTTTGACGAAATAGTGCCAGAGCATCAGCAGTAGGAAAAAATGTCTGTCCAGCCTCACCTCATCTTTTACCTCTGCAGTTTTGTCACTGTCAGTCTGGTTATGAGAGCTCTCCTGTGGTTTGGCTTGGTTTTTTTGTTTGTTTGTGGTTGGGTTTTTTTGAGGGTGTTGTGTGTTTTTTGCTGGGTCAGGCTGGGTCCATGTCACCTAGTTCAGGAAGGGACTCTAAGGCCCAGTTTCATCCAGCCTAATATTAAACACCTAATTAAGATGCTAAAGTAAGGAACATAAATTCCCAGGTACTTTGTATAATCAGTAGCTAGAGGAGGGCACGGCCATGAGCATTTCTGCCTACTGAAAGGCTGGGTTGCCCTGAGATGTTGTGAAGTCTCCAGCTGTGGACCTAATCAACACTTGACTGGGTGCAGACCTGGGTAACCTACTGTAGCTGACCCTGTGTGATCAGGATCTGGGCTAGGAGATTTCAGGCAGGGCTAGGAGATCTTGGGTGATCCCTTCCAACTTCAGTGATCCTGCATATGTGATCCAGGGACTAGGCATCCAGGCTTCTTGTTCAGGTGTGGATCCTGGTTTGGATTGATTTTGGGATACTTTCAAAAGGTAGTAAAGATAAATATATGGATAATCTTAGATAAATACTTGATTAGAATTAGCCACTCAGTCAAGAGCTGTAATTTAAGGTGCCCTCTCCTTGCTTCACAGCCATACTGTGTAGTAAGTGCCTTAACACTGAAATTGGGTTTGTTGAGTGTTAGGAACCAAACGGAATTAAAAACTGGTAGAGAATAAGTATGGTACTTACATATAGTATAGAAAGAGTATGCCAGAAGAGGGAGCTGTTTTAAAGATTAGAAAAAAAAATAGTGGTTTTTGGAAAGCTTATTGCTGGAATAGCCACCTGTACCACATACTAGCAGGCTATGAATGCATAGGTAAGCGCTGACTGTTTCTCTACTGTACGCGTATGACAAAAAAACTAGTAGTTTTATAATACCATTGATGTGACAGTCATTAATTGGTTATGTTGGCTGCTGAGGTTCATAAAAATACCTTTTACTTGCGTTAGGAGGAATAAAATAAAGGAAGTCCAGTTAGAGCAGAGAATATAAGGATGGGAGTGCTGTGGCTTCTGTTCCCAGCCTTTCCTCTGGGTTGCTCTTCAGTAGATGGCCAGTCATCCTCACAAATTGTGTACTAAACCACCAAACAAATCTTCTTCCTTCACGTTTGCAAAATTTATATAAACTATCACCCAAGTCTCTAAAGTAGCATTCAGTTACAATCAGCTAACACTGAGTAAATAAATTAACAAAAGAAAGCACAGCTGATAGAGTGAGACAACAAATACTTCCTCTCCTGGAATGTTTAAATCATTGGCCAACTCCATGGGCAGCTCCACTTCTACCAATTGTGTGAATTTCTTGTGCCAGGACATATACCATCTTCTGATGTACAACAGTAAATATCTAAAGGATATTAAGGAAAATATCACGTTTAAGTACTTCAAGTCTTTATTAAAGGAATCATTCATTTAACTTTGGATTTTGGTCATTTGAATTAAGTAATGCTTTTAGATGCAATGAGAATTTTTAGATGGAAGTCACAGAGTGTAACTGCACTGGTGCTAATGTTGAAATAAGCTACATAGGACTCCTGTTTACACGCTAACTTGCGCTTTCTTTTTCTTAATCCTGTATCACATAGTTTTGATAACCTAATGGTCAGGCTGAAAAGCTGTTTCCTGTGTGGATGTATATTTTCCATCATATTAACACTGTGCTTTATGTATTTGTCTTTACTTACCTCTACTAGTGTAGAGGTAAGGTTCTATTACCTTTTGCTTATTTTGAGCATACCTTCCAAGTAGGGCAGTGCTGCTATTGTCCATCCGCAGCTGAAGCAACAGAGCAGAGAAGAAGGGAAATTTAGTTGTTAAAAAATGAAGATGATGTTATTTAACACACTTAGTCCAGGGAATCAACTTAAGAATCTTGTTTGATTGGAGTCTTGACTCTCTTGACAAGGCCGGCACCAAAAAAAGTCTTAATTTTGCATCTGAAATTCTGTCCTGAGGTACATGTTTATATCCAAACAGCTGAGCAGGATCCCCTCTCTGTGTGTACAGAGATGCTCACTCACTACTTATTCAAGAAAGGTTCCTCTTTTACATATTAGCTTAGCAGCAGCCTTCATCTTTTCTGTGGTATTTGCAGTGCATGAAATTAAAATTAGTCCTGAAGATTATATACTTGAGCAGAGTATTCAGTGTAGAACATCATGCCTGATTGCAAGCTAGCTGGGAGACAATGGCAGTGAAGCTGCAGCCCTTTCACGGAGAGAGGAAGAGAAACGCTGTGCTCTTCTATCGTGCCTTCTCCTGCACTACTGCAGCATAGGGCTTGAGGCAACCACTTGATGCTTTGAATGTATTGCTTGCCTTCTGGGCTGCTCTTCAGACTTGCTCTGGGAAAGCTAGCTGATGTTCCTAAAATTTTCAGGAGCATCTTTCCCTGTATCCCATCTGTCTATATTATGACTTTACATGATCAACATCACGTAATCGGAGTCTTCCTGGAAAGTCTCTGCCATTCCCTGCTTTATTAGCAGGTGAGACTTAATTGAACCTCAGTTTGGATTTGGGCAGCCTGTAAGGAGACTGGGGGACAGGACTGGACTGTTCATAGAACTCTTGTCTTCAGGTAGCTTTTAAAACCATCAAGTGAGGTATAAAGCAGATGTTCCTGGGTCTATGGTAGTGTGGAAGTTAGAGATGGTTTGTAGAGTGTATATTAAGACCCACCAGGCATTGAAGTCTTAGTGCTTGGAGCACTTAGAAAATTTCCTAAGGCCATTATTTCACAATCCAAAATGTTTGTCAACAATACTGGCATAAGGTATTCCTGTTCCCACCACACTGTGCCACTCCACCCCTCGGTTATGCCAGAACAATAGTTTGAGAGATCATGCTGTGAATTAAATAAATACATACATCTATTTCTAGGGTCTTTTTAAAGTTGGAACGGTTCCCTGTTTGGGTTCACAGCATGGCCCCATAGAGTTGTGCCAGTGTAATTCGGGGGCTGGTGAGCCATGGTAGGGGGGTGGGAATGACAAGTCAGGGGAGAAGGTGGGAGTTCCTTCAGCTGGACTTGCTGCAGAACTTTCTGTTGTTAAATTGTGGTGTCAGTCCACATCATGCAGCACATATATGTGGGTTCACACGCTCAGTCTTGAGACTACTCTGGAAGGAGTTGGTACCCCACCAGTCACACCAGGTGGTAGTGATTCACTGAGAATGCCTCTCCCTTGTGGCTTCTTTTGTTTACAGTGCAGCTCCAGATGAAGCTGCCAACTCTTTGCATTTGACCCTGAGTTCTCAGATTTTGACATGGAAAACTTGTATTTTAGATTGCGTTGAAATTTATTCTTTTTTCTGAATAAAAAAATTGACTGCTACCCTCTGGGTGCATCCATCCAACCAATTTCTCCCTCATCCAATGAACAATCAACCCATCAAATCTCTCTCTCTCCAATTTAGAGAGAAGGATGTTGTGGGGGACCATGTCAAAGGCCTTACAGAAGTCTAGGTAGGTGACATCCGTAGCTCATGGAAGGCCACTAGGTTGGTCAGGCAGGACTTGCCCTTGGTAAAGCTATGCTGACTGTCTCAAATCACTTCCCTGTACTCCATGGGGCTTAGCACAGCTTCTAGGAGGATCCGTTCCATGATCTTCCCAGGCACAGAGGTGAGGCTGGGAAGTCAGTGGATCCTGGGGTCCTCCGTTCTACACTTCTATGAAATGGGTGCAATGTTTCCCTTTTTCCAGTCACCGGGGACTTCACCTGACTGCCGTAACTTTTCAAATATCACGGAGAGTGGCTTGGCAACTACATCAGCCAATAATTCCCTCAGGACTGTGGGATGCATCTTGCCAGGTCCCATAGATTTCTTTATGTTCAGGTTCCTCAGGTAGTCACAAACCTGATCTTCTTTTACAGTGGAAAGGACTTTTCTCCCCCAGTCTCCATCTTACAGTCCATCCACTCGAGGGGTGTGAGGAGGGAGGTTGCCAGTGAAGACTAAGGCAAAAAAGTTGTTGAGTGCCTCAACCTTCTCATCGCAGTGGGTGCACTGTCTTTAACCTTTGTTTTTGGGCTGACATACCTGTAGAAGCCCTTCTTATTCTTTATGTTCCTTGCCAACTTCAGCTCCAGCTGCACCTTGGCCTTCCTGACCCCATTCCTACACAACCAGGCAGCGTCCCCATACTCTTCCCAGGGTATCTGTCCCTGCTCACACTGCCTGTGCATCTCTTTCTTGCCCTTTAGTTTGATCAGCAGGTCTTGACTCAGCCATGCCAGTCTCTTGCCTTTCTTTCCTGATTTCTTACACCTGGGGACTGAGAGCTCTTGCGCTCTATGGAAATCATCCTCAAAGATCTGCCAGCTCTGTTCTGCTTCCTTGTCCCTGAGGGCAGTTTCCCAGGGGTTCCTGTTGACTTACTCCTTGAAGAGCTGGACCCTAAAATACAGGGTCTTGACTTTACTCATCGCCTTACCCATATCCCGCAGGACTGCGAACTCCACCAGTGCATGATCACTGCAGCCCAGACTGCCTTCAATTTTGATGTCACTGTTTAGCTCGCTTTTGTTGGTGACCATCAGGTCCAGTATTGCATCCTCTCTGGTAGGACTCTCTGTTACCTGTTTTAAGATGTTATCTTCGATGCAATCCAGGAGCCTCGCAGCTTGTTGTGCTACTTTTCCAGCAGATGTTGGGGTGGTTGAAGTCCCCCAGCAGGACGAGAGCCTGCGAGCTCAATACCTCCTGTAGCTGGAGTAAGGCGGCTTCTTCAGTAGGTATCAATCCAGGTAGAAGGGTCTACACAGAGCAAGAGAACGTGTTTTCGCCTTTCCCTGTGATGACAGGTGGTCTTATCAGCGGATAAGATGGGAGAACACAGCTTTCTATTTCAGCGAGACAAACACAGCAGAACCCATTTGATTCACGTGCTTGCATGGGATATGTATTATACATGACCATGATTTTTAAATTTTGCAGTTGAGCAGGAGTAAAAGCATGCACCCCACTCCCCGACCCTATATTTCTTATACTTCCAAACCACTTCTTCTAACTTTCCTAGCCACCTCTTTAACTCTAGCATGAATATTCATGGCTTACTTATGAGATCAGTCTTTTTATTCAGCTGACCGTGCATTTTCTCAGATGACAGTGCATATGAGGTACTGTTAACTGGTGGAGTACTTAGCAGATAGTAATGCTTTAATTTTCATGCATAGATTATTTGGTGTGTTTACTCATTAAATGGGAATAATGAAATTTGAGTCAAGTGCTTGAGGACTTGTCAATGGGATGTGCTGTCTTGACTCATACCACCGTTCTTTGAGGGCTCTCCCCTTTATTTCACTGAGCTAAATGGTTTGACCACTGGAGAAAATTATTCTTGGGGGATAACACTGCTTTGTATCTACCTACCTGATTTCTACTTTTAACCCTAATAAAATTTCAAATACATCTGTTAATTTTACCCACATCTTTCTGAGAGGTAGAGGACTTAAAATTATTAAAAAAAAATAGTCTGGGTGGAAGACACATGCTGGTAGAGCACCCCCTGAAGGAAAGGTGTAAGTGTGTTCTATCCCATATTAGATATTAGAAAACTCAGTTCTTAGGACACTGCACTCCGTTATTTTTGCTGCTTATAGACTACTTGTTTGTGACTAATATTTTAAAATATGCTGACAGTTGTTGTGCTTTGTTTACTGGGTCAGCCCACCAGCTTCCATTGTCTTTAGAAAAAAAAAAAAATCATTAAAAATAAAAACTTCCTCATGCAAAGAGCAGCCTGTATGTCAGATCTAGGCTTGAAATATGCCACTTTTGTTGAATTTCCCAGTGCTCCAAAAGTACCTCTGATGGGGGCTTGGCACATGTGAGCTTGTTAAGTTTGAGGAGGCAAAGCAATGACAGGATGGTTGAACATCCAACTGTGCTTGACAGCATTTCCCTCTGCTAAATCTGGGTGGCAGATGTGACTTACTGAAGTGACTTACTGAAATTTCTCAATCCACAGCCTTCTCTTGGTGTCCTCTCCCTGCTAATGAGGCGTTGTTTTCAGCACGGATCCTTCCTGCCCGGCTGCCTGCAGCGTAATTGGGAGAGGAAGTGATCCCTCTCCTGCAGCATGCAAAGGCTTGAGTTGGCCGGAGTTATGGAAAAGTTGTGTTCTAGGGTATTTTGCTCAGTTTGACCATTTAAAAAAGGATCTGTTTCTTTTCATGTGATGTCTGAGGCAGAAGGGAAGAAGAAATTACCTACTGAAGGACCTACCTATGAAGGAAATCTGTGGTTTCATGTGCATCATGTCCAAATAATGCAATTAAAATGTTTAAAGCTACAGCACTAGTGTATACTGTACTACTTTTCCGGCAGCTGCTGCCAGAAGTACCTGAGCTGATACGGATTGGCCTTGATATTAAATATTTTGAAGTAGTTATCTCTGAAAATAATAAAAAATAAGTATCTCCTTTCAGATTCTAGTTAACACATGGCTTCATTTCTATCTTGATAGTAACTCTTATGGGTCATTGAAACTATATTAGAAATAAATTTGACCCATTATGTTGCATATATATGGAAAAAATTTGGTAAGTTACAGCTCTTGCTCTTGTTTTTTTGTTAAGGGCATGATGCAAGATTTTGATCATTGTCCTGATTTCCATTTTTTACAACAATTCTTGGTTATTCTTGATGGATTTAAAAACTCCTATAAGAATAAATAAATATGTAGCAATACATACTTACATACTGCCTTCCACCTTTAAGTTCTTGATCTTTTACAAGGCTGCTATCACAGCCTTCTCTTAAGAGGCAGAACCTCTTCACAATAGGTCTTAAATGGATAAACATTTCTGTTTCTGAAGTGGTTTGTTTTTATGAATGAGGAAAGTGTTTGCCAGAATGAAGTGTTTGGGTTGAAGTCTTCATGGAGCAGCTACGCGGGACCAGGACTAATATCGTGACTACAAGGCCTTTTGCCTCGATGGGAAATATAGTGGTGTCACCACAGAGAATTTTTTCCTAAGGTTGTGGATTGATAAATCTTGGTTTATCCGTATGCAGAACAATTTGTTGTTTTGTCTTGCATTTCTGAAGACTGATAACAAATGCAAATGCAAAATTCATTTGCAAAATCATCTTAGACTTTGTTTCAAATATTGCATTCCCTTGACAGTCTTGATACCTAAAAATTGCAGAAACACATTTTCAGTCTTTTTTCTGAAATTAGCTATCTTCATGATCCCCATCGCTATTTTTTTCCTGTCATTTTATTCTAAAAACTATCTTAAAAACCAAAAACAAACCCCAGAACCTAATAACCCCAAAGCCCCAAACCTAGGCTTTTCTTTTTCATAGCTCTGACCAATGGTAGAGCATAGAGAGATCTGTAATACAGATTTGAAAATGTACTTTCTGGTGCCTTTTGAATGTATTGCTTGCTTCTTCCTTGCTTATTATTAAAAAGTGATCAAATCTGCTGAGCTGTTTATCTGCACAAAACAAAGAATTTGTGGTTATCTTGGGTTTGAATTGTTTATTTTTCTTGTCTTTTGTCTTTTTCCTGCTGGTGTTGTCTCATCAGGGTTGTTGTTATTCAGATGTGTTTCGTAGGCTTTCTTGTGAACCCATTTGACACCAAGTCTCATGTTCCTCTTCTGCACACTTCCTTTGTTCTCCCCCCTTCTTTCAGGAGGAGGTTTGTTTTCTGCTGCTCCAATTCTGCTTCAGCCCTTGAAGCCGCCTGAAAAATTCCTGCTGGGAATTCTCGACCCAGTGCAGAGCTCACTGCAGCCTGTCTGCCAGCATCGGTTGTAGTACAGATTGGATCAGAGACCAATCACATCTGGGGTGTTAAAAGTAGTTAAATCTGTCTTCATCTGCATAGGCAGATGCTTAGGAGAGTCTGCATGTGTACATGTGTACCAGGAAACCCAATTAGATGTGTTAATTTTTCATTTGCTGTGCAGAAAACAGAAAAAAAATATTTAACTGTATTAACAAGAAAATTCTAGTTTCTACATTTAAAAAATGTAGTGAAAAATTCACTATTGCATTAGGAACTCCGTTTTTTCAGTTTTGTATCTCAATCTTAACTCCCTTCCAAGAACCATTAGTTCAGAGGCATACTAAAAAAAAATCATAACGTCAAGGCTTTCTTGTATTTATGTACCTATCTTACGTGGTTGAGACATTAGAGGTAACTGTTGAAATCCATCTGTGGACTTTATAACCCTTGCAATATCACTTAATCACAAAGTCCAGTAGGTTTGCAGTGGGCAAAATCAGGATCTCAGACTTTGTATCTTATGTTCCTGGATAAATGCAGTTAATCATTCATATGAGAAAACGTGACAGCATGTACTGTCACAATTTCTAGCTGGGAATTTTTATTCACAGGCTTCAGGCACAGTTGTCACTTGGGCAAAAGCATCTGCGTTAGGTTAATTCAGGTTTATCAGGCTGTCCATGGGATTTCTTCAGAGATAAATGAATCCACATTTGTCCTAAAAGTGGAACAGTGTTAGAGAACAGCAGGCAAGCTTATTTGCTCTGCAAAATGCGTATAAAGAATGTGTGGTATAAAATCCTATGTGTAAGTTTTATAGCTGTATCAAGCTAAAAACTGTGTGTGTATGTATATATATCAGGAAAAAATGTGAAATGTTCTTTAAAAACCTCTCTAATAAGCTGTGTTACAGGCACCTGGCTGAATCCTTCTGAGATTCCCTATTTTCACAACCCAAGCAAATATATTAAGGTGCTTTGCAGCCAAATTCATGATTCCAGAGTCAGAGAGGATCAAACACAGTTTTCACATGTGTTTCTGCATAACGTCCTTGTAATTGTTTGCTCTTTGGCTGATGCTGCTCCCCTGGTGTACGGCCTATAAATGCAGTACAGCACAAAGAATGCCAGTCCCCTGGACGTGCAAACAGGTGAAAGCTTAATTGACATGACTTTATGATGATCATTCAAATATGATGTGACATGTTTTATTTGAAATCCCTCGACCCTGCATGTCAGAGAAACCTGTGTGTTTCCTTTTAAGGCCTGATCATCAGCCGCGGTGTCAGTTCTGCAGTTTTCTCCCAAGTGTGAGAACATCATTGTGTTTTTTACATGCTCCATTTAAATCCTTATGACATCTGTGTGGGCTGCTTTCCATTCATTAACATAGGGGAGTTGCATCTTCTTCCATGGTGGCTGGTCAGACGCCAAAGGCAGATTAAGTTTCCCTGAGCGAGGAACTTGTCATTTAGGCTCTTCGAGCTGGAGCTGGGACCTTTGGCAGCTCTGTGAAGAGGCAGTGAGAATCATTGCCACAAAAATGATTTTTGTGTGGTCCTGCTGTGCGCCCCTGGATTTCAAATTTGATTTATGGCTGCTCTTTTTTTTTTTAAAAAAGCAACAGACTGCATTTGGTTTTGTTGCAGGATATTATCATGTAAATATTGTGGCATACATCCTTAATTCTGAAACTGTGGATTATTTCTAAAATTAAACTCATGGTAATTGCTGGCATATTTTCCAGTTCCTCAAAGTTTTCTGTAAACCCGCTGTTGGCTGTGGATTTCCCTTCTTCTATTCATGTAGCTGCCTTTATTCTTTATGGTCCTGCTGAGGTCCCAAAACAGACAGAAAGCAACTGCTAGAGAAGTGCGTGAAGCTGAATGCCAGCTCCTGCTCCCGCAGATGGTCAAACTTCTGGAGACAAGACTGAAAACGCTGGGGAAGGTCTCACAGGACAGTGCACAGAACCCAGAAGCTTGTTTCAAAACAAGGTGCAAGAAACCTCATCGCTGTTTGGAATGATTTAGCTGCACATAAATTTCTTCTTCACTCCCCACCACTCTTGGCATTTACTATGGACTGCTTAAATAAATCCTTTTCAATTTAAGATATCCCTTCCAGAACTGCTAAGAATTATTTTCATTTAATGTTTTAGTCTCAATTTCATTTGAATAAGCTGGTCATATTTTTGACCTACCCCTTTCTGGACAGAAGGCTTTTCCTATATGTTTTGGTGTATATCTTTGTTTCTAACCTAAAACATTGTTCTGTTGTGGTTTACATTGTACACTCCTCACTAAGTCTGGGAATTATTTTTGCACAGGGTTATCTAATGCTAGTGCTCTCTAATTACAGTTTCCATTAATATTTTCTGTGGCAGAGGAATTCAAAACGCTTGACAATTTGTAAGCCACAAAAGCTGTCATTGCTTGTGGGGAGTAGCTATGGGCTGTGGCTTTTTAAATAAGCTTTGTATGTTTGTTGTTTTGCATTCATAATTAAGCAATTTGATTGAATTGCATTGATGGCACATTGTATCTGAGTTTAAACTTTCTGAGTCTGGGTAACTTCTTTTTTGGAAGTGTAGCATCTCAAATCTATATTTAATTTTAAGACAGGCCAAGTTTGACTTTATGACGCTTTGTATAGGAAATCATGTGAAATCAGGATAAAACTTACTCTTTTTCAGTGATATCCTGGGGCAGAGATGTAGTTTGTACAAATTGTTCTCTTTCTGCTGCTAGCTGTCTTCATAAGAAGGAAGTGGTTGGTATTTAAAGTTTTAATTTGATGGAAAAAGCATTAACAAGAAAGTGCTTGAAAGTGAAAGGCAGGCAAATGCATGTTTATAAATGTTACACGTTTTTAAATATGTGGGTGATTAAAGAGTAGTAGTTCCTGTTCTTGAAAGCCTGTATCTACCGTATATAGATGTGGAGAATATTTACCTCCTAATATAGTTCGTAGTCCTACCTCTGCGCATTCAGTCGTTCTGCTATAGTTCGTTTTGCTATAGCTGTGGGTGGAACAGATCGGAAAACGAGGTGGTGGATTCCTGTCTTCAAATTAAAAGTGGAAAGACTTTGGCCTTAACGTAGAATAGCTGGGTTAAATGCTGTGCATTACGGAGAGGAACAGAGAAGGTGGCAGGAGTCCTTTGGTTACTGAAACTTAGTGGTACCCCAAATGAAGTGGGCCCATTATGTTCTAATTCACTGTGCAAATTGTCCGTTTGACATATTCTTCCCATGAAATGCTTAGAAATCTTTTGCAAATTAAGCTAATATGCAGCATATTGTAGTTTTGTGTCTTTTTCTGTTACGGGTGACCATTTACAGCTATTGTTTAAGAGTTTTCTGAAACGACGTAAACACTGTTGGAAATTAAGCACAGTTGAGAGTGACTGCTCAAGATGTGCTGCTTGGCTGAGATGACTGCAGCGGGAGATCTGCGGGCACGCATGAGTGATTCAGGTGCCCGGAGCTTGTCTGAGGATTGATGTGGTACTCAAATAACTGGAGTAACCTTCACATCATGGAGGTTAACGTTGCATTTACTTACGGTTTCCATGTTTTGATGCTCAGTTGCTGAGTGAAAGACCAGAGGCAGTTTTGGTTTGACGTACTGGGAAATCCTTTAAAATACACAAATGAGCACTGCTTTGCCTGGGTGCCGTTGTGATGAACCTGGCAGTTCTTTTTCTATAAAATAAAATAATTTAATTGAACAATATTTCAACCAAAGTAGATGAGCCCAAAATATTGTTGATCACAGACTGCTGTGCATATTAAGCCCCAGTTATTTCCATTAGCTGTTACTGTAACAGTTGTATGAAAAAAATCTTTGTTGAGGTTTTTTGTTTGCACCCCTTAAAGTATTTTGACAGCGACTAAAGTAAAAACATATAAAATGACTGAATTTGCAGAAATGTGAGTTTGAGCTATATTAGGAGATAAGCATTATCCATTTAAAAATATTGTAGATGTGAGCTTTCAAGAACAGGGACTAATATTAACCTGCATTTACTTAAGTCAGTGCAAATCTGGAATAGCTCCATTAAAATTGAAAGATCAATAAAGAATAAATTTATAGCTGCTTTACACATGGTGATTTCTCTATAGAAATACTTGCTGTTAAAATCTTTGTTGCTTTTCCTTTCCGTTTGTGCCAGTGGTTCTCATTCATACCCCTTCAAGGCATTTTAAAGTAGCAGTAGCAGTTCTAACAGCTGACCCCTCAGATTGGCTCTTACCATGAGCAGATGCTTATGAGGAGTGGGGAAGGGGGGGTTCCTTTTCATTTATGAATCTTCTCTTCTACCTGCCTAAAATATACATGTGATAAAAATCCCCTTTCCCTCAGAAATATATTAGAGTCCTCGAGCTTTGTATAGTATTTGATACAAAGCCTCACTGTTCATAAGCAGTTCTTTCTGCTCTTCAGATGATGGCCGAATCCTGGTTCACCTGGCTGGTGAGAGGAAAGAGCACCAAAATCGCCTGGATGCAGTCCTGAGTAACATGCTCTGACATGCTCTGGGCAATCCTGCTTCGGCAGGGGAGTTGGACTAGATGATCTTTATGGTCCCTTCCAACTCTAAAAATTCAGTGAAATTCAGTGAAAATGTGGAAGGCAGCTGTTGCCATCCTCCCCCCCCCCTTTCCTTGTTTTGCATTATTAAGGAAGAAAATTAATTGAAACTGATAGTCAGAAAAATGTAAAGAAAAAAGCCTGGTTTGAGATTAACTTAGTGATTCCTTGATCTCAGAATGACCATTTGTACTACAAATGATACACTTTATTTTGGATTGCTGCTACTTTCATCTTCAACCTTGCTGAAAGACAGGTTTCCTCTTATGCAACATCAGTCCAAGAACCATGGCAGATGATGGTTGTATTTTATTTTATTGTCTCTGGGGCCCTGTATGTGATATATTTTTGGTGTATGAAAATGAGATCGGGGGTGTCGGAGGGGTTGAAACATGCAGCTGTGGTAGAGTTGTATGGATGTGTGACCCCTGTGAATTTTAATTTTTTTTCTGAAAATCAGTTTGCAAAAATTTGATGATGCATTCTTGAGTCTGTATATACAACAGCTTCTTTTTTTAAAAAAAAATCCTTTAATCTCAAGCTTACAAAGAGATGCTTAGAAACATGAAATAACTCATACTGTTCTCTTTCTTTTTCTTTTCTTCTTTTCCAAATCTCTGTACTTCAATAAAAAGTAATATTGGTTTAGGATCAGGAATTTTATTAAGGTTTAAAAACTATCGGAGGCACTTTTTACACATAAGTGAGGAATGAAGCATGTGCAATATGTTACCGAGAGGCTCCTGGTCTCTGCCCAGGTATCATCACTGGTGTGAGCCGCAGCATCAGCTCCTACTGGCGTGTCTATGCTGGAGGTGGCTGCGGGTGCCTGGTGCGCTGCTGCACTGCGGCGAGGAGGCTGTGTTTTGGAGGCACTGGACAGAGGGAATGCTTCTTGGGAGAGCAATGAACTTTCTGTGTTACCTGAAGAGCAAAAGGGTTGAAGTAAAAGATAATAACGTGAAAATACCCACTATAGAAAAGGCAGAAGTGGAATAAACCTACTTTTTACCTCCACACACCATTTCTACAAGTATTAATTTGATTACAGCTCTGACTGCCCTGCCCTCTCAAGCATGGAAGAGGACAGAGAGAATATGAAGTTGCAAGCAGAAAAACATAATTTAGTCTGATGAGTTTAAAATAAAATCCTTTTCTTTTTTAGGATCAGTAAAGACCTTTGTATTGTCAGGATACCAATTATCTATTTTGAAGTGGTAACACTGAGATACTCTGCGGAGCAGACATATGGATCGGGTGATATACACTGTAGTCTTTGTGATATTTTTATAAGATCTGGGGTTTCTTTGTCATTGCCCAGATTTCATGTATCTGTAACTTGACGGGATAGATTCGGAAGCTCCTTAACCTTTAAGGGAAAGGAGATTTTTCACTTGTGTTGGGCTTCAATTTCAGCTTCTGCAATTTCAAAGTAATTCTGTAAAATGGGTGCCATTGATCAGTGGAATTAAGCCAGTTCAAGGGCATAGCCCCTGAAATTGGGAAAATAAAAATTGGAAAGGTACTAGAGAAAATAAATTAACAAATTTCTGTGTAATGCGGTTTAGTTTGCTTTGAAGCAGATTGCTTGCTGTTGAAAGGTTAATATTGACTGTGCCTGTATGTTTTGTTTTTTGGCAGGTAACCCCGGACTGGCAGGTTATTACAGGACCTTTATACAGGCCCTATATCGTGGACTAAATCAGCAGTATCCTGTTTGGGTTGTGAGCCATGCGGGACATTGTAAGCCTCCTAGTGGTATGGAAATGATAGAAGGTACAAAACTGTAACTTGTACATACAAATATTTATATTGTTATATGTTACTAGCAGATGATGTTACTAGCAGAACTGACGTTCTAGCAGTTCCTGATGTTACTAGCAGAACTTGTGCCCACTAAAAACAGCATGACATGGTTTTTAAATGTCTCCATTATATTTCCACAGGAAAGTTGTATGAGAAGTTATTGAGGAAAACAGTATTTTTAGGTAAATTAGATTTGCCAGTCAAATAGGTGCTATTAAGAGAATTGGAGAGTTTGCTGATTGCAGTCTTCAGAGACAAGTTATAGAGAAGGTGGTCTAGAATGTGTTTGTGTTGTGAAGAGTAGATTAGAAAAGTACGTATTTTAATGAAATGTCCAATGCAGAGATTGAGCACTTGAGAGACTTAATTATCTCTAACTTTAAAAATAGTTGTACTAAATTAATGAATTTCCAGGAAGCAAGTAAATGTTTCTGAGACAGGGATATGGGACGTTTGCAGGATCAAGGTACTTGTTTATCTGTCAAAAGTTTTTTGACATACAAATCATCAGCAAGACATGGCAGCTAACTCAGAGTGGATATTCCTCATGTGCAGCATTGTAAGATGGGGGGAGCCAATATTGAATCCTGTCCTGAAAGGTGTTTAGCGTCAGAAGATCTCTAGACTTCATCAAGCTGCAGTGATGTAGCAATAAATCAGTACAATTCCATAGGACCAAAAGGTTCAGCAATGTGAAGCAATGTAAAAATTTTGAAGAAGAAACTGTTTTAGCTGTTTAACATAACTTTCCCTCGCTATCCTTTGCACCCAAGCCTTTAAGCCATTTGATTGGTTTATTTAATCTCAGGCTTGAAACTGAAACCTGTCATTGTGTTCAAGTGTCAATCTACCAAATGCTACCTATTGCTCCAGATAGGTGGGAAATCCCTAGGTTTATAATTTCTGGTACAATATTAACCATGGGATACAGGTAGAAGTCCGGCAACTGAACGGAGGTGGGTTTGTTGCAGAGAACATCTGTAGGTCTGATAACCTGCCCTGGGATCCCATCTCTAAGTGTGCTTTTAGTGAAAAGAACCTTTGATGGTGAGAGATGTGTTTGGTGGCTTGAGATGGCTGAGCTAGTTGAAATGGAGAGGTTCTTAGATCCGGCCAGCAGGGATGTTGTACAGCTGTCCCAATTCCACTGTGACAGTCCCTGTGCTGGTAAAGAAAGTGTAAATTTCTGGAAAGGAGAGCATCCGGTAGGAAGAAGCATGAGTTGAAACCAAACCTCCAGGTGACTTCACTGTGTTCTTTTGCACTAACAGTCACAGAATCACAGAATGATATGGGGTTGGAAGGGACCTCTGGAGATCATTTAGTCCGACCCCCCCCAAGCCCACCCAGGACAGTGTTCCTGTGAGAGAGGGGATTTTCGAGAATGTGGTAGCTCGTTAGGATGGACAGGTCAGAAGTGAAGTACTATAAGGATTGGTGCTGTGTCAAGTTTTATTCAGTATATTCACCCATGACCTGCAGAATGAGAGTAAAGACTGAAATTTCTCAATTCGTGGATGGTACTTCATGGCATTTAATTACTGGGAAGATATTAGATGTCAGGGAACTACGGAAGCGTCTTACAAAATGTAATTAGTGGGCAAAAGGATGGTAGATGCGTGTCAGGCTAGATAAATATGAGTTAATGCATCTGACAAAAAAGATCTCCTTTAACTGTACCTGGGCAATCCTGAACTTGGAATTAATTTGTAAAACTCAGGAAAGATACTGGCATCATCAGTGACAGTTCCCTAATACCATCTCTCATTGCACAGGGGCACATAAAATTTAAGTCAGCAAAATGTCGAACATAACCAGTGTTACAGACAAGGCAGGAGGCTTTGGTTTATTACTGTCTGTAACCGTAGTGGACCTGCATCTTGAACGTTAGAGTGTAGTTCTGGTGGGCATCTCAAGGACAACATTTCAAGAGTGAAGTTGGTGAGTGTATGGAGAAAGGCAACTAAAACAACAGGGAGAAAGCACCTTCCTTGTTATAAGAGATTAAATGGCTCATTGGTTTGGGGAGCAGAATGCTTCCTAAGAGCCTGAAGGTTTCCAAAATCCAAGGACCAACAGAAACATGTGCATAGGGACAGATATTCTGTTCTCTGCAGCTCTTCATTGCCTTCTAGGTTCTGGATTTCTAAGGTAAAGTTCCTGTGTCAAGGACCACTACATAGGATTGTGAAAACCATGTCAGTTATTAATATGCCACATAAAACTAGAAAACAGGAATACTTTGGCAAAGAACTAGGCATGGAACTGTTACTGTTAAAACTCCAAGCATTCTTTTGTGCTTCTGATGGGCATGTCACAATTCTTCATTTGAAATTGCCTGCTGTAAATCCTCTGAGGAAGTTCAGTATTTCTCAATAAGAAGGGTGAGAGCATAAATTGCTGAAGACAACATTTCAGTCTCTGACACCATTGATTCTTGACGTTTTTCTGGTTGGAATCTAGCAAATGAAAAAAAGAAGGAGGGGAAGCCCTGAAAGACAAATTCGTACTGATTCATTGAGAACAGTGGTCTACAAGCTTTTTTGATCAAACACTCCTATCAATAAATAATTCCTATCAGTAAAAAAAGTATCAGCATGCACCCCCAATGTATCTTTTTTTTATTAATATAAATTCTATACGTGTTACTGAATTTCTAGTATTTTCTTCCTGGACCCCAGTGTGCATGCACATCACTTTGGAGACAACTGATTAGAGAGTGCAAGTATAGTAAATAGGACACTTAACATATAAATGATGCTGCCTGTAAAGTAATAAAGGGTTTAAAATGAAAGAAACTGCGTTGGAATAATATGCCTGGTTATATTTAGATCAAGTAGATTTTGAAACTCTCAGAGTAAAACAAGTTTTCCAACAGCAGCCATCAATCACAGAATACTTCCTAATTTACTGGAGGCATGTCACATACTGATCTGAGAACTGAACAAAGCTACACCCTTCATTTTTACTTCTGTTTGATATCCTTCTATTCAGAGAGCTCTTGCAAGCTGTGCTCCGCAGAGACACACAACATTAATTGAACATTTCATTGCTGTAATTCTCTTTCTAGCAATCAATGCACTGTGCAAAAAGATTCAAAACTTATTTTTAATCAGTGAATGCAATAAGAAAGTGATGCTTCAATTTCAACTTCTTTATCCTCCTCCTCAGCTATTACAAAAGCAGTTTTTCGAACACTGCTGTGACTGTGAAACAGGCCAACATCAGTCCTCAGAAGTATGCAGAATTACAAAAGGAGGGTAGTTTTCTAGCTCTCAGTTATTTTGTTGAGAACTGGCATAACCCATATATGCTTTTTAAATATTCATATAATCTTAAAAGTGTTGTGTTTTTTCGGTGCCTGATACTGAGACTTTGACTCATAGTTTTCCTAGTGATTAAGGTGTTCATGCCTCTTGAACTGATGCTGCCTACAAACAGGTTCTTTTATAATACCAAACCCCTGCCTACTTACTTACTCTGACAGTTTACCGTGCCAAATATATTATGGTTGTATTGTAAGTCTTTTTAAGGTGCACATATTTGCACATCATTTGGTTAATTTCTACCTTATAAAGACACGTTCATAAGAAAGGAAAAATGTATACAAACAATAGATAATTAAGATATGGCAAAGTTTTCCTTAAAAGTAAAAATAATAAGCAGGTATACCTATAGTTGATCTATTCTTTTAAGTTTTGGAGGTTCTTTTAAACTGTTACTCCATTGAAGAATTACATTTTAAGATTTCTGATCTGAAGATACTCTTCTACATCTAACCAAGTGACTTATTACAATGTTGTGAGGGTTTATTTAAAGTGGAATTTATTGTTTCCTGTTTGAATTTGTTAGAAGTACATTATGTCTCAATGCCTTTGCTCTCAAAATGGAAGCTACATCCTGAACGCCAGTCCTAGGGAGATAAGATGGGAAACCCCTTACCCTCAGTCCTTTTAACACATCCCTCAGCTCCCTTTTTTAGCACCCTGGTTGACTTTTGCCAGTAAAAGCTGTATAGACAGCAGGTGTACAACATAGCCATGCCTTAAAATGGTCTAATTCTGTGGACATCTGTTGTGGTTTGATAAGAAATAAGAAATACAACATCTCAGACAGAAATAAGAATAGCAGAACACAGGTTTGGTTTTGTTTTCTCCTCAGGACCACTAAGATACTTTTCTTTGTAGCAAAGTAAGATTGAGAAGAAAAGAAAAAATGAAATCAGAATTAAATGATTTCTTGATTTTTGGTAATACTCTGTGTATGCCAAGTGCTATATGAAATAGTGTGATTCATATCTTAATTATGCATTAAAATATCATATGCCTAATAAATGGGTGGTCATCAGTCATGTCTTAACGATACAATATTTGGTGTCATGATAAATTCTATTAAAGATAAGTCTCTAGAACTTTCTAAACTGTACAGATTGGTATTGAGCTGCACGCAATCGCAATACAAATACTTTTTATTGTTTTAGCAAGGCATGTTTATCCTTTGGAACAGATTGTCTACTCAATTTGCTGTTGTTTTGTTTCTCAGTCAATATTAGGTAGCTTCTGAATGACAGGGAAGTTTGAGTGACATTCTTAATAGCTGAGTTAAAAGATAAAATTCTAGTTGGATCTTTTATGTCCCATGGACTACAGAAGATAATAGTGTGTCCTTAAAACTGTTAAACTATCCTTAGTTCATTTTCCGTGATAAACAGAGGTAGGTAAGGATTGATTTATAGTCCAACAAAAGTGTTTCCATTGCTTTATGCAGGAAGAGTAAGGCCTTCAGACCATTTCGAAACTGAATTATCACCTTAAGAAGCAATATGGGAAAAAACACAGAAGTGGTGCAGGGATAATAAATTATCCATGAAGACATTGATTATATGATCCCAAAATGTTAATGTACCATTAGTGTGAAGTTTTGAAGTGAAATGAAGTTTTGTATCAAAAAAAATACAATTCTAGTTTTACAGGAAAGTTTGGAAGCCATGTGCAGCTTGAATGTATTTGACATATTGCTTAGCTGTGGTTACAGTTCATCTGAAGAGAGTTTGCCTTTCCAGCCCTCTGACTTCTAATGGAACTGCAGAATTGACTGAGTGAGATTCTCCCTCTAGCTGAAGTGATATAAATCCACAAAAAAAAACCCAAACCAAAACAAACAAACAACAAAAAACCCAAAACCAAAACTGAAATCATTTGGGAAAAACTTTCATCAAGTTAATCATCTTGTTGATTGATAGATAGTTGTCCCCGAATGACAGATATAACCGTGGCCATGATAAGTGGATACGAGCTGTAAGTTTCTTCCATCATGTTATGCTGTGCTGGCAGGAAGAAACCCTAAAATAGTAGCCTGAGAAAGACAAGGAGCATGGTGTGCTATAATAAGAGGGTTGCGAGTTATTTAGGACAGTGATTCCCAAGCTGTGGTCTGTGGGCCACTGGTGGTTCCCAGAACACTTGCTTGTGGTCCAAGAAGAGCTGTGTGATCAGATGGAGTTGGCTCTCTCACCTGTTTCCACTTGCTGAGCAGAATTAGTGGTAGCTAAGAATACTTTTCCAATAACATTTTTTTTGTGTAAGCATTTGCTGCAATGGCCTTCGAGATGTTGGGCCACCACGAATGTGTGGTGATGGCGGGGAGCGGGACTGTGGTCTGTATTGCTCCAAACAGGAGAGGAGGAGACCGTGGAAGTTAGGTGTTCCAAGAAATGGGCTCTAAAAATAGGGACTCATCCTTAGCTAACAGCCTTTGTTCTTATTGTGTATAGCCCCAAAGGAGAGAAGTTGCACAGGCACAGGGAGTCAGTATGCATTTGGTAATTTTAGCTATCTTGTGACTCTCATTTATTTTAAGTAGCATGGATGTTTTTAATCATTGCTGATGTTGGAGAATACCTACGCTGCTGAATCAGGTGGATCAGAGCTCCTGGCAACCTGTTCGGTCAGTACAAAACCACCTCAGAATTAGTCTCTGTAGTGCTTAGAAGGTTTTTGACCAGTGAATCCTTATCTGGGCTTCGTCACTGTTCGGTTAGATGTCAAACAGCAGTAGTAATGGCAGGTGTCTGGCCACGTTCAGGTACACAGTGGTAGCAGGGTTTAAAAGCCATTTACATCTTGTATGATACAAGTATAGGGAGAAAAGCAGAAGAAAGGCAGCTGAGCTGGCATCTCATATGCATATTTTAAGCTTATACATGCACACATTTAATTCACATTACACACATTTAATTTACATTAATTTATATTTCAACAATATTTTCTGCTTCCTAGGCACATACGTTAAAATATCTGAGAGTCGTTGAAAGATGGATTATCTTTAGTATAATTTCTTTACAGGTTTAGTTAGTTATGTTAAAATATTACTGACCTGGACAACTCTGTACTCATATTTGCATCCCAAAAACCGTAGCATTTCTTAATTTTAATGCAGAAGTATATGCAAGGTGTCTCCCAGTCCAATGGTAGATTAATTAGATACATTAAAAAGAACCAAGTTGTAAGTGTGCCATCCAGGTAGAACTAAGCTAGTTTCATATCAAAATATTGAGTTTTTTTAACGTATAGAGAGGAGAAGTTTCCTGTTTACGAAGCTGGCCTCGGCACTGATTAATCACATTGAGCTCTTCACGTGGTATTTGTCGGCAGCGAGGGATCCCACACCCGGGTGTGAACAGAGGAACTGGATGTTTTCACAGGAGTGGGCAGGAACCCTCAGCTTGGTTCAGTGCAGTCCTGCTGCCCCTCCTGGTACAGCAATTGCTGCCGCCCAGAAACCTCATTCCTTCCTTGTCTTTGGAAAAGGCAGTTTAAGGAAGGAAGTGTGTGTGTGTATGTAAAAGCTGTTATGAGGCATTTAAATCATGAGGTTTTTGTCTTCGCCTGGTAAGATCTGCATTTTACTGTACAGTTTTAGTGCTAGGTGTCTATTTTGAGGAAACAAATGATCATTTCATGTTATGAACCCACTGGAATGTTTTAAATCTAAATGTGTGAAAAGTAAGCAGCCCTAGGGGTGCTGCCGTACTCCGTTTACTTCTTTCCTTTGAGCCACATTCCGTTAATTATTCATAAAGGTCCCATAATCGTGCCCATAATTATGCAAATAGATCCTTTGAGTGAAATCTTGGCATTTGGCGTTGACTTTATCAGTTCTGCTTAATTTTAAGCATGTGGGTAAAAATCTTGTTCCTTTCAAAATCAAAACTAAGAAACTAAAATTTTGCCATCTGTGAAGTATTTCTAAGTTGCTCTCTTGTTTTCTTTTCTGGCCAACCAAAATGACAACATTTTTAACTGCTCATATCATCCTACCCTAACAACCCTGTATTTATTTGCAATGATCAGTAACACACTATTAAGCTGATTCTGGTACCACTTAATGCATCGCTCTATATTCTATTGACTTTGATGGAGTAGTGACCAATTTTTGTTGATGTTGCTAAGAGGAGGACTTTGTCTTTACGTTTCTTATAGCTGTATGAAAAATAGGTTCTCTATATTCTCTGTTTGTTTCAAGGTTTCCACTGAGTTTGTCAACATAATATCTGTAGGCATATTATTAAAAAATGGCCATGAATAGCTTTCTAATCCATTCTGGTACTTTATTCAACTAATTCCCCTGTTAAAAGAACCAGATTTTTTCATCCCTATCAACAAATAAGGGGAATATAATTCTGTTTTTAAAGATGTGTTTTAAAGTAACAACTTTTGAAACCTGATACAGTCTTCTGGATCCTTATCCAAAAAAAAAAAAAAAACCACCATGCTTTTTTTTTAAAAAAAAATTGACATTCATCCATCGTAGTGTATAATGTCTTTGCTGCATTCCAGGAAACTTTGGATGTAGGTTTTGAGATTGTTTATGGATCATTTTCCGCCTTTCACCCCGTGACATAGGTATGTTCTCCAGCTGATACTATCACTTCTAATTAGATGCAGATGGCTGTTAGTGGGGGGAAAAAAAGTGTTCAAGAATGTGAACCCTATGAAAAGGTAACATTTGTATCTTTTGGTGTCTTGATTTTAGAAGTCATGTCACAGTTCACTGAGATGAGCAGTGCTGTGATGTTTCAGAGTAACTCATTTAAATGTTTACCATACTATTGTAGGGAAAGTAAAAAAGTAAAATAATTCAATAAACAAGATATTAAGATGATTCGGATTATTTTCCCAAGGGAGAATGCTTAGGAATCTTTTAACCAAGTCAGTTTGAAAGATATATTTGCATCTGCTAACAGAATAAAAACAAACTATCCCCATGACGGAGAATAATCCCTTCTGTCTGAAGGTGTAACGCGTCTGGATTTGTTTTGATAGTTGAGTCAAAAAGTTTATTCACTACATAGGGTAGCTCAAGGAAGAAAGCTGATCGATACTTCTATTTATTAATAAGAAATTCTAGTTTATGATATAGACCATTGATTTAATTTTGATACCCACAAGGCTTTCCACAAGTGGTGTGGATCTTGATGGGAACCATCTAGTGTTTAATGACACTTTTATTTTTAATTCACAGTTGTAAGACTGAGGAACCATCAGCAATGCACAACCTAATTTCAGATTCTAAAAATAATCAGGTTTGGAACATGGAGTCTTTCTGTTTGCTTTGGTTTTAGGAGTTTCCCTTTTTTTTAGGGAGCAATGTAGGCGTTTCAGGGAAATGCGGGAGACTGTAAGGCAGACTGTGCAGGAGGAAGTAACGGCACACAGCCTCATTCTTAGATAACTCTTACCTCTAGTGCATCTACTTAAATCTCTCAGCACGATCCAAGAGATGATAAAGGACAAAATGATACTGTACTGTGGACTCAGGTTGACTGAGGGGGTATCATTGCTGCTTTTTCTTTTTTCCAACTTTTGATACTGCACGGGACTATTTCTTTAAGTTATACATATTCTTATCTTTCTAAAGGTTGAATTTTATGTTTTGTGCATTAATACATTTATTAAAATAATCTAATTTACTATAGCTATCAAATTAGTGGTGTGGTCAGGTGACTACTTAGTTGCCAAATTAATCCCCTATGGGTTAAATGTTATAGCAGAGTACTAAAATTCTCTGGGATTGCCATGGTAGTGTCATTTTTTTCAGAACAGAACTGTGCTTTTGAACATATTACCGCTGAGTCTTTGCTGTCAGAGACTGCACTGACTTCTGTACTAGTGTGTGCATGATTTGGAGGAAGAAGTTTTATCCTGCAATTAATCATGAAGAGGCCAATTTCAGTACTTCTGAATGCACTTTTGTATATAATAAACTCTACATAATCATATTTGGATCTGTTTACGTGTAGAGTGCAGGTCAAATTCAGTTGCTGTCTTTTTATATAAATTATACTGTAAAGCCGCAGGCAATTTCAAAGACTTTTTAATGAGCTACGGCTTCAATGTCTGCTAATGTAAATGAATGAGAAAATCAACCTTTGCCCAACGGTGACCCTCCCACGGCTTGTGGCTCTCGGATGAATCGGTTTGCTTTCTATGTAGCACATCTCACCTGTGTAAAAATGAAGACTAAAAAAAATCCCTTATTCCTCTATAATGACAGATCAGCTTTGTAGCACTTTAGTCCCCATTTCAGCTATAACGCAAAACTTCAAGAAAAATAAAGCCATTCGCAGTGTCTTTGGCGTGTTGCCAAACCTGCTGTGCTGGGCAGTTCAGTCAGGCCACTAAGAATGAAACCTTCAGCATTTTCTTCAGGAAGGTTAAAAAGGATACTGCTATCTTGGTAACAGGGTAAAATTAATCTGCCAATTCATTTTTAAGTAGCGTAACAGAACACTGGAGAAGAGAAGATAGAAATCATAATTTAAAGTGGTCAATTTGACAAAAACATGTTTCGTCCCCAGAGATATAAAATTTGCACTACACAGCACGTGCAGGTGGTTATTTCAGGCATCAGCAACTGATAAGGAAACCTGCTATATTTAAAGAGCACACAAAGTGAAATTCTGTTTCCTCTTCTCAGTTACTGATTTTAATAAATTCAGTCTTTTCCATACGCTGTTTTATCCAGGTCTCTTTCACCTTATGCTGTGCAAAGTAATGAAAGATGTGGGCTTTCAATCAAAATCGTGGCCTTTTCCGATGGTGGCAGAAAGTGTAACTCAGTGGGGAGTGTCAGACCAGAGAACTCGGGTCTCCTGGCTGCTGGATTCAGTTCATGTCCCATCTGCCCGCAGCAGAGCCCCCGGTGCTGTGACATCCAGGGGATCAATGCTTGGAGTCGCTGAGCCACAGCTGGCTCCCTTTGCTGTCAGCTCGCACTCCCTGTGCAAAGAGGAGCCCAACCAGAGCCTTACAAGGCTTTTCGAGACAGGTAGCGATTAGACGCATTGATTAAGTGCTGGGAGGTCGCACGGCATCGCTAAATGTTTTGCATACGTTTTGTGCTACAGCGCACAGCGCTGGGTGGCACGGGATCACGTTCTCCGCTGGAATAAACTCACACAGCTCTTTACAGTCAGCAGCCTGGAAACAGTTTACAGCATCAGGGAACCTAAGATAATAGTTTTGAAAACTTCTTATAATCTGTCAGTTTTGAAAAATACAGGTGAAAGCTGCAAAAACTTTGTTTGCCTAAGTAGGTTGTTTACTCTTTAAAATTTTTATTTTAAAGGATGCTAGACAGTATTGTTAAATAATTTGGATCTGTTCACTGCAGGTAGTTATTCTAGTTATTAAATTTAACATTTCCATGGGCAAATGAAGATAGAAACCTATACTTTCCTTTATACTTCTGTTAAAATAGTATCCTCCAAGAAGAGTAAACATAAGAGTAAAGAAAAAGGACTAAGTTATACTGAATGCCATCCTAATGCCATTATAGTAACTGGTGAAGTGGGAAATGCGTTAGTGTTATTTTAGTGTTACGCTAAAGATAGGTGTTATTTTAGTATTATTCTGAAGAATCATACTTATTTGTACATTTCAGTCTTGGTCTATATCACAGTTCTAAATACAATATCAGGCCTAACAAATTAAAAGTTTTCCCTTGGATTCGGTAAAAGCATCGGGCACTTCAGAAAATGTCACCTCTTGATCTGTCCAGTCCCTGTGAAGTACAAATTCTGTTTTGTTACTTGTGCTACTGTATAACTGCCCCTCCGGGTATACTCTCAGCTGCTTGCTTTTTCCCCTTTCCCCCTCTTAACATTGTGGTGTGCTCCTTGTTGTTTTCTCCTGCTTTTAAAATAATACTTTTTATTCCTTTTCTGTGGAATAACATGGGTTGTCTTCCTTGGCCAGCTCTCTGTCTTTGCTCCAAACTTAGGCTCTCCCTTGTTTGCTCTCAATCTCTCTTTCTCTATTTGTATCTGTTTAAATTTCCCAAAGTTTTGAAGTGCTGTTTTTAATAGGCGTGACTGTTAGACTCACCTACTGCAGCACAGCACCTCATTCATCGTACACCCACTGAATCAATTCCTGTGAAGTGATATTCATCCATTTTTGTTCCTTTCAACACTCATGGAATTGCCACTGTCTTTTCTTTACCTCCTATGTGGTATCTGCCCAGTCTTGGCGATATGTAAAACACTATTATTCTGGTTTTATTCCATTGTTAAACTGTACAAACACAAGTTGTTGATAAAGTATGCTATTTACTGAAGCTGCTTTTAGTTGCTTCATGCAGTAAGAAAGTTCTATGCCTCAGTTTCAAGACCAAATTTTCCTCATGTTAATTGGAAGATGTTAGAACTGGCCAAACATGAACAGGTCTTGATACCGATAAACTTTTCTGTAAAGGATTACCTTAAGGAGCACTATATTCTGTGTGCGTTATTCTGGAGAGGCTTGTACGTCACATGCCTCGGGCTGATGGTACAAGAGAATTCAATTACCAGTGAAGGGCATTTGCCCTTGCAAAACTGTGTAATACCATTTCAGGTCATACGCGAAATAAGGGAAGCAGGCAAGGTAGACCTTTGCAGGAATACCACCTACTAGTCAGGCAAAGCAAGGAAAATAGACTTCTTGAAGAGTCAAAGTGGGTTTTAGGGGGCCTAGACTGATTTTTGCAACCTAGCCTTTTTTTATGGCAAATGTAGACATGCACACCTAGACATGAAATAGCTTTGAAACTGGGAAAAAAAGATGGGTAAAGCCTAGATAAAGACCTAACTACTGGTAAAGTAAAGGCATACCACTGTTTTCTTCTGCTGTGTAGTTACTTGTCTCATAGAGGGTATTCTGCAAAGTAAGATGGTGTGCTGAGTGGGGTACCTGGTGTTTTACAACAGTGGGGTACTTGAGTTTTACAACAAATTCAGCTACATGAGCATAGTGTTACAGGTCTTTTTCTTGAAAATGATTAGGTCTGTTGAAAAGTGGTCCAAGTAGCGTGCTGCCATCAAAGGTGCAGCCTAGAAGTGAAAAAAATATGAGCCTAAAAAAGCCACATTGAGTTTTATACTTGTTCCTGTATCAAGATATCGTTTACTTAGCAGTCAGCCTCAGCAAGGAAGTCCCTTCCAGTTTTGTTTGTGGAGGCAAGTGAAGAAGGGAATTCACAGAGCCTTTCACTCAGCTTCAGCGTGTCCAGAAAACAAGAAACGTAATGTGAACGATCAGCTTCGCATAGGCTCAGACCTCTTTGCTTTTGCTCCTTGAGGTCACTTTATGATAGAAATGTAGATCTGCTCTTATACAATGATGGTTCTCTAACCTCTAGCCAGCCAAGTCTTTTCTTTTAAATAATATGATATTGAAATTCTTATAAATTGCACTTTCTGTAGTTACTCAGCTTATTGACTGTAAAACACAGACCTTCAAATACAGAAAGCTTTTCCAACTATGTTATGTAAAACACCCATGTTAGAATTGTTTTATGCATGTTAAAGTGATTCTGGAGGCATAGATTGGTGTAGAACTGCATAATAAACCCCTGGTTAATGGTGTTTGCCTGGCCAAAAATTGGAGATAACCAGCAAAATTCTTCTTCAAAGTTTGTAGTGTTTTCTCATCATACCTTGGTAATAGTTACTCTAATCAGTTAGGTGGAAGCAGGACTGGGAATGCAAAATAAAAAGAAGTCTCTCACAGATATCTTAATTTAATAAGTTCAATGTGCTCCTGTGTGCTTTTAATAAAAATTTTGGTTTTAGTATTTGTCATGTTTATTAGTTCATTCTGTCAGACCATGCTTATACTAATTTAATTATGACAGCTTCCTTTGAAAAACAGATTAGGTGTTAAACAAGTGTCCCAGCAATAGGTAGGTACATAGCAAAGGTAATCAGTAGTTCAATTTGTAAATTAAGTCTTGTTATTTTTCTTATAAAGAAAATAATACATATGACCACTTCGGTATCTTGAGTAAATGGTAATTTATTTGTGGAGGATACCTTTACAAAAAGTAATTGCTCCAATAAGCACTAATGAGTGGTGTGTTTATCTTAAAAGTTGCGTGAACAGTTCCTGAGGGTACTAGGGCCAGATTAAGGTCTAAGGGTTAATCTAAAACACAATGCTTTAAGACCTGGTTCCTGGTGTCGGGATGAATTCTTCAGTATTTATTGAACATTCTTTCACGGTTTCCATCCCATTTCTTTGGCATTTTATCACTTGCTGATACAATTTGTCCAGGTTTCAATAATCAAATGAAAGATTGGGTGAACCATTCCAACTTTAAGCAATGTGTCTTTAGGGAATATATTTTCTAACACATTTGGCCGTACTAGACCCACAAACCTCAAATCTCAGTTTTTGAGCTTATAGTTGTACTGAAACATTTTGTAAGAAACAATTGTAAGAAATTACTGTGTTTTGCTAGAAGAACAAAACCAATTAAATGATTTATTTAATTTCCAGAATTAGACTTCTGACTGTGCACACTAGTTTAACAGGTAATCCTTCTAAGTAATTTAATTGCTGTCGCAACTGCTGCTCCTCCCACCACTGTTTGTATGTATTTGTAGTGGAAAAGGGAGATGGGGCATAAAGTCTAAAACACTTGGCCTTATATGTTGGTTGCACTTTTGGTATTTGGTGGAGATGCAGTGGACTTAACGTGACCCTGAGCTAGCTCTCCCGAACTATTTACTTGGCTGTACTTGATGTGTTCTGCCTTCCCTTTTCATACGCTTTGATATCATCACTGACCTTTCAGTACCTTCTCCCTCCTTGCTTTTCTTCCTTTTGATACTTTCTTGTGGTGTTACTGTATTTTCATGTCTTTAAACTTGTTATTTCTCCTCACTACTAACATTAAGCAGTGATGTGTCATGCAGCTGAAGTGAGCAGCATCTTCAGAGAAGAGTTGAATCCCAGGGAAGTGGTGGAATCGCCATCCCTGGAGGTATTTAAAAGATGGGTAGATGTGGTGCTGACGGACATGGTTTAGTGGTGGTTTTGGCGTTGTTAGGATGATGGTTGGACTCAGTCTTCCTTTCCAACCTAGACAGTTTGATGATTCTAATCTTTTTCCAGTCCCCTGGTTCAGTCTCCAGATACTTGTCCTTATCCAGTAAAAGGTCCAGTTCTGCAAATTCTTGACCACAAGAGTTTATATGGGTAGTTCCTTAAATATCCTGGTACTACCTCCAAGAGTAAATGACTCAGGGAAGAAGATACTGTGCTGGTAGGGCATTGGTTTTTACCTCCCTTTCCTTCATGGCATATAATGACAAGTCACCTTTTCACACAGTTCCGTACTTGTCCATGAGTAATTTGGAACCTTGTGTATGAGGAGATCTGGGGACAAACTTTTAAGTCACTCCATGACAGGTGGACAAGTGTCCATATGTACTGAGCTCAAATCTTCAGTCACCTGTTGTGACCAGGGTGGTTGGAAGCTCGGACGCACAAGCATTCCCTTGTGAGATTAGGGCAGTATAAAGGCATGCAGAAATTATATGCACAAATGTGAGAGTACTGTTGGAAAATCTGGCCTCCAGTATCTTTCTGAATCATCCAGTAAAAAGGAGTCTTTGATTTTTGGAGACTTCTTAATGAAAGGCTAAAATTTATGACTCTCCAATCTACAGTCTGCTCATATAACTGATATGCTTTTTTCTTTTAAGAATTTCCCACAGCAGAAAGACAAACAAGCACAATTCCCTGCTATTTCCCTGAAAACCAAAGTTCTCTTTCCTAGCAAGATTAACTTGTCAACTAATCTTAGAGCAAACACTTTATTTTAATCTATCATTGTTTTCTGGCTGTGGGTTTAGCGGAGGTCAGAAAAAGAGATTCATTAAAGTGATGGTGCATTTGTTTTCCAAAAGCACATCAGAAGATTAATGCTTTGCCAAAGAAAATAAAGAAATACAGTATTTCTTTTAATAATCTTCAGCTAAATAAAGTCTTAAAATCACATGCTTTGGCGCAGATGGGGTGTTGCAGCATAAGGTACAAGTCGTATAATTTCTACTATCTGAAAACTGCTGAAATGAGCTCTGCTTCAGCCATGCCGTTTATCCCACACCTGAGGTGAAGTAACTCTGGTCCCTTCTCTGATGTAGAGCCATCGGTGAGCTGCCTGCCAGTGTGTTTGTGCAAGTCTGTTTGCTTTTATAAAGAACCCGTTTAAGCTTCTCCACCCAAGAAATTGATGTTGCTTTTGGATAATCCCTGGGCGATTTTATTCTGTAAAATAAATAAATAAATCTTCCAAACCTGTGACGCAGCCCAGCTCCCACATATTTTGGACTATTCGAAGTGTAGCATTTTTGTTGGGGAAACATGAACTGACACAAAGCCTGGGCAATTTTATATTTGTCCAGAAGTAAAATAGGATGCATGTTTCAGTATAGGGTTACGTGACATTGGAGTTTCACCTGATGAGAGCGCAGGGTCAGTTGGTGATGAGGAGACATTTGCGTGTGGATGGCCAGACCCCACACTGCACGCTCATCCTCCAGTGTGGCTTCTCTAGGAGTGGTGCCAACCTGACTTGGTTTGGCAGCAAACCAGTATTCCGGAAAAGAAGGAAAATTTGTATTAAACAGCTGAATCAATTCCCTGGGGTCGGCATTGGTCGTTAGGGTTCGCTTTCAGTCTAAGAGAGGTTGTGTGTGTATGTAACGTCGACCAGCAGACGTGGGAATCTGAGCATCCTTGCTCTGAGTGGTGCTGAGCAGAGCTGCGTGGAGGATGCTTTGCCCCAGGGCGGTAGAATGGATCTCTGTAGTCACCATCAATCACAGGTAACCCATCTGATTAAAAATCGCTTCTGCAAGGTCTGCTCTCCCCTGCTCCCTTAAGGAAACATTAGTGCACAGGCTTGAGCTGAGTATGGGCAAATTGCGAGGAAGAAAAAGCCCTTGTTTTCACCCTGCTCGTAATCCCTCCCGATAGCCTTCCTCAGGGTTCTTGTTTTGGCAAAAAAACTGGTTCTGAATAGGCACATCTCTGCTGAAATCCATAATAGCTATGAATATGTTGTCCTGAATCTCTATGCTGCTATGTATTAGGTAACTAAATATTAAATTAAATATCTAATGTCTTAGTAACTAAAATAATTATCTGTCTTTGTCTAACATAGTTATCTACCTTAACTTGGAAAACGTTGAGACTGGAATAGATTGTCTTTGCTGTATTGCTTATTAATTGCATTGCAGCGATGTTCAGCATCTCTTGTAGCAGATACTGAATTCGTGTAGTGAAAAGCAGCCATTAACCTCATGAGATTGAACAATACAAATAAAAATTTGCTTTGGTTCGTGCTTGGTTTGTGGGGTCTTGTGAGCCATGAGAAGTTCTAGAAGATTTATCCACCCTCTTTTGCCTTGCTCTAACCTGGAAATAAGCTGCAATTCTTGTAAAATCACTAATTTTCAAGAATTAAAGCTATGAATGGAATGTCAAACATTAAAAAGACATGCTGATAAATCACTGGAAATGGCAGTGTCTGAGTAAAACATTATGAAAATGATAGCAAGTGTTTAAAAGGGAAAATTGACCTGCTCAGCCCAACACGTGGTAATACACATATATTCAACATAGCATACTCTTGCACTTGTTGCTGTGTCCAGTGGGCCATTATATTTCTAGTATTCTGTTTTTTTTGTGTGTTATATATACCCTTAATTAGACTTGTGATGTAGACAGCCCACTCCTGCATGAGGTTAAGCTGCTGTGTAAATAAATAAAATGCAGGAAACACAGCTTTTGCTAAAAACAGAAACTAAGTTCAAAAACAATGTTTTGGCCTTAGGCTTTTATTTGGGGCTTTGGAAAACAGAACGACCTTTTTGTTTTCTATTATTTGTAGAAAGCCTAATAAACAAAATATTACTTCTCATCTACTTTTGCATTCCTTGAGTGTGTTTTGGTAAACCATTTTTTCATTTAGAGTAAACTACTATAAATTAGGCTGGGATATGATCATTAATAGTTTTAGTAGAAATATTAGTTTAACTGAAGAACTTCTTTGTTGTGACCTCTGTGGTAATAGTTTAAGCTCAAAAAAAACCCCATCAGAACACATTCTTGAGCAATTATTTTGCTTCAAAAGGATATGTTTCATACAGATGAACAAAAAGGCTATATAGTGCCAGCCCACTTAGGCTACCAATCAAGACCCCGATAACCTCACTACAGTGGTGCTAGTAATTTTTAGCATTTGAGGTTACTGACCAATTGCCATCAAATTTACCACATGCGTATTGAAAAAAGTCAGCCTTTATAATTTGATGAATTATGTTCACAGAGGCAGAAAGGCTTCTGCTATCACTTTCTCCAAGCAGGTGCAAAACCAACTACATCTGCTATGGGTCTATGCTGCTAACTTTCTCTTACTGTAGTTTTTAAGTGCCCTTCGGTCTCTTCAATATATGTATCTTGATGGTGTCTCTGCCTGGTGGATACTTTTTTCCACATCTATTTTTCACTTCACCAAGTGGGAAATTGGCCACCTAATACCTTGGTGGGCTGGTTAGGGCTGCGTGTGTGCCACCTCTGTTGGCTCCTCCTGAATTGTTAGAGGTGGGTGGCTTTTGCCAGGAACCTATATGCTGTCTGTAGGACCATGGCTGAGTAATGAACTGATCCCCATCATATGTCTAAACCTTGCTGCAAGATTTGGCTTATTGCAGACTAAAGCTGCATTGCAAGGTGACGTGCAAGGAGTGTAAAAGATCAGAGGTTTAAACTGGAGTAGGAAATTGAGCCCTGAGATAATGGCATGGATTTGAGAGATCAAGTGATATTAGTACCAGTAAATCTCTTTTAGATAAACTATAGGCATATGTTTCTTCATGCTTTCTGCCTCTTTTCTTTCATTCTTTTTTTCTTTTAGTATTTCTTACAATCGTTTCCATAGAGTAGTCCAGCTTAAACTGGAGTGGTGTATCCTTAACACAGTTTTTAGTTTAGTTGGTAGAGAACTTTTGTAGCAGATGAGAAATGTGAACCCCCTGAGATTGGGGAACTTGAGAGCCATGTCACCCATCCAGTTAAAGATGCCCAAATTGCTGTAAATTCTTACAGGCAGCAGATAATCCTTTTCTTGTTGACTGACCAGGAAGCGAGTAATGACGTCCTCATCCTAAGTGATTGCCCAAGTTCCTTTAGGAGGTCCCTGGCAAAACAGGAATGACTGCACAATAACTTAGAACCACGAAGCTCTAACGTGATTTTCCTCTTTGCGACTGGATCGACAATGATAAGAAGCTGCATAAATACGGGTAGTTTATGTTTAAGTGCCATGGCTCCATGTTGGCACATATGCATTTCATATTTTTCTTCATTCCATGGGACTTTTTTCTACATCTGTATTTTCAGACAGGAGATTTTGAACATCTGAATATGATAACATATATGGTAGTTTGTTTTGAGTGATAGGACTCTTATTCCTGGGCAGTATCACTATTGTACATCTTGATCTCTCAGTCTAAAGTTGGATTGATTTAAGCTGATCCAATGCCTCGAGTTTGGTCTTGTTCTGAATGAAGGGGATCACAGCACCAGATGATATGCCATGAAGCTCCATGTGTTTCTGTATCCTTCCCTGGTTCCCTGGCTATGCTTAAGGCTTCACATCCTGTAAATGTGATCCATCAGTCTATATTTACCAGTGGTGGTAATTGAAAATTAAATTTTTAAGTTTGGTGAGGGTTTTTAAATTATTAAGTTTATTTATTTCAGAGTTTTCTGAAGTGGGGGAAAAAAAAAAAAAGAGATACTTGAAACTTCTATCATTAAAACAAAGGACTTTCTTTCTTTTATGTTTCAGACACAGACATAAAGGAGCTAGAGGATGTTTTTGGACTTAATGGACAAGTAGAGCATAAGCTGAACTTCCTCAAAAAGAATGTATCAAAAGATATAAAGCTGGTACTGATTGCTCATTCTATTGGTTGCTACATCACACTGGAAATGATGAAGCGAGCATCAGAACTTCAGGTACATTAACCTTATAGAATGGGATATTAGCAAAGCAGTGCACATGCTCAGCCTATGGGTAATGCCATGTCTTTCCTGTGGAAGCCCTATTCTGCTATGCACAAACTTTCAATTAAAATGAAATAAGAACATTAATGACTAATCCTAATAACATATAATAAAGTAGTTTGATGTAAAATTAAGTTCTGAATCTGAATTTGGACCTTCAAATGCCCTTGTAATATAAATAATAATTGTGATGAATATATTTAGGACTTGCTTGTTGTCTTCTAATCTTTAAATAATTTATAAACAGATCACTAGATATTTGGCAATTACATTATGTTACTACACCAAAAATGAAGACTGGCTATGATTTTAATAGCAGTTTCTTATCTCAAGGCAAGCAGATTGCTGGCTATACATGGGAAAATGTATGGAAAAGAATAGTAATATAAATTGTGATGAGTACTACTATGAAGGGAGTTGTTTTAAAAGTTTAATACATATGCATGTATCGTTGCTCCTGCAACTCAGTCTTGATTTGTGTAACTCCAGAATGGGAGGTGTTTCTGCATGTTTTTGTCTATCTGAACGTTTGTCTTTGTCACTGTGAAGCAATAAGGCAGCTGAGTCAGGACCGTGTCCTTGCCGTGTCTCTGGAAATGGCAAACTCTTAGTGCTCAGTAATAACTCACTCTACTAGTGGATGATGAATGAAGAATATTGAAGTTTTATTCTTAAACATTTTCACTCTTGCTAAATCATTGCCGCTTCCTTTACATTATAAAATCTTCAGTGGAAGGAAGTGCAGTGTTAGCATAAAGTCTGTGTTTAATTTACGTATGAGTAGGTTCTTCTACTTCTTCATAACCATTTCCACTGCACATCTAACTTTTTTTTTTTCCTTTAAAGGAAACAGCAACTAAAAACATGAAACATGAGGTTAACCTGATATATTTCCACAGGCATATTTTACTTTGTGATTATAAACAAGGGCATTTTTTTTGAGAGAACTTTTATTACTGTTTTATCTTTTCAAGAGGGAGTGTTCTAGAAAATATCATATGCAGTAATTTGTCCAAAAATATCAAGTTTTCTTTGGTCAACATCTGTACAGTCTTTATCACACAAATGATTTTATCTGGTTTCAATTAAACTATGAATTGTTGAGTAATTTTTTTACACCTGGCTCACTGGATGCTGGCAGCTTGCTATTCATCAGCGTTTTGAAACGTAGGTATCTCTGGGACACTCTCAGGCTGCATGGTGCACTGTGTGCATGAAGTTAATATATGACAAGCTACATTTAAGATGCTTTTAACAATAGAAAATATTTGTGTAAGCCAGAGTGTTGTGCAACCTTTGTCCCTTTGCCAAAAATAAGTTAACTGTTAGGTTTTATAACATATGAAGTGTGATAATAAGAAACTTGTGTTTCCATCTCTCCCTTTATTTTTACTGGAATATTTGATTCCCACAAGATTTTGAGCACATATGTGTATTTTAGTAGCTAGATCATTTGATTTTATTTTTGTGTAGTTCTTATGTGATATTCTTTTATTGCATGAGTTTTGGTTTTGGTCTTAAATTCTCTGCTTTAAGAGCCTTTGATTGCTTACAGTTTATTATTCTGAGCTAGAGGTTAATGTGTTGTATTTATTGTTCAAATAATTCAGTAAACGTTTAGATTTGGAGTGTGTGTTTAGCAGATTTGATTTTTGTTACCCAATTTAAAGCCCTTTCATAATCTAACCAAATATAGACTCAATTGTCTCTCTCATACAATGATGAGGGAACCTGATGAACTTGAGATGGCATGGGTGAGAAGGAGAAAGTACTATCTCCTTATCTCTCCTTCTTGGGTGCTGTTCAGCTCTTGGTTTTGAATGCTGCTAATTTCTTAGTCCCCTGTGCTCTACAGGTTAATAGGGTACTTTGTTGTGGGTTGTTTTTTTCTTAAACTTCTGTGAAATAAGGCTTTCTTATTTCATTAAAAGAGAAATGCTAGAGGAATTGCCAGTTTACCCCAGGATAAATTCACTTTTGGACCCCATCCCTATTTTCCTGTCGACTCTCAGGGAGGCTTCTGTTAACTATTTCTTCAGGAGACCTCTTAACAGAAACTTAGTCTTAGGTTGATGCCTTTAACTAAGTCTAATTGGCAGAGAAGGGTTACTTCCATACTTGGGGCTACTGCGTGGATTTGAGTACTGGGCCAGCTGTGCAGTGACATTTTTGGACTAGTCCCTAGGAGACTTTTTGACCCAAAGCAGCCAACAACTCCTGGCATGGTTCTGGGCTTGGCAGAGGCCCAGGACCATTCCCAGTAGGTAGTCTGGATGCAGACATCCTGATTTTAGGCAAGGGGAAATTCAGCCATGCGGATACAGACCATCCTTTGCCATCCTGTTCCATGGCAGGACCAGGGAATGGATCCCGGCCGGTCTGTTGACTGGCACACGTGTAGCTGGGAACACTTCTCAGTTGTTGTGGTGGGCATCAAATCTTAAAAAGATTCACCTCTTTGTGGGAAGTGAAGCATCCAGAGTTTGCCAGACTGCTAAAAAATTAGACGCTGGGAAGGAGAAATGTTCATCGGCCTTACTCTGTGGAGATGGAAAAATGCAATAACGTACAGCTTACTTGATAATTGCTCTTAACCTCATAATCTTCTTCGCCCTTTGTTCAGCCAGCAGAACTGAAAAATGAAGCTGAGTGACAAAATGATTTTCTCAGTTGTTGGAGCTTGAGCCTGACTCATAAATACGCTACATCCTCCAGGCATTCTCTTTAAAAATACAAATCCTTACTTGGAGGATTTCCTTGTGCTTTGCTGGCAACGCTACTGAGTGTTTCTAAAACACTCCCTTTGATCATTAATTTTATCAAAAGATTGACACATTTCCTTGCTAATTCAATCTGTTGCAGCATTAGTCTTTCATTTGCAATGATGGTTTTGAAATGCCAGCACCTTGTGGTAATAAATTAACACCTATTAACGAGTGAAATTGTCATACAGTGTGAGTGTTGCTCTTCCTGTCAAACACATTGAGGAGGAAGAGTTTAAAACCTCTGAGTATGTATCAGTTTAAGCAAATAAAATTGCAGTAATATATACTTCAAAACCGTGCATTGCTGATATGTCTCAGTGGTGCCATAGAATATTGGGTATTGCTAGAACTTGCTTGATTTAATGAATAATAGCTAATAAAACTTAAGTTGGAATAGTTGTGTATAAAACAAGTTCTTAGCTTGGAAACCCTGTCACATCATTCCTGTGCACATGATGGTGTGCATCTGCCTTATCTTTTCTTCACTGTGCTCTCTTCTAAACAGAAATCTTTTGGTCTGTAATTTCTTTCAACAAATGTGATGAGCGTAACAAAATAACCTAGTTCGCATTTAATAATTCCACACATTTATACAGTAGAATAACCATATTTTCATATTTTTTTCTTCTGTCTGTATACGAATTGCATTCCGGTCTTTCACTTGACGAGCTACAACTTGTTCAGGATCTGGTACTATATGTAGCTTAGAAGGTGTCTGCAATGTGTCTTGTTCTTCAGAAATCGGTACTGACTTTGACCCATCAGGAGGCTCTCCCCTATACAAGCTCTATTGAGTTAAGCAAACATTTCTTCATTACTGACCGTTTTAAATTATTTTATGGTGTATAAAATGTTGGTGCTATTCATACCCTTTTATACATAAATTAAACATGCCTAACAGGAGGAACCAGGCATTTTTTGTTAACTTTTTGAGTTACCGAAATTGGTTATATATCCCTGCTGTTGGTTTTCTGACTGTTTAGCCCATTTCTAAGCCTAAGTTTCTAAGTTTCTCTCACCTGTTACTAGTCACAGGGATCGAATGACCTCAATGGGAAGCATTTTGTTGGAGCTTTTTGAATATAGTTATTTTGGATGATGCTCCTATATATGTGCATGGTAGCTGTATTTCTTTCTTCTTTTTTTTAAATTTTTTAAAAATATTTAGTTAAAAAAGCAAAAAAGTTTTCACTTACAAACAATATTGTTGTTACTTCTGATGTTAGAAAAAGCCAGAAACACATTTTATCATTCTTTTTTAAATTTAGCTGATAATAGACTATTCTTCTTTTCGGCCACTCCAAAGTTTCTGTTGTTGCCTTGTTAGTAGTGAGGGGTTTTATTACCCTCGGGGCTCCCCTCAATCACACACATCTTTGGCGTGACATATGTAGTCCTCATTTTGTGGTTTCATACTTGAACCAAAAGGCCATGCTCCATCTGTTGTGAACAGCTTGCTTGGAAACACGGATGGCCTGCAGGTACACAACAGAATGACAGATGTCATGACTCTGTTAGCTTTTTGTTCCCCTGTTGTCTAGAAAACTGCTTCTTCCTGATTACCTGCAGCCCTTTGCAACGCATCTTAGTGGGACAAGACATCTCTGCACATGGCCCTTCTGACAAAGACATTGATTGGGATTTGAACTTTTGAAAACGCTCTTTTCTTTGCCATCTCTTGGCCAGGGAGTTGTTTATTTTCAACATGTGTGAGAAATTACCTGTATGTATAGAAGTAGTTTGTTTTAAAAGAAGCTTTACCAAAACAGTAAAAATGGCAATAGATGGTTTGCGTTGCAGTGCCTCTTTTCAACATAAAATGCAATAAATAATTATTCATTTACAGAAGAATAACAATGTGTGAATGTCTATCCATAGATAATATTTTGTAGTAAGACAGAATATGAAATTTAAAGCAAATTAGCTATTCCTGGGTAAGTCACGTAAAACATTTTGATCCTAACCCAGATGTCTTTTTCTGATATAGCTTAATCTGTTTTCAAAATAGCTTAAGATAATGGTTTTGAATGTATTCTAAATTCATTCTGGACAAGAGTGTTCACACATGAAGTTACTCGGGAATATTTCTGTGTTTAGATATTCTTTATTCAGGCTTTAATTTATCAAGGTCATCATCAATTCTGTAAGTTATAAAAGCTTTTCCAAAGTTTGCTGGCAGAGTTAATCCTCTTTTTGAAATACAGTTTCCTGCAGACAGAAGCTTCAAGTAGGTGTGATGAGAATAGTTACTTATGGGGAGGGAGGAAGAGGTGTGTAAGCTGTTTCATAACGGCTTAAAATCTCTCACTTGGACAGATATTAGATTCTCTCACTGCTGCCTTTCTGCATCAAATCAAGTTGATTCTTTTATCTCTGGTAAACACTTAGTTCCTTTCTGTTGAAGTACTTGGAAAGCTCCCCCAAACTTCAGTGAAAGTAGAATTAGGCCATAAGAGAGAGAAACATGTCAGAATTCCCCTGCTCAGTGATTTATTGTGATACAGAATTCAACGCAGTGACCCTTCACAGTAATAATTTGCTTTCAGTTGTGTTGAAAGCTTGATTATGAATTTGAGAAGCGCTTCCATAATGTTAGGAAAGATGTTTTTAAATACAGGTATTTCTGCAAGCAAGCAAAATTCTTTAATATAGAATTACTGGAAACCCACAGGGACAGGATTAAAAGAGCGAGTTTTTTTAATGATACAGGAAGTGCTAAGCATGTCTGACCTTTGAGATAATAGGGGAATCTTTTCAGCAGCACGAATGAGTGAGGGAAAGACTCTATGAAGACAGTGACATTTGTTCAGTTCCTGTTTTGCTGTTATTGGAACCTGTATATGAAATCCAAGACAGGTGGTGTCATCACTACAGAAAACATCTTCTGAAAGGACACTAATTTTGCAGGTTCTGACTTCTTAGAAGTTATACTGCATTTTGGAAACAGAAAGAAAATGAAGAGTAGCATATAATATATATATATAATATAATATAATATAATATAATATAATATAATATAATATAATATAATATATAATAGCATCTAATTCAAAGGTTGATTATCTAAGTTATGTCACAATACTTGTAGCAAAATCAGTTTAAATAGCTGTTGTCTGGGTAAATTAACTTCTGATGATTTCACTGGCGATTATGAAGTTTAAAGTATGCTTAGTGAAGAAATATATTTTTTACTACCTTGCATGCTCTCTTACAAAAGTAAGCTTGTCCCATGTCTTTTGAAGAGTACAGTGAGACTGCATAAAATAGCAAAATAGCCAGAAGATTTCTGAAGAGAGGCAATGTCTTCCCTCATGTAGAGGATTAATCTTTGTGTGTGTGTGCGCCAGGGTGCAGTGTAACCAACAGCACAGCAGAGGTGTGAAGAAATGTCCCTGGTCTGTGCAGCCTTGTTTTCATTTGTCCTTGCTGAGAACTGTTTCTCTTGGTTCCTTAATGGATTGCAGTGATGGGTGGAATATGGATATGTAGTTTTGTCTAGCAGTAGGGATCGTGAGCTGGAGAAACACTGTTTTTATATGCATTTCATGTTACTTGCAAGCTTAAATGATAAAGTGCAAAAAAAAGCCCCATAAAAATTAAAATGAGTGAAAGACTTACGGTAACACAAACCCAATGACAACATTTGCAAAATTATTATGCAGGAGAAAAATAGATGGCTATACTTAGCAGATCTCACAAGGGAATGGGTACACATTTGAAATAAATGTGTATCTTGTGAAGAGAACTGTGAATTTCTAGACCATGATATAAAACTAAACTGAGTGCGATGTATTTTTCTTCTCTTTTGGTCCATCCGTTCCGGATAAATGAGCTACATATTAAAAAACCAAGTAAACGGCATTGGGCAGGTAAACACCCACCTTCATCCCTCTTTAAGTATTAAGGGAGCAAAAAAAGACAGACTCTGTAACAGAGTTTTGCACAGATTTAATCATGAGTCTAAGCTCAGCTGCCTTCAGTGAGACGTGTTAATTTAACTTTATGGGTGTTTTGAGTTGGTCACTAAATTGGATTATTTCTATAATAATTTTTTTTTCTATCAGTTCTTGATAGATAGCGAGCCTTTGAGAGCATATACAAGGAAGCACAGGTGGTCTGAGCCAGTAATTAGACTAAAATTTGCTTTAGTTGATGTTTTACACATTACAGAGTCTGCCTAATCCACCTTGCAACAGATGACAAAGTTCTGACGGGTATATTTTCTCGGTGACGCCTCAGGCCGTATCAGTAAATCTACTGGAACAGCCAGGAGAGCGAGCAGTACGAACTTGGCGCATACGCAAACGTTATGCAGCTCTCTTATTTGGAAAAAGCAAGAAGTAACACAGATGATTTATTAAACCTGACCAAAGAAAATAAATAAGATACCGTATCTTTGAAGCATCAAGGAAGTTTCTACAAAGATTTGGGGAGAGATTTAAAAAAAAGAAAAATGGAAACAACCCTCATATGAAAACCTAAGACAAACATAAAACCTTCTCTCTGTGGGGTGGGAGGCAGCAAAGCAAAGAGCAATAGTGGGTGAGTTCATGGCAAACAAAGATTTGTTAGGGAGATACTGACTTCTGACTAAACCACTCGTAAAAAGCCACCGGTCTGAATTGAAAACTCAACACAGTTTTCAGAACTTCAGTGAAAGGCTGATAACTGTGGAATGGGGTTGAGAGTGTCGGCTCACCCAAGAGACCACTAGCAACCAGTATTTTCACTGGCTTGATGACAGATTCTAATCCTAACGGTCCCAGTCATATTCTTTTCTACCTCTCCCCGCCAAAAAAAAGCTTTAAAAAATGTAAACTGTAAGAAAAAACGATCAACACGCAGACAGGTTTTTTTTGTGTAACCCGCACTGGATGCTACCTTTGTGAATAGGAACAGACACTGTCTAGATTGCCATGGGCTGCGTAGGTCTGCCTGATGTTACTCTTCCCTTCACAGACAAACCACCCACCTTGTAATACCCAGGACAAAAGAACGTGAAATAGCTCAACGATACAAAAAATTGTAGGAAAGTTAAAATAACATGAGAAATAAACTGTTGAAGGTGATGCATCTTTATATGTAAAAATGCTTAAGCGCAAATTAAATAAAGAGTCAAATTTTTGTCTTTTGCTTTCACCAGGGAGAGGTGTGCATCTTTCTCCACATTAAGAATATAATTTTTTATCACAGAAAATAGATTTGAAACCAAAGTGGCATGAGCTATCAATTATCAGCAAATAACTAAACCCATCAGGAACTGAAATGTGATCAACAACTTGAGAATAGTCTTCAGTCATGCTGTGAAGATACCTGACTGTTACTGCTTTGTGTCTCTCTGGTTTTCTGTTTTCTACTTCTTTGTCTTAAGCAGATAAATTAGCTTTTAGTCATATGCTGTGTAGTCTATTACACATGGTGCCATCTTTTGACTCCTATGTTGATCAAATACGTTGTGGTCAACAGTGTATAACTGCCTGCTAGATAACACTCCAATTTCCTCTAAAATGAGATAACAAGATTTATGTTTTAAAGTTGTTCCCTCCACAAAAGGAGCAAGAGAGATAGAAAAATTAGAGATTTCCAGAGGGCTCTACGTTATATATCAGTCCTGTCTGCAATCCAGACTTACTCGTGCTTGTAACTGTAGAAGTAGCAAGCAAGAAACAATGAAAGGTGTGAGTCAAGTTACCAGCATATGATGATGAAATTCTGGATTTTTTTGGCAACGCAAAGCTTTAGGATCAGGAAGGTGGAGAATTTTCGAAGTTTCATTTCGGGAAGCATTGCCTCTTGAACTATGCCTCTTTTCAAGATCATCTTTGTGGTTAAGATCTTAAACTTGTAACCCAAAACCTAGGGTACACCAAGGAAGCATGAATGGAAGGTTTGGCTTAGGCTTGTTGTCCTTGTCAGCCTACTTGGCCAAAGCTCATGCCTGATTATCTCATCCAAAGAAAGCTTTTTGAAATTAACCTTGACTTGAATTGCTTTGTTTTATTCTGCTCACGTGTTGCTGTTATGTTGTGTTAGTACGCTGTGGCTCAGCTCGTGTTAGGCACAGGGAACCTGCAGTTCATCATATTGTCAGCACCCGAAAGGGGTATCTGAGTTGTGGGTATGCCTGGCTGGGTTCAATATCTGACCAAATAGCAGCAGTGTAGAAACTCAGTTTAGAAAACAAAAAGCTTAAAGATTGCAATATGACAGTCTTGAGAATAGAAAAAAATATATATGCTAATATATGCTAAATTAAACAAAACTTATTTTTAAGTCCACTCTTTTTTATCTACCAAATATAGAAATATAGACCAAAGACTATACACTGTCAGTTTGTCTTATCATTTGATTCCTAAATGTCTCTCCTGAAAACAGAAATAAAGATACCGGAGAGATAATGTACAGAAAGTATTAAAGCTCTGCTTTGCCTTCTAGAAAAGACTTTTGAAAAATATATATATATAGTTCATTCTTAATACTGCCTTATATGTATTTTGAAAACAAATATTGCATTTCTGAGCAGTGCTGCCCTGTGCATACATAGCGTGCCTTGTGTGGGTTTTGAAGTGGGTGAAGCAGGTAGATATCACCTGCTCAGTCCTAGAACTCTATAGGAAATACTAAATTACATGTAGATCAATACTATTCTGAGTCAGGAAAACTTACAGTCCAGAAATGTTGAAAATCAGATGAGACTAGTAAATAGTAGAGTGATAATTAAAAGCACAAGTGTGAATTTAATTAAAATTGATGTCTGGTGCAATTAAAAGATGGGCTTGACAAAATCATCAGCAGTATATCCATCAGAATGTAATTACCTAGCATATAAGCTTCTTTTTTTAACGTTAATCACATTTTTAAGAGTGAGGATTCAGAGTCAATAGTAACATTGCCTTAAGATTAGCTTGTTTAGCTCATAAGCCTGTGATAAGGAGGCCTGAGGAAAAAGGGGGAAAATGAATTCCCAAGACTTTCTGAGGAGAATCATGTTTTGTTCATAGTGTTCACTGAAACTCCAACTTCTCGCACCTTCTTTGACGTATTGGGTTTACTGCTCAGTTGAATATAGAAACAATGTGAAAGTCAAGATTGTGGTCTGTGATGATTGAAAGTAGGAAAATATAAAACAATAATTTTGATTTCAAGACATGATTTTTTTTTAAATGATGTGTTTATGTAGCTATTAATGAAACATCTGATTTATTTTCAGATGTATGTAGTCAGAATTCAAATAAACCTGTAAAAATTATTTTTTCCAGGAAGTTAAAAGACATTAAAGTAGCCAAATGTACAAACAGAAAAGGAAGGAAAATAAACTGGAAAATGGAATCTGTGATCATTCATCAAGAATCCAAAGTAAAACATGAGAATGTAGAGGAAATGAAGGACTAAAAATAAAAAGATGGCTAGAATGGTAAATGGCAGAATAACAGGATTTATTAAGTACTGTGGATTTTTACAGATTTGTTCATAAAATCTTGTTATTTTGAATCTTGAAAAATTTGGATTCATATTGTAATAACTAAGTGAAATGATTCTATAAAAGTGAGGGAATCATAAACATATAACAAGAAGTGAATTTCAAAAACAATTAGGATTTATAGCACATGTTTTCAAAAGAGCTCAACACCCTTTTGAAAGCCAAATTTCCCAAAGAACTTTTTATGCTGGGTGGTGACATCTGAAATTCTGCCTGCAGATGCGTGTGCCTAACACTTGAAAATCAGAAACCTGCTCTTTAGAGTTGGACCAAACAGTCAAAATTCAGTATAAAGTTATGTTACACATAGCTTAACTATTGCAATTAATATGCTTTATAGAAGACAATAGAGCCAGAAGTCAGCAGTTTTCGTGCTAATTTAAAATTGAGTAGACAAAAGGGGAAAGCATTCAATTAGGACATTAAAGAATCGATCATGAGAGGACCATGTGAAGGGACGCTGTGGAATTTTTGAACATAGACTTCGCAAACACGTAGTTAAACTTTGAGCGTGGCTATGACTCTAGTAACCAATATCTGTTGGAGAAGCTCTATGTTAAAATGTAATTTCGCTGGCCATCCTGAGCCCTCAACAAAGAAGTTGAACTGCTTCATAGCTCTTGCCTTTCATTGCATGTGATGCTGTTACTCAAGCAACAAGGAAGGACCTGGCTTGGATCTTCTTGTTCAAAGAGGTTGCTTAGAATGGACAGTTTTGTAATTAAAAATATTTCCTACTCTGCCATACTGTTAATTTGTTCATTTCCCACGGTCTACAGTGAAGTCTAAGGATGCTTATTTTAGAGGCTAGAGGGGAAAATGTGTTTCTCTCATTAGCTTCTCTACTGAGAATGGTGTGTCCTGTTTGAAAGTTTGCCACAGGAGGGAAAGGAATAGGAAAGAGATATAAACTTTATACAAAACAGTTAGAAGATCTCTGAGCTTAGATTGTACATTCACTGCATTTAGGGAATTTCTAGTACACTATTGAATTAAGTTTAGATAAATAGATATACTTTTATATATACTTATAGTATATATACTTTATAATATACTTTATATATAATTAGATAAATGGAGATACTTTTTTTTCTGTCTTTTTAGTATTTCTTTGACTACTGATAATTTTGGGGGAATTTTTGCCAATGCCATGATGCATCTTTTCAGACACCCGAGGATGTGTTGAGTGACTGTACACCTATGTTTAGAGAACTAAATCAAGCCCTGGATTTCTTCTTAAGAATCAACCCTTGTGCTCTGATGACTGTGATTATCTTCAAAATTTAATGCAATAGAAGTCAACTTCCTTTTCCATTTATTTCAATGTATAAATATTCAAAATGCTTGATTTCTATTGTTTGGATACAAATCTACTTAACTGTGAGATTTTGGGAGAAAAATCATTGGAGTTTGCCCTTTCATGTGGGATTCAGTGTTAAGCATACATTAAATGGAAGTCCAGGAACCACAAACGTATATAATAAACTTGTTACCTTTGGAGTCCTATAAGAAAGTTCAATTAAAGTTAATGAAAATATGCTTCTAATAACTTTTTTACATTTCTAGTCACTGGAAAAATTGTAAGAACTTTCCACTTCATTTCAAATTCCACAATGAAGCATAACTCTGTATAAGGAGTAGAATTCACGGAGTCCCAATTGTTCTTGAAAACATTACATTTCTGCTGCTCTATTTTAAAACAGCAGTATGACTACTGTAAGTGTATTTTACTGAAATGAAAGGTACAAACCCCAGATCTCAATAAATATAATTTGAATTGTGACCTCTAATGGCAGCTGGCAGAGTTCATACTTTTTATCTGGCATTGGCAATTGAAAGGTATTCTCCAAATTCTTGTTCGCAGTTGCACTAAACCCCTTCCTGTTTGATGACCAGTTTTATTTCCATGATAAATTAAATATGATAATTTTGCTCTTTTAGCAGATTCCTGCCGATATTCCATTTGTCATAATAATTAAGGCTAGGAGCAGTCTGTAGTATTGTGAAGGAAGGAATTTTTTGTTTTTCCCTTATTGTTTAAAATTCTTAAAGCTATGGGAAAGTCAATGCAAGGATGGAAAATCGTGCTGACTGAGAGAATTCCACACTCCCCTTCTCTCTGTTTTTGTCTTCTTCTGATACCCTGACAAGATTTTGGGATACAAGTTCTATCTTGAACCTCAAATATTCCTTGTTTCTTTTCTTCCTTTGACATTATACAAAATTTGGCTTTGTGTTCCGTTTCTTCTCAGTCTGTACTTCCTGGCTCACTCATCCTTCTGGTCTTCACTGATATCACAAGTCAGGACTTCTGCTCTTCTTCTGCCAGAGTACATTATTAAATAAGCCACTTAAAATGATTAAAATGGTAATGGACTGAACTCCTTCTAACATCAAAGGTCAGCTCAGCTTTCGTTATCTGTCTGCTAACCCTTCTAGCCGAGGCTTGGGTTGACTGGATACCTTTTTGAGGGCTGACTTCAGCGAGTTGTGAAATATACCCTTTCCAAATGTCTTAAGCATTGCATTTAAAAATGGAAGTCCAAGGATCTCGAGGCACTGATGGAAAATCATGGGCTTCCTTTTTCATCATCAAAATGAGATTATAATTGTAAGGCTGGTTTTTTATTCACACTGTTCAGCCACTTTTCCTTAAGCTGAATGGATTGTCATTGAGATTTATTGGTAGGTATGGCCGTACATTGATGACTCTGAAAGCAGTTGGTTCAAGACACCAAAAAATCTGATTCTTAATACTTTCTTTTTTGTTGAGCCATCTCTCTACTTTAAGGGCATATTACTGGGTCACCGTAAGTGGTAGGTGTCCTAGATCATGTCTACAAGGATCACATTTACCGGTCCGTGCACCATAAGGGTACCTGCAGATGCAACGTGGTGATCTCATGGGAGTGCTACTCTGAAAAAAAAAATTCCACCCTGTACTTCCAAAATGAAAATGGAAAGAATTTCTCCTGGAAAGTGGCAGCTGCGTTCTGACATTCATGTAATGGGAGCAACTGAAAGCTTTATGGCGTGTAACTGTGACACTGCATTCCAACATAAGCTTCTCCCTGCCCTTCTTCCAACCAATAAACTATTCTTCCTCTCTTTTCACTCTCACCCCTCCTAATCTTCTTCTGTTTATATGCTTTAATCATAATAGCAACAAATCCATCCCTGCCGGTATTATCACACTGTTGCAAATTTTGGCCGTCTCCTTTGGCACTTACCTTGTAGATGGAATGATATTGCCCACTTTGATGGGGCTTAATTCTCTATGTAAAATACTGCTCTGTCAATGAATATTTTCTCTATTAAACTATTTTCAGTCCAACAATAAGATACAGATTTTTGGGAGAACAGTTTTCTCATTATTACCTTAACCCATAAAAAGGTTTTTTCTTTTTCTTTTTTTTTTTTTTTCCAAACATTTTGGGCAAGTCTTCAGTTACCCAAATATTTGTAGTACAGAGTAATTTGCATTTCAGCCCTGTGAGACTTGTAAATGTAATGAACAGTCTGTGTGTTTAATATTTTTTATATTTTTAATAATTCGCAAATAGTTGAGTATGTAGACCTGACCTGTTGAGAAATAGTTTGCCGTGTCTGTAGAGAACAGTTCTGAGTTCTAGTCTTTTGTATGTTTAGCAGAATTCTGGCCTGCGTCTGGAAAAATTCTAGGAGTACTTCTTACTGGAAAATATTTCAAGTAATATGAAACAAGAGATAATGTTTTGCTGTGCTGTGACCCACTTGTAAGGTGAGGTATGGATGGTCCCTCTCCTGTTGCCGTTAAACAGGTTTCAACATTGGAGGTCAGGTATTATGGAAGATACTGACAACCTTTTGAAAGGTGTGACTGAAAGTGTATTGATTTCAAAGGGAATTGTCAATGGTCTCAATTTACTTCTCAATCCAAGAGGTTATTTTGTAACTACCATGCTAAGTGTTCTGTGGCAGCCATGGTCTTCATCTCTCTGTCCAAGCATAGTAAGAGAATCTTGGTCTCTAGAACTGGGAATATTGTGTTTGGGTGAGACATATAAATGTAAAGTGTCATATATAATAACTGAAGAATAAATCCTTTTATCAGGATGTATTCATGGGGAAGGATTAGGGCCCATTACATTGATGGAAATTTTGCCACTAGTTTCTACGGGAGCAAGATCACGCACCCAGCCATACAGTAGGTGGAACCACAGAGGACCAGAAGCATTCAGTAGGATATCAGACATGCTGCGGTCTGTATAGGCAATCCAGGAGTCTCCTGGAGTGCACTGAGGATAACTTCTTAAGCCAGGTAATAGACAGCCCTACCAGAGGGGGTGGCCCTGATGGTCACCAACACAATCAGTGACGTCAAAATTAGAGGCAGCCGGGGCTGCGGTGATCATGCACTGGTGGAGTTCGCAATCAGGCAATGGGTAAAGTCGGGACCCTGGATTTTAGGAAAGCAAACTTCCAGCTGTTCAAGGAGTTAGTCAGTAAGAACCCCTGGGAAACTGCCCTCAGGGACCAGGGAGCAAAACAGAGCTGGCAGATCTTTGAGGATGCTTTCCTTAGAGCGCAAGAGCTCTCTATCCCCAGATGGAAGAAATGAGGAATGGAGGACGAGAGACTGGTATGGCTGAGTCAAGACCTGCTGATCAAACTAAAGGGCAAGAAAGAGATGCACAGGCAGTGGGAGCAGGGACAGGTATCCTGGGAAGAGTATGGGGATGCTGCCTGATTGTGTAGGGACGGGGTCAGGAAGGCCAAGGTGCAGCTGGAGCTGAAGTTGGCAAGGAACATAAAGAATGTGAAGGGCTTCTACAGGTATGTCAGCCAGAAAAGGAAGGTCAAAGACAGTGTACCCTACCTGATGAGCAAGACTGGTAAACTGGTAACGATGGATGAGGAGAAGGCTGAGGTCCTCAACAACTTTTTTGCATCAGTCTTCACTAACAGTCTCTCTTCCCACACCTCTCGAGTGGATGGACTGTAAGACAGTGACTGAGGGAGCAGAGTTCCTTCACCTGTAAGAGAAGATCAGTTTTGTGACCACCTGAGGAACTTAAACATGCAGAAGTCTGTGGGGCTTGACGAATCCCCCAGAGTCCTGAGTGATTTGGCTAATGTCGTTACCAAGCCACTCTCCATGATATTTGAAAAGTGATGGCACTCTGTGCCCAGAGAGGTAGTAGATGCCCCATCCCTGGAAACATTTAAGGTCAGGTTGGACGGCGCTCTGAGCAACCAGATCTAGTTGAAGATGTCCCTGCTCATTGCAGGGGGGTTGGACTAGATGACCTTTAGAGGTCCCTTCCAACCCAAACTGTTCTATGAATCTATGATTAGGGCTCTACCTTTTTGGTTGCTCTGCTTGACCACTGTTGGCAAAGGTAGTGTCTTACTTTTAGCAGCTGAAGTTAGATTTCCATGGCTCTCACTGTCTTGCTACTGGAAGATAACTACTGAGATATTTTCACCCCATTTTAGTTCTTCTGTACTTAAACTCTGCAGAGCAAGTTTTACTATACTCCTAATAATATTGCGCAAAGTTAATACTGTAGAAGCCTAATTGTGATTCACATTTTTAAAAGGACTTCATATGGCTGGTCCAATGAGTTTGGATGCAGGATTCCAACATATAATGCTCAGAATTGAATTTATGCTAAGTCAGTGGAAAGTGGCCTAGAAAGTAGACATAAATTTAGTCACACCTCACCTTGGTGCAAATGACACTCAGGACTACATACCTAAGGACGTAATCATTGTACCTGGCTCTGTATCCATCATTACACTAAAAACTACAGTTTGAAATACAAATACATTTAAAAAAATGCTGGTCCTTAAATTTTGTTTCCATCCAAGTGGAACAGCCAGGAAGCACTGGAGGCTTGGGGCGTTAAAGATGTACTTCAAATAAAATTGGATAATGTATGTTAAATAAAGAAGGTGCCAGGACATGGAAAAACCTTGTGATCACCATAGAGCATTTTAAACAGATGAGAATATTGCCTGCTATTTATATCATCAGGTAGAATATGAAAGAAAATAGTAAAAAAATAAACCCAAGTGTTCATTCATGGTATGGAACAGGTACATTAACTTTTATTTTCAAGGCATCCTATTAATTGCTTTTTCTGCTAGCTAAATTATTCTCTTTTTACCACATAGAGTAGTAGCAAAGCCATGCTAGATACACAGCTGAGTTAAGGAGATTCTTGGCTGCTGACAAAAATTGGTCATAGTTCTGTTGGTGTACACAAGGGAGTCCTGACATTTTCCATCATCTGAGAAGTTTGAGTTTTTCTGTTTTCCTGTCATTGAATAGCATCAGCTAAAAGTTAACATCTACTTGTATCTTAAACTATTCCTGTCTTCTTTTTCCAGGACAGTCTGTACAAGTACAGCACAGGTTAGCTGCCTACGAGGTGCTTCAGTATGATTATTTTGCTTCTGTGTTTCATTAGTAAGGCTGTTTCATTAGTAATGGCTATTTGTAGCTCCTCTCTGTTCTACAGCTAAAAGAATGCATTTAACTAACTTGTCCCAGAAATGGTGACGTACCTCAGGCAAAGGATATACCAGGGACAGAGTATGAAAGCAGGACATGCTCCTTAAGTTATTTTTAATAATATTTCTCTGATTAAGTCATGAAAAGTGAGGAAAAGATTTGGCATTGTGAATGAGCCTGTGGAGTGGGGAAAGATAAAAATTCAGCTTGTTGTGATCCGTTGTATTACATTTGTAGTACCTTCAAAAGGAAGGTACAAGAAAACTGATGGTTAGGAAGTTATGAACCAGTACACACATAACAGAAGTTTCCTCTTGAATTTCATTAACTGTTGCTTGCCTCACATATATTTATGTGCCATTTACAAAGAGTGACTTTGTCTAATATCACCGAGGACATCATTGTCCATACAACTATATAATTTTCCCTTTAAAAAAAAATAAAATCTTAATATGACCTTATATTTTACAAGTTAATACCACAGTAGAATACTGTGAAGTTGTGAAGATTATATGCAACTTCACAAGATGAGCATCGTTGTGTCCTGTATCTTTGGTTGCCCTGTATCTTGAAGGAAGTTAATGCTGTTGAAATGTTCAGAAACAATGCATTTCTGAGCTTTTCAGAAAGATTTATATATATGTTGTTTCTTAGAGTAACCTTCTGTGGAATGTATAAGGAAATATATATGTATGTATACTGTTTCCTGAAGAGCTGATATAGGTGATACTTTGTATGTCCAATTTAGAAATAGCAAAAAACATTGGATATATCGTTGTTTGAATTTGTGTTACCCTGAATCCAGCCTGTTGTAGTCTCCAAACATCTCTCTTTTGTAATTCAAAGCGATGGAGACATATCTAAGTTGACCAGCTCCCTTAAGGTCAGTAATAGTCGTGCAGTTTTATGGAGTGAGAGGGGGTCTGCACGGGTTGTATCTGTGGTCACAGAGAAACGAGAGTGATATCTCTCACACGTTTTGATAATTCTCATTTTACCTGTTTTGTTCAAATCCAGAATAGGGATTGGGTTGGATTGAATTGGATTGGATTGGACTGAATTAAATATCCCAATGTATTAGACTACGCTATCAGTAATTTTAACTATAAAAACATGAAGTTAAGTATGAACAAAGGAGAATATATCAGATGCCAAGAGGCAGAGACATCCCTGACGTCAAAGATAAACGGAAAACACCACTCGAACAGGAAACAGCCCTTGTCACACAGCCAACCTGAGCTTAGGATGTGATGCAACACAATATTAAGGCAATATTGTTTTGTAAAAAGTATGTTATGAATTTCTAGTTGCTTTGCTTTGCAGATCTCTAGAGGAGACATTGATTTGAGCTCGGCTACCCCTTCTCCCCTGCCTCAGCTCTTGCTGACTGTGCTGTAGTTTGACCTTTGAGTGACAGTCTGGCCAAGGAACAAGAGTGAGGAGGTTGAGAAGACAACCGTGTCAGCAGAGCACTTTAAGGAGGCAGCCTCGCCTGCTGTACACATATTGTAAGAATTAAAGGAGAGGGACTTAAAATGTTATCTTCATATTCTCTGTACTTACTGTTTCTTATACATCTCATGAGTCATATTTGCACAGATGCAGTTTAAGAAAAGCCTGCTTTTCTCGCTGAATGTGTGGAGTGACAAAGTATACAGTAAAGGGCTAAGGATCTCCATCCGTGCTCTTGTGAAGGTGAATGACATATGTCACCATGGAGAGAACTCACACCTATTTTAGTTCAGCATAATATGGCTTATAGGACAGAAAAGCTTAAGTACTGTCATACAATCATAGAATCATAGAATTGTCTAGGTTGGAAGGGACCGTTCAGATCTTCTAGTCCAACCATCAACATAACACTGACAAAAACCATCACTAAACCATATCACTAAGCACTACATCTACTTGTCTGTTGCATCTATTAATGTCCCTTGTCCCACCCAAAATATTCCAACTTTAACCATTCTATGATTCTATGATTATTTTGCATCCTTTGCATTTATAGCCCTTAAAAGTTTGTGGAGTTACAGTTCTCCACTCCATTGGCTTTTTGCTCCCACTTTGCCAGGCTGTTCATATTCCTCTCTCTATATATAACTTTCTTCAGGAATTTTATCATCTAAGCTCTTCATTAATTTTATGCTGTATTTATGGCTGGCTTTTGGTTGTAGTATTCCCATTGAAGATATACGGCACAGAATACAACTTGCATTGTCTCCCAGGGAGACAGAGATTCCTCTGGTATTTGTGATGTGTTTCCTCACTATATGTAACATTAACGTGCAGAGCTTCTCTCGTGCTTGCTTTCTGCACCATATCGTATTGCAAACTTGCATATCATTTGCTGTTCACCATTTCCCATGTGTCCTTTCAGCTATATTATTTGCCAGGTTTTTTCCCACTCATTCATGCTTTAGATTATTTTTCCTGGGCATATTTAAAGATAGTAATAGCTTCTGAGTTGGTTCTGTGAGCTGAATAATTAAAATACCAAATTTAGGTAAACAGAACCTACTTATTATATTGCTTCTTTCCATTTTGGGGTTGTTTTTTTGTTTATTTGTTTGGGTTTTTTTCTGTACTTCTGCTTGGAAAAATTGTTCTGAGTATTTTGAAGCAGATACCCAGGTTGGATCTCATAAAGCTGGTTTGGCTGGTACTGAAACATATTGCAAACTGCAATCTAGCTACAAAAGAGAGGTAGTGATCGTCATTATGAAATACCTCCAGCTTCTCTTCGTCTACTGTCTATCAGTAATTTGAAGACCAGATCTGCAAACATTGACCAATGTATAGGTAAAGATATCTGGAGTTAGTGACTGGTTGTTCTTTCCTTGCTGAGCACTGATGAATGATCTCTTGATGACAGAAGGGAAGATCTGTATATAATTGCCAAGGATGACATAAAGTGTGTTTAGAATCTGACTTAGACAAAATCAATTATTAAATCCCTCTGAAAGGGATTTAGCTAGAGGTATTTCTGATTGAGTGAGGTAGGTACACTAAAACTAGCATTTAAATTATTATTCTGTATAAAACAAATCAGAGCCCATCTTGTGGCTTTTGACAGCAAGTGGAAAAATATAGCCTATATTCCGACACTGAAGCCCCCTCCTTTCCCCCTACCCCCAAACATGGTTGCTTCACACACGTCTTCTATTAAGAACGCTTCCTGGTCTGCGCTATTTTCTAACCTGTGCCCAGATGTTGTCTTGGAACATACTGACTGGTTTTGGCCAAAATCATTCCAGAGCACATACTAAAAAATTTTGGTCTTGGAGCCTAGGTCCTAGCCCAGTTTAGTTGACCAGTGTGGAAGCTACAATGCAAACTGGAAGCCACAAGCATAGGTGATAAAAATTTTTCTACTAGTTTCACCTCTTTCTATTTAGAGAAGGTGTACAATACAAAAGGAAAAAATAATCTAGAATAGTCAATATTCAGTGCCTCTGATATGATAAAGCTTAGGTTATTTCTGTACTGATACCATAAAGAAAACTGTTTGTCGTATTCCTGTTCTGTCCATAGCTCAGCTCTGTGCATATGAACCTACTTTAGTGTGTTTAATTATGAATTTGCTCTTTTAGTGTAGGACTTCATTAATATTCATGTAACCAGTGTACTGGATGGGGATCTCTAGGTTTTGCTATATTTATTCAGCAAAGAATTAGAAGCGTATACCTGGGTGGTAGGTGTACGTGTGTGTGTGTGTGTGTGTGTGTTGGACTTGGCATGAGCCCAAGGCAGTACCTAGACCTAATGCCTTAGAGGTAACCACATGGTGGTTGTCAAGCAAAATTCAATCCAAAGTTTATTTGGTAAATAGATCTTATGGATCGTACCTTAATCGTACATGTTTACATACTAATGTTTTATATCTTTGGCACTACTATTTGAATTCATATATCTCTCTATAAAAGCAAAAAAAAAAAAAATAATCCTGACTTTTTAAAAAATGTTCCTCTTAAAACACATAGCTCTATGCTGTTATCCTGTTGCATTTACGCTCCTGTGCTCTCATCTGCATAAAAAAGCTGGCTGGGTCATTGTATGCTTAAAGATGCTTATTAGTAGTTCTGCTCAACCATAATTTCTTCAGATACTGTGAGAGAAGTTCTGCTTGTGAATGTCTGCACATCCTCCATGTGCCTTCACAGCCCTACACGTGTCGGTTCCCTTGAAGAACTCAATCCCAAGCTGGATCTTCAGTATGCCTATGCCTACTCTACCAGAAGGTCCTGTGATCAGGAGTCTCGATCCGGTCTGTGCTCAAACTATGAAAAATCAAATACCCTGTAGTAAAGTCTTGCTGGCAGACATTGCCATGGTGCTGTTAGTGGCAGTCAAAAAGTTTGCTTTTCCTAGGGAGCAAGAATTCCTTCTGCCCATCAGAGGAAATTTAAGTGTATTATTTAGAATTTTAACAGCACATTCACAGAGTTGCATACACTAACTGTGCTTTTGTTTGGAAAACAAATTAAGCTCTGCAGGGAGCAAATTATGCTCCTCATATACAAAGTTTTCTTAGAAAGTTACAAAAAAAATTTCTTATTTCTGTCGCATTCTCAGAGATTGTACATAACATAATGAGGTCTGAAATAAAAGTAACAGAAAAAAATAAATTAATCTGGTGCCCAGGTGAAAATCTGGGCAGTAATAAATAGGAAATATAGAAAATTTAAGTTGAAAGCATGAAATTAAGTGTATGTGCCCCTGCCTCACAGCAGTATGTCAGAAGGTGGCTTTAGAAGATGGTAACAGAAGACTCTCATGAACTATGCAGCCACTAATGAACTAAACCACCATGACATTCATGGTAAAAATAATGCAAACTTTTCTACAAAACATTGGTTATTTACATCTTTTTTTACCACTTTGTTTTACGGAAAAAGTTTGGTTACCCAAAAAAGTAAGCTTTGGTTAGAGCAGAGAATTGTGAATTACCCTACAGTGTTTTAAATCTTTCTACTTTCACAATGGATATTTTCATGTGGGGTCATGTAACTTCCTGAATTTCCATTTATTGTTCCATTAAATAAGTATGGTAAGACTTCTCTGTGGGACTTAATTCTTACAAAACACTTCGAAATTTTCAGTGATAAGATTTTCTGTTAACTGTGTTTGAGATATTTATTCTGTTGGCCATTTAATATGCACAAACATTCATTTAGAATCACAGGAGATCCACAAGATAAAATAGAAGAAAGTGCACAAAGTATGTTCTTACCGCACACCGGGAGTAAAATAATTTTTTGTCACTTGTGTTCATTCTTTAGTTAACTTTTGCTGTCATGTAATCATGTGGGTTGGTTGATACTGAGCTGTGGCAGGCAGCTTGCTGATACAACAAACCAAATGGCATCTCGAACAGCTGAGGAAGAAATTATTCAAGATTTTAAAGTACAACTCTATATTATATATATTCTATTCTATTCTATTCTATTCTATTTTATTCTATTCTATACTATACTACACTGTATATAATTCATGACTGAGCAAAGTGAATAGGCAAGTCCAGAAAGTCCCGCTCTGGTGTGAGGAAAGCCCAAGCCAACGCTGTCTGCTTTATCCTGTGTGTTTTCTTGGAAATCTGCTCAGCACAGCTGGTAATAAAGCAGTCGATGCTTCCCTGACCCTCCTTGTTTTGCCTGCAGGTTTCTGCATACTGAGTAGAAGAAATTGTGATTGATGTGGCACTCCGTGTCAAGGGTAGACTGTAGATTACCATTAAGTGCATCATTATGTTATCTTTGAAAAATTTACTAGGTTTCACCTGACAGATAATAGCTTTTCCTCTGCCAGCACAACAGAGGAATAATAAACTAATATATGGGATGAACTAAAATACATCAAAAGAAGGGTTACTTTGGACAGAGAAAGAGCTTTTGCGTTTTTTTAGGGTTTTGAAGGAATTTTACATAAAACTTCCTCACTCATTTTCTTTCCCGCCCCGTGACTTGACGTCGCACGTGCAGTGATGCTGTTGCTGCGGAGCAGGGATGGGTGGCTGTGGGTCTGCGGGCATGTGGCCACACAACTGCACTTGGGTGGTTCTCCACCAAGCGTCCGTCTGGGTGATGGCTCGGTCATCGAAACGTAATAGACTGCTCCCTTGCTTCTGCCCACTGGTTTGATCTCTGGAGTTCCTCATGGGCTCCGAGTTGTGTAGCCGGTGCAGAATCTGAGTCATATGTTCTTTTTGTTGGTGGTTGTTGTGTTAATCATTCCTGCACCCCCAGTGATTAAAAACAGATTATGCAGCAGGAGCAAATATTTTCCAAAACTTTCCCTGCTCAGAAGTCAATGTGAGCCTCCAACGACTGCTGCTTCTGCCATTAAAGTAAATGAACCAAAGGGTTATTTCTGAGGAGTTTTCATTTTCTGGTGGTGTGGGATGGATATTTTCCTCAGTGGGCCAGAGTCTTGTTTTACGACGTCAGTAGAGAGATCTGAACATGCCTGCGAGGTGTTGTGGGCAGGGACGGTCTGTTCCTTGAGAGCCCAAGTACAGGACTGAGAAAGCCTGGCTGTAATTAATGAATTCATCTACTTGGGGTCTCTTCTGAAACAAATCTTTAAAATGGGTGCACACCTGAGGTGCTTCCATTCATAACCATGATTTCTTATGCATTATCAAACCCACCTGATTTCAAAAGTGTTGAGCTTCTCTTGTTGGCATCAGAGGAATTCACTACTCTGAAAATCATGTCACTTTTAAATACTGGTTGTAAGTGGTATCCAGTCTGTATTGTGGTATTTTCGTTATCATGGTTTGTATCCTCAGTGCTGTCTTTTACCAGTCCCTGTCACAAGTAGCATTACGCGCTCAAACTTCAAATTGCACCTGGCAAATATATTTCAACTCTTTCAGTAAATGCCTTGGTGATAAATACTACTGCGGGGTTTTTTTGGCTTGATCTGATTTGCATACTTTTAGCGTTTTTATAAAGAAACCTTTTAAACATTTTACAGAAGTCCTTTGCTGGTGTGGTTGAGACTATTAAATTGTACAGGGATAAACAACAATTTGTTGTAAATTTAATTGTTTGTCTTTTTGTACTCTGTTCTCATTTTAATCAAAACAAAAAAACATCCAACTGTTTCTGCAAATCCAAAAACATGTTGACATAACCATTATCCAGTGAAGACTTGAAGGTACTGAGTTATCACCTTGTCATCTTGTTTTAGATAGAAAGCCCAGTTGTACAGGAAAGTGTATGTTCTTTATGCAGGTAGTTTGGAGGAAGCCTTTGTTGTATTCTTTAACATTTATATGAAACAAGGATAGAATCATAGAATTGTTTTGGTTGGAAGAGACCTTTAAGGTCATCAAGTCTAACAGTTGTCCTAACACTGCCAAGTTACTACTAAACCATGTCCCTCAGCACCACATCTACACGTCTTTTAAATACTTCCAGGGATGGTGACTCCACCACTTTTCTGAGTAACCCATTCCAATGCTTGATAAACCTTTTGGTGAAGAAATTTTTTCCTAATATCCAATGTAAACCTCCCCTGGTGCAACTTGAGGCCATTTCCTCTTGTCTTACCACCTCTTACTTGGGAGAAGAGACAGACCCCCACCTCTCTACAACCTCCTTTCAGGTAGTTGTAGAGAGCAGTCACATGAAGTGAATCGTACTCATTTAAGGATTCTGCCTAAACAAAGCTCTTTGGTCAATGCCCTGCTTTCAGGGAATGGACATTTAATATTCTTTGCCTTTAGGGCTCACTTTTCCTATGAAATAAGCAGTTTCTCTTCCCTCTGTGTTGTAAATTACTGTGCAAACATACCTGAAGTTGATCCGGTAGCTCTAGACACCAAAGTATGTAAACAGTGACAAAAGTGAAACTCCAAAAGTCCCCACACCTTCCTACTATTGTGTGTGTTGAAGGAACAAAGAGCAGAACGTACTGGGGGTTTAGTTAGTGTTTCTCTGACCATGGCTCAGGCCATGTCCTGTTCATTCTTTCAGTGACAGATAATACCACTTAACTAGGGACCAGGAGCTGCCTCAGCACCCACATTGAATTGCATGAAGAGCTTGCAGAAAATGTTAGCCTTTTGTTGTTAACAAGATCTAAAACTTCTGAGACACTGCATTGTATTATAGTCCCTTGAACCATTCAGGTCTTGAGCCCTGTGTAATTTAAAGAGTTAAAAATTAATGATGAAAGTAGAAGCAGCTGCCTGGTGACTAACCCAAAGAACAGCTCTGCCTTTAATGTATGCGTCATCCTGAGTGTTGAAATCCTGCAATTTAATAGCATGTTGAATAAATAACTGTTAAATATACTGAACAACAGTTTTACAAATATTGTTTATTGTCACAACAATCAACAGTGACAATTCCAGTACAATGTAAGAATACATGTACTGGTTTTATGGGGTTGACCAAAGCACACCAAGGGTATGTGATGTGACCCACAGCTCTCAGTGACTCGTGGGCACAGGGTGTGTTTGCCTTCAGTAGATTCACTGGCCAACTTTCAGAAATCCATAGGTCTGCTCAAGTCTCTGTGACTGGTGTCTCTAGTTGCCCGGCCCTTGCCATGTGCTTGGCCCATAAAAATCACTGGACTTTGAATTGGGGGCAATTTAAACCAGGTGAATCTGGATTTCTCTCTACAGATATAGAATCACAGAATCACAGAATGGTTAGAGTTGGAAGGGGCCTTAAAGATCATCGAGTTCCAACCCCCCTGCCATGGGCAGGGACACCTCCCACTAGAGCAGGTTGCTCAAAGCCCCATCCAGCCTGGCCTTGAACACCTCCAGGGATGGGGCATCCACAACTTCTCTGGGAAACCTGTTCCAGTGTCTCACCACCCTCACAGTAAAGAATTTCCTCCTAATATCTAATCTAAATCTCCCCTCTTCCAGTTTAAAACCATTACATCTTGTCCTGTCCCATCTCTCCTGTAGGCCCCCGTTAGGTATTGGAAGGCTGCTGTGAGGTTTCCCTGGAGCCTTCTCTTCTCCAGGCTGAACAACCCCAGCTCTCTCAGTCTGTCTTCATAGGGGAGGTGCTCCATCCTTCTGATCATTTTCGTGGCCCTCCGCTGGACCCGTTCCAACAGGTCCATGTCCTTCCTGTGTTGAGGACTCCAAAGCTGGACACAGAATTCCAGGTGGAGTCTCACAAGCGTAGAGTAGAGGGATAGAATCACCTCCTGTGACCTGTGTAATAGCTTTTGTATTTTGAGCGATTGTTATCACAAGAAACTTCTATTGTTAAAAAGGCATCATTAACCTTTACACTTTACTTAATGGGATATACCGTGGCATTCATAGGTGTGACGATATCTGGTGGTTATGACAGGCAGTGTCCTCCATCTTCAGAATGACTGGTCTTATAATAGTTCTGAAAGTTGTAACTTGAATATAATTCTGTGCCATCTACTTGATTTCAGCTAGTCTAAACTGCACACAGATAAGGTCCTGACAATTGAAAAGTAAAAAAAAAATAATTATTCAAGAGCATTTGAATCTCATTTATTTCCTTCATTTTACCTGTATATTTCAAATTCACTTGTTTCAAGACACAAATATGACACACTTTTTTATGCAAGTGTGTGTCATTATAATAAAATATGTTAAATCTGTTGTATCCACAGTGGTATCACAAAGAAATTGAACTACATCTTCAGGCAATTCTGCAGGCAAATGCACATTTCAGAATCCTGGCTCAGGAACCTAGCAATAAGCTAAGAAATAGTTGATAAGTGATAGAAAAATGCAAGTTTTACATTTCTCTATTATTATCTGCAAAATATTAAAAAAAAAAAAACGAAATTCAAGAAAATTATCTTCCATCTTACCACCATCTTTTAAACTTTTGTGCCGTTAAAAAATGCAGGAATGCACGGGTCATTGTAACAGCTTTCTCGGTTTGTCTTTTTTCTTCCAAGGTTTAGCAACTTCCCCCAGTGGTTAGTACAGCACTCCAAGCAACTAATCCTCTATCTATAAACTGTAATGTCAAAGGATTAATGTGTGTCTGGGAACACAGGTCAAATCTGCTTTAGATCACAACAGTTTGAGTTCAGCTCCTAGCTGAAATATCACAAAACTACCATATAATTTAGTACAAGTCTTGCATTCCTATACTACAGCTGCTGGTTGCCTTTAATAAAAAGAGGCCCAGGATTGATTTCCCTGAGAATGTCTTTTTCTTTGTCTAAAACCAAAGTAATATCAGCTGGAAAGCAGAAAGATTTCTTAAAATAGTTCTGTATTAGATATAAATAGCACTTTCAAAGCCTGCTTTTAAAATACTGTAGAAAGTACAGGATGGCAAGTTATTGATATTTCCTGAATTTCTTCTGTTTGCCCTGTTCCAATGCCCAGCTCTTGTAAGCATCTCTCGGTGGCAAGCCCTGCCTGCCACTGGGTAGCTGCTGAGACCACGGCACTGCACACAGATGCAGTGGCACACGTCAGCTGAGTCTCATTTGACAGCAAAGACAATTATTTTTAAATATTTTTTTACAAAAAATATTAATCTAATTTGTGCAATACATAGAATGATATGTGCGCTAACCAGACGTATATAACTACATCTGTTTTATTTATGTTGAGTCACCGATTTATACCTAATTATCTGCAAATGTAGTATCCAGAATCTCTCTTACTTTGCTTTCTTGGTACCTCTGTTGTGTGCTGTAGGCGTGTGTCCTTGAGGGGGTTTCCTGTAAGAATTCTTGTAATATTTTTTTACTTTCCAGGGAAAAGTGGCAGGTATCCTTTTAGAATATTTGTTTGGTCTTAACATTGAAGTATAATATAACCTTTTCATTAACGTGGGTCGGGTTTTTAATTAATGTCATTCTATTTTAAGGCTACAGACATAACATAACATAACATAACATAACATAACATAACATAGCATAACATAACATAAAATGATTACTAGCTTTAGAATAAGTCTATTTCAGTATATAAAATGCAGTATCATGCACCACCGTACACATCTTCGTGAAGGAGCCTTGTGCTTAGCCTCTTGTTCTGACCAGGTTTACCGATACTGAACTGCAGATTGAAAACCCCGTGTGTTGTCAAAGTGGAAAGATACTGTCAGAGTGGCTGACATCTTTTACTTTGGTTGGTTGGTTTACTTAGAGAAAACATTTTGCCAGATGCAATAAAACGCGGTGTACTTTTGCTGACATGAAAAGTCCACCCGGACGGCAGCGAGGGTTCCTGCCTGCTGCCCTCTGGTGGGATCACCTCCTCCTGGAGCAAGGGGCTGTGCTCCCTTGTTTCAAAACCGATGGACCTGAGCATTTCATAACCACGTTCTTGTTTGCTTTGTCTTTGTCGTGGTTTAATCCCAGCCGGCAGCTAAGCACCACGCAGCCGCTCGTTCACTCCCCTCCGTGGGATGGGAAAGGGAATTGGAAGAGTAAAAGCGAGAAAACTCATGGGTTGAGATAAAGACAGTTTAATAGGTGGAGCAAAAGCCACGCTCAAGCAAAGCCAAACAAGGAATTCATTTACTGCTTCCCATCAGCAGGCGGGTGGTCAGCCACCTCCCAGAAAGCCGGGCTCCATCACACATAACGGTTACTTGGGAAGACAAAATGCCATCACTCCGAACGTCCCCCCCTTCCTCCTTCTTCCCCAGCTTTATATACTGAGCATGATGTCATATGGTATGGAATATTAATTTGGTCAGTGGGGTCAGCTGTCCCTGCTGTGTCCCCTCCCAACTTCTTGTGCCCCCCCCCATCCTACTCGTGGATGGGGTGGTGTGAGCAGCAAAAAAGACATTGTCTCTGTGTAAGCACCGCTCAGCAGAAACTCAAACATCCCTGTGTTACTAACACTGTTTTCAGCACAAATCCAAAATATAGCCCCATAATAGCTACTATGAAGAAATTCAACTCTAACCCAGCCAAAACCAGCACAGTTTTTTAAAAAATTTAACCTGGGCACACCGCAAGGCCCGCCGATGTGTCTGAGTGCCGATGTGCCTGGAAACCCAACTTCATTTCAAGCCGAGATTCATTTATAAATGAAGTCTCCTGGACTGGGATGCGGTGCTGTAGGACTTTGCTAACAGTCGTTTTCTCGTGGCCTGGCAGGTTCTTCGCTCTGTGCTGCTGTTTCCGACGATAGAGCGCATGGCTCAGTCCCCTCAAGGAAAGCTCATGACGCCTTTGCTGTGCAAACTTCGTTACGTTCTGTACATGCCCGTCTACCTGCTGTCCTTCCTGCCAGAGGGAGTCAAAGCCTCCCTGGTGCGGTTTGCTCTGCGAGGAATGAAGACCTGCGATGAATCTTCCATAACAACCTCCGTGAATCTCTTCAGCGTGGACTGCATTGGTGAGCAGCCTTTTTTTTTTTTTTTTCCTTTTGTTACACCAGCTTTTGTATTGTTCTCATTTAGTAAATGGTAATGGAGTTTTCTAGGCAAAAGTTTCATACTAAAGCATGATTAAGTTTTGAAGAAGGACAGGTCTAATCTTTTCCCAAATTAAGACCAGGGGTACAGGAAAACCTCAAATGAGTCAATTTAAAAAAAAAAAATCATAGGAGGAATATAACAAAATATTTACCCAAAGAATATATATTTCTTAAGAAAACTGACCTATACTACTAACAGTATCTTGTGATTAAAACATGGTTTTACAATCTAGTTTATGTTAATTATATCTTCTTTTTGCATTTAATTCATATTGGATGGTGAAAATAAATCAGTAATCATTTTCACAAAGGGTTCTTTGCATCTATTTTTTAAAGCTATGATTTAGCCAGCTCTGTAGATTTTGTCATCTGAATAAGAGTATTGGTAAATTCGGAAAAGGGCCTTCAGCCTACAAAGACACATAGAAGTTACTTTATGCATGGAATAGTTTCGGCACTTTTTGGGGCATACGAAGAAAGAAGATTAACGTTCCTTCAGTGCATATTGTATGTATATTTTGCACATTCTAGCAGGAAAAACAGCTTTAAGAAAGGGAATAATTTCAGATAAATTATGTTAAGTTCAGAATGAAAACCAGAACGTGGATTGTGCTATACTCCAGGTATTTTGGTAAGTTAGCAGTTGAAAACAGTTTGGAATAGAATTGACGTGCTAACACAGTAATAATAGCAAGAAGGAAGTTTTGATTGCATTTATAGTAGTAAAAACACATTCCTACATTTCCAGTTGTGCTCTGTCTTCTATCAGTTAAATTTTACCTACTAATCTTCTGAACAGATGTGCCAGGGTAGCGGTGATTGCGGCGAGGTCCTGTGCCTTTGGGGATCTCTGTGGATGTGTTGGTCTGTACTGGAGGCTCGCAGTGGGACTGTGCAGGATGAAGTGGGAAGCGAGGTGGGCAGTGAGGGTTCTTACTGCCAAAGCCCTGTTTCCGTTACACAAACCTGGCGTAAAGACAGTCGCTCCTCTGCAGTACCCTGGGCCTTTACATTATCGGTTGATAACGTAAACTTCTGATAGGAGTCATATGGTCTGTTGCTTCAATTCCTATTAATTTATGGCAGTTTTCTGATGAGCAAGGAAAAAGCAAGCACACAGTCGTACATACACTGGGCTTTCAGGCTTCTTCCTTTGATAATTTTCTCTCTGAGAAAGGTATGTGAAGGTCTGTGGGGTCACATCTCCACAAGCCAGGAACCTTTCTCTGGTCCCCACAGATAAACTTTTACCTCTCAAAACAGGTTATCCACATCCAGGGTTGTATTGGAAATGGTCCTTGGCCTGCAGTAACCTCCAAAAAAGCATGGCCAGCCATTGTTTGTGCGGGCTGTTTGGCCCAGACCACAGCAGGGGCAGGAATAATTTACCAGAGCGGATTTTGTGTGCTGCTGTTGGAGCCTGACTCTCTGAGCTCTTTAGTCCCCAGAGGAATGAGCCCGGTTGATGCGTCCATGTCAGCCCGTTGTAGTTTTCTGCGTGCACCAGGGTCTGATCTGTGTCCAAGCTGTAAGGTAAATTCAGGCAAGAAACCAGGCTGAAGGCTCTTGTGCTCATAGGGTGGGATCCCTGCCTATGTTCAATTTATTGACTGAATTCATTGTACCGGAATGAAACTCCCTGTGAGCCCATGTCTTGTAAAACTTGCATAAATAGGCCTTATTGATGCAACTGGTTCCTTTGGGCTTGTGATATCATCTCTCTTGAGCAGAATTCCCCTTAGGTTTCATCTTTGGAAACTGAGGAGGTTTAACAGCCCAGTGACTCAGGACCACATGTGTGGATTAATAATCTCAGGGCTTTCCGGATATTGCCTCTTAACCTTGTCTCGTATTGTTTGCGGACAATAGAAAATGTAACCATTCAGCAAAAATTTGCTAAATCTAGCACAACAACCGAGTCTGTCTTATGGGACTGCTCATCTGTGAGTTACTGAAGCCTCTGAATTTGTGGTAAATGTTTTTCTGATTGATTCCTTGTCCCTTAATAAACTGCTAGATATGGTTCAGAAACCTTCGGCAAATGAAGTTGTTTCTCCTCTCCGGGAAGGTTGCATGTCAACTCATTAAAAATACACGTATTGCCTTTGGCATGTAGATCTGTTGCATTACTGTAATTGTAATAAAAGCTGTGATTAAGGGCAGAAAAGATGGTAAAAGTTTCCTTAAAACTAATACGTCCGTTAAAACAAACCAACCTGCCAGGGATTTGTTACCACATCCAAAGCTTAGTCACAACAATGTTTTCTCTCCTCTGAAAGGAAATGAGATTTGAAAACTTAATTATAGCGGAACTCTAAGACTGAGTGCCGCTCCCGTTGACATGGAGAGAGAAAAGCTCCATTCGGTGGCAGCAGAATCAGGCCCTCAGTTGAAAGAGTCAGTGAAGGAAGAATTATATTACCTCTCTGTCCCACTGTTTCAAATTATGTTTGCTCCTGCTTCTTATCCAAACTCGTCTTTCCGTTGTCCTGACTTTATAGTTGATGGTCCTGGAAGCCTCAGCCGCACAGCAGAAGGCATCGCGATGATGCTGTGCAGAAAGGTAACATAATATAATGTCTTGTCCCAAAGGGGAAATAGTGCAGGAAGAGGAGAGACAGTAGGGAGTGTAAAGAAAATGGATTGTAAGGAAGGACGGGGAGACATAGTGTATACATAATAAAGGACCTATTGGAAATAAGCGAACGGGTCTGAAGGCAGTTTGCCTACCTGGATTAAACTTCTAGCAAAGATATTTTAGGGCAGAAAAAGCACTACAATGACCAAACTGGCATTTGGGTACTTGTATTCATGAACCTAGGAGATGAATGGACAGAAAAATTGGACGTGAGTGACCTTGAGTTATCTGAAACATTGTCACTCTGTTTATTCAGGCTGGCAAAACAAGGATACCCCTATCTAGCACGGTGGTGGTTGTTCTACAAATCATGTACAGCCCTGCAGTGCTGGAATACTTTGGCACTGCAGCGCATTGAAATTTGTAAACATTTCTTCGGTGACAGATGCCGGTAGCAGACTTACAGTGACAGTAAACCATTCTATCTACGCGGGACAGGATTTATTGTCCAGCCGTTTGACTGGCAAACTTCCTCCATTTGTTTCTGTAAAATTTCCACAAAAGCACAGACATTACTTAATGGGTAAACACCGCGAGGCTTTTTCGAGAGGCGGGCTCGGGGGTCAGGGGTGAACGTCTGGATGACAGTGAAGATACAGATAAGCACAATAGCAAGAAAAACCTCCAACTGGCCCAAACGCAGTGCGTCCTTTGTGATCTTGAACCTGTGACTTCCCTGGAGGAATCTCCCTGTTTGTTTAACCTGTTCGGGGAGCAGAGGAGCACGGCGATCTGGAGCAGGGGCAGATCTGCTTTGTGCAATCCGGGTTGGGAAGGAGGGGACTCAGAAACCTAAAATGAGGGTTTCAGATGGTTTTAGGCTGTCACACAAATGCAGGCTGGAGGCAGCAGAGTTCCAGTTTAAGTGTCCAAGAGATGTTGTAAGTCAAGGAACTGAGATTAAACTTCAGATTTTGGATTCAAATTTTCTCTTTTTCCAAGTGTGGAGACATTCAGATTTCATGTGGAGTTTACATTTCTCTCATTTTACAGAGAAAAAAAGTTCTAAGGCTGTTTCAGGCACTCCACTCTTGCACCCGCAGGACTGCATAGGAAACGAGTGTCCTGACTGAGGTATTGAGGCTTCTCTCCCAGCAGTAGCTGCTTCTCTCTTTTGCTTCCTGTTGCTATAAAAATGGAACATAAGCTTTTACATTGGCTAAGTTACTTCAAAATTTTATCTTCAGGGAATCAACTGGAAAATTTCATTCTGAGTTTGAATTATCCCAGCCTTGGGAGTTGTCATATCTCGAGATCCATTTCTATTCCAATTCTCTCTTCTGAATCAGAGAAATTTTCAATACGGCGTTATGGGTGATCTTCATCTGACCACTGTGGACATCATGCTGGGCAAATAGTTGGCAGTTGAATGGAACTAAAGCTCCCCATGGAGGCACGCGAGGCCAAGAGGGAGTTGCACATTATATTCTCATTTAGGTTTTATTTCAAACACCGTACTAGCGTGTTTAAAAAAGAACCTGACATTCAAGACAAACTATTGCCCAGCATCACATAGCTTATCAGCAGCAGAACTGTACATAGACCTACATCCCAGGGCAACGGTTGATCTACTGAACCTGCTTAGCCATTAGTTTAACCTTATAAATATATGTACATTTGTTAGTCATGAGCAGCATCCACAAACCACATTGGCCAGACAGGCTGACGTGCATGCACTGCATTTTAAGACAGAGACTTAAACTGATACCACAAAGGATTTCAGGGAGCACCTTGCAATCTCACACCTACATTTTTCATAGTGGGCAGAAGAATACAAGCTTTTCCTCCCCCCTCGCCATTGGACAACTGTGCAGATCTTTGAGCATAGACCAGTACATTTTCAAGCTGATTTTCCAGGCTGACTGAAATCAAAGCCCTGGCAGTAAAAAGTGATTGCTTTGTTTCTTCTCATGAATGTAAGTTTTAGATAACTTCTGGCTATAATGCAGAAATCATTTCAAGGATACTTTTCTACTTTTATAATTAAATATATAGAGAATTTCAGACATGATGTATCGCTAGACAAAATTTCACAGAGAACAGAAATTGCTGACATGATACGTAAATTATATCTACGTAAACTAAATAATGTTAAATCTGGACAGTGTCGTGTAGGATATCACAGGGGAGCAAAAAAGACCGAAGCTCAGCAGGTCTCCTCTCTTCTTCCTATGTGCGTTCTTTGATACTCGGTGGGGCAGAAAGAGGTCAGAATGATACACCAGATAATCTCCCTCCCTCTCACTAGCATCTAAATAATTAGGATTTAAGAGAAGTCATCTTTCCTGAAATCAGGTAACTCTACAGCCGTGTCTTACACGATGTTTTTTACCTGTATCTGAATTTTGGCTGTCGGATGCTGCCGAGGGTCAGAGGGCTGCTTTAGAGACCCAGCAGTCCCACCCGGCGTGCTAAATCTTCTGCTTCTGCAGAGTTTCTCGGCAGGCTCCTGTGCGCTGTCACAGCTGAGTCCTATCCACTTCTGACATTTTAAGTGATGATCGTAATACGTATTTCTGCAAAGTGTTTAAGAGCGTGTTTCCTTACCTGTGGAAACACAGTAATATTTTATCACCTGCTTCGCAGGAAAAGGGGCCAAAGAATAACAGTCTTTAATATTTTCATGTTTCCTCTGCTACTGTTTATTTTCCTGTGTGATGCCTGACTAAAATGTTTGTTTAATGTAGTCGGACAACTCACCTTACCAAGGCAGCACTTAAGCTGACGGAAAAACCTCACATCTGCTTTATTCTTTCTGTGAGTGAACTAAACTTTTCCTTATTTCAGAGTAGGATGCTCGTATTAAATTACTGGAGGAAGGCAATGACTTTTATGTATTTATAGTCCTATTTATTTTTTAAAGTCAATCTGCTTCCTAATTTACCCCATTTCCAAAAGAAAGAAAGATGTTTAACAAGGACTTTTATTACTTGCAAAAGCTTTTACTTTCCTGTGAAAGCCTTGTGAAAATAATAGTAATAATGTGGAAATTTCTCTTTGGGTTTATTTCTGTTAATTATTCCTCTTTTTCTTCTTGGGGGGAAAACCCAACGAAAAAACTCCCATCATAAATATTACTCATGAGGCGTGAATGTTTTGATAGTGGGACTGTTGACCGTTTCTATGAAATGTGAGGCACAGTTGGGATTTGGTTGGGGAAGGGGAGATTGTTTATTCACCCCTGGTGGAGTTTCATCCCCAGGGATACGATTTACTCCCACAAACTTGCAGCGCGTCTAATGATGTGTTGCAAATGGCATGAAAAAGGAAGGGGTAACATCAACAAAGCAGAAAGGATGTTGAAAATAAGTGTATGCCTGTTAAGTGCTAGCAGCTACAGTTGCTTTGTGTTACCCAGTGCTAGATAGTCATCTGCAAATTGGCACTTTATTTTCCCTGGGCACAATACAAAGCCCCCTGAGTTCAGGGGAAGGACTCCCTTCTGGTGGGTTCATGCTTTTGTCTCAGAGGTGTCTGTCTAAACTCCCCCGAGGAGTATCTGAAGTAGAGCTCGTGTCTCTGTCATAACTTGTGTTTACTGGTTGGGAATTTAGCTTGATTCATTGAACTCTTTCATCATGCAGTGCCAGCAAAGCACTCAAATACAGCTAAATCCGTACCAATGGGTAAACTATAAGCATTTGTGTCTTGGAATAAGGTTTTTTTTTGAAAACGACATTTATGAAGCTGCTAACTAATGCAATACCTGTCATCCCATGCGCCTAAAGGGGACACTGCTCTGGATATAATTCCTACAGTCATCTAAAACAATATTGAGTCTGCTTTGCTGCTGCTTCCTGTCCTGAAAATGTCCACCAGCACTCACTGTCTCCCTTGCCTAGTTATTTAACGTGACTATACTGACAAGGAGAAAATGCCTACAGAATCTTCATGGGTCTGGGGAAGAAATGCTGGCTTAACTTGAGCAAACCCAGTGGTGCAGGAGATTGCTTACTGGTTGGTGCAGTGGTCAAGTGTATAGTGCAAGGGTCAAGTGTATTAAAAATGAGCTCTATAAACAGTGATTTATGTTTAAGGAAGGGTGCTGTAAAGTTCACTTTTCATACCAATCAAAGCCACTCCACCTGAGAGGAAGTTCACCTCGCTCAAAGGATGGGTGGTCCAGTTGCTGAATTTCATCAGGGTTCCTTAAGAAAGAGTCAGCATCAGGTCCCAATTCAGAAAAGCACTTAAACTGACCTCCATATAGCTACTGACATGCATAAAACCTTGTCTAGAACAGCATATTAATTCCCAGTAGAGCTCAGGCAGGAACCATGGTGTGGAGATGCTAAATTGCTGCAGACGCTGTCCATCCTTGCCACTGAGCACCACCTACACCAGACCTTTCTGTGGCCTAAGAGAGCAGACACTTCCCATGAGCAAAAATCTGGGCCCTAGCAGAAATGTCATCACAACAAACATATGCAAGGGTGTGTGGGAGCTTAAACTAGAGGTGAATTTCTCCAGCTAAGGGATAGTTCTGCCATTTGAAGATGGTGAGACTTGTTCCAAAGTAACTTAAGGCAGGATTAAGTCCATAGACATTTCAGTTTCCATCACACACCCCACTTCACCTGCACATGCTTCATCACACAAAGTAAATGAGTGTTTTTCTCACTCATCAACAAAGCATCTATTATTTGTAAAGCACCTGGGTATAATTGTCAAATAAACTTTTATTTTTGCCTTCAGCCTCTGCTATGCTTTCTCAAGCACAGCTGACTGATTTTCTTGTATGGTTCTGATCTTCCTGCAACTTCAATACCAAGCAGAGTGGAGAAGTCCGTCATAACAATTGCAGCCTTTTCTGCCTATTTATGTCGATCGTGGTTATATATTAACTGGTATGTTTTCATTCTAAATTCAAGTGTAAACTTAAGTGGAACCCAAAATCAACGTTTACATCTTGTAAACCTGTAAACGTCAACATTTCAGCTAATGTGTGTGTGCATGTGTGGAGGCACATGTTCCTGCATTAGTCATCCTTGATCCTAAGCAGTTCCTTCTGTTTGATGGTTTAAACAATAAGTTATACGGTATTTCCAAGATTGCTGTTGGCAATAATTGCCGGTAGAAAATATGTTTTCCCCATAGGAAATTACACTGCTGTTTGGTATTATTAGTTCTTACCACTGTTTTCTGACTCTTTCTGAGGAATGACAGAGATTGCTTCCTCAAGAGCAAAGGATAAACTGGAAAGGAAAATAGTGTTGCTCTCCTCTGAAGAACCTTACAATAAGACGGGCAACTTAACCTGGGAAGAAAATGTGACCAGATAGTAGTACATTCCCTGAGGAAAACGTATTTCCAAAAGTTCAATCTACTTTTTGCAGTGCATTTCGATTTAGCATGGAAATCCAACCTAGAATTGATTAATCACTTAGCAATTTAAGCAACTTTGCTTCAGAGTTTAGAGGACTTTTGAAGGAGTGTTATTACAGTATGTCAAAGTACAGATGAGCTCTGTTGCACGTTTTGGGTGTGTTGGTGGATGAGAAGCTCAACATGAGTCAGCAATGTGCATTGGCAGCCCAGAAAGCCAACTACATCCTGGGCTGCATCAAAAGAATTGTGACCAGCAGGTCGAGGGAGGTGATTCTGCCCCTCTATTCCGCTCTCGTGAGACCCCACCTGGAGAATTGTGTCCAGCTCGGGAGTCCTCAGCGCAAGAAGGACATGGACTTGTTGGAATGAGTCCAGCAGAGGGCCATGAAGATGATCAGACAGCTGGAGCACCTCTCCTATGAAGATAGGTTGAGAGAGCTGGGGTTTTTCAGCCTGGAGAAGAGAAGGCTCCAGGGAGACCTTCTAATGGCCTTCCAGTACCTAAAGGGGACCTACAGGAGAGATGGGGAGGGACTCTTTATCAGGGATTGTAGTGAATTATCAGTTATCAATTATCAATTTATTGAATTTATATTAATATTAATTTTAGTAATAATTATTATAGATTATATTTAATTTAATTATTATTATAAATAATAATTATTGTTATTATTAATTGAAATTCTAAATTTACTTGTGTATTCTCCAGTTTACCTGTACAGAGGCCAGGAATGGGAATTAAAACCTTCCAAAGTTTTGCATATTTTAAAATATTTCTCAAGCATTTCATAATACCAGATTATTGTGAAATTGTCCTGCTGCCAGGCAGACTTACTAGGGGAGGCGTCAGTGAACCTCTTGGGAGAAGCAGACTTAAGAATTTGTAGAGAATCTGTGAGAGTACCTTGTGTGACAGAAGGCGGCATCATTTCAGGCTTTTCTGTGTGCAGTCCTGCGCGTACCTGACAAAATGTGTCCCCCGGTCTCTGTTGTGGCCCTTAGCCAACACAAACAAGAGTCTGAAAAATAGCAATAATAGTAATTAAATGGCAAATGGTGAAATAGCAGATGCGATCTGTGTCAGAACTGTTCTGGGAAACTGCAGTGTCAACGTGGAAAAGAAAGATGTATGGAAACCGTAGAGAGCGAGAGGCTAATGACAGTGTAATGAGGTTGCTTGTTTTTCACAGGCTATAAGACATGGTACTAAAACCACTGTATTTCCTCCAAAGCATATTTGCAAGTATACACGGGTGTACAGGGGTTGAGGCACTTTCAGTCAGACCAGTGTCATGGGAGCTTTGCCTTCCTTAGCCATGAAAAGGGGATTAAGGTTGAAACATCTAGTAAAGAAAGCTTGATGGTGAGTTTGAGGGGAAAGCTAAAGAAACCTTCTATATCGTTATGAGCAAAAGTGTGCTCATAAAGGATCTAAAATTATGGTAGACAAATTAATGAGAGATCAAAGGAATACTGGCCGGAAGACGGCAGATGAGCTAGATGATGTGCAGGTGAAGTAATGTAAATTTTAAAAGTACGGAAAATAGTGTTGCAAGACTTTATAAGTTACCAAAACTGTTAGTTAATTGGCTTAACAGACATAGGTGAGATAAACGACAGAACTAGAATATCAATATGAAGGGACATAACTTGCTGAGGAAAGAAGGTCAGAGAGAAAGGAGGACGATGGATGAATTCGTCTTTACATCCAGATGTTAAAGACAGGGAGCCCTGTTGAATATTACGTTCACCAACCCATGGCAGATGGATTCAGGAGACTTTTTCTGAGAAACTTCCAAGCCATCCAAAGTGCAGTATGTGGTGTGCTTGATGCCTATAGAGGAAGGAACCCGTCAACATATAGACTGTTCAGCTAATTCTCATAGTGCATTGCCTTTTACATATATGTATGTATAAAAAGTAGAGAAAGCAATTGGCAGAGAATATATGGCAGTTTGATACAAAGAATATATATTCACAAATATATATTCACAAAGTATATTCACAAAAGGGTAACATTTGTGGTAGGACAGAAATTTTTAACATCTACAACGTAGAGGTCTGTTCATCCACTAATCCCTTTAAAATCCTGTCATAGTCAGTGGAGAGATACAGGTAACACTTATCTAATCCATCTAGGTGACCACTTTAGGATGAGATGAACTGTGTTCTTTCCACTGACTGCGAAGGAAGAAAAATTAAGCTTTAGATATCCACATTTAATCAGGTGAAACCCATGACAGATATCAAGAAATTGTGAGCCTGAAGGAAAAAAAATATGCTAATTTCATGGCCCTGGGAGGTTCTTACTGTAACAGGCTGTATCCTGTGTGCTGTATCATATGAGGTGTAAAACGGATTTCCTTTTACAAGTTCTGATAGTTCTACCTCTTAATATTCCTTGAGTTGAAAAATATTTTTGAAGAGCTAAAGGGATCTCTCTTGGGCCTGGTTACACTTCATATTTATGTTTTTTAATCCTAATGAGCTGTCTTTTATTAAATGCCTCAAACACAGGGGAGGACAGGGACCAGCTGGAAAGTGTTATTTGACTGAAAAATACGTGAATTAACTAAATGACATTCAACCTGGAAAAATGGCGCTAATAAAATCATAAAAAAAAAATAAAGGATCTAAGGCATAGGTGCTCTGTAGGTGGGGAACAGAATCAAGGCAGGCCAGGAGGGGTGATAAAAATTCACAGTGCTGCAGGGTCTCAGAATGCCCTATAGAAGTACAGAGAATACCCACCGCCTGCACTACAGTCACGAGAGGATCACTGGTCTCTTCCAAACTCTTCCAGTTCTAGCTAAAGAAAGTTTATTCATTTCTTGATGAAAAAAGTCAATACCTTGGTATACGGTGGCCTTAGTGAGACAGCATAAGAAGTCTCTCCACTCTCTGTATTCATCTGCTCAGGGGGTCGGTTGGTCAAAATACGGTAAGAGAAGTGGCACCAGATTTGCATTTGGGAAGCGTGATGAAGGTAGGGCTGTGGTCTCCTTTTCCTCTGAGTTTGTCCACTCTGGAAAATCATACAGTATGTTCTTCCAAGGTTAATGCTGTTGAAATTGTGCTGTCCGGACCTTGAAGTAAAAATTTGGCTTCATGTTTCTCCCTGTACCCATTCCAGAGCATAGCTCCTACTAACTTACAAAATAGAGCAATATTTTGATGTGTGGGACTTAATAAATTTACACCTACAGCCACAATCTTGTTGATAGAGTCAACATAATCTGAAGCCAACAGCAGTAGGGAAATGAAGTGAGCTCGGGTAACCCTTTGTAGTATTATGTTTATTTTAGTCTGATGAACAAGCTATTAAAGAATGTGTGTGTGCATCCATTAAAGTGTCCAGATTGGGGCTATCTTCACAACCACTCATTTTTGTTGGAAAAGGAACTATTCTGATTATTTCCTGAAATTCATTAGCCAGTGAAGTTGAAAAGGTTTGTTGGGGTTTTTTTCTTTGTTATTGTCAATGTTGTTTCATTAGTATGGCATCTCTTTCTGTCACAGTAAGTGTCTATTCTTTCTGTCACAGTAAATTCATCTCTGTAGCCCAGCAAAGAATACAATATTGTTTTTACGTAATTAAGATACCGACTACAGAGCAGAACCACACAGAACGAGATCTAGTCATGGCACCACAACACAGAGTTGATTTTTAAATTAATCAAGGGCATGTAAATATCTCAGTTTATCAGGGTTAAGTCGGAAATACTTAACCCTCTTTTATATTTTGTGGATATGTGCATCATGCATAAGTCATTCTTTTAAAGATTTCTTTCCATGCAGACATAGTTCCAGCTCATCTTGTATTTGCACAGACAACATAATGTCACCCCTCTGTTTCTAGTGTGATTTTATGATTAATCAAGCCCTAATCTAGTCTTTTTCTTGCAAATAAGCAAGCAAATGATCTTTGGATATTCCATCATGAAGCAAGAAGTTTAAAGACTTGAGGAATAACACGTATTTCAGTCCAAGCACAGGAAATCTCTGTATTGCTTCAAGAATCAAGTATAAAGAGAAAGTTTGTCTGTCCTGAGTTAGAATCATGTTTCTTCCCTGAATTAGCATCGCTTTCCAAGTTCCAGTATAGATCTGTTGATATCCGTAGAGTCAACTGACAACATACTGGCTTGGAATATAGCTCTAAAATCCTTAGAAAGTAATAATAACGCTGCTAGGCATGTGTTTCTTCAAAATCGGGAAATCTTCTATTTCATACGTTATTTGTTTAACTGCATTGTGGATATATCAATGTGTTTGACGTTCAGCTCAATAGATACAGGTATTCATCTGACTACTGGCTAATTGAATTGGTGGTTAAATAACCTTAAGCACTGAAAAGCTTGATTGATTTCAGTCATTACTGTTTGTGAAAACTAATAATTTAGCTGGAGGATATTAAGTCCTTGCTGTGACACCTTGGGTTAAAGAGCTACCAATGATATAAAGCACTCTTTTATTTGCTGAATCCTTGATTTGAGCCCAATCAGGGTTCCTCTACCACAAAACCCCCACAAATAAATCAAACACATTTTGGCACAGTTTGTCGTCCCTGCTTAGCAAATGTATGAGACTAAACTGACACTGATCCTTAATCACCTTTAATCCGTGGAGAGGGAATGATCCTACCAGGGCAGGAAAAAGGTCATTGGCAGGATCATGGGGAGAAACTAAGTTGGCAGTTAATTTCATAAGCCTGACTTGGGAATAAGTGAAGGGCTTCCACTTTTAAGGTAATCTGTGTGTATAAAAGATCTGCATATCAAAAGTTAGGATATTTTGAGAAGGTATTTATGTGTTAAAAGTATGATAAACACAGTATTTGTCTGTTAAAACATTGATTTCACTTTTAAGGTCTAAGACCTTGTTGGCTATGACAATTATATAATTAACAATAATTTTTTTTATTATTAAACTCTGGTGAGCTGGTTATGAATTACAGTATCAGCAACTTGAGATGGAGTAGAATGTAATAAAGTTGCTTTGGGTTTCTACAGCTCTTGCCAGGTACGTTGGCCAGTTCCTATAGGTTTGCAACCACATCTTCTCTTTTTTTTCTGAGAAACGCTTTTCCTTTCTTAGTTGGTATGTGAAAAACCGACGTGAGGGAATATTTGCAGAGGCCGTGATACTGCAAAGATTCATGTTCTATGCTTCACTTTCTGTGCTTTGGATTATCCCACTGACCCAGGCTGACTCATAAGGTATCAGTCCCACACACGCATCTGTACAGATTTGAAGGAATGGGATTAGACCATGAAAATGAAGAAAAAAAAACACTGAAATTTTCTTTAGACTGTTAAACCAGATAAAGAAATTGAATAAGCAAAAATACATTGGCAGGAAAAGCTAAAGAGCTTCTTTACATGCCTTTCCTAGCAATCCTATGCTGATTCAGGACCAAATCTTTAGGAACCTGTTTCCTAGATGGGAATCGAGAGCACAGAGGTACTGGGCTTTTACCATGCAAGCAAAGGATGAGAAAAGAATAAATTTTATTCCTTTCTTGCAAAGTCTTTTCAGGAGAGGAGTCCAGTTTATGTATCCTCAGTGGATAGAGATGGCCTCTGGAGTCGAATCTCTGCAAGCCAGGATTTAGGATTCAGCTCCAGCCTTGATATTGGAAACTGTCCATGCCAAGTAAAGTGCTCTCAGGTTGTTGTGTGAGTCTCTGAGCAGAGTTCTGAAGTGCTCACATTCACGTCCATGAGAACTCCTGTCTCATTTCTGGGTCCGAATATCCAAGTTACCAAAGGAACCCATGTATTTGGTGTTCATTTCATGTACACATCTCATCATAACTGTTCTCTGTGTGTTCTTCAGACGCTGAATGTTTTCATGATTTATCTCAGGTTTAGTTCGTCCTCCAGCAAGCAGGTGGAACTGGCTTGCTTTCAGTACAAAACTGTGTCAACTGCATGACTGCTCATAAAGCTCATACAAACACCACATACACCTTCATTTTATGATAATTCAGCTTATTTCTTTTGAACCAAATATCAGTTAGGGACTGATGGAAGACATACCTAGTTCAAACTACAGGACAATTCTGATCCTTCAGATAGTTAACATTATCACTTTAAGCATTCCTGTTAAAAGCAAAAAGGCAGCAGATGATGTGCAGAAGCGTATGTGTGCACAGTATCCTGTCCTCCAGGCCTTTCGTGTTGGCTTCACTAAGCCAGTTTAGAGAAGGATTTGAAGTTCAACAAGTCCATTTTTCTCACAGAGACACATCTTGACTTTGGGTACTTACAGTCTACTGCTTAACTCCGTTTGTCATGTATTCTTCATCAGATAGCTTTGAAGATTGTGTTATCTGCTGTCTGTAAAATGCAACGTTCAAGGTAGTAGTGGGCAATTCTAAAGGGACGTGATCAATTTGGCTCTGTAAATTTCATTATTGTTAAAGAAATATATTTTTCAAGAACTAATTAATAGTCATTATGTTTGCACAATGCTTTTCACTTCAAGTATTTTTAAGACAGTCTAGAAAAACCACTTCATTGTCATAGCAGCCTGAAGCATGTTTTTAAAATGAGGAAACTGAGACATACAGATTTTATAATTTGCACAAGGTCTCAGAGGATGTCAGTGATAGTTCAGAAAAATCCCAGGCCTCCTGACCTTTCATCCCACATTCGGTCTTATCTTTCACATGTAATGATTTTTCAGAATACTAATTTCAATCTTATTTTGTCTTTACTAAGCCCCAGATATTTCTCTCTTCAATGAGGAGTGAGATATAGTGGTGAATGCAGATTGAAGCTACATGTTCACCCTAACTTCAGGATGGACACTGAGGTCACAACTCCAGTACAACTTTCACATTCCACATTTCCATTCTGGGAATTTCCCACTTCTGAATCTTGAGCCAGGGTCCTGCAGGCTCCTAGATGTGCCTTATTTTGTGCAGAAACTCATTCTGCAGATTTCAGTGAGACAGCTTCATCACTTAGGAAGTAAGCTATAGGTTGCATTTTATATCGTGCTTGAAATCATGACAGTCAAAACCAACAAATATTTTTCCAGGACCCTTGGTAATGATTCTGGGAATCTTGAGAGATTTTCCACTAAAGCAAGCATTAGCACTTGTTGGAAGTCTTCCCAGAGACTGTAACACCAGGTAGCAAGAACTGACAAGGTGATCTCCCAGGACAACCTTCCCCTGCGTAGCCTAAAGAAAGATTTCAGAGGCCATTCATTTTGCGTGTCTCAGCTTCTGGTTGTGCCCAGTTCACAGCCTGATTTTCAGAGCTGCTGAAATGCTCGTACTAACAGTCCCTGGGAGCCTTCTGAGATGGCTTTCTAATTACACAAAAAGTGAGCGAATTCTTCTGAGTTATTCCCTTTGAAAAAGCGGCTCAGTATTCATGAAATAAGGAAACAGAACAACCTTTTTTTTTGAAAAGGAAAGAACTAAATATTCAAAAAATGCCAAGGTTAGCGAGTATAGCATTAGGAAATAGCAGAGAGATTTCTCCCTGAACTTGTGACTTAGCTTTTGAGAAAAATAGCTTTTCTGAAGAACCTCAGTTTGTCAGAGAGAAGGTTACTGTTCCTGCTCTATCATGGTATCTCTTTCAATATAGCTTTCCATAGACATTAAACATCTTACAAGGTAATTTGGATTACAGGGAAACACCAGATTTAGGATATTTAGACCTTAATAAATATTTTTACAGTGTCTTCTGTTATATTCTTATAAAAAAAGTTTGGGAAAGATGACATACCTGAAACAACTATTAGGCAAATGTATGACTGTTGGGAAAATAGGATTCAGGAGGATTTTTGAAACTGAAAAGATGCAGCTAGCAGGGGTTTATAACAGTCTTATCTTCATTCCTTTATTATTCAATAGTTTTGTTAGGGAAGTGACTGATGGAAAACAGTGTGTGTTTACTGAGTTTACAGATAGTACCGGGCTAGAACATGCAGCAAATACGCTGGAGAGGGACAGGATCAAAATGACTTTCACAAGCTAAGAGAAGAGGCTAGGGGTCTGGGAGAGAAGAATGCTGTCTTTCTTAAAGAGCCAGGTTGTTCTGTGTGTAAATTAAGATAAGGATGGTAAATCACAGGTTAAGCAACAGTTCTGCAGGAAAAAATCCTGGGAATATCCTGGGTCACAAGCTGATGTTGGTTGACATGTCCTGTTGTAGAGTGACAGATGTGATTTTGGTACATATGAAGAGATACGTGGGCTGAGAGAGCTACAGCTCAACTCTTGAAGAGAGACACAATCTCCAGCATAAACTGAAATAACATGTCAGTAAAACTCAAGAGAGAGATGGGCCACTGGACGTATCCAGAGGAAACCAAGCAAGAATGACAGCAGACCTAGAGAACAGTACCTGAAAGGAGAGATTGTTGGACGTATAAGTTATCCAGCCTTTGTAGGTATTTAGCCTAAGATTAATTGCATTAACTGTATTTACAATTAGAGGAGCTCAGGGCAATAGGCTTAGATGTGAATGCGGCAAATACGTATGCTTATCAGTTTCCTGTGGCAGCAAGGTTCATAGTTAATTGCATATGACATTAAAAAAGTACTTCCTTTTATTGTTTTGCATTTTAATGTATTATGCTGTAAGAGGGGGAAAAATAGTGCATGATGAAGTAACATTAACATTAAATGTACTTCTTTGACTGTTTTCAGCATCATTCTGTTTTGCAGTGTCCCGCAGAGGCTGTGACTGTCAGTATACACAGTTCTTCAGGTGTGGTTGTGTTATGTGATTTATAGAATGACATTGCAGAATTCTCTATCATCATCCTCCTATTATATACGAAACATAATTATGATTTTACTGGAATTTTGAGTAAATGTGCACAGTGAACAACAGTCATCTTAGGGGTCTCTGGGTTTCTGATTCCATTCCTTGCATTGATTTAAAAGCCTGCAAGGAAGAAGAATATTTTGGATTTTTTCCACATGTATGTTGCTTACCGTGTCTTCAGTTGAATCTCATTTGCTAGTACGTTGATTTTTTTCCTCTCTCCTCTTTAGGTCTCTCTCACATTTCTCACTGCCTGGTCCTCACAAACTGATTATTGTTGTGTCCTTTACAAATGTTAACAATAAACCTATTTATCCATTGACAAGACCATTAAGGAATAAGTTACCCATGACTTTAATATGAAGCTGGGCTATAATCTTGGGCCAGGATTCATCTCACTTCAGCATAGGCACTTAATTCAGTCTGGGATGCTACAGGTCTAAAGGCCTTATCACTGAAAAGAGAGTCATCTTGAGAGGTGACTTAACCCACCCCAAAAATGGTCAAATCACCAGGTGTGTTCAGTGATAATCACTGCTTACTCAAATGTATTGTGATAAATCTAGACCTTGTTCCTTGCTGCGATGAAAACTATCTAATCTAATCTAATCTAATCTAATCCAACCTAATCCTAATATTATTTATTTGCTTCCAGACAATTTCTCAACACATTACAACCTTTCATTTTACAGCTGTTTGGTTTCAACCAAAGTTTATTGTGTGAAATGTAGAAGAGAGCTTTTAGAAGACCAGTAGTTTTTGTCATCTGGTTGTGTTTATTGAAATGCTCAAGAAATTATAGATCAGTAAAATGCTATTTTCCTCTGTAAAATCAGTAGCAATTAGATGGTATTTTCTACTCCCCAAACCACTGGACAGGGAGATTCTTATGTAGCAGGATTTTTATCAGCTCAGCAATTCTGTATTTAAGATTCTTCAAAACTCTTAAATGTACCTTCTGGCCCTAATATGTTCTGTATTCTCAACTGTTGCTGCTTCTCAATACCTCACTACTCAAAGAGAAATCGTTGTTACTGCCAGAAAAAGTTTATAGAGAGCAGAAACCTCCTGAATGTTCTGAACAAGAAAGTTGCATGCAAAAAAAAAGGAAAATCATTTAGCTTCCAAACAGTGTAATTATCTTCTTTAGCCACTCCCTTAGCCTGTACAAATTCTGTTGTAGGCCTCTTGTTTCTGATATACTTAAGGAATATTTTATTGTTTATTTTTAAATCTTTTAATGTTTGTTCTTGGAAACCTACTTTTGCACTTTGCAATTTCCTCTTACTTAACGCCTGCTGAAGTTTAAGTTCCTGTTTATTGGCTTCCCTAGGATCACGTTTCCAAAATTTGAAGAATTTCTGTTTGGTTGAAATAGACTCTTGAACCTTGCCATTCATCCGGTTTAGCTTAATCCTGCCTTCCTGGTTCCCTTTCTTACACGACACACAAGCCTTCAGAGACAGTTCCTTTTAAAGTACTGTCCTTACTGCCTTTGCTGTCTTACAGTTTTACTTTTAGGATCTTTATGACTAAAGAACTTATGTTCTCTTTATGTTCACTAAGTCTGTGAATTCCATTTCGTGTCTTATTTTTTACTGCAAAAAAACACACAAGCAGCTCAGAAATACGAGCAGAACCCATCAAGAATGAGAGGTAGGACAGAGAAACCAGTAAGAGGGGAGAAGGGGAGCAGGGGAGTACTTACTGTTCCCGCTCTTGCTGTATGACTGAACTGGAGGTGGGGAGCTGCCTACAGAATCCCAGTAACGTTGGATGAACTGGTGGTATGTGTTAGGTTCTGCATGGATGGCCACCAGTATTTTCATCCACTGCTGGTGCTGCAAGGTAATGGCAAAAGTTCTGACTGCAGGTAGGCTATCCAAAGTGTCCTACTAACAGGAACCTTGTTCTGGAGTGGAAAATAGAAGGCCTGGCATACTGAAGTCCTCATATAATGGGTTGGGTACCAGTGGTGTTGCCACAGGTACTCTGCCAAATCCAGGCTCTTGCACTTAGTGCTTTGTGAAATATTGTAAATCCATAGTAAGCCACATCCGTCACCTGAAGGACCAGCACTGAGGGTAGCAAGGGCTGCTCTCCATGTTCTGCCTTTCCTTCTGACATGGAGCAGTGCTTTTGACAGACAGCTAGCTTCATTTATAGGTAGGAATTTTGAGCATTAAAGTCATTTTGTCACATTAGAAACAGGAATCAATCTGAAATTAAATACTTATGGAATTCCTCATTGTCTTTCATACCTCTTCTTTAAGGTTTTCCTAGATAATTTTTGAAGGTGTATTCTAAGGTATGTGTCCTTCTAAAAACAAAAGTGTATAATGCATCAGTGTTTGGAGCTGAATTGAGGAAATGAAGACCAATGTCAGGGCATGATCTTAACAATGCTGTAGATAGACAGACGTTTGCCAGCTGCAGCACAGGATTAGATGACTGGGTTGCTAGACACAAAACTGCACAGAGGAGAATAGGATGGGACCAGCAAATATTCTGGATTGTCTATATATAGTGTCACATCTGCAACCCTTTCGTCTTGTCTAGGAAAGGAAGAACTTGCACTAGCCACGTTCAGTGTTTGATTGAAAAAGACAGAGCTCTGCAGGCATAGAACTGAATTGCATCTTCTTCGGATGGCTCAGAAGTAGATACTACTTTCTAGGATTTTTATTTTTTTTTTTTTCACTTGAGAGCACTGGCTTTGTCTTTTAACATTTGATCTCTGGAGCCATCACTCATCTCTCTGGTGGCGTTCTGTTTCCTCAGAGAACTGCTGGAATTCAGCCAATTCCATGTTTTGGTCACCACCAAAGACCTATGTGATTGCCATTTCCTCTCCTATCACACGTTGTGAGAATGTATTACTCCTGTCTCAGAGCAGTATCAGATCCAACACTGTCATTAACTATTTGTGCACAAAACTTAATTGGTTCAGATTTAAAAGGTTGACAGAGTCTTTCCATTTTCTCCTGGTTTTCAGGAGAGGATTTAGTATTCTGGAATACTTTCAGTCATTCTAGGACCCAGAAATTGAAATGCGTTAAGGTATTTTAGCCATTCAGGCTCTTCCATTAGTTTTGCAAACTGGTAAGAAAGAAGAAGAATATTCCCCTTCATTCCCATGTATACGTTATGAATGTCTCTGTAATCCAACCAGCACAGAGGCTTCAGATTATGAGGACAGTAGAGGCTTGGCCATGTTATTGGCACAGTAAGCTGACTGGGCAGAAAAAAAAAGGGTAAAAGAAGTGCTAATTTTTTGGATAGTGATATCTGCACATTTCTTCAGTCCAGCACCAGTGTCACAAATGCATAGTCCCTACTAAAACTGGGTAAGTCTGGACACCATTTAGAGGACCTCTCACTCTCTGCAGACATAAAGCGACATTGATGGTCATGTAGCAACTCTTGATTCTGCGGTTGAATACATGAGGTTTATTCTAGCAGCAAAATTCGGAGTTTAACAGGTATGTGCTTGTGCAAAGCTGGGTTTTGGACTGTGCACTGAAATTTTTTGCCGAGTTCTGCAGGTTCTGTTGTAACAGAAGCCAGGCTAGGTGGACACAGCGGGATCCTTCCGTGTCAAAATGTTTAAATTTAAGAATAATTAGGCATCCAGGCAAACCACACCACTTTTCAGAAATGCTTCGTTCCCACTGCTGTCTAACATACATGGGACCTGCCAGAACTCAACACCTCATAAAATTAGACTGCTTTTAATTAGGTGTCCAAACGTTAGACTCAATCATTTATGTCTCTGAGACAGTATCTTGCAGACCAACTCACAGTAAACCGCACTGAGCCATTTTTAATACTTTACATTCCAGAAAGGTAAGGCTTAGACATTTGGTGTCCAGTCCTGTCCAGGTAAGTACCATCAATGTTATGCAGGACTGTAATTGTCAATGATAATTGTATTTGCCATTATTTTTATTATTTATTTTGAATATTTGAATGACTTGCATTTGATATGTCAGTAATACAATAATCTATTGATTAATAATGCCTTTTAGTGTATGCTTTGGATTGAAAAGCTTACTTTTGCAAACACTTCATGGGTGATTATCATGCTTAGAAGTGTGATTATCATGCTTACCTTTGCCTTTCTAAAAGCATGTAGTGAAAGCTGGTCATCAAAGTTCCTTCCCTGGTCAGTAGAGAGAAAGTCATCACCATGGACTGATTGAGAATTCTTTAAGATAGATGGGTAGAGTTACATTCTGAAGGTGTCTATCCCTTTCCATTAATTATGGAAGTAATTAATGGGGGGTGACTTAATTTAGTCAATATGCCTTTTTAACAATTCAGGCGAGATAAATTTTGCCCTTTCTGTCAGCAGGATTCTTTTCAGTGGGGCTGTCAAGATGATGACTGCTCTCGGTGCCTTACCTCTTTGTAGGCTTGGGCCCGTATTGTTTTTTTCTAAAAGACATGCTGTGTACTTACATTATTGCATGTTTCTTTTTCTGCAGCCAACATCCTGTATATGGCAAGCCAAGAAATGTTGAAGGTTGTGGAGAGAGACAGTACAACCATAAAGCAAAATTTAAAGAAGGTAACTATTTAATCCTCAGACTTTTCATCAAAAGCCCACGTTACATCCAGTTATATTTGTGCAAAACCAGAATTTCCACAGGCTTGATTCTGATTTTATGTTAGTGTCATTCCGTTGACTTTGGAGAAGCCATTAAAGGGGTCACCAACCATTAGAGTGCCATTGATCCACACTTTTGTAGATGTAGCATTCGCCACTGCCAGATGTAGTATCCCATCTGGTATGTTGTCCTTGGTGGAAGAGAAGCTGTGTGTGTTCTGACTAAGCCTGACATGTGGTTCCCAGTGAGACCAGTAGTTACCTGGGTTGTGATCAGACAGGCACATAGCCAGCCAGGACATGAGTGCAGGCTGTTTGACCAAATCCTCTGACTTTGCTGCTGGACAGGTGAAGCAGAACAGGTACCGTCTGTGTTGTGGGGTGTCAGTTTATATCATGGGATTCTGCAGACTTGATTTTTCCATGCATCAAAACATAATAGAGAGGAGTCAGCAAAATTAGTATTGCTCCACAGTTTCAGCCATTCAGCTGTAGTGTAAGAGAAAGATACCGAAAGTGCATTCCTCAGAGACTGGAGCTACTGCTATACAAGTAAATAAAGTAGTTTTGTGGACCTTTTTCCTGCACTGAACTTTCTTGTCTGTACGTATTTATTGTTGAAAGAGATCCTGGTACAGTTTTGATCTTGACCGATAGCAGTATCCCAGTCAATTCCCAGGCACAGTTCAGGGGCTGACACAGGCCAGGGACTGTTCCTAATTGGAGTTTTGATGTGGTCACCCTGTTTTGGAGGCTGAGAGAAATTAATAGTGTGGCCATGGTCAGGCAAGTCCAGATGGCTTACGAGCCAGAAAACTGTCACATTTAATAAACTACTATTGGTGGAGCCTCTGTGTGAGTAGATAATCAGTGTAACATATTATTCTACTGTGTCCCCTCCTTCCCTCCATTTTTTTGTATCATCCCCGTCTTTTTGCTGGAAGAATGATTCCAGCATTTGGCACTGGCAGAGATTTTCCTTGGAGAATGGAATTTTCTAGGACAGATGTCCTAGATCTCTGTAAGATTACTTTGTGCCTTGTAAATAGATATGGTACAAAGTTCACTTCATAAATCAGTCTTTCTTCTTTTGGCTGAAAATGGTTTTAGTTTTTACTTATCCCATTTGCCTTCTCTGCACTTTGAAAGGTATGTTCAGATGTTTCACTACTAGTTTTTTTAAAGGAGTTGAAATAGCACACGTGAACGAGGAACACTGCACTGCACTAGGCACGCCTGGTTATTCACGTTTTTACGCAGAGCGTTCAGAGTTTTCCCGCGCCTCAGAGGGAATCTCAGTGAAGAAACTGAAGGGCTGATCTTACAGACTGCAACTATTCTCATTGTCTTAAACAAAACTACCTATGGGTTGTTCCAAAGCCCAATTAATTCAAGGAAAATGGTTGATTTTACTGACCTAATCACCTCTCCAAGATCAGGGAGCCAAAGGGTCTGCCTGCTGCCTGAGGGAAAGGGAGCCGTGAGCCGAGGGTGACCCTGGCACAGGCAGCATCCTCACCATGCAGGGTCCAGCCCCACAGCACCCGAGTGGAGCAAGGTAACAGGGTCCATCAACAGTCCCAGACAAGGCAAAGCAATGAACCAGGTCCAGCATCCCTCCAGAGAATCCAGTCAGGAGCAAAAGGAGACAGGGCCAGAGACACGACTAGAGACAAGGCTATAACATGGGTCCAAAGTCCATCCAGGAGACGTGACCAAAGACACCTTCTTTATGAGGAAAGGCTGAGAGACCTGGGTCTATTTATCCTGGAGAAGAAAAGACTGAAAGGGGATCTCATCAATTCTTATAAATATCTAAAGGGTGGGTGTCAAGAGGATGGGGCCAGACTCTTTTCAGTGGTGCCTGGTGACAGGACAAGGGGCAACAGGCACAAGGTGGAACACAGGAAATTCTGTCTGAACATGAGGAAAAACTTCTTTACTTTGAGTGTGACAGAGCACTGGAACAGGCTGCCCAGAGAGTTTGTGGAGTTTCCTTCTTTGGAAATACTAAAAATCCGTCTAGATGTGTTCCTATCCAGCCTTCTCTGGGTGACCCTGCTTTGGCAGGGGGGTTGGACTAGATGATCTCCCAAGGTCCCTTCCAACCCCATATCATCCTGTGATTCTGTGATGTGACAGAAGGCAAACTGCAAGGTGGAACCCATCCAGGCGACAGGCTATGTACAATGTGGGTCCAGTCTCAGTCTGTGACACAGGGAAAGGGACCGGGCTGGAGACACACTCCTACAGTGTAGTCAGAGAGACAGAGACTAAAGGCAAAGGACAGAGATGGAGACCCTGGGCCCATGGGCAAGGAGGGTGGGTCGGGGTCCCAGGCGGGGCTGGTGAGGGCTGTTGGTGCCCTGAAACTGGGGGTAAGATTACAGGTTACCGTGTTAGTCAGGGTACAGAAGTGGAGAGTGTGCAGGAGCAGGACTTCAGGTGTTTTTGGAAATTTTAATCACAAGCACACGTGCTTGAAGTTAAGCATAAAATCTTCGTTGAATGAGAATGATAGTGGTGACAATCGGCTGCAGCTCCAGTGACTTCAGATGCTTCATATTACAAAAATACTTATTTTTTGTACTGAATGAAGGCCCAGAGCCAACAGTAAGAGTTTGCAGGTGTCCTAGTCTGCTTCATCTGTGCTTTTGTTGACTCTGTCAATCTACGCATGGCCTTGGCAGGCAGGAGCTTTTTTTAAACCTGTGTTGACTTTCTTTTATTGATTCTTCTATGTCCTCATACTTTCAAAGTGGCAAACATACTCAAGAAAACAAAAAGCTGAAGCGAACTCATAAGCAGTTGGGAAACTGAAGAAAAAGCAGGTCTAAAAATGAATTTAATGCTTCTCTTTTTCATCTTCTAGTAATTTCTGGGAATATAAGAATTAATGAAAAAATTTTGAGTTGGCATTATGTTAAATTTGAAGTGTATTGACAATAAAAATGGGCTTAACTTATAAAGGTTGGAAGTTTATAAAAACAGGAACTATAGTCCAAGTTGCTATAGAACTGGCAAGCTGTCACTTCAAAAAATTTATACTGTTTAGTAGTCGCTGTGATCATATGCTAAAAGCCAACCTTAACACCTGGCTTTGCCAGCTGCTGTGGAACAGAAAAGTTATTTCTGGACCTTATTTGCATTCTGTGATCTGAAGAAGAAAGAAGAAGAGACACTAAATTATTCCAATCTTTCCATGCCCAGGTTTAACTGTAATTATTACTAGTTAGGGACTAGGAGAAATTTTATCTCCAGACCCCAGATTCTTAGTCATAACAATGCTAATTGCACAGATTTATGTTGAAAGAATGGGAGCTGGAATATTGTTTGGATAATTAAGTGAGATATTTCACTTACAGTGTTCTAAAGACAGAAGTTGTGCACATGAAATAGCAGTGGAACTGTGTGGGCAGGATGGAGACCTGTCTTCTAACAAAGTAATAAACGATAAAGCATTTAAAATATTGGCTCTAAAGCTTTTAGTCTGGATCAAGCAGTACATGAATGTAGGCTTCTTTTTGCAATGACACAGGGAGTTGGGATAAATCACAAAATCCAGACAAATAAGGTAGGGCATACCGCTCTAAGATGTGCTCAGCTTTGATGGTTAATTATCATTAGCTGATGGTGTGTAAGCCAGCTGAGCTGTGTTCTTTCACTGCAATAACACCAACTCCCTTTCCTCACAGAAACTGGAGGCACAGATACTACTGCGCTAGAGGAAGTTTATTGTAATTGTTGCACAAAGGGAAGTGGGTGTAATTCCGTATTCTTAAAAGATGGGTCAGCATTGAGCATTGCAGAGCTTTAACAAATAGAATAAAGATTAAAAAAGGAAAGGGAAAATGGTTATGTTGGGCATTCACTAACATGCCTGGGGTGGACAATGATATTTCCATATAGAAGCTCTTAACTTTTTAAGTCTGCATCATGCCACATTCATTGCTTTATTTTGAGATGTAGCCTTATTGATTCTTTTTCTTTCAAGTAAGCTTATAAACCTGCTGCAAGCAAGAAGATACTGCATTAAATGGTAAAACTAGGATGCTTACAGAGGAAATTCTGTTTAAAAAAAAAATCACTCCTTTTATATTTATTGAGATATACTTTGTTCATTACTCCATGTGTAATACACAGTAGTCCTATTTTCAAGTGTAGGATCTGCTTCAAAGCCCATATAATCAATAGAAGAGCTCCCACAGACTTCAGGAAGTCTTGAATCAGTTTGGCACTGAACTTTCTGTCGTGGTTGATAATTTCTTAAGACCATAAATCATCTCCTCCAGCAGCTGAAAATCATGATTCTTTTGGTTACCACGTTAAAACAAAAAAGGTTTATATGCTCTTTGAGCTTAATTTTGCCAGTGGTCTGGTGTAGCAGATACATTGATTGTGGAAGGAAAAGGACAGGAAACATCTGAAGTAGAGATACAAAGATGAAAAAAAATCTCGTCTGAGAAGAATTATTTTTAATCAAATGGGGAAAAGTATAAACTGGAAGTTTTTGGACACATGAACCTATTTTCACTCAGATTGAGGAAGTCTGTATTGCGGGTGGCTTATAACCACCCATACATAGATGGTTAGGTGGGGGAGAAATTAATTTTCAAAAAGTTAAATGAATGAAGTATGTGTTTACTACTTCCTGCTTATTTCAACGGTGTATTTAGAATTTAAAGTAATACAAGTTTATATCACACTAGTAATGCCACAGAAAATGTATTTTCCAACAGTATCAACTAAACAGTAATATGCAGAGATTCAGAGTAAAAATTGCAAAAATGTAGTATTTCCTTTAAAGAGAAAAGTGCTAGGTTTTTTTTTCAAAAAAATATCTTTGCTAGAGAAAATTTTTGAAACGGAGCAACCAAGAACTATTTTGACCCCTGAAGAGGCTGGTTTGCCCAGTGTTTTGTTGCCCAGTGTTTTGTTCGACATCCACAGGGGTTTAGTAATTATTCCCAGTGAGAGGAGCATGATCTGAAGATAAGTAGTTAAAACAATACTACAAATACTCTGCCTGCCCGCAGCCTGAGTGAGTTGCTTGTCTACATTTGTGAAAAACCTTCCAAACGCTCTTTCTGAATAGGTGCAAAGTGGTCTCTTGAGCCAAGAACACCTCTTTTTTGGCTGGTCTCACATCCTTTTTGGCCTGCGCTCCCTGGAGGTGCAGAGTTGAAGTTGGGGAAGTTACACATGTGCTTGGGGAATTTGGTGCCTGTGTCATTTAACTACCAGGACCCTTTGAAGCACCCAAAATGCCGAATCAGGGATCAGCAGTTTCTCTCCTGGGTGGAAAAGGATCCCAGTGAGCATTCAGAAAGTTCAGTGTACCACAGTATACTTATCTGTGATATTTCACTTTTTCTGTAACTGAGCTCCTGTTACCGTTGTTCGTGCTGTGTGGTATTCTAATAAAGAAGCGATGACATGAATTTCCAGGATTTTGGAGACGGGTGTGAGGTATGTGCTACACACAAGGAGCAAAGACAGCAGTATTTCCCCAGCCTTCTGAAGTGTACTTATGAAGTTGCTGCCCACCCTTTACTACCTCTTAATCGCTTACTGTCCCTCCCTCTGCCACAGAGCTCATGGCACGGCAGTGAACAGAATTGCCATTTACAGCCAGATGCTGATGCTGCTGTTCCAAGAGAGATCTGACTGATTCACCTTAGATAAAGTCCCACTGAATGTAGAGAGTGTCAGGCAGATATTCAGAGGGAAATACTGTTTGCAGCAAATATGGTTGGGAGAATCTGGCCCAGTAATAGTATTGCTTAAATAGCGGTTTCAGGTCTGTTTGTTTTTATTTTGGTGTTTATACAGACTTGACTTCTGAAATATTCATGTTCCTGACACATCTAAATATGTACCCTCAGAATGCTTTCAAGTCTTTAAAAGTAACATAGATAGTATAAATAAGTTAATCACCCTGGTTTGTTGATAAATCCTGTGCATCCTTTTTAAAAGCCCATTTTTATTTTGCATTGAGTTTGACCCTTCCTTATCTGGGAGAAAGTGGAAATGGAAGTGGCCTCGCATGATCTCTTGGGTCTACGTGCAGAGCCGGCAGTAGTGTGGCTAATAAACTGCAGCAAAGTTAAAGAGAAGCCCTTTCCCCTTCCTCAGTTTACCAGATTTCCAGTTAACACTGACAAAGGCATGAAACCAGGGAGCCTGCACCCTGCCTGTTTGGTGGAACACCGTACCTGACACCGGGGAGAGGAGTGAATCACATGCAAAGTAGCTACTATGTCTGGCTGTGTCTCGGGGTTTGCATCTTAATTTCTCCAAGACCAAAATGTTTCTCCACTCCCTTTCCAGGCAGGGAAGCTAGTTTTGTTTATTATTTGCGTTGGTTTAACAAACTCGCCACGTTCCTTATGTTAAATAAAATCACCACAAATACTTGAACTACCCATTCCACCCTTACTACAACCCCTACAGGTTAGTATTCAAAAATAGCATCGCGTACCCCAGATTGTCAACTATCTCTTCTCAAAACGGTCCAGCAGAAAAAGTTTGGCTTCGTACTGCCCTTGGAAAGTTGAGAAATCCCAGTTCTGGTAAAACAAGCTGAGAAGCAAGTTCCAAAGACCTTGCCATCAAACTGGCTGATCTCAACCACGGCAGGATCACAAGGGGAGAGAGATGGTGTCTCGGAGAACCAGATCCCGAAGCATTTCGGGCTTTGTAGGGCAACGCCAGCTCTATGAATTCTTCCCAGAAGCTGATTAGTAAAGCCAAAATACAACTGAAGCGAGTCCAAAAAAAAAAAAAGCACGTACCAAACCAGTTTGTTCCCATGTCGTTTATGCTATTCTTTTGGCAGGATAAGGTGGAGACGCTTTCATAATTCCAGAGAAGCTAAGTCATTTTCTATAAACCTTGATTGAAACTAAAATTAATTCCGGGCTGATGCCTTTTTAACTAGTTTTCATCCAAAAGCAAGTGCAACTATCCACAGTTACTGTTGGGAGATGTCGCCCGGAGAGAAGCTGCTGTCTCATCCAGGAGATGCATGTGGGAGTAACACTGGTAAAAGTGAATGGATTGGAGAGAAGGATTGAAGTGAGGACACTGGTACAGTCTTGCTCGCCGTTCCACAAGCGCCGCCAGTTTATATCCACAGAGATCAGTCCTTCCCTCTTTGCCATCAGCTGCAGTGCTGCCTGCCCATGTCATAAGATCCAAAAGTTGTTACAACATATACCAAATTCCAGAGAGAGTGAGGAGACTCAGTTAATATTTTTTAATTTTTTGGATTTTTTTCAGTGTTCACCTATGACAGCTACAGAAGAGGCATAAAAGAAATCTCTCTGTAATTTATACTTCTGCGAACTGTCGTAAAACAAGTGCCAATGGAGTCAACTGCAGGAAATCTTTATTATTTTCTTAGAAACTCTTTAAAATGTAAACATCCTGTTGATACAAATCTCAGATTCTCCTAATGTTTACTTAGCAGCTGCCATCATTGTGCAGTGTCTGCGTACACATACCATATTCCAGGGTACTGGGCTGACAGAGCCCCATTCTGATTTTACAGAAGATTTTATAGAAGCTAAGACTGAAAATACTCCAGAGCAATTAGTGGTAAAACAGCCTACGAGAACATTGCTGTTATTTTAAAACTATATGAAACTTAGAAATTGCATAACTATTTCAAACACAGTATTGAAATGGCCGGCAAAGATAACGCACATCCCCGTTACTCTGCCCTCATTGTCACATCCTTAAAGAGGACTTGTTTTAGGCACTCAGAACAAGCAAGGTATTGCATCAGGGATCATCTAAAGTCCTTGTCATGTCCAGTGGTAGCTGCCATTTCCTTTCCAAGTCAGGAATACCTGGAAGTCTCAGCATTGAATATTGCAAAAGAGTAAATTATAATCCACTCAGCCTCATGGCAGAAGAGTTGCAAAATGCAAATATTGAAAATCTTAAGCCTAGAAGAAAAATAGAAAGAACCTTCTATTTACTGTTTTGTAAATCTGTTTATTTTTAAGCTAGTCCCATTATTTTGGGGGCCTGACTCACCATTTTTGAATGCTTAGGTTGGCAGCAGCTTTCCATGGCTGGTGCGGTGGTTGTGCTGACTCAGGATGTCTTTACAGTCCACAGGAAAATATGTACTTTACAGATCCGTGCAAATCATATAGTGCACGCCAGTGTTTCCTACCATTAATGAAGATCCCATGTGGTTCTGGTTACACATGGTTCGTTAATTATGCCTGCCTGTGTGCTGCAATAGCAAAGCTCCTGGTGTTAAAATGAAGATGAGAACATTTGGATTCTGGAAACCTCTGTTTAAATATGTCTAAAAAGAATCCGTCTTAATGTATTTGGAAAATAGGTAGCATCCTATAGACATCCATCGGATGTGTTTAAGAGACGTTTAGATGTGGTGTTGGGGGATATGGTGTAGGGGAGAACTTTGTAGAGTAGGGTAGATGGTTGGACTCGGTGATCCCAAGGGTCTCTTCCAACCTAGACGATTCTATGATTCTATGATCTGTGTATTTTGTGGCTGTGTGTGACATAGGCAAAGAGCACAGACATTTTGTCATTCAAAGGGAGACCCTCAACGCCACAAATGACGGTGAAGTATCTGTCAGGTTTCATAAGCCCTGTACTACCATCTGGATCACTGAAAATTTACACCTTAATTGCAATCCTCCTTTTAGATCTTATTGCACGATCCTTTAATAGAGAAGCATTTGGAAACAATTCTGAATTCTGTTGGCAGTTTGTAATTAAGAAACATTTAAGTTATAGATTTGCAGGCACGTGCACGTAGACACACACAATGCACACACCAATAACTGCACACGAAATAAGCAGACAAAATAAGTGCAGCATCAAATAAAGTTCCCCATGTCTTTAAGTTATAAAACAGTTCTTAGTTAGTTGGCTATAATGTACCCAAACTTTAATTGCATATAGAATCAGAATAGTTTGGGTTGGAAGGAACCTTTAAAGGTTGTCTAGTCCAACCCCCCTGCAATGAGCAGGGACATCTCCAGCTACATCGGGTTTCTCAGAGCCCCATCCAACCTGACCTTGAGTGTTTCCAGGGATGGGGCATCTACCACCCCTCTGGGCAACCTGGGCCAGTGTTTCACCACCCCCATTGTAAAAGATTTTTTCCTTGTATCTAGTCTAAATCTACCCTCTTTTAGTTTAAAACCATTGCCCCTTTTCCTATCGCTGCAGGCCCTGCTAAAAAGTTTGTCCCCATCTTTCCTGTAGGCCTCCCTTTAAGTCCATGAAGGCTGCAATGAGGTCTCCCTGGAGCCTTCTCCAGGGCTGAACACCCCCAGTGTGACACCCAGCAGGAAGCTGTCCCGTGTTCCTCTGGCCAGAAGCTGACACTGCTGATTCTCTCACTTACACCGTTACCTTAAGGGACAGAGCCCTAAGGCAGCAGATCTAGAGGTGCGAACACTGTTGCCAATACATGTAGGTGCCACATGTAAAATACCTGGTTTTTGGATTACCTCCTTGAAGTCTGGCACACTCTGCTAAAACCGGTTGACATTGCATTACCAGGCATTTCAAAGTTAGGTAGCACGGCTCTTAATTCAGATGCCTTTTACGTATGCATGAAGAGGTGCTCTTTCATTAAAACATCCCTTTTCCTTTTTTCTCTTTCATTAAGCAAGAGATCTGTGTAACGAAGGAGGCCACAGGGTGCAGAGCTCCTACCTCATTTGTGACAGAAGCAGTAAAATGCCTGTTGAAAGAAACAGGGAACTATATGAAGTAAAACTGGATAGCTTCATGGTAAAGGGCACCTAAACTTCCCATCCAAGAACGGGCTGTTGCTGAAGTCATTAATATTTTTCATACGTGGTCACAGTTTGTCCTCACTTCTCCGAGTATCTCATGTAACAGGTGATAGGAGGAAAGACAAGAGGAAATGGCCTCAAGTTGCGCCAGGGGAGGTTTAGATTGGATATTAGGAAAAATTTCTTCACCGGAAGGGTTGTCAAGCATTGGAACAGGCTGCCCAGGGGAGTGGTGGAGTCGCCATCCCTGGAGGTGTTTAAAAGACGTGTAGATGTGGTGCTGAGGGACATGGGTTAGTGGTAACTTGGCAGTGCTAGATTAATGGTTGGAATCGATGATCTTAAACGTCTCTTCCAACCAAAACGATTCTATGATTCTATGATTCAAGACCTTGAAATCTGTTTTACAGATAAATAGCGAGCGTTTCAGAGCACCTGCAAATGAAGTCCAGGAGTGCTATCCTTTGAGCACAGTCAATACTGTGTAATGCTACACACACTGGAAAACCAGCTCTAGGTGTTTCAGACTACACTATGTACTTTCAAATTAATGGATGTAGTTTGACATTAATTTCTGTGCTCCCCATCTGCAAAATGGAGATAAAAATGACCACTAAGGTGTTGCAAACCTAAATGAATAAATGTGATCATGCAAATCCCACAGTGGTGTATGCCAGAGGAATGCACATAAGAAAATAAATTCTGTCTGTAAACCATGAAATATGTAATAAATAAATCCTCAGACCACACACAGAATTAAAAACGCAAAGTACTATCAAATAGCAGCTCATCAGCTGAACGTCATCCTGTCAGTAGATTGAATGAGTCAAGGATCCTTTGGATCGTGCAATGAAAGATTAAACTGTAACGCATATATACCAGGGGCAAGCTGAGAATGCACATTAATCTTTTGTTCAGGCATTTCCAAATCTGTGAGTTCTCAAGTTTACAACCCTACCTGGAGAACAGCCCATTTTGCAGTTCATGCAGACTAAGCCAAGTATTTTATCCACCTTTGTAAGTGTAAATGACTTTTCATCTTTTTCTAAATGATCATGTGATGAGACTCTAGGACCAGCCTATCAAAATATCTGATGATTTCAAGGACTACTCCATTAAACTAGAGTGGCTCCATTTCTTTTTTTTCTCAGTTTCATAATCTTTATTTTTGTATCTGTTGGTAACGGGGCCCGGGGTTAAACATAATTCGGTCAGACGTTTGGCTTTCATAAAGCCTGAATGCAGCTGGCCATTTTACGTTGGCTTTTTTGAAGAATTTTTGCTAGCGTGACATCCTGTGATTTATGAATCGAAGGCAAGATCAAAAGAAATTTGCTGCTAAAGCAAACGACGTACCTTGTTTCCAGCAATTACTGAGTGACAAAAGATGTTTGTTAACACGGAATGGTTTGTGTTCTATGTTCTGCATATCCATAGAGGTGTAACTTGGGTTGGTGTCTGTGGAACTCAGATATTGTATTTTGGATACAGGCAATAGGCAGTAATGTCCAGGATTTGGGTACGCTTCAAGAAGAGAAAAGCGAGTTAGACAAAAACTTGTAACATTTTGTGAAATGCAGTCTGGGCTCTTAGCCCACCTCTGCCCCAGTGGGTGCATTTATTTATATTCCACATGGCTACAAAAATGATGGAATTGAAGATTTTTGTGATGAAAGGAAAACTTCTTGTCCCCTAATTTATGTTAGCATTGCTCAGTTATTCACTGAAGTACAGAAACGAAATACGAAACAAATGAGAGTAATGGGACTGGGCCAAGCTGTGTGAGTGATATGTTGAGCAATGAACATCCTTCTGGTACCTGCATTCAAACATTTTATTATAGAGTCCTCGTCATTAATCTTGTTCCTGTGTGGTTTTAAATCTGTAGATTTTTACTCTCTCCCAGACAACCACTCTCCCTTAAATTACTTTTTTTGGAAATTGAAAAGCATTGCTGTAGCATGCAAAGTTGAGATGAAAATGGGAGAAAATGTTGACTTCAGAAGGAGTGGCATTTGGTGTTTCTAACGGAGAAAAGACACTTCATTGAGTATGACATTAGCCTGGCATTTGGGACCTTTGTGTTCAGGTGGATCTTGTAGCACCTGCTTCATGTATGTCATTGAGCAAGGTTATTAGGGCAAGATCAAAACAAAATGGACTTTCGTAGAATTTTATTTCCGCATTACAACCCAAAAGAAAACACTCATCAGTCTCTGGGAGGTGCCTGTGCTCTACACGGGCAGCACTTCACAAAAAAAGTGTTGCTTCTGAGAATGACCATAATTGCCATTATTCTGACATTATTCTGAGCCAATCACCTCTGGTTTACATTTGACACCAAGGTGAAGAAGAACAGGTGCTCCTCCACGTAAGGCCCCGGCCGGGCAGATGCTTTGAGGTCACACCGGACAGATGCCAGTGAGACTGAGCTACTCCAAAATGTAGAAGAACCTCCTGCTTCTCTTAGTTTATAGCCAGAAGAAAAACGTAACGGTTGGTCCCTTCAGCTGGGACATAGCATCAAGTTAACTGGTATTTTTGCTATTTGACTAACGAGCTAGAAAGCTAACATAGAAAACAGCTAATAGCTAGGGAAAACGCAGAAGCTTGCCTGGATAGGGGTGGACTTCATGGACAACTAGATGTTTGGATCCATAATAACAAATTTCTTAAGACAGCCAGATGTTCATCAGCAGATCTCTGTTTTCAGAGTTAAGCCCATATCGTTCTCCACAGTTTTACAGGTGAGGAAACTGAGTCAAAAAACATTTAACTGGCTTAATCATAATTGCAGACTTGGAAACAACCAAGAACTACCAATATGCTGTTCCTCACAGTATATGTTGGGTAATGATGCATCACTTATTTCCAAATAATTCAGTGTTCTTTGTTTGGATACTGGTTGCCTCATCAATAACTTCTCAAATTAATGATTTGCTATGCTTTCATTTCTAGCTGATTTTTTACTACGGAACGGGAGACAGCTGGTGTCCACAGCACTACTACGATGAGATCAAACTGGATTTTCCAGACGGAGACATTCGACTTTGTGAGAAAGGGCTCCGCCACGCCTTTGTGCTGGATGCCAGCAAGGAGATGGCTGCCATGATCACAGACTGGTTACAGGATGATCTGACCAAATTATAAACACAAATTCAGTGATTAACAAGAAAATGATGTAATTATTTTGTGAACGTGTAATTTTTTTGTGAGAAAGTCTGTCCTATTTTTTTCTGTTTATTATAGATTATGGCTTGTTTTCTACTGAGATGTTTTAGAGAAAGTTAAAGAGAGATGGCTGGTCCAAATTATAGTTTTATTGATCGAATGGTGATGTACCTTCGTCCTGTGTCTTCAGGACTCTGCAGGAGTTGGCAGAGGGTGGAATATTTATTGTCTGCTCCCATTCTAGACTACACTGATACTAGATTCACTGGCCGCAAGTGTACCTGAGATACTACCGCCTCGCTTACCTGCTGGAGAACAGTCAGGGAGGGGTTTGGGGCAGCCCAGCTGGCCTGATTTGGAAATACCAGGCTACTCTGTAGGGATAAAAATCCCCCAGTGGATGGATCCTGGCACTGGATCCGGGTAGGCTGCGAAAGGCCTGACCCTCTCCTCATGTCCCGTCCGTCCATGTAACCCTGGTGCATGGACCCAAAACAGCCCAAGGCCCCAGGACAACTGTAAGGTTGTCTTCTCCAGGTCAGATGGGGTTGGTAGTCAATCAGAGGTCAGGCTGAGCTCGGGATGAGTACAAGGGAGATGTGTGGACGAGGTGTGCAGTTTCTCCAAGTCTCAGAATTAGGACTCCGCAGGGTATTAAAAATACCATAAGGCAACCATGGCTGCTCGGGGAGGGAATACATACGGAGCTCTTCTCTGAAGCACGGCCAAGTGTTTCATTTTTCGATTGACTGTAGAGAAGGTAAAGAATGCTGGTCAAAAGTGCTGCTATTAAAAGGTTAAAATGGATTGCAGAATCTATATATAACTACTTATAGGTGGCCTAGATCTTCTAATGAAGCCTATGGGAACAGTGCTTGCTCAGCAACTTTAAAGAATTAAACCAGTCTCAATGCATACCTAAATTTCAGTTCTTTGCACTAAGGACTGAAGAATGAAATTTTCTGCCAAGCCACAAATTAGATAAGTTCGCTGTGAGAAAATGGCTATTACTCTGCCATGGTTGCACCCGTGAAATGGCATGGAATGTTACTATTGAGAAGCAGATCCTTGCTATAGCACGTTGCTGACAAGTCCACTGTTCCTCCCGTTTGTTCATTCCTCTCCTTTGCGGATAGCAAAAAAAAAAAAAAAAAAAAACAAACCAGAAAAAAACATCCTACCATTCGTGCTAACAGCAGAAGTTACAGGCGATAGCTGGAAATGAAAATAATGTAAGTGAGGGGAACAGAGCCAGATGGAATCAGGAAAAGCTTTCTAGCCATGAACCTGTGGAATGGTCACCCTGTGGAGTTCATAGAGACATTTATAAATAAACAAAACACTAAAGACCATAGTCAGGGGAAGTCCTGCCCTTGCAAACAGATGAATTTAGACGATGCGCTGGGTATCTTAATGTACATGATTTATTACCAGATTTAATGTGGTGCTAGTGAGAACGGCACTGGGGAATGCTCTCTGTGATGCAGAAAGACCAATTAGTTCCTTACTTTTCTTACACAATTATATACACACCTTCCGCTTCTCTCTAAATCCCCCTTGAATTTTTCACTAATGTTTAGAGCAATTTGTAATAGAGTTCCTTTTCTGGATATTTTGGACTAGTTTTCAAACCTGCAGACAGACAGTGGATTTAAGTGACCTTCTTTGCATCAGAAACTGGTTCAGCTTTTGAGACTAGCCAGTGGATTTTCAGATTACACTGCCGCAGGACGAAACAGCTGCCGGATGCTCGAGGCAGAAGTGTTGAGACCGCGGTTGCAGCAACGCGGGAAGGAACCAGGCGCGTTCAAAGCGAAGGGACCGTCCCCGTGCAACCGATTCCGTTCATCGGAGAGTCATGGGACTTTCCTTCTTTCTACAGGGCCGTATTCAGTCGTGATCAAAACACTTCTCGTGCTCACTTTAGAAATCCATCGTTGTGTGTGTCTGTGTGTGTTTAAGCAGCCCCCAGATGTTGCCAAGAGTTCCCGTTGGGTGGCCTCATGGCAGACGCTGAAGGCATCTGTTGGCCTAGGTGCTCCCTGGGGCAGAGTGAAGGGGTGTGTGTTCACATACCTTGAGAGAGAGAGAGAGAGAGATATATGTACACGTATATATATATATATACATATGCACATGTCTGTATGTTAGCAACATAAAAAAACACAGTTCACTTGATTGTTTTGGTTCACACGTCGATCTGGTTGAACAAAACTGTTGTTCTTCAACAGTATCTGGAATCGGGTCATTGAGCAAAGGACTCGGTTTGTAAAAGTTCAGCTGTTGTAGTGGATCTCCTGAGGACAGGAAAAACCTTGCGTTAACCAAAGATGACAAGCAGCTATTAAAGCCTGGGAACTGAAGCACCTACGAGAAGCAGTTGTTTACAGTGCATTATTCGTATACTTTGTATGAGGAATTAATTTAGCAATACTTGTACTTGACTCGTGTATGCCTTTTATACAAACGTTAATCCGTTATAATAAATCCTACTGACTGCATTAAGACCTAAACTGAGATGAGATCTGGTCGGCGATGACCGTATCTACTGCAGGATAACGCCTTACGATTTTCTTAAATGGATTTTCTCTAAGGTTATCAAAACCAGATTGATTCGATCGCCACCTTCCTCCTAGCAGCTCTTACCGTAAGGCTGAGATCTGAAAATTTGCTACTCTGTTCATTGCACAAAAGCGCGGGTCTGGTTTTCACGGCTGTATTTCCTGAGAGGAGCGGATCCCACACAGTGAGGATCCGGCTCCCCCGAAGCCCGTAGTGTTCCCCGGGATCCCAGGCAAAGAGCCTCAAAAGTGCTCGTGGTCCAAATGTGCCAACTTACCCTGAAAACGCGGTGTGGTCTTGCCTATTTTAGACTATTTGAGAGTTCTTGGGAAACCTGTCGCAAAGGAATTGACTGTTTGCGGTAGCACCTAATCTCTGTCGTTCGCATTTGTGCTTAATCCTCACCGGGCGACTAATCCCGCTGGTTTCAGTGACTTCGACTCATGTTCAAGTGTTTCGCCAGATCGATACCTTTTATGAAAAAGCACACGACTCCAATAACAAAAATAAAGACACTTATGGTAAAATATAACTGGATTCTTTATTTTGATAACTTGTTTAGACTTCGTTCACCTTCTTCATTACTTCATGCGTACAAAGTTTACAAAAATACTTGCCAGACCCCAAATTTCACATGCGATGTAGACATCTGCTAAGTGCGCAGAAAATCAGTGGGTGGCAGGCACCTGACTCGAGCGTTTTCATCCAGAGCCACTCCAAAATAACCAATGCTTGTTTCCCCTTGCTCCCTCCAGCTCCGTGTTTGCTGCTGGGAATGAGCTATAGAGTGTGTGGATGAGGGAAGTTCGTCCCTTCAGGAAGGTTGATGAGTGCTTGCCCAGTGTTTATGGTGAAGAATTTGGAGTTGGACTCCAAGCTAAACACCGGTTTCTTGACTCAGAGGAGGCAGATTGCGTACACGAGCCACAACAGATAATCTCTTCCCTGCAGTTGAGGTCATTTACGTATTTATTTTACAGAAGAGGGGTTTATACGTGCGTCCACTCCCCGTCCCTTTCTTTGGTCTAGCTAATTGCCAGGAAAACCTTGAAACAAGATGTTCAACGTTAGCGTTGTTAATAAAGTCACTCAAACTATTACTGGGTTTGGATAAACTCACTAGACCCAGGAGACTTGTTTTACTCTGTGTCACAGGTCACACTCAGACTCCCAACTACAATGGCTTCCTGAGGCTCTTCGCTCGCCGGCAAACGTTCTCTTTCCTGGCAGATTTGCAAAATAAGAACCCAGAGAGCTTTTGTGAGTGACCGGGAGCTATTAAAGCGGTGTATATTTCTGGAAGAGCTGATGGGGTTTGAGCGCGAGCAGCAGATAGAGCGGCTGCCAGAAGCATCGCTGCTCTCGGCAGCCTCACGCCAAAGTTAGGAGAGGGGGTAACGCGCCTGCGCAGAGGGGACAGGCGGGCAGAGATTTAGTTAAAGGCTGTTTTAGGAAAAACCCTAGTCTGTTTACTGTCAGCTTAAGCCCTTGAAAACGGTGCTTAAGCTGATATTAAACGGCCTAGGTTTTCCCGTTCCGCCTATGGCAGGAACCTGCTTGCGGGAAAGTAGGTTGTGTTGTGGAAAGCAATTTGCGGCTGCCAATAAACTGCAGAACGTCGTTTAAACCGTCCGACTCGCTCTGCATCTGGCCGCGGAGTTCGCCAGTCGGACACTCGGAGGAGGACCTTTTTTTTGCCATCCCGTTTGAAGCAATTCACGATGAGGGAATTGCCCCCACTCTCCCAGTTTATGAGCATCTTCAACAAACTCACCTTAAAGCCCCCACGCGCTAAAATACGCTGTGCTTCGTGTACTAAGAGAAATTGTTGTGTACGAAAATGAGATGGCGTGAAATTGGGAAAAACAGGCTTTCCCAGCATCGGGACTCCATGACGGCTTTGCCCTAACAGGCGCCCTTAGATTTTTATAAGGATCCAGCTGTTCCAATCTAACTTGTTAGAAACAGGAATACCGTTTACAGAATATAAATGTTTGGAAGTGTTAACATCATCCGCTGTCATCATGCAGGGGGTACAGCTCATCAGGTTTTATTAGGAAGGAACCTGTATTTTCACCCACAAAAAGGATTTTAAGCATCCGGGGTGAAAAGGAGCGTGCAAGTCCAATTGCAGCCCCAGTCCAGCCCCAGTGAAGTCAATAGGATTGTACACAGGCTGAGGGAGACCCACGTGATCGATTGACGGGGACTAGGACAACAGAAGTGACAGGACAAAGAAAGAGCTTCAGTATCAAAGTATGGCCTGCAAAGCAGGAGTTTCCTTTTATCCTCGTATTCCTACCTATTTGCACCAAAATAGGACAGTCCAACATAGCAGGATTCCTGTGGAATTAGCACTTTGTGACGAGGATTTAAGTTTTCATAGTAATGAAACCATACCCACCTAGTATCGGTTCCTGAAAAGAAGATGACATTTTCATGCTGGAATACTTTGGGACTGCAGTTTTGCCTGACAGCGACCACGTGTCCCAGCGGTGTCCCCAGCTATGTCCTGAACCGGTCTGCATTACAGAAAACCACGTGGGATGGTACACGAGAGGCTTCGGGTTAAGCGTCAGGCAGATGCTACAGCCTGGTCCAAAACCTACTGAAGTCAATGTGTACGTTAAAATTAACTTCATTAGACTTTGGATTAGGTGCTAAGAGGAAAACGGGTGCTCCAAGCAAAATAGACCTGGCTCACCTGACTCGCGCCCAATTCATAAAGAAATGCTCCCAAAAAAGATGTCTAAATTACTTGTCTGGTCTAACTTAGGTATCTAAATGTAGGGGTACCAGATCTCCCTCTGGAGGTCCTGGCAGGCACCAACTAAATTTTAACTACATAAGGGACTTAGGAATTTGCTTTAGGGTTAAGTCACCAGGTGCCCAAGTCAGACTGTGTCCTGCTTTAGCGATGCTCTGCTTTTTCTTCCATTGTATCATTCCTTGGGCATCCCACCTGTCTTTCCTGTGCCTCAGATTTCTCCCAAATAGAAACCGACCGTGGCAGTGCTTGGTTTTCTGAGCGTACAGGAGGATTAACTGGTGTCAATCACACGAGTGTCTGAAGTGCTACGTTAGTGCGATGGACTAAAAACCTGTCTCCACTCAACGCAAACCTGCCACCCCCTCTGATTTCAGTGAAGACATGACAGGACTCCTCTGAATAACCCTTTGCTCTCGACCTTCAATGTCTTGTTGAAAATAACTTGTTAAAACTTTCCTGGAAAACTGCACACAGAGTGGGCTGGGGGGGGGGACATGGTGGCAAATGCCAAATGGCTCCCTCCCCGCGCCTACCTGGAGAGTGCCCCTTGGCCAATGTGACTGTAAATGAGCACATGAGGATGCGGGATACGGCCCAAAAGGTAGCTTGTGCTTGGTACATCAGTCCATGTGCCACTGGGAATAGAAATCTCCACGCCTCGCTCCAGCTGAGCCACGTGTGTGCTCAAGATGAAGGGACGGCCTAGAAAATACCAGTGTTGTAAGAATTAATTTTTCAGTCCTTCAGGCAAACCTCGCCTGGCAGTTCTCCATGCGTCTCTCCTGGGTCTTCAAACCTGAGGTTGCTCTGCTGTGACTGAAACACATACCTGATGCCGTGAAGACTTCTTCTGTGCTTCCAAACGTGCCCTACTCCACACCTGCATGTTCACAGTATTGTATGCAGCCAGGACGGAGCAGAGGCAGATTTAACCCTATTACCTCCCCTCCCTGTCTCCAAGGCACTTTATCATAGAATCATAGAATCACAGAATGGTTTGGGTTGGAAGGGACCTTAAAGATCATCGAGTTCCAACCCCCTGCCATGGGCAGGGACGCCTCCCACTAGAGCAGGTCGCTCAAAGCCCCATCCAGCCTGGCCTTGAACACCTCCAGGGATGGGGCATCCACAGCTTCTCTGGGCAACCTGTTCCAGTGTCTCACCACCCTCACAGTAAAGAATTTCTTCCTGATATCTAATCTAAATCTCCCCTTTTTTAGTTTAAAACCATTACCCTTTGTCCTGTCACTACTTTGGTGATGTCCTTTGCAGGAGCAAATGCTAAAGCAACTCACTCTCCCTGAGACTTCTGATTTTGCAACTGTAATGTCCTAGTGAAAGCAGGTGAAAAATGTTATACAGCTATTTGATGGCCCCTCCCAGAATGTGCATCACATTAATGCGATGGATTAAGCTAATCTTGCAGATTCCTTGCTTTCTGGATGTCCCGTAACTTTTAATATTCACCTACTAGGAATGCAAAAGGGTTTCATGTCCCAGGGTGATTTATTTAGCTATTAAAAAAAAATAATTTGAAAGAGAGAGGGATGGACAAATGAAAACCAATATTCAATTAAAAGCAATCTTTGGCAAAAAATGTTGCTGCAGTAGTAATAACCTAATCTCTCGAGTTCTAGGCAATGTATCACATACACCAGTGGTACCTAATGGGGATGAAACTACCAGACCTGATTTGGGGGAGAAATAACTCTCTGCTACATTTTTCCATATCCCAAATATTGAAATTCCTAATTTCTTCCTCATTTCCAAAGGGAACGTTTTCACCAGACCTAACCAAGTTGGGTTCCTCCCTCACTCCTCCCAAAGACCATTGCTTTGGGGTCCCACAGGGAGCCAGGCACCTGCAAGAGCAGAGTCCCATGCACAAGTCAAACCATCAGGCCAGCTTTGTATGATCACAAGCATGGCGTGGGCGGGGGATATTCTCCCAGCCCTCATACTTACCCCCTCAATACAATGCTTAGAATCATAGAATGGTTAGAGTTGGAAGGGACCTTAAAGATCATTGAGTTCCAACCCCCTGCCATGGGCAGGGACACCTCCCACTAGACCAGGTTGCTCAAAGCCCCATCCAACCTGGCCTTGAACACCTCCAGGGATGGGGCATCCACAGCTTCTCTGGGCAACCTGTTCTAGTCCCTCACCACCCTGAGAGTAAAGAATTTCTTTCTAGTATCTAATCTAAATTTCCCCTTTTTCAATTTAAAACCATTACCCCTTGTCCTATCACTATAAAGAGGCTGATAAAGAGTCCCTCCCCATCCTTCCCGTAGGCCCCGTTCAGGTACTGAAAGGCTGCTATAAGGTCTCCACGGAGCCTTCTCTTCTGCAGGCTTCTGAGCCTCTAAAATTTTCTATTCAAGTCAATGGAGAGAATCCTGTTTGACTGGTTGGAGCTGGGTGGCTACTAGTGAGGGCAGGTGAACTGTGTTCAGAAACACAAGGAAGAAAAGGGATGTTCCTTTTTTTGATAAATCCATCACAAACACTTACTGTTCTGTCATTGTTTTTTTCTTGGAAAGCACCTGAGGTTGCCAAGGAAGGCAGCGTAAAACGAAAGGCATTTTTGGTTTTAACATCTTAGGTAGCCCAGGAATTGAAGGTGACCGATGAAGTTTGCTGTGAAGTGAGCCATCTGGTTTCAGGACACAGACACAAGTCTTCAAAAGAAAAAGATCTTGCTGAGATCTATTTATCAATAAAATATTTAATAAACTTATCTGTACAAAATATTAAAAAGGTTATTGAAGAGTATACAAGAATACTTATTTAACAAATATATACTGCTATATAATATATTCAAGAAAATATAGATTGCTGTTTACAGTTCATTTACAACCCCATATGTACAATCTATTTAAACTTTAGAATACATACAAACAATGCATTTACACCATCACTTACAGAGCTATCTTCTTTAGAGATATTTCACACACTCAGACCCGAAAAAGCTGAACAAATACATGGATAGTTGAGAGGCACACACAGGGCTACGAGTATTGCTTCAAAAATTATAACTACTAGAGGTACGGCTATTGGAAACACGAGTCCTTTTTCATTTTTTGGTCCTTTCCTTTCTAATCAATGAAAAGAACGTATAAATAAACCCACGACTGACCAGCAGAGAGGCTCGTTTTGTCAAAGGAGCTCCAGATAGTGTTGATTGGACTTCAGAAACAGAGCACGCGGTGGTGAGATACGTAGTGACCTGGCAACCTGGAGCAACAAGCAGGGCTGACGTTGCTCCTGCCCCAATCCAAAATGGGGAGCACCAGGAGCGGAGCGGGTCTTTCCTGCAGAGACATGCGTTCAGGTCTCGCGAGCGGCATCTCCACCAGCTTTTCCAGCGCAGAGCCGCAGCGCAAGATGGAGATGCTGACTCCAGGTGGGCAAAAGCCCCTAAAATGCTCCTCAGTTTTTAAGAGCTTGATTTGCAAAGGCACTGCACAAATGTGGCTTCGGTTGAAGTGTCTGGGAGCGCTGGATATTCAGCACCTCAGAAACTCAGACCCTTCTTTTTCGGTGCTATTTAAAAGGTTAATTACTCACAGTGGGTGGGATGAATGTAACCAGAGCGATCACACCCCTCCCTGGCCAAGGAGGGGACGAGCTGCCCCTACAAAGCGCCCCATCCCCAGCTGATCACCACCTGTGCAACCACTAGACTCCTCTGGCACCTCTTCAAGGACTAAAGCCCAGCCTCTCCGTGTGCCACCATCCCTTTTCCTGGCCTGTGGTTGTTGTTTCACGCTCTGCTGCTGACGGCTGAGCTCCTGGGAGCCCCTTGACGCTCGGCAGTGCCTGGCTGGCAGGCAGATACCTGTGTGACCAGCTTGGGAACACGGGAGCAGTAAACTTTGCCTCTCGTTGTCTTGCCCTCCTGCTCCCGTCCTCTCCCTTTGCCAAGGCGGGATGGAGGAAATGAATGAAACACTACGAATGAATGGGAACGCTACCATCTCCCCCAAAACCAGAATCAAAGCCAACGCCAAACCTCCTGGGGAGGCCAGGCTTGACCCAGCCTCTAGGTCTCATTCCCCTGATGGTGGAGACCTGGGTGGCACCATGCATGGCTGACACCATGGCAAAGTGGAGAGGAAGGGAGACCCAAACACTCCCACCTTCTATCAGAAAAGCACTTGCACATGTGACCCATCATGAGCAGGTCCTCTCCTCCCACTGGCATCAACCCTGCCAGACCCGTCCCCTCACCGTCCCCTGCTCAAGGGCACAGATTGTGCCCCAGCCTCCTGCTGCTGAGACTCAGCCTTTCCTTCCTCGCTCTCCCCCCACCCACCAAACACCAGGGCAGGTCTCCACGCTCCCCATCCTGAAAACCCAAAGTAGAAGGACAAGTATCAAAGCAGAGGAATGAGCTCGCAAAATGTACGAATGAACTAGTAAGTGGTGACGACAGAAAAATGAAGAGCAAAACCTGCTGAAAAACCACTGAAAAATGGCTGGGTTTTGTTCTCAGCCACGTCTGGGAATGGATCAAGCTTCGGTTTAAGATTTTTCAATACCTATCTCCACGAAAATGCTCTGCTGCCCAACACTTCCTACCCTAGTCTGCTCAGCCAAAAGTTAATCACAGGGCATCAGCCAGCCTTCTGGTGTGCTCCTTCCCACCACTACGTAAATTGGGCTCCTCTCCAACATGGTAAATTCAGGGGGGCTGCTCGAATAACAGTAAAAGGAAAAAGCGACCGCGTGGGCTGCACGTGCCTTGAAGTGTAATGCTGAACACATCCTTTGAGATGGAGGATGGGGTCCTCGGTCAGCGGGTTAGCAGGAGTTCCAAATTTTGGTCGTTTTTTGAAGGTCGAGAACACTTGCTGATAGGGCACAACTGATTTTCAGAGACATCTCTGCACCTCTATGTACCTCACAACACGCTGTACTAGGAATAAAGAGCCTGAATGCAGCTGGTTTTGCTATGGAAGACATAAACCACCTTATGACAAAATTCAGTGTCACAAAGACCAGCCAGGTGGGACATCTCGCAGTTTTATCAGCCATTAATTCAAAGACAGGAGGGGCAGAAAAACTCTCCCCCCACCACGCAAGTTCACAGGCTCCTGACCATCAGCAACACCCCATCCATGGGACAGTTACTCTCTAACTCCTCTCCCCGATGTGCTTTTGTGGAGGACACAGTCCTGGTGGTGAGCACACCACTGCACTCTGCTCCTGCCACACAGCATCCCCATTTGGACCCCACATAACCATAAAGGGATCCCCAATGCCAGGGAAGCTTCTCTGATGCCAGTGAGACACACCTACTCTATCCCATCTGCTGGTGATGGTGAAAAAAAGAAGAACCATGCCGCTCTCAAAAGACCAGAGCTCGTTTTTGCCCATGTGGGTTTTCCTGCCCACTCACCTCCTCAGAGGGGGACGTGAAGACTGAAAAATGCACACCACAACTCTGGCTTCACCCAGGACAGGGGACACAGCAAGTGATTTGGTGGAACTGCCCAACCAAGGTCCACGTGATAGTCCTTCAGTCTGACTGCCTTTCAAATCCAGTGACACAGCCCCATTTGGGGTTCCAACTCCTTTGCAATGCTCAGACTCTCACTGTTGTCACCCCACGCAGTTTTTTTTTTCTCCCTGGCACATGCCTGTGCTGTCCCAACACAGAGGAAAGAGAAGGCACTCGTATTTCAAGACTCACTACTTGCTCGGCAGGAAACCATGACATTTCCCACCAGGTTTACTCCACCGTGAGTATGAGCTGGTTGGTGGATTGGCATTTATGACATATCTGTCACATCAATGTGTGTCATGCATTTTTTTGATGTGAATAACTAGATGCTGCTATTGCAGAGAAGCACATCGATCCAAAGCTCACGGCAACACTCCTCTTAAGTCTGGAGAGCAAAGCCACAGGTCCCATCAGCGCCCCAAGGTGCTCTGCTCCGTTTGCCCAGCTGTAGCCCCGTGGGACCCGCATCCCCAGGGCGTCCTAAGTGATGTCTCAGCCCCTCTCACCTCCTCCCTGCGAGGGGCCGTGCTGCCAACAGCAATGCGTGTATCTGCTGTTACCTGGGGGCCAGCACAGGTGACTCTCCCTAAACACACTTCTGGGTTTGTGGGACAAGGACCTAAAACTGCCAACAGTAAAAGGAGCTGCTTGTTCTGCAACAGGAGTGTGAATCACTGCACCTTTGAGACCTACCCAATTTTCTCCAGTAGCGAGAGCTGTGCAATCAAGACGTGAGTTAAAATCCATACGCTGCAAATAAACAGACACAGAAGTCGCTGGCACCCGGACGCGAGCAGAAGGCTCAGGGCTTGGGGTTTGCTTTTAATCGGACGCGATGCCTTTCCAGTCTTTTCCTTACGGGTACACAAAGCATCAGCAAACAGCCAAAGAGGACATCGGCCAGTGCTGAGCAGAAGTAAGGCCGCTGGGATCAACGCAGCTATGCCAGGGCCAAGCCACAATCCCTATTCCATATCAAAATCCTTCTCCCTACCACAGGACGCTCATTTCCCTTCTACCATTGGACTTGAAGTACGATGTTAAAAAAAAAGGGGGGGAGATGTTAGGCAATCCCCTTATTTTAAGAGAATTAAAAAACAAACAACAAAAAAAAAAAAAAAGGAAAAAAAAAAAAAAAAAGATAAAATCTGTGTTTCCTGGGAATTATTTCTAGGCCAGAAGTACCCCTGGTCATCAGGCAGTTAAACTGGGCATAAAGCCATGTTGCTTCTGACTGTCCCTGCCATGGGACTCCACCGGACAGGGGGGTTCAGGACACAGCCCAGGCAGTGGCTTAAGCACAGGCTTTAGTTTTATAGAGCTCAAGGAGCCCAAGGCAAGACGCATACACCAGTCCTGTCCCGATCATCTGTGCTTCCCCGAATCGCAGCCCCACTGACTCCAAGTCAAATGGGATCGCTCTGCGAGCTTCCCTCCTCCTGCACAATTACGTTCCCATGTACTGGGGAGGGAGCCAGTCAAGCACAGATACGTAGTCCTTTTCAAATGCTTAATATTTCTATCTTCACTGTAATTATATCCTGCCGATAAAAATGGTGCTGAAGGTCAAGCAAATCCTCCAGGAGAATATACTCCGTGAGGAAACTGGTTTTTTTAACTGGAAAGGTTGTATAAATACTGGAGATTGAGAACCTATAATTATCCATTAAAATCACTCTGAGCCTACTGAATTCACGTTTGTCCATGTTCAGCCTCTAGTCTCCTATTTATAATTCTTATATGTGCCCAAAACTCAGCTCAGGCAAGAGACGACTGATCAGAAATTCATTCTTCCTGGACCATTTCTGTGGCGTTAGGGGGTGATGCTCTGCAGAGAAGCAGTCCTAGGGCTGGGGCACTGGGTCGGGCTGGGCTACTGCCGTCCTGCAGATGGTTTACTCCTCCATGCTCTTTGCAGATGCATCCCCATGTTCATCCCCAACACGGCAGGGCTGCAGCATCTCAGCCATGGAAACCTCCCTGCCCGGGAAAGGCTTTCCCACCCCAGCAGGGGCTCAGCAACTCCGTTTGCAATGGCTCCGATGACTCAATCCCGAGCCTAACCCCACTCTTTGGGTGCAATCTCTGAGTCTGCACGGGGACAGAGAGGCAGCCCTTGCTGCCAGCACGTGGGGATGAGAGTCCACCCTCACAAGGGAGGACTGGTGGCTTTTGCTCTGGAAATACTCCTCCGGGAGCAGTGAGCAATATGACTGCCAAGCCCTGTGGCCAACACACTTGCCCAGGGTGGCAGCAGCACAGCTGCCCACTGAGAGCCCTAGCCCTGTTCCCCTCCAGCCTTGCCCTGATCATACACATCCCCTCGGAGCAGCCCCAGGCAGGGAGCTGCACTCCCCTGTCCCCTTAGGCAAGCAGAAAGAGGGCCCGATGCCATCCATTGCCCTCCTGTTGTCCTCCGGAGGTTGCCTGCCCAGAAAAGGGACAGATGCTCTCTTAAAAGAGTGGCTGGCAGGGTGGTGTCACCATGGCTGTGAATGCGAAGGGCCACACTGCTGCTGGCCTCACCATGGGGGGCTGAAGTTTGCTCTCCCACCAAACACAGAATCATAGAATAGTTTGGGTTGGAAGGACCTTCAAAGGTCATCTAGTCCAACCTGCCTGCAATGGGCAGGGACATCTTCAACTAGACCAGGTTGCTCAGAGCCCTGTCCAACCTGACTTGGACTGTTTCCAGGGATGGGGCATCTACCACCTCCCTGGGAAACCTGGGCCAGTGTCTCACCACACTCATTGTAAAAAATTTCTTCCCTGTATCTAGTCTAAATCTTCCTTCTTAGTTTAAAGCCGTTACCCTTTGTCCTATCACAACAGGCCCTGCTGAAAAGTTTGTCCCCATCTTTCCCGTAGGCCCCCTTTAAGTACTGAGAGGTACCTGCAGCTGGGAGAGCCAGGGCTGGTTTCCACACGAGGAAACCATGGATGGCGTTGCTGACAGCAGCAGTCCCTGTGCTCTCCCCGAATCCTCCCCCTCCTGGCTTATCGTAGTGATCCAGGCTGCAAAACTGCAGTGACTGAGCCACAGCTTCTCTCGCCAAGGCCAGCGAAGCCACCGCGGGGTTGAGGGCAGAGCCCCAGCAGCGCACAGCACCCTGGCAGCGGGGTCAGGGGACAGCATCGCGAGACCCAGCCCGTCACCCTGCTCTCCATCGGCCACCCCCAGAGCTGAGATGAGGTTTGTCTGTCTGTCTGTCCCCTGTGGCCGTGGCTGAATGAGAGCCACAAGAACTGGGGGTCGCTGGCACTGGCACCCCCTCAGGCATGGTCCCACAGGAGCAGGTCTCAAGCCACCCATTCAGCCAAGGCTTACAAGAGCCACCAGCCAGCGGGGGACTGCCAGGAGTTATATATTATCTTGCCTGGATTTGAACTGCCCACGAACCTCCACCAAAAATATTTGGAGGAAGGGGAGGGGGTAAAAGAAATGAAAACATAAAAAAAATTGTCTCAGCAGTGAGAAAAACTATCAAGCAATCAACAGCGATTGAAAAATTAGGTACTTGGAAAGCTTGGTAACTTTATAAACGACACGGTGTTTCCAGAGCAAGCTGCTCCGGCACTGCTGGTGCCAACCTCCTTCTCCTAGCCACCTGTGCTACAGCAAAAGGGCAGAGGAAAGCCATCAGCCCTCCTGGCCACCCCTCCTCACCCACTACTTGCCTCTCGGCCCCCCCCAAATGCTGACAGCAAGAAAACACCCCAACATGGACCTGATTCTTCCTCTCCCCCACTGACCTCCGTCTCCGACCATCCCCCTGGCTACAGGTACCTCATGCCTAAATATATATTTACATTCACGCTGAGTTGGGGAGCTGGATTTTCCTCTCAGATATGTGGATGTAAAGCCAGATTTGCTCCACCGGTGTCAAGGGGGTTATGTAAGGATACCACACTCACTCCCCTGAGAGGCCACCAGCCACAGCCTGAGGAAGTGGAGAAGACCTCAGTGGGGCGAGGATGGAGCAAGGCTGGAGGGGTTTAGCCCAGTGGATATATCACCGTTATTGATGTGCAGTTTACTCCCTGCTGGTGTACTATTTTCTTGGGGGGAGGGGGCTGTTGGACCCTCAAAAGGCTTTTCCGACCTTTGAAATCATTTGGATCTTGGTACAGCTCTTGGTAGACCCCTCTCCACCCTGGCTGGGCTTAGCCCTCCCTAGCAGAACACCCCTGCGATGGAGGACAGCTGGCTTTATACAACAGGCTTTATATACGATCAACGCTTATGAATACTTAAAGGGTGGGTGTCAAGAGGAAGGGGCCAGTCATTTTTCAGTTGTGCCCAGTGACAGGACAAGAGGTAATGGGCACAAACTTGAATGTAAGAAGTTCCATCTAAACATGAGGAGGAACTTCTTCACTTTGAGGGTGGCGGAACACTGGAACAGGCTGTCCAGAGAGGTGGTGGAGACTCCATCTCTGGAGATATTAAAAACCCGCCTGGACATGTTCCTGTGCAACCTGCTCTAGGTGGACCTGCTTTGGCAAGGGGGTTTGACTAGATGATCTCCAGAGGTCCCTTCCAACCCCGTATCATTCTGTGATTCTGTGACAAAAACCCCACGTTTTCCAGCAGGGATTTATCTCCCCCGAAAGCAAACGACCATCGCTAATGAGCACTCAGGTTTACACACCAACGCCTTGATCACCAGTAGAAAACAAACCATCAAAAGCAAAATCTGTGCAAATGCATCTCTGGTCTAAGCCAACCCAGCCATGAAGCTGAAGTTCGGTACCAAATGCCACCGAGGTGCACCAGAGATGCTTCCCGGCATCCAAAACACGCCTTGGCATGGATGAAAGGCTTCTCTGATTAAAAGGCACAATTGATACTGAGCTCCTGAGTCACTAAAATCCGGTAGCCCTTTCAGCATGGTTCAAAGCACCCCGTTTTACGCTGCATTCTCCGAGGATGGCGTTCAGCCGTTCGCATGGGAAATGTCTGTTCCCGGCAGATCCGGGCTCCCTTAACGGAGCGGGGAGAGGCAGACGCTCCGGGGATGGAGCTCTCTGGGAAACTGGTGCCAAAGGAAGGTCGGGTGGAGCTTAGTGCTTTTATAGAGATTATCTGGAAAAAGAAGAACCCGAGCAAAATAGCTATTCCCCAGGGAACTCAAGACCGTTGATTCTCTCCAGACATGCTGGGGATGGCTGTGTGACTCGGGCCTGATGCTGGGTACCCAGTGTGCCTTGGAAATGGGGTTCTGTGCCAGAAAGGAAGGGGACCCAGCAGCCGGTAGCTCCTGCAGGACAAAGGGTGGCAGTGCCCATGCCAGCGCTCCTGACCACGCAGAGCCAGGGCATCCCCAGCTAACACCTTGCCAGGCTGTTCCCAGCTCCGCCGAGAGCATGAGCTCTGCTTCAGACCTGACTCTCACTTTAGCCACTGGTTACGGGGACCTTCTCTCCCATTCCCAACAGCAGACTCACCAATCTCTGCACTGCAAACAGGCCTGGGCTAAATGATTTCAACCTCCCGTGGCCACGGGTTCTCCACCCCCTGCGATTCCCCAGGGATCCCTTATTTTTCCTCCCACAAACCCAGGGCAGAAATTTGAAGGCAGCCAGAGAAACTCCTTGAACTTGAAGAAAAGAGCATTCCCACCTCCCCTCCGCCCCACCATCACAGCTGGAGGGTGATGCTGGCCCGACCCTCTCCATGCTGCAGTTACCGCTCCGTCACCCCCAACTTCACACCCCAACGAGACAATTTTGGCCAGACATTTTCCAAAACCTTTGGGAAAGAAGGTGTCAGCTCAGCTTGGGCAAACCAAGTGGATCAGGCAGAGCTTGGAGGCTGAGTGGGCATCCCCCAGGGGCTCTGCCAGACTGTGTGCCCCCCCTCTCCGGGGCGGGGGGAAAGGCAAGGCACAGAGATGAGGGCAGCCCGGCCTCCCCACCGCAGTGCATCACCTCCAGCTGAGCCCTGGGAAACCCAGCATGGGTGGTGGGGCTTGCTTGCTCTTTCTTTGAGAGAGCCCGGGGGGGCCCAATTTACAGCCTCGCTGTCTGAGGGGGGACATCCCCCATCCCTCCTGGGCTCATGGCCAGGCCGTCCCCGGGAAGGCAGGGGACACCTGCTCTGAGCTTGGCTTTTGGGAAGGCACACACCAAAATGTGCATGTGTGTGTATATATATATATTTTATATATATATATATATATTTATATTTATATATATAAAAGGGGGCAGGGCTGCTGGGGGGGTAGGGTGGGAGGTGGGGAGGGGGAGAGCTGCAGAAATTGCTACCTGCAGCCACACGTCTCCACGACCATGTCCTCGTACTGTTTGTAAACCACATTGTTCCCGGAGTCAATGTAGAGGATGCTGATGGGGCTGAGCTTGGAGGGCACGCAGCAGCTGGGGGGGGTGGACTCCGGGTCCATGGAGTTCATCAGGGTCTGGATGATGGCGTGGTTGGTGGGCTCCAGGTGGGAGCGCAGGGGGAAGTCACAGACCCCCTCGCAGTGATACGCCTCATAATCCAGGGGGGCGATTATCCAGTCGTCCCAGCCCAGCTCCTTGAAGTTCACGTGCAGGGGCTTCCTGCTGCAGCGGGTCTTCGCCTTCTTCCCATGGCCTCTGCCCCCAGACCGGGCGGCGATGGTGGTCCGTCTCTTCCTGCGCTTGGGGTACGCCTCCTGGCCAGGATCAGGAGGCTCCAGGAAGGGGGGGCTGCCCAGGGCCTTGATCTTATCCCGGATCTCCTTGAAGAGGTTCTCCTTCCTCTGGGTGCGGGAGAAGGCTACGAGCAGAGCTCGCTCGTGGGGCTGCGGCCGTGGTTTGCTGAACCCCAGCTGCCGGGGGGGCAGGAGCCGCCCCGACTGATCTGAGACGATCCTCAGCAGGAAGCACAGCAGCTTGCCCGAGAGAGATCGCTCCCTCCGATCCCGCAGGGCTTCCCAGACATCAAACACCTCCCATCTGGAGGAGCCCACGTCCAAAATGTCTGCAGCCCTGGAGTCCAGCAGCCGGGGCTCCTCGCCATCCCGGCTTGGGCAGGTGGAGAGGAGAAGGTGGTGGAAGGTACCTTCGGGGGACAGGGCCAAGCTCCGGTTTTCAGGAAGGGCACGCAGGACCCGCAGCTCTGCGCCCGTCACCTCCTCCGCCTCAGGCAGGCTGGAGATGTCGAAGAGGTATCGCTGCTCAGGAGCGGACGGGGAGGCATCTGGAAGAGATAAAACAAACAAAACAAAACAAAACAAAAAATTAAAAAAAAAAAAGGAAAAAAAAAACCCAGCAAGCTGAAGCCAAACTCTCATTACGGAGGTGCAAGAGCCACAGAGCTAACGGGGGAGATCATCACTTTCCATCAAGGCTCGCTGAGCATCCCAGCAGGGACACAGCCTGTGTGCCCTGCGCCCAGGAGCGTCACCCTGGCTGGAGGCACCGAAAGAAAACGGGGAGGAGGAGGCAGAGAGGGAGGGAGGAATCAATTCAAACAAGTGGCTTCTCGTCAGCGCTCTTCCCTGCATCCCGAGGTGGCTCCTCTGCCTCCCTCTGGGTGTTTCAGTGTCCCCAGCTGCATCACTCTCCTATTTTGGCACTGAAGCCCCATCTGAACCTGTCCCGCACAGTCCCATCCACAATCAGCAGGTTGTCACCGATTTCTTTTGCCCTAAGTGTCACACCCACTCCCCGCCCCCCCCCGAGCTCCAGCCATGCCAAGTAAAATGCTGTGAAAAATCTCATTTTCCCTCCCAGGCAGGCACACACGTCAGGGACGCAGACGCTGTGCCTCAGGGAGGCACTCCCAGAACCTGAAAGTGAGCCCAGCTTCAATTTGTCACTATTTTTGGTGGATCCAAAGCCCAAACACAGGCTTGTGCAGTCTCTGGCACTGATTAAATGTGAATTTAAAAAAAATCAAAATCACAACACACACACAAAGGAGGTGGGGTTGGGGAGAAGAGATGAATGAGTTCTGGGAGGGTTGGTTTTTTTTTCTTTTCTCCCTCTCTAACAAGAAACGGGAGCTGGGCACACTGCAAACATCAGTGCTGTGCCCAAGCCCCCCGACCCGATGCCGGCAGAGCCCTGCCCGACATGTAGCCCACTCCCGTGGGCAGCGCCGCCGGGCTGCAGCCTGCAATCTCCGGGTGGGAAAGATTTTTCTCCCCATCATCATCATCATCACCACCATTATTATTATTATTATTATTGTTAAAGTTGATCTAAAATTCCTATGAGGAGCAGATAAGGAGATCCCTTTGAAGAGCTCATCTGGTTTCGTTGTGCGCTGAAACCACCCAGGACCTGTGCGCACTTTTCCCCCGGCTCCCCCCCGAGCCGGGCACTGCCCCCCCCTCCCATCGGAGCATCTTCCCCCCCCCCCCCCCCCCCCCCCAAACCCCGTCCCGCCGAGCTCGCCCGCCGTTTCCCCACCAGATTTCAGCAAAAAAATCTCCCTGCAAAGGCTGCCGGCAGGATAGGGCCCCTGCTGGGTTTGGGTTTGGGAATGGGGCTTGGCGATGGGGTTCGAGGATAGAGTTTGGGGGACTGCGGGGGGGCTCCCCCGCCGTTCTCCCACCCCGGAGCAGCCGGCGACAGTTTTTCTTCTCAGTTTTTCTATTCATTTTATTCGATCGAGATTTTCTTTTCTTTTCCCCACAGCCGAGCGAACTCCCCCGGAATATATATATATTTATATATATATAAAAATATATCGTTACGTGCGTATACGTGTTTATTTGATTATTATAATGAGATCCGCGGGTACGAAGGGGGCAAAAGAAGGGGAAGAGGGAGAAGGGGAGCGCGATGCCGAGCTCAAGCCGGCTCCGGGGCCCCGCAGCAGCCCGGGGCTGAGCCGCCCCCCACGGGGCACCGCGATGGGCCGGGACGGGGAGGGAGTGCGGTCGCACTCCCTCCCCGTCCCGGCCCATCGCGGTGCCCCATGGAGTTTTCCAGGCTGAAAAGGCTCTGGCGGGGTTTCTCCCTCCCGGGGCCGGGGATGCTGCGCGGAGAAGCTGCCCCCAAACTGCGCCGCACGCCCCGGTCCCCGCTGCCGGGCAGCGCATCAGGTGGCGGGGTCGTGGGGGGGAGTCCCCAGAGCTGCCCGCACCCCTGCCCGCCCTGTCCCGGCTGGGCTGCACCTCGCAGCCCGTCCTCAGCCGCATCCCCAGCCCCAAAAGGCATCCTCGAACCCGACTGCATGTGCAGCCCCATCACCATCCCCGACACAGTTCCATAATTATCTCCATCGGCAACTCTTTTCCCCAGCTCCAAGCACAACCTCGTTGCTACCTTAACCCCATGCCCACGCGTAGTCCCATCCCCGACCCCTGTCCTCACCCCCGGTCCAATGCTCAAACTCACGCACAGCTCCCTCCCCGTTGAACAACTGCTGCACGGCCCCTGCCCCGTTAACCTCCATCCGCATCCCCGTACGCTACCCTATCCCATGCAGCCCCCCCCCCCGTGCTCAGACCAATGTGCAACCCCGCTCCCCAAACAACGTACAAGCCCCATCCTCATGTACAACTACGCACAACCCCATCCCAGGCACAACCCCGTGCTCAGATCAACCATGCAAGCTCCATGCCCGTGTACAACCACGTCCCTGCACTCTCAAAGTAACGTACGACTCAGTTCTCCAAGCCCAAGCCCATGCAGAAGCCCCATCCCCAAGCCCAAATCCATGCAAAACCCCCATCCCCAAGCCCAAATCCATGCAAAACCCCCATCCCCAAGCCCAAATCCATGCAAAACCCCCATCCCCAAGCCCAAACTCATACATAAGCCCCATCCCCAAACCCATGCAGAACCCCCATCTCCATCCCCAAACCCATGCCCAAGCCCAAACCCATCCCCATCCCTCCCGCCCGACGGCGGGGTCCCGGCGGGGCAGCCCGTCCCGGCTCCCCTGCCCCACGGCTGGCGTTGCCGTTGCGTTGCGCTGCGCTGCGCGGCGGGCTGCGCGCCCCGCACTCACCGCTGCGCGCCCGCTCCGCGAAGCCCGTCACCGTGTCGGCGCGGCGGGCGGGTGGGCGGCGGGAGGCCAGGCGCTGGTAGAGGGCCACCATGTAGTGGTGCGGCACCACGGTGCCGTTGCGGAGAGCCCCGTCCCTCCGCGGCGGGGAGGAGAAGGGGGAGGCGGAGGAGGAGGAGGAGGAGGCGGAGGAGGAGGAAGGCGCGGCTGCCGAGGGTCGCTGGGGAGCGGCCGCCGGCGGGCCGCGCACGGCGGCGGCCTCCAGCCCGCGGCGGAGGCGGCAGGCGCCCAGCAGGCAGAGGCAGAGGGCGGCGGCGGCGGCGCGGAGGCGCATGGCGGCGGCCCCGGTGCTCGGCGCTGTGCTGCTGCCGCCGCCGCTCCCCGCCCGCTTTTGAACATCGTCTTCGCCCGCCGCCGCCGCCGCCGCTGCCGCCGCCGCCGCCGCCCGCCGCCGCCGGGGCGCCCCCTGCCGGCCGCCCGCCACACCCCGCCGCAAGCGCCGCCCGCGTCCCGCACCCCGCCCCGCCTCCCCCCGCAGGTGAGACACCCCCCAATACACACACACACCCCTCCCGCTTTGGTGGAGGGGGGGGCGACATCCCGCTCCCATAGTGAGACGCCGCAGCCCCGGTGGAGGGAGGAACCGCCGCCCCGCATTTTGGACGGGACCCCCCGCCCCGTGTTGGAGGGGGACACCCCACCTCCATTTAGGGACACACACACACACACACACACCCGCCCCCGCTGTTGGAGGCCCCCCCGCCTCCCGCGGGCACAGCGGCGGGGGGAGCGCGGAGCGCCCCGCTGCGGGGTGGCCCCCCGGGGGGGGGGGGCTGTCCCGGCTGCTCCGCGCTGCTCCGCGCCTCCATCAGCCCCGGTAATTCCTCCCCGGGAGACCGACACCGGAGCAAAACAAAGCCCCGGCCGGGCTGCGGGCTGATGTTTTCCCTCGCACGGAGGGTTTCCTTGGTAAAATTCAGATGTTTCCTTGGGTCTCGATTAAAATAACAAAGCGGGGTATTTACTAGGATGTTATTTCAAGTCTCTTAAGTCCCTGGTTCTGTCTGTTGCGATTTCTCCGCAAATACAAAAACAAGCGCTGCGATGATTTATTTGCAGGAATGTAGGTGTTTCGCCAAAACAAACACGGCTTTTTTTTTGCTTTTTTTTTTCTTTTTTTTTTTTTTTCCTTTCTGCCCCCCCAAAAAATCGCTTCTCACGAGCATTTGTCACTGCGGCCCCTCGGATTTCTTTCTGCTGTCATCCTGCAGGTGCTTTGTCACGACACCGCCAGCGGGTTTCTAATGCCAGCCAGCGGATGTGCTGGCTACGTACACACACGCAGCTCCCCGTGGCGACGTCCTGAGAAATCCCCGTCCCACAGGGTGCGGGATGCTCGGGCCCGAAGGCATCCGCACGCCTCGCACAGCACCTTGTGTCCCCTTTGCACGCTTCGCACGGGCCTTGCACGGTGCTGTTGGCCACCAGCCGCTCAGCAGTCAGTGGCCACCGAGCGCCCTCAGCCAGACGGGGCAAGAGGCAGAGGAAAGAGGAAAGGCTGGCAGAGGAAGGCTTCACTAATTGTTCTTTTTTTTTCTATCATCAGCCCTCGTTAAATCCAGCCTGATGCTGTTCAGACACTAAAGGTCACTTTTTTAAAAGAGCACCCAACAAGACCTTCCACGCCCTGACGCCTCGTTCTCCCCTGGGCAGGGTGCTGGGACCCCAGTTAGGTGCCGTCACAGCACCAGAGCAGGCGGCAGCGGGGCTGAACGTTCAAGGGCAGCCCTTCCTGAAGATGGGAAGGCTAAAAACCCCTGTCCTGTCCTGCACCTCTCACTCCCACCTCCACCAGCAGCCCCAGACCCATGGACTGTGCTCCTGATGCCCCCAGCGCAGCGGTACGGCAGCACTGCCCTCCCAGCGCTGCCCAGTGAAGGGACCAAAAGGGTCAGCAGAAGGATGGAAGGATGATGCAAAGGGAAGGGCTGCCGAGCTTTAGAAAACAGGGACACAAGTCTGTCCATAAACCTCTGGGCTTCTTGCAAGGGTTTTTGGAGCCTCCTGCCTGGAACCCTTTCACACGATCAGTTTCATGAGAAAGGGTGAAAGGTACAAAAATGGTGAGTGCGGATACCAAACGGTGTGGGCTGTGCCCTGGGCCACCTGGGTCTGTACATCCTGCCACATGTGAGGAACTCCAGGATTCGCCAAATTCCCAGGGACTGGAACTATCACTACATTTTTTCCATGCATCTTTTGAAAATTAAAATTGCATTGAACCAACAGCCAGCCAGGCTGTGCCTTCTGGTTTTTCTTTCCCCCCAATGTTTTTGCCCCAAGGCCAGTCCTCTTTTCAGCCCCCAGTGTGGGCAACAGGGCCAAACCCCTGCTTGGTGCAAGCCAGCAAGCCAGCAGAGCTGAGCAATAAGTTCCTCCGCTGTGGTTCCCACCACACCATCCTCATCCTCATTCACAGGTGTCCCCGTGGCGGAGCCGTGTGCTGCTGGGCGATGACAGCCAGATCCCTGTCCTCACCATGTGTATGAAGACCCAAACACAGGCACGCACATACCCACAGAACCCCAAGTGACACGTGGCACACATGGCCACACCAGCTGGCGCACGCACACACACATGTGGGTACACAAACCCAAGAAGCAAATCCTGCCCGGCCGTGCCAGAGGGCAGACGTGAAATCCCGCAGCCCATCCTCTCAACCACACAACGTCTATGGAGGTGCAGGAGCGCTGAGTTTCCCATCTGTTCTCCATTGCAGCTTTGTCTAAACCCTTTTGGGCTTTCTTGAATTTCCATCAGCCCAGCCCAGCCCAGCCCAGCTGCAGGACCTTCCCAAGCCGCCCCAGCCCTGCTCAGCTCCTGCCCCCAGCCCTTCCCCGTTCCAAGGACGGGCTCCCTTCTCTCCCACTGAAAACCTTTTGCATATAATTTCACCCTGGCAAAGAGCCACCTTCTACCAGCCCCCTTTCCAAAACCAAATTAGCACGCTGCTGCAGCAGCAGAAATTGGAGAGGAAAGGCTGCAGTTTTATTTTACAACTCAATTAGCAAGTTTATACAGAAAAAACACCCATATAACCAAAGGAGATTTTATGTCCATCCGGCTTCTCTGGCAAATAGACTTGTTCCTCTTTAGGGCACTCCCCATTGCTGTGGCTACAACGGTGTGCTCCTGCCCATGGTGGCCCTCAACCAACGTGGTGATGCTGGCTCTGGCCTTGCTCACTTGCTCCACCTCTCTTTGCTCTTACACTTAAAAATCCTCTGGGTACCTCCGACACAGGCTGGAAAACACGGTTCTGAGACTGTCCCATCATGCTGTTCACTAAGTATTAAGGGAACCAGAAGTCTGCCAGAACCTAAGATGAAGGGCCACATTTGCCTCTAATTTTTCCCTAAGAACCTGTCCCAAATAACATGAAGCCAATGGGTGCATTCCCAGGAGGGATCCTGACTCCTGTACACAGCTTGCGCTGTGTCCCACCACGGTCTCTCCCTTCCTTCACCAAGAGGCCCTTCTGGGCAGGTTTTTGGAAAGAAGGGGGCAGTCAGATCACCAAGCCTGCTTTTTTTACTGGGAACGTTTTTGGGATGCTGATTCCTTCAGCATGAGGAAGGAATTGTTCCTGCCTGGCTGACACTTGGGCTCCTCCCCTCCATTGCAATCTCCCTCCATCTGCTCCCTCTCTTGGTCCCCAGCAGTGCCCTGCTTGCCTTCCTGCATTGTCCATGGTGGTTGGGGACCTTTGCGTGTGGAGCATTGATTCACTTCCAATGCATGGGGCTGAGTCCAGGTCAGGATTGACTCTCCTACTGTGGCTGCATCCTCTTCTGCAACTGTGGGCAAGGTTCCAGCCTGGGACTCTTGCATGCCAAAGAGGAGCTACCCTACAGATGCTCTTCAGCAAAGCAAAGAAGAGCGTATTTGATTTAATCAGAACCCCACCAGCTATGGAAGACCACTTCTCAAAGGACGAAACTGAGGCAGAAAAGGAAACTTTCAAGCCATAACCATGTACCTGGTGTCATAGCCATGTTCCCACAGCCCTGCGCCTCCACAGATGTTCACTTTCCTGTCATCAGCACTTTTTCATGGAATAAAAATAAACTGCGGTGACAAACCCCCTCCACGCTTCAAAACTGGAGGTGTGTGTGGCTGTTTCCATTAGCTAAGCCAGTGGGGCTCAACCACATTTGCAAGTCTTGAGCAAGTTCAGCGTGGTCAGAATATTGATGCCAGTAGTTATTTGGAAGAATATGTTTTCATGTAGTGACCACACAAGAAGCCTCTTGTGGCTCCGCTTAACAAATGTCTTCTAGCGAGATGGCTACAAGTGATGGCAAGACCAGCTCAGCAAGTAACCAAGCAACAGCATCATTTTCTTTCCAAATCTTCCAGGAGTTCCTTCCAAAACTTACTTAAACTGAAGCCAAGCTGAATTCTTTCTGATTGTCTTCATGGGGATAGCCAGGAAGATAAGACAAATCAAGGTACAAAGTCCATGCATGAAACACCAGATGGAGTCAAAGATTCCATAGGGCTGCTTTCCTTCAGGCCCAGAGACCTTACGTCACCGCAGTCTGGATGTCTAAAGCTATGCTTGTCTCGCATCACTTATTTGAACGCTCTGCTCTAGCTAGGGGACAGGAGACTTATGGAAACACTTTGCTGAGAGTTCAGTCCTTCTGGAAACATCAAAAGCTTCTCGGATTAGACTTTCCATTCCCCTGGGGGAAAATTGTCCTATTCAAGCATCTGGTCAACAGGGTCTGGCATAAGCCACCTGAAGATAGCAAGTCAAAACACAGTTGAGTGCTCAGTCAATTTTAAAAAGAAGCCTGTTTGCTTTTTGAAAAGTGCAGAGTCAGCAGATAATTTGTCAATGCACCAAGCCACAGATGCAGAGTCAGGGCCATGACTCAGCCCAAGTGTCCTTATGGTGGTAGTCTCGGCTAGCGTCTGGTTGGAAGGAGTGGGATTCACCTTGCTTCATTTTGGCTTCTTTCTCAGTTGAACTATCACCTTCCTCCTATTAATAGTTAATGGGAGAGAGAGCTGTGCCTCCAGAAGTGATTCCTACAGCATTAACCAAAGAGCCCAGCTGCAACAGCTGTTACAGAGGTTTTGGTCTGCCCGTGCAGAAAGACCTCAGCTGCCTCCCCAGCCCTGGCTGTCCATGTGAGATATCACCAGGGGAAGTGCTCTCCTCAAGCTCTGCTCTGTGCTTCCCTATTTTTACATATTTCACCCTTTGACCTCCACTCGCTCCCCTTTTCTCTCATCTGTCTCCCAGATTATTGCATTTCTCCCCAACTTCTTGTCCTCCAGCTCCCAGCCCCTTTGCAAAGGCTTCTCAGAAATGGGGGTATCAGCCAGTCCCAAAGGGGAGACCTGGCTGGGAGAGTGTCTGCCAGCAAGCACCCAAGGAGCATAAGAAAGGGACCATTGCACACAATACTTGACCCCAATCTTTCCAGTTGCCAGCTATTCCCAGGAGACCCCTCCTCTGCCCTCTCCCCATCCCTCCCCAGCCAGCACTGCTCACGGCTGTTGTGTCAGTCTCACTTCTCAGCCACTTGGGACAGAGAATTTCTCCCTACCAAACCCAAGTCCTTTGCTTTCTATCCCAATGCAAAGGACCAACAACTCCAGTTCTGGATCACTCCTAACATTCTGGACGTAGGTGTTCGCCACTATGAACATGGAAGGAAGGTGGGGTGTGTTTTCCCCTTTACGTTATCGTCCCATCCTTTGGTACCGTTTGTTCCTTGTCAGACAGCTACATTTGCTCTCATTCACTTCAGTGCTCTTAATCCCATGCTTTTATTTTCTGTAGACCAGCCAAATGGTGCTAAACTCAGAAGTCCTTAAGCTCAAGCCCAATGGTTCTCTGCAGTGACAGGGGTCTGGCAAAGAAAGTCCTTCCCCCAAGAACTGATCTCTTTCCCTTTTGGGAACATCATCTTGAGCGGAAATCAACAGGTAGATGCATCCTACCTAAGTGCAGCTAGCAACACAAGGTACCTCGTTAAAGGTATCAACTTTGGTTTCCTTGACAGTTACTCTGGGGACACCAACAACCCATGCGGGTCAGCTGAGGCATGCAGAGGGTCAGAGCAGACCTGCCACCCCCTCTGCTCCAGTTCAGTCCCCCTCCCTTCGCTCCTCTGCGCCTGCTGCTGTGCTGGACTATGAGGAGGAGATGTGGAGGAAGGTGCGTGTCTGGGTTGGGAAAAGGATGTGGTCCAAAGTTGTGTTTGATTGCAACTTTGCATGGTCTGGATCACTCCTCCCGAAGACTATGTCTCTCTGACCTTTTTGCCAGGGCAGTATGTCGTTCCATGATAGCCGTGGCTGATTTGGGGTGGGCTCCTGGCAGTTAGGAGAGATGCCTCTCATCTGAAAGGCCCCACGGAGGTCAGCATAGACCATGGGGCAGACTGAGCAGCTCACAAACTGCTTTTTACCACCACTGTATCTTCTGGCCTCCTGTCCAGTTCTGCATTTTAACCCCACAATTTTTTCTTTCCTTTTCTATTTTGCCTTTTCCAGCTTTTATTTGTAGACTTTTCATACCCTGGGCCTCTTTCTTCTTCAGCTGTTGAGTAGCATGAGAAGCTCTGAGGGGAAGAAACCACCCCACAGGGCCGTCTCGACCCATCTCAGCAGAGCGGCTGGGGGCCTGCAGTGGGACCCAGCAGCAGCAGAAGGCTGAGTACCGGATAGCGCCGGGGCTTCCAGGGAGGGATCACTCCCGGGGCAGGAGCACCATCTCCCGGTGAAGGGATTTATAGCAGCAAGCCTCCGTGCAAGGTGTTATCCGACGCACAGATGACGCGGGGAAGGCACTAGCTGTTTGGAAGACACTCTGCTTTCTCTCCCCTTAGGCTGTGAAACATATGTAAAGCAACCCAGTAGAGGCGTGTACTGTATATAAGAGAGGGAGATGGAAAATTGGCTGTGAAAAGGAATACATTTATGCGAGCACATCCCTTTTTCTTTGTGCCATGCTGTCAGAAGGACTTCTGAGCGTGCATCGCAGTTAGAGTTTTTACTGCAGGTGTATCAGGCGAAGCTCCATTTTGCATTGTTCTGACTGTCTCAAAGAACCCTCGAGTTAATAAGAAGACCAAATCACCTCTCTCTTCAGAGTCCTTTGCATAGTTTTGCTATAGCTTTTTGCCTGCATATCTTTGCCTAGGTAGATGCTTTAGGAGGAGATATATGCAATGTATTAAATTCTGCATGTTTTTTTTAGTGCTCCCACTACAGGTAAAGGCATGTCTCCAGGCAGTGACAGCTGCACGGACAAAGCCACTGGTACATATTACTGACTGGGATGTCAAATGTCCTATTAGCAACGTCCTTGATTTCCTAATACCTTATAGTGGCATGTGTTCACAACCGCCTCTCTACAGCTCTTCGCAGAGACTGCAAGTTGGTGTGGGCTCTGCTGACATCAGTATTCAGGCAACATACATTTCTGCCTTTTATATTTGATGCAGGCAACATGCTCCCTTTGCCTTGCCAGCTTGCCTTTTTCTACCCACCCAAACACTCACGTGCAGGTCCAGGCACCTGAGACATCTCAGATGCTTAAACATGAGCATCTGGTGCCACTTGAGACACCTGGACCTCCAGATGCTGCCTCAGCAAAGAACAGGGCTGTCCTACACCTTCTTCCTCATCTACCAACACCATGTGGATGTCTTGGGTGCCTTGCTACCTGCAGACAGCCTAATTTAGCACCTGAGTAAAGCACATGCCCTTGTGAGAAGATCATCAGAATTTAATAGGGAAAAATATATAAGATGTGAATTTCTGATACTAAGAAACCTCTGAAGAGCACACCACTGTGTGTTGGTCACTTCAGCAGTGCATGGGGAGCTCTGCTTATTTCTGTGGTTCACACATTGATCCCACCAGGTAAGTCAAAATATGCCATTTTGGGCTCCTCGTTCTGTGTCCAGAAGAAAAGTGCAGCTGAAATTGATTTGCTATGACCGGCTCCTGTATGAAATGAAATGATTGTCCAGCAAGTAGCTGCTGGTTTGCTCACAAGCACTTTGCACCTGGAACAAGGAGGTGTTAAATTCTGCTTCTACCCTTTCTGCAGGTCCTCACCATTCAGCGCAGATTAAGCCTGGGCTGACAGTTTTAATAAGAGCCAAAGGCACCAGGACAGTTAAAGGTCTTCCTGGGCCTTGATGGTTTAGTGATGTGGAAACTGCAAGTGAACTCAGATCTGAATCTTTTCAGTAGTCTTCTCTGTACAGTGATGGCTTGTGGATACAGTATTTATAAGACAGGTTGTGAATGTAAAGACTCATCCCACGAGCTCTCCAGGTGGCCATAATTGTGCAAGAAAAGCTAGCCACTTAGACTACATCTATACAGCTAAATTAAATGTTTGTGGGACCACTCTTTGGCACCAAGGCCAATCGCTGTGGATCAGCCCGTGTCCACATGGCTAAACTCCCTTAGCCTCCAAGGCTGATGGCCGTGTACAAGCTGTCAGTTGAGAATGGTCCCTGGCTTGTGTTAACAACTGAACTGCCCCCAGGAACTATTCAGCAGAGTCCTAGGCTGAAAACATGCCAGGGATCCTTTTAACAGTGTCACAGTGCTGACATTGCTCCCTGGCATTATTTAATTTACTTGTGTAAATAGAGCTCTGGAGACCCTGGAGACCAGGGCAGGGTAGCTGATGACCTTGTGTGTTGGAAACCCAGCTCATTGTCAAGAGCTTCATTCTTTCAAAAGCTTATTCCAGCAAGGTTGGGGTAAGTCTTAGTTATCCAACAAACAGTGGCTTTTCTTTTGAGGAAAGAAAGGACCAGACCTTTAGTATTTGGTGGGGAGCTGAGAAGTTGGCAGTGGTTGCAGTGAAGAGCACTTCCCTCAAGATGGACTTAAACCAGCAGTAGCTGGGGCCTTGGGACAGCCACACTCCCTCCCATCTCAGCTTTTCCCTCTCTGTAATAACAGGTCCCTGCCCGCTCTTGCAGGCAGCTTGGGGAAAGGATATACATAAGTGGATCTCTAGTCTTGCACAGGGTCCGTATGGACCTTCCTGATGGAGTCTGGGGAAGGAAGAACACCTTCCATGCAATCAGTTTTTCCATGATTCCTGGGTCTCCCTTTCCACTCCCCAGCTCAGCACAGTCCAGAACACCAAACCAATTCACCTGAGTGTGTAATGCTTGGGTAGCATTCATCATTCTGGTTTTGTAATTGTAGCTTTGAACTCTGAATGACTGATTTCAGCAGGGGCTCCAGTCATACGAAAAGGGAATGGATAAAGCCAGTTGTAGAACTACACCATGTCTTGAAGTGAGCACCTGAAAGAGATCCCATTGTTCCTAGAAACATCCTTTTCTCCATTGACTACAAAGCCAGTCTACCAGATCAGCACAGAGGAAGATGCTGAGCAGGTCGAAATCTAATTTTAAGCAAGAATGATCACACTGTGTGTAGCTGGAAAGAAAACTGTTACTGCTCTATAACATCTTTATGATTACAACCACTAACATCTTCATTAAAAACCACAGATTTTAGAAGTCCATGTGCATGACCTGGTGAAACCCAGAGTCTGACCGCCAGCCACCTTCTAAGTAGGAGTCAGAGCATCTGACTCAAAATGTTGTAAAACATCTGTGAGCAAAACTAAGCTCCAGGATTAAATAGCATTGACCTGGAGAGATATTCACCTTCTTACTACTGCTGTGTATGAACGACTGGTTGACGAGACAGGTTGCACTGGTTGCGCTCCGAAACAGGCATACTTACAGATCCCCTTGGAGAACTGAGTAACTCTATCCCGGCTTGCTGTCACCAAGAAACGGTTGGGTCATAGTAATCTCTCTCTCCTACCATCTGTCAAATTAGTCATCTTGAACTGAAAACAGAGCAGTAGAATTAATGCAAATTAGTTTACAAAAAAATCTGTTCCGTACTTCTCTTACACTTCTGTCCCACACTGGAGGTACGCAAGAAGCGACTGGCCTGCTGGCAAGCCAAATCCAACAGGTATCTGCTGAGTTTATGCTTCAGTCTTGCCTTTAGAGAGACACAAATGCCAGCCTCTCACCTATTGAGCTGCCCAGGTTTTTACAATAGTTGGAGGAGCTGAAAGCTGTCCAGCCATCTCCTCTTCTGTTGTATTTGGTTAAAATTGGCCATCAGGTTATTACAATGTTATTAGATGGGGAGTAGACAGTTAGACCGGCAGACACATGGAGTGACAGACAGAGCAACTGCATACACCATTTTTTTTAGGAAGAGATGCTGAAGAGTAACATACCAACACCCTCTTGCCTCTCACCCCTTCTCTTTGTCTTGCTCATTCAAAAAGTTGAAATTTTTCCATTTAGGAGAATTTCAGTGAGGTCCAGAATCGCTCATAAAATGGAGGAATTGTTCCAACAATGTTCCTGAAAAGTTTCCTAATTTTAAAAAGAAATCCAGGAACAAAATCTGGCCAGCTGTAACCCAACTGTGCTGCGATGGGTAGTTCAGCAGAGGATCCTGGGCCTCCATGAACCTCAGCCTTCTCCTAATCCTACAGGCAAGATCTTCATAAAGGGAGTTACCTCCACATTTCATGCAGGTAATGAGTAACCAGCAGTCAGCCCTAAAGCCAAGCAGACCTTGGGCTCTTGTTTATGTCCAACCAAATAAATTAGCACGGACACTTCTAGAGCTTATTTGGTGGGAGTGAGGGAGACAACGTGAAGTCCTCGGGCAACAGCTTAGGTCAAGTGTGTGGTGAAGATGTACTTGAAAAGCTTGGCAACATATTTGGGAGTCTACCAGAAAGCTTGTGAGATTACTGCCTGATCCTTCACTTTTCCTTGATCTGGGGACTCATTGCACCTATGTAAAGAGTCAATTGCCTAAAAACTATCCTTTCTTTGGGAAAAAAAAAAAAAAAAGTCTATTCTATCTATCTACTGCAGATGTGATTTTTGAATAATATAGACAATTTTCTGTATTTTAAGTCTTGGTTTTATTAAATTGGGGCAAACCAGGAAATCTCATCTTTTCTTCCTCACTGGGTACCATGAAAGTTACCCATGATTTACCTACGACCCCAAACTTAAGAGGGGTAGAATTTTAATTCCAGGGCTGCAGCAGGTTAAGAGCCAGTTTTATCTTTCCACAGGGATTACCTGTGGTTTCTACTAGATTATTCCTGACATGTGGCTCATCAAATTACATGTTAACTGTTTAAAGCAGGGGAGGGGGAAGCTGCATAAGTCTCCTCTGTTCTCCCCAGAATAACTCCATCCTGAGTTTAGGAGGTGCGTAGATTAAAAGGCTGCCTTGACAGGCTGTCAACAACCTTACCACATCATATAACAAGAGTGAACTCTAAATCGACTATTTTGGCTACCTTTGAAACTCACAGAGAAGACCAGCCCTAATATAAAATCTCCTAGTGGTTCATCTGGGTTTTGTAATTGTCATCTGAAAACAAATAGTAGTAGCAGTGATAAAATGACTGGCCATCTCCCTGGAATCCTATTACTCTAGTGCAGCCTTTTTCAGTAATTAAATAATATTGTATTTCGCCTAATATGAATCAAGGCTGAAAAAAGTTTCATGTTCAGCTTTTAAACTGTGTTTTCTTAGACAATTTATTTTGGTTTTAAATACATTCCTCTGCCTTGTTGTTCCCTCCCCCTCCATCCCCATTTTATTTACTATACCCTAAGCAGGGCTCTGGTTTCTCCTCATCCTGCCATGATTACAGGCAGAGTCATCTGCCAGGGATTCAAAACTTGGTGGACAATTCCCCCTGGGTTTATAAGCTCATCCTTGTTCTCCTGCTGTTTTGGGGGAGATGAAAAGCAAATCCACGAGCTGCCAAGAATCACACCCAGGCAGGGATGCAGTGCTGTGGGAGCTGATCCCTGCTCGGCAGCCAGGGGACAGACGTGACCCTGGGATGAGTTCATGGGGTCACACACCTTGGCTCTGATGGAGACCCCTGTCCTCTCACGGGGAACAGAGAGGCATTAACAGACCCCAGCCACTAATCACTCGATATTTTAACAGGCTTTGGGAGGTTTTTCTTCCCCACTTTAACCCTTTCTGGGAACTCTGAGCCTGCAGAAGACACCTGGTAGGCACACCTTTCCTCCAGCACATGTGGCAAAAGGCTACCTAGTGCAAACCTGCTTTTTCCATGTCCCAGACAGAGCTGAAGAGATAGGGAAGGACTATCCTCTTCACCTCTCAGGTCTGGGGTCTCTGCTACAGCTGTCCTCCAACACACTCCTTGCCGCGTGTGTTTTCCATTGCCCACTCACCAAACAGGTCCCTGATTCGGCACCAAGCTGTTCCCCAAGGAGGCCAGGACCTGGTTATCAGTTATCTCACAGGCACTGGACCATAAGCTCTGCAGAGAACCTGGCTATCTCACAGATGTCAGACCATAAGCTCTGCAGCCACCTGCCAGCTCCCGAGCCATCTGAGCTTGCTCAAGTCTTTGCAAAAACCTCTTTCATGTGTTTTTTTAGGTCTCCATAGTGACGGACAAGGGGAGAACTTTTAAGCCATGTCTGGCAAGGGACAGCAAATGTGGTGCTCCTTTCTGAGCGCTGGGGAGGGGGATGATTGATGTATCTCCATCATTTCTCCCTGTATTTCCTTGCTCCAGCCCAGTGGATGGAGAATAATCTGTTGTCTGTCAGAAAAGCCCTGTGCTAGTACAGGGAGAGGTCATGGAGCACAGGAGCTGTAAGATGCTGATTTCTAACCTTCAGCATTTCTGTCATCTGCCCCTTTTTCATCCCACTCCCGCTTATAATACAATCACAGAATCATTTAGGCTGGAAAAGACCCTTAAGATCATTGAGTCCAACTGAAAACCTCACAGTCAGTCCCCCAAAACCCTCTTTGTGTATTTAGGCAGGTGCCTGAGAAAACTCCGGCCTTATGAATCTGTGAAAGGCTCCTAGTTTAGCTATTGGGAGTAAAATCATGTACAAAGAGCAAATACTATCAGCCCTAACTGCAAATGTGGTCATATCGCTAACTGGTTTCAGCTCTATAGGAAATCCCAGTGTCACTGGTCCCAGAGTCAGGTTTTGAGCATGAGTTGAGGGTTCAACTGGAGTCGGTGGGATTGACTGTGCAAGACAATCGTGCTGGGCAGGAGCTGGATGGGCAGTTGGCTCCCAAAGGGTGAGACACAGCTGGGAATTGCAGTTAGCACCAGTGACCTGTCCCTGGTCTATACGTTGTATTTGAGTGCTCTCTAGTGGGCAGAAAAATTTGTCCAGAGGCAAACGCAGCTGCTGCTCACCTGCCCTGAGCCCAAGTCACCCTCAACTAAGTGTCTGAGGCATTGGTTCTGCAATATCTACACGCCATGGGGCTGTGCTGAGTGTCTGGGCACAGGGTTTTAGAAGGTGGTTCAAAGCAGGGTCTTCATGTGACCCTGCATGGCAGAGGTTTCATGCAGGGTCATGGAGGACGCATGCCTCGTCAGATGCCTTTGATAAGAGCTCAGGCACAGAGCGCGGGATAACATCCCAACATCTTCCCCATTACATGGCCTTTCAGAGCTTCTCCTTGTGTTGAAGGAAACACCTGCACGACCTGCTCCTGCATGTGCAGTCAGCAGGTAGCAGAGCAGGTAGGTACTGTGGAAAGAGAGCAGAAACAATTTTTGGTCCCTAAGAGGAACCTGAAAAGGTGGGGAAAAATTATTATATCAACTCATCAACCACCCCAGGAGCCCTCTGCTCTGAGAAAGCCCAGCCAGTGCCAGACATAGTTGCTCTGAGGCAAGATAGTGTTCGTTCCATATCACAAAGTGATAACCCACTAGACGCAGTGGAAACTTACACTACTTCAGTGTGACAAGAAAGGTTTTATCCCGTGGAAGTCAACTCAGGGCACAGGCCATTAGCTGATTACATAGTGGGTGCTCCCAGATCATCAGGAGCGTATTACTGAATCCAAACCTTCAAAAGGTGTCCCAAAATCATGAGTTTTATAAGGATACTGTATTTCGGTTGGAATTTACTTACATTAGGTGTCTGAGTTTTAAGTTCTGAGAATAACTCATCACACTTTCCTTTTATTTCTGTGAAATAATGACAGCTAAAAGATTTTTGATGATGGTGAAAATGGAAACAGCCACTTGACTGGCTACACCAGTTATAGAGGTTGTATGTATCTCTCCTTAAATTCTTTGTTTAAAACCTGGCTACTCCATTACCCCTGTGCTGTGTGGGCTACTAGTTTAGGTTTTCAAGATGACACTGTCTGTCAGCAAGGGCTCCTCTTATGTGGACACTGCCCAATGCTCAGACATCTTGAACACAAATTAATATCCTTCAACCACTTACTGAGCTTAATTACTTGTCTCCCATTCATCCTTCATCTTCTAGAGGCTTTTGACTGAGATCGGGCTGGCCTCCTTTTCTTTGAGCACCTTCTTCCACTTGGAGCAGTCATCTTTGATCTTGCCTTTTCTAGTTAGAATCCACTGAGGCTCTAACAAAGTACCACACATACCTGCAGTACAAAAATATAGGATTGTAAATGGTCAGTTATTCTATACAAATTCATTATTAATTTTGTTACAGAGATGCTGCAGCTATGCTTAATTCAAGCCACTGAATACTGACTGCATGAATTTGTGGATTCAATTTGTTGAGGGTCCAGAAAGGAAGAAAAAAAAAAAAAGAATAGACAAAAATAAACCAAGAAATCTACCAAACCAGACTAAACCAGTCAACACTGGAGAGTAAAAAAGCAGGAAAAAAAGCCAGCAGTCCCAAAGAAAAGAGCCCTGAAACTTCAGAGAGTTTCTTCCTCTCTCCTTTGCTCATACACAACTGAAGTGAGGCAAGGTAGACTCATGAGGGTGGGAGGAGCAGTTAAGCGTAACCCAACTATTGGTAGGGAATCGTAACTGTATTAGTGATGACTGTTACTGGTATTAGTTCTCAGATTTGCTGCGCATCCTCCCATAGGTCTTCCCCTGCACGTCTCCAATTGATGATCAGCTACGCTAACGAGCAGTGCCACTGATGGCCTGGGTGCAGGGTCTGGCCAACGCTCATGAATGTGCTCTCTTCTGCCAGAAAAAAGAAAAAAGTAATGGGTCCAATGGAAGAAATTTTCCATGTAGCATCCAAAGCAACATGGAAATCAAACTCCAAATATTCTGGGAGGTTGCTTCTGGAAAAGGCAAGATTGTTGCTCAGCTGCAGCAGACAGCTCTATCAGCGTATTACAGTTTGCTTCTATCGGGTTTGACTTTTGTGCACCTTTTATGCTGAGATTCACTCAGAAATGCATTCTTCACAGTCACCACCTGATGAAAGACCCTACTCTAAGTTCATGGGTAAGTCAGGTGATTCTTTCCACAACTTCAGACGTTAGCAACACTGAGACATTTGTTTTAGTTTCCAACTATGCAATGCTTTTGATGGTACAAGCTGTGGACTTATAAAAATCCCACGTATGATGAGACTTGCTAAGAAATCAGATAAACAGGCAGTGCTTGGACTTCTTCACGCACATACCGACGCAGCGCACCCAACCTTTCTAGGTCAAAGATAGAGCCCAGCAGCGTACTGGGGCTGAGCAGACACTTCTGTCTGGGGAGAAAAGCCCCAGTTTTAGAAGCACCTTCACAGCCACTCAGTGATGTTTGGATGGACGCTGCTCAGCAAATGCCACAAGCACTGCCTCAGCGGGGGCTCACGGCTCAGGTCCTGCTCTATTCTTGCTGTCTCAGGCGGCAAACTGCCAGCTGCTTACTCCTTGTTACTATCTGAATAAATTGGATTATCCAGGAAGCCAACTGGGGATAAAAATGCCATTAGAGAAGTAATTCATTTAGACATATAACTATTTAGGATATACTTATGCTTTCAGGAACTCCAGCCCAGAGCTTTTTAACCCTTCAGAGGCCACATGAGAAGGATTCGTGGTTCATAAGTGTTTTCCAGTGGCTTGCAGCACTTCTGGCAATTGTGATTCCTGCGCCAGGAAGGCTGCAGCCATGTGGTGGTATTTACACTCTGCTTAACAAAAGATTTTCAGTGGCAATAGCCAGGGAGAGAAAACAACCAGGATTTAGGAAGGAACTCCACTTAGAAAGTCTCCCCTTTTTGTTTGTTTTGACTCACAAGTTTCATGCTCCAGACTTTTTGTTTCACCAGAAGCAGCAAAAAAACATCCCGTATCTGCCACTGGATCTCTCTTGATTTTTACAGAATTCCATCACATCCACAACTCCTCCAGCTGTCTCCTGCTGAGATGAAATCTCGGATGATGATGATGAAATCCACTCACCAAGTCCTCTCTTCCAGGGGGCTGTTCCTCTCTGGGGGCACCCCTGGACCCGCTGCAGACCCCCTCGGGGTGCAGAGCCTGTTGGGGGGGGGGGGGGGGGGCGGCTGCACTGATGCAGCATCTGCTTTCTATTGCTTTTCTAAAATTCCTCACCATCTCCTTAGTTCTCTGCCGCGATGTTGAAGCGACAGCACAAAGCTGTGCTCGGTGCGAAGCATTTTTTCCTCGGTGTTTCCCTGCAGAAGCTCCACGCAGAGGAGGAAGAAGCACCCAGAAGCGTGAAAACGAAGCCGGTCTCCCCGGGCCAGCTGTGGGTGCCGGTCGAGGGCAGCAGAGGGAGCAGCTCCTTGCTGCTTTCTTTCCAAAACAGAAAAAATTGGAGCAAACCGAGCAGCCCCGGGGCCGGGCCCGGGGGGGTTGCGGCTCCCGGCTCCGCTCTTTGCCCCGGCGGCGGGCGAAGGGCTGCGGCGGGGGGGGGGCGCCCGGCCGCCGGGCTGGCTTTTGGTGAAGCTCATGCTCTCCAGCAGCACCGTGCTGACTATTTTAAAGCTATTTCCACCGGGCGGGCAGGGCACACGGATGCCACCGGGGAGGTGTTTTGGTCCCGGAAGGAAAGAAGTGAGCGGAGGGTGTATTAGTGGAGGTTTCGGCGCCAGAGAAGCCGCTCGTCGGTGTAGTCGTGGCCGAGTGGTTAAGGCGATGGACTAGAAATCCATTGGGGTCTCCCCGCGCAGGTTCGAATCCTGCCGACTACGGCCCTGACCGTTCTTTTTCTCCCCTGGCCCGGACATTTTCCTCACCCACCCGCTCTTCTCAGCCACCGTTTTGCACCGCAGCCGCCCGCCGGCAAACATCCGGCAGGGCGGCCGCTGCCAGCCCCAGGGAAGGCAGGGAGAGAGGCGGGACCCCGTGACGGCCGGACGCGGCCTCTCCGCCCGGGCCGGCGCCGATCCAGGGGGTAGGGGTGCCGCTTCCCTCCGCCATGCAGCACAGCCCGGCGCCCGCCGTGCTGGTCACCACCAGGTATCGGGGAGAAGCAGCGACCCTACCGCCCCCTTCAACTTCGCCAGCCGCTGTGGGCGCTGCCGCCCGCCGCGGCCTCCCCTTCGCCTCACGGGGAGGCCGGGGCGGGCGCTGAGCGGAAGCGGCGGGCGTTAAGGGGAGGCCGAGGGGCGGGAGACGCTGAGGGCGCTGGCGGAGCTGAGGGGAGGTCGGGGGGCGGCGGGCACTGAGAGGAAGCGGCGGGTGCTGAGGAGACGCTGAGGGTGATGGCGGGGCTGAGGGGACGCCGGAGGGTTGCTGCTGCGTGGGTTTGCCCCCAGGACACTTCGGATAATCCGAGGTTCCACGAGTTTTTGTGGCATTTCACCGCCGGGAGAGATCACAGTGGTCACTCACCTGTCTTGCGTAACAGCGGCCGTTGGGGTCCCTTCCTCCTGTGGTAACTTAGGGCCTTTTCCCTTCCATATTGCTGGGGGGATAGCGTGTGCTCCCACTCTCCAGAAACGCCTTTTCCTTGTCAGTATTTTGAGGTGTGTCAGAAGGAATTCAAATTCGTCCAGAAGTGAACACTGGCCTCTTTGAGGCAGTGTTTGTGGCTGACCCCAAACGCCACCATGCCCTGTGACCTGTCCCTTGTGTCCACCAGGCTGCAGTCAGCCTGTCTGGGCTTGATGTTAGGCCGGGGATGGGCATAATAAGCTTATTCTGTTTTCCCACCTTCTTGAAACCATGCCCTAGGTGGGTGCTGAGGCACTTTTTTCAGTTGCATTAAATTTTTAAAAACCTGTATTTTCCTAGATGTGGTGAATGAACCCTTAAGAGAAATGTCGCAAGAAGAAAACGCTTGTGGCAGTCTTTATAGAAAAATGATAGAGGTATCTCTCTCTTTTTTTTTGACCCCTGCGAGACATTTGAGACCGCATGAAAGCAGTTTCCTATCAGATGTGACATGACAAACTGAAATGTTGATTCAGCGAGGTCTCGCCTCACGCGTCTACCTCCTAGGATATAAGTAACAACTATTTCAATCACATTTAACTTCAAAGCCGTTCTTTCAATCCTTAATTATTTGGCTGTATCGGGGCCTGACTTCCTTTGGAGCAGCAGTCTTGAACCTTCAAACGTATCTGACTTTACTCACATACATGTTTTGTGGGACTGACTTTATATTAGGTTTAGCCTCGGAAATGGAAATCTGAACACCTGGATTTATTTAACAGTCAATAGACTTTACACCTTGCAAAGTGTCCCACTGATGCCGGAATGCTTTCAGTGATAAAATTGGAGATACATATGTGTGGGATTAGGGCTTTAGCAAGTAAATGTATTTTCTAGCGTGTGAGATAAGATAGCTGTATGGTTGTGACCTGTTCACTCTTTATACATACTAATTCGGGGAATAGGATTCCTAGTTGCTATGGTAATAAAAATCAATAATAATCTCTATGCTTGTAGTTAGACTACAGAGAAATAAATATGTTTGCTGGCTAATTCGTGTCTGATATTTTGCCTTCACTTAATGAATAAACTAGCTGTACAAGGTTTTTCTCCTTTGAGGCTGAGCTGGGTCGTCACGGTTCGGTCCCCTTTGGGCAGAGGTGGCTGGAGCTGGGTGCTGCCGATAGGGCTGGCTTTATCAAGGCAGGAAGTGCAGAGTCCCCTCTCCTGGCCACACAGACACTGAACAAAGTTTCTCTGGTCACAGCACTTGGATCCCTTACTTTGCATTCTTGCTTGCAGTGGCTGCTTTCCCTTCTCTCCCATCTTGGCCTTTCAGCACAGAAAGCAGATTAATTAAAATACAACCCTTCTACATTATGTGCAAATCAAAAGATGGGAGTGAAAAGTTGTGGCTCTTCGTGAATTTGTTGTGTGAATTTGTTGAAAAGAGTTGTGTGCTCTGTTCAGCTGACCTTTAGACAGTCTCCCTTTCCTCTGTCCCGTGCTGATCCCTGCATGATCTGATTGTACAAGCACAGTGTTACTGGTTTGAGTGGTCTCATTGTATTCAGGTGTAGTGATTCATGTTAGGAAAGTTAAACCATGTGCCCAAGCGTCCCCTGAACCATCTGTATTGTAGACAAAAGTGTAACTTAGAGGTAGACAAGCTAGATTTAAATAAGGAGTAGAAGCAGTAATAAACCTCTGTGTCCAATTTAAAAAAGCAGCTTTCTCCTTTTGCTTCTTTTTTAAAGCTACTAGTGTAAAAATAATTGTGTTCGATGTGAAAAATGCAATGAAACTATATTCTGTCTGGGGACTTGTAGGTGCTGCTTCCGCTTGAATAACAACAACAACAACAGTATCGAATGAATTAAAACACCGGGGGCTGCTTATTTTGAAACTAAGGCATTCCAAGAACTAGTGTGCGCTTTGGAGATTGCGCTGTATCTGTCTCAGCCTCCCTGCTGATTTCTGTTCGTTTAGAACAATTTTTATATTTAAAAAAACGACACAATCCTGTTGCTATGGAAGAGCTAATAGCGGTAGGTTTCGTGTCAGAGATGATAATGAAAGTGATCATGAGGTCTAAAGCAAACAAACAAAAATGTAGCTATTGCCCCTCCCTCTAATCGCTTTCCATTACAGTCATTTTAGCTGAGGCTTTTAACAACTTTAAAAGAAAAACCCTGGATGTGTGTTAAAGTAGTTATTAACTTTATGACATTTTTAGAACTCTCTGATGCAGCAGCTCTTACACTGAATTTGTTGTTGTGTCATCTGAGTACATCTATGCATGGTTGGTGTTTTAAGCTAAATAAGGCCATTCAGGAGGGATGGTGTACTGGTGTTTTTCCCTTTTATTTACATCAGAGGTGAAAAGCAGGTTAATTTGTCATTTATGCTTTGTGGCTGTGTTAACAGAAATAAATCACTACAGAGTACCGTCTGACAGACCTTTTTGCTGTCCTAACTGCAGTCACAACTTTTTGAGTGACTATGCATCTGGAGAGCATTTCCAACATTTCTAAAAACCCCAGATCCAGCTGGTTTTACTGGCAGGTGTCCTTTGAGTCAGTATTTTGGCTGCCACCGAAGGAGACAACACTCCAGCTAATGACTTTTACTTACAGGTTCGACAGACCGCTGTGTGAAAGCCAGGCACCTATGTATTTATACATCAGCGCTATTGATTCTCTGTTTGCAGCCCGAGAACATGTAACTGAGAACAGAATTCTGTCTGTTAGTGTAAAGTCAAGTCCTTGGCTGGCAGAAAATGAGAACAGAATCAGAGCAAACAGAACAGCATTTAGGTACCTAGTATAAAATCTTGGCGACAGTGGAGCTATTGTTAAAGCCGTAATGCTTTAAACATGGCTTGCAAAGAGGATTGGGTACAAAATCAGGCCCGTGTCCTTGTTTGTTGCTATCTGATTTATTGAGAACTCTCAAGACAGTCTCTTTAAAAAGCTTTTTATTCAGTTTTACATTGGAGATTCAGAGGTTGCCTTCTTCAGAAAACTCAAATTTCAAAAGAACTGGTCGAGTTTTGACACGATGAGAGAAGACTCTTGAAACTTTGTTTGAAACCAGACTGTTTAAACCTCTTTAAAGTGTATTTTGAGTTCATATATCTTGTGTATCCTTAGGTGAAGGGCATCTGTGTTAATGAAATTAAACTTCCTAAAGAAAGAGGCAAAAATTCCACAACACATGAAAAGTGGTTTTTTTTAAACAGACCCTTCTGATTTCATTAAAAAACATTCACTCACACACAGGAAGGATACACTTGGAGATGTGTTCAGAGAATACTCAGTGCTCTGAATGATAAACTTCTTTCTGATTCGGGCAGAGTCGGTGGTTCCAGCGACAGCAGCAGTGAGTGTGCTGTGGCTTGGCATGGGGAAACTTTGGGGAAAGGATCTCTGGTCAGTTTTGGTTTCCAGTCTATGGAAACAGACTGTTTATTTTGTTAAACATACCATTTCAGTCCTGTGAGTGAAATCCTGTTCTGAATGAATCCCCATTTTCTGTTCCCAGAAATGCTATGTTCCTGGCTTTTTGTCCGCAGTGGCCGTGGCAGGTGGTTTTGGATAGACTATAGGAAGCAGGCCATGTCCAAATTTGTATTGTTGCAGAGGAGGAACAGTGTTGGGGTAGGGTCTGTCTAGTGGCCTGTTGAAATGGGAGTCTTTGCGCTGACTTTCTTGAGCTTTGAACTGGATCCTCGGAGAGGGTCAATTAAAAGTCTTTGTGCCAGTACCTGAACCCTGCATGTGTTTTCTTCCCTAGGCAAATTCAGAATACGCACACGGGGCTGGATTTGTCAGTGCCGGAATACCAGGAAATCCGTGGGAAGTTGATGTCTGGCCACGTGGAGTATCACATTGTCGTTGTTACCCGACTGGCTGCCTTCAAATCAGCAAAGCACAAGCCTGACGATGTAGTTCAATTTATGGTAAATGTTTAATCAATGCTGTGTTAGCGATCACTTTCTTAATCAGCTTTGATTATTTTGGTCCTGATGTAGCAGATAATTTATCGTCACAGCCTCCTTGGGTCAAGGTCCTTGGTAGGACAACACAGTCTGTACCATTTCTGCAACAGGAGTATTATACATATATTAATTGAACTTTTTAATCCAGGAGCTCAAAGCAACAGTGACTGTTTGTTGTTGCCTTTTAGGCATTTTGCATTATGGGTCAACAAATAGAAACCAATTAAGCTTTTTATAAGTCCCACTACAAAATTAGTTTCTCTCATATATGTATCAGTACTGGGAATGGATACCTAAACAGGAAATAAATATATAATAGTTTACTTGAGTGGAGAGAGAATCATGTGGGGCAGTAAGAGGAATTAGCCTTGCAGTAGGTTAGCCTTGACCTTTTAGCCTTAATCTGTTATCCTTGACATGGTTTTTAAAGTCCTTAGTAAGACAGTTTTAAAAGGAAGTGTCCATATAAAACTTTGCTGAGTTGGATTGTCTTTTTCATGACACCTGCAGAGTAAAGGTTTAAAAATAGCACCTGAGATCCATTTCACCTGTTTCAAGTCATCTATAGCACGTCCACGTCCACTTGAGCTGTCTCACCTGGGACTCTCTATTATAGAGTTGATGGAAAAAGGTGCATTTAGGGTACATTTAATTTGATCTGCTTTAGCTGTCTGCTGAACCACTCACGAGAAATGTTTGTCTGTCCATTGACTCTAAAAGGACTTTAAGCGGATGTACCCTGTTGCTATTTTAAGATGTTTTGGGGATAACTCTTATATCAGAGTGATGTGAGTGCATGGTTACTTGGTAGACCATTAGCCCTAGTGTAACTCACACTCCATAGAGGATGGCTGATAAATGGATATTTACACAGTCTGATTTGCAGATAAAGCTACATCTGTCAATGCTGTGAAGAGGTGCATGGTGAGGAGATCTTATACATTTATTGCACTCTTTATGCTATATATAACTTCATGGTAAAAGCAGCAGTGGTGGCATAATAGTCTGTTCTGTTCTCTCTCCCTGTCCCTGACTGCTTGTTCTCGCTCCTGCAGTGTTTCCTTCTGTGTGCCACTGTCATGTGGCTATTCTGTAACATCAGCTGAGGAAGGTCCTGGTTAAAAATGGGTGTTTGTGGGTTTTTTTACTTAGTACTAATTTACACCTGTTTCTTGAGCCTCTGAGTTGCACAGCTCCATTAAAGTTTGTTTTAGGACAGGAGAAGGGCCAGACATTGGCAGATAAGAGAAGGGGATGTGGAATAGCTTTTTTTTTCCTGCAGCAATGCCTGCTTATATTTGTAATATTTCCATGCAGTTCTGTGCAAGAAAGAACCTGACTAAACCTGAGATGTTAAACTGGGCTATTGTCATCTAACATTTTGCTTCACTTAAGAAAAAGTAGATAAAATCAGCTTGTCTAAAAAGAGAAACAGACTTCCTATTGTGGCCCCCGTTCTTGCTTAGACTGTCTGTTCCCACGTCAGCTCTCTCTAGGAGGATTTTCAGCACTTAGTTGCTCTTCTCAAGTGAAATAAACCTTTTTGATTTCTTCTCTGGTCGGACCTCCTGACATTTCATTCTTCATGAAGAAGAAAACTGGTGTAGTCTGACGGCAATAACATTTATCTCCTCAGATACATTTTTTTCGGCTGACTAAGTCTGATATATGATAGAGTTTGGTGTGTGAGAGTAATTTAAAACCATGAGCTGGGAGGTTGGAGGACGGATGCTTTGCATCGATTCATTCCAATGAGTCTTTTCTGTGTGTATTACTGGAAGGAATAGAGGGATTCACCTGTCCTAACTTATCTCTCTCTAAATTGGATATTTTAATCTGAGTCTGTCCCTGCTTTTATGGTCAATGGGGAGAAGGGGAATGAGGTGACTCATCCTCTGGAAATGCCTCTCTTCTTTGACCGTAAAGGGAAAGCATTCCACATTTTAGACAGCTGGGGCAGGGGGCTTCAACTCCAGGCTGAAACGTTTAAGGCTCAATTGAGTTGCACACTGTCTGTACCACTGGAGGTGCACTGGGATTTTCAATCTAGCCTTCAGAAGGTTGTGGGTAGGTCCCGTGTGATATTTGCCTGCCGCACACAAGCCCCTTGGTTACGCCAAAGCATCTCGGATGGCATGAGATGCCTGTCTTTAGGCAGAACAATCTGCTCTCTATGATTAGATGGCTGTATTTGCTTCAGATTTCTAAACTCCCATCTCAGTCAGTGCAGTACGGATGAGAGGACTATAGCTGAGCATCTACAGTGTGGGGGAATCCACTTTGCTTAATGTACGTGGCTGGTACCATTTGAGAAACCCTAAGTTATCCTAGAAGCCTGCATAGGGCTGGCAGATGTGACACAGGACATAAAGGCATTGGTACCATCCTGGAACACAGCGAAGTGAGATACTGTACACCACCCAAGGTACCACTAGCTACCTGTGTTCAGGTAAGTTGAGTTTCAGTCACATCTTCCCAAAATGTAGTGACTGTATCTAAATGTCAGGAGAGCTAATACACCTGCATCTGGGCAGCTTTCTTAACCTGGAGGCAAATCCCAGCCCTCTGGCTGCTAGGTGAGGTGAGATGAGCTGCACCTGCAGTGCCTTCCATAGAGCCTTGTTCTGCTGGATGTTGTACCAGCACAAACACGAACCATGACCCTTCCCCAGAGAGTTTGCAGGTGAAGTGTAAGAGAACCAGGCGACTGGGGAACAGCAGGGAAGAATGAGGTTACGTTGGACAGCAGATCAAACACATCAAATTTGTATAGCAAGAGGGAGTGAGATGGGACCTCTTAAGGAGGAAGACACAACGACTGTGTGCCTGTTCTGCCTTCCCAAATAGGCAAGCAGGATGGGAGAGGGAACTTATTTTTTCCATTGTTGAAATGATCAAATCTGAGAGGCTGGAGAAAGGAGGCAGTGTCACAGTGCTGAGATGAGAGGTAGATTAGAGAAGATGAGTAGGCATAGTAGGATTTTCTTTGGCTCTAGCTATATTAATCCAGTTTTGGCTACCTCAGGAGCCAGATCTGTGTTTTGAGACCCTTTGTCTTACCTTTTTCTTCCTCCTCCTTCCCCTCTTGCTCTCCCTGAAATATTAGCTAAATTAATTTTCCTTGTCTAGCTGTTCTTCCACCTGCTTCCAGTTGAAGTGACTGCCTTCCACGCTCTCATACCCTAGGTGGCAGCAGTGAAACTGGCTTTCTGTGCATTAGGCTGTGAGCAACTGTAGGCAGCGATGTGCTTGAGCTCAGACGGCTTCTCTATATCCCCTGGAAAAAGATGGTGAGCAGGACAGAAGCATCCTCTAAACTAGCCGTGATCTCTGGGCTGTGATTTAGACCACACTGGATCGAGATATGTTAAGGGCCGATGACCAAAACCAGATGAACATCAAAAAAGCATTTCAGATCTGGCCTGTGGTGGGTCTAAAGAATCCGGAGTTCCTTGTTCCCCAGCCTTAATGAGACTATGCAAAATCAGTATCATAGCCTTTCTAATGGAAATGTTTGTGAAGCATTATCAGAAGAAGAAATTAACTTCTGTGATGACTTTCAGATCTAAATTCTTAGAAACTGGAGGGATTTTTTAATTACAAAAATGTCATTTGTAAAATAGGGCAAATGGGTTATAGAACTGCTTAACTTTGAGGATATATTTGATAATTGAATGAAAACTCAGCTGCCTCTCTTTTAAAGGTCAGGATGCTCTCGCCCTATTGAAAGAGTGAAATTGGTTTTATCTTTGGTACTGCGTCAGAGGTACTGCTGCAAAGGTGGTATTTAATTATTGCCTGTAGATCTGCCATTTTCCGTTAGCAGAAGAAAAGGCTTTGTTTATTTGAAATACATTTCTTCTAGCCACACCTTACCACACTGTTTTAGCAATTAACTTCTCTCTTCCCAGCTTTATTAAAAATCCATGCAGCCTATAGTGCCTTCTCTTTCTGTCTGTGCCCAGTTTAATTGCTTCTTTTTTACAAGTTACTTTTTTTAGTCAAGTTCGTTCTTTTTAAAAGCCGAGCAAATAACTGCTGGTGTTTGACAGGCACAGCATGCTTTTGAGAGGAATTTACTATAGAGCTGTCATCCTCTCGTAAAATGAGGGAGTGTAAGTACGTGGGTGTGTATCCATCTACGTTTTCATCATTACCTGTTTGCATATGTTGGCCTTCTTTCTGTGGGCCTCAAAATCTGTGCATTGGAGTTGCTATTTCCTGGCCATACAGGTGTGTTGTGAAGATAAATTCCTTCACGTTATAACCTTTGTGATGCAAGAGGGGGAAAAAAACCCATCCCTGCTCGGTGTAGCAATAGGTTCAGGAGCCGTTAAGAATTCCTGTTGATTAAAAAGAAATATTAGAGCGCTTGCTCTTCTGCTGGGCAAAACAGGTGGGGAGAACAGCATGTGGTCATGTAATTAAAATCTACATAATGCATACCCACAAGGTCACCAAGCAACATTAATTCTGGTATGGCTTGAGCTGGGAGTTTACGAGGGAAATCTTGGTTTGTGCTCTCTGTGAGAAAGGATGCTTTTGATTCCCGAATCCAAAGCTGGTGGTTGTATAAAGGACGATGCTGCTGTACCTCCATTTTGTGACAGTGTTAAGAAGTGGGCTTTGTAACTTATGGCCACAGTAGCCATAGGTATTTCATGTAATACTACAAAATCAAGAGTGCTCTTCAGTAGTGTGCATTGGCTGGCCAAGAGGCTTGAGTCAGCTCTCTCTGAGGCCTCCATTTCATTGAAATCCTTGTAGTAAATATAAAGCATATGAAAAGAAGTTTGAGGTCAGAAATGGGGCATTAAAAGGAGCCTAGGGAAAGGAGGCATGAAATCCCATTAATACTGAGTGGGATCAAATTCTCCTACGCGCATCTGGGAGTCCCAGGCTCATATCCTACAGGCATTCTGGTGTGCGTACTTTCATGCATGAGGTTCTCCTGAAGAAGGGGGCAAGGCACATGCATGAGATTTGAGGGATTAGCAGCGAACTTCAGGCTTTCACTTTGAACTTCCCAGTAGTTTTCTTAACCTTCTAGCTATGTTTGATCATATTCGACTTATTTGTTCCTGGTGCAAAAACCCATCCCTGTCTTTCTTTCAGTTCTATGTTGGATGTTAATTGTTACAGGCAAATAGGGTCTTGACCTGGCAAATATGCACATGCTTTGTCATATTTGCATGATTAACTCTTTTGAAGTGAAGTAGATTGAGCTTTTGATATTGTGACTTGACAGAACTCCTTGAAGTGCGTGCACTCTGGCTGACATACAGGTGGTGTGGGTTTAGCTCCACAGTACTCACGGAGATGAGGTAGAGGTATGGAGGGGGAGAGGATAATTGCAGGATCAAAACCTAGAGGAATTACAGGCAGCAGAAGAAAAATATTTGAATATTAATCAAATGGGTCTTTGTTTACTTAATAGGAATGGTGAAATGGTTTTTAGAGCAGCTTTTTTTTTTTTTTATCCTGACATTTTGGGCCATAGGATTCATCAGCTCTTGTCAAAGGGTTGTGAGTGTTAACCAGGAAAAGCAAGATTTAATTTTGTTACCTGCTGATATGATTTTCTCCTGGAAAAAATGGCAGAGGACATCAAATTGAAAGGGTCCACAATTGTCACAGCAGAGCAGTGCTTCCTGACTGGAGAGGTGTGAGGATGCTCTGGGCGACGTGTGGGACTCGACCTGAGAAAATACACTCTGTGAGACCTGGCCAGTGCTGTATAAGGCCCCTGCAGTGCCTCTGTGCTGCTGCTTTCAAACAAGGAGAGCCAAATGTGCGCTCACAGCCCAGAAACCCAACCGTATCCTGGGCTGCATCACAAGAAGTGTGGCCAGCAGGTTGAGGGAGGTGATTCTGCCCCTCTACTTTGCTCTGGTGAGACCCCACCTGCAGTACTGTGTCCAGCTCTGGAGCCCCCAGCAAGTTGGAGCAAGTCCAGAGGATGGCCACAAAGATGATTAGAGAGATGGAGCACCTCTTCTGTGAGGAAAGGCTGAGAGAGTTGGGGCTGTTCAGCCTGGAGAAAAGAAGGCTCGGAGGAGACCTTATTGTGGCCTTTCAATATAAAAAGGGGGCTCATAAGAAAAACAGAGAGAGACTTTTTACCAGGGCCTGTAGGGACAGGACAAAGAGCAATGGTTTTAAACTGAAAGATGGTGAATTTAGATCTCACATGTAGAAGAAAGTTTTTACAATGAGGGAGGTGAGACACTGGAACAGGTTGCCCAGGAAAGTTGTGGATGCCCCATCTCTGGAGGTGTTCAAGGCCAGGCTGGATGGAGCTTTGAGCAGCTTGGTCTAGTGGGAGGTGTCCCTGCCCATGGCTTGGACTAGATGATCTTTAAAGGTCCCTTCCAACACAAACTATTCTGTGATTCTAAATGCATCAGCATGAGGCTGTTGGATTCAGCCAGCCTTATTGCTGCATTTCCAGGACAAAACCAAGGTCAAGGTGAACGAAGACAACAAGGAGCCAGCAGCAGCCAGAGTTTGAGACGGAGGGACAGTAGGTGAGGAGCCACAATGGCAGGGGCTTGCTGGGGCCAGCTTTGGTCTTGGGTAAGTGAGGAAAGGCTTGGGCTGGGGGTTTAACATCTTGCCTTTGTGGTAGGTTTTCCCAGCAGAGGGCATCCCCACACCGCTGGAAATGAGCTGGCGTGATGTGCTGCAGGCTTCGGGGTAGCATATTAGTATGCTCTGGGTATAGTGTTATCACACTTTGTATGCTGTGTTGCGTGTGATGGTTGTTGGTGGTGTTCAAAGCCCACGCAGATACACAAAGGCTCAATTAGCAATAGGATCCGAGAGTGTGCGTTTACTTTAGGTTCAATGGTGTAATTAGACATAAATTGAGATTTGTGAATAATTTACAGTTTAATAGAGGAGGAATGAAAATTAAGCGGGGAAAGAAAGAAGTTTGTCTTAGTTCAGCATTACTTTTTGAGTATTTTAAAGCTATTTTGGCATAGTCTTGTTGATTGGCTGCTGTCTTGTGCTTTCAGACATTAATTTGTTATCTATTATTGAAATTAGTTAGATGTTAAACATTTTTCACAAATTAGATTTGATTTTTTTTTTTTCTGGGTGGAGAGTAATATTGTTTATTCTTTTGAAAAAGTACCAGTGAACTCCTCACTGCCCTTACATTTGTTCTTATGCAGTATTTTTGGGAGGCGATGTGGTATCATACCCTGTTCAGAGTGCTAATAGGACCTAGCAAACTAGAAAGGTACAACAATTCAGAAATTCCAGAATTTCCTTCCTCTCTCTTTTTGATATATCTTTCAAAGGGAGGATTGTCTTATTCTGGGAACATCTCTTTATTGCCATCACCTTAGCGCTTGGCTGCTGAATTGCATATCAGATCCTGCATGCAGAGCACAGTGTTGCTCACACTTACCTGTATTGTTTACAGGAGATAAGTCTAAAATTCTTGTTTTTCATTTCCCTGTCAACTCAGATTTGGGTTTGTGCTTCAGATCTTTTCTATAAAGCTGCTTGCCTTTTGTGGCTGGACACTGAACCTGTAGTGAACATTGTACAGCTGAAATGCAAATATTTTTCAAATCAGCTGGCTTGGTTGATAATTACTGTAAAAGGCAGGGAGGCATGAAAGCTAAGGTGGTTATTGCTCTTTATGCCTACATCTAATTTAGTAAACTAGTTGAAGTGTGTTGATTAATGTCAGGACCTGTTCTCTGGCCTGGAGGGCAGTTCAGCACAGTCTGGCTATGTCCGTAGTATGAAACTTTCTTACCATCTGCAGTAGGCATCAGTACCCAAACTGGCTACGGCATGGTCTCTGCACCAGGCTGAATCTTGGGCTGAAAAATTATATGGGAGGAGTGCTAGATGCCCAGAGTCAAAACTGTGCCAGACATTGTCAGGTTCAGTAGACAATATAAGGTTCCTAACAGACACTCTCAGGTTCCAGTAACTGGGAATATGCCCTCATACTGTTTATTTTGCTAGTATAGATGCAATTTATGGATTCTGGGTTAATCTATAATTTGTTCGCCTTCTACTTCTGTGCTTTTTGTTGGGTTGACTTTCTTTTATCACTGCGTTGGTGGAAGAAGTTTGCCACCTTTCATCCTAAGATGTAGGGATGGTGCTTGAGTCTCTCCATCTTTTATGTTGCAATATTAATTAGGATTCACACCATTACAGCTCAGCAACACATGTTACAGGAGGATAAGAGCTGGACCGTGTTAGAGGATCTGTCCTGTACACAATCCACTAGCACTAGTTTTTTGGATTTTTTTTTTAAATCTAACTCTGTATTCATTGAAACACATTCATAGATAATGGGGCCATGGAGGGCCATGACGAGTGTATTTTCTGTATAATACCACTGTCACAGAGCATGACAGCCACTGTAACATCACTTAGAGATAGTGTTTTATTTGTATGTGGGTTTTGTGTGTTGTTTTTGTAAGGTACTGAATTCCAAACTTAATATTGCATAGAAGTCACACCATTTCTAACCAGCATTCCTGTGGTTATTGCTTTCCTTTTAATATCTTGGGCCGTATTTCTCCTCAGGCTTCCTGTCTTTGTCTGCAGAAGGAATGACTCCATTCACTGTTGGCATCTTCTCCCTCTATGAGAACCTGTAGGCCATGGCCAAGTTGTTGGTTTTTATTTTCTCATGAATAAACTGAATAGTCAGGGGTCAGCTGAGGTCTTTGCCCCTCGGTTTCTGTCCTTAGGTGCCCTGTGGGGCAGCAAACCTGCCAATGTTTTAGGCCTTAACAGCCAGAAGGGCACTGAAGCCCATAAGGGCTGAGAAATGGGTCTTCTGGCTCAATAGTGAAAAGATTCAGGCTGCTTTCTCCATCAGATACCTACCTGCTGGGCTTCTCTTCCCTCCTGTCTCTCAGGGCTGGGCATTGTATGGCTCATTTTTAGTGGACAAGGATTTTTGCTGTCAGAGAAAAGTATCTGGAGCAGTGGCCTTCCCAGTATTTCATTAGTTGATGAGTCAGACGAATGGACGCTGGGTATCTGGCAATGAACTTCAATTCCATGAGGGAGTGGATTTTAATAACAGAATTAGAAGACCAGCAACAATGCTTGGGGATTCACCGTGTAGATAACAGGCTTTTACTAGGCTATATGTAAAGCTCCTTAGTAATACATGTTTTTCCACTTCAGTTTCCAGGGTTAATGTTTCACCGCGCTTAAACTGCTGTTTTGCTGCTCATGTCTCCCCTGTAAAGAAACTTACCCAGGCAGCGTGTTTTGTTGCAGGTTTCCAAGAAGTACAGCGAGATAGAGGAGCTCTACCAGAGGCTGTCGGCACGATATCCACAGGTTTCTCTTCCACTCTTGCCTAGAAAAGTTCTCTTTGTGGGGGAATCTGACATCTGTGAACGAAGAGCTATGTTCAATGACATCATGAAATTCATCTCAAAAGATGAGGATCTAGCAACGAGTCCTGAGTTACTGGAATTTTTAGGTAACGAAAAGATGTGAGTGTCCCCTCTCCCATGAATGTGCTTGATAAAAGCTTTATTGAGTTCTTGACTCAGGTAATCAGAAACTAGAGAATGCCAGAATAAAGGCTGTCACTGAAAATATTCTCTTGTGCATCTACAGTGTTGCATAGTCATGTTTGCTAGTGTTTTCTCCTCTTCTCAGTGAACACAGGCCTCATTCAGAACTGTTGATACCACAATGCTTGCTTTGAAGGAATCTGTCCCACTCTGATTTCCCTTAGGCGTATACCTAAGCTGTGATTCAGAACACCTAAGTTTAGAAGGCTAAATAATCATAGTCTGGTTTTCATTCCTCATAAAATGGTTAGGCCTTGCTGAAGAGGGTCCTAAGACAAATTATTGAACCTTAGAAACATATGAATAAAAGGCAGCTGCTTTATTAGTTAAACCCATTCTCTGGCCTCTTTTTTTTTTTTTTTTTATTTTAAATTTTCCTTTAGCTTCACGTCCAGCTCTTATTGCCTCTTCCAGCGATTCCTATAGTTCCTTTCTTGTGTTCCTTGGGCATAGCAGGGAGTCATCCAATGAATGGAACAGACGGGCTCCCTGCTCTTAATTCATCTGAGAGCTGCTGAGCAGGGAATGCTCTAGCCTGGTGGTGTGGGGGATTCTCAGTGTAGTCTTAGTTTTAGGGAACTGAAGTTGCAAGGTGCTAGCAAGTCACCACATGTGAACAGCCGATTTTGCAAAAGCGTCAAGTGCGGCCAGATTAGAAGTTCTGTGAGACTGGCAGCTTCCCGAAGTGGGGCAAAATTCCATAATATTTGGCAAAATTCTGTTGTTAATAAGGTTTTGGATTTTTTTTTTTTTCTTTTTTCCCTGGCAGTATTCTCATGAAAGTAGACCCCTTCCACAGAGAATTCAGAATTCATGTTCATTAACATTTGCATGCTGATTAACCTAGCCATAGTGCACACGTCTACACCTCAATTAGTCTGGACTGTCTTTACCCTGGGGACAGATTGGGTGCAAGTAATGTGACCTGTTCATTGAAATCTGCCTTAGAATCCTATAAGTCTCACCCTACCAAACCAGGTGGAATTCAGTACGTACACTGCAGATCCTCAAACTAGTTGTGTGCACTTCCCTTACAGGTGCTGGAAACGCAGCCGATATATTCAGGGGTGTTCAAGGAGAATCAACATGGTAAAACACAGATGACACTGCGGATCAGATACGCAGCATCGTAACATCCGCTGCCTACCCTGACCAGCACTCTCTTGCCTATAAGAGGAGCATAAGACCACTTGCTTGGTGTAGACATCCACATTTAGTCAATGAAGTCTGCCCTGGGTGATTTGGCAGACACAAGCATGAAAAGCTGGGTGAGATGAGTCTCCCGTGCCTTGTTACTTTAACAGTCAAAAGGATGAAACCATGAATTTTATCCATCATGGTTTTCACTAGCCTATTTTTAGCTAGTCTCAGTACTGTAAATTGCTTTCCTGAACATCCAGAGACTCCACAGCAAGGAATAGTCCTCTCCTCATTCTCCTGGGTTTGCATATAACAAGTATGGTGAGAAGAATTGGTCAAAGCGCATGTTTCAGTTTGCTGAATTTACTTATTTGGATGGATCTTGCATACTGAATGGAGTTAGAAGTTCAGGCTTCATTTCTGAGTATAAATTGAAGAGCTTCTGTGAAAACTTTTTGATGCTGTCCAATGCTCTAATTTTAGCCCAAATGAATTAAATGAGTAACAAAAAGTAGACTTTATCTCAGCTAGCTATGTGAAAGTTAGCTACCTATATCTAAGCAGAGTATTTATGACCTCTTTGTAGCCAGTGGAGAGAAATAGGCACTTCGGAGGGAAACTCCTTTTCAGGCAACTTTATTTGGACGGGATGAATCACCCTGTGGAAATTCTATTGTTTCTATTGACTATAGAAGGAACATAAATAAGCAGATTAGACATGCACTGCTATATCTCAGATAAAGTTCATTTCCTCTGTCTTTCTCTACTTAACTACTTTAAATCAGTAAACAGATCAGACATATAATCACACAAAATCACAGAATCTTCATGGTTGGAATGACAAATAAGTGGATAGAAGGGACAGTCAAGAATGTTAAGAGAGTTTCACAAAAGCTGATCATGTCCTTTATTCCCCAAACAAAACCATCAGGAACAGGTGCAAGGTATTAAATAAAGCATAGTTGTTATCCCGTGTACTCAGTTTTGCATCTGTTACTGTATTTTGCAGGAACAAAATCTACTAGTGCCATTGACTTCAAGGGTAAAAACATTCCTGATGACAAGGAGAAAGAAGATGAAGAAAATGAAGTGTTGGATTTTTTCAAAGAGGAGAAGACACCTGACTTAATCTCACAGCTTTCATCAGTGGAAAATGCCAAAAAAGGGGAGAAAAAAGAAGAGGAAGAGGAGGAAGAAGAGGAAGAAGTTTTAGACCCTCTTGGTATAATCAGGTATGGCTGGTAGTGCCTTTGTTATTTAGTTTTTTGACTAGTTTTCTAAACAAATAAGGCTGTTCTATGTCACTGTCCCCTCATCCCAACATTTTATAACATCAACCACTTTCAGCTGAATTTCACAGAGGAGGAGAGGTGCCTCGGTAGAGGGAAGAGACTTTGTAGGGCCCCTTTAGTGCATTCCTCAGGAAATTTGAAATTTGGGAAAATTGTGAATGCCTTGATAACAGTCTCAGCTACATTAGGGCACTTCACTGGACACTGCAGGGTCCCACCACAAAATATAAAGCCACCAGTGCCCACTGGATTTGCTGCTCTGCAGTACACTGGTGTTTACAGTGTCTAGAACTGCTTCTGAGCTCACTTGTGTCTACAGGAAGGTAAAGTTATAGCAGCGTGAAGACCAGAAGAGCCAACATTTCAATCACATTGTTCACAAATAGGCTTTTCTTTCCTTCTTCCCTTATCTGAAGGTGTCACTTGGTAAATGCTGCTAAGGCATAAGCAATTACAGCTTAAGAAACAGTAACTCAATCAAAGCTTGCTGATGTTAGTGTCCAGCTTTGCTTACCTGTCCAGTAATTTTCAGAGACTTATTTTCTTCACCTCAAGATGGAATTTCTTACTTAATTCCCAAAAATATTTCTAAGTGCTGAGGCCTGAAAGCAAATTTAGTTTCTCAGGGGCTGGAATCATGAGCAGTGGCTACTTTTTTAGGGTGTCTTAGGCTTTAGATGCCCAAGCAGAAAAGGCTTAGCTGTTCCTGATCTTCGGTAAGCACTGACCAATTCAACTGAATTGTTTCAGCCACCCACAGTCACCAGCCACTACTGAATGTTCCTTGTCGTGGACCCAGACAGTGCTTTCAAAACACTTCTTCATGGCAATAGGCACTAACTGATAGTAACAAGCCAGAGCCCTCTCTCGGTGTTTCCCAATTACCCTGAATCATTTCCAAGGGGATCATTCACTCCAGGCTCTAAGCTGGAGTCTCCCACACTAAGATGGGTCAACTACAATGACTAATACTGGAAGCGCTGTTTGGACTTTGCTCCTACTGTTATAATCATATGTAATTATTGATGTGCAGATATCATCCTTTTTACTTGAAGTATTTAATCCTTTACATATAACCAAAAAACTTTAAATATTATTCTTTTGACAAAGCAAGTGCTTAATTACTCAGTATCAAAATTATTCTTTTGTTGAAGAAGAGTTTAAAAAAGTTAAATAACTATTTACAACGAGAAGTTAGATAAAGCAGTACTTCCCACAAAATGGTCCTTAGTTGGTAAGTTTACAAAAGAAGCTATCCTTTTTTGGATAGGAAAATGATCTATTGGGTTAGCAAATGCAATGTTTTATTTTCCAACTTAAAACAAGTATAAGCTGTAAAGAACTTGCTGTGCCAAAACAAGCAAGAAGTTTGCTTTTCTGTTCTGCTCAGTTTGACATAGCATTTGAAAGTCTTGATTATTTTGGTCTTTTAATGCATTGAAGGATGACAAGATCTGGTATTTAATCCTCATTTAGTTTATTGCTTCCATTCCTTTCGAGAACAGAATTCTTACTGAATCAGAATAACTTCATTTCTATCAGAAGTATGGTCTTTACTGGTACAGGGCCGCGGCATGACATTATGCAGTCAGATGTTTTTCACTCTAAACCAGTGGTTGGCTATCTATAAAAAAAAAAAATCCATATGTATTTGTTATTCTTTTTCTAAATCTCACCTGCGCAGTGGTGAGGCAGAAACCTGAAAGTGGAAATGAGAATCCTGAATTTGATTTCATGTTGTCTCTATTCTCCTGTAACTCACCCTTGCTTCCATGGAAGATGTTTTCCATTCACATCAATGGGGATCAGACATAAGCATCGTATCCCAGCTTTATGCCATCTAGTTATGGGTGCCTAGGTAAGAGGCCAAAGGCAGGAGCTGAGCTGTCAGTGGATGGGCATTTCTTGCGTGACCATTTTAGGGTGTCTGACAAAATGTTAGGTGCTTACATGCTTTAAAGAGGGAGCTTACAGGCCTCAGTGTTTTAGGACTTTAGTCGTGCTTGAAGTTATTTTGGTATGGGGATGAATAAAAAAGGTGATGCAGACTGGATAAATATATTTAGTAGTAAACTGCTCCCTAATGAATAATAAATTCAGGTTAAAAAAATGAAATTCCACAGTGCTTTGGCCGTTGAAAAACCTTTGAAAAGATGTAAAGTCAGCACTGAAACAAGCCAGTCCATTCCAAGCAGTATCGGTGGCCAGGGTGCTTTGAGCAGCAGAGCTCTGACCTAAATTGAATCATGTGTTTGGCATAATCTTACAGGTTTTTTTTTCTTTCTGGATGAGGATGAAACTGCTCCAGTAGCACAGGCCTCCATATGTTGTCAGCACGCTTCATTTGGTAACAACTTTTCCTCCTGGGCCAGAAGGCTGTGACTTGGATTTGGCCCAGCACTGCTGCTGTGCTGCTGAACCACCAGATATCCAGTTAAATGTACTGGCCTTAGGGGTAAAATGCTAAACTAGGGTCTTTTTTCTGGTTTTGTATTGCTGGTGATCATCCAGGTGGAAGCTCATAATGGTCTGGTTCCTTTTGCCTGGAGCAGACATCCCAGTTGTGCTGATTCTCTTCCTCGCATTCAAGGCTGAGATGCTCTTTGATGTCTGCTGGGCAGCTCACTTGCCAATTCTGCTCTTCGGCTTTTGTGGGTGTAATAATGTTCTACAAACTTTGTGTTATATGATTCTTATGCCCAAAAGCTTTCTTTCTGCGTTAGCAGGGTGATCTTGGCCATTTCTGGGATTCTTAGCAACATAAAGACTGTTTTCATGTCCAAATCAGGGATATCTCAAAAACCATAATATATATTTCCAATGAAGTTTTCAGCTTTTAATACCCGTCCTCCTTTTTTTTTCTTCTTTTTTTTTTTTTTTCCCGAGGCCTATTTCTTCTAGAATAAGAGGTACTCGAAATGAGGTTACATTTGTGGAGTGCATTGTTGATATCTGTTTGAAATATGTTTTCGAGGGATTTATCTTCTCCTCTTTTCCCACTGCCCTTCTTGATAGTTTGGGATATTGTTACTTCAGTGTATTGTCACCAGTTACTCTGCAAGTTTTCTTGGACATTTGTAGAAGACTTTTAATCTTTGGACAGAACGTACAGGTCCTGTACAAACAAGCACTCCTAATACTCAGTAAAAGGGTCCTTTGACATCAGCTGTGTAGCAGGGAATGAATGAGCGTACTCAGTTCTGTAGCACTGGTGCATTTCTAGCTCTATTTCATTTGTCTTGGCAGTGTAAGTGTACAGTGACTTTTAAGTCACAAGGCTTTCATAGCCAAACTGGTTTTTTTAAAGTTAGCATCTTTTTTTTTTTCCTTTTTTTTTTTCTTTTTTTTTTCTGGTAAGCCATGATCAATCAAATACCTCTTTGTTAAAATGTTTTAATTCCTTTCTAAGTGGGAAATCAGGTATGTATTTTATTCCGTATTGTAGGGACAATATGAGGTACATTGATTTATCTTTGTCTCTATTGTTCTCTTTAAAGTGAGTGCAATACCACTACTTTACCACTCTTCTCTAAATGCATCTATCTCAACATTTGCAGAATCCTATGTTTAAGTTCTCAGTAGGCTACCATGGTGCTTTGACAATATACCTGGGTTTTTAGAGGTGCGGTACCTTTTAACACTGCTGCCTTTTAAAGGATTTTCCTGGTACATTACAAAATATTACTGTGGTGGCTAGTCACAACCGCAGGGGTTTCTCCAACTGCAATGCCTTCAGGAATGAAAGAATCAAGAATACTAGACCTGAAAGAGGCTAATCCTGTGAAGGGAAGGGCATGGAAAACAGCCACGAGATAAAGGAGCTCCTCACCCGCAGCTGGGATATTCCTGGTGGTACTGTTGAAAATTCTGCAATGGAAAAAAGGTGTAATTTACCAGTGGTTTGAGAACAGATTTGCATGGAGTAAAGAGAGACGTGTGAGGCAGGAATCTTGAGCAGCATCGATGCTAGTCAGCTCAGCCGTGCAAGGGCATGTTGGCTGGGGCTCACTGGGCAGTATCTGATCCTGTGTCTACCGTTACATCCCCCTGTCCTCCAGATCACGTTTGCTATGTCCAGAATGCCCACTGGAAAACGCTGCTGGCCTGTGCTTCCTCCTGGCCAGTGATTAGGGTGGTTTAGTAGGAGGCAAATTGTCCCATGCCAGGGGAGCACCAGGTACTGTCCTAATGGCTGAATTGTTGAGCTGAGCTCCTGTGCTCAGGCCCAGGGTGTGAAGGAGTTGCTAAAAAAAATAGCGTGGCCCTGAGCTCCTCTGCCCGCAGGGGTTAGCTTTTTGCCTGCTACCATGTTTGCTCCCAGTCTGCCCTCAGGGCTCCTTAGGGTTTGCTTTTTGTAGGGAATTCAGGCAACTGGTTGTGGATTTTTTTACTTACCTGATCCAAGCAGGATCGAGTTAGACATTTCTGGCTCTGAATCTTAAAACGATTTAAAAAAATTACATTGCATTAACTGAATTGGGTTTTGTCTTCTCCCTTTCTGGATGAACTATGAAGTTGTATTGTTTGTAGGCTGAAGTCAAGAGCTCTAGTGTCTTTCTCCTCTCACTTTGTAGTTAAAACAACTGAATTTAGTACTTCTATTCAGTTTACTCCAATAAACCTGAGACAGCAGCTGCTTAAAATGGCTCAGAACCAGCTCCTCTGAACAAAGCAGCAACAATTTTGCGAAAAGAGTGTGACTGCTTCAGGGGTTAAAGCATTGCAGCAGCCCTATGCATGCGTTTCTTCAGCTGCAATTAACTTCTGAGGTAATACTTGCTCACCAGCTTGCGAGAACCCACCTTTTCCTTTGCTTTCCTTTCCTGCCTCCATGAACTCTCCACAGCCCTTGAAGGTTCCCTCCCTTCCGTCCTTTTTCCTTTGCCTCTCTAAATCTTTCAGTGACAGCATATCTGCCCTCAGCCCTGGGTTTTTCCTGGCACACTGCACAGAGCGCAGAGGTGGGTATTCCCCAGGCAAGAGCTCTTCTGTCTCCTTGTGGGTCCTGTAGAATTCCTGTCTCCACTCTCTCCCTCTGCTATTGTTTCAGCGGATTTCCCCTCGTGGCTTCTCCTTATCCAAATTTGTGCCTTCCCAGAGGAATAAAGGCACATGGGTAGGTGGGAGCTTTTCATCTGTTGTGTTTAAATGCAGATGCAGCTAACTCCTGACAATAGTTGGGAAGGGATGGGGCTGGTGAGGGCTGACCTTTTGGGGGCCTTCTGCCAAAAGTTTTTAAAAGCCTTGTAGCTAGTTGCTGCTGGGGTCAAACTCAGCCACCCCTGGAGCCAGAGGTTTGCTGTTCGTGGATTTAGTTGGTAGGGAGATTATTAAAGGACTTGGGACCTTTTCTGGCTGCAGATGAAATAGGCGATGGCTTTGAGCAATAGATTGGCAGAGAAGGAGCAGCAAGGCAGCCAGCCTTGGCCTTGCCAGAGCCCCGCAGAGCCAGGCTAGCTGCAGGAGGAGGTGGGTTGGCACACAAGCCAGCAGTTGTTTCTGGATTGCATCCTAAACCCTCATGTCCTCCAGCCCCTAATGGCAGCCAAGCTAGAGCTCCTGAGCTGTTCATCCCAGTGCTTCCCTTCCTTTCCTTTTTTTTTTCCTGTTGTGGCAGAAGAGCATAGGATAGCCTCAGCCTTTTGTCTTTGGGGGAGAAATGAGTGGCAACGTTTGGTCTTGCTGCCTCTGGCAGAAACCTTGGGCTGCTGAGAATGGCTGACGAGGAGGCAGAAATCAGCTTAAGGGGAGTCCTGCATTTAGCATCTTTCCAAGGGTTTTATTGATGGAGTGCCCAGAGCTGTAATAGGTGAGGGCATAATGCTTGCCAGTGGATTTTCACCTCTAAGGAAGAGAATTTCTGCAGGCTGGAGCAGTGTCATGGCACAGTTGCCATCTTCTGGACAGTTGGTCTGGAGCAAACTTGTCAAAATTTGTGTTCAGCTGCTGTGCCTTCTGGTCCTTGGTTGGCAGGGTTGTACTCCTGCCACTGCTCAGGATGCTACTCCTCAGGCATCCTCCTGCTTCTCAGGCACTCATAAATTCACAATTGCCTTTCCATCTAGCCTGGTACGTGCATGACTTCCCCTCTGAATCCAGCAGGATTCATACACAGCAGTAGAAACACTTGTTTGTCTACAACAAGCTGAGAGGGAGTGAAGGTGTCAAAACATCAAAGAAGAGAGAAGATACAGGTTATTTTTTATTTAATGAAATTCAGATAGTTAAAACAATGAACAAGAAAAGAAAGAGTGAGCCTTGTTTTCCTAGCAGTTTGTGTATCTCTGCTCACAGCTGTGAAGCCTTCAGACATTTAAACAGGCAGATCTTTATTTTCTGTCAGTTGTTGAGTCACAAGCTTAGGTTGCAAGGCATGCTCGACCGTCACTTTGCCAAGTGACAGAAGTATTTGTCGCAATTCCAGTCCAGCTGCTGTCAGATTGGCGACTTGCAAAATCCCAGTAAACAACCCTGAAACATTGGTCTTCTACTGAAACATTTCTGACAGTTGAAATTTTTCTGAAAACCAAGGGTATTGTCTGGTGTAGTGTTCTTCCCCATTAAAGAGATGAAAAAGAAGAAGAGGCAGCAAACAGTGTGTGTTACTCATCCAGTTAAAGGATAAACTTTTCATTGTCTGCTCTCAACCCTTTTTAGGGTCAACCTTGTAGCCCTCCTTGGAGATGTTTTAACTGAGTGGCTAGGGAATAAAGCAGGATGGCAGGGATGCTCTCCTTGTAGGAATTCAGTCTCTCCAGTTTGTCTGTACTGAACTTTTTTTATGTTTATAGGTGCTTTACGAGTGTTGTTTTCCCATGCAATGGGCTTTCCTTCCTCTTCTGCCTCCAATCCCATCTTCTGAGCACAGCTTCCCACGTTTCTTTCCCAAATCTTGCTGTCCCGTCCCCCCCCCGATGGAAGGTTGAGGGCGTTTGAAAGAAAACAATGGAAAATGAAGCCATGTTTAGCTATTGAATCTCACCATTTTGGAAGAAGTTTTCCTTGGGAGAGCTCTACCAAGGCCTGGGTGGAACTGAGTGGTGGAACTGAGAACCTTTTCTAGCTGTACTTTCCAACCAAAGGAATCGAGTTGGGTGTCTGAAGGATTCAGCCCTTTTCTCTCACTGCTCTTCTGTGGTAGTGCTCACTGGATGTAAGTGCGCTCAGGAAAACTGAGACTTTCTGATACTCCTGGGCTTGTAGTTGGCATATGTTATAAACATAAGCACTCCTTCAGGAAAGCATATTTGACAGGTGAATGCAAAAACCTTCCTGCTATGTCTGCTTCTGGCAATCAGAAAGAACTGTACCTTGGGATCAGAGCTAAGGCACTTGGACTGTCGGAGAGGCTTGGCGAGGAGCTGGATGCATAACTTATAGATCTAAAGTTGGCTGCTCTGTGTTTTCTTTTATTCTGGAAATAGTCACTTCCCTGACCTAAGGAAGACTTGTGAGAGTCCTCCCCTGTGCCAGCATTGTCCTTATCTGCATTCATATTTCCTGGTCTAGTGTTGGATTTTTGGCCTCTTAAAATTATGCAGTCATTATTTCCTCAGGTTTTATGTTGCATGTTGAAGCAATTGCCTTGGTTAAACTTCAGCGATGAGTTTCTGTCATGTCTGGCTTGAGTGATTCCAGTACATACACAGCTGGAACACGAGGATCCTTTGGGAGGGAGTTTAAGTAATTATTTTAATATGCTTCATTTTCTTTCTGATTAGAACACTGAATATACTTTAATGGGTTTTATAAATAGTAAATCTGTGTTTATACCATCATCCTAAACCCCAAGGACTGCGAATAACTCCATAGTCTGTGTAGTGTTATAGCTGTGTATGCCATCCAGCAGTGTTTTCAAGCAGAACACAAATGTAACTGCATCTGGGGTAAAATGCAGCAAGGGCTTAATAGCTTAGTGCAATCTCATTGCAGTATCAGACAGTAAGTGAAGAACACGTAATTCCCCTGGAAACGTAGGGGGAATTGCACTGATGTCAATGTAAATACCCGGCTTGTACTTTGACCTGCTCGCTAAAGTAGATATGCCTGCTTTTAAGAAAGTTGTCACGGGTTTTTTAATGGACCTGGTTCATTGTTTACAATGTTTTAAAGCAATAAGACTTACCACACGCTTTTCTGTGTATAGAAGAACTGTAGAACCAAGTAATGCCAGGGACCTAGAATGAAATGCCAATGCCACTAGCTGGCACCAGCTTTCAAATAATTCCCATAGTCCTCTGAGTGAACTCTCAGCTTTTTATTTTCCCATTCTCTTTAACAGCAACACGTGGTCATCTGTAGCAGCGCAGAACTAAACAGTGACGAGGGCGTGCAGAAGCTGCCGTGAGCCATTCTGCAGGCATATTAAGCAGGTCCTTGCTTAACTCAGACAGATTCGTAGGAGGCAGGAGATCCTTTAGAAGGGGTACAGGATAAATTTACAACTATACAGAATCAAAAATGTCTTTTTTTTTTTTCACTTCTGCTTTGGAAGGGGATTGAACATGATGTAATTGGGCAGATTTAAACATGTTTTGTTTCATGGACTTTACAATAATAGGATGACTCAAGTCCTTAATTAGAATAAAAAAGCATTACCTCATTGATTAGCCTGCTCCTTTCACCAAGGCACGGGAAATCTTTAATCAGCAGGCCCGGGGAACTGCTTGTAGATGAGGCAGACTGCTAATGAGGGATGGATTCAGAGCTGCCCTGTTGTTTTTCTCTTCACCAAGTATAACAGAATTGTTTGCTGTAGAAGAAGCTGTCTGTGGGCTGAATGTGTGCTCAGTTTAAATTGAGATGGGAGACTTGCTTTGCCTTTCATCTGATGCTGTCAAGTTCCTTACTCAGCCGACTTAATAAAACCATTGTTCCCTTTTCCCCATGGACCTGCTGCAGAAGTTTCTGTCTTGGTTTCAAAGGATCAAAGAACTGGCTTTTGGTAAACCATTTTGGGAAGCAATCTGTAAAACCTTGCCAAAAATGCATGAATTAGACATTGTAACTTCGGGCTGGTACTAATTAACACACCTGGGGATCACTTCCTCTTGCTACTACCCCTTGCAGCAGTCGGCCAGATCTGGAATCATCTGAAGTGCCAGCGAAAGGAGAGTGTCCTTAAGGGCTGACACATCTGGGACTCGGCAGCTCTTCATTCTGTGCTTGAATTTCTCAGGTCTCATCTTGGGTACAGTACTGAAAAGTTAGATCTCTCCATTATCCCTTTGGTAAAAGGAATAAAACTGATTTCATAGATCCGCCTGGGGAAAAGTTTCCCTTTGCACAGAAATGTGGCATTCAGATTGTTGTTAATGGCAATTGTCCTTAAAGTGAAAGAAACGCTTTCTATTACCTTCCATAAATTTGGGATAAGACTCAAAACCCTTCTTTCCATATTGCCTGAGATGCCCAGTCATGTCCAGATTGTATGGGGTAGTAAGATTCATCATCACAGTGAAATTCGCAGCTGTGGTAGGGTGATTTGACTGTGGCTAAACTAGTAAATAAAAGCAGAGAGGAACTGGAGCCTTGCTCTGTGCCAACTAGGATGAAGTAGCTCCTGTCCAACAGCTAAATCCTTCCGCTCCCCAGAGCAAACTGACCACGTCCAAAACAGGAAGGTCCCTGAGCTTGTACTGATCCCTAAACTATGTCCAGGCATCATTTGGGAAAGCAATAATTAGCTGGGGACAAATTCATGCCAGGAAGCGTGCTAAAAACTCACAAGGCAGACATTGTGTGCCGTTATCTCAGCCCAGGCCCTGACCACATTTATTTGCTAGTATAGATGTTGGCACTTCTTTGTCAACAGGATGGCCTGAAGAAGGCACACACTTAGGAGTCAGAACTGGAGCCGCTGGGGTCCTGTAACGAGGGTTTTCTTGGTGCAGGCAGTGCAGGTGTATGTCTGGCATGTAAGGACACTGTGAGCGTAAAACACCAAGGACACTTTGCAGCAAGTATGTAGCTGGCTGCTGTGACTCTGTCAGCTGGCACTCCTTTGGGTGATGGTGGGTAGAGCTCAGGAGGTGGCCCAGGACTGGACGTGTGCAGCCAGCCTGTTTTGGAGTATAACAGAGTTCAGCCCTGTGGGTGTGAGCCATGGTGTGTCACTTGGCTAGGAAAAGGTCTTGGATTTTTGCTAGCGTAGGCTATTCTCTGAGGTCTGCTCTCTGAACCATGATTTTCTGTAATAACTGCTACTTATTTGGCACGATACACAAACTGGTCAGAGTGACTTGGATGGAAGATTTCCAAGCTTCTCTCTGCCTTGCTTTATTGCTTTTTGTCTGTAATAGCATCCAAGGCGTTCTTGAAGGCATCATTAAACACAAAACACTGTGTCATGCCCTCAAAACCACCTTACAACATTATCTAGACCCGTTTGCTAAAGACATCTCATTTTTCATCTGTGTGATGGGTTATTTGCCAGCGTAGGCTGTAGCTGTGTATAACAGTCTTGTCCTGAAAACTTGTTCCCAAGTCATCCGTCTTTCTCATCTTGGCTATGAGTGACAGAGCCACGGCCCCAACTGTTCCTGTAATATGAAAAAAAGCAAATGCGTTCTTAAGAGGCTCCTGAGGGCTAACCCTCACTTCCTCCCTCGGGGGCTGTAACAGCAAACCCTGACCTCACTGGAGTTGTTTGTATTTGTTCAGTGGTGCTGCCAAGAGACAAGGGCAGTGCCACACAATGCAGGATGCTCAAACGGGAAGCAGAAGCGTGTGGTCCAGAGCCGCCAGCCAAGGTCTCAGGGGAATTTGTTTCAATTCTTCATTTCAAAGACATCCTGTTTAGGCTGCAGGCAGCTCACTTCTGGTTTTCAGGACCACGTTTCATTCCCAATCTGTAAAAGAAGAGTGCTGTCGTGCCCTGCCACATAGAGGTGAAGAGAGAGTGAAATCTGAGAGGTTGTGAGGTGTGGGGGGGGGCTATTCAAACGTTGCAATCTGTTGGCAATAAGCATTGTTTTAGTTGCCCTTGGGAGGTGGTGGGAGATGTAACCCAGCCTGTCGTATCCCTGACTCTCATGGAGGAACTTGCTCGGTCTGCCAGTCGTGTGCCAGCTGTTGGCAGCACAGCACCATTGCCCACTGGAGGGGAGCCATCCTGCTGCTGTTGTGCACTACAAAACGGATGCTGCGGATGGATATTATGAAAGATGCCAAGGTATCCTTAAACCCTACAGACAAATGGACAACATGGCAAAGGACAGTCGCCTTTCTGCTCTCTGCTTATCTGTTCTTCCTGGGAGGGGCTGGCACCCAGGACCCCTTGCAGGGACCGTTTCCAGAAGGTGACATGGAGAAGACATCAAGTTTGTCTCTGTACACAGAACTCTGGCAGTATCTCATCAAACCTTGCACCTTCAGACACCACCACGTGCCTTTGTTCTGTGCCTAAAGCCCATCATAAGTGCCTTCTGTTTCAGACTGTGACTTTGCAGAGCTCTGGCACAACCCTCACATTCTTTCAAGCACTTTGAACTGAAAATTGGATGCAGAATAAATAATGATTCCAGGATACCACACAGAGCAAGGGAAGACCAAGGCCATGTGTTGTACAGTATGGATACAGTCCTGCCCCAGCCCTCTTGTTCAGCAGGGCAGGGGTGTTGTGCTGCCTCCTGTGCTCATGGCACCTCTGCTGTGGAATTCTGCCAGCCGTGGGAAGGTGGGCAGCCTCAAACCGCTTACCTTCCTTGGAGGGACCACAGGCAGGTACCGGTGTCCTCCCTTAGGGTTGCAAAGGAAGATGAACAGAGACTGGAGCGAGGCCAGGAGCTGCAGATGGGAGCTGGGAGGGCAGCACGGGGGTGCTCAGTGAGGGCACAAGGCAGGCCCATGAATCAGCACCTGGCATTTTGGCTGGGTTTGATGTACTATATGTTTACAACCACACTGATCCTGTGGTGTTGGTTCTCTGTCCTAGCCATGTGGCATGTGAAAGGTCTGCTGTAGCATTTCTCCTTACGGATCCAGGTCCTGAAATGTCCAGGGTCTGTGTTTTCTGTCTGAAGTCGTCATTCTTTCCTCAAACTTTGCCACAGCCACTGTAACACTAGGGAGTAGAAGCTTAAAACATGGTGCAGTTATTTGCAATTGCTACTCCCCTGCTGTCATCGGCATCATTTCGTCACTTTTCCGCTAGTCCCTCCCACTGACACAGATTAGTGATCTAATTTCTGCTCCCCCTGTGTATTCAACAAAAGATCCCCTCTACCAAACCTCAGTTAATTTCTCACATCTCTCCAACTTACTAGATGGCTTAATTTCATCAGATTCTCCACTGATGTAAAATAGTGTAACTTTAATATACTTTGAGGCCATTTAGGGCTTGTGAATCAGCAGACTGGCCCAAAGGATCAAATTAATTGCCCAGGCTCACGCTGTGAGTCAACAGCAGCTAATGTTGTTAAAAGAGCTCACCTTGGGCTAATAGAGCACTGTCCGCTTGCCACGTTTTGTCCCTGCAGAGGCCTGAGGTCTCACATAGTCTGAGATAGGAGAGCCTGCGATGTTTACCAGCGTTTCTACCCCCAGTCTGTGCTCCCTGATCCATTTTCCCTGCTGCATCCCTTGCAGCACATGAACCTTCAGCGTTTCTAACCCAGGCAGCCCCAGGGGGGTTGGCTGGCAGGAGCAGATCATCAGGTAGATAAGTGGGAGCAAGGAGCAGGGTCTGCAGTGAATCGGTTGGGTGGATCTGCAGGCTCGTGTCGCTTGTGGCAAGTCGTAACTCTCTGGGGATATGAGATGCTAGTTGGAGGTCTCACTGAGATCATCCGTCTGCCGTCGCTGAAGAGTGCTGTGGGAATAGCAAGTGTAGCGCTGGGTGAGCCGAGCTCACAGAGATTTTTTGCCAATAGGAGGGGAATGATTTTGGTTATGATTTTAGAATATTATCATGGCTGTTAAAGAACACCAGCGCTGAGCTGGATCTCATGCATGAAGCCAGAACACTTGTAAAGGCTACTTATTTCTTCTTCTTTTAGTCAGGTGTTCGTGGGTAGCCTGTGTTTACCAGGTTTCTGCGATTCAGCACCCGGCTCCACAGAGGTCTCACAGTGCTTCCCAGGCTGAACCCATCCATCCAGCGTGACAACCGGCTGCTGTGTGCGCCGAGCTCAGTGCCCAGCCCCTGAAATTACTGATGTTGCAAAAGCTTGTGTGCCGAGAAGTCAGGCTGGTTAGCGATAAAAACATAAATAGGAATCCAATTAAAAAAATGCAGAACTATGTCAGCTATTTTTCTGCTTGCAGCAGAAGGAAGCCCCTTGGCGGCTGCCACTGCAGAGCATCAGAGCCTTGCCTGGGAGGGAGAGTTTTGTGTCTCCGGTGCTCCCAGGTGTGACTGTTCCTACAGTCTGACCTCCAGCAATGTCTGCAACGTCAGAAGTGGAACTGCGTCATGCAATAGGCATATCCATGGCCTGCGGAATATTTCACCCGGAGCAATTTTATCTTACCTCTGTTGCAAAAAAACAAAACCAAAAAACAAAACCAAACAAACAAACAAACAAAAAAAAACCGCAAGAAACCTCTAGGCAGGAAAGCTGCATTTTCTTTTTATGGAAGAGGTTTTGATCTCGTGATCATCAGGAGAGGCAGCAGCTGGAGCACGGGGCCGTGTCTGCAATAACGGTATCATTTAGCTCTGACAATGTCTCACTGTCTCCTTCTCTATTTTATTTCCTGTGGAGCCATCTCTGTGTTGCGGTGAGAGGTTTGTTTTACCCACAGCGCAGCCAAGAGCAAAAAGTGACCTCTGTGAAGAGCAAGATGTGGGGGAGGGAAGGCAGTGGGGAACCAGACTCAGCCCCATCTTCCCTCCTTGGGCCGTATCACGGAGCAGTGGAGACCCTGCACTTTTGAAGCCGTCTCCCTCTGAGCGCAAATCCTGCTTGGCCGCTGCTGGAATCTGCTCACTGCCTTGGTAACCGACCCTTCTTTGGCTTTTCATAAGCTCTCTAGATGTGGTATGACAGGTATGTCAGGCAAAATTTTAGACTGGAGCATCATTTGCAGTTTGCTAGAGGTTTTCTGTATGTTGGGGGTGGGTCTGGTAAAAAAGGTACCAGGTGAAAAAAAAGAAGGGCACCCTTCAGACAGAGTTTTACACGGAGCCTCTGGGATTAGAGAGGCCAGAGGTTTTTTGATGGAAGCATCCTCTCATGTTACATTGTCTACTTGAGGCTTTTCTGTTCACAGGCAGATGAAAACTAGAGTTGTGCTGCAGTCTGGGTTCTTGTACCCGTTCTGCTTTGGGATGTTGTGAGGAGGGAGTTCCCATGAGGCAGTACCACAGGGGAAATGTTCTCCTCCTGAGGAGCACAGTGTGTTAAATATGTCAAGCATAGGTGTCAGGAGATGCTGCTGGACACGATGGCATTCTGTTTGCAAGAAGATAAAGATTAGGTAACACAAAATTAAACCTTTATAAGGTAGATGTGGAACAGTCAGGCTGCCCGTCCTTGGGAGGAGGCACCAAGCAGTTGTACGTCCTGTTGATTTGACTCTACCAAGGCCTGTAGTGACAGGACAACTTTAAAACTTTCAGTTTTAAACTGAAAGAGGGTAGATTCAGATTAGATATTAGGAATAATTTCTTTACTCTGAGGGTGGTGAGACACCGGAACAGGTTGCCCAGAGAAGTTACGGATGCCCTATCATTGGAAGTGCTCAAGGTCAGGTTGGACAGGGCTTTGCGCAATCTGATCTAGTGAAAGATGCCCCAGCCCATGGCAGGGAGGGTTGGACTAGAGGATCTTCAAAGGTCCCTTCCACCCCAAACCATTCTATAACTCTATGGCTCTACGGCTCTACGATTTAGAGGTGTGAGTGCCCAACACTTCTGGAAATGAGGCATCAACTACTCACACGTTCAGTGCTTTTTCAGAAGTTATTCACATACATCTAATAAGAACCTACAGTGATATGTTCATATGTGTGTTTGGCTTTTTCCACCATTTCAATGTTGAGGAAACCAATCACTTCTCCAAAACGGTTGCTGTTTGCATTTGCCACTTTTACTTGTTAGTTGTAAGAATTGTTACCACAACATTGGTTACTTCCAGTACCATCAATTCCCTTTTTGTGAGGCCGCTTATTTTTTTTTTTGGTGTCTGTTCCCGAATCTGTTGAGCATGTGGCAGATAACATGCTCCCTAGCTAGTTCTTTTCACACCCTGTTTGTTTCAGCCTGGTTGACTCTGATTGTGAAGCTGCTCAGGACATTTTGTGAAGAATGTCTCATAAAGGGACGTTGTTGGCAGGTTGATTTCATTACAGTTGTCATATTTATATTCTTGTATTGTCGCACATTTTATTACTGAGTTATACTGCATGTAGACATCACTTTACAGGCGCACAACTCCAAGAATTTGTTATCTTTGGAGTTACAGACCTGTAACAATTATTAATTAGTGTAAGAGAATGGATTTTTTTTTCTTAGAGTGTATTTTTTGTAGGGTCAAATCATAAAGTCAGGGCCTATTCCTGAAAGTAATTCCATTAGTTTGGATAGTGACCTTAAAGCAAATAGATCAAGGAATAATGTCCGGCAGAGTTTGTTAAGTCCAAACTCTTCATCCTATTTTTTTCCTGATAAAGCTTCCTTTCTCCAGAAAGATTTTACGTTTATTTCAGATTTACCATGAATTTTATCTGTTGTTGAAAACTGACTGGTAAACATCCATGTTTATTTTTGGTGGTCAGCCATTATAGCTGGTTATCATTTGTGACCAGCTTCGACCTTTTCCCTTTCTCTTGCTTTGCTAACTTGCCGACTGTTACCTCTGCTTAATTTCATCCTTTTTTTTTCCCTTACCCTCCCTCTGCATTTTCCCACTTTCCCATTGCAGCTTCCTGTTTCTCCTTCAGTTACAGCCTGTGGTCTTTTTCAAAAGCATAATTTTACCAACAACAGTAATCTTTAGAGTTAAAGCAGAAAAAGAAGAGTCTAGAATTGAGGTCTGGAGGGTAAGAGGTACATGATGGGGTTAGGGAGGAGAAGAGGGGTGAAGATGACAAGGAGGCCTAATTGTCGGTCTAGAGGATAAGGCAGATTCTGGAGGTGGAGCAAGAAAGTGTCTGATACTGGCCAGAAAATTGGGGAAATGGATTGAGGAGGGATGAAGAGTGCAGAGGTAGATGGGTAAAAAAGGGCAGAGGGGGATGATATTGGGCAGAGGTTGCAAGGACTGGGCACAGGGAAAGCAGAAGAGCAAAGCAGAGCAAAAATCAATGTTTTTCTCCTTTTATCAATTTGAAATCAAGTCCTACCAAACATACAAATGAAGAAAGAGAACTAAGGGCATTATAAAAGCTGGTATACACCAGGTCCTGACGATACCATGATCATGCTTGCCTTGTAGCTCTTTTACTAACTCATAGACTGAACAGCAAGACATTATAGTCTCTCCTCCTCATCCCACCAAAGCCATGGAGAAGAACCAAAAAGAGAGCATTTTGGTTTCGTCCCTCCTTGCGTGAGGCGTCTGAGCGTCTAAGTTAATGCGGAGATAGTTCAGGGTCTTTCTCTACAGAGAAGCAGGTACCTGCAACGCTGCAGTGAGACCCCTATCCGCAGGAGCTGGAGGACAGGAGCTTCCATTGTTCTGGTCCTGCTTTGGAAAGAAATGGTGGGAAGTCTCAGGACTGCTATATCAATCCTTGGATACAATGCCATTATTAACCAAGCCTGTAGGCTCATAAAAAGAAAACAGCAGCGTGATTCTGACTTTAGTAATGAATGCTCTTTTGATTATTTACTGATTATATCTGGCTATCTGCCTGCCTTTGACTTTACTAGGCATCAAGGCAATGCTCACCAGCTGATGCTTCTTTGTGTTGTTCTTTTCTAACTTTTCTAATTTCTAAAATAGCTTTATTTTTAGCCCTCTGTAACCTCCCTCAAGTTCTAAAATGTGTTGAGCAGTTACATCCAAGGTGCAGAAAGATGCCTGGCCAATTTTTACCAAAACACATAAGTGCATGTTATCTGGTATTGCATATTTGAAAATGTGCATCATTGACATGAGTATTAGGATAAGAACTATTTCACTGTTGTCAGAAACCCTGAAAGAACCATTCTGCTTCTTTGCAGATGAAACCCAAAATACTAGCGAGCATTTTTGGCTTTTTCACAGCGTTATTGGCAACTTTATTATGCATGCCTTGTTCTGGACCAGTGTGTTTTAGTGTGTGTGCTGTGGTTTAATTTAGTGATGATGATATTTTGAAACTTGTCTTTCATTGTCCTTAACTTGTTTCAGCAAGTCTAACATTCTGGTTTAGTCTAGAAAATCAAAGGAAAATGATAAAGAAATTTCCTTTATGTTCATTTTCTTTCTTTGCAATCTCTTCTGTAACCCTTGTTCCCTTGCCAGGCACATGAGTGCCTGTGTGCTTCATTAGTTATTCAGTTGAAAACTTTGTAGGAAATGTTTCTGTATTATGATTATTGCTAATGAGCTGTATACTAAACAAAAGTTGTCCATCTGTGGTCTTGTCATTTGTTTTCAAATTGTATTGAAAAAGGATAAAATCAGAAAGCTTAAGGACAGATTATAAATAACAGCTTGGCTTCTTTTAGGAAGAACAGGTCCTCCTAAGTGCTGAGCCCTTCAGAAAAATCCCTCCACAAAAGCAGGTCCTTAGATGGGAGCGGAACTCTTGAAACTGTGTTCCTTCAGGCTTTCTTTCCATCTGTTGCTCTGCTGGAACAATAGTCCAAGACTGCCTGAATCTGGGGGCTGCAGCAGGAGAAACTTTGCCTGCAACTGAACAGTCTTCTTCCAAATGATATCTAGTAGGTGATTTATTCCATCTATTATGCATTATCTTATTTTGGGACGTGCCAGGGCCGTTTAAAACACTGTTAAGTTACTGTGATGTCCACAAGAAAAAGATGACTGTGTGAGGTAAAATATCCCTGCAGCCAGCACTTGTCACGGTTGCTTAATGCTTAGCAGTCAGGCTGTGTTGAGCTGACAGGATTAGAATTTCTATTCAGCATCCCTTGCCCAAAGCGGATGAGAATGACCCCTTTTGTCCTGTCTGTTATTATCAGGCCGGCTTTGGAAAATGAGCACTGTTGAATGAAAAGAAAGCAGCAGATGACATTTTGTTTTCTGCATGAACTAGTGTATAGGTTCTTTGTTTTTCAGAAATGGTTTTCAAGAAGATGTGCTAATATTGCTGCTGTTTTAGCAGTAGTTCTTTTGTTCAAGCCCAAATGTAAATTTGTGGGAGTTGGGGTGACCATTTATATCAATGAGCTCTTTCCTTGTAAAATCCCATGGATACCTAAAATATGAATATGTATATTCTGAGTAAGTCTTTTTATATGGCTAACATTCCTTTCCTGGAGCATAATCTTACTTGTATGAAAATGAGATGGTCATATTTTCAGAATAATAAGTTTTCAAAATTTTTGTCTGTCTACTGAGATCACACATACTCTGAATAATTACTCTCAATATTTTAACCCAGTAGTGAGCATGGGGTAGGGACTCCTGTCTGTATTGAGCACAATGGACATGCCCTTTGATGTAAGCTGTGTGTCACAAAGCGTTAGGTCTAGAGATCCAATATTTCAAAATACAGCTACCGCGCAGACAGCTCTGGAAATCTTCTGACTTTGGAGTGTCTTAGTCATTCTCGTCGCTGTTTTCTACAGCAGACCATAAAGCTTTTTTGCATTATTGATGTGCCAGTGAGACGTAGAGTCTGCCAAACAAGTGACCTACATTGTGTTGGTAAACAATAGTATAAGAATTGCTCTCACAAAATGGGTTAGGTTTGAAAGTGAGTGTCTTCTGCGTATAGGGTTTTGTTGACATTTTCGTGGGTGATTTGAGAATCATTTGGGAGCCAGGAGTCTCAGATAGATTTTCATCTGTGCTAGCAGCCTGACTAGGTGGATTCATACACTGTAAGGTTTGATTGTCCAGGTTTGGTCCATGTCAGTTAGGAGGCTAGTCTTTATCTACAGTTGCTTATGAGGCAGTTTGTCTCCTTTCGGACTCGGAGCAGAAGACAGTAGTGGTATTTGCGTCGTTCTTACAGTGCTTCGTCTGTAGAAGTCAGTGAGTACAACTGGCTAAATAGGTACAGTTCCAGAAATCTCTTCTGCTGAACAAAGGTTACATCATCTTTTGGGCTGGTTTGGGTTTTGTCAAGATTTTTAAAATTCACTAGAGAGGTGTTCCAAGGTTCACTTGTTTCAACAACGAAGAAACAGCATTGACATGGGTCATCTTCTGCCAGCTGGATGCAGGTACTTTCAAAATGTCAGATGCCAGGGTTGTGAGTGTGATGTATGAAGAAGGTGCTAATGAAGTACAGGGCTTGACTGCAGTAATAATAATATAAGAATAAATGTTCCTTCTGTCTTCCCAAAAGCCTCTGCATCCCTGCACCAGCTTACTGCACCTCAGCACATCATGATGACTGAATTAACTAGCCTTGCAGCTTCTCCTCTGCATGCCTACCAGCATGTGGCTTCACAATCAGCTCAGTCCCAGCCAAGTCCCTTGTCCTCAACTTATGGGAACGTGGCAGGGATATATAGAGAGGCAATGAGAGGGCAAGGTAGTCACACACTCAGGCCAGCTGAAGCTGACTGAGAAACCAGAACCTCAGACAGTCTCTGAAACTTCTTACCCACCCTTTCTCATCCATTAACCTCTGCTCAGCAGTGCAGAGCCCGGACTGGGCACAGCTAAATACAGAACCGTGGGAATCCTGTTTCCCAGTTAGAGACTGACCTCAACAGAGTCCCTGTATGGATGTGCTGGAATTACTTGGCAGTCCAACTGTGGCTTTCTTAGAAGGGCAGTGAGGGGAAACAACTTGAAGGCAGAAAAACAACTTCTTCATGTTCCTACTGGTAGCAGTCAAGCCCTGTGGGCTTGGCCCTGTGCCCTGTAACTGCCAGTGGAGTCCCCTGGCAAAACAGAAAGCGAGCCAGCGTAAGGGGGCTGGTTTGATGGCTAGACTAAACAGAGAGCTATTACCAGGACCTTTCACTTCAATTAATTTTCTTTTACATGGCTGTCCTTTATGACAGTCTTTATGATTCTCTTCCCTTCCCTCAGTATTTCCCACCATTCTGATACTCTTTGCTGCAAATACTTTAGCTAACTATTAGTAAACTCTTTGTTAACTTCTCTGGGGTGGAGAGCTGTTGCTTGGAAATGTATTGGCTCACGTATATAAGTACCTGTGGCAAAACAGGCTCTTATGCATCAGGAGAGTTGTTGTAACTCTCTGGGTGGACAAGGGATCTTGTCAAAGACTTTTTGGCACTCTGTAGGTTGGTAAATCCTCATCTATATTGTCATTCACTTCTCAAAGAATACTTTGCAAGGCATCAATTATGCAGATAAAGGTTGCTTCTTCCGCAGTAGGTTGTATTTATTTGTGCCTACTAATTCTTTTTTAATCAATTTGTGAGCTCTGAAAGACTCAGTCTTACCATTCTTCTGTTTCTTTTGTTAAACGTTACAGCTCTCATTTTTCACCTTGTCCTTTGATACTTAGGTTCATTTAAGTGATAGATTTCTTACCACGGTTAATAAAGCAATGAATTTGGGTTTGTGTAGAAGTCCTGGGTGAGAGCTGACTGGCTTGTACATATTATAACTTTCAATTTGTCAGACTTTGGAAGAAGGCTTTTTTACAAATGCTTCAGTTTGAGACAGTTCTTTGGAGCTGACCTTTCAAAAGTAGCTTAAATTCACTCGAGGCATATCCATAATGAATATAAATGCAAAAAAAAGAAAGCCGTGGAAGATTCTCCTTTTTTAAAAGAAGATTTGTATCATAAATAGTTCAGCAAATTAGTCGCTGTCAACCGCAGATACCATTAGTGTATTGAATAGGGTATATTTCCAAACAAGGCTGTATTTAAGTTCTGGATGGGGCTTGCTCTTAGGCCTCTAAAGTGCAACATTTCCTATTGCTAAGAGATGAAGTGGTGGTAGCAAGGTAATATCATCCATGAGTTCTATTTTGGTGATAATAAACTTGTGAAAATAACTGGAAGTAACTGGACTCCACTCTTTTGTGTGCAGCTGTAATCGGAAGTGGATTTTACAAGATTCTTTAATGTAGTTGGAACGTATGTGTAATCTTTTGACCTTGTTCTTAGTTTTTGATGACTATGGCACGTTAAGTGCTGATAATTGGGTTTGCTCTAGGCTGAAACCTGACCTGCTCTCTGCAAAGGAGAAGATCCGATCTTCTATTGTAAGAGGCACTCAAAGGGGCTTCCTTAGAAATTACGAGGCCGTGACTGCTAAGAGTAAAGATCTCTGAAATATGGCAATTTCTTAGGAAAGACGTGCTATCCTAAGGAATGCTTCTCTCTCAGCTTAGTTTGAATTGGACTTTTAATCCAAAGATTGTTGTCCTCTTCTCTAAATTGTCTTTTTTATGCTATCTAGTTTGCCTCATAACTCAAGCTGCCCTGCTGTGAAGCTGCCTTGTAGCTTCAGCCAGCGGAACGTGACTCCTGGATACGAAAGCACGAGGCACACGCTTTTCACTTTATTCTTGGAAGGCAATTCAGCTCTCCTTGTTTAAGTCATGTGCAAATGACGCCTCTAATCCAAACTAGTTTCTAGATTCCTTCTCCAGCCAGGGGGAGAGGAGGACGTCTTCAGAGATTTATTGCATCCAAATATCAGTGTTCAAAATAGATGGGATTAATTGTCCTATGGAGATGTCTGTCTCTTTCCACTGAGTTGAGAAGAGGCCTAAAAATTAACTTTGTCTCACTGTCAAATTTTTAGAAGACTAAATTTAGAGGAAGTTAATCCCGTCCTTCATTCTATAAAGTACTGAGTGACATTTGTAAATTCTGCAAATAGCAGTCTGTCCAACTAAGTATATTCCAGTCCCTGCTTGCTTCAACTTAAAGGTGATGTAGTCTTCATATTATGTCTCCTCTGGGGAGGATGAGGGGAGTGTCTAACACCTTTATGCAATGAGTACGCAGCATTCAAAAACAGGCTCTGGCATGGAAATGGAACCAAAGAGATTTTTAAAAACCTGTCCAAAGGGATCAGTGCAATGGTCCAACCTGCACTTTGTTTTTTAAGCCATCCCTTTTCTGTCTGTCTATGACAGTGTTGCTAGAACTGCTCTTCTTATTTTAAGCTTTCTGCGTGGGAGGAGTAAAACTGCTTAAAACAAATGGGCTCAGGTGGTAGTTTGCACACTACAGCATTGTTAGCCCCGCTCTTCCAGTTCCCATTGGGTTCCTTGGTAGTTCTTAAGGATACAAACCATGAGTAGAGGTAGAGTATGTCAGATCAACTGTCCCTCCTCAATATCCTGTTCCTGTCAGCAACTGAAAGATGCCAATGTACCTTTCTCTAACTCTTTGCCAGCCTCTATCTATTTTCAGCTTATGAGACGTTCTAGCCATAAATCTTTCTTGTTAAATGAAGAATTGCAGCTGACTTTTCTGTCTTTTATGTTTTTAGAACTAAAAAAACAAAGAAGGCATCTGCTCCTCTGACCAAGGAAGAGAAGCCCAAATTAACCATTTTTGAAGAGGAAGTAGGTCCAGATGAAGGACTCTTTGGCCCAGAAAAAGATTTCTCATCAATTGGTCCCAGGAAGAAGATGAAAGAGAGTAAATCTGTTCTATATTTGTATATACAGAGATTGTTTTATCTAGAGCATGTGTATAACTGAGCTTTTAAAATGTAGTGATACAGATTACACAGGCTAAATAATGACTTGGGAATGTTAAGGCATATCTTCAGCTGGGGCAGAATCCTCTAGAATCATTCAGAAGGAATAAATAAGTTCCCATAGTTGTTTACTGTTGACATTTTGGACTTGGATATTATAGGTCTGTGGGAGCTGGCTGTTCCACAGTCACTCATGCCACACTAACAAGAGTAATGTGACCTACTTTTGAGTGCAAGAAGAAAGTAGATTTACCAAGTCCTGAGAGTGCAGAGTATCCCTGTGCTTTGTGGATTGGAAGTCCTTGTAAAAAAAAATGAATTGTCTACATGATCTTTTTTTTCAGCCCAGTAGCCAGATTTACTAGCTGCTGTTAATGCGGGTGTTGTGTTATGTAGCATGATTTAACTACAGCATTATCTGGTTCCCTTTTCTAGATCTGAAGTTATTTGAAGATCCAGACCTTGGTGGGGTGGTAAGACTGGGTGACTCACTACTGCTGCCAACTGCCTGCAAGAACAGGGAGTATGTGCTGAACACGGGTCCTGAGGAGGACACTGAGGAACTGCTCAGGTACACATCTCAAATCAGTCATGTAGGATGAAGGTGATCTGAGGTGTTACTTAGACCTCAAAAGAGACGAATTTAAGTGCAAAGCTTAATTACTTTGAATGTTAACTGTCAATCAATACTTGTACTTACAAGTAAAAGGTAAGATAAGCGTTATAGAGCTTGGAAGTCAAACACATTAAAAAGGAAATTAGGAAGACCCTTTCTTTGAGAAAGGTAGGGTGCAAGGTGTTGTTCTGAGACTCCAAAGGAAGGGTCTTGAAGACCCAAGGCATGCTATCTAGTCCCTGTTTTCTAACTTTCCCTTTCTGCAAGCAATCCACAGGGGGTGAAAACTGACCTCCATTGTGAAAAGTGAGAAACAAAGCCCAGAAACAAAGACGATTTCAGCTTCAGTGAGCTGAAATCAGGGGCTCTTGCATGTTGCCACAAGAGGAATGATTTTCTGCTGATGGCTCACAGACCTCTCTGCCCACTTTCAGGAGGAATGCTGTGCACAGCTGTAAAGGACTCTCATTAATCACCCTGCATTTAATTTTTAATCTAATGGAAAGGAGGGCCGGAGCTCACAGTTACAGGAAGGAATAATGTACTTTCTCTTACACTTACCTGCCCCCTTATTAGCGTAGCGCTGGAACATATCATCACTTAATGTGTTTTATTCATGACATCTCTCCTAGAAGGCTAGTTTCCCTGCACTGGTAATGCTCAAGAGATCAAGCAGGGAGCCAATGCCCAGAGAGACCATCATCACCAGGGAATCTGTGCTGCAGTAAAATGTCAAATTCATGCCTTCTGTATCTCAGGCTGGCATCTGAATGATGAGGCCAACCTGCTTCCAGTGCTAATTCTTGCCAGCCAGCCTCTGTTAGTATGTATGATTTCCACAGCAGGTACTAAACCCAGGAGAGAGAATCTATGTGTGGTTTCAAACCTCTCCTGAAGCAGGTAGTTTTGCTGCTGTTGCTTTCTATGCATGCAAAAAAGCTATCTCAGCAGTAAAACCTAACTTAATTTAAACAGAGGTTAAATTGGGTTGGATGCCATCTCATATTACATCCTGACAGCCCACCTGATGTCTATAGAAGCTGATGAGGCAGGACATGACCTGATTTAGTGCTGTGGTATATTGGGAGCAAACACGTATGTGCTTGCAATATTTTCGTGTTTGCTTTCTCCTCTGCTAGCAATCTCAGCGTATAGCGCTTGATCCAGATTGTTCATATGGCTAGAAGCGCCTGTTTCGATGCAGTCCTTGCATTATTATCCATAAGTGGAGAGAGCTTCTCCATCTGTCACACTAATCCTTTGGATTACATGTTTTCTCTTCCTCTGTGGCAGAGAAAGGTCTCTGAAGTCTGCTCCGAGACCAGTAGACCATGCTTTTAGATGAGTTTGAGGTCATCAGTGTTAGCAGCACACACAGATGGTAAGGGAAACTCATGGGAAAAGATTCCATTTCTTTTAAATTCCAGTAGTTTTCATTTATTCTTGAATTGTCACAGTGCTGTCAGTAGTTGACAAGTCATCAAGGTCCTGTTGGAAATTAATACATGTAACAAAGCAGAAAATCATGCCAGCGGTCCAATGGGAAAGTTGCTACAGGAATCCAGAGGCAACTCCTGGCTGTGTGAGAGGTACAGGCAGATAAGTCAGGATCTGTTGACCTGTTTAGGTGCCTCACACCCTCTGAAACCCCCCCTGATAAACCTAGTTCACAGTGTTATCTGCACATCACAGAGAGCTGGTGGACTGAATTGCAAGGCGACTGGAGGTAAAGGAGAAGCTGTTAAAGGGGGGAAGATTAGAGGCAGTGCTGTTTTAACCTAGTAGAATGTTTCACCTCTCCTGTATGTAAATTCATTGCAGTCACCTGAAATCCTGTAGCTGAACTTTCTAAAGCGGTAGTGAACAGCACACATTGTTTTCTGTTTTGCTGGAAGCCTTAGCAGAACTGTCAGGTCTAATGTAGAGGCAACGTTTGAATCATCTCCCACCTTCCCTTACCACCAGACTGGTGTTACATGTTCTTGCAGGGCAGTGTCACAGTCTGTTTTCCATGCAGTGACCCTTTGTGGTGAGAAAAATTGTTCAATGTGAGTTGAACCTTGCAACCTCTCTAGCATGGAGGCTTGAGCATATTTTGAGGCCTAAGAATAAATCTTGCCTTTGACCTGTAGATGTCAATAATCCCTCCCCTCTCTCAAAGGGGACTGAAGAAATCTCAAAGTGGGAGCTGTGACAACCAGTTTCTTGGTTCCAGTTTCTTGGCTTCTTCTTCAAGGCAGAGGAAGGCAGAACCTTCTTCTTCTAAGGGGGAGGTGGAAAAAAGACAATGTTCAGAGCAGAACGCAGGAACAACCAAGTCCTTTGAGATCTTTATGGTATCAGAGTGGTTGTAGAAGCAGTAGCACCACAGCACTGTCAGCACAGCAGTGAATCCCCAGCAGTGACTTGTAACTCTTGAGGAAGAGACTGTTAGGGAGACAAATGAGTCTGCAAAATGTGCGTGGGCTGTGCTTGTCACAACACGAGGGAGAAGAGAATATGATAAATGTTCTCATTGCAAACTGAAGACTGTGCTCTCTGTGAATACCTGCTCAAATGAAATGAGAATTACTATTTTAAATAGAATCACCTACTTCACATTAAGAAGTGTTGAGCTTTGAGAAGAACCAATTGCTTTGTAAGTGTAATGAAAGATTTCTTTTTATGGCAAAATACCCATGTCCATTCAAATAAATATCTTCTGTGCATTGACCAGCCTTTTTCTGGTTACTAATTTCTCAGCCTACCAACAAATACTAAGTGATGGTGATGGAGAAACTAGGTGACCTACCTCACTCTAACCACTGGCATTGTAGATACAGGCATTTTTCCTACCACTAGGTCTGCCTAAATACATCAGTGAGATGCCTGTACAGCACTATACTTGCATGTCCTTCCAGAACTTGAGGAAAAGAGATAAATTGCTGTGGTAGGAACCAGCAAGGCCAAGTCCCATCGTGTTGCCTTCAGGAAAAAAGGAGCACATCATACTCTTCCTTTATGGGATGTGCTTTGGGAAAGGCAGGGATAGGTAACCAAGTCTTTTTGAAACATCTCTTCACCACAGGGATATGGAGGAATCCAGGCTCTTCTGAGAAGTCCTGGGTCCCATTGCTTTTGACTCTTCCAAGGTGCAAGGTGACCAACTGCAGTGGGATGAAAGGGTAGCTGATCAACCTTTTCCCAGATGTTAAAAGAATTATCTTTGGGAATGGATTTAGGACCAGGCTTCTCTTTTCTCCTGTCATTTTCCTGGGTCACGTCATACCTTATAAAGATTCCTTCTGGATGTATTCAGCCATTTAACTCCACTCAAAACTTCTCTTCAGGTCTCATTTCCATTTAAGCTAGAGACAGAAGTCAATTTCTGCAGAAACCGTCCTGCAAACCCTCCCATCGTGCAGTCTCATTTTCTCATCTCCATACACCCAGTGGTCACTGATGTGCAAATTAAGTTTTCATGCAGCAAGACTGCAGTCGACCTCTTCTCCCTCATTAATCTAAATTGTGCCTGCCTGGTGTGATGGATCAGGTTTTTGTGGAAAACCAATGTTAGAATTGATCCTGTGAATGTTGCAGCAGCTCTGTGGGCCCACAGAATTACATAAATTATCACACATCCTAGCCTGAAATAATTATAATAATTGTCTGAGCATCTTTTTAGGAGAGATTTAATTAACTTCACCTTTGATAATGAATAGGGAGTTGAACCGGAAGGAAGCAGCTGTCAGTATAAGATTTGGCTTTTTCCAGTGCTGAGAACAGTGTCAGCAGCAGGATCCCAGTTCTGCTGCCCTGTGGTGGTAGACCTGGTGTATTCTTTCTTAGGGTTACGCTGATCCGAGACTGCTGGTGGTGAAGGGGACAGCCCAGCTCTTACCTTTGTGCTACAGCTGCATCATGCTGCCCATGCCCTTAAAAGAGGAATTTTATGTGTGTTTACAGGTTGATCTGTATTTTCAGCTGTGAGCTCTGCCATTGGTGATGTGATGACCCTTTCAGGAGAATTATATTGTTAGAGGCTGAAGCTGTTTGTGAAACCACATCCTAGCAATGGCCATTTCTAAAGACAGTTCAGTCCATCCAGCTTCTTGAACAGGTTTGTTAGCTTCAGGTTTGCCAAGAAACTGTTGTCACCCTTGAAGCAGAAAAAGTTTGTATGTTCTTCATTCAGCAGACCATTAGCAGATGCTGAATTTGGGGCGCAACACTTGCATCTTCAGCCTGGGCTGGAGTCATATGGGACACCACCTCCAGCACCACATGATGAGAAATGCTTTCTTGCTGTCCTGAGGATATGAGAGCAGCACCATAGTTAGGAGAAGAGCTTTGAGAAACTCCAGAGGGTTTAAATCTAGATCCTAGATCTAGAGGGTTGTTTGGGTGATGGGCACATGGTAGAGGAGGCTGCAATATGAGTCAGAAATTTCTTGACCACTCCAGGGCAGTTTCTCTTGCTTGTTGTGACATGACTCTGGGGAAAGAACCTTCGTTTGCCTGCAGTAGCTTTCAGTAAACAAATTCTTCTTTTTCTACCAGTTTTTGGTGGGTTTTCTCAGCTGTCCAAGAGCACTTTCTGTGATGATTTTCAAGCATTTATTTTGTTAATTTAATTTTTTCTGGGATATATAGGGATGCCACTTGCAAACACTGGAAGAGCTACAAAGTAACCTTGGCCAACAGAGTAGAAAGGCTTTTGTCAGACAGGAAACAATAATTCTTGCCCCACCCCTAGGAACATGTTGTATGGGTTGTATAGAGTAATGCAGGAAGGTGACTTAGAGGCCTTGTCTCTCCTAAGAGATGCAAGAGATGCTTTTGCTAGGCTTGAGAATCACCAGCTTTCAACTGTCTTGCTCCAGGTTACTTCCATTTTGACAGCCATCTTCAGCTGAGGGGTAAAAGCTGCCTGTTCTCACCAGCTCCAACTATGCCTTTGCCTGGTGGTTGGGGAACTTTCTAGAGAAGCAGGAGACAGGGGTTTGGACTTCTTCAGGCTGGGGAAAAATTGAACCAGCTCCCTGGTTCAAATTGTAAAAATGGAATTGTCTCATTTCCTGGGTGAGTGATCTAACCCGTAGGTTGTTTTCCTCAGAGGGCTTCTTGTGGGCATATGTGTGTAGGACCTGCCTGTGCTAATGAGCCTGTTCTCTGGCCCTTGGCCAGACAGCACCACAGGCTGCATCTGTGCTGTTAAGAGTCTCTCCAGCTCCAGAACAAGGTCACTGCATGCAGCTGCCTCCTGGGAATGGTCCCTGTCCCACACCAGCTCCAGGTTGTGCCTGAGAGTTTTCTGGAGGAGGGCTAATCTGCTCTAGACCAAAGGTGTGCCAGTGGTTCTTCTAACGTTTCAACAGCACAGACTCTCATGTTCCACTGTCCAGACATATTTCCTGGCACTGGTTAAAGTACCAGTATGAATTTACCTATAATGGATTGCAGGAGCAGGAAAGGAGATACCTGCTACACAGCCCCCTGTGCTTTGCACTCCTGTGGTTAACTCCAGCCTGCATAATTTCTACGGGCCTTGTTAGACGTCACACTGTCTCTACTGACCATACCAGAAGAGGTGGTCAAGAGATACTTCGAAGCCTCCTGCCTATTTTTGGGCACAAGTCTTTTCCCAAGTCATAGATGTGATATTACACCTCTCCCCCAAGGCTTCACTAAAGTATCTCTCGTACTTGGAATTAACACCAGACAAAATAAAGACGTTAATAAGATAGGGAAAGATAAAAGTCTGTTCTGCAAGAACTGCTGTGAGTTGCATAACCTAGCTTCAAGCATGATCCTTTTGGATACTGTGGCAAATTATGGGAGTCTTTGTCATTTGCTTTTGTTACAGATTCTCCTCATTAGAGCATTCCCAGCAAGCAGAGGTCACTGTCCCCACGATACCAGATGCTGTACACGCACATAGTCATTCCTGTCCCAAAGATCTTGTCCAGATAGACAGGACAGAGTTCAGAGAAGTGGCATCTAAAATGTTGATGTTCTGATGGCCCCTGCATCCGTCTCCAAGTGAGAACTCGTTAACTCTCTTGAAGTCCACATGCCAGCAGTCATATCATAGGGCTTTGTGACAGCCTTTCTTCAGTGAGGGTTTTGATTGCTTTCTGTGTCTGGAAACAAAGAGATTTTCCACCAATAGAGTCCGTGAATCAGCACAACAGTATGGCAGGAATTTTAAACAATGTGGCACTGCTTTTCCATTACAGAAAAAGAAAGAGACTAATTAGAGAATGATTAATTACATGGATTCTGTGCCTGATAGTCTATAAAAAGATTGGGGGGTGGGGGCTGGGAAGGTTCTTCTTTTAATCTCCTTGTTATTTCAGAATAGTGGCTTGATTTTTTTCTTCCTCCTCCTGGCCTGGAGTTGAATATGGTGGTAGTTATGCACTGTAACAATTCATTTGCTTCTCAAGAAATAGAAGTCCTTGTTTCTATCTCTGCCTGAGGCGTTTTGCATTTTACCTCTTTAGTTTTCCAAAGACAGTTGTGTTTCACATGATCAAATGGCAGTGGATCAAACAGTTTGCCTATCACTGCAGCACTGAAAAGCAGGTTTTGAGACAAAGATCGCATATTATCTGCTGTGTTCTCTGTAAAAGACTTCTGTATAACCAAGGTCTTCAAAAAATCCAGGATGAAAAAACGATTTACATGATCAGCTTCCAGTCTTTGAAAAATGATCTCCTGTAGAATTTTTTGGCCTAAAAACACACTACCATAAAAACACCACCACTAGCCCCCCAAAAAACCCCACAGCCTACTGGACTGCATCTTTTTGGGGTATTTTATGACTGTACTGAGTGGTTTTGTTGCTGTGGTTAGCACAGAAATTAATATAGAGCCCCACAGGAGCAGAGAATTCAGGAAGCTGTGCTATATGATTGGTTTAATGAGCTTTGTTTACTGCTGCCCCTGCTGGGCATGCTTCCTCCGTATATGATCTGTAGGTATATGTAGGTATTGTTCATCTGGTTATTATGGTTTCTGTTATTTATGACCAAAACTTTATGACATGGACACTGATTCATCCAGTATTTGTTTATGCCAAGGAGGGAGGCAGCAGATCAGGTAAAGAAAACTAGGCTTCAGAAATACCAGCCCTAACATGTTTTGTTTATTACACAGCAAAGAGAAAAAGAACATGTCTTGGCAATGTCATCACAGGTGTGATATCTCTTGGATATCAGAGTTTGCAGCAAACAAAAATGCCTGGGCTTAAATTAAATTAATTTCTTCTATGTAGATGAGGAATTCAGAAGGAAGGAATACACTGACAAGGTGTTTTGTAAGTTAGGTGGAATAGGTCACCCAAAAGGAATCAAGGAAACTAAGAAACATCAGCAATCTTATTATCTAAATAAAAGAGAGAATAATTTCCAGAATCACTTGGGGCATGAAATTTGAAGCAACAGCAGGAGCTGCCTGCTGGAATGCAAAGCCCACAAGAATAGAGTTCAAGGTGCAGAGCTCTGAGACAGTGGCCCAGAGGACCAAAACAAGAGGCTATTTCGAGTCAGAGCACAAATTCCTGTGGCCTGTAAAGACTTCTCTAGCTATGCTGACTTTCATTTTGCCATCTCTGCTATGTCTTTTAGAGATGTGATGTGTCACAGCCTTCTTTCCCTTTCCTTCGCTTACTCACTTTCCAAAGGCAGCTACCTCTTGGAGTCACAAGACTATCTGTTAAAGGCACTCTCTCAGAATGTTTTAGCAGATTCACTGAGACCACACAGCATGATGTGTCTTTTGATAAGGTCAACCAGTCCAGGTAGAAAATACACTTAAATGTTTCAGGTGTTTTGGGATATGAGCCAACAATGTGCACTCGCAGCCCAGAAGGCCACCCACATCCTGGGCTGCAAGATGCAGCGTGGCCAGCAGGTCGAGGGAGGTGATTCTGCCCCTCTACACCACTCTGGTGAGACCCCACCTGGAGTATTGCATCCAGCTCTGGGGCCCCCAACACAGGAAGGACATGGACCTGTTTGAATGGGTCAAGAGGAGGGCCATGAAGCTGATCAGAGGGCTGGAGCACGTCTCCTATGAAGACAGGTTGAGAGAGTTGGGGTTGTTCAGCCTGGAGAAGAGAAGGCTCCGGGGAGACCTTATAGCAGCTTTCCAGTACCTAAAGGGGGCCTACAAGAGAGATGGGGAGGGACTCTTTGACAGGGCTATAGTGATAGGACAAGGGGTAACAGTTTTAAACTGAAAGAAGGGAGATTTAGATTAGATATTAGGAAGAAATTCTTTACTGTGAGGGTGGTGAGACACTGGAACAGGTTGCCCAGAGAAGTTGTGGATGCCCTGTCCTTGGAAGTGTTCAAGACCAGGCTGGATGAGGCTTTGAGCAACCTGGTCTAGTAGGAGGTGTCCCTGCCCATGGCAGGGGGGTTGGAACTCGATGATCTTTAGGTCCCTTCCAACCTAAACCATTCTATGATTCTATGATTTCACTAGGAAATAGCACTATTTCCTAGTGAAATAGTCACCAAAAAAGAGTTGTTGTATATGCTTACAGGTTGCAAAACTCCTTCAGTTTCTTGGAAGCAAATATGAATTTAATATTTTTAAAACCATTAGATTTCCCAGTTTCTCATGATTGAGCATGGGGGATACTCAGTCGCAGTCTTGGGGGATGGGGATGAAGAGGAAGTAGAGCTGAATGTGAAAAATTTTACTATCCCATGAAAATTCCTGAGCTCTTGAGGGAGCAAACCATCCTGACACAGATCAAAAGCAATTTTTTTCCCAAACCAAGGTCTTTTTAATTTGATGATTGCAAATTGCTTCTAATTTAGACATTTGAAAACATGCTGTAAAATTAATTAACTTTCATGGTGAACTGAAAAATCACATTATTTATTATAAAAAGACAGTTCTTATTTTGGTAACATTGAAACTTTTATGGAAAGCTCTTCTTAAAAGAGAAAATTCATCAAAGTTGATCCTTTCCTGCAGAAAGTTTTATTCTGCAGGAACACATTTTCTTACAAAACAAAAAGCAGTTCAGAAATTCCCAAAATGTCACTGATGTTCTCTTCTCATTCCAGAGTTGAAGATGATTTAGAGAAACTCTTGAAAGTAACCTCCAAACCAAAACCTAAGGTACCATCAAAGCCACCATTGCCTCGGAAGCCAGCAGTTGCCCCCAGGAGCATTAATTCATCTCCACTGGCAAAGCCGAAGGAAAACAGGATTCAGGCGATGAATGAAGTGGACATTCTCCAGTATATCCAAGAAAACGAATCTATCAACAACCAAGATACAAGTCTTTTTTGAACATATGTATTTTTAAAATGTAATGATGCCTTCTTGGCCTAAACTCCCAGTGAGCTCAAGTGACGGTAGCAAGAATTGCCCAGATCTCTTTGCTGTCACGGTGCTCATTTGTGTACCATCACATAGAGAGCAGCCTTAGATTTTTAGGGTTTTATAGGGAATGTGGACAAGGACATAGCACTACAGATTGTCTACTACTATTTTAGTATCAACATAGTAAAGTTTCAGCCAGTTTAGTCCTGCCTGAAAACGTTCAGCGTGTTGCACACATGGCAACAGTGAATAGTGTCCAACAAGTGGTCTGAGGCAGGACAGGATGCTGTTCCTCTCATTTTAAGCAGCGCATTTCAGCTCACTGGAAAGGTCATTTTCCTTCTATTCTGTGCATTTTTGTAGCAGCCCTTTCTTCCCTGACTGGTATTTCAGTAAATTATAACCAGGAACTGTTAGGTATAGGTAACAGTTCCTCTGTAGCTCAGAGAAACACTGAAATCCCAGCTAAGCCTGCCAATCTGCTGCCTTTGCTTTTGCGCAAATGCCAACTTGCAAGAGAACTTGTACGACTGCAAACACTCGACACTGTGCATCTCTGGCCCCTGGGGAGAAGAGCAAATGACTGACTATGGCTGAGAGTGCAGCTCCAGACATAGGCGGAGGTTGCAGTGTGTATGAGGTTTGGATGCTGTAGGACTCTAATGAACCTACTCAAGATTCACAAGGGCTAATTTTTTTTCCAGCCAAGTCTTCCTGGGCTGTTGTTAGTGGAGAGAAAGAGATTTCTCCAGGAGGTAATTCACTGCAGGTGTCCTAATGGAGGAACTCAGAGTTGCTTTCTGAAGTCACTCTCTCTTTCCCATGGTGAAGCAGCCATGGTGAATTAATTCCACTAAGCTAAAATGAGGTTTTTGATAAAATAACGATCTCTTCATTACTATGGCAATGGTTAAAACAAGGGAGGACAAACTTGGGATTATCCAGAGGAAAAAATAGGAAGAAAATATACAGCAGAAATTTTAATATGCAGGAACAGGCATCCCAGACAACCCCCCTCTTCCCTGGCTCAGGGGCTCTGATTGAACATGCTGGATTTCCATCTAATGTGGGTTGATAACCTGCTGTCATGTAGAAAGAGATTCTTGAACTCATTCTACGTGTGTTCTTTCCAGTCCCCAGAGGGAAAATATTAATATATTTAAGCCATATCACTATCCCCAAATTTGCCTTTCTAATATAGAACAAAATAAATAGAAAGCCTTTTATATATATATATTTTAATAGTGAAATTATCTCTATTAATATTAACTTTTTAAGCCAATGGAAAGTATTATTGCAGAGGGGTTGGACTAGATGACATTTGAGAGTCCCTTCCAACCTAAACCATTCTATGATTCTGTGATTCTATGATTAAGATATTTTGGTTTTATGGGACAGATAAAATGTAACCATTGGCACTCGTATATGTACAGTATGTTTCAGTAAAATAAAATATTTTGCTAACCTGCAGGTGCTATTGTTGTTCTCTAGGTTGTACAGTAGCAGCAAATCGGAATTAAAGGATAGATTCCGTATAAGACATGAGGAGCGTTACATGGATCTCAGTGCATGCTCAGCTAAAACCCTGTGTAAATAAGTTTAAAACCGAGAATGTAGCTGGGTTCATATTTCTTTGAGAGCAGCTAAAGGTAAAACTCTCTATGGGCAAAGTTGGTACCTGATCCTGTCTGTTCTCACAGTGTCTTGGTGCAATTAAGAAGCTTATTTATCCCATCCTGCAAAAGGGGAACAAAATCACTGAGGAGAAAATAAATGACTTGCCAAAGAGCAGGCAGACAATAGCAGGCAGGAGGAATTAATTCAGGACAGCCTTACTGTTGCACTGTTGTGATGAACAACCACTGTATCTTTAACTGAGGGTTGAAGAATCTTGATCTCCATTTTAATCAGCACTATTCAGGGAGACTGCTTGCATTTCTGTACTTTTAGCCTACGGCCCATCCCATGGCTTGAACACTGCTATCACTACCACATTGAGGGGCATGGATTTAATGATCAGTAGATTGAGTGCAGATCTCCATCCGTGGTGGGGGATCAACAAAGGAAAAGGATTGCGATTTCTTGAAGTAAATTAGAGAAATCATAGAGGAACAGAGCTGGAAGCGGCCTGGGAAGACCAGTTTGTCCACCATCCTGCCCTAAGGAGGGACATGTGGCCTGTGTCCTGCTGGTGGCAGTACTTACCAGACAGAACAAGGTCTTATTGATGTGAGGCTGCAACTGGAAGAGTAGGCAGATACCAGAGCAGGACACGGTGGCTGAACATGGTTAGGCTGGAGAGATACCTGAGCACAGACACTGAATTATTCTTGCAGTGGCAGTAATTATGCGTGTGTTCTCTCTCACAGACGTTTTTCTAACTTGTCCTTAAAAGTGTGTTTGGCTGGAGAGCAGCACTGGAGATGTCATAGCCTCCCTGGGTGTGCCGTTACAATTCTTTGCCATCCTATTAGAAATGTTTTCCTACTGTTTGACATAGCTGTTCCATCCTGCAATTTAAGCTCGTGACTTCTAATTCTCATCACCATGGAAAGAGAACAAAGTATATTCCTCCCTGTCTCTTTTCTAGGCTGAACAACTCTGCCCAGTGAGGGTGGCAGCAAGACAGGTCAGGACATCACAATGGTACTGGGTTCTCATGACTTGATGTCCCTTAGATGAATGTTGTCATCTCGCATTGGATTTCTCCTCTGTTTTTAGAAGAATTGTTACATATCCGCATACCAGTTTACCAGGGGCAATAAAGGATGCCAGCATCCCACACCCTTTCGTTAACACCACTTGGTGCCGTGACACAATGTTCAGCCTTTGTTCCAGCTGGGACTATGTTTTTCTTTCACCATCCCTCATAGCAGTGTCATCTGTCTGCCTTCCACCACCTCTGAGAGCTCCACTCAGAAATGGCTCACGCTTTTGCAAAGCAGTGGGAGGGCAGATATTATATATTACCATCATAACCATGGGAACTTTCCCACTAACACTGATGTAACAGCAGTATAGCTGTATCCATTTTGAATAGCCAAGGAATACTTTGTCCCCCAGCCCTCCCTAAAATTGTCAAATTACCTAAGCAGCACAGGGATGGAAGAGCTGTTAATTGTTTCCTGTGCTATATTTTAAAGATGATTTTAAGGTCAATGTTTTGCTTTAGAAAAAATCGATCTTTCCTGACAAGGAACTAACGTAAAAGGATCCTTCATAAATTCCAGCGTTATGCAGTTGTTTTACAATGCAAATGTCTAGCTGCAGTAATATTTATAGGCACTTAGAGGTGAGTTACAGTCCTTGAATAAATTATATATAATGAATCATTATTATACAAGAGAAGAATGTCAGAGAAATGCAGCCCAGAAAAATTGAGCATATTATTTGAAATGACATAGGGAAACCACACAACATACTTTGCATCCTGCCAGACCAGAACTTTCTTGGTTGTTTTTTTTTTCATACATCATTTCTAGTAGCAGTGATTTTATTAGCCTGCTCTTGACAACTCGTGAAATTCAATTATGGACTCTGATGTAGTTCTTGGCTGACAGGCATCACCTTTCGACATTAGTAATAGCTAGCTCATCAGAAGATTTCAAAAGCAAGAGAGTTATATTTAAACCCTTACAAAAGATGTTTTCTTTAGTGATTAGAACTCACAATAGGGCATCTCTATTGCCTTAGAATCCGCTTCTTGTTTTGCATAACCTTCTGCTTCTTACGTGGTACAGCACTAATTAACAAATAACACTATATACGTCATTATTTGTGTCACAGATAAAATACTGGTTCCACTGAGCTGAGTATTTCACAGGTGACCTGTGGGTCATCTGCTCAGGTCTCTTCTGTTGCTATGTTTTTAGGAAAGCTAATTCCCACGTAGCATTTAAGGCCTAGTTCTGTCAGTGACAATTTGGGTTGAGTCTAAAAAAATATATTAATTGAAACTGCTTTTTCTGCTAATATTTGCCCAGATGTTAGCTTCTGCAAAGAAGCTGAGCTTGCTACAGGAGAATACATGTCAGCCTGTGCTTTAAGGTCGTGAAAATCCAGCACGCTCACGGGGCACTGAGGCATTAGCTAATGAAAGGAGACTGTAAATGGCCAGTCCCTGTGGTCATTAGATTCAATATGGAGCACAAGAAAGCACTAATATTTCACTTAAAAATGTGACTGTCGCTAATGTCACCAAGGATTCTTGACTCTGTGTGTGTGTGTGCATCAACCACGTTTCTTAGTGATCGATGTGATCACACACTTGTGACAGTTTGAATCTTTGTAATACAGTCAAGAAGAGAGAGGGGTTTGGCTTTGAATATAGGTCTTAGCTGTATTCTTAATTTTCATCTCAACAGCAACAACAGGACTGAATCAAGTCAGTTGCTTTCTGTATTTCACCCATTCCTTTCTTGATTCATCTCAAAACCCTTCTGATGCAATTTTTTCAGCCCTCACCATATCTCTGATCTTCCTTTATAGCCTTCCACACACTAGTGGTGTTTAATGCCATTCATTGAACCTAATGAAGAATTCAAGTGAAGGGAAATCACGCGCCTGTGTTACTACAGAGCCATCCTTTACCTGCTGTGAGTAAAAACACTAGCAGTAAAAGGTGGTGGTAGTAAATTAAATTAATAGTCAAATTAAGTGCTGCTGTGGGAGTTCAGAAGTCAATGAAGCTTCTTAAAGGATTGATTAATCATAGATATTAGGGACTCAGTTTTATTCATACCAGAATGCTGTGGGCGCTAAAAATTTATATGCGCTCAAGAAGACACTGGTTAGACTCATGGAAGACAAATCTATCAAGGGTTATTACAGATGCCACTTAGAGCTTGGGAAGTCCTTGAGATACAAGTTGCTAGAAACAAGGAGAATATTCAACAAGCAAATATTTTCATATTTCCCTATAGTCATCTGCTTTTGTGAAGAAGTGTACTGGGCTAACCCAAAACTCAGACTGAATGAGTCAGTGAGGATTTGATGACTGAAAGAACAGAACATCCTCAGGGCTTTATCATCTGCTTCCCGGCACCCTCAGTAAGATCTGTCCACTGGTCTTATAACAACAAAGTCATTTCTCCTATTTACTCAGGAGGGATTCCTGAAATCAGTGGAAGTTTTTGAGTTTCAGTATGTACTTTCTCAAAAGCCACTTTTGACATGTATGTGTTGTATTTGCAGTGAGCAGTCAAAGTCTTACTGATATCAGAAGAAGATTTCAACTATTCCTTAATGCTCCTCCAGATCCCGCCTTTAATAGTAAGATTAGTAGATACTATGATTTGCCTAGGAAGTCAAATGTAGAAGATTCGCCAAGGGTACCTAGGCAACAAATGTCATCATCAAAACCCCAGCAAATTTCAGTGCAGTAACCCCTAAATAGACCATCTGATGTTATTCTCTTTTTCAGTGAGGTGCTCAGGAACCTCAGAGCTTGAAGTCATCGCCAAACACAAAGAGACATAACAGCCCCTGCTGCATTAGCAGCCACTGTCAAAATGCTGTGCAGATCGTTAGAAGCCTGGTGCTGCTGATGCTTGGGAGAGGAGGCAAAGGAATAGGATGTGACACCACTGCTCAAGCCTGATGGACTTGGAGGGCACCACTGAGAGTGGGAGAGAGAGGACAGAGTGAACGAAGGCATCTGCCTGATTTATACACAGAGCTCCAGAGCCCCTCAGTTCCTGCGGAAGATCAGGGCTAATAGAGCTGAAATGAGCAATGTGTCTAATGGTTCTTTGGTGACATAAGTGCCGTGGTTTCTCAAATGAAGACAAAAGCAAACAAAGTAAAATTACAAAATTCTTGGTGTGTTTACTGAGCACTTTTACTTCTCTGCTAATTTCTCTGCTTTTTAAGTTCATCCAGGGAATTTGTGCTAATGATAACAAACTTCTCAGATTATTTTGTTGATAATAATATTTTAAGGCCACTGATTTCACCTCAGAGGAGCTTATAGAAATGGTTCAATTTGATAATAAGTTCTTACCATGAACAAGAATAATCCTTTCTTTACCTTGAATGCTGAGAAGCACAGCTACCCGGTGCTTTCCCCCTTTATGCAATCCAGTCCGCAGGCTACTACGATTTGTTTTCCTGCTTATGCCTTCCTGAGTCTTGACCTTTAATAGTTTACATATTTAATCTTGTGTACAGTCCATGAAAGGAATTTTGTGTGCCCGGAATTGCTGGCTAATTATAGTTGCAATGCCTTAACTTAAAAAAACCCCTAATTCTACATGGAATGATGTGGAAAAATTTTTTTCATGAAGAATGAAAAAGAAATCCGGGGCTGTCTTCATCAGTGGTTTAGTTTAGCTCAAGGCAGCACCTTCATAGCAAATCTCCTGATCTTTGCATGGGCTGGTTTCCATCACAGAGCTGCCACGGAGCGAAAACTGGACGCTTGGGTCCAGAGGACCCAACTCAAAGTAGAAATGAAATCCCCCAGATGTGTCCATGTGGGTAGTGGGCACTCACCACCAGCTGTTTCACTTTGCTAATCCTCTCTTGTGCCACCGCACTTGCTTATGTCACCAGTGCATGTTTGGTGATAAATTGATCCCAAAATCCAGCTCACCCTGTTGCCTTCTGCCATTGCAGTAAGGAATTGTACTTGAGGGAGCAGGGGGAGGACGGGGCAAAATCACAGGGAGGTTCAAGTGTCCCCTGCTCTGGAGTGGATTTCACAATCCCCAGTCAGGTACCCTTAACATAACAGCTGAGTCTCTGCTCATCTGCCTCTGCTCTCTAGGCTGTTAACAAGTTTGGCATTAAGCAAACATTGGCTGAACTGAAGGAACAATGTTGTATTGTGTGGGAGAGGCAGGAGGAGAAAACAAACTCCCACATCTCCTGCTCCCAAGGAGATGCCCTTATTACTCACTATAAAATCCTTGTTTCTTCTTCTAGGAATCCTATTTCTTTCCAGTTTCAGCAGGGACAGTAAAGCATGATTTTGGCACTGCCTTGCTTCATGTTTGCTGGAGAAATGGGAGATGGTGGTTCAAAAGTCTGTGAGGCTGAGAAAGGCGAAAGGCCCACATTTCTGGGTGAGTACCTTAGGCAGAGTGCCAGAAAAAAATCCGAAGAAATAAAAATTTCCATAAGCAACAAGACAGGAGACTGTCTGTCCCAAGCCTGGCTCAAAAAATAGTGACTGGGGGTCACTATGAGACGCTGTTGCTTCCTCCTGTGTCGGAGCTGGCACCAGACGGAGCAGGCTGGATGGGGTGGCAGGGGGTTGGTATGGCTGTGCCCGGAGGAGCGCTTTCGGCTGAGGCTGACAAACATCAAGGCTATTCTCAATGGTGCTGCACTTGCTGGATTTACCGGCTCCGGTTTTCCCATATTTGCAAGTCTGAGCATGACGACACTGATTTGCAGAGTAGTCAAGAGCTGACCCATTTCCTTTTAATGCAGTAATTACCAGATTGACTGCCTTCCCCTTCAAGGTACTGACCTACACAGTGGCTCATCCAGTAATTACTATGGATGTAATATGTAATGTTTGCATTTACCACAGCTTTTTTAATCTATTTCTGTTGCTGTTTCTTTTCCTTTTTTTTTAAGTTCCTTTTCCTTTTTTTTCTTTTTCCTTTTTCCTTTTTTTTTTCCTCTTTCTTTTTCCCACTTGACCTGCAGATTTACCAGCTTTGTGAAAGAAATTCATGAGGGTTTTTTGTCTCAGCCATATGATAATGCCAAACCAGGACAGATAAAAAGAGAAAGAGAAAAATTGGGAGTTTAATGGAAAAATTATTTTTTTCCCCACAGCCATGGTTGAATAAAGAATCCCATTTAATTCTACCAGAGATCCACACAGGGAGTTACACAGGGCAGCATTAGAAACCAGTAGGAGATCCTAGGAGAGCAGGTATGACTGTTATCTCCTGTCTCTCCCTGCTGTGAAGACTGTGCTGTTCGGCAGGGACACTTGGAAATGTGCTGGATAGGAGTGACAAAGGGAGCAGAGCACCATGTCCCTGCCTGGGGGTTGGGGTATTCACCTGCGTGCCACTGACAGAGACCTGCTGCCTCCCGTTCCTTTTCCTGTAGCTATTTTAATAACAGCCAGTTCATGAAAACAATATTCAGTTATTTTAGACACTTCAGTAGAGACTGGAATTTAAGTCTTTGGAGTCATTTATAGGCTCCGTGTTTCTCTCTGTCTGATCAGATGTATGTACATAGTACATATGAGAACATGGAAAAAAAAAGGGAGGCTTATTAATCTTCCCACAGTTAAACAGAGACTCCGAAGCAGAGCCAGCAAAAGATTTGTCTGGCTTCCTATCTTGGCCATGAACCTCAAGGCTAAACTAAGAATACAAACAAAACAATCTTGTGGGTTAAAGAATCTTCTGATTTGTTTTCGCTTTTCCGTGATGTGCATAAGGATGACCTGAAATATTCTCCCTCTGAAAAGTTTTTCCCTGTCTTTTCTCTGTTTTGTTAGAAATTCAGGAAGATGTTTTGACTGCTGGACAGCCAGTGAACTGGTGACACTGCAACAGATGAAAGGGGGGGAAGACTAGCAATAGGACAGGAAATTTTGGTACTACAAGGTTTGATTTCTTTTCCAGTTGAATTCCTGTTTCATTTTAAAATGTCTAACAGCGTTTGTGAGAAAAACAATGTTTGTTGGGATCACTAATGAGTTTTTCCAATACTAAGGGTGTGAGAATCTGGGTTTCCTCCTATTTTTTCCCAATAAAATATAAGAAGGAAATGAATGACCTTTAAAAATAAAAGAGGAAAGACTTAACTGTTTTCTTTATTATGTCAGCAAAATAGGCCCAAACTGGAAATTCCTTTCAAAGTCACCTTTATCTTCCCCATCCAGTCTTCATTCCCTGAACCAGTCACCGTTCAGTTACTACAGACTACTCGGAATCGGTGTGAATAAAACATTTACTGGATTTGTGTCAGAACACCGTAAGACAGAACTTTTTAAAGAGAAACTTTTTTTAAATCATAGTCAACTTGTCACAGCAAATGGCACAGATGCCTTCAGAAGAAAAAAACTAGGAGGGCATCTGTGTGACTTTTCCCAGGATTAAGCACCAGGACTATAGCCTTTGTGGTTTCCTAAAAAAATAGGTACCGGATACAAATATGGGATAGGCCCCATTTTTCTGAGCTTTTTCACAGCTTGCCAGAAGCAGGGCTGCTCTCTGAACCCAACAGAAAAACACCGATGCCCCTTCAGCACGGGCAGGGGTGTAACCATGCCTGAAATGGAAATGGTATCGGCCGCCGCAGAGGCCGAGTTGAATATTCTCTTGTTGCAGCCTGAAAGCAACGTCCTGACAGCAGTCCCGATTCCTAGAAACGCAGTTATGAAAATACTTAAAGCATGAGGAAATGCTGACTAACGAGCAGCTACATAGAAGCGTGACTCGGCGCTTCACAAGGAGGGAAAGCAAGGTCAGTGACTGAACGCAGAAGCTCTCCGGTCAGTGAAGCACGGCGGGCTGGTGGCAACGGGGCATTCTGCCACCGCTGCACCTTGTTACGTCTGTGTGTGTAGGGCAGGGGACTTGCAGGAGAGTGAGAAGTCAGATTTTGGAGTACAAATTAAAGCATAGTTTGCAGGGATCAGAGTTGTTTCTAATCATCAGAGGCTTCCTGTTATTCTTTCCTTATTGATTGTACGTCACAAGTGAGACAATAATCCCATTTGGTACCTGGTTAAACCAATAGGAACATGATCATCATTCGTATTAAGTGGCAAATTATTCCTGCTGCAGATAAATATGTCTAACCCTTTCCTTTCTAGGATGCAGGTTTTAGTTTCTTAAACTTTGCCAGATTTTAATTGTTCAGGATAACATTTCACAAGCTCGGTTATTTGGCTCCAGTTGAGATATTAAGAAAGCTTCAGCTCCGACAGGTCTTCAGATGAAGAAGTTGTAGAAAGTTCTTCTTTTAGTCCATATAATTATTTCTTAAAACTGTGTGAGTGACAAGGCTTTATAGTCCCATGTCTTGAAAGAAAGGTTTGGGAATTGGCGTAGAAATCACTTGGAAGTCAGAGTTGAGCCTTTTGCTTTATTAATTAGAAGTAGACAAGTAAAGCCTAAACCTTCCGAAATTTATCTGTTTGATAAAAGGAAAAAAAGCACAAGAAAAAAAAAAGTTATGTATGTACTGCTGGTACTAAAATATTGTGAGCAATTCTGTAAATTTTCCTGTGAATGTGGTCTCCCCTGATAGTGCCCATCTGCAGCCAGTCCACGGATACAACATCTCCTGATGGAGGCAGCAGGAGGCTGAGCAAGACTTGCCCTGCAAGTGCCTCCCTTGGTCTCCAGTGTCCAGCTCCAAAGGGGCTGTGGTTGCACCTAGCAAGTGATCAGCTCAGAGCTGGGTGGGACCTACAAGAAAGACATTGAGAGGCCAGCAGCTGCAGGCCAAGGAGATACTGGACATCCATGTTTAGGCAAGGAACCAAACCTCAAGGGTGGTGTTTCCTATCTCAGAGCTGGCAGCTGAGAACCCTTTTTTAGTCCATGAAAACAACTGGTTTCCAGGCTGCTTCATCTGACCTTCATCTAACCTGGGGTGAGATGAAATACCCTCTGGAAGTGCCTGTTTTCCTCTAAAAGGGACCCTGGCCAACTCGCTCAGCTGCAGACTGTAGGCATCTAAACTTAGGTGAAATGGATCCTGCCTGAGGAGACGTTCTCCCCAAAAGTCATGCTGGGTCTCCCCTGAGCTGTAAGTGGAGGCGGCAGCCGCTGCCAGCTGCCAGGAGGCTATTCCAGGCTGGGACCCATGGGCTGGAGCCGTGCCACCAGCATTCTTTTGGGCCTGTTCCTGCACATGTGCTTTGGGTCATTTGTTAGCAGAGAAGCCAGGCAAAAGCTGTACTGGGAGTGGGTACGTGAGGAGGTTCATGTCAGTCGAAACAGGGAAAATGGAGAGAGGGTGGTTCGTCCCAGGTGGGATTTGTCTCCTCTGAAGCCATGATGGGCCATCTCCTGTGGGTAGACAGGTCTGTCCTTCTCTGCCGTGTGCTCGCCTTGTGGCAAAAGTGCATTTTCACAGGGAGTCTTTAAAAAATTGAGCCATACATGTCAATCCTGGGAGAGCTGTCGCTGGAAGTGTTGGGGTGGAAGATCTATTCATAGGGAAATATGAAAGTTCCAGTAAACATCTCAGTTTCAAATCACCACAGAAAGGCAGAATCTCAAACAGACAAAGAAAACCTCCTAACCAAAACCATAAAAGAAAGCACCAACCAGAAACATTGGAAGTAGGTTTTCATTTGGAGTATCACTTTTCCCCTAAAAGCACAAAAATTATAATTTAATTTTAAATTTGAACCAAAAGCCAGGAATGAGATATGTGAACAATTGTGACAGCTTTTTTGAAGGAAACAAAAATTATGAAAGTCAGAAGTTCATTCAGAATGATGCTGACGTTTCAGTTCTGTTGCAATAAAGTTTCAGGTTTGGGTGTTAAAACAGAGGCAATTTTCTGCCCTGCTATGGACCTCAGCTGTGCTGTGCCACTGCCTCCTTGGAGGGGTATGGCTGCTGACCTGTGATGGATGCACTCACCCCGTAACCAGACCTGCGGCAGTTTGGTACAGGCTCCAAAGGAGGTAAAGGCCTGAGCCGTAAAAGGGCCAGAACTCCTCTAGTTCCAGTCTGTTCTCTGAAGACCCACAGCAGAGCAGAGGGACACAGTAAGCATCGATGCTTGTGAGCTCAGAACACCGATCATGCGATTAACTCATGAGTAGTGGGTGGCTTTTCCGAGACTCATTTGTCAACGAACAAAGTAAGTTGTGGGTAGGAGTCTCATGCATACCTTTCCCATCGCATGTAATTTGACTATGAGCCAACCACCTTATTCCATAAATACAACAGCCCAAGTGAGCTTTCTTTGAGGTCTCCTGGATGAGCAGCCTGGATGCATGGCGGGGATCTCCCCTTGAGCTGGGACACCTCGCAAGGTTGCTCCTCAAGGCAGAGAGACCTTTCACCACCGGCAGATCTTTGGTAAGTGACTGATATCATGCATAACCTTGTAGTATGGTAACTTGGATTTGTGCCTTGGTAATTTGATTTGTGCCTTGGTAATTTGATTTGTGCCTTGGTAAGTTTAAATCATTGTTCAAAGGACTGTGCCATACGGTAATGGAGTGACCCTTGCCATCCAACTTTGTTTAGCCGCACTTTTACAACATCATGTTAAAACCACTTTTGCTAATACCTTTGATGGTGATTCTTTAGTTGATCTAGATCACCCATTCACGACATAACCCCATTTCAGCAGGAGGAAGGGAGCTGAGTGTCGTCTCCTCGAGACTGACAGCTCGTGAAGAGCTGTGTCTCTTAAGTGGAAGAGCAGAGGGCTCTGAGACCTCCTCTCAGTGGGAAAAAAAAGTACATTCTCTGGCTGTGAAGCCATTAAATATTTACAGTGTCAGACGGCAGACGTGTCCGTGGTGTGACGTTGGTGGATTACTTGCCTGTCATGAAGGTGGTGTGCCAGGGATGAATCCAAGCACAAGCGTGTTGCCTCGTGTGAGATTGGTGCCCCCACCTCTTTCATTCCCCCAAAGGACTCTTTTTCTTCATTTTGCAAAAGGTGCATTTGTTGCCACCCCGTCCAGTCAAAAGTAAAAGCTTCTTATCTCATGCAATGATGGAACATTTCTTTGACAAATTATCCAAAGGGCTGCGCATCTACAGAAAACCTTGCATGTGTAAAGTTAAGATGGTGCCTTTCCTCCATGTGTCCTGTTAGAGAAGCTCCAGGCTCTCCACAAGCAGTAATTGAGCTCAGTTTGTGGAAAGGAGCACAAGGCACGAGCAGCCCTTCACGCCTCCTGTCGCACAAAAATGATTCTAACCTGATGTGGGCCCATGCTTCTTTATAAAATAAAACGTCTAAGTTTCATTAGAGAAATTCAGGGAAACCAGAGAGTGCTCCCGGGTGCTCTGACCTCCTTTGGGCGCTCCATGGATGGCCTCCAAAGTTACCTGGAGATGATCTCTGAGCAGCAGTGCTGGACTGAGGGGCTAAACCAAATCACATACGTGTGCCCAAGCCCAGGCAGTGCTAGTCCTGGTCCCCAAGCCGGGACAGCAGAAGTTATGCCTGGTGGTGGACACAGAGGGAGCCCTTGGCCCGTTATTCCATTTTTCATGTGCGTGCAAAGAAACCCAACCCAACCCAACCCTGTCCCCAGACACTGCCTTGAGCAACCCACTCAAATAAATGCCGCACGCTCTTGGCAGCGGGCTCAGGGGCCCTGCCTTCACAAACAGTCACGGGAGGCTGGAAATCAATTAGCAGGGTTTGTTCCGACAGCAGCTAACGAGGAGCCCCGCTTCTTTTGCCAGCTCCCTCCAGGGTCCTCCCCAGGTGTCGCTGGGGGGCAGGTACCCAGCCCCACAGCTGCATTGGTTATGATATATATGTATTCAGTTCTGCAAATCTGCATGGTGTGACAAGGAAGGGAGTACGTGGGGGGTAGGGGGGAGAAAAGGGAGGCAGTGTGGGGCAAGGGGAGCAGGGTGGTCAGGGGAAAGCTGGTGTTGATGCTCCATCATTCACTCCTCAGAGTTGAGGGTTCCCTTGAGCTACCTCTCGCAGATCCCGTCCCTTCAGGAGTCCTCTCTGCAATACACAGTCATTTCATCTGAAAGACTCGTTATTTGCTCTGGGACTTTTCTTTGGTGTGAACTGAAGTAGTAGGTGGGGAGAAGAGCTTCAAAAGCTCACGCTTGATCCAAGGCAAAACACTCAGGTAGATGCGCCCAGGTTTCCATTGCTGGTTCCAGTGGGGAGGCTCATATGGTTAAGGACTTGCAGGATGGGGTGTTGTCTTTGTACATGGGATGAGATAGATAATTTTTGATGATTGAAAGAACCTGTTACTGTTAACACCAAGACAGTGCCACCAGGGGAGAGACAGAGAAGGAAAACGGTGATGCACCACTGCTGCTGAGAGAGCATTTGGCTGAGAGAGAATGACTTTCTCTTTGCAGTGTGGCAAGCACGTCTGCTGTGCTGGGGCCTTTCGCTCCGGCACCTGGGCACTGAAACACCTGGGGTTTAGCAAGAAAACCTCCAGCATTGAAACCCAGGACATGGAGAAGATCAGTTTTCAGGACTGCAAAGTTCTTGGGGAGGAAAGGAAACAAGAGGAGATGGGTTGGCGGATGACCTGATCGTAGTCTATTAATATTTACAGGAGGAGCCCATACCTGATGGCTAATGAGCAGCTTCTGAGTCTAGCTCTTTGGGAAGCAGATGTCATTCCAGACCAAGAGGTAGGCACAAGGGTATTCAGGTGTTTAAAAAAAAGCACCTTACAGCTCTACTGGTAGATGAACCTCCAGACCTGAGACCAGTTGGCACAGGGGGACCATGCCATTGTAGGAGTGGTCTGTGGTGTGAGCTGGCTCCCAGACCTGGGGTGACCACGAGGGCCAGATGTGTGCCAGGGACTACCGACCACCACAGCAGCATAGGCAAAGTCCTTCTAGTGCCTGGCCCCCAGGGCTGGTGCAGGTTACCTTTCCCCAAGGGTCTGACCCAAGAGTGCAACTTTTCTGGGGCGTTTGCTGGAAGTCATGATGTGAGGCAAGAGCACGGTGATTCTCATAACTGCCTTTTTTCTTGCTTTGTTACATGAGCTTTAAACATTGACTCAGTCCCAAAGGTGTTTTCTAAATTAAAAAAAAAAAATATTCCCAAGCAAACCATGACTTCCCAAAGGATGTTAATAAAAAAAAAATGCACTCACCATGACGAAAGATGACTGGCAAGCACACGTGGAAGATAGTAAAACTGTTTAGTGGCACGTGAGCTCAGGGAAAGATCTGTTTCCCATTACACAGCCCATTTCTCATAAATCTTAGCTTGAAGCAGTTACTTCAATGAGTGCCAGCCAGGCTTTCATTTTTTCTGTTCAGTTTTGAGTAACACGTGACTAACGGGTCTAGCCTCGCTGATAAGCACGCAGAGGCCTCGATGCTGATGCTTTGCACCGCTGTGATTGACTTTTATGGAGTTGCTCCTGATGTACTCTTGCTAAGAGTCTCCGAAACATGACTGCAGATTGGCAAGTTATCACACAGCACCTTGGCAGCAGCAAGTGCCCAAGCGTGATCTGAGCCTCTGGCAGCAGAGGTTGGGTTTGACATCATTTAGCTTGCAGCTACCCGAATTGCCTCATGTCTCCTTCAGGCTGAGATGTTGGTCCAGACAGTCATCACAACCCCCACTAGGCACGAGAGCAAACGTGTCTGGCCCTCTGCCGGGCAGCATATGCCTCCCATTCCTCAGGATGCTCTCCATGCCATTGCCCTTGGGTATTTTAGGATGTTGTCTCCTCTCCCATCCAGCAATGCTGGATCCAGCCATGCTACACGTCCTGCCACAGACACACCAAGTGCTGGAGCCTTGTACTGGCTGGTGCTCACCAAAGCCTCATGGGTGTTTAGCTGTGTCAGCAAATCCATGCCTGCTAAGGACGGCTGGTCTCTAGCCATCGCAGCTGGAAAGAACTAGTTGGCATGTAGGGTGGCACGGGGGGTTGCTGTGGACCTTTTGGAGGTGCACTGTTTGGTGGAACTTCCTCATCAGAGATCTCCACCACCAGAAGCTTCATCCAAACCCCACTTGTGAATAAGGAATGAGATGTCCACACTGAAACCAAGGGAGCTCTGCAATAGCAAATGACAATTTTAGGGGATGAAACCAAAGCCACAGATGATTATTGTGGGCAGCAGGAGGAATGCACCTACACCTGCCTGTTTGAAGTCAGTGAGAAGTCAGCCTGATGATGGGCACTGCTACCCCATGGGCTTAGCCCATGGCTGGGACTCCATAAAATCTGCTTCCCACTAACTGACCCAGCCGCTAACGAACTCCACCCAGTGCTTCACCATGCACATTGGGGTTCCAGACCACAAAATTGCATCATGCTGATCTGCCAGGGACCTTCCAAATTAGGCAAACATCCTGTTCTGTTTCAAGAAACAGCTCTTCTCTGTTGATCTCTGACCTAGCAAAGGTGTATTTAATGCTTTTTTTTCACTTAGATCAGGCAGTGGGTGCTGCAAGCTTGGATGCAAAGAGGAAACAGGAGAAGCAGCAAGGATGCTGGTGGAGTTGGAGGTGTGGAGGGAGTTGGTTAAGTTCCTTGCAAGCAAGGGAGTTGTTGGTAGAGAAAGAGAAACACTGAACTTTTGAATTTTACTGGTAATTAATAGTTCAAATCCTCCAGCAAGACAAAACATTTTAAAATATTGTATGTTTTATGAAGATTTTATACATGGCATTTTTTCCAACAGTCCCAAGTGTTTAATAAATTTTATTTATCTCTCCTCTAATCTGCCCTTTTGTTCATGAACTAGCTAAGTGAGGTCAGAGAGAAAGAGTGAAATAACATTTTTGGCAAAGGGAAGCTTTCAATATGTCACATTTAATAGAAGTAATAAGTACACAAAATCCCAGGATCCATAAAGGGCTTTGTACCGGGAGGTTAATTTGCATCTCTATTAGATATCTTTCCCTAATGATCTTTTTGTTGTTGTTGTTGTTCTTACTTCATTTACTGTGTGGATGAGTATCAAGGCACTTCCTCTGCCAAGTGGGGAATGGTTGACACAGTTCACTGCAGAGCCGGGACCCTTGAGCACAGACCAGTCATCGAGAGTGCTGTGAGCTCCATGTCACACCAGAAGTGAATCATTAGGGAGAGACACCCACAGGGACTGTAACTTCTTTTTCCCTGTCTTTGCACTCACAACGTTTTGTAGCCTGTGAGATCGCCTGGGCAGAGGTGTGCCAGATGTTACTTGTGAATCCGTGAATGGAGTCGAAACACAGAAGGCTGGAGTCAAAATAATCCTCTTCCTGGTTTCTGAGGCACCCTTTATCTCCAGTTCTGGGCTTCCCAGTACAAAACAGACATGGACATACTGGAGAGAGTCCAACAAAGGGTCATGAAGATTATTTAGGGTCTGGAGCATCTCTCCTATGAGGAAAGGCTGAGAGAACTGGGGCTTTTCAGCATGGAGAGGAGAAGGCTCAGTGGGAATCTTGTCAATGTATATGAACACCTGGAGGGAGGGTGCAAAGAAGTCAGAGCCAGGCTGTTTTAGTGGTGCCCAGTGACAGGACCAGAGGCAATGGGCACAAGCTGAAACGCAGAAGGTTCCCTCTGAACATCATGAAACACTTTTTCACTGTGAGTGACCAAGCACTGGCACAGGTTACCCAGGGATGTTATGGCGTCTCCACCCCTGGAGATAATCAAAAGCTGTCTGGACACAGTCCTGGGCAACTGGCTTTAGCTGGCCCTGGTTGAGCAGAGGGCTTGGGCCAGATGACCTCTGGAGGTCCCTTCCTATCTCAACCATTCTGTGATTCTGTGATGGCCCGCAAATAGCAGGAAAGTCACATACTGAGGTATTTCGGTGGCCTCTGTTGAAGGTGGTTGCTCTGGAGGCCACTAGCTCTTATCAACCCAGATTCAGAGCTGGAAGAAGAGCGGTGAATTGCCACAAGACTCAGTGCCTGCCAGCCCCCGGGGGACAGCCAACCCTCGACTTTGCAGCCCAGCTCACTGGGCTTCCTACCTGCCTTCACTCCCTGCCGTGTGCTGGGGGGTCTCCCTCCCCTGCTACCCTGCCTTGCCTGCTGCCATGGCTGCTCCATGACGGCACCCTGCCAGCTCCCCACAGAGCAGTTCTGTGGAGGTCAGAGGGGACTGGAGCTGGGGTTTACATGTCATTTTGGCCACTGTGGCTCCCCGCCGCTTGCGTTCCCTGCGCCTTCATTCTAGATGGAGAGGCTGCCTGTTATCACAGGCCTCTTCACTGATGCTACCATGTTTTGCCTGCCAACTTGCACTAAAAATCCTGTGCTGTTTGTCAGTGTACTTATTTTCTCTGGAGGAAGGTGAGCAATTTAATTAATGCTGAATTTCAGCTTGTAAGAAAGCAGGCTCTCTCACTAACAGATGAAGATTAATGCAGATCCTTTCCCTTTCTCAAGACTTTATACTTGGCTGGCCTGACTCCTTGCATGGATGCAGCCCGCATGTTTGAACAGGGAGCAACTGTTTTTCAGGCATCTTTGGCTCCGGCTGTGCTGAGATCTCCTTTGTTTTCTGCAGCACACTGGTGATTGATATGTCTTGCACCCATGCCAGTGCCTGAAGCTCAGAAGCTGAGGATGCTGGGCCGGCTGGAGCTGGTGAGCTGCAGGGACACCAAGGAGCTGCTCGTTAGCACCCTCCTGCCATCTAAATTAGGAAGAGGAAGAAGCACAAAACCAGACTTTTTCTGAAATACTGAGACAAACAGTTTAAATGCAAGCTGTTTCTCAGCAGCAGAGTTCACAATGTAGTTTGAATACCCCCCGTAATCCCTTCTGTCTCCTAATATTATGCCCATACTACATGGCAGACCAGCCCAGACTCAGCTGTGAGCTAGAGGTAACATTTGGTGCTGTCTAAATTGGGAAAGCCTGAACCCAGGCCACCCCAGAGCACCGATCCATCTTCATCCCTGCCTGCAATGGGGATGGATGGGGTGGCTGTGCTGCTCTGATCTAGGCTACCACCCACTTTCTTACCTGTTTTTCCACCAACATGATGCAGTCAAGGCTGGATGTGTAAAATCACCATGAGGTCCTTCTTGGGAGACACACTTGGGTGGCATGGGTTTATAGGCCACCTTTTGTTGGATTGCTTTTATAACAACATAGACTGGTCTTATTTCCACTTTGGCCAACAAAAACTGGGACGACAAATCCTGCTGCCTGATATGACTCCTTTAGATGTTGTAGGTGTATAGTCAAGAAGAGGAAAGGAAGTACCTAGAATCATAGAATCATAAAATAGGTTGGGTTGGAAGGGACCTTTAAAGGTCATCTAGTCTAAGCCCTCAGCAATGAGCAGGGACATCTTCAACTAGATCAGGTTGCTCAGAGCCCCGTCCAACCTGACCTTGAATGTTTCCAGGGATGGAGCTTCTACCACCTCTCTGGGCAACCTCTCAGCCAGTGTTTCACCAGCCTCAGCGTAAAAAATTTCTTCCTTATATCTAGTCTGAATCTTCCCTCTTTCAGTTTAAAACCATTACTCCTTATCCCATCACAATAGGCCCTGCTAAAACATCTGTCCCCATCTTTCCTGTAGGCCCCCTTTAGGTACTGGAAGGCTGCTATAAGGTCTCCCCAGAGCCTTCTCTTCTCCAGGCTGAACAACCCCAACTCTCTCAGCCTGTCCTCATAGAAGAGGTGTTCCAGCTGTCTGATCATTTTTGTGGGCCTCCTCTGGACCCATTCCAACAAGCCAATGTCTCTCCTGTGCTGAGGGCTCCAAAGCTGGACACAGTACTCCAGGTGGGGTCTCACCAGAGTGGAGTAGAGGGGCAGAATCACCTCTCTCTCCCTGCTGGCCACACTGCTTTTGATGCAGTCCAGGGTATGGTTGGGCTGTGAGTGCACATTGCTGGCTCATGTCCAGCTTTTCATCCACCAGTACCCCCAAGTGCTTCTTGGCAGGGCTGCTCTCAACCCCTTTATCCCCCAGCCTGTATTGATACTGGCTGTTGCCCCAACCAAAGTGGAGGACCCTGCACTTGGCCTTGTTGAAGGTTCATATGGGCCAACTCCTCAAGCTTGTCCAAGTCCCTCTCAATGGCTTCCCATCCCTCAGGGTCATGGGGGTGTCAACCACACCACTCAGCTTGGTGTCATCTGCAAACTTGCAGACTTGCTGAGGGTGCACTTGATCCCACTATGTCGTTGATGAAGATATTAAATATTAATGGTCTCAATGCAGACCCCTGGGGGACACCACTCATCGCTGATCTCCATGTGGACATTAAGCCATTGATCACTATCCTCTGGATGCGACCATCCAGCCAATTCCTCATCCACCAAACAGTCAACCCATCAAATCCATCTCTCTCCAATTTAGAGAGAAAGTTGTTGTGGGGTACTGTGACAAAGGCTTTACAGAAATGGGCTTCCCCAGCATTTGTGGCACTGTGCAGAGTCAGGCCGAGGAGCTGAAGAAGCAGTCTGATCACCCGGCACTTTTGGTAGCTCTTCACATTGTGTTATAGATGTGCGGAAACACAATGCTACTGTGACACTGTGGTGTCATCCATCTGAAGATAACATGCAGCAGACCCGTAGCAGGCATAGTGCAATGGCTCGCTCACCCCAGTGCCTCCCAGCCTGAGAGGCTCAGCAAAGCTGCAATCCCCTCTTTCTTCTGCTTCTTCTCTCCTGCTTCTCTGCAGGAGCCAAGCCAAGTCCTGTTATTACCTGAAGGCAAGTAAGATCTTGCTTTGTATCAACTCAAAACAGAGTGACAGAAATAACCCTTCTCTAATCCTTCTTTTCTAAGAGGGACTGAATCTCCTTTTTCCAGCACAGAGACTGCAGTTTGGCTGCCTCTCCTTCCCCTAACCCTCTTCAACAGGCTTTATGCTCTATTTTGATTCCTTTTCCTCTTCACCTCCTGGGAGTTTCTGCTGTTGCCGTGACTTTTCAAATATGCCTACTTGCCTTCAAATGGACTTCATTTCCACTTCTTGAACTGTTTACACTTTCAATAGTGACCTGCTGAGCCAAGCCTTTATTAACATCAGAGAGCGACAGAATTAAGATACTGTCTCGCCCTCAGCACATCACCATCAGACCCTCTGGGTTCAAGAAGGGGATGAGCAATTGACACTCCTCTGCTCAGACAGAAGCAGTCCTGACACACTGGGTGCTAAAAATAAGTAGGCAGTTGTAGCTGGTTACCTGAGCACTGTCAGGAGCTCTGTATAATCCACAGGGAGAGATGAGAACCTCCAGAGGATAATTCAACCTCCTCAAGATATATATTGTTTTCTGTTTGTTTCCGTTTTCTCAGTCTCATCCTATATATTCTCCTAAACATTTCTGCAGAATCTAAATTTTGTTCAAGGTGGCATTTAAGGTAAAATATCCTTGCAAATAAGATTAGTTCTGGATCGTTAAATCCCTTCCCAATTTCTGAGCAAACACTGCCAACCATTTTCAGAAGTGCCAACACCCGATGAACAAACCGCTGTTATCCTTGCCGTTGCAGACTTGTCGTCTCCCGAGATGCAAGCAAACAGCCCGCGTTGTTCTACACCAGTTAAATAACATCGTTTCACAGATAATTTACACTAAGGGAAAGCATATCAACAGGTGGTTTAGTACCTGGGAATATAACTTCCAATTTGGGAAAGCGAGAACTCTGGGAAGTGGCACAAGCAGAACACCATTAATGCAGCCAAAGTGCAGTTTACAGTGAGTTTTGGGCTTAAATTCATAAAATAATTGAATTTGGGCACCAGGCTACTTTTCCAGGAGCCACATTACACCCAGGCTGCTTACACTACATCTAAAGCCTCAGCAGCTGCTACCTGGCCATGCCTGGCACAAACCAAGTGTATTGCTGTCAGCAGCGGTTCAGCATTAGCACAATGTCTGCCCTCAGCAGCATGCTAGCAAAGCTGCCATTCGTCTTCTGCGTGACAGCGTACGAGCTTTGACCTGAGAGAAGATCCCGCTTTCTTGATTTCCTTTGCCCCCTCCTCCCCAGAACCTGCACCTCACAGCTCCTGTATGCAGGAACACTTTAACCCGCTATACTGTGAGGCTATTTCAGGTGAAAAACCTCCCCATGACTCTCACGGGAACTTTAAGGGTGGGAGACAAGGCTCAAGGCTTGGGATTGTGAATGATGGAGGCCTTCAACCCTCTGAGTTTGGAGAGGGACAGATGAGAAAAGGCCTTCCTTGGCAGGGCTGTGGGGGTAAGAGCCTCTCCCTGTTACCTTAGATGGTTGTGGTGTCCCTCTGTGGTCCATGGGGATAAGGACGGGGTGGCCAACAGCAGGGAAGTCCCTCCTGGTAAGGCAATTTGCAGGACATCCTCAGTTATCTGCGATGAAAAAGAAATGTGTCCCAAGAGGGCAAAGCCCTCCCTGCCTAATTAATTACTGAGTGGGGATGGGCTTCAGGCAGCTTCATATAACATACAACAGGCAGTTTCATACAGCATCAAAGCTAAATGGGTGACCAGAATCCCCCCGTCAGAGCCCGCAAAGAGCCAGCTGCCGTGTCTGTACGCACGGAGTCGTTGCGGTATTGCCGTTCACCGACCCCGGGGACACACCAGCGTGGGCCATGGAGAGAAGACCTCAGGACATGAGGTCACATAAATCCGAGCGGCACAAAGCAAGCCCGTCAGCTGAGCCAGGCTGCTGCAGCGAACCTACAGTTCCTGACATTTGCTATTCTGGGACAAAGCAGCCCTAAATGCTCCGTTTAAACTCCGGCTTTGAAAGGCTCCTATTTAAATCCAGACGGACGCTGTCGCCGAAGCCAACGCGAGTGACACAAAGGCACATGGCTGCCCGGCATTTTCCCACGTGGCGCTCCAATTACCCCTTCAGAATATGCGAAACCCAGCGTCCCGTTTACCAGAAATGGTCTGGGAGGGCTGAAATGCCCTTGACTGTTTGTGGAAAAGGCCTCTCTCAGCCGACAGCAGCCTCCCCAAACCCAGCACGCAGAAATCCGCTCCTCCCCAAATCGGGGTGCGCCTGCCGCAGCGCTAATGACCGCGGCTGGCAGAGTTGCCTCTCCCCGTGCTAAATTGCCAGCCAACACAGACTTTTTCCTTTCTGGACCCAGGGAGGCCCAGGAGGAAGCTGTGATGCCTCTCGTGCTGAAGGACCCCCGTGTCCCCCCTCCCTGGGAGAGCACATGCAGGGAGCGGAGCTGGCGGTGCTGGGAATTAACCCTTGTCACCGGGACTGGACTGGATCCCACCGCAGCAACACTGGTCCTGCCTCGAGGTTTGCAGAACAATAGTCCTTTCAATTAGTGATTAAACCGGTATCTTTGCAAACTCTGGTTATTTCTGGTTTGCATTTGGCACGGATAACAGTTTGTTGCCCTTTTTCTTATAAGCTGGATTTAGAGTAAGTGTTTTCATCTTACTGAGCTCTTTTTAATGAAGTACTTTGTTCTTATTGAACTGTTGCCCCAGCTTGTCTGAAAGCAGTTTGATTTCTCTTCAGTTATTAATGTGCCTAACTAAGTATTGCAAACAAAGGGAAGATGGGTAAAGGCACTTCCAAATCAGTGAATTGGTTGTGGTCTCCTTCCACCTCCAGTCTTCAACTGTCGCAGCGCTAAAACTAATCTTCCCTGTGTAACTGAAACACAGGAATCTAATTTTGTTTATGAGATTGTTATCCTAAAAAACGAGGAGGTGATGACCGAAGCCGAAGGAAGCACAGGCTCTCCTGCTTATCCTAGCAGGACACAACTCAGACAAGAGGAGGAGGAAAGGATCACCGCTGAACTTTAAAGCCTAAAAATAACTAAGTCAGAGAATGGCCTGGAAATCTTTTGGCCCGTAAAGAGTTCAAGCCTGTAGCAAGAGAGAGAAAAATTAACGGGCAGCAGATACTGGACAAACCCTGCTGAACGCAGCTGGAGCAGAGAGGGAGGGGTATTCCCACTGCTGATGCTGGCCATCCTTGAGGGGACAGGGACACAAGGGATGTCTGGGACAGGGAGAGCACTGCAGTCTCTCCTGCACGGGCTTTGCCTTCTCCCTTTGCACTGTGGCAAACTACAGTGAGTACTTTTAAAAGTAGTGTGGAGGGAAGGAGAGAGACAGGTGCTCTCTGGCTTTCGCGCTGGTCCTTCAGCTGCAGGCTCAGGAGAGGCTGATTCAGCCTGAACTTTGTGTTCTCTCCAGTGAAAGAAGAGCAGGCTGTTAAGACTAGATCTCGGGCTTTGTGCTGTAGAAGTAAAGTCATTGCTGAGATTCAAAGAACAAGCCTGGGCTGAAGTAGGCTCTTTTTATTTAATGAAAATGGGAAGAAGAGGAAGGTGGGCTTTTAAGATGCTTGGTAGTACTAATTTCTGTTCCTGGAAGGCTCTCATCTGTGAGAGTGTTGTTTCCCAGGAGCGGAGGCACATAGAAAGGCACAGAAAGGTTTTCGGGGCCATTCACTGCAATGCTGTAGATCTTACAGACCCAGAAGGAAACCTGTGCACAGGAAAGCCCGTAGCTACTGACTGCTGAAGGTAAATGTGCAGGGGAGAACTACTGAGTAAAGGGCTTCTCATGAGATGAGCAACCCCAAACAGTAGGCTGGGGTGGCAAGAGTCCCGCCAGCTGGGGAGTGCCAGGTCCCGGCACCAAAACCCACGGACTCCTCTGGTCTGTCAGCAATGCCTGGACCCCCACCAGCAAACATCCCAGTGCCTGTGTGTCCCAGTGATACCCTCCCACCACCTCCCAGAAGCCCTTTTTTAAATATTTAACCTCCTTAGCCAAGAAAACAACTGGATAAGAAGTCATGTTTCTGAGCAGCCCAGCCTGGGAGGTGTCTGGTCCCCAAGCTGCTGTCATTGTGGGTTGTCCCTGATGCCTCCATGTGGGAAGGAGTACCATGCGCTGACCCAGAGGTCACCAGCATCCCTGGACACCAACATCCCCGTAGAAGATACTTCAGTGTTTTCAAAGCCATTAAACTTTGGTCAAATTCAGCCGGTACCAAACTTTGATGGGACCAGAACTGCATCCTGCTGGCGATGGCAATTAACCTACAAATGTTTTTTCTGTACCTTGAAAAGTGCAAAATAACGTATGAACACAAAGTCTCGTTATTAAAACCAATCTGGTCCACATTTGTCCCACATAGTCAACTATTTTTGCCTGAAAGTATTTAAAACTCAGCTTGCTATTACAACAGAACAGGGAAGTTTAACAGTGGTTAGAATAAGCTTCCCTGGTTCACTTACAGCCATCCTGGTTGTAGCTTCCTCGTAATGGACAACATGATTTAAATTAGTGAGAAGAACACATAAACAGGAGTTTGATTTTCTTCCAAAAGGCTGTGTGCATTCCAAGCAACTTTTAAGAGCACTTTCAATGCTAGTTTTTAAGAGAAACTTTATCACACTGAGATTAAAGGATTGTAATTTTAAACGAGTTCCTAGACAAGCCTGAAAATTTACAAAAAAGGAAGAAACATGTTAGAAAGAGAAGAAAAGATCCATTGTGAACACTGCAACGTCTGTTTCTAGAAATTGTAGAAGAGAGTGATGTTCTCCACAACCTGATAAGATGCTTCTTCCTTTATCCTTTATGATTTGAGAAACGGAAACCATCCAAAATGAATTTCATCTGGCTGGATTAAATGGGCTCCGCAGGAAGTTCTGTTTTCAGTCGCTTAACGGCAGGGATTACACAGCGTGCGTGTTCCCAGCAGATCCTTTTGCATAAGCCTTGATTACCTTACAGCGGGGAAGCCTGCTCACCCCAGCAGTCGCTCTGCCCAAGGGGCACGCTGCACTTACAGAAATGCATAATAATAAGCAATTACAGCGTCATGATACACAATTCTTGATAGCTTGATGGGATCAGATTAGAAGTGGGGTTTTTTTGGCTAATGAAACTCCAGGTAAATCCTGCAAGTGCCTCAGGAAGCCTGCAGGCAAATTTGACTCTGCTCCTGGCACTACTTGTCTCCCTCTGGGCCCTGTTCAGCAAAGTACGTAAGTGCATAAATATATACCCAAAGCTCAGCAGGCAGGTAATGATAGCTCTGAAAACGCACAGGTTTTTCTGTGCTTTTCTGAGGTATCGGTCCTGCTTGTGCCCAGGATAGATGGTGTTTTACGAGTGTAGGAGCTGAGCTCTGAAGAGTTGTGAGAGGCACAGGTGCTTTCCGACAGTGCAGCCAGGGAGTTTGCATCAAAAGAACTTCACCAGGGCAAGCCTGTGAACCTGGGGGTTTAAAACTTGCTCCTGGTACCTCCTCTGCTTCCAGATGTCTTCTGCTGACATCTGAGTGATGGATAAGAAAGCCTTTATTGAGTATGAAGAAAACTTTTAAACAGGAGAGGAGAACATCATCCAGCTGCATCTTCCCACAGTCTATGTGTTGGTGACCTTCCAACACAGGGGACAGTAACAGCACTTACCTCCTCTCAGCCAGTTCCTAGGCAGGAACAGGCATATCTAGACCATCCCTGGTGAAGACTTGTCTAACCTGCTCTTTAAGATCATCAGTTGAAGAGGTTCAGGAACTCCCCAGGCCTCTCCTTCCACTGCTTCATGGCTTTAGGATTAGAAATATTTTCCTACCATTTCATACAAATGTTGTTTGCAGCAGCTTCAATCAAATACGTTTTGCCTAGTGCTACCAGACAGACAGAAAAAGCTGCTTGCTGTCCTCCCTACCCCATGCAGAGAGACTGCTGCCCACTGTCTCCCCTCAGTCCTCTCTTTTTCCAGGGTAACTTGTCTGCCGTTCCTCCTGACTCAAATTTCTCAAACCTGTGTCACAGCTGCCCATCCTGGCCAGGAGCCAACCTTTCTTATACTGAATTTAGCACACAAGCCCCAGACTCGTCAACGAAGAGCAGAGCAAAATCACTGCCTGTGACGTTCTTACCATTGCAACCCAGAATGCTTTTTCTCTTTTATTTAGCATTCCATCTTCTCTCTAATACAAACCCGTGCTTGGGGATGGGTTTGGTTTTTTTTTGGTGGGAGGAGGGAGCTACTGTTTTGCTGCCTGCTTTGCACTTGCACATTTGATAGTTCCTTCCCAAATTCAACATTTTATTGCATTCGACTTCATTGGTTGTGTCTTTCCCCTGACTTACAGATTGCTCTGGCTCCTGCTGCATCCCTCAAGGAGGTTTTTAAACTTCCCTCGAGAGCCTTCATCCATGCACAAATGAAAGCGCATCTTCAGCTCCATTGTCTGAACTGCAAGTGAAAAACAAATTGACTAAAATCTCTGCAAACTTTTGTAAAGTAAAATTCGTTAGAGAGTGAACTATCAAAAGCTTGCCTTTGGGTACCATTAGTCAAGCAGTTCAGCACCCACCTTGTTATGATTTAATCTCTTTCATATTCTCTTAGACTGTATATAAGAACATCACCTGGCCATTACAAAAGCATGATGCAACATATCAGCTACTTTTCCCCTGTTCACGGGAGCAGTTATGCTGTTAAAGGAGTCAGACTGGACTCACGTGACTTGTTTTGGAAAAATCTGCTTTTGATATATTTGCATTTTATCCTGCTGGTGCTTATAAATTTGTGAATAATTCACACAGAATCCTTCTGGGTACCAAAGCGAGTCTGACTGGTCTGTCTTCTCTCCATCCACATCCTTCTCCCTTTCCTTCTGTTGTTTGCTCTTCTCCAGCCTGCTGGGATCTCCTCTTCCACCCTTAAAGATAATTGCTAATGCTTCAAGGAATGCTTCAGCTGGTCCCTCACTTACCCTAGGGTAACTGTCATCTGTCCCTCCCGGCTTATCTAATTTCTCTAATTTATGCCTTACATTTAAAACATTTAACTGATCTAAACATTTCAACACTGAAATTACAGGGAAATACCAAATAATGGTTATTATGCATTGATTTATCGCCCTGCTGACTCAAGAGAAGTAATGGGTCTTTTATGTCCCATTACTTTCGAAGATACTTTCAAATAGAAATGAACATTAGATTTATTAGGTCTAATGATAATACTATGTTTATAACCCTGTTTTGAAAATAACATTTTTGCCACAAACAAATAATGAAAGATCAAGTTTGAATTTCTTCTTTATATAGCGGTAACTCTTTCAAGGGCTATTCTTTATCTTTTATAAAGCCAAAATCTGCTGTATTTTTGCTTTAAAATCAAACTAGTTTTTTAACCCAATGGTAATGGAATTTCATAATTTTGTTTCTTTCTCAAATCACTCAAACTGTTGCCATGGAAATAATTCTATATGGAGATGGGTCAAGAGAAAATAATCTCGCCGAGAAGATTGCTACTTGAAAAGCACATAAATTATAATAATTTAATCAAAAGCATAAAGTAGTCAATCTAAAAACCTATGCAAGTATAATAATTCAATTCAACTGCCTGATCTTTCTCTCTTGTGCATATCTTCTACACTATTGTTAAAAATCCTTTACTAATTAATCTGCTAATACGGTTTTCCAGGACACAGCCCAGTTGGCCACTGAAAGTATTCTGCAAAGGAGATGAGAAAGGATTGCTATTCGATAAAATAAAGACCATTGTTCTCGCACTTGCTTGTCACTTCGAGATAAATGTGATTTCTCCTGGATATAGAATCCTTTATCTTCCCCATTTCTGTCCTGCCATACTGCGGTAGGAAGGCTCACAACATTTAATCCCTGTCTCAGATGTGGCTCCACATCCAGTGTGAGCATTTTATCTCTAGGAACCTGGTCCCAAGCAAAGAATCTTTGGAAAGAAAACATTGCTTTTTTGAAGTTAGAAGCAGTTGTAGATACTAGCTGAATTGTAAACAATCTTGCTATTGAAACTGGGGTTTGTGTTAAAGTACGGAAATCCCATATTAATATCACCAAGGAGAGACTTGATTATTTGGGGGTAAAACAAGTGCATCCCAGAAGTTCTAATTTATTTTACTTTTGTTCTTCTCATTAATTCTCCTGTGAACACTTGTGGTGTATCATCTGCCACATCTGTGCCTGTGAACTGCCTTAATGGAGATTTTCCCTGGGCCTCCTCCTGAGAGGTCACATTGTCCCTCTCATCGTCCACCTCACTATCTATTCTCTGTGTAATGTTTTACCTGGGCCCCGCTACGTTTTTATCTGAGAGCTATCCAGTGCCCTTCACCCCAGGCCATTCAAGGTGTTATGCTTTAATGAGCTGCAATAACAGATTGGCAAAAATTCTTCCCATTTCAAAGACAGCTGAAACAAGATGGATTTGTTGAGTGATTTGCTCCTGGCTATTGATCCCACTCTGCCAGAAGTGGGTAGGAATCCAAAGCACCCAACGCCAGTGTTATTCTCCAATTCAGCCTCCCATGCCATGTCAATTCCAGTTTCAAGGGTGACACGTGAATGTGCAAGACCTATTTTTGCCTAAAAACTTTGGAGAAAGGTGGAAGGAGAATAAAACTTGAACAAAGTTACAAAATATAGAAGAAGAAAAATGGTAAAAATAAGACCAAGTGTCCCAGGACAGCAGGATTAACCACAAAGATCTCAAGGCTTATGATTAATGTCACTAAGCCAAAGAGAAGTGATTTTTTTGCAGGAGTGATACGGGGGAAAGTGTAAACTAAAAATTATGGAATAGCAGAGTTATTAGGCCATTGTTTATCTGTTTTCAAAGCTGAGAAGGACAGGCTTTTACCTAAACTGGTGATGAGATTTCTAAACTGAGAGAAGCAGGAAAATAAGGAAGTCTGTAAGATAAATCCTAAAATAGCTTGTGGAGGCTTTGAGCCTCTTGGTATTGACAAGGCATTAAGCACAGACAACATCCGTCTGAGGGTGCAAAGGGAAGTGGGGGCGGGACAAGGAGGGGTCCAGCAGATTTTCTTCCAAGGTCACACATCCCTCCAGGGATGGACTGTGTAAACACGGACGAGTCGAAGGCGCCAGCAGCTGCCAATGCTGTTCCATAGCAACAGCGGAGAAGATCCCAAAGTTTGCAGGGATAGGTTGGGAAGAGCTGGAGAAGGGAGGTTGGTTGGTGGCAGAAGGCAGATTTAGGCTTTCTGCATCCCTCCTTGGCCGCCCCCAGGTCTCACCATTAAAGGCGTGGGGAACACCAGGAAATCACTTCTAAACTTGGGCAGCATGAATATACTTTTCCTCTTTATTTTTCCTTCCTATGCCTAGCCGAGGGTGGCCGGAGTGAATGACAGATCACAAACATACATTCCTGCTCAGTAAAGCATCCAAGTTTAGGAAAAACCATGGAAATTTCCTTCAATCTCACTGAAGTTAAAGGAATCAGACATGTGTGGCAAGAGTTTTATATGAATTCCCAAATTGGAGTCAGATTAATTTAGCTGATGGCTTTTTAATCAAAGCATTTCTGAACTAATCACAAAAGAGATTTATTACTAATGTGAATTTACTAGACAGTTTTCACTTTTTTTTCAGATAATTACTTATTCTGACATGACAAATCCAAATATTAATGGTCAGGTTTAATAACAGGTTACCTAAAGGATGCCTTAGTGTTCATATTCACCAATTGGTTTTGGCTTTCAAGCCCAATACTGAAAAATAACAGTATAAGAAGTGCTATAAGAAATTCAGACCAGCAATGCACTGGTGCTAAAATTCTGAAATACTAAACCACTTCTGAACTCCAAGTAACTAATTGTTACCAACAATCAATTTAATAACTCTAAAGAACAAATCTCACAACACAAGTGACGTGGTGGGGTTACATCCTCCGAATTATTCATATGTTCACATATCTTACTGAACCTTGTCACATAAAATTCATCATTTCAGGTAAGAAGGTAGCCTTTTAGAGGCCTTCGATTTTTCTTCCTTATTGACTTAGCATTGTAAAGATGTATCGTTGTAAAAGAGCACTATTGATTTCCAGAAGCTCTTTGGAAAAGCAGTATCTTGGCTTCATTAAAAATTGAACGGTGTAGTACAGCAATACGTCTGGAGGAGAGCTGAGATGGTCTGCATTTAGCCTCCAACTGACTAAAGAGGTAAGTCAAAATCCCAGTAAAAGGTGTAGAAATCCAACTGGGACTTGGGGTGTCAGTCTTAGTCGAGCTTAGACCTGGACGTCTGAAGATACCTCTGCAGCTGCTGCCTCTCTGTGAAGGTACCTGAACTGCATGGGCAACTCAGGATTTTACCTCAGATTTTTCTGAAGAATCATAGAATACCAGGTTGGATGGGACCTCAAGGATCATCTGGTCCAAAGAATCAGAATTTCTTCACTGACTGCCTAGATACATGAATTTAGCTGGGCTAAGTTCACCTTACACCTAAACCCGCTTGTGATCCAGACAGGGGATGTGCGCCTGCCCCCTCCAGCTGACTCGGGGTGCTCAGGGTTGCTGCCCCAGCAGATGACAGAATCACAGAATCTTCTAGGTTGGAAGGGACCTTCAAGATCATCTTGTCCAACCATCAACCTAACTGACAAAAATAAACACCCACAAAACAACAAAATGCAACACCATCACTAAACCATGTCTCCCAGGACCACGTCAACCTGTCTTTTGAATACTTCCAGGGATGGTGCCTCAACCACCTCCCTGGGCAGCCCATTCCAATGTCTGATAACCCTTTCAGTGAAAAAATTTTTCCTAATATCCAGCCTGAACCTCCCCTGGCGCAACTTGAGGCCGTTTCCTCTAGTCCTGTCGCCCGTGACTTGGGAGAAGAGATCGACCCCCGCCTCTCTACACCCTCCTTTCAGGGAGTTGTAGAGAGCAATAAGGTCTCCCCTCAGCCTCCTTTTCTCCAGGCTGAATAACCCTAGTTCCGTCAACCTCTCCTCATAAGACTTGTGCTCCAGACCCCTCACCAGCCTTGTTGTTCTTCTCTGGACATGCTTGCCTCTATGGTCACACTGCTCATCTTTGTGACACATATCCTCCTTTCAGCATCTCTTGGGCATGGAGGCCACTTCAAACCACTATTTAGGATTCAACTCTCCCACGTATATGTAAGGTCCCTAGATCTCCTCAGAACTCAATGTCAGATGTGGCATGTGGCAGCAGTGATGAGCAGCCCATCATCAAGGCCTGTTGTTGAATGCTCACTCTGGTCATTCCTACTGGGTTTTGGCACCTTGAGGAGTTAGGTAGAGTGTGAGAGATAATTTCTCCATGGCTTTCCAGAACTCTCTGGGGCTTAAACTGCTCTGGTGCAGCATCTGGGAGTTATGAGAGATCAGCTGAGCTCTGGGTTGGCAGTTTGGTCCCTGTGTGACCTGAAGGTTCTTGATGTTTATAGTCCTGTCTGATGGATAAGACCGTACAAATGCTACATAAACCTCAGAGGTAAAGAACAAAGTAAAAGTCTCAGACAGGATTTCTGTAAGTTTTAAAACTTTTTCCATCAGGCCTTTCCCAGCAGGCAGAAAAATCCTGGCTGAAGAGTAAAGGCTCCTGAAATGAATAGCGTAAAAAAAATGTCTCTTATTATCTTGCTTCAAAGTACAGCTCATGACCATTAAGTTGTTCAGGGCTACAAGTTCCAGACCTCCTTGTCCCACCCCTACCCCCCCCCCTCCACTTCATCTATCCAGCAGAGGAAAAGACCGTAACAACTTCAGCATTTAGCACAAGCAAAAGCATCTTTCTCTAGAAGAAAATATAACGCCTCCAACGGCCCCCCCAGCCCACCCCCAGCCCTCAGCCAGTCTTGCACAATGACGTGCACAATGACAGACCAGAGACAGTGGTATTTGTCCGCCGTCTCCTCGCTGACCTTTAGATAAGAGCAGCCTTCCCAGCTTCTGGCCACCGGAAAGGAAAAGGTCTGCGCTCCAGACGTGCCCGAGCTGGGGAGCGAGTTGCAGCTCACAGCTCTGCTTTCCCAGTGCTGGGCTTTTTCCCCGGCTGCGGTTTGGATGCTGGGGGCGAGCCCCCCTCCCGCCTGCACAGAGCCCTACTGATGTCATCCCTCAGGCATCTGATGTGTAAAGCTGAAAATGTGAGTGTCCGCTGCTCCTGGGCTCTCCGGGAAGGCTCTTCCGCGGGGCGCCAGGCTGATGGAAACCATCTTGCCTGCCAGGAAGGGGTGGGAAACACATCTGGTCCCTCAAAAAGCAGCACGTAGGTGTCCCTCCGCCATCCCACCAGGCACCTGGGACAATCCCAGTGACTGACACATGGCTTGTGGACATCCCTGCTGGCATCCCCAGGGGCCATACACCTGGGGTGAGGCACATGTCTTGCTCCCTGTGGCACGGCTGTAGGATCCTACTGAGTACCAGCCACCGCGAATGCACACGTACACACCTGAGCTGTGGGTCTCACTGTCCCCAACCCCATCCTGCCCTCTGGTATGCATTCAAGCTGTAACTCCCATGGTCTTTTTCTCCCCCTCTCCTGGTTGCTCTCCCCCTCTTCTGCGGCTTTGCTTTCATGGAGTTTGTTGGAATTTAGCACCTTTGGTGCCTCTGCACCACATTTGGCTGAAGTTGCTGGGCAAAGGTCTTGAGAAGGTGGGTCCTGGTCCTACAGGGAGCAAGAGAAAAAGGTATTGTCGCTGCTGGCCGGAAAAACAATGTTTTTGATTGTATGGGAGGCAGGAATGTGCCTGGGGCAAAGCAGCATGTTGAGGAGCTGGGAGAGGTCATCTCAGTGCTTATCCTCTCTCCCCTGACTCCTCTCCCTTGCCTTCACCCCAGCTCTGGGGCCCGTCAGACTTCTCAGCACCCTTATAAAACAAAGCAAGCAAAGAGCTTGCAATGGCGCTAACACTCCACAACGGCTCAGGCAGGCTGTGGTGAAAGTTGGAATGTGGGTATACGGGAGAAGACGGTGGTGAGTTTTTGGGCAGGCCCTGGGGAGCCGGCAATCAAAGGGTTGGGAACCACCACAGCAACTGTGGGGTGCAGGAGGGGAGCCCAGGAACCAGCAGCTCACTCATGGGTATACGCAACAAGCAGCCTCACTGGTCTCCAAACCGGTGCTGCTAGCCAGGCAGCACGACACAGGGTGGGAGAGAGTTTCATGTTTTTTGCAGCAGCCGACTTTCCACTTTAAGCGGGAGTTAATTTGATTTCTTACTTCAGATAAGACTACAGCCTGTTGGGATCAATAACAGGAGGTTACATATGGAAACGCAGAAGAGCATAGATGAAATATAAACTATCCAGTCTAATATATTAGCATATTTTCGAGTGATGAATTGCCATTGCCTTGTGAACAGCTTGCTGCTACATCAGCCTTCTACAGCAGCAAATATATAATACGAGCTATTTTCTAGCATCATATTCAGGCTTCTTTGAGCCTCCTGCATTCATGTGTGGTTCCTCAGTAATCTGGAGCAAGCTGTGTATCACCTTCACACACTCACAATGCTGAGTTGAACTGGTGGCCTTGTGAGATGATGGGCATCTTCAGAATGTCTCCAGCTCTCCTTCAAGTGAGCGGAGAGAGTTTTGCATGCCCTGGATGTGCCAAGGCTGGGTGCATGGATGCAATCAGCAAAGGCTGGTTGCCAGCTGGTGCTGCCCACCTCCCTGCCTTGTGCTCCGAGCCTCTGGCTGGGCTGGGGGTGTGGGGAGGTGAAGCTCATCCTGGTCGACAGCCAGCTGAATATGAGCCACCAGTGGCCCAGGTGGCCAAGAAGGCCAACAGCATCCTGGCCTGTGTCAGAAATAATGTGGCCAGCAGGGCTGGGAAGTGATTGTCCTCATGTACTCAGCACTGATGAGTCCCCACGTCACATACTGTGTTCAGTTTTGGGCCCCTCACTGCAAAAAAGACATTGAGGTGCTGGAGTATGTCCAGAGAAAGGCAACAAAGCTGGTGAGGGGCCCGCTGGAGCACAAGTCTTATGAGGAGAGGCTGGAGGAGGCTGAGGGGCAACCTTATTGCTCTCTACAACTACCTGAGAAGGCTGTAGATAGGTGGAGGCTGGCCTCTTCTCCCAAGTAACAAGTGATAGGAAAAGAGGAAGTGGCCTCAAGTCGCACTGGGGGGGGTTAGATTGGATATTAGGAAAAATTTCTTCGCAGAAGGTGTTATTGAACATTGGAAAAGGCTGCTCAGGGAAGCGGTGGAAAGTATACCATCCCTGGAGGTATTTAAAAGACATGAAAACGTGCTTAGGGACATGGTTTAGCGGTGGTTTGGGCAGTGTTAGGTTGATGGTTGACTCAATGATCTGAAAGGTCCATTCCAACCTGGACAATATTATGATTCTATAACCCAGCAGCATCACCAGTTCCCACCCCACAGAGCTTACAATTAACATGTGTGATTGGGGGGAGCAGGTGGAGGCACTGAGCATGCAGAGTGCCCGAGGACATCCCCGCTGTCCGCATGGTGACCGCCGTGCACCAGCTGGCTTGCCACTCTCGAGGTACTTGTCACCAGGAGGTGACGAGGCCGGTAACACCAGACAGATGGCCCTGCGCACCGCGGCTGGTGGCTCTGCGGCCTCCACGGTGCTTTTAAGGAAACTAATTGGCTAGGAAAGTGCCTGCATATATCGGTGGTGATACCACAACCACTAACACCATCGGCCAGCACTGGTGGCTGCCTGCAATGAGCTTAGTAAGACGGTGGGGCTGGTCAAGAGGCAGCACATCCCGGCTCTGCCACTATTGTGAAACGCTTCAGGGCAGGATGGAGCAGGAAGGCATTCCCTGAGGGATGCTCAGGATTGCTCAGGGCACATGCTGGATGAGGCCAGGGCCATGAGGTGCCACAGCCATGCCCCCACCCCACATGGCCAAGCCCACACAGATAAGCCCAGGCAGCTTTGTAGTCCAGGGTGCAGCAGGATTTTGGAGGGAGGAATGCTGTCAGTGACATGGAAGAGAAAGAAAGAGATGCTTGCTGGGTTAGGCCTCTGCATCCGACGCACATGGCCGGGAAGGCAGGCATCTCCACCACCCTTTGCTTTTGGTCCTCATGACTGGTGTGTGTTGGGATTGCTTCAGCCAGAGCTATGGCAAAAGAAGGGAGGGCTCAGGTGAACTCAGTGCTACCACTGCCCAGATTTCAAAACAAGGTCTAATTTTGTTGGATTCATCTCTCCAAAATGCTGTAGGAAGCTAGAAATACGAGAGCAGAGAAAATGTCATGGGGGGCTTTGTGTCAGGACACAGAAGTGCAGTGCTGGTGCTCCCCAGCAGACCTCCCTGGTGCAGTGCTAGGTGCCAGCCATTTATAAACCATTTTTTCCAAACAACATTCCCAAATGTGCCTCCAATAAGCTCCAAGGCCAGCAACGGCCACATGTGCAGGCTGGTAGGTTCCAGGCAGAGAGTGTTGCTGTGGCTGCACCTTTGTCTTTAGGGCACAAAGCAGGAAAACAGACCTTGCACAAAAAAAAGGCAGCATTTCCATTTAAAGGCAGGCTGAGAGGATGCGAGACAATTCGTGTGTGGCCACAAGGCAGCTCATTCGAGACAAAGAGGAAAGCTGTATCAGTGCAACTTTCCCAGACAGACACACCATAACTCAGCGCGCCCTTTCGCTGTCTCCTGCAAGGAGCTCCCCTTGAGCTGCTGCAGTCTCCGCTCATTCATTTCCTCCCCTCCCTCCCCACCGCTTCTTTCATTACCCACTACAAGATCTATTCATGGGCATCCCCTGAAATGTCCTATTTGTCCAGGGGGGGCTGCAGCACTTGCTTTCGCTTCCAGCCACTGGACATTTTGAGCCAGGGGCCCAGTCCTAGGTAATAAACATCGCCTTTGTCAAAACCAAGCAGAGTTTAAGTACCAGTCTGTCTGCTAGATAGGGGGCTGGTCTGGCCTTAGCCAGCTATTGAGATGTCTTTGTGCCATGTTGCCATAGCTACCCTCCGGCTAAATAGGGAAAGAGCTCCTTTGTCCCAGATTAAGACCAGCAGATTTTTGGAGCGGAGCCTGACGGACACTGTGGGGAAGGAGCTTGTCTGCAGCTGCCGGGACTTTTGCATTGGTGCTGTGTGTGCCTTGGGCTGGATGGAAAAGGAGACAGAGGATTGCTCGAAATAACTTGATTTTATGTAAATATATATGTACGTATGCATATGTGCATATTTTTTTTTATACACATATATATACAAAGAAGGCCGTGGAATGGTGATGGTTGAGGGACAGGCTTGCCAGCAAAGGAGGTGAAACCTGAAGTAAAAAGGACTTGAGATAAATCAAGCAGGAGCCCTTGCAGCACTTGACACGTCCTCCAGGGGCCACAAACAAATCCCCCGAAAGGGGACCACAGGTCCTCACCAAACAGGGTAATTCCAGACAAGGCTGCCACAAAACTCACATGGAATGAGCAGGCACTGTCGCTTCTGCCTTCTGCTAAGCAGTGTCAGTGCTGGCCCTGCGTGTCCTCACACATCAATCTTTGCAGACCCACCAGTGCCTGGGATGGGGGATGCGTGTGTCTCTGCAGCCGCCGCTGCACAGGCAGCGAAGCGTGGCCAGCGCAGGACGGCAGGGCAGGCACAGCGGCCGAGGACTCAGGAGGGACTGCAAAACCCCCAGGGAAAAACAGGGAGGCATTTGCCTGAATGCTAAAGACAAAGGGGATTAGCCCACAAGTGATTTTTTTTTCCTGCCTTAGCTGGACCTTTAGCTCGGTAAAAGTGAGGCTGAGCGTTCCCACGCTGCGGAGCTGTGCCGCAGACCGACACGGGCAGGGTAAAATCGCTGTGAGTGGTGAACGTTTGTGTCTTGTGCTTTTCGCACGAGCACTGCAATGCCACGCGCAGCTGTTACTTTATTCCTGAGCGCACTGAACGAGGGGATGTTACACAGCTCATTTGCTTCAATTAAAAAGTGAGAGGTTCCAGAGAGGTAACGAGCAGCCTCGGGATCAAGCGGCCTCATCTAGCTCCAGCTCTGAGTTTTGTTTCTGCCCACCACAGACTTCCTAAAACCACCCTATTTCTTGGGGGTGCTCAAGCAGCAGGGAGAATTTCAGACCTCCTGGGCCTGGGGTGTGCAGGTAGCACAGACTGCTTGGGGCCTGAATTCACATGAATCCAGAGAAAAAGGGCTGGATACGTTCAGCGCAAATTTTGGATCACATGTAAACTAATTTTGAAGGAAGGACTGAAGACATGGAAGCAAAGGAAAAAATATGATAAAAATAAAACAGGGCTTTACCAAGGTCACTTGAGTCAGGCTAACTTGATAGCTTTTGGTGATAAGAAATGAAAAAAATAAATGAGCAAACAAAGTACTCCATGGGCTTTTTTAGACATGGGAAATGCTTTAGATCTAATCTGTCTGGACTTCAGCAACATTTTTGATAAAAGAGCCACATGGGAAATTATTGTTTGCGTTGGAAGAAGCGGGGACTGGTATTCGAGCTGAAGGTCTGTCAGGAAACCGCCAAGAACAAACACAACAGGTTCTTCTGAAAGGAAAATGATAGGAGAGGGGGACATAATGGGCAAAATTCCTTGGAGCCAGTTTTAGTTAGTTTTCTTAAGGAACAAAAAGTATGCAGGGACTAATGATATTTGCAGACAATACACAGTTGGGAGGCATCAGTGAATTGGGAATAACATAAAGGAAAAACACGCTACGTTTGGGACCTGGAACAGTGGACCTGGAGCGAAGGGTTCAAAGTGCCTGTCATGCACTGAGGCTCACTCTACACTAATTAATTAAACCGAGCTGGGGCAGGTTTATGAACTGCCCCGTGACCACTGGCGAGGATAAATGTTTATGTGCTTCCTGGCAGTGTGCGACGGGGGCCGCCCGGCTCCCTGCGAGACGATGCCCAGGCACGGTTTGGGGATTAGCGCCGGCCGGGGACTGCTTCCAAGAGGCTGCTTGGATGAGGTCACTCCGGTTTAGGGATTATGAGAGAGCCGAGCTGCGTGGATGCGAGCCATGCCACGCCGTCAGGCCCTGGCTCGCTCTGCTGGCCTGCCGTAGATGCGGCCCAAGAAATGGCATCGTTTCGCTGTAAAGTGGAGCGCGCCCATCAACCGCAAAACGGCTGCGAGCGCCCGCACAACGCGCTTGCACGGTCACAGCCCCCATCAGCAGACAGACTGCAAAGGCATATTTTTGCTCCTTTACAACCTTTTCCGGAAAAAAAAACAAAACCCATGTGTAATCATGGCCTCCCCAAGCCCAGAGTCATTCCAACTGGAGCAAGCTGGCATGTTGGAATGTTGGAGGGAGCAGCAAACATGTCCAGTGAGAGGGAACTGAATGAATTTGGACAGTTTAGTCTGGCAAAACAAAAGCTGAGAAGCAATTCACTTGTGCTGTCTATTAATACATCAAGGAGGTAACCACCAGAGAAAGAAAAAAAACATGGAAGCTAAAGGCAGCTGTTGGCACCAGTACAAATGTGTATCAGCCAGCCACAAATAACTTTAGGCTGGAAATTAAAAGTAATTTTCTAATCACTGGAGGAGAGTGCCTCGGCTGCAACCTTGCAGGAGGAGCACTGGAGGCAGAAATGAAACTTGGTTCAGGTTTGGGAATACGTGTGACGGTGGCTTGTGACAGCTGAGACTGACCCACGAGGGCCCCCAGCCCAGCTTCTTCCCTTCCTAAATAATTCATAGGAGGAAAGCCTGCCAATAATGGTCACAAGAAGTGAGACGGAGCCTAATTGTTCCTGCCGTCCATCAAGCTTTTTCAGTGACCGCAGCCCTTGTGTGCGTTAGGGGAGGCAGGGCTGCTAATGGAGGCCAGCATTATGATAGGCACAAGTGCCGAATGCTGTGCTTGCCCCTGGGTTGCTGCTCGAGCATATTGCTTCCTGAAAGGCTCAGCCTCACACACATTATTAGACATGAAAGCACATGAAAAAAAAAAAAAAAAAGAAATATAAATTAAGAAAAAAAAAAGGGGGTGTAATAAACTGCAATCTGAAGACGGTTTAGAAGGCAAGAAATTGTGATAATTGCTCTGGCTAATAACTCTGAACATCCAATTTACTTCTTTATGCTTTTTTCATGCTTGCTTGTCTCAGCTATTAGTAGTGCTTTGTTTATTAAACCAGTGCTTTTCAATCTGTGGTCTACAGGTCCTGGAAGGTGTTTGGGCTACTTGTAAGCAATTGTGCAAAAACTAATTAAGAAAAGGAAATCTGTTGTAGGAGCCCTACATTTGCTATATAGAAATCTCTGTTGTAGAGCAGCCCAAATCCCTAACCAGCAGAGCTCAGCTGTCCCCCAAACTGTGTGTGAGCAGCAGGACTGTGTTTATACAGTGTCCAGCACAATCGGACTCTACCTCATCCAGCCTCTATGGACACATCCATGGGCATGTCCTCTCTCTAATGTAGCCCAGAGGTGTAGCTCCTGCCCTCAGTGTTTCCATGATATAAAATACACATACAGCACACAAAGCTGTGCAATGTTACAGATTCGGGGAAGAGTGGCTGAAAAGCTGCCTGCTGGAAAAGGATCTGGGGTGTTGGTCAACAACTAGCTGAATATGAGCCAGCAGTGTGCCCAGGTGGCCAAGAAAGCCAACAGCATCCTGGCCTGTATCAGGAATATTGTGGCCAGCAGGAATGGAGCAGTGACTGGTGAGGCCTCACCTTGAAAACTGTGTTCAGTTTTGGTCCCCTCACTATAAGAAAGACATTGAGGCGCTGGAGTGTGTCCAGAGAAGGGCAACGAAACTGGTGAGAAGCTGGTCTGGAGAACAAGTCTTAGGAGGAGTGTCTAAGGGAGCTGGGGTTGTTCAGCCTGGAGAAAAGGAGGCTGAGAGGGGACAAAATCGCTCTCTACAACTACCTGAAAGGAGGTTGTAGTGAGGTCAGGGTTGGTCTCTTCTCCTAAGTAACAAATGATAGAACAAGAGGAAATGGCCTCAAGTTGCAACAGGGGAGGTTTAGATTGTATATTAGGAAAAAATTCTTCACTGAATGGGTTATTAAGCACTTGAACAGGCTGCCCGGGGAAGTGGTTGAGTTGCCATCCCTGGAGGTATTTAAAAAACGTGTAGATGTAGTGCTGAGGGACATGGTTTAGTGGTGGTTTTGGCAGTGCTAGTGTAACAGTTGGATTTGATGATAAAGGTCTCTTCCAACAAAAAGGTTCTATGATTCTAAGCCTGCAGCTGGACAGGAAATACATACCCATGTGAGAGAAGTCAGAAAAGGGTCTTTGCATGTCAAAAGGCAGCAAAACCAAGTTATTTTGCCCTGCAGTACCTCCTGTGCTCTGCCAGTGGGAGATGTCTGTTAGGGATTTGGGGAGCTGTTGAGAAGCCCCAACTGTTGCAGAGAAGGAGTAAAGGTAGCATAAAGCAGCTGCTCTGTTTCATTGCTTCTTTGGACACTTGCCTTTTAGCCAAGTCATTCAGCCCCTGTATTGAACAGTCATAACATTGCATAGTTTAGTTTTTATCTGTTATTTAGTCATGACCTAATAACCTAAAAGGCAAAATCAGCAGCACCATTCAAATCCTCCAGTAGGAGTGTCAGTAGCTCTGAGATGTCTCCTGAGACACAATTTACAAATCCCTCTTGCTTTTTCAGCATCAGCTGCAAAGTTTGCATGCAAAGTTTGCATACAAAGTTTGGTTATTTGGATCCAAGGGCTTGAATCTATTTCTAATATTTGCAATGTGAAGCCAGGTGCATGTAACAACTTCCTTTTCTTTAAAGCTGCCAATTTTTTACAGGTGATACTGGAATAGAGAGGGAAAGTGAACCAATTATTCAGGTCTGAGATTCAGGTGAAGAAAGTTGCTGTCCCTGCTGTGTCTACCTCAGACAGGGACAAATAATTTAAATTCTTTTTTTTCCTATATCCTGGGCCACTGTGAGGAAAAATGTGCTTAAAATCATGGGAGGTTCAGGCTGTAGTGATGGACACCTTACAAACAGGCTCCACTTCTACAAAACTCTTTTAAGCATGATTGATTTCAAAAGCGTAAAGGCTCACAAATACTTCAGTAGCTCTGGGGATGAGAGCTTGCATAAACATTGAGTACATTTCCTCAGCAGTGTATCTATGCCACAGAAGGAATTGCCCCCTTCACTGGAGGACAGCAGAGCGGCAGAGGCATTGCCTTGGCCATCCATGTGGGAGTAGAGGATTGCAGTGGCCGTATAGCTTCCATTAAAGCAAGTGCTGCTCTGCCACTGCAGTTGGTTGCCCAGAGAAGTTATGGAGGAGCCTCCATCTTCAGAGACATTCAAAACCTGACTAGAGATGGCCCTGAGTGACCTGCTGTAGGCTGACCCTGCTTTGAGCAGGGGTTTGGACTAGATGATCTCCAAAGAGCCCTTCCAACCTCAGCCTTTCTGTGACTCTGTGATATATACATAACATCACATACACACATGCATGTATACGTATGTATATATACATATACCACATCCACACCCTCAGGACTTGGAACCACAGCTGAATTACAGAAGCTCAATAAATTACCATCATCAGCTGGTGCCGGTGGGGCTCATGCAACCCATCAGGGTTGGACTAGATGATCTCCAAATGTCCCTTCCAACTCCTACAATTCTGTGATTCTGTAATTCTGTGATCTATGTGCAACACAGAGTAAACCTCTTTTACTGAGGTTTAAAATCAGCACATTATTTCTCTCCAGGGATGGCCAGGAGGGGCACACCTGGACTGCAGCAGCACAGTCACCGTGGCTCAGGTGGCACGCAGCAACCTGTGAAGTTGTCATAAGCTGAGGGGGTTTCTGAGCCTTGCAGGTAAGTACATTCAACTACAGTGACCTGTGCTCACTGGAGCAATGAGGAGAGGTGGTGAAGGTTTGGTTAACTTTAACTTGGTATAAATTCAAATCCATTTAAGAAAACAAGACATAGAAATATTCAGCCGGAGCATATTTCATTAGTAATTCTTGTGACACCTCTCCCTGGGCCTTTATGGGAAAAATGATCTATAAAATTCTGATAAATAGATAAATCTTTTTTAAGATACAAAAAAAATATATCCTTGACTAATAATGCAGTAATGCACAAAGCACTGTTGCCAGCAGTAAAAGCTCCTAATCTGGGTCAACTAGTGATTTAAAGCAAAAAAAAAAAAAATCTCTTCAAGAAGATTGCTCTTTAGCAGTTGAGTATGGGGAGCCAGACTCACCACTGAGCTCCATCTGCTTTGTATCATGCTGTGACGCAAGCCCAGATCTGAGCATCACTGGGACTGTGTGGAGCAGCTGGAGTAGACGGGGAAGGCTGGGCCAACAGGCCTTCATCAATTCTTAAGAGTTTTACACATTTTGGGTGGGGCGTTCTTTGGTCTGTTTCTTCTGGCTGCCCTTCAGATACCACAACGGCGGCCTCCCAAACACCAAATCTGCTGAGATGTGGGATGGTACAGTGGCTGGCCTGACCTCTCAGAAGAAGAATTTTTCTGCTGACAGGATAGCAAAGGGAGACCCTACTACAGGTTTTCCATTCTCAACCAGGAGCCGTATTACTGCCTGGCTCCCCAGGCAGGAAAAATTCACGTCACTTCTTCTTCCCCAGCCATTTTTTTGTCTGTCTCGGAAACCAGAAGATCTCTGAGGATAGCATATGCCTTGCCAAGCTCGTACAGCACCCAGACCCAACAGGGTGTACTGCAAACAGTAAAGGAAGATGCTTGCTAGGAATTTGAGCAGTGTTGCCTGCTTCTAACAAGAAACATTGCTTGTGCTGTCTGCAGAAAGCCTGTATACATAACCTTCTGGGAGGAGACATTTAGTCAATACACTTGGTGTGGAAAGTAAAATGTAGGTGAGAGCAAGGCATGAGAGCTCTCTTAATCATTGTCATCGATTTTCTGAAATGGCTCCGTGTCTGTTCATAAGAAGGATGCAGTGACATCCTATGTTTATTCAGTGTCTGCTCTGGGTGGGAGGGAATGGCCATGCCAATTAAGAAGTTTAATTAAAGCAGCAACCTTTCTGTTCCTGAGGTGGGGGCCTGTCATCTGCCAATTTATTTTCATGAGTAAGTCATTAAAGCAGGAGCTGCCGAGGACTTACTCGTACAGATCAGGTTTGCAGTGCATGTTCCCTGGCTGCTGGAAATTGCTGCAGATCTGATATCAAGGCCTTGAGGTGAAACTCAAGAATATGAGGCTAAACAGATCAAAATTATGTCTGTGATGTTTTATTGCAATATTGAAATCTCCCAACAGCAGGGACGTGCTGTTACAGTCTATTGCCAGATTAATATAACTGGGTTTCATATACACTTCACACCCAATGCATCTTCAGGAGCACCCAATTCCCATTTTTTGTCTTGTTGCTTGCAGTAGTGGTTACCTCTGCTTATCGTGTTACTGCATCAAAAAGGAGAGCTAATTATCATCTCTGAGCCACAACTGGCTGACTGTCCACCTGCCTGGGATGTGGTAAGTTCCTCAGTCAACAGATGTGACCAAAATCAGATGGTCTTATGAGAGAGGAATCAGAAATGACAGCTTATGATTACCTGATAGATTAATTCTGCATTCTGATGAACAAGCTCAACTCTGAGTTCAGGCTGCTTTGAACCACCTCTGGAGGTTACTTCATTCCACCTGATTCATGACCTTGAAGCTAGTAACTCCTGTTATAGTTGGTAGAGGAATACTGGTCTGCAACTTAAAGTATTGCCGTTTTGATGCAGGGAGGTGAACTTATGAGCCATAAACCCCCCTATTTGTTAGAGATTTGTTAGCACTTTGTGGCTGTTCTGCTGCTTTCCAAAGTAACTGAGTCATCTGTACTGAAGGACAAACTCATCCCCCTGGACCAGGTGGGACCTGAGTCAGCATGTGGGTGCTGCTCATCACCTCTGTTGTCTCCTTGAAGTAACCTGTTTCTTTCACTATTAGGATAACCATGACTCTTCCAAACTGGCCTACAGATGAGGAGAGGCTGGCATTAAAGGAGAGAAACTACACAAGAAGCAACGCTGGTCTGCTTCCAGGACCAGTAGCTACTCTGGCTCTGCAGGGGTTTGTCATAAGCAAAATGGGCAGAAAGGCCATCACCATCTCAGTGCTGTTGGCTTACACATCCTGATGCTTCAGCATAGTCTGTTGAACGTCTACTATACTCTGCAGAGAAAAAAAACCCAGACATTTTCTGTAATTGAAGAGATTCCCCTCATAAAATGGCAGTCCAAAGAAATTTAACATGACTGTAGACACAGGTAAGACAAACCCCATGGGTTCATGCTGGCACAGGTATGGATTTGTGCAGGTACACATATATGTCTGTGCGTACAAGTTCCCATGCACACTACACAATACATTAAGAATCAAAATTAAGTAATTTGGAAGCTGGCCTAGTCATTGAATTGACAGTGATGTTAAGGAAATATTTAAACATTGGAGGGGACTCAGAAAGCATCAAGAAAATCATGCTGGAGGCTGGGAGGGATGTCCACTCTGTAGAATGACAGGAAAAACCAAAGAGCTGAGGTTTACAAAGCTAATTCAGTGTGGAAACTGCATGATTCCTGCGAAAATAAATGAGACCTATATGGATGAATCTTCAGGTCCGTTCCTGTATTTCTCCACTACAGCTGTGGCTGAATCCCTGAGACGGCTTTCAAAAACTGATCCAAGTGTCTGGGCTAGTCAGACAATGGTAGAAAGGCTCTGTGTTGGAGATTGTAGTAACACTAGGGTTGGGGAGCCAAAATTCAAGCTGATTGAAGCAGGTATAGCTGAAAGCAGTGAGGTGAAACTGAAAAAAAAGAAGCTGCAGATTAAATGTCAGAATTGCTTTTTCCAAAGCCAAGGTCTATTAGCCTGGGGGATGTCGTCCAAAAAGACTTATGGAATCCCCATTAGCCAGCCCTTTTGAAAGCTTAGCTATACCAATAACACTCAATAATACATTTTTTGGAACAAACTTATGTTGGCAGAGAAACAGGAGGTGAATTAGTAGATCCTTTCTGGCTCTGATTTTTATAACTCTTCACATTGAATCCCAATACAAGAGGTTATCTTTATAGCAGGCAATGAAAGATTTTCCCAGTAGATTACCACCTGAAAAGTACATGCTGCACATCTTTAAAGTACAGGACATATTATACTTTCATTTGATTTCAAGTGACTGGAGTACTCCATAGACAGCTTCAAGTTAATATTTTATCAGGAATCAATGGCATAATTAAACTTTATGTGTGTCCCTCGTCACCAGTTCCACGTGACCAAGTATACAACATGGTGGCACTTGGATAAATCATTTTGTATTTATGGATGGCTCATAAAAAGGTGGGGTGAGGAGTTAGCCACAAGGGATGATGGAGTAATTACATTGAGTGGTATGGTTTTAAACATAAATGCAATTTGTTATTAGGGCTATGAACTGAAATGTGTTTGACTTAAAAGGGACCGTGCCATGTCATTAAAAAAGCCTTGTGATAGGTGTTTGGGTTAACCAGTCTTACACTTCACCTCCAGAGGGATGCTCTCTCTGAGCTTTCTGTCTCCACTGGCTCAAAATATCCACGTGTGAAAAATGGTGTAATTGTTAGAACCATTCTGGGACAGTTTCTTTGTCCCAGTGGAAACTGTGACTGGACATGGATATCAAATTTAAGTGCTCAAGGCAGGCATTGAAACAGATGGCTTTATTCCTCTCTGCAAGGCTGATTGTCTCTGAGCCGTCTTGCCTGTGCACATGCAAGGTCAGGACCGCCTGACTTGAGTAGCTTGTTCTTCCTTTGCCTCTTCAGTCCCACAACTACCTTCAGGACTTTTTCTGAGCCTGTTGGAGGAAAAGGACATATTTTTGTCACACCTTTCCCAGCAGATTGGGCACTCCTTTCCCCAGCTCATTTCATGGTACGGAGTAGCACATGCAGAGCACAGCCTTAGCACAATTTATCTCAATGGGAGCTACCTGGGACGGAGAAGATCCTTGCTAAACCCACCCACACCAAGACATCGTCTTCAAAAGAGAGACAACCTTCCTTGTAACTAACCTTCACAGTGGCTAGAAAAGCAGGTGGGTTTGAGGAACTACAGTTGCTTTGCTGGTGATGGGGTTTGGGTCAGTGGGATATGCTCCCCCAGGGGAAGCAATGCCCAGCAAGATGTGGAGACCCACCAGGTCTCCCTCTCTGCATGGGGAGATTTGTTTCCCAACCAAAGTGCAAACTTGGTGCAGCTTCTCTTCCAGCGCAGCTTCCTAGGAGTTTTTTACCAAGGACTAGCCTGCAGTGCAGGCAGAGGCAGCCTTTGGTTCCCAGGAGACATAGTCATCCTGCCCTGTAACTGTAGAGCAACAGATTATTCCTGATTAATAACAGTATAAATGAATTCTGATAAACAGATGAGAAATTAAAAATGAGCAAGCTGAACATCACTGGCACAATTCGCTGCCTTCCACTGCGACAAAGGTTGTGCAATCCCTGTGAGATTTTTCTCCAGTTTACTCCTACTGCTTTATCGTTGCTTCCCTAAAAAATAAAAGGTAACGGTTCTGATGTTCTGCTGATCTTGAAGGAAGTGAGGAGATGGAAAATGAAGGAAGAAACAGGTTGAAAGGAAAAAGCAGGGAGGAGGGGGGAAAGGATGAATAATTAATGTTATAGTCTTCTACAGCAGAGTAGCCATCTCAGTGAATAAAACTTGTAGTGCAGAACCATGATTTAACAAATTCCTTGTAAACCTGATGTGCTGCTTGCATGAGTGCATGTTTGGGGGAAAAGGGTATCTAGGTCGTTGCTGGCCAAAACGTAAACACCTCTAAACTGAGCACTTGCCTACTTGGTGCTATTAAAAGGGTGTACCAGTATCAGGGAGCAGGTCTGATCCATCAAGTCCTTCCATTTTTTAAATGAAAGGCATGAAAACCACTGATCTGTGCAGCTGGAACTCTGTGTATGGTCTCTGAAGAGGCAGAGTGCCTCAATGCTCAGCAGGAGCAGGCATGGGGTGGTGAGGCTGAATGGGTCTGACCACCACCAAGTGCTGAGCAGAGCACCACCTCCTCTACAGGCACTGCCAGATGCTGACAGAAGAAAATTTGAGAAAATAAGGTCATATTTGGGCTCTTTTGGATGTAACCTGGAAGCACTAGCAGGTCCTATGTTACAAGTGTAAATAATATCATCAATATTCCAGCATTTTTCCTTAAGAGATCCTTCCTCTCTTTGAGAAAGACGTTAATTTCAGATACTTGTACCTGCACAGATAGCTGTGTCCTGGGCCATGCTGACCACTGTTTATACCAGCTGGCTGCTGGCAGACTGCAGCCTTGATATGGTGCGTGTCAGTCTTTTGAAAGCTACAGATAAACTCATTGTAAAATTTATCTGAATTTATTTAAGCACAAAATAACCTGTCAGAAGGAGTTTGAGTTTTCACTGACCTTCACCTGATATGCAGCTACAAGCCTGGCAGTATGTTAGTATCTTTAAATGTGGAGTATAAACACAGACAGCTTTGCTGGGCTTCCCTTTTAAAGGACTGTTTAGCTTTCAGAAACCAGCCATGGACTGAAAGAAATTTGTCGAACCGATTCATTGTGTTTCCTTCCTAACTAACTGCTGCTAATCTGCTCAGAGGAAAGATGCCTCCGTTTCTGTTTGCTGGAGGTTGCTATACCAAGGTTCGAAGCTGCCCGTAGGGAAAATAATCACTTACGAGCTGAGATACACTTAAAGTGGCATGTTGCCAAACAAAATGCATCGCTACTGGCATGCCAAGGGCCCTCTCACTTTGCACATCCAGAAAGGACTTAATTACAGAGTGGCTCATATTCTGTTGGGGAGGTTGCAAATGTTCTTGCCGGAGTTTTTTTTGTTTCATCAAAAAAAGATTTTTCCTTAACATCCTCATGAAACTGAACCTTCCCTGGCAGCTTTAAAGAAAAGGGTTAGTGGCTTTTCTTTCTGTCACACAAATTCTTCAGTTTCATCTCCAAATATTTCTTGTTCATTCGGAAACATGTTGAGATTGCAGTCTGTTTCCAAGGACAACCAGGTCCCCAGTGGCAGTTTTACAGGCTCCTCACAACAATGATACTTGGTGTCACACAACACTGAGTACGAGAAAGAAAATAGAAGCCCATAAGGAACCTAAAATCCCCAAATCTGAATTGCTCCGGCTGGTTTCAGAAAAGCCAGGGACTGGGTAGACATGTAGCTGGAGCTTTTGGCTTACACCTGGGCTTGTGCTCTCTGGCCAGGTGCTTGAGGGCTTCCTTGGGAAATGGCACAGGGAGCTTTGTCCTACAACTGCTACCTCCTGGCACCTCAGCTCTTGCTCAGGATCCCCTCAAACAAGGACACCATCTTCTATAGTATTGTTAGGATGATGTATCCCATCAGAAGGACATCACTTGTGAAGCTGGAAAAGATGGCGGTTGCTGCACCTCACTCATGCAGTGCTACCTCACCCAAGTTCTGACCCAAGGAAATGTTAACTATCACTTGGCTGGTAGCTTGGTGGCCTGAAGTCGGGGGCTGATGAACCAAGCAAATTGTTTCCCTACAGACAGGTGGTCTTTACTCCAGATTGCTCCTCTGCTGATCCAGTAATTAGGCCTTCCTCTTCAGCCATCCTTTTCAGCACTACCCAGACAGCCTGGAGAAGACAGACCTGTGGGAATAGCCTGCCAAGCCACCTTCCTGGTCAGTGGGAACTTGCTCTTGAGTGACGTCGTGGATGGAATGGGGAATCCATTGGCTTGTCTGGTGTCCAAATGGAGGGCAGGTGTATGGAGAAGAGGATCATTTCCAGTTTGATGATTTTTTTGAGATTTCAGAAAGAGAAAGTCACATCAAAATAGCCTGAACTAGTAGTTAATGAAACAGTTGCCTTAGCTGTGGCATTTCCAGAGTGATCTTTGCTCTGAATAAGGGAGACAGAGACCTGAACCCAATCTCTAAGTTTCTCAGTGAACAGTGTATTCATTCAGGAGTGACTGAGTACCAAGCCTACCGTAGAACTACAAATCTTTATTTGACCAAAACCAATATACTTCTACTAAAAACGTCTATTTTAAAAAGCTGATATGCAACAGTTAAAAAGCAAGAGTTGAAAAATTCTCAAACAGTTCCATTTTGGATCTTCTCTCTTCCAAATATCAGGATACTGTGATAAACTGGAAGCCTTGTGGTATAATTTGTAATGTCTTAGACGCCTCTGGTTTAGAACAAAAGGCATTCCTTGAGATTAAATAGCAGTACTTTGTCAACATTTTGGAGTTTCCACTCAGTGAATACAAGGATTAGTTCAATGATCCTGCCAGCTCAGCTTATTGCCAATAAGAACATTATAAATACAATACTAAGAAGCCCTTTTTTTTTTTCAACTTTTGACCTCAAGGTAGCAATTCCAGTAAAGCATAAATTCAGCTGGCCATGGTTTGCGATGGAGGCCTGAGTTATTTTCCTGCTTAATACCAGCTGATACGTGTGTGTTTGCAATCTCTCTTGTGGGGATGCATTAAGCAGAAGAGTTAACCAGTGTCAACTGATGATAATGCTCGGCGCTTCCTCTCGGGAGAGCCCCAGCCATAGGTCGGGTAAACACGGCACAGACTGCAGACAATGGGGCATGTTTGCCGAGGGGCCCTTCAACTGGTGATGCACGAGCAGTATGGATAAACTGGTCCCTTCTGAAACAACAGGCCCTTACCCCAGCCAAATGTGATTTTTTTTTTCTTCTAGGTGGGTTAAAGGCACCGGCAAAAATGGGGAGTTATTAGGTTAGCCTTCAGCAACAACTTTGCAAATGTTGCCGAATTCCGGCTGACTCCTGTTAGCCTGGGAAGCCTGAAAACAGCAGGTAAATGTTACAAATAGCTGATGAGTCAGGGAAGTATTTTTCATATAGTCTTGAAGAGATCAAATATGAGGTCATTCCGTTGTACTTGCCTTGTGCCAAGCACTTTCATCAGTTTATTTTTACCTGGTTTTCTTTTTTTTTTTAATACTGAAAAGTGTTAAATCTTAGTCTCAGCATGTCTGGAACACAAAGGTCGTGTTAACCATTTGCTACCAAGAGAGCATGGGAACAAGCCACAGGAGCTGCTTGTGGGTGGGCAGGATGGATGTTTTGCTGCATCTCCATGGGATTCCTGGTTTGCACAACCATTATTAGTGCTTAGAGTGGGTCTCAGCTAAGACCAAGGTTCACGAAGGTTTGTACACCCATATGTAGTAAGAAACCACCCAGTCTGAAAAGGGCTTTGGCCCCAGTCCTCCACGTTATTTGGAAACTCTTTTCTCAAGTTACATGCCTGACAACTTTAAGGACCTGTCCTGCAGCCTAAGTAGATGATGCACAGTTTGACACAGGAATTATGACTTAATTTTATGGCTTATAAACTGATACAAGGAGATTTAGTGGCTTAGACAAGGGCAAGTAAGGAATGCCTCAAGCCCTGACCCACACAGCTAAAAGATCACCCAAAAGATCAATTTCTGAGTGTGAATAATGGATAGGGAAGGGAGATGTCTGGAGGCCAGCGTAGGGGAATAGGACAAATGAGGAGCTGAGCTGATAGGACTGAGGTTGGCTGGAGAAATGGGCTGGGAACAAGCAGATACAGGGAACAGCTTGGATAGAACCAGAGCTCCTCAGAGGGGTTTGCCTCTGGTCCTGAACTCACGCACCTCGGAGTGCCTTGCATGTATCCCAAAGCACTGCAGTCTTTGACTACAGCCAGGCACATCAAAGTGGAGGGAGGCAACTGCGAGCCTTATCTCTACCTAATTGCCCCAAGCCTCATCAATCACTTAGCTGTAGCCTCCCAGTGAGGGATGATACCTGACAATCAGTGTGTTTCAAACCCACTCCTTTATGGTTATGAGTTTATTTAAACTTTGTTTATGTACATATATGTATTTATTTATCAATTATTTATTACTACTATTATGTTTTATTATTTTTATTTATAAATTACTTATACATTTATTTATTTACATAATTTTTTTATAGGCAGAGGCATTTTTTTAAGGATAAGCAATTTACTGCTCCCTCCCCTGACACTAGGTCCCAGCTGAGCCATCGAACAGATGAGGTAAATCCACCCTGAAGGGCAGGTGGATGGAGCTGTGCTTTTCCTGCACAGACCTGTGATATGTGTAATCAACCGGGGCTGACACCGCTTAATCTAGGCTGGCAGGAAGGCCATTTAACAGCGTGTCCTTGACACGAGTATCTCTCCTCCGTGGTTATCACGGAGCCCAGACTCACTGGGTTTCAGGCTGTGCAATACGGTTCAGACATGGAATTTGATTCTTTGGGGCTTTCCCTATGGGAATATGTGTGTGCGGAAGGAGGAAGCTGAATCTCAGCCTGCTCAGTAAATGCATTATTGATTTTGAGCAGGGAGGTTTTATGTGCTAGATGGGGGGATGAGAAGCTGAGGAAAAAGGATTTCTTTTACTGTGGCTGCTGGTTTGGCTTGGAAACATTGCTGTGGGTTTATAAATTATGGGTGTCCGAAAGGAAGGACTGGTAAAACCTCCCTTTGTCCTCGTGGCAGTGTTTGTTACAGGAAGATGGATTGGTTGCTCCTTTTGACATGAGCGACGAGGCCAGAATTTTCTCCCCTTATAATTGATCACGTAAGCGGACAATAGGAGAAGACACCTCTCCAGCAGATCTGTATTCCTCCTCTGCGGCACTGAGCTGTGTTACTGCCCATAAGAGCGTCTAAGGAGAAGCTCCAAGCCCCACGCCTGGAGCCGGCTCTGCAGCCCGTGCACCCCTATCAGCCCCTTCCCCGGGATACCCAGGCCTCTGGCATGCAGAGGTTAACTCCACCATTGTGTCTCTGTGGTTATTTCTGGGCAGCCTGTTTATCTTCAGTCCCCAGGTCATTAATAAACATCCTCTTTCAAATACTTTGGACATCTGGAATATGGCTTGCTTGTCTTCTGAGACAATGATATCCTTTTAGGCTAGTAAGGGAAGGATGAAGACTAAGGAACTTCTTTAGGAAAAAACAGTCTAAATTGTCTTCTCTTTTACTCCAGTGAATTCACCCACCAGTTGGGACTGCAGTATTTGGGAACATTTAAGCAGGTATCTAACTTTGATGCACATACATACACAGCCCCACCGGTATCACCTCCCTGTCACCATCACTGCAAGTTGTTGTATTTGCACTCTGAGCACAGGCAGAGTCATTTGGAAAAAAAGCAACATCTGCTCCTGTTATACAAGACTAATTACTAATATACTTGGAGCCGGGCAAGGAATCTGGTAATTTTCATCTCTCCTTACTTCCTTTAATACTCGCTTAAACAAGAACAACAACAAAAAAATCCTTTTAAAGAAAAATAGCCAACACAAGAAGTTCTTCAGACAAGAGCTAGGAGAAATACAGAATGGTTTTATGGGCCTGTTCTGCTTGTGGGGGTCAGTTGCAGGGCTCTGAGAGGGGAATTTGTCTGACCCATTTTATACTTCTACTGGAAAATGAATCAAATCCTAAAAGTGTCTTCTTCTGTGTAATGACCAGAGGGGGAATTCACAGTTCCTCGTTCAGACAGAGCAGTCCTCAAGAGTTAGGTGAAATGAGTCCCTCCCCTCCCAGCTCCAGCAGGGTGTGATCAGAGCCCTGTGGTCCCTTTTGTGCTGTGAGTGAAGCTCATCGTGTGTGTTGCTGTGCGGCAGCATCTGCTGCAATCAGTGGTGTGGTGGGACAGGGTTCCGGGTGCTCTAAACCCTAAAGTGTCCCAGGGAGGTACGGGTCTGTCCTCTGACTGTCACACATACCCTACACAGCTCAGTACAGGCGACTTTTGAGACTGGTCCCTCCTGATGGGCTTCACTTTGCAGGGGAGGTCACAACATTTAAATTAGGTGGAAGACACCAAAATCCAGCCCCAGGATTTGCATCCCGAAGCTGGATCTTGGCCTTTTCTCCAGTGCCTTACCGAGGAGGCTGGAAACTCCTGTGCATGTGTGTGCCCTCCCTCTGCAACCCAACAAGTCATGGGTCCTTGGCTGACCATGACAGACATATGAATTGAGTAGGCTTGGAGCTACCTTCAACATCGCACCTCATTTTCTACCTATAGTAACTTTTGCTAGAAACAATTTAATGAGGCCTTTTTAGGCTTGTAGCTGCCTCCAAAATACCAAACTGCAGGACCAGCATCTAGCAGAGCATCTGGCTAATCATCTATTGATCATTCATTAGCCCCTGATAAGCTATGAAGACAAAAACCTCCCACTGCATGCTCTGCAGATGTCTGTCATTGCTGGGGAAGTGCCCTGCAAAATTAATGTGCTTTTTGGGCCACCCTCCAACCCCCCAGGCTGGGGGAAGAGGTGAAAAGCCCCTTTGTAGGCCATCTCCCACCAAACCCTCCCAGCACAGTGTCGCCTTAGAGGAGTGGTGGTTTATAGACTTCAGTGGCTGCTTTTCATCACTCATCTTTGAGAAGACCCTCTCTCCCACTGAAGTAGGGCAGGAAAATCATGCCTGGAGCTGAAGCAGGGTTAGGGGTCAGCAGGCAGCCCCGGGTGACTCAGGGATGAGGAATGTGCAACTAGACCCCGCTCCCTGGCAGGCTTAGTCCAGTCCTCCCATGGCACCCACTCCCTGCCCAGCATCCTGTGATCTCCTCTCAGGATGAGCACTTTGGTGTTACCTTTGCTAACTGGAGCAGCTCCTGTGGCATGCTGCAGACCAGAAATAGCTCCTAAGGCTTTCCCTGTGTTATTTCCCAATGTGTGGTGAAAATGGAAGAGGCACTGGGCTTGGGTAGCCTCTTGGTCAGGCACATACCCCCGCTCCAGAGCGAGTGACGGGGGACAGAAGCTACAGACGTCCTTATCGGAAAAGACACAATCAACTAGCTATTTCAGCCATGGACAGTCTATCAGCAGCTGTTTGTAGCTCCCTGACCTCTCATCCCTTCCAGCCTCACTGCCAGACGTTACTGCCACCTTGGTTTTGACCAGATTCATTTGCCCAGCTGTGTAAAATGACCCAAGTTTAAATAACCCTGTTAACCTTCCAGAGAGGGGCTGCTCTGTGCTCCCTGCATAGGAGAAATTCCTGGAGATGATGATGTAACTCTTGGCTCGATCAGAAATACTATCTTTCCTCCCACAGTTTTTTGCCAGATCACATCTTTGTCTACTGCTTCAAAACCAGAGAAATATTAGTGAAAATTATTTGCTGATAAAGCCACTGGGGTTTGGCTAATTCCCATACCCTGTAGGAGCTGTTTGTGGCCAATACATGCAGCAAATGCTAACATTAACTCAAGCAGTGCGACAGATGATGTAAAAAGAAGTTGTAGTGCCTTTGATTCTCACAGGTACCCCGAAATACCCAGGCTCCCCCAGGGCCTCTTTAAAGCAGCACTGTGAAACAGGGGCTCGTTGAGACATGGAGCCTGCAGCAGCTATTTGCCCAGGACCAGCTGCAGCTCTCAAGGTGAGAATGAGGGGATGCTGGCGTTGCAATCACCGAGCACAGTGGGAAAGGAGCTGGTGTGATTTTGAGAGTTCAGGGTTGTGCTATATCCCCTTTTTGTCTGCCATATCAGTGCTCCTAAAGCCAGAGGTTTGCCCTTGAAAAATGTGCATGTAAATCCAGATGATGTTTGCTCTGGGGAATCAACTGGTAGCAAACTAAAATGGTCAGGAAGGTTTTTGTGCCAAAATGCTCACAGAACCAAAATACGCCTGACTGGTTCTCCTCACAGCCTCAAAGACATTGTGAGATGCTGAAGCAAATTAGCCAAGGGCAGCATCACTCCCCCATGAAGCACTGCCCAGTCCAGCCTGTGCTTGGTGTTCACGCAAGGGGTGAGAACGTGGGTGCAGCGCAGCCTCATCCTCTCCCACCTCGTGCTCTGGGTGGGCACCCCTCCTTCAGAAGCAGTCTCTCCTGTGGGGTCTGCTTCTGGTTTCAGCTCTTCCTGCGGAGGCACATGCAAGAGATGCAATTTCAACTCGGCTCCAGTGCATGTGAACTGTGAACGCTTTGGAAAAGGGATCACCAGGGAAAACTCTTCTGTCTATACCTGTACAGATGTGTATACCCTTATGTGTATTTGAACAGAAGAGTCAGATTCACCACCTCTCTAGGACTAGAAAACTTTGTATTGTTTCTGCTATAGTTCATCTGCTGTAAGCTTAGCTTGTCCAGGATTTATCTCAGCTCCTAATGTGTTTACAATGAGATAACTGTTGGCATGCTCTTTTCCAATTACCTAGACAGGATCTATCACTCTAGAGATGGCAAATGAAATGCAGGACCCCAATAAAGAGCGTGCATTTCCATGGCATTCATAAAGGAAAAGCCATTTGGCAGATGATGCATTTGTTTTAAGCGTTCCAAACCATTGCAGACATCATGAATCAAAGTTTACTGAGCAAAATTATATTTGCTGGTGACTGCTCGGGTACATTTGAGGCAGACAAGCTTGCACTGGCTTGCTAGGGAGCAAGTCTTCTCTGTACGGAAATGTATCATCAAGCAACACAATTTATGGTCTTTCAGCAGTTCTGTTCTGCAAAGGCTTTGAGCCTTAAGGGAAATGCACAGCTCCCACGTAAACTGACTCCCTGCAGAAATCGATAACTTCCCCCCTTTCAGATCAGGCACTTAAACTGAGGTCTTGACCATTTGCTGTCCTGAAGGATTGCAGGACACCCTTCTCAAGAGCTATACTGCAGTTAATTAAAGGCTCTAGGTCAAATTCCAGCTTTGCACTCCTGTGCTGTGTCTGGTGGGCTCTGCACTTCTGTTTTGAGCAGCTCCACAGTGCTGCTGTGCACTGAGAAGGGACTGCAGTACATCCAAAAGCACCATGTGGATGCATCTCACTTGTCGGGGAGAGTTGACTTTCTGTGACACATTTCCATGGGATAACAGCATCAGAGAAAATCAGACTGAAAGGGAAACCGAGAGGTCACAGCGCAGATCCCTCACCCCAAGACAGGATCACCAGTTTTGAAGCTAATCCTGACAGGTGCTTCTCTAATCTGTCCTTAAAAAAAAGCAGTGATGTGAAGACTACAAAGCTTCCCTTGGGCATCCAACTCAGTGCTTCGTTTTTATAAGGCTGAGAAAGTTTTTTATAATTTCAAACTGAAATGCTGCAGTTAAAGTCCATAATGAAACATGAGGAGGAACTTCTTTACTTTGAGGGTGGCAGAACACAGGAACAGGCTGCCCAGAGAGATGGTAGAGTCTCCGTCTCTGGAGATATTCAAAACCCACCTGGACATGTTCCTGTGCAACCTGCTCTAGGTGGACCTGCTTTGGCAAGGGGGTTGGACTAGATGATCTCCAGAGGTCCCTTCCAACCCCATATCATTCTGTGACTCTGTGATTCTGTGATAATCTTTGACCCCTTTCCAGGCACAAAGGCAGATTATTCCCTTCCTTTCTGAGGGCACTTTTGTCTTGGGTGAAACATTTATCTTTCCCTGGCAGTCATCTGTCCCCAAGACTGATGTTCCCCAAGTCCTTTGACTCCACAAATCTTATCTTCTAGACCTTAAAACATTCTTGCTGCTCCCCTCTGAAGCCCCTCCAGTTGCTCTCCATCATTCTTCAAGTGCAATGACCAAACTGCATGTGAGACCCTAGCCAAGTCCTGGCAAATGCCAATGCTCCAGCTGTCACTGGGATCAGTCCTTGAAGAACAAGGTGACCGAAGGATGGGGCTGTTCGTCACCATCATCAAGAATGAGCACACTGCTTGCACACTCTCAGGCACTGCAGGCATGAATAAATACTCTCAGCATGTGAGTCACAAATACAGTTGTTGTGTGGATCAGTTGGCTGTCGTTGCTGTACATCCCTCACTTCGTTCATTAGCTGTTCAGATTTAACAAATTAAAATGAGTATTGAGAAATCTGAGATTGTGACTAAGCCATGGTTTCAGGAAGCTTTTGTCATTTTTGCAGATGTTACATTGGACTGAGACTGGGCAAGGAAGGCTTGTAACAGCTCACTTCTGCAAAACCTTTGCATGTCCCTTAAGAACAAACTCTTCCCGCACATCCAGCGCTAGGCTGAGAAGCACAGACTGGTCCTTGGGGACCCTGGAATGTCACTCTGCCTCGGTACTCCTGTCTGCTCCAAAACAAAAGGAACAACTCTTTGGTGGACATACTAGCATTGACTAACCTATGTAGTAGTGACTAATGAAGAGAAATCCATGCCACCAGAAGGTGATTTATGCAAGGGGAACATAAAAGCAAAAAAATGTGCAATAATTCACTTCACGGAATGGATCCACCAGAAGACAACCTTTATTTTTTTTAATTTTCACCTGAGATAGTTTTCAACCAGACTTGTTCCCTGATGGTACAACTGCATGAACCCTAAAGTGCAACAGGTAGCCTGGTGGGAATGAGTGGCCAGACCCAGAGGAGGGGAGGGGAGGATTTCCTGACTCTTTTAATAATGACTTATGTCAGTAACTTAATGCTGACTAAGTTTTTGTGATTTGGGTGGTTCCCACCCAAATCTCCTCTGCTATCTCCTCTGAACCCATTGACGTTGCACCCTGTATTGGAATATAGGGAGCACATTTCTATAAGAGATACAAACACCTCCTTGGGTCCTCTAAGGTGTGGAGAACATCTGCAAAAGTTCTGCTCTTCCAACACACAGAGGAACAGTGAAGCAGATTTCCTTTTTTGTTTTCAGAGGATTAAAGTATCTAAAGGTCCAAGTAATTTCATTTATATTTTTAAAAAATCAGTTCAATTTTGTGAGGTGGATGCAAAGCATGAAATAAAAATATCATATCTTAAAAAAAGCATATTTTAAAAGCATATTTTAAAGGAGCCAAGGCCTCAGAGTAAGAAAAATTTCCCTTTAAGAATCTGATTGCTAATACGTTTAAACACAAAAGAACCCTCATCATGGTTCTTGTTAAACTTCAGTCTTGACTTTGCCAGTGTAATGAATTTATTAAGCCATGACAGAATTAATTGCATTAAAAGCACAGGCTCCATGCTGTCTGACTATACAATAATTGCCATTTCATTCTTCTGGGTTAGGCTGTTCGTGGACTTTAAATTGTTACCTTCTTACATAGCTTACAAAAAAAAAAGTACATTTTTGGGGGAGTGCATCAGGTAGGTATCAGCAGGGAGAATTAATTATCCTACTTTAAAACAATGACTGCCAATAATTTAAGTGCTGAAGCCCTTTAAATGCTGAGTCTGTGTTTAGGTTTCACATGATGCCCTTGGCTCTGCTTCTTTGAAAGGCTGGATGACAGCCAGCAAGAGATGCTTCTCCTTCCCAGTGCTGCTTGGGCATATGCCACAGCCAGGATCTCTATCCATAGCCAGGCGGGATCCAGCCAGCAACCTTCCATCATCACAAGGCAAAAGGATGAAAACTCAGCCACAGGGCTCAGGTGAGGACTTTGGCATGGTGAGGTGGTGTGGCATTAGCAGAGGGACACTCTGTAGTGTGCTGACCCTAAGAAGAGCGGATGCAATCCAAAGTTCCCGAAAAGTGGGGAATTTTCAGGTCCAGAACTGCAGCTTGCAACTGCTGCCTCACCGCAGGATGTCTAAATTCCACCAGTGCCCTGCATTTCAGCTTCTGAGTTTCTTCAGCATCTAAAAGGGAGCTGGCTAAAGAGGTGCCCTGGTCTTGATAGAGTCAAGCAGATGGATGTGTAACTTCTGCCTTAGCCCCAAAGTCCAGGAGCCAAGGTCTTGGGGCTAAGGCAGGAGTTCCACATCCATCCATTTGACTCTATCAAGACCTCGATCTCATGAAATTTCTCAAACACCCTGAGCACTCAGCAACCAAACCCAAGTATGGTTGCACTCTCTCCATGACAAGCTGGCAGAGCTCAGCTTGAGACCAATTCAGATGACCACTTGCAGAAGCACTTGTAGACCCAGGCTCCGTGCTCCAAGGACTTAAGTCCACACTGCAGGTCCACAGCGAAGTGCCCTGAGCACAGGGAAATAGGCACAAAATGAGTGCTGGTGGTTGAAGATCAGGACCAAGGCATTCTCCACACCTTGGATGAAACTGGTGAGGTATCAGGGGAAGGGGAGGGTGATCAAAATGTGGTGAGCCCTCACCACCCCCTTTCCTGTCCATCCCCTATGGGGGCAGGCCCAGAAGAGCATCTTTTGATGAGTGGAGGCTATTTCAATTTCCAGAGACATTCCAGATGAAGTATTAAAATCCTAGTGTAGACAAGACTATTTTAAATGGTTAATCTGCTTAGGGGAAGCCTATGAGGGAGAAGGGAGTTGCAGGTAACACCTCGTAACACAGTGACAGACCTTGCCGACACCTTAAAAACATACATATTTCCTCAGAGCTTTGACTGACAAACTTTTGTGAGGCTCATTTGTGCTGTTCAGACACCTCAGTTTCATCTAAAGAGTAAACAAAACACTGCCAGAGCACAATTTCTGTTCCTGAGGGCAGCTGGCATGGTCTGGTTGGGTCCAGACCATTGAGCGCTGCTGGCCTTCAAAACAGGAGGGGATGGTCCAAGCTTATGGTGACCCTGAGGTGCAAGGAGTTGTCTGAAAAGGACAAGGTAATCTCAGATAAACCTGAATCAGAGATTTTTAGCAATTTAAGAGTGCAGCTGGGGCAGTTGCAGTGCCCAGATTGAAAGCCTCATACTGCAATCTACTGGCAGAGGCTACAGGGCATCTCTCCCATGCCTCTGGCATGAACTTTGGGATCTTACCCAAACCACCCAAACCACCACTTCAAGAGGAGAGGCCATGGCATGGCACAGCCCATGGACCACCTTCCTTTGGGGACAATGAGGACATCTTGGCCTGTGGCTCCAGCACTTGTCGGTCAATTTAATGTGATAATCTGCTTGTCTTAAAAAACCCATATACCGTGTTCTCTTTGAGTTTGTCTGAAGCCTGACCAGCACATACAACAAGTAAACACACCTTTAGAGGTATCATGCGTTTCCCAGCAGAAACCTCCCCCAAACAAACAATGTTTTCTCAGTGACTCAGGAAAGAAGGCCATTAATTTTAGGTCTCTAAAAATAATCTTGACCTCTGCATGCCTCTGCTCGCTTGCAGCTCTAACTCTTCCAGCGGCTGTGTTTGCAGGGTGTGGAACAACGTGCCCCTCCTAACAGTGCCTGGTGAGCACAGGGGCAAAGTACCGCTGCCCTGCCCAGATCTGGGTGGCTTCGGTGTCCCATTCCTCTACCAGCCTTGGTCATGACATTTGTCTTTGCTGCTACTTCCTGGCACTCACTTTCATGATTCAGCCCTAGACAATGAAATTAATCTTGTGCAGGAGTGGTGGAAAGTGCAGTCATTAAAGGGGACGATTGTCGCTATAGCTGGAGAGGTCAAGCAGACGGTTAGGGAAGGCTTATGTTGCCTTAGCTACAGCAGCAACATGATGTCAAAGGGCACTGGAGCAAACAATCTTCTGATCTTTCCCTTAGTTTGGGTTGGTTTATTTCTTCCTTTCCTTTTCTTTCCTGGTTGCTTCACTATGTATTGCTTAGCAACTTTCAGAGTCTTATGCTTGAACATTGCACAACTACGTGCCTGTTGGCATGGAATTGTTATTGTTGGAATCTATATCCAAGGAAGAAGATTTCTGGGGAGTAGCAAGAAGCCTGCTCACAAATCAGTGGCTCTGTATTCATCAAACTTCACAAGTTGGCCTGGGATGTTTCTGAGACGGAAATTAACATTTCTAATTTCAATGAGTGTATGTTCTTTTCCATTGAGAGCACTGGAATAAGTTTTGTAGTCTAGCTTATTTGTTTAATTTGGCCTAAGGGAAAACATGGAATTTCTGGCCTTTGGTTGTTTATTACTGTCCAAACTTCAGACTGAAAAATTAAAATCTTGCATTTAGTCTCCAAGAAAATGTCTAAAAACATTGCTATTGTAGAGAAGCATTTCGTTTAGTCATTGAGTGTTGGATTCATCTCGCTTAGCATTAGATACCTACAGAGTAGATATCAACACCTGAGCCAATTTCGCCGCTCTCCTTTTACAGTGTAGGGAGGTAAATAGGTGTGTTCATGAGACTTCAGACCCCCATTTTTGGACAGCCTACTTACAGAGGTCCAGTGGCTGTAAGAAGATTCTAGACAACAAGGACTGATGAGCTACCTCCTCATCATAGTCAAGCACTCTTGCAGATTCATTAATGTACCCTTCCTAGTTTCTACACTCTGCTGCAAAAGAGTCTTCTGTAGGTCTTGTGTCATGTCTGGCCACTCCTGTGTGGACCTCTGAGACTGCCCAGAACTCCTCAAAGGGCACCAGGCATCTATTAACATGCAATTGAATCCCTAGTTTGGACTGTGGTTGCTCAGGATATGCATTGGTCATTTGAGCACCCTTTGAGTCCGACCACTGCATTCAGATAGTCCCAATGCTTAAATGTTTGTTGCAGTTGGTAGCACGGCTGTCACCTCCCAACAATGATCTGCTCTGAGTCAAGATCAACATTAAACTTCATTTTTGCTTGGTGGCACAGTGCTTTATGGGAGTTATAGTTTATGAGACTGCACTTGAATTTGTCTGGCTTCAGTTTCTAGCCACTACTTCTTGTCATGTCCATCTCCATTAGATTTAAAACGTCTTTAACATTTTAACCTTTTTATTGAATGTAACTGAGTTGCCACTAAATCTTCTTTTCCTATGTAAATCAAACTGATCACTTTAACTCTCTTAACATATTTTTCTAGGTCCCTAGAGTCCTTTTTTTTGTTTTTTCGCTTCTCTGTTTTGTCAACTCTCTCTAGAAATGCACATGCTAAGATGCAGCTCTCCTTCTATTAGGCATCTCAAAGGCACACGCCTAAGTCTGACTGCATCGTTCAAAGCAGCTTTGAGTTGGTGGAGGGAAACAGGCCTCTCCGGAGGGCAATGCATCTGGCTCAAACCTTTATTTTTGAATGAAAGGAACCACCGTCTGAAGGAGGCTGTATCAATCATGAAGGCAGCTGAGAGCACAGCGAGGTAGATGGGAAAAACATGGGAAACAAAGTCTGCCAGGAAAGCGTCTCTGGGTGCAGACCCCTCCATCAGTCAGCCTCCACCAGGGAAATAACAGGAAATCCCAGTAGTCATTGGAGCCTAATTTCCTTACATGACCAGGGTGAACATGGTTGGGATAAATTCAGACAGTTTCCTCTGTGATGTGAGTCAGTGGCTCTAAAACAGAAGTTCAACAGGACAGTAAATCTGGATTTGGGGAGTGTTCGTACTGAACCAAAAAATGTGATGGAGACACATGCTTTGCAAATTTTTGCAGAAAAATTGCAAAAGATTTGCAACAATGCAAAATGCCAACAAGGTCCAAATGCATTCTGCCAGCTTTCCCTCATCTGGAGCCTGTTGATGTTTTCCTTCAGCGGCCCATCTAAAGCTGCCTTGTGCACTCTGGTTAACCTGATGGTGTGCTCACAGGTACAGCAGAGCCAGCTGTGCACTTGCTGATGCCACCAGTCCAGAAACCGAGCCAAAGTTTCCAGAGGGCAGGACTGAATGGCAGGAGAGTTGGGTGGAGAGCAGGAGGAGGCCGACCAACAGGTCATTTACACTGCTTTGTGCCCGCGTTTCATACACAGAAATGAACAGGAACTGTGCCATGGCAGACAGCACATGTGATACAAAGTGATGGCAGATCCTAGGGGGTGGTTAGAGATGTTCACCTCCCTTCCCCTCCCCAGCTCTTCTTTCCATGTGACCATTACTGATAAGTTGAGCAACGCCAGCCCCTGGGGTACCAGGGCATCCTGCTGATACCACCTGTGTTCGGTGTCCATACACCATGGTGGCAAGGTGCACTAGCTCTTTAGGGGATGAAAATAGTAATGTGACTGATGCTGGTGATACAATGACAGGATGATAATTTTGTTCTACGCCTGTTTCAGCTACAGTTTCTCTGTTTGCTATCATGGAGGAAAATACCAATTACCCCCTGCAGGGAGGATAGATTACTTGATGCTGCAGTCACTCTACCACTGGTAGCAGGATAACACAAACTCATTTCCCAGAGGTCTCCAAACAGCTGTCAGAGAATAATGACTTTCAGTTGCTACCAGCCCCCACCAACTCTGAAGCAGCGACCTAGAGGCAAAAGGAATGAGTCATATTACAAATCCCTTCAGCTTTCAGATGTGCCTCCATTTGTTCTCCCAATACCAAAAGATTTAATTAATAGGGAATATAATTTTTCACGGCACTTCTCATTTGTGCAAAAACTGGTCTGGAGACCAATTTCCAAGAACTCCTTCTCATTAGGAATTTTTCCTGTGATATATATTAGCACTCTCCCTATCAATAACTTTTCTTCTGTTTTAAAACTTCAGGAATAAAATCTAACCACTCACTTACAAAAGTAAAATTCCTTAATTGAAAACCGGTATTTTTACATGGAAGAGAAGGTATATAGGTAAAAATACTCCATAATACATCATCAAAGAGCAAGAACCTCAAAGCTAAAAAGAAGCAGTTGTAATGCCACATCAGAATTTCTAGATTTCCCTGATCTTCACCCCTGGTTTTGTTAATTTTTATGTTGCAGTTGAACTGAAACATCCATTCTTTGCTTTTGAGTTTTATTTTCATTTCTGTCCTCAGTGTCTGGGGTCAGACTTGCCTCTCATTTATGCTGTTGTATGGAGAAGTCTCACTGAAACTGCTGAGATAAAGCTAAAAAATGTGAAGAATTGGGTGCCCTAGCTGTATGATATCACTTGGGTGTTATTTCCCTAGCAGACAGAGTCTGGTCATAGTCATGTTATACTTGCACCACTGAAACTGTGATCAGCATCTGCCTTTGACAGGTTTAGCATACGTGGTACTTACCCACAGGAACAGCTCTTGGTGGCAGTGACACCTCTTGCAGGCACAAGAGAGGGCCACTGAAAGATGGAAAATGAGAAATTTTGCATAAGAATAAACAAACAGTTTACAAATAAGCAGATTTTACTGTGTAAAAAGTGAATGTAATACATTGTGTTATCACTATGCAAATCTAGATGAAAAAAGGATTGGATTTTTCCATTACATTTACAGTTAACACTCCAACCAGACTGAGGGTGTATGAAAGGATGCTGCTGCTTTGGTGGGTGCAGTTGGCAATTGGCACTGGTATGGATGGGAAGAGCCATGTGTTGACGTCAAAGAAGCAGCAAAACTTCACTCAGGAAGCCCTTTGGGTTTAGCAAAGGCATTGCTTGATCTTGCAATCCTATCCCCAGTGATTTTAATAATCACCAAACCGCAAGTGAAAAGCTTCATCCTTTCATCAGCACAAATCAGGGAAGTCTCTGTAGAGGCAAATGAGCCATCCTCTTCCTGCATGGCCTCTGGAAAGAGATGGAGGCACTGACAAAAAATACCTTCATGCTTCAGGAAGGGTAAGAAGAAATGTCAGAGCAGCCAAATATTAAGCAGCAACCGTAGTCCCTGCAGAAGAAACACCAACAACACCCAGGCAGCAACCAAATCATTCACATTTACAGGCAGTGATGACAGCAGAAGAGGATCTGAGCATCTCCAAGACATTTGGTAGGATTCACTTCTCTTTACTTGGCATGTCTACAACATAAATGTCTTTTCCTGGGCTAGCTACCATAGTTTCCTTCTGTAGCTTGCCCGTCCCCAGTGCTAGACCATCCCAGCTGCTGGAACAGTCCACAGCATTATTTCAACTTTGGCCACCTAATGCTCTTCCAAAGGCCGGTTGGGCTCAGGTCAGGATGGTAGCAGTTGCTTTGGGGCGACCTCACTACTTTTGATGGCAAGACTATTTAGTGCCATTCCTTGCCCCTCATCTTTAGTGCCAGAGAATGATCCCTGGCTTTGTAGTTTCATAGTGCAAACATAGCTTCAACATCTGCATCCATGCTAGTCACTTCAGGTTCCCTATACAGCCAGTGGAAAGAAACAGGCACTTCCAGGGTGCAATATCAGAGCTGTTAGGATCAGGATAAGGAAAAATGCATCCTGAAGTGCCTATATTTCTCCGTTGACTATAAAAACAGTCTAGACACTTAGGTCATAGGCAGAAATTTACAGTGTGAACATCTGGAGTTGGTCCGACAAATCCCACCTCTCCTGTCAAACATGTACAAACTTCTTCCATAAAGACACCATTAGTGAGGACTGCATCTGTAGCCCACTTGCAGACAAAGATATTTTTCCTTATTTGTTTACCAAATGTTTCAAACAGAAATTTATTTCTCTAATCTAATGAACAACACAAAAAGAAGAACTATAGCACAGGTTGTTATGAAAGTGCATAGTTAAATACAATGCTTCATTTAGAGATGATGCAAAGCTCAGTCAAATAAATAGAATTTTTTTTTTTGAGGTAAGCATAATCTGCTGTGGAAAATGAGTGCAAGTGCTACGCAATAAGAAATAGTTCTCAAAAACTGTATTGGTAGGATAGTCTCTTCCTGACAGACTAGGTGACCTACTATGTCTTTTCCATCTGACATGAAGCTGGAGCGACACAAATAAAAACTGTCTGATCCAATACAAAACCTGCCCGTAAAAAGTTAACTAATCGAAATAAAGTGAATGTGATTGAATCAGTGCACTGAATTTTTAGCAGATCAGCATTTTGCATGTCTGACTGCAGTGTTCCTGGTAAGACATGTATTTACTGTTCTTCTGTGCTCCCTGGGATGCTTCCACTGAAACACTCAATGGTTCACTAAGGGAAATATTAGACCAAAAAATTTGAAAATCCCATCCTTAATTCCATTTTAAATGTACTAAATGACACAAAGTTTAGCCTCGAGCACAAATGAAAACCTTGAGTGTTGTTGATAACTGGGTTTATACCTAAGCTAATGCTGCCCTGTATCTTATCACTTTCACACCTTTATTTATTGCAGACAGCACTTTAAGCATTCCTGTGGCTGAAATCTTCCTTGCATGCTGAGTATGGACATGATGCAGTGTTGATTCAGTGAATGACAGTGTTTTGTAACTTGAAGCTTCTTCCCCGTGATGAATAATTTTTGGTAGAAGTCCTATTATGAGGTAAGCACATAGTAAAATACTTCTGCAGCTCATGACCCAGGGCAGGGATGGACTTGATTGCCTTGACTGTGGTCTGCCTTCTGGAGCTGTAGAGGTGGGATGGGAGGCTCCCCTTGCTTCCAGTGGCCAGGGAGGGCATGGTGCTGGTGGCTATGAACAACCTCCTCCACCGGTACAACCTGGCTGTGGCTGATCGTTGTGGTGGGACAACCTCCACCCATTTTGTGGACCTACTCCAGCATAACTTACCCATCAGGGAGAGAGCCCGCAACTCCTGTTTTTCCAAGTATGAGGAATTAATGCCAGATGAATGCTACATCTGGGTTCCTGGATGACCTCATGGAGGTCCCCATTAGATGGTGTTGGGTTCCCTTCTGGCACCAGCAGCGACTGCATGACTTGTTTTCTTTCCTAACGCAGGAAATCTCCCACCTCAGGATTCTCTCAGACAGGATGGATGATTCACTCGGTGCTCGACTGCCCCTTCCTCAGGCTACAGCTGGGGACTTTAAATAGAAAATTGTATCAGACAGATCGCACATTGGGGAAACCCTTTTATGACCCAGAATATACTCTCCAAACAGTATCTGTTTCATTGTCAGGGGCAATGACTTCCTGAGCTCCATCCCCTCTCCCTGGCCTCCGGCTGCCTGATGTCAGCAGTATTTCCTTGCATGCCTGGGATGCTTGAAATTGTTGGGGCTTAGCTGGGAAACAGAGAGGATTTGGGGAAACAAGGGCAAGAGTCAGTTTTCTTTCCGATAGGAGGAATTTGCTACCGGACACCACTTTGTTAAGCACTGGCCGTGTTTACTCCCCATTTTGCCACAGCTCACTTGATGTCTCAGGCTGCCACAGTCTCTGAAACAGGTGTTTCCTGCCCAGATCCTGCTCTGTAAGAACTGGTGAGGCAGAAGATGCCCCAGTAAAAATGTAGATGCTTAGTTTTGAGCTGATGTGTCTGTGAAATATCTGGGAGCAAGAGATCATAGAGGTAGCAAAACAAGTGCTGCCCAGTGGGTGTTAATATCCCTGGTGTGGGCATGAAGCTGGGCAGAAGATGCAGCCTGTTGTCTTCCCTCCACCAATAGGAGGCCCCAGGCTCTGTATGGAGCCTTAGGCAGGATCTACCAAACTTCCAAGGTGAGGCTCTGTCTTCTAGAGAGAATTAGACTGATATTGTCCCTACATACCTTACTGAAATTAGACAATCTGCGTCATATCTGACTTGGGAAATTAAATACGACCAGGGCACAGGCCTGGAGCCTTCCATATCAATAGGACATTAGCTCCACTGCTGGCATGGTTTTTGTCCTCAGACCACCTAACTCTCTCACAAGCAGCTGCTGTACAGGAATATTCCCACCAGGCAGTTTCTCTGTGTCTACCCTCTTTTTAGGACAAGAGTGTAGCCGTGAGCCATTCCAGGGCAGGTGGCCTCATGATGTCCCCCTCTGCACGATGGAGCTGAAAGCACACCTGGCTGGAGAGAGGAGCGGGGCAGGTGAATGGCTGACGGTGTAGAGCAGCAGTGGTGGCATGTACCCAAGACCTGGGGAGGAGGTACTAGTGACAATTGAGTTATGTCAGAGACAGAAAAGGGCTAATGCAGAACACAGGGCTGGGGTCAAACCCAGTGCTGTGGAAATGAGAGAAGCAGATTTGAATTGTCACCCAGTTGGTCAAGTGTGTCTGGCCAGCAGCGGGTAGGCAGGACACAGCCAGACAAGAGGTCTCAATTGCTCTTGTATTAAGAGTATCTTCCGCGGATGCAGACAGCTAAGGCAGTAGCATGCAGACAAAAACCAATCTCGGGACGATGGTGGGGGAAACAGCCTGGCTTGGCTCTAGCTCAGTACGCTCTGCAGCTTTAATCACTCTTATAACTGCGACAATGAAAGCCCAGTTATGGCCCTGGCAGCGACGGGTGCTGGGGGAAGACCGAAGGACAAATACATCTGCAAGAAGCGGGCACTGATCCAGACCAGCAAATGGTCTGTAATAATGATTCCATAAGAAGGTTTTTCATTGCTAACCAGGCAGAGCGATGGCTGGGGGGACACAGACACAGGTCTAGCAAAGACTCTGTCCCTGGGGAGGGGTTTCTTGGGGCCTGCTAGACCTCAGCCCCAGGGAAATGCACTTCAAGATGTTAGTGTGTAAAAAGAGCTTCTTAAGGGATGACTGCCGTTCTTTTCCAGACAGGTTTGTAAAGAGAGCTCTACTCTCTTAAATTGAGCAAAATCCTCAGCCCATCACAGGTCCAGAAATGCTATTGCTACCACACAGGCACCACTGACCACTGCCTACACGTCTCAGTGGAGAGCAGAAACAAAGGACAGAGGACAAAAACAACCTAAACAACAGGGTCTGTTTCTAGCAGTCTGAGACACTTTTCTTCCTGTCCCTATAGTTCCTGCCTTGTTTGTACCATCAGACCCTGGCAGTCACACAGCTTTGACCGTTTGGTCAAATCTGCCACCTCCCAGATGCTTACTGCCCTGCTGCCTTTACCTGACCACCCAGGAGGGATGCCCTGGAGCCCCAGTCCCCTGCTTTTACCTTGCCACTCTCCCAAGAAGGGAAGAGCAAGCAGCAGGTCGAGTCCAATAGGAGGAGGAGCAACATGTTGAACCAGCCTTGTTCTCTCCTGCTGTCATCAGTAACTAAAAAAGAGGTGTGGGAAGCCTGCAAGACTTCTGTTAACTGAGGAGGACTCAGTTAACAGACTCTGCAGAGAAGATTTCTGTATGGGAGCCACTTTTCTCTGCTTTGGAAATGTTTTTTTCTGTGTTCTGGCTGTTTGTTCTGATCCATGCTCTGTTTTTCCTCCTGTTGCCTCTTTCCTTCCTGTATCTCCCTTTTCCACTTTCCTCCTCCACCCCTGGTGAAAGGACTGTGGAATAGGCTGATACGTGTGGTTCTCTCATGGTTTCTGCTGCCTGAAGCGTCATCCTCCTTTTATCAGTCCATCACAGACATTTCAGCTCTGATTCATCAGGGCAGACCCGTCAGCAGCACCACGGGGCCTCACACTCAGGTGGTGCCAAGGAAGTATGAGTATTAACTTGGTTAATCAGAAGTAGGAAATAAACCATTGGGCAAGCGATGACCAAGACAGTATTTTCCATGCAAGCAATGTTTTCCACCATCAGTTTCTCAGATAAAAGGCAGGAATTGCTTTCAAACAGATTGTAGGGCAGAGGTCAACAAAAATGATCTGTTTATAATTTCTGCTGTCAAAACAGTATATGTACGTAGATCTCAAACAGCCTTGTAATCCATGGTTATCTTTTCTATGTTTGTTTTCCAGCTGTGACCTTAAATGGCTTCTGAGATCGTGCCTCTGGGCAGTGGACATGTTCCAGCTCCTGAGTGCTCTGCTTGGTGATTAAACCCGTGTCCCTCCATGCCACCACTCCTAGCCAGCTCTGTGACCCCAGGCAGGGTGTGGAGCAGAACCCTTCTGCTTCCCCCTGCTTCAGCCAGGGGGAACACATAGCTTGGAGCCCCTGTCTTTCACTGTCGTGACAGGGTAATTTTGGGAACCCATGTGCAATTTGGGGAGTAAAGGGAAGGAAGCTCCTCTCTGAATAGTCAAGCTGACAACACTATGGTATGGGAGGTGTCTCTGCCCATGGAAGCGGGGTTGGAACTAGATGATCTTTAAGGTGCCTTCCAACCCAAACCATTCTGTGATATTAAAAAGTCTACTATTGACATGCTAAACCAAAAGTCACAGTGTGGGATAGCTGTTCAGGGGGAGCAACGAGATGAGTTTCAAAGGTGAGCTGCTGTGGGAACCCTGACCTCCTGGCTGGCACCAGACTTGTACACAGCACTATGCTCCTATTTCTAGGAGCACCTATCACCAACCTCCTATCTGTCCAAGTCATGTTGCCTCACAGCCCAGCCATTGACGCCACCCGATATGGCAGCATAACACAAGGTGACGTTAATGGGTTCCATCAGGGAAGCAAGAAGGCAGGGGACAACATGCTGTTTACATGTCATAGATAATATCTGACCATGCAAGGACACACCAGCTTGGCCATCATATTACACAGCAGGGTGTTTGCTGGCCACTCAGTGGTCAGTACCCAGTAGTCCAGCACTTAGTCTTGTCTGTGGCAATGGTCACCAGCAGCTGCCTTCAGAGCATCATTAGTGATACTGCTACTAATATTATTAGAGGTAGACATTAGTAGTTATTACTAGACTTCAGGACTGTACAAAGTAGAGGCAAAGTCATCAGAACATGTGTGTCCATGATCTGGTGTTGAGATCCACCTGCTAATACCATGGATGGAGATTGTCAGCAGACTGTGGTTTTCTTCCATCGCAGACTGCCGTGCACACAGAAAACACAGCTCTGGGACAGGGGCAGGTTGTGGCAGTGCTAAGAGCTGCCCAGCAGCTCTGTGCCATCATAAATAACTAAATACATAATCCTAGCTAGAACATGTGTAAGGAAGTTTGTCCCCCTTTCACCATCCTATTGTGGAAGCAGGGCAAGTCCCAGCTGGGGAGATGGTTTGTGTCCAGGAAAGGGAACACAAAACAGAGATGTGGAGATGGTTTGTGTTCGCTCTTCTGGCTTGGTGGTACAGGAAGGCCATTTCACCTTCTTTCACCTCCTCAGGCATCATTGGGGATGGAGTGTGATCCAGCTCTTCTGGCTTCTGCATGCCCAGCAAGCCAAAGGCAACACTGATACCTGTGGTAGATCTATTGGGTCCCTTTTGCTAATTTTTGAAGAAGAAAAAGGTATCTATTTGTGAAATATATCCCTGATTTGGGAAGGACCTGTTATAGGGCTAGTTAGCATATCTCAAATTTCATTTCTCCCAATGAGAAAAAGTTGTTCTCAAGGGAGAGGTGATCATACAAGGAGGACACTAATGGGGGTCTTAGGAGATCAGTCTTTAACTGCTCTGTCTGCCACAGACTGCCACAGGCATATCCCTTAATGTCCTTCCCTTAATCTTCCCAGCCCATAAATAGGTATAACAGTAATGTTATCTCCCACTTTCTACTTACCTTGTCTGAGTAGATTGTAGGCTAACGCCATGTATTTCCTCATGGCAAACACAAAAGGAGTGATGCATTACTGCTCCTACCAGAGTCTATAATGTAAACAAATCTGAGAAACCTGAGCTATATAGTTTCAGGCAGTCAGGCAAGGGGAGAGCAGCAACCCAACCTGCACCAGCACTACCCTCCCTAAAATGAAGCTAGCCTCCACCCCTCCAGGTGCCCAGGATGACTCCTGTTTTATCTCATGCAGTTGATTTTCCATTCATCGTCTTTTCTATCTTGATCGTAACTTCATTTTGGAAATAAAATTTGGTACAACTGTGAAAAATATGAGGACAACTTCTTTGCTGGAATAAACTGACTCTGCTGAATTGAAGCAGAATATACCTCCATATACCAGCCAAATAGCTGGCCCCTAACATCAATATTTATTAGTTTCTGTACCAGGAATGCTAACAGCAAGTTTCAATGTGGTGAAAAGCAAATATTGATCTGTTTTCTTAAAAGTCAGATTAGGCTGTGTCCATAGGTAAATATTCTTGCTAGCAAGTAGAGGAGAGGTTGTTTCCCCTCCCCCCTTCCCTGTTCCTGAAGTCAGCCAAACCAAATAAAAAACATCGATTTGATACCTACTGAGTTTTTAATTAAGGAGGTACCAAACCTAAGGGAAACAGAAGCCCAGGGGAGCTGTCAAATCACTGTTTTGGTAGTTTTGTGGCAGGGAACACAGCTCATAAGGACGACCACCCATTAGTGCCTCCACTCCTGAGAGGGAAGAAAATGTTCCTGAGGGAACCAAGACCAAACCTCTTCATGAGCAGGGGCAAAGGTACTCAAAAAGATCTGGCTGAGCCACAAGCGTTTCACATTTTAGTCTTCTTGCCCCTCAGCTCTGCTGCTTCAAGGTGATTGCTCCCAGCACTGACGCATCCTCCCCTTCCTCCTGGGATGTCTCGCTCGGAGATAAGGACACAAGGCCAGGTTCAGCCTGGAAGGACCTCTTCTCTCAGCATCACCAGCTTTTCTTGTTGTGCATCAGTCTCCTGCCAGCACCCAGAAACCCACCCCAAGGCCATCACAAGAGAGGCTGAAAGGGTTGCTGCAGGGTGGTGGGAGAGCTGTGGGCTGATGGCACCGGCAGGCCCCCCAGACTGCACGTGTCTCTGCAATCAATCCCTCGCGTCTGCACAGGGCCAGCTCAACTCGGTAAGAGCCAACCCGCCTGACAAGCTCTTGGAGTGCTCCAAGGGCCCCTGAAGGGAAAGCTTGCTCAGGAATTTGCCAAACATTGTATCTGGCCAGGGGATAGCTACCTACTTTTTGTGCTTTGTGCTGATTTTGCATTGCCGTTCATTTCCAGCCCAGCATAAGGTGTCTTCAGACACGATGCCATGCACCTCTATTCTCACCTCCATGGGATCAGGGGGATTTCAGCCTCCTGGCTTCCTGAGAAGCAGGTTCCCAGAGGAAACGTCTCCATCACACCCCTTGGTCACAGAGAAGACTCCCTCTCCACCTCAGTCTATTGTCACAGCAACCCAGGGGCAGATGGGAAGGGAGGACATACCTAGACTTTAAAACCTCCTCATGAAGGGGTTGGCTGTCCATCAGGAGTGATTTCATCCCAGCTGACAGAGATGAAGGGCTCAATTAGGATATGAACATGCAGTTCCAGGGAGTGTAATTAGTTCAAATAGGCTGCTAAGTATCTCAGCAGCCTTTAGCTAGCAACAGCAGGCAGCAAACCACTCTTGTGCCATCTTACCTGCAAATAAAACAACCCTCTTGCTTTTGTTCTGCTTATTTTCTTAGCCTATAAATGCTCTAGTGTGGATTGGATTTTGCTTAATACAGCACCTAACACACTGGGGAACTCATCCAAGACAGAAAAAAAGGCATAACCCAAAAAAGAAGCATCTTAAATCACATATTTCCCCTGATTGCTCCATCTCCATCTGTATAGAGTGGCACTTAGCCTAGGAGTAGACTGAGATAAGCAAAGGGTTATTTCTTTCACCATCACATCAGGAAAGATGTTAATTTCTCCTGTGGAGGCTATCTCAATGAGTAGTCACTTGTTCCTCGTCTCCCAGACCACATATTATTTTACAAGTTCACATTAAAAGAGGTTAATGGGGGAAGCAAGCACTGACAGTCATTTTCACTCCCCCGGAATGATTCACTGCACTGCCATAACTCAGCTCAGGGTAAAGCTCCATCTAACAGTAATACCTACAAAAACTAACTGTTCTCAAAATACTGTCTTTTTTCTTTTTTTTTCTTTCAGCAAAACTTTTTTTTTCTTGACCCTTCTTTGGATGAACTTTGCCTTGAATAAACAGCAACATCTGGAATTCAGCAAAACACACCATAAAGGGAATAATATGTCCACAGCAGTTTTGCTGAAAAGGACAAACCCATTTATTACTCAAATGAAAAGCTACGATTGCTAAATGTCAGATGAAATTAGAAAAAAAAAAAAAAATTGAATCCTCTGTGTGTGTCCTTTGTGTCCTTGCCAGCTCAATGTGTGTAGAAAGCTGTCCCTCCGTTATCGCTGTTCTGTCTTTCTTCTTTCTGGCTCTATTGAAAGTCTGCGAGGACTTGCTAATTGCAGACACACACGATCAATTTGGTTACCTTTACGCTGGGGCAGACTTGCAGGTGGTGCTTTTTCCGCTCAGATAAGGAAAGTACCTCAGACAGGGTGTCCGTGATCCGACCATGCCGTGACTCTAACCAAGCTGTTTTCTCGCAGCCCTTTATCTTCTTCAGGCTGAACTTGAGGTGCAGTTCCCTCCAGGCTGGACTGGCCAGTGCTTGGAGGCCACCAGCCACCCAAAGAACCCCTGGGTCTGCTGGGGACAGCTGAGGACATGCAGCTGGTGGGGTTACGTGGGATCCCCCCTCCCTTATAGGGGGATGAAAGCACTGAGCACCTCAGAAAGGGAATGGCATCTCTCCCTCTCTCCATCCTCCCAGCTGAGCAGCACACGGATGCTCGGGGAGGAGCAGCCCCTCCTGCATGCTCTGCAATCGTGATGCCATGGGGCACCTTATCCCCAGACACGGTGCACAGAAACAGACTGAATCCATCTCCCTTTGCTTTGTTTTTCAGCAGGTAACTCCTGGTTTCTGGAGTTATCCCCTGAACTCCAGAAACTCCTGGCCCAAATCTGCTTTCTTCAGAGCATGTGTTGAGGTCATGAGGTCACAGCTCCTATAAATCAACAGGAGCCAAGCACATTAATCCAGAAACAGAACGAGGTCTTCAGCCAGTTGGGCAATTTTTGTCTTAGAAGATTGGTCCAAGGTTGAAATGCTGCCAGCCTGGAGAATAAACACCACTTCAAGGAGGGACTCTCTGTGCATTTTCATTTTGTACAAGGAAGTGATTTGGGTCTTTGCAGAACAAAAACAGAATTAGGAAGGTGAGAGAGAGATTGGATTTATTTGTACAAGGCTAGGGTGGGCCCTGATTCAACCCCTGCTTCTTCCAAACACTTCATGTGTGATCACAGATGGATTTCTGATGGCCAGACCCACCAAGAGGCAAGATCCCCTCAGCCCTACTGACACTGCTCTACCTGGGATCAGACAGGCAACTTTTAACCGCATATGACTCTTAATTACACCAGTAAGTTCAAAACTGGACATTACTGGCTCGATTTCAGCTAGAAAGTTAAGCAATGCATGCCATTAAGCTGGTAGGACATTGTTTTGGCCCAGACTAAACTGCAAGCATCATTGCCCTCCTGGAAAGCACTGGGTCTGCACCTACAGCCCAGATCTGGGTCACCAGGGTGATGCCTGTGGCCTTCTGCTGCTTTTTGCATGTCCTTTCACAGCAGTGGTGATGTGCAGCCTCTCTTATCACTTGTGAAATCAAAACCTAAACAGATTCCAGCCAAATTAATATATACAGCAGGATTTTGCGTAAGCAGCATAATTGTTTATGTAAATAAGTGAGAAGTTTTTCCTGTTTCCTCTCCTTCCCCATGGAGAAAACAGGGGTTACATCCATACTAATAAGCTCATCCTGAAGGTCCAGGTTTGCAGGTTTAGGCCCCAAAACTTGGTCACATGTGCTGTTAAATTGGCAGCACTGACACAGCAGGGTTTAGGTCTGGGCCACCAGACTGGGCCCCTCGCAATCCCTGGGGAAAGTTTAGGCTTCGACAGGGGCCAGAGGCTATGCTCAGCTGGCTGTTTGTATGTGGCCAGCCTGAATGGAGATGTGGAGATGACACTAATGGGCAGACAACCTGCCTGAGGCCTGGGAACTGGTGCTGGCTATGGTTAAATTCACCAGTGAGGATATACCCTAAAAGTTTACATTTCTGTCCTTGGGATAACTGTGGCCTTGAGAGCAGCCCTGCAGGGCAGAAGAAGTGACAAGCTCACAAAGTCCTGGGTTATACTAGAAGAAAGCATCACCTTAGACCATAGGTAACTAAAATAATGTTAAATATAATGTAACAGGAACTGCTTAATAGCGTGGGTTACACATCGGTTAACCACAACAATCCCATCTCCATGGAGTACATAATATTATTTTAGTTACCACAAGTACCCAAGGGTGTGCTCGTATAAGAGATCGTTTCCTGCTACCGGCAGGTCTGAAGTCTCAGCAGAGGGTGCAAGGGACCCTCCCTTCCTTGGCTGGGAGTGCCACCATCCTGGGGGCATCCCCACCTGCCACCGGCTCCTGGGAATGAGTGCCTGGGAAAACTGTCAGCTCGCTTTCCTCTAGCAAATTATGGCTCACATCCCCACAGCTGCAAAGGACAGGTAGCCAAAACAGCAGCTTTCCTGTTCCTCTGTCCTGGCTGGCTCTTACCAAACCATCAGGTCCCACGGCACATTCGGGCCTTCTCTTGCCTGTAGCCTTTCCCAAGCGTGTCACACGGGGTTCTACCAGCCAACAGCTCTGCCCCATCACAGTGTCCTTGCCACCGATGGGGCAAACCAGGGCACCACTGAGGGGATGCTGAACTTCAGCCTCGCCTGGGCTCCCCGGCTGCTCGGGAAACACGTCCGACCCAATCCCCCTCTCTCACTTCCTCTGTTCTGACAGCTTTTCAGAGCTATTCCTGCTGCAGACTGGGGATGTTCCAGGATTTTTGGCAGCTTTTCAGGCAGGGGAATTGTTTTACACCCGGCTCGAATGATGCGATGTGTGTACAGTACCAGGAGAATGTAAATTTTTATAAAAGCCTTACATATGAAGACAAGGTTTTACAGCCACCGATATGGAAATGAGGTGGCCGGGTGCTGCCTGCTCCTCTTCTCTAGTTTCAGGAATCCTCTTCCTTGCTAAGAAAAAAGAACACATATTTTAGTTTTTACTCTAAACCAAAACAGATCCAGGATACAGGTGGGAGTGTGGATTACTCCCGGTGTCCTTCAGAAAAAAATTCCATGAGATTCCAGTAAGAAGCGATGAGGCAGACCATCAATTTCCAATAATAAACCTACAGTCCATATAAACATATGGTGCCATTGGGACGGAGATGCTGGGAGATATAAATCTTCAGTGCCTAGTGGATTTCATGTTTGGTATGTGCCTTGCCTTCACTAACACATCACGTCCGCCCAAGGACCACCATAAATTCTAAGAGTTTCACATTTTTCTTTTTCTTACAAGTACCCAGAGGAATGCAGCGTTTACCCCAGTACATGCAGCACTGCTATTTATAACTCTGGATCTATCAGGACGATACTTTTTTTCCTCCTGAAATCCTGGAATAGCTCAACCGAATGAAAAACAAATCATCTTTCATTTCTTTTATTTAACGTGTTTTACTACCAGGGCTGTGAATGTGGAAACAATCCCAATAATGTCGTCTGAGATGATACTGAATTCTTGCAGACAATTTATCTACAACCAGAAGGACAGCGATTCAGTATCCACTGTACGATCTACAAGGAGCCATAAAGAGCCTTGCTTCACAGAAATTAATGCCTGCGTTCGGTCACCCTGCATATATAACAGACCAAGCCTGGCAATGCCCTAAACTCTGCAGAAAGCCACGCAGGATCCGGGCCCCAGCAGTACCGCTGTGCCCACAGTGAGGCTGGGCAAAGGCGAACATCTATAATTATCCCATCCTTCCACACTCCCACATTTTCATTTCACTCACCTGTTACATCTGTCACTAAACAAGAGAGCGGGCTCTTTGCAGAAGGAAGCTTTGCTTTATTCATGGCTTGTACGGTGCTTAGCACTACAGGAGCCCGTCTCATCTCAGGCAGGGCTCATTACGGTAGCATTGCAATGCGAATAATAGCTATACTTTGAGTTCTTGTCTCCTTTCCTCATGCTCACCTATGCATGCCCGTACACACATATGCATAGGCTCTCCAGGGCCCATGAAAAACCCCTCAGGAGGCTGATTCTGACCTAACTTATGCCAGTTTTATGATGAGTAACAACATTTACCTTGGTAGAAATTGCTGCTGATTTATATGTGTACTGGAAATCGGTGCTGGACAGATGTTGCTGGAACTGGGTGCGTGTGATTATCCTTTCCAGGAGACGAAGAACAGAAGCAGAAAGCTCGCACGCAGGCGCGAGGGGCGGCGGAGGCAGGCGCTCACAGAAGCGGGTTGGGAGCCAGCCCTGTGCCAGCCTGACCTGCTCTCCCCGCACAGCCCGGGCAGGGTTGGGCACACACGGGGGACGCACACCGGTCACGCTGCTGCTTCTCCTGCACCTGCAAGGAGGCCAGGGAGCGCAAAGAGCTGCCACCCTCAATTGCCATTTATTTCACTCCCGAGGGGGAAGGTATTTTCACATCAGGTCTATTTTTTTCTTTTCCCCAGAGACACACCGTGATTTGCTTGTGCCCAGAGGAAGTAAGGACAAGGTTTGCCACAGGCTTCCCCTTAGGCAGAGGGATGTAACCTAGCTGGGAATCGCTTACGACTTAAGGAAAATAAGGGAGAAGATTACATCTTGGTAAGGTAAAGGCAGTGGAAATTCAAACTGGGCTAACTGAATCCAGGTAGGAGGAAGAACCTCCTGCCGTAGCCATGAGGTGTGCTGTGGGACCACAAAGATTTCATACAGCCTGATCCTTTACCCCTGGCACTTCCCACGGTGGAGATCACACACCTTCCTCCCTTTGGGCAGAGTGAATGGGCTCCAGTCAGCCATGAATGCACTCCAGGATGCAAAGGGTGGTTTCACATGCCATAAATGTGTCATGAGGTCTCATGGAGGGTTTCACCTCCCACTGATCCCATCTTCCCAGTTGCCGGACATGGACCCCACTGCAGCCGCACCAGTAAGAGAGTGAGGTGCGGAGCTCCAGTGAGCCCAGGCTCTCCCGGCACCACTCCAGCTCCTCACCTTAGAGAGGAGATCAGGTGGAAAGGTCCCAGCTCAATGCATGAAAATCAGGCAGCCACAGACCCCCAGAGAGGGTCTTTTCTCTCCGGCCTGGTACGTGCCACCAAGGAGCAGCTCCCCATTCACCCCAACACATCACAAAAGACATTTTACCCATTATGGATAAGTTAGAAACAGATGGGATTTACTCCAAATGAAACTGAGGGATCGCAGCAGACAAGTTCCTAGTGCTGTAAGAGCAGATCAGCTATACAGGGGAATATGTAAAATTTCTGGTTGAGAAGGGAGGGCAGAAATGAGATCACTGACATTGCTGTATTGGGGCATAAGCTGGGATCTTTATTTTTCCTTTCTCTTACATGTGAATAGTTTAAATGGTTCATTTATCTGTAAGAAAAAAATTCTGCTTGAGCTCCTTCTGCTTTGTCTGTCTTCCAATCTGGGGAGAACAAATTAATTTTAAAAGTCCAAGAAGAACCTCCTTTATCAGCTAAAACATCCCCAGTGTTCTGAGATAAGGATTTATTTCAGCAGTTTCAAAGCTCTCTTGCTGCCTCTCCCCAGTGTGGGGGTTGCTGGACTCTAAGATTTGGTCATAAATTATGCAAATGCTCCCAGCATTTTTAATTAATATAAAATTTACATTTTAATGAAGGGGGTGATAGAGCCCTCCAGCAACAGAAACAATTACATATTGACTTGACGAAATAGCAGCAGGATTGCTGCAGAGAGCACGTTTAGCTTGGCTTGCAATGGATTCGGAGCATTCTCCTGGGCACAAGCTGGGGCGTCCCAGTCCTGCCCAGAGTTAATGAGCAGAGGCGCAATGGCCCCGAGAGAATGCCCGGGGAAAACGGAGATCCTGGGAGTCCTGCTGATCTGGGCAGGTTACATCAGGTGTCAGCAGCTTCACCCACCTCTTGGCTGGGTTTGCTCAAGGGGTAGAGAGTGGAAGGAGGAAAGAATTGAGCCCTCTTTTCTTCTTTGTCCCTGGCATCGGGTCCTGGATGTTCTCTGGGAGCATCCAATGGTGACCTTTCCCTAGCACTGGGAGTATGAGAGAAGATATTCTGCACTATTCCTTGCTTTTCCAGATTGCAAATGGCAATTCAACTCAGCTTCTCAGTTCAAAACAAGAGAATGAAACACAGAAAATTATTTTCACCACTTCTGCAGTCCCTCCCACCAGCAAAGCAATTTTCATGTTTTCCAGGTGATGATAATCTGCATAGCTGCATTTCAATAGGCAGGATCTGCTTTGGAAGCTTTGAAAATCTACAGCACTTGGCAATGAACCAAAAGGACAGCCATTTGAGTGCTTTATGTATTGGGGAGCTTGCCTCAGCGTGCATTCCTGAGAACAGGGCCAAGGCACTAGAAAATGTTTTGCATCCAGAAATTATTTATAAAGCATAGAGGAAGTTTAACGTGACAGGAAACATTAAGGCTTTCCAGCCTGTTGAACAGAAGGGAACATAATATAGTTTCCTAGCAGGGCTTGCTGGTTCACAAGATATTTTATACATTTCCTCTCTCCGGATGCTTTACAGTAAGTAACAAATGAATGGCCTGGTGGTTGTTTTTTTTTTATTTATACAGGAACAAGTAAAATCTCAGTTGAGTTGAGAATGGATTTCAGATCTTCTCTCTTCAAATTCAGTCTTGCGTGACCATTCTTTCCTCCCACACATATACCCCAATCAGAGCATGAGCTCTACTCATCTCCAAGCCCTTAGAAACAGCAGAGCAGGCGTGGGGTCAGTACAAGTAGCTCTGGGTCAATTTACCTGACTGTCCCTATTTAATTATGAAGTTACACACCGGGAATCGAATCTCCCCAAACACCCATTCATCCCGACCATTGACTACCAGAATAAAAGGGGACAGAACTGACGAAGGGCAATGGAAGCAGGACATTTCATCTGCACAGCACAACAGAAAAGCTATTTAGTAAATCTTCTAAAACGATAACGGAGTGAGGTTTGTACTGTAACATCTGGAAGCGAGCCATTCAGGCAGATTTAGCCAACCACAGTAATGGGGTTTTCCTGTCTCAACCTCTGAGAAGACCTTTAAGTCCTGACTGTACTGCATTTGCTAAAAACTCCTCTCCTCTCAGTCCAAATAGCAGGTCTCCTCTCCCCACCCTCGTTTCTGCAGTCTTGACCTCGCGTGCAGTCTGTGCGGTTATGGGGGTATTATCTGATCAATTCCTCTCTACTTTTGCTGCCTCTCCTGCTTGCTCACCCCCTGTTTTTCCACCGGAGGGACAGAGTTACATTACTTTTTGCTGTTATTATGCTGTCAAGTGTCATCTTGAGCAAACCTGCCGACCACATATAATCTGTACCTCCGCAATCCTTCCTAAATGGTGGTTTGCACAGCCGCTTGCAAGTAGGAGCATGCGATGAAGGAAACACGGGAGCACGCAAACAAAAGAGCACTCCTGAACTCTAACCAGGTCATTACAGAAAAGGAGGCAGCTGGTTTTGGGGTTTAAAGGCTGCTTAAGTCCTGCGTTAGGTGCTCAAGTGAGGGTTTTTAGTCTGGGAACTGTATCTAGAGTATCCTTGGTCTGCACTTGGTCCTCACTTCTTTCATTCTTCTTGTGCTATTCATACTGGCAAAGAACATTTTGCTGCTTCATATCTGTCAGGTCTAACTTATCTTCCCACTCAGCAGTTCTCATTTTACATCTCCCTTTCCCTAGCTCTGACACAGCTGTCCCTATTTGTCAGTCTTTTGTTGTTTTTTTTTTTTCTAAACCTCATTAATTGTGTACTTACTCTAGCATTGCCACTCCCTGCATATTTTCTTCTTCGGAATACCATTTCTGGATAGTTTTAGTGGCTGTGCCTTAAAGAGATCCATCTTTTTCGCTCTGCAGGCTCTGAGCTCCTCAGTCCAGGTGACTTTGTTAGTTTCCCTAATTTATAAAAATTAATTCTTTTGAATACTGACAACCCTGGCAAATTATATACTTCTGTTTATTCTTCATGCAGCTTAACTTGAATCCAGTTTCAGTCACGCAAGCTGAGCACATTTCCTACAGGCAGTTTTCTCGCACAGCCACAGCATGACCAACATCAGATAATGAAAATCAGAAGACTCAGTATCTCCAGTCTGATCATTAGTCAAATAAATCCAAAACAGACACCAAGAAAAAGTGCAGTTCCTTTAAGACCTAACTTAGTTCCTGTAATTGTAATGAAAAGAAGGGAGAAAGGATAAATTCTTGCCTTCCCCCCTGAGCATCAGCAGATGCTCTGGAGCATGACAGCCAATTCTCCATAGTTTGACCTGCAGATTTATAAATCTTGGTGAATCTAATATTATTCCATTCACTACTAGACCCTGTTACCCACCATCAGCCTTAAATGCCAGGTACATCTAAAGTGGAGGAACGCTTCTTATCTCAAAGAAAGTTATGCAAAGGGGTCCTTGAACCTTTTCTGTCCTGATGGGCTGTAGAAGAAAAGCAAGACAACTTATTACTGCTCATTTCTTGGTATCAGGAGATCCTTTGAAGTCTTGTAGAGTTTTTCAGTTCTGCATCTCAAATTGTAGGTAAAACTATTCCTTACAGCAGACAATAAATGGATGTGAAAATATATGGTTTCTGCAATGATTTGGTCATTCATTCCCAGTTTTGTGCTTGGGGATTTGAAGAATGTTTAATCTGAATGGACACTCCTAAAATCATAATCAAAGACACGCTAAGAAATATATGTACAGATTAAAATTTAAAAATGCCTCCTTCCCTGGTTGGACAAGGGACGACAGCTTTTGTAAGCTGCTATCAATATGTGTGCCTCTCATGTATAAAATCCAAGCTTGAAAAAGACAGCCTATAATTGCCACTAGTTTTAGAAGGCCTGTTGTGCAAAAGACAATACGATACAATTATCCTATATACAACAGACTGCTTTGGCTTACAAAAAAATGTGCTACACTTAGAGGAGCAACTCCACTCAGGAGCTTCTGATTTTGAACCCCCATCATCATCAATAAAGCTCCTTAGGGATAAGCTCTCCCCTGAATTAATATTGTATTGCTCTATGCTCACAGATTTAGAATTTACCTATTACCTCTTATGTGAAGAATGGTTATCTTTAATCAAAGTAAGAAAAAGTCACCATCTGAGCTTGTCACCTGATGAAGAGGCGAAGACAGAGATATGAGACATTTTGGGAAACTGTAGATTTTTCCCCCAAAATGAAGTTTCAGTCATTTCAGCACATTCCCCCTGACAGACATCAGATAATGGTAACCTGCTTGAATTTTACCAATTTTTTTTTTCAGTTGTAGAGATATTTATCTTGCTGGCATATGTACAACACCTTTTCCTGCCTGGTGGGACATAATGCTACAGGGAAATGTCCAATTGCAAAACCACTGGCATTTGTGGGGGACTCTTGCTACTTTTGAAGCTTCTCTCCTAAAAACTCACTAATGCTGAACACGCAACTCGGCTTCTTCTCAGTAAATAACCCTTTAGCTGGAATTGACTGTCTCTCACTTGCATGCAGCCCAGCCCAGCAGACTGCAGAACCTCTCTGGGCAACCTGCTCCCGTGCTTCACTGTCCTTATGGTGGAAACCTTTTCTCTACATCATGTTTGAACCTCCCAGGAATATTTTATGACCACTGTCTCTCTTCTTGCTGCTGTGGACCTCCAAAAAGAGCCTAGCTCTGCCTCATCTGGCAGACACTGGCAGGTTGCCACTGGATTCTCCCAAAGCATCTTTTTTCCAGACTAAAAAACCCACATCCCTTTGTTTCTCCTCACAGGGCAAGTGCTGTGACCATGGTCCCCTAAGGACGACACTTACCTGCAGAATACTCCATGGCCTTACTCTTAAAGTACCTGCCAGAAAGATTCAAAGCTGTATTATGCCTAAAATGAAGAATTGTTTACCTGCAGCACCCTGAAATATTTGTTTCTTATGACTAAATCATATACTATTGAGATTATCTGGCAGCATATGGGAGCTACTTTTGTGGTAGGTGGCAATAATGGTTAAGAAGAGAAGCTGACATTTCTCACTGCAAAATATTTTCAAGCAGAAAAAAAAATAGGTTTTCAAGGGCTTGAATGTATTTCTGAAAAAAAAAAACCAACAACCTGCTTGCTCTAAAATTAAAATCTGAACGTGAAAAAAAATTAAAAGAAAACACATCAGAATTCCAATTTTCAACCAAAAAAAAAAGTAAGTTTTCAGCTACCTTTAATGTAGGAGCTTTTTCCCCCCATGGGCAATCAACTTTCTTGAGGAAAAAAGCCTCCTATTTCACTTTTGTGAACATTATTCATAGAAAAAATTAGGTTTTTCCTAAGCAGCTCGTACAGAAGACATGATCACTCCCACTGCATGTCATAAATTTCCACAGTAGAGCACTCATGACAGTATTCTGACGGGACCATTTTTTAAACTATAATAGGTAGATCTCCTCATCCTCTCCTCCAGTCTTGTCATAAATCTATCACACCAGCCCCTGGCTTTGCTTTTCAGCCTACACACACCTGCCTTATCCCCTTAGACTTTCTCTAACGTACTTTATTTGTGCATAGTAGCTTTTCTCGAGAGGATCTCACAGCTTGGGTGAGTGGCATCTTCACTGTCTGCTTCTGAGTGTTGTCTTTTGGCTCAGCTTCCTCTGGAGCAGGATGAGAAGCACCATCAGGGCTGTTCTGCCCAGAAGTCACAGAAGTCACAGTGAACTGCACAAAAGGCCCATTTGTGTGCTGTGCTGAAAGTCCTTCTTCAGGTGAGGACCCAGGGCATGGAAGTTGTCCTGGAGGAAGGTGCAGAGGTTGTCAAAGCAGCAGGCATTCCTCAAACTCGCCCAAGACAAGAAGGCAAGACCAAGATCATAACCTTGTATGGATCTGACAAGAATATCAGTACTTTGTTTCCACTTTTGAATGGGAGAAGGGTCAGCTGGAGCCCTTTCATGGTATACTCCCTTAGGAGCAAAGTAGAATTCATCCCCATCTTCTCCTCCAAATCTACCTTCCAAATCTTTTACCACCCCACCTGTTCTTATTTCTGAGTCTGGGTAACTGCATATCGTGCTCATAGGTACAACAGACCGTGTAGCTCTTACGCTAAGAGGTGCCCAAACTGAGCTGATGACCCTCAGAGCAGAATCACGGTCTAGTAACTATTTTAATCTTGTCTTCTGTGAGGTATGGCCAAAATTTGAGCCATCAGAAGTCATGTTTCAGAAATTTTTCATTTTCTGAGAATCCCCCTCATGCCTCCAGCACAGCTGATACCATGGTCCTATGTAATTCCTGCCTCCCCAGCCCCTCCTTGTCCCATCCTAGCTTGCCTGGCTCCCACAGCCTCAGCCTGCAAGCTGCTCCATCGCAGAGCCCAGCTGTGCCACACCTGCATCCCCAGCTCCCACAAATTTTCTGCAGAAGGTTATAGAATCATAGAATCATAGAATGGTTAGAGTTGGAAGGGACCTTAAAGATCATCTGGTTCCAACTCCCTGCCATGGGCAGGGACACCTCCACTAGACCGGGTTGCTCAAAGCTCCATCCAACCTGGCCTTGAACACTTCCAGGGATGGGGCATCCATAACATCTCTGGGCAACCTGTTTCATTTCTTTCTAGTATCTAATCTAAATCTCCACTCTTTCAATTTAGAACCATTACCCCTCATCCTATTGCTACACTTCCTGACAGAGTCCCTCTCCAGCTCTCTTGTAGGCTCCCTTCAGATACTGGAAGGCTGCTATAAGATCTCTCTGGAGCCTTCTCTTCTCCAGGCTGAACTCCAAGTTCAAGACTTGGAGATCTGCAGCACCTGCTGCCTCACCTTCCCATGCCCCAGCTTAGCCAGTTCTCTGCCAGCCCCCAGGAGCTGCAGCACTGCACTCTCCAAACCATGCCCCAGGCATGGCCAAGCCCCCACAGCCAGAGCCATAAGGGCAATTCTGTGGGGCTGTGATCCTGCCTCAAGCCACTGTCTTTGCCCAGGCAGAATGCTCAACACCGTCAAGACTCTTTATGAATGACCTTAGAGATGGCACCCCAGCTGGTCACAAGCCCAGTGTGCTGACCCTGTAGCAGAAAATGAACAATAAACCCAAACCTTGTTAAGTCTGTGAGTTCTCTCTCAGCCCCTTGTTGTAGGCATCATTCCTCTAGACAGCAACAGAAGCAGCTCCTCTGCCGTGACTCAGGCTCCCACAGCATCATGGATGAATCACATCCTCAAACAGACTGTTTCTCTCTGTTGACTTTACTGGGAGCCCCAGACAGCTGGCTCAGACACAGGCATCAGCTCTACAGATGTCCACACTCAGACATTTGGATCCCCTGCTCCGGGCCAGCTGCCGGTGAGAAAAAAAGCCCTGTCCCTTCCCACCCTTCCAGCAAGCCTAGAGCTGGCTGAAGGAGATCACTGAAGCTTTTCTCCAGAAAAGGGGCAACCAGGACCAGGATCCAGCTCTGTGCCAAGTCCTGCACAGCCACTTTTCCCTCATCTCTTCTGCTTCCCGCGCCACGGTGGGACAAGCACTGATGACAGTGCTCTGGTTCATTCCTGACTGGGAGGCAGCCTTCAGGGGTGGAGTCAGTACCCATTTTAGAGGAGTCAAAAGGCCCTCTAAATTACACCAAGAGCTTTTTTAGCACTCTTTTAGTACACTTTTTTAGCCTTAGGATTGGGGGAGGAGATGAGGAAGATAGCTTTGAGCAACCCTCCTCACTTTTTCTAGCTCCCCGGGTTGTTCATGAAACCCAGCTGAATGCTAAGCCTCAGATTTTCACCCAGGAACATTAGCATATTTTCAATACAAATATTTTCCATGAAACTTGTTTAACATTTCGCTTGTAAAATCAAGCTCAGGTCATCTGCTGCGTCCTGCTGTATGGGCATTTTTCAGCACTTTGATTTCTGCGTGGTACCGTGTCAACATCCATGGGGCTGGTCTCTCCTAATCCCTTCACGTGTCACCCTCTTTGAATCCATGCCCTCTAAGAACGTGTTTCTCATATTGCACTGCCCTGGCCTCTAAACATTTATTTGAACAGACAGCTACAGCTGGGGATTTTTGTCTCCGCACAGACTTTGAGCAGCTGCTTGCGGTTGCACCCAGCCCAGCTCGCACAAGTGCTGTGCTCTGCCTCCGGTGGGAAGCCCCTCAGGCTGGGAGGAGCGAAAACAGCAGAGATCCTCCTGGTGTCATCCAACATCAACGGGAGCGGGGCACAGCCCCGGCCAGGCAGGGCACGGTCAGCAGAGAACCCGCTGATGAATTATACAGACCAAGTGTGTAGCTCACTGAAAGTCATCGATGAAAAATGAGGGCTTTTTATAACACAGAGGGAAGATGATCCTGGCTGGGGAACGGCTGACTGCATGGGAAGCAGCTTTGCACACCCGGGCTACACCTCTTCTATGTGTATGTCAGGCCCGGGCGAGCATTGCTGGGATGTGCTTATAATACCTAGACGTGGTCATGTTCACCCGCTCTTGGTGAACCTGCTTTGGACTAGATGATCTCTGAAGGTCCCTTCCAACCCCTACCATTCTGTGATGCTGTGATTCTGTGACTTATAGATGTGCATTGAACACAGATGACGTCATCATTATAAGAAGTTTTTATCACTTCAAACTGGCGAGTCCTAGAAGACTTTGCAAATGCAAACTTCCAAGGTGTGCAGCTTATGACTGGCTTAACCCCAGCTGCCGATAAAAAGAGCTGTCCTGCTTTTCCACCATCCCATCTTCTCCTCTCTCCTCATCATTTTGCTGAGCGACACCGTACGTTTCGTGGAATGGCTTTGCTGTTCTTGCTGGAAATTAGGTTTAGTTCAGGTTTTAGGGTTTTTTGATGGCCTGATTTTCATGCCTGGTCACTGACCTGATCTGATATACAAGGGCACTCAGGTGACCCAAGGAACAGAGTTTAAAACACATGAAAAGAGAACTGCCTTGTCTGCACAAACAAGGCCAAGGAGCAGAGAGGGTCTCATTGATATGGGTGCTACAACCTGGTACAGTTATATTTTCCATGCAGTTCCTTGCACTGTGTGTCAGCATGCTGACAGTGTTGGTGCAGCAGAGGTTCACTAGGCAGAAGAAGACTTTCCCTCAGAGAACCACCTTCCAGGCAAGCCTTGGCCTGGAGTTTGTTTCTCTCTCTGGAGAAATGTAAAATCTGAATTGTTCTGAAGGGGATGAGAAAACATCCCAGATTTCTTGCAAAAATGATCCCAGACACACCAAGATTTTTTCCCTCTGTCCAAAAACCAGTAGAAGAAATTCAAAACCTCTCTGTGGTTTTAAGAAGGTGGCTGCACTAACATATCTCTGGAGTGAGCTGTTGTTCAGATTCTGTCCTTATCATGCAAAAAATCAACCATGGTTTTTCTCTGCCCTCCCACCTGCCCAACAGGTCTTCAAGGAGACATATAACCAGGATCAAAACTTCGTGTTGCAAGGGACATGGTGATTTGAAATTGTTTTCTCACCAGTTACAGATCATCCTGAAATTTCACATCTTCAACAAAGTAAAATTCTCCCCAAACTATTATTTCTCTAAGATTTAATTTTTTAAAATTTTAAACTGTCATAATGAAATGTGCTGTGAAAAACAAATAAAAAAACCCACTTCAAAATAATAATAAAAATATGTTTTATTCTGAAATTATTCTGAAACCAGATACATCTACATGATGGGAACCTTCTTCTCTTTTGAAGTAAACTTTCAGGCTAAATCAACACTGCTTTGCAAAGCATTTTTATTGCATGGGACTCTTTTTTCTAACGCAAAATAATTTCTCATTTAGTTACACCCCAAAACTCAGGAATGTGGGAAATCCAGATCGGGAGCAAGCTGTGAGTGTGCCTACTCTGGCTCTCTTCTAATTGGGATGGATGAAGCCTTTGCTGTGGCGTGGAGATTTCTCAAAGGTGGGGCAGTGAGGTGTTGTCTCTGGTGAGATTAGGAAATCTCTTTTTCCCTTTCCATTGCTTATACCCAGACAATATAAACGTGCAGAATGTGATCTTGTAAAAGCTTTCCATCTCAGCTGAGGCTTTGCATTCCAGCTGTCAGGTTTTTACTTGTTTACCTTGGAGCCTGGCTTCAAGGGATAGGATGGAAGAGATAATTGGAGCAGAGTGGCTGCCAGCAAGGAAGAAAAAAATGTTTCAATAAAAAGTATTTTATTCTGCTAAGGATACTTATATGGACAAATGGCACCCTTGGGTACAAAACAGGAATAATCCTAAGCATTTCTCTCCCTCCCTCTCTTCACATACCTCCCCTGCAGCAGGTTTCATACCACACACAGCATCGCTGCACGCAGATTTCTATCGACATTTCAACACCTCACCGCAATGGGCCCCAGGAGTTTTGGGGACAGCTTGCTGTGCTGTTAAAGAGGTGCTGAACATGGGGAGACCTCAACAGCTGGAGATGAGTGGGGACCAGGGGTGTCCCTGCCTGGGCACCTGCCTCCCCTGCTCACCCTCCACGGGCATCACCACCGTCACAGACCTGCTCTGGGGAAAGGCTGAGCCCTGGGGCTGCCCCATCTTGCTGCCCTGCCTGACAACAGCCTCCAGCCCTTGTCCTCCCCCTGAATCTGGAGGATTTGTCCAACACAGAGAAAAGAATAAACCCTGAAACTCAAATAGCACTTCACACTTTGAACTCTGTTTCCCTCCCTGCAGCATCTCAAATCTGGCTTTTACAAGAGACAAAAGGTTTCAGATTGTCCAGGCCCAACCTTTGAAAACATGCTCATGACCAAGTAACCTCCTTATTTATTATTAGCACCTCTCCAAACAAAACCTTCTGGAGGAAGCACTGTGTTTATGCGCTGAGCCTGCTATGCCTTCTGCTTCAGCAAGTCAGGAACGTGAAGTCTGACTGCAACAGCAGCCACAAAGTCAAGGGGGAAGTAAGTCAAGGTTACGAATGGCTCACATTAAATTTTTTCTGCTTAGCCCTGCCTCCCTGTTCCCCCTCAGCAGCAAGGCCTCGGAGTTGGATAAACTACTTCAGCTGGCCCATTCAAATCCCCCAACCAGCTCTCCAGCAAGTCACTTAGTAACGTAGAGCATGAGAAACCCCCGGCACTGCACATTTGGGTTATCATCAACAAACGGAGCTTGAACTTCAGTGAAGACATGGCTGGTTAAAGCAGCCCTTCCATCCAGCAGCTGAAACCTCCCGTGAACATCTTGTGTCTCACAGCCAAGATGGGAAATGGGATGCTAAGAGCGGTGAGCAGCACCCTTCCACCAAACTGGTGTTTGTGTCAGCCCTGGCTGGGAGCTGCCGTGCCACAGGAGCTACTGAAGAGTAGCCACTCTTTGGTGTGCCCAGTCCTGGGCCACAGGATGAAGGATGTCCCTGGGGCTAAAGCTGCGCACACAGCGGTGGGATCAGCTGCTGACTGCGGGACCAGTCCTTCCCACACCCCACCAGCATCTTGGAGCTGGTAATGGATCTCCTGCAACGGCACGGAGCGGTGGGCCAGCCAACTGCTGTGGCTGCAAACGCAGCCAGGCCAAAAAAAGGTGATTAATTTTCAGGCTGCTCAGCTCCCTGACCTGGCTCCTCCCCACAGGAGCACCAAGGCCAGCACAGGCACCCCTGATTTAGAGAGATTTAAGACGCTGTGGTCTTTGCCGTCATGATTGCTGCCCTGTAAATTTGAAAGTTTGCTCTCTCCTGCCTGGCCCAGTCCTGCCCAGTTGGTGGGCTTGGGCAGAAGCACTTCTGGGCTGGGTAGTCTACCCTTGGTGACTGCATAGGAAGCCAGAAACCACTTCTCCCCAGCTCCTCATCTCCACGTGTCTGTTTTCTTGCTCTGAAGCATTATGTTAGCTTGCAAAGGCAAAGTTAAACCCTTGAAGTTTATCATTTTAATATGACTCTCTGTGGGCCAGTGTCTTCACTAGTAAATGCATGTATGAATTTTCACTTCTTTTACACCTATCCTTCTTACCTTGTCCTAACAGGAAAAGTGATTAATGACACCAATATTATCATGCCCTTCTTGAGTGATAAATGTCTTTTATATCAACTATGCAAAGATCAGGGGAATGTGCAGGCCAGTGTGTTTTACTGCACACTGCAAAGTATGACAAAATGAACTGAATTTCCTCTTTTTCGCTGAGCTTCCAAGAAAAAAAAGTTTCCTTAATTAGAGTATTTGGTTTGATATTTGTTTCTCAGCAGGAGGAAGTTAAAAAAATGAAGTCCCTGAACACCAATGGTGAGTATTAATTTGCTTTTGCTTAATGTTATTATTATTTTCCAGTCACATTTTTAACTGCTGAACACTTCCTGTACAGGATTTCCACCAGACTCCTTATGTGTACTTGCCCCAAAGTGCAGTTGTGTTCATCCTTCACTCAATACAGATGCTCAAACACAGGGATAATCTGATTTTTTTTAAATTCATATGGTGCTATAGCAAAAGCATGTCTGAACGATCTTGAGACAGCTATTCATCCAAGGCTTAAATGTTTCAGAAAAATTGTAAATTCCTTTTTGGTTTAGTTTTTAATATTTAATAGGCAGATTCTGCTGCCAGTGACACGTGCATGAATCCTGAATTGACCTCTCTCGTCATGCTGCTTTGATTTCACTGAGTCACTTGAGCATGGTGTTTGTGTACACAATGGGAAAGGGTGTCAAAGCACTTTGATTTATGCCAGATTTATACTGCTGTCACTAACACCATGCTGTGGCTTACCCTCTGGGGTGTCTGGGAGCTGCTAGAGCTGTGGCTCCCTTGGAAGGACCTTAATGTCCCACCAAGTGTTCTCCCAGGGCTGGGAAGGGGCAATCATCCTTCTTCGATCCCAGCCCAAACTGTAAGGACTACCACACAGTCTCCTCTTTGCTCTTTTTGGGCCATAATCTGGGGTATGAGGCATAACAAAGAGTGAAAGCTTGGAAGAATGCAAAGTTTCTCAAATAAAAATTCCTTCAAAGTCAAGCCCAGTGTGAGGCATTCACAGAAAGCATTTCAAATAACTAAACATGAGCAGTTATGTGTTAAAATAGCTCTTCTCCAGGTAACCACAACAATAAAATAACTACCATAGCTGGCATGTCTCAAGCAGACCCAGCAGGAAAAGCGCGAAAATGTGGTGAGCTGAGTCTATAGCCCTGGCGAGAACCCTCGGTCGGGGTTGAGGGTGCCAGCAAAGGAGCGAAGGGGGTGAAGGGGTTTGCCAGGGTGTTGTCTGCATCAAACTGGTTTCTGAGATAAAAAGAGGGCCTGTCAGCTCACTGCCATTCAGAAACCCGAAAAGGGAAACCCACCGACACAGGCGCGAAACAGCAGAGCAGGGAGGAAGAAAGCTCACTCCTGCTTTACCCAAGCAGAGCTGGCTGTTGCTTGAGCACAAAGGGGTGGCAGAAATGCCCTTGAGGTCGGGACCTCAGCTCGTCAGCTCAGGTTATCCTTGTGTAAATCCCACGAAGCAGAGGGCATTCCTGCAGGGTGTCAGGGAGCTGCTTTTCTTGCCCAGCCACCAAAGTGCCTGCCAGGGCTTCTGAGCACGCTTTGCTCTGGCGACGTGACTCTGCACATCCTGAGGCTCGGACCCAAGCCTGGCATATCCTGCTGTGCCACCTCAGGGTCCCTGGCCCAGCACAGGGACAGTAACAACAAAAGCCACCTGCTCTTAGGGGAGAAAGCTGAAACCACAACTCCAGAAAGATGTAAGGGCTTGAGAAGGGTGGGTCAAGCCTTTTTAACTACTGTATGATGAGATTAGACAGAACATGATCTTTAAGGTCCCTTCCAATTTTAACCATTCTATGATTCTATGTTTCTATGATTCTGTGAAGTGGTGCTAATAAAAAGCCAGATATTGGTAGGTTTAAAGCCACTGGGAAAAGACTTGTCTATTTGATTGAGTGCAAGGGAGGACCCTGCAACAGCAGGGTTTGAGGGAACACTCCAGGCTAATGGTCCCTTAATGCTTAAGGCTTTCATCTCTGCTTTAGGCAAGGGTGGGAAGCTGGATCATGGTCTCTCCAGAGGTTCCTTCCAATCTCAATTATCCCCTGACCCCATGGAAATTTTGTCCTTGAGAACCTTCCCAAAGTTTCTAAAGTTTCTTGAGAAACTATTGGGATATGAAACTACATCATCATACACACTTGCCATGTCTTCTGTTGAGTATCATGTGCTGAGACAGAAAATAACTCAGTTCGGTTGCTGGCACTGCCTCGGGCTTTCTGGGTGATGCTGAAAATAACCCAAAATATCAGAGCAGTCAGGCTAAATGTCCCATTAACACAGCTGCCTTTCTTTGGCAGGAGCTAAGCCAGGTGCTGGGTAAATTGTTTAACCAGTAATCCCTCTGCTGTGCTTTCGGTGGCCACATGTTCAAGGATGAGAGTAATCCTTTCTTCCTTCTATGCCTGTCTCTGGAGCAGAGCCCTGGTTTTGCTCTGTGTTTGTACAGAACCCAGCACAAGAATCCCCGAGTGTCACTGAGTCCTTGTTGCAGTCAACTACAAACTCCTTTCTCATCTGAGTGACAATGGGCATGGCACGATGAAAATGCTTCTTTCCATAACTGAATCTACCACGATTTATCACTGAAGAGCAAACCCTGGAGGATAGGTTCAAATTATACTTCCTCTTTCTTTTTTCATGAAATTCAGAAATACATTTCCAGTCCTCTTTGGTTTTGAAGACGGCTTTATGAAAAGATAAGAAGTGGCACACAAGTCAGGCAGCATTTTCCCCTTTGCAGGTTCACAATGTGAATCACACCTTCCTGTTTGAGCTTCGTACCTCTGCCACATTCCTGTCCAGCCTACCAATAGTGTAAGATACAGCGAGGATGGGCAAAGGATGGCCACCACTGCTGCCTTCTGGGACAGGAGGTGGTAAAGCCTTCAGCACAGCTCAGCTGCCCTCGCTCAGCATGTAGGGAGGGCGCTTGTGCCAGGCAAAGGTGCCAAACTCCCAGCAGAGCCAGTGCAGAGCCAGGGGTTAGTTTGTTCTGGTTTAGGGAATACAAAGGTTTTGCTCAGGTTTTGTGCCAAACCCTAAACCCAACACTTGTGTTGTCACTGATACTATTGCAGGAGGGAGCCAGAGGCATTAAGCAGTAAACTCAAGAGAATTAAGACCATCTGCTGCCCAGGACTGCCAGCCCACAGCTCCCTGCAGAGTCAGTGGAGACAAGCAGTTACAATATCCATGTTAAATTCCCTTGAAAGCCACCTAAATCCAGTCAGTAATGGTCTGTCCCTCTTGCACGCGGCAGTAGGTAAAAGCCAACCAAAGCAACCATTTTGCTAAAAAATACAGTTCTTTACAGAGAATAGTCAGATATATGTACATAATAAGTGAATACATACAGAGGCATATATACACATCTTTCTGGCTGTATCTGAGTTCTCACATCAGCTGAGTACCTGTCCTAAGGCATATCTTCCAGATAAATGGGCATCCATGTGAGTCTAGTTTTCATAACCCTGTAAATGATGCTCTGGATGCAGTCTCTGGGATTCCAAGTGTGGACAAAATGTGACCAGAGACAGTGATAACACAGTTCCTTCCAAAGAGATGGGAAAGAGGCCACTGCTGATCATTATTTATAATCTAGATGCAAACACCATCAAGGGGACAATAAGATCCTTTATCACTGGACTGCATAAGGCTGAAAGATGAACGTCCTCTCGATCTCTTTCTAAATGTCTCTGAACTGAAAGCACTCCTGTCTCAGCAGCAGTGTTCTTCAGAAGCTAGCTAGTGCTATCAGTGCCTTTTGCCAATAGCAGCTATAATTACACTAAATGGTTGATTTGCAGGAGCAGAAGGAGAACAACATGTACAGAGCAGTGTTACACAACATCGCAACGAGTTTGCACACTTCTGTCACTCCAGTGAACCACTTACAATGACACTCACATAGTCCTATTTTCTCTCTGTATTTTGGAGATAAGCCTGTTTTGAATTCTTCCACGGGATTATCTGATGGCCGCACGAAGCTTGATTCATTGCAGCCATCAGAGGGGAGCTGGATGACCCCCGAAACAATTCCCTGCTATAAATAGCCATTGTGATCCCATACAAACAATGGCACAAGATGTCACGCATCCTTTCCTGAGCTTCAGAGAGGGATGCTCAGATACAAGAACTTAAAAATAAAACAACATCGTTTCTACAAAGTGGAAGTGAATGCAATATGCAGAGTCTCTTCTCTTGGAAGCATATGGGTGTTCGTGTAAGTGCTTTCTGCCTCCAAATGCTGTCCTTCCTCCCCAGGCCTGTGCTGTAATTAGAATTCTACCTTTAAATCTGAGTGCACTTTGCAGGCTTAATAAGCCAACCGGCAGCAATAATGGCAGCAATTACAAATATGTTCAGTGTTCAGAACTAAAGATAAATATACTAAAGATGAAAAATGCCATCACTCAAGAAATTTTTTTGAAACAACACAGGCATAAATGGGCAAGTTTGCATGGTTATAAATATCACAAGCACAGAGCTTACATTATTTAGGGCACGTGTGTGATGAGCATTCTTCTGAAAGACTCTGAGCAGCGTTAAAGCATGAGAGCACAAGCGATCTGGGAAATATCAAAATATTATAATATGCTACGGAGACACACGGCTTCTCTTTATGGCTTGCAAAAATATACTTTCAATTCCAGATGCGCTCTGCTGCAGGAGAGCCTGTTTATGGCAAATGGAGAGTGAGCAGGGAAGTATTGCTAAACAAGTTGGCAATGGATCCGCATAAGCAACTTGGTAAGGAGTTATTTTAATGGTACTGTATATCCTGTCCTGAGTGTCATGGTGAAACATCTCAGGGAACAGTTTGTAACAACCACCTTACAGTCATCCCACACGTATCATCAGGATTCAAAACACATGCAGAGTGGACACAAGACAAATTTGTAGGGATCTCAGTTGTCATGAGGAGTTCTTCGGCTCCTTGAGAGAAATTCTGCTGGAATTTGGCAATATCCTGAACACAAACTGTTCCTGATAAGCCATCAGGAGACCTGAAGTACTCTGTTTTCCTATCTGCCCTCCAAAGGGCAGAAGGACAAACTGAGTATGTCTAAACAACAAATTACTGTAACTCATCTTCTTCTTATTTTATTATTTTTCATTTGCCAGTATCCATGAAACATTTCTCCCAGTAGCTCCTCTCAGACACTACTAAACCTGGCCCATAACAAAAATGGCAGGTGCTATTTAAAATACTTTTTGGCCTTTGCTCCCTTACAGCTGCAAACTCTGTGCCCATCTCCTACCAATGGCCAACACTTTGACTCCCCTAAGGCACAGGATGCCTACATTTCAGCTTGGAAACCAGGCCCACAGGCCTCAAATCCCCATTTTTTAAAATTATATCAGCATCGCCAGAACAAGCCCAGACTTACAAAATACAGTGCCCGTCAGTTTGTGTTTATGTATGTAGGATCCAGTGCATGTGGACGAAGATAAAAATACGTGCCTGAGCTTATGCAAACTTTCTACAGCTCAGATGTACTCGCCCACTCGCCAGTAGTTTCTGAATCTCATTTTCTAAATATACCTTGACCGACTCACGGAGGGAACACAACGTTTGGCACCTCCCGAGGCGTAACACAGATGTTTGGCTGCCAGCCCCTGGAATTTCTTGAACTTCTGTGGACAAAAGGGGAAAGGCCAGAGGTCGAGCAGCACTATTTATTCTGCCCCGTTTCCTACCAATTGTTAAAAGCGGCCCAGAAGATAAAGCACGGGCATTTCTTGTTCGCAAGACCCATGGGGGCTGCCGGCGCGGCAGGAGGAATTCCAATCATTCCTCCAGGCTGCTGGGGGCTGCCTGAGCCCCACTAAGGAAAACCAGCCCCACCAGCCCGCAGCCTGTCAAGGAAGGACCTGCCTCCAGACAGCCCACCCCATCCCCATGGCACCGGCTCTGTTTGTTTGCTGTTGCTCAGCGGGGAAGAAATCCTGGGCCTCAAGAGGTGTCTTGCCCAAAGGGAACCCAAGTATCCCACCGAGGCAGCCCCAGTGAAGATGCCTGAAGGTCTTCTTGCTTTTCAAGCAAGACTGCAAAAGAGAGAGAAGAAGAGATGCTTGCTTCAACTTTAAATATTCATTTTTTCATGCCCTTAAGATTTAATTTAATTAAATTAAAGAGGGTGGTGAGACAGTGGGACAGGTTGCCCAGAGAAGTTGTAGATGCTCCATCACTGAAAAATGTTCAAGGTCAGGTTGGACAGGGCTTTGAGCAACCTGGTCTAGTGAAAGATATCCCTGCCCACGGCAGGGGGAATGAATTAGATAATCTTTAAAAGTCCCTTCCAACCCAAACCATTCTGTTATTCTATGCATTTCGGAGAAAAGAGCCTGGAGCACTCCCACAAAGTAAAAGGTACTCGCTGAAAACTAGGCCCTCAGGATCCAGGTAGAAAAACCTGCAGCCCTAAGAAAAGAGCTGGGATCGACACAGTTCCTTCTCATGGCACTCTCATAAAACCAGGTGGCTGCTCCCACAAGGACACCCCACAGTTATTTTTCCCAGCCCAAGCAGTCACACACATGGCTATCAGAGAGGAACCCAGACCTGGCCACCCACCGGGAGGGGTACCCGAAAGCAGCTCTGCTCTGAATTGCCTCAACCCGCACAGAGCAGGAGCCTCTGGCTGCACCAGCACTTTGTGTGCCACAGCAGGTCTGTACTCAACATGGGCGGCGAGCATGGGGCATTTTCATCTCAAAAATAAACCAGAATGTGCTCCATCTGATTTTTCTGTAAATATGCTCCATGCTAAACACAAAACACAGCAGTGAGAACTGCAATGCTTCCCTGAAGAGTAGGTCAGGGTGGCATAAAGCTCCCAGGCTGATGTCCCTAGCATTATTGCTCTCAAGTAATGGGAAAAACACTACAAATGGTGGTCTGGCTCTCCATCCTGTCCTCACATCACCTGCAAGGCCCATAATTGAGTGGTACCTGTCACATGAAAATGCCCTCAGTTTGCAGGTTGTCCCCACCACAGAGGAGGCACTCATTCTGTGCTATTTTCAGGTATTTCTACAGTGAGAAGAGAGAGATGTCTGGGACATCTGCATCCTCCAGCCAGCCCTGATCACCCAGAGAGTCTTTTGGGGCCAGAGGAGTTTGCGCATCAGCTGCAGCCTCCCCTTAACGCTGGCACCAAATTACCATCTGGCACTGGGTGGTTTCCCAGCAGGGAATGTGGAGCAACGCTGTCCTTCCTCCTTTCCCTCCCTCTGTCCCTGCCCTGGGCATGCTCTGTGCTTACTTGCTGCGTGGACATGTGCAGCTTTAAGGGCTGCAAATACTCATAACAATCTAAGAAAAAAAAATATGAAAGCTTCACCCTGCATTCTCACTGAATGCAATCAAGATTTTTTTAGTAACAGCCCTGTTTTATTCACCTATATGTTCTCTGCTGATTTAACCTCTCACAGAAGTTTTTCTTGGGGAGCTTTGAGCTCCATAAAGTGGTAACATTCTGTGCTGTCCCTCTCCTCCCTTTCTCTTCTCCCCAGCCCCCAAGATGGTCTCAAATGCACCTTCACACACACACACACCCCCTCCTCCTCCTCCAACAGGTGGAAAATCTGTTTAGAAATAAAAGCAAGAGCATGACCACCTCTCTGGTTATTACTGCCATGCCTGCTGCATGCCAGCACCACCAGGGCAGGCTAATATCTACCTAACCCGAGTTCCTACAGGGAGTATCGAAGCGATTTCAGGGCATGCTACAATCCAAACAGGTGTCCATGCAAGAGTTAAAGCAACCACTGCTGTGTCTTCATCACCGAGTCGAACCAGCCTAACACTTTGCCAGTTAGATGTACCCAGGTCTGTGTTTTGTTCTGCGTGTCGACAGTACCTAGCACAGTGGTGCTCTGATTCATACGCAGTGTTCCCAGGCATGGTCCCAAGACAAACAAGAAGTTGCAACTCAGCAATCGCAGGCTTAACTGATGAGGCTTAAATCACCTACTGCAAGCCCACTGAAATGAAGAGGAGTGTGGATTGGTTTCCGTTGGAGCAGAAGCACTTTCTGTATCTTTTCCAGACCAAGAAGCAGAGCCCAGGAGGTCCAAATTCTTTGGCCTGGCCACCAGACTGCAATTGATTGTTTGTAGGGACACAATATGGCTGGGTTAATACTTCACCATTCCTGTGAAGGCGTTTGGTCACACAATGCTGTTAGTGACCACCTCCCAAGCCAGCAGCAGCCCTGTGATGATGTCACTGGCATAACATAGAATCATAGAATGGTTAGAGTTGGAAGGGACCTTGAAGATCAACTACCCCCTCCTGCCATGTTCTGGGACACCTCCTTCTAGACCGTGTTGCTCAAATCCCCATCCAACCTGGCTTTGAACACTTCAGGGATGGGGCATCCACAACTTCTCTAATAATCCTGTTCCAGTGTCTCACCACCCCAACAGTAAAGAATTTCTTCCTAATATCTAATTTAAATCTACCCTCTTTCAGTTTAAAGCCGTTACCCTTCATCCTATCGCTATACTCCCTGATAAAGAGTCCCTCCCCATCTCTCCTGTAGGCCTCCTTTAGGAACATCAGTCAGTAGGACCCTGCACCATGGCAGCACTGGTGAAACTCTCTGCAGATGGTGGGGAGAGGCTGTGCACAGTCCCTTGGGGTCAGCAGCATGGCCAGCATGTGTGCTACATGGCTCGTGAGAGACATGTCTGGAAATAAATAACCAATCAGCCACACCTCCAGCTTGTCTTCTCTTGAACTGTACCCCTCCCTACCACTCTTCAAAAGAATTTGGACCCTGACCCAATGCCGTATTCAAACACATGCTCCATTTTAACCACTGTTCTTGATGGAGCAGACAGATGGGGTGATGGCACGTGTGGAGTTTTCCTTTTACACTGGTAGGGACAGATGCCAAGTTCATGCCTGTATATTTGCTGATGGACAGTAGCAACCACTTTTGACAAGGGCTGATGTCCCCTGCTGAGTTCATCCCCAGGGGAAGAGCTGTGCGGTCACCGTGCTTCTGTCCTGAGTGCACTCCTGCTGTCCTGCCAACCCTGGCAGACTTGTGAACTAGGCTAGATCTGCCCCAAAGTGCTGATAGGGTCTTGTTGTGGTTTAACCTCAGCCAGTAAGTAAGACCCCCACAGCTGCTCACTCACTCCACCCCCGTGGGATGAGGGGAGAGAATCAGAAAACTAAGAGGGAGAAAACCCATGGGCTGAGATAAAGGCAGTTTAACAGGCAAAGCAAAAGCTGCGAGCACAAGCAAAGCCAAACAAGGAATTAATTTGCTGCATCCCATCGGCAGGCAGGTGTTCAGCCATCTCCAGGAAAGCAGGGCTCCATGATGCGTGACGGTTGTTTGGGAAGACAAAAGCCATCACTCCGAACGTTCCCCCCCTTCTTTCTTTTTCCCCCAACTTTTACTGCTGAGCATAATGTCATATGGTATGGAATAACCCTTTGGTCAGTTGGGGTCAGCTGTCCCGGCTGTGTCGCCTCTCAACTTACTCACTGGTGGGGCAGTGTGAGGAGCAGAAAAGACCTTGGCTCTGTGCAAGCACCGCTCAACAATAACAAAAACATCCCTGTATCATCAACACTGTTTCCAGCACAAATCCAAAATATAGACCCATACTAGCTATTATGAAGAAAATTAACTCTACCCCAGCCAAAACCAACACAGTTCTCTGCCTGGGGCTGCTTTCCACCGCTCCCTCATGCTCGCAGGGCTGTGCAAAGGGAAGAGATAGGGCAGGCTCAGCCCAAATCTGGACAGGGCACACGGACCCCCATGGAGGCTGTCTCCTTCATAAATCTGCTTAGATGGAGTGTCCCAGCTCCCGCAGGTCCCCAAATGCCACCAGAAAAAGACCCAAGGACAGGGTTCTCTGGCTCACTCCCAAGTAAAAAGGGAAGGAAGGGGCATGGAGCAAACAGCAGCAAGGCCTCCATAGAAATCCATGCCTCAGAACAGCTTTTAGCCTCTTGTTAGATGAAGTCCAAGTGCAAATATGGTCCCTCTCAGAGACAGATGATAAGGATTGATGCCATAAGCAAAGCAACGAGCTCTTAAAACACTTGCTACGAGTGTGGGAAGACACTCAGAGGAGCTAGAAATCATGCAAAATGATGGGGGCTATGAACTGGGGAACTTAGCTCTGGCCTGCTGGGATTGCTCTCATAACTCCAATCTTAACACATGATCTGTTTAAGGGAGATAGGAAGGAGAGAAGGAGCGCAGGGGTGCTGTTATGCATCAAGTGTACATACCACTGCCAGCAACCTGTCACTTGACAATGAAGAGCGTGTTGATGGAGCCCACTGACTAAATGCATACGGCATGTGAAACGAAGGGGAAAGCAGTGAGGTCTCTGCTCCAGACCACCAGGACTGGTTAACGGGAGAGAAAAATGTCTGGACTGACTCTCAAGCTGCCAGAAAAGATGCAAGGGAGAAGCTGTTATCCTCAGCTGGGGCTGAGGGTGGCTGCTGGCAGTCAGACATCCCTGCCTTTATATTCCAGCTGCCTCCTACAGAAAGTGCACGGAGTCCAGGATTTCATAGCAAATGTAAAACACCAGAGACTTTGATTCACAACTGGGATTTATCTAGGTACTGCCCATGGCCTTTGTGGTAAGGCTCAGATTTTACAGTTCGCTGCTCCAGGTTGTGATTCATGGTGAGAGAGGCCATTAAAAAGAGATTTACAGAAGATACAGGAGAACTGACCAAATTATCCACTAAGGCTAAGCAGAGATGCAAAGATTTGACTCTGCCTCTGCAAGAGAAATTCACTTCCCTTCAGCCAGAATTAGACACCTAAGCCTGGCCAGTCCTTTCTTTCTTGCAAAAGAAAGATGTACAGAGGAGCAGTGCGCAGCCAGACTCTGCCTGTATCAGCAAGGTGTGCAGGGAGAGGGCTGGGCCATGGCCCTGGTTCTCCACACACCCCTTCTCCATCCTTCAGCACTCTTAGCACAGTCTCCAGCACAGTGTTGGCCCAGCACAGAGAGCAGTCTCCTTATTTGGAAGAGAAGACATATTTTCCTCGTGGAAGTAAGCTGGGTCATGAGAAAACAGGGGTCTAGGTGTCTTATTTACTCATTAGTACAGGTGCAACATCAGATACCGGAGGTCTGGTTTAGATTCCCCTAGAATCAAGACTTCCATCACTATGGAGAGTGCAAACTATATGGTGTGGAGGGATAGGGCTCACTTTGTGTCTGCTGCTGGAGGAGTTCTAGTACGATAAAACAAGTACACATTTACTGAAGCAGATACTGGACACCTCATCCACCAAGCCTGAGTCTCATAAACCCTTATAAATTATAGCTGTTGCTGGCCCAAAGGAGAATTAATTGCTTTATGTCAAGTGAAAGATCCACAAAAAAAAAAAAAAAATTATTTAGAAAGCCCCACTCCAACATCAGACAGTCTGGTACCTAGGATGGTCTCCAGGGCTGCCTGAGGTACCTGCATCCATCTCCTTCTCCCTTGAGATAATAACCCTACTCTTAACCCTGTAAGCATGTGTTGTCATTAGGCATGTAACTGGACTTAAACTTCACCTATGCCCAGGAGAGCTTGTTCTCCATAGGCCAGACTCGGTGTCACCCAGGTTGAGGCAGACAGCTATCCTCATACCACGCACATCCCAAAAGAAATCCAAAAAGCTGTAGCTGCATTAGTGTCCTATTGCACCAGTGAACAGGGACACAGGATCATTATCATGTGATATAATACTATTTAAAATAGTAATATGAACTCCTTGCTTCACGTACTGAGGAATTTAGTGCAGACAGGATGAAGCCGGCCACATGCTAGACTGAACTGCATGTAATCTCCAACTGGGCCATGACAGAAGGACTCAAATATGTGTCCCTGAGGCAGACACATGACTGCTGTTGGTTGGGTGGTTGGTTGATTTTTATTTTTTTTTGCGGTAACATCATTTTAAACCCAGAAAAAGATGCACAGCCGTGTGTGGATCACATGAAAACGATGAGGCTTGAGGAGTCACAAAGGGCAGCCAACACTTAGATAATCGCTCTAAACGCATCAGGAAAAATGAGAGGGAGGGACAGGCTGTGCCTGTGGGAGAGGGGCTTAGATGAAAATACTCCCAGGGCCCATGGGTTGACCCTTAGATGAGCTAAATCTTTGATCTCAACAGAGGACTCTCACAAGCCTGGCAAGTACAGCCAAACATCAGCTCATGGATGTGCACAAAGCTACGACTCCTCCCTCCATCGTTCCCACAGGGGAATAGCCCTGCAAGGTACATCTTTACAGCTCCTCACTTCAGGGTCAATTCTTAAAGTTTATTTGTTGACTTGAGTCCTTTCTAATATGGCATATACGGAAGATTTATTACTGGTAGTTATTTCCGTTAATAACACAATAAATTGCCGTACTTATATGCCCAAGAGGCTATAAATGTGGGTTCAGCAGGACAGAGAGGGCTGAAGGTAACTCTGACCTCCCAACAGTCAGGGAGGGATGCCAGCCTCCCCAGACAGGGTAGGTGACATGGATATAAAGCTCCCTTCCCCTCTTATTAAGGCAGAATTTGCTCTTCCCCCAGGCTGTGTTGTTAGACTGGACAAGAACCTCAGTTGTTCACATCCCTTGGTTGTCTGAAATAGGATTTTGTTTTAAATCCACGTCCAAATAAGTCTTGTTTTTCAGAGAAGAGAAACTGGGACATCTAGAAATTAAGACCTGATTAGACAAGTGCTATCAATTTGAGGAGTCTAAATACTTCATCATCTTGGCAAGTCTTTGTGTTCCAGCTTCTTTTTTTTTTTTCTTTTTTATTTGTTTCCTCAAGAATTACATTTTACTTGGGATTAACGGATTTTGGCGTTGTACTTAACGTCCTACCTAACCTGCAAACTTTCTCTTGCAACATCTTTAATAGTAACCCATCTGCCTTCCCTCCTGTCTATCCAACCAAACGCTCCTCCATTAAAATAAATAACTGAAGTGTCTTGAACATGTTCCAGGGAAGGGTAAGACACTGCACCAGGAAACAAGAAGTATCACAGTCTGTGCAGGGAAAAATACAAGCTTCATTTAATCTCTGCCTCACTACAAGGACTGTGTCCTGGCTCTGAGAAACACGAACTCAAGCTGAGTCGATTTCCTTGCGAGTGAGTAATGGACAATCCAGCCGGCTTGCCAGGAAGCTCGGCCCCTGGGCCGTGCAGTACACGGCTTCCAAGAAGAAAGGGCCATGTTTGTAAACAGAAAGAAAACGGCAGCACACGACGTTACGAGAAGCAATTCCCTATTTGACAGGTGCTGAAACAAAGCCACCGAGCTCTCTTGACAGGGAACAAGTCTACCAAACAGGAAGGTCAAAGATGTGACAGTGTCTGGATAAAAGAATAAAAAGTACATATATATCCCCCTGCCATTATGCTGGATACAAAACTGGTAAATATTTCATGACCGTGGAATGTCTGGCGTTGCACAAGTGCTTTTGCTCTGCTGGGTGGTGGAGCCAGACCAGCAGGGACTTGTTTGGTCCCACTCCTCTAGGAGGGTTTACACCTCTTCTGTGCTCACAGGCGCAGAGATGAAGGTGTCCACACAGCAAGATGGGCTTCGAGTCAAACAGGAGCCAGTGCATCTCATGGGTATCAGCAATCACCGGTCATTTTGTCTCACAAAACGGAGCGCAGACTCTTCTTCATGCTACTCAGAAGCTCATGGGAGAGCCAGAGAGAGGGGCAGATGTCAAAGGGTGAGATGTTGGCTCCTGCAAAATCCAGAGCAAAAGTCCCATTGGTTTCAATGGACTCAGTTATTTATCCTTAGTCTTCAAGGCTGAGCAACAGCAGTTCAACACATCAACATATCAAGGCTACACAACAGCAAGTCAGACTCTGAGAGGACCAACCCATCTTGCTCTGTTCACAGCCTCAGGCCTAATTTTTTATTTACTAGGGCATAAGCAATGTCATATTTTGTATGACAAAGAAACCGGCCCATCATGGATGGAAGGCTGTTGATATCAGAGACATCTCTCAGAAAGCTGCCTAGTCTTGCTTTGATTGTTGCAGGTAGCAAAAGAGCCCATCCACATGTGCCCTCGGAAGTTCTTTCAGTGGTTAACCGTGCTCCTCCACGTGCACTTACCGGATCTTTAAAGTCTTCCTTCCCCCCAGCTGCCCTTGGGAGCACGTGGTTTGGTTACTAATGCTGCATGCTGGCACCAGGCTGTGTTTCATGGGGAAAAATATGCAGCCCTCCATAAGAAGATTAGGAAACAAACACAAACACAGAGCAGGAAAAGAACTCGTCTCCAAACAAAACCCACAGCAAGAACCGACTGAGGCCTCCTCTCAGCAAGGGAACCAGGGAAAATGTGGGATTTAAAACTGAAACTGATGGGAGCCTGTTACCTTGCAACATTTAAGAGGTACAGTAGTGCTCCCTCTCTCCTGACAGGCCCATCGTGGCCCCATTTATAGTCAATCTCAGTTCTGTATGAACATCAAAAGATGACCCTTGTTCAAGTCACCTGCACAGTGTCATTTGGGAAATCAAATGTATCTGGATTGTTCAGTGTTTTCGTGGTCTTGTGGGTCTTGCTTTACATGAACAAGGTGCCCAGACACCACTAATCTACCGGGCACCACAACTGAAAAAAAACCATTCCAGCTTGAAGTAGTGTGGACAGTTGCAGAACTCATCTTCAACAGGCAGCGAGTGCACACAGCTGCCTCACTCTCCAGTATTTGGTCATATCTGCAGATGTTACAACCATTATTAAGTGGGCTTGTACAATGATACTGGTGATCTGCCACAAACCCCTGAGTGGACTCTGTCCAAATGGTCCTCTTGAGTCACACTTTAAATCTGGACTCATATGGGTGGGTGAATCCCTCACGCTGCTCCTACCTCCTCCAGATCTCCACCTCTCTTCCTCTCTCTGCTCTTCTCTCCACCTTGTCCCTTGGACCTTATTCCATATCCACTGCTTAACACTGTATAAACAGTGTAGAAAAACCTGAGCATTACAGAAAATAAACCCAAAGGCAAAAAGAAGGCAGAAATATTAATACATAAACAAGCTGGTTTATAGGAATCCTAATGTCATCACTCTAGCAGAATAAAGGAGGATATAAATTCTAATGCAAGTCTCCCACTCAGCTGTAGAACATGTTACTGTATTTACACTAAAATAATCATCAGACAAACAGTTACGGGCTTTTTCCCAGAAAACCATATCCTGAATTTGTTCTCAGAGAGGAAGTTGCTCATAGCCTCTCACACTCCCCTCTTTGATGCCTGCTATTTTTGGATTGCTCTACTCCTTCTTTGCCTCTCTCCCTATAAAACTGGAAGCACTTTAGCCCACAAGGTTATTTCATAAACCCTCCTTCTCAGCCTATGAATCCAATTTTAGATTTTCAGGCTTAAAAATAAATATCTGGCAAAAAAAAAAAAAAAAAAAAAAAAAAAAAAGGTGATCTACAGAGGGAGGAGAGAAAAGAAAGCTCCAACGTCCATTGTTTCAGCCTTTGCAATCTCCAGCATATTCAGCAGAGTTGCATTCACTTTACTGTGAGGGATCTGCTTAGTAAAGATCTAGTATTGAGCAGGTGATGCCTGAAAGAATAGGAGTGCAGTTGTAGTGTGTTGCCCAGGGATGGATGCTCAGTAAACTGCCCAGAATAAACGGTGTATGCATGCAAATTAGAAAACCCTTTGGAAAAAAAGCCACTTACATAGTAATGGCCCAGCACTCAGAAAAGCTGTTCTGTAAAATAAGTTATTTGTGGAAGACTGCACTTTACTTTTATAATATCTATTAAGTATATAAAAATATATTATTGACCTTTTGCAAATAACGGCTGGGCAACATTTGCAGTAGATGTGGTCACTCAGTAGCTGCATTAAGATGTACAGGCACCATTTTAACACAAGCCTGGGACTGCAGGTTGTTAGTTGGAACAAGGGACCAAAACAAGCCTTCTTGAGAAAACGATCTGAAATACATTTGAGGCTGTCTTCCACATGAGAAATTGCTTCAGCAGTCTCCTAATAGTCATCTTCCCTCCCCAAACCAAGACTCTTCAAAGAAAAGGGGGTTTTTATCTGAGGTAGGTGTCCAAACCTCAAAAAGCAGTGAAGATGTACTTCAAAGAAAGAGCAAATGTCCTCCCCAAAGTTTTGGTTCCCATACACAATCCCTCTGACACCACGTGGGACTTGGGGGTTCATTTCTTCTTGCTGCTGGGCTGCCAGCTCAGCCCTTCCCATCCCAGCTCCTCACCTCCTCACGAGGTCCCCCAAGTCTTCATTTAGGCAATAGCATTTCTCAAAATTCAACCAAAAAAGATGTTGACAACACTCAGAAAGTAATGATGTTTTGGTTTGATTTAAATAAAGGAATATCCATCATAAACACCACAGAATGAAAACTCCTGGAGGCTTAACACTTCAACAGAAATAAGCCTCTATTTTTTAAACCATCCTACCCGCGCTTAACTCAACCAGTCCCATTCACATTATTCATAACCGGGCAGTTCTCACAGCACCCAACAGAGAGCAGCAATACATACTCACTAACTAGAGTTGATTCCTTACCAGACTTGATCCCTGACGAAGTTTCACATTGGCTGATAAAATTATCATGCACACATTTATCTGACTGTATTTAAACACTACTTAACTACATCTTAATCAATGAGAATTCTTCTGCTACAAGTAGCCACTAAAGCACTTGAATAAGAACACTTTCATTCTGGAAAAATACAACTTCAACAATTTTTCTCTTTTGTGTGGGGATATCACTTGTATTTTGAACTTAATTCTTACCCAGCAGTATTTTTAAGCAGAAACACGGCAGGCAAATGGGATTTTTGGAGCTCAAGCATACCTAGCAGCAATTACGTGCTCTCATGATGCAAGTGGGTTTGAAGAGTACAGCACTAAGCAGCTGCTGGGGCCCCATTTCAGGAGGTCCAGGTTGGTTGTTGGGAAGAGACAGCAGCTCATGCCCTGGGCACGGTGTCAGGGAGCTGCACAGAGCTGGGACCTGGGGCTCCTGGGCAGCTCTGGGTCTGGGAAGAGCTCCTGGGTCTGCTCTTCCCAAGGGATTTATCTGGGCAACTTCATCAGCAAGGACTGTTGTACTCCACCCCCCACAATACCCAATAAATCCCCAACTTAGTATTTTCCTGCACACAGGTTCACACACTGTCAAGCAGAAGAAAAGCATTTTCAACTCGTATTGCCTCTAGCTTGGGAGAACCCTGGAAAAACCTAAACTACACTATAAAAAGGGACAAACACAGCCCCTCTTTTTATCCCTACGCTCCTGCTCTCCTCTTTCTTTTTCCCACAGATACCAAACCCAAGACATTTCATAGCAAGCCTAACTTGGCTGGTTTGGCTGTGATAAAAAACTATTTTTCAAAAGGACTTCCAATCCAGAGAAATGCCTACAAAGCTGCAGAACATATTGGGTTTGATTGACAGATAATTTTTCTCACTACTTTTCTGCCTGGCTGCACAGTCAAGAAATCAAGTATTCCACACAAATTTTCAATACAGAACCTCTTTACCATCCTTCTGGATGTGGTGTCACTAGGGTACATTCACAGGGTTTCCAAAAAAACTGGGATTCATGCCTGGTGGCATGGTACAAGTAGTGGAACTTTTAAGACTCACAATAAATATTAGAAGAACAGGGACAAACTTATTATGGTTGGCAACAAAATCAGAAATCACATCCCCTGGCTTTCTCCTGGTTTACATCTATCATATGATGTTTTGTGTTCTTGGCAAATCATTTACGGCAAGGTTTTTGGAAATGACTGCTTAGCATTTGTCTTCTAAGTGAAAATGTAAGCACTGCAATACATGGCTTGATCTTCAAATGTATTCAACAGCCTATGGCTCCTTCAGAAATCAGAGCTGTTGAGTGCTCAGTGATTTAAAAATGAGTCTGATTTTCTCTTGCGCCCAACTTTGGATAAAGAGACTAATTTTAATGTTCAGAAATGGATGATTTGCTTATACTGTATAAGTGTTCTGTAATCCTTAGAGCTTCTAAATTCAAAGTGCTGCTGCTAATTCACTTATTCTGGTGTGGTTTTGGAGGTGTTCAGTGGAACACATTGGAATTGTAACTTGGAACACTTTTAAAATGCTTTGAGGAAAGAAGATCCAGATGACAACTGATGTGACAAACTTATCACCTGCAGTGGAAAACCACCACCGAGAGAGAAACCATAAAGCTTCTCCCCGTGCCCTCAGCATCCTACGTAATTTGTGGTACAACAAAAAAGTCTTTGCAGCCGTGTATTTATTTGTCCTGCTTGGTGCCCTTTGTGTTACTCCCACACATTGGACTTTAAAGCTTTCTTTGACAGTTTTATTATCTTTCATATTCTGTAGCCCTTAAAGGCATTGATGTTGCAGCCTGTTCCGGGGATCTGGTGGCAAAGCTCTCTTTGTTTCTCCTAAGGGAAGACCCCAAAGGCCACAAAAGCAATCTTTCCTTCCCTTTTAAGGGCGAGCCGAGGGACGCAGCCTGCTTTCATCCTTAAATCTTACCAGATGAGAGGGAAGCCAGGGCTGATGGCCAGGCAACGATGATGAGTGCTGAAGCTCCCACAGCTAGGGGAGATGTGGCATCAGCCGGTGGACAGGCACTGCCAGGGCAGTGAAAGCTGGGGTCTCTGCTCTGCCCTGCTGATGTATGCCACTCTTCCTCAACATCTCCTCTGTAGAGCAGAGGAGACCATCTCACTGCATCTGCTGGCGGACAGCCTAGCAAGTCCAGGCACCGCTGGAGGACAAATACTGGTGACAGCGGCACAGATCCACGCGCATGAGAAAGCAAAGCTTTTCCCAATGACGCTTGCTGTAGCCCTTTCCCTAGTGGGATCACTGCCATACCTTACTTATTTACAGAGACCCCCCCCTTCCAAGCAGGGAAGATTTGAAACTGCATTTGAAAGAGGGCATATTTAGACGCTTATCTCCTTGCTGGAAAATTTTTATGTGATTTTACATTGTAGGACAGCTCTTTTCACAGACATAAACACTGAGCAAGGAAATACTAGCTAATACTAAAAGATGGACAAACTATCTCAAAAATATGAGCACCTGCTTTGAGTGCAGGACTATTCCATGATGAAAATTAATCATGCTAACATGAGCCTCCACTGCAAAAGCAAACTGTGTCATGTTATAATTTTCAGCCCAAAAAGGGACTATGTATACTGCAACACTAAAAATAAATCAGTGTCTAGCAGTAGACATCCATCACGCTTCCTGCTAGGGGTAAAAAAAATCAAACAAAATCACAGGGAGCTGTATGGGAGAGGAAAGGGGTAAGGAGAGAGATGGAGAGACTTTTACCAGGGCCTGCAGTGACAGGACAAGGGGCAAGGGTTTTGAACTGAAAGAGGGTAGATTTAGATTGGACATAGGAAGAAATTTTTTTCTGCTGAGGGTGGTGAGGCATTGGAACAGGTTGCCCAGAGAGGTTGGGGATGCCCCATCCCTGGAAACATTCAAGGTCAGGTTGGATGGGGCTCTGAGCAGCCTGATCTAGTGGAAGATGTCCCCTGCCTATAGCAGAGTGGTTGGACTACATGATCTTGAAAGGTCTCTTCTAACCCATAACATTCTGTGATTCTATGAGGTTATTCTGGCAAGTTACCAGTGCAAAATCCTGTTCTATATGGGCCATCACCCCTCAGCCATATAAGATCTTGCTCTCCAGGGTCTCCTATAATAGGCTGCCACCTTTGTATGAATTTAAGGGTGGTCACTGGATTCTGCAGCCTGGTGGTCCCTCTTCTCCAGAGGGTCATCTGGAGACTCGCCCAGTACTGGCTGCTCTGGCAGCTCTGAGAGGAAAGCTCAGGCCTCTCCCAAGGGCTTTACTCCTTTCCTGACTCTCAAGTTCACATCTGACTTCTCTGATTGCTGCCTGCCGGGACCCAAGAACTTGCACTCCTCCCTTCCTGAAGCCAAGGTCCAGCAGGAGAGGGGAGCTCTGGGAGTGTTAGTGTGAGGGTAAAGGTATTTAAGCTCTGCCTCCTTGATGGGGTATCTCATTCCCAACTACATCCCATGGCTACTTCTGCTTCTTCACCTCTCTCCGTGTAGAGCTGGCAGCTGTCCTGCTGCCTTCTCCTCCCTCTGTTTCTCCTTTACGTTCTCCACCTCAGTCAGTGTTCAGGTCTTTTGCAGCTGCTTCCCCTGCCCCCATGATCACAGGCTCTCCTGGGTCATTTTTCTTCCTGTGAATTAATCGTCTAATTCAATATACACGTCAAAATATTCAGCTGCCTAATATCCCCTCCATAGCCTCCTCAAAGCCCTGTCTGAGCTCCGGGATCTTCAGCTTTGTCTCCCAGCTGCGTCTTGTCTCCCACAGGTTCCTCAGATGCCATTTCCCACCTACGGAGTTTCCACTAAAAATATTAGCCAGGATTGCCTGCCTCCTGCAGCCAGGCATCTTTGCTCTCTCTGCCTTTAAGCGACATTCGCTGCCATCAAAATTGCCTTCATCTTCCTCCTCAGCTCTGCAAAAACACCACATCAAGCTTTCCCTACAAACTCCAGGCAAAATCACAACCCTTTTCCCCAGCCAAGGCCTCCAGCAATCATCCTCTGCTTGGATTTTAAAGCTTTTTGCCAGAATCAATCTTGTTTTGAAATGGTAAAGATAACAGCTTGCAAAGTACATACATTTACATACCTCACTTCATTCAAATTAACTGGGAAAGATAAGAATCTCCAGCAAATTAATTCTGCTAATGTTCTAAACTGTGAATTTCAATCAAAGCGGAAAACCAAACGTATTCAGCTAAATTGCTGACTCTTGTTACACTTTAAGTGATCTAAAAGCATGCATCAATAAGCAAAGCAACTTCGCTTTGTGCAGCTGAGCTCCAGACTGATTTGCTGCTTTCCAGGATTGCCTGATAAAAAAAGCCACAGTCAGCTCCAGCTAATAGGAGAAAATCAATCCAAAGCCAAAGAGCAATAAAAATGTGGTAGCAAGTTCAGAACATTTTGTCACAGCTAAAATTGGTTTCCTATGAGCCATCTGAAATAATATGCACTGCAAAGCTTTGCAGATCACAGCAAATGCCTGGTTGAATAACAGTTCCAGAAGCAAGGGGGAAATCTACTTTCTGTCCCAGACTGAGGGACATCACCGAAGTGAAGAGTTAGAGATGTTAAACAAAGGGCTTGGAAATGAATTAACTGCTCAGTGCCCCGGGACACTTGAAACCCAGGAGTTTAGCTGGAGAAACTTTGTTTGAAGAGTTCAGACCATCTGCATGTTTCTTTGGATAACTTGAAAATGGACTGCAGCTTTTGAGACAAACAGAGCCTTTTAGATCAGAGATCAAAGCGATGCAGAAAACGTAAGAGCAAATCCAAGTAAAATGTCTGGAAACAACTGGGATGTTTTATTTTCACCGTTCCCACAGTACCACAGTGGCCGGGTGCCCCACAGGCTCTCTTGTTTGTATTTCTAAATATACGTTAACGCTGGTGCAGCTAAATCCCTGAAGTGCATGGGGAGAGACAAGAGCAGCGTTTACAGACTCAAAGATCCAAGACTCCTGTGGGGATTGGGGATTCAGTGTGGACATCCCTACCTTACCAGCAGCCAGGGCAATTCCCAGCAGCCAGGTCTTGGAGCCCAGAGCAGAGGGCGGAGGGAGGGGCTAGAACAAAGGGCTAAAAGGAAAGAAACCAACTACACAAGGAGCAGAACTGCCTGTAACAGTGTTTGGCATTTTTTGTGTCCTGGGAGGCTGGGGCTGGTGATGGCAAGTGCAGGTACTACCACACCGCTGATGAAGAGTTGCCATCCAGCACAGCCACAGCCCGGCTGCCACCCTCCAGAGATTGAGGCCACCTCCTCAACCTCTAGTCGCTCCATCTCCCACCTCTGAAACACCAAGGACTTGGTCTTGCTTCTGTAATCGAGAGGCAGAAACATTTCCTGCAAGCCAAAGCAGCCCCTGACCTTTTCTTTTTAAAGCAAAACTTGTGTTTCCACCACTGGAGGAAGCTGGAACCCTCTGTTTGGCCCCAAACAGGCTTCCCACGAGCAGATGTGCTCAGAGCATCCACCCACGCAGCCCCAAAAGGACGAGCCTTGGGAGGGAGTGGGTGGCCTGGTCTCCACCAACTCCTTTCACACAGATCAATGGACACTCGCTGAACAGAAACGCCTTTTCATCCACAGCAGCCAAGGCCATGCTCTGGCCTGTGACCCGTCTCCTCCCTGCAGGACTCGAAGAGAAACCCTGATTTATGATAAAAGACTGCTTTCCCTTCTGAGCTTCCCCCCCTGGCACCACACAGCTTGAGCAACGTAGCCGTTTCAAACCCTTTTAAAGTCGGGCTCTGCTTCTATTTTTACGGCGCTGTCGCAGCCCTGCAAAGTTTGGTGGCTGCTGCTTATGGTGTGAATCGTCCTCCCCAGGCAGCGTGGAGAGTTAAGCAAACAATCCCCAGCTCCAGAGGGAATATGATAAATATCTCCATACGATTCACATGGAACTGATTTTCAGTGGATAGAGCAGCTCCGACTCTGCCACCGTCATGGGGATGAGCACATCTTCCACGCACGGTGTGGTGGGGCTCCGTACGTGCTCTGTGTCACCCTGATGGGGTGTTAATCTGCTGTGGTCCACCTCCTTCCCATGGGCAGACTGTACAGTTAACTGATTGTACCATGCACATTACATTCCTGCCCATCGTACCTGCTGATAACTACCTTGATAGGACCATTAATTTAAAGCGTTTGAATATTTTCCTTGGCATCTGCTATGAAGAAACCAAAGGCTCTCCTCCCCGAGGGCTGTGGGTAACACTTCCTTCCCCTGAGCTTCAGAAATAACTTCTCAGCACTGTCAGACCTATATGTCACTTATTTTCTCTGTAAGATATTTTTTCTCAATGTGAAATGATTACACTTCCTTTACCCCCTTGTTTACTCAGCCTGCTAGCCCTTGGTGGAAGAGTCTATATTTTGCAATGGTTTTTGCAAGGCGTTCGTGCTGCACTGCTTTGGCTCGAGAGCCCTCTGCGCTACTGGGATAAAGTTTTAAAAGATAGAGTAGTGAGAGAGGAAGCTGCAGGAATCTGTTTGATGACTTCTACACACACAGTCACCACTTTTGTATGAATTATAATGTAATTAGCAGTCGCAAGATCACACAGAGTTTTTTAAGCGCTATTAGAGAAGCAGTGATTTTTATACAAAGGCATAGGCAAGAAATGGAGCCACAGGTAGAACTAAAAAAAGGGAGCATATCACAAGAGACTGGGCTTATGCTCTTCAACATCTACATAACTGTCCACTTGAGCTATTTAGGCAGACAAAATTTTATCTTTGTGGAGAGTTTCTGAGTAGACACAGAAACAGTGACAGAAAGGACCAAAGACACCATCGGCAAGTGAATTTGTTCTAAGACAGGCATGTGTGTGGGGAAAGCAGACTGTGAACCACCACAGACACAGCCAGGACTGCACGGGGGCCCAGTAAAAGAACATAAGAAAGTGAAGAATTTAATGCTGATTGTGTGCATCATGATAACTAAATTCAAAACCAGCCCTGTTGTGAAACGAGAGGAGTGACAGCGCTGACAGAGAGGAAACAAGAGGAAGGCAATAGAGGAAGAGGCAGGACAGCTTCCCAAAACCCACAGCTGCCTCGCTGGCTCCCTGTGTACTCAAGAGTCCTTCGTGAAGACCTTAATCCATCATTTCTGGAGGGAAAAATGAAAATTGCCACGGCACTACATCACTCGCTCTGCTGTCCTGCTCGGCATGGTGTGCACCATCATGGGGAGAGAGCAGGTGGTGCCACCAGCCTCTGCGCCAGCTGCTGCCATGCCCTGTCTTTCTCCACCTGCTATTACAACATCCAGCTCTTCTGCCACAGCGCATACACTACATGGAACAATTATCCTTACCGGCTGCATGGTTTCCGCCCAAAAATTAGATTCTTATTGATTATAATAACTAAAGTAGCCTTGCAAGGAAACTATTTTGGCATTTGAGCTACTCTAGAGCTATTGTTTGTCACAAAATTAATGACATCCTTTGATTTGCTTTCCAGATGGACAATATAAGCATCTTCAGGCTCCCCTGAAGCTACCTTCTGCTGCTAGCTCTTTGCAGCTGTGTTCAGCAGAGCCCTGGCAAGCTGGAGCTCAGCAGCCAACTGGAACAGGAGGGAAAAGTTCCTGAGTTTCAACTTGCATTAAAACGTTTATCTGCTTCATGCACAGCTGATGTTATTTTATAATATATAAATATGCTGTCACTAAAACTTTAATGGGCATAATTACTGCTCTTTGAAATTTCTAATTATATGGATTATTAGGAAATAACTTAAGAACTTGGATAAGATCAGGAATTTGGATGGGCTGTCAGTGACGCAACCTCTGCGCCTATAACTCCCTGTAAATTAATCATTTTCCATGGTTTATGTATACATTCCACTTCTCTGCGTAATAGGACACTGCAGGCAATGTGTTCCACGGGGCGTATTTCACATCCCGCCTTGCTCAGTCACTCCAGCCCTGGCCCTGCGCCTCCCCAGAAACGCCACTGCCTCTCTGTAAAGAGCTGCTGCTTGTACCCCCCCTCACCCAGCAGACCATGCCCACAGTCTCAGCCAGCCCCACAGCCCTCAAATACTTGTTGATTCTACTGTTTTAGAGGTTTTCTGTCTATTCCTGTCTCATACACCTGAGTAAGGCATAATTTCATTTTTAAAATATCCATCTTGAGGACTTCTGATAGATGATTTACAGGTTTATGGTTTCATATTTTTAGATTTTATGCATTTTCTAATCACCTCTGTGTGATTAGAAGAGCCAGAGTGGCAGAGGAGCAAAGAAAGAGTCCAGCGTAGGCCTACAAAGATGATCAAGAGACTGGAGCACCTCTCTTAAGAGGAAAGGCTGAGAGACCTGGGTCTGTTTGGCCTGGAGGAGAGAAGACTGAGAGGGGACCTCATCAATGCTTATAAACATCTGAAGGGTGGGTGTCCAGAGGCTGGGGCCAGACTCTTCCCAGTGGTGGCTGGTGACAGGACAAGGGGCAACGGATACAAGCTGGAGCACAGGAAATTCCATCTGAACATGAGGAAAAACTTCTTTACTGTGAGGGTGCCAGAGCACTGGAACAGGCTGCCCAGGGAGGTTGTGGAGTCTCCTTCCCTGGAGACATTCAGAACCTGCCTGGATGCGTTCCTGTCCAACCTGCTGTGGGTGACCCTGCTTTGGTGGGGGGGTGGACTAGATGATCTCCAAAGGTCCCTTCCAACCCTCTACAAGTCTGTGATTCTGTCTTGTACAAACTCTGTGTGAAGCAGACCTCTGGGTGCTGATGGCATCACTGCTGCTCCCAGATCCCACCATAGACCAGGGGACCATCCATATCAAGCTGTCCCTACAAACAGGAGCAGCAATCCATGTTTGGAAACTGCTCCTTGACCTTCCCATCCTACCAAAGCTCCCCTGACGTTTGCCAGCTCCAACTTACCAGCCGATAGCACTCCTCAGGCATACACAAATTACTGTATTATCTGGAGCATTAGAAAGGCTCTTTCTGATTTTGGGGAGGCAGTTATTAATTACCCATCAAAATTTAATTAAATTAATTTTCTGTGAAGACACAAAAAATTTCAGCCCATGAAATGTTCTCAATATAAAACGTCACCAGCTTTTATTGTGCATGGAAGATTACTTCCATAGGTATTTTTCTAAGACGTGAGAAACCTCCATGTGGTTATGAAACCTGTTCGGGACATTCCTGGAAAGGAAGCAAGGAGGAAAGCTGTCAGCGAGGCTCAAGCAATTTGCCAAGCACCACACGAGAGGTTTCAGATGGGAGCAAAGTGAAAACTGATGTCTCTGCCGCTCGCCGTCACTGCCTGCATGTTCTTTGCAAAAGAAAAAGCTGAGGAGAGGTCTCCAATGCAAAAGAGGGGTTGAGTGAAGCTGTGAGAAAGCCCGGTACAAAACACTTAGAGCATCCCCCACAAAAACCCAGGATCAATAATCCTGTCTATTACAATATGAAATCAGATCAACAAGGCTGGTTTTCATCCCACACAAATAGCAGTTCCTGTCATTGCAGCCCTTTCACAGTATGCTTTCAAGCGAATGCAAGCGTTTCAAAGATTTTCATTTTCAGAAATGTTACATAAATAATTCTGGGATTTGAAATGCTCTTTGAAACTTTAAGACGAAAAATGGAATAATCCTCCCCTTTCGGGGATTATCCATTCTTCATTCTTACACAAAATACAGGACTGCATTAAGAAAATAACATTCGGGATGAAGCTGGTGGGGTTATTAAACAGCGACTATTTTATAGTTAAAACTTTGTTATGACTATCGGTGTTCAAACACATCACATCAGTATGCATAATTTGAGGTAAATGTCCAAGTTCAGCCTTCAAATATCCTGAGCACAATATTTCTTTCTATTTAAGACGATAAATTTGGTTCTACAGTTTTTAATTAGGTGGTCACCGTTATGTTTAAGTGCTAGTGACAGAACCGGACAAGTAATCCATAGGGAATAATTTGCTCCATTAGTTAAGCCATTTTTCTGCTTGCTTATAGTTCATAAGGAGATTGTAATATTCTCATATTTATACCTTCTTTGAATGTGTTCATCAAATAAGCTCGTCACATTATTATCTGCTTGTAGCCCCTGCCTTGATCCCGCTGGAGCAAGGCACGGGATGTGTTCAGGGGCACACAGCAATTGCCAGAGAAGAGAAGACATAAAGATGGGGACCCCTTTTCTCAGGGAAATGATGATTAGAAGAGAAGAGGTTGAAGTAAACAAAATACTACAAGGGTAAAGTGATGAAAAGGAAAGGCAGTTATTTTTCCTCTCATGATACAAGAACGAGAAGGTATTCAATGAAATTGCAAGCCAGAAACTACACAATGTCAAAAAAAAAAGACCTCAAAAAATATTACAACGTTGGAACCTACTTCACAAGACAGTACCAGTGCCAAGAGCTTAGCACAACTCAAAAGAGGATTAGACATTTATATGGATAATGGGAATAACGGATCTGAGAATATGATTTTAAAAGCAATATAAACCCTTTTGTTTCAGAGCATCGACAAGTCTTGCAAGGTCAGTTCCTTACAAGTGCTTGTGTTTGAAATTCAGAGAATGAGCGTCTTGGGTCTCCCATGGTCTAAGGACACAGCTTGCATGGTGTGTTTCCATTTCTTGCTGGGATAGGTGGAGGCTCAAACTGGGTGCACAGTTTATATACGCAGCCTTGTCAGTTTATTTTTTACAGCACTAGCACTATCTTCAGCAGCATCACTTATCTCAACGTTCCTGAGGGTGAGGAGGGGAGACAGATCATAATCTGGAGCACAGGCTTTCACCGGGTGCACACCGTGAGTGAGCTCTTTTTCTAGGGGACGTTTCTGGAGGCACATTTGGGAGGCTAACCCTCTTCCCAAGGCCTCCTCTGCAGCACCAGGGGAAGATGAAGCCAACTCCCATTTGCAAAGAACCAGGGAAGGAGGAGGGCTGGCAGCTGGAGATTAGAATCCTTATCAGATACATGGAGCAGAGACAATTCAAAAAGGTACCCAGAGGTTCCTTTCCCGTTTCAGCACTTCAACGCCGTGGGATGTCAATGCATTCAGTAACACCTGTACTCATTTCTATTAGCCAGGGTTTGGCAGCACCAAGAAAAACCAAAGCTTGTTTGTTGGTGGGGAAGCTGAAGATCTTTGCCAGATCCTGTTTTGTATAGATTTCAAACCTTTAGAAGTCACCATTCGGCTTACAAAGCTTACTTCAGATTCACCACCCTTATGAAATTTTCCCTCTCTCCTTCACAGCACTAGCAGGCTATTTTATGATACGTGATTTGTAAGAAAGCAGGCTTTTAATCAGCTTAGACATTAAATAGGCTCTGACACAAGAGCCTGGACAAAGCTTGTTCCAGTTCCCTCCAGACTCGCCGTGAAAAATCATCTCGTGTTCTGTAATGAGAACAGTAAATTACAGAAAGCACATCAGGTAAAACGGTCATGAATCTCCCGCACTCCCCGGTGAGATCCCTGCTAATTAGCAAGGTGAGAAAGGCTTTTCCTGGAGCAGAGCCAGACTTGTGCCTGTGTCACCAATTCACAAGGTTACTTGGTGGCTCCCAGTGCTGGGTTTCCATTTCTCCGGAGTATTTCCTTCCATCCACACCACTACAGCTGGACCCGGCTGTGTTCTGCTGATGCACGTTAAGTGATGCCAGCCAAGGCCATGGCTCAGGATTCCTCAGGGGAGTTTTTCCTGTTCTGCTTTCACTATAAATAAGCAAATAACGTTGTAGGTGCAAGGGTCCTAACCCTCTGGACACCAACCATTTTTGACTAATCCGATTCTGTCTCAACCATTTCATCTAACATATCCAGTCTGGTGCTCCTGTGTACCCACCACCTACCCCTGAGTCCCGGATGCATCTGTGCCCTGCCCTGAGACCAAATGGCCTCATCCATAAACTCTCCTGGCCTCCAAAACCATGTGGCTACCTCCAGGCAACCCCGGGGGAATGGCCCCTTGCTGGCTCCTGACCCAAGCCTGAAGCCCCTGAGATGCCGTCAAAGAGCCTTTGCCACAGTGCTGGTTACTGTAAGGCAGATTCCTGGAAAAAAATAAGGACTGTAAAGGCTACTGCCTGGTTCTAACGAGCAACTGAATACCATATGGGAGGGAAAAGTCTCACTTGAAAAGTTCCCGTTGTCTCTGGGGCAAGGAGCACAGTTTGTTCTGGTTTGTTACTAAAAAAAAGCAGAACTGACAAAATGATTTAGGAGACTATGATTTTCCAGTCTGTTTGTCACACCGTATCCTGGCGTGTCCATCCCGTGTGAGGCTGTCTGACACTCTGTATTGTTGCATCTCAAATGCCATCCACCTGTGGGAACTACAAAGCAACCCCATAAGATTAACCCAGCCTTTGACCACCACACAGAGCATCAAGTCACTGGCAGGGAGCAAATATCCTTCCTGTTAGCAAGAGATAACATTCATTTTTTCCATCAGCCTCTCGGTGCAGAAACGTTGTCTGTCACTGGGAACTGATCTCAGAAATGTCTCACAAAGGGCATCCTAGACAGTAATGAAGAGTCGGGAATATCCAAATAAATATCACTCCTATAACTGCCAATCAGCTCAACTATGTTTAAATAGTATCATCCACACACAGAATAGAAACAGAAATTAGCCATCTACCCCTTTCTTCTTCCTTTTTTTTTTTTTTTTTTTTGTTAAAGAGGAGATGGTACCTCATTTTTTTCTTCTCTTTCCCTTTTTAAATAATATCACTGCGTTTTGTGGAGCACATCCCCTGCTAGGTCTCCTAGCAGGGTCAGAGAGGCAATCAACCCAGAGACCAGAGACATTATTGGGAAGACGGCTAAAGGCTCTCACTGAAATAGTCCAAATGGGTTGATGTTGAAACCAATGGCTCCAGAAAAGGGACAGACAGCAACATGGGACTGTCACATACAAATGCTACACCAGCTGATGGTCCAGCCTTGACCCTAGTGCAGAAGGAGCCATCACAGTTCCTTCTATTACCTACCAAACCCCAGCAATGTACGTGCAGTGGGAAGAGGAGACAAAACCTCATTTTAAGGTGTCACTGCTGTCTGCATAGAAAGCTGGTAGTCACATCATGGGGTTGTGGCTCCCACTGCCATGACAGCCCAAGAAGCTCTCAGCTTCTCTGCTCCCTCTCCATGACTCAGCCTACAGGGCAGGAGGCCCTGAGGACTCTTGCAAGCTACTGATGACAGCTCTGTCCCATTATCAAGGTGCCCTCAGCAGTGACAAATTTTTACAGTTCAGGCTGAGACAGATCAATCAAGCTGGCTTGGTACCTTTGGTGTCTGTCTACTGGAAATTAAGGGCCAAGCTAAAAGAAAAGACTTTAATCTCATAGCAGACATACTGCTCTCAGCCTGCACCCTCCATGCATCATGCATGCAAGAAAATATACTGCATGTAGTAAGCATGGATATTTTGGCAGCACATTCTCTGGAGCTCTTGAAAACATACGTGCCAAGAGCCAAACATGCATCCTCAGTTCCAAGGCACGCTTTGGAAAAGTTGCTGGTCCCACTCAACACACTAATTTGATGTACCTTCAAGATAAACCGCATTCTTTTTAAAGGATGTGATAGACCCATTGTGAACACTGAAGATACAAAGTGCAGCATTCTAGTAAATTAAAAGTTCCAGGGCACCAGACTAGGCATGGAAATTCAATTTCCTGTCGGCAGGCTTTTGGCCTGCTACTGCTCTCCCACACATTCCTTCCGTGGCTCAGGAGACAGCACGAAGCAGGGACCATTCCCAAAGGCAGTCTGGACCGAGCCACACAGCTCTGGAGGTGAGGAGAGGTCCATGGCATAGACCAGGGCAGAGAAGCCAGCCTGCCTCAGGGCAGAGACCGGGCTCTGGCAGCGTTTGATTCGCTTCTGTTGATGTAGTCAAAGTCCCCTGGACACAGGGAGTTAGGTTCTCTGGGGTTTACTGTTAAGGATGAGTAAGAACATGAGGCTGAGAAGGGAAAACCTTTTTCTCTGTCACTTTGCCATGCAGCCTCTCTCTCAACGCCAATACCAACTGCAACAGCCCGATGATACGCTCTACCATAATATTTGTATTTTCTTGCAGACAAAGCATGCCCTCCTTGAATGGCACCTATATTCAAAAACACCTTGCAGACACCTCCAGCAGGTTACAGACACTGCTGGTACACCAACCATAATGCAACAAGAGTCAACCCATTGCCTGCAGGGATGAAAGGGAGGGCATCAACAAGGGACCATGATCCTTAGATGTATCTACAGTCACAATCCCTCCCCTCCCCTCTGCTCTGAGCAGAGAAGTGCTGAGATCCTCACAGGTTTGAAAAAAGATGCTTAAATGCCTTGGAGGAACTGGGCTCCAATTACTTTCTTCATCAGTATTCCTTCCATTTGCCTGGTTAGCTGCTATAATCAGAGGGGAAAGAGATGCAGTCAGATATCTTCCCATCTCCTGCGCTTCCCCAGGCACTGATTTAGGGAAGACAATAGGAGCGTATCTGCTCATCGCAGCTGGCATGGTGACCTAGAAAAAGGGATGATGAGGAAAATAGAAGAGTTGCTCACACCCAAGTATGTGTCCACACAGACACAACAGAACAACAGAGCGGAGTAAGTGACCTTTTGGGGAGGCGCACAGAGGAGCTTTGTTGTTCTTACACTGGAGTCAGAACACAACATGTAAAACAAGAGGGTTTTTTTTTTTTACTTTCTTTCTCATTCACAAGTGTCTACTCTACAGAGCCTGATTAAAGCCCCTCTGTTTCTAGATCAGTGGAAATGTGCAATGTGTATATAAATCCTTTCTCTACAAACTGAAAAGCCAAAATTATGTTATTCATTTCTACTTAAGAAGCAAGCAAATTTTAAACCTGGAGCAGTCTCAGAAGTAACATCTAGCTGTAAAACAAAGCAATGTGAAAACATAGCTTTGAGAAAACATGGCCTTGCCTCTCATTTAAACAGGCATATTTATTGATAGTAAGACATAATGCACTTCAGTCCCAGATGAATAACTCACCACAAAGGTTTTGAACGAGACACACATCTATTTTGAAAATATATTTCCTTCAGTAAGCATAAAATATGTTCAATTTACATTTTTCAAGTCTGTAATTTTTTCTGGGCAGAAAAGCACATTAAAAGGTGAAGGCAGAAGTCTGCAAACTTGCAACACTCTTTCCCAAGAACATATGTTTTATTTGTGTCCTAATAAATATAAATAAAGCAAAGTAGCATCTAAGAAAATTAAGAGCTAGGCAGAAATGTAGAGGAAGGTCTGGCAGCAACAGAACAGAATATAAAGCACTACTTATGTATGAATGTGGGCTTTGGGATGGTTTAGTGCTTTGCAATGTAACGTGCTTAAGTAATTCAATCCAAAGAGCAGAGAGGAATTAGCGCTATTGGATTCTCTTGCCCTGAAGAGGAATCTCCTTTTTTTTTTTTATGGCAGAGCTGGAGGCAGGACTCCAGGTGGGGTCTCACCAGAGCAGAGCAGAGGGGCAGAATCACCTCCCTTGACCAGCTGACCTCCTGTGAGACCCCAATTTTTACGGCGTTTCCCTGCAGTACTGTGTAACACTGGGAAAATCAGAGATCCCCTTCCCCACCTGAGACTAGCTAGCTTTAGAGACGAGACCAGCTTTCACTTTCCTGTGGCATTTAGTCATCTTTCCCTGCCTGGGTTTCATGTATTTTATAACCAGTATGCCCTGAATTTGAAAGCCAGCAGTGGTTTCTTGTGGGGGGCTCCCTGGGAATGAGGGTTCCCTGCCCCGCTGTGCCGGGCAACCCCCAGCCCACGCCGGCACCTCACAAGGATAAAGCCGGAGCAGGTTTCTGCCCACCGGCGGGATTCACCTGCACGCAGATCGCTTTAGGCCTGGATTTCACCACGGGCACATGGCATGACATCTTAAGCAGCTTTCATAGTTGATATCCGATCACCAGCTGCTGGGAACAGCACCAACACCTCCCCAGTCATTTCCCGGGGGAGGATGTGAGAAACCTGGCACGGTGGCAGCTTCCACAGCGGTGTGGGCACAGGTCCGACCGGGATATGCTGTTACGCAACAGATCCGCATCCCTTCCGACGGGGACGGGAGGCAGGGGGGCTATGGCATCCTCTGCTAAACCCACCCCTGCATTTGTTTCTTACTAGTGCCCAGTGGTGCGCTGTAATATTAGAGGTGGCATTTTGGGAAGGAACGTGTGAAAGGATAAGACTCTGGCACAAAATCTGGGAAACATTTGCTTCTGTATTGCACAGGGAAAGCCCTGGGGAAGGCTCCTCCGATCAGGACACGTGATTTCTGCAATCCCCCTTGTTTGTAGAGGTCATCATCTCTGCCACAACATACCCCTAACAAACAGCATCAAACACAGAGGAATATTACAGAATCATAGAATTCTAGAATGGTTTGGGTTGGATGGGACCTTAAAGATCATCGACTTCCAACCCCCCTGCCATGGGCAGGGACACCTCCCACTAGACCAGGTTACTCAAAGCCCCATCCAACCTGGCCTTGAACACCTCCAGGGATGGGGCATCCACAACTTCTCTGGGCAACCTGTTCCAGTGTCTCACCACCATCACAGCAAAGAATTTCTTCCTAATATCTAATCTAAATCTACCTCCCGACCTGCTGGCCACCCTGCGTTTGATGCAGCCCAGGATGGAGTTGGCTTTCTGGTCTGCGAGCACACGTTGCCAGCTCATGTTGAGCTTCTCATCAATCAACACCCCCAAGTCCTTCTCCTTGGGGCTGATCTCAATCCATTCTGTGCACAGCCTATATTTCTGCTTGGGATTGCCCCCACTAAATTAGCTAAGTTCTGTTTACCAAATTCAGTTGTTTTAACAGCAGAAATCTTGGGCCTGATCCAGAGGGTGAGATGTCATGGTGGGAGCTGCACAGCTGCGAAAGTTCCTCTGACTTTCTCCTGCATGTGGTCAAGGCAGATGCCCCTATTCCTACATGTGCGGATGTGACTGTGCCAGGTATGAGAGGATTGATCTGTGGCTTGGTCACCTCTCAGCCCACCCCAGTGACACCTACAGACTATTTGTTCCCCAAATTATTTTTGCTGTTTGCTGAGACTTGTTGAGGAGCAGAGAAAACAGGAAACCTAACTACTAGGCCATAGTCAGGTCCTCAGAGCAAATATTGTCAAGCATTCAGTACCTTGAGTGTGAAGACTTACCGAGTGTGAATGACTTACCGAGAGCAAAGAGGCTGAAAAAGAGCTGTGAAATGCAGCGAAAAGCACTGAAGTCTCCTCAGAGGGAGATGTTCCTCCCTCCCATTCATCCATTTGTCCCTCCCTCCCTTCCTCTCTCCCTTTCTGCTCCCTGTTTCCCGGAGGATGAAACCACACCTCATGTACCTTGAGCTCTTTTTCCAGCAGATCCCATCCTTTGGCACTTCTTCTGTGCAGCCATTCAGGAGCCACGAGTTTGCTGGCACAGCTCTGGCTTCCAGTGAGCAACACACCTCAGAGCAAAGCACTGGTAAACCTGCACACTTTTGGTAAATTTAGCTCCAAATCACGCTGTGGCTTGATTCCCTGTTTGCGAAATGAGCGTATTAATCCTTCCTTTATCCCGCTGTTTATCAGCCTTGACTCACGAGACTGTAAACTCTATGAAGCAGGGCTGTCTATTAGGATGTGTGCTTGGTTCAACAGAGCCTTGAAACCCTTAGGAGCTTCTAAACGCTGCTGTTCATACATTATCATATTATTCATCCTGATTAATTTCTGGGTTGCATCTTTAAACGAAGACTTCTATTTCCTGAACCTTAACTCCAGAGTCCAGGATCCAAATTTATCCCTGCTGTCATGCCATTAAGTTACATTACTGTTAATAATTCCTCGCTCTGAATGCACTGCCTTGTACTTCCCCATTTTGTATTTCTTTTACAAGTGATAAAGGATTGCTTTGAGGAATTTTCATTGCAAAAGAAATCAATTCTCTGCTAGCAGGGGAACATAGAAAGGTCCATATAAGGTGATCTCATATCACCGCTGCTCCCTTGAACAAGAGTATATTTTCTTTGCAAGCTGTACATCTGGATGCCAGCTTTCCGAGTGCCGGGGTTGATCTATCAAACGCTCCAAAACAATCTATCTTTAAAATGAATGATGATGCAAATTATTCTCAGAAAAGAAATGTATCAAAAAAAAAAAAAAAAAGGAATATAAATTACAGACTGGACATGTCGGTGGGGGAGGAATGCTATGTGGTTTATGTCAAGTTAATCCTCTGCCAAAACTTTCACTGATTTATCTACTGAAATGGCAACCCTAGGCGAAAGGTAAAAGGGGCACATTGCCAACAAAGACCCTGTTTCTGCCAAGGTTCTGCACATGCCTAACCCTCTGCCTGCTCCTACTCTGCTTGGAGGAAGACCTTCTTAAACCACCGCCACCTCGGAGATGCTGAGATGCTCCTGGATGTACCGCAGGGCGGTGGGTGCCGGCAAGGAGCCAGCAAGACCAAAGCTGCTCAGCTGGATGCCCAGCTCCAGCAGAGCTACTGGGACAGGCACAAGGAGGAGTTTAGCGAGTGGTGGCAGCTCCTCACACCCGGTGGGCTCAGATCCAAGCTCAGCCTTGGTCTCAAACGCTGGGGTTTGCTCAGGAAGGGAGGGGTTGTCCAGGAGGACCTGTTAGTCCCAGCTCCTCCACCACAGCACTGGCAAGCCCTGGTCCCAGCGCTGAGGTGCTGCTCACATCGCCATCACCCTGGCGAGGAGGACCCCAGACCTGATCTGGGGCAGTGTGCTTTTTGCTAGTGAAAAAATCATTAATAACCATCAACCCAGCCATCCTTGGGCCCTGTGTGACAGGAAAATAACAAAGACTCGTTACTTACTGTAATTACTCACAGTACGCAGTGCACAGCTGAGCCCCTTTGATATTCCAGTGACAGGTGTTGTTACTTGGGGGATATTTAATACGCTCTATGTTCCACACAAAACTGTACCGCGTGCACATTCAAACCGCAGCGTCAGGCACTCAGAGGTTGGGAAGTGCCAGAAATAAGATTGCCGATGTGTCCTTCATTTAGTCTACTTTTGCATATGTACTTGATAAGGTCCTTAATTACACGATCTCATGTTTATGTTTGTATTATAAAACGAGGACAGGGAAGCCCAAGTGAAGCTGCACGGCAACTTCAAACATGGCTTTTGCTAACTTCTTTGTGCTTAGTCTGAGCAAGGCAAGGTATTTTTAGAACTGCATTTTTGTTCATAAAATGCGCATTTGCCAAATCTATTCTGTTTCTCACACAGTTCTGCTTTGCAGTACCTCTGACACAACGCTAACTGAAGCTATTAGCAGCGCAGGGAAGAGCAATCAGAAGGCACATGTGAACTAGGCAGTCTCTATTACAGGCTGAGCGAGGTTTCAGCTAATTGATGAGACAAGGTAATTTCTGTGATTTGAAAGTCTTTGCTACAGATAAAGCACCGCCTTATTATCAGGTACGGCTTTGATTTCTCGTTAATTACTATACTAACTTTGGAAGAGGGGGGAAGTATTTATCCCAGATAAGGCAAAGAAAACCAAAGTGTATACTTGGCAGAGTCACACTGTATTTGTCTGGGCTGAAAAACAGGACGTATCTGCTGGGAGACAGCTATCCAGTGAGGTATTTTTCCCCTGCTGCACTGTTTCTCTTGGCAGCACAATGTGCTAACTTTAGAAGTGTCTGAATGCCTTTGCTAAACTATTAGCACAAAATAAGCTCCTTTGTGTTTTACCCATTCATGCTTCTTAATTTATGTGCTGGCATCACTTTTCCTTGTATTGTGCAAGTCAAGAGCCTGCACATGGGGCGAAAACCTGTTTGTCCACGGGCAGCGATCAGGATAAGTGCTCTTGAAGTGAATACAACTGCACCCGAGAAAGCCAGACCCCACTGTGTCTCTTATTTACAACCCAGTTCACACATGTTTACCCTGAAATCTTGTTCAGAAAGTAGCAGGGCACCTTCCTCTGCCTCAAGAGCCGATGACAGGCTAACCAGAAACAGGAATGAGCCACGGTGCATGGGGCCAGAGCCATGCTCCCCGCACTGTGCAGGTCTGGATTTCCAGTTTGTCCCATGTTGGGAGAGCCGGGGGCCACCATGAAGTCCATCAGCAGAGCCAAAACATCCCTAAAGTGAAACAATCCTTTTTCTTTTGATTTGTCTCTGTGTTACAGCGATGTGTTTTATTGCCTGGGAACGAGACAATAAAAAATAACTCTGCAGCGATAAATAATGTGAAACAGGATATTCAAGAACAATGATCCAAAGCACTGCATAAAGTGAGGGCCTTTCCCTTAAAACACTGCACACTGCAAGTTCCCTGGGGCATCAAAACTCATTCTTTCATGTTCTTTATGGAACCGAGGGAATTGCTGGTGCTCAACCTATCAAGAAAATATGTATTTTATAAAGGGTGATACTGAGCCAAGAAGCCTAATGCTATGAAGCTTGGCTGAGTGACACCATTTGCAGAAGCAGCTGCAGGCCAAGAAGTTTAAAGCTTCACTTTTCCAGAGTAATTCACCACCTTCCCAGTGAAGGCTTCCACAGCCTTTCCTTCCTTTTTTCTCAAAGCAGAAGCGCTTTGGGAACATTGACTTCTGGGGCAGAGAGGTACTATTTAGGTTAACTCTACCCAAGGCAGCTCCAAGGATTGTCCCCAGGACAGGCTGCCCAGTGCTGGGATGGGAGTTTGCCTGGAAATCCCAGATGCTGGAAAAGGCCTGGTCAAACCCCAGGAAAACAAGCTTCAAACGCCTGTCTGAGCCCCTTTTTGCAGACGGGTGTCCCGTTTAACAACAGGCTTCAACCTCCTTGGATCAACCTGTCCTTGTCTTGACCAAGCAGCAGCTCTACCAGTTGGGAGGTCAGAGGTGGGCACGGGGGCTTAGTGTTGGGCTGCCTGGCCTCGCTGCCCCCAGACCTCCAAGGACAGCAAGGGGGGACTGATGTCTCTGAACCTGCAGAAGCACCTGAGGAGGTCTGGCATCCCGGCAGAGAGCTGAGCCCTGACTCTCTGTGGCCTTTCCTCTCATGCACGTGTCCCCGGGCTGCATGGATGCCAACAAAACTGCAAGCCGAAAACACACTCCTCCATCCTGACTCCTTGAGGGCTTTTCCTTCCTCTTTTCTCAAATTTCAAGCCCTGGAAATAGGCACTTTTCATCCTTAACTGTGCCTTGTTCCACCCCCTTCACAAGATGATGCTTCTCCAACGTTCGTGAAAAGCTGCAGCTCCAAAGCAAAGCTCAGCTCAGTCAGACCGCAGACAACTGGTAAAGCGGAAAACAAGGTTGGAAAGCGGGGGAAAGCGAGGGGAAAAGATCTCTCCTGCACGCACCAGCACACCCAGAGTCTTGTTTCAGCCTACCAACACACAGGCCAACACAAAGAGGTGACGACTGCAGAGCTGGCAGGTAGAAGTTAAATAATGGTACCTGCCAAGTACAGGGTGAGTGTGATGCTAAGAAAACACGGCTAAGTGCAACACACGAAGCGGTCCAAAGGAAAACAAAATAAGCATCTACATTATCTCTTTTGAACTGTTTATAGCTGGGGTCTGATCACAGCCCTATTAAGGTCAATGGAAAGATTCCAGGTAGCCAGGGCTGAAGTTGGGTTTGGCTCCCTCTCTTTGGCTCCGTAGCTTCGTTCTAGGACATTAACAAATATGTTAGATGGTGGAAGAGGGCTAGAAACACCACTGGTGCCTCTCAGCTGCACAGTTCAGAACAAGGAACTAGCTCAACGGTGTTGGGGGTGAAAAGCAGCTCTGTCTGCTGCAGAAATACATTGCCTGATTCAGATGCAAAACCTCTAATTTATGCAGACAGACATACTTGTACACATATAAACACGCCGGTTTTTCATCACAGCATGTGGATGAGTGGGCTAATAAAAAAAGATGACATATCTTTCTTACACACACGCAGTCACCTACACAAAACCATGCTAAAAATATTTTGTAAAGGCAGCAGTCAAGTACACTGAATAGGGAATGGCAGAATTAAGACTGCCTGTTCATTTTGATACAGTTTCAAGGATTAAAGTTAAGCAATAATAGCATTGTCTTCAGTATTACGCTAACAATTCCTCCTCTGTTTATCCTGAGAGAACACAGCTCACATTAAAAATATCTTCTTTTTTTTTTCTATCTAAAGTCTTCGGGAAAAAAACAGGAAATATAAAACAAGACTTTATTTGTAAAAGTTTCTGGAGAATTTTCTCAGGAAAAGCAAAAGCAAAAACACAGATTAAGAAAAGTCAGAACTAAAGCTGCCCAAACATGGAGACGCCTTTGATTTACTCATGTGCCCATCTCCAAGGAAAGTGAACCAAAACTGCTCCACCAGCAGTCTCCACTCCAGTTATGAGTGATTAACTCTGCCACGCCAGTGACAGTCTTTTAACAGAAGACATTTGTGTATTTAAATTCCAGGGGGTAATTTGCTTGTTGGTTTTTAGAAAAGTAAGATGAATACCACGCCACAGTGGTGTCCCCCACCACTGGTGCAAGCCAAGTCACTGGCAGTGGTCCAGGCTGCCACCCCCCATTGGAAGAACAGCCTGAAGAAGGCAAGACTTTGGCCAGATGTCTGGTGACTAAGCTTGCACACGCTCTCCTTCACATCTGTGCCCTGCCTGAGCTATTCTGTTCTTTCCCTTCCAAACTGTCCCTGCTCCAGGCCTGTCACATCATTTCTCCACTCACCAAAGTCCCAGGCTCCTCATCTTGTCAGCCCTGCCCTTATTCCTCTCCTTTCCCAGCCCTTATCTCATTGTTCAGCCATTCTCTGTTCTCCGTGCCCAGTCTCTTTGTTATGCATTTCCAGTCCTCCCTTATTTTTGCACTCTTTCTATGCCTCACGTCTCACCTTCATCCCACCCAACTCCCTCTCCCAATTTCCTTTCCCTTCCCTTTCAATTCAGGTCAGGCAGCAACATCCCTACTTGCCTGGGCTCAGGGGGATTCAGGGACATGGTGGGGACAATCCCTGTGCTCTCAGACCTGGCTCAGCACTGCCATCACAGGGAAGGTCCTGTACATCCCTGCACTGGGGACATACTCTCTGCAGATGCGTCATTTCAGGTCCAGTCAAAGAGTTCAAGCAAGCCTCTGCTGACCATGTGAAAATCAAAGTTTTTCCTAAAACTTGACACCGAGGCAGATTTTAGTGACTACTGGAATGAGAGGGAAGGAGTGAAAATACCCACTGAGTACCAACCTGTGGCAAGTAGCACCCCCCCGCCCCCATTCAAAAGCAGTGATGCTCCCACTTTTAGCATGGCTAAATGAACCCTTTAAAATGTTGGTCGTTTCAGGACTGATTTGACAGTAACAGTTTTTTGCATCTCTGTAGCATCTCCTAACAGAGACTTTTGGACACGGCTTGTAAGCCTCAGACAACTCTGTTCTCCCAAAGGGCAGGGTAACGATGGAGAGACAGATGGAGAGCGATGAACAAGCCATCAGTGCACCCACGACCAGCCCACCCGCTCAGGCTCCTCGGGTGGCCTGCAAGGCACCCTCCTGGCAGCTCCCCAGAGGTGTGATCTTTCCAGATCACTCTTTCACTCTGCAACCACCATATCTAATAAATGGGGGAAACAGAAGTTTTGCTCCATGTTTATCACCACACAAATAATTATTTTACTTACGAACAACACAAAAGCACGTGGAGCTTATTAAGATGGTAAGAGACCCATCTCCTCCTTCAGAATATAGCACCCATTTATTTCCATGCAAGAAGTAACCCAAATGTTTTTCTTCCCTTTGTTCCTCCCTTTGCTTAACAAGGACCTCTCACTAGTGTGCTAGGATCTGTCCCCAGAGAAATCCAACCCTCCTTTTCTGCATTCAGAGGTTCTGCTCAAAGAGGCTCTAATATGCCTCGATCTGCTGGCTTCCAGCTAATATTTGTACGGTTCCATGCCTCCCTTTCCTGCTGAAAAACAGGAAAAAATCACTTGTTTTTTTAATCATCACCTGAACACACTCATCATCACTAAAAATTCAATTTGAACTTGCAGTTGTAGACCATAATGGCATAATCCCAGTCTCGGTCTGGAAGGGACAGAGTGGGTGACTTATCAGAAAATGGGTTTAAAAAGAAGCCTTTATGCCTTCCAGTGTCTAGAAGAGACCCAGATCGTTGTTTCAGATCACAGCCAAAAAGTAAAAGCCATAAAGACTTGAAAGACAGCACTGAGGCTTCCCAGACTACCTTCCTACACTGACTTTACCACTTGGACCTGAAGAGCCTGAACAACATGTTTTGGTTATTACAGAGAACTTCACCAAAACAGGCAGGTGCTGGCATGATTTTAGGGCTGTAGATGAAGTTCTCAGAGGAAAAGTTGTGCTCCATTTGCCAGTCTGTCTCCCCAGACTATTTCTGCAGCCATAACTAAGGAAGTAGTTTGCATAGAGACTGTGAAATGCAACTGATGAAACGCGGTAACATACATTGGTTGATAATGAATGCAAAGAAAGGAGGTGGGTGGAAAGGGATTTCTGTTGATATATGATGAGTTTTGAGGGCTGGTAAACCACAGAATTAGAATCTCAACTAAGGATTTTCTGCATTTTTATAATTTTAAAACAGAATGCCCACCGTCCTACAGCTCAGTTTGTACCATTTTTTCCCAGGTCCTCTATGGACTGGAGAGAAACAATTTTTTTTTATTCACACATCACTTGCCTTATGTTATGCACTTGCAGAAAGAAGTAAACTCATGATTTTTCATGTCATCCCTGAAGTCTGGGTTGACATACTCACGTCCGAGACTTCTCAAGATAAAATATACGTCCACATGTCCAGGAAATCTGCAGCTACCGTGGTGGGAATGCCCAGCCTGCTCCCTCCAGCTGGTCCTAACACATTTCATGATGACTATACACATCAAACAGCTACAGGCTCATCATGCAAGTCCAGCGCTTCCCAGAATTGCAAGTTTACTGTCCCTGCAGCGTGCACCCGATGATACACACACCTGCAGTAAACCTGCCCAGCACAGTGGGAGTGAGATCTATTGCTCAGGCCCACAGCAACTTTCCAAAAGCACCAGACTTCACGTCTACACATACCATGGGCATGACCAAGGTTCCTGGATGCACAGCAGGCCAGATAGATTTATTGCTGGTCACTGAATATCTGGAAACCCTGGACAAATACAGAAAATGCTCAAGATTGTCTGGGTAAGGTATTTGGTCAAAAAAAAAAGGATCATGCTAGTGAAAATGCCCAAGTATCATGTCTAAATCACAATTTGGCACTGATATGGTCTGCCTGCATCCAGACGACAGACTGACAGATTTAAGCAGTGGGCAAATGAATGGCTACATTGTTTGTATAGAAATTTTTTTATTATTTGTGAAATAAATTGTTGTTTGAATGCCTGTTGTCAGTGAAGCAGAATGACTTGCGCTCAGTCTTTTGAGTATCACCTATGGCAGATGTACAGGAAAGCATCCTTTCAACTAAACACGTGACTGTTGGACATATTTGATGACAATATATTTCAAAATGATCAAAGTCAACTGTCAGAGAAATTACATTAGTCATTATTAGTCTTCAGTAGTTCCCATGAGAACCTTAAACAGTTGGTGGTTCTTCTTAAAAGATTAGAGTAAGCCTTGTAATGTGCCATGATGAAAGTGGTAAAGATTTGGAATAAAGGGCAGAACGCTGCCTTTGTTTCTGGAAGTAGACAGTTTCTAATTCAGGCTTTTAATTGTACTCAATTCTATCAGCCTGTAATACAGAAAACATTGGAAAAGGGCCTATATCTTTCCATGAACTGCTGGAAATGCTATTTTAAATTCATTCCTCTGAAAGAATCTGGTTCCTATTGGCCAGCATCAATGCCAGCAGATATTCTTATTTCCACACCATTTCTCCTCGCTCTCCTTGATTCTTACTAATGCCAAAATGAGAAATGATGCTGATAAGCAGTCACAGGACTAATTATTACACACTGAATCCTACAGCCTTATCAGTGAAGTTGAAAGAAAATTGGCAGTATATTAGCCATGACCTAAAAGTAAAGGTGGAGAGTTTCGAAGCAAAATGAGATGAGGCTTTAGCCATTAAGACTGCAGGCCTGCAGTATAACAAAAAAAACCACCCTTCTGCATTGACTGCTTTATTCCTTCCACAACTGGAAAATTCTATGATGTGAAAAACTCTGCATGTAAAAATGGAAATCCCATAAATTCAAATAATAAAGAGTATCACTTAAGTAATATTTAATCTAAAGAGGCATTCAGATAATCTAGAATATCTGTGAACAATGATTTCTTCAAAGCAGTAGCCAAGATTTCTCTTTGAAAAGGCTTGTTTGAAGTCTTTCTGCACAGCTATAAAACAAAAGACTCTCTGTTTAAAGGATTACATTAAAGGAGTCTCTTTTTTTCTGCATTTATCTGTTGGAAAACGCTGATGAGGGAGAGACCCCCAAACTGCTATGGAGAGTAGTATGACTGTCATTTCAAAGAAGACTGATAAGTTCTTTAGATCTTTCTCCAACAGTGAGGTAATCATGCATCCTTGTCCTTTCATTATGGTTTCTTAGCCCAAAATTTATCAAAGAGCATCATTTTACTGTATTTTGATGTTCTTTACTATCACTGTTTTCTTTTCATTTTTTCTTTCTGTGCATCCCTGAAGCACATACCTCAGATAACACAAAAGGACTTAAACCCTTAAAAGTAGATAATAGCATGGGACTTATAAAAAATAAGGTATCTGTTGACCAAATTTTCATACTCCTTACTTGTCTACATGCTGTTAGTTAAGGCCATTTTTTCATTATATATGAAAAATCATAATGCAAACAATGTGTGGTCATTGCTGTGCTGTGGGGCTTTTGGTTACGTGAGGTCCTTATGGCAGCAGCTTTTTTCCCCTCTAAAATCATTGAAGCAACAACAGCAGTAATGGGTTAAGTCCCTACAGCCAGAGATTTTTAAGGACAGAAATGATAGCTGTGGGTATTTCCCTGACCACCAGTGGCACAAAGGCCATGGAAATTTACCCCTGGGCTGCTGCAGCCCGACAGCCCCAGGCTGAACCAAAGCGGGGGTCCCAGTCTCACCCAGCCTGAAGACGGTTGCTGGTTTTCCTGAAGAATTGCAGACTCTCTGTAGCGAATTTAAGTTTCCTGACCAGCTGCTTGCTTTTTTCAGTTATCTTCCACAACCCCCATGAGAAGCAGCCTGTGGGCTCCTCGGCTATGCCCGTGCCAGTGGAGTCATGAGAACTGCGAGGCTGGCTCCGATGCTGCCCCAAATCACTCACACCACTTAACTTTTAGCACTCTCCTGTCTCAGGTTTGGCCCTGGGCAGCTCTTCCAAATAATGCTGAGGCACTGTTTGGGTGACAGCCAGGCCAGACACCATTCCCAGCTGGTGATTATGGACAAGGCTTCCCTGTTTTGGGGAAGGAAAGGGGATGGAGTTTAGCCAGATGGATGCAAATCAGGCCATGTATTTCTTGCCCTCATGGCCAACAGTCCCTGTGGTTCAGGGATTTCCTGTGTCAGAGCTGGACTCTTTTGGGCAGTTTAGTGGTTCTCAATTAATTTTTCTTCCATGAATTTGTCCAAATGCCTGTTGGACCCATGGAAAGCTTTAGCATCCTCAACATCCTTTGGCAAACAGTTCCACAGCTCATTTCAGTGTTATTAATACCGTACTTAAATGTAAGTGATAGTAAATCTATCGTGTCTTGGCAAACTCCTCCAGGAGGATAACGGTTTTAATAACTGTTAAAATGCTTTCCTTTGCTTGCTGTCTAAGGACATACAGCTTGAACTTCCAGCAATCTGGTTCCTGCTAATGTCATGTCCGTTAGCTGGAAAGAAACCCATATTATCAAACACCTTCTCTGCATACACTGTGATCAAGCCACTCCCTAACCTTCTCACGTGTGTGCTAAATCAACCGAGCTCCTGGAATCTCTCCTAACGTGACACGCTTTTAAAACTCGAATAATTATCCTAAATGAGTTTAAACATGATTTTCCTTTCAAAAAGGAGCCCTTTTTGGCTGTGTAAAACACACCTTGACAGAAATAAATACCATTTACTCTCTCTTTAAGTTTTTGACATCCTGAAGATGTTGCAGAGGGATCTTTGGTCTGTCTCCATGGAGAAATTTTCTAATTGTAAAATAAACAATTTCACAATAAGAATCCTGGAATACCCCCTTATGTGCAAACTGTGCTCAAAAATAAAAGTGGATTTTAATCCAAAAACGTTAGTCTGAGTTGGAAGCGTGCTAAGTATTATGGAATATAAACAGCTTATTCAGCACTATATGCTTTGGGAAACTTTTCCATGGAGACAAGCTCTTTCTGAACATGAGAATAGCACTAATTTATCCATATGCACATAATTAACTTCATTCCACTGATTTTTTGGGAGACTATTTAGCAGATGAGGAGGGATCTTTACGGTAACTTCACACCATCAAATGCGAAACAGCAGATCTTCTTAAAAGATGTATATTGCCAAAGGGAGAAAAAGTAATGTCGATACAGTTGTATTGATTTGGCAGCAGAAATACTCGGTGCTTCATGTTAGCTGCATTTTGGGTGTATTTCTTCTCGCATCCCCATATTGTTCCGTTGCACATGATTAATGTTGAAACGTGATCTCCTGGTTGAATGAAATTGTGAAAACTGAAAACTAAGCATGCATTAAATTTGTTTCACAGAGGTTATAGAGTGATGATAGCTACTGAAAAAATTAACCCCTCTTTAAATCTTGATTTTCAAGTTCGTGCCACTTTTTAGACTTCCAGGCATACACTGTAGATTTCTGACTTCTATGGAAGGAATAGATCTCCTCAAATGTTACTCTTCCATTTTAGACATGCACCTTGCCAAAACCTTACGACTCAATTTACTGTGCAGAGATTTCATTTTCTTTAGCGTTGACACTAGAAGCACTCACTGCATGGAGCTGTAAATCACATTCAGATACGCTGCATTTCCAGGACCTTTGCTGGGGCTGAAACAAGTACCTTTTGAGCAAAAACTGGTGAGAGGACTTTTCAAAGCAGGTGACTTGGAGTAATATTACCACAGAGAACTTACTCCATACGTGAAAATATGTTTTCAAACTCTCCAAAGTACCTCCACAGTATCAGACAAGGTGCAAGTAAAACTGCTGGCACTTGAAGCTCAGCAGGAACCGTTCACAACTGTTGCACAGAAGAAGATCTGAGAGGACGTGAGAAGGCTGTGTAGGATCCTCTGTTGAGGACTGAACACCTTCACAGAAACACAACCCCCACACTTGTGCTTTGCACCAGGTTTCACCAAAGCCCTGCTGGAAATCAGTGCTTTTACCTTGTGAAATAAACAATCGAGTTAAAATCATTATGGTTGGAACCTGAATCCTGCCCATGGAGCAGATGACTCTCTCTCATCTTCAGAGGCACACCAGATACTGTATCCTACACACTTGAGAAGATGGTCACTTGATTCAGAGGGCTGACAACCTGAATTCCTACTACCACCGGGATGTGCAAATCAGACCATTTTGTTAGTTCGCTCTTCCTTTGTTGAAATTAAACTGTAACATATGATTAGAGTCATTTTACTTAAAGAGAAACAAGATCATGCCAGTTCCACTGGCACAAGAGCTACAAAAAAAAAATATTCAGGTACCTCAGGACTGTCTGAACAGCCTTATTCTGGGAATTTTCTGGGTTGCCAATACTTTAATAGCACTAACCTTGCCTTGCAATTAACATCAAAACACAAATCCAGGGATTTCAAAACTTCTTTTGAAATTTAATTCATTACCATAAGGTTAACCCTCGCCTCGCAGGCCGTCTCCCCCAGCAGTGGCATGCTTTAATCTCACAGGAAAGGGTTTGAAGCTTTCAAACCAGACAGGCTGGAGTGTGATTCCACTTGCCGCCTCTATTTTTTTCTCACCGACTTCTCTCATCATCAGTTTCAGCTTCCCTTTAAAATATGTTTTCTATTTAATTTTGTTTTATGTCTCTAGAACTGCAATTTAATGCCACCCTCTTAAAAAAAAATAACATTTTACAGATCTAAAAAAAAAAAAAAAAGCAAGCCTTTTAATCTTTCCTACATTTTTCTCTGGAGGGCAAATTTCTTTTAATCACTTTCCTGAGCACAATTTAGCACATGTAATTATACCTCAAAACAAAAGGAAGTGAATCACTTAATACGATGCTTTGATTTCGGGAAATACTAAATATAGTTAACCTAAGGATTTCTTACTACTTTTTTGATACAACTGTTATTGCCAAAGACAGAAGTGCTTCTTAAGGGAGAATAAATAAGATGGTGTGGCACTTGTTACAGAACAGTCTTTCTGAGATACAGAATTGCTGTCTGGAGGGATTATGGTTCAGGTCGAACACATAAACGTGCTGCAAAATAGCACGCGTAGGTTCTGGCACAGTGCTGCAATCGTGCCTTCAGAAAAAATTCTTTTTTTTTTTTCTTTTTACTTTTTATTACAACATTCACCCTAGTTCACGCTCATGTCCTAAAAGCCAGACCTTCCTAAACCCACGTTGCTACGCACAACAAAAAAGATGTTTCCTGAAAGACAAGCAATCCCTTCTCCACATTGTCACCCACTGAACATCAGAGTAATAGCCTGCAGATGTTTTCTCAGGGTTGTTATATCTACCTCTTAGGGCTTCCTTCGTATTCGGCCCTTGTTTTACAATATGTTGGTGCCCCCTCAGTGTCATATGTCTCAGCTAGAACCTTGGTGGCTGTTGAGAAGCTGGTTTGCTCTGATGTTCTTCACAACAGTTGGGTCCTTCTCCAACAGCGCAAGCATTTCCCTCCCATTAGTGACCCATCATGCTGACTTTGCAAGGCAGTTATTAATTAACAATCTTTATTAATTTATTTTGTGATTCCCATCCACTCTCACTTCCTAAGGCATTGTACACCATACTCTGATAAAACAAAGTAAAATATTAATCGGGATTAATAGCACCATTATAACCAAATGAATTTGGTAGAACTGTAATGCCTAGAGAAGGAACATCAAATTGCAGCTGAAGAACATGTTCAGGAAACACAAGATGCTGGAAAACAACATCTTTTTTTCCAGACTTATTCCTAGTTAATCACCTGCAATATGTACCCTTCACTGTGCCTGCAAGCAAGGGCAAAATGAGCTGAATTGTGCCTTTGGTTTGGGATGTTAGAAAGAGGAAGGGGTTTTGTACCGACTTCCCCATTTTCTACATCATGCCTGCCCGGTCATATGTGGGGAGAACTGACATTGGCAGCAGTGCTGGTGAAGAGCTAAGTAGCATTAAGCACTTTTGGAGCCTAAATCCACTTTTCCAAGGAGACACAGGCACCTGGGACGAGACCCACAAAGGGCGCAGGCATCACAGCACTGAGATCCACAACAGTCTGTTCCCGGGCACTCACTGTCTCATACAACAGAGCGGAGCCGGGCGTTTAGGCTCCCTAAACAGAGTTTCCTGAAAGCAGGAGCCACAAACCAGCCCAGTGGGCAAGGAGCCACGTAAGCTGGTCGCTGAGAAATCTCGAGGTGGTGTCAAGCCTCACCCCACCCAAGGGATGGACAACGTTCTCACTTGGACAGCGTTCACAGCCCCACGGGGTGGAGAACCTCATTCCCACCCTCTGCTGGAGCGCCTTTTTCCCATAATACACAACCCCAGGATGCAGGAAACGGGAGTTCACATCATTCCCTGGCCAGAGGAAATGTTGTCTGCACATCAGAGGGCTGGTTTCCAGGGTTGTTTTTTTCTTCTAGTGGGAAAAAGGAAGATGCACAGCGTCTATTCTATTCTGTGTTTCTATCTAAACTACAAAACCTAGCACTTTGAAAAGCTTTTCCAGTTGCTTTTTTCAACAAAAAAAAAAGTCAAGAGAAGGGAAAAGCAACACCAAATTTCAGCCAAAGTAAAAATTTATTCTAAGTGAAAAAGAAATTTTCCCTTCCTCTGTCCCATGAAAGCTACTGAGTGACTCTCGCTGTTCAAGGAATATCTTTATACACCAGTAAAACCCCTCTGCCTTTTAGGTAAAATGCTAGAGGTGTATAATAAACAACCAGCAGAGTGTTGGTAAGGTATTGCTAAAAGCAGTGGTGATGAAACAACCATCACAACGTGGTCAGTGGTGAAAATAGGAGCTATTGAAGGGCCTGATCCAGCACTGCCATGTGGAGAAGCAGCCCTGTGCCAAGGACCATGGCAGAGAGGCAAAAGAGGAGGTTTCCCAGCAGGAAGGATGCTTTGGCAGCCTATGGTCACCAAGGTGAAGTCTGGTCCTCTCACCAGTCTCCCCAGGCCTCAACTTCTTACTGCTCGCCCCCAGCTACGTTGTATGACAACAAAAGGGACAACCAAGCCAATTCCAAATGACAACCCTCCGCGAATGTGTCTACACACTGATGTCCTCACTGCTGTGCACAGTGCCACTGCCTGCAGGTGGAAACGCCTGTGGCCCCCACATGCAGTCCAAGTCCTTGTGTGCCTGAAGCGGGGAGGAAAAGACTTTTTGGAGGTGGGATCTCCCCCTCATCACCTTTTGGCCGCCTTCTTTGAACTGTGCTGGAATTTTTCTTTTCTTTTCCTGATCTGTAGTTAATCTGCTCACAATGTAGCACAGAATGTGAAATTATAAATGTGACAGGCATTTTTTGTTGTCTGCTTTTTGACAGCTTTTGGAAAAGAAATTAAACTTCTGGCTTTTTGCCTGAAAGATTATGTTCTGTTTCACTTAAGGAGAATGCATTCTTCATAAGCAACTATTTTACATTGCAAACTCGGGGCTCTTATTCCAGACAGATAGACTATTTTTAATAAAGTTTCCTCCAAGATCTCAGCTGGCTTTTAAGTCCATGACTGTTAACCTAGAAATGCTGTACTTAGAGAACTGCACATGAAGGTATATTCATCAGGTCTGGGGCTGTTCTCACACTGAAATAAACCTTCAGAGGTTAAAAAAAATTACGATACATTCATAAAAGTGAACCCATTTGAGTAAAACGCACAATTATAGAGAGCCTGTACTCAGTCTCAGAAGGGCTGTGATTGCGACCTGTGGCTGTGGCTGGGCAGGAAACACTTTTCCTGCCTTGCAAATATTCCTGGGATTTTAGAAATGCCTCCCATTTCCATATGAAGAAAAAGAGAGCTATTTTACAGTTTTCCTTTAAATGAAAGAGCGGAGAGCCAGGCAGACAGCCCACAGGGCTGCGGCTAGGACTCTCACCTTGGATGAAAGAGACTTAAGATCAGATTAGCTGTGCTCGCTTTGATTTGCAAAGGGGACTGGGGCGCTGGGCTCTCAGGGACACCAAACACTCATTAGGCTGCTGCCTTTTTCAGCCTTTTTGCTTGGAGTTTTTCAGTTTTGTACAGACAATTAACTGTTCACCAGATCAGGGACTTGAACCTAATTAGTCTCTATGGGAGGCTGATGCCAAAACCATCTGCTTTAGGCACCCAAACTGGTTAGGCACAACAAGTACAAGTTAGGTGGGTAAGACATTGCAAGAGTGATTCAGCTCACCCAAATTCTGTGTCTAGACTCTCCTGGGGAGACCTGTTGTTTCTGAGGCTGTCTGGAATGCCCACGCCAGGAGCTACTTCTGTCTGCCCACCTTGGGCAACTCTGAAGGGTGACTACGTGAGCGGGGACATACCAAGAACCAACGAACAGGAATGGGTGCCAGCTGTGTCTCATGTCCCTTAGTTGCAAACAGCAGGTCTCTCCTCCACCAGGAGATCAGAAAACTGACCTTGCTTTTCTGGGTGGGTGACTTCTCCTGCACAGTGGCCTAGGAACCTGCACCCTCACCTACATCATCCCTTACAGGCTAGAAATTGGGCTAATATAGGGGTTGTTTCTGTCCTTCACAAAGAAACCATGCCATTGCTGTGGAAAAACTCATGGAAGTAGAAGAAGAGATGATGAGCGCTGGTTTCAAGGTAGTCTTCTTAGAAAGAAGACACTGTGGCTCTCTTCCTACACCCAGAACTGCTTATGCCCTTGTCAACAGTGGCAAACCAAACATAGTCCTCCTTAGTCCTTTCTCACCTGCTTCTTGCATACCTGTATCATTATCACTGGGTTAAAGCAAGACCTCCAGGCTTCTCCAGAGCAAGGAACTACCTGTATTGCAAATAGCTTGCACACAGAGGACAGTGACCACCGTATCTTCAGAATATCATTTTATGACTAAGAAACTATGACAGACTCTTGGAGATCACCCGAGGCCAATACAGCTACTGTACTTCCAGTTGATCTGCAAGGCTAAGGATAGATTTTTCTCCCATAGCACCTAAAGGAGAAGGAGAACTTGTTGTCCACCGAAATACCAGCAAGGAGTCAACAAGGTTCCTGCAATTTCAGCAGGTACTCATCAGCATGGATGCAATGCCTTCCCACTTGCTTTTCCCTGCAGGAAAAGCACAAAGATAGTGTGAACTGTCTTAGAAACGTGACGTATTTGAGACCTACCACCAAAGTCACTTGCACAGATAATGTTCAGGTGTAGTTTCACAACAGTTCCTACTCACTCTTACAAGCCCTAATGCCTGTGGAGCAGCAGTGAGCACCCAGGCAGGGCAGCAACACATGCAGGAAGGCTGACCTGACCACCCTTCCTCATCAGGAGCAGCCCCAGAACTCCCCAGGAACTGCTGCACAGATGTGCAATGGGGGTCTGCACTTCTGTCTTAGCTCACGCCCAGACCTTCATCTGATGCTCCTGGAGGTATGTCCAATGACTCTGGAGCGCTAGTGACTTACATGACTGAATTCTCAGGTCCAAGCTGAGCATGTCCTTCCAGGTCTCCCTGAAAGTGCAGGACAGACACTGCCACACCAGCACCTCCCAGTATGAAACTTGTTCCCCATCAGGGGGTGACTGCAAAGCACCAGTGGGCAGTGCCAACAAGACATCTCCACTGTCTCTCATACTTGTTGCTTTCATACTTGAAGTCTCTGGCTCTCTGAGCAACTTCCAAATGCAGATTGAGCAGACTCCATGCAGTGGCATATGCTTATCTCTGCTAAGACCCTGGAGCATTCGTTTGGAAAGACAAACACCTTTATTGACTTCATGGTGCTCACCTGAAGATCTGTCAGGCACTTTAAATGCCATCCCAGCAAACTACTGTTCAAAGGAGATGAAGCGTGTGCCTTGCAGAGTTAAATTAACATTGTCTAAAAGGCACAAACACCTAACGGCAGTGCAGAAAGCTGTATGAGATGTGTAATAATAATAAATACTACTAATAATTAAAAGGACATGTAATAATTGGGCCCGTGAGGGAAGAGAAAAGAGGGAAGCAATTGACTGAGATCTGAAAATTTTTGGCAGATTTCTCTGGGCTGTGTTCTCCAGTACTTTATTAAATCACCCAAAAGAAAAAGACTTCTTCTGACTAGGGATGTTTCATCACCAAGAACATGTTCCCACATTCAGCAACAGCTTTTGCTCAACTTCAACTGACTTCTCTTGCATCAGAAATGTCCCTGGGCTCTTACATCAGCCTGGCTGCGGACACAGCTGTAAAATCACGCCATTCTCTAGTCAATGTAAGGCAAAATATTTATTTTAATAGTGCTGGCTAGGCCAATTTCATTAATAATTGAATGAGCAGTTTATTTCTAGGTCTTTTCACTGACCACCCATTCATCACTTCCAGCCACAGAGTTCAAAGAGCTGCTGGAAGGTACACTTTAAAAAATCTATTCAAAAACCAGCACAAGGAGAATGGCAAACCCCAAGGGTCAGCCATCTGAGGCTCTGCCACCACAGCCTGTCAGCCTCAACTAGGACCCTGCAGAAGATGTGCTAGGACACTCCAGCAAAGATTTCAAAAGTAACTGGCACCTTAGGGCATACATTCAGTGGCAATGGAAGATGCACAGGTTGAGTCAAAGGCAGCACAACCCACACTCAACCCACTCTCCTGGTGTCCCCTTAGAGCTGCTGATGGTCCCAGGGGAGCACAGCTGTTTAAGTCCTGTGATCTTCACCAGGATGTGGTGGTGAAGATCATGGATGCACACTGAACCACAATCCATCATGGATGCACCCTGAACCCATATTCTCATTTTTTTAAGGAATCTGGGTAGGAAGTTGTACCTGCTTTCTTGTATTTATCATTTCAAGGGTATCTTGCAGCAACAAGTTCCAATGCACAGTAGCACAAAGAAAAGCCAGCTTCCTTTTTCAAATAACCACATTGTACAGGTAGCAGAAGTAAAAGTGGTATCAAAAAGACACTATGATCACCAGAAATCAGTCCCTGTAAGCTCCAGCTCCCAGCAGGCAGCCAGTCTGACATATATCCGGACAGCCAGGTAAAATTTTCATGTGGATTCCCACCTTTTTCCCTTCCACTTTCTGTAACCTTTTAGACTTCCCCTTCCAAGCAGAATTGTTTACTCTGCTGTATCTCCTGCCCCAGTCCTTCCCATCTGATCCAGAGCTGCACTCATATCAAGAATAACAGTTTTTTCAGCCAGTTCTGTACCTCTCCCTCTTGTAACCTCAGGTTGCCATCTCCAGAGTAGTTGGGATATTTCCAAAGTGGCTAAGAGAATGAATATTCAAACTGAACAATCTAAATCTCAATGAAGGACACTAAGCTTATCTCCGATTTTACTGCAAATTGATTCCCCTGTTAACTGGCCAAAGACCTGAATGAAGAATTTGGATTACCACCACAGTTCAAATGATTACAAAAAGAGAAATACAATTTTTTGCAACAACAAACTCCTTTTTCAGTTCCACATCTTGCAAATATTTTGATCAACTTTCCAGTCTCCCCTTCAGCCACTCCTCCACTCCAGTTCAGTGAAACATTTCATGGAGCCAAGCTCTTTTGATCCATTAGAAATTTGTCCAGCGCCCATTGCTAAAGCCAGTTGGAACACAATTTGAAAAAGGAGAACATAAATTAAGCAGTAAATTTGTGATTTTCATACAAACCACACAGAAGCCAGTGACAGCTACTAGTTTAGCCAAATCATCCATTCCCCTGACCAGCAAAGCCTTTTTCTCTGGAGAACTATACTGGAAAAACTTCTGATACTCTTGCTCTCAGAAGAGCCTTGAGCTAGGCAATATTTATTTGAGTTGAAAAAATAATTATTTTATAGCAGCTTCTCAGATGGAAAAAATCTCTTAAAACTGAGCTGAAGGACGGGTATGATTTCCACTTTGGTAACACATTGATCAAGATAAGAAATAATTAATTGTACAACTCCTCTGAAATATTATACAAACGGAGAAAATGTGTCTATCTGAAAACCCAGAAGTATGTGTCTTGGAACAAATCCAGATGCACCAAATGTCTATTTTAAACTCAGTGACTCATGAAAAGAGAGCTGCAGTGATTAGTTACAGCAGCTTAAAGTGTTAAATAAACATAAACTAGGAATGGCTCTGACTGAATCTGTGCAAACTGACCTCCAGAATTGAGAAGTGACCCTTAGGCTTCAGAAGGACTTTCTACGTGGAAGGAGGAGATCTGCTTGGAAAAGCAAGGCCCAAGGAGCGCTGGATGATGTGATGTCCAGAGGACACCTTGCCCCTGTTCTCAAAAAGTGCAAGTGCCTTTGGTGTCTTGCTGTGTGAAACTTGCCAATGTGAAAATTCTGGACGTAATCTATGGAGGGGAACGGTCCCACACAAGAAAATGACCTGTGGCTGTGTGGGAACAGGCAGTAGTGATGACGAGGAACAGGCACCCGAGCCCTGCACACAGTGCTCCGGCTCCCATCTTGTGTGGGTGGGTTTGCTTGCAAGAGACATGAAACGCTCACTTTTTTAATAAGCCATTTCACAATGGTTGTGTGGTCTGTGGTCAGGTCACACCTCTTTTATGGAGTCCCACAGCCATTGCTGCACTCAGCTGCCCAGATGTCTGAAATGCCCATTGCCCCATTCCCACTCTGCCCTCAGACTTGATTACGTGGGTGCTCTGCTCCCTTCTCGATATCTGGGCATGTCTACGTCTGTGGGCACTGCTGCCAGACAAGTACCCAAGCTGTGAGACTGATCAAACTAAACCCCTTTTTTTCTCTTGAGTAAAGGTAAGTGTGAATCCAAGCCCTGAACTAAACAGCAACAAATCTTCAGGAATTTGAAGTGCAGACCACACATAAGACTCAAGGCTCAGGACATGCCTATTGCTAAATGTTTTGCACAAGGCATGTATTTTATCAGATGAGCACCACACACATGCTAATGAATTCAGTGAAACAAATGGCATTGCAATTACTGCCTGTGCATTACACAGTAATTGTCAGACAAAGGACAGCAACAAAGCAGAGACTCACATAAAATTAGATTAAAAACTTTTAACTCTTAGTGCATCATACTCACTGTTTCCATGGATCTGTAATGACCCAGGGAAAGAATTTGCAGTGGAAAGCAAAGGGGCTTTCTCTGAATTTGCAGCAAGCTATTAAGGCCACTAGCACTAGCTATAGACAGCTGACATCTTCTGAGTGCACATCATCCCTGAAACTCTGATTTATGTTTAAAGGCTTAAGAAAGATTTATCTTCAGGGCCAGCTCAAGGAGCATTATGTGAAAGGGGAATGAATAAAGCAAGAAAGCCATAAATTTCTCTTTCAGTACAAAAAGCTGGACACTGAGTAACCATGCAGCAGCCGAAAATTGCGTAGAGCACACCAGCATGAGCGTTGTGATCTATGTTAAAAAGCTTTTCTAAATTCCTCATTAGCATTCCTTGATAACGCCAGCACAATAGGATTGGGGAGGCAGACATTTATGTATCATGAAAGAATATTAATTTTTAAGTCATCCAACTGTTTTAAATTACTTCCTCACTCAACCAACCGACAAGCAAAGAAGTCAGGGTCTGCAGAGAGAGATGCCCATTCTCCTGCTCTCCTTTAAACCAGACTCACTGCACAGGCTACCTGGAACTAATTCTGCTTCTTGCTGGCATAAAAGGGATAAAGATTAGTGTATTGTTTGCAATGTCCAGTGTGGCTACTGGCAATAGAAAGGTGCTGAAAGAAGTAGAATACCTTTTTTTTTTACTCTGAAGAACATAAACAAACTGGCAGAAAGGATGGGATAAAGATCTAGTCTACCTACAGCCGCCTTAATTATATTTCCTATTTAGGTTTCATCTCCTAATGATAAGCTCTTATTAACTCACTCTTGCCCCAGATTGCTTCCCCTGTGCTTCAGTACTGTATTAGAAAGGCGTTCTGAAAAGAAACCTTTTAAAATTTTTAGTTTAAAAAAGTAAAGAATTGTCACCCTTAACAGTCCTATGGCCACACAGAGAGACAGAAAACTCAACCACTCCCTTTAAGGAGTGTTGTCTACTAGAGAAAAGAAGCACACAGGAAAGCACCAAGGATGTTATACCTACAGAAACTGTAAATGACTAATCTTTAAAATTTCATTCCTCCCCTGTGGGACAGAGAAGGTGATGAATAAGGAAAACCCAACTCAGAGGGCAGAGCGCTCTTGAGGTCCAGGCACGGCTGAGGTGGGAACTCCAAACTTCAATAGAAAGCGCATGAATGCTAAAAAACCCAGCACATCTGGATATGCCCCATTGTTAATCTCTCATTACTCAAGTTAAACAGGAGCACACAGATTTATTTAGACACAATAACAGTTCTTGTAGAACACAGCAAGCAACGAAGAAAAGCAAATTCACCTGGGAGAGAACAGAAGTAGAAAAACAAAGCAAGTGCTTATGCTAGAGCCAGGCCTCAGCCCTGATCCTGTTCTGCCTCCGGCCCAGAATCAAGCACACCAAAACTCAGCTGTACTCTGAAAAATCCTGCTCAGGTAGTTTTCAAATCCCTGTGCTATTGAAGAAAACAATTTGCAATCCTCCTGGAAGCAAAATGCGGAAGGACAGCAATGCTGCAAACGATAGCAACACACACGCTCAGGATGTGCTGGATGCAAGCACTCAGTCTCTGCACCTCTTCTTTACACTTATTTAAAAAGATTTCTTTTTTTATTTATTAGTACTGATAAACTGGAGCTAAGCAATCCATGGCATGTTGCCGTTGTGCTGGACCAAAGCAACTGGAAACAACAGATTAACAACTTCAAGTTAATAAAACCATAAAAACACAAATGGATGGCCTTCCCTATTGCCCATGGCCCCATTCTGCAGCAACGTTAGTGTGACTTCAGAGAATAAATAGGGCCATATAATGGCAATTATTGTCATGGGCTCATTGCAGACATGACCTCACTCTCAGGAACTGGAATCTGCCCCCGGCTGGGCTGGAGTTCCCAAGGAATTTTAATGACAGGGTGTGAGGGTCAGGCCAGGCTTGGTACCTCTTTTGCAAAATAGAAACCCGTTTTGGTGGGGCTAACTGAGGCTGGTTGCCATCTGAGGTCCCCTTAATGTCTCCAAGGAATGGTTTGGGTGTGACAGGTGGCCAAACACTCACACCCAGTGCTCAGTTACTGTGCCCCAGCCACTAGATCTGAACACTTGTTAATATTGTTAGTGAGAAACCTCTGCTGAGGGCTAACACTTGCCTCCCTCATGGATCTGGAGCATCCTTTGCTTGTTGTATCCCACATAACAAGAGAAGGCTGTCTCATGCTCTCAGCTTTTACCCATCTGTAGTTATGTGACTGTGTTATCTGCTAGAGATGCCCATCTTGCCCAGAATTTCAGTAAGGCTCAGCAGCACTCAGGGATGAGGAGGAAAGGGGTGTATACCTCCCAGTGACCTATGAAGCTATGGACTGCTCATGCCTGCACCCTCTGGGAGCTACCAAACGTGGTGGGAAGGCTGGTCTGCTGTAATGCACAACCATTATCAACTCAGCTAAGAGACATTACCCTGTGGAAAGCTAGATCCAGCTCCCTCTTGGCACCAAATATAAGTATCTCTGGGACCCAGTTTAACTGGTGAAGTCTTCATTTTGTCAGCCTCTGGCATAACAGTCCATTAACCTCAGTGAATTACCTTGTAGTCCCCATCCATCAAAGTGTCTGGCTACCTGATGAAATGAAGAGTTATTTCTTGGGTCTGTCACTATGTGTCAGCTCAACGGCTAAATCATTTATTCAATATGATTAATCCATTATATCTCAACTGTAGCGTCTGCCCTGTCAACCTGAAGAGCTGGCCAGGAAAGTTCCCAGGAACACCAGAGACAACAGCAATGGGACTGACAAATCGCACCAGTGTGTGGCATGCCAGGGGCATCCAGGAAGGCACAAATTCCCTCCACTCCCACACTTGTGTTGGAGCACAGTTTAATTTGAGGACAATGATTTTCAAGAGGAGCCAGAAAGGGGAGGAACCACCCAAGGGACAGCAAGAAGCAATTTCACAAATAGTTCCTACTGCCTAAGAAAACTGAGAAGATGTGTGGTGAGAAAGAGCTTTCAGGGTGAAGATAAGAGTGTTCAGATCCCACGATGAGCACCGATACTCAGAACTGTCATTCCTCCCACCTGCTGAACTATCTGGGATCTCCCAGATCTATACCATCACTTTGGTTTTAGGCACGCTGAACCAGAATTACACCTCACAACCTGCAGGGTTGCATGATCCCCAGTAACAGACAGCACTGATTGAACGAAGCGACTCAGTCGTAGCTGGCCTCCTGTCTGCTACCTCCCATTGCACCTAATCTCCATCCACCACTGCAGAACAAGGCCAGCTGGTGCCTTTCTTCCTTCACTGTCGTCTAAACCTTGAACCTGGTTCATCTGCCATGAAAAAATGTGAAATGCTGCAACATCCGTCAGTCCAGCATGTGCCAGTGAGGAGCAGGCTGTGGACCAAGCTCCACAGCACTGGTGACAGAAGGTGGCATCCAGCACAGAGCATAAATACAGGGTGATTTACACAGAAGTAAATCAGGCAGGTTCTCACTATTCATTCTGGAATATTTACTGGGCTTGCTTCAATTACCAGACTTAGTGGCATGAACTTCAGAGGTACAATGCTAAGTATTTTTCTAAGGTCATGGATGGTAATTGAAAGTCGACTTTGATACTCACATTAAAAAATACTGCTAATAGGGAACTGCTCTGAAATCAGCCCAGCATGATGCCTTTCAGACTTGGTAATAATGAATATACGAGTGACTCGTAACAGTCTACTGGGTGGAAACAAAACATAATTTGGCTGGTCATTTGCTTTTGTTCGTCTTTTGTTGGCGGAATGGGAGGGGAGACAAGTCCTGTGGCAATAGCCTTGAACAGACCATCTCCGTTTTGAATCTGCTGAGATGAAATATCTCCTTTCAACAACAAAGGCTGAGCTCTGATCAAAGCCCAACCAGCAGCACGCCCTGCAGTTGGATACACCAGATCCTGACTCCTGCAAGTGCCCAAGGGGATGTGAGACTCCCATCAGTCAAGTAAGACAAGGACAGGAGAAAGCACTGTAGTTTTCAGTTCAGCCCAACAAACCCTGCAGCCTCTTGGCTTGTAGTAACCTGGAATGCATCCTGCAAGCAATTAGCAAGATGGCTTTCCAAGCTGATCAACACCACACGGCTCCTTCTTTGATATTGTTCTATTCTTCCTCCCCTCCCTCCCAAGAGCTTTTTCAGGAACTCCACGCACACGCTGCCAGGAGTACAATTACAGGACAGCCTGTACAGTAGAAATTCATTCAGCATGTTTCTGGGATCCCTCGTTTTCATGCAATGGCCTCTGCGCCTGCTCTGCCCGCACCCAGTTGTGTGAGATGCTTGGGCACGCAACTACCCATCATGTGTGAATAAAGGCTTGTTTTGTCAAGCAAATATATATGTGCAAAAATGTACAGTCCTGTGTTGCAACTGTCTAAAATACCGTTGTAGCACGACAGTGAGTTCCAACATGCCAGAGCAGAGGGGATAGCCTGTCTCTAAGTGATTGCGTGTCTTCTGCATAGACCCTCTCAGAAGCTCCTCTCTGTCTGTACTCAGCCATTTTGGTCGGACAAACACTGCTGTCAACAGACCGAATGAAATTAGTATCTTCTGTACTTAAAACTCAGATAGCACAACTCATGCGACTTTTGAAAACACCAGCTCAATTATACCGTTTTGCAGGGCAGAGAGGGGATCTGTCTGCACCAGCCACTCGCAGGCAGGCGGGGTTTAGCAGTGGGAAAATGTGTCATCCCCATTCTCACCTTGCTCCTTTTTCCTTCGTCCTTCCTTCTGCACCCAGCAAGAACAAGTCTCTTGCTAACCAGCCTTCTGCCTTACCCACAGGACCACACTAGGTCAACAGCCTGCCAAGCATTGCTGCTGAGAAAATACCTCCCAAACAGGCAAGTCCCTCACAGATAACGTGTCTGAAAATGGCAGGTTGGTTTGTTCTGTTCTCTATCGTTCAGGAAAAGAGGCTTCTTCTGCCAAGCCGTTATGGCCACTGCATGGAAAAGGCAGGTATCAGCTAGGGGGAGCCTCCAGACTCGCAAAACATCTCAGAAGCTCCTGTTTTCCAGCTGCTGGGGGTGATGGTGCAGTACAAGGACTCTGGGCTGGTAAAATGGATTGGCCATTGGCCATTGGAAATGGAAATGGTCCCTTGGAAATGTGCCTTCAAATCTAGATGGAGCCATGGATGGTCTAGATGATGTTGATCAAACTATCTGCTCCTCTCTGTCTCGATTCCAAGGTGGAATCAGGGCTCTAGTAGGTTCTAGTAGTCTGTGCAAGTCACCATAAGTGTGTGGTTTTTGGAAATTGGTAGCTGTTAATGTAAATGTTTAAAGTCAAAATTCTCTTTCATACTTTAAATACTTTAGGAAGATGGAGCCACCCACTCTAAGTCTGTAGTTTTATTCTGTATCTTTGGTCTAGAAATATATTGAGACTTTCCTTTTCTATTTTTAGGAGTTCAATTTTTTTAAGAAAGTTATGTTTGTTGGAAAGGTGCATTTCCACGTGTATCTTACCATGACTTCTGAAAAAGAAAACATTAAAACAAAAAGACTATCTCATATTTGTTCATTAGCACTGAAAGATGACCTACCAAGCAATTAATAGTATAGATTCAATCATTTAAATACTCCTTATTCAGCAACTGGACTTAACTGTTCTGTTACATTCCACTGAAATCCTTAATATATAAACATGGAGGTGCTTTATCAAACAGGGATGTAGCTCCCTGCAGAGCCACGCTGCAGTGCGGAGAAGAGTGTGCACTGGCATGGATATGTTCTTTTATTTTCTGTGATCCCGTGTTTATCTGTAGGCCTGTGAATTGCCTTTGTGCGCACTGACAGCTGCCTGATAAATGCATAGGCACTGCAAAAAGAGATAAACCCTGCCGCAACAGTTTACTGATAGCATCAGTGTTCAATCTAAGGCAAACGCTAAATCATGGAAATCAACAGTTCATGCAGAGATCTAAGATTATTGGGTTTCAGAAGCTAAGAAGCCCTGTGACTTTGCATTGGAATACAGGAAATCATAATTCAACTTTCCATACAAGTGTAACGGCAAGCTAGATGCGGATTTGGCAAAGTACTTCTGGGAATGTGGGGGCAGAGGAAAACTGCTTGTGTCTTTTAAAAAATATTTTTTAAATTATTATTATTTTGTATATTTTCTCCATAAATAGCTCTTTCTTGTAGCTCTTTTAGAGCTGTTTTTTTGTATTTGATATACACAATCTCAGATTGGGGACACACATCAAACAGGATGTTTGTGATCTCTGACTGCGTAATAGTCATTCTCAGGTTCATATTTCCCGTACAAGATTCATGATTATGAGCTCGAAAAATCACTTTTTGTGCATGATTTGTAATCATTGCTTAAAAGTCAGTAAACAATTCCACAGTTAACTCATTCTGCCAAATATTCTTACAGAGGACATATAAGTGGCTGTAATTCAGTCAAGGCAAATCCAAAGCATATTTACAGAATCCTTGCTGTATTTCTTCTAAACTAAGGGCCCCATCTGGCTATATTTTATTGTTTTTCAATACAAGAAGTGCCAACAGTAGCATGAAGTGATGAGATCAAATACCTTGTTACCTAGGAAAAGCCTAGGTAACAGCCTAGCTGTTTACGTTTTCTTACAGTTTGCTTGGCTGTTGGTAGCTGACAGCATAAACTGTATTCCCAGGCAAAAATCCTAGCCCCATCTGATCTCAAAGAAATTTTGTCTTTGATATGAGAAAAAAAACCAACCAAATTTCAACCGCATTTGTTCACCTAGATTCATACAGTATTAATTGTCTTGAAAAATGAAAGTTTCACGTCATGACTCCTGGTACAAATCAATGAGGGAAATGTTTTTTTGTATATGTTAGTCCTATAGAATTATCCATCATCCAAAATGCCTTTTTCTCTTTCAACTTAACAGGAAGTTCCTGTAGTTTGTTCATACCCCTTGACTTTAAATCTTGGGTGTTTCACAAGATTTCTAAGCATTAATGTTTCCCCTTCTAAAAGCCAGCAGCTGCTTTATGTTTTTTCCACCCAAGTCTACACACCATCATCAGTGTTACATCCTTGGCATTATAAGGTCTGGATAAGCTTATCAGATAAGGTCTGGTAACTGATAGACTTGTAAATGGAATGGAGGTCACAATTCTGAAGAGTTCATGCTCACATAAAAGCAAAATTAAAAAAAAAAAAAAGAGAGATATTAATATCAAGATATTCCACTAACTTTGTTCCTTATGGTGTACACCAATGTGCATTCATCAAGAGGAGAAGCAGGTCGGGAGGGTCTGCTCTTCCCCCATCCATTCTGTACCCTTTGCTTGTGCTCTCACAAGGAATGGGAAGGGTACAGCATTAGGGTGAATCCTTCTCTCAGGCTGGTTGCTGGAGGGACAAAGGGAGAAGCAAAGGAACCATTTGCCCAGATGAAGGAGTGGAGCCACCAAGTGCTGTAGAACTTTTCCTCCTCCTTCAAATCCTATGGGAAAAAGATTCTGATCGAGCAGAAAAACTATGGCTCTTACAAGGAATTTAGTGAATAGGACAGGCAGCAGTACTGCTTTCAGGTGGTGGTAAAATTCTTAATGGTCAGGAATACCCATTTTTTCCTAGGAGCTGTATTTCTTCAGTTAGTGATGCATTATCACCTGGTGCTCTCCAAGCACTCTACGTACATATGTGAGTAAGCTTTAAATCCATAAAGACTGTTCCAGAATATATAGTCTAATTAATCAACCGTCTTTTCAACAGAGGTCACGATATTGCGCAAAGCTCATAGTTTGCTAAGTGAAACCAGAGGACTGTTCTTTTCCTCCAGCAAGCATTCCCCTTGCAAAATCCAGAGCTATTCCATTTAAGTGTTCACAGTTTGCCGAGGGAAAGAACTCTTTCTTTTTTTTTTTTTCCTTAGTATGTGGCAACCAAAAACTAATAAAGTTTTTCCTGAGAGCTGGAGAATGTACAACATCTCTCCAAAGTAATAAATAGCTGCCTGGTCTCTGACTAAAAACAGCTCAGAAAAATGCATCCCGTTTTCTAAAGCGATCACACCCCAATGTCCATGAAAACAGCCCTGCAGGCTACAGACAGGCCTTAGCTCAGGCAGCGACTTAGGTCTTCAGAGTGAAATGCTGCTTGGAACATTGGGTTGAAAGAAGGAAAAAGGGAATAATCCTGAAGGATGGATGGATGGATGGATGGATGGATGGATGGATGGGGAGCCCTCTTGCTTTCCTTTCAATAGGATCCATGTAAGCCAGATTCCGTGGCAGTATATACCAACACAATCTGCTCCAGGGATGTGGAGTTTTGCTGCTGCTGCTGTGGTTTTCATTTTTCTAGTTTGTGCTAAAAGTGAGAAATTAGATTGTTACTGCCAAGGTCTCTGGAATGCAGTACCAGGTTTTAGACCTGAATTGGAATAACTCTCTCATAAATTTCTGATCTTTGGCAGCATAGGAGACAAAACCAGCTTTTAATGTGAGCAGTGACCTGGGCAGCCTGACAAACCAGTGCCTCACCAGAAGTATTTGCAAGGTTTCCTTATCTCAATCTGTAGACCAGACTCAAGTCCAACAGGACAGCTGCAGCAGGTTTCTTTCTGTGGGTTCAGATGTGTTTCTCTCTCCGTGCAAGGACCATCATGATACCTCACTGTCCCTATTTTAGTAGAGAGAAGACTTTTAGTATTTATTGGGCAGTCTGCTAGTCAAGTTAATATCCTTTGTATTATTAGGAGGACATGGAGACAGCAAGACTTTTGTTACTTTAATTACACAGTAAACTCTTGCAAAATCATTGGCAAGAGCAGTCAGTTATGCCATATACCTTATGCCATGTGTAATTCTTTTCCTCCGAGAAGAAAACAACCATGCGGTTAGATGCCAGATCTGTGTCTGGGCATGCACAGTGGAGAGCTTAGCTTCTGCTTAAAACCTGTGATTGGCAGGGGATAAGGTCCTTCTGATTATATCCTTGACGTCTGCCCTGGCTCTGAAGATAAGATTTGATGTGGACTTGTTGAGTAATCCAGGTGAGCTTCAGAGTTAGTAATGTGCCGGCAAATGGTTTCTGCCTTGCAGATTTTTTTGTCCAGTCACAGAGCAAGTGAGCATTGGAAGCCATAGTAAAAGATCCAACTCTTTTGCTCCGAAGAACATTTCTCTACTCTTCTTTTATGGGTATATATCAAGTGCTCCAGCTCTTAACTCTGACTGCACCCTTCCCACAGTGACTAAGCTAACACCTCATTAAACCTTGGAACCTCTAAAACAGGAGACTCCAGTCCTATCCCAGCTAGACAATAGCACCTCGTCAGATCAAATTTGACCCACCATTCTGACTATTCCAGAAAGCCTGTTATTTATTTCTCTTCCTTCCTAGAAGCAGAGACTGAACAACAACTGATTAAATTTCTGTAATTTACAGAAATTTTACAACCAGGACCTGCATGCAAAATTTTATCCAACTATTTGTACCACTCAGTGCCAGCCTGAAAATTTTATGAGAACGCCCAACCTCAGCAGGTGTCAGCAATTGCAAACCAGGCTGGAACTTGAACACCAGGGATCACGGCACAAAGTGGGTGAATTGCATAAACTTTGTGTTTAATCCCTTCTGTTATTCCCACCTCTAAAAACCTTTTTCTGCTACACACCAAAGGCAATTTTCCAAGAGGGTATTAAGGGCTTGGCTGTTTCTCTGTTATTGCCATGAAGGTGCCACCCACCGAAGCTGTGGCTGCACCAGCCTTTGTCAGAAATTCTGCAAGAGCGGCTCAGCTTTCAGCAAGCGACAAAGACCTTACTTGAACGACCCCTTCACGTCCCCCTCTTCTCGCAGAAGAGGGGGACATTCGGGGCAGTTTCTCCAGAACCCATGAGAAGAGGAGGCTGTGAATTGTTAATCGCAATCGCACGGCTAAAGGTAGGTGCTATCACCAGCGGGCCGAAGGGCTGAGCGGCAGAAGAGAAGGTTACGGTGGTGACTAACGTAGACTAAGTACCAGCAGTAAATGTTATAGTGACAGCAAATAATGACCTCTCTCCTGCCGAGCCCTGCCAGGGTGGTTTTGGATGGCAGGACACCCAAGCTGAGGTTCTCCTGCCCTGGCGTCACAGCCCCTCTGTTGTTCCATATTGTCCTGGTTTGAGGTTAGCTGCAGGTTTTGCTTCTCCACCTTGCCAAGGTCCCCATGCTCACATGCCTCTCGCGCATGGTTTCCACTCTTCTGTTTTCCCTGCACCCCTGTGCCATCTTCTGAAGCACGGAAATTGTGTCCATAAAACGGGACGTCTCGCTCTTCCAGGAAAAGCCTGTGGGATAAAAGAAGAGAAGGGTGGCTGCAGGCCTCATCACGTTCCTCACTTGTCATAAACAAAGCGAGATACCCTATGTACAGTTTAATGTCCTTATTGCTTCACTTTGTGCCGTGTTCTGTTAAGTATGGGTAACCCAGCCTTCCCAGGAGGACAGGGAAGTAACACTTCTGCAGAGGGTCATTTGTTTTTTCTTGTTTCAGATGCTTCAGGACTTGTTTTGTTTTTCCTGTCTTCATTATGGAATGAAGATTGCAAAACCCTGGTAATGTGAAATTCACTAATGAAAGTGTCACTAACACACAATTTACTCAGAGCTGTGCTGCTTCAGAATTTGGGAATTAACTCAAAACAACCAGCACACGAGTCAGTCCTCAAATAATTCATTTCAATCAAAATTATAATCTAAAGAAACCACTGAAAATTCTAAATTTTTTTAAGATACCTTTTAGTTTTTGGGTTTTGCCATTTGGTTTTTGAGGCCTCTCAGTTTGGTCATGCCATTTATCAAAACGATGCACAAAGATTTCAAAAGTTAGGACGAAAATATTAAGTCGAGAAAGACAGACAGCAAGTCTTCGATTAAAGGAAAGAGAAGTTAGTGTGAATTAAGCTTTTTGATCACCTTTAAGTCAGACTTTTGCAATATCTGGAAAAGCACAGCTTTTTTTTTTTTTTTTTTTCTTAGAACAACTAAACTAAGGCTCCCAACTCATTGCTTCTTTACAGAAATTTGGACTTTATGCAAAACACTAAACTCTGGCACCAATATTAGAAACAAGTGATAAAACTAGAACTTGAACCGCTGCCTTATCCCACAGTACAGAACTGCATTTAGACTGTCTTCGTCTTCAAAATCAACCTGCCTGGAAGCCTCTGGACCTCATGGTCAGATTCAGCTGGGGCAAACAATGTGGACTTCATTACTATGTTCTGCTTTTTCTAAATGCGTGACAGCATGTAAATGAAAAAAGGGGACATTTCCTTAGCAGCTCTAAAATACTGTGCACTTTAAGTGTTGACTGGTTGCCATCACAAGCAGGCAAGTTTAGATAGCAACTGTGAAACAGGGACCTGCTTGGCCAATAGCGTGGGGTGGGAAGGCCCTGTGCATGCAGCACTGTGGTGGTTTTGTCACTTCAGACCTCAGATATGGGCAAGCTGGCTGGGACTTTGCGTCCAACTGCTTCCTTTTGATAGGTTCATCTTAGATAGAAGTATTGAGGGTAAATGAATCATTGTTTCCAAACCAGGAGATCAGAACAGAGATTTGAATACTATGAGACGTTGGCATTGGTGGTAAAATACATGTCTTGCCTCCACCATTTCCCCTACACCCACCACCATACATCACAGCCTCCTTGGTTATGCCCATGTAACTGAGGCTGCACTGTAACCACATCACTGGAATGATATGGGTTAGACATCTTTTTTGGAGGGCTGTTTGAATACAGGAGGACCAACACTGGCATCTAAAAATCTGAAAAAAGCTGCATGCATGATCTGCACCTATGATGCCTTTCCTTGAATATACAGGGAGCTCAGGGCAGCTCCACTGGATGTGCAAATTAGACAGGTTTAAAGGAGGTGTGTTTAGGCATGGAAGCAGCTTTGAGCATATATCCTTCAAAAACAGAGAAAAAAAGAGAGAATCATGCCTGATACGAGACTACAGGAAACAGAAGGCTATGAACCCAAGAAAGAGAAAAGAATAAAAGTTGGGATGAGAAAGCAACAACCTATAGTCTACTAAGGACCAGTCTCATTCCAAAAATATATCTGTATAGTATGATTTATAGAATAACACAGATTGGAAGGGATATCTGCAGGTCATCTCATCCAGCTGCCTGCTCCAAGCAAGGCAAACCTAGAACACATCACTCGGTGCTTTGTCCAGTTGAGGTTTCAGTGTCTCCAACCTCCCTGGGCAACCTGTGCCAACTTTTGACCACCCTTAGGGTGAAAAAAGCGTCCCTCATGGCTACTCAGAATTTCTCATGTTCCAGCTTTTTTCTATTGCCTCTCATCATTTCACTGGGCACCTCTAAGAAGAGTCTGACTATCTTCTCTGTCTCCTCCCACAGGCGGTTGAAGAAAGTCACAGGATCCCCCATTATCTTCTTCTTCTTAAGTCTGAACAAATCTATTTCTTTCAGCCTCTTTGAGCCATCCAACATACGCTCCAGCCCCGTGGTCCAGCCCCCTGACTATCTCGGTGGCTTTGCTGGACTCACTCTCATTCATCAAAGCCTCTGTGGAATGGGAAGCGCAAAGCAGGACATGGTGCTCCAGATGCAGTCTCCCAAGTGCTGAATAGACGATCAGGTCCACAGGGTGATCCAGGTAGGAAAGGACCTGGGGATGTCATCTAGTCCAACTACCTGCTCAAAGCTGGGTCAATAACCAGCTCCCTGGACCTGCTGCTGAGCTCTTTCTACCGCAGCCCAAGATGCAGGCAGCTGCCTTCACTGTAAGGACACACTGCTGACTCGGGCTCATCTCAGCCGTCCTTGGATGTCTGTTATGTAGGTCTCTCTTCCTGAGCTAGGCACCAAAAGCAGCCTTTGAAAATAACGACAGAAATAGGTGTCTGACCCATTTCAGACATCTACTTCAGCAGGAGATGAATCACACCCCAGCAATGCTGTTTCCCTCCACTGACTATAAAGGGAGACCAGGGTGATTAGTCCTGATATAAACATCCATACCGGTGCTATTTACTTTCAGCCTGATTAATCCTGCCTCATAAATTTCACCACATCCCAAAGTTTTGCTGGAAGATGTTGCACATTTCCATGTGTGTGTGTGTGAGCTTGTGGGTTTCCTTTTAATGTGAAGAGAATACCATTAATAAGGATATGGTTACACAAAAATGCACTGGAGGTACCTGAAAGAGCTGATTCACATTTCAATGGCCGATATTCTAGCAAATGTCAACCCTAGTGGTTTCTGAAGGTTAGTTTGCTTTAAATATATGCCTGAGGTTTTATTTTTAATACTCTAGGCAGCATGAAGATCTTTTCTTTTTGTTCTTTTTGTTTTGGTAATATCAATTTGATCTTCTATGGGGAAATACAAAATTATGCTTTGAAGCAGTCAAGAGTACCAAATTCTGCATGCTATCCACACCAAGATTATCCTTAATTCTGTTTTTCTCAATGACAGCTGCAAAAAGGAGCATGTAGTCAGCAAATCTGACTGATTTTAGCTCCTGGTAGAAAGGTCAGATAAAGTTCAACTCCTTTATAACAGATTAACAACGCAGGAGGTCTTTAATCGTTTGTCCTGTAGACTAGCATCATCAACTTTCGGTGAATGTAATGGTTAAAAATTGCATTAAACCTCCCCTTTTTGAACAACAGCTCTCCTTTTGCCCTCTCTGCAACCCTGAGTATTACGGCCTATGATCCCATTTGAATCACAGATGAGTGTTGCACTTTTTAGATGCATGTTAAATAACCTGCCACTTTCTTCTGACTGAAGACAGACACACCATCGACGCAGGACAATCCAGGCAGATAAGGGAAAAAGCATCGCGCTCCATTCCCAGAAACCAGCCTAGACAAGCAATGTGCGTATTTGCTTAATAAGTATGCTTTGAAATGTTGAGAAACCAATGATCTTAATCTTAAGAGCTGACTTTGGCCTCCTTTCATGTACTTTGCAGCAGCTTCCTCAGAAGTCCACCACAAGTCTTCCGAGTCATGCCGATGTCACGGCTGAGCGGCAGCCTGCATGCAGAAGGTAAGTATCTCCGAGCAACTGACTCTGTAAATATGAAATAGAGAAGGGGTTTGTTTATGCTGGTCAGAGCAGATAGGAAAAAACAGTCTGGGAAAGAGAAGACGGGACTCTTCCAAAGTCATTCTGAATGATGAGATTTATTAGCCTCTGCAAAACTCTGAAAATTGGGGATATCGAGCTGCTTGACTCATATTGCACAGCATATGGTATTGAGTATATAGTATATGGTCTAAAGATCTGATTCAATGAGAGGAGGTTTTCAAATTGTTTGGTTGGGTCTTGGCATCATATTGCCAAGCCTTTCTTCAGTGATGAAGTTTTCTGCAGAAGATCCCTCTCAAACAGGCCTGTAGAGAAATTGTGTCCTTGGAGCAGCTGCTTTCACAATGGAGAAGGAAGCACAACCAAAGAGGAGTCTGGCCTATTGCTCTAGGAGGTTTCCGAAGTGGAAACCGGTGTTCTCCAGTTTCTTTATGCTGTTGTACATTCTTATGCTCCTCAAGTTCAGAAGCTGGCAGTCAGTTCCTCACTTAACTTCCTGCTTCTCTGCTCGTTTAATGCTTGGCATTGCATGTAACTCTAATCACACTGGGATTTATACCAGGCCTGGGAGGATAAAGCTCCATGTTCCTGGGGAGAGAAGTCTGGGGCTCAGAAACGCAGTGAGGTTTGCCCCAACAGCAGTGCAATCCCTGCACGGTCAGAGACAGGGAACAAGCATTACAGATAAACAACAAATGGACTTGAAGCGGTGCTATGCTCTGACTGAAAAAGTTCCATTCTGCTGCTTTTTTAGCCCTCTTAACTCTTCTTACTCTCACTTAGTGGTGTTTACTACAGAACCGGATATATTCCTCAAGCAGTCAACTACCACATCACTCATCGCAACAGCTCCTCACATCTCATAGCAGGTTTGTAAGTTTGTTTGCATGAGCCAGTGTTTTATGTGTAAGGGGTAGAAATATTCAAACAAGGTAAATAAACCCCATAGCTCAACTGGTTTTGTGGCGCAGGCAAATCTCTTTTATTTTTAAGATAGCTAACAGTGAATTTGTATTTAGGACACACATGGCGTACTTATTAGCAGTAACCCTGGCTTTATTAGTAGTCGTTCTAGCTGAGGTATTTGCCCACCAGTTTCACAGAAGTGAATAACACCTCCAGACCTCCAGAGAGTCTTTCAAAGGATATACAGACCCCAAACATACATTACCTCTAAGCTACACATGGACCATATACTCCAGAAACATGACCAGCACTTTGGATGATGCTTATCTTGTTATCTGGCTGCTGGGTGTCACCAATATTATAGCAGAGAAAACCTATTTTGAAGCCAAAAAGCTGCCACTGAGGGTAGCAACACAGCCCAGCCTTAGCTATTTTAAATAAGTGTCTCATACCGCATCCAACTCCGGACCTCTGTAGCCCTCAGCACAGGAAAGACATGGACCTGTTGGAGCAGGTCCAGAGGAGAGCCACAAAAATGATCAGAGGCCTAGAGCACCTCTCCTGTGAGGACAGGCTGAGAGAGTTGGGGTTGTTCAGCCTGGAGAAGGGAAGGCTGCAAGAAGACCTTATTGCAGCCTTCCAGTATCTAAAGGGGGCTTACAAGAAAGGTGAAGACAGATTTTTTTAGTATGACCTGTTGCAATAGGACAGGGGGCAACGGTTTTAAACTAAAAGAGGGTAGATTTAGACTAGATACAAGGAAGAAATTTTTTACCGTGAGGGTAGTGAAACACTGGCCCAGGTTGCCCAGAGGGGTGGTAGATGCCCCATCCCTGGAAACATTCCAGGTCAGGTTGGACAGGGCTCTGAGCAACCTGATCTAGGTGGAGATGTCCAACTACCCTGCTCATTGCAGGGGGGTTGGACTAGATGACCTTTAAAGGTCCCTTCCAACCCAAACTATTCTGTGATTCTCTGAATCTATGATTCCGTATTTTGAATGGAATCAGTAGGGTACAACAGAGGTTTAGCCCAAAGAACCATTTTCTACTCGGGATGTTAGAGATTTATTAATAAACGTGGCCTGAGGATTCAAATTTATAGCCTGGTCTTATGGGAGCTTCCTGAGCACTCAGTACCTTTGAAACAAGCCAGCAGCGTCTGTGAGAGATATTGAATGAGCACCTCCGGGCCAGGCAAAGGCTCAGGCTGCGAGTGAAATGCTTCAGCCCAGGCAGTGCCTGGACAGACACCCGCCCCAGGCAGCAGCAAGCTTGTCCTGAGGACTTCTGCTCGAGCAAGCCAGCCTCCACCCACCGCTGAACCTGCTCACACCAAGCCTGCTCTGGGGTTTCTTGTCACTTGCCACAGCCTCCCCTGCACAGTTCGGTTGGACAGTCGCTAAACCTGGCCTAAATCCATTGTCAAGGTCACGACACCCACTCCATACACTGCTTGCAATACTGGCTTCCCAAAAGAGATGCACATAACTTATTTCTTATTTCACTGTCTCCTTTTACAACTTTTCATGGAAGTTGTAGAAAATGTTGTGTTTGCACAGCAGGTGGAGGGAAGTTGGAAGTTTAACGCTAACACAAAGATCAAGTAAGCATTTTATCACAACAAAACCCCTGGCAATTTCTTGATACTCTCACAGGCTCCCTGGTAGGAGCAAAACAAATGCTGAACGTCAGAGACTCCGTTGTGGAAAGTCAGCTCTTTAAAGTTGCAAATTTACCATTTATTGCCCGGATCATCCTATTTCTCCAGCCACTTGTGAGGGGGCATGTACACCCTGCTATAGATGTATAATATACGTGACTGCATGTATATATAATATATAATGTACATGTAATTATACAATATATATCATATAATATACACGTATAATGTATAGTGTATATAAGATACACGTATAATATATAATATACATATAATAGACAAGGTATGACTTTTGGACCATTTCAGCAGGAAAGGCAGCGGCGTTAGGATCACCTGATGCACCACTATCTGAGATGACCTTGCTCTCCTCTAGAAATGCCTGCTGTCAGCGCACGCTATCTTCTCTAATGGCCGATAAGGTGTTGATTTTAAAATCTGCACGTTACCTCACCTCCCCCCAACTCCAACTACCAAATGAACAAATTATCAAGTTACTTAAGCCATTTATTGCAGTAATAAAAGTCATGTGCCTTTCATAAGCAGTTTTGTTAAAACATCATGCAGGTATTTCTATCAAATACATTCCTTTTTGTCATTTGTTGAAGTGAATAAAGTCTCTTGTGAGGTCTCCCAAGACATTGATTTGTGTTTATTTGCAAATCTCATATATCACTGCTAAAAGCTATAAGAAAAAAATACCTCAATATAGGGAATACAACAAAGGACACACAGAAGGCACACGCTCAGCCCAGGGGCACAGCACCCCAGGGCAGAGCCAAACCAAGCCCAGATCCTGCATGTGCAGCCCAGGAGCACCTCCACGGCTAAAAGGATTTGTCAAAAAACAATTTTCTCTTCCCTAGCACAACCCAACCTAGTGAGAAATGAAACTGGGGGCTGCTGGAGATGGATGCCTGGGGGAGGTCCCTGTGGCAAAGAGGGTAAGTGCACCCCAAGGGGCTATGGTTGTGAGCACTCAAGCTGATGTGGGGGACTGCAGCCATGGGGGACCCACACTGTTGTAGGAACATCCCTGAGGGACTGCAGCCATAGATGAGCCATACCATATTGGGGACGTTAAGAAACAACTCCATGAAAACAACTTAGAAGAAAAGAGCAGAAGAGAAAAACCTAAAGAAGCAAACGTTGGCAGAGCAAATGAATAAGCAAAAAGCAGCAGCAAGAAACGGTTCCAGGCATGGCCCCAAGCGCTTATGGCATCAGAGAAATTGGGATAGGCTAACTGTAACATGGGGTAAAAGTCAGGGAATTAAGGCAAGGAAGGAGGGATGATGAGTGTTTGATTTTAAGGTGAGTCAGGGGAAGAAGGAAAAAACATGCTTGCTTGTGTCCTTTTTTTTGTCAATACCCGAATCAATAATCAGAAATTTGTGCTGTTTGGAAATAAATAAGTAAAAATTCCTCAAGTCAAGCCTGCAACTTTCCTCTCTATAAGAATTTGTCTGCTCAAGGCTATTATCAAGGAGCTTCCTGAGCAAATCGGCTCTCTCCTTGAAGAAGCAGCCACAGAGCATTGCCAGACATGCCTGATGGCAGAGACCACACAAAGACGGGGTTTATGCCTGTAGACTTGTTTGGGAGGCTGAGGGGAGCGGACTGTTTTGCTGAGGTTTGTCTGGAGGCTGTAGGAAGTCTTAGTGCAATTTGCTTTTGCTTTGCACAGGTGCTTGTGCCGTGTGTGCTAGAAGGAGACCAGGCACTGAAACAAAATTAACCAATTTCCAGCGTTTCCTCTGTGCGGTGGCCACGTTGGCTGTGCATGTGTCCCTCAAACCACCCCAGGACAGGCTTGAACCAGCAAGGCTGCTGAGTGAGCCAAGGAGAAACTTCCCTGTGCCCAGAGTGGTAAGAGCTGAGCCACAGGCTTCTCCACTACAGTTCTTCTTTAGTGAAGCCTGTCCAGTTGAAGCCTTGAAATTGAAGCCTTTCAAATTCCAGACTATTTTTTTTTTTTTTTTTTTTAAGATGTACAGACTTTCAATTACATTTAAGTTCCTAACCACATAGAAATTGCTCAGCAAAGTGGGATGTGTGCATACCTATCTGCTTTCCAATTCGGATCGGAATAATTAGGATCTCTCTCCTTTTTTTCCTGCTTCGAATGAACAGGTTTTAATCTTCATAAATTCATTTCTTATTTGAGTTGTTGCCTGTGACAGACCACACGCTCTCCACCTGTGGCCCAGCACCTTGCTCCCTTCCCAAGCACGTTACACAACGTGTCCTAGTTCCTTTCCTGCTGATAAAATGTGCAAGGTTTCCTATTTCAGACCTACTAGCTGCTATGATGCCACTGACTTAATGAACGGAATCAAGTTTTCTAATATGCCTGACTGTAAATGCAGTTTCTCTGACAGTTCCGCGGCACAGACCTACGGATTGCTCTACCCAGCAAACACTCCTGCTGGTAAATTGTTTGCCAAGACATTTGTGGGCAACAAGCACAAAGATGAATGTAAGTCAGGGCAAATGTGTTCAAAATTTCAAACGTTTATTTATCTTTTCCCAATATTTGTCCAGCTGTTTAATCTTCCTAAGAACTGCATAAATTAGGTTAACTCTGACCCACTGAAAAGTTCCATGCCAAATTCTCCTAAGCAGAGCTAGAGGAGTGTTCTTTCGGTTGCATCACCCCTGTCCTTCCACACACACCAGAAAAATGCTCCAACAAAATAATGTCTCTAATTTTCACCTTAATATGTTGAGGTAAAAGAAATAAAGGTCTTAAAAAAATCTAAAATAACTTTTTCAAAGAAAATGTTCTTCCTCCAGTTCTAACCCTGAGTCATGGTGTCACTCAGGCTTTGAGATTTTTTTTTTTTTATCCATGATTTCAGTTATTACAGTCTTCAGCACAAGTCATTTTACCTTTGGTATGCTGTTCCTGTCTCTGCCTTTTCAAAACCAAAATTTTCAGTGTGTGCCAGTGTAGAAGCCCTGAACAAAAAAAACCCCAACCCTCTATTTCCCTGCATACAATAATAAAAATGAACTCAGTGCCTAGCACTGGCATCAGAAATACACCCCCACATTTTCCCTTGCTGTTCTCCCACACTGTGCTACCTTATGAGACCCAGTAACTTGATTTCCAGTCGCAGATTATGCAGAAATATAAATGGCAATAGAACTGTGAAGAACCCCCACTCCAAACCTCGCAGCATGCCAACTACACACTGGTTGGCCTAACACAAGCTGCACAGTTGGTGAGCAGCTTGGCCATGTCGTCCTAGTAAGGTGTTAAGGAGGCCATGTCCTAGGCCACATGATGCAATCACTGCACATGGAGCAAAGAATAGAACACAAAGGTCTTTAAGGGTCTCAGCCAATACAGCAACATCATGGTAAATTTGACAAAGGGAAGGCTGAAGCTGTTTCTTTTCTCCTCCTGCCTCTCTTCCTTCTCAATGTCCACACAACAGATCAACTTTCACCATGCTCACAGGAGGCAATGCTCCAAGGCAGGACTCCCAAACCCTCCATGGGCATAACCGCAGAGCGGAAGACCTGAGTATACACACAGCGAAGTCCCATCTGCCCCCAGAGCTACACATTTACTGCATGAACCATGGCTTGCACATCCACCAATGGTGTGCACCACATTCAACAAGATCATCCAACCTGGTGGCTTAGTGGATACCACCAACCACAAGACTAGTAATGCTTTCTCTCCCTATTGTGTCTATGGGTCCTCCTCAGTGAGTATGCTGGGATGCTGAGGGGGACACAATTCCTCTAATGAGCATACACATGAGCAGATGCAACTTTGTCCCATGGCATGGGCAGAACAGCTAGAATTTCAAGTCTAGAATGATTTAATAATGGAAGGTTATAACATAGAATCATAGAATCATCTAGATTGGAAGGGACCTTCAAGATTATCTAGTCCAACCAACAACCTAACTCTGACAAAAAAACACATCACTAAACCATGTCGCCCAGCACCATGTCAACCTGTCTTTTGAACACCTCCAGTGATGGTACCTCAACCACTTCCTTGGGCAGCCTGTTCCAATGCTTGATAACCCTTTCAGTGTAAAAATTCTTCCTAATATCCAACCTGAACCTCCCCTGGTGCAGCTTGAGGCCGTTTCCGCTTGTCCTGTCGCCTGTGACTTGGGAGAAGAGACCGACCCCCGCCTCTCTACACCCTCCTTTCAGGGAGTTGTAGAGAGCCATAAGGTCCCCCCTCAGCCTCCTTTTCTCTAGATGTACAGTCCCAGCTCCCTCAGCCTCTCTTCATAAGACTTGTGCTCCAGACCCCTCACCAGCTTCATTGCCCTTCTCTGGACCCGCTCCAGCACCTTAATGTCTTTTTTGCGGTAAGGGGCCCAAAACTGGACACAGTACTCGAGGTGGGACCTCACCAGTGCTGAGTACAGGGGGACGATCACCTCTCGAGTCCTACTCACCACCCTGTTCCTGACACCGGCCAAGATACCGCTGGCCTTCTTGGCCACCTGGGCACACTGCTGGCTCATGTTCAGCTGACAGTTGACCAACACCCCCAGGTCCTTTTCTGCCAGGCAGCTCTCCAGCCACTCTGCCCCAAGCCTGTAGTACTGCATGGGGTTGTTGTGATCCAAGTGCAGGACCTGGCACTTGGCCTTATTGAACCTCATCCCGTTGGTCTCAGCCCATCTATCCAGACTGTCCAGATCCCTCTGCAAAGCCTTTCTACCCTCCAGCAGGTCGACACTCCCACCCAACTTGGTGCCGTCTGTGAACTTACTGAGGGTGCACTCAATCCCCTCGTCCAGATCATTGATAAAGATATTAAAGAGAACCAGCCCCGGTACCAAGCCCTGTGGGACACCACTTGTGACCGGCTGCCAACTGGATTTAACTCCATTTACCACCACCCTCTGGGCCCGGCCCTCCAGCCAGTTTTTAACCCAGTGGAGAGTACTCCCATCCAAGCCACGGGCAGCCAGTTTCTCCAGAAGGATACTGTGGGAGACTGTATCAAAGGCCTTGCTAAAGTCCAGGTAAACAACATTCACAACCTTTCCCTCATCCACCAAGTTGGTCACTTTACCATAGAAGGAGATCAGGTTTGTCAAGCAGGACCTCTGGCCGTTCGGCATTTTTGGAGCCCGGTCCTTGGAAAAAGTGAAAAAAAGGCAGTTTTGAGGATAGAGTGGCCAGGAAAGCCCGCAGCCCCAAAGTCTGGGTGGCAATGCAAGTAGTTCCCAGAGACATTCAAAAAAGGCGGAAGGGAACCACCTATAACTATTGCCCTCCTCCGTTTCTTCACAGGGGCAGTCTCAATACATGGAGCTGGCTGCTTCAGCAGCTCCCTGGATAAGCCTTTATCAATACATTCAATTCCCTCATCCTTTATCTCCAAAGGCTTGTACCTGTTCTGTACAGGCACCTGGGAAGGCTGGGCAGGCCTGGTGGGGACTCTCCTGCTGCCCCAAGCAGGTACCTGCTTCAATTCCCCCCTATCCTCTCTTACTTCCCCTCCTTCTGCCTGGGGACAAGAGGGCAGGGGATCCTCTACCTCTCGTGCAGCCTCCACCTGCTCCTTTTTCCCCTAAGGGTGGCAGGGTGTGGCTTCACCAATCCATTTCCTTTTCGCGTTCCCAAATGGACCTCAGTCTTCCCACCGCCTCCTTAAGCTCAGGCACCCGGCTGAGCACGTCATTGACCGTCTTTAAATCTCCGCGCGGCTCCTGGCCACGCCCCCTCCGCGCCTGATTGGCTGCCGCGGACTTCCTGGTTCCGGCTGGGGCTGGGGCTGTGGGGGGGGGGCGTCCCTGAGCTCGGAAGCCCATCTGTGCGGCGCCGTCCGGGCCTCGCCTCGGGCTCTCCTCAGTTTTCGTCGCCGACCGATCGAGTAACGCGTCTCCAGTAACACTGCAAATAACAAGGTGCATGCTAAGCTCTGCTGGTGAAGAAAGCAAGAATAAGTTAACTCAAAAAATCCCCATGACCGAGTCAGAAAAGGAAGCTGGAGAATACTGAGGTTCAGGATGGCGATGGTGAGAAATTACACCTCGGGAGGAGCAGATCAGGCCCTAGGAAACTTCTTAATGCAGGAGAATAATACGAGTCCAGGAACAACACATCTCTCCCAGACAGAGAGGTGGTGGAGTCTTCATCCTTAGAGACGAAGCATAAATCAGACTAGCCACGGCTGTGATGCTGGCAGTAGTCCTGCCTGCAGCTTGAGGATGGACTAGAGACCTTCAGAAATTCCTTACAACCCGCACTCCAGTGACTCTCTGAAAACACAAACTAGAGTTGAGAGCTGTATACAACTGCTTGATTATTTGCACAGTCCCATCCACTCTCATTTGCCTGGAAGTTTATGCCTTGCCTACATGTTGCAGCTTCGTATCTAAATATTTCTCAGCCTTTCTTTCTAAAAATACTGCCTGTGGTACCCACAAGCAGTCTGTTCTTTGAAGCCTCCCTTCTGTTAGGCTGAAGCATCTTCTTCTTCCCTGTATAGGAATAAGTACAACAGAGAGTAAGGAAAAAGGGACAAACCCTCAGATGAAGTGAGAACTTAAAGCTGACACACTTAACAGATGAAGTTTGTCATGAGGCACTGCAAACGGATCTGACCTTTCCAAGTATGAGCTCTGCGCTGCTACACTCCGTTGCACATCTGTGTCATTAACCCAGAGCTCATAAATAATGTTAGATAGATTGATCTCTGATTATACACTAAATGTAATGCCAGGAAGGACTATCTGGACTAATCATTTTGGCCTCTGGAATATCCCAGACTCTTACACTTAGCTCAGCCACTCTGACACAAGGACTACAAGCCTGTGCTTGACAAAGTGTATGTTCCAGAAATACTTTATTCTTGCAGAAATCAAGAACAGCCATCTACTGTGCCCACTGATAGTCAGCATCAGTGGTTTTTTCACTGTCTCTTAGAAGAAGGTGCTCTGTGACTAGAATTTCTTTGGCATCAGCAATGCAGCCCTAGGTTCTTCTTCTGTCTTTTTCTGCTAGATCATTTGGCTTATATATATGCAGCATTTTTTCCTTCATTAGGTTTACAGTCCTGACCTCAACCTTTTTCTTTGTAAAGCAGAGATTTAACTCTTTAAAATCTTGCACTCTGTGAGGCTTTTGACATACAGTTCTTGAATGATTTCTGCACCTCGAATGATTCCTCTGCACCTTCTCCAGGTTTTCAACATCACTTTCAAAATATAGACAGCAGATCTATTCCCAGTTTCACTAGGCTGTACCAGTCTCACCTTGTAATTGCTAGGTAAAGAAAGCGGATTGAGAGGTGCTTGAATTTCCCAATGGAGATTCGATTACGTTGTCAGATGTACCTAACTTCTCAGAGATAGATCAGGAGGCAGTAGCTCCTTATTTGCAGGCTTAGCCTTTACTTTGCATTAGTATTGATCTTGCTACCAAAACAATTCAGAAACTTGTGCAGCAGCTCTGCCCACATCGATATTTGCCATCTCACCAACCCACCTGAGTGTTCCAGTGTTTCTTAGTCGAACACTTAGGCAACAGTGATTCTACATTTGATTCATATTAGATGCAGAAGTGGGACAGCATCATGCCTTGTGCCAGGAAGTGAATAGAACTGTCACTTATTGTGGAAAATAGGGGAAAATATACTTGTGCTGTACAGGTAACAGATGGAGATGGGCTCATGCTCCACAAGTAAGCATGTTTCTGTATTACTCTGGATCTTCCCTGGAAAGGTCTGTGAAATGTTGTTTCCCAGCTCTACCCCCTTTACTGTGGATCGCCCCCCCCTCAGACCCTGATGGTGGAGAATTCACATAAGGAGACTGAAGCATTGTAGGAAGAGTGGCACCACCACGTCGGATTTGTCCCATTACTCAGCAGCTTTCAGCATGCCCTGTTTTGATTCTTCACTCCTTACGCAAAGGGACCTGAAAAGGTCAGTCACTTCTGAGCAGTGCTGACAGGCCTGAATTATAGCAAGGCATGCTCACTAGATTAGCACAGCGATTCTAAAGATTAAATGTGGTTTAGGCAGCTGGCAGGCCCTTCAGGCTGATGCTCTTTCAGGGGAACAACACTAGCAAAATCCAGGCACCTTCTCCATGGTATAAGAGGGAAGATGGCCTTCCTGCATCTACAAGGACCATGCAACATCTATCCTGGAAGGCTAGTTTAACGTCAAGTCTCTACTTCCCTGTGGTTCTGAAATATGTTTGTGAAGTTATTCCATTGTTCCTACAATATCAAGCCAGAGCAGAGCACATTTAGTCATTTATCTGTTAGAAGAACTGATGCTTTCATACACTTTTGTTTATAGGTCCAACTTACTATTTTTTTTCCAAGAAGAAATAAAAATGTATATCTTTCTCCTTCCCAATCATATTTTTGCCCTAAAATTCATAAATCCTGCCAGAGTTCTTTCCTATAGTCACTCTTAGCCAATACATCACTTGGACATTTAATTAATAACTCTTTGGATTAACTGCTTGTGTTAACGTCACAGCTTACAGGTTTAGTATTTAGTGGTCCCTCAAGGATCTCTATGCTCCTTCTCAGCTGTCTCATAAAATACTTGTTCATGAAGTGCAATTGGGTGGCTTAAGAAATTGCTAATGCATCACAAAAATTTCAGACGAGGTTATTGCTTCAAAAGAGACTAAATTAGGACTCTATCTGGTCATTTGCATTACCTGAAAAATACTGCTATTTGGCTGGGATGAGCAAATTGGTTTAATCTGCATGGCATCCTGTCTGAAGCCTTCTCTTTTCTCAGACTAAGTTCTTTAGCTCTTCATTGCCTAAAAATGCTACCTGTCCCCATTCATAACTCCATTCTTCCTGCTTTGGAAAGGAAACACCAGGAAATGGTCACTGTTGCTCTGCCTTCACAGGCACATGTTGGAAGCAGGACCATGGGCTGGCACTTGCCCACAGAACAGTTCTACTTGTCTTCTCTGATGGGAGGATCACTGGAGACGCTCGTGTTGCACAGTGAAGCATCCTGCAGAGATTCCCCAGGCTACCTCAGACTTAATCCCTGATATAACCTCACAGTGTGGCACAGCATGGAGCCTTCACCATGGGCACCCACAGTACTTCTGCACCATTCTTCTTCTCCAGCCAGGCACAGTCAGACTGAGTCTCCCAGCTCTTCTCTATGCTTACATACATATTACACAAAAATCTCCCCACATCTTCACTCAGCAAGAGACCCACACATTTCCAAAGAAAGTCAGAGGTATCTACTGTTTTGTGGAAGTGAACACAAAGTCCATGGTGCCTGACTTCTAACTGCTGCTTAACAACCACTTGTAACAACCTGTAACGTCCGTGATCTTAACATATAATGAGGACAAGGAGCAACACTTGGGTAAACAAATGTGATGCCTTTTCTATAAACCCTTCTCTGGAGTATAAGCAGCTTCAGTGACAATTTGTGTGATTCTGCTGTTGGGAACACCTTCAAGGACAGCCTGTGAAAGAACTGTGTCATCAAAACCACTCCTAGGAGGGAATATTTCACAAACTGCCTATAAAAGCCACAAAAGTAGCACAACCAAGAAAGCTGGGGAAGCTCAGGTCAAAACTGACTGAAGATAATGATCTAAGCACTTCTCCAACAAACACTATGGAAGGACGGAAAAAGAGCTGCGAGTATAGCTATCATTCACTTCCAAGGGTAGGGAAGAGAGCTAAGCCGTGGCACAGAAAAAGGGTAAAGCTGTAAGTTATTGACCTAAAATGCCAGTTTGCTGGTTTTTACTTTGAGGAGGTTTTTCTACAATGAGATTTTGATAAATGAAATCAGTTCACAGAAGCGGTTATTAAAAACAATTAATTTGCACTAAAAAAACCCAAGGCACAGCAGTCTGCGAGCTTTTGCAAGAATGTAAAATTCACCGTAGAAGGCTGGACTGTGCTGAAGCTGGGTAGAGTGTCAGAAACGTGGTGTTTTTCTGAACTGAATGGCAAGACACAACTATTCACGGTCAGAAAAGAAGTAAAACTATTGAATGACAAGGGAAAAAAACACACCAAAAAAAAAAAAACCAAAAAGGCTTGAAACACAAGGATTCTTGTCAAATGTTGTGCTAGTTCTTGTCCAACATAGGAATTGTATGTGGAATAAGTGAGAAAGTAAGTTTGTGATGTTTGTTTGTGCCCAAAAGATCAAACTTAGCTCCAGGATGAGAACCATTCCAAGAATGCTTTGGCACATACAATCACACAAGGCTGGTGGGGCTGAAAGTATCAGCAGAATTGCTAACTTAAGAAAGATCAAAACTGATCTTCTGATTTCAGGAACCATGAACTGAGGTTGAAACTTTCAAAATCCCTTTTTATTTGATGGCACCAAATGCAAATTGGTGTACTGCAAAATGGTTACCTTGTTGAGGAGCAAGATTTTGATGTGTGCATCTCAGAGTTCTCAACCAAAACTGGAGTCCTTGGCCACAAATATTTTTACAGTTTAAAAGTCCAAATATGCACGTAAACTGGATTACCAAATAATCATGAGAGATTTTGCCAGTGTATAGAAATATGCCCAGATATTTCTATTCACTGGAAATGGCTGGAGAGGCCAGTTCCCAGCCAGGACTTGGGCAGTCTGGGCCAGGAGGCATGTGGCAGGCACAGGGCTGGCCCTGGCAGGCTCGAGGTCTTTGCTGGTGCCACTGAGGCAGCGGGGAATGTTCCCCTCTCACTCACTGCTTTTCATCTTCTGTAGGGAGGGACACCACAGAAGTGCCAATGCAGAGGCAAGAAAAGGAATGGCAGAGGCGTGCAGCCCCTGGGCAAGGGCCGGTGCCCTGCAAAGACACCACCTATCCCCACGTGCCCCACCAGGAGATGCCCCATCTGCTCACTCTGTCTTCTCAGCCAGACCCCTTTTGTTCCTCAAGTATTCATGGTCTGTGAGGATGTACTGAGTGGAGCCATACCCCAGGGAGAGTGACAGCCCCCTCTGGAATCCTCCCTACAATGGAGATCTCACTGTTGCTGCTGGCTGCACTTCTGCAGCTGCCCCATAGATCCAGAGACGGATGGAAATAGTCTGTCAGTTCAAGAGGACCCTCAAAAACCTAATCAGATACCAGGACACAAGAGGCCACTGAAGAGGGGTTGGGGACAGAGACAGGAGGCATGGCTGGGGGCAACTACTTGGGGAGAGCACGGGGAAATCCACGGGCCGAAACTGTGAGGGGTGGTGCCCTTAACCGAAGGATTGACCTCTGTGGTGCAGAGCCTGTATCCTTCAGTTCCAACACTCCATTCATAGGAGCCATCCTGCAGCTTCTGCCAAGAAGCTGCCCCTGGGAGGGTCAAAGGGTGAAACCTGTGATCCTGGACCACTCAAACGGCTGGAGGTCTTCTTGGATGGGTGTTTGGTAGCGAGAAGAGGTGGAGTTTGCAAGGAACAGGTGCTCCGCCTGCTGCAACCCTCTGCCTTTGGGTGCCTTGCAGGGATGGGGGGGTAAGGTTTGCTGGGAGCAGGGACGCCTTGTCCCTGCGGCCACCCCTGTTCCCACAAGAGACGGGTCACGCTCCCAGCACGAGTCTGTGGGGGTCGTGATGGTGCCGAGGGCAGAGTCTGTCACCACCGACGGCTCCAGCGGCAGGTCTTGGATCTCGACTCTGCAGGGGCGCAGGGCCGCCAACAAGGGTCTGGGGGGGAGCCGCCGGGGCCGCCTCTGTGAGGGGAGGCCGGGGCTGCCCTGCGCCGGGCACAGCCGGTTCCAGAAAGCTCCGCAACGGACAGAGAGCTTGGCCAGTCAGGGGCGTTCAAGGGCAATGGCAGAGGTGTGCAGCCCTGGGGCAAGGGCTGGTGCCCTGCAAAGACCCCACCTGTCCCCACGTGCCCACTGCTCCAACCGGGGATGGCCCATCCACTCACTCTGTCTCCTCGGTCGGTAGACTTTGTCCTCCTGGAGCCTTTACAGCTCTTGAGGAACAAGTACGTCCATCCCCCCTGGAGCATGACAGTCCTCCCCCAGTATCTCCCCACGAAGACAGGTCGTGCTCACGCTGCCCTCTGTCCCTCTGCAGCTGCCCCATTCACCCAGAGATGGGTGACGTGAATGAAATACCCCAGGAGCTCAGCAGTTCCACCAGGGACCTAACACGACTCCCAGACACATAAGGCCACTGAGGAGGGGATGGGGACAGGGACGGGGGAGAATGGCTTGGGGCAGTCTCTTGGGGATGGGCATGGGGAAATCCATGGGCCCAAAATGTGAGGAGTGGTGTCTTGCGGGTGACTTGGGGCTGAGCGAGGCCAGGCGGCACTTTGCCTGTGAGCTGCCGGGTGAAGAGAGATGCTCTTGAGCTGGGAAGGAAGAGCAGGTGAACGGCTGTCTTGGTCTGGCCACTCCTCAGGATCTCCTTGTGGATCTGTGGCACATTCCAGGCATGCTGTGCTCTGGGGAATGAACCCAGCGGCCTTCATCGCTTTTTGTGCTTTTGTGGGGTCATTGGTGGCCCTGCTGGTCTACTGCTTCCTGGTGACCATTGGCTGGACCCATGTAGGAGTCAATGGTGGTGCAGAGCCGAGCCCTGGACGGCAGGGTGGGGGTCGGCAGGGTGGGGGTCATCAGGGCCCGGGGGCAGCCCCGGGGACGGGCTGGGGGGGCCCAGCCTGGCAGGGGAGGCCAGTTCCCAGCCGGGCCTGGGCCAGCCTGGGCCAGGAGGCTCGGGGCAGGCCCAGGGCTGGCCCTGACAGCCTCGGAGTCTTTGCTGGTGCCACTGAGGCAGCGGGGAACATTCACCTCTCACCCACTGCTTTGCATCCTCTGTAGGGAGGGACACCGGAGAAGTGCCGATGCAGAGGCAAGAAAAGGAATGGCAGAGGCGTGCAGCCCCTGGGCAAGGGCCGGTGCCCTGCAAAGACCTCACCTGTCCCCACGTGCCCACTGCCCCAAGCGGGGATGCCCCAAACGCGCACTGTGTCTCTTTGGTCTGCACACTTTGTCCCCCTGGAGCCTTTACAGCCCTTGAGGACCAAGTAAGTGGATCCGAGTCCCCTGGAGCATGATAGCCCTCCCCCCACACCCCAGGATCTTCCCACCAGTATCTCCCCACCAAGACAGGTCCTGATAATCCTGCCCTCTGCCTCTCTGCAGCTGGGCCACACACCCTGAGATGGAGGGCTTGTATGAAACAGCTGAGAAGTTCAACAGGACTATGGAGGACCTAACAAGATACCTGGAAACGTAAGGCCACTGAGGAGGGGACAGGGACAGGGATGGGGGGCATGGCTTGGGGAGAACATGGGAAATCCATGGGCCTGTGGCACAGAGCTGGCAGTGTCAGCTCCCCTTCTCCTGGGCTGCACGGGGACGCTGTGCCCAGCAGACAGGGAGGGAATCCTGGGCACACGCTGGGTGCAGCCTCATGGCAAGGACACAGCCTGCCACCTCCTTTGGTGCACGAGGGAGAGCCCCAGGGTGCTTGGAGAGCTGGGATCAGGCTTCCCCTGCTTTTTCTCCTCCTCACTCAGGTCCAGCTGTGAGAGGGCTGAGGGCAGCGACAGCTCTCTAACTTCCACCATGGGCTGTGAAATCAAGGTCAACAGCGTGCAGCAGCACCAGCAAGATGGCAAGATCCAGCTGGGTGCTCCCACTCCAGCTGCAGAGGTGCCAAAGGCCCGCTCCAGGGAAAGGGAGATGCCTCTCCACCACAACAAAGGCCAGGAGACCATGGAGGGCCTCATCCCTGAACGCAAACTGGAGCAGGAACTGGGCCTGCCGGTCAATGTGGAGGAGACTCTGCAGAATGTTCCGGCCCCAGCTCCTCCAACACCCCACCGACCAGAAAACCGTGATGAGGCGGTTCCCATTGTGCAGGATCTGCCCTTCCTGGATGAGGCTCTGAAAAGGATCACGTTTGAGAAATGCCTGCCCCTGACCTAAGCCAAAGCTGTCCTGGGGCAGCGTCTGTGTGGAGGGCCAGAGGCTTTGTACAGCCATACACAGGGAGGGCCAGGCCTCGGGACGGGGTGGGCTGGCCGTGGCCCAGCTGTGCTGAGCTTGGTCCAGCCGTGTTGGCCGTTGGCCAGGGTTCAGGTGACTGTCACCTCCCTCGGTTCAGCTCAGGGAGGGTCACTTGCAGCACAAAGGTTGCCATAGCCGAGTGCTGGAGACACCACAGCTGCTGACAGGGTGACAGCCGCGTGTCACGCCTGCATCACAGACACAGGCGGAATTTGTACGTGGGGCTGAGCGAGGCCAGGCAGCACTTTGCCCGTGAGCTGCCAGGTGAAGAGAGATGCTCTTGAGCTGGGAAGGAAGAGCAGGTGAACGGCTGTCTTGGTCTGGCCACTCCTCAGGATCTCCTTGTGGATCTGTGGCACATTCCAGGCATGCTGTGCTCTGGGGAATGAACCCAGCGGCCTTCATCGCTTTTTGTGCTTTTGTGGGGTCATTGGTGGCCCTGCTGGTCTACTGCTTCCTGGTGACCATTGGCTGGACCCATGTAGGAGTCAATGGTGGTGCAGAGCCGAGCCCTGGACGGCAGGGTGGGGGTCGGCAGGGTGGGGGTCATCAGGGCCCGGGGGCAGCCCCGGGGACGGGCTGGGGGGGCCCAGCCTGGCAGGGGAGGCCAGTTCCCAGCCGGGCCTGGGCCAGCCTGGGCCAGGAGGCTCGGGGCAGGCCCAGGGCTGGCCCTGACAGCCTCGGAGTCTTTGCTGGTGCCACTGAGGCAGCGGGGAACATTCACCTCTCACCCACTGCTTTGCATCCTCTGTAGGGAGGGACACCACAGAAGTGCCAACGCAGAGGCAAGAAAAGGAATGGCAGAGGCGTGCAGCCCCTGGGCAAGGGCCGGTGCCCTGCAAAGACACCACCTATCCCCACGTGCCCCACCAGGAGATGCCCCATCTGCTCACTCTGTCTTCTCAGCCAGACCCCTTTTGTTCCTCAAGTATTCATGGTCTGTGAGGATGTACTGAGTGGAGCCATACCCCAGGGAGAGTGACAGCCCCCTCTGGAATCCTCCCTACAATGGAGATCTCACTGTTGCTGCTGGCTGCACTTCTGCAGCTGCCCCATAGATCCAGAGACGGATGGAAATAGTCTGTCAGTTCAAGAGGACCCTCAAAAACCTAATCAGATACCAGGACACAAGAGGCCACTGAAGAGGGGTTGGGGACAGAGACAGGAGGCATGGCTGGGGGCAGCTACTTGGGGAGAGCATGGGGAAATCCACGGGCCGAAACTGTGAGGGGTGGTGCCCTTAACCGAAGGATTGACCTCTGTGGTGCAGAGCCTGTATCCTTCAGTTCCAACACTCCATTCATAGGAGCCATCCTGCAGCTTCTGCCAAGAAGCTGCCCCTGGGAGGGTCAAAGGGTGAAACCTGTGATCCTGGACCACTCAAACGGCTGGAGGTCTTCTTGGATGGGTGTTTGGTAGCGAGAAGAGGTGGAGTTTGCAAGGAACAGGTGCTCCGCCTGCTGCAACCCTCTGCCTTTGGGTGCCTTGCAGGGATGGGGGGGTAAGGTTTGCTGGGAGCAGGGACGCCTTGTCCCTGCGGCCACCCCTGTTCCCACAAGAGACGGGTCACGCTCCCAGCACGAGTCTGTGGGGGTCGTGATGGTGCCGAGGGCAGAGTCTGTCACCACCGACGGCTCCAGCGGCAGGTCTTGGATCTCGACTCTGCAGGGGCGCAGGGCCGCCAACAAGGGTCTGGGGGGGAGCCGCCGGGGCCGCCTCTGTGAGGGGAGGCCGGGGCTGCCCTGCGCCGGGCACAGCCGGTTCCAGAAAGCTCCGCAACGGACAGAGAGCTCGGCCAATCTGACCATGGAGGGCCTCATCCCTGAATCCAAACTGGAGCAGGAACTGGGCCTGCCGGTCAATGTGGAGGAGACTCTGCAGAATGTTCCGGCCCCAGCTCCTCCAACACCCCACCGACCAGAAAACCGTGATGAGGTGGTTCCCATTGTGCAGGATCTGCCCTTCCTGGATGAGGCTGTGAAAAGGATCACGTTTTAGAAATGCCTGCCCCTGACCTAAGCCAAAGCTGTCCTGGGGCAGCGTCTCTGTGGAGGGCCAGAGGCTTTGTACAGCCATACACAGGGAGGGCCAGGCCTCGGGACGGGGTGGGCTGGCCGTGGCCCAGCTGTGCTGAGCTTGGTCCAGCCGTGTTGGCCATTGGCCAGGGTTCAGGTGACTGTCACCTCCCTCGGTTCAGCTCAGGGAGGGTCACTTGCATCACAAAGGTTGCCATAGCAGAGTCCTGGAGACACCACAGCTGCTGACAGGGTGACAGCCGCGTGTCACGCCTGCATCACAGACACAGGCGGAATTTGTACGTGGGGCTGAGCGAGGCCAGGGGGCACTTTGCCTGTGAGCTGCCGGGTGAAGAGAGATGCTCTTGAGCTGGGAAGGAAGAGCAGGTGAACGGCTTTCTTGGTCTGGCCACTCCTCAGGATCTCCTTGTGGATCTGTGGCACATTCCAGGCATGCTGTGCTCTGGGGAATGAACCCAGCGGCCTTCATCGCTTTTTGTGCTTTTGTGGGGTCATTGGTGGCCCTGCTGGTCTACTGCTTCCTGGTGACCATTGGCTGGACCCAGGTAGGAGTCATTGGTGGTGCAGAGCCGAGCCCTGGACGGCAGGGTGGGGGTCGGCAGGGTGGGGGTCATCAGGGCCCGGGAGCAGCCCCGGGGACGGGCTGGGGGGGCCCAGCCTGGCAGGGGAGGCCAGTTCCCAGCCGGGCCTGGGCCAGCCTGGGCCAGGAGGCTCGGGGCAGGCCCAGGGCTGGCCCTGACAGCCTCGGAGTCTTTGCTGGTGCCACTGAGGCAGCGGGGAATGTTCCCCTCTCACCCACTGCTTTGCATCCTCTGTAGGGAGGGACACCGGAGAAGTGCCGATGCAGAGGCAAGAAAAGGAATGGCAGAGGCGTGCAGCCCCTGGGCAAGGGCCGGTGCCCTGCAAAGACACCACCTATCCCCACGTGCCCCACCAGGAGATGCCCCATCTGCTCACTCTGTCTTCTCAGCCAGACCCCTTTTGTTCCTCAAGTATTCATGGTCTGTGAGGATGTACTGAGTGGAGCCATACCCCAGGGAGAGTGACAGCCCCCTCTGGAATCCTCCCTACAATGGAGATCTCACTGTTGCTGCTGGCTGCACTTCTGCAGCTGCCCCATAGATCCAGAGACGGATGGAAATAGTCAGTTCAAGAGGACCCTCAAAAACCTAATCAGATACCAGGACACAAGAGGCCACTGAAGAGGGGTTGGGGACAGAGACAGGAGGCATGGCTGGGGGCAACTACTTGGGGAGAGCATGGGGAAATCCACGGGCCGAAACTGTGAGGGGTGGTGCCCTTAACCGAAGGATTGACCTCTGTGGTGCAGAGCCTGTATCCTTCAGTTCCAACACTCCATTCATAGGAGCCATCCTGCAGCTTCTGCCAAGAAGCTGCCCCTGGGAGGGTCAAAGGGTGAAACCTGTGATCCTGGACCACTCAAACGGCTGGAGGTCTTCTTGGATGGGTGTTTGGTAGCGAGAAGAGGTGGAGTTTGCAAGGAACAGGTGCTCCGCCTGCTGCAACCCTCTGCCTTTGGGTGCCTTGCAGGGATGGGGGGGTAAGGTTTGCTGGGAGCAGGGACGCCTTGTCCCTGCGGCCACCCCTGTTCCCACAAGAGACGGGTCACGCTCCCAGCACGAGTCTGTGGGGGTCGTGATGGTGCCGAGGGCAGAGTCTGTCACCACCGACGGCTCCAGCGGCAGGTCTTGGATCTCGACTCTGCAGGGGCGCAGGGCCGCCAACAAGGGTCTGGGGGGGAGCCGCCGGGGCCGCCTCTGTGAGGGGAGGCCGGGGCTGCCCTGCGCCGGGCACAGCCGGTTCCAGAAAGCTCCGCAACGGACAGAGAGCTTGGCCAGTCAGGGGCGTTCAAGGGCAATGGCAGAGGTGTGCAGCCCTGGGGCAAGGGCTGGTGCCCTGCAAAGACCCCACCTGTCCCCACGTGCCCACTGCTCCAACCGGGGATGGCCCATCCACTCACTCTGTCTCCTCGGTCTGTGGACTTTGTCCTCCTGGAGCCTTTAGAGCTCTTGAGGAACAAGTACGTCCATCCCCCCTGGAGCATGACAGTCCTCCCCCAGTATCTCCCCACGAAGACAGGTCGTGCTCACGCTGCCCTCTGTCCCTCTGCAGCTGCCCCATTCACCCAGAGATGGGTGACGTGAATGAAATACCCCAGGAGCTCAGCAGTTCCACCAGGGACCTAACACGACTCCCAGACACATAAGGCCACTGAGGAGGGGATGGGGACAGGGACGGGGGAGAATGGCTTGGGGCAGTCTCTTGGGGATGGGCATGGGGAAATCCATGGGCCCAAAATGTGAGGAGTGGTGTCTTGCGGGTGACTTGGGGCTGAGCGAGGCCAGGCGGCACTTTGCCTGTGAGCTGCCTGGTGAAGATTGATGCTCTTGAGCTGGGAAGGAAGAGCAGGTGAACGGCTTTCTTGGTCTGGCCACTCCTCAGGATCTCCTTGTGGATCTGTGGCACATTCCAGGCATGCTGTGCTCTGGGGAATGAACCCAGCGGCCTTCATCGCTTTTTGTGCTTTTGTGGGGTCATTGGTGGCCCTGCTGGTCTACTGCTTCCTGGTGACCATTGGCTGGACCCAGGTAGGAGTCATTGGTGGTGCAGAGCCGAGCCCTGGACGGCAGGGTGGGGGTCATCAGGGCCCGGGAGCAGCCCCGGGGACGGGCTGGGGGGGCCCAGCCTGGCAGGGGAGGCCAGTTCCCAGCCAGGCCGAGGCCAGCCTGGGCCAGGAGGCTCGGGGCAGGCCCAGGGCTGGCCCTGACAGCCTCGGAGTCTTTGCTGGTGCCACTGAGGCAGCGGGGAACGTTCCCCTCTCACCCACTGCTTTGCATCCTCTGTAGGGAGGGACACCGGAGAAGTGCCGATGCAGAGGCAAGAAAAGGAATGGCAGAGGCGTGCAGCCCCTGGGCAAGGGCCGGTGCCCTGCAAAGACCTCACCTGTCCCCACGTGCCCACTGCCCCAAGCGGGGATGCCCCAAACGCGCACTGTGTCTCTTTGGTCTGCACACTTTGTCCCCCTGGAGCCTTTACAGCCCTTGAGGACCAAGTAAGTGGATCCGAGTCCCCTGGAGCATGATAGCCCTCCCCCCACACCCCAGGATCTTCCCACCAGTATCTCCCCACCAAGACAGGTCCTGATAATCCTGCCCTCTGCCTCTCTGCAGCTGGGCCACACACCCTGAGATGGAGGGCTTGTATGAAACAGCTGAGAAGTTCAACAGGACTATGGAGGACCTAACAAGATACCTGGAAACGTAAGGCCACTGAGGAGGGGACAGGGACAGGGATGGGGGGCATGGCTTGGGGAGAACATGGGAAATCCATGGGCCTGTGGCACAGAGCTGGCAGTGTCAGCTCCCCTTCTCCTGGGCTGCACGGGGACGCTGTGCCCAGCAGGCAGGGAGGGGACCTCGGGCACACGCTGGGTGCAGCCTCATGGCAAGGACACAGCCTGCCACCTCCTTTGGTGCACGAGGGAGAGCCCCAGGGTGCTTGGAGAGCTGGGATCAGGCTTCCCCTGCTTTTTCTCCTCCTCACTCAGGTCCAGCTGTGAGAGGGCTGAGGGCAGCGACAGCTCTCTAACTTCCACCATGGGCTGTGAAATCAAGGTCAACAGCGTGCAGCAGCACCAGCAAGATGGCAAGATCCAGCTGGGTGCTCCCACTCCAGCTGCAGAGGTGCCAAAGGCCCGCTCCAGGGAAAGGGAGATGCCTCTCCACCACAACAAAGGCCAGGAGACCATGGAGGGCCTCATCCCTGAACGCAAACTGGAGCAGGAACTGGGCCTGCCGGTCAATGTGGAGGAGACTCTGCAGAATGTTCCGGCCCCAGCTCCTCCAACACCCCACCGACCAGAAAACCGTGATGAGGCGGTTCCCATTGTGCAGGATCTGCCCTTCCTGGATGAGGCTCTGAAAAGGATCACGTTTGAGAAATGCCTGCCCCTGACCTAAGCCAAAGCTGTCCTGGGGCAGCGTCTGTGTGGAGGGCCAGAGGCTTTGTACAGCCATACACAGGGAGGGCCAGGCCTCGGGACGGGGTGGGCTGGCCGTGGCCCAGCTGTGCTGAGCTTGGTCCAGCCGTGTTGGCCATTGGCCAGGGTTCAGGTGACTGTCACCTCCCTCGGTTCAGCTCAGGGAGGGTCACTTGCAGCACAAAGGTTGCCATAGCCGAGTGCTGGAGACACCACAGCTGCTGACAGGGTGACAGCCGCGTGTCACGCCTGCATCACAGACACAGGCGGAATTTGTACGTGGGGCTGAGCGAGGCCAGGCAGCACTTTGCCCGTGAGCTGCCAGGTGAAGAGAGATGCTCTTGAGCTGGGAAGGAAGAGCAGGTGAACGGCTGTCTTGGTCTGGCCACTCCTCAGGATCTCCTTGTGGATCTGTGGCACATTCCAGGCATGCTGTGCTCTGGGGAATGAACCCAGCGGCCTTCATCGCTTTTTGTGCTTTTGTGGGGTCATTGGTGGCCCTGCTGGTCTACTGCTTCCTGGTGACCATTGGCTGGACCCATGTAGGAGTCAATGGTGGTGCAGAGCCGAGCCCTGGACGGCAGGGTGGGGGTCGGCAGGGTGGGGGTCATCAGGGCCCGGGGGCAGCCCCGGGGACGGGCTGGGGGGGCCCAGCCTGGCAGGGGAGGCCAGTTCCCAGCCGGGCCTGGGCCAGCCTGGGCCAGGAGGCTCGGGGCAGGCCCAGGGCTGGCCCTGACAGCCTCGGAGTCTTTGCTGGTGCCACTGAGGCAGCGGGGAACATTCACCTCTCACCCACTGCTTTGCATCCTCTGTAGGGAGGGACACCGGAGAAGTGCCGATGCAGAGGCAAGAAAAGGAATGGCAGAGGCGTGCAGCCCCTGGGCAAGGGCCGGTGCCCTGCAAAGACACCACCTATCCCCACGTGCCCCACCAGGAGATGCCCCATCTGCTCACTCTGTCTTCTCAGCCAGACCCCTTTTGTTCCTCAAGTATTCATGGTCTGTGAGGATGTACTGAGTGGAGCCATACCCCAGGGAGAGTGACAGCCCCCTCTGGAATCCTCCCTACAATGGAGATCTCACTGTTGCTGCTGGCTGCACTTCTGCAGCTGCCCCATAGATCCAGAGACGGATGGAAATAGTCTGTCAGTTCAAGAGGACCCTCAAAAACCTAATCAGATACCAGGACACAAGAGGCCACTGAAGAGGGGTTGGGGACAGAGACAGGAGGCATGGCTGGGGGCAGCTACTTGGGGAGAGCATGGGGAAATCCACGGGCCGAAACTGTGAGGGGTGGTGCCCTTAACCGAAGGATTGACCTCTGTGGTGCAGAGCCTGTATCCTTCAGTTCCAACACTCCATTCATAGGAGCCATCCTGCAGCTTCTGCCAAGAAGCTGCCCCTGGGAGGGTCAAAGGGTGAAACCTGTGATCCTGGACCACTCAAACGGCTGGAGGTCTTCTTGGATGGGTGTTTGGTAGCGAGAAGAGGTGGAGTTTGCAAGGAACAGGTGCTCCGCCTGCTGCAACCCTCTGCCTTTGGGTGCCTTGCAGGGATGGGGGGGTAAGGTTTGCTGGGAGCAGGGACGCCTTGTCCCTGCGGCCACCCCTGTTCCCACAAGAGACGGGTCACGCTCCCAGCACGAGTCTGTGGGGGTCGTGATGGTGCCGAGGGCAGAGTCTGTCACCACCGACGGCTCCAGCGGCAGGTCTTGGATCTCGACTCTGCAGGGGCGCAGGGCCGCCAACAAGGGTTTGGGGGGGAGCCGCCGGGGCCGCCTCTGTGAGGGGAGGCCGGGGCTGCCCTGCGCCGGGCACAGCCGGTTCCAGAAAGCTCCGCAACGGACAGAGAGCTCGGCCAATCTGACCATGGAGGGCCTCATCCCTGAATCCAAACTGGAGCAGGAACTGGGCCTGCCGGTCAATGTGGAGGAGACTCTGCAGAATGTTCCGGCCCCAGCTCCTCCAACACCCCACCGACCAGAAAACCGTGATGAGGTGGTTCCCATTGTGCAGGATCTGCCCTTCCTGGATGAGGCTGTGAAAAGGATCACGTTTGAGAAATGCCTGCCCCTGACCTAAGCCAAAGCTGTCCTGGGGCAGCGTCTCTGTGGAGGGCCAGAGGCTTTGTACAGCCATACACAGGGAGGGCCAGGCCTCGGGACGGGGTGGGCTGGCCGTGGCCCAGCTGTGCTGAGCTTGGTCCAGCCGTGTTGGCCATTGGCCAGGGTTCAGGTGACTGTCACCTCCCTCGGTTCAGCTCAGGGAGGGTCACTTGCATCACAAAGGTTGCCATAGCAGAGTCCTGGAGACACCACAGCTGCTGACAGGGTGACAGCCGCGTGTCACGCCTGCATCACAGACACAGGCGGAATTTGTACGTGGGGCTGAGCGAGGCCAGGGGGCACTTTGCCTGTGAGCTGCCGGGTGAAGAGAGATGCTCTTGAGCTGGGAAGGAAGAGCAGGTGAACGGCTTTCTTGGTCTGGCCACTCCTCAGGATCTCCTTGTGGATCTGTGGCACATTCCAGGCATGCTGTGCTCTGGGGAATGAACCCAGCGGCCTTCATCGCTTTTTGTGCTTTTGTGGGGTCATTGGTGGCCCTGCTGGTCTACTGCTTCCTGGTGACCATTGGCTGGACCCAGGTAGGAGTCATTGGTGGTGCAGAGCCGAGCCCTGGACGGCAGGGTGGGGGTCGGCAGGGTGGGGGTCATCAGGGCCCGGGAGCAGCCCCGGGGACGGGCTGGGGGGGCCCAGCCTGGCAGGGGAGGCCAGTTCCCAGCCGGGCCTGGGCCAGCCTGGGCCAGGAGGCTCGGGGCAGGCCCAGGGCTGGCCCTGACAGCCTCGGAGTCTTTGCTGGTGCCACTGAGGCAGCGGGGAATGTTCCCCTCTCACCCACTGCTTTGCATCCTCTGTAGGGAGGGACACCACAGAAGTGCCAACGCAGAGGCAAGAAAAGGAATGGCAGAGGCGTGCAGCCCCTGGGCAAGGGCCGGTGCCCTGCAAAGACACCACCTATCCCCACGTGCCCCACCAGGAGATGCCCCATCTGCTCACTCTGTCTTCTCAGCCAGACCCCTTTTGTTCCTCAAGTATTCATGGTCTGTGAGGATGTACTGAGTGGAGCCATACCCCAGGGAGAGTGACAGCCCCCTCTGGAATCCTCCCTACAATGGAGATCTCACTGTTGCTGCTGGCTGCACTTCTGCAGCTGCCCCATAGATCCAGAGACGGATGGAAATAGTCAGTTCAAGAGGACCCTCAAAAACCTAATCAGATACCAGGACACAAGAGGCCACTGAAGAGGGGTTGGGGACAGAGACAGGAGGCATGGCTGGGGGCAACTACTTGGGGAGAGCATGGGGAAATCCACGGGCCGAAACTGTGAGGGGTGGTGCCCTTAACCGAAGGATTGACCTCTGTGGTGCAGAGCCTGTATCCTTCAGTTCCAACACTCCATTCATAGGAGCCATCCTGCAGCTTCTGCCAAGAAGCTGCCCCTGGGAGGGTCAAAGGGTGAAACCTGTGATCCTGGACCACTCAAACGGCTGGAGGTCTTCTTGGATGGGTGTTTGGTAGCGAGAAGAGGTGGAGTTTGCAAGGAACAGGTGCTCCGCCTGCTGCAACCCTCTGCCTTTGGGTGCCTTGCAGGGATGGGGGGGTAAGGTTTGCTGGGAGCAGGGACGCCTTGTCCCTGCGGCCACCCCTGTTCCCACAAGAGACGGGTCACGCTCCCAGCACGAGTCTGTGGGGGTCGTGATGGTGCCGAGGGCAGAGTCTGTCACCACCGACGGCTCCAGCGGCAGGTCTTGGATCTCGACTCTGCAGGGGCGCAGGGCCGCCAACAAGGGTCTGGGGGGGAGCCGCCGGGGCCGCCTCTGTGAGGGGAGGCCGGGGCTGCCCTGCGCCGGGCACAGCCGGTTCCAGAAAGCTCCGCAACGGACAGAGAGCTTGGCCAGTCAGGGGCGTTCAAGGGCAATGGCAGAGGTGTGCAGCCCTGGGGCAAGGGCTGGTGCCCTGGAAAGACCCCACCTGTCCCCACGTGCCCACTGCTCCAACCGGGGATGGCCCATCCACTCACTCTGTCTCCTCGGTCTGTGGACTTTGTCCTCCTGGAGCCTTTAGAGCTCTTGAGGAACAAGTACGTCCATCCCCCCTGGAGCATGACAGTCCTCCCCCAGTATCTCCCCACGAAGACAGGTCGTGCTCACGCTGCCCTCTGTCCCTCTGCAGCTGCCCCATTCACCCAGAGATGGGTGACGTGAATGAAATACCCCAGGAGCTCAGCAGTTCCACCAGGGACCTAACACGACTCCCAGACACATAAGGCCACTGAGGAGGGGATGGGGACAGGGACGGGGGAGAATGGCTTGGGGCAGTCTCTTGGGGATGGGCATGGGGAAATCCATGGGCCCAAAATGTGAGGAGTGGTGTCTTGCGGGTGACTTGGGGCTGAGCGAGGCCAGGCGGCACTTTGCCTGTGAGCTGCCGGGTGAAGAGAGATGCTCTTGAGCTGGGAAGGAAGAGCAGGTGAACGGCTTTCTTGGTCTGGCCACTCCTCAGGATCTCTTGTGGATCTGTGGCACATTCCAGGCATGCTGTGCTCTGGGGAATGAACCCAGCGGCCTTCATCGCTTTTTGTGCTTTTGTGGGGTCATTGGTGGCCCTGCTGGTCTACTGCTTCCTGGTGACCATTGGCTGGACCCAGGTAGGAGTCATTGGTGGTGCAGAGCCGAGCCCTGGACGGCAGGGTGGGGGTCATCAGGGCCCGGGAGCAGCCCCGGGGACGGGCTGGGGGGGCCCAGCCTGGCAGGGGAGGCCAGTTCCCAGCCGGGCCTGGGCCAGCCTGGGCCAGGAGGCTCGGGGCAGGCCCAGGGCTGGCCCTGACAGCCTCGGAGTCTTTGCTGGTGCCACTGAGGCAGCGGGGAATGTTCCCCTCTCACCCACTGCTTTGCATCCTCTGTAGGGAGGGACACCAGAGAAGTGCCGATGCAGAGGCAAGAAAAGGAATGCCAGAGGCGTGCAGCCCCTGGGCAAGGGCCGGTGCCCTGCAAAGACCTCACCTGTCCCCACGTGCCCACTGCCCCAAGCGGGGATGCCCCAAACGCGCACTGTGTCTCTTTGGTCTGCACACTTTGTCCCCCTGGAGCCTTTACAGCCCTTGAGGACCAAGTAAGTGGATCCGAGTCCCCTGGAGCATGATAGCCCTCCCCCCACACCCCAGGATCTTCCCACCAGTATCTCCCCACCAAGACAGGTCCTGATAATCCTGCCCTCTGCCTCTCTGCAGCTGGGCCACACACCCTGAGATGGAGGGCTTGTATGAAACAGCTGAGAAGTTCAACAGGACTATGGAGGACCTAACAAGATACCTGGAAACGTAAGGCCACTGAGGAGGGGACAGGGAGAGGGATGGGGGGCATGGCTTGGGGAGAACATGGGAAATCCATAGGCCTGTGGCACAGAGCTGGCAGTGTCAGCCCCCCTTCTCCTGGGCTGCACGGGGACGCTGTGCCCAGCAGACAGGGAGGGGACCTCGGGCACACGCTGGGTGCAGCCTCATGGCAAGGACATAGCCTGCCACCTCCTTTGGTGCACGAGGGAGAGCCCCCGGGGTGCTTGGGAGAGCTGGGCTCACGCTTCCCCTCCTTTTCCTCCTCCTCACTCAGGTCCAACTGGGAGACGGCTGAGGGCAGCGACAGCTCTCTAACTTCCACCATGGGCTGTGAAGTCCAGGTCAGCGGCGTGCAGCAGCACCAGCAAGATGGCAAGATCCAGCTGGGTGCTCCCACTCCAGCTCCAGAGGTGCCAAAGGTCCACTCCAGGGAAAGGGAGATGCCTCGCCACTACAACAAAGGCCAGGAGACCATGGAGGGCCTCATCCCTGAATCCAAACTGGAGCAGGAACTGGGCCTGCCGGTCAATGTGGAGGAGACTCTGCAGAATGTTCCGGCCCCAGCTCCTCCAACACCCCACCGACCAGAAAACCGTGATGAGGTGGTTCCCATTGTGCAGGATCTGCCCTTCCTGGATGAGGCTGTGAAAAGGGAGCTAGAGGCTCACATTTTAAAAATGAACATACAGAGGCGCTATGGGCTGCAAAGGAGGCTCCTGGATTGTGAGCCGTGCTTTGAATACCTTAATTTGAAATAAAAAGCCTCTCAGACTTTCCCTCCAGAGAAACACCCGGGGCTGCCCACGCTCTCCGCCTTCCAGCACTGGAACGTTGTGGTAGTTTGGGCCGGACTGGCCGCTGAAACGAACAACAGATGCTCTCCCGCACCTCTCTCTCCAAGGAGAGGAGGGAGAGAACAAGGCTTAGGAGTTTACAAAAGAAACTAAACTACTTCAATGGAAGTGTTAGAATAATGAAAAAGAAAATAATGAAATGTATACAATATATACAAAACCGTATCTAGCTCCCAGGATGACGATCACATCAGTGGCGGGCATGAGGAAAGTCCCAGACGGGATTAAACGACGGATGGGAACTGCATTTCAGATCTGGTTTCAGGAATACAGGGATCGGGATCAAAGGCAGATGAACAGACAGAGTCGTCCTCAGATGCCGGCCATTGAAGAAAGAGACCCTTTGATCCCTCGGCTTTTACACCGAGCATGAGGCGGATGGGATGGAAAGCCCCGATGGTCGGTTTTGGGTCACCTGCCCCATCTGCTCCTCCCTGAGGGTGTGACCCCTCTACACTCTTCTGCTTCCGATCCTCCAACGGGGGGCAAGTAGCAAAGTGAGCTGGCCTTGGTTATTACAGCAGTAAGTATAAGCAAGAGTCACTCTGCATTCCATTCCTTGGCATGAATCAGAAACAAACAGGTCTCATCACTCTGGGAGCAGACTACAGTCTTAAAAATACACCCTTAATTCCAGAGCGTTCAGTTAGTTAGCAAAAGCTTAGCTGAAAAATCAATTTACTGAGCAGAAAATCAGTTCTGTTTTACCTCAAACCAGGAGAAGGGACCCAGGCTCCAGCCCACTCTGGGCCAGCAGCGTGGGGGAAGAAAAGGGAGCGGGGGGAAGAGCCGGCAGCAGCACGGCCAGCAAGGAGACCCTACCGGGCCCTGGGATACAAGGGGATGCGCGTGGTCCTTCCCCTTCCAGCCAGGCAGAGCGGGCACTGCTGCAAAGCGGCGAACGTTTCCTGTTCAAGAATGACCTGAGCTGCCTGATTTCCTGACCTCATACAGCTCATCTAAAGGAGAATAAAAAACACAAACCCAGACTCGGGGCCCCAGAAGTCTATGGCTTGAGTCGTTCTTCCTCGGCGCTAGGAAGGGTTTGGAGGTGGCTCACATAAACGGTACTTGTGTCTGCAAAACCAAAGGCTACGGGCAGAAATGCTGAGGTTAAGAGGTTTCTGCTCCTCAGATCTGCCAGGACCACTGTGCACAGTGTCTTGCTCAGTTCTGTCAGAAGGACGCAGGTTGAAAGATGTACCTCTTGAGAACCTTTAGGCTGACAGGGATCATTTGACGGGATCAGGCTAAGGAGCACATACGCGTGAAATAACACCTGCGGAACTGAGGAGGTAGGAGCCCAAAGCTCCTCATCCAGGCTGTGTCAATAGGAAGCAGAAATGGACTTGGGGCGGTAACCTTAAAACTCCCTTCAGCCAAATCATTACAGGGGTCGGCCATGGCTGCCTGAGGTTGTGGTGTCACCCAAAAGGCGCTGCAAGCAGGGTACAGCCGTGCTGTTCTACTACACTGAGCAGTAAATAGGCTGTACTACCCGGAGGGGGTATGTAACAGCCCTTTCAGGAGGGTGGGTAGTTGGTTGGTGTTGCAGCACGGTGAGGCAGCTGGTGACACTGGCTGCTCTTAGTTCCAGACAGAGCCTGTGGGCTCTGCACAATGTTGTGTCGTGCAGGCACATTGTGCTAGTCCTAAACCCCAAAAACCCTAACATGCAAGTGACAGCAGCTGAAGCTGCACAACAGCCCATCCCTCCCTCTCACACTAACCCAGATCACCGCTGTCTTAGCTGGCCCTTCTGCGCGCTCCTGGCTTGTACCCCTTGTCCCAGGCATTCATTTCCAACATAACATTACTTTGCGTGCTTAACTGGAAATCATTCAGCAGGCCATTATACAAAACCCCATTGGCCCCTCCGTTGACTTCAGTGAAGTCAAGCCCCGTTCGTGAATCTCCGCCTCAGCAATGGCTATTTCAGTTCCCTGAGAGCAAAGGAAATGGGGAGAAGAGCCACGCAGAGCTGACACAAAAATCAACAAACTCATTTCTTCCCCAAAACCATATGAATCAAGACAGAAAAAAGAGCTGGGCTTGGTATGCTGTACTTGTGGAGCAGCAGAGATGTTCTGGGAGTGCCATCGGCACCTTGGTTCTTCCGAAACCGGCTCCCTGCGGCCACCCCTGTTCCCACAAGAGACGGGTCACACTCCCAGCACGAGTCTGTGGGGGTCGTGATGGTGCCGAGGGCAGAGTCTGTCACCACCGACGGCTCCAGCGGCAGGTCTTGGATCTCGACTCTGCAGGGGCGCAGGGCCGCCAACAAGGGTTTGGGGGGGAGCCGCCGGGGCCGCCTCTGTGAGGGGAGGCCGGGGCTGCCCTGCGCCGGGCACAGCCGGTTCCAGAAAGCTCCGCAACGGACAGAGAGCTTGGCCAGTCAGGGGCGTTCAAGGGCAATGGCAGAGGTGTGCAGCCCTGGGGCAAGGGCTGGTGCCCTGCAAAGACCCCACCTGTCCCCACGTGCCCACTGCTCCAACCGGGGATGGCCCATCCACTCACTCTGTCTCCTCGGTCTGTGGACTTTGTCCTCCTGGAGCCTTTACAGCCCTTGAGGAACAAGTACGTCCATCCCCCCTGGAGCATGACAGTCCTCCCCCAGTATCTCCCCACGAAGACAGGTCGTGCTCACGCTGCCCTCTGTCCCTCTGCAGCTGCCCCATTCACCCAGAGATGGGTGACGTGAATGAAATACCCCAGGAGCTCAGCAGTTCCACCAGGGACCTAACACGACTCCCAGACACATAAGGCCACTGAGGAGGGGATGGGGACAGGGACGGGGGAGCATGGCTTGAGGCAACCTCTTGGGTAAGAGCATGGGGAAATCCATGGGCCCAAAATGTGAAGAGTGGTGTCTTGCAGGGGGCTTCACCTCCGTGGCACAGAGCTGGCAGTGTCAGCCCCCCTTCTCCTGGGCTGCACAGGGACGCTGTGCCCAGAAGACAGGGAGGGGACCTTGGGCACACGCTGGGTGCAGCCTCATGGCAAGGACACAGCCTGCCACCTCCTTTGGTGCACGAGGGAGAGCCCCAGGGTGCTTGGGAGAGCTGGGATCAGGCTTCCACCTCTCCTCCTCCTCCTCCTTTTCACAGGCTCAACTGTGAGACAGCTGAGGGGAGCAACAGCTCTCTAACTTCCACCATGGGCTGTGAAATGAAAGTCAACAGCGTGCAGCAGCACCAGCAAGATGGCAAGATCCAGCTGGGTGCTCCCACTCCAGCTCCAGAGGTGCCAAAAGCCCGCTCCAGGGAAAGGGAGATGCCTCTCCACCACAACAAAGGCCAGGAGACCATGGAGGGCCTCATCCCTGAACGCAAACTGGAGCAGGAACTGGGCCTGCCGGTCAATGTGGAGGAGACTCTGCAGAATGTTCCAGCCTCAGCTCCTCCAACACCCCACCGACCAGAAAACTGTGATGAGGTGGTTCCCATTGTGCAGGATCTGCCCTTCCTGGATGAGGCTGTGAAAAGGATCACGTTTGAGAAATGCCTGCCCCTGACCTAAGCCAAAGCTGTCCTGGGGCAGCGTCTCTGTGGAGGGCCAGAGGCTTTGTACAGCCATACACAGGGAGGGCCAGGCCTCGGGACGGGGTGGGCTGGCCGTGGCCCAGCTGTGCTGAGCTTGGTCCAGCCGTGTTGGCCATTGGCCAGGGTTCAGGTGACTGTCACCTCCCTCGGTTCAGCTCAGGGAGGGTCACTTGCATCACAAAGGTTGCCATAGCAGAGTGCTGGAGACACCACAGCTGCTGACGGGGTGACAGCCGCGTGTCACGCCTGCATCACAGACACAGGCGGAATTTGTACGTGGGGCTGAGCGAGGCCAGGGGGCACTTTGCCCGTGAGCTGCCAGGTGAAGAGAGATGCTCTTGAGCTGCAAAGGAAGAGCAGGTGAACGGCTGTCTGGGTCTGGCTGCTCATCCTCGAGCTCTGCTTCTCTCTCTCGGGCACGTTGCAGGCATGTCTGTCGTGGGAATGTACCCAGAGGAGTTCATGCCCTTCGTGTCTTTCGTGGGGTCACTGGTGGCCCTTCTGGTCTACTGCTTTGTGTTGCCCATTGGCTGGACCCAGGTAGGAGTCATTGGTGGGGCAGAGCCGAGCCCTGGACGGCAGGGTGGGGGTCGGCAGGGTGGGGGTCATCAGGGCCCGGGAGCAGCCCCGGGGACGGGCTGGGGGGGCCCAGCCTGGCAGGGGAGGCCAGTTCCCAGCCAGGCCGAGGCCAGCCTGGGCCAGGAGGCTCGGGGCAGGCCCAGGGCTGGCCCTGACAGCCTCGGAGTCTTTGCTGGTGCCACTGAGGCGGCGGGGAATGTTCCCCTCTCACCCACTGCTTTGCATCCTCTGTAGGGAGGGACACCGGAGAAGTGCCGATGCAGAGGCAAGAAAAGGAATGGCAGAGGCGTGCAGCCCCTGGGCAAGGGCCAGTGCCCTGCAAAGACCTCGCCTGTCCCCACGTGCCCACTGCCCCAAGCGGGGATGCCCCAAAAACGCACTATGTCTCTTTGGTCTGCACACTTTGTCCCCCTGGAGCCTTTACAGCCCTTGAGGACCAAGTAAGTGGATCCGAGTCCCCTGGAGCATGATAGCCCTCCCCCCACTCCAGGATCTTCCCACCAGTATCTCCCCACCAAGACAGGTCCTGATAATGCTGCCCTCTGCCTCTCTGCAGCTGGGCCACACACCCTGAGATGGACGGCTTGTATGAAACAGCTGAGAAGTTCAACAGGACTATGGAGGACCTAACAAGATACCTGGAAATGTAAGGCCACTGAGGAGGGGACAGGGAGAGGGATGGGGGACATGGCTTGGGGAGAACATGGGATATCCATAGGCCTGTGGCACAGAGCTGGCAGTGTCAGCCCCCCTTCTCCTGGGCTGCACGGGGACGCTGTGCCCAGCAGACAGGGAGGGGACCTCGGGCACACGCTGGGTGCAGCCTCATGGCAAGGACATAGCCTGCCACCTCCTTTGGTGCACGAGGGAGAGCCCCAGGGTGCTTGGGAGAGCTGGGCTCACGCTTCCCCTCTTTTTCCTCCTCCTCACTCAGGTCCAACTGGGAGACGGCTGAGGGCAGCGACAGCTCTCTAACTTCCACCATGGGCTGTGAAGTCCAGGTCAGCGGCGTGCAGCAGCACCAGCAAGATGGCAAGATCCAGCTGGGTGCTCCCACTCCAGCTCCAGAGGTGCCAAAGGTCCACTCCAGGGAAAGGGAGATGCCTCTCCACCACAACAAAGGCCAGGAGACCATGGAGAGCTTCATCCCTGAATCCAAACTGGAGCAGGAACTGGGCCTGCCGGTCAATGTGGAGGAGACTCTGCAGAATGTTCCAGCCTCAGCTCCTCCAACACCCCACCGACCAGAAAACCGTGATGAGGTGGTTCCCATTGTGCAGGATCTGCCCTTCCTGGATGAGGCTGTGAAAAGGGAGCTAGAGGCTCACATTTTAAAAATGAACATACAGAGGCGCTATGGGCTGCAAAGGAGGCTCCTGGATTGTGAGCCGTGCTTTGAATACCTTAATTTGAAATAAAAAGCCTCTCAGACTTTCCCTCCAGAGAAACACCCAGGGCTGCCCACGCTCTCCGCCTTCCAGCACTGGAACGTTGTGGTGGTTTGGGCCGGACTGGCCGCTGAAATGAACAACAGATGCTCTCCCGCACCTCTCTCTCCAAGGAGAGGAGGGAGAGAACAAGGCTTAGGAGTTTACAAAAGAAACTAAACTACTTTAATGGAAGTGTTAGAATAATAAAAAAGAAAATAATGAAATGTATACAATATATACAAAACCGTATCTAGCTCCCAGGATGACCGTCACATCAGTGGCGGGCATGAGGAAAGTCCCAGACGGGATTAAACGACGGATGGGAACTGCATTTCAGATCTGGTTTCAGGAATACAGGGATCGGGATCAAAGGCAGATGAACAGACAGAGTCATCCTCAGATGCCCACTGCCCCAACCGGGGATGGCCCATCCACTCACTCTGTCTCCTCTGTCTGTGGACTTTGTCCCCCTGGAGCCTTTACAGCCCTTGACAACCCAGTAAGCGGATTCAAGTCCCCTGGAGCATGATAGTCCTCCCCCTACCCCAGTATCTCCCCACCAAGAGAGGTCCTGATAATGCTGCCCTCTGCCTCTAACATAAGCGGTTAATCCCACTAGGTCTAACGCGTGCAATGGCTCCTGGGCTTCCTGAGCTGCTAAACAGCCTCACTGCCCTGCCTGGCCTGGCGCTTCCCAGCAGGCTGACAGAGCACAGACAGTGACGATAGCACCATGCTCCCATTCCCCAGGTAAAAGGTTGTAGAGGCCGCTCGTGCAGAATGGTCCTACTGTCCAAAAGCCATGGACGTATTTCTACCTTAGCCTGGCAAATCTTTCTGGGACCCCACCAGAAGCCTTACCGTCCTGGGTTGAGTGACACAGGACTAATTTGTCTTTCAGTAATGCTACTTTTCATTAAGGTCTCTTCTAAGGCTTGGGAAAATTGCATTTTTAGAAAACTCTAGTCTTGTAATATTGTCAAAATATTTACTTTATAGCTGGCTGTGGTATGCAGGTTTCAGGGTCTCAGTGTTTTCAAGCTCGCCAGGTGCAGGGACGAGGAGGAGCGAGACCTGGGCATTGACCCAGGCTGGCCAACAGGATTATTTCATACCATGAACATCACATTCAGTATAAATTAGAAAGTTTGCTGATGAGTTTCTCTCTTCTATGATGGCTGTGATGCTGAGAACTTCTTGCCCCAGTGCCGAACCCCTGAGCCCTTCCCTTCCTCCTGAAGCCGCCGCACTCGCGGTGTCCCACATTTGCTGTCCCTGGTGGGAGTGCACAGCTTCCTGCTGATAGAATGGGCTGAGTATGATCCTTCTGTATTTTATATTGGTATCAGGATTAATAATAGTTCTTTAGCATCATTAATGTTTATTATTTAGTCTGATTCTATTAAATCTGTTTATACTTAACCCTCAGCTTTCCTTGGTTTTTTCCCAGTTCCCCTTCCCGGGTGGGGAGGGGTCATCGGGTGATAGAATAATTGTCCAAACGACAATAAATTGTTGTGGATTCTTCAAACCATAACACTTCAGAAACAACCGCTTGTTCATTTGCCTGGACAGCAGCTCTCAGAAGAGTGGAGCAAGGGCTGGCAAAGGACAGCTTTTTTGCTGGAGGGTCAGTTGCATTGCAGGGGAAGCATTCGTTCCAGTCCTCCTGAAGGCAAGCCATGCGAAAAACACCCCATTTCAAGGGCTGGGTTGAGGGCACAGAGAGCTGCTCTGCTGGTGGGCAGAGAGCTTCCACAGATGAGGACCACGTTGGTAGCGTTTAACCTGCCAACACCTCTGGGCCTCTGGCATTAGAACCAACTTAGTAAGGAGGGCAGACAATTTGTGTCAGTCACCAAGGAATGATCTGTCACCACTTGAGGGAAAGGCATAACAAGTACATCCGAGGTTGCTGACAAGCAGATGATTGCAAACTAATCAGATCCTGGTCATTTCTTAAAGCTAGATGTCCCCACGTGCTTAGAACAGCGTGACATTCAGCATGTTGCAAGAATTAGTTAAAATTCTTGCATGTGATCAAGCAGCAGTGCCCAATAAAATAGCCAGAAATGGGACACGGGGGCAGGTTTAGGGATCTGACAGTGCCGTAAGAGAGAATGAACTTGGTCTCCTGATAGAGGGATTGAACTGGGAAACTGGAGAATGAAGCCAGGGTGTGGATGTTGCACCTCTCTCCAGCTCACTGAGCAAAGTAAGCCTGCTCTGTAGCTCAATTCCCTGCAAAAATGGGAGAAGTCTACCCTGGCCCATCCCTGCCCTCTCAGTGCCATCTTCTTTAGCCTGTGAAAGCATGGCAGAGAAGCAATCTTGCATCATACACTGCACTAGTAGCTGAGGTGGGCCTCATCTCACCAAATCTGTCCACTTTAGTCATCCAGCAGTCCCTCCGTGGCTTGTTTAGGATTGTGTTCATCCTAGAGGAGACACCTAAAGTGGATCACATAAACTGTTCCCTGAAACATCTTTTTCTCTCCATCAGTGAAGAAGGAAACCCAGGGTGGTATCTGGAATCAGGGGAAAGGAATCACATTCATTTCCCAGCTTTTCTTGCTCTCAGAGTGTAAAAGAAGCAGAGGTTCACATTTCACAGATACTTGAACGTCATGAGGCGTAAGTAGCAGCCCAGTAGATAAATGCCTAATGAGAAAAAGAAGACTTTGCCACCAGTTACGATTTAGCAGAACCATCCACCCTCACGGCAAGGAGACACAAGTGTCGCCATTTCCTCTCCAGATAAAGGAGAGATAAAAAGCAAAGGAGGAGGAGCCATCTGTTGCAAGACCCAAAGAGTCCATGCCAAGTGGGATGGACAAGATGACTTTCAGCCTTCAACCACCCTGTGGCATAGATAAAAGAAGCCCTGATCAAGCTCTCTCATGCTGATCTGAGACGCTTCATGTCAGTGTGGCAAATATAAGAGGTTCTCCTACAGCTCTGAAAACTTGCTGTGATTGCTTACAGGAGATGTGACTTTTCTCACAAAATCCTCCCTTGCCCCCCAGAAATGTCACTGCACCAGAAAAACACAGCTTGCTTCTACAAGAATGACATGACTGAAAAACATTCACACTGAGGCAAGCCAGAAATATCCTTGGGCTGGCGCAAAGGAACATGATGCCAAATGGGGACAGGATGATGATGGACAAGATGAATGGCGTCATCGTGCTCTGGCACCACTCTTGCACATGTCTGTGGCTTGCTAAAAGGCACTACAGAGGGACGGAACAAAAGCACACCACTTTCCCGGTGATTTAATCTCACTGTTGAATGAACAAGGGCATCTTTCAGATTCCCAGGCTTTTAACTATTCGCAAAAATATCAGAAGAGCAGCCTGACAATTGTGAGAAGAGGGCTGGCTTCAAACGGTATGAGGAACAAGCAGGGAGTCTCCCCGGAATGCAATAAAAGGGAGTTGGAGAGTCTAAAACACTGCACACCAACATGGGCTAGACTTCATAAACAAAAAGGGTGAAAATGGAGAGAAGGGGTGTGGAGAAACATCTAAGGATAATATAGGCAAAGCCAAAAAAGAAAAAAAAAAAAAAACACTTTATCATGTTTTAACGAGGATGCCGTGGTTCATTGTATGGAAAAGGCGAGGTGGCTAAATGGAAACAAGAACACAGGACTGGAAAGGACAGCTTCTGAAGGGAAAAGAAGTCAAGGAGTCTGATGCACTCGAACCAGGAACTAAATGGCCTCCGTCCCAAGTATTATAGGTATGCATATTGTACAGACAACTAGGTCTATAACGAGTTTGTCTGAACAAATCTGTCGAGGAAGCGTGGCTTTCTGAGTGACATCCAGAGCTCGGCTTTCTGAGCCTAGGAAACCAGGGGCTAAAAAGGTCTGTTACTGCTTTCTATGCAGCAGGGAGGAAGGGAGAAGCAAACAGAGGAGAGGACAGGATTCGTTTAACCTAAAGCACAGCATTGACAGGAGAACAAATAGGTACAGACTGTCCACAAATATACTTAAGCTGAAAATTAGAAAGCTTCTTGCTTCTAAAGTGATCAGGATCTCTTCCAAAGGCAAAAAATAACATTTCTTTGAAAACAGACTTTCAAGCTGAACTGTTTCAAAAGCTTATAAAAGAGATTTCTGTGATAGCAGGGAAGTTTATTAGTTAAGCTGAAAGGCCTCTTATTTCTAAAAACAGCTGTCTAGATCCAGAATAGTTATAAGAAGGTGGTTTAAAAATATTTATTTTGCATGCTTAACTGGAAATCATTCAGCAGGCAATTATGCAAAACCCCATTGGTCCCTCCACTGACTTCAGTGAAGTCAAGCCCTGTTTGTGAATCTCCAACTTGCCTATTGCTACTTCAGCTCCCTGAGAGCAAAGGAAATGGGGAGAAGAGCCACGCAGAGCTGACACAAAAATCAACCAATGCATTTCTTCCCCAAAGCCATATAGGACAAGACAGAAAAAAGGTCTGGCCTTCATGTGCTCTACTGTGGAGCAGCAGAGCTGTTCTGGGAGTGCCATCGGCACCTTGGTTCTTCCGAAATCAGTGCCTGCACAGAGTTACCCCAGTGCAGGGTGATGCTTCAGGCTTGGGCTGCACCTTGTTCTGCAGTAACCTCACTCCATGCAGAAGTCTCTCGGAGTTGGCCAGTGCCACCGGCTAGTCAGGTGCCCCTGACTGCTGTCTGAGTATTGATGCTGCAGAGAGGGACATGTCACACATGCAAATCTCTGAAGCTGCAAATGGTTTTGAAACAAAACCACAAATGGTTAATTTGCCACGTGACAGCAGGCAGAAGGCAAAGTGCCAAATTTTCCTTGCATTTCCCGTGGAGCCCAAGCTCTTTCCCAAGGCAGCCAGCTATGGATGGGGGGATATAGCTGAGTATTTGACACACACAGCAGTTTGGGCAGCAAGAGCTGTTAATAGCTTTTGGAAAAAAATCTCTATCAAGTTTGCTCCCTGTTCCTTTCCAGCCATTTTCACTGCCTCATTTGCTGGGACTTTTTTATTGTGATAGAACATTTCATGTGGCTCGTTGTGTGTTGAGATATTGTAGCACATTGTTCAAGACACCGCACTTTGCCTTTGAAAGAAATGCTGTGATGTGCTTTTCTGGATGTTTTTTAAACTGTGGCAGATGACTGGCAAGGGGCAAGCTGACCCCCATTTTCTCAGAGCATTCACATTTCTGTATGGATGAGACTTGGTGGCTTGTGGTTTGTACCTCCAGCCATGGACATAAATCCCGTTCTTCAGTAGAAATTCAGAAATACCTTTTATTTATATGGAGATTTCCCTCAATTCTAAACACCACTGAAGCAGTGCCAGCATCAAGGCCTACTGTAGGCAGTAGAAGCTGCGATTTGCGCTGGGGCAGTTTCTCCTGCCCCGCAAGGTGCCACTATCCTGATCTACACCAGCAGCCTGTCCTCAGAGAGCTACGCCTTTTCTGAACACAGTGCCAAGGCTGGGACAAATCTTCAGCATGGAAATCTGCAGCAAGAAACCTACCACAAACAGAGCTACTATGGGGACTTTGCCAAGGGGAAGCAATGGGCAGAGCCATCAGAACACCGCTTCCGAGGGGAAAAAAAACATTCCAGGTTGGAAGTTATTCTAGATTAGTTAAGGGTGTTCTGAGTGCAGCCACCACCTGAATCCAGGTGGATTCTAAACAAGCTGGACTGAGGTCTCTGAACCTACGCACTGCTGAAGCCCCAGTAACAAGAGGTCTGGATTCTCTGTACTCTCAGCCAGTTCACCCACGGTCTGCCTCAGGCCAAAGCAGTGTTGATGAAACAAGTGGAGCAGTTAGAGCAGGTCGATCCTGCAGGACTGTGAAGGGGCTGCCAAGGCAAGGTGAAGGCCACCAACAGCTTTCAGTCCTGGCCACTTCTATATGGGAACCCTAGGTGGTAGGTGTCCATTTTGGACCAGTGTTCTGGCTAGAGCGAGGGGGTAGGTGAGGGAGAGGGTTGGGTGGTAGAGCAAGTGCGGAGCCCCAGTGCTGGTGGGGCTGTGAAGAAGCTTTCCAGGATCTGAAGCAGAGACTTCGTGGTCTCAAATTCACAGGGTCGCTTTCTTCCCGCTTTTGAAGATGGATGCTACATCTGTCCTTTCCCCAGCTGCAAAGGTTGCCCGTGTGCTCCAGGAGCTCTATAAAATAAACCCTGATAGTTTAGAAATTCATCTTGCTGGCCCTTAGGTAAAGTGCATCTTATCAGACCCTTCTTCATTTGAATCCATCTAACCTGCCTGAATTTAAAGCCTTAAATATGATGTCTTAGGTCCCTTTCAAAAGCAGAAAGCTTTCAGTTCCTATGCAGAGCACCACTGACTTCAGGCTAGTTACCCACAAATCTGTACTTCTTATTACCAGCAAATTGAGATAGATAACTATTTCAGAATCATATGAGCATTTGAAAGAGCCTGAAGATACTGAGCAGAAAAGAAAAATTATCACCCTCCTGAGTGAGAATTTTCACTTTTGTATTTTTTAACAATCAAATGCTCCAAATCTGTCCTATTTTTTTCCTGGAAATTACTATGTCTTTTCCTGTAATTTCCTGATTTATTGTTATTTTCTGTCTGCATTTAGCACACCAGTCCAGAGGGTGTTTATTGTGGGAAGCAAGCACAAGACTCTTCCCCATTCAAATTGAGTACTTTGGGTTTTGTTTAGAGATACTGCACAGCAGATTTCTGTCGTTTCAGGTAGTATCATAAACGTCTCTTGCGTTCAGAGCCTGTGAAAATTTGTTGTAACACTTAATTCCCTCTAGAAGATGCTAAAAACAGAGCAGATGAGCTTGATATAAAAGTCAACATCCAGCAGAATCAGCAGTATAACTACTGTAAGAAATTGCAGCTTGTTTCTATTTGAGTAGAAGTTCACAGAGAAGTTACTTGCTCAGCTCTGAACTAACTTTTAAGTCAGTCTGCCTGCTTTCACGTGACAGAAATGAACAAAACCAAAGGCATCCGCTGATGTTTTCTAATGGAAGATGCTTTCCATGAATTATGTGTGCAATAATGCTGAAGGGCCTTGGCCATGGCTCAGGATCCCATCCCATTAAAGGATGCACAAACAAAGCAAAACTGTCCTCCTGCAGCTCACCACTCACTTCGGGACACTCATTTACACCTCTGCTGTGCTCTCCTGCTTCCCTGCAGGAATGTCACTGTGGCAGTGTCCCAGGGAAGGAACCACAGGACCAGGCTTGGCTGCAATAGGGGCTGAGGCACCGGACAGAGAGCGTGCCAGAAGGAAGGATGTACACTGATGTCCTATCTCAGAGGGTCTCATTGCTCTGCCACCAGACCAGAACATGGGTTTCACGAGATGGATAGGGCTGCTGCATTTCATAGAAAAAAACGTCACCTGCCTGTTATTTTTCTTTCAGTTCTTTTTAATACCCAATTTATTAAGCTAGGGGTCACGATTAGGGACATGGTTTAGTGGTAACTTTGCAGCGCTAGGTTAACGGTTGGACTTGATGATCTTAAAGGTCTCTTCCTACCAAAACGATTCAATGCTTAAAGCTAAAGTTAACAACCTACTTAAAAATACCAAGTTACTACATTGAGGCAAATGGATGAGCTCTCAACTTGGAGACAGAAAGGTGTTTCTCCAGAGCGTGGGTATCAGTGACCCTGTGCACTGCAGGATCTAAACATCTCTTGCAAATTTGCTTTTCAACAAGCACTGACTTGCAAATTAGCAGAATTTGCTAATTTGGGAGCACGTGAACAGCAGCAAGCACTTGAGTTACAAATGTACATTTTAAAATGCTTAACAAAATGGCAGTTCCCTGCCATAAAATGGTGGCCAGAACAATGAGCCAAAGTGTGACCCTTGCACAAGTGCTCCTCCACCCAGCCATGCTGATGATGACCAGTTCACTGCACCCACAAAGGGAAACAGTCACAGAAACCCCCTCAGAGGCTACAGCAAGAGTCACGCACCACCTGCCACTAGAGGAATATGAAATATGACCCTTGACAGCCATCAGTGATGCTCCAGCCTTAGTCCTCCGCTCTGCCCGCCCCCCTCCCCAGGAAGTTCTCCACACTGAGCATGTTGGGTTGCTCTCAGTTCAGGCTCAATTTGCCTTTATCATCACCAGTGAGTTTCACCTCATCCAAAGCACAGAAGTTAGAGGCAGTTTTCTTCTCAGCTGCCCAACCTCCACCCATTAACACAACAGCAGAGCTAATGCACAGTAAATTTGTCTATTGTCCACCAGTCTGATTCATGAAGGGTGTCCAAAAGCTTATGTGCAAAGGCAACAAATATCTTTACTGAGCATTTGCAAGGTAATACACTGGCTTAAATGGATTTTGAAAAAAAAAAAAATCACTCCTTTTTTGGGGAAGTCTCATCCTTTTGCCTTGTCCTTTCATGTACTTGCTAAGTTTTGGCATTTGAAAATTGGTTGAGGACAAAAAAATGCCAGCCAGGTTCTCCAGAGGGTGCCGTATACACTGCGAGAGGTATTTCAGACTCCCACGAGGAAATCTCTGCATGGTGAACCCTGTCCAGTCAGCTAGCCGCTATCATTTCAGAGATTGGCACTAATGCTGACAGCTGAACAGACAAATCTGAGAGCCCTCATCTGTACCATAGACAAAGTATACTTCTAGAAAAATGCCTGGTTTTCATTAACAGAACAGGATATGTCATGTAACTGTCCTCAAAGGTCTTTTGTGATCAGTTAGTGCACCAAACTTAGAAGACATTTAAAATGTGTAGTGTGGCACCCTGCTTTAGATCCAGTATTACTCCGTATTTTTATGAACTGTTTGGACGATGAACAAGATTTTATACTTTAAAAATTTGTTGGCAACAAGAACATCCCAGTAGATAAGTTCAGATATCAAAAAGCTTGAAAAAAAAAAAAAATCAGAAGTGAACCAAACTCTGCAAGATTTAATTCAGTACATACACATGCAAAATACTGAACTGGAGAAGGATGAACCAGAGGCACAGACACAAACAAGGAACACGCATAGTTGGCAGCAGTGCAGCCAAAGAGGGCCTGGAGTTATAATGGATCAGAAAATAAAGATGCATCAACAATATGAGGCTCTCTGTGAGGCGGGAGATAGATAATCATTCTGTTCTGGCCCTCGCTGGAAAAGCCTCAACTAGCCCACTGTGGCTCAATTAGAAAGAACATAGATAAACTGGAGAGACTAAAGCGCAGCAGCCAGAATGATGAAAGGATTCCAAACTATGACCTACAGGCAAAGGCTGATGAACCGGGGTTTGTTTTGTCTAATAAAGGGGAAGCTTAAGGGGTTAAATATTGGAGCTTTCCATTATGTAGAAATACTGACTTATTCCCCAGGTAAACTGAGAGAAAGATAACATTTGCAGCAAGAGAACTGTGGGTAGATTATTGCGTACCTGCACAGGCGTAGACCCCTTGACATAAACAGGAGATTTCAGACGGATTAGATATGCTTAATCCCATGTCAGTATTAATTATGCTTAATCCCATTCACAGGGAGTTGCACCGGATTCATATCTGAGCCTACACGGAGCGCAGCATCCTGACCCGGCGGCCGAGAGGGATCGGGAGTGAAAAGCTGGGGTGATCCCTGCTGGATGTGTGTGTCCTTCCTCTGCGCTGCTAACAGCAAAGCTCCTGTGTGGCATTATCTAAACCCCGTGTCCGACGGCATGGGAAAGGCGGCACGTGCCGTGCGGGAGCTCTCTTGGTGACTCGCAGGAAGGGTTCTTGCCTGTGCTTCTGGGGAGGGACGGTGTTTTGTTGTGGGATCGCTGAGTGAAGAAGAGAAGGGGAAGTTCTTCAAACCAAGGAGGTTGCTGCACCGTGTAGGCAAATCTCGGTTTTACAATGCAAGTAACCATTTGCAACAAGGCCACAACTGTTCTTTAGTAACACTGGTATTTTTCTACAAATAACTACTTTTTCTACAAATTTTTCTAGAAATAACTACTTCCAACGGTATCCTATTCTAGCACAGCCAAAGCATGACACAGAACAGTATTTATTGAATTTCTGTCTGAACAGCCCCCAAGAGCTTGAAAGCTGCCAGGGTAAGGGCTTACTAATACCTGCAACACGCTCCTACTATTGCTGAGGGGAGTTAAAGGGCTTGAATCAAATCCACCTTAAAAGGCAGCAGATGTAACTTCCACCTTCTCGCTGGAGTTGCGTCCCGCTGTGCTGCACCCGGGTGTGAGAGTTGTCTCCGTCCTGCATTGCCCCTGTCCCATGCAACAGCAAAAGACTCAGACCCAAACCTTTCAACCCAGTTGAGTGATCAGCTTCTGCAGAGCAGTTATTTCTAGCCCGGCAGCCTTGATCTCGGTGAGCATTAGAAAGGTTTGGCCGTGTGAAAAGGGATAAAGAAATAGGTCCTTAAACACTTTGTCTGAAACAACCTGGGAGCGTTCACTCCATGCTGTGAGCAACCTGGCACTCAATCATCTGAAGTAGCTGCTCTGACAGGATTTTAAGTCCCCGTAATTAGGTCTTTCACATAAAAATCCAAAGCACAGCCTCTCGGTTTTAAATAGTTCTCGCCTGTATTCACCCTGCTGCCTGGGCTTTGTGCTGCTCTGCCTTGTGTCGGAGGAGGCTGTGTCATTATCCACCCACAGCAGCAGCAGAAAATTTTCTTGGGCCTGAACCTAACTTTTGTTTTAGCTCAGCTTCTGACACCTCGCTCCCACTCCTGCCCTCGGGAACCACTCCCGGAGAGGGTGAGTCACTTCACGGGGCTGTAAAGACGGAAATGAGAAGCTCGTTCTGGCTCCAGCACCTTCCTAAAAGAGTTTGTGCAGGTTGAGGGCGTACACAGGTGCAGCCCCTGGAGCACTGCAACCAGCAGAGAGACCTTCCCCTGTCTCTGACTGGGGACCCCAAAGGGAACAAGAGGCTTTGCAGAAGGTCTTGAGCGTTTTCCCCGATTTCCCCAGTGCACACACACAAACACAGGCCGCGTTCACTCTTCCACACCCTCTCCCAGCTAAGGTGAGACTGCAGAGAGGAAGGCATAAGTCTGTGGGAAATGGCAGCAGGCAAAGCAGCGACTGATGGGCACAGGAGCTGTTGATGCCTTCTGCTCTGGCTTTCACAGAGCTCCTTCCTTCTCCCTTGCCTGAGCTTGCTCAGGTGGCTCCATCCTCTGTCTCCCTCCTAGTGGTTTCCTCACTGCCATACTCCACATGGCTTTCCAGGTGGCATCTCAAGACACGAGTACCTGGGAAGGCGGTGATGGTGCTGATGACCACCTCGAAGCCCCTGGTATGGTGAGAGGAAAGTGGGGAGGTCCCTGGGCAGCAGCTGCCGGCTGGGAACTTGCTGTGGGTAGAGGAAGCAGAGAGCTGGCAGCTGACAGATAGTTCCGCAAACAGAAGTAAGCTGATTTTAGAGACTTTTTAAAGATTGGGGAGAGTTAGTGATAAGGTCTAAGCACAGCTGGCCATTCGAAGGAGAGCTCGTGTTCAAAGCAGGAGTCTTTTGGACAACTTCAGCAGCAGAGAATCGCAACTCTCATCCTCGACACACAAGTTGTTGGTGTGTCTGTATGAGCTTCAGGGTGCTTCAAAGAGGAGTGAGAATTTAAATGTCCTAAACACACATGAAAATGGGGATTATTCACAGGAAAGCAATGTCAGGCTAACCTAACTGGCTTGTTGTGCCTGCAAGATTATTTGTCTAGCGATGGATGATTGTCAGAATATTTAGAATTATGGTTTGGAAAAGCATAAGAGATCCGGTCATTAGTCTGAACCCTCTCTGTGCAAATGAAGGCTGGCAGCCTCACACAGCTGGGCTTTCCCGTGGAGTCCCCTGGCACTACTGTGCGTGCTCCTGGCGAGACGTGCCGTGAGTGAAACCTCTCTTGTGAGACCGTGGCGGCCGTGCTTCCAGTCTCAGCCAGCAGTACGAAGACAAACGAAACTGAAATGCAAACTTTGTCTGACCACTTCTAAGCTTCAAAAGCATTTAAGGTTAAGCTGTGATGTTGGGATATAGATATGCATTAAAAAAATAGCAGTAGCTGGAAAGGCAGAGCAAAGAAGTTTCCTGTTGCTGGGTTGTTTTTTTTTCTCCCCAGACTGGATTTCCTGTCCGAGCACACCCAGTGTCAGGAGAAAGACACAACTGTGGACCAGGAGGAAGAAAGTCAAAGACGATCCCTGATGAGGACTCAACAGGGAGGTGCTGTGGGTACGGCTGAGCTCCAAGACTCCTTTCACAGCCTCAGCCTGGCACTGAACATGCTCCAAGTAGTCCATGGCACATATGATGCCTGTCATCAGTCCCTCTGAGATGCAGGTATTTCCTCACGGGCACTTCCCCAAGCGTCTTCTGTGCAACATAGACCTGCCCATTACTTACTGTTACACACAAACAAATAGGAGAGACTTTAAAAAGCACAGTGAAATTAGGCGCATGTGTTCAAATTTCCATGTCAAACTATAACGTGGCATAGATATTGAAGTTAATTGTAGAAGTTTCTTTTTTTTTAACCCGCCTACTTGCTTTTTTTTTCTACGCAAACTCACAATTCAGGTATTCTTTGCCCAATGAAGCATTATGCAACTTGTTAATTAAGGCAGGAAGAGATTTTGTAATCCTAAATTCTGCCTGAGAGGCTGTCCTATGGCACAGGTCTCCCCTGGGCTCCTAAGGGCAAGCGACTGGTTTTGGCCACGTCAGGGCCAAACACTGCCCATGCTGTCCCATGGCAACAGGGGGACTAATCTCATATACTTGCAGCCATCTGACCCACAGAAGTCAATTTTGTTTGAACTCAAACTTTTCTGTATGAGTGCAAAGTCACAAAGGGATGTGTTTTGCCAATGTACGAGACTGGCAATTTCTGTTTGCAGAGAGATCGTGCAGTTTTCTGATTCTGTGCTGAGTGAAAGGCAACTGATCTCAGGAATGAGAGCACATGCGACTCTTTAGGGCTGGTCCTTCCTTGGCACAGGATCACAGAATGATATGGGGTTGGAAGGGACCTCTGGAGATCATCTAGTCCAACTCCCCTGCCAAAGCAGGTCCTCCTAGAGCAGGTTGCACAGGAATGTGTCCAGGTGGGTTTTGAATGTCTCCAGAGACAGAGACTCCACCACCTCTCTGGGCAGCCTATTCCAGTGCTCTGCCACCCTCAAAGTAAAGAAGTTCCTCCTCATGTTTAGATGGAACTCCTTATGTACAAGTTTGTGCCCGTTTCCTCTTGTCCTGTCACCGGGCACCACTGAAAAAAGACTGGCCCCATCCTCTTGACACCCACCCTTTAAGTATCTATAGGTGTGGATCAGATCCCCCCTCAGCCTTCTCTTCTCCAAACTAAAAAGACTCAAGTCCCTCAGCCTTTCCTCTTAAGGGAGGTGCTCCAGGCCCCTAATCATCTTTGTGGTCCTCTGCTGTACCCTCTCCAGCAGTTCCCTGTCCTTCTTGAACTGGGGAGCCCAGAACTGGACACAGTACTCCAGATGGGGCCTCACCAGGGCAGGATAACCTCCCTCGACCTGAGAGCTTGGCTGGGGTGTTGGTGGCACTAATTCAGTGGCAACAGCCCAATCTTGAAACCAGGAAGCACACAATGACCTGCACCTGGCTGTAAGTTGCGTTGGGAAGGTTGGTGCCCTCCCTCATCACTGCACCAAGCGGTCTCCATCCTTGGGACAAGCACTTGGCAAAGCTCTCATCATGTGTTACCTGCACTTACAGACAGGGCTGACATAAGCACAGACAAATCAGTGTAAATTCAGCGGCTTACAGAGCTGTGTGAGGCATCTCCTGGTCCACTTGAGTGGCATATTGACTGTGTCCAGTAGCAGAAAAGGGCTTTGGCTGGGAAGAGATTGCTTCGGCAGTGGGTTTTCAGGAGCAGGCATGAAGGAAAGGACGTGTTTAAGGGTTGCTGTCAGAGGGGGAAAAGCTGCTTTCGTGTCACCTTAATGCTGGAGAAGCCTGACCAGGTTTCATTACTGTTCCAAGCACAGCATAAAGTCTGCTGCCCTGCCCAGGCGAGAGACAGTTATTTATTCACCAAGCTTCAAACACTTCATTTAGCACCCGAGCACGTGCACATAAATCATCAGTTGTGCCAAAGAGTCTGAGGAGTTTTAAAAGGCACTCTGCCTCCTCACACAGCTTCCTTGGTGCACGAGCAAAGGCACCACCAGCTTTTGATAAGGGAAGCAAATAAAGCAATGACTGGCTCAGGCGAAGAGCTAATTCCTGGCTACCAGTTTCAGCCCCGGGGCCCCACCTCACAACACAGCTTCCTCCTTCAGCCTATGGACGTGGAGAGCAAAGAAAACTAAAGTGTTATCCCGGTTTTAATGGTTCATTTCTTCTTACTTTGGGGGCAAGCAGACCAAAGGTGAAGAGCATGGAAAACAGCTCATGTATCTTTATGACTACCCACTCTTGCTTCATTGGCATTTAATTGCTGAAGTTACTCCTGCTTGTGTTTTCTGCATAGCAAAATATAAGGATGGTCTGGAAAAAAAGAAGATCATAGCTGGGTGGCTGCCAAAAGCAAAGAATCCCTCAAAAACTTCCTGCAGGTCTGAAATAAGGGATTCAAGAGATGAAGGAAAGGGGATGTTTCCCTGCATCGAGTTGTCCTTGTTACATGATCAAAAGGTGAAAGATAAATCTCCATTCATGGCACAACTGCCTTCCGGACACCCCTCGCTTTGACTAGAAAGTCAGCCCTTATGAGGCTATGAGTTGCCAGTGGCTGGGAAGAAAATAATACAGAAGCACAGTAGGATGTCCCTGCCTTCCAGCTGGCTTAGAGCAGCCCAGGGCTATTGCAGGAGAGAAGAGGGGCTTGTGGACCAAACTAAATCGTGCCTCTTCTTACTCAAGGTAGCAAACCACCCCTGTGCTGAGCAATGGGAAGGAAAGCTTTTTTCTTGGGAAAATCTTGCTTATAGGAGCTCATTTTCCCCCACTATTAAACTTATGTCCTTTTTAGTTTAGGCGTCATTCCCTGTAAAAATTTCAGAGGCGTGAAGAGGAGAGGAGATTAAAATAAAAATGAGTCCCTCAGGGCAGGAAGGAGGCCATGAATTAATTTGCAACCATGGTTGTGTGACTGCAACTTCCTCGGCACAGCCACCTGGGTCTGAGGAAGGTCCTCTGGACGGAAGAGCAAGAAGTGCTCTGATAGGAGTGTAAGGCTTTGGTCTCTCCAGCTGCGCCCTTGCAAACCCCAGCTCTTCTGACAGAGAATTAGGGGAGGGCTGCAGAGGCTGAGCTGTCTTGGATGGTGATGGAGCAGAGACGCCGCTGCTGCACCAGCCTCTGCAGCCCATGGCCACCTGGAGAGGACATGAGCCAGCCAGGCCAGGGGACATAGTCCTCTTCTGTGCTCGGGCTGCAGTTGATGCTGGTCTGGGCTCATCATCAGGCTCTGCGACTGTTGGAGTCACCGCAATATTCACGGCCAGACACCAGTCATGTTTCCATGGCTTTCAAGCTTGACATTAAGTTTATATCTAAATATCTCAGCTGAAGAGAGACTTTTCTTCCTGTCTGTCTGGCTGTGTACATTAGGAAAGGAAAGCTTAACTAGGCCTTTACAGATCTTCATTTTTCTGTTACACTTGCCATATCACAAGTTTCATCACTAAACTGAAAACCAAGGCATTTCTTGTGGCATCGAAGCTGCAAATTGGAATGTCAAGTAAAATGAAGACTTATAGGGTTGTAATTCCCCAGGAGAAAAGAGGGGCTGCTTCTATAAAACACTTCTGTCAGCGCCTTGGAAATCTTTCCAGCAGGTTCAGCCTCTGAAGGAGGAATTTACAAGCTGGTGATGATTAAAAGCCAGAATTGTGAAAATGGCTAGCAGCCCTTGCTTAAAGGGCTACTTTGGTCCAAGTCAATAATAGCACAACTAATGGAAAGGCAGTAAGTATCCAATGCATAATTTCATCCGCTGTGACAAATGCAGGGTGAAACTCCACCACAGCCCTGGATATTCATTGTGATCACACGTTCCAGATCTGTCACTTTGCATCAGCACCTAAACCCACCCAGGTTCCCTCCCAAGGAACATTCAGGGCTGAGCATAGATCCAGTTAAATGCACAAAAGTGGGGTGAAATCCAAAATGGCCAGATTCTGCCTTCCTTATGTTCCGGTCAGGCTTCAGCACTGAACGAAGGGAGCAGAATCTGTCCTTGAGGTCCCAAAGGTACCGCGAGCCCAGGCAGAAGAGGCTGCGCTGGCTCTGCTCGCTGCTACTTTCCTTCTCACGTGGCTCCAGTCATGCCGCGTTCCCCAAATAGCAGTTCATACCTTTTCACCTTCAGAGCCGGCCTATTTCTGCTCTCTGCTATCCAGAAATAAATCCCCCTCCCTTCCAGGAAGGAGCCATGCTATAAATACCTCCGTGCAAGTTTCCTGAGTCCGAGCATTTCTCGCTCCTTGTGCCACAGCAACAAGCCTGGCTGGGTTTTGCAACGCTTTAGAATCATAGAATGGTTAGAGTTGGAAGGGGCCTTAAAGATCATCGAGTTCCAACCCCCTGCCATGGGCAGGGACACCTCCACTAGAGCAGGTTGTTCAAAGCTCCATCCAGCCCAGCCTTGAACACCTCCAGGGATGGGGCATCCACAACCTCTCTGGGCAACCTGTTCCAGTGTCTCACCACCCTCATAGTGAAGAATTTCTTCCTAATATCTAATCTAAATCTCCCCTCTTCCAATTTAAAACCGTTACCCTTTGTCCTGTCACTACACTCCCTGACAAAGAGTCCCTCCCCATCTCTCCTGTAGGCCTCCTTTAGGTATTAGAAGGCTGCTGTGAGGTCTCCCTGGAGCCTTCTCTTCTCCAGGCTGAACAACCCCAGCTCTCTCAGCCTGTCTTCATAGGAGAGGTGCTCCAGCCCTCTGATAATCTTCGTGGCCCTTTGGCTTTAGAAGATACCACTGTGCTGCTACAGTTCCACAGCTGCAGAGGAGAAACAGAGAGGAGCAGCAGCACTGCTGTAGCCATGGCAGTGTGGACACCAGTGAGATGGCACATCAGCTCATTCCGGAGGAGGGCTTGATGGCGAAAAGTGCGTGTTTTCGACTGTGACTTACATTGGGCCCTCCAAAAAATAAGACCCCGTTTTTCTTAGGTGCTGGTTGAACTGATGGAAACAGTAAGAATTGTGCGAGGGGAGCGGGGGCCTGAAAGGATGAAGTTGTTTTGCCCAAGAGAATCAAGCCCAGGCACAGAGCAGAGGGCTCCTGACGCCATGCAGCAATGCACTAGTAGGTCACGCCTTTTCTGCCTGAAAGCAGCTAATTAAAAAAATTAAGCGATGGCAAACTGCAGTGGTTTAGGTGGCTTACAATGCCTGCCAAGCAGGTGCGGTTGTTGCTTCAACGCAACTTCAGGCCGGCAGTTTGCAACGGAGCATCTCAGCAGATGTTGGCACTGCTGAGTTTTGCCTGTAGGAAAAGGAAACAGCAAGGCTTGATCTGTCCCTGCCGGGGAAAGGGGGAGAACAGGGAGAGAGAGAGACCTGCGGGGAAACCCTGCAGCCTCAGGGAGCAGGGAAGGGAGGATGAGCTTGGAGAGCTGCTGGTGCTGGCTCTGAGCATCCTCTGCTCCTCAGCTAAACCCTCTCTGCTTTCTTGGGCTGGAGCCCAGGGAAGGGACACAGCTCCCAGCGGCGGCTCTTCTCTGCCCCAGCAGCCACTGGCCCAGGTACCCACGCCTGAAGGCAGCCCTTTTTGGCCACTTCTGAGCTCCATCCAGAGCCGGGAGCTGACAGCAGCTGCCACTGCACCCATCAAACTCTCGGGGTACGAAACCAAGGGGTGAAGAAGGGACTGAAAGCGGAGGAGGAAAGGCCTTCTACATCACTTGTAATTAACTCAGCACCACAAGCGTTTCGGAGACAGGCCCTCTGGCTTGTCTGCACGCAGAACTTGGCACTCCAAAGAGAAATATAAGCCCTGTGCTGCAGCAGCAGTGAAGCAGGCGTAAATGTGTTGTAGCTAGTCCCGTGTGGGAGGGAGATGAGCTGCCTGGCGTATAGCACCTCCGCGCTCTGAGCTGCACTGATAGGGCTATTTCAGGGGATTTCTAAATCACCTCCTTGTCCCGAACAGTTTTCACATGAAACCAATCCCAGAAGCGTGTGTGAGCCAGGCCTGCCGAGGAGGACGCAGAGCAGAGCAGATGTTGAGGGTGGCTGAGGGTATTGGGCACAACCGAACCAGGAGTCAGAAACGTTTATAAGGAACATAAGTCCTCCATCCTCAAGGCTGGATTGAAGGGGCATCTCATGCCCAGCGTATTTCTCCTGAGGCAAAGGCTTTCACCAGAAAACCCTTCTGAAGCATCAAACCCTCTCACTGGCAGCCCAGCGTGAGCTGCCGTGGCAAAGCTTGCGAGTCGGTGTCAGCCCCAGATCCCCCGAAACCAGCCACTGGATTAAATGGACTGTGTAGAAACCCCAGGTTTGGGTAATTCCGAGAAAAACAACCTCTGTGACTAGAAAAGATGCTGTCAGACTGTTAAATGTTTAGTTGCCAGCTGGGGTTACTGTGGAGGGGGGTGGCTCTGTATGTGTTGTGTGCGGTAAGAAACGCCGAGGGCATGCTTTAAAGAGCCTGACAGGAAGAAATGCAGTTGGGACAACAATAAAGGTAAGTGCAAGATGGAGAGACACAAGTCCAGCGCCTTCCAGGCTGTTCATTTGGTGCCATGGTGGCACCTCCTTTGTCTCACATTTTCTGGGTCCTGTAAACATCAGGCACCTGGTCATCAAAAGGAGAAGAAGAAATACTGAGAGGGGAAAAAAAGTCCCGTGCGAGTCAGCTATAAATGAACATGAGGAGAGTCAGGTGTCCCCAGGACCTCCTTGGCCTCTTTACTTCTTATCTACAAGGGAGAAAACGTGCACAGGGAGAGCGGAGAGTTTCCTCAGCCGGACAAAAACGACGCGGGTGAAGGGCGAGCACGGTGCAGCTCATGTCTGCGGCCAGATAAGAGCTGTGCAGAGATACAGATAGAGGTGACATTCCTTATCCAGTCATCAGGCAGTCTGGAAGTTTGGCAGGCGTGCCACATGTTGGATGTGAAAGGTGGGGACTCTCACGTCCCCTCCGCACCGGCTGCTCGCTGAGGGCCCAGGTGGTAATTCTCTGCATCTCTGCAGCCCGGGAGGAACGCTGCTGGCTTTGGAGGGGCGGAGTATTCTCCTCTGCTAAAAAAAAAAAAAAAAAAGAATTTAAAATATATATAAATATGTATATGTTTATATATAAATATATAAATATAAATATATAAAAATATATAAGTGTGTCGCGACGGAGGGAAGATAGGGCCACTCAATATGAGTGATCAGCAAGCTTCGTTTATTGATTCACACAGTGGCCTTTTATGTCCTAACATAATTAGCTCATACATATTACAAAAGTTAAGCTCATGATTGGTTAGTTCTTAGAAAGATCAACTCCACCCTTGGTTCCTTCTTTACAGTTACTTTCATCCTCTTTTCCCATGCCTGAGCAGCTGCAACCTCCCTGTTATCATACAACAATTATAGTCAAGGACAAGGTGTCTTTACCAGCCCAGTAGTTACGGGGGCTGAATCCGATGTTTCTCAAGCTTTTGCTCGGCCAGCTGGATCATGTCTACGTGACCCTTCTCAGCTAGCCATTCTCCCACATAAGTGTATAGATATATAAAATATTTATATATTTTATATTTATACTTATATAAAATAATATATACTATATATTATATATAATATAATATATAATATAATTATATCTTATTATATATTATATATAATATAAATATTACATAAAATATATATTATATAATTATATAATTATATAAGATATATCATATATAATATATAATATATAATATAATTATATATTTTTATATTTAAATATATAAAATATTTATATATTTTATATATATAATAATATAAGTGATATATAATAATATAAAATATATAAATAAATAGATAAATAGGTAGATGGATAGACAGAGCTCACACAAACTCCTTCCAGAGCTGATTAAATCGTCGAGCAAGCTTGACAAGCAAGCAGTGCCCTCCACGCACTTAATCCACGAACTCTCCTAGGAAGCATCCCTTCGTTAGGCTGGCGGCTATGGCCCGAGCGGGGGGAGGACGCACGCCTGGGGCTTGACGGCGCAGATTTGTGAGGGTAATTTGTTGATCTCGCAGTACGAGGCTGAGTTACGGAAGGTGTAGGAGGAATAAATGTTCTGCAGGCGCAGTCTAGCTCCCTCGGTCCTAATCGCTAATGGGCGGTTGCAGGCTTTCAACACCGCTTTCCCTTCCTCGTTTAAAACGGAAAAACAAAGCTGCTCTCCGCGACTGACAGCTGTGGAAAAATAAAATCGGTTGTTTTGGCCACAGAAAGGAGCCGAGCGGGAGAATCGGCAGTGACTCAGCTGCCTCTCACCTCGCTGCTGGGGGAGGCGCTCGGCGAGGGGCGGCTGCACCCTCAGATGGACACGGCGCCGCTCACCGGGGCTGCCTCCTCGCCTGCACGTGTGTCCCCCCCGCCCTGAGGTCTAGGGGGGACAGCCTGCAGCTCCCTGTGCTGCAGCTACCTGGGCTGTCACCCAGAACGGTGGCTGCCTTCCCCGGTGGCGGGGGAGTGTGCTCTATTTGTGTCTGTACTGTTCCCCGTGACAAAAGCTTCGTCAACCGCAGGTAAGATGGTTCCACGTGAAGCCAAAAGAAAGGCTGGAGGTAACACTCAAAATGAATAGTCCCCGCCTGCTCGTGCGTACGCTGGGAAGTGTGTTACACGTGCCGCCGCATCACAGGGACAATGAAACTCCCCTGGAGATGCTCAAGAGAAAAACAGGGACAGAAACATCTCCCTAGGAGAAAGTCCAGCTGAAAATTTTCCATCTGTAAAGGCGGGAGCACCCATCAGGCTCCAGTTCTTCTGAGAACATTTAGGAAAGGATCAAAATGCAGGCACTTGTCAGGACAAAGAACATTTACCTTCTTCCTAAAAAAGTCCAGGCTCCTTTATGAAGAGTGGGATGAGGGACAGCCGTCAGGGTCAGACAGGGGTGACTGGGACGTGCACAAGCAAGACCTGAATCCCAGCAACAAACACAACCTTCTCAGCACAGAGTCACAAACGCTGCCCATTTAAGAACTGATTGGATCCAGCAGCTCCTCTCAGTTTGTCCAGGCAGGAAATACGTGTACTCAGTAATTTAGCAATAGGGTTTTCCTCTACCAGGGGAAAGGTTCATTAATCTTGGCCTATTAATAAATGGGGATCTATTAGCAACAAATAGGCTGGAGATGATATTTCAAGCGCAGGGAGGTGTTGCTCAGAGCAGCTTTCTGATGCCAGAAGTAGAGGTCGGGGGAGGAAAAAATTAAAATCCAACTGACTTCCTGAGGGGTTTAGATAATATTGGAAAATCAAAGGAGATTAGCAAGACCCAGGGTGGAGAGAGCACGCAGATGCCCCAGTCAGGATCCAGCCAGGATTTCCAGCCAGGACCAGGGCTCTCAGGCCCAGAGCTGGCTGTGAATGCCCATGTGAAGAGGCAGCTCCTGGACAGCAGAGTCGGCCATGGCTGGATGGGAAGGAGCTGCTGGGCTGGTGCATGCCCATGGTGGGCACCAACCAGCATGGGCTGGTGAGGAGTCCTGACCTCTGTGTCCACTGAATGGCTGATATCCCCTCTGGTCCTGTCCTGAGGGAGCAGCGCAAAAGCAGGAGCCACGGCTCCAGCACATGGATCCCCGTCCAGATACAGGTGACAGCCGGGATGCTGTCAGCACGGCATGTGCAAAATGGGAGGAAAACAGTATTGCGTGGCAAAGCAGCAATTGAGTGACGTTTCACTGGGTGTTCAGCTGCCATCCAGAAGAGAAAGGCATCATGGCTCAGTTTGCCAGCAGTCAAAGCTGTAATCACGTGTTGGTGATGGAGAGTCACCCGGGCCCTGCTTACACCAGAAATCGGTGCTCTGCTCTCAGCTGCAAGGGGCCTGAGCATCTCGGTGGGTCCCTGACCGCTGGCAGGGCACTGTCAGCTGAACAGGCTGTGGAAGAGGCTTTGGCCACAGACATGGACCTTCCTGCTGCAACCACTGCCTGTCACAACATGCAAGCACAGGAGGTCCCTGGTGGATATGTATAGATCTCAGCCCTAAACCCCAATGGTCGGTAAGGAAACATCCTCCCAGTGCAGGGCATGGCCCTGGGGTTGGAGAAGCCCTGGTCAGTGGAAACTGCAAACTGGGTGAAGGTCCACTGCTCTGCACCAACACCTTAGTTGACTCGTCTCATGTCCCATGTGGTTGAGGACTGGATACTCTGGTCCTTGTTTCACCTGTGAAACTCACTCCTCATCCCTCAGTTTAAACAATGCACTCAGAATTTAGCAGGTTGGAAAGAGGTCACTTTTGATCATGCAGGCTTGGTGGCTACCCATGTAAGCTGCAGCATGGTGGGTAGGACAGTCACTGTGATATCAATGGTGTCCCTCAAGGAGAACAGAAATTTGAACATAGGTTTACCCAAGGAATAATAAGTGAAGATGGGCTTTACCCCCTCCTAACTTTGTGAGTGACAGAACCCTTGAATCAGTATGATTTAGGTTGGAAGGACCTCAGGAGGTCACCTGGTTCAAGGATGGGCTGACACTGACATTAGTTCAGATGAAACACACACATGAATTTCCTCTGAATTCACAGGCAGCTTCTGGTTGATCAAACCTCTGCTTGGTAGCAAATAACATGTCCAGCAAAGAAAAAGAAAACGATCAACTCTGGCTCTTACCATGGTCTGGGCTTTGCCATTCAGTGCCCCAGAGACAGAACTCACTGTCTTGGTGAAAGAGCTTTGGGTCACAGGGAAGGGAAGGGGTTAACAAACCCCTCAGCAAATGAAGCATCATTAGGAAAAGCAGGGCTGCTACTTTCTAGGATCTACAACCCTTAGCCAAGGGACTCAGCTTGATGGAAATCCGTCCCAGAGACATCGCAGCCCAGACAGTGCGGCTGAGGGCTGGCGTGATGCCTTTCACACTGGGAGGTTTTTGCTGAAAACATCTCACGGTTTCTTGAGAACCGTTGGGCTATGTGGTGGCGTTGTTTTTTTCTTTTTTCTTTTTTCTTTCTTCTTTTTGTTTTTTTTTTTGTTTTTTTTTTTTTTTACTTCAGGGCTATTAATTATTTTTATAGCATCATTTTCAAGCACAAAAGGAGTTGTCTAATCGGAGTTGTTTAAAATATAAAAACGGCTGAAGAGCTTTATGAGAGATGTCAGGAAATTCTGCAGAAAAGTTATGAAAGTCACAAATTCTGAAAAACTTAAATGCTGCTGATATTATAGATGAAATCCTGTTAACATAGCTATTTCCATATGATTTTTGCAGACCTACCTTTTGTCCAGAAAAATAGCACCCATCTGTGTTATCTACAGCGGTGCTGAGACATCTCGATAACCCTGTCTGCAACGGTTCCATCACCCAGAAGTACGTGTTACCATCTCAAATCCACCTGGGCTTTACCCGGGGTAGAGAAAGACTTAAAAAATACGTAGGCCATATCTGCCCAACAACAACCGTAGCACACATTAGCTGTAAGGACAATATTTTTATAATTTCGTAGAGACTCGCATACATTGCCCAACAAATGTTTCTGTATGGGAAAGAAATCTTTTCACAACCTTTGCTTGAATTTGCTTCAGTTCATTGGTAGTAGGTTTGAGATGCTGGGAACCAAAGTCTGGGTATGGCCCCTGCTTCATTTCGGAGAGGACGCAGGGATCCTCGGTACCACTCAGACGTGATGCCAAGAGGCCAGTTCTAGCCAATAACTGGGGCTGGAAAAGCCCACCAGTCCCATGGCCCAGCCCCGTTCTGCTGCCTCCCCACTTCGTTTCACCCACCGATCTGGAAAATTTTGGCACGTGAGCACTTTCTGGCTTGCTTTTTTTTTGTTGTTAATTTTTAAAGCGCAGCCGCTGGATTGCCTTGCAAAATTAACATCTGAGAATGCGTATTTTTCTTGGGTTTATTAAAACCATTCATGTACAAAATTAAAATGGTTTGACAGTGGAAGGGCTGTGAGTTCCGAGACCGGTGTGTGACTACTTTATGAAATAGCCATCTGGGAGTGCCTAAAAAACAATTGCTTTTAATTTTAAACATCTGTATCTTTAACAATAAGAGCAACTGACGTGGCCCTCTGTCAGTCCGGGGCTCAAGCTTTAGCTGAGTAAGGACCGGCTGCAGCCTGAAATGTGTCTTGTCTGGCCTTGCTTCTTTGCATGTCGGTAATTCTAGCCCTCTGTGGCTTGTCCTGGCTGATTTTCCCCTGAAACTTGATCTTTTTTCAACGGATCAAAGGAGCAAAATGAGAAACAAGAAACTTTTGCAGTGAAATTTCAGCCACTGCAGCTCGAGCTTCATCTCCAGTTTAACCATCGCTCCCGGCCAGCCGGCGGCTGCCTGCGGAGGAGCGTGCTGGTGTTTCCACCCTCCTGCCCTCATCCCGCTGGCACGGTTTGCCACATGGACACTCCAACTTGGAGGGTTCTAACCTGCAAAAGGGCAGTGTTGCTTTTAATTGCACGGGGAGTTTTACCAGAGCAACAACAGTCATACAATTATGCTGATAGTGGGAAGATTATGCTGATAAACTGCACCCCCAAGATAAACTGATAATAATCATAGAATCATAGAGTGGGTTGGGTTGGAAGTGACCTTAAAGATCATCGAATTCCAACCCCCTGACTTGGGCAGGGACACCTCCCACTAGAGCAGGTTGCTCAAAGCCCCATCCAGCCTGGCCTTGAACACCTCCAGGGATGGGGCATCCACAGCTTCCCTGGGCAACCTGTTCCAGTGCCTCATCACCCTCATACTGAAAAAATTCTTCCTAATATCTAGTCAAAGTCTACCTTCTTCCAGTTTGAAGCCATGTAAGATGTAGTCTTATCACTACATTCCCTTGTAAAAAGTCCCTCTTCGGACTTCTTGTAGGTCCCCTTCAGATACTTATTCCCGACGTTTAACAGTTCCCAAGCTCAGTATGGGCAGCTGAGCGATCAATACATTGGCACCTTGCAGTATGGTATAGGGGAACGCTGCCCCTTGGTCCCTGCATGCCAGCATGTCCCCAGGGCAGGAGGGGCCCCGTACCGCCACCAAATGCTGCCTGGGGGCACCCAGGAAGGGCACAGCAGCCACCCCGGCCCCCACGGCACGTGCACAGCCTTTGGCAGGGTGTAAGTAGAGGACAATTAGGGGGCAAGCTGGGAAAAAAACCTTCGCTGGCCACGTCTGCAGGGCTGTGCAGAGGAATGGGGGTCCTTAAACCTGCCAGATACCTACACCGACCTCAGCACTCAGGTTTTGACTCTGCGGACACCAGTTTCTCATGATCACATGATAGAAATATGTCTGGCTTATTCCTTTGCCTAGTATGCGACATGTAAAATTTTAGAAGTTGTGTTTCAAATACGTGCTTTTGCTGAGGGGCGTAAAAAGTGGCTGAAACTAATGTCTCAGAATATCACTGCTACAGCCATGTCAGTCTAAGCGTGCGAGTGAAGCATCCTCTCATCCTTAGCTCCTTCCCTGGCACGATGAAGAATTAAGAACATTCTTAGATGAAGAATGAGCAGAGGAGTAATGGCTTTTTATTAAACCCAGTGGTACGGCTGGAAAAGACAGAGAAGCCTTCAGGCACCAAAGCCCTTCTTCCCGTCCGCAATCTTCCTGGCTAAATACAGGCTGAGAGCAGTTGCTCTCAATTTCGCAGGACGGTGTTAAATCAGTGAGCCCACCCAAGAGGAGAGGCCACCGGTGTGTGAGAGCCCAGGTGGGCTGTTAGCGAGGAGCCCAGGCATTAGGCACACCCTTGCTAAATTCCTAGCTGCCAGGAATTTGCAGCTACTACAATTTGCTTTCCTTTTTAGCATTTTACTCGTATATGTGTGTCTTTGTCATGCCAGCATCTCATGCTAGTTAACCCTTAGGAGTGTTTTGAGTGAAATGCAGCAATTGCCATCAATGCAAAGTGTCCTGTTACCACCAGGAGGGACTGAGCTCATTCCTGTCCCTCACTGAAGGGTGCCTGGTTTGGGAACACTTTGATAAAGAGCAAACATGGGAGTGACACACATCTTCCTGCCCATCGCCTCACCGTGGGAAGACAAGTTGGTACAAGGCTGTTTTAACACAAGATCTCTCCCATTCGTTCTCCTTGGTCCTCTAGATGCTGGCAGCTGTTGCGACACTCCTGCCTGACTGTCAGAGAAAATCAAAATAAACTATGAGTACTTCTAGAGTAGCCTGAAATTTAGTTTCTTCCAGATGCTCATGAGGGCATAGTTGGTTTAAGACCAAAACGTACAGATTAATTTCCTCTTGGGATTCAGAAAAAAGCATATATTCATCTTTCAGGGTGGCTGTATAACTTCTACCACTAACGTTCAGTGGCACTTGCACACCAGGCAGTGATGTTCCTCCATATCTTCACAGCTGATGAGGCTGAAAATACAAAGGGCCGTTTTACTCCTCTAAGAATCTCAAATGCAGAAGGCTGGATTATTTTTTTTTATTATTATTTTTTTCTTTGAGTTTTACACAGATAGTTTATCTACATCTAGCTATATATACATTATGAAAAGCCCTGGTCTACAACTCACTCACTCATGGGAGAAGAAAATCGGCTGTCACCAGGAAGGGTCAGGCTGCTGCCATCAAACCCCAGAGAATCCTGCAAAGTAAGACCTGAATCTGCAGTCCTGGCTTGTTCTGCTGCGGTCAGAGGGAAAAGCCCCACGGAGCAGGGACTGCAGGCTCAAGTCTCATTGTATCAACAAAAAAAACCCAAAAACCACTGCACAAAAGCTTAGGAGCAGGAGAAAAGGCTCTTGCAGGGCTGTCCCCTGCCAGCACCTCCCTCCCCACCTCCCGGGAGCGCTCGGTGGCTCCCCAAGCTGCCACCACCCTCCTTTCCTGGGAGCCGGGAGGGAAGGGGATATTATCATGCAAATGAGCCCACCAGGAAATCCACTGTGTTTCCAAATTCCTATCTCCAGCCCTGCCACATCAAGCTTTGAATGCAGAAGAGGATGAATGGCCTAAAAGCAGTGGAATTAAGCATTTAGCGAAAAATCCCACCCACTGGTCCCCTTTAGTTGGAAGCAAGAGTTAGCGCACACACAGAAAACAGAAACCACACAGGCGGGCAAACTGGGGGAAGAATGAACACGTACACTTCGTACGTGCTGTAGGCACCAATCTAAGATTCTTCCCGCTCTGCTGCTCCGGTTCGGTGTAGGTATCGCATCAGTGCCTCCGGTGTTAACCCCACTCTTCCAGCCCACCTTTTAGCGTGATACTTGATACTTCAATCATGTAAGAAAAGCAGATATGCCGGTAGTTATTATTATACCAAATGGTGCTTGCTGCTGAATTATGGATGGATAATACACTGCTGATGCATATAGGCACCTCTTACAGGTAACCACAAGCCTCTTGCTTCATAGAATCATAGAATGGTTTGGGTTGGAAGGGACCTTAAAGATCATAGAGTTCCAACCCCCCTGCCCTGGACAGGGACACCTCCACTAGAGCAGGTTGCTCAAAGCCCCATCCAGCCTGGTCTTGAACACTTCCAGGGATGGGGCATCCACAGTCTCTCTGGGCAACCTCTTCCAGCGTCTCTCGTATAGTTCATATAGGTATATACACATCTGAATCCTAGGCTTGATGATGTTGAGGCTACAACCGTCCTCACCAAATATCTCACCCTAATCTGTCCCCTCTGCAATTGCTTATCCAGCTGTAGCAATCTGCTCAGGCTCCCTCCCCAGACAGCGCTTCTCCCACACCTCCCTGCCTGCCCCTGCAGCAGCGGCTGGATGTGCCCAGCCGCACGTGGGACCATGCCCTGCCCTTCCTGCTGATTGACCAGGGCATGGAAACAGCACACCTGGCCCAAACACCTCCTGTTCAGTCAGGTGGAACTGGAGGGGATGAATGCTCCTGGTGGGAATAGACCCGAGGTGGTGTGAGCTGGCTTGGTGGGAGATAAGCAGGCAGTGGTGTTGGCAAAGCCTGTATCACACAGCTTCACCTGCAGGTCCTTCCAGAGGGTAAGAACATCCCTTCCCAGGCAGTGGAGAGAGGTCCTCTGGAGCAGCCTGGTTTTGTCTGCTGGCAGTAAAGGGACCTTGGACAATTAGCTTAGATGAGATACATAACTTCAAGACTGCTAAAGTGAGCTGAAATCCTTCGCTCCCTTGAAGTCCACATCTAAAGATGTCCACAAGGAGTTCCAAAAGATTTCAAAGAGACTCCTCCAGCAACAGAGCTAAACCTTTCTCCAAAAGCTTCCTTGAAGTAGATGCCTATCATCTTTCCCACCACCACCACCACGTCTGCTGGCTGCCTAACTGTGAAGAAGGCTTGAATCCCTGACCTGGAGCATCTCTATCTTCACGTACACACTGGGTTTAGCCAGATCTGCAAACAGGGGCAAATGGCTTGTCTTAGATACACCCTTTAAAGTTAGCTCAATGGATTATTAAAGCGATTTCTATTCACGAACTGGTATTGTTACAGAACCAGCAAAACCAAGAGAACTGGATTCACTGGTGCTACATACGGTTCGCTAAAATCTGAAGGATCAAACCGGGCATTTTTTTCCTTTCTGTGGTCAAGGAATTAAATCTGTGAGCGAATTACAGTTAGCATCACTGATTCTAGGAAAATACTTATGGACTTCCTCAACGTACTTTTATCTTTTCCCTCTTACTGCAGGGAGTTTGTGTCAGTTCTTTATTGAATTACTGAAGCAGACTTGCAACCTGGCCAACACAGCGTAAGGCAAATGGCGCTCAATTAAGTTATTCCTGTAAAATCAGAAAGCCACGTAAGAGGACATGGCTTCAAAGCCTGCACCCACTTGCACCCATGCGACCCCACCGTAGTATGTGGAGTTGCGTGCGAGTTAAGAAAAAAGTAGCAAAAAACCATGTATTTTTAATTCCAATGCCTAACAAGTGCATTAAGAAACATTTTGCGAAAACTACCAAAGATTTTTCCTGACTTCTTTCTCCCGCCAGAGATGACTTACCCTGTGTTTGGCACACCCTACGGAGTGTGATTTCTAAACAGAGAGACTCTATTCGATCGTGCAAAGGACTGCCCACAGCTGCTGTTGCTGGGTCTCCAGAAGGGGAGAAGGTGGTCCTGACCTTCCCTGGGTGTCTTCATTTTCAGGCTGCCCAGATGAGACACCCTCACACTGTCAGAGGGTCCAACTTGATCTTGGGGTGGGAGTGCACGAGCGGCCTCCTCGCTTGAACAGAGAATGATGGAGATGGATGGGCCTTCAGCTGTATTTCTAGGATTTGCTGCTTTTCTGTATTTCCAGGATGTGCTGCTAAGGATGCACTGGTACCAGTACGGAGCAAATTCCCCCCAGGGAGATTTGGCTTCCACCAGAAGAAACACTTTTTGCAGATGTTGAACTTGGCCTGAAACAGGGTAAGGGAAGGTGCAACCTTTCCTCAGCTGAGGACATCTGTGCAGGCATGTGGACATAGCCAGGAAAGTCTCTGATGCCCAGCAGCGTGCATGGGGACTGTGAGATGAGTTGGTTGTTGACCTTCCTTTGATGTTAAATTGCTCAGTGTCACCTCTTCTCCTGTCAAAAGCTTACAGAAGACAGGCTGGGACCAGATGAACATGAGTTGGGGCACCAGATGAAGACAAGCAAGGGGAGGTTCACATGAAACCAACCCTCTGTCTGAAGGCACGGTGTGGGTTGTGGGGTGGCTGGCTGGTCCCAGCGGTGGGCAGACCCTCCGTTACACTCGGGCAGATGCAGCTATGGGGTGGAGTTGGTCAGCGTGACATCTCACAGCGCAGACGGTGTGACCCTGGGGCCTCATCCTGACCGTGTCAGGGTGGCTGAGTCAAGGAGGGTGGGACGAGCCACACCTCGTGTCCCCCTCCGCCAGAGCGGTGATGCTAACGAGCGAGCCCAGCGATGTGGCACAAAGCAAAACGAGCTGTGGCTCTGGTCCCACCACCTGACCCCGACGGGTGGACGCCCACGGGGTGATCTCACTCCGCCGGCTGACTCACAGCTTCACAAAGTGGCCGAGAAAGGTCACGCTCGGTTAAAACTGAAATGTGTTTTCTTGCAGCTTTTCCCCACCTCGGGCCAGATGCTGCAGCCCCGAGTTGGGCAAAGGTCCAATTGGAAATAATGAATGTAATTACCTTGTAAGCACCTTAGTGGAAAATATTGGTAGAGTTAATTATACGGGGATGCAACGCTAACTCATTTCCCAGTGTTTAAAATACAAATATTAACGCTTTCTCCTTCGGGGCTTTGGAGAAGATTAGTTACTGCTGCAGCCTAACAGGATTTGTAAGTTTTGCAGCTATTGCGATCAGTTTGAGGAAGAAGTTTCCCGCGCTGGCTTTAGTCTCCCTGGTGGGTGTTACACACAACGGGGCCGCGACGCACGGAGCTGGGCTGTCGGGTGCCCTCGCGAGAATGGGGTCTTTGGCTGTGGCCCTGTAAACATCCAAAACTGAGATTATTTTTTTTTTTTTTTTTTTTTTTTCAAAGGATGTTTTAGGGCCAAAAAGTGATTTTAGGATTCTCGAGGATAAGAAACTCACCCTTTTAAGTATCGGGAAAAACGGCTATTTTCCTCATCTCCAAAAATCCTTGGAGACAGATACCCCAGACACGGGGCTTGGGTACCTTTTAGGAAATCGTGGCTAAATCGTCTGAGTGAAAATGCCACGGTCTTTCATTAAGGATCATCGGAAGCGACGCAATAAGGGAGTTTTTCAGGAGAAAAAGAAAAAAAAAAAAAAAAAAAGGGAGGGGAAAAAAAGGGAGCTATCTGCACTCGGGACTTGGTGTTCAGTGAAAATGATGTCATGCGTTTTGCAGCAGGGCCACCTCTCCTGCCCCAGGGATCCGCGCCGGGAAGCTGGGAGAGAGAGAGGGAGGAGGCAGGCACCCTGCCCTGCAGGGGATCCACCGCCCGGAGAAGCCCAGGCTTCTCAGGTCCCTGTGGGAATTAACGAAGCCAGCAATTAGGAAATGTAGCCAGGCGCCTTAGGAGAGGGCTGCAGCGCCAGCTTGGGATTCAACAGCGAGCAAAGCCCCTCCGCGGCAAAGAGGTATTTGCTCCTAGAAAAGAGGAGGCGACTCATAAAACCTGCTTTAATCTAAACGTTTCGCTTGAAAAATAAGCCCCGCTTTCCCATTTCCTGCCCGTTTTGTTGCTACACAAGCCCAAACCTCCCCCCAGGCAGCGGGTGAAGGAGCACTTTGGGGCCTGAGCCCAAGTTCACCAGGCACAAGGCACGGAGGCTCCTTGGGCTTCGGCAGCAACGAGGAGGGGATCACTCACCGCCTTGAATTTTGACCACACTTCCACATGCCACCTGGAACAGAAAAATTAAGGAAGCAGCTTCCCCAGATGAAGATATAACCACCGTTCCTCCGGAAGCCACCAGATGGGTATTTTGGCCAACAGAGGAAAAAAAAAAAAAAAAACAAAACACAAAAAAACCCACAAAAACCAGAGAGGAGGGCACCCAGGCAAGCGGGCAAACTCGGGTCCGGTTCAACACCATGCAGGGCCGCTGCCGCAAGCCGGGAAGCCTCCACAGATCACACCACCGCTCTCAGGAGTGTCAGCATAGAGTCTTTTAATACTTTACATAAAAAAAAAAAACTGCATACACAGTTCATAGTTTTATGTAAACATCATATACATCTCAGTTTTTGCCACATCAGTTTATTAAAAACAAGAACAGAACAGTCTCAGTACCACTGTTGAGGGAAGAGGGACAAAAAGTAAACAAACATAAAGGGATACATTTGTTCTCTGAACCAGAGAAACACAGGATTATTTTCACCTGGGGTTGGCTACCCTGTGAAAATAAAGTTTTAAATAAACCTAGATTCTTTAAAATTGCCCTTTAGTATTAATGTCTGATGTATTCACTGCATAAGGAACAGTGCTTTCACCCATTTTTTTTTTTCCATGGCATAAAGATACAGTGGTTTTGTCTCGTGTTGAAATCACAATTTAAAACAAGACCCAGATGAGGTTACCGAGTACGAACGTTTCCAATGCTACAGTGTTGTTTGCAGATGACAAGTGCATTGAGTGTTTAATTTAAAAAATAATAAAAAAAAAAAAAGAAATCCACCAAGTTGTGCAAAGTAATTTCTTTTGAAAAATAAAACTTTTAAATAAACCCAAATCAACACACTTGCAGAAGACAACATTAAAGGAAGGAGCAGGCACCAAGATCATAATATGGCAATATCATCCCCTTCCCCCTCGCTCATCCTGCCCGGGCCGTCGGGAGGAGGATGTCCAGCAAGGAGGACAGAGCAGGTCAGCTTTACTTTCCAGCCTGGTGGCTTCTGCAGCTGGAGTGGGTTGAAGGCTCGCGTTATCAGCAGGCATCAGTCACTCGGGGCAAGTTCCTTTGCATAACACACATCCCAGCTGGGCACTCCCTCCCCACCTCACTTTAAATACGCACCCCCTGCACTACCCCAGTTTGCACAAGACAGAAAAGGTAAGATATATACAGGCATCGCTTGGGATGACCCTCCCCTCCTGGTCTCGGTCTTCAGGGCATGAACTTCCACAGCAGGTCAGGCTCAGGCCGAGACATCCGTGGGAGAGGCGAGGATGCTGCGGGCAGCCCGGGAGACGCAGCCCCCTTCCCCAGCCCACCCGCGGGGAGGCACATGCAGGCAGGAGGCAGAAGTCCCTTCCAGCATCTCGGCTTCACCGCTCTCCTCTTGCAAAAGGAGAGGAGGCCGTCTGGGAGCTGGGAGCAGCAGGTGGCGGGGAAGAGCCGGGCGCAACGTTTGCTCAGTCCATTCTCAGCAGCTTTCTGTGGTTGAGAGCCTGCGATTCACTCACAGGGGCCGGCGGTGGGAGAAGGCTTTCTCCCCACTTTATTCCCAAGACTCAGGGCATGCAAATCCCCCCCCTCCCTCTGTCCCCATGGCTGAGCCAGTACAACCCTTTCTGGCCAAGGCTGAGGGAGCGTTGCTCCCCTCCCTTAGCCCCCACCCCGATCCACCGCCAGCCCCCAGTGGAGGGGACAGGCAGATGCTGTCCCTGCGTGCATACCCCAGCTCCTCTCCGCCTGCCAACAGGTGACCCAGGCACTGGCTGTGCCCAGCACCGCATTCTGGCCGCACCCTATAGGACTTTGCAGCAGTTGATGCAGCCGTTCTGGGTGCCGTAGCGCTTCTGCAAGGCTGCCCGGGTGGCGGTCTCAAAGACCTCCCGGACCCCCTCCTTGGTCTTGGCCGAGCACTCCAGGTAGTCATAGGCCTGGATGCGGATGGCCATGGCGCGGCCATCCTCGGTGCGCACCGGCTCCTGCTTCATGCGGGCCAGCTCGTTGCGCACGTGCTCATCGTTGCGCAGGTCCTTCTTGTTGGCCACCAGGATGATGGGGACGTTGGGGCAGAAGTGTTTGACTTCAGGCACCCACTTCTCCGGGATGTTCTCCAGCGAGTCCGGGCTGTCCACGGAGAAGCACATAAGGATCACGTCGGTGTCTGGGTAGGAGAGAGGGCGCAGGCGGTCATAGTCCTCCTGGCCAGCTGTGTCCCACAGGGCCAGCTCCACCTGCTTGCCATCCACCTCGATGTCAGCCACGTAGTTCTCAAAGACGGTGGGCACGTAGACCTCGGGGAACTCGTCCTTGCTGAAGACGATGAGGAGGCAGGTCTTGCCACAGGCACCGTCCCCCACCACCACCAGCTTCTTGCGGATGGCGGCCATGGCCAGGCTCGCCAAGCTGGCCTTGCCGTGCAGCAGGACGATGGCAGCGCCCTCCTCCCCGCGGCCGCCGCCTCCCCCTTCCTCTCGCTTCTCACAGGGCACCGTGGCGAGCCGGGCCCGCGCAGGCAGGCGGGCGCACCCTTTTCTCTCCCCGCACCGGCACCGCGCCTCCGTACCCTCCTCAGGGCAGCGCTACGGCCGTAGCGATCGCCGCCGCTCCCGCCCGGCTCCGCTGGGTCCTTCGCAGGGGAAACGCTACCGCTCCCTCTGACGCCGCGCTGCCACTGCCGCAAGCTGCCGGCCGGCGCCGCTATTTAAAGGCGCTCGCGACTTTCTTAATATAGCCGGCCAATGGGAAGGTAGGGAGTGAGGTCATCGCTGGCGGAGAGAGCCGCGATTGGTTGGGGGCGGGAGGCGGGGCTCTGGGGAGGAAGGAGGGGGGCGAGCGACGAGCGACGCCTGACCCGCGGCGGCGGCTGGGTAGAGCCGGGCCGGGAGCTGCGGGGCCGGGCGGGGCGCATCGGGGCTGGTGGTTGATGGGCAGCTGGAGCCGGGCCGTGAGGCGAGTGTGGCCGGGCCGTGAGGCGGCAGGCCGGGCCGGGCCCTAAGACGAGTGTGGCAGGGCCGTGAGGCGGCCGGCCGGGCTGGGCCCTGAGGCGGCCGGCCGGGCTATGAGGCGGGCTCCGCGGGAGGCTCATGGCGCTCGGCGGGCAGCGGTGCCGGTGCCCCGAAGGAGGCCGGGGCAGGTCCACCGGTCGAGGCGTGCCCCTGGAGGAGCCGCCACACACCCTGCCCCGCTCCGTGCCGCCCTCCCGGCCCCGGGGTGGCGGCTTTGCGTCAGGGCAGGTCCTGCCGTGGCCCCGGTTGTGCCACCCCCGTCCCCGCCGCTGGGGATGGCCGGTCTTACGGGGCTGGGCGAGCAACCTCGGGAAAAAGGGAAAATCATTGCCTCCCAGAGGCAGGCCTGACAGCCCAAGCAAAGTGGAACGGGGAGTGTTGCAGGCGGTTAAATAAAACAAAAGCCTTCGCTGGATATTAACTGGAAAAACGCAGGAGTCGACCACTTCCCCTCCTTAAAGGAAAAAATTCATCATGGTTTAGTTTTTCTCCCGCCAGCTTTTGGCCAAAAGGGAACGGAGGAATTATAAACGGGGAGAAGTAGCAGACTTGAACTGAAATGCCCTTTTGGTCTCAATTTGCAGAGAGATCGGAAGTCACAGTAATGAAAAAATTGAGTGTGGAAAATAAATGAGTACAAAAGACTGGAGTTTCAGACTGCTTGGAGGACAGGGTGTAAGTACCTTAACATAAAATGCTGGCTCGCGCTGGGTGTGTTAATAAAGCTGTGCATTGTAAAGTCTGACACTGTGAAATTGCTGGTAGCCGTTCACTACGTCCCCGTTGCAGCTATTGCTGTTTAACTGGGTGTTGTCTCAAGCTTCTTCCCTGTGAGCATTTCCACCTAAACAATATCCCGTGGCTACTGCCTCTCAGGGTTGGATGCACAGTGTCCTCTTTTGCCAGGCAGCACTGGCATTAGTGAATAAACCAAAAATAACTGATTTGAACAATATGATTGTTATTAAAAATGGTATTTAAAAATATCTGCTTTAAAAAGACAGAATGCATCACTGAGTGTATCGAATTGCCTGACGAGTTACTTGCAGCAGACTTACAGAAGTGTGTGTCGATAGGGCAGATGGTTCACTCACGGTTCACTTGATCCTAGGCACGGAAATATAATTCATCTTCTGTGAGATTTTTGTAATCCCCATTGCTCCCTGTCAAAAGAGCATGTCCCTGGGTGGTGACGGATGGATTCGTACCTTGATCTTACATAGTTTGCACAGCATATTTTACATGAAGGGAACAAAATAAATTCAGACTGATGGTTGAAAAAAAACAGAAATAAGGTGTAGTCATAGGCATCAGTGTTCTGCAGTGCCTGTGGCCTTTTAAAGGGCAAAATTTCTCATCTGCATTGTCCCTTTACATTTGTTGTCACTGCTTACAGTTTTAAATTCCTCATGAAATGAAAAAATGTCTACGTGGAAGACTTCCCCATGCTGGCACGTCCTCCTGCCGATGGAGCATTGGCAGCTTGTAGCTATTTTCTCTATAAATGTAATCATGAGCGTGTGGAGCCATTCTGCTAAGCAGATAGAGTTAGTTTGCTGTATAACGTAAGGCTTCCAAGTACATTTGCTGTTGGCTCTTTGAAGCTCTTCAGCGACGTTAAACTGCTGGTGGGTTTTCACTGGAGTTCAGAGCCACCTTGCGGTGGCCCCGCCGGCGTGGACACCGCCTTCCTCACTGCTCCACAGCTGGAAAGCACCACCTCTGGGGTGGCAGTGGGAAAAGCTGCACCTGCTTTTAGAGATGGTGAGAGGTGCTGCTTAAATATGCTTTTGAATCCGTTTTTGTTTGACTTTTGGGTGGCACAAACAATCATGCCTGGATCTTTGGTTTTGTCTTTTCATGAGCAAAGCACTTCATTACATAGAAAAAAGAATCATCCAAATGAGCAATTATGTTGATCTGTGCTGTGCCATGAAAGGTAGGGAAATAGAGAAATTCATTTCAAAGCACACGGCTCTGTTGTTCACCCAGAGTGCTGCTAGCAATTATCCCTGTGCCTCGGCGTAGAGAAAGCAAAATGAGTGGCCCACGTTCATCCTCTTCAACTCTTAGAATTCAAAGCTGAGTGGCCACATCCAAACGGTCTACTGGTCCCGGACTATCCTAAGGAAATACTCTGCAAAGGTCCAACTAACCCAAGTCAAACCCATAGCAGGGACTCTTCTTGCAATTGAACAGCACAGATATAGTTCCATCACCCAGTTATGGTCTGGGCTGTAAATGCTTAATTTTCCAGTGAAGTCTTGCATCTGCATCTAGTGTCTTCCACACAGTTACGCTGAAGGCAAAGGGCCTGACGTTTCATTTCTCACTTTGCAAGAAAGACTGAAGCAAAGTCTATGTAATTCCTTTACCTAAGGTTTCAAATGCTTTATTTATTTTTTTCAGAGGCTTTATATCGGGAGACCCAGCCCTGTGACTCACTCAGGCTGAGATCACACTCATTTCACTGTCCTAGGGTACACTCCTGCAGGGAACGTCTAAGTCACTGTGGTTATCACACATTTATACTTAAATGTGAAATATCTGGAGCTTGACCATGGCCTGGGTTTCATATTTAGTGTAAATTTGCTACATGGCACCTTTCTCCTGCAGTGGATTTATCCTGTAAATACCAGTGCACTATGTGGTACCTGCCCTGAGCTGTCTAAGTGGAAGTGAAAAGGCCCTTAATTTATATTATCTTCCCAGTTACATATATTTGATTCTCTTCTCTGAAACGTTCTTTCTTCAGCCCTTACATGAAAGAATGGAGTGAACCAGCTTCAAGAACAATGGAAATCAGGGGTAGAGCTGCACACAGGAACCCTCTTCTCTTCTTGCTTGGGTCAATGCATCAGGGAAAATGGCAGTCTGACCAGCGTGGCAGTGCTGCAAGCGCAACAGAAAGAGCACAGTGGATAATAATCTGTGGAAGTGCTTATGCTTACTTCTTGGGGTGGTCCCTGAGAGCAGAGGCGGAAAACCTGGAAAGAAAATAATGAAAAGAGGCTCTGGGATGAGGTGGCTTTTTCCTCTCCTCAGGGAATTTTGTACAGGACCAATTCTGTATTCAAGCATGGTCATGGGCCAGAAGGCACTAGGGAATGTAGCCAGCTCACATATTTCAGGGGTGAATTTGAACTTTATGTCGTAACTTTTATATCTTCTGATCAAATCTGCATGATATGCTAAACTGGGCTTCTTATAGAAAGCTGAAACTTCACTTCCAGTAATCCCTAAATGTGCAGTCTCTAAGCAGAGCATTAGTTCTGCTGCACCACATACATCTGTATGATTGATGAAAAAAGTATGAAGGAGGAGAAAGAAGACACCACTTCTTAGCTTTCATTGCTTGTGCTGGTGGTTTTGAGATTAAAACTCAGCCTTTTGTTTTTTACTTGATTTAATCCAATTGGCATTTTTTGTTGCTGAGAAGACAATTCCAGTCAATTACTGGAGATTGTTTCCAGATTATGTTCCCCCTTCCCCCCTCTTTTTGCTAAACAGATTTTCTAAAGGGCATGTCTGTAACTCAGATAATTTGTGTTCAAGCATAAATCTGTACCGAAAGCGTGGAAGCTCGGTGGGGAAGGTAATTTTTCTCCTTTTTGTCAATAAGTAGGCAAGTAAGTACATTGCCTGCTGTGGCTTAACGTGCTGAGGGAGCCGTATGTGCCAGTAATGGCATACTGAGTCCTGCACACTGACTCCTAACGCTAGCAACAAGCATCCTGCATTCCTCATGTAGGCAAAGCCCCTCGGTGAAGTAAGGAAAGCAAGAGCCAGCTAAATATGAGCAGTTTCACAGGCTAGTGCTACAAAGCTCTGAGTAGCTGTGGTAGAACAGGCAGAAACGGTAAGTGTCTGCCTCTCTGAGCTGCTAAGAGTTTCTGGGATGTACAGGAACCAGACCACTCGTGGCGTGTCACAGCAGGTCCCTTGCTTTCCGGTGTCCCTGAAGAGAACGGAATTTAACTCTCAGATCCCCTTGTGATCAGTGTTCTCAGCAGAGAAGCCAGATCTAGAAACTGGAATGGCAAGGCACAGAAAAAGATGGTGAAAATGACCTGTGTATTTTCATACAGAGGTTTAGGCTGAGTACAGCGCATGTAAAAGCACATCATCCCACACAAGAAATGCCGTATGGGACCCACCAGCATCGCTTTTGCAGGGAATAAGTGGGGCAAGTCAGAAGTTGACGACTTTAATTTTGTCAAGTTCCCATGGCCAGACTATCAGATTCATACTCAGGAAATATGGTCTGATAGGGTAAAATCAGACTGCCACAGAAAACTGAAGTGGCCTTAGGTCTTCAGCTGACTTCAAATTGAACAAAACCAAGTTCCTCATCCTTAAGCAAAAAATTTTAGACCTAAATGCCTTCATCTCAGTTGAAGAACTCTTCTGTAGCTGTATGAAATAAATGGGCTGACCACATAACTACTCATCAGCAGTTACGTGTCCACATCCCCAATAATGCCTTTGCAAACAGTTCTCTCTGCCGAGACCAAATGAATCCACCTCCAGTTCCCTTAGTTTTTAGTGGTTGCAGACACCTTGCAGTCTTTGTCTACCGGGAAAATTGAGACACAGAGAATAGAAATGACTTGTCCATCATTTCTATCCAAGAGGATAGCAGGGAATTCATTCTCGGTTTCTGGACTTCAGCGCTAATATCCTTAACACTGCACAGTTCTCTCTCTTTAGATTCTCCAGTTGATAGACTTCATTTCACTACTTTGAGGATGATCAAACACCGGAAAAGGCTGCCCAGAGAGGCTGTGGAGACTCCAAAACCCAACTGGACACATTTCTGAGCAGCCTGCTTCAGTTGACCCTGCTCTGAGCAGGGTAGGGTGGACTAGATGATCCCTTCCCACCTTATCCATTCTTTGATTCTGCAATTCCTTTCCCTGTGATGCCTCAGCAGATCTGGAAAGGGGTGTCTTGAGGGTCTGTCTGGCAGGTCTGCTGCTACTTTACACTCTAGTACTGTCAGCCTCCCCCCCGCCCACAAGTGGTTTGACACACTCAGTACTGAAATGCTCACTCAGGATGACTCTTCTGCAATAGGAACGAGGAAATTTCTAAAGTAAACATGCTATGATTTGTTAATGAATTGTGTAACTTCCACTTTATTGCCAGTAAAGTAGGTTTCTTTAAAAAACAATGATGTCATCAGGTTCCCTTTGTAGATTGGTTGGCTATATTAAGAAACATCAACCTATTCCTTTAAATACTGTGGTCATCATGATAGTCTTTGAAGAGTGGTGGTAGGTTCTCTCTGCAGGGGAACCAGTGACCTAAGGAAGCTGAAGCAGCAACGATATTAGAAGAAACCAATCTAATACTGAACATCAAGAAAGAGAAGAAGGTTGATGCTGGAAATCACTGTCCTGTAAGTCTGACAAACTTCTACCTCCTATAAATTAATAGTGAATATACAAGGACTGAGAACACTTTCTTAACTCCCACATGACAACAGATGTATGAGGAAAAGCAGCATGGACTTACACAGGATAGCTGTCGCCATTGGTAGAATTCTACTGGCAGACCATGGCAAGAAAAATGTAGTCAATAAAACCAATTTGGGTAGTTGTTCAGCACAGTGTTTTATACTCCGTCTCACTCACAAAATTAAGTCATTCAATCTAGAAAATTAAATCTGTTACGGTCTGAACACTGATCATAAAGAATCTCTGAGATGACAAAACAGAAATATAGGGCACTGCAGGGGTCTTAGTTACATCCAGACTTGGTTTATACCTTCATTTTTTGATCTATAATAACAGTCAAGAGCAAGGTACTCAAAATTTCAGAATATTCTGATAGCAGAGAAATTAAAAAGGGAAAAAAATAGGGAATGAAGGTAAGGCAGGAGTATGGAGAACAAAAAGGAGATAAGAGAAAGAATTCCCAACTATGGGATTTCTCTCCTCTTTTCCTTTTACCCTCCACAAAAGCTTAAAAATAATCAGTTTTTCCATTTTGTACTTCATCTTGGTTTTCAAGGGATGGCTGCACTCAGGAGAAAGCTAACTGTAGTTGGAGATGACCGCTGTGGTAAGTCATGCCTCCTCTCTGCTCTGCGTCACCAACAGCTTCCCCGGTCCTACGAGCCGACTCTCTTTGACACTTACTCCACTGACACGGAGGTAGACGGGAAGGAGATGAAACTAATTCTCTTCGATGTGGCAGGGAAGAACGAATTCAGTTACCGAAATCTCCGCTCTGTGTTCTACAGGGACACCGACATTATCTTAATGTGTTTCTCCGTGGACAGGCCTGACTCACTGCAAAACATCCTTGATTTTTGGGTTCCAGAAATCAAAGTGTTCTGCCCCACTGTGCCTATTATTCTGGTGGCTACCAAGATAGAACTAAGGGGTGAAGAAGGTATTAAGAAGAAGCTAACTAGTCCAGGCAACCAGCCAATTAACACCACAGAAGGAAAAGCTTTAGCTGCCAGTATTGGGGCATATGCTTACCTGGAGTGTTCTGCCAAGACAAAAGAAGGTGTTGATAGAGCCCTGGAGATCATTAGCCTATGTGCATTAAATGAGAAAAGGAGGAGAAAGAGGCACTACAGGCGCTGCCGAATTTTGTAAGAGGAGTGGACATTATTTTGTTGTTGGATTTCATGATGTGGAAAGGTGAGCAGATGTCTTCGTTGCTGTGCATGAGTGCTTTAAGGCCTGCTTTTATGTTATAGGAGGAAAAAAAATCCATTATGTCTGCAAAGTGTCGCACTTGAAAAGTTGGATTTGTTTCCGTCTCCACCTCCAAAACATGCTGCGGAGCACAATTCCAGATTGGAGTTGAGTACTGGTCTTGAGAAATGGAACAACCAAACTACATACAGTTCTCCACAGATGTTTTTTGGTCAAGGGAGATGCACACAGGCTAGGAAAGGAACCTAAAACAGAACCACTGGGACAAGCACAAGAACATGTTTTTCAGTGAATCTAAATCCAGTAAATCTTCCTGGTGGCAAGCAGCTGTGCTGGCAAGGTTTCCTTGTATGTGCTCCCTTCCATACACTTCCTTGAAGGATGTCCTTAGGGAAAGGTGTCACCACACACGTATCCAATAGTCTGCTGTGCTAATAGCAGTGGGTTTCTGACTGGCAGAACAGGTCTGACTTTCTCTAAGATTAATTCATAGAGCTGGCCTGGGCTTGGTTCCATAAATGCATCAGGAATGCAATGTATAGCATAGGGTACGGTGAAGGCAGTGCTATCTCCACCTCTTCTTCATGTAGAATTAAATAAACTGGAGTAAAACAGTCTGGCTCTGGGGTAGAATAATCCAGTTCTTGATAGAACGCCTACCTTACAAGGAGAGAAGTAAAAAGACCAGACTTCAGTTTCTAAAGCTCTTTGGCCTTATGGTCTGAATGTATCTTAAATTTTTCTGTCTTTCCTTAGCACTTGCAGGCAGAAGACGTGAAGTAAAGGGAATGCCAACAACCATTCTCTCAGCTTTGCAAGTCATTAACAATCTGGAAAGAGACTGAGACATGCTGTCAACCTAAGCAGAAAATCTCAGAGAGGCACAGAGATGGACCAAAATGGAAAGGCATTGGGTGCATCTCCATACTCCTCCATTCTCTAAAGCACTGATTGCCGGCAGCCCAAGGAACTGAGTAATGGACTGACATTAAAGGCGCAAGGCTGAGAGCAGGCAAATAATGTCACTGCAGGATTTGAAGGCAAGCGGGCAGAAAAATGGTTTAAGGTAAACTCCTTCTGGCCCTGTAGCGAAGGTATGGGGCTAATTGAGCATAACTGTCATGAACTAGGAGAACATGGAAGTCTACCTCTTTCTTTTGCTGACTTCCTCGGTGGTGGTTTCATCACTCTGGCAGTTGGGTTACAGTTTCCCAGGGGGAAACAAAACAAGAGTAAACACAAATTTCTAAACTGATTATGCCACCTGGAGCTGTACACTTAGCAAACTAGCTTTTCCAGGTGAGAGACCTAATAAAATACACACCTAAAATTATTTTCTTACCCATTCTTCCCACCAGTATTTGTCTATTGATGGTATCACGGGTAGAAATACTGGGGTTAGCCAAGTATTCATTATTGCTGCTTTCCCTCTACATCACTTTTTAGTAGCAGTTTTGAAGTCCGCAATCACACTGTGGCATAATAACAAATGCTTCAGGGATGACACTTCACATTTCCAACAGTACCTTTCTTCCAAGAATCTCTGAGCACTTTCCAACATGAATTACTAGCCCACCTCTTGGTGATAAGTAGGTGTTATTTCCATTCAAAACTGAGAAACTTAAACTGCTGCCTGAAGTAACTGTGAGCCATTTATTCCTTGGAGCTTTCTTTTTCTTGACTTGTTTTCCATGCGCTTTCCCTTTTCCCTCCTGGACCATTCTTAACCTCAATTTCCTCTCCTCTCTGTCTGTAATAATCCCCTCAGCGCTACCTGATATTGTACCCAAACTTTAAAACTGCTCCCCATGGAACTGGGATGTGAATGTGTGCTGTACCTAAGAGCTCTCCTGATTCAGGTAATAACACACATTAGTGCATTTCAAAGAGCTGTATTTATGTAGATAGGTTTAAATTGTTATTTCCATTTTATATGTGTGTGTGTGTGGGTGGGGAGGATTAGACTGCAGATAAGTTAAAGAACACAGGTGTCTCAGGTGCCTCTGATGTGGGGTATTTAGTGATGGGGTGTTTTTTTTTATCGGAGGTAGGTTGATGGTTGGACTAGATGATCTTAAAGGTCCCTTCCAACCTAGGCAATTCTATGATTCTATGATTCTATGACTGGATTGGAGAGAGGCAGTTTTGCAGAGATGCTAAGCACTTACTGTTATCACTACTTGGAAATTGAGACCACTTTGGCGAAACTGAGCTTACACTGCCTGTTCCTTAGTAATCAGCGTATTGACTGGCATCTGTTTTCAGTCTAAATAAACAAGTATTTTCCTCCAAAAGGGTGCTTTGTTCAAGATAAGGGTGACTGGTTTCACTCCCAGTATCTCTGAAATAAACTGTTGTTACACTATCTTAGTTTCTGTTTCTTAACATTAACATTTTTATTGTTTTTATGTGAAATAAAAAGTTGGCAATATGTTTCTACTGTATACTCCTCTGCAACTGGGGAAGAGAAATCCGTGGGAGGTTCTTCATCATCCTTTTGCTAAAGCTGTATAAATTCTTTTTTTTGCCACTTCTGTCAAAAAATCCAAATGTTCCTCCTCTTTATCTGTCTCAGAGCACTTTTGCAAGAGCAGGTTACCGTGTGACTGTTCAAGAAATCCGTTGGACAGTTGTCCATATTTTAGGGCATCTGGCTCCCATGAGAAATCTGAATAGTTGCCTTTTTTTTTTTTTTTTCCTGTATTTTAGCATTGGCCTGTGATTCAGAAAGAAAGGGATACCATAGCATCATAGAATGGGTTGGGTTGGAAGGTACTTTAAAGATCATCGAGTTCCAACCCCTCTGCCATGGGCAGGGTCACCTCCCACCAGACCAGGTTGCTCAAAGCCCCGTCCAGCCTGGCCTTGAACCCCTCCAGGGATGGGGCATCCACAACTTCTCCGGGCGACCTGTTCCAGTGTCTCACCACCCTCATGGTGAAGAATTTCTTCCTAATATCTAATCTACATCTCCCCTCTTGCAGTTTAAAACAGTTACTCCTCATCCTATATAGCCCAGTAGTCAGGATATTAGTCTAAGACATACGTATCTGGGGTTGCTTCTCTCCTCCACCGCAAGCTCCGGGCTGTACGACCATACAGAAGAGACTCTGCACGTCTGCACTGCAAAGTGGCTGGAAGGAGGCAGCCCCCCCCATAGCAGCGTAGAGTCTGGTGGGTGCTAGTTCATCCTTCCCATCCAGGACTGTGCCTTCAGGAGCCTCTGCAGCCTGGGGTGTGCACGTACACCCCCCTCGAGCTGGTGTTAGGCTTCCTGCCCCCAGGCCTGCTGGGATGGTGGTTGTGCTCATGGATGCGAGGAGCTCAGCTATTAGCCGTGGGAGAGCTAGAAAGTCTGTGTGAGGCTGACGCTTGGAAAGTGATACATGCCCATATTTTAAACCTGGAACAAAAATCAATAGCGATGAATCCATATAAAAGCAAAACGCCAGCAGTCAATATCCAGGCTAGGCTTGGGCCAGGAGTGCTATCCTCTAATGCAAATCTTTCATCCAGTGTCGGAGGGGAGAGGAAGGGAGGGGAGAAGAAGGAGAGAGAGAGAGGGAAGGAAAATCACAGACTGTTTTATTAACTTTTTTTTTTTTTACTTTTATGCATTTAAATATTAAATTTGACTTTTTATTAAGGAAAATAAAAAACAAGGGAAAGAAATACCATGGAAGAGAAGATGGAAATTAAGTGAACATTCACGTATCATTCAACAGGGCCATTTCTAAGATGAAATACCCTGTTTACTCCCCACCACAACAGTTTAAGACAGATGTCCAATTGAAACAGTGGGGGAATTTATACTGTATTAGGTGAATATGATGATATGCATTGCAATTAAATAAGAGCTTCTTTGTGATTTCAGTGAAGCAAATATGCAAATAAATGATATCGATGTCTTTCAGTAGAAATAGAGAAAGAAAGAACATCAGTACATAACAATAATAAGGCACTATGTGAGAGCAATTTTCCGGTTTCAGTGCAGAGATAGTTTATGTATTTCATGCAGTAGTGTAGTACTAGCCTGCGTGTTCTCAAGACAAGGTTTGTAGACAAGCTGACTTTGTTGGTCAAGCACAGAAGCTCCTGGACGTTCAGGACATCCAGGTCTTCAAACGCCTCTTCCATTGCCTGTTTCGCGGCTGGAGTGGAGAGAGGGTGTTATGTCTTGCTTAGCAAGACCATCCTCCATTTTGTATTAGTTTCCTGTGTAAATATGTCTTCCTTGTGGACAATCTGTCAGTCTGTCTACTAATTCATCTGTTTACTCAAAATTATCATCAGACAGGAAGCATGCTATATTTTATGAAAATAGATCCTCTTAGGCTTTTGTCTCAGTTTTCTTCATAATATCTTGCCACTTAATCAAATTCATTTTCTGAAATGTGCTGCATCCCCTTTAAATAATTCATCAGCTTAGAGTGTATCTCTGCAATCACTTGGAGAATGGCAAACTGATACAGGAGCCTGTAATTTGTTATTACGTTTTGATGGAATTACAGGGCTGGATCATGGTATTCCTCCACAGCAGCTCAGATTTGCATATGAAAAGGCAGAAGGACTGCAAATTTCTTTGCCAAAATTAAATTTTAGGTGTCACTAAGGACTTGAAAGCCTGTTTGGTCAGCTTCATCGCTGCTAGTGGGCTTGTCCATCATTGAAAATACCTCCACACTGTTGATGTGTTCACATTTCAATTTGCTCAGTCCCCCAAAATGGCTTTATGCCAGCTACCTCCTGTCTCAGGGTGAGAAAGCTTTTTGGGGGGACTTGTCTCAGCACATCTCTTGGGCTGTGCCCGTTGAGGAGATGGACTGGTAGAGGAACATCCGATTCATGAATCACACCAGTGACTGGTTTCTGAGCAGTTTGGTGCCTTTGGGAGCAACTTTGTCAGCTCAGGTGTGTCTGAACCAAGCGGTGTCACAAGGTGGTGTCACAAGGTGGTGTCATGATTTAGCCCCAGCTGGCAACTACGTACCACGCAGCCTCGCTGACTCCTCCTGCTCCGCTGGGACGGGGAGGAGAATTGGAAGGAAAAGGCAAAATGCGTGGGTTAGATAAAGACGGTCTAATAGGACAACAAAGGAAGAGAAAAAGCAATAACAATAATACTAATAAAATAATATACAAAGTGAGTGATGCACAATGCAATTTTTCTTACCACCCGGAGCAGCGATTTTCGCCCCCTTGTCAACTCCCCCAGTTATATACTGAGCATGACTTCGTATGGTATGGAATACCCCTTTGGCTCATTTGGGTCATCTGTCCTGGATGTGTTCCCTCCCAGCTTCTTAGGAAAATTAACTCTATCCCAGCCAAAACCACCCCTTATTCTGTACCATCTACGTCATTCCCAGATCCTACACTTTCCAATTAATCACCACTTTTCCTGTCTTTGAGATATATATACATACACACACGGATATCATTCCCTTAGTCTGTGAGCCAACCCTCTAAAATGTCTGTTGAGTTCATTTAATCCATGACTTTGGATCCATCCATCATAGCAGTCTTTCAGGGTAGGAGAGATGGTGTGTGGTGTTGGAATGTTACATGCTGCATCCGGAGCTCGTGGCTGATGTACCTGGCACGGCCCGTGCCCATGGCCTGCAGGCTGAAAATGTCGATCTTGAGGAAGCTGCTGGGCACCAGTTGCTGAAACCAGTTCAGGTTATCTGAAATCTTTGCCTTCTGGCCAGTCTATGATCACTTCCAGAATTCCTGGGCCTCCGAGGTTCCCTTGACCCTACTGCATTTTATGGCAAAACCAGCTCTCAGAAGGATTCAAACTATTTTCTTCCCGTTCTCAAAAACTTCTCCTCTTGTGATGCCCCATACGATGATGTCAATGTACTGCAGATGTTCTGGAGCTTCACCTTGTCCCAGCGCAGTCTGGATCAGTCCATAGCAAATGGTGGGGCTGTGTTTCCACCTCTGGGGCAGTTGATTCCAGGCCTAAATGTGGGTCCTTCATGGCCCGCGTTGGGTGCCAAAAAGGATTGTCATGATTTAGCCCCAGCTGGAAACTATGCACCAGGCGGCTGCCCCCCTGCTCGGGATGGGGGTGGGGTGGAGAATCGGAAGAAAAAGGCGAAACTCTGGGTTGAAATAATGGGTTGAGATAAAGACAATTTAATAGGACAGCAAAGGAGGAGAAAGAACAACAGCAATAATACTCATAAAAGCATTAAACAAAGTGAGTGCTGCACAATGGAATTCTCCTCACCACCCGGAACCCGATGTCCCAGCCCCTTCCCAAGCAGCATAGCTTCACAGGGTATGGAATATCCCCTTGGCTCCTTTGGGTCACCTGTCCTGGCTGTGTCCCCTCCCAGCTTCCCGTGAAAATTAACTCTATCCCGGCTGAAACCAGGGCAGTGGATGCGCCGAGGTGCTGGGAGCTGGGATTCAGCTGCCTGACGTCATCCACCTTTGGTGCAGAGGGAGTTTCCAAGCCGGAAGACATTTAAAAGAGTGATCCTCTGCCTTTCGATCCTGTTGCTCAGGCAGTTGTACGGTCTTTGCAGGGACTACCCTTGGCTCAAACCCAGCTGCTGGCCCAAGCGTCATTGTCACAGGTTGCCGAACCCAGCGGCCCGGTAGAGGCAAGGCTGCCGCAGCTCCCTGCCCCCAGGTCCGGCTGGCCGTGGGGCTAAGCCTGTATTCCCAGTGGGCACATAAGCACAAACACACATGTTCAACACATACGTACGTATATACGTGGCCAGCAATGCAGAAATGCTCAGCACACGCACACGCAGACAGCACCAAGGGCCTCGTCCTGCTCTGCTCCCTGGCTGGTCAGGATGAAAGCCCAGTAATAGAATACATATACGCTTATACAGACATATATACACCATCAGTCCCTCTAGCCACTGTGTCTAGCACAGTCAGTCTACACAGTAGTGGCTCCTGGATCCTCTCATCTCCACTTGGCTCTTGCACAAACACACAAACAGGTCTTTTAGTTGACTTCCAGACCCCAGGTTCTCCCCGGTAGCTGGCCAGGACCTCCTGGTCCCTCTAGCAGCCAGCGCACAGACCTCTGGTCCCTCCAGCATTCAGCCTAGCCTTACAGTTGCTTCGACACCTGGCTCCTAAAGCCTCCTATTCTACTCATCAGCTAGTCCAGCTTGACATTCGCCAGTGATTCACCCAGACCCCCAAACACACACATGCACACACACAGAGTAAAGAGTCCTTCGCCCAGGAAAAGTATCTGAAACAGAGTTCAATGAGAAGATAGGTCCTGTTGACCGGGCACAGGGCGTGGACGGACAGACATACCGACCAGCCAACTCTTTACGTGCCACTGGCCCCTTTTATCCCCTTATCATTCTGTTTTCCCACACTTGTTCCTTCCCAAACCACCCAGATTCCTCCCTTAGTTCTTCCCCATAGTAAGCCCTGTGTAACCCCAAGATGCTTCTCTGCATCCCTTTGCGGTGTTTTACCCTCCTTGGTCCTTTCCCTTTAGCTGAGGGTGCTGAGTGTCCCCCTGCACCCTGGGCTGAGGCTCCCTTGGGACAGCCCTGGGAGGGACCACGGTGGGGGCTCATGTCCCCCACCACGCTATAGGGGTTCCTCCCCCCGCCCTGCCTCTGACCCCCCTCATGTTCGTGGGGTGAGGCTTTAGTCCCACTCCCCAGCCACCGTGGGAAGACACCTTGGGGTTTGCCCGCTGGTGCCTGGCCCCCAGGCTCTGCCCATCGCTGACCCCCGTCTGCCACCGCTTACTCCTGGAAGGGAGTGAAATGTGGCTGTGTTTAAAGCCTTTGGCAGGGTAAGTCTAAATAAATATTTATCAGCAGCCAAATGCAGGAGAGAAAGCTAATAAAAATGCATCTTTTGGAAGGCTCCCTGTCCACCAGTTTTCTGCAGGAAGGTAAATTTAAATTAATGTTGCACTAAAGCACTGCTTTGCTATTAAAAATGATGAATGGGTACAGGTACGTTGCCAGTGACCTGCTGTAAACATGGTATATGCTGCATTAGTAGTAAATTGCCATCAGATGATGGTGCTCTGAAATGCAATGGAGGCAGCTCAGACTTTTGCTTCTCTTCATCCCAGTCTCGTTGGAAAGGGCACACTGGCCTCTCGCCCAACGACCAGAGCTCAAGACCCACAGGACTCGTCAACCCATGCTGCGGTTGTCAGAGCATCACTGTGGTCCCCTTCGCTGAGCCAATGCTTCACCCTCGAGCAGGGGCCACAGAGGGAAAGCTGAAGGCTCGGAGATGAGCAGCATCCAACATCTCAAAACCAAACTTGTTCTTTTCCTCTGCTGCTACCCAGACACCTGGATTCCCATTACAAGACAGACTTGGCTTTATAATTAGAAGGATACAGAAAAGTCTCGTGGCAACACCTATCAGGCTTTTTTTGCCACAGTTCTGTGATGGTAGCCATGTGGATCAAGAGATGGGATTGCAAACTCAGCACCACCTTTTTGTTCTGTGTTTGTACAGTGCATAATACGAGGGGCTGAACCGCCCCAGAGGAGAAGGAGGAGCTCCTGGTGGTGGCAGGGTCTCATGAGGTCCCTTGCTGCGCTCTGGCCACAACCTAAATGCTTAAGACAAGAGCAAACCAGCATGGCTGGTAAACTGCTAACCGGAGATCTTCCCAGATTCTCAGTCTGTCAAGAGAAGAGGTTAATACAGTGCCCCAGTCGCTTCTCTACGTGCTCATACACCCAATCTCAGAGACCCCTGGGAAGAGGAAGAGCCCAGGGTCACTCCTTACTCACTGTGACTCATCGGGAAGTCGTCCACCCGGCTCAGGACCTCGTCCTGGCACGCAGTCTGCTGCCCTAACTCAGCTACAAATTAGTGTTAAACAGAAACGTTATTTATTTCTAATTAATTATTAAGGCGGTATGTAACAGCACTCGAGAAAGATCATATTGGTATGTGTCTGGATGCAACACAGCCCTCCCTAAATCACGCTAAAAGCTGATTTCCCTCCTGCTGTACAGCAGATTACTGCAGGCTCCGTGCTGGTACATAAGGAGAAAATTTGTTACCCTTCTGGAAAATCAATAGGCTCTTGGCAAACTGGTTTCGGTGCTGTTAATCATCTTGATGGCACCATCTGCCTATCTACCGAAGCGCAGCAGGAGAACCATCCCACCACCCATCAGAGGACCCTGCGCAGGGACCCGCTCCGGGGCTGCAAAGCCCTGGCACAACCGGGATTGCACCCCACACCACAGCTGAAACGCTTCCAAGCCCAGCTGAAGCTACAGGAGGATGCGGAGAATGGGAGTCCAGAGCTCGTGGAGGACTCTGCCATGTCCCCACCAGGAGTTCTCCTCCATGGATGGGGGTGGTGCCTCTGCCTGGTGCCCAAAAAGTGGCTGAATGCTCAGAGGAAAAGCAGAGGAGTCAAAAATGCTGAAAAAATTCCAGCTGCCTGAGGCATCGCCGCTGGTGCGTGCAGCTCCTCAACGCCTCACCAGCATGTGGAGGACATGAGAAAGCCCACGGCAGAGCCCACCGGTGATGGACCATCGCTTGTTGCTGTATGAGGCTCTGGTATGAGGCGTCCCCAGGAAGGCAGGGTCTCCTCCCTCCTAACAGAGCTTCTCCAGCAGACAGAAGCAAAAAGCTATGGGAGGACCTTCCCTGCAGGGCCAGGCCGGGCTGGAGAGGCTGGATCCGAACCCCAGGGAGGGATGAAGCTGGTGACACCCTGTAGCATGATCAAAGGAGCTCTGTCTGGGCTTACAGTGGGGAAAGCTGCAGCAGAAGTCCCGGCTGCTGCCCCTGGAGATGTGTTCAAGAGCAGCTGCTGCCGGCTGCTGGGATGGAGAAAGGACTCTCACGCCAATGCATGCAGCTTCCCCATCCCGTCTGCCGGGTCTCTGCTTCCCCCAGCACCGGCCGGCATCGCGTGGGACCTGCAGAAAGCCGGGGAGCTGGGGGGAAACGGGCAGGAGCAAACGGCAGTGCCTGGCTCCCTCCAGCTCGGCATTAATCAGCACTTTTCTGACTCACAGACGTGGCTTTGTCTGTGGGATATCAACTATGAGATTCAGAAATTAATTCAGCTTGGGAGCTCTGGGTGACTCAGACTGCCATGAAAACACCCCAGGGCAGAAACGAGATGTAGGGCAAATTCACCCCAGGGGTGTCTCTCAACGGACTTTAACTGAGGATAAATTTAATTTGTAGAACTGAAGCATATTTTATTTACTCTTTCTAAGTAGCATTTTAAATTGAAATATTCAAATAGACAATCAAGAGGTTTTTAATGGGTTGCGTTTATTGAAAGAGAATTGGATTTAAATTCCTCAACCTTGCAGTCCCAGTTACATTTTTTCCCCCAAGTGAATTATCTGCTGAATTTCTCTATTTCACTCATGTATGAAAATCTGAATTCACCAAATAAACAGACAAGATGACACAGTGCTGATATTAGCTCGCCCGCAAGCTACCCAGTGATCCTGCTGGAAGATGTCTGGAAATCTCAATGGAAAAGCAGGATGCAGTACTCCTATGTGCTTTTAGGAGTTTGTAAACACGGAGCTCTTTCTCATGCATCACCGGGCTCCCGAAGATGGGTCTAACTTATAACAGCCCTCAGGGTTCACTCAACTCTGCTGCCAAGCGTCTGCCTGGGAGGAAAAAAAATGCATTTTGGTAGTTGGAAAAATATTGAGGCAAAGGATTTGAAAGGCTGAGCCACGTGGACGCCTGCCTTAGCCCTCTCAGTGCAGCAATACTTCATTGCAATCAATAAATGTTTCATCATCATTTCTGGCGCAGGGCAGGGAGCCTCTAAGGAGCCCAGCCTCAATTCTTGGCTCCACTCTCCACTCTCTGTGTGCTCTGAAGCATCATTTCAGGTCAATACAGCAGGACCTCAGTCCTGTTGTCTTCACGACAGGTGGGCTGTGTGCTGGGGACTCCCAAGGAAGAATCACAGGATGGTTTAGGTTGGAAGGGACCTTAAAGATCATGGAGTTCCAACCCCCCACCATGGGCAGGGACACCTCCCACCAGACTAGGTTGCTCAAAGCCCCATCCAGACTGGCCTTGAACCCCTCCAGGGATGGGGCATCCACAACTTCTCCAGGCAACCTGTTCCAGTGTCTCACCACCCTCATGGTGAAGAATTTCTTCCTAATATCCAACCTAAATCTCCCCTCCTTCAGTTTAAAATCCTGATAAAGAGTCCCTCCCCATCTCTCCTGTAGGCCCCCTTTAAGTATTGGAAGACTGCTATAAAGTCTCCCCGGAGCCTTCTCTTCTCCAGGCTGAACAACCCCAACTCTCTCAACCTGTCTTCATAGGAGAGGTTCTCCATCCCTCTGATCATCTTTGTGGCCTCCTCTGGACCTGTTCCAACAGGTCCATGTCTTTCCTGTGCTGAGGACCCCAGAGCTGGACACAGTACTCCAGGTGGGATCTCACCAGAGCGAAGTAGAGGGGCAGAATCACCTCCCTTGACCTGCTGGCCACGCTGCTTTGATGCAGCCCAGGATCTGGGCTTTCTGAAGTGGGGTGAGAGGCTAGGTCAGGGTGCCTGAGCGGCTCAACCCTCTGCTTCCTGAGCGTGGGGAATGGACAGACTGTGGCAATGGAGGGCAGCAGGCAGTATTTTGGCCTTACCTTTCTCTTCCCCCCCAGGAAGCCGATGCTGATAGCCAGGAGCTGGAGGGAAGCCAGGCGGCCGTATGTCATGAGAGAAATCCCAACAGCAAAATCTGGGGAAGGATCTGGGAAAATTCTTTCCAAAAGAAAAGCCTTACGCTAGAGGACACATCTGGATCCCATTTGCTCTCCGCCGTCTCTGGCGATGCATCAGGCTGTTTGAAAGCTCCCTCCAACCCACCCAGCCCGTGAGAGACAGGGAGCTGGAGCTGGATGCCTTTTCATAGACTAAAGTCTGGGATGGGGCCAGGGGCTGAAACTCGCTTGGGGGAAGAAGTTCAGAGAGACCTGTGAGTGTCTCAGAGGGAGCGGCACTGGCCTTTGGGAGAAGCTCAGCGGTAAGTGAGGGGCAGTTTGGCCATGTCTGGCCCCAAAATGGCACTGCTGCAACAGAGGGGTGGTTGATTTTCTTGCATTACTGCTAGTTGTGCCTGTTCCTCCCCAGCATCCCCCCCGCCAGGGATAACACAAGCATATGGCTGTGTGAGGGAAACCAGACCGGGTGGCAGAGAGGACAACACAGACCTTCAGGTGGGTCTCCTGCAGGAAACCAAGGGAGGTGCAGCGTTCCCTCTGCTCGGAGGAGAAGCACTACCTGAGCCTACACGGGGCCCATTCCAGTGCCAAGGGCAGGGCTCTGTGTGGCTCGGCAGGTGTACAGGGAGCACTCAAGGGACAGGGACATCCTCCCACTGAGAAGTGACAGAGTGGCTCAGGTCACCTACGCGCGCCCCACACTCAGCACCCCTCTCCAGCAGCCTCCGCCATCCACCTGGGGAGCAAACAGGGCTATGGGGGCAGGGAAGAGGAGTGGGGGTCCACTTGGGCTTCCCCAGGGGAACCTCTTCGGTGTCATGGTGGAGAGAAGAAGTGACATTTCCACCCCTGACCCAGCAGACCATTCCAGCACGGGTACAGGAGAGCCCGCTCCCTGTGTCATCGCTTTAGGGACTGCAGGCAATTTGGGGAATGACTCTCGTCATGGTGCCTGTAGCAGGGACTTCACAGAGGGGTTCCGATCTCAGATACCATCTCCAGCTACTGCTAGCCGTGTGTGTAAGAATTCCTACTAAATATCACAACGCTAAGTGCAAAAATGTCTCTGTTTTCATCGGTTCATAACAGGAAGATGCAGAATACATCTATTTTGTACACTGAGCTCAGCTTCCCCCTTTCCTCCCCTCCTTCACCTGGGTTTTCACCAAATCCTTTTACTCCATCTACTCAATAGCTCCACAACTGGGCCCTCCCCAGGCGATGGCGTTGTAGGCTGCAGAGTTGTCCCTGCCCTGACAAACTTCTGGTCTTTCTCTCCCAGTGACTCCAAAAAGCCATCCAGGTTCCCCACCCTCTTCTGTCCTCATTTCTTCCTCCTCCTGACTATTTCTTTGGGCCCTGCATTCACCCCCAGGAAAAATCCCCTTGTGTTTTTTAAAAAAACCCAGGACAAAGCCCAAGTCTAAGCCAAAGCCACCCACACAAAATGCTGGGATAGTGTCCTGCACGGGGCGGCTCCTCCCACGGAAAGGATGCTCGGTGTCCCAGGGGCCAGCGTCGATCCCAGGACAGAGGCTTGGGAAAAGCCAGATAATACATCGTAACCCTGGAGAATTTGCTGCTTAGAGGAGCATTAAAGAAACAGCATCATTACCAGGTCAAATTAACCTGCTTATATTCAAAGAGCTTTCAGTGAATTAATTAGCTATAGCTAATGCCTTTCATGGCTGGCTCACTACATCTGCCTGGGACATTTTCAGAGCAGGCAGCCAAAGTTTTTGCCTTTTCTGTTCTTTCTTTTCTTACAAAAGACAGCAGGTATACCGTTTTCCACACATATTCTTTGCTTTGCAAGCTCTGTGATAGGGGTTACATATCTCCATTTCTGCCTGAAGCTGAACCAGTACAGGACACCTCTGTGGCCACTGACACGTCATGAGCATGGATCCAGGCATTCCCTACAGGAGAGGCAGGGGAGTGGGATACGTCCTTATGGACAAGCTGAACTGGTGGAATGGTAGCTGGTTTTCTTCTTCCCCAGGAGGAGTGTGCTCCCCCACTATCCTGCCCAAGAGAATGCTGGAAAGGGAAAACTGGGTTTGTTTGCCAGTCCCACCTCTTCTAAGGAAACCTTCCTGGAGGAAACACTGTCCCACAAAACATTCCCATGGGTCACGCTTTGCATTCAGGGCCCAAAGCGCATTGAATTGCGCAGGAATCGGGGCTCCAGGACATAAACTGCCTCCACTGAAAAGACAACCACGTCTCTTCTTCTGCATGATTCTGTGCAGTGATGCACAGGTGGTCTCTGGCAAAAGGACTCCTTCTTGAGGGGGTTTCTGCATACGTACAGCACCTAGCAAAATAGAATGGCAATAGAAAATTGGACTATGTGATCGTTGTAGTTCCCTTCCAACTGAAATAGTCTATTCTAAGATGCAGGTCCTAATTCCCAGCTACAGCTTCTCTGTGTTACAGACCAGCCCATCATAAATAAAAGCTACTTTTCTTCTTATTGAGGTGCTGGACTGTTACAAAGAGCAACGAAGCTGGTGAGGGGCCTGGAGCACAAGTCTTATGAGAAGCATCTGAGGGAGCTGGGGTTGTTCAGCCTGGACAAAAGGAGGCTGAGGGGAGACCTTATCACTCTCTACAACTACCTGAAAGGAGGTTGCAGAGAGGTGGGAATTGGTCTCTTCTCCCAAGTCACAGGCGATGGGACAAGAGGAAATGGCCTCAAGTTGCACGAGGGGAGGTTTGGTTTGGATGTTAGGACAAATTTCTTCACCGAAAGGGTTATCAAGCATTGGAACAGGCTGCCATCCTGTTCCATGCCTGGGAGTTGTCGTCCCTGGAGGTATTTAAAAGACATGTAGATGTGATGCTGAGGGACATGATTTAGTGGTGATTTTGGCAGTGTCGGGTTTACGGCTGGACTCGATCTTAAAGGTCTTTTCCAGCCTAAATGATTCTACAATTCCACCAGAGCACTGAGCTACAGAAAATTTACATCTAATTGACCCGTAGCCATTATCCCATGTGTTTATTTGCAAACGCTCACCTTGGACAGTGAAATGAAAAAGTCGGACTCACTTTGTGCTCAGTTGCACAACTTGACTCTTGAGTTTTACCCTGTGGGTTTCCAGCAAGCCCAGAGCTCCACTGGGCAGGGTCCTGCACGCCCCGGGAGGCGGCTCCTGCCTCCCAAACAGCTTTGATCTCAAGACAAGACAAAGAGCTGGGTTTTTTAAGTGCGCTACAAAAGTACATCTGGGGGTACCCAGCTCCAGCACGAAAGCATTTCATCTGGATTTCCAACACGGCAGGGGAATGGTTATGTTTTGAATATAGCCATGAATAATTCAGTTTTCATGAATTTGCCTGACTTCACAAGGACTCGTGCTGATTTAAGCCTAATGAGCTGTCTTCTTTTCTGCTTTATTCAGAAAAGCAATGGCCCTGAGGAGAATCCCCTGTCCCGGGGCAGAGGTTGCTGCAGGGCAATAGTTGCAGCCCGAGAGAAGTCTCCCCGATGTTGTTGACCGGGTGTCTCTGGTGGGTGCTCGATGGTGGGTGCCTGGGGTACGGCCGTGGGGTGCAGGGACCGGGAGGCCGCTGCTGAGGAGGGCAGGACACGTTCCCTCTCCCCGTCTCGCTTCCAGCCACAGGATTCCCCCCCCCACATCTCCCTCGCACCGGAGCTGGCGTTTGGCTGGCCACCAGCAAAGCTGATCGATATCATTCACCTGCCCCCAAAACGAGCTTTTCTGCTATTTCAGTGGCTGGAACCCTACCGTGGCGCTGCAGAGGGGTGCTCCATCGAACACCCCCCTTGGCCTGAGAGCTGATGGTCCTGCTTCGCCCAGGGGGGAGAGGCTGCCGCTACCGAGCTCTTCATCAGGCGGCTGCCACCGCCATCTGCCGGCACCTACCTCCTCTGCAAAGCCATCTCCACAGCCCGGAGCTGCCGGAACGACGCCCTCAGCTCCAAACAGCCGCCTGTGGGCAGTGCGACCCTCACCCCCGCCTTGGGGACAACTGCACGGGGGTCGCGCACCATCCCCCCCGAGCCAACGAAGCCGAGGTCTGAGCTGAGCTTTCAGCCCAAGGCTGTGTCCTGGGTTGAGCGACACAGGATTAATTTGTCTTTCAGTAATTTTACTTCTCTAATGTTTGGGGAAAACTGCATTTTCAGAAGACTCTAGTCTTGTAATATTGTCAAAATATTTACTTTATAGCTGGCTGTGGTATGTGGGTATCAAGGTCTCAGTGTTTTCGATCTCACCATGTGCAGGGACGAGGAGGAGTGAGACCTGGGCATTGACCCAGGCTGGCCAACAGGATTATTTCATACCATGAACGTCACATTCAATATAAATTAGAAAGTTTGCTGATGAATTTCTCTCTTCTATGATGGCTGTGATGCTGAGAGCTTCTTGCCCCAGTGCCGAACCCCTGAGCCCTTCCCTTCCTCCTGAAGCCGCCGCACTCGCGGTGTCCCACATTTGCTGTCCCTGGTGGGAGTGCACAGCCTGCTGATAGAATGGGCTGAGTATGATCCTCGTATATTTTATATTGCTATCGGTATCAATATTGGTCCTTTAACATCACTAATGTTAATTATTTAGTCTGATTCTATTAAATCTGTTTATATTTCAACCCGTGGGTTTCTTTCTTCTTTCCCGATTCCCCTTCCTGGGTGGGGAGGGGTCATCAGGTGATAGAATAATTGTCTAAATGACAATAAATTGTTGTGGATTCTTCAAACCGTAACAGCTGTGCAATGGCCCCCCCTGCCCACCTCCCTCCCCATCAGCCTCACTTGTGCTGTGGGTATTCCCTGCCCTTAGCCCACCTTCCTGAGAAAAGTGTTTTGGTGTTGCCTGGGGGATCTTTTGCATTGCAAATCTGTGGAATGGTATTTTTTTGCACAAAGCGAACTAAAGGAGAGTGGGGAAAAACAGGGAGGGCAGGTTCGCAGCACATCCCTTGGGGCAGGAGGAGCAGGAAGGCTTGGTGCTGGGGGAAACTGAGGTGGGACAATCCATTGCAAAGTTGATGAAGGCTGTGGGGAATTTTTAAGGACCATTTCTGACTCCACAGTGGCTTGGATTCCAGGCAGCACCAAGGGGATGGAAGGTCATCATACGTTCCTTCACCCACAGTCCTGCTTGTGCCTGGTACGTGAGGAGCCCGATAGGACCCCCTAGCAGGATCTGGTCCAAACTTTTAATCTCAGTCCAAGGGGCACAGCTCTCTGCCTCTCTGCAGGTGTCAGGGATCTCAGGGACCCCAGTCCTGGGGATATTTGCAGCATCTCCTAGGCATACGCTTTACGTCCATCTTCCTCTGCACCTTCTTGCTGTGCACGAGGCACGGCTCCTCCCCGCAAGGTGCCCCCATGGCCCTGATGGACTGGCATCCACCCTTGGATGATGTGGCTGCTGGTGGCTCAGCTGGTGTGACCAGGAGTGGCCCTTCAGCCAGAATGGAACCCTGTGGATTTTCTGCAGGCTCTACACATGCTTAATACAGATTATAGGTAAACGGGGCTGCTTGGCCTAGGGAGAAAGAAGACTATTGGCATCATTTGATCCCCGGGGCAGCTCTCAATCCCTAATTCAGGAATTGGGAGCAATGGGGTTGTGGCGATGCCCCTTGTGCCAGGGCTCATACCTTCTACTGAAAATTTGTGTTCATTCTGAAGCCATCTCTTCAGAGGAATCGTGACCTGTCGATGAAGTGTGGCTGCCACAGACTGAGCAACAGGAAAACGGAAAGGACCAAACTGTTGCTCTACTTTGTCCATTACTGACAGAGATGTGCCATGGAAAAAATAGATTACCCAAGAAAAGATAGGGCCAGAACGCACAAACAGAAAGGAAAGGAATCACTGCTGAAAAAAACAACTTCTATTCTGGCATTTGTGAACTTCTGGACAAGTATTTTTGCTGCTGAGGTGTTGCCCATGTCTGGATTTTACGGAGTTAGTTCAGACACACAAGCCAAGACTTGCAGATACAGGAATTCTCTTTAAATCTACTTCTCATTTTCCCTTTTCTCACAGCCCCCCCGCTGCCTGTCATCTCACTGCGTGAAAACCAGGGCACAGTCCATGAAATTAAACAATAAGAATTAATGGCCACTCTTTAGAAGTAAAAGATGATCATTTATCTGCTAGACACTCAAGCCATAGGGTTCACCGCCTCCGAGGACAAATCTGACATGGTAGCTCCATTCTAAAAACAGATGAGCTATTTCACTACCTTGATTCAGAGAATGAATGGTTAAAGGCTGTTAGTGTGGATTTAGTACAGCCTCACTGGGAGTTCACAAACCTAAGACCACCCATTTGTTTTATGACCCTGGGTCTGCATCCTTTTTTAGCAAACATCATTCCTTCCTGGGGAATGAGTCACCTACACAAAGACCCTGATGATATTTAACTAATCCATCAATAAATTATAAAGTGCGAGAGATAGATCCCAGTAAACTTCCAGACTGAGTCATCCTGATGGGTAGATTTATCCCAGCCCATCCAAAAGTTTCTAATACTAGCACCAACTGTATCAAGTAAGGGTTTGCCATTGCCTTCTACTGAGCTGAAGCTCTCAGGGGTGTGTGCCTTTACAGAGCACGCCAAGGCTACATCAGTGACATGACATCTGGTCATAAGTACCACAAGGGTTGAGCCTGGGGCCAATGATGTTCAGCATCTTCATGGGCAACCTGGACGATGTGACAAAATGTGCTGTCAGCAGATTTGTGGGTGCTACTAAATTAGGTGGAGCTTCAATCTGGAGGCACCTGGAGAAACTTGAGGATTAGACCAGCAGATGCATCCCGCAGTTCAGCAATGCCCGAGAAGCATGAGTCCTGCATCTGGGGTGGAATAACGCCCATGTATCAGCACAGGCTGGGAACTGACTGGCTGAAAGAAGCTGGGGTTACACAGAGTGGCCTACTTTAGGAGAAGTACGGTCAGCAGATCAAGGGACATCAGTGTCTCTGTAGACTTGACACCTGTGAGGGCACACTTGGAATGTCGCATCCACCGTTCTGACCCCTCCCAAGTTCAAAAGGGAAGGGAGGAACTGGGGAGGGTCCGGCAGAGAGCTCCCGAGGTGGTTAGAGGCCAGTGCACGTCACCTACATGAAAAAGGTGAGGGAGTTGGGCTCGTTGAGTCTGGTAAAAAGAAGGGTAAGAGGCAATCAAATAGCAACCTCTGTGAAGTAGAGTTATAAAAACGACGGAGCCAACCTCTTTGGCAGCAGCAAATGATACAGTGAAGGGCAACAGCCACAAGCCGTGGCTTGAGAGGTTCAGACTGGACTTTGGGAAAATTTCTTTACCAGGAGGGCAGAGCAGAGAGATTGCGGACTCCATCCTTCTTGTTTTCCAAGACGTGGTGAGACAGAGTCACAGGTGACCTAATCTAGTGTGGGGAATAGTCCTGCTCCAAGCAGGGAGTTGGATGAGAGACCTCCAGAGATCGGTTTCAACCCACGCTTTAATGGTCTATGAATCCCACAGCTGGCTGTATTTATTTCATCTCTGAACACAGAAGCTCTACAATCCACTCAGTATGATGACCTGGAGAGCAAATTAGCACTGATGAGAGGCTTCTGATTACTCCCTATGTCCCAGGAAAGGGCAGGAGAGAATGCCAAACCCTCTGCCCTGGCAGTGAACCGATAAGATAAACCCAGCCAATCCAAGCAGGTGAACTGTGTTTCTGCAACAGAGGAAAATTAAAATCATTACGGATCCTGTTCTGCCTCACCCAAGGGGAAGTTTCTCCTCAACCACAAACGATGACAATCACTTCAACTTGGGCATATGAGCAAGACTTATCAGAAAATCACCAAAGGAGGATTTTCTGTACCCTCTCACACACTGGACCATCCTTGACTGTCCCCAGGTGTAGTCCATCTCTGGTGCTTCTGAGGAAGTCAGGAGAAGACCCAGAATACACTCAGCTTTGTGCACCAAGGTAAAACTCCCGACTGGTGGCTGCAGGTCACCAGCTCAAGCACGGGATTCACTTATACTCAGGGTCTTGAGGTGAAGTACAGCTGTTACGATTACCTTGAATCCAGTTTTCCTCAGAGCCCATGAAGGAAGGGGCAAAGCACAGGTCACAGGGATCTGGAGCTTCGGAGACAGACAGGGCCAACGTGATCTTACAGCAGGACCTGTAGACGCGACGGCAGCCACAGAGCTCTACCCACCATCACGTTTGTTACTGTGCGGTAGTAATGAAGGGTAAGGACCTGCTGCTTCTTCCTGACACTTCTATTGCAAACGTCTGATGACGGAAAGAGAGACTCTGATTTGCATATGCTGGGGTTGAAATAGATAAGCAATCATTTTGAAAAATGAGTGTACGCACATATAAGCACCCACGCATGTAGTTAAACCTTTCATCCAAGGAGAGATGAGCCTGATGCTGATTGTTTATGTTCATGCAGTAAAATTTATATGGAATTGTTTTCCTTGGATGAGAAACAGCAACAACCACGTCAACTCACTTCGTTTTAACGTCCATTTTATTGTAATTATCTTGCCATTCTCTGAGCTTTCAGCATCTCCTTTTGGCATTATAAACACTTGTGCATGCAAACCCTAGGCAACATAAATAAAAAGAACATCTTGTTACAATATCTATAGAAAATGAGATTGGTGCAAAATATGATACTTGCAGCTTTCCAGCTCCCCTATATCCATACACAAACCAATAACATATAAAGGCTACTTATCCCAAGCGTTAAGTCATTTTGTGTTCGTTACTATTGTTCATATGGCACAGGCGCACAGAGAGAAAGGATGAACTACGTGATAAGATGCTTGACTGGATCTTGGAAGAAACAGTCACATTTTCCACACATTTCCTGCGTGACTTTGAGCAAGCCATTAATCCTTCCATCTTCCCATCGTCTATAGTATAATGCACCCATAATATAAAACAGCGGCAATAACTCCTGTTCTATGGAATTATGGGCAGACGACACCAACCCTGATTGTACTTAGGTACACAAGGATAGGTGGGTAAGGCCACAAATATTACATATCTAACCTTTAAATAAGCTTTTAAATTCCCACTTTTTGGATATGGACTGTAGATCTTCAAAAGAGCACAGTTCCATGTGGTAGGCTCCATAAGTATGTGTAAGTAACAGAGATTGTTTCCCAAAAATTATAATCAGAGAAACAATATTATCCTCATTTTCAGATAAGTAGCTGAGATGCAGCTCCTTTAAGAAGCTTGCCTGACATCAGATGAAGAGCCCAGGGCAGTGGTGGGAAGTTAACCTAGAGCTCCTGAGTTCTTCAGTCCTTTAAGTACACACTCTCCATCAGGGTACAAAGGGAGGGAAGACAAGGTGGCATCCCAAGAATTTTGCATCCTGGTAGGATTCAGGAGGGTAAACTGTTCCTTCGTTGGCCTTTGTTGACAACCCCAGTAAAAAGCAGTGGAAGGAAATCCTCCTAAACCTGTTTAAGCTAAGGATTTAGAAGAGGAGCAGCAGCAGCCGATCCCACTGTCATACCTAACACATGGAAAAAAAGACTGTTGTCTTTCTCTGTACCTGCTGGTATCAGCACTGAGAGGAACAGAAGGGCGGCATTGCAGAATGAGATTGTAACCAGATACACAGCTCTGAGATGGGCTGGAAGAGGCCTGGAGAATAAAGTGACCCTGTTCCAGGAATGCAGTGCCAGGTACAAATCTGCAGAAGAAATGCTGACAGAATGTCGACCTGAGTAACATCTGGTACTTTGAGACACAAGAAGACATTTTAGGGACTAACGCCTAGACCTTTTTAGCCTATGACAGGACAGGTCCCATCCAGGAACAATCTGGACAAATGGAAAGAAAACTACATATAATATCTCTTTTTCCCCTAGAACAAGAGAGAAAGGGTTGAGCCTCAAGGTAATGGGAAACAACAGTGACTGCAGTGTGTCAGGTGTGGGTAGAGCACAGCCCATGACGTTTTTGTGCTGTGCCTTGAGAAACATGGAAATTGGTAGAAACAGCTGTGGTGGAAAATGCACAAGAACTAAGATCTCACCACCTTCCTGCACACCACTCCAATGTTGCACTGCCCTCATGGAGAAGAAATATTCCTGAAGTCCGGCTTGAACATCTCAAACCACAACTTGTGGCTGTTGCCCCTCGTTGCCATCACCACCAAGAGCCTGGCTCTGTTGTCTTCACAACTCCCTCTTGAACAGCAGGGCCAAGACTGGATGCAGTATTTCAGGTGTGTCCTCACCAGTGCTAAGTCCAAAGGGACAGACTATTTCCTTGATCTGCTGGCCACGCTCCTGCTAATGTAGCCCAGTATGGGGTGTCTTTAATTTGCAATGAGAGTATCTTGCTGGTGCGCATGCGGTAGATTTTTTTTTGTTCACTTTGTGACAAGAGAAATTATTTGTCTTTGGGGGAATTACGGGCAGGGTATTGGGTGACTGTTGGTACTTAAGTGATGTTGCCTGTGTCCTCACCATGAATGGATGGATCCCAGATGACAAGTGCATTCTCCACAGAGTAAACAGAGCTTTAAAGTACTTCTCGTCTCACATCAGAGGTTTTTCTATGGGAGATGTAGGATGATTTGGGCTGAAATGTGGTGGAATCGTGTACTGAGACAGAGAAAGGACTGTTGTGATTGTGCACCTGGGACTGGAAGGAGCAAGGGAAAAGCATGCTCCCAGAGCAAATGCCTGAGTGGAAAAGGGGTTTTTTTGTGAGCATGGTGTGCTCATGCTTTATTTATTTCAGAAGCTCTGCGATCACAGTGGGCAGAACTAGGTGGAAATAATTAAAGGTATTGCCAGGAATGGCTTAGGGTCACAACCTGCTATAGGGATAATATCTCATTGTCAGTCTTCTGTTGCCTGTTGCCTTGAAATTTAAGAGCTAAGATTTTGATGAACAGCTCTTCCTGGGATGGAAAATTCAAAAGCACGTATTCCTTTGGAATCTGTATGTAATCTGCCAAGGCAGAGCTGAAAATGAGAAAAACACGTCCTCAGAATTTTAAGGAAACGTGAGGAGTCATGGCTCTAGCCCCTCTCAGCTAGACATTTTAGTGGCCCTTTCGTTCTCCCTTACAGAAAATATCTTCTGAGCCTTGAAAGCCAAGGTGCTGGGATAAACCAAGAGGGGTGGGCAGCCATAGGCCAGGAGGACGTTATCTCAGTTTTCATCCCTGGTGGTGGGAGCAACTTCCAGGAACAACTGGAGATGTAAAGTGACTTTCTGTAAAAAGCGAGGGTGGCACTTGAAGTGAACCAGTGGGAAATAAAGAATGACGCCGCTGAAAATGAAGAGGACGATGTAGAGGATCTCAATTTGGGGCTGATCAATGATGGGAGCTAACACCAGGTACACAGCTGCCATCAGCACGATTATGGGGATGATAATTGGGACCTGTGAAAGCAAAACAACAGCATAAAGACTCACGCAATCCTGGCCCACTCCGGGTCTGGACAACCCTGAAACTTCTGCAGAAGGCTTTTTAGACGAAACCCTGCTGCGACCTGAGTTATTACCTAGAAATTCTAATTAATCCAGGCATCCTGTTTCCCAACCCATTCCCACTCCAAGGCTGAACACCCTGCAAGAGCTACACCACTACCACACACATTAACCCCTGGTCTTCTCTGCCCTCCTAGACCTGAAGATGCAAACTACTGTTTTTATTGCCAGGTCTGTTCTTGCTCTCCCTACTACCTTGCATCCAAAAGCTGAGCTGTAGACAAAACACACAGCAACTGCACAAATCACATAACTGAATCTTAACACCCTTGGGCAAAAAGGTTTATTCATGTGTTGACAGATAGGTGGACAGGCAACCTCAAAGGCTTTTTCTGTAAGTCTGGTCATAAAGCATTTAAATTTGAAGCCAATCTCTTTCAAAGGTGAATGAACGCACAGCACTAAATGATTTCACAACAAGATGAAAAACTGAATGTTTCAGCTGGGATTTTCCAATTTTTACTTTCGTGCCTTTTGTCCAACACAAGGAAGCTGGTATAGACCAAAGGAAATGTTGTTAATGGTTACCTGTGAGAGCATGGAGAAGACCTGCCATTGGTTTCATCTGCCTTAGTGGGATGCTCCACTCTGCTCCCTCCCCACTGTGTTCTAATACTTTCGGCACAATGCTAATAAAAATTATTGTTTCCAAACCAAGGGAAATATTATCCTTAAATATAAACCTGCAACACGCATACGGATTCTGCAGGACATCAGCCATACATTGTCAGTTGACCTGGAACCTTCAGACATGAGCTGCTCCTAGCTTAGGAAAGAGTTGGGCCATCAAGCCAAAGGCTGCAGCAGGCTGACATCCTCACAGGACAGGCCTGGAGGACTGGGGGAGTTTTATACAGTGTATGAAAACACTACTGCAGAAACAGAATTTCTTTTCTTTAAAGCACATTCAGCCAACAAGTTGGGTGAACGTCTTCATCCAGCATCCTAATTTCAGGACAGAGCCACAGAAGCCAGTGACTGGAAGACTTAATAGAGCACTGCCCTTCTCCTTCATGCTAAGCCCCATGGGATGCTCGATATTGCTTTGCACAGCCTGGCGGTGTCAGCCCGTCATCCGTCTCCTGGAGGAATCCCATGAAAACCAGGATGTTCATTCAGCTTGTCTCAGGGAAAAGTCACTGTCCTGCATTCACAGTCTCACGGGTCAGGTAACTCCTGATTTCCTTCCACTTAGTTGTTTTGTGGGGAGCAAACCTGTCCCTGGGCCATCCAAAGGACTTGGGGCATCCTGGCTGGGTTTTCTGTCCTCTGCAGGGTTTTTATTCCTGAGCTACCCTCTGAGGAGCGTGACCAAGCTCTGAGAGCATAAACAGGTGATTGCTGATCAGAATCATCCTTCATTTTCCTCTTAAATCTCTTAGAAAAAAAGAGGGTATGGTGGATATATTTTCCACAGTGAGGGGGCAGTGCGTTATTAGTTTATCAAGACGAAGAATTCAGCCTTGAATTACGCCTGTATATTCACGCTGTCTTGCTGCTCACTGATTTTGCTGAGACAAAACATGAAATAAAAAAGGAAAGACAAACACACTAAATCTGCGGGCAACCAGCCCCTGTGCTTGCTCTTTCCTCATAATGCTCTCTTATATTTGGATAATATAGGGAAAGGGTTTTAGGATTTTATGTGATTACCTCACCTTGTAAGATCTTGGCAGTTCTGGTTTCTTGATTTTTAAATACAGGAGACCAGTAATAGTCATGCCATAGAAAAACCACGCTATAAAACTGGGAGGAAAAGAAAGAAAAAAAGAAAAAAGAAAAAAAAAGACAGCATTACATTTGGGGTGAGATCTTCCAGGAATGTCAGACCTGTCTTGCAGATCCCAGATGTTCATATCTCCAATTAAAAAGAAGAATATTGATATAAATTTAGTAGTTCTTTCATTTATTTCCTTTCCAGCACAACAATGAGAACTTTAGAATGATCTGAATATTATAGATTCATTTCAATATGAGGATGAATCACATCCAATTAAGTATATAGTGACAGAAGCATTCATGCATTGCAAAGATGCTGGTTCCTAAGCTCGCTCTTTTCTTTCTTCCCTTCCTCCCCTGCACAATATTGGTTAGAAAGCAATAGCCCAGGCTCAAAAAGACATTAAAAGGAAATACTTCGAAAACAACGTCAAAACCCAGGAGCACAGGGGATGCAAAGAGGAACGCTATGCATACATACCTGAAAAAGTTCACAATACTGGTGAAGCTTCCCGATATTACCATTATTAAAGACATAGCAGATGTAAAGAGCAGAGCAGGGGAGGGCGTGAGGCATCGCACATGAGCCATAGACAGAATGTCTGGCTGAAAGCCAAAGCAAAACAATATACCATCATATCACGTACTCAGACATCCTTACTCATCCCCCTCAGCTGCTGGGGGGAGCTCTGTCTGCAGCCAGAGCCGCTCTTAATCATCAAATAAGCATCATAATATAACAGCAGTTCAACTCCGAGGAATGTAAACATGGAAACCCCCCTCAAGGATATTTTTATTGTGTCTCCCCGATTTCATATCATATGTGCTCAGTTTAGGCATACAAGATGAGGTTTTCAAACTACCAGTGTGACAGACTAAGGCTGAGTCAAATCAGATCTTTCCCGATCATCATCAGGACCTTGTGCTTGGTCCCACCCTTCTGTTCTCTGCCATGTCTCTCTGGGACTTGACTTCTCTTGGGCTGACTGGAAAATGAGACAAGGACTACTCCTGAAACATTTATGCAATGAACCAGAACACGGAGAGAACTACTAGCTTCTCCATTGCTCGGTTCATTGGGAAAGTTTAATGAGAAAGGCTAAAGGCTTCTTTTTTTTTTTTTTCTCTTTTATTTCCAACCAAAATATCATGCAAGGACTTCTGCTACAGCTGAGTGTCTGAGAAAGAGTGTCCGGTATGGTCAAATTCAGACCATCCCTGAACTGCTCAGCACAATACAGCAAACACTCTGTCATCAGTAAGTGAAGCTGTGGAACCACCAAAACCAGTAACGACCAACCCAGTCATCTCCACCAACCTGGTCATTCATATACATATAAGATTCCTTCCCATGTGCAAGGAATGAAACCGGTGCGGGGTGGTATCCTTTGCACCTGAGAGCCAGAAGGTGCGGAAGGAAGGAAAGACCAAAGAAGCACAAAGCTCCAGGAGGAACACAACATGCCTGCTCATCACAGAGGAGGACAAATGCAGCTCAGCCCAAGCACTGAGAGGGAGAAGAAGCATGGGTAGGCATGGAGGGTGCCTGTGAGTGAGGGGATCTGTACCAGCAGCAACATCGGGGGCTTGTATGCCCAGGTACCAGCAACTGGGGAGACTGGGATGCAGGGGCAGCTACCGGGCAGACTGAGTGTCCAAGCCCAGCTGCTGGAGGGACCCATGTTGTACATATATTTATATAGATACTTCCCACTAACAGACCCCTGATCAGCCAGAGAGGGGAACAAAGAGAGGCCCTTGGTGCTGTTTGTGCCAGTGTTTGTGTGTGCCTGTATGTGTAGATCTGTGTGGCCTGCTCTCTGTATGTGTATATATACATATGTATGTGTGTATACATATGTTGCATACTGGTATTTGTGTGTGTGTGCCTTTGGGAATACACGCTGAACTTACCGGTTGGACCCGGGAGCATGGAGCTGCAGTAGCCTGACCTCCGTTGGGCTACCAGATTTGGCCCCACCTAACAAAACCAATTAAAAACCCCAGCTAGGGGAGATGTAAGGCTCGGTGTCACCTTGTAATTGCTATGAAGCTTGACGAGCAGAGATATCCTACACTGTATCTGAGCTAGACTACCCCGTGGGAAGGCTGGAACACCCCAAGACCAGCTTATGTAGTCAGTATTGCCTGCAAAGGCAGCTTTCCAGTGCTGGGCTACCCTCCCAGTGGGAGCAGGGGTGCCTTACAACACACAAGCACGGCCAGGCTTCCCCTCCCTGGCAGGTATATCAGCTCCGTCACCCCAGAGCCTGTGCCAGGTGCTCCAATACAGCAGCATTTCAGTTGTTCATTGCAAGGCTGTTCTTAAAATTCAGGCTAGATGTGATTATATATCTTTCTGAAATTGCATGGCTGAAGAAGTCAGGAGACAACATACACATTACATTTGAAAAAGATGGGGAAGAACATCTTCAAGGAAGAAACAAACCACCGAAGAGCTATCACTCTACCAGTTCAACATACACAGAGATTTCCTCTCTGCTTTAGTGTCACAAAAAGGTAAAGTTGCTCAAAAAAAAACCCAGACCCCTTTTTTTTTTGTCCTTACCATATGGCCTTCCCTTGCAGCAATGTAGCACACGCGGCCTCCGCTGAAGAATGTGCCGTTCGATGACCCAAACGTAGACAGTGCCACCGACAGGGAGATGAGCCATGCCCAACTGCCCAGGACTTTGTCCCTGTGGTGGGAAAGAATTCACAGCATAACATCCAGCTCAGAGGTGTATCAAACACTCATCCTAGACCCAGACGGGTTTCTTCCCTCCATTATTCTCACTGAAATTTTTTCCAAAGCCTTTTGAATGATTTAAAGCCTTTTTCCAGTTCCCATAATATTTAGTCACCAGTAACTTTGTCTTGTCCAGAAAAGGCAGCTTTTCTTCCTGCCTGGTGCATATATACCTACACCCGTCTACATCGCCATGGCACACAAAGCTGTCACAACAGGCAAAATCCCCTTGTGTACAGAGGCTGTGGCGTGAATCCTGGAGATATTGCTATTGCAGCCAACAATATTAGCTTGGAAATCGCAGAAAAACTGTTCCCACCGGACCTGAAGAAATATCCCACATTATAAACCCTTCCCCAGTAAGAATTTATCCTGAATTTATTACAGAATTTATCCTGAATTTATTACAGAATCCCCTGTAAGCCCATATGCACATATTTCTGCTACTCTGTGAATCAGGCTTAAGCCAAAGCCATTGTTTGGATTTCAGAAGGTTGGTTCTACAACATGTTCAGACATTTATGGTTTGCTTTCTCCATTACAGAAGAAGGAGCAGGGTTACAGCAGAGTTCAAGGTAAATATTTGGAAGATGTGATAAACTTCGCACCTCAAAGTGAAGCTTGTCTTCTGGAATGAAGCAGCGTGAAGAATATTAATATAGTAATAGACACTGGTGTTTGGGGTAATTATCACATACATGCACACACACATACACAAACAAACACACTGTTCATCTAATTGGCAAAAATCCAAAATTCAAAAGTTTTTTAGAACACTTCATATTTCTGCTTGAATTGTATGGCTTTAAGAGTTACGTACTCTTTTTTTATTATCGCCTGTCCCAAACATTCAAAAAGCAAGAGTTGGGCTTTCCAAAATCATGGCAGAAGATCATCTACCACAATAATTTCAAAAAAGTAATTTAAAAGTTTAATATCTGGATCATGATCCTTCAGGCTTCAAGTTATTAAGCTACTTGCAATAACCAGAACTAAAAATTTTCCCTTTTTCAAAGCGATGGAATCTGGGCATCACCTATGATCATGCAACTCCATTAACATAAGATCTCAAGCGAAAACAACGTGTATCATAAAATTAATAATATAATCTTTAGCAACTATGTATTTTGCATTTATAAGATTGGTGCTTTGCTGTTTGGACTCTGAATATGAACTACAGGGGCTACTGAGAGTAACTTCTTACAAGCAAACTGAGATCTGCAGCTGTTATTGAATCACTGGCACCAAAGAAATGCTGGGGAGAGCTTCACGAGCTCCTCTTGTGGCTGCACCTCTCATCACTGAACAATGTTTCTCTCTGGCAGTTTTCTTCTTATGTGGGGAATAAACGCATTTAAATGTGGTATGTCCTCCTCTGGCTTCTTTATCTTCCTCCCATCCTTCCTTAATGGCCTGAGCAGCTGCATCTCGTGCTGGTGAACCACAACCATTACACCCTCCTCAGCCCTTGGTTATCTACCTGTCCTCCAGGCTTTTGAGTGCCCAGCTTTCTGGTTACCAGTTCAATGTTTCTTCTTAAATGGCACTCTCTGTATGAAAAGGTTAATCAGGCAGGAAAAGAAGATGTGTTAAAAAGGAGGAAGCTCACAAATAACTTGTTAATCAGGAATGATAGGAAAGGAAGTGCAGAGGAAGTTCATGACACGGGAGCTTAGTGAGGCTTTGTAACCTGTTCAAACAACGTACTAGACCTTTAAAAGCTCCTGCTAATGATGACATGAAAGGCTGTTAAAGAACACATCGAGCAGAGATCAGTCAGATCTTCAAACTGGAGAGATCTTGTGAAATGCACACAGAAGCAAAGCCGCTGCTGAGTTTTTAGGAAGAGGATGAGCAGCAACATAATCTCTGGATATCCTGTGTCATGGTTTCTGTGAGACGACTCATTTAGGGCTATCACGGATTCTGTGTCTTTGGAAATATTTAGACTAAGGCTGGATGTTCTGGTGGAAGATCATCTGGTTAGAAGTTGATGGTGCCTACATCTCTCATGACAGTCCCTTCCTTCTCTTCCTAAAATCCTTGTCCTGCACAGAGCCTGTTTAATACCACCAAACACTTCAGGCTGACGGAAGGTACAAATAGTTTCTGTGCAGCTCTGGAAAAGCAAAAGCCAACTTAAATATACAATTACTAAGGGCTACCCAACCTGTGTATAACACTTCTTCTTCTCAAAGGTGTTGTACAGACCAGTGTCATTTTCCATTTCCCCCAAGATGAAGAAACTGAACCAAATGACTCTGGTCTGGTCTAATTACCAGGTGCCGAGTGGACAGGATTCACACAGTCGGCTCCTGTCTCACTCCCAAGCCACTGCCACCGCATTAGTGGGGCAGCACATTGTCCTTTCCACTCTTCTGGAAATACCTAACGTGGGGCATCTCCCAGTCCCCAGGTCTGGATATGCACCCACACTGCATCCTCAGTGTCTGCGGGGAGATGCTCCTGGTGTGCACTTCACCCCCTCTTTATGGACACTTTCCATGAGCTGGAGGGGAGCCACAGGTTCCCAGTGGAATGAATGGGAATGGGGAGTAAGAGGTGTGCTGTAGAGCACCCCATCTTGGCAGCCTGGGTGCACCTTGGAGACCCTGGGCCAGTCAGGGCTGGTCAGCCTTAGCTTTTGGTGGGGGACGGCTATGCACTGCCCTCAAGGTGACAGCATGGTCTGCTGTAATACAGTTTGAGAGGTCTTCCTGGCCCAACCAATGCAGTGCTGTTACTCCCGCTGGGAATAGCACCTAAACCTTCTGAAACTCAGGAGACAACCTGTATTTTACAGGAGTGCATTGGCTGTGTTGCCACAAGCAGAGCTCACCCCCAAGTGACGGCCACAGCTCCTGAAGACAGCACTTCAGACGGAGTCATGGCTGCCAAGTAGCTCACGTTTACCAGCAAATACAGGCATGTGACCAAAGGAATGGCAATCATCACAGCTCTGGGAAGGGTCACCTGGAAAAGGGATGACAAGAGTGTTAGGTGCAGCACATTTATGCCTGCACTGGGCTTTTTTTGTTTGTTTTGTCTTTGCCACCACCCACGTCTCTCATTCAAACTCCTTCACTCACTAAGCTTTTCCACAGAACAAGACTTAGATCCAGATTCACGCAGCAGATTTTACACCAGTATCCCACAGATATCAGGCAAACAGTAAGGCTGTACATTTCAAAAGCTAGTCTTTGAAAAAACAAACAAACAAACAACAACAAACCAAAACCCAAATCTTATTCGAAACCACTTTGGTTCATAGCTGCCCAAGATGTCTGTTGCACACTTCTTGATTGCTTTAATATTGATTTATTTGTTACTAGTGTGTTATGTCTCCTGGTGTGCTGCATCTTCCCATCAACATCCCACTGACACGGATGAAGTACCAGTGTGTGTTGCATAGCATTTTACCTCCTCTACAGGCTAAATCCAAGCAGGGCAGCACAAACGGAATTTGCTCTAGGAAGGAATTTTTTAATATATTTTTTTTCTAGTGACAGGATGCTGCAATCTTGGAACACCACAGATCATTTTAAGGCTCAATAAAATCAGCTTTTTACATTACTTACTACCCTATGCAGCTGAAAGCAATGGAAAAAATCTACTAGTAGGGTGATCATAGAGGAACTATACATCTGAAAACCTGAAATATCAATTTTTTGCATTCCTCATTCCCACTGCAGCACAAGACAGAGCAATTCCTTATGTTGATGCCTCCACCCCACAAAGGCCTGAATACCAGCAGTCATGGTCCTGTGGGAGAGAGTGCCACCTGACCCTTGGATCTTTGCTGCCATTTAGGTTAATATTTAACTGTGTATTTCCATTTAATCTGTAAAATCTTGTGTGCTGCACTGAAAGAAAGCATGCTGTACACACTCTGCACTCACACAGCTCTTTCTGAAAAAGGGCCGTTCACTGCTGTAGCATCTGATCTGCAAAAAGAGGTAATATGGCACAGAGAGGACTGATGTGAGATGCAAGTGAGCTACTTGAGTGCCTTTAGCGTGGACAGAACAGTGCCTAAAAAGTAGACATTTGAAGACAAGGGCCATTCAGAGAGTTAAATTCCCTCTCCAGTGAGGCTTGGCTTGCTCTAAAGCTCCCCCTCCATGCAATGAGGAGAGATAAGTGGGCTTTTGACACATACATTACAGATCAAGTCTTAGGGAATATGTGGTGTTAAGAAATCTGTATGGTTTATAGCAGTGAGTGCTTGAGTGCTTTTCTGCATAAATCCAGGTGTCTGCAGGGAGATCCTCTAAACACTAAGACAAAACTTCATCCCCAAAGCATCCAAGTGCTGCCTAATAGCTTTTTTTCCAGTCAATGGGGTATTTTAGTGCTTTCTTGTAGGCAAGCTGTTATTTTGCTTAGAGACTACTCATTTTTATCCTTTCTGGATACATCCATAGGAGTCTTACCCCAGATGACAGAACAAGCCAGGAGGAAAGCTCAGTAGTCCTTCCTCAACACTCTAATCCCTTGATTACCCCTCTTAACACCATCATAGATAGAAACAAACATATTAGCAGCAGGATTAAGTAAGTAAAACCCAGCTCACTCGCTCACCTCAGGCTTCTTCAGTTCCTCAGTTACATAGTTCAGGTTGTTCCACCCATCGTAGGACCAGAGTCCCTGGTAAAACGCCACTCCAACTGCCCCGATACCTGCAGTCGTGTTTTGAAAAGCATTTTGAAAACTCTGAGTTTGTCCCTTGGCAAGCAGCACCACTCCGCCCACCACGATCACCAGCAACGCCAGGAGTTTTGCAGCTGTAAAAATGTTCATAATAGACGTGGCCAGCCTCACGTTGAGACAGTTGATGACAGTCAAAAGGAGGATGCAGGCAGCAGCTGTGCATTTGACAACAACCTGTGGAGATGAGCACCCTGGGTAGAACGGCGCAACAGCGTATTCAGCGAAGCTCAGACAGACAGCTGCCAAACCAGCTGGCCTCACCAGGATAACAGAAGTGTAGGCAAAAAGGAAAGCAGGAAAAGAACCAAAAATCCTCAAGATGTAAATATATTCTCCTCCAGACTCTTTAATTACGGTTCCAAGCTCAGCATACGACAAGGCTCCAAACATGGCCAGGAGGCCACAGGCTGCCCAGATAAGCAGGCTGCTGGCAGGGCTCCCCATATGATGTAGCACCCACTCAGGGGACATAAAGATTCCCGAGCCTATCATAGTGCCTGCAATTAATGACACTCCACTAATCAGGCCAACCTCTTGCTTCAGTCTTAATTTCTCCTTCCCTTCACTTGGATCTGTGGATGAATGAGGTGAATCTGTTGTCTTCCTTTTCCTCATTGTGGAACTGTCAGGAGATGTTCTTAGGAGAAAATGTGGAGTAAGACTGAGGCATTTGAATAAAGACTATCTCAGGCTTTTAGGGTTAAGTTAATAATTACAAAAGTCACACTGAACACTGTCAAGAAATACAAACTTAACTTCCGCATTTTGCATTCTTTCATTACCCATTTTATCTTGTTAATTTATGATGCTTCAGATCCTGCCAAGACTGATTACCTTTGAATCTCACTGCAAGCAATGGTAGCGGATAGCATTCAGCACCAGCTCAGAATCACTCAGCACCTCACTGGACTGTGTCCCTCATTACCGCTCCTTTCAATTATGGTTCAAACGGCATCTGGAATAAGGATCAGGTAAGCAAAATCCCCGTGCAAAACTGTACTTTATTCTTTGATTAACAGTCAATGCTCAAGCACCTGCTTTAGAGATCAGTTGTATTTTCATTCCCCACTATAAAGCAATCAAACAAACTTGTCAACCAACAGGCTTTGCTCAACGAGGAACATTTCCAGTGTCTTAATCAAAGACACCAAAATGTTCCACTAAAACCAGTTCAGAGACTGCTCTTCCGCACAATAGTAGGCGCCAATTCTGGGGATTTTTTCAAATTTTAGAAGGTGCAGGAGAAGAATGAAAAGGCTGTAATTACATTTTTATGGGCCCTTTTTGCCAATGTACATGAGGTAAGCACATTCTCAACAGACCATGATCTTCAGAGGACTTTGTCACTGCTCATCATATACACATTTCAGTGCACACTTGAGAGAAACGTAGAGGTACAAGCTTTTGGAAATGCCACTGACCCCTACTTAGATAGCTAATGTAAAATTTCAGACTTTGGGGAGGGTTCTGCTATAAATCTGAATACTGTTACAGTGCATGAGGGTGTATTTTGTGATCTGTGATCTGTACAAAGTATTAAGCAGAAGGGAATGTCCATATGGATTCCTTTGAACTTCAGCTAAACTTTACTAACTGCAACTGTAAAGAATGAGAGTTACTGTCCTTGGTGGTCTCTTGCAGACTTCTGTTGTGATAAGTACCAGAAAACAGGAGTGAGACCTTCCTCAGCCCTTCATGGAAACAGTGGACCTTGAGTCTTGAAAACTATCTGTCCTCAGCCATTTGAGCTAAAAAAAAAGCATAAATATAAACAGAAAAGTATTTTTATTGTTTGTCTAAAATTCCTTCTCTTCTAAATCATTTAGATTTCTCTTTGCTTACTTTAAAAAAAAAATCATCTTGCTAGCTTTGCAGTTTTCTGCAAGAACAGTCCAAGATACTCTTGGACTCAGCAAAACTCATGGGCCTGTAGGAAAAACAACATATACAAGTCACATAATTTCTCATGCTAAAGCAAATAAAGTTGCACAAATCGGGCTGATGGCCTTTAATTTCTTCAAAGAAGCAAAAAAATAACTCAAGTATCATTAAAGACTATGGGTTTTTTACAGTAAAAATCTTATTGACATACGAAGGAAATAATGAGAAAAGTTTGGGGGGCTTGTAAGGGATACTAGAAGCTATTCCTAACACCAACTCACTAGTATTCACTAGTGTGTGGTGAATGGATCCCAGCTGGATTTCTCCTGATTTCAAAGTCACTTACAAAAATTCACAGCTGATCAAGCTGTATCTTTAACAAGAGTGAAAGGTTACTTTATCTGCAACAAGTAGGCTTTTTATGTCTTCCTAGCAAATTCTGAGAATAAACATACACACCTTGTACTGCAAGGATGCAAGTTAATGCATTTCAAGTTAATGGTTTGCAAAGTGCTTGAGAACTTGGAGGGAGGCATCCCAGTAATGCAGAGAATTTTCTTTTACTTCTCCTAAGTGACAGTGCTCTTCTTGTTGGCTGGGTTAGCTATTTGTAGCGCATTCTTTTTCAAGTTGCTAATCGCAGTGTTAGGCTATCAGAGGTCTAAAGGTCTGTTTTTTTCTGTGCTACAGACACTGTACTTCTGTGTGCATCCATACATGTATCATGTATACCAATCCTAATTGAGAACACATTCACAAAATACAGTTAAATCAATGCTAACGGAAAACTTAATATGACTACAGGTAGTTAAGTACCCTACTAGTAAAGTTACAGATATATTTCCACAACTGTTCTCTTTTAATGAAGGAGCTTCTTTTCTAAAGTGTAAATGCAAGGTTCCTGGAGGGCCTAAGAGAGTCTTTTCAAACCTTCACAGTGACTGGTCTTAGAAATAAAAAAAAAATTAATCTAATGTTGTAGAAGGAATCGGAATTTCTTCAAATTTGATCATGTCAGAAAAATTTCTGTAGGACCACTCAGATAACAAGGATTAATTAACTGGTACATCAATAGATTCACTCACTTCCTAAAGGGAGGTCTATTTCCAATCCCAGGACCATTGTTACTCAGTTCTAGCTGCTTCTACCTAAAGTGATAATGAATCTAATTAATCATGATAAGAACTTGAGGCTATTCCTGTGGAAGCTAAGACAGTCTGATTGCTTTAGTTGTTTTTTTTTCTCACTGACTCATTCATTTTTGACTGGTATCATCAGTAAGGAGCAGCCATAAGATATTTTAGCCAAATGGATTCTCACAATTATCATTTGTCAAAACTGGTTACGTCAAAGGGCATCTCACTGCTCCTCTTCAAAAGACGTGTATGAGGAGGAATAAAAATAAAAGTACTGCTTTCTTCTTATGTGGAGGAGCAAAACTTTTTGCTCAAGCTGTCACATAATAAATCCCCTACTTAAACAACTCTCACTTTTCATTTACCTTTGACATTGCAATGGGTGGTTGCCATCTACTGGTCTCAAAACAATAAGGCAGCTTTGTCCAGTGGAACATGGCTCACTCTGCATTTGGGTTTGATATTTTGCATTACTGATTAAAAAGAAACCCTACATTAAGTATTAGTTTTTCAATATTAATTAACAAAAATAGAAAGTGAATTACAATTCTTTTTAATGTGTTTAGGGCTATTTTTATCCCAGCAATAGCTACAAGGACTAGAGAAAGCTGATTTAAGGTAAAGGCCAATGTCAGTGGTAAGAACTAGACAAAACACGTGGCCAAATATTTTGCAATATTTAATTTTAGGTCCCAGGAGTGGTATTTGGAACACAGTTACGGGTTTGGCTTCCCTGTCCCATGCTTGGGAAAGAGTTACAAATCTTAGAATGGGGATTAAAAATAACCCACAATCGGAGGATGGAATAGCCAAAGCCATTGCCAGTAACTTTCTTCAGAGGCAGACACCAATATTTTACTTCAAAACTGTGCAGTGATTAAGATTTTGTTTTTTAAAATACAATAAAATACCAAAACCAAAATCCAAGTTCTATGAGATGAACTAAGTGTTAGAGAATTCACCCAGGATGTAAGATGTGGGTTCAACAGCCTTCTCTGCTTGAGGACATGGAAACCCACAAATCCAAGTTGAATACCCTCACGTTCCCTGTCACGTTACAACAGCAGATCTGAGCCCAGGGGACGGAGAGGGAAACTAAAAACCAAGAATTTGCCGTAAGTTGAATTAGTGGTTCCTGTCCAGCTCTGAGGGCAGCCAGCAGCGGGGCCACTGGAAGGTGAACTTGGGGCTCCCCACTCTTGCTCAGTAAGGGCTCAGCATGTTCTGGTTCTGCAACTATTAAATTTTGAAAGATTTGCTTTTCTTTTACAGATATTCTGCATGAAAATGTATTTGGTATCCCACACAGTGCCAATCAGATACTGAATATTTTGTTTAGTTATCTTACCGCATTCAGGAGGAAGCTACTAGTGTCGCACTGCATGTTCTCTGGGCTGCTCTGTGGAGCCGGTCATAGGGCAGTAACGGTCCTGCTCTTACACGTTGCATGGGTGTACCCTTAAATGAAAGAACTGTTACAGAAAATAGTGGTGGAATAACAGAAAACAAGAACTACAGCTGAAAAGAAAGTAATTACAACATTCACGAGTACTGATCCCAGCGCTGCCTGCAATGGTCAGGAGATGTGACTTGAAGTTTAGTTTCCAATAATTTTATTTTTATTAGAAAGGTTTATAATAAAAACTAGAAAAGATAACGCTGCTTCTGATATGATTAGAGCAGCATTCTGAAACTAAACAGGGAAATAAGAATTGCATTTTTACCACTAGACACTGCAAACATTAGAAACCAATACAAGAGAAGGTCCTAAGTGAAGATGATCCCAGTCTTCAGACTGAGAGCGACAGAAAAGTATCTGTGTAAGCATTTATTCCCAAAGCTGGTGGAGCAGTGACTTCACTAAAAAAACCCTGAAAACCAAAAAACCCCCAGCACTACAAAAACCCAACACTTAGACTGATGCTGGCTCCAGGGTTCCCCATTTGGGCACTGCAGGCAGTTACTGTACCAAGTGCCATTGCTTCATTTTCTTTCACCCACTGAGGGAATATTATACAAATTTCTTCCTTCATTCCTGTTTCCATATTTCCTGATTTTATGGCTCTATATATACACAGTGTATAAACATGTCTATACACAGCATTCCAAACCTGTCCTGTTTTTCTTTTCTTTTCCTAGCAGTGCTTTAAATTAGCCTCAACAATTTCTTTGCGGTTTTTTGTACTCTTAAGAAATTAAGATGAAATTAAAATGTACTCCTTCTAAATTATGGAATTAAATTTTAATTTATTTAATAGGTTTAATTCAAGATTAGATTATCTTGTCCTATGTGAAGTCTGTTTTGCAGAATCATTATCAAATGAATGCTGTCATTTTAAATACCAGGATATGAACAAACAATGTCATTAAAACTTTCTACCGAGCAAGATGAAAAATGGAATTAAAACATGGCTATATTTTCAACTCTGAAATTCTTCTTTATCTGTGAAATGCATCCCTACATTTATGAGTAGATGTATAATAATACTTTCACTAACACTAAATAGTTTTATTACTTTTAAAACAAACTTATACAACATATCCTTAGAGGTTAACCTATAACCTTACATTCACTGTGTTAGGTATCATTCTATAATGAAAGAGTGTCCTCTGTATGATTCTCGTCAAAAACATATGTTCAAATGATTCCAGTTTTTCTTAGGTGAAAAGGGAACATAGCAACTGAAGGTACTCAACTTAGCACCTTAAAGTTTTCACCCAAAGTGATGCCTATTTTTTAATGAAACTCTGGAGCAGAAGTGACATGGAAGGCCCACAGAAAGCAGCTCCTTCCCCAGGCCACCCCCAGTGCTGCCAGACAACATCTTCCTCCCAACAACCAGAACCACCTCTTTTCTTCTTCTTAATCACTGGGGCATCACTGGGCAAGGGAGGGAGCATCCAGCTTTAGTAGCGCAGTAGAACATAGTAGAGCTATGTGGGGGACAAGGAAAGACACTCAGAGAACTGTAGGCGGGAAGAAAAATACGGCAACATGGCTTGTGGCAGCTCCTGGAAGTTTTCTGGGCTGCCTCTGCCTGTTTGCTTTCTCTGGTCCCAGCACAAAGTGCAGGGTGGGGCTGGGTAGGCTTATCCCCGCATCCCACTGACTGCTGTCAACACGCGTGGGGCAGATGACTCTCCCACCGCTTTGTCCCCATGCTGGGGTGGGATGTGCTCCAGCAGGCAGCCAGGGCCAGCACAAGGTCAGGCCTAGCCCCTACGTGCCCAAAACACTTTGTGGAGTAGGTATAGGCTGTACGATGGGCTCTGGGCCATGCTTAGGGCACTGGGAAGTTGATCTCCTGGGATAAAGGGGACAATGGGCAAGGGGGCTCAGCCTGTCTCTGTGCCAGTTGTTGCATAGCTTCTCAAAAAGCTAGGACATGGGATTAATTTTAAGACTCTATAAACTCACTCTGCCCAATATCAAAGAAAAAAAAAAGTGTTTGCCTGGAAAAGTCACGTAGGTTATGATGCTCTCATATCTCCGGCTGGTGCTTCATGAATTTGTAACAAACATGTATTTTGCAGCTAATGCTTCATCTTGTACAATTTTACCAAGGGAAAAACTAATGATGTCAGGAAGATAGTGATGTGTTGAGACTGTAATTACTCCCATCTGTATGCTTTGGTTAAAGTTATAAATAGATATGAATAAAAGGAAGGATGAAATGGATTACCCATCTTTTCTTGGCCTTCCAGGGGAAATATGTGTGGGAGATGGGGAACAGGTTCTAATTCCATTTGGTAAATTTTCATTTGAGATTGTATGATGAAAAGAACTGCACTTAAAGGCTTGGAGGACTCTTTCTGGTCCCAGACCATAGCTTCCTAATCGCCCTCATCAGTGATGCAGTCAAGCTGATAAATTAATGATGTAATGATGATGGCCAAGAATCACTCTGAAGTAGCATTGTTCTCTTGAATGCAAATTGGATGAATCTACAGGTGTTGTCTTCTAATTCTTAGCCCTTAGCCAAAATGGGTGGAAAGGCACTCATATTTACACACAAAAACTTCCTGTTTTGCAGTCCACTAACAGGATGTGTTACGAGGGAAGAAGTTTTCCAGCTGAACTGGATTTCCGTCTGGAGGCAGCTCGAGCCAGTAGGCAAAGCAAGCGGGAGGCTGCAGGGTGCGGTCTGGTGCCTACTTTTCCTGTGCCAGGGAAATGGGAATCGTTTATTCCTATTTGAACAGCCGATCTCTGCTTCCCACTCGCAAAGCTCTTTGCTCCCAGTGTTACGGGAACAGCAAAGGTACAGCTGGGTGGGTGGTGGGTTCCTCCCCCAGCAGCTCCTGCAGGAAAACAAAGTACTGCTCATCCTTCTTGCCCTGCCTTTTCCATTTTCTGGTAGGGACACAGGCTCACCCTTGGGTCCCCACCCCAGCAATGTGGGGTGCGGAGGCACAAACGGCTGTTGGGCCCTGATAGGAGATTAGCTGCAGCCAGGGGTCCTGTTCTGCAAGGGAGGGAGAGCTGGCTCAGAAACGGAACTTGACTTTTTGGCAATATTAAAAAATACACCATTTCAGCCTGATGAGTTTGTTGTTTTGTTCTGTGTTTGACTAGCTGCCTAGGAAGAGGGATGCACTGGAAACAGAAGAGGTACTTCAGAAGTCTGTAAAACCTGCAGATATAATTAAAGGTAAGCCCACATATGTATGAATACACTGTCGCTATTTATGTAATACTTTATGCAATCCATGCATAACATTGACACCTACTTTTCAGTATTACAGTGCTCAACCATTTTGTTTACGCTCAGGAAGTAAGTGAGGATTTCCTTTCCTGCATAGATCTCTGCCGTTGTATATTCACTGCACTGAGCCTCGTTGCTCTGGAGGCTTGTTTGGCACAGAATAAGGTCTGGGTTCTCTACGTGGAACTAGGGGCCAGTGGGTATGTCTTCATCCTATAATGGTGAGTCAGAACGGGGGTCTTAATTAGCTCTGAGCTAATAGGGCTATGCTGTGTTTTGGTGTTCCAACGATGTCTCTAGTCATACAGACATATCTTGTTGCTTGTGTTTGGTCCCCTTGACCTTCCCCAGGAAATTTTGGGGAGCTTCAGGTATGACTGAGATAGAAGAAAAATATACAGTCTAGTGATTACATCACAAGAGCAGAGATGACCACAGATTTCCAATGTTACCCTAAGCAAAGTCCACTTGGTGCTGGGCTGCATCTTTGGAGCCTCATCAGAAGAACCTGCTGCAGGAGGAGGATCAGCATCTGATACAGCAATAGGTAGAAGGGTACTGATGAACCGAAGATGAGAGAAATGGTATAAGCATAAAGTACTGTTGCAAGATCTGTTGCAGATATCCTCTGTACTATGGCTCCTTACTTTTAAAAACACTGAGAATTTCTAGTTCATGCAAGCTAAGTTGGTGAGACTTTATGCAACAAAATTAAAACTTCTGGCTATGCTTTTAGGATTCCTAGAATGGTTTTCCTTAGGAGAAAAAAAAATCCTACATTCTTCCCACTCTGGTTTGCTCTGGTATCACTGAACTATCTTCTTCTAAGTGCGCAAAAAAAAAAATACTGCCTTTTATTCAAAGCTCTTGTGATCGCTTCCATTGCCTGGGATATTTCTCTGAAACTCTTTAACTTTTTAGAAATCCTAGTGTTTACTCATTACTGCTTAATGTATGAAATGAGTGAGAATCAATTTGATGCTCATCTTTGAGGTTTCATTCTTTGTACTGAGCATAATACGCGATCTTCACTTCTAAGAGCCGCAGTTTGCATTCAGCGCAAAGAGTTCCTGGAACTTAATTCTCCACTGGAAAGAAAAATATACTTCTGTTGAGACACGCAGGCTTTTTTCTTAAGATAAGCATTGATAGCCACTCTGTTGTGAACAAAGCGAATGTGAATCTAAAATACAGCTGCTGTTATCTCTGGCTTTGCCACTCCAAAGCTATTTACATTCATGTACACAAAGTGATGCCATTAGTTACTCTTGTTCTGTCACAATGACTGTCTCTGGTGGCTGTGACTCTGAGGTATGTTTATGAAGCTTGTTTATACCTCAGCCAATTATGAGGGAGGGAGTGACTCAGGAACAAAAGCTGTCTTGCCGGTGAAACGAGTCTTCAGCTGACACCTTCTCGGCCATTCTGGCACGGACTTACTTAGCAAAGGACTTCCCCAAGAGACGCTTCTTTCTTGGGACAAGTCCATGAAGATCGGTGCTGCAGGGCTGCGCACTCCATTCGCTGACACCTCCTCTCATGCATTTCCTTTAACCTTATCGCAAACCAGCGTCTTTGGAAAAGCTGATGATGTCGACAAGAGCAATGACCATGTAACCGAATGGCAAGTCAGCCTCCCTGCATTTTAAGACAGTCCTGTAGTAATGAGTACGTCTAAAAATGGGAATAGTGACAAAATTTATTATAATTCAGCCTGAACTGAAGCGTTCTCATTCGCACTAGCTCAGTATGTTGTGCCAGTTGCTACCTAGTCCAAAAAAATTAACCAGAATAGATGGTCTTCCTTGAAGAAACTTAAGAGTTGCACAGACAGGTAGGGGAGCCAAATGGAAGCAGTACCACAGTTTTCAGCAATAGAGCAGATTGGGCTTTTCAGCACACTGAGAGCCTGGATATTTTCAAATGGTTTTACAGGAATCATACTAAAGGAAGGTCTTTTTCTACCAGTTTGTGCGTTAAATGGGAAATCTGAAGGAGGTGAAAGAGTTCTCCCCACACAGGGGAAAAAAGCTTAAAGATGTGTAGTTTTAAACATTAAAACTGGGCAATGGATGCAGTTGCATACAGTGGGCCAAATGTTTCTCTATCAGAAGAGAGAGGGTTGAGATAGGAATAGGCTGTGAAGGCTGTAGGAATTAAGGCAACGGTATCAGTCCAAGGAGATGGAGCAGCAGGAGCTGAGTTAACAGGTGATGTGGTCAAAAGCAACAAAAGAGTCAACCCTGAGTTAGCATGAATGGTTGCGGCAGGGAAAGGCTGTGTTTGTGAGGCAATGGTGGTGTAAGAGGATGTGCGAGTGGAAAAGTCCCTCTGTATGAAGAGTCTGTGGCTTCTAAGCACATTTCTCTGAGGCCCCGGGGAGAGGCTACCCAAAGGGGACGCTCGGCTTGCTGGGCCACAGTTCTTATCTCAGTAAACCCTCCTATGTAGTATGGTCACTGCTGGCCAAAAACATGAAATGCCGACCGATTTCTACAGCAATGTATTTCAGACTGATTTTTTAATTAATTAATTTTATGTCTGTTGACAAAGCAGAATACAGAATTGTGCATTGGGTGCCTAGATTTGCTATGCAGTACATGGGAAAACTAATAACTTCAGAACTGGATCTGCTCCTATAAATGCATGAAACATGCATCCAGATCAGCGTATCTTAGAGAGATGTAGGTAACAAGGGACATGCTAAGGACATAAACCACCATTCCAGGGCCCTACTCTGGAACATGGACAGACAGCTCTCATTGCTTCGGAGCTGCAGCGTTGTCCTTCTGTGAAGGTGGTAGGTAGTTAACTGCAGCTGAGATTTCAGAGAACTGAGCAAGGGTCACCTATTTATGACAGCTCCTCTTAGGTGATAAGATGGTAGTTAGACTGTGGATTAGACTGAGGGCAGTTAGACTTGGGGGCTGGACTAGAGGATTATTGAAGGTCCCTTCCAACCCAAACCATTCTCTGATTCTATGACTGCAAGGCCAGCAAGGCCTTTAAGCAGAAGATCTGAGATGAAGATCTTGAATTCTTCTCTGTAGAACAGCCCAGCTGCAACACAGGGCAGCTAAAGTGGTCTGCTGATTTTCAGGACTCTAAGATAAAGTCAGACCTGTGAATCCTGAGCAAAGGAATCAAATCATAGAATCAGAGAATGGCTGGGTTGGAAGGGACCTTACATTATCCAGTTCCAACCCTCCTGCCATGGGCAGGGACACCTCTCACTAGAGCAGGTTGCTCAAAGCCCCATCCAACCTGGCCTTGAACGCTTCCAGGGATGGGGCAGCCACAACTTCTCCAGGCAACCTGTTCTAGTGTCGTACCACCCTCACAGTAAAGAATTTCTTCCTAACATCTAATGTAAATCTACCCTCTTCCAGTTTAAATCTGGGTGCTCCCCAGTCCTGGGAGGTTTTTTAAAAGAGTTTTAAAAGAGTGCAATCTTTTGTAGGTAACTGCATCTTTTGTGGAGATGCTTTGAGAAGGTCTACCACATCTGTTGTTTTTCTCATTTCCATAGAGGAATACCTTGGTTTTAATTAATACAGGTTAATTATTTGCTGCCCTGCTAGATCTGACAGCACTGTCTGTCAAAACTGCTGGGGATGTCGTGGCACAGCAGGACAAATTTTGTTCATGTAGAGTTTTAGGTCCCAAAGTTTGTAGCTTTAGAAAATGCAGACATCTTCAGGATTAGAGAGTAGCTGAGTAGGGGTAGTTAGGACTGCAGCTTTCCATTTCTGTGAGTGCTCTTCAATTAAGTACCTTGCCCAAGGTTTCATTGGAAGACTGTTGAGGAAGGCAACAGCATCCGGGTTTTCCATATCCTTGGCTACTTTTCTAAACTATAGATTGTACATTTATTAAGTCATTTATTGGACTTTGGCTACTACACATGCAAATCACAAAATGATTTAGTTGTTTAGTATTTTTCATTGAGGATGCTTATGGACAGAAAAAACAAGGCGTAACTGTGGTAATGGAGTTTACCAGAAACATTTGGAGTGTAAGCAGTGCCCAGTCAGCTGTTAACACCTCCTTAAAAAAAAAGGAATAGCTAGGAAAAGCATTTGGTAATGGAGTGATACTGAGTTAAACTATCTAAAGTATTAAGTACTTTTAAAGTTTCCGCTCAGAAGAAAGACTTTTCTTGAACTATTTCAGCATTAGCCAAAAATTTTAGTGCCCTTATTGTGAGGTGTGTGGTGGTGGCATATATTTTTTTTCCTTAGAAAAATACTTTAGAAAATAACCAAATAATCATATTTCTCAGATCAAATCCCAAACTGGTTGCACTTAAACATTTTTCTGTTTTTTGATCCGGTTGGGTTTTCCAGTACCGAGGGGCAGACCAATGTAGAAATCCTTCAAGCTTATGCTTATCAGATACATGTCGAGGTCTTCCTGAACATTTAATGCTTTATACAAACACTGATCAGAATTATCCAGGACAAACTGGGATCCCAAAAGGGTCTGAGCTGGAGAGCTGGTGTAACATAGACCAGCTGTTGTAAGTGTTTGGGAAGGCAGGGTGAAAGGGTTTTTCTTCAGTCCCAGCGGTCTCCATGAAGGGAAGGGCTAGCTTGGAGGCTGTGACTTAGAGGCCGCCTCTCCTCAAGCAAGCAAAGGAATTGGCTTTTCAGCCCTGCAGCCTCCCTGAAGACAGCCCAAAGGTAGGAGTGGGATAGGATGCCAGGGATCATAGGGATTAGCTACACGACCAGCAGCAGGCTGCAGATGTCTGGGTACTTAGTGGACTAGCGTGAAGCTGAAGAAATAATTTTCATTTCTTGGGAAAACGTTCCTATCTTTACCAGGAGCTGGGAACTTTCAAGTTTTTAACCATGACTATAAATACTGTAAACAGCGAGGCTTTTTCTTTCGAGACATCTCTATTTTTAAGAACGCAGTTGGTACTCACAGACGTCTCATCCCCACAACTGCTGCCGCCAGCCATAGCACCAGTACACCCGGTAATCCTGCACCCCAGGATCCGCTGCTCTCGCCCTGCTGTACTCGGAATGGGTCCTCGGTGCTGGCAGAGCCCGACTCCTTCCTGCCTACAGAAAAAACCAGACTGTAGCAGGTTTCGGAACAGCCGCCGCAGGACTGATAACCCGGTTTCATCTGAAAGTTTGATCTGTGTGTGGCATCTGTGTGCCGTTTCCTGAAATGGGAGTACTCTCTAACCAGACTCCTTTTAAGAACCAGTGAAAAAAGTAAAATAGTGGCTTTTCTGTGAAATCCGTATTTTAAAATGCCACTGACAGGCAGAGGTTAGTCTCTTCAAGGCCAGGTTGGATGGGGCTTTGAGCTACCTGGTCTAGTGGAATGTGTCCCTGCCCATGGCAGGAGGGTTGGAACCAGATGATCTTTAAGATCCCTTCCTAATAAGCCCATTCTGTTGTGCTTTTTCAGAGGCTGCTAAATAAGTAGAATTTATGCTCATATTGAGTGAGGCTATTAAAAACCATCACAGTGTTTTCTAGCATCCAGTACCGTATTTACCAACAGCAACCACACAGCTGTTACCAGAGAGCCTGTATTTAACTCTCTCGAGGGAAGGAAATAATTGACTCTCTCCCAAAATCATCGCCCGGCAACTACCGGCACAGTAGTTAATTAATAACTAGGGCGATGCGTTTCTGTTTACTGTAGAACCCAGGCGGCCTGGCCGGCGGGCGGTGCTGGAAGGGAGGGAGGGAGGGAGGCCCTCAGGAGCCACCGGGTACCCCTCAACGCGGGCCTCGCCATTGTCTCCTCACCCCCGGCCTGCGGGCGGGCACCGCCTCCCGCCGCCGCCGCCGCTCCTCCCCGACAGCGAAGTATGTAAAAGAGGAGGAAAAAATAGCGAACACACCCCGCAAAAGCTGTGTTTTCACCGTTTTTTTCGGCGGGAGGGAAACGGACGGCTCCGGCGCTGCGGTTCCGCCCGCCGCGTCCCCGCTGAGGGGAGAGCGGCGGCGCATGCGCGGTGGGCGGCGGAAGGGGCCGGGGGCCACCGCCGCCTGCCGCTCCCTCCCGGGCGGGGGCGCGCATGCGCTGTGGCGGCGGCGGCGGCGGCAGGGGCCAGCGGCGGCGGCGGCGGGGGGAGGTTTGCCGCGCTCTCGCTGTCCCTCTCCCTCCGTGCGCGCCCTCCCGCCATGTTGTTGTGAGCCCCTCGCCGCCGACGGGGGGGAGGGGAGGCAGGAAGGAGAGGCGCCGAGAGGGAGGAGAAGAAGGAGGAGGAGGAGGAGGAGGAAGAAGAAGAAGAAGGGGGCGGCAGGGCGGGCAGGGGTGTCCCAGGGCCCGCTTCGGCTCCATCGCAGCGAGCAGCGCCGCCAGCCAGCCCGTGAGTATCCTCGGGGGCCGGGGCCGCGCTGGATAGGCCGCGGGCAGAGCGGGCGGGCGGCCGCCCCCCCCCCCCCCCCCTTCCTCCAGCCCCCTTTTGTCTCCGGCCTCGGCTGCGCGCCGAGGGAGGGGAGGGGAAAGAAGAGGGGAGGGGAGAAGGAGGGCGGGAGGGGGGCCATGTTGTGGCAGGTCACCGGGCGGCGCGGGGCCTGCTCGGCGGCCGCCCGCGCCTCGCCGCCTTTGTGTCCGCCCGCCTCGCCGGGGAGCGGCGCCGAGGTGGGGAGGGAGCGCCGTGAGTGGGGGGGCGGCGGTGGCGGGGGGCGCATTGTAGCATTGTGCTCTGGGCGAGCTGAGGGGAGCGGGACCTCGGGGTTCAGTTTCCATCCCAGCGGGGTTCGGGGGGGCGAAGTTGTTGCCTGAGAGAAGTCCTAGAGGGGGGAGGGACCGACGACACAGGGCCCTCGGGTTGGGGGTGTGTGTGTGTGTGTGTGTGTTCAGGTGGGGAGAGGTACCGGTACACGCGTGAGGGTGACCGGAGCGTGGGGCAGGCCCCAGGGGCGGGGGGGGAGGGTGGGAGGACACGAGGGGGAGGTGTTACAATGCGGTTCGGTGCCGTGAGGAGCCGGGGACATTGCGGGGGGGGGGGGGGGGAGGGTGTCGGTTCCGCGGACAATTGCTGCCTGCGGAACGTGGGTGAAACGGGCTTTGTTTAAATGTACCGAAAGCGTGAAAACTTGCATTATGTGTATATATATATATATATACATTTAGTGGTCTTAAGGATAATGACTGCTTTCTGAAGGTGTGGAGCGAGGAGGCCAAATGCTTTTGGTAGTTGATAGCAAACAATGAAGTGTTAGGTTTTAATTTTACTTCAAACATCTCTGCGCGGACAACAATAACAAAAAGTTGAGAAAAATGCCAGCTGCCCTGAGTGGATCGTGCTTACAACTAACAGTTGGGTTTTTAAGCTACTTGGCAGTCGTTGGACAAAGATATTTTTATTTTTTATTTTTTGGTCATTGTTCTCTTTAATGTATTTCATAACTTCAGATTCCTAATTCCTTGAGAGAAAATTAATATACTTGGGACGCTTTATATTCTTCTGGGTTACTGTTTGAAGCAAGATGGCTTAACACCACAATGCGTGGCGTGTTTTATACGTGATGTGATAAAGAGGTTATATCAGCTGATTTTGGGATGCTTTTTTCTGAGTAATGTAGCTGTGTATAAGCTATATAGGTCATTGCAAATGAGAATGGGTAAAATTTCTTATAGCTTATATGCTACCTGTTAATAAAATCCTTTCAGATTTATTTTACTTTCTCTTTGTTGCATCTCAATTTGAGAGATCAGGCTTTTTTAGTTAGTGTGAGTTGATGGTATAGCTCTTCAGGTATGTGGGATACGAATGCATTTGAAATATAATTACTACCCCATGCTACCATTTTTATATATAAAACATAGTATTTTGTTATATTTAGTCATGTCTAGGTTTAAAACCAAATGTTAACAACAGTTGTAGTTTTGTTGAAAAGCTGAGAGAATTATTGTCTGCCGTGCTCTGGACTACAGCTCAATTTGTGTCAGTGTGAATATAAATATGTTAGGTAGGTGGGAGAAGGAAACCTGGATAAAAAAGGAAATGATAATTTAGTGGTGGTGTAGTTTGGGTTATATGTGTAGAAATGACACTAAATCACCTGACAGTTTTCTGAAGTGTTCAGAGAGTTGAAAATTTGGAATTTGTCCCAGAAGAATGGTTAGTAGGCAAATGCATGTGAGAAACTGCTTGATAATGCAGATTCTGCAGTTTATTATGTGGCTGTTGCACGTAGGAAACTCCATGTTATTTGAATAGCATTTTTTCTTCATTAATAGGGAATGGTACTTTTTTTCTGTAATAACTTAATATTTTTCTTCTATGCTAGGGATATTGGCACAGCGCTGAGGCAATTATAATCTTACCTGGCATCATGATTGAGCCAACAGTGCAAGGAGCAGTTGGCTGGAAAAGTTGGACTTGCCTGTCTTCTGATGAGAAGATACCTTATATATTAAATCTTATGTAGGATTGTAGTGCACAGTGAAAGCTTTGTGTACGTGTTTTCCTCAAGATTTACTCTCTCAAATGTTTCTTTGCAGTTCCACATATTGCAGTTGTTTGGGGCAGGTATGTTAGCAGGACATCAGCTTGTTGAATACTGTGAACTAGATCTGATTTTTCAACAGGACTTTCTAGTTCACTTTTAGATATTTCCCCTCCTTGATTTAATGATATGTGAGTGTGCATTGAATAATCATGTGTAGAATTTTCTAAAAGCGTTCTCCTTGATAACTTCATGGTTTGTTTTTTTTTTTCTTTGTACAATGGTTTCTAAAACCCCAAAATGATTAGACCAAGTTTTTATACACAGAGGCAAGTAATCCAGTAGATGGTTTGAATTCCTGCTTGTATGTCTTCATGCTTCTTTTTGAATGTGGAATTATATAAAAATTCACTGTCCATTGCAGTAAAAAAAACCGTAAATTTTCTTGAATGTTAAATTCTTTCTGTGTTGGGAATCTCCTGTGAAACAAGCACTAATACATTGTATTGTCTTTAAAAACAGTTTCTAATAGAAACTCTGCAAAGGAAACAACATAAAACTGTAGAGTAGACATGCTTTATAAACACTTCTCATTGATAAACTCTCTCACATACCTATACGTGTAATACACGCAATCTTCTTTCTCTTCAACAAATTCAGTTGAAAATGGTTACTTCATCTAATGTGAATTTTCCCCACCCATAACATAGCTGTTGTCTTGATTATTCCACACAATGCAACCGTTCCAGTGTTGTCACAAAGCCAGTGACCAGCCTCTTGTCTCAGAAATGGGACAAGAAGCCTTGCATTTGAAAGCTCATTTGCTCCTCCTATAACAACAAATACCAGTTATGTAGTAATGAAATTGGAGACGCTGCACAGTCGTATAGTAGAAAAGAGTTTTAAATGACGTCAGAACATGTAAATGTGTTCAGTTTTAGCTGCTTGGATATAATTTCAAACAAGTTGTATAAAAATTATTTTATACTAACGGCCTGTGCCCTTGGAATACCTGCTGTGGCTTTTAGAATAGCAGGCAAGAGTTTTTCAAGCTGGTATGTGAAATGTTTAGCTTACAAATAAAGACCAGATGTCATCTCTAGCAATATCTTTAAAGATTGTATTTCATTATTGGTTGGCAGTTTTTTTTTCCTAAACGTGGCTATTTAAGAACAGTTGTAGACATGTAGAAGAAATATGTCTGAAGAGGTTGTGACAACCATCTTGGGAGTTGGGAACAAAATCTAAAACTCGGAAATGAGGCAAAAGTATTTCGGGAATTTAACTTTTTTGCTAGGTGTTCTATATAGCATCTATTTCCACTAAACTTTAAAAGTGGTGATATGATCCTCTGGCTGTGCTAACTATCAATTCTGCAGCCTTTCGAACAGGCAGATTTTTTTACAGCATATATTTATGTATATTGGATTAAGTTATCTGGTCTACATCTTGTAATTCTGATTGTTTTCCATTTTCATTTTTTGTACAACTCTAAGATAAGTTAGCTCTTGTTCCGTCAGTGCTATTGAGGTATTAGCAAAGCTTCCAGTTTCAGGTAATAGGTGTGGTTGTCTGTATTATAAACCTCTCGGCATATAAATCCTAATGGAAATAAGGGTTGTGTCAGACCTGTGTTCATACCTTTGCTTTTAGATTTCATCCATGTTATTTTGAGGAAGAATTTTCAGTGATGTATTGAACTAGTTGGATACATTTTTTCTTTGTTTGTATGGCTGGTCTGAAGTTTCATATAGAATTTGTTCACTAATCTGTTTAAAGGGGAAGTGAGCTGTTGAAAGCGGGGTTGGTGCGTTTAGTTCTGTAAGTCTTTACACGTGCTTATTGATTAAATACAAAGCTAGACTTGCTGGAGGGGACTTTGTGTAGTTGAGCTAAAAATAACGAGTGAGTCTGTTTTGACTCATATTTTTTGAGTATCTTGCTGTTTATTTCCATTCTGATACATATTGCTTAAACTTTAGTTCTGGGCATACTGCAACGATGAGTTAAGTCACGTAGTCTGAAGAAGTTGCAAAATGATGTTAGTATGGTATTTTGACAAAAAGCAAGTACCTACTGCAACAGTACTATAATAAGATAAAGTAGCTTTAGAATTTACGTGTTACAAAATAAAGATTGTTCAAGATTATTAAAAAAAAAGATCCTTCTACCATATATCTGTATATTACGCATCTTCCTAAAGATTGGACATTCTATAGTCTATAAGGTTAGATTAAAAATGCAGAATTGCATAGAGAGATTAGAGGACTCGTTTCTTTTGCGTACATCTTTATACAGAAGTGTTCTGTTCTGATTAAATATCTTTCGATTTATGTCAGTTTTTATTGTTTGGACTTAACAGTGGTTCAGCATGAAAACGGAGACATTTCTTGGACTTGAAATTTAAATTCTCCCTCCTAAAAAAAGTCCTTAGTTAAGATTGTAGAGGGTATTTTGGGATTTATATATGTAGTCCTGTTTTCCTAAAAAGTCCATTTACATATTAAAAGATTGATAATACATCAGTTATGGTAGATTAAGAACATGTGTTGACATCATTAAGAGTATGTGTTCAGGGGCAGGTATTTTTTGTTGAGGATTTTGTCGAGATCAGAGATTTTTTTTTTGGGTTTTTTTTTGGGTTTTTTTTTTGGTTTTTTTTTTTTTTTTTTTGCTGTTGTCATTTATACTTATTTCAAGCCAAGACTTAAATGCTTCAAAAAGGAATTGGCAAACTGCATTTTAATCCGAGCCTGAAATCTTTATTTTGTGAAAGCCCCCAAATCTACTTTCATGTGGGTTGGAGAAGTTCAATGTCAATTGCTGTGTTAGAATCTTAGATAGCTTAACTCATTTGAAAGAAAAAGTGGGGCTGGTGTGTAAGAATTTGTAGTTGAGATGATGAAGTAGCATAGAAAACTAACTTCTCTACGTAGTCTACAAATATATAAAATTAGACATAATGGTACAATAGAATTAGTGGTTTTACACATCATAGTGAGTAATACTGTAAAAGAAACTGCTGCCATTATGATTGAAAATCATATTTTGATTTTTTTTTTTTTAAGCAAGGAAATACACGGGCAAATGTTGATAATACATGGAACTGTACCGTATTAATATATTGTCTTGTAAAAAAAGTCTGTAGTACTTTATCTCAGAGGCTTAGTTTGGTAATGGTATTTAAAGTTTAAATCAATAAACATTTTGACAATGAATATTGTTCTTTAGCTTGGGCTTTTTTCATCCTAATTATAAGAGCTGCATATTTAAAGATACGCGGGAAAGCCTTTTATTTTATCAAGACTTTTTCTTTTAGTTTTCTATGTGGAATGAGCATTCCATGTGTTTTCCTAGGCATGAATGAAGTGGCCTGGCAGGAGACCAGAGAAATGATGCATGTGAATGTTGGTCAGGAAGCCAGTGAGGTTGGAGTAGGGGTTGCCCCAGCTGGAACAGTAGTTGGAGCAACATCAGGGCCCAGTTCAGGTGGAAACACTTCTCACACCATCCCCACAACTGCAGTGTCAGACACTTCCAATGTCCCTGGTACCCCTCAGTGGACATTCTCAGGATGGTGCCAGAGTTGGGTGTTTTTCCAGAGGCAGGCTGGTGAGCAGTTGGGTGGCTACTCCTGCAAACACCGCTAGCCCACAAGAGTCAGCATTCATATAAATTGTTCGGTAGGTGGTTTATTTGTTTTTCATGGAAACAGTTCCTGTGTTTTGTGTTGAATCCACATCTTTATGAAAGATATGTGTGAGTTAAGCTCGCTTTAGAGTTTGGGTTACCACAGACTTTGAAAAACTTTAACTTCATTTTGTTAAAACAGTTATAAGTGAAACTGCATAAAATAATTTCGAAATGTTCAGTTTGAACCATTCGTTTAACTTATATAAGCATTTCTTATTTTTGTGAGTACCTATTTTTTTTATCAGAATGCCATCAAATCATTAGGTTTGAATTTATGCAAAACAATTTGTTTAGTTTGAAAAGGGACTAGCTTCTGGTAGTCTTTATGAGGAGTAATATGGATTTAGCACACAATCTTACTTGTTACACTTGCAGGTAAAAAAAATTTTGTTCAGTTAAAACAGAGGTAGTAGAATTAAGTGTAGATCAAAACTTAAATTTCTCCTTTTGCAGATAATAACCTAGAAGGAAAAAAAATCTAGTTTTAAGCTTTTACCCCCAATGTTTAATTGATACACCTTCCTAATTTTTCTTTAAAAACTTCATTCTGAATTTGAGATAAGAATTGCTTTTTTCCCCAGGATTCTTGTAATGTGCCATGCTTGAGTCCATGAGGAACTTTTTGTACCTTCCCAAGCCCAAGGACTTATGGAACATGCTCAAAAAATGCATTAAATATAGGAGCAAATGTGAATAAACAAAAATTGCTTTAAAATTTTGCTTTAAAGCAGGAATATCTGTTGTGTCTGGGGTTTGCTTCATCTGCTATATTGATCTACATAGCAAAATAAAAAATCTTTTCCCCTGACATGCTGCTTCAGGCTGTATCACGTTCTGTATTACACTTACATAGAAACTCTAAAGCAGTTCTGTAAACACAAAATTCAACAATATTCTACTTGGACACAATTCCTGAGTATGAAAACGTTGGGTTTTTCCTTGCCAGCATTCAGTCTGTTACACAGGCAATGGTGCTGATTTTCACTAGCATTTTCCAAGGATGATACATTGTGTAGATAAAATTATTCACAGATAGGTAAATGCTGAGTAACAGTTGCATCTCTCTTCTGCCACCTGCTTTCCATCCCCAGTGGGAATCAGACCCATGTCTTCATCAGCAGCTTTGTTTAATTATCAGGTGCATCAAAATATTCCTCCATTCCTCCAGCATGTAAATGTTATGAACCCCATGTGTTTTCTGTAAGTTGAATGGGGAGTGCAGGGGAACTATTCTTATTTTTTAAAGTACTTCAATGTTTTTATGCATTATGAAGATTTAGTGAAGGGGGAAACTACTCTTATTTTGCTGTGCATTGTTACCCATGTGAAAATAGTGTTTTCCAACTTACTGTAATCAGTACTGCCATTATGTTCTGCCATTTTTCACTGCTCCTATTCTTCCTTAGCAATATGAGCTAACAGAAATCAAGTACAGATCAGGAGACTTCTCCATCTCCTAAGACAGAAGCTAAGGCAGAAGTTACTGTGTTTTTTGTTCTTTTTTTTTTTTTTTTTTTAAAGAATAGACAACTCTTGAGTTAGAAGTACTAAAGAAATGGGTTTTCTCAAGTCTGAATTTATGCAAACTGTGGAAGGAGTTTAGTTACAATTGTTTTGTGAGTACTGGATAGACAATCTGTGTAGATAAATATATGAAAGAGAATATTTTGGTGCATTTAGAGAAAAACTGGAAAGAAAAATAAGAGAAATAAGTATAATAGATAAATATCACAGAATGGTTGAGGTCGGAAGGGTCCTGTGGAGGTCATCTGGTCCAGCCCCCCTCCTCAAGGAGGACCACCTAGAGCCAGCTGCCCAAGTTGTTATATAGGTAAGAAGGAGACATGAAGATGCTGAAATCTTTGATTCAACATGGGTTATCTAAGTGTATCTTAAAACTGTGGATTTGACATAAATTTTAGCATGCCATAGTGCAGTCAAAGAATGTAAAACAATGCCAAAGTAATAAAAAAGCATTTTAGATAAATACACCAAGACTGAACCATTTTTTTTTCATGAAGACAATAGAGCTTTATCCCCACTGATTCAGTAGCAACTTAAAATGTATAAAAGTGAAATACAAAAATGGAAAACTGTAAACCCAGCAGGGATTTTTCAAGCAAAAATAACTATTAAAAGTAAGAAATTTTCATACATTGAAAATAAGGATAGCTTAAAATTATCTTTTGAAACCCTACTAGTCTTCTGGCAAGAAATTGGCACAAGCCTGAGGCCTTATACATGTATTCAAGTAAATACAGAATGTGGAAAAAACCTTGTATTTTCTTCTGTATCTGAAGATACCTGATTGAGTGGTACATAGAAGTGAGTTGAAAGAAGAGTTGTTGTGAGCAATTTGTTCTTAAGAGGAACAGATCAACTTGGCTGGAATCACTGATGGATTTTGAAGAATTTTCAAATCAGTTTAAAGCGCTAAAGGAGTCGAGTAACCCATTCTAAGTCAGCCAGAATAAGAAGTTAATAAATATACTTCATTAATTTCAAGAAACTAATTCCTGAGAAGACTAGGGAAATATTGTTTTGGTCTCTGAATTGTCTTCTAAAGAACCAAACATCTTATTAAGGATAAAGTAAGACAACGTCTTTAGTAAAGGTAATTATTTGTCTAGTAGGATATTTAATTTTTACTCTGGTTAAAAGCCTGAAGAACTGCTTGTCAGTGTCCCTTTTGAGGGACTATTGAGAAATGACCTATGGGGAGTTTCAGCCAAGCCACTAGTTGGAAGGCAGTTCATGCCGTTAATAATGTGCTTGAACTTTTTGGTCAGCCCTGAAGTGGTCGGGCAGCTGGACTAGAAGGTGCTTTCCAACTGAAATATTCTACTATACACAGTAGCTTTAGAGCCTGCTGATAACACAAGGGAAGATGAAGTGGGTTATCCTGGAGTTCTGTGGTAGTACTGAGGCTTAATGCGTGCTGATTTGGAAAATACCAACACTGCGATGGAAAAATTTCAGGTGCCACACACACTTAAGAGAAGAGCAGGAAGTTCAAACACACGACAATTGAATGTGATTCAACTTTTTGTCAAGATGGAAAAATCTTTTTGATACGTGTACTCTTGACACATTGCTGTCTAAATTTACTAGCCACTCTGACTCAAAACTAGTATTGGCTCATAGAATAAGAGACAGAAATGTGTGATATTGTTAACATTCACATTCTGTCTGTGTCCTCCTAAGGCTGCTTCAGTTACTCCTATGGCAAGAACTGTGGAAAGTTGAACCACTTTGCTGGCAGAGGGGGAGGCTGTACAGAATTATTGGCAGCGTAAGGGAGGGCAGAGGCTGGAGGAGCACTCATTTGCATGAGAGATGATATCCAAAATTCTTTGGGCACTCGGTTGAAAGGTGATGCGTGCGCAGCTCCTCACTGCAAGGTGTCAAAGCCAAAAGTTCAATCTGAGTCAAGAGACCACCATTGTCACCCTTCATATTACAACAGCAGTGAGCATCTGGTCACTGACTGACAGGGTTAAGTATAAACTTCTTTGTCTAGAAATGACTATCCCTCAGTCTCATTCATCTTCCTTTAAAATACTTAATATTGAAAAAAATTGTAAAGGGTAATGAACTAAGTATAAAAACCAGCTCACTTGGGTTTTTGGTGTATTTTTCTTTCCCTCAAGACCAAACAAGCACTTCAGGCTCTTTAATAGCACAGCATCTGAGGAATGTCACTGTCCGCTGTGGCATCATCCTTTTGTTAACGTCCCCATGGGGCTGCAGATAGGTTAGTGATCTCTTTGTCATTAATTCACATTGCTTCTGTAATGAAGAATCATCTAGGATACAAAGGCCTAGTGATCAGCAGTCAGTCCGTAATACTTGGAGTTACAGAGATGGGGTCTTGGGGAAGCCCAGGATATATTTTCCTGGACATCAGAATACTTGGGAATGTTCTTCCCATGTGCTGAAGCAAAGAGCTACAGCACTGTGATACTGCCCAAGGTATTTGTCCTATCTTTTCCCCCATCGTCCCTGTTTGCTTCCCTCATGGCAAAGGTACTTAAGCACTTCAGCAGTTTAAACTAAATACATCAGGTTATGAATTTTAATGTGGTGTTTGCTGCTTCTGCTCTCTCTGCCTCCAGTAGAGGGGAAAAGGGTAAGAACTGATGGTGAAAATATTAGAATGCTGTAGGTGGGTCTACCAGAGTCTCCAGATCCTGAGGAAGCTAGAGTTGATATGCGAAAGAACACCAGTGAAATGCTCCGATTGTAGCAGCCTTTTCAAAGCATCTGAAGGACAGTGGTGCTATAAACAAAAGACCATAAATTGTGTCTTTGCGCAAAGCTTCAGTTGAGCTGCAGTTGCTGTAACTCATTTGTGTTAGTATTTACAAACTTCTAGAGAAGTTTTGTGAATAGCTGCTGAAACAAAGAAAAATTCTTTTTTGGGGGGAATGGAGAGAACAAAGGAAAGAGTCTTACTGAGTTCAAGAGCTTTTTAGCACTTCTGTGATATTGAAGAGAAGCTCTATGTCTCATTTTTTTTGCAAGTACTCAACATGACTTCCATGGGGATCTGCTAGCATTAATATAGCCAAGCGAAAACGTGTGGATGTTATTAAACTAAAAAAACGTGCAAATGTTTAACGTTGTTGCCTCAGGATAAAATGGACAAATTTCTAGCAAAAATTTTGCCTTGATTTTAAACAATAAGATTTTGTTTGTTGTTCAAATAAGATATGCTAATATGTTTGTGCAATGGAAATTGGGAAATAATTTTCCCATATGAGACCTCACAGTCGTGTAGCCAATCCCTTGGAACAATGAACATAATCTCATCATTCAAATTGGGAACATCATCTGTTTCCTGACTTTACAGTGGGAGTCGCATTTCCTGAATCATTAGTTCTTCTTTTACAGATTCTACTTAAAACTGTCTCTAGAAATCTGGGTGAGCTATTTTTTGATTTCTGAACTTTGTTTGCAACTTTTACTTAAGTTTAAAAACAAAGTGTAATTGTGAAATACAACTGTTTTAAAGTGCTTTCAAAATAGCTCTTATAAACAGATACTTTATGACTTTTTCAAGTGCTAAGCAACTAAGCAGCACATAATTTTCCTATATTGCTAGTCTATCATAGTAAAAAAAAAAAAAAACAAACAAGTTTTATCCTAGCTGATTGATGGCTCCATCTCCCTGTAGAGCTGATGCCCATCTGAAGCTGTTCTTGAGATCATTTGTTTCTCTGACTGCAATCAACCGGTTCCGTAACAACTTCGTTATGTTTCGTCTTTCTGTGTTTAAGTTTGTACTGCTTTTAATTTTTTATTTTGCTATTCTCTTCAATTAATTGTAGTAGCGTTTAGCTCCACTTAACTAGAAATCTAGATTGTAAACGTCAAATGTATGATTTAAGCAGCTTCTCAAACTTGCAAGTTAGGAAAACTTTTCAAGCTTCACAAACTAGGAAAAGAAATCTTAGACTGGAAGGATTTTCCATTGTGGTTAGGGGAGAGCTCGGTGAGGGATTTGATTCCTGTTTTGGAAAATGTTGTATGCCCTGTGAAATCCTTGATTAAGTTCTCGGTGAGATTTTTTCATCACCCTAGTGCTGTGTATTTTGGAGAAAATAATGTAAGTTTTTCGTGTGAATTTTAAGGTTATGGCTTTTTGTGTGCTTAAAAAAATTTAAATGTCTTGCAACCTGCACACTTGAGACATCACCTTATCGCCTGCTTGTGACTTCACACTTGTGGGAGCAGACATAGCTGGGAACAGGTAACTTGTCTGTCTTTCCTCTCTCTTTGTTCTGAAACAGCTAAAAGGGAATGTTTTGTGACGAACTGCAAGGTGTTTTCATGTGATTCAACTGAAAGAAAAGCATTGAGAACTTTCCTCTGCTATACTTAAAAGAAAATTACAGCTTAGAATTTTGCAGGTACTTGATTTGTATTTTTAGTAGTTTCAAGCATGTAGTGCGTGGAATAGACATCTTAGTGTTAACTGTCCTGAGGGCAAGGAGAGTAATTGCAGTCACCTGACTTGTGCAAACAAGTTTATTCCATGTAACTTCTGTTCAAAGAGTCTTTTCCTTAATCACCTCTTTCAATCACATTTGCCATTCTGATGCATCTGCATATTTTCTGACCTTTTCACCAACATTTCGAACTGCAGCTGATAGTTTCAGCTCATGAGCTGCTTGGCTAATTCCCACCCACAGCACATTGTCTCGGATGCTATCAGGCTGTGAACTGCTACCCCCTCTTTGTGGATTGTAGTATTTGTTGTGTCTTTATTAAGTGCATTCACAAGCGTTGCTTGTGCCGCCTTCCACTTTTTTGTGCTTCCTGACATACTCCTTGAGTTAGTCTTTACATTTTCACCTGCCTTGATGTCTCCAAATACCTGGCACTCCTGCATGGTTGAGTGTCTTAATGTGAACGGCTACTTTATTCTTACTTTACCAGTTTGGTTTCTGATTGTACCAATGTTTGTCTTATGCTTAGACTGAGAGCTCTTTGAAGCAGAAGCCTTCGTACTTTACTGCTTATTCAGTAATTAGCACAGGGAGATGCTGGTTTTATATTACAGCAAAACGAAGAGCATGGGGTCAACTGAGCATTATCTTTGATTTACATATAGATCAATTATTCTGTACATTTGCACAGTTATAGCTCTCTGCTGAATCGGTTCAGGTCTGCGAGGAATTATTGACAGTAGCATAAATGTGAGCGGTAGCATCGCTTTGGGAGGTAACACAGGTTTGGAGCAGCCGGCGTGTGTGCACCTTGGAGCCTGGCATGCCGGGAACCGGAGACCTGAGCTGGCTGCGAGTGGAGCCAGTTGAAGTTTTATTCCCATGGGCTCCAGGTTCTAGGTGGGGTTATGAGTGAGGCCTCATTCTAAATGTGGTTGTAGAGCTTTTTCACAAAGCTAAAACTTGTTTTGGGTGTTCTAGGAGAGTTTTGCATAGATGTCCAGGTTAAGGTGCTGGGAGCCAATAAGGTCAGGGGGAAAGAAAGGCTACATGTAGTCATTCAGGTATTTTGCATTTGCAATATATTTCTTCCTATTTTCTTACTCACTTTCTTCTATTATTCAAGGTGTCAAGTAAATAAAAATATTTTAAACTTGTGTCTGTTTGTTTTTTTTTTTTTTTGCTTAATCTAAGTTCTTATCCACAGATTAGAATGTAGTTCTCTCTTTTTATGTGATTAATATTGGGGCTTATGAAAATGTATGACACTGCTTTATTGCATGGAAGGGCTACATTTAGTTTTCTGAATTGCCTTGGTTTGATACAGTTTACGTTAAAGTCGGGGTGATGAGGGCCCTTGGGTGTCTTTGTGAAGGTAAAGGAAGAGTTGCATGGAAGCCTTTTCTCTTTAGTGAAGACAATGGAGGATGGACTTTCACAGGGAGCAAAGTGGTGTGTAAATATGTGGAGGGAAGAGGGGGGACAGCACTCAGTTGGGTAAACGGTTTGAGGGAATATTTTAGTTTGGATGAGAATGAATAACCTGGAATTTAGACATCTAATCAGAAGTTTTTCTTGTAAGATGTCTTCCTTTATTTTGTTAGATGGGAATTCACATTTTTTTTGTGGGTGTGTCCACAGTTACTGCTTCTGCCTACCCTAAGTTCTGCTGTTGATGTGCTGATAGCTGCCTTTACATACAAGTGCTTTCAAATTTTTGGCCTCTGAAGTGAAAAGGTTGAAGAATTTGGCTTTAAATCCATCCTAACACAGATGTATTAATCAGTCTTTGAACTAATTTTTGTTACAAAGCTTTTATTACTTTAATTTGAATTTAAATAGCCTACTTTATTTCCAGTAGGTTAACTGTCATCAGTTTAAAGTCTTTGGTGTTATTTTAGACTTTTTTTTTAACTTCCTTTGAAGGACTATGCTGGCCAACATTTAATGAGATATTAATGTCCAAGGCTAAGCTGCTGCTCTTACTGAATTAGAAATGAGGCTTATTGAATTAAAGTAGTCTCTTTGTAGATTTTTTTTGTTGTTGTTGTTGTTTTAACAGTTGGCTGTTTTTTTCAGCTTTTAGGCAATCTGTGGTTAGTTTAAATACACATATTGTCCAAAGAGAATATCCTTAGAAAACAGCTGAAAGATTTGATAACAGCAATTTCTTTAAGTGTCCCTTCTCCTGCTATAGACAGATAAAGTAGAAAACACATATGCTTCCCTATAGTGGTTCTTACAAAATAAGTGAAAAGAAACATGCTGTAGTGTTCTCTGGCTGTCCTTGAGGTTACGCAGAGTCTAAAGGCTTGAAGAATCAAGGTAGACTTTGAAGCAAATGGGCATATATTTGAAACTTTTGGGTTTTCTCACTGCCATTTTATGCTGGTGATACAGAGAAGTTGTGTGCTTTATCAACAGCTTGCTTTCGAACAACTATGTATTCATAGTGGAGTGAGAAGTCTAAAAATTCTTAATTTCTTCTTTGTTCTTCTCATGATTCAATTCATTGCCTGAAGACTCGGTAGTTCCATTGCTTCATCCCTGGTTTTAGCACCCACTTTGAGAAGAGCAGACTCTGTTGGTATTCTCTGGTTTCCGTTTATCGGTTGGAGGAGAAAAGAAAGCAACAGCAGAGCTTGTTCAAAGGGTACTGGGCTGGGAGGGAGAAGTCATGTTGCTCAAAACTTTTGGGCAGGAGAATTACTGGTGAAACTTCAGTTCTTGCATCTAGTGTCCTTGAAAAATGAATGTTTAAGTTCTTCTGCCAGTCAGGAGCAAAGAAAATGAAAGTAAATGCTCTGAGAAAGGGGATTGTTATATATCCAGAATTGCTGGGGGTGGAACTTTGCTAATATGAGTGCTACAATAACACAAAACTGTTTCCTGGAAATTCTCTTAGAGTGACTTCTGTCATTTCCTCAGCCCTACTTTTAGTGGGGGTGTGTATATACATACGTACAAAATCTTTTTCTTAGTATAAATAGTGTTATTTATAAATCAGTTATGTTCCATGGGATCCCTTAAAATCACTTTTTTTTTTAAGGTGGTATTAAAAAATACATCATTTTTTGAAATAAAAAATTAAAGCTTGTTTTTTACTTTTGGAGGAGGGGGGAGGTTTGCTACCGGATTCTCTGGTAGCAAATAGAAAAGTGAAAATAATTTAGGTATCTAAAGAAAACATATCAGCAAAAAAAAAAAAAAAAGTCTTGATTGCAATGTAGAAAGTTAATTTATGGAAAGTTTTACTTCATTCTAGGCCTGTACATTCTGTTTGTTCCAATTCTTTTTAAGACATTTAAGAAAAGCTTGTTGACTCTGTTAGAATGAATGTTGTATGTTTTATTAATCATTACAATATATATTGAGATAAATTGTCTTTAGTTCCTGCTTATGAGTAGATAAATTTTGGGTTTATACAGAATTTTCATCTTCAGAAAAGGCAAAGTTTTAAGTCTGTCTTTTTTTTTTTTTTTTTTTTTTTTGTAGCATAATGCCTAGACAGCACTGAAGGTTTTTAGAAGTTTTTTAACTTATTAAATAAGTTTTTTGAATAAGAGCTAATGATGAAGTAACAAAGGCTGATGTGTCGGAACAGCAATGCAGCAAATTAATGTCACGCTTCCTTATAGAAGTAGCTGTATAGTGTTATTACTCACAAAGCCTTTCAGTGTAGAATGGAACAATAATGGTTAGAAATGAGTCTCGGGAATTCCCCTAAACTTCTGTTCCATCAACAGTAGCACTTACTACTCAGTTGCTGAGTGACTAGCTTAGTAAGAAAAGTGTAGATTTTTAGAAATAGTATCTGTACATGACAAATATCTTTTTTCTAAGTAATAGGCACCAATTAAATAATAAGCGTGTTTAGACAAGAACTGCAATTCAAATTTCATTTCACAGCTTTGTTTTCAAACTTCTGAATATATTTAGTGTCTTCCTTTTTTGTTTGTGGTATATTTATGCAGGAACATGGGAGTGAGAGATGCAGAATAATATACACGTCTAAGAGTGTGGTTAAGAGTCTCACCAAACTCAATGGGATTACACCTAAACTATTTCACATTGAGGATTAAACCTGTACATTTTCTTGTATGAAAGGCAGTTCTTCAGTTTGATGTACAAGCAGAAAAGGACCAGTAAGCTCCTTTTCCGAAGAATTACCTTTTCTTGTAGCTCATTTAAATAATAAGCTAAAACTGTATGGATAAATATTATTTTAATAAATTGTTTTAATTAAATTTTTTTAAATAATTTCCTGTTTACAAAAACTCATTGGATAAGTTTTTATGGGATTTTTCTTCTATTTTGTAAAACTATATATTAACTTTTTATCTACATACTAACTTTTTAACTACTGTCTCTTCTTTAGACTTTTATTTTACAAACTCCTGCAACATCTGTCACCCTGACTTCCTGTTCTGTACATTTCTTAGAAGCTCTGAGTGGATAATTTCTTACATGATTAAAAGACTTTGAGAAACCTGCTAAGTTATTTAGTATAAACTATATGCCCTACTTATGTTGGAATATATCACTTCAGCTCTTCAAATGGAGCCAACAGTGTAACTGTTATAAATAGTTATAAAATCTGGTTTCAGTACAGACGCATTATTATTAATTTATGTGAGGCTGGTAGTTCTACCAGTATTTGACTGTAGGGATTAAGATCCTGAGCACTGAGGACGCATGACAGTAATTCAGAAAAAACTTGTGCTTAACAGTTCTGCCACTCCTGGAGCAAAGCTTGAGCTTGTTGGGTGGGAAGGCAGCACGAAAGCCTGTGCAAGGAAGAGATAAGTTTCTTATGTGATGGAAGAATTCATGTTCAGGGAGAAAAACGAGTGCAGTTACGTATTTCTTAGAGCACATTTCATTCCGTAGTAGGGAACAGAACCTAAGGTTCCTGAATCTTGTTAGGCCAATGAGCCATCACGTAGCTCTGAAACACGCGGCAAGATGTGCTTTCATATTCCTCAGCTTTTCTTCATGGGAGGCAGTGTCCTGTTCTTCTCGCTCTCTATAGTCTGTTGGCAGGGAATATGCAAGTATATCTGCAATTTCTAAACTTGGCAGTGACTTGCGAGATGCTAACCAGCATAATTTTGTATATATTTTTATATATACATATATATATATGTTCTGTTGATAATAACCTAGGAGATTCCTTTCTCCTGTGTGCATGCTTCCAGGATACTGATATTCCTATTGAAAAGAACACGAGCAAAATGTTTGGTCAGCATTGCGTATACAAGTGTCAGCTCTTATCATCACCTTGTGCCTTTGTGACTTAGCTTTTTTAGCAGACTGGACAGTCCTTTTGCTGAGTATATATATTTATTTATTTCCTCCCCCTTGCTACATGCTGCAGAAACCCTGCCTTGAAATCTCCTGGTTTCATTTTTTGCATTGTTGGTGTCCTCGGCACCGGTAGGATTGGCTTCTCAAACTTACAATGGAAAGTTCACAAGGAAATAAACCACAAGAACATTAAGATCCAGAGTGGTTGCTGAGCCAGGCCAACTGAATTGACAGACTAAATTTGTTCTTGTTAGAGCATTTGAATGTTTTAAGGGTCATATAGTGCAGAAGTATAGCTTGATCCCAGAATATGAGTTAAGAAGCCTAAAATACAGGGATTGAGGAATTATTTGCTTGCCTGCAAAAAGTTTGAGTTGGTTTTAGAACGTTATATTTTAATGCAATGAAAATTGTTCAATACTTACTGGGGGAAGATGTTTTGCTTTTGGGGATTATAACCATGGAAGTGTGTGTTAGAACATAAAATTGGTTGCTTAAGTGTTTTGTCAGAAATGCCTAACGTCTTGTTTATTCAAACTGTTTACGGAGCTTAGACTGCTCTGGTTTTGGAGTATTTGGTTAAGTCTGCAGTCGCATTACTGTTACATAGGTGCTCAAAAATGTTACCTCTTTTCAAAATACAACCTATCTGTAGACTTTGGATTACTGGGGAGCAGCAATTTATGTTAACCAGTTTGGCAGTAAGTGAAGCTTTGATTCCGTGATGCCTCAGAAAGGTATGGAAAGATGCATCTAGCCAAAGGCAGCTTTAATCAAATGAATGCCTTGCTTTCTTAAAATGCCTCACAAAATATTTAGTATTTTGTAACTAACTTGTGTACTGACTTGTAGTTGCTTGTCGAGCTGCTGAACAGCATTTTTTACCTGGATGTACTATTAGCTGGCTTCTAAACCAAAATAAGGAGATTTTAGTTAATTTGGCAAAATATTCTAGAGGGAAAATGTCTATATACAGCCCTGAACTGCAGTGTTTGGAGATTTGCAATTTAGGCTTGTTGTGTAATTTTCCCTGTTGACCTTAGACACAAATCTAGTAAATTTATAACAAATGTTTTAATTTGTATTAAAATATTATTTTTATTGATGGTCACCCATCTGAAATGTTAAATGAGCTTTTTGTATATGTAGTCAAGTGTCCAGCATGGCTTTACAAAACAGTGTTTAACTATGTATTATGTTTTAAAATAAAACCATTTTAGTGTTCTTAAATTGGTTTTGAACTTGCTAATAATTCTAAGTCTCTGCCATAAGCATATGTCATACACAAGAAGATAAATGCTGCAGAAGAGCCACCCCTGTAGAAAACTACTAAAAAGGTATTTTGCATTGAAGCATTCAGCAAAATAAAGAAAAAGTCTCAAGCATTTGCAACGTGAACAAGAAGGTTCCTTTTCTTTCCAGTCACAGTGCTGTAATCGCCAGGTGCTTTGTGTTGAATTTATGGCCTAGTACCATAACTTCAGCCTCAAAATGTGTCGTTCTTTTCTTCGTCGGGGTGGTCAGAATACTCACCTGGGAGGGGACAAATGAGATTTGGAATTTCTTCATGCAGAAAAAGTGTCGTGGCTACTTTCTGGTTAGCTGGTTTAACCACTTTTAATGTATAAAATGAGTCTTTTTTTTTTTTTTTTAGTTGTTTTATAATTATTTTCTCCAACTGTTTTCAAAGAAGTGATCTTTGCTTTTGCAAGAGAGTGATTAGAAGCTTATTTCTGGTAGGATCCAGGGTTATTGGAGAGAGTACTTGTCCCTAGATCTGGGTCTGGCTGCCTGAATTCCAGAAATGGATATTGTTTTAAAAAAAGCAGTGTTTCTTATGGTAATCCTAGATGACTATCCAGTCTGCAGTCTGCCTCCTGAGTTATGTCAGGACACGGTTTCACAGAATGATATGGGGTTGGAAGGGACCTCTGGAGAACATCTAGTCCAACCCCCCTGCCAAAGCAGGTCCTCCTAGAGCAGGTTGCACAGGAATGTGTCCAGGCAGGTTTTGAACATCTCCAGAGATGGAGACTCCACCACCTCTCTGGGCAGCCTGTTCCAGTGCTCTGCCACCCTCAAAGTAAAGAAGTTCCTCCTCATGTTTAGATGGAACTTCTTATGTACAAGTTTGTGCCCATTTCCTCTTGTCCTGTCACTGGGCACCACTGAAAAAAGACTGGCCCCATCCTCTTGACACCCACCCTTTAAGTATTTATAGGTGTTGATCAGATCCCCCCTCAGCCTTCTCTTCTCCAAACCTTCTTGACCAAACCTTTTACTTGATGATTACCAAGTTCATTGTGAGGGGAGCGGTAAAAGCTGTTGATGAAGGATGGAAGGACTGTCCCATTCATCAGTAGCTGGTTAGATGTGCTCAGCTTGGTCATGAACTCAATTTATTGGTTGACTGTTGAAGCATTCAGTATTGTCTGGTGGGCATAGCGTGAGGTAGTAGTGAAATACAGAAAGAAATAACTAATCTTACTTGGAGTTTTGACAGAATAAAGGAAGGTTTTTACGTAGGACTCTAGATTTAAAATAAATTATTTTGTGAATTTCAGGGGGAGAGAGCATAAACTTTAAGAAAGTCTACTAAAAAAATGCAATTTTGTTTTTACTCTGTGTTAAAATCTCATTCCTAATGCTGTGCTGAAAAATGGACTAATACATGCTGTATTAATATCCAGTTTCTGTGGAAGGAGAAAAAGATCGCAATTTTCAATCAGTACGTCGAAGGAGAAAAGTTCATGGATACACTTAAATGGTTCTATCTATTTAACAGCGGTGTGTGAGGAATTGTTATACCTAAAGACTTCTTTGGTGTGTAGTATCCATTTGTGTGTAATTTGGGGGCCCTAAGGAATGATTTGATGTGTATCAGGAACTGTTGCCAGCTTCTCTTAGTTGGAAAGGCTCATTAGCATTCGACTCCTGAAAACTAAGATTAGATCTAGCAACTAATCCCAAAAGCAGGTAGGTGGTAAATGGAGAAAAGAGGAGTCTTCAGAGTGATTGTAGGAGTGGAAAAAAAGAAAAAAGAAAAAAAAAAAAATGTAATCAGCCAAAACCAGGAAATAATTATAAGTGTTGAGCAGTGTGTTTCATAGGCCTCTTTTGTGATTTATGAATTATTCTAGATGATGGGAAATAAATAAAAATGGAGAAATTATTTTTTCAGTGTTCTAAATTTGAGGTAAAGAAGTATACAATAAAAATGTTTATTTCTGGAGCATATGAATTAAGTGAATGTTGGCATTGAATTAAAGCAAATAAAACTTCCTGGTTATACAGGTAATCCTAACCAAAGTTTCTCCTTCGGGGAGAGGGCATGTCTTTATAAGTAGTAGATCTAGCTTGGTTGTTACTATACTGGATGTCTTCTTCTGTTGCAGTGATAGGGCCAGCATTGAGGAAAGCAGATGATCAGAAGATATTGGTGCTGCTTGTATTTTCTCCAATCTCTAAACTGATCTATGAAACTTGCATTTATGATAAGGGACAGGGTATTGTGGGCTGCTATTTTTGATGGAAACAGAAACGGAGATTCTTTGCTGCAGGAAAAGGACTATATTATTTCTCTTGCTGCTGATAGCAATACACCAATTTAAATTTCATGTTTCTAAGAGTGGGGCCAGTGAGCAAAATGTTGAGTGTGCTAGAGTTTATTTACAGTTTCAGAAAACTTCAGTTTAAGCTTAGAGTTGGCTCTGAAGTGCTCAGGAAAAGAAAAAAAAAAAAAAAAAGGGGGGAGTTGGCTGTGCTATTACATGCTATTACCCTGATTCTTGGATTGTCTTCTCTTAGAGGCTTGGAAGTGTGCGTGGCCATGTTTTTGAACTTTGCTGAATTGTGAGATATAAGCATTTGGTATTAGGTCTTGCAGCACACACGAAAAAACCCCAAACAAACAAAACAGCCATCACCAAAAATTTAAAAAAAAAAAAAATCCTCTTAAAAAACCCCAAAACAACCAACCAACAAAGCAAAAAAAATCCAACAACAAAAAAGAACCCGCAACCAAAAAAATAAAACATCTTTCATACTTGGTTGCTTTTTATCTAACAGTGATTTGGGTAGTGTTTATGATTGTAAGTATTAGCTACAAATTTTGCTCAGAGATGCTGTTAGACCAAACCCACCTTTGAAGACAGCAGTATCCGATTTACTGTTTGATTGCAGTTGAAACTAAATTCCATGACTTCAGCATGGGGAGTGGCTTACGGTAAAATAATCAACTCTCAGCCATCAGAAGAAATTCTGTTTTCAGAAACTGTAATATCTGAATTCAGAAGTCTTCAAAATTTGAATTTCTGGTTTTTCTTTCTAAATATTGCCTCTTCTCTAGCTAATTTTTCTATATGCATGCACAAAAATTGGATTATCCCTCAGTTATCCCTCAGATGTAATAAAAAAAGAGCTTCTTTCACATAAATTATATATAATCTATTTTGTAATTAATTAGAAAAAATACCTTTAGCTTTTTTAAGGGTAGATTAAAATCTGCTTCTAGTTTTTTAAAGAGTAAAATCAACCTAATTGAGATAAATGTCAGCATCGCTGGAAAAAAGGTCAGGGTGCTGATTCCCCCCTCCCACCCACCCTACCCCTTGTTAAGTCACTGTGAAACTAAATTTGCTCTTCATTAGGTCACAGAAATTTTTGGAGGTTGGTTTCAGAATCCATCTGAACTTAAATACTGTTCTTTCTGAGGGAATATTTCTTTGAGCTGTGAAATTCCTTCCTCAAAAGCACAGAGACACTCAGCCTGGGAATTTAATGGCTTGTAATGATTATGGGGCAATAACAAGATTTTGAGAATAGAGCATTTTGAGAATGCGAAGAAAATTGGAAAAGTTGTTTGCACCAGAATATTAAAAGCACAAGATTCTTTCTTTGCCAGTATTTGAGTGTTTTCTCAAAAGTGAGCTTAATGTGTTATGAGCTGTATGGAGTTTTGTTTTATTTGTTAATGTAAACAGTTGGGCTTACTGGGTGAAATTAACTCCTCGGGAAAGGACTGGTATTGGGAGGGAAACTTTAATTTTATTTTGAACTTGAATAACTACCATTTCACCCTGCTGCATCTCACTGTTGAGAAAGAAGAGAAAGGGAGAAACAATGCTGAATTTCCCTTTTTTATTTGTTTTTCTAAGCTCCTCATGGCTTTGAAAACTCCTTGTGGAAACCATTTTCTCAGGAAAGAATGCACCCAGTGCATTCTGTCTGCATGCCATGGAAAAGGAGGTGGTTTGTTGCAGCAACAACTCTGGCTTTAGCAATACACCTTTCGTATTTACAACAAACAAAAAAAAGACAACACACAGAGAAGGAAGAGTGCTATTTCCTGGAAGAAAGCACAAGAAATTGTGATAATGCAGTCAGTTATTAGATTTTAAAAGCAACGTATTGCTAGTAGCTTTTGTGACCCGTGTTGTGAGATTTTGTTTGTTTGCTGCTAAGTGTACTTGGTAACATCCTGTGCAGTAGCTCCTTCTCTCCTTTCGGAAGGATATTGTATGTCCAAATCTTTAATTTCACTTTTTGCATTTGTTGCAAATGTAATATTGGTTGTTTCCATAGTAAGTGATACCCATCCGGATATATGAAGATTAAAATGTTTAAGTCTCTTGGAATTTCTTGCATGTTATTATATTAGCATGGTTCATTAAATTGGGCACTAACTGTCCACGAAATCTAAACTCATGTTCAATCTAGATTGACTAGCAAATTTTGTGTGTGCTGTCAGAAATCTTGTGGAGAATTATAAACTCAACTTTTGGAAATATACTTGACTAATGGATCGCTCTTTTGGTTTTCCCCCTACAGGTTCGATCTGTGGATGAGATGAATCATGAGTTTCAAGCTCTTGCCCTAGAATCTCGGGGAATGGGAGAGGTAATTATTGAGAGCTGAAAATCCAGTTGGTGTTTTGGAAATGTTGATACAATTTAAGAAGTCTTAAATAATACAACCTGAAGCAAAGAGCTTCTCTTAAGACCAAATTGATTTTTTTAGGCAACTGAAGGTTTCTGCTCTAAGGTGAAGATAAACTAAGTACTTTGCAAGAACACTGAGATGGTTGTTGACTGGATCTACTGTGCTGCTACGTCAGTCTTACTACATGACTGATACTTTTAGGGAAGTGACAGAGTAACTTGTTTAAAAGTTTGTGCAATTCTATGAAATGAGGCATCTTTTCAGTGCCACTGTGTCTAAGCTGGTGAAAGAATTGCGTACTACCTCTGAGAAGCCAAGGAGACCAGGATCTGAAAAAGGTTTGGCTTCAGGAAAAGTGAAACTGGCATACCCTGGCAGAAATGTGTGGTAACTTATTATTTTTTTTTTTTTACTGGCAATTACTCCTTAAAAGAAGACTTTGACCCAGGTGAAGAGTACAATTGTACAGTTTAGCTTTGTTTAAGTTTTAAATCAGTGTACTTGGGGACAGAATTAAGATCATGAAGGATGACTTTGCGCCTTCAAAAGCAGTTCCCTGAACTGTTTAGAAAGTAACCAACATGCATTAGACTTACTAGCCCTGACAGGACGTGGTAATGAAATAAATTCACGTTGAACTAAGATTTAAAATACTGATCCGTTTGTCTCGGTGGATATTTACCTAATTCAGTTGATAATTGAACTAGGGACAATATTTCAGCTCAACTTTTTAAAAATGATGATAGAACTGTGATCTCTATGGAAACAATAACTCGCTGATAAAAAACAAATGCCGTGTTCTCATTGCTGACTGTTCTGGGCATGACACGTGGCTATTCTTACTTGATTTTTTTTTTTTTTTTTTTTTACTTTGAGGAAACATTTAACCAGTCAGTTGGCTTTTCAGCATTTTTTGCTTCATCCAGGGTTCCATGTTGACTTTCTTGAACCATCTCCTGTTTGAAAAAGCAATAATAGATAAAGCCCTGTTCTGTTGAAAGCTGACTAGCCACATTGGATATGCTTGCTTCCCCCTGCCTCCCCAGCTCTTAAAAACTGCTTTTGAAAGGTAAAGGTGTTGGTAAGGTATCTGTGATAATACCAACAGCATAAGTGGATGGGTAAAATTCATATTGGTGTTTGTTATTTCACTGCCCATGAAGTACTCTGAAAGATCGAAAGCAGTGAAAGTGAAGGAAGGCACAAATTCCTGGGAATTAAATTGAGGTGTATGATTGCTCATACGGATTTTCGTTTTAGGTTTCCTCCGATTGAGGGAGATGTTTCTACGTGATTATAATTTTTGTTTGTTTTCATGGTACTGTGTAGATCTATGAAGATGTCTAAAAAAAAAAAAAAGTAATTCTGGAATAGAATCCTTGGCTGTTTTAACCTTCTTTTTGATTGTAACCTTTTAAAATATTAAAGGAAACGTCTTCATCTATACTCTAAGCTAGAATTGGTATTTGTACATTCTTCCTTGCTGCCCACTGTCTACTTTGAAAGGTGTGAAAGAGCGGTCATGTCTCTTCCTCATGTTCTCTGTCTGGATAGATTTTTCTCTGAACTGAAATTAATTTCTTGTTCATAATTCTAATCCTTCTTGGTCTTTTTTTTTATCAACTGGGAATCAATACTTGACATTAGGAGACTGTTAAGTCTTTTCACATCATTACTAAAATCAAAACTGTCTGTGAGCTGTCAAGCAAGTATCTCTTCCATGTTCCAGTGTAAAAGAATATAGTATGAAATCTGTTTTCATTGTACCATAACGCATTTTGGAAATAATATGTACTGGAAATCCTTCTGTTAAGCTGTCCATCTGAGCTGCACTCGGATGGAGCCTGGTATCAATCAGTATCGGGAATAGCACAGCATAACAGGAGCCAGATGTATGGTTTCCTTGATCTGCTTCTGTCTTGCAATTCTTTGTTAATTTATTCTGTAAAGAAGCGGGCTAAAGTTTTATTAGCAGATCTGCTGTATTGCAGGCGTCTTTCCCAAAATGTCTCCTAAAATTTTAGCTGTTAGATTGGTTTGAACACAGATGATGGTTCTGGCTCCGGCTCCCAAAAGCTATCATGACCTTTAAGGTCGTGATAATATTCTGAAGAAATACTGACACGTGGTGCTATTTCTCTTCTCTAGGCATCTGTCGTTTGCTATTCCAGGGCCAGCATAGTGGGCTTTAGGACCTTTAGTGTGACCCAGTACAGGCATACATAAAATTAATTGCCAAACAGAATATAAAACTAAATCTTTTTTAGATAGTGTCTATTCCTATAGAAACTTACAGGGTCAAAGCACAAACAAATTTCATTTTAGGGACAATGTATTCATTTCTGGTGTCAAAACTTCGTTCAAAGAAATTGCAGATGGCTCTGTAGGAATAATTTCTGATCTTAAAATAAATAAATAAAGCTTTAATTCAAGACCCAGTAGTCGAGACTGTGCAGTTACTTATGAGAGAGCTGGTTAAGAGGCAGCTTTAGCATAATTGGTTATTATCTGTGCTTAGAAAAGGGCTTTGTTCATCTGGCAGATGATAACAGGGATCAGTGCTGATACTGAAAAAGAGACTTTTTATCATACTGTTGGAAGAGTTTAGTAAGAAATATGGCAATCTTTTTCCATTATTTCGAATTAGGATTGGATGTATTTTTGTAAAGTTTCTTTTTTTATTGGATTAAATGCAGGAAGTATTGATCAAAATGCATGTTATCAAAGGGTAAAGCATGATGATTTTAGGTGCTTGTATTAATTAGGGATAATGACTTCTTGATTAAGTCTTTTAGTAGAACTAATCAAGTGGTTTTTTTCTTTTATGTTAAAGAGAAAAACACTTGTTTTCTTTTTCTGAAAAGTGCTCTTCTTTTGAGTTCCACAGTGAAATGGTTGACAGCTGCTAAGGCTCCTCATTTGTATGGCAATCCAGTAGCTAAAACAAGCCTTTAAAAGAGCATGGTGTATGTCATATACATCATCTGTCAAAAATAAGTAAAGAATAAATCTAAATCACTGACCCTCAGGGAGATGCTAAATTGTAAACTTAAAAAAAAATACATTTCTTTAGATATATGAGGGACTTCTTTGTTGTGTAGAAATTTTAACAGTAATTTTTCTGCAAATCTTTTTGATCTTCAGTCAGACAGTTTAAACTTAGGCTCTTGAGGTATAGGTGATGCATTATGGTTTGTGTTAAAGATATTCTATGTTCTTTGTGTACCAGAGTAAGTGAAGATTGCAATCAGTTGAATATATCTGTTTGGTGTTTGAAAGTATGTATTTAAAATACCCACAAAAAAAGAACAAACCAAAGCAAACCTAAAAAAACCTTCCACAAACAACAACAAAAAAAATCCCCTCCCAACCACCTGTACTTTTGCAGTGAGGATTATTACTGCTTTCTACCAGTGGACAGGATTTTTTCATTTGATAGAACTGCGAATGAATTTTGAAATCAAAACCCGTATTGCAGCGTGTTCCGCTCTAAATTTGTATATTGGTCTTAACATCGTGTTGTCTGAACACCTGTCTGAGAGTGGAATTTTCTAATTTCAGAGTAAGCATACTTTAAGGTGATGCTCATTTTATGACACACAAGATACTACTTGATCTGTTTTACTCTGACAAGGTTGTGTTAGGTTGTGACACCTCCACTTCTGTATTTCTCATAACTCTCATCTCAGCTGGACACACCTGAACTTGTCTTAGACTGCATTTCAAATAAAATGTAGTTCTTTTTCTCAAAACCAAGGTTTCATAGATGTGATGAAACACTTGCTTTCTGTTCTACCGCTAACCGACAAAATGAAAAATAAGTAGTGTTCCAAACTCGTTACAATATCAACCTGAAGAGGGTGAGTAGATTGCATAGGATGATGTGAACTTATAGAACTTCTTGCTTTTATTTGAACCGCAGCTGTAAGATGCCATTAATATATTTCTCTGTCCTCTGATGGCTAACTTGATCCCTTAAATTTGGGGTATATGTAATATCCTAGTGCTCCCAAAGTATGTTTGGTTGACACCTGGTGATGATGCTCCTATGCTTTGAAAAGTGGGCATCTTTGCCGGGGAAGATCATAACAGTATAAGACTCTTGCAAGTGTAATAGTCTCTTCTAGTTTTGTCATCCTCCAACCTGAGTCCTTCTGTGGTAACAAATTCATGTGAGGAACCCAGGGATTTCGGCAGGTTAGCAAGTCAGAATTCTTTGTTTCTGGTAAGAGCTCTGTGCAGCACAGAAAACCAGCAATCAGCAGTCCTTAAGCTACTCCAGAGGAGCTCTTGCCACCTCTGTTTCAGTGTTACTGTTGTGGCCTGATAATGGCAATGTTATCTTCTTCTTTAAGCTGTTTTCATGAGCTCTTTCAATGCTACATTAAGAAATACCAAAAAAAACCCCTACTCTTGTTAGTAGTTTCGTCAAGGGTGATGCTAAGCAGCTGTGAAGTTCAAAAGGGTTTTTTAGTCACTTAAGTAACAGGACATTCAAAAATCCAGAATGTACTCGTTTATTGCAAATAACGCTTTATCAGATTACATTTGTTTTTTCTAAATTCTCAAAATTTAATATTTTGAATTGAACATTACATTTAGCAAAATTTGATGGATTATGATGCTGTCTTCAGAGATCTTCTCTGTTCTTTTTGCAAGCTGTTTTCATTGTAGTTTTAGTTGATGGACCTTTTAAACTATGTAATACATAGTCTGAGAATACAGCTTTTTAATTACATGTTCAAGAGAAAATGTGATACGTAGAGTTTGGCAGTCGTACTGCTACCAATGGGAAAAGTTAGAGGAATAAAGTAATAAAAGTAAAAGGAATGCTGACATTTGAGGTACTTTTGTGCAGTGCTTCTGTCACGTGGTACTTAGCCTTCTGTCCTCGAAAACAGTAGAAGTCGGATCTAACTTGAAACGCTCTGCTTTACAAGTAGTAATGAAAAAAACCCACCGTGCAGCTAAATGAAATCATTGGTATATGGAACTTCAGATTTGAGTGTCACAGATTTGTAACCAGCAGATCCCTAGGGCCTAAAGGAGCCGACTTGCCACCACGTGTGCTAGTTGCATTCTAAAATTTGAAATATGATGCATTTCTAAGTGAAAGGAACTTGACAATGAACTGCTGCTGGTTCTGGTTATCGTGATAGTATTAGTCAAAGGCCAGGCTTTTGAGCCAATGTGGAAAGAAGGCAGTGTTAGTTACAGTTTCTGAAAGGATTGACTTGGTTTAACACAGGGATTAATTTTAATTACTGGTCCCGTATTGGGACCGGTACTGTTTAATATTTTCATCAGTGGAACCAAGTGGCAGTGGGATCAGGTGCACCCTCAGCAAGTGTGCAGATGACACCAAACTGTGTGGTGCAGTTGACACGCCTGAAGGATGGGTTGCCATCCGGAGGGACCTGAACAGGTCCATGTGAACCTCATGAGGTTCAGGGTCGGGGCAACAACCACTATCAATACAACTATCAGCCAACAGTGTGTGCTCACAGCCCAACCATATCCTGGGCTGCATCAAAAGCAGCGTGGCCAGCAGGGCGTGGGAGGGGATTCTGCCCCTTTACCCTGGTGAGACCCCACCAGGAGTCCTGTGTCCAGCTCTGGACCCCTCAGCACAGGAAGGACATGGACCTGTTGGGGCTGGTCCAGAGGAGGGACACAAAAATGATGAGAGGGCTGGACCACCTCTCCTATGAGGACAGGCTGAGAGAGTTGGGGTTGTTCAGCCTGGAAAAGAGAAGGCTCCGGGGAGACCTTATTGCAGCCTTTCAGTACTTAAAGGAGGACTACAGGAGAGATGGGGATAGATGTTTTAGCAGGGCCTGTTGCAGTAGAACAAGGGGTAACAGCTTTAAACTAAATGAGGGAAGATTCAGACTAGATACTAGGAAGAAATTCTTTACTGTGAGTGTGATGAAATACTGGCCCAGGTTGCCCAGAGAAGTGGTAGATGTGCCATCCCTGGAAACATTCAAGGTCAGGGTGGTCAGGGCTCTGAGCAACCTGATCTAGTGTAAGATGTTCGTGCTCATTTCTGGGGAGGTGGGACTAGATGACCTTTAAAAGTTCTTTCCAACCCAAACTGTTCTGTTCTATGATTCTAATTTGATTAGCTTTTTTTCACAACAGCTTCTAAATTCTGTATGTCTCCCTCATAACTTCAGAATCTCAGTCTCCTGGTGGTCATTTGAGCAATTTCTTCATACAGCATCAGCTTCAGTAACAGAACATAACTTTTAAGAGTTCATAATTATTCCACAGCACAATGGGTGCTTCCTGATGCAAAGCTGACTTGGGTATCTAAAATAAGTTATTTGCTTATGCTCTTAATAGTATTGCTATTTTTTGGCCATTTATAAGCATATTTTAAATAAAACTGTTTTCTCTTTTGGAACAGCTTTTACCTGCCAAAAAGTTTTGGGAACCTGATGATTCAGCAAAAGATGGACAAAAAGGGATATTCCTTGGTGATGAGTGGAGAGAGACTGCATGGGGAACTCCTCGTAAGTGATTGATGTATACATATTGAAAAATCGGTCGTGTTTAGTAAAAGTAATTTCAAAATAAATGAATATTATAAAATTTTTTTGTATGTTAAATTTTATTTTTTAATTGTGAAAATGTATACTGCATTGGTTGTTGTTTGCCAATAACATGTTTTGAAACTGGGATTTGGAATTTTTTATTTAATTTAATTTAAGTCTTGTTTAACATTGCCTCTGTAATAAAATGCAAATACATTACAACTTGTATTTAAAAAAAATACAATAGTTTTATTTATTTATTTGTTTTTAACAGACCATTCTATGTCCCAACCTATTATGGTACAGAGAAAGCCTGGACAGGGTTTTCATGGAAACAGTGAAGTAAATGCTGTATTGTCTCCACGATCAGAAAGTGGTGGCCTTGGAGTGAGCATGGTAGAATATGTGTTAAGTTCCTCTCCAGCTGATAAATTGGATTCCCGGTTTAGGAAAGGAGCTTTTGTAAGTAATGCAGTGTGTTAAGCTTGCCTAGTTACCTATTATGGTCTTACTGTCTTAACATGGTTATATTTTCTATTGTATTTGTCCATTTTCCTTTTTTAACTCTTCTCTTTAGAAGGAAGTGTGTAGTTGCTGTCTGTCTGTCTTCCTTGGTTGGAGGGGGCAGAAGAGGGAAGTGGTTTGGGAATCTTGACTGAATAGCTGTCTTAAAAACAGTACTTTCCTAACACCTTTAAATAAAGGTAGGGAAAAGATTGCAAATAGCTTAATTTAAAATGTGTGATGGGCTTTATTCTAGATCTTCCTATTCTATGTTTCCATACGGGTTTGTTCTTTACTAGATGTTTTGACTGTATAAAATAAACTTTATCTAATTTGAAGAGTTACTGCTTTAACAGCACCGCTATAGTTAAGGTTGAGTTAGCTCTTCCATTATAAATCTTGGCATTCCTTTTCACATTTTGGCAGTTATTAATTGCATGTGGTTGAAACTTGATGACCAAGTTACCTACCAAATGCAATTTTATTGAAAACAAACTGTTTGTATTGTGTACGTGCACTGTAGTGTAGAATTAGGTCACCTTGTGGTGCTCCTATTGTGTTCTGTTCAATATTCAGAATCAAACAGATTCTTTTTCCTCAGGGCACTAGAGATGCTGAAACAGATGGACCTGAGAAAGGAGATCAGAAAGGCAAGGCTTCTCCATTTGAGGAGGACAAAAACAGAGATCTTAAACAAGGAGATGATGAGGATGTTACTAAAATAAATGGCAGAGGTTTGCCAAATGGAATGGATGCCGATTGCAAAGATTTTAAGTAAGCTTTTAACTGTTTCTCAAGAAGACGAGCATGTCTCTTAAGGGCATTATTACAGTTCTGGTTTGTGTGTCAGCTTTAAACATTACCCAGCTGCAGACTGATTCTTCCTACTTCACGTCCTCCCTTTCCCACTGTGCCACATGTTTCTTAGGATGTCATCAATGTGTGTGTCACTTCTCATGAGACAAATTCGTGTTATTATAGTAATTATTCAAAGTAAATGGGTACCTTCAAAATGTGGTGAATTAAAGAGGGATGAAAACTTTAACCCTTTTAATTTCAAACTAAATTCCTTTCTCTCTGCTTCTTTTTAATACTCTATAACTCTTGCATCTGATTGTTGTTGTAGACAGTAAGTCCTACAGAATTTTAATTTTCCTTCTAATTTTGCTAGTGGATACCACAGCCTAACACAATTATTTCCCCACAAAAGTCTTTATGTAAACCATTTATTTGACTAAGGAGAAACAATGTATTTCCCTATTCACATAGTTAAGTGTCACCTATTCACAGTATAGAATGGTGGTGTGGTTTGGTTGCTTTCTTGGGGGGGGAGGGGGATTGGACCAAGCTCGAACTTTTGAACTGAACTCCTATATGACAGCACAGCCAGCCTGTTTTTCCCTAATACTAAACTATATTTTAAATTGGATATTTTTAAAGGACTAATCCTTGTTTTTAAATGACTGTGATGCATTTGTAACTGTCATACAGAAGAATTAACAAGATCTGATAACTAGAGTGCTGCTCATAAATTTCTATTAATGTGTTGAACGTGACCGAATAGTTGTGGTTTCAATAGTCCATAATTGAACAGGTATGTTAAAATGCATGTTTGAATCCCATACATAAGTATTTGCTACCCTTTAAAAAATGCATTGACCTGTGGTTAAGGAGGGATTCTTCAAGTCTATTTTTCAAGACGTATTATTGGAAGGAATATAATACCAAGCATATTAAAGAGCTCAAATTAGCTCCTTTTGGATGCGTGCTGCGATACGCACTATAAACAAAGTTACCATCAGTATCCTGTGTAGAAAATACAGAATAAATTTTGTCCTGTTTTTCTTTACCAGTATCTATTTCAATTTTGAAATAGTCGCTTGCAAAGTACCTTCTGTATTATTTGAAGAGAGAAATTATTTTAAAATACACAAGTGCAAAAAAGCATCCAAAGCCAGTAAACCTCTAAAAAAAAAATAAAATAAAAATAAGGCAATCTAATTTAAATGGGCCGTATAAAGTGGTGTTATAAACCCCTCCAAACAGAGGTTTATAATTGAAGTATTGACACAACTTTAACTATAGCAACAGAACAGCACCAATGTAAGGAGCAACTTATATTAGGTAAACAAAGAAACTTTGTCCTGTCCTCCTCCTTGTATTTTTGTAATTACAGCTTTTTTAAACTAAAATATGTACTGGAATAACTGCCTCTTTTCCTTTTGTTCTTTGCTTTGTTGATACTGTATGTCACTTGGGAAGAATAAGGAATATTCAAACAAAAACCAAAAGTTTTGTATGTTGAGCAAGGCATGGTTGCTAGCTAGGATATTTAGATGGTAGCCAGTATGTTACAGATGGTCCTCACGAGGTTGGTTCTTACATTAAAAAAAATAATCTAGTGTAATTGCTTTATCTCTGAAGTATTTTGTCCAAAGTAATAGATCATACAGTATCATTGAATAAACTCACTGAAAGACTCCTTTCTGTCTATGCAATCTTTAGGCCTGGTACTAGCCAATACATAAGTACTAGCATGTTTATTTGCATTAATCTTGTGCTTCAGTGAGGAAACAGATACTTCAGCTTCAGAGTCTTGAAGAGGGAGGAGAACAGGTAGCACTAAGGCTTTGTCTCTGTCCTGGAATTAGCTGTTCACCACCCTGGTCTGGCAGTGTGCTGCTGGAAGAAATCTAGTTTCATCCTGCAAGATGGTATTTTGTATTTGAGCCTAGTTTTCACAAATAAAGCAAACTTAACTGAAAGTTGTATGTTTCCTGAGAAACAGTATATAATTACTGAGTTCTGCCAACACAGTAATGGTGTTAAAGGATCATAGATTCTCTCATGCAACTCATTCCGAGTAGCTGACTTAGATTTTGGCCAGTAAAAATTGGTACTCTGAACAATGTGACCTGACACAGAAGGTGGTGTACCACTCCAAATTAAGGTACCCTAAATCTAACCAAATACAGGGTTGGGAATCTCTTTAGGCTGGGAATAGATATCTCACTTGAGATGTTTGCCTGTAGGTGTTTATAGGTGCACAGAAATTCCCGTGAAGTCGGAGGGGATGCAGTGGATACAGCCGGTGGAGATGGGAGAACAATTCAGCTTTTACCCTGATGTAAACACTGAGTGACTGCTCAGTTGAGTCGCTGTCTAGGCTCTGTCAATGGTATTGACTAGAATTTCATCCCCTCTGATGGGAATTTAAACACTAGTGCACCTGGAGATGTGTAAGTGTAGCTGTCTGCATCTCAGTTGCCACCAGCCCTTCATATTTGGAAACTGAACTTTCAGGGGTTCGGCACAGTAAATGATTTCTAGCTCTGTATCTCTGTCTGACTGACAACAGAAATCAAACACCTATGTTTTGCGCCATCCTAAAGATTTTCTTCTGGAACAGCAGGCTGTATTTATTCTTAGGGAAACTGAGATGGAATCGGTGGAATTGTATTAGAAACGCTTTCTTTCCCCTGACCAGTCATCTGGTGTAGTGCAGTCTATTAAATGGGTTGTGTAGGAAATGAAATGTTGTAATCAAATGCTAAATGAGGCAGTTATTAGTCCATTTTACTTAAGGTAAAAAATGTATTGTTTGGCTTTGAGATGTGGAAGATACTTGCTATACTGTGTGTTTGTCTTTTCCAATTAAGGTTTTATTGTCACTCGCTTCCCTTGCATGAGACGCACTTAGCCATTTCCTTTCCTTTTTTTAAATTTCTCTGATACGCTTTCTAATAATTCCTGTTGCTTCCAAAATGCAATAAAGAGCCATCCCAAAAGTTATAGGTGACAACAGTTCACTCCATTTCATTCAAAACGGCCTCAGAGATTAGTTTGTTTTTATCAGTGATTTGAATATATATCTGTATAGTCTTAAAGTTTAAAAATAAAATAAAATTATGCTTTGAAATTAAATGTGTCCTTTATTTTAAGACACCAATGCATGCTGGTTAAAATTGTTAAAATCAGTCTGTCACTTCCCTTTGTAAAGTCTCTGAGTTGCGAGATCCTTTTAAAATAGAAATACTGTCTTCTGTCCATGGACAGCTTTATTTAAGACTGAAGAGTCTGTTTTAAATTTTCTTCTGAACAGTCGTACCCCTGGAAGTCGACAAGCCTCCCCAACAGAAGTAGCTGAACGCTTGGGCCCCAATCCCAGCACCACAGAAGGATTAGGTCCACTTCCCAATCCTACCGCCCACAAGCCTCTGGTAGAAGAATTTTCAAATCCAGAAAATCAGAATCTAGATGCCATGGAACAAGTTGGTCTTGATTCTCTGCAGTTTGACTATCCTGGCAATCAGGTACAAATGGACTCTTCAGGAGCTACTGTAGGACTTTTTGACTACAATTCTCAGCAGCAGGTTAGTACTGGACTTGAAAACGTGCCAAATTGATCCTCTGTGATAATCAGTCATTTAAGCATAAAATGCATTTAATTTTGTTTTGACTGTGACTTAGTCAAAGGCAAATAAAAATATATTTAATCTAGAAGAATATTGGTGCATAATTTTTTAATCTAGTAATTTATCAATATAGAAGTTTAGTTTAAAATCTTTTTTTTTTTTCTGAGCAAATCCCAGTATATTACAGCCCTGACTTTTGAAAACTGAAATGCATCTTTTTTTTTTTTTTCTTTCCCAATAGCTTTTCCAGAGGACTAATGCTCTGACTGTTCAACAGTTAACAGCAGCCCAGCAGCAGCAATACGCACTGGCTGCTGCTCAGCAGCCACACATAGGTGAGGTTTTTGTAAAAGTACAGCAAAAATCCCTGGCAAAAGTGGGTGTTTTGCTTTGGTATAATCCTTTCAGTTTTACCCACGGTATTGGAACTCAAATAGATAGTGATCAGTTGGCCTGTTTTAGTGGTTCTCCTGAAAACTTCTCAGAACGACTGCGTAAGACTGTCCCAGAGAAAGTTTTCTGTTGTGTGAACAAACATACTCCATTCTGTTATTCTATTGCAGAATTAAGTAATGCGTAAAGCTCTCAGTGTGCTGGCAACTAACAAGGAGGCTGCGTTACAGCGACCACAGTTTTACCTGCTGCTATGGGGAAGCTGTGTGTTTGGGGTGAGGCAGGTTGGAGCACACATGGAAGCGATTCCTTATTTAAGGAAGGCAGCTCCTCATGTTCTGTCACTGCAGGGCAGGTTTAAAGATTCCTGCCCTTCCCTCTGTCACCACTGGGCTGTTGAGGTGTGTACACCTCTTTCCTTTCTCTGTGAGGGGGAAAAAGAGTTCAGAAGAGAATCAGAAGGGCAGACAGAAATAGGAAGGAGCATCTCCAAAGGGATGTATCCGTGTTCTTCTGTGATACAGTGATGGTTAAGTTTTCCCACCAGCTTGTTAAGCTAGATTGTGAGGTCTGTTCAGACAGTTTAAAAGTGGCAGCTCTTTAGTGTTATGTAGCTGATTAATACAGTCCTAGAGCTGGGAGCATGGCAGATTGAGATGTTGGTGTGAGTCCATGAGTCCTGTCTTCTGCCTGTCTTTGACTTCTAAACTTCAGAGAAACCCCTACTGTGTATAAAGTGCCATCTGAGCATTCAGCTGTATCTTGCCCCTTTGAAGTGCAGCCTTTTCTGATATTGCATATTGACAGAAATTTAGCAGGAAGCCTCCTGCTCCACTTCCAAACTCCACTTCCACTTCCAAAGAGGAAGGAGGAGCACAGTTTGATGTGCTGTGCTTGCTGGGCTAGTTGCTGCCTCAGGGTTGGAGAGAGTACATGAATCTGATGGACAGGGGGAAACTCTGGGTAGCAATGCTTTGTGTGATGACTGAGTTTCTTCATTTGTCTCCTTCCATTACAGTCCTTATATCAGATTTGGATTCTTGAAAGTAAGATTAGCATCTCGTAACTGGCTGTTTAAACACCAGGTGTCTGATTTAAACTATCTGGTTAGATTTTTTCCTATTGATAGTGAAAAGAGATTTGTATCTCTTGCAGGTGATTCATTCTATCTGGCTGATTCACTTGAGACGCTAGATGATTCGTCTGATACAGATTCATTTCTAAGACCAGTGTAACTTTTAGATAGTTATTGGGCAAGATAAATTCCACTTTGAATAATTGGTTCTATATAAGGGTGGGTAGATACATATGAGATAAACTTCCTTGGAGTCTGTAGATCCAGCAAAACAAAGCTTTAGACCTTGGGATTAGTAAGAAAGAACTAGTGAGAAGCCATAGAAGTGTTGATTTCTGTAATTGTGTACCTGCTCTTAGAAACTTCCAAAGTACAAGCAGTTCTGATTTTAACAGATATGCTTTGTGATTTGATTGGTTTGAATATGATGATGCTTGCTAAGTATGTTAACTATAATTAAGCTCTGTTTATTACTGTAGCAGGCGTATTCTCAGCAGGCTTGGCTCCAGCTGCTTTTGTGCCAAACCCATACATTATCAGTGCTGCTCCTCCAGGTACTGACCCATACACTGCAGCTGGATTAGCTGCAGCAGCTACCCTAGCAGGTAACTGAACACTTTCTAGTGTCTATCTTGATAATTTTACTAAATGAAATCAGAAAAAAAAGCTGAAATCCATCCTGTTTACTTCTGTAAAAGTATTTCTAGGAATGAGGGACTTGTAGGAAAATTAATATTGTGGTTTTGAAAATTGTCACTAAAATGTATGTCTTTCCACTGGACTTCTATATGCAGTAATTAGGTTACTTCTGTTCTAAAAATGTTTAACCTTAATAAGGTTTCATCTGGCAGTAGTAGTATGTATTATTTTCAAAAGATGAGACAGCTAGCCTTTCCTTGATTGTTTTTACTTGGTGCATTAATTTTCTAATTCCATTCCCAGCGGGCATGAGAATAAAGATGGTCCCCAGTGTCCTAAAAGGTCCAGACAACAGATAAACCCCAAGCCAAGGAAGATATCTTTAAAAGTTAATAGATACTGCTCTGAAACAATGCTACTGAGTATTCAAGTCCCAGCTAGTGCTCAGACCTGAGCATAACATTTTGAAAACAACCCTGTATCTGCAGTTGGTAGTTTCACAGGAAAGGCAGTAGAAAGAATTAAAATATATATATATACATAATGCATTATGTGTACAGTTCAATGATATAGAGAGCTTATTCTTCTATGGGTTCTTTATTAGTAGACTGGAAAAAAATAAATGTGCCCACTCTGAAGAGCGTGATGTAGCAGGCAGGGGAAGCAGAGGCAGTGGTGGTGTTTATAAGCAAAGGAAGCATACAGAAAGGAGGAATAATAGATGATCAAAGATCAAACTCTCAGGAGGATGGGTTTGATTCATTTTGCGATGTTCTGAAATGGTCTTTTTTCCAACCGTGGAAACTGATTTTGAGTGTTCTTTGGTATATAAGCTTTGATTACTTAAAGTGTTTTCTTTGTCGCCTCAGTCTCAGAAGGGTAGTTATTTTTTCATAAAGAAGGTATGGTTTGATGTGAATCTTTTAAATTAACCCATTTGTGTTCATGTATCATTTTGGCTAATATGGGAATTAATTTCTTCTTAATACTGATTTCCATTTTGACATTTAGATCAATGAGGGATGCTACAAGGAATATAAACAGTTATTTTTAACTAAGTGCAGTCGATGGAATAATCATGTTTTCTGGTTTTAGGTCCTGCTGTGGTTCCACCTCAGTATTATGGTGTTCCATGGGGGGTGTATCCAGCCAATTTATTTCAGCAGCAAGCTGCCGCAGCAAATACCACAGCAAATCAGCAAGCAGCTTCTCAGGCACAACAGGGACAGCAACCGGTATGTTCCTCATAAAAAGGAGATGTGCTTTTAAAGCCTTACCTTAACATTTTCAGTATATAAGGATCAGCTTGTAGAAAATTTTACACAATTCAGATGCTGTATTGTATCAAGTAATAAATGAATATTAAAAATTCTCAATTTCCTTACATTACTGATTATCACTGTTTTTAAAAAATTCATTTACTGCATACTAAATATTCAGTTTATTTTGCAGTCTGAATTTTTAAAATAAAAAAACATTAAAAAGTTTTAATCTAGGTTACTGTGCTGTTGTGTTTATTGTCTAGGCAATGCTGCCTGTACAGTTACTCAAAAATTAATGTAAAGTTTAAAACTAAACTAGGAAGTAACTTTTTTTTAAAAAAGCTGATTTTCTATTGTTATTCTGTGTGCGTTCTTAAAACCATTATGTGATCTTTCAGTATAAACAAATGGCCTTTTTCCACAAGGGAAAAACCAAAATCTTACAGTAACCTTATGCTTGAATGAATGTAAATTTTTTTAATTTTTTTTTTTTTTTAATTAGCAACATGGTTAATATCAATGCTATTCTTACAAATTTAATATGAGAAGTGACTTTGAGTTACCAAGAAGTTCCAGAGTAGCTTCATCACTTTTTTTTTTTTAATATTCAGGTGTCTCTTTCCTCCTACTGATCGTTGTTATCAGTGAACTGCGATGATAATTGAATGTATATCATCTCTCCACTGTTCTTTTTTTTAATTTCTCTATAAAATTAATATCCGATTTATGCAAATCACTTGTAAGATATTTTGTGGGGATATATTATAAATTGTATTGTATTTCCCTCTTATTTTGGATCTGGAAGATTATTTTAACCAAGAGGAATGGAGTAGTTCCGAGGAATGGAGTAGTTCCAAGAATTTAGTTTGCTTTTCAATCAGATTCCCAGTGATACGCTGTCAGAACATAATAAAACAAGCCTGTGTTGCACGGTGATAGAGTGTTATGTGAATTCTTAAAACTTAGTGAGTGCATTTTTTACAGCACTGTTGGCAGCGTAATGTTAATTATTTAGACGAGTTACTACAAGCTCCAAAGTATTCGGACTTACATCATTCAGTTGCCTGAAAATACGGTAAACATATGCATTTATCAGGGAAGGACAGGTGTTCAGGTAATAAAAAATGCAGATCATGAATGTATCACTCTTACATATTTTCTTCCTTACTTTATACTCATCACTGTTGATGCAACATACTTGAGTTCTGCTGTCCAGAGCAAGGCAGATACTTTATTGTCACATTTGTCAGCAAAATAATTTATGCCTTTTATTCTTTGTATGTATATAACTGTGAAAACAATAAGGTGGAATATTTCCCAAATGAAACTCAGAGCTAAGTGGCATCAAATATATAAAGTTATAGACCTTTTTTTAGCATATAATGGGCTTACTTTCTTACCTTTTAAGGAAAGTCGTATTGTTCTTTCCCAGGTTCTGCGCGCTGGAGCGACTCAGCGCCCGCTCACCCCCAACCAGGGGCAGCAGGGGCAGCAGGCAGAGTCACTGGCAGCAGCTGCAGCAGCAAATCCAGCTTTGGCTTTCGGTCAGGGTCTCGCTACAGGCATGCCGGGTATGTACGCTGTCGGTGGATTGAGAGTATCACTGCAAGTTAAAATATTGGTAGTGTTAGATACCGGATTAACAATCTAAATCCTGCTATGTTTATGATAAGCTGCTTGGAATTTAGTTTTATATAGGTTTATGTTGTTCAGGTGGATTAAAATATTGGCACAGGATCCTTAAAGCACAAGAAATTCTTTCTAGCATTTTTGATTTGGAGCATTTTCTCTGTTGTTACAAATTCTCTAAGCTCGTTCTCTAAGCAATCCTGCTTCAGCAGGGGAGTTGGACTAGATGATCTATATGGTCCCTTCCAACTCTAAAAAAAAAAAAAATTCAGTGAAATTCAGTGAAATGTACACACAAGGAGTACTACAGATTTTTTCAGAATAATTTCCTATATAATAAAGCAATTGCGTGCTGTCTCAAAAGGTCATGAGTTGTCTGCGTGGTTACTCTGATGCAACAACAGGAAGTATTAATTTGTCTTTCTGAAGTAATTTTTTACTTGTGGCATATAATAATAAAAATCTAAAATTCAGAATCGAAGATTAGGAAATGTAAATGAAAATTACTGCTTAATCACCTCTGAAGTTCGCAACGTGCTTGAAGTGGAAGCAATCTAAAGCTTGGAGCCTCAGATTTTTTTTTAGTGTGCCTGGCTTCTGACTTACATGGGGAATGGTTATTCTGCATCTCGGCGCGTGTCGTAAATGCACAAGGTGTTAGCTTGAAGCTGAGCATCGCGTTTGTTTGGTGCAGTTACCTGAGCAAGAACAATTTAAGTATGGTTGGCCGTTCTTCAGTATGGAAAGTCAAGCTTTCACGTAGTTAAGTCGGATAATGTTGATTGTAAGCTGCAAATGTGTTTGGCTTGTGCAGGTTCTGTTCTGCACCAGCACGGCTGTGAGGTGCCTCACAACCTGTAGAAGTCAGAGTTAGTTTGTTGCTGGGTGCTCCGGGAACTGCGTTGTGCAGTTTGCCTCACACCGTCAGATTTTACACCTCTAGCTGCAGAACAGACTGGATCTTCTGTTTTTTTTTTTTTTTAATCTGTTTTGTTTTAGAACTGCCATTTTTATTTCTTCTCATGCAGTAGTATCTTCAGTTTTTAGGATCTTTCTCTTTGTTCTAAAATGAGGAATTAGCAGAGTATGCTGTCACAGCACCTGTCAAGCGGTATCTCTGCGCCTCACCAGAGCAGTGGACAAGGCCTGCAAACAGTGACGCGTATCAGAGATGCTGTAAGCATCTTTGCAAAAGCTCAACCCTTAACTATATCTTTTTTGTGTGTTTTGTGGGGGGTGTGTGTGTTTGTTTACCATTACTTACTAGTTCTTGCTTTGGACACGGAGCTCTCAGACTGTGGAGTATTCCATGCCTTGCAGAAAGCCTGTGATGTTCAGCCTGAGTCCGATTAACATAGGATCATAGAATGGTTTGGGTCGGAAGAGACCTTAAAGATCATTTGGTGCCAACCCCCCTGCCATGCCCCTCCCACTAGACCAGTTACTCAAAGCCCCATCCATCCTTGTTTTGAACACTTCCAGGGCTGGGGCATCCACAACTTCTCTGGGCAAACCTATTCCAGTGCCTAACGTCTGAGACCTTGACACAGCCCAAATTTTGTGACTTCATTATAGGAACATGTGAAAAAAGCATTATTTTCAAAAAAGAAAAGTATATCTTGAGTAATTCAAGGATAATTATTAAAACCCACAAAAAGGCCCCCTCTCCAAATGGATGATTGAAAGTAATACTGAGTGGTCAAATACAGAAACTTCCTAATGCAAGAGCCTGTCCCGTGAAGATTGAACTTGAAGACTTTTTTCCTCCTGCACGAGCCCCAAGAGGTTTTCTGTGAGGACAGAGAGCTTTTTATTGTTTCCATTGCAGGTTGCTTCTACGCCCCATCTCCTGTGTGCCTGAATGGCCAGAGAAAAATTTAATTCATGTGAACATATTTCAGACTGTTCTATAATGAGAATTGTGTGCAACAGGCTTTCAACCTTACTGACCGTACTCTTAGAGGGAATGGGGCTCAAAATATAAACCAAAAGGGCATTTTTCTCAGTCATCATAAGATGGTTTTGTAGTGAGTCATAAGGAGTGCTGGTGATTCCTCTTTTTAGGTGAAGGAGCAGGATATAGAATGATGAAATGAATACAAGTCATTTTTGAAGGGAATCGTGATACTGGTTTATATGTCTGTATTTGAGCTAGATACTTAAGGCTCCTTTTATAGCTAGAGAAGAGACGAGAAATAGGAGCTTTTATTCTTGATTCATCTGCCTCTATTTTAGTTACCTGATTTAAGATAAAGTGGGTTTTGCTCCAGAAGTGCCTTTTTCTACTCGCTTTCTGTAAAATTGAGTCAAGACAACTAAATTACATCTAGATACCAAAATGTGATTAAGTAAATCCCAGATAGTAACCGCCGAACAACACATACAATGTGATAAACAAGCAGAAAATATGTGGAATTCTTGTTTCAGTGGACTTAGATGTTTTACGAGAAAGTGTAGGTTTAAAGTGAGTTTCAGGCTTTTGAATATTCTTTACAGAGAGAACATTTATAGTTTGGCTTCACTGGAGGCTAATAAATGAGTGTATTATTCAGCCCGTCCATACTGCTCTTCAGATTTTTTTCACCTGCTTTCTCCATGCCACAGCCTTCATGTTGGATGAAATTAATGAGCTATGCCAACTATGGGATTGTTTATTTTTCAAATTTGGTATTTCAAGTATTTCTATATTAATTATTTAGGGAGGTGTATTCATGGAGCACTTAAGGCACATATCCTAAGTGTGAAGAGGCAGTGTCTGAAATCCAGGTTACTTTTCACGTTATGTTTTTGTTAAGTCTCTTTTCAGAAAATTTCAGGTTCTTTTTTAAAATCATCAGAAGTGAAATACATTCATTTTGAATTGGAGTTGTGCAATTTCATTCTTGATTCTTCCAGTCCTAACTTAGCAAGTCTTTGAGTAACAAGGTTTCTTAAAAACCAGACAGTTTCTGATTGAATAAATGTGCAAGACAAAGTCCGAGGGCAGTCCCAGTTCTGTCATAATGTGATCAGTATGCATTCTTTTCTATGAATAAAACCAGTTCCCATCACAGACAACGGCTGGACTTGGCTTAATCATCCAAAATCTGCATGTGACCCGAGTTGTCTAAGGAGCCCTTGTGCCCAGTGGAGATCTCCCTGGTGCCGTTGATGTACGGAGGCTGCAGAGCTGCTCTGCTCACCCTAAAATAGAATATCCCGCGATGGGTCGGCTCGGTCCTTCCCGAGGCTTCATTGACTGCGTTGGCTGGATCGGATGCAACTGAGTTTTATTGAATTGCACGCCAGTGAGGCTGTTGGCACTGGCTGTAGTGGTGCATCTAGCATGCCGTGGAGTTGTCTGAAAAATACATCTAAAACATCAAAATCAACATTTTCTCTCTATTGGCATTGCATTTTTTATTACCTTGGGGAATAAAAACACACTTCAAAAAGTGTGCCATTGCAGCGGGTCATGTACTCTGTGCCTCCAGGTAGGATGAAATAGAAGTCAAATTGTGGTAAACGTACAGGGAGTCAAAGTATTGGCAAAGTTACAATGGTTATGGAAAGTATAAATCATGTCCTGGTAGGATATTGAGTTCCGAATTTGATTTATGAGAGGACAAGTGCGGAGATAAGGTTGTGCATATCTTCCTCAGAACAAACAAAAGGTTAAAGTGGTTCAGATTTTGGTGAGCTTGGGAGGCTGAAGTAAAGACTGCAGCATTTAAGGAAAGGTGGAAGATAAGCAGCTGAATAAATTTTCAAATCTGTATGCAGAGGAAAATAATTGGATCTCGGGAATGTTGAGAAGGGAGAAGCTGTAAATCTTCTACATAGGGAGAGAGGACTCTCCAGGGACTTGCAGGTTACGCTCCTGAGTGGAGGGTGAGAGAGAGAGGTGTCAGGATGGCAGCGTTAAAAGGGGCAGATAATTGAGTTGGCAGTAAGATGTGTCACATCTGTTAACTTAAATTGAGTCGAGAGAAGTGACAAACTCTGACATACGTTTGGGTATCATCGGGGAGGGAAGCTGCATAGAGGGAAGGAAGTAGGAGATCTGGGCAGAGCTTTGTGGTATTACATACAAAAATGTGAGAAGAGAGTGTGAAGTATCCAGTGAAAGACACTGAAGAAATTACTGGATGGATAAAAGCAACACTAAGAATGGGCTGCACGAGCCAAGAGAACAGATTTATTCTCATTCTTTAAGAACATTTAAGGTTTGTGTGAAAAGAATCCAGAAAGTTTTCAGAGTCTGTGGTTTTGGAGACATTTAGAAATCATTTCAGCAAAGCACGGTACTGGTAAACCAGATTGTTTACTTTCATGTTCCCCGCTGATCTGGAGACAGTAAGTGTAGATAGAGCAGTTGAATTCTAAAATAAAAGGTGTGATTAGGAACTGATTAGGAAGCAAAAAGTATGTTTTAGGTTTTTGGTTGCCGTGGAAGACCACAGTAAGCTTGAATGTGGAGGCACTGAAATGAGCTTTGATAGTTGTTAATTTGGAAGGGAAATTGCACAGCCACAGGGAGACCACGATGTGAGGGAGAAATAATAAAAACTGAAACAGGAGGAGAGAGGGAATTAGAGAGAAGGTGATCTGGCAAGTTAACATCTTATCTTTGATGAGAGAGAAGGCTGGGAAATAGTTTTTATCTTTGTGTTCATCTCTCTGAGGTGGGATGGAAAGTTTGATGAATACTGTGAATGAAGGGAAAGCAGAAAACTTAAGTTTTGCTATGGGAGCTGTTCTTTGATTATTTAATCCGATCTGAGATGGTCCCTCTGAAATTATATTTTTGATGTCAAAGCAAATAATTTTATATCTTTGAGGCTGCAGGTGCACTTAGCAAGGTGTCGGCAATTTCACAAATAGCCCTCATTGCTTTGTTTTAGTGGATTTGAGTAGAAAGCTGAAAGGGCTCCTATTCCAGGTCAGAATCTCTTCATCTCAGAGTTTAGGAACACAGAAACACCCGTCAGTTCTCGTGCATAGCTTAAGCCTTCTGAGATGGGTGGTATCTTGATGCTAATGACCTAGCTTATTATTACTAATTCTAAATGATCTGTTTGGGGGTAGCATCACAGATAAGATACTGGCAAGGAAGTACGAAAAGAAATTGGGCATTTTGTAACGCAAAGAGTAAGTACAAGTTGCTTCCATTTTTTTAATTCAGCAGTCATACTAGTAAGTTATTTTAGAAATTCTAAAGTTAATGTATTAAACTGCATTAGTATTAATCCCGGTAAATCTAGTTGATGCAATTCTGTGTAAGTTATCTTTTGGGTTCTTTTTTTTTCCCCAAGTATTTCACATTGGAAAATAGGCTTGTTTACGTGCGGGTCTGAAGTCATATAAAATGCTGTGTATTAGTTTCAGATGAGCGCAAGGGTGTAAATATATGGTCAATCCTTTTTTAGGCAGCTGTAGCATTATCCATGGGTTTGAACATTTGAAGAAGGAGGGTAGGTGGACAGGGTAAATACTGGTAAGTATTAGCCAATTCTGAGTTCTGAAAAGGGGGCTTTATATGACAGTAACAAGTGGTAGGACCAAGATGGTGTTATCAATTGATGCTAGGAGTAAAAACAGAAATTATGTAGGTGCTACTAATTAACATTGTTAATGTCTGCAGGAACGTATGTGGTATTATAAAGAGTTTTCCTACTGTGTCACTAATCTTCTAATAATCTCTGCAGAACTACAGCAGTCACTCACCTCTCCCTACCTTGGGAATGCAGCAGTCTTTCTTAGTGGGGAAGGTGGTAGAGCAGCACAGCACCATTTTGTAGGTAGAAGGGGCAGTGGCACCTATAGCAAAGGTTTCCTAACCAATTCAGCTGTAAGAACAAGTTTCAGACAAACGTGGTGGAGGACAGCTGTCTTCCTGTGCAGCTGGCGGTTAAGAGGAGGTAGATGCACCTGGAATGCAGAACAGGTAGTGAGCAGTGAGATCGAAGAGGTTTGGAATGATAGAAATGACAAGTATTCATAACCAGTATAGTGCATTCATCTCCAGAACCATGAATTGAACCTAAAGATCTGGATTTTCATCGCTCTTCTCCTGTTCAGTTAATATCTGGATCTCCTTTGTATCTTCAGATCTTCTTAGTGGGAGAGAATTTGAACCTGTGTCTCTGGCTTCCCTGCAGAGAACCGTAGCCACCAGGCCAGTAGGTGGATGGTGTCTCCAGCTCCAGTTTTAGAGCAAGGCATCTAGGCAGAAGAGATTACACAGTTTTAGAAATTGAGGAGGAGAAAATATGACTTAAAAGCCTGGTGATTGAGGTGCTCACCTGGAATTAGAGGCCCAGATCTTTATGTTCAGGTCCATATTTATTTCAGAGAGAACTCTGCTAGACCTAGTTCTGAACATACATGGAAACTGACTTAAAATAGTATGCAGAAATCTCGGTTCTTACACATACAAAAATAGATGTGTGATTTTTGCAATCTTGACTTTTTTCTTAATAGCATTAGTGTATATTTGAACATGGGAGGAGTATTGAAATTTTCTTGGGTTCTAATTTATTGCTTTTATAAAGAATATTCAACTTAAAAATTAGACAGTGTTATCGTTTCATTGTCAGCACCCTTTTCTTTAGAATATCCTATTGTTTTCCATATTTTAGGGATTCTTATTCCGGTTCTTCTACTTCATTGTAAAATGTCAGAGCTTTAAAATTAATGCTCTTGCTCTTGTTCTAAATAAAGGGATTTTGGTTTTGTCTCTCTTCCTTTCCTTCATTCATATCTTGTATTCTCTTTTCCTTCCTACTGCTTGCTTTTCTCCTTTTTCAGTCCCTCCTCCTTTTTCTCCCCCAGTTCCAACTCTTAACTGTCAGCTGAATTAAATTGTACTTGGATTACAGTCTTTTTTTTCTGTGACACTGACTGGTGCCAGGTATTCCTGCGCATAGAGCATTCCTTTCCTAATGTGTTTTTGTAGATGGACTTTGAAGCATCGCTAGATGATGTATGGAATTGCCAAACTTGCATTTAGCTCAGCCCTTTAATTGTACAGATTTCAATACATTTTCCGTGTACAAAGGAGTGCGAGAGAAATGTAGAATGTCTTAAATGGCTAAAAGAAGTTGATTTGATAATGATCCAAATGCGGCCAGTTGTGGTGTTCCTCTGCCTTTTCACTATGGTGTTAGAAATTTGCTTTTTTTAACCTTGAAAATAAAATTCAACTTAGGCTACTAAATGCAGCTGTTGTAGTTTTAAAAAATTATGCAGAGCATTCCTAAATAAGATTTTGTCACACTGTTTTATGATGGTCACTGTTTTTCCTTTTGACGTCCAGTTGAGGTTCTGAGGCAAAACGGCAGAAATGCTGTTTTCCCCCTTGTAGTTTGTTGTCAGAGGATTTCAAGGAGAGCAGAAATGCTGTCTGAGACTGAGACTATCTGTACTACTAATTCTTGTCTTCTGTGTCGTGTAGGCTACCAAGTACTAGCTCCCACTGCCTATTACGATCAGACTGGTGCCTTAGTAGTAGGCCCTGGAGCGAGAACTGGCCTCGGAGCACCAGTCAGATTGGTGGCCTCAACTCCTGTTATAATCAGTTCTGCAGCAGCACAAGCAGGTACGTATTTGATCCTGCATGGAGATTACTTCCACTTTTATACCGAATCTTAATATCAGTGTTGATTCATTAGTATCTGGTACTCTTGATATGTTTTGTACTCATCTGTGACGTTTTCTAGTTGTAAAGGATATGCCGTACACGCTCACTTTCTTATTCTGTCATCTCCCTTCCTCTGAGAGACACTGCTGTTTCTCAGAGATGTACCTTTCCTTTTTTAATTTGAATTTACAGTCTTCTCCCCATACACAGGCATGTTTCTGCAAATGTTGTTGCTTGTCAGATATGAACATTTTCCCCTTTCGTCTCCCCATGCATATAACATGCACTTCTCATCAGTCCTCTGAATGGTGTCCTCTAGGAAGCATCATTTCATTGCTTCGGCCTGGCAGAAGATGATGGAGTGCTCTGGGGCCTTGCTGTGTTTTTCTCCTGAAAAGTGTGGCAAGGAAAAAAACTAGAGAACGAACAGCAGAAGAGGAGAATTAGTTATATCAAAAGTCTCTAGTTTTCTTTTTCTCTTTTTATCAGTAAGGTCTGGTGGTACTTTACTGAACCATTGTATTTATTGCATTTGTTAAATTAAAATCCAAAATACAAACACCAGATTAATTAAATTAATTTGTTCAGAAAATTAGATTTTAAGTTAAACTATAAGCTGCTTTCTCTATGCAGAACTCACTCCTGACATTAGTAGCTGAAGAGGTCTTTGAATGACTCTTAGCTGCAACTCTGCTATTGCAACTGGATATAAAAGTACAGTTCAGTAAACAGTAATGTCTGATATGTTTACACTGAAAATTCCCTCAATTACGTTGACAATTCTACAGCCTTGATTAGCCTACAACATTATGCTGGTTTTATTTTTTTTTTCCTGGGGTAATTAAGACTGTGTAATACTATAAAATCTCTTTTAGTCCTTTAATATGTGAATTTCTGCTTGTTTAAGAGGGCTTCGAGAAAATACAATTTAGATCTGAATCGTCCATTTGCCATCAGCAATGTTTGCGAGAGTAATTATGATTGAAAACATGTGTTTTACAGCTGCAGCTGCTTCAGCTGGAGGAACAGCAAACAATCTCGCGGGAGCCACGAACGGGCTATTTCGGCCACTTGGTGCCCAGCCACAACAACAGCAACAGCAAACAAATAGTAGCCTACAATCCAATTCATTTTATGGCAGTAACTCTTTGACCAGTAACTCCCAGAGCAGTTCCCTTTTTTCCCATGGTCCTGGTCAACCAGGAAGCACATCCCTTGGCTTTGGAAGTAGCAGCTCTTTAGGAGCAGCTATCGGCTCCGCACTTGGTGGATTTGGCTCATCAGGTAGGTTATTAATATAGTGAGGAAATTCTGTGAGACTTCTGTGTTAAGCAAAAAAATGTATCTTTATCCAGCCATATTATATACACATACATTTCTAAAAAGAATGCAAAAATAGGTTACTCAAGTTTAAAAAAAAACTATAGGGGAAGAAAAGGGTTTTTTTTAAACTTCAGTTGGGCTCTGTATGTGAGATGCATTTTTAAAGAATAGTCGTAGATATCTCCAAAATACTTTTCCATATTGATGATTGAACTCTGCCCCAGAGGTTTGTTATTTGTTTTAGTAAGCTTTTTCTTATTATTATATTCAAGGAAGTCTTCATTCTCTGTTTAAAATAACAATTGATGACTTTTGAGATATGTATTCTTTTGTTGTAATTTTCATGTCAGGAAAATCCCTAATTTTTTAAAAAATTAAATAGAATATGACTTTCTAAATTCGATCCAATATTGAAGTGTTTGTTTCCATAACATTTTTAATAGAATTTATAAAATGGGAAGACTTAATGCCCGAGAACAGTCCTTGTTAACTTCAGTAGGTTTAATCGTGGATATATTTGAACTCAAGTTTGGGGCCTTAAATTATTTCAGCAGATACTCCTGAATATTATCAATCTGTTTGTGTTTAAAAAAAAAAAAAAAAAAATTAAAAGTCAATGTTGCCGTCATATTTCTGTTCCATAGCAGAGATTTCTTATTCTCACAGTTTTTAAACATGCAAGGTAGGTTTTCTTATGTTTCAGTATTAGTAAGGAAAGATAAATATATTTTCTAAAGAATATTTCCTTTTATTCATCTCTTAAGTTACACCACTGAATTGCCTATTATCATTATTGTTATTATTATTTTAATGAAATCAGTGGAGCATGTTTATAATCTTGTGTATCTTGCAGATGGGTAGAAATTGGGGGAAATCTAGGAACTCTTAACAGTATTCTTTTCAAAGTTAAATGCCCCAAGGGAAATAATTAAAAAAAAAAAAAAATTTTGTTCTAAAGAAAGATCATTGCAAGATAGCTTAATATGTGGAAAAACAAAAGGAAAAGCATTCTCATCAGTGTTAAAACATGATACCTGGTGACATTAAATATACTGTGTACCAGTGCAGTGTTGTTTTTCTTAAAATAATCTGAAAAACAATTTACTTTTACAAAACTAATGCTGGGAAATCCAGAATCAAGTTTTACACTGGTCCTCTCTAGTATCTGATTTTAAAGAGTGGGGTAGGAGACTCTTAACGTACCATCTTTAATTTAAAAACAAAACAAATAAAAAAAATAGTAGAGGCTACCCAGTCATGTAGAGCTTCTTAATTTTCCACAATACCACAGTAGGTAAATCTTCCTTAAGCAGTAATTGTGCTATCCAAGTACTGGGGTTTGTAATACAATTTGTCCTGAGCTACCTGTAGGATTTCAGTGAACTCTTAGCAGCTGTGTTCCACCCTAGGTACAGTTTCATTTCACTGATAGATAATGATCATAAGTATATCTGCATGTTTAATGCAGTGCGCCCATTTTAAGTCTCTAGATAGAATAGTTTTAAGTCATAAAAGTCTTTATCCAGTGTTATCACAAGGGCCTCCCTAGAATACAAATTTTAGCTGTGTATCTACTTAAGAAGAATCAGCGTAGTTCTTTCTGGCACAGGAGATTAAGCCTTTTTCTTGTAACAAAGGGCAGTTCCAGAGCTTTGTCCAAAGCCTTCAGCATAGACAGCATATGCTGAATTTTTGCAGCAGTATCCTAGGTGATTTAATTAGCATGGTAGTTTCCACAGGGAAGCAGGAAGCCTGTGCTTTTGCAGTTTGAGAAGTGCTGATGAAAGGTGCTATCTAAACCCGAAATATTTTTAGTATTATTGGAATAAAAGTATATTGAAAGTGCCCGTCTGCCAAGTGTAAATTGTATTTGCCATAATAGCCATTTAAAAATGCTTCCTGATGAATTTTTTTAAGGACTTCCTGAGCTGTATGTAAATACAAATTGAATTGCACAGATGAATGCTTATACAAATGGTGTTAATGCATGGTGAGGCAAATTAAAAACAAGTTTAATTTTTTATTTGCCAAAGTTTCAGCTTCTTTGTAACTCCCCTCAGTGTGTTGTAAAGGTTGAATTTCAGTTAAAATGTAGCCCTGAAGACTGACAGATGGCAATACAGATCTTGCCTTTATGTTTTCAGTTGTTGCAGTGAAAGAAAAAAAAAAAGCTCTGCAAAAAATTCAAAGATGAGCATGTTCTTTCTGAATGACTGAACAATAAAGCAAAAAACCAGGAAGGGGCGAGCATACCATATAAATGACTGTATGTACTTTACAGTCTCTGCTCTTTTATTATAAAGTTATTCATACTCCATTTTAAAGGTTGAGTTACTGCAGCTTAACAGGTAACTAAGAATTAGATGACCTACAGCGGTGAGGAGGGATCAGCTAATTCAAATTGTCTCCTGGTTTCTGTGAGCTTTGCTTGTGTGTGTGTGAAAATGCAGCTCAGCTGGTTCACGGTAACTTGTTAAGCTGCAGTAATTTAGCTGAGTAAGAAACCCTGAAAGCAGGCTAAAGTTTGCTTAGCTTTTTTTCGTAGTTGGAAAAATAACAATCCCATCATGTAGTGTTGTATTAACATTCACGTGGTTCACCAGCTGAGCCAGAACCTGTAGAGCTGCTCTCAAATCTTGAGATTTCTTTCCACTGTTGCCTTAATTTGCTCTTCTGATTTCTCACTCTCAGTCTCCTTGCCTAGTTAGGCCAGTATCTTTTCCTTCTAGCTTCTCCTCCAGTATGTCTGTCTTCCCAGTCCAGGCAACATTTATCTCCTGCTTCCCCCTCCTCCTCCTAAGTACTGTTTCTGTTTCTGCTTGTATTGTGTGATGTTCCTATCATCAGCTCACTATTCCAGTCTTTTTGCCCTACAGTCACATATACCATCTACAGCCTAACTTTTCTTCAGATCTGCTTCCTTTTCATCCTCAGTCCCGCTGGTTTTGAAAGTGCTTGCCACTTCTCTTGCAGTCTCCCTGTTGGCTTCTTTGTCTGACCTTTCTCTCCTCCTGGTTCTGGTTTCTTTTCCTTTTTTCTTTTTTTTTTTTTTTTTCTTGGTCTATTTCTTGTGTTTGGTTTTTGTCTCCTCTGCATTTGAAGTCGAAAATTTCCTTCCCACACTGCCTGATGGGCCTTTCGAACACAAGCTGGGATCTTGGACAGCAGTTTCAGAGCCCGTTTTTTGGCATAGCACACAGAAGCCTAGAAGTTCAATTGCAGGGAAAGCCTTTATCAGCATCTCAGATGTGCCGTGTACAGACAGGAGTTTTAAGTTTTCAGCTATGAGTCTGTAGCAGACCTCTGCTGAACCTGGATGAACTGTGATTTTGCTAAGATTTTTAGCTCAATCAAAGAGAGCATGAAAACAAAGGTCCTCTGTTGCTAGCGCATTGCTCCAAGTACATGAAAGCATTAACTTCTCAAACAATAGGTAGACAGATTATTTTGCTATGGATAAGGCATCTTTCCTTGCCTGTTTTTCTGAAACCACGGTGTTGTTTGGGCAGAACTTCTTTGAAGAATTTGGTCCAAGCAGGTACCTGCCATGAAAAGTATTGGCCAAGTTGTTAATCTAAGGAGAAAACTAATTAGTGTCTTCAAATGTGAAGTATCAGGCGACCTTTATATTGGCCTGTGCTGCCGGCTTTAGTGGAAGGTGCCTGACGAGGGTAAAGATTATGGAAGTTTAAATTCTGGCCTTTTCCTTTTTCAGTTGAAGTGGAAATTACTTTTCCAAATTCATGTTAAGAAGCATCTCTGTTACCAAAATATCCATAATCTTGGTTTTGTTCATGACTATAATAATGTTCCAGTGTTTAAAGTAGGCACTCTAGTGTAATATTTCACGAGTATGCAACAGATACCAGAATTTAACATTTCTAAAAACTTTTTCTTGTTCTCCTAATTTATCCTAGACTGTTCATCACCCCGCTGAATGATGCTGTGCAGGATAACCAGTCCTTCATAATACACTGTTATCCAAAGCTGCTAGTCTAATTGACTTTCAGAAATACTGGTAGCAGTAAAATTACATTTTCAGTTTCTCACCTTAATTTTCCTATCTCTGCTCTGCTTCTCATGTTCTTCTTAGCCTATCTCTCCTTTATATCTTTTCAAAACGCTTCTTTGAGAACCATAATTCTCATAGGGAATTTTAAGTAGTCATTTTTTTCCTACAGGTGAGGGGTTCACAAACAAGAGAATGTTCAGAAACAGCTGAACAGCCATATAGGTTATTTTCTGAACCCTTAAACAACAACCACCAGTTGTCTCTAGCCTTTTTTCTGAAATCAAGTATCGACATCTGACTAATAATTAGTGGTGGAAAAAAATTTATCAAAGAGTTTAGTGGAAATACTTTTAGAATCGTTTACTGTGTAAAGTGACAGTGTTATCGAATCTCATAAATTCCATGTTTGTCCCAAAGCCTGAAGCCAGCTGGTTAAAACAGAGTACTGCAATGTTACTGTGAGAAGTCTAGAATGAAATGTTGAAAGACGTGGGCATTGGTGAAATTACTTATCAGTGGTATGTTTATACCCACTTAGATTTACTTAAAAGCATGTATGATTATCACAGTAATTGTCTTTGTCATAACGATTGCTGTAATTATTGTGATCGCATCTGTTGTTGCCCAGCTGTAGTTGGGGATAGGTTTTATTCAGTTGACACTGTGTAATTAGGGTCTTTTTATTTCTTCTTCAGTTGGCAGTTCTGCAAGTAGTAGTGCCACAAGGAGAGATTCTCTATCTACTAGCTCTGACTTGTACAAAAGATCTAGTAGCAGCCTAGCACCCATAGGGCAGCCTTTTTACAATAGTCTGGGATTTTCCTCCTCTCCAAGTCCAATAGGCATGCCTCTGCCAAGCCAAACGCCAGGACATTCACTTACGCCACCGCCATCACTTTCATCACATGGATCCTCATCCAGTTTGCATTTAGGTAAAAAAAAAAAAATATATAAAAAAATCAAAAAACAAAAAAACCAAAAAAACACTTTTTGTTTGTATGTGTGTATGTATTTCTATGTGTAAAATATATGTTGCATAAGAGATGTCACGTTACCTTTGCTGTTGAACAGTTTTGTAATGAAGAGGGGCCGTTCCTCAGAGGTGAAGAGCAGGCTCAGATGCTCGCTGATTTACAGCAGAGGGCACTCAGCCTTTTGCAGTTTCGGGCCAACAACTGATTTTTCTTCCCTTGCAGAAGCCTGATAGAAAGCCCAGTAAAAGACTTATTGGTGGTCCTTTTTGTATTATGTTTCTACAGTATGACAAGCAAAGGTGCATTACTTTTATTTCTATTTCAGTGTATTACCACTTTAAGGACTTTTTTAAATGATACTGCTTTTAACAGTGAAGTTGAATTTCACTACTGCCCCTTACCATGATAGAGTAGAAAAGCGAGCAAAGCTCTCAATGTAAAATGTATTGAAAGGCGATTTTTGAATCGGTGAGCCTCCTACCTCATGGCTCAGATGCTTTGCCAGGAAGAAAATCTTTTATCACCACACTGGTGGAAAAAAAAGAAAATGCATTTCTGAAAGAAGTAGCAAAGGCTTTGTCAGTGGTGGTTCTCTGTTATCGGATGTATTTTTTAAGGAACGATGATAGTAATCTTTCAGAAATTTTTTGAGCTGGTTATATGACATGGGAGCTCAAACTTTTTAAAAAAAAAAAAAAAAAATTAAAAAGAATCTAAATAAACCCCACCACAGCCTATAGTATATTTACAAGAGAGTGCCTCTAACATGAGGTTACTTGATAAACTTTCCCTTTTTTCGCTGCAAATATTTGTGGTCGTTTAATTTGGATGCTAAAATCATGCAATGGAACTGGATGTGATTTCAAGATTGAGTTGCCTGTTGCTCCAGTAACTATTCAGTGCACGGCTTTGTGCATGTAATAGGCAACCTAATCCCCTCTACTTCTGTTAGTGCAAATAAAACAGGACAAAATGTAAAAGTGCCTGCCAAAATACACTTCAAGGGAGAAATGTGTGAGTGATTTGTATAACGAGGTTAAAATTAATTTAAATATATTACATTTACAGTTCAGTATCGCCTTCACGGTTAAGTGCTGAATACCCGAAGTAAAACTGGGCAAGGGGATGTTTCAGCACGTTTTATTTTTTTTTACTTACCTTTTTTCCTTTTTCAGGTCTACAAAGTGCACCTTTGGGCTGAGACCAAGCATGGAAAGTTTCAGCCCAAATGGAGGCTTTTGAGAAAGTTCTGAACATCTGACAATGGGGTTATCATGGAAATCTTTTTCTTTCTTTCTTTTCAAAGTACTCTCACAATAGTTTTCATATTACTGAAAACTATACTCAAACCAAATTTTGGAAGGCATTATCTAAAATTCAAAACATATAAAGTTTTGTGTTGTTTCACATTTGATAAATGGTAAAAAGACTTTTTTCAGCTCTGAGAAAATAAGCTGTGATCAGTATAGAGGGTGACCTCTATTGGCTAAAATTGTTTAAATATTGTTTTTAATCTATTTCGGACTGTTTGGCAGTGTGAACTAAGCATAATAGTTTGTCAAAATCACGTACTGGATCAGTGTGTAAAGGCCAGAATGTACAGTTGTACTCTGAAAATTGACATAACCTTGTTGGCTTCCAGCGTCTTCCAAATGAACTGGACCTTGATTATGGGTAAAGTTTTTACTACCTTACCAGATCAATCTGAAATTTGGAAATTGAGGTCTTCTGGATTTTTGCCTTCACAGAAACGCAGTAAAATATTATTATTTTTTTTTAGCATTTTCTGCACTCTGCCCTGTGTCATATCTTTGCGCAGTTACATCCAAGGTGCACCATCGCAAAAAGCTGAAGGCTATTTCTGCAGTTAATTGTTTGTCCTGTTAAACTTATTCTGGTGTGTTCATCGACCACTCTTGGAAGCCTTTGTTTTGTTCTCACGTATTAAAAAAAAAAAAAAAAAAAAAAAAAAAGGCAGAGCTTTCTCACCAAATGAGAAATTATACCTGAAATCAAACAGGGAGTATATTTTAAGAAGGGTGCGATTATCACGTAGTCACTTTTCAGAGTAGAACAACATTGTAAGGTCATGTCTGCATGCAGTTTCCATTGGTATTCTGATAATGCCTGTCAAATCCAGCTCTCCCTCCACCTTCAAAACTTGTCCTGCCTGCTTGTATCAACAGGTTCAGCTAAGTTTAACTTCTGTTTTAAAATGGGCATCAAACTCGGTTGCTCCTGTTTCAGCCACCAGAGCACTAGAGCACAAAACTGGGAAAGGGTGCATGGATTTATAACCCCTTTGTCAGACACTGCTGCAATTTGTAGCTTAAGACCAATTTCCCTTTTACAAGAAACTTGTGGTATTTTACTGTTTTTTATCTCTTCTCACCAACTGTTATCCAACATCCTAAAATAGGAATGTGCCGATTGGTTTGTTCTAGTGTCAGTTTTCCTGTATTTGAAGGGATTTGTCAGTTGTCTGTAACTGCTGCTTTACTGTAATCAGTTGGAGCAGTAAGGTCATGAATTTGAACTACCCTTTCACTCCCAGGGACAAAAAACTGCAAGAGGAAGTATTTTTCCTATGTTATAAAAAAATCCTTTTAGACTGGTAGTGCTTACTCTGTCTGATGGTACGTTGCAGCGTTTTAAGGGTTTGGTGTAGAGTAGGATTTTTAAAATCTGGGCTTTTGGAGGTAATTCTTTTCTGTGTGTTGCAAGCCAGTTTGGTTAGTAGTTTAGATGTTGTTTTATCTTCAGAAGTGGTCAGTCATTCTGGGTAGGAGTAGAAGCCCCTTGGCAAGACAGTGTGGGGAGCTTTGCGTTGCCTGTGCTGCGTACCTACTCTGTAGGGCTTCCGTAAACCAGGCATAAGAAGCATTGATTCATAAAATACACATGCATACATATGCATATACGTGTACATATATGTATGTGTAATTCTGTTTTCCATATGAAGATGAAATGAGAGTGAGATGAAGCTACTTTTTCACAGATGAACAAATATTTTGCAGAAATCAAGTTTAAAGTGTTTATATACTCACGTCATTTACTAGACAATAATACTGCTGTTTTATGTCTTAGAAATGATTGAAGAAATACTTTGGTTGTAAGTACTAACAGACTAATGCTATCAAAATAAATGTGCTTATGTTTAGTCTTTAATATTTTCTCATGTTCTCCTTTACAATAAATATGCTATGTTAAAGAGTTAGTAATTTAACATGCTTTGTGTCCTTGAAGCTTAGTTAGGCTCTGTTGTAGATGGTCTATATCGCCTTTATTTCTCTGTGCCTCTTCGTCCCTATGGACTAGCCACAGGGATTTAGGTTCAATTAAGCTGTAAAACTACTTAATATTATTCATTGCACTGGAGATCTTTGTCTTACGAGATCAGCAGTGATAGCCAAGTGATTATCTGAAGAATGAACTGCACACTTTATTCCCCAGCGGTTTGTAATTCTGTGGCTACACTGATGCCTGATAACAGTCTTCTAAATTTTCAGTGTTTGCAGAAATGTTTAGACTAGGTGCTTTGTTACATAGGGTATGTTCCTCAAGTAATTTATAAGACCTGGTCTGTTACCTTTCTAGTTTGGAATCAGAATCTCTAAAACAAGTGTCCTGAGGTCTTGAAGAGCATGGGGATGCGGTATACTAACCAGGAGGATTTGGGTAACTAGAATTCAGATTTCAGTTTTCCATTTCTAAGCTGTTCACACTTAAAATTTTCAGGAAGGAGACGAGGTGTCCTTATGTCCACAGTAATGCTTTGGTGGTTTTGGACTGAGAAAGTAATGAGTACAGTATTTCAGAAAATAGTCCATTGTATACAAGAGTAGATCTGCATAGTAAGTACCTATGACAATATGCTTTTATTTTGAGGGTTTTACTATTTTTCAAATCTGCAAAGTTGCCAATGAGCTCTAGCACTGCTGTAATAAAAGGTTACATGAGAAGAAAAGCTTAATTACCTATTAAATTACTGGGGTTTTTTATAATAGTGTCCAGGGTTTTACAAGGTTAAGCTTTCTGTGTGCTTTTGAAATATGACAGGTTCTTCTAGGCATGATGGATGTGTTTTCAGCCTTCCTGAATTATGATCCTGCTTAACTTGATCGTCCTGAGTAGTTCCACAGGCCAGACGGGAGTCTCCCAGTCGCAGCGTAGTCGTTTTACAAGTCTGAAAAAAAGAGTTCCCAAATTAGACTGAAGAAAGGCTTGATAATCCTGAGTGTGAAATCTATTGTATACGTGCAGTTCTACTACACATACATAGCATATTTGTTAAACGCTACCAAGTTTCTTAATTTCTCTTTTAACTGCTGGACAAATTGTCACATTTAATTTATACTTAACATGAAGGCTCACTTAAAAAAAAAAAAAAAAGCTGAAACAATTCCTGATTCACATGTGCATTTCCATGTCAGTGTATAGTAATTAGAGCTGTGCAGTTTGTGAGCGTATCGTCAAAACTACCCCATTGGTTCCTGGCATGGAATTGAGCATGTGATGAGTGGAGCAATAGAGATACAGAGATGGTACCGCAGGAAGGCAGCCTGTAAGACTTCCTTTTAAACGGGCTTTGCTGCCCTCTCGCGGCACTAAATAGTGTTACCACGCAGCATTCACAGGCAAGGTTGCATTTCATTCATATATTTAAATAATCTAGATGATAAATACCATCATTTCAGATGCGTAACTTTTTGTTCTGTAGAAGGCAGTTCCTAGAAGAGAAATGACTGTAGAGCATCGCTCTGCATCCTGCTTCACCGGCAGAACGTGGGGTTTCTTTTTCTCTTTTGGTCTGTTAGTATCATGTTGCTGTTGGCTCTTTCCTGGAAATAGTGATTGTCAACGGAAACTAAAAACGATAGTGGAAAAAACCCTTGATTTTTCTGGCTGTAAATAATTAAGAGGTTTTAATTTAATTTAAAAGAAAACCTAGTGGTTTTTAAAAGGTGTGGTGGGGCATAAAGTATTTACTGATTCTTTACTGATTCTTACCACTGAATTTCGAAAACTAATTGTGAAATAAATACTAATTATTTCTCTTTTAGGGCATAATCCTATACAGTGCAATAAATGTCATGCTTGATATGTCTTGCAGAGCACTAACATCTCAGATTCTGGTATTGCAATTTGACCTTTCCAAAAAGATACCATTAATCCATTCCCAGCCCACTGTAACACTGTTGTTGCCTGGCCTTATAAATACTTGGAGCCAAAAGAAGGCTTGGCTGGGGCACTGTCAGCTGATTTCCTTTTTTTTTTTTTTTTTAATTGATTTTGTAATAGAGCACCATTCAAACAGCACATACTGCAAATTGTTTTAAATTCAAATGTAGATATTCCTTCTGTTGACTTCGAAAGGGCTTTTGGTTACTGTGTCACTTTCTAGATAATTTGTAGGGAAACTGAAAATGCTTTCCTTTTCCAATTCATAGTTGGTAATTTTAGGCTGTGGGTTTTTTTATTTTTTTAAAGTAGTAGAGTTGAGGTTTCTAGGTGGGAATTGTCTTTGAATATTTCTGCTTGCAGTATAGTAGCAGTATCCCCTTTAAAATCATACTGTAGCTGGGAAAGATGCTTTGTTTGCATGCTTATTATGGTAACTGCTGCCAGTGTTAAAGTGGAGGGGAGAGAGGCCTGCTGGAGGGGTTCCCAGTGACAGAAACTGATTAGAGAGGGAGAGGGGAGGAGAAATTCACGGGACTGTGGGGTGATGAGAGCTGTAGGTGGAATCACCAGCAAAAAGGAGCAGGACCTTAATGCAGAAAGGCAATTCAGTTCTTAGAAAGTAAGGGAAGACGAAGTGTAGTGCGTGATGAATGTTTTGCAGCAAGGAAGGACTTCAGTTTTCTAAAAGGAACTTCAGTTTGATGTATCTTTGGTTGTTTTAGAATTGGGTACAGCATTCTTAGCTACTTGGTTTGAAATTTAACAGAAAGTGCCAAATTGAAAGCCTGGGATGCCGAAATCATTAAATGTTTTGCAGAACAGGTACAGCATGATGAGGCACCGTGTGCGCCTCCCCAAAAACGCCCTTTCACAAGATAAATTGGAAAGTTATCTCAGTAGGGACTGAAGGGTAGTTCAGATTTCATGGTCTATTTTGAAACAATTGGCTAACTTTGAGACTACTAACAAGGCTATGTGTCAGTATTACTTGTGAAGTGGAAATCTGCCCACTGAGCTAAGGCCCACCCAGTTCTAAAGTTTCTGTAAGTCTGAGTGGGTGCTCACTTTACCTGCTTCGTTATATTCCTCTAATGACATTTCTTTTCCTGGTGCCCTTCACGTAAAATAAAAATGAGGAGGAGAATGGTTTTATTTATTGGAAGATAGAGCTAGATAACTCCTCCAACCGTAATGAGGTAAATACAAATAACGAGACAACGCTGTTGTTTTCTTTGGCTCCAGGGTGTATCCGTAGTTGTAGTACATTTACTGTTGTGCTGTTGCTTTATTTTCCTTTACGGCTTTTACTGACGGAACTGCTTCCTTGTAGGAGGACTGACAAATGGTAGTGGTCGCTATATTTCTGCGGCACCCGGAGCCGAAGCAAAGTATCGCAGTGCAGCAAGTACCTCCAGTCTTTTTAGCTCCACCAGTCAGCTCTTCCCTCCTTCGCGCCTTCGTTACAGTAGGTCTGATATTATGCCTTCTGGACGTAGTCGATTGCTGGAAGATTTCAGAAACAATCGTTTCCCCAATCTTCAACTAAGAGACCTTGTCGGACATATTGTTGAATTTTCCCAAGACCAGCATGGTTCTAGGTAATTACTATAGTAAAGTTAATAGCTTAGTAACATTTTACTGCTTTGATACTGTTACGTTGACATCAAACATTTGAATGAGCTGCTAGTCATCTTAATACAAAGCATGCCATTAATTGGAGCACATGCTCTTACACTGACCTTTTTCTTCTCTAGGAAATTTCATTATAAAAGTAGCATACGTTTCGCTGCTTGTAGAAGTTCTCGGTGTAGAAATAGCCTCGTAACTAGACTTGTAAACTCTAGTATTTAGGTATCAAAAAGGCGTTGATTAAGAAAACAAAATATCTGGCATCTGGAATGTAAAACCATTTTTTCAGCAATACATCATCAGGTACTTAGTTATTGTTATTCTTTTCATCTTTAATCCTTTTCAAATGAAAGTTTAAGTATCACTTTACTAAAATATATCCTTTTATATGTGAAGGTGCTACTTTCATTTTAATAAGTTTTATAAATATTGAATACTTGCTTTAGAATTTTGAGGTGTCTCATTGAAATGGCGTTTGAGAGGTTTTCCTGTTGTTTATGTAAAGCATAACGTACCTTTTTTTGCGCTTAGATTTATACAGCAAAAGCTGGAGCGAGCTACTCCAGCTGAGCGCCAGATGGTATTTAACGAGATCCTGCAAGCAGCGTATCAATTGATGACTGATGTGTTTGGAAACTATGTAATACAGAAGTTCTTTGAGGTAAGCATAACCCTAAGTGTATGAACAGAAATGCGAATGAAATGCTGTAAAAATCTGATTAAATTTAACTGAGTTTTTTCTTAACATGGTAGCAGAATTCTACTGGACTTTTACCACAGAACCCAAGCACGTAACACTGCACACACGGTTTCTGTTCTGTATCCCCTGCTGGTCTTCATAACAGGCACAGTTTCTCTTTACACTGGAGGTGCAATACGTCGGTGAACATTGGTGAGTGTGCAGGCTGCACACTCAGGCTTTGCAAGCCTTTTAGTGTAATTTATGGAGATTTTCAGCAGATGATGGGGAACTTAAAGATTTGAAGGATACTTTTTATCGGTTAGTGCATTTTGGTAAAGAGTGGGTCTGGAAAATGCTCTTGCAGCCCAAAAAATAGCTGTGTGAACTTCATCCAGTGCTGTATATGAAGAAAGTCGCATAAAATGTATTGAGGAAGAAGAATTTTGAGGAAGGGATATCATAAGATACAGCTAATATTACTAAAGCTAGTATTTAAAAGAGTTTTGCTTTTTGTTTAAAAACTGGGGTGAAGAGAAAAAAGAAAAGAGAAAAAAAAGAGCCTTATCAACGAGTTACAGGATTTGAAGATTTGACTAACAGAAGAAAAAGTAATACCTGTGTCCTGGAAAAAGTAGTATGTAGGAAAGGAATCTAGCATAGGGTACTTCAAATCAAGGACCATAAGAAAGTGACTGGGTGGATAGAAGATGAAGCTGGAAAATATCCAGTAAGAAGTAAGATAGTTGTTGTAAACAGGAATGTAGTTTTTAATGAGTAATCTATGAAACAGTGTGCTCAGGTTTTGATATTTATTTTACTTGATTTTACAAATCAAAGTACCTTCTGAAAAGTGTGGCTGACGTATGGCAAGATCTTGATCTTGCTCAAGGGTCATCAAGTGCTGTTTTATTCCGTAGTGTTAGGTTGGATGGATACATAGATAATCATTATCAATTGAGTGTTTCCATCTTAATTATGTGGAAGTGTTCTCGAGGAAAAAAGTGCACTAGGCCTTAGGTGTAGTCAGGGGGTAGGAAGGCAAAGTTGTTTGAGTTTTCTTCAGTCTTAGGTGACTACAGATGAGAGGTTTGACAGCTCGCAGCAGTGCTGCATGACTGTTGCTGATGCTACCCAGCTGATTGTCCAGGCGATCACTTCTCTGTGGCGTCTTGCACTGTGCCAGCTCAGGAGCTTGTGTGGGCATCTGGCAACAGGGTTATGGGTGTTATTATGAACCTTGACTGGCTTCTGCTCTGCTCAGCATGGAGTAGCACGGAAGGTTGTGGTAGGACCATGGAGGGAATAACATGGGCAGAAATTAGCTACTGCTGAAAAACATTGGTTGAAATATACAACCAGAGTAAAAAAACACTTGGATTTTGCTCTGCAAAGCCCAAGTATTTCTAGATTTCCCCAAGCACCCAGGGTAAGAATGATCCTTCAAGCCATGTGAAATTACCGAGAAGCTGCTTTAGGGCTTGAAATCTTTCCCCCTCGCCCCCTCCTGTTACAGCTTGCTTACTGCATACGAGATGTAAGATACACTGACCCCTACAAATTTGAGAGATCAGAGAATATCTGATTTGAATTAATACATTACAGTAATCTGTAATTAATTTGCCTGGTATAATTTGTTTAAATAAGCAGGTTACTGCAATTAAATATTTCCACAGACAGTCAAGTAGAAATTACTTTGATCTCTTCTGTTGTCTTGCAAGGTCATGCATTTGATAGCAGGTATGTAGCTGGAATGTGGAATATTACAAAATGAAGCATTTCGAATATAAATGCTTCTGGTAAACATACCCAACAAAATTCAAAAAGAAAAAAATCATTTACGGTGTACAGTAAACCTGTAATGAAAGTACTTACTCTGACGTGTAATGTTTGCAGCATGCTGGAATTTATGTCTTCATTTGTTAACAGCATCTTTATTTTCTTCTAGTTTGGAAGCCTGGATCAAAAGTTAGCCCTAGCGACACGCATACGTGGTCACGTTCTGCCGTTAGCCCTGCAGATGTACGGTTGTCGTGTCATTCAGAAAGCACTCGAGTCAATCTCACCTGACCAGCAGGTAATTGTAAGTTAGAGCAATGCTTTTTTTTTTTATTATTTTATTTCTTTATATTGCATCCATCTTTTTACTTGCTGAAGTTGTTGATTGTTCCTTTTCATTATGAAATGCCCTAGGGACTAAAATAGTTGTTTAAATTGCTGAGCTACACAAGTAAACCACCAGCAAATATGGAGATTGGATAGTTAGGATGAAACGGAATATTCCTTTGAGGGGGGCATAAAGAAAAAAATCATTGTAAAGACGAGAATAATCTTTTTTTTTTTTCCAGAATGAAATGGTGAAAGAGTTGGATGGTCATGTCCTGAAATGTGTGAAAGATCAAAATGGAAACCATGTTGTACAAAAATGTATTGAGTGTGTTCAACCCCAGTCGCTCCAGTTCATCATTGACGCATTCAAAGGACAGGTAGTGTCACCAATTCATTTCCACTCTGCGGGGTTGCTTTCATTTGCAGGTCTTTTTCCATCATTTGCATTAGAAGATAATGTTTGACACTTTGCAGTCAGCTGGTTTTAAGTAGGATAAAAAAAAGATGATAAAATGGAAAAGCTGTAAGAGCTGTAAAAAGATTAATCTGTTGGAGATGAGGCTCTAGAAAGACCTGTTTGGATGTATAATAAATACCAATAGAGCTATTTGGCTTAAGGCCAGGCTTTCTGTTTGAGTTCTGTGATGTGCCATTTCGAATTTCCTTTATAACTTTTACCGTTGCCATTTTTGATGGTAATAATAAAGTATCTGCTCTCTGGCATATATTTTTCATTAAAATTTCCCTTTTTTTCTTCTGTTGCAAGTCTGTCTTTCAATGTTTCCCAATTAAAATCTATCATTAAGGAAATACTTTGAAGAAATATACTAATCTGTTCCCTACATATGGGCTAGTGTTAAGTGAAGAGGGGAGGTATTTGTTTATTTAAGGTTGGGTTTTTTGTTTTGTTTCCAAAAAAAGTTATATTGATGTAAGATTGATACTGTGCTGCAGGCTAGAGAACGTGCTGCAGCTAAATAAGATTTTAATGCTCTGAGACAAATGTGTACTTTTATAGTCTTGAAGAACTGTAAAATCTTAGTAACTTGGCTGTGTTACTAAATTTTACTTTAATGGATAGCCAAATATATTTCTTCACAAAATCTACAATATCCTTCTCTCACATTTTACACAACAGCAATACCGGAATTGTTGTTGTACATAATAGTAAATGGCATTCCAAGGTTTGTAGGGTCAAGTCTTTTTACATCAAAAAGTGTGTATGGGGTAGATGAGATGCAGTTTCTAAACCATAAAGAGAGCCCCTTGACTAAGATGTCAATTTGTTTGTTTACTGGACATCCATCCTCAGCTCCAAGCTATTATATATGAAAAATAGTAGCTAATCTGAAGTGGCAAACGGAAAATGCCACACTTTAGTCATGTCATGTAACAATGCTTATCTTTTTCATCTGCCTACATCATTTGCATTTATGTCTCATTAGACGAGATACTGTGTTCAGTTCTGACCAACGCTGCCTCTTAAATCTTCTGAATTAACTCCTGAAACACAAACCTGGCTTCTGGAGAAGCAAGTAAAAGGAAAAAAACAGATTTTGACTTTTAAAATTTGAAAATGAAGTACAAAGTTAAAAGTAAAGCTTGGAAGGTGAACAGTGCTTAACCAAGGGTCATACTTCCAGGCTTTCCTTTGCAGCTAAGTAGGCTAGAAACATTGTAATGAAAATTTGGGTTCTTAGTTGTATAATTACTTGAGTCCTTGACGTACAAAAAACTGCATTTTTGTCTTTTCTTGACTTCTACTGGAGATGGAATTCTGATATTGGCAGGCAAAACTTTCTTTTTTTTTTAATAGAAATTGTTGGCATGTTCAATTCCGTTTCGAACATGGTAATATTACTATATCTGTAAACTTTGGTTGGTTTAACTCCAGTTTGCACTCCTATTTTAAGGTATTTGTACTTTCAACTCATCCATATGGTTGTAGAGTAATTCAGCGTATTCTGGAACACTGTACTGCTGAGCAGACTCTGCCAATCCTGGAAGAACTGCATCAACACACGGAACAGCTAGTGCAGGTTAGTGCATATATTAATTGTTTAATGCATTCTCGAGCTTTTTTTATTGCTGTCATAATTTATTCGTATTTCTTAGTTTAAGAAATAGTTTAAATGCATTTGCCTCTTTTTAGGTTTGTACACATTGATTTTTTTGTTTTTCTTTCCTTCCATAGTTTTAATGAAAATGAATTTGGAAGTTGGGAGGCAAAGAAGATTTAAAAAGCCTTTTTCTTACAGTTTTGACTGTAGCTTCGAATATACATTGTAAATGCACAGAATTAGTATATTTTTTTTATCGCAAAGATTGCTTTTTTGTAGTTTATCTTAATTCAGTCAGATGTCCTTCAGATATCTTCTGATAATGTCTAAACACGAATACATTGTCAAAAATATACATGTTGCGTATTCTTATACAAAAAGGGTATCTTTTCTAAAAGAAAGCAAAAGATGTTAGGCAACATGATTTCCTGTCTGGAAATAAACAGAGTGCTACAAATGGCTTTGAAATTGAAGCGGTTTAAAATACCGGAAAGGACTCAGTGTTCAGTAGGAATTTCCACACGTAAAAAGGCAAGAATTGCCTAGTTTATTGCCTAATTGGTCTAGTTTATTTCTCAGGGGTTTCTTGTATACACAAGTCTTTAGTTAAAACATAACTGTCTTGGGGAACCGAAGTTCAGGGAGCTATTACAGCCATTAAAGGGTTATGATCTTAAGTTTGAGGACTTCTTTCTTTAAGAGGATAAAAGGTACTCTAGCAAAATGCTGGTTTTACAGATTATTTACCTTTTGCATGTAAATTTTGTGGTCCATTAAGTAATTCCTGATGCAATATTTCTTGCATCGCTTTGTTTCTAGAATGTTGACGTTGTATTTTTCCTTATATCTGTGCAAATAGTAATTTGAAAGTTTATACAAATACACAAAAGCTGTATGGATTACTTGGTATGAACACAAAAGAAAATTTAAGTCATCTTATTTTCAGGATCAATATGGAAATTACGTTATTCAACACGTACTGGAGCACGGTCGTCCTGAAGACAAGAGTAAAATAGTTTCAGAAATAAGAGGAAAAGTCCTAGCTCTGAGTCAGCACAAATTTGCCAGGTATTGCACAGCCTTCATATATTAAAGGTTCACTAACCTTTTAAAGCTGCAGGATGGGATTATTGATTGTGTTACAAAAGGGATATGATAGGGGTTCTTATTTTCTGTTGTGTAACTTGCGTCCTGAAATGTCATATTTTTACAGAGGTGAAGGGTAGTGGTATTTTATACTAGATTTGGGGAAGGGAAGGGGGAAATGCTGTTCTGTAGCAAAACAAAGAAGATTCCACAGGTTCGTGGGATGGCTTTTGCTCACAAGTGCAGGGAATGGGTTCCAAATCTCCATGTGAGGATCCCCAGAGGCAGGTGAAAACCCCTCCTAGAACTTGCTGGATGCGCTGGTGATGATGAGCTGGGACTTCCTGACTATCTGTCAGTCCAGCCAAGCAATTTAGAAGTATAAAGTGCTGGTTCAGCCTGACAAAGATTTTATGCGTGAGGAAGTCTCAAAGGCTATTGTCGCAGTCCTGAACCACTCTTAACACTAGAACCTAAAACTCATCCTTCAGTGTTTTTTGCCAGAATACAGATGATGTGCCATTCGCTAAGGAAAACACACCTCAGAGTTCATGCTGGATGGTGTAGTGAGACCAGCCTTCTCATCAACATTAAGTAGAAATGAACTGTGACATTATGGGGGTGTTTGTTTTAAAAATTGATTATATGCAAACTAGCAAGTTTACCTGGATTTTATTTTTCTCTGCCTAAATAGAACTGTTCATGATCCTCTCCTTGGAACTTGCTTAATTTCTAAAGTACAAATTTAGGCCCAGAACCACTTCCCTGTCTTATAAGCATTGATAGCCTTTCCAGCTTATGAAGTATCTGGAAGGTCAGAGACTTCCTCTACGGAAGGAAATATTTGAGAGTATCTCCTGATCTAGGCGTGCTCCTGAAAAGCGCTTTTATTCAAAAATCAAGCAGCTCCGTATCTGCCTTTCTCTGTTGTGTCTTAAAAGGGCCCACGAGCGAAATAGATGTACTAGCATATATCTGCAACCTGAGGTCCAGTGGAAAATCTCCCCTACAAGATAATAAGTACTAAAAAATTACTTCTTTTACATGAGCAGGAGCGTATAATCCTTTAACTTTCTCAGTCATTACTAAAGATTTGGAAATCAGGACTTGATGTGTTTTCAGTGCGCTCTTTAGTGGCGTTAAGACACTTGAACTGTTCAGATAAATATAAAATTGCTGCTTAAAGCAACGTTACATCTTAAGTCACAGAATGCATTTGTCTTATTTTTCAGCAATGTGGTAGAAAAATGTGTAACGCACGCTTCTCGTGCTGAAAGAGCTTTACTTATTGATGAGGTCTGTTGCCAGAACGATGGTCCTCACAGTGCCTTATACACCATGATGAAGGACCAGTATGCCAACTATGTTGTTCAGAAGATGATTGATATGGCTGAACCCGCTCAGCGGAAGATAATAATGCACAAGGTATATTTGTATATAGTTTTATTGGTTCAGAAAATACCAATACTAATTTTTCTGCTAGAATTCCTTTCCCCTCTACGTGTAAAACTCGGTAGTTCTGTCATCTAGAACTTGATGCGTAAGCATTCAGTGGAGTTTGATAAAGCAGAATATATCCAGATCTCTGAGCGCTGAGCTAAAACTGTAAATCAACAGGAAAGTTTCAAAAGTTGGGTTTCATATCCTCTCTCTTTGCCAGCTTTTCTATGAAAATACTTTTAATATAAAAACGTAGTATCTGTCATCTTTATTAATATAGCAGAAGAAATACAGGTTTCTGTATTTTTATTTGCTGGTATAAACCCATTCTGCAGTTCTCCCAAAAGAGCTTCCCACACTTCCTTACATACCGAGCACTTTTTCTACTTAAGAATATGCAGATATGGACAAAAGTGCTATTGCCATAGTTTCCCTGGGCTATTTAATGCAGGGCCCAGTATCTTCTGCTTCCCCCAGTCACCAACAGGGCACCCCCACAAAAGGGCTCCGTCTCTTTTCCGTGTCAGTTCTTTGGGGAGTCAAAATCGCTAATTTTACATCTTTCCAGAAACTCCCAAAATTTAGAAGTACAGGCTTCTTTCTGACTTTTTTTTTTTTACATAATATTTTTAAAGTGTCGTAACCTCTACTTAAAATTTTTTAATGGGGGGAAAAAAAAATAAAATAACGGGTTTCTTCTTACAGATTCGACCCCACATCACAACTCTCCGTAAATATACCTATGGCAAACACATTCTGGCCAAGTTGGAAAAGTATTACCTGAAGAACAGTGCTGATCTGGGGCCAATTGGTGGACCACCAAATGGGATGCTGTAAAAGGCAAAAAGAAACGGAAGAAAAATTGAATTGTGAATGATCAAAACATACAACTTAACTATAAATGTTCTGATTTTTTTAAATCTATTTATTGACTTTGTTCATCCATTTGTAAAATTTTTATTCTTGTGTATATTTTTGGGGAGTGAATTATTAAAAAAAAGAAAAGAAAAAAATATCTCCAGCCCTGATCCGGAGACCTATCAGATTGGATGGCTGGCAAAGCACAGAATGCCTGTATATGATGTAATTGTATCAAAATAGCTGTCACATATTTTGTAAATTTTTACCTTGTAAAGTCACTGAAATAGTTTTTAAAGGGAAAAAGTACAGTATTCTTTTAATACACTGGCTTGCAATCTGGTAGGTCTACCCAGCATCATAGCACAACAGGTTTATAGAGTTGTATATAGAATTAATCCTTATTTTTTCCCTTTTGTGTGAAGTCTTTTATACCAGATTAAAATTGATCAGCTGCATAAACATTATTTAACATGTTGAAAAGTTAAGTTGTATTTTGGTGGTTCACAACATATTATCCAAATAATAAACAGGGCGCAGCAAATTAAAGTAGGGAATAACAAAATAACGGGAACTTCAAAAAGACCAGCTTTCATCACTCGCCGTGGATACAGGTGGTTTTTTTAAATGGTGCCCTAAGGTTTTCTCTAGCGATGTATTAAAAATTAAAATTGCTGTATATACTTATATATTTAATTGTTGTACAAGGTAGAGGGATTAAAATGATGGTGGTACTTCCACTCAGTACAGTACACTGTTGGAAAAGGAGCGAACCCTGTATTAACTTTACAGTCAGTTTTACAAGGCAGGAAGAGTAGAGATTTGTATTTTTTTATTTTGCATATAGAATTGTAAGGATTTTAAAGTGTTGAGCATTTATTTTGCTTTCTCACTGTAGATGCAAAAAAATAGGTATTGATGAAGAGAAAAGGGGCCACTGAAAAGTAAACTTGATAGCTCAACATTTAAGCATGACTGATTAAATATTCAGATAGCTTTTTTGCTTCCTATAAATATATGCATTGTATACGTGTAGTTAATAGGTGTAAGTTTACAGTTTGAAAACAAATCTCTCGTTTCGATGTTTATTACAAGCCTTGCTAATTTAGTAGTGATGCTTACCTTGGTTGTACAGATGTACATTTGTAAACCTTCATGCTGTAAATGTAATTTGTTTTACCCCTTTTTGGGACAAAAATTTGCATTTTAGTGTATATTCATATCCCCATTCCCTTTTCTCCCCCCTGGCATATAGTGTTGTATAATGTAAATTTATTTCAGCAAATCAAGAGTGATTTTTTTAAATTCTATCTTTATATGGTTTCAGAAATATGAACCGGCTTTCTTTTTATCTATTGTGAGAAACATTATGTTTTGTTTATAACATAGCTGTTGATTCTGTTAATATGGACACTTTGGGAAATCAATCTGTTCAAATTTGAAGTCGGGATAATAAGCATAGTAAGAAACGGACTGAACTATTTGGTTATCGCAGAAACCAATGCTTCTTCCATCTTAATAAATGTGGCATGATTTTTTTGTACAGAAGAGTACTGTATTTTTGAATAGCCTTCTCCCAGCGTAAAGCAAATATGTATGATACTGTCAATTTTTTTCTCTGGACATATGACATTGTAACAGTAACATAAAGATGATGTACATTTACAAGCGGCCTTATGTACATTTCCCAATGATCTTTTTAAGGCAGAATTGTGACCATATGTGTATAATTAAAATCCTTTTTAATCCTTTGCCTATGGAAATATTTTGGAAAAAGCTTACTTTGTATATTCAGTTTCTGAAAGATAAAGAAAGTGCTTTGTATGTTGTTGAAGTAAGTATTTTGTGTAAAACATTCATTTGGATGGCTTAACCTAAAGTTTTGATCCACAAGGTAGTTGGAAAGCAGTGTCTTGAGCATTGATGAAATAAAAGGCTGTTCCGGTAGGGCTCTGATCAGGAGGAAAGGAAATAGCAGCGGTATAAACCTGTAGAAGGAATTCTGTCATGTTACTGTTTATATCAGGTTTACATAAACCTTATTAAAGCATACATCTGAGGCGCTACTTTCATTAATGGTAGCGTTAACTCATTAATAGGCAAATGGGAAGGTTTGTTCTGTCCTGCTCCCAGATTCTGGATCGGTCGTTTCGTGCCTGCATTCCGTGATGGAGGAGGTCTGGTTATTTTTAGTAAGCACAACTCTAATTGCCAAGTAGTTTTTGCCTGGCAGTTGACAAAATTCCTCTCGCGAGGTACAAGCCCCGTCACTGGAGCCAGAGCTTCCCCGTAGCCCCACAAAGGATGACTTTAGAGCCACTTCCTTGGACACATTAATTCTCCTTGGTGACTGTTTTCACCTTGTGTGTTATAGCCCCCGGAGCCAACGTTCTCCACGTGTGAGACACTGAGTTCGGCTTCCAGGGATGTCCAGGCAGAAGCTGGTCGTGTCCCAGTACTTTGTCCCCGTAGCACTCATGCCATGGTTGAATTTAAACAGTCCTACAACTTGCCATCCTTAGTGCTTTCAGTATCTTCAACGTAATCTTCCACTTGCTCTCCTAAAACCATTTTGCACAAATTATGTCCAGGAACATGAAAATCACTGGTTTTCCTTTCAACTATTTTAGGCTTTGGGTAGAACCACTAGACATTTTGCTCAAGTATCGCTTTTTGATATAGATTGTTTATGGACCAGTTTGATTAGGTTTGACTCCAGGTGGCTCATACTGAATAATGTAATGTTCGCGTGTATATACTGTAAAAAATCAAAATGAAAATGTGTGAATAACACTGTGTGAAATACATCTGGTCTTGTGTTTTTTCCTGTAGGAAACCAGCCGTTCTTTATGTTCTCAGTTGTGTGACTTGTCTGCTCGCTCTGAAGCTCAGCGTTGGGAAGGTACCCCTGGTTTCGAGTGATCTGGTGGGAATTGGTCGGTTAGTGAAGAACCTGTAGTAGATCATTAGATCACTTCTGAGCAGCTAAACCTTCATATTCTCTTACAAAAAAATTGTTACAGGCTACAGCCTCGTAGGGTCGGTCTCTTAAGTCACAGGCGATAGGACAAGAGGAAACGGCCTCAAGTTGCGCCAGGGGAGGTTCAGATTGGATATTAGGAAAAACTTTTACACGGAAAGGGTTATTAAGCACTGGAATGGGCTGCCCAGGGAAGTGGTTGAGGCACCATCCCTGGAGGTGTTCAAAAGACGGGTTGACATAGTGCTTAGAGACATGGTTTAGTGATGGTCTTTTATCAGAGTTAGGTTGATGGTTGGACTAGATGATCTGAAAGGTCCCTTCCAACCTAGACAATTCTATGATTCTACGATAGTTTCTTCGTGCGCTGCTGGATGCAGGATGCGTTCTTGGCTAGGGTTGCTGGCTGGCTGTGGCATCACTGGATCCACGCTTGTTTCTGTCACTGCCCAGGATTTTTTTCAAATGACCATTTTTAGCTTAAGGTGAGTGGGTCTGGTTTTGGTGTTAAAATAACTGGCCCAAGCGGCCCCTTACGGGCAGAACAACCATAATACTGTTACCTCCTTCGCCAACTGCTTGATCCACTGATACCTTCTCATTGGAGCATGGGCAAGATTGAGATTTCTGGAGGCATGATGTCTAGATGTTCTGGGGTGCTGATGGAGGTTCAGGAACAGATTCAGTCACTTCCCTCTGCTCTAAGGAGCAGGTATTTGAAGAGATGCTCGTGACTCTCTGCGTAGTAGCATGGTGATTAGGCTGATCTGTTAATCAGTTTTGTTCCATGAGAACATTTGATGTTCAGCACCCTGGCAACTAGGAAAATGGGTCAACAGTGAGGGGACAGGTCCTACCATGTCATTCATGGAAGTAAAGCTGAGAGAACAATTGCAAAAGCATTTCAAGGTGGAGTGACTGGTGATTAAAATTGCAGATGGCATGTAAGTCATGTGCCTGGAGAGAAAACCCGGTGCCTGCTCTACAGAAAAGCAGTTTGCTGCTCGGTGGGGTCAGCCCAAAGCTCCAATGCTGAATGTTACACCACAGTGCCTGGTCATCGTGTGTGGAAGGGATGGAAGGATGTCCATCAGGTGTTGATAGCGCTCCAGAGCCAATACAGGACGTGGGCTTTTCCCTGCTAGTGCAGTGTTAAGGAGAGGAGGCAACTGCTTTATCCAAGGGAGTGAACCAAGACCCAACGTTACTATTATGTTTCCGAACATAGAGGCCGTCGGAAGCTACCTCCCTGCCTCGGAGCAGAGAGCCAGTAGGGAAGACCAAGCTTAGGGGTTTAACCGAACTGCTGGTGTCCATCAGTGAGGTGGTGCTTCCTCCATCAGCCCTTTGATGGAGCCTGCTGCTTTTGCAGCGCTGGCTCTCTGGTTGGGGAACCTGCCTAGCAGAAGATGAGGTGCTTGGATTTGTTTCCTTCATAAGCCTCAGGGGGTTGAACCCACCTCCCTCCCTTCACCGGACTATGTCCTAACCGCACGGAGCTGGGCGGGTTCGCTTTCTGCTCCTGAACTTGGGCTGGGCTTTGAGCACAGCTTGAGCCATTCGTTGCGTCACCAACAGCGCAAGATGGAGCACAACTCCTAATGTGAGCGGGTAGGTTCTGCTCCCCAGATCCCTGTCTCCACCTCCCTTCTCCCAGACTCACTTAATGCAAAATACACCTTGGGGGCAGCGTTCCCCCGTCATTAACAAATTGGAAACGCTCCAGAGGCTTTTCATGTAGCGGCTGAAATGTAGGAAGACCTAAAAATCCTCTTCTTTTCCCTAGTAAGAATGAACACAGGAATAAAATGTTCACGCTCTCACCAGCGGTTGGTGAAGCAAGAGGGCTTCTGCCTCTTCCTCCTCTGCTCGCACAGAACCCACCAGCCCTGGAGTACCCAGATCTGCAAACAGGAGTCGGGGGCAGGTTGCGGGTGACACGGCTGATGTATGAGACCACAGGACAGGGAGAAAACCCATGCTAAGCTGAGCTGAGCAGCCCCTAATGAGCTTCCTTGGAGCTTCAGACCTGCCTGGAGGGTTCAGATTTCCTGGCAGCCCTTCCCCACCTCCTATTCCAACTCAGCTGTGGATCTTTTCCCAGCCAAGCTGCTGTGGGGCAAGGGAGGGAGACAACCCTTCCCTGGAAGGTCAGTGCTGGGGTGGTGGAGGCTGTTTAGGGACCACAGCCCTCTTAGCTGCCGATCCCAAGGCGTGTTCACATGCTATGGTTTCACAAACGCTGTCTTTGGTTGCTGACACGGATCATGTGTCCCCACAGCAGCATGGAGCTGCCCTGCTGCTCGGCCGCTGCAGAGGAACATCACCGGTGGGGACAGGTGAGGAGCTGGCCAAGCCTGCTGAGGTCCCTCTCCACAAAGGTTGAGTTTGCTGTGCCCTCTCAGGCTGCAGGACCACAGTCTGCTCCTGTCCAAGGGCTTTCCACAGTGCTACGGAAGCTGCTTCAGGCATCGCTTAAAGTAGGTCCCAAAATAAAAAGCCCCAAAGATCTACAACTGCTTACTGAGGGCCAACAGAAACTGCAAGGAGGGGGATGTAGTGGCAAGGGCAGCACATGGGAAGGTGGTGGCAGAAAGCACCAGCGAGGGAGATGATGATAGAGAGCATGTTCACGTACTCTCTGCTCCCACGAGTGCAAGTATAGGCACCCTGTTCCTTGTCTACTTGACGGGGTGCCAGAAGTTAGAGGTTCCCTGGTGGGAGTGAAGACCTCTGCTTCCTCCCCTCTGTAATCATTATCTCCCTTTCTTTAAGATAACTGAAATACAGCATCAGAAAGCATTTGCAATTCTCCCCCTCTGCTCCAGGATGAATCCAGGAGGAGAAGTTTCAGGAGACCATCTGCTCATACAAGCTTGGATCCTGGGGAAGGGTTCAGCCCAGTTGCTTCTCCGTTGGTCCCAGCTCTGGTGGGGCTGTCTCAGTGCTTTCCCTGCTCCGCACCTTTCTATATAAACGGGCTTCCAGAGGCTGGTGCAACAGTCGGAGCAACCGCTCGTTAAGCAAGGACTACAGAGGGCTGAAGCTGGGGTGAAGAGCTGAGAATGGACAAACTCGATGCAAGCCACAGAGTCAATTCTAAGCCCCTGCATGGAGGGATGGGATGAAGGGAGCAGAGTTCACCCCTGTCGGAGCTTCAGGCCATACACTGATCTCATTCAGCTGGGCCATTTGGCTCTGAAAAAGCCTTTTTGTTTGAAAACTGACTATCTTAAGTACTCCCAAATTCACATGATGTCTCCCATTTCCTTGAAATGTCATGTCTCTCATGAGAACCAAGAGTCTGATTATTCGTCCCAGTTTGGGAATAGCAGGAGCTCTCATCCTGCTGGGAAAGGGGCTCTCATCCAGCCCTTCCCCGTGTGCCACCCCCTCCACTTGTGAGGAACCAAGAGCCCAGAGATCTGATGATGAGGGCGTTAAAGGTCGCCCAGTCTATGCTTGTGTGAAGCCCTGCATCCCCCACACTGCCCCCGTGGAGAGGGGATACGAGGGATGCTCCCACCAGGGTCACGCAGCTGCACTCCGTCAGCAAGGCTGTGGAGGAGACACCGTCCCAGTCTAAAACCACTTCTCTTTAGGTGCAGACATTTCCACGCAGACACATCCACTGGGAACAGATCCTGTTACAGCCCTTGCTCCCCTCCTGTCTTCCAGTTCCTCACCCATGGATGTCCCCTCCTGTGGGGGACAGGGCAGGTGAACATCTCCTAGGAGCTTGCCTCAGCCTAGCATCTACCTTCTACTCCAGAAGGACATCTAAGATGGCACCGGACACCTTCATATAGATAATGGGTCTTTTCACCCAGAGGGTACCAGAAACCGATAAGCAACTTTTTATAAACCAGTGGTTAAAAGGGGGAGGGAGGGAATAAAGGCAGGAATAGGCCCAAGGGGCTTGCTGGGGTGGAAGTGAGAAGAGCTTTATATTGCAGAACGGGATGGGATGAGAGATGAAGCAGCAAAGCATCCACATCCGCCCCTCCACACGCTCGAAGCTGTAATAAACAACCCTCATGATTATTTTTTTTATTATTACAAATACTGGGAGAAGGGGAGGGGGGAAGGGAGAAGGAGCACCTTGAGAACCCAGTGGTATCTTTAAAAAATAGTACTAATAAAAAGACACCATTCTGCACAGCAGAACCTTCTTTCCGGGCCTGCCTGTGAAGTACAGCTAATTTCACAATCACCTAAAAAGAAAACAAACTTCAAAAAGGAAGCAAAAAAGTGGAAAAAAATTAAGCAGTTAAAATACCTGTGTTCACCCACCAGAGTTAGTGCTGCTCAGAGCGGGGCAGGCAGCGTGTACACACACCACAGCTTAAACCCACCATAAAACCCCAGCTCTCTCCCCACCATGGACATGTAGGTCCTCTTTCCTCCATGGACACGTAGGTCAGGACTGTGGAAACCCACCCTGCAGCCCAACTGGGGTTACAACCCTTCTTCCCCCTCTTTCTTCCAGTTCCTCACCCATCTATGTCCCCTCCTGTGCCCCCTTCCCTCTGGCCGTGCACCCTGCCTCCCCCTGGGCAGATGTTCCCATGGTGGTGGTTAACCACCAGTAACACTTGCTGATGACCAAGCACAGCTTGGTCTCGGCTCCAGCCTTGCCCCATCTCCATTCCAGCTCCATTCCACAGGAGCACACACCTACCTGGAGCAGGGGTTACACCGACCCCGCTCCCAGGTGGGGTGACAACGGGAGCCGGGCAAAGGCGTTCTCCTCATGAGGGCGTGAGAAGGTCCAGGATGAGACAGGATGGGTGGAGAATCCATGGGTGAATCAACACTACGACAGCAAGGGCTGAGAGACACTCGTACCGCCTGGAGGGATGCGGCGGTGGAGAACACAGCCCTGAGACAGCCAATATCCGCGGAAACGAGTAAGTGGCCTCGAAATGCTAAATGAAGGGTGATAATTACAGCAAGACGCATCCTTTTGGTTAATCAGGAAGAAAACCTGTACGTTATGTCACAGCAAATTCCCGGCATAGTCACCATTGCGAGCAACGTAGTAAACGCCAAAGCCTGAAGCAAGCCCCAGAGCAGCGTTCCTCAGGGACCCTCGGCGAGTCTGGGGTCCAGGTCACATCAGCTGGATGAAAAGGAAAAAAAAAATCCCCCAAAACAGTATTTTTCAGGATGCTGCAAATAATTTATTTTTTTTTTTAACCGGCAGTGACTGAAATTGAGCCGAAACCTCTGATGCAGCCGAACCCTGCTCTCAGGAGCCCTCTGCTACGGCGGCTGCTGCTTCCAAGACCGCGGCTTTTTTGCATACGTGGGAGCATTAAACCCGCTTTGGCAGAATTCCTGGAGCTACGCTTGCTCGCTCAAATTCTCCGTGCAGCAGAAACACCTAACCCGAGTCACCCGGCCGTTGGAGAGTGCCGGTGTGGCAGCACACGGTTAATACGTTTCACGTGGACTGAATGCTTCCGCGCTTTGCCTAAAACTCTTTGAGTTTTCTCCTTCATTTGGAGCTTTTTAACCAGCAGTACAGCCCCGGTTTATGCAAAACCTGATGGCTGACTTCAAGAGTACGTTGTGTGTTTCACTGAATTTTTTTAGAGTTGGAAGGGACCATATAGATCATCTAGTCCAACTCCCCTGCTGAAGCAGGATTGCTTAGAGAATGCTACTCAGGACTGCATCCAGGTGGGTCTTGAAAATCTCCAAAGAAGGGGACTCCACAACCTCCCTGTGCAGCCTGTTCCAGGGCTCTGTCACCCTCACCGTGAAGAAATTCTTTCTCCTATTCGAGTGGAACCTCTTATGTTCCAACTTGTGCCCATTGCCCCTTGTCCTGTCACTGGGAACCACTGAAAAGAGTCTGGCTCCCTCCTCCTTCAACCCACCCTTGAGATACTTATAAGCATTGATAAGGTCTCCCCTCAGCCTTCTCTTCTCCAGACTAAAGAGTCCCAGCTCTCTCAGCCTTTCTTCATAAGGGAGATGCTCCAATCCCCTAATCATCTTTGTTGCCCTTCGCTGGACTCTTTCCAGTAGTTCCCCATCCCTCTTGAATTGGGGAGCCCAGAACTGGATGCAATACTCCAGTTGTGGCCTCACCAGTGCGGAGTAGAGGGGGAGAATGACTTCCCTCGACCTACTAGCCACACTCTTCCCTATGCAGCCCAGGATTCCGTTGGCCTTCCTGGCCACAAGAGCACATTGCTTGCTCATTGTCATTTTGCTGTCTACCAGGACTCCCAGATCCTTCTCTTCGGAGCTTGGCTCCAGCAGGTCCACGCCTAACCTGTATTGGTGCCTGACATTCTTCTTGCCCAGGTGTAGCACCTTACGCTTTTCCCTGTTGAACCTCATGAGGTTCTTCCTTGCCCAGCTCTCCAGCCTGTCCAGGTCTCTCTGGATGGCAGCACGGCCCTCCGGGGTGTCAGCCACCCCACCCAACTTGGTATCATCAGCAAACTTACTGAGGAAACACTCTGTCCCCTCATCCAGGTCACTGATGGTCAGAGAAAAACAGGCACCACACCCCACAAGGAGAACTTTTATTAAAGTTTCATGCGAGTAATTTGAGCATCCAGGAGCCTCTGTCACAAACGAGGACGGTAAAGGAATACACAGAGAAAATAGAGGTGCCCTTTGAGAAGAGATTATACCTCATTTGACCTGGAGCCCCCACCTCTCCCAGGCAAATAATGGGTCTCTGGGGCACTGCCAGAGCCAGCTGTAGGATTAAAAATATACATATTTTTATTCTAAAGGCAGTCATCGAGGCACTGGAAAGGCGCTAAGCATCACAGCCTCTGTTTTACAAGATGACAGGCAGCTATGAAGGGTCCAACTTCTCGTCCACGGTCAGAGGGTTTGCAAGCTCAGGCATCCCACCTGCCAGTCTTGGTCTGAAGAAAGCTCCTGTCCCTCCTGGGACCACAGGATCGATGGAAACCTCCCCTGGAAGAGCCAGGCCGGCTGCCAGAGGCAAAGTCAGCAGGTACCAAGCAGGGGATGCCACAGAAATAGGTGGGCTCTGCCCTCCCTGTGCCTCTTCCCTCTTCTCCAAATCTCCCAGCAGCAGCAGCAGCCGCCCACCTGTACGCTCCTGGGAGCTGTGGTACCCTTCCCTCCGCGCTCATTTTCGTGCCGGGGCAAACCCCGTTCTGCGCTCAAATTATTGAAGGTGACCGAGGCCGAGGGATCACGCAGAGCAAAAGCAGCGTTAGTCACTGCGAGTGAGTTGTCCCGAGTTACCCACAGGGGTAAGTGAATCACAGCAATGCCGCAGAGTCTCTCCCTGGGCAAGGGGAAAAAAAAAACCCAACAACAACAACAAAAAAGTGGTTATTCAGGTGAGAGCTTTGAGAAATTCCTGCCTAATCCACGAGCCCCGAGCCCGGTGGGCCAAAATTGTTGAACAGTGAAAGTAGCAGCCAGTATTACGGCAAAAGAGCTCGTTAAGGGAGAGGGAGAGTCAGCCTTTTCTTGTGGGCAACGTAACTTCAGCCAAACCCCACGGAGGCTAATGGGAAACCCCTCGGTAGAGTTTGATCCACCAGCCCCCGAAATCCAGCTCTGAGGCTCTCTGTAATGAGCGTGCAGGATCCTACAGGGCCCTCACAGGCAGCATCAAAGAAATGCAGCTGGTTTTATTACAGCTGTTTATGAAAACTATCACAAAAGGGGCGTGCCGTTGCCAGCTGGGCTTTTGCCAAAGGAAGCTCTGCTAAATCAGGTCGAGCAATACTCGGTCGGTGGCACAGACACATTTTTATATAGTTTTCAGTGTGCACCCAGAAGTTCTCATTAGCAGGACACGGGGAAAGGGGATGGAGGAGAATAAAAGAAGCCACCAAATTCTTAGGAGTAGCTGCCAAGTTGATCCAGTTGGTATCTATAAAGCCAAGGCTGCAGCTACACTGACGCTTGGACCATTAAACATTGCATTGTTTAAGCTGAAAAAAAAAAAGCCCCCAAACCCTCGGAGTTTTTGCAAGAAGGCCTACTCTTGTCCAAATAAGCAAGGTCATCCCTGCCCATCCGAGCATTACGTGGGGGAGAAGAAAGGAGATGGAAGCAGACATCTCCTCAGGCGAACTTCACGCTCCGCGCCCTGGGGTGGGCCATGGGGGGGAGCCTCCTTTGGTCTCTGCCTTCCTGGGAGTGAGAGCCAGGGGGCAGATGGAGTTGCTCAGAGATGTCTGACTCACTGCAAAGGTGGCCGGACAGAACAAGCAAAATCAAATATCACTGTGCAAGCATCCTGGGTGGGTTCAGGTGATCCTGCTATAAATCACAGTCGGCATTTGAAAGGGTCAGAATCCATTATTTCTACATCAGTGCAAAAGGACATCCAAAACAAACTGCAGAGGATTCGCCAAGGCATGGGAGGAGGTGGGAAGAGAGTTAAGTGTATTTGGTGCCACCACCCCAAACAAAGAGCCACGGTCTCGGGAATGGGGGACCGCAGCGTCTGGCCTCCCAAACAATGAGCCAGCACGGCCACTGGAAGCCAAATGCTGCACACTGGCAGGCAAGCTTTGGGAATGCAAGGTTGAAGGTCCAGGCTGCTTCCTCTGCAGACCTGTTCTTCCACTTGGTATTGACTTAAGGAATGGGCGGATTGCTCTTTTGTTACTGCACGGAGTTAGAAAGAGGAGGATGTGGTGTGAGCCACGGGTAATAGAAACACTCACCAGGGGGACTTTATAAGAGGAAGGAGTCGAGAAGCTCCAGGCTAGCAGGGAATTAAACCTTGCAAACCTTCCTGGTCTCCGCAGTCCCCAAATAGGCCACCAGCCACATTGTCCTAACTGCCTCCTGGCCCTCTCCGGACAAAGAATCCTTCCTCTTCCATCCCCAGGTTTTAGGCCACTGATCAAGACCTCTCGTTGTCAGCTCACTGTTCTGAGGTACCATCCATGGGAAAAACCCAGATGCCAAAGGGAACATCAGTGACGGTCCTTCAGGCCTTTACCAGACACCATCACTTGTTTTGGGTGAATCTCCCACCTCACTCCAACCAGCTTCTGGGGCAGACTCAACCTAAACGCACTTAACTGAATGTATCTAACATCCCGTTACTGCCCGGTGCGTCTGAAGGCACCCTCTTTCCTCTGTGTCCTCTTCAGCAGTCACCACCCAGATTCGGGGCTTTCACTCAAAAGCCTTGTCTATACATTTTAGCTGAGAAGCGGAACGCACAAGGAGCTGCAGGTTTCCCATTCTTAGAATCCCCCTCCAATTAAGTGAGCTACCGAATTGGGGGGCGGGGGGGGAGAAAGAGTTTTCTCTCTGGCACAAAAGCAACAGCTGAGAAAACAGCAATCAACAGCAGGGAAACCAACTACCTGAAGCCAACCAGCGACAGCACCCATTAGCTGTGGGCTACCAGCTCCACGACCCCAGTCGGCAGGCAGCTGCCTGTACGCTTAACGCAATCCCAATATTTGCATATACTCTAACCTCCCACCATGTATTCGGGAATGTCCTCCCTTTCTTCTCCATCCCCAGGTGTCAGGCTGTAACACCCTCAAACAAGTTTGTCAACAGGTGAAGTCACTGAGATGTGATGTGTGAACAGGGACAATCCAGCCCTTCTTAAGGAACTTGGAACAGAACCAGCTGTTTCTAACGCCACCCCATCTGGTCACAGTCCGTTAATAAACCATCTAAGGACACATGGCACCAGACTTCAGGAGAAGAGGCGGCCATCTGCTCTGCAGGCTCCACTGTTGCTGGTGGGCAAACGCCAGGTGGGGACACACGGTGACAGCGGCCACATCCTCACATGCTACTGCGGGTAGGTCCGACACCCGGAAAGGCAGGCAGGCAGCTCCTGCTGCTGCGTGATGCTCACATTCGTTAGGGGACAAGGAAGGATGGCTTCTGCTGCAGAAGGCAGTGAAGAATGGTGGCGGTTGCCCAAAAGCAACAGTTGCCATCCCCGCTCCCCCCTTGCCTCTGGTGGTGGCGGAAGCAGCGGGCTGGATTCCTCCCCCGGCTGCGTTTCCCCTCTTCCCATGGCAGGACACGGTTCAAACCAGCCCCTTATCCCCGGGGAGGCTGAGTTCAATTGGGCTACGCTGCTGGAAGCCCTTGATCCAGTTCTGGGAAATCCCCACAGCTCCACTGCGCTGGGCAGAGGCAACCAACTCCTATCATCCCCTGAGCTCGGGGCTGCCAAGAAACTCCTTTCCATGCAAGTCCCATCTGGCTTTTCAGCATGGAGCTCTTTTGAGTGAAACCACAATGCTTAGCATGCTTCAACGATCAAGCAGAGGGCACGGGAATGTCACTGAAAACACTTGGCTTCCAAGCGCAGCATTGTTCTCCCCGTGCCCCATTCACAGATCCTGACCAGAACATCCCGATCCAGCTCTGACTGTTTTCTAGCAAATCCAGCGAGAAGTCACCACAGCACTGTTTGATCTACCACCTCCCCGAACACCCGCACGCCCACGCTTGCACGACACCCGGATGTCGCACAACCCCACCGGTGCCTCGCCACCGCGCCGCTTCCTCGCGGAAGTGGTCACTCCCTCCTGCGTGGCTGCAAGGGTCCATCAGATGCAGTCTTGGCCAAACCAGCCTCTGCTATGCTGGACCGGACGAGAAGAGTGACCACGCCAGGCGTGCATTTCCCAAATCCCAGGGACACCATCGCAGCTGGATGTCACAACCTGCCCACCAACCCCAGCACCAAACATCTCTGACCCAAGTCCCATCCCCAAAGTCTCATCTCCAACGTTCTGGTTGCGTAGGTTCAAGACGTGGCTCGGAAAGATCACTCTCCCCCCATCCATCCCTCAGCGGCAGCCTGATCTCCCACCCGTGTCCCCCCATGACTTGTATTTTGCCTCCTTTCCCCACCCCACCTCGCCGTTCCTCCCGGCCACCTCATGTGCCAGTGGCCATCTTGGCTACGGGGCCCCGTGGGTGCCGCCATCTCCCCATCGTGGGGAGGAGAACACGGTGGCCACAGCTCACCTGAGGGAAAGGCGTCGTGGTAGGAGTCATTCCTAGGAAGGCTGCATGAGTAATGTAAGAGAGAGGGAAAGAAAGCAAGCTAATTAAAGACACGTGATAAAATCACAACAGTTTTAGCCACATTGAATATCCAATTATGTCTATTAAGCCTTTGGGCCACAGCTGTGGGAAGGGATCCTGGGTCTGGCAGAGACGGGCCAACACCCAGCAGGAGACTTCCGAGCACCCGTGCAGTCAGGGTGCGCTCCCGCAGCTCCCGGCAGCCGAATTAGTTCTTAAAAACTGCCTTTTTTTTTAATTTTTTTTTTTTTTTAATAATGTTTGCGCACACATTCAGTTGCATTGTTTATAGCCGGCGCTTCAACGTGCAGGAAAGAAAAAAAAAAAAAAAACCAGAAAAAAAAAAAAAAAAGACAACTGAATTGATTGGAAGTGAACAGGAACGCCAGCCCTGACCCTGGGAGCAGGGGAATAACATTCAGCCCTTTTTTTTTTTTTTTTTTTTTTTAGGATGGTTGCCCACCTCGTTTCTGCTATCTCCGACGAGATGTGCAGAGACCAACCCGCAGCAGCGCTGAAAAGTTGCTTTTAACTCCAGAAGAAAGGGGAATTTGCAGGAGGGCGCTTCTTTTAAAGCAGCATTTTTTATTATTTTTTTTAATTTTTTTTAATTTTTTTTTTATTTTTTTAATTTTTTGTTGTTGGTGGTGGTGGTGGTGTTGCCGCAAGCCTCTCGCAGCCTTTTTAACGCCGCCAGAAAACTTTGTGCCGAGCCGCCGAAGGTGGGATGCGACGAAGGCACGGGCAAGAGGGTGCGGGGCCAGCCCCCGGGGATCCGCGGGAAGGGGGGGAAGACACACCCCCCCCTCCACACACACACACACACACACACACACACACACACACACACACATCCAAACGCTTTTTTTTTGGGGGGGGGAGAAACCCCCGGCGGCGGCGATGGGGAGCCGTCCCGGGAGCGGGGCCGGGGGGGGGGGGAGCGTTCCCTCCCCTGGGCGCCGGGGAAAGGGGGAGAAGGCATCGCCCCCCCGCGATTTTCCCACGCTGGGAAGGGAAGGGAGGGCTTTTAACATTAATAATAATAATAATAATTATTATTATTATTTTTAGCGAGGAGGAAGGAAGCTCGGCGGGAGGAACGTCGCTTGCCGCAGAGGAAATCTGGGAATGCGATGGGAGGGAAGCGTGTGTGGGGGGGGATGGCAGGTAGGGCGGGGGCGGGCGGCGGGGAGGGGAGGGGACCGGGGAGGGGACCGGGAAGGGGAGGCGGAGCCGGGCGGGGGGCGGGGGTGGCCGTAAGGTGAAGGTTGTTGCAGTTGGGTTCATTAAAAGACAGAGTTCAACTCCTCGCCGCCGCAGAGCGCTGCTGGGAGGCCGGGTCGGCGGCTGGAGAAAAGAGGGAGGAAAAGGGAAAAAAGAGGGGAAAAAAAAAAAAAAACAACTAAAAGAAAAAAAAAAAAGAGAGAGAAAATAGAAAAGGGAGAAAACTCGTAGCTACTTAAACAGACTGCGAGGAGGAGGAGGAGCGGCGGCGGCAGGAAGAAGGGGCAGGCTGTGCGCTCCCGGGGCCCGGCGAGGAGGAAGGATGATAAACGTGGTGGCCGTGTGGCTGGTGGCCCTTTGCTTCCAGGCTGCTGTCCCGGTGAGCGGCGCACGTGGGGCGGCGAGACCGGGATGGGATGGGACGGGACCGGGATGGGATGGGACCGGGATGGGATGGGGGGGCCGCCGCGCTCTGTGACCGCACCTTCCCCCCCCCCACTCCCCCATTCCCACAGGTTATGGCGGGGGAGCGCTGCCCTGCCCTGCCAGGGGGGCTTCGGTGGCCTTTTGTGCTGTCGGCGGGCTCCAGCCCCGGCAGCTTTTAATTCAAACCAGACCCGCTGCGGCTGCTCCCGACCTGCCGGCGGCTCCGCCCCGGCGCTGCCCGGGACCCCCCCCCCCCCCCCTCCCCGCCGGGAGCCGGCAGCCCCCTCGGTGCGCCCGGGGAAGGGGACGGGGGCGGATGTGGGTGGGATGCTCACGCCCGGCGTGGAGCGCCCCGTAGGGGGACGAGCGGTAAGTTTTGGGCGAGCATGTGGCTCTTTGTGGCTCAGTGGTGGCCTCCTTCCCCCCCCCCCCCCCCCCCGCCCCGTGCTCCCCGGGCAGGGGTGACTTCTGAAACGGGGGGTGTTCCTGCCGAGCCCCCGGCACAGCCCGGCTGCGAAGGGAGGGGACCGGCCGCTCCCCGACCGCCTTTTGGGGTGGGGGGGGGGGGCCGGCGGGGAGAGGTGCGCCCGGCATTTCTGCCCGCTAAACCAAAAATCCTTGGGGCTCGGCTCGACGCTCGAATCCTTCGGCTCCCCCGGTGCCCACCGGCAGCTCTGAGAGCCCAGCCCCGCTTCCTCCCCCCCCCCCGCGTCCCCGGGGCGGCGGCGGGCGGCCATCCATCCATCCATCCCGCCGGGGCTGCTTCCCTCCCCCCAGCTCTGCTCCCCATTGACTTTTATCCGCTCCTCCTGTAACTAATCACACCGCCTTCCTGAGCCTTGCGCTCCCCCCGAACGCCGGTGTCTGGGGAGAAGCTCCCCCCGGGGGCGTGCGGGGCGGCCCCGCGGGGCTGCGGGCACCTCTCGGCTCCGGGGAGCTCCGCATCCCGGCGGCAGCGGCCACCAGGTGTCATCCCTGACTCGGGGATGGCTCTCCCGCGGCTCCCTGCCTCTGCTCGGCCTTTCCGCGGAAACCTGGCCCCCGCAGCCTTGTCAAAACGTGCTTTGCTCGGTGCTCCCGGTCGGTGCTGGGGAGCCCTGGTGGTCCCCCGAAGCGCTGCGTGGGGTTAGGGAGTGTGGGACCAGAGAGCTTGCGGCCACCTCTCGAGGAGGTTACAAAGCCCAAGTTGCCCTCCTTTTCCCCCCTGGTGAGGGACACTCGCTCCCCGCCTTCCCTGTGCGCACGTTGCTCGTGGAGTCCTCTTCTCTGGATGAGTTAGAAGGAAAAAGTGGCCCAGGAGGCTTTGGGTGAGCAGGCGGGATCATCAAAACCAAAACTGGCGGCTTTTTCTTTCCAAAAGGGAGTAATTGACTTGAAACTTGTCTGGAGGTGAACCACAGCAGCAGTTGGTTAAGGAGTGACGGAGCGAAGTGCACGGCAGGATTCGAGCTGCTCAGAACACCTCCAGTCTCGCTGTACCATTCCCTCTGTGAACTCTGCCTGTAGCTCTGGACACGCACCCTCCTAGCCCACAGGGTAGCCAGTGGCTACGAGACGGCTAAAAATGACAAGCACGTGAGCGTCATTACCCCCGTCCCACGGGGAGAGGGCTCTGCTCATAGGGTCTGAATAAGCTTTCTACCGAATGCAGTGGAAAAAATGCAGTTAATTTGCAGCCTCTGCAGGGCATTTGGCCAAAATTCCCCTATTGTAAATATTCCTTATTAGAAATGATAAGGAGACGAAGTAAAGGCTCGTCTGGAGTTTTCCTACGTGCAAGAGACACGCAGGCCTGGATGATGCTTCAGATCGAGGGGTTTCCTGGCTGAACACATGGAGGAGCAGAAGTCCTTGGGGCCCTCTGTGGTGACTCAGCGTTGAGGCTCTTTCCCTTCTGGTGATCACAGTGGCCTTTTTTATTCCCCCCCCCCGCCCCCCGCTGAACTGTCAGTGACACAGACTAAGCTGCCTTTCCCACCGGTCTGGAATAAGTAGCCTTTTGCATCAAGTGGCGGAAAGCCTCTTGCGCCGGGCACAGAAAGCAGAGTGACCTTGCACGGTCCTTCCCGTGGCAGGTCGTGGTGCTGCAGGCACTGCCCTGGTTGTGTTGGGTTCTTGGCGCTCTGATTATTGGAGAGCATGTCACCGCTGCTGGCACATCACTTGACCCTTGGCTGTTGCTGCAGGATTTGACTCGTCCGTGCATATTGTTGTAGAAGTAATAAGCAGGAACGAGAAAGTGGCCAAACGATAGCTGTTTTCTTTCTGGGCGCTCTAACCCGCAGGAGCGGTTGGGGAGGTTCCTGTTTTTCTTCAAGGTGACACTTTGTGGCTCAAAACACCTTGTATGAGAGTGATTGCCCTCTGTTGTTGTGATGGGGGGCATTGATTTCCTTGAAATAAGAAGGGTGATGCATTTTAATGGATTAACCTAGTTCCTCTCTCAAACGGAAGCTTCTACACGGTGTAACCCTGCCGAGAAGCCAGCTGAGCCCAGCTGCAGCCCACTGCGGGAGGGCAGCGGACAACCCCACCTGTACTGGGAGGGGGAACAGGGTTTGGATTGTTTCACCTGGTGTAGGTGCACGCTGGTGGTGAGCACAAGCTTAGCAGAGCCTTTTTCCAAGGGTGATGTCATTCCTATCGGGATGTAAACTAATTAGAAGAAATTAGGTAGTCCAGCTTGCTTATTAAACGTGTAAGCAGTGGATAAGGAGGAAACGCTTTCTTCTATAGCACATGCAGAGCAGCGTCACATCATTTATCAAGCACTATAAACAGCGCTTCTCCATCTGAACGCTCACTTGCTGGTGGCACCTCCCAGTAAAACATGGACTTTATTGTATCTGGTCAACTCTGATTAGAGCAGAGACAAATGGGCTGTGGTTTGTATCGTGTAAGGGGGCTCTGGTGCAAGTTCGTCGTCTTTTGTTCCAGGTTTCTCTCAGTTTCAAGTGGCTGGAAGAGCTAACATTTTTAATGGCAGCACTCTGAAACTTCTGGAAACCAAACAATCTTCTCTAACAACCCGAGACAAGTTACAGCAAGCACAAGAAACCTGTAAGCCTTCTAAAATTAAGCTAGTGCACTAACCTGAAATGTAGGCTGCTGTTTTAGCAGCAAAATTGGTCCATTTTAAGTATGTGTTTTGCATTGCTAGTGCTTAGATGTCTCCAGGTGGCCTATATAGTAGCACTTCATCCTAACCTTGTTTGAAGTGGCTCTTGCATCCAAGAACCTTACTAATGCCTCTGAGAGGGGCGTTCCACACTTGTTTGTGGGACTTTAGTAGGGCCTGCTACATGGAGGAGGGAACTTCTGGGGAGAGAGAAGATAGGACCCCATTCCTGAGGAGGTGCTGTCAATGATAAAATTGCAGTGCTTCAGCATTGCAGCGTTAGTATTTTCATCTCAGATGTCTCCTACTCTTTATTAACTCAGAGCTATTTAATACAGCACTCCAGGACAGCTGGAGATTGATGTGCTTGCTGAGACGTAGGGTACTTCAAATGGCGCTGGTCCCTCAGGATAATGTTCAGCTGATGTTAAGGCACCTAAACGTAGGTGTCTCTGTGTGTGCTAGGTGCCTAAGCCCTCATTACAGTCATGGAGATGTAATCAGTGGAGCCAAAGAGAGCGATTATCTGACCAGCCCCTGCACGTCTACTTGAAGGTGAGCTGCTTTGTTGGGGCTGCTTTGACTGCATCTCATTTTGGCAATAAGGGGAGCACAGACACCTTTACTTCAGTGTCTTTGAGAGCAATTTAGCTCAAAGCATTAGTCTTTTTTATTTGTGAAACTTTTATGGTAACTCTCTCCACAAACAAACAGACTGGATAGGTGGTGTTTCTGTGCCAAGAGAAGTAGCAAAGCTGTGCGAAACACCAGCTTTCAGCGAGAATGTGTCCTCTCTCTCTTGTCCTAGCGCAACTGATCGGTGCCTCCAAATAATGACATAGTCTTGCTGTGCTAAAGGTTGTGGAAGAAGTTACAAGTATAGTTGGGTCCTGTATCAGTGCTCTGAAGTGAGGAATATGAGCAGAAACATAAGTGGATGTACTGGGGGGGGAGATTGCGAGCTCTTGAGATGGCATCGGAGCATTTTAGTATTTAAAGGCACTGTTTTATTTGTGGATTAGGAATGAGGAGCCTTTGTTACTTCCTAGATTTTCATACAGGCAGTGAACTTGCAAAGAAGTTGTGGATGCCCCGTCCCTGGAGGTGTTCAAGGCCAGGCTGGATGGGGCTTTGAGCAACCTGGTCTAGTGGGAGGTGTCCTTGCCCACGGCAGGAGGGTTGGAACTCGATGATATTTAAGGACCCTTCCAACCCAAACCATTCCATGAAAGTGGAAGTTGTTTTGACCGACGGTGCAAGGACTTCTGGTGTTTCTTCTATGAGAAGACTTCTTCACTCCTCTTTCGAGCTGAGGAGATAGATACTCTAAAATGCAGAGAGTGTGTGGTGTCTCCTTAGGAGTACTGACTGTCAATTTTGTTAAGAGGTCTCCGAGTTAGAGATGACTAGCGTACTTCATTTGAACTGCTGCTCTGCTGGGCGACTGGTGCACCACAGAAATGAGCTTTATCTGGCCTGGCCAGAAACCTGGGAGAGTGCACTTTCTACTGTGGAGATGCTAGTGGAAAAGTTACTGCCCTGTGAAGCCTTACCTCAAGGTGAGATAACATTTGGACCTCCTACAAGCAACTCTTGTGGAGCAACATCTGCTAATGTGGTGGTTTCCCAACCTCTCAGTTTCTCAAGCAGAGCTTGGCTGCAGCTGACGTTCTGGGTCTTGTGGAACCGGCAGGAGTCCAAGGGAGTCTGTTAGCTTGGGCTCCTTGCCATGCTTGACTGTAATGTTTGTATCTCACCGCTGAGACCAGTCTCACCAGTGAGGCCTGCTTTGCTGGATGGGAACCAGTGTGTTAGTGGGATTTGGATGGAGTTGGTAATAGAACTTCCCGTTGAGTCACTGGAGCTGCAGTTGCAACTGAGTCATGGAGGTGGTGTAAGTCATGGCTTTCCCTTCTAGGCTTCTAGTTGGAAACTCCGCTGGGTATTGATCAGTTGAAGAGCTCTTGCTGCTTCACTTGAGTGTCTTGCTGCTGTGCTCTCTGGCAGAACTGTCTTCTCCATAGCCCTTGTTTTTGCAATATGGTTTTCTTTTAACATCCGCTCATTTTGCCTCTTAGTGTTCAGGGCTTTTCTAATAACTGAAAGGTCTTCAGGCTTGCTATTGCAGAATGAATAAATCAAAGGCACTGAGAAAAGATGGGGAACTGCCTTGCCAACAGTATCGTGCCTCTCATGGAGGCTCTGTCTTCTTGTCATACTCCACCCTGTAACTTTTCTGTACTGCCTGTGCAGTAACGACAGTGTCCTGTACGCCCGTCACGGGCACAAAGGCCGACAGTCCTGGGTTTTTGGCTGTAGGCAGTCCCAGGCACACACTCCTCTCAACCAGCCTTCTCCAAGCTACAGCAGCAACTTCTCCGAGCGCCCCGGCTCCATCACCGCAGCATGCGCAAGCCACAGCCTGACAACTGGGGGTTGCTCTTTGTCTGCCCAAGCCACGTGAGGAGGGGGTTATTGCCTCTTAAACGGGAGGAAACTTGAACTCTGTTCCAGTTGCGAGGGGAGCGTGCCGAAGGCTTTCTGGGCAGCGCCGCAGACCATGACTGTCCTGCGCTGTGCACAGGAAAGCTCTTCTAATTAGTTTCTAATGCTGGTGGCAGTACACATCCTGGTCAGAGCCAGTCAGCAGCTCCAGCCCAGCCCCTCGCATCTAGGGATTATTAGAGGAGCAGACTGTATATTGAAGCCAGAGGTGGGCAGGGGAGAGTGGAGCCAGTCTACCATCTGGAGAGCAAGCAGTGATTAACCTAACGATTTCCAGATGAGAGCTCCTGTGAAGCTCCATGTCGTAGCAGTGGTGCTGCTCTGGCTGTGTTGGGAGGGAGCCTGTATATGTTCCCTGGGGACGAGAGCTGGCAGCTACACTGCTGTAGGAAGAGACTACCTGGCTCTTTCCTGTCCCCAAACAGGACCCTATTCCTGCCTTATTGTGTGCTGAGAGCAGTGGAGCGGAGAGATATAAATATAGGTATGTATATATATTTATATAGAGGGATATCTATCCCTGTCATGTGCTATTTGTTGACCAGCTCACAGCAGGATTTGGAGGCTGCGTGCCCTGGCCCCAGGGTGGTAAGCTGGGAATTTTGATGCCTGTGCTCTGCACAACCACAGGAGCTCAGAGCAGCCTGTCTTATCTACAGAAACATCAGTCTCGGGTAAGAGCATCTCTGCAGAAGAGAGAACCTGCTAGCCCATTGACCAGCTAATAGGTGTCGTCTTTAGGGACCGAGCCCAGGCTTTCTTTGGTCGAGAAGTTGAGGGTAAGAGGAGTCAAAGCCCAAACTAGAGGAGCCACAAAGTTTGCTTGAATTCATATCTGACACAAACGCTAATATATGGGATATTTTTCACTCCCCTGCTGTGCTCTGTGCTTATGAAACTGCAATAGAGACGCTCGCACCGGCAGATTTGATGGCCGGCTGAGATTTGTCCACCTCGCTGGCTCTGACAGGGTGTAAGTGGCACCTACGTGCAGTGGCAAAGAGTTGGTAGCGAGGCTTGCATCAAACTCGCCTAACAGCCTGCAGCTAGACAGCTTTGACTTCTAAATCTCTCTCTGTCCTAACGGAGGAGGAATCATCTAGATCGTGAGGACTTTCCCATCGGTGAACAAAGCGCGCCTAACAAAAGAGGCTGGCTCTGGCATGTCTGGGCAGTGGCGAAGGAGTGCTCTGCTATCGTGTGCTCGCATCAACTGACTCACGGCCTCGCAGAGGAGCTACGAGCTTAATCCTCCGGCGGCTCCGCTCCGAAGCGCGTTTAACTGGCGAAAAGTTCCTCCGTCTGCAGCTGTAGACGCACCGAGCTGGGAAATGGTGGGCAGCTTCTTGCTACAGAAGCTGGAAGACGCGATTAGGAATTAATTAGAAGTTGTTACTGGAGCAGCTGAAAAGTGCTAAACGCTCAGTATGGCCCCACCTCCCCAGCGTGCAGCCAGAAGGGGTTAAAAAGAGCCACCAAACCTCCTTTACAGTGATTTTTAGTAAGTAAAACAGGCTGGATGCTAGTTGTCCTGCAGCCGACTTAAATGCTAGAGTCCCATTCGTATAGCAAATCTTATTTTCGGACCTATCCTTTAACACTCCTCCCCCCTCTCCCCCCCACCGGCTTGCCTGCTGGGGAGCCTTCCCATGCGTTATTTGGGGGCAGAGCAGTTGGCAAGGCTCGAAACTGTGCCAGAGATCATGCTAATAACTTGATGGTATAGATTGTGTTCCAGTGCCCGGGGATGTTCCCTGATGTTGTTTAATTTACTAGGATGGATGTAGCCAGTGGGTCTCTGGCAGCAGGCCCAGAATATTATGAAATTGTGAAAACTGCAGTATCCAGTAAAAGAAAGTGAAAGTTCATGCTGGGAGATCACAACTCTCTCATTGAAAACTGAATCTTTTTGGATGCTTCAGAAGGATGAGGGATTACAGTTGCATGAGAAATCCTGTGTAATCAATCAGCGGAGGTTTGCGAGGTGAATACCACAAACCTGGAAGAGCAAAGCATTCGGTGTCGCAGTGATGGTGATGGTACGTGGCAGTGATGCAGCCTGTGCTTTTGGAGTTGGCCCATAAGGTGGGCTTTCAGCATTTCGTGCTCTATTTTCTGTAGAGATACATTGCGCTGACTAGACGTCGTAGTCAGTAAGTAGACCCAAAAGCTTATTCATATATGAAATATCTTTAGCTTAGTGATGTTTGAACAGGGTCTTACAAGTTTGGTCTGTGGATACGTAGCATCTTGCTATCCTGATGGCACTCCTTGCCAGAAACTTGTCTAAACTAAGGGACATGTTGGGCTGGGAGTAACGTGGTGCTAAACCAGTTTTTAGTATTGTTTTATTGACTTGTCTTAAATGCCTGACAGCCCATCAGAAGTGGCATTAGTGATGTCTCGTGTCTCTTCACAGCGTAGATATGCAAAACATAGGGATGGCCAAATCACAGCTGAAGTCTTACGGTTGCCCATATGAGGCAGGACAGCATCTAGACTCCACAAATGTGGAAGCATCTCTCCCTAAACTCGAACCTCCTCAATTGATTTGGTGACTGCCCTGAAACAAGGCTGTGGGGAAGAGAGGTGAACAAGCTATATACCCAAAAATAAAGGCGCGAGGTGGCTGAAGCTAGTGTCTGTTACGGTGAGACTTGGATAACAGCTTGGGACAAAGGGAAGCTCTCTGGTTTATCCTGCCCTTGTAACAGTCCCTCATTCAGGGCTCTGCTATACAGATGTGGTACTAAAAAGTGCAACTGAGTGACTCAAGATCAGAGTCGATCAGTTTAATCCATGTGGTGTTTGGCCAAGGAATGCCTAATGTTCATTTCTGGGATGAGTGGGACTGTAGGTGACTAGAGCGCAATTGCAGCGTCAGTTTTCTTAAGACAGTTACTGATGGGAGGATTTCATTTGATGCTTCAGCTTTGAAATGATACCTCAACACCCTCATGACTCAGCTTGGAAGTACACCAGCCAGCTTCCATAACCTCACTCAGGTCTTGCATAATTTAACTGCAAACTGGGCAGCAGTAAGCAACTGCTGTCAGAACTTCATCTTATATGGAGGATTATCAGCGCTTGGGTAAACCTGAGCATGGAGACCATTAGTGTCCTGGGAAGAGGCACTGAGAGCTTCGTCTCCGCACCATTTTATTTGGGTAGATCATATGCTCCAGTGGGTTATGAGCACAGATTTCTCATAGGGAGTTAATGAAGTCTGAACTGTGGTCTACATTAGAGTAATTCAGTGAAACGTGGTCCAGCCTGTGCCCAAAGGCCACCTCTCCTTCTGCTGTTTGTTCCAAGGGGACTAGTATTACCCAAAACACTTACATGCTGTTTTTCTTTGGCACCTGCACTCAGGAGCTGCTAAGACTACATGGAAGGAAGGGGTGATGCTGAAAGTGCCTCTTTGAGAAGACTCTTGGGATGGGGGAACAGGGTATGCCTGGTCTGAGATGTGGTTCCTGCATCTGGTGGAGATGTTTCAGTCCTTTTGTGCGTGGCTTAGTCATGCTGGTGTAACTGCATCTGTTTGGCAGGGGTGACTTCTGTGTTATAAACGATCTAGGCTTAGTCAACACTCTGAGATCCTGCGGATAAACCAGACCTGAGAGCATGCCTCGTAATGTAGGCAGAGACTCGATTTCCTCACATCCACGCTGGTTTACTTGAAACTGGGAATGGTGAGGCACAGAAGCAAATGCAAAAAGTACACTCCACCGTACGCGTGAGACCTGCCAAGGCGCAGGAACTGCCCTGCGTTGGGTCAAACCCAGAATCTAACGCCGCTTGCACGGTCTGTGTGAGTTCAGCAACTGGCTGGTGATTGAGATGCGCGAGTTCCTTCGTAACAGAATGGTGGCTGACTGGTGTGAGTCCTGCTGTGCAGGAGCAGAGCTTTTAGAACTGGTTAGAGCTTGGCCATAAGGAGCATGACCATATCAGAAGGCAGCTGCGGAGTGCCAACTCTTGGCTCATCTTGCTGCCCGAGTTTAACTTGCTTCTGCAGCCCCCTTGCAAATAGCCAAGGTCTTCTGTAGCAAACTGATCAAAGGTCGGGTGGTGGGGTGTGACTTGTCCTGCCATCTGGTGTGCACATGTGAAATGGAGAATGGGACAAGTGTCTGTTCAAGCCAGGCAGCTCTTTCTGGATGCTTCCAGTTCCCTGATCAATCAGCTCTTCAGTGCGGGGTTGTGTGCCTGAAAAGGGTTGTTGGTGATGCTGGAACTAAGAAGCTGGGTATGAGATTTATAGTGAAATACAACAGTCAAAGGTAACAGATACCTGGGATGTGTGCATGGAAAATACAGATTGTTAGCATAAAAAAATCTTTTCGCAAGTGTTGGAGACTTCATTGTGCCTTGCTCTGGAGAAAATGGGGAGTTTACAAAAATTATCAAGGAGGCCTTGTCTTGGATGGTTGAGTCTCAGGCTGGTTGTCATGACATGAAGGACTTGGTGTATGTCCTGTAGGGTAAACTACGAGCAGATCAGCCGGGAGGCTAAAGCAGAGTTTGATGGCAGCAGGCCTTGCAGCTGGCAGGTGCTTCTGTCGCTGAAGTGTCAGCAAATAAAAAGTAGGTTTTGTTGTCTTGTGTATAGGCAGTTGCTATAGGATATATCCAGTTGCTGTAGGATATATCCTCCTATAAAACCTTACATCTGGGTGGTTCCACTGTAACTTTATGTAACTAATCAGAACACCTTGTCAGCTTTTTTGTTGTCGTAAGGCTGACTATTTGTAGGTTTAGGTAATCTCGTTAAGTTTACCAACTAGCCTTGCTTTAGCTGAGACCTTTAGTACGCCAGGGTTGCAAGTCCATCCTTTCTGCTGAGGTTTGTTTAACTTCCTAGCCTCTAGGAACCAGAAGCACTGCCAGTAAACCCTTAGTTTGATGATGCACTAGGGATTTTTATCTGAAACTTGGATTTCACTGACCTAGCGTAGCACTGCAAGCCATTTGCCCAAATTAGAAACATATATATGTCTCACTAATAGGCTGAAAATGCTTCTGTGATCCTTCAAGAAGATCTTACAGCTTGGTCTCATGGCTCCCTGGCATATCTCACACTAGGTAATTGCTAGAGTTGAAGGAGGAGAAGAGGGAAACTCCCAGGACTGAGATGAGAACCTGGGTCATCTCCCAGCCATGAGCCTGGATACAGACGGCTGTTACACTTACTCTTGCCTGATAACAATTCCTGGAGGCAGGAAGTCTTCCTGTCTGCATGTTGGCTTCCCTTCCTCAGCTGAAGCGGAGCAGCTTCTTCCCCCCGACCAGAACACTGTGTAGCACGGTGATGAGGTCTCTTCTGACTTTGGGGAATGCATCTGCCCAGGTCAGAGCACTCGTGCAGCTGTGGAGTTGCTCATGGTAGCTTCCTGATAGCACAAAAGCTGGCATGGAGCTCTTCTGAAATGGGTAGTAGTTCCCCCAGCCAAGGTGTATGGCACTTATCTCCAGGAAAAGGGCTTCCCTAGGACCAGAGGCACACGCATTTTCCTCGTGCTGCTGGGAGGTGATCACGAGGTGACTCATAGTGTGCCATTGGCCTAATTTGGAGATTTGAGATGCCGTAGACACGTCTGATTTCTGAGCTGGGACTTCCTAAGCTGAATGGCTGAAAAGGGCAGGTTGTGGTCCTGTGGGAGCAAAGTCCCCAAACTGCCTCTCTCGTGTCCTGACGTTGGTGTTGTGCAGGCTTTGGTGTGCTCTGTTCTGCAGTGATGGCCTCAGCAGGAGGAGCGTGCAGGGTCGAGCCCTTCGGCATCCTGACACGTGGCCTTCAGCTGCATGCTGAGCAGTTTGAGCTAACGGACCTACTGGAAGAAGGCGCTCTCAAATGGGACAAATGGAGACGCTAGCTCCTTTGCAGCTCTTCCTTCAAACCCACTCTTGGACTACATTCTTCAGTCTCAGGGCTGTAACGCTCACTGGTCTGCTTTACTGGGAGCTGGGCTGTTTCTCATCTTTAAGGGGAGAGGAGATTGGCTTCTCCAACCCATGTGTGCTGTCCAGGAGCAATCAGGCGGTCTGAAGCCCACTGTTGGCACTTGCCAGGGAGCCTCGGTGGTTCTTTAGTGAGTTTCGCTCCAGTGACAGTCCTCAGTCCTGATCCTGTAATAAGACAGGGTGAGTGGGTGGCAAGAGATGGGGCAAAGGAAGGAATTTGCACCCAGAAGGAAGCGAGACCGTTTGCTTATGGCAACAGAGGTCAGCGCACGGACGGGAATAATTGGTGAAGGACAGGGCCTGGTTTTGCTGGGACTGCTGTTGAAGACATAAGGTCAGTGTGTTTGTATGCGTTGGAGGGCAACGCTGCAAAGTCCAGTCTCCATTGAAGTGGCTGTAACTGCTGATGGCTGGGCTGAGGCGAGTTGCCCAACCTCACCTGCCTGAACCCCGCAGCAGGGGCTGCCTGTGTGCTGTCGTCGTCCTACGTGTTGTGAACTAGCCATGTCGGAATAGGTGGTAGCCAGGGGGCACGTGGCTGTGCTACTGCAGGGGGAGGAAGAGGCAGCAGGGACCTTAGATCCTGTCACTTGTAATTTGTCCTTCCATCGGGAGGGTTGTGTTTTATCTGTGGTGCAGTTGCTGGTACGCGTGGGTAGTGGGGTCTGGGCTACTGGAGTCCTTGGCCAAATGGGTTTCCACTTCATTAAAATTTTCTGACCTGAAGCATCCTCCCCTCTTTAAACCTGACTTTGTCAGGGTTCCTGGGGTGGGCAGCCCACCACTGGCTTTGGCTGAAAATAAGCAATTCCCCCTCTGCGCTCTTCTAAACAAGCAGAAGAACTGGCTGCTGCTGTAAGACTGAATCTTCTCTGCTGGTTTTGCTGCCATAGAACGTAAGAAGTGCTGGTGACTTTAAGTCAGAGGGTTTAAAGAGAAGTTAGGTTTGTCTGGTCTCGGCTCACACAGCTCACTGCTGGTGTCTCAAGCCAGCTGAAATAGCTCAAAATGAATTCCCCAGGCTGAGCTGGAGCTGTTAGCTGTACGGCCTCGCTGAGCTGCACCTACTTTGCACAGCGCTTTGAGGTTACACATTGACTGCCAGCATTCTCATGCTATCTGAAGAAATGAATGCCTGAACTCTCAAGTACGTTAAAGAGCTGCAGGGAAGGCTCTTTAAAGAAAAGGAGTTGTAGCATAAAACTGAACTGGCTGCTTCCCATGAGATTAGCTGCAGGGAAAAGAGTTTTCTCATTAGACTGCGTCTTCAAAACAGAGGCTGCCTTGAACGTGGGAGACAAAAGGTACCCCCCCTTTTGGCCAAATGGTCACAACCTGCACTTGCCACTGGTGCAGAGTTAAGCTGAGTGCTTGCTGCGTGCCACCTCTGTGGATGTGTTGACCTGTCCGTGAGATTCAGTCATTGGCCTGGGCTGTATTGCTTCGCTTGGAAGAAGCAGGTTGGCATGAGTGAACGCAGTGTGTAGTCACTTAGGGTTTGAGATATCCTTCAGGTGAAAAAGCAGGAGCGCAGGCTCTTAACTAGCTTCTCTATGTTGCTGAAGGACTGACCAGAGTTCTAGTGGAACTGGCTGAGAGAGAACTGGGAGGCAGCTCAGCTCTTCTGCATGAGAACTGATGTGTGCTCTACACTCCTAGAAGCGTGCACAAGGGATGAGTTGTCACCAATGCTGTGTGTGACCACAACCTTCCCCGGCTGTGGTGTCCGTAAACCTGTGGGACTCCTGCTACCCCTGACTTCTCTAGCCCCTCTCTGCTGAAGGACGTGCAAAATACTCCTTGGCCAGTACTAAACTGCAATCGCAACTCCTGTAATGTTCAGGTGGCTCAAGACAAAAGCAGTAGTGCTGCTTTTTTGAGTAAGGCATCCCTCTAGCCTTTGCTACTGTGTTCAGGAGGTCAGGGAGGACGGAAAAGCGATATTAGGAGACTTAGGAACAAACCTTACCCATGGTGAACGAGCAAACTGTCTGCAGAAGAGAACTCTCCCTACAAACCTTCTCCTGGCTCCCATGCGTATAAACCTGCACGGCCCATTGAGGCAGCCTGTGATTTGCGTGTTACCTGCAGTCTGAGGGTGGTGATGTGCGTTTCCATAATGCGCGGTGGTGGCAGGGTGTTCTGCTGCCCCTCTGCCGCAGGGTAGGTGAATGTGTGTCAGCATCCCGGGAACCCAGGCTGTGATTCTCTGTGAATTGCTTAAGCAGCCCCTGGCTGCCGCGCTCTGCCCTGTGCCAATACAAACACTTGTGCATTCATGCACCGAGCAGGATTGGGGAACTGGTCCTGCTGGAAAGTTCTTTGCATGATATTTTCTCCTTTTTTTTTTTTTAATTTTTTTTTTTTTTAATTTTTTAACCAGACCAGTTCCCTGATCTGGTTCACCATGAGACGGCACCAACAGCTATGCAGGGGATGGTCCAGGAAGCATGAAGGGACACGCTCTCGTGGGAGGTGGTAAAGGGCCCCACTGCAGAGTGTGAAACCCAACCTGATGGTGACAGGCTGGTTCATTTTCCCTCTTGACATGTTGATTGCCTGTGTTTTCAGCCCTACTTAATTAAAAAAGTTGCCCCGTCACAGTAAGGAGGAAAATGTAATGCGGATTGGGCTATAGTGTGGTACGTCCCAGGGGAGCCTCTAGGAGCATTGGGGCTGTAGCTGCTGCATGTGTGGAGTAGCTGGATGCTCTTCTTCCTTGGCCATTGCACCTTGTTGAAAGGATCAGGGTATGCTTCTACAGCTGTGGCTGCAAACCTTGACAGAGGAGGATCAAAGCCTGGTGGACAGTGGGCAGAGTTCTCAGGCTGTTTTGGTCTGCCCAGGGAATAAATCCTAAAAGCCCCCATCCTATTTTGAGTAGGTGTTGGAAGGTGTTTCACTGCCTCAGGAGCTGAGTGCCAAGAGGTAGCTGCTGTGTGATGATCAATCAGGTGGTTCATGCTTCAAACAAAAGCAACTCCTGTTGTGGCTAGGACCTCTCCCTCAAAGACAGTCTCCTTCTCAAGTCACCAGCCAAAAACAGAAGAGGAGGCCAGTAAGAACTCGATTAACCAAGATTTTCCAGATTTCTTTATACTAGTTATGATCTGATAGAGAAGCAGCCAGATTAACTGGCATATTTACCTCTCGCTGCTAAAATGGTGCTTGTCATGCTGAGCAGAAGAGCATCCTTTGCTTTCCACTTGCTTCCCTTGGGAAGGAGCACGCTGTGAGCCGCTATGACCAGCCTTACTCCAGTTGACGTAAACTGGTGGATGGAGGGGGTGGGGGATGCTGAAGCCTGTTGGTACACAGCAAAAGCTTGTTGAGGAACAGGGGGGAATGATACCATGTGAACCAGGAAGGGCAGACAGTTGCAATGCATTGAAGAGCCTTGATGGGAACACTAGCCAGGGATAAAAGTACTGCTTAGATCTAGTCTATCCAGTCCATGGGCTCTTTGTGGGACGGTTTGTGTGTCTCTTCCTGCTCTTTGGCCTGTGCTGTTAGTCTGTATCTTTGGCTCCTGTAGGAAGATAACTACTTCACTAACCTGCAGGGCCACCAAGCAGCACTGGTGCTTCTCTTGAGCAGTGGAGTAACAGGAGAAACAACTGGAAGAGCATTTAGCTGAGATGGTGCCACACTGCCACTGACTTCTGATGTAGCAGACTTGGACACAAGCTTCGCTTCTGACTTGCCGTATAAAAGCATCAGTTCTGTCTCGGCTAGTCCAGAATTTGTTGCTGACTGTTTAAACTGAAGGTGTGCATGGCCAGCTTAATGCTAGCAGCCTGTATGCCTGCAGAAGAAGGGGGATAGGTGAGGATGCTGGTGGGTTTTGGTGGTGTTTTCCCTCCCTTTTCCCCACATAATCATTTAAGACATCTGGGACTTGACTTAATCAGGTGTGGGCTATTAACTGCAGAGTATCAAGGTTTAACAAAGCTAAAATTTCTTTCAGCAGGTGGTTTTGTCTTCCCACACAGTAATATCAATATTTTGAGGTTGGAAGCTCTTCATGCTGCTCTGCCTCAGGTAACATGTCTCTTAGCGGGTCTAGCTGTGCTCTTCAGTATATAGAAAAAGGTGAGGGACAAACCTTTCTGTTTGAGTTTATTTTAGAGCTGTTCAAATCCTTGTGATAGTCTTTTTTTTTTTTTTTTCTCTAGATGCTCCAATGTGATATTTGGTAGGCAAACTAGAAACTAAATGCTTGTCTTTATCCTCATTGGTTTGGCTTCCCATAAAGTCGGAAGAATCTTGCAGGGCGCTCAGGGAAGCGTTTGAGGTGGGAGAGCTCATTACAGCTCATTCCTTTTCAGCTGAATAAGACAGATCTATTATGAGAAACCAATGTGCAAATTTAACAGCATTATTCAGATAATGGAGGATTTCAAGTGTGTTTGACGCTGCTGCAATAGGCTGATTGCTAACTCGGATTAATGAGAGTGGGATACAAATCATCCTTAATCTAGTTTAGGGCTTGTAGCAGCTTGTGACAAAGCCAGTGTTTTTGCTTACCTCAAAGAGCAATTTGAAAAAAAAAAAAGCTGCTTCCTTTTACATATATCATGGCTCCAAATTAAAGAAATGTGGTTCCCAGTTTGGGTGGGGTGAGATCGACTAATAAACTCCAAATCTCCACTTCATCATGAGAGAGTACTTCAAATCTGTGCTCTAGCAGGAGGGAACTCTGTGGCAGCTGATGGGATAAGCACAGAAAGATTCACGTTTTGAGACTGAACCAAGATGAAGACTGAAGAATAGTTAGAAACGATGCTCTGAAAAAAAAAAAACAAAACACACAAATCCAAAAGTCTGGAGTGTGCCAGACTTCTGGAGCCAATAACATTGCTAATGATTTGTGAAAGCCTGGCCCATTCTTGATTAAATTGAAGATGCCACTAAGCAGCTTTCTGGTTGTCCCAGCAGAACTGAATAACTATTGTTCCCCAACAATACAGCGCTCAGCAAGAGCAGAGGCTAAGAGTCTCCCCAGGGTTTCCCCAAAACAGGCTGCACTGATACTTGGGGAAGGGGGTCTTCCACTGGTTAACGGGAACTGGTTAATGCATATCAAAAATGCCCTTTACAAACTTTACCCCTCACGTGCAACTGAATTCAGTGACTTCAAAAGGGCTGGGCAAGTATTTCTAACCAGTTTTCTGGGCTGCTAAAAAAACCAACCATCAACTAAAAAAAAATAAGTTTGTTAAATGGTAAAAGAAAAAAAAGGTAACATGTTATAGGGGCAGTATAAGAATTGAAAGTTTTTGACAAGAATACATGAGATACCATCAGAGATCCTTCAAAGCATCCACCACTTGAAGTTAAATGCATTCAGGCAGCCTCTCTGGCATCAATTCCAATGGGAATGGTCCACAAATAGTCTCAGTGGACTGAAAATCAAACTCGATGATGCTGGAAGTAATTTCTGAAAGCACGTCCACATCAGTTGACTATATCTTACAGTCTGATGATAAAATTTTGAGCTGAAGTAATGCAAAGCTGTTGGTAGAGCAATCTTGCTTTAAGCTGGAGTTTATTTTCAGCTCTCTCATATGATAGCACAACCTGGTGATTCAATCTGTGTTCTGTGCCCCTAATCCTCCTGACTAATCAAAACCTTTCTCATCGGTGTAACTCGGCTGCAATAAAAGGTTATGGAAAAGCCTTGACCATGAGGTGATTGTCGTCTGAACAGCACGGTCCGTCTTCCTGATGCAAACCCAGATTAGTTCAATCCCTTCCCATGCTGTCCCGAGTCAGTGTTTTATGTTAACCTTGCTGTGTCTGAAACCCTTCAGCAGCAGGTCGTTACAGAAGCATGACCTTTCTGCAGCACTCGTGTTTTGTGGCGCCACAAGGAAAGGTTACTACTGGCTCTCATGCCTACTGAAGCTGCAGTCTGTGGAGCAAGAAGTGTGGTCTTTATATAACTGTACAGTTCACAAAAATTAGGCGAATGTTCCTTAGCTCTCATGTGTCATGAAATTGGATGATGTTGTGAAGTTACGTCCCTTTGTGGATATTCTGACTGGTATCCACGTGTGCATAATCCTGTACTGTCCCTGAAGTGTTTGGGGCAAAGAAAGTCACTCTCAGATCCCAGGCCTCAAGCTACCTGGTCAAAGGGAGATGCCGCGACTCCCAGAGGAGAAGCTTGGGATAAGACCCTTTGGGACAACTGAGTAGAAGGACACATTTAGTGCAATTTCATTAAGTTCTTATGTAAAGCTCTGGAAATCAGACTTTATTAATCCTTATTCGTGTTTTCTATTACTCTTTTGAAGTACAGAGGTCAACCTCAGGGGACAGGAACCAGTAGGAGCCTGCCTTCATGTTTGCAGGGTGGCTGCTGTGCAGTAAGTGGGCCACTCTACACTGGAACAGCATGGGTCTCCATTGGTTTAGACTGGGCTGCACTGGACTCTTCTCCTCTGAGGAAGACCTAGCTATCCCTCCTAAGATACAGAAATCAAACTAGGATTTAAACAAGCACATGACAGAGGCTGTGGAGAGGCAGGAGATGCAGCAACCTGGGAAGAGGCCAGAAGCTCAGGTGTGAGGGGGAACAGTAAGGGTAGGCTGGCTGAACACGCTGGATAACAAGAAAGGAAGCATGGCGTGACTGAACAAGCCTCAGCACCACAGGGGGAGGGAAGGGGTGCTGGCTCGGTAGTCAAGATCAAGAGTTGCTATTTCATTTCCTGACAGTCTGTGATCCTTTCAGGAGTGTCACTAAGGTCTGGAGACCATCAGATCTGTCCAGGTGTTCTTGCAAATCCGGTACGAAGATTCAGATTTGGGAGAAAGTTAGCCTCGATCCTAGATAAAGGTGTATGGTGGCGTGTCTGAAACTGTATTATTCCATTAAAAGCTGGAGAGATTGCTTTCTCACTGCTTCAAGGCAGAGCCTTCCCACCAGGAGGAGAAGGCATCCCCCTTTTCGCTCTGAAAACCAAGCTGAGTGGGAGGACGCAGGATTGTGTTTGCCACTGCTAGTGCAAGAAAGGAGGGAGAAAAATGGTCCCCAACACCCCCGCCATCAACCAGAATGGTGCAGTTTCTGAAATCTGACTTCACTTCTGGAGGCACTGGAAAGGACGCTCAAGGGAGCAGAGTTTGGGAAGCCTGGAAGTCCTTTCCCTATTCCTTTTGTGCTAACAGTTCGTACTCTTTAATATTTGGAGTGTAGTGAGATCAGCTTGTGTGAGTCACTGGCCTTCGACACCAGAAGGAAAACTCGGAGGAAGTACTTATCATCTGACCTACTTTCCATGGATGAGTGCAAAAGCACAGTGCAAGCAAGCAGGGACAAATCTAAAAATCCCAATTAGCTCATGACGTGCAGCTAAACAAAAGATTTCTTCTTAAAAATTACTCTAGATATATGCTTGTAGAAGCTTGAGGAACAGTGGCGTGGTTTGGTTTGTTTTTCCAGTAGAGGAGGAGAGTACTAAAAAGTTTAATGTCTACATGAGGGTTTTTTTGTTATTTAAAAAAGGTCATCTAACTACCATGATGGCCTAGAAGGGGTAAGATCTTGGGTGTGATTAGGCTGGTGGCAGCTTGCACAGCTCTTTGTCTTTGGAGAGGTCGAATCTAATGGGCTAGTTAACCACCTTGGAAACTAGTTGCTCTATGGAAATGTGGGAAATGGATAAGGTGTTATGGAAAACTGGATAAACCTGATACCTTAAAAGAATGAAAAGGAGATAGGGCCAATAAATACAGCTGTGTAGGTAATAAAGTGACAATGAGTGAGTTCAATTGCTTTGTTTGACAGATCATACTAGTGCTGGCTAACTTCGTTCCTAGGATGAAGATGAGTGTTATCATCATTTTTAAGTGACACCGTGTTAATGCAAGCTATAGCCTGGGTGCAAAACTGGCAAGAATGTGTGTTGTTCTTTTTACATAATAAAATGTAAATGAGATTTCACACTCCTGATAAAAACCATGATCAGCTTGGATGATGCAATGCAATATCTCCTAAACTTGTGGATGGGGCAGTGCTGGAAAGCGATGATGAGGGCATCTTGAGGATGGGACAGAAGTCAAAATTCTGAAAACGGGGAATGTAGTTGGATGGGGAAAGATGAAATTGGGAAGTGACTTACAGGTCTTTGGTCTGAAATCTGAGAAGGAAGAATAGCTGGTTAGGTAATGGTAGCCCTGCAGAAATAAATCTAGGGCTAGTTATGAGCTGAGAGTCAACCACGTTGTCACGATAGGAACACTAAGTGTATACAGCAGAGGCCAACAAGGTGCATGAAGCAATCACTCTGCTTTATTTAGTGTTGTCGTCTTTGGATATCCTGAACGGCTTTGAACGTTGTGTGTTATGACAAACAGGTGTAGTAAAACAGGGGTTTGGCCCCTTGTTTCAGCAACTGAACTTCTGTGCTGGTTAGTGTACTCCTTGAAGCATAACTGGAGAAAGCTCAGGGCTACATTCTCCTACATGGAAGGCTGGTTTCCATCGAAGGACTTAGTCTGAGCACCCACACTTACAAAAAGGGAATCTCATTCTGCTTCCAGTTAGATGCTGTGGTTTCAGATAATGTGAACAGTGCTGGGAGAGCTCAGAAAGGCAGAGAAGCCAAACTATTTTGTCTCCCCTTCCTTTCTGCTCCTTAGAAGTAATGCAGTAATTCACAGGTGGAGTGGTTGCTAGATAGTGAAGAGATGAGCAGTCAGAACCTGAAGCAGAATGGCTGTGTTGTGCAAGGACTGAGCATCGGCTGCTGCCAGGATGCAGCTCTGAACGGATTTCTTGCTTTCTTCTTTCCCAAAACAAGTGCAGCCTGGAAACAGTGCAGAGAAGGGAGATGGCAAGACTGACCCATCCAACACTGAATAGACTAACCAGAATTACATTTTTGGGGAGGGGGGATGGAATGAAGAAAGATGAGAAAATGCAATCTGAACAAAGAAAGCTTGTGTAATCCTTCAGGACCCCTTGGAGGACTCTGCGCAAGCAAGATGGTGACTTTAAGTAATCTCATCGCTAACACGCGTTTTTCCCTTCTCTTTAAAGCAAACTACAAATTTGAACCTTCCTCCTGAAGATCTTGATTCATCTGGTGATGACGATGATGCATTCTCAGGTTCAGGTGCAGGTGAGTCATTAGCACTTGTACTGTTAGTGCTTGATCCTTCCAGAATGTGGCAATTAAGATCTTGAGGAGCATCCAAGCTAAAAGGAGGGGAGGAATCACACACACACGCACAATATGTGAGCTGGGAACAGAGAAAGAGCCTCATCTATTCAAGTGTACTGCTTCAGATACTAACAGTTAGCAGAAAATGAGTTGTAGGAGACTTGAAAGGGAGCAGAAGTGGGAATACTCCGTGTCGCTGCTGATATGAGATACTGCGTGAAGAATATTATGAAGCTGGAGTCATTCTTTACTCCTGGGGAAGAGAGACTGTAAGAAGGGCCTTTGTCCTCTCTTACGAGCTGGTAGGAGATACTATTTGAGGGTTTGTAAACCTCAACCTGCCACCATACATCAAGTGCAAATTTTATCTGTTATCAGATATGTTAAGTTCTCACAGACCATAATTCTTTAAAAGCAGAGTAAAGGCGGTTTAGGGTGGGGGGAAAGTCTATCAGACTGGTCTCCCTTATGCAGTTTAATAATCATTGGTGTTCAGTGCTGAAGTTAAAGGATGCTACTGAGCAAGCTATTGAAAGGTAAAGTGTCCTTCCAGCCACATGTTTGTATTTTAGATTAAATTCTGCAGGAAAGAGACCCTGAAATCAGTGAGTGCCAGATGTGCCAGTGACTAAAGGTGTTGAGTATACGGGTGACTGCTCTGAATCACATAAAAGATATTTATGGGAAAAGAATCAGATAAGCATCCTGAAAGCAAACGTCCCCCTTGTCGACCTGTCCGCAAACAGACTAGCACCTGTGCCTTGGGGAGAAGCAGATGACTAACAAAGTATTGCTGAATAGCGCATTGGTCTGTCCCTGCCTTACTCCACTGAACAGGATAAGGAATTACAAACTCAGCTGCTGATATTAAGAAAATTGGCTGTGCAGGTTAAGGCATCCTCCTTAGACCTGTGTCCTGAAGATACTATTGATAGGTCTCTGAACTGTCCAAGGATAATATTTTGGTTTGTCTGTTTGTTTTGCAGGTCCCCTGACTGACCAGTCTCACACCTGGAGAATCCCAGGAGAACTGACTAATTCCTCATTGCTGGTAACACCAATGGATTTCAATGAACAGCCGTTTCCCGGGATTGAGAGCCGAACTGAAAAGGAAGTAGTATCTCCTTCTGCCACTAGTAATGTAGTGACAGAGGAGCCAGTTGTAGCTGTGAAGGATGAAGTACCCATCCTGGGCTCACCTGATGAGAAACCAACAAATGATGCAGTTACAACAACAGTGAGAAGCCCCACTACTCGCTTTCCTCCAGTGGTTCATGTAACTCCTTCAGAAGCCTCAGGCATGGTCCATAAGCTTGAACCTAAAATCCCTAGCTCTGATGTGCCCGACACTAAAGACGTGCCTGAGCCTCACTCTACCATCCATCGTGAGGGAGACATTGCTGCCACCCCCACGACGACGGCTCCAAAGGACGTGGTTCCTACACATGAGGAGGTTTCTGAAGATGGCTCTGGAGACCCGGTAAGGACTAATAGCTTTGACACCCTTCCCAGGGAGATGGCTTTAGTAGTATGTAGTAAGTTGGTTTTGTAGGAAAGAGTGGCAATTTGTCAAAAACAAGTGGTCGATTTAATAGGCTATATTGGTGAAGGGTTTTAGACGAGAAAAAACTAAGCTGTGGAAAGTGTCCAGTAACAGACATGATGAGAAACATGAATAACCTGCCTTGTATGTCCCAACAGGGAGACTTCATCTTGACTAAAGATGAGGATTTGGTCCCCACCCAGAACTCAGAAGTGCCAGCTGACTCTGGGAGGAATGCCAAAGCAGCAGGAGCCTCGGGAATTATGGACAGAAAAGAAGTTCTTGGAGGTACCTGATATTCTGGATTTCTAGTTGGTAGAAGCAGACTCTCGTAGGAGTCTTCCAGGCAGCAGAAGCTGCAGTTCTGCAGAGCTCACATCTCTGAACGTGAGAGGCAACCTTTTATGTTCGACCTCTGAAATGAGTCTGGTGATACATGATCTTGTGTTGTCAAAAACCCTGATGGGGCAAATATTAATCCGCTAATAGCGAAGCAACCACTGCCGCCTAGTTATCTGGCATTTTATGTTTAAACCTATTCCGTTGCTCCTCTCAAAAATGACAGTAAAACTGCACTCGTGCTGCCTGGGTCAGATCACTAGAGCTGAACAACGCAGCCTCGCGTGCTTTGCAGCGTGGTCCGGTGGGAGATCTGTTTCCCCAGGTTTACCTGATGTAGATGAGCAGATTTTTGGCAGGATGACTGGTTTGGGAGGGGGCAAAAGGACAAATTAATTTCTGGAAGTCATGAAGTCAGGGATTGTAAGGAACAATCTGGAACTTGCAATCATGCTAGCTTTATCTGGTGTGGTGCCTAGAGTAATTTGTGGCTCTTTCCCCCTTCTAGGTGTTATTGCTGGAGGACTAGTAGGCTTGGTGTTTGCAGTGTTTCTAGTTGCATTTATGCTATACAGAATGAAGAAAAAAGACGAAGGCAGCTATTCACTGGATGAACCAAAACAGTCTAACGGAGGATACCAAAAACCACACAAACAAGAAGAATTCTATGCATAAACACTGATCTTCAGGACACTTCTTATTCCATCTTTCTTGGACTCTTCTCTCCCTGCACGTGGACCTCCTAGTGTGCTTTGCATTAAACTTAAGCCATATGATCATTGGGTTATTTGCCCTTACCACTTTGCCATTGGAAATTCTATAACTACAAAGTAGATCTGGATTCATTGAACATTCCCTGCTTTCTTGCACAACTTTTTTTTTTTTTTTTTTTTTTTTTTTCCACAGAAGTGGGACTGCAAGTTCCTAAACTCAACTTTGGTTTATCTAAAGACTGCTGGGGCAGGCGGTGGGGAGAAGATAAGGGAGCACTGTATGTATAAACCTCTTGATATTTAGGGAAAGGGCTAGCAAGAATAAACATATACCAGTGCTCAAATTCTGTATAGCAGGGATCCTTCCTATTTAACTCATAAATGTGTTTTAAGTGTAACAAATGGCTGTGCTGGGCAGACGTTTGGTACACTGCAATCCTGTAGCTCTTTCTAACTCTTATTTGGAGCACTTAATGCCTGTGAAACATCAAGCTGAATGTCATCTCTAGTGAAAGGAGGTGTGAGGGGCAGGGTAAGCAAATGACTGTCACGTGGTTTAAAATAACTTGTGTTTTGGAAAGCATTATCCCGTACTCAGAATCAGTTCCTAAGTAGTTGGTGTGTACACTAATACAAAACAAGCCCCAAAAGTTAAGTGGAGAGTTCATTTTACCAATAGCATTGGACTGTCCCACTACCCTCTTGCTCTCTCTAGACTTAGGTAAGAAATTAAGAAATAGACTTTTTTTTTTTTTTTTTCCCCAAGCGGTCTCATCTCAGACATTCCCTTTTCTTGGGTGCCGGCTGTAGGCTGGGCTGTCGTGCTGCGAGTACTCTTAACCCTGCGCTACCACGTAGTCGCCAGACGACCCATGGCGTGTTGTAGCACCTACCTCTCTGCGCACTGTTTACAGCGGTTGTCTGGGAACATGGTCTGTTGCCTGTGCCACAGGACACCTGGGCACACAGGGGTGGAAGGTAGAAAGCAGCATATGGTGACTTCGCAGCTAAGGAGTAGAGAAGCGTAGCATCTGAAACAAGCCTGGTGAAGGCTTAAGTGTAGATGGCCTTAAATATATATATACACAACAATTGGCGTGCTTGACTCTCACGACTCTGGAACGGTTCTTCAGAAGCTGTTCCTGCACTTTGGAGAGAAGCGACTCCAGGGATGTCAGACTAGTAAAGGCCAAAAAGCACCTCCTGAGGAAAGTCCAGATGCCTGAAGCTGTTGGTGGTCAATGTGCTGTCAGATGTGAGGCACCAAGGCCTCATTGAGGGTCTGGAGTTCTCCAGAATATCTCAAAACCGAGTGAGAAGAGTGTGGTGTTCTGCACAAGCCTTACTTCTGCTCTGCCTTTGGTTAGTTTCTTGCAAGTTCAGTTCCTCATCACTCAGTGCAGAAGGTATGGGGTGGGTGGAGGAGTGTTTACAACTGATGTAAATATTTGTACTGTTGAGCCAGAGGGAATGATTGGAGAATATTGCAACAGTTGGTACAGATGTTGCACATTAAAGGTAAAACTTAAAAACCTGTGTAATTTAAATGAAGTATATAACACTCCTAAGCTGCTACGCAGCTAAAATTGGTGCCTTCTCTGCAAACCCGAGGAAAAATAAAAATAAATGCCACTTCCTGATTCCAGACTCTTCTTTATGCACAAGGAAAACTTGTGTATGCATACGTGTAGCTGGCTGTTGTTAAGTAAAGCTGCAAAGTCCATTAAGTCTTTTTTTTTTTTTTTTACTGAATAAATTTTTATAGGTTAATGCAATGACCAGATGGTGTTAATTTCAGCTGTAATTCTTTGCTTTGTATAGGAATGTAGAAATGTTGTTTGATAGGTTTATCTATGAAAAGGTTCTTGTAAAGCACAGGAAGATAAAGTGGTAAACTTCAGTTGTACCTCATAACCTTGTTGGGGGGAAAGGAAAAAAAAAACTGTATATTTTGGTAGTCTAAACTGACAGTTTGTGAAACAAACATGACATTCTGTGTTATTTAAGTGGTACAAATGAAATATGAGTTCTAAGAGAAGATGCAACATTTGGTTATCTGTATGCCATGTAAAGGTATACTGCAATAAACGGCATTTTGGCAAGAATGTGTCTGATCTGTGAACGTTTCTGTGAACGTGTAATACTTCACAAAGTAGATGTGGTTTTTAGGACCGCCCAGGTCTTCAGGGAAGTTGGATTCCAAGTATGAAACGTGAATTTTGGTGCTGAACATCCAGATGTTCAGCTCGGATTTGAAGGGTATGAGTGTGGCCTCCTTCCCTCTCCCCCTGCCCTGGATGTCGGGATTGTGGGGAGCCGCCATGCCCTGGGGCAGTGGTGTGGGATACAAAGGGGCTGCTGCAGAGACTTGGATGAAATCTCTTTCATAGAGCCCTGCGGTGTTTCACGCTGGTTCTGATTTTGGGAGCTCTCCTTTCTTGTGCAGTATGTCACCGTCCCCAAAAAGGTGGAAAGAGTTGTAAATCTTCCCCAAGAGTCCCTCTTCCTACCTCCAGGAGCGTGAGAGGGCTGCAAGAGGGGCAGCTCCAAGTCTTTCTATTAAAATGTTCTTCCCAAGACAGATTTGGAGATTTTACCCCCAAGGAGAGAGAACAGAGCAGTCCTAAGTATTCCGCTGTACGGCATCAGTTACTCTGGGGTGCTACAGCTTGTGTGGGAGGAGGTGCAGCAAAAACAGAAGTAGAAGAAAACATCCTTCACAAAATAGGGAGGTCAAAAGCTGCTGCCTGTCTGGATGGGTCTTACTGTAGCTTATACAATTATTTTCTTTTCCAAGGCTTTGAGCTGTAAGAAACTTACTTTTTTTGTTTAGTAAACTAGCCACCGTATTATCAGTTTATAATCTCCTCTTGCTTACACTGGAACCCTGTGGGCTGTGTGATTCCTGTCAGAAACTGTTTGGAGAGGACTCTTGGTAATGAGAAGTTTTTGAGATCAGGCAAAAGAATTGGGGTACTGAGTTTAGAAGACTTCTCTTCCATAGCCAGACAAAGCTGGAAAGCACTTTCTAGCTGTGTGGCAACTTTGCCAGTCCCTTAAACTGGGTAAAAGACTTATGTGAGGTCAGAGCTGACTTTTGCGTAGCAGTGTCTTACCTGCTATAAATTCTCTTCCTCAGGGTTTTCCAAGACTTTTGCTTCCACTTCTCTAGTTGGTGATAATGTGGGAAGCTAAGGTGGCATAGATAGAGGAGAAAAAATGAATTGCGGAGGAAAAGTGGGAAATTTCTATGTGAAAACCCTTACTAGTGAAAGGCAGTGTCTGATCCGCAGTGTGCACTTGAGAGAAACTTTGTTGTAGTACGAGAGAATAACGTGTCGAAGGGATATTTATTCTGCCTCTCTTTTTTGGCACAGCGGAGCCTGGGTTTTCCCGAGTCACGTTTCTCTTCACTGTGCTTCCTGACTTTCCTCTTCATCCACGCTGGAGCAATTATCACATTTGCTCTTGTTCACAAGTGAGATGCAAAGAATGTGGCTGGCAGAAAATCTGACCCCGTCTTTGTTCGGGGAAAAATGAGCTGGAGGGTGTAAATGCACCGAATGTCAAGGAAGGCAAACTATGAGAGGAGGAGGACTTTTCACAATTCTCACTTTGTCAGGTTGCATTAGACCCTATAAAGGAAGCTAAAGTAAATCTAAAAGGCTGTATAATCTTGTAATTGAAATAGAGAAGAGGAAAAAAAAAAAAAAGGGCGGCCACTCTACAGGGGTACTGAGGAGAAAAGCTATTTCAGACATTTCATAAATGCTTTATCTGAGTCTTCATCAGGACTAGTACGTACATTGACGAAAAAGAGTAGTGGAATAAAGGTGCAGAGTGAAATTCGCTCCATTTGAGGTAGCAGCAAAACTCAAAAAAACTTTAAATATGCAGGTGATGAGACAGATAGAGGCTCAAAACGAAATAGTTACTTGGCATTCTGGGGTGGTGTTTAGCTCATGAAACTGGAAGCCTGATGGACAGCATTTTTAATAAGCTTGTCAAATTAGAGGACAGCAGTTTTCCTGCAGAAAATTAAGTGCAGTGTCTGCTCTAAGGAAAGAGGGGAGAAGAGGTATGGCCTCAGCAGTATGCAGGATCTTACAAAAGGATCTGACAGACAGAAAAATTAAAAGATAGGATGCTGATACATGGGATAAAATATAAAATAGATTCACCAAACGTAGATTGTGCCAGACTAATCGGATCTCTTGCTTTTTGATAGCAGTTTTTTTCAGTCAAAGGCAATCTAATCTAATTGAACTTCAGGAAAGCAATTTATCAGTGCTGCACAGAAAATGAATAATCAAAAGGCGGAAGCTGGGGATTAGTGGAAGAGTTGTAAAGTGGTGGGGAATGGGCTAAGGAGGAGCCTGCGGCAGGGTCTGCAAGACAGGGAGTTACAAGGAATAAAAGACCTCAATTTGGGGCCATCTTTCTAAATATTGTTTGAAATGGAAGACAATACATGGAATTACATTTGCTGTTGGAATTTTGGGCAGCCTCAGTAGTGTGGAATATCAGGAGCAGAATATTTTAATGTTTTGGTGAGTAACAATTAGGATCAACTTCCAACAGGACAAGGTCAGGGGTTGGAGGGGGTAGCAACAGGAATTTCTGCTCTGACCTGAGAATGATACAGGAGAAGAAAGGGCTAGGTGAATTAGTCAGTTTTAGAATAATTATCTGTGTGATGCAGCTGTAAGAAAGGAAAAAATAAATAAATAGAGGCTGTAGTAGCCAAGGCATTTCCAGAAAATAGAGGGAATTTCCAGCATCGTGGGTATTGTTATACAAAGAACTAGCGAGCCCCTCACTGTCACCTATGTGCTCTAGGATTAATTCATGCTGGGAAGGAACAGAGAAAAAAACATTAAAATGATGCAGGAGTACAGAGTCTCTTCCCACAGTAAACTAACGGTGTTTGGTTTGTTCAGCTCGGGAAAACACAGACTGACAGCTCCTACAGTTGCTGTCTGCATGCTGGTTGTGGTGCAGCACAATACAAAAGATGGAGATGAGCAATTTAAGCTAAAGAGTAATATGGGAGCAAGAAAAATAAGAAACTGGCAAGCATATATGAAATAATTGAAATTGAAATAATTAGAAACTTTGAGAATTCTTCCATTAATGGTGGGGGCAAAAGATCAAAATGGATTGAATACAAAGTTAGATGGTCAGGAAGATTATGGTATGAAACGTTCCTGAGACAGTAGGACATTTTCAGCCTGTGCAAAGAGTAGAGACACCAGTTAAAACCCCTTCCTCTCTCAGTGTGTTTTTCCTCCTTTAGACTGGAGTTTTTCAGGCCACTTCACTCCAAGCTGAGAAGAAAGTTCTTTGTCTAATACAGAAAAGATCATCTGAGTCACAATCTGAGGTGGAGGTTTCTGGAAAGCCACCTCTTTTAAGAGACTAGACTAGTTAGGCACGTCAGCGTCACTTCTGCTAGGAGAAAATGTGAAATAGGTCATTTTCAACCTGTTTCCTCAAACTGTAAACTTTCCAAATTACACCTCTCTGAAAACACTGCCTGAAAAAAAAAAAAAAAATCCTAATTCAAACTTTAAACCATCACATTTCTACACTTACCACTGCTTAGAGCATCATGCAGGTAAACCAGGCTGGGATTCTAGCAAGACTTAGCCTCACCAGCATAAAAGCAGCAAACACAAGAGGAAATTGTGGGGACAGAGAGAGGGTGACGCAACATGTAGCCATCTGGAGCAATATGCTCCTTTAGGTATCGACACTGCTGGGTTTATGAATAGCCCTTCAGTTGGCTCTGTTGTTCCACACATAGACGGTCCCAATGATCTGCTCTTACTTATCACATATTTTATTTACTCAAGTTTACTGCTCTCCTTCCCCAAGTGTGCTTTAGCATGGGAAAAGCAGATGGGCAGCCTTCTGGACCATTCTTTGAGAGGGTAACAAAACATAATTGGCACCGATGTGCTCTGCTTTATGTGTGCAAACACACATGTATATACATACATGTGCTTATGTGTATGCATATGCATGCACACACACGTATGTGCTGACTAGAAACCAAACTAGGAACTAGGTAAGAGCAACCACTAAATTTAAAAAAAGTCAGAAAATATGAAGTGCTTTTAGAAGTAGAAAATCCTACTTCAAAAGGCATAAAGCAAATAATAAATAGGTAAGATATAAAGAGACATTAGCACTTGGATAGATAGTGGATCTCAGAACAGTCATTCCAGTCATTTAACTACAGCCATGTGACTTTGTTGTGTTGAGAGGTGTCAGCATGAATCCCTACTTGTCCACCCCTGAGAACCTGTGCGTGGGAGAGCTGTATGCTTAAGATGCACCACCAGTCCAGGGGTCCCCAAACTGTGGTACATGTACCACTGCAATATGCAGTGTGTTTCCAAATAGTATGCATAAAACCCCTAAAAACCAAACTTCCAAAAATACACCATCAAAACCTGTTACACCTGTCTCATCTCTGGCAAGAGCCAGCTAGATCCCCTCCTGTACACAGAGCTAGGAGCTGCTGCAGATGATTAAGGGTGGGCAGGGGACAGTGAGAAAGGGACTGGGGGAGCATGGAAGAAACTTTTGCTGATGCCACCAGTGAATTTCTCCCTCTAAACAAAGCCTGGGAACTCCTGCCCTAGGTGACTGGCTAGCCGTTGTCCTAGGGTAGAAAAACAGGTCGCATTTCTTTCTGAAAGGAGGGGGTTTGAGTGCCAGCAGAAACTTAGCGGTAGCTGAGAAATGCAGCTTCTGAACAAGCTGTGATGCTGGTGACATCTTCCTTTTCTGCAAGGAGGTGGCTCCTGCCTCCCATCAGATTTGGAATGAGTAGGTGCTGAGAGCAAGGGGCTGCTCCTCTGGGAGATGCTCCAGGCTGCTGTGGCTCCCTACACGAGCAACATGCTGTTCATAAAACTGCTGCTGCCCTGCTTTGGCACTGTGCTGGATGCCGTTCCCGGCTGCACAAGATGAGCCAATGTGTCACCTAAAGGAATCACATATTTTTTTTATTATTCTAACAGATACACCCAGACTTCCTCATGTAAAGCCTTAGAATCATGGAATTGTCTAGGTTGGAAGGGACCTTTCAGATCATCAAGTCCAACCATCAACCTAACACTGACAAAAACCATCACTAAACCATATCACTAAGCACCATGTCTACCCATCTTTTAAATACCTTCAGGGATGGTGCCTCAACCACCTCCCTGGGCAGTCTCTTCCAACACTTAATAACCCTTTCAGTGTAAAAAATTTTCCTAATATCCAACCTGAACCTCCTCTGGTGCAACTTAAGGCCATTTCCTCTTGTCCTCCCGCCTGTTACTTGGGAGACCGACCCCCACCTCACTACAACGTTCTCAGGGAGCTGTAGAGAGCCATAAAGTCTCTCCTCAGCCTCCTTTTCTCCAGGCTGAACAACCCCAGCTCCCTCAGCCGCTCCTCATAAGACTTGTTCTCCAGACCTCTCACCAGCTTCATTACCCTTCTCTGGACACGCTCCAGCACCTCAATGTCTTTTTTGTAGTGAGGGGCCCAAAACTGGACACAGTACTTGAGGTGGCATCTCACCAGCGCCAAGTTTCCTTAGCTAAGGAAAGCTTAAGGTGTTAAAACTTAAGCTATTCTCTGTGCAGAACAAAATCAAACCAACTGGAATCAAGACTGAAATAATTTCAAAAGGCCATAAAAGAACTTATTTTCAAAAAAACTTGCCGATAGAAGCTGTCAAAATTTTTTGAGAGTGGTAGAGCACAGGAACAGGCTGCCCAGAGAGGTTGTGGAGTCTCCTTCTCTGGACATATTAAATACCTGCCTGGATGCGTTCCTGTCCAGCCTGCTCTGGGTGACCCTGCTTTGGCAAGGGGGGGTGGACTAGATGATCTCCAAAGGTCCCTTCCAACCCCTACCATTCTGTGATTCTATGAAAATAAACAGAGAGTGCATAAAAAGAGAAAGTTTGCATGTATCACAATCAAGTGAGCCAATGGCCCATCTAATAACTTATCCACCCATACCTGGAGGATATCTGAAAAGCTCCCTTTGCTGGCAATCAGAAATCGTCTTGATCACCCATCCTCTGTCGTCACAGGCCTTCGCAGCCCAGCTCTGAGTGGACACCAGTGTTTGGCTGGCCCTTCAGGGACTGTCACATGAAGTGAGTAGGACTGTACATGCAGCTACATGTGGCGCTCAGCCCTGCTGATGGAGGAATCAGTCCTTTCTCAGTCAGTACATCCAGGGCTGAAGCTGACTTTATGAAAAACTTAAAAGAAGCAGTTGAGTATTCAGTCTCCATGACCCAAAGCAATGGGTCAAGAAGGTCTTCTTGGAGTTTTATTGTTCTCAGGGTGGCACAGGGTAAAATATGGTAGTTTTGGAGCTACATTACCTGCCTTTTCTGCAGACTGAAAATGTGGCTACTTTATTATTGCTGTAAATATACTGCTGGAGGAAAAGACAGTTTGAAAATGTTAGTTGATTCTGCTCTTCCTGCTGAAATACTGCTGTTAATGTTTGATAGCAGCCACCTGAAAACAGAAGCCTTTGAACTGTTTATTGTTCTTGGGAGGTGGTTTGTCTTTTTTGTTCTATATATAAACTGGAGCCTAGCTGCAAGTTTCTTGGGCATAGCATAAATGATTAGAGCCCTCTTCAAAAGTGGTGTTGGTTTTAAGTATTCTTTTCGGATGTCACCATTTCTACTTTCAAACAAAACCCTGACTGCCGAGGCGCAGCTATGGGTGCTTGCACAGCTCCAAGGAGTGGTTGTGTGGTTACTCCACAGTAAGGATTAGTCACACATTAACCACAGCTGTAAAAACATGTCCATGGGAAAATCACATCCGAACACTGAGGGCCTTTGAGTCTGCTGCTTATTACTGAGGAGGTGGGTTTCTGTTCTGTTTTTCTTCAGCATTGTGCAACATACATCTAGCCTGGTTACTTTGCTATCATGATGCATCGTAGCTTTCCCTCTGGCAGGAGGCAGAAACCTCCCCCACTTTCATGATGGACCAGGGTCCACTGAGGTCTTACAGGTAGAGCTGAGTCAGCCAATGTTTCTAAACCAGCAGGTCTTGGCGAGGGGGGCACTCACAGTCACAGCATTTAGCCACACTATTTCATTGCTACCTCAGGCAAAGGAGGTGGTGCCAAATGATGACTTAGGGCTCTGTGCTTAAAACAGCTTCAGGCCCGTGAGGAGCAAGGACACCCTTGCTCATTGCCAAGATGACAGCTAAAGGCTGTAGCAAGTTCTCTTGCTTTTTACTCAATAGAAAACCACCATCCATTCCTGTTGTCCTTCTCTCTACATGTTCCTACATCTCATTCTGCACAGGCCTTCAGCAAAATATGGATCCTGCACTCAATTTCCAAGTCCTCCTCTCCAGATCTTCTCTGAGGTAGTAAAGCTGAAGAGCTTAGAGGAGAAGGGAAAAAGGCAGCATCCCCCCTAGGAACACTCTGCATCGAGCTTTGGCCTCTGACAACTGTGGTGCTGCAGTTCACACTGCAGGCCTTCCAGCAGAAGGTCCCAGATCATCATCAACCAGCTACGGATTCTGTTATCCCCCCACTGCCGTTGAATTCCCTTGAAAAAATTACAGACCTTCTAAATGTGACTGTTTCGGGGGAAGGCAGTGCAAATGAGATACACAAATAGGAATGCGTTCTCCAAAGCTGTTTTGGGCAAAGGAAGAAAAGCAGCACTCATGACGAACATGTAATTACCCTGTCCTCTGCCCCACCCTTGCCTTCTCAAGAGAAAAATTCCCTCTTTATACATCTGTCTGGCTTCTGAATTTGCTGATTTGCTCCAGGCCTGTGTCACATGGCCCGTTGCAAGTCAGCAACCAACAAAGTCTCTTTCATAGAAATAAGCGAGGCTTCTTTAGACTCAGGCTGCTTTTTGAGTACATCAAGGGGAACTGAGCATTGGGAACAAGGCAGTGCAGCTTTCTGGTATTGTTGGAAGTGATGTCCCTGTATTAGGGGACTGAGGACTGGAATTTTCAGCGAGCTTCTGTGGTTCCATTTGGCTTTCTGAAGCAACGACCTCGCCCTGGCACCTGCCTGGAAAAGGCAATTTAAGCTGGGGTAAGAACTTCTGTATTACCGTAGTGCGAGAAGGTGAATTGCTCTGAGAAAGCGCCTGTTTTCTGTGCATTGAGCTCATTTCCCATCTTACCAGGCTCTGCTGCCTCTAATGCCTGCTCCAGCTTGTCTTCCTGGTACCCCAGTGGCACATGTTTCAGACCATCCCTCCCCTTCCTGCAGTGAGGAACAGCAGGTTGCCTCAGGCTCCTCATATTTTCTTTGTGTGGGGCAGCATAAACTCCAACTTTGCCTTGAGGAAGGGGCCATTACTATTTATATAGAAAATTCCTTAGAGAAAAAGGAGGGCTGAAATTATCCCATGCAGGGTGTTCCTACACCGATCCCCTTTCATAAATGGGAAAAATAAAGCCTATGCAACGCAATTCCTCTGGCCAGTTAGGACACTTTGCATGGTATTTTACAACTGCCTTTGAGAAGGTTACTTGCGTTCCCATCAATCCTCCAGCACCTTTCCACTGCATTCATCCACGTGAAATGAGGCAAGACCTTTGAGAAACACCACGGTACAATCTCAATAGGGCACTGCTACCTCTTCCCCTCCAAAGGCCAGTTTCACAGCCTTCTGTGTTGTGGTTAATGCCCAGCCCTTGCTGCTTCGTCTTCAGGCGCTCCAGGACTGTATCACAGCTAGGGAGCCAGAAAGCATACTGAAGTTTCAGGAATGAGCATTTAAACCTTTTTTTTTCCCCTGCTGTTAACATTAATGACATTTTCAGAGCCAAGTGTTCCCTTGTTTATTCCAGAAAGCAAACACACATTTTCAGAAGCCCTTGTACTATACGTAGATGGGGTCACTGGCCCAGGTCAAGCAGGGAGTGGAAGCCTCCAAGACTCAATTTGGAGTTTTAGAAAGCAGGCACTGGGCGCACAGGACATCGCTCCTCCCAATGTGTGTGCACTGGAGTTTTAAGGTTACTGCCCCAAGTCCATTTCTGCTTCCTATTGACACAGCCTGGATGAGTAGTTTTGGGCTCCTACCTCCTCAGTTCCGCAGGTGTTATTTCATGCGTATGTGCTCCTTAGCTTGATCCCATCAAATGATCCCTGTCAGCCTAAAGGTTCTCAAGAGGTACATCTTTCAACCTGCGTCCTTCTGACAGAACTGAGCAAGACACTGTGCACAGTGGTCCTGGCAGATCTGAGGAGCAGAAACCTCTTACCCTCAGCATTTCTGCCCGTAGCCTTTGGTTTTGCAGACACAAGTACCGTTTATGTGAGCCACCTCCAAACCCTTCCTAGCGCCGAGGAAGAACGACTCAAGCCACAGACTGCTGGCGCCCCGAGTCTGAGCTTGTATTTTTTATTCTCCTTTAGATGAGCTGTATGAGGTCAGGAAATCAGGCAGCTCAGGTCATTCTTGAACAGGAAACGTTCGCCGCTTTGCAGCAGTGCCCGCTCTGCCTGGCTGGAAGGGGAAGGACCACACGCATCCCCTTGTATCCCAGGGCCCTGTTCCCTCCCCGCCGTGCCCGGTAGGGTCTCCTTGCTGGCCGTGCTGCTGCCGGCTCTTCCCCCCGCTCCCTTTTCTTCCCCCACGCTGCTGGCCCAGAGTGGGCTGGAGCCTGGGTCCCTTCTCCTGGTTTGAGGTAAAACAGAACTGATTTTCTGCTCAGTAAATTGATTTTTCAGCTAAGCTTTTGCTAACTAACTGAACGCTCTGGAATTAAGGGTGCATTTTTAAGACTGTAGTCTGCTCCCAGAGTGATGAGACCTGTTTGTTTCTGATTCATGCCAAGGAACGGAATGCAGAGTGACTCTTGCTTATACTTACTGCTGTAACAACCAAGGCCAGCTCACTTTGCTACTTGCCCCCCGTTGGAGGATCGGAAGCAGAAGAATCACACCCTCAGGGAGGAGCAGACGGGGCAGGTGACCCCAAACCGACCAACAGGGTTTTCCATCCCATCCACCTCATGCTCAGTGTAAAAGCCGAAGGATCAAAGGGTCTCTTTCTTCAATGGCCGGCGTCTGAGGACGACTCTGTCTGTTCATCTGCCTTTGATCCCAATCCGTGCATTCTTGAAACCAGATCTGAAATGCAGTTCCCATCCGTCATTTAATCCAGTCTGGGACTTTCCTCATGCCCGCCACTGATGTGACGGTCATCCTGGGAGCTAGATACGGTTTTGTATATATTGTATACATTTCATTATTTTCTTTTTTATTATTCTAACACTTCCATTGAAGTAGTTTAGTTTCTTTTGTAAACTCCTAAGCCTTGTTCTCTCCTGTCCTTGGAGAGAGAGGTGCAGGAGAGCATCTGTTGTTCGTTTCAGCAGCCAGTCCGGCCCAAACCACCACAACGTTCCAGTGCTGGAAGGTGGAGAGCGTGGGCAGCCCTGGGTGTTTCTTTGGAGGAGAAGTCTGAGAGGCTTTTTATTGGAAATTAAGGTATTCAAAGCATGGCTCACAATCCAGGAGCCTCCTTTGCAGCCCATATCGCCTCTGTATGTTCATTTTTGAAATGAGAGCCTCTAGCTCCCTTTTCACAGCCTCATCCAGAAAGGGCAGATCCTGCACGATGGGAACCACATCACAGTTTTCTGATCGGTGAGGTGTTGGAGGAGCTGAGGCTGGAACATTCTGCAGAATCTCCTCCACACTGAACGGCAGGCCCAGTTCCTGCTCCAGTCTGGATTCAGGGATGAGGCCCTCCATGGTCTCCTGGCCTTTGTTGTGGTGGAGAGGCATCTCCCCTTCCCTGGAGTGGACGTTTGACATCTCTGGAGCTGGAGTGGGAACACGCAGCTGGATCTTGCCATCTTGCTGCTGCTGCTGCTGCAAGCTGTTGACCTTGATTTCACAGCCCATGGTGGAAGTTAGAGAGCTGTCGCTGCCCTCAGCCGTCTCACAGTTGGACCTGAGTGAGGAGGAGGAAGAGAAGGGGAAGCCTGATCCCAGCTCTCCCAAGCACCCTGGGGCTCTCCCTCATGCACCAAAGGAGGTGGCAGGCTGTGTCCTTGCCACGAGGCCGCACCCAGCGTGTGCCCAGGATTCCCTCCCTGTCTGCTGGGCACAGCGTCCCTGTCTGGCCCAGGAAAAGGGGGGTTGACACTGCCAGCTCCGTGCCACGGAGGTGAAGCCCCCCGCAAGACACCACTCCTCACATTTTGGGCCTATGGATATCTCCATGCCCATCCCCAAGAGGTTGCCCCAAGCCATGCTCCCCCGTCCCTGTCCCCATCCCCTCCTCAGTGGCCTTATGTGTCTGGGAGTCGTGTTAGGTCCCTGGTGGAACTGCTGAGCTCCTGGGGTATTTCATTCACGTCACCCATCTCTGGGTGTGTGGGGCAGCTGCAGAGGTCAGAGGACAGTGTTGGCAGAACCTCTCTTGGTGGGGAGATACTGGGGGAGGACTATCATGCTCGAGGGGGAATGGATATACTTACTGGTTCCTCGAGGGCTGTAGAGGCTCCAGGAAGACAAATTCTGGAGACCGAGGAGACAGAGTGAGTGGATGGGCCATCCCCACTTGGGGCAGTGGGCACGTGGGGACAGGTGAGGTCTTTGCAGGGCACTGGCCCTTGCCCCAGGACTGCATACCTCTGGCATTCCTTTTCTTGCCTCTGCATCGGCACTTCTCCGGTGTCCCTCCCTACAGAGGATGCAAAGCAGTGGGTGAGAGGGGAACATTCCCCGCCGCCTCAGTGGCACCAGCAAAGACTCCGAGGCTGTCAGGGCCAGCCCTGGGCCTGCCCCGAGCCTCCTGGCCCAGGCTGGCCTCGGCCCGGCTGGGAACTGGCCTCCCCTGCCAGGCTGGGCCCCCCCAGCCCGTCCCCGGGGCTGCTCCCGGGCCCTGATGACCCCCACCCTGCCGACCCCCACCCTGCCGTCCAGGGCTCGGCTCTGCACCACCAATGACTCCTACCTGGGTCCAGCCAATGGTCACCAGGAAGCAGTAGACCAGCAGGGCCACCAGTGATCCCACGAAAGCATAAAAAGCAATGAAGGCCGGTGGGTTCATTCCCCAGAGCACAGCATGCCTGGAATGTGCCACAGATCCACAAGGAGATCCTGAGGAGTGGCCAGACCAGGACAGCCGTTCACCTGCTCTTCCTTCCCAGCTAAAGAGCATCTCTCTTCACCCGGCAGCTCACGGGCAAAGTGCCCCCTGGCCTCGCTCAGCCCCACGTACAAATTCCGCCTGTGTCTGTGATGCAGGCGTGACACGCGGCTGTCACCCTGTCAGCAGCTGTGGTGTCTCCAGCACTCTGCTATGGCAACCTTTGTGATGCAAGTGACCCTCCCTGAGCTGAACCGAGGGAGGTGACAGTCACCTGAACCCTGGCCAATGGCCAACACGGCTGGACCAAGCTCAGCACAGCTGGGCCACGGCCAGCCCACCCCGTCCCGAGGCCTGGCCCTCCCTGTGTATGGCTGTACAAAGCCTCTGGCCCTCCACACAGACGCTGCCCCAGGACAGCTTTGGCTTAGGTCAGGGGCAGGCATTTCTAAAATGTTGTCTTCTAGTTCCCTTTTCACAGCCTCATCCAGGAAGGGCAGATCCTGCATGATGGGAACCACCCATCATGCAGGAATGGGGAATTCCCCACCATCATGGGGAATCGTGCATTCCCCATCACTGGAGTGTTGGAGAAGCTGAGGCTGGAACATTTTGCAATCTCCTCCACATTGACCAGCAGGCCCAGTTCCTGCTCCAGTTTGGATTCAGGGATGAGGCCCTCCATGGTCTCCTTGCAGATGCAGTTCTTTAGCATTTTCAGGCCAGGTTTGCACAGCTTGACATCCTGTTCCACCATAGCTATGAAGTACACAAGTTGAAAATTAATCAGATAAATCATGACGTAAATTAAATAAAAATTTAAACTTTTTCCATCTATGCTACTTAGGAACATATACTACAAGTATCTAGTAGGTGGCAGGATTCAGAGAACTAAAACTGGGAACTACTAGAAAGAGTCCAGCGAAGGGCAACAAAGATGATTAAGAGATTGGAGCATCTCCCTTATGAGGAAAGGCTGAGAGAGCTGGGACTCTTTAGTCTGGAGAAGAGAAGGCTAAGGGGAGACCTTATTAATGCTTATAAGTATCTAAAGGGTGGCTTGAGGGAGGATGGAGCCAGACTCTTTTCAGTGGTTCCCAGTGACAGGATGAGGGGCAACAGGCACAAGCTGGAACATAGGAAGTTCCATTTAAATATGAGGAAGAACTTCTTTACGGTGAGGGTGACAGAGCACTGGAACAGGCTGCCCAGGGAGGTTGTGGAGTCCTCTTCTTTGGAGATTTTCAAGACCCGCCTGGATGCAGTCCTGAGTAATGTGCTCTAGGCAATCCTACTTTGGCAGGGGAGTTGGACTAGATGATCTCTAGAGGTCCCTTCCAACTCCAACAATCCCGTGATTCCGTGAAAACTGGAGGAAGTAATTCTCAGCAAGAACACCTATGCTGGTAAATGAAATGAGGTTGGAGTGGGGGTTCAAGCCATGGGTGCACAATTTCAGGCATGTTCAGTTGTTAACATGCACCCCATTATTGTTGGCTTATACCAATCAGCACCGTCCCAACAATACCCTGGCACCATCTGGGGAAGACCCCGGGCCAGTGGCTGCTCCTGCTCGTTGGTTTTTGCTCAGCCGCAGAGCACAGCGGCAGAGCAAGAGTCCAGCCATATGGATATGAGCTGCTCCGTGCCACTTCGCCTTGGGGCTAGCAAATGGTCCCTGGACTATTTTATTTATTAATAAAGATTGAAGAGATAAGCCAAAACTGGATGCAATCTGTTAAATGATTTTAAAATTGAAGCCATCTGTAAATGGGAAGTTGGGCATTTAAAGAATATTAAGTGTAAATTATTTCCGTGATGTAGACATGGTGAAGGAACTGGGGTGGACATACGCTTGTGCACATCTTTTGACAGACGACAAGGACAGCAGGGATGAAAATTAAGAATGCAAACCTCCAGAATCATCCTTTCATTTTGTGGCTGGGTTCATGAAAGCTGTGTACCTGGTGAAGCAGGTCGTGGTGCACTGAAGTGTCCTGTCCCCTGCTGTGACAATGGGGCAGCAGCTGGATGGTGGCGCAGCTCCCCACTGGGGTCCCTGCTGCCCTTCCTTCCTGTGGAAACCAGGATATTTCCAGGAAACATCCACCTGGGCCCAGGTTCAGGGGCATTGCTGGCTTCACCAGCCTACCTGAAGCCAGAGTGATCAAGGGGAGCATTGACTGAATTTTTAAACCAAAGACAGATTTTAATTTTTAAAAAAGATTGTTTGCTGGCTTTTGTGGTGCCTGTCGAGGGGCTTTTTCATCATAATTTAATATGGTATCCAGGCTGCAAAAAACATGCTGGGCCTGCTTATCTGCCCTTATATCTTCTGTAACAAATGCAAGCCTCATATTTCCAGCAACATTGTTTGGAAGAGGATTTTCTTTCACAAAACTCAGTTAAACATCTTTCAGTTAAGAATATTTCAGCAAACTGAGTTTTTTTCCTCAGTATGAGCAACTACAAAAAGATGTGCCATCCATCTGCAATGTACCAGCAGATAGATAGAGTGTTTAGCAGGTGGGAAGACTCAGAACATCAGAGAAGGACTGACAAAAAGCCTGAGGGATGAAGCGTTATCCCGGGCAATTTCACTGAGGCAATGAAGAGGGAAAAAAAAAAATTTACCCTTTTTGCATGTGCTTCCACCCCTCCACAATTCCCTCTCTGCAGCACCTGCTGGACGTGTGCCCCGGTGAGGAGTGGTTTCCAGGGACCACTGCTCCCCCTTGTTCTCCTGATGTGACCTCAGCAATGAGGACACAGGGTGGTGCCACAGGGTAGGAGGGGCAAAGCTGGTTCCCCAAGGAGGTTTCCATGGTCCGATGCCGTGAGGACCAGGAAGGTTTGGGGAAGGCAATGGGCCCTATGGGTTGCTGCATGTGAAGTAGTGAGGCCTGGGACATTGGGGTGTCAATACTAAGGGGTCCTTGTGAAAAGATCCAGACTGGGGGTTCGAAACCACTGCGCAGAAGAAAGGAGGGAGACTGGAGATCTGAGATCACCTTGGACATTGTGTCTTGTGCTAATTCCTGAGCCAAATCATGGACCTTTGTCTAATCCTGGTGGGGTTCAGACCCCTGGAGTCCTTATGCTGCAGCCAGGCCAGTTTGCACAAATACAGCTCAAAGGGCTTCCAGAGTGGATGTCAGTAACCATCCAGCCTCGGCCAAGTTCTGTTCCCAGGAACTTGCAAAACCTGCCTGAGAAGACTGGTGAGCACCCGGACCTCAGGCAGCCCAAGTGCTTCCTTGAAAGGCTTTTGGAGACCATCCATGAGCGGTGTAACACATGGGATTTTGCAAAGTGCTTGTCTCCATCCTTAAGTCTGCTCTTTCTGCAGTCACTGGTGAGTTTTCACTGAGGGTATGGCAATACCTGAGAGTGGATCACACAGAAACCCTATACCTAAAACTCCATGGCCTCTGAGCTGTTATCTCGGGAACGCTGTGCCATCGCTGCCAGCCCAGACGTCCCTGCAGCCTGACACAGCCTCACGGCTCCCTGGAGGGCTCCTGGTCTCAATGCTCAAAGGCAGAGCAGAGGGCAAGTACTAATCCTTCTTCTCGCACCTAACGCCTCTCAGAAATGACATCTGGTGTCACACCAGCAAATAACAACCTCTTATTTATTATGTATTTATAAGTCACCTGCTGTTTGTCTGGGATAGTGGGATAACGAACTGCTAACAAACAGACCTGGTCAGTGATTTTTAGTTAGCACAGGTTTACACAGTGATTATTTTTTTTTTTAAGACTCCAGAGAGTAAAGGGTACTAGCTATATAACAATAGCATTCTGTGAATGTACAGGCTGCATTATTTTATATACCGGGTAACAGAATATAAAGGATACTATGTTTTATGGTATGCGTGGAGGCAGGATTGAGGCAAAACTTCCAAGCTCGCCATCGCATTTTCAGATGAAGAAGTCTCTGCCTACCTCACCGCTGCGTTGTGTCTAGCACTGTGTAGAGACTGACAGCAGAAATCATTTTGACCATTAAGAAACAGCAGCTCTCTCTGAAATGCAGCCAAGTCCTGAAACGAAAGAGCAAACACGAGCAGTGTGTAACCAGGCTCTCAGCAGTTTGGGAGAGGAAGTAATAAATATGTCGTTTACCTGAAACTGCAGGAGGAACAGAGCATGCTGAATGCAAGGATCCAGCTGGGCACTAGGAAGGAACCTTAAGCGAGTACACCCCGTGCAAAAAATAGACATAGGTGCTCCTACGACCACAGCACTTGGGCGTAATTTTCATTTTTCGTTCCTCAAACTTTTCCTTTGGCAAAACAGGCCATTTTCATGGTATGAGTTCATTAGTGACAAAGACAGTCAGCAGCCAGATTCCTCCCCTCCCCGTCCCCTCACCCCATCTTTCCCTGACCGTTCTGTGAAGCCATGGTTACTTGGTTAAGTTTTGCTGAAGTCAAGCAGATATTTTCCCAAGCATCGTTCACCAAGAAGAGCTGTGCTTAGTCCAGGTCCAGGTGTGGAAGGAGTCAGGTGATGCAAGTGCCTACCAACCCTTTAGAGCTTATAAAAAGGCTGGGATCTCCTACAGGAGCACAGGTGACACCATGTCTCAGACCATACTGGAGATCAGGCTCCAAATTCATACCAAATCTGCTATTTGACACCTATGATTATCTCAGGAAATCTCACACCCCGGGACTGTGTATCTGAACTACATCTTTTAAAAAGACCTTACTGGCTACCTAATGGGGTAGAAACGCAATGATGGGAGTTCACCACTCCCAAACCCAATTCCAACTTTAAAATATACAAACGTGCCTCAGTTTAATTTTCGTTTTAATGTGTTATGCTTCTTTGTTGCTTCAACTTTAATAAAATATTTATTGCTTATAATAATGCTGAGTAACATAAATGAGCACTACATGACTGTTTTATTTCTAACTTTAAATAATGGTGAAACATTTTTAATAAGGTATATATTGCATTCCCATACACTATATACAATATGCTCACCTTTAAAATGTGTTTTAATGTATTAGTATGCACATTTTATGATTGAAGTTGTATCATGGTCAATTATTAAAGATGCTGCAGATCTGCAGTAGCCACTAATTGGTAGAATCACTTGTGTTCAACATCTCTTAGGACTTGGTCTTCAGAGATCATGCAGTGCATAAGTGAAGTGATCATTAGATATTGGCCTGCTCTTATTCCTTTTAACTTCAATGACTTCCATGGAAATAGCTGACATCAATATAGTTATGTGTCAATACATTTCATGGATAAAACCCGTAATGTTCAAAATTCCTTCCTTATTTGTGGCTAGGGACTCAGTTTTTGTATTGTTTGCATAGCTGAAAAGCAGTATAGTGTCAGAGTGACTCATGAATGGAAGTTAAATACAGTACAGTGGGCGTTAATGCAACCTGAAAAGGTTGGGTAAATATAACCCCCAGAAGGGAAATTTACTATATTTTTTCCATGAAAGATCAGCTGAACTTTCTGTTTATCAGTCAGGAACGTAACAAGTTCTGGCTAGTTCCTGTGTTTTAGAAACTTTTCACCCTGCAATGTTAATGCTTTATTTCCAAGCTCCCTGGGAGAATTTCATTTAAATTTTGACTTAATCTGGATTCTATTATAATGTCTTTGGATAGAACAAAACCAGAACTTTTATTTCAATGTGGTATGTTTTAATTGTTTTTTTCATGAGGAAATCACATGATGAAAGTGTAACTCCCGAAGTGTTACTTCTCAAAGCTGTGCAGCGCTTCACATCTGTCCCGACTTGCATAGCCTACTGTCTTTAACCAGGGAGCCGTTAAAATTTGCTGTTCCCAGAGTGAGATGTGCGGTCAAGAAAGGGAAAGATTTTCAGTTGTCATTAAGAGAATTCTGGCTTCCTCTGACTTATTATTGTCTTTCTTTATCTTTTAAATTTCATATAATAAATCCCTTTGGCTGCTTTTAGGAAAACAGCTCACATACCCAACCCCCTCTTTTTATTTCTGTATTCTCTGTGACTGCCTGCTTACAAATATCCTCTGGAGGGCGGGGGGGAACAAAAGAAACAAGTAGATCCCTGCACCATGGTCACTTTTGGTTTGTGCTTTATCCAACCAGACAATATCTCCACACATTTATTTTCCTGCGTGTGCTGTAGTACTATGTGTGTTTATTCAGGAGGTGGTATGTCATCCACAGAAACACCCTTCCCAGGGGAAGGTTTCCGCTTTGCGGAGTAAAAGGGATGCCTGGAGTATCTATGTGCATCTGTGGAAGCTGTTGCATTTATTCTCCCTTTCTGTTGCTGTCAGCTTTGTGCAGTATCTCTTGAATCCTCTGTGGATGGAGGAGTGAAGAACCTTAATTTGGCAGCACAGAAGAGGCTGGGAAGTTGATGCAACTTGCAGCTTGCCAGGCATTATACACAAGAAAATGTAAAAAGCAAAAAAACACATAATGGGCAAATAATTAAATTTCTCCCTCCTGTACAGTTTACTGCAAATAATAAAATTGCTTATAAATGAGGTGTCACACCCAGGGAAGGTAAAATGCTGCTTTTTGTCCTTCCTCATGCCTTATATTGAGCTTTAAATGAATACAGGTGTAATTGCCACAATTCACATTCCAAAAGGCTTTTTTCCCCCTTCTGGGGGAAATAAACCCATTAAAGGTATTCACGACTCTTTGCGGTATAACAGAGCGCACTGTATATTGTGACGTGAATGTTGTCTTCTTTGGTGCATCAGTTTTGCAATCAGATTTTTGGGGAATTATAGAAAAAAATAGTTTGGAAGCAAGCTCTGGAGATGTCTAGCATGACCCCTGCTGAGGGCAGTGCTAGCTTCAGAGTTAGACAAGGTTGCTCTGAGGGTTTGTCCAGACAAGTTTTGAAAAATCTCTAAGAATGGAGACTCCACGACACCTTCCCATTATCCAGGTTGTAAGTTATGGAGAAAATTAAAAAAAAAACAGAAATCCTGAAGTGAACCCAGAGAAATATTTGGAAATTATGCAATTAATTAACTCTCATGGACTAAGTGTGTATTTCTGCTATAGTGTGGGGTTTTTTACTTTAAATTATTGCTGTTGTGCCTTTACAGTAATGTGTTGTAGTGCGCTCTGTTGACGCAGCACAAAGGTAAATGCATGAAAAACACAAAGAGGTGTGATGAGTGGCTGAGATAAGCTGGGCAATCAGGAGGCACCTGTGAACTTCACCCCCACCCAGCAGATGGGTGATGTTTGGCAGGAGAGAGGTGTATTTCTACTTCCTTTCCTCCCTGCTGACCAGGGTTAGATTTGGATCTTACCTGAATGCAGACTCTGTATTGCTATAATGACTGGCACAACCCCTGGGCTGTGAACACAGTTATAAAAAGAGTTTATTTCTTTGTACATTAAAAATCAGTAGGAAAGGGAATAAACTCTGCTGCTATAGCATATTTTAATACTGGGGATGATATAGGTATATTGATGAAAAATATGCAAGTGGCATTAATGACAGCAGTATGAAAGGAAATGCTGGCTGAGAATGCAGGTATATATTCATCCAAGCAAGTAGAGATCTGCACTTAATTATTTCATGGACAATAGGGCAGTTTCAGGCACAAAGGTTGAGGGAGGGTCATTCCGACCATACAGGCTGATGGTGCATTTACCTGACCGGGAGAGAATAGAGGTTCAGCCGAATAGAGACATTTTCCTATAAAAAAAGTTTCCCTGTTCCTTGAAGAGGGACGATTCCCTCATCACTGCGCAAGAGGCAGGCACAGTGCTGTTTGGAGAGCTTGGCAAAAGCAGTAAACATATATATTTACATATATATTTATATGTGTATGTATGCTCTCTAACTAGACTTCGCAGCCTCCCTTACACAAGAGTCCATCAAGGGTTACTTTGGAAATAATCTTGATATCTCCCATGATAACAAAGAATTCCATTTATTCCCAGATCCCAATCCACTGCAAACACTTCTCACAGTCTCTGGGTACTCAAAACCCTTTCAGTACTTGAAGTACATACCAGCCCCTGTAAGTTATCCTTTATATATCACATGCAAATGTTTACATTTGTGGAAACTTAGTTTCTGCTTCTTCTTTCTTCCTATCTTGGTCTCACAGCCACTAAATTCCTGTGCAGTTGTTGATAGCGCTCATTAACATCAACAGTTTTATCGTGAGCCCATGGCTAGAGAAGCCCTGATAAATGCTACGCTGATCCCTGCCTGCTTTCTCTACTCCAGCGTGGGCAAGAAGCACCAGGTGGGGCTCAGCCCACCTGCCCAAGCTGGCCAGGACATCTGGGGCTTGGTGTGGTTACTCCTAGCGTGGGGTGCAGCTTCAGTGGGCAGCTCTTTTAATAATGAAATCCAAAAGTGAACGGGTAATGTTTACCAAACCCATTTCAAAATGGCTGATTAATCAAATAAATGAGTGTTTACTGAGGCTGTTGCTAGGTGCTTACTGTTATTGAGATAATTGTATGACTCAGCTAAGCCAGACAAAGAGCTCCACTGTTGCTCTAGAATCCCGGCTTGGCAAAGTTTGGATCACGGCACCAGAGTAAGGGGAGAAACTTTGCTCTTTCTTCTGAGGTTTTTCACAAGGCCAATCACTTAGCTCCTTTATCGTCACATCATCCACTTCTACAGGCAGCTTCAAACGCCTTCCTCCCTTAAACCCAGCAAACACTGACCCTTCTGCAGAACCGCTTCATCCGCAGAACAGCGGCGATGGGTTCTCATCACTGACACCAAGGTTTGGGGCCAGACCTTCCTTTTGTGTCTTTTCTATGTTATTATGTCATTATATTCGTGCCTTTTTCTACTAAGCATTTGCATAAACCATAAGGTCCTAGCCATTCAAAGCACTTATTTAGTAAATAATTAGGGTAAGTCTTTTCTAAGACCAAGTGATAGACATGGAAACAGCTGACAAGTTTTCAGGCACACAAGCTCTTCTTCAGATCAAACTTGTTGCTTGGAAGCCTCTCTTCTTTTCCAGCTAGATGTATGGTTTTTTTCCATTAAAAGCTATTGCCTCTCCCTGAAGTTCTTGCTGCACATATTCTTAAGTCTTACAGCTACAAAGGCAAGGCTACTAATACACAACAAACAGGACTTGATTAGGCAGGCTATTAATGGAGATTTTATGATATAAATTTTATTAGACAACTCATGCCTCATATTTTTCATTAAAAAATTGGAAGCATTTTAAAAAGACAGCCGCTAATGAATACAATTATAGAAAACTCTCCATGCTTTTCAGAGGAAAGCGTGAAGTACATGAAGTCTGATGTACAGAAAGAGATTTATATCTGCAGATTGGGGGGAACACTAAGAACATATAACTACTCTCCAATTAAACTCCCTCTGACTTATATATTGGTTTTATTATTTTAATGTAATAGGCTTTTTTTTTTTCATTCCAAAGTAGCATGTCTATGTTCTGCTGATGGTAGTTTGCGTAGCTAAGTGATAAAGGATATTTAAAATCATAGAGGCATGTTTACTTGAAATGTTTCGAGTCCATCAGTCTCAAGTTGTACCAGTCCAAATTTGGAGTAACCCTCTCAACAGCAGTGTTATAATCAGGTTTATACCGGTATATCTGAGACTAGAGTTCAACCGTGGGTAGTCATATTCTGCGGCAGGTGTGGTTTTCTTTTTTCATCTTCAATAAAATAAATGATATTGATTTCACTTGCTCAAGATTGTATTTTGATTAGAATATCTTCTGATCTACGTCAGAGAGATCTCTGCTTTTTAGCAACAAGCGCTTTCACTGCCTGGAAATGCTCAACGTTTATGCAAAACACTCCACCAACACTTTCTTTACTGTAACGTCCAATCATAACTGATAAAATAAAGTCTACCCTTTTAACAGATTCTGGAGGCTTATAGATCAAGGTCTGAACCAGGCTTTGAACCGGGAAGCACCTTTGTTTGAACTGCTGAACACTTGCATTTGATTTCTTGAATTAATGTTTTACCTGTAACTAGAAGTGTATTCACTGAAGGGAGAGAGCAATCCTGCTGCTGATTTAACACCTGTAACACTCCCAAATATGTTATTGAAACAAAATGTAATGCCTAAGGTGCCTTTTTGCTGTTACTGGTCATGAGCATAAATCACATTCAGCGTGTATGGGAAATCCTGAGCCAGCCTCCCAGTGATGATGCTTTATTAATAGGTCTTTGTGGATATCCAGACTGAGAAAACTGGGAGAAACAGCAGCAGAATGAGACACCATAGAGAGATGGGTTTAGGAGTGATTTATGAGTCTTAAAGTAAAGTAAGTGAAGGGTGGAGCTGAAATCCCCTCCCAGATTTTGCACGTGGCCCAGGGAGGAATAAAAGATAGCGTGACCCTAACCCTCTCTGCCAGCCCCCTCCAACCTCTAGGACATAACCTCTGATTGTTATACGGGTACAGCCAAGAGCCAGTATTTTTTCTCATATGGTGACTTTGTGAGGTTGGGGTGGCACCACTCTGCACCTTTGGGAAGGGAAGGATTGCTTCTGCTGAGACTGGTGGTGGCAGTGAGGCGTGGAGCACGGTGGGAAAACTGGAACTGAAGATCCAAGGTTCGATTTTTATCTGATTTTCTCCAGTGGGCAGAAGGACTTTTCAAGCCAGTAGCTGTCTCAAGTGATTCAAGAGACTCTTCTGCAAGCATATGGAAAGTGGCCACCATTGAAAGATGACAATGGTGTTAATTTGAAAGGATATTTTTAATACTAGAAAAGGTTAAGAGGCAGCAGCTCTTCACCAGGATGTCTCTTAACATGTCTCAGAATCGGGCCATTTCAACTCCCTGCTGAGAGGGCAGCAAGAACCTTTTCTGGGTCCCTTATGTCTCATCCCGGCTGTGGGGAGTAGCAAGCACGGACACCTTTCTTCCCTGCAGCTTTGGGAAGGAGAGAAAACTGTCAGCCTTTTTGATATCAAATTATTTTACAGGCCAGATGATAAATATATGTCACCCTCCTCCCCCAGTGTCTGATAACAACCTTTTTTGACAATGTAATTTACTAGCAATTCCGTAGCAACAACTTCCCCTCAAAACATCTCAGGTAGAAAATTGGATTTTTAACTAAATTATTCTGTTTTTTTAAAAAAAAAACAAACCTGATTTTGATTACATTGCATTTTCACTGAAAACAGTGGGAAACATATTTGGTGGAGGTGGTCTAAATACTGAAAATACTTAGTATTTCAGCCCCTTGAGGCTTGGAAAAAAAATGGCATGCTTCAATTTATAGCTGATTCTTGTTCTAAATTCCCAAGGTAAGCTTTTCCTCTTCTTCTTCTTCTTCTTCTTCTTCTTCTTCTTCTTCTTCTTCTTCTTCTTCTTCTTCTTCTTCTTCTTCTTCTTCTTTTTCTGACTGCAAGCAAACAGAATGAAAGAAACTTTTTTTCTTTTTTAACAAAAAGTTTCAGTTTTCCCAGCTAAACACTTGGATTCGCCTCCAATACGGCCCAGCCAGACCTTGCTTACAGACTGGAAACCCTCAAGGGACTAATTCTACCAGAAGACACCAATTCCTTTCATTCCTTTCCCATTACCAGTTCCTTGGCCGTGGCTGAACAGAGCGGGAATGTGGCTGCACACCCTTGGTCCTCCCGATCTACCATTTTCCCAAGGGCGAAGGAGCCTGTTTGCGAGCGGTAGAAACACAATCGCCTTCAACGCGAGCGAGCACGGCTGGCTGAACTGGTGAAATTGTTTTGGATTCCGACTGTCTTGTAGCAGCCTTATTATGCCACACCTAGATCATCTACAGTATGAACTGTCTTGATGAAGGACAAATTGTTTATTTTTGTCTTAACCCTGTAATCCGTTAATGTGTTTGCACCGTTTCAAAAAGTGGGTGGGAAGGAGGGGGCGTATGAAAGGAAAGCTGTGTCAAAACTTTCCCGTTGCTGACTGACTTGTCTGTTGAATGTATTTACCAGAAATAACAGGAGACAGAGGAAAATACAAACCAAAGCATCTGGCATGTGGTGCCATCTGATCCATAACCTGAAGTTGTAAAGGCAATTTCCGACTTTTCTCTCAAGGCAGCGTATGCATTCCTATTGTTTGGATTGTCTTTGGACCATTAAACATCCCACCTGGGAGCACAGACGGGCTCTCCACTGTCCCCAGCCTGTTCATTCCACTGTCCCCACCCTGCTGAGACCCCTTGGTGCTGCAGGGAGCGCCGACACACGCAATACATTTGCCAGGGCAGGATTGCTGCCGGGAACAGCCTGGAGAAGGTCCAGGGTTGTGTGTTCAGTGTCTACTCTGGTGATATTTCTGTTCCAGACCTGTGAGTGGAGACCTCCTGACCCTGCATGAAGAGCCTGTCCACATCTTCCCCCAGACAGAGCAAATAAGCCAAGCACGTGGTCCTGGTGGCCTTAGAGGGTTCCCTCTCCCGCAGCGGTACTTTTGTGTGTATTCCTCACTCACAGCAGTGCAAAGGGATGCACTGAGCTAACATATGGTGCAATATGCATGTCCTTCACTGGGACGGTAACTTTGTTTACAGCTCTAAGCTGCTCTGTTTAGCCGTATCCTCATCTGTCTCTCGGCAGTTGCATCAGTTCATCTTTTTTAACCCTCACCCATGATTAACAGTCTGAGCTGCTGTGCATAGCATATAGCACACTGAACTACGGGGTAAAGTTTGCAATATGTCCTCATTTCAACTTTAAAATACTAACCTCTTAAATAAAACCAGCTGCACAGAGCAATTAGCAAGCATGAAAAAATAAAAAAAGGCTAAACAATTCGATTCAGGAAGCTTCTGAAGAGTGTCTGTGCTCGTCTCCCTGGGGACTGCAGCCCTTACAAGTTCAATAAATAAATGACCTCTTTTTTCTCACATCCAGGCACAGAAGACATTTTCTTTCATATAGGCAGATTTAAAAAGAAATGTTAGAGACTTGTGTGCATGCACAGAAACACACACATGTGTACACACGTCCTTAATTAAGCTGCTACAGCTGTAGCTATGGGAAGCCACATTTAGAAAATAGAGAGTCTGTTTTGCTTAAGAGTTACGCTTTGGCAAAGTGTTAAACAATGTATGTATGTGCTGCATGTTGGAGCGATGTAATGCCGATGTAATTCCTGTAGCAGAATTAGTGCCACTTTTGTTTATAATGGCAGTGCTTGCAGCTTGCTTTAAAGAGAGTGGGGTTTTTTTTAGGCAAATTGCAGAAATAATGAAAACAGAGTCCTCCCTGGGAATTTCACTAGATTTCTTTTTCCCATCTAGTGGCAAACACCATCCCCTGATGCCTCCGGTTAGTGATGAAGGACCATGCTGAGACATCCTTAGCACCTTTCAATTGACCACAGGAGTTTTCTAGATCCAGCTATGGGTTGACACTGCTGCCGGGAGCACTGCTGCCTCTGCACCACCTTTGCTATTACTGTGGAGGTGTCACCCCAATCCCCACCACTGCCGCCTGGCCAAGGGCCCTGGGGTTAAGGCTGTCCCTCGATTTTCCGCCACACCTCACTGTGTGTCCCATGGTGGAGGACTTTGGGGTGGGTATGGGGGCAGACTGGTGGTGTCGCTTCACCCCTGGTGCTGCCTCCCCCCTTCCTCACTTTTCTGCTTTCTTAAATTAAAAATAATAATGGTGGTCTTAAGCAGACACCTGGGGAGGAGCAAAAACTGGGTGAGTGTATACAATGCTTCTCCAAGCACTTTCCCAGCCTCCAGCTGCTCCAAAATCAGGGATTTTCTGAGCCTGTTCAACAAAGCTCTTTTTCAAGCCTCTCCGTGAAGCCCTGCAACCTCCCTGAATCCACAGCACCCTTTGACCAGGGGTGCCACACATCTGCTATTCACTGAGTCCAGAAATTGTCTCTTTTTACTTGTTTTGAACCTGGCTCCTACGTATTAGGTGCCCTGCTTGTCCTCGCAGCTGGAGATCCATCCCTGCCTGCCCCATAAGCCATGCACGGCTTTGCAAACCTCCAGTAGGTGCCCTTCCATAATGAAGAGCTAGGAGCTCTTTAGAGTCCTGTGTCACGGGGCAGCCTGGGGACCATGCCATCCCTTGGAGAGCCATGTGAGATCTCCCTCGCCCCTTTCTGGCAAAGCTGGCTGTGCCAGCTCATGACACCAGCCCGTCATCGAGTCCAGACATTTGGGTAGCTCAGGGGACTACATGTGCCAGCAGCCCAGCAGAAGCCATGATGTCTGGCAGTGGGACCAGTGCAAACTGCTGGGGACAGTCTCCTAGCAGAGCTGCGTGCAACGGGAGCATGTGTCTGCGATGTCATTGCTAAATCAGAAAGGCCTGAAATGCAGCAACGCGGCACATCAAACTAACCCAAAATGATGAAATCCTCCTGTTTCCCAACCCAGAGAGCTCAGGCTCAACCACCTAGAGGTTCCTCACACAAATATGCAGACACCTGGGAAACTAAATGACGTAGAATGATAGAATCACTTTACTTGGGAATCATAGAATTACAGAATGGTTAGAGTTGGAAGGGACCTTAAAGATCATCAAGTTCCAACACCCCCTGCCATGGGCAGGGACACCTCCCACTAGAGCACATTGCTCAAAGCCCCATCCAGCCTGGTCTTGAACACTTCCAGGGATGGGGCATCCACAGCTTCTCTGGGCAACCTGTTCCAGGAAGAGACCTTTAAGATCATCAAGTTCAACCATTAACCTAGCACTGCCAAGTTACCACTAAACTATGTCCCTCAGCTGGAAGATGGACATTTTGGTGGTGACTGGCACTTACCAACATGCATACAATGAGCCTGAAGGTTGAAGACAAGCTGAAATTTGTTGGATGATGTCCAGTCCACTGCCTGGCCCCAGCAGGGTCACCTGGGCTTTACCTTTGCCCCAGCAGAAGCAACCACAGAAGACTCTCAGCTGCTGTTCCCATGGCTTAGAGTCCTCTGAGCCCTCCAAAGCTGCCATTTACTCTCCTGAACTACCTCCACTGTCTAAATTTACTCTTGGTGGTTTATGATGAACCTGCATCACCTCAGCCCCTCCTGCCAGGCTGGTGGTCTCAGCTCTGGGCACAACCACAGGTCAGTCTGCAACGTCCCCACTCTGCAGAGAGGGATGAGCCATGTTTTGGCAGAGGCCACATTGCAGCACACCCTCCCAAGCAGACGCCTTCCCTCTCTACCTCTTCCCGTGTTTTATTCCTCCCCTGTGCTCCTTTGCCCCGTAGCTGCAGGCTACAATTACTAATCGTCACTAATAAAGAGGCAGAGCAGGACCAGATGAGCCCGGAGAGGTCAACCTAAAAGCAACAGTTTAAGAGCAGCCAAAAAGCGATTGTCCAAAGCAGTCTGAAAGCAATTATTCTCCAGCTAACATTACCCCTCAGCACAAATAACTCCTCCTGACCTCTCCAAGCCTTTGATTCTCTCCATTTGAGAAGCTCGACAGTTGCCGTCCGTCTGAGCAGCCGTCCGGGCTGTCGCTGCTCCTCTGCCAGCGCCACCTCACCTGAAGTGGGTGACCTGAACGGGGTCTGCTCTTCCATGAGCTCCTGGCAGCTTCACATGATGGCATCTGGCGGGCTTCCCACAGTGCTCTGCAGTTTCCCTCCAATACTCTTTGGATTATTTTTGTCTTTTCCATGGGGCTCATAAATGTACAAATCATGGCTTGAAGCTTTTGGTATCCACAAAGAAGAACTTTCCCCCATTTTTTCCAAGAACGTTGTAGAAGTGGAAGGGGCCCCTTAGCAGGCAGTTGAACAAGGTGCATTTAAGCTGAAAAAAAATCCCTTTCCATGGGACCTTATGGATGTTAAGCCTTTACATGATTTTAAAAAACTAGCTGAACCAATTCATACAAGAAAAAAGTCCACAGCGAGTATTAAATGTGAAGTCACTACCTCTGGCGCTCGTGCCATGAGCAAGAGGGGCTGGGAGACCACTGTGGGGCTGGCTGTATATTCGCCCTGGTCCCATCGCCTGCCTGGACCAGGTGGGGACAGTGACGGTGATGGGATGCTGCACTGGGTGGCTGTCTGGTTCCATCTGGCTGTGTGCACCATCCTCACACGCTCTCGTAGTGTGCCAGCGTGACTGCGGGGACAAGAACGTGAGTGGATTTTAACAGATAATGAAGATGTTTGTGAGGGAAATTACATAATGCGGTGACTACAACGCTGCGTCCTGGATTTGCTCATCTTATAGACTCCTTCCAGCCCTTTTCTTCTCACTTCAGCCAGAGCCCTTACCTTTTTCCAAGTGTCAGATTTGAAGGCGTGATCCATGGCATATCAAATAAAAGCTCAAATCCCTTGTTTTTCCAGGAGCGGGGCCAAAAGTGAAACTCCTGTGTTTTGCCTGGATTCAACCCCAGTCTCCCTCTGAGATTAGAGATACCTGAAATTTGGCCCACGCTTGTCCACGTGGTTTACAAATCTCAGGAACCTTGAGGCAAGTGGGGAGGCAATGGCTGATTTTTGACGAAAGGCTATACTAGGGAAAAACCTTCTGGTTTTAGTTTAAGTCCATGCAGTTATCCCTATTCTGGATGAATCATAATGAATCCTTTATCTTAATAGTACCAAAGATTTCATCACAGAGCGCTCTGCAGAGATTATGACATGAGTAGAGGAAAAGAAAGTGGTTGCAAAATATGGGAAATGCAAAAGAGACTTTTACATACACTTGTGCTCTGTAACAATGGGCCATCATTGTCCAGATCCCCAGTAAATATTCAGTGCAGTATTTATCTGCATTTTATAAACCAAAGAAGGTAGAGAATTAATGAGAATGCAATAGTTGGGTGTTGCAAAACATTTGTGCTAATTAGATGAGCACCCTCTACCCAAACACAGGGCTGAAATGTCACATGAGGGAAGTAGCAATGAAAATTTTCCAACTGCACGCCTAAATCTAGGGATTTGGTCCATAGTAAGAACCCAAGTCTGTGGTTTAATCTTCAGAAAAGATGTCAATAAGCAGTGCTGTTGTCCAGCATTTTTTAAAAATCAAACTACCATTTAAATACCTCACTGTGGAATTAAGAGCCTATTTAAGGTCTTGTTATTGATGCCTCACCTGCTAAATATTTGAGGAATTTGCTATAAAAATATTTTTTTTTACATTTTTTCTCAGTTGGATATAAGTCAACAAGTCCTCTGAATGTTTAAAGGCAGATGTGTGTTACACCCTGCTGTGCAGTCTATGGGAGCTTCAGGTACTTTATAGAAATATTCAGAAACTACAGAGACTTGCATATGAGTTGTTGCTATTTTTTCCTAAAACACGTTAGTTAGGTGTTAATGTTCTGATCTTGCAAATATTTATGCCAATAAATAACTCGAGTCAAAGGGGAAACATTGCTTGCATCTGTAACTTCAGTTACAATCATAAAAATGTGCAGGACTGGGATTTCATCTTGTAAACATTCACTTGCTGAAATTAAAATCGTAAGAGGTCGCAATCCTTTTAACGGTGTATATTTTAGCAATATCATTTGGGATATTTTATCTCATAGGGCGCCATCAGTGATTTAATGGCTTATTTTTGAAGTGGCTCTATTGCACCCATGTGGCAGGACTATTCGTACCTTCTACATGAAGGAGTACAGGATAACGCATCTGACCCAGGCTCCATCGTGTTCCACTGCAGTTGCCCAGAACTGACCTGGGATCTCAACAACAGACGACTGTTCACCGGGAAATGTCAAAACACAAAATCCAGTGTTTTTTAGAAATATGTTGGTTTTGATCAAATCCGCTTTGACAGCTGCTTTTAACAGTCAAATAAAAAAGAAAATCTGATTAAGTTTAGAGAGGCCCATTGCAGACTAGCAGAGCAGGAAAGCATTTGCCACCTTTCAGGAGCCCTATTTCCTTAAAATGGTTTGGTTCAGGCAGAGAAGAGGCTTAAACCTTATTCTCACGCATACAGGGAGAACAGCCTGACTGTTCAGTTTACCTTACTCTTCACTTTCCTCATTTTCTGGCTAGTCCCAGGGATAATGTGTACTCCTGACACATTAGTACGTGTTGGGAATTAAAGCAAAAAGCGTTTTTCCAGCACGACAAGCTCTTTAGAAGAGCAGCAGCACCGCGCAGCGAGTACATCCATGCACTGGTACTGCCTCTAACCTCTTAACAGTAACACATCTAAGGTACAAAATTATGCGAAATGCAAGCAATCAATAAACGTGTTTTCATGCTAGGAACTCGTTGTGAAATGGTGACCTTTCTTTTTATTTTATTTTTTTTTTTCAAATGGAATTTATCCAGCTGCCTACCCAGTTATTACAGCTTCAGAGTTGCACCATTCCTAAGTACACTACAGGAGAGCACCAATAGAAGGGCGTTAAAACAATGAAAAATGACCGTGAAAATTATGTGGGATGTACCTCTTGCTGTATTAAGCAATCTCTTTCCCACTCCTTCAGGGCAACGTGAGTACGCTCTCAGCAATCTTGCTTCATTACCTGGCAAGGCAAAGATTAAAAGGTTTTTAGAAAACAGCCTGAGATGGGAGAACCCTTTTTAAACTATTTAGGGACTATTTCGGTCCCCGGTGAAAATTTGTTTTAGGTAAAGACAACGTAAAACCAGATCAGCAGGAAATGCCTGATGAGGGTTTAGAAACAAACAAGTGCTGCACAGAGCATCCTAACTTCAAACACCTCGATACAATAATTTGTTTTCAATCATCCATGAGATGGAAAATATGAGGAAAATGTAATATAAATGTCCAAGAATAACAACGGTTAGTTGTTTGGATTTAAAATCAAAGAAAGTTTCCATGTTGTTGGAGGTTTCCATACCAATAGGCCTGGGGGAACACGGGGTGTGGTAGAGGTTTCCATCTGTGGAGAAGAGGGATACGCTGCACTTGTCCCCCCGATATCCTCCCGCAGCTCCGTGTGCCGGGATGGCTCTGCCAGGAGCCATGTCCATGGGGCGGCGTGGCCTCGATGGCCACAGCAGACACTCCTTGGAGTGAGCAAGCCCAGATTGAATCATTCATCTCGTCCAGATCTATACCTGCTGCTGGAGTTTCGCTCCGGCTGTGCCTGGCAGCAGGTCACCCCTATCCTGGTTGGTGTCAGCAGCCGCTGGCATGGTCCTGCCTGGGGCTATAAGCGCCGGTTCCCCCCTGAGCACTCGGAGAGGTACTACCTCTAGAGACAAAGCAGTTAGAGGTCCACCTTGGGAAAATAGCTCTTATTTCCATGGGGATAAAAATAAAACCGCTCTCCCTGCTCGGTTCGGGTGAGCAGTTTCTCCCCCTTTGCAGGGAATTTCTGGTTTGGAATAGAAGGGAAATAAATTTTTATCGCGGGGAAATGGAACACAGAAAATCTCCTACACACCTGTCTGCTTCTTTTTGGTGCCTAAATACCTTTGAAAGTCCTGCCTTGAGTGCCAAAGCTATGATGGATCACACAGTATTTCCTTTTTATTATTGCACTGCATCCTTTGGGCCTCACATTAACATAATTAGGGCCATATGGCGCCAGAATCTCTGTTGGTTCAAACTGATGCAGCTCCTTTGAAGTCAAAGAGCCTGTGCCAGTTTATACCTGCTGAAGATTTGGTTTATGGTCTGGGGAATAAGAGGGAGAGGGGTGGAAAGAGGGACCCAGACACTTCTTGTAGTTAATTAAGAATTACATAGATATATTTGAGCCTTGCTTCTGCTGTCCAGCAGGAGCTGTGTCTAAAGTTCCTTCATGGTTGTAATATCCTTTGCATGATGAGCTCTCATTGTCAGCTGCTGTGCCTCCCCTTGTGACTCAGAACGTTTCAGTGGCTGCAGCTAAAACTGCATGGAGTGAGTCAGAGCCAGGCAGCCACCTCTGGGCAGCAACCAAAACCATCCCAGTCCCATTCATTGGGTCATAAGGAGACAACGAATTGCCGCTGTGAAAAGAAATTAAACTCCCAGTTATTGTTTTTCCCCTTGAATTCATTGTGAAAACACTTGATAGTTATAACTAAATAAAATCTTATAAAAATGTCTGCTGTGTAACACCAAAAAGATATCAAAACTTAGTCTGCTTAGAAAATAAATCATGTAAGTCCAAAGCATAAGGCCCTGGAATGAGAGCCAGGGAGCAAGGAAATATTGCAACTGGATGAAATTCCAAACTCCTGGACCAAAACTTTACACTCCTGAGTCCTTCTTCATGGCACCCAAATAAAGAAAACCTGACTATATCTGAACTGTTACAATGAATAAATACAACTACAGTCCCTGAAAGCTCTGAGCTGTCAGTACCTGGAACACCCCGATAACCAGCACCCTGGAAAGTAGGGTCGTGTCTTTGGGGTAACTTAAACCTGGGCTTGGGCACCCACGTTCTGCCCAGTTCCTGTAATGATGTTTCAATCCCAAACACTTCCCAGCTTTGAGGTAGTTCATATTCACATCTCAGCGAGGATTAGAGCATTTCAGGGTAAATAAAGAGCAGTAAATGCCACAGGAAGGACTGGCAGCCTGCTTCTCTCCTTGCAACAACAGGGCTGTCCGTGATGGTAGCAGGAAAATATCTCATCGCGACAGGGATTGCTGGACATTGCTGTTACCAGATTCCACGTGTGGGCTGCAACCCCTGACTGGGGGAGGTCTGAGAGACAGCTGCTCTGTATGGAGCAGAAGACAAAAGCAGGAGCTGCTCTCCCCTGGGTCACACACTCCCGTCCGGTCCCCCACCCAGCTGCCCCAACTCGCACCCAGCCCTCACACCCATCCTGGTCACACCACATGGCTTGGCCACTTTGCAAATGCCACCCTGTATCTGTTAGCTGAGCCACTCTGTGGCCACTGCCTTTTAATTAACCCCTTTTAACAAGCAAGGAAGGCAATTTTTCGGTCTCAGAGGCTCCTCAAGAGGTGTAGCAAAAGGGGTCTGAGACTGCACTGTCTGTTTTTTCCAGCTCTATCAGTTGTCTAAGAACATGTATTACCTCTCCATGCAACACATGCTCTTCCTGTATCTTGGCTCCTGCAGCATTAGGATCATAGAATGGTTTGGGTTGGAAGGGACCTTAAAGATCATCTAGTTCCAACACTCCCTGCCATGGGCAGGGACACCTCCCACTAGAGCACATTGCTCAAAGCCCCATCCAGCCTGGTCTTGAACACTTCCAGGGATGGGGCATCCACAACTTCCTCACTACCCTGACAGTAAAGAATTTCTTCCTAATATCTAATCTAAATCTACTCTCTTCCAGTTTGAAGCCATTATCCCTCATCTTATCACTACATGTTCTTGTAAGAAGTCCCTCTCCAGTGACTCCCTCTTTCTTTGTAGGCCCCCTTTAGGTACTGAAAAGCTGCTATAAGGTCTCCCCAGAGTTTTCTCTTCTCCAGGCTGAACAACCACAACTCTCTCAGCCTGTCCTCAAAGGAGAAGTGCTCCAGCCCTTTGATCATCTTCGTGGCCTCTCCATGTTCTCAAGCACTATGACTTGGTTGAGAGCATTTATATCACAGGCCATCAGATACAAAGGCAGATCCTGAGAAAAGGGAGAACAAAAGCTCTTCCCGTGTGCTGGCACGGAGAGAGCCCCGGCACCAGAAGGAAGGGAGGTGCCATGGGCAGAGCCCTTGACAGCCAGGCACGGAAGTGCCGGATGCTGCCAGAGCTGGGGACGCTGTATGGAGGTTGGTGTTCGCTCTAGGTGTAACCGACTTTTTTCTAGACCACATCTGTTCTTAATCTTCTGCTACTATGCGTAGTTAAATATTTCACAGCAGTTTTATCAGCCAGCTCTCAGCTGCGACTGGGAGCTGGTTATTCCAAGGAATTTCCTGCTTCTAAATTAGGCTATCAGAGGGCAGAAAGGGCTTACCTCAGACTGCAGCTTCAGTACACAAGGACTCCTTCCATATCTCACTGTATGGAAAATCGATTTTATATGGCCATTGCCCCTTTTTAGCGATGAGGTAAATCAGCAGTCTTTTGTAGGAAGATGTTCAGGTAGCAAACACAACATTAAGCTTTGATTAGAGTAAAGAAGGTGGATTTAGACAATGACACCAAAATTTGGTCTGTTACCTGTGTGAGAAAGTTACTTCCAAAAAAAAAAATCTACAAAATGTCCATCATCTCATACCTCATCAATGCAAATCAGTCTAATCCAAATAGAGAAAAGTTATACCATTGAGTTGAACAGGTTGCAAAAGGGACTTGACTAGTTGGGAGAACTTCTAATTAGGGGAGAAGCGTAGGTCATCCGAGACAGCTCTTTGGAGTCATATGATATGGGATCATTCAGTCAGTCCCCCATTCAGGGGAAGAGGGGAAGCTCTGTCTCAGGCAGGTCAGTGGGGTGAGGGACGGTACCTTCTTCCATCCTCTTCCTCCTTTCTGTGATGCAGAAAAAGTGGAGAATTGTGCCCTGGGGAGTCTGGTGCACCTTGCTGAGAGAAATAGCAACACATGGAGTAAATACCAAACTGTAGTGGCTGTTTTACCACAAAAATCAGCAATTGATTTCTTGTCTTCTGCTAATGCTGTAATGTGGGGGAGAAGGTTGAATTCTTAACACTTTTTTGGCTATCCCAGCTTGGAAAATCCTAGCTTCTGTTCAATGTTTTGGTCTTGATGCTACTGTTTTAATGTGGCTACCTAACTCACAGCAATTCAGAGCACTTCTTATAACTTGTTTTGCAGGTTATATATCACTTTACACTTCTCAAGTGCCCTCCATCAAATCATCTTTGTACTTTTTGCAAGAATTCATTGCATGCCGTGCCACTCCGGCAAGGTTGGGCAGCAGCGTTGCAACTGAATCGCGGAGTGATTTGGCAGAGGAGAGAGTCAACCTCTTATGGGTGCTGGAAGAGATCAAGAAGATTGTTTGGGGGCTCAGAACTGCATAGTTCAGGCATCTTTATCCCTATCCCAAACCAGCATAGAGTTGGGACAGTGGAAGTTATTGAGCTTTGACCTTCAAAAGCCTTTATGCATTCAGGTTTCAGAGCAAGGCACTCCCTGGACATGGATGACTAGTAGAACAGGGATAACGCTGCCTGAAATGTAGGCGTTGGAGAAACTGGGAGTGAGAGTTGTTTTGCTTGACTGCAACAGGCCAAAAGGCTCAACCCTCCCCTCTTCTCCCTGGAGGAGTCTTAAACTTAGAGCAACCCACTGCTGTCAGTCAGGAGATGTTCTGCTGGGAGGAGGAAGAAATGAGTTAGCAGCAGCTGGATACTGTAGGACACACAGCTGCAGGCGAGGAGACATGGGTTAGCCTTCCCTGTCTAGCTTTCCATTTTGCCTAATTCTGGAATGATATAAAATGCCTCTGGCAAGGGAAAGACATGAGTTTCCATCTGCTCACGGTGAGGACAAGGTCAGACCTAGGCTGGCTTTCCCTTTGCTGAGAGCAGTGCCAGCCCCTCCCCAAGCTGTGGTGTTTCCACACTCACTCAGGTGATGAGGAAGCTGCTGATGCTGTGGTTTCTCTGGACTGTCTTCTGGCCTTTGTGCCTTGTGTTAGGGCTGCAGACAAATGACCAGACCCTTAAGTAAACAGTGGCTTGAGAGAAGGCTAACTGAGCAGGATGAGGGAAAGCACAGAACATGGCACAAGAAATTGTTGAAGTTAACAAACAATGGGGTAAGAAGCTGACGAAAGGTAGAGACAGCATGCTGAGGGATGGCTGCCTCTCACAGGTGGTTGAGGGGCAGTTGTGTGAGAAATCTCTGGACTCTATGGATAGCTGAAGGGGAGCACTGGGGACCTGTTGGGGAGCACAGTCTGCAAGGCCAAGTGCATAGGTAACCATATCCATAATCCCATGTAAAGCTTTTCCTGGCTGGCAAGGCAACAGGCGTATGGACCGGTGGAGCACCCATGTTGGTGCCCGTGCCAGGCTGGCAGCATTGGCAGCCACCCAACAGTTCATAACACCCAGGTCCTGCCCAAGCCCTTCAGAGACACCAAAGCCGGCAGTTTGGACCTTGCACTGTGTTATTTGATCTTGCCCCCAAGTTCCCTCTTCTGTCTTACATCAGTTAGAAGTAAGTACCCAAGTGTTTCTGAAGTGCATCAGGGTCCCAGCAGGTGTCCATGTGACCAGATTCCCCAATATAAACTGTCTTTACTTATTTCTTTCTTAAGTCTAAGCACGCTGAGCTTGTCATTGCTGACTCTTTTATTGTAATTTGGACACCTTTCTGCTGGGCCCAGGTCCCTGTCACCTAACTTTCATCACCAGTCAGAAGTGCAGAAGGTTGGATCCCAGCCACCTTTGCCTCCTCAGGGAAGTACAACAGGAGGGGAAATCTGTCAAACCCCTTTGGACACCACATCACTGATGTAATACTATTAACTGACTTGACAGGAGTAGCAGAAGGCTTATTTAATTGCTGTTTGTAAAGACCATAAAGATAATTTGAAGTGCAAGTTGATCTATTAACCTGAAGAAATAGTCTAATTAAACGTTTTGAAATTGCTATTAAATATCTAACATTATCAGAGCGGAGGCTTTATATCAATATTTTAATGTGAGCATAGTTAACGTTTGATTGTCTGTTTTGAAAAATATCACCATAAAGTTAATTATGGACTAGTTAATTATCCCCATTAATTTAAGAATAGTCATATATTAAAGTTATGTTTGTTTCTCTATGTCTTCCATGCAGACATGACTCTGTTTCTAAGAAATGAATGTCTGAGCTGAAAACACAGGAACAGATCCATCTTTTTTTTTTTTTTTTTTTTTCAAAATCATCTTTCAAAGGACCGTAGTAAGAAAACTTCACTCCACAGCAAAGTGGTATGGACAGAGTTGTTAACTCTCCGAGCAGACAAATCCAGAGTTTACTGGGATGAGGGCTCATGTTGCAGAGCCAAAATAACAACTACAGCTCATGAAAAGTGAGCTCCTGTTCCCCTTTCCCATCCTCTCCCCCTGTTTCCCTTGAGCCCGTAACTGTACTCTGACCTCATGGTGAACCAGCTCATGGTGCTAACCCAGGGGAACAATAATCCCACAAAATAAGGAGTAATTTCTCTGGGACTGAATCCCCAAATCAGTCTACTGTGGAGTCTGGAAACCCCCAGGGCAGGAGAGAGGTGGGGAGAGACTGTGCAGCCAAGGATGGAAAGAGCAAAGCAAGAGCACTGTTTTCAACACCAACTACTTCCAAAAATGGCTTACAAACACGAAGCTGTGCTGTCAGAGGTGAGGAGGAGTCAGCAGCCACCATTGCACACTGCAGTCAAGAGAAGAGAAGATAATTAATGGCAACACCAACCGGTTGTGATCGGAAATGCAGCTGATCTCAGCGACCTGCTGCGGTATTGATTTGCCGTGGACAGGAGCCAGGCACAACAGCGGCTCCACCGAAACCTCCCTCACGTTCCTCTACTCAGGCAGTACTGTAAGGGGGTAGGTCAGTGGTCAGACAGGGTGGCACAGCCAAAGCCGAGCAGGCGAGCACCCACACCACACAGGAATCGGAAATATTCATGCCAGCTCCAACCAGAGGCTCAGACAGCCCATAATTGTGTTTCCAACAGGGACCAAAAAGGGACACCCAGGGAAAAATATACAGAAAATGCAAGTGTATGGTGATACTTTACCCTGTCAGCCTGCACGTGCCCATAGCTTAGGGACTCAAGCATAGAGTAAAGTATTTAATTCTGTATGGTTTGAATTTATATCTCTTGACTTCATTTTGATCTTGTCTTGACTCTAAAAGCAGACAATTCTTCTCAGTTGACCCTCTTAATCTATGATTTTATGGACATGAATCTCAAATCCCTGAGTTTCCCTCCCTGGCAGACAAGTCAAGGTACGTGTAGGTCTTCCTCATGCAGTGACCATCCTCTTTCTCCAGCCATCCTTGCCAGCCTTCTTGGGTGTTCTCGTTCTGTAAGGAGGAACCTGAATCCTTGCCAAATGGGAGAAAGGACAATTTTCTTCAAGGTGTAAGGTGATAAGGATGACATAAGAAAGAGGAAAGCCAATACCATAAAAATATTAGGCACTAAATTCCCAGAGCAGATGCAAGTGAAAAGACCGAGTTTCATACTCCTGTTCCTTTTCTGTGTCAGGGTCTGTCAGTGAGCTGTCCTCCGGTCTTCAATGGAAAACTTCTGGTGGCTTTTTCCTGGTGTAAGGCTATTTAAAGAAAATTCTACTGCTGGTTTTATTAGTCAAGTACTTTAAAGACTTTCCATAAAGTTATGATTAGTCACTACTGATGCATCCCATTTACAGTGCTCCTTGGGCTGCACACCATGCCCACTGTATGACTTCTAAGGGAATAGTTTAAAAAATGTTTAAGTGACTGTCCTGGCTTGAGTGACACAGGATTAATTTATCTTTCAGTAATTTTGCTTTTCAGTAAGGTCTCTTCTAATGCTTGGGAAAACTGCATTTTCAGAAGACTCTAGTCTTGTAATATTGTGAAAATATTTACTTTATAGCTGGCTGTGGTATGTGGGTTTCAAGGTCTCAGTGTTTTCAAGCTCGCCAGGTGCAGGGACGAGGAGGAGCGAGACCTTGACATTGACCCAGGCTGGCCAACAGGAATATTTCATACCATGAACGTCACATTCAATATAAATTAGGAAGTTCACTGAAAAGTTTCTCTCTTTTATGATGGCTGTGATGCTGAGAACTTCTTGCCCCAGTGCCGAACCCCTGAGCCCTTCCCTTCCTCCTGAAGCCGCCGCACTCGCGGTGTCCCACATTTGCTGTCCCTGCTGGGAGTGCACAGCTTCCTGCTGATAGAATGGGCTGAGTATGATCCTTGTATATTTTATATTGGTATTGGGATCAATATTGGTTCTTTAGTATTATTAATGTTAATTACTTAGTCTTATTCTATTAAATCTGTGCATGTTTCAGTCCTTGGGTTTCCTTGTTCTTTCCCGATTTCCCTTCCCGGGTGGAGAGTGGTTATTGGGTGACCGAATAATTGTCTAAACAACAATAATTTGTTGTGGGTTCTTCAAACCGTAACAGTGACCTACAAGCTGAAGTCCTTTTCTAGAGGTACTCCACATGCTTACGGTCAGATGTTTTAGGGAGCTAAAGGTGCAGGTAGGGTGTTACCAGAATCTGAATTTAAGGGCCACATGTACATCACATGGCTAAGCACTACAAAGAACTGCACTAGAGCTGGAACACCCATGAAAGTGAGATCAGACCCCTGAGATACTGTGGAGATTTTGGAAAATACAGTCTATGATTTATTTTATAGGTATTTGTATTTTTACTTCACTTGCCATCTCCTTAGTGTCTCCACCCCATAACAAGAAGCAAGAATACGTGTAACAGGGCATGTAAGAGAGAGGTGGGACGCATTAAGTGAAGCATTGCCAGCAAAAAAGGAAAACATCAGTACTGTTATGCAAAGCCTTGATAGGACCTCATTTGGTCATCCCAAGGTCAGGAAAGAAGAATTCAAACTGGAACTAGTTCAGAAAATAGCTAGAATGGTTGGAAGAACGGGGAGTCTATTAGCTATGGAGAAACCAGAACCACCCTGGCTCCTTAACTGCTCACACCAAAGGCTGTTGTATAATCTAGCCCTTATACAGCACAGGAGTACAGGCGAGGGCTGGAAAAGACTGATTAAGAAAAAGGAAAATGTTGATGCGGCAAAATAGTTATAAACTAGCCATGAATAAGGTTAGGCTGGAAATTGGAAGGAAGCTTCTTCCAGAGGAATGAAGTACTCTGAGCCTTTCCCAGAGAAACAAACAATCCAGTCACTTCTAAGCTTAAGCAGTTTGTGAAAGGGATTATGTCATAAGGCCACAAGATTATATCACAGCAAGTCTCTGCCAGTCCTATTTGCCAACATGCTTATATCCAGATAGGGCTGAGCCAGACAAAAACACCCTACATGAATGAGGAACTTGGCGCAGGGACCAGACTTTGTAACCTCCTTGTAAAATTGCAATCAGAAACCCCTTTTTGGGAGCTCCGCAGAAGAAAGCGAAGACATTCAATAAATATTTCTGTATTAGCAAGAAAGAGAACAGTGGGTCTCTATGGTTTCCCAGCCCATTAACAGCGCAATGGTGAACATGTTTGAGAATCAGCAGGTCCGGGCAACCTGGACTCGAGAGCCATAAAGGAGTTAGGGGAGGGAGACTTGGTGCACTGGTGGTAAACGCTGAAAAGCTGGGAAGTTCAAGAGGGCTGGAAATGAGCCCATGTGAAGGCAGTCACACAGGGAAATCAACATTATTTGTGTAACTACAGGCCAGCTACCCTGCCACTCTCTGACAAGGTAATGGGAACACTTCCATTAGCAAGATTCAGTTCGCAAAGAAGGAAACAATAAGAATATAATTAATGGCAGACACATGGTTCACTCTCTTTTTCAGACTAGTTTGATTTCATTAACTGGGGGGACTGCAGAGCTGAGTGGTGATGGTAAATAGGGCTTTTTAGAGCTTGCTACTCCTGTAACATTGCAATAAAAAAGAACATCATACAACGTCAATAAAGCACACATTAATTGGATCGTGAACATGCTAATTGATAGGTCTCAACAAGTGACTGTCCATGGGGAATCATCTAATGATGAACTGCAGGGATCAGTATAGACTCAGTGCTATTCATCATTTCCTGCACTGTTCTGGAAGCAAATATAAGAAACACTGCTGAGATAATTTACTGTAGATGACACAAAGTTTGCCAGAATGATAAATAATGATGAAGACAAGGCTGTCATCTAGGATCAGTTGGAGAGAGAGCTAAATCGGGATGATTCAAACAACCTGTGTTTTAAATCAGAGAGATGGAAAATCGCAGATTTCATAGCAAAGAGAGCTGGCCATCTGCAGAATGAGGCTGCCCCTGGAAAGCAGTAAGGCTGGGAGGGTTTAGGGGTCCTATCTGACAGGCAACACGACATGAGCTCCCAAGGTGACAGAAGAGGATAAAGCAATTTTTGTCTGTACAAGCAAGGAAGTTGTTTAGTAGGAGCAGAGAAGACGTTTTGCCTCTCTCTAATTGCCTAAAGCTGATCCTGGAAAAATTCTTGCAGTTCTGGTGTCCTTTTTAAAGCAGTCTGGCAAACAGGAGAAGTCAAAAAGTGTGTCATGGGAATTAGTTGAGCACTGGGGAAAAAAATGCTTCCAATGAGAAATACGAGCTCGATCTCCTCAAATTATCAGAAACAAGAGTGAAAGGAGTCTGATTACAGTACGTGCATTTGTTTTGCAAAAATGCAATGTGGAAAAAAAAAAAAAGGCATAATGGAAGCCACGGCTGCACGCTGTATCCAGGTAAATTTTGAGGAAACAAAAGACACGTTTCGAGCATCGTGTGTGCTGCAGCCTTGGAAATAGCAACCCGTGGTGTGTGCACCCCATGGGCACTACAGACCCCTGCAGCCACACGTGAGCAGCGGGGCTCCGAGGAGGGATAAGTGAGGGATAGCGTGGGATATGACTGACCCGTGGTGTGCATGACGCCTCTGAGCACGCACCCTTTGTGCGTTCATGGAACTTGGCTAACTTCTAGCTCCAAATCACTGCGGGATGGAAAGAAAGAGTTTGTGAGTTAGGTCAAATAGCAGGACAATGCATAACGGTAATAATTGAGCCTGACAGCACAGCACACTCCAAATGTTGATGAATTCAAGCTCTTTAAAGTACGGGCCATTATCCTCATTACAGCCACAGCTCGGGTCTGATTGAAATCTGGTATTTTCTGCTCCCTGAGTGCTCGGGGCTGTGGGCGTCCCTCTGTGAGAACCCTCCATGGCTGCAGACACCATTTGGCCCCGTCCTGGCCCAGCCCCATTGTGGGAGGCTTGGGTCAGATCTGCTTCTTGTGTGTGGGATCTCTGCCCCCTTTCAGCCCCCAAAAAGCCAGACTGAGATCATTTAAATAGAAAGTGTAACTCCAGGGGAAATAGCAGGGGGAGCAGGTACAGGAGAGCCTGCTCTGGCAGCTCTGGGAAGGCTGGCATGAACCAGGGGGTGGCGGGACACTGGAGGAGACTGGGCTGCAGCCTCTGCAGTGGGTGCCCAGCACAGGGAAGGGGATGGCTCTGCGCAGCTCGGCTGTGAAACCAGAGAGCTGTGATGAAGGTTGAGCAAAAGCTCCCGGCTAGCACGGTCCTCCCCAGCCTTTGTTTAATTTAACTGAGATGCCATTCAGGTCTTTTAGGAAACCAGGAGCCTCAAAAGCCCAAAGTAAGCACAGAGAAAGGCACTGATAACATGGGAATTCGCTAGATCCCAGTGAAGAAATTTTTCCAGGCATCATTTGGACTCTGGATGTGCAAACAGAGCAAATGATGAGCAGCAGAGAGGGCTCTGAAGCTGTCAGACACCCTGAGAAATCACAGCCATGTGCTGCTGGGGAAAGGGAGCAGGGCAGAAAACCTGGGAAGAGCTCACATAGTTTTGGAACTGTCATTAAAATAAAGCCAGCTGTGCATGAACAGTAACTTATTGCTCCTGTGTTCAGGGAAGCAGGACTTTGTACTTTCTTGCAGCAAACCAGCCAGTATAAAAACGTTTGAACCCATCTTCAGTTTTCTCCCTGTAAAACTGGAATGTTTTACAAGATCCTGAATTTTAGTGAGCTGCTTGGGTCAAAAAGGTCAATGCATGTTTGAGAGTTTTAACTCTGCGCCTGTGCGTGAATGTGAGTTTAGGCACCTCAAACTATGTTTCAACTTCCAACTGAGGGCAGTAACTTTCTCTCCAATGTCAGCGGCCTGACTGGAAGAGCACGTTTCTGATGAGAGAAATACAAAGTATAGCCAGAGAGAATTTAGGAGATACACTAGAAAAAGACAACTTCAAAATATTGTTGGAAATGAGCTCATTAAATGTCCTTGTTTTGATCTCTGCATCCCACGCAGTACAAAGGGTCCACTGGCTGCGTATCAAGGGGGATGGAAAAATCAATCCATATCAAGGACATCAGCAGAAGTACGCAAGGATATAGGTGTCTTGTTTCACTTGTGTTTTTTTTTAATGTTTCGCTTATGACTACTTTTCATTTTAAACTTTGAACCCAAGAGCAAAGGTGTACTGAGAGACAGATGTCGGAAGACAAAAACATGAAGAGGCAGCAGGGCCTCGGGTGTCACAGGATGAAAATACGGGCCACAGAATATAAACACGGGAGAGCGGCAGGGTCACGGGCAGTAAACATGGGCTGTGCAAGGAAATCCTCTATAAACATGATATGTCTAGCAGGAGACGCTGTGAACACAGGAGTTTTGCAGAATTAGTCTTCAGAAATCCTGAAGGATTTAGGGCCCTTCTCCCTGGAGAAGAGAAGGCTCGGAGGGACCTCATCACAGTATTCCAGTACCTAAAAGGCGGCTACAAAGAGGATGGAGAATCTCTCTTCACAAAGATCCAAGGATACAAGTTGAACTAGGAGAGGTTTCATCTTGATATAAGAAAGACATTTTTTACAGTGAGAACAATCAATCACTGGAACAATCACCCCAGGGACATGATAGAGTCCCCATCACTGGAGATTTTTAAGATGTGATTGGACAGGGTGCTAGATAATCTCATCTAGGCTCCCACTCCCATGAAAGATTGCACCAAATGATCTTCCAAGGTCCTTTCCAACCTGAGCTGTTCTATGATTCTATGAACTACACAAGTTGCAAGACAAATGCTGGGATGTGGCAGGACCACACAGAGAGGATGGGGAAGGAAGATGCTCAAGCGTGTGGGAACAGAGCAGGTTGGGACATGGGACAACAGCAGAACTCCAGAAGGCAGAGATTTGGGAAAGCAGCCACCCCTGGTTATAAACACAGCAGTACTGTGTTGCAGATGTAACATACATCATAGCACAGGGAGGATCCTTTGGTCCTCAGATCCAGTAAGGGTAGAGAAGTTGTGAAAAGCATGTATTCCTTCTTAAGAGTGTGTGTATTATTGACCATATAAAGCAGCATAAGACAGGCTGCCTTTTCACAGGGAGAGAGACACTGTGAAAACAATGTCATTATGGACATTAAGGAGATCATCTTCTGGAGCAAACTGTTCTGTGGAGAAAATTGAACACTGTTGACTCAGTATCCAGTGCTTTACTGGTAAAACTGGAACAGATCTCCTGTGCTTCTGTTCCATTGTTTCCACTGGATTTCGTTGGGCTGAGCATGAGAATCTCACTTCTGTTACCATGCCCTTGAAGATGATCCATACTGTGAAGATGACCCTATATACTGTGCCTTTACTCGGGTCACCACACAGTGAAACTGTCCTGGTGTCAGAGTTGTAGGGAGTGACATGGGAAAAATGAACATGTCCCTCTGGCAGAAGGAAAGGAATTAGGTTAAACGCTGGTTAGAGGAAGAGACTGGGTAATTAGGGTTATAACTACAGCGCACCCCAGTTAGGTGGCGTGAATTCCCTCCCATCCTCTCCTGTCTCATCACACATGACACAAACCCACGAGCACCACGTACGTGGCTTGCCTGCACCACATCCATGGAAAACGCTGAGTAAGAGGCTGTGTGAGCCAACCTGTGTTAAATCAGGTCAGGGATGCTAACGGGGCACAAAACCATCATGGTAATTTCACTGCTCCACCCACGGAGGACTACAGTATATATTTCTATTTATATAATAAGAAAAAAGTTTTTAAACGGAATTCCAACCACAGATGTACTGGTTTGAAAATACATCAGTGTCATAACACAGGTCATTGACATCTGAATCAAGGAAGATGACCAAGAATTTAAGAAATCTGGGCATGTATTATTTATGGAAAGAGAGGCTCAGCAAGGAGCTGTGTGGCAATTTCTGGGGGCGGAAAGACTCATGGTGTCTGGGTAAGGAACAGTTTGTGTAATCAGTCAAGGAAGGGAGAAGTCATCTGATTCAAGGAGAAAAGTATACAGATAACTAAAACAACTGCAGGAGACTGCTGCATGAAGGCTCCCAGGGAAGTACAGAAGGGACATTAGGATATGTTTTGGTAAACACAAAAGCTCTGCAAAGCACGAAGAACACAGACAGGAGTGAGGTTTCTTTTAAAGACTGTGCTTGTCATGGCAGAGGGCAAACCCCAGTAAAAACATGAGATATCGTCAAAAATCCAGTCAAATGGCATAAAAAATGCAGATACTACGCAGCAGATAGAAGTAATGTCTGATTGTAGCCTATTGGATCCTGAAATGGCAATTGTTTAAGATGCTGGGACGGCCGTTTTTTTTTAGGAAAAATATATGTGGGCTTCTGGCTGGTTTAAAATGAGCTTTCCTCCTGACCAATGGGTTAGTCTTCCTGTCAATGCTTTGGGCTTGATAGCAAATCTGGCATTAGTATTTTTCTAAAATCTGAACTGTTAGAATAACATGGTTTCTAAAAACACTTTTTTTTTCCAAGTTCCTAAGGACCTGTGCTCTCAGGTCGGCTCACTCATGTGCTTGGGTGGTTGTTGCTCAGCGAGTTTTAGTGGCAGCAATCTAGAGAGTTCAAACCAGGGGACTTGCAGCGAGTTGGCTCATTTTGACTGAAACCTTTTGGGGAGGAAGCACACAATACCCAGAGGCAGCAGAGGTACATACAGACATTGACCAGGGCATCCAAGCCAGCCTTGTCCTCGCCAGTAGGGAGAGACACAGGGGTCAGCCCTGAAGCAGCAGAGGAGCTCTGAAACACAGGGACTGATATATATCAGATATTAGGAAGAAATTCTTTACTCTCAGGGTGGTCAGACACTGGAACAGGTTGCCCAGGGAAGTTGTGGATGCCCCATCCCTGGAAGTGTTCAAGACCAGGCTGGATGGGGCTTTGAGCAACCTGGTCTAGTGGGAGGTGTCCCTGCCCATGGCAGGAGGGGTGGACTAGATGATCTTTAAGATCCTTTCCAACTCTAATCATTCTGTGATTCTATGATTCTATGACTGGTAATGGCTAGGAGAGTGAAATATCTTATATGGGTCTTATGTAGCAGTCCCTGAGAGGGGCAGGTTAACTATACTGTTTCCTTCTGCACCTTCCTGTTATTGGGGTGGGAACCCTATTTTGCACAGCCCTGCTTTCTCTCTTGCTCTTTCAGTGTCACCCCATTTCCCCCAGGTCCTCAGTTCTTCCCTCAGCCTTCAGCCTGCCATTGTCTTGCCCCCCGCAGGCGTTCGGTGCTGAAATAAATCCAAACTGAATTTGGCAGATGTGAGCCCAGCCTGCCTTTCACAGGCCTTCCCGACAAATAGACATACCAATTTTGTGGGAAAATTGAATAGAAACTTTTTGGAGGAGACCTGGTCCAGAACAAGTTTGAATTTGAGCATATTTTATGGCTGAAATGTAAATGCCATTAAAGGGGAAAAAAAGCCAATAAACGCAAGAAATAGTGTAATGGAAATAGTGTTCCCCTGCCTGGGACAGAGCTGCCTTGGCTGGTGTTCACACAGATGAGCCGGCATCAGGAGAGCTACCTACTAGGTGAGGATCAGGCCCCCCAGTCACGTTTTATTGAGACATTGACGTAGCACAAATAAAGCAGAGCTGAAGCTGTGGCTGCTACAGGCAAGAGAAAAGGAAATGAGCCAAGTATGATGTCTTCATACATTTGCAGGCTATAGGAATGTGTTTTGCTGGCCTTGTGGTAATCCAGACTTTGAACTCCTGTTCCTTCCCATTTCTCTCTCCCATGACATAAAATAATTCCTCCGGACTGTCTGTAACCCCCAAACTCCTTGGAGCTTGTTCTGTGCAATGTTACACCACTGGGGCTCCTGAAACTATTGTGTAACGGGTGAGATCACAGACTCACTCAGTCCACGCGGCTTGCGCTATCTTGCCCGCCTATGGCTTGCTGCAGTTAAAACACTAAAAGACCATTCATGTAGGATTACAGCCGTAACTCTTAATAGCGGTAGGAAATCCAGACATGCAAGTGATCTGCCATAAGCCAGAAATCCATTGATGGGGAGAAGTTTTCCACTGATGTTTTTAAGTTCATTGACTCTGCTGTGGCTGCAGTTTGGGAAATCCAGCCGTTGTTTGTCTTCTGCGCTGTACAAACGACATACGGATGCGTTAATCGTGTAGGCTGGTACAGGGGCAAGGACAACAGCAGTGTCATGTTTTCAGATGAGATGTTTGGCCTCTGAATGTTAAATAGAAACCTGGACAGTATTCATGGATTTAACCTCTCAGCAGATGCACCATGATGGTCAGATTAAAGAGTCTCTGACAATCAGAATCTACCATCCCATGGTGAGGTTTTCTTTTGAACTGAGTCATTGGCCTTTTTCAAAATCTTGTGTTAAAAGACTATCGACATGCGAGTCACAGAGAACAAGAACTCTTGCTTCCTGGGTTTTGTCCCCATGAAAGTGTTGGGAACAGTCAGGGAGCTTTTGCAGCCCTTTTATTTACACAGAGCCTCTGGGAAATGCAGTATGAAAACAAGCCCGGTGTGTTTTGCTGAAGTGTATCTTGACCAGGAGATATGAACAACCAGGATGGGACTCAGAAGGTGATTCATTTAGCTTTTCTAACCACCATGAAAATCACAGTGCAGCATAATGTCAAAAGTGAGTGCACTGGGTCAAAAATAAGGTTATTTGGGAGCTTCAGACATGAAGCTGTATAATACATGGCTGTATTTTATTCACTAAAATTAAAAGAACTAAAATTAAAAAAGCTTTGCATATGGACTTGTGAATGCGTTGATGCAGGATGGACAAGTGAGTAGTAACTAAAAATTATTTAGATGCTCCAAAGAGTGTGGAATCTGCCCTGGATGAAGGGGCAGGAGCACCAGGCTCCCAGCAGCAGCCTGGCAGCGCACAGAATGTCTTGCTCTTCTCCAGGGCCAGGGTGCCAGTGCACCCATCCTTCTGCTGCTGCCCTGGTGTCTGTACCTGCTCTTCACTGGTGAGTATATACTGTTGATGAAGCCTGAAAATATGCTTTGGGAGAGATTAATATGACCACACTTTATCACCAGGTCATTTTCTGTTGGCCTGTGTGGCTATGGGCTAGAGGGAATAGATGCCTTTAAAATAAGCCATTGGGTCAGAGAGGATGAGCTGCAGTTGCAAAATGCCATGCACTGTGAAGGATGGGATGAGAGGAGAAGGTTGCAAGTGCCCAAGAGCTTAAACATTTGCACTTGAAGGTAAAACTATGACATGCAACCACTCTGCAGCCTGGCACTGGCTGGCCCCCAGATTATTCTCTGGGCTGTTTTTCTATAGCGATGCCATCCCAGGCTGATTAGAGACCAAGCCCAAGCCAGACAGAGGATGGGACTGTGCCTGTGGGTCTAACCTGAGGGCCAGAAAATGAAGATTTGGTGAGAAGCTGGTTTCCTGTTTGCTTGATTAAACACAACTATAAAATTAAGATAAAACATATCCGCAGCCGCCTGGAGGTGTGTTGTGAGGATGCACCGCTTAATGTTTGTAAAGTGACTTGGAAGTGAAAAATGCTGCAATGATACAAAGCCCTGTTCTCTTGCAAGATTGCTGCTTTTATAAGGTAACAAAGTCCAAAAAAGTAGAGTGGAAATCAGCACGTCTCCAGATCTCTGGCAGCAGTCCTATCTCTACCTAGTGCCAGTGGCTGCAGCCCTGATACAACATCATGCTGTAGTCTTCTGGAAAGAGAGAGGAAAGCCCTCTGGCACTCAGTGACTGAGGATGCATGCAGAGTCACTGTTGTTATTTATACAGAGGGGTGCTGCTGCATCCCCAAAAGCAGGAGTTCAGGCCTGGATCCAGCTGCCATTGCAGTGATGGGCATGGCTTGAGAAAAATCTCACCAGCAAGTCTGCAGCGTTTCTGACTCAAGGCCCATGAGAATGCTTCTTCAGAAAAAGAAGGTAATTGGGGCCCGGTGCCCAGAAAACTGGCAAAATTATATGATGGCAGAACAAGCACTACTCTTGCTTTTTCAGAAGCAGTTGTGCTATGAGGATCAATGTACATGTACATTTATGAGTCTATGGATCATGGGACCATGAAAATCTTGGAGGGGCAAGACTGTATGCACCATCTATCACCAGTTCTCTTGAAGAAGGCTAAATCCTTATTTTTTTGGAACGACCTCTGTAGGATTAACTGCCACAGGGACTGACAACAAGAACAGCTTATAGCTCTCCTTTGGAGATCTGTACCAAGAAATCTTGCTATGCAATGAGGTGCAAAATATCAATATGCGTTGAAGTGCTGGAGCGTGTCCAAAGAAGAGCAACGAAGCTGGTGAAGGGTCTAGAGTACAAGTCTTATGAGGAGCGGTTGAGGGAGCTGGGGTTGTTCAGCCTGGAGAAAAGGAGGCTGAGGGGAGACCTTATTGCTCTCTACAACTACCTGAAAGGAGATTGCAGAGAGGTGGGGATTGGTCTCTTCTCCCAAGTCACAGGCAATAGGACAAGAGGAAATGGCCTCAAGTTGCACCAGGGCAGGTTTAGGTTGGATATTAGGATGAATTTCTTCACTGAAAGGGTTGTCAAGCATTGGAACAGGCTGCCCAGGGGAGTGGTTGAGTCACCATCCCTGGAGGTATTTAAAAGACGTGTGGATGTGGCACTTAGGGACATAGTTTAGTGGTGGACTTGGCAGTCCTAGGTTAACAGTTGGACTTAGTGACCTTACAGGTCCTTTCTAATCTAAATGATTCTATGATTCTATGGTTCTGTCTTCCCGTTTCCTCATGTCCAATACCCAGTTGTCCACCATATTATTTGAAACATATTTCATGACTGAAGGGTTATTGCAGGGATCTACTGCAGCTGCAATGACCACCTACTCACTGCTTGTTTGCCTTCAGAAGGGCCCTTGGTGTGCATCCCACCCAGCTTGCTCTCACTTTCTGTCACAGCTCACCACCCCTTCAGCTGTGCTGATGCAGAAGAGGTGTTGTTTTTGCTGATGTTATTTCCAGTAGGGATGCTCTCGGTGATGCTGTGGATAAATGCAGGCTTGCAGCTGGGCTGTCGCCCTGGAGGAGACAGCAAAGATGGACAAACAGGAGCCAGAGGGTGGTGGGGCAGGAACTTCTACACCCAGTTTGCTGCTGAAGGAAACATGCCAGGTAATGACCCTCTCATTTTTTTTCTCCTCTAGACTGGGTTGATGAGGGGGAGACGCTGCGTTAAGGGGGTTTAGTCACCAGTGTGCTCACTCTCCCCATTTGAGTAGGGACTTGCCTACTACTGCAGGTGACATGGCTGTTCATGAGATGAAAGTGCTACACAGCCTGCTGTGAAGACCACAGTCTAACCCACAGTAATGGAGTTATTGTGGACAGTGATGGCTCAACTGCCAGGAATGGGAACAGGAGCCAAGGAGCCTCTGTGCCAGTCCCAGCTCTGCTATCGTGTGGGACCAGTAAGGCCCCAGGAAAAATAAGTACAGGGCAAATAGACTATAACAGTCAGCCCCTTCCCAAAACCCTTTCCTGAATGATAAATGCTCTATTACACATCCATATATAAAGATGGGATAGCAATATTGACCCACCTCCTACAGTGTTGGTTTCAGCAAGGCCCCAGTTCCTGATTTAAACTTGCATTTCATTTTCATCACCAACTTGTGCAGAACAACACACCTCCCATCTCCTTTCCCTCCCTGTCCTGTTAGTAAGAGGCAAAATGGCTTTTTAGGAAAGCCATGTAATTCCTGCCTGAAATTCTCTGGAGTGCTCGTTCTTTTTGGTTCCTCAAAGCTATTTATTTATGGTTTCTTAAGCCACAGATGAGAAGGGAAAAGAAAAAAAAAAAAGCACAACACAAATCCGATTAAGGAAAAAGCCTTGGGAAAGAGAAAGTGCTTGTTGTTTAAACGTGAGCTGTAAAGGGAGCCAGGAAAGGTGGGTTAAATGCAGAGCCTAAATATCCAGCAGCCAGTTGTTATCTGAGCCTCGGTGCCATTAGCGATGCAGCAATACTGGTTTGGGTTTTCCCCGCCGTTCTCCAGGTTCAGCGTGCGAGCAGGTCTCCACAAGCTCCTCGCTTATTGGCTTGATATCACGAAAAGTAAACCCCTGTTTAGAAAAGAAAGTGTACAAAGAGGCAAAGTAGTGATCTCAGAACTCTGTAAAAAAATCTTGGCTCTGAATTATTCTGCGTGGGGGAAAATTTATCAGGTGCCAAGGAAAAAAAATACCTCAAAACAACAGCTTGTTTTGATTTCCATCCATTCCAGCTGATCACTAGTCTCCAGGCTGAGCTTGTCATTTTAAGGAGAGTTTTTTATTCAGTGAGCCACAAGCAGGGACTGCAGGAGGAAAGCACAGCCTCGTTTTATTTAAGATGTTTCAGCTGTTGATAAAATGATCCTTCCTTCCTTGAATGTCGCAGAACCTATGGGACCAAAATACACCATATTGCAACAGGATTTCCTTGTACTCTGTTAAACACAGAGGACCTGAGACCCACTCACCTCATTTGCCCATAGAGAGGGAAATGAGATGAAGAATTAGAATAAGAAGCAAGAGGACGAGTGCAGAAGCAGAAGGCACCAGCCATTCATTCCTCACCTGGTTTTTGTTGCAGGCTCTTTCTCCAGCTCTTTGAGCTGCAAGTTTAAAACCACTCTGGAGGGCTTCAGCCTTTCTCAGTCTGCTGGCCTTGGTGGAGGGAAAAATTCTGCTTTCATAATTTAAACTAACTGTGGTAATGGGCTTGTTTTCTCAGATGTTTGAACAGATGCTGAAAGCCACAGATTGAGCACCGCTGACCTGCTTGGTAAAATACAGCTATGGTTTTGTGGGAAGGAGAGGAGTCTTGCACAGGTACGTGACTGAATCTGCAACTAGAAAAGACCAGAAGAAAATACACCAGCTCACTCTATGGACTGAATTCTGCCAGTGACACAGAAGGAGAGCACAGCTGTACCAAGGGCAGTATTAGGCCCTGTGTGTATATTTGCTTAATTAGAGATTTTTCCTCCTTCCCAATCAGAATAGCTTTGGTTTCTGTCTGCACCTCTCTCTGGTTTATCCAGCTCCAACATGATGGAGATGCCTGTTCCCTGCTGCTGAAAGGCACAGGGCATGGAGGGATCCCTGACTTTGGCAGGGAAAATAGGGAAAGTTGATGTATGCATGTGTATGTGTGTGTATGTATACACATATATCACCTCTACTGGAAGGTATGAGGCACTGACAACTCTTAGTTCAAACTGAAGTAGCTCAGGTATATGCAGGGATCTGTTTGTATATTTTATTCAAGTAAGTATGCGTGTAGATATATACAAAACATGCACATATGGCTGTATATTCAAGGCAACGTATTTCCATATGAACTCATTTATCTTGAGCAGCCGGCAAGGAGGAGTCTCTGGAGCAGCTTTCTGCTGGAAAGACTCTGGCCAAGAGTGATCTCCCATTGGTCATTTAACAAGTGATGGGTCAGATTGAGATCTCTGAGGCTTCGAACATTTAGCCTTCTTTCTCCAACCTATTTGCCTTTCTTTCTCATATTATGCAAGAGATGAGATGCTCTGATAAAAGCACTTCTTGTGGGAGAACGTGACTCAGTTTTCACAACTGGATATCCCTGAAACAAAGCCAGAATCCCCTCACAAGTCTTCATATAACCAAAATCATATCGGAAGGGGAGGCAGGAGAGAAGCAGGGTCAGAGGGGTGAAGTGGGGGAGGAAGTCATAAACTTCCTTTTGTATTATTTGCACCCAACTCCTACAGCCTCTGAGTCACAACTGTGTGCACAAATAACTCACAGTGGTCTGCAGGAAATCACCACAATTGTAATCATCATCCTTTTAACTCGAATTTGCAGGGTTAAACGATTAGTGCCACAATATATTTGTACACATCCAAATAATACCACTATCATGTGGGGTATAGTTCCTCTAATCTAATTTAACTGTCGAACATCTCTTGAATGTAGCTGGGGCGAAAATCTAATGCAACAAACCAGACCTTTATCCACCGAGGGAGACGAAAACTCATCATTGCTTCAGACCCGAGACTGGAGATACCTAATTCAACCACAAATTGCTGGGCTGAGCCGAGTTCATGGCACAGCCAGGAAGACTAATTCTTTCCCTTGCAGGAATTACCACGTTAAACTCCCTGACCTGGGTTACACAGGAGGTCAGATTAGATTATCGCTGTCCCAAATTCTGGTCTCAGAAACCAGTTTCCAGTGCCCATCTGGCTGCAATCCCAGGTAAACATCAAGAAAAGAATTAAAAAAAAAAAAAAGGCAATGGCGCGGTTGGGGTGTCTGGTTTCTGCCTGCTGCGGTGGGAGGACTCTCATTGCTGTCGGTAAGAAGGCAGCAGACCTTCCTGAAAACGAGAGACGAGAAAAGCTTTAGCGGATGTCAAGGCGGGGTGTTTTAGGGTCAGGGTTGGTCAACATGGGGCCCTCCCAGCACGGCCCCTGTCTGTGTGCAGGCTGAAGCAGGGTTCCCAAATGCCCCCGAACTTGGTTAAATACAGAGAAACTCCCCCGAAGCACGGTGAGTCCCAGAGGTGCAAACCATTTGCAAGGGGCAATGCTGCCTGTTTGCTCCGTCCTTGGACTCTCCCCTGGGAGATTTGGTCCCTGCTGGAGAAGGAGATGCCATCTTGCCCAGTGGGGCCATTCAATAACCTCCTCTGCCGTGCCCAGGGGCTGGACGTACAAGAGAGAGACCAAACAAGCCCCACTGACTGTCTTCTCTCCCTGCGGCAGCCAGCCCTCAGCAAACACACCAGGAAAGGCACCTTCCCATGCCATGGATACCCACAGCCACGCCAGCTGAAGGCCACAATATGGTAAGAGGCAGCATCTCTCTGCAATCAACCTATGAAGCAGAACTTTATTTCTCAAAAGAGCTGCATGAACATGCTCAGTAGCTCCTCACCTTCCAGCACAGCTGGCAGAGCCTGTTTGCCCGGCGTGTTGGCGCTCACTTACAACTCACGCTTTTCCCTAAAGCTCCAGGATCCCTTTTTAGCACCTCCTGTGTGAAACGCTCGGGCAGATGGTACCGGCAGGGCTCGAGCTCCCTCCTGCAGCGCCATGAAATCGGGGTGGTGACTCACCCCACCCAGAGCCACTTGCCCGTCCCCGATTACCAAACGCTCGCCTCCGGCCTCTTGTCCTTTCCCCACCCCTGGCAGGACGGTGAATTAACAGCAAGGCTGTGACTAATGGCAGCGTGAGCAAGCAAGGAAGCCATCGGCCGTCCAAATCAGCTGAATCAGAAGGAGCAGGGGAAAAAAAAAAAAAAAAAAGCTATCTGAACAAGCACTAATGGCTTGCAAGCCACAACAGGAACCCAGGCACGTTAGTGACTCACGGGTGAAACCTGTGACAGGGACTGGGGCGAGCGGTGGGAAGGGCTCCGTGCCGGGGCGGCGGGAGGGGAGGGTGTGCGGCCGGCCCCGCAGCTCCCCCGGCCGAGGCTTTCCCACGCACATTCCTCTGCTCCCTGCGCTGTGAAATCTGGTCAGAAGACAAAGCGCGGAAGCAGAAAGAAATTCCTAGGAGGAAAGTGAAACAGAAAAACAAAACAGCACGGTAATTTCTTGCTTGCAAAGAGCGGTATTTCCATGTGCGGGCTTGCTCCACCTGCAATTTTACATGTGTACAGCGATTGCTGATATATGCCTCTGGTAAGAAGCTTGATCTGTCTCAGGAAAATCCCTTCCTTGTTAAAATATTATTTGATATATATGTAAAGCAGCATACGATATAGCCTCAATCCACAGAGACTCATGCCTTCAGGGCTGCAGGTAAAGGAAAGAGTGGGCAAGGGATGAACTAGAGAGAGAGAAATAAACCGACAGCTGAGCACCCTGGTTCAGAGCAGCCGCTGGTGTTATTTCTGCTGGGATCACCAGCACTGTGGTAGCACCTGGAGGCTCAGCTGTGCGTGGTGCTGTACCTACACACAGCAGGTACCTGCTGGTGGGCATCCCTCAGAGGTTCAGCCCTACTGCTGGACAACCACACGACAATCCAGCCTAGGGATTCTCAGAGAAGAATTCTCAGAAGATTCTCAGAGGAGCCAGGCCCTTCGGTGGTGCTGAATTGGGTAAGTCCCTCTGTGAATACCCTCATCTGGACCCTTTGCGGCAGAAGAACATTTATCATAGAATCATAGAATGGTTTGGGTTGGAAAGAACCTTAAAGATCATCTAGTTCCAGCGCCCCTGCCATGGGCAGGGACACCTCCCACTAGACCAGGTTGCTCAAAGCCCCATCCAGCCTGGCCTTAAACACCTCCAGGGATGGGGCATCCACAGCTTCTGTGGGCAACCTGTTCCAGTGTCGCACCACCCGCAAAATGAAAGATTTCTTCCTGATATCTAAATCTACCCTCTTTTGGTTTGAAGCTGTTACCCCTTGTCCTATCACTACGCCTCTTTTAAAGTCCCTCCCCATCTCTCCTGTAGTGGTACTGGAAGTAGTCTCTGGAAGTAGTCTGCCGGAAGTAGTAGTCTCTTTAAGTACTGGAAGCTGCTATAAGGTCTCCCCGGAGCCTTCTCTTCTCCATTTCTGAGGGAGCATTGTCTGTCCAAGGGCCCGTATGCTCCAGACCTCACCTTGATAAGGCATCTATGCATGATGGATAAATAACTAAAAATAAACCGGTCCATAATGAGGAAACTATTATTTGCAAGCAGTGACCACACAGCCTGCCTTACACACGGTGCCATTCAGTCCCCGAGATGAAGCATGGTCTCCCAATGGCGTCAGCTGCACCAACCAGGACACTAACCCCGTGCCCAGCCCCGGGGTCCTTGATGCCCTGTAAAATCGGAGCAAAGAGCTTGCGGATGAGCCAAGGGCCAAACTGAGATTACAAAAGAGATGGGAGGTTCAGAGAAACCCCGAAATAACACAGCAGTGTTGCAAACAGCGGCCCAGAGCTCCCCCAGCCGAAGCGCTGGCTGGCTGCTGTCGTGGCCAAAAAAGCACTGGAGGTATGAGCTTGGAAGAGACCGTTCTCGGCCGGTTCCTGCAGGGGAGGCACAGCCCCTGTCCCGGCGTTTCCCAGCACACAGCCCTTCTGCCAGGACCAGCACACGTGATGAGCTATACATGCGGTGAGCTGCGATTGCAACACAAAGACTCGCAGTGTATTAAAATTAGGCAAGCAGTTAAATTATTTGCCAAATCAGGTCCTAACATGAGATGAAGATGCAAAGTCAGTCTGGTAGAGGAAGTGGAGGGGGTGGAGGAGAAAGGGAGCAGCACTCCAGATGTGCTGTAAAATAAACCAACAGCGCGCCCGACTTGATGGTTACCAATCTGGTTGTTTTTTCAGACATACCAGATAGAGGAGGTAAATGCCAGAAGCCCATGGATACCAAGAGCCCACCACAGGCCCACAGGGTGACAAATCTGCTGTTTGGTTCTTATGCATCTGCAGCCTCCGTTCCACTTTGGCAATGCCTCATGGTGGCAGGACCCCATGGGTTTTGTGTTGTGTTGGCATGACCCAACCTGGGACCCTGTGTGTGTCACTTGCAGAGAGTGCCAAGACAAGCACATGGTGCCAGCAGCCCCCTGCTCCCCGGCCTGTGATATTTTCCAGTGGTTCAGCACATCTTCTGATGTTTATTCTGCTGAACTTTGTACAAAAAACAACCCCCGTCTTTTGCAGTGAACGCTGGCACAGAGCTGGCGTGGTGAGCCAGGTACCTCACCAGCTCCTGCAGCACCTTTGGGTGTTAACAGAGTGTGGAACAGACTTGCACACGCCTTGTGTGTGTGAGTGACTGGCTGCAAGGGGACCTTTTTTTGTGGATGTGTGAGTTTTGGTCCACGCTGCCTCATGCACGTGCCCCAGAGGGGCTGTAAGGGATTGTCTTGGTTTCAGTGACACAGGTTTAATTCATCTTTTAGTAATTTTGCTTTTCAGTAAGGTCTCTTCTAATGCTTGGGAAAACTGCATTTTCAGAAGACTCTAGTCTTGTAATATTGTGAAAATATTTACTTTATAGCTGGCTGTAGTATGTGGGTTTCAAGGTCTCAGTGTTTTTGAGCTCGCCAGGTACTGGGATGAGGAGGAGCGAGACCTGGGCATTGACCCAGGCTGGCCAACAGGAATATTTCATACTATGAACGTCACATTCAATATAAATTAGGAAGTTCACTGAAAAGTTTCTCTCTTTTATGATGGCTGTGATGCTGAGAACTTCTTGCCCCAGTGCCGAACCCCTGAGCCCTTCCCTTCCTCCCGAAGCCACTGCCCTCGCGGTGTCCCACATTTGCTGTCCCTGGTGGGAGTGCACAGCCTGCTGATAGAATGGGCTGAGTATGATCCTTGTATATTTTATATTGGTATTGGGATCAATATTGGTTCTTTAGTATTATTAATGTTAATTACTTAGTCTTATTCTATTAAATCTGTTTATATTTCAACCCTCAGTTTTCTTTTTTTTTCCTGAATCCCCTTCCCAGGTGGGGAAGGATCATCAGGTGATAGAATAATTGTCTAAACGACAATAAATTATTGTGGATTCTTCAAACCATAACAGAGATGTGCAACAGCCCTTCACAGACACTTTGATTAGATGTTAATGAGTTACCGTGACCCTGGTTTCCAGTTCTCTGCTCAATCCACACCAGTTCCTCTCAGGCAATGTAATTTGTGCACCTCCACCATTAGTAACAGCACCTTCAGCAGCTGGCCATTTCTCTACCACTTTTCTATACTTCTTTTTAGAGCAAAGAAATCAATCTACTTCCATTCCAGCATGAAGATAAAAAGTACACTCGTCCTCCTTTTCTCAGTCTGGTCTCTCCACCATCATTATAAGACAACAAGAACCTCTCTTACAGTAGTTCCAGTCCTCTGAAGTGTCCTCTGCCTCCCAGGTACTTGCTCTTCTATTTAGTTCTTTTTTTCCCTGAAAGATTCTTCTTTGTTTTTTAATTGTGGGTTAGAGTGAGGTTGGCCCTAGGACAGATGGGCAGGAGTAATCTGGGAAGGTGCAAGGCTCTTCCTTACCCTAATTTCCGTGGTGGGGATAACAGTTACAGTCCTGGCCTGGCCTCAAAATTGACTCTACAAAGAAGATGGGGGGAGAGATCCTGGCCAACACCTGCTGCCACCCCGCCGTGTTTGGCAGACGTTGGAGAGGCTTGGGAGGAGGAGGAGAGACACCATATCGCTCAGCACCCTCTCCACGATGAAATGGGACTGCAAGATCCTATGTCAAATGGAGCTGTGGCTAATGCAAGCTGTATCTGGGGCTGCCGTAATGAAAACTGCACCGAGCGCTGAGCTCCCGGTGCCACCGAAGCGCTCTGCCTTCCCCAAACTTCCTGGGAAGTGTTTTGAACTTTATTTTTAAAAGTGCCATTAATCACGGAGCAGAGCTTGAAATCAGTCCAAATGCAATAAAAGCACCCGAGCAGAGCCTGCTCAGCCCAGCGAGCGTTGTTTGCCATGGCCTGACTTCAGGCATCAGGAAACTTCCAGATGTGTTAACTTTGCAGCTCCTGGCTCCTGCAGGAATCTTAACTGCTACCATCTGTACGGGGGAAAGGCTTCGGGAAAGCAGCTCTCCCTCTCCTTTTACTTGCGCTCCTCCGAGCATCAGGAGTTATTACCCCGCTGGCCTCTGCAATTTCTGCTGGCTTTGCCCTCATCGACTGACGACTGCTCCCTGCAAAGGTGCACGGTTCTTTCTCCTTCCATCCTTCGGCAGGGAGCGTCTTGGTGGAACCCCTCCGTGGGGCGGAGGACAGGCCCCCTCCATCTGCTCCTGTTCTGCCTGTGGTTTACAATACACTACAGGAAGGCATTTTCTCACGCTATTAAGTTTTCACTAGATGCGGAGGGGGATCAGGAATGCCTCGGATGGCGTAAAAATTCCCTTCTCGGTTTGGTTATTAGGATCTAGCGGCGGCAAGCAGGCGAAATTATAGCCTCCATGAAATCCGAGTCTGCTGCTCTGCCACAGGCAAGGGGTGCACAGCGTCCCCCTTCCAGGTACACCTGGACACCCCCTGGGCCAACCCCCAAGCCTCTTCAGCTACTCCTCAGGCCTCCCAACCACCCATGTTTGTGCCCAGAGCCTGTGGGTAAAGCAGCTTTGGGGCTGAAAGGCTCCAAAATGGCTTGGTCCCTGCCCTGGGGAAGTTCTCCTTCCCTCAGTCTGGCTTTTTTTTTTTTTTTTCCAAGAAGAGGTTGCCTCTTGCTGCCGTGTTTGTCACCTTTTTCTCTTTCCCAAAGACCTGCAAGTAACAACCTCGTGCACAAGCTCTGTAGATGGTCTTAATCACCCTAAGCACACTTAGCACTTATGTACTCTGCCCATCGAGAGCTCCTCACTGTTGTAAATTTTTCAATACCCAGAGGATGGAGGTGAGGAGCTACGAACTCCGTTTTGCAGATGGAGACTGACACACCAAGAGGTTCCGTGCTTTGCCCAGGGCCACACAAGGGGTTAGTAGCACAGCTGGGATCACAAAGGTCTGGCTCTTAAACTCTTAAACTGTGTTCAAACCACCAAACCTCATGGCAGAGGCAAACTGGAAGGACTGGGTCCAAACCAAAAGCGAACAGTGCCCAGGACTATAAATAACTTCGTCTGATGCAGCTTTTATGAAGCTTGTGCAAAACACAGAAAAGGCTGGTGTCGTTCTGAGGTTTATGACTATATTTCCTTCAGAAACCCTGCAGATCATTCAGACCCCTCTGCACCCAGATGAGTCCTGGAAATGAAAAACCAGCAAAGGGATTTGTGACAGGAGAGACCTTGTCTATGACCAGAAGTTTGGGTGTTGTCACAACAAAGCCAATAATGAAGTGCAGCTGCTCAAAAGCAAACCTACATGTGAGGCCTTGGAATAGCAGAGCAGCGAGGGAAAAAAACACGGCAGGAGCAGGAAGGAAAGGAGAAGCCTGACAAGAGGGACTTTGGCAATCCAGGCTTCTCTGGTGGAAGGTGAAAGGAGATGCTGGTTACCTGCCTGGTAGCAATATGGCTGGGTACGCTTGTATCCAAATACAAAGCTTGAACTTACGTGTTCAAGATGTAACTTTGCCAGCCTCGTGCTCCTGGCCAGGAATAAACCAAACGGCGAGAGGCTGTATGATTTTAAGAGATGATCACACTTTCCTATATTTTACCTTAACACCCTGCAGCTCCAAAAGGCTTCCCCTCACATGGCTTCAACTTCTTGCCCTGCTTCTTGGAGGAGGAGGGATGTGACTCAGCCACATTCACCCGGAGGAGCTCCAGTTACCCTGCCAGCAAGTCAGACCTGCTGTCCTCAGGCTGTACGTGCCCAGGGCCATGTCTTCTGACAGGAGGGACTGTTTTCTTAAGTACTGTGCCAACGCAGAGGCAGGATGCAGAGACATACAAGTTACTCATCCTGGCTTAAACCCCACAGGATGTCTCGAGTGACTGAAGTGTAGGCTGAAATATAGGCTTAAACTATAAGTTTGGGGATTTTTGGCATTAGAGGGCTGGCCACAGAGAGGTCCAACATGAGATGACGAAGTAGGTAACCCCAAATGACAGCAGAAAAACTACCAGATGGAGTTGTCCGTTCCCAAGGGTTTTTGGCATCTCTAGTGATAGTCAATGACTAGACTCTATTACAATAATATCAGAGCAGAGAAATTATGGTCGTAGGAGGAACAACACCTATTTTTTGTTTATCTTTGGGGTTTTTTTCAGCTGTTTATAAAATTTTGAAATCAAGAAGTTTTTGTCTTCTCCATTTTTCTGCCAGTGCAGCTCCTGTTTCTGAGAACAGTCCCCAAATGGCGAGCACTGGAAATGAGATGTGAAATGAGAATTCACATTTTGCATGAGAATTAGAAATTGTGAAGGGCAGTTAGCTCACCCTCTCCGCTTTCCATACAGGACAAATTTGCTCCCTCCAATTTTCAGTGCTATTTGCTTAATCTGATCTAACAGACCTTTTACTAGGAGACTAAAATGTTGTAGTGTGATTTATCAGGAAGCAGAAAAAATATATCTAAGGAACATAGATATGTCTAAACATGTTAAATAAACCAAGGATTTTAATATGGAAGGTTACAAGAGATTTATCTAAGCACCCATTCTAATGCATGTTAATAGTGGATGTAATAATGGAAATGAGGTGCAAACTGGAAGACAACACTTGTGACAGTTGTGACATAGTGGAAATAATTCAGCATCTCTCATTAAGGCTGAGCAAAAGGAAAGGAAATAGAGAAGCTGGGAAGAAGATGATACATCAGAAGAAGAAAAAGAGCTGTTGTTGCCTCAGAATCAGGCATAGTTTCTGTCATCTTTGCCATTCCTCGTCTCATTACCCCTAAAACAGCCTCCAGCTGTACTGCATTGACTTAGCAGAGTTAGCCAATGCTGTTTCACAATGATCTTCTCACCAAGTCTTCCACCAAAAATGAAATCGAGACCATTTGGTTCGACTGACTTCATGTGATAGCTCTGTTAACTGCCGGTGATCTGCTGACCAGATTTGGAAGCCCTCCAACACCCTCCAACACCTTCCCAGTTGGAAGGTTTTCCTCGCTTGTTTGCTCTTTTCTTTGCATTCTTGCTTCTTTGTTTTCACCCGTTTGGCCAGCGGTATCACAGACACTGGCTCCGCTGCAGTTTCACGGGCTGCTGTCCCAAGTGGTCTCATTAATATCTGTAGAGTAGGCAGGATTATTATGTTTTGAATGTTTTCTAGTGCTGGTTTTATTTGCAACGCTCCTCATTTCAGGGAATGTTTCTGATTCCTCGTGTCTGATGGTGCTACAGATGTTGCACCACAGCCGTGAGGGCAGCTGGAGAGTACAACGTGAGAACTGAAACTCTGCTTAAAGCTTCTGCCTTAACCCAGGAAAATTATATTAATTCTTCTCCCATCCCACTCAAATACACACATGTGGACCACTATGGCCAGATGGCAGCCTTTACAACGTTTATTTCTGCAGCTCTTCAATATACATTAGAGGAGATTTTCTTCAGGGTCCACATCGAATGGTGTTTGCCAGACTAAACTTGCTCAGCTGGCCTGATTCGCTCTGATCAGATGTGTAAGGGTATGTTTCAATCTTTCGTTCATGAGAAAAAGTAAATAAAAAAGTACATCCCAGCCTACTGCTGCTTTCTGCAAACGCCTGTGCTCTGCACTATGGTTTGTTTTGGCAGAGCAGGGTGTGCAGACCTGGCTTTGGGTGTCATTTCCAAACATGTTCGCTGTTATAATGAACAACGTCTCTACAGAAGTCAGGTTCCCAGTATCTTTTTAGGAGTGGGAGTGAAATAAAAATGTGACCCAAACATCACAGTACCTTGTATAAATTTAGCCCTATGGCCACACGTCAGGACCTGTCTCTGCCTGCATGGCACACGTAAAAAACTGGACCTCATTCTCTCTGGGTACTAGGCTGCATCCCCAAAAGCTAGGTCCAAGCTTAGAAAGGCTTTAGTTATCTCCATTCCAGAGGTCGGCTCCTGAGTATTACTGGGCAATTCGGTGACTCAGACACAGGGCTAGAGCTCCACATCCCCGAGGTACCTGAGCAAAGGGTCTTTCATCTGCTCAGCTGCTCCCCGGTGTGAGATGAGAGGCACTGTGTGATTGCCCAAGCTTACTTCCATTAAGGTCTGTCCTCTGTGTGCATTTGTTTGCCCAAACCAGCAGGGTATTCAGACTACACCTAATTCACTCAGGCTGCATCAAGGACTCACAGCATCCTTCCCTAGTAGATATAAGCGAGGGGATGCTGGTGGAGTCAGGAAGAGAAGAATGTTGCTTAGAGAGCTTAAGAGACCCAAAGGTATATATAGGATGACAAGTGATGAGGATCCAGACAGGAGTAAACAAGAGAGCTTAACTCTGTAACCTAGAACTCTATTGTAATAGCATAAATAAATAATAACAGCTACCATAATAAAAGTTGTGAGCAGGACAAGGGTGTTGATGCATGCAAACATCCTCAGGATGCACATGTATATGTACACGTACATACACACTTAAGCATGCAGGTACCAAAGTTACATAGATAAATATCTAGAGAGGCGTCACATGAATTTTACTTATGTAGTACTTTCCTTTCAAGGATCTCGGGGATCTTTGTAGACATCAATGAACTGCTGAAGCAAATAAATATTGAACATGCAGCTTGGACGGGGAAATGCTGACCCTGATCCGAGCAGGGATGTTGTCACAGATGATATCCAGTGGGTGGATATCCACTGGGGCTGGACTCCAGCCCCAGTGATTCTGTGATTCTGCCAAACAGCCTGAAACAGCACATGAAATCTGGGGGTAGGATCAGATCCCTTGACTTCATTTAAGCTTCATGTATTTGGTCTAGCTTCTCACATCTCGCAGGGGATTGCTTTAAGGGCAGCTTGGAGACCATAGAGCTCATCAGTGCATATTGCAGCTCTCTACATTTAAGTCTGCACTTGCTAACGTGTCTCCTACTGCAGTGGTTGGTTGCTGCCTTAGATATGCAACATCTGAACAGTCCTCCCATTACAATGCAGAAAGTGCTTCACCTTCCCATCTCACAGAAGATCAAGCCACCAATTTGTTCTTGCCTGCATTTTCTGGAACAGCTGAAGAAAAGTACATGTCTGAATCACTCTGCTCTAAACGTCAGAAACAAAATATCGTTCATATGGAAGAGTCTGAGTCCTGCATTGGTTTATGGACCAGAGTTTTCCAGACGTCAAAAATCCACGCAGCGTCCCTGAACACTGAATTCTGCATGTGGTCCTCTGTCAGCTGGCAGACACTAACTGTAAATTCATATATATGACATGCAGAGAACAACTGACTGACTTTGCACCCGAGGGGGCCCGTGTGTGGTACATACTCTGGAAAAATTAAATCTAATGCCCATTAGTGAGCAGGAATGTGGGGTGAAGTTAGAATCTGACGTGTGTTAAGCCTTACCAATCGATTTGTGATACACAGACACAGAGAGAGGCTAACTCTAAGAGTAAATAAACAGTTCCAGGGTATATTTCTTTGTGAAACTGTTTGAGTGGTCACTGGTGTGGCTTTGGCCAGACTCATAACTCAGGAGTCACTATGGGCCAAGGACCCTTCCCATCAGGCAGTTTCATTGTGACACCTTGTTTTAGTGGCTACCAGAGGCTAATAGTGTGGATGTGGACTATCCCATGCTGTTGGCCTTGTGGCATGGAGACGTCCTAGGCATTTACTAGCTTAATATGTCTAATTAAATATAAATGGTCTAATTTATTTCCAGAGAAGTGGAGTGAGCCATGGCCCGCATCAGCATATGTGGTAGATGAGTCTTCTGAGGGGTGAAGCAGCAGGTTGGCTGGACAATATCCCAGGTGATATCAAAATGTAAATTCTCTGCTGAGCTTGTGGCACAGTTTTATAAAGGTAACAATCTTTGGGTTTAGAAAGGTAAAAATCTGGAGCCATTGGGATGAGTCTTAACCATATTTCTTGCTTTGAGTTTCTTTGGTTATATTTAGTCCCACGCTCCCCAGGGTTACCTGAGACAATGGATGTTGGTGAACCATCAGCAAGTTGCCCCATCTCCTCCATCATTATCATGCACCACTGGTGATGGTATCTGTGCTGGAGGAGCTTGTGATTTTTGCACTGATCATGCAGCATTGCCACTAGAAAACAGCAGTACCCTGCAAAATAAATAGCGCCTGGAGCAAATGCAGGAGCAGATCCTCTGATCACTGATGAGGGATAATGGCTCACTTATGCACCAGCGCTGCTCTGGAGTCATCCAACTTACTTAGCTGAGGACTCCAGGACCAGTAACACTCATAGTGCAACCACATACACCCGCAGAGTTTCTCATACATGAATGCACTCCTTGTTTTTCTTTTAACATCTCATTTGTGCCTTTTCTTTTCCTAAATCCTCTACTGCTCCACTTGGTCTCTGCTCTTTCACCAAAAACCTGGCTTCTCAAGGACTTCCATGGGTACATCTGATGTTGGCTCTTGCTCACCATCTCCCATCACAGTAAACTATTCTATCAAGCAGATTATATTTATCTTAAGAGCAGAATTTGATCCTCAACAATTTTAAGCAAGTGAAATTGCTAGGGTTTTTGAGACTTTTAAAAATTGTCCATCCTGTACTTTCTTCCCCTCCTCCTTTCCAGAAAATTAATATCATTTTCATCCAATTTCCCTATGATTTTGAATACTGAGGTAATATAGATTGCCTTGGATTCATAATAACACAGGAGTTCCCTGTCATCACCTTCCTTGTCTATCCTGAAGATGAGCCCAAACCAAAGCCCCCAAGACCACCATCCTAATATAAGCTCAGAAACAGCCTGAGCAACTTTCACAGAATGAGTTTGGCCTACCTGCTCCTCGGTGGTCTTCCCAGGGCTTCCTTGGATCTCTTCTTGATCTCAGTTATGGAAAATGCCTTGTGGAAGATTTTTTGGAGCTAGTAAGAAGAAAGGATAGTTGGAAATGTACCTTTAGATACAGTGTGTCAAAGTGATTTAGCCCTCTTTGCTCCACACTGAACTTCTAGGTTACACTAATTAAAAATCCCTGAGTCCCGAATATTATCACTTTGTTGTTCACAAGCTATTTATTGAGTAAGATTTAGCGGAACTGATAGTTTCCAGGATAACCACAGCAAAATAATTCAAAATCAACCAAAATGTTGTTTCCAAGTGGTTTTCCATTAAGATTGGTTGAACTGAAAGTAACCAAACCAAAATAGCAGAGTGAAGAGGTGAAATAAAAGGGGAGAAAATTGAGTGGAAAAATTAACCACTGGAAAAAAAATCCCACAATAAAATAGTTGTCAGGTTTTTTGCTTTGCTACATCAGCTTTGAGCCAGCGTAGCTTTGTAATTGTAAGGGTGAAAGCATTGTGGCCAGGCATCATCACAACAGAGCTTTTCTACCTGGAAATGGCCAGCTACAACAGCTACGTGTGCCCTTCCCTTTTCTCAGTAATGGGTAAGATCTGGGATGAGAGTCACACAGCCGAAACCTCTCTTGGGAATAAAATGACATTGAGTGGAGCACTCAACAAACCACTTCTTGGGACTTGGATGGAAGAATTTCCCATTAAGAGTGCTGACATCAAGATTTTTATTCTGATCCCATCTATTTCTTTTTCAGGCTGCTAAAACTTCATCTTTTTCAAAGTCTTAGAAAAATTATTCTCAACAAGGCAGACCTTCCTTCTTTGGCTGGCTTTTTCCAAAAATCTCAGGCTTTGATTTGCTTCTAGTCGGATCCATGGGAAAAAGATAACACATTGATTTCAATAGGAGTGCAGTTAGGCTGGTGCATGGAAAATTCCTCCATGTAGCTTTTAGTGAATAATAAATCTAGTTAGTAATAATCACTTTCCTCTTTTGGTGCAATGATGTACTCAGGAGAAATAATTACTACTTGTTACGTTAACAGTTGTAACAGAGGTGTGTTCAGTGCTGGGTCAAGTGGCACTGGATCAGCAGCTATTTTCCCTTTATACTCCAGCTGGCAGCCCACAAACCCCTTGCACACTGGGAAAGCGTCGTGGTTTCGGCCGAATTTACCAAAACCAGAATGACAGATACACCACCACCCCCCCCCCAAAAAAAAGAGAGGAGAGGAAGAGATAAGGAGATTTATATGCACGTAGCCCAAAATGACCTGAGCCCATCAACCTCTGAGCAACACAAGTCCATGCTGTTGCATGAGATTATTCATGTTCTTTCTCTCATCTGTGCTGTCCTTTTTCAGGGCTTCTTCACTGCAACTTATTTTCCTTTGTACATTGTGTATCTTGTTCAGATAAGATATTTAGATTTGGATTATGGTACTTAGATTATGGTACTTAGCCTCTCAGGACCTTCTGGTGAGGCAAATCAAGTTGCTTGCCTTAGTGGTTTGGTTTATCCCTGCTATAAGACTTAAGCCTGGTGTGATGGGTGTGTATGGGGGTAGTGGGACAAGTCAGTTGGGAACATGCAGCGTGGGAGAGGGATGCCGCTGCTGAGAATATTTCATCCACTCTTCATGGGAAAAAAGGTCACTGAGAGCACGCCATAAAGTGGATGAATTGCCCAGGCAAGATATACAAATGCCAAAGGTCACACATTAAGTATCTCTGGTCTGAACAAGCAGCACAAATCACCCTGAGAGCTCCCTGCGTACGCGGAGGCAGCTCGGAGAGGTGAGGTGCAGCCCTTCTTGTTGGATGGGTCTGCCCCAGCAGGCTTGGTGGGATCTGCACGCTGGGTGAGCTTTGCTTTCCAGGGCAAGCTGTGTTTCCAGGCAGGAGAGCAGCGTGGAAAAAGGTTTTAGGAAGAAAGCAGCAGAAAGGTGCAACTATGGTATGTGGGAGACTAGATTCAGTGGCAGAATAAAACGGAGGGAGTACAGGGAAATGGGAACACAAATGAGCGTATAGGTGAAAATGTAGAGAGCCCTGGATGGGAGATAGAAAGACTGAGTTGGGTAGAGAAGGGGACCAACGGGGTGCTCCAAAGAAAGGAACAATAAACACTCTGTAGCAGGTAAGGAAAATATAATTCTGTCATAATTTTTAGTTTTTTTCCCTCCAAACACAGATGTCTCTACAACTATGTGCAAGTTTGTATACATCTATATGTCTATGTCCATACATGTATATGTAAATAAAACACCCTTTTTATGAAATTCATTTAATGGGGGGTTCTGTATATCCTAAATTTTATTTTACTTCTGACACGGGAAAATTCCCTTAGGCTACCAACATCAGCTGCTTTCTGTTACGCTGCCATCTGTTATGTAAAATAACTAGAATTCCTTTTTTCTCTTTCCCCAGTGGCTTTCCTGTTTTTCAGCTTTGGTCAGCTCTGGTTAGTTTTGTCTTTTTAGCTTTCTTTTATGATGCAAAATAGCCTTTTACTTGTTATATAAATAAAATATTGCAAAATAGGATAAAAGGATTTATCTCTACATATAAAATACATCAAATCTATCTACATTAGTCTTTTGAGAAATACCCTTTGCTTTGCTTTCTAGTTGCTGATTTAAATCACAATATATTCCAAGGTGTCTGTGGCATTTATGATGGGAGTTGTAGCAAGTCCACTCTGGTGGTAAAGTGCTATACTTCAGATCTGAATCCAGATTCAGATTTTAAAACATCTTTGAAATGCAGATGTGATTCAATTAATGGTTTCAATTTAGAATTTTCATTCATTTAAGATCTAATACCCAAATTATTGCGCCAAGAACCTAAATATCCATAATATTTATACTGCCAGTACTTAACAGGGTAGACCATACATAGTTTTGAAGTCTTTGGAGACTTTTTAGGTTGACATCGATTTTGAAAATATGTGAAATACACTATAAAACAGAGTGCACAGTTGTATTGTTATTTTATTTTAATTCTTTTCTTAAAATTAGAGCTTTTTTTTTTTTTTGGTGACCCTTAGTAAGTTTTAGGGTAAGGCCTCTGCGCATCTTCCAGTGCAGCCTGTACATTCACAGTTCCTTTAAACTGAAGAAATATTCTCTGTACATGTAGAAAACTCAATTTATATCTGACCAAAGGGCTTTTGCGGACAAAGGACTTTTCTGCAGGTTTTCAGATGACTGTATTAAAACCAGGATTCAATAGTCTATATTGCCCTCAGAAGATGCGATGTGATGCGATATCTGTCCCTCTGGCTCACCTTTTCCTCGGGAGTCTGTGCGGCTCCCCCTGTTCCCTCAGCTGGTGGAAATGATCTTGGAGTTTACAAACTCTTTATATCACACATGTCACTTTATAGATGTAAGGGAAGGGGAGGCTTTGTCATTTTTTAGCCTTGATATTGAGCTAGATTTCCAGGAGGAGGGAAAATGTGTCGGCACAGGACTAGCCACAGAGGACTGCTGACCCTCTGTGGTTTTAAAAGAAGGAGCAATGAGAAAAGCTGTTCACTGCCTGGTGCAAAATAGCTTTTCAGATGTGAACTTCTGTGGGGAAACTGGGAGGGAAGAGGTTGTGTTTGCCTCTTGGATCTGATCAGGGAGAAGCAGAGAGGGAACAACAGGAACTGCTTTCATCTGGGACTGTTGCATCTGCTGGCGTCCAGCAGAAGAGCTGGTGGAAATGGTACAGCATTCATAAACTTTATTGTTTCCTAAATCATCTGAACATCTCTTTTTTTTTAAGTCTTTGAGATGAAAAGCCACAAAAGCCATGCAAAGCCTGCGTGTCTCTGGATGTAAGTGCTAACTTGCCCTGTACTCCTGTAAATGTATACTGTGGCTCCACAAACTCACCACTTTCCCTGGATAAATCTTAGGGTATTTAAATGATTGAGGTGTCCTACCTGAGAGCTGTGAGTGTCCTAAGGGCCAGCAGCTATGGGTTTGTGGGTCTCTGCTTCCATGAAGGACTGAGACAGAGATGACGGATCTCGTACCACTTAAATTCAGACGTGTAAAAATCATCACCTGTCTCAGCTGCTTTTCTGGGCAACCTTTATAGTCATTAGAGGGAAAATAGGGACCTAAAAGAAACTTTTCTTTTAAGCTAACTTTGACATTTCCCTTTCTATGGGAAAAATACACCCTCAGATGCTCCTTTCACACCACAGATGCCAGAGAGAGCCTAAAACCAACTTTTTACACATTGAAATTTAGATGAAGCTGATTCCACCTGGAGTCTGTGCCTGATGTGTCCCAGGAAGAGTCTCAGTGAGACACAGCAAAGCTGAAAGCCAGTGAGCAGTGACCTGAGACTCAGCCCAGCATGCTGAGAGGTGTCCAAAGGTGGAGATGTTGACCTGATCAGTGGAACCACCACAGACCCAACCAAACATGCTTAAATTCACTGTCACATGCCTGTCACAGATCGAACTAAAAGCAGCTCCACAGAGATGTTCACTGTCAATCCGTGAGGTCCCCTGGAGCAAATAAGCAGTGTGTTTTAGAGGTTCCTCTGCAAGAGTATTCAGCGCGGAGGTGTTCTCCCTGTGAGGGGAATCACCCACACTTCAGTCTTGTAGCAACACGACGGTTGACTGAAGACACTTCCCTCTCTTGTAAGAAATCATGCTTTCTTGGATCACTGGAGGAATTTGGCAATAAATAATGGCTTTGAACATTACACTTTTCAGGCTGCTAAATAGGGTAAAAAAATGACAAATATACAGTTTTTATTCTATGCAAGCCCTCTAAGAAGGGGCTACATATCATGTATGATTTTACAGGAGTTCTCCAGTTAGGAACCTGCAGGAAAGCTGTAACTGGTAAGTTACCCAAGCCACAGAGCAGTGGAGTTTGCACCATGAGATGTGCCTTTTGGGGGTTCAAAGGGAGTTTAGAGAGATTTCTACATTAGGAAATTTGAGCTGGGACAAGAAAAAAAACCCCTTTCTGTTACATGACAGATGCACTGAGCACTACGATGAGTTGCTGAAGCTCTTCAGTCATGACAGCGTGTTCAGTATCACTAACAGAAACAAGGAATTATCAGTGGAAAAAAAGTACCCCAATAACTCATCCTGTCTGTCGCTAGAATGATATATACTTGGATTGCTTCCTCCTCCACTGACTTGCAGCCACTTTCAGGGATGGGACAAGTGCAGCTGTTCAAACAGCATGCAGCAACCCTAAACCATGCAAGGAAGCGGAGAGATTTATCATCACTCTCCATCTGCAAGGAATCCTAGGAAGACAGTTGAAATTACTTTGCATCCCCAAAATACCGTGTCTCTTCTGACAAAAATATGCCAAGGTATCTTTAGTGTCCAAGGATATTTGACTTCTTTGTTTTATGACCACCAAAGCAAAGGGCCACCATTGCATATCTCATGGAAGGAGCAATATTTACTTTTCAGCTCAATTTTGATAAATTGAGAACAAGTGAGTATTTTGACTGAGAAAGCATCATTTAATGAGACTACTAAAAAAATCATGTTCTGAATTTTATTTTTTTCCTACTCTCTCTAAAAACGCAGAGAAGGTGAAACAATTTATGTGGAGATCTGGGCAAAACTCCTTTTGTTTATGGCCGTTTCTGACTCTCCTGTCAAAACATTATTTCAACACCTTCTCTGCAACCAATTTTTTTTTTCTCCTAAAAGAAGGTGGAATAGTCATTCCCAGTGATTATTTTCAGGAAAATATTCCCAACTTGAAGATACCTCAGGAGCATTTATCTAACCATGAAAAGAAGCTGTTTTTCTAGTTGCGTTAAAAAGCCAGAACTATGTTGAGAAGTGCTCTACAAAGGAGATGTGCATGATTATACAGATAACACTTTGTGCTGGAAACTTTTGCAATTAATTTTGTTGAAACTCAGACAGTGGCCTGGGCTGGCCAGGCTTCACTGATTTGTTCAGGGTGCAAGACTGGCTCCAGAGCCCTCAAAGCATGAAGAACATCACAAGCAGGATGGCTCTTTGCCGTATCTGCATGACCCAGACACATTGTACTAGTGATACCTATCATGTGTATTACACAAGTAAAGGGTGGGCTCCTACAACTGGGTTTTGGATCTCTCACACAGGCTCTCCAACACTGAAGCAGAGCAGCTGAAAGTCAAAAGCTATCTGAGGCTTCACGCATCTTTAATTTTGGACAATGAAGCCTCCCTCTCCGGTTGACAGATCCGATGTTGCTCCTGGCCTGGATTTAAGCAGCCGTAGTGTCAAGGATTTACAAAAATTCAAGCAGTGGAATACAGCCGAGGGCTCCAGTAAGCAGGGTTTAAATGTTATAATTAGGCATTTACTGAGATGCTTCTTTCTGCAAATTATATTACCTGTTTTTCACACATACTTTCAGCCTTTGTTAGGGGAGGCATAAGGTACTATTGTAAGGCCTATTGAAATATTCAATTTATATTTAAAATGCTGGATTAGTAAAGCCAACAGTTCAAGCATACATTAGAAATGCAATTTTCAGACCTTTATATGCAACCAGGAGTTGTTTATTACTAGCCAGATCCATTGGACCTCACATGTTTTTCAGGGATGGCCTGCAGAAGATCAGCCTGGAAGTGCAGAAGAGCAGGGTTGTCCTCGCTGACTGGCCCACGCTTTGCTGGTGGCATTACTTCTTCCCTTAGCCTTCATCCCTCTTGTCTATCTGGACTGCAAACTCTCTGGAGGAGGGACTCTTCCTTACTCACTTTACACAAAGTAGTCCCAATGTAGATTGAGATCTGTGGGCAGTATTATAACATATACATATAGAATATTTTCAGAGGAATAACAAGACGTTTGGAAGTGGGAATTACCTGCTTTCCCTCTTTGAGCTCCCTGTAATGAGAGCTGCTTAGCAATCCACCAGGAGCCAACAGGTCTTGTAGTCCTTTTTTCCTCCCTCACCCTGACCTTGCTAGAGCTCTAAAATTTCAGGATATGATATTCCTAGTTGTGCTGAATCTTACTTTCTGAGAGACAAAAATCTGGGTACTCTCTCTCTCTGAAAGTGTGACTCACAGCAGGAAAAAAAAGCCTCACAGGAGGTCTACTCTTCCAGATTAATTCCTCTTAATTCTTCTCATTCTTGAGGTCAGGAAATTATATCAGGAAATTATGTAACACAAACAAAACACAGTTTAAAGGGGAAACTTTGAAGAAATACCTTTCCTGCTAGGATGCTCATGATGAAAAGTGCAAATGGCTGTCGAGGGCAGCCCTTCACCCAGGGCTGTGATTTCTTTCCTGCCCTGAGTACTCTTCTAAAAAATAGTTCACCTACAGCCTTACAAAAGATGCTGAATCTGAAGTAGGTAGGAAATAACCATCGTACAAATGCGCTATGTGATTTTTAAAGCTATTGCTGGTAGATATTTCTACAAAGAACTGCAGATATGGAAGCTAATGTAAAGGAAGCCACCCTGGGGATGAGAAGCATCTTCACTTCTGTCATCAGGGGTGCAAGAAGTAAATGCCTTTGGCTTCTAGTGACAATATTTAGCAGTACCTGCCACTTTATATATATAAAAGTGGATGCTTAGGCTAGCACATTGTCTTCATTCTTCATATTCTTCAGTACTACTTTACACCCAACATGTGAGCAGCACTGTAAGCACCACAAGCCCAAAGGCTGAGCAGCCGTGGCTGCTGGTGGGTGCACAGGCACTGCCCCAGCCCTGGCCAGGACACCAACATCGCCCTGGCCAGGATACCAGCATCGCCCACTTTGGTGCCCTAGAAGCAACCACAGGGTATTTACCGCTTGCAGCTGACCCACCTCAGTTTCCCACCCCTGCTCAATGTACTCTGCTCTCTGCAGAATATGTGAGTCAAGAATAACTCATTCTCAGTTATTGTGGCAGCAGAGAGATGCTAGAAAGGAAATCTAAGTTGTTTCAATTTGTTCAGCTTCAGAAAGGAGAGAAACATGCAGTGGCAAGTCTAACTGTGAATGGGTTTAGGGAGGGTGAATCCGTGGGTGTAACTATGTCATCCAGTGTACCCAAGTTCACAAAACAGGACTATGAGCCTGAGAAAAAAAGGCAGAGAAACAGAGAGAAAGAAAGAAGAAAAGGGGGGTGAGGAGGTGTGGAGAGGATAGAGGAGAGAGAAAGAAAGAAAGGAAGAGAGAAAGGAAGAAAGGAAGAAGGGAAGGAAGAAAGAAAGAAGGGAAGGAAGAAAGAAAGAAAGGAAGAAAGAAAGAAAAAGAAAGGAAAGAAAGGAAGAAAGGAAGGAAGGAAGGAAGAAAGGAAGAAAGAAAGAAAGGAAGGAAGGAAGGAAGGAAGGAAGGAAGAAAGAAAGAAAGAAAGAAAGAAAGAAAGAAAGAAAGAAAGAAAGAGAAAGAAAGAAAGAAAAGGAAGGAAGGAAGGAAGGAAGGAAGGAAGGAAGGAAGGAAGGAAGGAAGGAAGGAAGGAAGAAAGGAAAGAAGGAAAGAAAGAAAGAAAGAAAGAAAGAAAGAAAGAAAGAAAGAAAGAAAAGAAAAGAAAGAAAAGAAAGAAAAAGAAAGAAAGAAAGGAAGGAAGGAAGGAAATAAACAGGGGGGGAGAAAAAAACAGAAAAAAAAAGAAAGAACAGAGGAAGGGAGGGAAATTTATACATTTTGTTCATAAATTATGACTTTCCACTCATCACTGAGTCAAAAGATGAGATTTAACCTAAAAATGTACTTAGGAAGTGAAATACAGCAAATACCACAATGGTGGAAATGTAATCACAGGCAGCAGTATACAGCTGAAGGGCAGGCAGACCAGCCCTGCAGACTAGCACCAAACAACACTCCATCCCCAAATATCGAGAGACAATATCAAGCCAAATTAGTATCTCTGCATAACCTTTGCTCTCAAACTGTTCAAATCCATATCTGACCTCTGCTGGCCAGGTTTTTCTAGTCTCTTTACACAATCCGTTTAGAGAACGTCTTCCCAGGCATGGCTGAGGCTGGTAGGTGATACTTTGCATATGGCTATTTTGGTTCCTCTTTCAGTGCAGGATTTACACCAAGTTTTTAAGCAACTGAGGAATCCAACCACTATTTCTAGCTGTTTTCCAAACCCTGCGCAGACACCAGTACTTTAGAAGATAGTATTTGGCGGAGTGAGGTATATGACCGGTCTCCAGACAGATACCCAGGCAGGGTGGCCTTGTTTCGCTCGTCTGCCTGGGAACTCCCCAGGTCAGCTTTCCCACGAGCTAACACACCTTGCTGCCACCCAGCCACCGGGACAGCTATGACTGCTTTGACAGAAAAAAACCCACCCTTTGCTTACAGAATACTTTGTGGCCAGACTATTATTAACACAGATTTTCACGTTCGTGTTCTTGTTGTGTTTATATAAAACAGAATTGACTTCACTTGCTTGTTTTAAACTTTTAGGAAGTGCAGAGACAACGTGGCTGCATGGGAACATGCTGGACTGTCCATTAAAGAGGGATGAGTTCTCCTCTTTGACTGCAAAACTGCATCTGAAATGCGTGTGACAGGTAGTTTATTAGTTTAATACATCACTGAGAGGCATTCACACACTGGGTGTGCTACAGGGACCTGGGACAGCACAAATAAACCACGGTGAGATGCATATTGCAGAGGTACAAGTCTCCACAAACATCCCAACCTTGTGCTCAGCCCTCACCGAGAGCCATCGCCTTGTGGGGCTTTGGGAAGCGTCCCTCCTCCCCAGCGCTGCGGGGCGCAACCCGGCTCCTCAGAAGTAATAACCATGTAATTTCATGGGAACATCTGACAATGACAACTGCATCAACACTAATCACAGGTAGTGTCTAAAAGTAGTTTCAGACACAAATTGTAGCATTCCTCAGAGTTACCAAGTCCTGTTTTAATGGCAGAGTTTGTGAGCTCTGGTGCTGTAATATAAAGTGTATTGTGCACAGGAATCAACAGCTTCACACGAACTTAAATGTACTTTCTTCTTTCAAGCATCAATATGTATTAGAATTGGGTTTGTGCTGTAATCCTTGGCTAGCCACAAAAACCTGTAGACTTTTAGATGCTTGTCCCCTGTTAATGAGCCCACAAGACTGATTTCTTGATGTTATGACATCAATGCGACCTCATATTTACATGGGAAAAATCACCAGCAGAAAATAGCAGCTCAAGTCAAATCCTGAAATCCTTTCCTGAACAGAAACTCTGATGAAAATCAGTAGGACCAAAGATGTAAGGATCACTCATGTAAAAGCTTCACGGCTCTTCTTTCAATCTACATATCTAAAAAATACCTGTTAAAATGCGTCAGATCAGTTTGCTTTGTGTCTTTTCTTGCCAGCACGAAAAATGCCTTGATGATTGCACAATCACAGTCCTTCAAAGAATAGCTCTGATTTGACTTAAAAAAATTCATAAAGCTGGCATAGCCACGTAGACTACACTTGCCTTTGGGACGAATGAAACACTTTCTGACTATCAAGCTGAAATCCATGAAGCAGTTCTCAGATTTTAATGAGCAGAAAATCTTTGTTGGAAAGACAGGTTAGACTTGATTTATTTTTTTTTTTAAAGATGAGAAAATACTGTCAGTAGCAGTGGGAAGGAATCAGCATGTGTTCAGTGGTTACAGGAGTTACAAGACCTTGTATGTGAAAAAAAGGATTACAGCAGCATGGATTTCAACTTTTGTAGACCTGGGAAATTTCGTTACGTGTTCATATTTGTGAACAAATGCCATGAGCTGATCCCACTCCTATCAACATTATAGGGAATTTCATCATTCATTTTCTAAGGAACAATTCTTATTTATTTTCTTTATTCCATACCCAAGAATCTTACCAGAGCAACTCAGGGATTTAACTTTGCGACACGCTCCCAGGACATTAAAACAAAGGCAGTGCAGAAGACCTGATTTTAAAGATGCATCTTAGTATAGGCACTCCTATAGGAACAGGGAACGGATCCTATTGTGTAGATAGCAGGCAGCCATGGAAATCAAGGACCTCAGGTGAATTTAAGGGCTGCAACGAGCTCCTAGTGTAAAGCAAAAGGGGATAATGTGAATCATGGATGTATGAACAAGGAAGTACTGAGTAGGAGTGGGGAGCTGATCTTATCTCTGCTCTGGTAAGACTGATATTGGCATAGTGCAAAAAGTTCTGGTGCCCGTATTTTAAATGGGAAAAGTTGGAGACAGGTCAGAGAGAGGATGAGAGAAAATGTCTCTCTCTAGTGAAAGCCTGGAAGGGATCTCTCTGCTTACCTTATCAAAAAGATGGAGACATGACTTGATTAAAGTGTACAAGTACCACCACAACAAGATAATACTGTATGCAAAAGATCTCCTTCATCTAGTGGAGAAAGCATAGCAGGAATCAACGGCTAGAAGCTGAAGCCAAACAAATTCATACAAAGAAACCCAGGCATGCATTATTAATACTAAGAGCAATTAATCCTGGGAACCACTTACCAAAAAGTAGGGTTGGATTCTGTGTCTCTTGATGTTTTCAGATCAAGATTGGATGTCTTCCTAGTAGAGATGCCCTAGGCAAACCCCTATGAAAGGGAAGCAAGGTGAGACATAATAGTCCATGATATACCATCAGACCAGTTGACTGGATGATCCTGTTGTTGCTATACACTGGCTCTACCTTGGCTAGTAAATTAAAGTGTCAGGACCCAGGCCCAGACTCCAGAACATGATCACCTACGATATTAAATTGTTAGGATAGTCCCTCATGTGCTGTTGGCCTGGATGAACTAGCCCTCTCCCAGACACACTTAGCAGAATTGGGAAATGAGCACAGTCCAGGACTACAGGAAATTTGGACATGGGCACCCTGTTTTGGAGAGGCCAGGAATGTAATGGTGGTACATGCTCACCAGACCACCCTTTGGTTCACTAAATACATTTTTGCCTGTATTACCTGTGAAGGCTTGAGTCGGCTACAGCTGCACAAGGTTGAACACCAAGCAGAAGAAATGCCTGTGAATCAGATATTCCAGAGCTGCCTCCAAGTAGGTGGAATGTTGTTGACACACTCACAGCTTTGATGAGCCCTAAAAGGGAAAAAGGAAGAATGTTTTGACATATTTTGAATATTCAGAAAGGTAATTGTTTCCTGCTGTAACTGACATTCCATGGGAGTAGTGTATTCCTGCTGGTCATGTCCATACTAGATAGAGATGTTGAAGCAGTGCTTCCCACACAACCCTCGCAATTAGGCAACACGGAACCTGATAACTGGGATCTTTTAAATGTCAACATAGCTTCCTATTTCAGTGCTCACTCGGTGCTCATTATCAGCATTGAGTTAATGTGTTTTGTTGCTGATGGTGATGATCAATTAGAGTTGGAAGGGACATTAAAGATCATCTAGTTCCAACACCCTGCCATGGGCAGGGACACCTCCCACTAGAGCAGGTTGCTCAAAGCCTGGCCTTAAACACTTCCAGGGATGGGGCATCCACAGCTTCTCTGGGCAACCTGTTCCAGTGCCTCACCATCCTTACAGTAAAGAATTTCTTTCTGGTATCTAATCTAAATCTCCTCTCTTTCAATCTAAAAGTGTTACCCCTTGTCCTATCACTACACTCCCTGAAAAAGAATCCCTCCCCATCTCTCCTGTAAGACCCCTTCAGATATTGGAAGGCTGCAATAGGGCCTCCCTGGAGCCTTCTCTTCTCCAGGATGAACAACCCCAGCTGTCTCAGCCTGTCGTCATAGGAGAAGTGCTCCAGCCCTCTGATCATTTTCGTGCCCCACCGCTGGATCCATTCCAACAGGTCCATGTCCTTCCTGTGTTGAGGACTCCAAAGCTGGATGATGTACAGGGACCCAACTGCTATCCCTCGATGTCTGCTATAATATGAAAACAAGGAGTGCAAGTTCATAGCGCGATTTAGTATCTCATCTCAGGGATGCCAGAATGATGCTCTTTGCTGTTTCCAAGTGCTGGAAGCATTTCTTGCCTTCTGAACGTTAAACAGATACTAACCCTCAGACTTTTTATAGAAGAAAAAATCTCATATACTCTGACTAAAGCTTTAGCAGGCTTTAAACAATTTCTACAGTGAAACTGCATCTACAGTGCATGTTTTCCAGCACTGTTGAACCTGGCAGCACAGTAAATATTGTATGGGCTATAAAGACAATTGGGCAGTAGTTGCTGGGCTACCACTGTGTGCATCAAGTGTCCCTAATGCACAGTTTGGTCTGTTGGAAGACATAGAGCAAAAGGTTGACATTATAGCAAGCCTCTACGTAAAGACTTCCAGACTTCATCTCCATTTATAAATCAACAAACACAGAACCCCTAAGAGAAAACAAAATAGTATTATCCTTTTTTCTAGTTGAAGAAATGAAGACAGAAAAGCTAGGTATTTTTGATTCACCAGATGTCCAAAGAGAACTGAAGGGCAGGTCTCCGTTGCAGGTCGCTGTGCAGAGACACCACGTAGCTTTATGAGTGCTGCATACCTCCAAAACAGATGTTTTCCCCCACGCTGAGTGCCACAGTGCTAGGACTAACTTAACAGACAGTATCTGAATGAGGGAGTTTAGCATTAGTTCACATATTTCCACAAAACACCCAAACCAGCCTCGTGCTCTGCATGTATCGCAAGACTCTCTTGCCCAAGAAAACTGGGCAATTCTGAGTCTCTCTGAGACTCAGTGGAAGAGCTACAGCAAGGGAATGCAAAAAAGACCCTTTTCAATTATCTTCTGCAAGCCTAAAGATCCTATGCTGACAACAAGGTCATCTATCTTAGATCAAGCTTTATTATTTTTGTGAAACTCAGATCACTCAACACCTGGAGGCAATTTCCTAAGCATCTGCATTTTTACAATGTGAAGCTAAGGTGGGATGAAAGGGCAAAACCGAGTCAGCTCCCAGAAAACCCGGCATTCCTGGGCTTTGCAAGTTTGCCTTAGCTGAGTGAAGTTGTCATTTGCAGGGTATCTGTGAAAAGCTTCTGGTTCAAGTGAAGCAATGCTGTGGTTGTGATTTTCCCTTCACTGTATGGAACACCCATATTTTAGAAAATTTCAGTCACATTTCATCCCGGCCTTAAAAAATTATGTTGTCGTAAAGAGTGGATGTAACACTGAAAAGGAGCACTCTGAACAGAGGATATAAATATACTAGCAAAGTGTAGAGAGGCCCATGGGTTGGCCATCGCTCATCCCCAGCCCAGGCCAGCTCGCACTCTTCAGTCACAGCGCAGGCATGGTTCGGGAGCTGGGTCATTCCCAACAGGTATTTTGAATGTGGCCACTCAGTTTTGGGGGAGAAGGTTGCCTAGCTGTGTGGCCATAAGGCATGTCACAACTCTAGACCATGGGACAGAAAGCAGTCCTTGAATAATTTTTTATTCACAGTGGTGCCATCTTAGGACTTATCTCACCAGGACGTGAGAGAACAGCAGCAAATGAGGCTCCCAGCAGCACTTCAGACATCAGGACTTAGCAGAAGGCAGTGAGTTACTGTAACAAAGTCAAGATTCAATTTAGGGTACTAAGTTATGGTGTCTACATCTAGGTGCCAACACATGAGGCAAAGGAGCAGTTCAGTTTTTATCACATGAGACCTTCTTGGTGCCCTCTCTGGCTTCTGGACAACAGTGCAAAAGACTTTGGGTCTTTTCTGTGCTGCGTCATTTCTCACAGCATGACACAGAAGTCTTGTGCACCCCAGGACGTGTGTCTGAGCCCATAGCACTGGGGACCAGTGACCTGAATTGCTTGCTGGGCTTCACTGGCTGTACTGACGACCTCTTCACTGACCATGATGGTCTCACATGCAAAATGCATACTAGGTGTGGTTCGCCTGCAGACACTGAAGTTCAGGAGTCTTAATATAGAGCCGAAACCTTCTCCAACTTTATAAAGGATTAATCCTCAAATGCATAATAAATTTAAAGAATTTAAAAAGACAGACAAATAAAATCATATATTGGTCTTAATTAAGATGATTATAAAGTAAAAATCAGAATACTGCTCTTATTTGTTCTATTCAAAGTATAGAGAGGTGTAGATGTCAAGGGCTAGCAGTGTTGATTTCCATCCTTTGTATTACTCTTCATTCTGCCTTTATAGGCACTGAAACTGTCTATATGAGATGGTATTGCATTTTTAGAGAAGGTCATGGAGGGATTACATCTGTGGATGCAGCACTGGTCTCTAATGTTTTTTAATATTTTTTTGGAGCATAGAAAGCGAAGGTGGTAATAAATTCCCAGGTTATATCTAGCCTTCTACCACCCTCTCTACAACAGTGACAGTGAGTCTTAGATGGATATGCTGCAGTGTGAGAACTTCCAACAGAAGAAGTGAAGGGGCAGTAGCAAGAAGAGAGAGGCTTGGCAAATGGCTGAGTAAGAGACTTTACTAGGCATATTCCAACTTGCCAAACTGAGGCCAAAATACATGACCTGGCATCTGTCAGGACATGTCCATGTCCACTATATGGTCAGTCTCATGATGGACATGTGAGGCAGAGAAGCCTGACTCAGAGCTCTTCTCCACTCTGCTGTTGATGGTCTGATGGATCATAGAATCATAGAATATCTCAAGTTGGACGGGACCGATAGATGGATCATAGAATATCTTGAGTCGGCGATGGATCCTGGGAGCATCCTTCACCTCATCCTCGTCATCCCGTTTTTTTGGTCGTCTGCTTACTTTTGTAACACTTTCAGCATGTGCTGCTAAGCTGGGTCCAGTTTTGATCTATGCCTCCTTGAAAACTGGAGCAACCCTGACTCAACCTCTCATTCAGAAACTTGGGAGACTAAACGACTCTCTCTGTGCACCCTGGACTAAGCACTGTTTTCCTAGTCTCAGGAGCAAGCTTTAACAAAGTGTTTTAAATGAGCAGCACTTCATTAGAGGGAAGAGAGGGAAGGAAACAGAAGGAATCATTAGTCTGGGAAACCTGAATTAACAGTCAGCAAGACCTAGCCTTGCTCCTCAGACTAGTTATTAAGGAGTTAGCCTGGACCCAGCTTTCTGCTTGCAGCTGTGATTGTGCCGAAGGGATGGCTGCTGCTCTCCTCCCTAGTCCCATTCCCCTTGAAGTGTGCCTGTGCTCGGGATGTTTCAGTGGGGTGGCTGGACTGTGAGTATCCCATGGACAATGATCCCAGCCTTGCTGCTGGTGAAGGGTGTCCTCATGGAGCCGTCAGGTTAGGCAGACACTCCCAGTTGCCCAGTAGCCTCCATGCCACAGGATTTGCCATGGGCTGCTGTGGCTCATGCAGTACCACCTCTTGCTTACAGCCAGGGACCTGCTCCTGTCTGCAGTCATCACTCTTTCAAGCCATCTCCTCATCTTCTCTGGGCCATTCACCTGGAGCTCCCTTAGGAAGCTGGGGGAGCCTCTTCTCCAGGCTCACCAATGGGGCCAGTGGACTCCACACCTTTTAAGATGCCCAGTCATCATGTTTACAAGCCTTATGGGTGCAGCAGTTGTCTCCTACTATGTCTTTTCACTGTACCAAGCCCAACATACGTAAAGGTTCTAGCTATTATTAATGCAAGTAACTCTGATGGTTTCAATAATACAAAACTACATGGTCCATGAGAGGATTATAACTCTACCAAATGGCAAACAGGGGGGTGGACTGAAAAAAAAAATAGTGTAGGTAGTGAACCGATGAAGCCCTGGTCTCTTTGCAATGGTGAATGTGGCCGATAACTATCACCCCTCTGATGCCCAAGAAGAGGGATGTGTGCTCAGGTAGAGGATGAGGCACGATACAAAAGGAGGATAAGGAAAGAAAACACAGGGAACAACAAGGGGGGAAAAGGATGAGCAGAGCACATGATGTGAGATGGGGCAGGAGAGCAGGGTGAGGCAGAGAAACGGCCGATCTGAGACGTGGTGCAGCTGATTCCTACCCCACAATGTTCCATCTTCCCTGAGGATACCTCCCTCTCTTCCTTCTCCTTCTTCAAGTCTTCACTACCAGCACATTATGTGTCCGTGGGGCTGTGGACCAGGACACCCCCTGCCTGGAAAGCCACAATGGCACCAGTGACAGGGACACCCAAAAGAGCATGGAAATCCTTGTTTCTAATCGGTACCTCTCCTCCTCCTCCCTCAGTATGCCTTGGCACTGATATTAGCCTTGGAGGTCCTTACATCAGGATTGAATTGCATTTGGTTCAGGTTTGCCAGGTGCTATTTTAATCTATAGTTGTATTTCTCCAAAGCCTTCCTACCAGGTCCCAGGATATATTCTCCCTCTTATTCTGTGTTACAGAAACTCTCTTTCAGACATCTCCCTTCCTGCTGCACACAGAGCAGCATGCATAGGGTTAACTCAGCTCTTCACAGCAGTCAAAATTTTGATAAATGGTCCATGGGCACTGTATCTTTCAGCATGTTTCCTCCTGCGTGGAGCCGGAGAACGCTGTGGGTGGCAGACGGGAGTGACATGGTACAATGTTTGGGCTGGTCTGGCTCAACTGCAGCTGAATTGTAGGCAGCAGAGCTGGCTCAGCCCAGGAGTGGAGAAATGTCTCTTTTAGATGTAATAATGGAGTGTGAGACATGTTGGGAGGTGAAAGTCATGGCAGACCAAGCTGGCAGCAGAACCCTGCGAACACTTGTCTCCCAGTGCCTCCCAGTCAGGCTGCCTCTCACCCGAGGATGGGATTCATGGAGATACAGTAATCAAGGGAAACGTGAAATATTTGATGTTCTCCCACCCTCTCACTGCAATAAATGTGTTGACTTTCACGTCCTGCAGGCAGCTCTCTCACGTACGTTGTGTGTTCCTCGGAGCAAGGAATCAACTGGTGGTGTTTCACAAGAAGAGAAACACCCTAGCAGGGTTGAGGACCATGTGGGACGAGGAGGAGAAGAACAAACAGTCCTCAGCATCCATCACTGGGAGAGGCCATCCTCGGGCCTGGGGCATACCAGCAGCCTGAGGGACATCGGGCTGGAGCAGTGGTGCCATATTCCCTGCAGCTGACAGTGAGGAGTCGTGGGATGAAATGGAGAGGTTCCCTGTGGAAGAGCCCTGGTTCATATTAAAAAAAAATAATTAGAAAATCAAACAGCTGCTGCATGCATAGTTTGGCTCTGTTAAATCTTGTGCATGATTTCTGAGCACCCTCCTCATGGCTGGAGAGGAAGGCATCAGCCATTCTGTGTTTAGGCACAAATTGAAGGACGTATTGTCTTTGTTGTCAAATCATCTGTCCCCTCTCTACCACATCCAGATGATATTTACTCATCCTTACTTTATAAGAAAGGGCAAAGCACCCAAGAATTCAGGTGCATTGCATCAAAGATAATGTTTTTTTAAAAAAGACCACCACACCACACACACCCCCTCGGTATGCACTGAAAAGGTCTCTCTACCTCCCTCAGGTGGAGATGAGATTTTGGGACTTTGCAGTTATCAATCTGGCAGTTTTGGGCTCCTGTCTCAAAAGGAGCTTCTTCATTAAATAAATCCTATTTAAATCTGCTTCTCTATCACCAGAAGAACCACTCTGGGCAAATCCTACCTCTCTTTTTTCTGTAAATGGCTGTGATGAGATCACTCATGTGCACTGGATCTGCACCGCTTGAAGTTAGTAACAAGCAATTTAGTGAAATAAAATTAGCATTTTAGCTATTTCTTTCTTAGATTCTCATTTCCTTATTTCTCTTTGTTATCTACATAGCAGGAAATCAAGTGAGATCTTCTTCATCCTTTCTGGCTGTGAGGCAATTAATTCCTCTTTTTAATTGTGAGGGTGTTTTGCAGTAAATGGTCCAACTTCTACCCAGGTTGTCTTCTGCATCTCCCACGACTTCTCAAAACCTTTAGGAAATATAATGTGTTATCACTGCATGGGATCCTTAACTCCCACATTGTGCTACCTCTGGAAAATATTCCCATGGGGATATCTATTATATCAAGGGCTTTTTTAAATTTATAGGGGCTTTAAGCAATCCTGCTCCCTGCCAGTCCTGATGACATCACTGTGGGGACAGACAGATGGCCGTTGTCTGGTCCCTGCTGAGGCTGCCCCTCTGTCCCCTTCCCATGGGCTCAAGGTGGCTTCAATCCCAGCCTGCCACAGCAAGGCTGCTTTTTGGGGAGCAATTTCATTTACTACCTCTGTGACTGCTTCTTCCCTTGGAAGGGAAAGAAATCATCCCACAAGTACCCTGGCAGCTAGAGCGGGTTAAAAGTTGTCTCCAGAAACCTCCTATATCTAAAGATTTTGGTTAATATGAACTAAAATGGTTTGCTAGAACATGTGTATGCCCTTTGGAGGTGGAAAAAAGGGCAAGATTTTTGCTTAACACAGGAGAAATTTATTTCACCAAGGTAGCCAGCAGGTCAGTGTCAGGGACCTTTGCCTGGACCAGAGTTCAAATGTCCTTTCTACAAATAGCTGGACATGAGGACAGGGACTTGATCTTTAGTCTACCGTCTAAATCTGAGTATGAAAAAAAATGTTCCCTATTTAGTCAGAGGTTGAACGAATAGTTAGAGGGGAAATTTTGGCTTAGGTTGAACCAAGAAAAAGAAATTTAGGATTTTTGGAGAAGAGAAATACTATTTTTACCACCTAAGATTTTTTTGATCTAAAGCAAAATGTTTTAAGACTTGTCGGGGGGATAAAAATTAACCCTTCAAAAGCTTGCTTTTGTAATTTAGGATAATTTTAAAAGTCAAGATGTCTTTCTGCAATGAAAAGTGAAAATTTATGTTTAGCAAATGCCAGGAAGAAATACCAAAGTAATATTTTCAAAAAATATGCCTCCATTTTGAGGATCAATATTTTTGGCCAAACGTAACTCAGAGGCATAAATAGACTTGGTCTTTCTAAAGGGGGGGGGGTGTTCAGGCAAAAAAAAAAAGTACTATTTGTGTAATTAAATGTTAAATGCTTCCACATTGTCTCACCACACCTGGAATAAGGGCTTGGACCATTTGGCTAGGCTGGAGTAGGTGAGGGCTTCTCCTTCACTCATATTCTTTTTTTTATCTCTAAAAATTGTGGTTACCTCCTGTGGTGAAACAAGAAATCAGTTTTCTGGTCAGAGCTCTTGCCGGGCTGTGCCCTGTCTCCCAGAGGGGTGTGTGAACTCCATTGCAAACCTAGTAAATGCCAGTAAATGCCTGACCACTGCATGGGAGCAGTTTATGAATGGGAGCGCTGCCAGCCAGATCTTCCCGGTGCTCTGGCATCCCACCAGGCTGCTGACAGAGCAAGAGGTGGCAGAGGAATTGTCTGAGACAGTGGCACAGTCTCTCGTGGACTAATTCCAGAGGAAAGCAGGACAAAATCATCCTTCAGGTTCTATGCTTTTACTGTTCAAAGCAGAGAAAAAACCACTAATGACTGACTTTTGGTGAGCTAAGTATCAGGGCAGGTACCTGTGGGTAGACGCGTGTTTAATTTCTTGAGCTGGATATCAGTTACACTATTGTGAGTAACATCAGCCGGATTATGACTATTTTGCCACTCCTGCAGACTCAGGGGATGGCAAGCCGAAATCGTTGCCCTTATCTCTTCTGCCTGTTTGCTCTTGCGAAAAGTGAGGGACAGGTTTTCGAGTGGGACGGGTTTTCGAGGGCTCCTTCTCAACAGCTGTGACTGCTTTCGGCAGAGTTCACGCCCGACGGCAGGTCAGTGAGCGTGACTCTCACTGCCCTTGGAAATGTACTGAGAAAGGCCGGGGACGAGGCTTTATGTGATGCAGCGATGCGGTGCAGGCGCTCCCCAGGCCACTTCCCGGACCTCGTGACTTAATCTTTTTAATAAAGTAACCTTTACTTTATTAAAAGCCCACTCCTGCCTCTACAGAATCGTCAAAACAAAAAGTTTTACACCATCTTAGCACCAGGCACGCCAGTTTTCAATGGCAGCGTGGTGCGCTGATGCACGTGGGTTCTCCAGTTTCACCGCCAACGCATGGGCCATAAAGTCCCACCAAAAAATAGGCTTTCCCTCTATTTATAGGGCCAGGATGTTGCCATGCGTAAAATTCTATTTTTAGATTTTACAACAGTTCCTGTCTGTGGGCAGAAACCTTATTGCCCCCAAAATAAATACTATGAAACCAAAATAAATGCCAAGGGAATGCTGCCTTCAATATAAATTGCCTAATTTCTGGCTCCTTAACTGGCACCTCGCTTGTATAATATCCACTGAGTCAGAGTGTGACCCTGAATGCTCGGACGTTACCTCCCGGGGTGTCGTGGGGAAAGCGGAGGCTCATCTCCCCAGCTGCTAATTCTTGAAAGTGTCTAGTGAAGTAAAACATATGAAAGGGCAGGACTAAGCTTTACATCATTTTTTTAATTCAACGACTCATTCATTCAAATAAGATTTACAAAGACATTATGCAATTTTGCTGTACACAGTCATCAGGGGTGTGTAATGAATATCTAATTCACAGACTGGGTGATTTAATTGGATGTTGATCATCTTCTGACCATGGTCAGAAAGCAAACAGGGACTGTGCACCAAATGAGCTTATAACAAAATGTGTTAAAGTCTCTGACTCAGTTGTTGTCTTACATAAGAGAGAAATGCTAGAGAATTGTGAAACCTTGTGAATTATACAAGGAGGGAGTTTAATTACTTTTATTGAATTTATAGATTTTTTTGCACTGCTAGTAGCTTTTAATTACTCATTACATTTTGAACGCTTGTAAATCAGAAATAAGAACTGCAGGTAAATTTGTCCTTGATGCTGCTTTTAGAGTAATGGGAAAATAAACCTATCTGTACAGGTTATTTTACCGTGATATTTTAATTCATACATAATATAATGAAAGAGAAAAACCCAACCAAACAAAAACTTACTCACTCATTTCTTCCTGAAAACTTGTCAAGGAGATTAAATAAACATTTCCCAGCAATCATGTAACAGCATTTTTACTTCTGCTAGAAAGGTTCTCCCACTTTGAAAAACTCCAAATGTGTTTATTTATGTGACCAAAAAGCATTTCAGAAAGTCATAACGCACACACACACACACACATCTATTTTCCAGCCTGTAGTTCACTGGGAATACTGACATAGTTTCTTGCAAATAAAAGGTGGCGAAAAGATAAAAATATAATATTTATAGCTAAATGTATAAAAATCTAATAATAAAAACTTGACACGTGGATTAATTGGAATAAAAAGCTATTTCTTTCACATTTAAAAATTCTAAATGTACCATCAAGAGGGCAAAACAGAAACTTAAGTGTGCCTCATTATCTTCCAAAGCTGTTCAGCGCTAATGGAGTGCAAGACACAGTGATTTGAATTTTTTTACACGGGCATCTGCAACCATTCATTTTATAGAAAATACCAGAAGAAAAACAAGTGAAAATGCATTTGATAATGACTCACACTTTCATTTGTAAACATGGCATAAGCACTCGACACAAGGAAATGGAATTCAGATCTGGGGAGTTATGGAAAGAAACATAATGTGCTTTAGCCCAGAAAATTGCTGATTATTTCGAGTAATGCTGACCCCAGTCTCCCTTGTCCCTTAACACAGTCACCATGCCCGTGGCAATGACAGTCACTGACTTAACCGAATTCTCAACGACATTTGTGTTGCTACTATGGGGTTTAATTTATTTGGTTTATTAGGTAGTTAACTGGTTGTGTGAAACTGAGTGGAACTCAGGTGTCTGTGATTACCAATACCAGTATTGCTCAATACTTGGGATTGCGTCTCCATTGATTTTATCAACCATCAGGGACTACAGAGCCTAAATTGTGGTAATAGGGAAAAAAAAAAAAAAAGTATCGCATTGGTGTTCCTGTATTTTTACAGTTATCAGTTTCCACTTTGTCTGGGCTCTGCACATCCTTAGGGCTGCAGCAATTCTTGCTGATGGCTGATCTCAGTCTAGTAATTTCATTTCTCCGCTTCTCATGTAGCACAGTGTTGGCACATACAAACAAAGCATGTCTAGTTGATTTGAGTATTTTGACATCTCCTCTAACATCTTTACAGCGTGAACACAGCAATAATAAATCACCACCACTACTTATTATTTGCACCCAAAAGCCTTGGCCAAGCTCAGCAGATGACTGTAGTAACTTCTTTCTGTGTAAAAGCGATGATTAGATCTCTGCCCCAAAGGTGCAAGATAACTATAACAAATAAATAGTAGAACTTTAAGGTTTACTCCCAAAGTCAGGTTCTCCTTGCAGCCAGGAAGAGGTGACGGGATGAAGAGGGTGTTTTGGGGCTGGATGATGTGGTGGCCCAGGCCAACACCGCGATGTGGGGACCTGCACCCTGCAAGCGTGGAGTTTGCTAGTGCAAACACACCCAACGAGGCCGGGCTTTCAGCTCCGGTTACCTATCCCTAGTAGTTTACAAACTAAATCCCAAATTACATGAAGCTCACTCATCCCGCCACCTTGGCACTCTCGAGCAAAGTTTTCAGCCAAGCAGCGAAGAATTTGATGCTAAACACTGAAGCAAAAAAAAAAAGCCCCAGTTTTGGGTTACTCGGCATGTGTGACTCATTTGGGGAGAGCGAGCGCTGGGAGGCGATGGAAATAAATGTTTGGAGGAGGAAATTGAAGGAAGAAAAGTGTTTTCTGTAGGGGGATATTACGGTATGTAGGACTGCATGGTGGAAATCCAACATAAGCCTGGTGCAAGTCTAACTGCTATGATCCCCCACGACTGTCTGCTCATTCCTCAAGTAATTGAGGCTTCAGTTCAGCAAAGCATTTAAGCTCAGGCTTCATTTTATGCTGTCAGTAAGTGCTTCACTGAACAGGGGCTTAAAGTATCGAGCGTGTTGCATGAGATTTATCCCACCTAATTTTAGCCTTTTGCAGTGCAGATATCTGCACCAGAGCTTGTGACCCCAGGCTCTCCTCATTATTAATGGGGAGAAATAAGCATTTCTGGCATGCTGTTCATTAGGCCTACTCTACTTTCGAGCGAGAAATGCCATTCAGTAGACGTGTTTGCAAGCAGAGCTTAAAATAGCTAGATCAGATGTAAACATCTACAGTCCAGGTACCTGCATTCATACCCCTGAACCACAGCAACCTCTGAGGTCAGAGCAGCAGAGAAAGACATACCGACTGGAAGGTATCAGGCAAATGCAAACTGAATTTTTATCGAGAAATGAAAGTGAAAATTCTTTTCTCAGTGAGAAAGCTACAGTTTTAACTTTTTGAAGAGAAACAGAGGAAGAAAAGAATAGCCCGTTGTGATTCCCTTGTTTAAAGCAGTATTCCTTTCATACTTTCATTGTCTGAAATCACGTCTCTGCCTCCACCGATTACTGAGGGCTCCTGCTCACCAGCACTAACTTTTAGAAAGCTACAGCTAGATGACATCAATCTCCTCTTGTGTCAGACAGATATTTTTGGACGAGGAATTCCAAATATTCTAGACATTTCTGCAGAGTTATTTGACTCAGAACTCGTGTTTCTCTGAACGTTGAAGACTGCTGCTCTTCCTGTGTAGGCAACTGGGACCTGAACTTCTGGGAATTACTGCAAATATGGGAATGCCCGGAATCCCTGTGGAAACAACCTCAAAACCTTTAATCCTTGTTATCTCTGAGAGCACATATTTTTGTTTGTTCAATTAGCAGTGGGAGAGGATGACCAATGAGCGTGTTGGGCAGTAGAGTATCACACTGTTTCTCTCTTTGCCCGCCGCAGGCCAACTCTGGGAAGATGCTGGTTCCTGGGCAAACACCACCGATGAGAAGAGCAGCAGCAGTCCTCAGCGCACGGTGGTGGTGGGTCAGGGAACGTGTGGCAACTGCAAAAACAGCAGCAGCAACTGTAGTTGTTGAAAGTACAACATAGCGGTAAATACCCTCTTGTTAAACTGAAGGAGCTGGTGCTTAATGTGGTCTGATGCCTGTAGTGGGAGTCAAGGATGCCCTTTCAAGCACTGAACTGAGGCAGTAAGTTAGGAGTAAAATCGCTTGACATTTCCTTCTATGAAAAGTGGAAACAGACAGCTCCAGAAAATAATTCATCCTGTCCCAAGGAAAAGATTTAAAATTTGTGAGCTGAATCACTCTCTGAATGCAGCAGCCTCTTTCTAACTGTAAGAAAGTCATCAAATCCTTAACTGAGATGGATAGTCCAGTCCTTAAATGTTACTAATATAAATTATGTGCTTCCTACGGTTGGAAAAGTCTTTTTCTCTGCACTTCTATGACATTTACTGAAATGAGGACTGTGCTGAGACTGTTGCTGCTATGTGCTATTACAGGGCAGCTGATAACAGAGCTCTGGGCTCTGTGAAACCTGCAGAGGGAAAATGCACGTACATGACCACAGCACATCTTTTTATTTTGACGATTAAAGCTTTCTGATTCTAACACACGTTAGACCTTCTACCGCAAGCAGTAGCCTGGGAGCTACATGGGGACTGAGTCTGGTAAAGAGTTTATTTACTTGGGGACAGATTCTGTCTGGGTGTTTTGTGGGACTTGAAGAAGAGGAAATGATTCACTGACAAAGGGGGTAACAGGCGCCTTGACTCACAGTTTCCTGGTCTAACCACTAGACAATTCCTCTAGCAATTCCTTAATGCATCAAAAGGATAGATTAGTTTCTCAGTTCCTTAAACATCATGAAATGGTTGTCCTCAATTATACATCCAAGCTTACCATACTGCCTGTTGAGGGAAGATCTCTAGGTTTTATTCTGCAACTTTGTAGAAAAAGTGCCAAAATCAGTGAATTTGCCCAACGATCTTGTATGCTAACGGAACCAAAGTGCCAGGTCTGCTGCACTGCTTTTCTCATATGTACAAGGCTGGGTGCTTCGGGGTTGATATACTCAAACCTCAATTAGTTCATAAAATTCCAAACATATCAGAACACATTTTTGGTACTAATTCTGTAACATTCTGGACAATGGCTAAGAAACACAAAAGAATTAGGTCTTATGAAAGCAAATTTAAGACATTACTGTTCAATTAAATTGTTCTGGAGTTTCACTTTCCTTCCAGTAAATAGAATTTCTTTGTATCTGTGGCCATTATAAATTGTTTCTAGATCATACAAGGATAACTAAAAGGGTGCTTTATGAGGTATGGATGCCAAAAAACTTATAATAGCATTTCAGTCATCAGCTGTACTTGAGAGTCTTAAACTAAACTACACTTCTACTAGATTATCTCATATATGCAGTTTCATTTATAAATGATTTCTCCTAAAGAGAAAATACACTATTTTCAAAACCAGTTCGCTGATGTTGACAAATTCGTAGACTCACTCCACAGGATCCTCTTGCAGGAGCTTTCAGATTCATAGCCCAGGCGATGTTTCCCCCTGGCTGCCTGGCAGGCTGATTTTAGTTTTAGGACTGTGCCATCTGCTGTTGGAATTGAAAATTTCCCATGGTCTGCACAGCCTGCAACCGCCAGCTCCAACAGTCTGGCCGCACATGACCGTGATTTGCTCCCATGTGAAGCACAGATGTTGCAGGGCGACTCTGTCTGCCATCCCTGTCGGAGGCTTCAGCCTTCCTAGGATCGTTTATTCCACTGTTCTGAAGGGCTCTGCTTTGGCACGGACATGCAAGGACCTCCCTTTGTCCCTGTTGCTCAGAAGTAATTTTGTCAGATGTGGTATGACACACATAGGATGCAGGGCCATATTCTTCAGTATTAAATTTTAATAGAAAATTTAACTTCCTTTCAGCTCTTGAGCAGAGAAGGTGCACAGACAACTAAGGAATAGGCAATTTCAGTTTCCCAGCATATTTACTAGCTCTAGGTACCATTGCAATTGCTGTTGAGGCTGTAGCTCCAGGCAAATTGAGAGGAAATGAAAGAGGCATGTTGGAGGCTGGCCCCTCAAAACCACAGCTTCTCAAGGGCAGTGGGGAGCATCCCTCACCAACGTGGGGATGCTGGGTCTCAAAAAGCAGCTTAATCCCATGATACTTCTTAGGATGCCCCATGGCTTAGTCTGTCAGTGCCTCTGCATGATCCTCATGATGGGGTTACTGCCATCCCTGAGTCTCAAGAAATTCAGTTGCTCACAGAATTCCCAAGGTGAGGAAAATGTGGCCTGGTGGATTGCATGAGCCCTGCCTACTTTTGTCTGGAAGCTCTCTGGGTATATGAGTTAGCAACACAGTTATTCCAGCTGCGTTTCTAATCACGCAGATGGACTTTCTTAGGTCTCACCCAGCGGTCTGTGTTCAGGGTTCCAAAACTTTCATCTGTCTTACGGCTGCTATTTGGGCTCTGCTGGGCAAGAGGTCTGGGGTTGTGGGTGATGCTCTGCTTTCAAGGCCTGATCTTGTAAAGAAGTATTTCTAGACTTTTGCAATGGCATCTTGACAGCCCTGACCCCTCATCTGTGCATTCACACAGGACCACGTATTGAATGCATCACATGCCCCCTCCCTAAGGTACATGGAGTACTGTCTGCTGGTGGCTTCACATAGCGCAGAGAATGTCTTTGGGCAGTGCAGTGCAGACCTCCTCGCTAGTACCAAACAAGCCATTTCCTGATCTGGAAACAGCACAGGAACATCACCATAGTACTACAAATAACCTAACTGGTCCTGTTGGGGGGCAGAGTGAATTAGGGTATGTATTGTGCAGAGCTGGTACAGTTGTATGCCAAGGAGTACCAGTGCAGTATCTCAGGGCAGCATTTAACCCCACATTTGTGCATTTGGAGCAAGCTGTGATAGCTTTAATGTGGCAATAAATTGTGTGGCTGAGCCATGAATCGAATGTCCTCCACTGGGAACCAGCATTTTTATCAGGGTTTGGACACAGCCAGCACACAGCAGGATTGGGCCACCAGGGCATATTGAATTCCCAGTAAAAAAGTGCTTGCAAAGTTCAAAATGCCATCAGTTTTCTGAAAAATTAGCTCTTGGAATAAACACCTTGCTCAGGTGAGTATTACCTTAGTTGGGGCTTAGGTTGGCGCCTTCTCCACCACATCCCAGTGCCCTCCCTGAAGTGGTGATTTGGTGGTGGTGGTTTGGTCAGCAGTGTGATAAATGAGTCTGAAAATTAGCTGCTGAGAATTGACATAATGTACTAGTTTCTTTCTCGGAGCTTGTTGAAGACTCTCATTATTTGTAGATTGGCATCTCAGAGGGGCTGCTGTGCGTGAGAACGAGAGGATCGAGAACAAGGAATGAACTCTGACCACTGCCTTATATTATACTTTAGTTCCTGTTGTTTATATGCTACAGGAATCACAGAGCTATTAAAAACTAGACTGAACAATAGAGATATTTATTATTGAAACTGCATTACACTCTTAACCACAAGTATCTCTTATCTGACAACATGAAAGCAATACCACTTTGGGAAAACTGAAAATGACTGTGCATTTGGGTAGTCAGATTCCTCACAAGGGTAACCCACATCCTCTGCAGCAGCATTTCTGAGCTCAAAGGTCTGCCAGGGAGGACTGGTCAGGGAAATCATCCCAAACATATTTCCATTTTAAAAATTTCAAGAAGGGGCATCTTCCTGGCAGTCACTGCAGAGCAGGCACGGTGCGCTCCATACCTGTCCATGGCAGTTCAGGAAATCAGGTGGTTGGTAGACAGATGAGATCTCCAGGGGGACAAAGTCATATTTCAAGAGACACAGATAACCTGGAACTTTTTAATCCTACTCCTGGTTCCTATTATAATTGCATCTGACTGCCTCACATCGCTAGCATGCTTATCTACTGACACTGTTAGGAAAGGAAATGTCGTACGGTTTAGACACAGAATTTTGTTAGCAGTTGGTTAATAGGATTGTGTGATGTGACTGAGAGTTGTGAGACCTGGCATCTTTGGCATCTAGACTGTATAATGAGGGGGGAGGTATACACCCAGGCATCAAACCGAGAAAGGTCAGCCCACCACAGCAGACGTTTAAACTAGCTGATTAGAAATACTAAGATACATAAGCCTTAAATCCCACTTTTCTTCAGGATATAGACAGTTTTTAAGGCTCATTTTTCTCTCTACAGCATGAAGAACTCCCAGATCAATAAGCATCATTAATACTTACAGTTGGCATGACACCAGTGATCCTCCAAATATCTGGCCCCAAGGCTTTAGGTGTCCATCCTAACATCAACAGCTCCTGCACTGAAACATCAACCTGCTGGCCACACTAGCCCATGGCTCATAGGAACCTGCCCTGATGCTACTCTGAAGCTAAAACTGACGCTCACAGGGAGAGCAAGGTGTGGTGTTGCCTGGAAAACTTGTTGTGTCTTGTAGCCCATGGGCTGGTGGAGTTTGGGGAACGCTGATCTGAGGAGCCGAGCAGATGAAGGATGTGAAAGCAAAGCCATTAACTCCTGAGACGATATGTCTTGGCCAGAGTTACCTGGCAGAGCTGAGCTGGTGAACATGGCTCTCGAGTGGCACATAAAGCAGAAAATTGTGTTTTCTAGTTGAGAGGTAAAATGGAAAATTTCAAGAACATAGAAAAAATCCCTTCCACAGACTGAAAATGTGGCTAATATTGCAGTCCCTCCTCCACTTCATTTAATCATCTTAGAACTTGCTTGTAACAGCACATGATTCATTTTCAGACAGAAGCATGATGAAGTGTCAGCAGAGACCCTTGACATAACGATGGCCAGCATTTCCTTCCAGGACTTGAGCTTTTCCCACAGGACACGCCATCCACTCCAACCCCGTTTTCTGTGGTAGCTGCCTTCCCCTGCGCTGCCTGTAACCTGAGGCTAATTAGAGGAGGGTTGTTAAGAGGTTACGTGATGCTGAAGACCTTTCCCAGCTTCCCTGACTTCAGGAGGTGGGGGCTTTGGATCAGCATAAGGACTACAAATGAAACAGGAGAGCTGAAAGCAGGAGACAGAATTAGTTGTGACTACAGAGGTTCAGAAAATCACAAGATACTCCCTTCTGAAAAACACTTACCAAAACCAACCCTACCTCCTGAAATGCTGCATTATTTAGGAAGAAATATGGAGGAACAAGTAACCCTACGCATGGGAGTCTCCAAAAGTGCTGCCACAACAAACTGTTGTTGTATGGCATGGCTGGCAGGGTAGTGTGAGAACGGGGTGGTGGGATGGCTTTGAAAGCTAAATTATGTCATATTTTAAGAGAGACATCCCCAGAAATCAAATGTTGCTGGTCTAAGCTACAATATAGTTGCCATGGCAATTATAAAATGCGAAACCATTGCCGTCATTGCTTGCATTGTCACATGCCTTATGGTGAAAACGTGGCTCCCTGGCTTACAGAAGGAGACAAGAAAATGTTGTGTTCACCCTAAGAGGCTGCAATTTTTTGGATAGGGTGAGCAGAGGAGCAGCAACCCCAACAAATCCTGCAGATTGCTCCGACTCTGGCTGGATCCATGGGGCACAACTCAGGGGCACCAGCCTGTGGTCTAGACAAAACAGCAGTTTGAAAAACCTCAGGGCTTAGTCATTAATAGAGATTTCCTCTGCAGAGTCAGACCCAGAAGCTTCTTCATGATGGTTCCAGGCCTTCAACCCGGCTGCTCACAGGACAGAGCCTTCAATAAACCAAACCTTTATGGTAACACTTGCATCCCAGAAAACTGCTAATCATGGAGGAGACTCAGCCCTTTGCTGTGACATCTCCTTTGAAGGAACCAGGATCACACATTTTGTCTTACACAAAGGCCAGCAAGCTCCCTGCACATACAGTGTTTGCTCGTAGGACACTTAGGAACTGGGGCACTCATTTCTCAGGTCCAGGAGACCACAGCTGTCTGCAATGTCTGAATTTTTTGGGCTTGTCTCAACAGCAATGGCCAAGAAAGATGATCTCCTTTAGGTATAAGGAGATCTGGGATTGAAGGAAAAGAAGACAAAGCAACAAATCGTCTATGACCAGGTTATATCTGGGGGGTGGGAGCCCCATAAGTCTCAGTTCTGACTCCCCATGCTGAGATGATTTGCCTCAGCTCGCCTGGCCGTCCCTCTGGAGCACAAGCTCCGGTGATGGGCCAGCTCTGGGCACTTCACTGTGGTCTTTTACAGACAGACTCACAATTTCTCTGCCTCCAATGTGAAAACACTGGACACAAAGCAGGTCTGAGCAACCAGCTGCACGTATGCTGTGGGCAGAACAAATAGGCACGTACCTACAGAGCAGCATGTAAATACAGCCCTCGTAAGCTACTTCTACTCTCAGGAGGTATGCCAGGAATATAAGAAAACAAATTAATTTATAATAATCCTTCATTACAGAAAGTGATACTGTGAACAGTGCAGAAGCAAATTTTAATTGACTGACCACACCTGCGGTACGGATACGATGGGACAGACTGTCTGAAAGCAACACGAATGCATCGGGGTTTTGTCTGCTAATGTTGCCATACTGACCAACGCCACCAGTCTAGGCAGCAACCATAAACCTCTTCAGCATCCTCAAAAAGATCCATCCCTAAGTGCTCCAGACTCCCTGTTAAAGGATTAAACTTCTTCTTTTTCTTCCCAATGTTGTGATGAGATTAGTCTGAGCTGACAAGATGGACCAGGTGATGAAGAAACATTATTTCTCCTCTGCAGAGGAAGGAATCAAATACAGGGAAGTAGGGAAGTCACCTGCTGGCAACCAACAAGTCCTGCTACTTTGTAGATGTCATTTACTCTAGTAATCCAATAAGATGTTTTTTAACTGAAATTAGTAAACTGGCTAGGAAGCAGGAAAAACATAAGTAGGCAGCTCCACTGGAGCCCCTAATGTGTTGGTGTGGAAAAGAGAGCTAAAATGATCCCACAATGATCAAACAAGGAACAAATGAATAGGTTCACAAGGCTGAATGTTACCTTTCCATACGACGATGCAGAAAATGGATGTCGAGGGGATGTGCAAAATAAGGGCCTCCAAAAACAGCATGAGACCTGGTGGAAATGCCTTTTGGTGAGAACTATAAAGAGATTTAATATTTAAAGTGGGCTTAAGAGGCAATGTACTTGTAACACGGGAGCACTTTCTTGGGAAGAATACAGCAGCTACGAGGAGGATATCTCTGTCAGAGAAAGTCACAGAAATCAGTGGCGGGAAACTGAAACTAGGCAACATTAAGCTAGCAACAAGATGTAGGTTTTTCTTTTTTTCACGTGGAGGATGACTAAACATGAGAAGAAACCATGAAGGATGTGGTAGATGTGGTACATTTTTCAGACCGTCATGTCTCTTCGGATCAAAGTGGAACATCTTCTTCAGATACAGATGCTATGTGAGCATACCCAGGGAAAAAAATTTGTGGCTTTTGATAGCTAGATCGCATGAGAATGTGATATTGTCTGAACACTGCAGCGTGAGCCACACTTTTATCAGTGGATACATATTCATACAGTTTTGACACTAAAGCCTCCCTGAGAGTAATGATCGCTTCCCTCCAGTGTCTCAGCTCCATCTCTCTGAATGCTGTTTTTGATAGCAATAAACTGTGTGTCATCACTAATTTACTCTGTGTTCACTGTGTCGTGTGCCAGTTTGGAATAAAGCAAGGACAGACACTTATTTTGATTTTAGGAGACTCCCTTGTAATTATCGTTGCCTTGAAAAGATGCACGCGTGCTGCTGATCTCTCATGAAGGGACCCAGGAAGCTTGTAAAGTGAGAGCTTGAACTGTTGGTCAAAAGAAATAGAAAATTACCAGCTGTTTTCCCAGTCAGTTGGATCAGAGACACAGGTTGAACAACACTGAGAAGAAATACGCATTTAAAGAACATAATAACAGCTCTGTCTTCTGCTGTTAGAAAAATACTTTTTTTTTATTGTATGAAATATTTATAATAGGATGTCGTAGGTTGCACTCAGCTTTTTTGTGGAGGGGAAGGGTATAAATTCTCCTGCCAGATTCCTAGATGTCCGCTGCTGATGGGATGTGCAGAAAACCTACCAGTGCTGCTGTATATTCATGCAGCTCTGGGCAGGCTTTCATCCAGGGGAACAGCAGGAGCTAAGGGTGCAAGAGCGACCTGGGGCACTTAACAGCTTCTTTCTGAATTGCTTGACAGGGATGCAAACCTCTTCGCCTTCAGGAAAGCCAACTATGCATATATTTATGTCTACTTCTGCTTTGCTCCCAAGGCCTTTGATTTTATCTTTAAACCAGCAGTGTTTATAGTTCTCAAGATGATCGTGTTCTGCTGAACAAGTTCCTTTGTCCCCTACTGCCGCCGACAAATCTGCTCGTGAAACAAGTTTACTATTCAGTAACTTCAGTTTTGCCAACTTTTTGGCCGTACCCTTTGAACTGGCATTGTTGCATTAATGCCTGCTATGACTTTGTCTAGCGTGCATGCCATTGCTAGAGCCTATTAAAAGCAGTTGCAGCCGTGCTTACCGCTGGCTTCCTCCGTCCTTTTGAAGCCGTTCGCTTTGACTGGTCTTAATTAACTCATAAGCTGGGAAAGTGCCGTCTTTCCCCCTTTCAAGATGTTTTTGTTTCTTTGTTTTAATTTCACTTCTTTGGCTGAATAGATGTTTCCAGCATGTTCTTTATGAAAATGAAAGGGAAATTGAAGCTTGCACAACTTTTTATTGGTGAAAGAAACCCAGGCCATGGTTCTTCTTTGACTGCATTACCATTGCGTGCTTATTTGACTCCATTTCTTCTCCCTATTCAGAAAAGCCAAGGAACATGATTAAAGTCCTCTTCCAACTCAAAGACTGTGACAGCAAACAAAGATGGATCACTTACCAACCAAATGAATCATGTACAGGAAACCAAGGCAAGTGTTAAACATATTTACTAGGGGAATCACTTAAGAATGGTATGCTGAAGATCTGCAATTAATTAACACCAGTTCCATGGACCGAAACAAGAGATTGAAAAGCTATTAGACAATTAGTAAAAATCTATAAAGCTGCATTCCTCAAAGCAGCCACAGATGCCAAAAGGAAACGCTGGACTGCTAGGCCAGATAGCAACTTGTCGAGGAACTAATCATCTTATTTAATGGCAAATACCTGGCCACGTGGGCAGCCATGGAAAGAGCTGAATAGTCTGAACAGACAGAGCACTCTTCTCTCATTACTAGTTATCGACACGCTTTTGCCGGATGTGCAGCTAGCATGTGCCTCGGTTTCCCTCCTATGAGCTAAAAAAGCTCCATAGTTCATCAGCTTCACATGTGTCCATGGAAAGTCACTAACGTGCCAGGGCTTCAGATAGAAGAAAAAACAGGAAAAGTTTGTGAATTACACAAATAGCTTATGAATAAATCTCCTGCACATCAGCAGATGAACCTCAGGATTTGGCGCAAACATCCCTTCGAGCCTGTAAATAAGGTGCGGGTTGTGAGATCATCTCAGCCTGTAAATTAGCTTCATTATAGCAGAGCAAGAGGGTCGCAGCCGGGAGCAGGGCCCCATGGCAGGAGTCACTGCCCGGGGGACACCTCCTCGCTCTGCGTTTCATTACCCACCGATGCCTGAAACAGAGACCTGTGCTTTGATCTCGGCTGCTTCGGAACATTCTGCACCAGAAACAACTCAGAAACTGGCTACTGAAAGGACAGCTGCTCTGTGTCGCTTAAACCGGTGCAAAATCCCATTGTTTTCCATGTATTTACCCCAAATTCGTGAGCATGAACACAAGCAAGGCTACAGATATTCAGTGTCAGGGTAAGGTACCACTCTTATCTTCTGTGGGTGATTCCTGAAGTCTACTGCTAATACGATCATGATCTTATAATTTCTGTGAAATGCTATTAAAACAATTCTTCTGTTCCCTATTTTTTCAGGAAATGTCTTTCTTTCCACAGTTCAATAAAAAATAGAAAATTGAAACAGAAGTTTATGCTTTGCTTTTAGCATGAAAATTGGACAAAAAAAAAAAAAGTTTTTTGCGGTTTTTTTTTTTCCAATTGCGATTTGGTTTTGTCAAAATCAAACTGTTTTCATGAAACACATTTAAATGTTAATAAGACTGGATTTTTCCCCGACAAGAACTCCCAAAGCCTCCCTTCCTCATTTCAGCACCTTGACGGACTAACTCCGCGGGCAGAAGCAGACAGGTTCGAGTACGGCCCGTCAGGCGTTAGTGACTGCACTATTTTGTCAGTGCAGCACGTTGACTGCGTTTTGCTCTGCAACAAACAGACGGTTCCAGTTCCTGATTATGGGAATTTTTGTGTCTGAATGGAGAACAACTCCCCAACCGACATTCGCAATTAGTTGATGTCACACATAAATAGAAAAAGATCTTCTCGGGCTTGCAATAAAATTTCAGGCTTTCCATATAAGGTGACAACATGACAATTAGTGCCATTTTCATAGACCTACACGTAAGTGAGACGCTGTTAAATAAGCCTGTACTAATATTAGAAAAAGGTCTACTATGGTGATGCTTATCTTTGAAAATAAATACCATTACAGACCAGCCACAGCAATTGCCTTTATTTGTGGAGAAAAAAAAAAAAAGCAATAGAAAGGAATGGTTATCAGCTTATGTTTCCCTGGGAAACAAAAAAAAAAAAGCAAACTAATTTAGATGAGCTGAAAGTAGTGATACCTATTTATGATCGGGGGTATAGATTTTATGCTTTTTAACAGCTCAGACCTGGAGAGGTGTATCTTCATTTTATGAATAGAGAAATCAAGGCAGGGAACAAAGTCAAAGACAAGTATCAAATTAAAACGTCATAAAACTAATCACATAACTGCCATCTTTTAACTTCAGGGGAAGTCCCCCTGCCTCTGACGTTTGCACATGACTGCTCAGTTACCCGCTTAGGGCTCCAGATAGGTACAGGATAGGCATAGCGGCATAAGAAATCAGTATCAGGGCTAGGAAGAGAAACACTGAGAACGGAAACATTCTGAGGTTTCAGACCACAGATTAGTCAGTGATGAACTTTAAAAGATAGGCAGGACGAGACAGGCAGACAAAGACAGAGAATTTGTGCAGATCCATGTTTAAATGGAAGCTTCCCATCCCAACAACAGCATTTGAAGTATCACCATGCCCCCATAGCCCCCCTACTAAGCACCTCTCCCTCCCTCCAAAAACCTTCTTCTCCCCGTAAAGCCATTCAGCACATCACTTTATCGACAATCTTCCTGTATTTTGACTGGAAATTTCCAGAGTGCTATGACACCTTATTGTGCTTTCAGACCTAGACCTGTTTGGGATGAATTGGAATTAGGCCAAGGACATGGGAATAATAAATCTTTCATCCCTGAAGAGTTGATAATCCAGCAGAAGGATGGATAATGAGCCTTCCCATTGCTGTCTCTTGCACAGGTATGTGTTTGGGTTTGAGCTTGGATCCATACTCTGGACAGAGCAGCCCCCACTGGGCATGAAATAAAGCCAAGACAGACAAACCCATTCCCTTACCAACCAACCCCTTCTCTGTGCTGGGTTTACTACGAACATGACTTTTTATGCTGTTCTATCTAAATAACCTTTACTTACTATCTTCTTTGCAGTTATGGTCCCTAGCCCTGGTGAGTCCCACTGAGCTTGTGCCAGCCGCAAGACATGGCCACGCGGAGACACCCTTCGGAATTAGGGGTTCATTCCTTCCCTTCATTGCTATTTGCTGCTTTTTTTTCTCAGAGGTTGTCCCTCTAGATCGGCCAACATAAAATACAACTGGCCACTTTAAAAGAACCTCTACAACTTAAAAAAAAAAAAAAAAAAAGGCTTTCTGAGACCATCACCTGCGCTTATTCATCAGGTGGGTGGAGAAATTTTCCATCCAGCAAAGCGAAGAGGTTTGTGGTTCGAGGCACTCTGCTCAGCGTTCTGCTAGGGGGGATAAACTGTTATTTCTCTGAGGACCAGCGCCAGATGAGAAGGCATCACGCGCTGCGTTCCACAGGCCGCTCTCGCAACCCTCACAGGGATGCTGCTCGGTAATGACATATTTGTAACGGCGCCTGAGAACAGAAGGACAGCGCTGAAAACTCTTGCTGTCTAGACTGGGGGATTGCGCAAAAACCGCATCACTTGCGAACACCCCTGTGTCTATCCCCGCACATCTGCTCCTCTCCAATTAAGGCCGATGCCCGCAGCTCCGCTGCTCCCAACCGCATCGCATCCGCCTTTCGTTTCCCGCTTCCATTCTTCCACAGAAAAGACTCATTCCGCGCATTAACTCCTTCCTCCACCCCCGACATCATCCCCCGCCGGCGGCGACCCCCCCCCCCCCCTCCCCGCACCGCGCAACCGCCCTCACGGCCAAACCCACCGAGCCTCCCGTAAGCATCGACGTGTCCGCGCCCCCCCGTAACCTCCCCCTACACCCCCGCCATCCTCCACCAGCCGGTCCCCCCCCCTCCCGGTACGGCTCCTGGCTGCGGTACCGGCGCGGCTCCGCCACCAACTTTCCGGAGCGGAGCATCCTCCCCGCGCCCCGGGGGGAGCGGCGGCGGCCCCGGGGGCGGCCATGCTGGGGCCGGCGGTGCGGCTGGCGCTGGGAGCGGGGGAGCTGGTGCCGGGGGTGCCGGGGCGGCTGCTGGCCCTGCTCTGGCCGGCGCTGGTGCTGGGGGCGGCGGCTCTGCTGGTCCTGCGGGGGCTGCGACGCGGTCGGGCCCCGCCGGGGCCCCGCCGACACCGCCGCGCCGCCGGGGAGGCGCAGGAGAAGGAGGAGGAGGAGGAGGAAGAAGAGGAGGAGGAGGAGGATGGCCCCACAGGGACCGGGGCGCTGCCGGCGCGGCGGCCGGCGGAACAAAGGCGCCCGGCGCAGGTAAGGGCGGCGGGGGAGGGGGGCTGGCTCCCCCGGGACCGGCATCCTTCCCCCTCTCCTCCCTGGCGTCTTTTCCTCCCGCAGCCCCGGCGGGCAGCCCGGGGGGCAGCCCCGGCTCCCAGCCCCGCCGAGGTACCGCCATCCCATCCCGCACGGCCGGGCAGCCAGTCGGCCTGGGGATGCTGCGTCCCGCACCGCCCCTGGGGTGGCTGGGGGGTCTGGGGGCTCAGCGTCCCCGCGGTGGCACCGAGCTGACAGTGCAAGGCAGCAGGGTGGTAGAGCTCCTGGCCTGGGATGGCTGGTGCTGGCCGTTCTTCTGCCACTTTGTCTAACAGCATAACTCCATACGGGCTTGATCCTATTTGCAGGGAATTATGAGAACGCCAGTTAATGTCCATCACACTAAGGAGGACCCGACTATAGTATCTCTGCTGTGGTGTTAATACAATGTGCTAAAAATGTATATTTACTCTGAATCCAAGCTTCATTATTATTGCATTAATAATAGTGACAGCAGCTGTGAGCTGAAGACCATGGCCACCTCGTTGAATACAAGTTGTGAGGCTGATATGATGCAATGTGATGAAGTTTCTCTATGACATTGTCATGGTTGCGTCTCTTTGACTCGCTGTAAACTGCCTGTAGCCGCAAATCTCAGCATAAATTACAGAAAACAATTCCACCAAGGTATTGTAATATGGAAAGTAAAGCTGCAGGAGAACATACTGAACACATGTAAGTTATGTACTTAAAATAAATACATCGAGCATTTCTGAACGTTTTTATCTGTTACTAGTATCTCCTGGGTCTCAATTCTGAGAAAGACAAACAAAATGAATTTGCAGGGTGGGTTTTTTTTTTTTCTAAAGAGAGCTATAAAATAAGGGGTTTTGTTTTTCATGAATACAACTGTGTCAGGCTTTCCATCGTAACACTAGTTTTCAGGGGTTTATTGTTTTATCATGGAAGTTTTAACTTTTAGTAGTAGTATATTTTATTAGGCTATGCCATTCTAGGCTATTTTGTCGTTCATCAGTGAGAGCAGCACCTTGGCCCGACTGCACAGGCATCATGAATTAGTAAAGAACAATGAAACCAAAAAGCAATCCGAACAGAACTGCCCGTGTCAAGGGATGAAGAAAGATTTCAGTAGCAATTTTGTTATAGCTTTATAATCATCGATACTAGATGACTTGGCTGCAGAATGAATTAAAGTTTTGCAGAGCCACCGGTTACTGGGGACAGAAGGGGGTGATCACCCACCTTGTTGTCAGAGACAGGCTGGTGCTGGAACGGTGGCAGGGTTATTAATTCAAGCTGAAGACCTTGATTCAAATGGATATTTTCTGGTCAGAGATGCTGTACCTCACAGGCCTGGAGAACAGAAACCGAAGAAGAGGAGGAAGAGATAAACTGAAGGGATAAATTTGTTTACAGTCATCTGGAGTTTCTACCATTAATCTCGTCTTTCGCTGCACTGAGCCCGATTCCTACTCGTTAGGGGCCGGACTTTAGCAGTCGCTCTTACACAGAGTAGCATCATCCTCTACACGAGACCCAGCGGTTATTCTGTGAGTGCAGAGGAGGCAAAATATGGTCCTAAGGAGGTGGAGGATGAGAAGAGGATGATCAAGAAAAATAACTTAAAAGATCCTAAAGAGAGGTAACCCGGGGAAAACATCTTACATGCTGAAATTCAAAAATCAGGCTTCTTCCCCATGACAGTACCCTGCCCCTTCTCTCTTCTCTATTTGTTTCTTTTGTTTTCTTTTCCCTACACTCCCCCCCCTCCTTCTCCACTGCTCCTTGTCATTTCCCATCATGTTATCTCTGTCTTTGGAACATCATATCCTTGAGGCAAAAACTTTATCTCCTTACGTAAGTGTAAAGCGCTGCACGCTGCTTTGGCACTTAGCTGATGCAAGGATGCCAGAAGAACAGAACACCTTTAATATGTTGAAATTTGCATATGAAAATCTCTACCGAGGCAGCATCAGAGAAATTATTAATAACAAATCCTTCCATCCATAGCCATGGCCAATGCCATAAGCCGGGGTGCACAGGCATTACAGGCTGGGAGCCCCTCTCTGCTGCCTGCTGAGGTATGAAGCCAAGAGACGAATCGCCTCCAGTGCTCAGGTGTGTTGATACATCCCAGCAGCCAAACATCTGCATATCCTGGAGTGGTGGATAAGTCAAGATCGTAATTAAAAGAAACTAGGTGGTTAATTTTTTTATTTTTTTATTTTTTTTTCAGTTTGGGAATGTGTATTTGCTGGTGATTCCCAGCCGCTGCCCCATGGGTGGGCTGGGAGACTGCCTTCCCAGGGAATCTGCTCTTGCAGGGCTACAGTCCCTCTGATGTAGGACTGATCTCCTTTCTTCTGCGTGCCCCTATCCCCCGGAGCCACAGGCAGCCAGTGCCTGCCCAGGATGCCATCGCTGGAGGGTGCAGCGTGCCCTGGGCTCCGTCCCAGCCACAGCCCAGCCCTCCCAGCCACCTCCATCCAAACACATCCTGGGTCCAAGACACTGGAAATGCAAGGGAGCATGACCATACTAGTCTCTCCCAACATCAGCACTGCTGGCAGGCAGCTTTCAAGCCTTTCATCTCTCTGCTTATTAGCTCTGCATATAGCAGAGTAACAGGATGGAGCGATTACTGGTCTGAGAGCAGGCTCTGCACTGTAAGACCCAGTCTGGATTGCTTTCACAGCCCACGTGAAGTAAGTCCATTAACCAAACCTCCTTCGAATGGATGCATGGCCTCAACACAATCACATAAACAGATTTTGAATGTGATCTCATTATGCGTCACACATAACAAGTTACATTCTGGCTGTTGTCACACACACCAAAAATTCTCTAGAAATTATGCTGGAGGGTGCTTAGTCTTTTTCAGGATAGCCTATTCCCTAATAAAGAGTTTTTTAGGAAATTGCTGGCAAGGCTAGAAGTCAACCGATCGGAACAAGACTGCTGTTGAGGTTTGGGGTTTGTGTTTATTGAAAGTTTTTGGGTTGTTCTGCAAATTGGTCAGTTAAAAAGAAGACCTTTTTGCACAAATGCAGGGGTGTCATCTTCCTTAGGCAATTTATAAAAATATATATTACCTGATACATCCCAAAAGAACTGGAGATACTTTTTGCCTCTTACAGGGGTGGCTTAACAGCACCAGAACTAAAGATCAGTCCCCCCAGCTCCAGAGATACGCAGATAGGCCTTTCCTCCTACCTTTTCAGGTTATACGATACTCTTCATGCCAAGGCAACACAGTCGCACAATTATTTTCATACAGCTGTCTTGGATGAGAATCGATTTCATAAGTATCCTGGAAGGTGTTGGAGTTTGGTAATTGCCTCCTTAAAATGGAGCCTTGACCCCTTGTTGTAATGCTGCTCTAATTAATTAGAACAGCAAATCCCAGGAAAATGATTTCTTCATCCCTCCTTGCAGCAGTGGTTTTAATCTGCTCGTGCTGGGGAAACTCTACTGTCTTTCCCCCCTCTGAGCAGCTGAGCAGAGGCAGGTACCCACCAGCTCCCGGTATTTACGGCTGCTGTATGTGGCCTCACGTGTGATCTGGGAAGGCTAATCAGCTGGAGGATATGTAACGTAGGCAGCAGCATCTTAGGGATTGCCTAAGATCACCTTATTCTTAATTCCATCTTGGAATTGCCTTCGGATATGAATGGCTACAACTGCAGTTCTGGCTCCTGCTTCTTGCCATCAGCCTGCATTTGTGACCTGTTGATGCTCAAGGGGTTCCCACGGGCACCTTCAGACCTGGGAATATGTGCAGAGGAACAGCTTTGCTGCGCTGATGGCCCAGATCCTTTTCCATGAAGTTCTTGGAGCTTCCATTTGATGGGAGCACCACCTCTTTCCTCTGCCAGAGGCCTTAAACGAAAGGAAAAATTTCACATATTCCCAGTGCTTATTTCCTGTATAATTCTGTCTTTTCATTGCGTGTGTTTCCCATGTAATTTTCCCTTCCAACAGACTCTTCTTTCCTACTGGGAACACATTTGTCTGAAGTGATTTTGTCAAGGAAAACTTTTTATTAATGCATATCAATAATAGCTATTACTAATAAAGTGATTAATAATCACAATATTGATCACAAACCAGGATCCTGCTCTCTTTCCCCCCCCTTTGCAGGTACGTGTGTGTAGTGTTGTGAGCAGGCATGGCCCAAAGAAGTTCCTTTGTGTTCTTCTGCCAGACATGAAGAGCCGCTTGGTTTCCTTTGCTAATGAACCCAATATGCTTTTGTGGCTTCCCATTGTCACCTTAGAGGAAATTGCCATTGTGTTATCCTTTCTCTAGCTATTAGGACTGAATGGGTAATTTTCTTTGAAGCTGGTGCCTTACTGTCTCTCTGGTGCTGTGCCTAAACCCCATCCTTTCTCCTGGGACCAGTGCAGGCTTGTCCTTTCCCATTCACCTGGTTCCCATTGGTTTGGGAAATAAGTCTCCCAGGCTGAGGTCCATCATCACGGGCACAGGACCATGTGGCAAAGCCAGACTGGCCAGGATGTCTGCTTCCATTTATGAAAATCTGATTCAGAATTAATGAAACTCAGTGTGCTGCTTTATTTCCCGGCGCGTTTGTCATGCAGATTGCTCATTGTCTGCTGATGGAGCAACACAAGCTGCTGGCTGGCCGCAGCCAAGCTCTGGTTTGCTCACCCTGTGGCTGAGCCTGTGCTTCTGTGCGCAGGAGAGAGAGAAGAACCCAGCTTCAGAGAGCAAAGAGCAGGCTTCAAGCGGTACTGCAAACATCCGACTCAGTGCAGAGCGTAGGGAGCAAAAACCAGATTTTCCAGGGGATGCTGACAGAGATGAAGACTTCCTGCTCAGTTTTGAGCTTGTTCGAGGTCTCCTGAGAAAGCTGAAGAATGCAGCGATACCTTGTTCAGCAGTAGCACAACGTCTTTACAGGAGGTTATTTAGTGTCCTGGTTAGAAAGTCCATTTTCTTTTTGTTCTTTCCTCCCCACCCCCACGGCCTTTTTTTCTTTTTAATTTAGTGTGTGTTGGTGTCGCTTTTGCTGTACCAGTGTTGCCTTTTGGCCTAAGTCCACCGCATTTATCTTGTGGTGTAACATAAGGTGAAAAAAAAAAATGTAGTTTTTGCACTGGAAATGAGCACTAGGAAACAATTTAATTGAAGTCTTTCTTAAATCTGGAAATGGTTTTGTGTTCACAGACCCCCTGCCAGAATGGGGTAGTTTTGCTTCCTTTCATTTCCAGTGTCCAACCCACTTAATTCGAGTTTTCTGAAAGTGGTAGCTGAAAACAATTTTCTGAATCTTTATTCATGTTCCTAAATGAATTCCCTGATTTCCAGTGTGTGAAGCATATAATAGCTCCCCTTGGGTTTCATATGCTGAGTTTATTTTGTGCTCGTATCCCTCTGCTGGGGAAACCTTTGCCTGCCTTTTTAAGGAAGGCAATTTTAAGCACCTTCCCCAAGTGGGACAAAGGGCCCAGGTTAGTGAACCTGAAGCTAATGTTCACATAATTTTTAATTAATTCTGTAACCAGTTGGAAACACTGAGATCTGAAAGCAGACTTGCTGACCTGATAGACACTTACAAAGGTGTTTAGTTTTGTAAAAATGACTGGTCTTATGAAACTATTGAAATGCATAAAGGTAAGTGTCTAGGGTTACAGTTTTATGGCTTTGAATAAACGGTTTATATATTAATAATTAAACCCAGTATTTTTTAACGTCTGAAGACCTATCACTTTGCCTTCTTTCTTTGTGACTTTATGTAGAACTATATTAACAGTGTAAAATAAATTAAATTCTAGCTCAAGAGAATAAAGGTTTTGGAGCAATCATCAGAAATATAACTTAGGTTACATAAAAGGGAAAAAAAGGCAGGAGGTGGGGGGGAAATCCTGTTCCACTGGGTCACAGCAAACCAAATAGCCATGAACTAAAAATAATCTTTCTATTGTTCCACAGAATGTGAGTAGAAATTAATATGCTAAGTCTGAATCCACTAAAAGTCCAGATTCCTTTTCTCTGCATATATTTAATGTATTTTGAATTGTACTGATGACTTTATACAGTCACTTAATGCGGTGGGTTTAGATGAGTTCTCCCTGTACAAAACTACATTTTTCATTAAGAAAAAAATTACCCTGACAAAATTCATTTCTCTTTAATGAGTCCATTAGGTTAAGCGCAATAAAAGTAATGAAAATTCCTTTTTCTTTTTCAGAATGGCCAAACAGCATGGTAAAGAGGCATGACTAATCCCGTATCCTAAAGGCTTCACAAGGGAAGAATAGGGTAGGGTGGGGTTCCTCAGCTGGCTTATTGCCTGAAAAGGGGCTGGATAAAGGCAGGATTTAATACAAAAGGTCAGGCTAGAATAATACCTTTCCACCGAAAGGAAGTTGAACTCTACTTGGTGATGAAAAGAAGGGAGTTGCTGCTGTTACTGAAGGATGGTGGAGAAGCAACAGATACTTCAGGTTTGAAAGAAGAGCATCACCCGTGCGGTGGGCTATTTGGTGATCGTCAGTCAGGGGTCAGGTTTGGTGTCTTTCTTGCGCTCAGCTGCTCGTTAGGAAGGATGCAGCAAGGTTCAGGAGTCCCAGGTGGGTATTTAGGGCTCAATAGCCGGTCAGTCAGTCAGCATGAAGACGCCTAGGATATAGTAAATGACTGTCAACGGTATATTTTAACCTTTTAGTGATGGAAAGAGAGAGGGATGTTTACCTAGCAGATGAAATATCATTTAAGTAGGAAATGTTGTGCTCGTCTGGTAAAAGTCTACAGCAGCCAGATTGGCAAAGCATTAAAACAAAGCGCTGCAGTTTTTCCAGCCTCTTGCTTGCTCTCATTTATATGAAGAGAAGGTCCAGGAACATGATCCTGCCCCAGCTGAGACCAGTCTGTCAGAGCCGATATAGTTTCCACCTTCCCTAATTCCCTGTTGCATTCAACATTTTCCCTCTGGAGTTTTCCCTGCCTCTGTGAGGGCTCTGTTCCGCCTCGGGCTGCGCTCGCTTATGGCAGCCTGGGGGAGGAAGACGGTTGCCATGTCCTTAATCTTGACACCTCTTGTCATCTCTCTGCATGTAGTCCTGCATGCTCGCAGAAGCATCTTCATGTAAAGAGAGGCTAACAGGAGGTAGGATGTATCTTCTCCTCTGTGTGTGTCTGAAAGACGGCAAAAAAAGCATCCTCCTCCTCGCTTCCTAAGTCGGTGCTGCCCTTTCTGTTGCTGATGGTGGCAGTCTTGCCTAAAGTGCCTGAATTTGGGAGGCTCATTTGCGAAGACTTTAGAAAAGGTTGAAGATCTCATGATGAGAACTGGGAAATCACCAGGCTTTGTTGAGATTAGAAAGGCATATTGCATTTACTTGTTATGTGGCTTTCCCCAGCTATCCCTTGTGTCATGCTATAAAATTCCATTTTCCTGAAGTTGTGTGTCATATAGTGAAAAACCACCCCCAACCCCATTTTATATTGCGTAGGAATTGTTCACTAAGAACACAATTAAATGTTCACACGTTTAATTGGACAGAAGCATATGCTGAGAAAGACAGACTCGTGTAAGCTCAAGATTTTCCCAATTTAAGTGGTTCAAATTTTCACCAAAACTCCCCTGTTTTTGTATTTTATGTCTCCCGTCCTATGTGAGAGGCTGCTTCCCTCCCTGCTGCAGGCACGGTGGGATTTTTTTCCTTAAGCGGAGCAGGATATGGAAAACGGTCTGTTTTGTGGTGGGGTTTATGGAGTGCCTCTAGTAAATGAACCTGAGAGTCTCAGAAGATGATTGCCTGTGGGAAAAAACAAACTTGTTAACTATTACAAAACGTTGCTGGATTTTAACACAGAAGTAATTATTTTGCTAGTGAATGTTCAGGAGAATATAATTGTAAATTATATAGTTATAAACATACCAAATGACAGGTAAGGGAGACAAAGGAGATGTGGACCACTTGGTTTAAGCTTATAATTTGAAGCTGGTGGAATTACTGATGTAATTAGGCAGGTATTTTGGCTTCTGTTTCTGTGGTATTTTACTGCAAGATCCAGAATTGGTGTTTGTGTGTTCAGGGATTGGTATGTTGCAAAGTCCTCGATTCTGGGGCTCCTCCTCAGAATAATGGTGGGGGCTCGGTTGAACACCAGTCTGCTGGGTCCATGCTACACCCCAGTACACCACCAGTTTGTAACTGGTCTGGGTTTCCAAGCAAGTGCCTCCACGGGCAAAGCATTTGCCAGTGTCCAGGTGCCTGTACAGCTGTCTTTAACATGCACGTCAAATCAGACCTTTCTGAGACTCATGAAAAATAGCTCTAAAATGTCTTAAAAATACCAAAGAATTAAGCATTAACAGGTTGAAGGACTGCAGCTCCGCTTGGTTTCCTGAGGACAGGCAAGGGCAATCACCCACAGGATTTTCTTTGCTGATAACTAATAATTGCAAACCTCAGCAGAGATTTTTCTACTTTTTTTGATGTCTAAGAAATAACTCTGGTTCCTCTCTTGGAAGAAGCTGCTTCAAGTCCTGCCGATATTTTGGAGTGCCTTTGGGAGAACACAAAAAACTTGTTGGTCTGTGGAAAATAGTTTCCTTATGTCCCCATGTGAGAGCTGTAATCATGCCCATCAAGGTGGCTCTGAGTCTTTGCTTCTCACATGTGGGGTCATGTCCCCGTCGCCCAAAGGGATGCAGCCACCCAATAAGCCTTTTTTTTAAATTACCGCCCCCCAGATTTTAGATTTCCTGATTTGCCACAGTGTTTTGTGGAGCGTGCTGATTTCTATCTCTCTTTTTCATTAATTGCACATGTTGCTCTTCAGCCCTGCAACGGCATCTGTGATGGTGCAGAGCGGGTACTGCTCCTCTGCAGCTGCCTCAGAGCAGGTTTCACCTTCCAGCGTGGCTGTGGTTCAACTGCCACAGTGTCTCTGGGGACAGAGACGACTTGTGAGGGTGGGGAGGAAGAGGAGCGGAGGGCGGATCGCATCAGCCGTCTTCCCTTGTGGGTGCCTGAAGCCCCTTCTTCACCGGCTTGTGCGAGGGTGCCCGCTGTCTCCTGAAGCTGAGGGGACAGCTCTGGGCTGCAGCCGGGGGTTTTGCTCCCTGTAGGGCTGCCTGCTCCTGCCAGGCATCGCCCTGGCTCGCTGTCACCCCTCGCTCCACGCAGAGGTGGAGGATGGATCAGGGAGGACGGTGACAGCCTGGGTCGGGCTCCCTGCTGTGAGCTTTGGGTTCAAGGTCTGATGGGACTGAAGGAAACCTGGGCAGCACTGGGAGGGGGGGGGGTTGCATTGCACAAGGAGGGCAACCTGGGCAAGGGAGAGGGGTGCTGTACGTTCAGCAACATGCTCCTGTGAGTGTCAGGGGGACACAGAGGCACCTGTGGAAGGGGGGTCTGCCTTCTCTTGGATGCTGCTGCCTGTGTGTAGCGTGCGGTGTGTCCCTTGCTGTCCCAGCCCCTGCTGTCCCAGCTGCAGATTTACACTCTCCCACCTCTGTAGCTGGAGGTTGGCCATTGCCAGTGCATTTTGAGACAGCCGAGACATTAATCAAACATTAATCAAAAGTCTTTAAACTTTCATGGTTTACTTTACAGGATCTCGGTAGGATGAAAGCTGCTCTTTCAGTTGGTCAGATACACTTGAGGGGGAACATAAGGTCCACCCCAACCAGTAAACAAGAATTAAAATAAGCCTTCTCCTGTCTATCCTGGTTTTTTAAGACAGGCTTACCCTATTTGAAAAACAACTTTGATCCTAGACAAATCTTAGGATAAACCACAAATATGTCTGCTTTGGAATAAATCTATGTGGAGTTTCTGGATTTACATTCATAAAGGCTTAGCTAACACTAATTGATATGGAATAAATTAACTCAAATTGGAACAAGGCCATAAATTCTAGCCCAGATTTGTACTGGGTGTTATTTAGTTGTGACTTTTAGCCTATCATATGTATTATAAGAATGTATCAAAATAATTCTATGCATATATATATATATTTGCACATGCACACAGACACACTTATATTCCATAATGCATTTTTTACTGTCCATCTCCTAGGTTCCAGTGAATGGCCAGCTTATAACACCAGCCAACATCAGAGAGAAAAAGCTCCTCAAGGTACCAGTAAGAGTTTTAGAGTTTGTTATTATTATTATTATTATTTTTCAAGACACACTTCTTTTAAGAATGTTCCTTATTTGATAGTCCTTTTTAAAGATAATTCGCCGTTCCTGTTGTTGGAGACTTAAGAGGTGACTTAGGAACATAAAACCGAGTAACTCTCTGGCACAGTCACACTGTGGTGGTTGTCACTGCCACCACAAGTGGGACAGTCTCGTGGTGAAGCCTAGAAGTAGGAGCTGGAATCTCCTGTATTTCACTTCCAGCTCTGACACGGGACATTTCCTTGGGTTTGGGTAAGGGTTTTCTCTTGGGCTTCGAGCACTGGTACTGGTGTGGAGTAAAGTTGTCCGTGCTTTACAGACACTTCCAAATGAGGAGCAGCCTCCCAGCCTGGGCAGAGAAGTATGTTCTAGGCAGGGGCATCCTGCCTTGGAAAAGTCAAGAACCGCTGTGTTAAAACTAGAACGTTCAAAATTGAAGGCTTAAGGTTAGCTCTACTGTTTCATCAAACCGTATGAAAATGGCCTTGGCCACTGCTGTGCCCTTTCAGATTAATGTAAACTACAGATACCTTCATTAACAATAGGCTGTTCCATGGGGTTTTTTGGTTAAGTTCTAACTCTTGATTTTAGCATTGCTGATTTTAAAGGGGGTAAATAATTTCAGGTTTTCCTCCTTTATCAGAAGAAAATTAAGACTTAGGAATGATGAGTGAAAATTTTACTGTACAGCAAGTGCCTGAATTAAAGTGTGAGCTTTCTAGCCTAGCAGACAAATCAAATTTGTAGGCTGAAAGCTATAGCATTCGTTGGTTTGGAGTTTGCAATAAAATCTGCTCAGGAAGACTTTTGCACCCACTTAAAGACTTCAGTGACCTACTGCTCTCCCCGAGTACCACTGTGTGGTCTCTGTTCCAAATCTCTTGCCCTGACTCTTTTTTAATTCATGATGACATGTAACAAATACCTGTTTTATCTTTCCTCCATGTATCTCCTGTATACTGTAGCCTAAGAAGAAGAGGAAAGCCCAGTGCTCAGACAAGGAGGTGCTAAAAGACCTTTCTGTGGACAAACTGCAGGAGGAGGAAGGTAACAAAAGATCTGTTTTTTCTGTTACCTGATTTATATCACCAAAAGATAACATGGTATGAAATATTTCAAAAGGGAGGTCTTCGCTACTGCTCTGTGTTATTGGGAAAAATTGCCAGTGTGAGAGTTTTTTCTATCATCTGCTCCTTACTACGTGTAACGACACAGACAGGGACCGTGTGCCTTCCTGCCACGCTTCTCAGGTCCTTGCCGCACTCGCAGGGATGGCAAATCTGCAGATGAGGAAGGATCTCTGAAGAAGCCAGAGGTCCACTGGGTACCAGGGTCCTGTCTTCATGTTCTTACTCTCGGTAAGCTGATGAGCAGCTGAAGCCGTGGTCTTCCCAGGCAGCGTTTCCTTGCGTCCATGGCTGAGGCTGGTAAATGCGCTGGGGTAATATACAGCCAATTTCTAGCACGGCCCTGAACAGAGCCAAGATCTTTTGGTTACAAGCAAGTCTGCAGAGAAATCTGGCAGAGGCTAGCAAGTCTTGGGCAGCTAGAATTTCATTGGAAAATCCATTGCATCCCATGAGCCCCTCTCCACCTCCCCCCGCCAAGGGTCATATTGAAAACAACAAATTCTAAGCTTTTCCGGGCTTAAAAGATTATAATGTGATTAGTGTGGCGGTGAGAGCAAGAGAAGCCCTCGCTGCTGTTGGACCGCAGTCCTCCTGTGGGCCCTTGTGTGAGGAGCAGAGTGCCTGCAAGGCTGCTGGAGGAGAAGGGCAAACAGCAGAGGTTTTCTCCAAACGTATGTTTAGGGTTTTTTTTAACAGATGAGCCAGCTGAACTGTTTCACGCATTATTTGGGAGTGGTTCAGAGAAAGAAGCAAAATCCATGGACTCTGTTTTTTAATTTATTAACCGTTTGTGTCAATCCCTCCCCTGACTTCTGGGGTGACGGAGAAGAGGGATGGAGGCAGAACGTGGCCCCGTTGGTGTGAATGAAAGTGTGTGGAAATCAGAGGGTCTCCACATTGCTGAACAAGTCTTAGGATATGTTCAGGGCTAGAAAAAGCCAGTAAATTGAAGCCTTGTTTGACAGTTAAGATTTTCATGAACTTCTTTCTGCTGTCAGATGTACAAGGCAGTTGATACTCTGTTGTGACATCTCCTCTGAGGGAAAGGGATGTCACATCAGGCTGACACAAAGGACAGAAGAATATGTGCAGTTACACGAGTCAGGACACGATAGACATGTTTGTGATGGGGATTTCTTAGGTACGGTGTTTCTGCAGAGGCAGCAAAGGCTGTGCACGGGGAGATGCTGCACGGTGCCACTTTTACAGCCAGCATCAGAAACTATCAGATAGCTGTTTACCTTGGTGCTAAGCAATAAAAGCAGTAAAGGAAGTTTCTTGTTAGCTTAAAAATTAACTTTGCTCTGTGTTGTAGGAGTTTGGCAGACCAAGATCAGCAGCCGAGAAAAGAGACACTTAAGGAAGGAAAGGCTGAAACAAAAAGGTAAAAGCAGAGGCTCAGTTTACATACCTGGTCTGGCTGGGCTTGTCACCCCTTCTCACTTCCCAGCATCTTTCTGTTTGCTTCATTTGTCATTCAGCAATAAAATCTTTGTGCTTACTTAGGCTATTTGCTTAGGGAAAGACAGCTTTGGGAGCTCTTACTTGCCTTTTACTCCAGGCTTTCATTAAAACACATAGTATTATCCATAGGACTTCGAAAGCAAATGTCTGTTAGATCTGAGATCTGCTAGAAGTTTGGTGTAATGTGGATTAGTTATTTTTGCGTGACTCGACAGAAGACTTTTTCTGACAATGGATGTATAAAAACCTGTGTAATTTGCTCAGTTGCAAACAGGTTCTTTAATCCAGGCCTGCCCAGTGTAAAAAGCTATAAAGGGAGGTATATACTCTTGTCCTAATGAGATAAAATGAAACAGTGCTTTGTCCTAAATCCACGTTTTTCCTCTGGGGATTTCAAAGTGTCTGCCATGCGCTTAGGCCTATACACATTTCTACTAATTATGTTATTATAACTGCTATATGAAAGCAGGTCATGGAATTATGGCATTTGGAAACGTTTCAATTATCTGTGATAAAATTATTAATATAATAGACAAACCTGTAAGTTTAATATGTTAGAGTAATTTAGAAGCTAAGATGGAAGTTTGGGACTGGGAGACACAGCTGGATGAATGTGGGTGTTTGTGGACTGTCTGCAATAAGACTATCTTAAAGTGCTCTCAGATGCTCTACTAAAATTGGAGAGTAAGTGAAAAGCAAATTTTAATCTAAAAATATACAGATATTTTGGGACCACTTTTTCTATCATTTTGATTCTATAAATCAAGAGTTAAATATCTGCATGACAATCTCTTAAGGGCTTAAGGTCTTGAGGTCTCTACTTGCTCTCCAGCGGAGTAGATGGGTTCGCATTTAGCTTTATTCATGTAAGTTGGCCTGTTGGCATCAGTGATGCCAACTGCACATGCAGAAGGTTAACCACGCATGGTTTAACACTAGTCCATGCAGGCATTAAGTGTTTTGCTGGCCCAGGACAAGGGAGCTCAGCAAAATCCCAGCTGAAGCAGCAGAAGTCCTTGGTGCAGTCCTGGAGCCTGGGTTGTGCAGGAGGTTCAACCAGGTGATCGTGGTGGTCCTGTTTAGTATGGACACTTACAGAGCAGTGAAATGTGCGCTTCCAGGAAGAAGCCCTAACCCTGCCGAGTGCTGATTGCTATTTTCTGGCAGGGAAGCACCAGCAGCAGCATTAAGGTGTGTGAAGGTGGGGTTGATGCCAGAAATGGTCCCCTTCCCATCAGAGTCCTAGGAAAATGGAGTCCTAATGTGCTTTGGGAGTCCTTAAGAAGAAAAGATGTTGGAAATAATTGTCATTATTTATAATATCCAAATGCTTGGCATCGATTTCTCTAGCAGCCTTGAACTACCAACATCCAAGAGGTTTGCTTTCGTTTTCCTTGGAGGTCCTGCTGTCCTCTTTCTCTCCCTTTACTGCTCTGGGTCCCCAGCTGGACTCTGGAGGCCTTGAGCTGCCCTTCCAGTCGGGGAGGGATGCCAAGGCCTCTGCAGCGTGGCGTCGTTTCCAGTGGGATTCATTGCTGGACTGTGTGGTGCCTTCCTTCTCAAATGGCCTTCACGTTTGCTGCTCCAGTCTCCCATCCCAGGGACTCTGCTTTACTGACATTGCATTGCAAATAATTTCAGTTGGATTATAGCCATTATATCTGATGGGTTTAGATCAGCCTTTGCTCTGTTGTTTACCTTGTACAAACTCTTCCTTGTAATTAAAAATAATGATGACCCTGTGATAATGTTTATTCTCAAGAAGACCTCAGCAGAGCATCCCTGGGTAGCTCGGCGGCTGAGCCAGCCTTTGACTGGGATGAGAAGGGAGTGGTGTGGCCACTCACAGAGGACATCAGTGGAAGTGGAAAAGGCACTCTCATTGCCAAGGCAGAGTGTGGGACCACGCTGAAGGCCTCAGGAGCCATACGAGAAGAATCGGTGCCCTCCCTGCCAGAGGAGGATGTTTTCTCCAATGTAGGTGAGTGTTGACATTCAAGCATTGAAGAGGGAAAGCTTCATGAATTTCTGCGTCCAGGACAGTACTGCCCCACCAACACTCATCCTGCACGCACACAGTGTTGCCCACCCCCTTTGAACCCTGCTAGCTGTCGTTTATTTTCAGCAATGTGACAAGAGGGGTCTCTGCAGCAGGAATTTCTTCTGTGTTGCAGACTACCTGTTGGGTGCATGTTAAATACCCACAGATATTTAGTGTTTGGTTCCTATGCAAAGGAACCAAAACCTTTCCCTCCAAGGATGCTCACATACGGTCAGAGTTAGGCTTCAGGGTGTATGTGTGCGTTTCAAAGCAGTATGAGGCAGGGTATTCCTAAATCAGTTTGGGTATTTGACAGTGGGAGGCAGTCCGTTCATGTCACTGCTGTGCTGTACCTACATGGTTTGCCCAGATTCCTGGCTGATCCACCCCTTGTGGGTGTCCACAAGGTCATTTAGGGCTACTTTGGGTCCCAGTTGTGCTGCTGGGACATTCTCTGTGTAACATAAGCTGGAGGTGGGAAAATGCATCTCTAAAACCTCAGACACCTTTAAAGCAGTGAAGGGCTGGACTGCCAGGCTATTAGGCTAAAGATTAGGAGACGCTGATACCAGGTCTCTCACTGGTATTTGATGACTTTTCATTTCCATCATGGTTTAATTTTTGTGGCAAAGTTATATCTCATGTTGTATTTATACTTCGGGTGATACTGTAGATTCTAGAGCAATACCAATAATTAAGAACTAGGTGGTAATTGGACCTTTATATCTTTCTTTATATCTCTCTTCCTGACTTCTTGATGAGGCATTGGTGAATTATGAGTTAAAAGTTAAAGTGTTTAGTATTGCATTTTGGTGGATTTTCAAAAGCATTTGATTTTCAATATGAGCTCACTGATTTATCAAGTTTGATGGCTGGATTGATTGGTGTATAAGGCCGTACGCTGACTCACCTTCAGTAGCAGTAATCCAGTACTCTGGTGATACAGAAAATGGTCTTAGGTTGCTCTTACACGAGTGGCTTTCTCTGCTAGAGTCCCTTTTCAGCAAAGTATAGTGTTGATGGGGGAAGGACGTTAGTACCATTTTTTTCTCTAATGCTTTCAAGAGGCCAAATTCCAAGCTGATACATGATGACAACTTCTGCCAGTTGTGCATAAAGAGGACATCAGTTCAGATGAGTGAGGAATTTGATTAAGTCCAGAGAAGGGCCTTGCTGCTGTGACGTGCACTTTGAAGGGCTGAGAGGGTGTAGATGGTGACTGGGCTGGGCTCTATTGTCCATAGAAGGTAATTTCTCCTCCCTTGATTCTTCTCCGGGAGCAGCAGTGGCAGCAGGCTTGGGATGGAGAGAACACGGAAGGGCTGTAATGAGATTGGGGGTGCAGGTAGAAACTGCAGTCGCCAGCTGTGAATGTGACATGGCGTTTTGGGTTACTGTTTGTTTGCTTTTTCAATGCAGGAACATGGGATATTGCAGAAGTAAAATCCTGTCCTGTGACCTTTGGGACTTTATCAGAGTTGTCCAGGGAATTAGGTGAGTGGTCTCTCTTTGGACTTCTATCTGAATTCTTCTATTGCTTTCCTCGATGCTTGGCTTAGAAGTACTCTCATTGCTTACATATGGGTCTTTTCCTTTGGAGCTACATTTCATTAATCACTCTCCCTCGTAGAGCTTGCTCACATCTGCAATCCAGCGCTACCAGCGTTTGAAGGAGTGACATCAGAATGTTTTATTGAACGCTTTCCAAACTGGTGTCTCATCTTGGAATAAATAAAAAAAAATATTGCCTCCCCAGCAAATTCTTTCTCTGTTAGGTTTACTCGCACAGAAGGTTTCTGTTGTGTTCTGATGACCAACAAATTCAGGGAATTTCAGACCGAGGGAGGGAGCAAACGCCCAGGTTGGAGAGCCCTGTTCGAGGCTGCCTAGCCAGCAGCTTCCTCTCCAGCACCGCGAGGGATTTTCAGCCTAAGCCTCTCCATGCATGGCCTTGAGAAGGATGGAGCGTCTTCTGGTTTTGCATTAATCTTGAGCCTTGTTTCTGGCTTTCACTTTACCTCTCTGCCACTCTTGGTCCTTCTCACTGCCTGGCTCTGAGTGCTCCTGGTTCATACACTCTCTGCCTACCGGAAATTCAAATTTTTCTGCAGGTCCAACTGGCTGATGAATGCAAAGTGTGGTCCTGAATCTTTTAGAGATGCTACAGGCAAGCATAGATACACATAGATAGACATCCATGCACAGAATAGCACGTGGAGTGTAAGCCAGAACGCTGAAATTCGCTTCTAAAGCCAGACATGGCTCTCAGTGTAATACATGCCATATTTATCATCTATTTTCCAACACTGTGTCAGTGGATTGAAGCAGTTCCTAATGTGCAAATTCAGGGAGAAATATTTGTTAACATCTGCATTTACGCAGCAAAAAATCAAGCTGATACAGAGCAAAACTGCATAAACGAAGGAGTCCTTTAGGTGAAAGGAAGGAAGGAAAAATCAGAGATATGAAAAAAAATCTGTTGTGTATGAAAGAAATGAAGAAAAGCCTGGATGTACAGGCCTTAGAAAGGGGCTGAGGGGAGTCATTCAAGGAGGCAGGTGAATCCTACTGGTTGCTTTAGTTACTGAAAATAATAATCAGAAAAACTAAGTCTTCTTTTTCCTCCAGCAGCTTTCTCTAATCTGTGCTCTTTCTTGGAGTAATTCATTTGGTAATTATGGATTTCTGTTAGAATGAGCAGAAGCTTTCTCCTGAAGTCAGTAGGAGCTGGAGCTGGATACACTGGTCGTGGCTTTTGTTCTGCAGGAGCTACAGCTCCCTTTTTACATCCCCAACAGAGATGTGTTGGAAGTTTACATCTCTGAATATCACCAGTGTTGCCACTCCTGAGTGGGTTGGTTTTAATAACTTATGCGTGTAGTGTCCTCATCCAGCCTTCGTTAATAAATCCACAGTGATGAGCAGCGTAGATTAATGTGTGGCTTAAATTACATAACGTCCAGGCATCGTGACATGGTGAGCAGATAAAGGCATGATTAATTGGTTTTAATAATGTGACTATACCTATGTGATTATCTTTTAGGTTTTGGGGTTGGTTTTTTCGGGGGGGTTTATTTTAAAAAAGATGCTTTTCCTGTATGCAGATAACATGAAGAGTAAATCATCCGAGGACAGTCCTTCCAGATGCTGTTGGCACGCCAGCTCGACCTTCCTCCCCGCAGATGATGCGTGGCAGGGGCAGGGTACGTCTCTTCCCTCATTTTCTATGGAAAGATGAGCGTACTAACGCTGATACCCTTTCCAGTCCGTTTTCTAAGCCCCAAAAATCAGGGTCCACTTCCCACCTGGCACAAGGCTGGCAGAGGTAAGGGAGGAATTCAATTTGGGTCTGGTTTTGGGCAGGGACCCTGCACGGGGCCATTGAGAAGGGCGAGAACACGCAATTTATTTATGTTTTTACTTAGAAGGTGACGAAAAGGGGATGCGGTAGGTACGGTCTGGCTGGGTGCATACAGAGAGACAAGCTCTACAGAGAGACCTAGATAGATTGGATCATTGGGCCAAAATCAATGGCATGAGTTTCAACAAGGGCAAGTGCCAGGTTCTGTACTTGGGCCACAACAACCCCGTGCATTGCTACAGGCTTGGGGAAGTGTGGTTGGAAAGCTGCCTGGAAGAAAGAGACCTGGGGGTTCTAATTGACAAGCGGCTGAATATGAGCCGGCAGTGTGCCCAGGTGGCCAAGAAAGCCAACGGCATCCTGGCTTGTATTACAAATAGCGTGACCAGCAGAAGTAGGGAGGTGATTGTGCCCCTGTACTCAGCCCCGGTGAGGCCACACCTGGAGTATTGTGTCCAGTTTTGGGCACCTCAATCCAAGAGAGATATCGAGGTGCTGGAGCGAGTGCAGAGGAGGGCAACGAAGCTGGTGAAGGGCCTGGAAAACAAACCATATGAAGAGCGGTTGAAGGAGCTGGGACTGTTTAGTATGAGGAAGAGGAGGCTGAGGGGAGACCTCATCACTCTCTATAACTACTTGAAAGGACACTGTAGAGAGGTTGGTGCTGGTCTCTTCGCACAGATAATTAATGACAGAACAAGAGGGAATGGCTTCAAGCTCCAACAGGGTAGGTTTAGACTGAACATTAGGAACGAATTTTTCACAGAAAGAGTGGTCGGGCATTGGAATGGGCTGCCCAGGGAGGTGGTTGAGTCACCATCCTTGGATGTGTTTAAGAGACGTTTAGATGTGGTGTTGGGGGATAGGGTATAGGGGAGAACTTTGTAGTGTAGGGTAGATGGTTGGACTCGATCCCAAGGGTCTCTTCCAACCTGGATGATTCTATGATTCTATGATTCTACATACTGCTGTGCAAAGTGTAACTAGAGCTTCTGGGCAGCCAGGCCAGCTGTAGGGAGGCCGTCTGAAGGCTCCCATCGCCCCATGTCCTCTCTCCAGCAGCTGCTGGCAGATGAGCAGAGGAACAGGGCGAGCACAGGGCGATCCCTCCCCACACCCAGCCAAGCGTGGGTCAGGGACATCCTGAGCCAGAGGCAACAATACGGGCTCTGTGCTTCAAAAAAAAAAAAACCCCAGTCCCACGTGTTAGCAATCATCTCGGATTACTAAATTTGCAAAGCGAATTCAAAGTTGGGGTTGGTTTTCATAACTGAAGCCTTGTGTTTCCCTCCCTCCCATCGCTGGGTGGGGAAGGTGGAGCTGGGTGGCCCCTCTCCAGGCAGTCCCCAGCCTGGTGGGGGCTCGGTGGGGTGGCCGGGGAAGAGCCGCAGGGAGGACGGGGCGCTGCTACTGCACAGGGTTTAAGTTTGCCAAAAGTTATAATTTCCTCTGTACTACCCAGATTCAGAATCCAGCTCCAGTGGACTGTGGCAATCAGGGTTTCAGTCTTTTTGTGACTGGCAATAGTGGGGTTTTTTTACTTTTAAAATCTGCTTGAAAGGGCAGCGTGGGTCCTGAGCGGCTGGAATGACTTGGCATGAACAGTGTGGGTATTAGATGGCCTTTTCTCTTGACCTTTTGGTCAGGATCGAGTGAAGTATCTATTTATACCCCTGTTGTTGGGAGGCCCTACCGTGCTCTTGCAAGAATGATGTCCAACGAGCCGAGCAGATCCCTTCTTGCTCTAGCTGCTCTGATTGCCTTAACTACAGGAGAACCCAGGGTGGTTGAAGGCATCGAGGAGAAAAGACTGCGGTCGTCTTGCTTCTCTGCCCAGCGGTAACTGCGACTGCAGCAGGCGCATTGGCTTGACCATCAGAGGATTTTATAAATAGCATAGTTTGCTTTAAAAAAAAAAAAAAGAAAAAAAAAAAAGAAACGAAAACCGCCCCATCCCCAAGCATTCCTCTCCATTAGCGCTGTGTTTGTTTACCCCCACGTAGCTGCTGGCCCTTCATAACTCCTGAGCCCAGGCTTGCCGGGACGGGAAGGGGGGAGGCAGCTCTTCATCAGCATTTCCTCGCCTTCCACTTAGCTCATGTCACGCTTGGCGCACTCCGGATTTGATCTGCAGTTGCGGAGCCGGGCAGAGCTCCTCTTTCTTTTTTCCATGCCACGACTGTCCAGGAGCAGAACAGATAGGAGCAAACTCAGCCGCTTGCTCTGGCAAACCTCGGGGCAGATGCGTTTTGATTGAAAGCAGAAATGGCAGGATTTCTGCCCGCCTTACAGCTTGCTTCTTAAGAGTAGTAGTTTTTTTTTCCCTTTGAATCATCAGCCTTCATATTGATGCAGAGGGGAGTGTCACGAACATGTATTCCCTGAATTTAGATGAGGTAATGGTTGGCACTAAGGTCGGCGCTGCAGGCAAAATGAGCTCTTTGACAGTTAAACAAGGCCTGTTAGCTCTTGCAGGCCTGTGAACTGAAAAAAAAAAAAAAAAAAGCCATTCATAACCTGAATATGAGCTGGGGTCATTTTATCAAATCCAGATCAGTACATTTAATGAGTCTCTTTGTTCCGCGATGGGCCGGTGCAGAAGAAGGAGCTGGATGCCGGACTCCTGCCCCTGCCTTGGCTCGTGGAGCAGCCTTGGCTGGCTCCTGCGCCCCATGGGATTATCTTTTTGTGAAGTACCAGTGATAATAACAGCCTAACTCACAAAAGGCTTGAGGCTTAAGTGTTGTCACAACTGAAAGTATTTATACATAGAGGGAGAGAGGGAGTTAGCAGCGAGGGAGCTGAGCGGTCACTGTGATATGGGAGTGTTGAAAAGACTGATAAATCAGGCTGGTTTCCAAACAGCGCACTGCTTGGTTGACGTTCATTAATGATACGTGTTCCTGATGGTTAGTTCTTAATCATTGTCACATCTGGAGTGCTGTGCCCATTTCTGGGCTTCCCAGTACAAGGTGGACATACTGGAGTGGGTCCGGCAGAGTCCATCTCGGTGTAGGAACACCTGATGGGGTGGTGGGCTCTGGTCTGTCCAGTGAGCGGACAAGAGACAACGGGCATGAAGTGAGGGATGGGAAATTCCGTGTATACGCAAGAAAAAGGTGGGTTATTTTTTATAGTGAGGGTGGTCAGGCAGCAGAAAAGGTTGCCCAGAGAGGCTGCAAAGTCTCCACTCTTGGAGATATTCAAACCCCCCATGGCTACACCCCTAAGCAAGCTGCTGTAGCTGAGCCTGCTGCGAGCAGCGGGGTGGGATGAGACGATCTCCAGAGGCCCTTTCCAACCTCAGTGATTCCGTAATTCTGGTTCTGTCATCAGTCATTGTCTCTGCATATTCAAACAATTAATCCTTAGCAAGCTAAGCCTTCGTTAGCTCGGGGTGTTCTGTGTCTCGGAACTGAAGCCACATGGTTAGCACTGATGGCGGCAGTCCCTCATGAGGGGAGGGGGCTCCAAAGTTGGCAGTTTCTTTCATCCTCACTTTTCCCTGCTCATTGCTACTGTTCACATGCTTTTCAGCCCTGCCACGAAGAGAAAACCTCTGGTGCTTCTGGCATAGTTCACTTTGCCTTCGGGCCCAGGAGCCGCTCTGGTTTCACCAGGCACCTTTCTCACCTGTTCTGCAGGGCTGTTCTAGATCCACCAGACATCTCCTGCCTGCTCTGTCTCCTGTGCTCTACCTTGATGGCTTTACTGCTTGCACGTTTCCCAACACCACCTTCGTGCAACTATAACACATATTTGCCACTGCCCCTTTGGTGACATTTATGTACTTATGCTTAGCTGTTTCACAGAATGCACTATCGGTTTTGGCTGGTTTTGCTGGTTACACAAATGTGTAACCCACACAGTGCTCTTGCGTCTGGTTCCAAGGTGAGCAAATACAGATTTTATGCCGTGTGTCTGCTTCAAAGCACGGTGGGCCTGTGTTCCGGCGACAGCACAGTCTCAGAAGACCCACGTTCTGCTTTGCAAATGCAGCGTGTCTCATGACCACCAGGGCTGCCTTTTTACCTGTGACTTGGCATCTTCGCAATGAATCCTTCTTGATTGCCAAGGCAGATTTTTCCTGGAACTTTCAGTAGGCTTCCGTGTCTCATGACTCCCATCCTTCCTTCTCTCCTGGGGTTAAAATGAATTTTAATTCCTTTGTTTCATGGGAATAAGCAGCTTCTTTGGATTAAAAGAAGTCTTCAGTCTGGGATTTACTGGATATTTTTGCATCTACTGAATTATGCTAGAGGAAGGTGCTAAATGAGGGACTCCTACACCCAGCTGTTGGCAGCAATAATGTTGACCTATAACACCTTAATGCAAGCTTTAGCCTGGAAATTGTCTATCCATTTGCACTGAATGGATTCTACTTGGTCTACAAGTGAGGGCTCAGCAAGGATTTGGGTTAGGACCATGCTCATTGAACGGCCACCTGCCCTTTGCAAAGGGACGGGTTTTTCTACAGCAGCCACAGAAGGACTCAGCGCCACAGACAATACACGGTCCATGAGGATTTTGCCCTGCAAGGTGAAGGGCTGCTCTCCCTTAGGTTTCTTCCAGTTTTAGCTTGTGAAAGAAGTTGTGACCCAAAGAGGACCAGTTGCTGATTTAAAAATATTAGAGGTTACTCAGAGTTTAAAGCCATTCCAGGAGATGTCAGTGTATCTGGAAGGGAAACATGCTATACAACAGAGAGGTTTTAAACCAGAGCTCCGGGATAAGTACATTTAATCCTATTTTCCCATCAAATCCAGCAAATTGTAAAGAATCTTATATTGCACTGAATTTTACTCTGAGTTGATTTTAAACACCTCTACGACATAATTCTTTGGGAAGAGTAATTCTGAGATGAGGCAGAGTCACCCCTGCCTGGCCGAGCTTCACGCCTACCCTTTGACAAGGGCGAAGCACGAGTGACAGCCCATTGCAGGACTTTAGCCATTAAAACTATTTTCATGCTTAAAAATAAGTACATAAACATACTGTTTAAGAGATCGGAAGTGAAAAAGATAGTCTTGGCATCCCGTGTGCCTTCCTTAAGTTACAGTCTGTTCTGCTTGCACACCCACAAGAGCATCCGCCGGCAGAGCTGCTGCCGTGCAGCTCAGGAGGGTCTGTCGTTCCTGAAGTCTTGGTGCCATTTCACCAGTCCCTACGTCACGATGTGTACCCTCCTGGTAGCCAGAATTTGTCTTCTCTCTAGCAGCATGGTTTTGCCTATATTTTTTGCTGCCATGGCACACTTGTGGTATATTAGTGCAAAGGCAGAGTGTATCTTTGCTGACACTTGCTGTGTCCTCACCATGATGTACCTTCTGGCATAGATACGGGGTGGAGAACGCAGGTTGGGATTGCCTTCAGCCACAACAGCTAAATCCTCCAGAATTTGTGAACCAGACCCTCCTCTAACCCAACTGGGGAGAAGCAGGAGAAGCTTTTTGGTGGTGTAAACCCATGCTGCAGCTTACACAAACTGTTCTTCAGACGTCTAAGTCATTCATGTATATTTTGCATCTCTCGAATCTAGATGCATTCATTTGCCTAAAATACTTAGACTGGATTTTTTTTTGGCGGGGAATACATTAGACAATACTTGTTCCTGTCCTTTTTACAGAAGGAAAGAAATATTGCCTATGTACAGGGCATGAATTTTAAACTGAGAAACTTGAGCAATGTTTATAATCATGTTTATAACATTTGGCAGCAAACTGGACAGAGGAGCTTTTTGGAAACAGTTTTGTTTTATCATCCCCAGCATGCTTTTGGGTTTGGCCCTGCTGCAACTAGAAGTTTTTCCATCCAGCCTGGGATTTTTTTATATTTGTTTTTATTTTAAGAGACATGATCAGCTAAGAGTTATTATTATATGTCGTGTTTTGAAAGTCTTTCTTCCTGTTAGGATAAGACTTAAGATTGTTACATTCAAACCATTAAAAAATAATCAAGTAGTCCTTTCAACATCTTATGCTGATTTATCTGCTTTTTTTGCACCTCATTCAGTTTGGGCAAAGAAATTAGACTGGTCTGCTTTGCCTTCTTGCCTGAGGATCGTTTGCCGGTGCTTTGTGGAGAGGCAGTTGAGGGCTTGCGGCCAGATTTTCAAAGGTACCAGATGCTGGCACATACAGAAAGCTAAAAGATTTTCAGGTTTCCGCCTAGCCCCCATGAAATGATCAAATCGATGCAGGGTAGGTGTTATCTATTTCATGCATATTTAGAGTTGCATGTTAAGGAGCTTTGGAAATCTGTGCTGTGATGGTGCCTTTCTGGCTTACATTCAAGAAAAGAAAATGGAAGAGGAAGATGACGTCAAGAATGCACTCAGTACTATTTTTTTATAGGAAAGAAAAGCCAATGAGAGCATTAACAAATGCACAAATCCTGTACTAATATTACTCTTGCATACAAATAATTGCCCTGGGGATGGTGTGTTGCAGTGAGTGGAAGAGCCTGCTGTCTCTGCCAGCATTTCTGGATATGCCTGAATCCTTCTCCATGAAATTAAAAGAAAATGTTTGACAAGCTATGCTATTAGTTTTGTAAAGCTTGTTTTACTGAAGCGCAGGCTGAAAGGGCTTTTGTTCCTGCATGTGTTTTTCTGCCCTTCTTTAATTTTCCTCCTGTCCTGAAGAGTGCAGTCACTAATTGTGAATTAGCAATCAATGTATACTTCTTTTAAATGTGTTTAAGATGCATGTGCATACATGCACACCCAGGAAGATGACAGATACCCTTTGCAGTGTTTGCATTACTAGCATGAGCCTGGGAAGTAGTATGGATTTGAACATAATTCATTCATATGCTTGTTCTAATAGACGATCCTTCAGTGATTGACCTCGACTCTGACTGGAAGGCTCCTACAGAAGAGTGGGGAAATTGGACAGGACATGAGGAGCATCAGGCAGGGGATGAGAAGGAGAAGGTGAGGCAGCGGCGTCGGTGACTGAGGGAGATCTGCTCCACTGGGCTCAGTCTCAGCCAGGCTGGGGTGTCCAGTCCAGCCCTAGAGCCAGACTCCCCTGGTCGTGGGGGCTTTCTCACGCTGGAAGGAGGCACTTGGTGTGGTCACTCCCCTGACCCGTGAGATAGCTGGAGCTGGGGGACACACTTGCAGGACATGTTACGATGGGTCGGGGGAGTTGGCTGGTTCTGGGAGTTCATTACCTGGATGTCATTGCTGTCCTGAGCAGCAAACATCGGTATTTGCCACCCTTTGTTAATGAACTTTCTACTGCTGCTGACCCTCCTGAATACGTGGGGCTTAAAAGAGCTGTAGAGTCCACAGCTGAGACCAGCCTTCCCACCATCCCAGCTGGGATGTATTTATTTAAGTGAGAGGGTTTGTCGATAGTGATACAGTGGTAGCTTGGGTGGAGAGGTAGAAGCAGAAAGTTTGCTGTTTAAATGCTTCATAGAAGCCCAGGAAAATGTCCCTCTTTGGCAGCAGCAGGAAGAGTGTGCTGAGCTTTTTGCAAACTGCTGTGTTAAGCCGAGGTGTGTACCTTATCCAGAGAGACGCCCTGCTTGTACACTCCTGGAGGAAATCAGTTTTCCTGAAAAAACCACATATCAGCCATCCCAGACCTCCTCTTATAAAATCTCTGATGTTCTCAGGAATTGCCAAAAGGCAAAGCAGGAATTCATTTCTGCCTTTCTGGAGTAAAAAGCAAAACGCAGCGGAAGAAGAAGAAAATTGAAGTGATGGAAGCAAAGGGTGGAGCTGGACTCAGGCATGTGAGTATTTTGTAGTCCCAAAGTAGCGTTTGGTTTTCCAAGAGCAGAGGGGGATGTCTTCTCCATTAGGATGATGTGACCTAAGGGGGGGCTTTTCTTTTCTTTTTCTTCTTCTCTTCCCTTCTCTTCCCTACTCTTCCCTTCTCTTCCCTCCTATAAAAGAAGGGTGAGCACAGTGACCAGTGTTTTTTTGCAACAGGGTATTCCCTAACATACTTACAAAACAGTTTAATTTTGCAATGCAGAGAGGAGCAGATGGCTTTAATCGTGGAAAAAAAAAATACTTTCTCAGGCAAATGCACTCCAAGTTTAGTGTACAACTGGGCTGTGTTTTATCTGTGGTGGAAGGTCACCTGGAGATATTAACAGTAATGCAGAAGTGGTTCCCAAAAGCCAGTGAAGATAAAGCAAGACCAACGTTATATCAGTGAAAAGCTTCTTTAGAGAAATATGACTCAGAGTGTAACAGAGAATGGCTGTGGAAGACGTCAGCTCATTTGGGATGGGAAGTACGAAGGAGCAGAGTAATGACTGGGTTTTGGGCCAGTCCTTGGCTGTGATGTCCTTGCTGCTCAGTGAAATGAGAAATGGGGGGGGACCCCCAAAATGTTCTAATTGTTTGTCATTCACTTGTCACTCAATATGTTGCTCTGGACTCGTATGGCTGTGTAGTATTGTTTGTTTTCCTCTCACACTGTGGTTTCTCCCGATCCTTGGGACAATTTTGCTCCCTGAACTCCTGATGCTCCCATTTTAAGGGAAAAGCTTTTAACTAACTCACTGACCATGATCCACGTGGTCATTAGGACAGCCCATCCGTTACCAGAGTGCTGCCAGGCCAGTCTCTCTCTCTTGCACATCCAATTAGTTGCTTTAGCTTTGTACGTACCTTAATGAATAATCTTAATAGTGCTGTTCAGACTCCTCAGGACGGCTTTGTTTCTTCTGGCATGTTTATGATGGGCCAGAAGGAGTTTGTGCTGCATGTCAGCCCCAAATGCTGGTGTCTGCTGCTGTGCAAGCTTGTCCTTTGGAGATGGACATAAAAAAATGACATTACTTATGAAGCCAGATATACAAAGTTGTTTATCACACTCGCTGTGCTACTCCAGTATTTCTATGGACGGTGGGCACATCTTAGTCTTCAGTCGCACTATACCATTATGGCACTTTCACCTCAATGTATCTTGCTGTTGTATTCCTGGGGGAAAACAAGGGGCAAGACGGTAATGAAAGACATTTTCAGTACTTTAATCCCTTCTAAAACAAATAAGAAGGAGGTAGGTAGATGACATGCCAGAATATTCTAACCATTTAAAAACGAATTTGTCCTGCAGTTTCTTTAAATACCCTAATTCCCTCCAATAATGACATTTTCTCTCATATTTTGTACTTGCATATGCTTTGTTTAACTCATATGCTTAGTGAAGCATATTGTTTCAATTAAGCCCCAGCAAGGTTTGGAAACAAGAATGGAAGAAGGCCCAAGGGACTTGATATCTACAAAACATAGCAGTGATGCAGTCTGTGCTTCCTTCAAAAAATCCTTGGACACTGCTAATAATTCACCCAATAACGGTAAGTGATTGTTTTTGCCCATCTGATGAATTTTGGTTTCAGAAAAATGCGTAATCCAAGAAGCGTTCACAAATGCATTTTCAAGTGAATGGGCAAAATGCTTCTCCTTTAGCTGAAGATGTCAATTCTTAGAGAGGCTCTGTTATACTTTTTTTCTGTGACAAATACCTGTTCCTGCTAGAGTTAATGAGTAAAACTGCCATTGCATTTAGCGGGAGTAGTTTTTGCACAGCGCTTTTAAATGTGAAACAGAAGCAAATGTATGTGTGAGTCGGAGCCCACCAAAAACATCCAGAGCCCTCCCTGTGACTTTGGATTACCCTTGTAAGTAGGTGGCCCTTGTAAAACATATCTAAGAACCCCAAAATATCCTTCTTCAGGTGAAAGACTATGGAAAGGCATTGAGGTGCTGGAGTGTGTCAACGAAGCTGGTGAGGGGTCTGGAGAACAAGTCTTAGGAGGAGTGTCTAAGGGAGCTGGGGTTGTTTAGCCTGGAGAAAAGGAGGCTGAAGGGAGACCTTATCTATCTCTACAACTACCTGAAAGGAGGGTGTAGCGAGATGGGGGTCAATCTCTTCTCCCAAGTAACAAGTGATAGGACAAGAGGAAATGGCCTCAAGTTGCGCCAGGGGAGGTTCAGATTGGATATTAGGAAAAATTTCTACACCAAAAAGGTTATCAAGCATTGGAACAGGCTGCCCAGGGAGGTGGTGGAATCATCATCCCTGGAGGTGTTTAAAAGACGGGTAGATGTACTGCTTAGCGATATGGTTTAGTGATGGTTTTTGTCAGTATTAGGTCAATGGTTGGACTTGATGATCTGAAAGATTCCTTCCAACCTAGGCAATTCTATGATTCTATCAAAAGCCAGCAGTTCCCAGGGACGTGATTGCACGTGGATGGTTTGTGCACTGGCCCCTGTTGTTTGTATGGCAGGTGTACCTGGGAATAAGGAGAGGAGGAAGAGGAAGAAAATGAAGAAAGAGACTTGAGAGAGCTGTGCAGCTGCCAGAGTGACAACCCAACGGGGCAGATGTGCCCATGAGCTGCAAGGATTCTGCTTTCTGCCATGCCGCGCTGAGCCCAAAGTCAAGAGAGGCTCTAGGAGACCTCCCAGCGAGAGGAAGAGGAGGAGAGGAGCAGCGAGAGAGCCAGAGAGCATGAGTGTGTGAGAGAAGGGAGAGAATGAGCACGCTGTGCACAGGAGGGGGCGGTGAAACAGAGCTGCTGTTCATTACAAACTGCTGCCCTTGATTAAAAGCTGTTGAATGGGTTTTGACTGAGTTGCATCGAGTCCTTTCAGTTTTTCAGTGTCACGTTGTTTGTCAACTCGCAATGTTATACTCCAGTGTAGAAGCAGTCGGGACCTACCTGACCGTGATTGTACTTTGGTTCCATGAAGGGTCCACCAGCTGGTCTCTGGCAGCGGTGCTCCTTGACAGGCTACTCATGTCCAGAAGGAAGCACTGTTGGGAGACAAAGGGAGAATAACGTGGATTGTTCTTCAGCCTCCTAAATCTTTTAAATCGTTCTTGGCTGCTACAGTCAGACTTTTGCATCATACCTTGACATAGTTATTCTTCTCACCTCACATCAGGCTAGCTTGCTCCACCAGGGAAAATTTCTAGAGGAGATCTTAAACTCATTTGGAAAGACGGTCTAAACCTTTTTTTTTTCTCCTCAGATTTCATGGTTGGCTAAAGTTTAAAGTCTGTATGTCCAAAGCATGCTGCATTTGTACTTATAGTAGACTGAAGTAACTTTTTGAAATCACTTTTCTTACTCTGATGTTTGGAAGTTTTTATCATTTTGTTACTTAAATATTGTGAATGAAATTTTTTAAAATGTCATTTTAGTATTTATTAAAGAGCGTGTATTTCTTGTTGTCAGAGGGTTTATGGTATGGAGGAGGGAATGCGTTACAATTGAATACTGTGGTTTATAAATAGCGCTGAGCTGACACCACTAAAAGCTGAAGGCCTTTATCCCTGGAGGAGCTGCAGCTCTGGTGGTAGCTGTGAGGGCTTCTTAGATGGTCCTGAGACTGTGCCTCCACCTGACCCATCCTAGAAGGGCTGCCTCGAAGGACGAGATAATGACTGCCAAATCTCCATTCGCGTTTGACTTTGTGCCTCTGGAGATTGCATGGGATATTAATGCATGTTAAACATATGCACGTTCGTAGGCATTGGGTTGATGCTGAGACACAATTTCAGATCAGATACTGATTAACCAGGGATGTTAATGGCTTTACACCACTACAGCAGCACTTCTGTTTGCATCACGGAGCCAGATGTGCTCTGCGCTTCTGCTGTTGCAGCCACCCAGTCCCTGATGGTGGCTTGTCTGAGCGTTGCCTGCAGCTCAGCATTTTTACCTGAGAGCCTTCGTCTGTGGCTTCACAGCTGTCAGTGCAGCTGTATCCTTCAGAGAAGCACTTAATTGCAGCAACATATTTGTGTTTGGAGTTTGGCTACTATACGTTAAAGGGCAGTTCTCTCGCGCTGTGGGTTTTGGGGGTAGCCAGCTGTACAGCGTGCCCTGAAATTTAGCACAGCAGGATTGTTTCAGACAGGGGAGGGGTAATCTTTAACTGATGCCGCTTCGCAGCCCACTGTCTAGAATCTGCACATCTCGGTGTTTGTGTCTCAGTGTAAGGGAAATACAGGCAGTTTATGAATCGACTGAATAGACCAAAGGGATTTTATCTGGAAACTAACTGGTTTGGAGCAGATGCCTAACAAGAAAATGCGTGGCCTCACTGGAGAAACGAGTACAGCAAGTTCAAGGATTTAGAAGATGTGTTAATGAGTATGTGGGTAATGAGTAAAGTTTTGCTATCTCTGAAGCCAGTGGAAAACATTCATTGACCTCATTGGGGCCAGGACGTTGCCCAAGGTCTTTGTTTAGCATTGAAGATAACCTCTGTGATCAAAAAAAAAAAAAAAAAAAAAAAAAAAAGGACAGAGAGAAGCTCACAAGATTGGTAGACTCCAGATTTCTGCTTTTTTCTCTATATCTGCTTGCAAACTTTTTGATGTCTGTGTAATTATGTTTTATTTCAACACATTACAGTATTTCAAATTATCATTGTTTTTATAATAAAAAATAAAAACTTTTGCCCCAAAGCCCAACATTCATGAGCAGTTTTATTTAATTAGTTTGTACGCGTGTGAGGAAGAGGACGTGGTTTTGGCTAAACTAATTTCACTTTCAAGCTTTTTTCAGTGAACTGTAAATGTTTTTTAAGAGATTTCCTTCATCTGAACCTTTTTCTGTTTAGGAAATCCTCATGACATTCTTCTGCTGCTGGAATAAAAGAACAATCAAGACCTGTAACACTGACAAGTTGACTGCAGTGCTGATGACAAGCAGCAGCAAACTATATTACCCAGTTTTTCTGTCAAATTCATCAGTACAACTCTTACTGACATCAGCGGTATCAGGAGAGCTGTATTTTTCTACTGGCTCCACTGTTTCACAGACGGGAAGTCATCACTGTAATACAGATGGGCTCGGGAATTTATAGCAGCACCTTATTTAATACCACATGCTAAAGGAGGCAAAGAAAATACACTCCTGCATATAAATACTGTTGATCGTAGGCCTTCCTAAATAACTGCAAAGCTCTCCTCAAGGCAAGTTTAGTGGCAATGTACCATTTGTGTGACTCTGCTGTATTGGTACCGTGCTGCGAGTAGTTAGGACAGGTATAGATTCAGAGAATAGTTTAGGTTGGAAGAGACCTTAAAGATCATCAAGTTCCAACCCCCCCTGCAATGGGCAGGGACAACTCCCACCGGATCAGGTTGCTCAAAGCCCCATCCGGCCTGGCCTTGAACCCCTCCAGGGATGGGGCATCCACAACTTCTGTGGGCAACCTGTTCCAGTGTCTCACCACCCTCATAGTGAAAAATTTCTTCCTGATATCTAACCTAAATCTCTCCTCTTCCAGTTTGAAGCTGTTACCCCTCGTCCTATCACTACATGCCCTTGTAAAAAGTCCCTGTCCAGCTTTCTTGTAGGCCCCCTTTAGGTACCAAAAGGACACTATAAGGTCCCCCCAGAGCTTTCTCTTCTCCAGGCTAAATAACCCCAACTCTCAGCCTGTCCCTATAGGAGAGGTGCTCCAGCCCTCCAGCCCTCTCTCATTTTCACAGCCCTCCTCTGGACCTGCTCCAACAGGTCTATGGCCTTATGCTGGGGGCTCCAGAGCTGGATGCAGTACTCCAGGTGGGGTCCCACCAGAGCAGAGCAGAGGGGGAGAATCACCTCCCTCACCTGCTGGGTGTTGGGTACCATTTGGTTGATATGGCTGTGGTAGTGCTAGGACCCCCCCAGTGCTGCTGCTGCTGCACGGGCTGCCCGGGATGGGAAAGTGTGCTGAGGGTCTGGTTCCTCACTGAACGGACCGAGTTTAAATAAGAAACAACCAAATCAAAACACAAAGCACTCAGCAGCTGCTCTTAACTTCCATTCTTTCACTTCCTAGTCCTCAGAGGCTGAAAAACCATCGCCCAGCTTCACAAATGGTCTTTGCAGATGGGCAGCACCTTTGAAAAGCAGACCTTTGAGCCCCTTATGAAATTCCCCTTCCTTTCATCACTGCATGTTCAGCCTGCTCCCTGCTTTCCACGCTTTTAAGACGTCTCCCCTTCTCTTCTGTGAGAATGAACTGCTCTGTGCAAATCATCATCCTGCTGTCCTGCTTCTGGCACTGGGAACGTTAAACAAATGTGCTTGATGTGCTCCTTCTCCTAGCCTCTGATCTTTGCCAGCTGGAGAGTAGCGTTAAGTCCTCAGACAGGAGATTCAACATCAGTCCAACAGGCTGTAGCATTGCTTGTGCTATAGCTGAGTGTCTTTATTCTTTGTATAATCCCTTAGAAGGGTAAATCTGGAGTAGCCTCTCTTTGGTCATTCATGAACCCAGCATAGTCTAATTGCCAGCTCATGGGCCAGATCCAGCTGGCTCCTCCTGCCTTCTCCTTAAGCGATTTATTAGTTGCTTGAGTGACACACGTCTCGGGAACAGCCAAAAGCCCTCCCTGTGCCCACAGATGGTCCAGCGGCTGGAAATCAAGCCTCTGGTGCAGCCGTGGTGTGGGAGGTGGGATGAAGTGTGGCTGGGAAAACATCTATGATCTGGTTAGGAGCAAGCAATTAACTGTTACAGCAGCAGCTGCAAATGATGAAATACACCGCTTTAAGTTTCAACTTTCTCTTAAACTCGGTCTGCTCTATTTTTGTAATGACGCCCTTTCTTGTGGGAAGCCTTTTGAAGGTGGAAGATTGGCTATATCCCTAATAATAGGGCCACATCCCTAAGGGATGGGTCCCTGAGTATCTCAGGCATTAAGCTGTGGTTGATGCTGTAATTGATGAACTCCTGACCCGTAAAGCTGTGTTTCCTCCCAGGCAGACTGCAGGATGCAGATGCAGAGGCTGAAGCTTTGCTTCACACTCAAACCGTGGTGTAACGCTGTCAGGGTTAAGTGGGGCAACTGCAGAGAGGAATGTGGCCTGCTGTTCCATAATTATCTGTAACTGATCATTCTAATCGTCTATAATTATCGAGGTCCCACCCAATCTGTGGCACAGCTGACAGACCTGCATGAGCCCAGTATCAGGTAGACATGTTGATTGCTTGGCAGAAAGTAATTACTATGCTAACAACACGGTCCTGCTCCATAACACTGGAACTGCTCCGAGGGTAGCTGGCTCCTTGTGAGGAGAGAGGGGTTTGCAGTCACGGGCTAGGAAGATCAGGTGCAGGAAATCTTGTCCTTCTTCTGTGATCATGCTGAACCAGGCCCAGGGGTCTTTTCAAGGCAAATTGAACTTTCTGGTACATGCCATCCCTGACATTCAGCTCTGCAGATGTTCCCGTCTGCGAGGGAAGCGTCCTCCCGTACTGAAAGGATGAAAGTAATTACTGAAAAAAAAAACCCAAAAGTGATTACTGGAAGTAATGCATTGGTCTCGGAAACAAACTCCTTGTGACACCTCAGGAAAAAGCCCCTGCAACAGTAACTGACCCTTGTACCATTCCATCAAGAGACTAGTAGAAACTTGGTAAACTGGGGTTTACGTCAAACTTTGAGTTCTGTATCCATATTTTCCTTTGGTGGTGGTTCTGAGTGCGTTAAGTTAGAGATACGATAAATGACTTAATCAAGCACTTTTGGCAGCACCAGCTGGAACCTTTGCTGACGTCCCAAGCTGCAAACCCATTCAAAAAGCCAAAGTGCAAAGAAATGGCAAATTACCAGGAGGCAACTCTTCCTGCTTCCCGGAGCAGGTAACATCCAGGTCCTCGGGCTCCTCCCATTCACCCTGCCAAGATTCACGGAGCGGCAAGCTCAGGCTGAGGGCTGGGAGGGGGAGTCTGCCAGTAAGTACAGGACATTTCCCATTTCCAGCACTCACTTTTGGTCATGTGAAAGCACTGAGATGCCTGAACTTGCCACGTTAGACGGAGGAAAATGCTGTCCATTATTAGACATTTTTATAGCTTTATTTTTAAGGCTGATATAAATGAACCACGGCTCTTTCAGTTTAGCAGATTTCGACTCTGTAAATGAATATCGGAGTTTTTATTCAGTGCTCGATATTCAGAAAACCTGAGCGTACAGCGAGCAACCCAGAAACAGTCTTGTGCTAATGTAAGTTTTACGTCATGCTGTCATATTTTAGCTGCTTTTCAAACCCTGGCTTTCTGATCCATCTGTTACGAATTAAAAGGTTTGGAACTGAGTTAAATTGACCCTTGCTGGTAAAAGATAATTCATATTGTTAACAGCAATCAGCTAGAACAAAAAGTACAGAAGCTTGGAATGTTACATTAGGAATCCTTAAGTGATGTTGATTAATTCAATAAACAAAAGTAAAATCCAATAACCACAAAACTCATCGCGATACATTTTTATTACTTTCTTATCTCTTTTCCAAGAAACCACTGACTCTCTGGATTAGCTTGTTTTCTTCTAGCAGAATCCATCTTGGAGAAAAAGGCTGGTAAAATTTGTTAATGCTGACTTCAGGATATCTAGGATTTCACTGTGACTGTGAGTCACCAACAGGAAAGTTTCCCTCCTGACTAATTTATTTTAGCTTTTTTCCCCCCTCATTGATATGTTAATGCTTCGCTTTTACTCCAGCATATTCTTATCTTTTTTAAGGAGGCAAAAAGCCAGTCCATGCTCTCAGCCCAGATATTTTTCACATCTTCTGCGCCAGTTCTATTGATTTTTCTAAATTCTGTTGAGGGGATCTGGCATTACATACTGCTGTATCTATGTAAAGACATCCATTTCTCTGGGATGTTGTAAAACCTTGCTTTTTTATTTAAAAATTGTTTTCAATGTGGAAAATAACCAAGTCTGAGAAGCAAAGCCACCTTTCCTCTTTTTTTTTTTTTTTTTTTTTATCATGTAGAGTAGCAGATGCACATAGAGTAAAGCTATAGAGTAAAATTATAGAAGTAGCTTGTTGCTGCCCTCATAGTCAAGAGCTTTCCGTTGGGGATGGATGAGCTCCAACGTGTCCTGTGCTGTACCTTTTATTCCCTTGGCAAAGAGGCCACTGGACAGAAGACTTGGTTGACGTTCCTATGGCTTTCACTAGCTGTTGTGGTGTCGGTCAAATCAGTTCATCTGACCGTGCCGCAGTTTCCCCAAGCCTAAAAGGACAATATTTTCATTACAAAGTGATATGAACTCTGCCCATGGAGGTTACGTACGATTATCAGCTCATGGTGTTCCTCACATGTCCTCACACACACACACAGAGCGAATGCTGAAGCAGAACAGCACCTCATCTTTCACAAGCACCCTGGCAATAGTTCAGTGCGTGCTGAGGAGAAGTCATGACTAAGCCTAAGTCTAAACCAACATCTTTTAGCCAAGGATAGACTGAAGAATGGCACAAAAGGGAGAGACAGTGGAATTACAAAAATCAGCATAAAACAGCCCTAGTGCTCTATTGTTTTGACATCTTGCAGGTGTTGAACTTAATTTTTTGAAGAAGCTGAAGGAGAATGCAACCTGGCCTCTCAATTGCACAATCCTAGCTGTTCTGCTGTCACATGCGTTTTCAAATTATTTTCAAATATGATTATTCAAAACTAATAATGTGGGTTTGGTAAAACCTTGCCATGCCCGCTCAAGACAGGATTTTGAAAGACCTAGCTAATTTGGCTAACGAGGAACACTGTGGCATCAAAACTCCTTCCCTCCCTACCTGCTGAGAGGGAAGGAGTTAAGCGTCCTGCTGGTAAAGGAATTTGCAGCTGCTTCTGGCTTACAGATAAGTGTAGGGCTTTCTGCTCTTACTGTTGTGACAGGGGAAGATTTGTTCCCGCAATGTCAAGGTCTTTTTGCAATTTGGGAAGAAAAGTTTATCGTCACTTCTCTCTGAGATTTTGCTCTGGTTGTCATGACTGTAAGCTGAGCCCTTCAGAATTTTTCATCTGTTTAGCCTCAAATCTTCTCTGAACCAGCAAAAAGGAGAGAATTAAGGCTTAGAGGGAAGGAAGTGTCTTGCCTGAGGTCATCGGGGCTGTGTGTGGTATGGAAGAACCGGAATCTTTCACAGAGGGTAGGACTAAAATCATTAACCTCTTCTCTCTTCCCTCAAGTACAGGAAACAATGCAATCATTCTCAAAATACTCTTTTAAAATCTTTTTTTTTTTTTTTTTTCTGAAGGGAAGAGAAAGTGGAGACGGATTTTTATGCCCACTCAGTAGTTCCACATCAGTCTATCCTGCTGTGGAAAGCTGCTTTGTGATGTTAAATGACATTCACATTATTCTTCCCAGTGTCTTTTATTGTCTGCAGGGTATAACAAGCAGTGAAGCTCAAGGGAATCGCATCAATTTTTATTCTGAGCCTGGCTGACAAAGATATGAACACTTAATTAAGATTTCTTTCATCCCATGAAAATAGCCTTGAAGATCTGAGCCTGACATGAGGGCTGCCAGTGATACTAGTGAAGGCAAAGTGTCCGACTGCAAGATCTTGGTTGGAACACTGACCTCACAAACTGTTTGAACTGAGAATGGAATCTAGGTGTTTCTGAGTGGATGTCCTAACTCCAGCAAGAGACTCCTGCTTTCTCTTCTGACTCACTCTAGTCCTGTGAACTCCTCTTTCCCATGGTGACAGACCAAGAGGAGGGAGAGCCTCTCTCAACTCCGCAGGAACAATGCAGTCAATTCAGGCGTCCACGCTGCAGAAACAGTTGGCTCAGGCTTCCCAACGCACCATCTGTGAGAAAACTGATTTTTTAAATGAATGATTACAACAAAATGCACATTCCTTTTTTTATTTATTTACATGCATGCATATTGATTAAAATTAGTCCGGTTTTGCCACATTAAATCAGAGTGTTGATAATTAAGCATCTGTGCACAGGGCTGAGAACATTAGGAGCACTAAAGAAACAAACAATAGTTTATAATAGGATCATTAGAGCAGTCTTAGCAGCACTTACAACATGTTTATTCAAAAATGAAATATGCCCTAAGGAAGAAAAACACCAATTATGGAACACAGGGGATTTAAAATAAAAAGGTCAGTTTTAAAGCCTTTAAGTAAATAATTTCAAACAGCTCCGCAACAGCTCATGTATAAAAATAGATTAAGTAGCTAAAACAATAAAATGTGTTAATTGTCGGATCTGGAATATATCAAAAGGACGAGTACAGTCACCTTCATTACCTTCTCATTGTTCAGAGTGAAAAAACCTCAGTATTAATACTGACACATGACATACATCTTGGTGTATGTATGCACAGCAAATGTTTATGGTTTTATGAGTGTCTCAAGTTGGTTGTACAGGGCCAAGAAGGAAACTCTTGCAGCTGCACCAGGGTTACAATAAACTGTGTGTGTATCTGTATCAACAGCTCAGGTCTGCAGAAACCACCGGCTGCCCTTGGGTCAGAGGAAGTTTATTGCTCCATTCGGGAACAGATCTGGTGTTCAAGTGGCGGAGCAACCTCTTACCACACATGCATTTATACACATTATTTCTAATTAACACACGTATCTGGCAGCACCTGCAATTTTCAGCGGGCCTTAGGAGTATTATTAGCATTATCCACTCACAAACAGGGACTTTTGGCTAACAAAAAAGTAAAGCACCTCTTTGGACTAAAACTCGCCTCTTCTCTTTACCCTCTTATCACATATCCTCTTATCACGTAACACACCATATTAAAAATTTAACCTAATGAACTAATGCAAAAGAATAGCAAGAGTTCATGCAAATTAAACCCTCTACAGCACTGGCTGAATTTCAGCAAAAGCCATGGGATGTCGGTAGTATCTCAAAACAGGCCACTTCAGACTCTGCTAAGGAGACACCCAATCCAGCTTTTTCTTGGAAAAACAACACCGTTTTCTCCGTAGGGTTTTGGCTGCCCTGCTCGTAAGCCGAGCACCAGCTCGTTGGCCTGGCCAACCTCCACCCACTCCGCCTGTGGGGAGCTCGGTGAGCCGTGCCCCAGGGGAGCCTGGCCAGGGGTCTGCCGCCGCCGGATCGAGCATACGGAGGGGCACCAGCTCTGAAGGGGCTGCGGCGTAAGGAAGGGGTTCGCCGCCAACATGGCGGGCCCGGAGGGCACCGGGCCTCGCCTCAGGTGAGACCCGCCCCCGCCGCCGCAGGTGAAGGACCGGGGTGTCGTGATTGGTCCCTGGCGCCGCCAATCGCCTGTTGCCGCGGCAACGCGTACGCCCTCCCGCAGGCACACCCCCTCCCGCGCCCCCGCTGTCGGCGGCTGATTGGCCGGAGCGGCGGTGACGCGCGGGCGGGGGTTTCAGGGCCCTCAGCTGGAGGGGAACTAGCTGGTAGAGGGCGGGCGGCGGGCCTGCAGGCGGGAGGTTGGTGTTGCCGGAGCTGCTGCTGCCGCTGCCGCCACCACAACCACCACCATGACGTTCAAGCGGAGCCGGGATCGCTTCTACAGCACCCGCTGTTGCGGCTGCTTCCATGTGCGGACCGGCACCATTATCCTGGGCACCTGGTACATGGTGAGAGACCGGCGCGGGGGGCGGCCGGCGCCGCTGAGGGGGCGGTGATTTCTTGTGTGGGGGGTGTGAATGGGGGGGGAAGTGGGGTGGGAGGGTGTGTGCAGCGCGCATGCGCGGAAGGTTCGGCCGTTGCCCGAGCGGAGACCGGGGGGGTGGTGTGTATCGCGGCGCGGGCAGTGCGCATGCGCCGCCGGTGGGCCCGGGACGGGGTGGTGGTGGGGGGGTGATGGTCTGTGGCTGCTCCCTTCCTTAAATTGGAGGAGTGGGCACTCTCACGTGTTTCAAACAGTACTGAACGGGTGTCCTTGGAGATGCTGGCTCTTGGGGGGGGGGACTGGAATTCGGGGTACGTTTGTTGAGGACGGTGAGGCAAGGCGTAGTTCCCCTGAATAGCGTGAAGGTGGGGGGTCTTCAAAAAGAGCACGGCTTCTGCTTGTTGAAGAGCTCGATAGGAAGGGAAGTTCCTGGTTATTCGGCGCTTCTCGATGTAGTGGTTGGGGAGCTATAGAAACGGGTTTGGTTTCCAAAACGCCTCTTGTTTTCTGACTGGCGGGTGCTTTTTCTCTGAGGGGGGGTTTAGTGGTGAAGCTGAAATATTAAGATAGTTTTGAAGTAAAGTAGAAATGTGGAAACATAACCAGCAAGATAAGCCCTGGACTCTTAACTTCCCTTAGTTCCTTTAAAGGGGAACTAAGTTCTGCTTTACTTAAGTAATTTCCTCATCTTTCCTTCCCTTTACCCTTGTGGGCAGTAAAAATGTGAGGATAGTTTAAAAATGTTACATCATAGCTTTTCTGTTCTCCTGAAGCTGTGACCAAAGCCTGTGTTCTTCACCCTTCCCAAGACCGTTCAAATAGAGAATGCAAAAATTTTCATGCCTTGATGTGAAGCAGCCATGCGGAGAAACTGCTTTTACAGGCATTGGAGTTAAGTTTGGAGTGTTTATGGTTTATCTTCAGCAAGTACAGGGAGATCTTAATTTTTTTTCATCTCAGTCCTTTCATTGACAAAAAAACCCCAAAAACCTACAGGCAAACAATAAAATGGCAGGAGAGAGGAATGGACGAAAAAGCAGGGTGAGGGGGTGGGAAGCGTAACAAAACTCTAGGAAAGGGATATTTGGAAATTGAAAGAATGATGTCTTAGTGTTGATTAAGTTCTACTATTAGTTCATGTAAAATAGAAAAGTAAGGTCCATTGCAGTATTGAACATCAGACTTCTGGAAACATGCAGAACTTCCAGAAGTTTTACCCCATACTAATGGAAGGAGATGAAAATATGCTTCTGGTACCTCAAGTAAAAACATAAATTGTTAACATTGAGGAGGTGCTTATCTTTGTTACGGGACAAACACACCTTACTGCCTTCTAGAAACCCAGGAACTTGGCAGGGGCGGTCGGCAGGGACGTGCTTTCCCTGGCCACAGACTCAGTAGCTCTTACAGCTTCTACCTCTCTTGCTGTGCTTCCGTTTCATCTTGTTGCCTGGATGCAGCGCCTTCCTGTCTGAATCTGTGCAAATACCTGTAGTGCTTATGGCTGGTGAAAAGTATACCGGTCGTTGATGGGGCCGATGGCTTTGGAGGTGGTGTCTGAAGCAAAGTGTTCCTTGGGTCTCGTGTAACTGCTACAGATACAGGTGGCTGCAGGCTGCTAGAGGGAAGAATAGAGATGAGTTCAGGGTAGTAGGGTGCGTACAAAGTACTTCTTCGCTATGTTTTTCTATAAACTGTATCAAACACTTTGTTAAATTATGCATTGAAATTTTTTACCTAGTTCTTCTCAGCTGTCAGCTGGGAAAAGGTGATAACTCTTTTAAGTCTGACAACTGCTAGCTGTCTGAGCTGAAATAAGGTCTTACCATGAACTCTTAGGTGGTCTTCCCTAATGCTTTAAATCAGAATTCAACTATGTTTCTTATCTTTTGGAGGCAAAGTACAATTTGGACAGTGGAAAATTAGACTTATCTTTCTGCTAACAAACTAAAAAAAAAAAAAGGAATAAATGGCCTAGGGTATATCAGGTTGTTTAGATGTGTTAATTAATGCACCATCACTAACTTCAGTCTTTCAGATACTAGCTTGTGATGTATTTCTAAACCAATTTAGTAATCTGTGCTTTTAAGTTACAGTGGGACAAATAGTAATAACTTAAGTGTGGGTGTTTTTTTGGTTGGTTTGTTTAGTTTTGTGGTTGTGCTTTTTTCTTTTTTTTTTTTTTTGCGTGGGAGATGGATTTTTGGTGGGGGAGAAGGCTTAGTTCAACAATAACTTTGTGTTACTGAAAATCTTGGTCAGCCTGTATTTACTGGATCACTGTGTTCTCGTGCTGTGCAGCCCTGAAGGAATTTGATACCGAACAGAAAATGGAGTCTCGTAGCAATTTACTCCAGATGTTTTAGTAAGATAAGAGTTTGGGGTCTTTAATGCATGTGCGTTATTCTTATGTAACCACTTCTTTAGGCATTTTCCTATTCCTTGCTTATTTGTATACTCTTAAATCTTGCATCTAATTAACTTATCTCTTCGCTAGAACAGTTGTATCCCTGTCCTTGTTGTGTACTTCTATGAGCCTGGAGAGGACAAGGATGTTATCTTCTAAAATGTCTGCTGTGCTCAAACGGCATCTTTTAAGCACATATCAGTCCATCTGGGGCTGCTCTTTCTGATAAGCAGATAAAACTGTATTTGCAAAAAGATGAGTTAAGAACATTTCTAGCGGACTCGTTCTTGAGTTCCAGAACTAATACAGTTTGGCTTACTCTGCAACACCCACTACTGTTCTGTGTAGGAAGGAAAAAGAAACCTCCTATTCCTAGCTCCATAACTGCAAACGAGGGGGCTTTGAAGTTTGTTTCTTCCTGTAAACTTTCATCTTAGGCACAGCGCTTTCCAGAAACTGGAAGCGTTGAACACTGCCCTGGCGAAAATCGGATCAGAGTTCAATAAACAGCCTAAAAGCAAGAGCATTGTTTTGGAGGGAGTGGCTGTTTTCCTTCTGGCAGCAAACTTCAGCGATGGAGTTGGAATGATGCAATTGCTACTGGTTAACAGGAGGGTCAGGATGATCTCTGGAGTCGTCTGTTTGCCGAACAAGACTTCCTGAAACGAAGGAATGTAACTGGTCTCTATCTAATCTTGACAGAGAAGCTAGAAGCTCTGAAATACCCTATTTAAAATTATTATTTTTCGGGTTTTGTTATTTCAGTATAATAAAAAACCAAAGCAAAAACCCCATCTTGGTTTGTTTCTTCAGGAATGCATTTAAGGAAAAATACTGGAAAAGTTAGAGGAAGATAAGAAAGTGTAGTAGTGCAAGGCAGCTTCCCTCTTCTTTCCCACTCATAAAAGGAAGTAAGCAAATTATAAGTAGGAATTCTAATTTACGTCCGAGACTTTGAGTCACTCAGTGCTTGGGGAAACCTAGACTTCATGTTCAGGCCCCCAGAGAGATGAAGCAATTACATGATGAGGCATTAAATGTATACCATGGAGATAAAACTCACTAATTAAAAAGCTAATGCTTGTTATAGTCTCACAGTCTTTTGAGTTCTGACCATACGGGGAGCTAATATTTCTGCTGACTTTCTACTTGAATACAAGCTATTGGATTTTAAAATTTGATATAAGCCATACTGAGCTTCCATTAAGCTCAGGTTTCCCAATTTTAAGAGTAAAATACACTTCTCAAACTATACAAAACTAAACTAAGTTTTTAATGTTAATGGAACCATCTTTTGAATAAAAATTTGAACAGGCATTTTGTAATTGTTTAATATTATTTTTTGACTTCCTAACAAAAAGGATGGGAACTGCTGGGATTTCTGAGGTGTTACCTGAGAACGGTGCACCATCCACTGAGTGCTGCCTTGTCAGCCTTGGTGGGTTTTTTGGGGGGTGGTGGATTTAATCTTCAGATTACACTGAGATTTACCTTTGCTATGGTTTTTCTGACTCCTCATTCACGTAGGCCATTTGTGAACATATACTTCATTTACCATGAGTATATTCTGTTAAGCTCTGACAATGCCTTGCTGCCTGTTCTTTCCCTGCCAGTCACGTTGACTATCAACTTGAAACAACCCTTGTGGCCTTGCTGCTATCAGGCTTCTGTGAAAGAAGGGTGGTAGTAGTGAGAGTACAGGCTCTGGCTTGGTGCTTGGAGGGACTCCTCATTTGGAATCATCGGTAACGCATAATTGCACATGATGAATTTCTCAGTGCTGTGATACAAATAGCAGTAATGGGGTACTGGAAGCCCCGGGGTGTTAATTGGCAGAGTTTTGGGTTTGTTTTTGTATTTTGCTTTGTTTTTTAAAGTTGGTATTTTTATTTTATCTTGCTGACCCTAATAGTTTGGATTTTCAATGTCTCTTTAATTTCCTATTTTCCTTGCATAGCTTTTCAGATTGAGAAAGCTTTGATACTTTGAACTGCACTCAGTAACTAGTGGAATTACTAAGGACTTTTGTATGCTAAATTAGGACCATGGAAAGTATGAACATAAAGTGACAGATGTAGGATCACAGTCTTGCAATTCCAGGCCATTCAAATTCCTCAGTATTCTATACTAATTCAAGTGCTGCTTGCTCTTTATCTTGAGGCAGATTAAATTCAGTGTTGAAGTAACACTGTCTTTCGTCCTGAACTTTATCACTATTTAAGTTAAAATGGTGATTGTGTATAAACAATAAATGATTTAGCTTTAATTGAATATGTCTCTTTGTGTTTTATGAGGTAGAAATCAATGTTTCAATTGCCAGAGATCTGAACCTTGACAGCGGTTTTATCAAACAAGTATAGAGCAGGAAGTTATTTTCCAAAGTGTAGGTTGATACGTCGGGTACACTCCCGGAGAGGAGGAAATAGGCTTGAAAATACATTGAAAGCAGAAAGCCAGAGGAGAGGAGGACAGGAGTGGTGAGAGAATATAGTATTCTATACGTTTGAACGATGGTGAAGCAAAATAGAAGACTTAAGACAAGTGGCAGATGAGCAACTTGACAGTTCGCCCTGTGAGAAGCTTCTGCAAGGAGAAAAATATGCTCATTTCAAGGCTGAAAATATTGGTGGCTAAACTTAGTTCTTTACTCTCAGCTGTGCTAGTTACTATATTTTATGTTCCAAGGCATAAAATGGGGGATGCAAGTGGCTGAAAGTAGCTGGAATTTGTAATAAGTTTGTATAATAGGGGATGACATGATAACATTTCTACAAAACAATCAGCTTTGATTTCACTAAAGGGTTCTTTTTAGTAGAAAGTGTAAGCAAGCTTATCACCAAGACACCTCTAAACCCTAGGGAAAAAACAAAAGAACCCAACAAAGCCCCTTAAAAAAAGAAGGCTTGTAGGAACTGTGAATCTTAAAAGCTAAAACTCCTTTTAAATGTTTGAAAGTTGGTTTTTTTTTTTTTGTTCCCTTACTGAAAATGCCAGTAACGGTGTGTAGACTTGCCACTATTCTATCATTGGCTCATGGAACCAGGCCAGTAAATGAAGAAATACCTGGCAAACCCTCTCGAGTTGTGAGAAGCTGCAAAGCAGTTTGTTTTTTTTTTCTTTTGAGGCTAATTGTAAAAGATCCTGCCGGTGGTGGTGACCGTGCTGAATACTGATTGGAAAACGACTGCAGCTTGAAAATACCATCACGGCTTTTCTTTTTTTTGTTACGCAGCCTGTCTCTCCAGATATTAGCAAAAGGAACTATGCCCCTGCAAATCTTGAGTAGGTTATAAATGCTGTGAAGGCAATTTTGCAGAGGCTTAAACTACTTTTGACTCTTTGAGCTCTTGCTGAAAGCATTTCTGCTATGTACCAAAATGGGGAAACAGAAGTAGCCTTAAGTGGCAGTGTAAGGAGAAGGACTGGTAAGCACACAGTCAGTGCTGAATGCTTAGAAATTTGGGGGTTCGGTCTTTGTGTGAGATTTCTTTAGCTTTATCTGTGTCTGTGTAACCTTTCCGATAAGGACTGATGAGACTTTAAGAAATGATCTAGGAAGGGGAGGGAGCCGGTTCTCCCCTGCTTGTGTTAAATCTGTAACGTGGGAGAAGCCAAGCAGTAAACTACATGTGAGGATTAGAGCTCCAGTGGAAGTTTCCCTCATCCTCAGTATTTACCGTGTGATGCTCGTGCATTCCCTTGCATTGCTTGCCTCCCAGCACTGTTTGAAAGAGTCGGGTGCAGTACCTTATTTGTGCATCAAATTAATTCTGCCTTTCAGTTTGTTGTAGAAAGCAGAAACTCTTTCCAAATGTTCCTCACTGTGTCTGTTGTTGTACCTTTTCCTTCCTGGCCTCTTTTAACTGTTTGCAGTCTTCCAGCTCATGAATCTGTGCATTCATCATGTAGCAGTTTAATTATGTTATTTGAATCCTTACAAACCCTATCCATCCTCTTAATTTGCAAAGTTATTTAGTTCTTATTTGTTAAAACTAGTGAGTGTCTGGTGTTCTCCTGGGTTTTTTTGGTAGTGGTTTAACTAAATCAACTTGAAATTTAATCATATAATGTAAGTTGGGTCTTTTTTTTTTTTTTTTTTTTCTTTTTTCCTACCACATACAGGCAAAGCAAAGTTTTTATCTAGCTGAAATATTAGTGTGTCCTTAGAAAGATCATAGCTGTTGCAGTATAAATAACCTTTAGGTAACTGTGATCTTTCTCAGGTGGTGAACTTGCTGATGGGCATCTTGTTGACAGTAGAAGTGACTCATCGAAATATAGTGTTAACTGTTGATATCCAATATGAAGTCATCGGAAATTACTATGCTTCTGAGAGAATGGCTGGTAGGTATATAACTCTGCTCTTTGATTAGAAAATAAACCGTGCGGTATCACGGTGTATTCGCCTTACACTACTGTGCAATATATGCATATAGCTTTTAAATATGGTTATCTTGTTTTCTGAATTTCTCTTTAATTATTCTGGTATTGAGGTCTTCTACAAGTAGAATAAAAAAAACTTATATGGAATATTACTTTTTATTTCATACAACTCCTAAGCATCTTAAACAATAAGATTTTGAAAGATTTTTTGGCTTTCTAATGCTTTGATTGTTGAAGTATGCATGGAACAGCCCTAATTTCCTTTCTCCGTAAACATTTACTGTCTTTGCTGTGTCAGTAAAACAAAAAGCAGAAAACTATTTTTGAAGATTTTTTTTTTTTTTTAAATTTTTGGTGGTCTTCATCGATATAAGCAAAAAGCTTACAGCTATTGTGGAGGAGTTTACTAAGGGGAAAACCATGGCATTTTTCTAAGAACAGTGCAAGAATTGGGATGATAAGTACTTGAGTGAAACCAAAGTATTTATCTTTGAAATTTTGACACGCGGAAGAAGCAGAAGAGAAAGAAAGCATCATGAGCAGAATGAAACCTACTTCCGCTCTGTTGTTACAGATGAAGTGTGTGATGTGTACAAGTGTAATCAGTGTCAAACTTTTGTCTGTAATGACAAAGTTTCTTGACTGTAGCATGACATGTAAACTTGTACACCTGCTTTGGTCTTCTTGTTTTCGAATGTGCAGAAATATGTTGGAGTGTGGCACTTCTAATGCGTCTTGTCTAAGTGGGTTGCATTACGCTAAAATTTAGGGAGGGTCAGATCCAGTCTGGAGCGAAGATAAATAGTACAGCACAAATCTGGATTTTGAGAGTTCTGTTTCATGATCTCTGTATTAGTTATTCATGGCTTGAGTTGAGGATCTGTCAGTTCTGACCTGTGACTGTAACTCCCGCTTGTTAGTAATGAAATGAGAGTGGGAGCAAGGACCAAATATTTCATATAGCCAAAATATTAAGTAAAATTACAGCAGATAGCTGTAAAATGTCATGTTTTGTGGCAAACATTAGTGTACTTGGGAGCCTTAAGCTTACACAACGGAGAGATACTTCTGAAGGTTCTTTCTCCACTTTTTAGTGTAAGATGGCTCTCTCATGCTTTTGACTCGGAGATTCTTGTTTCCATGTTGGAACATGGGCTGGAGGGTTTTGTGTGCATGAAGAGATACTGCAGTTTTGATTGCACGTGTGGAAATTGTAACAAATCTTCAGAAGAAAACCACTCTTGTTAGTTATTGCTGAGCACTTAGGGCTCTCTGATCAACACAGTGCATTTCAGACATGGGAAGGCCTCACTCTTGATGCCATCTGTGTATGTAGATATTATTATCTTGTTCTGAATCGGGTAAGTGCCTCCACAGTGTATCTTGTCAAATCAGTTGCCGATGAGAAAGTTACGATTCTCAGAACATCAGCATCCGTTTCAAGAATGGGAACCACAACAGTTTGGCTTCAGTATTGCTAAAAACATTAGCTTATCGCTTCTATAGACTCTTAAACTGGTTTCTTTCTCTGTGTTTAAAAATGTAAACTCTGCTTGCTGTAGGAGGAGTATAATCTAACTCAGGGAAAGCAGCTGTGCTGCTGTCATCAGTAACTGTGATGCACAAGGAGAATCTTTTATCATTCAGTTCCCACGAGTGTCCTGGATTCTGCTACCATTTGGCTTCTGTTCAACTGCCTTTTCTTGTAAATAAGGGGATACCTTCCACCCAGTGATTCCCTGTTTTCCGTAGCGTTACCAAAGGAGCAGTGCTGCTCCCACTGCCTATGACCGAATTGCATCATCAAACCATTTTAAAGTGTAAAGGTTGATGCTGTGCTACCTCCACTTAAAATTCTTTCCAGTTATAAAGTTAATCACCCACATACTTTTAGCACTGACATATACTGCAAATCAGCATCATTATGTTGCATTACTATCAAACTATGTCAGGCTTCTAACTGGTATGTCTGAGCTCTATTGAGGCCTTTTGATTAAGGCAGAGGGATTTTTCCAAACGCCTGCTGATTTTCTTGAACCAAATCTTTTTCCATTAGGAGAGGTCTGAGTTACTTGATTCTGCTGCTGCACAGATGAAACAGTTTAGCGAGGACAGATCACAGTAATGGATAGAGGTTGTGTACCCGTCAGCTGCAGTGTGACAACTTCATAATGACTGATGCTTATTGTTTTTCTTTTAATGCAGAAAATGCCTGCGTTCTATTTGCTATCTCCCTCCTCATGTTCACAATCAGTGCAATGATGGTGTACGGTGCAATCGCTGTAAGTATATTTATAGTACATGGTTTTAAACTTGCTACTTGTTTTTTTTTTTTCTTTTTTTTTTTAAACGAAATACCTTACAGGCTGCTGCTCTTCTTTTTTTTTTTTTTTTTCCTAGCACCGTGTTGGCTGGCTGATCCCATTTTTCTGTTACCAACTCTTTGACTTTGTGCTCAGTTGTCTGGTTGCCATCAGTTCTCTAACCTACTTACCCAGAATCAAGGATTACCTGGATCAGTTGGTAAGTGTTTGTTCAGCTCAAGTTGATATTTTACATTCGAAATTAAACTTTGGTTTAATTGGGTAAATGACTGAGCTACGGTTACCTTCCTGTGCGTACGAAAGAGGAATTCGGGCTGCAGCAGCCATAGGGGATGACTGCTGGGGTGGTTGTGAGAATGAGAGTTTATCAGAGGTGGAAGGGCCAAAAGTGTCATGTCTCCCGAAAAGGAAAGCCAGGGAGAGTAAAGAAAGGATTGAGATGGGAGTTGTTGGTTTTAAACTGTCTCTGCTCCATTTGCATTTGGAACAAAGATGTTCCTCACCCTTTAAGGGACGTGGTTCTGTGGCAGGTTTGCTGCTGCAGGTGAAAAATGTGTTGATCTTTATTTGGTAGGGGAGAGGAAAAAGCATGTAGGAAAGGATTTATATGATGTAGGGTCCTACAGCATTATGGGATGGAATCTGAGATTCTGAGGGTTCCTTTTTTTGTTCTTTATGGCTTTTCTCATTTTGCAACAATACCTTCTAAGGAACCTGTAAATGGAGTTGTCATTAACACTGCCTGTTTTTAACTATGAGAAGACTCAATGGATAGAACACGCTGCCAGTTAACAGGGATCACAGGCTCTTTCTGGCTGGTGTTTAGATCTGTTCAAGTAGATGTTAAAAAAAGTCCTTTTATGACAGAGATAAACAGAAAAAAAAACTGGATTGGTGTTGGGAGACTGTGGTCAGGGAAAGAGAAGAGTCAGAAATTTGCAGAAGCTCTTTGACTCTTCTGAAGTTTGGGAACAACTTTTTTCCTTTCTGCTCTGCACGTGTATGTTACTGGCTGGACTGACAGGAGGTAATTAATACTAAGTCATTAAAGAGCTATCAAGTAGAGGATCATAAGTACAAATGCTGTGTTGCTAGTGTTAAAAAGGGAATGTAATGGGTACCTGTATTACCATGCAACTGAAGAAGTGAGTAGGGACACAGAGTACAGGGCTTCTGTATCGGTAGCCCTCTTGTGTAGTGACCTGCTCTTGCAGGACAGAGGCAGGATAAATGCTGTGCTTTGTGGGAGGCTAAAGAAGAAACTAGAGAGAAATGGAACTTTTTGCTGTTTCCGGGGAAATAGTTTAAGTGAGAGTTTGTTTTATTTGGTGTGAAGTTTGGATGTCCTTCTGTCATATTTGTGACTGTGCAGTGATCATGCTTATCTCCTCCCTTTCTCTCCCTTCCCTGTTTTTATTAACCAGCCGGATTTCCCTTACAAAGATGATCTCCTTGCCTTGGACTCCAGCTGTCTCCTGTTTATTGTTCTGGTGTTCTTTGCTTTATTTATCATTTTAAAGGTAAGTTAAAGCTTAAGCACATGTCTGCTTCATGAGTTACTATAATTAAGATGCTATCAATCTGAGTTAATTCTCAGTGCTGAGTTTAGAACTCAGCTGACTTCTTAATGCCGAGTTAAGAACTTCTTTGAGCAGAATTGTTAGGATGTTCAATTCCGGTATGATTTAAGTCTTCTATTTTCTGTACTGGTGTCTTCAACTAACTTGTTTGTATGCAGTGGGATGTGTTTATGCAGCTCTGCCTTTCCCGAGTAGGAATGCACAAAGCTTTCAAATACCGTCTTTTTGCATATGTGGAGATCAACTTAATATTTGTTATTAAACAATGTTGAGTTGCTGCATACAAATCTTCTAAACAAAACGTTTAAAATCTCTCGCTGTGCCTAACAAACCAAGGTGCGTGTTTTGGAGGGAAGATGGTGGAAGGAGGAAATGCAAAGGTTAATTCAGAGCTGCATCTTTGTTCCTACTGAAGGGTGATATTACCAGTTATTTTCCTTTTGAAGATCTAAACTCAGAGGCATTCATTTGAATAACAAACACTTGTGCAGACAAAGCGTATTAGAGGAATGAGTTGATAACGTACATTGGCCATGACGATATCCCTTTATTGCGTTCAGATTGAATTTAAGAAAAAAAAAAAAATGAAGTAATGAAAAAGTATTTTACTCGTTTTCTATGCTTTCTCCAAGAGGAATGTCTGTGGGGAGTAGAAGTCTAATACAACAGATGATGTTTTTGTATTGATTGGGAAATTTGGTACTTTGTGTATGACCACATGCTAACTCGCCAGTGAAAAATTGAGAGAGATTAATGTTACACAGGTTAATAATAATAAAAAAAAAAAATCTAATCCTCGTCAGAGCATGAAAGTACGACTTTCTACAGCAATTAATGTTGACTTAGAGACCAGGCTACTTCGCTGTTTCCTCCTTGCCGCCCCAGTTGGGTGTTGGTGCCCTCTCCTTCACACTGGTAGTTGGACAAGTAGCAGTGCTAACTCAGGGATGAGTGGAATTGTGCCGTTGGCTGCTCTTCCTCCTCCTCCTCTTCCTCCTGGCAAGCCTGGACTGAGATCCACAGAAGCATATTAATTTAATTAACACTGCTGAGGCAGATAGATTAGTTGAATGGATCGGTGAATTCTTTTGCTAAAACCTGTGTGGTTCATCCTCTCTGAGTCACTCTGGTGGCAAAGCTAAATGGGGAACAAGATAGGTATGTGGCTAAATCTGTCAGATAGCAACCATTCCTCAGATATGTATCCACTAAGTTGATTTATGCTCCGTTTTTGTCACAGGAATTCAATCCAGTATCTAATTTCTGAATCAGCTAATGCATATGAGATCTTTAAAAAGAGCAATCTCTCTTCTTTCAGGCATACCTAATTAACTGTGTATGGAACTGCTATAAATACATCACCAACAGAAATTTGCCAGAGATAGCTGTGTACCCTGCTTTTGAAGCTCCTCCACAGGTAAAACTTCTTTTTGAGGTGAAAGGAACCAGTGTTGTTTAATTTTGAAGTAGAAGACCACCGTATTCGTATCTGTTTACAAGCCTTGTCCAGCTTTCTAAACAAAGACTGGACAGATTGGGGTTATTTCTAAGTTACGTTCTTACAGTGCGTAAAATAGGAGAGAAAAGCCTTTGAATGTTTTTCTTGTAGTAGAGGAAAGCTTTCTGGTTGCACCACTCAAAACCTTCCTTGCCGCTTTGCAAAACCAAGAGAGAGTGGGGTGAAGTGAGTGCCCTGGGGTTAGGTTCAGCACAGCAGTAAACTGCTGTCACACCTTCTTTCGCTTCCTCACCAGCTGACCAGAAACAGCACTGAGTCCTTAAAAATGTTTGTCTGCAACAGAGGATTAGGCTGCTGATGGGGCATGTATGGTTTTGTGCTGGTTTTTTTTTTTTGGTGTTTTTCTTTCTATTTAAAACTTCTAAATTAATCTCTTCAAAATGTCTTTTTTTTTAGTATGTTCTGCCCACCTATGAAATGGCAGTGAAGATGCCTGAGAAGGAACCTCCACCTCCCTACATACCTGCCTGAAGCAATTTTCATGTTAATAAACATCTGTACCAGCTTCCTGGGGGTTTTGTCTTTTAATCTTGCAAAACTGCTTAAGTAATAGAAATATTCAGGGCTTTAGGAGCAAACTGTTCTGTTTAAAATATGTTTGATATAAACTTACTAAGCAAAACACATCTGGGAGTGATTTTGTTTGCTTTAATTTTTGTTCTCCTTAATGCTCTTAAACATTTTACTGCCTTGGGGCCTTATACTGCAAGAACTTATGCGTGTGACTAACTTGTGGCTTTTAATAATACCAACTGAGCCAATCTATGGTTGAAGTTAGCTACAATTATAAGCGTCTGCAGGATCGTGCCCTTAATTTATATTAATTTTTTTGTAAAGTAGTTCATAAAGACAATCTGATCGTGCAGCAAAATGACAGTTTGCCTTTATCCATTTTTTGGAGAGGGAGGGGGTTTGAATGTGGTATATACGTGACTTTTTTTACGTTGCACTTTCCTCATATGTTATCTTACCTTTATTGTGGTTTTGGTTTTTTTTTTTTTTTTTTTGGTTATCCTATGTCTTGAAACGTAATATTTTTCAGGCAGAAGTGAAGGTGGCACAGGAGTTGTATTACAGCGTGCTGCGAATGCAAGAAAAACAAATAGAAATGTGGAAGATGGTTGCATGCTTCTAATCTTATACGTATTTTCCTCTTTGTGATAAATGATACTTAAATAAATCTTTTACGAAACGTTTACCACTAGCTTTGGTTCGTCTGTTTGTTGGGGTTTAAGCGCTTCAGTGCTGTAGGTAGTCCCACGTACGTGCGGCGGAGTGAACTCCGGCTTCCTGCAGGTCGTTCAGTGGTTGGTCTGTATTCTTCAGTGAAAGTCCTCCCGTGGGTGGAGGACACGGATTCCCTTTAGTGTCTGAGCTTGTATTGCAGCCTTCGCAGCTCAGGTACTCGGGTGCCTTCTACTTGTCCTGTTGCTCCTTAGACATAAGCTGGGAAAAGGGAATTGTACTGGAAGCTTCTAGCCCTCGGGGCAGATTTGATGTCTGATGAGCTCAGGCGTTAAGAGCAGGACAGACTCCCAGTAGGACAACATTATTTACATTGGAAAACGTCCAAAGTTGTTGGACACATGCCATCACTTCAGAAATGGTCTTCTGAAAAAAAAAAAACAACCCACCAAAACCCGACCAAACAAAAACCCCAACGACAGACAACAACTTCCTGCTGTTCTTCCTGTGCAGTAAGAAGTAAAAGATAATTTAATGATCTGCTAATCCATCTAAATGAAAAATGGCTTTCTACTTTGGAAGATAGAAGGGATTGCTGCAGCGCACAGGTGGTTGGTTATTCCGGTCTGTTCAAGTAGGTACCTCCTTCCTGCCCCCGACGCCTTTAAAAATGCCCACTGTTATTATTACCACGCTATCAGTAATAGTTCCTTAGTTTTCTCCGTACCAAAGATGCCCTCTGCGAGGGGACCGTGAACTGCAGTGGTCTGAGAACACCCTGTGCCACCCTTGTGGCAGCGCCTTGTCCTTCCAGTCACTCGAGACACCAGGTGTCTTGGCAGCTTCTGAGGTTTGAGGAACTGCACTGGACCTGGACTCCCAAAGAGAGTCAAAAGACTGCTCCCGCGTTAGCCCTCTGACCATCAGCGGGCACCAAAGGAACCTGGGAGTGTTGGGTATGGGCAGAGAGCTCCAGCCACGGGGTGGGTGAGTCGTAGTTGGCAGCGGCAGGCACCGCTTGAAATCTGCGTGGTGTGTGCGTGTGCTGAAGCTCAGAGCTGCAGCCCCCCGAGGACATAAAAGCCATTGTACTGCACCGGACCCTGTCCTGTGGGGCTCCTCTGCATGAAGGGTGGTGTGTCCTCTAACCTGATTCCACCTGCAGGCTGTGGTGGTGGTGGTGACGACGGTGGCCTCCTCTTCGCAGGCAAGATGATACTTGCTGAAATAAGACTGTACTGCTGGTGGTGTGTGAGGATGAGGTGTTTCTGTTCTACGGGGGCTTCCTCTTCCCATTATGGAGGTGAAGAGCCTAAAGATGGTCCTGCAAAACAACGTGGTGACTGTAGGTTCGGTAAAGGTGTCTTCTGAAAGGCTGTGCTGGAGATGATCCTAGTGGACTGGTGCCTTATACTGTGTTTTCCCTTAGAGCTTGCCCCGGCCTGCCCCAGGATCCTGCTGGCTTTGCGGCGCCGGGGACCAGAGAAAATGCCCTGGGTCTGATTTGCCAACAGGGAGGGCGGTTTCTTGTGCCTTGTTGATGACGCTGTGACCTCTTTCTTCCATTCTTCGCAAACGGGGAAACCTGGAGGTACCCTGGAGATAACGCCTGGAGACCAGAAGTGCCAAGTGAGCCGGAGCTGGATCGACTAATCCCCGTGGAAGGAGAAAAGGCACAGTCCGTATTTCAGCTTCCCTGCCCGGGGGGGTTGAACCCAGCCCTTCACCGTGCGGCGAGTTCCCGAAGCTCAGCTCCGATCCCTACAGCCCTCCCCTCTCTCCGCCGGGGCCGCCAGCCCAGCCCGCGCCTTCCTGGCCGCCGGTCCCGGGGAGGAGGCGGCGGGGGGAGCCGGTGCCGCCCCGGTCCGTCCCCCTCCATCGCTGCCGCCGGCTTTAAAAGCGGCGCGGCGGGCCGGGGGGGGGGGTAGGCGGGCCACCATGGGGCGACCGCTCGCCATCCCCGGCTGCTGCCTGGCCACGGCCGTGGCCCTGCTGCTGCTGCTGCTACCGCCCGCGGCCCGGGGGCTCCCGCCCCGCCGCCCCGGCAGCCCCGCCGCCCCAGGTACCCCCGCGGGGCCGCGTCCCCCCGGGATGCGCTCCGGGACCGTCGCTCCGCGCTTCGCTCGCTGCTGCCGGGCACCGCCGGCCGGGGCTCCGCTCTGGGGGTCTCCTCACCCGCTTGGCTGCACAGTCGGCCGCTGGAATGTTGGGTACCCCCCGGGGGTAACACCCTGCTGTAGCTGCGGGGGGTCCGCGGACCGTTCGCTTGGAGGCAGAAGCACCAACTACTCTCTTTTTTTTAATGCAAAACCGGCCTCGCTAATCTCTGAAACCTAAATAACTCTTCCCTACCTGTGTTCTTTTCTCAAAACATCTCTTTCGGGCTCACAGAAGGATCAGACTGCTGGAAAGTTTCGGGTTTTTCTTCTTTTTCTTTTTTTTTTTTCTTTTTTTTTTTTTTTCCTAATCTAAAATAAGATAATTCTTCTACCTACAAGTCTGGGATCTTGGGTCTGGGTTTTTTTTTTTGTAGGATAAACATTGTGTCTCTTCTTCTTCCTTATCTTCTTTCACATCTTATGCTACCCATGCATCCACAAATATTTCTTCGCCTTTTCTCAGCTTTCCAAAGCCATTCTGCTAAACCCTTATGCAAAACCAGAGTTATGGGATGCATGTAGAATTATATATATAATAATACAATATAATATATATATAATATAGCTGGACAGGATCCTAGATGTACACAGCCCGTTACTCTTCAAACGCAAAATCAACTCTACTGCTGTGTTTCCTGATGGGAGGAAGATCTATCCGTGCAATTTGATTTTTTTTCCTCCCTTCCAACTTGCACAAGAAAAAAAAAAAAAGTTTTTAAATGGATCGGAAAAAAAAATGCTGTTTTTATCTCTACTTTTAAGAGATGTGTGATGAATTATTTTTTCATTTTTCAAATTGGAACGGAATAATGAAAGCCAACTTGATGGCAGCCGTGAAAGGTGTGTCAGGTTCCCAGAAGGGCTCCTCAGGGAGTGTATTCAAAGGGAACAGCTCACGTGTTGCTGTTGAATGCCCTGTTGAGCAGGAACGTCTCTTTTGTAGAAACACTGTGCTTTTGGGCTGTCTGTTTGTCGTAAATGAGCAGTACAAATCCATACCTCGACGGTATCCTCAGTGTCAGGGCAGGGTATCGGGACAGACAGGGGGTACAGATCAGGGGTCCTGCTGTTGCTGTCTTGATTGTTTTCATCTTCCTAGAAGCCATGCTTGTCTCTGATCTGAGCTATGGCTTTTCTGTTCCAGTCTAGATTTCTCTGTCGGTGAGGAATTTTAGAAGCTAGAAATATTTGTGTAAATGTTCATTTTTACATGCAAAATTACTTCATAAATAATAACTTCATTTATTTCACTGAATTTTTCACTGAATTTCACTGAATTTTTTTTTGAGTTGGAAGGGACCATAGAGATCATCTAGTCTAACTCCCCTGCCGAAGCAGGATTGCCCAGAGCGTGTCAGAGCATGTTACTCAGGACTGCATCCAGGCGGGTCTTGAAAATCTCCAGAGAAGGGGACTCCACACCCTCCCTGGGCAGCCTGTTCCAGGGCTCCGTCACCCTCACCGTGAAGAAGTTTTTTCTCATATTTGAGTGGAACCTCCTATGTTCCAACTTGTGCCCGTTGCTCCTCGTCCTCTCACTGGCAACCACTGAAAAGAGTCTGGCTCCCTCCTCCTTCAACCCACCCTTTAGATGCTTATAAGCATTGATAAGGTCTCCCCTCAGCCTTCTCTTCTCCAGGCTAAAGAGTCCCAGCTCTCTCAGCCTTTCTTCATAAGGGAGATGCTCCAATCCTTGAATCATCTCTGATTTTCTCTGCTCTGGAAACCTTTAAACTGTAACAACTTCTACAGAAACCTTTATCACAGTGTCAATTGCATCTTTTTCCTGTTGGCCTTTATTTCTTCTTGTTGTGTACTTTGGATTATGAATTACAAACAAGAAATAATTCCTAATCAGCAATCTATATTGTTTCTATCCTAAAAAATATTGTTAGGATCCATTCACTATGTAATCTAGTCAGTTGTTTTACCTTTTTATTGCTGTAGCTTATAAAAATGGCATTCAGAGGCTTTATGAAAATAAGAAGTAAGTATAAATTATTGCCACACTTCTGTGTTGCTGTTACATGTGAACTACAACCCTTTGTTTCAATGACAGTTAGATATTTTGTGGACTCAGATATGGACCTATCTTTTAATACTTAGAAGTGTTCAATTATTTATTACTTGTCAAAATTAATCTTTAAGAATTTCTAACGCGTTGCTCACTGTAATTTTAAGCCTCTTCCTAAAAAGTCAAGAGTGCCAACATTTATCTGGTGGGAGCAGTTCGCCGTGACGGCTCTCGCTGCCCTCCGGTGCGAGCTCTGGTCCCGTGCAGGAGATAACTGAAGTGTTTTCCTTCCTCCTTGACAGACTCTGCCTGCAAGAACCGGCCCCTAGACCTCGTCTTCATCATCGACAGTTCCCGTAGTGTCCGACCTGAAGAGTTTGAGAAAGTGAAAGTCTTTTTGTCAGAAATGATCGATACCCTGGACGTCGGTGAAAGAACAACCCGTGTGGCAGTCCTGAACTATGCCAGCACTGTCAAGGTAGAGTTTCCCCTCCGGACCTACTTTGATAGAGCATCTATGAAGGAGGCTGTATCTCACATTGAGCCCTTGTCTGCTGGCACGATGACTGGCCTCGCCATCCAAACTGCCATGGATGAAGTCTTCACTGAGGAAATGGGCACCCGGCCAGCAACCTTCAATATCCCCAAGGTGGTCATTGTTGTGACAGATGGACGACCGCAAGACCAGGTTCAAGATGTGGCAGCGAGCGCCCGGGCAGCTGGCATCGAGATCTACGCCGTCGGGGTAGACAGGGCAGACATGCAGTCCCTGAGGATAATGGCCAGCGAACCACTGGATGAACACGTCTTTTATGTGGAGACCTATGGTGTGATCGAAAAGCTGACGTCCAAATTCAGAGAGACTTTCTGTGGTAAGGTGGTCAGTCCAAGAGGGTAGTGTAATTTGGCTCATTTTGGCTTCTCCTGTGGTTCTGCTCCCTGAGAAAGAAGGTTTTCAGAAGTGTTATGTATCACATTTAAATATTTCCTTTGCCACCCGTTGGGCAAACAAGCCAACCCTTTTATTCAGTGGAGGCCAAGTAATGACCTTTCGTTCCGAATAGTGACCTTACCATGCAAGTAACAGACCTGGTTTCAGTGGACTTCCTTGTGCAGTTGGTCCCGTTTAGTGCAAGAGAAAGCAGGGCAACCTGGCTGGCATTCGGCTACGTACATTTACTGACTTGCCGAGAGCGCACGCTGGAGCTGTGCAGTCTGCTCCTTTCTTTTCCCATCTGGCTGGAAGCAGGGAAGGGTGGAAGTGTGGTTCCAAAGAGCTCCTTATAGATTCAGAGTCAGAAAATCGGTGTGGTGGGGGAACTGCCACGCTAGCTTGAGAAATTTGTTGCAGGAGGAAGAAGTGCCTGAACACAACGGCAGGTCATCTCGGGATGGGCTTTCTTTCTGAGCTGCCATTGCTGGACTTTTACATTATTCCAGAGTCGCACCTTTCTGTGTTTCTCTGCACCTTGATTTAGACAGGGAACTGTGGGATGGCTTGAATTAGCTTCGCTCTTCCAGGGAAGACGCTGGATGTATATTTGGTTTGGACTAGAACTCCACTAACGATGCTAGGCCAGTGTGGGTTCTTACTGTCATTTACAGAAAAAAGAAGATCACCTTTCTGGAGTATTTAGAACTGCCTATAGGTAGCTATGACACAGTCCTACTCACAAAAATCAACCAATGACTTTTTGACAGTTAAAAAAGTAGATTTTTCCAGTAAATTTCAAAGGAAATTACTTGTGAAATAATTCTCCAGCAAGTAATGGGTAAAATCAGGTGTAAAGAACATTTAAAGAGAATTAAAATTACAGCCATTGCCTTGGGCACTTGGTTGGCAATGTGTTAGTTTGTTATTTCAGAGCCTTACTAAAAATTGCCACCATACATTTTGAATACATTTAGAGTGAATAGACCTTTTTATTTTCTAGGTATGAAATAAATGTGTAGGACCATCTGTAGGCAGGACGCTTTGCCCAATAATTAACATAGGAAATGCCTTGAGGTTTGGCTCAACATCACGCTGTGTCGCTGATGTGACCACATCCTCTCTCTGGTATCTGGAAGTGGGTCCAAGTGCCCACCTACCTGGACAGGTATGTGAGCTGTGAACATAGCACTAGTTTTCCACCAATGTTCTCGCCAAAGCAAGTCCTTTCATAGCACCAAAGAAAAATCTCTTGTTCTTCAGAGTAAACCTACTGTTTATTGTGCTAAAGCATAGGAATTATTCCCCTATGAAGCTGGAGGATAAACCAAAGTGGGCTCACACATACACACTTCTGAGTTTCCTGCATGCAATTAGCCAGAATCTGTGGGATTCATTGACAAATGTGGGGTAAAGAGAATAGTTTTTCAAAAGGTTCCTACAAACCAAATGAATCTAAGAGGGCCTTGTAAGACAGTGTGGGTAAACTGGGTCTTTTCCAGCTCCAGACTGCTTCTTGGTCAGAAATCTAGACTCACCAGTGACAATCAGGATTTTCTTTGCTTTGGCCAAGGCAAATAAATTTGTTTGTAGGGTGAACTGAAAACAGGAAAACTAATGTTCAGGGGCAGAATAGTTGGCTAAGATCAAGTTCGTGATGCGTTGAGAGCATCATTCAACATGAGACCATCCTGGAGATGGAAAATCTTAGTCTTCAACTGGTATCCAAGTCAGTGGAAGCTTGACTTTCCTACCACAAAAATCTGACCACCTGAATCTGAGCTTCTCAGTTATGGTTGAAAATGTCACCCACAGATTTTTTTCATAAGTCATGGAGATGAATTCTCTTATTCCGGTGTAGCAGAATGAAAAGATGCTGTCTTGGTTTGCGATTGGTTTTTGCCAATGGAAATACAAGGCACTTTCTATCAGACTTAGTAGGGGACATCTAAAACTTCCATGTTTCAGAAAATGGGCAATGTTGCCTTGCCTTCAGAAGTACATGCGAAGATTCCAGCATTCTTGTTTCATAGAATGGTTCGGGTTGGAAGGGACCTTAAAGATCGTCAAGTTCTAACCCCCCTGCCACGGCAGGGACACCTCCCACTAGACCAAGTTGCTCGAAGCCCCATCCAGCCTGGCCTTGAACACCTCCAGGGATGGGACATCCACAACTTCTCATTTCTTATCTCACCACTATTGCTTTGGAGTTTGATCTTACCAGCAGTCAATAACCACATTGTAACTACTCATGTGAATAACATCTCAGGTAATAACAAACTTGTCTTTCCATTTTTCTCTCTTCCTCTTTCATTTTCTCCTTTCTTTCTTTCTTTCTTTCTTTCTTTCTTTCTTTCTTTCTTTCTTTCTTTCTTTCTTTCTTTCTTTCTTTCTTTCTTTCTTTCTTTCTTTCTTTCTTTCTTTCTTTCTTTCTTTCTTTCTTTCTTTCTTTCTTTCTTTCTTTCTTTCTTTCTTTCTTTCTTTCTTTCTTTCTTTCTTTCTTTCTCTTTCTCCTTTCCCACTTTTTTCCTCCACCTTCCCCCCCCCCCCCCCCCCCTTCCCTTTTTCACCTCATCTAAATTTAGTCATCTAAAAATCATCAAAGTTTAAGTGAGTAGCTAGGTTTGCTTTACAGTCTGTGGAGAGAAACAGGGCATCTTGAGGCGACCAAAGAAGCAGCAGATCCAAAGCTAAATACACTCGAGAAAACTTGGTCAGAAGTTAATTAGTTATGTAGTTAGACCATCTGTGAAGGAAACGACTGTAAGCACACACAGTGCATTGCAGAGACAGCCCAGCATTGCGACAGTCATTTTGCTTGCCACACTTCTATCAGCTGCCATCCATCACGCTGCTTTTCATGTCACTGCTTGCTGTTTTCTCAGACTGATGAAGTAGCCTTACTGTCTGCTGGGGATTTAGCTGGTCCCCGAAAATTGAATCCCATTGTAGTTTGTAGTTTCAGCTTCTCTGGACATTATTTCTGTACTGTCCTTCAATGAGGACGTTCATGTGCTTGTAAAGCTACTTTACTGTAGAAACATTTCTCCATATCCTCTTTTAGTCTTGACTGTTTAAACCTGATGGAACAAGGCAGCTGCAGCCCTCACATACCCATCTTGCACTGGTGGGTTTCTTTGCTGGCTGATGCATCTGGACCATCGTTACACAGACACTGTTTTCATCCCTGAGAAGTCAGTGTGTTACCCTGCTGCCTCCGAATCACTTTTCTCTTCCTCCTGGTCTCCTGGGATTATTTGAGCTGGTTGTCTGTAATAGAAAGGGACTGGATACAAAAAGCCAGAAGGTCCTTTTCATTGCCGAGTTCTCATTTCCAGTGTAATGTCACTGAAGGCTTAAAATCTCTCCCTGTTGCACCCTTTTCAATTCATCTTGTCTTTCTGCTACCTCAGGTGGTGAGTTATTTCAGTGCAGTTGTTCCAGTGCCATTTACAACCTCTTTCTTCTGGCTACAGAATGATGCAAAAGATGCCTGTAGCTTTTGGTGACAGTGACACTGCACTGACATTTACTACTCCTAATCCAGCAAACGGTGCAAGATGTACTTTTGTAAGCATAATAAATTATTAATGACTGTTTCTTTCCTTTGGGATTAAATGCCTTTTCTGTAAATGCCCTTTGTAGCTGCAAATGTGTGTGCGCTTGGGACCGATGACTGCGAGCAGGTCTGCGTGAGTAACAGGGGCTCCTACCTTTGTGACTGCTACGAAGGCTACACTCTCAATCCAGATAAGAGAACCTGCTCAGGTATTGCTCCTTTGGTAAATGTTTTCAACTAGAAAAAAAAAAATCACTTTTGAACACCATAATTGCATTTGAGAAGCTACTCGTGTACTTCTGTTGAAACAGCGAACTTCTGTATCTCCTTCAATAATAATAAATCTAATAATAAATAATACATAAAAGTCTGCTGCAGGTAATAGTGAGAAGTAGTTTGATTCCATCACCATCCTTTTTATTATGTCTACAGATCCATGCATTAGGGCCAGATGCCAAAACAAAGTCTTCAGATGTAGATACTGCATAGATATTTTCTCCTACCTCTTATTCTAATTCCTTCAGTTACTATTGCCATATCTGAGCTCATTCCAAATAAAAATATATTGAAAAATGTGAATATGCACTCCATCCCAAACTGCTTTGTATTAACAATGAATCTTTTCTCTAACACGGCTCTTGCAGCTGTGGACATGTGTGCACCTGGAAGGCACGAGTGCGATCAGATCTGTGTGAGTAACAACGGATCCTACGTCTGTGAGTGCTATGAAGGCTACACCCTGAATCCAGATAAGAAGACTTGCTCAGGTAAGAATTAATAATACAGGAAACTCACAGAGACATGTTTTCTCTGAGTTACCCTCATTATTTCTAGTTGAAGAATTGCTTACAGACATCAATTCTTAAAATGAGAAGTCACCTGTAGCCTTTCCCCTTGGTTCCAATAACAATAAAATTGCATTTTTCTTTAAATGTGTTGATTAAAAAAATGCAATTTGGCACTTAGCTACCATTTTATGGTCTTCACAGTACTTCATAAACATCACTTAGTGCCTGGGAGAGGATGAACCTATTTCTTAGATGCCCGCCAGCACTGTGTCTCCACTGGATACTGAGTGCCACGAGTCCATAGAGAACTTAAAACTTGATGATTTTCTCACGTCCTCTCTGTCCCTCCTGTTGAAACTCAGGGTTTTTTACTGCTCCCAACGTTGTGCAGGGCTCTGCTATATAGCAACCACAGGCTTTCACTGGCAGCAGCTTCTTTCCTACTCCTTGAATTGGCACCCTGAAAAGTTTGTCTATTATAAAAAATTTTTCCCCCCAAATACTTCTCTGGATTGTTTCTTTAAATCCAGAAGTTTGAAGCACCAGCCTTAGGGTAGCTATTTTATAACTAGTAAGTGCATCCCTCCCTTTGAGAGCTCATAAGCGTTCTTCTCACTGAAGTTTTCACTCCTTATTTCTGCTTATTTCTGAAGAGACAACATAATCTTCTAGTGCTCCTACTTTTTTGTTTGTTTGTTTTCTTATGAGGTTTTATATCTCTTTGCCACTTAATAGTATTTCTACATATCGTGCCTGGCTTTTTGTGCCTGCTTTCAGCAAGTTAAACTTGGATTCACCATAGTTACTGTTGATACTGCAAGAAACAAGTTCTGCCTGGGCACGTGGCAGGTTATTGCTCATCTCAGTATGGTGTTTTAGCTTCATCCTTACTGGGGATATCCAGGACTGTTAGAATTGCTGATGAAAATCAGAATTGCGTGAGATGTGGTATGGTAATGTCTTGCAGTCCCAGTATCTGCCTCCTCCATTAAATAATTAGTAACTGAATTCAGCTGTCTGCAGCATAATGTAATAATGCAGTAGGGCACTGGTTGAATCCTAATTAAATTGTTTTTAGAAATGTTGAAGCATTAAGAGGTTTCTTTTCTCAAACATGGTTCACCGCAGCCATGGACATGTGCACACCTGGAAGGCACGACTGTGCACAAGTCTGTCTGAGTAATGATGGATCCTACGCCTGTGACTGCTTTGAAGGCTACACTCTGAACCCAGATAAGAAGACTTGCTCAGGTAAGACCTGGTTAAGGAGGTATTGTGTTCAGCTAAAAGCATGTAGCTTTTAAATATCGGGTTAATTTATGTTATTTTTCTGATAAATTATGCAAGAGTTTCTGCACTGAAAACACAGCGCAACTTTATTTCTTTGTGCGTCCAGTAATAATTTGAGACCCATGACTCTTCAACAGTTGTGTGAAGCTTGAAATTGGTATAATTAAAATGCCACGCGGCATTTCCCTGAAGACTTTGCAGCATTTTCACACCCATGGAGCACAAATTGCCATATCCACCTGAGAGAGGAGAAGGATAATATATTTGGTGGGAACATGTGATGTGTAGTACCTCGTCAGAAAACTCTTTAGCAAAGCAGCACAAGGGAATGAGATGAAGGAGAGCAAAGACTCAGCCTGTACCATCATGAGCGTGATCACTCTTTCTGGTGGATGTGCTGGGATTGTAAAAAATACTCCAGCCTTAGAGCTCTAGAGGATGGAGGGAAATATTCTTTCCCAGTTCTGGCCTCATATGGCGAACAGGAACACAGATGTAGCCGGTACTTAAGGATGCATATATAAATATAGAGTACCTACAAATTAATATGCATTCTCTACCATTTTCATTTAATTAGGATTTGAGCTTCACTCATTTCTTTGGATGTCTCACTGATACTTTATTTACACAAAACTCTTTTTTCGACTTTCATCATAATCTCTTTCCTTACCACATTTTGCGTGACAAAGCACTGAACCTAGGCTTCCAGTTCCAGGAGGCTCCCAGGCAAATCTCTCCAGTTAAGTCATAGGTTTCACATCTCCAAGGGGTGAAGCCGAAGGGCCTCAGTATTACTTCCTGCCTAGTTTAGGAGCTGATTCTATAAATACAGTTCCTAAGATTAACTCTCACCTGGCATTATACAGCTGCATTAAAGATCTATGAGGGAATGTGAATTCAGTTAAGCATTTCCTTTGGGAGCCCAATCCTGAACCTCCTTTCATAGCACTGATTCCCCCCTGCACAATCAATTTTCAGATTATTTCCCTAACATGCTTCCTTTTTTTCTCTTTTGAATCTCATTTTGCAATAGGCTGCTGATTTCTCAACCATCCAGCTCTATAATAAAAATAGTTCAGGTCCAGGAGGGGGTCCTTTCTCTATTTCTCTCTTTCTTTCTCTCTCTCTTTCTCTCTCTTAATTTTCTGTCTTGCTTTGCCTGTGCCTGACTGAACCTCCTTACTGCAAAGATATCCAAATATAGGAACTCCTTCTCAGCTTGGCCTTTCAGAGTTGACGTGTTAAATTTGGCAGAAAACATCAGCCTCACACATCAAGTGCCCACTTTGTAACTGGCAGCGGGTGCCACGTCTCTCTTTTTTTTTGCAGCCATGTATACTCTTCTGTTTATGGTCTTTTCACTCCATAGAACAGTGTCTTACCCAACTCAATTAGAGCTGAAATAATGCCAAATACTGTCTTAAAATCCAGATATTTGTTCTCTGAAATTCCTTTGGATAATTATTTTGTAATTGGGTCACTGCTAGTTCAGTTCCTTTTGCAATCTGTTACAATTGCAAAAAAGTGTTGCCAGTGTTCCAAAAATCGTATTAATTTTGTGATGTGGATAGCCAGATAAAAACACACTCTGTATACCCCATACGGGTAATAGCGTGCTGACGTGCGATAAACACATCCTGGTTTGAATCCAAATGAAGGTATGTTTGCAAATGGGAATTACTAACATCAACCAAACTGAGGTTTGGGTATTGATTAATATTCTTCTCTTCTCCGATGCCTTTCTCAGCTGTCGACATGTGTGCACCTGGGAGGCACGACTGCGAGCAGGTCTGCGTGAGAGATGATCTCTTCTACACCTGTGACTGCTACCAAGGCTACACCCTCAACCCAGACAAGAAGACTTGCTCAAGTAAGAGCAGATTGCTGTTCCCTATTCCTCACACCCTCCCCAGCTAAGGATATGTACTGAAATTGCTCTCATTAGCAGGTTAATGTATTTTGATCTGTTTGAGAAACTTTCACATGCATTCAAGTGTTATAAGACAGTGCTATGTCACTCTGCCTTTTCTACTTCAAGCAATATTCAGAGACCTAAAGCACTTTATATGCAACAATGCTAATAACTGCTTACCACTTGGTCTTTCTTTATCATCTTATAACTAAGGCCTTCACTCTATTTAAAAAATATATGCAATATTCAGCAAACCCAGAACCGAGAAATAAATTAAGAGAGAAGAGCTGGGGTTAGTCACGTAGTCACACAGTTTGCAGTACTGTGGAAACTCTGTGCCACTGTGCAGGGGACAGTTTGAGGTGGTGTCCTCCCCTCCAGCCTGAATTTCATGTTGCTTTTTGTTTCTTTAGCTTCTCAGCTAACTTAGTGATATAGTAAAAATGTAATTTTAAAAAAAATGTTTCTTTTCTTTATGGTCTCCTTACTGTAAAGTTATTGTGTGCTGGAAACTTTTCCTAGCATGCCTTTGGAGGTGATCGGGCACTTCACATCTGGTGGGTTTAGGCAGCTGTGGTCAGAATGAGCGTGGACTGTACAAAATAAGGACCAAGGGAGACCCCAGTAAGGCAATTAGGTCATCTCGCTGCACCAAGGCAAGATCAGTTACACACCTCACTAGTTCCTGGTAAGATCCACATAGGATAGGCTCCCAGTATGGAAAAGGATTGCCATTGGGAAGCCTTAAAAAACCTTATCTTTCTTTTGGACAACTTTCTCCAAAATGCACTCTGTAGGAAGTGATGTATGTGCACCAGGAAGCCATGACTGTGAGCAGGTCTGTGTGAGCAATGGTGGATCGTATACCTGCAACTGCTATGAAGGCTTTACCTTAAATCCAGATGAGAAAACATGCTCAAGTAATCATTTAATGTTTGGGTTTTTTTTTTTTCCTGAATGTATCTATTGAAGTACCTCTTTTTAATCTATTATATCCTTTTAATCTGTTTGAGAAACGTTCTATGAACTCACAAACTCCCTGGAAGTATAAACCCTTCTCATTCTTTTCTGCCTGTGTCCACTAATATTTTGAGCTAGTTTGATCCTTCTTGTTTAGTTTTAGCAGTTATTGTATTTAAAACTACAGTTGATTCTTACCTATGACCACACATTTAAGGACTTCACTGTATTTAAAAAAAAAATAATCAGTTATAATCTGCATTTCCTTATGAAATGGGAATAACTGGGGGGAAGTGGCAAGGCAGGGTTCTGGGGCATGAGACACAATTGTGTACCAAAATTTGAAGGATGGTGGGGAGTCAGAGGGAAAGAGAACTGGTGTCAAAGAGCTACTGCAATGCTACACTGTATGTTCTTGTCCACTCCTTGAAGCTGAGTGGGGCACGCATGAACTCACCAACTGCTTTCCCTCCACATGGGCAATAACGGCATCAACTGCTGGCAGAACCTCTGCACCATCTGATGTAGAATCATAAGTAAAGTTGGGTTGGAAAGGACCTCAAGAGGTACCTAGTCTGATCTCTGGTTCAGAGCAGGAATAACTTGCCATCAAGTGGCTAAGGACCCTGTGTAAGAGCAAAGTTATAAAACACGTGGATATAGCCAAACACCATCTGCAAAAATAGTAATTTTTTTGTAGGTCTGGACTTAAAACATAAATGCAGTATAAAAACACAACCCTAGCGTGTTTTGTACGACCTGTTGGGCACCCCAGTGGCAACGGGAGTGTCCAGAACTTTGAATATCAAATACTGGAAGACTCTACATTTCACAGAAGGACTGTAGAAGACTTTATGGTACCCTTCGGTGGTTGCCAAAGTTGGTTGGAAAAGTAATGTCGTTAAAACAGACATAATCCAAGGAGGATCTGTATCTGTCATTGGAGAATTTAAATGCAAACATAAAAAATTAACTGGCAGTTGGTTGGAAACCAACAATGTTGGTGTGATATTTTGAACTGGCCTTCCTCCAGCTGAATGTCGAACAGCTCTTCTTTGTACATCGACCATAAAGCTGGCGGAGTGTTCCAAAAAAGGGAGCTGGACAATTACGGGTTCAGTGGAGTCAAGGAGACAACAGTTTCAACATTGGCTCTAAGACAAATGAATTTCTACACTGCTAGAAATGAATCTGTACATAGATTCTTTCAGTGAAACAATGAATGAACAACCTTTAGAAATGGATATATTTTAGTCATTTTCTATAATTCAAGCAGCCATCAGTTTCCTTGCAAAATCAAAATATCAATGTCATAACACAAAACGAAAAACCAAAACAATTCAGGAAAAAAGAGGAATTGTATCCAGGTATAACATTTCTATTATAATGCTGTTATAATGCTCACATAATTTGTTTAGCATTGATCAGCCAGGCCTTTATATATACACATAGAAGAGTAATTGAATAATCTGCTGCCCTTGCTTTTGCAAGCAATGTAAAAAAACATGTATAAAAAGACAGATACTATATACAGGTAATCCCTCTTGATAACTTGTTGAAAGAGTATGTCATATTTGTAGGCCCTTTTTAAAGGAGGCTCTGGTTTTGGAAGCTCACTGTTCTGGTCTCATACGTACACAGTAATCTCCGTGCAGTAGCTGTGCTTCAGTAGCTATTGATATGTTTGTTCTTAGCCTGCACAAGTGGGGCAGCTTGCCTTAACGCCGATTTTCTTTATGAAGTAGGTGAGGTTAAATTGCCCTTCATGTAGCTATAAACTCACAGCCATCAGCTGATGCCTGAACTTACTATACCACAATGAAATTATCATCTCTCTGAGCTCTTTGTGATCATCCCTGGTTTTGTGGTAGATTATGGAGAAAAAGGAATTCTTAAGGACAGCTGAGACTGGTCCCCTGTAAGTCTGGAAGACTGAGGGCAAGACCTAGGAATAGATTAAATGGAACCACTGTGGAGTATGGCAGTGCTTACTTTCTAAGAGATTGATCACTTCTCTGTTGTACTAACTGGCCCCTCCATTAATATTGCTGTGCCTTTCTACAACATTTTAGATTCATTTGGGCCTGTTTAAATGCTGTTCCCTCCATCCATATTCATGTGACATTGGAATGGACTTGTGTTCACACCTCCTGATGAATCAAAAATGATCCTCCCTGTGCACGTGTATTGCCAATGTCACAAACCAAGATACACATTGTAGGGGATACACATTGATGATTCACCTGAACCTTATTGCTTAGCATTTAAAATTAATACATGTGTTCCTGCTTTCATTTTTGTATTGTTTACCAAGTGGTAAATTCAATTCTTCTAATTCCTTCCCAAGCTGAGACTTAAGTATCTAAATTCCACCTACATCTCAGAAACTGATGCAAACTGACCAATTTCTGACACTGACCAACTCCTTATGTGCCTAAAATCACTATGTGCCTTCCTGCTTGCCTTGCAAAACTGCTGGAGGCTTAACTTTGGACTAAGGCATTCTCCTAAGTGCTGTGTTTCGGAGTGGTGAGTACCCAAAATGCCATTACAATCCAGCTTTGACAGGGCAGAAACCTTGATTTTGGATAGATAGATTTAGATTCTATTTAGATATATTTAGATATGAAGAAGAAATCCTTTACTATGAAAGTGGTGAGGTACTGGAACAGGCTGCCCAGAGAAGTTGTAGATGCCCCATCCCTGGAAGTGCTCAAGGTCAGGCTGGACGGGGCTTTGAGCAACCTGGTCTAGGACATCTAGAAAAACGTCCCTGCCCACGGCAGGGGGTTTGGACTAGTTGACCTTTAAAGATCCCTTCTAACCCAAACTATTCTATGGTGTTATCATTCTTGTGAAGAGAAGCCCAACAAGTTAGTCATGGCCTTAAATACAGCTAATTGAATACATTCTGTTTACAGTGATGCCAGTGTCCTGTGTGGACAGTCTGATGGTCAAAGTACTACTTACAAGACAGAGAACTGGAGTGCAGGTTCTTCTCAGTCTGCATCACAGTCTGCATCACACTCAATTTTCTTCCCAGGGTGCCCTGCCTCTTGGGGTGGGGGATATTCTAGACAAGAGGGAGAGAGAACAGGTGAAGGAAAGAGTCACTTTAGTCTAGCAGTTAGAGTTGATGGGGGAGGCTGGTTGGTCTTTGCCTCTTTTTATATTTTGTCCAATAATGGTCTAATTTAAAGAGTGCAGAGGATGCAGGTAGGCAGATGAGGAACTCCCAGCTCTGGCTCTTCCTCAGTTAGAGTCAAGCTTTTTCTTGCATGTCCTGTTTCTGGACTATGACACTCATATCTCTGGCTGACCACAGACCCCTGTTCATTGCCATTCCTTGTGCCTGACTGCCCTGGGTTGCAGCTTGCTGTAGCCTCACAGCATGAGTTCAACTCCCATTGCAGAATCAAGCATCTTAAATGTTCAAATATTGTCATAAAAGTTCTGTTTTCTCACTTAGGAGCCGTAACGAGCAGTCTCATAACAACTGAAGAATCCTGCAAGTGTGAAGCCATAGCTGCCCTGCAGGACTCAGTGACCTCACGTCTTGAAGCTCTGTCCACAAAATATATCCTTTTTCTTACATGACCTTCTGCATTCAGCTCTTCACTGGTATTTTAGAAGCAGCTGCTTTGATGGTAGCCAGGGAAGAAACACACCTCAAAACAGAATGTATTTTCCTGGTAATTTTAGACGTGTATTGGAGCAAAATCTTGGTTGTTGCAAATACCGTTATGTTTTCACATTTCATGAAGGGCTTTAGTATCAAGATACAGATAAAATGCACATGCCCACGTCACCTAGATGCTATGTTGAACATCAAGCACTTCTCTGTTTGTAATTCTTCCAGATGATTTTACTGTCACAGCAAATGCTTAGTTTTGAACCCTACCATTAGTAGTGTGTGTATGTCCCAAAATTTTCAAGACACCCAAAACAGGCAGTGTGACAACAGTCTGACCATTGCTGCGGTTATTCCTCTGCATCCCAGCTCTGTAGACAGGCACTGTCCCAAGGAATTTTCACGCACCACCTTCTTCTCCGTGAAAATGTGCTAGTCTATTAACATCCAGATGCTGGGATATATTAGAATGGGAGAGCTGTGAGGCAGGGTGCTGAGGCTGGAGGCACTGGGCAAGCCTCGGATCCGAGGGACATCTGAGGTGCAGGCTGGCTGGTGGCGCTGGAATTTGCCGGCTTCATTTGCTGCGCTGCGACGCCTGTGGCAGTGAAGAGAAATGTGGTCAGTCCCTGGATTAGACATTTCACAAACAAGTAGGAGAGAAAAAACAAACAAAAAATGAGAAAGTGGTGAACTCTGTGGTACCACAGCAAACCTGAATGCTAGAATAAATGCCCTCAGATGCCATGGCAGGGACTAATAAATGGACGTTAAAGTTGGGCAAGCTGTGATTCAACATAAGGCACAATTTTCAGAAGTGAGAGCTGTTGATCGCTGTGACAATTTACCAAGATTTTCTTCACTAGAAATTTTTGAGACTCCATGCTTTTTTTTCCTGTAAAAGATGCTCTTGTTCGAGTAGGAATTGATTTAGGGGAGCACTACGTCTGTGGTTGTCATCCTGATCCCAGCAGCTTCGAAATCAAGGAAAAACAGGGTATTTAGAATTAATCAAAGAAGGAGAGCAAAGCAGGACACTACTAAGTTTTATATGTTAACTTATTATACAGATAAAAGAATTTTTCATTTGACCCAAATTTCTGAAAGACAAATGAAAATTTCTGTCAAGGACACAAGACTTCCCCAGTTCTTGAAAAAATTCAGTTATTTTTATAAGGTGTAATTGCAAATCCCTCTTCTTGCAGCGTGCCTGGAGTTCAGTTTATCTGCCTGGGAAAGGTGAAGGGAAGACTCTGATTTTCCTTGGATTATAAAATATAATTCCAAGAGCCTAAGTATTGGATTATAATATATAATTCCAGGAATTGAAGTAGTTAAAACTGAACACCAAGATAATTAAACCTGTCATGTCAATAGTAACACACCCTTCAGAGAACAATCTTTCTGCCTGAAAGATCTAATGTTGAGCAAGAAAATGTGGTGGTTTGAAGTTATGAATATACTTTATTACAGAGAATTGAGGCTTTCTTTCAAAGTTATTCTTTGGTGTGGAATTTGTATCCCTAGCATCCTTCAAGACAACTTGGAAAAAGCAGCAGAGAAAATCACCTCAGCTCTGAACATCACTTGGTCCAACTTCTTCTAAGAAATTAGGGTTGTTGAGATCATTTGGCAAGTTGCTAGACCTTGACAGATCTCTCAAATGTTTTGAAATCCGATTCAAGCATGTATTTACCTCATTTAGAAAACAGACCGTTGAAAATGCAGCAAAGAGAAAGATTATAAATAAACCAAACCTTATATTGCCCTTAACAACCGACCACTAGATGAAGTGTCTGAGAAGCTGCAGGCGTATCAAAGCAGACAGCAGGTTGTCTGAGCTATCATTCTACTTAATTCTAAAATAACCTTTCAGAAGCAATCCTTTTTATTGTGTTCAGCAAGCTTTATTCTGTTGCACAGCTTACAAGGCAGCAGCCGGTTTGTTATTATTGACAAATGTCAAGAAGACTTCAGGAAGACAACAGTCTTGAAAATGCAGTGACCCTGAGGATCTTCATGTACCGTCACTTCATAACCGTAAAGCTACCTATACCTGCTGTGCTTCACTTCGTACTACGAGCAGTACAGCAGGTACTGCTTTTCTGCAGTAACTGTGTTTTTATTCACTTATTTGAAAGTAAATACAGAAAAAAATGAATGGATACAGTATATCACATTATATAAAACTGTGAAATGGCAAGGTAGAGTAAAAAATGTGCCTATGTCATCTGTTCATTAAATGGGAAAGTAATTTGGGGTCTTGTAACTTATTTTAATAAAATGAAGTATGATCAGCACACTGATGTTGGAAGTTTTTTTTGTATACAACTTGAAGTATGTGTGTTATGAAATAGTGTTTAACAAAAAGAAGGGAACAAAACCTCAAAGGAGGCAGAAATGGAAAAAATTCACATAATTAAACAGGATACTATCCCCAAGTCACATAGTTGGAAAAAGAACCATTTCATTTTAAAACCTACAAGTCTTTGTTAATACAGATAAAAGGTTTAATAGTAATTTCAAGTATTAATAACGTTGTTTAACACTCAGAAGGATGAAAGACGTTCTCCAGTTTAAGGTTTTTATCCTGCAAGATTTACTTATGTTATTAGTCAGTCATTCCTGTTGACATACCACGGACTTTACTGGGGCTACTTGTGTCGATTGGGCTTGTAGGACAAAACATACAAGCTAACAAACAATTCAAAAATTTAATTGTTAAAGGAACCCACTCGTTTTGCACACTTGGCATTTGTAATCATCCAAATGCTTTAGAAACTATATTTAAATAAATCTGAAGATGGAATCAAAACTATGATTATTATTCTTCTTTTTTTTTTTATAATTGAAAAATCCAACATATTTTGTAGAGCTTTGCAATATAATTACACAAAATATTTTATCAGTAGCCGGTATGCCAAGGAGATACTATAATGACATCCATGCTTGCTTCATACCCTGCAGATAATAGATACAAACAATTGGAAGGAAAATCAGTGGGCAGAAGTTCAGTTATGTTCATTGCATGTGTGAGTAACACTTCAGATATATCTAGACAGAAATGTTAGGTTAGAATATAATGCTAAATAGCACAGGTGAACATGGAACACAGCTAAAAATGAGACTATAAACTCTCCAAGACTGCTGGATTGGTCTGTGGTTGGTATTTCGTGATATTAATGATATTAATTTGCTATAGTTCAATTAAAGTTAGCGTGGGACAACCTAGCTATGCTACACTTGCTTCTATACAGTGCTGTGTATGCATATATTTTCTGTAAGTCATGGAGTTTTATATCCAGTACTTCTCTTTGCTTACTTTCATGTCCTCTGCTTAGACATGGGTATTATAAAAGGATTTATAGGGCCAGAAGTATGCCTTGGCCTCCGTAATTGGTAAGGATAAACAAGTTGTAAATATAATGCAAGACTTTTCAGCTTCTTGGCAACTGGGAGTGGATGACATCAGTCCCATTTACACTAAGGCCAGTTGTCAGATGAGATGTATAATTTTACATGATAGTGGAAAATTGTCCTGGAGGCCAGATGTGTCTTGCAAGCTGTCAGCTGGGCAGGCTTTGTTCCATGCATTAGGATTCGTAACTCCATTTTACATTAAAAATGATAGTATTTGCATTCAACTCCTCTGAGTAATTATCTTGTCTCACTTTGTGAGCACCAGATGAAATTCCAAGGATATAAGCAATTTCTTAAAAATAGGACACACCAGCATGTTCTATTGATTGAACAGCTTTATTTTAAATAAAGATACACTTGTTGATATGGAGTAAGTAATTATGCTGTTTTAATTATTGGGGCAGTAAAACTTTCAGAGAACTATTATTAAAAGAACTAAATTTAATCTTTTGGATAATATTTTTACATTATTTTTATTCTGCTTAAAATTAGAATATAATAGATCTAATATTTCAGTTGGAAGGGACCTACAACAATCATGTAGTCCAACTGCCTGACCACAGGCATTTTCTAATTATCTTTAGCTATCTTATTCAGCTCTAAGATGCTTACAGGGGTTCAGCCAGCTTTGCTTTACAGTTCCGTCCTATGTGCTTTGAAGTCGGCATCAATCAAAAAGCTGGATGCCCAGTGCTCCTCACTGTTGCATGTTCATGTAGCTTCAATAAAATTACGTGACGATGACCTCTGGCTGGCCCTATTTCTCCACATTTACAGCTAGCTTCTCTGAGCAGAGCGAATGCGCTAAATCTGACAAGACACAGGTTTGAGAACTTGGCTTCATCATAATCTTCGACATTGAACAAATTGCTTGTATTTCAGTGTTTGTGTTGTGGATAATTGCACCGTGGAGTGCCTAACTGCAACGAAATCAAGGGGGATGCCCTTGGAGACACAGCACTTCTTCCCACATCAAGGCAGTGAGTTTTTAGAGCAGGATGCAGAAGACACAGGACAGAATGACAGAACGAGAGGGAATGGCTTCAAGCTCCAACCGGGTAGGTTTAGACTGAACATTAGGAAAGAATTTTTCACAGAAAGAGTGGTCGGGCATTGGAATAGGCTGCCCAAGGAGGTGGTTGAGTCACCATCCCTGGATGTGTTTAAGAGACATTTAGATGTGGTGTTGGGGGATATGGTGTAGGGGAGAACTTTGTAGAGTAGGGTAGATGGTTGGACTCGATGATCCCAAGGGTCTCTTCCAACCTAGACGATTCTATGATTGTCTTCTGTACATTTCCCATGTTCCCCTTTTCTGTCAATCAGCAAAAAAACAGCTTTATTTTGCAGCTAGGTCCAACCGAGCTTGGCGTCAGTGCCGCAGAGCCCCGCTGCTCCCGAAGGCCCCTGCACCCCTCCTGTGGGCACACACCCAGGGCTTGATCCTTCCCCCAGCCCTCAGTGACCAAGAGCTTTATAAGGGCAGACACCGGGCTTGCTAACCCCCTCCGACCCACGGAATCAAGGCGTTATTCATCTGTGTATGTGACTGGCTGACCAGACGTGGCTGTGGGTGCCGACAGCACCCTCCGAAGGAGCGGGAGCAGCGCCGGCCGCCTGGGACCTCGGCCACCGCCGCCATTTACCTCAGGGAGCCCGCGCGCCTCAACCGCCGCCTCGGGGGGCGGGCAGCGCTCGCGCCTGGCCCTACAGGGCGGGTTGCTTCTCCCGCTCCCGGAAGTAGAGCCAACTTCCGGCGGCGGTTGCCAGGGTGACGCGTTTACCAGGGAGGCCGCGCCGGTCCCGCCGCGCCGCCCTGAGGGGAGCAGTGTGGGTCGGTACCCCTTCGCCCGCTCCGCCAGGATGTTCATCTACCTCTGCAAGAAGGTGCTCCCGGGGCACGGAGGAGAGTAGGGGAGGCGGGGGGTTAGGCATCCCTGCAGGCAGGCGAAGGTTCCGCTCCCCTCCCCCCGCACCGCCCCCTCCATCCAGGAGCCTCCGGGAATTGGGAGCGCGGAGGCCTCGGGGCGCTGAGGGGACCCTCAGGGCTCCCTCCGGGCTCCCTCCTGCTGCCCGCGGCTGCTGCGGCTCTGCTGGAGCCGGTGGTACGGCCGTGGGCCTGGTCCTTGCCCAGAGCGCTGCTCAGCTCTGTCCTGCCAGCTCCCCCTCGGCCTGGGCTTGGGGCTTGGGGCTTGGGGTTTCCTTGCTTTTTAACGGCCTCCTAAACAACTGCTCCCCCAGGAGACTTTGGGTGTAGCTCTTCTGCTGGAGACCAGCTCGTGGCAAAGCCCTGTACACTGTGTTATTCCTCTCACCTGTTGCTCGTGGCACTTTCTCTGCACACCTTTGATGATGTCCTGATATTATTTTTTACTACATATGGTAGATTTCCCTTTTCTCAAGTGTTGTGTTGCACAGTTTCACTAGTGCTTGCAATTCTATTTGTCTTGTGTCTCTTTTTGCATGTACTGATCTGTTGGTAGAAATAAGTTTAACTTGTGTGCTATCATAGTTGTCTTTGAGGTGTTCAAATAGAGTATTTTAAAATAAAACATAATTCTCACAACTATGTAGAGATGCAAAATATTTATTTTTCAGATTGCAATCCCTGGTAATGTTCGATTAAAATGTATTTCCTGGAATAAGGATCAAGGTTTCATAGCCTGTGGTGGAGAGGATGGGTTACTGAAAGTTTTGAAATTAGAAACACAGACAGGTAAATGAGCCTTTTGTTTGTTTGTTTGTTTGTTTTTTCTGTTTGTTTTTTGTTTGTTTGTTTAATTAAGAACAAAATCCACCACACTTCAGAGTTCTGAAAGCATAACTTCTTCCACAAGTTACTTGACAATATTGCATGTGTTTTAAATCTGTACATAGATAGTTATGTATTTGCATAAGCGTCGAATGTTCTGTCACTTTCTTTTGAACACTATTTTCCTCCAGCTTGTCTTACCTGGCACACATGTAATTTGTCTACCTGCTGTATCTGCTGAAGTTTTCTTCAGTATTTCTTTTTTTTTTTTTTCCGAGCATACATTCCATTCTTGTACTTTTTGTATAGGCTTCTAGTTTATTTTGGAACTTAGATGTTTCTTGATTTTGTTTGATTTTGAATGTTGTCTACCATCTTCGTTGTTTTAGGGAGAAAGCTGTGTATTTTCTTAAAATATAAATAACGTTCCAACAAAAGTAAAATGTAATATATTTTCAAATTCATTTAAACTTTTTTTCTGCTTGTAATGAAGTGTGATAGCCATGTTTTTTTTGTTGTTGTTGTGTTTGGTTTTGTTGTTTTTTTTCCTGGAAAACTGCTAGACCATAAAAGAGTGTGTGAATTTGGGTGATGGCTGGGAATAGCAAACCCATTGAACTTGAGGAGTGGAAAATTCATCCTGCAGTTACAATTTACAGGCTTTTAGGTGAATAATTTTGTCTGTGTAAATACTGATTAGAGCTGCAGCATTGATAGAGACACAGTAACATGTATGCTTTATTAAGTTGATTTTATAGCTGTTTTTGTTATTTTTAGATGAAGCAAAAATTAAGGGACTTGCAGCTCCCAGCAATCTTTCTGTGAATCAAACTCTTGAAGGTCATAGTGGTAAGTGTCTTTACATTTAATGTACTTTTGATTAGAATAAAAAAATACATGACTTTGTGAAGTTGATTGATAAGAGTAATTTTGCTATAACATTTTATTATAAGGCTGAAATAAAGATTGTCAGTACTCAACTTAGGTATGTAACAGCTTGGCTATCTATTTCTACCAAGTTATCTGATGGAAGACCCACAGTCAGTCTTTCATGATCTGTCAGTGAATTACTGGGTTGAGAATCAAAGTGATGTAGCTCGCCTCCATTCTCCTGGCTGATGTGGTACGTGGGATGTAGAATGTGTGCTCCCCAAACCAAGCTCTGCTCTGCCTGTTACAATTTAATCTTTGCTTATGGATTTTGCAAGGTTAAGTCCGTTAACTTTGACATCACAACCTAACTTGTGTTTTGTATTACCTCAGGTTTTGCTTTTGCCAAATTATTTCGTCCCCAGTCATTACCCTGAGAAGGAAGTATTGATTTCTCTTTAAGTGGATGGTGTTATTGTATGTGTTATATTACAGAGGGACTCTTTTTTTTTTTTTTTTTTTTTTTTTTTTAATTGTGCAGTGCTATTGGTATAGTACTTGTTATCTCTGACTTCACCATGGTTAATCTGGAAGTGCTAATCAGTTGCATGGGACTGGAATATATTTTTAGGTATTTACATAAAAGATCATGATACATTTGCTCCCATACATTTTTTCACACACTGCCTTGGTAAGTGACAGATAAAGAATGCTTTATAACAGAAGAGAAGAGCTAAATTGATGGGCAATTAATGCTGGAGTTGCTGAGTTAAAGAAACAATGATGTTCTAGTGTTTTGTTTTGTTTTGTTTTTAAAAAAAGAGAATAATTTTCTCTTACACTGTATATATACAGTTTTAAACTCTCTACCATTAGCTAAAGTGAGAAGTGAGACTAAAAGCTGCCTTAAGCATTTTTTTCTAGTAATAAGCCTGGGGATTTTTTGATCGTGTCTATGAGATTTGTTTATATGTTACAGCAGCTTTACATTTTCTTCTGCAGAAATTGAAGTTAGTTCAGTAAAGCTGATCTCTCTCTTAAATATATCTTCTTTTCCCCTTTATTGACAAATCACAGAATGTGTATGTATGTAGACTGCAGTATAGTATACAGACAAAGTTTAGAGAGGTTAGAAAACATGCTGGAGAAAGATGGTGTGTGAAAGTAAAAACTGAAGGCAGCGAAATTAGGGAGGAATTAAACTCTCATGATAAATGTTACATGGTCATCATCCATGAACAGTGGGATATGAAGAGAATGCTAAAATCCTTACATTATTTGAAGGCATGGTCTTTTTATGAGAATTTGTAGTTAAAGCCAACAATCAGGTTCTTCTAGGGCTCTGTTAGATATGATTGAAAAAATGAGTTGTGAGGAATTGATTTAGTGAATATTTTGAATGGATGCCTTCAAATTTGAACTACATTGCTATTACCTTCAAAAATATGCAATGTTCAGGATGTCTTTGATTGCATCTGTTGATAAAACTCATGATTGGAATGCTGAAAAATGGAAAGAATACAGAGAAAATGGATGACTAGTGGTGAGGGCATGAAAGTGTGATGCTTGAAGTGGCCAAATTCATATCCAGTGTTGAACTGAGGAAATAAGGTGCCTCTTAGAATCAGTTCCAAGATGTTTCAAGTCAAGTCAAATATTTATGGGTAGGATCCCATATGAGACTTGAGGGTCTGAAGGAATTGTGTGTAGAGTGCTCTTTTTGTTAATTGTGAGGGAGATCTTGTTTTAAAAGTACAGCACTACTGAGAATCAACTACTAAGAGTAAGTAAAAAACAAAACTTCTTACGACTGAAGTTTTATCAGCTTCCCAGACTAATATGTCAGAGGCGGTCAGAAACCACAAAACTGTGATTTGGGTTTTGTGTATTGAAGCAATGTTCTCTAGCAGAATTTGGAGAGGATGTTACTCAAGTGGGTGAATATGGAAGTAAAATGAGTGGTTTAACAGAACTTTGAGAGGAAATGAGTGAAAGATGCCTAAAACTAAATCAAAGTTAGCAGTGCGCATTTCTGAAAAGCTCCAGGTTGATTAAGGGTGTGGTGGTTTTATTAACTTATTTAAATGGTGTAAATAAAAAATGTGTATAATTTTCTAGGTTCTGTGCAAGTGGTGACATGGAATGAACAGTATCAAAAACTGACTACCAGTGATCAAAATGGACTCATCATTGTATGGATGCTGTATAAAGGTATTTTACAAGACAGATTTGAAATGGGATAGTATTTCACGCTGTGAGAAATCCTGTTTCTTTTTTTTTTTTTCAGCAATTTTTACAATTAATTTTCAGACTTTTTATTTTGTATTGCTGTAATTGGCTTTTATTGTTCTTGACCTTTTCATGCATACTTATACTTCTTTGGTACACTTAAATTCATTTGAAAGCCAGAAAACTGCTCAAATTAACCACTTTCCAACACGTGGGGGGGGGGGGAAAGAAAAGAAAGGGTATTCTTTTTTTCCTGGGGATTTTTGTTTAATGAAAAATAGAAACAAATAAAACCTCAGCTTCTCATTTCAGGAATAAAGAATATCACTTCATTAGTCTTTATGCCTGATATGCGGTGGCTACTGTCACATAAATCATCTCTTAGTTTTGGAAAAGAACCAGTAAATTACTTAACTGCCTTTGATAGGAATATGTATTGTTCCCTCCGTTTATGTTTCCTAGTGTATTCTTGTCAGTCTGAACTTAAGTACGCACAGATATCTTCCTGTAGGGCCCCTCTGGACTTTGGCTCCCCTCTCCAATTCCTCATTTGTCAGGTTCTTTTTGGAAATAACTAGCTCACATCTGAACACTGGGTTTCACGATAATTATTGTCTATGTACTTTGGGGGACACTGTAGCGTAGTCTGGCTAGAGTTTTACTGAGAAGGCAGAACACTTTGTTTTTACTTCCTTTCCAAAACTTACTGCTCCTGTAGCTTTTTGTTGTGTATTACAGTGTGGAGTCATATGTAACCTACTATCTCATGTTTACTTACAAGCAGACCATTCTCAGGTTTCTCCATTTCATTGAACACCTAATTTGATTGCTTGGGTAACTTTTATAAACTTTTTGTGTGTCTGTGTTATGTTGTAGGTTTTTTTTTTTTTTTTTTAACAACTTCAGGCATTCATATTGCTAAGAAATGTCATTGTCAACCTATTTGAATATCTTTTTAATTGAGAGTAATTTTACTCTGAACTCAGTGATTAGCATGTAGCATTTTTGAATCCACTAGAGGATTATGAAATCCACTTATGAAACGTGTAACTCAGTTTTTCATTCACTACTAATAGGTGCTTGGTATGAAGAGATGATTAACAACAGAAATAAATCTGTTGTTCGAAGTATGAGCTGGAATGCTGATGGACAAAAGATTTGTATTGTATATGAAGATGGAGCTGTGATTGTTGGATCAGTGGATGGTAAAATTTAAGCCTTTTTTTCAGTATTATGTACATAGTGGCTCTGTTCCTCTAGCTAAATGATAGAATCATAGAATTATAAATACAATTAATAGTTACTCTCTAATTGTTGCTTTGACTTTCTTTAGCTGTTTCAGTTTTTATGTTGGTAACTTGCACCCTATTTTTAATTTTATGGTATGTTTATTAAGTACAATCAATATTCTGTTACAGGTAATCGCATCTGGGGAAAAGACTTGAAAGGTACCCACCTGTGCCACGTGGCCTGGTCCTCTGATAGCCAAGTTTTACTCTTTGGAATGGCAAATGGAGAGATTCACATTTATGACAGCCAGGGAAATTTTATTGTAAGTTCATGGTGGTATAATAAAGGTATTAACTTCAATAGGCATCTAAAAACATCCTTTTAATTTATTTCATGTTTGTTTAGTTGGTGGACTTCAGTACTGAGAATTGGACAAGGTCTTGTGCACAAAGTTTTTATTCAAGATATATGCAGCTGCAGCTTTTTAATATAAATATTTCTTTCTTGGTAGCTAAATGAATAACACATTCGCTAATGCCTTTTTGCCTTGCAATAATTATTGGAAATGTAAAAATATGTATGGTGATACTAATTAAATTAAATGAAGCTCATGTTAAAAATACTAGTGTGCTTTTAGAATAAAGGAGTAGTTTATTTTCCTGTTGCTCCTGTCATTCTTTATTACTTAAGGAATGTTACATGCTCCAGAGAAAACCTGGTAATAAGTGGAAAAAAAGAAGGGAAGTAAATATAATATTGCTGCATTCCTACAAGTTCAGTTTACTTATTTATTTTTATCTGCTTATTTGGAATTTTGGAATATGACTATGACCAAATGCTAAACAGAAGTGCAATGCTGACTTTGAGAAGTGCAATGTAGCTGGAACCATGTTCTTGACTTTTAGATGCTTATTATGGTGAATTTTCTCCTTTTTGCCTTTCCTTCACTAAGAAAGTACCTGTTACCTTTCCCATTTTCTGTTGTCTAACCCCTCACTGGATCTTTCTTTCTTCCTACTGTGTGAGTCATAGGGTTTCTAACATGTGCTGTAAATTACTGAAATTCTTGAAATAAGTTGTTGTCACTCCCCCTGCTTCCTGTCTCTGCCCCAGTAACCTTTTATTGACCCTACACGTGGCTGCGCGATCCCCCTTTCCCTTCCTTCATAAGTTACCTGGTAGCCCTCCTCAAAGTGATCCAGGTGGACTCTTATTTTTCAGAAAAAGCCCTTACCTGTGTTACCAGATGTACAGGGCTAATTATTACAAAAGTAAACACCTTAATTGGTGTTCTAATTTGGACACTTATTTTGTCCGGTTATTATTTTTTTTAATATATATTATTCAAGAGACTCTTATTAAGAAAAAGCTGACAAAAGGTTTCTTTAAAAAAAAAATGCTGTGGCCAGGAATGGTTTGAAATTATTTTTATTTTTGCAAAGTTCCAGTGGGGTTCCTTGTGTGTGTGTGAATGTGTATATGGTGGGTTTTTTGTTTGTTTGTTTTCTTTGTTTTTAAGTTACTTTTCAAAGAGTGAAAATGCCAACATTAAAGTACTTCTTTGTAGTTAAAATACATAGTTTTCGTATGCCTGATCTGGCTTTGGATAAGGAGATTTTTCAAACTCTTAACATTTTAAGAATGTGAAAACTTTTCTTGGGACAGGAAAAAAAATTTTGCATGGACATCTGGTCTTTTGCAAGCTATCAGTAGAAATGTAAATTATTCTTCTAAATAGCATGTTGTAGATGACTTCAAATAATTAACCATTCTTGTCTAGGTGAAAATGAAACTGAGTTGTTTGGTGAACTTGACTGGAGCATTCAGTATTGCTGGAATACATTGGTACCACGGCACAGAAGGCTACATTGAACCAGATTGTCCTTGTCTTGCTGTCTGTTATGACAATGGAAGATGCCAGATAATGAGAGATGAGAATGACCACAGTAGGTACAAAATGTGGGGTGCTGATTACTGAGCTACTCTTGACCCAAAAAGTCTAGTTGTGTTTATATTCTTAATGTTTATTTCTTAAAAACTAGATCCTGTTTTGATTGACACTGGTATGAATATTGTATGTATTCAGTGGAACCACTGTGGAAGCGTATTGGCGGTGGCAGGCTCCCTAAAAGCAACTTCTCAAGATAAAGATGTAAACATTGTGCAGTTCTATACTCCATTTGGTGAGGTAAAAATATTTAATATACTTATGTGACTTAAATGTTTTTGGTTTTGTTTTTTTTTTTCTAATCTTAGTATGTTTTGTCTAATTGGTCATTACTGGTGGAATTTGCATGCCAAAATGTAGGTGTTGAGTGTGTTTAACGTGCTCTAAAGTGTCTAGAATATCCACCTGGATCTGGAAAGATGACACAGGACCAGGTACCCTTTTAGAACATCAAGTTAGTGGCCAGCGTGAAAATCCAAGTGCATCTCATAAAATACTAAATGATGGGATAAGTATAGCATCTAACTTAGAACACCTAACTCAGATAGGTGAGTTCAGACTACAGTCAATAAGGGGGTTGGAACGCTTAGGCAGCAATCTGTGTATCAGATCTGGAAGTACTTGTCTTTCTCCCCTGGCTGTGTAAGAGACCCAGGTGTCTCTAGATCAGGAGTGCAAAATAAGACAGTGAATACTCCCCTCTATTTTTATGGAATCAGTAAAACTAAGTAAGTGGCATCTGGTAACAGTAAAAACAATGGCTTAGAAACCTCAGAAAAGGCCAACTGTTTCTAATCTTCATTTGTCTGTTGGAGATGTTATTTTGTAAATGTGTTTTGAACTACCTGTCTTGTTTATAAAATGTTAGATGTTCAATATTTGAGAGACAACTTCCCTATGTGTTTTTGTTCATGACGCTACCCCTGCCTTGCAAGGTAATTTCAGGTAATTTCACTTTCCCTTCTAGTAATATATCTGGAAATTAGTAAGTTAGTGTTAGGTATCAGAGTGTGAGGAAGTTTGTCCCTTGCACAGAAGAAGTGCTCGTCAGCCGTGAGGGTGACTGTGGTAAGGATGGAGCTGTGAGCTGTGCTGGGAAAGGGGTTTCAGATCCAGCATCATCTGCAGGGGTTTCCTTAGTTGAAAGTATTAAACAGAACCAAAGGTTTTGGTGATAATGTTACATCTCTGGTTGCTAATGTCCTTCAGCACAGGTGTTCTAGATCCTGTCTCTAGTATTTAGAAGTAAATTCTTTAGCTTTTAGAATTGTTTTGTACTAGTTCTGATATTCAGGTACCAACTTAACTTTTTGGAAGATGATATCTTCTGTGAATAATGTGTAACCAATATTTGGACTTGGTATTTACATCTGATCAAAGGCATGAAATAGGTACTAAACTGTGTAAATTCATTGATAACAGTTCATTTAGGCACAAAGCTATGCCCTCAAAAGGAAAGTTAGATATATGCATAAGTGTTCTGCTCAGTAAAAACTTTTTTAAAGCCTAAGATTATGCAGAATCTTACAATAACAGTAGATTAATGTATCCTTTATGCATAAATCTATATTATTTGCAAACAAGAAGCTTCCCACAAACAAGTGCTTTGTGGGACTGAAGTTACAGTTTTTGAAAAAAAACTTTTTTTTTCAATTGTTTGCTTCATTCCTTCAAATTCTACAGCAAAATGAAGTTATAAAAGAAAGATGGAAATGTATTTCCTTGCTCCTCAATTGTAAATGGACATCTAGCTGTCTTTCTTAGGCTTGTCTGAAAGGGAGTAGGGAGGAGGAAAAAGTCCCTTGCCCCACTGCAGGTTATGTACCTCTGCAGCTGATTCATTGTATGCTCTTGACATCGAACAGCTATATGTTTTTATTTGTTTAAACTATCAGCTGTAGTTAAGGATGTTGTACATCAACTGACATACGCTTCCAGCTTCTGAGGCATGCCAGGTATCAGTACTATTGTTGTGTTCACTTTAGTAGTGACTAAAGTCACTAGTGACAGTAGTTTATACTGTCATTCTCCATCTATTATTTATTTTTGTAAGTTTGAACTACCACCAAGTCCTGTTTTTCCTTTTTCTCTGACAAAAAAGAATTGAGGCAGAACACTTCATGGCAATGCATGTTAAATATCTCCTGCTTTGTTTGCATGTGTATCGTAGTTTGGGAGTCATTATGAAGTACTGTAAAGAAGATCTATGTTTGGTTTTCATCAACTATCAAAACTGTTGTTTATGTACTTTAGAGTGGTTTTCCAATGATAAATTCAGAATATTTTCCTTTCTTTGTTTTAAACAAGCATTTGCGCACACTGAAAGTTCCTGGCAAACAGATATCTGCCTTGTCTTGGGAGGGAAGTGGACTGAAAATTGCACTAGCTGTCGATTCTTACATATATTTTGCAAATATTCGTCCAGATTACAAGGTATGTAGTAATGTGACACTTAAATGTATTAATAAGTTTTCTGTTATTTATTCTCTATCTGAATGAGTTGAAAAAGCAGCTTTCTCTAGTATAGAAATCAATGCTTAACTTATGATTACTGTTTGATCAGCACTACTGACTTGAAGTTTTAGTGGAATCTGAGTGTCTGTCTTGCTGATATAATGACTTAGCCATTGTTTTTATAATGAATTTGTGATTTTATTTTCATAATAAGGAAATGTATGCTTTGTTAATATTAACAGAATTGAGCATGAGTCTAAATTTGGTAGTAATTGAGGCTGTCATGTAAGTACGGCTCCAGTGTTTTCCTTGCTGTTTGGTTAAACTGAGTGGGTAAGTGATACAATGGGAATTGTTTGAACCTTGCTTTTACTGTCATTTTTTGGTGGTGAATTATTAGTTTGAACCAGGAGAGCTGTGTAGCAACATGAACAGTAGAAATGAATGTAACCTGATAGGTGTACTTCCTACTTATATTTCAATTCCCAATATACTTTTTACAAGTGTGTATTGTATTCAGCTAATCCTAAAATAATGTTTTTATCTTGTCTACCATACGAGGGGCTTTTTTGTTTGCTTGATTTTTTTTAAAGTTAGGACTATATTTCATTTAAATGTACAGTTTAACAAAAATAGTGATTACTGTCCAGTATACAGTATTGTATATTTTTTTTCTCAGCACAGGATATGCTCTTTAATCATCAGCGTGTAACCACTGTGATTAGAGAGAGCGAGCTTGTGTGTAATGGGAGGAACATACTGCAGCTATACTGAAATGTATTGTTCCACTTGGTTGTGAAAAATAATTGGTACAGGGAGTTACAAACACAAATCTGTTAGGAAGCAATCTCAAATAGTTTGTTGTAAATGTGCTGGAAAAGACTTCGGAAATTTGAGCTGGAAATTAGTCTTGCAGGAAATGCTACCTAATGTTTATTCTGGGAAATGTGTAACAGCTGGAACACAGGCCTATTGCTTTTTTTTACACATGGCCTCATAGATACTGATGAGTTTATTTCAAGATCTGGCAGCGTTTGCAAATGAAAAATATTTTGAAACCTTAGTTTAGCGCTCTTTTTTTTTTTTTTTTTTCCTTTTCCATATTTAAAGTGAAAAAAGATGTGCTCAAATTAATTTATTTCTGCAACAATTAAACTTTTAACCTGTTGGTAGTATCATCAGTTTCCATGTTAAGTATTTTTATGGTGAATGGTATATGTTGTCCTTCAATAAATAATACACATTACTACCGCTATGTTCTTTCTGATAATACCAGTAACTCCCTTTTAGGAAATAGATATTCTAAAAGGTGACAGTCATTAAATTGTAGTGTTTCAAAGCTGTCATTAACTTGGGCCTGATTGGAATTAATGACCTGGAGAAGAAGTGTTAGTATCACATCACCAATCTACTGAATAATCCAGTTCCCTGTATTTTTCAAGTATTACCATAATAAGAGGAATAGGGTGCTAAATTATAATATGACAGTAAAAACTATGAATTGAGCTGATGTTTTTTCAAATAGTTGTAGTTTAAATGGTATCTTTTGGAGTTGTAATGCTAATTTAGAAACTATAGCTCTAGTTACATTTCTTCTAGTGTATATTACCTTGTTCAAATATACACTGAATTTCACTTTATATCCTTGTTATCCGGCATTCTTGGGTCCTTTGCCACATGTTGAAATCAGTTGTAGATTTGACAAACATGATTTACAGTTTACTGACTTGTTACCTCATTATTTACTCCTCTCATATACATATGAGAATATTCAGAATAGTGTAAGTTGAATATTCAGAATAGTGTAAGTTCCAGTTTGCATCTCTGGGAAGGATCCTGTGGGTAGTGCTCTCAGTTGTCAAGAACTACCTTTACTCCAATCTTTTTATTTTTCTTCCTGTATCCAAAAGGAGCTTGATTTTTCTTGAAAATCTAAGTAGACTGTATCAGTTGGGTCGTGGTCATTGGCATGCCTGGTGCCTCACTGAAAGGTAATAGTAAATGAATGAGGTAAAACTTCCAGGGCTAAAAACATGATGGCTGTCCAGTGTGTTACGTTTATCCATGTCCAGCTAATTCCATTATTTATTATATTATTATTTTTTTAACATCTCTACATTGTGTGAAAGCTGGATTTAACTGATTTTATGATTCCCAGAATCATAACGCTTTTTACATCTGCCAATTCCTGTTCCTCTGGCTAAACTCCAGAGCATTGTGTTTCAATTCCCATAGAATTCTACTTGAGTGAAAACCATTGGGTTCTGACAATTTATTACCATTCAGTTTAGACATCTATTCTAAAAGTTCTTTTGATGATACTTGAGTTTATCGTCTTGCTTTCATTCCCTGTAGCATGTGGGAACCCTTCAGGCAAGCTCTCTAACAAGCTTTCTTCTCTTTTCTAGTAAATGCTGATGCAGAGAATTCTGTTAGTTTTTCTACAATTGCATCATCATCCTTAAGTGGTTTGCTTTTTACATCTTGTTTGTCTGTCAGCTTTACCTCCTTTCTGAGATATCTTCTGGTCTGTCAGCTTTACCTCCTTTCTGAGATATCTTCTGGTTCGGCTGTATTAGAAAGGTTTTTCATTATTAATTTCTATAATTTAATTAAATCAGTTGAATGCAATAAAATACGTTTTCATGGATTTCAGAGTGTTTGGATATTCCATTTCTTCTTTGGCCTTTTTGGTCTTTCTCCTACTTGTCACATGAATAATTATATTCTTTTTGGGGGAAGGGAAGGCTTTTGTCATGTTACTAATATGGAAGAGGTGATGTGAGTTATTATAGCGCTCTACTATAATGGCTTGTTTTTATCCGCTTCAGGAGCGGCACTGTTTGAGGTGTTTACTATATTTCCCCTGGGAAATGAACTTTGGGTTTCTGAATCAATAATCATAGAGGAAGCATTTTCATGGCAAAAACCATCATCACAGTGGGTATTTCTGTGGACCTGCTGAACAAGGAAGAAACAAGGGGAAGTGAGATCTTGTCACGTGTTGAGGTTGATCCTCCAGTTCTGACTGTCATAGGTTATTCTGCATAATGGGAAGTCGTCTTTTGCCAAAACTGGCAAAAGTTATGCAAATAACTTATTACCAGAGCTGTGTTCACATACTTTTAATAAATCTGTTCATCACTTGACAGGTAAAGAATATTGAATACTGATTGTGTATATGAAATAAACATTTTCTTTCATAGCTGTGAACAATTTATTATTGAATTCTTTATTATTGAATTTCTGATAGGTTTTATCAAAATTATCTCTCTTGGCAGTGGGGTTACTGTTCCAATACGGTTGTTTATGCGTATACCCGGCCTGATCGTCCAGAATACTGTGTAGTCTTTTGGGACACAAAAAACAATGAGAAGTATGTGAAGTATGTCAAGAGCTTGATTTCCATAACAACTTACGGAGACTTCTGTGTTTTAGCAACTAAAGCAGATGAAAATCAACCTCAGGTAAAGTCTTTCTTTTAGTTTTCACTTGAAATGCTCTGTTCCTCATGTCAGTGCTTTATAGGCAGAATAAGATGAAATTCTAATAAAATTCTGATTCGGTCTCAGAGTGTGTCACTCAGTTGTCATTTGACAGCATGGCACTTTAATGGACCCAATGTTTAATAGCAAAGAACCCCAACAAGCAACAAAGTAACAGCAAAAATTTGCAGAACTGATTAAGTGGCTCTGTATTTTAACTACTTGTAGCCATTAGTAACTTAATGAAAACTGCAGCTTTCAAGATTAATGTTTATTTAGAAATACATAGAACAGTTCTCCAAAGAGAGAAGCTAAAAGCAGGAGAGCATCAGAATGGGAACAAATATTTAATCAGTAAGAAGTGGAGGAAAATATAAGGGAAATTTTTTAGGTGATAGAAATCATGTGTTACTACAAACTGCTCCATTTGTTTGCTTATTTATTTATTTTGATAAAATGCTATGATAAATGATATCATGTGATAAATGTATCCTTTGGTTAATATATGTTCAGTTAGTGTTATGCTAACTGTTACATGTTTTTTCTTACTGCGTTCACTTCTGAATTTTCTATATCACTTGTACGTTGCTTACAAAGGAGGAGCATGAGACGGAGTCAATTGGTGCAATGGTAAAAAAATGCTTCAGTGCCGTTTTGCTTAGTTGTGCAATAAATGGTGTGCTGTCATATGGAGTGGAAATATGGTATACATGGACAAAACCATATGGTGAAATTGAGTACAATAAAATTATATTTTGCTGGGTTTTATTTTTAAAAGAGGAAACACAATAGAGGGACTTAGTGTAACTTGCTTGAGCATAAATAAGAGATTTAATTGTAGCAGCTGAAAATTACAGATAATAAGCATTTTTCAGGTTTTTTTTTAGATGGCTCCAGTGTAATTATTAACACTGTGGGGGGTGAGCTTTTAGGAAATGAAGTGAACGAGCTTGTTCTTTGGGTAACAGTTCATTAGAGTTGCTTTCTGAAAAACAGATTTGTTTTGCAATAGATTTCAGTCATTAGAATTGTGATTTCAAGACGGCAAAATGTACAGCAGTAGCTGATGGGGCAAAAAAGACTAATTTCAGTTGAAAGGTATTGCAAGCAGATGTGATCATCAGTAAGCTTTGAAGAACTTAACGTTGATACCGATAGCATGGCTTGAACTTTCTGCTTTGTTCAAATCGGACAACACAAACTCCCTTGTCCTGGCACCACCCAATGTAGCTCATGTAGCCTCTGTCTCAGATACTGTTACTCCATCACTCCTTGGCAGTCTCTGATCTACTGACTAAGAGTCTCAGAAATATGTAAAAAGGGCATAAAAAAGAAATTGATTAGAATGAATGTTGGGATAACCTACCAGAGAAGAACTAATATAAACACATATCTTGTTTCCATTATGTTTGTATTAATATAGTTTTAAAAGCCAGGTGTGGCTGGTCGTACATCCTGCATACTGTATTTTGTCTGGTAGATTTGCTCCTTTGCTTTAAACAGCTGGTCATATTCCTGTTTTGTGCTTGGCTTCGTTTATAGTGTTAATTGGCAAATACTCATTACTCTCATGCTTATGCTGCTTTATATTTACTGCAGTCACGGTCCCTCTGTTTTCTGTTGCTGATCAGCATTAGATTGTGTAAAATGTGTGTTGAGAGATACACCTTCACAGAAAACCTTGTAGAGTTTACTAATTTACAAAAAATATTGTTGTAATGACATTTGCTTTTATTTTCATACAGTATGTGCTGGTTCTCTGCAATTCTATTGGCACCCCCTTGGACCCAAAATATATCGATATTGGTAAGCGACTTGCAATAGTCTTATTCTGTTGGTTCTTTTCTAGTCTTTATAATTTCTTACACAAGTTTGTTCAGTGAAACAATCACTGTGTGGTAACAGCCCTTGCATCCAAATGTTGTGACCTTCCATTCTGTACGTGGTTGTAACTATGATTTTATATTGGCTTCTCAGTTCTATCTGGACTCTCCCTAAATGTAAAAAACATGTAATTGGGGGTTCCCATGTTTTGAACCGTAATTTTGTTGGTAATGGCCTATTAATTACTGTGTTAATAAAAATAGTGCCTTATAAAATCAGTCCCGTTCCTTCCTTTTAAACACTGGCTATATTTAAATTGATTCTTCCAGTTAATACAAACTATTTACAACAGAATTTTAAAATTTGTTACTTTTTTTTTTTTTCAATTGATGTTCTTGATGATTCTTGTGATCCTTCACAGCAGTGGTAATTCAACTCCTTTTTTAAGAAAATTGTACTTTTTTTTTTTTTTTTTTTTGAAGAGGGTCCTGTTTCTTAGAGCAATTGAAATAGTTTGATCTGTATTTTCATTTCAAAATAACATGTTGCTGCTTCCCAAATATCTTAAAGATCAATTACTCATATTTCAGTGTTGGTAGTATCTTTTCCTTATTATCTTCCTCACAACTGTTTTATCTAAATAGTTTCAGATTATAAATTAAAAATAAAATAAAAAAAAAAGTCAGTGGATTATAACGGAACTGCGAAAATACTCCCAAATCCTAGATAGATCTGAATTCTAGGCTTTCGCTACTGCTTGTTTGCTGCAGGTGTGGTACAGAACATTGCCAAGAAATTGTAAACCACTGTTTTCTGGGAGTTTTGCTAGAGAGTAAAGAACATGATTTTTTTTTTTTCCCTTCAAAGAGATGAGGGAAGTGCAGACAAACTGATAAATTAATCAGCTTCTTGATTAATTTATCCACTTTTGTTTGTTCTGGTTTTTGCTTTATTTTTGTTTGTTATCCAGATAGATCTGAATTTGGATTCAGAATAGACACTGTGTACCCCATTTACAGTTTTCTTTTTGAAGCTTGATTCTTTGATTAACTTTTCTGTTTTGTTGAAAGGCTAAATCATTTTTAATGACGTTTTGGCAAAAATATTTATTTGCTTTGGAATGAGGGGAGGCTGTGTTAGTTAAATGAAAAGTACAGAGTTATTTTTAGAACCTCTTAGCTAAAATAATGGTAAGTAAAAAGTGTAGTTGGCAGTAGGCATTTAATGTGATTCCTCTGCTAGAAAAGTGGGATACACTATACCACTGCTGTGCTCAGTGGTAGAGCACTTTCTGATCACACTGAAATACTTGGGAAAAGTAAATAACTTGTGTGCATGGTTGATACAGCAGAGGAGCATAGCCATATTGGAACAGGTTATGGATAAAACCAGATTGTGTACTGTAAACCTGGAGGAATTCCTCCCTGCTTATTTTATCAATGTAAAGGTGTCTGCTTAATATGTGTATATAGCTTTGGTACTTACATGCTCTGATTCTGCAGAAATTGGGTTTAATTTTTAAAAAAACCCAATCCTTCTCCCTATTCTGGGAATTCTTCTCCCTGTTTGTGCCAAAAAGACATGTAGCTATTATAACAAGAAACCTCATGAACTTTTTTTCATGTAAATTGCCTCCTAGAGCCATTGTTTCATCCTCTCTGCAAAAAGTAACTCTTCTGTCTAAGCTAATCTCATTAGAGAAGTTAGTTCCAAGCCAGAGTGCTAATACTTGATGGTAGTATTAAACAATAAACAGCCATTCGGTGTGATAAAATAGATGGGAAAAGTGTCTAGCAAAATTTTGGTAAGATAGAAATGATGAGGAAAGTAAGGTGAATAACTATAAGACAAGGAAGTAACAATTCACAGAAGAATATAGGTAGGGAAAAGAATAGAAATAGCTGAGACCATAAAAGTGTTTATTTTCCTCAACCAGTGCTACTAAGCAGTTTTATTATATATTAACTAAGTTTGTAAGTGTCACTTTCTAACATTGTTCAGTTTTTCAATGATAGCAGGAGGCAATCAGCCCTATATTGTAGATCATAATTAAAATGAAGAGCATCCTGCTCTGATGAATGAGTTTGAATTCTTTGTCCTATGGAATATGTATGAAATATTGTAGTACTTCTTAGTGTTGTAACTTTCGTTTATGTCAATTTCATGAAGGTTTTGCCACCTCTTACAATAGGGGTAGCATATCAGAATCTTAAGGAATGAAGTGCCCAGGAGATTCAATACCAAGAATTTTACAATGGATGGAGGGGGAAAAAAAAAACCAACAACCCAAAACTGAGCACTGAAGTGAGATGATGTGGTGGGTGGTAGCAGTGTGGGTGAGGTGTCTGCTGTGTCCCCTCTGTCCCGTCCCCCCTCCTGATCAGATGTCTACACTGTATGTGCATATTAGTCTCCTGGACATACTTGACAGGTGGGATTGGAGCCGTGGGAGGAGGATTTAGGGACTTATAGGGAGTAGTTCATCTCGTTTGTACAGTTGACATCTAAAATAAGTTCAGTGAATCATTCCTAAAAAGGGGTCTTTTTGCTCTCCATTGGGTACAAAGAAGCCCAGGGCAACCAGCTCATCTCTGTCAGAGATGTCTAAAATTAAGTGAGACAAATCCCACTCAAACGGTCAAAATTAGCTTTGCATGTACACCTCTAACTGCATTTAACTCTTTTCTTTGCATTTTTTTAATGTTCTGTTTATGTGAGCTTTCTAAATCTATCTGTGACAGTTTTATTTATTTATATTGTAAACAAAGGTATCGGTTTCTTTGTTTCCCTTACTACAACCCACCTCCTACAGCTGTCTGTACACAAGAAAAGAATCTCCTCCAGTGACTGAAAACAGTTAAAGAGAAATGGTGTTTAATTGAAAAATGCTGTTGTTGTTCCAACTGTATTTGAATTGTGCTGAAGAGATTAAACAATCTGGAAAGAGCTTTTCTTCCTTTAGCTTAAGTGAGCTTTCTGCAGTCTGCTTTTGTTCCCTCCAGTGTCAGAGGATCAGTTTAGTGCATAGATTTACAATGCTCTTTCCTAGAGTAAGTTTATTTGTGAAAATGCTCGGCGTTATAGCCTTCAGCCTCATAGATGGGCAAATACTTGAGGTTAGGAATATTTGCATTTTTGAGTCCTGAAAAATTCAAAGATAACAAGCAAGTCTTTCATTGCTTCTTTCATTGCTGTATAGTAAAAACAGCCAAAGATTTTATTTTTTTTTTTAACATATTCATCCAATAAGACTCCTTTAAAGTTAGCCCACCAAACTTACAGAAGGGATTGGAGGTGAAAGTGAAAAGCAAACGCCTGTAAATGCAGCACTTCTGGAACATGTTGCACCGGTTTTATCATGGTTGCTTTCCTTTTCTGTAACCTTTGAAAATACAACTTTCTAGAACAACTTGAAATATTTATAACATAAGGTCATTTTGTATGAGGTGTAGACACTTGTACACAGTCAAGGTCTTAATAGACAGTATATCATGCTGTTTGTCACAGTTGGAGCTTCTTGGCAGTAGAAAGTATAATTGTTCCAGTTTGACAGGGTGCTGAACTTAAGCAGCTGCCTGGCCTTGCTGAGGTCAGTAGAGAGAGAAAACCTTGTAAAAGCTTAAAGGCAGAAGACTTTTCTGTAAGTTCTTTTAAGATTCCAGTTAGGGCATGATTTCTAACAAAATCATTATCCTCGTGTCCTGTTTATAAATGAAAAAAATCAGCTTTAAATCCGTTATCAGGGGAGTGTAACTGGGAAGTGCAATCATTAATAGTTCAAGATATAAGCAGTACTAACATATCTCTTACTCAAGGTAATTGGAGGGGTGTTATTGACTTAGGAAAAACACATTATCTGTCTGAAATTCTTTGTTCCAAAACAGTTTTTCAGGCTATTCTCTTTTAGTAAAGTGATAAATTGTTGCATTGAGTTCTGTCCAGAAAATAAGTTGCTTAGGTAATTTTTATTTTGAACTTTTGTTTTGGACTTGTAAATGCCATCTTTCAGAGTGGTTTAAAAAACACTTAGGTTGTTACTTTAGTTGATTTTCATAAATGCTTATGAAAAATGCTTTCTCATGTAGTAGGATGTTCCTCAGCAGATAAGTAAGTCGCTGTGTGCTCCTGCCTATTCTTAAATGGGTGCTCTTGACTGCCACAAGTCTAAACTATATTTTTTTTGACTGGCTGTAATTACTGAAAATTGAACACACGATATCTTTGTTTTTTACCAGGCTGCCCTTTGTTGGAATATCAATCACCTGGCGCTCTACTGAGCAAAAAGGTTTTGCTCTTTCTTGAGACTCTGGTACCCTGCAGGTCTATTTGGCTTTGACCTGGCAGGAAATTGATAGTGGAGAAAAAAGGTTGCTAATCTAGGGATGTTAAGTAGCTGACAGAGCATTTGAATAATGCATCTGAGAACATCTGTTAAGGCACAATTTGTACAAAATGTCAATTTATAACATTATAAGATTGTTTCAACAAAGTGCTATTAATCTCCTAATGAAAAAGTAATTGTGACAGTGCGCAATGTTTGATTCACCCCCAGGAGATGCAGATCTTAAGTTGTTGGGCTCTGAGCCCATTATGTCATTACCTTTTTAATGCTTGCCTCTGCTAACAATGGCAAAAAAGGATTAATCAGTAATTATCTGGTGAAAAGCTATCACTTCAACTTTCTGTAGACATTGATGGATGGCTACACCTTAAAGCTCTTCATGTTGCTCTTTATTTTCTCCAAGGGCATTTTTCTTCCTGTGCTTCCTGTGCCTTGTTTTTAGTGTCCTTCACAATAGCTAGTGTTTGCTAGCCCATAAATTAATCTTTTCTCTGTTGTCTAGCATTATTATGTTCCATCCTACTTGGGTACAGAAATTAACCGACACAGTTTCTTCTGTTTTCACAGGCTCACGGGTTTTCTGTTAAAGTCCTTTCATGAATAACTAAATATAAAGTACAGAAGGTTAAATATATTGTTATATAATATCTTTTTAATGGAAACACAACAGATGGTATCTGCTAAGAAAATGTCACTCAGGCTGGATTATATCATCTTCTTACACGCGCTTAGGAGCACTGACATAGTGAAGTGTTGAGTTATCTTTCAGGTGTGTCCTAGCACCCAGTGAAGTGAATACAACGGCCTGATCAATGTACAGGTGCATTAAAGGCAGAGTGCTGGAGTCATGCCTAGGTGTCTTGCATCCACCCTGGACGCCTTAAAAAGGATGAGTGAATTATATGTGAAACAGCACTTGAATTGCTGTTACTTAAACTTGATCATTTTACAGTAAACCTTAATTGATTTTTAGTATTTCTACATGTTCTATAAACTGTGGTCATGAGTTGTCCCATGTGCAGTTCAGTTGTCCCTGCTGCTGTCTGATGTTTTCTTCTATTTATGAGCTAACACTTCTAGAGACATTTGAATCAAGCTCTAAAATTAGGTAGATGTTGTTGATCAGAATAAGTTCTTCCCAGTTTCTCAGGAACAGCCTGTAACAAGCTTCTATGAAAACAGCAGTTTAGTCTTGTGTCTGTCAGATCACTTCCTTTCCATCAGATTTAGGTAGGATCATTTGTTCTCTCTCGTGTTTGTATATCCTATTTCATATACTAAAAAGTCTCTCAGCTTTTTCATGCAGTGAAGTAATATAGTCATGCATCAAGTTTGTTCTCCATCTACTATTTTTTAAAGAAGACTAGACGTGAAACCAGGTGTTTTCTAACTGTTTTGAAGTGAGATGGAGTGAGTGTGGATGAAATACAGACATCGCAGAAGGTTTTTCAAAATTCCTGGATATCTAAGAAAAAAAGTTTCCCTCTTTCAGGGAGGAGGAGTGAAGAGAAATTAGGTGAGAAGAGAAAGAAGGGCCAGAGAAAACGTAAAGGGCAGTTGTTTCACATGTTGGCGTTGTTTTGGTGGGATGGTGTATTTAGTCCTTTTCCGTATTTGGTCACTGATAAGTAGGGCACCTGTTTAAATGTTTTCCATACATATTTTCAAGGTCTGAAAATTAAGTATTAAGACATTAATACTGAAATCAGCTATCAGATTGTCTAGCTTTTCCCACTGATTTTGCTAAGAAGTCCATGTTTGTCCTGGAAAGCTGCCATGCAGTGGAAATGCTGAGCAGAGCAGCGTCCAGATCTCTTGCCTCCTTCTGATTTAAGGTGCTTGCTTTTCTGTCTGCTGAATAATCGGAGCATGAATTCTCTGAAGGGCACTGATGCCCAAGTGAGCGACACTTGCTGCTAAAATCAAGGCCACTGTACAAGATGATAATACTTCCCTACACTAAAGGAAACTTAAGTAGTTAAACCAGCTGCCTAGAAAGAGATTCTAGATCTTCCTCAGCCTGAAGGGGTGGAAATGAGCATCTTTCCTTTCCCAGGAAAGGAAAAATCCCTTCCTTCTCTGCCCCAGCATCAGCCCAGACTCGGAGCGGCTGGGGCATCCTTTCCTTGTGTTGAAGCTATGCTGTTACGCAGCCAAGAAGGAAAGCATTTCAGGAGCAGAGCGTAGCCCAGTCATTAAGGCTCTGAGGTGAGAAGGGGCAACAGAATCAAATGGAATAGTTCAGCTGGAAGGGATCTACAACGATCATCTAGTCCAACTGCCTGACCACTTCAGGGCTGACCAGAAGTTAAAGCATGTTATTAACAGCATTGTCCAAATGCCTCTTAAACACTAGCAGACTTAGCACATCGATCACCTCTCTAGGAAGTCTGCTCAATGTTTGACCACCCTCTTGGTAAATAAATGCTTCCTAATGTCCAGTCTAGACTTGGACAGATTATTCTGTTTGCATTTTTTTGTCGTGTTTGCTTGTTTAATGACTGTCCAGTATAAAATGCTAAACCAATTCTAGAAAAAAAAATATCCCTTATGTCCTACTTTTATGCAATTGTTTAAGCTATATAGGCAATTTTGTAAAAGCATTGGTTCCCACAGACAGATACTGCTCTTCCAGATGTGATTTTGAATGGATCTGATCCTGATGATTGTGTCTGTGTGCTCTGTATCCCCCTCCCTGCAATTTCACATTTGGCTGAAATCCAGACATCGTTTAGCCTGCTGTTGCAAAGAAGGGAAGGCCCTGCCCTCCATGCTGGCTGCTCATTCCTGCCCTCTCCAACATTTGTGATTTTCGCTTTAATCCAACTTAAACTAATCTTTTATTTATTTAATTTCGAGCTCAGTTAGATGGATGAACTGATCCATCTTACTCTCTGGTCAAGCTATTGCTAGAGCTGATATAAAAGAAGTGGCAGGGAGATATGTCAGGGGTTGGTATGTAGGGTGTTTTTGACAGAAACAATCGGTTTAGTCTTAGGCACGTTCATGAAATGCCTAATTGTTTGCAGTCCTCTGGATAAAGCATAGATGTGTTGCCATCCTGTTTCTGGATCACAACAGAGCTTATGCGAACATCCTTTTTTCCCAAATTGGGTTACTTTGAGGCGTGCATAAATGAGTAAGTTTAGGCTTCATGGAAGCTGTAGGTCAAATGGGGAGTCACCTGGTGGGTCTGAGGAATGCCCATGACTTTCAGATGTGGGCTTGGTTTAGTGTTGTCTTGGAGTAAAGTGTTTAAACGTTGACTAAACTGAGTCCAAATATGAGGCTTAGTACTAAAATTTTGTGATTTTTAGCAAGAGAAAACATTCCCTCACAGGTCAGGAGATTCTCATGTTCGGTTTTGAAAGGACAAATCCATTGACTGTTATGGCATGTACAGCTGCAAGGTGATAAAAACCCAGAGCAAATACATAGAATTTATTAATGCTGTTAATGAAATGGAGGCAACTGTATCCTTCAGATTTATGTGACTAATTACTGAAATAAATGTGTTATAGTATATGAACTACACCAAGTTGCATATAATGTAAACAACTGTGCTGCTCACATGTTAAGCGTCATCACTAAGCCTTCTTATCCAGTATTTACATTTATACTAAAAAGTATTCTAGAGCCATCAGGTAGCTTATATAATCCTCTTGGTTTCAAAGAAATAAAATCTGTTCAACCAATCTTCCCCCATCTGTCTCTCGTAGCGCTGCTCTTTATGGCAGGCTTATAGCTCCCTCCAGAGTTCTCTTCGGTGCTAAAATACAGAAAAATTGAGATTCGCTGTAAAAGAATCATATTTTGTGCTCCCAGCATGTTATCTGTATGACTGTTTCGCTAACAGGCTGGGCTACACGATTCTTCTGACTTTGCCTGTTTTGTCTGGTAGCATACTGATTTACTTGCAGAACTTGAAAATACTGGGGGATTTATTTAATAGGTTTGTACATTTTTCTATGCCTTTTAATGTGCATTCACTGGTTTTCAGAAAGATGAAATGAATTGTAAAAGGAATAAAGAACAACAATACAATCAAGACTGTATTGTAAAGAATAATGTAATGGTTTGAATGCATATATATTTTTTTTTTTTTTTCTTTATCACTAAACATTGACAGCAAGAATGAGATACTCAATTTATCTGCATATTCTAAATGGGCTTAGGGCTAAAGTAAAGAAAATGTCCTGCCTTCCTACACTGTCATCTTTGGGTGCAATAAAGTAAGACTAAGGTCACATTTTGCTAAATATTTAATTTGCTGCCATGCAGATAAAGAATTGTTATTTGGCCCAGCTATTAACTAAGATACAAACAGCTTTTCTAGGTCTTGTCTAACTCAAAACTTATTGATTGCTTTTAGGTGGTGCTAATCAAAGAATCTCTTCTAGATTGTCATCTTTTGAATAATCTTGCTTTTATTTATATTTGATTAATTACAAAGATGTCAGATATGGAGGCATTTTATAGATCTTGTTAGAGATTTGAGATATTCCTGAACTGGTCATTAACCTGAAAAATTGTCTATGTGTATTTGATGTCTTTTGCATTAGCATGTGGAAATTTGCTGAAATAATTGGGGGAAAAAAAGTATCCCTTTTAAAATCAGAACTTGTAAAGAATTTCTCAGTTCTTCTAAGCAAGGCGCCAAGGGGCAAGAGAAATTTCTTGGTAATTTCTTGGTAAAAACTGCTGCTAGATCGTGTGGTGTGGGTTTTGGGATTTTTGTTTGGTTGTTTGTTTTTTGCTTTTAACCTATGGAGATACGGTTTCATCCATCTAGGAGAAGCTTTACAAATTAGCACGTGGTCCAATACTTGCCACGCTAATTTTTCAACCATTTGGGTTTCATAACAGGGCCGTTGTTTGTCACAATGACCAAAACGCATGTGATAGCAGCTTCAAAAGAAGCATTTTACATCTGGCAGTATCGTGTGGCCAAGAAGCTCACAGCAATGGAAATTAATCAGGTAGCACGGACCAGGAAAGAAGGCAGGGAAAGGTTTGTCTTCAGACTTTGTAATTTTTTTTCCTTTGCATTGGTATCATTGATCAGGGTGGATTCTTCCATGCCTAAAAGATGAACTCCTGTCTTCTCATTTGTCTACTCTGATTTGTTGACTTGCAGGCCTCTAAGATTAAATACTAAAGAATAGTTTTTCATAACAAATGTGTGTTTGTTACCCAAATCTCTTAGACTTTTTTGTATTATTTCCTGTTCAGTGTCTCCATTTGCTTGCTGTGTTCTTCCCTTGCAGAGCTGTCTGTCTTGATGCTTTTTTCCCGCCTCATCCCTTTTTTTCTTCTCCATACTCCTAGTGTCTAGGCACCTATATTCCCTCTGATAACTTTAGCTGTAAGGACATAGTCTCTCCAGCTAGTTCTTCTCTAAGTACTCTTCTATTTGATTGTATATTTGACGTCTAATCCTATATGGACTTTTATCCTCTCAAACTAAACAAGCTGAAGTCAACATCATCTTGCCTCCAAAATATTTCCTTCCCAGGTGTTCATTAGTGGCATTAACTTTTCTGTCACCTCCAGAAACTTGAGACTTTGTTAGGATTTTCTTTTTTGTTATGTTTTCTTTCATAGAGATGCTATAGCATTCTATAAATGTGCCATCTCCTGTCACCATATATCCATAATAAGGAGTAATTATTTGTACGTGGTGTAAAAACTTACATTATTCTAGTGCCTGAATGTCCTGGCCTTGGACAAGATTGTAAATTTGATAGAAATACTGAGAAGGGAAACAGTTGTCATTCAGCATAAATTATGATCTTTAGCATTCTAAAATCTTTCCTAATGCTACTTTTTAAGGCAAAAGAGAAGTTATGGTGAAGTAGTGAATACAGTAACGCATAGGTTTTGTGGATATGAATGTGAAGCTCTTCAGATGTATGGAGAAGAGCCTGAGGAAGTATGGAAGTGCACGTTTGAAAAGAGACAACTGGGGTGGCTGGTGGTTTGCAGGAACTTCTTGTTGCAGAATGAAAGTTTATAGATGATATGGGAATAGATCATCAGAGGCTGTGAAAGTGAAAGGAAGTACCATATCTTTATATCAATATGAAACAGGGTTATCAAAGGGGATAATACTGGAACATAAGAACAGGTATAGCTTTTATTCTCTTTTCCAATTGCAATGGTTTCTTCTTCAAGGACTGAAGATACCTATATGCTGTCAAAAATGATCCTTTCTTTGGACTCACTTTTTCTTCTAACTTTCCTTTTCTATAGGATTTATCATGTTGATGACACCCCTTCAGGATCTGCAGACGGACACCTTGATTACAGCAGAGCTATTGAAGTGAGCGATCATTTTAATTAGTTCATTGTGGTGTCAGTGGTAGCTTGAAAGAGTAGTTAGCATTGCTTTATTTATTTCCATAGCTTTTCATTAGTAGAAATGGCCATACTTAAACTTTCTTTTCTACCTTTTGTTCGTGTTATTTTTCTTCCCTCTGATTAGTGCCTTGTTACTGTGTCATTATGTATTACTGGAAATACACACCAAACTGTAGGGAGCATAGAAAAAGCGTATTGTGGGGTCTAGTATGTAGACACCCGCTGCTATATTGGTGAGCAGCAGCTCCCCTTACTTCAATGAAGTATAAGCTTCTTGGAACTCAATAGCTCTTGTAATGTTCTCTAGTACTTTTGGCCTTTTTCACTTTGTGTGTGTGTGTGCGTGCACGTGTGCTTGCTTCTGTACTTACCGATATACCTGAAATTCATTACAGGCCTCCCAAGTCAGGGATAGTTGCCTTCTTGTGTTTTCTGTTAAACACCTGTTACTTTTTGGGTTTCTTATTTTTCTGGAGGAGGGACAGGAGAAGAAAGGAAACTGTTAATATTATTATTGTCATGATTCCCATAACAAAGGCTACTAATATCATAAACTGTGGATTTGCTGTATACTGACAAGATTTGATAGGCCCTTTTCACATGGATACTTAGCAACATTCTTCTATATTTAAATAAAACTTCTTTCTTTAGCAGGGCATTCTTACAGTTGCATTAAAATTGATATTGGTACCGTTTGTATACTTTCAGGGAACAAGAGATCCAATTTGTGCAATAACAGCATCTGATAAGATACTACTTGTGGTAAGTTACATTATTAAAATAACTCTTAATTGCCTCTTGTGCTGTAGGCAGGAGATTCTTCTGCAATGTGTTCATAACCAGTCCTATATTCAGAAATGCTTTGAAATTATAACTTATACAGATGAAATATCTTTCTAAACATCTTCAAAGATAACTTTAATAGGTTCTTCCATTAACCTGGACTCTTTCTTTAGGGGGGTTAATTTACTAAGTGCTTACAATTTAAGTACAGACTGGTTGCCTTGTTAGTACTTACATGTAGGGTTTGATGAAGTGCAGGTCAGGACTTCATTCTGTAATGTGAGTTCTAGGAAGTCTCTTCCAGTCTGTATTTAAATGCACAAAGATTTGCAAAGTTTGTCTATTTACATATTAATGGTATAATGTCTGATGATACGTAATATGCTATATTCATATTAATACATTTATGGATTATACATATGTATTATGTATGAGTTATTGTATCATGACAAACCGTTGGTGCGGTTTTTTTTTCACTATCTGAAAAGAGTGATTTAATTTAGATGAACAGACACATGGGTGGGCTTTAAAACAAACTAACCAAGAAGAACAAAGATAGAAAAAGAACACTCTTTCTTCATTTCATCCACCCTCCCAAGAAAGAGCTTGAGGTTTTCCTAAATTCCTACTGCAGTGGGTCATGGGGAAAAACGTGAATGAGAAAAGTGTGATGGTCAGTTAGATGACTGTAGGATTCTGTTTGTGCTTGCAGTGTAAGACTGAGAAAATGAAATTAAGAAGATAATTAATCAGTGACTTTGGTTAAAAGGAAGGGAATGAGAGGAAATGTCTTTGAGATTAGATCTGGATAAATGTGCTGAAGCTCAGTGCATATTACAGTGGTTAGGTTTTCTAACACTTCTGACTAAATCTGCTTTTCACCTTATAGGGTATACAGATGGGGAAAAAGTCAAAGATGAAAGGTGATTTATTCTGAGGGTCTTAGGGGTGGCTTTTGGGGAAAAAACCAAACAAAACAACAACTTTGGAGTACCTTAATTTAATATTGACTCATTTCCAGCATAAGGGTTAAACAGTAGATAAAATAGTCCAGATATGTTGTTCAGTCCGCAGAAACACCATGGGAAAATAGTGCCAGTGATCATTTCAGTCCAGGGATGTCAAACTCAGTTTGGGCTGTTGGCCTGATGGTGCCTTGACACAGGGCATGGGTGTGTCATTTGGCAAAATAAAGATAAACCACATCAGTACTTAGATTCATTTACTGTTACTCAAGCTTTTGAATAAGCAGTATATTTTACAGCATTTACTTTTAAAGCTAGCTCAGGTCTTGAAGTAATTGGCGAGACTTGTTAGCCTGCAGACAGCACTACATGAGCACAGTTGTATCCCTTTTCAGACCTGAGCTGGTACTGTCACATGGCCAGTGTGGGACAGGGGATCGTTTCACTTTTCTCCTTTTTTGTTAAGTAGACCGTGTCTGTAGGTTCATGCAGAATTGTCGGGCTCCTGAAACTGTTCAGTGGGTTGAATGTGGACTATGGCTTTTCATTTTAATATCACCGATTTAAGCAGATCTGTAAATTGCAGCCCCTTAAGAAAGTACCTTGTTTAAATAGCAGAATTCGGGACTTTGAGGGTGATGACATTCCCTCTCTCCACTTCTGCTCTGTCACTTATCCAAAAACTCTTTTGTCTAGAAGAGCATATAAATAAACCCTTTTTAAAGAGTTTATTGATGGAAAAATTCTCACAATAAGGAGTATCTTTCTCTAGGGAAGAGAATCCGGCACTATTCAGAGATACAGTCTTCCTAGCGTTGGTATGGTACAGAAGTATACCCTCAACTGTCGCGCATATCAGCTGTCGCTGAATTGCAACTCCAGGTAAGTTACAGATTCACTTCTAATGCAGGTATCCCATTTTAAAATCAACTACTACAATTTGTGAAAATACTAATTCTATGATCCTATAATAACTACGTACTAATTTTGCTTTAATTTAAATTATTAATTTTAGTTGTTGTTAATGGTTGCTCAACCATTTATTTATTACTTATTAATTACACCTGGCCAGTCATCAGATTGCTCTGAGAGACTGTGTTAGTAAAGCTCTCGTGTTTTAAACTAGGGGATGTGTGGGAAGTTTAAGGAAACATACACATTAAAAAAAATCTTTGTTTTATTAGATGAACCAAACATGAGCTTCCTGTGATCATGACATGAACTGACGAAATAATGTCATAACCTGACATTTTATATCTCTAAGGCTTCTTTTTATTTCTGTGTCTTAATGCCTGGAAACTTTTTCATCCCCTGCTAATTTTCCATTGTTACAGTCTGTAGCTGGTGGCAATGCTTCTTGCAAGACTGGTTTTCCTAAGTTTCAGCTGTTGCTTTATTTTTTTTCAAGAGAGAGCCCGAGAGTCCTAGCAGAAAAGGCAAAAATATACTGACTAAAGAGGACTTGTACGACAATTTTAATCACTTCAAAATAACTTTGTAATTTCAAACAAAATTCATAATGCACTTGTAGATCGCTCACCTTTTTAGGTGTAGACCCAAAATAGATTGTTTCACTTAAAAGGCAATGTGATCTAGTCAGTCACATTAATTTTGTTTTGAACCCAAACTGTTTCCTTCCTAAATGACTTTGTGCTAGTGAAAAAGGCTTAGATCCATGACCATTTTGAAGTTAATCTTCTAAATTGCTTTTGAAATTCTAATAGGGATTATGGGTGTCTAAATACTATTCAATATTTAGAAAAGCTTTTAAAATGGCATTGTAGTAAATACAGGCTACTATGATTCACTGAAGATCTATGTAACAGGAAATTTTCAAATGTAACCCCTTAGAAGTTGTATTTTTCCTACACTTTAAAGGACTTCAAAGATTAATTGGATTATATTTAATATTGTCTGGAAAAAACCTAAAGAATACCCTTTGTAGAAATACAAGAAATCCTGTTTTAGAGATTAGCAGTCTACATCACCGCACTGTCTTTTTCAGTTAAGAATCCGCTTCATTGCCTCCTAGTAAATAATGAGAAACAAATCTGTTTGGTTGTTAATTTTAGGCTCTGTCAAGGAAAGTGTGGCAAGTGACAGAACCTGCAATTTACTCAACTTGGTATCTGAAGTACTAAGGATCTTCAAAATGCTGGATGAAAAATGGGCATATTTCACCACCTTTGCAGAGCCAGATCCTGTATGACCAGATGAAAAACATCTTTCTATGTCTCTGGTCTCTCTCTGCTGTGCAGATAAATGAAAACCACACACATCTTGCTGAATCTATGGAATTATACTGGTATTAGATTAGAGGGGAAATTTGGCCTGCATGTGCCAGTGTAAGGAACTATTTCAGATTTACAACTTTGAATAGTATTATTTAGTTGCCTTATTTTTTCTTCCTTTGTTTTTTCTGTAGTCGTGTTGCTATCATAGACCTTTCAGGTGTTTTGACATTCTTTGACTTGGAGGCACGGGCAGTAGACAGTACGGGGCAGCAAGTGATAGGTGAGCAGCTGAAACTGGAACGCAAAGATGTCTGGGATATGAAGTGGGCCAAAGATAACCCGGACTTGTTTGCAATGATGGAGAAAACAAGAATGTATGTTTTCAGAAACCTGGATCCAGAGGTAGATATTAACATACATAAACTACTCGTTTTGCAAATTAGCTTGTAAGTTAATGGCTCTATGCTGAATACTAATATTCTTGTGCTTACTGTTCAATTAGGCAAGTATTTATATAAATAAACTTGCTTTTGGAAACCTCCAAAATCTTGTCAGCTCTAATATGGGAATGTTGTTTAGGAACAAATTAGTGAAATGAACTATCAGTCTTGGAAAGATAAAAATGCTGTCATATTTTTCTTAAATACATAAGATATTTTCAGGAACATACTTTTTGTATGCTTTGGAAAATATAAACACAATTTTAGTAAAGATATTTGTAAAACACAGCTCAGTAGAATTGAAATATTGGCAGGTGTTGCTTTATCTCTTTCTCAGAACTTAGTTATAGAAAACATGAGGATTTTAAATTATGTCCGTGTATATGAAATTGTTAATAATGTTAAAGCTTTTAGTATCTGTTTCCTGTTGGAAATGCAATTAAATCCTAGTTTGGAGAAGAAGTGTCTTTATGTATACATGACAGATTTGGACAGGATTTAATCAGACAGAATACAAATTCATTCCTTTGTAACTTATTTAAGGAACCTATACAAACTTCTGGATATATTTGCAACTTTGAAGATTTAGAAATCAAATCTGTTCTTCTGGATGAAATATTAAAGGTAAGAATAATTAATTTATTTTGTAGGAAAAGTTGGTGTCTGTCTTAATGATTTGAACAGTAGACACCTATGTTGGATGAAAATAAAGGCGACATGGAATAAAATTATGTTTCCTTATCCATTATGTTAGAATCCTGAACATCCTAACAAAGATTACATCATCAATTTTGAGATTCGGTCATTACGAGACAGTCGAGCATTGATTGAAAAAGTTGGCATTGAGGAATCTTCCCAATTCATAGAAGACAATCCACATCCCAGACTTTGGTAAAATCTCTTTATAAACTAACTTTGTTTAATTTAGCACGTAGGATGGAAGGCAACGCTGTGTGTGTCACGGTAGTGGGTATGGGGTACAGGCTCTGGACACCTTTTTGCTCAGTGTTGTAAAAGCCCCAAAACACAGTGCTCCCCACTTACAGGGGCAAATCTAAAGGACACTGCATTGAGACCAGCAACACATTTCTCACAGGACAACCGTAGTACTCAAACCCTGCCCGTTCCTTCCAGACCAGTGTCCGTTTGAACAGCTGAACAAAAGAATATTAGCAGTTATTTGAACGTCTCTCCCTGAGCAAGAACTGGATAGATCACAGAACTTACTGGGGACAAACGTACCACTGAATCACAATACAATTGAAGTAACTTGAACGTCTTTAAATAATGACTAGTTAAATGGATCTTCGTTTAATTTCCTTTATAGCTGCTTTTCCATCTGTCATGTTTGTTTTTCACAAGGCGTCTCCTGGCTGAAGCTGCTCTTCAGAAGCTGGATCTGCAGACTGCTGAACAAGCTTTTGTACGTTGTAAAGATTATCAAGGTATTAAATTTGTGAAGCGTCTAGGCAACCTGCAGAGTGAGTCAATGAAGCAAGCAGAAGTGGCAGCCTACTTCAGCAGATTTGAAGAAGCTGAAAGAATGTATCTGGATATGGACAGAAGGTAATTGCATGTAGTCAAGTCAGCAGCAAATAAAGTAAAAAAAGGCTGGAAAAAAAAATTCTTGCCTTAATAAGGAATGGCTGTTTTAGCACTGAAGACTCTTTACCAGTTTCTGGAAAGACAGAAAGGGCTCAGATGGAGAGAATTTTAACCATAAATAATCAATTCTATATGTAAATCAGCGCATTCCAAATTGTTTGCAAAACCTCAGCTGCTCAAGGTAGTGCTATGTTTCATAGATGTTTTCGCAAGTATTTTGTCAGTATTTCAAGTGGGATTCCAAAAGTACAGACAAACAATCTTAACTAATGTTTAATTTATGTACTGTTGCTCTGAGCTAGTAGCCAAGTACACATTCTTTCCAATTATACATACAAACAACAGAGTTTTTAATGAACTGTAACCTCTGGAGAGACAGAAAAGACTCTGGATGAAATTGTGAACTGATCAATGGAATTTTTGCTCAGGAATGAAAACAAACAAAACAAAATTATAATATTACTGGGAAATATAAATTAACGCTAAGTAATTAGCTAGAGCACTGTCTTTACTGAAAAAGGATAATGAGAAATAATAAGCAGCAGTTGTACAATGTAGCCTGTAGATGGTGGTCAAACACGGAGAAGCATGAATCACTTATGCACATACAAAACTTTTAAGCTTTGATTAATAGAAGCCATTAAAAAAATTAGGGAATGATGGAGAAAAATATATTTCTTCTTTCATGCTGCAAGAATAAGAAACCTTCCTCTTCCCCAGTAAGGAGGACGTGGGGAAGGCAGGAGCTGGGGAGGGATGCACATTAGAGCCTGATAATGGAAAACTTTCTTGCACACAATTAAATTAGCCTACGGAAGTACTCTGGTTTGGAGAGGCGGACTGCCTCACAAGCACTTCAGTTGCACTGCTACACCGATTTTTAGGTATGGCAGATTCCTTTCTAGATGGCTAAAATGGAATTTGGCCATTATAGAACCGCAGAAGTCAGAGACTTTTTCTTTTTTTAACTGGTTTCTTCAACAGTAGAGCATCTTATTCTTCAGCTACAAGAATATGGGTATTCTGTATTGACCTTCTGTGTCTCCTTACCACTACAAAAATCTTGGTAAGGACCTACCATAAATCAGGCTGAAATAAATCTATTTTTCAAATACAATTTTGAATTCTTAGATAGATGCTCTTATTTAGCTGACTGCACTGACTTTCTGTTGCCTTCTTTAATTCACTTGTAAGTTTAGGGCATTTTTAAAAGAAGTATATTTATCTCTACCATTTAATTTCTATGCATCTGCAGAATTATTTCTATATAAAGTAATATAGAATTATCCTATATGGTGGAAAAAACATGCCAGACAGACACATGGTGGGTCATATGTATGCATGAATAATAAAAAGGAAGATTGCTGCTGAGTCCTTTCACCTCCATCCAAAGTCATCTTGAATCTGAAAGAGAAGTCTCTGAAATCTGTTTTATTACATCTCAGCTTTTGCTTCTGTGATTCATATTTCTTGCTGCTTGGCCTTTCCCCTCATCTCCCTTCTGCTTTTAGCCTTTTGCAGCTGCTGCCATCTATTGTAGCAGTCAGCAGTGTAAGATAAAGAATAGTACACAGAATAAGAGGAAACCTGAAGGAGACGCAGTCCAAGTGTCTCACCAGCTGCTTATTTAACTCCTCACACAGGAGTATCGTTAATAGGTGCATATGTATGATATAACCTATGCGCACTCTGAGTAGTTGCTTTTCTGGAATACTGTTTAAATTGTAAACAAGCTATCCGGGATCATTGTGATACCTGTGTTGCAGGTTATGAACATGAAAATACTTTGGATGCTTTTCTCAAGATTTTTGTTAGCTATTTTATTGTCTTTGACTTTTTTCCTGCTGTTTTCTGTTTATATTAGAGATCTTGCCATTGGACTAAGGATAAAACTGGGTGATTGGTTTCGAGTATTGCAACTATTGAAAACTGGCTCAGGTGATTCGGATGATGCCCTTCTTGAACAAGCCCACAATGCTATTGGAGATTATTTTGCAGACCGCCAGAAATGGTATGTTCTGTAAAGGACCTGTAAAGGTTCTGTAAAGAAGGAAATCACAAAGGAAATGATAAAACTTACGAGAAGACTTAATGTATGAGGAGGGACAGACATCAGGAAAGTCGGGATGCAATACATGGAATAATTTTGGAATTATGAGATTTGGCTCACACCTTTATGGTTCCATTGCGCTATGTACCTTTAAACAGAGCTGTTGATCAACTATGTAGAGAATGAAGGTGATAAAAGTCTCAGTTTTGCCAGAAGTCTGTTTGCTTCAGGGAGGGTGAGTGGGCAGAAATATCTATGCAGTTGTATTAGGCTGGATATAGAAAGTATTAAAGAAAAAATCTGTTTAAAAAAAAAGTAGGAGAGAATTATTAAACATCAGTGGATTTCAAAACTAACTGCAAACTTTCTAGAACGCTTAAACCTACAAATATTTGAAAAGGTCCAGAGTTCTGTCTTACCTGAATCTGTCTCCAGCTATTGCCCAAACAGGACACCCAAAGAAGATTTTAAGAACGGTGCACATATGTGATGGTATTTCTCCAGAACACATTTTGCAGTCAGGTACTTACTGAGCCAGAAGTGCTGTCTTCATAGTTAACAACTTAAACAGAAATTTTCTTTCATGAACTTTTGTTGTTGCCTTCTGAGCCCATGTGAACTTTTAGCATCCAGAACACCCTGTCCCTTCCACAGCTTCACGATGTGTTGCAATTACCCAAACTATATTATCACAAAAATCTTGGGTCCCAAAGCAGTTGAAAACTTGTGATTAGATTTTGAAAGCTGATTTTTAGATGCTTTAGGTAACTTCAGAGGATGGTCTTGGAGAACTTAATGCTTGTGTTTTAAAATATGGAGGCACAACAGTGAAGCCCTTTTCTGAAAGTTTACTGTAAGTTGTTGTCCATTGTCAGCCATGATCTGTGCAGATGTGGGAATACAGTTTTCAGATTCCTTGACTTCCTAACCTTACGCTAGTCAGACAATCAATTTTGCTACTACTTCAATATAATGATTTCTGAAAATGTAAGCTTCTAGTGCAGTTTAGAAAAACAGTGAAATTCTAGCTACAAAAGCTCTCTCAAGCAAAGTTACCTATTTAAAATAATGTCATTTTAAATTTACAAATGCAAAAGGCTTACACAATGAGAAGCTTCACTTGTGTTTATGTATCAGAAGCCACCACATATATTTTTTTTTTCTTACTAGGTTAAATGCTGTACAGTATTATGTACAAGGACGAAACCAGGAACGTTTAGCTGAATGTTACTACATGCTAGAGGACTACCAAGGGCTGGAGAATCTCGCTAACTCACTTCCAGAGAATAATAAATTGCTCCCTGTAAGCAGAAAGCACCTTTATTTTTCATTGTCTTATGCTTAACTATTTATTTAAAATTTCCTATCTTGGGAAGGTTAAGAAAGAGAGAAAGAATGCAGTATATGACCTACTCACCTAAGTGTAATGGTGTTACTTTGGTATTGATCTCCAGTATTACTGTTGTTTTCATATTCCATCATTCTTCCTTTCCCATATTGTCCAGGTTCCCCAGAAAGACCTGATTATTCATCACGCTTTATGGCCACATGGCTAAGTCATAATTCACTGCCTCCCCCCAAAAATTGTGGCCTTTCTCTCTAAAATAGCTGTGCTTCACTGAGAAGTCCCTCCTCGTGGCTGGACGCTTAGTTTAGTTTTCTTTTTGTTATCTTGTCTACACTGGGCCCCAAATTCATCCTGGTTACTATCCCTGGTTTAACTTCTTACATGGTAGCTCTGGTGGGAATGGTATTGTATTATGAAAACTGAAGATACTCTGCTGAATGGAGGGAAAGTAGGTAGTATAGCCTGAAATGACCTACTGAGTAATAGCTGATTAATCCAAATAGCTGATTAATCCAAAATGCTTAAAACATGCAAAATGAGCTCATTTAATGCCATTTTCAGTTGTTGAGCAAAGCAAGGTATAGTGCTTTCTTTTTAACAGTGAAGTTAAAATAGTGAAGTTTCTAATAGTGAAGTTTCATAAAATACTCTAAATAGTAAGAACACAGTCCTTCTGATTTGATTTAAAAGAAAAATGTTAAAATATTTTTTTTAATTAATTTAGAAGCAGTGTGTGAAAGTAGCAGACTGTTCTAAAGATTTACAGCAGTGTGTATTGTCTTCAGTGAATCCATGAAGCAAACAACCCGTTCCCCTCAACTCCTTGGAATTAAATTAAGAATAGTATTGCAGCTGGTACACAAAATACTAAACCCCATGAATTTAACATGGTGCTGATGCTTTTTGCAGGATATAGCTTACATGTTTGTAAGAGTGGGGATGTGTGAACAAGCCGTGTCAGCCTTTCTGAAATGCAGTCGGCCAAAGGAGGCGGTAGATACCTGTGTACATCTCAACCAGGTAAAACAGCAGTAGAGAATCTGCTTTACCGATACCAATTTAGCGGTGAGATTTCTATACTAATGCCCAGTTAAATACAAGTCCTTGTTAAGTCTCTGAGGATTTGTCATGATTTCTGGAAAATTCATACTTCAGTGCTTAAGCAGTTATCTGAAATGAGGATTAGACCACTGGAGGGACAAAGCTATATGCAGCAGTGCCACTTCTGTGTGTGTGTGTGTGTGTGTGTGTGTGTGGTAAGTGTGCTCAGCACACAGACACTTGTGACCTTTGTAGAGCCAGGCTGTGCTGCCTCCTGATGGGATGGGAGGAATTCTGGAGAGCTTCTGGCTGCTCATTTTCCACATTCCCCTCCTTCCTTGTACAGATGCAACCTATTTGTGGCTGCGTTAGGATGTAGCTGGAACAGAACTGGTCTGAAAAATGGACTGTATGTTTACAGCTAGAGCTGTTCCCCAGTATGACTCACCTGTTCACACAATAAGACAGAAACTGAGGATGGCCATAAGAAACTTGATGTATGGGAATGGCAGGATTGGCTAGTGCTGTCTTTATGTGAACAATTTCCTAATTTATGGATCTGAAGGGCTATTAGGTATGAGATTCAGCTGAGTTTCTCGGTCCTGCCAAGCTTTTGATCTGGGGCAAATGCAGTAGTTGAACTGTTGAAGATCAGGAAAATTCAGAGACAAAAGGAGGTGTATAGAAGGCTATGTAAAGTGTTAGTCTTTGTGCTTTCAGCTTATGCGCTGAAGTCCTCTTTTGGACATGGTTTTGAGAGTCTGGGTTTTAGAAATATCAGAAGTGTTGAAATCCACATGTCCAGTTATGAGCAGCAATGAAATGATTCTTGCAAAACTCTTACCAAAGCAGAAGCAACTGCTTTGTATGTGGTTTTGGACAGAGGTCCAGCATTTGTTCCACAGGCCTGAGGATCACATGTTTGGCAATGATGTTAGCATTTGTATTCTCTTGCTTTTTACTTTAATTTTATAGTAGCCTGGTTCTAAATGGTGCTAAAGTACTGCACACAAATGTTGCAGACTATTTGTGGATAACCAGCTTGTTCTGAGAATGTATTTGAAAAAATGAGGTTGATAATTGTCTGCTTTCATTTCTAGTGGAATAAAGCTGTGGAGCTGGCTAAAGATCACAATATGAAAGAGATTGGGTCCTTGTTAGCCAGATATGCAAGTCATTTACTGGAAAAGAATAAAATCCTTGATGCTATAGAACTGTATCGTAAAGCCAATTACTTCTTTGAAGCTGCTAAGCTCATGTTCAAGGTATTGCAAGTTTTATTTTTATGTCAAATAACGGGGGTTTTGGACTATCTCTTATTAATTCCATGCTACTTTTATTTTTTTGGGGTTATTTTAGTGCTAAAAATGTCCAGGCTATAAGCAGATGTCATTATAAAGGATATTGCAAAGACTAATCCAGCTCCTAAGTTCAGGTATCTCCATCTGAAATCGTTACCCTGAGCGTCCTCTGTAGCCAGTGGAGAGGAAACTTTCAGGACACGAGCCATCAGATTTAGTTTGAGACTTTCTCTCCAGAATGAGATGAACTGCACCTCAGAAAAGGCCCTGTTGCCCCATATTGCCTAGTAAAAGAGTACGGCAAACCAGCCTGGGTGTGACGTTCACGTTATTTCATGTGTTGTGTGGACTAGTTTTATCTCCTTTATTTTTAAAAATAGCAATGTCATTAACTAGAAGTTAGATTTTGGTATTTCTTCAGTTGGTACCTTCAATTAGAAACTGCTGTGGTGTGCTCTAAGATAAAGATGTTGCTTAGATTTTGTTTGGCTGCAGAGATTTCTGTACATAGCTTATAAAGTCTGTAGGAGTGATATGTAATTTTTACAGCAAATATTTATAGGACTATATATATATATGTTATTTTCAAAAGCCATTCTTCTTTTCTGGGAAAACCACCAGACCTTATTGAAAGCTATGTATTGCTTAAACTTCAGTGTTTAAAAATTGCTATTTTTTAGTTTATTTTTATTTTAAGTCAATAGACTTATAGATGGTTACACTGATTTATCCTTCCCGAGAATCTGGCTTTATATACTTGTTAGCTAAATAAATATAGAATAATGTGCATTCTTCACTTTGACATTTTCATTTATAGTTGTTTGCAGTCTAAATTATTACATTCAAATGCAGAATCACTTTTTGGCATGATTTCCTAGGTTTGTACAAGCATGCAATTGTCCAAGAAAATGAAGCAACTCTTCTAATATATTTGTTTAAAAAAATCTACATTAAATTCCTTGATTTTGTTTTTTAAGATTGCAGACGAAGAGGCGAAGAAAAGGACAAAGCCTTTGCGAGTTAAAAAGCTTTATGTACTATCAGCCTTACTTATAGAACAGTGCCATGAACAAATGCAAAATGCACAAAGGGGAAAAGTTAAAGGAAAAACTTCAGAGGTAGAGCGGTTTGGTTTTTCTTTTTTTCTTTTTTCTTTCTTTTTATTTCTGAATTCTGGTACATGCTACCTAGTTAGAATAAAGAAAGCTATCTTCATGTGAGGCTGTTATGTTAATAATGCTTTTTCCTGCTAAGAACAAAGCTTTCCTTAAAATAAATCTTCCAGGAAAACATATTGTTTAAAACATTATTTTAAAACATTTAGATCACATGTATTAATAGGTATTTTGCTTCCTGAGTTTAATATATTTTTCCTAATGTTTTCACTATAACAATGAAAATCATACTAAGAAACTCCAGACTTTTCTTTTTTTTTTTCCTGTGAGATTCTCATTTTCCTCATTTAGGAGTAAGTATCAATCCTAAAGAGAGATCTGTGCTTCGATTAGGTTATGTTGGCTATGATTTAGCAGTGCGATGGCTCCAGATATGGGGGAAGCAAATGGAAGAATTTATTTATTTTTTTTTCAGCTGATACTTTCATCTTCATATGTACAAATGAAATAGTTTAAACAAAGTTTTAAGAGATCTGGTGTTGAAATGCAATATTAATCCAAGCTATGAACCAGTTTGCAGATGTGCACAGAATTTATTTGTACACATGTATATGATATTTATCTTTGAAAATCTGCACCACATGTTCTGCCTATGCACTGTATAAAATACCTAACAATGTTCACTTTAGGTCCATGTATTTATATTTTCCCTGGTTAACACAGACAGTGGTATAATCACAGAGTACAGAAAAGTTCTTTTCGTACATTCCCATTTCCTGCTGTGTTTCTTTTGTATAAAAATTGCTTGTGATACTGCTTTGTTTTCAGACTGCTTCAGCTTTGGCTGGTTTGCTAGAAGATGATGTTCTTTCTTCAACTAATCGCTTCGCAGACAATGCTTGGCGAGGAGCTGAGGCTTACCATTTTTTCATACTTGCACAAAGACAGCTCTATAAAGGTTCCGTAGATGCAGCACTTAAAACAGGTAGGATTTCATTTTTAACTCTGTAAAGAAACTGTTCTAATTTTACAGACCTGCACAGCACATAATTTCACTTACAGTTGGCACGTTTTTTCTATTCTTGCTTGATCCATGGGTTTTAAAACAAAACCACATAATGAATTGAGTATGGCTGCAGTTAAGATACCTGGAAGATATTTTCTCAGAGACAATGCAACTTAACTTACCAAAAATTACCTGGTTAAATTGGACAATCTGTAGATGAGCTGTTGATTGTTTTGTTTCTTTATTTAGCATGCCTGAATTCCTATCAGACCTCCCTGAAGAGCTTCATAAAAAATTTGTGGGAGTTAGAGAAGCGAATAGTGCCCTATACTTTGTCCAAGTAATGAAGGTCCATTTCAAATACTTCTAAAATGTTTAAAAAAAAAAAGTCTCAAAAAGACACTTTGATTTCTCAGTCAGATCCCTTTATTATGCTTCACAGTCATGTCAATGAAAAGACATTGGTTCATTGTGTCCAACTTGTAAGATTAAATTTTGTCTACTAGTAGCAAATGTTTCATACAGATGCTTGCACTTCTCAGAAGACATGTAGTAATTTCCCTGGGTTTTTTTGTTTTTTGGTTTTTTCATTTCTTAGCTCTTCATTTGCGAGATTATGAAGACATTATCCCTGCAGTTGAAATCTATTCCCTTTTGGCACTCTGTGCATGTGCAAATAGAGCATTTGATATCTGTTCAAAAGCCTTTGTTAAATTAGAATCCCTGGAAACTCTTAAGCCAGAGCAGCGGCAACAGTATGAAGAGCTTGCTCTAGAGATATTCACGAGACATTGTCCCAAGTATAACAAAAAATCTGATCTGGATGACGTTCTCGAGAGGTGGGTTTATATTTATATGATACTGTAATAATACCACCATTTTTTTTTTTCCTGCTATTGTCTGTATTTTGGATTTTGGCAGGTTTTGTGTCACCAAGTTAATTAGGTGCTTTGCTGCTTAAACCATATACTGGGCAAGAGTGATGCAGGTGTTGTCCAGTTTGCAGAAAGGGTAATACAGTACTACTTTATTTGGGAGAATGGACCCTGACTGTATTCGAGGAACTGGGCATAAAGATACAACTTCCACCTCAATTAGAAATATGTGTGGACAGAACAGAGGAGTTTTAGGACCTTTGATAAGGTGTCACGTGCCATTAAAGTAACGTTACTGTTTGCATCACCGTTGTGGTGTGATGCAAATGTCAACTAGTGAATGTTTAATCATTATTAACCAGTAAGTATCTAGTGTTCTGTGTTACCTACATCTATGTGGTGTGAAGATGAATATGTCAAGTGAAAGAATTGGAATATGAAGGGCACGCTCAAGGGGTAAGTCCTTGGAGCGGCTGTACCCACAGTGGTGTCTTTGACATGTTTCCTGCTAACAGCATGGAATTTGCAAGTATGGAAATTGGTTGTGAATCAATTTTCTTTTTACTGAATAGGACTTAAACCTGTCTTCTTTGATTTTTACTACGCAGATGTAGTGAATCTCACCAGTGGCTTTCGTGTTGATGCTTCAGAGGAATAAATGTAATAGTGCAGGTGTCTAATTGGACCTTACCATTATACGGCCTTCACTGCTGCTTTTCACTTAATCTTTTGGATCTGCTGGTGCTGATTTGTTGACTGTGTGGCTGTTGGGGTGTGCATTCTCTTGTGTGAAGATTTACATACTTAATAACTTCTAATCAAGAAGTGTCACACATCTGAACAGAGAAGCTGCATTTTACAGATGAGCATCTCAAGTTTAGGAACTAGCTGTAGACACACAATTAAGTATTTATGCCATTTTGCAAATTTCTACAAAACAAGTCTTTGTTGCTATTTTAAAACCATGTTTTTATTCTTTCAGCTTTATTTACACTTTTTTTTTTTTTTTTTTTTAAATAGTGAAGACGGGAAGCTTCCTGTGTGTGTTGCAACAGGGGAACCTATCCTGGAGTATCGATTCTGGATGTGCAGCCTATGTAAGCACTGCATGAAAGCCAAAGAAGCCAGTAATTATAACTTCTGTCCTCTGTGCCACAGTGCAGCATAGGAGGGTAAAGGACTCTCTATCCTCTGCTATCTGTTACGTCTCCTAAAAATACTCTCTAAAATGTTACCCATGTACTATATTTTAAAATACAACTCGGGTACTGTATAGTAACAGTGCCACTGTTAGAGAAACATTTAAAAAAAACACCCCAAAACTCACTAGAGAAAACTTTACTGGTTCTATTTATGTTAATGGACTCAATTTTTTTTTTTCCACAAAGTTTTAAGGTAAAAGCATTATTTCCTAACTGTAAATTGAGCCTAGTTTCAAAACTAAGCAAATTGAATGTGGGTTCATCTTAATATGTTTTAGTCTGAGCAAGCTCCATTTTTTTTTTTTTTTTTTTTGTAATTCCATAGGAAATTATTGTCTCTTCTCAAAATTCACTATTTTTGGAAGGAAGGAATTCTCGAGTTGAAATAATGCCACAGTAGTTGTGATAATATTGTTGTACAGGCTTTTCTACTACCGTTTTACTGGAGGGAAGGTACCAGTTTAGGCAGACATCTGTGCCGTTTCCTTTTGCCGTGTGTATTTAAACCCAGCGTGGCAATAAAGGGCTTGCCAACCTTCAGCAGTCGGTGCTGCTTCTCTGCATCCAGGGCCATGAGCTTTGGCCACGTCTTCAGACCGTCCAGGAAACCTCCAGGAACCTTCAGACTGGCATCTGCTAACGAGCTACTTCGCTGAAGTAGCTCAGAACCAGCAGCTGCCATCTGCGGAGCAGCATGTGGATATTATCTACCTGGACTTTCAAAAAGCATTCGACACTGTTCCCCATAGAATTCTAGTGGAAAAACTAGCTGCACATGGCCTGGGCGAGCATACGGTCTGCTGGATCAAGCACTGGCTGTCTGGACGGTCCCAAAGAGCGGTGCTCAATGGAGTTAAATCCAGCTGGCGGCCAGTCACAAGTGGGTGTTCCTCAGGGCTCAGTGTTGGGACCATTTCTGTTTAACATCTTCATTGACGACCTTGATAATGACATAGAGTGTATCGTCTGTAAGTTCGCAGATGACACCAAGTTAAGCGGGAGTGTTGATCTGCATGAGGACAGGGAAGCTCTACAGAGAGACTTAGGTGGGATCGATGGGCCAACGTTAATGGTATGAGCTTCAACAAGACCAAGTGCAAGGTCCTGCACTTGGGCCACAACAACCCCATGCATCGGTACAGGCTTGGGGAAGTGTGGCTGGAAAGCTGCCTGGTGGAAAAGGACTTGGGGGTTCTAATTGACAAGCGGCTGAATATGAGCCGGCAGTGTGCCCAGGTGGCCAAGAAAGCCAACGGCATCCTGGCTTGTATTAGAAATAGCGTGACCAGCAGAAGTAGGGAGGTGATTGTGCCCCTGTACTCAGCCCTGGTGAGGCCACACCTCGAGTATTGTGTCCAGTTTTGGGCACCTCAATACAAGAGAGATATCCAGGTGCTGGAGCGAGTGCAGAGGAGGGCAACGAAGCTGGTGAAGGGCCTGGAAAACAAATCATATGAAGAGCAGTTGAAGGAGCTGGGACTGTTTAGTATGAGGAAGAGGAGGCTGAGGGGAGACCTCATCACTCTCTATAACTACTTGAAAGGACACTGTAGAGAGGTTGGTGCTGGTCTCTTCTCACAAACAAATAGCGATAGAACAAGAGGGAATGGCTTCAAGCTCCAACAGGGTAGGTTTAGACTGGACATTAGGAAGAAATTCTTCACAGTAAGAGTGATCAGTCACTGGAACAGGCTGCCCAGGGCGGTGGCTGAGTCACCATCCTTGGATGAGTTTAAGAGCCACTTAGATGTGGTGTTGGGGGATATGGTGTAGGGAAGAACTTTGTAGAGTAGGGTAGATGGTTGGACTTGATGATTCCAAGGGTCTCTTCCAACCTGGATGATTCTATGATTCTACTGCTGAAATTTCCATCACCGTTGTTAGACGCGGAGGTTTAAGGACGCTGTTTTAGCTCACTGTTGTGTTTCACGGCTGGACGTGGGCTCCTGCTCCGCGCCCAGAGCTCTCCCCAGGCCTGGCCGGTGCTGGGCAGCTGCCACCACCCCCCCCCCGATGTCTGCGTCCCTCACCCAGAGGCCTCTTCTGCGGCATCTTTCAGGGCAAGTAACGCCTCGTGCCCAGCCGAGGCCTGGTAAGAAGAGACACCATTTTGTAGGGAAAATATTAAATACTACTAAATACTCTTCTTTTTTTTCCCTCCTGGTATTTGAGCTCCTTTTTCCTTCGTAGAAGGTGGTGCTAGTGACGTCACATCCGGGCTATGCCAGTGATGTCACTCCGGGCGGTGCCAGTGGCGGCACTCCGCGCGCCACCGGCAAGACCCACGGGGGGGGGCGGGTACGAGGCGAAGCCCCTTGTCCCTCCCCTTCACGTGCCCGTGACGTAACGGCCCGCCCTGACGTCACTGCCGGCGCAGCCGCCGCCATGTCGGGGGAGGCGGCGGAGCTGCTGTCGGCGGCGCAGGCGCATCTGTCGGCGCGGCGGCTGTCGGCGGCGGAGGAGCTCTACAGCCGCTTCATCGACCGCGGCCCCGCCGCCGCCGGGTACGTGCCGGGGTGGGGGGGAGCGGGCTAACGGCCGCTCTTTCGCCCTAACGGCCGCTCTCTCTCTCTTCCCCCGCCCAGCGCCGGCCGCGACCTCGCCACGGCCCTCAACAACCGGGGCCAGATCAAGTACTTTCGGGTGGAGTTCGCCGCCGCCATGGAGGACTACACGGCCGCCATCCAATGCCAGCCCGGCTTCGAGGTGCCCTACTACAACCGGGGCCTGGTGCTCTACCGGCTGGGTACGGGCCGACCCGCGGGGCCCCCGCCGCGCCGTCGGTCACGCCAGCGCCGCCTGACCCGGGGCCTTTCCCCCGGGTGACCCGGGGCAGGGTGACCCAGGCGTGCTGCCTGCGAGCCAAGCGGCGGGCCTTGACCCCCCGCCGGCCCCAGCACGGCTGCCCGCCTGCCCCCTCAGCGCGGCCGCAGGTCAGGGAGCGCTCCCGGGGCTGACCGGCAGCCGAGAGCCTCGTTTTATCCCAGGATTCACCCGGAGCTGCAGAGTGACTCCCTCCCATTTACAAATGGAGGGACCTGCCTGGCTCCGGTGGGGAAAGTCGTTACGCACACAATAGGCAGAAATAAATGGTGCAGAGAGAGAGAGATTTTTCACAAGTGATCACAGGATGTTTCAGCTCCGAGTCTGCCCTGTGTATGCAGTTAGAGTCCCTTATTTGCAGATGTGCTGCTGTCTCATCTGAAGTGATGTTATTCAGGGAAAAATAGGGGGATGTTGCAGTTTCAGTTCAGGAAAAATTTGCATTAGGGGTAAAACTAGCTAATTCCAAACATTGCTATTAAACCTAAGGTAAAGCGTTTCTTAAGCAGGTGTAGCCATAGTGAGCGCAGACTCCTGCAGTGGGCTGTCGGTCACCCATCTGAGGAATTTGCTTCCCAAGTTTTGAATATGCCATAAGAAGATGACACCCCTGTTCCTTTTGTTGGCACTTGGCCATTGCAAAGTCAAAACCCAGAAGGGACTAGAGAGAGCAGTAGGAGAACAGAGCCAGACCAAGGGCATGGGCTGGGAAGCAGTCTACTTTCTAGTCTGTGTTCCAGGTTTAAGGCAGTGTGGCTGTTAGTTGCCTGAGTGTGGGCCTTTTGGCTCCTTCCCTTGGAATAAGCTGCCTGAATTGAGCCTTAAGCCCATTTTACGTTCAAAAATAGGCACTTGGGTTCTTGCTCTGAAGACCTTTGGTTCCCACTTGGGCCCCTGGAGAATCCAAATGTAGTGGGTCCAGTAAGTGCAGCTGCTACTTTTTGGTAGTGAAAGTATTAGAAGTCATTCTTCAGTTGTGGTTTGTGAGTTTGAGCAGTTACAGAAAAATAATTCTTTTTTTTTCTTTTTTTTTTTTCTTTCTTGGGACAGGATGCTTTGATGAGGCCATGAAAGATTTCAGGAAGGTACTAGAGTTAAACCCCCAGTTTGAAGATGCTGCATTGAGTCTAAAACAGGCTATTCTTGATAAAGAAGAAAAACAAAAGCGGGGTTATTGAAAATGCAGCTAGGGGTGTGAAAATGTTTTGCTAAGCACTTACGTGATTTGTGTCATTGATGGATGAAGCACAAGATCATTTACATCTGTTATGACCTACTGAAGAAACCTCATTCTTGGGTAAATAAGATAAAAATGGATTACGATTGCTAAATAAACCATTTTTGGATACTGTAAGTGTTGAGGAAAAGCATAATGTTAGATCTACGTGAGACACTCGTGCAGATTTTGTACAGAAGTACTTCATGAAGGGGTTGGAAGATCAGTAACAGCTAATGAAGTCTCATTCTCTTATTACAACTGTTTCTGTACGCTTTCACAGATTGTTTTAAACACTTTATGGGGAAGAAAAATCAAACTATATAAACCATTTAAAGACTTAAGATTGGACCTTGTGAGAAGTACAGTGATTTAATAGTGATAGTGTTTGTCCACATTTAAATGTAAATCAGTTTTAAGCTAAAAGTGCAATTGTTAATTATAAGGTACTACCCTTCAGATGCTGTGGTAACTGGTTTTTCACTTCAGAATGTTTCTGTATTAAGAAACAGTTAACAAAACCAGTGAGATCTTTTTAGGTAACACTGTCTGTACTTTGCAGGATGAACGTGATATAAGAATTCAGTCCTTCCTATATTCATTCACTCCTGGAGGTAGTTTTGCATTACGTAAGCAGGTAGGAACAGAATGTACCCATATTTTGTAATTCCATTGTAAAAGCATTGAACAGATGAATAATTGAGTGAATAAAAATGAACATGGATTTATTTTTTTTTTATCTCATGATTGTAAATTGCTTATGGTAGAGAATGTAGTTGGGCTGTTCACAGTAGGACTTGGGGCTTTCGGCTTTTGATTGAAAAGGTCAATTGCTTGAAAAATACAGCGTGAAATCTGATTGAGCTGGCTGTGAGTACCCAGGCAGCTTCGCTCCTCACGTGGTAGGAGGCACCACTGCTAAAACTGCAAATCATCAGTAAGAAAACAGCCTTGCATGTTCAGAGTAATACAAATTGTAATAAAACAAATACTCTTTGATTGCCCACATGAGCATTAGCAATTTTTTAAAAATATATTATGCTAATGACAGTTCTGCTTCTTGCGTTGAGTTTCTCCCTGGATGATCCTGGAACCTGCAGAAGAGGGCTTACTTTGGGGTAGGTCATGAGAACAGACTTGAGCCTCTCGACACCTTCCCCAGCGGCCGTACTGAGATCAGGGATCGCAACAGCCACCATCAGCAAATCTGGAGCAGGGGGCTGAGAAAATGCTGCAGTTACCTCTCGTGCTTCATGAGACGTGGCAGCAGCAGTTTTGAAGTTACATAAATTTGATACCGGAGTGTAATCACTTACAGCTTGGAAAGCAGGCTGTGATGTAATAACAATGACCATTTTTTTTCGAAAGTTTGATTTTTGGGTTTTTCTGAATATATTTAGCACATGCTTTGCTTCCATTTTTATATCTTAGCGCTCTGTCTCCAAAACAACATTTAAGGATAATTTAAGGACTTGGCGTGTTTCATACCACCTCAGTCTCAAAAACAGAAATCCTACCACCTCTTGGCTGACGGTGAGAAGGTGAACTAGAGCTAAGCCTGTTCCTGACTTACCATGTCAAGAAAATTAAAAAGACAGTATGAACAGTTGAATATAGAATCATAGAATGGTTTGGGTTGGAAGGGACCTTAAAGCCCACTCAGTGCCACCCCCTGCCCTGGGCAGGGACACCTCCCACTAGACCAGGTCGCTCAAAGCCCCATCCAGCCTGGCCTTGACCACCTCCAGGGATGGGGCATCCACAGCTTCTCTGGGCAACCTGTTCCAGTGTCTCACCATCCTCGCAGTAAAGAATTTCTTCTTGATATCTAGGCTAAATCTCTCCTCTTTCAGTTTAAAACCGCTACCCCTTGTCCTATTGCTACACTCCCTGATGAAGAGTCCCTCCCCATCTCTCCTCTAGGCCCCCTTTAGATATTGGAAGGCTGCAGTAGGGTGTCCCTGGAGCCTTCTCTTCTCCAGGCTGAACAACCCCAACTCTTTCAGCCTGTCTTCATAGGATAGGTGTGCCAGCCCTCTCAACATTTTCATGGCCCTCCACTAGATCCATTCCAACAGGTCCATTTCCTTCCTGTGTTGAGGACTCCAGAGCTGGACACAGTATTGCAGGTGGGGTCTCACCAGAGCAGAGTAGAGGGGCAGAATCACCTCCCTTGGCCTACTGGCCATGCTTCTTTTGATGCAGCCCAGGATGTGGTTGGCTTTCTGGGCTGTGAGCGGCACATTGCCGGCTCATGTCGAACTTCTCATCAAGCGACACCCCCAAGTCCTTCTTCTTAGGGCTACTCTCAATCCATTCTCTATCCAATCTGTATTTGAGTTTGGGATTGCCATGACCCACGTGCGGGATCTTGCACTTGGCCGCCTTGAACTTCATGAGGTTTGTACGTGCCCACCTCTCAAGGTGCCGCTGGATGGCATCCCTTCCCTCCAGCGTGTCGGCCACACAGCTTGGTGTCATCATCAAACTTGCTGAGGGTGCACTCAATCCCACTGTCCGTGTCGCCGACAAAGATGTTAAACAGCACTGGTCCCAGTACCCACCCCTGAGGACCACCACTTGTCACTGACTGCCACTTGGACACTGAGCTGTTGACCGCAAGTCTTTTGAGTGTGATCATCCAGCCCATTTCTTATCCACTGAGTTACCCATCTGTCAAATCCGCATCTCTAATTTAGAGACCAGGATGTCATGTGGGAGAGTGTCAAATGCTTTGCACAAGTCCAGGTAGATGATGTCATTTGCTCTCCCCTTATCAACCAATGCTGTAACCCCGTCATAGAAGGCCACCAAATTTGTCAGGCATGATTTACCTTTAGTGAAGCCATGATGGCTGTCACCCATCACCTTCTTATTTTCCATGTGCCTTAGCAGATCCAGGAGGATCTGCTCCATGATGTTGCTGGGCACAGAGGTGAGACTGACTGGCCTGTAGTTCCCCAGGTCTTCCTTTTTTCCCTTTTTAAAAATGAGGGTTATGTTTCCCTTTTTCCAGTCAGTGGGAACTTCACTGGACTGCCACGACTTCTCAAATATGATGGATGGTGGCTTCGCAACTTCATCCACTAGGTCCCTCAGGACCCATGGATAGATTTCACCAGGTCCCATGGACTTGTGTACCTTCAGGTTCCTTACATGGTTTTGTACTTGATCTTCTCCTACAGTGGGTGGTTCCTTGTTCTCCCAGTCCCTGTCTTTGCCTTCTGTGACTTGGGCAATGTGGTTAGACCCTTGGTGGTGAAGACCAAGGCAAAAAAGTCACTGAGGACCTCAGCCTTCTCCAAGTCCCGGGGGAGCAGAAACATGACCTACGATGTTTTACTTCGAGAGGAGTGATTACAGATGTGGTTGTGCACAGAACATTGTTTAAATGACAGAATACAGATAAAAATCAGAAGATTAACAGCAAATAAATGTTTTAGAAAACAAAGATGCGAGTAATAATATCCCTCCCACTTCCCAGCTTGTGTTGTTTTGTGAGTGTTGCTCAATTACTGCTAATGCATTCCTTGTTGGCACAGAAATATCTCACTGGACTGGGAGCAATTTTGTCACAGATTCTCCACAGCATTTCCTTCTCTCTCCAGTAGAAAGATGAACTGTGATGGTGCATTTCGGCAGAATTTGGAATTCTTTCAAGGTAATTTTGGCCAGTAAGGTGCTCACACACATTTTCCCTTTTCGCGTGCGCATGAATCACTTAGTTCTCTGGCTTTACATCACAAGACTAATTGGGGTTTTCAGTCTGAAATGATTAAAAAGCATTGTGTGGTGTTCTTTCACTCAGGCCTGTTGAAAAAGTACAAACCACTGTTATCCATATATTAAAAAAAAAAAAAAATTGGAAGAGGAGGATGTGTTTAGTAACTCCCCTTGTCCTGCAAGGTTTCCTGTTCGTAATCCTTTAAGAATTAAAAATCTAACGGAGAGTAGTAAAATCTTTTTAATGTAGTGTTTCCACATGAAATTCAGACAACCTCTCAGCTTGTAAAAGGAGCAGGGGTTGTGTGCTTTGGATGCGTCGCCGTGCAGAGGTACGGTGGCTTTACACCTTCACTGGGCTTTGAGGGTTGTCTCTGCTTGAAAACTGCAAACCTCTGTAGAGCATCTGGGTCAGTCCTGTCTGCCCGCTCCATCGCCCTTCCTGGTCAAAGTCATGGCGCGGTACCAGCAAGTCCAACAGGTGGTTGCTGCTAATGAACATCGGCTGCCTCTTTACTCTGGCCAGGAATATTTCAGACGTGAATAATTCACAGTCACTTTTCCCCAAGGTTTCCTACCTATAAACCTGCTCTCCAAAAGCCCTTGACTGTTTCCTTCACACAGCCTTCACTGGCTGCCCCTCCGTTTAGTTTGTCCCCCATCGCTGGGATTAATTTGGCAACGAGTAACAGTGTTCTCACCTGATGATGTACCTTTAAACTTCTAAAAAAATGCGTGAATTCCTCAATATATTACAGAATGTGTTTGTTTTTTTTTTTAATTTCAGTGTCTGGAACAACAGCCTCTAAGATCTTACTTGCTCAGAGGCAAAGAATAACGCCATCACTCTCTGCTTTTCCCTTGTACCCTGTTTGTCCTTCTGCTGCAACGCAGGAGGAGGAGTTGTCACACTAAGGCTTTTCCCTGACTTTTGCAGAAAGGTAGGAAACAATGACAAAATCCCAGGTTAGCAGTGCACAGAGCAGTATGAGAAGTGTTTCATATAGCTTTTGTGTGGGGAACAAGGAGAGCCATTCCGAAGGGAAGGCTGCGGCACGTTGAGGGGAAAGGGCGAGGTCATCAAGTGGCCAGAATACGTGCCTCTTCCATGTGCTTTCCCCCTGAGTGGACAACAGAGGTAGGCCAGCATTAAAAACCTGAAAGTCTTTGGCTGTTATGACTGAGGACTGCACTATGCACTGTCCCATTTAGAAGGTAACCTTGGTAAAAAGTAGATAGTAGAAATAACACCTCTGTATCGATCAAGCTCAGCTACGCAGGTCGTGCTCTCCCCTGACTAGCAGAAAGGGAAGGGTTCAGAAAAAGGCATAAATAATGTTCAAACTGAAAGATTGCCAGTAGAAGGATAATATTCTATCTTCTTTTGTGTTAGCAGATTATTGTCGGTCTGCCTAATCCTTTTATAGAGGCAGAGGATGGATCAGTAGAATGGATTCAACCTCAGCCTGTGGGTTTCATGCATGATGGAAGAGCTGGTTGCTTTTCAGGAAAAAAGTTTGCTGTGAGGTCCAATCACAGTAGTGGCTCACCTAGAAGTATGTTGTGATCATTTGAGTTGAACTCTAGTCTGTTTCTGAAGTTTAACTTCAGATTCTAGATTCTGTTTCCAAGAATTTCCTTGTAGGATCCCTTTAGTCCATGAGCAGGGATTGGATGCAGTCCCACAGCATCACTTCCTATAGCCCATGGTGATCAGGTTCTTCATCATTCATGTCTTTGTGTTGCACAATAAGCGTGTGAAATGCACCTGAAGGATATCTTCATCTCCCAGCAAGGAACAGCTAGCCAACCCTGCCCTTGGCATTGCAACAGTATCAAGACAGATTCCCTCTTTTCCTGTGAAAAAGGCTGATCCAAGGTTCAGTGCTTCCCAGGCTTGTATGGGAACTCCTGTGTGCCTGTATCTGTGCCTTTAACGTATCTCTTGCACTATCCTAATTCCTTTTCTCTATGTTGGCTGAACAATGAAGGCTTCTTCATCTATAGTGGTATGACCAGAGTGGTTTCTGAAAGTCTAATCCAAGACTTTAAGCCTGTAGGCCTGAAAACTGAAATCTAGGACATGAGTGCTGAAGTTCCAACTGCAGCAGCTGGGAGGAGGGAGTAATCCCAGGAGAACCTAGATACAGAGGAATATGCCATGCACTAGCTTGGCAAGACACCTTCAAAGCTAAACAATGAATGCCTAACCCTAACAGACTTGTGTGATTGAGTGTAAAAAACATCATCTGCCGTGAACAGCAACCGAAATAGAAGGAGGCAAACGAACAGGTGGAATTTCTCTGGCTTGCCTGTGAGAATATGGGAACCTGAAACGCCTGTGGCAATGGGAATGCATTCTCTCATCTCCTCCCTTTCACTCCCAACATATCGAGCAGAGGAAGGTCACCCCATCTGCTGAGTGGTGGGAGGACGGATATGGAACGCTGCTGGACCCCTCCTCCTGGCTTCCCAGGGCAAAAGGGAAAGATCTGGGATATCCCACTTGCTGCAGAGAAGTTTACCTGAATCTGCTCTGCAAGACTGCAGAGTGAGCGAACCTTAGTGACACACCACTAGACCTGATGTTCATCAGCGTGGAACTAGACCGTGTCCCTGAGCACTGGGAAACGAAGAGCTAACATTTAGTCACCGTGATTTAACCTTCATCCCAGCTTCCAAATTTCAACAGGACTGCTTTTTGTATTAACAGAAAGTTAACCTAAACTGATGAGTTTGTTACTGTTAACATTAAAAGTGGGGAATGTGCTCCTTGGGAAGACGTGTGGGAGCAGAAAGCTCGCTTGGCTCTGCAGTGTTAGCTCCGGACAGCAGAGTGCACTGCTCATACAGCAGAGAGGAAGGCATCCCCCAGGCTGCTGCTGGAGGGGGTCTTGGCATCCCAGCACCTCCCTGATTCCTTTTTACAAAACTTAGTCCTTGGATAGATACAGCTTTAAGACTCCATTTATTCAGCAATCATCACGGGCATGACTGCAGCCTTTGGGAAGCGTGCCACCTATATGCGCTAATCAACGTTATATGCGCTAATTGGCGTGTGTAACCCAGCCAGCCTGCGGGGACAGAGGCTGCACGAGATGTGCAAACCCTCCTGGAACCGCACGTGTGCGCGATATTAGCCCGTATCGGCGTCGGTGCGATTGCCCCCTCCTCGCTGTTGTTGGACACCTACTCCTCCTGCTGACACACCTTCTGTTACAGTGCAGGCACATCCTGAGGGTCATGACAGGTGGTCATGCATCTGGTTTGTCCTTGATCTCTAGAAAATAACCTTTCTAATTTTTATTTTCTTTAAGAAATGTTTTCTGTGGGCACAGAAAAAAAAAAAAAAAAACCGCAACAGATAACTTGTCCTCTGTAATCATGTTAGAGGATCCATCTTCCGTGTTGTGGAGTTAGCCTTTTCCCTATTTGGGCAGGTGAGAGGAAACTGAGGAACTAACAAGTTTCCAAGAACCTCAAGTCAATGCAATGTTATAGACAAAAATCTGCATTAATGACAAAAAAAAAAGTATGCCGTCATGTTGCACGTGGAAGAGGCCTGAAGCAGCAGATTGCTTGGCTCTTTGAAGCCAGTGTTGGTACACCAGATGGCTGCTGTTGCACGTTAGCAAGGAGATGTTGGGCACTTACATTACTTTTAATGTATTTTTATTTGACTTTTCAGATTTGCACTTTACATCACGTGGGAGGATTGGCAGTCACTTTATGAAATATTACAAGAAGCAGCCATCATCAGGGCTGGAATAATTTTAGGGATCTGCAAGTCCGTATTTCAACAGCTGGAAGAAACAAGAAGTGTTATTTTTCAGCCTTGGATTATTTTCTGTTCGGTTTTCTTTCGTAGCCACTTCAGAGAGTCAAGAGGTTACAACATTTACTAATCCTGTGAGCAGTCCCTGCACTTTCCAGTGTTGTGGTGCCATCCTGAGTCCTACCGTCTGGTCTTTTCACTTCAAGCAAGATAGTTCTGGTGGTCACTGAAAGAGGTAGCCCCTGTGTCTAGTTGCATCGTTTAGAAAGCAGCCAGTACAGCAGAGCCTTCAGGCGCTGTTGGAGACACACACAGAGTGAAGTGAGCAGCAAGGCTGGAGCATACAGCTCAATAGCTCTGGTTCTGCAAAGGCAGACAAAGCTAGAGGATAAACGCAAACAGTTTGGGGGATTCGGACCTTTCAAAAGAATTTGGAATATGGTGGTGATTTGTGCTTTAGTGTTCATTTTTTAAAATTTTGGATCCATTTTCTTTCAGCTGAATGGTGGTGACTGCTGGGGGCAGTCCAGTTGAAAACCTGTTGAAATAACATCTGGTTCCAAAACTACAGCCCAACTCCAACATGCCCTGCTCTCCTGCTGGCATCTTCTCCAGAACTGTGCCACCTGTGTTTGGCTTGGCAGGTAGCTTTCCTTCTTCCCTCTCTTATGGACTCAAGCTTAGACCAGGAGACTGCAAATCCTGCCTGTTCCCTAGTTCTTGTCCCAGAACTTATTGTTCTAAGGTCTTGAAGAACAGGGTATGCGTTGCTTGTGCCACAAAGCATGGTGACCTCTAGGTGAGTACACAGGGCCTGGTGTTCTTACCAGATTCACTTTACGTGTGTCATCTTAGATCTGGATCAACAATCCAGACTGGTCCAGCGAGTATGTAGCCCTGGGGACTGGCTGAATGGTGACCTGGAAAGGCCGAGAATGATACACAGTGTATTTGTGTACTTTTCCAAGAACATGTACATGCTGCACAATAGGTGCTAATGTATTAAAGTATGAGCTAAATGTAATGTTATACAGTCTGTGTTCAAGGCATTCCAGATGCCAAAACCAGAGGTCCTAAATCCCTTAAAAATAACATCTCAGGAGTGCTTTGCAATGGCTCTTTTTCTCCTGAACGCTTACCCTTCCTCTCCCTGCTTGAGCTGCACTGTCCTCTGCAGGGGCTGCCGGGCAGTACGTTGGTTGGAGAGCAGGCTGCCACCAAACAGTGCACATACAACTGAGAAGAAGAAAAAGTACCATTTGGTCCTTATCAAATCCCTCTTTGCAGAGCATTGTTTTGTCTTTTCTCCATCTTCTGCAGAAGTTCCAGCTGATTAGACCTAGGCTTGTCTGAACACTTGCATGCAGCACCTTCTAGCTGAACCTGCCTTGAATTTCAAATTTGGTGTCAAAGAAGGCCTCAGGCAGTTTGGTAACTGAGAGGCTGAGACAGGAGAAGTTAAAACCTCACGAGCTGCAGTGAGGCTATGTATCAAAGCTAGACAGAAACTCAATCTAGTGCTAGATGCAGCTGCGCACTTAGGAAGCAGCACAAGCCAGAATTGCATCATGTTCATTTCTAGCAAGTTCACAAGCTGAGCTGCTTATGAAAGGCCAAGTCAAAAAATGATGTGGTTACTTAAGCTGCTGAGGCAGGGGTACTGCCATGGCTTGCATCAGTACACGTGCTAGAGACCACTCAACTGGGTGCACTAGGAGCAAAGCACCCTCAGGTGACTGATTTGGGGTTTTCTTTACTCTTCTTAGACCTGTTAGAGTGGGACAGAACCTCAAAAGTGTAAGACCGAACCCACATGCTTCTGCTTCCCTGCCCATTGAGCTGGCATCTGAGGAGATGGTTGACTGTCTGGGACAGATGGGAGACAACAGAGATGAACTTCATGTGGATATTATGGCATATAAGTTGACTTTTCTGTTCATTTTGAGCTGAAGTGCTATGAATATGATCCTATAAAAAGTCAGAAACACCACATAAAAATCATATTTACATACCAAACTCTTTTGTTTACTCCAGCCAGTCCAATCTCAAAACTGTGTTGCACAGCAGATTTGAGAAAAGAACTAAATTAAAGCTCTGCACCAGTGTAGGCTACTTGGGTTGAATGCTGGCTAGGTCTTAAGTCTACGAGGTGTTTAAATTGGTTATTTTTAAAGTGGTCTTAAGAAGTTCAGAGGATAGGCTCCAGAGTGGGAGGTGAGCCTTTGACTTACCCGTTCCAGTCGATGTGTCAGGGTCCTTACTGCTAGCCTTTTGAAATGGGAAGGGTGTCTCACCCTGGGGCTCAAAGCTACTGGACAGAACTCTGCAACATACTCACTGCCGTTAATCTTGCACCTATTTGAGAGAGCAGATGAACAGATCTAGAAGAAATTAGGGCTTTGCTGATGAGTGCATGGATCATTCAATAACTACTTGCCCATCCACAGTGATGTTCCATCTTGGGGTGCTGTTGAAGTCTAGGGACCCAGTTACCCAACAGTTTTCCAGGTATAACTCAGCATCAGGGCTCTCGTCTTTCAGCTCCACCTCAAGAAACACAGGCTCCACAGGTTGCTTGAGTATTGCCATGTTGGGCTCATAGAATTCCATGAAAGTTTCATCTCAAGAAAGTGTCAGGGGATTTTGTTGTTTAATTGTATTTAAACTTTAAATTTTAAATTCAAACATGTTTGGAATTTTCCTGATTTTCTTAAGAGGACACTTACCTTTGGACACTCTTGAAACTACGTTCAGGGCTTGTCTTATCCTTCTGTACACTGCAGAAAAGGAAATGTTAGTGAGGTTCTTTAGTAGAAAGCAGGGCATGTCTTAACAAGGGAACTTACAGCTGAAGGAGTCACAGAAGTTTAAAAATGGAGGAAGAGAATTTCTTACCTGCAATATTTGATCTTGGTACCATTGTACCAGAGCCAAAGGAAGGTGATGTGGACGGATCACTAGTGAGGGCGCTTAGCACTAGGGTCTCTTTTGCTTGATAGTAGCACAAGACTGATAGTCTATAATAGGAGAAAGGGTAAATTTTGTGTTTGCTTTTACTTTCCAGCAGCCATATCAAAGTGAGCAGTGTCAGTGAGCAGTAGCTCTTACCTGTAGTCTGGATCTCTCGTGATTGTTGGTATACTCTGTCCTGGAAGAGTCTCTTTCTCATAAGATATTTCATTTTCATAAATAATGTGATCACCTTCAAACTGTGCATATGGGAAGCTCATTAAAAATTGAATCTTTTCAGGAGCTGGGGCAGGAGAACAAAAGAGAAAATGCAGGAGAGACAGAGATTTCCAGCAGATGTATCTGCTTCGGCCCTGGGCTTACCCTTACTGAAGTGCCACAGGTAGTGACATGGAACTTGAAGAAGGCATGTTCTTCGTTGTACTCTCTAGGCTTGCAAGAGCTATCCCTTAGTTTGGTTTTACTCATATCAATGGCAGGAATTGTCTTCATTTGGGCAGATATCATTATAGTACCATCTGGTTGGCATACTGAGAAAATCAGAGAGTTGGTTATGAACTCAAGGAAAGAATCACAGATCTTTTTATTGATTGATCACTTGTATAACTTACTTATAAATGCTGAAGAATTAAAATTGCAGCGAACAGAGAACATCTGTAAGGTCTCCATAGTCCTCATTTTCCTTAGGGCAATGTCAAACCTTGCTTTAATTTTCTGAAAGGACACTTCCTGTGAAGGAGGTGACGGAAGAGGTCTCATGTTAAGGCACGTGATTCATATGAACAAAGTTCGGCTCTTTAGCTTGTGCCAGTTGAATACTAAGAAGTCACAAGAGTTAAGTCAGTGTGAAGACTCGAGTCTGATGCAACATGGGGGCAGAATTTTTCTGGTATAAATTAATTGGTCACTGTCACAGAGATAATTTTTGGCTGGTTATTGTAGAATAGTTCAGATGTTTATTACAGCATCAATTTTCCCCTGCCATGTCTTAACATTTCTACAAAATGTTCCTTTAAAAGAGCTTCTTTCATAAAAGCTGTATTGAAATATTGTTTCTGGCTCAGTGCAGATGGGACATTTTGCCTCATCTTACTAAAAATACTGAGTTTGTTTCTGAAGACTTGGTGCATATCTTTTAGAGACAACTTAGCGCTGCAGATTACATAATACATGACATTACCAGAAGGGTCCATGTCCGATACCTCTTGTCTTACTTGCACTGGCTTAGAGTCATTCCCTCTGGAGGTTTTCCAATGCGTTTAATACTGCAGTACTACGAACCATGGCTGTGGCTGTATGAGCAAAGAGCCCTACGTGCTTTAAAGAAGGCATTACTATACCCTTCATGTACCTCATAGATAACTCCCACGGCAAACAGAGGGATTTGCAAGATCAGATGTGTAGAATTGGTAGCTGCAAGATACCCATTGGTAAGCGCAACGTGCCGGCTCAGGGGCTTGCTACCGAGATACAGGTTCCAATACTGGTGCAAGCCAAAAGTAGGGATGGCCAGATACAGGTTTTCTTTATCACAGTAACCAACTGCTTCTGGTATTTCTGTGGGAAGAAGGTGGGATGAAGCGTTAGTGATGAAGAGGGTTTGAGCGATGATATTTGGCCCAGGCAGGGATTTCTCTCACGGGTAAATTTCTCACTGGGGCTGCAGCAGCGCTGTTAGGTGCATACTGGCATCCTCTGCAGGGCTTTGGCTCTGCTGTGGACGTAGCAGCTCACAATCGGAGGGATGGGGAATCCTCATGCTTTATCGCTGGCCTGCCAGCTTGCTTCCAGGGCTGCTCCCTGTTTCAGGAAGGCAAGCTGAGCTATGCATGTAAATATATTTTTTTGGTCAGCCTTCTTTGGGTTGAGCTATTTCAAAGATAAAGCAGGGCAGTGAGGAGACTCTGTCACCTTCGGGGCATCCAAAATCTAAGAAGTTTGAGAAAATACCCATCAGACCACCTGATTGTTTCAATAACCTGCTCTTAGCGGATGATTGTCTCCTTACAGAAATGCTGTCTTTGGAGTTCACAGCAATTTATTTGAGTTCTGCCCTGGACGCAGAATTACATTTGAGGACAAACTGAAACTCGTAGCAATGTCTGAAAGTTTTGCCAGTAGATGTATGTTCAAGTTATGAGGCATCTTGTTCGCTGAGTTTGCAAGCCAACTTCTTTTACACACTAGTTTTTATTGCTCTCAGTGTCTCGAGGGCAGGCTGTCTTGCCAGTATGCAGAAGAGCTGCCATCAGAAAAGCAGCAAGCTGGCCATGATACCAATAATGAGCTATTGAAGGGTGGGGTTTTCCCAAAAGCTCTCATCCTCAGCCTAAAGCCGTTCTCACCGAGCTCAATGAAAATCTGAGCCATGCTGTTGATGCAAAAGAGTTAATATCAGGGGAAAGCTTACCGATATCAGCAATCACACACTCCACCTCTGCAGAATGATAATAGGGTGTCATCTCCGGCCCCACGCTTATAGTGTAGTTAACGAGGAGGGTATATTTTGTTTCATTTCTATTCACATACTGAAAAAGGGAGAAGTGTAAGGCTGCAGTAGCAATAGCTTCCAGCACAGACAGGAATGTATATCCTGAGCAGAACTAAATAATTATTCCAACACCCTCCTCTCCCCTGCAAATAGCTCAGTCTCCAAAAACATCGCTTCGGTTGGCCTAAAACTATTCAGAAATCTGGACTGGATTCAACAGCTCTTTCGGCCAAACATAAATGTGGAGAGTGTAGTGCCTGTTCAGAAAATGGAGGCAGGAGTGAATGCAGTGGTGTTTCCTCTGTAGCCCACTGGTAAAAATTGCTCAGAGAGGGTGATCTGCGTCCAAATCCTTATTCGTTCCTCAGAGTGTGGGCTGAACCCAGGAGAGCGAGGAATCAGCAAGACAGGTGTGAGGAGACGCTATGAGAGATCCCTCTCACTGTCCTCATTTACTTCACGAAAAGTGCCCCCAAAGCAAAACTTGCTGTTCAAATTGAAAGAAATACTTCTGAAAATTTTTGGCTCACTTTGATCCTTAATGCAATTTAACTGTGGTTTGGCTGCAGCCTGAAAACTATTTGCTCAAATTCTGATCCTGTGCCTTCACAATGTTGTTCCTTGTATGAGAAAATAACATCGCGGCTCTCTGTGATTTGGTGGAAACAGTGGTAGAGGTCTTGCAGTTATGCACCCTCCCCAAAATCAGAGGTTGAATTCTCTCTGTGAGTTTATACTTTTTACAAATATTTAGATTAGAAATGGTCTGAAGCTTAACAAAATTACATTTAGAATACCCTGGTCCTGTCTGTACATGCTCGCACGGTGCACAGCCTGTGCCAGGGGTCAAATCGCTCGGCATAAACTGTAAGTTCAGGAATTACTGGATGTTGGTAACTGGCGTCTCAGGATTTCAATAATTGATTTATTTTTTCCAAGACACTCCTGTTTCAAGGGACAGCATTTAATAGAGATTTGACAAACCTCTTCCTGCTGGGCATGCGCTCAGACATTAGCCGTGCTGGCGGACACTAAAGGAAGTCATATTTCATACCATCTAATCACTTGTGATGCTCCATATCTCCCAGAGACTTAGGGAGAGCAAGGTGGGGACATACAAGCCTCTAATCTTAATTCAGATGAGCTCAGGCTCATTGAGACCTTTAAGGTTGAGGAACAGTTGTTGGCTAATAAAATCCAGACTTTTTGGCTCTGAAAAGGGACTGCCCTACCTCCTCCACTCAGCTTCTGAAGTGACCTCCGGTATCTTACCTCCTTTAGAACATATGGATCATCAAAAGAGACTTCCAGGACAAATCCTTTCATTCTGTTAGAGAAGAGAGTTTCATAAATCTTAAACCCATGGTGCTGTGCTTCTCTCAGGGTAAATGGCACATTTCCTATTGCGATTGCCACCAGAGAGACATCGGGAAGAAAGTGTCCAAATGCAACATTAAATAGCCTTTCCTCTGGCAGAGTATCTGTAGGGAGAGAACATCAAATTACTGCTGATGTGGATCAAGTAAAGACGACAGTTGGGGTGGCCTCCCATTCAAGTTCCAGGAAACTTAGCCAACAGCCATCTCTCTAATGGCTCTGATTAATGAGTGTTTGTGTTCTAGTCAGGTCTGAGTACATGAGAATTGCTTCAAGCTGCAGGAGATTAACAACAAATACATACAACTTTATAGCAAGTGGGTTCAGTAACTTTTCTAGAGGTGCCCTATGATGTGCAATGACTTACCTATAAGGATATCTAGAATCTAGTTCAGCCACATAAAATATGGAAAAGCTATCATATTGTATGCCAAAAGGCTTCTTTTTCTTTCTGTATCAGTTATCCAGAGTTTATATCAGTTTCAAAGATGATTAGTGTCTTAATGCATTGGAAAATATAATTAAAAAAGTATTACTGCACCATTGGTTGGCACAATGATTTAAGTATTCTCCCAAGATAACAAATGCAGGCAGCAGTTTTGGGGAGAAAATGCCATCAATGAATGCTGTCCTAAGACAGTTCTGCCCAATGTGATAATTGCACAATGCAACATCTTTATTCTAGGATCCCAGTGCTCACTGGAAAAATCTGGATGTTAGTGTGAAAGAAATGTTCATGTTCTTATCAGCAACTGCTAATTTTCCTTTCATCCCATAGTGACGGGTGACAAATGGTACACCCGCTAAGGCTAAAGGTTTGGTTTTTTTTTTATAATGCCTTTCATCTTGACTTTGTCTGGCAAATTGGAAGTGAGGATTAAGAACATTCTGGTGAATGTAGGTGTGTAGCAGAGGTCAAATGGAGCAATGTATAGCACAACAAAAGCAAGAGATGATTGGTAAAAGTCACGGAGAGGAATGACTTACTGTTGAGAACAGTTGGTATTTGTGGCATGAAAGGTGTGGTGATGGATTTGATGACAGTATACTTCGTGGTTTGCCAATCAGCATCTGTCCACGTGTGCTCCAAGAACAAGTCAATACTGTAAATGACCCCATATACACCGCCAGATATGGCACTCTAGAAAGTAAAATTTGTGATTAAGTCTGTAATTCTCAATAACTCAATAGAGGAATGACTGAATATGGTGAAAATCCTTACACTGGAAAAAGAAAATGGTATTCTAGTACAGTTGGGGATGGATTTTGCTAGGGGAGCTTGTTTGTTTGTTTGCTCGTCCCGTTTGTCTGGTCCATATTTGGCTCAGATACTGCTGAGATTCTCAATAAGGAGGTATCAGGGTGTGAAAAGACGATCTCTTGCTTCTCTCACATTTTGTAATCAGAGATACTTAGTTTCTGAGTAGGTGCTTTCAAAACACAGAGAAGGAGCACCTAGGTCTTCAAATATTTCTTGTATCTAAGAATTTTAAGCAGCCATCAATTGCTGTTTGGAATGATTTGGAATGATCGTGATTTAGAAACATCTTCCATGGTGCAGACCCTCAAATGTGTTAGCATGTGACAGGTTTGTACTAACCTTTAGCTTGCCTCCTTCTGCTCCGATAGGGATAGTTATTCCAATGTGTGTCTCATTATGCTCCAGTAAGTAATTGTTCTCCTCCGGGTTTGCTATGACTCGGCCATCAACTCCCATTAAAATGGTTTTAGACAGAAAGGTGGATTCTTTAACCACTAATGTGGGGATAACTCTTGGCACAGTCCATGTTAGCGTAGTGTCAGTGAAGCTGATGCCATCTGTTGAGTTAGACAGACAGTCCCAGAAGGCCGGGCAATTGGAGTTACCAGTCAGTCTTCACTCTGCAACGGCTGTCCTTCCCTGACTCCTTGTCACTAAGGTACCTTTACGGCTTTCACTAATGAACACCTGCCAGGATATTAGCCAACTGATGGCTATTTTGTCACAGAAACCCCAGTGCTCAAAGTAGGCTTGAATCACCAGTTTGAAATGAGTAATTAATCTATTCAGAATCACTGACAATCATGCTCCCTGCTCTGTTTACTTCTGGTCCCGGGATTTTTGTCTTACTGGCAAAAGGAATGGGACACATCGACCTGTTTGAGCCTTCTTGAAATATTGGCTTCAAGATCGTGACAACTTAAAACATCCTGCTTCCTCATCAGTTGTTCTAACTAATACTGTTCTGTGAGAGACAGAAGGTGCAGCCACTGCTGTTCTTCAGAAAGCCAGGGTAGCTCTGTCTCTCGAGAGGAGTGGACTAGGTGAGTCCCAATGATGCAGAGCTGCATCCCCTTTGTGGGGCTAAATGACAGGGGAGAGCCAAGGCTGTGGGGTTAGTCCAGGGGGGCATCCCTGGCCCTTCTGCAGCAGTTTTACTTGTCTCCAGTTCCCTGCATCTAATGGGGGGAGGGGTTGAGAAACCAGAGACAAGGCACGACACTGCAGCAGAAACACAAGTCATGTAGCATCACAGCAGGGAACGTGTTTGTCTGGGACTGAAGCCACGGACTCTTAGATCATGTTGCTCCGAGGGCAGCTTGTAAACTCTTATAGAGTAGGTCACAGGGAAATGGGGAGGCTGTGTTTTCTACTAAGTCCTAAGGCGGTTATTTTTGGTGAACAAGGAAGAAATCCTTACCGACAGGGCAGGAGACAGTCGTGTCAATCAGGAGAAGCAGCCACCGCTGCCTGTACATGGAAGTGGAAGTCACCATGTTCATATTTACACCACCGACCTGTTGGGTTGCAGGCAGAAAAAGAGAACTGATGTCCTAGAGAGGCAGTGGAACCTGCACAGTTTTGTGTCCGATTGAGAGCGAGAACTTACCACGCTGATGTCAGACTCGTTGGTGTGATAGGGCGCACGGAGGTACACTCGGGAGAGCGTGTTATTGAAGCTGTAGCCCAGCTTTGCTGCATCGCTTACCGTTATTCTCTTTCTCCCTGATGGAGAAACAAACATCAGTTGCCATAGCTGGTATGCAACATTTTGAGTCTGCAAGAGAGAGATGAGCTACATGAGATCTAAGTCTACCAAAGTCTCTTAAAAAACTATGATATTGTAGCATCTATTTTCCTGTTAGAAGCTGAAGTAACTGGAGCGGCTCTGGACCCTACCAGTTCGCTCCGGGCAAGAAACATGCTTGATATTTATATAAAGGTAAGGGATTCTATAGCTCTTTAAGGCATCTTTAGAGATAGTCTTGTAGCAGCCCTGGAAGAAACTTAGACTGGTGGCCTTGAACAAATCCCCTTGGACAAAATGCCTGTGTTGTTAATAAAATGATTGCTATCATGTCTGTCAATTGGTGGAGCAGTCCAGAGGCCATATGACAGACTACCTCTTATAATACATAGCCATTTGTGTCAAAGATAAGAAGAGAGGAATGTCTGTACTGGTCTAGAACAGTCTCCTGAAACGATAACCATTTAGGGGGGTAGTCAAAAGGAAAAATGGGCATAAGGAGCAAGTAAGACATGAGAAAAATAGGACAAGTGTATATATTTCTCCCTAATACTTTCCAGCTCGAATAATTTTCAGCGCAGGGGCTCCTGAGCAGTCTGTAGTTTCTTTGTATTTTGTATGTCTTATTGGACTTCTCTTCAGTCAATTTTTCCAGACTCTCTTTGAGATCAGGCAAGCTTTTAGCAGCCACAACATCTTTTGGCAAGGAGTTTGACAGATTCACTACCCATTGTGTGAAGAACCACCTACCTTTGTTTGTCTTGAACTCAGTTTCCACTAATGTAACAAGCATATGGCTCTGTTCTCCCACCTAAATGTCTTTTTGCAGTCTAGAGCTCTAAGAAAACTTGAGAGGTTTCGCAGTACTTGGTGGCATCTTTGCCATCCCCCTTTTTTTTGACAGAGATGGAGCTGTGCCCCAAGAATGACTCACAAGATTAGTGAGAAGAGGCAGGCTGGGAACTGTTAGGAAAGATTCCCCTTAATACCTCTGGCAGTGCTGACATCCAGGCCACGGTGTAGTCATTTGAAACTGCAGGGACATCTGTCCTCACCGACACCTGGGGACACAGAGGAGATTCTTTGGGAACAAACAAATCTTCAGCATTATTACAGGCACGGGGAGCAGAGAGAGGTCTTTCAGGTTTCTTCTCCGGTGTCTGTCGGGATTTAGTAATTTGCATTCACCGGAGGTAATTAAAGTGTTTCCAAAAAGGTTCTCAGTAGTGGTAATTTCTGTGGCCTTAAAATGAAGGTTAAAGCCATGGCAATTATGGTGGTGCATGTAGAGTAGAGAGATTACTTTGTGTATAACCAGGTAAATCCAAAGTCCTGTTTCCTATCTGGTAAGCTGTAGACTAGATCCCACTCTGGAGACTTTCAAAGGCATCTGGGTCTCTCCACTGGAGATACAGGGAAGCAGACTATTGGCTTTGACAGGACTGGGTCCCTCTTCCCATGCAGGCTGAACACCTGATACCTAAGGTAGATGCTACAGTGTAAATCTTACCAGCATCTGCTGCAGAGTGAGGCGAGTTCTGGACACTGAGTTGGGAGTTAGTGTGTGCCCCAGATGTCTGTACCATGGTTTAAGTGTGTTGCAGCACCCAGACTTGACTGCACAGCCTCAAGTCCTAGCAGGAGAAATATGCTTTCTTCATCCTGCCTGCAGTAGGTGTGGACAAAAGGCAGTGAAGTTTGTTTTTTCCAGTGCCTTATTTCTCCGTTGGTGTGTAGATGCTGCACAGCCAAATCCTGCCACCCAGACGGAGGCAGGTTCTGTCTCACAGTGGTGTCCTGTGAGTTGTGTGACGCAGCAGGGGTGCAACTCTGCAAACTCTAGGTTTTATTATTTCAAAGATAAGGATGAGATTCTCACTTTATAACATAAAGGTACTCTCGTGACCTAAACAGGTTGGCCTGGCTGCTGATTTTCTTGCAGTGGCTTGACTTACATCATCTGTGAAGTTCAGTGAATTTCACTGCCTTCAAAATACCTATGACGTGTAAATGTGTTGCTAATAAGCATCTACAGTTACACACTTTGCTGAATATCAGCAGGTGGCTATTAGGCCTGGTACAGAGTGTAAAATCAACTTCTGATGGGAACTTGTGGCGGTTGTTGTGCCTGGCAGGGAGCTTGGATGTAGCTTCTCCTTCAGTGGGAAAGCTTTTACCTCCATGTAGTTTTCTTCACACACAATTTCTCTTGAAGCCCAGGAAGAGTAGGAGCAGTACATAGGGTAGGTGTAGGTCACAGCTGCCCTCATGCTTGAAAATGAGGAGACCTTGATGTTCACAGTCAGTGAAAACAGCTCATCTGCCTGGGAAGAACAACAGGCAATTCAGCAGGTAGTATGGAAAGTCCCAGGAGAGGCTGCATGGGACTGTCCAGCCCAGTGTCCTGTTTCTGAGAGTGCTTTAGTAGTGACGGTTCCTCCAACATACCAGCCTGTCTTTGGTGTGTGTGCAGAGGCTTCCTGAGCCAGAGACATTGCCTCAGTACTTAGAGCCTTTGCCTCAGATCACACCTCAGCACTGTTCTTGCTGCAGTATTAAGGAGCAGCTAGTCAGGGGAAGATCTGACCTCCCTTACCATATGGTTCACGTGCCTCCCATTCATGACTGCTGTGTGCCTCCTCATGGAGAGAAAGTACTGGAGCTTTTAGTTTGATGTAGGTAGTTCAGTTCTATCTTAAAGATGCTGTTTAGTGTCTATCATCTTGACTAGCTTAAATAAGAGCTCCTTTTGGTCCTTCACTTCTCAAGGAGCTACATATGAAGCCATGGACTGTGCTTCTATCTGACATGGATGTGTGTTTTTCTACAGAAAAAGGCAAAAGCTTTCCAGAGAAATTTCCAGTCTGGAAATCCTGGTTGTTGCACAGCACGCTGTACACCCCCTGTTCTTGTTAGCGTAACCTCTGCCCATAAAGTTTTACCTTATTTTTTCTGTGGGGCTTCCAGGACCAACCAGACTAAACACGGACAGGCAATGAAGTTTCTACTCCGATATGTTCTGTTTCTAAGTACATTTCATCTCAGCTAACATTTAGAAATTAGAAATCCAGGCTACGCTTTTACACATGTTTTAGGAAGGGGTGAATCACCTTCCAGAGATGCCTGTTTCTCTCCATTGACTATTGTGGAAGCGTAAACAACTAGTTTAGACTAGACATTATCTTTTAGATGGCTAAAGTTACGTGAGACAAATCTGGGTCTAATAGATGTGTGTGATCTACGTTCCTAGGCATGTGTTAACAGGCACATTACCACACAAATTAAGCCAGGAAATGATCTGCCAGAATCACACTGCAAATGTTGCTTTTTCAAGCAGATGCCTACTTCTTTCCAGAGAGGCTTTCAAGAAACTCTCTGGCAAATCAGCAGCTACAAGGATATGCCTGAGAACTGGCAGCTAGTCAGCAGCATTAGGCTAAGTGTCATTTCATGGAGAGAGGAAATCCCATGTCAGTCACACTGAGCAAACCTCTCACTGGAGAGCCATTGCCTATTCATTTCCACACACCACCAACACTAACTCCTTGAGTTCGCTATTTCTTGAGTCCTCAAAACATGCCATTAGAATGCCATATCATATCTCAATCTTGTCTTTTTGGAGAGGATGTACTGTCTGAGTTGTTTTCACGCCTGTCTCCGGGTCTTACCTCGTTGGCCACGTGACAGCCAAGCACTGACGCACGGAAGACGGGGTTGCCCCACACGTCTTCTGACAGGACATAGCCACAGCGAGATGCCAGTTTCTCATCCAGCAGAACGGCACCAGCGTGAGGATCTACAGAAAAAGGGAAGGACGTGTAGGATGGAAATCTCAGGGCAAGTCACGAGGGCAGAGTGGTGCTGAGGGCCCCTCTCGCAGCTCGCCTCTGGAAAGAGGTTCAGCTGGGTTGGGTGCTCTCCAGCGATGTGTGTTGTGAAGGAGCTGGCGAAGCTCTTCTGGTATGTGCTAGAGTGCATGAAACAGTCTGGCACGTCTCAAGCTCACCCACATTATGTTCACTTTTTTATCTTCACCATTTTTTTGCCTCCTCAAGCTTGTGCCACAGCCCCCTCGAAGCACTGTTATGGAAAGTTTCTTTGAGGCATCACATACTTTTCTCCCTCCCTGATTTTTCTCTCTAGAAAACAGTTATGGGCTATTAAGCCTGTCCATTTTGAAAAACCCTCAAGTTGTGATAATCTGCCCCTCACTCTAGTCAAAGGATGCAGTCACGAACCTATTTTGGATGGACACGTCTACAAATTGGTCAGATTTGCTGCTCATCTCTGCTCAGCAACGTTCTGTGTGCTGTTAAACCTAGGGGGGGAGCCAAGTTAACAGGCACGATGGGAGCTGGCTGTGCTCAGCTCTTGATGGTGGTGAAGTTAATAACGTAATATTCTGTTAATTATCTGCCCTCTGGTTAAGGTACTATTTTAGTCTTGGGTTAGACACAAGAATTTGTACAAATAGATAGGGTTTAACTAGTTGCCATTGTAATTTCTAGATTTGCCTGTCATCTTTATATGTCACCCAGTGCTAATAACTGCCGTTTCAGTAGATGTATTCTTGCAGCCAGGATAGACTAAGGAGATAAGCGAGAAGAATTTTGGAAGAAGAGGGAATAGCTTTTATGAGACCAACTGATAGAGCTGGAAGAAACAAACAACCTTTCTGTGCCTGAAGGCTGGTCTGTTTTTTTCCAGCGATATCAGTTGTTCTCATAAATGCTATCACTTCTCCCCACACCCTTGCTGTACTTGACTTTTTCAGTTCTGCCTCCAAATCAATTGCAAAAACCCAAAACCCTGAAAAAAGTGGACTGATGTCAACAGAAAGAAATCTGGTTTGGGGTGAAATCACACACTTTGTTCAATCTGATGTGTACATTTTCTGGTTTTCATTTCGGTTAAGTAGATTTTTGTTTTCCTCAGCAAAATGGAAACCCTTTGTTCAATCTGAAATAGGGTATTTGACTGCCATTGTGGTGTTAAATAAAAAGGAAATTAAAAAAAAAAAAAAGTCCTTTAATTGCTGCAGCACTCACTCAGCACTCGTTGACAGTGTGTTTTCTGGGTATTATCCAGCCTACACTGCTTTTGTCATTTGTGCTGTCCAGGACATATCCAAGCTGCAATGTCGTCTTTGTTTTCCTCGGTAGACATGTAAGAGCTCAGCAGAGGAAAGAATGGAAGCCAAATGTCAGTCCTTCCTCCTCAGACCATCCTTTCTCCTTTCCCCAGTGTTAGTTGTCAGGGGCAAAGGGGACTGTGGCTATAGATACAAACACCAAATTGAGGTGCGAGAGGCCAGGTATAGGTGGCAAGGATGTTCTGCAAGGTCTTTGGGGTCAGTTATTAATTATCATGTAGATGGCAGCAGCATCCAGATCACAGACGCTGTGACCACTTAGGTGATTCCCCAGCCTTCACGGTACTCAGGGCAGCCACTTGTGACTCACCATTGATTTCCAGCTGGAAAAACTTTCCCTGGAGCAAGAGCTTGTTCAGTTTCATCCAAAAAATCCTGGACTGGCAACGGCTCTCTACAAAACCTGGTGGGAGCACGTATAGAGCAGATGAGCAGTGGGACAGGAGGGCAGAGAAGAGTTCTCATCCTTGCCTCTCCCCACTATCCTTTTATCATGTTTCACCAACCTGCGGGAGCCATCTGCCTCCCTTGTCCCAGCCAGAAGAGCAAGAAAAGCAGCCAGGTCCTGCAGTGTAAGTACAGGAGCAAATCATGGGGTGAACAGAGAAAACAGAGATCAAGAAGGAAAATGAACGAGGCAGCAACCAAAGTCTCATTACCTGCATAGCGAGTAACCTACAGCCTCCATCTGTCCCCAGAGACAGGTGCATGGGCAGCAAAGCCCTCCTCCCTTTGAAGTAAAGCTGACCCAGCTGTGGAGGGGGAACTTGGTCAGACCCAGGAGGAAAGCTACAGCTGACCTTTTACAACAGAGGCTGTGCTGTCTTCTCCAAACCTTGTGTGTGAATCAGGACAGGCCGGTGGCTTCTGTTGTGCAGGGACGCTTGGGCTGGATCCTGTGGTGCCCTCCAACGTTATCTGAGCTCCCGGCAGTGGGAGGCAGCCGTCCTCTCCCTGGGAGGGCAGAGCACCCTCCTGCCAGGTATTTACAAGGTCAGATGCTGCTGCTGAGTCTAATTTTAATGAGTGCAGCAGAGGGTGCTCGGTGCTTTCCATCAACCCCTGGGAAGCAATCTCATTCCTTACAAGCCAGTTGGGTAGTTTTGGCTTCAGGTCTTAGGAGCACATGAACCATTTCCCCAGAGGTATTTTAATTTGGTCTACACAGGAAATACATTTTTGTTTCTGTGAAATGTCCCAGTGACCCAGCCATGCCAGAGATAACAGCAGTTCTTTGGCAGCTACACGTTTTTCTTTTGTGGATCCAGTTAGGTTGCCCTTTGATTTGTTTGATTATTGGAGAGTGTTTTGGTGAAAACATCTTGTTTTTAGAAGTGCTCTGATATCTCTGGATCGGTCAGACCATGTGCAGGTCTGTACATTGCCAAACGTATTGCCTGGGAATAGAAAGTCATTGCTCCTGGTGGGAGCTGGGGCTCTGGAACTGCAGGTGGCCTGGGAAGCAGAAAGGCTGAGAGGTTGGGTGAGCTAAAAATACAGCTTGTGTGGCACGGGTGAAATACAGTGGGGTAAGAAGTACAGGACATTTAGGTTAGAATCATATAATCATAGAATCGTCTAGGTTGGAAGGAACCTTTAAGATCATTGAGTCCAACCATCAACCTAGCATTGTCAAGTTATTACCACAAAACCATGTCCCTCAGCACCATGTCTGCCCGTCTTTTAAATACCTCCAGGGATGGCGACTCCACTGCTTCTCTGGGCAGCCTGTTCCAATGCTTGATAACCCTTTCAGTGAAGAAGTTTTTTCTAATACCCAATCTAAACCTCCACCTGTGTGACTTGAGGCCACTTCTTCTTGTCCTATTGCCTGTTACTTGGGAAAAGAGATGACACCCATCTCAGTACAGCCTCCTTTCAGGGCATTGTGACATTTTAGCCATTGAAACCCAGGGCTCAATCTCCTTTTGGTCCCTGCTTTGGGGCATCACCCAGCCATTCTTACTTTACTTTGGTTCACATGCATGAGCAGAGCTGTGCTGTAGAAATCAGATTGATTTTACAGTATAGTTCACATCATTTTGGGATAAACAAGAGCCAGTGGGCACGTCCACTTGCAGGACACAGTGCAATCAGTGTAATTTCCTCCTCTGTCTCTCTTTCTCCCTCTGTCTCTCTTTCTCAGAGGACCTCTGCAACAGCGGCAGAGACCACACCACTGCTCTACCAGACAGGGACAGGGAGCAGGGAGCCAGTGACACGCTTGTGTGAGGGCTCTGGAGCGGAGCCCCGGGGCTTTAGCAATCTCCTAATTAATGTCCTTTGGCCACAAGACCCTTTCTCATTCAGTGGGAGCCAAAGTCCAGCTTCTGTAGCAAACTTCTCATGAGCCCACGCAGGACTCGCTGCATGATCCTGGCCTGTGTTAACTCTGTGTCCCCAGACTCGGAGTGACTCTTCATTAAATCCAGCTGGGGCTGGAATTCAGCTGGAAATGGCGGTACTCAGATACCACAGTGATGAGTGTGGTGTAACAATGAGATTTTGAATTTTGAGTGAAAACTTCAGTATATTTGGATAGCAAACAGTTCCAATTTTGATAAGCCACTTCCAAGAGCCATGTAGCATCTCTCTGAGATACTGAGAGTCAAGGTCTGAGGGAGCCATGTTTGAGAGAGCGTGATTGCAATTTATTAATGAACAGCCAACCATCAGGACAGGTACATGACTGCAATTAGCTGCCGTCTTTGCACAACTCAGAGCATTGCGATTACTCTCTTTCTGGCATGAATCGTGGTTCTAAATGTGGCAGAAATGACTTTGGACGTGGCATAGCAATTGTGGTCAGTGTGCGATAGCCAGCTTTTGGCCTCGTTGACAACCAAGCAAAGCAAAGCAAGTCCAGGTCAAATGCTTTTGGCTTCCAAGGACCGCTTAAGTGCTGCAGAAAACGTTGTTAGCGTTGGGCGGCTGGAAGCATCGGCTGCTTGTGGTCCCTAAAGTCCCTCTGGTACTCATTATAAAGGTAGGGAGGATAAGCTTGTGCATTCCAGGTTATTACATTTGTCTACTCAGTTTTCCTTGTTGTTTTGGCTGTGTAAGAGCACCCATCTTAATGTTCTTGTAGGGTAATCAACAGCTGCTGTGTTTCGACGTTGAGGTGATGGCATTCTGTGGTGGATGAGATGATTCATGGCTTGGGTTCTTTCGAGCTGAAAGGTACCGTATGAATGTAATGTTTTGGTTTCTCTTTTTTTTTTTTTTTTTTTCCTGCATGGCTCTGGAACTGGGTTTTGTATTATATAATGTGATTGAAAGTTTAAAACTGGCCACTTGGAGCAGCACACATGTAGCACCTCTCCCAGTGAGACTTGCTTTTAGTGGTGGAAAAAGGCTCCAGCCCTTTGAGTCATGATGTTTGTCTTTCTGTTGTTCTGTGGCACTAAACACCCGTGGGTTACCTGAATGCTACAAAAAAAGACTTTTTCCTTTTTCTGTCACAAGTCTTTTAATTATAACTTCATTTTTCCAACTGGTTAAAATGCAGGGAAGGTTTTTTCTTGGTTGGGTTTGTTTTTTTTTTTGTTTGTTTGTTTGTTTTTTGTTTTTGTTTTTTTTTTTTTACCAGGTCCCATGTGATAATCTTAAGTAAGCCTCATAGTTTGACACTTAGTCTGAGTGTGGGATAGAGTAAAACGGCACCCATTATTGGACAAAATATAACTAGTGGACAATGGGAAAGAAAAGGGGGTGAAGTCTGGTTTTAATGTACCAAAAGCCGAATCTTTGCTTATATAGAGTTGGGAGAAGCCAAGATAAGGGATCCCTGCTCTCCTTGTCCTCTTGCATCTGCAGGACTGGTAAATCTGAAATAAAGATAGAATTGTTGGTATGTCAGTATTTCTAAACCTAGAAATAGTTGCCCAGGAGGGTGATCTAAGATGTGACAACCAACTAGAGGGAACCACTAGGAAAATCTTACAAGAAGAAGGTGCTAGAGGAGATGCTTCTTCATAGGAAGAGCTATGCTTTGTAGTAAGCTGAGAGTTAGATATCCAGGTTGTGGGTCCAGTGGGTGAGGAACGGGAATGATGCTGACCTCTGAGACACGTTTTCTCAGGGGGTGTGTGAGACACGGAAAGTTGCAAGCAACTTCCGCCTGCAGGGAAGCCTCCTGTCCTGGAAGGGGCTTGACCACCTTGACATGGACGTGTGCCTGAGCTCTGCTCCCACCTGCTTGCACCAGGAGTTTGTCAGTGTATTCAAAGGGCTTTTAAATCCCCAGGGGAAAACAAAAAAGTGTATAAAGATAGTTCTCGTTTCACTTCATATCACACCACAAGATAACCTCACTGATGCTACTAAAATGCTCTGTTTTCGTTTGCACTCGTCGCGTCTCAGAGGCCTGAGGCCTTACTGTCGTGTGCAAAGAAAATACACCCTGTAACGAACAACTATAGAATAATTGGCTCAAAGAGGCAATTTCTTCCTATCCCCATGAGCTAGCAGTTGGCTTATGCCCTGGACTGAGAGGGTTTACATTCCTCGTTTGTTATTATAAAACTATTGTTATTATTATTATTGTCTGTATAATGTGTGTTTAGAAAGTGTCCTTGTGTTTATGCCATTTTTATCTTTAAAATGTGCCACACTCAAATTCATATGAATTCCAAAAAGCAACATTTGCTATCACCGCAGGCCCCTAACTCCTTAAAGCGGTGGAAAAAGCACAAATAAGCAGACCTGTATAACGATGGGCTTTTAATTTTTTTTTTTTTTTTAATGTGCTATTGGTGTTAATTTCTGTGTGCCTGTAATGTTTGTGTTCACTGTAACCGAACAATAGAACTTTGTTTTTGTTCTTTGTGTAAATTAAAAACATCTGTTCTCTTTATACGAAAAGTTGTTTTTTAAAAGAAGCTGGTCTGATCTAACTAAATACCAATGCTGTGTCCACAATGAGTTACTATTAATATTTGGGAAAGGCAACCATCCAAAGCAAGTGTAATGTCAAATCACTGGCGGGAGTGCATATTTATTGCTCGGAGTGACAGATAAAAATGCAGAGGTTACAAAAACAAAATTCTTGTGGATGACTAATGATGCATATATATGCCCCCGATGCCCCATCACCACATTTACAATTGGCAGCGTGTTCCCCGCCACCTCCTGCTCCCCAGGATTAATCGGCAAGAGACTGGTAGCTTGGCACCCTCCCTGGAGGAGCGACGCTGCTCCCACCTTCCCTCCGGCAGACCCTGCATGGAGTGACCTTCGGGGTGTTCTGGAATCTCATCCATCTATTTAATTTGTCTGACTTTTCCCCCACCTCGCTCTGGTATTTGACTGCATGGGTTTATTTTCTGCTGAAGGCACGTGACATTTTTTCCCCTGCAGGTGGAGGAAGCGGAGCATCCACTGCGTGTTCCTGCAGTGCCTGTGATGCTGGCACGATGGTAGTCTTCAGAGTTGTCTATAAAGCCCTGGTACGAAGGAGTTGGCAGCCCAAGCTGGGGGTCCGTCCTCTTTCCCGTGAGGAGCAGCCCTGCATTCAGCTGCAGTCTTCCTGAAGTAGTTGGAGGCTATTGCAGAGAAATAAATATACTTTCTGTCGTGAGCACCGGTGGCAGAACTGGGGTCTGAGAGGTTCAGCGCTCTCCCTGCCCAGGTGGCTGGCTGTGTAGCCTTGTCAGTAATGTACCTGAGCACCTCAGAGATGATGACATCATCCTCATGGGCAGGCATCTTGGGACAGAAAGGCATCTAATTAACATTTCTTGATCGTAGAATCATAGAATCGTTTAGGTTGGAAGGGACCTTTAAGATCATCGAGTCCAACCATCGACCTAACACTGCCAAAACCACCACTAAATCGTGTTCCTAAGCACCACGTCTGCATGTCTTTCAAATACCTTCAGGGAGGGAAATTCAAGCACTTCCTGAGCAGCCTGTTCCAATGTTTGATAACCCTTTTGGTGAAGAATTTTTTCCTAATATCCAATCTAAACCTCCCCTGGCACAACTTGAGGCCATTTCCTCTTGTCCTATCACTTGTGGGAGAAGAGACCAGCCACCACTTCTCTACAACCTCCTTTCAGGTAGTTATAGAGAGTGATAAGGTCTCCCTTCGGCCTCCTTTTCTCCAGACTAAACAACCCCAGCTCACTTGATGAACAGCCTGATTCAAGAAAGTATCTGTATTGATTGCAGCAGTTAAGCCTTTGCTTAAATCTCATTTATGTCGGTAAGATTTAAACATAAATAAATCCTTTCCAGATCCTGGGCATGCAGAGCCCAGACCTGCTTCCTCCCTTCCTGCTACCTCTAGTGCCCTGTGCCAAGGGTGCCCGGCCTTTCACTGGTGAGAAACAAGAAAAAAAGCTTGGCGGTGTTAAAAAATTAGGTATTTTGTTGATATGCTTATCGCAGGCAGTGCCATAAGTGATATTGACCCATTACGAGCGTATCTTCACTGCTCCCTCTTAAGATACCCCATCCTTTTGTCTCCTTCCCCTCTCCTGTTCTCCTGCAGAGGGACCCTGTGCTCCTTGCTTTCCCATACCCTTTTCCCTGACTATCCCTGATACCCGTATTATTCCTCTCCATCTCTTTCCGCAGCATCTCTGCTTCCTAAGGCAGCGTCCCCCCATCCCACTCCCGACAGGTACCCACACGGGCTCCGGCTGCGGCTGCCTCCCACGGAGCCTGGCTATCATCAGCCCGTTGGTGGTATTTCGCCTCCGTCTCAGGCACCAACCGCCTCCTCCAAGATCCAGCTGAGTGCAGAACTTGCTGAGTCACATTTTCACCACAAAAAAAAACCGCTCATGTGCTTCCCGGGAGTCACGCAGTTATAGGCACGGCTTGGCCGGAGAGGAGCAGACAGCTCTCGCCCTGAAGCGCATCCAGGAATGCTGGCAAGAAGTCACTTTTTATTTCCTATCTCGGGTTACCGCAGCACGGGTTAGGACTACAAAAGCTTGAAATCCCTGGCAAGCTAACGCTGTACATCTGTCTGAGATGACGGCCAGCGTGGACAACCGTGGGCTTCGGCCCATGACCAGTATGAAGCACTTTGTTCCTTGCTGAGCAGCTGTCATTAACAGTGATCTGTGAGGTTTCTTCCCGATTTCACTCGATGGTTTGCACGGCTGCTCTCTTCGCTGGTGAGATCTCAACGCTTGCCTGTTTGGCTGTGGAGGTGATCTGCTGCTCGGCCTCACTGGCTAACTATTCTTGTTTTTTCACTATTTGGGGGGGACACATGCTCTTTCCATCAGCCTGATGAGCCACGGCCCCCCACATCCCCTCGGCTGGGGGCAGGCGCAGGGACGACTCCATTTCTTTCATCTGTAAAATGGGACCAGCGCTGACTCCCCGGACGGTTACGAGGGATTAGCAACGAATGCTTGCAGGGTGACTTGGGAGGGGCTAGAATTCACCAGGCTCGGCCTCCCCCTGAGTGGAGGGCTGTTTGGGAAAATGGTCCCTGGACTCACTGTCTCAAATTGTTGGCCTCAGTATGGGTAGAAATTGGTGAAATAAATTGGCGCTGCACTAGAGGAATTTGGTCTTTGTGTTTCGTGGGACCTGTCAGACTTCCCTTCTTCTCAGCAGGACCTGGTCTTCATGGTCCCCAGCAAGGTGTGAAGCCGCCCATGTTGTCCTCTTTTGTTCCCTTACCAGTTTGGTTGCTGTCAAAACCAACTTTGATGCTAATTGTCCCAGCTCATCCAGGTTGATCTTACGCATGATACTGCCGTCACCTGCAGTAGGTAGGACAGCAGCTGCCTTGGCTGGCCGTATTTCAAAGAGTAGCGTTAAGAGCAATAGCCGTCCGCAGTTCTGAGGGTCTTTTGCCCCTTCTTTGCTCTCCTGGCAGTGCAGCCAAGGTGCGGCTGGGACCCTCGAGCAGAGTGGCAGTGCCACAGCAGCAGGGCTGCCTCTCAGCTGGCCGGGGCGACCGTCCATGGGGTGGGCTCAGGTGGGCTGCAAGGCAAGCAGCTGGGTGCCGGAGGGTCCCACACAGGGCTGGGCTCCACGTCTGCGGCAGGTGAGGGGCAGCTTTGCTGCAGAAATAGCATCCGCAGGAGGCAGTGTGGGTGCGGGGCTGCTGGCATCAGACCCTGCGCAGATGCTGCTTTTCCAACCCCTTTCCAAATGCCTTTAGACCTCCCTGGGCCACCACAGACACAACTGCAGATTTTCACCCATGCTTTCCTGTCCCTGGTGCACTTGTGCTTTTTTTGCCTGTTCCCATTAGGTGTCTCCCTTTTCCTCCTTATGAACAAGCTGGAGATGTGTGTGTATTCCAGCGGCAATCACCCCTCACACACTGGTCTGAGCTGGGGCTCCCAGTGGGGCACTGCGGCTCGGGGACCCCCTTTCCCTTCAGGGCTAAATTTATGGCTCAGGCCACGTTGCCAGATTTTGATCCAGAATCTTTGCACAAGAAATTTCCTTGGAGGGGCGATGAAGGAGGATCCTGCTGCCAGCCCCACTGTGCAGGGTTGTGTGTCCCCCTTTTTCCCACCTCCCAGGCTGCTGCAGTGTGCTCCTCGGGGCTCTTCACAGTTCGGGCTGGTGAGCATCCCTGGTTGAGGCGCTGGATATGTTTGCGGGCAGTGACAAAAAGCTAACTACCCAGACAAGTTATTTCGCAGCTCCAGCAAAAACACCTCCGTGGAGCCTGGATTTCCTGTTAGCAGGAAAGCAGGGAAGAGGGGCTTAGAGAAGGACTGTTGTCTTGCTGCAGGTACTATATGCTGTCCCTGTTTGGGACCTAGGATGTTCCCCTGACGCATGAAGAAAACACATGCAAAGAGGGATGCCTGACAGCAAGGTCACGCACAAAGGTGCCTGCCCCCTCCCCAAATCCTGATGTGAAATGATGGCAGTGATATTCCTGAGCCTTCGTTGGGGGAGAAAAAGGCCCTTTCAGCAACGATATGGCTGTGAGGCTTTTGTCTCTCTGTAGCTGATTTCTGACCCTGCCTCTGCTCTGATCAGTTTGGATCCCTGTGTAGCCCTTGTGGCATCCCATGGATCTGTTTAAAATTATTCAAGCTTTGTGCATCTTGACACTGGACACAAGTTTCTGCAGTTTCAATATTAATTGGTGCTCAAAATATAGCAGGCTGTGAAGGCAATAGCAGTGCAGCACCCTGCATGCGGTGTCATTCACAGAGATCATCCCCTCGCTGCCATGGCTTTCTCCTCATCCACAAATCACCTTTCATGGGGATTTATATGGCACAAAAAGTTTTATAGCTGATTGAATTCTTTTATTCTTAGTTCACATGCAATGCTGAAGTGGCACCACTGGCACTCCTGCAACTTAAAAATGTAGGTCGTCTTGTCACCCTTTTGTAGAGAGGGGGATTTAATCTTGAAACTAAGATACTATCCTAAGATTTAGGTGCTGGAGTGGAACATCTTTACAGAAGACTTAAAAATTTTATTTTGATTTTTATTTATTTATTAATTCTTGGTGTGGGCTCCTGTTGTTATTTAAACAACATATAGCATCTGGTCTCTGTGGCTTGGGTGACATATCAGAGGTCACACAGCAGAGACAGAAACAGCCCAGCTCTCCTGCCTCTGATCTCTGTGCTCAAACTTTTGGAACTGCTTCCTCCATCACAGAGCAACGCTAATGTCCCCAGGCAAGAGAAGTAACCTAGCTGTAGCCAGGCAGGGAATGCAAGAGGAATGCAAGGTGACTGAGAAGCTGGTTGGACTGCTGGGCTCAGGGGTGAGTGGTTTATGAGCTGACGTCTGGCTGGTGGTCAGCGCTGAGTGGCGTTCCTCAGCTGTCAGTACTGGGATAGACAGTGTTCAACACCTCCATCAGTGCTCCAGGGGATGGGAGGGGATTGCAGGCACCTCAGTGGGTGATGCCAAGCTGAGGGGAGTACTGAGTGTGCTGGAGATCTGACTGCCGTTCAGAGAGACATGCCCAGGTGAAGAAATGGGCCTACGGGAACCTCAGGAATCTCAATGAAAAGGAATGCAAAATCTCGCATCTGGGATGGAGTAACCCCCTGCACCAGTACTGACTGGGGACTGACTGCTAGGGTGCAGCTTTGCAGAAAAGGATCTAGGGGTCCTGGTGGACACCAAATGGGACAGAAGTCCACAGTGTGGCAATGATTCCACTGTGCACTGGGCTGTATCAGCCAAAGTGTGGCCAGCAGGTTGGGGGAAATGAATATTCCTTTCTGTTTGTCACTTGCTGGAGTACTGTGTCCAGTTTTGGCCCCTTGGTACAAGAATGACATAGACAAACTCAAATGAGTTCAGTCAAGGCCACTGAGCTGGTCAGGTGCTGGAGCACATGAGGTAGGAGGACAAGCTGAGAGATCTTGGTTTGCTTTGTTTGAGGAACAGGGGCAGAGGGGATATCTCACTGTTGTGTTCATCTGCCTGAAGGATAGTTGCAGAGAAGATAGTATAGGACAGGAGGCAATAGTCAAAATCTACAGCAAGGGAAATCCTGACTGAATATAAAGAAAAAAACTTCACAAGCAGTTGTTAACCACTGGCATAATTGCTGAGAGAGGCTGTGCAAGCTCCATCCCTGAAGATTTTCAAAACATGACTGAACAAGGCCTTGAGCAACCTGATCTAACTCTGAAACTCTGAGCAGAAGTTTTGACCAGATGACTTCCAGAGGTCCCTTCCAACCTAATTTATTCCACGGCTCTACAATAGCTGGATATCTTCAGTATAATTCCTGCTGTATTCCCCAGTGAACTGAACTGAATCCTTTGTCAGTATTGTTTTCACAGGCACACCTTTCATAACCACCACATATATCACAAAAGAGAAAAAGAAAAAAAGTCCAACACTGAGAGGAAAAAATGAAGCAAAATAACATGCAAGAGCTACACAAAACCTCCAGTGTCTCAGAGCTGCTGGTTGCTGCTAGTGTTGGCATGAGAGGGAGCATAAAGTGGATTAAGTGCAAGGACAAACAATCTGAGGCATTCTGCTAGCAGAGCCTCCTGTCATCCTCCTGCTTCTCAACATGACGGTGATCCAAACCGTGAAGAGTCTTGGATGAGGTTCCAAGCGCTGAATCACTTTGACTCCACTCCCTCCCCTGCAATGATCACACACAGAAAACAGACATGACTGAGAGAGACTCAGGCCAGTTTATAAAAGGAAAGTCACTTTTCAACACAACCCTCCACGAAAAGGGATTGTTTGGTTTTGTCACTTAACAAACACCCCAATGGCCTGATGAGAAACACACTTGTCAAGCTGAGTTTCCTTCCTCAGGCTTGAGGAAGGTGGGTTTAAGAAACTGTAGTTACTGCAAGAAGGTGTGGTAGCCTTGGGAAGGGATCTGTCCCTTGATGGCCTTCCTCCCCCATGGCCCCCAGTCATGTTCCCGTACCACGATGCTGCAAACAAGAGACAAACATATCTTCCCTGCTGCCAAAAAAGTGCATTGTCAAGGTAATTTCTATACGGCATTAAACCTTTTGTATTAGGAGAATATGAAAGCTACGAAGTGAAACTCTCACAATGATGTAATATTAACCCTATTCTCTCATTGGTATGAATGAGGATATGCCCTAACCAGCATTAGCTCCTGTGTGCATGGGAAATAGACCCTGTGCTAGATGAATCTGGTAATGCAGCAAATGGTTAGTTAATGGGCGTTTGGGCGAAGAGTCTCCGGGCATATCTGTATTGTTATTTTAAACTGTTCCAGGGCACAGGTCGCTTGCACACCTCTGCTATGGAAAAATTTGTGCTCTTCAAATTTCCCAGGTAAAGTGTGAGCGTTGGCACAGTCAGGTAGGAGATCTGCAGTGAGGGCTAAGAGCATGTAATGGTATAGGTACAACCAGAGGAAGCTGAAGTTCACTAGTGTAAATGCATTTCTGTGCTTGGCTCCTAGCTGTACTCATCTCTCATCCTCGACTTTGATCATGTCTTCCTTGACCTCCACCTTCCCACCAGCCTGTTTCAGCTCTGCTTGCTCCCATCTCACCATGTGTCTCTGCCCTGTGTGTTCTCCATTGGTCCTGTTTTCCCTCTGCTCCGCGTCTTTGCCGTGTCCTGTCCCTTGGATGTGGTTTAGATCACCTCCTCAACTTATAGGCTTTCCTCGTACTCTTCACTCATGATCTTGCTTCACCTCTTAACACACTCATGACTCCTGTGGTGTCTGACCCCATTTTACCTTCATTTTCACCACTGAATCCAGGCCGACCAAACTAGTAGGCAGCTCCGTGTTGCTACAGTAAAGCTGTTTTCCTCAGGCTGCAAATCAGAGAAACACTTCAGTATGTCCTCAAATCTATTCCCCTCGGTGTGCTTAAGCACGTTCTCCTGTTGCCCCGAGCAAGGAGGATGCCTGCTGCTGAGCGAGGCGGGATTGCCTCGTGAGTTGATTTAGGCTCCTGAGCAATGTGGAACAGTTCAGAGCCTGGGCAGGACTGATGTTAAATCACGGATGAAAACAGCAATCTGTCAGCAACGTTTTTCCTGTTGTTGTTGTGGCCCAGACAGTTGTGCTGCTGAAAGGCCAAAAGTGACATATGTGAAGAAAAGAGACCAATAAATAGAGGTCAAGGGGAATATTCAGTATACTGTAATCTAAGTAGAAAAACACAGGAAAAAAAGCGGGATAGGCTTTACGAGGGTGAGCCTAGTATATGCTGAGGGATAACCCATCCTAGAAATTGGTGATGTGGCACGATCTGGGGAAAACAGCTTTGGGAGCAGCCATGTCTAAAGCTGGAATTAACACTAGCTCAGTCAAAGTTGCCCTTACTTGCACTTAGTATCATATTGAATCCAAGATCTGCATCAAAACTGTTTCAGCTGTGTTGGCCAGACTTTGAGACCTTGATAATCATTGTTTCCTTCTTTGCACCTCTGGAGCTGGCCTTTTCTTGTTTGAGGTTGTTTTCCTTTGCTCTTGCACGATTTGCCCTTTCCTCGTCCCCCCCCTAAAAACAGCATAAAAAAAAATGTCAAAGCAATTTTTTGAGAAGTTTGAGAATATTCTCCATGCTGGAGTGAGCCCATGTGAAGCTGCAGCAGCTCAGTTCCCTTGGCAAGGGAGAAATCACTATAATTACTGGCCATGGTCCCCCGTCTCTGGGATTTGGGCAGCTTCAGGCAATGACAGGTAGTTAGCAGCTCCGTGGTTAGCCAGAGCAGTTTCAAGCAGTAATTACAACCATTTCTCACTCCTCTCACCTAGAGGAACCCAACTGCTACTTCCTCCTGCCTTGCTCCCTTCAAAGCCTTTGCTTGGGCATCACCATTTTGAAGTTCTACTCATTACGCACATACCAGATAATCCTGCTCTAACAAGCCAAGCCCATAGACTCCAGAAGGACTCCTCCTGCGCTTCAACTTAGGTGTGTTTACACGCAGTGCTTGACCGGGCTTTACCTTGGGTTGCCACCACAGAGATTGATGGGAAATCTGTTCAGAGGGTAAAAAAAATAATGAAGCATATGTCTAGCAGGATTTCATTCCAGGTTTAAATTATATAAACACTCTTCTAATAAGCATCTTTGGCAAAATCCATGACCTAGCTGTGCCACTTTTTCTTGCAGTACTTTTATTCCTGGATCCATCCTGCTGAGCTGTAGGAAATATCTTGAAGCACCTAAGTAAGCACCTCCTCAGGTCGCAGTCCCACAGTAGTCCACAGAGAGAGGTCAGCTCCTCTGGACATCGCATCCCGTCTTAGCTCAGCTCTGCTCTGGAACTGGAGGGTTCTTCTGGGACCATACTGGGAATTTACAGTGACTCGGCTCCACAACTAGCCTCGGTTAAGTCCCTAAGGCTGGGGGCAGAAGGGGTTGCCCTCAGGTCTTAGTGTCTAAGAACCACCTATAAGATTATTATTAAGTGCACCCAAGCCTCCCCCTGACCTTGAGCTGGTTGTTCCAGGTTTCTGAGCCGGTCCTGCTCCTGCTGCAGCTCCTCGCGTGGGTCCTGAACGAGAGCCACGGGCTGGAGCGGGGCTGCGGGTGGCTGCAGCCGTCTGTGCCCAGAGCTGTGAGATCAGAGTCTGAGCATCCACATTCTCCACGCGGATGATTTTGCACTACACGTACGAAACAGATTATTTTCAGTGAAGAATCATGTATCACGCAGCAAGTTAAAAAGGCAAAAGTCTTGCCCTTCAGGAATTAATTTCTAGCTATGGAAAATAACAGATAACACGTCTCCACAACAAAAAAGCAGAAAACAACCTCAAGAGTTAAATCTGATGAATACAAAATACTGCATGAACTATAACTCAAGATATTCACTACGTTCGTTGAAGTCTCTCTCACGCAGCATTTTAAAAGGCATTAACATTTTTTAAAGCAATCTTTTCCCAGCTCTTCTGTATTAATAACTATTTACATAATAAGTTATTGTAAAAGATATATACATAACATACTTCTTTGAAGATATGCACTGGATAACTTGGAATAAATCCTACCTCATTTAATACAGATTTTCTGAGACGTGTAGAAAAATGAGAGTCCTGAAAAACCTGGAAAGAATTCAAATCTGATGAAAAACAAAAATATTATATATGATTAAATTTTCCAACCAGCTTTAATAAATACACCGATATTTAAAACAGAGCAAAACAGAGTAGTGAGGTATGTCAACATTTTTCAAGGCTTCTAATCATTTTTCAGAATATGAATACTGCAAATTTATATCCAATTATCATTGTTCCTTTTTCTTCTAAAAATGACTGTAAAGTAGTTGAAAAGGTAAAACAGTATCAGAACATGCTGTTAAAAGGTACTGGAACACCTAAATCCTCTTAACTACAAACAAAGTAAAATGAGGATTACTATAATGATCAAATGATTTAAAAACTAAACTAAACACAACAAGAAAAAGAATTTTTTTTATAGCAGGGAAGTGAAAAGCTAAAATACCAACATTTTCTATATCAGATTGAGATTTGTTAATAAGATCAATAATACTTTTGCCTTTTTAGTTGATATCACATGTAAAATATTCTAAAATCTCTATTTTTAAAACAATCCTGATTTTTGGGCCATGTCAACATTTGAACATATTTTCTGCATGCAGAATTCAGATCTTCATTTGGTGAATGCAAGTTTTTAAGATGCAGTTCCCGAAGTTCTGGAAATATTTCATTATCTATTTCAGAGCACTCTTTCTAGACTGTCACTCATGCTTTTTAAATTTAAACAGAGTTGAAGTAGGGAAATTAAAGCAAAACAGAAAAGAAACTGAAACATGAGTCTGCTCAGCTGCGGCACAGCCTGTCTGTTTAAGGAGATCTGAACACTAATCTCATTGTTGATTTACATCAGATTCCTTTAACTTTTGTCCGAGTCTTTACTGAAGCTGTTCAAATCAGTTTGTAAATGTAGATTGAAGGAGCAATTTATACCATTATCTTGACAGGCAGCTCAATCAGGATAATTCATTGAAAATATCTATTTAAAACTCATCGTAGAGGCAGAGCATTTAATGCTTTCCTTTTTCAAATAAGTAAGGATCATTTACTAAGGAAATGCGAAATTGAAACACTTTTTTTTTTAGTTTTATTTTCTAGAAAACAGATGTACTTAAGGTCTTACTAGCTTTCTTTGCATTGATGTGATAATGCATGATGCTTTCCAAGTCATGAATTAGCCTTTCTAAGGAATCTATAAAAATTATTTGCAAATTGTAAAGTTCAAATTTTTGATAAATAAATATTTACCAAGTTAAAGTAAGAGAAACAGTGTCCAGAAAAACAGAGATTTATTATGACTTTAAAACACAGGCCCCAATTCAGCAAATCAATTTAACATGTAGTTAAGCAGATGAACAATTCCCTTAAATTAAATGTATAATGAGCTCTGTCACTGCAATGAAGCTCAGACATCTAAACCAGGAATCTCTCCAGCCATTAATAAGTAAGATGCTCACTTTCAGAGACCTGCTTTCCCACATGCTTCAAATTTAGGTCCTGGGTAGGACCGCAGGTTATCTGAACTGGCTTTTACCTATTAACTTCAGGGATAGATTTTTCCTGATGATTTTACTGCTCGGGAGGCCTTATTTGCAATTCTCAGTCTTCTGAGATCTCCTCATCACCTTGTAGCATCAAGAAGGGCCAGTAGGCTTGCAGCCTCTGATACCATGGTAGGATCCCTAAACTTCGTGCAAACTGGACCTTTTGCAGGGATGCAGCTTTTGCCAAACTTTGAAGGCTGCTCTCTAGTCAAAATATGAGGGGCTGGCAGTGAGATGCAGGAAGAGTTTTTATGGAAGATGCTAGGGAAGAGCAGAAGGCTGCTAAAAGGAACTTCTCTATCGTGGCATGAAAGGAAAACCCTGATTGTTTGGAAAACCTTGACTGACTAAGAGGACACAATTCTTCTTTATAGAAAGTGCCCAAATGTTTTGCAGATAAGAGTCCTAGGAAGGAGCTAATGTGTTGTTATTTTAATAACAAAACTAAGACACTGAAAACTTTTTTTTTTTTCCTAGTACCACAGAGGCAGACAGTGGTAGAAAGACCTCTGAGCTCTGGTTCTATACTGCTACCACTGGGACTCAGTGTTCTCATTGCTTCTTCTTCTCCTGTGGAGTTATTGACATATTTATATCTCGTAATAAATAGAAACCTATGATATTTTAAAATATACTAGGGGAGAAAGGAGAAGCAGAGCATGTTAGTCTGAAACTGCCGTTTCAGTAAGAACATCTTAATCTTTCTGTTTTGCACATGAAAACGGTGTAAAGGTTAATGAAAAAAAGTGAAGGCACAAGGAAAATACTTTGAAAGCAGACATTTTCATAAATGCATAGACAACTAGACAGATGGCAAAGCAGAGGATTTTGGGGGGCAAGAGGCTCTCCTCATGCCCAGGGGGACGCCTGGCTCCTGCAAATTTCCCTGGGGCTGCACTAAACACCTTTACTCTGGAAGCTTAGCCTATTTCCAGAGGAAGTTTTAAGCAGATAAGGGCTGTTTAAATCTTTTCGATTTAAAGGGTTGCTGTTGAGCACAGAATGAAAATGATGAGTTTTCCAAACAGCAAGATACAATGACAGAAATTGCACAGCAGCACTGAAGAATAAATACACGCGTTTTGGGCTGATAAGCATCGGGGTACAAACCGAGTACAAAGATAATTTATATTTGTTTTGCTTTGGCTATTATGAACTTTGATGATTTTCATCCTAATTTAATAGCACAATAAATCATTTTTATGAACGTCATGCTCTTTAATTGCTTCCTTGTTAAAATGTGAGCTAATTGTCCTTGGTCTTGGAATAAAACTTCAGGGCAAATAAAATACTGTTCTGAATAACCCAAGTCTCTTAAGTTCAACAAAGTTGCAGCAAAGTGCAAATGTCAGAACAGCCTGCTGTTGTGTTCCGCGCTGGAAATGATAAAAAAAGAAAAACACTGCTGTGTGTTAGCCATTGCTGTTGGGTAAAGGGCTGCGGCTGAAGAAATTCTAGTGCTAAAACTTATTAACCTCTGACCACCTCTGCCTTTTCTGGCCCTAGCAATGACTAACGCTGAAATCCCACTTATCTAGGCAGGCCTGAGCACCCGCCTTGACCATGGTAGTGCTATATCCTCTCGCAAACATAGCGCTTTCTGTAGAGAAAGGGCTTTGCTGCTCCAAAACTCATATGCCTGCTCCTTGGGAATGACACCAAAGAATACCTTATAAATGAAGTATGCTTCCCATTAGGGATTACAGCATCATTTGATCAAAGTCCACTGGAAATAGCTCTTGGCAGTGTAGACGTTCTCTGTAACTCTTCACTCGCTTGAGTCTGATTGGCAAAGTTGGGGAAAGCAAAGCTGACTTGAGGGCTGGAGGAGAAAAGGACACAACAGGAGTTTTATTGTTGTTTTTGTTGCCTTTCTCCTTGTTTTAAGGAACGACTCTGTGAAATTGGTTTTTCGGATGCAAAGAAAACATTGGCAATGGGCTCATTCCTCTACAGAGTTGATCATGCCCTACATGCTGGCTCAACTTGTAAAAAGTAATGCAATACAGGCATCGCTTAAAATTAAACAATTTTTTGGCAACTTTGGTGAAATATATTGTCATTGGTTGTAGAGCACCGACACACTTGATAGAGTTAAAGAATGTTTGGAAGACTCCAAGCTCTCTCTGGTTTGAGTTTAATGAAATCTGGGCAATCAAAATGTCTACCTGGCAGCTCACAAGAGACACTTCATGTTCATTATTTTGTAGTTAAAGTATCTATCTGCCCTGATGTGCAAGGCTACAAATTTGTATACATTTTTATATAGTCTATTTCCATTGTAAATTACCCATAAATTAGATACAGACTTTTAGGCACCTCTGAGGGGTTTTTCAATCTCTATTTTGGTATTAGGGATAGATGTTGTTGAGTTTTGTATATTGGTTCCTCTCTTGAGAAGATCAATGCTTGCAGTTGGGACAGAAACAGCACTCCACTGCCTCTTCTTCCCATTCTATGGGCTATAAATCATAACATTTAAAAAGATGAAATACTCGTGAAGTGCCATTATTTGTGGCTTTTGATTGAAGACTGCAGAGCATCTGATAAATGTAAATTGATCCTGACAAAACAGCAATGATTTATTATGCAGCTAAACAAATCCTCCATAGAGATGGCAAAACATAAGTGATAGGATTTGTAAAAGCCTCCATAACCTATAGTACCTTCTCCCCAAATACATTGTAAGCATGGTTCTAGTCAAATAGGTTTCAGTCAGTTGCACACGAATCTATAATGCTTTTAAGACCAAAGGCAGAGACAGATGCGGCAGAGACAGATGCAGCAGAGAGCAGATCCCTCTCTTCTGCCATATAGTTGTGCCTGACACTTCACTGGTTGTACTTCAATGCAAGAAAAGTCATTTCACTGGCTTCATTGGACTTTGTCGTGATCCCAGGTGATGGTACCTAGCTAGTTTGGACACAGAAAAGCATATGCATTCAGTTTCCCCATCAATGGAGAAGGTGAAGTCCTGTTTCCAGCTTCCTCCCCCTACTTGGAAATTGTCTCATTGTTGGTGTATGGGCTGTTCCATTTTTTTGTTTAAAAAAAAGCTGTAAAAATATGGCTCCTACAAAGCACCACAGACAATGGAGGATAGGAGTGCTTTCCTGCTAAAGCAGGTCCTAGAAGAATTTCTCTGAGAGGTCTTCAGGCTTGTCTCACCCCTTTTCTCTCCAGACACACATGTTCCAGTTCATTTTAATTTTATTTCCTTTTTGTGAGTGTAATGTGCAGATTATGCAGCTTTTTGCTTATTAAATGGATTTTTATAGTTTAAATATCTCATGTCTGTGTATATAATGGTCCCAACATGTTTATGACAGGTTATGTCATTGGTTCCCTTCTTAGGGGAACTAACAAAGCTTCTCCATTAGCTTAAGAGGCCTGGGAATTTTGTGCATCCTGTTCTTGTTGCCGTATGTCAGTGCTGGGCAGATTGCCATTATACCTCTGTGCATAATTCACTGGTTAAGAACATGTGAGTATGTCTCCCTCTAATGTGTGGCTCCAACAACAACCTGCTCGTTCCTCAAAGCCAACGAAGGCAGCCTTGCCAATTCCTGTGATTTTATTGTGAGTCTCTTGACATTTGGTGTGTGCCTTAAAAAACACAGCTCCTGGAGTTAAGATGAATGCATAAGAACCTCAGCTTTCATTTGAAAAATAACATAAAATAACATATTCGGAGCCTTCCTGTTGTGAAAGTGTTTGGAAGTGGACCCCAGCGGTTAAAACCCTAGAAAGTGAATGCGATCAACCCCAAATGTGTTATTAAAATCATATATTGTGGTGTGATTTTTATTTAAAGACAAGTTCACGAGTATGGGAACCTGTCTGTAACTTTTGGATGGCTCAAGCTGGCAATGTAAGAGACTCTATTCCTGTTCAAGTGCTGTGCTTTGCTGCTTTTGATGCTGAAATTCCCATGCTTGATTCACAATGACAAATGCAGTGCTGATCTGCGCGCTGCTCGGGATTTGTCTCATCTGCAGCCAGCAGCCTGGGGCCAGCCTGTGGAACTGAAATCCAGGTATGTTGCACTTAGTCAAGGACAGCTCTGCTTTAGTTCGTTCGCTTGGAAGAAAGATCAGACCTGTGCAGGTGCTAAGCGAATTCCTCCCCAGTTACATCTGCGTGGTTCGGAGAGACCTCAGCTCCTTCGGTCTCGGCTCCAGAAGCCACACAGCCATGTTAATGCAGCAACGCTCTCCGGTTAATACATCCTGCTTTTCAGCGTGGTAGTTAGTTTGGGCGCTCGGCTGCGCTAATACGGCTCTACAACTTCCAGACAGAAGCTGGGTTGCATCTGGCCAGCTTGGAATTTGGGGCAGAGCGCATTGGCCTGTCCGCACCACTATAAGTAGACTTATCTTAACAATGCTCGGGCAATTGCTTCTTCAGGGTAAACTGCCAAAAAGAGGCCCTTTGCGACTGAAGCCGAAGGCTGTGCTTTCTAGCACTTCGTACCCGCAAATGTTTTGCAACCACCGTGTTCATAGATGTGCAAAGCAACCACCGTGTTCATAGATGTGCAAAAACGGAGCATCCCAGGCTGGATTTGCAGGTTACATGTTGGACTTGCAAATATCCACCCATCCATGTAACTGTAAGAATCCTCTTACCTGGGCAGGAGTTTATGAAGATCACGGTCCTTTCATCAGAAATTGGCACTTGTAGCAACTTCAGCACTGGCTTGATGATACTTACCCCTCCATGTCCCAATATTCTTCATCTTGCTGCCTTTTTCTGTCCTTTTCCTCCTTGGGTTGAGCCAACACCTGCGGTCCCATATGGGCAAATTTGGCAGGTCCAGGGGATGGATAACAAGCTCTGGAATATATTTTTCCAACTGTGTCATCTGGCTTATAGGAGAACTCTGGCTTAGCTGTACTGCCAGTACTGGAACGACTCTGGAGCCGTCTCCTAGTCAAATGGTTGTAGAGCTGGCTGGCTTGCTTTGTTTTCCTGGACAGTGTATTGTATTTTTTTTTTTTTTTAATATATATATTTTTTATTCCCTTTTCACTGTGAGAAATGTGGTCCATATGAAACATCTGACACTAAAGCCTTGTTTTAAATTCCTTCTGCAGTCTAAGTGCTAGGTCTATTAGGATAAAGGCAAGTCATTTTCCAGTGTCTGTGTATGTTCTCATTGTAGCTGGGAAGGGAATTCTAGGAACTACCTGTGTCTTTGTTTGCAAACTTCCAAATCTGAGCTCTAAGAATGAGAGTAAATTTCCTCGCTTGCAAAACCACAGCTGTGGTTAGTTTCTTGCGAACATTAATAACTCCTGTGCACATTGTCCACATTTTGCAACCACATTTTGAAACCACTGCGTGTTTTTCGGAGGACAGCTGCTCGAGGGAAGCCTCTCTTGCTACCAAATGCTGGCACTTTGTTGTAAAGGTCTGCACTCCATTTAAAGAGTAGAAATACAACAAAACTGGTGGCCCAGCACTACAAAAATCAACAACCAAATAAATCAACTAGCTGTTATTGATCTTAATTCTTCCCTCCCCCCCCCCCCCCAATGGTATCGGACTTCAGCATTCCTTGGGCTGAAGGGAATGAGGAGTTCATTTTTGAGTACTTGCCATAGTGCATATGTCAGTGTTTGCCACTGACTTTCCCTCATCGCAGCCATCTGCAACCCTCCTGAACAAAATCATGTGCAGCGTTGTGTTTAATGTTCCTGAAAGAAAAGGGAACATGTAATAATTATTTTAAAATAAACACCAAGGGGACAAGTACTGTGTTCTTTGGCTTAATTCATACATGGATGAAATCATTTTTCTAAACGGGCCTGCCAATGTCTTGTTTCAAAGTCTGAGCCTTGGAGGAGGCCTGCGATCGCTGAATGAAGTGTCGGCCATCCCTCCCTCCTCCCACCGCGCCCCCCGGCAGCCCAGCGAGCCACCAACCACAGCCACCACAGCACCATGGCCACGGCTAGCAGCCGTGAAGTATCTGCTCGGGATGAAAACATAGCAGGGGCGATAAGCGCGAGAGAGCGCCTGGGTGCTGCCCTCGCACTGGCTGCAGGCCTTGCCTCCATTTCTGTGTGGAACAAACACACATGCTAATGGCACGCGTGTGCTCATCACGCACCCTGCTGCATGGCTCCTTCCTTCCTTCCTTCCTTCCTTCCTTCCTTCCTTCCTTCCTTTCTCTTTCTTCCTTTCTTCCTTCCTTCCTTCCTTCCTTTCTTTCTTCCTTCCTTCCTTCCTTTCTTTCTCTTCTTTCCTTCCTTTCTTCCTTTCTTTCTTTCTTTCTTTCTTTCTTTCTTTCTTTCTTTCTTTCTTTCTTCCTTCCTTCCTTCCTTCCTTCCTTCCTTCCTTCCTTCCTTCCTTCCTTCCTTCCTTCCTTCCTGTCTTCCTTTTTTCCTTCCTTCCTTTTTCCTTCCTTCCTTCCTTCCTTCCTTTCTTCCTTCCTTCCTTCCTTTCTTTCTTTCTTTCTTTCTTTCTTTCTTTCTTTCTTTCTTTCTTCCTTTCTTCCTTTCTTCCTTTCTTCCTTTCTTCCTTTCTTCCTTCCTTCCTTTCTTTCTTTCTTCCTTTCTTTCTTCCTTCCTTTCTTCCTTCCTTCCTTCCTTCCTTCCTGTCTTCCTGTCTTCCTTCCTTCCTTCCTTTCTTTCTTTCTTTCTTTCTTTCTTTCTTTCTTTCTTTCTTTCTTTCTTTCTCCTTTCTTCCTTTCTTCCTTTCTTCCTTTCTTCCTTTCTTCCTTTCTTCCTTTCTTTCTTCCTTCCTTTCTTCCTTCCTTCCTTCCTTCCTTCCTGTCTTCCTTTTTTCCTTCCTTCCTTCCTTTCTTCCTTTCTCTCTTTCTTTCTTTCTTTCTTTCTTTCTTTCTTTCTTTCTTTCTTTCTTTCTTTCTTTCTTTCTTTCTTTCTTTCTTCCTTTCTTCTTTTCTTCCTTTCTTCCTTTCTTCCTTCCTTCCTGTCTTCCTTTTTTCCTTCCTTCCTTCCTTTCTTCCTTCCTTCCTTTCTTTCTTTCTTCCTTTCTTCCTTTCTTCCTTTCTTCCTTTCTTTCTTCCTTCCTTCCTTCCTGTCTTCCTTTTTTCCTTCCTTCCTTCCTTCCTTCCTTCCTTCCTTTCTTTCTTTCTTTCTTTCTTTCTTTCTTTCTTTCTTTCTTTCTTTCTTTCTTTCTTCTTCTTCTTCCTTCCTTCCTTCCTTCCTTCCTTCCTTCCTTCCTTCCTTCCTTCCTTCCTTCCTTTCTTTCTTTCTCTCTTTCTTTCTTTCTTTCTTTCTTTCTTCCTTCCTTCCTTTCTTCCTTTCTTCCTTTCTTCCTTTCCCTCCCTTTTTTTCATCTGCCTCCCTTTTGTTCAACACCTTCTGATATCCCCAAAGGCACCCAGACAGCGCAGTGCCGGTGGCATGGAGAAGGTACCTGAGATCATCACGTAGCATAGGCTATGCTGAAAATCACAAGTCCTCCTGGCTCTAAGCCCACGCGAGATGGGGCCATGATGCTGAACACATGAAGATGCTGGGATGCCCGTGGGTTATTCATGACCCCCTGAGGTCTGGCATGGTGAAGTTCAGGATAATGTCTAGCTTGCTTACATGTATTTCAAATGTTTTTGGGTTTTTTTTTTGTTTGTTTTTAAGCTGATGGACACATGAAGAATTGGCATTTGTGAGTGTGATCATGTGCAATCGCAGGAGTCCGGACGTGATGACCTCTGCAGTGTCCTGCCCAGGCCTTTGCTCCTGTGCTGCCAATGTTGGGGACAGAGGATGAGGGACTTGGCAAGGGCATTTACCACGTCTTGGCAGTCATTGTCCAGTTTAATTTTTAATTACCTCCGAGGCCAGTCTCAAGATATTACCAAAGCCCTCCAAGGGAGTTGCGTCAGCCTGTATTCAGAAATCACAGTGAAAACTCAAACTTTGTTTTGGCATTCGTTCTGAGGAACACTTTTAAACTTTAGTATAATTTAGATGAGACTCTGCAACTGACTTGTGAAGTTTTTTTTATTTCCAAATAATTATTTGATTTCTCTGAAATGGTGACCGTCTTGCCAAACAGAACATGGTACGTAAACTGTTTATTTGTTGTTTATAGAAAAATCTGCAAAACCTTCTTCCATGCAGGGGACCAATGCAGGACTCCGTAATTCCCCACTTACTTAGAAATAATTGAAAGAAGTGGGCTTCATCTTGTTTGTCCACACAAGGCTGACTTTCCCCTATTAGCACCACTGCTTTAGCGCAGAACCAGAGTGAGGAGCGTTCGCAGACAAATGGCCCTGCGCTCCTAGACAGCACAGAGTTAGAATATAAACGCTTCAAAGACGTCGCAGCACCAAGATACTAATCCAACGAGCAACATCCTGGACAGATGTCTGCTCTCTAATTGCTTGCCTGCCTGTTAGCACCAGCAGGTGACGATCCCACCGCCGGGCTGAGCGTGCCCCTGTGTGTGTGAGTCTGCGGGGCGGCACGTGTGAAGGAGGATGCTGCCATTTCGATGCACGGTAGCGTTCGATGAAACGCCTCGTTTCCCCTAATGAGGGACCTGGTCAATCACAACAGGTTGAGCTCTGTCTACCTAGTCTTAGCCATGTTCGTCGGTGGCTAGGGAGGAAATTGTTACTCCCTGGCCCGAGTGAAATGAGTCATGAAAGAAGCCAAGATGCTGGCTAGAGATCCTGTGTGAGTTTGATACAATGTTCACTATGTCTTGGAAGAGCTATTTTAAGAAGAATTTGGCCAGAATCCTCGACTTTTGATTATTCTTTTTTCCTTCTCCTTGCATTTTACTGTTTCCCTGTAGCATGTTCTAAACGTTGTGTCTTGATTTATATCTGTAAATAAATCTCCTTATTTATGAAGATGTAATGTCCCTGGGGTCCAGGAGGCCCCAGCCATTCCATGTAACTGAAAGAGACGTTACCTAAGTGGACCATGAATCAGAAGTGGGGCAGGCGGGGAGAACTATTTTTACCAACCCGCTTGACTTGCAAGGAGGTCTGCCCAACAGGCAAGTGGGGGCAGCTGGCTGGGGGGACTGGGAAGGTGCTAGGAATTACACCCTGGGGGTCTCATTTCTGAGCGTTACAAGGTGCTTGGGCTGTGCTGGATTGCAGACCAGGGGAAGGAAGCAGGAGAGACGGTGGGAAGGCTTTGCGTGTGCTATCATCTAAGCAACAGCCAGGGCATTCTTGACAGAGGAAGAAAGGTAGAGACTGGTGGCAGCTGCTAAGGTGAATAAGTCACTTTTTGTTGCTCGCTCGCCAGCAGCAACCTGATAGTACATTTGTAGCAGTTTAAGTTATGAGGGTCACGGGGGAATTACGATGCAGCTTCTCTTTGAAAAGCATCTCCTCAGAGGCTTCACTCCCATTCCTCTGCTGCCCTTCTGATGCCATGAAATAAAGCCTCGTGTTAATGATGCCACTTCTGGCTAGTGTCCACTGGCACGTTACCTTTTCAGTCCATATGTCTGGGTGGGAAGCTTAAAGATGATTTCTGCTTCTCTTGGGAGGAAAAGTCCACCTTTTTCTGGTTTGAGAGGTGTGATGTGATCTGCAGCAATTCCATGTTGTGAGGACTGCAGGTGTCTGTCACCTGACCTTACTCTGTATTTATGGGCCTTTTTTGGTAGGGTAGAAACTTGTCCTAATATGAGTATAATTTCCATTGCCTTCACTTCGAGATTTCACAGACTAGGGATCAAAAGGTTTTTCTTGCTTATTTGTCGTGGGGTTTTTTGTGGTTTTTTTTTTTTTTTTATTTTATTTTGTTTTTTAGATTGGGCTTTGTTTTTCAGGGAATTGTTTTACTCATTTATCTTGGTAATAATACTCTGCTAGGCCTTCTCAGTGAACTGAAGAAAAAGAATGGCTTTATGTACTTCTACAGATAATTTTCAGAGCCTGTTGGTGGTGGTATGGTCCTGGACTATGGTTAGAAAAGTAACTGTCTTGGAAATGGTGTCTTCTCACTCAAAATACCTGCTCTGGATTGTTTCTGAGTTTAAGTCATTACTCTCGGTGATTACTAAAGATAATGTATTTATTTTAGGGAACTAACAAATGTTCTACCAGCATGTTCTCTTTGACAACATTTTAATCGACTTTTTCCTTAAAAAACTCTAGCTTCATGGGAAGATTGGGTCTTCCACATCAAAAAATGCAAAGATTTGAGTAAGACCAGGAAGTACTGCAGGTGAAAAATGTCATTAGAAAGTTCTATTTCAGGCCACCCTAATGTTCTTGCTTTCTCATATGGGCCTGACCTCCATCTCTGTGTCCTTCTGTAGCCTCAAGGTTCCCACCTCGCACTGCTTCCCTTTGCCACAGGAGGAAATTACAGTGCTTTGGGAGATACAATCCAACCAACTATTACCGTGAAAGAAACAGCATAACTTTTCAAAATTAAAATATTTGTTTATCAGGTTTTTTTCCCCAAAAAGGCAACACTTCTGCAAAAAGGGAGAAAAGCACTGGCATAGGTAGGAGGCTGACTGAATTCCTCAACATGTCACTTCAACACACTTATCAGCTTAGTAATGATGACAATGTCTTATTACTAGTAGTGAGGTAAGTGGCAGAAAGCAGCCAATACAGTTATCAACTCCCTTGAGGAGTTTGGAGAGTGACAAAGAAGAAAAATCATCTTTCGTCTTGCACAGAGACCAAATATGATATGTAATCGCAGAAAAAAAGAGCACACAACAAGCCAGTCTTTGTCAGCTGTCTAATTATAGCTACAGCAAAATAAATAGCCAGCAACATGCAGTCCTCATTAAATCTGCTGTGCACAGGAATTATTGTTAAGGTCCAGAGAAGCCACGACAGTGAGGGACTGGATAGAAATCAAGCAGAGGAAAAATGATTTGCGGAGAGGAACCACTCTATGGTCCCCAATTTTTGGGGACTGAGGAACTGAAACACGAATATTAGGAGGACCTGTCTTTTGTTTCAGCAGTTCAGTTTGTGAGTCACCCAGGGATGCTAAGGACAATTATTCAGCCACTCTCCGCGATACTTTTGAAGTGACTTTCTGCTGAAAACTTTTCTTCCCACCTTTTTATGATTGTGTTTTCCCTTGCTTTGGCCTCTTTTATGTTGTTTTGTTCACTGGTAGGAGATGGGGCTGCTACTCATGACAAAACATATGAAAAAAACCCAGCACCTTCCTGGCATTAAATACAAAAGAATGCTGGTTGCATGTGGGCAGCTGCAACCAGAGGAACAGCACTGAAAACAGCAGGTAAATGCACGATAAATCGACTAAAATGTCTGGGAGATGTTCGGGTGGCAATATTTGAGGAGGACTCAGAGACTCTTTGAAAACACACTGAAATCCAAGGTACAGAACTTTTGGGTAGCTATTTTTGAAATATACGAACAGTACGTTTGCTTTTCCTTCTTTCCACGTCTGTTCTCTCTTAGGATTCTCCTGTGGAGAAAATCCCTTCCTGAACTCTTTGCTATAATCATCCGTCTTCTGCTTCACTTGTGATCATGTGCAAACCAGACCCACAAGCTATATTAATGGTTTGATACAGTAGCAATAGCTGAATGATACGGGAATAGATCACATCAGCATTTTTCTCCTGAAACAGTTCTCTGGGGAATCATGAGTTTAAAAAAGTAATGAAAACTTCTGCAGAAAAACACACCCCATGTTTTCCTTGGGCTTGGGTATGTTTAAAAGCAACCTGAAAATTCCCCTGAATTTTTCTACAAGGAGTAAATGACTGTTTGCAGGCAGCAGCCACCAGGACGGAGAGCTCTTGCTGTGTAACAGGAGCAGACGGCGCGGGGAGGCTGCTGTCAAGTGGCGAAGGGAAACGAGCTCCTCTCTGCTCCTGCCTCCCTCACCTCCACCTCCCTTCCAGCCCTGCCAGGTCAACAGTGAGGATTGCAGGGAATGGCTCCATCCGCTGTCATCTTCCCTTTTTCATTAGAAGCCTGACAGCCATTGCTTCTAGATTCAACTGGGGCATTCTAGCATCCCAAATACACAGAGGGGAAGTGTATACGAGCCCATCACTCAGAGCTAGAGGGCATCTCCAGGAGCCTTTGGGTCTAGAAAGGCATGGATACACAAAATGCAAGACATATTTCTGATGATCTGCTTCTATTTATTCTCAAAGACCAATGTGAAGGAGTTTAAGGGCTGAATTAATTCTTAGCTGTGCACTGAAGTCGACAGAGTTAGACCAGGACTGCCTTTGGCAGTATTTCCATATCCTGCAATTCAGCATGGAATATGTAATCATCTGACAGAGGGTTCAGTATGTTTAGTTGTATAACTGCTAGAACAGATAAAGGATCAGCCAGGCAAACAGTGAAATATGAAAACGGTTCTCGTAAAAACATCCCAGCCTTGGGGCATGCATCTGCCAAGACTACTCCGTGGTGACATGAATGGACACAGCATTTAACTGCTCTCCAAGAGGAGAGAGGATTACAAGGAGGTGGGGAAAGCAGAAGAAGCCAGAGCAACCCTGCCAACAATAGCAGGTTGCAATACTTAATCTCAGTGCTTGTGCCAATGCACTTCGAAGCTGCTGTTGTTTTTATGAGGAAAAATGCAGAAAAGACTAATCTGTGTATTTATGTCTGTCTGGAAATGTTATAAGTGCCGTGTGGTCATTCTGATTCCAGAACCAATGGGGTCGGTATTCCCAGGATGGGGAGACGTGGACAGGGTGCCAGAACCCAGCGGCTACATGTGGGACCAAAAGCAGAGAGTGAGTAAATGGAGGGATTCAGTAAAGTGGGAGACAAACCAGAAACTCTACCCACATTTTCAAATAACAGAATTTTCTGGGGCTGTTTCAGCTCGATGTTACAAATCATATGCCCTTGAGAAGTTCTAGAGCATCATCTTCAGTCCTTTCATAACAAGGGACTTGTTATGCCAATATTTTCCTGTGATTGCCTGTATAATGGTATTTAGCATAAGGGACTGTGGTTTGTTATCTAATCTTCTTTCTGTTATCAATTGCAATAGAGCATTTCTTGAAATAATATAATGGTGTTTTAATGGTACTACTGCAGTTTGGTCGTTGGTCCCATGTCGTTCCTTTGACAGTGAGAGCAGAAGTCGTAAATACAGTGCTGATTTTTTGTGGACACTAGGACCTGTATACAGATGACAGGCACATCACATCAGTTGTCAAGCAGTATTGGTATAGGGCAGGCTTAGTATGACAGATATCTGAGTCCCGTCCCTGTTTCTTATCTGTGGTGGTGATGGCGGGACGCTGGGGGAGCAGGAGCTTTGGTGTCAGGTTATGTCACTGGCGACAGAGCAAGAAGGAAGCAGGTTTTCCGCTGGCTGTTTGAAAGATCTGCAGGAGAAGCGGATTTGGATTCATCAGGACATTCATCCCCTGAGGAGGGTGGAGGAATAACACAGATGATTTGCTGCTACTTCGTACTACTCTTTGGTTATTCAAAAGCATAATACACTGATCTGTCTTTCCTATCTGATCCTGCCATGGTAGTCTCCATGCTGTCTAAGGGTTTGCTTGATAATGTGTCTCTGGTGGTTTGTACCGTTTTGCTTTAATCCAGCTAAAGCTTAGCTCTGTTTGACTGGTAGAAGACAGTGACACGTAGGAGTAAGGCTTCTTTGGCTTTCTTTGTCAGGTAGGACAGATATTTGGCAGCTGAGTTTCCCAGGGACCTAGGGATTAAAGTGAACCTTGAGTTTCTTTCTTACTTAAAAGTCTCTGTCACTCCAAACTTGACATTTTTCTTCTATATAAGTTATAAACTACTGCAGAGGAGAAACATTTTCCAGATGACAGTGCTCCTTAAGTGGTGTTGTAGGATGTCAGTTATCTGTGATGGGAGTTGCACATCTCTACAATACTCATGGGATCTCTTTTTGACAACGAAATGTCATTTCCGAGAGAAGTGAAACATGTGTGGACAGGTAGAAAGGTGAAAATTAACATGATCCTTGCCTAAGACATATTTATTTGAGGCTCAAGAAAGATTTCGTGGTGAACTGGGCTAAATCTGGGTGAACCTAAGCCTTCAGTTGTTTGCTTTCATTAGACACATCTATAAAAGCTTTGATCTCTTAATGACTCTTTATCTGTTAATGTTCCTACAAATTTTTAGGGGGTGGGAAGAGTATTTCCACTGTGTCATATTTTGATGTTCGCTCAAGTTCATGACCTTCCCGTACAAATCTGATTGTTTGACGTGACTGCCTTACACAGGGAGGTGCCCTGTGCTAATGGGGGTTTCAGCTGAGGTGGAAGACCAAATCATTTCCTTCAGAAAAGGAGATTACAAGGAAAACGAAGGTTTATCAATGTAGGTCCTTCAAATACAGATTCCCACACGTTTTGCTGTAATTTGCCTTGATGATTCTGTGGAGCCACTTTATTCGTCGTGTTATCTGGGATCAAATATCTCAAAGATACGGAGCGCTGTGGAGAAGAAAAAACTGTCCTTCAGATGAAAAAAACAACAGACCAAGCAACAAATAAATAAACCTTGCACTCGTGCAGTCAGACACTGATACTGCATACCTAAAGCTGTAATATCATATGAAGTTTATCAGAGGGGTTGGAAGGCTTACACTGGTGTCCTTGCCAAATTTCTCCTGGGCAAATTACTATCCATCTCCCTAAATCCTCTTGGCAGTTTCTACTGGAGAAAGAAAAGAGGTTTGCCATGTGCTGAGGCCCTGGACTGCACCGAGGTCTGGGCTCATCCCTGTCTCTGTGCATGCTCCCTGTCTGAGAAAGTTAGCGTTGACATACTCTGAGGGTCAGGTGTCCACCAGGCTGGTAACTTCGGATGGGTGGTCAGGGAATAAATTATGGAGAGTCTGAAAGACTCTCCAGTGAGGTGGGCCTTAGCAGATGAGTCTTCCTCATCCCCTATTCTAGACACCTGTGTCCTGCTACTGTAGCAGCTCCAACCCTCGCTTGCTTTTTTCCTTACAGGCAGTTGCATTTCACTACTATTATGGATGGGTGAAGCCACTCTTGCAAGCATGAAGCACAAATGAGTTGTATGAGTGCCATAGTACACGGAAGAAATGTGAGTCATAAATCATCATTAACAGCTGCTGGAAAACGTATCTGTGCCCCAGCGGTTGTAGGTTACTCTGTCAGAGCACTTGACACAAGCCCCATGATTGGTGTTGTTTGGGACACAAGTCCATAAAGAATGAGACTGCTAATGGCTGCTTTAACAGGCATGTCAGTTTTGGCTTAATGAGTTTGTTAATATCAAGCAACTTTCTTCCTCCAAACAATGGTGTTGGTAATTCACAAGCTGTTATTCTTGGAGCCCCACTTTAACAAAAGCCAGCCTCTCTGTCTGAATGTTGCTGCTTTCATATTTTATTGCAGAAATTACACAAAAATATTTGGCTTGTCTAATGAGGGCTTGACGATATAGTATATATTGCTGAAAATGTGTCATCGCGTTATTCCTACAAAAATAAACTTTAGTGTTTTTTTTCCTTGTCCGTTGGCATTTTGCTAGTTCAAACTGGGGAATACGGGATGTCTATGTAACTTGTCTAATAATACAAAACAAATGACATGGCTGTAATGCTGGTATTATCAGGGCTCCATAGATCGTTCCTTTGCACTTATGCTTGTTTTCCTCCCTCTTTAGATCTATAGGTTCAGATTCGCACACTACATTAGACTGTGCTGCTGGCATCTGGAGTTTGAGAGGCTTTAGGAACATGGGGTTCGAACTCCCTGAATGTCCTTATTAATCCATGTTCTTACATGTGCTAGGTCATACAATTTGTTTTGCAAGAGGCCTTTAGGGCCAGGAAAGCTTATTGTGGTTATCTAATCTGACCGATTTCATTACAGAGGTCACTGAATAGCCCCCACAGGATTTCCTGCAGCTGGGAGAGAGAGTACTTGAAGAAAGTTTTCCATCATGATCAGAGGTGGCTGAGGGCTTTTTGGCAGTGTAGGTAAAATTTCATTTCAGGGCAGCAGCAGAGTGGGTTGTAAGAGGAAGAGGACTGGAAGGGACCAGGGGATTTCAGGACATGGGGGTGAGGATGCTGGGACAGGTCAGGAGGGCTCCGGTAGGCAAGTGTGAGATCAGTGAGCTTTTGGAGACTGTGAATGTCAAACAGGCTTAGTAAAATCACGTAGGACTGCAGAGATGATGTGGAGGTGATTAAGGTTGTTTTTTGGCAGATGTAGGAGGAGGATCCAGGAGGAGGTCACAGGGCCAGGTTGTTTCAGGTAGAAGCTTTTCAGGTAGGACATGGAGAAGAAAGGTCATCGTTTCCAGAGAGGGGGTGGAAATGATGAACTGTTTGGAAGAGTCTGAGTGGAGGGTGGGAGGGATTTGAGAGCTACAGGAAGTTTGAGATAGGGATCCCACTGCTTCCCCCTCACCCTGTCCGGCCCCTTCCCCTCTGGACTTTCCTTACAGCTCCCCCACTCTGGAGGGGTGTGAGCCCCACAGCCCCAGCTGTGCTTCACGCAGCAGCCAGCCCCCTCCGAGTGAGAAATACGCCCCTATTGTTGCAGTTCCTATTTGTCTTACTGCTCCAAGGGCACCAAAGAAAATGGATGGGGAGGGGCCTGCAGGCAGGCACGGGGCTGGAGGGGAGACCCGGCGAGCGGTACTTTCTGCTTCTGCTGCCAGGAGCATCAGGACAGGGCATGAGCTGCTTAACACTCCGGCTGTGCCCTCACCAAAAGTGCCAACCCTTCCCTTGGGGCAGGAACAGGGTATTACCCTTGCAATCCCGCTGAGCTGTGCTCTGGCTCAGAAAGACGTCCTCTCTTTTCTGACATTGCAGAGAAAGGCAGCTTGTGGATCCCCCCTTCCCACTGCTCGGGGCTCAGCCCTGCTCACCTGCAGCTGTGATTTGGCTCTGATCTTAAATACAAGCCACACAACTGGTGGAGAGTCTACCAAGGCTCGTGGGAAGTCATTTCAATGAGAGTTGTGAAAAATGTACACCGCTTTACTAGTTTGGACCTATTTACCATCAGAAGCGTGGGAGAAAAAGAAATGGAGCAGAAGAAAAGTGCAAGTTTTGGCAAGGCTGGTCGACTGCTGGAAAAATGGATGGCAAGAAGGGCTTTTCTCTAGACACAAGGTTAGAAACACAGGGCAGAAGAGAAAAGAAAAAGCTGACGTGAATTGGATGAGGCTGCTAACGAAGGATTGAAGCAATATATTATATTGCTACTGTGGAGGAAGACGAATACCTTCCTCCCAGGGATGAGAGTTGAGGAAAGAAGTGGATATTTGTTCAGTGTAGTGTGCAAAAAGCTGATGGTTGTCCTCTCAGAAAATGGGATTGTTGGCTCTGTGAGGGGGAAAGTGCAGTATAACTAAGACTTTCAAACCTGGAGTGAAGATTTATAAACTGTTCTTGTAAAAAGAAAGGAGAATTTTGCTTTGATAAACAGAATTTGTCATATATCATATCTTTTGTGTCCAGTTTGGTATTCCCTCTCTGATACTGGCCCGGACCTGATTGTTCGGAGGAAGTTGGTGTGTTTTCTGTGACACACACAGGGAGTGGTAGCTCAGTCTTGTGGAGGGGAGTCAGGGCACACATGGACACCTAAGTCCAATTTTGTTTGCTGACAACCTCTACTACAGTCAATGGCTGTGTATGCTCTCCTTTTTTACTAGCCATGCTGCTTGGCCTATGACTGGAAGCAAAGTTAGTGCCTTGACTGCTTTCTGAAGGACCATTCACTTCATGATACAGAGCAAACCCCACAGAATAAGGGGGCAAGAAGAGACCATAAAGCGAGACAATACTATTCCTTTTGGATGCTGGACTGAGCAAGACAGAGCAAAGGCGTATAACCTAAAATGTATTAGGAGAACGAAATAGCATGCTCCTGTGTCTGCTTACCTGGTTCATTACTGGCAGAGAGATACAGACATGTCATTTTCTAAATGGAAAAGAAAATCAAAATGGCTTTTTTTGAGAAGCGGTGCAGGTCCTGGGAGAATATTTGCACAGGTCCACCTCTCTGGAAAACTGCTGCTGGTGGCAGTGTGTTTCCTTCAGCGCCTAAAGGAAAGTGTGCTATGGAGAAGTCAGGTCATCCCGGGTGAGGAGTGGGGGTCCGTCCAGCTGTTTTGGGTGTGCGGTGTGGCCAGTACACATCTGGATGCACTAGGTGGCAGGGTCTGCCTGCCACAGCGTAGTGCGCTGTGGGGATGGTGTTTGCATGGGACAGAGCAGCAGGTGGAGAGCATATTTCCTCAGAGATGCCAAAAACGAGTCCAAAAGATCTCTATCTAAAGACGATATGCAATTCATTATCAAATGCAAAACAGCCTGCTCCGGCATAGTTCACTGATGAGCAAGAGGCTTACATTTAGTTGATTGAGAAGGAAAAAGGGGAGTTTTGCTATCAAAATGTCTATGAGCCTTGTCTTCAGGTAGAAAGAGAACATCAGGGGAAATGATTTCTTTGTCTGCCCTTTTGATATTCAATAAATTTAAAACTGAATTGTTTGTTTAGTCTTGGGCAGACAGAGATTCATGTTTGCTCTTATATTCTGCACTTGACCTGACAGAAAGAGCATTTGATTCTTGCTTGGGAACTGTGCTCAAGAGCAGCAAACTGCAGGTGTGTGCAAAGGGAGGGCTGGTGGAAACAGGACCTAGGGTCTTCTCCATCCAAAGCCCGACCTTTTTTGAGAAGCCTTGGTTTGGGGAGAGCATTTTGTGAAGAGAAGATTATTAGAGGTGCCAGTGGCAGCTATGAGAAATATAAGCAAAAGGACCAATCATATCCTTGCTTCTGCGGAGAGGGATATTGAGGTGATGTGATTTCGCTGGAACTACATGGAAAGTTAATAACAGGGCCAAGACTGGTGCCAAATGAGCTCCCTGGAGCCCTAAGTTTGGATGGTCTGGCCATGTCTGGTGTGAAAGCAGGTGTAAGCTGCTTTCTGAGGTATGGGCCAAAGGCAGTGATGTTGACTGACAGAAAGAAGATCAAGCTTGGGAACAGCCATAAACGTCACTGCAGTATTCGAGTGGGCTCACCCCAAAAGTGTGCTTTGGTGGGGAGACAGCTTCTGTTTTTCACCACTGTAAAGCACTGTGGTTTTCAGCCTCCTCTCTGCAGACTGCAATGGGTCACATGTTAGATATATATTTTCTATATGAAATCCATGCCTTTGCTGGCAAAGTTTTAGCGATCCCCAGGTCATCCCCAGGTCAAAAATGCTTGAAAACCACCAATGTGGTTGTAAACTGCTGCACTTCAGAGGCATAAAAGACGGGTCCAAACCAAAACAGGAATCTTCATCCTCTGTCCCTGGACGGGACTCTGAAAGATCTCTTTTTTTTTTTTTTTTTTTTTTTTTTTTCTGTAAATTGAACAGACTAATAGCATGAATCCAATCTGACATTTTTAATTTTGGGCAATGACTAAATGTACTTTAGGTCTTGACTTCATGTGGACTTCAGTTGTTTTGGCTCATCTCTGACAAGCAAATAGTTAAAATAAAAACATTGGCTGGGGGTGGACAAGGCTCGGACACTATTCCTTTATATATTTTTTTCTGAAGAGTCCATCTGTAAAAAGGCAATGTTACTTTTTCCCACTGCTAAATTTGCAGAGTATGCTTTCTGTTTCATGTAGGTTGCCGTGCAAATTGGCTCATTCTTTTTGATAGCAACCTCTGGTCTATTGGTCTTGTCGCACGTAATTAATTTTGTCTGTCATCATCTGATCCCTCTTCCCACATCACTTGCCGCTTATACCACTGAAATTACAGCCATTGTTTAATTTCTTCTGATCTACAAAATATTGAGAGAAAGTATAATTTTCCCTTCAAGATCCATCCTGACCAAAACCTATGTTTGATTTGATATACTTGGACTGACAAATAAAACCACAGGTAAGAAAAATAAACCCGTGGATGCTTTGCCAGGTAAGCAAAAGAGGAAAGTAAAGCTGACCTCTTCCTTGCTTCCTTCTTCTTGTAACTGAAAGGGAAACTTTCAAATGCTCTAATTCAGTGGAATCACCTTATGGCGTATAGTAAAAAGGGAGCAACATTCATTGCCCTGCTGATATTTGAGGACCACAGAAAGTTAGTATTCAAGAGAGGGACCTCAGCTTCCGGAGATGATGTGGAGCCAGCTATGGTGTTTGCTTTTGATGGGGAATGGAGCTGGGACTACTTTTCTGAATGTCCTCAGATTGTGCAATGAGAGCTTGGGGTTTCTGCTTCCTCCTGACGCCTGTCTCCCTGCACAGCCAAGGGCCTGATGGGCTGGCTCACAGGGATCACGCAGGTCCATCAGGTCATGCCCTGAGTGCCAAGTGCTTCCAGTTACAGTGAGCTTTTGCTGCTTGGAGTCCATAAAAATGCCTTCATAAAAATTGGCATAAAATTTGGGCAACCTTCCAAAGTAAGGGCAAAGCAAATCCTCCCGAGCTGAAAAGCTGCATTTCAGCTGTGTGTGACCACTTGTGCATTAACTCTACACCTCTGGCTTTTGCACTGCTTCACTAGATTCTCCTTTCATTGGCAATTATCCGCTCCTTCCTCTCCACTTACCCCACTTAGTCATGCCTCCTGTTCTTTTATTGGCTGATTCCGCTTCCCCCACCTCCTCTTCCCCACGTTTTTTCATCTCTGATTCCTCTGGTGCCTTACCAAGATCCTTTGCCAGTTAGAGTGCTCTTTTCATTAACAACACCCAACACTCATCTTGCCTCATTCCAGCGGACTAACCTGGAAGAGGCCAAGGCAAGATCAGGAATGGCAATCCAAGTGCACCAGCAAAACACACAAAACTAGCACATATGAATCAGTAAACCAAACTCTGGCCCCAAGAACGAGAGAGCGCTAGTAATCATGGGAGACAGAGTGTTTTTGGCAGTGTAGGGGAATGAGATCTAGTCAGGGCTTTCCAGGTGCTTGCAACACACAGTTTTATTTCCAAGGGCTCTGTGAAAAGAAGACACTGAGGAGGGAACACGGACAGCCTAGGGTGATGCATGTCTGTCTACAGGGGGACAAGTGATTTTTTAGCCCATGTTTACAGTGGTCTATCAGCCCAAGGAGCAGTCTGCTGCCCTAAAAGTAGCCTGAGCTGGTATCCAAATACAGCAGTTGGACTTTTCTCTTGTAAATGCTTATTTGTTTCACACAATGGTTCCACCAGACACCAGTCAGCCCTGACCGGGCTGAGTTCACTCAGCAAGTACCTCAACTCAATCATTTGTTTTTGGACTGTCTGAAAAAAAAAAAAAGAAAAAGAGAGAAAAAGAAATCCCAGGAAAAGTGAACATTTCTGAGAACGATGGTTGTTTGCTATTTCGCTTCAATTTTATATGAACTATTTGGGTTGGCTACAGCGGAGCTGCCAGGTGGCTAAACATGCCGAGTGAGTGTGGTCAGTGCTTGGGACACGCACTATGCTCAAGGCATCCAAAAACTTATTCCTGACCTTCATTTAGTCTGCCAATCACTGCAGGCTGCCCTTACATCACATTTTTCACTAGCCAGTAATAGATTCATAGAAGTTAGGGATGGAAAAGACCCGTTAGGTCACACAGTCCATTTCCCCCCCTTCCTTGCCTCCGCTCCCTGAAGGTCAGCCCAGGGCTGTTCCCTACAGTGTATTTTCTAGTGCTTTGTCCAGTCTTATTTGAAATGACTCAAGTGGTGGGGTTGCCAGCAGTTCCCTCTGGGAGCCTATTCCACAGTCTAATGGGCTTCATTGTTAATTTTTTCCTGATTTCCAGCCTAAAATATCCCTTTGCTAGTTTTGTCCCATTACCCACTTGCACCACCCTCAACAGTTCCTCTCCTTCCTCCTCGCTAGCAGCACTCACACTCCACACTGCTAAAGCACCAGTTAGCTGAGAATTTGAAAGCATTTTGCAAAAAGTAGACACTATTTCTTCCTTTATAGCCATTGCAGAAAGAAGTTAAGGAGCTGGGAGAGAAAGTGAGTGATGACTAGAACCAGACACAAAACTCACATCTCCTGACTCAATTAATGGCCTTTGTAGATAAAAACCTGTTTTCACCTCTCCAGTCAAATTTATACACAGGGAGTTGAAAATGAGCGGATCTGAGGTTTTGATACTGATTGCAGCAATCCCTTGACACTTAAGTTTATTGAAGTGGTGACTGGAAAGAAGACTTAGAGTCTTTTTCTACTCCATCATCTTCTCCCAAAAAGATTTCTTATTGATGTTTGGATTTAGCAATATCCAGGGCATTTGTTTTGAATAGGATGAGGCAGGTTGCCAGTATATTCTGACTAGATAACGTCCCAAACCAAATTTCTGGATGTAAACAGATACCATAGTAGACAGACTCCAGCTCCAAGCTTCACAGCTGGGCCTTGTCTCTAATGATACATTGAACCAAAATCCCAGCTCCAAACAGGCACGGTATCAGATAGGGATTTTGAGCCTTGAGCCTCTGTCTGGTCATAGAAGAGGTGCTTTCTCAAATACTCTTCAACAAGTGTTTTCAAAATTACTCTGACCTTTTAGACCAGGTCTTATTGCCTGGGAGACCTTTGCAAAGGTGCTTACTATGTCAAGTTGAAGAGTAAATCTGTGATAATGCGGTCTTAGCTTTATCGTAGTTCTTGTATTAATGCTCTTTGAAGCAATCTGACATGGCATGAGCCCAACCTGCAAGGTCCCTTGAGGACTGGGCCCTCAGAAACTAGAGATGGAAGAGACCTACAGGATTAGCTCATCCTGCTCATTCCCCCGCCAATACAAGTCTGTTCCCCACGGTACATTTTCCAGTGCCGTGTCCAGACTGATCTTATTTTTAAATGATTCATATGATAGGGTTTCCTCCAGTTCCATTGGTGACTGGATGGTTGCCAGAACACTTTTTTTCCCCCTTACTTTGACTTTGTGTCTTTGGATTCATCCAGAAATTTGAGGTCTGCAATTCGTACTGAACGTTAACTGGCAGTAGAGTGAGTAACTGAAGAGAAGATTTTAAGGACTTTATCCTGGTGTCTTGAGGCAAACCAGTCCCTGACAGAACCCAAGAAAAGTGTTGTTTCAGAGACACGTGCCTGTCAGTGAAAGTTGCTTGTGAAGGGCAGATGTGGGTTGGTTTGAAAAAGTCTGTCCAAGCTTTTGCGCTGACATTGGTGGTAAAGCTGAGGTTTATATCCTACTTGTCAAATGCTCATGGCTGGTGACAGGGATTGCTTTCTTCTCTGAATTTACGCTGACAGTGTGAATTTCAGGGGAGTACACTGGGCCTATAGCCAGACAGTGTTGGCCAAGGAACATGGAAGGAGTGGGGCTGACCAGGTGCATCGCTGCAAGTGTGGCTTCTTGCTTTGCCATCCCATGTCCTAAACACTTAAGTTACTTATTGCCATGCACTGTTCACCCTCCTGTGTCACTTGTCACTGTCCTGTGCATTGTTTAGAGTCCTTGGATACTGATGTCTGAGCCCTCAGGATCTCATCTTTCATGAAGAATAAATTACCACCCGGAAAAACAGTTGGGATGAGCAGTGTGACCAGATTTCCTGAGGCCTTCAGCTTCCACCAGCACTGTTACTTACTTTTCCTTAAAGAAGTGGTAAAACCTAATTTCTTCTCCTTTCTGCTAACTGCAATAGTCTTATCTAATGAGATCTAACAGCACTTCATCTTCCTGCATATTTTCTTGGAGATGTCTACATGTGGTTCTCATTCTTTTTTCCTGTGGGTTTGTCTTGAAGCCTGGAAAAATTTGTCTATCACTTTTAGACTGGCACTGACTTCTTTCCTGTAGGAAGGAAAAATGGGATCCAGACTGCTTTGGAGGGATGAAGGTCGAGTGACTTCTAACAGGTGACAGTTGTGTGCCCTGCACTATGCTACACATCACCTGTGTTCTTTATTTTGACTTGCATAGTTAAAACGTGTGACCTTAAGATAGGGAGCTGCTGTCCAAGAAGTTCTTGCCACTCTCAGTTAAAAAGGCTTTTGTTATGTAGAGAAAAAGGTCATGAGGCAGCCTGTATTGTTTAGCAGGAGTAAAATTATGTTTACAAGCCCTTTGTTCTGGAAATGTACTGGTGATATACAGTGAAATATACTGATAATCTGCAGAATAAAAGTGTTACTCATTCAGCAGTGACCGAAAGGACTGACCATAGAGCAAATGACGTGAATTCTGACACAATTAAGCCAAAGCAAGATAATTAGAAATTAGCATGGAGGATTTTAGTCCAGTTCTTTCCATACTGCAGGTGACTCTAAATACCTTCAACCTGCAGTATATTTTGTAACAACCTGACCAAGCGGGTTCATTTGATGTCAGTCCCTGCAAGGGTAGCCTCTGGTTGGCACCAAGTTGTGTGGCCATCCACATGGCATGGGATACAACTTCAAATCTCCTTCCTGCTCCCCAGGAAACCCACAGCTCCATCAACAGTGGTAAGATACCACAGCTGAGATGTCCACACTTAGATTATTTAGTTTTTCCATGTGTAGGAAACAAATCACATTTACTTTTTTTTTTTTAAAGATTAAGCTAAAGGTCAAATGTCAATCACCACTGTAGACAGACAGGAGATAAAAAGGTGATCCAGTTTCATAGCTACAGAATACAAACCAGAGATAACCTTTTCTTTCTTTAAAAAACATCCCATACAGATCAAATTTAATAAGCATCAGGGTAAAGTGAAGGAATCATTTATTTTATCTGGCATGTAACTGATTAAAGTGTATGTGTTTTGGTCTGTTTATTTATAGCACCACCAGTATTGTAGAAGTGGTGGATTGAAAATTTTGTTGAAATTGTTTTTGGATGAAAGTTTTGCTTTTGACAGAGTAATTGATTCTGGTGAAAAAATAGTCACTCTTGGGAAACAGTTTCCCCTGAAAAATAGCATTTTGGCTGGCAACGGAATTTTTTTCATTTTTCATTTTTTGATGAAAAGTCAAAATTTTCCATGGTGAGAAAGGAAATTTCCAAGTAGCTTCAGCATGAGGTATTTTATCGATAGGCGAGAAATAATCCTGCCTCAAAGGGAATATAATATAAACTGACAAAAATCTAAGAAATTTGGATCAGTAATTTTGAAGTCACAAAAGTTTAAATTCAGCAGCTTTTCATGAGCTTATTAGAACCTCTCCAGTGATGCGTTTTTAATGCCTCAATTTGGGATTACCCATCTGAGAACATCTCATTCCAATCACAAAGTCCTTTTCCATAGTGTTTAAAGTCAGTAGAGACCATGAGATCATCTAGTTTGGCCTCTTTATGTATAACTCAGTTAACCCCTTTCTGAGCCCAAAAGTCATGACCGGCAGTAAAAGCGCAGTAAAGCTCTAAACTTTACTTTCAGGCAGTTTACCTTTTTTCATGTGTTGATTCTTCTGTTCATTCTATCTAAGCATTAAAATCGATTAAGTATTTAACAGATTATTTTTTTTTTGCTACTGGCAATAGTTGTCCTTGTGTATTCTGATAGATTAAAGGTCACTTTTGAAATCCATTACTTGATTCTCATGAGGTTGTGGTATACCATCATCAAATTACCAAAAATGTAATCATCGTTAATACTATATTGATGATATATGCAGTAGAGATCTTCTGTCTCTTCCTGTGCTTGTTGGGCATGGGAGGAGTGGGGAAAGGGTAGTGCAATGTTCTTTAAAAATGTCAGAATTTTACGCAGTGTCGTGGCTTTGGTCCCACCAAAGATACAGGAGTTTAATCTTAGAAAACAACACCTTAACAGATTTCTCAGGGCTGCAGTAGCATTTTTTCCCATAGCTTGATGCTGGGACCTCAGCCCGGCCCATTCTGTCTTTAAATGCACCTCAGAACTGCTGCTTTCCAGAAGACCATTCCTGTTTTACAGGAACAGCCCTTAGACATATGAATTTATGAAAAGCCTTTTCTTTGAGTAGACCGAGATTACCTAGCAGTTCAGATCACTCTGGTTGTCCTCTCCCCACTTTTGTCTACCATTCTGACTGTCTTTACATCATCCACAGAAATTAGCTGCAGTAATTTTATATTTCCTTTCAAATACTTGAGGATAGTATGGTGTCTCAGGTTTATAGCCATCACTCTGTGACTCTCCTAGAAATAGCCCTATTTAGTGACATTGCTTGCAAATACTTTTGAGGTATATCAGTTAGATAACTCTCAATTAATTTTGTATGGAGTTTCTTAGTAGTATATACTGCTCATTTTTTTATCATAATGTTGTGTGGTATCAGGTCAAACACCCTATAAAATTTTATTACATCTACACGGTTACATATATCCAAAAAAAACTTCTTAGCAAATGAACTCAAGTTTGTTTAAGCAACACTATTTTCCATAAAGCATTTCATGTTGTCTGGTATTCATTATATTATTGTCCTTTATTTTGTTATCAGTTAAATTCCATATGTGTTTTTTTTTATTCTTTTATTTGAGGTTGATGTCAGGATAATCAGTATTGTAACTCTGGTAGGTACAGTTTGCCCCTCAAATGTTTGCACAAGGTGATCACTCATCTGGTGTTGTCAGATGTCATCTGGTGTTCTTTGGTGTTCTGGGATTTAGTAAAAATCAGAAACAAGTGAGCAGGCACTTGTTTCTTTAGGCAAGTCCTTTGTGACTCCTGGGTTCAAGTTATCCAGGCTGATGGCTTTAAAGTGTACATCCTTAGTAGATAGTGTCTAATTTTTTCTTTTGGACCGTTTTTTTTGTCTTTGAAATAAAAATTGCCTAATTATACTTTGGTGATTAAAACATATCATGGTCAAACAGAAAACAAATATTTATTAATTTTTTCTTTGTTTTCATTATTGCTATTAAGAATTTTGCCTTTGTCACTGAGAAATCTGCCTTCATTTTCTTTAATCTCAATATATTTAAATTTCTTCTGACAGCTCCTTTTACCAACCATGACATTTTCCTTTTGCTCTGTTTACACACCTTCTACTCTTTACAGCTGCTAATTTGTATGATTTGGTTTGGGTTTCATATCTTTTCCCATTTCTTGAATAACATGTCTGAAATTCCAAGCATTCAGTATATCACTGAAACGAGACAAGCTTTCAGACAATGTTGTCTTTTGTGTTGATCATATGCTCTCTGGTCATGTAACAAGTTCTTGAAGAACTCTCTATTGTCTTTTGTATTTTTTGTCTACATTTTTCCTACTAGCAAATTTCTCTTATAATCTTCCCAATGTCAGAATATATCTGTTTGGAAATATCCAAGTATTTTTGTTACTTGGACTGTACTGTGTTTGCCTGCATGAAATAAATAGAAACTGCTTGTCACCTGCAGTTCCTAATGAAGTATTATTTTACTGTTCAGAATTCAATTTGCCTTTGTCCTTCATAGAGACTTATCACATACAAACACCTCATGGATTTGTTTCTCTTCAACAGGCAGCTGCTTCACCATTCCTTTTTTTTCTTTGGTGTTTCTGGTGGCTAACAGCCTTCTCCTCTCTCTCCTCAAAAATTTCCTTTGCACCTTGCTCATTTTGTTGAGCCATCAATATTCAGGATCCTGCATTTCTGAAATATCAAAACTCAGTCATGAGCTATCAGAGATCTAAGTTAACTTATTTATCTGATTTATCTTATAATATTATCCAGCAATACTTCCACTGTAAAATTACTTTTTTCTGGTGTGGTCAACAGGGACTGCAACTCCACAGATTGAAAATTCCCATTTAAGGAAATGTACTCAGTCAACTAGGGAAAGCTAAATTTAAGATGTCTCTGTTAAGCCTGTTGGGTCTTTCTGATTAACAAAGTACAGAAGCCTTTATACTCTACCAACTGAAGCAGTGAGATTTATGAATTCACCAACAAATGATTCATACGTTTAAGAAATAAAGTAAGCAAAAACTTCCTATAATTAATTACTGAAGTGCTAAGACCGAGTAGCTGGTGCTCAGGAGGTACAACAATCCAGAGTTCGAATTGTTGTTGCAAATTAACTCTGCTGCCTGCACATATGCATTTCTTTTCTAGTTTCTCTTTACCGGCAAACTTTACTCGTAGCATAACTGTACCATATTAAAGGTGCATAACCAAGTGAGAGGTGAATTGATACACAAAACGATTTAAACGATCGCAGGTTAATGAGATTTGGGGTTCATAGATTTTGAAAGGGGCTGCTGTCCTGGTATGTCTCACCTACTGCGTGATAAGGGCCACCTCAACCCAGGCAGCAGTTTTGCAGCATGGGGAACTGGAATTATTTTACTCAGACAAGCGAATGATACCACGGCTGCTAACTTGCTGTTGAACTACTAGAGCATGTCACTTAAACATCCAATCTACATTTAAAGGCTCCAAGCGATGATGAATTTACCACTTCCCTGGGTAATATGTTCCAGTGATTAATTACTCTCTCGCTGTAAGGAATTTGTGTCCTATATTCAGTTTACATTTTTCTACTTTGCACTTTCAGCCAACTGATCTTGTAGGGCCTTTCTCTGATACAGTTAAGGGGTTGCTCATATCATGCCTCTCCACTTCAGAAGCTTTAAAAACTACTCTCTGTTTCTTTGAGGGCCTAAAGTGATTGAACTCTTTATGTCTCTTGTTAGAAGATTTGTTTTCCAGAACCTTTCCAACTTTTGGTCTGTTTTAAAATGTGAATTCCAGAGCTGGATATGTTGCGTAGGGTTCTTACCAAACCATGTGTGGAGGCAATACTGCTATGTTTAACCCAAAGCATTACTATTTTTAGCATGGAATTAAAGTGATTTTTTTCCCCCTGCTTTTTGCTGCCATATCATGATCCCTGTAGCAGATTCCTGTGATCCGCAGTCCACCTCTGCCATGTCAATCTTTCTCCTGCGCATACCCCTGCAGTTAACAAAGGTCGTTTTTGTGGCAGAATTCACTTCATTACAGCAAAAGTAAATAAAGCCTGTCAGCACTCTAGCAGTGAGCGTAGGTGCTTACCTTGGAGCTGAGCTGGGTGGGTAAACATACACTGTCTTTAAAATACTGTGAATGGCCAACTGGACCACATCCATGCGAGTGCGTCAGAAAGAAATCCTAATAGTCTATTGTTTCACTTGTGCCTGTGTCTTTAATGATTGCCCGATACAAAGAAGAAAAAGCAATTATCAAAGGCAGCTTTTAGAAGTAACTTTACATATGGGATGCAATTACAGCGTGAGCAAACACTGGTTTAATAGTGACAGACAGTGACTAAGAGATCTGATTACCAGGGAACCAGCTGCCAAAATCACATCCAGGAAAAAAGTGTGGGGGGAAAAAGCTTTCAGACTGGCCTGCATATTTGTCAATCCACAATAAGTGATACTGGCAAACTGCTGTGCACGCCGGTTTATCCTTGTGCAGTCTCCTGTGTCCCTCACACACTCATGCACCCCTTGTTGGAGCTTGGAGACATCACAGCAAACCCACCAAAGTTACCACCACACCCTTGGGACTCTCCAGGCTTGCTCTGAATTCCTGAAATCACTTCGGAGGGACTCTGTTTTCATCATACCTTGGAGTGTGCCCCCAAGCTACCCCTTGGACTTCAAATCCCTCCCGTCTTGCCTCATGTTTTCTTTTGGCCTCTCCACCCTGCTCTCCTCCTGATTTCACTCAGTGTTTCCCAGACTTGCTGTATCTGACTCTCCCTGCAGAGATTTTCCATGCTCTGCACCTCAGGGATGCTTATTGTTGTCCTCATTTAGGCTTCTCTTGCCCTTAGCCTCAGGCGTTACCATTCAATGTGGTGATGGCAGCAGTGGGATGGTGGCCTGGGAGGGGGTCAGGAGGGCTTCGGGGGGCTGAGACAACCCAGTTCACCCTGAACCCCTTCTCTGAAACTGCCAGCATGGTCCCTGGCGTGTGCCAACCACCTCTCCCGGGCACAGTCTGGCGGGGAGAGCCAAAGCTCTCCTTTGTTTTACTGGTACGGAGACAGCCCCGGTCTCATCACAGCCCTGCATCTGCTCTCGGCTCGTGCCTTACCAGTCGGGAACCGCTGGCTTTGCTAGCGCTCTCGCTGGTGTCTGCCTTGGCTGACGAATCGCTCACGCAGAGTTGTGGCATCTTTACGCCCTGTTTTAATACTGCTACTTGTCAGTGGATACATGACTCAGTACATCGTCAGCTGCATCCTGCCGCTCTCATCTGGGGCCCAGTCTCGAGGCTCTGATCTGCAGTCTATCCCGAAAAAGACAGCACTCCTTATTGTTTCCTTTTTCGTGTGCCTGCCTCTGGACTGTGAGAGATTTCAGATGGTTCATTTTGCTACGTGCCTTTTTCGCTTTCGAGTGTATTTCCCAGGTTGGCCCCCAATGAACAAGCAGGTCAGGTCCAAACCAGTGTGGGAGGTGGTGGAAGGTGTCCCGCAGGACAGGCACTGCAGCACCCCCTCATTTATTCCTAAAGGCGCTGGGGTTCAGCCTGGAGCTGTGCTTTCACAAGAGTGTTACGCCGATGGGGGGTGAGTGCCAAAAGATGTTCCCCGGCTCCCTGCATCCTTCGCCCCAGAGCAACAGCTACTTTGACCCCGTGATGAGCCTAGACCTAACAACGGGCAAAACTGGATGGGCATCCACTCAGTGTATTTCTTTTTTATGTGTCCACATCTAAGAGCAACTTAAGGAAAAAAGGGTTTGTTTGGAGGATTTTATTTATTTCTTTTTAGTTGGGCACAGACAGTGAAGATCACGCATGGAAAATCAGATGCAAACATTTTGTTTCTGAGATCTCTTGTGCCAACCACAGAAATGCCAGGAGGACTAGGTAGGTAGGTCAGTCTTTTTAGAAACCTGGCTCCTGATTTTTGATTTGCCACAAAATTTCTATGCCACAATTTGCAATATGAAGAAGTATTGGCAGGTAATGTGGGTGATTTAGTCTCTAGTATGGACTTGTGCTGCTTCGTGTTCCATCGCCATTTTTCTTTTGAGTATCGCACACCATTTGGAAACATGGTAATATTGTCATTTCATGATGTATTCTGTGTTTTGGATGGTGTTACAGTTTTTTTGTTCCTGTCGTCTTTTACAACCAGCAGATTAGATCCGGAAAACACACTTTATATTCTGATAATGGAGGAGTGAAATCCTCATCCAAATGAAGTCAGTGGCAAAACTCCTGTTGACTTCAGTGGGGATAGGATTTCACTCCATCTTGTGTTCCCTTGCCTAAAAAAGGAAAAGAGACCTGATCCAAAGCCTGTTGTACTCAATGGAGAGATTCCCAGCGATTTTAATGGGCCTGTATTTGGTCCAGCATGAGGTTATTCAGTCACCTCCAAATTTTACAGGCATATAGCACTCGTGTTCCCTTCTCTGCATATAGTACTCGTGTTCCCTTCTCCAAGGACTAATAAGCTTTCTCTGAGTTAGATAAATTTCTACACATTTCTTCTCCTGAAGCATTTGGGTGTACTAAGAAGTTCTTTCCATTTTTTTTTCCTTTCCCCCATTGTTTCTTTTCAGACACTGTTTTGCCTCGTGGTGATTCTAAATCATCACAAAACAAATCAACACTGAACAACAACCAGGATATGTAAGTTTGGCTTTATAGATTCCAGTTCCATGAACTTTGATTTAATAAACTTACTCCTCTTTGTAGCAGAAAGCACAAAACATGGGTGGGTTGATGAACTTGAAACCTGGTTCTGATTCTGACCTACATTTAAAAGCTAAGTTTGAGTCTGATAAAGTTTTAAAAACACTGGTAATGTAAAAAAGATGTGTCACTGTTCTCTTTGTATTTTTAACCTTCTTTCCTATTAAAACTGTAAACAGTTTTATATTATTGCAGTGAATTCTTCTCTAATTTACTCCAGTGTAAATCCCGAAGAATGTTTCTGAGGGCAGGAGAGCCGTTCTGCATTTGCAGCAGTGTGAGAGATGGCAGGCTCTGCCAGGCTGCTTCCCTCTTCCTCCTGTTCTCACTGTTTGTGTATGATAAACCTGGACAAAAAGTGTCATTAAATGATGCACTGGTTCCAGTGACAGCTGGTTGGCTCCACCGTTCGCTGTCCCTGTAGTTGTGAGGATCTAAGTGCCTGTGATATAACCAGAACAATTCAGGCTAAAAAAAGCCTTTCTGCTGGATTCTGTTTACCCCCTCAAAAAAAATCTCAAAATATGACTATTTATTTTCATTTTTGCATTGGAAGAAAAACAAAACCTCAAAAATTTTATGAGAAGCTTTTTGTGGGTTGAAACATCTGGTTTTGCCTCACATATCAGGGCCTGATTTGAATCTCTCGCATAATTTTTGATAAGGCAGATGGACTCTCTCTCTCCCTCTCTCACACACACATACACATGCAGCGAGTATCTGCTTTGGATTTCAGAAACTTTCATGTCAAAACTTTCTTTTAAATTTGAAGAAATTTTATAAAAAATGTTTTGGTCCACTTAAGAAATTAGCTTTAAGTTAATGTGTCTGAAGAGTTGAAGGAATATTGGATTTTTGTTTAAATGTTTCCAGTTAGTTTGTTTTCTTGCATAATGAAATTAATTTCAGTGGAGAATTGACTTTTACCAAGTTTCTCTCCAAAAATAAATACATTCTGTAGAAAATCTTGCCCTTTTCTCTGTTTTCCCCCCTTTCTCTTCCATATTTTTCTTTATAGTTTTCCCCACAGTCTATAAAAATAGCGAGCATCCAAGTGGGTTTTTCAGGTTTGAGCTAAATCAGAGTTTCTTGTTCTCTTTGTGCGTCAATGAAAAGCACAGATCTGTTGTTTTTTGGCCGATATGTTATTGTATGCTTTATAGATCTATAGTAAGAGTGATCAGTGCTCACTCTTACAGTGAGACTCACCAAGCCCAGCTGCATAGACCTGAAGTTGTATCTAAAAATTGTAATATTCAACTTCAGCTCCCAGACAGAGAATTAGGCATCTCCAGCATATAGCCCTGACTGCTGTGTCTACTGTAGGATAAGATGAACAGCTTCTTGGAGGTGGCCGCTCCTCTCTTTGACCTTAAAGGGAACCTAGGGTTTAGTTCAGGCTTAGACATCTAAATGTCATAAGCTACGGCAGATGAATCCTACACAAAGTCCTTGGAACTGTTAATTGGCTTCCTGGGATAATCAGTTTATACCTTCCACTCGATGAAATTATTTGGTCTATTTAGTTACTATATGAAATCTTGTAAACATAAAATTGCAAACTAATGATCCTTTGTGCCTCATTTCTTTTTGGAGATAAGCACATTCTTCTTACACCTGCTCTATAAGCAAATTTTATACACGGTGGTTGCTTTCTTCCACCTCAGGAAGAGAGGTACTTCTCCTGGAAGATGTTGCAACATGACCCAAAGTCCAAGTCTTTGCATTGACTTCAGTGACTTCTTCAGTGAATTATGGTCAAAAGTGTTTAGCTTTTTTTCTTAGCATGGAACCCAAAAAGTGAAATTTTCCACTATTCAGAAGATACAAGCTGTTGTCAAATGTTAAGGACATTGTGATTTTAAACTGAAAAATAGGGCAGTTAATTATATTGGGAAAGTTTTGGGGTTTTTTTCCTTCTCTAGCTTTGTATGTCTAGCAGTCAATAATTGTTAGTTAAGAAATGCACATCTGTAGGCAACAGGTTTATATCAGAAATGAAAGCTTTTATTTCCTTCACAGATTTGATCCTGCTTAGAAACCAATAAACAGAAAATAAAATCCATTAAGATATTGTTGGGTTAATATTCTGTTTCTAATACTGCATAGAAAAAGAAGTTGACAAGTTGTTTTCTATAACCAAAATCATTGTTTTGTTCTTTTAAAATCTTTTTAAGGCAAAAATTCCAAGGGCTTAGACTGTATTTACATATTTTTAGCAGCTTTCCGTAGTTAATTTTTGTCATGTTATCAGCACTACCTTCTGTAGTTAATTTGGCTTGTAGAAAGCCATGATTAATGGGTCTTTACTATAGTATTAATTTTCAGCCACAACCCCTCCTTGCCCTTTGGTATTACATTAATTACTGGAAAAGAACCGTGAAATCGCGTATGGCACAGAGCTGTGGCGTGGCAAAGAACAACAATCAGAACCGAGGTTCTGAGATGTGTCCGAACAGAAGAAAGTATCTGATCTGGCTAACAGAACCAAAAATGTCCGGGGTTTTGGGGATTAGGCAGTTCTGGTTTATTCTGGGCAAGTGCTCTGTCTTACTGCTTTCCATTGCCAATGGCAGCTTTTGGGTGGTTCTGAAGAAAATTACTGGGCACTTCTTTTCAGTCTTTGGGAGGACACAATTTGAAAGCACTTATCTCAGTAGAATGTCTCCCTGATCAGACTGCTGTAAGGGCCATTGGTTCTTGATCCAAAACTAACTGGAGTCATTGCAGAGAGTTAAGCTTTAGATCTGCGCTGTTCTTATGGAGAAGATAATCCTAAAATGGTCACCCTTGGAGAAGTGATTTACTGTCTGACAAAAAAAGCGCTACTTGATAATCCTGTGAGCAAACTGCTAGAATAGCAAACAAAATAATTTAGTCATGAGGCTAGAATTATTATTTATTACTGCCAAAATAAATGTCAATATGATAAATCTTAGTAGAAAAAGAGAAAAATTTTCTTTAATGTGGGGAAATCTTGCAGTAGCCAAAATTAGAGTTGCCTGAAACATTTTCTTGGCTAAATATCCAGTTCCTCACCTGATCATTACTCTAAATAAAGTAAGTAAATGAAGTGTTGCCCTGTTTACATAAATTTGGCCAGAAATATCAAAGAACTTGGGCCACCAGGGTGAGTCTTGCCAGAAAGTAAAAAGCTGAGTTTAAGAGTGTGAACCTCAAAGCCACTTCTGAAATAGTTGGGTGTCTAACAGTTGTGGATAGGTATCTGTCCTGGCTTTAACACATAAAGCTCCTATGCACCTACGTTTCTCGTCCTGCAGATGCTGGAGTAATACAGGGAAGCCCTTCTGCTGAAGCCCGGCTGGGATTTTCTGGCCAAGGGGACATTCTTGATCCCATCAGCATGCTCAAAACAATCTGGCCATAAGCTGCCACAAAAAACACAGTTGTCATGACCAGTTCTACTAAAGAATACACAATAAAAATGGTGCTACCTGACGTTCCTTATTTATGAGCAATGAGAGTAGTTACCCAGGCTGTGAGGGATGAGGTCTTCATGCCTACCTCCTTCAAAGGGGATCCTACATCTCCAACCCTTGAAAATGTCCTGCCCACCAGGCTGTTTGGGAAAAGAGGGGAAAGTCATACTTCTCCTTTATTTGGGGATTGCTCCTAGAGGCAGAAAAAAATGCTGGATTCAGCCAGAAAAGATTAAAGAGGGAGAGAGAAAGAAGATGGTGCACCGTGCTCTTCCATGGGCTGTTGTAGTGGTTTGTGCTGAAGTTTAGGAGCAGTGGACAGGACCCAGAACTCACCTTTATTTCACGCAAATGCCCTGCTTACTGGGTTGGAGAGTCATACCCATTGGTCCCCATCTGCAGTTTCCCCCCCCGGAGGTACTGCCCCTCTGAAGTGACTGGGTGGGAACTGTGCTGTAATGCTCAAGCCAGTTGTCATGCTAGCCCAAGGGGTGATGTACCCCAGCTGTGTGGAAGGAGCAGTGGGGGGCTATGGGGATACAACAGGTACTTGGCAAGGCTTGCGATGCCCCTAAGTGACAGCAATGGTGGATTCACCCACCCTGACCTCATCGGGAGCGGCCTTGTGAACTGGTAAAGGACAGGTGTCACCAGCAGACAGGGGAAGAAGCAAGACTGAAAACAAAAAAGTAGATATTACATTGAAAAATGCTGGGACTTTGTAACTTTTCCAGTTTAAGGGCTAGACTCTCCTCTCTGAAGCCAAAAAATATCATTTCAGTCTCTCCCACTGATGATATAAGGCCGCTGCATGACACATAGCCTTTATAAAGCATCAAACTTCTAGCAATATGATAGTTGTTTTTATCACAATGCTCCCAACAAACAGCACATGCTGTTAATATGAATCTATCTTTCAGCAGCAGATATTTCAGGCACTGTTAGTAACATAATCTCATGATGTTGCCATAATAGAGTATGCTGCAGATCCAAATCTTGCTGGAGCGAATTCTTTCTTTGGTTGTTTTCCTGTAGCTCTTCTTGGCTTCAGCGGGACATGTGCTCCTATACTGTGAACATGCTCAGCCTTGTTAATCTCTGTGCAGCGTTAGGGCTCTGTTAGCCTAAATTTGTAGGCTCTGGAAGAGGACTGCAGGTAACGGCATGGGATGGGGGACACTGTGGAGGAAAGGGGAAGGAGCAGCGGCTCCCACCAAGAAATAAAACAGGACAGTAGCAAGGCTTCGATGCTGTTATACACTCCTTAAAAGAGTGTGTAACGACACAGTTGAGGTGGGATTAAGGGTGCAGCATGCCGAGGGCAGAGGAATCCCTGGGTTCCCAGCACAGCACTCCCAGGAGCTACTTGCGTTAGTGTTGGCTGCGGGGTATGGCCAAGAATCGTCTATCTCTCCTGGGCAATTAGCAGTATCCCTTTGCAGTGTCTATACTAACAAATTAGCAGTGCCAGAGGTCTTGCCTTGGCCCCGAACACCCTTGTTTCTGTCGTTAAATTGTTAGAGCTGTCCTTGGCATGGTTTTGGCCTGGGCTTACTGAAAGCCTCTCGTACTATTCCTGGTCCTGGTTCAGGAGTTAGACTGGGCCAGGGACCATCGACAAGGCAGTTTGGATGCGGCCTCCCTATTTTAGAGGCCAGGAGAGTTTAATAAATGCATGTGGCCATGTTATGACAGCATGCTTCAGCTCCCAGGGCCAGAGAATGGGGCCTGGATCTGCCCAGTTTATTGGTAGGGATGTAGTCATCATGTCTGAGAGCCTCCTGCAACTGTGAGGCTCTTGTTTCTTCTACTGTGATGCAAAGAACAGACGAAATAAGACCAAGCCAGGCACTGATAACATTTTTTAAAAGGTCAGTTCTTTAAAAGTTACATTTTTGCTAAGCAGAGAGCAAGGCAGAGAAGTTTAGATATCAGAGGAACTCAAAGAAGGACAGACCTAGTACAGTCAATGATTTTGCACACGTATAAAAAGGAAAGCTGCAGAGAATTGGAAATCAACAGAAAGTCAATATATAAAAGGCTACATGTTCAATAAACTAGGTCTGGAAGTTCTTTTGAAATTTCAGGTCAGTTTTACAAATTAAAGTGTTGTCAATATTCATATGAACATGTCTAGAAGTGTTAATCCAATCCTTATTCATTCCTGAGCTTTACTGTATGCAGGCTGCCATCTGCCAGTAACCCCACTAATTTAAATGGAGCAGATCTAATGTCAGATTGATGGAACATACTGCTGACTTGGGCCCCATGTATACTGAAGGACTACTCTTATGCTTGATGTTGCAGTTCGAGTAATCGTTAATTCTTCAAAGGTGAGGTGAATAGCGTTTTAGTATTACAGCTTCATCCTCCGCTCACACCAACTAACTCAAAGCAGAGCCTGAAAGAAACAACTTCAATTTGCTGACCTGAGTTCAGGGCACATCTTTTCCATGACACCCACGAGGCCCCAGTCCCGAACAGTTCAGGGAACAAGGGTTTTGCCTTCTGCTTCTGCTCTTCAAACCTGGTAATTCAACATTACATTCCACCACAGACCTGAATAAGAGTGAAAGTTTAACTACTTCCATACTGTGTCAGCTCCAGTCAAGGGTTTAGCCTGAGCCTATTTGCAAATAAATCAATGCAACGAAAGACTTTTCTCTTAAATACATTTAAATTGGAGTTGTGTGTTAACAAAGAAGAAAAAATGAGAAGACACAAAACCCGTTCAGAGTCTGGCCGGTAGAGCTAGTAAGTGTTTTCTGTTTTTGCAGAAAGAAATAATGCTCAGTCAAACACCTACAGAGTGTAATCGAACATGACAGTCCATGTCAGAGTTCAGCAATGAAAACTGAAGTAAACATTTTATTTTTTTTTAGGCTGGGAATCATGCATCAGCCTAATGAGCAACAGTTTTTTGTTTGTTTGTTTGTGTTTTGTTTTGGTTGGTAGGGAGGACGTGTTCTTTTGTTCTCACCATTTTGTGCTGGCTCCAGGCTGTGAATGCTACCATCGCATTGACTTTGACAGATTCAGCTGGAAAAACAGACGCATTTTAACTAGCGGTGCCCAAATACCAGCTCTGTGATATGATTCACTTTGCGGAGGAGGACAATGGTTTGTTTGAATCGCTGGTTTGTTTGAATCGCTGGTTTATGCCTGAAGAACGCCTGTTACAGAGGAGCTTTCACCTGTTAAATCTGCACAACCTGTTCTCTTTCTAAAAGAGTGCTTTTGACAGTCCTCACATACACATGTGCTGTACAAATGAACTGAGGTCTGCCTTATACACTTTGAATTATAACCATGCCGTGGTTCTATTAATTGTCTTTGCCATCAGTTTGCTCAGAAGTTTGATCCTCGAGCACAGCTCCAAGAGATACATCCTCTTAGACAACAACCTAGAAAAACACATTTCTTCCAGAGAAGCAGTGCAAATACTTTTCACTTTAAAAGATTATCTAATTAAGCAGTCAGTGAATGTTAGTTTTAAGACTTCAATGTATTCAAGTTTCAAGTCCTCTTAGTACACAGTTTTGCTGATTTAGTGTGCTGAATGATTGAGGAGGGTAGAAGACATGTTAGGAATCAGAAGTGACATGATTTTAGTGAGCAGGGAATGATTATTCACTGTTTATCATAAGGCAAAACATGAAGGGGCTTCTGAGAAGGTGTTAGGATGGCAAATTCAAAATAAACAGCACATAATTAAGCTGTAGCACTTATAATCCTGAAAGTTTATGTGAATTTAAGAAAGCAATTAGATGAATTCATGGAAAAAGGGCTAATAACATGAAGAAATAATCTCTGACTTGGGAAGTCCCTACGCCTCTGATTACTGGCAGCAGCAAAGAAATGCTGAGAGGCATCAAGATTCGTTTCGCCTGTTATTCTGCATTTTCTTAGTCATCTTCTATCTGTCACAGACCCAGATGAATCTTTGTGTTCTTGCAAAATGAAGACCATAAGCACAACAGTGAACTTTAACTGGTGTTAAAGCTACATCAAGTAGAACATAAATTTGGACTACTGCTTCACCTAACATTGCCAATTTCATGTTACATCCTGTGAGCAGTTGGGCTTATAATTTGGTCCACATAAAATTTGTTGGTTAAAATTTCTTCATTTATGTTTCTCTGCAATTTTATGTTGACACTGAATACCTCCATATCTTTTTAAGTAGCAGATTTCTAATTTTATTCTGTTGTTAAAATAGATACCTTGAGAGGAATTCACGTAAAAGTGAAAGATTCTCTCTATAGTTTGTGGTATAGTAACTGTTTACCTGACAAAAAGAAGATAATGTTTATGCAATTAGTTTGTTGCTTTTTTTCTGATTGTGGAAATTGCTTTAGGGCAATTTTATTAAATGTCGTTAGAAGAAGAAATTGTCTTTTTGAGTTTAAAGAATAGAGAAAACTGTCTACAGTAATGGATGTTGAGTAAATATTTTAAGGCTTCACAATATCTTTATATTAAATTCAACTATGTTAACCTGTGTACAAAAGGTCTGACTTTCAATGAGTCTTCAATTAGTGCATCTAGTAATGAATCCTATATATCGCTTACCTTACACATGTTTACATATATATAGGCATTAATGTGTGTAAGCACATGGACATATTTTTTGTGTCTGCACTCTATGTATATGTATATGAATGATATAGAAATGATGTATAAATAGATATGATATATAAATCACAAGCCTGAAAAGAAAATGAAACAATATTGCATAACAAGGAAGGCAAATAAGACTTTTCCCTTATCATAGAAAGGATTTTAAAGATAAAAAACATCTAGTGTCAATACCTGTTCTCAATATAATATTAGTCTGTTGGCTTTTTTCATCATAACAAAAGGTTTATTGAAAATAAGTTGTCCCAATCTCTTTACTTTGTCACTACTTCTTTTGACAGATTCATATCTGTTATTACAGTTTTCAGCAGAAAACTATCATCCTATGGATCTGATAATGGGAAATGTGTCTGTTAATATTGCAAGTTATATTTGGAGACAGCATACGCGATAGTAAATGCCAGAACACCAATATGACCCATCTGCCCAATATGTAAAGTATAATAACACCATTATGAAGTGATGATATGTTTACATACCCTTGTAACAGGATTAAAGTTTTCTTAATTGTCCCCTGCTTGAACCTAATGTAATGTTTTTGGTGTGTCCTATAGAATAATATTGAAAGAATGAACAAATCAGTGGCGGAACCTTCTGAGATTTGCCTAATTACAACTCAAATTGTTCCCATATTGGAAATTACATGCATATAATGCCTTTTGGGGCACAGCATAGAAGAAGCATATGAAGGTCAGCCAACAGTGCATTGCAATGAGTTCTGTCTTCATGAACTTCTAAAATGTCCTTTTCAAGCAATGAGACACATTAATTTACTAGAAACAGATTTCAGAATTGTTTTATCCAATTTTGGAAGGCTTATTTCTGCAATCCCCATAAACCTGCTGCAAAACCCATAAATTGTAGTTGCCCTGAATTTAGTTAAATTGCCACAAACAGAAATCACTCATCTAGGTCATGTGTGGGATTTGGGTGCTGCTGCTGCTGCTGCATTTCAGGTACATGGTTCATTTTGAAAGGTTCTCAAGAGTCTTGCAGACCTTCAACCAGATCTTGACCCACGCATCACTCAGCCCAGTGAAATGCAGGGGAGGCTTGTACAGGTCAGGGAGTACTAGCTGTGTGTTCCCATGACACTGTTGCATGTTTGTGATAGGTGAACCTGTGGTAGTTTTTATTCCACTCCAGCCTTTTTGCAGCACAGCTGCATGTTAACCAACGTAATTTCTTGCTAGCCTTAAAGTGCTGACCCCACTGAGCAGCACTGCAAGTCTGAGGGCAGAGAGATACTTGCAGAATGATGAAGACTTTGGGGAAAGCATAAAGGATCTGTGAGGTCTTGCTGAGCTGTTGATAATGGCCAGTGTCTCAGGAGATCGAAATGATTCTTTTCTTGATGGATTTGATTGCTTCAAGTCAAAACAATCCCTTGGCTTTCTGCTTCAAAAAATGTACTGCACAGTTGTAACAGTTGTGCAGGTATTATGCAGTTATTCCAGGTACTGAAAAAACATACAAGGCATTAAAATATGCTAGCTTCTATATATTACTGTAAGAAATATTCTAACACCAGTATTCTAATAAAATCACAGTTTCATCAATGTTTACTCACACTGCGAAGCATCTGAGGAAGGACACGTTAGAAATAGACCCTATACCACCCCACAACCATAAAATTAAACAATATACACAAGCATTGGTTGGTTTTGTTGGTTTTTTTTTAATAATTTAGCTGCTTGAAAGATGGGCTGCCTGCTCCAGAAGTAAGACAATGCAAAGCAAAGGAGTGGATATACTGCATCATGGATATGGGTCAGAAAAACATCTAAGACTGTCCTATTAGAGAGATAATGTTACTGGGACATCCTCTGTAGCAGCACAGTTAATATACTGGATCTTAGGATCTTTTGCTTTCATATCTGAAAGTTCTGGCATCAGTTTCATTCATTGGTAGCCTTTTTCCTTCCAAGATCAGCGCTGAATCTCATTCTAACTGTGAAAAAGGAAAAAAAAAATGTCATTTGGCAGTGATCCACAACCTTGATTTGCCCTGCTGGCAGGGTACAAATAAATGAGAGTTGTGATATTTTTTTCTGAAAATTTAAGGTTTTTTTATTCCCCAGTTCACTTGAAATTTAGGGACTAAGAGAGCCAAGTCAGAATCCTTGCATGGGTGAGAAGGGAAACGAAAATGTAATTTTTCAGGGTGAATAGTGTATTTGACGTATTGTGCTAGCCTTGTACCTGCATGCCTTGTGGCCTCTGGGTACTAGAGGCTTTCAGATTGCATCAATACCATATAGATGATGGAAGTAACATGAACTGGTGCTAGAGCAGAGGCTCAAACTTGAAGCCTATCACTACCAAAGATTTCTGCCTCATGTCATTATACAGAAGCAGCAATTTAAATTTCTTAATTTACACCAAAACTTCGCAAAGCTTTGGAGCTTTGCAACTGCTTAGGTTTTGACTTGCCCTATTCTAGCAGGGAGGAGTGGGCAGGGAGTTCGTGCTCTTACCCGCAGCACAAGTGTGGATAGCATTAGGGTTTGGACTGGGTCCCGTAACAGGATAACTGCAGCCAGACTCCCTGGGGTGCTCTGGATGTTTTGTGCTGAACCTGTAGCGCAGTCTGGCTCTCCAGCCAGCGTATCTGGGCCCATCACATCGGCGTAGTCGCTGCTTTCAGACACAGAGCGCTGGCGTGGAGTCTCCAGTGTCATTCCTTTCCCCGTTCCTGGCCAGCACAAGTCGGGCACGTGTTCATGACATGAACACCTCTAACATTGCTTCAGCTCATGACGGTTGGTTCGGCCCCACTGCTTGTTATCAGCAAAAGCAGGATGACTTCTTGCTGCTTCGTCAGTGGTATTAACTTGGGCTTAAAGGGTCTGGGTACATTTTCTGCAGTGCAGGCATAACCATTTCCAACAGGAAAAGTGTTCATAAGCAGTGTTATTAAATTTTGGAGTTTTTAAATCTGTATTCTTGCCCTTAATGAACCTTGTAGTGGCAACAAAAGTTGGCAGTTCAGTGGGCGTGACCTCAGATAATCAGCTTTAGTAGCAAAATCGGGTCTCACAGCTCCCTTTGGCTTGGTTCAATGCAAAGGAGCATTAACAATTTAAGTTTAGTCTGAGCTAGTTGCTTAGATGGGGATTGCCAAGTTTATGTGCATGCTTCTGTGTAATTATAATTATGAAAATTACTCTTCAGCTTGTGAAATGGTGGAGCCTTGCAGGCTTTTTTAATTAAGAGGCTGTCAAAAATGCATACTGTTCCAATGCACAAATCCATGGCATTTAAAAAAAAAGAAGTTCTTTTGAATGTAGGGATCCAAGTCTCTTTCTATACAATTATATTATGATTAAAATAATAGTCTTGTGAATTATGGTGACTCCAGTTAAGAAAAACTGAAGGGATTATATGAAAAATTACTGTCACAAGTTACATTTAATTTGATGGTACTAGTCATTTACAAAGGAGCTCTTTTGCTGTCCGTCATCACAGTAGTTGAGAATAAAATCCTCAGCATAACACAGGTAGAATTTATGATTCACACTTAGAACCATGTACGGAAGACAGATATCTTTAATCTAAACTAGTTACAGAGGGCCCTTAGGGGGAATGTCTGGAATACAATAATCAGGTAGACTTTTGGTCAATACAAATTTAAAGAAAGGATGCCAAGCTTTCACAACATGATCTCCTGTCTGATCTTTCATGTCAGAATGGAGATAAACTTGGTACAAAGCATTCATTACCAATTTACCTGGGTCATCAGTCCCTTTGAAACATTTCAGTCGGGAATAAACTCGACCCAAAGAACAGGCAGTGGGCTTTACAGCCTGTGTTACTCAGCAGGTTGGAGGGACAATCTTAACAGTCCTTCAAGTCTGTGAATGGACGTGTATTGAAAGTAATTTGGAGGTATAAAATGTGCTTTTCATAGTTACAGGCTAATTTCCACGTATGCTTTTCATAATGCAAGAAAGAGCCATCTTCCTCTCTCTCTGATTAAAGCTGCCTGTAGAACTACATGAAAAATATAGAAAAGAAAAACTGTAAAAAGTAAAAAGGTTGAATGTGGTGAGCTGAAGTTCTGAAGGCTGGGAGAGTAGGGGGAAACCTGAAATGTGCGGTCTTGAATGCCTATGAATCTACAAACTAATTAACAAAGGCCAGGACCATGCACTAATGTAAGTCAGTTACAGCCCACTGAAACCAGCCAAAGCAACACCTGTCTTTAATATATAGAAAGAATAATTGTCTTGAGGGACTTGAGTCCAGGATGCAATGATGGAAGCTCCACTTCATGCAGAGGGTAGTAAAGCTCCTAAAAATGATGGATGATAGATGATGGTTTTCTAATGCAAAACATACTGGGTTTGACAATGAGTAATTTTGTGCTGGGTCTTGTTCTGATGGATATAGATGAATTAAACACTGCGCAGCAGCCTTTAGTGGCTATGAGCCTGATGATTATGATCTGATTGCAAGTAATACGTAACTTATACTTAATATATTAAAAGAGAACAGTCCCAACAACTAGCTTGTTTGTGGAAGTTAGGGAGAAGTGATGAATAAATTTTGTGGAAGTTAGGGAGAAGTGATGAATAAATTTGCCTTGGAGGAAAATTGGAGATGGAAAAATATGAATGAAAACAGGGAGTTCCTCATCAAGAGTTTATTGTTTGGCTAGTAAGTCTTGATTCCACATTCAGAGAATGTAATTTGCGAAAATAAATTCTGGTCCAGTGGAAAAAGAAGGCTATAATCATCCCCAGATATCTGACATACAGAAAAAAAAAGAGAGAAAGTTGAAAACAACCTGTACAAAGCAGAAATTATGAAATCTGTCTAATTGTTAAGAGGAATTAAGCTCATTATAGAAAAATCCCCGGTGAGAGAATAGAAATAAGGATTTTAGGAACGGAAGAAACTTTAAGGAAGAGAGAGGCTTAATGCTAGAGGAGCCAGACAAAACTGACAGTGATGAAGTAAAAAAGACAGAAGTAATAAGGATTTCTCATCTCCATTTGAAAATATATACTGTGACATACTTTATCACCTTCCTAGCTCATCAGTACCGAAAGAAAACAATAGAGATCTGCTAGGTATAAACATTTTTATATCATTTGTCTTGGCTAACTTGCATCTAAGAATCCTGAAAGAGTTGGCTGAGGATGTCTCTGTTTCACAGATGTTCATTTTTTAATATGTCCTGAAATCTTGGGGAACCTCCAGAACAGAGGAAGAACTGCAATACTGTGCCAGCAAGTGAGCCGATCCAGACAGTTGTAGGCTGGTTTACCTGGCATCACCTTCCAGTCAAATAATGGACAGCCTGGTATGGGATTTAATTGATGAGAAATTAATTTTCACATGAGTGCAACCAAAGTCTGAACAAATGCTTTAGGGTAATAAGTTGGGTTTTAATTTTTGAAATGACAAATTAAATTGATTTTGGTAACAACACAGACAGAGTGTGATACAGAGTGCTTTAATCTGTACCAAGTGTTATTCTGACTAAAGGATGAGCACTATGTGATATCAACAAGGTCAACTTTGAGTCTATTATGATACACCTGACAAAATCTTAAAAGACTTGTCAGTTGGTATGTTCATTAAATAGAAATGCTTTCAGTAGATCTCCAGAATGGCTTCTGGCTCCAAAGCCATGTAAAATTTCCCTCAATGCTATGGAAGTAAGTGTAGATCTATTGCTGCCAACATTTGTGAAAGACACAAATGCTGTTGAAGTGGTCTTACACAGGGTAATCCAGATCATTTGGTCCAATAAAAAATAATTTGTTTAACTGAGCCAGAGATAGGAAGATGTTTTCCCCTCTTTGTTCTGGTTCTCTTTGTACCAGCCTATTGTTTCTGAAGAGAAAGATAAGGAATTGGAGATTTGGAAAAAAAACCCTAGCCATAAGAATGCTGGAGAAAAAGACTTCTAGTGACAGAATTGAAGGAAAAGAGCAGTTTATTTTATTTTTTAAAAAAATTAAAGTTCAAGTAGGATGGGAACATTTAACAATAGTTATTTTATTGGAAAAATCTGCTTTGTGAAATCAAAGCTCTGTTAATTTTTCTTTCATTTGACTGATTTTTTTTTTTTTATTTGGCAGAATGTTCAGAAAGGTATTTTGGAGATGTTGATATGATTCATATTAATATTTTTGAAACCTTAAAGGCCATTTTTATACTTTAAAATGGCTCATTGTTCTGAAATGTAAGCTAATTCTAGTAATAAGCGGTTATAAAACCAGCAAATAGTATATTCTTCCCATCTGAGAATCCAAAAGTCCAAAGAATTATGAAAATCTTAGCGTTCTCAGAATTTTACTTGTGAGCAATTTGAATATCTTAGATGGGAAAGATAGCTGCTTTGAAAAAGAAATTGTAGATCAGAAAAACATTGTTCTATTATGTAAGAGAGAGATGACTTGATTACAGAATATGCATAATTTCAACCAAGAATTGAGTACTAGGATAAAAGATGAAAAGAATTATTTACATGACAAAAACCCTGTTATTTTGTACAACACAGCCATAGTAATTTAACTTGTTATTTCTATATTGAATCCAATAATTTATGTGACTAAATTTTAGCTTCTGGAAAGATATTCAGTTTTGAGTCGATGTCTTCAAGAGGGAGTAATCCATCGCTTTCCTTGGTAGATAATTTCAGTGATCATTGACTCATACTTTTAGTAAGATGCACTTTTCTTCTACTTTGAAAACATCTGCCTCTTGCATCCAACTGTTGACTCTTCTTATGAAATTATTGTGTTAAATGAGTCCTTTAAAACCAGCTGTTTTTCTTCAGAACATACATTTTTATGTATCGTAGTCAAGTTGCCCCTTCAACTATTCCTGCAGCCTGAAGAGGCAATCAAAACTGAAATGAAGATGTTTTGACTAACCCAAAGACCCAAGCCCAGGTTTTGCATAAAGAGAAATATTATTTGAAACCTGGTACTTTGGATGCTTTCTGTTGCAGGTCTCAAAAATACAGATTCATAGAAAATAAAGCTATGCAGGACGGACCTCCAGGGGTCATCTTGTCTAATGCCTCAGGGCAGAATCAACTAAGCTTATGTCATTCCTGCCAGATGCTTACCTATCCTGCTCTTAAAATCCTCCAGAGATTCTATAACTTCCCTTGAAAATCTATTCCAGTGCTTCATTAACCTTACCATTAGAGATTTTTCCATAATATCTGATGTGACTCTTCCTCATTGCAGTTAAAGTCCATTACTTTTCATTCTTGAAGACAAGGAGAGCAAATTATTACTGTCCTCTTTGCCTCAGACTTTCCATCATCTTCAGTTGGTTCATTTTTTCAAACTTCCCTATACTAAACAATGATAGTTCTGGCAATCTTCCCTTGTAGGTGATGGCTCCTCAACCTCTGCTCAGTTCCCTTCTTTTCTTGGCTTTCCTCGGAGTGCCCCAAACTAGTGCACTAGTTAAAGCCTTGCTGAGGCTGAATGGAGTATTGCTTGAATTTTAAATGTATTCCTACTGATACACGACCTTTCAGAAGGTGTGCATTCAGATATTGACCACTGTTCTTAAAAACAGAGAGTATGATCTCTTCAGAATGTTCATTTATCCTGTTGGACTACATTTAAATTCAAATATTGCACACATTACCAGGGTTACATGCCCTTAGAGGTTTAAGATGGCATAAAATGTAGACGAAACCTGTCAGCTCAGCTTTTCTTGGTTGTTGAAGTCTGATGTGATAGTAACCTTGTTTTTTGGAAACATATTTTTCACATTTGAAAATGTCTGTCACAGTTTGGAGCATCTTGCTAGATTACATCACAGTGGCATGCAACACACAGGAAATCTGAAAAATATGCTGCATTAAACTGCCCTTAAGGAAACTGTGGTATTCAAAATAGAATATGTTTTAAATCTTTCTTGCTTGTTTGTACAACTGGCCTATGCTACGTATGCCACATTAAAACTTGGAGGTTGCGTGTAGTAACCAGGTATCCCAGTGCTTTGGGGTAAGTTCACTCACACCACCATGTACTCTGTTCTGAGGTGAAGGGAGCTGGGGAAGTTGGTGGTTTAACCTGAAAGGAGTTATTTGCCAACTGTAGTTCTGCCTGATTGATAACGGAACTGGGATACAAAAGAATGGGACATTTATCATCTGAACTCAACTCAATTTAGTGAGACTTTATTGACACCAGAACTTCTGTAAGATCTGCCAAGGAATGTTAATCGCTGTGCTATCTATCAAGAGGAAAGGAATAGCTCAGTATAAAAAGAGCCCTTTATTAGAGTGCAGATAAATACAAGTTGTAGATAAAACCAATGTACTTTGTTATATTCATCAGGGATTGCACCCTTTCTGAAATTTTACTCATCATTGCCAAAAGTGGTTGATTTAGTTGTTTTAAGCCATAATTTCACTACATATCCTTCTTCACAAAATATGGAGAAGACACTCTGAATCCCACTTGATTTCAGAATTCAGCAGGATATAGCTATGTCCAATTTGTCACCCTCCATCCATTTAACCTTAAGGGAAAGAAATAACTACCTTTCCCCTGCATTACCTCTCCTTACCCTCTCCTCCTCCTCCACTGCTCTCACCTGCACCCCCTCTCTGTTTCCATAAGGTGAATGTGATTACAAGATGCCTTTAGTTGGACTATAGTATACCACATTTTTTTGAGGTGAGGGCAGCCTCTCCCATGGTGACTAGCCCGAAGCCATTCTGATCTGTTTCAGGGCCCTAAATTATTACAATTTTAATAGGAAAATTAAAAATAACACACAAACAGAACCGGCCCAAAATAGAAAGGTTAATATTTTGTATTCTTTTCTTTTGAAACTAACACATTGAGCAGGTTTGGTTGGTTTCAATCATTCCTTGTTTCTCATTCTTTAGAAGAGAAGTGGACTGTGGCCAGGTTTTCCTATCACAGCCCATCTGTGTTATGTGCTAGGGAGACAAAAGAAAAGATTAAAGATGTTACTGTGTAAAATGCTTTATATTTTGGGGCTGGGGAGGAGAGGAGCTGGGGAAGATAGAAAATTATTTCCAGTTGAAGATTGTACTTAAAAATGATTATCATCTTTTGTTGGTTTCAGTTGTCTGGGGAGTTTGAGATGAATGATGCCACAAATTGCTGATCAGATGTGTCAGAATTAATTTCTGCTTTCCACAATTTTTTTATAAAGATTGCTCTGGTTGAACTTTGGGCTGCTTTCTTTTGCAAATAAATTTAAAAGCGGCTTGACATGAAGGTGTAAGTATGGAAAAATGGAGAACAAATGCTAGCATAGTAATAAATCTGTATGTACTAGAAAATAAAATTCCACTCATCAAAGGAAAATCCTGACCAATGTGTCAATCCATCGTTTTCCCAAATGCTCCAGAGTCTTTAAATGCAAATTAACTGCCCAAAGTTATATTAAAAAGACATTATTCAGGTTGTAATGTCAAATACTCAAGTGTTCGGAAATTGCTCGTCCATGCAATGTGAATTAAAATCTCATGTGCATGTGATATAGTCACTAATTGCATGGTCTAATATGTTTTGTTTCAGTGGGACCTTTGCCACTTTTAGGGAAGGGAATGGATGTTACTGACTCAGGCAAGAATTATACCTTATCATATGGCTAAATATCTCTTCAAACCATGAGTCAGAATTATTAATTACCTCATAGTATTTTCTGTTCTGTCCATGACTTTAAAATCTGGGACTTTATACGTCCAGAGTTCAGGAGAGTTAACCATCTTCCCCATACTCCTTTCAGGGACAGGGCAGCACTATCATAAAATCTTTGAGGCACTGAGGAAAACATTATATGCTAAAATTTAAATGCCCAATTTGACATAACCTGAGTCTAATTTATTGCAAAATTCAGCCTTGTACATGACAGTATATGTTCAAAATACAGGTCTTGTCTTTATTGACACTTGTGAGTCCTTAGCAGTTATGAAAATCATTTGGTCACTCATACAATGAAAACTTCACTACCAGCAACTGCCCAGTAAAGCTTGGAACATATGGCTTGCCTCCTATAACAGACATAGGACACATAAAATAAAAATCTAATAATAGTTGTGTTGGTGAGAACAAAGGTCCTGACCCCACTTCTTGTAGGAGCTATAAGAAGACTAAGATGGTCACGGAGGATGGAGATTTCCAAGATGGTTGCATTAAAAGTGAGGCTGATATTTGCTAAGAACACTGCAAATCCAAGCTGTTTTCTGAATCTTATTTTTTGACCATTTCTGTTTCTTTGAGAGGGCAAAAATCACACACCTAATATACAAAGCTCTCTTTTATGCCAGATTTCAAGTTTCTTAAATATAAAAGGAAATCATTGCTTTATTGAAACATAGTTGCCAGATACTTTCCCCCTATTTTCATTTTCCACAACTGCTGAACATGTTACTTGAAAATTAAAGGAAGTTTGTGATGGACACCGATTACATAGAACAAACAATCAAAAATGGTTGAGGGCCACAGAACAGGGACTCAAAATGGGAAATCTGGGGCAAGTTTCTTAGTAGGCAGTGTCACCAGCCACACAACTATTCAGTCTAATCCAGAGCTGACTCTGGCAATGTGTGCCCCTTTGAGTTTGCTTGGTTTTTATTATTCTTTTAGGTTGGAAAATCCTGTGACTCCACCATTGCTGTATATCCTAAAAATAATACATTTGCCTGATCACCCATGTAATCATAGCACTTTACTTAAATGGAAAAGTATCACCCATGCTTTGCCCTTGAGAAAACTGGGCCATGTGTGGGCTAGAATGAATCAGTGACTGAGTCAAGATGAGAATTTAGATCAGGCTCCCCAGCTGTCACCCTTTTCCTTGCACAGCTACCTCCTCCAGCAGCACCAAGTGTGTCAAAGCTTTGTGTTCACATCTGTATCCCAAAAAGCCTCTCTGGGAATACACGTGGCCAACTGTATGGTTTGTAGATTCATTTCTGGTTGGAAGTCACTGGTTGGTTTTGACATATAAAGCAGTAAGTTATGTTGGTTCTCCTGACCTGAGACACCACATTTTATGGTGCTACATTATTGAAGATTAAGAGGATGTTAAAGAGGACACAGTGTGTTTTCAATAAGCCTTGTGCTGGAGGTCCTGAAACTGGTGATACACAGTCTGTGATATAATGAATCCTGGTTTTGAGGTTTCAAGAATTTGGAGAGTCTTTCTTGACAGTTCCTGCTGGGCTAGCTGAAAAATAGCAAGTAAATTATTTCTTATAAGTTTAGCCCTCAGTATTGTAGCTAGGCCTGCAAGGAAATTTTGCAGGGCATGGAGAAAGTGATGGCTTAATTTAGCCTGAAAAGAGAGGAACTATAGAGAAGAAGACTGAAGAGAAACTTTACCAAAAATCATGTATTTAAGCATGTGTTCATAATCAGCGTGATTAGAGCTACAGATGTCACTGGAACTACTCACAAGCTTATAGTTTAAACTGATGTTTAAACATTTGATAGTGTAGGGCATTCTGTACAAGACTGGAAGTTATGGTAAAACAGAAAAAATGAGATTGGACAAGTGACTTTAAGGTGAGAATGGCAGGTGTTTCAGAATGCAAAACGAGGTAAGAAAGCTATGAGCAGTAATGGGCAACAACTTACAGGAATGCTTATTATTAAGTAGAAAATGGACTTGTTTCTAAAGGTTCCATTTTGCCTCTGCACTTAAAAAATTTGAGACTATCTACGTTTTATTCAGCAAGATATTCCTAATAGGTTTTCTTTTTTATTCTGCTTATTTTAGTGAGAAAACTCCCCTCATAATTATCTTAATTACATTTCAGTATAAATAATGGGGACAATTACTATCACTGGCAACATTTGCAGCTAAAATATCCCAGTTTTAAGATCCATTTTCTCTGAAATTCTAGCTATTTCAAAAGAAAATATCCTTATTTCCAAGCTCTTCCATCTTCATTTTCACTCCTTTAATGGAAAGCTTTTAATAATGGCTTCAGTACAGTTGAAAAATCAATTTCCTGAGCCTCAGAAATGCTGAGATGGAAAATTCGTCCTTTTGGATTTCAAAAGAACTTCAAAAGAACTTCAGACAAAAGGTCTTTAGTATCATTTAAACACGATGGATTCAGTTTTAATGTCAGAAGCTTGCATACATCAGTCTTCTTCTATCAGTGACTGTAGAGCCCAACAGAGCTTATCTCAGCTATCCTGACACAGGAAAATCCCAAGTGTTACAGCCCAGGACTTGTAGTTAAACAGACAATCTTCTATGTAAGCTGAAAGAATATACACTTCAGGTGTTAAAATTGCAATTTTGCACTTTTGCTTGTCAACCATTTCCAGTTTCCTGCAGCTTTAGCTCTTCCTTTAGTTGTTTCCTGCTCCTCTGTAGCAACATCGGTACTATCCATATTTCCACTCCCAGAAGAGGTTGTCTTTCAATTTCTACCATGAGCTGGGAGCGCAGGAAAGCCAAAAGTACTCTCTGCGCTGCAGTGGCTCAGGGTTGGTATGGGTCTTAGGAGGCATAGCATTTCTGGCTATATCTACAGGAGTTGGAGAAATAATCATGGGCCATTCTCAGGTACTAAGTTCAGCTGGTGTCATATAGTTTGTATGCATACACTTAAACATGCTGACCTTCCCTCAAAACAGAGTGGCTACATCCAAACAGCCTGTGAGGAATGATTCTTGGCTATGCTAATCCCTGAACCATGCTGGTGTGGTGTCTGGGGGAATTTTATCTGGCACAGGCCAAAAATCTGCCGTGCGGTCCTGCCAATGTTTAGCTGTATGAAGGAACGTCTGCCAGTCCTGTGGCCCATGCGCTGGCCCTGTTGAGCTTGATGTAGATACTGCCTCTGTTGCTGGGCTTGTATTGTGAAATCTGGGCATTAAGCACTGTCCCTACAAGTCCTAGGGAGGCAACATTTCCTGTCCCAGACATGCGGCCCGTGGAAAGTGAGGGCAGTGGGACTCAGCACCCTTCTTCACACAGGCCCTATGATGACCTCTGCTCTCATCATGAAAAAAAGATTGCGGTCTAAAGAGGATGAGTGTGCACACCTCCATAGGCTTTACCTGCACTAGTGAAAAGTCAAGCCCTGCCTTGTTGCCTGGATTTTAAGCCCATTAACCACCATGACTGGCTGTGAATGAATTCCTAAAACTGAAGGTTCCTCTGAAGATCTCCTTTAAAGGCCTGTATCTCATACCGAGCTGATAATAGTGCAACTCCACAAATCTTAGAATAGAACTTTGTTCATCTTCCTTATTGAGTGTGGGCTGCTGGCTGGAGGGGAGCGCTTTTTGGTGCTGGGTAACCATTCAGCATAATAGCCTTTATGAATTTCACTGGTATGTACTGTAATAACATTAATCATGATGAACTCATTTGGCACTAATAGGAATGTCATATGTAGTTGTATAAGAATATTCACTGTAGTTCATCATTAATTAACTGGGCTATTATTTTAAAGTGTTACCAGACATGGTATGTAAAAATGGTTTACTTTGCAATCTCCTAGTGTTGAAATCATGTAGGCTCTTTTGCTATGGTTTATGTCAGAGAAAATCACAACAGAAAGAGCAAAGAATCCAAGACTAAGATAATACATTTCAGCTGTATAACCTTTGGAAATATAAGAATGTAGGACTTGCTATATAGGCAAAGTGCTACGATTGTAGTTACCTATCTAGTCTGGTGTCCTGTTTCTCAACAGGTTCTGTGCCAGATACTCCAGTTATAAAAGAGAAAGAACACAAATGGGGAATTATATTCTGAAAATCAAAATTTTGGTATATCCTACTATTAATCTTTTGCTATTAGTGTGAAGCTTACATGGTAGTCTTCTGCAAGGGTCACTCATTATTATTTGAACATCCAAATAAATATCAGCTGTTTCTTCTTTATCTATTAGTTTTCCATCACGCTTAAAGAATTCTGGAGAAACCAATTCTGATTTAGGTAGAGAGGAAATAAAGAAATAGGCCTGGAAGAAACTCCTGGCTCCTGATGCCTCATTCCCGAACAGTCTAGCCAACCTTTCTTAAGTGGATCAAGCTTTGTCCTGAAATTAGCTGGTTTTCTTGCTACTGGAAGACTGTTGCAGAACCCTGGTCCAATTACAAACCTTCTTCTACTTGCCAAATGTAATGTATTTGCTGCTAATTATTTCTTGTTCTAACCCTGACTTTCAGGTTAAATAGTACTTATTCCTCTTTGTGTTTACTCTCTTGATATATTTATGGAGCAGGCCACTCTCAGACTTTATTTGCTAGACTAAACAAACTAAGTCTTTTAATTTCCTCTCATAAGACAGGTTCTTCTTTTCCTCTTAATGTCCTAATGACTCCCCTTTTCTCTCTTCTCCAATCACAAGTTACTTGTCAAGAACTAAAACTATGGCTTTGGGTCAGTAGAACTGTAGACAGTACAGCAAATGTTGTACTGATGCTGCTTTTGAAAATGGTGTTTATGTTTCCCTATCCTTGCATGAAATACCTCTCCTTCTACATCCTTTAGGCCTTTAATATTGCTGTTTAACAATTCATCCAAATCCTTTTCATCTTAAACATTACCAACCAATGGGCCTACAGCTTCAAGCAAATGATTTTGTTACACAATTCTAATAGCAATAGTCATACTGATGGCTTTAAGTTGTTTCTAGAGTCTATAAGGCTTTTATAAAGTGAACAAAGAGAAGCTGCAGACTCCCAGGCTGATTGAGAACCCCAGTGTAGACAGTTAACCTGAGCACCCCAAGAGGAGCACACTTGCCCATGTGTGACTTAAACTTACTATAGCTAACTTTCATCCTTTTTCTGCTACTTCTCAGAATCACTTGGTAGGAAAATTTACATTGGTGGAATCCCCAGCTCTGTCACCTGCAACTCTAAGACAACTTCCAGGTAGTTAATGAGTATTGGAAATAAACTCGGTCTCAAAACTTATACTTGAGGATGCTCAGTGGAAGAATAAGATTGACATCTTTCTTCCCTTCCCCCTTTCCCCCCAGTTATAGTCTTCTTTTCAGCTAAACAAGTATCCACCTAAAATTTGATGTAATCTCTATTATCTCTGTTATAACTAGTAATCCCCAGCGTGGCTCTATTTTTTTTGTGAAATCTAAATAGATTAGCTCACAAGATTTCCCTTAGCCATAAATGATTTATGTAGTAATCAAAGAGATGACTTTTGTCTGTAATAACCTGTTTCAGATATATCCACATGCATTTCATTCTGCCCTTCAATTTCTGTTCCATGCATTCACACATTCTTTTCTTCATAATTCACCTTTGTCGTGATACAGTTTTTAGAGAGGTACAGAATTGACTGAGAAATATAACACAATCCATTCACTTAGTGGTTTGATTATTCTACTTTTATTGTAGCTTTAACCAGCTTCAGCTCTGGTGCTGAAATCTCTCTCATTGATCTTTGCAATTTCCAGGAACACATTGGCACAACCGCCTTGCATTAAGTACCAAAGCCTTGAAGAGTTACGTGACGTTATGAAATGAAAATTCCGCCATACTGAACTGATGACTTATTCTAATAAAAGAACCTTTTCTCATAGCACAGCTTTTCACCATTGTGGATTCTTTAATTGGGAAGAGAATTTCAAGGACATGGCCTGATCACAGTTACAAAAAAATCCTTCAGAAGAAAAGGATGTCCAGTGATGGAGAGACTAAAGGTGTTTTTCATCTCAAAAGCCCTGTTTTTTTCAGCACTTGCATTTAAATTTATCATTTTCATAATTTTCTTTTTCATAGATCTAATTGCAAAACCAGAAGAAAAGGGTTTAAATTGCCCTTTATTTGAATTAGTAAATTAAAATGATATATAAACACGTGGAAAATTCCTTTGGAACAGTAATTTTCTTGCTTCAATACATTTCCAGGTATATAAAGAGAAATAGAGCTCATTTTTTTCTCATTCCACACTCACTACTGATTCTAAAGAATCAACAAACTTAAGCTAAATGTAAAGCTAAAATTTCTTTGTTAGATTTATGCACTGAGTAAAAAGATTGTTTATCCCTGTGAACCAGGTGGTCTTGATATAAACAAACTCCAACAAATGAATATACTGATAAGTGAAGTGAAGCAAGACACTTCAACAGCCAATGAGTAATGACTTAAGACGAAGGTGCTTTGTGGTATGCTCCAAAGTTTGCTCCAGGTCAAGGGGAAAATGAGTTCCAAACTAGGGTTGCCGTAGCTTGTGGTCACTCCTCAGTGTATGTCACTTGCCGTGACATGTAAGTGTATTTCAGTAAAGCTTTCAGGTAAGCACATCTGCCAGCTTTGGCTAGAGCTTGATCATTGGTCAGTGTTTTCAAAGGGGATCTAAATGAATCATTCACTAAAGTGACAATTTGAAGGAATACTCATCCTATAACAATTTTCAAGAGGAGGAAATGATATGGATGTGGGTGCATTAAGGGAAAGAGGGCGTGTATGTGTGTGGGGATGAGGAGATGATTATCTACTGCAATATCTGGTAATGAGAACAGTTGTCTGAACCTGGTTTGAAACATGCACAACCCACCTTTCTTGACTCATGCTTTGTCATGTATCTTCAGAAATGTCCAATTTTTGTTTTCTGCAGGAGAGATGTTAACCCCCTACTTACCCTTCTGTGTAGTTTTAATTAGTTGATCCTCTATCGCTTTACTATGAATGGGTGTCATCTTATTACAGCTCTGTCTTAAGGAGCAAAACCACACTGTTAATCAGTTCACCGTGGTTTGTAAAAGAGATGGGAGGATCCAGGCATGCCTCATGAAATTTGGTAAAAAAAGAAAATTCTTTGTATTTAGTGGTTTTATTTATGTCTCTGTGTGGCTTCATCTGTATTGCATCATTACTTCTTCCTTCTTTCTTTTCTCTTGATATCAGTGGGAGAAAGAATGGCTTGGGATAGGGAAAGTGAATTTTCAGAGATTTACATAAATTACAGCCAGGAGGAACCTGGAGTAAATTACTCCTGACCAGAGTAAATTACACCATAAACCTGCTACGTGGTGGTCCCATCACCAGTGCAGGACTCTCCAGCTGAACTGGAGAATCAGTCTGAGGAAGATGTTCAGCCCAGATGTGTCACGGTGAGGTCATGGTTTTCTCTGTTAAGGACAGAGACACTGCATATTGACACCTCCTTAATAGTCTGCATGTATATTGTTACAACCAGCTGTGTGGTTTAAAATCCAGAAACTCCATTTGTGTTGATGACAATGCTAGAAATCAATCTACTGAAAGATTATGAGTAGCATACCTCAATGTAAAGGAGTAGCATGGCTCATTTCTGAGCTTTTGCATCTTTTAATAGAGATGGACTTTCCAGACCCCTAAATGTTCTTACAGCTTTTTTCCTATATATTATTTTAAAAAAAATATTTTCTACCTCTTTATCAAAGTTCTTGGGATGGTCTCACCAGGGCTTTATGAGCTCTTCTTCCATGTCCCCCTGGTTATATCTCAGAAGTTCCCTTTGTCTTTCCATTCTTTTATTCCCATTGTCAGGGAAAAATACATATCCTGTGACTTAGATGCTTTAATCATATTAAAATAATACAATCTGCAAAATGAAGACCTTCAGCTTGGATTCATTCCATCTAACTTTAGGCACCAGACCAACTTGCCTATGGGTTCATACTCCTCAGCTCCCCATACAGGCAATGAGCGTGTCAGTCTGCATCTGTTGATTACAGATAAAAAATAAGCTCCGATTTAGGTATCTCACTTTAAGTTCAAATGATGCAAGATGAAGCAGGAGAATAGTCTATAATCCTAGTTTTCATGAAAAAAAACAGCCTCCCAGGCAGGATGTATTAACATCTCCTAGAAACTCAGCCACATCTCTTTTGTTTACCTTCCCTGTAAACTAATTTGACCCACCAGTATATTCACACCTTTGGTGTGGGAGAGAAGAGGAGAAAATAAATTTAAAAAAGAGCTTTTAACAATTAGCACAAACTCTTTTATAAAGTTTGGACATTTCTTTTTAAGATCAGCTAAGAAAGATAAGGGAGGGAGGGGAGAGGAAATCACTAAGTGGTATTGGAGCAATACAGTACTGAGGGGCACATCATAGGTTTTGGCTATTTGTACCAAGCAAAGTCCAGTGTGTCACTGAGCAGAATGGTGCAATGAAACTGATAAGATGAAATGTAAAAAAAAAAAGAGAAAATGCCAATGTGTTTGTCATTAAAACTCTTTCAGAGCTATAATCCAACCTTGACTTCTCCTTTGTTATATTTTCCCTCTGTGGATACAAGCCAGAAAAAACATAGCTGTGCAGGCTGAAAAGGAGGATAACAAATAGTACTTGTGTGTTCTTGGGTGAGATGGATGAGAGGTGGCAGGATGGGCCTTCGCTTGGTAAAGATCCTACATACGGGAGTCCGACTTTCACACTCGGTGTGAAGGACCCTGTTTCTACAGTGCCATTACTTTCAAGGAAGTTGGCAGTGACTGAAGCCAGATCTGGGCTGTTGCTCCTGTTGTATAAAACACTAGAAATGACAGTGTTTTAACATTTGTTTGCAAACTGCTTGTGACACCTGTTTCCTTCTAAAAATCTTTCTGAGGGAGAGAGAGATAGCAGGAAGCTTGTCCTATAGCTAAGGCTCTGACTTGAGACTGACTCAGCAGTTCTGCTTCTAAGTTTGACATGCTTCAGGCAGGTGATGTGGATTACACTTTTGAGGGTAACAGGGCTATTTTGGAGACTAAGCTGGAACTGGGGTTTGAGGGTGCCCAGATCACTTGTGACATGGAGGCAAGGCCCCCAGATTCCTGCACACAAAGCTTGGTCTGTTCTTTATTTTCTTCTCCTGTAAAATGAAATTGATGGCACTTCCATGAGAGAGAATTGAAGAGCTCAGTTGTACATTGGTGTTGGCAATAGAGGGCCAATCTAATAATTACGGTTTAGCTGCACATATTACCCTTTCAGAGGTCAGCAGAGTGCAGTACTACATCCGTGAAGCATGGTGCTATGTAAAATATCGATATGCTTTTATCCTGAGAGCCTCAGAACTGCTTACAGAGGATTTTTCATTACAATACAACTAGTTTTCCTCCTGAAGATCACGAAAGTCCCAGGGAAACCACACATTTTTCAGTGTGAGGTTCAGGACCCTTATGATGTTTCATTTCTTAGAAACTGCTGTATCCAGTAAAGTTACGTCAGGTCCTGAATTTGGGCTTTCCTTGGATATGTCTATACTAGTAAATCAAACATGCCAGGAACTTTCCCTGCGCACTGGAACTTTATAGTTTATTGTGTTACTCAGAGTAGTTTGTGACATGTTTTCAGCATTATCCTGAGCAATTCCCAGGCGTTTCAGGAATTAGGATTATTCCCAACAGACGGTCTGGTTGTAGCCATCCTGATTTGGAGGGGAGGAGATTTGGAGAAGATGCATGAGGAATGGCCCATGCCAGTTGGCCCTTGAGCTAGAAAACAGTCCAGGGTACATTTAATGTATAAAATGTTACAGACGTAGCCTGGACGTCTAAGATCTTGCATGTTGTGCAAGTATCATAAAAATTCATTGACCTTTCTGCCAGGGTAGACTTTTTTTCTAACATATTATTCTATCAGCCCTATAGTTTCTTAAACTTAAATTTTAATTATATAGATATTTGTATCTCTCTGTCTGTCTATCTATCCATCTGTCTGTCTCTATCTCTGTATCTATATGGTTTTATATAGATACATATGTGATGTATTTTTTCCTACCTAAGACATAAATGCTTGATCTAACAGGCTTTCCCTTTTGGATTGTGTCACAGAATTATATGGACCAATAACTGCCTAATTTTCTGTGAGGCTGTACCAAAGTCTAACTCAGGAGCTATTTGGTCAGCAGTTTATGGGGTCTATTTCCTACACTTACATGTGATTCTTCTGTGAAGTGGTATCAGCAGCAAAAGAAAGTCAGATGAAATAATCTGATTCCCTATAAAATTTGCAAATACTACTGTTCAAGATCCCGATCTAGAAATTCAAGGGAAAAAAATCAAAGCAGTTTCTGTGCCTTGCTCAACCAATGCTCCCTATCACAAAGCACTCTCTGATATACAAGATGAAGAAAATGAAACCCTTTGTGTAGATAATCATTGGGTTAGTGTCACAAAAGTTTCTTAGACCATAGTAATGAGCCGCTTTTCCAGCCTTTTGCACAAATGGCTCATGGGTTAGAGTTGTTTTCATGCTTCCCTCTTCCTGCTCCCTTTCCCTCAGAGCACTGGTTTTGCAGCACCCTGGGGGGACTTCCAGGGACTTGATTCTTGCTTCTTTCATTATCACTCTCCCCAAAACCTGAGGAAGAATCAGTGGTGTAAATAGTCCCAAGGGGAGCAGGGATGAGGGGACAGAGGTCGCAAATGTGGCTGTGGTTGTTTCTTTGCCCAGCAAGTGGCCCAGGGCTGCAGACCTGCCACAGATTTATACCTGATACAGACCTGCGACAGGTTTACAGATGTTTGAGTTTAGTGATAGGATGGCCTGAAATGAAAGCAGTGCAGGAATGAAACACTGCACTGTTTGAGTACCACTGTTTTTTTTGAGAGCTTATGCTACCTGTACTTACCTCCATCTACTTCTCCTCTTCATCACTACTGTAACTACAATAGTGGTTTTTCCCTCATTCTCTCCTCATTGCAGCTCCAGGAGCTTTAATTTTCACTGGATTTTTTACAAAATTTACAATTTTCATCTGAGCTCAGGCAAGCAGCTTTCCCGTGTACTTTCATATTGAGTTTCTGCTGGAGGCAGTGAGGGATGTAGCCTGCACACAGACAGGGCATGTGCTGCCTCTCTCTGTTATGGCTCTGTTGTTACCAACACCAATTTGTTAAATCCCCCCACTGACTTGCTTTCACTGCAGTGCTCCCAATTCCCTTGACATGCTTTTGCTTCAAGAAAAGGTCCTTATATAGGGGCTCAAATCCTGAGTCCTATTTAACAAAAGGACTTCCCTTTTTTTTTCTGTTGTCTCCCCATATTTGTTAAAACATACACTATGGCTTTCCCTTAATAAAGGAATAGCCTTTCTCCCCAGTTCCTTTTCAGCAATAGCCCCACAGTGGGAGTTAAGATTGAAAAGGCAGATTGACCATGCCGCTGTCGTGAAGCTGAACCAAGCTTGATGCATGTGTCCCATAAGGCACAGATGTTTATTCTTCCAAAATAGATTGATATTGGATTCTTTTTTTTTTTTTTTTTTTTCCAGAGGCTATATTAAAACTATTACTAATAAAGCATTGGTATGACAGAAAAAAAGTACATGAAAAAAATCCATCTCTCCAAACTTCAAATGTGCTAGTTCGTGCACATATCTATTTTGTTAGCAAATGGAAATGTCCACAAGGATCTCTTTTTTTGCTTTCAACTCTTTCCCTCTTTATAATCAGATGAAGTTGAAAAAAATCTGGAAAAAGACTATTCAGTCTGTAATACCCCAGCCTCATGCCAGTGTGACAGACTCTCCTGGCTCACGTACAATCTTCCAAGTGCTCTGTACGCGGAGGGAACGTGGCTGCATCCCACGGCGTGGTGTGGGGAGGAGTGAACTCCTGGGCACACTGCTGTGAAGCGGCACGCAGGGCTTCCACACTTACCTATGAAAACTGTTAGAGTCAGTGTGAATAATCCAGGTGACTAAATTGGAAACTATTATTATTAATCATTGTAGGGAAAAACTATCAGCCAGTGTTGGGGGGAAGCTTGATCTGTTGCAGCCCTGTCTTACCCCTGTTTTAGATTTCATAGGGTTGTCATGTGCCTTTGCTAGCACATACTACTGCTCCTTAATGTTTTATAAGGTGGTAGTTATTACTGGAAGGCAAGTTTGGTGTTTTTAGGATAAAAGTCTAAACTGAAAATAAATTGCAAAGCTGTTCTAGGTACTTTATTGTCCCATCATCGCAGCATTTGACATCGTTGTTAAACTTTCAGGATTTCAGTGGTTGTTGCTGTCTCTACAGCCTGGTGCAAAAGTTACTGGAGTGAGCCTGGAATACAGACAGATTCTCTAATAGCCTCATTTTCCTTGGAAACAGGAAAAAAAATCAGCGTGGATTCACTACTCTGGTCTGGGGGTTAAGGGCAATGAGAATTAATTTCCTGTGGGCACTTCAGCACACACTTCCAGACCTGTTGGGATTCCTTTTTTAAGCTCTATTGTCAGACATTTTTAATTGTTGCTGTCTAAGATTTTTCTCACCTGTACCCAAAGCCGGTTGGTTTAGCTCTATTTACTTGGCTGGCATGAATCGGCCTCCTGCTTGTCAATAAGCAGTCTCTGGCCCAGGGTGCTTGTTTTAAGCTTGTGTTTAGTATGAAAAATTGAGCAGTACACAATCCTTAGTTATCACCATCCTCCTTTTATTCAAAACTGGGGATGAGTTTTACTTTGTACTTACACATACACTGACATTTAAGAGCACAAATAGTTCAGCTGACTTCACTCAGCTACTCATATGGTTAATGTTATGCATGTGCCCAGGAGCCTCCCTGATTTGTGGCCTAAGGTCATATCTATTAAAGTGCATAACAAAACACTAAAACCTCTCCTACTTATCCAAACCCTGTTAATCTAAACTACTTTCATGTCTCTGTTCCATTTGGCTAATCAAGGTTTCAGTAGAGTTGCTCTGTAAGGATAAATACCAAAATCGGTTGAAGTCTGCCCTCGACAAAGTACTTCTGGCTCCCAGTGCCTTTAATGAGAGCCCTGAGTGTGTATCTGAGGTTGGAATTTGGCTCTAATGGAAGGTGGATTTTTCAAATCTTCTGTGAAGTGCTTCACAAAATAAGGGGTTTCAGTTTTTATACCCACACATGATATTATACTTACAGTTACCTTTGGCTGAACGATTCTTGGAATTTCTTGCTATCACATCCAAAAAAATGACACATTGAATTGCTTATCAGCTGCATATATAAAAAAAGATTGTACCATAAGACAACATAGGGTTGTCAAGGTTTGTATCGAAAATGCTGCTTGAATTATCCCTTGTGTCTCAATTTCAGTTCAGCTTTTTTTCTTAGACTGTTTTTTTGTATGTGTTCATTTGCTTTTTAGTAACCTTGGGGATAAGAGCACCTCTGACTTTCTAGATCTTCTCTTGTCTGCTGTGGAAAAAAGGAAACACAGCCAATTTTTTTTTTAAAAAAGAATAGAATCATAGAATTGGAGCTTTGGTTTTCTTGTTAGGGAATGAATTTTCGTTGACAATGGAAGCTTGATAGATAGTTACAGATCACAGAAAAATATATTTAACTCTTGAACTATGAGAAAAACGTCAGTTAAAAATGTGTGCATTTTGCTGATTGTTTACAAACAAGGTGTGTTCAAATGTGGGACAACACTGAGAAGATGCTGACAGTGAGAAAAAATCTTGTAGTTCAAAAGCATCTCTGTGCATTCAGTAGCTGAATATATTTTCAGTAGTCATGTTCCGAGATTTGTAGGAGACGGAACAGTACTAAGAGATAGGGCCTCACTCCTGCAAAGCAGTACGCAAGCCATTTCTTAGAAAATAAATTAAGAAAAATGTCTAGGATAAATGGAGTGAATTCCTCCCTGGACAGATTTATCTCTTCATATGGACTTCAGAAGGGAGATTGGTGGCTAGTTTAGACTAGGCGCATAACTTTAAAGGGTTTAAAATTAATGGGGTAAATCTCAGCCAAGGTGTCTGGCTGTGTGCTGGAGCTGGTTTCCGAAAGCTGAGTGTCTTCAACACCCAAAGGAGAAATACCCAGGTAGTTATCACTACTGAAATTGGAGGAAGTTAGGTGCTTCTCTCAAATGTGCTAAGTCACTTAAAACAGCCTTCAGGCTGCCCAAGCTGGGGAAGCAGGTGGACATTAGATACTTAAATCTCAGCCATTTTTTCAGTTCTCGTACTGCTGTTACGCCTGAAGCTCTTCTCTGGCACTGTTCCGTGACATGGGATGCCCACATTCACACCAGTTAACCCTCTTACTTTACAGGATGGATTTATAGGAGTAGTCCGATAGGATCAATGGCTGTACCAGCCCCTACCCCACCAACAGAGGTTTTGCAGTCTTTGCTGTCTGTTGACCCACCTGTGAGAGAAGGGTGAGACGACTTTCACCACTGTTTCTCCTACACCAGGCACTCTTCGGGGAAGGAGGTAACTATTCCGCAATTTTGAATGAAGAGTCGCTCAGCCATGTCCCTGTCTCCATCTCTTTCCCACGTAGGACAAGGTGCACTGCAACATGCCTTAGCATTTCCTAAGATCCATGGATGGAGATAAGTTCCAACATTGCATGGATGAGTCATTCTGAAGCTCCAGAGAAACCTCCTTATCTCTGATAAGTCTCAGTTCTGAACTCTTTCTGAGTCAGGAGTCTGCTTTTTAGGTCCAGTGGATGTTGATGTGAAGTGCTCTAAATGTGTAGCATTTTGCAAACTGTACCTAATTTTTTCAAGGACTCAGACTACTGATTTCTAGTGCTTGATGACTGCTGAGGCTTTAATAAAATGAAACAATTTAAAAAACTGCAAAGTTGCAGTCTCTTTGCATTTAAGTTGCTCTGCAAATTTCTCAGTGAGATAGTATTTAATTTCTCAATAGGAGCATGCCTTAATCTCATCATATGATCTGATTTCTGAGTAAGAATTATTTTTCAGATCTGGCTTTTTTATGAGTCCAGGGTCTCAGAGGGATTTCAGCTTCTAATTTTCAATGCAATCTAAGTGCATAAATGCTCTTGGTAATCTGGGCAAGAGTCAATGTTTAGTTGGTTTTGTGGCAAGCTCTCGTTATGCCATTATTTGGATCACAAACATTCAGGGAGAATATTTGCTTGTTTAAACGGATATTTTATGCGAGAAGCATTTTATTGCTGGGAAAAATTTCCTATCTAAAACAGATTTTGGGTTAGAATCAAACAAAAGCTAACAATGTGTATTCATAGTTGACACTTAAAGCAGAAATTCATCCTTTTTCAGTGAAGGTAAAAGTTATTCATTCTTTTAATGGACAGATTCTTCTGACTTTGGAAAGAGATTAAGACAATCATTTCATAGATTTATTTTTTGTCTTCAATACTAGCACAACCTTCCTCCCCTTCCAAATTCTTCCTGTCATCATAGTAATTCAGTGCTGCTGATTTAGTGAATAGGATTGAGGGAGACAAGCAATCCAGCATGTTGAATTTGAACTCTGACCTTCCCTTTGCATTGTTGCACAACTTCTTAGTTTTGCTAATCAAAAAGCATTCTCCCTCCCCCTCTTTTCTCAAATGGGCAAAAACTAGAAATGTAGAGGGACAGGGTGGTTTTGGAAACGATCAGGAAAAGACACCTGTACATTTCTCTGGTTTGGCTCAGTGTTAAACATTTCTTGTGGATCTGAAATCTGATATTTGCATTGTTCTTCAAATATCAAAATAGGACTAAATTCCTTAAGATTCCTATTATGCTTAAACACGGGAACGTGGCCAAGCACATGACTTCTCATATGCTGTCTTCATCAATACTGAGCTCTTGACATACTATTCATGATAAATTGAGATGGACAAGACATCAAGTGCATTTTAGCTCTACAACAGCCAAACTCACAGAGACTTCCATTATGGTTGTGCTCGTTGTGAAAGACCGCAATGCTCTTGCTAGAGCTGTGGTGTGTTTAAAGCTTGCTGGTATTCCGTTAGGTCATACAGTGGGAAAAAGTACAAAAATAACAAACTTGTTAGTCTGCTAATTGCAGGCTTGTTAAGTGATACTCCATTTCTGGTGGTTTTTTTTTTTTTCCCCTCTCCATTGCTCTGATTAATGACTATTCAAAACAAACACAAAAAGGTCTTCTGAAAAAAAAAAAAATCACATTGCACCTGAAAAATCTTTTACTGGATTTTCTAATGCAAACCGTGCATTTGAATACATAGCTACAGGACTGAAAACACCACTGATGTATCCTATTTGATTAATTCATTCAAGTGATATCCAGCTTTTGAGAAAATCATCAGCTGACTTGTGACTTGTGTGTCCTGAGTTTGGCCTTTCTTCTTCCTTGTCTTTATAACTGCAAATTTTGTTTCTTATGTTCTTTTAGCACAACTGTTGCTTGTGTAGTCAGGACATTTCCATTCTCTGTGCTCTGTGATAGGACCCTGAGTGTCAGTGGAAAGTTTCCCATGGACTTTGAGGACTTATGGATCGACCTAGCACAGTAGGAACTCACAAAACACTTGTTTCAGTGGAAGTAAATAATTTTGGTTCGGTAGCTCATGACAGAGGGCTTTTGTGAAACCAATTTTGTTTTCTTTTTAGTTCAGATGTGTTTTTAAGAGTCTTGAGGGTTTTGATAACAAGTACTTCCTAAGCAATATTTAATATTATTTGATATGGACACCTACCATGTAAAATAACAGAATTTTGTTTTAATCTATTTCAGTCATGTCATTGTTTCAAAGTGACTGTAATTCAAAAAGCACCACCCAGGAACACTACTGAGCCTTCAGGGACCTCCTCAGCTAGATTGTGGTTCTGTGTGAAGAAAGTATATAAGAAATTATTGATTTCTATTATTTGGAGCTTTTTTCTTCTGGATTACCAGATCAGATCCAGGACTCGCTACTCTGGGTGAAAGTAATTGCTACAGTTGTTTGAGATTTGTGAGTTCTTACAAATAAGACCTCATTAAAAATGCCCACAGTTAAGTCAGAGAACATTTTGAGCATCCTCCATAGTACACTTTCTACAGAGGATAGGAAACTGCCACCGCCGCACTGGGCAGACAACTCTGCCACATCCCTGCTTCAGTGCAACATATCCCTTCAATGTCACTGAAAGCCAGGACTTCACAGGTCAAAAATCTCGAGTGTTGCTACTTCAAAATAATAGCTTTTTGCTCACTGTAAAACTTAAGTCCTTTCCCACAGAATGGTCCCTGTTTTGGAGCAAAAGTCAAATCCCCTTGCAATTTTGCTTTCAAAAGACATTTACTTATAACACTAAAATGAAATAGAGGAATTTAATAACAAAAATTACTTTCATCACAGATTGGACTAAACCCTAGTCTCTGACGTCAAATGCTTTACTCCCTGCTGGTAGTCCTCCTTGCAAATCATGTAGATAACACTACACATAGTTCATATATGTGCCTCTGGAATATAAGAAGAAAGAACTGGAGGTTGATCTTTGCCATGCAAAGACATTATTACTCTTTGAAATGCATGCAGTTGGTGTTGTGGAAAGGCATAACACTGAACAGTTGAAAATAATAATAAGGGAGAGCTCCAGAACTAACCATTGCAACTCAGACGCTAGCGAGCAGCCTCCTCCTGGCTCTGCTGTTTGGGCATGTCTGCACTCTAACAAGCCATTTACCCCTTGTAATTCTACCACTCCATGAGAAATGATTCACAGATGAGATTCATGTTTGCCATGGAAGGATGCCATTTATGGGCAAAACCTCTTTTTTTGTTTCATCGGGGGACAAATTTCCTATTACTATCGCAATTTGCTGCTATGAGGCTGTGATACCCCTGGCTTCTGTAAACCAGTAAGGTTCATCGATTTCAAGTCCTTAGGTTATTTCTTTGAAAATTTGTAACTGGATTAAAATTATGTCTGTGAAGAGACACAGTCATGTCCTTACATCTAACTTTAGGGTCCTGGGTTTTCTCATAACTCATGGTGGGCGACAGACACCTCAAGAGAGGTGCCTCACCTTACTTAGCCTTAATGGCCACCTCCATTGCCTGTCAACGGTGTCTGAAGGAGTAACTGGACAACCTGTTCCTCTTCTACACGAATACAGTGGGATGAGAGGAATCCCTCATACCACGGGCAGAAAAAAAATGGATTGATGATGGAAAATATCAAAAGCTGTATTCTGCTTTAAATCAGGAGCAATACCATTTCAATAGGAAGAGTGGGCCTAGTGCACCATCTCTTCCATTCTAATTTTAAATAGTGTGGTTTTCTGCCTTCCTCTCTCTTTGGCATGGGAATATGAAAGAAGCTTTTATGATTAACTGAAGTATTCTTTACAGTTTACCTTTGTCTCTTAATTATTCATTTTAACTAGCTTCTGTCTACTTTTTAGGTAGTTCCCAGTGCTATTTATATTTTAAAGACCCTTTATTAGGCTTTTTGCACACGATATGTAAGACTTTATATCCTTGCTTAACTGAGCTGGCCTTTGTTGCCCTTTTCTGTGTTTAGATTATAACCAGGATGAATTTCACTTGTGGTCTCTCCAGCTGTTTTTTAAGTAGTTCCCACTTTTCTGCAGTAGATTTCCTTCACATTAGAAGATTCCAGTCCAAATTCCATAGGGTATTTTGCCTTCCCTTTAAGCCAGCTTTCCTTTATGTTTCTCTTCCACGGGTCCTAGCTCATACGAATCCTACAAATGCAGTGTTATAATTAGAACTATGTGAACACAGCACTTCCATTTCTCAGAGGTTCCTGCAAACATTTGCTTTGGGTTTCATCCATATGAGCTCCCATTCCTTCATATTTTTTGCTTTGAATTTCAGATGTGAACAATCCAAACACCACTGAGCTCAAGCTCAGCTCCAGTGACTCAATGTTAGGAATCCCTGAAACAAAAAAACAAGTTTTGCTTGGTTTGAGGTGAAATCCACGGTCTAAATGCTCATATTGGTAGTTACATGTCCATAATGAATCTTCAAGCGTAGAAAATCAGTGCTTCAATTTTGTGATATAAACAGTTGACCTGTTTAAGGGGTTCATGACTAATTTTTTTAGTCTGTAGTGGAGTACCTGGGAGCACCTTCCTGCCTGGACGGGCTGGGTGAGAGCTCCCTCTCCTGTTTTAATCTGTTTTAGACTGTGGCCTTGGTGGTGATGCCCACATCTGACCAGCTGGGTTTTCCTAGTAGCGGACCCATCTCAGTATGTTCATTTTCCAGGTTAGATCCAGGGTAGCCTTGAGTTACCTTCCTTCCACAACAAGAAACTACTCCACTCGCTTATTTTTTCACAGTTTTCATCTCTGTCTGTGATTAAAGAGTAAACTGCTCATGGAGGTAACCCAAATTGCCTGACACCAAGCCATGCAATCTCCCTTGAAAATGTTTTTCCGTATAGAATGGGAACATTGCAAGATTTTTTCCCCATTTTATTTAGGTTCTTGTGTTTTTCAAAAACAGCAACAACAAATGAGGAGAAATTGGATTTTAATTTTTTTTTAAATTTTTCTTTTTATGTCTCTCTGTAGGAAGAAAGAATGAAATAAAGACACGAGGTGAGTGGAATGAAAATATTTGCACTGAAATCACTGAAATGTGTAATGTACTGTCTTAAGAGACAGAGGTGGTCATTTTGTTATGGTCCTTAATTTTAGTAGGTACATATTCATTGAATCTCTAACACCCCAAACTTCATTTACCATATGTTAGTGCCTTTCCCACTACAAATCTACTCCTCGAATCCCTGAAATTGTGCTCCTTTTTTTTTTTTTTTTTTTAAGAAACAGCCCAGCTGTACAGAAAACAAAAAATGCTCGGTTAATCTTACAATTATCAGTCTTTTATTCTCACTGTGTGGACAGGCCTACAGATGAAATGTCATCTCCTTGCTTCTGAGTTTGGCAACGTCTGTGAGTTACTGCCCAGACACCCAACCTAGTTTGTGGTCACTGTGTGTTGGATCTGGAACTGCTTAAAAAGGTTGGAAATGACTTAAAGCTTCATGTTGGTCTCTTTAGGAAGAGGGTAGCAAAAGGGCAGGGGTGTTTTAATTTATCTAGTGAGTATTGTTGACATTTTTTGTGTTAACAACATTAGGAAGTTGCTGACGGTTTGTTTTCTTTATTTTTCTTGTTTTGCTTAGAATTCTTCAATGGGAACTGATTTTTCATGCAGAATGAATGAAAATTGTGAGTCACAACAGAGTACAAGAAAAGGTGGAATTTTCCTTTCCAGACATGGCATTTTCTGGAAACCGTAAAAATGAAATAACAAATTACAGAATAGAGATAACAGCATTTTAGAAAGCCACACTAGATTAGAACAGTTGAAGGCAAATTCTTTGCAGCCGCTAATGCCAATTTGTGGATAGAAAACCAAGAGGATTCTTAAAGATCTTTCTCTTAATTGATTTAACGTTTTTCTTGTTAGTCTGCAGAGCTGCCAGTGCGAATAACTTGTGTCTTCCTCATGGGCTGTAGCTGTCTCGTTTGTTCAGCTTCATGGAGCCGTGTGGGTCGGTTTTCCTCGCCGGGACAGGTTGGCGATGGAGAGGCAGAGCTGGTGGGAGCCCACTGGAGGGCAATCGAGCACCATCTATCTGCCCTCCACCGCCGTTGCTGCCTGACTGACCCTTTCTAAAGATTTTTGATCTGAACTCTTAATAACAGTTTACATTTCCACGTCCGTATTAGATCTGGGGTTCCATAAAGTGAGGCCAGCACTACATGTTTTTGCTCTCCTCAAATATTACATCGTCTATTTATACTGTGTGTTTTTGTAGCCCATGATGTAATATAACAAAATTTCAACCATGTGCATCACACATGCAAGTCCGAGTGCAGCTGGGTTGTGTAGCACGGCTGAGGTAATGTCAAGAAATTTCATATTATATTTAAAATGACACCTGTAAAAATAATCTTCAATTTGTAATTTAAATACTGTAATACTCAATTATGTGAACTGACAGGAAGTGTCCCAGCGGTTTTGGAAAATAACATTCTTTTATCCATCGAACCTTTGATGCATTTTTGAATAGCCATAATGGAAGTTCAGATCATGACCTTCTGCCTTGAGAGAACAAAGTGAGGGAGGAATAAGATCTTCTACAGCAAGGTAAAGTCCTCTCTCTGCATACACATTTGCTTTCTCAGAGTGAAATGTCAGCTGTGCACGCTTTATCATTACCCAAACCAAGGAGAGCTCAAAACTGTAAATCTAGCCTAATTTCTAATTGTGTGCCTTGGTTATGGCAGCACACACATGTCATCTGTAAATATATATCCTGCTTGACTCCTAAAGAGAGGCTTCGAATGTTTTCCTACAGTCTACATCAGTAGCAGTCAGATTCTCTTAATGTGGGAGTGAGGTCTGTGACTTGGCCATTGAAAGAGCTCAGAAGTCTTCCAGATGCAGGAATCAGTTTTGGAAATCTACTGAGCTGTTTCTTAAGTATGTCCCTTTTGCTTATTTGGGGGGGGAGTGAGGGGGAGAGGGAGAAGGAGGGGAGGAGTTGGGGGGCAACGACAAGGCATAGGCTTTGTGCAAGTAGGTTATGAATGTGATAGCCCTGGGATTTCTTCCACTGTAAATTACACCTTCTTCCCTAATTCCTTGGCATTTCCCTTATCCAAGAGCTGTTTCTTAAGGTTCTCATGAACCTTAACACTGCCCCCCCACAACTTGTACCTGTTATTGGCTTCTGCAAAATCTAAGAGAGTTCTCCTACGTCTGTTTCCATTATGTACTTTCAATATACTGAATGTGACTTCCAGAGAGTTGTGTTTTGTGCCACTTAAATAAACTCTGTTCTTTCCATTCAACTCTGGTAACCTGATACGGCACAATAAATGCTAATAAGTTTCCTGCAGAGTAGTGCTCTTAAGACAGCTTATTTTTCATCCCTCCTTTCATGTTGTGCCCTTATTGATGACTCAGTCCATACCACAAGTGTTCTTAAAGAAGATAAAATGTAAATAAAAGTGAAAGATGCTGGTCAGATAAGGAACTCAGAAGGACACAGGAAATGCTTCCTAAAGAACATTATTTCTGCATCCAAAGTTGCCCTCTTTTAAGTTGTAGTTACTGGCTATTACTCTTCGTAGGCAATTAAGGACAAAATGTTGCATTAAATAATTAACAACAGCAAATTAATGGTTTGGTCTACTGCAAATCAAGGACATATGCCTTGTAGGTTGGAGATTGGTTTGTTTTCTATTGATAAAATGTTTTCCTAGACATACTCTTTACAGGTGAAAGTCACCCATAGTCTTACAGCAAGAGAGGGCCTGAGTGACCCCTGTGGATATCTGTACATGGGGAGTCAGGAGTGAAAAGTGCGGGAGGCCATTGTCTGACATGGAGAAACTCTGTCAAAGGAAACAAACGTGGAGTGACCGCCTGCCATGGTTGCACGTGCAGGAATCACCAAAGCTGTGGCCCCTTTCCCTGTCCAGAGAAGGTGGTCCATTACCAAGAGCATCCAAGGCTCTTCTCACCCATACCACAAGTCTTCTTTCCTCTCATATAGCTCTTGTGCTGAGTTTGCTCCCTTGAACACTGCTCTGCTGGTAAGAGGAGTGCCTGCATCTGTGCGTGCAGGTCCCCAGGAGCTTTATCTCCATGCACGTTGTGTAGAGCAGCCTATGGAAGGGAAAGGGTCACCTTTGCAGCAGGAGAGGTGGGTGCAGGAGAGGAAGGGCTGCCCTCTGGGACCATTCCACCCCAGGGTGAGAGGTGTTTGATGTTGGTTTGTTATCGTAGCAGGCAGAGCTCATAGGGAGAACAGTAGATGGTGCCTGCCCTGAGAGGCTTCCTGCGTTAATGCTTTAATGCAAAGAACAACACAGCTGGGCTTTTTTTAATGCTTGGTAAGGAAGGGGAGCACATCTCTCTCTGCAGCCTGCCTGCCTCACACGAAAGACAACAGGAAGGAAGTGCTCTGCTCTTAAAAGTTTGTTTCAGTCTCACGTTTTGAAAGAGCAGGTCACTTCAAAGTCCCACCACAAAATTACCACATGCCATCTGCTCATTACAAATGTGCAAGGGAAATTATTGGTGCTTGTGCCTTGTTTCTGTGATCCAAATGTATGTATGTGCCAATTATTTATTTTATTTTTAAACAGACACGTTCAGTTGTCTCCCACCCTTCCACGGTTCTTACACTGAACATCTTCTTGGGATGTCGGCTCTTGGGGTAGGAGACCACATGTGCCTGCACTGCTCTGCTCGTGTGTGTGTTCGGATGTAAAAGGACCACAGTGTCCATGACAAAACCCAGGGAGGGCAATTGTCAGGTTCCATGTGGTGCAAACGTGTTTTCTGTTGAAGCAGGCTAAATTCAGTGGCTGGTATCGTGCAGCTTTCCCAACGGTTGTAAACCATAATGCAGCTGAGGGTGGAGGCCCTTGATGTGTTATTTCCAGAGCTGATGGCCAGGCAAGACTATTGGTTTGTTCTGCTGCATATCCCAGACTATAGGCTTTTAACCATATGCTCTATTAGCAACCTTTTTTAGGCAAAGTCTTTAAAACCTCAGCCACATGGAATCTCATTAGAGCTGAGAGGAGCAGAATTTAGTTCTTGGTTCTGCTGTGAACACTTAAGGTGTTGGTCACCTTGCCAAACTTCAGGTGTCTTGTCCAAGTCAGTTATTCAGATTGTGTCTATAGTCAATGCAGAGATACCTGCAAGGGGTGTTTTCTCCTAATTGTTGAGACCTATAGAAGTTTCTCTCGGTTTATTTTAGAGGGAGGCTGAACAAGAAGCTTAGATTAGATTCCTAATTTTTATAGCACTAAAGGTGGTACAAACCCTACATTTAAACCCTTGCTGTCACAGTTCCCTTTTTGTGAACACTGGATAATAATAAAACCGCTGAAGAGATCCTCCTACTAGGTTAATGGAGCATGGTCTCAATCAGAGCCTTAAAAATGCTTCCTTATAGAAACAGTAACTGATCTCAGTGGGGTTATTCCTGATTTATGCCAGTGTAAGAGAAGGACTGGTTCTCAGGTTTCCTACTGCATTCAAGCTAGCTAATTTTTCTCAGGGCACATTCATACCAATTTGGGGCTGAATGCTTTACTCATTTGTATGATGTATACATTTATTTTTAACCAGTACTTGTTAAAAATAAACTTTTCATCAGTGAACAGTCCAGGGTGGACAGATGACTCACATGTGCTAGTGGGAATGGGATGAATCAGCAGCACCGTTTGATTCGTAGCACAGTCTCAGGTCGAGCAGCTGTGTCTGGAGAGACTGGACATGCTCCATCTTTCAGCTCGTTGCAGTCTTGTCCCCAGCATGACTGGCTGCTTCTGTCAGCAGCAGAGCCACGGGGCTCACTGCACAGCGAGGTGCAGAAGGACCTATGCTAAGCTGGATGTATTTTCAGCTCTCTCTGGTATCAACATGTGCTTCTCATGTTCAAATTGACACAATTTAGCAGTGCTGGGTTACAGCTCAGGTGTCTCTGCACCATGCCAACCCACCCCAGCCCTGTGGAAGGTGGCTGAAGATGGGAGGGCTTGGCTTCTCGTCTGCATTGTGTTTGGTGATGTCCAGGACACCAGCCATGCACGACCTCTACTATTGCACCTGCGTGTCACCTGAGGCTGGCTGTACTTAACTTCAAGTGGAGATTGACTTTCCACCTCCTCACGTTTCCCAGGCATTTCCAGGAGACAAAGCACTCCAAAACATGGTGTGGCCACTATCACAAGAGTTATTACTGAACTATTAAAGTTATATTGAGTCTACAGATATACATATTTATGCCCTTCTTTTAGCCCAACTATATGTTTTTCAGGCCTTAAAGCTGCAGGACATTTTTTATATTTGTTATTGAGAGCAGATGTGCCCAATTCCAATCATATTCTACTGAAGAATGTCAGGGTTGTGAGAGGTCAAATGGTGAATGTCTTTCAATCTCCATTATTATTTCCTCCACTCAATTGCCGCAGCAGGGAGACTACAGTCGTTAATAGAGACCTTCAAAATATTCAAATATATTACAGATCAAAACCTTCCTTATGCTCTTTCAGTTGCCTCCTTCCGCTCTTGAAAAATGCTCTGGTTACGCTACTGCTTCAGCCTGGGACTGGAGTTGAGCTTTTGATCATACTCACAGCTATGGACACTGGAGATGCTGACCTGGTTTATAGTATCATCTAACTCGGAAACCAGCCCTTTTGGGAAGGTGTGACAAGGCACACACTGTTGCCCTGTGTCCCGTAGATGCCCCTCTGCCTGGGCTTGTCCTTGCCCACATGCCTACATTGACCTTGTTGCCTTCATACTGCAGCAGAGAAGGAGCGCTCCCAGCAGCCTTAAACGGGAGGTGCCAAAACTCCCGTTGCAAGACGGTTCAAAAAGCTGTTTTCTTTCTGAGATATGAGCCTGACAGTGACCAAAGGGGAACAGAACAGTACTGGATGGGAACGGGCAGAGGGAAAAGGCCTGCGCACAAGCCCAGCTCAAAAATGCAACCTCAGTTTCCCCTGCTGTGCTTGGAAATCGTTCAGGGATGCATTCAGGTCTGTCACAGGCCCAGTGGAAACAACCATGCCGAAGACCAGAAAAGTCCAATTTTAGAGCTATGACAGGTTCTTCCCTTTCCTTCTGGGGCCTTGGAAGGAGGATTATGGAGGAACGTGTGATTAATGCCCTCTCTCTGGGAGGAAGAAAACATGATTGTACATTCTTTCCTAGTCCCGTCCATCATCTTCAGTGATGCTCCTGGGGAAGCTTATTCCTTCACATGCAACATTTGCAGAACTAATTTCCAAAAAAATAGGAGTGGTTTTAAATAAAGCAAACATCATTTTGCAATTATCTGCAATGCTTTAACATTTATTGATTTTCTCACTCAGCCAGGGAATTTTTTTCTCTCTCTCTGCAAAGCAGCCACTTAATAAAACTGTTCTTTTTTTCCTGTGGGACTTTTTGCACTGGAAATGTTCAGTGGGCAAACTGTCGCCGTGTTGTGAAGTTACACCTGGAAGTGTAATTGGGAGATTTTTAGTGAACGTGTGAGCTTTGCTACCACTTGTTGTCCTTGCTCAGTCAGGCCCCCCATCTCTGCTATGTGCAGCGAACGCTAAAATGTTTCTTCTTTCGATTTCCTGAGTTTCTAACTGAAACAAAAACCAGGCGCGGAATGAAGCTCAAAAACATTTCCAGTTTGGAAAGGAGACGTAAGTAAATGCAATATCCTGGGACAGGAGGCTTCTTGTGTTCAAGAGATCTAATAGTCCTGAGGACAGGCCTGCCAACTGGCTTTCGTGCCTTGGGCGTTAGGGCAGGCCTGCGTACTTTCTCTCCAAATCAGTGGTTTTTAGGGGACTGTTAGAAAGCACCACTATTGAGGAGCGGTGCCAAATCCAAAGCTATCAAATTCAGCACTTGCCACTTCATCCCTTCCTCCAAATATTAAACTCCCGTACGGCGCTGCGCTTGCCGTGCTAGGAGCCCTAACGTAAAAATGCTGTGAGCTTACGCAGTGCTGACAGGATGGTTAACGTCCTGCTCGGTTAGGAAATGCTATAGCTTGGGAAGGGAGCTTGAAAAGAGCTGCCCGCCCCTTCGTTTACTCAGAAAGTACGCACGAGCCAGTGGGAAACAGAGGGGGTCTCTGCCTCGGGGTCTGTGCATTGGCTCACTGCAGTCTGAGGCAGGGTAATCATCACTTGTAATGCTGGTAGCTGGTTTGTTTTTCAGTAATTAAAATAAAGACGTGATTGGTGAGTTCAACACCTGATGCTAGAAAGCCTTGTGACCATCAAAGTCGCTCTGCTTATCTGAGAGAGATAGTGCCAATGCCCTGTGCAGGACTGCCAGCTCCTGCCAGACACCTCCAGTGATGCTGGGACATCCCCCGAGGCTCCATTCCACCCAGAGGTTGAGAGGGGTTCATGGCTGCTGAGAGACGGACTCCAGCCTCCAGTTGACATCCCTCCTTTTGCTGGTATCAGCACTGCCAGTCCTGTTTGCCACATACCGAGAGGGAGGTGGGGACATCTGGGACTGGGCATGAGGAACCTCAGCAAGGAAAGACCGGGCAGCTTCTTTTGGCTTAAGTTGTTCATTGAGCAACTCATTTAATATATGTGTGCTTAGACCTCCTTTGCATCTAACAGCCCAGCAATGTGGTGGCCATGAGGATACCACAGCACGGGAAATGCTCTGATGGTGCAGGAATAGGGGCACCGAGCTACTTAGAAATATGGGTTTTAAAAGCCCATACCCGCCTCTCAGGGTAAGCTAATAGGAAAGCTCTCACCAGAAGGCTGCTTGCTTTGATAGATGAAGGACTATCAAGGGAGCAATCTGAGATATACATTAGGCTCTCACACAAATCTGGGGAGTCATTTCAGTTGGAGCAACACTGAAGATTAAATATTATAGTTCACTGAAGGGGCTCTGAGTGGCAGTGAAAAAAGCCAGAATAGTTACCTAAAATCTCACAGAGAAGTACAGAGTGCAGTGTTTAATTAACCTCGAGTGCAGTGTTTAATTAACCTCTCTCTGATGCCTCAGGAAAAGCCAAAATGGACACGTTTATTCCACCAGCCTTTGAGGACCCTGTAGGACAGTCGTTCATTCCTTCCTTTGGTGTGAAGTGCACTGAGACATCAGAGATATATTTATTTTTTTTTACATTAATTTGCAGGGTTTGTCTAAAATGTATTCAAGGCAATAACAGCAAGTGGCTGGGACTCCTGAGGTCTAAGTTTTCACCCTTCTCACCTCCGTAAGATGCACGTTCAGTGTGCGGTTATTTATAACTGGGGCATTTGGTTCAGATATTTAATTTTTTTTCAAAAACCCTTGCAGCAGTGAGCTGCATTGTCAGAACACCTTGAGCAGAAAGTGTTCATCAATAAAAATATATCCTTTCTTTTTTCCAAGGCAAAACTTCAGCATTTTGGGCACAAAGTCAGACTATTGTCCACTTGAAAACATCATTCAGGTGCTTCACACCTCTATTTTCCTGCAGGATGGGCTTTCTGCCTCCCTATGGCATCTACAGTGTGTTGTGGGAGTCTGATGGCAGCAGGACCTCTTGGGGTGACAGAGCTTCATTGACTGGTTTGGCTGGTAGAAACCAGCAGTGTTGAGGAATCACCCAAAGCTCTTATTTCTGAAATTAATGCTTATAGCTATGATCTCTGCTTTTTTGTCTGAAAAAACATCAACTTCTCTGTCTTATATTGGTGTCATTTTTGGTATATATTCTTTTAGGTTTTGTTTCCAAATCCTTGAAAAGCTATTTAGGAAAATACTGTTTCCTGATTAGAAAAAACAAAAGCTGGGAAATTTTGACCTATTCACCTGACAAACATTTCCCTTTATAGAAGAACCAACACTGTAGGGGGAAAGCTGCCCTTGCAGAGCTCCAGGGTATGGCTTTGAGTCTCATTTACATGAATCTCTGGAGCTGCAGCCAGAACTCCATATTTTTCCTGAAGACCTGTCCCAAGAGGAGGCTTCTCAGTGTTAGGGCAATGGCCACCCAGCAGTGGTGCTAGGGGAGAACTATGGTTGTATCAGGAAAGCCCTAAATGGGTGCTTCATAATGCATGGGTTAACTTGAAGGCAACATCGATGATCAGACTTTGTTTCTTTTATGCATTCAGTGTCACAAGTGAGTGTGTTGATGGATAGATTCCACTTTTTCTGCTCTATAAAGTAAAAGGCCACTTGCCAGGGTTGCTCCCAGCTACTGCTGGCCTCAGCAGGCCCCAGCAAGGTGAAAGGTCCTTGTTCCCCCAGAGGACTGACACATTATGATGGCTTCATTTGATTAAAAGGGGATGTTGATCATTAGTTATGACCCAAATTTCTTTTTTTTGGCAATCATTCAAAGTGTTCCCAGATGCCCATAAGGCTGTTCTTACCTGCAAATAAAACATATCTTTATAACAAGGACATTAATGTTAATGAATAATATCAAAATGTGCCATGTGCCTTTCCCAGGCCTTTTTTTTGCATTTTGATGGATTGAATGATGGAAGGGAAACATATGCTTTCCAGATTGAACCCAAAGAGCTCACTAATTCAGAGTCCATGCTCCTTCAAGCTGCAGCCAAGCAGAGAATAAATTGCATGGCATTTGTCATCCACTTGGGATTAATTATTGAGTTTTAGAGGTAAGTAGCCGCACCAGCGAAGGTTACCAGTTTGTTCTTTAGCATCTAGTTAAGAGCATTGAAGGAAATAGGAGGGGGAACTGGCCAAACACAAATAACTTGGATATTTCTGCCCAGAGTAAACCGGGCAACAATGAAGCAGGTCAAATGTTCAGCTCACGAAATAATATGCATGTATGAACTTTTGTAGGTGATTAGTACAATTGTATGAGGAATGAGTACTCCCTTCAGGTTAACATTAAAGAGAGTTGACACAGTGACAGGAAAAGTCTTTGGGTTTTTTATAGTTATTGCCATAGTTGACCTGGAGCTGGTACTGGCTTGGAAAAAATGAGTATTGTTCCCTGAAGGACTCCTCTCAACCTTGAGCTTTGGGCTTGTAAGAAAGGAATCTTCCATCTGTCAGACAGGACAGGGTTAGGACACTGGTCCCCAGGGTTCCCTTTGATTATGTGATGATGTTTTAAGGAAATTAGCTGATGACTGCGATAGGGAAAAAGCTGTATTTGAGTTTGAAAATCAGGCAGTTTTTTGTTTCATTAAACACACATCTAAGCAGGAAGTTGAAAAGATAAGGTCAAGTGACGGTGAAAAGGTGATAGATTAAAATATAGTCTGATTTAGCTATTTTTGAGATGAAATGAGGCACTTGAAAAATGAGTTAATTAATCATCATGTCTTAGCTATTCAAAGAGCATTTCCAGTGATCCAAAAGGTAGCTTTTCATATTTACTGTGGTCACAAGTTGCAGAACCTTATAACCCTTTGCTTATTTTTGGTCCTTCCGCAATATTACTATAGGAACAGGTGAGGTCAGCTGAGGCAGTGTGAAAGGTAGTAAGTTTTCAATGTTTTTATAGTTGTGTCTGCTTTAGTATTTTGACTTGAAGCAACACTGTGTTTTGGAAGTGACTCCCTGGACTGACCCATTTGCTATATGCTATTTCCACCCACAGAGTAGGATCTGTGTGCATGAAGTAGATTGCTTTTGGAGTAGACTCAACTGGAACATCTGCCCCAAGTTTTTACCAAGGCATTCCCCTAAGGGGAATGTTGGGATCCAAACCAGCTGTGTGTCCTTCACACAGCTAGAGACCCCATATTCAGAAGGGAAGTTTAGTCCATGGAGCCAGACTCAACCCAAACCCAACTCCCAGAACTGCATAAAATACAGTTGCAGAGGTCTCAGCACTAACCGATTTATGCTTTGGGCTACAAATTTAACTCAATGCCTTCCTCTCTCCCTTTTTCTGTCTCTGTGGCTTGGTGCTTTTGGCAGTTACTTTGTGGCTGCCTCCCCAAAGTCAGCTCTGCTCTGCTAATGATGCTGAAGCCAGAAAGACACACTTTTGCAGTCCAGGCATCAGCTCCTGCTTGGTTTTGGTGGTACCTTGGGATAACATGAGTGCTTGTGACTTGTGAAGGTTGAAGGGGAGCAAGGACTTCTGTTCTGCTCAATGTGTAGGCAATGGTGTGGTGTGATGTTTTGCATTGTGTCTTAGTGTACAGTGATACAAGAAACCATTAAACACTGCCACTCATTTAACCTTCTGGTTTACTTTAGTCCTGACTGCCTTGTTTTGCCAAATGCTACTGCAAATGCCCCATCCTACCCCTGTCCACTTCTCCGCTCTCAAGCTCCAAATCAATGTCCGTGGACAGAATGGGATATTAGAGTAGAGGAGGAAAAGGTTCCCGGGACAGCACCCTGCTGCCCAGTCAGCTCTGCTTTGTGCAGCTCCTCCTCTCCCAGTCTTGTGTCCAGGCTGCCCAGCTGCTCCTCTCCTCTCTCCTTCCTCTCCAGCCCCAGTCTGGGGCACTGAGAAGAATGGCAGTCAAAGCATGCTTTCGTTGTTTTTTTTTTTTTCCAGTTGTTAGATGTGATCAATGCTGTTTCAATCTTTTCTGCCTCATTTCAAGATGGGCATCTCAGCAACTTCAACTGAACTCCCTGAAGGCTCATTGTGAGAAATGCAAATTCAGCAGCACTTGCTGTAGGGATCATGCATCTTTGGGAAATGTAAAATAAGCACACAGTCATGCTGCCCTGCAAAGTAAACTTCCCAGGCTGCAGTCGGGACTTTAATTTCAAGCATCGCTTTTTTTTTATTTTATTTTTTTTCTTTTAGCTAAATTACAGGTGAACTGAGTCTGCCATCTCCACAAAAAATGTCACATAGAATAGATCTATTAAGCCTGAAAGTTATTTATTTTGTACATATTTCAAGTTTAAAAAAGATTCCCTAGAGGAAATTGTAGATGAAGTCAGCAAAAGAGTGGCTGTATACTGAACTTGGTGAAGTTTTGCTGATGAAAGGATCTGGCCCAATTGCAAGTTTAGCAGAAAGAAGCCCTCATCCAACCTTACCTGGGAAAAAATAAGTACAACAAACTCTACTTCTGTTTCACCCTTGAAATCCTGACTCCAGCTTTAATTTTCCCTGCCTCGCTAGCTGTGCTCTAGAAAGCATGAAGCTTGTAAACACATTTTTGATAACAGCTCAGTGAAAATAATAAAATAATCTATTTTATTCAGCACTTGCCTTCTCCTACTAGCATTTCCTTGTAAATGAGATGAGGTGAATAAGACACTAAACAGTAAGCACTGGACCCTCATGACAATTTGTCAGAAATGGTCTCATTTGCCTACCTTACTTCCTACAGTGTTTATCCACAGAAAGGCAATGTGGTTGCTACCAAGGCAGATATGTTCACACTCTGTAGGAGTCTGACCAGATGCACCAGCAGCCTTAGGGAGCTCCATCCAATGGATCATTGCCTGTGTTGAGGAGTGGAGAAGAGCATAGTTTTAGATAGTGTTTGTCTCTCTTTCTATAGACAAAAACGGTTATGTCAGCCATTACTTCTCCTTCTTCCCCTGAAGCTATTATCATAACTTGCAAATAAAACTACCATAAACCAAGTGATTTCTGTGAATTGCTTGATCTGCAAAGCAATCTGCAGTATGGCTGCTATAGAAGAGAGGCAAACACTTTCTTTGCCTGTTGTAATAATACATTAGAGAGGAAAACTGCATATATTGATTCCTGATTTCCCAGAGTGTGCTGTCTTTATTGACACCAAGACATGAAACAGAATAGGACTGTCTGCAATATCAAATCTGACAAGTCAGTTTTCCCTCTGAAAAGCGGATGGACTATGCAATATTTAGCCACCATTCCACAATTATCCAGACTGATGCCAAACCTGGATGATCAGTTCCTCAGTCACCTGCACAGATATGCATCTTAAACTTCTATTGCAAGAAATGTTTTTGTTTGTTCCAAAGAGCCAGGAAGTTACAGTTTTGTGACTGCATATCACTGTTTAGAGAGCTTTTATGTGTTGTCAACTGTCAATACTGAAATTATGCTGAACTTTGTGGTTTAGTATTTATCAGATTCATAAGTCAATTTCCATGGTCATGTTTACAGAATTGATGTCTTTAGGGGTATATTTAACTTCTGTATGCGACCAAGAGATGCAATGTTAGTAATGAGTTCTTCCAATGGAGAGTATGCCAGAGTAATCTTGATAAGTTTCTGAGTTCCTGAGTAGTTATCATGAGCTCAGGGCCCAGTCTTTTTCTTATTATGACTTCTCTACATTAAAAATATTTACTGAAGCCAAGTAAGTTGCCTCAAGTTCATATCAATGGAAGTAAAATTGGAATATAGAGCATGGTACTGAGTCTTTCTCATCATATTATGTGGATTCATAATAGAATAAATTTTTGGGTTGCATTATTTTGTTGAGCTGTGCATGCAATCTTGGTCCAGCAAGGCTCACTGTGGGGAGGAACGTGCTGGCTTAAATGTCAACTACATCAGCCAGTGCTGAGGTGGTGTCTACTGTCCCTGACTGAGGTGGGGTAGCAGCACCCATGAAAGACGTTACAGTAGCTCAGAAGAAGAGCTACATCTCTTAAGTTTCCAGCACTTGTCACTCATTTTTGTTCCCTCACCAAAAAAATGGTACTGAAGCAAGAATCAGGAATTTGGTCTTGTCTTTGTTAGGTAGAAAAGATCAAGTCTGATAATCTTTTTCTTGAGGAATATTTAGCAGAGAAACTACAGCAGACATAAGTGAAAGGTTACAAATTGGGAGATATATCTCTAATTGTTACAGAGGAAGTTTAAAGAATTGTCAGGGAGAACAAAATTGCTTCCAATAGCAGGCTTACAGGTCATTTAAAATATTTCATAGATATTTTGAGCCTCAGCAACAAAGATAAATCTGGGTGTTTTTTAGGAGTAAATTTAGTATATGACTTTTGCAATAAAATTTGTTCTCTCATGACTGGCAGTCTCTCTGACTGTAGGTTAGGGAGCTGCCTGCTATTAGTCATCAGATGAAAGGTATGGAAGCTGCTTATTCAAGGAGATAAAACTCTTCCCTTGCACACCGAGCAGAAGGAGATCTGGAAAACCATGACAGAGTGACTGTGCAGGAGCTCAAATCTGTTTCTATCTAGTTAAAAAAATATTTCATGTCCTTATTCATTTATAGATTATCCATTTATCCAATTATGCTACCACTGGATTTATCTGAGCTTCTCATAATGAATCTCTCATTGGACTCCTGATTTATGTATCCTTGATTTAAGGCATTTATATTAATGGAGAACCTATTTCCTAAGAGACTATACTTTCACACTGTATTCCTCTTGTTTGTATTTTCTCCAAACATGGAATAAATGCCTCAAAAAAGTGTCAGCTACAGCCTTGAGAAAGGTCCTCATGATCCTGGGACAGCTGGTGTGCCTCACTAGTACTGCAGATAGGGATTTCCATAGGAAGGGAAAGAGGGTGCTTGTGTACAGGTGCATGGACTTAGGTATCTTCCAAGGGCAGGATCAGTTACCACACGGTGTGACCATAGGTAGTACACCAGGGCTCAGAAGCTGAACTACAACATGAATAAAATATAAGACCAAATCCTCACATTTTGTGTACAAAAAACAGTGTAAGACAGGCAGTTTTTGAAAGTACAATAGCCTCTGCTTCTGCATCCTCAGAGGTGTCAGCAGAGGTTCATGTTTGCACCACCTTAGCAATGTGCTGCTTAGCTTTAGTTGTTATAACTCTGGTTATTTTTGTTAACTTTCTGAGCATCCAAGCCATCTTTCCTGTGACATTGAATTACACCAGTAAGATGTACTGCAACAAAACCCATTGCCTTTTTTCAGTGTTGAGATGGTCATTTTCCCTATTGCCCTTTTGCTGTGAGCACCAGGAAGAAAAAATTGCTCTTGTGGTCTGTCTACACTGCCGTGGAAAATCTGAACTCTTCTCCCTTAATTCCAGGTAGGAGAAAACTTTCTCTGACGGAGCATTGTGGGTTTCCAATACTTATTCCGCCGTCACTGCTGAGATCAACAGATGGTGCTAGTACGGAGCTCCATTCTGGAAAGAATATGTCTCTTTCCTTTCATGGGGAACAATTTTCTTCTCTATTGCTTATTTTTATTTACTGCACTTTTAGTTGTTAAGTAACAATAATGTATTAATACGGTACTTTGGATTTTACAAGGAAAATTCTTATTTTCTACCTCAAATATAAACAGTCTTAGGCACAAAGATGAAAGGTGTTTAGTTTCAGCTCACTCCACAAAGCTAATGAAGATGGTAAGGAACCTGTACCAGTTTACACCAGGTGGAGTGATTTAGTTCATGTCTTTTCTTTTTTTTTTTACTATTTGCTGGATCATAGTTGTCCTATTAAAATGGAATGAAGTGGAAAATACTTTAATAAAATAAGATCATCACTCTACTTTTAGGTAACAAAGAGCATGTATTTTTGGGCGTTGAGTTAATAAGTTCTATCTCTCATCTTTCATATGCAGTAGGAGCATGACATGTATTTTTGATGGAAATATAACTGTGACCACAGTCTGTATTTGTATCATGTCACCTAGGAGGTGTAATTGTGGATTGGCAGCGCAGCGTGCTGGATGCAGTAGAAACACGCAGCAGAAGAAATGCTCCATGTCTCAGAGAGTTTACAGTCTAGGTGTTGCACAAGAGACGGTAGATAGATATAAACAGAAAGGTGGTAGGTTGTGGAAAGCCAGGACAGTGTTGCCAAGCATGATGGGCAGCCTGGCACACTGCTCTGATCTACCAAGGTCAGCCAGGAACTTGGTTGGTGCAGTAGTCACTAATGAAGATGTGGGATTGGAAGGTTTCGTGAATAAGGAATCTTTGAAACTGGTCCTTGTGGGTAGTTAAAAAAGGTCCTACAGGGATATGTTATTTGACCTTGTTGCTGGGTCTGTATGTTAGAAAGGTCCGTAGGTATGACATTTTGTTTTCCCAAGTTCTGTCTCTGGTCAAAAACTAAGAAATTTGCACTGGGCAGAGTCAATTGTTGCTGATCAAAACTAGAAGACATATGAAAGATGTATTTGTACTTTTAAACACAATTTTGAATTCTGATACTTGCATACCAAAAACTACAGCACTGAAACTAGAAATGCAACAAAATGTTTGGCAAAGTCTTCACAAAAGCTTAGTTTATCCATTAAAATCTGAAACTGTAGTAAAAATTAAATTAAAAAAAAATCGCAATTTATTAATTTTTTTTTTATTGTTCTACTACCGAAAATTGGCAGTAGTAATTCACTTCTGTCATTTCTCAGTCTTTAACCCCTTGGGCCTTGTTAACGGATTTTAGTCTAAGCAAAAGGAATCAACGTAGATGTACATTAAGTTGCAACAGGCGTTTCAGCCCGGTGATCATACGTCAGTTGTCTGTCAAAAGGGTAAATGATACTTGGGCTCCTTTACTTCGCTCCCTCTTTTGCTGTGGGATACTTGCTATCCGAGTAGCTTCCATTTGTTCTCAGTGCTACTGTTTTGCACAAGATTGATGATTTTCACCTTGCACCCCAGGGTTAGACTGTCTCCCTGCCTGCTGTACCGTAGCTAACGGTACAGGCAAAAAAACACTGCCAAAGGGCCAGTGAATAAAACTTTCAAGGGCACAGCAGTATTCCAAGTCTGAGAGTCCTATTTTTGGAAGCACCTCTGGCTCTTTGGAGTTTATTAGCTCCAGTGTAGGTACTCACACCTGCCCTCGCTGTATCTGAAGCCAGGCAGTGGCAGCAAGGGCACCAGCCATGCATGCAGAAAGAAGCCCTGGAAGTCAGTAGGGTGAGTACACCAGTGTGAAGGTTGAGTGAAGGGGTTCTGGGCCATCAGCATCCTCGTCCCTCACATGTAGACTACTTGTCAGTGGCAGTGAAACCAGACTTCTTTGGTGCCTGTGTCGCTACTGAGAACATCCCTTAAAAAGACATGCCAGTTTATATTCAGGACTGCAGGAGGTAAAAAAATCAAGCAGATTCCTTTTAAAAATATATTCCACAAACTCACTCCAACCCTTCCTCTTTGACCCTCCAGTTGAATTCACTTCAGTGGTATTGGTTTTTGGTCCTATCATAATATTCCTGTGGTGTTTTTTTTCTTTTTTTTTTCCTCTGTAGTTTCTGCTCATGGGACTCATTATTCCACTGACAAGCCATTTCCTCTCAAAAATGTAAGTGAATCTTCTCTGTTTCTCGTGAGCTCTGTATGGATGCCAAGTCCTGGGGTCAGTGCCTCACAGGTATGGACCAGCAGGATGGCCCCACACTGGTTGCTGTGCAGTGGCCATAGCTCCACTATAAAACCAACTCCGGGCCCAGAGGTCATTAAGAAACGAGAAGGCTTGTTCCTACATCAGAGCGCCAAATGCTGCTAATGTAAAATGAAAGTAGAAGTGAAAAGAAACAAGCCATGTAACTATGGGAATATAGTTAATTTATTATGGCAGGTCTATAGCTTGGCTCTAATCCCTCGTTTGGAAATCAAAACCAGACTGCTGGAACTCACCTGCCAGACTCAATCTGTTTCGTAATTACCTGTGGGTTGCTATTTTTGTTTACCTTAATAGCACAGTAAATACTGCTTCTGCCTTTGTTTATGACCTATTTAAGTCATGCGAATATCTTGAAGAAATTCTGTTTTTAATAGCGCCCCAGTGACTACCTTCTTTCACCTCCCAAAATAGAAGCCAATGGATCAGGCCTCCAGCATGAGCTATATTAGAGGGAAAAGGGATTTTAGTATGCTGCCAAGCCTGATGTTTATAATGATCTTCAATTTTTAGTTGCTGCAAGTGATTAGAAAACATGGGGGATTTTCTTTTAAGTACCAAGCCCATTTCTGTAAGGAAAGGTCTAGCAGTCAGATGAGTTACTAGTAAAAGCTGGAAGTCTGATTATCATTGCCGCTTTCTAGACAGCTGAGGTTGGGAGAAGGGACAAAGGGCTCTTCCTCTCCCTGGCAATCCTACAAAAAGGAGGTGCGTGAAGTAGGAGCAAACTAATTCATATATTGGAAGAAATGCCTGGGTTGGGCCCCCTGTATGTATGTGCTCAAAGGTTAGAATTGGCTCTGTCTCCTCCCATTGTGAATCCCAGGATGATTTTATCCCTTGCTGGAGAGAGAAATGAATTCCTCTCCTGGGTTTAGAGCTGTGTCTCACAGTACTTCAGTGTGTAGGCAGTAACACGGTAGAGAAAAATACATTGTTTTGTCCAGCACTTGGTTGCAAACGGTGCTCTCCTTTTTTACTGAGTAACTTTGAGAGTTAACATGATTTTCACGTGCTAAAGAGGTTTTCTGTTGTGACCAAGGAGGTCTACAGGGTCACACAATTGCCCCAAACTGACCTTGATGCCCTCTGACAGTGATGCAGTGAAATGAACCCACCTAAAGAGAGGAAAGGGGACTTCTGAGAGGTTTGCGCCACAGGTGACTTGAGAAAAATCCAGGTTATGCCAACTAAAAAGAAGCATTTATGTGCAAGGAACATTGTGAAACTTCTCTTCATAGCTGCTTTTGTATCTGTGTTGGATGAGGTAATTACGAGCCTAGCCCAAAACACTTTACATGTTAAAATAGCTCTTTTCCCATTGGAAAATCTTACTGAAATGCTACCATCTGTAAACAAAGTAAAATAACCCAAATTGCAGCTCTGAGAGACTATTATCTTGGGATTTGGTCACTTCAGGTCACACAAAGATCTACGTTACGTCTTGGTTAAGGTGATGTAACCGTCACTATACTATGTAAGTGCCTTCCAAGTAAAGCAATACTAATAAGCTAATAACAAGGTTTTATAGAGTCTCTACCACTTCTCCATTTTGGGGGGTGGTGGTGTCAAAACAGACATTTTCCTGAGAGATTCAGAAAGCTGGAATGATTTATTTTGTCCTAATTAACAGTTGTGTTTTCTGAAGGTGGACTTTTCATTAGTTTTACTTTGCAAAAACTTAACAGCTGCTGTTTATGAAAATAAGAGGGAGCTGGAGAGCCCTTAATGTTTTGTAATAGTAGGACACTTCTTTGAGTGGCCAAATTAAGGCTGGGTTTCAGAGGCTGATTTTGAAATTGTTACCTTTACACTGTCATATACTTTTAAATGAGTCACGGCTGAAAAGTAGTTAACTTCTAATGGTACTTTGATAACAAGTAACTTTGGGGTGAAATCCAGTTAGCAGCCGGTCACCAGTGGTGTCCCTCAGGGCTCAGTTTTGGGGCCAGTCTTGTTTAATATCTTTATTGATGATCTGGATAAGGGGATTGAGTGCACCCTCAGCAAGTTTGCAGATGACACCAAACTAGGTGGGAGCGTTGATCTGCTTGAGAATCGGAAGGCTCTACAGAGGGACCTGGACAGGCTGGATCAATGGGCCAAGGCCAATGAGATGAGGTTTAATAAGGCAAGTGCCGGGTCCTGCATTTCAGTCACAACAACCCCAGGCAACGCTACAGGATTGGGGAAGAGTGGCTGGAAAGCTGCCTAGCAGAAAAGGACCTGGGGGTGTTGGTGGACAGCCGGCTTAACATGAGCCAGCAGTGTGCCCAGGTGGCCAAGGCCAACGGCATCCTGGGCTGTATCAGGAATAGCGTGGCCAGCAGGAGTAGAGAAGTCATCGTGCCTCTGTACTCGGCGCTGGTGAGGCCTCACCTTTAGTGCTGTGTTCAGTTCTGGGCCCCTCACTACAGGAAGGACATTGAGCTGTTGGAACGTGTCCAGAGGAGAGCCACCAGGCTGGTGAGGGGTCTAGAGAACAAGTCATATGAGGAGAGGCTGAGGGAACTGTGCATGTTTAGTCTGGAGAAGAGGAGGATGAAGCGAGACCTCATTGCCCTCTACAACTACCTGAAAGGAGGGTGTAGAGAGGTGGGTGCTGGCCTCTTCTCCCAAGGGAATCATGACAGGACCAGAGGAAATGGTATGAAGTTGCCGCAGGGGAGGTTTAGATTAGATATTAGGAAGAATTACTTTACTGAGAGAGTGGTCAGGCACTGGAACAGCCTGCCCAGGGAGGTGGTGGAGTCACCATCCCTGGAGGTATTTAAGGAACGAGTAGACGTGGCACTTCAGGGCATGCTCTAGTGCTCAAGATTGTTGGGTTGTGTCTGTTTGTTTGTGTCTGTTTGGTGGTTTTTTTGGTTTTTGGTTTGTTTTTTTTTTTGGTTGGCCTCAATGATCTCAAAGGTCCCTTCCAACCATGAAGATTCTGTGATCAAGAAAACATATGAAACCCCCAGTTTCAGTTCAGTGCCTAACTGATGTATTTTTCTCATAAAGAAACAAAATCACACTTGGAAACTGCACTGTCCACCTCCACATGCAGAAAGTAATAGGAATTTCCACCAGTTTTAACTGGAATGAAGGATTCTTTAAAGCCAGAGGGAAAACTTTATAGTCTAACATTTTAATGGGTTCTACCAATTCATGTTTTATGAAATCTGATCATCTTGTTCTATGTTTTTAACTTTATAGCTAAACTCCTTTAATTTGGACTTTGGAATCAGCAAGGATATAATCAATTTTATTGGTTTCTCAATTTTAAAAAGCTTGTAAAAATTATATTTGAACCTGCAATTGAAAATTATTGTTGACTTTTTTCCTTCCACCTAAAACAAATTTGAGAATGCCATCATTAATATGTGAGATTTTACAGAGGAGGGATAGTTGAAAACATATGAAATGTAGCACTTGTAGACAACTGGTATCCTTTGTTGAAGTCTTATCTGGCAAACTATCAGAACTGAATGTTATAAAATTCTATTTTATTTATAAATCTGTTAGGAATCGTGACTCTATAACTGATCTAATAAGAAAAAAGAACAATTAAAATACAAGATTGTTATTTACTGCTGGTGGAAAGATTGACGTCAATAAAATGGGAAGAACTGTAGGGAAATAAACATATATATGCATGATCAGAATTCATTAAAATAAAATCAATTTCCTTCAATCCTAATTATCTTCACTATGTCTCTTACCTCTGGCAGATTTTCTTAGTGTTGGAAGCTGTAACGATGGAGTTTTTCACTTCTTAAGAGGAGTGATAAATCTGAAATCAACAACTGTTAGTATGATTGGTAGGTTGCTGGAAGAAAATGCTTTTTGTGCAGCATCTTGTCCAAGATTCAATCAGGCTTCAAACCAAAGCATTCCAGTCAGACAGTTCTCATGGATTTTCAGTAATGAGCAAGATAGGGTGGGTGGGGAAATATTTACCAGTGTCTCTAAGGCGCTTGAACTTCATGTTCCTTTGCATAGTTGATTTACTAATCTCAATTATTACAGTTGGGATTTTCAGTAGATGGCTTCTTTGCCCATATATAGTACATGCAACATGTGGCAGGGCATCGACTGAAGCAGCAAGCTCTGCTTTTCCCACTTGATTACTTGTGTCAAGTTACAGATTGATGAAAGATGAACAAACTCTCCTTAAACTATTCATGATGAGGGGACAGGCTCTGAAAAGGTTCAATCTAGCTCCAATGACGTCAGGCCTTAGGGAGTACAGATGCGTGTATAGACACACAAGATACTGACCAAGGGCAAAGACAGATGCTTCAGCTCCTGTGGTGTGGAAATTAACCTTGGGCACGTTTCTGGAAGATATGGTTTCAGTTAACAGTAATGAAGAAAGAGTAATCAAAGTCCATGAATCTTTCTATGACTAACTGTGAATTTGTTGTCGTTCTCCATGACTTGACATTGAAATAAGTGTAATCAAAGAACATTTCTTTTCAACTAATGTTCAGTAGTTCATCTTAATTTTGATATGCCCGTTTTGACGTTTGATTTTTAGTCTGATATTCTAAATGAGAAAACTAAACAAAAAAACAACAAATGAAAAGACCAACGCAGATGAGACAGAGCGGTTAATTTCAAGGTGTATTTTTGTCAGTGTGGTGCTGATCATTTCCACAGAGCCTCGCTTCCTTCCTTCTTGAGCACTCAGTGTCTGCCCTAGGCCCTTCACTCATTTTCTGGCCAGGTAATATATGATTATATACCCTCCTGTTGCATGGGTCATAGTCTTCTAAAATGAAAGTTGCATATTTCTGTGATGAAGCAGCAAAATTTACACAGAAATGTACAAAACAACGGCAGATCCTATATCCCAGGGAGAAAAAGGCAGGTTGCGAGAAAACAGCATGGAAAAGAAGGACAAAACCTGTCAACCTTTACATTTTTTATCCATATTCATATATCCATAGCCACAAATTCTTCATCAATTCATCTCTTGCCATTTATCTACTCACACTCTAAAAAATGTGTTGCTACTGAGAGCTCTGCAAAAATCATTGCTATTAACCATTAGCTTAAAAAAATCTGTTGAAAAATCTTCCCTTAAGACTGAAAATTTATGTAGTACAAGTCTGTGACAACAGAAAGTTAATATTAACTATTTTTTCTTTTCTTTTCTTTGGCCAGTACTGGATGTTCTGTTTAAATGCCTGAAGTGACTAAAGCACAGCATTAAAAGAACAGCTGTTTTATAAAGTATTTAACTTGTGTTCTTACATCTTTGACAAGTATTTCATTCAAAATATTTGTTTATAGAAGACTGTACAATATGAATATTAAAGTATATAACAGCTTATGTGCTAGTAGGAAGGTCAGTCCAGCTGAAAAGGCTCCAGGAAAGAGCAAGTGATGTATGGGAAACTGATTTACATCCACTAAGGGGCTGCTAACTTTGCATGCTGATTGTATTAAAATCATGAACCATGGTGTAAAATGAGAGTAATTCAGTTTAAGAGAGGAGAGCTGTTTTAGATTTACATGAGGATTAAACGCCAGTATGTATCTAGCAACCTATGAATACTGTCATTGCAACAGCTTCCTACTAATTCTCTGTTAAATGCCTGTGTCTCAAATGCAGTTTGTATTTTAAAATGTAAAATGCACAGTCATTTCATGCATTTTAAGTCTGGCATGTGACAACGCCTTGGTGAATCAGAGCTTAGTTATCTTGTGTTCTTTACATATATTTTAGTTTATTACATTTGGGTCTTGGAGAAATGTTCAACTAAGAGGATTTTAGGATAAAAAATTTAATGAAAATTTTTGTGAAGACACCAGGTTTTTATTTCTCTTTTTTAACAAGGGAAAAAAACCTCTGTATATTTTGAGGGCTTGTGCTTTGAGATATAAAGAGCTCATCTGAAAGACAAAGCACCTCTTATGCCCAGGAGAGTGGAGGGGAAGGGAGAGGCTGGGAATCCCAAAGCCCTGTGGCCTCTCACTGCTCTCAGGGAGCAGGAGACCTGTCAGAGCCCAGTATGGTCAGAGACACATGGAGATCTTCAGCACTCTGCATCAAGGAAGCAAGATTACCCCCATCGTGCCATTCCTGCCATTCTCCATCATGTGCTAAGCATTGGTGAGAAAAAGTGGAGCTAGAAGCCATAGCACACTTCATCTCTGGCTTTACATCATGTACAAGCATTTCATTTAGCTTATATTTTGACTCTATAAAATTAACAATTCTGTACTGTAGAAATGTCAGTTAAATGACTTTTAGTGCTTTTAGTGGGCTTTGCATGGGAGACACTGGATTTATATTGATTTACACCAGCTGATGAGCTGGCACAGTGTGTATTCTCTGCAGCTTTTATGAGATAATTAATGAATAATTCAAAATTGCAGGGCTTTGTATGGTGGTTGTGCCTCACAGAGGGAATGACTGCCATCTCTGGGTTGAGAGAGATGTTTCAAAGGCTCTTTACTTTGATTGCAAAATTCTGAAATGCTCCTTGGAAGAAATCCAAACAAACCCAAAGTATGGCTACTTCTGGTCAGATTCCCACCCAATTCCAGTATTTCAGATCTGAAAGCTTTCAACATTTTTATGTGTCAAGGCAATTAATATTCCCTCATCAGCTCTTCAAGATGACATATGTAATGTCATCAGCCTCAGGCATCCTTCTCCTCTCAGTTGCTGCTTTTCTCTTTAACTTTTCCAGCGCAGGCAACAGTCCATGTGCTGAACTCTATTTGGGATAGTAAAAGCCTTACCTTGTTTAGATGGCTTGTTCCCTCTTTTTCCTAGCAGGATGAATGGAGAATTTTGGACAGAGCATATCCCTGGCCTCAGGCTGACCCCACCAAGGGACCAGCTGTAAGATGCTCCACTATTGCCATGAGCAGATTTTGATACACCACTGAGCATCCCTGGAATTCTGTCTTCACCCCCAGAATTCATGTTCTGACATAAATAATTTCTGACAGCAATTGTAATGCAAGTGCAGTGATGGCGAGAGATGCCAGTTTGACAGATCTGGAGAGCTGCAGCCCGTAAGCCTTGTTCTTCTTTTTCATGAGGACACAAAGCAGGAATTTGATCCCATCCCTATCTGCAACATCTGCATACACAGACTTCTCCCCGAGCTGGAGAGATCTGCTCTGGAGGCAGCCAGATAGTTTTCAAGCAGGGTAAATATAGCCTTTGGAGGAAGTTTTCCTGTGTAGGGAAGCCAAGGTTGCCTCTTTACAACTGGTTTCCACAGTTCAAACACCAGTTTTCTCTGTTACATAAATTATTTTACTAGAACACTTTAATATCCAGTAATATTTTATTAAGTGAATCATGCAGCTGACAGAAGGTTTTGTGCTAAAGAAGCATACAGCTGTAGGGTTGAAGGGAATATCAACAGGTTATGTTTTCTGAAGCTCTCCCTTCTGGATTCTTTCTGCTATCCCTCCAAAATTGGGCATGGGATTTGAGATGTGGCCTTGTCAATTCTGAAAAGGGCTGAATAAATACGCCATTTCTTTTATGGACCAATCCTCTTAATATAGCCCAGAATGAGAATTGTTTCTCCTGCAAAACACCACATTTGACTCATCATGAGCTTGAGATCTGCAGTAATTCTGAGATCTTTCCTGCTGAACTGTTGCCCAGCCACAAATATTCTCGCCTTTGTAACTGTGCATTTCAGTTCTTCCAAATTGGAATTTATCTCACCTTAAAAAAGTCACTCAAAAGCTAAACATTTTGTCTATGCAGTTCCCTGGGCTTCATCTGGTTGCAATTCAGACACAGGTGTCTCTAGAGGGCAATTCACCCCAACTGTCCGAGATGCCTGGATTTCACATGAACTGTTGCAACTTGATGTTAAAGAATTTCATCTTGCTTGGACTATTTATTCACTCTCGCAAGATCACATTGAATTCTGAGCTTGTAGTCCAAGTGCTTGTCAACCTTTTCACCTTGGTGTCATACAGGTAGGAGATAAATAGTACCTGTCTTTACGTGGTCTCCTTGCAGAATCACAGAATCACAGAATCACAGAATACTAGGGGTTGGAAGGGACCTTGGGAGATCATCTAGTCCAACCCCCCTGCCAAACCAGGGTCACCCAGAATAGGCTGGACAGGAAGAAGGCCTCCAGGTGGGCTTAGAATAACTCCAGAGAAGGAGACTCTACAACCTTTCTGGGCAGCCTGTTCCAGTGCTCTGTCACCCTCAAAGTTTTTCCTCATGTTCAGATGGAATTTTCTGTGTTCCAGTTTGGGCCTGTTGCCCCTTGTCCTGTTGCCAGGCACCACTGAAAAGAGTCTGGCCCCATCCTCTTGACACCCATCCTTTATATATTTATAAGCATTGATAAGATTCCCTTCTCAGTTGTCTCTTTGCCAGGCTAAACAGGTCCCTCAGCCTTTCCTTGTAAGTGAGATGCTCCATTCCCTTGATTATCTTTGTAGCCCTCCGCTGGACTCTCTCCAGCAGTTCTCTGTTCTTCTTGAACTGGGGAGCCCAGAACTGGACACAGTACCCCAGATGCAGCCTCACCAGGGCAGAGCAGAGGGGGAGGATGACCTCCCTTTACCTGCTGGCCACGCTCCTTTTAATGAACCCCAGGAAACCATTGGCCTTTTTTGGCCAGAAGGGCACATCACTGCCTCATGGTCAACTTGTTGACAGGTATGCTTAAAGTAGGGTTTCCAATTAACTGCATAAGACCTTATGTGTGTTTTACCTAAACTCTACTTCCCTAGTTTACTTATAAGAAGTAGTGCCTGTGTCAGGACATCTTGCAGGAACTATTTCTGCAATCCCTGGATCCACGAGGCTGGCAATCATGTCTGAAAAGGATGTTCAGTGGGCTTGATATGATTTTTTTATACACCTTCAGAATTCTCCTTTTAATATCTTAATTATTTTCTCTATGTATTTAAATTGTTTTAAATAATTACTGAAAATTAAGCTTCCTGGTCTTCTAATTCCTGCTTTTAAATTATGGTGAGTTTGACTTTTCTGAGATTCATACAGTCATTCATGAATCCTCAAAAATAATCGTGTCTGGTTCAGGTTGCTCTAAGTTCTTAGCAGTGAACTCAATGGTATGCAACTTTTTTCATTCTTTAAATGTATTTTTCCCCTTTCTGATCTCTTTTTTTTTTTTTTTTTTTAAAGTATCTGATTAATATTGATGTAAAAAATTATTGCAAACAGCAAAACAACTAACTGTCGTCTTCTGTCTTCTCTGTGGAACTTTCTTCTTAGTAAGGAGTGAACCTCTGTCTTCCTCTGATTTCTAACACGTGGCTGGACTTTGTTCTTGTTTCTTGTATATTCCTGCTGCAAATAAAATTAATCCATGTGGTTTTTGTTCCCATCTTTAGTTGCTTGTCCTGGATCTCAGTTTTTATGATTCCTTTTTAACTTTCACATCCTTAAGGAGTTCCTAATGGAGCCATATCAGCCTTTCACTGTACTTTTGAACTCTCTCCCCTTTCAGGTTGTCTGATTTAGAAACTCCCCCTCTCTTGTCTTTTTTTTTCTTGTTCCTTTTCCACAAAAGATCTTCCAGTTCCTTGAGATTTTGTGATCCCTATTGTGCTATTGTCCCTATTAAAGATAACTCCATGATTTCTGATCTGATCTTCACAGTTATAACTTAAAATAACCTCTTTTTTTCTGCCACCTTTTGCTTTCTGAAGTAACAAATTGTCCTCCAAGTATGCTACAAATATATATCCCCATCCCAACTAACAGTTAGTCAAATAATAGTCACTGATCTCCAGCAGATCCTGCTCTTTGAATACTTCAGAAGTTTGTCATTAGAAAGGATCACTCACCTCTTCCTTCTTCCTGCATATTTACAGTATGTTGCGGTGCTGGCATCCCCCTTTTCTCTTGCCCTTCTTTTCACCAAGGAATGCAGGAGACATTCAGATCTACTTCTTGCCTTCTCCCGGATTTCAGAGCAAATATATTTGCTTGTCCTTTGTGTACAAAGGAATTTCCCTCATTTGCCCAGAAGCTTTCCCCTGAAGCTTCTGTACCAGTATTCAGATCCTGCAATTTACCATGCTGTTTCTTGTGATGCATCTTTGCAATGTCATTTTCTGTAAGAAAGCTTCAAGGGGTCACTTAATTTTATTCTTCTCAAGGAGCATCCTGCAAACACAAAACACTTCTGGGACCAACTTTAAATTTCTTTGGGAACTACTCCCTTCACTATATAAAAAACACAGAGCTGCCACTTAATCCAGGAAGAATAGAATGTATGTCTCTCTTTGTATAAAGTATAACCTCTGTTACCTGCCTTTTTCCCGAGTCACCTCTTCCCCCTCCTTTATCCCACTACACATAGCATGTAGTCAGTGCTAGTAGTTTCTTTACATTACTCTAGAGCTAGTTGCTTGGTGTCCACAGCAGGAACTAGACCAAATTTAAAATCAAATGTAGAATTGTATAAGCAGTACAGACACTCAAAGATATTTAATTAAAAAGCTTATTTTTCTGGCTTTGTTTCAGTGATAGTAGAGGATGTACCACTGCTAATTTTCCTTCCATGACTTTCATTCTGGATTCCATCCTCATGTTCACTGAATTACTGTTACAAGATATAAAATCTTCACATTAGACACAATATTTTAAAAAAACCATAACAAACCCTACTGTGGAATACTGTATGCTTTGTAAAACTTTTTTTTGCCTGTTGCTAAGGGTAGAGGATGCGCGATGTTGAGCAGTTGTAAAATAAGTTAGTTTTACATACACATTTCTGCAGAAATAAATCAGTCACTAGAGAATCATTCTCTTGGAAACCAAACAGTGCGGGTGAGTAAAGAGGTTTGGGAATAGGGATAATCAGCCATGGCTACATCTGCACAGCAAGGACCAACAATAGTCTATCCCAGAGCATTGCATAATACAACAAAAGTCTTCCCCTTAACCTTGAATCTGTCTTCGTTTGAGCTAAGTCCATATTTAGTTCATTGCTCCCAAACACACAAGTGTTAGTTTACTGAAAAAAAAAAAAAAACCAACCAAAAAAAAAAGGTCAAGTTGAGTCCAGCTGACCCCTTTCTTGTTTCTCCTCACACTCAACTTCATTTTTAAAAAAAGTTCAGCATGTTACAAACAACTCATATGTGAAAGAAATCTGGACACGAGCAGATAAGGGATGCAGCACGATCTTTGCTGCCATTTAATCTTCCATTGTTCTTCCCATGAGACCAGACTCTAGCAACAATGCCATAATTAAATAAAGAATTATGAAATACCCCCAGCCTCTGCTGGAATATTCCCTCTCTCCTCTAGGCTACTCCTGTGAATAGTGGTCAGAGAGCACTGAATATCCACAAGAAACTTTGCCAGCATTTCAGAGATTGGATATCAGATTTTATATTCTGCTGTACTAAACAATTTGTTTGCTAACTACTTATGACTCTCTTGTCCAGTTCTTTCCTCCATCTTTGTGCCTTTTTCCAGGAATACAAGGAGAATGGAGACTGGGGAACTTCTTGAAGTAGCGCATCCCTCTTTGCTAGCTGCCATGGTTGATGTCACCAATTCCCGGCTCTCCTGTCCTCACAGCATGTGTCCACAAGGCTGAAGGAGGCTTGAGTTGTCTTGTGCTCTTGTTAGAGAACATTGGATGGACCATTACATAGTCAACTACTCCTGATGCAGAGCAGATGTTAGGGCTGCTTTATTTCTTGCTTGGTCAAAATATTTTTGTAGGACCAGAGGACCAGGGGCGCAGCCTCTAGTCACAATTGCACATAGTTTTGCTGGACCCAGAGATCTTGTCCTACCTCTCAAAAGGGATTTCTACATTTATGCCAGGGGCCAGCAACCCTGTGTCATACTGAGCATCTTTGACCTCTACTAAAACCAAGTAAAGCCAGGCTGTAAATGAGAAATAGCTTGGAAGAAAATGAAAGCTGTTGTTTTGTTTATTATAGCTAGTATCATTATATTAAAAGAGAAGACAATATCCATTGGGATTTTCCTTGTATATAAAGTGAATTAACAAACAAGGTGAATACGCTGTGACCTGTGGTGAATGCAGTGATGACATGTAATGAAAAATTTTCAAGCTCTGGAGGTTCAGTCTGTAACAATTCTTAGCACCAATGGTATATTTGAGGTCCAATAGATGCAATATCCTATATGAATGTATCCAGTAGGGATAGAGGATAATTGTTCATATATAGAATATTACATCCTTTAGGTGGATCATAAATACATGCCTGTATGTATTTAAATCCTCTTTCCTGATTTAAGAAGAAAGGATTCCTTTGTCTGTCGTATCCAGAATGGAACAGTCCAGGGCATTAAAACACAACAGAGAGAACAGATCCCTGAAAGCCACAGAATTATTGAATGCTTTTGCTATGCCTGGTACAGAAAGTAATGCTTGCTTCATTTTCCTGCTAGAAGAAAATTACAAATCTTCTTTGAAATAATTCAGAGAGCTACAAAATTTTGAAATTGAGGCTGCTTCATTTAGTACTATTTTTATTTGATTAAACTTTACTTTAAATAGAAACTTTGCATTTCTAAAAATAAATAAGAGGACCTAGAAGCTCCCTCCCCCCCCAAACCATACTCCCTCCTTTCTTTGCCAAATCACATATAGCAGCTGCAGATTTTATAACATTATATAAATGTTCAGACTGGCTATAAAGATTAAATATAAAATTCCAATGCATAGAACAATTGGTATAAAGAACAACAAAACTGAGTTGACTAAAAGCTGTTTGTTTAATCTACCTTTGCTAATTGAAACCTTCATCAGGGAACAGAAAGAATCTGTTTTCCTTGCAAGGTGCTGTGGTGGAGGTAGCAGTTCTGCAGAAAAAAGTACAATGCGAGCAGTATTCCCTCTGGAGATATCTGGCTTGAGAAGAAGACAAAACTATAATTTTACTTTAGCTCATGGCTCCCCCTTAAGTAGGTTGGGAGTTAGGGAATTCTGTAAGAAAAGAAAACCTGGAGAACATTTACTGTTTTGTTCCAGCTCTGCAGTCCCACCGGACTCAGCTCTGTGCCAACATCATAACAGATAAGACAGTGGAAGGAGGGAGCCAAGAGTGAATAAGCTCACAGCTTGGGGATACGGCACTAAAGAAGATACGTTTTGCAACACGCACTGCTCTGCCCTTTCTGCATCTATGCTACATTTAACAGCACATGATCTGTTTTCAAGATAGTTTCCTTCTGGAAGTCGTTCTCGCAGCCTGGTCCTGGGAGGTGTTAAGTGCCTTGAACTTCCACTGACGTCAGCAGGAGCCGAGCTCACAGCACCTGGGATGGGGCCCACTGCCCTCCCCGGCCACCGGCTGCCCCAGTGACACCTACACACTTGCAGGACCTGGTCCATACTTTACACACAGCGTACCTGCCTCTAAATGTTGGTGCTCTCTGCTTATGGTTGCAAACAAGGCTGTATAACAACTGCTGAGTCCAAATGTTATTTATCTGTGGCTCCAGCAAATGCTATTTTTCTGTGGCTCCCATTAAAATCCAGACTGCCTACCACCTGTGGTATTTAAATATAGTTGCTGGGCTTGCTGGAGTCTCCCATGAGTGAGCTATTGCATGTGCCATCAATGTTGTGCATCTAAGGGGATGAAATGGGCTTTTCATGCTGCCTGCACCAATTGCTAAAGTAACGGAAGGACGATGACATTCACTTTGAATGTTTCCTTCATGCCTTGCTGCCTGCTCTTCCTTCATCATTGCCATGTTCCTTGTCTCTCTTCTGCCCGTAAGCCCTGTGCTTAGGGCTTTCCTTTATGCTTGAAACCGTCAAGGAGCGGCGATGGCATTGTTAACGTCTGTTGGGAAGGTGAAAAGCAGTTCCTCCATGAGAAGATCCAAATAAGCAGAGATGCTCCCAAGGGAAGGAATGGGTTTCCAGCACCTTCTGGAGAAGTGAAAAGTTTGCTGGATAGCCAAGACCTTATCTACATTTCTTTTACATAACAGTTCTGGAGCTTTTTTTGTCTGGTATGATTTTATTGATAGCACATCTGAACGTAACTTTCCAAAGTGCCTGGGCAAGAGACCCTGCAGCAGGGTAAGGGACTCTCAGAAAAGACACAGAGCAGAAGGAGGAGGGAGGGAAGAAGGCAGGGGAGGATGCTCCCTTGAGAGGAGAGGAGGGAGCAAGTGTGTCACTGTGCTACAGGCTCCTATTGCATTGCCCAGGTGCTGCCAAAGTGTCAGAGGGGAAAAGAGGTGATGTGAGGCTGAGCCCAGAGGAGGCCTGTTCAGGAGCCAAGGCATGAACCTCCCTGTGCAACCAGTATAGAGGGACTTTTAGTCTCTGGCAAAACTATTGCCATCTGTTCTTACTTCTGACTGGTCGTGTTGAGCTACACCCCTGTCTGAAAAGCTACTAAACCCTCAGCAGCCCAGAGGTGGCAGGAAATGGAGCTCCTCTGGTTTCTTGGTCCTTGCTTGTGTCTCCTGACTGGTGATTTCAGCTAGGCTCAGTAGTAAAAGTCATAAAAATTGCATGTCCCTGAGTACCTCCAAGTTTGGACACTGAGCTGGAAGAGGTACAACAAGGAAGGTATAATCATGACTTCCTCAGTAGCCAGTCCTAGCTACAGGAGAAGGAAAGACTCAGAGCCGTTGCCAGAGCATCCTGAAAGCTGAGAGTTTTTTTCAACTGTTAATTATGCAGCTTTTACAAGCTAGTGTTATGCTTCTCTTCTTTGGCCTGCTCCCCCCAAGAAAGTTCTGTTTGTTTATGAGCGGGGAAGCATTGCCTTTCTCAAGTATCCAGATGGTGCAGTTTAGATCATGTTGACCAGATGCAGAGATTCCAGGACTAGCAAAGCAGTGAATCCACATCCTCCAGCCCATCAGCTGAATGGGGACTTATAAGCTGGAGTCCAGAAGTAGTATAATCACGTTCATTTGGGGCTGCATTTGAGCTATTTAATCTCTCTGCTAGACCTGCATTGCCTGGGCATAGTACTGCTCAAGTGTAAGAGTATGTTGCACCTGGAGCAAAAATAGTTTATGCCTGGTCAGGTTGTGTGTCCCTTCACTACCCACCTGCCCACTCACGATTCTGGTATCTGCATCAATAGAACAAGTTGAATCTACCTACTTCTGCTACTTCCCTTCATTTCCTAGGTTTCTGGGGATGCAGCTGGATCTGTTGGTATTAGAGATTTCTTCCGCGCGTACCCTGGTTAGTGATTTCAGATGATTTTTTTATGTCTGGCAGCAGTCTTACAGAAGTGTCAAGATCTCTTCTAGATCCTACTTCTCTCCTTTTTTCTCTGCTCAGTGTTCAGCACCTTCCTTCCACCTCATGTTCTAACCCTTTCCACCTTTTTCCTTCAAATATTCTTTCCTTCTCTCCTACCTCCCAAATTAATATGTTTTGATACTGACAATGCAGATGCTTGCATCTGGGCTTCTTTTGTAGTTAATGGAAGGAAATTGACACTTTTAGTGTGTGATTCATCATACTTACCTTTAGCTGTTTGCAATAGGATGAGATTAGTTGTGCCCAAGAATTTGTACATTTGCTCAGGTGAATCCCAACCCTACGGCCTAATTCTACGTCCTCTGCCTTCACTGGGACTCTGCATTTCTGACCACCGATTTCTCCATCTCTCTCACTATTGCATAACCTCCTAAAGGCATCTTGTTCAAATTCCTCCTGCTCCTCAGATCTTCTCTACCATCTAGCCATAGCCGACTGTTGATTCTTACTTTTTCATTTTCCTCTGCACTTGATTCTTCATATAGCTTCTCTGTTAATTTCTACACCACAGGCTCCTTTCTAAGCACACTCCTGACTATCCTGACTAGTAGAACCATAGAATCATAGAATGTTTAGAGTTGGAAGGGACCTTAAAGATCATCTAGTTCCAGTCCCATGCCATGGCCAGGGACACTTTCCACTGTACCAGGTTGCTCAAAGCCCCATCCAGGCTGGCCTTGAACACTTCCATGGATGGGGCATCCACAACTTCTCTGGGAAACCTGTTCCAGTGTCTCACCACCCTCACACTAAAGAGTTTCTTCCTAATATCTAATTTAAATCTCCCCCCTTTCAGTTTAAAACCATTACCTCTTGTCCTATCGCTACACTTCCTGATAAAAAGTTGCTCCCCATCTTTCCTGTAGGCCTCTTCTAGGTACTGGAAGGGACTATAAGGTCTCCCTGAAGCCTTCTCTTTTCCAGGTGGAACAACTCCAACTCTCTCAGCCTGTCACAGAATCATAGAATCATAGAATCATAGAATGGTTAGAGTTGGAAGGGACCTTAAAGATCATCAAGTTCCAATACTCCCTGCCATGGGCAGGGACACCTCCTACTAGACCAGGTTGCTCCATCCCTCTGATCATCTTCATGACCCTCCTCTGGACCCTCTCCAACATGTCCATGTCCTTCTTATGTTGGGGGCCCCAGAGCTGGACACAGTATTCCAGGTGGAGTCTCACAAGAGAGGGAGAATTACCTCCCTCGACCTGCTGGCCACACTTCTTTTGATGCAGCCCAAGATGTGGTTGGCTTTTTGGGCTGTGAGCATACATTGCTGGCTCGTGTTGAGCTTCTCATCAACCCACACCCCCAAGTCCTTCTCATTCATTATCTACCCAGTCTGTATTTGTTCTTGGGATTGTCCTGACCCATGTGCAGGACTTTGCACTCAACCTTGTCGAACTTCATGATCGCACGGGCCCACCTCTCAAACCTGTCAAGGTCCCTCTGGACAGTATCCCTTCCCTCCAGCGTGTCAACTGTTCCACACAGCTTGGCATCATTGGCAAATTGCTGAAGGTGCACTCAATCCCACTGTCCATGTCAGTGACAAAGATGTTAAACAGTACCAGACCCAGTACTGACCTCTAAGGAACACCATTCGTCACTGGTTGCAACTTGGACATCAAGCTGTTGACTGCAACTCTTTGGGTGTGGACATCCAGCCAATTCCTTATCCACTGAGGGGTCCATCCGACAAATCCATGTCTCTCCAATTTAGAGATCAGGTTGTTGTGTGAGACAGTGTCAAATGCTTTGCACAAGTCCAGGTAGATGACTTCAGTTGATTTTCCCTTATCCACTAGTGCTGTAACACCATTGTAGATGGCCACCAAATTTGTCATGCATGATTTACCCTTAGTGAAGCCATGTTGGCTGTCACCAATCACCTTCTTATTTTCCGTGTGCCTTAGCAGAGTTTCCAGAAGGATTTTTTTCATGATCGCCGTGAGAGACTTAGGAGGTCTGACTACAGTCCAGAGCCCTTTCCTGCCCTCTTCTGCTCTTTAAACACTCCATTCTTCAAAGTTCCTTGGAGAAGTCTTGAACATCTGAACTGTTTTTTAACTTTCTTCAACTTTTTGCTGGTATTGTAGTCTCCCTTGATATATGCTCCTCCTTGTCTTCCATGACTCTCCTCTTGGTTCTCTTCCACCTTTGTAGCTCCTGACATCTTGTCTCCACATCTCTCTTGAAACTCCTTAGAAGAGAAGACATTGTCAAATTCTCTCTTCCTTTCTTCTTTCATTTGACTCCACAGATGTACTGAAACAATCTATCATCAGAGCTTTCAAAGTTGCCTTTATGTTGAGGCTCCATGTGCTGTGATTTCATCTGCCATCTCCCTCTACTGTCTTAGTTTACTGTTAGCCATCACCTCAAGCACAACTTGCTGTCTCAAGCTTCACTTCATTGCCACTGACAGCTACTCACATCCCTTTCTGCCACTCAGGTCTTTCCTCCATGCTTCAGCTGAGCATTTCTGCTTCTTCCTCCACAACATTTGCCAAATCTACTCCCCAGTCTGTGTATTAACAGTGCATTGTGTTAATGAGATATACTAGCTGTCATGATGAAATGTGTCACTTAACTGATGATGTAGAAAACATAATATATGGAAAGATGATAGAAGCCAAATGCAGTAACACAGATCCCAAAAGTTTCCTGTGGTACCTATGGAAAGAACCAGCTTGCCCAGTGTTGAATGTACCTGCCCAAGAGGATTCAATTTGTTAATTTATTTACATCTGTAAGAAACATTCATATTTTTATAGAGTTAGAACCTACATTATGTTGCGTATATCATAGGCTTGGATGTTCACAATAATCCTTATACTGAATGTGTCACTGAAATGGTTACTGATTTTCAGATGGAGTTTGGGAGTCCATAATTTTTCAAGGATTTGTCATATGAACCCACTGACAATTTTAAATGCTCTTCTTCTTCATCATTCCTCAGCAAAACCCACATGGAATTTCCTGGGATGATGTGCATCACACACTTCTCTCTGCTTAAGATTGAAGTCTGTGGCAGGCAGTACAGATGTAAGTTTCTCAAACCAATGGCAAAAGAATCCATATACAATTCACAGTCTGAAGCCCCAAAGCATATTGGTCTAAAATAGTGCTTCTTTACTGCAAAAAGAAACAGTTTTCTGTTCCAAAGTTGCTCCGATCCTGGATAAAACAAAATGTTTTTTCCAGTCATTTCATTTGTCCTTTTATTTCATTATTTATGTTTTTTTTTTTTTCCCTTCCTGTCTCCAGAACTGACCTCAATGATAATTTGCTCATTTTGAAAAAAGTGAACAATCTCTTTTGCTGGCATATGATGCCAAGACTGGCTAGAACTCTGATATCAGATCAGTTTTGAATGTAAAAGATTTGTGTTATTATTAACAGCACACTCAGATTCTCCAAAAGTGGGAGTGGGAAGAGGAAAGAGGTCTCATGACCTTCAAACGAATCTCAGCATATCCATTCTTTATCACCCTCTGTAGCCCCCAGTTGCACAATAATGTGCCCTGAAGCAGCATCGGGTGGAAAATGAAATTTCCAGACCTCTCAGAACATCAAATAAGTTTATGTTCAAGTTCCTGATTTGAACAGAGATTCAAGGAGCTCTTATTTTATCTGAACTTCTTTCACCCAGCCTTGAAATAACATTGGTGTTTGTTTTGCTTGAGAAGGAAAAAATTCTTAGCATGCGTGTGACTCAGAAGAAAACCTATTTGTTTTCTGCAATAAATAAATTATAAATCATTGGTGGTTTACCACATTTATTTCACTGCACATGAGCTGTGTTGTGCAGTTAAATTTGGTAAGTCTTACTACCTCAGGGCCTGATTCTGCAGCCCTTGCTTGCACTGGTGCCTGTAGAGAAGCCATCTGCAGAGAAGAATTCTGACTGAAGTGCTAGGGAGGCAAAGCCAGCGGGTTCATTCCTATGCCATAGGGCAGGGATGCTGAATTTCTCCCTCCAGGAAGAACAGCTTTCAATTAACAGTACAATCCAACAGCTTCAAGAAAGGCTCGGCTGGAAATAAGAGTATATTTCAGAAACTGGAATAAGCTAACATCCCGGTGCTCCTCCCTAAGGGAGAGGAGACTGAGAACAAATAGGCTGAGAAAGCCTATAGGTTTCAGGACGCAGTAATCCAGTTGTAATTAGCCGGTCTCAGCGAGGATCTCTGGCCATCCTTCAGTGTGGCGGCTGCACAGGGCTACCCTGGATCACCATAAGCCCTCCTATTCCTTCTTCTGGGGTCACACCTGCAGCTGCTAACTTTAGATGCTTCCTCTTCAGTTTAAGAAAGGTTGTTTAAAGTGCTCATGCTTTGATATACTGCAGGGAACAGGCCTATATTGGCAGAAGATGGACCAGATGACTTCATAGTCCCTTTCTATCACAGATTCCTGCAATTTCTTCTCTGTGTTTTCCTTTTAACCCTGCCAGTGCCCTACTGCATGATACAAGTAGCAGCTCACAAAGCAAACACTATTACAGGCTTGAAACTTATATACTATATAACAAAAAAAATCTCAAAGCCTTTTTCTAACTAAAGAAAAATAAAATAAAAGAGTAGTCTGTTTGGAAAAAACCCCCACCATTTGAGTTTTGATATAGTGGCAGATCTAAAAAATTCCAGTAGGCAGGAATCCTGGCATGTAGATTTGGTGAATGACTCACATTGTACTCAGGCAATGGACAAACGAAGTGGAATGAACAAAGTATCAAACCATGTTGTGATTCATCCCTTGAAATGAAACTCAGGGCATTCAGGAAAATGCAATCTAGCTATTTTTCACGCTACATACTTTGGTGAATAACGAGGCCTAAAACATTGGAAGAACAGTTTTGATAATTCTGATGCAGTATTTACTTAGAAAGGGAACTTCATCAGAAATGTTCTTGTAGACAGGTCAGGGTCAGAATCCATGCTGTGGAGTGTTTAACCTAATGAAATTGATCACTTTTGAATTCAGCCATTACTTCAGTAATGAGAATGATGAAGCTGATGAAGGATAAACTGAGCAGAGCATTTTTTCAAGCAAACTGATAAATGGAAAAGAGATTTTATACTGTTAAAATAATGATAATAAAGGGGATGAAAATCATTGGTATCTGGTTGCTAATCATTATGCCATATGCTAGCAAACCTTCAGAGTTTATATATTTGCTTCAAAATGTTTTACCTGGATAAATGTATTTAAAGGTTTAATGTATAAGATTTAGTGCCCTACAAATCTTCACAGCAGCTGACAGCTTCCTTGCTGTTCGAAGAGATGAGCTTGGAGGATGGAAAATAAAGGTCTCCCTAGGGAGAGTAGATGGGGTGAGAATGATGAGGGAAAGGGATTTATCATGAGATGATTTGAGCTGAGATTTAGAGTGAAAATTACCAAACAAGATAGGGACTTACAGATGTCACTTCTACAAACCAGGACAATCAATAAGGACTTAAACACCAGATTCCAGCAAGGAAGAAGAAAAACTGATGTCTTGGCTATAGAAAAGTGCTCTGGAATTTAACTTGCTTCACCATACTTACAAATGTAGTCATTTGGGAAGCGTGTGAAGGGCTGGATGGAAGGAGGAAACGAACTGCAAACTCTGAGAAACCTGAAAAAGTATGAGTGCAAGCTCTGTGTCTTTCAGAAAAACTCATCCAAAGAGGAGCTGAAACACAAAACACACCTCAGACCACTTTCTAATCTGTCCTTAGGGCTGTGTGTTGGGCTCAGAGAACATCTCCATGTATGCTAGCAATCAAGGAGCCGCAGCCCTGGTTTCTCTCATGGTTAATCTCCTCCTTTACCCCCAGCTCTAGCCCTACAGTCAAGTCGTTATGCTAAACCTCTGACATCCCAATAACTTCCATAGCAACAGAGCATGATGTCCTAAACACAGGATTAGGCACTTAAGCAGAGCCTGCGTAAAAGAGGAAATCGAGTTGTGAGGGTGAAGGCTGTCAGCCGGACACATGCGACACACCTGCCTGCCCTGCTCCGGTGAGGGACGAGCAAAGCCGCTGCAGTAAAAGCTGGCGAAGCGAGAGCCGAGCTGGCGATTCAGTTTGTGGCACTCCAGGGAGGCATCGCCGGAGCCCTGTTATCCTTCACCACTGAAGGCAATTTTTGTCTGGCTTCCTCCTGCCAAAGTGCTGCATACTTGAGCTGTCTGTGCTATCCCTCCGTAGGCTAGGCTTGAGCACTGGCAAAAACAGCACCATAGCTAAGCAGGACTCTAATGCTTCCTGTACTCAGTGCGCTTCAGCCAAATTCATGTTTCGTTGAAATCTAAGATGGTCATAGAGTAATTTAGACCCCCTTGAACTCGCATTCCCTTATGCAGTTAGATTTCCTGAAGATAAAGCCCTGTTGACATGGGAAAGTTTTACCAGTTATACAGACAAAGTTAAGCTGGCGTAACCACACCCTGAATATCTTTGACTGTGTGGAGACTCCTTCGGGTGTAAAAGTGACCTTTTCAGTTTAGCCTACACCTTGTCTTATGCTAAATGAGACAATTCACGTTGATATTCTATTAAAGGAGTACCCCTATTTTCTGAGCACAGGTGTCTTCACTGAGTTGGAAAAGTTTGGAGCCCAGGTGCCCTGGACAATCTCTGGGGGCAGGTGGGTGCATCTGGAAGGCATCTGAGGATTTCAAAGTTATGAACCTAACTGCTCTTGCCAAACCGTTTTGCTCTGAATTTATCACCATCGTTTGCTACAGATTGCCTTTTTCCATCAGCTGTGTAACTAGTTTCTCAGGGCTAATTTAAATAGAAAATAAGTGGCATGTCAAATAGGTAGTCCACCTTTTCTAATTTGAACTATCCAAAAGTTAGTATCAGAGTAGTCTTAGCTGGTTCTAGAAGCTCTTTGTAGCCACACAGGGAGACCAGTATCCCCAGAGGACAATCTGTGCTGTCGTGAGGGTAGATTTTCTTAGGGGCAGCTGAAAGCATGTTCTTGACACAAAGGGTCCCTGACGAGTATTATGCCTTTTCACAAGGAGGGTAGGTCAACTACTGAAAGAAGAAAATCCGCCAGATTTTTTAAAAATACGGACAAAAATATGTATTTTCTTCTGGCTGAACTCCTGGAAATCCTTCATGTCTTTTGGCTAAGAAGTTTTGAAAGAATATTTTCTTAAAGGCAATTCAAAATTCAGTCTGAAGCAGCTTAAGTGGTTAATGTTTAATAATTTTCTGAGCTACTGAAAACACTTTTATGGTGGGGAAATTGCTGAACAAACTTAATGATAGTTGGTACTATTGATGGTTGATAATGTAAATTGTTGTAGCTGCATAGAAGTGATATCTGTGGTTTATAGATGTGGTTATTCTAGTTGTGCAGACACAGCTCTAATCTGCCTGGAATCCCTGAGTTTCTGGCCTCTGTCGTACCTTGTGAGTCTTGGTAAATAGTCCACTGATTAGTGGTGTTTTTGTTGGACTTGATTTCATGGATTGCTTTCTTTTTCTTGTCCTACATGGGCAGCTCAGTGGGAGTCTGCAGCTTAATTAGTTTCCTTATCTTGATCAGAAATCAAGGTTAGATCCAGTTGGCCTAACTTAGACGTCTAACTTGTTCCTATATTTTATGAATCTGATGAAGTAACTTTCCCAAAGTAACTGTGCCACTTGCTGTTGTAGTCAACAGAAGAGGACAGGTGACTTTGAAGGTTTCCAGAAGAGAGTCTGTCTGAGTGGTCAGACCTTTTCTCTCTGCAGCCCTTCAAAGACACCTGTGTTTCTCCTTCTGACTGTAAAGGGAATTTAAGCACTTAACTCAGTGTTGCTAGGTGCCTAAAACTGGGGTGCCAAGTGAGTGCTTGAATGAAGCCAATACAATTCCTTTTCAGATTTATGGAGTCTACCACTGTATGAATCCATATATATGCATAAATATATATATTTATATGCCTTTATCCAAGTTGGCACTATTCTGTTGAGATTGTTTTATTTATAAATATAAAAAGTTTATATGGAAACCTGCCAGGTAACATTGGTTTTATATTTCTAATTTCCATTTTGACACAGTTCACAAATGATATGCCTCCCAGAAGCACTAGCTCTCTTACCTCTTATTAAGTTCACTGATCTGGCCTCACTCTGTCTGGTTTGCATTCTTTTTTAGCCATCAGAAATTTACTGCCAAAAAGTAGCACATTTCAGACTGCACAAGTTACAGAAGCAACAGTAGATGATTCATTGGTTGAGCTTTAACTTGAGTACTCAGCAAGAAAATACCATGCAAGGATCCTTGTGGTAAGGGCAGCAGATGCAATGTTTTCCTTTTGTGTGCAATTACTTATTGCAAATTGTAGCTTTCAAGTCTTGATTGCGCTGTAAAGAGGTGTGTCTCCACCATTGTCCATGTACGGTAAAGATGCACTGTAAAATCCTCGCTTTATATTTAAAACACCCTTTTTGCCTGCCAGTGAACAGAAGCCAAGAAAAATAGTTGTGAATATTTCAAAAAGCCAAATGTTTTGTGCGCAACTTTTTCTGAAATTGAACTGCTACCTAAACTGGGTAGCAAATATTAGTTCTAGCCAGCTATGGAAGAAAAACGAACTTGATTTCATCTTTTAAGCTCACCACAACACTTTAAATGGTTCCTTCTGTCATTTGGAATGGAAAAAAACCATTTTAAGCCTGCATATATTTATTCTGAAGCACTGAAAAATCAAGTTATGAAAAAATAAAGAGAAGCTGTTCACAAAATGTAAACATGCAGTATATATTTCACATGTTTTTCTGTCGAGACCCAAAACCTGAATTCCTCTGGCTAATTTTGGTAATTAAATATCACATGACATTCTTCATCTGATAGTGTCAGACTTGTGTATTCTGGCAGAAACCTAAATGTTGAACTCTTCCTAGTGTAAGAAGACACATCTCAAACTTCATTTTGGTTCCCAATTTATCCAAGCACTAGCTACGTGTTTGGTTTTAAAGCACATAAATGGACCCATTGAAACTGATGTGCTGTGAGAGCTGCACACTAGACAAATGACCAGATCTGACTTTGACCACGGCTGTGCAACTTGACAGAAGCTAATGGTATTGCTGAGATATAACTGAGGGCAGAATTTGGCCCTGGTCCCGTGCCTGTCATAACTTACCATATGAAGCTGAATGTTAAAGGTTTTGTACAAGGAACTCCATGCAGAGCTCTGATGATTAATGGGATCTGGATGCAGAAATTCCTGTGGGCTACAACTGAAAATTCATTCCTCTATTTTGATGGCTGTTCATTTTAATATAGGACTTTGATACCACATTGTGCCGACAACTGTGGAATAGTCTGGCTACTTACATTTATCACTTTGAACTTCTGGAGGCTTGTGAAACCATTATGGAAGCTGGGAAGCTAGCATTGTGCACAGCATGCAATTCCAAAGTACGCAGAAGCTTAAAGCTGCTGTTTACTCCTTCCCTTGAATTTTGACAAGTCCTGAGAGACGTTGTTTAAGCTTCTGTAGAGGGTATTAATAAATTTGAAAAGAAGGTAACAAAGGATAATTCTGTTTATGTACCTACCAGTACAACCATGGCAGCCAATTAATAACATTTTCCTTTGGTAACTCACTCAAAAACATAACCGTGATACATTATATAGGGAAAGGTAAACCCAGCTAGTTCTGTTTCTAGTATGGGATGTTTTACTAAAGAAAGCATGGCATTATCCCGATGGGGCATTTGAATCTATTCCAGACATTATGAGCTGCTAATTTGCTGCCAGAACAACCCCAAAGGCTTTCTTCAGATTGGGCTGGCAGCAACAAGGGTATGAGCTGGAAATCTTAGTGAGATGAAGGCCATTTTTAGCTGCCAGTTTTTTCCATTTTTTACCTGTAAAATATTTATTTTAAAATTCTGAGGTGTGTTTCTCCAGTGCGGGACACTCACTTGGTATAAAGAACACCTGAGTATTGCTTAGGCTGCCCTACGGAGTGGTCCTGTCACCTGAGACGGCAGAGTGGTCATATTGCGAAATTTGTTCTGTGACCCTTGAACCCATTATGTTTATAATCCCCCTGGTGACTCAACTGCCTGTGTAGTTAGCACTGGGTGAGCAAAACAGAGGGAAGGACAGCAGACTGAGTATGGTGTGATTACATCTGCTTGGAGACTGCACCATGAGCATGGCACAGACATCACATGTATGTCTTGCTCCAGCAGGGCTCTTTTCTAGACTGTGGGGTGCACTTGAAAGATAATACAAAGTGCTGCAGAGTATTTCTTCTGGTCACCTCCATCTGGTCATCAACTGGTAAGGCCTCACCTCAAACACTGTGTCCAGTTTTGGGCCCCTCACTACAAGAAAGACATTGAGATACCGGAGCATGTCCAGAGAAGGACAACAAAGCTGGTGAGGCGTTCACAGCACAAATCTTATGAGGAGCAGCTGAGGGAGCTGGGGTTGTTTATTCTGGAGAAAAGGAGGCTGAGGGGAGACCTTGCCGTTCTCTACAACTACCTGAAAGGAGGTTGTAGAGAGGTGGGGATTGGTCTCTTCTCCCAAGTAACAGGTGATAGGACAAGAGGAAACAGCCTCAAGTTGCATGAGGGGGGGTTTACATTGGATATTAGGAAAAATGTCTTCACCAAAAGTGTTATCAAAGATTGGAACAGGCTGCCCAGGGAAATGGTTGGTTCACCATCCCTGGAGGTATTTAAAAGATGCGTAGACGTGGTGCTTAGGGACATGGTTTATTGGTGATTTTTGTCAGCGTTAGGTTGATGGTTGGACTCGATGATCTTAAAGGTCACTTCCAACAAGGGCGATTGCATGATTCTGTGATTTTGTGCAACTGCAAAGAAGATGGGAAGGGGGAAGGAGGAAGAAGGAGGAATTTTCAGAAACAGTCCTCACCAAGATGCCTGGTACAAAGCCCAGGAGTGGACTCACTGGGTAAAAGCAAACTGATGCAGCTTGGCAGCAGGAAACTATTGTCTGCATGCACTGCACATCTTCATCGACAAAAGTACTGAGTGCTGAACGCAGGTGCAGACCAACCTCTCCACTCCCTGGCCCAGCAACTTGAATGGAAGGCTTGGGGAAGTGAATATTGGTGAAAGGAGGCTCTCATATTCCCATAAAATCCAGAGCTTCCCAGTAAATACCATTGAAAAGAAGCGAAGTTGCAAAACGTTGGCAGGAGTGCAACCCAAGTGAAAAATCAGCACAGGACTGCCAGCTGAATTGCACTCTTTAGCTTTGTGAGCCAGATTGTGTTCTCATAGGGTGCAAATCTGGACCAGCTCTCCTGAATCCAGTGAAGTATTTTGGGATTTATATCTTCTGAGTGGAGCCGAATTTGGCCCTCTCTTGTGCAGACTGGAGTTATACTGTCACTCCACAAACTCCAGTATTTTTAGCAGCAGTTGTCACATCTAATCAAACACAAAATTTAGCAGGATGAAGTGAGAAAAGTGCATGGTTCAGGAGTTTTCAAGCCAAAATTCCAAACATTTTATCCAATCTCTATACCGACAGCTAAGTAAAGAAGTTTGTATATGTATATATGTATTTTAAAGTTATTTATTGGTACTTTTATGCTGTTACTGGCATTCCACTTTTGAAATCTCTAGCAGACACCTACTATCCTAAGACTAGCTATATAAAAAAACCACAAACCCAAACCCTCAGCAATGATATGTTATCTTTAAAGTGAACCATTTACAATGTTAATTCAAAGACTAACCACATTCATTTAGCAAAGGAGCAGAGACAATATTATGTAATCTATTTTCCAATGCAAATTCCAAGTCATGAATGCTCACAAGTGTTTAAAAAGAATCCAAGGCCCAAGAGCTGATCATAGCTGATCATATAAATTAGCTGATAAAAGAGTAAGAAAAAGAGATAACAATAGTAATTCATAAGCAGAACCATGTGTACACATAAGGATACAAATTTGGTTCAGTAGGCAATTCTTTATTGTCTATTCATCACTGATTATCCACTCACTTTTATCTTTTAATTCCCCATATCAAATCTTTTCAATTCAACATCAGCTATGGAGATTGGCTGACGTATGTTTGTCTAGTCCAATCTGGCATAAGGCAATATCACAGCTGGAGGTATTTCATGGAAAAAATGACCTATCCGGCGTGTATTGTCAGTTATTCAAATGATATAAAGTCAGTAATACTGAAGAACTGATTTTGAGGTGTTGGTATATTCTTTTTCCATGGTTTTAAGGAAAGGGCTTGGAATAAAGCAGGAGGCATCAAGGAGTTGAATTAATTGAGAAACCTGAACTCTCAGTGACCATCTTGAAAAGAGCAATAACTACAGCCTCTTGTACTCATTAATTTAGTGTGGGATTTTTTTGAAATTTATCTTTAGAGTTCAGTTACTGTTGTGAGACTAATTTGTCGAGATAAAATTTTATGTCTGTGTTGCAAAGAGCAACACTGAAATGCCAAGTGAGACCGTGATCTCATCATCCTGTTGTTCTTTGAGAAGAAGCTCGAGTTCTGCAGTTCCTAGAGCAGAGGCAACTCTCTGTGAGAAGAGGCTGAATGTGAGACCGGTGTGAAGTTTCAAATTAATAGTTAATTCTTTAAGAAGTAATTGTAGTTGGAGACACTCAGGAAGGCAAACTTGGGAATTGTGCCTGTTTTTTTCTTGAGGTGTTTCAAAGATCTCAACGTTTCCAGTTACTTCTTATGCATCTTTCTAAAATGGCTGTATATGTGCTGTTGCAGCTTTTCTGTGCATACCACCCCCATCCTTACGTGGTCCCGCTGGTATTTCTAACGGAGGTTGTACAGCCTGACTCACTCCACACATGTTAAAAGGAGTCATGCTGCTGATTTCAGTGGCTTTTCAAGACGCCTTGAGGAACCAAATGAGTTCTGCCTTTTCTCTGTTTCATTTCGTACTGGTGTTTGAATGGCAGAAACATGCAACAAGATGGTCCATTTGGCTGCAGTATTTTCTGAGTTTAAATGAGGTGGGTGAGCCTGCTTTAGTGTGTGAATAGCAACAACTTGCAAACAGGCAGTCTCTGTGGGAAAAAAACCTCATAGCAAAAGGAAAAGTTTTTGCTGTAAAATTTTACCTGATGTAAAAATTTTTTTTACAAAAAAAAATTCATCTTTTTCATCTTTTCATCCTTTAAACATCATGGAAAGAATAAAAGCTTACTGGTAGGAGTGGGGTGAGGGACTGCTGCAGCAATACCTTGTTTCTTCTCTAAATCTAATATGGGAGAAAAAAGCATGGAGAGGCATGGGTGAAACATGGCACATATGTTGTTAGAGAAATGCAGGATCTGAGAAAAATAACTTCCAAGAGGATTTATTTGGCTATGTGTCACGCTGGGGAGTATTTCTCTGCTTGAAGCAAGCCAGATCACTGTGAGAAGATCAGGGGCTGACTTGACAGTCCCAGCGACAACTTGCTTGGTGACAGAGCAGGAGCTCTGCCATCCTTGAGCCTCTTTTCCACACCAAGTGACAAGCCATCAGTTCATCAGGGTGAATTCAGTGATTCAGGGTGCTGATAATGTGTAGGTTGTGCTTTCCCATTCCTCTTCTCTGGGTTTCTGCTATGTAAGTGCGCAGATGTTTACGTAAAGCACCTCCGCGTGTGATGTCCCATCCCAAGCATCTCACACCTCCCTTCCCTGAGGACACACATCGTAGCCTCTGTCTTAAGAGAAGCTGATCTGGCCCAGGTCCTCTCCCATCTGCTCCTCTTGCCTTCCACCTGGACACCCTGGTTTTGTCCCACTCCAGGGACTGGCTTCCTGGGGCTTGCTTCCCTCTTTTCCTTCTCCCTTAACCTCCGCTTTTTCCAAAGCACAATCCTGCAGTGTCTTGGCTGTCACTTGTTGCCCTAGAGCTGCCAGCACCAGTTGCCATTTTGCTAGCCTTAAGGGTACCTTTGTGAACATACACCCATCCTGCTGGACACTCCTCCTGGAGCAGGGGCACTTCTAACTGTACTTTTCAGGAGATGCCTTTTGAATCCGGGAACCCTGCAGAGACCCTGCTCTTTTCTTGGCCCATCTCCCTACAGCATTTCTAACAAGATCATCGTTAATATATTGGGTCATTTATTTTCCTTCCGTATTTCAAGTTGTCTTCCCCCCATATATCACTCACAGACAAGTCTGTCAGATCTCTTTGGATGTCCTGTTATGTGAGATCGGTGTTGTACAGCACAGCCTGTAATGCATGAAATCGGAGCAAGCTGTACGCTTACGCCGTGTGGCATGGTTAATCATTCTCAAATGCTATCATCAGTTATCTTGGAGGAGTTAAAAAAAAGGGAAAAGACCCAAACAGCCTGTGGCTGATTTAATCTTTAAAATCAGGAGAGACTTTGCAGTGATTAAAGAGCCATTTCCTGACTACATATTGATATGAGTTGCTTCCAAGTCAAATATGAGGGAGACTGACAGGCGTTCAGCCTTCGTCTGATTGGCAGGTCCCAGCCCCATGAATGGTGATCTCTTTCCTGCTCTTGTTTAAAGGCAATCTGGGGTGGTCTGTATTTAATACATAGCCATCTCAAGTAATGGCCCTGGTATTTTCTATTGTAATGACAAAATTGCACACTTTAATTTTCAGTATCCATAAGGACAGGTGGAAAGTTTTATTCAGAAACTGAAGGCTTCGTGTTGTTTTCCAATAGCTTCCAGAAGCCAGTCACTTTGGGAGCAATTCTGTGTTCCGAGAAATGCCAGAAAAAAATGTGTGCTGAAGAATTTCTCCAGTATTACCACAGAGCACTGAGTCCTTTTTAACATAAATCAGCAAGGCAAAGCATTGCAAACATGGACAACAACGGTGTTGTGGGACACTGACCTTTGAAATCTGGAAAACACCTTTGAAGCCCCTGATCAGTGCAGGGGCTAAAGCATGGGGTGGACGCTTGAGAAAAGGGGGTTTGGTCCAAGTATTTCTATTGGGCTATTGCATGGCCATGGATTTGTCATTCCATCCCTCCAGGGATCAAATTTCTTCATCTGTGAAACAGAGATTGTGATAGTGACCTCCTTCATAATGGATTTCGGGATCTTCTTCAAGTTTATGAAAGATAACTTGCAATATGGTGCCCAAAGTAACAGGAAACGAGGCTCGGTGATTCAGCGCTTGCTTCCAGTTCTGCATTCCTGAGGATGTAGAAAGGTCTGTGTGAACTCAATGTTTTTACTAAGGATGGCCTGGATTATGAGTTTACAATAGATAATCATGTACAAATGGTCTTCCATTTTTAGATTCCCCTCCCTTCAGAGGCTGCCTCACTGCACTGACATAGTTTTCCCCGTAACTTCAATGTGACTTTAGGCAGAGACAGAGTACTTGCAGCTCTGGGAGACTTAGTGGCGAAACCTCCTCAGTTGCAATTGTTCACACAGTCCCGTGCTTTCCGCAGAAATCAAGACACTCCTACTCCCATTCCTGTATCCCATATCTTTTCCCTTCAGAGATCCCAAGCCTATCCTAACAAATCACTAAATTCACAAAAATATCCAGCATACTCAGGCAAAACAGCACTAGAGATTTAGACAGTTTTGGTTTTTTTTCCTCCTGTCTCGTCCAGATCTGATGCCAGAGACAAAAAGGAATTTTGCTTTCCGGATCATCCTCTTTCAGTTATTTACATTTTTTTTTTTTATTGCTAACAGCTAGTAAATTCAAATAAAAACAAATACTTGTCCAACCTCAAATGTGAATAGTTTGTGTGTGCTTTTTTATGTGAAAGATAGTTGATAGTTACAGTCCCAGGCAAACAAAAGTTTGCTGCAAAGAGCTAAAAATGTACAAAGACACAAAAGAGAAAAGGGTTGAGGGATTCAGGAAGAAAAAAAGGGCTTCAGGGAGTCATTGTGCTATTTGCAAAGCAAAATTGCTGTTTCTGTAAACGATTATTTAATTGTTGATATGAATTTAGCCTGGTGATAAAATTTTTTCCTGGCTCTGACAGACGTTCTCTAGTGGAAAGAAATAAATCTGATGAGTTTGAATTATGCACAATTGGATCACTGATTTACTCTAACTTCAACATCAGTTGGATGTCATTGTACTTTCTGTTATACTTCTATATATGAAAATGCAACTTGAAAAGTATTAAAATTGATTAAATGTGACAACCCTCTACATAACACTAACATAAAAGGCAATTCCAAACTGTGGGACGCACTTCTTGAGTGCCTTGCTATTCTCACGGAGGCTGGAAAATGTGCTCTTGTCTCAGAAAAGGTCTTTTGCTGCCTACAAGTAATGAGAGTGTGTCACAAACTATAATTTGTCTGAGTGTAGGACAAAACCTGTAACACATTCAGTAGATACAAGTAATCAGAGTTATCATACAGGAAGAAGTTAATGTTGAGCTTTTTTATGTGTTTGTGGAAATATCAAATTCTAAAGTTATTAATAGGCCAAATGCAGAAGACCAACCTTTGGTTGAAAGGTATGAGTGTACAAACCACAACGCCTGTATAGTTAGGAAGCACCAGTGAAGTGCTGCGTGCCCCTGAACTCCAGTATGCAAGCTGGAGTCAAAGAAGCTAAATGTTGTATTAGAAGATTGAAGTATTTAAATAGGAAGTATTGTTCACATTCAACTGGGAGAAGTAGAGCTGCGGAGGCGATAGTTTACCCAGCTCAGAGTTGCGACGAATGGGAGAGTGGAGGTAAGGAGCACATTCCCAGTTTGCCTGGAGCCTGAGGCAGAAACCCCTCTGATTTCACTGGTATAGGACTTCTCCCTGATCTTCCTTTATTTTCCTCTTCTCCATCCTGGCTGTTAAGGATTTCTTCCTCGTTTGGTTTAGCAGATGTTGCTTGCCTTATGCAAGAAGATGTTGTCTTAAAAAAATTTCAGAGGAAAGTTCAGCCTGTGGCTTGTTACTGCCATTATTTGTTTTGAACGAGGTCCAAGATTATAAGGCACATGGACAATCAGGCTATGGATAAAATGATTAGGGTAGGGCTGACTCAGACCTGTTAGTCTGGCAAGGACTCAGCAGTGTATATTCCAGAAAGTGAACTCCCTAGGAGCAATTTGCCTTATCAGAAGCTTTTATAAATCTGTATGAGATGATAGTGGATGGAAATAATCCTACTTGAATCAAAGACGTACATTTTTTTCCCATTTTTTTCCCCATCTCTAGAGGTGAGAACTGGCAGTCATAGCTACGCATAATACTTTTATTTCTATCCTATTTATATTTATGTCCCACACTTCTCTTGCTAGAGGAGCCAAATCAACAATTCACATTTATCTAACTGTGTGAGGCTAGGGAAAAAAAAAATTCATCACTGCTGTTCTGAATTCTTCCACATGACGACATGTGAAAAGATGTAACAATTTGATTTCCTTAGCTAATTGCCTTTAAATTCTTTTCAGTTCTTGTCGCTCTGACTTTCAGTTCAGGAAAAGGGATAAATTGAAGTTAAATTCTGTAAGAGTAATCTGAATTTATCTGCATGAACCAAACACATAATATATTCAAAAGTATTAACCTGGTAAAGAACAGCTCCTTTTTTTAGGATTCATTTCAACATGTTAATGGAAGTTGGAGACAGTGTGCAAAAAAATAAATGCATATCAAAACAACATATTAATTTATGTTTATGCTGTTAAGTATTTCCTTTCACTATTGAAAAAGAATTTCTAAGTTATGAAAAGCAGAAAGCGAAACTGAAAAAACAATTAAGGCTGAATAGGTCTACTTTATTATCTATGTCTACTGTCTCTGGGCTGCATCCAAGAATTAAATTATTTGTGGGTTTTGGTGGTTTGGTTTTGTTTGGGGGGGGGGGGCGTTTATACATAGACATTTCTCTACCATGCTATATCACAGCAAAAAAAAAAAAAAAGAAAAAAAGCAACAAAAACCTACCATGCTTTGTCTCCAAAAGGATTTAGCACCGAGATAGCTATCATGAAGGGAAAACAATAATAAAGCATTGCATTTATTTTAATTTACTAATATATTCAGTTTTGCCTTAAGTTGCTCATAAAAATGTGTGCAAGCAGTGTTTTGCCTGAAAACAACTTCTGAAAAGAAAAGGTAAAAAAATCAGTGTGATGGAAATAGTCTTTGTGCTACTTCAGTGACGATGACATTTTATCACATTTTTAACAAGCATTTTTGCTGCAACTGTTTTGAAAAAATTATGTTTTCTTATTCTGAGAGTAAAATTCTCTTCAAGCCTACAAAAAGAGTTCCAAAAATTGCAGAATATTAAAATATGTCTATGAAGTGAATAAAAAACATTCGATATTTAGAAAAAGAAATTAGAAAAATAATTTTAAATCTGTATAGGAAAATGAGTTTATCCTTAACTTTCAAAAGAACACAAACACAAACTCTGAGTTTTTAATGAAATCACTATCCTATTCATAAGTATCTGCAACACTATTTTTTAAAGAGGAAAATTAACTTTGACAGTAGAAAAAAAACCCTTTCTTGATTATTTAACGTGCACTGAATGAATAAAGTATAAAGAAGTATGTGGCTCCTATGTTAATGGGAATTTCATATATCCTTATCAGAATATTGTGGTTAAAGAAGCAGAGCCATATTCTCTCTTTCTTTGCCCTGAGGACTTCTCTACTCAAAACCAGATGGACATTAGAAAGAAGCACTTGAACAAAAAGGGTGTGTGAGTTTCAAGGAGTGCTCTGTGAGAGGAAAGGTCTGCTCACGGAGCGAAATTACCTCCCTCTGCGTCCTCAGGAGAGAAACCAGGGGGCGGCGGGGACCCACCACCTCTCGGGGCACCCCTCGGCAGGTCCCAGGGAGCATCCTCCCCTGAGCCGGCAGCGCGGTACCCAGCACACTCACACTGCCTGTAACCTCATGGGAAAGCAAAGCAAAGCAAAGCAACGGACTTTGTGCTGTTTAGGAGCTCTAACATGAAAAAAAGAAATTGGCAGAGAACAGCTTCGGCGAGTTAGAGCTGAAAGCAGAGGATTTTGGGGCTCTTTCCAGTTTTACTGTTTGACATAATGTGGACATTTTAGTGTACTTGAAAATTCATATTGCTGAAATAAAGGGCTAAAGCCTCTCTCTTAAAGCAGACCCAGCACAACCTTGAGCACATGCTTGAACATGAAATAAAAAGAATTAAAGGGGAGAGACTGAGAGAGCTGGGGCTGTTCGGTTTGGAGAAGACCAGGCTCAGGGGACATCTTATCAATGCGTATAAATTCCTGACAGAGGGAATAATGAGAGGTGTAGCCAGTTCTCAGCAGTGCCCGGTGAGAGGATAAGAGAGCACAAATTCCAATACAAGAAACTCTGCTAAAACAGAAGAAAACACTTTTTTACTCTGAGGGTGGTCAAACACTGGAACAGGTTGTCCTGCATGACTGTGGGGCACCATCCAGCGGACTCCATCCTTGAAGTAATTCAAAAGACCTCTGGACATGGCTGTGGACAACCTGATCTACTTGACCTGCTTTGAGCAGGGGGACTGGACTAGATGATCTCCAGAGGTCCCTTCCAAACACAGCCATTCTGAGTCTGTGATTCTGTGAAATAGTGGAGGACTGTGTTTAAGAAATTTCCCCAAAACTTCCAGTCAGAAAAGAACATGAGCAGACAGGCAATCTGAGGCGTAAGCTTCTTCACCTTCAGAGATGTTCCTCAGACCATCCCTCAGGGTGGGTCCGTGCTCAGTTTCACAAGTCAGTTGTTATCAAACTTTGCCTTGCCCAAAATCAGTCTACAAATAAGCTTTGCCTTGGTCACTTTTCTTCCTCTTTTTGCCCCTTCAGAGTTTGACAGTCAAAGCTTTACTTGGCAGCTAACGGTCTTTGGCAAACACTGTTTTATCTACAATATGGCCCACAGACTGCTTGTCTTGCAGAGGTGTGAGATTCATCTTCAAACCAGGTATCCAGCTGAACCAGGGACCAGCAGTGGCCATTGTGTTAAGGGTCTTCACACCTGCTTATCCCCTTACTAACCCTAAGGTGTTCCACTTGTCTGCAGGGTTGAAGCCCCACTGAAACTTTTGCTCTTCCCCTTCTTTCCAATTCTTAACTCACAGAAAGCTGCTTACAAGGTCAGAATAAAAGCAGAAGTTCAGAGGATTTTCATGTTGCTGAAGTGAGCTACCACTTAGCTGAAGTGAACTGTAATTTTTCTTCCAGTGTGACAGTGACAAATGGTGTTTAAAACATTAAAAGTGCTTTGTAGTAGGTTATTCAGAATGCAAGTTTAGTGCTGATTGACTTGATTTTCCTTGGGTTGCATTGTACCTACAGTAAGAGCGCTTCAGGAGAACATTTATCTCTTTGCCGCCACATAGAAGCAGTCAATCTAAATAAAGCCTATGAATGCAGATCGATCTTGAGAATGAGGATCTTTTGCAATGTCAATTTTTCTGTGTGAGTACTAAAAAAACTCTCCATGAAAATAAAAGAGCAAATTACATTTGCTCAGTAAAAAAATATTTAATATACTATTACCTGCATCCTTCAGGTTTTCCTTTCCTAGGGCTAGGTACTTTTCTCTCAGGTAGGTATTTTAACTTTTTCTCTTCCTTTCTCTATTATTCACACTTAGGAAGTTTGAAGGGAAAAGAAAGATTGCTTTTACCTCGTTTCGCTGCACTGTTAGCAGTCTGAAAGGAGTATGTAATCATATGCAGTGCTGCTGAAGGAAATATTCAGAGCTCTTCAAAGCGAAGTCATGTAATTACCCATGTACCTACTACAGGACTTTCTGCCCCATACTGATTTATCCATGGGTCTCAAAGCTGTGCTGGGAAGACCACCTCTGAGGGGTGAAATGGAGGTTCAGCCTTTCTGACTGTTCCTACTTAGCCCCACAGCCAGGACAGCTAATGAATGCCAAATGCGGTGTTGTGGAATTAGTCTACCAGGATCTAGCTGAAGACTGCCAATTTGTCTCACATAGGCCAGCAAGTAGCCAGATAACAATCTTAGGTAGTAACTTTTGGGTAAAATACTGACCACTTCAAAGGCAGTAAGATTTGTGGCCATTGACACTGGGACTGCGATTTCTCCCCTGGTTGCAGATGACTAGTTCAGATCTTAGCCGCCTGTTGATGGATTTAAACTATCTCCTGAGTCACCTAGACTTTGCCTCTCCTTGTGTTCACTCCCCTCACCTCCCTCCTGTAGTTTGTCTTCAGCTTTGGTCACCAACCACAGGGTTTATATATAAAAAAACCCTGCTAATCTCTTTCCTATCTTTCCCGTTCTCAGTGAAAGCTGTTTTTACTCAAGCTGTTGTTGGTGTTCTGGCTGACATTGTGCAGCACACGAGGAGAGCTGGAGGGGGGAGCTCAGCGGGGGGGGGCAGGCTGTCACAGAGGTTAAGAAAACAGCTTCCAAGGAGCACCCAGCCTCTGCCTTCCCTTCGTCTCCTCTGTCATTCTGTGTGCATGTATGTGTGGAAGCATGTGTGTACTTGGAGAACATTATATTTTTCCACTTTCCTGCTAAGTCTTTTACATGTGCCCTCAGGCAGATATGTTACAGCACTCTGAAGGTTTTGTTGGTTTTGGTTTTTTTTTTAAACATAAATTCCACGCTTGCAGGTTCCTTCACATATAAATTAACACTATCTGAAATAGGAGGCTCTACGAAGTTTAAATTACTCTATCACTCATGAGGAACTATGTCGTTAGTGTTACTGTTCTCCGTTTCATTTAAAAAGTGAGGAAAACACAATTCAAATGTCTGCAGACTCGGCCTAATAAAAATGATAGATTAGATGTCAAACTGCTCCGCTCCCACCCAGCCCCTCCTTTCTCCTGTCTTCCTTTCTGTTGTTTGAAAGAAGTCATGCAATAGCTTCCTTGCTGCTGTTGGCTTTTGGAAATAGCCAGCTGATTTTGGTAGCTCAGGGATTAGTCTATTTTGCTTGCTCTCAGTGGGCGATGCTGTGTAAAAACCTGCCCTGCCTTAATAATTTAGATCTTTATGCTTCACTGGAGTTTACCAGCCCACCTTGGCTGCGGATCAGATTTGAGATTACCCTCCGTGTTCTACCAGCCGTCTGAACAGCACAGTGGTTCACAGACCCAGAGCTCTCAGTGTGTTCCTTTAATTACATGAAGGTTTTGCAGAATGAGCTGATGAAAGGAATCCAAGATGGAGATCTTAGAGGCTGGTATTTTCCACTAGTAATCAGATTAAGTCCAAGTTGAACGCTGATGGCATTTTACAGGCACTCGCAGAATATAGAAATCATTACAAATCCTACAAAAGGAAATTATATGAATCTGTGAAAGAAATACCAATGGAGTCAGTGGTTCTAACTATATTGCATTTTAAAATTAAGAGGTCAAGTGTCTGCCTCTAGAGTTACTCAGAGCTAGTAGATGGCACTGAGGAACATTTCCAGGCACCGGGACTAGATTTTCTGTACATTTACAGTGTCAGAAGGGACCCTGGCATGGTTTGGGCTGGGGCCAGGCAGCACCCTGCACACAGCCCACAATTCCTGGGAACAGTTTGGGACCTTGCACAAGCCTTTCCCAACAAACAGTTTGGATATGACCACCCTATTTAAGAGGGTAAAAGAGCTTAGTAATGTAGATGCAGGCTGTTCCCTGCCAGCTGGCTGCAGCACCAGAGAATGGCACTGGGCACATTTAATTTATTAATATCGACATAGCCAAAGAGACCCAGAAGAATTTTGCCATGAGTTTGAAAGGAACCAGCATTTGGCCGGTGTTGTGCAAGCATCACTTCCAATCTGTAGCTCTCAAAGCACTTTAGTAAAGGGACTAAGAGCTAGTCTCAGTTTACACAGGGAGAGTTAGATTTGGAGGGGCTGAATGGCTTGAATAGATCACAGATTTCATCTGAGGCAAAGAAAGGAAGACATTCCTGTATCTTAACTTCAGGTCTTATTATCAGACTCAGTCTAAGCTTTCACCCTGATGTGAAGCCTTCGGTTTCATGGCTGAGCTTCAGTATGTCCTCCTCAATCAGGTTGTTCTTCCTCCTTTCTATGCCTATGACCCAGCCTGTTTACTGTCTCGTGTTTTTAAGCTTAAAAACTCTCTGAATTTAAATGTGGGAGAACATGTTTTCCCTGTATATTGGCCAGATTGTTACTTACCACGTTATACCATCTGTTTGTATTTTCTTTATGTGCAAACCTGCTGTAAACATTATCTTAGTGAAATTTGGAAGAACCTACTATTGCTGTTATTTAGTAAGCCAAAGAAATAAGAGAGACAGATCATCAAAATTGAAGTTGTCACCCCTGTAATTTTTGAGACTGCGAACCTTTTTTTTTTTTTCCCAATTCTGTGCTGCATTTTTTACTTTATTTTAAATGTAAAATAGGCATCAGCAGTCCAGCTTTCCTGACTGATATCTGCTTCTTTAGCCAAAAGACATCTCCTCCTCACTATATATCATTCCTCTTGGGACACTTGTTATCCCAGCTGCCATGATGGTTTGGAAAAGCTGAGTCAGTATCCTCGTCCTTTTTAATTGCCAGTGTCTTCACTAGTTTCACTTTTTATGGTTGGGTGGAGTCCATTCCTAACAAAATCTCCTAGCTTCCTCTCTGAAAAAAAAAAGGGAAATATAAGGAAAGCAAAATATGTAGAAACTGACATCTCAGGGGAGCATGAATGAAATAAAGAAAAGGGGTGCAAGGGATTTTCCAAAATAAAAAAGCCCATCAACCAAGGCAGTGCCCACTGTTCCCCGAGTGTGCCCTGGGAGCCCCTGGGCACCGCTGATGCTCTGCCTGGAAGAGAGGGTGGGACAGGGGAGCTGGTGCTTGTGGCTGCCAGAACTGCTGCCTCCTGCATGAGTTTGGGAGAAATGCGTGTCTGGGATGGTTATTTTATCTTCCTCACCAAAAATACCCCAAAAGACAAAAAAAAAGTGTTATGGCTTAACCCCGGTAGGCAGCTAAGTTCCACACAGCCACTCGGTCACTCCCCCACCAGTGTGGATGGAGAAGAGAATCAGAAGGGTAAAAGTAAGAAAAATCATGGGTTGAGATAAAAGCAGTTCAATTGGTAAAGCAAAGGCTGTGTGCACAAGCAAAGCAAAACAAGGAATTAATTCACTACTTCCCATCAGCAGGCCGGTGTTCAGCCATCTCCAGGAAAGTAAGACTGCATCACACCAAATATTTACTTGGGAAGACAAATGCCATTACTCTGAACATCCCTCCTTTCCTCATTCTACCCTCAGCTTTTATTGCCGAGCATGTCATCACACGATTTGGAATATCTCTTTGGGCAGCTGGCACTAGCTGTCTCAGCTGTGTCCCCTTCCAACTTCTTGTGCATCCTCAGCCTCCTCGCTTGTGGGGTAATGAGGGGAACAGAAAAGGCCTTTATGCTGTGTAAGCACTGTTCAGCTATAACTAAAACATCCCTCTGTTTTCAAGACTGTTTTCAGTACAAATTCAAAACACAGAACCATATAATCTACTATGAGGCAAATTAACTCTGTCCCCCCCAACCAATCCAATGAGGGAGGTGAAGAAGGCAGAGAATGAAAAATAGAAAAGAAAGAGAAAACAGTAGAAGGTAAGTTTATGGGTCAATAAGATGTACAACAAAATGCCCAGCTGAGTCAAACTCAGTTAAATCTTAAGACTTGTATTAGTGTTGATATGGATGAGTTTAAATGTGCAGCCCAGCTGGCAGTCGCCATCAATAATCTGGAGAGCAAGATTTGAAATCAAAATAATGTTGGTAAATTGAAAGAAGCTAAAGATACAATACTATTGCCTGTATCAGGAATAGTGTGGTGAGAAGATCTAGGGAAGAAATCATGCCCCTGTACTAGGCACTGGTGAGGCCCCACCTAGAATACTGTGTCCAGTTTTGGGCCCCTCACTACAAGAAAGACATTGAGATACTGGAGCATGTCCAGAGAAGGACAACAAAGCTGGTGAGGCGTTCACAGCACAAATCTTATGAGGAGCAGCTGAGGGAGCTGGGGTTGTTTATTCTGGAGAAAAGGAGGTTGAGGGGAGACCTTGCCGTTCTCTACAACTACCTGAAAGGAGGTTGTAGAGAGGTGGGGATTGGTCTCTTCTCCCAAGTAACAGGTGATAGGACAAGAGGAAACAGCCTCAAGTTGCATGAGGGGGGGTTTACATTGGATATTAGGAAAAATGTCTTCACCAAAAGTGTTATCAAAGATTGGAACAAGCTGCCCAGAGAAGTGGTTGATTCACCATCCCTGGAGGTATTTAAAAGATGCATAGACGTGGTGCTTAGGGACATGGTTTATTGGTGATTTTTGTCAGCGTTAGGTTGATGGTTGGACTCGATGATCTTAAAGGTCACTTCCAACCTAGACAGTTCTATGAAGAAAACAAGGTAAACCCCACACACTATTTAATAGGAACAAATGAGCTCATTTCGGAAGTCTGTTGCGTAGATATCAAATGGGACACACTTGACTAAATAAGACTTTTGCAGTAAAATAGATGGCGTCTTGGTCTGTGGGGACTGCAGTGGTTCTCAAGTGGCACATAATGATGCTGTTGTGAGATCAGCATGCTGGGAAGTGTGGAGAAAAGGCTGCAGTGGAGATGGATTGGAGATTGGAGTGGAGATAGTGCATTATTGCCAAGACCCTGACACTTTTGCTTTTTCTTCCAGGGCTGACCTTAAACTTTACTGTTCTATGTTATGCTCTAAAACTGTTCTTCTCACATCCTTGTCTCCCACCCTTGAATACCACAAAAGGGGAGGGATCAATGAGGTGGAACATTGCTGGTAGGTTTTGCTCTTCAACTGTTGAAGCTATTGAATAATTCCCATTTTGCAAACCTCTTGCCATCTTAAATCCCATTTTACGGATGAGTGCCAGTGCATGAAGTGTGCATATTCTGATCTCACAGGGAGTTTATTCTGAGAAAATAACTGAGTTTTAACAGCATAATTATTTTTTACCCTTAACTTAGTAAATAAGGTAAAGTTAATGACTAGAGCACCAGACTCTGACTTAGGAGAACTCTTTTTTACTGCCGCCTCTGTCATCAGTCATAAGGCTTTGGGAAAATTATTTTTATCAGGGTGCCTCAGTTTCCTTATCTATAAGATGGTTAGGTGTCTGAGCACTATTGATGGAAAGTGCTACTTGAGATGTCGGTATTAGTATTTATCATGATTCTCTTCAGCAGCAGTGTTTAGTTTGAAATACGCTGCCAATAATAATTTGACCAGTGTCATCATTGATGTTTTCGGCAGACTCTGGAAATATCCCTCATTCCTTTGTCCAGTTCTAACTTTCCTTTTACAAAGGTTAGTACTGAAGTTCTGCACTTTTCTTTAGCAATGTATAGTCTGTGAACATGTGTAAAGGCATTTGAGCTCCTCATAGGAAATCTGCATTAATATTTAACTCAAAGTGCTGCTCACTAGCAGAACTGTCACTTAACTACCAAGTCTTCCTTTTTTTTTACAGTATCTCTATCATATAACTGTAATGAAAAATCTCCAGAAGAAGACACAGTTTCCAATCCCTAATCATCACATCTCAGCTTCTTGTCACAGTTTAGGTGAGGTAAAGAGGCTGTCAGTGGGATTTCAGAAATTTTTCTGGCAGCAATGGTGGAGACTGAATTTTATAAACAACGCTAGATGGAGAGTTTCTCAGTGGAAATAGGAGATCTGCTCCTAGGACATGTTGTATTTTTAGTATTTTGAAACATGAAGTGACACACTGAGCCTGAGTTCTTGCAGTCAGAGCAGAAGTCAGAGCAATACTGGCTCTGACTGGGGTTACATTTACCTAAACCAAGGACCAAGCTGTCTCTCAGGCAGTTTACAAATATGGGAGATGTTTCAAAGCTGCTTGTTCTACTCTGCCACACACAGATATGGAGAACTGACACCTTTCACAGTTGCTGTCCTTCCAAGGGCTTAAAGTAAAAGCTTGTAACCTGTGGGAAGCACTGCATTTAAAATTGGCCTGTGAGATTTGATCTTTAACAGAATTTTTTGCTATTTCAAACTGTCAAGCAGTGGAAGGCTGTTGGAAACAAACAAAAAACCAACACAGCAAATATATGATCATAACTATACAGGAATGTGAACATAAGATATATAAATGAAGTTTTCCCTTCCACTCAGCATCTGTGGAGTCTCCTCTGAAGTACTGTCACCAGTTTGGGCCACATTTAAAAAGATAAAGGTCTGTCAGAGAAAGTCCTGAGGGTAACAATAGGGTAAATAGAGGTTTGGAAGCACATATGACTGAAAACCTGTTTGTCTTAGCACAGAGAAGAGGCGCCTTGGAGGACACATGAAAATAGATTTCAGATGCTTAAAAGATCATTACAAGAATAACAGAATAAACTTTTCCATAACTTTGGGGGTAATACAAGGAATAATGGGCTTAAATTAAAGCAAATAAATTTTAATTTAAATGCGTTACCTAAAAAGAGATTAAAGTTTGAGGATGCTGAAGAACGATTCTTTAAGAACAATTAAGCCACAGCTATTTAGAATGACAAACATTGAACTGCATCAGCACTGGGCTGAGAGGAGGACTAGAACAACTCTGGAGGTTTCTTCCAGACTGATTTGCTGTGATTCATATACATATATATACACGATTCATATTCATTTACATTTTTGTCAGCTCAAAGGGAGGTTCCACTCTGCTGTGGCTGAACATTTCTGCTTTAGGACAAACACTATGTAGTGGGTCTTGATGAACATCTGGGGGTTTTTTGTCATAATTTTACCTGTTTCTCCTCGCTTTACTTTCCATTTGATTGCTGCTGCATTTAGATTGCTTGTTCATGTGATGTCACCACTTATTGCCTTTGTTTTTCTCCCTTCCCCTCCTGTGCCCAGCAGCCTGAGCTTCCCCTCTCCCCACTGCTATTACTCAACCCTCGGCTTCAAACTGTTCCTCTCAGAGTGGAAGTCAAACATACTTTCCATGTCCATCAGCTTGTTGACCTTGGAACCTCTAAATTGTGGAAATTGAGTTTGCCACACAGATCTGGATTTAAACCACCTGACAAAATCAAGTGCAGAGCTTCTGAAGGAAGAGACCTCTTCTTCCCCCGCAATTTACCAAAGTCACCGCTGTCAAAAATGAAGAAGATGGATTCTGCTCTCTGGCCAAAAGCTCTGCTCAATAGCTTAGCCTATTGGAAAGCCAAGATCCACAACTTTTTCTGGCTTCCAGATTACTGATCAAGGTGGCCCCTAGTAAGTGTTCAGTGCTAAACAAACTAAATGATGACTTCCTTTACCAATAAAGGGCCTCTGCTCTGTACAACTTGCAAATCTGCCATAATGTAAACATCCTTCCATCATAACAGAAACAGATGTCTTTCTATTCGTTATGTTGCTATGTCTGCAGGTGCCAAAAGCATCACACATACTATTTGCTCTCTGCCTGAAATAGCGATGGGCAAACCTTAGACAGTTTGGTTAAAATTCTGTTATGGCTGGATGGGGCCTGAACTTCTGTGACCTGAACAAATTGGGAGAAAGGAGCTGTTGAAATCTATAGTTTTTTATTTGAAACTGTCAAAATCTGAAGAAACCAAGTATGGAATTACTTGTCCACTTTCAGTTATTTATCATACCCAGGCTGCAGGAAACTATCCCAGTGGAAGAAAATTTTGGACTATAAATTACTGACCCTTTTCATAAAAGAGTAAGCCCATGGATCCAGATCCAGTCTTTTGATTCTTATTCTAGAAATCAAGAATTAAGGTTTCTTTAAGAAATAAGATTTCTTGCATGGACTGGGAGACAAGTCATCCCTCTATTTAGGGAACAGAGAATATAACAAGAAGGAAAATAACAATCCATATTTTTTGAGCCTTTGTAAAGAATATGGAAAGCAGAGACTGATAAGTAACTTTTATTCCCTCAGAAGCCACTGATGTCTTATTTTGGATAAATAAAAATGGTCAGATGTTTGTAAGCGTAGAAAGCATACTGATCCCTTGGAGTATGATTAGTAAAACACTTCAGACAGATTTTGTGGAGAAGAGCTGGAGTTAATTTTGACTATATCTGAAACCTTAGCCTTACTCTTTACTGTCATTTTTTAAAAATTATATACATTGAAAATTGTCAAATTAATAATAAATTTTAACTCCCTATAGAGGAAGAGAATGTGACAAAAACTTCTACTATGAGTGGGTCATAGAATATTTAAGAGTATTTTCCACAGCTATTGATCCTTGCCCATGCGGTGGAATGATATCCCAGGAATTCTCTAAACATTGCCATGGAATTTCTTGTGGGTCTGCTGGAGTATCTTCTATATCACACCACTTTTACTGCCCAATATAACAGTTCTGCCTTATATCACAAGATGAAGAGGAAAATTAAATAGATGACATACAAATATGTTCTTTTCAAAAAAGTGTTGTTAAGCTTCCTGACAAAGTCTCAGGTTGTACCCAAGAGATGTCCAAAGCAGCAATGGACCTGAGTGAAAAACTCCAGTCTCCTGAATACATTTGCAGCCGGTTTATTAATTTCTGAAACACAAATGCTAGCCCTACATAAGAGCTTACTCCCACCCAGATCCTAAAGAGATCTGGGTCCAAATGTCCATATCTCACTTTACATATATTTTTGAAAAAAAAAATAATCCCACTTTTATTAAAAAACCCAAGCAACTAGTAATTTATATTACTGTGCTGTGTTTTCTAATAATATCTTTTTTAGTGATCAGATATTGTAGTGATGGGAATGTTAGAAATACAGTTATATGCACCTCTAAGACTTCTGGCAATTGCTTGTCTCTTGCTACTGCTGGTACTGCTGTCCTGAGCTGATGGCCACTTTAGAAAAACCTAAAATAAATGTGTACCTGAAATCAATATGCCATGCCTCGTAACAGCTTACCGAAAGAAAGTTGCAAAGTAATTCCTTTTGTAATTGATTTTTCTGACATTGTTTGTGTGACTTTCCCTCATGTGAGTTGACATCTAAAGAGCCAGGGATTCTTATGAGACAAAGCCAAATGTTATGAGTTAATTAGTACCAAAATGTGAATGAAAGACAGTCGACTCAACCAAGTTAGGCTTGGTGAATGAAGGAAAGAGATTCATCATTTTGAAAGTTGCTAATTGTGCCTGTTTCTCTGTTTGGAGAAGGGAGCCTGTAGGTCTGCGCCAGCTGCCCTTGGGGACCTATCTGTTAACTCACTGTCACCTTCTCTTGAGATACCATCATTTTGTAATGCCGAGCAATAAAATTTGTAATTACAGATCTTTTGAAGCCCATAGCTAAAGGACACTAACACAGTTTGTTTACACTGAAGGAGTTCACAAGAAAAACTTAAGTAACTAGATGAGCACAATGGGTAGGTACCAAGAATAAGCTGTGCCAAACATAAACTGGTATTTCAACCACAGTTCTATTTAGCTTTGCATTGCTGTAGAAAAAATGCAGTATCAAAATGTCTCCAAAAAGGTTTTTTTTTCAGAATTAAGGAACTCTTTCCCCCAAAAGCATCAGTTTATCTTGGAATTAATTATCATTTTAACTGCAGCTGCACTAATTTATGAATTTAGTTTGTTGCACAGGTAGCAATAGGAAACACACTGAGGTGATCATTTATGGTATTAATGACTAGCTGGCTAAATGCAATCTTTGTTCTAGGTAATTTTCTGGCTTCTTCATACTTTGTTTCCAAAATATACATATGAGCTCTGATTCAAGAAAGTCACTTTACTTGAAGTATAATTTTGGATGTGTCTTCCAATGGTTCAGCTCTCATGCAGGATACTTAGGGTGCACTTTGTTGCTTTTCTGAAATGATATCATGACAGAGTTAGCTGTATGAGTCATAATGTGAAGAAGTAGCCTGGCATGGCTCAAAAGTTTTCATTGTGTTTGTCGGGGTTTAATCTATTGGCAGAATTGCCACTCTGCTTCTTTGACCTTCTTTGGGTCTGGTTGGATCAAATCTCTGTACTTCATTGCCTTGCATCTCTAGTTCCAGATTTAGCCATGTCAGGTCCATCACCTACTGTTTTATCTGATTTAGAACAGGCTATTGATAAAACAAACTGTTTCAATAACATCTTAGGTGTTCTTTGGCACAAAGAAAATGAATAATGGCGAGCCAGAATATCAATGTTTGCTGGCATTGAGACAATTCTTTACCGTGTAGTCCGGGTAGTCCAGATTCATAGAAAGCATGGTCCATTGGCTGCATCAGTAAGCAGTGCTAGGGCCTATTATGTGGCTCTGAGGCTAAGTGACCCAATTTGGCCATGTTCATACAGTTATACTCTCATCTTCAAAACCAGGATCACTGCATCAAAATTTCCAATTAAGAATGGTCCCTGTACCATGCTAAATTTTCAGTGATGCCTGGGAATTGTGATGCCTGGGAATTGTTTGAAAGGATCTTTCAAGCAAAGTAGTTGTACAGGCAGCCAAGTTCCAGTGCCTGGGATTATTAACATGTACCAGTATGAACGCAGTCATTATTTCTTTAACAGTGATAGGAGCTCCAGAGGAAGCACAGCACCAGGTGTTGAGGAGCTGCAATGCCTGGTGCTGTACATGGAGGCACTGTCAGGCTATTTTGGGGGTGCTTTTAATGGTGGTGGCAGTGCCTAGCAGAAGTGACAGCGGTTATGCCACCAGCCTCCCTTTCCTCTCACGTTCTTCAGCTCTGAGAGCTAAAACAGGGATGTCCAAAGTGTCAGAGCTCCAAGAGGTGGGTAGAACTGGAGAGCCCCCCAAAGAGGGTCTGGGTTAATGCCAGGCTTATGGAAAAGCCCCGGAGAGTGCTGTAGGACTGAGCACAGTAAAGCTCTCTTGTCACCTACTCTTCTCTAGAAGGAAGAATGTTTTGATAGAAGGCATGATGGTTACTAGAATAAGCTTTTCAATTGCATTAACCAGCAGGGACAGAGTTTTGTTCTGTGTGACATTTTCAGAAAAAAATTGGTTTTGTTTTTCTTTTAGCCTATAGGACACTTCGATAATATCATGAATAAAACCCTATAATTTAACCCTCTGACATTAATTTGTGTATTTTTAAATAAAACTGGGTTAATATGTCACTCACTGTTTGTTTTCTTTATATTACTGTTTTAACCTCTGAGACAAAGATGTTTCCTTCAAGAATTTGCCCTTGTCCCATTGGGAAGCTCATTGCCTCTGAACAGTGCTATTGATAAAATGATTCCTGACATCTAATTGTTTTTCTGATAAAGAAAAAACACCTTTGAAATATTGAGTTTAATGGCAGATGTCTAGATGGAGCCACCGCTTGGTTTTGGTCTGACAGCAGTATTTATGGGCAGCGCTAGATGAAAGTTAAACTGGCATTTTTATGCCCATTCCCTTGGCCAGATGCTTGGCAGGACCAGATGTTGCTCTTGTTTTCTTCCAGCATCACCTACAACAGAATGAAACATAAAACATGCCCAGTGAAGCCATTGGAAATTGCCAACTCTGTCTGCAGAAGGCCTGGAGGATGTTCACAATTACTGATCCACTGAGACCGACTCTGATGATTATTGCTGGGATATTGCTTGGCTTCCAGCACCTGTGGGCATATCCCCTGAGTATGAGCCATCCAAAGCCACCACTGAGCCTATTTGTTCTAAGCTGACACATGCAATATGTAGATAAACGAAAATAATTTTTCCAAATCAGGCACTTGAATCTGTTTGTTTTTGCTTAGAGGTGAGCCTTTGTTTTTTTCCTCCACAAGTATGGGTGACCACTCTTAGAAAAAAAAGGTTCTTTAAAAAAAAAAAGTGGAAAACAATTTCATCATTCATGTTTCTGTTTTAGTTTAACATATTTGATGTTCCTATTAGTTCCACTTGGAGAGAGAAAAAGGCTTTCATTCTGCATTAGTTGATTGTTTCCATCAGTCTCCCTTTCCCCTTCCCCCCATTTTTCACACCTCCTACTGTGTATGAACGCCTGCTGCACCATTTATTTTTGCAATGTGTAAACTGTTACTTCCTCCAACAAATCAGATCTGCTTAGGGTGAAATTAAAGATCTGAAGAGGTGACTGTCCTGCTGGTTTCGACATTTTAAGATTTTAGCGCTATGCGAGAAGTAGCTGCCCTTTTCTGCCTATAGATATTTATTAAATCTCCAACAGCATTATGGAATCAGAAATTAATTATTTTGGCATAAAGAGAAAAAGAGGGGAATCTATTCCAGGAAACACAAGCTGCAGTTCTTGCAGTGAGATGAGATCTGGCAAGTAAGAGTGTTAGAAATAATTAACGTCTCTTTGGTGGCTCCAAGTAGTGGGAAGGAGTGCCTGGAACTCAAATTTTAGTGCCAAGGTTAAAAGTCATGGTACAGACTGATTTAAAACTGGCAGATTTGTGTGCCTAAGGCAGAAGACAGAGTGCGGACTCTTTATGCAGATCCTGGGCCTCATTCTGCAAATCTCTGCTCATGTGAGTTATCCACATATCTCGGAGTAGCTCCCTTGGCCTCAATGGGAAGATTTTTCTTGTACACAAGGGTTTGTAGGGTGGAGTCTGTACATTGTGTGCTAAAGAAAAAAAAACCAGCATGATGCTACACTGTAGTCTGGTATCTCAGCAATTGTCAAGTTGTAAGTTCTAGGACAGGAGCTGAGAGGATGATACAGCCTGTCTGAAATGTCCTAGGATAGGACCTCTGGATGTGTCACTGGCTGTAAAGGGAATGGAGGCTCACAGGTGGGAGGACAGGACTATGCTTTAGGTGGCTGATGGCTGAGATGATTCTTGTCTCCAGGAGAGGCTCTTGGCTCACAGTGGAAGACAGAATCTCTGCACAGGAACAACTCTGTCAAAGCAGGCTTGTGGCTTTGCATCCAAACTGCTTTTTTTGCCTCAGGGCATGTTCATAACTATTTCTAGAGGTATGTAGCATTAAAGGAAAGGAATCATCCCCTTGGCAGATAGACTTTGGGCCAAATGTGCACCATAATCACTGAAAGGTTGTCTTCTTTCTCCTTCCCATTCCCTCATCAGGTCTTTGATGGTTCCAGCTGGGTTTCTTTCCTCAGCTTGCTGTCCATAGGGACAGCATCTAGGAAATATCTAGGAAAGCAACATGACCTGTACCGGTGGGGAGGGAACACCACAGGAATAACACTCCCAGTTCAAGGTCTGAGTCGCCTCTATCCACATACTTTTTAGCACCTCACACCAATGCTCTAGTTGCACAAAGGCCATTCCTACCTTTTATTCAAGTCTATTCGATCTTTTTTCATTGCAATGTATATAGCTCACATAGCAGTGGCTACTACTTAGCCTCACTGGCTAAGGTAAGCATCATAAAACAACTGGAGTTACTTGTAGGGGCCAATTCAAAGGTCTCTTGCATATTGAAAAACTTCATTATATCAATGCTGCGTATCACTAGGGTAACTTCACATCTTCTAGTCATGTATTAAATAACGAGACTAACATCTGTTGCGTGTGGTTTGTTCTGTTTTGCATCCCCTTCCAAAATGGTAGAATTAAATCTGTCAAGTTGAGTGTTCTGATTTTGGTCTTTTCCTTTTAAATGTACATGAAATGTAAGAGAGGACAGAGTGGAGAACTACAGCCTGCGCTCAGAGGAGGAGAGGTGCCTGTGGTGACAGCCTTTAATCCCTGTGGGAGTTTACTTTGCCCTGAGAAAGATCATAGTCACACTTTACTTTTGTGCTATAAAGTAGTTGCACCGGGAGGAGCACAAAAAAAGCAAAAGAAAGAAAGAAAAAACCCTAAACCTGCCCAGTTAGATGTTCCTTATGGGTATGGCTGGGAAAGCAGTTGGATGCTTCCTTTCTGTTTGCATGAATTCAAGTAATCCAGCTTAAAAAAAAACTATTTCCAAATGCTCATGGACTCCTGGGCAGATATTTGGGGAACCAGCCCCAAGTCAGCAGTTGGTCACTGGAGCCGTGCTGTTGCTCAGGAAAGCAGTCAAAGCTACTCAGGTAGCTCTACACGAGCCACCTTTGGGTGGTAGGACTGTCTGAACCTAGGACTGTCTGAACCATGCAGAGGCTGGGGACCAGGTCACTGCATCTCTTGGGTGCAATAACCAGGACAACAGGCTTGAGTACACCTGAAGAAGCAACCTATGCCATTCTGAGGCCACCTCCGAGATCTGCATGTCTCCGTGCTGGCAAACCTCCTCATCCTTCAAAATAGGGTGCCTTCATGCAAACTGCCTGTTAGGAAAGGTTCCCTGTCCTGATTTGATATGTGACCAGTGCTGAGGGATAGATTCTGTTTAATTTAGTAGTGACAGCAAAGCCTACAGAAAAAGAGTGTAGCGAAGGGAAAATTCTTTTTCTTAGGTTCCTTCCTTTTTCTCCTCATTTGATGGTGGCATCTCTGTATCTTTATACACAGGCTGCTCTGTCTGACCTGAGACTTTGCTCTTCCATGAATGAGGTTATTCAGCTCATTTTAGTGTTGCTGGAGTTAAGGCCTTAAATCATTATAAGTTTTCTTAAACTTCTTAAGGATCATCAGGAAAATAGCAAAGGTGAGGCAACACACTGTACTAAAATCTCCTGTAAGATGAAAAGAATTCTGGTTCAACTCGGAACCAAATTTGCATTATTCCCCCAGTGATGCTCGAAGCTGAGCACACTACTTTTGAGCAGCTGCTATTTTGGAAGCTGGTTGGTTCCATTTAGGATGTAGGTAAAAGTGTTTTCCTGCAAAGAGAATAATTATATGCTCCCAAACACACAGAAGCATCAGAATTCACAGCATGCTTTTTACAAGGGTAATAAAGTTTTATATGCATACACAGAAGAAACAGTTTGCAGCAAAAGACTTAATGCACCCAATTATCCCCCAAAATAAATGGATGGGAAAGAAACTGGCAAAATTTAGCTCACGCTTAATTATTTTACATTTGAACCTTTCTGTTCGTAGCAATAAATTCCCAATTCTGCCACCCATTTCTTGGTGCTTGTTCTGGACTCTTGTAACTGCACTCTTAGCATTTAGGAGACTGCCCAATGTCAGTGTGAAGAATATGGGAAAGGCTTGACATCAATTACAACATTACACACAACATAAAATTTAATGGCTTGAATCAGCCTTTCATTGCTATTTAAAGCAACCGTGTATGGTTTTTCTAAGATCCTAAAAATTAACCAGCTTCTAAAAAGGTCTAAATTGTTCAACAGCCCAGGATCTTACCCTGAGGTTTTTAAAATGTTATTTCAGTTCTGTGGTATGGCTGGGGTGAACATTTGACAGGTAAGTGGATTTTTTAAAGTAAAAAAGAAATTGATCTCCTGGGCAAAAAAGAACTCTGTGGGGTAAATTAAAAGAAATAAAGTCAATCAGATTCTCCGCTGGCCTGCGCTCTTTGCAACTCCTTTGAGAGGAGGCAAGCCAGGGCAGTGAGCCTGTTGGGCTGAGACCTGGGGAAGAATTTGGCCCACAGATTTTTATGTTTGTTCTTAAATAACCAGGAATCACATGGAGGACTTGGGTGGCTTGGTGATAAAGTGCTGGTTTTCCACCTTTGTGGCCAGAATCAGAATTTGCGTGGCGGCCTCGGCTTTGTCTCTCACCAACGTGCAATCATCTCGTAAAAGACGGGTTTCTGCCCAGGGGAGCAGGAGTGGGACCTGGCTTTACCTCTCACCTCCGGTAAGGGTGGTCCCTGCAGGTCAGAGCTGAGGTCGCCCCCAGGGTGGCATGAGGAACCTTGCTTGTCCTGCAGTGCAAATTCTGGGCAGTGGATAAATGAAAGGCTCAGTTTCTAATTTTTTAACTAAATAATCAGACAAAACTTGGGGGAAAAAAAAAAAAAAGAGAGAGATCCTGAAACTATTATTAAGGGGGAAAAAAAAGGGCCTTAGGAGATCTGCAGATATGTTTTTACTCAGTGTACAGGAGTACAATTAAAAAGTCACTTTGATGCTGAGTGAAATGGTTGCACACAGACCTTGACCGTTCCACCTTTAATAAGGGGCTAGTGGGGAAAAACATATAACCTTTACATTAGGAATGTTTCACTGATTTTATTTACAGTCCATAAAATTTTGCTTCTGTGAGCTGCTGCTGTCTGCCAGGAGTAGCTTTAGTTTGGACAGGATGGGCAAGGATGTTTAGTGAGTTTTATTTCACACTGTATGAACACCGGTGTTGTTTTTTTGGAAATATTTTTTCCTGGCTGAAGTATAGCTGTAACCACGACCTAGGTCACAAACATTTCCTGGAGGGGTTGTGAAATTTTCCACAGAATTTAATCTTTTTATTGTTGATTTTTCCTCCATTTAACATGTATCTGGTTTTAAATATAGCATTTTGCCTTATCAACCCTAGGAATCGCATGTAACATTTATTGACTATATGGAAAGAAATAGCCATAAACCTTTAGCTTAGAAGTCTCTGGATGTCTCCAAAAAGCTTGGAAGAGTCATGCAAAGGCCAGTCATAATTGCAGGTACTCAACAAGCAGCTTTTCCCCTGCAAAAGCTGGGCATCTTCTGTCCTCCCACCGCAGACCTGGGGAGAAGCCAGAATGGAAGAATTTGGGTTGGGACCATGTCATATTGCCCTTCCTACAGGTGGACCTAAAGGAGACAAGGGGGACTGAGATTCTCAAAAGCAGTCAGCAATGTCTCTTGCAGTACACGGGGAGATTGGTGAAGGATAATTCAACACTTATCAGATCCCAGGCCAACACACACATACATATATATATTCTGCAAAGCATTTGAAACACAATCTAATTCCTCATCCAAACACCACACCTTCTTAAAGGGAAGACTTGAGTCACCTCTAATGTACATGTGATCTGATGGGCAATGTGAATGAAATTCTACCATGAAACATAAACATCAGAAAAGAGAAACTGATCCTGAACCTTGAGGGATGAAATGATCCTAGATTAACAATCAAGTGTTGTCCATAATGTTGTGTGGAAAGTACATCAGCTGGTCTTTTACCTGGTGCATGTTTGGAATGTAATAAAAATTAATGTGAAGTGAACCATTTTTATATTATAAATTATCTAAGAATTTATTCACGGAAAACAAAATCCATTTTATTACCTCATTGGTTTAAAGGTCCCCAAATCTTTTGTTTAGTTTAATGGATAAAAAAATATTTAAATAAAACATTATCTGCTGTTGGACAGCGAGGCTTTCAAACCTCAGGTTGAACGCTTAGAGCAGCCCCCAACCATTCAGCCACACAAGACATAAAAAAACCCCTAATCAATGCCATTTTTACATAAAAAGCAAAAGACTATGTTTCCCATCATAAAATGTTACGGTGTTTACACAAAAGCTGCAGCTAACCTCATAAAACTCTACTGATTTCCCAGTGGGGTGCTCAGAGGACACTTCCCTGTGTTAGACAACACACTGATTTCTAGCAGCAAAACAACCCTGGTTTCCTTTTGGAGAGTAGATGCATAATGCTGCTCTTATCAAGTGGGCCTTTTGATGAGCTTATGCTGAATTCCTTGAGCAGAGAGCTGAACAGAGAGTGGCCTTTTTATGAAGACGGACAAAACCACTGGAAATAAATCATAAATTTGGGAATTTCTGTTATTTTGCTTTGGATTATCTTTGGTGGTAGGGCAGTTTTTGTCCTTTTAGAGGAGTGCCTCTCATAGAATATTATTCAATAGCTACAATAAATAGTCCAATTCTTAGAACAGCTAAAGATCAGCAGAAAAGAAAATTAAAAGAAAAAAAGCAACCATCAGAAGAAAAAAGAAAAGAAAAATGGGATTAACAGAAAATCTCCTGCTGACTTAAATTAATTTTAAATGAGGCATATACTGAGAATTTCTATTAGTAAAAAGGTTTTACACCAGGCTATTAAGCAGACTTTTCTCCAAAGACAACAGACTTGCCATATTTTCAGAGACATGTCAAAAGTTTTTTATACAATAGTCAACATCAAATATTTGATTTTTCCATAGGGTGAGTAAAACAGAATGATGTGAAAAAAATAATAAAAATATGACCAAATTTTCTCTTGTGGCTTAAAATGTTATATAAGATTTAAGGTCTTATAAAACCTGAAGCCTTCTGGTAAAAATTCATTGTTATAAAAGAAAAAGAATAGGAAAAAAAGAAACAATTGTTTTCTTTCTGTTCTTGAATCTTATAGAAGTTAAGCTAACTGAACAAATTAAATCCTTTCTAGATAGTTACACCAACTCCAATTAGATTTTGTTGACAGAAGAACTTACTCCCCCCCACCCCATTATTTACCTAAAAGCATTTAATGTTAGTGTCTAAATCATAACAGGACAAGTCCTACTCTTTCCAGCTAACAAGATCTGGGAAGTGCTTTCTAGGGAATAGGATCTGGTCCTGCAAGATCAGAGATTGCAAGATCAAATAGATTGAAAATAAAGATGAATTGTGTCACATCACAGGTCTTAATTTTGAGACAACTCATTGCAAAGAGACCAGAGCAGCTAGTTTTAAATTACAGAGAAATTTTGGAATGAAAAATGGAGAGATAAAACATGTTTGTTGGAAAATCCTCATCTTTAACTAATAAAGGCTTTTAATATGTGCTTTTCTTTCCCCTCTTGCTCAATTAAAAATATGTTAATACAATGTTAAGTTTGAGATTTAAACCCACAAGAGTCAGGAAATTCAGAATTAAGACTCCCTTGGCAACCACAATCCTGTTCCCATTGTGCATATTATATTTTATGATAGGGTCTTTCATTACGTGATCACATAACACTGGGGCAGTGTGACATGCAAAGAGTGATATTGAATAAGTGTGGTTTGTTATGGAGGTTAAAGAAATGTCAATGTCACTAAGTAGTCTTGCAAAAATGTAACAACTGCAGTTTTTATGAAATTATTGTTTCATTATTAAAAAAAATCACTTTGAGCATGCTCTTGTACACAAACACTTTCTTCTTAATAATGGTGTGTGCAAATGCATAAAAAAGATATTTTTTTCTTTGTGTCTCCTCAGTCTGTTCTAAAACACTTTTGGAGAGGATCTTCAAGACCTGTGTAGTTGTATGTTAGGAACTTCTGATTTCTCTTTTTATCTTTGATAGGGGATTCTCTCTTTGGAAACACTGTGAGCTGTACCAAGCCCTGGGAAGATGCTGGGCTACTGTTCTGGAAGATGAACAGTTTTGTTAACCACAAAAATAAGTTTTGGGAACGTTTTCCTATAAAAATAAAAGTGCTTAGAAATATTCCCTAAAACTATTTAGTATCCTACGAGTAAGGTGTGAGTCTTGCCAACTTTTGCATTTGGGGGATGTTTTCAAAGCAATCTCCTCATTTCTGGGAACAATTTTTGATTTGGAGACGTAAAGCTGTATTGGAGGTGGAAATCTCAGACATTCCTCCTCAAGCCCTGTTGACTGCATGGGCACTAACATGTCAATTTCTGTTTGGACATTATCTCATAGATGTGCAAGTTCTGTAGGTCTGAGGTAAGCCTACCATCTTAAACAACCACCCAAGTAGTACAAAGATGCACCCATGACTCCACTGACTCTCCCAGTCCTCAAGTAGGAAATATTATTTATATTTCTCTTTTATTTAATGGCAACCACTGCATATTAAGAACATGTTGATATGGGTTTTTTTGGAGGGACACCAGTCCATGGGTGGAAGAACTTTTAAAGAAGGACTAGTAGTTCCCTGGTAGATGATAGGAGGAAAGTTCTCCTGTTGTTCATGTGTCCTGGCAAGCTCTCTGTGTAATGGTGCATGTGCCAGGATCAAAAGCACAGGAATATATCCAGAAGGATGATTTGAGAGACAGAAGACATCCCAGATATCTTGTCTGACTAGGGTATGTGCTACAGCCAATGGCAGAGATGGTTGGTATATTTCAAAATATAGTTCACATTTTAATCCTTTTGGCCAGGTAATTAGTTAGCTCCATCCTTTGGTATGATTACTTCCAGGTTTTCTTTATTTTTTTTATATTTTATTTTAAAGTTTTATATATTCCTTTTTATTTTCTTTATAAGCTTGCTTAGTTTATCATACAGAGGATAAGGCGGTGAAATGTAATGACCTGTGACAAACACAAGGTCAGTTTTGATGAAATATAGATTTCATCTGGCCCTAAACTTCATTGATTGATCAATTTTGGAAGCAATGTCATTGCCTAGCTTAAATATTTAACTTGCAATGAAATTTTAAATGTTTAGTTAACGAGTCTCAAATTGTCAAAATTCTCTCTATAAGCAAGGAAAAGATCCAGGTACCTTTAAAATGTAAACACATAATTTGGAGAGAGAATCTTCCTTGCCAGGCACAAGGATGCAGGAATCTGGACATTTTGACCTAAAATGCACATATAATATGCCCTTGCCAGGTTTTCTATTCCAGACCGTATGGAAGCAAGGGGGCACAAAGCATACTACTTAGGCTGAAAATTCTGCACAAATGAAGCCTTATAAGTAATATCTTAAAAAGCAATATAATTTTTTCTGAATACCTGTAACTTCAAGCTGGTATGGCAATGCTTCTTAAAACCAGTCGTAGGTTACTGGGGAAATTAAGTAGAACACAAAAATCCAAAACTCTGGCTTCTTCACTTCTAATTTTCAAACATATTTCAGTATCTAATGCTTAGTAAACTCTGTGGGAGTTATGATTCTGAATGAAGTATGCCCCTGAGCTAGACATATAGGCCTCGATTTTCTTTTTAGTAACATAGCAATGACGGAAACACCTAACTATTCTGCCTGGAGCAAGGGAGGAGAGAGAAAGAACCTCTTTTGACATCTCTTTGGAAAGAAGACCTGAGATTCCTCCCAGCTAGCCTAAACCATGTTTAAAGTCCCATTCACTACAGTTAGGACCTGAGCTAAGTTATGAACTTTGGGGACCATAAAAGTGTTGCCCTTCACTTAGGTAACCTGCATGTGAGAAAATGAAATTAGATAAAAGAATCTTTGTCTACAAATGTGACAATGTAAAGGTTTTATTACAATGTGCTCTGTTACTGCAGTTTTGTTCACATTCACATACCTTTCCTCTTCGAGTTGAATGTCTCACTTAGTAAATGGACATTCATTTTTGTTGCAGAATAAGACTGCTCAGTTTTCATGGATTGTATTTTAAACAGCTGATGCTGAGAGTGGCTGGTAATGGGTATTTTGGCTTGTACCTAGGAGTGTTGTCTTAATGACAAGGCTGGAGAAGTGACAGGCAGGACGACTGCCAAAGTATGGCAGGACGACAAAGGAAAATGGTGCTGCATTCACAGTCACCACAGCCACAGTTCAACACACCAGCCCTCAGCTGGTGGTAGGGACTTCTTCATTGAAAGGTTTGGAACAGGCTGGAACTGCCCAGGGAAGTGGTGGAATCACCATCCGTAGAGGTATCTAAAAGACTTGTAGATGTGGTGCTTAGGATCATGGTTTAGCGGTAACTTGGCAGTGCTAGGTTAGCGGTTGGACTTGATGATGGTCTTTTCCACCTAAACAATGCTATGATTCTGTGATTCTATGGATTTGTAGCTTCAAGTAAGGCAAGCAGTCTCTGGGTGCTCCTACTATAAAATGGAGGCAATGCAATCTTGTTCCTCTTCCTTTTATGTATTCTCTTAATCTTCTACTTCATTGCGTTCTTTGTGGCAAGCATCATCCCTTGCTATGGTTAGCAGTCATACTTGTGAAACATTGTGAATGATGATTTCAAAGCATAAAACTAAAGCCTGCAAACTCTGAGGGCAGACACATGCTATCCAATACCGAGAGGGTTTTAAAGGTTTCTTGTTCCTCTCCTCTCCTTTCTTGATGATAAAGACATAATTAGTAACAAGTTCCCTGCTTTTGACATTAAGAACCACTTCAGACAAGAAACATAACGATACTTTTTCAGCACAAAAATAAAAAGGTTAGATTCAAAATGGTAGCTTTCCCCATACTTAACTAGATAGTTTCAGAGAGATTTATCACCAGCCTTAGAGTTTTCCTCATGTGGCTGCCCTTTCAGTTCCAACTTTTTTAAGTCTCTGGGGATCCTAAAGCGTTGCATGGCTTGTCATTTGATGTGTAAAATGATTTGTTTCCTTAAAGTAGCAAGACCCTTCTTACTCCTGAGGTTTCAGAAAAGAAAGGAAGAGAATATAAAGAAAAAAACAAAAGCAGAAGCAGTTGCTTTGTTGCTTTGCCAGGTTTGTTTGCTAGCATGGGGACCGTCTTGGACTGTAAGTGTACTCAGTGCAAGCAGGCCTTTCTCTCTGTGTTTAGATCCTCAATGAGCTAAATTTTGGCCAGGCCCTTCTCTCTTTGCTTCATGAGGCAAACAAGAAATGGTGGGAAGGTACGGGAAGATTGTGGTCTGTGGGGGGGTGAAGCAGCCCTTCACAGAGTCATGTAGCAGAGGGGATCCAATGATAAAGGCACCTTCCTCCCACCCCAGCATTTGCATTTCTCCTCTCCTACAGACAACACCATGTAAAACAGTGAGAGGCAGACCCCAGGGCAATGGGAGTACAATTCCTTTAATCTTGGCGCTTTTTGCACTAGATCTTAATAAACTCTTCCAGTTCCCACTGTGCTTTCTGACCCCACCGGTCTCAGTCCTGCTGTTCTATTTGTGTCACACAGTGGTTTGCCTATGAGTGAGTGGTCTTAGTTGGGTGAAGAGGGTTGTTCCAAGGGCAGTTCTGGGTCTTTCACACCTGAGCTGCTATGGGACATGGAGCAATGTAGTATAGGATTCATAATGCACCAGTAATATTACCTGCATGAAAATGATGCTCATTTGATTCTTTGCTTGCTCTAGGACTGCATGATACAAAAACCTGGCTTTGCTTTCAAATAGATTTTGATGTCCATTTTTCTCATTTCCCTCTTTGCTGGGAACAGATTGGATATACTAGTTGGGATTTTGGTATTGTAACCATCAGTTTTCGTCTTTTGTTTGTATTTAGGCTTCTGCCAACCATAAGGAAATACATAAATTTATAAAATTGACAATGTATAAATGTATGTGTAATGTATAAATCTATAAATAATGTTGTAGAGTTAATGGACCCAATGGAAGCTATCTTGTTTATTCGCTTTTGTGTGTGTAAACCAGCCTTAATCCTTGTTAGAAGTTGGTAAGTCATTTGTTGTCACTTGGAACGTGGTCCATGTTTATTGATCCTCCCCTCTCATAGTAAGGTTTCATTAGGTCATGAGCTGATCCAGTGGTCAGTACTCAATATTGCCCCTGCCCCTCACCCTCCCCACGTTCCTGCTTTCATTGTTTTGTCTGTAATGCTTATCTTACCCAGTGGTGGGCTGTTTCAGTCCAATAAACCAACAGAAAAACAGTCAGAAGAAAATTGACTGTCTGCAGATTGGTGAGCTGAACTGGCTGGTTAGGTGGTCAGGTGAGGGCAGGAGCCTGAGCACTGGCATGGGAGAGACAACAGGGAGGGAGGGGAAAAAAGACCCTTTTTTTGGAGGCGGTAAACCATAAAACTGATAAAAGTTTCTTTTGGCACAAAGAGCTTAAATGCCAACACTTGCAGGGTGAACTGGCTACAGAAGTTTAACTGACTGGATAACAGTAGTGATTTTTCGGTGAGATTCATTGTTTGCTCTGATTCACTGGGTGAGTGGAGAAGCCCAAATCTCATTTAATTGGTGCAGGTTAAAACATTGTCTAAATTAAGCAACATGGTACAGCTACATTGAGATGCATGTCATGATCAGCTATACCTATTCTCTTTGACTGTTGACACAAACCTAAAAAAGAAGAAAAATAAAATGTTGGAAATTGAAAATATCAATTTTTTTTTTTTTTCAAACAAAAAGAGTTTTTATCCACAGGAATTACAGTAGTCTAATATGACATCAATTTGAAATGAAGTAACTTAATTTGAAATGTCTATTGCTTACAGAAATAATTTTGAAGTGTGTCAATAACAGTGTTCATTAAAAGTTACCCTAAAAGCTCCTTCACTTTCCATACTGTGGGGAAAATGTTTGACATTAACTACTTCTTTTCAATATCAACATTAATTATTTTTCATTGTACAGCTGGTAATAACCACAATGATATCTCCAGACCTAAGCCAGTTGTCACAAATGAAAGATTTATTTCTATTCCAGCTCTGTAACCAGTATGATGAGAGACTATGAGAAAGAAGCTTTCATTCATTCCCCTGCCTAGTCTGTAAAACATAAGGATCCTTTGTGATTTATCTTACAAATTTTGAAATTAAAGTCCTGAACAAACTGCTATGCTGCTATGGAAAAAGGGATCACTCAAGGTCACACCGGAGTGATGGTTAGGTTTCATTTTTTTTGCTGCTGTGTTCATATTTACTTATTAAATATGCCACCTGTAGGCAGTAGGAATTGTTTATTTTTTACAGATGTGCTACTATGGGATGTTATGTAGGGGTCAAGTTAATTTCCTCAAATATCTTACCATGTCAGACATCTTTTCTTTTGAACGTTGTTTTCTTTTTCTTTATGTATGGGGCCTTTTATGCTGAATCAGTAGCTCATACACTTGCACTTAAATATGACCTGGTGCTGTGGCTTCAGTGAGTCATCAGTTTACCCTTCTGCTATCTGAGAAGTCATGCAAAGGGGAGATGGAGGTCACTCCTGTTACAGGAGTTTGGTCAGCTTTTCAGGTTATTATGATGGGTGCTAAAAGTCAGTTTTGATTTCAGACAAAATATATATGGTGAGGTTTCTTTGCCATTTAGACAAAGGTGGTTTTAACATTAGGACATGACAGCTTTATGTCTTTCTCTCCATGGCCTGATCTCTCTCTGTATGTTTATTTCTCCCATCTCTGGGACTTTTAACCTAAAGATATAGAGAAGTCTTTATAACTGTAGATGAATCCTGGGTTTGATTTTATTAAGTGTGCTGGTGTTAAACAGTGTGTATCAAGAAGGACCTGCTCCTGGGCTCAGTGTCCTGTTCCTTCCTCTGCTGCCTGGGCAGAGCTGAGGGAAATGTGAACAGTCCCTAAAGCAGCACCGTTGCACCACAGAGCTTATTCGTGGATTGATGGCTCATATGGCCTCTGCAGGTCCATGTGTGGCCCTGAGTCACTGATGGAATGAGATTCTTACTGAAATATTATTGACATAGCTTGTAACATGGTATGCCAGGAGGAAACTCTGGAGAATGAAAGAGCTGGAGTTGAGGAGTTTACCTCAGAGCTGCTCTCATCTGGTTTGTGGATTGAACATCTGTTAGCTGCAGGAGCTCATGGGGTGCTGTCTTGGGGCATGTCATTCTAAAAAGCTCCAGTTCCCACAGCAGGAACAAAAGTGCGGATGGTCAGGAGACTCCAAAGTCCATTTCTACTGCAAACGTAACAGCAGTGTAGACATACTCTTTGATTGATCTTATAGTATTGTGAACTCCCACTCTGGTTGCATGGGACTGAGATTTTTTTTCTTCTGATTTTATCAACTGTTCTGTGATTTCTCTAATTTACTCAAATAGTGTCCCCAGGACTCAGATTCATAGCATAATAATCAGATCTTTCTACAGCTGTTGTTTCTTCTTCTTTTAGTTCTAGTAGTGGTTTGTCAAACTAGACCCTCAGAGCTCTTCGGGATATTTACACACAGTGGCAAAAGGAAATAGGAAAGTGATGGAATCTCTCTCCTTTTGATGCAGAAACTGAGGCAGGTGCTGTAAGTTAACTTTAAATTGTCTCAAGTTTAATTAGAGAAGTGCAGCCCTCCAGACTGAAAACAGCCTGCAAATGTGGTCCAAGTGGGTGAGGCAGTGCTTGGACTATGAGGCCTTTTCTCCTGCAGAGCAATAATGAAAAGCCTGAGGTAAAGTCATCTTAAGGGAAATGTCCTGTTAGGTTAAAAATAAAATGGGGGAAGAAAACAACAAAAGGATTTGTTGATTGTCTCTGCTCTCCATCCTGCCTGGCAGCCCCCTTTACAGTCTGCCTTATGGTCCTGCCAGTCAGGAAACAGGAGTTAAAGATCTGTCAATCACAGATAGCAAATAAACACTATCCCATCCCATGAGCCTTTTCTTCTGCAATGTGGCTACCCAGTCATCAAAGCCATTTCCAGTTGTTTTTGTCTTTTCCCTCATGTTGAATGTGGCTGATGAGTGTTTGAACCACCCCACTGCTGGGGAGAAGCTGGCTGTTAAATACACTGCGTTTAGGGCTGCTGCTGGAGAGGACAAGAGGAGAGAAGTGCACAAAAGATTTACACGTGGTCATCCTGTTTGTTAGCGCCTGCTCGGCTCCCATCCTGTGTCCTGGCCAGAGCCCCCCCGGGAGGGTCACCGGGAGGATTGCAGTCTCTGCTCTTCCTTTGAAGTCCTCTCCTGGGAGGAAGCGGGTGGGCTGGGATGTGTACTTTATCCAAGACTGAAGGATGTTAAACTCTTGTCTTCCTGGAAAGTGAAGCCATATCTCCTGTCAAGGGGGCTTCTGGGGGTGATGGGAGAAGACAACACTACATCAGACCGAAATCCAGGTGAGAAAGAGATCTTTCTGTGAGACAGCAAAAGTACCTTATGATCCTGCGTATTTCCAAGGCTGAGTCTCTGGAAGCCGACATTTTTTGGGAAAGCCTAAAGTAAACGTAATCCCTTACAAGGGAACACATTTCAGAATAGAACATTTCACCTTCAAGTTCACTTCCCTGCAGTCTAGTAGTTCTTATCTTCCCTAAACTTTGGGGGTCATCATGGCTTCTCCTTGAAACTTGAAGTTCTCTCTTTTGTCTCTTTCTCATTTCTTCCTTTCATTTTTGTTGTTGTTGTTGTTATTGTGTTTTTGTTTACTTTTGGGGTTTTTGTTGTTGTTGTTTTGTTTTGTTTTGTTCTTAAAGCCAGGGAAGGTCGTGCAGAGATATTTCTGTCTTCTTTCTCATCCCACCCAACCTCCAGCAATCTGGGATTTCCTGAGCATGACGTAACATTTTAGTGGACCCTAAATTTGATCTAAGCACAATGCCTTTCTGAAATTATTGTATTTGTTTGTATTAGTACAGATCATAGGCAGCCTAGACTAGCACAGAAGATGTCTTAGGTGCTGCTCAAAATATGGGACAGAAGGAACCTCTCTGCCCCTCCAGGACCTTGCTGACAGTGAATTTACAGTGCTGATATGTGGAATACATAAAACAATTTAAAATAGAGAAGAGCATGGAAGCTGTGAGACATTATTAGTCTGAAACAGTATCAGCGCATCAAGTATCTACTTATTTTCCATTTTTCTGTAGATATCGTGATGGAGGAAAGTTCAACTAAAGGGCCTGAGGGATGCTTCAGGCCAAGGAAGGGCAATGCGGAAGTCAACCATCCTCTCATCTTCTTTTTATTTTTAAACCTTTTTAATAATTTCCTTGTTTTAGTTGCTTACAAAAAATTCTTCTTAAGCATGAAGGGGAAGTACAGGCAAAAGTATAAAATACTACTTTAGCAACTGACAATGTGAGTGCTTGGGTTCAATACCGGGAAAAAACTAAAGGAAGGTTATTCTTTTGGTATTCATAGGAAATAGGAGGAGGAAAGCAGGAAAAATATAGTGAAGGACTTGACGATACATCAAAGAAAGGAATTAAGGTAGGGTAGCAAAGAGAAAAGAGAAAAGTTAGTCTGGTTAAGGTGACGTACTGGGAAAATGATTTTCCAAGGGACATTCTAAGCTGATATGAATGGAAAAGATGCTGTTGCCCAGGAAAGAAATCACTGGCGTCTTTGTCCTGAAAAACTGCTCCAGCTCAAGTTTTCTGTGTTTGGTTTCTTGTGAGAAAGGGTGGTAAGAGTTACCAGTCACTAAACACCAGTGACCTATTGTAAATCCCTGGGATCAGCAAACAGCCATGATGAGTGTCAGGCAGTAATTCCAGTGCTGCAGAGCAGCAATTCCTCAAGTGCTGAGTGTGGAAGAAGTCAAGGAAAATTAAGTTCCTACTCACAAGTTTCAGATTTTTTGTTTGTACTGTCCAACAAAAGCTGTGAAGCACACAGGTACAGTACCCACCTTTTCCTGATCTGCTAAACTCCTCATGTGGCTTTTTTTTTTTTTTAATATAAAACTGCCACGTATTTGTTTGCATAGCTATAAATCTTTAAACAAGATCCCAGGTTTTTAGCATAAAAAAAAAATCTAAGAAACCTTTATGAAAAATAAGTGTACAATATTTTCTCTCCCACTAGAGTTCAGCTTGTCTTGTTTGCCTTTTAGCATCAGCCTCAACACTAGATAATTATTCTTCTTCAATTTTTCAGTGATTTTAATGAACATGATGAAACTGAAAATAAGCATTAGTGTACAGAACCTGCCAATTTCCTTCCATTCCCATCCCTCTCATAATTTGTTCCTTTACGCTGGTTCCAATAGTCACTCTCCCTGGTAGCAGAAATACTGTAACGTTGATGTCTTTCGGCTTCTCTTTTTTTCTCCTCTCCCCTTCAAGTGTATAGCTTACTGCTCTTCTCCAAATGGCAAAAACTCTGAGGAATAGCCCCTTGCTTAATATGTCAAAATGTGAGTTCTGGCTGGCGATTGCTTTGGTTTTATTCCCTGGAGATCTGACGGTGCCAGAAATCAAAGCATAATTCTGCAGATGTTGAGATCCTGTAAGCCCCCTAGGTTGCAAAGCTAAGCCGTAAAGCCAGCTGGCACTGTGTACGTGTGCTAAGAATGTAAAAGTATACATTTTTAGTTTTCAACCAACAACGACCGACCGCTGGTAACTTCAACAAAGTGAAGCATTGCTAGCTTTATTTTTGGAGAGTAAGTGGCTCTGTGCATTCCCCTGAGCTCTTCTTCTGTTCTAGTGCTGCTGTTTTAAAGATGCTGTTCAAAAGTATAGAAGTTTCTTTGGTGCCTTTCCAGCATATCTGCTGCTCTTTAAAGGGATACCACACTCTGACAGCATCTTCAATTCATATCAGAAAATTTAAGAGTTATTTCAGCGAACCTTAACCTTGCTGATTTCAAACTGTTTTACCTTTCTTCTAAAGGAAATGCATTCAAGGGGGAGAAAAGAAACCCCACAATGTCTAAATTAAAACAAGAAGAAGATGATGGGACAGTTAGCAGGCTCACTTGCGAAGAGGCACTAGATAGTCAAAATGAGCGTGGGAGCTTAGACAGATATGGCACAATTCTGTGCTGTACACTACTAGGAAAAAAGAAAAATACGTATTTAAATTTCTGAAGGGGTTGGACAATAAACAGTAACATCATATCTTTTAATCTGGAATTTTCCTTTCATGTATTCATTTGGGTCCCTTCATTCAGTGCAGCATGTCTTTGCTGAATCTTGAGAGTAGAGATAGCTGGTTAAAGCAATGATGCTGGTGAGATGTTTTCTGAGATGTTTTGCAGATAAGTCTACCCAGAGCAGGGTAGGAAAAAGTTTTCCACTTCCTCCAAAATTTTAGAATTTGGAAATATTTTTTATTTCCTACTAGAATAAAGAAAAGATCTTTTAACCTTTATATATGAAACCTATTCAGTGGAGAAAGTGCCCCAATACAAAAAGATGTTATGGTCACATGATCCCTCAGAATTTGATTGATAGACTCAACTTCAGACTGGGATGATAGAACTAACCCCTGGATAAACAGCAAGCTGAGCCAGGGTCTCATTGATGCTCTGTTAACAATGCGACAGGCACTCGTGTTTGTTTCTCCAATGTCCAGTCTTGTGCTTTGACTACAACATTACTTGAGCTTTTATTTTTCCCGGTTTTGATCAAAATTCCAGGACCTGAGAAACCTTTCCTAAAGCAAATTGCACCCAAACCGCTAGGTTCTCATGCACAGTTTAAATTTCAATGAAGTGGTATTTTCCAATGAAAAAAAAAAGTTTAATTGAAAAATTCCTGACAAGCTCTAATCCTATTAACTTCACTGTGGTTGCACATATGCTAATGAGAGCCGTGTGTGTGAGACTGTTGCTAAATTTGCAAAACACAATACCCAGGACATGCATATTATATGTAGTTTGACACAGGCACATATGGTTTATATTCTGTATTCTAAAACAATATTATGAACATTTTATAAGGTTGCAAAAGTGAGTATTGTAAATTCAAGAAATGCAAAAGTTATTGAGGCATGCACTTTGGACTCTCCCTCTCTCCAGTGTAATTGGCCATATACACCTTCCACTTCCTCTTCTCTCCCCGCTTGTCCCTCTCATATTCCTCCTTTCTCCCCTCAGTGCCTTTCCTCTCCGGATAGCCTTCCTTTTTAGCAAACAGCACCTCTCACACATGGCTCTAACATGGGACCAGACGCCATCAGGAGCTGATACTGTTGTATCGCCTTCTCTTATCTTTGTCCTGTCAGGTCACATTAAGTCCTACAGGGACATGGAGTGTGGGCAGTGATTACCATGTAGGTGCATTGTTCTTGATTGCTCTTTGGACACTTCTGCAGCAAGCACAGCAAGCAATAAATATTTCTCTAAATACAGATGTTATGACGTGTATTATTGTCTTTAGTTAAGAAATTCTTAACTTGCAAGGGGTCACTTTTTTTGGCAATAGGTGTCCTTGTGTGCCAAAATTAAGTTAATCTTCCTATAGCAGTGCATTTTACTTTACAGATAAATTGTTGCTCTTTTGCTAAGGAATGTGATCGATTCATTTTGATACGCAACGCTTCCAGGCCTACAGAGAAGTCTTTGCTGATGTGAAACTCCAATGAAATTGTCAGGGCACATGCACAATGATTTGCCTCTACATTTCAACTTTGAGACTGAAGAGGGACACACATTTCCTCAAGAGACAGAACAGGCAGAGCTGATTGGAAAGGATGCCAGCCCAAAGGGTTAGGAGCATCTCACTGCCTTCATCAAAGTTGGTGTCTAGTCTAAGGTAGACATCTGTGCATCAATATAAATCAATGGAGAAGGATGGCAGAGATTAATTACCTTTCAGTGTTACCTATTTTAATTATCTGTTTTTGGAGAGGATAAATTGTCTTCCAGAGGCATTTACTTACATCTCTCATCAAGAGATTTTAACCATCCTGCTTAGACACTACAACTAATTTTTAGGTGGCTAAAGTATGATGAAATTAATCTCACATTCTGTTTCAGTTTCAGGTGACTCCTGTTGCTTTCATGGTGTGGGGTCTTCTGTTGCCACTTGCAGGATAGTGAGGAAGTCAGCAAGAGGGGGACCACACTGTACGTGTCCTGCCGCAGAGGAGCCGGTCTAAGCTGCAAGTTCTGTGATGTACCACAGCAATTCTGGCATATTCACATTAATATCATGCTGACCTGAAAGGAAGTGTTTTTATTCAGCTTGACAAGCTGAAATATTTAGAATCCAGTTGACTTGACCCAAAAGAATGTATTTTGCTTACATTTTCCCTATGGAAAATTGAAGCATTTCTGGAAAAAGTAACGTTTTCCCACAGAAAACTGTTTTTTACTAAAGAAAAAAAAAGTTTTGATGGAACATTTCCAACCAGCTGTAATTATAGTGCATACATAAAAGGGGCCAAATTGATGCTGTAAGGGCATTCCTAACTGTAGTCTATCCATAATCTCTGAGTGCTAGTCTTTGCAACATCATAACTTTGAAAGTTATGAAATTTTTGTAACATTCATAACTTCTTAAAAATCCGCATTAATGTACTGTGTTGTGTGTTGGCCTGCGCTAAATTAAAAGGCAAAACCATGATATGGGCAGTCACCCATTAGTCACTGAGCAAAGACCACCAAACTCATGTTCATGTCTGAAGCTGTTGCTGCAAATGATTCCAAGTCCCTGAAGTGTTTGGTTTTATATCACTCGCAAGTTGACAGGAGAGGCAGATGATAATTGCTAAAGTGTGAAAAAGAATTTATCCATTTTCAGATGAGCTGCAACCCAGTCTTCTTGGGTATAGGTACATTTTGGGGGGAATGGAGGGTTGTTGCTCTCCTCCCCGCAACCCCCACTGGAAGTAACAAGCTTATTGCATTTTACACCCAGGTGTTTGCCATAGAATCTGACACATAACCGTGCCCTGGAAAACTATAAAACAATATAATTTATAGAAATAAACTGAGTGAGAATCATTATTTTTTATTGGTACCACTTAATGTGCAGAAAAAGCATACTTTCCAAAAATATGGAATAAACGTTCTGTTAGCCTTATTGGGTCCAAATGTTAGGGTTTAAATTATTTTACTATGCAAACTTTCTTTCATATCTTGGCAGTAGTGATTTCCATTTTTATTCCTTTGGTATCCATAATCTTATTAGAATCAAAAACATATGCTTTGAGATCATTGGACAGATCCCTTCTCCCACCCTACCCCCTTCTCTCCACATTAAAAAATGCACCAAAAAGACTGACATTCTAGTATTGAGAATAACAGGAATGGTATAGGAGAAAATGATGCAGACTACCAAGCCTGAATGGGGAAACAGTTTGAGAAATGTAGTTTGGTTTTCATGCTTTTGATTTGCAAGTCATTAAAGGTGCAAAAGTCTCCAAGCCTCCTGCTGGCTGCCATTCGGAGCCCCACTGCCTCTCCTGCTACAGGAGGTGCTCGCACCAGGATCACAGATTTACAATACGAAAAAGAGTACAGGCAGATCTGAGCTTTATAACACTTCTGGGGATGTAACACTTGCTGCAACCCATACATCTTGATGTCAGGGAATCATATCTGTGGGGCTGAAATGTTAGCTCATTGCTATGGATTTATGAATGTCCTTTTTTTTTTTTTCATTAGTAGAGCAATGACAAATCTCTTAACATGGAGCCCAGCAGTTTGGTAAAATGTATTGCACATTCCACCTGGTTGCCTTTTAGCCATGGGATACTCAGCAGATGACAAGGAGTTGGTGGCCTTTGTTCAGGTATTTTCATGTTAGCAGACAGACTGCTTTTCTAATTTGTCTTTATAAAAGTACTTAACTTTACATAAAATTAGTGCTTGTGAGAAGTAGAGGCCTAACACAATACTTCTTTTTCTCTTTTGAGGCAGTACTTCATCCTTTTATTCATCTGTGGTGCATTCTGTATGAAACCAGCTTTTGTTCATTCTGATGTCCAAAGCTGGAATGACAGTTGAGATTCCTGTCAATAAAATGAGGGAAGTATGAATTAAACTCGTTGCAAATACTCCTGAAGCTTCATATATGTGTAGCTCAAAGGCTGTACTTAAATGCAAACACTCTATGGTATGGAGATTCTCTGTAAATGCACCCAAACCATCTTAATTCCACCTGGCAGTGACATCATGTAATGGCTCTTTGAATAAAAATAGAAATGTTTAATGTTAAGTATAATCCAAACTCTGGATTTCTTAAGGGAGCTGTCATTAACTGAATTGCAGCCCATCAACTAATGATGTTTAGAAACATCACTGGAGATATGAGAGTTGTTGCCATATTTTTGGGAAAGACATTTTTTAATCACTCTTGTGGGAACAGAACAGAACTCAGCCCAAACAAGAGAGTTGCAGCTTGTGCTTTTTTAATAACATTTTGAGGCACTCTCATTTCAAGATTTGCATTCTACTTTCAGCTGGATGAAGAATCCCCACTAATTTCATAGAGGTTGTTAAACACCTTCTGGATGTAGAGGATTTTGAGGACTTTCAATCAATTCTACTGTCATGGCCCAACTTAGGGCTCATCATCGAGAGGTGACAGGCTCTCAGTTCCTTTGCTCTTTGATCCACAGTGTTATCCTGACATCTTTCAATACGAATCGGATCATGACTTATCATTCTGGTGCTTTAGCGAGTGAGGCAGGAGTCCCACCTACCCCTCTAAAGATGGCACTGAATTTCAGAGTTTTGTTTGATCCATCATTTACTCCGCTTGCTTTACTATCAAAAGTTGTAAGGTAATATTATACCTTAAACTTTAGTACCCAAAGTACTTATTTGAGCACAACATAAAATGCACAACTAAATCCACTTCTAAAATGGTTTCAGCTTTCCAACAAATAAGGACTTTTGATCCAGAAAAGACACATCCATGATCAGAAGGTGAGTTGTGCCAGCTTCCTGGGCTGCTTAATCCAAATAATGAAGGACATCAGAATTGCCCCAAGCACTTTTTACAGCTAATGCAGAGACACAATCACCTCAACCTGGATTCATATCACTTAGTTTTACACACCTGAAGATGGCATAAGCTTCCTTCATGGAAAAAACAGACACCTCCGGAGAGTTGGAGGTTCCCCCTTCCCTCTCACCACTGGCTATATCAAGAGGTTGGGATGACTGATTCCTAAATGTTACCCAATTTGTAGGCCGTGTTATTTATATATCTGATGATTAAACTGAGAAAGAACAATTGCAGTTTGTTTGAACTTGTCATGAACTAAGGCAGTTTGTCAAATTGACAGTTATGGCTGAACTATAAACTCAAATCAAATTTTTCAAAGTGGGTATGTAGAACCCCAACCCTTGTATTTGGGAAGCAAAATAAAAGGAATGCAATAGGTATGTAAAGAAAAAGACACTGATTTTAGCCAGTACTAAAGCAGCTATTACACAAGTAATTTTTAGGTACCTGAACTGGAGGACAAATATAATTACTTTCTGGTATTTTTTGTTAAAGAGTAATTGAACATACTTTCTGCATGATGAAGAAATGGTCTTAGCTATAAATAGGAAACTGTTGAAGAAAATTAACAGTGATTTTTTTTCTCTTCCAGAAAACATCCGTAGAAATAACAAAATTAAAACAAAAATATTTTGCTGAAAAGGAGTAACTTTTCCCGGAAGACATAAGGACTGTTTTTCATTAATATGAACCATGGGAAATATTGCAGCTTCATCAGCGAAGGCCTGACATACGATTTCTATCAAAGACACATTTCATTTACCCTAGGCTTATTCAGCACTACTCTTATACAATGTTCCCTACCAGCTGTTGTTGCTGCTGTTTGCTAGTAATTGATTGCTTTGTTCCTGGCCTGAGAAATAGTGTCACTTAGTGCTTAAGCTTCTAATGGGCTACCAGTTTCTTCCTTTACCAAATATTATTTGTGCCAAAAAGTACAGAAAGGCCCCTAGCAAAACTTGGGATGCAAGTAAAGTTTTGGCTTATGTTGCTTAATTTCATCCTTGCCCACATAAGTTATGCTGCAGTGGGTGTTCCCGACCCTTTAAAATAACACAAATTTGCTAAAGTATCTGCTTTCTTATGTATCAGCCACATGTTCTATTTTTATCTCAGTGGTGAATCCAAGAAGTCAAATTACCCATTACTAATGGTCATGTGGCTGCAGTAGCTGAGAGTCCAAAAAATGCCAAGATGATGTCTGAAAATGTCTTTGGGAGCATACAAGAAAAGCACAAGTGTGTGCACTTTGCAGTAAATGATTAGATGAAGTAATCTAGATACATATTTTTGTTGAAAGCTCTTTAAAGCATTCATGACCATTCTTGTAATGGATTTTTGTTCTGGCATCACTTATTCATCTAACTTGAGACTACATTACACAGTTATGTCACTGAGACTTCAACAGTACTGCAGGCAAGGGTAAATGTGCACCAGCACATGTCAAGGCCGTGAAAAAGGACAAACTGTTATTGATTTCCTTTTTCAGTAGATGGTACTTGCTGAAATGGGCAGAGAGTTGGCCTTGAGGACTCGTGGTTGATACATATTATGAAAGTGATGAATTCAAGCACAGAAGTGAGACTAATGGATTAATGTAGGGTTGGTTCTTATTTCTTAGAGGGATCTTTTTTTTTCTGTAGCTGCAGAATGTGCACGTGTATGCTTATTTAAAATTAAGCAATGCTCAAATATAATTGATGCTGTATTTAAATGTAATTGATGATTACAGATGTGTTCTATCTATGGTTGGTCAACAGTCCCATTGTCAATACCACCACCCCAATTTTTGTGAGTTCCTCCAGAAAATTTAGGAGTTCTGGAAAAATTCCATGGCACGTGCTCTCCCTAAAGGGCCAGAAATTTGTTATTTACTCAGCTATGTTAGTACCTCCAGTTAACAAGATCTTCATTAGAGAAAGAAGAAGCCACAAGTTTGCTCGAAGGTGTACGCATTAAGTTTGGGGAAATGCAGTACAATACACCACACAGTATAAAAACTGCTTTGGAATTTGCTTAATGACAGGTTCTATAATTAGATTAGGGCTCAGCATTCCTGCTAATGGTGTAAAGGAAGCTATATAGGTATTAAACATTTGATAGTTTTCATTCCAGACAGGAGTTGAAAAAAAGCATTCATTAGTTCTAATAAGTATGAGTACTGAACGATTCGCTGGTAAGACTGCAAGTCAGTTTATAGTTATAAGCTTAAGATCTGGACCTAAATATGCAGCAAGAAAAGCCCCACATTTTTATTCACTGGTTCTAACTTCAAGAATTTAATAAACATCATTCCCTCTTCATGTGTGTCCAAAACCAAAGGTGAAGAGAATTTTTAAATCTCAGCAAGAAGAACTTGTACCGGATGTTGTCCAGTCTTGTAGTACTACTTTTAAAATGTAGACCTTTCTGCAAAGGAAAAAATGAATCTACTGCTTTGTGTTCAGATGCTGATCAGTGGTAGTTTTGCTTGATTAATGAGTAAAGATCAAACCAGAATACTCTTCTGAAAGGCATAACTGCGGATGTGATTTGACCATTATCAGTGTCCTGGGTCTGTTCATGGGGCGTCATAATGATTGTCTGATCCCTCTGTAGAACTCATCGGAAAGGCTTGGCGTCATGTAATACTAACATAAACAGTTTATAGTCAAGGAAATTGTGGTATAAAATGTCTGAAGAAGAGAATGTAGGCACAATGTGCGTTTTGAAAGTGCATTTGGGACTTCACTGAGAATCACAAGAGGAAGGAATATTGCCAAAAAATTGCACAAATAATTTGTTCACTTTTACCTAGTCTATGTCAATTACAACATAATTAACATATCTAGCCCTAAGCATTTGTACCATAACAGGATACTTAAAAATGTTGAAATAAGGATTTTCAAAATGCACAGTGAAAATTCTGCCTGACCCTGCAATCTTCTGCTTGAATTAGATTACCAAGAGGGTCAAATTTCATCATGTTTTCCCTGAAGTGCCTTTCACCAGTAGGTGGAAGTGCATCATTTTCCCTTCCATGCCAAAGCCCCCCTGGGCTCCCACGGGCATCCCCTGTGCTCCTGCCCCTGCCTGGAACATGCTTTCCTTAAGATCTGTGTATCTTGAGCCCATTTGTTAGATGTGCTTCCTAATATGGCAATAATAAAGGAAAAAATACATACTAGTGATGAAAATAATAACTTCGTTCTTTTGGGAGAGACCAGCATCAGGTCAAATCATGGTTTTATAAGTCCATAATCAAGTGAACAGGTGTTGCTGACAGTAGGGTACTATATCGAAGCAGCGAGGGACATAAACCCAAGGACTTTCTGCAGAAACACTGGCTCTTACAACAGATCGATAAGAAAAGACTACTGAAGCTGGAAAGGGAAAAAAACCCCACCAAACCATAATAGACCATCCATTACATTGTCCAGAAAGTACAAGAGAGTTCATTGTAGTACTTTATAATGTCTATGTCAATGTTCTAGTTTTTTTGTAGATGTTGTCCAGTCTTATTTTCTTGTCTGTTCTTGTTCAGGTACAGAATCTTTCTTCCTTTTTATTTCTAACAAATTAATTCTTACTAAAATTAAATGTTCAGCTTTGGCCTAAACCCATAAGCAAATGTTTTGGGGACATTTGGTCAAAAATTATTTTCTTTAGTTATAAGTATGAAACAATATGCTCTTCACAGCTGCTATGACAATAAAATTTGTACTTATAGCCTGACTTATGTATGTCCCATTGAGTGTTCAAGTTCAAGCCAAGTTTTAAATAGATTGGTTCAGTAGCTTTAGAGGTCTGAATGCTTAACATTCATAAACATTTCTTCAACTAAAACAGCCTAAACAAATTCCATTTGGACAATTTCAGGACATTCCAGAGCCTCTGGCCTCTGAGTTGGTGACAGACCAGAGTGATTCATCTGTATGACAGCAGAGTGTAACAGCCTTGGTCAGGAACCTGGGCCTCTGTGCAAAAGAGAATACATGCCCAAGAGGGAAAGATGCAGTGTTTGCAAACTACCTGCTAAACATATATCACTATGAATATTTATGATTACTGTGTGATTCTTGTAATAATAAACACATGCACAGATGTAAAGATGGATAAATACATTTATTATTTATTATTATTACATTATGAATAATACATTTTTCTCTCTGCAAGATAAGCCCCCTCCCAGCTCTTTTTTATTTTCTCTTTTTTTCATCTTAGCCCTGACCCATGCTCTTTGGTTGCATAAACACAGAACAAGAAAACTTCATGAGCATAGAAATCTAGTCTGAAGAACACACTGAAACACCAAAAAAACCCGCAAATTAAGAGCAAATGTCCAAACTGAATTTGAAATAGACTTTACTTTTGCACAGCACAATTTCAGACAGATTTAACAGAGCTTTAAGTACAGAAGAGAACACTGGTTCTTCTAAGCTGATGTATATCCAAGGTTTGTTGCCTCGCTCTCTGATAGTTATACACTGAGTGCAGAGAGTTAGACTAAAGTACTTCATCCCTCAGGAGAGGTAAAATGAGAATTGAGGGCACTGAGGTAAAGAAGCTGTACCTGTTCATGTGTGGATGCAGTGAAGTCGCACGCTCCTTATGGAAAGATAGGAAAAATACCGAAAATATTAGCAATTATTTTTACAGTTCCTTAAACTTTACAGAGGATTGAAAGACACAGATCTCAGCCTGTGTAACTCACTGTCTCTAATTTTCTGCTAGGAGGACAGGAAGAGCATTCCCTTGATTTCTCTGTTGTTCTCTCCTCCCTTCCTATTCATACTCGTAGCACTCACAGCCCAGGAAAACCCAAGAAAATACCAAATTTTTTTGTTGTAGGTTTACTGCACTGCTTTTCTGATTTCTTAATAACGAGGAGCCCTTTGTATCCTGTGTTAGCTTTTTAAGACTCTGTCTTTCCAGTGTCTTGGATTATATTGAGACCACAGTATCCTTCCTGTCATTCAAGAGAAATCCTCAACAGAACTCCCAATGACCTTATTTATCCCTTAATAAGCAGGCTATGATATCTATTCTTAACTATGGCTGTGTTCTCAAGACAGGAATTCCTGTCTGTAATAGATGATAGCAGATTTTGGGTAATACCGGAATACATAGAACTAATATTAATCTTACCTATGGTTTGGATTTAATAAGCATCATTTTGGAAAAGTGTGACCAAGATAACTATATCCATGTCCCCATTCATGCCAACTAGTCTTTATGTAAACTCCTTACCTCTTTTTGCCCTTCAGAAAACTTCCCTCAAATCTTTGCTCTACATACTGATATAAAACTAATGTTTAGAAGTAAATCACTAAGTAGAATTATCAAGTATTATTGAGGATTTTCACTGAATTTCATTGAATTTCACTGAATTTTTAGAGTTGGAAGAGACCATAGAGATCATCTAGTCCAACTCCCCTGCCGAAGCAGGATTGCCCAGAGCATGTAAGAGCATGTTACTCAGGACTGCATCCAGGCAGGTCTTGAAAATCTCCAGAGACGGGGACTCCACAACCTCCCTGGGCAGCCTGTTCCAGGGCTCTGTCACCCTCACCGTAAAGAACTTTCTTCTCATATTTGAGTGGAACCTCCTATGTTCCAGCTTGTGCCCGTTGCCCCTCGTCCTGTCACTGGCAACCACTGAAAAGAGTCTGGCTCCCTCCTCCTTCAACCCACCCTTTTGATACTTATAAGCACTATAAGATCTCAGTGTTTTTCCAAAACTGGTCATATGGTTTCTCCCAAGGATTATGATGTATCTAAACAACTATTTTGATTAGTACATCCTTTAACATGCAGGATTAAGTAATACTGAAGTTTAAAGTTTAATTTGGTTAACTCACACAAATCAGACATCATCTTCCCCCTACCAAATTGCGCCATGACTTCATCAACAAGACGGAGAGTACCTCCCTTCTTCCTCCTTCACAAGATATCTTTTCCATTTGTGAACTCCTGTACTGAATTATCCAGTCACCTTTCGATCTTTAATAAACTGATTGAGCTGAGATCTTTATGGTTTGCACTTCAGTATGGCTGAAAAATTCATTTAAGTTACATAACTTCCTGAAAGAGCTCTCTTGACCTGGTCTACCCAGCAGGTCTCCATCCTCACTTCATTCAAGTCTTTCCTTAGAAAATCTGTTGAGCTCAGCCCCATACGTATCTGTCTTATAATCACAGAATCAGAGCCTGGTCCTTATACTTTCTTCAAAGCAGCCTTGTGGCATTGGCTTATTTGAGGCCACTCCAGAACCTGTCTGATACTGTGTGGATGTCCATAATTATTCTGCATCCACTTATTCAGCTGCCTGTGGCCTATCTATGAAGTGACCTCTGAAAAGATCCTGTCTCTTGCTCCCTCATCTCAAGAACTGAAAACTGTCTCCACACACTGACAAGTAGCCTAGTCTGCACTGAAGAAAGAACCAGATTGTAATTGTCATTACAATTATTATGGTTGTGATAATATGGAAGTTTCCTGTTCTTTTACATCCTAGAAAAGTCTTGATTTGCATCTGAGATTGAATCTCTGAAAGTTCATAATACTTCACAGTTCTTCCTTCTTTTTTTTTTTTCTTTTGATAGCTGGTAAAATTTCCACATTTTCTTTTGAGGTTTTCTAGAACAAAGTAAACAAACAAAAGGTTGTTTTGGGAAGAATTGATCTTGCTTTGCCTCCAGGGACTGGAATAGATGATCTTTTGAGGTACCTGCTGTCCTAATTTCTGTGAGTTAGTGACTTATCATCTTGAAGATTTTTCAGTAACAGTGATTTCTAGCTCTGCCCTGAAAAGTTTATTAAAAAATAATAGGGACTAAGGAAAGAGGTGTAGTAAGGAAGAGTTTAGTAGATAGGTTCCCCAAATTCTTGCAGATGTCAGCCAGCTATGTTATAGGTGATCATCTTTCCTTTGTAACCCTCTTATGCCTCATTCATGTGACATGGAAACAATTACATGAAAATGCAGATGTAGATTCCAGTAATCTCTTTGGAATAGATAAATAGACTTTGAAATAATTTACAAATGATGCACAAAATCTGTGGGCCATCTGCTCACTGTTGGGGAAAAAAAACACGTTTCTCCCAACAGGCTTTTTATATACAGAATTGCTCTTTTCACACAGCAAGGAGGAAAACAATAGATAGCTAGCAATCTGGAATGCAACTCACTCACACATGCTCCAAGAGCTGCATTGTGATCATCTCTTTTGAAAGCAATTAGGGCAAGAACTGTGTGTATATTAAGAACCTCCTTTTTCCTCAGCCACATGTGCAGCCAGGGCAAGGACCACTCACAGCAAGAACTGCCTGTGCTGTCTGCTCTCCAGACAGCAAATGAATTGAGGTGAGTGTAAAATGGAAGATGGCAAGGTGGGATTATAGGAACAGACCACAGGGGGTGCTACCTGTATTGCAGTATCTGCTTCTGACAAGCTCCTGACAAAGTTGAGCATAATTTCTTCTGGTGTTATTCCAGCATCTTGTTGAGCTCAGCCTATGCAAGTAACTGACAAGACTTTCCTCAAAAGTTCTTTATGGTGAGTGTATAACATAAAAATCTACTTTAATTCTGAAATAAGAATGAGCTTTGTTATGCATTGCCCTTGTATTAGCTGATTCAACAGTTAAAGTCCCTTTGAATTAGTGACATGTAGAATGAGCTTGAAGAATAATGGTCTAGAGGTCTTTTGTCTGATTCTTAATCATGTAGGTCACATAAATATTGCTAGTGTTTGCACAAGTGAAGTCACAGCGTTCTTGGTGGCAGAACTGTCAGCTTAGACTCAGCTGATCTACAGAGGACAGTCCTCTACTGTGAGTCATAGTCTGCACGTGGCCATATCAGCACTTCAGATTTTCTTGACAACCCCATCTGTGTCTGCTGGCAACGCTCTCTAGCTTTGACCAGAGTGGAAACAATTCAGTACGATTCTGAAGCAATTAAATGCCGGTTGCCAAACAATAAAATTCCCAGCGAGAAAGTGGCTCACCGCAGCTGACAGTCACATTCTTTCAGGGAGATCACACTGAAAAGTCCTGGTGTGAGAAAGATGAAATAAGAGGCTGGCAGGATTTGGTGTGAATTACAGGGGTTGAAAGAGATTGTGCTACAGTGGGAGGTCAGGTGGGCTATCAGCATGTGCCACTATTCTGACTGAAGTGTCTTCATGGTGACTGTGAGACAGCACCTGACCAGGCAGGCATATGGGTTGTAGGCTCCCTGATGCGATGTCATCTCTTGGTGTTTCATATCAATCAATCAAATGTGAAACAACTGGGCTCAGAATGGAGTCTAGTATGTTGATAATTTGTAGCCGAGGTCAAGGATAGAGGCCTGAAAAGAAGTGGTGCAAAATTCCCAGGTAGAAAAGAATACTTAGCTATTAAATCCCACTAGATTGCTATAGGTCTCAATTTTGGCAGCCAGTTTTATGAGACACCACACTCCTACTAGGAATGAAGTCAAGATAGCCTGAATGCAGCATATTTCCTCCTTCACAGCATTCATCTCCTGGGTTCCACAAGCTTTTTGAGTTTGAAAAAATGCACAAAATTGTTTTGAAGAATTCAGCTCCAAACATCAATTTTGGTCCATAATGAAACATGACTAAGCATATCAAAACTGGGAATGCCCTTATGGTAGCAAGTGATCTGAGACTGAGTGCTAAAGCAGATCTCAGAGATGATAGACTTCTAGAAAGTCTGCTGATATAAAAGTTGAAAAGAATTGGCTGTAGTTCAGACCTGTGAGATAAGTTACTCAGCTGGGACCTGGAGGAGTCAGCCTTCCTGATATGCTTTCCCCAACTACTTGGGCAACACTTTCCATTCACCCAAACTTAAATGATTACTTACTTGACCAAATTTGGAAGAAAATGCTCAAAATATCAGTCACTGGCCAACGTGGGGGCCATCCTTTAGTCTGCCATATCACACAATTTGAGGAAAATCCCATTGGGTTCAATGGGATAATTCATTTGAGGAAATGCTTATCATTTGGAACTAGTGCTATATGAAGAAAAGCAAAGCTGATTAGATTCATGCTTGTTTATGGTATGAAGAGAGATATTTTTCCCCAATTCTGCCATCAAGTTTTACTTAACTGTGAAATATCTTAGTGCAACTGGTAGTAATGCTGCCGTGATAGGGTACTGCCCCAAGGGGATCCTATCTTGGCTCACTGTCATTTCAAAGGATCAGAAATAAGAGCTGTTCAGATAATTTGCAAATTTAGATGGGGAATCTGTAGTACAGCAGTGTTGCCACACAGCATTCCCACATACGGTTTTTGTTACCCATTGTCTGTTCAAAGTGCTAGACACTGGCCGTGTGACTCCTATAAAACTTTCTTTTGTAATTTATTTATCTAGGAAACCACAGTTTACACTCAATGTCTGGTTTCCAGTGAAGTCTTGCTTTTATTTCCAGATGAACTTGCTGAGGCACAAAGAGGTCAAACAACTAGTGAAAGGTCACTTGGTGATATTAGCCAATGTCTCAGAGCAAATCACCACCCAGTGCCTTCTGGCTAGTTGGCAAATCTTTTAGGATCATTTTTTTTGTTCTACTGTGCTACTCTTCTACTCACCTGTTTGAACTATTTCTTTATGGAAGCTATAGTGCAAAAGCCCCATACATTGTCTCAGAGAAGTACTTCATGGCTGTATTTATGGGAAAAACTCAGAGGACTGACCTTGACAAGATAATTTTGTAGATATGGATTGCATACCAGATGAGGGTATACACTGGTGTATACTCCAGACCTAGTGGTCTCACATATCTCACTCCTTTTCCTTCCACCCAACACAGGGTACTACTGAATGGAAAACAGTGGAAACAAGGCACTGAAGCACAAACCATTCAAAACCATTCTGGCATGGAACTGGCACACTTGCTCCACAGTGACCATGCATTTGGGATCAAGCCTGGTTATTATAAGATCTTCATACATCCTGTTTTAACTAAAATTATTAAATTTTGATCATAATAGGAATCTGATAGGACATGTTTGTTCAACTCCTGCCCCTTGCTTCACCCATTCTGAAATAAAAAGTATTCCCTATGATAGTGCCTATAGCTTGATTGACTTACTAGGATGGCAGAGTGACAAACAGCAGGACACAAGGTAAAAGGGTTAAGACTATAAAGGAGCAAGATAAAATAAAAACAATACAATAAGTTCTAGTGCTCGGGCAGTATTTGAAAGACAGAAGAGTAATGTACCTTTAATTACAACATTATCAAATCATTTGCTTAATTCTACTCTAACAAACGAAACAGAAATTTCTGCTTGAATAGACTGCAGTGCAGCAGTCACAAGACAATTGACAACATGAAGAATAGAACAAAAATGAAGATACTTTTTGCCTTTCTACAAAGGTTCCTTTCAAGAATTGTCTGCTTTGATCCTTGCTTATAAGTGAGTACCAACTTACATCCCTGTGTATGCTGTAGACAGGGGAATGGCCAACTAATGTCTAGGAGAACCACACAGCATGAGAAAACATTGGTGCATGACGGTAGGTAGCACATAAAAGCCATTTGCGTATGTCTTCATCTTAGACCTGGGCAGTGGAACTGTATATCCCAGCCTAAAAAGATAACAGAAGAAGCAAAATAAATGGGACAAGTAAATTTTATCTGAGTGGCAAGAACTGAATACCTCTTAACTTTATTGCTCAGTTTTCCGGTGGGTTTCCCTGCAAATGATTGTTGATGGACCATCCCTCTTCATGAACTTGGTTTCTGGGAGAGGAAAACAAAGTCATTTTATAAGCATTGTAAATGCTACAGGAGACACTTTATTGGTCTTCCTTGCTCCCATACAAAAAGCTGTATCACATTTGTGGTTATGCACTGCATACAGTGTTGACAATTCCAGAGGATCAAAAATCACAAGCCTGATTTGCAAAACTGTAGAATTAATTCCCAAAGTATGAGTATATTTCATCTGATTTATCTAAAAATTACTATATTGGATTGTTTGATCTGTCTTTAAGCCTTGGCATTCTTCCTGTCTCTTTTCAGCCCCAGAGCACCTGATCGCCTAGAGGGTGACCCTAGAGTCCCAGCTCCCACAGATGCATAGGATAAGATGATTCAGTGCTCCGTTCCTAGAGCTCTCCTACCATTTCTAGTCTCATCAGTTCTGTCACCACCTATTTATCTCTTCATTTCACAAACCCCTTTTTCCCCTCCAAAGACATATATCCTTATTTTTTCTCCTGTTTTCCCAATAGCATTTTTTACTGTCTTGGAGATCCAGAAAATAGACATCTTTGCTGGCTGCACCCATCTCTCCATTCAAAATAAGGGAGTCCATCTTAGGATTCCTCCATTATTTTTCCTGTTTAGCCAGAGGAGGGCTGGTGGAGGGACACTCAAGAGCCAGAAGTCTAGGGATGAAGGGTTTTCTCCCTGAGAAGTTGGGCTTGCTGTCTTCTCCCTCCTCCTGTAAACAGCACTCAGCCCTCAGGGGAGAGGGAGGGCAGCTGGCTTTCCCCCATTAGGTCTTCTTCCCTGGGGCAAGAAGAGTGGTAGACAATCTGAGATATTTTTTTTCCAGGAAAACTAAAATTCAAGAGGAAGTTGGAGCTGTTGTTGTTGAGCTGGCAATGGCTCCAGGTATGAATTAGTCTCCACGTGCCCCCCCCCTCAAAATTGTAATGTTTGCTTCCTGCTGTATAACAAATTATGAACACAGTGTCTGCAGAGCGCACTGATAAACCTTATCACCAGCCATCTACAGTTGTGACAGAGAGCCTTGGCTAGAAATTAGATCCTATTTTTCTCCTTTTATCACACGGTTCATACCACCTGTCAGAGGTCAGCATTGTTTCGCAGCAGGGTTCTGCCTCCCCTGACGACCATGCTACTGTTTTTAGGTGGAGTTCACCATGTAATAACCTGAAGCCGGAGAACATGCTGGATCATAGGAGCTTCAGTGCTAGGACCCAGGCCCCATCTTGCCCTGTGTCTGCCAGCTGTCAATACCAGCTGTTTCCTGTTGTAGATCTACCGCACCACTGAACATTGCGGAATGTTTTTAGCAGGGATGGGAAGTGTCCAAAGGAAGCAGACAGGATGGAAGAAAGGAGAGCTCACTCTGGCTGCTGGCACTGTAAAAAGAACTGGGACTAATTTAGAAGAGAAATACCGAAATAGCTAAAAACTTCAAATAAGTTGTTGCTGCTAGCTGTGTTCCTGCCACCTCCATAGACTATATTTCTTTATTCAGATACTTGGAACAATTTCTTTTTATCTTCCTGGTAAGGTGAACTAATGGTAACAATTTCTAGCACTTGAAGCTGTTCTTGGGACATTTCCAAGAGACAGCAGTATTTTCAACACATATGTATGTGCATGTGTGTATGCATTTCAACACAGTTACTAATCTTTCTGATTTTTTATCTGTATATTTATACACATAACCTTTAATACATGCACAGATATGTCTATTTCAGAGATGGTTACATTTTTGTGAACGGTGATATTTTGTTAGAGATTTAGCTCTAGTTTTGGAGTTCGGTCCTGTGGTGTCTCATCTTGCAAATGATCCCTGTGACTTTATCATAAAGACAAAATCACCTTCGCACCCTGCTATTTAGGCCTTGCAACTGAGCTGCTAGGGAAGTAGTAGTTATTATAATCCATTTACAATGAAGAAAAATGAGTTAGAAAATAGCTGTGATTTACCAAAGAATATTCAACGTTTGTGGTAGGTTATAATTTCATCTCTTCAAATGTAAACCATGGAAAGTAGGACCTGTATTTTTTGTATTAGTTGGGAAATAAAAAATGCCATGAGATCCTGAACTAGAATGTTAATGATGTATAATAGTAATGATAATTAGAAACAGAACTAAAAAATCTTGACCCCTGGTCCTGCTCTCTTGTGTAGTTATATTACAATGCTGTCAAAGGAGTTGCATCAATGACTTTCCGTTTATTTGCTTGCATTAATGCCTGACACATTTGAGAAAGTGATTTTACAACCTGAGCTGGTGTAATATATTTTTCTGCTATTTTTTCTAAGTTGTATTGCAGAAGTCAGGGTCTGTTATCATTTTAGTAATTTAAGAAATACTGTGATAATTGGGACTATGTAATAAATTGAGTCAAATTCGAAAGGAATAAATCCACTTCAGGCATCCAATTTTATGCATGAAGAAAGAAAATGTTTGTCAAGTTATAAATGTTTTTGTTTTTAAATATTCAGTGGAGGAAGGAAGGTTTTGTGATTGATATAAAGACTGAACTGGGAGTTGGAAGACCTGGGTTCAATTTGCAGCTCTTCACAGACTTCCTGTGTCACCTTGAATAAGCCATTTACATTTCCCAGTTCTTCTCTTTCCTCCCATCAAAAAAGGAATAATTATATCTACTAACATCACAGGAGGTTTGTGAGACTAACTTAAGAAATTAGATGAATGACTTTTAGAAGAGTTCTGGCTCTTGGAAGTTATTCTACAAACTCATGTTCTCAATATGCTCAGAGTAGTAGACTTCAGAGCACTCTGGAGGGTCTATCTTATCTCCTCCGCATATGAGGAACTATATTAGAATAAGCTGGATGGGAGAGGTTCTGTCACTTGGGACTGTGCATCTGGGAGGGATGATTTCTGTTATCTTCACATTGCTGCTGATCTGGGCTGGTGTCATACTTGTGACTCTCTGTAAGTTAAAAGGTTGTCTAGGCTGCTCAGGGCATCTGCAGCAAGTATAACATTTAAATAAATGAAAAAATAAATGATTAATATTATATAGGGATATGAAACATTTGGAGGGGACTTGCAGAGTTTCACAGAGTTGAAGAACTTCTTACGTGTTATTAGAAGTTTGTAAATAAAAGGATCTTCAAGTTTATAATTTTTCCTTTTTGTTAGACAAAACTTAATCCCTTTTTATTTGTTGTCATTTGACATCAGGATATATTAACAAACAATGTACAGTCTGCGTGTGTTTGGGCATGTATATATTTACACATGAGTATGTATTTGCACGTGTAATGTGTATGCATAAAGAAAGTTGCCTTTCAGTGCATGAACTTGTGTATGAGAGTAGGAACAATAATTTTTGTATTGCAGCTGTGGCTGTTTTCAACATCAAAGCAAAATGAAAACAGTAAAAGTAAAAGAAAAGAGGGGGGGGGGAAAGAAACATAAACCAAAACTATTATTAGAGAAGAACAAAGGAACTGATCCCACAGACAGTTTTTCAACAGCTGGCAAGGTTCATCAGCTATTTTTACTGGTCTAGTGCTGGTCCTGTTAACTCTGTCATTTTTTCTGTTTTGTTTTGCGTATTGTTTTTTTGTTCATGAGTATCACTTATGGTTGGATTGATTTCAATTATGCAGGTGTATGTGTTAAGTAAAACCATACTGAAGTCAAGGAAGTGAAAAAATCAGCACCCTCAATAGTTCTTTAGGGACTCATTGCCTTGAATCTGCCAGGCAGGTGGCCTTTTAGATAATCCACGTTTAACAACTGGTCCAGCATTTCAATTATCCTCCCTGGATTTTGTCATGCTGTAAAGCAACCCTCCAAGTAAGAGCCTTCATTCCCTTTTTGCAGTGAGCTGAGAGAGCCTCAAGACTGCCAGCCATTGACATTCAGAGATTGTACTGGTCATCAAACAGTCAAAAAATGACTCAAAAATCACATGACTAAATAGAACTGGGAAACTCCTGGTTTCTTTTGGTTCATTATTTCTAGCTTGCAGTTCTGGTCTAGAGACTGGAATCTATTTATTTTATAGGAGGAAAGCTGAGATTCTTGCTTAATCGTATGACCACAGGAGCTGAAGCTTAATGGAAAAGAAACAGCAAACTGTCATGAGACTCAGGATGCAAATTACGAGAGTTGGCAGTGCTGAAGTCACATACTCCTCTACTTCTGAATTTTGGATTGACTAAAAGAGATGGGCTTTCGGCATCCTGCAGAAGCTGTGCGTGTATCCAGAAGTTTCATCCATAAATGATTCCTGCTGAAGCAGCTTCTCTTCCTTTTATGGGGCTGATGAAAGTATTGTAACTGGTAGCAAAGACTTTTTGCTACCAATAATGTTGTTCCAGAAATAGATTGTGAAACCTGAGAGAGCATTTTTAAGAATGTACCGATTAAAGAAGCTTAACTGTCTGAAAGATGGGATCTGCCTATCAGGAGGTAATTATTTGCAGTTAAAGCTTTGGAAGAAATTAATCGCTGGGATAAAGGAATGTAACTGCTGACTAAAGCGGAGTAGCACCCATAGACAGGGTGCAGATAGGAACAATAAAAACCCTTTGGTTTTGTCTCTCTTGGGAATATTTTCTAATTATGTCATCTAAAGAAGACACTAATTCACTGAAAACCAAAACTGGAGATACAGCCAAAAATAAATCAAATTTCTAAAATATTGTTTGCCCCATTTGTGATGTTATGATTAGTTTATGACAGGCATATTATTATCGTTTCCCATTGGGTCAGGTTCAGAATTCCCTCTCTCGGCATCTGTTTCTGGCAGTGCAATATCTATAAATGTCTATCTGGACGCATGCAGGGAATGCAGATACACAATTTTCTTGCACAGTCCCTGTAGGGATGCAATGACCTCCAATGAGTCATTCCTTACTCCTGAAAGTTAAGTAGGAGCTGTCTAAAACTATCAATAGGATAGACCAAGTACAGGGATCTGGAGCTAGCATTTTCTTTCGAACTGCACCTTCTAAATCCTGGATTCTGGTTAGGCATCTTCACCTTCTTCAACAGGGAGCAGAGAGAACCTCACTGAGGAACTTTATTATCTCAGTTTGAATAATAGCTCAGAAGTGAAGACTTGTGCTCAGTGTGGGAGGGATTTAAATGCATAGCAGCCTGTCTCTGAGACGCTCATCCCAGTCAGCAGTGATTAGTCAGGCTGGCTGCGTAGACTAAGGGAACTCACGGCATTCATCTTCTCTGGGATCTGAGCCACTGCACAGTTAAGAATACAATAGCCATGGGGACAGCATGAGCCCTTAAGACTGAATGAAAAAGATACCAACCTCAAATTTTCCACCCGCTCTGTACATGATCCCCATTTTGCAAACTGTTGCCTCATCAGTCTGGATGAAAGTCACCATGATTTTTAATGCTCTGCATAGAAGACTGTCCATGCTCATGAAGCAAGTTCTGCTTGAGCCTCATGAATCAGGCCTTCCAGAGGGGCAAAGGCATAAATATATTGTTCCTTGCTTTGCATGTGGATTGCTTGGAGCTCAGACTGGCCTAGAAGTGGACCTGGTTTACTGAACTAACAAGAGCAAGTGGTCCTCAGTTCTTTCCCCAGGAGCTGAAATGGAATCATGTCTGTCTTTGGGCTACCTTTAATTTAGATACAGTAAGCCCTTTCAAAAGGACTTTGTTAGATTTTGATCATGACCATTCTTGGGGTGAGTACATTTAGCTTTGGAATTACTTGATAACATGTGGAATAATATTTACATTGGCTTGCTATGAGAGGAAAACATGCATATTTCAAACTGTGTTCCACATGTTTACTTTTTAAATCCTCCTAAGCCAGCTAATTTTTACACTGAGTCTGTACATTCATTACCTGGTATCACACACTAAAAGAAAATGTCTATGGACTAGAGCTAAGAGGTCATCATGCTGACTTCCCTACACATACAGGATCATTCCCTACAGAAATATTTATTCTTAAGAGTACTTTTTGCCTTGTCTTAAATGGCTAATCAACAATTCTACCATGAGTTCCCTTGGGACAATGTTCCACTGGGTGGTAGACCTCACCATTAGGAACATGACTCTGGTATTTAGACTATTTTTTTCTTGGATGACTTTGTCCCTTATCATTTATTATTTTATTTGCCATAATGTTTCTTTGGCCCTGCAAATGAAAAAAACCAATCCTTCTAAGGCATCATCAGAGTGTTGAGGAGGGTTAGAAATCACACTGTGAACCTTCATAGCTGGGGCTTAGCCATAGATGACTTGATTTTGTTGCCTACCAGTAGGCACCTTGTGTCCTTTCAAGCTCAGTGTGAAATCCTGCCTGGCCTCCTACTGCTGATCCAGAAGGTCCCACGTCAGACCTTGCAAGCCTTATGTGGATGTGTCAGAGAGTGTCTCTGATGGCATTTAGTGCTTGAGTTAAGGCAGCTGAGTTGCACAAAGAGCCCCTATTTTAAGAATGTGTGTCCTCAGAGTAAGGCAAGTAAGACAAGACTTAATGTCAAGTCTTATGAAAAGTCTTCTTCAACAAGGAGTACATTGGGATCAGCCATTTTTCTGCCTAGGGATAATCTGTGGCTGTATCTACCTAGGTTCTAGGTGGTAGAAGAGGGGTGGGATTAAAGGTGGGATTCAGCTGTTACACCAACAAGCCTAAATGACCACTACAGTCACCTGGGCCTGGGCCTCTCTGACTGTATTGGCCCAGTGGGATTTAGTAGCCTACAAAATATCCCTTGCTGCGTGATTTGAATGTTGCAGATGAAATTGAGCTGCTTAGACATACGTCTGCTGTCATCTGAAATGCTCTGATATATCCAAACTAGCCACACAAGCTGTTTTACCTATAACATAGGGCGCACAACAGACCCACACATATCTGGAGAAGCTCATGGAGAGGGTAGAACACCGTAGGCCATCTAAAATGGCACTAAGTTACCTATGTTTTACCTATGTTTAGACAACCGAATCTCACCCTGAATTTCTGAAGGATGTATATTGAGGTGTCTCTCAAAACTTTCAAGACTTGTATTTATTCAGCCAATTTAACCACACAAGATCTTTCTCTTGTTGTTGTGTTTTAATGTCTTTCACCAACCGTTCATTTAGTGCATCTAGTTTATAGTAGGACATGTAGAAGTTAAAAAAGAAAATAAGGGTACTCCTTTGGTCTGGACAAAGCAGGGAACTATGAAGTACATGATTACAACAGCTCATGGACATCTGGGACATTCACATTGTCATCTGTCTTGGCATCAAGCTTGAGTATCCTGATTAGATTATCCTCTCCTCCTGACTGTCTAGTGAACCAAACATGAAGTATGAATGCTCTGAGTATCACCTGAGCTGAAAGTCTAAAATCAACAGTGTCTGACTATCTGAAAGCAGTTACAAAATACTGTTCTGCAACTCTATTGTTTGAACACTTATTTATGAAAATTAGGCTTCTGCTGTGGTCTTTGTGCAATACCATAGTGATGAGTTCCAAGAAATGGACTAAGACAGACTCTTCATTGCCAATAACTGGGAAATAACACAATTGCAGACTCGAAACACAAACTAAGATGTTTGCACAGACAAGAAATTCTCTTACTGTTTATTGTCCAAATTTTAGTTGAGTCTAATGTAGTAAAAATAATTCCATATGAATAATTTATATCATGTGTCTTGCAGCAAATTTTACTTCTAAAAGACGCTAACAAAATTATTTTTGTTGGATCAATTAATTATTTAAATTTCTGTGAAAAGTATAATACATTCAACTTCTCCATGCCTCTGTGTCTGAGATGGAAAATGCCTAATTTATTGTGTTTTGCTTCATCAGTTGCACAGGAATTTTTCTCTGCTATATTTGGGTGCAAAGATTTCTTTGGGTACAGTTTTTTGTTCCCTCTAATAAATGATGAAAAATTTCATGTTGGTGAAATTTCAGACCTGGGAATTTAAAGCTGATTTGCACGATAACAGGAATTAAAGTCAGGAAGAACATAACTACCCTTGTTTAATGCTTTAGCTGAGGAATATAATCCTTATAAAGGAGAAAAATCCAGTAAACATTTATTTGCATATGAGAAGAATGCTATTGATTTGCTTACTTTAAGGCAATCTTCTGCGAACACAGTTATAAAAAAACCTAATAATTTAATATACCAAGACTTATACCCACAAATTCTGCATTACAGTTGGTCATACAATAATAGCTGTGAAATTAGACTCTGGAATTTTGCTGTCAACCCTAAGAAGTTAGGAGCTTCTAAGCAACCCTAAGAAGTTAGGAGTCTGGTGTAGTGTGTGCCTTGTGCTTTACACAGAGCCTTGCAATGCAGAGTATGCCTGCGTTTCTGCTGACCCTGTGGATTACAAATCATGAGCTGCATCCTCTCAAAATCATAAGATTAAAAAAAAAATCATAAATCTGGAGTTCTTTTGATTTACCTTCTGTCATCAGGGGTGTTAGCTTTGAAGCTTGCATGAGTTTCTTCAGGCTTGATATGTCCTTTTTAAAATGGGAAAACTAAGGTTTGTACTCCTGAGCTGAAAAGTGATTTAAAAAATAAAAAGAGCAACAAACACAGTCCCCCACTTGAGGGACCCCTTATGAAAACTATGAGGGTCCCCAGTGCTGACTAGGGACTATATAACTTTCTTAAATCAGATGAGAAAAAAAAACAGAATACGTTGCCTTGTGCTCCACCACGTTCTAGACTAATTCAGTGTATCTCTTTTCATGTTTTTGCATTCCCTGCAAGTGATCCTGATGAACCTTCACCTCAGTCATTGTTTTCTGGGGAAAGTGAAAAAATAAATTGCCTTTACTTGCACATTCCTGCTAGGAATGGGCTATTGCCTGCAATTCAGATGACATGGCAGCTCAGGGTTTCCCAAGTGTCATAGTCTTGTTTATATTTTTTTAATCACCTTAGGCATCCCTCATAATAGTGGCTGACTGATGTGTGCATACCAGCAAATGCAGAAATTTACTTTGGGTCAATTAATGTGGCCATAAAATCACCAGCTGGGTAAATGCAGCTCTTCCCTCGCAGTGCACAAAGGCACTTGTCCAAGCTGGAAAAGGATCCAACCACACCCTGCAGAGCTGAGGTTGTGCGTACATGCAAAACTACTTGTGGGGATGCGACTGCAGAGCATTTAATGCTGAAGCCCCGGGGAAGCAGAGCCGGGGTGTGCCCGCTGTGGCTCTCATGGCAATAACAGGCACAGCTTCCAACTTGGCAGCTGATTTCTGCCTGAGCTTCAAACATTCACCAGAGGAACGAGCGGAGATTAGCTTTCAGGGCTAGGTCAGGAAAGTCGTTCCCAGTCTAAATTCTCTTAAACGCAGTCCATTCCTGTCCTGTATTTACTCCACTGTGTACCTGCAGGTACAAGGAGCAGGTAGGATGGAATATGAGTGTATCCAGAAGGTATTAATGGCAAGAGAGTACATATGTAAAAATGCCTCCGGGCTTTTCCCTTTGAGCCACCATCCTGCAGACAGTGAAGACAAGGGTTGTTTTTTTTTTTTGGTCCCACCTAATTGGTTTAAACTAATGTTTTTTGAAAGCTATATTCACCAAAGCAAAGGAGAACAACTTCCTTCTCTTAACAAAAAAAAAGGTTTTATTACTCCTGCTAAGGGCAATTTTCACAGAAACCCTCTGCTCCTGGAATTGCAAGACTTGTCACTGTTCTTACCTTGTTTTCAAAAGCAGAGATTAGACATACTTTATGTATTTACTGAGTGTTGCTACCCAAATGTAATGAGTGAGTGAGCACCTGCTGCTTGATATAGTGAGTACTGAGATAAAAATGATTGTATTTTTGCATGCCATCCCCAGTTATTCAAAGTATACTGTCTTGCCCCCAAAATACAGAAAATTACTGCACATATAAATATATAATTTTCTATATATGTATTATTACCCATAATTATTAAAATGTGTATTATTTTCATACTTTCTTTTTAAGGAACTAGTCAGCTCTGCCTGAAAATGTGTATGAACAAAACTGAAAAAGAAGAAAGATTGATCAGAGAGCTTTCTGTCATGATCTGTACTTAGAGCTGTAACTGCTCTGAATGTTGATGAATGCTTGTCACGCTACTTATAATCACACTCTAAATAAGTCCATAAGAATATATGCATTTTTGATATAAGAATAAATGCATAAGAAACACTGCATTTTTGGTACAGTATTTTACCTGAAAGCATGGATTGCCATGTTTTTCCTATGTCTGTCTATTTTCTCCACCTTTTTATGGATGTGGTAAATAAGGCAGATGCGTACCTGATATTCCTTAAAAGGATCTAAAATTTTCTCCCCTCCATTCATATTTGCAAAAGAGGGGATAACTTTGTGTACTGACATTGGCTAAGTAAACTGGATTTAGAGCTGAACTGGGTTAACGGTACTGGAACTTGCATGGGATCAAATCCCACTGTTTTTGAACTAGTGGGAGCAAAACCAGGCTCATAGTGTAGAAATCTTGTATTAAACTTTGGTTCAGTAGAAGTTATGGAAAGAATATAGTTTCTTCTTAAAATGATTTATTTAAATTGGTAGACTAGAATTATACTTAAAACCAAGTGTCTAAATGCACCTGTTTAAGTCAGCTTCTTGTTCTCTCAGGTATTTAGGCATTGAATTTTCCCCATTAGCAGCATGATTGACACTGTGGTCCTTACAATAACACATGATTATAACTCTGAAAATAGCAATTACATAAAATGGAAACCAGATGTTGCATGGAATTTGACTCTCTTGGTTTCTCAGTGAAGTAGATGAATTTGTAAAGCAGAAAACCACAATCATTATTCAGATGGATTGTACATGAATTAATGACATAATATCTAAATCATATATGGTTGAAAATAATGATTAACTTCAGCTATCAAGATAAGCTAATGGAAAACAGATTTTTTTACAAAAAAAATCAAGGACATGCTCTTTTCAATATATTTTATCTTTACAGTAATAACAAAACCAGACCTGTTTTAACATTTTTTTATCCCTTAGATATCAACGATATGTGTTAAAAATAAACTCTTCACAACTCTTAACCCCTGGGAGTGAACTGAACAACCGGTTTTGTTGTTTCTCGTTGAAGGCAAATGCTTTACCTTTTCAGGCTGGAATAAGTTTGATCAAATCACCTCTCTTTAGTGATAATGTTTAGTGAGCAAGCTTTAGTAAAGGTTTGGTTTTGCATCTGCACAGGGTATAAGGGTTGTGATAATGCTTGGTCTGTGAAGCCACTGTCACAACATGAACACACCGACACACCGACAGGAACCCTTTGACAGACCAGTGGAGCAACGTGTCACTCTGCAGAACTTTAATGCATATTTATGGCCACGAATATCACACGCAGATCTCAACCCTCGGTTAGCAGCATCCTAAGTGGTTAAATTTATGAAAGCCTTGGCACATCATTTTCACTATCGTGTATTCTCAATGACATCATCACTGTAAAATTAGGAACTTTCTTTCTCTCTTTCCTGCAGATGTGGAAGTTTGAAATTGCATTCCATGGTCCTGTGCCACATTTCATCAGCGTTTTTCCTTTGCTTTCTCCAAAGACTGGCCACATGTGGTGTGTAGATTGCTGGTGCTGTTTGGGATCTCATATCAAATACTGCTACCTAATCCCAGGCGGGCCTTGGCGGGCCCACACCTGCAGCTGATTGAATCCTCCCGGAGTACAAAGGCCTGATTTACAGCATCAAGGATACAGGGCCTGGTTGCAGCTGGGCTCCGGCAGGAAAAGGAAGTTGTTCATCATCTTGTGTGCATTTCATTAACAATAGTGTACCCGATATGTAGCTTATACAATAACTTCAAATCACTGACAGAGAGCATTATGGTATTTGGCATTAAGAGGAAAAATACTTCAGGATGGGCAAATTAAATGTGAGCGTGAGGTTTTCATGTGACCCAGTGAAGGTCCACACGCTGATTTACACTGGGAGGGCTAATCTTGAAATATTTTCTTTCTTCAGCTTCATCTTATTTCTTTCCCTTTGTCTTATGAGCAGACTGATACAGCACTGTGAGCCTCAGTGTACGAACATGAGGGAAAGCCACTCCAAGCTATAACCCTTTCAGAAGAAAAGACCTGAAAAAGAGTACTGAAGAAAGGAGTGATCGTGGCTACAAACCTACTGTTGTCTTTAAAAACAGGGAACTCATGGTTCAGAAATAAGCCTTGAGATAAATTCTGCCGTGGTCTTGTTGGGGCACAAAGGGATTAATCTAATGAAATTTTCAGATGCTGAATTAACTTTATGGCCATGGGAGGAAAGGGGCACAATTACGATGCCATTATTCAAAACTGGGTGTCCTTACAGTATGTTTGGTCCCGTGACTTCAGAGGAGGTTGTGGGTACTGTTCCTTGGCAGGACAACTTTTGCACTCCTGGCAATGCTCTAAAATGTTTCTTACTGACTATTCAGTGGTTTGGCTCATCTGTAACAGATGATTCTGTACAAGAAAGTTGTATTCATTGTGAAATCATGTCTTTTGTGTGTTCAGCTAACTTTTGCCCTTCTTAAGGTAACCTGGTTTCTTACTTCAACAGGAAAAAAAATTATATTTTTTTTTTTACAAAATTAAGTTGCTTTCTTCCACTTTCCTTAATCAGAAGGCTTACAAGCAGGCTCATAGAAATGACTGTTGCATATCTGAACCTTTCAAATTCAAAAGACACAAACTTTGGTTGAACAGTCTCTAAGTTGAACTTGCAGTCTTTTTTCAGAAACAATTAAGTAGTTTCCTGGCTAAATGGCACTATTTACACTCAAAAGTCATTGAACTTCTGCAATTTCAGTGTCAAATATAATTTAGATTTGAAGGCATTAAGCTGAGGAATCTTTAAACAATGCGTCTAATATCTGTACAAATTGAACATAGTTTTGATGCTGCTAGGAAAGATAAGATAATATTAAGAGAATTCAAAACTCTTATTTGCTTAGTGATCAGGGAAATAAAAAAGACATCTTGAATGACATAAACCTTAGTAACAGTACCATCATAAGTCCAATTTAGATGGGGTAAAATTTGCAGTCAGAAAATCTTAGTTCATTAGTTTTATTATAACATACCATAGTCTAACAGTGTTCTTACTGAAAAGCAAAGAAAAATGAAGAAAGCATTTCTATTTGAAGAGAGACATTAATTGTTCTTCTATATCAAATTATTTCATTAATGCGCAACATGAAGTATTTTGCAAGAACAATTCTTTCTGATTTGTAAATGCAGTTGATGTCTGCAGTTTTTCAATCATAAGTAAGTTTAAACAATAAAATCTTAAAAGTTTCCAAGAAGAGAAATAGTTATTTCCCCAACTCTTAGTCTTGTGATCACACCTTGCACATGGCAAATGTGTGAATAATATCACATTCATGAGTGTGCTTTTCTGAAAAAAAAAATAAAAAAATAAAAGAAAGAAAGAGAAGTGTGTAGGGTATTACCCAGAAGATGCATTTGGATAGATAGTTTTAGAGGCATAAATCATGGGGAAACTCAGCTGTGCCTGCTGGTTTGCTGTGAGATTCCCATTGGCTTTGGTGCTGTGAGCTTCTGAAATAATTGCATAAACATTGCTCTTAAAGGACATATAACAATGAGAATAGAGGCAGTGAGGCTGCATCTATGTCTTTGAGATGGTCTTCTGACTTTATCCATATTTCCTTTAGCACCTCATGCTGAACAGCATTTTCAAACTTGTTTTTATGGGTACTCAGTTGTGCAAAAATTATCACTGCTTGATTTGTCTTAGCCTCCTCAGCATTGTTTTTCTGTTATTCCCTATAATGTCTCATACATCAGTCCCAAACTTGTCATTCCTTACTAACAATATGATCTGGGCTAGACTCACCCCAAATCCTTCAAATAGCTTCCTATTAGTTTTTCTCTCCTAGCACTCTTCTTCTTCTTCTCTAATCTAATTAAACCAGTCATGTTTAATATTTTTTTCCTCTAGCTTGAAGTATGTACGTAGTGTGTTTGCAGGGCAGAGGTGCTTCACCAAGGTTTGAAGTCAACAGACACCCATTAAGGAGCTGGTGCCTTTCAACATAAACTCCTAGTATACCAAAAAGACACCTCATTGTTTCAATTTGTGAGCACTTGAGGCAGCCCCTAAACCCTTGCTGTATCCCAAAATACCTTTTATCGTCTGCTTTTATAATCATGTACCTGCCTACCCTGATAAATGCTCAAACTACCTGGCTGTCCGGGCTATGTCATAATGACCAACGTCAGCTATGTAAATTTCCTAAAGGTTCAGTTTCTATACTCTGTCCCATACCATTTTGCTCATGCCCTAGGTTTTGAAAACAGGAAAAAAATGGGAAATAGGAGGACTGAAGAGATTTGTCCTAGATTGGATACCCTGATTTCACAATAGGATGAGTATAAGATAAGTTATCTTACATTTCTGAATCCAGAAATATGAATCTAATTGAGGACTGGAACAAATCCATTGAAATTGTCTGTAAAAATAATTTCCCTTGAATAGTTATCCATACAGTATTGTTGCTGATACAGTTGTAAAAAACATTTAGCACTTTATAATCCAATCTCTGCTCCTATGCAGGCCTGGGAACTTATTCTGCTTAGAAGGGTAACAACTTTTACAAAGTGTTCCTCATGGAAATCACCTGGAAAAATTCCAGGATGGCATTCCAGATGTTATAGTTTTAGCAGTCACAGAAATGCACCGCACTGCATTTCCAGACCCTACATACAGTAAAATGATTGTACAGGGTAGCACCTTCACCTTAACCCAAGAGCACTGTTATTGAATTGTTTAGCATTTGATATGCAAGATGGGATATTCTAAAGCTCTCCACCGTTCCTGGCCTACCTCTGCTAAAAGGAAAACCAAAGGTAAGACCCGAGTTGACTTTACAGAGAGCAGACTTAGACCAATACAGAAAACCTTTGGCAATTCCACATACACTCTCAGATCTGTCATGTACAGTTCACAATTTCATATGTATAGGCATGCCTCTTGGGGAAAGGCATTGTAATTTCTCTTTGAACAAGGTTTCTTTGCTACAGATATTTAATGACCTGCCCTTTTGATGTTTTGGTAAAATCATCTTTTGCATGCCTGTAGTGCCAAAATTTTATCTGGCACTGTACACACAATATGACGACTCTAAATAGTGCAGAAATAACTCTGAAACCTACTCTACAGCATTTAAAGAAAACACATTTCGTAACGGGCCAATGTGTTCAGTTCTAACTCTTATCAGCTTTTAGGCTGTTCCATGAGTAATAGCAACAGGGTTTAAGCCATCTATCAGACAGGCTGTTAGGCTTTTATCTTGGTGTTCAGCAATACAAATAACACCAAACTCAAATTATGGACAAAGCATGAAACTTACCTTTTGGAGTCATGTCAAACTCAGAGCTTGCATTTAACTTAAAATATTAAATTTGCTATATTTGACTGGCTGTTCTTTAATAAAGCTTCTAGGAATCCAATGGAGATTCTGTAGCCTACTGTGCTAGCTACTGCATAAAATGCACATATTAAAAAAACAGTATGTCTTTAAAGAAACGACTACAGAAATATAAAATAAGGAAAAATGACTAGAGAATCAAAGAATCTGAACAAGACTATACAAAGAATCCAAGTACCGTAGTACATAGACTTTAAAGTGCATTTTCTGGCTATTTTCTGAGAAGTAGAGTTCACTGTAAATGCTCAGAATGGGTACAGGCACAGAGGTCTTGTGCCTCTTTTATGGGAACTGAGTCTAAATGAGACACAGCACAAAGATATGGTCAGTTGTGCACTCTAAGTGGAATCAAGTACAAAATCAATCATTAGCAACTTCTTTGTATTGCAAATTACTTGATTTAGAGCTAGGTTGGATGTCACCTAATTCTCCTTCTCCCATCGTGCTTCTTCAAAAAAAACTGTGATACGAGGAGAAAAATCTATTGGTTTACAAAACTTCTTGAACGTAGTTTATTGGCATTTTAGTTGGTAACACATCATTCCCTTTCCTGATACTGTCTGTTTTCTTGATAAAGGCCCCTCGAGCAAGAGTTATATTTCTTTTCAATTGTTCAGCACAGGCAAGTTTTCTAAAGTCTATATTTTCCAGAAAGAGGGAGACATTGGAAACTGCAGAGTATACAGGGAAGGTTTCAGGAGGAGAAGGCCTCTTCCATTTATAGATGCACATATTTATTTATTATTCTTTAAACATGATGCCTTAATGATGCTAACATATGAGGATCTTTCTATCCCTTCTAAAGTAACTACACTTTAATTTGGAGAAAGTGTCTCTTTAGAAACAATTCTATATGTAGTCTTTCTCTTCTTGAACATTTCTCCAGAGCTTCATCTTGCCTCTTTTAATTTCATTTCACAAATCATTATTTTTCCAGCCAAAGCCTCCTTTATTTGGTAAGTAGCAGAGCAGAACTTTATCCACATGTTGTCACCACTGGTTTCCAAAATAGCCTATTCAAGTGGGTTGGCAAATTGTGACTAAAATGTGTGTAGAACTGAAAACAATATCTGGCTTCTTGAGTTACCAGACTTAATTGTGCCAATGTATGCTTTCATTGCCTGTTGCTGTTCCACAACTTTCTCAAACATAAACAAAACAGTGTTCCAAAATATTAGAACTTTCCAGCTTTGAGAAAGTTGTTTTCTTCCTCAAATCGGGTAAGGGATTTTCTAGCTGTCAAAGAATGGAAAAAGTGTTCAAAAATATTTTTTCTACCCAAACGCCTTTTAATGCTTACTCTGTATTGCATTTTTACTCATCACGTTGTTGATGCGTAAGAATGCACAGCAGAGGGTAGCTGCCTACCCCAACCACCTCTGTGCAGTGTCTGTATTGGCATAACTGTCTGCCACCGCAAAACTATGCCAAGACTTAAGGACTCACAGACCACTAGTTGGGTGCCCTCTTCACCCATTTAGTCACAACATCTTTATATATTAATTAAGAACAGCTGATACATTTTATAGTATTGTATAATACAGTAGAACTGAGCTTGAAGGATTTAGAGAACAGCATTTTCACCCTATGTTGAGCTTGAGAGTCATTCCTGTAATCACCTGCTATTCACCGCGTGCTCCTTGACACCAACATGCCATCATTAGACGTGCATATGAATATGCTCATACATGTTTTGTTTGTGCTTCATAAAATATGTTTCATAAAACTAGGTGGAACACTGCAGGAATGAAGATAGCAATGGACAGCTGTGGTTTAAATTTCATTGTCCAGCAGGAAAAAATTAGCAGATGACAGCAACATAAAGATGAGCCCAGAAAACTCCTTATCCCAGTGTTAGACAGGTATGCTACTTGGAATTCATTTATTTTCTTTTTTATGACCAAGATTTTCTCTGCAAATGCTTTTTTCTAGCAGTGATGCTGCAGAAGACCAAAATAAAATGCCGTTACCCATGTAAAACTTGATTTATTTTAATGATCCCAGTGAGTAGGGGTACGGTTCTCAGGTTAAGCAAAGCACTAATTAAAACAGCTGCTCTGCCCTGTTTGCTTCAGTTTCCTAACTGCTTGGATTCTTCCTTATTACAATAGTTTGGAGAATTTTTGAGGCTTGAATTACGAGGGTGTGGATTAGAAACTGACTACCCTAACTGCAACATCTGTAAACTCTTAATTCCTGCTACAGCAGGTGTCAACTTTTCCCTAGATGACTGTCCTGCTGTTGTTCTGGTTACATGTAGCCTTGTCAACAAGCTGTTTGTCAGCTGGTTCTCTCATGTTTCCTTTCCTTCATGACCATTGATCAAGCCAACAACTGGAGAGGATCTAGGGTGGAATTCCCTTTAGTTCTGTGCTGGCTGATTTAAAGTGTAATCAGACAGGTCTGAGGGCAAGGAATGGCGCATGAGTAATTGTGAGTGATGCTGTCTTTTATGAAACTGTATTTTTCAAGGAGCTGCAAATTGTAATGCATTGGAACATTAATACATTGGAACTAACTTGACTTCCTACTTAGCAAAAGCCATAGGAATTCCCTGGATGTCTGAGTATATGTTTCACTAAAAAGGCCAATCTGATGAACACATTTCCAGTGATGTAGAATCCGCTACAACTCTTAGTGTGTTGTTCCCTTAGTTAGTAATCTGTGCTGTCATTTCATGCCTGAGTTGTATTGCTCCAGTTTTCAGCTGTTGGAAGGCATTTTATCTGCTAAAATACTATTCCCTTGCCTGATGCTATCAACTTTCCCTTTTTACAGATTGCAGAAGAATAACTTCTTACTTTTTATCTCCTTATTACGCTCATCACAGCTAAGTCCTTGTGCCTGGCGAGAGGCATGTTGTCCAGTTCTTTAAAAGTTCTCATGACAATGCTCTGAACCATCTTCAAATGTCTCCATCCATATATTTTTGAGCATGCTTGGTTAATGACTAGCTGTGAGACTTTCTTGAGACATGCCATGGAACACAGAGTCCTGATGAGAGGCAGAGTGTGTTAACCCAGGCTCAGTGCCACACTGATAGCTGTGTGTTTAGCTAAGAGTGAGTTTGTTCCAACGCCTGTTGAAATCAGTGGCCAAGCTCCCATCGGTTTTTCTGGGTTCTGGAACAGGCCCATGTTTTTAGAACTTAACAGATCTTTTAATAACAAAACTACTTTGTGAGATTTTATGTCTGATGTGAACATCTATTTAATCCCAAGGGATGACTTTCTGTTATCATTTTAAGTATCAATTCCAAATAATAAGCAGATGAAAAATTATAAGTAAATCTGAGATGAAGCCAACACCTTCTCCTTGGTTTTCCAATCAGACATAAACATTCAATTTCCGGTCTTTTTCTGATTAACTATTGATTATCAACTATTTGTTAACGTTTTAATATTTTCACAGTAATTCTGATTGAGCTTCTTGAATCTCAGCCTGACTGAGCTTGCCCCAAGCTCGGGATCTGTGCTAATGTCAAGGGAGCCTCTGCTTGCTCTCAAGTTTAGTGAGCAAAAAGTGCCCTAATGCTTTATTAGCATGGTATGGAAACAGAAACTAGATGTGGAAATAAACACCCAAACTGGATCAAATTGCAGGTGGCTGGCCAGAAACTCACAGGTTAAAAAAGGCTCATCTGTAAGGTTGAATAGGGCTCTGGTTCTTCCACATAGTAGAATTCTGGTGCAGTTGTCCACCCTGCATGGAGAGCTTTTTGGGTGCATGGAGAGCCTTTTGGGCGACATGCCCATCTTCTCTCACCAGGGCCCAGGCAAAAGAGATGAGAAACTGATGTAGAAGTTGCAGAGCCGCTATCAAATTGTGCAATGCCTGATGCAGCAACTCCCCTGGCAGGCTAGGCTAACCCATGCTTGGCACCCCTCTACTGATCTTGTATGGCTCCCAAAGTAGCAGTTGGCAGTGGGAAGCCACCTTCAAAAGATGCTGATGTTGGTTCTCAGTTTCCTATGGCTGACTGTGCAGGTGAACTCTCCCTGTCTGCATGTGTACACTCCAAAGCCTGTTGAATACAGCGGCCAGGCTCCCACTGGTTTCTCTGTGCTTTGGATTAAGTGATCAGGGCTTTTACGCTTTGGAATGGCCTCGTATTTTCTTGGACTCCAGAGTTTCTGAATCAGTGTGTTCAGTCTGTCTCTATTTCTGCTTGTTTCTATTCTTCTGAAGGAAGCAGCAGAGGGAATATGAGCTGGACTGTGTGCTTACTATGTGGCAGTTGGTTTGTGTGCCACAGATTGGACACTGCTGCTGGAATAAAGGAAAAATACGTTTATGGGGAACTTTATGCAAGTCCAAAAAATGCCAAGAAAATCCAAGAATAAGATTCCAGGCATCTTTTTTAACAGAATATGAAATCTCATTTTGAAAACACTTTGATACCTCTAACAAATAATTTTACATTTTCTTTGTAATTGCCGGGAACAAATAATCTATTTGTTCCTATTGCTCAGCCCTTTCACAACCCCAAGTCAAAATCACATACCTGCTGGAAGAACTCTTCATTTTTCTTAAAGAGATTCTCTGTTAAAATCTACCTCAGGGAAAGTGTAGTAAACTTGTTCGTTCAAAACCCAAAGCAGCAAAGCAAGGAATGAGTGCAGAGTGGGCCCATCTATTAGACTGCACCCTGGAGTTAAATCAGGATAGCTACAATGACATTACTGACCTTTTATTTTTATCTAAGGGTGTCCTCCAGGTTTTCTTAATTCACTGAAGATCATGCAGTATGTTATTCTTTAACATCAAATATCTATGATAACACAGACTTGTGCTGTCCTCACAGAATATTTTCTTTAGCATCCTTTGAAAAGCAGGAAATCTATAGGAAAATTCAGAAAAGCAGAAAAAGACTTGATAAATAGGAGTCTCAACTTGTTTCTGTGATGAATTGTCTCCAACAACCTTTTAAGTAGGGTCATTCACTGCATATTTCCATGATTAACTCAACTTTTATTTTAGCTTTGCAGTTCACCTTTAAATATTTAGTTTGGTTCCTGTGGACAAATGTTGACATTGGCTCTCTTGTCAGACTGATGAAAATGTTACACAGATGTCCTTTGGTGATCCAGTACCACTAAAAGGCTTGCAAATTGCTAAATGATGAACTCTCTTTCTCCATCATTTTTTTGGTTGGTGGCTTTCACTTAAGATCCTTTGCTACTCATTCTGTTTGCTTGTCTAACATAACTGCTCTTCCTTAACGCAGCAATACCTGTCTGAGTATTTGGTTTGCTGGACAAAACTGGCTGCATTACACTCTTCTGAGAAGACTGCTTTTTGCTGGTAGCTGATTAGAACTCAGGACAACATCCCACATTTTCTTTAGAAATGTGGTATCTCAGATATTAGAGCAAATACTTCAGCAGTTTTACTGGGAGCTCATAAAGAACACATCCTTGAACAGAATACTAGTGGCTCAACCTCACGTGTCGTTTCAGGAAACCTCATTTAGTCTGCACAAGAGTACTATTTCGCAGGCAGGTCTTTTGGTCTTTCACCTTTTTTGTCTCTCTCTCCCTTCACACACACACATACACCTGGAAAATGTGAAATCCTACTCTTTTTTCTCACTGGTTTCCACAGCTGACTTGGTAACAAAGGCTCTGTGATCTCTGGCCCTTATCCCTGACCAGTCGTTTAGGGAATGTTCTGCTGCTCTCGTTTGAACTGGACTTTCAGTGTTTTTGAGGATCCTCAGATTGCAAGTCTGAGATCGAATAGGAGAGAGAGCAGTATTCACACTAACTTAGATGCATAGAGTTAAGAGACTGCTTTAAAGCCTTAACCCATTATCTTCCTGCCTTATTTATAATGCAGATTGTTCTCTTTAAAGGGGAGGCTGGAATTTAGGTCATAATTGCATTCAGATACTTTACCCATCACATCACAGTGACACATCCAGCTTCAGAACATTTTAAAGAAGAAACCTTTTGATTAGTACTAAGTATACAAGCAGTGAAGCTACTTTCTCAAAAGGATAAGACTGATCGGCTCAAGGATTGAGAACTTCTACATAACGCTCTGTAAAGTCCACTTTCTCTTACATTCTTTCTTAAGAACAGGCAAGGAGGAGTCAGGAGACCTGTCTGTTCAACAGTGTCCTGTTACCTAAAGGTCAGCTTTGGTTCTGACTCTTCCTTCAAAATCCAGAACTCTCACTGGCACTCTCTTGGCCCTTTCTCACTGGCACGAGAGCTCTATTTTCTGAAATGAAATTCCCTTTACCCTCTAAATGTTTTTTTCACCTTCCTTCTGGCTTATGTGGTGTTCAATCTATGCCTTACTGTACTGGGGTACTTGAGCTTGGTCCGTAGAAAGCTCAATGCCTGAATAAAATAAAACCCATAAATTGCAGCCATTTGGTGTCAGTAAAGTTCTTATGATACAACTCAGACACAGACAGAGCCAAACATACCTTTTCATTTCTTTAATCAATTAGATCAACTCAATGTTCAATCTTGCCCATACAGGTGAGAAATAGCTTTCTTCATTCTACACCATAATTGTGCAATGCATGACAACACTTTTCAAGGAATGTATTGATTTCATGTTGTCTTTTATGAACTATTTCTTAAAATTGTCGGTAAAACAAAGTCTCCCATGTATTGAGCACTGCACTTAGCCAAAGATGCAATGATTTCACTTAACTTAGCAGCTAGATAGGGTGAAAGACAGATACCACAGTGAAATTTTTGATGGGTGAATCTATAGTATCTCTATAGTACCTCTGGTAGTTTTTTGCATGCCATTTTCTAATATCTTATGGACAGCTTCTGAAACCTAGAGTTTTATTTCCATTCTTTAGGAAAGCCATCCTAATTTTAGTGTGTGAAGCTGCATTCCTTTAGTGCACCTAACACTTTGGCTATATCTACTCTACACAACAGAGCACTGTGCTTGCAACATGTCTGCTTGCACTAAGTGATGTAACCTGTCCACAAGGAATAGTGTGGTGCCATATAAGATACCAGCCCAGCTCTAAGAAGCACAGGAGCTCGGAGGTATGGCTACATAACCCCTGAGCTGAGCCCTGCTGCAGCAGCTGTAGTTCAGGGGATTCTTTTTTCAGAGTGACTTTGGTTAGTTCTTCCTGCGCTTGTATTGTGTGGTTATAGAAATATCCCACTTCATGCTAAATCAAGGGATTTTGTATTCTTTTTTAGTTAATTGTGTTGCGTTTTTTCCACGTGCTGATTGAAAGTTAACCTTGTGTTGATTAATTGATACAAACAAACCATAATAATCATTGCTCCAGAGGCTAACTTTCATTGCTGGCAAAATGAGGTTTAACTTCATTCATTTTGTGGACTTGAGTCTGCTTATGTCAACACCGAATCTGGCCTCAGAGAATGAAAACAATAGAGTCATACAAAGGAGAGTGCTCTTTTTCTATCAGTGTATTAAACAAAGGATAATATTAAGTTTGGATAGTGGATAAAGTTAAGCTATGCTAATACTTCTAATCAACTACCACTCTGTTGAAATTAGAAATCATGCATTCCTGAGGTTTCTAGCTATTTTTCCTGCCAAGAACATGTAGTGTTTCTACCAATTGCATAGTAAAAACAAGAGACAGACTTTCTAGCACTAAAGCAATCAGCAGTTACTGTAAGTTCACCTTTAAATCATGGACACCTTGGTTATTGATCATTTAAAAAAAATACACAGAGGGTGGAGAGATACTGCTTGATAAAGGGCGGTGAAAGAATTATGTAGTTTGAGAAATGGCAGCTGAAGAGTGTTTCTCTGTGGTGTCAAAAATCTCATCACAGAAAGTAACAGGGGAGTCACTAAGCCCCTTTCTCTTCCTCTCCCTTTCTCCCTGTTTCTCATTACCAAGAGGAAATTTGTCTGCTCCCTCTGAAACTGTCACCCTGTCAAACTGAAAATTTTCCATAGGTGCTGGGCTGTGGATGCTGTGAGCTCACCCTGCGGCCCTGCATGCTGGGTTTGGTGAAAGGATGGCCTCTGGGGCCTCACCTAGACTAAAAAATAGAGGTTCAGAGTAGGCAATCAGAAACACTGGTGGGATTTCCATCCTTAAGCGATTTTCAAAAATGAACTAAACAAAGCCACAACTGACCTGATCCAGTGATGGGAATTATCCTGCAGGAGGCTGGACTGAATGGTCCAACCAGAGGTCCCTTCTAACCAACATTTCTGTGAGTCTATTAACTTATACTTGTCCAGGCCTCAGTGCAGACCCGTTATATTCATGCACTTCAGCCTAGGTATTCTCTAGAATAAAGTTCACAATGGAAAATACTTTCATGTGGAGTGCAGCACGTCTAATGGAAAATCACACAAAAGTAGCTACTTTCCTCTAGTTATGACATTGCAAAGAAACCATTACAGTAAAGCACAAGGTTGAAGAATAAAATTTGTGTTAAAGACCTAGACTTTTCTATGATCATATGATTTATCAAATCTTAGGAAAGGATGATCCTTATGCCCACTCTTCATCTGTTTCCTTCCCCTGCAGTGTAGTCAATGTGTCACATTTTATATCTGGGCATTGTATTTTTCTAGACTGTTCATGGGAGAGGAGATACTGTACAGTTGCTATTTTACTTTTAGATGTACTGTGCTGATGCCTGAATCTCATATGGGATTTAAAGACTATTCTTCTAGATAATCCACTAGTTGCAAGGTACTTGTAAATTTTTTGACCTTTGTAGGCAATGTGGAGCAAAACATCATCTTTTTAGCACTGAGAACGGACTTCAGACACACTCCTGATGTTCAAAAATTTCTGAGTGCCTTCCCTCTGTTATAAAAAATAATACAGAAGAAAACATTTGTTCAATTCTAATCTAAAAACACTGTCAGCCTTCAGAGCTAAAGCACACATCTGACCTTCTAACTGGGAAGTGCTAGCTTATATGTGAAGCCAAATAATTTTTAGTGCTCCACCCAGGGTTACAAGGCCATTATATTGTGTATATTTTTTCCACTTAGTGTAATTAATAACAACTTGCTTTTAGTCAGTTTCTTTTGCCCTAAAGGACGTAAACAGCTTTATGAACATATTATTAAGAAATAATGGGCTTTCCATAATTATGGTGGTCATCAGCTTCCATTGCAAGGCTTTATTTTTGCCACCTTATAACTTTCACTTTAAGAAAAATAAGCACAACCAGCTCTTGGCCTGGTAATTGCTGATTTTACTCTGAGGGCAAAGGAGAATTCTTCTGTGGAGTTTGATGAAAAGCCACCAAACCACACCTGAGTTACAGGCCATTTAAAATCACCCATATTTCAAATTTTGGAATTTGGCTTGAACTTTACATTTGACAACTTTCTTCTTATGAAAAGTGTCATTCAATCTTTAATGATGAATGGTCAAACTCTGAACCTCGTACTTTGTGTCCTGTGTGGAAAGTGGTACCTCTTGTAACATATTGCACCTAGATTTAGAAGTAACCTAGCACCTTAAAGCTATGGCTGCACCTCCCATTCAAACCACTGTAAATCCTGAATGGCAATCTGTTTGACCATGGAGGTATATGTCACTGCAAAATTATTTAACTACATCACTAGCACTCCTCATAACGTGAAGTATTTATCCAGTGCTTATCATACCTTTCTGAATTATTGTTTCCTTTTGTTTCCATTCCTATTGGTATCTTGTCTTATTTTTTGACCTGTTAGAAGTGGAGTGATTTACTGATTAGTGTTCCCCAAATAATTATTACCTTTTTCTTTTTGTTTTTTTTTTTTTTATGGGTATTTAAGGTTTCTATGCAATCTCAGAATCCAGTGGGGATTTTCACTTCCTCCATTATAATAAAGCAAAATACAGAATTGATCTAGACCTGGCATGAACGATAGAGCAGACACCTCCATACCTCTCTGGGGAAGATAACAACAGCTGGTGAAACAGAACAGCCATCAGGAAATAGGAACCTTCTCCAATAACATATTTGTTCTAAGAGATTTCTGCCCTCTTCTGTCCCTTTTGTCCTAGTATTCCTTTCACAGACACTCACTGAAATATCTCTGTGCAGATATCTGTATGTGCATTGGAAATTTGCACTCCCATTGTAGTCTAGGGAGATTGCAGTCAAAAGAGCCCCAACCATGGGACTCTCCTGAGGCTAAGTGCAAGAAAAAAAAAAAAAAGTTAGCTTATAATTTTATAGTCTCAGTTAATAGGGGCAAAGAAGATATCCCTCTATAGTATCATAAAACCATAGAAAAATTGAGGTTGGAGGAGACTTGTGGAGAACATCCGGTCCAAACTTCTGCCAAAAGCAGGGCCTTAGGTTAGATTATCCAGAGCACTATGAAGACGTCTTCAATGTTTTCAGAGAAGGACACTCCACTATTTTTTTTGAGCAACCTAATCTAAAGTTTTACTGTCCTCATGACTATTTTTTCCCTATATCCAGATAGAATTTCCCCTAAACCAACTTTCTTGTGTTTCCTATGTCCTGTTACTATGCATCCTTTGGATGTACATTCGTCTTCTCTAAAACTGTTTTTTAGGTATTAGAAGGCTGTGATTAGGTCCTCCTTAAGATTCCTCTTCTTCAGGCTGAACAACCACAGTTCCTTCACCCTTTTGTCATATGTCAAATTCTCCAGTCCTTGAATCATCTTGGTAAGCCTCCACTGGAGCCTATACAATTTTTCAGTTTCTCTTACACCGCAGGGACCAGAACTGCATACAGTATTTGAAAGGTGGCCTAAAAAGAGTTGAACATAGTTCATAAACACACTCCTTGATCTGCAGGTTATTCCCTTGCCAGATATCTTCACTGCTGCCAGGACCCACTGCTGGCTTAGGTATAGCCTGCTGCCCACCAGGAACCCCATGACCTCAGCAGAGCTATTTCCCAGCAAGTCAGACCCCTCTCTCTACTGCTGGTTGGGGTTATTCCACCCCAAGTGTAGGACTTTATCTTTTTTAAACTTCAAGCTGTCCTTGTCATAATCTTTCAGCCAGCTAAGATCTCTCTGTGTGGTGGGTCTTCCTTCTCGTACTTCCACATCTCTCCCTCATCATCTGCAAACATGGTAAGAGAGTCTTCAGCTCTTTATCCACAGTTTTAATATAGATACTGAATAGGACTAGATCTACCATTGACTTCTGAGGAACTCTGCTTGTGACTGGCTGCCAGTTCAACACTGAGTCATTACCTACAGAATTACAGAACCACAGAATCTTCATGGTTGGAAGGGACCTTTGAGATCATTGAGGCCAACCACAAAAAACAAAACAAAACAAAACAAAAAAAACACACATACAAACAGACACAAACCAACAATCTCGGGCACTAGAGCATGCCCTGAAGTGCCATGTCTACACGTTTCTTAAATACCTCCAGGGATGGCGACTCCACCACCTTCCTGGGCAGGCCGTTCCAGTGCCTGACCACTCTCTCAGTAAAGTAATTCTTCCTAATATCTAATCTAATCCTCCCCTGGAGCAACTTCATACCATTTCCTCTGGTCCTGTCATTATTCCCTTGGGAGAAAAGGCCAACACCCACCTCTCCACAACCTCCTTTCAGGTAGTTGTAGAGGGCAATGAGGTCTCCCCTCAGCCTCCTCTTCTCCAAACTAAACATGCCCAGTTCCCTCAGCATTTTTGTCAGTTTTCCACCTGTCTTATGGCTTATCTGTACTGTACATACCTTACCAGGTTGTCAACAAGGATATTGTAGGAGAACATGTCATATACTTAGCTAAAATCAAGATAGATGATGCCCACAGCTCTCCTCTTGTGAACTGAGCAAATTTTTTTGTCATGGAAGGCAACAAGATTGGTCAAGTATGAATTATTCTTGTCAAATTTGTGCTGTTTTTTTTCTCAGTCATGTCCTTTACATCCTTCATGTGTCTAGAAATACCTATCATGAAGACTAGTTCCATAACTTTCTCGGACACTGAAGTGAAATTGACTGGTCTGTAGTTTCCTAGATCTTCCTTTTTGCTGGTTTTGTAGATGGCCATAATATTTTCCCTTTTCTAGTCATCTGTGACTTCCTCTGATGTCTACAGTCTTTCAAAAATGGTAGATAGTGGCTTTGCAATAATGCAAAGCAAGTCTTTTAGCACCCTGGGTTGCATCCCATCCAGTTCCATACACCTGTATATGTTGAATTTGTACAGACAGTCCCCATCTCGACCCTCCCCTTGCTATTCATGGTTCACCGATTGCTTTGATTTACTTCTTGTCATAAAGACTTAGGGTATGACTTTATAATTGAAGACTAAGACAAGCAAATTTTATCTATACAAAGTTTGTCACAAAGAGATCCTAGCCTCTAGAGGCTACTGCAATGCAAGTAATAGCAAGAGCAGTGATTGCATTAAACCTCACAAAGTAAATCAAATTGCTATGTCTTAGTAAGTCGCTTAAGGAAACAGTAATTTTACTTAACTTTTGGCATCTACATATATATGTCTGCATTTGAGCTAGTGATTCCAGGCTCCTTTTATTGTATTGGAGAGAAACAGGTAGTTTTAGAGTGATTCACCTGACTGACTTTAGACATCTACTACAGGATGAGATGATTTATGCCTTGCACTGACTATATTTACTAGACTGTTCAGTGACTAGCTCAGGCACAGATGTCTACACTTGTGAGATAAAAACTCACATTTATCCACTCTTAGCCTGTGCCAAGTGTGAGGTAAAATTCTTAGTCCAGCAGCAGAGAAAAAGGAGTAAAAACTTGACTATGATCATGTAGTGCACCTCAGTTTATGCCCAGAAACCTGGTAGGTCACATTAACCCTATCACACACCTGAGCTTTCAGCAGCTTCAGTTCTAATTTCTCAGCAAAGCTGGCCTGAAATCAGCCAGACAATGGTAGAACTATTTAATAAGGCAGTAAACTAAATGGTTAATGTGAACAAATTTAAAATGCAGAAGAGAATAAATAGAAAGCTATTTAGATCCTAGAGCCAAATAAACCTCTTGGGCTTCTTCTAAAAGTTTTTAAAGAGAGCAGTGGGTCTCATACTAGTAGCAACCTAGTGCTTCCCAACCCACACACCTACTGTTTAGCATGACACTGGAAAAAAATCAGCACCTTTAGCCTCAGCTGTGGCAGCTGCAGAACAGATGGAGACCAGTGTTGCTTGACTCCTCCTCCACTTCTAATTAACCTGTACAAAGGGGAAAGCAGTTGTAAGATCCTAAGTGAAAAACCCTGTGTCTCTGCTAAAGCCTTTTCTCTGTAAGAGTGGTGAAAAGCTGGGAGAGCTCCATGCCTTAGCAGGTACAACTCCTGCCTTTCAACACAGAGACCACACTTTGTGTTTAAAGGAGCTGCCTACATTAATTCAAAGCATCTCGCTTCAAAACCTAATGTCGTGGCCTAAATTAAAGAATTACTTGACTCAGCTGACTTGTCAGCTGAGAATCTTGTATTCAGAAGAAACTTCAGCAGACTTAAAGTCTAAACTCATCTGTAGATGGACAGGGAGGAAGAGGCCACAAAATCTGTGCTGACTTACACTGCAAGTGCTGAGCTGTAGAAACTGTGAGTCTACATAGAATCTGGCCTGACACCTTCTACCAATGTGATGTTCTACAGAAATACATGTGTACACTTAGACATATACATACATGTATATATTTGTGTTCTAAATGCTTGCAGCATAATGTAGTAAGTTTATAGCAGAAACGTGTTTCAAGAATTCCTCTGTAACAGAGGTAGAGCTCACTAAACATTTAACTTGTGTATGTGATGAGTGATAGCTATTTGAACAGCCATAAATTTAAATATCTGTGAATGGAGGTGGATTCTCATCCAGTTTCTTATTTACTCTGTGTAGGATTGTTTATTTTTTATTCCAAGATGGAGGCATTTGACAATGGGAATCACATGTTGAGATACACTTGGTGATTCAAAAGTATAAATTCTCAGATCTGAAGAATTTATAATGTACTAAGACAAAAGAGAAATAGAGTTTTGGGAATGGGGATGTAGGAAGTGAGCAAGAAGAATTGCTTGCAAATGTAATGCTATTGCCATGCTTTAAAAAAACCCCAAGCAATACGTAAATCACACGATTTAACCTTGTGTCATGTTGATGTTTTGGCAGTTGACTTGGTCAGATGTTTATTTAAAATCAAATTTTAAAAAATCTGTTTTTAAAATAAATGTAAAAGTTAACAAAGCACATCCGGATTAATAATTACAGATGGTGTCAGAGGGAAAAAAATGCTTAGCAGGTGTTGACCCAGCCAATATTCCAACATATTTTATGTTATTGCCCAATATAATAACATTAGACAACGACATCGCCATACCACTTCAGAGGTGTAGGTATTCATCAGAGAGTCATCAAATACTCGATTTTCTCACTGTCACACAATTGCAGAAACAGTTGTGTCGGATATTTGTCCTGATCCACACAGAAAAATGTTCAATGGCCCCAAAATGTCCTGTGCTTTAGCTATATGAAACGTGTAAAAGGTTGCAATTTAAGCCTGTGTCTGCTGGTGAAGACTCAGTAACTCTTCTTCTTTTTGAAAAAAAATAAAAATGCTGTCCAGGTTACTTTTGAGATTCTTAACAATGTAAATTTGTTGCACGTTCTGTGTTTTGAAGATGCTGTTGTCTTCCATCTCTTAATTCACTCACTCAGATTCTTTAAGGATTCCTTTTTCTCTCATCTGAACATGCTACTGCTGCCATCAGCTTCACTTCAATTCTTCTGGACCATTTTAACCTGTCCTTGAATCTCCTAACAGCTTAGTATCTCCAGTGGCATTCAATCCGATTTTTTCTTCCTTCACTTGGAACTGGACTCTGATTGTTATAAGAGCCTGGGTCTTGTCATATGCATTCTCTGACCTCCTAGATTCCAGGATAACATCTTTCTCTTTTTCACCTCTTTTCTTGGACCGCAACTCGTAAAGCAGTCTAAATGTGCTCAACTTTAACTGAATAAATTGCCTTACCCTATGTTCAAAGCAAGCATGTATTAACACCTTGATGAATCAGAAATCTGCTGGTTTTTATCAAGCTCAGAACAGCCTCATGAGTTACTACAACTGATACTTTCTGCCATTGTTATTATTACTATTATTATGGAAAACTTATGGGCCCTGGCCAAGAGTCCTAGCCATAGCCTAGTATTCATGTTTAGTATGGCTCAAACAGAGAATAAAAAGACTTTCTGCTTTCTGCTCTCAGAACCTCATGCACAAAGCTGGACTGAAGATCACGCAGCATCTTCTGGAATCATCGCAGCAGGAATGGGCAACAGAGCAGGATATGAAAGTCATTCAACTAGCTTGTAGAAGGTAGAAACTGTTTCCTACCAAAATTAAGTTGGGTAATTTGACTGTTATCTGGATTGTTTTGCAAGAAACTACCTTATGTATACTGAATAGCTGTACAGTTCAATATAATGTTGTTATTATGACTCAAGCAAAAACTGTGAGATTGTCCCCTCCATGGGAGATTTGCAATTGATTGTGGCAAAAGAAGCAGTCCAGCCACCATAGTTGCTAAAAAGGATCCTTTTTTTTTTTTCTTTTGTGAGAGTTAGGAATTGCAGAATAATAACATATTCAAGAGCTAAATTTTGTAGGATCTGCAGTCCTTCCTCGCAGAAGTGGCACTGTACTGGGTCTAGTAATATGCTGGGTTTAGAAGGACAACAGTCCTGGATCAAGTATTCCACTGCTTCTAAAAGGGGTTTCCATGTCAAATCTCCTGTATTTTAAAAACAATTTTTACACAGTTACATCAGCACTCCTACAACTTCTTACTTATTAAATATAGTTCCCAGTGCGACTCCCTGGCTTAAATACAACAGGTACTTTTATGAAACCTGGTTTGAGTTTTTAGTGCAGCTGTGCAGAACTTTTGTAATGAAACCCAAAACCCACCCAGGCTTGAGTTTCATTACAAATCTGAAACTCACATCAGGTTCTCTAAAGGGTTTGTCAGAGTTCACAACTCTAAAGATTTGAGGCTGGATGAAACAAGTCTATGCTGAGTTATGATTTCAGGTGCAAGCCAGGGAAAACGCGGTGGTTTGACCCACAACTAGATAAAACCTGGTGCTTTAGGTTAAAAGGAATAAGTCCTTGCAAAGGGAAAAACAGGGATGAGTTTCCATAAGCTCTTCTGAACCAAAGCAATCAGGTTTTTGAGCTGCAAACCTGTGTAGGTGAAAGTTTCACCAATAGTTATGATTGCACATTTTGACTTTCTGTTATTCACTGATATCTGCTTAGCATTTGTTGTATGGAAATTAAACCTGTTTGTATAGTTCCTAATCAGTCAAATAAAGGGGTAGTACAAATACATAACAATTCCTCTGATCTAACAGAGAAGCCACTCATCAGGCAGTCAGGAGGTGAATTTTGCACATGCTTTGACAACTGACTGGTAATCTCATTTTGAGCAATGGTGTGAATATTTCATGCTCTATATTTCCACGTCTGAGAAATACTTTTAGCCTTTAAATGAAAGCAACTCCAGCATATCCATTCTGTGTGATGGAGCAGTACTGGGATTCTTGCAGTAACATGGAAAGACCTGGAACATCTCCAGGGCACGATGTACTGATGTTCCCAAATGTCAGCCTACTTCCCCAGAGCAACACATGAGAATCAATGCGGTGCACTAAGAGGACCAGTAAAAAAGGTGCACTGCGGCCCCTTGATAGGCCCTATTTTATTGCGTACAATAATTATGCTAATACAGCCACCGTCTTTCTCATTCCAGTGCTGCTTGTTCAGAGCTAATCTGTGTGCTTCCACATTGTCCTCCACTGGAAGTATGAGAAAAGAAGGCCTTTGTGCAATGAGACACTAACATCACAGGTATAAAATAATGAAAACTGCTATCTTGGAATAATTAATAATTGTTCCTGTTCTGGCTTCAGATATTTCCCCCTTTTTTCTTTCTTCTACTTCATCCATTAAGTGTCCAGTGAGGGTATTTATCAGAAATGCTTTTCCATACTTTTCTCCCACAGTTCCTAGGAGGAAACTTGCACATTTTTGTGGAATTTTACAGCTTCTGATTTTTGCCAAGACTCAACTAAAAGGTCTAATTGACAGTAGGCCCAAAGGTAAGTTCCAAAACCATCCCAATAAATTATGAGCCCAAGTTCCACTTTAAAAAGTGGTTTACGTATTGAAAAGACTGACTCTCATTGAAAGCTTATGGCATATCAATCACTTGCAAATCAATAAAACGAGAAACTTTTCCCCAAAATATGAATATTTGAAGTGTTTGTGGGTGGAATCATGGTTTTAGAAATTGAGTATATTGATATAATGGCTTTTGGTTCAGGTCCATCACTAATTTTAGTTAACTGTGAAGACATTGATGCCAATTCTCATGTCTGCAGAGCTAGAGTATCTGTGCAGACTCAGATTTGTGTCTCCCTAGTAATTAATGTATTTAACAGAGACATTTCTTTATCTCTTCTCCAAGAATTATCTAAGAGATGGAGAAAGTGCTAAAAAATCATAAATCTGTCAAAATTCACAGAATTTACAAGCCTGTCTTTCTATCTTGAAAACTGAGTAGGATTAATCTTCACAACTTTAATCAATGTGACGTTCATTCTGTGGTCAAACATCACTCTGCATATACATAAAAATCTTAAAGCTGACTTTGTAAATGTCACTAGTCTACTAACTTGGACAGAGACTGAAGGTAAAAGGATGTTGTCCAGTTTTCTGCCTACCTAATCCAAAGTATCACAGCCAATAAGTGCATCATAGAGACTGGGCTCCAGGGCCCTGCATAGATCTGGAGGTGCTGGCAGTTCAAACCCTCCTTCTATTATTCCTTTTCTTAGCATTCAAATTGTTCCTGCCCAGCTTCCTGGTGAAGAACCAGCTTAGTCTAGGATAAGTGAAAGGAGATTGCATGAGCTGTTGAACTCTTTCCATGAAAAGAAAATCCTTAAAAAGTTTGTGATTTTATTCAACCTCCTCTTAACCTCTAAGTTTAAGTCCTGGGGACTGTTGTGAACCAAAATACGGTGTTTTGGCTTGTGACTGGAACTGGTGATGAGGAATGTCTACAGCAGTGTTTTAAGTTGCAGGTAGCCAGTAAGCTTATATTGGGTTTCCTCTGGTATGTGGAGCCACTCAGCTGTTAAATAAAACTGACCACTCTGAACTCCATTTCAGAACTGGATTTTGAGAGCACATGCATTACATGAATCAAAAATATTATCCTTATTCTTACAGTCACCAGCGAGAAAGACAGATGATTGCTAGTAATATATTAATTGATCTGTGGATCCAAAGTCCTGCCAAGAAGAATCCCACAATCTACATAATGATCCATAGCATTGGATGTTACATTTGACTTTCTGCTTTTCCTGAGAGATGAAAAAAATAACATGTTGTCAGACCACTCCTAATTAGTCACCCATCTGAGGAGAGTCTGTGATTAGTCTACTTTACTAGAAACACACTCAGGGAATGGCAATTTGACATGATAATACATGAAAAATTGGACACAAGTCTCAATTCTCCTGTTTGTATCTGGAATATTTCTCCTTAAGGGGATCATCAAGTATACAGTTTGTAGATTTTAAAGCATATTTGGGAATGATTTTGGAGAGCTGTGATTGTCGTGTAGTCAGCTGTTAGTCCCTTGGACACACAGATCTTTCCACTCCTTCAAGGTAAGTGGTTGTCCCTGAGGTCAGATCAGAAATCTATTCAACCTTTGCCATGTTTTAGCAACAGTAAGAGAGACAGTTTGCGTGAAAAATAGTAGGGAAAATGAATTTGCTTTGAATTGATTAAACCTGTAATTTTAAAGAAAAAAATAATACATTTCAGCATTTCATTTTTAAACAGCAAAGACACAAGCTTCTGTTCAAGGTGCTCATTGAAAATAAAATGGGAATGAATAATAATTGTAATTATTTTGGTTGAATTTGAATAGGTTTTCAAATAATTTAAATAAACCACTGAGAAAGTGGGAATATTAGAGAAGTAGAAACATATAAGTTTATGACCGAAATGTATACTTTGCTTCTCACTTTGAAACAATGTCATTTATGTGCAAATTCTAAAGCATAATGCATTTTGGTTCTCATCTCTTTCTTTATAATACAGGAATACTTATTGATGGTAGTCACTTCTGTATGATCCCTTTGAATCAATATCGAGCATGGTTACATCCAGGAACTGGCAAAAGTCTTTAATCTATTTCCTCCCTTCTCTTGTGAAAAAGGAAAAGAGAATTTTTCATCTATTTCGCTCCCACTTGCCCTCTTAATGCCCTGCACAGGCTTGCTGTGCCTGAAGGAGATGAGAATTCAGAGAGCGCTGAATGAAAATCAGAGGTATGTGGATATATGCAGAGAAACCACAACCATTTCTTTTAGCCCCAACCCAAAATGACCCTTTGCAACTCTGGCATCAATGGAGTGATGAATCAGCATCTTCCTATGACAGCCCTAGTCCTGAAGGAGTAGTTCCTTCTCATGTTTCCCTCTGGGCAGTAGAGCTGAGGGTATGCAGAGGTCAGGCTGGAGCCTTGGCCCGTAGTTTTACTGTGTGAATCATAAGAGTATGTTCCAATCAGAAATAACTCATTGAAAGACATAATTTAACTTGCTTAATTATATTGACTCTTATATAGACCACGAGTAAATAAATACCCTGCATACAAGGAAACTTGTTTATGGAATAAAGTTTAGCTCAACTACAATTTGGTGCTTTTAATACATTTAGAGTACATTTTTAATACTTTCATATGGTCGAATAATACTTCCACATTGATTTTTCCCCTTATTATTTAATCTACCGAACAGTGAACATATGACAATGGCTCATTGATTTATTGTTAGTGTAGCAATAGGTTTATAACTGCATGAATCATGCAGATTGCTCAATTCACCACATGCCTTAATAAAAGTTTCACTTTAATAAAACAGAGCTAAGGCAAATATGTCCAGAGCCTGGTCTGACATTCCTTATACATTACCCTGCCTCAGGAAATTATTACTATATATTTTACAGCAGCTACAGTAGGTTGGGGATCAGGATTAGAGCATAGTAACTACTGTGACATTTAGCAGAACTCCTGTTATGCCATTAACCCTCACAGGGTGGACTGGCACTGAAATATTTTGGGACAGTGGTTTTCATCCTTTTTGACTGGTGGACTCACTTAGAAAATTTCATGTAAAAGTATGATTCTTCGCTTACTGAATTTAAGCCCCTAGCATTTTGTTTGTAAATTTCACAGGTGCTTTTGAAGTAGTTTGTGGACCTCACAGGGTCTATAGGTCATAGACTGAAAATCCTAGCCTGTTCCAGGACAGCTTCTATCATTTGGCTACACAGAGATGAATGTGACCAGTCTTTACTTAATTGTACTACAAGTATAAATTGTAATACTTTACTTAATTGTACTACAAGTATAAATTGTAATACTTTAAAGAGACAAAATAATTTGAACAGTTACATGTACTTCCACCTGGTGTCTCAAACTGATTACGACAATTAAATCTCAGCAAGATCTACTGAAAAAGATTGAAATCTTTTCCAGCTGAGGCTGTAGAAAGGATGATCTTCATATCCAAACCTGGTCTTTCATTGTGGGAAGAGATTAGTTTTTAAGCCGTTGGACAAAAGAAAGCCCACAGATGGGCTGATGTCCTGACTTTTTCTTCATTTTAGTCAGAAGTGGTCTTTTAAAATTTCAGACAGAAATAGTGAAACTCTTGTGACAGCAGAGGTTTCAGAATGTGTAATCTAGTTTGAATCAGCACTGAACTCAAACCCTGGATGGAGCTAAGGTAGATATTTTTCTCTTTATAACAATGAAGAAATATATATTTATTTCCTCTGCCCAGCTTTCATCAGTAATGTATCTTTACTCTTTCTTAATTAGTAGAACTCAGAATATTAATCACAAAGTGATCCATAACATATTTTTTTTAACATATGTATCAGGTAGGATTTTAAAAGTGTTTGTTGTTGGTCTCGCTAGTGAACTCAATAAAAAGAGAACTACATCAGTGTTAAATGGTAATGAAAGCTTTAATGTCAATGGGCATGTTATGATGGTTTCTGCTTGCATTAGATTAATTGTACATTGCTGTCCTCTACAAAAATGTCAAAGTTTGGTATTTTATTTTTTTTTTTTTAGTTAGAAACACAAGTGCTGTGTCTGTAGCAGTAAATTTTTCTTCTCTTGCATTTTTTCACAATAAGGAGATTTTTTCGGTCTGTGTTTCTTCATTTTGAACATTGTTGCATAAAGGTGATGTGTTTACAAACAAAATAAAATAAAATCCACAGGCTTTACTGTTCCTAGTGAAACCCCCCATAAAAAATAATAATAAACAAAAAGAATTGGGAGCAAACAGTGAATTTAATAAAAGCCAGCTCTGGTATAACTGTCTTCCAGTACAATAAAAAAATTTTCTATTGCTACGTTGTCAGTACTGCAAAGTGCTTTTTAATGCATAAACCTCAGGCACGCAGATAAACCCAAGTAAACTGGAGCCAAGGTTTGAAATTGGTGCTTGAAACATGTCCTTAAAACTATCTTCTTTGTCAGGAGAACTCTCTGTTATCTGGGATTCTGGAATTTAAGGCACCCCCCTGGCTACAAAAGGAGAAAGTGTGAGGATTTCGCTATTTCACTGAATTTCGCTGAATTTTTTTAGAGTTGGAAGGGACCATATAGATCATCTAGTCCAACTCCCCTGCTGAAGCAGGATTGCTTAGAGAATGCTACTCAGGACTGCATCCAGGCGGGTCTTGAAAATCTCCAAAGAAGGGGACTCCACAACCTCCCTATTGTTCCTTTGTGGTTCAGTATCTGAGTTACTCCTGCCATCACAAGTCCAGTTCAGATCACAATGATAATGATTTTAGAGACACTGCTTCAGGTACTGAGTGCAAAATGGCTGAAGGTCCACGTGGTTCCAGTTCATTGCAGCCTGTTTTGCTTAGAAATTCTCATTATCTCTCTCTTTCTGCCCTTCGTCCCTTAGCTATTGACTGAATTCCTTTTAAGTGTTCAGGAACGAATTGTTCTGTAACTGTCCTGAAATCTAACTGCAAAGTACATATGTGCATATGTATAAACCTAAATGAAAAAATAAATATGCTTGTTGACAGAGACACATTTTACATCATACTTTAATAAAATTGATGCTCTTTTATAAAGTTGTGTGTAATCTGGGAACTATATTAACCAGAAAACAGGAAAATTGTGTACCAAAATATGGTTTATGAAGCAGAATGGAAACGTACTATGTAATTCAATTTGAAGAGTCCTGTTTGGAGCTCTTTAGGTTTGGTTTTCATGACTAATAGAGATGGGCCATAGCACGGTCATTCAACCTGCTTGTTTTGCGTGGTGGTGTGGATGCATCCATTGTTAGTGTCAGACTCACAGAGTCAGGCAGTGTTGTCATTGTTACATTATTCTTGGAAGTTGCACAAAGATTGGTTTCCTTCAAATAATGCTATGAAAAAAGGCAAATCTTTACCCTTTCCAACACTTTCTAAAATAAGCAGGAATTAATTTTTAGCTATGTATGCTACTGGAAAAAAATCTCTGGATGTAAATTAAATATTGTCCTAGTATTCTTTTATTTGAAACATTTTTTATACATTAATACACAATAACCAATATATGCAATTTTAAAACACTGCAGCATCACCTATTAATTGCATCTTATGAGTGAGAATCTAACAAAAGAAAAAAAAATATTTTCTGCAATCCAAGAATGCATACAATGGTATTATTTTGAGTATGGCACATCAAATATTTTGTCAGTGATCTGCAATATGTAAAAATAAAAGCAGTAGACCTTCAAAGATCACTGGTGACTAACTAGTAACCTTCATCTGTGTTTTCCAAAGCATTTTAAAATACATGATGGGAAGATGACAGCATATCTGGGAGATGATTACACAATTCCTTCATTTGGCAGCTCAGTAGAGATGGCTGTCCTGACTCCAGCCATAATTAATTTTCAGATGTGTTCCTACTACAGCCAAACTTCCCAGCCTGAGCAAGGTGTGCAGCAGTCCTTGCAGGCTGAGTTAGATACCTAGCAAGGGAACCGTGAAGCTCTGTGCGGAGTATCCGCGCGTGTACAAATATCAAATGACTCATCACAAGACGCTGACGAGAGTATTTTAAAATCCTGCCTCTTTTTCTAGAGGCAGGTAGCTAAGCATTCCACCACAGAGGCTGGTGAGCTCACATGATGCTTCCAAGGCACTGCCAACAGCCAGGGTCACAGACCAGCCTGCTGCAGATTTGATGTGATAATCTAGAAGTTGCCAAGAAAGTGGAAAATGGGGCACCAGACACTCCTCAGCTAAAGGTGATTTAAGCACATGCGTTATACTGCTAAGATTCAGTTATCTGATAATGTTATAGGTAAAGTGGGATCGAAAGCAGCTTCCACCCTTCCTGTGTGAGCCATGCCATTACACAGAAGGGATAATGAGAACCATAGGGAGAGAGACAGAAAATGTGTCTACTTCGCTGGGGACACCAAGGGGAATTTACCTTTCAGCCCCTACATCCAAATGACAATTATGTATAATTATGTGTAATTACGCACATTTTTCAATGTCTCTTTGATTGAAAAAATATCTAGGAACAAAGACCAAAACTCATTTTACCCCTCAGCCATGTCAGTGCCTTAGCCACTAAACCTTTGGATTGTGCTCCATTTTGTCTTGTCTCTTTTTATGGAGTCATGGATGTGGTGTTTGTTTCTGCCCCGTGATTTGATTTGAGCAGGTGAGATGGTGCCTGCTGTCACTGGGCTTAGCCAGGACGTTGTGGGGACCTGGTGCCTCCTGCAGCCTGAGCAGCAGCTGAAGCTAGTGGGATGCTGCATCTCAAAGGTGGAGGAACAACTTCTGATTGCAATTGCTTTTAGGAAAAAGTGGCCATACTGCGTTTTATGTGGACTTCAAGCAAATCAGAATGCACATAAGACATGCTCTGGGCACAGGGTTTAAATCCCTGAGGGTCTGTCTGTCAATGCAGTAGTCTCCTGGTCTGCCAGAGGTACACAGGAGAGATGGACCAACCCAGCTGCATGGGGCACACGCAGTAATAGAGCATTAAACATCTACAGACCAGTTGAGAAAATGCTGAGTTTAGATACTTGCTGAACTGGCAGTTCAGCGGGTGGGTTTTGGATCAAAATATTAGACCTAAATTCTGCAAAGCTCCTTTAGTTCTGTTGAAGACCCATGCATCTTTACCTGTATGTACTGGATTTCAATCGTATATACTGAACTTACTGGCTCAAATTCACCCAAGGAGCCAAAAGGTCAACCAGGTTTTGAACATGCTTCCTTCAATGATCAGGAGCCCTCAGGAACTTCTCCCCTTTCTCTGACTGCAAATAAGAAAGCTGAAAGACTACAAAAGAAGCTTTAATTGAACAGTACATTAAGGATATTGTGATCTCTATCTGTAACCCTTTTTCCTACTAAAAGTCTCTACCAGTGCTCTACCAGTAACTTTCTTTCTGCTAAAATATCTGTGTTACTGATGGATCAGGGCTGATTTTCTGTGGTTTGCAACATTTGCTTCTCAGGCAGATAATATATTGCCATGGAAATACTGGCCATTTCTCACTGCACATTTCAAAGAGAGAGCATGGCACTATGCCATGTTATGGCTGTTAACATCACTATATCATCCCTTCAGAGTGGTCTGCTCTGCTACCACTTTCCAAGGGATCTCTTTCAGGGCATGACATTGTGAAACTAGAGAAATGATGTTTGGCAATAACATGGGTTGATGGCAAGATATGTCAAACAGCTGAAACTGTAGACTCCCTTTCAAAAGCTGTCCTCTACCCCATCACCACTGTTGATGGTTAGATTTGCTGGTCCCACCTCCTAGTTTGCACAAACGGGATAAAAGTTGAGGAGCGACGCAGGAGCACAACACACACTGTGTGATGTGTATAAAACATCCCTCAGCGTGAGCTTGACGGTACAGATAGCCATGTAAGATGAAGTGAAATAAGTGTTCCTTTGTGAATAGAGGCCCTCTGCCCAGCCTTTGCATCACACTGCTTAACCTGGCCTACAGCCTATATAAAGATACATAGATTTTAAAGAAAACACTCCTTTCAGAATGCGATGTGAAAACTTGTAAAACACTGCTTTTGTCCACACAACATGTATTCATTCTGGAATGTCAAATAAACACAGAGACTTGCTGAATATCCTTCCTCCTGTCTGGCATTTTGGGGTCCAAACATAAAGCTGATACATTGCTAAGCAGGGCTAAGAAATTAAAGTCTGTGAAAAGTAAAATGTCTTAAAGAGAGATTGTAAATTCTTTCCTGCAAGAAAGCCCAGGAATCAAAGTGTGACCTCCTCAGCATGGGTAGAGAACTGGGGGAAGATGAAGCCTTGATCTCACTCTGAGCATCATCCAAAGACATTTGACTCAACAAGATGGATCAGCTGTTGTCTGAGCTTTAAAGGGCATAGTCCTATTAGCTCCTTTGCTGCCAAATGAGACAACTTAAATATACTAGAAGTAACATGAAAATCCGGACAGGAAGAAAGATTATTTTGATAAAATGCATAAGGTTTTTTTAAGAAACATATTTTTCCTATAGGAAAGACTATTTTGCCTGATGAAATTCTGAAAAATGTCATTCCTTCCTTGTCTTCTGTTGTGTACCCTTTCTGTAATTGTTTTCCATTCCTTCTAGCTCATAAACAGAATGAAAACATGGAAAAGTGTTTTTCCAATTTTGATACTGACTTATATTCAACAAAAATTCTAGAATAGGAAGAAAGCAGAGAAAAATAACATAAACACACTGTTTTTTAAAGAAAATTTGAAATTCTCCAGACTTTTCTATTGCCTCCAACAATATATATTTTCAATACATAGAAAATGAAAATTATGTTTTCAACTATACCTTATTTTCTGATGAGTGCTGATATTAATATTATTATTTCTGATATTGTTATTATTAAAATAATAATAGTCATCTGTAGTAAGCATTATTCCTATTTTCTTCCTTAAGATTGCGCTGATTTTTTTTAATTTGCAGCTTCTAGGACAAAGCTAGACTATTCTTTCTTAAAAGCACTTTTTGCTACAGCTCATATGACATTAATCATAAACAACATGATGTGGTTCTCAACAAATTCTTTCTATAATTTTCACTATCTTTTTTTGAATGAAAGGCTTTCCTCTGCATTTTCACATTCAAATAAATGAAGGGTAAATAATACTACCAAAGGGGCAAAACATAGCTACTGTGTGGATGGTGATTTAAATGCTAAAACTAAACAATGCTACTATTCATGATAAAATATTTGCTTGCTTTCAGATAACCTTGTCTTCTGTTAACTATCTTAATAACTTCATTTGCAGATCTTGCTGAAGAAGCCAGTGCGAAGGAATCTCTCCCCAGTGTAGTGTTTCTGTTTTTTTGCTTTTGCATTCCTCTAGATATTTGCTGTATGCACAATCTATCTTTGGGAAGCTCAGTGTAAAGCCTGGGATATGTCATCAGGAAGGGAAAAAAATGAACTGAGTAGCATTTGTCAAATATCTGTGATGATTACATTATCATATGTTTCTTATAGGATGTTCTGCTAAAGAAGGCCCACTTACAAGGCCTCTTCCTTCTCTCCCATCCCTCCACCCTCACCCCATCAAAAAAAATATTCTCGCTTCCGTTGATCCACATAATGCTTAATGTCATTTTAATGCACGGCACAGAGCTGGCACCCTCAGGTTGTGAAAATTATGTTCTGGTATGTGATGTGGGGAAGGGAAGAAGTGAAAGATACTGCCTGGATTTGGCAAGGATATCAGGAAAGGGAATGGGAGTTGGAAAAGCTGTTAGGAAATGTAGATTGGTAAGAGTGTCAAACAAAGACTGAATGGGAAGGACTCAAGGGGGAAACTGAAAGTTTTGTGGAGAATATATGAGGTGACCGGCTGAGTCTGAAAGCATCCCTATCAACCATTTCAAGTCTGCTCTACTCTTATTTCAGCTTCTCGTTTACTCGTCATTTGTTACTCTGGTGGTTTGCCTCTCTAGTGACTTTTTCCGGTGCAAATGACATTCCATGGCTTAAGTCAACCAGGTGCCCAGGTGCTTCCTCTCTCCTACCTTTGAATAACATCCCCTGAAAGCCAGGGAGCAGATAGGATACCTCATCATTTTCCTGAAGTCCAGGTTAGTGTTTTCTTTTGCATTCAGTCTTGTGGCACCCATCCATGCTTGGGGAGGCTAACACTATTTGACTGTTTTCTCTTACTGCTGGTGCCTCTTTCAGAGCCTGGGATTCTGTAAGCTGTTTTTATGGTGTTCAGTTTATTTCCTTTACCCCTGACTTTCAGAAAAACCTTCCATTTTTTTTTCTACCACATCCCTCTCCCTGCTGACTCCTCTGGCTATTTGTGGGATCTAATCTCCCTCTGCAATTTCCTCCTCCCTCTCACCCCCTACTCTCCACTTGACAACAGCATTACTTCCCCTTGCCCCCTCGCTGGGTAATATTTACTATGACTTAAGCGCCATCTCTTATTTTCTCACCTGACTTGGCATCCTATTTTGATTCCATAAATAAGAGTGATTACGAAACATCTTGGACGGGTGCTTGGCTGGTACAGGTGTCCAAACATTCTGTTCTTTCATGGGTAGTGTATCAGTTGCTTAGATCTTGCAGAAGGGAACAGGGGGCCCAAGCTGCCCATATGCTTCTACTTTCTTTGTTTTTGGTCTGTAGGCAATGATCTTCAGATTGCAAACCCTCTGAGATGCATGTCGTGTTTCACAGGTCAGCCCTTATTATTTGTGGCCATGAAAACACCGAAGATGTCTGATAGCAAAGGTGACTACAAAAATAACTCTCAAAAATGTCACTAGGAATCAGGTACAACTTTTTATTTCTGTGTTACTAAAAGAAAAAAAATATCTTAAAACGCCCTTTAAAAATTGTAGGCACAACAGCAAAGACTTTACTTTGTAGCACAATCCTTTTTGAAAGATTATAATCAAAACCACAGCAGCTTTAAGACCAGAGAACACAGAAAAACTTATATCAGGAAACAAAGGAAAAACTTAGGTGAAAATCAAAGCCTTTTAATTTCAAATCTGTATGACTCATTTTTGTTTGGGGTTATGTTTGGCCATCAGTCGTTTCCTTGGTTTCAGCTGGTTTGCTTCTCTTGCAGTTGTGGCAAAACTGGAGTTCCCATAACAGTTTATATCAATGGCTAGACCACAGTCCCATTTCCAACAGAGGCTGATACCAAACATGCTTTAAATATGAGTTTCTTTCTTTTTTTATTAGAAAAGCAGAAACTAGTGAATTAGCTAATGCTGTCTATAGCAGGCATTATTTTACAGGGTCTCAGTCTGGGCTGAAACTACTAGGTGGATATGCTAGTATTTTCACTCTCAGACATGTTTGATGTTGAGGACTGAATGATGAGGTTTTGATTTTTCACATTGTTCCCATACAGGCAAATTATTTGTCCCCAAGGCTACTCTCCTTTCTGTGCTTTGTGAGGTGGAACACCACCCCTGGGATGCTTGAGGAGGGGAAAGAGCCAGTACACCAATCAATATTAGCAAGTCTGCAAATGTTGCCTGCAAAGATCAGTTGGATGAGATAAGCTCAGTCAGATAAAGAGAGAAACTTCTGGCATAAAAGTCTGCTCTGTGCTTCACTGTGTGTAATCACAAAGGCATGAGATGAGAGCCTACCTTGTTTCTCACAGATAATTTATCCTACAGTGGTTAAGCACCATGGGATGAATAGCATCTTTGCTATCTTTTATATACAGCATGGTTCAGAGGGAGCATGCAGGAGGGTAGGACATCTCTGTCCATCTTTGCTGGGGAACTGCTTTAGCTGGACCTCCATTCAGAGGTAGAAGCAGGAATGCTTCACACCCCAAGGGAAGAAATGATTACTGCTTGGAGGAAAAATCTCCTGGAGGTGGAGCATAGTTTGAGAGACAGGATTATCTCTTAGATGTACTCAAACTGCAGGATTTTGGTGCAATATGTGGAAAAAAATATTATTCTAGTACTGGATTGAATCTATTAGTAGTACTAATTACTACTACTAGATTCAGGAACAGATTGGGCAGAGAATGGCTGGAGAGCAGCCCAGAGGAGGACTTGGGGGTGTTGGTTGATGAGAAGCTCAAGATGAACCAGCAATGTGTACTCGCAGCCCAGAAAGCCAACCACATTCTAGGCTGCATTCAAAGAAGTGTGACCAGCAGGTCGAGGGAGGTGATTCTGCCCCTCTACTCCACTCTGGTGAGACACCACCTGGAGTACTGTGTCCAGTTTTGTAGTCCTCAGCACAAGAAGGACATGGACCTGTTGGAGCAAGTCCAGAGGAGGGTCATGAAGATGATCAGAGGGCTGGAGCACCCCTGCTATGAGGACAGGCTGAGAAAGTTGGGGTTGTTCAGCCTGAAGAAGAGAAGGCTCCAGGGAGACCTTATTGCGGCCTTTCAATACCTAAAGGGGGCCTACAGGAGAGATGGGGAGGGACTCTTTATCAGGGAGTGGAGTGATAGGTTGAGGGGTAACAGTTTTAAACTGAAAGAGGGGAGATTTAGGTTAGATATTGGGAAGAAATTCTTTCCTGTGAGGGAGGTGAGACACTGGAACAGGTTGCCCAGAGAAGCTGTGGATGCCCCACCCCTGGAGGTGTTCAAGACCAGGCTGGATTGGACTTTGAGCAACCCGGTCTAGTGGGAGGTGTCCTTTAGGCATCACCTAAAACAGATATTGAGAATAGCAGGAAGGGACATGGTATGTCCAGAGACTAAACAACTTTCCTGTTAGTCATTTATGGCTTGCATGAATACCCTTGTTGGGGAAATGACCCGATACTGATGAAAATCAACAAGATGACTTGATCTAAATGAGGTACCTATCCAAAGAAATTTGTTGAATCAAACCAAATTTGTGAACAGTGTATTCAGCTCTTTTTCTGAAATGTATCAAAGAGTAACATGCAACAAAATTGCTTCTTATCTTGGCCCTCTGAGGGGATCAGTGAAATTTGGGGCAGCATCACCTTTAGGTTCTAAGTGTCTGCAATGCAAGGAGCTGTATGTGTGCTGGGTGTCTAAGACCCCATTGCAATTAGTGGGGAATAAGATTTGATTCAGCTGCTCATGCAAATAGCTAATACCGTTTGAGTTACATGACGTATCTGAGATATCTCCTTGCAGATAACAATTACGGCAAATGGCTATGGCAGACCAATGCCCTTCTGGAGTTGCTGGAGGTTAAATGAGATGATTTAGGGGGCAGGCATCTAGCCCAGGGGCATTATTTGCCTGCATATGAACAAATGAATTAAGCCCTGTGTAGTACAAACTGAGAGCACTAAGAGTGATTCACCCTATCATAAAATAGATCCTTCAGCTGATTAACTAAAAATCTGTAGATTTTTGTTAATACAATCACATCTTTTGCATTATTACAAGTTTATGGATATCTATAGGGACTCTGGAGTGACTAACTGTTCAGCTGGTCATGTGCAATTTAAGAGTTTCCTTTAAAATAGAGTCCTATCTCACAAATTGAGAAGGAACATAACGTGCACTGATCCTGTGCTAGACTGAGCCAGAAGATGGACACAATTGCCTGATAAGCTCTTTAAAAGTCTGTATAAACACTGGAAAAGAGAAGGGTTAGAGCACTTCTGCTGGTGATATTAGGGTTTTCAAGACATTTCAGGGCTAACATAAAAATTTGAGAGAGTGGATTGGAGTTTCTTGTGTCCCCATCCCTAATACCCACTCCAGCCCTTCAGGAACCATTGCTCAATTCCATTCCCAGAGAGCAGTAAAAGAGGCAAGCTGTTAGGGCAAAAAAAAAAAAAAAAAAATCTACCGCTTTCTCTTGTTCTCTATAAAAGACTGAACACTAGTTCACAATCTTGAGTATCTGTCAGCACATCATCTGTCTTGCTTGAGTATCAAGACACAGTTAGTGGGTAATAAATGCCCTCTAACTGAAAGAGAGGGAATACCCCGTGTACCAAATTGTCATAGAATTTTCTGCTTCATGCAACATTTTATTATGTTGTTAGTCTATATAGTTTTCATCAGAGGTTGTTTATTTAACCTCTGCCTCATGATATATTTGTCAACTCAATTATATATTCCATGAATTCTGTTTCAGCCAAAAACATTAAAAATCGTATAAATCGAATTTTTATTTTCCCCTTTTTCATATATTTAATTACCTGCTCTCTTTTTTCACCTTTTCCCCAGGTTCCTTTATTTAGCTCTCACACATAGATTAGCTGATGAAGAAGGCTGGCTCCAAATCCATTTCACAGGTCCTTTGGGACATGCCAAGACCAAACATTTAAACCATGTTTTCTCCAGCTAAGCAACACAAGGTTAATTTTCATGGTTGTTCTTTGCTTGGATGTGTAGTCTGAGCTTTTCAGTGCCACCAAATCAAATACATGAACATTAGACCAGCGGTAGCAATACAATGACATTTCCACAATTTCATCAGGAAAAAAATAAAATAGCCCACCAAGACTTTTGGGAGAAGTCAGATGAACTCTAACACTATAATTGTGGTAAGTCAAGGTTCAAACCTGGGTGAAACACTTCAGGCCTATAGTAAACCTAAAGTAGTGACCTCACGCGAAATAAAGCAAAAGCATAGAGTTTGTTACCACGGAAAATTGTTCCACAAACATTTCAATGGCTTTTAAAAAGGAACTAATAGCAGTGGCTATGTTACTGCTGAAGAAGAATTAAATCTCAGGTTTTGACTGCCTTCTTTTTTCATGTTTTGCAAGAGTATGGATGTTATACATATGGTACTAATTCCCTTGTAACATTAAATTAGACACTGTACTTCCCATGTGCCAGCCAAACCCATCCCTCTGCTGGCTCCAGCCCACAGTAACAGTCCAGGCATGAGTCCTATCCCATCCCAATAAAGATCTCAGTGGTGAAGCCATCTTTTGATTAGACTCTCGGGGAGTTTCAGGTAGTAGAAAGGAGTGCTCGATGCCTTTCATTGCCTGCCATGCCAGACCACAGGGTCTTATTTGATATTGAGCTGTGATGTACCCCATGGCTACAGATCATGATGCCATTGATTAAGGGAAGAGGTCTGAACCTCAAGCAATGCCAGACTTAATGAGACTACTTTCACATTGCCAGGATGAGTGCCCTCAAGCTGTCTGAGGTTTTCCCTGAACCTGAAGATATTGTGCTTTTGGACGGGGTGAGGATTATTATTTGTTTGTCTGTTTACTTGTTCTAACAAAAGACTAGAGCCAGTCAAATGGAAACAGCCTGTGATCGTTACACAGATGTCAGTTATACATTTTAGACTTTCGAGTTTGAGCTATATCAGTTTGCGAAACAGCTCTCTTGCGCAGTATTTTGCCTGTGATGGGTAACCAGGAGTGGACACTCAGAGAAGCTGCAGCTGCACACTCCAGCATCTCTCAATTAGGACATCCCATGATGTCCTGAAACAGTTTGCCTTTGGCTTATCATTTGTACTAGGCTGTCTCTGGACACCCAGATATTTGCCTCTCTTTTCAGCTAATCTACGCTTTTGACATCCAGAATTTACTGTGAAGAAGAACAGAGCAATTTTGTCCCATGGGAAAAAAACCCAAAAAGTGTATTTCTGTTTGTTAAACCTTCTATATGATAGTTTCATTGAGTGCTCCCATTTGCTTGTTTTGTGGATGTGTAGTTATCTCCTAGTCACTTCTCTACCTCATTCAGATTTTCAGTCTTCCCTGCTTTATTCTTCTTTTTCATCCAAAAACTTCTATCAGCCAGGGGAAAAGACATTAATATTATTTTTTAAAATACAAGAGCTTTCATTTCCTTTTCTGTGGTCCTCCATAACTTTCAAGGTAGCTCTGGAGTAAAACCAGAAAACATTAGACTTAACTTCCCTGCAGTGTCAAGGTAACAATATTCGTGCTTCTTTTAGTTTAAAAGATCTTTTCAACCTGACCTACCTGAAGGTGTGTTTGAATCTCTATAGATATTGATGCAATTCAGTGAAGCTACAGATCCTTTGTGTTAATAATATATTTTATTTCTCTTCTTCTGTCACTTAAAGTAATACTAATCTGAGATGAGCAGTTACATGTTGATTTTCTGAACTAATTGGCCATAAAAACACTCCTATAATGAAACAAGCTTGAAAAAATTATATTTTGTTTATTATTCTGCTTTTCACTAACACTAGCATTCTAATATACTGACTAGTATTGTGATTTTAACACTGAGAAGCCAGAATGAAAAAAAAAAACATTGATACTTGAGCATCCACTTTTGTGCCCATTTCTGTTAATTAAGATGATAAAAATTTCTTGGCATGAATTCGTTAAGAAGTATTCCAAGTCTAAAGCATAAGCTCAGTTAGCAAAATGACAGAGAGAGGTAGAACAAATGATTGTACTGAGAAGTTATACAAAAAATCTTAGTCTAGTGTTTTCTGTGGGTGCATATTTACTGATGAGAAAAAGTAAACTCCACTGAAATAACTAAATGTGCTGATTCCAGTGGCAGAATACATCTCATCTACCCACGATGGCATCTTTCCAAGGCTGTTCAGTGACCAATTATTTTCCCCTCAAAAATACCACACGTGTTTCATAGCAAATAAATTTCTGCACTCAGGCAAGGCCAAGATAACAGTAAATATCACACTTCCAGGATAATTCTGGTGCCACAGAATTGCTATTATCATTACACAGAAATAATGCCAAAGGAAAATGATGATACTAACGCAGGACATAGCAGGAAGGCATGTGAATAACATCTTAACATGTGGCCTCAATTCTCTCTTGATTTAAATCTGTACTCAAAGCTCATAGAAAGAAAAGAATAGAAGCAGAAACACACACACAAAAAAAAAACAGACTAAGTAGTAAAAAATACATATAAGCTGATTTTCCTCCAGATCTTCCACTACATCTTTTCTGTCTTATACAGAACTGAACATATTTGCAAACAATAACAGTAAACAATAAAATGTACCCAAATTAATTGATTAACAGTCAATTTTCAGTTAGAGAGCCTAAACAGCAGTAACAGATAATGGTGTTTGCTGCGTCAGACATGGTAGACCTCTTGAGACACATCATAAATGTGTAACACTTGTGCCTAGATTCAAAAGCGATATACAGTCTCCCAGAAAAATCTCAGCATGTGAAAAGATTCATAGTTTCCTTCAACACCTAAATGAAAGCACACCTAGCAGAAACTGCAAAATGAACATTGATCAAACTATAACAATAAATGGGACAGGGCAATCCTTTCTGAAATTTCTGGAGGATAACTTTATGGTGCTTGTGAGGCTCTGCAAGTGCCAGTGCCAGTGAAAAGACTGGCATTATGAGTGTGATAATCTGAAATCATCTACATGTCATATAATAAAGCTAAAATTTGCAATTTTTTAGCCTGTGTATATGAAAAAGATACAGATTAGAGAAATTTAAACTTTCCACTTACTGTATAGCTTGCTTATGTGTGCCAGAGAAGTAACTAGGATTTCAGCGTATGGCAAGACGTGAGACAAAGAGGGTTTGCATGTCCAGTGAAGTCCTGATCACTGGGCGTATCAGTATATTCTGAATGTGGCCAGCACATGAAATCTGCAAGTGCCTGGAGATTCACAGCTTTCAGAGCACTCTGTAAAGTACAGAGACTGATCCTAGGGACAGTTATGATTGTTGAAGGACTCCACAGAAAGACATCAGTATGTAAAGGGTTTATTTTTTTAAAAAAAGAAAAAAGGTGTAACTTTATGGAAGCAAACAGAAAAGTTACTTTGTGCGATAAGTGCATTTTCCAAGAGAAATGTCACGTTTATCCTTTTCCAAAGAGCAAGATGGGGTATTTGGGCATTGTTAACAGTTGCGAAAGAGCACTGTTTTAGAGCCAGAGGCTAGGAAACAGACATATTATTTGTTTTGTGATTTTAGCCAGTGTGAGTTTTGTTGAGAAAGCCAACATAAGAGAACATTAATTATCACTCACACCCTCAAAAGCATAGGGACTGACATTTGTGAGTTAAAGGTGAAAGTACATGGCTGCTTTTCCAGATACTTGGAGATCATAGACTTCGTGCAAGTGCCATAAATCAGCTGAAAAATATATTGGCAACACAGAGAAACCCAGATGAAATTATCACAGTCCAAGGCATCCTGTTTGATGAGAAAGAATACATATGATTTACGGACATGCATAACTTTTGTCACGTTACAACTGGGCTGTTATCCTCTCAGCTGAATGGAGAGGCTGAGGGGAACGTGCAATCTGCAAAGCACATTCCGAAACAAGCCAACTTAAATTGTTCTGCTATAGAACAACTCCCATACATAACCCAGACATTCAGCCCAGCTCCACTGATGCGAGAATCACTGCGGAGATGTCCTATGATGAGATGACAAGAGTTAAACAGAGGCAAACTGGCTGATAAAAGGTACCCTGACTGCCCTTTTAACCAAAAGGAAAGTTTTACTTAAAATTGAAACAATAACCAAGAGAGTTTGCAGGTACTTCCATCATGTGAAAATAGTTCATTTGCTGTCATGGTCATTAGCATTAACAAGCTGCAGTTGAGTGTTTGGACAAGAGGAAATGTGAATTACACGTATCCCTTGTAGCAGGGGATGACATAGAAGGATTCATTTTTCCAATCACACTGTCGCCTAGAGCCAAGGGTTCCTTTGGGGTTGTACTGTTCAATCCATTGCTTATGTTCATCTTTTATTGGCTTTAATCATAGTTTTGTGATTATAACTAATAAGATAATTAAGTTCCTAAGTACACAAGACTTAAGAGACAAAACCAGCAGCCAGGTGGGATTCATCTGACCTAATCTCAGCTATAAGGCATCTAGATTCAGTTCTGGCTAGCATTTCTCTATAGCCAGTGGAAACAAAAGCACTTCTAGAGAGAAAGTCAACTCAGTTATCTTAGGAATTTTTTTTACAGTAGGATGGGTCCTCTTCTGGTAACATGTATGTCTCTACACTGATTGTAAAGTAAACCTGGATGCCAAGACAAGATGCCTATGTTTTGGACAGCTAAAAGTCATTGTCTACCATTGCCCATGTGGGTGAGTAGTTTTGCAGATTTCCGTGAATGTTTATGTGCTGATGACAAGTCATTTTCTTTACTGCTGTGACTAAATAAATAAATAAATAAAAAGTGATCAGACAAGCCTGAAAAGTTTAGGCACTTACATGTAAATGAAATAATAATAGTAACTGTAGTATTAACACTTACTTGTTACTACTTGTCTTTTAAAACTATGGAAAATGACATACAAAAAATCCCAAGGTTTGTTACTATGTCGTCTGCCTGCATTCAGAATTCATAGGAATTTTTGTTAAACTGTGAATTAAACTGATTTCTTATAGACACATAGTAGGTACGGGCTGGTGAAAGTTGTTCTTGTGGAAAAGGAATGAAAATATCCGGTGTCCTGTAGAGTACATCTGCTAAGAAATGCTCACAGTGAGAGTGTCTGTTAGGGAGATGTTTTTGGAGAACTCTGGCATCTGGTTCCAGCAATCTGCCTTCAGATTTCTGTCCCACTTACGCATCATTCAAACCAACTAGGATGGTTTACTCCTATTCTATCGTGTGCTACTGAAACTTGGTTTCAATACACTTTTTAATGGGAATTTCTTTCTCTGCCGACTGGAAACTAATGCTTCTCCATCTCTTCCCTTACTAGAGTGTATTTAACTACAAATTAGAGATTTCGTGTCACTGCCTAAAACGGATTGATTTAAAGAAAGCGTAGAAAAGGGGTGGTAATGAACTGTTAGTAGTTTGAATTTCTCTGCAATGACGTTGTAAGTCCGGTACCACCATAAGTGGACTTTACAAAACATATTTTAGGTATTTCATGTAAGTAGGGTGATCACCAAACAGAAGGTGTTTGGCTCTCACACCAACAAAATTAGATATCTAAATTCCTTTTTCAGACATTGGAAGAGATTTTTAAATACCTAAGAAAAATATCCTGCCCTTCCAATTTAGTACTATACAGCACCTAAATTAGACAATCTGAATATATGGTTTGGTGTATGAATATATGCCTAACCAGTCAAAGCTGTGCAAAAAAAGCTGTACCAGAGGCAAGAAATGAAATTGGATTTCCTGACTCTCCATTTCGTTTCTTAACCAAAACTCTTTTTCCTGGTCAATAAACCATGCTAATGCCATTATTTCAATACTAATAATTTAAGGCTGTATCAGGAAGTCAGTCTTTTCTAATAAATATACAATATTAACCTGATACTGCCTCACCTTTTAGACTGAAAACATAGTGTTCCTAAACATAAAGAGTCCGTCAGGAGCCAATAAGCTGTCTCAAAAGCCTGTAAAATGATCCTGGGGTACTTTGGAAACCCTGTAGTTCTGTTAAATTAATTCTGTATGTGGTGATCAAAATTCAGTTTTTCTGAAATACAATGTACATTTTCTCACCCTGACATGCAAATAAATAATTATTTTTTTACATAGCAACATGCAGTACTAAATCAGAGGATTTTTTTTTCCTATTTTGGGATTTTTAGAAAGTACTAGTCTTGATTTTTGCTGAAATATTATACTGTTGTATCCTAAGACATATGGAGCTTTGAACCCAGATTTCCGGTGTCTTTCACCTGGCAGATGATTTGAAATGGTAATCTGCCACCAGAACAAGAAGTGTGCTCCTTACAGCAAACTGTACAACTGCCACAAGCTCACCAAGAGGAATTAGATTAATTAATCAGGAATTTCTGTTAGAAAATCAAAGTAAAAATAGGGAGTATGTGGGTAAAGTTACCAGACTTATCTACCTTTAATAATCATGGATTAATTACAAGAGTGAAATGGAAATGTGTTTTTTTTTTCCTTTTTCATTCTTTTGTTGGATTACTTAGTGCAGATTCAGAACAAAATAAGAACCTCCACTACACAAAATTGATATATAGATTCTGAGACATGGCCATTATCACAGCATAGTGTAACACAAACTAAAGCATGTAATCACCCAGAAGTTAGCCTTTGCCTCAGGCCAATATTTTCTATTTAAGCATTAATTTATATTTTTAGAAACTGACTCAAATTTGATTACATTTGTGAAGAGCCTGTCATATCATTAGGCAAGCTGTCCCAGCATTTAATTATCCTTACCCAATGTTTAATTATCCTTATTGTTTAAAAGCAACCACACATTGTAGTTGAGTCACTCGATCACACACACGCTTGGGGTGTGGTTGTGGGTGTTTGGTTTGGTTTTGGTGTTGGTGTTCTGGGATTTTTTGGGTGTTGTTTTTTTTGTTTGGTTTTTTTTTTTTTGTTTGGTTGGGGTTTTTTTTGTTGTTGTTGTTGTTGTTCTTGGTTGGACTCGATGATCTCAAAGGTCCCATTCAACCAAAACTGTGATTCTGTGATCTTGTTATGCCTGGTTTTTTGGGTTTTGGTTTTTGTTTGGTTTTTTTTTTTGTTGTGGTTTTTGGGGTTTTTTTTTGGTTGTTTTGTTTTTGCTTTTGGTTTTGTTTGTTTGTTTGTTTTTTGGGTTTTTTTTGGTTATTAAACTGAGAAATCTTCTCTCACTAAATGCTGAACCAAGTCTTTCCTCATCAGTATGGGTACTGGAATTGTAAGAATTCATTTTTTAAGACTTAGACCTGGCATAAGTAGTGTCACAGTTTGGACTCTCCTGTTCAAAAGTGTAGAGTATAAAGGGTACGTGGCCCACCTTCAGCCCTAGAAGATACAGCCACTGTCTTTCAGTACTGTGAATAGCAAGAATAACAATGTACTTGTTTAAAACAAATTTAAACGAAATTAAATTAAATTTTTGTTTAAAACAAATTATGTTTAAAACATAAATTATTTAAATTATTGCACTTCTTAACAAAAAAATTTATGTTAGCGTTGTAAGTTTTAACTTATGCCCTTTTGTCTTTTAAAAATTTTGATGTGATCTTGCAATTTGATTTGTATGACAGATTCCTTGGGACCAACAAATTCTCTGAGTTTTTCACAAGTGAAAACCTCCTCCTACTGGCACCTTTCTCCGCAAGAGGGAGGTGAAGACAAAAATGGGAGAAAAAGAACAAAAGGGAGCAAGAAATGGCCGTGGTAGCTTCCTAAAGGACTCCTCAAACAAAGCTGTGAAAAAGCTAGTTCTCCCAGGAAAACTCACCCAAGAATTGGTTATATCTTGGTGCGAAAATGGTAATAAGCAACAGCAGAGCTGAAGCTCTTTAGGAATGTATTTTTCCAGAAAAAAACAGAGCCAAGGAAAGAAATGAGTAAAGAAGGGGACTTGGCTGATTCCACTAAAATATAAAAGCTCTTTCACTTGCAACATACATGTCCAGCTAACAAACAACTTTCCAATCACTTTGGAGATTAAGTGGTTTCAAACCATTGTGGATTAGCTGTGGTATTTGAGAATCTCCGCTGAGTTTTTGATCCAATAGACCAAAATACAGAAGTGGTTAACTCTTGTAATTTAAAAATTTTTCTTCTTAGAACATTGAAATGGAAAGCACAGAGCAGGTTGGTTAATTAAAACTAATGAAAATCTTGTAAAAATAATTGACAATAAAAAAGAGGAAGGGAATTACTTTAGAAATGTCAACACACATTGAATAGCAGGAAAAGGCAAATATAAGCAGAATATCAGAGGGAAAAATTCCTGGCAGAGTGATCCACAGGAATGTGGGGAAGTCTCAGAAACCCCATTGCTCATGGTATTTAAATCCAGACTGGACAAAGCACTAGAAACTGTTCTGTTGGGAACGATTTTGTATTAACTGGGGCATTGATTGGATGATTTAATAGATCTTTTCCATATCTGATTTCTATTAGCCTATGATTCCCAGCTGCTTTTGCTTCCAAAGCCTCTTCCAGTCTTTGGATTTCTTTGTTTAATATTGATTAATAATAGCACTTTAACCAGTGGCCCATTAATGCAACTTTAGTTTCTCTTAAGAAAATAATAAATTGGCAGGTGATTAAAGTTTTCCGCTTCTCATTCCTCTTAAAAAAGGTAAAAATATCTGCGAGTATAGCTGAGACTCAATTGAAAGTTCCATCTGAGCTAATGTTACTTGAGTTTAACACAAGTCCTCCCACTTTGCAAGTAATGAGAGCAAAGAGTTCAGAAGTCTGAGAAGACTGACAGATAGATAGAAAGCAACTGTTTTTTTAGACTGTCTAATCACTGTAAGTATGTTCTGATCAAAGTTTATTGCTACACAACAGCTACCTGGCCTTCTTTCTGTGCAAGAGTTTCCTTATGTTTTGTAACTGACCTTTTCTTGAGCTAGTTGGCAGCGCCCCTTGCTGTGTTTGGTTCAGCTCTTTTCTGTTCATAGATTGCTGCTATTGAAATCCACTTGAAATGTAGCTCGAGGAACATGGTTATGACAGAGTTTATCTATTGAGGTTTTACACATCAGCTGCTTTGTGTTTGTGTCTTCTCAGTGAGGAAGCATTATCCCTTGAGGACCACAAACCTACATGAAACAGAGAGAGACCAGGTTCATCCTGGCTAGCTTCGGCTTCTCAAATGAGTACTGAAGTGGAGTGCAGCCCATTACGTTTGCATTTGACTTCTAAATGCCCACCAAATTTCATGGATGTGCTAGAGGGCTTTGAGCTACACTTGCTGGAGGTTTTGAGAGAGCAAAAGGGAAATTATCATTGTGTGCCAGCCAGCCCTATTTCCACAGTTTGATCTAGGCAGCTGCACTTCATCCCTGTTAGGTAGGCCCACGGCAGACTGGTGAATTTTTGGTGAGTAAGATTATTGAGTATTGTATATAGACTGTGGAGAGAGTGCTCTTGCTGGAGCTCAGGTTCTCTGGTTTATGATCTAGTGGGAAAATCATCTTCTAAATATTAATATCTCAAAAACATTTTGATTTAGTAATTCAATCAGGGAACCTCAGAAGTTTGAGTGGGTTCCTACTTCACTGAAAACAATATATATTTAACTTGCATATCAGCAAGTTGAATCCCCTTGCCAACTGACTCTGTCAGCTTTCCTGATGGGTGAATGACTTCCATCTAGGATTAAATGTTTCCAGAGCTGATAGTTTCAATGTCGTCTTTAACTTTCTATTATGGAAAAGAGTTACAAATTCAAAGATCATCTTGTAGAACCTAAAACTAGGTAAATCACCCAACGCTAACTATATACTCTAGTTTGGGCACCAAGATTCCTTCTGCAATGACTGTTGAAAAATCACTGTTTCCAAGAGGTATGTAACCTCACACACCTTGGAAGTTTGTAACAGAAGACAAAAAAGGATAAAAAAATTCCCTTGTATCAAGCATAAATATGAGTCCATACACTGAATTCCCAATGAAGTTTCTAGGAAGTTTAGTGGAACCGAAACAAAATAAGATAAATCACCCTTGCAAAGTGTTTCTTTTTTCCATAGACTTCTGAAGCAGCATAGATTCTTAGTTTATACAAAATACTTAAGCATGGTTAAAACTAGAGCTTAGTATTTTCACTTTAGTATTCCATTTTAAAATAAATTGCACCAAAAAAACCCAGAAACAAACAAACAAAAAGGCAAAAAATAAAATGCAGAAAACAACCAGAGAGAAGAAATGAGATGGTAATGCTATTCCTCATTCACTTCCTTGTGCAAGGTGTTTTTCATGATGTAATATCAGAGCTAAATAAAGTCTTGAAATAACTGACTACATTTAATTTTAGTGTGCATTGGAAAAAGGTAAGTTTGCACACATTTAAATTGTGTTCAAGATTCAGATTTTTCTCAAAACTTATTTCTGAAGGGAAACTTTTGAAGCATGAACATATGGGTATAGATGAATGAGTAAAGTGCAGTGTAGAAAGCAGTTAAAGATGAAGATGCAATACAAAATATTTAAAGGACATTTACACTGAAGAAATGGAAACAAACAACATTATGACAGTATTGTACAGGGAGACAAACAACCTAAAAACATTTATAGGAAAGTGGGAAAGCTTAAAAAAAAAAACATTTAAAAATCTTTTTTTATTGTATATCAGCTAAACCATATAAAAATACATTTTTGTGGGTGGTTGGAATACCATTTTTATGGTATTTTAAACCTTTGGTTTAATTTATCAAATAACCTTGCACTGAGTCAGTAAAAAAATCTGCAGTGTTCAATAGGCCTCAAAATACCTCACTTCCTGACTGTGGTTTAGTTGTTGAATATTAAACCGTTATATAAACCCTCTGACTGTAGGGAATTAGGAGTAAACTCCAACTCCTCTGAGCTTTTCTTTAAAACCACCTGCTACAAGGTTTAGCAATCCAGGAAACCAAATCAGAACCTGGGGCCAATGTCATGCCCTCTACAGTTCCCTGCCAGCATATGAAACCTGCATGCTGCAACCAGGGCACAACCTTTGTGACTTAGTAGTTCTAATACACTTATTTGTGTCAGGTCTTGAAAAGACGAAATCAGCTTTAAAGGAGATGATTACAAATTGCACGTAACAGGCAATAGGCTCTGCATAAATTATTGGTTTCCTTAGGGAGAAGGTGTTATGTGCACAGATCACAAAGTGCATCTGAGAAGATAATTATTACACTGCTGCCAAGTGTTCTCTTAACAGCTTGGGAACATGTAGAAATGGCTGGAAGTACTGATGCAAAAAGTGGCATAATATTTCTAAATTTACAGTATCATCATCCCACAGTGCACCCCCACGTGTTCTATTTCTCGTTTGCTTGCAGTTTATATCCTATAGAAAAAAGTAAGACAGACACTTCCCATTTAAATCAGACAACAGGCAAATCGTTATTAGACAGGAGGAAGACCTGAAATAGATGTATTTCCAAAGCAGGAAAAAAAGGATACGTTCTTGGTATGTCTCAATAATAAGGGATGCTGTATCACAAGATGTCATATCCATATTTTTTTTTGTCTAGAATCAAGGGAAACAACATCAACGAATGCCATGAACTTCAGGAAAAAAAACCACACAATTTTATGGACAGTGCTGTTAGATCTGAACTAACAAATGAAACAGCAGGAGAACCTGTCTTCTGGCCTGAAAACCACCTGTGATAGTCTGGCTGCTTCTATATTTCTAAACTTTCCTACCCTCCAGGACTGGGCAGCTGACGCCAGCTACTTAATGGGAAGGGTTTGCTCTCACTCTGAAGCCATGCCTGGGAATCATCCAGGAGAGTGTTAACTGGTGCAGTTCCCTGTGCGTGCAAAGGACCAGTCCTGCTATTAAACAGGGGTGAGTTTCCATGTCTTAAAAGTGTTTGATTTAGTACTGAAAGTGTGTGCAAGCTGCTTGGGCTGCCAACCTGTGCTGAAATCACAACCCTACAACTCCTGTGCCAGGCAGCTAAAGCCAGCATGAGCATTGCTCACGTTTCTGCAGTCGCTGCTTCTTGTCCCATGTGGACACGCTGCCATAAGAGAAGCATAATTTGTTGCTCCATTCCCTAGCCTTTGGCTCAGTTTGTGTACAAGTTGGGTGGGATCCTCTCACTTAGACATCTGTGTGTCAACATTTCCATCTGACACCATTTATACTTGGTAGGGACAAACAGACAGTTTGGCTTGCCATTCTAGCCTCTCCGAGAAGTCTGTGTTAGGATAAGATCAGTCACACACACGCACACCCAGGAAGCACCTATTTCTCCCCAAAGGGAGTCTCCAGTGATAAGGTCAGATGCAGAAGTTCGGATTTTAAACACATCTGTTTGAGCAGATCAGTTTCCCCTTTCCTGCTTCCTTTTTAATTTGCACCTTTTTACCTCCACCACCCTCAAATCTCATTGCAGCAACCGAGAGAGCACGCAGGATTGTGACCAGTGTGTAAAAAAGCTGAGAGACAGTTAACCGCTAAAAAGTTGTGTTTATCTACCCAACCCTGTCATAGCTGTCTGTGCCTGTTAAACTTGCAACGTTGCCAATGTGAACTATAGCTTTATGGGGGGACATACATCCTCTTTGCCCTTTTGCATTGGTTCATCCAAACTTTATCTATAACTCTGTTACATAGATTTGGAAGTGGAAAAACAAACGTCTACCATCTGCTCCATGTTATTTATGATGATTTCTCCAATTAGGTCCAATTAACTTGCTGTCAATGATTAAATGTAATGGGTAATAATAACTTGACTTCATCATTACCACCAGTATTATTAGCTCATTGATTGCAATAATTTCAAAAATTACCCATCAGAATAAAATATGTTTAGCACCTGGTTTGTCTGTTTAGGAACATCTGCTATAAATGTGTGATATATGTGGTATTTAATGTCTCTTGATGTGAAAAGGAAGCAAATAATCCGTTCTTTGAGAGTCAGTGCTGGCACAAGTTTATCATGAGACAATGAGAGGATCAAATAAAAATCAGTTCAGAATTTATTGCTGGACTCACAGAACTGTCAAAACAGGAATGGAGCTATCGTATATTTACCAGCCTGAATTTTTATGCCTAGCAAGGAGATAGTTCTGCTCTGATGATCTGAATTTATGTGCCTATGTCACACTATAGCCTGTGCTCGTGGATGAATTGATAGTGGGTGTGTAGGTTGCTGGATACCCAGCCTGTCTTCGGCAGACTTTGTCTTGCTGCTTGCGAGAGAGATGCTTTTATCCAAACCCATGGGCCTAGTTTGTTTGGTCTTGGAGTCTTGCATAAAAGCTTTGCAGCGATGGGCTGCATCTTCTTAAACACGTCACGCAGCAAGTTAAGGCACAGTCTTCATTTCCCTTCCTGTCTCACAATGGCACTTCTCTCTCACTATGCTCCTGCTCCATGCGAAAAAATATCTATTTGTGCATGGTGAACTGTATTTGCCATCTCCTAAGTTTGTCATGTGTTTTAGGTCAAGTGTCTTACTGTCATGCAATTCTGTTTTCCCTGTAACCATATGGAAATACCATGGAATAAGTGCTGTCTGGAATGGCTCACAACAGGCTCTGTTCAGACAGCTAATGATTCCCCAATCTTTAAGTGTGCCAGCTAGTTCCCCTTCCTGCAAACAATTTTTTTCTTCAGCATCATGAATGTTAATTCTCCCAATTCTCCTCTGATTTACGTCTTTCAGTGGGAATAAGGGGGTTGTTTAGAAGAGCAAACTTTGGCCTTAATTATAATTGGAATTCTCTTAACGACCCCTTCAGAAATGCTCAGGATCAATATTTTATTTTCACAAGCACCTAAAAAACAAATCTCAGTTTACGATTCCTGAAAACTGAAAAATTTGGAGAAAAACTAATAAAATGTCTGGCTGTTATTTATACACTGAATGTCTGCTTACTGGCTTGCCAGATCTGAGAAACATTAATTCTGGTGGTGTATTTCTGACTTGTGCCACACTTTTTTTTACCTAATCCAGTCTTGGAAAAACAAGCAAAGCTTTGGCTGGTCTCGCCCCTTTTCTAACATTTCATTCCCAATTTTCCCCATTTTGGCATCTGGAATGTAAATTAAGGGGGTTTTTCCTTGAAAAAAAAAATCCAACACATCATGTCTTATCAAATTTTCAGTATTTGGCTATTTAACAAAATGCAGAATGGTAAGCTAGTGCTCATTCGGTGTGATCATTTCATTGGATATTTGGCGTTAAGTCTTCAGGAAATTTAGTAGTCTAGCCTTTAAAACTCTGATCTTTTTCCATTGGTTGCTCCTAAGAACTATTGAACTACCAGAAGCTAAACAGCTTCATGGATATTATTTGACAACTTGCTTTAATGTAAAAATGTGAAAAGTTTCCCACCCAAAGTCCTGCTTAGTCTCTGTCTCCAAAGTCCCACACTCTGGAGATGGTGGTAGGCGTTATCTTCCATATCATATGAATGGGAAAAGCAACTAATAGGTCTTCCAGCAGTCTCCCAGCTCAGCCATTCTTGCTTCCCAGTATTTCGCACAGCCCATCTCTAGCTTTAAATGTCAGGCCAGATTTTCACTTGGAGCTTTGTTGATTTACAGCAGATGAGGAAGATACCCCATGTATTTTAAATATGCAAAAATTTTGCTAGATTTGTTCTGCTGCTGTGTTGTCTTCCCTTTGTAAAATAAAGAATCTTTTAAAAATACTTGATTTTGAAAATCACGCTGCAGAAGGAGGAAAGAAGCTTATCTCAATGCGATGCTCATCTTTCTCATCCTCCACTGTTACTGTTTGACTGCAGTGGCTGACCCAGACCAAATTCAGGTGCTTCAGAAATGAAATCTTTCATTAAGCTAGACAAAATGTAGGGTGTTTTTTCTGGAAATGCAGAGACCTGGTTACATTGTTATTAGATAGTATCCAGAAGATGATCAAAAAACTCTAAATTATTGTCTAAATTTTGGATTAGATGTTTTATTGTTTGTGAAAAGTGCCCTGTATGTAAGTGGTGTTCTGGGATTTGTCTGTTTGATTTTGATTAGAAATTCTTCCAAAACCTGAGACAATCACAGTATTTTACTCGGGTTTTTTTCCACAGTGCTGAGTTTAGTGTATCCTAATAGGAGTAAGGTCCAAGCCCTGTAATGCCACAGCTCAGAGGAGTACTTCCTGCAGGATCTGATAATATGCCACCTCCTCTTACTGAGGTTGGATACCATTGTACTCCTTAGGAGATGTGGTTCAGCCAGGGAACCTGAACTTCCTGTCAAAAGGAGAAAGCTACAAAACTAGGGTGTTTTGGTTTTTTTTTCTGAAATGTCACAACAGAACTTTTACGAGCAAAAATTACTTGTTTTCTTAAATAAAATTTAGATTTAGATTTTTTGTTTTCTATGAGGAACATAGGAGATCCAGCCAGCTCTTGTCATGGTAAAACAAATCTGCTCTGTGTGTTGAGAAAAATAACTTGCCCTGTCTTCCTCCGGTAAACCTGAGTGATTTTCAGTAACTGATGAGCCTCATTGTGAAGGAGCATTCCTTGAATCCTTTTCCTTAGACATCTAAATTGAAGTCTCTAAACCTGAAGCTGAATCCCTCTCTCCTCAGGGAGCCTGGGGAGGAAGGTCTAAAGCTCAGATTCATCACACAGTTTAGGGCACTGATTTGAGCTATGCAAGATGGCTACCTAATCACCCTATACTGACATGTCCAGGGAAAAAATAATTGCAGCTGAGATCTCTGGCAATGCATCTGTCTTTCATATTGCTAAAGCAGCTACTTTTCTATTATCAGACTGTAGATGATGTGAGTATGCTCCCAATGAAGATGTCTCAGCTACTTAAAGCTAGGTGGGATGGATCTGGAGCAAAGTACAGGAAACTAAATTACCCCATGCAATATATCACAGCCCAGAGTTTTATTTGTTAAAAGTCAGTACACCCAGCTGAAGTCAATGGAGCTATGTTAGTTTATGTCTGGTCCTATGGACACTGCAGTAATGGAAGCAAGGCTTTTGTTTTCAAAAAATATTATATTTTTGTCTGAGATTGATTTATGAAATAGAGATAAACACACAATGTTTAAAAAGAAAAAAACCACAGAACCACCATTTTGCTCTCAAAAATCTTCAGCTGTGTAGGTCAATAAATAGCAAACACAGTTCATCAGTGGTGAATGTAAATGAATACTTAGGGGCAAGTAACCAATTTGGATAGTTTGTGCTCCCTCTATTAACCCCTCTGCACTGTGGAACAAAGGGAAAAACATTGGGATTATACAGAAAAATATTGATAAAATCAACACTGCACACAGCTGCATTTTGGGAGACAGAACTTGCATTAAAAAGCTATGATAAGTACTTAAAGTTTGTATTCCTTCAAGGATAAACACAGAAAACAGATGCTATGGGAGGCATTTCATATAGCAACTGAAAGATAGATCTTTCTTCATTAGGAGTCATAATGCACCTGTTTGGAAAATCTGCTTTTCAAACAGTTTTTAGGCCTAGATTTCCTCTCCCATTGGTCTAATTGCTCCTTTAAACCCTCATCCTGTTTCACTGCAGTATATGAAAGAGTTTCCATCTACTTTCTGCTGGGAGATCTGGGCTTGTGCTCTGTTGGGAGATTTGGGCCCATGAACTCTGTCAAGTCCTGTTTCCCGATGTGCCAGTCGTCACGCTGGAGAGTGATGCTGGAGGCAAGCTGGTGAACAGATAGAAATGGTCTCCTGCACGGAACAGACCCATTCCTAAAATCTAGGAGAAACTAGTGCATGACAATGGGATCAGCTACTCAACCCAATCAGGAAGGTTTCTCATATGAATTTTCAGTGACAGCTTATTTCTGTGTCAGCTGGTGGCACAGGTCCTCCCTAGGATATCTTGTCCCTGCCTGAGAAGCAGCACAGGGCATTAAACCTGTGGTGTGTTTTCTTTTGTCCAGTCCTAGCTAACACATCACTATTCTAGTAACAAACCCGATGATGGCCCAGCAGAAAGAGGTCAAATATATCTTGAGACATATCAATACCCAAGCCTTGTCAAAAGGTTTATAACCTGATACAGTAGATGAAGTACTTCTGATTCATAGCAAACAAGGACTCCTTCTGTGCTTAATATGCCACACATATTTCCTTTTGAAGAAGAGCATTTTTTACTTCTACAGATCTTCCCATTCCACGTTTTCACAGGAATTCACAACTTTAACACCTTTAACCTCATAAAACGTGCTGGTTTTACTATCTCTGTTTAACGGAAAGGAAAACTGAAACAGAGGCAGTAGAAGAATGTGCTCAGTGGCACAAAGCGTCTGTAGCAGCGCTGGGAACAGAGTCCAGGTCCCCTGACTTTTCAGTCTTCCTCAAAGCCACCCCTGGATTTTAAGCTAGAGAGCTCTAGTGCTTTTATACACTGTCAGCTGCTCAGAAGAATCCCATGAACAATCATTGATGACTACTTTGTAGACTTCCTATTTAAGGGTCCCAGTCCTTACTGAAACCCCATTGTACTCAACATAAAGACACAGGAATTATTTTCATTCCAAAGATGATAATGTCTGGTACCAAACAAGCTTCAGTTGGAGAAAAACAGCAGATGAACAGAAGACATAAAAGCAAGTCTGCATGGCTATATGCATTTGGAATTCCTCACCAAAATCAGTTCATATTTTAAAATCAGTAAAGGTGAATAGTATAATGCATAAACAAACCCAACTGTACACTCTCAAAATTCACTTTATATTGAATACTATTTATAGTAGCTTTACTCTGATAGTTTATTACATCTATTTTACATATAAGAGAGGACCCAAACTGACCTCTCAGTAATTCCAATTGGAACCCTATTCTAATTTAAAAAGATCCCAACCTTTCTTCCATATTCTTAAATGGTATTTCTGCCCAGCATGCATTTGGCCTACTGCCTCATATTTTGTTTTATACATTCCAGTGAGTGACTGAGTGTTGCTATGCACAGCCGTTAGGTTCCCTTTCTCTTATCACAAGGATGCTGTCTACAAAGCAACTCCAGCAGATCACGTCTATTTATTGCTGGCATTTATAGTTAGTTAAACACAACCTGCTGGATTCCACACTGCTTGCACTTAACCAAACCACTTTCCCAGGTGTTCTTCCTACTGCATAGTTTAAAGTTTCCAAGACTTCCCTTCAACAGATGTTAAACTCACTGGTCTCTAGTTTCTTGGTCTTTAATCTCTTGACCCTTTTTAAACTAATGGAGTTGTATTTGCCACTTCCTAATCCTCAGGAATCTCCTTCATTTTTAAGAACATCGGTTAATTTCATGCCTTTTACTAATGCTTGTGAAATCATGTTATTTGGACCTGGGCCTATATCTACCATAAATGCACTCAATTTTTCTTTTTCTAACTACAGACGTTGCTTTTAACTACAGACTGTCTTCCTTTTGCCTCTGGAAAATTGATCCATTGTTTAGTCAGAGTATTGTTCCACCTTCTTACTCTAAGACAAAAAGAAAGTAACTGTTTAACAGGTCTTTTTATTCCCTTGTGCCTCAAATGGTAAGCTTTACTTGCAGAGGGGAAAATGAAGCTGCAGAAGGAAAGGCAGTTCCCATACATTTTGCTGTCCTCAGTGGAACTTGAACGTTTCCAACATTACTCTAAAAATTTGAAGCCATATCAAAAGAACCCTCAGTCTGATTTAAAACTGTGAGATAGCCAGCAGTTAAGAGCAGTTGGGCAATGCATCGAATAAATAGTCTTGCTGCTTTTCTTGGGTTTCCTTTCTTCCAATAAGATCTTAGTGATGAAGCCACTTACTACTCATAGACCAAATCAAGTGCTCTGTTGAATTCCTTTCAGCCTACATGTGCTGAAGGAGAATGTGCTGGTATATTTTCTTTGATAATTGAAACACTTTCTAGGCCACCTTCACCTTCAGACAATCATGAAGAATGTCTTTGAGCATTTTGAGGCTGAGGTTTTCCCAGATTGTCCAAAGGGGAGTTAAAAAATATACACTAACAAGTTCCAAGAAGAGCATTTTGACTTTTTGTTGAGAGCTGTGAAACCTTTTCCCACTGTCAGTTTTCTCTTGGTACTTTAAAATCTTTTTCCCTAGTTACAAAGTGTTTCTGACCTTATTCCTTGGAACCCCATCTCCTCATAAGCAATATTAGGTAGCCCTAAGGGTTACATTTGCAGAAACAGTCCATACCTAATCTGATATGAATCATATCTTTTGGCTTCAGCTGCAAAATTCTCAATACCTTTGAAATTAAGCTCACTCCGATGTGATCCACTCAGTTTCTGAAGGCTCTATTCATGTGGTATTTCACTGGAGTAGGTTTGGACTCCCATGCATGTTCTGAACAACATGGAGATTTGAAAATCAGGAACTAATTTTTTTTCCCAGGTGTGCTGGGAATTTCATAGGTTCTAAACTGAGTAATGATAATTTTTTATCTAAGACCAAAACTATATTGAAACTTAATTTGTGGTGAACTTGTCTGATTCCCTCGTCATTATGGGCAAAGAAAAGACAGATATCTAAGTTCAATTGGAATTACTTACTTTATAGAATTATGAAGCAAGGGAAATCTAAAAAGCATGAGGATTCAAGAAATGGTGATGGACTCTATTCTGTTCAAAACTCCCACAGCAGCAAAGGTCTTTAAATATAATGTAGGTCATGAAGTTTTTGCTTTCAAATGCTGTCACAGGAGAAGTTGGTGACATTGCATATGGAAAAATAAATGACAAATTCTATTGCTAGTCTTAGAAGTCCAGAAATTTCATCTTTAAAGGTATATTTTGCATTGAAGAAGAACCTTAGAAAGAAGGAAAGTGTGCAGAAAATCAAAAGGAGCATTTTATATATGCTTTGTTTAGTCTACCTGCTGAATTTCTACAATGACAGAAGAATCCCCAATTCTTCCAATACATATACAGTATATTTATTAGACTGAATCAATTACAAACTTCACCAAGAAGACTATATACTCAAAAAAATCTAAAATAAAGTTTAATAGCCTGAAGAATTTTCAGTCCAAAGGCTTATACTGTTAACTGAAAGCAAGGACCACCAAGCAGATGTTATCACTCTAATATTTTACCAAGAGGGTATGAACATCCTTTGGATAAAATGAAACAAGGAATTGGAGAAATCTGAGTGTGTGTTATCTGTGGTTTCATTTCGAAAGGCCTTGCTCTGCTGTCATGAATGAAAAAAATGACGATTGGGAGGCAGCTACATTGTAAAGGCAGTAAGAGAAAAGAAAAGGGGAAAAAAAAAGGTAAAGAGAAGCTTAAACCGTGGACTAGGGGCAAATTGTGAAGTCACTGGTAAGATTTCCACAAAAATTTTATCTGAGCTATCTAAAATATTGGCATTCAGTATGTTTTATGCAAAATGTAAAGTATCCAGGTATATATTTAACTACATTTCAGATTTCTTTCAAAAACCATTTCTGTGAACTACTCCTCACTGTATTTGTCTGTATTCAGAACCAGAAAGTCTAGGTACGTTTAGTACCTACAAACAATACCTTGAGTTCTTACTTTTTGGTTTCTAGTGTTGCTCTGAGTTTTCATTTTTCATCACCACAAAAATGAGACAATCTAAGGCAACATCTTCATATATCATCTTGACCAGTCATATGGTCTCTATATGGCCGTTAACGCCATTTATTTAAAAAGTATTACCAGTTATTGTCTGAAGACTGGATGAATGCAATTAATTTTTATTTCACAGCTATATCTCATATTGCTGGAATAAATAGTCCTTTATTATTTTCATTAACATTATTCCACTGTTCTAATTAGTATTTACATGATTAGTGGAATTTTCACAGGCTTGGTTTAATTAAAGGCAAAGGTGTCAGAATACAATGTTAAAACAGTTTAAGTGACCTGACATTGAATTTCTATTTTCAGAGCAGATTTAGGCACTGAAACATAGTAATAGATAATATCTTAACTGTTATACATAATTTTTGAAAATGGAATGTAAATTAAGCACTGTTGAATGCTTATCCCTTTACGTAGCTCCATGGAGTTCAGAGTCTAGAAACTGTTTTGCCATTACCTTTTCACATTTGTTTTCTCTTGAAAATACTGTAAAAATGTTCTTGTTGTAATAGCCACATGCAAATACACCCATCTTTTTATCAACTTTACGTTGTGCTGGTGTCTCCTGTCACCCTCCCACTCACCTTCCTTATTTCTTGTCACATCTCTGAACCCCATAGAGCATCCGGATTCAACTAGCTCTCTGCAACTCCCCGCAGAACGCATTCCTCTGTCAGCACATATGCTTCTCATTCACCAATATTGTTATGCGTTCGATTTTTCCCCCCCTCTCTTTTTACTGCCACTACCTTGTTGGCATTGTAAAAAGAGAATACCTTTAATGGGCCCTGAACCACTGTCATTACACGCTCCAGACAGCAACCCAGGGTGCAACCGGCATCTCACCACAAGTAGGAAATGAGAAATTCTGGGCTATAATGAGGACTATTGAGATTTTTTACAGCAGCTTAACATAGGCTATTTAGCTCAGGTGTTTCAGTAATGGTAATGCACATGGAAAAAGCAGTGCTCTAGGCCCTTGAGCTTTTTCATCTTTCTCCCACCTCAACATGTGAATCAATGTTCTCATGAAGGAGTTGCAGTAGCCCTGGCAAGATATGATTTCAAGTGCTTGCTGTATACCTATTCCTGTTATTACTTGTATATCTTTAGTAGCTGCTTGATTCTACGATTTTCCTTGGCACCAAGGTCCATTTTCCAATGGAATCCATAGTAGGTGCATTGTTCTTACAAAGTCTTCTCTGAAGCACGCATCCTTTTCTTCCAAACATTTTCAAGTGATCTTTTAGAAGTGCTTTAACTTTTTCCCTTCTTTCTTTCTTTCCCCTAATAGATAGAAGTAAACCCTTTCTACGTGAACATTTTTACTTTGTAGAAGGGACAGTCGACTCACCCTTTGGATTCTGCAGCCATGTCACCTTTTGCAGCACAGCTGCAAAGGCTGAAGGACTCGAGAATGTGAGGAGAAAGCCAGTCTGGGCCCCTCTGGCTTCAGCATAGCTAGGATTTCACCCCATGTGCCCTGAAACTAGAGGTCACGGCCAATGTCTGCAATATGAGACTGGGATGAGGTCACTAATCTAATCATGACCTAAGCTTATGCTGGAATTCCTGACTTTGGAGAGACAGATGCAAAAGAAACCAGATTTGGGGGCCCTAATAAACCAATTAAATGCATCACAGTGGTGTCTTCATTCACCAGATTTTTATATTCATTCAAAGTGTCTTCTCAGGAAGATTCAATAAAGATGATGGTCTCTTCTGACTCAAAAATGTCAGGAAAACAGTATGTCTTTGTTCAATGAGATTGAACTTCCATTGAAAGTTTTTTAGAACAACAGTTATCTCCTTCAATATAATTATATATCCTTTAGCCATACGGAACTCTGCTTTCTTCTAGGGCCTTCAGGATCAGGAAAATATTCAGTATGAAAAACAAGAGTTGGTTTGACACTGAGAAAAACATCAAAATCTGTTCATAATTTAAAGCCATCCAAGGAAAAAACCATCTCTTTTCTTACCTGTATCTGCTGTTACTGTCGTATCACCGTTTATGAATTTGGTGATACTTGCATAAGCTGTGAGGCTGTGGACGTTCATTTGCAGAATAATATTTTTACCCTAAAAAATTATAAAGATATAAACAGTTTTGTACCTGAGGCTTTAGGTGATCTTTCTCCCATCCCTACTTCTCTTGTGGAGGAGTTGTTAATGAAAGCTTTGGTATTATTTCAAGTACTGCTGGAATCTACCCAATGATGCTGGGAATGGGCAGAGTGTAGGAAAACAAAGAGAACAACAGATCCTTTGCTGTCACCAATGCACAGTCTGGGGGATTATTTGTAAAACTGCATCAGATAAAAATGCTGTGTTTTTCTTTTGTCTTTGTTTTTTGGTTTGATTTTTTTTTAGAGAAAAAACCCAAACAATCTCTGGTGTATATTTAAATGCAATTCTGCACAAAGCTCTAGTATTAGTTCTTTTCAGGATCAAAAAATTACTAACTCTGGCATGCTTTCAGAATACACAAGCACTATGGTGAAGAGTGCAATAGAAATGCTTACAACCAAATAAATAAATAGAGAGATACAGTATTTCCCATCTCCTGACACTGGGAAAACCAAGTCTTCTGGAAAATTTTGTGATATATACAGAAGATTGTCTATGAATTCATGTAATATTCCACCGTGAACCTTTTCTGGCCTTCTAGTTAACAATATGAAGTGACGCTGAGTAAAAAGTGTACATTTTTTCTAATATAGCAAAGAATACTCACCCAATTAAAGCACTTCATAATCTTCATGGGGCCTGTAATTTCTGAACATATCTATTATTACTTAATGTCAACAAAAGCGTCTTTAAATACAAAAGCACATTTTTTGGTCCTGAGAAAGCAGATTTGTTTTAAGACCATTGAAATGCACAATGAAGAGGAGAAGAAGCGATATCTCCACCGGACTTCTTATTTTCGACATCTGGTTGTGGTCCGTTGGGAGAAATGTAAGTAACAGTTTACCACATGGATTACAAATGTGCTGAATTGCAAGAATGAATATTAAATGAAAATATCCATAGCACCTGCAGCTTGTCCGGGAGAATTCCCCTTGTGTGTTGTGGGTGGGTTTTCTGAAAAACCCCTAGTGAGATGCGAACTGCAACTGCAGCTGCTTGTAGTAGCAGCTTGTCTAGTGTTACTGAAGAGTTTGCAGATTCTGTTCCCTTCAATGAATCAACATTGATCAGGGCTGCCAACAGGCTAAAAAAAGAAAGGGAGGGAGCAGGAGGAGGGTTGCAGGGGAAGGATTATGATCATTAGCATTACTCCCCCAGGTTTTGGATGATCAGGAAAAATTTAAAAATAGTGAATAAAAAAAAAAAAGAAAAAGAAAAAGGAAAGGCAAGCAAAATGCATGACGAAATATAAAGCCAGTTTGATATATCTGGGTGAGAAAACAATGTTTACTCTGTCAAAAGGTCAGGCCTGCTTTTTTCGCAATTGAAACCCTGCAATTGTGTATTTTGCTGACTTCATATACATTCTGTATATACTGAGCACTGTACACATGTGACACTTGGCTAGATTTCAGATGCCGTGTTAGAGGGGATTAAAGAGTGGAGAATGTTTCCCCCATAGCATTACCTTTTTTATTTTAAAGAGACTGAGTTAATTCTACGTGAACATGCCTTGAAAACAGAGTGGCTCATTAGGAAGTGTCATACTCCCCATTTTCATTTTACTCTCCAAAGAAATGGTGAAGAACAGTGTCTGTACGTTCCACATCTTTTTATCTGACCTCTCTGAAGAGCACTTGCATGTTTAGGCATAGCAAAGTGGAAATCAAAGGCAGATCAATGCTGGCAGCACAAAAAGGGAATTGCTAGCTTTTCCTTTGGGTTTTATAATGTCAAGTTGATAAAAAATATGAACGTCAAGTGGTACTTAATTTTTTTTTTTTGCTGTAAGAAAAAAAATAATATTTTTAGCTGTGAGAGGCTGCCAACTTATTCTGTTCTGGAATTTGTGTAGGAACTTGCTACTGTTACAGAAAAATGAAAAGCTTTACACACATTTCTTTGTATCTCTTTGATAAAAGAGGTCCGCAAGGAAACCCCAAGTTGCACAGGGATTAGAAGAGAGACACATGGCAAACACTTGTTACCCTGAGACAGCCTCGGTGGGTGACTACCTCTGAATGGTAGGCTTCCTCTGGAGGTGATACTTCTATCTTTGGTTCTAGCCTGTTGTACAAATATTTGGAGCATGTCTGAAGAAACCCATTGAATTGAACTTGCTATATGCAGCTCCAGGTTTTGCATCCCTCAATTTTATATCCCTGTAAATCACGGTCTGATGCTGACAGACAGGATATGGAAAATACCAGCTCAGTAGTGGAGAGCCCAGCTGGGTGCTGGTCAGCGTGTGTCCTGCTTTGCTCATGTGAATATTAAAGTACACATCCCAAAGAGGAGTGAGTGAATCAGAAGAGGGAGCTCTAGCTGTGCTAAAGAGGCCAGAGAGGGGACTTGTGTTGGAGTATACCCAAAGTAGGAAGGGAGAGCTCTTTCTCTGTTTTTCATGGAGGAGAAGGAGTTATATTCCTTTCTGCCCCTCTGCAAGTCCATGTTTTCATCCTAGTTTAATAGGTCCCAACAGATTCTCCAACAACCTATTGTGCTGTGCTTCTTGTCTCCTCCCTCACTCTTCTTTCCTTCTAGGCAAACCCCAGGCATCCCACCAGCAAAGACTCCAGCTCTCCAGGAGTCTCTGATGGGGAGGCTTGATTCATTTTGTTTGAAACACTTGCATGAGTTTAGTTTCTAAACCTATTGTGCAATATCTTATTAATCTACACAGGAGGACTTCTACATAATGGTCTTCAGAGACATTGCAGATCTTGGGACAATATTTTTAAAGGTATCATAACTGTAAATGTTCCCAAATAAGGGACAAATATTGTCTGTCCCTTACAATGGAGCGAAATGTGGGAGATGATAAAAAGAATTTCCTATCCTGTGTGGCCTTTTGTAAGTGGTTCCTTCCTTACCACTCTTTTCCCCCCAGGATGAATGAAGGTTCAGCAGAAGTAAACAAGTATGATGTTGTTTCTGAGTCCCACTGACCTGACCAGGACACTGCCACTGAGAGGCACAATGGAGGAGACTGCATCAAGGAACAAGTGCTGTTGTCTGCTTGGAAGCTTTGGGAGGTATTTAGTGTGTGGTCCTTGGGGAAGGTCCTTTGTGCCCCATCGCAGTCCTCTTTAAGTGTTGTGTTTGAAGGGATATGCAGAGGCCTTAAAAATACTGCCAAGATGACAGTACAGTAGTGTTTTCTGTGTTTCACGAATCATTTGTGTAACATTTGACAGGCATAATTATTTTCTGGAGATTTGGATAAACTGCTGTATTATGTACTAGACAGAAGCAGTTTAAGAAACAAGGAAATGTGCCTGCATCCTTAAGTTCTCTTGTACAAAGCCTCCTGGGTTTTGAAAAGGAGCAGGTGTTCTTCACACTGCTTACAGTCCTTTTTGCTACTGATTGTTGTGTCATTAGAAAAGGAATTAATCATAATTTTTAGCCCATTGTGAGTCATACAAAAGTTAATAAAAAGCTTGACTAATCAACACTGGACATGTTTCAGCTTTCTCTGGGGGAAATAAGTGGCTTTGATTTTACATACTCTTCTAGCAGATGCAGACTTGCAGTCATCCAAAGCATACAGAGGATGCTGCTGCTCTGCAGGGATGCAGGCAAACGCAGTGACCAGGACAGATGTGTCAAGGGGTCTGTCATATGGCATAGACTGAGTTGTACTGGGCAGGGCTAATCAGAGAGAGATCTTAATTGACAAGAGAGCTCCAATATGAAAAACTTAGAAAGCAACTAGCGTCAGAATATTTTATGACTGTCTCTAAAGATCTTCAGACTCAGGAGCTGCTGCCTCAATGCTGGTTGTATAGGGAGTATCAATACTCATGTATAGTGATTTAATGCTCTAGTGTGTGGACTATATGGGCATGCAGCTATTCAAGACAAAGCAGACCAAAAGACTGAACTGATGTTTGAGAAAGAATTCTAAAGTCAACATCTTTGCCTGCAACAACCAGCTTTGCCTAGAGTAGATGTCTCCAACAAGAGAGTTGAAAAGGAATAAAGACACCAACTTCTTTCTTCACGTTAGAATACTGGCTAAAGCATGCTTGGAGAAAAGAGTAGACCATGTTTTGTCTCTCCTGTCTGTAAGGTGGTCTGAGTCCCCATACCTCACCTGTGCTTTAAAAAACAAAATGAAGAAAATGTTGCTGTATGGTCATACACATACACTAGACATGTCACATCTGTTTGAGATGCAGTGTTTGCCTTCCAGTATTTGAGAATTTTGGGCACAGAGAGAGAAATAACACAACAGCAAATCAACCTGTGAAGTCAGGTGATGAGGATATCCTCTAGGAAACAGCATGCTTGTGCTTCTGCTTTTCATATTATCTAAGAATTCACATCAGAAATATACAACATGTCCCTCAAGAATGGGCTTAGGTGCCTTTTGTTCTATCTGTGAATTAATTAGTATTTGGGTACATTTTCTTTTACCCAGCTTGCTAGAACAATGTGCCTCTGTGTACAGGAATGGGCCCCAAAAGTGCTCCTGTTGACAGACAGCTCACTGGTGTCTTGAGGCACCTCCAAGGAGGTGGTGGTGGTGCTCTCTGCAGGGAGTTTTTTTTGGTCAGCTCTCCAGGGAATTCTCAGACTGGGCTCCCAAAACAAAATGCAAAGATGTTTGCTAAAATGTGATTTAAACAATAAATTCAGCAGTCCACTATCATATTTTTCTTACCAATCACTCCAGCAGGCACCATTTTCCTTGCTAAAAATACCTTATGTGGACACCTGCATGTGAATATGTGGCAGAGCTCATGGGGTTGCATATAATGAGTAAGGTAATTGGAAGATTAGCAATTGCTCTTTTGGGTTGGTTTTTAATATTTCGTCATGAGTTTACTGGAAGTGTGCAGCTGAGATATATATTACCATAATGCTTACATGTGTGACTTTTAATGGACATAAATTGAAAGAATCTATCTTTCTGGTTAGTGAAAACCCTAATTACTCATTATTCCCTGCTCCCTACTTTAGCACAGTCTTTGGAGCCTGCTGGTGAGCTGCATAGAGGTGTTTCTTTTACAAGGCTTATTATAAAGACACCTGTTAGGATTGATATAGTTATTGCTGCATCAACATTTCCATTGATTTGGTTTATGACCCAGCTGTAAAAACCCCTTTTCGTCTGAGATTTGATGAATGATGACTGAACCAAAGAGCGCGGGGAAAATAATGATTGTAACTTACTGGAGGGCAACATCAAATTAGATGAATTAGACATAAAAAAGTTTCAGAAGCTTGTTTTACATATTTATAATGTGAAAAATATTTCTTTCCACAATGAAAGTTTGGAAGTTTTTTAGACATAGTAGTCTAGTGCCTCTGTTTACATTTAAAAAATAATTTAGTCAGGGGATTTCAAGTGGAGGAATGGCTCCTGTGAAGGTTGGTTAATTATTTTGCATTAGGAAATTCATTGGTATTTTAGTAGAAAATTCGGAAAAGACTATGATTTAAGGCATAATGTCTTTTCTATTTTGGCCAGATTAAAGAATAATTTAAGACTTACTGGGGAAGGTGGAATAAATATCTCCAATCTTTTCTCCTGTATAAGATGGGTAAGTAATATGGAAAACACAAAGACTCCCTGCACTGGTGTTTATTAAGTGATGGCAAAGAAGTTATGCACATTCTGTTCGGAGACAGAAAAAAACAAGTGACCCACATGAACCAAAACTTTCTGAGGTGCCTCATATGCACTGAATAATTTGTCTCACCTTCCCCCTCCTCCTAGGGTCCAAAACCACAAAATGCAACCACATGTTTGGGTAATAGTCTTCCCAACTGAAAAAAGGACCATTAATGGAGGGTAGATCTGTTTTTAAACTCAAAAGACTCTGCCATTATAGTGGTAACAGACACGCTTCTGCAAGTGGTCGCAGTGTGGGGTCATGTGTCCTATCCCTTCTGTGGCAGAGGTGAAGGCAAGTAATTACAGGCTGGGAGCAATTTCACCTGCAGAGTAAGAGCTAGACTACAGCAAAAGAAGACAATGGTGTCCCAGGGATGTGAAATTACAGAGAACTTGCTCTAAATATCTGAGATAATCCATGTCCCTTTGAAAGCAAAGGGTGATGCATGTGTGTAACTATTGGTAGTGAACCTGAGCTCATTCATTGCACCTGACTTGGGGCACACACTGTTAATTCCATTACAGTATATTGTAACTTAATATTTACACACGGAAATATTTGAGCAAATGGACTCAGCCTGGGTGACTTATGCTACACTCATCAAGGCAGTCAATCTCCTGGAGGGTTCCAGATTTGCTTAACCTCTGTGGGTTTGCTAAACGTGATATAAATAATGGGGCTGGCATCGCTTTTGTCAACAAGAAGAAAAGACTGATTTTCACAGTAAAAAAATATCCATTTGTGAAGACAATATTGTCTAACACAAAATGTGAGAACTGGGGTCTCAAAGGATGTGGAAGTTTAAGAAAATGTGAGATCTGATCCAGAGTTCACTGAAGTCATGGAAAGATTCCGCCCCCCCCCCATTAGTAGGTATTGAACGAGCTCCTTGGATCAACAGAAACTGAGGAAGAGCCAGAAACAAGTTATCATGACAGGTCAGAAAGATGGCAACAGCACCCAGAAAAATATGAAAGTGTAATAAATTTGATGTAAAAGTAATGTTTTTATTTTAATAGTTGGCATTCTGTCTCTTGGTTAAATGCCAGGGTCAAAGTATTTAATATCCATTAGGAGTTTTAGGCCTGATTTTTTGATCATAACTCACTTTCAGTAGCACATGTTCATTGGTGCTCTTTAGATGGTGACTATGGCCACGTTCTTGCTGGTGTATTCCCTACTGGACACCAGTCAAGAATTTGCTCCAATAGTCAGTCCCTGGAAATAAATAGATTTGGTTTGGTGGATATTCATTAATTTCAAATGATGAGCATGATTATGTTATTCTATATTACTCTATATTACTGTATATATATACATATTAATTTTAATCAATTTTCAGGTGAAATGGTTGTATACACACATGCAGATGCATGCATGCACGAAAAAGTACTGTATGTAGAGGAAGAAAAATTTCTGGCAAAGAAGACTATGTCATAGCTTCTATTGAGCTCAAATTAATCAGAGATTGAGGTAGGCAGTGAAGATGGAGCTAGTTTTTATATGGCAGACCAGTGAATATGAATTACAACAAAAGGCAGCACAATTTTTCAACTGTAGTATTCACAGTCTGGATTTAAAATGACATTTAGGCAGCTGATTTGCAATCAATGGGAAATAGGTATATGTACTTGATTGGGAGAATTTTGAAAAAAGTCTTGACATCTCTTCTATTTTACAACTCCCACATGAGCAGGATTCAATTCTTTGCCGTGGGGTTGTTGATTGTAGGTATGCCCTCACAGTTCGGGCAAAGGGTGCTGTTGCAGTCTTCTGAGGAGCAGCTGATGGACGAGAAAGCTGCACCCTTCTGCCTGCCAAGGTCCAGCATAAATGAGATAAGGAAAGAAGTGGAAGGATAAGTGTGCTTTGGCAGAGAATAAATTCTTGTTCCCTCCTTTTCTTTCTGGGACCCCATCTGCTGCAGACACAGACCACAAAGCTCCATTTGTTAAGTTCATAACCTGCTCTACAAAAGCCTGATTAAAGCAAAGTGAAGAGCAGGATGTTTTTATGCACCTGTGAATATAGAGACATCCTGAATTCCTTGTTCTAGCCCATCAGTCACTTTCTATCTTGCTTGGATAGAAAAAAAAACAGTCATATGAAAAATGGTGGGCAATACTTCATTTTAAATGTTATTGAGGAGAAAAAACATACCCTTGGCATACCATGTATTTTTTCTCAAGTGTACCTTGATACTGTGTTCAAATATACAACTCTGAGATCATTAAGGTCAACTTACTAATTTAAATGGTACTTAATGTCCATAGTGCTTTTTATTTCATCTTTACCTCTTGAAACTAGTTTATAAAACCCCTTAAATTTACATTTGAAACTAATTTTAGCAGGAAGTTCATATTCAAAATTTATTGAGTGTCTGCAATCTGTTCTTACCTTTTTTATACAAGGAAAATTTTCTTTCTACTTCTGTGTGTGAGGTAAGAATGGGCACAAAAGCTTTAAGAAATGAAGAGAAGTAGCATCCAAAAATAGAACATTAAGCCAGTTCCTAGCACAAAACTTGTAAGATGTGACATATTTTACTGAAACTTTCAATACTATGTATTTCTCCTGTATTACCTTTCATCAAACTTTGGTTTTCAATAATTCTTACAATTTCCTGAAAAGGAAGAAAAGGTGATTGAACTGAGTTAACATAATTTCGTCTGGTGAAATCAAAGTCTGAAGTCAGACATTTGAGAACTCATGTATATCACTAAATGAAATCCTTTCACATTTCTTCCAGTTTGCCATGATTTTTCTCAGATAAGAGTTATGACTGAAGAATCTGTCATCAATTCTTTGATATAATTTAACCTTCTGTGAATAAATGAATGAGGTAATAAACTGTAGCATAAGGAAAATCAGACTGTTTTAAACTGCATCATATAAATCTTATAGCACATTGTGTGAGAAATATAAGCAGTATTCAGTCACTGAGCATTTCTTTCCATCTCTCCACTGACTGCCACCCTTCCAGAATTAAAAACTGCAACTAGGCAGCTTTGCCTAGGATGCAGAGTGACTTCTAAGAGCTGGAAAACATTTCCTTCCAGCTGCAGGGTACAGAGATAATCAGCCTCTGACATCAAATTATGACAAGGTCAAATCACAACCAGGGTAATTTTCTGTATTATGAAGCATAAGAATTACATAAGCAGTTGGACAAAAACATACATTCTCATTTTTTATTATACTTCAATAGAAGTGTTAACCTTGCTATTTGGATAGAATACTGCTATTATTTTCTGTAAATGCTCATTCATTGTCAAATTAGCAAGCATTTGATTGTAGTGAGCTTTTTATGTTTTATACAGTTTATATACATCTTGAAAACAATCAAGTACACAACAAATTATTCTGCTTTTAATTGTTTAGTAATGACAGTCAGGAAAGAATATTCATGTGGCTAGATATCCTCTGACCAGACAGAAAAATGCACAACTTGTTTTCTTAATTGAGAAGAGAGTTATGAGACTACACAATTTTAGACAAAGGGCATTCTAGGAGGACACAATAATCTATTTACTATTACAATGAAGTAATCTATATGGGCTGATCCAACTAATACTATAGTATGTGTTCCTGTGTGTGTTATAGTGGCACAATGTCAATGTCTTCTGAATCATTCTAAAGAGGTACAGGCTGCTTTTGGTTTGCGGTGGGGGCAAGTTGAAAGGGGAAAGAAGTTTTGACATTTCATCATCACAGTCATGGTCAGGGTCATGATTCATGAACAGTTTTAATTTGATCAACTAAAAATATATAGATAATAGATTAGATCATGACTGCAGAGGAAAAAAAAGTCATATTCATAAACAAGGGCTTCTGAAGTAACACAAAATGCCTCAGAGTGTCCTGTCTGACCCCCAGCTGCTGCTGCAGAGGCATGTGCCTCTCCTGTAGGTTCTGGGACATTTGTCCCTGCCCTATATGGATGCCTTCAACCCCTCAGCTCAGTATAATGGCAGACCTGGAGAAGCTGGTGTCTTGTTTTTCTCATCTTTAGGATGAGAAGAAACGGCCTTAAGTTGCACCAGGGGATAGGAGGAAAAATTTCTCTACCAAAAGGGTTATCAAGCATTGGAACAGGCTGCACTGGGAAGTGGTTGAGTCACCATCCCTGGAAGTATTTAAAAGACATGTAGATGTGGCATTTAGGGACATGGTTTAGTGGTGGGATTGGCAGTGTTAGGTTAATGGTCGGACTTGATGATCTTAAAAGATCTTTTCCAGCCTAAATGATTCAATGATTCTGTTAGGTAGTCGAGCCCAAATGAAGAATTTCAGAGTGCTTGCTGGTGACACCTCTGCTAGAAACTCACTGGTCTGCCAGGAAAAGCTGGCTTTTGCTACCACCTCTTGAAGCCCTAATCTACACATCGTATTCATTGACCTCTGTAATAAAATGAACCAGTACCCATATGTGGCAAACAGTTATATTAGTGCGCCCTTTGTTAATCTTTGGCAGGACTCTCTAGCATGGAACAATATGTGCCATTTCCTAGGACTGTGTACAGCTGATGATATTGAACTGGACTGGAGTAGATGTAGCATTTAGGTTGAGATAGCGTTAGTTGCACACAGGTTTTCCAGACACTTGGAGATGCCAAGGAGATTCTTTCAGTGGCTGCTCTTCTAAAGGAAGGTCTGAGGAAAAACAGGTTGTGAAACTCTGTACAAAAGTGGTGATATCTGGGATACTTTGCATAAAACATACACCGTCTGGGCTGTTGAGTGTCCAGGCTAAGCATAAGTGTAACCAAGATAGGAGAAGGAGAGGGGTTGTGCTTCTGTAGAGAAGCCTTTTTTCATGTTTGATTTTCGTTTGCAATTCTGATTAGTCCAAGTCTTCAACTATTAGACTCTGACATGCCATGCACAGCCATAGTAAAAGTCCTGTGTCACTTTGACTTTGCTGAGCCACCAAAGGTGCCATGGTGAGGGATCTAGAGAACAAATCATATGAGGAGAGGCTGAGGGAACTGGGCATGTTTAGTTTGGAGAAGAGGAGGCTGAGGGGAGACCTCATTGCCCTCTACAACTACCTGAAAGGAGGTTGTAGGGAGGTGGGTGTTGGCCTCTTCTCCCAAGGGAATAATGACAGGACCAGAGGAAATGGTATGAAGTTGCGGCAGGGGAGGATTAGATTAGATATTAGGAAGAATTACTTTACTGAGAGAGTGGTCAGGCACTGGAACAGCCTGCCCAGGGAGGTGGTGGAGTCGCCATCCCTGCAGGTATTTAAGGAACGTGTAGATGTGGCACTTCAGGGCATGCTCTAGTGCCCGAGATTGTTGGGTTGGGTGTTTTGTTTTGTGGTTTTTTTGGTGTTTGGGTTTTTGGTGTTTTTTTTTTTTGTGTGTGTATGGTTGGACTCGATGGTCTCAAAGGTCCCTTCCAACCATGAAGATTCTGTGATTCTGTAACAAAGGCACATGTTAAAATTAGGCAATGTGAATCCAAAACTAATCGCTACTCAATTCTGAAGAGCAAAAAATACTTTCTTGTGATCTTGTTTTTGTTTTTGTTTTTTTTTTATTCTTGGTTTGTTGTTTTTTTATGGTTTGTTTGTTTGTTTTTTAATATAAATAAAGACCGAGGTCCACTTGCATTTTCTGCATTTTAAAAAATGGTTGACTTTTAGAAAAAAAATGCTTTTCTGCGATGAGTACACTGACCATGATATAAGTCCCCTTTAAAGCTCAGGAAGGCCTCTCAGCTACCAATTTAGTCATTTTTTCAAAAGAATTTCCTGGAATTCAGTTGCCAGATTCTAGGTCTCCAGTGATCCCTTTCTCACTGCTCTGTTTTCAAGGAGTATATCCTTTTTATGAAATTTGGCTGGGGAATGATGCAGACCTTGAAGAAAGTGAGGTGGGGATTTCAGTGGTTTATGCCAGGACTTTGGCTGCTATTCCTGTGTTGTAATCACCTTATCTATGAGGTTTTTGTATTAACCAATCAAACTAACAAAATAAATAAATACCTCAGTATAATGCACAACATGTTATTTTACTTCGTTAATTTCTTGAAGGATTTTTGGCTGTCGTTAGTTGGAGTGATGTGTTTTTCTTCCTGATATCATTCCTGAGTTTTATTAAATACAATTTTTTATCTAGCTGAAATGTGTATAGAAATTAGTGGCCTAAAGAGAAAACCACCAATCTCCAAATAATTAGAATGATTCTATGCATATTTTTTAGGTCAGAGTCACAAAGACACTGCACTTGTATTTAGCATTTAAACTGCTCTTCTTAAAAAGCATTTTGCAGGCTTAATCCTATTTCAGACTCAGTTGAGTTTGGCTTCAGTTCTTCGGTTGTGTTCTGTGACTTAAACATCACATATATTATGTTCCACCATAACGCACTTCACAAAGGGCTCTGAAGGAATAAATAGTAGACAATCTTCAGTCATGGGACTGTAGTTGCAAATAAGTTAAATCTGGTTCATTTACAAATTACAAGAGAGACAGTCAAGATGGTTTGTTGATCCTAGCAAGCAAATTAGAGCCTGCTCACTCCCAATACTTTTATTATTTTTGTCACGTGGGTTCGTAAAGGACCACACTGTTATAATCTTACTTAGAAGTGGTTTATTCTACATGTAGTCTATGGAAGTCTTTTCAGTGACAGCTGCTTGGCAGCTAACCATGTTCTTAGCCATGTTGCAAATATAGATGAGTTTGCTTCATACTGGATGGATCGACATTGCTACAGGTATATGTCTGTGAAAGTTGTGTGTGTACAGAAAAGAATTTATGAACTCCTTACAGTAAGCAAAGCATACTCTGTTGGGTTTTTCTGAATTTACTCAGAATTTTATTTTACTAGGAAGTTTTTTGGTGGTTCCTTTTTTTCCATATCAGATATGCAGGAGGCAAAACAAGCCTAATCTGTGGAGATTCTGGTTTTGTTTCAGTTTTTTGGTGGTTTTTTATGTTGTTGTTTGTGGTTTGGTTTATGTTTGCTTTATTGGTTTTTGTGTTGGGTTTTTTTTCATTGTTTTTTTGGGGGTGGTTTTTTGTGGTTTTTTTGGGGGGTTTTTTGGGGTTTTTTGTTTTTTTGTTTTCTTTGTTTTTTTTCTACAGGAAGGCAGTAGATCTACAATACAGCGCCTTGCAGCTTTTGAAATTTCCAAGTGCTATGGAGGCATGTGGAACTCACAACACCAATTTTGCAGTAGGGACTTCACTTTGTGATGCATAGAGAGGAGTTTCAGAAACCAGAACACCGACACCCAATCTAGAAGTGTTGAGCAGAGGGATGGTGGGAACTGAGGCTGTGACTTAAGCCCTACCTCTCCACTGCTCAGAAATGCCTATAGCCATATTCAGGACAATCTTCAAGAGGTAAGCAAGCAATCCCTTTCAAATGAAGTACTAACAGTCTTCCTAAAGGGTGGAGGGGAAATTTCACTTTTATCTTTTAAATTGGTTGCTGAGAGCATCATTTCTGAGGTTACAGACCCTCATTTAACACTTCTCCAACATATTTGTGCCTACAATCTTTCCTTGCCTAGGGGAATCAGTGAATTATGTGGTATTATTAAGCTCTAATGGCTTTAGTGGAGGTAAAAGGAAACAAAACAAACCAAAAATAATCGATAACTTAATTGCTTGTGACAAAGTCTCTCAGTTTTGCATATAGTTTTGCACAATTCCCATACTTTTGGTTGGAGAAAAGAATAAAAAATTAAGCAGATGAGCCTCTTGGATGTGTTGGGCATGAATATGAAAAAATGCTTTGTGACTACATTCCTAAGATAAAATGCAGTTAGCTCAGTGCAATTTTGGGGCATGAAATACAGAAAAAACCTAAACTCTTTTACTGCATTATTCCTGTTGTCTGAGCTGTGAGAGAAATTGGAATTTCTCTTTGGTGAAATATTTCAGACAAAATGCACAGCATGGAACAAAGTTCTAGGAAATCTTTTGCAGCATCTTCAGTTTTGCAACACTTATCTTACATGGCCAGAAATATTGCATCCCATGCTCCCTAAAGTTTTGTTGCTGACTGGCAAGGAAATAAATGGGGATTTAAGAATTTCGACATATTTCTGAGGAAGCCCTATTTGTTCATGCCGGTAAATTTGCAATGAAACATTTTAGTTTCTGAGAAGTATATTAGGTTGTGTGCATCTATACAACCCTTGTATCTCTTTGTATCCTTACAGATTCTTGCATTGTTATGAGAAAAGGATATTTCATATAAACACTTTGACTACATCTATGCTAGTAAATAAAAAGGCTAGAGACCACTGTCAGTTCTGATGTATGTATTCAGTTCATATAGTTAATCTCTCTGTACTCCTTTGCCTCCAAACCACCATACCGACAAAAATACCCAACCCACATTGATTCCTGACCATGTCCCAGCTAGAGTGCGGGTCAGTGCCAGCCAACTTGGGTGCAAAGTGTGTCAAGGTACAATCCTGACATACTTGGCTTCATGCCCTGGCCCTGGTCTGTGTATAACTTTAGATGTAACTTAGTAACTGAGTCATTATGGATAAATGATTCCCTGAGAACCCTACACCCATGAGTAGGAAAAACAATGTCTAAACAGATGAACAAATAGAAGTTCAGGCTTTAGGATGAAGACGAGGTGGCATAGATGACTCAGCCACACTCTTCTCCGTCATTGATCCCTCTGAAAAAAAGAATTATTCTTTGGAGGAGCAAGCAGAGAGAGAGGAGTACATGATCTTTCACTCATGTCTATAACCCCTGATGCTGCTCCTGTCAAGGTCAGTATTGCAGAAGTCTTTAACCTTACTAATAATAATGTAACCAGTTTTCACTGAAAAAGTGGTCAGTGAGAAATTGCTCCTTGTTTTAATTCCTGGTAAATGCGAGAGCCTGGAAGCTCCAGTCCGAACTAGCAAGAGTACACAGTGACCCAGTTTCTCTTCCTTCCTCCCACTCAGTGGAAGAGGCAAAGGGCAGCGCAGAGCCATCTGGGTTAACGTTGTGAACAGTGGGGTCAAAGTAATCCTGGGGTTTTCCCTGTTTCATTCCAGAGCAAGGTACTTCAGGACAGAACAGATCAGAAAATTTGCAGGATTTTCATCCCTGTTGCTAAGCTAATGTAGTAGTTGTACTGCTTGTATTTTAGGGACTGAAATACTGAAGGAATGGATCTAAATGTTCTTGGTGGTGAAAAAAATGTGGGCAGGTTTTTTTGATGTAAAAAACCAAACCAAAACAAAAACACCTGCATAAAAACTCTGCATACAGTGTACAATACATGCAATTTATCATCATTGTGAGTAGGCTGAAGTGAGCTAAGCTTTCCAAACACTGTTCTTGCTGTGGAATGCAGCCATTCTTCATGATAGTCTTCAGGGCATAAGTATTTCTAAACCCAAAGTGTTTCACTGCATATTTTAAATAATCAGTCATCATATTAAATGTTCTCAGTGACTCCAGTGTTTCTGCATGTGAGCTACTTCTTATTAGAGAAAAATTACACACAGCAGTAGAGAAAATAACTATTTCACCCCCAATACTGGCTAATCAAAACCGTAAATATTTTCTCTCTGTTATTTTATTCCAGTGTGGATTTCTGAAAACATATAAATGGGCTGGACATAAGAAACAGAAGTCTTAAAACAGACTTTTAACCACCATTGTCCTTGGAGCTCTAGGTCTAGCTAAAAAGCAGTTTTGAGCACCAATATAAGTTCTTCTGGTAGGGAAATCTGTAAAAGGTGATATTTAGATCTGAAGCATCTATGTAATATTGTTCATCTCAAATGAGTTAAGTAGTGTAAACCGGTCATTATGACTCCCTGTGAAGTCAGCGGGAAGGGAAATGCACACAGAGACAGACACATGCACAGGACAATTAATTTCCCATCTTTTATATGTGTAGTTTAGGATGAAACGAGTTGCACTCTGCAACTCTACTTATGCCTCACTATTAACTCAAGAAAGAGCATAAATGATGAACTTGTCAAGCAGTAGTTCCTTTCCACTTCACACTGGTTTGGAGCAGTGTGCTAGATGCTTATCAGGAGATATGAATGTCACTGCTTAAATGTTCAACAATAAAACTATGTGTATGACAGAGAAATTACTATTTGATATATCATACAGTAAAAAGTGTCTTACATCATAGTAGATAACTAAGATAAATATAAATAAATATATCCTCTGGGTACTTAAGACACAGCAACTACAGGGACTACAGGCATGAGGAAGCAAGAAAAAAGGACACATGGGGTTTTTTGATTATGTTTGTTTTTCTTAAATATTCCAGTCTGAGAGGGATGAAGTACTTGTGCTTCTAAAGGGATTTGGAATCAAACAGATTCTTCTCTGTTCAGCTGGCCCAGCACATCCAACTCTGAAGCTGATTCTTCGGATTTAATCAAATTATCACCATGTTCAGTGGAATTTTGGGTTCAGCCTGGACAACACAAATGAGACCAATTGTCAGATAAAATGATGAATAAGGTGCTAAAATGAGGTTTATGGAACCATGAGGAACATGTTCTGTGTTACTCTGATTTATGTAAAACTCACGTGATTCATGTTTAATAAAAATATTAGACTTTCTGAGTGAACCTTAAGCACAGTTTTGAGTGAACCTTGGCTGATTTATGCTTTGCATTCTCACATGATTTTGACAAGGAACCAGATAAAATTTGGCAGTTTTGACTGTGTTTCATTTTGAGATTTTGAGTTTATTTGGACCCAAACCACAAGCAAAACTTGTAGCTCTGGACCCACCCAGAAAGAAACTGAAGAAAACTGACCCAGCCCTCCATAAAATTAAATGATGGGCTTTCACATAGTTCTGACATACAGACGTTAATATTAGGTGAGATGAATCCTGTATTCCAGGAACACCACCGCTGGTGACAAGAAGCACCCAAAGAGAGAGCAATAGCTTCCAGCTATAACCTATATGGTCACTAGGAGACACATTTCCATATTCTTCTCTCAGCTGCTTATTCTGTGCAATCAGTTGAAATAGCAGAGCTTTAACACACTGAGAACCCGGCTGTACTCTTACACCAGTCTCCTCATCTGCCTACCACATACCACCAGCTGCACTCACCCAAACCCATCTCCTGATCTACTTAAGGTAGGTTCACCTACAGCATGCTCCACTTCCACAAACGTTTACTTCCCAGAGGCTTCTTGCCTTCTGAACCTGCTCCCACGTCCTCAGGCAGGAGTACAGACCTTGAAAAAGCTGGTTTCTGGCACAGGTTGAAGATCCAAGATGTTTCTACACTCAAGTACTTAGCTAAAGGTTCTGTCTGCAGCTCTACTAAATACCTCCATCTAGACAGCTACTCCTGTTATGTATCACTTCAGCACTCTGGAAACTTCTGCACCACACTAAGCAAAGCTCTGTATCAGTACTAGTTTACCCATCCTGCCAGTAAACTTATGTCATACTAGAAAGGTATGACACTTGGAATGAAGTTTTTAGTTTTGCAATATCACAGGCATAAGAAACAGCACAAATACAGATAATGACGATTAAAGAGAGCATAATTCCTTGCTCAAGGGAAATAGGTTTATAAGGATAAAGGAATTTACATGCATACATAGGTTTTGTGTCTAATCTCAAGTCAGTTATGACTGTATTTCCTTTTATTCCGATAAATCACATCCTTTGTCATCTTAGCTGTAATTGCCAGTGAACTCAACTGTCACTGGTGCTAACAGCTCTAGTGATCCATCTTTGTGCTGTAACACACACTAAACTGACTTTTTCCTTTACAGATGAACCAGTATGTCATTTAACCTTGTGTTTCTTTCTGATCATCCTTTTCACTGAAAGCAGTTCGGAAGCCTGAGATATTCTAGATTTCAGTATCAAAATAGTAACAAATTATACCTCAGATTAAAAAAAAAAAAAAAAAAAAAAAAAAAAGTATGGTGAACAAACGGTGTCCAAACTGATAGATTTTTCTCCAGAAGATTTCTTCTCAAATGGTCAGATGTGTAAGGGAATTGTAGAGCTCTGGTGAGAAGTCACTAAACAAAACGTATCTTTTGCTAATGGTTAGCAAAAGATTCCAGTTTGCAGGAATTAACTGTGTTTTCCTGTGTGTACCATTCATATGTACTATTTAAGGAATGTTCTCCCCAAATTTAACTCTTCAGAGTCTCAGAACATGACAACTGTAAACATCACTTAAAGCTTAAACATGACAATGACTATAGACAAGAGATTAGTGAACTGTTACTCACATAAAGAAACACACTAGGGTAAATGAGACCATTCAGATGGTCAACTTCCCAGTAGTGTTAGCTACTTAAAATTGATGGGACAGTGGTCTGAAAGAGAGCATTTAACTGATGGGGAGAAAATAAAAGAAAAATACACCGCCTCCTTTACCCTTTTTTCCCCCCTCTTCCTTCTTTCCTTCAACTCCTTCCTTCCTTTACAGCTGAGGGGGAATGACTTAGCTAGGACATTTCCTTGAAGGCATTAAGAGGAGAAGGGACATAAAAGTTCTAATGATGGACAATTTCAATTTAACAGATGACTTTAAAAATATTAGGATAAACCCAAAGTGTTGCCACAGAGAGAAACTATGAATTCAGAAGGAGTTCACGAGGCTAAGGGAGAGAGTAGGATCAGATTGTATCTCAAACAACACTGAAAGAGAGAACATAAGCTCAGCAAGATTTCCAAGGTGAGGCCAGGCTTTGAAGAAAGAAGGAGGGGAAACAAGGGAAGAGAGAGGGAAAGGCGTTACATTGCGAGACCTTTGCACTCATTGTAGCCAAGATACTGGAACAGCTAAAAAGGAATTTTGGAGTCAGATATATTTTAAGTTTCTGTTTTCATATTTCATGTTTTGTTTCCAATTTTGCAATCAGGAATTCATCTCACTGCTTGCTAGGACACATTTGTTTCCTTCGTTAGGCTTGTCTTGTGTTAAGAATGGGCTGCTTTGGCAAGAGGCAAGCTATAGAGAAATAACCTGTGATGCTGGATTAACTCGTGCTGGACATTGTCCTTTGCCATGTGATGAAGGAGAATAAGGGAAATAGGATGCAGAATGTCTTGTGAAGTTCTTGCTAGATACAGCCCCCGCACGGTCTCAAAAAAGTAAGCTTCTTAGTAACATTATTGAGCCAACAAGGAACTGTGTAAACTTAGTATGTGAGTGCAAATGAGGCAGAGTAGAAATCAGACATTAAACAAGTCTCTTTTTTTTTAACCCTCCCAAACCCTTCCAGATGTTAAAACAAGTAAAGAGCACATGATAACTGTGTTTTATTATTAATCCTGGAATTAAGATTAACTTTACCCGACTTTTCTTCCTTGTCTCTTTATTACAACTATTGTTTCAGGTTCCAAATGTGTTGGGTTTAGCTTTCTGTTCAAGGTAAATATGTGTGCCAGGTCACTTTTGTTATAGAGTCAGTAAGATAAATTTCAAATGAAGTCCTGCTCAAATATAGCTGGGTTTTTTTATATTTTAACAGAAAAGAATTTTTTCCCCTTTGTGTTGGCATCAGTGGCAGTTCTTATGTGTAATACAATTAGCACTGGTAGCTGAAGTTCCCCACAAGGAAATGATTCAAGACAGATGATAATAAAAAGTGGTGGTGGTGGAAGTGGTATGTGGTTAGAGCAGCAAAAATCTCACTTATTAAGATTATGTCTTCACTGTGGCGTTACTCAGCTGGTGCCCCCAGATTGGCAACAGCAAAGACCTCTGAACCAACTACAATGATGCCTTGATCTAAGAAAGATGAATTGCAGAGCTATAGATTACAGTCTGTGCTTTAATTCTTCTTCTTCTTCTTGGGCTGATAAATAGCTCACCTCACAGGGTGGATTCAGACGTCCCTGTTGTGCCTTGTTACAGTTCCCTCTGCTTCACCCAGTTCATGGGAGAACACTCACTGTCTTCAGAACCATAGGATGTCCCCATGGAAGTCTTGTTTTACACCTGTGACTCAGACCTAGTTATTGTTATTCTGTGCATCGTAATACAGTATCATATAGCTAAAGTTATTGGTGCAAAAGGGTATTTACATTAGCAAGGAGAGATTAATCTTCCTTCATTTCAGATATCTATGGTGTTAGGTGTGACCTATTTTAGGTGTCACGGAAATGAAGATAACCTTAAAAACACCTATGCATTGTCTATAAAGAGAAGCTAGCTGAGATGTAGGCACTTATGTCGGTTAAGATGAATCCCATTCCAAGTGACTAATCTCAGCTGGGAAATAGCTATCACTTTTTTTACTGCATTGAGCTCAGATCATCACCTGTCAGCGTGAGTGCTGGACTGCAGTGCTAAATCAAACAGATTAGCTGAGGTCATGAGAGATGCAAAGCAGAGTGGAGCACAAACACTTACAGAGTGAGACCCAGGTTACCTACCCTTCCCCGGCTAAGCCCAGTCACTGCTGGGGTGGGTGCCCCTTCCTCTCTCTTTTCTGTGTGGTTTACAACAGTCTGTTCATCAATGAGCATCTGTCTCAGCTGAAGTGTTGTGATTGTCCTAAGATTAATGTTTGTCTTCAAGGTGGAAGGTTAGACCAGAGGCAGTGGAATAAAAGATGAGCGCTTGTACAGGCAAGTGCCAAACAGTAGAAAAGGTCACCACTTGCAGCTGAGACCAGTGCAAACAGACCATTTTTTTGCTCTTTCCCACTACTGTTTAATTTAAACTGTCTGAATTCACACTAGTTGGGCAACAAGAAAAGTACTTGTACAGGCAGGAGCTGTCTGAGCCAAGAAGCGGTGTGTTTAGCTGAGAGATTGTAGCTAAGTGTTAACAAATGAGAGCCCTTCTTGTTGAATGCCGGGATTTCTGGAGATCCCACAAGCTTCCATGTAAGGGAGCTGAGTCCCCAAAGTGGATTGTTTCCTCACTGGAGGGATCTTGGAAAATTATAGGATTCAAACATTTTGAAAGTTAAGGACATAACCAGGAGTAGGGACTGATTCATAAGATGAAGCGGAGAGAAGCCATGCAGTGCCATGATGCAGGTAATCACTGAGCTTTAAAGACATGAATATGTAGGTGTGGAATCACTGTTTTAAATGAGATTTTGCTTTGTATTTGTTCTGCCTGAAGGCTTCAACAATGCAAGCTGGATCTGCTCTGAAGAATTCATCTCATAAAACATAAAGTTTGATTAGCCCTGGAATCAGTCAGTCAGACAGACAGATGCTCATCAGTTCTTCATTGTGTCCTTTCATTTCAAAGAAAAAACAAAATGCAGACATCAGTCGAGAGAGATTTTCTTAATAGAGTATTGTGGCAAATAGTGGCTGCTGTAGCTAACCATGATTACCTATCTGAACACCAATCCACCAGGAGAGATGAGTGGCCTGTTCTTGGGCAACTTGGGGATTTGCCCTCTTTCAGGTTTCATCTGTTCTGCACTTTGGGCAACTACACAGAGTTTAGTTTGTGCTATTTTATTTATATTTTTTAATACATACATGGATGCATAAGCTGATTCACTTCAGATACCTGTTCACTGGATGTAACCACCTTGTTTGTGAAGTCTGTTAAGTACATGTCAAAGCATAAACTGTAGCAAAATAACTTCAAAATCCAAGCAACACTGAAGACAAACTCACCATATGGTACCTTATCTCACATTTCAGCAGACAAAAGTAGGACTATAACACTTCCCATTTTATGTGTGAGTAGACCCCAGGCCATAAAAATCAAATAAGACTCAACTAGGAAAAAATCTGGGCTAATGAAAAACTTATGTTAGAAATGAAGAAACTCTGTAGGGCCAAGTACACATTGATTTCATAATCCAAACCCTGTAATCTGCTTTTCCATTAGATGGCAAAACATTTCTCCAAGCTTTGCCTTGACTAGAAAGTGCTGTTTTTAGCATGATAATGAGCTTAGCATCAGTTTTTAAATCCTTATCACAAACAGAATTAGAGCTGAAGTAATCAGAACAATATAACCAAGATTTACTTTTATCTTCTCTGATCAGTTAGTAATGATCAACAGAGTGTCAGCTAAATCAAATCTTCTCATGTGTTCAAAGTTTTTGTTATGATATTGCTTGGAAATGACATTGCCTGGAAACCTTCTTTGACAAACTGGGACATCACATTACCCCATGGATCTCCTTGGGGCTGACAAGAGTAATGAATTCTCTTTGTAGGTTTTCATGCTTTTTCTATGACTATGGTGGATTTCCAAAAAAGCATGATGAGAAGATCTATATGGCAACTGTTTTCCTTTCTTGAAAAGTTTCTTTAAGACTTTGTAATTGACATGAAGACCTCTGGGTTCATATGCCTGAAGGATTTTGGACCATCTTCATTGTGACCCTGATACTTGTGAATGCTTGTGAAAGTTAATAGTTGACATTTAATTACATTGACATTTGCAACAAAACATTGTAAAAGACAATGTTTACCAATTCCCTTTACCATGGTCTGTTGCTGGTCTAGACAATTCCATTTAAAGTGAAACAAGAATATGTGAAGTATAAAAAGTAAGTCTGGCCTACAGTTCATTCATTTTAAAGCTGGAGACATGATCACGATTAATTCTGATCTTCTCCATCACCAGTGAGCTGTAGATTCAGTCTATTCACATCAAGCCTATAGCTTGAGATTGACCTAGGACTGTTTAGGGGTTTTGAGGTTGGGTTGGTTTGGGGTTTTTTTTGGTTTGGGTTTTTTTTTTGGTTTGAATAATTTGTTGTGTCGAGTTTTTTTAACCTGATATGAAAAAAGCAGAATTTCATTTTTTTAGCTGGGTAAACTGAGACCTGAAGTCAAGTGGCTTTGTCAAATCCAAGGGACAAGTCAGTGATAGAACTAGACCAGCACACAGACTTGTAATTATGAATTCCATGTTTTCATCACCCTGGCAGACATTCAATCAGACATCTCAGTGCTTTAGAAAGCAAGTGAATACCACCAACCTTGTGTGATCAACTCAGAAACCAGGCAAATGCACAAGATATGAGATATAACTGAGCTCACTTAGTAGACTAAGGAAACCAGCAAACCAGTTCAATGCAGCAGCTTGAACAAGTGACGGAGCAGATGATAAAACAAACTTTGATTTACTGAGTTAAAATAAATTATTTAGATATAATTTTGTCTAATGTTCTTCTGGAAATCATGTGTTGTTTAGTGACGGATTTCTTTTTAGTATGCATTCCTTTCCCACTCACATTTCTGGCACTAGAGAAAAATTACTTTCATTGAGGTTCTCAATTATTGCATAAGGATTCCAGCAGTACACTACCTGACAATTTTACCATCAGAGCAGATACTCTTCACCTCCTGCAAACCAGAGACCTCCCCAGAATTTTTTTGTACCCACCTGCTGAAGTGCTGAACTGAGCTTTTGAAGGGAAGGGTCTGGCAAGACAGTAGAGCTGATAACCAGACCTCTTTTCTTAGTAACCTGACCACCGAGGCTGAATACCCTCTGCTGTCAGAGATGGCAATGTTCTGAGGATCATTCTCTATGCCTCTAACCAATTATATTCACTATCGTGTGCTGTCAGTCCATGAAAACACCTTAAAAACGGCTAAGATTAGTCAGTTAAGTAAGGATATGTGGTGGTGGTAGAGCTGGGTGACTTTTTCAATACATTTTATACAAGTCTTAAAACCTGGACTGCATCTGTGTTTGTTCCTACTTCTTCTGCCTTTGCTTTGCCTGGATGTTGGCAGTGCTCCTCACACTATGGGGTCATGACCGCCCCAGGGGTCACAAGAGAGTTCAGAGAGGATCACAAACTGCTAGAAAAAGCTTAAGGAGGTTTTTTAACAAAAAGAAGTACCAACAAAAGGGAAAAGATGAACAATATGAATAGCAAATTATGCTGATTTAACTTTTGATAAAAAGCAGTAACCCACAGTCTTTGCCCTTGAAATGCTACATCCTATGAAGACATTCAAGGGACTTTCAGGAAGACAGAGGGGTGAAAGGGCTCACAATTTTCAAAAGATTTCACATGAGATTTCGAACTAAAATTTATGCCTCTTCAGCATCGTGGTTTTGGTTGTAAACTTAGCCCATAATTTAGTTTTTGATAAAAGTGACCAGTAGTGGCCTGTGTAATCTGACTGTAATGACTACAATAAAACTTTATAGATCTAAATCAGATGTACTATATAAAAATAAGGTAAAGAAAAACGTGGGATGAGCTGGATGCTAAGCAGAAACAAAACCTGACAGGTTGCTACTGCTTCTACTGCTTCTTTTGTTGTGCAGGAAGGAGAGCTACAAGTCCACTGTGGTCAAGTAAGCAGGATGGCAGGGCATAAGGGCAAGAAGAACCTGATGAAAAAAGGGCACAGGACACGAGAGTATTTCTGGTTCTGAATGGAAAGATGGGACATTGCTTGCCAGCCCTTTCTATTTGGATGCTTTTGCAAGCTCATTTTGATGGTAAATTTAAATTTAATGAAAGGCGAAAGACTGAGGTTACCAGAACAGTTAGTGAACCTTCTGCCAATTAAAGGTTTTGCCCCAAAGACCACACCTTGTGGTGGCTGAATTTCATTGCCACCCCTTCCAGAATGTTTTCCCTCTGCTACCTTGTTATTGTAGTGATGGTGGCATTGTAAATTATAGTCCCAGCTGGATGAAGAACCCTTCTGAACTGATCCTAGTGCTGTTCCCTATAGTATTGCTAATGATTACACAGCTGCCTACTAGGCACTCTAGAGCCCAGGCTCGTGGGTCTGCCTCCAGCGCAAGTTGCAATAAAGTTTATTTTCATTCAAAACAAAATATATTGGGATTATTGTCAGAGCAGCCCCAGAGGCTTGCACAGGGGGTCTAGTAAGCATTGGTAAGAAAATTAGAAGCCTTGAGGTTATTAATGTTGCTAGAACAGCAAGCTTAGTGGCCAGCAGAGGTATAATTTACCTACACTAGCATCACATGCTGGAGCAAGGCAATCAAGTAAGAGGTCAAGGGACTTTAACATAACATAAGATAGATATATAGCCCCAAGCTTTTTAGGCCAGATTCTCAGCTGCTGTAAATCAATGTAGCTTCATGGGAATCAGTGGACCTATCCAGTTCTCAATGTGCTAAGAATCTGGCCTATACCCTTTATGGAAGTTATCCTGAGATCTGAAATGAATGCAGCAGCAAAACTCAATTTTCATTTTTGCTTTGTTTTAAAGCCAACACATGACATTTTTAGCTCAGCTGTACATCGGTTTGGAGAGCAAGACTGTAGTTTAACACTTTTGGCAAGAACACATCTCAAAATGGTCATGAAAAAGCTGATGAGATTCCATCAATACACATTAGCTAATAGAGAGAAAACTTAAGTAAATGCAGAAGGAGCAAATATCTATTTTTAACTGATTAGTAACCAAAGTTCAGGTAGTGTATAGTTTTCTATCTATAAACCAGTAGTTCATATTCCTATTTATAAAAATGAATTAGCATATATTTGATCAAAAAAATAATATCAGCTTTTGGTGATTTAAATGACATGAGATTGTGCTGTACATTCCTGCCAGGGGATAGAGTGAGGAAGCTGGCAGAGATAGAAGAGAGTGTAAGGAAGTCACAGATGAATAAAATGCATGCATCATTCACTCACAGATACACAAGGTTCAGTCTTTCTCCTGAGTACATATAGATATAGATCCAAGCCACAACTTTTATTCATGGATTGCAGTCCAAGTCTATGTCTCAGTGCAGTCCCAAAGTTGATGGAGTTTCAGGGAGCAGGGAGGGGATTGTGTCTAGTCTTTTTGTTCAGAATAATTTGTGGCAACTCATAAATATAAATCCTGTGGTAACACTTGAATCTCTACCAGACACTTTAGTCTCCAGTAGTACTGCTTCCTCTTCTCAAGAAGTCCTTATATTTACTGATTTATCACAGTTACACATAGTACCTGTCACAGGAAGAGGCTCTTACTACCTTCCTCTGGTGAAAAATATAACATCAAGTACAAAAAAACTCAAGACACGTAGACATTTTTCTGAAGAGAGGAGATCAATCTGTGAATCAATTTACTTGTCCTGCATTTCATTAACGACTGAGCTATTTAAGAGTTTGAGTCCCACTTTCGTGTAGGGACTGAGCTATTCAAGAATTTGAGTGTTTGTGCACAACAGAAGTGTCCCAGTTTTGTTGTGCTCTGTAGTTGTTCTTGTCCTTCGTTTAGACAAGGATCTGGCTCCAGTTGTCCCATGAGAGGAAACTTAGGGCTGCAGTTTGCATTAATGCATCAGTATTTGGAATCTTTGTATTTATTGAAAGTCTGAGCTTCAAAACTCATCTGACATTACAGACGGAGCAGACTCGTTAACAGCCGTCTTCAATAAATGTGTACTTTCTTGGCCCTGGAGTTTAATCAAGTCACATTTTCCAGGTCATTAAGGTATGAAAAATTGGAGATATCACTTTACTTTCAGCTCAGGACACTTACAAAACTGGATCAGATAGGGATTTTGCAGGTCAGAATTGAAAGGAGATGTAGCATTTTGTCCATTTCAAAGCTCCTGATGATGGGGTAAAAAAAAAAAAAAAGAAAAAAAAAGAAAAAAAAAAAGAAATTTAAGGTAAAATAAACTGAAGGGTGATAATGTGTGCTGAGAGCAGACAAGAGAACAAGAGGCGACAGAAGGGAATTAAAGTTTTCTCCTCAACATCCTCTTTCTCCCGCCTTTCCTTTACCTTCTTGAGTAAAGTAGTTTATTCCCAGCTGTGCTTCTGCACAGCCTTTGTGGCCAGCAAGAGTGGGAATCCTCACTCCCATACCTGCCTATCTTTTGCTTCCTCTCCATTTGCTGTCAGTAAATAGAATCAAGCAGCACCCTGATGAAGCTTGAGGGAGCTGCATCCCCTCCATCAAGTCAGGCTGAAGTGAACTTAGACCTTCCCTCTCCTACCTGCACACCTCCAGCCCTGCTGGTGGCTGCTCCTTCCCCAGCAGCAGAGCAGCCGGCTCCTCTGCTAGAAGAGTTCACAGATCATCATGCTCATTAACACAAACTGAACTCAACTGTGACTTAAATTGATATACCAGATGGTCAACTGCAGTTGCTGGGGAACCAAACACTCTAACAGTTCTGTTGCCACCACTGCTGCTGGGAAGGAAACCTCTGGGCAGAGAGCTTGGGGCAGAGAGCTGAAGAGGATGACTTCTTAGGTTACACCAAGCTGGACTACCACAGAGCCTTTGGAAGTTCCTTCTGTCACTGTCTGAATTGTCCTGGAACAGAGCTGTAAAACATGTGTGGGGCCAAGGAAATCTGTTTTGCCATGCTCCTTTGCATGGGTAACTAAAAACCCACAGCCTTACTCAATCTATCTCCTCAGAGGATTTGTGCTCTCTGGAAGGAGATCTGCCTTCCAGAAGCCAGAGCTGGTGACAAGGGACCAGCTGGCATGCTTGTAACCCTTTACTTTTATGTAGGCAGCCTGCCAGGCTGATCAGAATCTAAATTTAACTGTACTGCTTCAGGTATTGTGAAAACATTGTGTTTCTGGATCACTAGGGATGTTGGGCAGTGAGCCATCCCAAGGACCAGGAGCCAGAAGGTTGTCTATTGGCATGTTCTATGGAAAGCGTATAGCTGATTTTTTTCTTGGCCGTTTATCTCCCATCCCAAACAAGGGGCAGAAGTTTGAACTGTTAACCCTTCCAGATATGTACAAGGAGGTGCCACAGGCATTCATTGACCATTTCAGAATAAGCAGTCTGTCCCACTGCTCCTGTGTAAAGATGGAAACTTAGCTGGTCAGGATGCAATCCTTACCTATACAACATGCAAAGGTTTGTTTTCACTGTTCTCAGTGGCTTTTTGCTCCTCTATACTTACAAAAAACCTGACCCACATTTCTCCAGAGCTGTGAGTATGGGATCAGATCCCATACACTATGTTAAAAGCATCTCTTGGTGACTCTCAAAACACTTGCAAACACAAGAGAGGATAAAATATGAGATGAATGGGAAGCTTGAATGAAATAAGTATTGTAAACCTTCAGGCAGAATTTCTCTCTGGAGAGTTCAGTCTCCTCTTACTAATAGGTCAGGATCACATGGCCAGTGAGGATCACAGGCAACGCCACAGCAAGATCAAAACATAAACATGATTCCTGTGTTATTTTAGCTAAACCAGGAACAAATCTGGCACCATTTGTCTCTGGCCTTTCAGCTCTGTGACAGGGCAGTAATGGTGCTCATGCCAGCTGGCTATCTGCTCTGCAAGAGTCAACAAGTTTCTTGACATGCAATGTCCTTCTATCTCATCTGTTGATTGGAGCAGTGAAATATTTATGAACTGCCATCAGTGTCCAGCTTTTGAGTTTTGACCCAGTAAAGGATAAATATGGGACAATTTGCCTTTGGCCTTTCACTTTGGCCATTGACCAGCTTTCTGTCTGTTTGTGGTTTCAACTGGATGGGGAAACAACTATCCCCTAGGTAAAACCCTTTCCATATCTATGACTTACTCCAGAAATAAATGATTTTAAAACCAAACACATTGAGTGAGAAACAAATCCCACACAGTTGTCCAATGGCCTTCGACCTCCTGATGGCTTGATGCCATCTGGCTGCCAGCTGGCTACTTCACTACACTAGGAAATAAGTTTCTCACAGGCAATGCTCCCTTCCATTTTTAGTCCTACCAAAAAAGAAAAAGCAAACACACCTTTCCTATAACACCCTTTCGATCCAAAAAAGGGAGAGATGTGACACAGGTGGCCGTTGAACTTTCAACTCTGAGTGGCAAACTACCAACCAGCTACCGGTGGACTTCATACACCCACAGCAAAGGGAAAACTTGCTCAGGAAAATCCTTGCCACCTTAAAAGAGTTATTAAGAAATGGAGAGAGACAAAGTATATAAATAAATAAATCAAATGTAGTGGGAGTTTTTTGTACATGGTAAGCAGTGAGTCAAGATGTGTACTTTTTGGCAGATACACAAAGAGCTAGACTTTACAGACAGGCTCTACAGAAAAGTGTTCCTGCTTTGCACAAACCAGAGAGGAAGTGAAGGATCTTTGCCGTGGAGATTTTTCACAGCCTGATTCTGCAGACATTTGCCTAGTTGCTGAAGTAGAGCAAATGTGTGCTTTCAGTAGTGGGCATGCAACTTTCCTGACCCTCCCAGCTGCCTACTAAAATCTTCATACTGCCAGGACCCATGAGATGCACAGGAATGCCTCAGAGTCCTGAAGGAAGGAGGTCCTGGGAATAGTTCTCAGGCAAGTGATGACAGGGGCTCCCAAGGGCTCTGGTGCTCTATTGTAGGATGAGGCTGGGCAGGGCATGCAGCTGGACTGGAGGGTGACCTGCTGCTGTGGCTCATTTCCTTCCACAGCTGGGTGTTGCAATTATCTGACAGTCCCGGTATCAACATGCACACTCACATGAGATAGATCCAGCCTGGGAAATGAATATATATTGCTCAAAAGCAATTGAACACCTATATATTACTCATACAAAGATAAAACTTTATATAGATTATGTACTTTTTTTCTCCTTTTTTTTTTTTTTCCCCTTCATGTAGAAGGTGAGGCATGTTTAATCAGTTGTAGTTGTTATCATTCAAACAATTTTTTTAACCCCACTGTGCCCCTAGGATTTCCCTTTTCTCAAGACTCCGTTTTCTGTTTCTATCCTTTAGTACACGATGTCCACAGACAATGGGTGGCTTCCCATTCTCTCTGTGCTCCTTCTGCCCATGAAGACTCTAAGGGTTGCCAGAGATATGATTCTCCCACACTTCCATCAGATTCTCTTCCATCCTGTCATTTACATTTACAGCGTGACTCCAAGCCCGTTCATAGCCAGAGAAGTCTTTTCATTGACTTCTGTGGGCTTTGGATCAAGCCTTTATAAGCCACACATGTACCCAACAGGTATTTATTAACACGAGCTGGCCATGTACTGTATGCCATGAGTGTGGAAAAAACTAACAATAACTTTACAATTACCCACCTAAGCCCTCTAACAGGCTCCAAAGGCATGTCTCTTCGCCAAGCAAGCACTGAATCAAGTTTGACATTTCTAGGGTAAATCATTTTTGTGTTCTAAAAACCAAAAAAAAAAAAGGGTTAGGAAAAAGTCCAAAGAGTGAGAACATCCCCATTTTTGGACAATAATATCATCCAAATATCCTATCCAAATGGTTTCAAATGTTCCAGAAACAAATGTGCATTCTGGGATAAGCCCACTGACAGCTAGGTAAAATTTCAGGTGGGTCTGCTTGAGGTTGGCAAGATTAAACAGGGGTTAAAATGACATTAACAGTGTTACTTTTTTTTTTTTTTTTTTTTTTTTTTTAATTGCCCGTGAATATATTAGTGTTATTCACAATCTTTCCAGAGTGGTTAGACAGCTCTGGATAGTAACATCTTTATGTATTGACTTCACATTCAGATGCTTCAGTTCTTTCATGGGGTTTGCCTAAACATGTCCTATTTTTGAGTTGAAGGACATGAAATCAGATGTTATTTTTTGGTCCCTGCTTGAATTGAATGGGTGGAACCTCTAAGGTCAGAGAGGACAGCCCAATGGACTTGGAAAACTCTCAATCCACTGTGCGGGTGAGGTGTCACAAAGGACTTTCCACACTTTTATCAGAAAGTTGCTCTAAGCCAAAAAATTTGGATCCAGACCTAGATAAAAAGTGCCCCAAGGACAAGTCTGATGAGCTCAAGGGTTTCCATCCAGGCCAGTTTCTAGCTGTGATGTAAGACAAGGATATTTCCCTTAACGTATAGATTTTGCATCATCTATTCTCTTGTACTTTTACTTTTTCACTTTCTGCAGCAAATCAATCATTATAATACTAGCAAAATTTTAGTTTTGTCTTGTACATGTTATAGCTCAGTTGGGTTTGGTTCTGGTGAAATATGCATCTCTGAGAGACCGTTTTGGAGGCAGAGATCTGCTAACAAGTAGTTTTGTCTTGCTAACAAAGGCAAAATTTTTTTTAAAGTAGATGTCAAAATTGGAGTTTTCCGAGTCCTAAACAAACACTTACATGAGTATGAGTGTACTGCTCTTTTAAAAAAAGCTCAGTTACCCTGCACCCATCTTTAGCAGTCCCTTTTGAAAGTCATAGCTGGAATAAGTCATAGTACTGTCCATAGATCTTGATCACTTTTTCTTCATCGACTGCCCCCCTGAAGACACATGTATCTTGGTCATTTCTTCTGCTGCTGCTTTAGGAACTCTGTAGTTGCAAGGGTTAAACACAGGATCGTACATTCACAGATGCGAAAATACATATTTTTTTGGCAGGGCAAATGCACTAGGCAACTTCTGCGTGTTTGTGCTTTGAGTAAGGAGGCCACCTGCTTCTAATGTTACAGGAATATGTTGGCTAGTGGAAAGGCAGACACCATTTTTTACTAATTGAATAATCTGTGTATCTTATCCAAACGCCAGGAGATTGCTTCTATCCTGTGATTAGCCTGGAGTTTTGATGACATATTTTTTTTTTTAAAAAAATATATATATACATTCCGAAGTCAGTTTCCTGTTTGGTCCAAATCATTTTATTCATAGTACAGAGTGAAGAGAAAATGGGTATTAGATGAAAGACATGGTAAAGAGGAAACAATTGTTTGCTTAGGTTGCCAAGTGTTTCTAGGTAGGGTACTGCTTGGTAGGTAGGCATATTCAACTGTTTGGCACTAGCGCATGGAATAGCAAACACATGTAGCAGCTAAAATCAAGCTTGCATTAATGATTTCATTGCCTGAACTAAATTTGTAATGTAAATCATTCAGAGGTGCTCTAAGGCATTTCTATTCTTAGAAGAAAAGTCAAACTGGAAAGTACGTCACCTTTGCAATCAGCACCCCCTTTAGCCTGTAATGTGGAACACATGGTGGTTGAAGAGGTTACAGTGTTACAGAAATGTCATTACAGAGTTTCTCTGTGTTAACATGTATCATCTGTCACATAATTGTTTGTTTTACAACCCATACCTATAATGGGCTAAGTGGGGACTATTTATATCAGTTAACAATGAGTGCCTTTAATTAGTATTTCATGCAACTGGAACATGTTAAAGATTCTGACACAAATCTGGCTTGGGTTGCTAAATTCCATATGAATTTCATTATGAAATTGCTAAGACATTACAGTTGCGCAGGTATTGAGGTTTATAAGTACACTTCATCTGTTACAAAACTAGAGCAAGTCATACGCATGTTAAAGAAAAAATCTTAAAAACAAAAGCTTGGTATCTGACACAGTTGAATGAGAGTTTAAAGCAGGAAAGATGAAAATCTTTTGCAATATGAAATGTGTCTGTATTTGCTCTAAAACTGTAAATTTACTAACATCTGCAGAGCTAAAGCATTATATAGAATAGAAAGATTATAGCAATGCAGAATCTTATTGTACACAAAAATGATAATGAATAGTTATTAAAAATGGATCAGTCAACAGAGATATTCACAAGCTGTTTGCTGGACTGTAGAATGAAAAGACAGTCTTTTGCTGATGGTTGAGACTGAGTGGTTGCAAACATATGTCCTATGCTTTCTGAGTGAACTTAATAAGCCAAATATTTAGGCTGAGATCCTCACTCCCAGCCCAGCCTCTTTTAGGTGACTGAGGTGGTCAACAGAACACTTTGGAGCTGTGGTTCACACTGAAGGAGACCACCAGCCACTGTGGGACTTTTCTGCATAGGCATTTGTGAATTTGCAGCATGAAGAATGTGCCAAGGAGCAGTGTAATATGCAGGGACTGATGTGAGAGGAAAATGTGCCTGAGGTTACTGTTTTAAAATTTGGGTAGTGTCACGGTCCTTAAGACTGATCGAAAGAACATGTTAGAATCAGGCTTTTGTCAAAATTAGAACAGTTCAGGAGATTAAGAGTGTGTGAGCAAAGGATGACAGGAAATCCCAACAGCTTTATGCCTCCACATTATTCTTCTCAGATGTATGGGCAGAGGCTCCATCCCTCTGTGTGCCTCAGTTCCTGAACCTATTTGTTTCTTCTATATGTATTATTAGACTCGTAAATTTATGTTGTAATGACACACTAATTCAGCAACTGTCTTTCGAGCCTATCTCAAAGCTTTCAAGATACTGAGATGCTGAATTAGGAAAGAGAAGCAGCTCAGTGTCCTTTTTTTTCTCCTCTCCCATCTGTATCAGCTACCTGTATCAGTGCCTACAATTTTCTGTCTAAACCAGTTTTTGACAGGCAGCTAGGTTATCATGAAATTACTTTACAGATCACTTTAAATGGAACTTTGTGGCTCCTATCTGATCTACTAATTAGTATACAGATTAAAATATTTTTATTTACAGAATGCCAAAAGCTTGTATATTATTCTAAGTAAACTCACTCTAACTCCTTGTGAAATTACTAATTCAGAGTCCAGTAACAAGTCTCACATTATAGCTGCTTATTTATCTTCTATTTTAATAGTTCAGAAAAACGCTTTTGTCATTTTAGTTTTTTCCACACAGAGCATGCTGGCCATCCTCTCTCACTGGAGTAGACTGGCAGGAGTAAAGATCTTCATGGTTTGTCACCTTTTTTAAAAGAAAGGATCAAATTTCTGAAATGTGCTGTCAGTTTTCCAGAAAACACTGAAGTAGGTTCTGCAATGCCATCTCTGATCTTTTAATACTAATTGGTTTTATCATTCTTGTAAATTTTTTTAATAGTGCTGGAGTTGCATCAAATTTGCACCAAATTTTTTTGGTGCTGGAGTTGCATCTGTTTTCTACTATGTCTTCTACAATTTGTAAAACTGCTGTTAAAGTGCAATCATATACTTCTCCTCTTTCTATTCACCTGTTTTCTTATGAAATGTTTTGATGATTTCTGTCACTCTTGCTACCAGCAGTTGGGGTAGTCAGAAAATATTTTTAATAAGAAATCATAAACAAAGGGAAAAAAACCCAGGGATTCCAAAATCCTCATATGATTGCCTTTGATGCCCTCTTTTCCTCTGTTAAACTTGCTTACAGTTAATCCTTAGTTAAATTACATTTTTCATGAAGAACTATAACAAGGTGTCTTAACAGAGTCCTCAGGCATAGGACACCATAAGAAATAATATCCAGGCCATGTTTGAATATATAGAAGTAGATAGGAGTTTGAAGAACATCAGATGCAATGAGACAACATATCAAAATACCTGAAATAAAATATTCTGAATTATGTGCATGAAAGATTTTTGCTAGCTATTTATACCTATACCTTCTTTTTTTCTTTTCTCTGTCCTCTCCCCTCCCAAATAACTTTCTCTCACAACCTGTTTTTTGACTGATTGTCTCTGTGACTCTGGAAAACAATAAAAAACTTCTAGACATTTATGAAAGGAAAATCCCTCTTCTGGAGGATTCTAGAGAACACATAATGACAAAAGACATATTTTAAGGAAATGGCAGGGACAACACACTTTCAAAAAATATGTAAAAATCTGTCTCTTTTGCATAATTTCAGTAGTGTTTTTAAAAGCTTAGGAATGAAGAGACAAACTGATACTGATTTTTGGATACTGGAAAAATATTTCCCATAAAGGGTCAATTTGGGTACAGTATGTTGAAATAATAGTGGTCATACAAGAAACTGATGAGAAATCACGCAACTGACTTACAAGAAAAAGTTACAGACCAGCAGCAAGGCTTGCTCCCTCATGATCTGATGAAGACTATGAGTGAGGAGGAACATGCTTCTTCAATAGGGACTTCACTGTGAACCTTGAAGGGAGTTACATTGGCAAAAAATAATTTCTGGACCACTGGGGGCTTTTTAGAGTTCTCTGCTGTTCACAGAAAAGCATTTGGGCCCCAAAGAAAAGCTTCAAGATCTGATTCACCACCACATGCTGTTGTGCTTTCACACCACTGTCACCCCTAGGAAGATCAGGATTTACCCTGGCAAATGAGCTGAAGTTGTACGGAGGTATCTGGCTTGATGGTCACAAGGACTGTCACCCAGTTTTAGCTGTGCCCTTGAGAGTGGTGGTGTGCTCATTTGAAATTTTATAGCATAAGGCATTTATGTCCTCCCATACTGTCTGCTTTTTCATACTTTCCTCCCCCTCCCCTCTTTTATGTGTGTGGTTACTTGGGTTTTTATATCTCTGATTTGAACGCACACCCTTCCACACATCTCAAAAGCCACTGGAAATATAATGTGCACAGTAGTTTGTAAATTAAATATGCTTAAGTAGCAGAAAACTGCAGTAACTAAGGCTGATATATGGACTTGGAAGACTAAATCTAACTTTGTGGATTCAATTATAATTACAGCTGTGTGAGCTGGCGCATTGGCAAGATGAACCTGCCAAGACTGGCTTACTAGAAACCGTAGGAAGGCTGACCACATCATCAAAGAATAGCTCTCTGATGACATAGTATCTGCAGCTCTCCAGCTGATGACCCACAGGTCCATCTGAAGACACTAGTTGGTTTGGTGGGAGGCAAGAGAAGAGAAAGGATGATGGTTTGCTGCCAGGGTCAAAGGTAAGAGGGATGTTTCCTCTTAGAAAGTTCAGGGAGAAAACCTAAGTCTCCAGAACAAAGAAGGGGAAATTACAAAAGTATATTGGATTTTGGAGGAATTTGGATAGCTGAGGTGTGTCGGAGCCAGATTATAGTTACTTATTAGGGACGAAAGGTTCAGAAATGCAGCACTTAACACTCTCTCCAGCTCTGTGAAACTATTTATGAAGAGCTAACTATAATTAGAAGTCCAAATTTAAAAAATAGTAAACCAAAAATTTACTTTAAAAAGTGGGCAGATGGCCAACTATTTTTACTGGGCAGCACTGGAATGTTAATGCGGAACATACGCAAAGCTGTTATGAAAAAAAACACACCTCTTTAATGCTAATATCCAAATAGAATAAATGATAATTGCATTAAACACCAATTGGGAGTCAGCACAGGTCCCTGTGAACTGGAAACCCACTATATGTTGCAGGATAAATTGTTACTGACAGAGCTAGTTTGAGATACTTTTCTGCAGGAAAAAAATATGAAAGGGAGGAGGAAACACAATTTCTCTTGCTGAATGAATGAAACTTTTGTCAGTTAGTAGTAACCAAAATAATACTGGATTAATTTTACTGTTTTAAAAGTACCTTTGATCTGAATTGCATGGGATGTGTATAACTTCATACCAAGTAATGGAAGTTGTGAATAATCTACATAACTTCTTTCCCAACCTGGTTTATCCATTTGGTTAAGGTTTAAGAAAATAATCACCTAAATCAGCAGCCTGATTTTGTCCCTTAACACATACCCACATGGAATCACAGGGAGAATTTATGGTGGGTGGAATGTAATTATCTGACCTGGAATTTGCCCAGAACACGAGGTTAATAATGGAAGGCTTTCCAGGCACATATTTCAATTACCAATCACTATTTCTCTATGGTGGTCTTCATGATGGGTAAGCCAAAATCACTGGGGTGAGAATTAATGTAAAATATTTCAAAACCTGAATGCAAAGCTGACTGCCATATTTTGGCAACAGCCACATCAGAGTGGCTATACTGAATTAGACTTCTCGGGTAGTGGTTTCTCCTGAGTGAAGGGGATCCCATTACAAAGAGCTGTGGCACAAAGCCCAGAGAGAAAAGCTCTGCTGGATTTGTGCTACTTCTCTCCACAACCAGCCGGAGTGTCTCTGCATCCTGCTCCTGGAAAGGGCAACTAATGTGAATGACTGGCTGGAGTCAACCAAGTCCAGCCACTGCTTTTAGCTCTCTCGCAGCTATGATGTTATTAGAGCTAAAAGCAAGGCTGGTTATGGCAAGGACAAAGAGGATCTGTGTGCATGGGAGGAAAGGAGAAAATGGAGAGGGTGTGTTCTTCAGGCAAGTCAGGAGAACATCAAGTCTAGAACTGAAAGAGAGGGATATCAAACTACAATTTATTTAAAATGAACTTGTGACACTCAAAATAAAACATTAATCTTTGATATGTCACTCAATAGATGCACAATGCATTCACATCTTGAGTTGTATTTAGGTCTGGTGCTGCATCCACCAAAATCCACAGGAAAACTAAGGAAAATACAAAGAAAATTGGGGGGTTGGACTAGATGATCTCCAGAGATCCCTTCCATCCCCATATCATTCTGTGATTCTGTGAAAAGCAACAGAAGTCATCAAAAACATGGAACAGTAACCATATGATGAAAAACAAACCTAGAAAAAACTCAGTTGAGAGAGGAGATAAAATCATGATAAAATCATGCTGTATGTGAAATTTAGGTGCATCAAATGATGTGTGCTCTGGAAGAGGAATTACTTTCAATTGTACTTCACGAATAGAGGTATCAGATGAAAGTGTCAGGTAGGAGATTTTTTTCATACAACTGACAATGTTACAGCAGAACTCATTGTCACAGGATGCTAGACATGCCGAAAGGCAAGTGGGATTCCAACACTGTTGAAGCTCATCAGCCGAAGAAAATTACCACAAGGGCTATTAAACATAAAGATGTTACCTCTAATTTGGGAAGTTCCTAATTCTCTAATGGCTGGAAGTGGGGGAGGCTTGCTGGGGAAGGAGCACTTTGTGTTGCCTAGACTTCCCCTACTGTCAGAGGCAGGCTATTGGGCTGAAGATACTTTGGTCCAATCGAAAATTGCCTTTCATAATGTTCTCACTTTGATATTTCAGGGCAATGTGAACACAGGATGTTTGGGAAGGGCAGATACTTCCTAGCAGCACTGGACCTACTGTACTGTTGTAGAGTGACTATGGAGCCATTAAACTGAATGCTTCCTACGAATAAAGGCCCAGGCAGCTAGTCAGCCCCACGTGTATTTCTGGATATATAGCAGCTGAGTTGAAGATGTCCACCTAGTTAGAGCTACCAGTCATAGGGAAATCCCAGACAAATGTATAATTCCCCCCTTAGTCTTCCTAGACAAAACTTTCTGGCAGAAGAAGGGAGAAATGTCCAGGAAGCCTAGCCTTAGGGTTATAATGTACTTAAAATGGATTAGTGAGCAAATGGGAAAAGGAGGTGGTGATCTCCACCCACCTGTTTCTATGCCACATATAAAAATAATCCTACATGCTACTAAGTCCATGCCTTTACAGAAAGATTAGTGTGTAGTACACAATCCACACTGGAAACTGAATGATTGGTTTGTTCATGATTTATTGTGTGCCAGAAAAAAAATTAAGCTACATTATCCTGGAGAACTTTAATACTTTTATTGGAAATCTCATACTGTCTGTTTAAAACACTCAATTTTTGAAAGTAAGATGTAACAATTCAAAAAATCTTGCATCTAACAAAAGGGAATTACCTAGTTCTCATCTTGACATAAACCAAGCAAGCCATTGTAGAGGTGAAATTTAACAATTGCCTTGAAGTAAATATTCCTGACTTCTTTCATTTAGGACATGGCTACTGGCCAGTGTTTCGGGAGAGTTAATTTCACAAAGTTGACAAGAATGAGGAATGTAAATCACCTGTAGAAAGCAATGTTCAAAAAAGAAGAGATAACTAGGAAATGTTTAAATAAGTTTTTCTCTCACTTATCCCGAATTCACAACCCTAGAACTATAAGATGTTTATGGTGATAAAGTAAAATAATCTAATGGAGGGAGAAATGATGGCAAATACAAAAATTAAAATTCATCTAGAAGGAAGAGGAATAGAGTGAAAACCTGCAGCAAAGCGTAGTATTAGACAAGGAACTGTGGCAAAAATTATGAAAGAAGCCAAAGTATGCAAGGAGGAACACTTTGCCAAAGCAGAGAAGTGTAATAGCAGCAAAGAAAACCTATGAGTGTCCATGTCATTACGTAGTTGAAAATATTATTCCAACTGCTGTTAATGACACAAAGGAAGCAGTGTTCAATGGGTATTTCTGCTTTTTATTCAGGACAGAGCTGGAGGACACATTCTTATAAAGGGCAGTGCTGAAAATATTTGCAGTCTTACAGCAAAGCAAGAGGCTGTTAAATCCATACGTGAGGATTCCCGCATCTGCAGGTGGGAAGAGAGTAAGCACATGAGCTGTCTGAAACACTGAAGAAATTGTATGGGTGTAGAAGGCAGCTACAACTGTGGTAATGTTGTGAAAGGTTGACTATGAGAATATCAGCTTTGGCATCACTCCCTGGCAAAATAATGTAGTGGGTCATTCGTAATTTCTTTAATAATGAATTAAAGAACAATATAATGAATAATACAATGAAAAGTTAATGAAAACAGATCTTGTCTGTTTTTTTCATATCATATCTGTACTTTTATATCTTTGATGAAATTAAACATTTCAGGGATAATAATGTTGATACTATAGATTTCTGCAGGATATCCAACTTGGCATTTTCTTTTACTTTGACCAAGAAACGTATATGTTGTAGATTCAGAGTATTGCTCCGTTAAATGAAGCACTGGTTAAGGAGCCATATGGAATTGTGAACAAGGAATCATCTGTGAGACAACTATGATGGAGTCCGACAAGCTTTAACTCATGGCCGTTTGCTACTTAATGATTTTGTTGATTAACTAGAGGAAAACACAGAATTGTTATATGTAATATTTAGAGATGATCTAGATTGGAAAGAATGCTTAATAACACAGAGAATAAATTAGTTACATTGAATAATTAGGATTCTGTGGTCAGCTGCAGGCAACGGAAATAGTTTTCAGTATAAGCAAACTGTATTTACAGACTAGGGAAGAAGTACCTCTGCAAATGGCTTGTGAGTTGTAAAGGATAAACAGCTGAGTTCAAATTCCCAATATAGCAGTGAAACAAAAAGGGTGATACAGTTCTTATATATGAGGAGAAGAAGCTGGAAGAAGCCGGAGGACACTACGTTATCTCTGGATGTGGTGATGGGAACCACTAATGGGATGCTGTGCTCTGAGTTGGACCTTAAGTCCTGTAGCATATTGTGGAGGTAGAATTTGGACAGGAAATTATAAGATGGCAAAAGATATTTTACACCTAAGACTTGGGGACCCCATTCTGTCTGCAATAGCTGTGAACGAGATTGTTGACAAGAATCAGGTCTGGTGTGAGCTAATGAACAGGTAAAGGCTCTTCAACTTATCAGAACTGGTGACGGAAAAATGAATACAATCAAATTCAGCCTCAAAACAAAGTGGAAATTTTAGTCATTTGTGAGTTAATTGATCACTGAAATGACTTACAAGGTTTGTTTTGTATTTCCTCTGTCCCTGGAAAGCATTATATTATGCTAATAAGTTTTTTCTAGTTGAAATAAAACTAATTTGAGGAAGGTTTATTATACATTTTTGGAGTCAATGTAGCTAATCATACCATCTTGTCTCACACTGTAATGTCTAAAACTAATAGTTCTACTCTATTAATGTTATTTTCTGAGACATAGTCCCAATCATTTGTCCCACAGTATGGATACATGTCCAGTTTTGAAGCTGGCTACAGTTATGTACATTTATTTGGGACAGCACTTTGCTCCAGAATTTTTGCAGACAATGCAAACCCAGAGTGACAGATGACTAAATGAACAGTCACCTGAAACAAACCTTTTCTGTAATCCACCTGACAGCGAGCACACAGGGTTCTTGTGAACAGTCCAATAGCAAATTCAGAGTGACCAACACAGCTTAGAGCAAAGGTGACATCTTCTGTCACCAAGTTTTCTCCTTGTCCCTAATGGGAACTCTCCATAGGTTTTCCTAGTGCTTATTAGCAGCAGAGCTGAACTAATGTTTGGAATTATCTGTGAGGTGTAAATGTTACCCCTTGTTACTTGAATGAAAAGCCACCAGAGTAAGATACTTTTGTCAGTTCAGTATTTTTGATGCAATTGTGAGTTCTTGTAAACACTCTATGAAATCTGTCTTTTCTGAATACCAAATGGAAGTCAGGGAAGGAGTCCACACTGTCATCTGCATGAGAATTTCAGAGAGCAGTCAGTGAGCAGTCCTCCAAAGCTGTCTGTAGATCACCTCTCAGGGTTTCCAGGACCTTTCTACACTGTCTCGTTCAGAGACGGAGACCCATCAGGTAGAGGTCCTTAGGTGCAGGCAGGGAAGAAAAGGGAACAGAGGGACCTTCTGACGTGTTGGGTATTGGAAGTCACTAGTGTGGGAAGAGAAAGCAGAAGGAAGCCAGGTGCACTGGAAGCAGGATATGATAGAAGGTGTGAACAAACCAGACTCAGCTGCCTCCAGGAACAGACATTTATGCAGGGTTTTTTTCTTCTGGATGCTTCTGGAGGCTACCAGGGCAGCTAAAAGGACTGAATCATCCAATATAGCTCCTTAGTCTTTTCAAATCGAGGTTGGCTTTACCCCAAAGTTGTAATTTTAGTTATGATTCCTTTAGGCTAAGGTTTTCAACCTAACCCTTCCTGACTGTGGCGGTGATCCAGTCCCCTGCTCCCTCTCTGCCCCTGGTGCAAATTCCTTTTGTGCCAGTGCAACTGTTTCTGTAACAAAATGGGGGAAATTGCTTGGGTTGGGGAGGGGAGGGAGAGAAAGAAATACTTTTTTTTTTTTCTTTATAACAACTAGTATACAGATACGCTTGAGAACACAGCCACATAAATAGCCTCAATAGCAAAAGTGAATGGCTAATCAAGTCCAGAGGGATGGAGGGGTTGCTTGGAGGGGAGCAAGCAGATAAGACAGGAGAGAAATGGAAAAGGATCTTTCACCCTAGCTTTACCACAAAAGTCTTCATAATGTGAGCTTCTCTGCACTTTGATTGTTTCTTTCTCTCTCTCTGACATACAGATACGTGCACACACATACCCTTTAAAAAATATCCAGCAAAGCCTTCCTCCAAGATAGTTCAAATTCCTTAGTGGCCTTGGGTGTGCCTTTGTTGCAGTTTGAGTACTGCTATCACATTAAAAATGAGCCTGTTTCTACTATCTTAAATGAAGAGTGACCGTCACACCCAGCAGTTCCAACTAGATTTAACCCAGCCTATAACAGTATTAATCCTAGATCACAACCATAAGCTTCTGCATATGTTTCAAATAAGGGAAACTAGCGTAAACCCAGCACAGTTTTACAAGACGTTGTTTTAGTTCACGAGTGGATAAACTGCAGTTTCAAAAGCTATTTTAGCCTGAACAGGAAACCAAATTATAATAAAAATGACATGCAAATCCTGTTTTCACTACAATGCTTAAAGCAATAAAAGAATAAACTGGGTTTATCAGAGTACCCTGCAGTTAGCCCTCTTGATGGCAATGTCAGCCCCCATCCACACCAAGGTCTGGTGCAGGAGTTGAACAGTCCTTCAGCAGTACAAAAATATCTTTCTTTTAAAGGGAGAGCTTTCTCAGGAGGAGTGGAGGAAGTGCAACAGTAGCACCTATACATATTCCTTGGATAAATAGTTTCTTGGGCAAACAGAGACCTCCACACCACCTACTCTTCAGTTTGCTTGTGGGTAAAATCAGTTAATTGACAGTATCAGTAATTTATTATGACTTTATGTGATTTTTTTTTTTATGGTAGCCTTCCTTTTCAGTGTACTTTGATGAAAACAGAGTAGGTACTATAGTTTGTATGTCTATTTTCTAGAGTATACACTATACAAAGCACAGTCATAAAGACGATAGGGCATAGACATCAGGATACTTCAAACACATAGGCAAATGAAATGTATGTTTCTACACATGTAGATACTTTAGCAAATATTTCCTCTGTTTTGGGAATGAGGAAGCTCTTTTTTTAATAAGGTTTTGAACAACTTTTTGTACCAGAACAACTTTTTTGAACCCGGAAAAAACTGCCACAAGCTAAAAAAGTTGCAATGATAATACAATGTTTGAAACAGCTTATATTTGTGTTTTGATGAAAATCTATTTATTTTTACGTCCTTATGCATTTAAGATGATCAGAATCCAGTGGAAGCTACTATTAGAAGCTGACACATACATAAGAATGAGATGAAGTAGAATTTGCAAGAAATGAGAGTTCAGCAAGGTGAAGTGAGTCCTCCACTAATTTCAGGTTTTTACCCTTCTTTAATACTACAATCAACAGATTCACAGCTTTATGATAATCTAGGATTTAGACATCTCATGACTCTTTACCTAAGATTGTTTGCTGGAAAATTTAAATTTCTCCAACCACTCTACATCTTTGTTATTGTGCTAAAGTATTGATTTCAGCTTACAGGCAGCAGAGAAAATGTTGAAGAAATGTACCAATGCAGTGTTGATTTCCAACATAATCCCCTCACTTGGACTTTTGTTGACAATTCAAGTGAAAATTAAGATGTCTACACATTTAAATATTTCATTGCTGCCTGATTTAGCAAGAATGGCCTGTTAGTTCTGTAATGCCACACTTCACACCACCATTCTCCTGATCGTCAGCAGCCCACACGCATTCTCCCAAATCTCATGTTCCCACTTCAGTGATGAACTTGTGCTCTTATAAATTCAAAATAGTAAGCACATTCCACATGGAAATCGCAGTAACAGCATAAAATTACATTTAGTATCAGAATAAATAACACAAGGACTATATTACAAGCTACATTGTTCATTTTATATTTAGTCATGAAAACTTCCATTATTCAATTTAAGTGAATCTGTCACATAATTTCCAGTCTCCTGCTCCAGAACACTGGAGAATCCAAGCGCCTTATTTCAGAACTTAGGTCCAGGTTCCCATTGAACATTCAGATCCTGCAGCACACAGAAGATCTTGGGCAGCTTGTCGATGCTGTGGTAGCAGACACAGCCAGCCAAGAGAGTTTTTTTTCTTCCTGCTGTGTTTGGCAAGGAGAGCACAACCTTTCCTGTCACATGTGGTCCCTGCTCAAGTTATCCATACTTTTCTTACCACAAGGTTAGATTACTCTAATGCACTCCGTGTGAGGCTACATCTTGAGGCCATTTGGCAACTGAATCTAGTGTGCACAATTCAACCACCTGTTTATTACGTGGAGCATCATGCAGAGAGGACATTAAAAAAAACCCAGTCTCCAAAATCTGCAATGGCTGCCAATAAATTTCTGGGCTGAGTTCAAGGTGTTGGTTTTAACCTATAAAGACCTAAGTGGTTTGGGAGTTGGTTACCTGAGAGACTGGTTTTCTTTCCCCATGAAGCAGTGTTTTAAAAGTTGATATGAAGGGAGGAATCTGAGTGGGTATCGCTCAGGTATAAGGGTGATGGCAGAACCTTGATGTGGAAGGGCCTCTGCAGTGGTTTATCTGTTGTGAAATGTCTCTGTTCATGGAAGAATTCAAAACTAACATGCCAGTCTGGGTCTGAATCAAAGCTAGAAATACTTGTGCTGAAGTCTATTACTATGTTCTGATTTCCCCCTTCTCTAACTACAGTTGCTATTTACATTGCTTAACTCCAGAAACGTGATTTGGTAATCTAAGTTAAACCTGATGTTAACAGCTGCTAACCCAGCTATGGCTCACATCGTGTGTTCAGCATCCCTCTCTGAGGTACCCATCTCTCCTGACGTAGGACAGTACAGAATCTAAAGAATTGCTGGAAGAGAGTAACATGCTACAGCAATCCAGAGATTTTTCCTGGTTAATTTGCTGGTGTCCCTGAGTCTGAGTCAAGTTGTATTATTCCTGGCCTTCAGACCTGTGACTACATCTCTACTAGTAAATAAAAGGGCACAGTGCCTATTCTCCAGCATTTAAGTGTCCTGGTAAAGTTCACATCTGTAAGTCAGAATTCCCAAAACTGACTGGTCTCACACATGTTGTTGAGAGCAGCTTCTGACCCATGAAATCCCTCACAATGTGCCTGGGCACTGTGTGGGAGAGTGTTCACGAGTGTGGGCCGGAACCAGGCCAGGGACCATGTCAGCAGTTAAGTTGTGTGTATGGTCATGGGAAAATATTTGCGTTCAAGACCTCATGAGTTTAGTTTACTAGTATGGAAGTAGCCTGGGAATCTTGAAGTCATTGGCCTAAAACAGGCTCCTGTATGACCAAAGAACCACGTTCCTAAATAACAAAAAATCTCAAAGGTTGATATTCCTGGCACTGTCCTGACCTGATGAGCAATGTGAAGGTTGAGTTTACAGAAGAGGTCTTGGGACTTTACTGGGATTGCCTTGTCCCAGGTGCAGGACCCTGCACTTGGCTTGGTTGAACTTCATAAAGGTTGCACGGACCCACCTCTCAAGCCTGTCCACGTCCCTCTGGATGGCATCCCTTCTCTCCAGTGCGTCGACCACACCACATAGCTTGATTACGTAATTACATAAACATTTAAAAGTCTGACTACATGCTGGAGCAGGCAGCAAAACTTCTGATATATTAAAATTTGTCCTGCTTGATAGAATGATTTCCTTTCCTGTTCTATGTCAAACTAACCAGTACTTTTTGTGAGGTTCATAGAAAATTCAGCAACTGCTTTCCTTTCAATCAACATTTAATCAAATTTTTATATCAAACAAAGATTACAGACTCTGACTGTAACACTTCTATTAGCATCAATCAATGTTCTTTTCTCACCTGTCTCTGCTATCCATACTACCAGATTTTTTAAGTGCCCCCGACTGTAGTGTTCAACATGTCGTGAACCGCTGCTGTGTCCCAGTATGCCACTTATGCTATCGTTTGAGTTACAAAAATGTTGGAATTACTTTGACCCATAACTGTTTCTCTCTTGGGAACTGTGAGGTCTTTTGCTAAAACACCTTGCAAGCATCATCACTTATCTCAGGGTGAGTTCTACCAGCTATATCAGAAAGGTTCATGGTTTACGAAATGGAGGTATTTTGACAATAAGGAGCCTTACAAGTTCTGCCAGCTGTACCAATAGAAACAGTGATGTCTCCAAGCTAGTCACACAAGACATTCAGATGCAGTGCACTTTAACCATTAATGATCTAAAGGATGTACCAGGCCCATCAGTGCTAGCATACTTGAGTTCTCTGTTAAAGACTTACAAGCTTTAATGGCACATTTCATATTCCATTTCTGTGAGACTATGTGAGGCACAGATGGGACTCCAAATGATCCTCACCACTGCTTGATTGGAACCAAATACAGTAGATTTGACAGGAAGAAGCCCCTCCCTTGCCTTTATAATGTGTTTCCTCTAGCAGTATTATTATGGCTACTTCTATTTTGGTGATGTGATTGGCTTGCAGATGCTGGTTTGATACTTTTTTTTCTGCTCTGTGCTGCGAATAATTGGAATTTAATTTATTCAGATTTTAAAAGCTCTGAACAAAGCATGGTACTTCAGTCTCATCTTTGCATTTACACAACGACTGCATCTTTCTTGCTGTGCATCACTTAAGGTTTCTGAGCACAGGTGAAGTTCAGCTATCACCAGACACATAGGCAGTAAGGGAGCAGGAGCTGTACGGCCATAGTGAGAACAAGTCTGCTCAAATTAAGGAGTGATTAATGGGCAGTTTGAAGTCATTTGCCCATATTTACCTCCTCAGCTTCATTTGTGCTGCTGAGATCTGTAGTTGCAACTGAGATTGTGTCAACAATGGCTTTTCAGGTGTTTTGGTTTAAAAGGTTTGTTTTTTCATCTTGTCAAAAATGAAAGCTGTCACACCACAATGGATAACTGATTACTCCCATCTTATATGAATAAAAGATGACTCTGTTTTTACCTTTGAAAGATCTGTACCCTTAATAAAAAATTAAAGTTTTTTAAATTCTAAGTATTTTCTGAAAATGAAATGTTTAGTACTTGTGCTGGGGTTTTTTTAGGGAGGGGTATGTACTAAGAAAAAGTTTAAAATATTTTTTCATGTTTTACTAAATGCTTTTTCCAACAGAAACTCTTTTATTAAATTCATATTGGCTTCAGTGAAAATTGTGGTCAGTTCTCAGTTGCATTGTTCAATCATTTTAATTAACTATTTTTAAAATTAATTGTTATTACTCTTATCATTATTTGGACATACTAGGAATCCTTCTATTCCTCAAGATTTTCTGTTATGAATCATTAAGGTGTCTGCCCTCATGCAATGTTTTAGCACTTTTTCCTCCAAACTGCCCAAACCTTGCTGACCAACACAAAGTGTATTGTCTGATTCTCGTGTCAGATCTGTGTTTTTTATTTTTTGTTATATGAACTCTTGATTAGTCTGTAAGTGGCCACACTGTCTCTTGAAGTAGAGTAGCTTCTTGTTTTTCCGTCTCCAATCAGCTGAGGTAAATAAATGAAAGACATCTCCCCAGAGAGTGTTAGCATCTCTCTTTCACAGAGCTCTCTTCCTCCCCTACTCTTCCTTCATACCTCTATATATTTTCCTACTCTGTATTGGTGTACCGTATATGAGTATACCCATACTCTCAGTGGAGGTTTTGCTACTGAGAAAAAACTTGGCCTATCGCAGGTAATACCACTACGCATTTTTAAAGGATTCATCTGGAGTTCATTAGGTAAAAGGAACTTTATCGAGTAATTTTCTTTCTCTCAGAACTGAGCCTGAGTAAACTGGTTTATTCCTTGATAGCAAGAATAGAGTACTGATTTGGGTGTCTCAAATGGGAACATTGAGATGACCTGCTAGTCAAGACAGACTGTCTTATTTCTCCTTGTGAATATGCCAGGAGGTAAAATTTTAAGCTACAGTCCAGACATCATTGAACCCTTCTATTTTTGTGAACAACAACTGAGGTTTAATAATGAGACTCTTTTTTTTATTGAGTTAAATAAAGAACTTTGAAACATCTGTGAGCCAGAACAAAGAACAAGTGCATTACAGATAGGAAAAATAACAGGACCATATTCAGCAGATGAGACATTACAGACATTACATACTCTGTTAATGTTGTATATCCTTTGTGTAGGCATCAGGATAAGGTGTTCTTCAATATGTGAGGAAGCTTAAGAAAAATAAGACAACCCAGAGGATCTCGTAGGTCCCTTCTGGTTCTAAACTTTCTGTATATCAATCAGAGTGTAATAACTTTGCTCCCAAGGTTCAAGGAATAAATCATTCCTTCCTCTTTAATTGTGGCTGTTGGAGTCAAAGGGACACCTGTGGGCTCGAGTGGGTAGGAGTGTGACTGAGAGAAAGTAGGTTATTCACTTCAGATATTTAAGTTCTGAGTTGTGTAGAAATGATCTAAGATGAAGCATCAAGAATATATGGCAGTAATCTTCAGTAATGCGCTGCCCAGTAGTCAACGTGCTCTTAGACTCTTACAAGGTTTGCAGTTTATGAAAAACATTTAAGTGTTTCTGTTACACATTTTGGTTGCCATGTTAACTTGGCTTCCATCAGACTGCAACAAACCCAAAACACCTCCTTACATACTTGCTTTATGACATTTTATTAGAATGCCAATATAACAGTTTTATAGTAAATGTAGGATACGGCAGGAGACTAAAATAACACCATATTCTCTGAACACTTTAATCTAGGTTTAATAATTTTAAGGTTTTTGGACATTTGTAACTTAACCTGTGGGCATAATCTAGTAGTAACAGTGCTTGAGAGAAGTTATGAGCACTGCGCTCTGAGATTACAGTGGCTCAAATAACATAGTGGTTCCAAGGGAAACTAAATCTTTTTAAAACTCCTCAAACATCAGTTTAAACTGTTAACTTTAATTTTATTTTAAATTCATGTTAGAGTAATTGCATCAAGCTGGGATTATGTGCATTCTCTGATTCTGTTTTACAGCACTTCTGCCTCTTTTAACCATTTCCTCTACGAGTGATTCTTGTTGCTTATTAATGGACGTTTCTCCCTCACAGGGTGTATTCAGTTAAAACGATATCTTACCGATGAGAGCTTTGCTGGAGCACTACTGGCATCACATGTAATTTATACACTATGAAGGGAAGGGTGTAATTCATAGTGTATGTAAGGATAAATATTTTTTTTTGCAGAGGATCTGTCAATTGAAAAATGAGTCTTCTATATTAGAAGAATGGAAAATTTCCATTATTATGGAAATATACATTTCTCTTTCTACTTTTTACTAATTTGGATATATCTTCTTAAAAACACAGCAAGAATTGCAAAACCATCAATCTTTACAAATTTTGCCTGTCAATATGTGTCCACTTTGCGGTGCTTAACATGACACACCTCACAGGACTCCAAGATGTAGAAATTGTTGGGCAAGCACCTCTGAAGATCACACATCCCCTCTAGCCAAATATTTGTAGCTTGAGGGAACTAGAATTGTTGTGCAAATTACTATAGAACTCAGAATAATCTTAGGGAGGAAAAACCCTAAACTTTATTACCTTTGTTATACAGCAGAGGAAACTAAGAGACAGAAACGTTAAAGCCAAAAATGTCACAGAAGGAGTCAACAGAGAATGTGGCTTCTTTGAGTATTTTGAGAAAAACTCCCATTTCAAAGAGGCTAAGGAGCCTACAGTGAGAGAAACAAGAAAGAATCTTTATACATGCTCATATATATGCTTTTGTCTAGTGAGTTTAGTCATAACTGCTTAAAAGATGTTTTCTAAACGGGCAAAGCCTCGAAACCAAAAAAGACTTACATCAATAAATGAAGGCAGGGAACCTTATTTGTGTTAGCAGAAGAGGAGATAGCACCAGGGAAATATAAGTCTTTGGAAAAGTAAGATAAAACAAATGACAAACACCAGTACCATGGTCCTGCACTGAGGATGCTGTTTGTGTAGGAAGTACACAAGTTAAGCTTTTGTCCAATTTTTCCATCCTGTCTGAACAGCTTTAATTCAATTTGATTTTACTCAGAGAATTAATATATGAGACATATCCTTCAAAAAATAAAACACCAAAACCAACACAAAAACCTGCTAGTGAACAGGTTTTTGAGAAGAGCTCAGAAGATAGACAAGTGTCTGGAAGAAATTTTTCAGAGATCACAGTCTGGTTTTTAAAGGAAACTGCATATGACTGCATGGGCTTCCTTCAGTCTCAAATTCATGTACAATTCATGTAGAATTTCAATGTTTTAGTTTCCTCAATCCTTACAGCTTTTAAGTGTTTTCCTCAGCTGCTGAGCTATGATAATAAAGGATATATCATATAAGCAAATGCATTGATCCTCCATGGTTTCTGTGTCTCATTACTGATGGATTTTGTTTGATTTAGGTTTTTTATATTTCCTAAGTAGTATTTCTCCTACTTAATGTTGGATATCAAACACTGTACCACCTTAATCATAAGTAATTTGCCTTTCTGTGGAACCCTTAGCCCCAGAAAAAAATGCCCAGTGACCCTATACATAATTAACTGACTAAGAAAACACTGCCTTCTGTGTATAATTGCTTAGACTACTGGGAAAAAAAAAAAAAAGAAAAAACACACACAAAAAAAAACGAAACCAAAGAAGAGGTTGGCTTCTCCATCCATCCTGCAGGGGAGTTATAACCTCCCTCCATACCACAGCACCAATTTGAGACTTCTCAGAAACTTGCTGCAAATGAGAGGGGTCATTTCAAAGACAAAAATTGGCTGCTCTGATGAGGAAGCGGATAAAGGGAATTGGACTGAAAACAGAGGGAAAAGAAAAGCCCTGATGGCTGGGGTCTGCCATAGACAAAGTTGGTAGATTTTTATCAGTTTCCAGACTTCGGCTGCTGTCCTACTCCATCTGTGGTTTAAATCAGCCTCTGGCTTTACGACTGAATACTCACCTGAAGTTGCGTGCCTAGCCCAGATTGTGTCTTTCTCACAAGGAATAGAATCACAGAATCACAGAATAACCCTTGTCAATGGTATTATGACCAGCAGGACAGAGATTAAACCAGTCATTTGGTGTGCAAGACTCCCATATATCCTCCTCTTCCTGATGTATAACAAGAATCTGAATCAAAGTATTTCACTCCAGGGAGGAGGCACCTTTGCTAAGTAGGTGAATGCAGGCTGAGGCTCTTTTTCTAGCTTGCTTGATAAAAGGTTCTGGTTTGGGTTTGTCCTGTATATTAACTTGAAAAAGTTGGGCTCCAGACCCTCCTCCAAAAAATATTTGTTAAAGAATGGCTGGGAGCTGTATATGTGTGCAGAAGACACAGTTTACTGACATTGTATGTATGCAAGCGTGGACGCATTTTACTGACAAAAATCTGGATGTTTCCAGGATTCATTCAAGCAGATGACTTGGAGATTCCTTTTGCTCTGACATGCTCCGGGCAATCCTGCTTCAGCAGGGGAGTTGGACTAGATGATCTTTATGGTCCCTTCCAACTCTAAAAAAATCAGTGAAATTCAGTGAAATTCAGAGAGTTACAGATGGATTTAAGTGTCTAAAGTGGCAGTTAGATATCTAATTGTTTTTCTGGGTTATTCATCACTTTTTTTTCCTCCTAGTTTCTCTTTGAATTTCCCCTTTTACTGGAAAATCTGTATGTTGCAAATAAGCTTATCCCCAGCAGCTGGAAGTACCTTAAAGAATACTCACCCTGCAGTATTTCAGGTCTTAATAAAGCCACTGACCCAAGAAAAAGAAATCTATAAACTTTTGTGCTGGCAGGTGAAGAGTTTTTCACTGAACCTGTCTTCTTAGATGACAGATTTTGGCTATGCTGTGTTTATACGCTTCTCAGCCAGGATGCAACATATGTATGGACCACCCGCTATCCCAGGTCCTGTCCAACCAGGGTACAAGAGAAAAGGATCACAATTTGTCCCCAAACCCTTCATCCTTGCTGGGTATGCTAATTTCTGTCCAAACAGCCTTAAACACACACACAAAAACTTTCTCTCTAGCACATGCACAGTTGTGTGGGGAGTTACTCCCCTGCCTGATGGAGAGAATTCACCTTGTAAACACTTTTACTGTCAAAGCTTGGCCATGGAATCTCCGCATAAACTCCCCCTTTAATTGCCTTTGACTCTGCTCCCATCACAGACAGTTTCCTCAACATGTCCACAGTTTCTTCACTGCCTTAGCAGAAAACCTCTGCCAAAGATAGCCCTCTGAAGGCAAACGATGAGAAACAAAATAGCTACTGTGGGATAGCGAGTGTGTCAGTCAGTGCAAAGAGCAAAAGGAGTGGAACAAAGAACAAAACTAACAGAGGTCTGAACAGCTCTAGAATTGAAGAGGGAAAAGCTTTTCCTCCTTGTTCCTGCAGCAAGTAAAGACTGAGACTCAGACTGACTGTGTCCACTTAAGTCCCAACTAAAGATTCTGGGTTTCAGAGAATAATTCCATCTCTATTAATTCCCAAAAGCATGTTAAAATCAATGTTTTGACTTTGGAGTGATGACCAAGACATCTGAATGTCGAGTCCAGCCTAAGCACTGTTGACCTATAGACATAATGTCTAGGACTTGAAAGGGGAGATAATCTGAGCATACTTATGCTCAGTGCACAGCCACTTTTCTTAAAGAATAGTTGGGAACTAGACAAACATCTTTTATTATATTGCTTGTAGCTGTGACACTGGTTCAGTCCCACCTCAGTCTGAAGAATTTTGAACCTCTGCTCCCAACCCTGTGTGAAAATACCTAGAGTATTAGACTGCCAACAAAAGAAAACAATGTGTGTTATTCTTTTGTGCACACACAAGCACACATAGACACACACAAATCCCCAAGTTTTTCTCTGTGCATCCACAAATGATGCTTGATCATGAATCCATGTATTGGGACCATTCCCTGAGAACTGTGAAGTTCCTCCTTTTGGTTCTTTTTTGGAAGAAATGTTGTCCTTTGACCTTAAATGGGACTAAACACAGCTTCTAGGTCAACAGCATGGGACCAGGATGGTGACTCATATGCTGGGAGATATGTACAGTCCATGCAGGGCTAGAGAAAGCAGTGTAGCCCAAGGATCAAACTCCAAACCTCAGCCATGGCTACAACCAGTCTATCCATTGAGGCAGCTCCCACCTGCCATAAACACAAGAATAGACTCCCTCTCCCTCTGACACCTTGTTTCATCTCCTGTGGTGTGCTGGTGGCAAAAGTCATGTTCCCACTGCTTTTGTAATGTGAGAAACACCTATTCCTACAGCAGAGGATGGGAGACAGGGATTAATATCTCACATCAAGAGAGCTTCTAACTACATCCCTCCAGGAAATCTGTACCTGCTTAAAAGGCAACTGCATGATCAATGAACAGATGTCATAGGAAGGAAACCGGACTTGGACATCTTTTCTTCTTGGCTATGAGAGCTGGTAAAGAAGGTTAGCCAGAGCCATTTTTCTTCCCATCCCCAACATATACCCCTTTCAAGAATGAATTCTGCCCGTTCTGCCCATATACCGATTAGTTCTGTTTTCATGATGAATGAATGTTGGTTGTGATCTTTGCCAAAAAGAAAACCCCTTCAAATGATTAATCTTTAATAAAACTTAAAAAGCTCAAGCATTTTCATGTGTTATTTGGAAAAATATGGTTAACAGAAGTCACTGAGTTGCAATGTCACCTTCACTTAACTAAACATGAAATCAACAGATTTGTTGGATTGAGGCCAAGTCTTACCAGACAGTGTAGTACATTGAAAAGGCTACACCCTACCCACTGGTATTATTTGGCAAGGTTTTCTGGAAGCATCAACAGAGAAACCACAGATCGAATGAGGGCAGAATAGGGCTATCTTTTTTACCACCTTGTATCCTGAAAACCTGAAGGCCACAAGCAACATGAGAAAGTGATTCTGTGCAGGAATATATATATATATTATATATATATAAAAAATATATATATATAGCAGGAGTGTATTTGCATGCATCTGGTGCTAAAGGAACAGGGTCTAAAATAGGTTAGATGAATAGCATTCTGCAATTGCCTGCTTCTTCCCACTGATTCCAAGACAGCCTCCTCCAGAGGCAAACTTCTTCACTGCAGATTTCTAAAACTGAATAAGATGGTGCTCTTCCCTGTTGTTTTTTGCACCTCCTCCTCAGAAAATTGAATCATTTCAGTTATAATTGCTAGTGATTCCCAGTGATCGCTCTCTTGGCAACGGAAAAAAAAAAAAAAAACCAACACAAACCAACCAAGCAAATATAAACTTAAAAAAATAATATTTTGCCTAATTTCTCTGTATCATCTGTTTGTTTGGACCATACTAAGTCCTGTGCATAGGTCAGAGCGGTAAAAACTCACTGTGCATCTGCAGAGTCCATTGCACATGGAGTTTAAGTCCAATGCAATTCTATTATGAGTACTTTTATAAAGCCATAGAGACTGAAGGAAAACTCTGTTGCAGAAGGTTGCTTTGAAATAATCTTCAGCCTGATAGTCAAAGTCAGGCTGTACAAATGAAGCAAAAATAATTACCTGAGAAGAATGATTCAGCTAAAGATTCTTACTCATTTTTTGTCGTATTACTCTGTAAAAATGTTTTGGAGAGTGAAATTCTGTTTTCATGGAAATCTGGGGAATGCAGAGTTGCTGTAAAAGTGTCTACAGCTTACATGACCATGCTGACAGCTCTAACACAATGTATTGAGTCAAAGAAGAACATGAATATATGATCAGAAAGCTAATAAACGTGTGAAAACACAAAGAAATTTCCATTGCAAACGACTTGCAAGCCTTCCATTGCCAGACAAAAATTTTAATATGTCATCCATCAAATAATTTAAAATAAAGCCACGTTGGGAAGAGCTTCAATTCAGAATCCTTAAGTAAAATGTCATGAAGTGTGGCAATTATGAGTTTCACCTGATCTGAAAAGTTAAACTCAGTCAGCTATTCCCCAGCATTTCCTCTGTATTTAGCAATACAGTAGTTCAGCTAATTCTAGAAATAATTTACTTAAACACTGGCTTTAAAAGTCCAAAGAATGCAAGTAAGAACAAAAAAAGTACAGATACAAACCCCTTCACTGCAGAAAAGAGAATTATAATGGGAAGATCTTTGACAATGACAAAAAAGGTGAAAAGGATACTATAGTCCTGTAAGACAGGAAGCCAGGATTGTATGGTCACTGGAATGCAATACTGTTAGTTCCTGTGAAAAGTGGATGGAAAATATCTAAACTCAACCGCAGCTACAAACATCTGGATGCTCAGCTGCCCTGTTGGCTGAAAGGAAGCAGGTGCAGTTGTCCTCTTGGTTTGAATTAGCCTTATGCTGTTCAAGGTAGACATTACTGGAAGAGCCTAATGGCCCCCAAAAGGAAACATGACCAGTCCCAGCGCAGTGGACAGGACTGTCTGGATTTCAGTGGAAGAAATGGAGCTTGGGTACAGTAAGCCACAATAAGCATCTCATCTTTGAAAATCATAACCTTTTCCATACTCTCTTTCCTCAGTAGACCCTCTCCCTTGAGCCAAGCAGAGAGAGATGAGAGAGCCTCAAAAAGATCTATGTTAAGAGGAAAGAGACTCAGCTGGCCTGTACGCAGCAAGACTTCAAGTAGTGAGGTGTGCACTGACAGGATGTCTCTGTTCAGAAAGCAGATTTGTAACCAAGAACATTGTTTAGGTCAACCGAATTGGAAAAAATTACTGAATCGTACAACTTTCTGGTCTGTAAAGAGCACAGTCGTACTCCAAATGGGACTATATTTCAGATGCTGTATGTTAATCAAGCCTATGTGTATGGCTAAGTGTAAAACATGAAGCATGAAAGCATGAAAACATTGCATGCCCTGTCTTGGGTACCAAGTACCTTTGGCACTTAATTGCTGTAGAAGCCACCACTAAGACCTCATCTCTATTATTTGCCTATGTACGAATTCAAAATGAAACAGGTGCAGAGAAGGTTTATCAACAGGAAGCTGAACATGAACAGAGTTTGTTTACTTTAGAATACAAAAGCCAAGGGAGAGGAATACCAAGGAAAAGAAATAGTTTAAATTAGCACAAAACCACATGGGTATAATAAATTGCCCATGAGATGTACAACGTGGGATGTTAAGAGTCTGAAATGGCTTTCTAACAGGGATAAATAAACAAACAAACAAACCCCAAAAATAATTCTTAGTAGCTTTACAATGATGCATAAGAAATTAATGAGAAGACAATAGAAAACCAGATAACCAGGGAGCAGAGGACCAAACTGCCTTCACTCAGAAAAATCATTCAAGTGCAGTTTCTAGCCTTAGTTCATTCCCATAACTGTAGGTCTCAGTTGTACTTAGTTATTTTCTTTCCCTAAGGATTATGCTAAGAGTCATGATTCAAAAGGCAGTCTCTGCAACTTTCAAAGATCAAGAAATGTAATTATAGACCTCTCTCTTGTATAACTATCCACAGGTGAGAAAGGCAGTATTACCTGATTCCAGTTTTGCCCATCTTTGGGAGGGGATGGGAACGATCACAGAGCAGTAACTAGCCAGGAGTCTTGATGTCTGACCAGAGAACAGCTGCTAGTGAAGAAGTAAGGTTCAATTTTGAGGCTCAACTCCTAGCTCTTAGACATATGTAATCTCTTCAGCTGGTTAAGTTAGGAATTTTTTTCCATCAGAGTCAGAAAGAGGAGGGGAAGTTATTTAGGAGAGTCACTGGCCTAATTTTGGATATACTCAACTGAGATATGAGATGTCCTTACTCAGATCTTCCATCTTAATCTGTCAGAATTTATCTAAAGTTTTCTTGACCAACCACAAACGCCCTAGCACTTTTTATTCTCAGATTTCTTTCTCTAATATTTGGGTGTAGATGCAATGAAGATATGGATAGGTTACCTCCAGTTTATGAGCTTACAGTAGCTGCTGTTTCTGCTCTTCTGTAGCTCTGCTTCAGCATATTGCTCTACTTGTCCTCCATGACATATATGGGTATCCTGCAAGTAAAAGCTTGAGAGTTAGAAATCAAAGTTAATTTTTTTCTATACAAGTTAAAGCATTTCTGTAAGTAATTGCTACAGAGCAACTGGTCGGTATAGGACAACCTAGTTTGTGCCACAGTAGCCGATTTCTGTGTCCTATCTTCTTGTTCGAACCCTGATACTCTTTAAGTCAGGGCTGGGCTGGATCAAATGTGTAAGGACATTAAAATCATAGCCAGCTAGCACTGCCAGCAACCCCTGTTCTCTGGGCACCACTGCAACCTGCCCAAAAGACAGATTACTATATTCGGTTTGACATGAAACCTCTGCTTTTCCTCAGCTCTTTTCTTTCATTCATTTATGCTTGAATTCAGAAGTCAGTGTCTCTGGTCCTGCCCTAAATCTGCCCTAAAAGAGACGCCAGCAGTTTAGCAGCTTACCGCTGCTTTATCTGAGCAAGGTTTTGTGAAAACATGTACAATTTAGGAAGTAATTTTGGCAAACTGACAGCTCCAGACAAATTCTCCCCAAATTGCATTGTGACTAAACCCGGACAGAATATAACGGTAGCTGAGACAAGGCCAAGTCAAAGAAAATGCAGACTGCTGGCAGCTATTTCCCCCCCTGTGAAATAGGATATCTAATATTTTTCTTCACATAATCCCTGGCAGTTTTTACCTACCTTCTACAGATGAGTACACCAGAGCAGAGAACTGATCAAGCAATTTGAACAAAACTATAGGTAAGTTTGATAGAAGCGGTAGACCTCATCCCAGACCTCTTCATTCATAGCCCCTTTTGCCCCTTTCTCCGGTAGAGAAGCATGGCTTTAGTGCTCACATTCACCATTACACTGGTGACATCCTCTCCTCTGCTACTTCAATTGCATTTGTTTGTTCTGCTGGTGTTCTCTGATAATCCTTATTACCCCAAACTGAGCAGAAATTGTTTTTTTGTAGTTCATCATTTTGTTAGATTACTTTCCCATTGTTTTCTAAATGAACTCACAAGAACATCTTTTAATTATTTTGGTTCTTCTAACCAATATTTCCACTTTGGCTTCTCAGTATTATGCTTACATTTTATGATATATACATCCTTTTTGTTTTAATTCTTCCACTATTCCTGCTTCCTATAAGGATTTTTTTTAACTTCAGTTTTGTGATGTAGAGCACTGAAGTGAAATTCACATGTAATGCAAATTGTAAGTAAGGGTTCTCTCATATTTCTCTATCGCTCTTTTCTATTTTGGAGAACCATCCATGATTTCCTTTCGTTCTCTGCTTTGTTGGCTGAATTGACAGATGGATTCGGAACGGACAGACCTTGCTACATGCTAGCCTTACTCTGAGTGCTGTTCCCTTTCATGGGACACTTGATCACTGAATCTGGATGAATCCAGCCTTCATTGCCTTCTCCATTGTCGAGTCCAGAACCTGCTCATTGTGAAACTTTGTTCTGTGGCTTGTGCATTCACAATCCTCACCAAGAAAATGTAAACCCAATACTAGCTCTGAAGAATGTACACATTGTGTTTTGGGTTATTGTGTAATGGTCTACCCAAAGTGGATTCGGATCTTTCATCTGGCTTAACTGACTGTAGTGCAGACACTAAGAAAGAAAGGTAACATCATTTACCTGATTTGACCAAAAAATCTCTGTTAGGCCTACTAAATAGTCTAGTGTTGCTTACCAAAATGTCTACATGAAAAAAAGGTAAGTCATAAGATGGTGAGCTTTAGCACTGAAAGGTGTTCCCTTTCCCATTATAGAAATGAGAACTATTTCTAATGAGATGTCAAAATCTCCAGTTACTATTTAGTAACAGTAAATAAAAGTAGTAACAGCAAATAAAAGTCTCCGTGGCAACACAAATATCCAAAAAACACAAAGGAAACCACAAAGATTCCTGGTGCAATCATAGGGGAAAGAAAGAGGATATATACGTTTTACAAGAGGATTTAACAAAACTCACCCATGCAAAAACATTGAAGCCTTGAGAGACTATTATTCATGTTGAAATATTTGATTAGTATTATTCTCAAACATCAGTGCAAAACAGTGTCACACAAAAATTTTCAGATGAAAATTGTTTTTTCCTTTAAGGCAAAACCTCCTAAAATCTACGCTTTAACCGGAGAGAGCATGAACTGTGGACGATTTCAGCTGCTGTAAATAATGACTTTAACAAATGCTGGTTAGACAAGCGCAGCACTAGGAGGGTTTTGGCCAGCAGGTGGCGAGTTTTCTTCAGGATTGCACTTTGAAGAAAAGATTTTTACGGTCCCTTCTGTTCAATAATGCCCTAACTCTATTACTCCTGCAGTTTTACATACAAAAGCCTATCTCAAAATAACCTTAAGGGTCTGACCCCAAACCACAAATAGCAGGAAGTTCTCGGTTAGGGTTGAAACTCTGTCAGTATTTAACCTTCCCCTTGGGCCGAGGTATTACAGCATATTTGGTACTTAGGATCACCTGACGGCACAAAGCCCCCCTGTTAGATGACCTTTATCTCTAACACTTCAGTGTAGCTGGGTATGATAGAAAACTGTCTTTCCGACTTGACTCTTAACTTCCTTTGCTTTTGTGACTTTTAGTTGATCCCTCGGCTTTATTTCCATGCAGTTTCAGTGGGAATTATTTATATCCTTTTCGAAAGCTAACACTAAAAGAAAAAAAAAGGGAAAAACAAAAGGCATGTCGTTTTTTCTATAGTGCTGGTATATATTTAGAAACTGCTAAAAACAGGAAAGGCATTGTGAGTGATTATACAACTAAAATTCTGATTTCTTATATGTTATCCTCAATAAACCTCATTTTAGGGATGTTCTAAATAATAAAATAATAATAAGATCCTTGCCAGATCAGTAATTCTATGTACTTTTTTATGTACTTTAGCCAGAGACTAGTTCTGTATTAGTAACAATAATACTTTGTGTTAAAATAACACCTTTCCACTGAGTACAAGCCAAGAAATGGAATCCGCATTGGTACAGCACTGCAGTTGTGAGATATTACTGAAGTCAATTGTAAAAACTCATATAGATTTCTGTGGAAGAAAACTGGAACCCCACAACTGTTTCAAAGTCACACAGTCATGTCAGCAGTGTATATGGCCAGAGATCAACTAGCCGCTGGCAATCATCATATTATAGAAGAGAGGGGGCGTGGATGTGATTTAGAGGACTGGGGACTGATGTCACTGAATTAAAAATGTCCTTGTCCCCTGCGGAGGGTTGGCCATTGCTGCTGCCAGCAGCGCTGGTCAATTAGCTGCGGAGCTGCAGCCAACTGAACGGGAAGCGGTGCTGGGGTCACCAGCTATTGACAACACATTTGTGTGCAGCAGGGAAGGTGACCCCAGCGCATGAGTCTTTAGTCCTGTAGTGGATTCCCCTGTCACTCTGCAGGAGCTGAAATAGTGGCAGTTCCAAATATTCACTGAAATAGTGAATGTCCCAAACCTGTTTTTAGAGTTGACCCCCATTAACTACTGGTCTCTGACCTCCCCTGAAGGCTTTCCAAGGCCCAGGCACAGGATATTTAAAATACCACCCACATTTCTGAGCTGTAGACTGAGTCAACAGATCTGACCCAGCAGAGCTGCCCCGGGAACCCGTCCAAGGCTGCAGAGTGGGTTTTGCACAGGACCTTCACAATCTTCAGCGCCTCTTCACTCTGCTTTCTGTTCTGAACCGGCATAGCAGTTGGTGCAACAAAGACATGGAAATGAAATACCTCAATGGCCACAGCACTGGGAAGAGGGTAAGAGTTCCATGACAAAAATGCTGGTCAAATCTCCCCTCATGCTACTGCACATGGACTGAATGTGCCTTTGGGCTCCAGTGCCCATTCTAACAGGGGGAGGGGATACGAGTATTGGCAATTGAATTATCTTTGAGCCTTGTTTCGTTACTTATCCCAGGATCTATGCAGTGAACAAAGCCAGAATGAGATCCTAAATAATTAGGATATAAAACCTGGATCTCTGTTTGTATTACTATCTCCAGTCCTGCGAAGTCCGAAGGAAAGCTGAGAGGCTGCCATGAAGTGTTGCTGTGATAAGTCCTAGGAAAAGCTTTTCCAACCACCTCTTGCACAAAACCGGTTTTATTTTTCAGTCGTAACATGATTCTTGTCATGTATCATCTATCAACTACTGCAGATATATACTTTGTTAACTTCTGAAGATAAAGCCTGATAAAAATGCAGAAACAGAGAAGACATATCCATCCCACTTAGGTTCAGGCAATGAACTGAGATGCCTAAAATAGGGACTGCTGGCTCTGTGTATGTGCTAGCATAGGGTCAATCAAAAAAGAAAGGTTCCTTGGAAATGTAAATCAGATCTCAATGTGGGTTGGCTTTACCTCCACTCTCTGAAGAATCTGGGAGTCAACACTCAGAAATCAGGTACAACAGTTTAATCGGAAGAGTAACACATCTGGACCGAGTTACAGGACATAGAATGAGTTTCCTTTGCTTTCGGGAAGTGCTGGATCCACTGGAGGTTACTCACCCAATGTCACTGTGATGAAACCTCTCAAGGGAAGATAAATCTTGTGGAATCCTGATTCCAGACGTGTCTTTGACAGATTTTGGCAAGCAAATGTTGCCCTTATTCTCTAAAAGTTATGGAGTCCTCCTTTAACTGTTAGCTATAGTAAATACAAGCCTTATCAAATACATGTTATTCTGAAAGTGGCTGACATTCCTTGAATCAATATATTTGTAGTCCTAATTCTATTATGCATACTGTAAGGCTGTCTATCTTAATCTCTCTCTATGTCTATATGTACATACAAGTTTATTTTTCTACATGCACACATATATATGTATACATATGTATCTCTAATTCTATACACACCTTTTTTTTTTACCACCTAGGAATAATTCTTTCAGCTCTGTGAGATCTCATTCTTTGTGATGTTTTTTTGAAGCCAAACCTGAGCTGGATGAATTGGAGGATACTTCCACTAAGTTTCTAGGCTAGCAGAAATGTATATTTTATAGCAGTAGAGAAAGGACTTCTCTGTAAAACATGTGGCATAGGCATAACACAGCAAAATGATGTGATGTCCAGGCTTTGCTGGCATTCCGCTTGAGTGTCCCAATTCACACTGGTCTTTGTCTCATAGGCCCGTTCTGAGCTCATGTCACCAAAACCTTCCATTCCTGTGGGGTCATTAAATCCTTACTCAGTTTCCAGCAGATATGGGAATTGTATGTGAGCAAATGCAATGTACACAAATCATTCCAGCCACCCTTGTATTAAATGAACTTTTTTAAGAAGCTGGTTTTGACCTGATAGAATATAATGGTTTCAAGGGAACCATATAGCCATTACAATCCATCATATAAATGAATACTTAGGGACACCTAAATCCAAAGATTATTTGACTGTTATACATATACTTGCACAAAGGGGGCTGGAGGATAGACCCCTCAAATCTGCAGTGAAAACATCTGTACTTTTAGGAAATTCTTTTTAAATATGAGAACATATATAAACTTTCTCAGATTTCAAAAATGATCAGTTCATTTTAAATCAAAGTGACCCCCAGCATCAAATTACATTTTGGATGTATCACTAGCAAATTATCAGTTTAGAAAAGCAAAAGGGTTTATAATGATAAAGGGTATTTTATATGACCAGTTCTGATTGCAGACTCTGGCTTCTCTATAACCTGATGGTTTTTCATGTGTTATTAATTATTGTGTACTGTACTCCTTTAACATCTATGGCAGATACTGTAAAGCTGAGGAAAAGCAAGCAATATAAAATACAAAAATGTTCTCCAAACCCTGCTTTCGCTTCCTTTTGTTGCTCTCTTGTAATGTAAAAACAGATAAATGGTTTCCTCTTTCAAATACAACAAAAAGAAATGACTCCTGGGAGGAGCCCTGGGATGCCAAGTTTGAGCCTGGATTGAATTTTTATGACCACTGTAAAAACTCCTGAAAATAGGAAATTATAATGGAAATGCTGACTCTCACTGCAGCAGTGTGAGCAGCACCAACTCGACATTATTAGTGATCTAAAGTGGCTGGAAGTTAAAGTGGAATCATTTACACAACGGACTTCACACCACTTTGCAAACAAGGGGTGTGTACGGAGGGCAGGGGATGCGGGGCGGGGGGGGGGGGGGAGAAGGAAGATCTTGCACTTAATTAGTTGCTTGCAAAATCCATTGTGATTCTTGAAGAAGACAAATCCCCTATCGCTGTATTCCGTGCTCTGGATTTTCTTTTCCAGTCCGCAAAAGCTGCTGGCGGAGGTCTGGCTCTGCTGGGTGACCAGCCCGCGACGCAGAGGGGACACGGGGCCGTGCCGTGCCCTAACTCCTTGCGCAGGCACAGGGAGGCTGTGTGCTTACGCGCCGGCGGATCGCTCCCCGCCCCCCCCCCCCCCCCCCCGCCCCTTCCCCCCCCCTCCTCCGCAGTAGCTCGCTAGAGAAGGGCAGCAATATATTAAGGCGCTGGGTCACATCTCAGCAGCGCACTAAAACGCCAGGAAACGATTTCTCCCTCGCTAACAAAATGGAGATGCTCCAAAGTTGGGGTTTTATTTTCAGGGAGCCCTAGAAGATTAAAAAAAAAAAAAAAAAAAAAAAATAAATTGGCAGAACGTTATATCCAACTCTGTGCGGATTTTTTTCTTTTGGGGGGGGGGTGGGTGGAGGGGCGGGGGCGGGAGTTGCTATCAGAAGAGCTTCTACTCGCACTGCGGGAGCAGTTTCCACCCGCTTTGTTTGCCGCTATTCTTCCGTCTCTTGTCATCAACAGTTATTAAAATAATAAGGTTACATGGGACCTGAGGGGCGACCTGGGGGCCGGGAGAGAGGCGGGGGGACCAGTTTCGGAAAGGGGGTGCGGGAACGTCCGCGCTACCGCCTCCGCCCGGCTCCGCGCCCCGCCGCCCCCCGCGCTTCCCGTCCGCGCTCCAGCGCGCTTCGCGCTGAGCCCCGACGGGCCCGTGGCCCTTCCTGGCCCTTTCTGGCTCTCCCGCTTCCATCCGAGTCCCGTTTATCCCGGGTAGAGGGGGGGCGGTCGGAGCCCTCACACTCTAATACTGCACCGCGGTCGACACCAAACCCACAAGAAGAGGAAAAACTAAGCAAAACGAAGCACAGTAAAAATAAAATAATTTTTTTTAAAAATACGTAGATAGCCCCTAGGTGCCACTGATAACCAACGGGCCTGTCTCGGGGGGAGGACACCTTGCCGGGGAGGCATGAGGGCAAGGAAGGGGGAACTTGTGCACTTGTGCCTGCTCTTTCCTGAGTCCCCGCCGCCGGGGCTGGCTCCCTCTCTCCCAGGGAAGCTCCGGGCGCGGAGAGGCTTTGGAGCCGCCGGCGAGCAGAGCCGGCAGCTCTGCCCTGCTCCCCCGCTCCCTTCCCCCGGGAGGTTTGGGAACTGCAGGGCTTGCCGACCGGAGGCGGCTTTGACCAGGCATCTCCCACCCACTGGCGCGTTGCGGGGGGCGAGATGTTTGCTGGACTCCGGGCGGCGAAGCAGCCCTTGAAACCCGCCGAGCAAACAAACGTCCCCACCCTGCCCCGCCGGACCCGCTTCTCCTCGGCGCCCTAGCGAGGCGCCTGCGGCTGATGTTTCGCGAGTGGAGTGCTTGTTTCTCCTCAATAAATGATTTTTCAAGGGACAAGCGCCGTTCCCCGGTGGGGAGAAAGTCCCACGGAAGCAAAAGGGAGCTTTCTCCTGCACTTGGCTACGGGATGGGGCCGGGAATCGTTATTCTGCGAAGGTTAAGTGGGTCCTGAAGGTGAAGCCGGGTGCCCCAGCTGAGGGAGGGAAGAAGAACACCAGTCAGGCTGTGCAGCCCTCTTCCCAGCAGCCGTGTAGGTGCATCCAGGGATGCCCGGCATTCACACGAGCTTAAACCAGAGGAGGAGCGATCCCCAGTACCTGCGCTGCGCAGGATTAGCCCTTGAACACGTAACTCGTTGGAGACGAGGTGACAAGCGCAGCGGGCTCCCCACGGGAGAGAAGGGGAAATGCCCCCAGATGCGCTCCCCGTGAACCCAGGTCTGTTCCGCAGGTGGAGCACGAAGCCGCCGCCCCGGCACTGGCACCGGCACCGGGACCTGCGGCGGCGGGGAGAGGCGGCAGCGCTCGGTGCCGGCCCCGGCGCTGCGGGCGCGGAGCGGGGAGGCAGCCCTGGTGCGGTGGCCGGCTGGGGCTGTCCGGGATGCTGCTCCCCGAAAAAAGCGGGGGGACAGCCCGGGGGGGCCTTCACCTTGCAGATAGGAGGGGCAAGATGGGGACGGGGGTGTTTTTGGTAAAGGGTTACAGGTGGGAAGTAGGGATGGGGGCTCCGGTCTCCCCAGTCACCCCACAGATTTCTCTTGAAACGAATTGAGTTTCACTGTCACGTCTAAATCCTACAAACGTGGCTGGCTTTGGGAGCAGATGCCTTCACTTTTTACGAGTCTCTTGAAGTTGTAACATTCCTAATCGACAGCAGATCTTCGCTGTGGAAAAGCGCAGCATATTCCCTACGTGTCAGTGCTAATAGTGGTTTTGTATCCCGTTCCCGGTATTAGGTTCCCCACCGTTACAAGTTGACATAATGCAAATTAGCAAGGGACATCATAAAAATCTGTCCGAGAATAAAGGTTTTGGAACAGCATACCCTTCATAACTTAAACAGCAGATATTTAAACCAAATGCACTTAACAAGACAGTTAACCTGAAACTTCAGTTCAATCGCCAGTGGGTTGACAAGTCCAAATATTTTTATTTTTTAACAAATACGTAAATATCAGACTGTATGTTATCCAGGCAGCTTTCAGCTGCAGCTTCCAGTAATATTCTGTGATGGAATAATATCCCAACGACCCGCTTTGATTATAAACCGTTTTCGCGTGGGAATAATTTTCTGTGTCTCCCTCCCCCCTAAACACTGAGATCTTTTACTGCCCTTTATTTCCATGTTTAAGTATTATTTCGGAATGATGGTCTCTGTAACTGGAAGTGCAATTTTTATCTTTTTTTTTTTTTTTTTCCCTTCAAGGCAGCACGTGCAGGTATCATTGCTGTTGTTGTGTTTACCACCTCAACTAATCTGCTACTTTTCTGAAGAGAATTGCGATTTTTGTTTTATTAATGCACGCACCCACCCCCAGCTATACCCAGGTTCTTCCTCTGGGAAAAGCGAAAACTCCGGTTAGAAGAGCACATCTCCAGTCTGTTTCTTGGTTTAGGGACAGTTGGGGATCCTACATTCTTGTTCTGACAACAAAACTTGAAAACTATTTTTGAAAATGCAGAGTTATTCGAAGGCATCAACTTAGAGAATCGGGCACAGGATCACACTCTTGATATTTAGACCTCCGGAACGGGAATAAAAGTGTTAGGTTTTGGGGTTGGGATTTATTTTTTTTTTTGGGGGGGGGGGGGGGGTGGAAGGGTGGAGGGGCAAGAAGAGAAGGGGGAGAGTAATAAGAAAGAAAGAGAGAAAGGAAGAAAATAATAGCACGAAATGAGAGAGAACTGAAGAAGCCGGGGTGAGGGAACGTCTTTGCTTCGCCTCTGGCTCATAAAAATGCCACTCGTTTACAAAAGGAGGGAACGAAAATCTCGTCGCCTGCCCAGAGCGGTGAGCGGTATTGGACCCCAGACTCTCCTCAGAAATACGGATGTTTTGGGGATGAAATGGCAGTGCTAGGGCTTGCTTCGCCACGCTACTGTCGTGTTCACGAACGCTTATTCTGCAGGATGATAGCGCAGTGTTTTCTTGTCGCTCTTTTGTTGATTTTATTTATTTATTTATTTGTTTGTTTGTTTGTTTTTCCTTCAGAGATGGGCAAAAATCCGTGTAACAACGGCAGTTGAACACCGAACAATAAAAAAACCACATGTGTGTCCCTGAGCACGGTCCCCTGTTATCCTGACGGATCTGTCTTCGCTAGCATATTATATTACCCTGGTTCCTCGGGACAATGTAATACACCCAAGCAATTTTTCCCCCTTCACGGATCTAAAGGAGTGTGAATGGATGGATGAATAGAAAAACAAATAAGCAAAGAGATTATGGCCTCAGGATTAATTATAAAGCACGTTTAACCTTTTTCTTTCGAAGGTTGTTTTGCTTTGCCTTCTTCGCCCGGGTAGTCTGACTCCCCTAAGCAGGTCTCTGCGGCTCCCGATCCGCGGGGCATCCGCGGGACTTCGCACGCCGCGGAACCCTTCCTGAGGTGAGGGGAGAGACGGTCCCCGGGCCGGGGGAGGAAGGACGGGAGGAAGGCACAGAGGTCAGGGGCGCTGGGACGGAAAGTAGGGACCGGGAGGGATGCTGGGGCGGGGGGAGGAAGCGGCGCTAACCTAGGGGTGGACCCATCACAGGTAAACGGCTCCTGGGATCCTCTCGCAGGATCTTCTCAGCGAGGGAGAACAACTTGCGATCCCAAAATCCTTCCGGAGGGAGCAGATCCCTCCCTCCATCCTCCCCCCACTTTTTTTTTTTTTCTTCTTCTTCTTTTTTTTTTTTTTTTTTTTTCTTTCTGCCTTTCTCCCGCTCCCTCCCTGGGCAGGTCCCGGTGAGTCCTGTCCCGCGGCTCGGCGCGGCCAGCCGGGAGCGGTGCGGAGCGGAGCGGTGCGGAGCGGAGCAGCCGGCCGGGCTCTCTCCTGGAGCGCGCTCCGCCACCGCGGAGCTCCACCGGGAGCCCCCCACGCCCCCCACCTCCACCACCCCACAGGAGGCCGCTCCGCAGCGGGGTCCCCGGGGAGATGCCCCGGGGGAGGCTGCGGGAGCCGGGCGGGGAGGTGGGGGGGGCGAGATCACACGTTTGCGGGCTGCGAGCCCCGGGGCTGCTGCGCCTCCAGGAGAAACGGGTTGAAAAGTTGGTTCTTCCCAGCCAGAAAACTTTCTCCCCGCGTGCGCATGCCCGGAGTCTGGTGGGAGGTTGAGGGGGGAGCTGGGAGGGAGGGGGGGTTGAAATAAGGAGGAGGCTGGAGGGAAGGGATCGGTTCAGTCTGAGCTCGGCTGCTCCCGGGCGCGTTTGCACTCCGGCAGAGTCAGACGGCGCCGGGAGCAGAAGAAGGAGGAGGAGGAGGAGGAGGAGGAGGCAGAGCACCTCCGTCCCCATCAGCCAGAGCACCTGGACGCCTGGCCCCGCTGCTCGCTCGGATCTGCCTGTACCCGCTGGAGGAGCAGTGGGGTGGGGTGGGGAGAGAGCTGTGCCCCCCAGGGCCAGCAGAGACACTGACCTAGCCCAACCTCTTTTTTTTTTTTTTATATATATATTTTTTTTTCCATTATTTTATTTCACCAGCTCCAATTTAGCCCAGGATCTTTTAACTGCTGCCAGCGGTGGAGCACAGATCGGGATTAGGTAAATAAAAAGAACAACTCATTTTGTTTGGTTTTGTTTTGCCAAGCCTCAGGGGTTGGGGGTATCAATCCAAACACCTCATTTTCTCTCCCTCCTTTCTTCCTTTCCCCCCATCCCCTCCCACCATCCCCTGGATGGCGCAGAAGTGGGGAAATTGTGGTTCACGTGAGGAGGACTGTTCTCCTCGGGGCGGGCGGAGGGCTGGGGGAAGCCTTCACATGGGGCTCGGATATTTTGCTGCTATTTAAAGACTTGTCTTCCCCTTTCAAAGTTGTTTATCCCCCCTTGTGGAGGAGCTGTGTTCTTAACCCGAGCTAAAAATGACACATACGAGCTGCAAAACAGAAGCCTGAATGTCCTTTATGGACTTGAGAGGAGCGTTCAGCGTCTCTCCTCTCTATCCTTTCCTTTCCTTTCATTTTCTTTCATTTTATTTCATTTTCTCTTCTTTCTGTTCTCTCTTTCTGTTCTTTTCTTCTTTCTGTTCTACTCCATTTTTAGTGTTTTAGGGTCCGAAAAGTCTTCTCTATTTCCTCTCAAGGCCATAACAGAAATTAATCTGGTGTTTATATTTGTCTGAACGGATCAAAACAAGTTCAGCCTAGGAAGAGACTGAGCTTCTCTCGAGGCAGAGCCTATAAAGTGTCAGTGCAAAGCCGAGGATTAGGGTATAGTTGTTATAGTTGGCTTTTGGGAGGGAAACTATAAAACGGGAGCATTTTGAAGATTACCGTAGCGCTGCGGGAATCGTCCGATCAAACGCGAGCAGGGCAGGAGGGTGAGAGCCGCGTACCGGACAGGTGCACAGTAGGTCCAGTTTAGTAAGTCCGAAGCCAGTGGAGAAAAAGAGCCGACCCTCTAAAACACCGCTGAGCCGGGGACCCTGCGGCGGCAGCACCGCGCTGCTCCGCTCCGCGGCGGGAGCCCGGCTGCGGGGCGGCCGGGCCGGGGATGAGCCTCGGGGCCACAGCGTGGGTGTCACCCCAAAGGTTTTACCACCGTGTCTGTGCGTGTTGCGGCCGTGGGAAGCAAGGAGCGCAGAGAGAAGAAATCCTCCCTGCCGCTGGGAGAGGGGAAGAAGGATTTATTCGTGCGCAGGGGAGGCGACCAGGAGTTTCTCTAGGGAGAAAGCGAGAATGAATCTTCTGCTGGGGGCCTTTCTACACCCGAGGGGATTAAAAAAGCACACACGCGAAACCCCTAAACCGGCCTAAAAACTTCTGCAGGGGGAGAATCGAGGAGCCTGGCCCCTGCGGCCGCCCCGCCGGCACCCACCCGCGCCCGCCTCCCGCCCGGCGAGCCTGCCCCCGGCCCTCCGAGCCACGGTCCCACCAGGATCCGGGCCCAGGGATATTTTAGTTGTTGTTGTTTCGGACAAATGTTATCCCGGGCAGTGCAGCGATCTCTGGTACAGCCGGACCCCCGTTATTTGTTGTTGTTATTATTATTATTATTATTATTGCGAGCTTAAAATCCGCTGCATTCGTCCTCGTTCGCAATGGTGGTCTGGAGAAACTTGTCAACACCGATTTCGTGATAAAACGTGAATGATGATTTTATAAGGATTGAGCGGAGATATCCAAGGCATATGCTGATTGAGTCCTTCCAGTCCTCATTAATGTTAGCAATTAACTCTTTCACGCTCAATTAGTCCTGAATAAAGCTGCTTTAATAGATTCTGCACACTTCATTAATACTTTGAATAAATCTGTGCTGAACAATGCACTTTATTCCTCAAGAGCACCACGCTCGAATAGTGCGGAGCGAAAGGGCAATTTTATTCCCTTTCCAGTTAGTTTCCCAAACACAGATAAATTGTAAGCTCTATTTCCTCGCTTAAACTGATAGGAAGGGAAAATCTCGTCCCCTCAAAGGGGACAAAATAAGTAGCCGACCTGGTGGCAAAATGCTGCACAACGATGCGGTGCAGCCGAAAGGACAGGAATACCAGACTTTAAAGGATTCAGGAAAAACAGGGGGACTTTTTTGACAGATGAACCTCATTGCTGTAGTTTGAGGCTATCCCAGGAATGCAGCATTTTATGCCCACTACTTTATCATGTTTGTAAAAATAAGCAACGTTCTCAGGGTAATTTACCTCCTCCATTCTCCCATGTGGAACTAATTAGCAAACCTCATTATTTATGAGTCAGGTATTTAATGTAACAAATATCCCTTTCAAAGGACACATCGGAAATTGATAATTCAAGGTAGAAAGGAAAAATACCGACTAGCCACAAGATTACTAAAAAATCCATTTAATTCCCCCGCTTGCTATACTACCAGCAGAAACCCGGGTGGATTTTTCTTTTTCTTTTTTTTTGGCGTGTAGGAGAGGCAGAATTTAATCTGGAAGGTTAAGATTACAATGGTTTTAAAACAATGGCAACTGGACAATAGCATTACCGTATCTTCAAACAGGACAAAGGGTAAGAAAGCTGGAGACAGATGTAGTCTTTCAAGTTTATGATCCTATTTTGCAGGGTAAATTTATCTTGGCATGAGTGGGTTTTGTTTCAGTCAGAACACAAGTGGTTTGTTCTTAATTACTCACCGAGCTAGTTTGTGTTAAAAAAGAAAACCCCGCACAGTTTTATTGTGATGGGGGAATTCAAGCAGAGAACTCGCGGGGTCTTCTTCTTTAAAAAAAAAATAAAAATAAAAAAGAAGCCCCGATAACGATCTGTTTACATGAAACAGAATTAAAGGTGGAGGTGACACCGAAATCAAAGAAACATTGATCTCTCTGCGGGCAAGCGGGAGAGCGGAGAGTTACTGCGCCGTGAAACACGTTCGCTTTGATGTCCCGAAAAGAGGGGACTTCTTTATGAAATACTCTGCTATTCATCTATATTTTTGACTATCCCGGTCGCACAGAGCAAAAGTGTAGTTTACATTTCTGGAAAAGTGCCAAGAAACTTGTAATAACGTGAACACTCTACTCCCACCTCCCCTTTTCTTCTTTTTTTTTTTCCCTTCTCTTTTTCTTTTCCCCCTGTTTTCTTTCTTTTTCTTTTCTTTTTTTTTTTTCTTTTCTTTTTTTTTCTTTTTTAATAACAAAAATAATAAAAATGCTCTAGCAAAAACCCGCGGGCGCAATGGATGCTATTATGACCCGACTGTATTTCTCCTTGGTTTCTGCCTCCTTCCTCGTCAGGGAAATGGAAAGAGAATTTTTTAAATGTTATCGAGGAAGAATTTACCCAAATTGTCATAGTAAATTTTTGCTTATATATTCCATATTAAATGTTTTCTAAGTATACAAAGAAAGAAAGGGTGTTAAGCCCAGAAGTTAACTCAGTTTGCAATAGTATGTTTCATGCTTGAGAGATCTAGGGCCACCTAGACAGGAAAATAGACACGGAGCCCTTGTGACAGACAGAAACAGACGTTTCAGGTACCAACCCCGGAGCGTTTTCCGGGTACTTTGCTTTCGGGGTCATCAATTGAGATATTTGTGCTATGAAGTGAACACGTCTAGTGTATAGGCAGCACTAACAAAATAAAAAGCATTTCCCCAGTTAAACAACAAAACAGTCCAGTTGGTTCATCACCCCTAAATGTTTTTTTTCCTTAAAAAAAAAAAAAAAAAAAAAGAGGGAAAAAGGGAGGAGAACGTAAAGTGTGCATTTTTCAAACAGCCAAGATCCAAAATGTATCCAATTAAAAAAGGCAAAATGTCACAATCTCTTATTCTGGGTCATTGCGATGGAATTCCTCTAAGGTTTGGGTCTCTCTTCCTGCTGCTGATTTATGTAAAGCGGTGTGAAAGGTGGACCTGGCATATAGAGCTGCTCAGAGTAAGGTTCTCCCTCTCACACCCTCCCAGCCATAGTTCCTCAGTCCAGGCAACAGCCCACATATAAATCAGATTTGTTTCCCTGGTCTTTAGACCTCTTCTGCCACCAGTTTCCACCCCTCCAGCCCAGAGGGACAATTACTACTCCGCAGCACTTTACTGCCTCCTTTTCTCCAAAGGGCCTTTACTCTTCACATGGGGATGAACTGACCCTCCAGGCTGAGTACCACAAGGATCTTACTGGGATCCTGTGGGGATTCTGTGTAGAACCTGGGGGAATCTTATGAGCGCCCTGTGCAGACTCTATGGCGATCCTGCTGGAAAATATCCCCACTAAGGGTGAATCCCAGAGCTGGCCACGGGAGAATGAGTTCAAGCTCTGGGCTGCGGGGTCAGGAGGAGGCTCCCTGGGCTGCAGGGATGTGATGCCTCCAAAAGCTGTGGGTGCTGTCTCGCACCCACAAAGAGGGGAAGCTGCATCCCCACCACCAGCCCTTGGGAGGCATCTCCTGCCAAATTGTTGACAGCAGCCTGGGCTGAATTTGCAGGCAGGGCCAGATGCGCCTCTATGCTGCTGCCTGGTAGCATTTTGTCTTTCGCTTTGTGGGGTGGAATGGGTAGGGATCTGGCCCAGAGGAGAGGCTGGGGGCTTGGCAGGACCCTGAAACACAGAGAAAAGTGGTGGCACCCGGGCCAGGGAAGGACTGCAGCCCTGCGGCTCTGCAGCTGGTGGGCTGGGTGTCCCCATGGGAAGGGTCCCTCCAGCCCTCGCCTTCTTGCATTTTGAAGGGTTCTAATTAAGCGATTGCCTAGATTAGGATGTGGGCTTGAAGCCAGGCACTTCCCCCTGGGGAGACAAAATGGCACTTCAGATTTGTTACCCGAACCCAGCATTTTCCCATTTGTTTTTGCAGTACATAAGAGGAAAGGCTGTTGGCTGGTATTCCCTTCCCACCTCCCCCCCGCAAAAAAAAATATTATGTATTTTTTTTTTTTTTTTTGAATGAGGGAGGATGTGAAGTTCTGAGCACCCAACTGCCTCCATCACCCCAGAGGCAGACTTGGCTAAGGCCAGGTTGCAGGCAGCTGAGCAGCCCAGGGGCAGCGACCTCTCTGCACCCTGTTCCCAAGTTACCTCAAGGGTCAGAGATAAAGGCAGTTTTTGTGGACAGACATAGTGGGCAGTATCCCACTATTTTCTAAAGGCTGAGGGTGCTCAGGAAGGGATTTTAAATTACATGGGAGAAGCCTGAGCTCTGTGGACCAAAATGGCATCTCTTCACTGTCCCTGCACAGAGGATCATCAGAGGTTGACATAGCACAGGGATGCTGTTGCAGGGAGTGAATGATTGTGGATGGGGTACAACTTTTGTGTGTGAGGGATGGGGAGAGGGAGAGTCTGGAGACCTGTGGGATACACTCACAGCTAAGAGCTGATCAGGCCTCTCCAAGTCCAAGGCAGCCTTCTCCTTTGGAGAAGGATGTTAACAAGGGGTGAGGTGAGAAATTCCCTCTGCTTTTATCTTCATATAAATCCGCCTCTCCCTCTTCCTCCCTCCATCTTTATTTTCCAGATCTTTTCCTCCCCTGTTCCCAAGGTCCTCCTCCTGAGCGGCCACCATGGGAAGTAAGACCCTGCCGGCCCCAGTGCCTATCCATCCTTCCCTCCAGCTCACCAACTACTCCTTCCTGCAAGCATTCAACGGGCTTCCGACCGTACCCTCTGACCACCTCTCCAACCTCTATGGCTTCAGCGCCCTGCACGCCGTACACCTGCACCAGTGGACTTTGGGGTACCCGGCCGTGCATCTGCCCCGTTCCTCTTTCTCCAAAGTGCCCAGTGTGTCGAGCCTGGTGGATGCACGGTTCCAGCTGCCGACCTTCCCACTCTTCCCACATGTCATCCAGCCCAAGCAAGAGGCCACCAATGTGACCCTTAAAGCCAAACCCCGCTTCGACTTTGCCAACTTAGCAGTGGCCGCTACACAAGAGGACCATTCTAAACTGGGACAGGCAGACAATCAGGGCTCACCCCCAGGGCTGGGGTCTTTGCTTGAGGTGACTAAACTCTCTCCAGAGAAGAAACCCACGCGGGGAAGGTTACCATCCAAAACCAAGAAAGAGTTCGTGTGTAAATTCTGTGGCAGGCACTTCACCAAGTCCTACAACCTTTTGATTCATGAAAGAACCCACACCGATGAACGGCCCTACACGTGTGACATTTGCCACAAGGCCTTCAGAAGACAGGATCACCTAAGGGATCACAGGTAATGATTCTTCTTCCCCTGTCCTTTTTTCCATGTGTATCTGTGCTCTCTCGGTTAGCCACCTAGACTCATGAAGGCGCTTGTATGAAAAGTCATGTCCCTGGCCAGTCGGCATTTTTCCCTCTAGGTTTTCCTCTGCCGACTGCCGGTGGAGGAGCCCAGATAACTCCATTTGGAAGACAAGTCCGTTGTTGTACTCCCTCTCCCTGCAAAAATGACTTGCACAGCCTTCTCCTTAGCTTCCACAGATTTTTTCCACCCTCCGTGTGCATCGTCTTGTGTCCTCTGCGTTTGTGATCATTCAGAAGTGTCATGAAGACACGTAGACTGATGACCTTGAATTTAGAGAGAAGTTTTTTATCCCTAAGAAAGGAACCCTTGTAAGCCTCCAGCACCCCTCTCTCTTCTTGCACACATGCGTACAGATGATGACCTGAGTGCCGTGCTTTGGCATTCGTGGTCTCAGCAGTAGATGTAAATAACTTCTGTGTGTTCTCCATCAGGTAGCTCACTCCTGAGTTCAGGCTGGTTATTTCTGACATCTTGATTGTTTTTCTCTCCCTAGATATATCCATTCTAAAGAAAAGCCTTTTAAGTGTCAAGAATGCGGGAAAGGATTTTGCCAGTCCAGAACGCTAGCTGTCCACAAGACACTGCATACGCAAGTAAAGGAACTGAAACCTGCCAAACTTAAGTGCTGAATCTCCAGCTTCTATGAACTTTTCCTCCCCTTCAGACTTTACACCAAAACCAGAGCAGAAACAAAACTTTCAGGATCGGAGCACTGAACTTAGTGTTTTGTTTTTGTTCGTACTTTAAGAAGAGCAAAACCCGCGCCCCCTGCCCACCCCTGCCAAAGAAACTAACTTCCTAAGTCGCGGGTGAAAAGGTTATTTTACATTTAAAATATACATGAATGATGCAGAGAGTGCTAGCTGACTTGTGTGGCTTTGATAAACTTTATGCCAAAAGGTGGTGCTCACGTGTTGGACAGGAATCTCTTTAAAACTAAACAACAACACACAACTCCCCCCCTACAAAATCCCAACGAACCCCCCCAAAATCGTAGCTTCCAAAAGTATTACCTTTTTTTTTAAAAAAAAAACCAAAACCAAACCAACCCCCCAACCTCTTATTTTATACTTTTTTTTTTTTTTTTTTTGACTGTATAAAGCTTCTTATTTTTACACTTCAGGAAATACAGAGAGTTCCAGAAGACGATTAAGAACTGAAACAGTGGTTTCTCATCACAGCACCATTAGGACAAGGAGAAGGGCAACTTGCAAATATCATTTGCTAGTTTGTTTTCTTTAAAAGAGAAGATAATTAATGTTTGGAAATTACCTAAATCTCTCAAGTGAGGAGTCCTATCATGTGCTAGAAAACGCATCCAGATCTTAGACCTGCGGGTCCCCAGTGTGCGGGACAAATCAGCATTCATGGGACAGGGAGATCTTTTTTTTTGGCCTTGTGGTCTAGTGTGCTGTGAGGAGGTTTGTAACTTGTGGACTTATTTAAAAAAACCCAGAGGAAAGAAAGATGGCAATACATCAAACTGACGGTATGCACAATGTGGTTTTAGTGGTACTTTAAAGTCTTCATGCATCCTGATGACAGAGAACAAATCTCAACCTGAGAGCATATTTTTTTAAATGCTGGCTTTCTGAACAGTGTATTCAAATTAAGAGACATTCCAATAAGTTTTGTTTATTAAAAAAAAAAAAAAAAGTTGTATGGCTGTTTGGCACTTTATGCTGATTATTGGTAATTGACATTTATCACTGGATTGTGTGTGTTTTTTAAGTATTAAAATAAATCGTTATTTTACAGGCAAGTCTGCATGGACTACATATGTGTTCATTTGGTTTCTGGTCTTTTCCCTAGCAAACCCTCTCTGTCAATATTCAGAACTTTTTTTTTTTTTTTTTTTTGAGTTAACTTGGTATTTCCTCAGTGCTTGTTTCTTCTACCAGCCTTGGAAAGTCTGGATCTTTCCTTTATGCATAAGCTTTCCCCTTCCTCTCCTCCTTTTTATTTTTCTTTCCTTTTTATTTTCTTTTCTTTCTTTTTTTTTCTTTTCTTTTTTCTTTTTTTTTTCTTCTTTTTTTTTTTTTTTTTTTTTTTTTAGGCTGGCAAAAGTAAACAGATCTGCAGGGAGTCAAATAATTTTGCTGCTAGTGTGGAAAAAAAAATCGTCTTGGGTAACTAAATCTTGGGTATTAGCTGATAAGATTAGGTGTCAGAAGTGTTATAAAACAAATCAGATGAATAATGGCCAGACTGTTGCTGCTTTCACAGCCTGAAGGCGCTGCGGGGAGAGCCGCCTTCGCACACCCTTCCCTTCTCTTGTCAGGAGCGGGCATTTTTCAGTCGCATCTTCGGCCGGTTCAGCGCTGATTGGGGCGGCCTTTGATTCCCGGCAGCTGTCTTAGATCAGAGATGTTTATTCCACTGCGAAACCGCTTTGGATGGAGACGGGGGAGAGCGCCCAGGGCTGGGGGATCCGCCTGAGCCTTTGAAGCGCCTCTTGCCCTCCGTTCTCGTCCCCTCGGCAAACCCTAAACCCTCTTCCCCCCTCCCCGTCACAAGCCAATTCCCCACGCGATAAGAAAAGCCTCCCGCAAATTAGCGCGGCCACACGTTCCAAGGAACATCGGACCTACCCCGCGGTTCCTGCGCGGCCGAAGCGCGGATGCTTTGAAGCCGCAAAGCCGCTCGGTCCAAAGCGGTTCCTTTTGCCCGCTTCCCCGCTCCGCTTTTAGAAAATATTTCTTTATTTGGTCAAGGAATCCTATCAACGACAGGGAAAAAGTTGCGGTTGTAAGTGGTTTAATGTAAGGGGAGGTTCTCCCCCCACTTCTTTATTGGACACCGATTGGAGCGCATCGTAACTGATTTAAACGCACTTGCTGCGGACGGGCTGCGGAGTCCACCTTCGGCGTGGGAAGGCCCTCGGGAAGTGCAGGGTGCCCAGATGACGCCTCTGCGTCCATCTCGCTCCGGAGGCTGCGACAATGGGCAGAGTTTGAAGCCAGCTTGCTTTTTGCTTTGCTTCCCACCCGCCACTCGCGTTCCACACCGCGTAAAGGCTTTTTGGTTTTGTCTTAAAAGGCATCTGAAAAACAACGGCTCGGTACAAGCAAGGAGTGTGGGAGTGAAATCACCCAAGCCTGGGCTGGTCCTCCGCGCTTCGACGCCGTGGGACGAGCGCGGAGCTCTGCGCGGCTCTCCGCCGGGCGCGTTTTGCGCGGAGGCCGGCAGGAGCAAGGAGAATCCTTTTGCTGTTCTGGCCTCGCTTTTGCCGAGGCGGATCGGGCTGCGTTTTCTCGGCAGCGTCTCTCGGGGGCAATTTGCGCTGCCTCTCAAGGTTCCCCCCGTCACCCCTGGCTTCTCCGTTGGGGTTAAGCTGCCTCTCCTTGCGCAAGCCCAGCGGGAGCGGTCGCCTCGCCCCGCGCGGGTCGCTGCCTGCGGAGCTCTGCTTGGAAAAGACCACCCTCCCCCCGCAGCGCGCCGGGCGGTTCCCGGCTGCCGCCGGCGTGCGCCGCTGCCGGGACAAGGGGCACGGTATCCCGCGCCTCTCCGAGGAGGGACCTGCAGCCCCGACCACTGATACGGCGTGAACCGCCAGCCTAAGGGCTAGGTGGTTCGTCTCGTCTTCTCTCCTCCCCTCTCCCCCCCCGCAATGTGTATTTCTTCTAAAGGGAGATTCGGAGAGAAAATGCCCGATGAACTTCACCGTCTCTTCATGGCACAGAGTAAAGGAATAGGGATGCTCCCGGGGTCATGTCGTGGAGGGGCAAAGTGAAGGGCTCTGTCACTCGGAGCCAGCCGTTTTCAGAGGTCGTGACTATGAGGCAGAAATCCGAGTCGGGTCCAAAGGGAGGGAGGAAAGGATGCAGGGAGGGTAACTCCACTGAGGCTTTCCCACGGTTGCTCCACCATCTCCTTAACACCGGGATACTGAAACACCCGTGGCGAGGTAAGAAACCGTGTCAGTTACTGGTTCCTGGGAACCATTATAACTGCGGGGTTGCAAAGGTGGAGAAACCGCTCCTCCCAGCTGGGCATGAGAAGCGTTTTATCTGTAAAGGCTGAAGCCTGGTGATCTGCCTGCCAAGAATTTCCTTGGACATGTATTTTTATGTGCAATTAAAAAAAAACAACCCAGAATTGACATCATCAGAATTACAGATGTATTAAAACTATGTGTACATACTGAGCACAGGATGCACACACAGCCTCTTAATGTCATTTGTATTACTCATATACGTGTGTGTATTTCCTCTTCCCAGAAGGCCACTTTCAACCTCGTGCAAACAAAGGCTATCTCTCTGGTCATGCTCTCAGCTGCACTGTTAAACAGTTCGCCTGTTCCCTCCAGTGTTTTGAGTTTTGCTAGGCAGTATCAGTTCAGTGATTCCAAGGAAAGCAAAGAAGAGATGAAATCATGATAGTCAGAAGAGGTAAGTCGTACTAACCCCCAAAATAAATGAAAGGAATTAGACGGGAAATGTGCCTTTTGAATCAGGATCACAAATAATTTAAATGATTAATTACCTTCCCTTTCTTTCTTTTTATTTTCTCTCTTTGCATGTATTTTAATCTGACAGTCATCCAGCGAATAAAACTTACTTAGGCCTCTATCTGCCAATCGAGAGCTGATTCTGTTTTCACAGTTGCTTTAAATTTTGCATTTTCATCATAAAAACATCACTGAATGGGAGTTTGCAAGAGTAAAAATGAGGGCACCTGACTCTAGTTGTCTCTTCCTGCAAGATTTACAAGGGAAACACAGATTTTTTGTTTCTTTTTTTTTTTTTTTTTTTTTTAAACCATTTCCAATTACAGGAGAAAATGTAAAGATGTCTTGGCACATCTTTCTCTCTCTTTTCCCCCCCTTTGCATTCCAGTCATTCTTTTTCTGCCCATAAACTGTTACTACTCCACAAGAGCCTGATTCTGCACAGCCTACTCGGCCTGTTTTTTTGTTGGATGTAGGAAAAAATCCTGTCAGATGGGGTCTTCAGTGTACATTCATAAAACAGAGCAAAAGCCTCTCTCAGAATGTGCACTGGAACAGCAAATAGTTACTTTTCAGCTGTGGATTACATGTGCCTCTGAAAAGGGAACCACAAATCATTGGGTTTTTAAAGGTTCCGCATGAGTTGTATATTAATCCCAGTTTCCCTAGGGATGGATTAATCCCAGCTTCCCAGTTGTGTGGCTACAGACAATGTTGATGAGGTTGGGGGCAGGGGAGAAGGGAGATGGGGAAAGGAGAGGGAAATTAAAAAGATATATCACAGGAATACATGGCCTAAGTGGCGAGGAGCCATAAGTACTTAAGTTTCAATACCTCTTCTACCTCTGTCACCACATGTGAGCTGAAGCAAATCACTTCAGCTCCCTGTTTTGGTTTCTTCATCTGTAAATTGGGGATAATGCTGCTGCTTTTGCTCCCAAGAGGCCTGGCACACTTGTGTAGAAACTCCTGCTCAGCCCTCAGTGGTGAAAGGAGATATTCTGATTCGTACCTGGGCAGCTGAAAGCAGTGGCTGATGTGGAAGATCTAATGGAGTGTGCAAGACAAATTTATATTCACGTGTAATTCTTTTTCAGCCCTGGCAGTTTTGTTGAGAGATGGAGTCCTAGAGCCCAGCATGCATTTCTTCTCTACATTCCTATGCAATGACTAAACAGGAGGAATGGCATGGGCCAAATTTATCCCTGGTGGGACTCCAATGACATCAGTCATCTTTATAGGAGTTTTTTGAATGAAGTCAATTGGGTTTTACGAGGACTGAGTTTGGCCACATGCATATTTAACTGCTCAGAGAGCTGCAGCAGCGAAGGAAGCTCTCCTGTCTTAGAAAGAATCACTTCTGAGTCCGGGAGACACAAACTAAGCCATTGACCTGTTTTACACAGTTAGGTTTACCTTATTTAAACTCAAGGAGCGGATGAAATGTGCTCAGCATCCAGCAGAATTAAAAAAAACCCCACAACACACGACTGCCCCAAAGTGTTCATAGCTTTCGATGAAACTTTGTATTTGCCCATACTGCCCGGTGCAGCACCGTGCCAGGGATACCCGGCAGACACGTTTACGTGACGCAGGGCAGCACCCTGCAGGGTTATTGGCACGAGGCCTGAGAGCAGAACAGTGGCTTCAGCACAGTGCTGTGCTGGAGCTGTTTGGCTCTGCCCTTTATTAGGCCAAGCTGCTCCAGAATCCCTGTCATGCGCTTTCGGCTCTGCCACTTCCAGCCATCTCCCTTTAGACTGTTCTCTGGGGCTGCAATTCCACTGCCAGTTATACCTAATGAGAACACGGTAAATCACTAAAAAACGCTGTTCCTTCCTCCGTCTGTGCCTTAGCTGCTAGTGCTAACTCCCTTTACACCTTATGCTTGTGCTATACTGGAGTCTGATATTGCACCAACCATGTGAAAATGTTTATACTAGTATTATAGTTCCTGACACAGAAGCTATTGAAAAATAAAGCAAAACAATAATTTGATCAGTGATTATCAAAAGTTTGTCTACAGAGCTTGTCACCACTAACGAGTTAAATTATTTGCAAGGTCTATTGATTCTGCATTCTTCTTTTACCTTCTAAGGAACGAGTCAACTTGAATAGTTAGAGAACTGTTTTGCAAAGTTTTAGTGGCAGAATGCGTGCATCTGGTCATATGCAGCATCTCAACTATTTTCCAAGGGATGAATGTCATCTCTCTTCTGACTTTTAACTTGCCTTCTGTCTTTACTAAATCTTTGGTGATGGAACTTGCATTTGATTTACGATATTTTTACGTTATACGTGTGGAATAATGAAATGTGAGTTTATGGGCTTATTCATCTCTTTTACAGCAATTTGACTTGGCTGAATCAAGTGGAGCTATTCTAGCTTTACAGCACAAGTTGTGAGAAGAAAATTAGGCCTACTGATGGCTTTGCTGCAGCCACAAAATCCACATTGCTGAGACCCACTATAATTTTTTGTCTATATTTAATTTTGGTAAGTTTTATTTTACCATTTTGTCTTCTGCCCCTATTTGTCTGTATTTTATACTAGGGTAAGTTGAGGAGAAAATTGTTAATAGTTTTTCAACAGATGTATGGGCTTGTACCAGTGACCTGATGCCCAGTTTTTCTCTTTTTTTTTTTTTTTTTCCTTCTTCAATCCTTATTTCTCAGGCAATATTCCTCTTTTTTTTTTTTTTTCCTGCATGTGTTAATACTTCTTCCTGTCTTCTTTTCGCTTTCTCATGTTGCTAGAGTTCTTGCCCTGCCCATTCTCATTTCTCAGTTTGTATTTCTGCCTCTTATTCAGCTCCATTTAGTTTGCCCACGTTGCTGCAACTGTAATTTTATTTGTCACACCTATTTTGACGTGGCCTTATTTTGTCTACCTTTTGGCCTTCTGCATCAAATTCAAGTTAGTTTCTTCCAGAATGATACTCACCACAAATCTGTCTTTCGTGGAGTCTCTGAATTCATTCATCTCTTCATCCTCTTGCTTCCTTCCTGTGTTCCAAACAACCGTATAATTACCACCTTTCTCTCACCGTGACACCTTTTCTCTTTCTGGCCTTTTGGCTTCTAACTGGGGCTGCTCAAATCACATGTTATGGGTGAATGATTAATCTATTTAACAACCTTTTTTTCCACTCAGGAGTTGTCCAGACACAGCATGGCTTTCTTCCAAATGCATGTGAAGATATTTCAGTTTATATATGTCTTGTAAATTCTTTTGAGGCTGTTTCTTTATCTATTTATTCTCTAGGAGTTCAGCACCAGGGTACAGAAAAATCTCAGGTATATTTTCAGAAAGCAGAGGAGAAAACTTCCCAATAAGGAAATATTAAAGTAGGTAAGAGCAGATCTCATCTATAGTTATATTAGGTAGAAGGGGGTCTGTGTGCTAAATGCTACCCTTAGGGAATAACCACATACTGATGAGTGTGTTCAGGATCCTGCTGTCCATTGCCGGTCAGACACACGTCCAGAGGAAGGACTGTTCTGCACTTCAAAGAATGAAGAAAACCGTCAGCGATACACAGCTGTATAGGGCTGAGGGACTCTTCCTCTGCTCAGGAAAAGCCCTTTTCGGGCTCTTCCATCCCTCATTAGTTGAATTCTCAAACCTCACAAATAACCACCCTCTGTGTTTCTTCCCAAATTTACAGAGGCTGCTGAGACCACTTCAGTGCTCCAGGCACAGCCATCTCTGTCCTGCAGGTTTTCCTCTCTGCTGGTTGCCTCTGCTGTGTACAGAGACCACCTTCAGTCTCACGCTGGTGACTCTTCCAGGCTGGCACTCAGCTGGTCTCACTGAGATGTGCTCATGGCTTAACATGGCTCATTGTACTATCATGAGGCCTAAAGGATGGATTTTTTCATGTGATGACTTTTTCCACTTCAGATAGGAAATTTTGTATTATGAGTAAAACTATATTGGCTATGGGCTTACAGGTTCTCTCCCTAATTATCTATTTACACACATGAAACTTGGTTTATGTAAGCGTTCTTGAAAAGAACATGAAAAATAACATCATTTGTGGCAGAAGAAGAAATCAGAGATCTTCGAGAAGATCTTTCACCACTTTCCTTCGAACTGGCAGTCAATGCTTTTGGTGCCTATTGTGTACTCTTTCTTGCGTTCTTCCTTAAAACGTACTTCTCTTGGAAAACAACTTCTCTAGCACTTTACAAACAGTTCTGGCTTTCACCACCCATCAAGTGCATTGCTGGATGTCTACTGAGCATCCAGTGAGTTGCTGGATACTGTTGGTATGCCAAATTTAGACTGTGTGGTGAAGGCTGCCCTGTACGGCTCTGAGCACAGTGTTGGCTGCTGGTCTTAGCAACCAAGAAATAATTAAGAAGCTGGATATTTGATGATCCTTAAAGAAGAATGACTCAGCTAGCCCTCTACTGTTGATTTCTTCATTAGCACAGGCATAGATCCAGGCCAAGAACTGGTTTTCCCTTATGCATTTATTTGGTGACCACTTGGATATGGCTGAGGAAACAGTATTTCTCCAGCAGTTGGGAAATGTTTACTTCCAGCTGTTTATTTCCCTCAGTGGATTAATAAGTCTATTTCAAAGTGCTGCAAAAAGGAAAACTAGATTTTCAAAATGGGGAAGGAAGAACATTCATAGTGACACAGTGTTTTCAAACTCCCTTTTTCCTGCACCGCAAAGGACATGTTTAAACGAACAGCTCAGAGTTTCCTTAACTTTCCAATGTACCTAATCAAATATATAAACTACATAAAACATAATAAAAGCAATTGCATCAGTTGGGGAAAATGGAAGGGGAAAACAGCTGGAGTTGTTAATATTCCTAATACAGCCTTTCCACTGAACTGGTATCACTCCGATTATCGCATTATGGAAACAACACTAACTTTCTGCAAAGATTTCACTCGGTATAAAATAGTCAGGAAGGAGGAGTCAGTGCTTGGTGCAATTTACTCAGAATCCCTGTGATCCATGAAGTCACCTGCTCTTTTCCTCTGGCACATAATAGTTTAAGACTTTTCATTTTTTTTACTGAGATCTTGTATTATTTACAAGGTGGGGATTTTATGTCTTCAAGTTTGAGGGAAACATCTATTATATAGTTACCTGTGATTTTAATGAGACAGATTTTTCAGTCCTAGGTAGATGGCGCATACTACCCTGTTCTCCTGGGATGCAGTGGGTAGGTTCCCTTCAATGGTGATCTTGCTAAAGTAGAATGAACATGAATAACATTGACCATAAGGGCAAGGCTCTCATTACTGCTGGCAGTCCTGTGAGAGCAATAAGATCCATCAGAAGGGGCTGAACAAAAAACAAAAGAAGCCCATCTACTAGTCATGCCAGTTGGCATGCAATCTCATGGCCAAGCAATGAAGCAGATATGCTGGATACAATTCTGCCCAGCACTGGCGTATTTCTCTGACCCATTCCTGCCACTGTGGAGAATATGGGAGACAAAAGATCAAGAGAGGTTTGGCTAAACCTGGAGGTGTGAATATGGATTTGAAAGTCAGAACTCCAAAGCCAAACTTCTAAACTTAACATGTGAGCAACCAAACTTATGGTGTCCCAATTTTCAGAGACACAGAGTGCCAGAAAGTCGCAACTGAAGTCTTTGTTGGCTGCAAGTTCTTAGCACTTACAACATTGGTTTTGGCACTTAAATTCAAGATTGCTAGTTGACTTTAGTAGGGTTACCCAGTTTATAAATCACTCCTTGCATTTGGCCCAATGTTTGTAGATCTCCAGATGGAGAAGAGTGTGACCCAAAGGTGGATTTGGCAACTCCAATATGCCTTAGGTCAAACATCTGTAGGGAACGTGTCTGATTTCCTTACGACTTCATTGTTTCAGTAGATGGTGTATTCAGTGCAGTGTTATATCTGCTACTGAAAAAGCTGAATGCAAATACCAGGAACCTCTGGGAAATTTTAGTTAATAGGAAAATAATCTAAAACAAATTCATCCAGTTATACAGCCAGGAGAAAGAAATGAATATAAAAGGAATTACTGATCCAACCAAGTAGGCACAGAAATGAAACCCCTCTAGGATTTTCTTTTTAGTTTCTCCAGCTTCCATTAATTTAACGAGCAAACTAGGTCAGCAGCACAGTCTTGTTATGAATAAATGAATGCCATGGATTCACTAATATTAAAGTGTCCAGGCACTCAGCATAATTCGTTGCTCTGCTGAGGGAGCTATGGCACAACAACTCTATATTTGGCTCTAATCCTAATTCAGATATTCAGTCCTATGAGTCAATGTGACACAACCACTGTAATGAAAACCTAACTATAGAGAAAGCAAGCTGCAGTACCACAAGACATCAATTAGCCTCCGTTTCAAGTGGGGGTAAGAGAAATCATATAAACTGCATTTTAAGTTCCTACATTTGGATTTTACACTAATGGGGAGGTCAGATGGGGAGGTCAGACTGAGATGTGGAAAGCTTTGTATCTCACTGACATTACAACACCTATGTCGTCAATTGTGCTCTTCAATAACATCACCAATAATGAAATTAGTTGCAGAATTCAAAGAAAGATCACAGATGCTGTTTTCTCCATGTGCTGTCTCTTGCTTTGAGGAAGGAAAACATATTCACCTCAGTTTAAACTGGTTACTGAAAATCACGGTGAACCACAAACTGATAGTAGCCCTTAATATAAATAATATTTTACTAATGCGGTGCATGGAGATCTTCATGGGAGATTCCCTCCCCACCCCTAATTTTTGGGGTTTTCTTTGGTATCTAGATATGAAAGCAGAAAAGCATGCCATTAAAACCAGTTGATTTAATACAGCCATAAAACCCTTAGATTTTATCCTAACAAAGGTTGCTTTCCTGATTCAGAGCCAAAAACTCATTGCAGAACAACTTCTTGGAACACAGGTAAGACATTTTATGTAATAGATTGAAAAAGAACAGTTTAAAAACAGTTCAAATACTGAAATGTCTTTGCATGAACAAATTGTGTATTTATATAAACAAAAATACATCGCATAAATGAAAAAAGCATATGCAGAAATATAGCTTAAATATATTTATGGTGAAATTATTAATTTCATATGGAGATTTGAGCAGTGTTTAGAATACTGTAGTATTTCTTCCTATAGACATACAAAGGACTTTTAAACCAACTCATCCTGAATTTATAACCGGACTCTTTGTACTTTTGATTAGAAAAAAAAAATATTATTGTACAGTGAAAGGTGATTAAGTCATACTAAGTCTGCCTCTTGATTTCCAAGATAGTGTGTATCCATCTTTGGTGGTTTTTATGTTGTTGCTGTCAGGAACAACAGCTACAGAGTCCTGTTGAGAATATGTGCCATCCTTGAAATTGACATTGCTAAGGGCAGTTTTTCCTGCCTGGATATGCACGTATGAAGAGGTGTACACATGGCTGCATTCATGTACCATTTTGTGACCTGTGGGGAACTTCTGGTTTGGATGGTAGACCTCACAGTTTTTCTCAATTATCTAAGGGATAGTTTCATGACTTTTTGGATCCTGGAAAGGATTAGTCCCTCAAAATGTTGACAAACTAGTTGAGAAAAGTAATTTGAGATTTAACTCTTCCACCTTTTCTGCTGATGTGAACTGAGGAGTGATTTGCTGGGGGGGAATTTGCTCCAAAATGAGAGTTGCCTTTAAAATAGGGAGTTGGTTGTACTAAAGACTTGTCTGACCACTTTACAGTATAGACCACTTCATAACATTTCCAACTGAGAACCTCTTCTTGTTTTCTTTATTTTTAATCTCTTTGTCATGGAATCAGTTGACAGTAACAACTTAAGTTACATATCTGCTTACTTGAAGGCAGTGATCTTGATACAATGTCTTGAAGACACACCAAAATCAACAGCACTTGTGATCTAGGATGAGTAAGAAAATGAATCAAAACCCTTTATTCAGACCAGCCACTGTTTTTACTTACCACCGATGTATCTATACCCACAGCATATCAAGATGCACTATTTGGCTTAGTGTTTACGCCTGTAGCTTAGATACACCAATATGTAACTGAAGTTTGGCAAAAGTTGAGAAAATAAAAATATATTCAGAATGTTTGTTTAAAGCATAATACAAAATTAGACAAATTAATGAACAAATATTTGCTATATGAGAGTATTATAGTGTTTATGTTGTCCAGATGATCTTTGCTACGTAAATTGTCTGTGAACAGCCAATATTTGCTTTTCAAACTATCACTGCTTGGACTGGCTGCCTGGCAGTATTCCTTTTTCCTGATTAGATGCATGAGTAGTACTTCCAATGAATATTTTTGCAATTCTTGGTTCCACAAATACTCACATATCCGTCCTTCAAATCTGGTGTCTAAATCCTTTATGCTAGCAAAATTTATGGAAATTGTGGCTCAAAGATATTAATTAATGAAAAAAGCAAAAGAATATTTCTATTCAAAATAAGTTGCACTATTTTCCCCAGACTAAAAAGCAGACACCCGTTCTCTGGTAATAGACAATGCAGATACTTATAAAGAAATAAATATACATAAATAAAACAATTGAATTTTATTTCCTGCTTGCAAACTGTGTGTGGGTGGCAATTTATTCTCTTCTCTTATTCCAATTGGGTCAGATTCAAGTTGGACTTGAACATAGTTCGCTTCTTGCCCTTTTTCTTGTGAAACTTGGGAACTTGTGGAAAGGGGTCTTTCGGCAGCAAGAAGTGTAGTGTTTAGAGTTACACTTTGCAGCAGTGGTGAAGCTTAGCTTAATGCATTCATATGGTGTCTAGATGGGGCTTCTTTGCTCCCCTCATGTCAGCAAATCAGAAGACAGATGACTTACTTTTTTTCTTTATTTCCAGACACAGAGCAGTGAGTGTCTTGCAAGGGTCAAACAAATATCCATGTATTCAGAAGCAAAAATCATGATCCTGCTGAAGGGTTTACAGTCAAGATTGAATGTTTCAGAATTTGGGTTTGAGTCAATGTCCACACCCAGGCTTTTGTTGCAAAAAACAGTTTGAAAATAAGGTATTAAATGCTTTAATATTGATGGAATTTTCAAAATAATTTTTTACATTTTTATGTATAGATATTTTCAAATGTTCATTTATGTTATATGCAAATACAAATTGTTCTGTTTTAATTTTTATTGGTATTCTGTAGTCACAATGTCTGTGTAGGCTGGCTGGAGTATGAGTTACATGTTACACATATGGATTTATTATTTTTCCCTATTGCAACGGTCAAACTGTAGGTATGAACTCTATAGAGCCTAGCTTCAATGTCTTGGATTGGCCAGGACCACAGGCACCATATATGGCTTAAGGGTAACATCTGAACTGCTCATGACTGATAGACTCTTAGCTCTTCAGATAACATGCTTCTGGAGTTACAGCTGTGTCAGTGTGTGAAGTGGGTCAGCGACTGTGACTGTGGTCTCTGACTGTGAGACCAACTGGAACTTATGAATATACACTTAAAATGAACAATTAAGTTTACATTAATACAATAAAAATGTCTTACCTCACATGCTGTTGTCTTATCTCTTGTGCTGTTAAAAAATGGCAACACTAGGGGATGCAATTATTTCAACCTTTTGTAATGTCTGTAGGACACTTTAAAATTGGGAAGTATGGGTGCTGTATCATGAATATATTAATCAAAAAGATAATCATCCTGACTTTTATAGCCTCATGCTAAAAGGAAGTCTGGTGGAAGTTTCATTTGGAAGTCTCATCTGTGATGGTCTGGTGTGGTTGTGGAGTTAAGTCAATGCAGTACGCTGAAGTGGAGGCTTCCAGAAGTGACGGAACAGAGGAAAACAGGGAATGTCTTTTCAAAATAGAGAACATAAAACAAGCATTAGGTATCACATTCGCTCAAAGAACAAATCACCCAGCAATTAGATAATTACCACAGATTATCTGGAAAATGCTTTGCCTTGCTCTCCTAGGCAGAGCTTCCTTCCACTGCTCCCAATGGCTAGAAGAATTGGGTTAGAAAACATCACCTGTTCCTCCTTCCCAGGTAAATTTGCTGCCTGAAGCTGCCCTGCATCTAAAAGTGGTTTTAGATCGACTTTGACACTGATTTAGCTACCTGGCTCTTCTGTATTTTTTTCTGCTGAGGAGTTAGGTAGCTGCTGCCATTGATCTATCCATCTGAATGCTTTTTTGATCTATCCATCTGAATGCTTTTTTGAGAGCCTGTTTTATGGTTTTCAATTTTCCTCAGAACTGTGGTCATAAGGTTCTAACAAACAAAGTTTGAAGTCCCTTGCTCGACTGAAACTGTACAACCACATCAGACTTAGAGCTTTTGCTCTGTTCCCTGGAAATTTGAATACACTATTCTAAGAAAGTAGCTAAGAGTAGTAGGAGAGGAATCTAGAGTCAGAAATAATCCTTGAAAGATATTTCCCTTCTAATGCAGGCTGTTAAGACATGACTGAGCCCAGATTTAATAACTTTTGCAAAATTTATCCTTAGCATGTTCACCCAGTGGGAGAGAGAAAGACCTCCTTCCTAGAAAGACAGCATACACCACAGTAATTGGCAACATGTGCATTACACGCACAACCTAAAATTAAATTGACATGCCTGAGGGATTCCATCTGCTGTCAGATCTAACCTACCACAAAGTGAGCAGCAGAGCTAGACTCACTCAGAGCCTCTGTCTCTCCCCTAAAGCTGCAACGATAATGAAAAAGTGGCAGTCAAGGCACAAGATTTGTAACCATCATTCTGCTAAGTATTCTGAAGAAAGATATGGTCATCAAGATGAGCAATAATGGCCAAAAACTACAAGTCCACTCTGTCCTGCATAATGATTTCTTAGAATTTCTTACATCTTCTTCTGATGCATCTAGTGCTACTCATTGCTGAGGGAGGTTACTGGGCAACTGATTCACCAGCTGACCTGACTTACCATGCAAATTGTTTCATAGAAATGGGCCTAACAACAAAATAAATTAAAATGGATTATTAATGAGAATTAAAAGGACAGCTGGCGTCTAAAGGAATGTACAAATCTGTAAGCCAACAGAATGACTTCTAAAGCAAATATGACAAAACAGAGTTGATCTTGTAGATGTCTGTTAAGTGCAGGGATTACTAACCAAAGGAGTCTCATTGGCCTCAGTCATTCCTTCCTTATGGTTAAAATGACTCGTGGTAGCGGGCACTGTGTTGCAGGACTAGATCTTCATTTTGCTGTGTATTGTTAAAAAACAGAAGTCCACATGTGCAGAGACTGAAATATTGATTTTAAAGGTAACAGGAGTGGGCATTCGCAGTTCATCTGTCAGTAACAGACAGAAAACTTTTTCTTGACTTAGAAGATACTTGTATTTAAAATATTTTTAGCTGTAATAGTAATCCCTAACTATTTAAAAAAAACACAAACTAATTGGAAAGAACTGTTTATCACAGCCCAGCATTCCCAGAAGGGGAATCAATTTATATAAACATGCTAAAACTGACCTATTTATGAAATGTTATGGAGAGCTGAGAAAAGAACCACAACAGATCTTTATCTTATGTTCACTGTTTTAAAAGATCAACAGTAGGGTGAAGGCTGAGGCTAGTTATCGCATATGTTTTGGACGTGAATGTTAAGGTCATCTAAAATCCATTGCCAAAGCCACTGTGATTGCCAGCAAAATGTAAACTAGTGTTTCAGGGTTCTCATTATATGCTTAATATGAATATACTTCCCTTTCCACATAAACCACTATGAATGCAGCAATCAATTGCTCCTATGAAAATCACTAAATACAAATGTAGATGAAAGGTTGAAAACTCTAAAGAAACCATCATTAGTTGATGTAGCCCCTAAGGAAGAAAAGCACAAGAAGGATCTATTTGTAATTTAATATATGGAAATACACTATTTTAAAAGTATCATTAATATGCATATGGGCAGATTTATTTTTAATGCGGTTTTATCTAGCAAATGAATGTGCATGTCAGAAAAATAACTGAAAAGACCAAATATGGTCTGCAAGTTCTATTTTGCCCATAACATGTCTGTCACCTTCCAAGAACTTTCTGCAGGCCTCATTTATCTTAACCAAAGAGGAAAATCCCCAAGCAGTTGAGATCAATTGCAAAATTACCATGGAAATCAGCAGAGCAGCAATTTCTCCCAGCCTTATTTTTACCAGGCAAAGATTCCTTTCTGTAAGGACTGCAATATTTCTTTTCACTAAGTGAGAGGTCATTATGCATGGCTACATACACATAAGAAAGACTGGGAAAGTGCAAAACAGCCTCCTTCTGTTATGACCTCTGTGTAACAAGTTGACAAAGTTCATTTACATCATTTGTTCATCTCCATTATATCCAGAGGCTTGAAGATGCAAGAGCTTATTCAGAGTTCCTCCAGGAGTTTTGGCACATACTGCAGAGTGTTCCCTGTTAGGAGTGGGGCTGCCCAACGTATCATTCAGCAGCTCCTGGTCTGTCTGTGCTGATGTTCCTGATGTTGATACAGGTGTTTCTTCTGAGCACCTGATTACCAGAGAAAGATTTAGGTCATTCCAAAGTACTTGTCCTTGCTGGACTTCACAGCTCTCAGGCTCAAGTTCTAAAGTTTCCCTAAAGTCAATGCAAAAGTGAGGCAAAGCCTTAAACAGCATCATTATTACAAACCTACAAAATGAGAACAGATGGGAATGTTGACATGGAGTAAAACAATTTTCCAAATGAGTGAAGCACATGAAAGTTTTGGAAAGTGCAGGATAGAGATTATCTAACAGTGACCCCCAAAAGTGTTTTATTTATGATGTTGCCCAGTAGCATTACTCTAAGCTAAGACAATCACCATATAAACATGGATTTTTCTAAGAGTGTTAGCTTTCTCCACTGAGGAACTGAGTGAGAGATAGAGTGAAGGTAGACATAGCAATGAAGAAGGGAGGGGAAAAGGCTGACAGAAAAAACAAGGAGAGTGCCAAAGCAAGGAAGATAATGTTTGTGTTTAAAAGAAGATCTTGAGCCTGTGCCAAATCAGAATTTTCTTTAGGAACTTGAGAGCTGAAAAACTTCATAAGCGTGCATCAGAGGGAGACACTGCAAGTTCACTGTAATGTACTGTTACAAGCCCGGGGAGAGAAAATGGAGAAAAGAAAGAAATGGCCTTTGGTCATTCCTATAATGAACTGAGGAAAGTTCATCGGATAGAACATGAACCTTAGCAGTTCTTTCAGCAAGCCTGGCTCAAGCAGACGGTGTTTAACAAAATGCAGTAGCAGGCAGGGGATTTCATACCCCTTCTATTCTAGGACCAATAAATAAATCAATGAAACACATACATAAATAAATACATAAACAAATGAGATTCAGCTGGTGTATTTGGTTTAGCTCTGAATTTGCAGGAGGAGGTTTCTGGAACCCAAATCACTTTGAAACCCTGGCCTATAAAAGGCTGAACTAAAAAGGGCTTGCAGAAACTCTGTGCAAATCTCTAAGTTGTTGGAATGGCACAAATGCATTTTGACTGGATTTACACTGGAAGTGAATTCAGCCCAGGGAGTTCAGAGCTTTTAGTTCCAGTACACTGAGGTCAGATCTACACAATACAGTCTTGTTGGGAGAATACAGTTGATGCAGGAGGTGATTTTGAAATTTTATTCCAGCTCAGCGTAAGTCTGGATAGTTTATATGTGGACTGTAACTCTATCAACAAAATTACAAGAAACTATTTGCTTTCACTGCCATAAAATACTAGAAATGTAATCTCTTTTTAATACAGGCTTAAAATCTGGCATTACATTTATGGGATTTGTAAGGTAGGTAAGAGTTCCTCTCCATATCTCAATTTTTAGACCTTCTTTTAGAAGCTGAACTGTGAATTAAGACAGAATCTAAAGCTCCTCTCTCCATGCAAGGAAATAATGAGACCCAGGGCTGCAGGGTCTCAGTGTAAAAGGTTTCAAACGTTTAATAAGGGATGTTATCTCACTACATTTTACTGTCTTACAGTCATTGAAAATGCTCGGTTCCTACTAAAAAGGATGAGAGAGTTGAGATATCATTTCCCAAAATGGATTTCAGTATGGGACAGTACAGTGCACTACAGTGAAAGAAACTAAATGGACTGGAAAAGATCTGTAAAATCTTGTGAAGCAAGGAAAAAGTAAATAGGGAATGACTGTTCACTGTGGGCATCTGTTCTTCTATGGGCATCTTCCTACTGGGAGCTATTGGAGTCCATATACCAGACCAGCTGGATGTTTGGTTGACTTGGCACTGCGGTTGTTCTCGTGCGGAAAGCATCACTGTTCAAAGTGCTGGGTGGCAGTGCTCTCCTCCTACACTTTCAGAGAGCTGAGAAAAAAAAAAGTCTTGGCCAAAATATTTCTGCTTTCTTTAATGAAAAATGACAATGACATTTTTTCCAATATGCAACTAGAAACTTTATAGACACCATTGTAAGAGGGACACTCAGAGCATCCCCTTTCCTGCTCCAAGCACCAACACATTAACTGCTTACAGAATCACAGAGCTGGGAGGGATCTCAAAAAATCACCTACATTTTTCCTGCCTTAAAGTGCTGTATTTCTGCTATTTCTGACAGAAGTAATTCTAATCTCTTTTAGAGACCTTCAATGATGGAGAGTTTATAAGTTCCCCAGATATTCTGCTTCTGTTAGAATGTGATCTTCTAAGGTCCAACATGACTCTTCTGTGTTTCAGTTTCATCATACTATTTTTTGATCTGATCAGCCTCAACAAGAAGTGTATTATTCCCATTTTCTTGGTTGCAGTCTTTTATATGTTATTATGTACTTCTTCCAGTCTTTCATTTTGCAGACTAAGTCCTTGTTCACATTTGGGATCAGACCCTGGTTTCTCCATTCCGTCTTTAGTAAAAGAAATGTATGTCACGTAAGTGATGAAAAAAATCTTTATTAAAAGTAATAAGAACAGCAAAGACTTGTATGTGTGCAGTGCTTCATCCACACAGATCACAGCTTTGGATCGGATTCCAGGGCTCTGTTTAACCACAATGTTCAGGAGCCTGAGAAAGAGCAGAGTGGCAGGAGTAGTCTTTATTATTCTACATTTTATTTAAATACTTCACCAAACATTTGGTAAATGTCATGGTCACTTGGAAATCACTGATATTACAGCTGATCTACTACTACATTCATATTGCTCCAAAACAGAGAAAAAAAGTAATAGACAAATAGTTCTTACTATCAAACTCTACAGTCATTTTTTTCTGTAGAGATAATATTAACCTCCACGAGAATCTGTGTATCTCAGACATGAGACACTCAGACCTGATTAACGAAATGAAGATTTTGTATTAAAAGGATAGGATTTTCTTAGATGTTCTTCTATGAAATAGAAATATTTTAATACAAATACTTGCATATTTTCAGTGCTGTGATAAACTTGATCTGTGAAAGGGACTTTCATGTTCTCGAAATAATTCATAGAGTTAAAGTTCTCTCTAACTTGCTTCACTGGATATCTGTTTACTCTTAGGAATACTGAAGATTTAAAACAGTATGACTCTGTCCCTTGTCCCTGATTACTGATTCAGCAGAAGTGTCATAAAAAAAAAATCAAAGAAATGAAAATAAGTGGCATGACACAGTAGACCCCATTCTAGCAATGTTGCAGCTCATGCTGGAAATGGAATCTCCAGTTTCATTTGTTTTGATGTACTGTATAAATATTTAAAGAATGCAAGCTGCAATTTTATCCAGCCTTTGCTGAATTTCAGTGTCATGTCTTGGTGGGGGTTTTAATACTGAAACTAATTAGTGTTAGAATTGCTGGTTCAGCAGACCAATGAGGGATGTACGTAAGTCCATTTTGCTCAGAAAAACACTCCAGCACAAGTTTTACTCGAAGCAATGGTCCAAGACTCGTTGAAATACTATGGATGACAGTGACCCTTATGTACATGTTATGAAGCTCAATGCATGCATGATGAACCTCATCTAACCTCACTCTGCATATAAGCCTTTACTGCATTTCAGGCCATTTTGGTGTAGAAAGGATGCTTTCATATGCAATGAAGTAATTTACATGTGACTAATTTTAAATAGCCAAATAACTTCATGTAAGTGACAGTGTCATTAGATATGTTTCTGTGATCATTTTATCTAGAACATGCATATGTATATGAATATCTCATAAGCTGCTTATCGAGAAATCAGATCCTTATAAGATTAGAGAGCCAGGACTCTCCATCTCACCAATTAACAGTGGTGTAAGATCAGCAACTGAAGATTAATACACTAATGTGACAGCTGTGATGCTGCTTGATGCACTGTGGATTAAATTGAGGATCTCCAGAGCTAAAAATATGAAGTGAAGAGGCTAGATTTTCTAGCATGGTCTAATAATAGACTCACATCCACTAATAAAATATTTACCATGGAGACATGTAGTCTATCTTGGAGAATGAAAAACTGCCTCCTAAAAATCAATCAGACTCATGGGGTAATTATTCTGGGCTATGATGTGAAAACTTGGGGGAAACAATAAAATATAGTTGGTCATTTGGCTGTTAATTCAGCACACTTTCAAAGTGTGTGTTTGCTGAAGAGTGTCCTTAGCGTCTGAACAGAAGAGTGCATGAAGTGGGAGGATATTCCTGTGGGGTCAATCATCTAACCACTATGACTACAACCGTATTCTTAAACAAAATAAGCCAGGGGTGCTTGTCTGGCCCTGAAGCTAAGTGGCAGAGCATGATTCCTGTTATGTGTCCAACCTGGTTTTTCCCCTCAAAGAGGGTGGTCCAACCAGGCTGCTGGTTGGAAGCTTTGTGTGGTTTGTGCTGTTTCCAAACTGTAATTCTGGCACTGTGAGTCATTGCATCCAAGGCTATGCCTTGGAGCTTCCCAGCAATTCAGTGGCAGGGACAATCACAGGACAGCACTTGGTCCTGTACCTGGCCCTGTTTTATCAGGAATTCAGATGAAGTTAATGGACAAGGATTTTAATCTGTCCAGCCTATATACTGATAGTGAAACTAGTAAAGGAAAGGGTGTGTGTGTGACTTCTTTCCAGTTGACCAGTTGCTGGATGACTAATTGTCTCAGAGAACAAGGTGCAAAGTTAAGTGGGGAAAGACTTGGTTAGTTCTGATGAACTTCACCACCCTGTATGGTTCATCAAAAATCTCCCAAACTAATACTTTCAAGCCTTTAATCTCTAAATGAAGCCTTGTAAGAGAAAGTGTTGGCTTTTCCTACAAAATAATCGCTTTTTGTTTAAAGAGTAGCTCAGGAAACAGAGAAAAATATTGTTAAATATTGCTGAGACATTTCTGGGAGGTTAGGAGTCTCAAGTCTTTATTCTTCTATCAGAGCTAGATTACTCATGAAGGCATTATAATGTAAAAACACATAGTATTTTTAAGTGACCATAAACTCCCATATTGCAACACAGAAGCTCAGAGAGAAGAGGAAATTAGGAGCTATAATGAAAAATGTAGCCTGGTTCTGGAACCTGAGGAAGGGGGAGGCAGGTGGCATCAGAACTGCAGGTTATTGCTCCAAAAAGCATTTCAGAGGCATTTATTTTTTCCTAAAACGTCCTTTTTATTTTTTTTTCCTGACTATTTGTTTTCCTTTTAAAAATTAGATTAAAAATTTTTGTTTTCATTAACATTTTCCAAAATAAATCCTTTCCCTGAAATATTTGTCTGTTCACTTCAGGGTGAACATATTTTATATGATCTTCTCCCTGAAAAAGCTGTCCCATGTTTAAACATGCCTGTACAAAAATATGAGGAATGTACTTATCTCAATTGCTTCATATATAGACAAACCTAACACTGAACAAGAATTGCTAATCTCACTTCTAATCAAAAGTTGTATTTTCTCCACACGATAGACCTGTCCTTTCTGGAGCTCACAAAAATATACTGTTTTACGGTCTGGGTCTGACTGTCTTTAAGGTGAGGGAATACATTGTAGAGAGTCTCCTCATTCTGCTCCATGAGACTTAAGGTAATTCATAGTGTCGTTTAAATAGCTCTTGAAATTTGGCCCATCATCGATATGTAACTCTAATAGCCTTCTGTCTTTGTTATCTCTGAGCTGCAGCTTACTTCCTTCAAGGAGTCTGCTTTTTCCAAAGACAGGCCTCCATTTTGGTTTTGGTGCAACAAAGTCTTGCAAAGAAAGCACTCAGTGTTCTCTCTTGTAGTCTTCACTGCCAGTTTTTCTTATTTTGCAATTTCTTGCTAAATTTTTCCATGCCTCAGAATCCTGATAAGAACACCAGGAGTAACCAAGAGAAAGTTCAAAGGGGAGAAGAGAAGAAAATTCCTGATTAGCAAGAAACATAAGAATTAAATGACCAATATTATAACCGATCTGCAGTTTGGAAAAAAAAAAACAAACAAACAAATTGTTGGTAATACACAAAGGTATAACAGATACATAATTACATTTGCCCTAAACCATTGAATATAAAACTATTCACAGAAGATAGTTTATGAACATGCTCTGGAATTCTTTTGGTTGAAAGTGTATAAATATAAAATCATTCTCATGCAACTGTGACACCATTATGTACTGTTTGTTGGATGACTGGAGAAATGAAAAACATGATGGACCATAGACTGTGCTGTTAAATAGAAATTAATGAACAAACATGCTAATGAGCAAATGGCATATTAAAGACATTAAGAAGGATAATTTGTAGTAGAAAACAAATGATTGTTTGCAGATGACCTAGGTTTTCTACTTTGAAAGCAGAATCTTAAAGTAAAGAAAGGGCAGATTCATTCCTTTCCTTGTACCCAAGTTAATTAATTTTTGCTTTCCACAGTGTTGAGGGAGTAACCTAAGATTAGTTTTCAGAGTGTTACATGAACAAATAAAATTAATGTGATATCTCTATCTGAAGAGTACATTTTTACATGTGAGGATAAATTACTTTTGTGTCACTTTCAAATCTTAAATAGCCTCTGTCAAAAGAATAAAATATCCATTAAAAAGATATTTTTAATGCTTATCGGAGGTGTTTCTGTGCCAAATACACACTATTCTGTGAAGTACAGTGGTGTGCTGGTACTCCTTTGATCTCAATATCCTTCATCCTGGTCTGCTGCCAAGGATCATTCACTCTCTGCACACATCAGTTGGGACAGGAAAAAAATGAATGAAAGGGAACTCTTGAGCTGAATTCACATCTCACTTCCCCTATTTCTCATCTGTCTGATGTCTTCAGGGAAGTTATTCCTCATTTATTCTGGTATGGGTGACACTGTCTACAGCTGTGCCCTCAATACAGACAGATGGCATCTTTCTTGCTTAGAATAAAAATGTACCCCACTTTAAGGTTGTAGCTGGCATGTTATGATGACTTTTCTGAGGAAGGACAGCCTGTGGCACAATACGCTACAAAGTGTAAGGCAGAGTTACTGAGCTGACTCTGCCCGCTTCAGTATGTGATCTCCTCAGCATGGCACTGTTAGTTCAGGTGCCAGCATTATTAGTTCAGGTGCAGTAATGTGCTAACATGGCTCTGCTGCTTCCAACATCCACATAATTTTCCATGCAAAGCCTTGCCATGCCTTGCTCGGCTCTGCTGTGTGTGGCAGCACAGGGACCTATAGAGGTGCCCTCTCTACATCATACCTCCTCTTAGATACCCATATTCAGATTTATATCAACCTCTTTATTGGATTTAACCTTCACAGCCCTGAAGACGGCAGGAAATATTCCTGTCTCCATTTCTATGAATGGAGACGAGGCAATGTGTCACATCTTTTTATGTAGAGTTTGGTATGATGATGCTGTGATTCTGTACTTTGCCCTAAAGTGTTGCCATCAAAGAAAAGATAGCAATGGGTCCAATTCAGTAGGTGCTTTACATGCATAATTCTTGACAGCCTGAACTTTCATTTTTGCCATAAAGCAGCATAAACGTGCCTTAGACTGGGATTGATTAGGATTACTTACATCCATTTGAGGGCATTTTTATACTTCAGAGGTGGCGGGAGAGCCCTAACTGTAAATTAAAAGGAGGCCTTTTCAGTCAAAATTACTTTGAATCACTGCATTCATATAATAACGGCAATGTGCTCTCTTGATACATTGCAAATGTTCCATGCTTGTAACACCTATGGCACGGCTCACAGTTGTAATCCTTGCAGAGCCAGGTATAGTGGTGAATGCCAGAAATTCCTTCAGTAGTTTTTCAAAGGGTACATATATTTCTGCATATGTGTCTATGTGCGTCAGTTTTTGGTGTTGAAACAGACCTTGTGGCATGCAATACTCAGACAGGTGGCTCCTATTCCTCTCAGTGAATAGTCAGGGCATCACCTCTTCTTGCAGTAACGGGGGTTACACAGGGTTAGAGCAAGGTGATAGTAATAGAGATACAGCTATCCTGGAACAGCATGCTCTTCTAAGTTACCCGCTGCAGACAGCAGATGTGAACGACCCGTTACCTGCTTCTAGAAATTCCTCATGTGTTGGAGTTTTATTTTCCTCTTGAAAGACTTATTCCAAAAATCCGCAGTCTGTTTTGAATTTCTTTAATGATCTTTTTCATTCTCACGCAAGAAGAATAAATTTTGAATACGTTTTGATTTACGTATTAATATCTGATCAGGGGAAGCATTTCTGATGCAATGCAACATAAGAAATTAACACAAGACAAATGTTCAGCTTCTGCACAAAGTGAGTCTAGTTTTCCAGCTTCTTGCACCTCAAGTTGGTGACTAGGCAAGTAAAAAAAGTGTAAACATCCGCTGCTGTGGTAGGTGATGGATGAGAGAGAGACCTTACATTAATATGCTTCTATACTACCTGGTATATTAGCATGATCTTAAAGAAAATGTAATTTCAAGTCCTTTACATTGCCAGACAGTAAATAAGAGTGAAATCCCTGAGATTTGAGCTCATGTGGCACAGGTGTAAACGATTACTCCAGAGCTATGTGAGCAGAGGCAGCACATGCCAACGTTTGGGCATGAGAGCCTTGACTTTTGCTCATACATCTTCCATGGGTGCAGTCTGAAAGCAGCAGAAAATGTTCCACTTTCCATACCTGCAAGCCAGAACTTGATGACACAAGGATGCTCAGGAAAGGCGGTGTGAATTAGATGTTAAAGTGGATTAGTTAGGGATAATTAAAAGGCTTCAGGAACCCATTCAGAAGGGAAGGAGCTCATTGATAATTATTTTACTTTGCTTCCCAAAAAAGAACACAAGCTACCAGTTTCAGCTTGTGCATGCACTGCAGATATTGCAAATGTGAAGTAAGATGTATTAATTTAAACCACTGTTACTGTGAACACAGCTAATGCATTTTATGTCACACTCACCACGGAGTTTAAAGAATCCAGTTGTTACCTGGCTTTGGCTGATGGGCAGAGAGTGGCTTGCTGTGGTGCCCTGTGTAGTGGAACCATGAAACTGCCTCCCACTAACAGTGACCTGCACTCTTAAGAATAATTTTAAATTTTTGGTGAAAAAGAATATGTGAAAACAAAACAAAAGAAAAAACAAAGCCCAACTGACTGAAAGTCCTGGACCAGACCAAGTGAAAACTGATTCCTACATATGTGCTGTTCCATGATAAGTCTAAGCAAAATACAGTGGAGCAAAACCTCTTTGAAGCTCTTTATGTGTTCAGTGTTTGCTGAGGTGTGTTGCTTTGCACCTGCATTTCTGAAATAAGGTGCATTATGAAGAGGGGCAGGGTTGATTTTGGAAGGTGAGATGGCTCACTTTGTTGTGCGAGTCAAGTGCAATGGCAGCACACCACAGATGTCTGCCACATGTTGCACACATTTTAATACTCGGTAGCAAACGTTCTTATTATATGAGAGCAAGAAGAATAAGGTTCATTTCATGAAAGCAGGTGAAGTAAACCCCATTGAGATGTATGTCATATGGAATGCATAATCGATGATGGTCCAGATACATCCAAAAAAGAAACGTGCTTTGCGTGCAGCTGAGATAGGGAAGCTTGTGGTAAATTCTGCCCTTTGTCTATGAGGGTTTGGCTCTGGACAGGGATTCCTGTGATACATTTCTGCCAAATATGTTTGTATTTAACCCATACGTATTACCATATATGGGTATCTACTTAAGCACTTTTGTGTTTACCATGTGCGTATGTTTTTCCTTTTCATTCTCGCAGAACTGCTTAGTTAAAAATTCAGTGGGCCTAACAATTGTTGAGTTTTCATTAACTCAAGAGAAAACACACACTTTTACTTTGGAGTAAGTAGAACACATGGAAGAAAGAAAAAAAAATCGAACAAATGGAAATTCTCAACAGGAGAACATTGCAACCAAATTCTGCCCTCAAAAATGCACTCAGCTACCAGAGTCTTTACAAGCAAGTCACATGGGTAACTGCATGAGCTGGATTTTCATCCACTGGGAGGTATGGTTCTATTTTACAATGGCCATTTCAGATGGAAGCTGCAGTCCAAGACAAAAGACGTAAATAAAATGTCGTCTGTTTGTCCAGGTCTAACGTTCCCTGGGATCTTATTCCAGTGTAATTGTCATAATGGTAGTTACAGCAGTTAGTAGACACAGGTCCCTCTTATAAGATGGGGTTTCAATTCTTAATAAGTCTGACTGAATTCAGATGACAGGGGTCAGGAAATAAAACATAGGCTTTTACCAGAATGCTAATGCGTCAAAGCAGGCTGCTTATTTAGGTGCCTAAATATGGATTTACTGCCTAATGTTTGTGTTTTACATTAGATTTGCATGAGTAACATCTGAAGCCTTACATTCTTGGCCTGAACAAATGAGTAATGTTTCTTTAAGGAAAAAAATAAATAAAGCCAAAAAAGCTAAAAACCCCAGAGCCTTCATTAGGTTTTGTGCTAACCAACATTCCTATGTTTTATATTCAAACCAACATATTAACATGAAACAATCATTCCAGATGGAAGAAAATATCACTTCTAGGGTCAGGAAAGGGGTACATAAAATTCTGGCAAATTAGAAGGAGAAATCTACAGGGGCTAAAAAGCTCATTAATATATGCTTTAATCCCCTTGTGGATCATTGTGGTTTGGACCTGCAGAAACTGAAATGAGAAAATGCTACCATAAGCTGACCAGTTTTAGTGCTGAAAGGCAATATCCAAAATGCTCCTTGGGCTTCCAGGGAACGAAAGGCCTTGAATGGATATGTCTATATGTTCTACTGAACAGCTGACAGAGTAGACGCCTAACCTAAATTAACATGTCTCAGATTATGGTGTGAACTTCAATAGAAAACATGTACCTAGCCAAAAGCCAGCATAATTTAGAAAGTATAAGACTTTATATGCATCATATTTTTAAAGCTGTTTTTTGTTGAGGAACAACAACAACAAAAAAACCCCAACTATTGAACATTTTAGTTTTGCCTTGGGGATAGAATTTCAAGAAACTACAGTTTATGCCACGCTTTAGCTAATCTACCTAAATACAGCATCTGTAACTCCTTTATGTGGTATTTAGTATTTTGACAAGAAAATTTTACTGGTTTTCTGTCACAAAACATTACCAGACTATGCTAGTACAAGTTCTAAATTTGAGTTTTAAAAGTAGAATCAGATGCTTCTTCATTTTACATATCTAGCCTGATAATATCAGCAAACAAGTCTCATCTCCTTTTACTGTTCTTCCTTCCTGTTAGGGGTTTGGTTGTTTGCAGCTTCAGGAGCCATGTCAAGGGGCACCAACTCATAGAATGAGAGGGAACAATTTTTAACCATCTTCAGCTACAACACTTGACTCTTTGCATCTTTTTCTGGGACCCAGATATTAATTATCTCCAGGGTGAGAAGTGAAACTCATGTTACATGAGCACTGATATGAAAGTGACCAAAAAGCAAGAGTTGAGGTTTCCGCACAAACCCGCAAAGTCAAGCACATGATGGTGGTACTGTCGGAATTTCTCCAGCTGGCTGTCTACTACCAAACAGAATGTCCCTGCAGGGATTTGAGGGTGCTATTTGAAAGGCAGCCCATCTATTTCATACCTTCCAAAGCAAAATGTGATTTACAACTGGCTCAGGATGGGCCTCTTCGATCCAAACATCTTACTGGAGGAAGTACTTACACAAACACTATTACTTCTAATTTCCTTCCATTCCTTCTGTATCTCTCTTACCTACATATACAACATTTGTGTGTTACTCGTACAGTACATATAACTGTTGATTACTTCAAGACGTTGGATCAACAGAAGCTCAGCAAAGAGTGAGGCAATTCTTTCAGCCAGGAACCTGAAACATTTCTGAAATGTTTCCTAAACATTAACAGGAACCAGGAGGTATTTTGATAGACTTATAAATTTAAACTCATTTATAACAAATACTGAATTTATTGGTTTATTATGCCAGCAGGAATTACATATTGTATTATAAAATCAAAGGCCAACATAGTTCAGATATCTTCAGCTATAATTAAGACTTCCATGTATTTTACAAGGTTTGAGAGAGAGGAATACTATAAAATCTATAGACCTTATTCATTAGAAAAACTGCTTATGTAATCAATTCACATTTTTCAATGTGTTTTATGGGCATCCTGGAATATCTGCACTCAATACATATTGGATGATTTCAGCTATATTTATAATGTTTATAGCTGTGGATCTACAAATATACATGAGATATGGCTGCTAAAAGGTAGGTCTGTTTTTATACTTGTTATTATTTATTATGTATATCACGGTAGCACCCAAACTGTATGCACATGTTTAATGTCGCTCATGTCAGTCCCCATGCTGGCAGCAAGTTCTCTCCTAGATTTGTAGCTGAGCATACAAAGAATTGGTGCTCTGGTCTGCGTACAACAGTGGGAGAAAGTCTGTGAAATAAACCAGGGGTTTCTGAAACCAGGTTTGTTTGAGGACTTCCCTCAGAAGCAGCACAGCAGCAGCTCCTGGTCTCCTGGCTTCTGACCTCCATATCCTCTTTATGTTCCCCAAACAAGGACTCCAGTCCCACACCCCTAACCTGGCTGATCTTTCTGTCATGCCTGTTTAAGCCTCTAGTTCGCATATATTCCTTCATTTAACTCTATGCACCTTTCATGACAAACTGCCCTAGGATCCTAACACATTTCTGGTGTAAGTGCTGCCATCCCTGTCCCAGGCACCTCGCCTTGTTCTGCCACACAGCTGAGCTAATGTTGGTCTGAGAAGAGCAGTTCTTCTCACAGACTTCAGACTGGTGCATCACTGCCAGCAGCTTTTGCTTATGTGAAGGCAGTGGCAATCACAGCTCCTTACTCTGCAGGGTTACACTTTCTCATAGGATCAGTAAGACACTTATAACACTATCCTTATAAGATATTACATGTGGAAAGAAGTGAATGCTAGCACTGGTAAAACAGTTTTAAAGGTCCACATATTGTGATATGAACTTCTTGTATGAATAGTTTAGTTATAATCAGTATCATTACTGTTAAAGTGAATGGTCTCTGTGGTGCTGACTAAGATCCTAATTTTGCAAGATTTCTTTGTCACTAGCATCCCAAATTTGTCTGATACTCCACTAATGTTATGGAGCGTACCCATATATCTGGTAAAAGGGCAACTGGAGTAGAAGAGGGGTGGGGAAGAATGGTCAGAAAGCCACTTACCTCATGTCCAGGCAAGCCTAGAGTTTTTCTAATCCATTACACCATTCTGTGGTTTTCTTGCTTTAAACTGAGTGGTGTCATCTCCACAGCTTAAAGGGATCTGCTCAGTTGAGAGGGTGGCCTCCAGTCGGGCCTGGGAAGTGCCTGTAGATTTGCTGTCTGTATCTGTAATTAATTTGTTCTGGAGGAGCGTCTTAAAATAACTTGTAGGCATTCCCACAGGAACTTCAAGTTGAAAATACATCAAGGATTGGGCAGGATCAGATTTGAAGTGATGCATTGTTCACATTCGTGATCAGTTTTTGATGCAGAATACTACAGTGAGCAGTTTTACTATAGAATTTTTCTCTAATAATCAACCTTAGTGCTAAACATCTAAAGCAGGATGATGCAACAAGAAAACTACTGTATAGTTCACTACAATAGGGGAAGATTTATTTATCCAGAGAGATTTCAAGTGGACATTTAGATACTGCCACTGTGGCAGATGAATTCGCATGGGAAAGTGCTGCTGATACTACTTTCCAATAGATCTAGTGTACTACCAGAACACCATGGGCTGGAAAAAATTATAACCTACAAATGGAAAATTGAAATATACTGAAATCTAACCAGGGAGTCAAAGGAACATGTCTCCTGGAATGGCTCCTGTGTTGGCAGAAGTGACTGGGCAGTGATCCCAGAGCGTATTAATCTCCAATCATGAAGCTAGCACAGGAAGGTCATTTAGTTATTAGGAAAATAAAACAGGTTTTATTAACTGAAGTTTGGTGATCATGAAAGGATTACACTCCTACAAATTTTGCTCAGGACTGTCCACTGTCCAGCAGGACTGCCTACTGCAGGACTAGGGATTGTCCACAACCTGGGACAGCATGGCTTGCAACCACAAAGTTTGGCTTTCTGTCTTCTCCCAAACAAGGTAGTCCTCAGCTGTTGCCAAGATCTATGTCTGAGTGGCATCTGGCAGGAGCTACAGCCATGACAGAGAAGGTGTTAAGAGTTCAAGACCACAGGCAATTGTTGTTTACTGCTTTAGCTAGCACCTCCTGCCCATTTTATTTGCTACTACGGACATTGCCCATGTATCTTACAACAGCTCTCTGCACAAGGTATCCTGTGGATGTCCCCTGGCCTCCAGGAGCATCCTATGGCATGATTACTAGAGAGGAAAGTTTGAATCTCAGCAAACGAAAGGACAGGGTAAAAAATTGAGGTACTTCTCACCAAATTTTAGTGATTTTTAAGTTAGCAGAATAAATTTAAATTGCTTACCCTAGGTTCTGTTCATGGATTCAAACAAGAACTTTCACAGGCAAGCCACCTCACCTCTAGCTAGATGTTTAAGTTAGGTCAGATGAATAACCCTTCAGAGACCTTTTTTTTGCAGTTTTTTTTGAGTTAGGTTGATGGTTGGACTAGATGATCTTAAAGGTCCCTTCCAACCTAGACAATTCTATGATTCTGTGATTCTATGACTTGCTCTCTGGTTGGGGGAGTTGACCCTGTTCAGCCTAGAGAAGCGGCAGCTTCAGGAGGAGCTAACAGCAGCCTGACAGTGCCTACAAAGAGATCACCAGAAAGATGGAGGTAGGTTTTCCGTGGTGGCACATGGCACAGGATGCCATACTGACAAATTACATAAATTGAAACAGAAGCGGTTCTGACTTTAAAAAAGTCCTCCAATCATTGTGGTTGCTCTTTGCTGAACTCACATATTTATTGATATCTTTCTTGTAGTGGGGAGTCCAAAACTGGACACAATATTTAGATGTGGACTGGTAAGTGCTGAGTAAAGGGGAAAGTCACTTTCACTGATCTCTTGGCTGTGCTCCTGATCATGCAGCTCACCAGGACACCAGGGCTTTTTCAGCAGAGCTGCTTCCCAGCCTGGCAGTGTCCAGCCTGTACCTTTGTAAAAGGTTAATGTGTAAACTAAAGGATTAATCCACCAGAAGTCCTACCAGGAAGTATCTGAACCCCTGTGGTAAATCTCACTCTTCTAATTCCAGCTGTAGTTTAAAGGAGTCACCCTTGGTACAGTTCAATGAACAAATGTATTGGTGGCAACAGTCAGAGAAGGTTTTGGATGAGAAGAGGATATAAAGGAATATCCTGATGAATTACAGTAAAACATGAGATTTAAGATATGCACTTGTGTATAATGCTTCCCCATTAACCAGCTTAAGCAGTTTCCAGGTCAAATGTGCTGCTGTTTAGGATTTCTCTGCTTTACTTGTTAGTTCTTGCTGGAGACCCTCTGCAGCAGATCGACTGACCTCCCAGCACATCACGCTTGACCTTACGACTCCTCCAGACTTTATGTACAATCCCTTGGCATTAGGACATAATTATGATTGCGTGTGTGTTTGTTTTTTCCTAGTTCAGACTGAAACAATTTTTAGGCCATGCTGCAGCCCATCAGCAAGGTGCTTTTGCAGCATCAAACTAAAAGTATGTGCTGCCTGCCCGAGGTGTGAGTGGGGGCTGATGGTGGTGGTTGAGGACAATGTTGAACAATGCCAAGGAGCAGAATGAGCAAAATCTCATGCAGTATTGTTCTCAGTGCCATCTGGAGCAAGGTTTTTGGCACAAGCTAATTTGTGAACTGTTCCTGGGCACTGTCTGGGGAGTGTGAGCTGACAGCTGCCCTCTTGCACCTAAGTCCACTTATTGGCCGCCTTCATTTAGCAGTGTAGACACAAACTAACTTCATGCCTCTATAGTAAATGAACCAGTGCCAAAAAGGGGACTGAAATACAACCATTAAACTTAAAAATGCTGGAAAGGTCTCTGTGGTACTTTTGGCTCAGGTGAGTACCGTACCTGCTCTGAAAGTTGCCTTCAGATTGCCAAACTGGACCCCAAAAGCCAGGTTAGGGCAATTGTCAAAGCAATGAACGCTGCCTCTCCCCTGTGTCCTTGCTTTAGACTCAGACATCAGAGAGAGAGTTGAAAAAAGAGATGAGGAAGGAAAAAAATACTGTTTTCACTAGATCTCTGTTTTCATTTGCTTCATATTTTAGAAGCCATCAGACAAAAGGGCAAGGGAGGAAGCTACAAATCCTTTTCAAAAGGCAGAGAAAAGAAATGAAGAGCAATAACAAAAAAAAAAAAAAAAGAAGCCAAAAGGTAGTTTTGAAATAAATCCTTAACTTCTAAGCTGTAGAGCCAGGCCTTGGGTATTGTTAATGAACCATTAGCCCTGTCTTAATCACAACATCTCTTTCTTTTGTTCTCACACCCCACTGCTCTTTCGCAGCCGGAGACACTTGGATTTTCAGAAGTGACAGCGCTCCTCATGAGCATAGTTCACGCTGGTTGTAATGGACACATCTGTGCTTACAATGTTTGTCCGTCATATCCAGTGTTTGCTTTTAGCAGCACGAGGGAGAGTGCGTGGCAGCCTGTGTGTGTGTGCGTGTGTGGGAGCAGCAGCGAGAACGCAGGGACTACTTAAAACCCTGCTAGGCCGCTCTGTTTCTCAATACTGTATTTATTGCAACTCACTTTGTAGTCAGATGAATGGAGTTTTTTTTTTTTTTTAAAGAATTTTTACTCCCAATTGTTTTTACTACAACATAAATTTGCTGACTCTTTATTAGACAGTAAGAACTCGGGCAACCCTTTGTGACACTTGACCTTCTATTGAAATATGTACAGCTTTGCCATGGAAGAAGGACTTTCAGCTGAAAAACAAAAGCTTATGGACAAAAGTTGCCCTTACAGTCACACCAACTGGTTTGTTGGGCACCAGCCTTCCTCCGCCAATGCTCCTCAGATCAGCTCCCCGTGGTGGTGTTGGTGCCGGTGAATGGATCAGGGCCAGGGCACTTGCATGCAATGGCTGTGAAACTGTGAGCTGGGGCGCTGGTACAGTTTTGGCCCTGGCTGCCAAACAGACCCCAACACAGTGCTGGGCAAGGTCCGCTTGATCTGGCTGCAGCGACCCTGATGCAGTGAGGGTGCGAGCCATGCCACCTCCTTTGCCCTGCAGCCAGATACCAGACCAGGTCTTGACCTGTGTTATTTACTTGGGGAGATGCAGTCACAGTATCTGCCTTTTTTTTTTTTTCTCTTTCCCATCTCCACCCCCCCTTTTCTTTCCTAGCAACATCTTACATTACTATTGTTTTAGGCTCTGGTTCTGCAATGAAGGTTGCATGAGGGATTGTTTTGGCAGCTTCAAGTTATTTGTCATCAGTGTGAGATTGGGTTTTTACCCCACAGTAATTCCACTGGCTCTTTGCTGAAACTGAGGACAGCGAGGGAAAACCTTGCAGTACTCTTCATAAGTTAGACTGCTCATTGACCTTGAAAATATAGAAAAAATAACCACACACTTCCATTTAGGGGAAGGCTAAGAAAACCTGTTTGATTTTCTCTTCTTGATAATTTTTTTCCCTTCCATATTTCTTAAATAATTTTACTGCTCTCATACTTTGTCCAGAATTTACATATCACGATGTGTTTCATGATGATTTTTTTTCTTTGGGTCAATCCTATAAATTACCATGTAAAATACAAGGTAATGAAAAGTTAGGCCTAAAGCATAGTTAGACTTCATTTGTCCTCTTGTGCATTTTCCTGCCATCATTCATTCAATCTGCTATTATGTCCGCTTTTGTATATTGTGTCCTAACAATCTCTTTAAAACATTTCCAGAATGCTTATTACCCAAAATGAATATTGTGAAGCTAATGACTCTAAATATCAAATTAATTTCCCTATTGGCTGGATATTCTTCGTAAGTAATATGCTTGTTTGAAATAACCAATATTTCAAACACAAACTGTTTCTTATTTATTTATTTTTTACTTCATTTATTCAAACAAGAATAATGTGAAGCAACAAAACAAATTAATGTTAAGAAGATTCATAATTTTCTTTTCCTTAGTGATGCTGATAGCTGGAAGAGCAATGGCAAATATAATTAAAGTTGCATAACTCTTCCATTCTATCCACTTTTTAATTTTCTCATAGTTTTCTTAATTGATCACTATCCAGTCCCAACATTTGTATTCATAGTTTCTGTCTGAAAGTGATTTTTTCAGTGAAAATCTATGTAAAAAATGTTTCAGCAATTCTTGAGAATAACAAAACTACAAAACAAAATAAAACTCAAAACGATCCCACAAAACCATTATTTTCCCCATAAAGCGAATAACTAAAAAAGTCTGCGTTTTATGAACAGCTTTCATTAAAATAGCTTCAGGAGGGGGATGAAGAGCCAAATACTTTCTTGATATAAATGGGAAAATGTTGATAGGAAAAACGAGACTTGTGGTCATTTTCACATGCAGGAAATTTGGCACATAACTTGCCATGGAAATAGCCTCTTTTGAGAGGAAGTGATTTGGTACATATTGGCTGCATTTTGACCAGAATGTGAAGCTTTGGAAACTAGGTTCTGGTCACAAGGAGTAGATTTCTTGTATGCAGCTATGAGCTGTCACTCAGTGAACTTGTGGTCTGACTGTGCGGTGAGTGAGGGACGTTCTGGAAATTTGTTTGGGTTAAACTAAAATTTTGCCTTCACAAAACTCATAAGGTAAGCAAGGCTTTGCCTGCCAGAGTATTCAGCAACATTAAAACTCATCTCCGAAAAGAACGGATGGCTGCATCTCAGTGGATCCTATTCTAGATCTTCTTTCAGAGTTTAATTACCGCACAGATTTTGCACATACTTGAAACTAAGAACAGAAATTTAGCTTAAATCTTGATTTAATGTTTTCCTTTTATACTAATAGATATAAAATATAATAATTTTGTAACTTAATCTCAAACATTACTTTTGAGACAAGATCCATGTTAAAGCTCAGCTTTCTTTTGGCTAATAGTTCATTATGTAAGGTCATAATACATTTTACTCACCACCACTAGTAGAATTTTCCACTTCTGCTATCTTTTTCTGCTTTACTCTACATCTGGGCATTTATTGACATCTGGGTTCAATTTGACCGAATATATAATTGTAAATACAGTGCAAATAATCAGATCCCCTTTTTGAAAGGAATGTAAGCAAGCAAGCCAAATGGTTTGATTTTGCCTCAGATGCATTCTCAGCATCACTTATTTTAGAAGAGCTGTTTCTATGCTTCTATCATTGAGTAAAACTGTACTGTAGAAGGAAAAGAGCAGTTAATCCCAAAAGTAGATTGTAGGCTTTACTAATCACCCGTCAGCTAAGGACTAGCACAGTAAAGGAGATTTGGAAAAGAAGCTGAGCTGTACCTCAAAGAAAACTGTCACTGCTATGAATTCTGACCCATCAACATTATTGATGGTGAAATCCTTTACAACTGATTTTAACCATTCAAAAGTTACGCATCTAGTTCAAACTAGTTACTGAGGTTCATTCTGTAGGCAGTGGAGAAATAAATACCAGTGCTTTTGGATGGTGATGCAACTTAGCGTTTATGTGTCCGTGGTGACACAGGACAAACTGTCCTCTGAAGGTGCTTTTCTGGTTCCATGAGCTTTGAAGAGATCTTCATGCATTGCTGCAGGCACCTAACTCTTAAACTGCTAAAGTCAGGTGAGACAAATCCCACAGCAATTGCTCTACCCTCAGCAACAGTCAGACATAACCTATCGCTTGAATTCAGCAGTTTATTAAATGATCCTTTTTCAATGAAAATAAAAGCAGGACTTGGCTATGACATTTACCAGAAGAGTTTCTAGGATGGGAGAGGAAAGGAGTGAGGAACTTGTATATGCTTCACACACCTAGGGGCAACTTTTGTGAATGCCGAGTCTCAGAGAAACTTTCTTCTTGTTTCTGCCTCATTCCAGGTGGAAATTGCTGAAGTCCAGGGTGTCCTGTTAGTGCTATTTATTGTATACCTAAAAGTACCCCAACTGGTACAGTCTTGTGATGTGATATTCCTGGGTGGGAGTGGTAACCATCACTTATAAACACCTTTAATTGCCTCACAGCTGTAAAGCTGAGGTCACTTCATGATACCTTATAACTTAAGGAATACTACCTTTAAAAACCTGTTAGATTTTTACCTTTGTTCTCACATTCACTCCCTTAGCCAGTGCTAGATCAGTTGAGAACTGTTTTTGCTTCTAACCCTGGAATTAATATTTTCATCTGCTGTAAATATGTTTAATCCAGTACAAGATCTTTCCCTTGTATAGATATTTCTTTCTACCTAATTTTCACTTTCTTTTAAATAAACACTGTGCTATATGTGGAAACAGAAAGTGTTCTGAATTGGTAAGAACACCCATAAAAAGAAGGTGTGACAAAGAAACCGTTTTGTGGCTCTGAAACCAGTGATCACAATGTGTCACACGAGACCACCCGACAACAAGTTAAGAAATTAGAAATGTTGAGGGCTGTTGAACACCAAATTTTCACAGCAAGTCGGCACAAAGTCATATAGCCCAGATGTTTCTGTAATTCTGATACGCTGGGAAAATTCTCAGTGTTCAAACTTCAGTGGCTCCCAGACTCACACTTCCACCTGTGTGTTGCGGTGGTCTACTCTTAACACACTGGCCTGTAATGTGAACCATGTGGTAACATGTGTCTGGCTCAAAAACCTGTTAAAACCCCTCCCTTCCCCCAGTGTTCTCCTCACATCTTTAGGCTTGTTTCCTCATTTCTATTTTTATGTTTAAAGGATTTACAAAATGGAGAAAATAAAGACACCAGGAAGCTCGTGGGACCGGAGGTGTGGGAGGGAGCGCATTCAGGTACTTCCAGTTTGGTAGGGATCAAAAGCTGTCAGCTGCTTTCTGCAGTGTGTGCGACGGCCTTGAAAGGAAACATGGTGGTGCTTGTTACAGCTGGCCAATCTGTTTTTTTCCCCCCGATGCAGCGGAAAAAAAAAGTTATTTGGTGCATTGCTTCTTTTGTTTGGGTTAAGATACTACTTTAAAAAAAAGTTTGTCATGCAAACACATTTCAACTCATTAATATTTGTTGTGAGCTATTGATTTTGACCAATGTTATTATGATGCCTACTAGCCCTCACTTTGCTTACATAGATCTCGATGTGTTTTCTAAAGAGTTTTCATTATATGCTTTCTGTCAGCGGTTTGCTACTGAACTCATGATTGTGTGTGTGTGTGTGTCTCTGTGAAAACAGATGAGTCTCAACCTCGTAACACAGGAAACGTGAACAAATATTTTGCCAACACTTTTATAAACATGTAGTAGCCTGCAGGTTCCAGAAATGCATCAATAATTTTTCTTAAAAAGAAAATGTCTGTAAAAATATTGCTAGATAACAGAACATAATGTACATGAATTCAGCAAATATTCTATTGAAAAAAAATGAGCAAAATACTTGTTCCCCCTCAAAGTCCTGGTAAAAGCAATAGAAGTTAGCTGCATATTACTTAAGTTTGTATGTATACTCTCACCTACTGCTTGCCGTTTTGTTCAAGTACCTCAATATTGATACTATTCACAGCTAGAGCTTTTTGGAAATTTTCCCACAGAATGTTTTTGTACTGGAAAATTGCTGATTCACCAAAATCAACTTGTTTTACAGAATGAAACAGTTTTTAGAGAAATTGTTTTTAAGGGAAGTATTTTGATAAGATCAAACCTATTCATGTTGTTACTTTCCAAATGAATAATTTTATTTTTTAAAAATGATACTTAGTTTAAAATTTATTTTGCATTATAAAGTTTATTTAAAATTATTCTTTGGAAGACACACTTAACTGCTCTAGAATATAATTTCCCAGGGAAGTTAATTTTGTAAGAAGCTAATTTTAATGACCTTTCTTTCTTTCTAGTAAGAAATTAAATCTTTTTTTCTGACTACTATTACTTACAATAACCATGCTATTGATACTTAAGAAATGGTGAAGTTATATAGGGACTTTGAGCTACTCAAGCAGGTTTTTTTTTGCGGTATCCTTAAAAAGACAAAACTATCTATCACTAAAATGACAATTTTACCATGGAAAGATTCTTATATTGATAATAAGTGTTTCAGTACAATTACATTTATATAGATTAAGCTGTATCCAACGTAGAGAGTCAGTTTTACTTTCTTAAAATGACACAGTTTGAGCTTATAAGTCAGTTAGAAATAGAGTATCACATGTGTCATCTAGAGCATCACCGGGTCATCTAGAAAAACCTTTGAGCAGACAGAGCTTAAAAAGCAGATTTTTCAAAAGTTTGCGAAAAAAAGAATCTATTATTTCATCAGGTTCCTAAAAGTCATTTAGAATTTGGGACTGTTGCTTCTGGAGATATGAAAACTGAGCTGAATCAAATATTGAAGTGAAGCCCCCAAAACTGAAGCAACCTCCTTTTCCTAGCTGTTGGTAATACTAAAAAAGCACTGACGTAGAGATGGAAATCATACTGTTCCTGAGAAGCAGCGCTGCCTCTTTGGATGCTTCCCACAGCCCACAGAAAACTGTTGAGCTTTTGGCAGCCCTCCTGGTCCTCACTGACCTTGGGCTAATACTTCGTCATGGGGTCACCAAACAATAGATTGATCACCCTGAAAGTATGAGTTTCTCAAGGGTTACACAAACAACCTATAGTCGTTAAAACTAACCATAGAAAAAGTCCATTTCTGCTTTTTTTTTTAAAAGTGGTTGAGTCATAATTTGAGAATGGTAAAGTGGAGAAATCCACTGAATAAACTTCTCTTAATAAAAAATTTGTTTACTTCTAGTTGTCAGGCCTTGTATATGACAATATAAGTGGAGATGGATGTGAATACCCTCTTTCTGTAGCTACTGAAACGATTATTTTCTTCACATTCAACAAATGCTATACTAAACATGTTTTAGTCTAGTGTTGATACATCTGAGTCATGGCTGAAGGAATGGCCTTGCCTTTACTATGAAACAGAATAAAGTGCTTTCTAGCTCAAGAAGGTGAAGATTAGAGCTGGTTGAAACAGCAGTGATTTACTTGACATTTTTCTAAAAGAAATATCTTTTTATTGAAGTTTAATTTTTAGTTGTCCAGAACGTCAGAGCTTTGACTAGCTTTGTAAGTGTTCAGACAGAAGTAGATGCCATGTTTTCACAGAGACAGAATGTCTATCAAAACACAAACTTTCTAGAAATAATGGTCTGAAATGTTTTAATTTAGAAAAAAGTAGAAAAGTAAAAGTATTCTTATTTTTCATTGAACTTTACTATTTTGACAAAAAATAAACAGATTAAAACTCAAAACATTCTCACAAGAATTTCACTTTTGGGGATTATTAATGTACATCTTTAAAGAGAACTGAGAATCCAGCTAAAATCATAATATTGAAAAAGAGGTTGTTACTTTCATTTTTTTTTTAAGAGCTTTGCATGAAAAAAAAAATATTTAGTAAGATCTTATCCCTATTTTTTTTTCTTTTTTTTTGTCTTTCTTTTCATAATACAAAATCTAAGGTGGGTGTAAAGACCTTTCAGAAGACTGTTCTTCTGTAGTGGACATACCCAGTGTGATAAACCATACACCTGAACTTCCAGAATCCTGATGTTTTGGATTCTGTTAAGTGGCCAGGTGCAAAGCCTTTGTAATGCTAGACACAATCATGAGGAACCGTGGTGGTTTTTAAACCTTTTAGAATAGTCACTTTTTAATAAAAAATTACTATAGTACTATAAAATGTCACCTTTTTGTAGCTGTTATTTGCATTCTGATCGAAATTGGCTTTAGTGCAATTAAACAGATTTCAGAGTGTCTACATCCAGTGCTCCAGCTACCTACAAGATAGGTTGGATCGTAGGTCAGAAGGTGCAGATCCTAACTTCAGGGAAGCTTGTGTTTATGCCGAGGATCAAAAAGGTGCAGTGTCAACATTCTGAGGGGTAAGTAAAAGGATGACATGCTCAAGATGAGTTGCATTTGCTTGGGGTTACAAATTCTCTGGCACTAGGAAAAGATGTATTCGGACAATGTTTGTAATAATTACAGATATACTTCCTTTTTAGTTGTTTTTTCTTTATAAAGGCTGCTTTATACCTTTCACTGCAAGGTATAAAGATACAACATATATAACAATGAATTAGGTCTTAAGTATTCTGGACTTCATGATTCATTACTGCTTCATGTCACACAGACAAAAGCTGATACAAAATTGAAGTTTCTGGCTGACTTTTAATAAGTGTTATGTCCATTTAAAAGGCCAAATAAACTCTCCAATTTCTGTGAAATAGTATTTCTTACAAGAAGCAATGGGCCTATTGCAGCACTTGAGTGCTTAGGTTAGAATTCATATGCTTCGTCTTTGAAATTTAGATTCTCTGTCACGTCTTGAAAAGGACTCTTGGGAGCTTGCATAAACAGTTTTGAAGAAAATGCTTTGCTTTAATGATGTTTGTGTTTTCTTTGTAAACTGCAATGGAACCTGGTAACCCACAGAAGACATTTGCGGCTCCAATGTTTTCATCTATAACTGAGAGAGAGTAGGTTATGCTGAACTCAACACTTAGCTTGTGACTGATGCTTTCATATACAATTTGAAACTCATAAAAAGCATAAAACGTCCTTCCTTCCCTCACCCTAAATTGTGAGAGATCTGCTGGTGATGGAAACTGTTTGCTAAAGAAGAGAGAAATGCAAAGGTTTCAGCAAACTTTTTGCTAGAGAAGAGCTGAGCTATCCTGTCCTCTCAGGCCTTGAGAAAAAAAGATTAGACACCTGATATGGAAATAACATAATTTTTTTCTTTTTTTTCTGAGGAGAACTTTTATATCAGTTTATGTGTAACTGAAAAAAAAAAGAAGGAGCAATCATAGCTGGGTAGACAGCTGAGTTAACAGTAGGCAAGTACTTGCAGCCTGGTGACATTTGTGAAAATAACAATGTTTTTCATTTGTAGACTCCTCATTTAGGCAGCCAAGCTTTTCAAGCAAGTGAGATCCCTGCCGAGTGACATCCTTTCACAGGGTAAACTAATGTGCCTGCATATCGGATGCCTTCTTCCATGTTCGTGTATGTCACTTTCTTGTTACCCTGTTTGAGGGTTTACTTTTTTGAGCTTTTCTGAGCCATTTTTTGTAATGATTGACAGATGTTGTGGATTGAATATGGATGGCACCAGTTATAGAGCCAAATTAAGAAAAACGCAATCTTGTTTTGACTTTTAGTTTAGAAGCCACCTATGCATGATTAAAAAAAAACAAAAAAAGAAGCTGAGTCCAAACCCCTTGGCTTTATTATGCTCTCTGCCTACCACAGCTCCTGCAACTTGAGTAATTTTCACTGTGTCCTTATAAAAGTAATGCTCACCTCAGACCTGACCTGCAGCAGCTCTTCCTGCTGCCAACTTGCAGTAAAATTTATTGCCTTGTTTTATCAGATGACATGAAACAATGCCAGCAATTTCACCAGTGCTATCTATATGTGATCAAACAGCAAAAAGTTCCTCACATTGAGCAAAGATATGCTGGTTTCTCTTGAATATGTTTAACCTGTAAAGTCTACTGGAAGCATATTTGTTTGACAAGAAGTAAATAACAGATTTTTAAGCCGGAAGCTTGTCAAAAAGAATACTTGACAAGCCAACATTAAAAAATGCTGTGAAAGGGAATCTTATTTTATACTGCAGAACTTTGCAGTATCATTTGATTTAGAGGTCAGCCTGCTAAAGTTATTTATTTTTCAAAAGGTGTTTTTAATCAATTTGAAAAAGTATGGCTTCTCTCCAACTATGCCTCCCTTCTCCACAAGCACCAGTAGTCAGGATTAAAGAAGTTTAAATAACAACAAACCAAGCTTTGTATTTGTGCCTAGTGTCAACTTGCACGGCTGTAGGAAAAGGAAACTTGATTTTTCTTTTGTTACAGTGCACTTAAAAATAGTTTTAAAATCATCTTACAGTATTTATGAGCACGCCAAAGAATTCTCAAAGCCCTCTCTGTCACAGTGCTTTACACCTACAATCTCTGATCACTCATTCCTTAAACCTAAGGGCATGTCAACATTTGCAGTGGTGTGGAGCAAATATGCCTATGCTCATGGAAATGGAAGTTAGTAAAGTCTCTCTGTGCATCAGCATCCTGCTGATACATTGACAGGAATCCAAAAAGAGGACAGCCATGTTCATGCCTTGCTGTGACGAACCCTCTTTGAAGTTGTTTGAAACCTTTTTCTCTCAATGCAGCTCTGCGTAAATGCAGTGATCTGCTTGGCAAACCGTCAGGGCCGTCACTGCATTGCACTCTTCCACACCTCCACCAATATGCACAGAACTCTTTTGCATCTACAATAAACTATCATCTATCGTACTTTTACAGTCTTTATCACAGTGGCTTCTGAAAACCTCACACACTTTGCTGCATTTACCTTAACCCAACTTCCCCTTTTGGTGGAGAATGTTATTAGTTCATTTTACAAATGAGGAAATTGAGGCACAGAAAGGTTGAGTGACATACCTTTCACAGAGAATGTCCAGGGCAGATGCAGTCACTTCTCTAAGTTGAAACATCTAACTCAAACCCTCTGAGTTGCCCATTTCCTTCTACTGACTTTGTGAACAGCAATGCCTAAATAATTTAAATATTGAAATGCTTCAGATACCTTGCCCCATCTTCAGATTAGCATTCCCTTTCTTTGCTTCTGCCAGGTTATGAAGATGTGTCAGTATACAGACTAAGTCCTGTATTGTTCAAAACATGAGTAAACCTTGAGTTGCCCTATTGCAGTCCTTGGCAGGAGATTGCATAAACTCAGTGCATACTAGTCATCCGTTGAATGAATCTTCATGCGTTGCATACTGTTTTGATGTGCATCACCTAAGTTATTATTCACCACACAATCTAGGTTTTCAATGATGGCAAACATTATAAAAGAAAAAAATATGAAAGATAAAAGGGGTTACAGACTAGCTTCTGTACTGCAGATTAATGGGAATTTGCACGTATAGAGAAAACTCCAGCACTGCTACAGTCAATGGGAATTTTGCCTTTGGCTTCAGTGGGCACAGATTTTCACTCTCAAACTTTCTATGCATTATGTTCTCATTTTCCAAAAGTCTCCATTGCTTATTTTTAATTTGGTAGTAGAAAGTATGCTCAAAAACTAATTGCAAGTCACAGTGCAATAATTTAGATATATTACTCTTCATTTTCATAACTTGGTCTGTTATATTTATTTTTAGCTAAGTTCATTCTTCCTTTCTTCCTTTCTTCCTTTCTTCCTTTCCATAGTGGCTTTAGTGACTTCTACAGAGTTTTATAAACTTACCTTCTTTCAGTGAACTATTTGGAAACAACCATATTTTTATAATTAAAATTTTACTTGCTCCTTCCCCACAAACATGTTGGCAGCTAAGTAAAAGCTAAACTATCAAGTAGTATTTATTTAATTGTGATTTTCTGCAGTCATTTAGGAAGGGTTAGGTTATTTAAACCTAGCTATATTGAACATAATATTCACTGTACAGAATTATATCAGTTGTATAGCCCATAATACTAGACTTCTGTATCAGCATTTTTGTTTTGTTTCAATATTGTAGGGATTTTTTATGGTGAAGATGTAGTCATCTGCATAGAGAAAGCCCAACATCATTAACAATATTATACCTGGAGAATAATGCCTTATTGAATAAAGAAACTGAATAGAATACAATGCCAAATATTGCACCTTTAATTTTGTATGAACATTATTCTTTCTTCAGTCCTTTTAAATTTAAAACATGCTGAGGGAAAAATGTCCTTATAAACTCAAAGAGTGGGACTGGAATTCAGTTCATACCCACCTAAGACAGAAAGGGCTTGGAAATTCTCTTTTGCAAGGAATATTCATATCTGTTATCTGGGGAGAGCACTCTCTATAGTGTTAATCCTGTGTACGTAGGTGGGACCCCTCTGAACTTTGGATCTGATCCCCATGCTGCACCAGCCAGAAGAACTGAGCTGGCACATGGGAGTGGAAATAACCTGTGCCAGATACAGTGCGGGGGGAGCAGGGACCGCGTTACAACTGAGTCACTGTCCAGTGGGCTGCCCCTGGGGCAGTGCAACCTTCTGCTGCATCATGTCCGTGCTTGTGGTAAAGCCATGGTTGATTCCTAAACAAGTCGATGGTGCCCACTCTAGTGTTTCAGGACATGCCACACGACCTACTCTTGTTGGCCCACATTGAAAAGAAAAGCAGGAAACTTGCTCTTCACAGATTAGGCAGCTGGAGCTCCTTGGTAGCTCTTTGCAACTCTTTGGTTGCAATGAAAGACTGCTGGCTGTGGATGGAGAAACCACTACTACTAGAATATGGAAATCATTCTAGTTTAGCGAAAACATAAAGGTGATTTCACTTCTGTTGGTAAATAAAAACAGAAAGGTGACTTCACTTCCATTGGTAAAACTTTGTTGAAGAGCTCTTTAAAAAAGGGGGGGGGGGTTGAGGAAAAGGGGTGGGGAGGCCAGAGGAATTTTAAATTTATTTTTTTTTAAATTCTGACTTTTTATAGGAACTATGCTGTTAATGGCTTAGTGAATGCTTGTTTGTCTCCGTGTGAAGGAAGATGGATGTGTCTCCAAGTTCCAGGGAGAAACTGAGCAAGACAGATTAGTCCCACCTCAGCCTGACACCTGGGGCACATCCTTATCTATGGGGGTAAATGGATCAGAATGTTACTGCCCATTTATTTATCCTCCTTCTGTTTGGAGACTTTCTCTGATTAATTACTCTCTAGTAATTGCTGCTGTTAACTAATGTCAAACCTAATTAACCTGTAGTCCCTTCATCCAGTACCTCCACCATCCCTTTGCAAAGCTGAGAAGGTCATCAGCAAGGAGGTTCTGAGGATGGCCACACTTTACCCATTCGTTTATTTGCTTTGGGCCTTGTTTGCTATTCCTGCTGCAATGCCTGGCGACAGCTTTCTAGAATTCCCATCAAGTCTAATTGGCCTGCTGAAGCAGCAGTGAACACAAGATTTAAGAAATGTTTTCTTTAAAAACTTCTGGTCCTACAGACACTTTGAGATCAAGTTTCACTCTGTTGAAATCACACACGATTCCCTGTGATTTTCATGAGAAATACTGTAAGAAAGTATTAAAAGAGAAACATGTCTCAGTGGTTTGGAGGGACTGATGGCCAGGGGGGTTGAAGAGTGGGTGGTGGTAACATAGCAAGGCATCTACAGAATCTTTAAAGGTTGCCAAAATTAACACATACAAGGTATTCAGTATCAAAGTTTTCAATATTTGGCTCCATAAACACAATACCGGTTGCAAAAACAAAGCTAAGGATTTCATGCTGATTACTTAAATAAAAACTGTTTAATTATGAACATTTGGGAAATGAAGTTATGAAGAACTGACCAATATTGCTATGGCTTCCTAGTGTTCATACCAGACTGTGAACACTGTGCCAGCATCTTACTGTGTAGCGCACTGTAGATCCAACTACGGTAAACACTTCTAAGGCTCAGCGTGGCTCAGGCAGATAGCTCAATGCAGAAGGAGGTCTGTCTCATCGCTAAGGCCTATCCCTTTTAGCTTTAATAAGGTGTGGACTTTCCAGCCCAATAAAAACTACCAGCATTCTCTATGGAGGTGCTGATCAAGCAGGTCAAGTTCTTATCTTTTTTTTCTTGCTTTTTCCTGCTTTAGGCATTTTCATACAACAACTCTAGAAGATTTGTTTCAGAAATAGGAATAAGTCATGTTAGTATTCAGGAAATACTGGATTACACTTCAGATTGGCCACAAAGATTAGATTTGTCTACCTGTTTTCCTACGGATACTACTGAAAATATGTGTCTCTATGCAATTTGTTACCTGGATTACTCCTGTGTCTCTGGCTTTCCTTCTCCTGCCCACCCTTCTGATCAGTTGCAATCAATTTTTCTGACTCAATTGCTTTATCTCACCATTTACAAGTCTCATAGATATACCTTCCCTTTGAAGCTTTGGAAACATAGGTGAAAGTTATAGAGTGAATATGATAATAGAGTAACGAGTTATATGTTCTCATAAAGACAGTTTAGGACTACATGCTTTACCCCATAATGTGTAGCGGAGCACATAACCAGTCAGTCACCACCTATCAGCTGGTGAGCTCTTAGTAGGACTACTATGATGATGTGATCACTTTAGGCTCCTGTGCCCATCCACCCAGCTCCAGAGTGTATTTCTTACTCTTTCTATTCATCTGGCATCAATTCAACAGGTGTGTACTTGTTGAGACTTTCTACTCACAGATGGGGACAGTAGAGAACCTCATAAAAAATACTACTTTGAACACTCAGTACTGTCCTGTTGTATGGGAAGATGAGTTTTTTAAGAAGTAAATCCAGCACTGCTGGAGTTTAGAGTTCAGTATTACAAGGTAAATTAGCTTCAGCTTTAATTTGCCTTAAAAATTTAGATTACAGCAGTTCAGCTGTTGCTTCCCAAGAAATTTAATATTTGTACTGAGGAAAAAATGGTGAGGACAACAGGAACCTAGAGTTCAAAGTCTATTTAGGCATTCCATATAAGTTATTCCCAACCAGGAATCCAAATTGTAACTTTAATTATCTGATTAAACCAGTCGATTGTAATTACTTACTGGGTTGAAGGTTGGTATGTTTTAGCATGATACTCCTTGTGTTACCAGTGTTCACATCTTACATCTTCTCTGACCTCTCATTTTTGGTGTGGTAACTCTTCTGTTATGAAAATTCTAGAACATGTCACTCTTATTGGCTGTGTCTGTACTAGTAAATTAAACAATGCCAGGTAATGTTTCCAGCACAGAAATTTCCTCATCTATCATATTGGGTTGCTAGTGTGGTGCCTGATGTATAACATCCCTGACATTTTGGCCTGGGTCATTTTGCATTTCCGTAAACAATTCGTGGGCACACTCTGGGAGTTTGCAAATACCAGAAACAACTCCCATTAACGGTTTGCGCACAGATACCCTGCTTTAAAAGCTAGGAGTCCTCAATAATACAGAAGTAGATTTTTTACATCATACTGAGCCTCGTGGGTAAGCTGCGTCTTGGATAGGTCACTTTGCATTCCTTCTTTCTTGTCTCAGAAGTATCTTAGCAATCATTTAAAAATAAACAATGTTAGTTAATGTTAATTTTTAAATAGCTAACATAAGCATTGTGTTCTGCTTCAATTTTCATATGAAGGCAGAGTCAGTGGAAGCTTCAAAACCAAGAAAAAAACCCTATTCCTAACATTCTAGGTGAAATACATCGCCACTAACACTCGCAACAGCAAACCTCCTTGGTATAATGACTCGATTTTCTAGATGTCTCATGAACGATAAAGGAGATGAAATTGTTGCTACCATCTAAAGCAAGACAGGAACACTTGTTCCAGTTATATGCCTACATGTATATTTGACATAAAAGTATTCTGTTATTAATTTCAGCCAATCATATAAAATGCAGGTGTAAATATCCATTTATATGATCCTAAGGCCTTAAGAATATTTACTGTCTTGAAGAAATTATTTTATATAACATTGCTCTAGTATTCGTTTACCTTCCCTGCGCAAGTGCTAACATGAACATGTGGAAAATGGCAGAATTCCTTCAACCTTGATGTCCACAGAGAAATGATGTCAGTGTAAATAAATTTTAACAAAAAAGCCTTCTCTCCTCTCCTCTCCTCTCCTCTCCTCTCCTCTCCTCTCCTCTCCTCTCCTCTCCTCTCCTCTCCTCTCCTCTCCTCTCCTCTCCTCTCCTCTCCTCTCCTCTCCTCTCCTCTCCTCTCCTCTCCTCTCCTCTCCTCTCCTCTCCTCTCCTCTCCTCTCCTCTCCTCTCCTCTCCTCTCCTCTCCTCTCCTCTCCTCTCCTCTCCCTGTAGCACAGAACAAACCATATTAGAAAAGGAAATATGGAGAAGGTTTAGCCAGGTACCATCTGGATAAGGATCTCAACTTCTGGAGCTCTGAAACTGCCTCTATAATGAGGCAAGTTAAAGAGTACCTGGAAACACTCCCAGACATGGAAACTCAACCCTGTACTCTTAAATTATTAGCATAGCCGCTGGCATGGCTTTGACCCATTCCAGCTAGCCCCCTCCCAAGCATTCCTAGACAATATGTAGGAGTTAGTATGGGTGGGGGACCACTCCCAGGAGGCAGTCTGGGTGGAGTTACAATTTAGGCTAAGGCATCTTAATTATACAGATGTGACCAAACTGTGCCACTTGGCCAGCACAGAGGTCTTGGCACTGTTTAGTTTACTAGTACAGATGTTACCTGAAACTTCCAAGATCTGTCCACATATAGAGTCAGTTGTGTTACAGATTAGACTCTGTTTTTCTGGAATGATTTCTAGCTGGTCTATTGCAAGTGCTTATGAGATTACTATTCTGAAAGCATTTTAATCTAAATTTACCATTTCTAGCGTATCTGAGTGTTTCACAGATACCTCTATCCTCTAACCTCACTATACAAGATGTATAAACAAAGCAGAACTATGAACAGATTCTGAAAGTCATTCATAGATCCGGAATGAGGAGACATGCCCAAGGCCACATACCTGCACCCACACCCATACCCCTTTTCATTTTAACTCTACTTATGGTCTTTCTGTTGGTTTTTGGTATTCCCAAAATATCAAAAGTGAGGTCCAGGCCTGAATCCTTTGTCGTCACACTGAGCCTGCAATTTAAGAGGCCTAAAACATGCTAAGGAAAAGCAATGGTTAGGAGCAGTTTCCATCTCTATTTTACCTCTTCAAAAACGGTGTGCAAATGAAATGTCTTGTTACTTTAATTTCCTCATCAAAAGTCTTCTTGCCAGAGCTGCAGCTTCTCTGAAAACATGACTCAACTACAGATATCAGTACTATGTCTAAGTGTTCAGTTTTTACATTGATGTAGCTGAGAACAGACATATTCCCTAATTATTTGTCCTTTTGCTTTTATGAACAGGTCTTATCTATGCTTAAAAGTGACAACAGTCAGATACAGGTATATTTTTTTTTTTTCTTCCCAGCTGCAGTTATAAGAGCTTAATCTAAACATAAAAAATGAGTTAAATCCTAAAAAATATCTTTACTGTACGTTTCTACTAATTAATCTTTATCAAGAAAACTCTTTATGTATAGACAAGAGCTAATGTTTATACACACTGAGTAAAGAGAAAATCTCCTCGTTAAAGTTCAGCAGCTTATTAGACAGTCTCAAAATATGTGTGAGGAGATTTGCCAGAATAGTTTAACATTAAAAATTCTGAACAATGTAATTTATTGTAATGAAGACAGAGTAAGGCAAAGCCTTCTTAAGAGTCTTTGTATTTCCTAGGTGCCTTAGGCAGTTGCCTTTATGCAAAGCAAGTTACAGTGGGGTTATCTATTGTAGACAAAAGTGCCTACTTTTTCTTTTCTCTCTTTTTTATTTTTTTTTTCCTAGAGGTTGTATGTATTTCTGTCTCACCTGACAGATCCACCTCCACATCTTCTGACAGTTTATATCTTCAGAAAATCTTTTATCACCAAAGAGGAAGACATGTTAATACTTGTAGGTTTGGCACAGGATTTTTACTTTTGGGTAGAAACGCTCAACGGATTGTATTAATTTAGCTACTGTAGTTAGAAATACTGCAGTATAATATTCAAAATACTATACATGTACGTTTTTGTCACCCCTAAGATGTAATTGACTTGCTTAGGAAAAGTGTAACTTAAGAATTAGTTCCTAACCTATGAGACAGGCCTTTCCAGTGACATGTAAATACACTCCAGGTGAAGCCAGTTTTATGAAAGAGAGCAAAAAGGAGACAGGAAGGGGAGAGCTGAAGCAATAGATAGATTTACAAGTGAGATGCTGCTATAAAAATCTTCAGAACTCCCAGCCCAGTAGAATTGTGACTTGGTGTTTCTTTGACTTGTGAAAGATGTGAAGTCAAGGAAAACTGTTGGTACTCACTGAGTGTTTTTCAGGCCTAAAAACTGAGTTTGGTCAGTGGCAGCAGTTGGTCTACCTGCTTAGTGCACAAAATAGAGCATGGTGCAGACATCCATTAACTATGAGTTTATTATGAACATGAGTTTAATGTATAACCAACATCGATGTATCATCAACTGCTTTTCCTCACTTAACTATTGCTTCCGAGAACTCAGGACACCGAATCTTTAGGGACCAAACCAGGACCGTGAAATGACAAAGGGATCCAAAACCTCACTTAATGCTATCTTCAGGTAGCCTCTTAACGATAGAGTGGAGTTAAAGACATACTTTCAGGAGTTTTGCTGTGATCCCAGATCACTTTTCTAGGTCATGAAAGGTAGTAGGAGAATACTTTCTTCATGGTCACTGTCAAAATGACCTGTCTCAGTACCGGTGGACTTTCAATGTCCAAGAATTTTTTATTGCACTAAAACACCTCACTGTGCCTCTCAGTATGCTGCTTTTCAACAGGCAGGAATACCAAAGTTTGTTGCCTATGAAATTCCAGAGTGTTAAATCGTAGATCAAGTATCAAACCTAACAGAAAATCTTGCTATGCACATATAAAAAACCCGAACCCCAAAAAAACTTTAAGTTTTCGTGTTGTCCAAAGAGCTGAACAAAATTCCTTTATACGTGGTTTATTCCTGATCTAAAAATGGAACTTAGTTTAGGGTAAAATTGAATCCACTGGGCAAAATTTCTAAGAGGAATGCATGCAAAAAAGCATTTTGTTTTAATAGAGCTCCCTGAACTCTGTCAAGCTGTTTAATAATACTAATATTTCCAGAAATACTGTTGGTGAAAAACAGCAACAGTAAAATTTAAAGTAGCAGAAACTACCTTTCAGTTATAACTAGTTTGTGATCAGAAACTATTACAGGGAGAATTTGCATTTTGTGCAAGAAGGTATAGATTGGGGAAAAAAAAAGCCCGGATTAAGATTTTTTTCTTAATGAAAAAAATCTTAAAATCAGAAAAAATCAATCAAAAAAATAAATAAATGAAGGACTGTGTAATCATATTACAGCTTAAGTTACCGTTTTGTTAGTCAAAACAATCTCGAGAATTTTACAAAGCACATAAAAGCTATCCTCCATGATAACATCTGTGTCTCTTGGTACTATTTCACCAAAGATTTCACTCCAAATTCTGTTTGTAGAAAACTGTGCCACAGAAGTCCTACAGGCAATCAAGCTATAAATAAGGTGCACATGACTTAACAGTGAAGGCACTTAAACATTTGAAAAAATTGATAGCAAGTAATATCAATTCTCTGTCACTGGGAGGCTACAAGATACAGGCTAACACCACAGAAGCTTTCAAAAAGGACATGTAGGGCCAAAATTCCCTTTAGCTTTAAAAATCCTGAAGCTTTTCATTGGTAATCATCAAGATGTGCTTCATCAGTCAAGAGCAGTTCAGTATTGGAATAGAGAAACAGAAATCATCAACTTTGTTTTCCATTTACTAGGTTCAATTTGTGTCTTATAGGGCTGCAGAACAGTATATACGAAGTGGATACACCGATGATGCAATTGAACTTAGTTTGTTGGTCTCTGTCATCCAATATCATGAAATGCTATACACTTGTTAGAGAAAAACCCAGATAGTCAGTAACAGTTTACAATATTTATTAAAAAAACCAAACAAACAATTCTTAAAATATTTGGCATCACACAATGGTATATGTTGTTAGCCCTTTGGCACTCTGTGGCTTGATAAGAATTTCCTCCTGCTTTGGACTGCTATTTGCACTTGCTCGGATTTCTTAACATGTATTGTCAACTCTTTACAGAAGAATTCAGATACTTCTGCTCTCAGAAAAAAGGAACCTCAATTGAATTCTCTTTCCTTCCTTTGTAATTAATCCATTCTTGTGCCTTTCACCGTATCTTCATCTTTTACATCTGTTTGAACAGTTCACAATATGTTTATGATGCTTCTAGTGCTACTTCAGTGAAGAATTTCAACAGCTTCTGCAATATCAAGATGCTGGTCTTAGGACATGCAAACAAGGTTCTATTTTAACATAATCCATTGCATCATGTAGATGATGTAGAGAAACAAACTGGATGAAATTGTGGCCTCATTCCTGTCAGTGGTAATTTTGGTATTGCTTTCAACAGGTTTACTTATCATTTGATCTATATTGCACCCAGTTTTGGGATGAGATGCTACCTGCATTTGTGTGAACCTGTAAATTTGACATGGAATCCATTTTTAGATAATTGTAAGCAATTCCTTAACACTTTTGCTGTGTGTTCCAGCTGGAAGAAAGTACACCAAATTAGTTCTTAACACACACATTATTGTTTTCTATTTCTCCTTGGTAGATTTTTTTCAGGATTGAAAATTTCATTCACTATCAATTTATTAGTAAAATCTAGGCATCTTTATTCAGTCGTCCCAGCCAACTTCAAGTAGAGCCTGAGATATCTAAATAAGACATCACTGTTTTTACTGACATCTCAGCCAACGTCTCCTCTTGCTCAGCCTTCTTCTGCCAGCTACAAACGGCCAAAAAATCCAAATACAACAAGTTCCCACCCCTATTCTTAGCATGAACTGGTATTTTCTAGATTACTCAGAAGCCAAAGTTAGTTATCAAAGGATGGTCTTAGTTATTATGTTCTCTGAGCTATACAATCAATCTGTACAAACACAGTTCTGATGCAGTTTCATTCTTGGCTCCAGTTTCTGTGTCAGTGGTAAAGAAAAGTTTCACAGTTAAATACACTTGCCATCTGCATTGTACAGTAAATCAGAAATCCTATTGTTCAAAATGTCTCCTGCAAAGATCCTTTAAATACCTTTGATGTCATATTTTTAAAACCCTGACTTCTTTTTGATAGGTCCAGATCCCTTTTCTGATGGCATTTCCAAATGTCCCTACTGGTTACCTCTTTCTTACAGATCCAAAAGAGAAATAATGTTGGACATTAACTGGGCTCAAGAGATGTTTTAAAATCTAGCATCCCTTTCCTGAAAAGACAATGTATGGGGATTCCTACTACTTCATCCATCTTTCTCTTCCCCCCAGGTGGCTGGGAAGGACCATCCCATCTTGGCTTTGACCCTCCACTCCTGCTACTGTTGTTGATATTGCTGCTGACTCTCTGTTGTCATGATTGATGTCTTGCTGACAGGCACATAAATCATGTCTGTTCATAATGGTTAATGTTGGTATTTGCATGTATTAGGCATGTTTTTGCTCTAAAACACTTAGCACCATGTGTGCTGCATTCATTCCACTACCTCAGGGTTTTGGAGGGAGAGGAGGGGAGTATGCCGTTTATAGATATTTTTGTTTGGGCAGTGGGGAGAGCAGAGACCATTGTTAAAAACCCATCCAGATGAAAAGGGATGAACTTTGCAGCTGCAGCACAATTCACTCAGACTACAAGACCCTACAGGATATATCGTCTGGCCGACAGCATATCAGCAGCTGCAAACAAAGATGTATCTGCAGTATCAATGGATTTTGAACCATGCACTGGGGTATGAATGCAAAAGAAAGATGTTCCTTAACCCCAAAGACTTTTGTGGACACCTGACCTTTTACAGATGATTTTTGAAGAAGATGCAATTCAGATTGCATACATTTTACTAGTATAATCTCTTTTTTCCCCCTATTGGCCTGAAACAATCAAGAAACTCTTCGTATTTTTTCATAATATAATTATCAATCATGGATCCTATGTTTCTGTCGTCTCCAAATGTTCTCTGAAGGGAACAATTTGTCCCAGAATTTGGCAGCCTGGACAGCCTGAAGTTTATACGAATCCTCCTGATGAGAATGAAGTTTTGGCAGCTGATGGAATCACAGAGGTATGTGAAAGTCAAGAGTGAAGAAAATCCAGGCTCTAACCTCCAAATCTGCAGAGAGATTGTCCCTTTGGGGATCTCCAGTTCTTCGATAGCCCAGGTCATGGAGGCAGCCTGTGACCCTCCCCACGCAGTTGTAGAAAAGAAAGTTAATGACATGAATAATTTTCTTTTTTGTGGACAAGGCTGTTTTCTTTGCAAAACTAGAATTGGAGAGCAGATGTCCTACCTGGCATTATCCATTTGTGATGATAAACATAGATTTTACTTTCTACTATTAAATTGTACCATAACTGTACTACACTAGCACAGTCCTTGGCATAGTTTTGGCCCAGGCCAATTTGCACTGTTCCAAAAGATACTCTGTATGGCTTGAAGCTTACCACAGCTCAGATATCATTTTTACAGGATTGCTTTCCATGATGCAGTTTTTAACTTCTCTTTAGCCAACATTAAGGAATTTGTATATGCTTTTATTATTCCAGCAGCCACCTCAGTATTAAAAGAAAAAATAATATCACAATGGAGTAAAACATTGTGGGATGGACCCCAGTGTGGTCTCAGTGGGCATCTTTCAAAGAAACCTTACAGCAAAAACCACAATACAAGTCCAGAAGAAGCACATGCATTTAAAAATATGGAAAACAGTTTTGTGGACTTTATCATTCTGTAAAGAGAATATTTTTTCAAAGGGTTGTATTTTTCTAAACCATTTTGTAAACACACTCATTGCTCTATAGTATTTTTCCTTGAAGTAATGGGCTACATTACAGAGAAAAATAGTCATCAGAAGTCCTTAAGATGAAATAGGTCTGTATCTTCTACCCCTGGGAATTGAACCCAAGCCCTTTGTATAGCAGATAGCAGTTATTCTTGTAAATGTCAGTGCTGATTAATTAATTTAGGCAGTGCCTTTCCTAAATATACCTGTTGAAGAAAAGCTGTCATTTATTTCAGAGGAAATTTTGCTTGATCAAAATTAAATGCTCGAATTTTATGCAGTTAAAGCTAGCACTGAATTTAGAAATAATTTTGAAATCATGAACGGCCATCCTCCAAAGAAATCTTTCCCAGGCCAAAATGTCACATGAACCGTACTCCAGAGGCCAACACTATGGATTTTTGGTCAGGCTCATTTAGACTAAATACATTGCTGTTTCACAGAAGTTCTTCAGTGTGAGACACCAACCCAAAGGCTGAAGTTTAAGAACTTTTTGTTTACAAAAGCAACATGTTCAGCTGCAAAAAGGGGTGTGTTATCTTGTTACCTTCTCCTGTCCATTTTCAGGGCTCTTACAGACTATCAAGAGTGTTTTGCTTGGGAGTGTAACAGTTTTTATATTAAGTGACAACTAAGGAACAGGAAAGAATCTTGGGCAGGTGAGATGAAGAACTGTGAAACTTAGAGTAGACAACAAAGAGATTATTGGAAGAAACCCCAGGGTTGTTTAAAAAACAGATCAATAGAGAAAAGGAGTGGGAAAATGAAGAAATATTATGAAATTCTCAGTTAAATATATGTATATTCATATGCATCTTAAAAATTATGCAGTTGTTTTGATTGCAATAGTAAAAGGTGAGCCAAGGATAAAGTGCCTGCCTTTTTTTTTTTTAATATAGAAATTCTGGCAGTTTTTTGTCTTAGAAGTTTTATGAAAATCCCAAGGAGTAAATTTCTTTGTGTACTCCTCTGACCAACTGTGACATGGTAAAATCTAGACACCAGTCCTGCATCAGAATGAGACTCCCTGGCCCATCTTTTCTTTAAATGTGGGGATTTTTAAAAAAAATTGTTTGTTAATATTTTAAATTGAGTACTATCTCCCAGAAAACATTCGGATACTTGTCTTTACATAAAACATTCCTGCAGAGGTGCGGAATATTTTAAGACACCTCAGAAACATTCTTCCCTGGATTTGCCAATAGCATAAGGATTCAGCAGATGGCAGGATGTGGCCACTTCAAGACAGCCAAGAATCTGTGCCTCCACCCTCCTTTCTGAGCATGTGTAACCAAGCTGTCTGTCTGTCAGACAGTGGGAGAGAGACCAGTGTGGGAACTGCATGTACTATTGGAAAGCTTTTTAATGAGTATCACTGTCATAATTAAGAAATTATCTTTATGCATTTAAACAGAGGCCCCACTTGTGTGCTGTATGAAATTCTTACTTTGCATCTCTGGAAATCATAGAATATTTCTTTGCATTGGCTAGGAACCCACAACTTAGCACATGCATTATGGTGAGTATAAAAGGATTTTTTTTATGATCCATTAAGATTAAGAAGTACATGCACCCATTGCCAACAAGAACACCATCTAATCAATCTTGCATTCCATTATTCTGTTTCATACTATTTTTTATGGGAAAATTCCACTGGGTGGGCCGTCATCCCTTTTACAAATTAAGGAATAAAATAAACAAACAAATAACCCACCCACAACTTAAATTCATTCTAAGACTCAGAAGGTTCTCATATATTAAATTACTGCATCCCAAAGTAACATCTATTTTGTATTTGAGTTCAAGTGATTTCAATGAAAATTAATGGCAGTTGTGCACGTTTGGGAAAGGAAGGATAGACCTCGAAATACAATACTATTGCCTGTCTGTGATGGATTTGGAAGGCTTGCAACCCAGCCTCCTATCAGGGGAGAAATCAGTGATACAGAATATCTTAGAATCATTTATTTATACTGTGTACAATAGTCACTGAACATAGGTGGTCATAGACTACATGCAGGCAAAACCTTATTTAGAAGTCTTAACCCAAAGCCAGTTTCCAGTTCTCAGGAAATAATTCTCACCAAGAATTGGATCTAATCAAAGAGCATAAGATAGGTTGAACTCTCTGGTTGTTTACAAAAGCTCCCCCATAAACCTGAATCACCAAAAACTAACAGTACAGCATTCCTTGAAAGTGCATGTATTCCTTATAGACTAAGAAAAGGAATGTGTAAGATTATATTTAACATGACCACCTGGTGACTCCTACCATAACAAAAGAAAGTTAATATTTTCAAAGGTGCTTAAGACTCTCTGACTTTAGTGGAAGTAAGTTTTATGTTCCATAAAGGATTAAACATCCAAGTCCACACACAAACAGGATTCAAAAAGTGGCCAGCATGTAGCCTCCAGTTCCAGTGCTGTTGGCATGAATATTTTCTAGATGCAAAGGTGGGGTTCGTCTGACCAAATCTAGTCATCTGCACTGCAGAAATCTGTATCTGAGCTCACTGCTGACTCTCCCTTTTTCATCCATGGAGGGAAACAGTCACTTCTAGGGTGAGAGTCACCTCATCCTGAAGCAAATGTCTGAGCTAGGTCAGATAAGACTCGACCGACAATGAAAAGATCTGGGGGAGTCTGGCTGAGGTACTGATTTATACATTGCTAAGGTCTACATTTGGGTGAGATGAATCCTACTGCTTGTGTTTTGGCAATTTTCATAAAGAACTACCCAACTTTTGACAGTAATGAGTGGCTCATCACGTAGTTTGTGCTTCGACTCAGGTAAGCTCTAGAAGCAGGGTGTCTCTCTTCTTAAATCCATTGTGGTGTACAATGATGAAGGCCTCTCAGATCACCAACATGCTCCAATAAGTGAAAGACCTCGACAAAATGTCGTTATGGCTATTTTTTTTTTTTTCCAAAACCCTGGGAAAGGGCTCCCATTGTGTATACAACCATAACTGTGTCCCCCTGGTAGAGGGAAGATTGGGTTCCCCTTCACCCCATGAGATTCTGGAATGGCATCTCCCACCTTCTCCAGGAGCATCCTAACCCTGTTCACAGGAGAAGGGGGAGAACAAGCTCTGTCCCTCCTGATGGAGATATTCTGTCAGAGCAAAAGAATAAAGTATTTATTGAGCCAGAAAAAGAGAGCAGGTGGGACTCTGATTGCTAGTGATTAAGTCATAGGAGAAGGGAGAATGGGGTGAACTGGGTTACAGGCAGTTCTCTGAGAACTGTTTTACTGCTTGGCATGAGATAAATCTTGGATAAAATTTTGAAATGCAAAAACAAGAAAGGATATGTCTCACAGGAGGAAAAGTATTTCACTTGAGTAAAGGAAATCAGAGGTAATATTGTAGTTTCCCAGTCCATGTCATTTTTAATATAATCTGCAGGTTACTTGCTTTTTGTGTAGCATAGTGCTACAGAAAGCAGTCAACTCTGAAAATGTGAAACTGGAGTAAATCAATAGAAAATAAACTCAAAGCTGGTTAGACATTTAACTGACCCTACATTTATACAGCAAGGATGAGATTGAACACAGCCTACATAGTTGCAAATTCTTTGCATGTGGCCTTTGAATTTCAAGAGCAGAAAGTAGGAGTCAAGTTTATTAAAGCTGATAAGGGAGGTGGAAGATTTTGCAGGAGTGTGTTTGAGCTTGCTCACCTCTCCCAGACTTCCTTCAGTTAGCTTTCCTGTGCGTCTCCAAATCCCAGAGGCTTTGGAGCTCAATCCTTAGACTGTAGTAAAGTATTTAAGCAAATATTTTAATAGCTTCTCAACTCTTGTTCAAACACATGCATTGCTCAGCAGCAGTTCAAGGGTTAATAAAAACACACAAACTTAATTTACTATAAGTTTATCCTCTAGAATGAAGACATTTTCAGTAACACTTTAGCCATTTTGCAGCTTATACAAAGTAAAAAGGAACAGTTTAGGTGGCATATGAATTATGAAAACATTGGATTTCTCTGCTGCTTTGCACTGGAGGATCTCAGTTCACTTTCTGTCAGGAAGAACAACATTCTTAGAAGTGTCCCTTCATATTAGGGCTCATTTTACTTCACACCTGGAGACTGCACAGCTCTGATTTTCACAGCAAAGGAGACTTTTATGTTCTCCCTGGACATTTAGCTCTTTCTCTGGAAAGAGAGAGTCCTGTCCATCTCAAAATTGGACATCCAGAAACGATAGCATTCAAAATGTATGGTAAATTCATATTCCTATTTTGTCAGTTAGTAATCAGATCAGTAAAAACCTCATGACTGTTACATGAGTTTCAGCAAGCACTGAAATGCTGCACAGCAGTTTCTGGAAGGAATTTTAAAAGTATGCTATGTGGGAATGCAGCTGCTTGGGGAATAAGGCAGTGTTATGAACTAAGTTTGAGTTTGTTCTGGACAGAAGGGTAAGTATTACAAAATTCACTTTGGGGACTTTAATGACTTTCTCCCATGTACCTTCATGATACTAGTCACTTCAATAAGATCCTACTCACATGGTTAGTGAAGTACCTGGAAGGGATTTACAAATGTGACAGAAGTAGGTGAACCTCAAAAGCATGAAAGCTCATGTGAATTATTTAAATGCCTTTACTCTCACTGGGAGGTTAGCCTCTCATGAGAGCATTCTAACAAGATGACAGATTGGATAGAAAGAAATGTACAAGCATCTACTCTTGAAATATCTCAGATATTCTACTTTCAGCTTCTTTTCTCCTAAGTCTGGAACTTCAAAAAAGATTATTGTTTGAATTTAGGGCTCTAGATAAGAGTTCAGAAGTGTCCTTACTTCATCCAATTTGGGTTGGTCATCTCTCTCCTTAAAATGGGTGATTATTTCTTCAATTTGTATGAGCATTGGTAGCAACTAAACATTCCTATTTGCTAGTTCTCTGATGGAAATCTTTCCGAACTGAAAGGCAGATACAATTTTGATGTAGCTTAAATTTGTACAGCTCTCATTATATTGTCTCAATAGATTAAACCCAGAATTCTAGATTAAAAGAAGCCACAAACTTGGGATAAGTGTGGGCAGAAGTTCAGATTCAGTTTTTACTTACTGTTAAATCACTGATTTCATTTTTAAGTGACAACTTAAAAAATCCAGTGGTTTGTTATTTCATGTGAATAAAAGCTGCTGTATTACAATGGTTTAAGTACATGTCATACCTTATTCAGATGTATTTTCTAAGTCATTTATATTTACTCTTTAAAGTTTATCCTTGTCTGTGTTCACCTCTGTTAATGACAGGAAGTTTACCAATAAAGCAAGGACCTGTATTTTCAGATAATTTTAATCAAGCATTTTTAAAGGAAACTCTGATTTATAATTCCTCTACCTTTATACTGGAACAAGATGGCTAAACTTAGGCAAGTAAAAATCATGTAATGTTTCTGTTTAATTTCCTTGGCAGTAGAGTTGAAAATTCTAGACTGAAATGATATTGTATGACATCTGAACCAACAGTCTGGCTAAATAGAGTCTTTACCTTCACTTTTGGCTGTCTGGATCAATTCTTTGATGAGATCACCAACAAAGAACAAGACTGATTGTAATCTCCACTATGCTAATTTTACATGAGTGTAATTCTACTGACTTTGGTTGCTTTACTTCTCATTTACACCAGTGTAAGCAAGATAACTGGGAAACTGAGGATCTCAATCCTTGTTGGTATAAAACAGATGCAACTTTAATGAGAGGATCAGGGTCATGTACCTGTAAATAAAGAGAGAAATAAAATCTTATTGTGATCACTTCTAATCTCAGAATTACTGTTTATGCTGTCTATTTAAATAAGTAAGCTTAATTCCACAAATAATAAATGTACGTTCCAGGTCCTTTGCCAGGAGGAGTATACTTAGCAAAAGGAAGGAATGTTGAGGTCCACCTGTAAAATTATTTGTCCCTATAAGCAACAACAGGCATATGTTCTACATCACATTTGAGCCCAGTGTCTGTGGCCCAGAACCAAAGTAAACACATTTTTCTGATGTAATTGTTGATTCTAGTTGAATTAGTGCAATGCAGTCATAGCTGTGAGAAACATTTTATTTGGACCAGCTCTCAACCAGAGCTCAGAGAGGTTGCCTACCTGGCAAACCAGTAACAGTAGCTTGTTTTCACAAAGTTCTCCAAGTTTTGTACTCAGAGGAGCATATAAAAACATTTTAAAGCATGGGTTGTGGTCCTTCTCCAACTGACACTTGAGTAAATCAGAAGTAACTACAACGAAGTCAAATGCAGCCCTCCTGGTATATATGAGATGGGCTTTATGTTCCACTCCCTTGTTGTTTTCCACTCTGACGTACTTAGCACTCAGAGGAACATACTCATATACTGTTTGGGGACAGACACCACAGTTTCTTCCCTCCTCCTTTCATTTCCCTAGTGCGAGTGCTGGCCACCAGATGAATGCGTAGCAGTAGTAACAATAACTGGAGCTTACTACCTGAACGCTTTGCTGAAAATGCCTGCATTGCACTAGCTACTGCTTTGAAATGGTACCACTACTTTCACATGCTTAAAAAAGGAGGGAAAGTGAAAGAAGAATGCTAAACGTTATCACCCAGCACAGCAATAGCAAATGCTTTATACCTGATACATTTCTGAAGAAAAAAAGAAGGTAAAGTTACAATAGCAAGATATTTTTTGGCGAAGTTTTAAAAATTCAGCATAAGTTTCTAGATGAACAAAAGTCAACAAAGATCTCTGTTTTGACTTTGGGATGCTCAAGTTTTCACTAAGTTTTAGGAGGGATAAAACCCCACATGTGTCTGTAGATAAATGTATTATGAAATAAATAAGCAACAAGTAAGCAACTAAGCTTGGAAGACATGGGAGTAAACACATAAAAATGGTGGCTGACTAAAAGTATTGCAAAATTGAGGTGTTATTTTGTACGTATTTTCAGGTATGAAAGGATTGCACGTTTGATTATTTTAGATTTTTGTGGGTCTTCAATAAGGAAGTTCACATTTTTTAGTCTTAAATTTTATCATTTTGGAAAAAAAAATATAATTAAGGGACCATCAAAAGTCAAATAAAAGTTTTCCAAACCAGCTTTTTTACCAGATTCCTGAAAGGGTTTCATTTTGTGTTATTCTAACGTGAATTATTCCTATTCACCCCTTCCTCATTATACAGGGATCCGTTTATGACTTGCCCGCTTGCTCACACATCTAAAGCAATCATGAGAAGATTCAGGTTATTTCTTGCCAGCAATGGAAAGGAAGAACAGGAGAGAAAGAGAAAAAGAAGGTGGGAAAGGAAGCAACAAAGAATAAGCAAGCAGTTGTAACTCTAGGCACTGGGAATGTTCTTTCGCTATACTTTAACAATGACCAAGCGAAGTGCAAGAGCAAGAGCATTTAATCACAGGAGTATTCAGTGGGGTAGGAACAGTGTGATTGCCTAAAGACTGAACTTAGCATTTTGCCACAGAAAGTCTAATTGAATACTCTCACTGACATTGTGTGTGTGCACGTGGAGAAGAATTGATGTAGTATATCTCTATCCAGTATTCCCAAATGATTCGCAGAATGTTATCCAATTACCTAAGAGATAAATGGTATTCTGTTTCCTATAGCATTGCACAGGTGGCTCATTCATTGAAAACACCTTCTGTTGTTCCAGATAGATTATTGTACAAACAAACTTTGGAAACCTCTGCCCTGGCAACTGAAGAGAAAGTTCCCAGCCATTGAATTTGTGAAGTTTCTCCAGATTTACTCACTGTCTTCAATCAAATCCTTCTGTGAATCAAAAAGAATTAGCCATAAGCCATTTTAAACAAAAGATGTACATCTGGAATGAGATTACCTAAGCACAAATGTACACCAGAAATCTGGAAGTCACAAAATTACAATTTCTCTGCATTCTTAAATGTCTTAAGCCAAAATGCTTCACTCGTTTCGCAAGTTTTCTTATTGGGCCTCTTCCATCTATATTTTTTTGTGGAATGAACTCATTTAGCACCTGAAGGTAAATCTGGTTCTAGATGTTTAGGTGGATTGAGCAGCCTGTTAGTTCTCATACTGTGAGCCATGCTGATGTTGTCTAGTGTAGACGTGGCATTAGCCAGTACCAAATCAATCTCTGCATTTGGAATTTCTCTTTTAAAAACATCCTTCATTTCTTGTTGCTTTTTCACTCAGTCGATAAAGGCTATCCTATGAGCAGAACATAAGGTTTACAGTATTACTTTTAACCTGTTTTCCTTAGGGAATTAGTGGCAGAATTTACTGTATTTAACTCCTGCCTAAAACTCAGGAATCTAAAAGTAGTAAGCATCTCTCTTCTTAGCTGAAAGTCTCCCACAGACACTGCAAATTTTACCGCTCATGCAATGCCAGAGATGTCTCCTGCTGGGACACAATGCTTAACCCCACACAATGATTCAAGCCACTACAGTCTAAATTCTGCCCAACTTCTCCCGGGAAACTGAACTTAATGTGTTCAGAACTAGAACTAACTAGAAATTAATGGAGGCAGGAAAGGAAATGAATTTTATAAGCAATTACATTGAATAGTAAGGAAAAATACAAACACATGAGGAAAAGTCAAAATCTTCAATTCCCTGTCTGGTCAGGAGAGTGAGATAGGAAAGTAACAAGTTTACACATGCTGGCTGTCACTTGCTAGTCCTAGGGTCTCCTACCTTTCTCCAGGGACAACCTAGGCAACCTCGGCAACTACTTTAGGGTTGTCTAAATCTAGGACTAACTGCCTGTATGCATAGCTGATCATCCTGCCGATAACATTGGATTTTGCTGACTGGTTTCAACCACATTTTATATATCTTTCAGACATGAAGTTCCAGCATTCACTGTGAAAGCAGACGTCTGAGTAAAGGAAGGAGACCTTATTAATGCTGCTGAAGGAGAGGAAGTGGTGCAAACTCAACTTTCACTAGACACTAGAGAAAAGCTTCATTTGAGATGTACTGATAATCAATCACTGGAGAATGCAGAATTCTCCCCTCTGAGGACTATGTCATAGCTAGTTTTTTTTTTTTTTTTTTCAGTTTAGAATATTCACATCTCTGTCCCATGTAGATTCTCTAAAATCCATCAAAAGTGAACTCATGCTGCAACACTGGTATCTTTAATCTAAAAATGTCAGCCAACCATGAAACACAAACCTGTCAGAAAACAGGCTTCATATTTTTGACAATCATGAAAAGACCTCTCTTAAGTAATTCAACTACAGTTCTTATTAAAAAGAAAAAAAGGAAAATAAAATATTTTTTCCACTAGAAAATAATTCACTGAAAGAATAGAGTGAAATTAAAAAAAGATAATTGTAGAAGGAGAATGTTTGTAAATGGAGAGATTGTTTTCTGGGGAGGCAATAAAAAGAAAACCATAACACGCTGGGGGAACTGTACTACTGAGACTCCCATACTCAGCATTGGTAAGAATGGATCAGCAAGGAGGTGTGTTTGCATGAAGTGCAAACAAACCACTGCTTGTGCAATAAAATAGTGTTTTAACTCTTTGGCAACATTCTGCCATGGTTTTCTTAACTCTGTCAGCTAGGCTGCTCCTAATTTGAGATAGCCAGGCCTCCTAATGGAAGTGCCCGAGTCTGTGTAAGAATGGTTGCATTTGAGGGCCTCTAGAGGGAGGTCCTGTCTGTGTGACTTATGTACCCGTAGAAGAAATAAGACCTTATCCTAGGAACTCTAGTTTACCAGGCCCAGAACATTTAGGCAGAAGTCCAGGACTTATTTTAGGTGAATTGGATGATCTTACATATTCATCAGAGACCCATATTTTGGAACTCTCTTCACATAGTTTGTCAGAGTTCTTCACTTTGTATTATTCATAGTCAGAGCACTGAAATGCTTGAAGACCTGACTGGACTTATTTAGGCAATATATTAAATAATCCAATGACTGGTTTTGTTTTTAGTGTTTGTTTCTCTAATGCAATCTCATGGGTAAATATGATTACTGTTATGGCTTCTTGGATTAATTAAAGGGGATTAGTTTCTTTTCTATAATACTTCTTGATTTTGTAGCAAGTAGGAAGAGTTGGTCCCCTGGATTCATCTCTGTTCCTTTATGTATCTAAGAAAGCTTATAATACATCTGAATGCACAGATAGATTGTTTTAAAATGCATTCATTCCACTGAACTTAAATTTTATTATGTGTATACCAGGTGGATAAGTGCTTTTAAGAAACTGCTTTTGCAGTTGTGTTTTTGTGATTGTTTTCCTCCTGGATTTATATTCCACATACCGATCTTTATTAATGGAGAGAGAAAAATGCAAAGATGTAAAGATCCTGCCCTTTCCTTAGTGCTCATTTTGGAGCTGTATCAGGGGTACACTGAACAGCCTTGTTTCAAGCCATGAACTTATGAACTGATGATTTTATGAAATCCAACTCTTACTGTTATTATAATATAATCCTCATTCCCTTCATCACCCAATTTTTCTGCGAAGTCAGGTCTTGCTTTATTTTCCTGTAGGGTGACATGGAGGTATATGCCCACTTCCATTTGTCGTATGTTGTGGCAAACATCAAGTGATCGGACCGGCCGTTACTGAATACAAGCAGCTCTGCTGACATCAGTGGCTGAATGTTTTTCCTTGGCAGTGGGTGCATGATCTAGTCCCAGGATAACAATGTGTTTGGTCTCATCTGCTTCCTGACAGTTGACTCTAAATACTTTTGGGCTTCTTCTTTTCTTTCCATGTTAAAGAGTGAATTGGGCAGCCATTTGCCGTTCTTTTCCTGAATACAGAGTAAAGGTAAGATTCTATTAATTTATCATGGTCTTGCCTGTGAAATTAATGCATTTCCATCAGCTAGTCCTTTTGGTAAAACACTATTTTCCTGCAGAAAAAGTTTGCAAGAAATGGTACAAAAAACATAGGAGAAGCAGATCCAGCAGCTAACCAGCTTCATTCCTTTACGTTCACTATAGAAGCAGAACTGCGTGTAATTAAGTCTGTTCCCAGTTCTGCCATGATGATGGAGAAAAACAGCCGAGAAAGCCTCATCAGGGTGATCAGGCAGGGAGGAGAGAGGTGGTAGGTATCACCAGATGGCGCTGGTAGATACAGCGTGCAAGGGCCGCTCAAGCTGTGAACGTTGCTCTGCTCTCACTTGCCTCTGGATGAAGGCTGTTTGAAAAGTTGTCAGCACAAACATCACAGTTGCCTCCTTGCTGCGATTTTCCCTGAAGAGCTCTTCTGAGAGGCACTGTTTCCTGGGCAGTTGGGTTTGAGTGGAGGTTTCGGGGAGCGTGTTTTACTTGGGCGGTCAGTGCACTGCTGGTGGTAAAGGCCTGGGGTGGGAAATCCACCACCCTCTTCTGCCAGCAAGAGCACCAACAGGTCAGCAGTGAGCAGCAAACCTTGGGGTATGGGCCTTGGACCTGTCTGCTTAAACCTGTTTTTCTTGCTTGTCTTGCTGGTCTACTTACCTAAGAACTTAATATAAATGGTTCAAAATATTGGCTCTCTTGTGGCTCAATAAATTATGATCAACTTTGTGTTTGGACTCTATTGTATTGTACTGTATAACTACATGCTGCTATCCATTAATGCTTTTCTGTTGGTGATATTCCCAAACACCTTGCACCAATAATTATATGGGAGAGTTCTACTTCTGTGCTTTGAAATTGTTCAATTTCAGAATTAAAAAAAAAAGAAAAAAGGCAAAACATCAGCAGTACTGGAAAAGAGCCCAACAGAACTGTGAATATTATTTGGGGTGAAAAGGTGAGTATATTATTTATTTCTTTGAAACTATTTTGAAATTTAGGGAATATCACTAGCTTTGAGATGGCTTTCCCTCTTGTCTATGAAACCATGAGGACATTTTTCATGTTCAGTTTTCAATTAAAACTGTAGTTTTTATGATTTTTTTTTTGTTGTTTGTTTAGAAGTATCATAATTTGGGGAAAGGTCATAGAGAAATTTGGAAGCATCTTCTTTTTTTTCTGTTTGAGAAAATAGACAGCATTCATTTATTTTTAACCTTTGGTAGCAAATCTTTACTGCTTTTGGCTAGCTTTAACAGTTAACTACAACAGAATCCTGCCAGGACTTTAAAATTAACATATTTCCCCTCTTTCTTTCCCATTCCCTAAGAGATTGTGGGTTCTTTTCTGATCACGGTTGGTTGGGGAATCTGATTTGTGGTTCAATATCAGTGTACTGAGAAAAAAGTACCACCTCTTTCATTATTAAAATCACTCCATGCAGCCTCTAGGGATCCTTATATGTCTCTGATTCTCATATGACCCAGCTTGATCCTGTTTAGCTTGTAAAATTTGATAGGATCACAGCTCAAAGGGCTGTGAGGTGTAGTCTGATTTTAACTCCTTGGTGACCTCAGAGATGTTCCTGTGCATACAGATATGCACATACCCAGCTGGGGCTGCATCCAGTAAGGTGCAGAGCAATGTGGCTCTGCTCCAGCAAAGCACTTAACCAGCTGCTCAGCATGGAGCCACTGGGCTCAAGCCAAGAGAGAGGTACTGCGACATGACCTGCATTGTGAATTGCATTCAGATTTATGGCCAGAGTTGGTCTGAAAATGAGGATAGGTAATCCAAATATGGTGTTTATTTTATATTGAAAGCAGGTATTCACAAAGGTTAGCTTAGCCTAATAGGGTCACTCCCAAAGGCCCGCTGGGGAAGCCCACCTTGCTCCTTTCCCTGTAGAGGATGTGTCTAGAGAGATTAACCTTGTGACGAAAAACTGAGGCTTTATGAATACTCTCCAAACTGTCACGCATGCCATATTTTTTCTGACCTGCTGTAGTTCTTGGACTCTGGGTAATGTTTCTGAAAGATTCTAAAGCATTCCAGCATTTTGGAAAGCGTTACCTAGAATCATAGAACCGTCTAGGTTGGAAGGGACCTTTAAGATTATCAAGTCCAACCATCAACCTAACACTGCCAAAACCACCCCTAAAACATGTCCCTCAGCACCCCATCTACCCATCTTTTAAATACCTCCAGGGATGGTGATTCAACCACTTCCAGGCGCAAACAGGGCAGCCTGTTCCAACATTTGATAACCCTTTCGGTGAAGAAATCTTTCCTAATATCCATCCTAAACCTCCCCTGGCACAACTTGAGGCCATTTCCTATTGTCCTATCACTTGTTACTTGGGAGAAAAGACCAACCAGCACCTTTCAGATAGTTGTAGAGAGTGATAAAGTCTCCCCTGAGCAAGTACTCCATTTTTCCTCCAGTTTACTGACTGGGATGTGTCACTGACATGTCTGTGAATCATATGATGTTGATTCTTTCAGTGATAGCTCTGGCAAAAGTGATACAATTTTCCAAGTTGTTGAAGTCACTTTATGATTTTCAGCAGCTTTTAACTCAGCCAAATACAGTGACAAAGTTTGTGTTGACCAAGTGAAGACTAAGATATTAACATGGACTGTGAGTGTGCAGCAAGTGTGTAATCTGGATGATAAACCACGTTAAAATGATGATATATGACCCCAGGATATTTTGTAATATAAGTCCATGCAAGAGTGTGCCAGAACATCTCCTGTCTGTTAAAAAATGAAAAATATACCTTATACTTATTTTGGTCTTGATCTTACAACCAAGACACACTTTTAAAAAAATCAAATGATACACAAGCAAAGAAACCAACCTAACACTGACAACAAAGTGGTTGTTTCTATATATTTTCTCTCCAATGTATGTTAATAGCATCTAATTTTCTGTCAGAAAAGATAGATTCTAGAGAAGCATCTGTGCCATTTGGACTGCACAGCTGTGGAAGTTACTCTCTACCCAGAGGGAATGTTTTGACTGACCATCACAGAAGGGAAACTGTTTCCTAGGGAAAAGGAGTCCATTGGTATAAAGTTCATGTCCTCCAATACATCTACTGATTCACACATGCAAAAAAATCTGGAAACAAAAATCCTTGAAACACCTTTTGTGAATGATCACTTCACATGGTAGTGATGAAGATCGATGGAGAAGGATGAGGTCAGTTCTCAAGGTCACATCTATCATTGTCAAGTACAGCATCAGAATAGAGTAGGAGATTCCTGTTTTGATCCATAATCAAGGCTTGCATTTTAAGCCTCCAAAATGTAGAGAATTTTTGTTTCTGTTTAGAAGGAGGCAAAACTGAAAACACAGGCTGAAGCCGTACAGGCTCTGAGCTGGAGTAACTCCTGAAGGACACTAGACCCAGTGGAAATTAAAAAAGCCAGACCCGCTTCCCAGCTTCAGGCTTCCTCTCCCAGGCATACAGCAAATGTGTTATTCGCTCCCTGGCCCTTTGCACAATGGGCTGACCTTCCCCTCCAATAAGTCAGCCCAGCATGAGAGCAACATATGGAGCCTTTTGGGGCTTCTTCTGTCCAAAAAGTTGTGTCATTTTTAGGCAGTAGAGGGTCCCCAGTGGGATTGACCTTCCTCCTCTTGAAAAAAGTATCAAGACTCTCATTGACTTCTGTGGAAAGGGGACTGGGCATTGAGCTTGCCTCTGGGAAAACAGAAAATAAAAAAGGCAAGTTATATGGATCCCTGAGAGTCCATAATATAGGCATTACTCATGCAAATGCAATATTTAGACTATTTTAAATGTATATTAGTTGGAACATGCGCAGCAATAATTTGTAGTTTCTCTGCGAATAGAGCTTCTGTATGTGCAAAGTAGCTGGTGATGTTGCAGTGACACAGCACAGTGAATAGCCATCCCTATAGTGGGATAACTGTAGAGGGTGCAGTAGGGCTGAGGCAAAGCACTTTGCACCACGTCCTTTATTTTTGAGAGGATCCTGGTAGAGCAAATTGTGATATTCAGCTTTCACTCTGGGCCTCAGAATTTCCATCAGATCATGAGCATGATCATTTATGAGTATTTTAGCTGCACTGTCTTGGGAGAGAGTTTTCGGTGCATTTGCGTGGAAGGCAAAATACAAGTTTTTTGAATGTATAGGAAAAAATAGTATGAGTTTTCTAACTTTTGCCATACTGCTTTAAGTCTAATGCACTTAAGATTGATTTCAAAGACTTCAGTTCTTCTCTGAGCTCTGCTCATGGACAAATACAGATCTTGGTGACCCCTCATCCCACTCCCCAAAGAAGGGCATAATAATCTGGACTCTCTTTTGTAAAACAAAACAAAAAAAATCTGCGAAATGTTACATAAAGATAGTCTTAAGGAAGAAATAGCCAATGCCAGAACCAGGTACACTGTGGAGGGTGGAGGGAGATGTATACAATTGCAGAGCTAAAACTCTGCATATGCTTCTCTGTATGGTATATTCTGAGGGAGAAGGTTAGTCCTTCCACTTGTAAATCCATACCTCTACATCCGTATGTATCAGTCGTGTGTGAACTGCAATAATAGATTTGTCAGGTAATCAGTCCAAATATCTTCCTCTTACTGGGAAATACACAGAAGACTGTGCAAAGCTGTAACACCAACGGGGGCTGCTAAAGCAAAAGAATCTCCTTCGTTTTGATCGTCCCAAATTATTGTTCATGCAAAGGTTATTGGGCGAAACTAAACTTAAGGCAAAACAGATTCATTCCCATGTTTATATACGACTATACGTGCTCTCTACAAATCAGGCTGCGTAATGATGGGACTGACCTCTAAGTGTGGGAGTGCAAATAGGTGTAACAGATCACTGTCTTTCTGTGAGAGAAACCTTCTCCTGGAAACAGACAAGCCAAGCAGTGTGCATTTTAATTAAAATCACATCCTGGGCATTTAAGTTTTCAAAAATTATTAGTATGACAGAGGTTACCTTTTCTTGTGACTACTATTATTACTGTCAGACTGCCTGCTTCAAGTGGGGGGCTGAAGGTTACATATGGGATGGGGGAATGTAAAGTTAGTTGGAAGGGGTTAGTACACGGGGCCGTAGCCTTGGAATGCTCTTTGTTGGCTAGCGGTCTCTTGCTGTCTTGTCTACAGCTGTGCAAAAGACCCCTCAGGACATTATGTATAGCCCTCAGCAGTGACTGCAGTGCTATAAACTGCAGGTGACTCTGGTCAAATCCAATTTCTCATCCTGAACAGAGCACATGTTATCACTGCTGCATATGCCTTGCCAAGGTAAACAGGGACAACAGCTTTATGGATTATTATAGAGAATTTCTTTCAAATTTCTGCTTGGTATTGTTGTATTTCTTTAAATAATTTTTCCCTGTTTGCATCCCTGCACTTGTAATTGAAGCTAATGGAGCATGATGGAATAAGATGACATTTGGTTGTGTATAAATAGTCTTGTAGATGAAAAGATGAGCTGTTTAGCTTAGTAAAGGACCACACTTGTCTCTCATGTAGCAAACTCAGGACTTACAAAGAGGCTTTCTAGGAATATCTTCATTTTTATTATTCCCACTGACATTCCTATGATTGATGATTCATTGATGTGCATTTTACAAATAAAGTTGTGCCACAAAAGGATGAAATGACTTATCCAAGGCTGTACAAAAACTTGTGGTGCACTCAGCAGTTGACTCATCCTCCTAAATCTCTGTTCCATTCTATTGTAATATTCTTTGGCACCTAACTGACACTTGTGCCTTGAAAAGACTTCCCTTCTGGAAGCAAGTTTTGTTTCAGCTCCGAGGAGCACAACCACTTTAAAAACAGAGGAGAAAAAAGCACATCTTTGGGGAAACATATAAAAAAGGCACAAGAAAAACAAATTATTTCATAGTTTAAAATTCCACTTTGAAGTGCATTGGTGATTATCAGATAAATCCCTAAGAACAGAATTGGAATGACACTATATATGTGCTTGAAGCAGTTCTCTCTTTAATGGATCTTTTGGAACTTGCCTAAGTTGCCATGAGAAGTCCGTTTTTATCATGCTGTACTGTAAATATTTTAGTACTGAAATTGGCTTTTAATAAAATTAACTACAACTTGAAAATATTTAATGGACTCCATGGCAGGAAAATTAAGAAGAATGTCATTTTGTCTCTTTAATGTGCCCCCAAACATTCTTGCAATGAATTAGAACATTGATTGTTATTTTTCAGCTCAGGACTTGGCAGGTGTGTAACGCGACTCCTGATAGCAGGACAGCAGATTACATTCTCCTATAAAACCATTTCTAAGGGACTTGGCACAAAAACTGTTATTGCATGTCTGCAGGTGTTTAGTAATTGGATTAATGCAGAGTAGAAGGAATGTCTGATGCCCCAGCACTGAGAAACACTGAGGAAAGACACATTCATTTCTGAGAGTAACCTGGAATGTACGATGACAGCCTGTTCACACACATAGAGCCAGATCTAAGCCTGCAAGTTTAAAATTAACTGCTGTGAGCAATCACCTTCCAGAGAAAAGTTTATCCAAACCTAAATACAATAACAGGAGCCCTGTAAGTAAGGAGGTAGGGAGCTTTGGGCTACGTTTTGATCCTATTCCAAAAGCAACTTGCATAACCTTAGCTAAAGTCTTTATATCATGCATATCACGGATCCCTAAAATCCTAGGTGTCTAATAAAAATGTCCTTGATAAACATATAGACCCTCAAAATTCTGTAAAGGTATGGAGAATATAATATAATCTCAGATCAAGGACTTTCAGGATAAATTGATGTTCTTTTAAATACCTTGATCATGAATTAGAAAGGCTTTTGTAATGGCCAGGGACCAAAGACATAAATCTTTCTATACTGATGAAAATATTAAACTAAGAAGTCCATTTGAACTAATAAACACTAGAAACAAATTTCTAAAAGGCTGTCAGCTTAGGCCTTGTCAGTGCTCAAAAAACCACTTGCATGTAATCTTTGGGTTCACTAAGTCTCAATGTATAGGTGACAGGTTGCCCTGGAAAATTCACTTGAGCATGGGTACTGTTTTAGAAAGCAACTTTTGCACATATGGCTTATAGATTAATTTTAACAGCAGAGAGATTTAGGAATAAAAACAATTCTTTGTGTTATCCTGTACCAGCAAAGTGGGACCCCTGAGAAACTGTTCTCTGCTGCTAGGTCTCCTGGGAAGACAGAAGTGATATGGGTCCAGTGAGGGCACTTTAGTAAGTATTATCTTTTTTTACCTCTCAGAGTATTATTCTCCAGGTCTACACTGTGAGGAAAAAAAGGTACTGAGGTGACTGAGCACTGTGCTTTTTGGCTGGCTGATTCCTCTGGAAGCTGTACTAGGTGGATACAGGTAGAAGACACCAATGCCCAGTAACCAGACTGTTGGCTTTTCAGAAAAGCCACCAGGTTTGGGTAATGTTCATGACTGTCCTGGTTTGAGGTAAAACAGAACTAATTTTCTGTTCAGTAATTTTTCCTTTTTAGCTGGGCCTCTTCTAACTAACTAAACTCCGAAATTAACAGCATATTGTTCAGAAACTGCTCGCTCTCATAGTGATAAGACCTGATTATACCAAGGAATGGTATGCAGAGAGGCCCTTGCTTATACTTATTGCTATAACAACCAAGGTCAGGTAAATTTGTTATTTGTCCCATTGGAGGGTCGGAAGCGGAAAAGTGTAGAGGGGTCACACCTGGAGGGAGGAGCAGACAGGACAGGTGACCCAAAACTGACCAACAGGGTATTCCATCCCATCTGCATCATGCTCAGTATAAAAGCTGAGGGATCAAAGGGTCATCTCTCTTCCTTCAATGGCCGACATCTGAGGAGGGCTCTCTCTGTTCATCTGCCTTTGATCCCAATCCGAGCAATCCTGACTCCAGATCTGGAATCCAGCTCCCCTCCATCACCGAGTCCAGCCTGGGACTTTCCCCTGTGCCTGCTGGTGATGTGATCGTCATCCTGGGACCTTGATACGGTTTTGTATATACTGTATACTTTTTCTTTAAATTTTTTTTTTCCTTTTTTTAAATTATTTATTATTTCATTATTTATTAATATTTTCATTAAAGTAGTTTAGTTTTTTCTAAACTCATAAATCTCTTTTATCTCTTCCTCTCCTCTCTTTTCCTTAGAGGGGGGAGGGAGGGGCCATCTGTCGTTCTGATTGGTCAATCTGGTTAAAACCACGACAATGACTCATGCTTGTTGGGGTTTCCACAGACCAGACCATGGAGATGTCTCAGGTGAGGATCTAAGTCCTTTTGGCTTTTGCCCCCACCTTTCTGCCTGTCATGACCACAGATGAGGAGTGGGTGTGGCTCCCTGTCATTTTTTTCTGTAAGTTGGTTAGAACTGCATTTTACTGACATAAGTGGTGGATTAATTTCAAGATGAAGTAAAATTTACAATTCTTTATATTCTCCTTACTTACTAGGGGAGAATCCTAAGGGAGGTGAATATATTCTTAAGACTAAAAGAGATACAGATCATTTTCATTACACCACATTGCCTACAAAAAAGATACATTTTCCTTGGGGAATTTAAACAAAATACCCCTGCCTTTTGGGAATAATACTTGAATATTTTACCAGAATCTTAAAAGTTTCATCCTATTTGTCAATGAATGTCATTTCACTAGAGATCAGAAGTTTTATGACCATGGAGCAAATAGCCTCATGGAGGTCATTGAGAGCTCTGCACTCACTTCCAGATGCAGCAGTCACGAGTCACTCCCACTGCAGTTAAAGTTGTCAAACAACTTCTGTTACAGTTTTGTCTTTTACGTGCACACAGCTTTCTCCAGGCTTGATTTCTATCAGAAGGCTTGTTTTTGAGGACGTGGAAAATAGAAGATTGACTGAATGTGTAATAGAGCTTATATTGCACAGATAAATACACATACACAATCTACTGCTTTAAAAGTTCTTTAGGATGAAAGTTCAGCTTCACTGAAGGTCAGGCAATGCCGTATCACCATTCTCTTCACAGAGGTAGCTCCGCCTCTGTGTAGATCCTTTCTGTGCATCGCATGTGTCAGGCCCTAGTGTGGAGGGTCCATTTCATGTGGTGCGGGGAATGCTTCATTTGAATTTTTCCAGCTTTCAGATGTTTGACTTTGGAGCTTTAACACTTCTTGCTCATCAGCTTTTATGAATTTAATTTTTTTTTTTTTTTTTTTTCAGAGCAGGAAAATTAAAAAACAGTCTGTGGTGAATCCACAAGCTTGAGCATTGCATTCCTGTGGCACAGAACTGCTGTGCTGAATGATGATGCTGACCATATAGGCTGACAGCAGGCTGTTCTAAAAGAGAAATTAATATTGCTTGAATGACTCAGGGAATAATAAAAACAACCAGTTCTGCATCTAACCATCGTTTCTCCCAGAAAGGTGGTGTTTCCATCTAACCTTTTCCAGCTTTACTCCTTAAAATTTGATTAGCCCCTGAAAAACAACTTTGAACAATTTCTGACAAAGTCTCTGAAGCCCAGAGTTCCCTGCAGGTGAAAGAATGGCTGTGTACCTACAAAGCATCCCAGCAGTGGGAGCATAAAGGACAAGTTTGAAGATGTTTGCCCTGTTTGTACACTCCTTATGAATTCACTCACAGCCTATTTTTGAAAATAGGAAAATAAGTTATAAGGACTTTTGATTAGGCTTGGTACACACCGTTATGTTCTTAACTCTGAAAGTTAGAGTCCAGGCAAAACCAGTTGCCTCAACTGCCTTTGTTGTCAGTAGAGACAGGGTGATTTATGCCACTTCTCTTCAACACCTGGCTCAAGAATTGCCTTCTAGATGTACCTGTACTTCTTCAATGACTAGAAAGGGACTTTGCATGTCTTAAGTCTGCTTGAGACTAGAACCATACTTTCAGACTATTGCATTAACTGTTCTGAATCTCATTCCAGCCTGCAATATCAGGAAGGGTTCATTATGCATTGTTACAGTGAAACAATAGTTTCTCCTCTGAACAAGATGAAATTATCCCATAAAAATTGTATACTACTGAAACAACTGTTGACACAGTTACATTAGGCAAGGCTCACATCTCTTCACACAGCTATACAAGATAATTCTGCAGCCTCATGAGCAGATATTGGTACTTCTACTCTCTGTGAATAGGAGCGTTGTCCCTTTGTAGTTCCACTGACTTCAGGGAGCATCTGTGCTTCAGTGTAGCAGGGCTGATTCACCAACTCTGTGCGTTTACTGAAAGCACTATAGACTCAAGAAAACCTGCATTGATCACCCTTACTGAAGAAGTCTGTTAGTTCTCCTTTCACATTAATATTAGTAATAAAATAGGAAGACCTGACTAAAAGATTCTAGAAACACAGCAGTTTTAACCATTGTCCAATTCTATATCTAGATTGTTTTTTCACATTGTACTCAAAGAAGATGATTGCAAATTATGAAATTTTAAAAGGGAATTCTTTCCCACAAGTAAGAGAAGAAATGCAGACCTCACTCCAAGGACAGATGTCATGATTATTCTTTAACTCTATACATGCTTTTTAGGAAGAAATATGTCTGAAATGGAGTCTCTGCTTCAATAAAGAATCATTAACTGTGCTACAGAATATAACTTTGTAGGTTTTTTAAAGAAGTTTGAAATTCCTACCATGTCATAGTTTGCTTTAGTTTATTTCTTTTATTTTTTTATTTAAAAAAAATTCAGAAAATAAAGACGTGCCAACTAGAGGTAGAGATGTGTTCAGATCTGTAACCTTACAGGTTCAGGAAGACTTCAAAGTTGAAACTGGTAGGATCTGGTTACATTTCATCACAGAGGATAAATTTATGCCTGTAAGCCATAACCTTTGGTCAGTCTCTGTTTCTTCCCGTTGGCTAAGAGATATACTTGTGTTATTGATCTGTCATGCAGCCACACAATAAAATTCTTGTTCTTTTGTTTTTCATTTGTTTTACTGGCTACTTACATCTTCAACAAAGATGGGAGCCATCCAAATTGACTCTGTGCCTATCTACAGAAGACAATCAAACTTTTTTTAAATATTGACTGTGCTAATGCAAAGGATGGTGATTGCTGGGGCTGCTGTAGAACCTCAAAAGTAGAATAGCTGTTATTCGCGTAGCAATTGAATTGAGAAAACATTCAGTTATCATTTTTCAGCTTGTGTAGCCACAACGCAGAACTCCAGGGCTGCACTGATACCAGTAAATAAAATGGTCCAGAGCTCTCCTCTGGCTCTGTGGCTTATTGACATGAGTGAACTCACGGTCAACCAGCTGAACGCTTTTACTTTCCTAAACTGTGTGGCTGCCTCCAACAGGCTGTTGCTTTCTGGGTTAGTGAAGACATGAAAACTGCATCCAGGCATTATCTGGAAGAGTATTATTTTGGATCAAAATGGTGCCAAGAGGTGTGCTAGTAATTTAACATCACGACCTGGCCCTGTTCAGTGTGCTAATATAGAAGTAGTAAAAAATGCCAAGTGAGGTACAGATCCAGAAACCAGTGCAGTGCCAGTCAGGCCTTGATATAAGCAGCAATATCGAGAGAAGAGTTATATATAAACCCGGGTTCTGCAAAGATATACATAATTTTCCTTCTGCATTGCAGATTGAAATAAAAAGAAACTAAGTTTCTTCTAAAATTTGGGAACAGATGTATACTCTTGCTGCTATTCTTAAAAGTCTGAGAGGGGGAATTTGCTTTCTGTTGTTCAAAAATGTTTCTTTTATCAAAGGAAGACAGTATGTGAACAATATGTTACAAGTTTGTCATGAAAATCCAGCTTCAAAAAAGCCAAAACAATATGAAGCATTCTCTTCTCCCCAAATTATGAGGGTTTCAAATTTCAACCTGAATGAATAGTTCTGTTTCCCACCCAAACATATTTCTTGGACAACTCCTGGAAACCTGATACCTGAACACTCCTCTTTATGGGAGCTCTTCTGAGTTTCCGCACCAGTCTACACCTGAGGGTACACTGAAATACATGGCTGTTCATAGCTGAAACCATGAAGCTATGTACACATATCTTGTATGCCTTCACTATAGAGTGCACTTGGATATTGCATCTAACTTCTGTTTCTAACACATAATCACTGTACTGAATTCTGGTGGTGTGTTCAGTGTGGGCCAGCTGCTTTTATGGTCAAAGAACTAAAGCTCAGGTTCCTGTTTCACCTGATTGACCAACTTCTGAATCCCATCCTTATTTTACAATATGGGCATATCCCTTGGAAGACCAAGTTTTTCTGGGCACAACCAGATAATTGTGGGAAGACACCAGAGAAGTGTCAAGTGTCTCAATTTGTTGTGAAAATTTGAGTACCTTAGGTGGCTTCAGGACAAAGAACCTCCAGATTTTGCCTGTGAATGAGTGCAGCCCTAAGAAGGACTCAGTAACTTGGCTACAATTTTCTTTTGTTGCTGGCTAAGCTAATCTAGCCACAGAAATGTTAGTGATGATTACCTGAGTTAATTCTACAGCAAAGACATCCTTTTCAGATTTTATTTCAGGAAGCAATTCTTGACTTTCAGATGAAGAAAAAATTGGGTGCTGGGCTTCTGAAGGAAAAAAAAAAAAAAGGTGCTGGGCTTCTGAAGTTCCTTTAGTAAAATACAGGATATTGCTACTGAAATTACTGGCTCCAGTTGTCCCCTGCTAGGAGGGACCTTATTTCTAGCTGATGATACTTACCCAAGGTGGCATTAAAACTTCCTGGCGTTCTCAGATGTGTGGTGCGCCATCCTACCAAGAGCAATCTGATGTTAAGAGTACAACTATACTGGCAAACAATGCTTGAAGAAATGCAGGGTGCAGCTGGTGTTGAATAAGGCTTTCCCACATTTCTGTATAATGCCGGCTGCAGCTCAAGGTAAAGCCACTAGAAAACCTCAGCACGAGCAAGATACACAGGACTGTATAGCCAATGATAACAGGAAAGTTTAACACTAGATCAACACAAGTATAATTAGCTGCTTCAAGTGGAGACATTATTCTTCATTGCCTGCCCTCATCTTGTTGCCCTGAACTGTTAAACAATAACTGTGTTTCATGCAGGAAGGGTTGGGTTTCAGAGGCTGGTGAAATGGTTCCCCTGTGGGACCAGATCCAAAGGCAGATTCTCTGGGAGTGTCTCTGGGCTGCTTAAGGTGGGCCAAGAAAGCCTGACAAACACAGAGATGTTGAGGAAAGGTAGCTTATTTGCCACCCAAAAAGCATTAGAATTATTTCGGCAGTGTTTTCATCCAGCTGATTTCAGTCTTTTTAATTCACATAGGCTTTATACTCACTGTACTAAAACATGATCAAGCTATTCCCTTCCTTTTTTTCTGGTGAGCTCCAAATTTCTAATATAAGGATAAATTTCCCCTTTCTTTTCCCTACTAGTCTTTGTGCACAACTCTTCCTTTTTCTCCTCACTTTGCCAGTCTCCTTCATCCATTTCCCACCTTTCAGTCATACTCTTTCAGTCACACTTTTTTCTTTCAGTGTTGTCTCTGCTGCCTAGTAGTAACCTCCAGATGCACTAAGCTTTCTCTCCATGGATACAGACTTCTTCAAGTCCTTGTGGGACTTGCCCTTGGCAAAGTTTACTAGCCTACGGAGGCAGGCTGGACAGCATCTGAGTCAAATTCCTGGGTTTCAGGTAATGAGAAGCAGCTAGATCCATAGAAAATCTGTCCTCTTTCTTTTAGTGATAGCTTATTCTGCAAGTTTTGGCAACATGTGAGCTCAGTATTCTGTAGTGAGCCTAATGTGATTGAGGTCTTCCACCATCTTCATGCCCACCCTGCAAAATCAGCAGGGCCTGGCATCATCCTAGGGGGTAAGAAAAACATTTAGAAATGTCCAGTTGAAAATTTTATGTAATTATATTAATCATTAGATCTTTGTATAATATGTGCAGTTTATAGCTATGTGCACGTGTATGTCTTTTTGCCTGACATACACAGTAAACATTCGATGATTTTTCTAAACTTTCTGCAATTTTTAAATGACAGACTACAAAAAATATGTTACATGCTCCAAACACTTGGAAGTTTTCTGCATGCACACATGCTATGGCTGAGACCAATTCTGACTATCTGCAGATGCAAACAACATGACATGCAAAAGGGATTATACGTAATTGGAAGATGTGATGTGGAAAATTACTTCTTTCACTGTCACTCTATGCCTTTTTTTGTTCTTGAATCTCTTATTAAAAAAAATCCAACACACACACAAAGAAACAAACATGTACACTGTACATCAGGACCTGGAAATCTCCCAAGCCACAGTCTAACAATTGGCAAAACTATCAGATAAGATTCAACAGAAAAACTACAATGTGATGATGGGCCAATTTTAGAGACAAGACACAAGACATGTACTTCTGGTAGGATTCCTAGATAACGAATTCAATTCCTGCTTCTGATAAAGGTTTCCTATGTTACCTTAAATAAGTAATTTACGATTTCTGCACCTTGGTTTCCCTATTCTGAAAAATAAAAAAAAAAGATCACCTTTTTTTCTCCCACAATTTATCTGAATTCATTGTTTATAATACAAGTAAACCTTTGCAAGTGAATCTGCAAATAAGCAGAATGGACCTTACACCTAACCAGAGTCTATTGTCTCATAAATAATACCAAGTTCATGCATTTAGATAGTATATAAGTAGCAATGGAGCACTTTTTGCAAAGTGGTTTTGTTCTTGGCTATATAAAACAGTGAGTCATTCCTTTCTTGTACCAGACATTTTTTCTTGTCCTTGTTTTAAAAGTACACAAAATGCAAAAGGAAAGGTTTCATGGGTGGTGTGAACTGGAATAGATAGGACAGAAAGATTGGGAAGAAGCTGTGGAAGATACGTAAATGGCTGGGGAGTGTGTATAAAGGCTTTTTCTGCATTCTCTAATCTTTAAATAACATTAAACTGTCTGCATTAGGTCTTCTTCAGCTGTATCACTCTACACAACAGATGTCGATCCCGTGAATCTTTCAAGTGAAAACATTCCGTGATTCATAGAAAATTTATGATTAAAAGATGGTATAAAGATGAGAAACCACCCGCCATTATGAGCCATGATGAACATGTGTGCAAAGTTATTGCAAAAGACACTGTGCATTCTACTCCCAGAAAAGGGAAAAAAGTTCCCTTTGGTTGAATAAAATGTATAAATTAAGTAAAGATGCTCCTCTCCTACTGTTTGAGTCTTTCATATCAGTTTACAAGCAGTAAAATCATAAGAGCTCAGCAATAAGTACAACATTACTTCTACTCATCTGTCAATTTCAAGAAATCAGAGTATATAATTTGTTGAGTAATCCTTTGAATTCCCATCTGAACATTAAAAAAGAAATGTGGTATCACTTCATGTACCTGTCTGTGACTTTTCAGACTGTAAACAACTCTCAGTGCATAGCTTGATTTGGCTGTCTGAAACCATGAAGCAGACATTTGTATTAACAAAGGGTTTGCTTAGAACTGCTGTTTTTGTCTAATGAATGCTATGATTCTTCCCCCTCCTGAGGGCATATAGAATAGGCAATGGAGATGGTAGAATTTCCACGCTGTTGCTACTTTGTTTTTCATTCAGGGAGAAGAAAAAAATGCCATGTGAACTAAGTAACTATGAGAAACTGAAGAAAAGTGCAAAATTCTGAATATTTGTTTCATGGAACATGAAAACCTAAACCTATATAGTGTGAGTTAGGAAAAAAGAATTGAAATATAACTCAGCAAATTTATTTTTTTTTCAACCTGTCACTGACCTTCCGACTCAGGATTCCAGAGCCAGCATGGGCTGCCTATTTTCCTGGACATCCCCTGCACACCACAGCTGCGTTTCTGGGCTGGGAGAGGTACAGGTCTGCAGAGGAGGAAGATGAGGTGAGCAGGATCTCCAACCAGGCAGAAGACAGGAGTGAGGGCAGGTAGAACTGGCAGGAATGGCAGGGCCCGGCACCCAGCACCTGTCCCAAAGCCCCAGCAAGGGATCAGGGCAAGCATGGGGCTGGTGGGGGTAGCCTCAACCCCAGACACTGAACACCACCCTGGGAATGGGGACAGGCTAACAGCTTTACTGAGAGAGGCACAAAAGGTGCTTCAGGAGGAGCATGGGGAGACACCCCCTGCAAAAGGGAGTGTGGGGAACAGCTAGCGCAACATGGCCAGCAAGAAGACCCTACCGGGCACCAATGGGAAGGAGTAGGGTCCTGGTACAGAAGGGGTTGTGCACGGTCCTTTGCCTTCTAAGCAGACAGAGCAGGCACTGCCACAGAATGAGGGAGGTCCCCAGGGACAATCAGGCAAGGTATCTGAGAGCCCCAGCATCTTCTAAGGGGACATGGGATGACCAGAGCTGCCATTGGAGAAGAGTTTCCCTGTGACAGAAGCAGACCACTCCCTGGGCACTTGTGGGAGTGACCCCATGCAGAAGCAGGGGAAGAGTGTGAGGAAGAAGGAGCAGCAGAGATGAAGTGTTATGGACTGACCATAATCCCCATTCCCTGTTCCCCCTTTGCTGGTTGGGGGGAAAAAAATGGAAGAGTCATGAGTGCAGCTGAGCCTGGGAAGAAGGGGCAATGGGGAGAAGGTGTTTTTAGTTTTATTTCTCACTATCCTACTCTCTTATTAATTGGCAAAAAATTAAATTAATCTTCCCCAAGTCAAGTCTGTTTTCCCCTTGACAGTAACTGCTGAGTGATCTCCCTTTCCTTATTTCAAACCAAGTTCTCTTTAATTTAATTTCTTCCCCTGTCCCATGGAGAAGGGGGAGTGAGAGAGTGGCTTGGTAGGTACCTGGCAGCCAGCCAAGGTTAACCCACTGCTCCTGGGGAGGAGCAGCAGCTCCTGCTCACTTCTTGCCCCTCCTTGTACGGGCAAGTAAAGCAGCAGCTCTGTTGGCAGCTTCTGTGGAGAGGACCATGATGGTCCTCCAGGTTTCTAAGGAGGAGGATGGGTCTTATGCTTCAGGCTTCCAGAGGCAGCATAGGCTGCCTAACTTCCTGGAGGCTCCCTGCACACCAAGCTGTGTTTCTGGGCTGCAAGTGGTGCAGATCCTTCAAGTCAGCAAGTGTCAGAGAACCAGTAAGGTTTGGTATCCACCATGGAATAGAGAAGATAGAGGCTCCAGTGTCTGTTCTCCTGTCTGCACTCTGACAGGCAGTGGGAATAGTAGGTAAATCCCTCTGTGGGCACCACATCTCCTTCTTGCTGTAGGATGAGGTAGGCCCATCTCCTCCAACATATCTGCCTCTCCCTTTAAAGGGATATCTGGGGAATGGCACGGAGGTAATCTGAAAGCCCTGGGAGGGTGGCAGAATCACAGCCCTGAGCTTTGGGGTTCATTAGCAGCTCTTTTTGCTTGAGGCAGATGGTGCTGTGCTGAGAGTCTTGTGTCTTCCCCTTTCACTTTCCTGTGATCAGAGCAGAACCTGGCGTGAGAAAAAGGTCGAGGAGGAGGAGGAGGTGAGCAGGAGCTCCCAGCAGGCAGAATGGTAGTGAGGGCTGGCAGAGGGAAGGGGAAGGGAAGAGGTTTCATAAGTCCCATTGAATCTCTGGGGGGCTGCTGATTTGTTTATTTTCTGAAATAAATGGAAATGATTTACTACACCTGAAGTTAGCCATCTACACAATAAACATCTAGTTTGAACTAATCATTTTTTCAGTCAGTGCTGAAAGACAGTCACATTCAAACTCAAAATAGCAAACTGTTCCCAGTAGGATAGCAACATTCATTTACTGTGTGCTGTAATAATAAACAAGAGTGAACACCAGAGGAACTCTTTGCTCTTCAAAACCTTCTTGCAATAAACCTGATGTACCCATCTTGGAGTTCATATGTTTCATATTCTTGTGAAGAATGTCCTGGACTTGAAGGAACAAGGCACTTCAGACTATCTTTTTTTTTTTTTCTCTTTGGTATGATACTTTTTTAATGGCAGTTGGTGTTATGCCCTTGAATGAAAAGAGAAAAACCAAACTACAGATCTTGCCTGGAATGGAGATTAGGAATGCTAAAATGTTGTAAGACCTTGGCAGGGTCCTACAGTGAAGGAAGAAGATTATCTCTGAGGCAAGGAATTACCATGAAGTCCTCTTCTGTTCCACTGATAAGCTTCTTAATTGAGAGACTAGTCAAGGACATTTTTATTCTGTTTAATGACATCTTGTAATATTTCTGTATGCTTTTTGGATACAGCTGCAATGTGGAAATATAGTTATTTCATCAGTTAAGGGAATGTCTCTTTCGTTTTTTATAATTTGATATTCTAGAGCATTTTCTCAGGTATCCCTGTCAGGCATTTTTGAGATAGTGCAGAATTTGCTTGATCATGTTCCAACATGGTTGTTAAAAGAATGCCTGCCTTTTCTCGGTCATGCTATCCTGAGAGCTGTGAATTGCTCTCTTCAACCTGGGATAGTTCCAAAATAATTTAAACTGGGCTACAATCATTCTTTTGTTAGAGAAGGTGTCTTCATCCATGGATGTTTTGTTTAATAGCCAACCAGTTTTTAATTTACACACTTCAGTTAACAAGATAGAATAAGTATTTTAAAGTTCAGTCCAGATTTTATATACGTTACAATACACATTTGGCAAGCAAGACATTATGATTATCCCTTGCTTGTTAATAGTGTAACTTTTCTGCATCAAGCTCTGTTCTTCTCGGTAATTTACTTTTTGGCAGCAATTTGGCAAAGAACTTAAATACCTGATTACTGTTATGCACAGACCTTTTTTAATAGCTATTATTGTGCTTGCCTCCATATATAAAGCACAATAATATTAGTGTCTTCTTAATGGAAGGTTAGTAGTAATTCTAAATGCAAAATTAAGTCTCAGCAATTCAGTTCCATTAAATTACCAACATGATTGCCAGGAAATGAGTAACTAAAAAATATAGGTGAATCATTGCAACAGAACCCCCTAAGATATCTAGTAAGTCTGATCCATTGTGCATGAAAATTACTGACAATGAGATTCACAAACATTTCCTAGGTTTTCTTGGTGGTACGTAGGGAGAAAAGGGCACTTTCAGAGAGTTATTCACCAGTAGGTGAGTCATACTCTGAAAATGACCATTTTTTTTCTATTGTTTCATGAAAGGGTAAAGTTCCCTAATGGAGAGTAGAGTTTTCCTTTTAGGTGTTAAAGTTCAGTGAGATTAGTCTTGAAGGCTTTCTCTGGCAATGAATTCTAAATGAAATAACTGGGGGCTCTTTAGATTTATGAAGGCCAACCTTTTGAACACCAGTGTCAAAGTCAGGGTTTTATTTAGCATCTTTTCTTGATAGGGCACAGTGGTTTGTAAGCCTTTTATAGTTTCTTAGAGAACGGCACAGGATTGCCAGCTCTCACAATTTTTTTAATGGGGGTATGGTGATCTTTGGTAGTTTCTCTCTTCTCTCGTTGCTGAGTCATATAATATGTGAATATGCCAGAATTCATTTGAAAAAAAGTTTTTCTAGTCCTAGGAGCAGCATAAAAGAAGCTATAAAATAGGAACCATATATAAGTAGTAAAGTTGTGATATTTAATGTTTCTGAAGAGTTATGGGGTCTGAATTATTATAGCTTGATCACAATTTGAATCATCTGAGAAATACTCTCACTCTTAAGTTAAAGATATATTTTCATAATACAATCTCTCTTCTACTAGTGAATTTTAATTACTGAACTATTTGTCAAGGAAAAGTTGCTTGTGTCAAGGAATAGTAGCTAAGTATCAGAAAAAAAATCCTATTTTTTGTAGAGAACTCCAAGAAATTATCTTTCCAATGTTTTTTGTATCAACACTGGGGAGAGTTTCACTGAGAATATAAAGCTTTGTATGAACTTGCTGTTAGAGACTGTGAAGGGCCTTCCAGCTCTTTCAGTATCACTTGGAAATGAAAAATAAGACCATATGAAAGATTAAAACAGCATATTGATGTCCTCTTATTTCAGGTATCACACCAGTCTTTCTAGTGATGTGAGAAAGAGAAATTGTCAGAACTTCCCAAAATCATAAAAATGTTTTTAAATACTGTAAAACAATTTTTAAAATTGCAAAAATGGTTTATGCTTATTTACTGCTTTAAAGGAAATTAGTTTGGCAAGGACAAGGAAAAAGAAAGAAATATCAGCATGAACACAAAACACTTCATTTAAAAAGATGAGTTCTTCAAATGCAGATTATTTGCTTTTGCAAGCCTGACTAAAACCTTGATATGGTGAAATTGTGAACATCTGGAATCCTCAAAGTCAGTAGGAAATTATTTTAACACAGAATATGGGATTCATTTGCTCAAATTTAGATATCTACAAAGTAGATGTCCAAGTCTGAACAAATTTTCCAGGCCCTAGATAATCAATAAAGAGAAACAGGTTCTTTCAGGGAAAAATTCATCCCCATTCTAAAACACATCTGAAATGGTCCAGGTGAATTACTTCCAGAAAATGTTTATTTTTTTCCATTGAACACAAAGACAGACATGATTGACTACCTTGGATGTAAACATCTGTAATGTAGGCTACAGTTAGGCAAGACACCTTCATTATTTTCAGAACTGTAATAGCGTGTAGACTTACTCCAAATTTGGGTACAGAAATCAGTTGGATGGTTGAATTTCCTTAAGTTTAGCTTACCTCAAAATCTGTGCATGGATATGCACACATATATGTATCTACTTGTGTTCCTACGCAGGATGCTTAATCTCTATCAAGACTTACATCAGAAAAACTCATCTTGATAACTTACTTCTGCAAATACAAAACCCACTCACCTTACTCAGACAAGATTTTCAAATTAATGTCATAGAGTTGAGCAACAACATTAACAGCACTGGGGGTGGAATCACACACACACCAAGCTTCAACTCCAAATGAATGCCACATCATGTCTCCTAACTCATACATACATGTGTTTGGAAGTTTAAAGGAGACGAGTTCTGTGCTAGGAAGCTCTTGAGAATGACTTTAGCACGAGCATCTTATATAATACGCAAGGTAAGCTGCAGAATTATTTAACCAGTTAAATCCACAGATCATAAAATCATGAGAACCATTCTATGAGAAGTAGAGCTAAGGGGTTGCTTAGCTGTTAGGCAGTGCTTAACAAAAAGGTGAAATATTTGGAGTTCTAAAGTCTGTATGAAAATCTTTAACAAGCAGGTGCATGCTTAATTTCCACTTTGTTTGCATAAAGTCTGTTGTGAAGTGGTGAAGTCATTGGTGTCATAGTGTTCACATCACAAAGATAAAGCTTGGGTTGTGTCATGTGATATAGATGAAAAATATTTCTGAAAGTAATTTCTACCTAAGAACATCAATTTGCAAACCCGTATATCAAGTGCTGAATCATTTCCCATAACAGGACCTGATGTAATCCTTACCATCTCCACCAGCTGAGTCTGCCAACATGCCAATCTTTTGTGACAGTATTCTCTTGAACTTTACCCAGTAACCCTAATCTATTTTAAACTTTTATTTTCTTTCTGTTGCACTCAGTAAGATAAATGTCAATTGAGTATCAAATTGTCATCATGTCCCCTTCATGGCTTTATCACGCTCAAGGCATGATTCAATTTAAGATGCATTTAGATGTCAGGAAGTAGGTGTCTACAAGCACGCTAGTATCTGAGATCCCATTAGGGCCAACAGAAAGCTAAAGCTCGACTCACTTGCCTAAACCTCTAGTGTCATTTAAAAGCCTCTAAAACATCTTAAGACAACTAGACAGGGCTGGATGTGACACAAGACCTTTGGAGAACTGAACTCTCTTGATTCCGCAGCTGGAGGCCTAGCAGGACACCAAGGCAAATCAGGAGGCGCTAAATGCCTGTTTGTAGGCAACTGAACTTGAGCCCTTATGGTCTGGGATGTCATTCACAAATGTAACATACAAGCTATCTGTATTTACCACCATTCACGTGGTTCAGCTGGAGGTAGCGATGAAGGAATTGATCTGGCATGGAACTGTAACCCAGGTGTTGAGATCAATTATCCAGGAGCTCTGGGTGTGGCCCAAAGGTTACAAAGGTTAGGAAAATGATTTTCCCTAACTGTGCTACACTTTGGATCAGGCCATCTGTGCATTAAATAGGTTCCAGGATCAGACCTATCATGGCTTTAATACTCACTGCAGATTTAATGAAACTGCTTCAGCAATATAAACTTGGTTGTAAAATATAGATTTAAAATCAGCATTCAGTTCTCACAGTGTTTTATGCATATGATCCACTTATAAACTTTCATTAAGGAAGCTGGGTTAAAGACGTGAGGCATAGTTTTTATAAGCTTTGTCTCCTTCAAATCTTATAAAAATAAATTTAAGTAGCTTACATATCCCTAAATAATCTATAACAATAGTATAGCACAGTTCAGTTAATTTAGTATGTTAGAAAAAGTTTTCTTGATGGTTTTCAAAATGTTAGGGTTTTGCCGGATATATCATTACCACCAAGTTGGTACTGACTTGTGGAGGCTATAAAACAAATAAAGTCATTAAAAATAATTTGAACAAAAGGAGTAACTTGATATCATAATGCCATCCACATTTGGTTAAAATGACTTATTTTAAAGCTCCCTTTCATCTTACTAAACAGATTTCCAAAGTTAAAAAAAATGTGATTAATAAATTATCCTCCATAAATCTTATGATAACTATGATAGTCTTTGGAGAATTATGAAGCCACATCTGGAAAAAGTATTTTACTGCCTGTAAAACAGCATGCCATGAATTTTACTAGTTCATATTAGTAAGTAAAATACGGTATATAATTTTTGCATTCATCAGCGTGAGTGCAAAACACATCATTTTCTTCTCCCCAAACCCCTTAGATTTATTTCACAAAGAATGTTTCTTGTAAAGTTTATAAAGAGCTTGTTTTCTTTTATTCATACAGAGATATTTCTCCCTTATATTAGCTGTAATTTACAAGATGAACTGGAGAGTACCTAACATCAGAACAGAAGTAAGTAAACAATAAGAGTAATAGGGTTCATTTGTTATTATTATTGCACCAAGGCTAAAATGAGCAAGGCCAAGCCACTGTATAAATGCCAGAGCACTAATCAAGAGAGAAAGTAAAGAAGTTCATTTTTCTGCTACGTAATCCAACAATAGCTATTACGTTATTCTTTTTCATTAATGACATTTTAAAATATATAGATTAGAGTCGCAAGTCATTCAAGATGAGTGGCTGTAATATTTCTGGAATTAAAAACTTGATTAAACTTAAGTATTTCTTAAATAAAATGAGCAATGTTCTTGTAGAGCCAAGTATGTCCCAGGGAAATATAAAACCCTTTTTATTTCCAAGCAGATGTTTGCAATAAGAAATGGATGGTGAGTGAAAGGGAAGAACACCATTAAGCTAAGGTAACCCCTAAAGATTTTTATATAGTTCTGCAATCATAAGCTCCATCAGTGATAAATATCACAACAGTGCTTGTAATGTACCTGGTTTTATTTATGTGTAGATCCTTGAATATGCCTTACCTCAAGTAATATAATTCACTTAATGACCATAGAAGAGCTATATTTTAATGTAAATGAAAGCGACATAATTTTTTAACCTGAAAAGGTTCTCTTTGAAAAGATACAATAAATCAGGACAATAATATCTGTAAACACGGTTTGTTTTTAGAGTAGAAATAAATAAAGATACCAAAGAAATGCTTGCTAAGAAAATGTATGTGGATTAGATTCTGATAGTCTTCTTTATTGCAAGTGATACTCTCACAATATCAACACTGTGTAACATGTTGCTCAGATTGATAACATGGAAGACATTCTGGCCATAAAATTGCTCTTGCAGTAAATCTAGCTGTCTTCTGTTCTGGTTTGAAATGGCTATTATCTTGTAGTTTTATTACACTGGTTGTATCTGATTTTTTAAAGTATTCAAAGCTGAAATGGGCTTGTAGCTATTGATGCTTGTTGCCTTTTCTGAAAACAAAGACTTTATTTTCTTCTAACTTTCCTCAAACTTTTCTTTGTTATCCTCCTGTGATCTTGGCAGAAGTTTATGAGAAGTGCCAATGTCTTTGCACAGCTATCGTGATGCTGCTGTAGAAAGGGTTGGATAATGTCAAAATTGCATGCCCTCAGATGGACTACCGAGTGAGAGTCAGCATTTAGTCAGGGAATGGACATTCGGATATATATTGGGTTTACGTGGC